>NW_026988492.1:3877500-8677500 GCF_030222135.1 Aotus nancymaae | reverse complement strand
TGGGTGTCCACCTTGGCTCTGTCTTCAGCAGCCCTCCTCTAAACCTACATTAGACTCCACATTTTTAGCTTTAGTTACTCAGTCTCTACAGTCCTTTCTCTGTAGCATCTTCCAGAGATTTCTCAACATTTTGATCTACTGACACCATCCTTCCTTGCTTTCCCGACTGTCATAAAGTTATTTCATTGGGATTTTTTTTTCCTCTCTGATTTCCTTGAGCAGTGGTTTGTAGTTTGAGTGTATATTCATCCCCACTATTTGGAACTAGAAGTTTTCAGTACATTTTAAATGTTTTGATACCCACCTATATGCAAACAGTGCTGTGTACCAGTTGCTATGCCCAGGCCTGACTGTGTTCATTTAGCCCTCACAACAAATTTATTTTATTTTAGTTTTTGAGAGAGGGTCTCACTCTGTTTCCCAGGCTGGAGTGCAGTGGCACGATCATGGCTTATTGCAGCCTCGGCTTCCCAGGCTTAAATGATCCTCCCACCTCAGCCTCCCAAGTAACTGGGACCACAGGAACATGCTACCATGCCCAACTAATTATTATTATTTGTATGTGTGTGTGGAGTCTCAAACTCTTGACCTCAAGAGATCCTCCCACCTTAGCTTCCCAAAGTGCTGGGATTATAGGCGTGAGCCACCATGCCCAGCCCACAACAATTTTATGAATTTTCCTAGCCCTGTTTTACAGATGAAAAAACTGACTCTCAACCAGGTTAAGTAAGTTACTCAACATCATGCACTAGTTAGCATTGAACCTGAGTTTGACTCAGTTACCACATTCACACCTAATAAGTTTTTTTATGATAGATCAGGTCCCTGATAGGTACCATCTGAAGGATGAACAAGGACAAATCCAAGTTCCTTATTCTCTGTTTTTGTTTTGTTGATACATGAATTAAATAGAGAATTCACTTTTGTGGTCTAAGCAACACTGACAGAGAACTCTGAGGCATTCCGTGTTTGCAAAGACATTATTTCCATTCTAGACATGTGCTTTCTCGCACAGCTGTAAGAGAGAAATTAAAAATACAGTAGCTGCAGACCAGGCATGATTCCCATGTAGACTGTGCAGAGAAAACTATTATTAAATTAAAAGGCTCTCATTTTCCACATATGAAAAAGTACCCATAGGAAAATGTGCAGCAGTATCCTTCACAAAGAAATTGAAGAAACTCAGGTAGAGCATAAAATGTGATCAGGTGTCCACTGAACTGATAGGCACCCTTCATTGTTTCATAAATGTGCTCAGATCTTAACTACTTTGCTTTTCATGACCCTCTGTTGACAGGTACATACATGTCTAGCTAGTTGACTTATTCAAGGACACAAATTTCTATTTTTTTCATGACAAACATCTCATCATTACGGTGAAAGAAAATTAGTAATAATGCCAAGATTTTGTATATTATGTGTCAATAATATAATAATTACTCATTGTAATAATAAATTAATGATATTTGCACCTTCTGATGGTTAGATACAATGCTCAAATTCTCCATACAAAAGACATTTACATTTTTAAAGAAAAAATGTATGATTATGTCATTATTAATTTTTAATGTTCACCATTTAGTAATTATCATCATTAGATGGCTAAAGACTGACATTTTGGGCATGTTTAAGCACTGAATTTTGACATAAATCATTCACCCGACGTGTGTCCTTGTGTGGTACCTAGATTCTCAGAGCCTTCATTTATTCCCTTGCAAAATGGGGATAATATATTTTGCAGAGAAGTTGAAAGGATGAGAGGCATAACCTCTTAAGCATAATATAGTTCCAGATGCAAGTGCCCTGGATATGGTAGATATTAGGATAATTTGTTACACTTATCAATTTCTGCTCAACAAACCACCCCAAACTTAGCGGTGTAAAGCAGATGTTTTTATTATGGTAGCAGGTTCTGTGGGTCAGGAATTCAGACAGTCCACAGAAGGGCTAGCTTGTCTCAGCTCCATGATGTCTGTGACCTCAGCTGGGAAGTCTTGAGCAGCTAAGCGTGACCCAAACAGTAGGAAACTGGGCTCCTCTGGAGGGTGTTTCACTCTCTTGCCTGGGTCCTGAGCTGGGCTGGGACTGGTGGTGATGAGACCCCCTTCTACAGTCCTTCCAGGTGTCCTGGGCTTCTACTATCGAGGCAGCTGGGCTTCCAGAAGAAATGTCTGGAGAGTGAATGTTCTGAGAGGCCCAGACAGATGGCCTTTCATGGGCTGACTTCCAGAGTCACACGGTGGCATCCACTGCAGCCATCACAAGGCTGCTCAAGTTCAAGGGGATGGGACACAGACCCCACTTCTTAATGGGAGAAGTGTCAAAGAATAGGAGGCCATGTTTAAAACCACTAGCCATCACCATCATTATCATTATACTGTGAATACGATTCTTGAATATGAATAAAGAAAGAATGTTTCTTTATTCATCATCGAACAGGAATTAAGTGAATATTTGCTTCAAGAAGCTGTGCAGTTGGCTGGATGCAGTGGCTCACACCAGTAATCCCAGCACTTTGGGTGGCCGAGGTGGGAGGATCACTCGAGGCCAGGAGGGAGAGACCAACCTGCACAACATAGCAGGAGCTCGGCCCTACAAAAAAATTTAAAAGTTAGCCAGGCATGGTGGTACACACCTGTAGTTCCAGCTACTCGGGAGGCTGAAGTGGGAGGATTCCTTGAGGCCAGGAGTTAGAGCCTAGCCTGGGCAACATAGTGAGACCTCGTCCCTACAAAAACTTTAAAAATTAGCCAGGCATGGTGGCACACACCTGTAGAGCTGCAGTTACTCAGGAGGCTGAAGTGGGAGGATTGCTTGAGCCCACAAGTTTGAGGCTGCAGTAAGTTATGATCACAGCACAGCACTGCACTCCAGTCTGAGTGACAGAGAAAGACCCTGTCAAAAAAAAAAAAAAAAAAGACAAGCTAAGTAGTTGCCCAGGGCAGGAACATTAATAGTGAGAATGAGTTTGATTCCCTAATACATAGCTTAACAGCAGATTTTTTTCATTCTGTACCTCTGAACAATAAAAAGATATGATCATTTGTAATGCTTTTTTTAAAAAATAGAGATGGGTTTTCACCATGTTGGCCAGGCTGGTCTTAAACTCCTGGCCTCAAGTCATCCACCTGCCTTGGTCTCCCAAAGTGCTGGGATTACCAGGCATGAGCCACCGTACCCAGGCTTCTAATGCGTTTTTAACATCGAGATAATAGAAGTATAGGGGATGCCTTTTTTTCCTTGTGCTTGACATGAAGAAAAAGCAATTTTTGCCTTCACTAAAGTGTTTAGTTCTCATAATCCCTTTACATTCTTATTTGCCTTTGCCTTTAAATTAAAAAAAAAAAAGTTCTCATCTACCTGTAGAGCAGTGATTCTCAAACTTTAATGTGCAGTAGAATCACATGGAAACCTTGCTAAACACAAATTATTGGCCCCCACCCCCAGAGTTCTGATTTGATAATTTTGTTCAAGACCAGCCTGGGCAACATAGTGAGACTCCATCTTCACAAAAAAATTTTTTAATTATCCTGATGTGGTGGTGTACGCCTATAGTGCCAGCTACTCAGGAGGCTGAGGTGAGTGGATCACTTGAGCCCAGGAGCTCAAGACTGCTGTGAGCTACAATCCTGCCACTGCACTCCAGCCTGGGCAACACAGCAAGACCCTGGCTCTAATAATCATTATTATTTTGAGGTGGGGCCCAAAAATTTTTGTTTCCAACAAGAAGTGTCTGGGTAAGAACCACCGTTTTGGAGAAAATGTAGAACCAAACCCAAAGCTTAGCTTTGACCTCACCAAATTACTCAACTATGCAAATCTGCAAGAGCTTTCAAGTGTCTGGCAATCGCTCACGAGATTTATGAACTAACTATAAGAACAGCAACAGTGACCACTTACTGCATGTTTACAGCCACTATCACCACTTACTGAATGTTTAACACACATCAGACATTTGGCAAGCACTTTGCACACATTATTTTATGGAATCCTTACAATTCTCTGCTGAAATATTCCCATTTTATGGATGAAGAAACAAAGGCTGTATTATGGCTAAGTTTCCCAATATCCACAGTAAATGAAAAGTTGAACCCATGTCTTTCAGAATCCAATATCCCTGCTCATGCTCTTAACAGCTAATATTCTCTGCTTGCTCTTGGGTGGCCAAGAGCAACTCCTCATCCCAAGAGAAATAATGGTCTCTCTTTTGGCTCCTTATCATTTTATTTATCCCTTTTATAACATTATTGTTATATAGTATAGTGCTAAGTTATTTTTATGTCTGTCATTCTCTTTAGACTTTGAACTTTATTCACTCATTTAACAAATATTCAAGGTATAAGTTCTAGCAATGACCTAACAGAGAATTTGCATTCCATAAGTGCTTCTTGAGCTAACGAATGAACAAAATCGGAAGGGAAAAATCATGGCAGAAAACCCTGACCCGTCACTGTGTAGATGAATGAGTTCTGTGAAAATGAACAAGTGATTGTTATGTGTGAATGTTCGTGGGTTCCCTATTTCTCTAGGTCACACCAGACTAAAGTACAATTGGGAAACATTATTAGATTGGTGCAAAAGTAATTGTGTTTTTCACAATTAAGAGTAATAGCCAAAACCGCAATTACTTTTGCACCAACCTAACATAACAGTAACTAAGTAATAGCCCCTGATCCAGCCATCATTGATGGAGTCTCTGCAACTCCAGCTCGTCAGCTGTTCCTGGCTTGTTCCTGCTCCTGTTCAGAGTCCTGGATGGGTCTCACAGGACCCCTCCGATGTCACTGCCCTGTGCAAAGGATTTCATCATTCCTGCTGCACCTTCTGTGTCTCCCAGTGGCAGGACAGGCATGTCCCCACAGGCTTGTGCATTGTTCCTGGGGCTGCCTAGATTTGAGCCCTCCCGAGGTGGCAGTGCCTGCCTTCCTCTGACCTCTGAGCAACTGCTGTGGGCTGAGCTGTTACCCTGGGCGCTTCCAAGATAAACTACAAAACAGAGACCTGCGCTCTTGACTTCCTTTAGGGTGTCAAAGAGAGTCCTTTACTTCTTTTTTTTTTTTCACTTTATAAGCTTTTTAATTTTTTTTACTTTTTGACTTGAAATAACACTTAGCTGAAAAACACATACATTGTACTGTTGTACAAAAATATTTTTATACCCTTATTCTATTAACATAAGTGTTTTCCTTCCTTCCCTCCCTCCCTCCCTTCTTCCTTTCTTCCTTTCTCTCTCTTTCTTCCTTTCTCTTTTTCTCTTTCTCTCTTTTTCTCTCTTTCTCCCTTCCTTCCTTCCCTCCCTCCCTTCTTTTTTCTTTCTTTCCTTCTTTCTCTTTTTCTTTCTTCTGTCTGTCTCGCTCTGTTTCCCAGGCTTGAATGCAGTGGCATGATCTCGACTCACGGCAACCTCTGCCTCCCAGGCTCAAAACATTCTCCCACCTCAACCTCCTGAGTAGCTGGGATAACAGGTGTGCACCACCACTCTTGGCTAATTTTTGTATTTTTAGTAGAGATGGGGTTTCACCAGGCTGACCAACATGGTGAAACCTCGTCTCTACTGAAAATACAAAAAATTAGCCTGGCGTTGTAGTGGACACCTGTAATTCCAGCTACTTGGAGGCTGAGGCAGGAGAATCGCTTGAACCCAGAAGGCAGGGGTTGCAGTGAGCCAGGATTGTGCCACCACACTTCAGCCTGGGCGACAGAGCGAGACTCTGTCTCAAAAAAAAAAAAAAAAAAGTCTCCTTGGATGATTTTGCCCAACTAAAGGCTAGCGTAAATCTAAGCACATTTAAGGTAGGCGGGCTAGGCTAGGCTACTATTGCAGTAGGTTAGGTGTATTAAATGCATTTTTGACTTAGGGATATTTTCAATTTATGATGGGTTTTTCCAGACATAGTCCCATTGTGAGTTGAGGAGTGTCCATAATATGCCATGAAATAGTCACTGTTCTCCTCTCCAAAGCCACGATCAGAGTCACCAACCTCAGCCTGTGTCCTTGACCATCATCTGTCCAGGCATCTGGGGTAGCTCCATGATTACTGCAGTTCCAGTGGCTTCATGATATTAAGAGCAACACTTACTGAACTTTCAGTTCTGAGCCAGAGTCCCCTCTAAGCACTTCACATGCATTAACTTACCGAATTCTCACCTTGACCTCATGAAATAGCATATTATGACACCTTGTCTAAATATTTAAAAAAAGAAAAACAAACTAAGGCACTGAGAGCGTAAATAACTTGCCCAAGATTATACAGCCAGTGAGTGTCAGGGCTGAGTTTTGAATTCTTGTTCTCACCTCTGGAAAAGGGTTTCATCTGCACCGTGTGGCTCAGTGATCCTCTAGACCGAAGCCCACCTAGAGGGCCCCACATATCACAAGGGATATGTGCACAAAACAGAAACCCCCACACTGCACACTGGCCTAATTATGGAAGATAATTTTGGAGAGAAATCTTAGCTATTACCTTTTGTTTTATGTTAACAAATGAATCATTTTGAATGTGGAGGTAAAGACTCAGTTCCTTTCTTGCTTCCAAATTAGAGAGTGGAAAATATTGTCAGTAGCATCTTTGAGAAGGAAGAGAGAACATTTACTAAGAAACTCCTCAGGAAAAGAATTAAAAGTGGATTGTCACTGAAAAATCATAAATGGTAGCTCAGATCTTCTGATATAATGTTTTTCTGTGGTGTAGATCACCCAATATTGTGGACACACAAACAGTCACAGAAATGGCCATAAATCCTTCGAAACGGAGAGGAATAAACGGCATCATGGGACCCACACTTTTGAGCTCATTAATGCAAACTTTAGCACACTTGACTGGGATCTTTACTAACAGCTCCAATCCTCTGGGTTTTTCACTGCCAGGTGCAGAACATGAACCAAGACGGGGGGTGGGAAGGGGTGGGGGCAGGAGAAAAACAGAAAAGCCGTCACCCCACAGAAAAGCAAGAGTTGGTTGATGGTTCCAGTTTTATCCTTGAGCCACACTGCATATAATTTTTCTGCACATGAAAACATCTGGCTCAGATCATCATATCTTGAAAAGAAGAGCAAGATACACATTTTCAACAATAGAGCTGATTAAATTATAGTGCAGTGCATCCACAGGAAAGAGGCTTGGAGCCATGAAAGTGGCTTTGGAAGAATTCCGAATGATACAGAGAAAAGCATTTTACAATTGCTGTGGTCTGTATGGACCCACCTTCTCCTCCTATCGTTATCTCTATTTCCCAACCACTTCTGAAAGCGTTCAGTTTGGCTTTCGCCTTCAAGGCTCCTGCACTGATAACCAGGGAGTGTATCTGTGCAGTTAAAGCCAAAGGTCATTTCTTCGTTTTCATCTTGAGAACATTCAGTATCCTCATTGTGTTTCTTTCATTCATTCATTCATTCACATTTTCTTTTGGACATGGGGGATGAGGCATTAAATGTTAAGAAAGATCTTGGCAATGCGCAGTCAAGATCGTGCCTGTAATCCCAGTACTCTGGGAGGCCAAGGTCGGCAGATCACCTGAGGTCAGGAGTTCTAGACCAGTCTGGTCAACATAGTAAAATCCCATCTCTACTAAAAATACAAAAATTAGCTGGGTGTGGTGGCATGCTCCTATAGTCCCATCTACTTAGGATGCAGAGGCAGGAGAATCAGTTGAACCCAGGAGGCAGAGGCTGCAGTCAGCTGATATTGCACCACAGCACTCCAGCCTGGATAACAGAGCAAGACTGTCTCAAAAAAAAGAAAAAAAAAAAGAAAGCAATATCTTAAGAGATAACAGCATACAGTTATTCATAGAGGTACATATCATTTCTTCTTAGGATTGCAAATAAAGTGTGTCTTTACTTCTTTACTTTGACAATACAAAGATTCTAAGGCATATGGAACATGCCAGGACACTCAACCCTTTGTTACTCAAGTCTTGCTGCTTACAACTTTTAGAGCTCACAATATGATTTTTAGGTTTATCAGAGAATGTCATGAATTTTTATACATCTTGTTTGATTAAACACAAGGTTTATTTTTCATTATTGAATTATATATTGCTGGAAGTTTAACAACTTGTCTTGAATTCCAACAGGAAGCATTTGCTAGGTAGGTATTTGGTAGCTGATGGATAATTTTTCATGATGGATAAATCTGCCACATCAATCTCTTTTGACTTTGAAAATTACAGTCTGGGTGTCTTGAGAATTCTTAATTGGCTGGTCTGTCCTGTGAACAGTCGTCTTCTCTAAATGGCATAATAACTTTGCATTTCAGCACTGTCTCATTGTGAATCTTTCTGAAAGCTTTTAAAATGACGATGTGTGATCCAAATTTAAATTAATAGTTAAGCAGTGTATTCTACCACCGATGCAAATAACTCAACTGAATGACAATTGGATTCTGCTTCACTCAGTTTGCACATAAATAGTTGAGGAAAACTACATCATAGGTGACTCGCGTTAGTGGTTGCCAAATTTCATAGTCTACTGTATGAATCATCGTGATTTCAGAAGCACTAAAATACAGAAACATACATTCTTGGCTGGGCACAGTGGCCCACACCTGTAATCCCAACACTTCCAGAGGCCGAGGTGGGTAGATCACTTGAGGCCAGGAGTTCGAGACTAGCCTGGCCAACATGGTGAAACCCCATCTCTACTAAAATACAAAAATTACCCAGGTGTGGGGGTGCATGCCTGTAATCTCAGCTAGTTGAGAGGGTGAGGCATGAGAATCACTTGAACCCCAGAGGCAGAGATTGCAGTGAGCTGAGATCGAACCACTGCACTCCAGTCTGGGTGACAGAGCCGCCCTGTCTCAAAAAACAAAAAGTACGTTCTTGAATAGAAGAAATATGTTGTCACTATTTCTCCTTTTGGTTTCAGTGTTGTTTTTTTTTTTTAATGTTCTGCAGCAACTTATGGATTTATTTTGCAATTAGAAACAACTCACAAAGTGACTACCAGTTCTAGCATAGGCTGTGGTAGATTCAGCCCTGCAGTGAGAGTATAAAGCGGTAGTTTCAGCTCTCCAGTGGCTGTATCCTGCCTTCTAAGCAAAACCTGGAATTTGCGCTCTGGCTAGGGCTGATGCCCAAACCTCAACGGACATGCCTGGTTTTCATTACTCCAGTAATAGGCAAGATCATTACTTCATTGCTTGGAATCTTTAGCAAATATCCCCTCTGCGCTCCTGGAAGTTAAAAAGCCATTTGACAATAATATTCTGATGCTAAGTAAAAGAATTTGACTAATCCCCCAGGAAAATCTTTTTTGCACTAGAAAACATTCATCTTCCAGTTGATGTTAAACGTTCTCTCTACAAAAATAATAATTGAAGTAAAGCATTTGTTAATTAGCTAGAACTAAGCATTCAATAATGTATACATACTTTAAAACAACCTGTTTCACATGATAAATACATATAACTTTATCTGTCCGTTTAAAAAAATAAAAATAAAAATTGCTTTCCCTGCTGAAGCAAAATGAAAAATTGAGTCTAAAATATTTTAAGTTCCCCTGCTTCTTCCTTCTCCATTTTTAACTTGCAGTTGGAAGGAGAGAGAAGATTGATTTTTCTAAACCATTGGTCAAAATCTTGTGATTACCAGAAAAGTTCCACTTCAGCCTGTCTGTTAAGTAAGACATCTAGATCCAGGCATCTGCTCACATCTCATTTTTAACCGAGCTAAAGGAAGGTCTCAAGACCATGACCGGATCTGGACGTTGGCTTAACATTGTCTGTTCTAGAGGGAAAACGCGATTGTGCCTATGAAGACATAGCCCAGTTTTAGAAGTTTCTAGAAGCAGTGATGTGACAGGTACCCCCCTCCTCTGAGATGAGAACATGGCTCTATGAAAGCAAGTTTCTGTTTGACTCTTGCTGATGTGTCTGTGTCTTCCCTTGTTTTTTCTTTTCTTTTTCTTTTTAAGATGGAGTCTCACTCTGTTGTTCTGAGTGGAGTGCAGTGGTGCGATATCGGCTCACTGCAACCTCTGCCTCCCAGGTTCAGGGGATTCTCCTGCTTCAGCCTTCCCAGTAGGGGGGATTACAGGTGCCCACCACCATGCCTGGCTAATTTTTGTATTTTTAGTAAAGACAGCGTTTCGCCGTGTTGACCAGGCCCGCCTGGGCCTCCCAAAGTGCTGAGATTACAGGCACCAGCCACTGCGTCCGGCCTTCCCTAGATTTTTCTTTGTATGGATTTGAGTACGTGTCAGATGTGCTCTGTATGTCTAAGTGTATGTTCCACCCATGTTTTTCCTTCACACAATCCCAGGCCCTGATATTTGTCTATATGGCATATTTTCTGGAGTAGATAGGAACAGTGTATTGAAAGAGATCAGACTTGGGTTTAAATCCCATCCGGCCACGGATGTCCTATGTGATCTTGGACATATCATTCGAACTCCTGACCACAAGCTCCTCATCTAAGAAAACAGTGATATTATCTACCCCAACATGGTCTCTACGAGAATTAGACCAGATAACATATCAGCAGTGCACAGGAGAGATATTTGTTTTCTTTTACATAGTCTTTGCCTGCCACTACTGTTCATTCTGCTCTTCCTTCTTCTCCTTCTCTGTTTTGTTTGTTAACGCAGGTCGAGTCAATTTCAAAGGCTAGTTCTGCTTCTTTTATTCTCCAGTTTTTCATTTTGAAAAGTTTCAAACCTTACACCAGTGCAGTGGCTCATGCATACAATCCCAGCACTTTGGGAGGCCAAGGCAGGAGGATTGCTTGAGGCCAAGAATCCAAGGCCAGCTTAGACAACATAGCAAGATCCTGTCTCTATAAAACCTTTTTTTCTTTTCTTTTTCTTTTTTCTTTTTTTTTTTTTTTAGACAGACCCTCTGTTGCCCAGGCTGAAGTGCAGCGGTGCAATCGCAGCTCATTGCAACCTCCACCTCCTGGGTTCAAGCGATTCTCCTACCTCAGCCTCTGGAGCAGCTGGGATTACAGATGCCCACCATCACACCTGGCTAATTTTTATGCTTTTAGTAGAGGCAGCATTTCACCAGGTTGGCCAGGCTGGTCTCAAAATAAAATTTTTTTAAGTTAGCTTGGCATGGTGGTATGCACCTGTAGTCCCAGCTACTTGGGAGGCTGAAGCCGGAGAATTGCTTCAGCCCAGGAGTTCAATGCTGTGGTGAGCTATGATTGTACCATTGCACTCCAGTCTGTGACAGAGCGAGACCCTGTCAAAACAAAAAAGAAGGAAGGAAGGAAGGGAAGGAAGGGAAGGAAGGAGGGAGGGAGGGAGGGAAGGAAGGAAGGAAGGAAGGAAGGAAGGAAGGAAGGAAGGAAGGAAGGAAGGAAGGAAGGAAAAAGAAAAGTTTTAAAACTTAAAAAAAGTAAGAATCATGTATGTAATGGACACGCATGTACCCTTCACCAAGATTCACTCATTGTTTATATTCTGCCACATTCCTGCTTTATTTTTTTCCACCATTTATCTCTTAAGAACAAAGACATTCTCTTACACAATGCATGTATCACAGTACAATGATCACTCTCAGTAAATGGACATTATTTAATACTATATTTTGATATATAATTCATATACAACTTTTCCAATTACCCAAAAATGTCTACTTTTCTTAAGAGTCAAGACCAGTTACTTTGTTCATTTTGCAGAATGTTCCTCAGTTTGGGTTTAGCTGATTGAATCCTCTTGATTTTGGTAACAGTATTATGGAGGTGAGACTGTGTCCTCGGGGGATGGCATCAGTGGGGCACGTGATGTCTCATGGTCCCATTATTGATAATTCTAAGTTTGATCATTTGGTTAAAGTCATGTTCACCAGATTTGCTCAATTAAAATTATTTCCTTGATAAGTGTTAAGTGATAGTTTTCATACAGTTTTACTTCTGAGTCTTGTTGTGCATTTTGGGGTCATATTCTCATTTTTTTTCACCTACCCTGGAGTTTGACTTTGCAGAGTGGAATGACACTTCAAGTGAAGACCATGTTCTCCACCCATCTTTCGTCTAATGGTTTACTCAGTCATTGTTTATTCTTGCTACCCACCATGGTGGTTGTAGAATTGTGTCTTTTTAAAACCACGGTGAGATACCATCTCACACCAGTTAGAATGGTAATCATTAAAAAGTCAGGAAACAATAGATGCCAGAGAGGACATGGAGAAATAGGAACACTTTTACACTGTTGGTGGGGAGTGTAAGTTAGTTCCACCATTGTGGAAGACAATGTGGCGATTCCTCAAGGATCTAGAACCAGAAATACCATTTGACCCAGCAATCCCATTATTGGGTATATACCCAAAGGATTATAAATAATTCTATTATAAAGGCACATGTATGTTTCTTGTGTCACTATTCACAATAGCAAAGACTTGGAACCAACCCAAATGCCCATCAGTGATAGACTGGATGAAGAAAATGTGGCACATATACACCATAGAATACTATGCAGCCATAAAAAGGATGAGTTCATGTCCTTTGCAGGGACATGGATGAAGATGGAAACAATCATTCTCAGCAAACTAACACAGGAACAGAAAACCAAACACCGCATGTTCTCACTTATAAGTGGGAGTTGAACAATGAGAACACATGGACACAGGGAGAGGAACATCACACAATGGGGCCTGTTGGGGGGTGAGGGGAGGGCAAAGGGAGGGAGAGCATTAGGACATATACCTAATGTAGATGATGGGTTGATAGGTGCAGCAAACCACCATGGCACGTGTATACCTATGTAACAAACCTGCACATTCTGCACATGTATCCCAGAACTTAAAGTATATATATATTTTAAATAGAATAAAGATCTTAAAAACCTTTAAAAAAAAAACAAAAACTATCATTGTCTCTTCTACTGCCCTCCCTTAAGATGTTAACCTATTTGGCAAATAGTTTTGAAGATTTTCCATGACAAAGGTAGACACTATGCTTAGCAACAAAACACAAAGGTGAATAAGACAGCCTCGACCCCTGCCCCATGGAGCTTGAGTGAATATAGTATGTTTCTAATTTTTTTTAATCAGGGTCTCATTCTGTCACCTGGGCTAGAATGCAGCGTTAGATCACGGCTCACTGAGACCTCAAACTCCTGGGCTCACATGATCCTCCTGCCTCAGCCTCCCAATTAGCTAGGCACATGTCACCACGTCTTGCTAACTTTTTAAAATTTTTTGTAGAGGCTGGATCTTGCTGTGTTGCCCAGGTTGGTAGTTTTTTTAATTTATCCATTTATTTAACAAATATTCACTCAGAGTCTATCCTGTATCTACATTGTTCTATTTACTGAGAATCCAACAGTGAACAAAAACAGTCAAATCCCTGCCCTCATGGGGCTTACGCTCTAGTTGATGAGCAGGAAGAAAACATAATTAGAGAAAGCCTAGATGGTGGAAAGGGTTGATTTTGAAATAGGTCAGGGAAGAATTCAGTAATGAGGAGACATCAAAGCAAAGACCTAACGGCAGTGAGAGAGCAGCTGTTTGGGTGAGTGGGGAACAGGTGTTCCAGGCAGAGAGAAAAGCATGAGTGAATGCACGCTCACAGGGTTCGAGTAACTATCATGTTAGCAGAGCACAACGGAGATAAAATCCAAGAGGCCAGGGAGTAGGGTGGGGCAAGGTGGAGGTGGTTGAGAAGGCAGCCGAATGTATGAATTAGACAGAGGTGTTTGGGGCCAGGCACGGTGGCTCATGCCTGTAATCCCAACACTTTGGGACTCTAAGGCTGACAGATCATTTGAGGTCAGCAGTTTGAGACCAGCTTGGCCAACATGGTGAAACCTCGTCTCTACTAAAAATACAAAAATTAGCTGGGCATGGTGGCGCATGCCTGTAATCCCAGCTACTTGGAAGGCTGAGGTAGGAAAATTACTTGAACCTGGGAGGCGGAGGTTGCAGTGAGCCAAGATCATGCCACTGCCCTCCAGCCTGGGCAACAGAGCGAGACTCTGTCTCTAAGTAAATAAATAAATAAGAAAGAAAGAGGCGTTAGGGCTGGAGATGTGCTTTCAGGGTTGGCAGCCTGTGTTTGATATTTATTTATTTTATTTTTTTTTTTTTTAGTTGCATTTTAGGTTTTGGGGTACATGTGAAGAACATGCAAGATTGTTGCATAGGTGCATACGTGGCAGTGTGATTTGCTGCCTTCCTCCCCTTCACCTATATGTGGCATTTCTCCCCATGCTATCTCTCCCAACTCCCCACCCCCCCGCTGTCCCTCCCCTATTTCCCCCCAACAGACCCCAGTGTGTAGTGCTCCCCTCCCTGGGTCCATGTGTTCTCACTGTTCAACACCCACCTATGAGTGAGAACATGTGGTGTTTGATTTTGTGTTCTGGTGTCAGTTTGCTGAGAATGATGGTTTCCAGGTTCATCTACGTCCCTACAAAGGACGCGAACTCATTGGACCGAGGCCGAAGAGAAATGAGGTCAGGAGGGATGAGGATGAATCCACAGAGGAGGCTGGAAGTAAAAGCTAGTGAGGTGGACAGGGATGGAGCCAGGATCCCTGGGGCCTGAGTCTCACACAAATTTGGGAGGCTCCCTTTTAAAAAGAAAGGAATTTTTTCTCCTTGGGATGGGAGATGAGGTCTCCCTTTAAAAAATACAAAATTATCAATGAAAAATGAGGAGCAAGAGTCAATATTTATTTAGAGGCAGAAAGGAAAACATAGTGAATTACCAATTTTTAAAAATTGACACATATAACAAACCTGCATATGTACCTCTGAACCTAAAATAATTTTTTAAATAAAATAAAGAAAAATATTTAAAATCATGGCTAAGGTAGGAGACAGCAATAATTTATAAAGTGTACTTATTATTAATCACTAGAGATCACTGAACCCAAAAAGACTTTACTGTAATACTTTACTGTGAAAAAAATAGTTTTCACTGCCTAAAGTGAAACTCTTTATTTTCCAACATTATTAAAATATGCATACATTTGAAAAGAAAATAAAAATTGACAGGTAACTATAAATATCTAAAAAGCAACTTTGTAATCTTTATGATGATTAAATAACTTGCTGATGTATTTTTCCTACAATTTTGGTTGCATATTATTTTCCCTTCTCTTCTTATAGGGAATAAATTTGAAATACAATTTTCTGTAGGTAATAGATCATTTAGTCTTCCCTCCAGCATCGCTGCTCAAAATTAATTTTTAGGATTAGAGTTAAGAAGAAGTTGACTTTAGCCTGACAGCTCTAGATGGTAAAGCCTCCTCTGTAACTTCCTCTGTGGTTTCCAGCTCTGGCGGTATTTCTTGCCAGGGAACAAGATCTCAGAGAAGTGAAGCCTTTTTTCTTACTAACATGGCACCCTGTAGCATCCAATGGCCCAGGCGAAAGCTGGACAGCTTGGCCAGGACCACAGAACCATCAGTTTCCACTCCCATCCCAATTCCTGGGCTGGGGCTAGGGGCGATATAAGGTAGCCAGGAAGCCTGGATCAAGGTGACCCTGGGCAAGAAGCAGAGAAGAGCAGCATTTCCTTCAGACCTTCTCCTTGGGATGGGACATGAGAGCTAATGTCCATGAAATGCATCATGGGAGGTCTCTTGCTGGACTCCCGGTAAAGCGGAGATAATGCTGGCAGTCCTCTGGCCCCACTCCAAGACCTAGGAACCCCTACCCAGGTGACCACTCAGCAAGAGAACAGTGTTCTGTGCTGCTTCTGGGGTGCCAGAGAAGACATGCGGTATCAGAAGGGTCCTGCAAGTGAGGCGCTCTGAAATGTAAGCTTCTTTATTGGCTTCAAGTTCCACTGACCTCTGTGAAAAAGAAAAGCAGGAAAGAAAACTGTCAGGAAAGCCAAGTGAAGAAAATATTTCCAGGAGGGAGCGTTTGATCATATTAAAGGTGGTATAAGATGCTGACTAGGAACTAACCACTGGATTCAGCAACATAGAGGTCATTGGTAATCTCTTTTTTCAAAATAACTTTAATACTGGCATGTTTGAGCTGCTGCTTTTTATTTTTTTTTTTTTCGGTAAACACGGGATTTCGCCATGTTGCCCAGGCTGGTCTCGAGCTCCTGAGCTCAAGTGATCTGCCTACCTCGACCTCCCAAAGTGCTGGGATTACAGGCATGAGCCACCGTGCCCCACCGATTGTTGGTAATCTTGACACACAGTTTGGTGACACAGTGCAAACAAAAGTCCAGTTGGGGTAGATTCATGAGAAAATAGAGACAAGTAGTAGACAGTGAATATACCCAACTATTCACAGGACTGTTGTTTCTAAAATTAAATGTTTGTGATTTTTATGTATTAATATGACATGATAAATAGAATATGTTCTATTTGTGTCTCTTCAAAAAATTCTAAACTGCGTTGTCCCTCTGGTTTTAGGTCACAATGGGTCCTAAATAAAAAAGCAGTTCCCCGTTCCTTATATAGACACTCAAAGTAGAAAAAAAAAAAAAGGCGGGAAACTTAAAAAAATCTAGAGATTTGTCACTTTCTCTCCAACCCATGTACATCCAAGTGAAACGAGTCTACAACTTGTCTCCCTGAGCTGGAGGACAGCCAGACAGATGCAAGTGGGGAGGTTGGGTTCATATGGGCTGACCTGTTTCCCTGTGTCAGCTGTTCTTGCACTTGGGTCCTGGGCAACATTTTTGGGTCTTATTCAGTTCTCTCACTTTTGGCCTAACCTGAAGCTTGACTTAGCAGAGTGCCCCCACCTCATCCTAACACTTATTTCCACATTGCTTGTATGCAAAACATAAAATTTTCACTGACTTTATACTTTGCATAAAATCACAGCAATGTGAAAATAAGTACATTTAAATATCATCTTTATTTTTATTTTTTAATTTTAGAGACAAGGTCTTACTTTGTCACTCAGGCTAGAGTGCAGTGGTGCTGTCATAGCTCACTGTAGCCAGGAACTCTTGGGCTCAAGGGATTCTCCCACCTCAGCCTCCTGAGTAGCTGAGAACACAGGTGCACACCACCATGCCTGGCTAATTTTTTTGGCAGAGGGGCTAGAGATGGGATCTTGCTACATTGCCCAGGCTGGTCTTGAACTCCTGTCCTCAAGCTTCCCAAAGTGCTGGAATTTCAGGTGTGACCCACCGCGCCTGGCCTAAATTATGTTTTTTAAAATGTGGTAGCCCAACTCATTAAGTGTGTGTGTGTGTCTATACACCAAAATTCCAAGACTTTCAAAGCACTCTCTCAGTATTTTTAAAAATTGCTGAAATAAATCATGTCATTTCATGATTAGTTTTTTATTTAAAATGTTACTTACAGCTGACTTTTGCCATGACAATATTGCTTACAAAAGAACCTGTTGTCTTGGTTGTTCCTTCTGTGTGACCCTACATATGCATTTACACGTGTCCATACAAATTTTGTTTGTGACTCACCACATATTAGTCTGAATTGATCATACGACTACAGGTTTCACCCTATTGATTCAATAACTACTTGCTAGCCTATTTCTTTTCTTTCCTTTTTTTTTTTTTTTTTTGAGATAGAGTCTTGCTCTGTCGCCAGGCATCAGGCTGGAGTGCAGTGGCACAATCTCGGCTCACTGCAACCTCCACCTCCCAGATTCAAGGAATTCTTCTGCCTCAGCCTCCCGAGTAGCTGGGACTACAGGCACGCACCACCATGCCCAGCTAATTTTTGTATATTTTTTAGTAGAGACGGGGTTTCACCATGTTGGCCAGGATGGTCTCGATATCTTGACCTCGTGATCTGCCCGCCTCAGCGTCCCAAAGTGCTGGGACTACAGGCGTGAGCCACCGTGCCCGGCCTAGCCTATTTCTTAAGGTTTTCACTGATCTCAGGCATTCAGTGCAAAGTCTGTTAACTTGGCCCAAGAGGTTTCTTCATGTTAGTTCTCTGTTAATTATTATATGATTTATAATTTTAGAGATGCTTCTGTTTCCTGTTTTATGCCACACAGAAGCCTCGGCTTCCCCTTCCTCCTCCCCTAAACATTGCAAGAACCTGTAACCATATGCTGTGTTATTCTGTGAACCACTTCCTCTTGATAAAACGCTTTCATTGCATTTTGAAAAAATACAACACTGAAGGAATCAGGTAAAATTCAATATTCTAAATTATTTTCAATCACACTGTCACAAGCGACTTCACAGTATCCACCAGCATTAGCGAGCATCTGGGTTCTGCAATGCACATTTCGTCTTAAGTGCAATCCCACTTATAATCTTTTTTAAACTTTTTCTCCTTTTTTGTATCTGCAGTTGTAAAAAGTTGACTGATTTATTTCCTAGGAAAAAAAATTGCCAAATAGTTTATAATTTAAAAATAATAAAATATCAATTGACACTGGGAGATACTGCCTCAGATTTTTAAAACTTATTTCTAATCAATTCCAGTTCTATTTTAGTTTTGGCAAAATAGTTATAGACTCAAAATGCTATAGGGTGAAAAAACAACAGTCCCTTTAATCCCAGCACTTTGGGAGGCCAAAGCAGGTGGATCATCTGAGATCAGGAGTTCGAGACCAGCCTGGCCAACATGGTGAAACTCCTTCTCTACTAAAAAACCCCACAAAATTAGCTGGGCATTGTGGCAGGTGACTGTAATCTCAACCACGGGAGGCTGAGGCAGGAGAATTGGTCAAAGCCAGGAGGCAGAGGTTGCAGTGAGCCGAGATCATGTGATTGTGCTCCAGCCTGGGCAACAAGAGCAAAACTCTATCTCAAGAGGAAAAAAAAAGCACACACAAAAAAGCAGTCAATACCAGGATACAAACATTTTTCTTTAACTGTCTCCAACATAGAAAGATGTACAGTATGCAGATGAATTCACTGAAGAGAAGAAATACAGCTGTGGAAAACCCACACAGGAAAATCTTCCAGAAATTTGTTTAAGCCTCCAACTATGTCTAGGATCAATACATGTTTGATGACTGACTTACATTGTGTAAGCTCGGTCAAGTTACTTATCTCTGGATGCCTCAGTTTTCTCATCTAAGGAGAACATAAAGTGCTCTCATATCACCTAGGGCGTGAGGACGAATTTAATCAGTCCATACATGTAATGCACCAGGACAATACCTGGCACGGAATGAGAACACCTAATAGTTATTCGCTATTACTTTTACTATAATCAGGCAGGTAAAGAGCATGGGGAGATTTCTCTCTCTCTCAACCCCAGCCATGACCAGAAGCAATTGAGTGGGGAGTTTTCTTCTTGGTAGACAGACTGGTAGCAACTTCTCTGGTAAAATAATTCAGGCTAATTCTAATCTGTCTGAACTTCATTGACTGTGACTCATTTGAATAATCGCAGAGTCATTTTGGTACGTCCTCTGTTGTTTCATTTTTATTTTTTTTATTTATTTTGAGCCAGGGTCTCGCTCTGTTGCCCAGGACAGAGTGCAATAGTGCAATCATGAGTCACTGTAGCCTTGAACTCCTGGGCTCAAAAAACCTTCCTACCTCTGCCTCCTGAGTAGCTGGGACTACAGGCATATGCCACCATGCCTGCCTATTTTTTATTATTATTTTTTTTTTGTAGAGTCAGGGTCTTGCTCACAAATATTCTCTTTTGTCTTTTCATTCTTAGTGCTCTAAAATTTTCATTCTGTTAATGGTATTAGTATCTTAATCCAAGTAAAGACTAAGCATAACTAAAAGTACAGCTGAAAAGGTGAAATGTGCAACCATTCAAACTAGCTTAGACAATCCATGAGTTTGTAATATCTTACTGTGGTGCTACAAGAACGCAGGGTTTTGACACAGAAGATCCTTATAAAAATATAAATAATATGAGTTTCTTCGTTGTATTGACAGTTGCTGCCACTGAAAACATCAACTCTGTAAACCCAAAACTTGATAATCACAAGAAGAGAAAAATCTTAACAACTTTTTTATTTCATGCAGAAGTTGTTAGGACCACTTGGGTTTTGTTTTGTTTTGTTCTGTTTTTGAGATGGAGTCTCGCTCTATCACCTAGGCTGGAGTGCAGTGGCGTGATCTCCGCTCACTGCAACCTCCGCCTCCTGGGTTCCAGTTATTCTTGTGCCTCAGCCTCCTGAGTAGCTGGGATTAAGGAGTGAGCCACCTCACCCAGCCTTGTTTTGAACTTATATGAAAAATAGTGTATCTTTTTATTTGTTTTCTGTTTTATTAAAAAATTCTTATTATAAACAATTTTGTTATTACATATTTTATTTAATATATAAAATGGTATGCTTTTATGAGTAAATCTTTTCACTTCAAGTGCATCAAATAACCCCTTAATTTAATACCATTCTGCTCAAAATTCAGTTTCTAGCACAAAATTATAACATTTTTATAACAAAGGAGTATTTAAACGTGTTTATGTGTTCACTTTGGTTCTTACTGATTAGCAAATTTAAAATAAACACATAAAATTAGTTATGATGTGAATAAAGAAATAATTAAGATAGAAAACATAACATATTTATTTACTACACAATGATTAAACTATTACTTGAAATGTTAACTGGCTTTAGATTGAATTAGAAAAGAAGAAAAGTCATTGATACTGTCGCTCAAGTTGCATGGTAGTTACCGGAATTGTTCTCAAAGCAACTAACATTTTTGGTTTGAAAACTGATTCAGGCCTAAATAGATGCGAGCCCCAGTGAAACCTTGTTTACCAACAAAACGTATCTGTGTAAGTATCAATATTTACTCACTTGGAAAGAGCAGTGGAAAAAGAGAAATAGTGTTACAGTGAATGGGTTCCCCAAACCTGGACCTATAGCAGCGGCTTAGCAACAGACTGCTTAATTGCTCTGATAGTTCTCGGAAACGTGTTATTTGACAGCCTCTGAGGACTGTCTGGCCCTGGAATGTGACATTTCCGAGTGTGTCACACCAGGAGCCATGTAGAAAGTGTAACCAGTCAAGTGAGAGATAACTTTCTATGCAGCTTGAGATCTGGACTCTAGCCCAGTTCTTCTCGTTAGTCTGGGAAGTTACTTAATCTCTTTGGGTTTCCAACAAAGCATTTCTGAACACAAACATCAACAAGATCTGATTCTTACTTAATAACAACTCCCAGGCTTCTAAGAGATTCTAACAGGATAACAAAAAGTGTGTGATTCCGTGTGGCAAATGCTAATTGCAAGCTTATGCCAGGTATTGTTGGCTATTTTGTTTAAATGTCACAAGTCTGTGAATTAGGCATTATTGTTCTCCTTATTTTACAAACTGAAGCTCAGGGAGATTAAGTACCATATCAAGGTGGTTGTTAAGGCCAGGATTTACTGACATGTTTATCAAGTGCAATGGACAGCAAATCTCTCTGCTAGAAGTAAAGATACCATTGAAGTATCGGCATGAAAGCTGGATTTTGAATAATCAGTAGGATTTTATGAAGGAAATATGGACAGAGTAGGATGTTATTTAAAGGGAATAGTATATACAAAGAGAAAAAGAGTTCTAAAAAGCCTGTTCAGAAAACATCAAATGTCCTGAGGCCAGGTGTGGTGGCTCAGGCCTGTAATCGAGCATTTTGGGAGGGCGAGGTGCGAGGATCACTTGAGCCCAGGAGTTTGAGACCTGGTTGGGCAACATAATGAATGAGACCCTGTCTCTACTAAAAATAAAATAAAATATTGTAAAAAATAATAATAAGTTAATTAAAAAATAAAAGGCCCCAAATGACAATTTGCCCCAGATGGGGCAAATTAGGAAGCACTTTGAAAGACACGCTGAGTACCTGAATGCTCTCCACGTCATCAGAAGCAGCCAGGGAAGGTTTTTAAACAGGAGAGTGACACATTCACATTTGTATTTTCAATTTGCAGCAGTGGAGGTGGTGAGTACTGACGGGGAGTCTGGGAGGCCGGAGGCTGGGTGAGCTGGTGAGGTGTCAACTGTGGCTTGACAGAGAGAATGAAGGCAAACAGCAGCCTTCTACAGAAAAAGCTAGCAGATTCTCTGACCGACTGCATGGAAAAGTGAGAGGAGTAAAGGATTATACCAAGGGTTCTAAGCCAGACTGATAAGTGACTAATGACCTTTTACCAAGTTAAGGCTCATGGGAACAGATGCCTTGTGGGGAGTAATGAGTTGGAGCTGCTTAGAGGGAAACGCCTGGGGGATGTTGAGTTGGCTGTTTTTGGACAAGCTACCCTGACCGATGCAATAAGGGCCACCCTGATCTAGGTCCAAAATTATGACTGGAATTGCTGATCTCCATGGCATTCCAAACTTCATGCAAACTGAGTTAAATGTGTGAGATTAACTCTGCCGTCGATATAAACATATGTCCTGTTAAACGTATGCATCACAGTACTTGGGATAAATGTCGAAAAGGCATATTTTTGAAGTTTATCCAGGTGGAAAAGAGAAACTATTTAAGGATAAAAACTGAAGTCTAGAAATATTAAGCATTAGGGAAAATTTCCTTATTGTTCCAGGAATCTAAGGCAAAGTTTTAGCCTGGACAAGAGGCTTCAATCACCTCACCCCTCACCTATCCAATAATAACAAAATCTAGCTGATTTTGTAGTATTCCAATTTGTTTTACATCAGCAACTTGTTGTTCCTCCCAAGACAAAATGAACTCAGAAATGACATACTCACAAAAAGATTCTAACTCCACCCAGTCACAATGTGAACATGGCTTGTTTGCAATGCATTGCCTTACCATGACAACTCCACCCCAGCTCTTTCAGGCTGCTAACCCCAATAACACTTTTAGCTTCAGGGCTGGGTGTTTTCCTTTCTCTCTCTCTCTCTCTCTTTTAGTCTTTATTTTGACCTTTGGAAAATACCACACATACATATAGGCACAGCTCTATTTTCTTACACTTACAGTAGCTCGAGCCCTATTTTCTTACACATGCACATGGTGTATACATGTGTATAACTCTTGTCTGTTCATTCCAAAAATAAGGTTTTCTTGCAGAGAGGGCAATTATGTAATATGACTGAATTTATAGATTAATATTTTTTGTTACAAATCGCCCTTAAGTCAGATGTCTTCTTATTTTCACCATGGGTGCAACTGCAATCCATTCACTAGCAAGTTTACTTATGACTGTAGGTTTCAGCACAATTTTGATGTTGACTCCATTTAATAAGTCAATAACAGACTCTAGGGAAAGAAATGAAAGAGCAGGGGAAAGGGCAGGGGGAAAGATTTTCAGCAGATGAATGCAGGGAGAGGTCACGAGAACGTGCTGTTGTTTTGAGTTATTTCCATCTTAGGTGGATGATTCACTGTGGCACGTCATTAACCTGTTATACAGCCGTGGTGTGTGCAGCTTGAGAAACGAAGGCCTTTGGCCTCAACGGGTTTTTCTGACTCACTGATATCACATTTCAATACTTTATTTTAGTGCTTTTCCAAATTTAAAGTTCAGGAGAATGAATCAATGGCAAGATTCTTGTTACTCGAATTATCTTTGGTTACTGTAAGTTTATTGTAATGCTGGTTGGCAGTTTTGAGGTCAGCAAATAAATCTATATTTATTCTTATGAAATGGATTACTCTCATTTAAAAAATCTGAAGTGTGTTAACACCAATAATTACTCTTAACTTTTTCTGTTAATAATAATTCATCTGAAGGATTCCTTTACTTTCTCACATTATTATACTCAAATAGAAAGAAATTCCCATGAGCAGTTCTGGAATTTTATTGTTTATTCTGCTAATTTCCCCTTATTAAAATGATAACTAAAACACCCATGACAAGATTTTTAATACCATATTAGTTGTTTTGGGAGACAGTTTGTGAAACCATGGAGATAATGTCTACTTAAATACTTTCTGCTATTTTGTAGGATTTTTTTTTTTGACAGAGTCTCGGTGTGTCACCCAGGCTGGACTTCGGTGACATCATAGCTCACTGTAGCCTCGACCTTCTGGGCTCAAACCATCATCCTGTCTCAGCCTCCCAAGTAGCTGGGACTATAGGCACATGCCCCAACTTGGCTAACTTTTTGTAGAGAAGTCTTGGTATGTTGCCCAGATGGTTTCAAACTCCTGGTCTCAAGCAGTCCTCTCCCCTCAGCCTCTCAAAGTGCTAGGATCACAGGCGTGAGTCACCGTGCCCAGCCTTGTAGGAAATTTAAAGAAAGAAGAATATGATTCAGATACTTTGTAAGCAACTGTGTGGGGATAAAACCCCATGGGTATGATTCCTCATGCTGACTTCCCTCCTGAACCAGGGTGGGGCCCACCTGCAGCTGTCTTCCTTTCTTCTAGCTGCCATAAACACTTTAAGCCCAACAATACACACAAAATAGGACAAGTATCTTCCATCGTCCTTCACTGATGCTGTGTTTGATTCCTCTCTGACTTTCCCTGCACTCATAGACCTGGACCTTCAGTGTCTTTCTCACCTGTTGCTTCTATACCTGGGTGCTCACCTGCCTGCTTTGTGTGGTCTGACCCTCCGCATTCACTGAATGGCTTCCTTGGATTCAAACACACACCTCCCTGTCCCATGTGTGTGTACACCTGATTCTTTGGGATGTGTCTGCTACTAAGAAATGCACTTGTTCCATGGAATCTAGACCTCTCTTAACTGAAGACCCCTTCTTGTCCCCTCCTGACGCCTCCTGGCCAACACCGTTTTACAACTTCCCGTGCTCCTGCAAGACACCTCCTCCATTGGACACCAGATAGAGCACTAAAGAAAATTAACACACCTTGGCCAGGCCCAGTGGCTCAGCCCATAATCCCAGCACTTTGGGAGGTCGAGGCGGGCAGATCACAAGGTCAGGAGATCGAGATCATCCTGGCCAACATGGTGAAACACCATCTCTACTAAAAATACAAAAATTAGCTGGGCGTGGTATCGCATGCCTGTAAACCCAGCTACTCAGGAGTCTGAGGCAGGAGAATCGCTTGAACCAGGGAGTCGGAGGTTGCAGCGAGCCAAGATCGAGCCACTGCACTCCAGCCTGGAGACAAGAGTGAGACTCCATCTCAAAAAAAAAAAAAAAAAAACCACACATCTCATAGCAATTCAAGTATCTGTCCTCCAAAATAAAACATGCAAAACTTCAACCTTGAAATGACTGTAGAATATGCTCAGGGACATGTAGCTCAGGGTAGCTTTTGTGTTTCCCAAGAGGGACAGACAAGAAAGAGGGCAAAAGAAGAATCATTTCGGGGAGCAGAACATTCAGATGGAAAATGCCCTCTGGTCGGTGAGGGTGGTAAGGTTATGTAGGAGGGAAAAAATGATTTTTTCTTCTTAAAATAGGGAGAAGGGGAAATATAGGACAGAAAAATTAAGCAAGAAGATTTCATTGTGTCAGATTTCCTGAGCGATAAACCCAAGATAATTGTTGAAGATGATTTGGGAAGATAAAGTGCTAGCTTTGCAGGGTGCATATTTGGAGGATATCCATGATTCACCCAAAATGAATTTACAGCCTCATCTGTTCTGATTGCTCAGTGTCAATGCTATCCTGGGTGCTAAATGTTGCTAATATCAACACTGGCTTATGGAACAGCTCTTGCAACAGAATTAGTGCCAGATAAGTATTACTATTATCATCATCATTATTGACATCACTTCACTTTTAAGAATTGTGATATTTTAAAATTCATTTGGCTGGGCGCGGTGGCTCATGCCTGTAATCCCAGCACTTTGGGAAGCCCAGGCAGGCAGATCACTTGAGATCAGGAGTTCAAGACCAGCCTGGCCAACATCATGAAACCTCATGTCTACTAAAAATACAAAAATTAGCCAGCCGTGTTGGCGGGTGCCTGTAATCCCAGTTACTCAGGAGGCTGAGGCAAGAGAATTGCTGGAACCTGGGAAGATCATGCCATTGTACTCCAGCCTGGGTGACAGAGTGAGACTCCATCTCAAAAAAGAAAAAAAGAAGAAAAAGAAGAAAAGAAAATCATTTGAGTCATTTTTAAGAAAGCAAAGTTAGTATGATAGAGTTTGTTTCATGGACATATTTAATATGGAGACTAAGACACCAGACTAGCTAGAGCTATTAAAAATAAAAATGTGTGACTGCTAAAGTATTAAAGTCACTTAAAGGGTAAACTATAAGTTTTCAAGATAATTTTTTCAAGAAAAGATAGATTTGCCTCGACTTAGCCTATTTCAGCCAAATAGTTTATTTTAAATTCACGCATATGAAGAGATAATAGTATTACGGTTATGATTTAGAAAAGTATTTCAGCCAGGTGCAGTGGCTCATGCCTGTAATCCCAGCACTTTGAAAGGCTGAGGCAGGTGAATCACCTGAGGTCAGGAGTTTCAGACCAACCTGGCCAACATGGCCAAACTCCGTCTCTACTGAAAATACAAAAATTAGCCAGATGTGGTGGGGCATGCCTGTAATCCTAGCTACTCAGGTGGCTGAGGCACGAGAGTTGCTTGAACCCAGGTAGCGGAGGTTGCAGTGAGTCAAGATCACCCCACTGCACTCCAGCCTGGCAACAAGAGCAAGACTCCATCTCAAAAAAAAAAAAAAAAAAAAAAAAAAAAGAAGAAAGTATCTTTATCTTTTAGCACTTCATTCTGAAATACTTATGGAAAAATAATATTTGCTTTAAATTATCTAGTATAGGAAGATATAAATAGAAAAAGATCAGTCCAGTTGAAAATTATTAAAGCTGAACAGTGTATACAGGAAAATCATTATTCTCTCTGCTTTTGTGCATATTTTAAATTTCCATATAAAAAGAATAAGACACAAATACATGCTTGCATATATTCAAGTAAATATTGTGATTTGGCTTGAATAATACATACTGATTCTCTACACCCACCAGACTTCTTAGTTTGAGCTATAATTGGCATTCATCTTACAGTGTTTTAGAGCATTTTGAAATGTTCTTAGAGGCGGGTGTGGTGGATCACGCCTATAATCCCAGCACTTTGGGAGCCCACGGTTGGGTGGGTCACCTGAGGTCAGAAGTTCAACACCAGCCTAGCCAACATGATGAAA
Source organism: Aotus nancymaae (assembly GCF_030222135.1). Lineage (NCBI taxonomy): Eukaryota > Metazoa > Chordata > Mammalia > Primates > Aotidae > Aotus > Aotus nancymaae. The sequence continues at coordinate 8,650,639 of NW_026988492.1, read as the reverse complement.
CCTCGTCTGTACTAAAAATTAGCCAGGTGTGGTGGCAGGTGCCTATCATCCCAGCTCCTCAGGCGACTGAGACAGGAGAATTGCTTTAACCTGGGAGGCGGATGTTACGGTGAGCCGAGATCACACCACTGCACGCCAGCCTGGATGACAGAGCAAGACTCCGTCTCAAGAAAAAAAAAAGAAAAGAAAAGAAATGCTCTTAGAAATGGTCTGCGGCAAATTCCTCATGTTACAGGTGAAACAGTTGATTACCTTTGCCAAGTTACATACTGCTAGTTAGTGGCCAAAGGTCTAGTAAGCTCTCCTAACTTCCCAGTTCAGCCTTGCCAAAGATGTCAGGAAACAGAGCAGCCAGTTGCGCCTCACAGTGTGTCCCACCCTATTTTGTCACAAACTTTTCCTCTTCTTTGGCGATTGCTTCATTTGGTTTAGGCAAAGAAACGTTAAAATGTAAAAAGCGGTTTTTTTCTATTTCTTTTCACTTGATAGGGTGGCCATTTTAGCTCGAAGTGTTTGTCAACCCGTACTACTAAATAAATGTACTAAAATCTGTTATTTCAGAGATATCTTTTGAAAGCAGGGAATTATTGGGTAAATACACTTAATCACTCCTGACATTGTTTTCGTGTAAGGTTGTTTTGTTTTTTGTTTTGTTTTGTTTTGTTTTGTTTTCAGAGTCTCGCTCTGTTGCCAGGCTGAAGTGCAGTGGTACAATCTTGGCTCACTGCAACCTCCACTTCCCAGGTTCAAGCAATTCTCCTGCCTCAGCCTCCCAAGTAGCTGGGATTACAGGTGCATGCCACCACACCCAGCTAATTTTTGTATTTTAGTAGAGACAGAGTTTCACCATATTGGCCAGGCTGTTCTCAAACTCTTGGCCTCAAGTGATCCACCTTCTCAGCCTCACAAAGTGCTGGGGTTACAGGCGTGAGCATCCGCACCCAGCCTGTTTCTTTGATTCCAAGAAGACTAGTTTAGTCTGGAAAAATCAGATTGTGGCTCTGAGGCAATTCTCAAGGTTTGGCACAATCTTGGACCAAGCAGATTGGATAGAAGTCAGGCATGGAATTTCAGGCTAACATGAGCCTTCTTCTCAATATATTTCTCTCCCAACTTAGCTACCCATGGATGGGGGCTCTTGGGGGAAAGAGAGGGATGCAAAGAGTATCCCAGGATCAGGCTTTTATGAGACTGCTAATATCTCGGTTTCTTCCTTTTTCAGATGGGTGAGTCAAATGAAGACATAGACCAAATGTTCAGCACTTTGCTGGGAGAGATGGATCTTCTGACTCAGGTAAACGTTCCTTTTTAACTGGCAAATTAGAAAAAAAAAATAGAGTTGCAGAATTTGATGATAATATGACAAGGGAGCTGTCTCCTTTAAAACCCTGAAGATTGGCAACATTATATATTTCTGATGTAACAATGACGGGTTAAAAAATAAAGCTTGTTCCAGACTATACTTTTTTGAATTCAGTTAATTTAATACATTGGTCAGACATACATCTAGCTCATAGTGTCTGAACATTTACCAATAGAGAAATTTACCCCCAAGCTTACTCCCCTACAACCAGCCTAAGCCATTTCCCGGTGGTTACCTTTATAAAGACTCACTAGGAAAATATTATCTTTGTTTGATTTTTTTTTTTTTTTTGAGACAAAGTCTCACTGTTGCTTAGGCTGAAATGCAGTGGCACAATCACAGTTCACTGCAGCCTCAACCTCTTGGGCTCAAGTGATCTTCTGGCCTCAGCCTCCAAAGTAGCAGGGACTACAGGTGCATACCAGCACACCTAGCTAATTTTCTTTGTAGAGACGAGATCTTGCTATGTTGCCCAGGCTGGATATTATCTTTAGTAAAGACTTTTACCAACTCTTGAGGAAATGCTACATTTTAAAGAACTAAGTGGGAGTTATGGCGGTCTCATGATTAGCCTGTAAGAACTTAGGACCCTCAAAGGAACGTGAAAGCCACTCAGCCATAGACTGAGAAAAAAGCTCCTAGCATCAAGATCAGATTGACTCAGAGGCTACCAAGTCCCACTGTCAGTGCCACTGTGGCCTGGCAGCTGCTAACCCAGGGGCCCCTCAACCAGGTTACAGTCAGGTGAGCTTTAGAGTGTCTTATAGTGTGCTCATAAAGGCATCTTTGATTGACAGGGTAATCAGCTCATCACTTTTCTGAATAAAATATTGATATTTTATTAAGAAGAAGAAGCCAATATTCCCAAATAAGATAGGGGTCTTCAAAAGCTTTCTAAAAAAATAAATGAATAGTCTGTGTTTTGAAAGACTATTTATTTTAGGAAAAATAAACCAATTCTAGGCCGGGTGCAGTGGCTCATGCCTGTAATCCCAACACTTTGGGAGGCCAAGGTGGGCAGATCACAAGGTCAGGAGTTCGAGACCAGCCTGGCCAATTGGTGAAACCCTATCTCTACTAAAAATACAAAAATTAGCCGGGCATGGTGGCAGGCACTTGTAATCCCAGCTACTGTGGAGGCTGAGGCAGGAGAATCACCTGAACCCAGGAGGCGGAGGTTGCAGTGAGCCAAGACTGTGCCTTTGCACTACAGTCTGGGTGACAGAGTGAGACTCCTTCTCAAAAAAATTTAAAAAATTAAAAATAAACCAGTTCTAGTTAGCAACTACTTTATATTCCCAATAACATTTAGAAAGGTTTAGATTCTATGAAAGAAGGGATAAGACATAAGACAGTAGGCTTAGAGGAAAAGGGGTTGATTAAAAGATGTTAGGATGGCAACCACATTTCTCCCTTCCTTCCTTCCTTCCTTCCTTCCTTCCTTCCTTCCTTCCTTTATTTTCTTTCTTTTTGGAAATGGAGTCTCGCTCTGTCACCAGGCTGCAGTGCAGTAGCACTATTATGGCTCACTGCATTCTGTGCCTCCCAAGTTCAAGCAATTCTCCTGCCTCAGCCTCCCGAGTAGCTGCAATTACAGGTGCACAGCACCATACCCCGCTAATTTTTGGTAGAGATGGCATTTCACCATGTTGGCCAGGATGGTCTCAATTTCCTGATCTTGTGATCCTCCCCGCTCGGCCTCCCAAAGTGCTGGGATTACAGGCGTGAGCCAATGGCAACCGCATTTCTAAGATGAGGACTGTGTTTTCTCCTCCCATGGCGGGGGAGAGTTTAAGTGAACGTGTGTGGTCTCTCTGCCCATTCAGCCAGTAGGGGAAGTGTTCTGATGGGTCACTGGGCATGATGGCTCACACCTATGATCCCGGCATTCTGGGAGGCTGAAACAGGAGGCTCACTTGAGCCCAGGAGTTCAAGACCAGCCTGGATAACATAGTAAGACCCCTGCCCCTCTCATTTTTAGTTAAAAAAATAAAAAGAATAGGAAAGAGGCCCCTTTGAGACTCTTGGACCTGCCTTCACGCAAAGCCCTTTTGGTTTTTGCTATTTCTTTGTTTTGCCCAAGTGATTGTAGTCAGTCATAGGTTTGCTTGGCTAAACAGCCCTGCCAACAGGTAGGTTCTCAAGATTTTAGGCTAAGGAAATATTTTGCTGTGACAGACTGCATCCTCAAACAGCTTTTCTCCTCCAAGTAACTGGATATTTCTTTGATGTCATTAGTTACATCCTTATAGAATTATATATAGATATAGATATAGATTAGATATAGATATAGATATAGATATAGTGTGTGTGTGTGTGTGTGTGTGTGTGTGTTCACCATTACAAGAAATTATTTGTTCTTTATAAAAATCAACTCAAAGAGGCCGGGCGCAGTGGCTCAAGCCTGTAATCCCAGCACTTTGGGAGGCTGAGGCGGGTGGATCATGAGGTCAAGAGATCGAGGCCATCCTGGTCAACATGGTGAAACCCCGTCTCTACTAAAAATACAAAAAATTAGCTGGGCACGGTGGCGCACGCCTGTAATCCCAGCTACTCAGGACGCTGAGGCAGGAGAATTGCCTGAACCCAGGAGGCGGAGGTTGCGGTGAGCCGAGATCGTGCCATTGCACTCCAGCCTGGGTAACAAGAGCGAAACTCCGTCTCAAAAAAAAAAAAAAAAAAAAAAATCAACTCAACTACCTCATTCTCATTGCTCTCAATTGCCGTGTTCTGTTTCAAGATCTTCCTTCTAGAATTTTTTTTAAGCTGTAATTTTCTATAGGGGAAAAAACTATATAAAACATTTTCAAGAAACAATATGGTTTTCAGAGAACATACTAAAAGAGAAAATGTGTAAATAATAAGTGATTTTTGACTTGCTGATTAAAATGTGCTACAGAAATGTTTGTATCATGAATAACTTTGAGGGGGATCTTTGTTCACAGAGTTTAGGAGTTGACACTCTCCCTCCTCCTGACCCTAAACCGCCCAGAGCTGAATTTAACTACAGTGTGGGGTTTAAAGATTTAAATGGTAAGCATAACAATTTCTTTTCTTAAGTAATTTGAAATCATAATGATGATTCAAATCAGTATGAAACTATAATTTGAAAACTAAATTAAAGGAACCTAAGCATCATGATAAATACCATTGTTAAAATCATGGATTTCAGACTGGGTTTTACTGTGTCTGGATTGAATTGAGAGAGTCTAGAAGATATTTTTGCCTATAATGAAAGGGAACACCATTCTGCATTTGCGAAAAGTCTCAAAATGATCTTGGTTTTTGAAGTAAAGGGAGTTTCTTCTTATTACTAAGCCCATAGAGAAACAAGGAGTAGTATATAAAAATATTAATAAGGAAATGTCCTTTCAGAGATAGAAATGAATTGTTTCATAGTGATTAATAAATATGAATGGACACTTCAAACTGTATTTTATTTAAAATATACTTTAATTTATATATAATATATCCTTACATGTAATTTAGACTACTTGACACTTTTTCACTTTTCCTGAACTTGTCACTTTATTTGATCTCCAGAACTCTCAGCCGTGCATGGCGGCTCACGCTTGTGATCCCAGCACTTTGGGAGTCCAAGGCAGGAAGATTAAAGGAAAGCACCAGGCTCTGAGATTGAATCAGGAGTCTTTTATTGCCAGCAACCGAGAGATGGCTAATGTTCAAAATTCTCTCAGCCCCGAAGAAGGGGCTTGATTCCTTTTTATACCTTGCTTAGAGAAGGGGGGTGGCAAAGTGGAATTTTACAGAAGCAGAACAAGCAAGTTAGTAGGAGGTAGCTGGTAACCAGGAGGCAGGAGGTTCCCAGGATTGTTGGTTACCAAGGGGAGTAGCAGGGGGGACTTTCCATACTATCAATCACCAAGGGGGGTAGGGTATTCACAATAGCAGGTAGGCTCGCCAAGCGGGATGTAATTACAATGGTTACAGGACTGAGAACAGCGTGACCCAAACCTCAGCGGTTCAGGGCTTTGAGTACAGCGTGACCCAGTAATGCACCTGAGGGGGCCGTGGCAGGGAGGGAGAAGCTAAGATGGGGCTTGTCAGGCTCACAGCTAAGATGGCGTCAGTTAGGATAACACAAGCTAGGCTAGCACAGCTTGAGCTCAGGAGTTTGAAAACCAGCCAGGACAACTTGGCAAGACCCCATCTCTACAAAAAAAAAAAAAAAAAAAAAAATTAGCCAAGCATGGTGGCATGTGCCTATGGTCCCAGCTACTTGGGAAGCTGAGGCAAGAAGATTGCTTGAGCCCAGGAGCTCAAGGCTGCAGTGAGCTGTGTTTGTGCCACTGCACTCCATCCTGGCCAACAGAGTGAGATTCTACCTCAAACAAAATAAAACAAAACAAAATAAAACACGAACTCTGTGTTTATTTAGTGGAGACATCTTTAGGCCACATGCTATTCATATTGTAATAAGAAGCAATCACTTTCAAATTGGTGAGAATTCCCTGCAATTCTTGAAAAAGATTTCCCAAAGACTTGCAATGCCTACCAAAAATGTGAAAAGCAAAATAGGAGAGAAGTTCAATTACAGAAATCCAGGATGCCAAGTTTTATTTCTGTCCTCTGGATTTTTTTTTTTTTTTTTTTGAGAGTCTCTCTGTCACCCAGGCTGGAGTGCAGTGATGTGATCTTGGCTCACTGCAATCTCTGCCTTCCAGGTTCAAGCGATTCTCCTGCCTCAGCCTCCCAAGTAGCTGGGATTACAGGCACATGCCACCACGCCCAACTAATATTTGTATTTTTAGTAGAGATGGGATTTTGCTGTGTTGGCTAGGCTGGTCTCGAACTCCTGACCTCAGGTGATCCACCTGTTTTGTCCTCCCAAAGTGCTGGGGTTACAGGTGTGAGCCACAGCGCCTGACCAGGATTTCTTTGTTTCTATCATTTCCAGTAGTTTTTAAATAAACCATTAGGTGCTGGCGACTGTTTCTCAATAAATTATAAGATACCTCTTTTGATTTTCTCTTTTTCCTACACTTTTTATTTTTGACCTAAGTTTATTATTCCTGCCAGTCATTTTCATCAAGGTGGTAGCATTTACAAAGTTTTTTTAAAAAGTAGGCCAAGCATGGTGGCTCACGCCCATAATCCCAGCACTTTGGGAGGCCAATGCTGGTGGATCACTTGAGGTCAGGAGTTCGAGACCAGCCTGGTCAACATGATGAAACCCTATGTCTACTAAAAATACAAAAAAAAATTAACCGGGCATGGTGGCTGGCACCTGCAATCCCAGCTACTGGGGAGGCTAAGGCATGAGAATAGCTAGAAGGTGGAGGTTGCAGTGAGCCAGTATCTCACCACTGCACTTCAGCTTGGGCGACAGAGGAAGGCTCCATCTCAAAAAACAAACACACAAAAAAAGCAATACATTTTTGTAAAAGTATGACAGCAATAGATAACATATAGTTGCACATATAAACAATGCAAATTTAGCCTCACTTCACCGTAACAGCCACATGCTTTAAAATCAGTTCAATTAAAATTAAAATTAAATCAATATTTCAGTTTATTTGTAATCATCTCAACTAACACTTTCTAAGCACTACTTCAGTACCTGGTGTCAAAGTGCTGACAGTGATAGGAGGAAAGATACCCAGCAAGATATGAACATAGTGATGTCACACTACAGTAATAAGACACTCTTCTCATTAAGGAAACAAGACGTACACATGTGACCTAATTTGGATACAGGACAAGACAATTAAAAACTACTGCTATGTATAGAAAAGTAAATTTGTATGGAATTAGATTAAGAATAGTTTTGTTTCGTCTTCACTTTAAAACACTGCTAAAATGAGTTCAAAATATTTTGCCCAGCCTGGGTGCAAGCCTGTAATCATGCCTGTAATTCCACCATTTTGGGAGGCCAAGGCAGGAGGATCACTTGATCTCAGGAGTTCAAGACAAGTCTGGGCAACATAGTGAGACCCCTGTCTCTACAAAAAAAATTTAAAAATTAGCCAGACATGCTGGTATGTGCCTGTAGTCCCAGCTACTCGGGAGACTGAGGTGGGAGGATTTATTGAGCCTATGCGATCAAGCCTACAGTGAGCTATGATCCTACCACTGCACTCCAGCCTGGGCAACAGAGCAAGAACCTGTCTCTAAAAAAAAAAAAAAATTGCTCAAAGTCAGTCAGAGAGTCAGTGACAAATCTCAGAATAAAATCTGTTTCTATCTCATTCCCCAATTTCATATTATTCAATTCTATAAATAAATTTAACTAATCTATATTAAATTTAATTTATTAATAAATTTAACTAGTCTATATTAAAACATTTAATCTATATTGATAAACTTAGAATTCTTTGATATATTAAAAATGTATTAATAACTAATAATTTACTAAATTTGCTTTGGAAATGTAAAGGTTTATATATAAACAGTCACAATGTGATTGATTATATTAGAAAATTATAAATATGATTCTTTAGTTCTATATATATTTTCTCTGAAAATTTTTAAATTAATTTAACTTAATTTTATAAATTAGTTACATATAGGCTGGACGCGGTAGTCCTTGCCTGTAATCCCAGCCCCTCATGAGGCTGAGGCGAGAGGATCACTTCCTTCCTGCCCTCGTTTGTTGAGGCCAGGAGTTCAAGACCAGCCTGGCCAACAAGGCAAAACCCATTTTCTACTAAAACTGCAAAAATTATCAGGGCGTGGTGGTGCACACCTGTAATCCCAGCTACTCGGGAGGCTGAGGCAAGAGAATCACTTGAATCCGGCAGGCAGAGGTTGCAATGAGCCAGAATCTGTACAACTGCGCTCCAGCCTGGGTGACAGAGTGAGACTCTGTCTCAAAAAAAAAGTTATATATAAAAATGGCTTACAGTAAAATAAACTCTTTGTACACATTTAGGAAACCCAAATTTTAGTCCAAGTACTGTACACTCGCACTATTAGCATTAATGTTATGTGCTGCATAGCATTTATGATGATGTCTAACAATGTATCCTTTCATAAAGCTTACTTGTTACTGAGTGGGCTTCATTCCAGCTGCTCCCATTTCCTCAGTCTGGTTCATCATATCTATAGCAGCTACAATTCTCCTCATGGATCAGTTCCTTCCTGCCCATCCTTTGTTCATTATATTCATCATATAATATATGCCTCATCATCGAAGTACTCCATCAAGACTACTCACCAGCACCACCCCCAGTACACCACACGATCTAATCAACATTCAAGATCACACATCTGCTCTACCATAGTAATCTCACACATGGAAGAAATCCTAAGGTGATCTCTCCTCCCTCCCTCTCACACTGAAATTTTAAGTCTTTCCTTTCTTTTAAAAGTTAACTCCCAGCTTGCCATCTTCATAAAGTTTCTACCATTCAATCTCATAATTTTTGTAACTCCTTGCCACCTATGGTGCTTCAATTTCTGCTACTTATTGTTAATTGCTCTTGGCTGGGCACGGTGGCTTATACCTGTAATCCCAGCGCTTTGTGAGAGTGAGGTAGGCAGATCACTTGAGCTCAGGAGTTTGAGACCAGTCTGGGCAACATGACAAAACCCCGTCTGTACACAAAATACAAAAATTAGCTGGACATGGTGGCATGCACCTGTAGTCCCAGCTACTTGGGAGGCTGAGTTGGGAGGATCGCTTGAGCCTGGGAGGCAGAGATTGCAGTGAGCCAAGATCACACCACGGCACAACCTGGACAATAGAGTGAGACTCTGTGTCAAAAACAACAACAACAACAAAAATTGCTCTTTCTCTGAATACCAAGTTTACTATAGTTAGGTGGTGAGCCTATAGAAGCTCCATCTTCACCCCAAAGTCACAAGTACATCAAACCCCAGTTGGTTGAAACCCAATTTCTTCTAAATATCAGCACTACTCTGTTTGCCCTCCAAGCGCTTAGGGAAAACTCCCCTTCCATCCATTGCCAGTGCTCCCCTGTCCCCTAATTTTCTAAAACTCTTAGATTTTACACTATAATATGCAAGAACTTCCTATTTAGGCATCTATTTGTGTGCTTGGATTTGACTTTATAGCTGGTGTGTCAGGTGCCCCAGTGTAGAGAACACATTTCCTCCATTTTTTTTTCCTTGGTGTTAGAAACTCACTCGCATTAAGCACTCGACAAATGTAGCAGCAATCCTTTTAGGAATTCCTGTGCTTGTGCTATTGAATTAAAATATTCTCAATCTTCTCCTTATGTCATAACCAATCAAAATAATGATTCCTTTCTACTCAAATATTATTCTTAAAAATTATCTTCTTTTAGTTTTTCCAGATGCAAATTGTTGTTTTTACCATTAATGTGATTTTCCCCACTAGAGTCCTTAAATGCACTGGAAGACCAAGATTTAGATGCTCTCATGGCAGATCTAGTAGCGGACATAAGTGAGGCTGAGCAGAGGACAATCCAGGCACAGAAAGAGTCCTCACAGAACCAACACCATTCAGCATCTCTACAGGCATCAAATTTCAGCGATGCAGCCCCTCTTGGTTATGGAACAAATGTTGCTGCCATTGGTATCAGCCAATATGAGGAAGACTTACCACCTCCACCAGCTGATCCTGTGTTAGATCTTCCATTGCCACCGCCACCTCCTGACCCTCTCTCTCAGGTAAGTGTGTGGGACCAGAGATGGCAGGGCCATCAATCTCTGCTACCTACCTTCTTTGCAGTGATCATTACATTCCTAAGTTTGTACATCCAAAGCTCTGAGATGCTAAAAAACGAGGATACAGAGCATGCTCATTGCAAAGCTAGAACCCACCCTAAACAAGCCACATGGCTGTGTATCAAGAATGTATTAGGGCCATATTCAGGATTTACTATAGTTTGCTTAAAAACTATATTTATATGCAAACACTCTTTGATAAAACTCAATCTTTTGGGGAAATGTTTTATTAACATCATATTGAACTGTGGAACTGATTATATATTTCCATGTCCCTGTTCCTAGCTCAGCACATAGAGAATAGAAGGCATTCATTATACATTTTCTGAATAGAGTGAAATTGAATTTTGTTGAACTTGGCAGCCCTGTTCAGTAGGACAAGTACATCCAAGTATCACTTGTAATGTCATAGTCGGGGAGGGTGTTAACAAGGCAGGCAGGTGATGAGTTCTTGATATTGATAAATTTCTGAATATTGAAAAACAGACTGGAAAGCTTAAATTATCATTATTTGGCATATTAACCCATAGTATGCCTCTCATAAAAGTAAAAAGAGCACTTGTAAGGATTTTTGTTTGTTCGTTTAGAGTAAGCCAAATATTTTAGAGGAAAATCCTGCTCAGTTTCCTGTGGCTTCCACATTTGTGGCACTGTGTCACAATGATTGGTACTCACAAATAAGACCCTAGGGACACTGAAAGGTCATACAATGCCTTTATGATGAACAAATATTAAATATAAATCAAATATTATATTGTACTCTATCACACACAGTGCTCTATTGTGTATTTGTTATTAAAAAATTTGGCTGGGCACAGTGGCTTATGCCTGTAATCCCAGCACTTTGGGAGGCTGAGGGGGGCAGTTCAAGACCTGCCTGGCCAACATGGTGAAACCTTGTCTCTACTAAAAAATACAAAAATTAGCCAGGCATGATGGCAGGCGCCTGTAATTTCAGCTACTTGGGAGGCTGAGGCAGGGAGAATTGCTTGAACCCAGGAGGCAGAAGTTGCAGTGAGTCGAGATTGCACCACTGCACTCCAGCCTGGGCTACACAGCAAGATTCCATCTTGGAAAAAAAAAACTTACTTGAAAATGGAGATCAATATAGAACAGAGACTCTTAATGTAGGGTCCATGAAGATTTCGAGGGGGCCATGCATCCCCTGAAAGCAAAGAAAGTATAAGTTGAATGCACTTGTGAAGCTTTATGGGCTTTCTTAAAGGGGCTTGTGGCTCAAACAATTTGAGAGCCACTGCTATAAAAAGATACATGCCCATATTCAAGTAATCAGAATGTAGCCAGAACAGCTTATTTCCTCATCATTATAAATAGAAGAGAGCCTTAACTTGCAAAAATCAAAGAGCCTGGGCTCATAAAATACTTCACTCACTTTTCCGCCTGTTCATATGTTTGTGAGTGTTTTTGGGGGTTAATTTAAGTTTAAATTTCAGTCTTTTTTAACCTTTGGGGGCATTAAGAACCCCTTTAAGAATCTAATAAAAAATTAGAAATTCCAAAAAAGACATCCTGATCCAAAAGTAAGCATATAATTTCAGGGAGTGTTCAAATCCCTTGAGGTGTGTCAATGTATAGATTCCTTAGGTTGGATTCCAGTTTGTAAGCCAAGCAGATTTTTGTGGTCTAAATATACGAAGTACTGTTAAAGTCATCATTTCATCTTTTAAGTGACCATTCCCAAGCTATAAAGGGTGACTGCCTTCTATATCTTTGAGTTGAAGAATTTTGTTATAGTCATTTAAAATTCTGAAAATGGAATCTTTCAGGTGATGGATACCCCATTTATCCAGATGTAATTATTACACATTGTATGCCTGTATCAAAATATCTCATGTACTCCATGAATACAGACGCCTACTATATACTCATAAATTTTAAAAATAAAAAAATGGAAAATATATATAACAACTTTAAAAAGTCATTAATAAATTTGAAAATCAAGCATGTGCAATTTGGTACCTTTTGTTAACATAAAGTAACTAAGACACTAGTGACAGAAGTGATTACTCACTGGTATTACTTAATGGACTGTATTGAATATCTTGCCCTTTTCCAGGAAGAAAAGGAAGCCCAAGCTAAGGCTGATAAAATTAAGCTGGCGCTGGAAAAACTGAAGGAGGCCAAGGTTAAGAAGGTGAATCATGAATCCCTTTTGCATGGGGGCAGTTAAATTAAGGACATGTGGTTATGCTTAATGATAAAAACCAAATGAAAATGTTGAGTGATACTTTCCAAATAGTTGTGATTTTGAAAAACCTTCAAGGACAAAGATAGAGTATACAGTTTTGTTTCTATAACATATGTTACCTCATTTGTGATGCATAAATAAGGCACTTGTGTTAGTATAAACAGAAATTTCCTTGGTTTCTATACAATTTTTTTTTTTTTTTGGCTGGTTTATACGTGAATTTTCCTGGGAGCTGGAATGGTGGGAGTAGAATTATACCTTCAACAAGAAAGGAAAGGGCCTTTGGCTTGGCTGCTGCACAGGCAGGGGCCCTTTCAGCTCTGTTTTAAGAAATTTTAGAACAAGTTTGCACATTCAGGGCTCCCTTCTTTTGAGCTGCCCTCTCTGGGACTTTGCAAAGTTCTTGGTTGATAGCAGGTGGCGTCACCTTTGGGGACTGCCTTAACTGGGTCAGAGCTCAGCTTCTGTTGGGCTGGCCTCCGCTTTTCCACAGTTGCTCTTGTGCACTTTTCCTCTGCCCTGGGGCAGCCTTCAGCCCTGCTGCTGCCCTGGATGTCCAAGTTATTTCCCAGGGTACCAAATGCTGTTTTTGCTGATGCTCTGTTTCAAAATTGCATAGTTTTGAGCAATCTGTCCTTAACCCTACTTTCCTAATAAGCCTGTAACTTGATCATACATTTTTTCACAGATTACAGGTTTTTGAAGAACACATGTATTGTATCATAACAGATACAGCTGTATTTAACCTCACTAGAAGAATATACCTAATTATAATAAGGTATTAATAATAGTTAGGTTGGGGACAGTGACTCAGGCCTATAATCCCAACACTTTGGGAGGCTGAGGTGGGAGGATCATCTGAGGTCAGGAGTTCGAGACCAGCCTGGCCAACAGGGTGAAACCCCATCTCTACTAAAAATATGAAAATTAACTGGACATAGTGGCATGTGCCTGTAATCTCAGCTACTCAGGAGGCTGAGGCAGGAGAATCATTTGAACTCAGGAAGCAGAGGTTGCAGTGAGCCAAGATGGCACCACTGCATACCAGCCTGGGTGGCACAGCGAGACTCCACCTCAAAACACAAAAAAGTTTTTTTTTTTTTAAATAGTTAATTTGGTGATGTAAGGAAAAGATAAAATAGTCTTCATCGTGTTTTGTTTTGTTTTAAGACAGGGTCTTGCTCTGTCTCCTAGGATGATCATGGCTCACTGCAGCCTTAAACTCCTGGGGTCAAGAAATCCTCCTCTCTTAGCCTCTTGAGTAGCTGAGACCACAGGTATGCACCACCACATCCGGCTAATTTATTTTTATTTTTTGTAAATATGAGGCTTCCCTATGTTTCCTAGGCTGGTCTTGAACTCCTGGGCTTAAGCAAGCCACCCACCTCACCCTCCCAAAGTGCTGGGATTACAGGTGTGAGCCACTATGCCTGGCTCTTTATCTGATTTCAACTCCCGAAGCAAATAACATCTCTGAGACTCATTCAGAACTTTTTGCCAAGAGTTGGGTGAACTTCCCTTTTCACAGAGGGCTTTACACTTTCTATTCCCACGGCACCTATCACGGTTCTCTGAATGAAGGTGTTCAACACCTGCCGATGGATGGATATTCAGTAAGGTGTCCTTGGCTATCCCTGGAGCCAGACTTTCAAGGTTCATCTAGGGGAGCCTTCCCAGATTAGTCTGGTTCCACTCATTCCAAACATGCCCAAATTTCCTTACCATTCTTTTCCCCTATTTTCTGCAAGTGATTAATTTCACAGTCAGTCATTGGAATTCCACATCCTCGGCTGCCTTGCCCTTTTCTCAAACCTTGGTTAAATCCAACTTTCCTCCTGCTCAGTCCTGGGCACTCAGTGAGCTGATTCAATCACTCTCTCACCTACAAAACCATTTTTTTAAAGAAATGAGGGTCTTACTATGTGGCCCAGGTTGGTCTCAAACTCCTGGCATCAAGCGATCCTCCCACCAGGGCCTCCCAAAGTGCTGGGATTACAAGTATGAGCCACCACATCTGGCCTCAGCTAATGATTTTGCTGCCCATTTCCCAGGGAAAATAGATGCAGTCAAAATTAAAAGTGTGCAGACTCCCACCAAGACATCTACCAATCTTCCTGCGTGCATCTCTACCCATATATCCCATATCCTTTCCTCAACTATGGATAAGTCCTTACGTTTCTGCCGAAGTCCAGCCTCTTCTGTTGGGCTGCAGTCTCTCTTCTTGTTCTCCTCTGCCCAAAAGTCTCCGATGTCTGCCCATCTCACACATGAAGCCAGAATGACTCCTCCCAGTGGCCTCCAGTCCGTGTGTGATGTGGCTATCAGTCACCTCTCTGGCCTCATCTCCCAGCATTTGCTCCTTCATTCATCCCATTCTAGCTGCCTGGTCTCCTGGCTGCCCCTCAAGCACTCCAGGCCTGCCCTTGCCTTGGGACCTTGGCACTTTGTAGGTCCTCTGCCTCTTCCCTGGATTCTGAGTAGGTTCGCTGTGTGCCTCCTTTAAGTCTTTTGTCACCTTCCCAGAGAGGCCTTTCCTATCTAACACCACGTGCACACATCCCCAATACTCCCAATCCTTCCCCCACTTTAGTGTTCCCCTCAGTCCTTAACCCTATCCAAGGTGCTATTTTGTGTGCGCGTGTGACAAGGTCTTGCTCTGTCACCCAGGCTGCAGTGCAATGGTGCAATCATAGCTCACTGCTGCCTCAAATTCCTGAGCTCAACTGATCCTCCCACCTAGCCTCCCAAGTAGCTGGCCTACAGATGTTCACCACCATATCCCTCTATTGTTTAAAAATTATTCGTAGAGAAAGGGTCTGGCCCTGTTGCCCAGGCTGATCTCAAACTCCTGGCCTCACTTCAGCCTACCTAAGTGCTGAGATTACAGGCATGTAATCATAGTTAAAATAGTTAATTTGGTAAATTAAGGGAAAAATGAAACAGGCGCGTAATCCCAGCGCTTTGGGAGGCTGAGGTGTGAGGATCGCTTGGCCTGGCCTACTTTACTTATTTGTCCTATGTATTGCCCGTATCCCCTCCCCACCCCGACAGGATCTCTCCCAGCAATCTCTTTTTCCCACCAATGCATCCCCATTTCTTAGAATAGGTGCCAGGATCACACAGAGGTGAACAAGTCAAGTGTAGTCCCTGCTTGTGAAGAGTTAGAGTCTAGTTAGATTCTAGCTCTGAAGAAAATAAACCAGGAAGAAGTGATAGAAAGTACCCAGGCAACTCTTCCAGATGGATTTAGTGCTGAGGAGGCCTCTCTGAGCAGGCAGCCATGGAGGGAAGGCCTCTGGTCAGAAGCAGTTGGATGCACACGGGCGTGGTGCCAGGGGACATTCCAGGAAGAGGGAATGGGCAGTGAAAGATGCGCCAGCAAGAATGAACTTGGGGAGATGGGAGAAAAAGGAAGGAATTGAGGACAGAGAGGCAGCCAGGAGCCACAGGATCTCATAGGCCCAAGGAGAAGTTTGGGTTGTATTATAAGTGCAATGGGAAGCCATTTGAGGGTTTTAAATGGGGGAGTATGAGATGAATATATGGTTTTTAAAGGTCATAATGGGCCAGGCACAGAGGCTCACACCTCTAATCTCAGCACTTTGGGAGGCCGAGGCAGGAGGATTGCTTGAGGCCAGGAGTTCTTAAAAAAAAATTGTATTTGATTTGTATATCTTAAAAAAATATTGTATTTGATTAGCTGGGCATTGGTGATGCATACATGTAGTCCCAGCTACAGGAGGCTGAGGTGGGAGAGTCCCTTGAGCCCAGGAGTTCAAGGTTGCAGTGAGCTATGATCACAGCACTGTATTCCAGCCTGGGCAGCAGAGCAAAATCCTGTCTCTGAAATAAATAAATATAGGTTATACTGGCTGCTTCGTAGAAAATGAATTGTAGGGACAAGGTGTGAGAGGAGGATTCTAGCACAAAATCTCACACATGGATAAACATCTGTTGAAGTGATCACACATGGATGGCAGCTGAGGATGAGCTGTGCTGAGTCCTTGACTTTATCCCTCAAGATAAAAAGACAAAAGAAGATGGTAATAGTAAACTTCATAATTAGACTATTTCAAACCCCTGGATTATGTATAAACTATATTATTTATATATTTTCAGAAGGGGAAATGAAAAGAGAAGTAAATTGTTTCTTAGATCAAAAGATAGAGCAGCCAGCAGATTCCATCCATTTGCTTCAGCTGCAGATAAAAAGAGCAGGAGAAGAGGGCGGATATTTCCTGCCATACATCAGAAAGTGAGAAAGTGTTGCCGTGACTTAGTTTAGATGAATTATAATGGTACACACAAAGCACAAGCTGCCTTGATTCAACAAAGAAAATGGAAAACAGAAGCCAGTCTGATCAGTGAGGAAGAAAAGAAAATTATGAAGACAAGTTATATATTTGCTCTGATTTCAGACACTCTGAATGTATTTGTTCTGTCGTGCAGAACGTTAAGAAAATAACTGAGACACACTCATACATTGAGAGTAACTGCAGTGTACTCATGCGTAATCTACATGTTTGTAAAGGATGGAAATCAAATCTATCCGTCATGCTTTGCCCTCAAGTATTCTGTGGGCTGTTGACATCATTTTGAATTACAAATGATGTACACAGCTTGTGCTATAAAGATTTTGGAACTAGAAACAGAATCAGACTCATGCATTACTATTATTGTTTATTTTTTAAAGCCCTGTGACACCAGAGAACAATTCCATTGGTAATTTTATTATAGGAGCAAAAAACAAAACAGTAAATGATTTAAGACTAAGATATTTTTGTATTTTGCAGCTTGCAAAAAAAAATCATAAAAGCTATAAAATCTTTAATGGATTATTTAAGTTTTTTCACTCTTAAAGCACTTTGCCCCATACCATACAGTGTAAATATGGAAGTATTTAGCTTGCTAAATCACATAACTCTAATTTAGCTTACTAAATCGTATAACTGTGATTTAATGTTACGTGTTGGTATAGAGCTACTCTTTAGCTTGCAAATGTGAGGGAAGCTGTGAAGAATAGTAAATATAACTTCTAGTTAAACGTCACAAGCCTTCTCTTGTGTGTGTGTGTTTTCTAAATTCTATAATTGTGGACATTCGTAAGTACATGTGGATTAACTCTAGTTTGCAATTTCTGCAAAAAAAAAAAAAACACCTTTAATCATTGCCAAATTATGTGGTTTAGAATTTTTTTCTCTCTCTCTCTCTCTATATGATTTTATAGAACATAAAAAACCACAATGTATGTTTTATTTTCTCAAGAATTCCTAAGCAGGATTGAAATGTAGTCAAACATCATTAATCTTTCCATCAGGAACTTTAAATTTTCTAAGTCCTAACATTGTTAGTGTTTCTTAGCACGTGTAGCTACTTTACAGAAGTAATCCTCAGCAGAGAGCAGAAAGTACCCCTTCTACAGAAAATAAATCCCAGTAAAAACTGCTGTTTAAAGAATTTCTCTTTTTCCATGCGACTCTCCATGACTCATTTCTAAGGTCAAATGAATGGATCTTTGACACTGTTAGTTGGGCCTACCATTTTATCATCAAAAAACAAATATAAGGAAAAAGCAACTATCCAGCTACAGATGTCTGGGCTAGAGATTTTCAAGGGGAAAAAAAAGTGTTCTTCAGGAAACCCTGGGATAAGGGTCTGATTTAAATGGTCCCTGGAGGAAGAAAGCATTATGACTTCCCCATGTCTACATTTTGACCTTGGGGGTATATGTATGTGAATGTTGGAAATAGAAGATGTTAGGTGAGTGCTTCAACCTGTGGTTGCTGCCTGGAACTCACCCAAATGGTTATCACCATGCACACCCTTCTGTTGCTATCAGTAACTGTGCAGAACGGTCTACAGGAACTACACTCTTCAATCTGTTAACTACAGAGTGTTAGGAAGGAATGAAGTTACACCCATACAACCCTGATCGTGCGCAATCTCGTCTGACCTCAGAAGCTAAACAGGGTCAGGCCTGGTTAGTAGTTGGATGGGAGGCAGGAATGGGACAGAACCTGGCTGCTCAGAACCTAATCCAAAATTGTGGAGAGAAAGAAATGTCACCGAAATATATGGTTTTGGTTTTTAATATGTTACCAAATTTATGGTTTCTCTCTCCTTTTTCAGTCTATCTAATCACTTTTTTAATAACAATGAGTCTTATTGGTGAATAACCAGGACCAACCCTAGGCACATATGCTACAGATAAACAGATATCAAAGAAAATCAAAGCCTAGCTGCATCACTTCACGAATTAATTCTGTTAGCATTACATGGAAATCATAGTCTCTCTCATGAATCACGTTTTAATAACTTTGACAAGTTGCCTAGAAAAAAGCGAGGATGTTCCGTGTTCTCATTGAAGATAAGTAAATTCAGCTTCCTCCAAACCTCTAGATTTGGAATGAGATTACTACCAATTTTATTAAATTACAATTAAATTATAATTTAATTCAATCAAATATTTTGAAAATGGGATAAAAAATAAATTAGGGGCTAGATACGGTGGCTCATGCCTGTAATCCCAGCACTTTAGCGGGGTGAGGCAAGGGGATTGCTTGAGGCGAGGAGTTTGAAACCAACATGGGCAACATAGTGAGACTTTGCCTCTACAAAAAAAATGAACAAAAATTAGCTGGATGTGGTGGTGCACACCTGTGATCCCAGCTACTCTGGAGGCTGAGGTGGGAAGATCAGTTGAGCCCAGGAGGTCGAGGCTACAGTGAGCCAAGATCACACCACTGCACTCCAGCCTAGGCAACAGAGCAAGACCCTATCACACACATACACACAAAATGGAAATTAGATTGATCACGTGCCTGCATAACAGCTTATTTCTCAGTCTACATTCATTTCACTTAATCTAACTCTGATCTGAAATGTACCCTCCTGTAACTATGTGTCTCTTAGTGGGGCCCCCTCAGTGACATCATGTTGAGATATGCTCTGTGGACCTTCAAAAAATTGTAGATTAACCAACGTGGTCTTATTTGGTGTCTTCAGACTCTTGGGTTGCATGAAATGGGGCTCAACTTCAGTCAGGCAAAAGATAAGAGTTTATTATAAAGATACAGGTGCTGGGCATGGTGGCTCACACCTATAATCCCAACATTTTGCGAGGTTGAGTTGGGCAGATCACTTGAGGTCAGGAGTTCCAAGACCAGACTGGCCAACATGGCAAGACCCCATCTCCACTACAAATTTTTAAAATTTGCCAGACGTGGTGGCAGGCACCTGTAATCCCAGCTACTAGGGAGGCTGAGACACGAGAATCACTTGAACCCAGGAATTGCCACTGCACTCCAGCCTGGGTGACAAAGCAATACTACATCTCAAAGTAATAATAATAATAATAATAATAATAATAATAATAATAATAAAGATACAGGCATAGCTTTTAATCTAGAAAAATTTCTAGGCTCCAGGATGGAATGAGAACAAGGGAAAGATTACTGGGAAGGCAGGAACCCAGAACTTTTTTGGTTCTGTTTTCTGTCTCTCCCACCAGAATGCCCTGTCTCTGAAGGCTGAACAAGGACTTCATTATCTGTTTTATCTTTTTATGAATTGGTTTCTCCACCTTTATAATCTTAGCACCTAAAACAAGTGCCTGGCACCTGCAAGTGAGTTTAGATGGAACAAGTTCACTGAACACATTCTTATAAAAATTTTGCAGAAACAATAGCAACTTTGAAAGTCTAATCTTAGTGGCCTCTGGTTGCTGAAACTTACTGGCTACCCCGTGGCTCTATCCTCAGCTCGTTGTCAAGGTGCACATGAATGATAACAGCACAAAGTCACTGATGGTGGATGAGCGGCAGCTGGCCCGAGATGTTCTGGACAACCTTTTCGAGAAAACTCACTGTGACTACAATGTGAATTGGTGTCTTTATGAAATCTACCCAGAACTACAAATTGGTAAGTCCCATCCCCAGCAATGGGCTGTACTACAAAAACCTTGTGGGTTTGCTGTATTATGGGTTTGGGTTTATTCTCTTTTTCTTCTCTTTAATTTTATATGAAAAAATAGACACAGGGTCTCACTATGCGGCCCAGGCTGATCTCAAACTCCTGCGCTCAAGTGATCGTCCCACCTGGGCCTCCCAAAGCACTAGGATTACAGGCATGAGCCACTGTGCCTGACCTTGTCCATCCTTGAGAAGACTTTGGTTCAAGGTTTTCACTTCCTTTATATGAGATTTAGTGCTTGACTCTTCATTTATTTGTAGTGAATAGACGTGGATTCTAGCAGGTGGTGGCCAGACCTTGGGGGATATAAGCATTATTACTGCTGTTTCTCTAGTGATTCCATAAGGGAAAGAAAGTGTCTGGATAATACTTACTAAGGTACTGCGTGCTTAATAAGCTGATACCCAGGAGAGGCTGGGTATCTGTCGGCTAATGCCTCCTTAGAGGTTGCTTCCTTAGCCGGCTATAACCCTGCCACAGCCTCCCATCAGTGCTCATTTCCCCTTCTTCCCTTCCCACTTGTGTAATCTCTGAAACTTTGTCTAGCGGAAGAGGCTCAGCCCCAGAGTGCAAAGAACATTTGGTAGAAATCGATGGAATTTTTCAAAAGCAGAAAAAAAAAATGGTACTGAAGATATAGTGTTACTTCTTATTCTTGGTGGCGGTGGTGATGGTGTTGAGAAAGGGTCTTGCTCCATCACCAGGGCTACAGGGCAGTGGCGCGATCATGGCTCACTGCAGCAGCCTCAAGATCCTGGGCTCAAGCAATCCTCCTGCCTCTGCATCCTGAGTAGCTGGGACTACAGGCACACATCATCACATTTCTCATTTTTATTAATGGAAGAGTTATCCCTCAGGAGAGCCAGGTAGAACAGAGAATCGCCTGTGCTGGAAGCTTTCGGAGCAATTTTTTTTTTTCTGGATAAAATGATGTACACTAAAACAGTCCCTTGATGTTTTCTTCAATTCTATGAGGCAAGGGAAGAATGAAAGCCTTCCTTTATGTTTTCATTCAGGCATTCACACATTGCTTTTAGACGGTTAAAGGGTGATGTTTTAGAGTAGACACTGTGGCACTCACAATTTCATTCAAAGTGTTTCACCAGTCATTGATGGATTGTCCACCTCCTGTAGAACTTGTTTGCCACCATCTGGGACTATTTAAAGTAAAAAATGTTGATACGAAAAAAGTATGTCTCCGGGTACACTGGTATATGTCTGTAGTCCAAGCTACTCAGGAGGGTGAGGCAGGAGGATTTCTTGAGCCTTGGAGTTCAAGGCTCTAGTGCACTATGATGGTACTAATATAATAATAGCCACTGCACTCCAGCCTGGACAACATAGTGAGACCCTATCTCTTAAAAAAGTAAAAGAATAAAGTGTGGCAGCTGACCATTGTCACTGTGTAATGGGTTTTTTCATCTTTTTTCTTTAATGGAAGATAACTTGGAAGACAATGAAAAATAAACATAATAGGAATGTTACAATGTGACGTCAGATGAGAATTATCAATAAGAATCCTAGACACCCATAAAACTCATGAAGCATTGTGTTTAACTCAATAACAGCTTGTTTCTCACTTGGAAACCCTGATGTCTTGGGTCTGAAAGAATATCTTTTCTTATTTCATCAGAGAGGTTCTTTGAAGACCATGAAAATGTTGTTGAAGTCTTATCAGACTGGACAAGAGACACAGAAAATAAAGTACTATTTCTGGAGAAAGAAGAGAAATACGCTGTATTTAAAAACCCCCAGGTAAGATGACCTGCATATTGTTAAATCCTATAAAGTATGAAGGATTTCTTTAAATGTCACCTATATACTAACCACGCCATTCATTGTCTCACAAAATCTCACAACTCGATTATTTTCAAATAAACACAAACTCAACTCTTAAGCTATATGTAAGCTAACAGCCCTTTGAAAGATCCAGAAAGAAAAGAATCCATTTTGCTTTTTTAATTCCAAATCCAAAATCTATCTATCTGTGGTTGTCTGATCCTCTTCTGTCCCTGTTTCTGTTTTGCTGCATTAATCCAATGTATCTTGATGTACTCACTGTTGGTTCTTCCTGCCTCTTGCTTGAAAGATGCTCTTTTCTTTGTTGTTTGTATTTGGTGCTTATATGTGCCAGGAAAACTAAAAGGAGCACCTAGAAAATGTACAATTTATTGTCATTTTGTCACAAACAATTTGTGCAACTAAAAAGCACAAATTCATATTTGTTCTTCTGTTCATATTTGTTCTTCATATTTGAGAATGCTTCCTTCAAGTCACGTGTACGAGGATGTCCAGGCTTTTTCCCAGCTGTGGCCTCAAGCAACTGTAATTGAGTAAGGGTCGTTACTTTTTCTGAAAATCAAAGAATATTTAAGGTGAAGAAGATCCTCCCCATTTTCCAGATATCTTTCCCGTTTATAGGTTAAAAAAAAATAGTCTTATATCACTAGAGGTAGAATTAGGGCAGCTTCCTTGTGGGAAAATGCTCTTTCTCCTGTAAATGCTATTTTCTGGGGTCTTCCCTAGGTTGTATGGTGGCCAGCTGAAAACAAAGCAATTAAATAGTATTATTTGTGATCAATATCGAACAATAAAAGTACAAAGTTTTCCATCCATAACCACCTTCAAGGCCATGCTATTTTTTTTTCTTTTTTTTTTAACACGAAGTCCTGCTCTGTTGCCAGGTTGGAGTACAGTGGGGCTATCTCGGCTCACTGCTCACTGCAACCTCCACCTCCCGGATTCAAGCAATTCTTGTGCCTCAGCGTCCTGAGTAGCTGGGACTACAGGCACACGCCACCACCACGCCTGGCTAATTCTTTCCTTCCCTCCTCTCCTCTCCTTTTCTCTCTCTCTTTTTTTTTTTTTTTTTTTTTTTTCGTATTTTAGTAGAGACGCATTTGGCCATGTTGGCCAGGATGGTCTCGATCTCCTGACCTCTTGATTCACCCACCCTGTCCTCCCAAAGTGCCGGGATTACAGGTATGAGCCACCATGCCCAGCCCAATGCCATGCTTTAACAACTGCATTAGTGAGGGTACCGTCTAAGTTGCTGTAGCAAAGAGACTCTTAAATCAGTGGCTTGAACAAGCTACAAGCTTATTACTCTCTCACACATGGTCCAGGCACAGGTAGACAGACCTAGTAGAATGGCTCTGCCATTTTCAATACGTGACTTCCATCTTTGTGTCCATGGTAGCTTTTTGGCCTCGCCATTTTCCAGTCCATAGGGAGTGAGGAAAAGGCCCGGGAAATGCATATTCAGACTTACACTTACATCCCACTGGCCAGAAATTAGTTACATCATGACAGTGAGCTAGAAGAAAAGCTGAGAAATGTAGTGTCTATCTGAACAACCATGCACAGCTGAAACTAGGGACTTAACACTCAGGGCCACCACTTTGCATAACTCCTCCATCAGGCGCCTTTGCCCTTGAATCTATAAAAATAGTGCGCAGGAGTCGTGCAACATGGCTTTACTGTTGTATAACTAAGAGAAGGAATAGCTATTGTATAACTAAGATTAGCCGTGTGTGAGAGCCAGAGATCACCTCCATACCCCTTTACACTGGATCTGGAAATGAAATTGACACCAGGGAGATTAACAAGGGAAAATCACACACATTTTTATCATGTGGGATCTTCATAGAGTCAAATTTGAAGAAATGGCTGAGGCAAGATGCTTCCATACTTTTTAAACAAAGAACAATAAATCTGAGAAGAAATGACAGGACAAAGGGAATCTGGCTAGGGGCAGTAAAATATCAGGGGAGTATAAACCAAAAAGTGTCTGTAACAGGTCTCAATCAGTTCAGAAGTTTATTTTGCCAAGGTTTAAAGACATGCCCAGAAGGAAAAAGAAAAAACAAAACAGAATCACAGAAACAGTTTGTGGTCTGTGCCTTTCTCCAAAGATGAATTTGAGGGCTTCAGTAATTAAAGGGGATGCTGGACGTAGTGGTTCCCACCTGTAATCCCAGCACTTTGGCAGGCTGAGGCAGGCAGATCACTTGAGGTCAGGAGTTTGAGAACAGCCTGACCAACATAATGAAACCTTTTCTCTACTAAAAATACAAAAATTAGCTGGGTATGGTGGCAGGTGCCTGTAATCCAGCTACTTGGGAGACTGAGGTAGGGAGAATTGCTTGGACCTGGGAGGCAGATGTTGCAGTGAGCTGAGATCTCCCCATTGCACTCCAGCCTGGGTGACAGAGCAAGACTCCATCTCAAAAAAAAAAATGTAAAGAGGAAAAGTCAAGGAGGGAAAGAGGGAGGGGCGTGGTAATGTATAAGTTGCAAGAGAAAAGGAGCAGGTAGGGGAAGAGTCAATGACTGTATTCCTCTTGCTCAGTAAATCAGAACTACATAAGATAAGATGAACATAGAATTGCTCCCTGTGGAGATATTTAATCTTTTATCCGTAGCTGTCTGCTTAGGAACAAAAGGGAAGGCAGCAGCTTCTTGCATGACTCAGCTTTCAGCTTACTTTTTTCCTTTTGGCAGCATGAATTGGGGTCCTGTGTGTTTATTTTCGTTTCACTAGAGGACTTACCGGAAGATATGGGGAGGGGATGTAAAACTAGTGGGAGATAAGGATTACTTTATTGAGTATATTTATTCAGCTCCTTTGCAGGCCCCAGTTCCCAGTCTCTGGTGATGAGGGCTATTTTCTCTCTCCCAGAGGAATCTTGATGGCTTGCTGCAAGCAGGAAGAGAAGGTCCGCTCACCCTTTCTGGAAATGCAGTTTCTCCAATGTTTTCAACTAGAAGTAATCAATGCAGTAATCCAGCATTTTGGGGGATGGCATGTCTTTCAGTCCTTCAGTGGGCATCTGCAGTTTGCCATGGTAACTGATGAGTTACTGCAGATATCATAATGGTACACTCTGAATTTTTACAAAGTGAACCAACCCATGTATTTACCACCCACATGAAGATAACAGAGCATTAAGGGAGTTCCAGTGGCCTTCCTCATGGCCCTTACCAGTCCTTACTCCCCATTACAAAGGTCATCATGAATGTACATTTCATCAAGACAAGAGAATTGCAATAGAGAAAGAGTAATTCATGCAGAGCCAGCTGTGCAGGAGACCAGAATTTTATTTTTACTCAAATCAGTCTCCCTGAGCATTCGGGGATCAGAGTTTCTAAGGACAACCTGGTGGATGCAGGGGAAAGCCAGTGAGCCAGGAGCGCTGATTGGTCAGGTCAGGGTTGAAATCATAGGGAGTCAAAGCTGTCTCCTCAAGCTGAGTCAGTTCCTGGGCGGGGGCCCCAAGATCAGATGAGCCAGTTTATCAGCCTGGGTGGTGGCAGCTGATCCATCAAGTTCAGGGTCTGCAAAATGTCTCAAGCGCTGATCCCAAGGGCAGTTTAAGGAGGGTAGGAATCCTGCAGCCTCCAGCTGCATGACTCCCAAACCATAATTTCTAATCTTGTGGCTAACATTAGTCCTACAAAGGCAATCTAGTCCTCAGGCAACAAGGAGGTTTACTCTGGGAAGGGTCTATTATCATCTTTGTTTTAAACTATAAACTAAGTTTCTCCCAAAGTTAGTTCAGCCTATGCCCGGGAATGAACAAGGACAGCTTGGAGGTTAGAAGCAAGATGGAGTCTGTTAAGTAAGATCTCTTTCACTGTCTCAGTCTTAATCTTGCAAAGGCATTTTCACTGTGGCGCTGCCTAGAAAGTATTTGAAGAGCTGAGTGAGAAACTGTGCATGAAAAACTGGATTTAACCAGGGTTAAAAGGAAAACTTAGACAAATTAAATTTAACGGAGTTTAAGTGAGCAAAGAACAATTCAAGAATCTGACAGTCCCAGAACCAGAATAAGCTCAGGGTGACTGCAGGGCTGCCACATGGTTGCATAGTATTTAATGGACATAGGAATGAAAGTGACAGACAGAAAACGGAAGTGAGGTGCAGAGACAGCTGGATTGGTTACAGCTCTGTGTTTGCCTTATTTGAACACGGTTTGAAAGGTCAACTGCTTGTGATTGGCCAAAATTTGTGATTTGGTTCAAGAGGAGGTTACAGTCTGTTTACACATCTAGTTAGGTTATAGTTCCCTATGGATAGAGAAAACTCTAGTCCAAACTTAAAATATGTAAGAAGGCATCTTTAGGTTACTCTTAATTTAACATCATAAATAATGTAAGGAAAAGACTCAACTTCTGAACAATTTATTTAGTAGTCACCACAAAAGTTTCCAACATGTTGAAAGTCTCTCCAATGTTGACTTGTACAAGGAGCCTTTAATGGAATTCACCCCAACAGACATTTGCTTGGCTTTAGCCAACATTTGAGGAGCATCTGTTACTTGTATAACCTCATGCTATCTATGCGTGATGCAGATATTAAGGTGAACTCTGACCTGAAGCAATTTCTAACCTAACTGTAGAAAAAGACATATGCAAAACAATTAAAGCTTAACTTCCAGATTTAAGATAGGAGAGGTGTGGGACAGAAATTATGGCGTGGTACATTTTTGAGATGAAGAAGGCCCAGTGTACAAATGCCGCTGACAATTATGCGGTCTTCATTGTATGAGATTAGTTTAAAAGGCATTCTCAAGCAGTTTAGTCAATTTCCAATATTTTGTTATTTTTTTAAAATTCCAATTTCAGCCTCCAATGCTTACTTTGCCTATTGAGGTATCTTCTATATTTCTTTTCTGTGAAGCTACATTTGCTCATCACTGTGTGATGCAACTTTGCTGACATAATCAAAGCTGTGGCATGGAGTGTGCCCTCCTCTTTGTGGATGAACAAGCTGAAGTTTGGGCTTTGTTCTTGCAGAAAAAAAAGTGGTTTGTCTGAGCACAGTGGCTCACATCGGTAATCCCAGCACTTTGGGAGGCCAAGGCAGGTGGATCACCTGAGGCTAGGAGTTAGAGACCAGCCTGGCCAACATGGTGAAACCCCATTTCTACTAAAAATACAAAAATTAGCCTGGCGTGGTGAAGGGTGCCTGTAATCCCAGCTACTCCTGAGGCAGGAGAATCACCTGAACCTGGGAAGCAGAGGCTGCACGCAGTGAGCCGAGATTGCACTGCTGCACTCCAGCCTGAGCAACAGAATGATACTCTGTCTCTAAGAGTGAAATGCTGTCTGCAGAAGGTTATGATATGATGGGAGATTCTGAAGCCATTGCTAGTACTAAGCAAGGACATTATGCATTGTATCCATATACTGTATATTGTGTTTATTCCTGCCATCTGGATGCCTGTCCAAAACTGCTGGACACTTGACCCTGATTAGGCCCCACAGGTCCTGGAATACGTCCTGGTCTTCCTGGCTGGCGGCAGCACAAACTGATGGCTTTGGGCTCTCAGTTTCCACACATTTCACTCTCCCATACTTTAGCACAAATCCTAAGCTTTAGTGAATGTATACCAAACAAGCAAAATTGGCTAAGAATGAAATCGAGATAGAAAAAACTTGAAAAACTCCAACAAATGGCCTGAGAGGCTTAAAGACGCATTAAAAACGAAGTGCGTCAGAACCACTAAGACCCGAGACAGAAGCCGCGTGAGAAAATGTTAACCAGTTTGTTTCGGCTGTGACTTTGTTTCTGACCAAATTGTTTTTTAAGCAAATCATATGCTCCTGGAAAAGCTTCATTTAGACTGGAGAGAAGCAGGACTGAGATGACCAAGGACATTGTAGCCCATGTTAAAGAGATTGGACTTTATCTTGAGCCTTGCAGGGCGCCATTGAAGTCATGTGAGTTGGGAGAAAGATCACTGTGGCTATAGCGTGGAGAATGGATTTAGAGAAAGCAAAGTGAAAGGGAAGGTGATTATAGAAGCCCAGAAGATGGATGAAGGAGATGACAACTGGAGGGTGTTGGGAGATATTTAGGAAGCAGAATATTATAGAATATGGTGATCATTTGGATGCTGGGTTAATAGGGACACATAGAAGAAATCAGGGATAATACCTTGGTTTCAGGCTTGGGAAATGAGTAGATTCTGGTGCCATTCATGGAGGGAGGAAGTACAAGAAGAGAAACAGGCTGGGAGAACATGGTGACCTTGAATTTAAACAAGCTGAACTTCTCCCTCTCCTTCAAAATTAATCTTTCACCCACCATAGATTTAACATGAGATTTACATATTTCACTTAAGTATTGTCAATCAGATGGGCAGTATTTTATCCATAAATGTCACTAGAGATGTGCTCCTAAATTTTCCCCTGGGTGCCTTCCTTTTCTCATGAGATAGTGGAAATCTTGCCATTGCTGAGATATACTCCATCTCACCTGCTGTCAGACCACAAGGCATTTACAAAGGGAAAAAGTAATTGACTGATTTTTTGTCACTGTCCTCATTATCCCCGAAAGCTTTCCTTGTGTTAAGGGACTTTTCTCTGTGATTACAAAGTGGAATTTCTGGAGATACGGATACTAAGGATACTCATAGAAACTGACACTTCAAATTTCTCCTTTTTTTTTTTTATGACAAAATCTTGCTCTGACACCCAGGCTGGAGTGCAGTGGCATGATCAATGCTCACTGTAGCCTTGATATTAGGCTCAAGCAATCCTCTCAGCTAAGCCTCCCAAGTAGCTGGGACTACTACAGGCACAGAGCATTACACCTGGCTAATTTTATTTTACTTTTTATTTTGTAGAGCAAGTCTCACTATGTTGCCCAGGCTAGTCTTGAACTCCTGAGCTCAAGCAATCCCTAAGGGCTGGGATTACAGGAGTGAGCCACCACATCCAGCAGAAATTCTTACAGTGTCAAACCTAAGAACTTTGGTTCATGAAAGCTTAAAATAAAGGCTACTCGTTATCAAATGCAGAGAGAATAAACTGATGATCCAGGGGAAAAGGAAAATTGCTAGAAACAATAAAAAACTATTTCTATTTGTTGAATACCTACTATATGCTAGGCTAGAAGCTGAGCCTGTATTATCTTTAATCTTTACAAGTATGAGGGTTAGGAAGGATATACTAGAATTCCCTCCTTACTAATGAGAAAACAGGGATCAAAGAATTCCCTCCTTACTAATGAGAAAACAGGGATCAAAGATAGGCCTTTGTTTGATCCTATCACTATTATTGAGGACAATGATGAGCAGTTTTCATGGGTTGCTTATTCTGTTCAGCGCTCTCTAGACTGTAGGAAACTCAGAATGAAACTGGAAGAATTAGTGACTGTGGGTTTCCTCAGACAAGATAAATTGAATACAGCTATCAGGATGATACAACAAATGGAATCTGTTGACTGATAAGTTATTAAACTGGATCTGTTTTGCACGATGAAAAGAGATTGATCCCAAGAAGGCCAAATCAGAATAAGTCCAAGTTTATTATTCTGCTTTCTGTACACAAGTGCATGCAAAGGCTTGGTCCAGCTCTCCATTCCTGGAGGACCATGTGCTGGCTTGCAATGACATTCTCTTGCATGGTAAATGATATTCTCTATGCCTTTAGGAAACGAGAATGTACTTTCTCATAGAACGTAGGTGTACAGCCCTAGAGTGCTTGAAAGTACAGATTCTTTCTCCTTGGAATCTGCATTCATGGCTTCAAAGTCAGTCTGTTCTTGGTCTGCCCATAGCCCTTTTCATAGATAAAAGATGGCACTATGGTTTGAATGTGTCCCCCAAAAGCTCCTGTGTTGGAAATGTAATTGCCAATGTAACAGTATCAAGAGGTAGGTAGGGTCTTTAAGAGATGATTGGGTCGTTAAGGGCAGAGTTTTCATGAATGGATTAATGCCCTTATCTTGGGAATGAGTTAGTTCTCTTGGGAATTAGTTTTCTTTTTATTATTATTATTATTATTTTGAGATGGAGTCTCGCTCTTTCACTCAGGCTGGAGTGCAGTGGTGCGATCTCAACTCACTGCAACCTCCTCCTTCCAGGTTCATGCTATTCTCCTGCCTCAGACTCCCAAGTAGGTAGGATTACAGGCATGTGCCACCATCCCCGGCTAATTTTTGTATTTTTAGTGGAGGGGGTTCATCATGTTGGCCAGGCTGGTCTTGAACTCCTGACCTCAAGTGATCTGTCCGGGAGGCTGAGAATACTGGGGTGAGCCACCATGCCTGGCCTACAAGTTTAAGTAGATACAAAGAATGCCATGTCCAACATATTTTAAATGTTGACAGTTTATACACTGGGGTCTGTTGGCGGGGAGTAGGAGGGGACAGCAGGGGGTGGGGAGTTGGGGAGAGATAGCATGGGGAGAAATGCCACATATAGGTGAAGGAGAGGAAGGCAGCAAAACACACTGCCACGTATGCACCTATGCAACAATCTTGCATGTTTTTCACATGTACCCCAAAACCTAAAATACAATTTTAAAAAAAAACTATTCAATGAAATCTAAATACAGTTCCATGGCAATTTGATTCTCACCATCATCTTTTTCAGAAGCTCATGAATAAGCTTTTATTTCTTAATACACTTTATTCTTAGAGCAGTTAGATTCACAGTCAAATTGGACAGAAGTAGAAAGAGGGCCTGTATGTCCCCTGCCTTTGTGCACACACACAGCCTCCCCCACTGTCAGTGCCCCCACCAGCGTGGCACATTTGTCACGGTCAGTGAATCCACATTGACACGTTATTAGCGCCCAAAGTCCATAGTTGACATTAATCTTCACTTTTGGCGATGTACAGTAAGCTTTCTTTTTTTATTTTTTTAACATTTGGGACATTTTACATTGTTCCTTTCTTCCCCTTTGAACTATTTCCATTTCATTTTTTCCACAACCATTTATCCTATTGTGATATATTGATATGCTCAAAAGTCTATTATGACTCTCTCTCCCATACCCCTCTTAACTAATTACGTTTATAAATTGATGGGTGAGTTTTTCTTTTCTGTCAGCATAGGACACTTAAGTGTTTTAAAAAATTACAGTTGATTAGAACAACATAGAAATGTTTTTTTGTTTTTTTTTTTCCTAGTACAAACTTAGGGCTCTTTATTCAGGCAGTAAAGTAACCAAGAGAAAACATGTTTTTTATTATAAATGTTGATATTGATAAATATAAAAAGCAAAAATGAGAGACTGGGTGTGGTGGCTCACGCCTGTAATCCCAGCACTTTGGGAGGCCAACACAGGTGGATCATGTGAGGTCAGGTGTTCGAGACCAGCCTAGCAAACATGGTGAAACCCCATCTCCACTAATAATACAAAAAAATTAGCCAGGCTTGGTGGTGCATGCCTGCAATCCCAGCTACTCAGGAAGCTGAGGCAGGAGAATCGCTTGAACCCAGGGGGCAGAGGTTGCAGTGAGCCGAGATCGCGCCATTGCACTGCAGCCTGGGCAACAAGAGTGAAACTCTGTCTCCAAAAAAAAAGGAAGAAAGAAAGAAAGAAATTAAAAATAGGAAGGGGAGATCTCTTAATGTTAGAAATAGATGGAGCCATTTTTCCCCCTGGTTAATTCCAGGATCAAAGGATAAAGTTCCATATCAATTACATTCCAGTTTTTCATTTTTACAGACGTTAAGTACTTTCTATATTGAGAAACCTTGTTCACATAAATAAGTAGATGGGAAGAGAAGAATGCTATTCAATTCTTTGAACTCCTTCCAAGGTGCTAGCCGAAAGCCAAAGGAGGATCAGTGATGGTTCTTTTCATCCATCAGCTGACCAGATAATAAGGTACCTTCTATTGTGTTAAAAGCAAAGAATTAGAATCCGCCTGACTTCCAAAAGGACTTATGATGAGTCTTCTTTCTCTGCACTGGTGTTTCAAGCCATCCCTTTGTCTAGGGCCTTTGAGCCTTACTCTGGGGCAGTAAGTTTCGGTGTGGATGCAGGTGTGCGTTTCCTCTCTAACGTGAAAAGGCAATTGTGAAAGGGGCGTCCATTCTCAGGCAGGTCCAGTTTAGAAAATGGTTCACCTCAAGACTGAGGATGTGGCAATTTATACAGCATGCTCTTGGAGGGGCTTCATGTACTTATGGGACATGGAGGGACAGGGGGGACACAATTGAAGGACCCTTGACCTAGGCCAGCCACAGTGACTCACACCTGTAATCTCAGCACTTTGGGAGGCCAAGGCAGGAGGATCACTTGAGCCTAGGAGTTTAAGACCAGCCTGGCAACATAGGAGATTCCATCTCTATAAAAAAAATTAAAATATACATACATTTCTTAAAAAAGGAAGACCCTGGCCTTGAATGGTGGGTCACTGTGACTGGCTCAGGCTACCCCATGGTTAACTGTCCTCTGCTTTACAAAGCCATTGTGCCTATTATAAAATAATAATTTATGTCATTATTTCTCATCTTCAACAGTCGGTAGGTCCTAGGGGGATGCCAGCACTCAGAACACAGTACCCCCAAAATATGGCACCATGGCATGCTGCGTGCTTTAAACTGAAGGTGATTAGGACCTAAGAAGCCAGACAGTCTCTGTGACCTTCTCCCCGCTTCCTTTCTCCTTCCCCCATTTCTCCCCTGAAGCAGGTTATAGAAACTCAACTTCTCCCAAAAGCAAGCCACAAACCCTAGAAAGATCACTCTCAGACCACCTCCCTTTGCCCCTGGAAGGTCCTCCTGTGGCAAGCATCCTGCCCCATACCTGGAGGGGAAAGTATGTCACGCAGAGATGCAGAAACGAATCAAAACAAACGGGCCTCGCTGAGCTCCCCCAGTTTATTACCATTAGATCACATTTCTTCACAATTACTTCTTTCATCAGATTGATGATGAAAAAAAAAATTATGCCAAAATATCTAAAGAGGTTTATTCTGAGCCCATATGAGTGACTGCAGCCCAGATTACACAGTCTCAAGAGGTCCTGAAAAGTATGCCCATGGCAGTTGGGTTGCAGTTTGGTTTTAAACATTTCAGGGAGACAGGAATTACAGATGAAATCATAAATCAGTATGTGGAAGGTATGCATTAGTTCCCAAAAAGACAGGGTATCTCAAAGCAGAGGCTTACATGTCATAGGTGGATTTTAGGGATTCTTGAGTTAGCAGTTGGTTGAAAGAACTGAGCTTTATCTGAAGTCTTGAAGTCAATAGAAAGGAATGCCTACATGAAGATAAAGAGGCCTGCTGTCTATCATGTGATGCTATACCAGGATCAGATTGGAAAGTAAGCTGCACTCTACAGGGTTAATTTAAAACACTAGATTTTGTGGTTTACAGGGTATGACTCCCCTGGCCTCTTAGAAAGGAATGTGGGCAAGATTGCATAAAGTCTATGCATTTCTTTAAAAAAAAAAGAAAGAAAGAAAGAAATTCTGGCAAGAGAAAAAAAAAGTCAGGCACAATGGCTCACGCCTGTAATCCCAGCACTTTGGGAGGTGGGAGGATCACTTGAGCCCAGGAGTTTGAGACCAGCCCAGGCAACACATGAGACCTCATCTCTATGAAAATTTTAAAAATTAGCTGGGTGTGGTGATACATCCCTGTAGTCCCAGCTACTCAAGATGCTAAGGTGGGAGGATCACTTGAGCCTGGGAGGTCGAGGCTGCAGTGGTCGGTGATCATGCCACTGCACTCCAGCCTGGGTGACAAAGTGAGACCCTGTCTCAAAAAAAAAAGGGGGCCAGAGTTCAGTCTTCAACTTAGCATAAAAATCCAGTTTTCTTTGCTTCTTTGGGTCTTGATTTCTGAAGGCTCCTATGTCATGGAAAACTTTGGGTTAGATGAATTTGTGTTGCTTTTCTCTTATTAATCTGTCTCTTGTTA
Organism: Aotus nancymaae; assembly: GCF_030222135.1. Taxonomy (NCBI): domain Eukaryota; kingdom Metazoa; phylum Chordata; class Mammalia; order Primates; family Aotidae; genus Aotus; species Aotus nancymaae. Next base: position 8,616,751 of record NW_026988492.1, on the reverse strand, counting down.
TAAGGGTGTCAGCCATGACCTCTGCAATGGGTGAGGAAAAGGTATGACTTTTTCACCCCTACAGAGGATCTATTGTACAGGGGATGTGGTCCCTTTTGGGAAAGTGGACTGGGGCAGTAGAACATTATTGCAGAGAGTGGGGTCTCACTATGTTGGGCAGTTTTTGTTTAAAAGCCTAGTGTACAAAAATCAGTGACATTGCCTGTGTAGGGGAGAAAGAGCTGTTTTCTAACCCATTGCTAGGTTTATGGCTGAGGTCACTGTTGCAAATGACAGATTAACAACAACAAAAAAGCACACAAATTAATTTAATGTAACATCGGAGCTTTCAGAAATAAAATCCGAAGAAACAGGAAGAACTGGGTATGTTTGTGGACAGTTGTGCAGAAGTGTGATTGCAGGACAAAAGTGTATGATCTAATGGAAATAAACTGGGGGGATCTTAGCAAGTCCTCATCCAATTCTTCTCTGGGTCCCCGTATCTTCAGAGATAGGGACATTCCTTTCCTCTGGGTACAGGGTGGGCATCTGTCTCACGAGGATCCTGTGATTTACTTTAGAGAAAGTTCAGAGGATTCTTTCACGACCTGCTTTGGAGAAGGACAGGAAACAGTGAGAGGGACCTTCCTGCTTCTGCTGTTTTCTCAAATGACAAGGTGCCATAGTTTGGGATAGTGTGTCCTGAACCCTGTCACCTAAACCAAAATAGAGGTCTGAGAAATGAGGACTGGGTATGAACATGGAAAATCATTCCAGTATTAACATAAGCCATTCTTATTGCTAGGAGCCTTAAGAATCTCTTTTTCATCTGGACGTGGTGTTTCAAGCCTGTAATCCTAGCACTTTGGTAGGTGGAAGCAGGCAGATCACTTGAGGTCAAGAATTCAAAACCAGCCTGGCCAACATGGAGAAACCCCATCTCTACTAGCAATAAAAAAAAAAAATTAGCCTGGCATGGAATCACACTTTGTAATCCCAGCTACTTGGGAGGCTGAGGCAGAGAATTGCCTGAACCCAGAATGCAGAGGTTGCAGTGAGCTGAGATTGCGCCACTGCACTCCAGCCTGGGCGACAGAGATACTCTGTCTAAAAAAAAAAAAAAAATCTTCTTCAGAAAAGAAATTAATTGGTAAAGTCAGTTCATGTAAGGTTGTGCCTTACTGGATTACTTCTTATTTCTTCTAATAACTTTCTTTTGCTAACTTAAAAATAATATCTATTTATTATAAAAGGAAAAGTTAGAAAATTCAGAAAAATATAAGGAAGGAAGTCTAAATCACCCATAATCTCACTCTTTAAAAATAATCACTATAGGTATTTTGGGCAAATTTTATTCCACAGATTATTTGGTTTCTTAACTGAAATTTGATGGTGGTTATCCTCTACTGGTGGCTCCGTGAGTGAGGAACAGAGGCAAATACAACTTCTTCTGCTCAGGTGCAGAAGTCTCAGCCACAGCCTGGCAGTTACTGTGGAAGAAAAGTATTAATACCTTGTGACATCATTCTTCCAATCCCTTCCAGCCTCCCTCAGCCTACCGAGGGCAATCTCTGACCATCCAGGACCAGATGTAGTTAGAAGGAAACTTATACAGTAATCACCTTTATGGTCCCCACATGCACTGCTGTGTTAAAGGAAGGTCTACCCACAGCTTCGTCCCTGGATCCTCTCACCAGCCAGTGTGGCATGTGTGATTAGTGTATTGATGTATAAAAGGCAGCCTCTGAGTCTGGGCATGGTTGCTCATACCTGTAATCCCAACGCTTTGGGAGGCAGAGGCAGGAGGATCGCTTGAACCCAGGAATTCAAGACCAGACAACATAGTGAGATCTCACTGTCTGCAAAAAATAAAAAAATAAGCTGGATGTGATGGCATGCACCTGTGGTCCCAGTTACTCAGGAGGCTGAGATGGGAGGATTATTTGAGCCCAGGAGGTCAAGGCTGCACTCCAGCCTCGGCAACAGAGCAAGACCTTGTCTCAAAAATAAATAAATAAATAAAAAGACAGCCTCAGAATCCCAGTGGTTTGCAGAAACAGACATTTCTTCTCTCTTCGATCTGCAGGTCACCTGTCCTTAGCTCCAGAGTATGACTTAGATTTAGGTAGTTCCACGTCTTTTTTTTTTTTTTTTTTTTGAGATGGAGTTTTACTCCTGTTGCCCAGGCTGGAGTGCAATGGCACAATCTCAGCTCACTGCAACCTCCTCCTCCCAGGTTCAAGCAATTCTCCTGCCTCAGCCCCCCAAGTAGCTGAGATTACAGGCATGCACCACCAAGCCCAGCTAATCTTGCATTTTTAGTAGAGACAGTGTTTCACCATGTTGGCCAGGCTGGTATCAAACTCCTGACCAGGTGATCCACCAGCCTCAGCCTCCCAAAGTTCTGGGATTACAAGTGTGAGCAACCACGCCCAGCCCTATGTCTCTCTTATTGTCCCTGGACACCACAGACCTGTGACATATTCTTCCCATGGTCAATGGTAAGAGTACAGGCAAATGACAGGAAACACACTCTGCACCTCAAGCCCTCTGCTCAGAATCCATGCATCGTCCCGACAGTCACATTCAAAGCAAGTCACATGGCCAAACCCAACATAAGTGAAGCAAGGAAATAAGCTCCGTCCATTCTGGGGGAAGTTACTGCCCAGTCACCTGACAGCAAGCAGAGAATTGGGAGCAATGGTCTGATCTTCACTCAGTGAACTGCATTAAACCCATAGCTCTAGCCCGACTGGCTGCTCACTGGTGCTCCAAAGACACCTCTGTGCCTTAGTGCGTGCTTGTTCTCCTGCCTGGAAATCTATTCTCATTCTTTTTTCCCCTAGCTGAATATTGAACATTTTTCAAGGCCTCGTTCACACTTTGATCCCCTCTGTAAAGTTTTCCTTGACCATCTCTCAGTAATTTCTTCCTTCTTGAAAATCTCTAGAATGTGGCTCATTTTGAATTTATATAGTCTCTTCTATCTTCCCCATCAATACATATAGAACCATCTGTCTATCTCTCTATGGTCTATCCATATTTATCTTTTCCATGTGATAGCAACCTTCTTGAGAACAGAGATTTGGGGCCGGGCATAGTGGCTCACACCTGTAAACCCAGTACTTTGGGAGGCCAAGGCAGGTGAATCACTTGAACCCAGGAGTTTGAGACCAGCCTGGGCAACATAGCAAGACCCCATCTCTACAAAAAATTTAAAAATTAGCTGAGGCCAGGCACAGTGGCTCACGCCTGTAATCCCAGCACTTTGGGAGGCTGAGGCAGGCAGATCACAAGGTCAGGAAATCAAGACCATCCTGGCTAACACGGTGAAAAACTGTCTCTACTAAAAATACAAAAAATTAGCCAGGTGAGGTGGTACATGCCTGTAGTCCCAGCTACTCAGGAGGCTGAGGCAGGAGAATCACTTGAACCTGGGAGGCGGAGGTTGCAGTGAGCCATGATCACACCACTGCACTCCAGCCTGGGCAACAAAGTGAAGCCATGTTCCCCCCTCAATAAAAACAACAGAGATGTATTGCATGTATAAAGGGTACACACAAATATTTCCTCATGGACTGATAACTGTTTGCTTGATTTACTCTTTATTCCAAGAAGACGATGTTTAAAAAGTATTTGCTGTTTCTTTCCTATCCAGCTGTCCCCAAACCTTGCACTCCCAGAAGCTGTGAGAAAAGAGAGCAAGCTGTGACCAAAAGTCTCATTTCCCATTTTAAAGTTCCTTTATTATTCGACTCAGGTTTACCCAATTTCCATTTGCAGAGATAATGACTAAAGGTTGCGTTCTGCTCACTACTTCTACAGAACAGCCCACACTGAGTGGGCACCCACACCACAGGTGGAAGTTCCGATCTGAAAGCAATCAGTCTTGTTATTCTAAGAATTATTCTTATTCTAAGGACGGCCCTCCTCTGGCACAGATTTACTTTGTGCTTTTTGCTATTTTATTCAAATAAACAAAAACAGTGTAGCATGATCACTTAGAAGGATATTCTGAAGCTGAGAAAGTCAGAAGTGTGTCAGAGAAGGTTCTCAAAGAAAGGTACAGGTATAGCTCCTGCCTCTTTACGGCACCCTGGTGAAATGTGGCCTTTCACAATTTAGACAGGCTCCTCCCTACAGAGTCTTTCCCAGATGAGGATGATGAAAAACACTTGCTCTACAGTCTTTTTTTTCTTTTGTTTTTGTTTTTTGTTTTGTTTTGTTTTTATTGAGATGGAGTCTTGCTTTATCACCCAGGCTGGGTGTGATCTCGGTTCACTGCAGCCTCTGCTTCCCAGGCTCAAGCGATTTTCCTGCCTCAGCCTCCCGAGTAGCTGGGATTACAGGTGCCCACCTCCACACCCAGCTAATTTTTGTATTTTTAGTAGAGACAGGGTTTCACCATGTTGGCCAGGCTGGTCTTGAACTCCTGACCTCAGGTGACCCGCCCGCCTTGGCCACCCAAAGTACTGGGATTACAGGTGTAAGCAACCACACCCAGGCTTGGAGTCTTCATTATGCTCTCTGTTCATGCTTTCAATTCATCATATGTGATTCAAATATCTGGCCCTCCTAAACTACAGTTTGCTTTCTAGCAGCACCCTGAAATCACTCACATATGAATGGGTGAACTCACGTTGGGTCACATCTTTTGTTATTGTGGGAAAATATACATAACATAGAACTTATCATCTTAACCATTTTTAAGTGTACCCTTTTGTGGTATTAAGTACATTCACACTGATGTGCTAGATTCTCCCCTATGGTATTTAAAGCTTTATTTATTTATGTATTTATTTATCTATCTATCTATCTATCTATCTATCTATCTATCTATCTATCTATCTATCTATTTAGCGATGGGGCCCCACTGTGTGGCCCAGGCTGGACTCAAACACCTGGGCTGAACTGATCTTCCCGCCTCAGCCTCTGGAGTAGCTGGGACTACAGGTGCATGCCATTAAGCCTGGCTCTGTACTTAGATTATTTTAATGCTGAGAAAAATTATTTAACAACATTCTGCCTCTAATCGGCCTTAGGAAAATCACTTAATTCTCTGTTTCCTCATCTGTAAAGTAGCAATAGCAATGGTACCTATGTTACGGGGTTCTTGTGAGGATGAAATGAAAAGCGTACCTGTAAGGCCTTAGCATAGATTTCTGGCAAGTAAAATATGTTATTTATTATGGCTAGTCATGATCTTCAAGCAAAACATTTAAAATTAAAATAGTTTTCTGAATCCTAAATTATTGTACTAATTCACAATATAACATCCTTTCAAATAACAAGTAAAAGTTTAAAAGTCTTGGAAAAACATATTAAAATTAGCTCCTTTTCAATAAAAACTATCAAAAGAATTGTGCTTGGCCAGGCACAGTGGTTCATGCCTGTAATCCCAGCACTTTGGGAGGCTGAGGCAGGCAGATCAGTTGAGGTCAGGAGTTCAAGACCAGCCTGGCCAACATAGCGAAATCCCATATCTACTAAAAATACAAAAAGTTAGCTGGGCATGGTGGTGCATACCTGTAATCCCAGCTACTCGGGAGGCTGAGGCAGGAGGCCCTTGAACCCAGGAGGAAGAGGTTGCAGTGAGCCGAGACTGTGCCACTGCACTCCAGCCTGGGCAACAAAGCAAGACTCTGTCTCAAAAAAAAATTGTACTTGACATATTTTCCCTATTTAAGTTAGCAAAGCACCATTTTTATGCATTGTATTTCAAGGAGATATCTTAAACCTATACATTTTCTTTGCCTGCAGTTTGCTTCTTTTCTGTCCAGTACACTTGATTCTCAAACTCAATGTGCCCAGGCATGGTGGCACACGCCTGTAGTCCCAGCTGCTCAGGATCCTGGCTGAGGTGGGAGGACTGCTTGAGCCCAGGAGCTCGAGGCTGCAGTGTGCTATGATCATGTGACTGCACTCCAGCCTGGGTAACAGAGCAAGACCTTGTCTCTAAAGAAAAAATACATAAATAAAAAGAAAAACCCAAACTTCAGTATGCATAAAAGTCATCTGGAAAGCATATTGGAATGCACGTTTCCAGGCCTCGTTCCAGGGATTCCGGTGTAGCCTGGGAACATGCATTGTGTCGAGTTTCAAGGTAGTCTGGTGATTATACTTGAAGAAACGCTCCTATGGTGTAAATAAACACTTGTGCCTAGATTGGGGAGGGTCCTTAATTTAGTCACAGTGCTCCTGAGATACATTTTCTGGCTTTTAATACATTTTTTATGTATTATTTTGTAAAACTCTAAATCTTTACATAAAAATCCTCAGCACTCTATGACAGTGGTCACTCACAATATGCACTGTACGTGTGGATACTTCAGCTGCACTCATTGTGTAAAAATTAGTTCTTGAGGGCTCATGATTTTTTGGAACTTCTATTTTTAGCCATCCCATTGGTATTCAGTATTAACAAGGTATGATCCAGAAATTAATACAAACCATGCTCAGAGATCATAAATCCACTTGTGAGTGCTTTTACTTCTTTATTTTTATTTTATTTTAGTTTAGTTTTTTGAGACAAGGTCTCACTCTGTTGCCCAGGCTGGAGTGCAGTGGACCGATCATAGCTTACTGCAGCCTTGAACTCCTGGGCTCAAGCAGTCCTCTAGCCTCAGCCTCCAGAATAGATGAGACTACAGGCATGCATGCCATCATGCCCAGCTAATATTTTTATTATTTTTTTTAATAGAGACAGGGTCCCACTATGTTGCCCAGGCTGGTCTCAGACTCTGGGGTTCAAGTAATCCTCCAGCCTCAGCCTCTCCAAGTGGTGGGATTACAGGCATGAGCCATACCCAGCCTGTGAGTGCTTTTAGATCACCATCTTCCCTGCCTTTGTTTAGGCTAGTTTTCTTTCCAGAAATACCCTTTCTGGGCCGGCTTTAGCTCAGCAGTTACTTTGACAAAGCTTTCTATGGTGGAAAACAGAAATACCCTTTCTGCTTCTTTTTGTCCTTAGAAGTTGCCAAATAGTAAACTCTGTGTTGTGATTGACCCAGGCAGTTGTTTTTTTTTTTTAAAGAGGTCATTTTTACAAACATCCACATTTCTGGATTTTCTTGATAAGCCAGAATCCCACTGGTCTACAAGACCCTGAGCTCCTATGTGGCATCTGCCAGCTGGAGTGGCTCCCTTCTTCAGCATAGGACATGAGCTTGACCTTCACTCCAGCCTCCAGCTCTTGCCAGCACCTTGGGACTTCCAGCATTTAACACACGTGGACTTTAAGTGATGTATTTTTTTGCTACTATTTTCTCTCTTCTGTTTTTTCATTGATTGTACGCTATGGGAGGGTGAGAAGTCTTCACTCTTGCCTCGGTGATGCGGTATCAGCCTTTGGGAAGGCCCTGATGATTGACCAATACCATATGCTCTGGTTCCCTATTTATTTCACATACTTAATGCCTTTTCTCCAGCAAGACTGTGAGTTCCTTGCAGAGTCTAGCATGGTAGTAAACACTTACTGATCTGATCTTTTAACATTTTATTTAGAATTTCTACTTGGATAACAGAGGAAAAAAAGAAAGCAAGGAAACTAGTGAGAAAATGAATGCTAAGAACAAGGAATCCTTACTTGAGGTAAGCTTAATTTTGCAGAGTGGAGGAAAAGAAAACGATGTTTGCTGTATCTATCTCTTTTTTTAAGACAGAGTCTCACTCTGTTGCCCAGGATGGAGTACCGTGGTGCGATCTTAGTTCACTGCAACCTCTGTCTCCCAGATTCAAGCAGTTCTCCTGCCTCAGCTTCCCAAGTAGCTGGGATTACAGGTGTGCATCACCACACCCAGCTAATTTTTGTTTTAGTAGAGACGGGGTTTTATCATGTGGGCCAGGCTGGTCTCAAACTCTTGACCTCAGGTGATCAACTCGCCTCGGCCTCCCAAAGTGCTGGGATTACGAGCATGAGTCACCGTGCCTAGCCTGCTGTGTCTATTTTTAAGTCATTTGCTTCCCAGAACTATGGAAAAACCTAAAGAAATACATTGAAATTTTAAGTTGGGGTGTTAACATCAAATTATTACTAACTTATAGCTATTTAGATAATTCAACTGTTTTTTCTTTTTTGAGTCATTTGTTAAAACACGTGGCTTTAGACAAATGAAGTTGGATTAGTAATTCTTGACTTTTAAAAAGACTTGGCGAATCCTCATAAAACTCATCTCCTAGCATTTCATATGTTTCATTACTTAAGTGCTTCACAGAAGTCAGACATAAAGATTTCCAAACCTTCTTTAAAGAGACCTCTAAGATGCTCTCTCAACATCTTAGATGTGGTAAGAAGTGTGAGATTTGGAGTTAGGGACCCGTTACAGGAGGTGGCTCTGTCCAGCACCGTTCATGTGCTATTCCGTTTCTGAATCGTATTGAATCATCACAGAGATTCAGGGAGATGGGGAAAGCACTGTATCGATTACCATACAGATGTCTGTGATGACCACTATTGGGGCATGTTCCAAAAGTTCATTTGGCGATTGATTTTTTGGAAACTTCTAGTGAGTTTTCACACAGTATCTATGCTAAAATGAAGGCTCTGAGCCTCTCATGGGGGCACGCACCTGTAATCCCAGCTACTCAGGAAGCTGAGGTGGGAGGATCACTTGAGTCCAAGAGCTCAAGGCCAGCCTGGGCAACAGAGCAAGAGCCAGTCTCAAAAGAAAATTAAAAAATAAAAAATCGAGGCTCTGTTTTCAGCACATAACGCAGTTGAAATGAGTGCCAGAACTCAAGTCACAAATGGCCATGCTAGAGCTGCCCAGATTGTATTACCCTGAGACAATGCATGGACCTTTTCCTGAGTTAGTAAATTTTGGACCTCCCTTGAAAAATCAGAAGACCTGGTGAGCCCTCGGCCCAGTTCCCACCTGGAGCCAATTGACTCATGCTGAAGAGCGCCCTCTCGTGTTTACTAAGGTTCCGCCTAGGTCTTGCGCGTGTCTATTCCCTGCCTGCTTTCACAGCCCAGTGCCTAATGAAGCAGCTACCAGAACCAGCTGCCACGCCCAAGATCCTGAGCTCAGGTGTTGCCAGTTCTGTTCCTTGGAGCATGCGCACAGTGGGCATTTCCCAGGGAGGCCAAACAGGATAGTTCTTGTTCCAGGACTTCAGTAATGTTTTACAGCTGGATGTAAAAGAAAATACAAAGCATGCTATGCTATGAAAAATCAGCAATATCCTGCTGTCTAACTGGGGTCAAAATTCTGAATTTAAGAGATTATTAACAGGACGACTAATACTAGCCAAATTTGGAGAGAAATTGGGGAGTGTGAACAAAAATGTTTTCCAGCTCTACTACCTAAAAATGTACTTGGAGGATGCAAAATTCAGTAATTTTGCATTTATTGAACTAAATGAGAGGATATTGAGAGTTATAAAAAGAAAGCAAAAAAAGTTTGAATATTTGAATTGTAAAATAGTAATATATAATTGTATTCTATTGCTTTTTAAAACAAAATTTATTAAGAATTATGTAATTCTATGCAAGTTTTGAGATTTAAAAATCTACATCTAGAAGATGTGCTTTGTTATTCTTTTCTGATACTGATGTATTAATAACTGCCGCCTTCCTTCTTTGAAAAGTAAACTATCCCAAGAATAAAATATTAACTTATTTATTTGATTATTTTTATTTTTAATTTTTCTGGGTACATAGTAGCTTGTATATTTATGGGGTACATGATATATTTTGATACAGGCATACAATGTGACATAAACACATCATGGAGAATGGGGTATTCATCTCCTCAAGCATTTATCCTTATTGTTACAAACAATCCAATTACACTCTTTTAGTTATTTTTAAATGTCCAATTAAGTTATTGGCGATAGCCACCCTGCTATGCTTTCAAATAGTAGGGCTTATTCATTCTTTCTATTTATTTGTACCCATTAACTATCCTCCTTGATTTTGTGTGTAGAATTATATATAATAATTGTTCCATTTACCAGCAATGAAACAGTAACTTTTTTACTTATCAAGGAAAGTAATACTTTTTCTATCTTCCATTTTATAATAACATGAATCACTTTTATTAAATGCTGACTTTTATGATGTCCCAAGACTGTGCTCACAACCTACCTTATGAAGTTGGGCTCTTGTTATTCAGTTTTGACAAGTAAGTGGACTGAGGTTTAATGGCCCGTGGTTGCAGAGCTAAGTGGTGAGGAGGACTTGAAGTCTAACTCAGGAGCCAGGATTTTTGACAGATATGTTATTCTTCCTGTCTTCTGGTAAATATCATATAATATAAAAATATGCATTCCATCAGAGTTGTACAGAAAATTGACTTTTAGTTTAAAAGCTAATTTGCAAGTTTGTTTAAATGTGAATAAAAATGTATGCTTTATCTTTCATGTGTATCTTATGTCATTGGAATCTCAATTTCAGGAAAGTTTCTGTGGAACATCTGTCATTGTACCAGAACTGGAAGGAGCTCTTTATTTGAAAGAAGATGGAAAGAAATCCTGGAAAAGGCGTTATTTTCTTTTACGAGCTTCTGGAATTTATTATGTACCCAAAGGAAAGACTAAGGTCAGAAAAAAAAAAGCACTTAGCAATAAACCATTTTATGAAAGTGAAACTAAAGAAATCCTCAGGTGGCAAGTTAAATATATTCCCTGTTGCTGTGAGTTCCATAATCCTGCAGCATGTATACAAATAGGACAGTAATACTGAAATCTTTTTTATTTTTTCCGTAATTCTCTTGAAGGTAAAATTATTTTATCTATTTTAAAGTCAGGTTTCAAAAATGATGGCAAAAGCACTTTTCTAGAGATTATTTTGTTACTTTACCTATTTCCAAGGACTTTTTTTCACCCCTGTTGTTCTATAGTCATTATAGTTAAATTTCTTTTATCTGGAATCAGAGAGGTTTTAGAAGTCTTGGTAAGATTTTCTTTTTTGAGACAGAGTCTCACTCTAATCCACAGGCTGGGGTGCAGTGGCATGATCTTGACTAACTGCAACCTCCGCCTCCCAGGCTCAAGCCATCCTCCCCCTTCAGCCTCCCAAGTAGCTGAGACTACAGGCACATGCCACCACACCCAGCTAATTTTTTAAATATTTTTTGTAGAGATGGGGTTTCACCATGTTGCTTAGACTGGTCTTGAACTCCTAAGCTCAAGCAATCTACACGCCTCAACCTCCCGAAGTGCTGGGATTACAAGCATGAGTCACCGCACCCAGCTCTTGACTAGATTTTGCTTGGGATTTTAGCCCTTAGACTCTGAATATTTTTAAATTGTTCTCTGAAGTGTACTCTATGAATTTCCTTGCCTGATTTTAACAGGGTATTTTAGACATCATTTAACTTTTACTTGGTGATTTGGGATTATTGCCTCAAATTTATAAGTATGTGCTAAATTATTCCTTGAAATGTAGTTTTATCTCTTATTCTGACCATCAGCTTTCTCTAAGACCTTTCTTAGAGGATTGTGACATTTCCATCTTTGGTTCACCTTTAATATATCTCTGATCTGTATCTTGGGTAAGCGGAAGCATTTGCCTTTCCTTCCAAATGCAGGGCACCACCAATGGTGTGTTTATGCATTGCAGGATTCCTCTGATAAAGCATAACTCACACTTCCAAGCCAATGAAGTCATCGTGAACATCCAGGTCTGCTACCTTTAGTAAGGAGACTCTTGTCTCTGTTGGAAGGCAGGAGGGGCACTATGGCTAACTCTTGGTCCGGGGTAGCTACTGTTCTCCTTAGCCTCTTCCACTCTGTTCCCAGCCTTAGATCTGATTCCTTCCCATCTCTGCTATCTCATTCCAATCCCTCACTGGGCACCTCACAACTGATCCACAAACAATTTGTTTTCTTTTAGAAATTTTTATGTCTTAGGCATTTAAATATAAATGATACATAAATAAGCAAATAACAAACGATATACTCTGTGATGAGAATTAAAAGTGTTTACATTTGGCTGGGTGTGGTAGTTCATGCCTGTAGTCCCAGCATTTTGGGAGGCTGAAGCAGGTGAATCACTTGAGGCCAGGAGTTCTAGACCAGCCTGGACAACATGGTGAAACCTCGTCTCTACTAAAAATAAAAAAATTAGCCAGGTGTGGTGGCACACTTGTAATCCCAGCTACTCAGGAGGCTGAGGCAGGAGAACCACTTGAACTGGGAAGTGGAGGTAGCAGTGGGCTGAGATCATGCCACTGCACTTCAGCCTGGGAGAAAGAGCAAGACTATGTCTTTAAAAAAAATGTTTACATTAGAGTTGAACAAGAATACTTTCTGTCACTGTTACCATTAACACTGGGTTGAGGAAGTAACTAGTACATTAAAGAAAAGAATAATAAGTATAACTAACAGAAAAGAAGAGACAAAGACTGATTTTTCACAGTTGGCATGATTGTCTATCCAGCAATATGAGACACTCAACTGAAAAACTGTTCGAACCAAATAAATGTATTAACTAAGAAAGTTTTTCTTTATACACACGATATGCAAACTAAATATAATGCAAAAGAATCCATGCAGTCTAGAAACAAAAAATGTAAAATACCTAACAATAAACAAGGAATGTTCAAGAGCTATATGACATAAATATAAACTTGAATAAGAGAAGAGAAGTAGAACTGAATCAGAAGAAAGGTACCATGTTGCTGGCCAGGCGCAGTGGCTCACACCTGTAATCCCAGCACTTTGGGAGGCCGAGGCAGGTGGATCACAAAGTCAAGACATCGAGACCATCCTGGCCAACATGGTGAAACCCCGTCTCTACTAAAAATATTAAAAAATTAGCTGGGCTTGTTGGTGCGCACTCATAGTCCCAGCTACCTGGGAGGCTGAGGCAGGAGAATCACTTGAACCAGGAGGTGGAGGTTGCAGTAAGCCAAGATCGCACCACCGCACTCCAGCCTGGCAACAGAGCAAGACTCTGTCTGAAAAAAAAAAAAAATACCGTGTTGGTAAATGAAAAGTTATGAATTCTTCCCAGTTTTCTGTAAATTTAATGTGTGTTTAATAAAAAATATCAATAGGATTTATTTACTTGAAATTCACAAACCGATTCTAAAATTCATGGAAAAAAGACACTGTTCCAAAATAGACCTCCCCAAAATTGTGGAGAACATCAAAGTAGATCTAATGTACCGTGTCAAAACCTTAGATAAAAACAGTACAGCTAGAGACAAGCAGGTCGACAGACAGCCATCTAATATAAGAGAAGTTAAAGTTAGAATTTTATATGATAGCAGTGGGTAAAGAATGTAGTATTCAGTGAATAGCATTGAAATAACTGTATATCCATTTAGAAATATGATTTCCTACCTCAATCCATGTACCAAATCAAATTCTTGACTGATTAAAATATCTTTAGAGAAAATTAGTATAAAATCCTAGAAGAAAATAGAGGCCGGCTGGGTGCAGTGACTCACGCCTGTAATCCTGGCACTCTGGGAGGCCCAGGCAGAAGCATCACTTAAGCCCAGGAGTTCAAGACCAGCCTGAGAAACGTAAGGAGAACCTGTCTCTACAAAAAAATATTAAAAAAAAAAAAAAAAAAGCGGGAATGGTGGTACATTCCTGTAGTCCCAGCTACTTGAGAGGCTGATGGGGGAGGATCTCTTGAGCCTGTGCCACTGCACTCCAGCTTAAGTGACAGAATGAGACCCTGAAAAAAAAAGAAACAGAGAAGGAAGGAAGGGAGGGAGGGAGGGAGGGGAAATATAGGTTAATGTTTTCATAATTTGGGGCTGGGGAAAGCTTTCCTAAGCAAGACTAAAAACTCAAAATTATAACGGAAAAAATGGACAGATTTGACCTTATAAAGCTATTTTTAATTCCTTGTGGCCAAAGATACCAAACAAGAAGCTAAAGACTGACTACAGTCAGAGAGTATATGTGCAACATGTATAAACAAGTATGAATATTTCATGGATTGTGACTAATATGCATTATTTTGTTACTTAAATATCCATAAGATTTAAAGACTTCAACAAATCAATAAGAAAAAGATAAACATACAGCCAGGTGTGGTGGCTCACGCCTGTAATCCCAGCACTTTGGGAGGCCGAGGCGGGTCGATCACCTGAGGTCAGGAGTTCAAAACCAGCCTGTCCAACATGGCGAAACCCTGTCTTTACTAAAAATACAAAATTAGCCGGGCATGGTGGTACATGCCTGTAATCCCAGCTACTTGGAAGGCTGAGGCAGGAGAATCGCTTGAACCTGGGAGGCGGAGGTTGTAGTGAGCCAAGATTGTGCCACTGCACTCCAGCCTGGGCAACAAGAGCAAAACTCCATCTCAAAAAAATATAAATAAATAAATAATAAGATAAACAAACTTATAGAAAAATGGCAAAGCTTTTAAAGGGAAAATTTACAAAAAAGAAGTACCAGTAGTCACTGCGTAGCTAAAAGTTGCTCCATCTCACTAGTAATCAGGGAAATGTAAATTAAATGTGAGATTGAGAAAATAAACAATATTGATAATATCCAAATTTTGGTGGAATTGGGTAAGAAAAAGGGACACTCACACCTGTGAGGTTAGAATGGAAACCCATTCTGCCAAATTGCAGAACAATTTAGCAAAATCTATGTAAATGTAAAAGAGAATAATAATCCTTAAAAATGCCAACTCCATGCTTGACAAATCTATTCCACAGAAATATTTGTTCATATGCACAGGTTTTTAATAGCTAAATATTGAAATAACTTCTAATCCTCTGTAGAATAAATGAATCGTTACACCTATACAGTAGAATTCCTGCAGCCATAAAATGAATGTCATGTATTAATTCATGTGTCTTGATACAGAAAGACTCCTAGATGCACTGTTAAGAAAAAGAAGGTAGGGCACAGCGGCTCATGCCTGTAATCTCAAAGCTTTGGGAGGCCTAAGAAGGCAGATCGTTTGAGCTCAGGAATTCAAGAACAGCCTGGGCAACATGGTGAAATAGAATAGAATAAAATAGAATACTACCAAACTATTAACTATGGTACCTTTGGAGAAAAGAACAAAATAAGAAAAAGGGGTGGTGAAGGAAGATGTGCATTTTATTATATATATATTTTTAATTGTGACTAATATGCATTATTTTGTAACTTAAAAATGTAAACTTTGAACATCCAGAAGAAAATATCTTGTAAGAAAAGAACATACAGCATATGTAAAGAAATAATTGTGCACTAAGGTATAAACAGTTCTGCCCTCTATTCTTTATTCACTAACTAGGTAAAAAATTATGGAAGGTGAAAGAAAAAAATAATGGAACAAATTTGTAATTGAAGTGTAACCAAATATGTAGATTACAGGCTGCAGCCTTCACAACGCCCATTATCTGTGGAGGAGAGGTGTCTGTTTCCATGGCAACGCCGCCTGCAGTAGAGAGAATTTGTGAAAGAAATCCTTTTTCTCAGGAGGAAGTGCATGAAGTGTGTACTAATTTACTGAGCATAAGTTTATCTCTCATTGTTCGTCCTGAGGGGGACTTTTTTTTTAATGCTCAATCACAAAATCCATCACTGACTTTAAATGGCAAAAGCCAAAATGAAATTTCTGGCTAAGTGGTCACCTTGTCTTGACTGGCTCGATAATATGACATCTCAAGGACAGTCCATTCTGACTCTGGGAGTCCCCAGTCAGGCATTAGAACAGCAATATAATCTTTCACTCCATGTCTAGGTCAGTAACACAGATTTTCCTTGGCCGTACTCTTTTTTAAAAACTGATTTTATCTTTTGATTGACAAATGATAATTGTACATGTCCCTAACGTACATAGTGATGTTTTGATGCATATAATATACGGCGATCAGATCAGGGTAATTAGCACATCCATCATCTCAAACATTTGTCATTTCTTTGTGTTGGGAACATTCAATATCTTTCATATTGGGAAAGATTTGCACATAGATCTTATGAAATTGTTCCCAAATTTGGCTGCATGGTTTCCATTCCAACCTTTCAGACTTGTGTTTGAGAAAATCTATACATGGCAGATGTTTATGTAAATTACCTAAAAGTCAATATTTTCTTTACTAAAACGTAATCCTTAGTTGTGCCATCAAGAACAACTAAGAAAAATTGCTAACTGTCATCTCAGTTGAAGTTATTTTTTTCCCTGTTTTTCAGACATCTCGAGATCTGGCATGTTTTATACAGTTTGAAAATGTCAACATTTACTACGGGACTCAGCATAAAATGAAGTATAAAGCACCCACTGACTACTGCTTTGTTTTAAAGGTATGTTGTAAGAAGTCATTCGTTTAGCTTTATAAGCAATTTGAGTCAATTTTTTTAAGGAAGAAAATGTTAAATGTTATATAGTTAACCAAAGGTGTAACATAATAAAAATTGTTTAACCAAAATAGGAATGGCGGAAACATTTCTATCAGTTTGGGGCATTTTCCCCAATGCCTCCTATCTGAACCTAAAACTTTAAGGTAAATCTGCCTGGGGATTTCTTCACTTCTGAAAAATGCAAGTTCCACATTTTAAACAAATTAATTTATAATTTTATTGATAAGACTAAAAAAAGTTTTCAGTTCTTTATTTACTGGGCTCATACCACCATAAGAAGTTTTTAGAAATTAGAAACTTGACAACATTTCCTAGAAAATCTATAGAAAATAGCCAAAAAAAATGTTTAATTACTGGGTCATGACATTTAAGGTGTATATTGTCAAAAGGCAATATATACTATCAAATGTTAGATATGGTTTACATTTTTTTGAGACAGAGTCTCACTATGACACCCAGGCTGGAGTGCAGTGGTGCAGTCATAGCTCACTGCAGCCTCAGCCTCCCAGGCTCAAGCAATCCTCCTGCCTTAGCCTCTCAAGTAGCTGGGACTACAGGCACACACCACCACACCAGCTAATTTTTGTATTTTTAGTTAAAGACAGGGCTTTACCATGTTACCCAGGCTGGTCTCAAACTCTTGGGCTCAGGCGATCCACCTATCTTGAGCTCCCAAACTGTTGGGATTACAGGCATGAGCCACCACTCCTGGCCAATTTACATTTTTTAAAATTAGAATCTTCGATCGGTCTAATCAGGAGATGGGTTATTACAGCCACACATGTGGTGTGTTTTTCTGTATGCCTACAGAACTCTGGATTGAGGACTATTGTAAGTTTTTGTCTGTGTTTCTTTTTAGTCAAAAATAATAATCAGGCCAAGTCAATTGTATTTAGTAATTTTGACTCCCTGAACAATTACAATCACTTATTGTAACCAAATAATAATTGGTTGAAATTCTTGGCTTCATCATGGACTCAGGATATTGAGTGGTCTTCATTCAGATGTTCTAGACTTTTTCTTTTTTAAATTATTAAGCATCCACTTTTAGTTATTTACAGATAATATTAATAATAAAAGCCACTATACTAGCCCAGTCAGCCTGATACTCCCCCAGTGGTTCTCAACCAGGCATTTTCCCTCCAAGGGTCATTTGGCCAACTCTAAAGACGTTTTTGATTGTCATAGCTTGGGGGATGGAACAGGGACTACTGACATCTAGTAGGCCAGGCATGCTGCTTAATAACTTGCAGTGCACAAGAAAACCCCGACACCAAAGACTTCTCTGGCCCCCAGTGTCAACATTGCTGCTGCCAAGAACCCTGCCCTACACAGAAGAGCCCCAAGACAATGACCGTGAAGTCACTGGAGGCAGGGAGAAGGCTAGATCCATTCACTCACTCATTCATTTTCTCATTTAATATTTGTTAAATGATGGCTGGGTGCAGTGGCTCACACCTGTAATCCCAGCACTGTGGGAAGTCAAGGTGGATGGATCATTTGAGGCCAGGGATTCTAGACCAGCCCAGCCAACATGGTGAAACAGTGTCTCTACTAAAAATACAAAAAGTAGCTGGGTGTGGTAGCACACGCCTGTAGTCCCAGCTACTCAGGAGGCTGGGATAGGAGAATCTCTTGAACCTGGGAGGTGGAGGTTGCAGTGAACTGGGATCACACCACTGCACTCCAGCATGGGTGACAGAGAGAGACTCTCCCTCAAAATAAAAAAAAAGAAAAAAATATATTGGTTGAATGACAATGATTATTATTTTTTTCACTTGGAACAGTGATGGGAATGGGGCAGTGAAAAAAATACAACAATCCCTGTCTTCGTGGAGTTTAAAAATGGCAAAGAACAAAAAATAAGTAATGTGATGTTAAGTAATAAAAAGGAGCAATATGAAGCAAGGCTAGGGCCAGGGCTCCTTTGGATGGAAGGTTCACAGGAAGGCTCTCCAAGGAAGTGACATTTGACAAAAGATGTGAATAAAGTGAGGGAGCAAGAATGACCTGCAGTACAAGCCTTCCAGGAATAAGAACGGGAAGGGCAAACCCCTGAGGTGAGGGAGGAAGAGAGATGAGGAGCATGCCCTGCCTGCCTCTGGTCCTCACACCTCCTTGTCTGTTCCTGATACAGGAAAAATGAGAATAATGGCAGCTGGGCCTGGTGGCTTATGCCTGTAATCAGCACTTTGGGAGGCTGAGGCGGGTGGATCACGAGGTCAGAAGTTCAAGACCAGCCTGGCCAGGATGGTGAAACCCTGTTTCTACTAAAAATATGGTGCCAGGCGCCTGTAATCCCAGCTACTCGGGAGGCTGAGGCAGAGAATTGCTTGAACCCAGGAGGCGGAGGTTGCGGTGAGCCGAGATCGCACCACTGAACCTCAGCCCGGGCAACAGTGATACTCTGTCTCAACAACAATAACAAAAAAGAATAATGACAAGCACTTCTATAACATTTTCTTTATAGATGTGGAATGTGTGCAGAGACACTCCCTAGCCAGGAAGTGGCCAAGCCAGAATGGGAACCCAGGCAGTGTGGCTCAGAGGCCATTCTCTCAGACACTGTTTCTTGGGCCCCCAGAGATCTGAACACGAAGCGTCTCACACTACCCTGCCCCTCCCACAATGCCACCTGCCCTTGAGCCATGTCTTCCCATGTTTGGAATCCTAAGACCTCGATAAATCACCAAAATGGAGGTCCTAGTTTCCACATGGGCATTTCAACACACTTCATCGCCAAAGCATCGTCCACGCTTCTTAAATCAGGAGAAGGTTTTGGAGAAAGTTTCTGAAATGCCCATCAGTAAACTGGCCGAATCAGAGTCACTGGAGACTCACTAAACATGCAGGTTCCCGGGCTCTGGGCCCACTAAATCAAAATAATGATGGAAGCTGGGGTTAGGGTTAGGGTTTAAGGAGGGAGCCTAGGAAGCTTTATTTTTCCTAAGCATGGTCAGGTTTTGTACTGAGGGTTAGAATGTATCCTCACTCTAACCGTCAGTAGTCAGGGCTTAGCTGGTGATGAAATGGCCTTCAGAGTGGGCAGACAGGATGAAAGTCTAGCAGAAGGAAGCAGAAGCCAAAACCCAGGGCTGGGGTCCAGAAACCAGAGCAGGGATGTCTGTCAAAAAAAAGGCAAGGTCTCTGACTAGAGGTTCCCAGGATGGAGATTTAGACACAGTGAACAGGGCAGGGACTCAGTTTCTCAAACCGACACATAAGTTTGAGGCTAGGACCTGCAACTGGCAGGACTTGAACTGTCTGACCTAGAACATAAGGTTATCCTAGGATTACTCCAAGAACAGCAATGCTAATTCCCAGAATATTCAACTAGAATTTCTAAAAATTCCTACTATCCAAGGTCTGGGTCTTCAAGAGAGAGTTGAGGATCTCCCCAAAGGAGAGAGGGGGGCTCAGAGGTGGAGAACCCAGCAGGGCTAATGAATCTGGGAGCAAGAGTCATGAGCAACCCTTCCAGAATGTGCATTTCCTTTTTTCTCAGGATGATGCTCAGTTCTGTTCTAAAGCCAGTTTCCTCATGTGCAATCACCCTGCTCATTTTGTTCTTAAGCATGCTTCTCAGTTCCTTCCCAAAATACTGAGAATTTTTATTTATTTGCTGAGTAAAGGGTCTGTTGAGATTTAGAGAACAATGTTTATTATGAACATAATTTGTTTATGAAGATTTTGGTCACTTATTTCCCTTTTTGTCTGCACTTTAAAAAAAATAAAAATAAAAACTCTTGCTTGCTATTCTTTGAGACATGGGTTTCACCACCCCGGAGGTCTGACCTGCAGACCCTGACTCAACGACGGATGAATGAATGCACTTTCACACCATTACAGTGTTTCAAGAGGGCTAGGGAATGGCCGCTGGCTGCTTTCAGAGAGCGAATGCAACCAATCGACCTAGATTCCCCGTTCATCCACACATTTATTCCCTAGATGTTAAAACAGAAGTTCTAAGTTAACACACTTGTGGATAATTAACATGGTTAAGAGAATGGTTTCACAACTGGTAAAAGCTTTTGGTTCCAGGGCCCAGAGCAAATGCAATTAACAGGTAATTCCCCTTTAATTCTCCCAGAGAGACCACTCAGCACAAAATTAACATGAGTAAACAGTTAGAGTGGAGACAAATGGGTGCGGGATAAGGCCTTTTGATCAGTCTCTAATCTCCTTCCTATGCTAATATTAAAGAGGTGGCTGCCTTCAACCTGCCCCAATAAAACCTTTTGGCCTTCCAAAAGGCTTGAGACTAATCTATCACTTTCCCTAATATATCTTTAATGTTTTCTGTAATATTTTGCCAACCACCCCAAGTGAATCTCATCATTCTTTATTAGGGTTTGCCAATTTCCAAAATGCAAAGAATGTGTGTGTAGATTGCAAGAGGGATTTAGGATACAGGAAAGCATGTTAACAGATTGCACAATTTCATGGCTTGATAAGTCCAGGCCAAAGTTTCCTCTTCAATATGAGCTTGATGACTATGGCTGTTCATGAGAGGTGCTGTCAGAAAGATTGGAGTCTGAGTCCTGGCCCTGTCATCTAGTAACCGGGTCACTATTGAGATGCTAAGCCTCATTGCATCATCTTCAAGAGATAAGAGTGCCCAGCCCTTCTCTTGAGAATTAATTATGATATGCTTATAAAATCATGAGTGCAATGATTAGAAACATATCAGCCCTCAGTAAGTGGTAGTTATTACTGCCCTCTAGTATCAAATAAATCTTTTTATTAACCAGTGGTTCTCAAACTTTAGTATACATCAGAACCATTTATATTGTTAAGACACAGAGTGCTGGGCCCCCAGGGTTTTTGATTTAGTAAGTCTGGGATTGGGCCGAGACATTTGCTTTTCTTTCTTTCCTATTTACTTATTCATTTATTTTTTAATTGACACATAGCAATTGTACATTATGACACACAATGTGGTGTTTTGATATATGTATACATTGTGTAATGATCAAATCATAGTACTTAGCACATTTACCATAAAATCCTCTCTTCTAGCTGTTTGAAACATACGACGCATTCTCGTTAGCTGTAGTCACCCTACCTTGCAGTAGAGTACCAGAACTTATTCCTTCTAACTGTAACACTGCACTAGTTGACAAACCTCTCTCCCTACTCTCTCCAGTCTCTAGTAACCACTATTTTACTCTCAAATCCAATGAGATCACATTTTTTAGATTCACATGAGTGATGTCTTTGTTAGATTTTTTAGATTCCAAATATGAGTGAGATCAAGTAATATTTGCCTTTCTGTGCCTGGTTTATTCCACTTAACATAATGTCCTCCAGGCTCATCCATGCTATTGCAAATGACAGGATTTTTCTTTTTTGTGGCTGAGTAGCACTTCATTGCATAGATCTACCACATTTGCTTTATCCATTCATCCACTGATGGCCATTTAGGTTAATTCTGGATTTTAGCTATTGTGAACAGTGCTGCAATAAACATGAGAGTGCAGATGTCTCTTTGACATACTGATTTCATTTCCTTTGTATATACGCCCAGCCATGGAATTACCGGATCATATGGTAGATGTATTTTCAATTTTTTTGAGGAAACTCCATACTGTTTTCCATAATGGCTAGACTAACTTACATTCCTGCCCGCCGTGCATAAGAGTTCTTTTTCTTTCACGTCATTGTCAGCATTTGTTATTTTTTGTCTTTTTTATAATAATCATTCTAATTGGGATGATTCGATATCTCATTGTAGTTTTGATTTGCATTGCCTTGATGGTTAGTGATGCTAAGCATTTTTAAAATTTCTATTAACCATGTTTATGTCTTCTTTGATGAAATATCTATTCACATCTTTTGTCCATTTTTTTTTAAATTGGATTATTTGGTTTATTTGCTAGTGGGTTATTTGAGTCTCTTACAAGTTCTGCTTATTAACTCTGCGTCAGATGTATAATTTGCAAATATTTTCTCTCATTCTGTAGGTCGTCTGTTTACTCTGCTGATTGTTTCTTGCTATGCAGATTCAGTTTTGGATCTTCTTTTGTTTGCTTATGTGTATGTGGTTTTGTTTTTTTGCTTTTGTTTTTGTTGTTTTTCGAGATGAGTTCCGCTCTTGTTGCCCAAGCTGGAGTGCAATGGTGCAATCTTGGCTCACTGCAACCTCTGCCTCCCAGGTTCAAGCAATTCTCCTGCCTCAGTCTCCTGCATAGCTGCGATTATGGCCATGCACCACCATGCCTGGCCAATTTTTCATATTTTTAGTAGAAATGGGCTTTCATCATGTTAGCCAGGCTGGTCTCAAACTCCTGATCTCAAGTGATCTGCCTGCCTCAGCCTCCCAAAGTGCTGGGAGTACAGATGTGAGCCACCATACCCAGTCAGTTTTGGGTCTCACATTACCTATTTAATCTATTTTGAGTTGATTTTTGTTTATGGTGAGAAATAGGGGTCAAGTTACATTCTTTTGCATGTAGTTATTCAGTTAATCCAGTGCTGTTTATTGAAGAGACTATCTTTCCCTTATTGTGAGGTTTTTTTTTCTTGTTCTTGTTCTTTTTTTTTTTTTTTTTTTTTTTTTTTGGCACCTTTGTTGAAAATCAGTTGGCTGTAAATGCATCGATTTATTTCTGGGCTCTCTATTTTGTTGAATTGATCTATGTGTCTGTTTCTATGCCAATACCGCACTGCTATAGATTTGTAGTATATTTTGAAATAAGTTTGTGTGATGCCTCCAGGTTTGTTCTTTTTGCTCAAGATT
Organism: Aotus nancymaae; assembly: GCF_030222135.1. Lineage (NCBI taxonomy): Eukaryota > Metazoa > Chordata > Mammalia > Primates > Aotidae > Aotus > Aotus nancymaae. Next base: position 8,593,770 of record NW_026988492.1, on the reverse strand, counting down.
GTTTTGGCTATTTGGTGTTTTTGTGTTTCCATATAAATTTTAGGATTTTTTTTCTATTTCTGTATAAAGTATGACATTATAATTTTGATAGAGATTGCTTTGAATCTATAAATTACTTTTGGTACCATGGACATTTTAACAATATTAATTCTTTGAACATGTATTTTATGAACATGGGATATCTTTCTGTTTATATCCTCTTCACCTTCTTTTATCAATGTTTTATTGTTTTCATCATGGAGACCTTTCTCCTCCTTGGTTAAATTTATTTCTAGGTATTTTATTTTTGTGTAGGTATTGTAAATGGGATTGCTTTCTTGATTTTCAGATAGTTAGCTATTGGTGCATAGAAATGTTACTAATTTTTGGATGCTGATTTTGTATCCTGCAGCTTTACTGCATTTGTTTATTAGTTCTAACAGTTTTTTGGTGGAGTCTAAGATTTTCTACATGTGAGATCATGTTGTCTGCAAACAGGGACAATTTGACTTCCTCCTTTCCAATTTGGATGCCTTTTCTTTCTTTCTCTTGCCTAGCTGGTCTTGCTAAGACTTCCAGTACTATGCCGACTAGTAGCAGTGAAAGTGGGCATCCTTATCTTTTTTGAGATCTTATAGAAAAAGCTTTTAACTTTTTCCCATTCCGTGTGATGTTGGCTGTGGGTTTAACATATATAAACTTTATTATGTTGAGGTATGTTTCTTCTATACCTAATTTGTTGAGATGTTGAATTTTGTCAAATGCTTTTTTTGCATCTGCTGAAATAAGCATTTGGTTTTTAATCTTTATTCTATTAATGTGATGTGTCACATTTATTGATTTGTACATGTTAAACTATCCTTGTACTGCTGGGATGGAACCCACTTGATCATGGTGAATGATCTTTTTAATGTGCTGTTGAATTCGGATTGCTAGTATTTTGTTGAGGATTTTTGTATCTATGTTTGTCAGGGATGTCGGCCTGTGGCTTTCCTTTATTGTTGTGTCCTTTTCTGGTTTTGGAATCAGGGTAATGTAGACCTCGTAGGATGAGTTTGGAAGAATTCCCTCTTTTTCAATTTTGAAATACTTTGTGAAGAATTAGTCTTTAGATGTTTGTAGAATTCAGCAGTGAAGCCATCAGGTCCTGGGCTTTTCTGTGATAGGAGACTTTTTATTACAGCTTCAATTTCATTACTCATTGTTGGTCTTTTCAGGTTTTCTCTTTCTTCCTGTTTCAATCATGATAGGTTATTTGTGTGTAGGATCTTATTCATTCAAGCCTCTCACAGAGGGACCCGGTATGGTAAGAAATCCGAGTGTGATTCTGGGGGGACTTTCCATGTATTGGTACCATAGTGGCTCCGGGGAGGAGCAACGTAGTCACGGGAAACCATCCCCTTACTGTCCAACTGCGGTTTCCCTTATCTTTGCAGACCAACGGGGCTTCTCAGTCTCACGTGTTCAGTTTCCTTAGCCCTCGTAAAGGCACTTTTGTGCGTGGATAGAAGCCATTCCTTCATGCATTCTTTCTCATTCCATTCTGGGGCTAGATGCGATGGGCCAGAAGTAAATATCTTCCAGGAGAAATTAGATTTCTATGGAGATCTGTTAGGAAGTAGTGGAGTATCATGGAAAGAGCACTGGAATGCTGCCCCATCGGTCACCTGCTTACTATCCCTTACTCAGCTATATTTTTCTTCACGGTATTTTTCACAATGAAAATTTTTATTACTTTAGTGTTCTGTATCTTTGTTGGCTTTCTCCCTTAGTAGAATATAAATGTCCTGAGAGCAAGAACTTTTTCTATTGTGTTCACTATTGTGTTCCAGAGCTTGGGATGAGATTTGACACATATCAGATGAATGGATAGATTAATGATGGGTGGATGAATGGATGGGTGGATGGATGGATGGACGGATTATACATCAAAGCCCCCTGCCTCATTGTGCTCTTCAAAACATGGTTCAGGCCAGGCACAGTTGCTCATGCCTGTAATCTCAGCACTTTGGGAGGCCAAGGCAGAAGGATCACTTGAGCCCAGGAGCTCAAGAGCAGTCTGAGCAACATATCAAGACCCCGTCTCTACAAAAACACTTTTTAAATCAGCAGGGTAGGGTAGTATGCACCTATAGTCCCAGCTACTCAGAAGGCTGAGGCAGGAGGATCGCTTGAGCACGCATTCAAGGTTGCAGTGAGCTATGACCACACTTCTGCACTCTAGCCAGGGTGACAGAGTGAGATCCAGTCTCTAAAAAAAAATGTTTAACTAGATAGGCACTGTGGCTCATGCTTGTAATCCCAGCATTTTGGGAGGTTGAGGCAGGAGGCTCACTTGATCCCAGGAGTTCGAGACCAGTCTGGGCAACATAGGGAGACCCACCCCTCATCTCCACAAAAAAATTTAAAAGTCAGCCTGGTGTGGTGGTACACACCTGTAGTCCCAGCTACTCAGGAGGCTGAGATAGAAGGATTGTTTGAGCCCAGGAGTTTGAGGCTGCTGTGAGCCACAGTCACACCTTTGCACTCTGGACTGGGTAACAGAGCAAGACCTACTTCTAAAAAAGAAAGGAGAGAGAGAGAGAGGGAGAGAGAATAGAGAACAGGATTGAATTGCCCCAGTTTACTTCCTCTTTACTTTAAAGTTTATCCCACACAGTAACTCTCCTACCTCCTGACTCTCCATCTCAAAGGAAGAAGGCTTCCTCCTCCGACATGGCCTGCCTCTGGGACCACATCATCCAAAGACCCTCTTTCCAAATAAGGTTACATTCACAAGTACCAGGAGTGAGGACTTCAACATAGCTTGGGGTGGGGGGAACCTAATTAAACCCATGACATCCACCTACTCTACCAAGCTAGAAACAGAGAAATCATCCTTGATTCTCCTCCTCTCCCCATTTCTCATTAATCTATGAGCAAGTTCTTTTCTTTCCCATCAAAGTCTCCCATTGAGCCCTCCCTCAGTTTGATCTTATTCTTCACTCTGGATCCATCTTCCTCACAGCCCCCAGTGACTTCCTGTGTCACTATGCTGTTTAAAATGTCCAGTGCCCCCCACTGCCCAGGGGACCATGTCTAGATTCTAGTTTGATACGAGGCTCTTTACTCAGATTCCTCTCCAGCTTAATTCTGCTTCTTTATTCCATGGATTCTGGACCTTAGCCATACAGAATTTCTCCATGTTCTCCAAACATGTTACAACATTCTGTCACTTCCAAACACCCTTTCTCGGCCCATTTTCAAACATTTAGTATGGAGCATACTCTGTCATAATCACATTACATGTGTGATTTGATTACACATTTGATTACATAATGTGTTTACATACGTCTATCCCTAAAACACACACAGTGAGCATTGCCCGGTTATCACGTGAGCGCTCTCATATCCTCTTTTTTGCTGTTGTTGTTTTTTGTTTTTTTGAGATAGGGTCTCCTCCAGCCCAAGCTGGAACACAGTGGCACAATCACGGCTCACAACAGCCTCGAACACCTGGCTCCATCTATCCTTCCATTTCAGCCTCTCCAGTAGCTGGAACTACAGGCATGCGCACCAGACCTGGCTAATTTTTGTACTTTTTTATAGAGACAAGGTTTCACCATGTTGCCCAGGCTGGTCTCAAATCCCTGGCCTGAAGCGATCTGCCTGCTTTGACCTTTCAAAGTGCTGGGATTACAGGTGTAAGCCACTGGGCCCTGCCTCTGTTACTCCTCGATATGTCTAGGAATTAGCATATTTCTTAGCACCCAGAGATATTTGATGAACAAATAGAGCCTTGGTTCTTTCACTGCCTTTGGCCTTGGATAAATTGCTTAGCCTGTCTCACCGTGTTTTCTCATTCTCAGCAGTGGCATTCCACAGTCGCCCTGACCTCTGTGTGCTGTTCTCATGTCCCAAGAGAGTTTCTCTCTCTTTATGGTCAGGAACAATCAAGTGAATTGCGAAAGAATCTGGCCAGTGACACAGCACCAGCATTTTCCTGCAACCTCTTTGCAAATGATTTTTCAGCAAAAGGCTTGATTAGGCAGTAAGTTCCTTGGCAAAGTCTCAAGACACGATGGAGAACAAGCCCAGTGACTTGCTCTGTGATGTCTGCAAGCCTAAACAATTTCTGCATCACCAAGCTCTGGAAAGGAGCTTGTTCCCGTTAGGTAGCTCATCTTAGAACCATAAAATCTGAGGATTACTAGAGACCTTAGAGGTCATCCATTACTTAATCCCCCTGTATACGTCCATAGCACACATGTAATGTAAGGAAATTGGTGAGACCTGACCTATAGTAAGGTCTATACATCAACCCCATCATCAAGGGGCTGTTTTATGTTCAAAAGCCATTTATTTTAAGGGAATGATTGCATTTTACTCTATTTCAATGAATAACATAGTTAATAAATTGTTTATGGTGCTCCTTAAATGGATAACTCTAAGCAGTTGCTTTGTTCATTTTGTTGAAAACACACTGAGATTTAATCTACTCTGGAAACTTGGCCCTCACATGACATCTACCAAAAAAATTAATAGATTAAGTTCAAGGTAACAATGTCAGCTTTTTAAATGTCTGGAGGACGGAGAACAGTTGCTTTCTAAGAACAACTATAAGCATTTAATTGCTCAAGAGACTGATGTTTGCCTCTCTTACAAGACGATCAGAACACAAATGCTGTTTGTAGGTCAGAGAGCTGTGTTTCTGGTGCTGAAAGACAAGGGCATTGGTTTAGCTTTGCAAACGTTATTGTTGAAGGGAATGCTGCGGGCATTTGTGGGCTGTTACATTCCAACCAATAAATGTTGGCCTTAGTATATTTTTCATCAATATGACCTTCAGGTTAATTAAGACAACAAATCCTTTTTGCTATCAGGCCATATTACCTGAGTTGATAGATATTTTTAAGGGCCTCCAGGGAGGATCATTATTGGAGTAACATTTGCAAAAATAAAATCTAACATTCAGACCGAGAGAGTAAGCGTTGAACCGCAAAAACAATGAAATGAGTAGCTGCCATTCAAAAGTGTTTGCTGTCATCTGCTGGCCAGACCGGAAAACTACAGCAACATTCAGGAGCTGGATGTGAAGTTGTCACCGTCCAGAGAAGGAGGAATGTCTGTGTTCCTATTTGCTATGCCCAAGCAAATAGGAACTGACCGTTCTTCGAGCAATGACAGTGCAATTTCTGAGGCCTGAGTAAAGAAAGCAGTATATTTAAAGACAAACATATAAGTAGACTTTCCTTAATTGGCTGAAAAGACCAAAAAGAGGAATTTTTTTTTTAATCATTTCTGAATTTTTTGTGGTCTCTTCCAAGTCTGGGATTTGGGTTTAATAGCATAATACAAACACAGAGGTTCTAGGTGGTTCTACTGGTCACAGGGTGGAATGTATAGTAAACTCTCTGAGCCTCAGTTTTCTCATTTGTAAAACCAAAAATTACTAAACTCTCATTAAGCTCTTGGAGCCTATAAGGGTCTTGTTATCCTTTCTGGACAAAAATAACAATCTCACAGGCTCTTGCTGGCTGTCATTCTTTAGAAAGTCCAGCAGGGTGACTAGACACTGCCAGTCAGATTCCAACTGAAGTCTAAAGACATGAGACCCTTTGCTTAGATCAACTTTGAGAATAGTCATTTCCTTGGAGGTCAGTGATTTCAGATGGAAAGTGAGAGAAGTGGAGAGGTCTATGCAATTCCCTAAGAGAGGAAATGGACAGCTTCCCTCCCTTCCTGCCAAGTGAAGAGCAGATAGATGCTTCCAGCTCTCTTTGCTTTCCATTCCACTTTCAGCACCACCAGCAATTGCAGATTATCCTAACAGGATTAATGAATCTTCTGAGGACAGGAGGAAGAAGAAAGAAGTGGCGCCACACCACACACCCCACACACACACACACACACACACACACACACACAATGCTTGTGGTTGCTAATTATTTTTCTACATAATAAAATATGTAGTAAACCTTAAAAAAGTAAACCTTATAAACCTAATAAAATATATAATAAACCTTACAATGACCCATGAAAATTTATATGGCACATATTAATATCTTAGAACCTGGGTTTGGTTGCTGGCCCCTTGCTTTCTGGCTGCAAGAAATTGAACAGGAAATGATGTGTTTGTTGACTTCTTTCAAGTGTTCTGACATCTGGGCTGGAATATCTGCCACGTGCTGGCCATGTGCTAAGCACTGAAGGTCTTCAGCAGTGAATAAGACAGATGTAGTTCACACCCTCATGGAAGACACAGTCTATCAGAGACAGAAACATAAAACAGAAACCAGCTGGGGTTGGTGGCTCATGCTTGTAATCCCAGCACTTTGGGAGGCTGAAGCCGGAGAATTACTTAAGCCCAGAGTTTCAACACCAGCCTGGAAACATTAAAAAAAAAAAAAAAAAAAAGCCAAGCATGGATGCATGTCTATGGTCCCCAGCTACAGAGGAGGAGGCTAAGGTGGAAGGATTGCGTGAGTCCAGGAGTTACAGCTGCAGTGAGCCATGATGGCACCACTGCACTCCAGCCTGGGCGACAGAGTAAGACTCTGTCTTTAAAAAATGATAAAAAATACACCAGAATAAACCAGAAACCATAAGGTCAACGAGATCTTGAACCAAAGATCAAGAGGAGTGAAAGGTGTTTCTCTTTTATGCCTGGCCATTTCCTTGTTATCTTTGTGAGCTCCTGGAAGGCCTGTTCAGCAACCGGAACCATTGCGTAGTGCCACTTTCCCTAAGTGCAATAGACAGAAATATTCCTTCCCCAGGCTGTCCATCTGGAAGCCGTTGGCCCACTTGGGCAGCAGATAGTAGTTAAGAAATGGAGGTCATCACAAAACTCTGAATTTTTGGAAGCAGAAATAACCCTAGAACCAGGTTTGGAGAGTTATAAAAACCACAATTCTTGTAGGCATTAATTCTATGGTGTAAGAATTATAGCAGGTAAGTTCCCTTATCTGACAAATGGAGAAGAAGCTCAGATTTCTCTTGGGAATGGAGACATGATAGATGTGAAAAACTTTCAAAAGTTAAAAAGGCATCAATGAAAATTATTATTGATAATATAGTAAGAAGTGCCTACAGGCAAGGCATGGTGGCTCGTGCCTGTAATCCCAGCACTTTGGGAGGCTGAGGCAGGAGGATCACTTGAGGCTAGGAGTTTGAGACCAGCTTGGGTAATATAATGAGACTCCATTTCTCCAAAAAAAATTTTTTAGTTAGCTGGACATGGTGGCATGCACCTGTAGTCCTAGCTACTCAGGAGGCTGAAGAGGGAGGATCTCTTGAGCCTAGGAGTTCGAGGTTTGCAGTGAACTATGATTGAGCCACTCCAGCCAGGACAATAGAGTAATACCCTGTCTCTAAAAAAAAATTTTTTTTAAAGATGTGCTTACGATAGTCATATAATTTTTTTTTTTTTTTTTTTTTTTTTGAGACAGAGTCTCACTCTGTCGCCCAGGCCGGAGTGCAGCGGTGTGACCTTGGCTCACTGCAACCTCTGCCTTCCAGGTTCAAGCAATTCTCCTGCCTCAGCCTCCAGAGTAGCTGGGATTCTAGGCACCTGCCACCACGCCTGGCTAACTTTGTTGTTTTTTTTTTTTTTGTACTTTTAATAGAGACAGGGTTTCACCATGTTGGCAAGGCTGGTCTTGAACTCCTGACCTCAAGTGATCAGCCCACCACCTCAGCCTCCCAACATATAACAAATCTCTTAAATTCTTTCAAAATTTAGTCATTTTTAACATCTCTCTTTTTCTTGATCCTAACATTGCAACCAGTAATTTTTGCCACATAAATCACATATATTGTTAGAGTTTTTTTTAATTACCTGACAGGTGCTTTGACCTCCAAATACATGACAAGTGAATACATTGTCTCAAAACTGCTTCTTTCCAGCACCCCCAAATTCAGAAGGAGTCCCAGTATATCAAGTATCTCTGCTGTGATGACGCAAGAACCCTTAACCAGTGGGTCATGGGAATACGGATAGCCAAGGTGAGAGAGTCTTTGGACTTCACCCTGTCTTGAATTTGCCAACCAACTTCCTGACCTAGGCACAGCTTTCCTGCTGCTGCAAAGCAGTTGACCCATCCTTGGGTTCAGCTGCAGAAATTATTGAGTTTATTTGCCCAGTGGGTTTTCTAAACACAGGGAGTGATAGAAACATGGATCTCTGCAATAACTGGATATTTACTCATGGCGAGTGTTGCAAGCTTAGTGTGCAATTAAAAACTGCAAGATGGAATCTATAATCGAGTTACATGAAGACGTGTGTAATCAGAATTGAGTGGCCAAAACTCTCCTCTAATATGTAGTTGAAAAAATTAACTGACTCTGCTAATCTGGAAAATGACTGAACATGTGAAAAACAATTTGTTAAATCTTAATTGAAATATCCAAAAAGTAACTCAGACAAGTGGTGAACAGAGTCGCCACGGAGTACTGTTTTCTTCTGTGGGTGTATATTGCAATTGAGTGCACAATTTGGGATAAATGGCTTCCTTTCCTTCTTCCTTTGTGTTCCCTCCCCAGTATGGGAAGACTCTCTATGATAACTACCAGCGGGCCGTGGCAAAGGCTGGACTTGCCTCTCGGTGGACAAATTTGGGGACAGTCAATGCAGCTGCACCAGCGCAGCCAGCTCAGCCGTCTACAGGTACTAAATGGAGGAGAAAGTCCAACACATATTCAAAGCTCAGTGCTCCTGTTCAAAACACATCAACACATTCTATAAAAACAGAACTCCGTAGACAGCATTCGGATATGTTTCTCATTTGATGATCAGGCTCAAATTCCCCAACTCGACCCAGTCCAGACACACACACCCCTATAACATGTTTTCTTTTTTTTGCTTTTTTTTTTTTTCTGGAGGTAAGGTCTCGCTCTGTCACCCAGGCTGGAGCCCTGTATTCTTCAATTACTGAGAAGTTTTTGTTGTGGTGGTTGTTTTTGTTTGTTTGTTTGTTTGGAGATGGAGTCTCACTTTGTCGCCCAGGCTGGAGTGTAGTGGCACGATCTTGGCTCACTGCAACCTCCACCTCCCGGGTTCCAGCAATTCTCTGCCTCAGTCTCCTGAGTAGCTGAGGTTAGAGGCACACACCACCATGCCTGGCTAATTTTTTTTTTTCTTTTTTTTTCATAGAGACAGGGTTTCCCCATCTTGGCCAGGCTGGTCTTGAACTCCTGACGTCACGATCCACCCACCTTGGCCTCCCGAAGTGCTGGGATTACAGGCCTGAGTCACCAGTCTCAGCCAAAAAGTAAAACATACTGTTACTCTCCACGATCCCCATTAGTCCGGATTCTCCTCGGTGGGGTTTATCAAATACTGGACCCACCTTCCTGAACCTTTTGCTGAATCTCATATAAAGTTTTGTCACAGAACCTCAGATTTTTCATGAGGTCTTGTGTACCATGCCATGCCTGTGACTTGCTGTCTTTGCTTGTTTTTATTATTACTTTTTTTTAAAGAAGTAGCCAGCAAGTATCTTTCTTTGCTTTAGAGATGTAAACTGCTTTGTATTTTCAGATTAACTTTCCAGGATGTTGAAAATGCTTTGCTCACTCTTCTTTTCTCGCTTCCTCTCTCTCAGGACCTAAAACAGGCACCCCCCAGCCCAATGGACAGATGCCCCAGGCTGCACATTCTGTCAGTGCTGTTCTCCAAGAGGCCCAGACACATGCTGAAACATGGAAGGTGAGGCCAGCAAGCAGCTGACACACATTCCACCCAGCTGCCCCCAGAAGCCCATGTCCTAAACCATTCGCATTGTTCCAATAACTGCTCTTTTAAAAAGAGAAAATATGCTGGGTGCGGTGGCTCACACCTGTAATCCCAGCACTTTGGGAGGCTGTGGCAGGAGGATCACTTGATATTCAGTTCAAGATCAGACTGGGCAACATAGTGAGAGCTCGTCTGTATTAGAAATAAAAAGAAAAAAAAATTGGCCAGGCACGGTGGTGTGCACCTGTAGTTCCCAGCTACTGGGGAGGCTGAGGTGGGAGAATTGCTTTAGCCCAGAAAGTCAAGGCTGCAGTGACTTGTGATGGTGCCACTGGATTGCAGCCTAGGCAACAGAGTGAGACCCAGTCTTATAAATAAATAAATAAGAAGATGTACTTCCAACAACTGAGAAGTCACTACCATTTCATTTAGGTAATTGCTTTGTATTTGTAATCTTAAAGTTACATGTGGTAGAATCAAAAGTTAAAACCAGGTATCATCACACTGCTTAGGAAAAATGTAAGCATTTCCTTTAAACTCTGGAGTTATTTAGCTTATTTAGCTACCTTTACTTTGACCAAAGTGGTTTTCTTGGTTTAGTCAAGTGATTTTAGCCCTCTCTGAAAGTGGCACACCCAAGTTTTAAACCCTTGGGATTTTACTTTCCTGTTTTGAATAAAATGGGGCAACCAGTTAGTCCAAAGCCCTATATGAAGTGCTAACTGGCCCCCAAAATCAGACTAGAAGACTGCCAAAAGAGTTACACTACAAATAGGGGCTGGGCACGGTAGTGAGCACCTGTAGTCCCAGCTACTTGGGACACTGAGGCGGGAGGATCACTTGAGCCCAGGAGTTCAAGGCTGCAGTGAGCTCTGATCGCACCACTGCACTCCAGCCTGGGTGATAGGTAAAGACCCTGTCGTGAAGAAAGAAAAAAATATTTTAAAAAAAGGGTTACATTAAAAATGTGCATTTTCTATTTTCCCCACTAAAGTCCTACATACATCCCCATGGTGATGGAGGAGAAAATGCATCGTAAAATAATAGCAAATTGGTATAACATTCTCTATAACATTTTTTCAAGTGAATAGATTAATGAGGATTCATTTAAACCTGTCTTAAAATCATAGCTGATAATTATTACTTAGTTACTAATTTAGTTCAAAACCTTTCAGCTGACTATATAAATTCTGTTGAAGATCTCTCATGTGTGATTCAAAACAACCTTAAATAACTGTGACAATAGCATGTCACCGAGCTAGGACAGGCGGGTGCTTAACTTTAGCAATTTTTCACTTCTTTCACCCTTTCATTTTGTTCATCAGCCAGTAGTGAAAACAATTAAATATTGGTATTTATTGAATTTCTTGTTGTTTGTTTTTTGAGATGGAACTTCTTATAATTTTGAAAACCAGATCTTCTTTAAAAGTTGTATTTCATTAATGTTCTCATTATCTTCTCAAGCCTGACAATCTCTTCATGCAATGTGCTTTCAGCTAGTTTTAGTTCATTATTTCTATAATGCCAATTGAAGAAAAGCATTTTAAAATGCTGAAAGAAATAAAAGAATCCCAGAATAGAAATCACTTGTGAACACTAACTCCCAAGTTGTCTGTTCAGAAATTTAAATGAAAAAATACATCACCAGTTAATTAGCTTACCATGTTAAGCAAATAAACTAAATAAAATAGATACTAAATCAGAAAGCACTTTATTAGAAAAAAACTTCCTAATTTAATCTTCAGTGGTAAGAGACTATTAAGTATAGGATGAAATAAACTGGAATTCTGATAAACTGTAACTTGGAATGATAATTATCACTAAAACAGGGGGATTCAATCCAGCTGCCTGGGGACATTATAAAATTATTATTATATATTGTATAATTATATGTATATTCTATTATTTATAGATTAATTCAATAATTTATATATATTAATATGCTATATAGTGTAAGGCCGCTTGCCTCGCCGGGGGCTCGGACACACCCCCCTCCCTCGCGGGGACCTCGGACACGCCCCCCTCCCTCTCCAGGAACTCGGACACGCCCCCTTCCCTCTCCGGGGGCTCAGACACACACACCCCCTCCACGGGAGCCCGGGGAAAAAAGCCCCACTCCCTACCTACTATTTTGTCCTATTCAGGCCCCACTCCGTGCCTGCCATTTTGTCTTCTGCAGGCCCCACCCCGTGCCTGCCATTTTGTCTTCCTGCCTACTATTTTGTCCTATCTGGGCCCCACTCCCTGCCTACTATTTTGTCCTATCTGGGCCCCACTCCCCTCCATTTTGTTCCATCCGGGCCCTACTCCCCTCCATCTTGTCCCACTTACCTGGGGAACGACCAATCAGACGCCTCCACTCCCTATAAGACCCCGTGCCTGATAGGAGTCCGCGGGACTTCTCTGGCCCCTCCTGTCCGGACCGCAGAACCTCACCTGGGAGCCTGAATAAATTCCCTTGCATTGGATTATTTTCCTGCTGGCCTCAGTTTCTTCATTTTAAACGCGGCAACAACCCAAGAACAAACCTTACATATAGTAATTTAATAATTTATAAATATTTATATTTATAACAGGTTAAGTCTACTGGACTTAAGTGATCCGCCTGCCTGGGACTCCCACGGTGCTGAGATTACAGGCATGAGCCACCATGTCCAGCCAAAAAATTTAAAAAGATTATTTTTAATTTAAAGGCCATTTAGAATAATTACCATATTCCAGTGCAAGGATGAGCTCATCAACAACCAGGAGTCTCAGTGACTGAGGGACAGAGGCTCCCCAGGGGGCAGACAAAGACCTCACATATCCATGGCATGTCCTGTCCACTAGGGCTCTGTTGTCAAGAATGAAAAATGCTACCCGGGAGGCTGAGGCAGGAGGCTCGCTTGAGCTAGGGAGATCGAGGCTGCAGTGAGCCCAGATCGCGCCACTGCACTCAGCCTGGGTGACAGAGTGAGACCCTGTCTTCACTAAATAATAAAAATAAATTAAAATTTAAAAAAAAAATGAATGCTGCCGTTGCTCCATTGCAGGATAAGAAACCAGCCCTCGGGAACCACCAGCAGCCCGGAACACCTCGGGCCCCGCAGGCCCCCAAGTCCAGCCTTCCCCCTCCCCCTCCAGTGCGGCGGTCCTCCGACACCAGCGGCAGCCCCGCCACGACCCCCAAGGCCAAGGGCACGGGCGGCGGGGGCTTCCTCGCCCCGCCTGTCGACTTCCTTCCGCCGCCGCCACCGCCGCCCCCCGTGGACGACCCCGAGCTCCCGCCACCACCCCTGGACTTCATGGAGCCGCCCCCGGACTTCGTGCCCCCGCCCCCGCCGTCGTGTGCAGGAACCGCAGGCTCAGAGCTGCCCCCGCCGCCGCCGCCGCCCGTGCTCGCCCCCGATTCCACCAGGCCTTCCCCCGCGGTCGCCAAGAGGCCTCCTATGCCCCCCAAGAGGCAGGAGAACCCAGCACCCCCCGGCGGGGCAGGTGGCGGGGAGCAAGATTTCATGTCAGACCTCATGAAAGCTTTGCAAAAGAAGAGAGGCAACGTGTCCTAGGGAAGGGAACAGTGAGTGTGCCAGAGGGAGACGCATCGCTGACCCCTAGTGCAGGTTTTGCCAGATTTCCCTCACATCTTGTTCATTTCAGATAAAATGTGATGGGAAACTTCTCACTGTTGTGCTCAAGTACAGCCATAACCATTAACCCAATTGAATTCAGAATATCTGCCCAAGTGTACATATCGCTCCTATGTATTTTCACCTAAATGGAATGTATCTTCCCTTCCAAGTTACCTAACGTACTGTTTTAGGTTCATTTATTTTATTATGTTCAGAAGTATGAAATGAATAAAAGTTAAACATTTTTCCTGAAGACAGTGTTTCTAGAAAGATTAATTATTGGGTCAATCTATGTTGACATCAACACTATAATTAAGAATAGCTTTCACCCTCCCATGCCTTCTTAAGTCTTGGTGACCTTATATAGATTTTCCATCTCTACCTCTGTGACCTTCAGAATTTTCAGGAAAATCGAGAGAGGAAAATGAGAAAACATGACAAACAGAGCCTGTTCCCTTTCTCTGAGATCCCGTTGCTTGACTGATTGGAGTCCCGGACACCGGCTCTTTTGGTTTTGCTTTTTTAATGCTTGAATAACAGTCACTGAAAAAAATGGTTATTTAGATAGTTTTTTTAATTGTCTTATTATTACAATGCTGTAAGTATTCTGTAAATAAAAATGTAGGGGCAAGAAAAGGCAATCATATAGGTATTATTCTACCTGGAATGTTTTCCCTCCAAGATACATTTAATGCCCAGTTTATCCTAGGTTCTTGGTACCTATATCTCTTCTCTTTCAAATTGGCTTCTGATGGGCCTTTTACATTTTCTTAGTTTTATTTCCATGGTTCTCTTTTGGTTTTGTATTTCTGTGGGTTTTTTTTAAACTGTAAAACTTCTCAGAATCTTAAGTGAGTGGAAAATAATGCATTTTTTAAAATAAAGGAAGATAATTAATGCTATGTTTTAATATTTGGAGAAAAGTAAGCTCTAAATCATGCTGTCTCAACTCATGGGCTGCAGGACGCCCAGGACTGCTTTGAATGCTGCACAACACAAATTAAAACATTATGAGCTTTTGGCAGAGCATGGTGGCGCACCCCTATAATCCCAGCAGCTCCAGAGGCTGAGACGGGAGAATCCCTTGAACCCAGGAAGCAGAGGCTGCAGTGAGCTGATATTGTACCACTGCACTCTGTCCTGAGCAACAGAGCAAGACTCTCTCTCAAAAAAATTATGAGATATTTTCTCAATTTTTGAGGGGTTTTTTTTAGCTATCATCGCTAACTGTCTCTCAAAAACTTTATATTTTCTCAATTTTAGGGGGGTTATTAGTTATTCTCAATTTTATGGGGGGGGGTTAGTGCATTTTATGTTTGGCCCAAAACAATTCTTCTTCTAGTGTGGTCCAAGGAAGCCACAAGATGGACACTCCTGCATTCTAAATCAATCTTTAAAATGAGAAACATTTAGTTTTAAAACCAAAATATTTAGCAATTGAAACTAACAAGGTGCCCTTTTTTCTGAAGCATATACTTGAAATAGGATAGAAGATAAATTTGCCTGACATGAAATTTCATCCCATCAACAGTAACTCTCTCCAGTTTTCGTTTCATTATGTTCATTTGATGTCGGATGCAGTCAAAACACAGCTTTTCTGACACCTGACTAAATCCTGGTCTTTATGTAGATCGCGGGGACAATACAGGAAAGGTGTCAGCAAAGAGAGTTGTGAAAGCTGTCAGAATTAAAATGGAGTCACTTATGTTAAGAAAACAGTGACAAATAGAGCCAGGCAAGTCCATGAATAGAGGGTTCTCTTGAGGATTGTAAACTCTGATTTTCACTCAAGTGAAACAATCTTTGGTGTCTGGCTGAAAGGTCTTTACAAGTTCTACCTATTAATTGAGTAGGATTATTTAGATTGATCCAGGAATGGCCGCAAAATTTGTTTCTTTATGAAATGTTTAGTGAGATATTTGGTTGTGTTGCGGGGAGTGGAAAAACTGTGGTGAAATTGAGAACTAGAGAAGGAGTACGTGGATAATAATATATTATGAATAATAATACCTAATCAACAATATAGGACAGTAATCCTGTATCACTTATAAAAACTCCATGATTTCTTGTATAATGCTGCCAATGGGGCAAAGACCCATGTAATAGGCCGACTGCAACACAAACCACAGCGTTTGGTAGAGTTTACACAAAATGTGACTTAATCTGTCAGATGATAGAACATGAACTAAGATTTTACAGTCAGTCCTCAAGGAAGAAAATGAACATTTAAGCCTCATATTTTATTTGATCTTAGGAATCTTGGCCAGTATGATACTGAAATGACCCAATTCCATGATAATTGAGGCTTTGAAGTGTGTTAACGGCTTGATGTGTGATCCGTGTTTGCAGATGGTTTATGTGTGCTTGTGTACAATGCACTATACATGGTCCTTAGAACAAGCTTGTTAAGCATGTTGCACAAATCTTCTTCCTGCAGTCTGTTGTCTGGTCTGTTGCATTCATCAATTACTAAGAAGGATGTTTTAAAATCTTTGGAGGGCAAATTTGTCAATATCTTTTTATTGTTCTGCCAATTGTGCCTTATACATTCTGATACTGTTTATTATTAAGTGTAAACAAAAATTATGTGTGCAACTTCCTGGTAAATTGAACCGCCTATCACTGTGTAATGTTTTCTGCTTTTTATCTTGTACTCATGCAGTTGTAAGATCTTTTTTCAGGTATTTGCCTGACAAATCTATTCATTCACGTTCAAACTCTCTGTACCTTTATGTTCTACATTTGCCACTTGTAAATGACATATAGCGGGTTTTGTTGTGATTATAGCTAGTTTAGTAATTATTTTCTTTTAACTGCAAGTGTTTATTCTTTTTTTAAAATTTCTTTTTCTTTTTCTTTTTTAACTGCAAGTGTTTATTCTTTTTACTTTTTAAATTTCTTTTTCTTTTCCTTTTTTTTTTTTTTTTTTTTTTTTTGAAGACAGGGTCTCAGGCTGGAGTGCAGTGGTGTGATCATGGCTTAATGTAGCCGCAACCTTCTGGGCTCAAGCCATCTCTTGCCTCAGACTTCCGAGTAGCTGGGACCACAGGCTCATGCCACCATGCCCAGCTCATTTTTTTTTTTGTAGAAATGGGGGTCTCACTATGTTGCCTAGGCTGGTCTCTAACTTCTGGCCTCAAGCAATTCTTTTGCGTTGGCCTGCCACAGTGCTGGGATTATAGGTATGAGCCAAAACACCTGGCCTATAATTTTTATTCTCATTGTGATTACATATTTTATTTGTTTTTAACATCTTAGTTTGTACTTTCTATTATTCTGGATTTTTCTGGGGCTTTTTTCTTCCTTTCTTGTCTACTTCATGTGATTAGGATTTTATTCTTCTTTTTAAACTCCCTGTTGAAAACTTATATACTGTACCTATTCTTTTAATAGCTACCTATAATGATAATATCCATACTCAATAAAATCTCTAAACAACTTTAACCTAGAAAACACAGACTTGGTAACACTTTGATTTCAAACACACACACACAGACAGACAGACACACACACACACACACATTATTGTCTAGTATTTGCGTTATAGCTGGGTGTTTTTCTTTAGAGTGTCTTTACTTCACCCTCATTCTTCAAAGATGGTTTCAGTGGATGTAAAATTCCAATTGACAGTAAAAATTACCAGATTTCTGAGGGGATTGTCTCCGCTATCTTCTGCCTTTCACTGTTGTTGTTGGAAGTCAGCTGTCAAATTATTATTCCTATTAGGTCATCTCTTTGTTACCCTCTGAATGATTTTAAGACCTTTTCTTTGTCTTTGGTGCACACAATGGATCTCACTGTGGATTTCTTTTTACTTAAGTTACCTGAAAATTTACTGAGGTTTCTGAATCTACAAATATCTGCCTTTCACTATTCCTGAAAATTGTAATTTATTTTGTTTTCAAATATTGCCTCTCCTTATTCACTTTTTCTGAAACGCTAATGAAATGTATGTTAGATCTTCTAACACTAGCCTCCTTATTTTTTAATTGTATATATTTTACATTTCTTTATTCTGGCTATAGTCATCAGATCTTAATTTGTATTCACCAATTCTTTAATCAAAATTGTATAGGTTTCCTTAGAGATATTCTATATATTTTGTTAGAGTTATACCTAAGTATTCCATTTGGGGAAAGGGATGTTCACATAAATGACATTGTTTTTAACTTCGGCTTCCAATTGCTCATTGCTGGTGTGTAAAAGAGCAATTGCAATTGGCTTTCCTGTATCAACCCTGTATGCAGCATCCTTGCTATAACTGCTTCTTAGTTCCAGGAGTTTTTTGTTCAGTTGTCCTGGTGGTCCCCTAAAAATTCCTCCCCTAGACCCAGGGTTAAGAGTTTGCGTTATTTTCCTCTCCACACTTAGGACTATCAAAGGCGAGACAGGGAGAGTGCAAGGCGGCAGCTCCCTGCAGTCTTCTCCACTTTCCATCATTTCACATTGTTAAAGTCGATGTGGGGAATTAACAGTTGTGGAGCAGGTTCTCAAATATTTGCTATGAAAACCTGCATATGGTGATTTGGACTTTCACAGCTCTTGTATCCTCGCGGTCCTTGATGAAACTTTAATTTTAACCTATTGTTCAATCAGTATCATTTTTATTGGAAAAAGTCAGAGGGGATAAAAAAATAATTATTTCAATAAATGTCACAAAGGCTTTTGATGAAATTCAACAACACCCCTTGTTAAAAAAAATAAAAAATTGAAACTCCGTGAGAAGCTAGCAACTGAGGAAGATGTTTTAATAAGGATAAAAGGTGTCTGAAACCGACAACACTGAGAGAATGTCATTTACATTCATGGTACCCAGGATTTTTTTTAATCAGTAATAGTAAGACACACAAACACAGAAATGACTGTCATAAGGAGAGTAGTTGATTTTACTACTCACGGTCCCCTAGAAGCAGTAGGCGCAGCACATCACAAAGGGCGGGACCGGGAAACATCAAGGCCAGTCAGGAGGCAGAGGAAACGGGGGGAAACATGGGAAAGAATCTTTATTGCAGTTTTCATGGGAAGGAACAAGCAAGCCAGGCTAATCAGGCTCAGCATTGGCTAGTTTGAATAATTTCATTGACTTCTGGGGAGAAGAAGCTGCTACCTGGCCCTGAGGAAATTAGGGCAGTAGGATAGTGGCCAGAAATGTGAGAGTGATAAAGAAGAATAAAGACTGCAAAAGAGATAAACAGAGATAAAGAAGAAGAGAGAGTGAGGAAGAGAGGATAAAGGAGTACAAACTCGGGGTTGGTTGGATTATACAGGAAAGGCATACATGCAGGCAAGTTAATTATTATATTCAGCAATTAGCTTATCCTGAGAGGAACAGTCCCTCCAAGGGTCAACAAGGCTCATATGTCAAAGCATCAAATTAAGAAAATAAGAGATGTGACTAATACACCGTTAAGGTCAATATTATCATCAATATTATTCAACATTACCCTGGAGTCTCTAGCCAATGCATGCAACAGCAAAAACAATAACATAAATAAACATCTGAATGGAAAAGACACTTTTAAATTCTCAGATGATGTATCTACTAAATAATATTTAATGATCCTTTTCTTTTCTTTTCTTTCTTTTTCTTTTTTTTTTTTGAGACAGAGTTTCCCTCTTGTTGCCCAGGCTAGAGCGCAATGGCACAGTCTCGGCTCACTGCAACCTCTGCCTTTCAGGTTCAAGTGATTCTTCTGCCTCAGCCTCCTGAGTAGCTGGAATTACAGTCACCTACCACCAAACCCAGCAATTTTGTGTGTGTATATTTTTAGTAGAGACAGGCTTTCACCATGTTGGCCAGGCTGGTCTTGAACTCCTAACCTCAGGTAATCCACCTGCCCCAGTTTCCCAAAGTGCTTGGATTACAAGCGTGAGCCACCACACCACCCTAATGATCCATTTTGATTACAACTGTCATAAGATCTTAAAAACATTGAGAATAACGCGTGTGGCTTATCAAAAACACCTTATTATTCCATTAAAGTTACTGATTAGAACAAAAATGATCATGAAGATGTTCCAAATTATATGTTCCAATTTAACTGGCTAAAAAATATTTGCATATATTAATCATTATTACCAAATGTGGGATTGCCATCAAAATGTGGATAATCAAAAATAATTTTTTAAACAGATTATTCTATGTTGTTTTTAATGATAGAAGAATTAGTATTTATTTTTCTTGAATTAAGATGTGCAACTAACTCTGAGATCTTTAGCCCAAGAAGGAGTAGGTGAGGCATAGTCTGCTTTCTTAGCTGTGAAATGCTTCTGAAAAGGATGCTGAAAAACATGCTGGAGAAGATGCACCTGCTAAACAAGGGTGGCACGTGGAGGGAATGCAAGGCCTGATTGGTTTATCTTAAGCAGGATGCGATCTGGTTGACAGGGCAACCAGCCTTCAGCTTGTGAGCTGAAGTTTGTGCCTTCAGTGGGTGCCTTAAGTTGGTGGCATTTGGTTGTCTTTCCTGGAGGGAGACAGCAGGTGCTGAGCCCTGCAGACCTGGAAGAGAGAGAAGACCCAAGCTTCCCAAGAAGAGCAGAGGTGCCCCAAGGAAACCACGCTGTGCTGACCAGTCGCAGGTGCACCAAAGACAGCCCCAAGCAGGGCCTGTGTAGGGATTCTATGGAGCCGTCCTGCAGCTCTGACTTCTGTGAGTGAGCAGCCAGCAAAGGCAGAGACCCCCAGCACAGAGGAGTTACTGGAACCCAGAACACGCTGTACCCCAATGCCAGCCCCAAGGGGGGCCACCTCAGGGTGTTGTGGGCAGAGCCGTCCTGCAGCTTTGAGATCTACAAGATGGGGATGTCTCTAGTACCTAACCTCACTGCTTTGGAGCCTGCTCACTCAGATTTGGGAGCTGGTGAGGGTCATGACTTGGAGCACACTAGCCACCAGAAGACGCCCAAAGGTAGGAAGGAAACAGATACCGTTTGGCCTCAGGAGGCCATTGCTGACCCAAGGTTCCCACAAGAGACATCCACAACCTGGGGCTCCTCCCTTCTGCTTTTACTTAACTTTCCTAGGCCCAGGCCCGAAGCAGGAGGACTGGCTCTGCCTGGAGTCCCACCCCTTCTTATTTCCCTTTTGCCTCCAAAAGGTTTCTTTTCTCCTCCCTACCCAAACGCCCATTTCTGGGTCCTCTCTTCTTCCCTTAGGCTGGCTGAAAAGTAAGTTTTCAAAATACAAAATGGATGCTACAGATTTCGTTGCTATAGAGGAAATGTCTGACAGTTCTTGTATTTAAACTTAAGTAACCACACTGGAACTCACAATTTTACATCTTGAGTTCTAGACAAGAGCTCTCTATCCTAAAGAAATATCAGAGGTACTCTTCATGATTCTAATAAATAAAAAATGATTATTTGTAGAGATAGTCTCCCAGGCTGGTCTTGAACACTTGGCCTCAAGTGATCCACCCACCTTGGCTATCCACATTGCTGGGATAATGGGATAACAGGCAAGAACCACCACACCTGGCCTTTGGAGGTGCTCTTGCTTTGTGTGTTTCAGCTGGTCATCCTGCACAGCTGTCAGTAAGATGCTCCTGCAGTATAGTTCCAAAACTTTCTACACAAATTCAGTGGATCTTGTGATTTTTTTTTTTTACATGGAATAGCCCCTTTATTTATTGCAGAGAAGCTAGACAACTCAGTTAGTAACCTAGGGCCTGGAACATTTTATTTCTTAATCAACACAACTGTTTACAGATGCTTGTGGTCTAAATAGGCAGATTCCTAATCATCCCCAATAAGAAGGGATCCACCGCAAGGTAACCTGGGAGAAAGCTTAGGATTGTTCTGAGGCCGTGAAAGCCGTTGAAATTCACAGATAAGAGGGTAGAGAAAAAGAATCCACATGTTTTGATCTCTTCATGTTCTGAGTATAACTTGGTCTTTGTTAAATTGCACAACCTTTGGTGTCAGAAAGAACTGATTTGAATCCCAGTTCCATCACTCATTATAACGTGATGGTGAATGTGTTTTTAACTATTCTGAGCCTCAATTTGCTCATCTATAAAAGATGGGATTGTTATGAGGCTTGCATAAGGCAAGTGTGTAAAAATCTGGGGATAATGCCTGTAATTTAAAAGATGGGGTTGTTATGAGGTTTCAATAAGGTCAGTGTTTAATGGACACAATGTCTTTCATTTTGTAAGTGTTCAATATATGGAGAAGGAGGATTATTTGTCTCTCTTAATTTTTAGAACAAAGTTATAAAATTGGTATTATTCATGTTTTTGAGATGAACAAAGGATCAGTAAGTTTAAATAAATCACCACACTCACAAATCAGTTTACAATATATTTCCTGGGTAATTTGTAGTTAAAATAGCAATAATGAGCACATTTAAAATCTTGAATTATGTGGTGCTTTTCTCTTACATAAGCCTCTTCATTTGTTGAAAATATAGATTCTAAGTTGCTCTTTCAAAGTGATCATTAGGAAAATGTGATGTGTTTACTGTATAAATTTTAGAAAATTTCCTGTTAGTCCTGTTAATTTGCTTAAGTGTGTTTTGAGTTATGGATATAAATATGAATATGTATTGATATATGAATATATCACAGAGTAATCTTAGTTCATGGCAGTGTTTTTTTCTGAAAGCACCTGGAGAAATTTGTCTTCTTTCTAGTTTCCAAAAAACTCAGAGGCCATGGGGGAAAGGCAGGTCTCTGAATGTCAGATAGTGCATGAGGTACAATAGGATACAGCAATTTCCGCGGAATTCACATTCATAATTCATAGTAAGGAAACCTGTAAGTTGCCACCAGCAACCAATAAATAAAAGGAGGGGCGGGGCCGCTGGGGGCGGGGCCGCTGGGGGGCGGGGCCTTGTGAGCCGGTGTCTGGACTCCCATGTCACAAATGGAAGGGCGGTACGAGGAGGGAACTCAAGGCCTGATTGGTTCCTCCAAAGCAGGAGGCAATCTGGTTGGCAGGGCAACCGGCCTTCAGTTGGTGACCTTCAGTTAGCGCCTTCAGTGGGTGCCTTAAATTGGTGGTATTTGGTTGCCTCTCCTGGAGAGAGGCGGCAGGTTCTCGGCTTGGCAGACCTGGGTGCAAGCAGAGGCCCAAGCTTCCCGAGAAGAGCTGAGGTGCCCCATGGGGACCAAGCAGACCTGTGGCTTGTGCACCGAAGCAAGCCCCAGGCAGGGCCAGCACAGGGATCTACAGAGCCATCCTGCGATTCTGACATCTGTGAGTGGGCGGCCAGCAAAGGCGCAGGCCCCAGCAGAGAGGAAGGAGCAGAGGCCTGCACAGTCTGATTCGAGAGCCCTCACTTTCGCGCATTGGCGACCAGAAGACGCCCAAAGGTAGGGAGGCGACGGATACCTCTTGGCCTCAGGAGATTCTCTGGCCACAGGTGACTCAAAGTTTGCCCCAGAGGCATCCACAGCCCTGGGCTCCTCTTTCCTGCCCCTAGTTAGCTTTTCTAGGTCCAGGCCCCAAGCAGGAGAACTGGCTCTGCCTGGTGTCCCCACCCATTCTTCTTTCCCTGCTGCATCCAGCCGATTTCTTTTCTCCTCCCTACCCAAACACCCACTTCTGGACCCTCTTCTTCCCCTATGCTAGCTGAAAACTAAGTTTTCAACATACAAAATAGATGCTACAGATTTCATTGCTGTAGAGGAAGTGTTTGACAGCTCTTGTATTTAAAATTAAGTAGCCGCACTGGGACGCACAATTTCATATCTTGAGTTCTAGACCAGAGCTCTCTATCCCAAAGCAATGTCAGAGGATCAGAGGTACTCTTCTTGATTCTAATAATAAAAAATGATTATTTGTAGAGACAGGGTCTCAGTGTGTATCCCATGCTGGTCTTGAACTCCTGGCCTCAAGTGATTTACCCACCTTGGCCTCCCACATTACTGGATGACAGGCAAGAACCACCACACCTGGCACTTAGATGCACTCTTGCCTTGTGTGTTTCATCTGGTCTTTTTGTGCAGCTGTCAGTAAGATGCTCCTGCAGTATAGTTCCAAATCTTTCCAGAAAACATTTCACATAGAAATTTAGTGGATTCTGGGATTTTTTTTTACATGAAATAGTGATTTTATTGATTGCAGAGAAACTAGACAATTCACGGTAACCTAGACTATTTCATGTCTTGATCAACACACCAGTTAAAAGGTGATGCTTGTGTCTATATATACAGATTTTTAATCATTCACAAGAAAAATGGAACCACAGCAAGGCACCCTAGAAGGGAGTTTAATGTTGTTCTGAGGCCATCAAAGCCATTGAAATTCGCACAGCAGGTAGAAAAGGGAATCCACATGTTTTGATCCCTCCATATTCTGAGTATAACTTGGTTCTTGCACCGTTTTTGGCATCAGAGAAAACGCGATTTGAATGCTAGTTCCATCACTCATTGTGATGTGATGGTGAATGTGTTTTTAACTTGTCTGGGCCTCAGTTTACGAATCTAAAAAGGATGTGATTGTTATGAGGCTTTCATGAGGTAAGTGTGTAAAAATTATGGCAAAATGCTTGTAATTTTAAAGAGTGCTGTTATGTGGCTTCTATAAGGTATGTATGTGAAAATCTGGACATGATGCCTTTAATTTTGTAATTATTCAATACATGGAAAAGGAGGATTATTTTTTTCTCCTTTAATTTTTAGAACAGGTTTATAAATTGATATTATTTATATCCTAGAGATGATCAAACAAAGAATCAGTAAGTTTAAATAAATCACCATAGTCACAAAGCAGTTCACAATATATTTACTGGGTAATTGCTAGTTAAAAGTAGCAATGATGAGCATATTGAAAATCTTGTGTTATGTGGCGGTTTTCTCGTACATAAGCCTCTTCATTTGTTGAAACCACAGATTCTAAGCTGCTCTATCATAGTGATTATAGGAAAAATGTGATGTACTTAGTGTACAAACTTTAGAAAATTTCCTCTATTAGTCTCGCTAATTTGCTTCAATATATGTGTTTTGAATTATGGATATAAATATGAATATGTATTGATATATGAAATCGATATATCACAGAGTAATCTTAGTTCATGGAATTATTTTTCCTGAAAGCACCTGCAGAAATTTGTCTTCTTTTCAGTTTCCAAAAAACTCAGAGGCTATGGGGGCAGAGAGTTCTTTGAATGTCAGGTAGTGGATGAGGTATATTAGGATACAGTAATTTCAGTGGAATTCATATTCATAATTCACAGTAAAGAAACCTGAAAGTTGGTAGCAGCTACCAATAAATGAAAGATGGAGCAGGGCCTTGTGAACCAGTGCCTGGACTCCCACATCACAAAAGAAAGGGCAGGGTGTCGTGCAAACTCAAGGCCTGATTGGTTCCTCCTAAGCAGTATGCAGTCTAGTTGGCAGGGCAACCGGCCTTCAGTTGATGACCTTTACTTAGTGCCTTCAGTCAGTGACCTTCAGTTAGTGCCTTCAGTGGGTGCTTTAAGTTGGTGGCATTTGGTTGCCTTTCCTGGGGAGAGGCAGCATGTGCTCAGTTCTGCAGACGTGGAAGCAAGGGAAAGCCCAAGCTGCCCAAGAAGAGCAGAGGTGCCACTTGGGGACCACGCTGACCTGTGGCATGTGCACCCAAGCCAGCCCCAGGCAGGGTGGGCGCAAGGGATCTGCGGAGCTGTCCTATGGCTCTGACATCTATGACTGCGTGGCCAGCAAAGGTGCAGGCCCCCGCAGAGAGGAGCAGAGGCGCCCGAAACACACTGTTTCCCAATGCCAACCCCAAGCTGGGCCAGCTGAGGGTGCAGCGTGCGGAGCCGTCCTGCAGCTCTGAGATCTACAGAGTGGAGATGGGAGTCGCGCAGACTCCACTGCTTTGGAGCCTGCCCAATCGGATTCCAGAGCCGTGGCCTACAGCGCATTAGCAGCCAGAAGACGCCCAAAGGTAGGGAGGCGACGGATACCACTTGACCTCAGAAGCTCCTCTAGCTGTTTCTGACCCAAGGTTCTCCCCAGAGGCGTCCACAGACTGGGGTTCCTACCTCACACCCCTAGTTAGCTTTCCTAGGCCCAGGCCCCAGGCAGGAAGACTGGCTCTGCCTCACATACCCACCCCTTCTTCTTTCCCTGTTGCATCCAGCCGGTTTCTTTCCTCTTCCCTACCCAAATGCCCACTTCGGGAGCCTCTTCTTCTTCCCCTAGACAGACCCAAAACTACGTTTTCAAAATACAAAATGGATGCTACAGAGATTATTGCTATAGAAAAAATGTCTGTCTGACAGCTCTTCTGTTTAAACTTAAGTAGCCACACTGGGACTCACAATTTCATATCTTAAGTTTTAGACCAAAGCTCTCTACCCTAAAGCAATGGCAGAAGGGTAGATGTACTGCTCTTGAGTCTAATAATTTAAAAATTATTTTTTATAGAGGCAGGATATCACTGTGTTGCCCAAGCTGGTCTCAAATCTTTGGCCTCAAGCAATTCAGCTGCCTTGGCCTCTCACATTGCTAGGATGACAAGCAAGATCCACCACACCTGGCCTTTGGATGGGCTCTTGCTTTGTGTGTTTCAGCTGGACTTCCTGTGCAGCTGTCAATAACATGTTTCCACAGCATAGTTCCAAATCTTTCTGCATGAATTCAGTGGATACTGTGAATTTTTACATGGACTAGCCCCTTCCTTTATTGCAGAGAAGCTAGACAATTCAGTTAGTAACCTATGACCTAGAAAATTTCATTTCTTAATCAATACACCTGTCAAAAGGTGATGCTTGTCCAAATATGCAGATTCCTAATCATCCCAAGAAAATTGAACCACTGCAAGACAAGCTGGGAGACAGTTTAGGATTGTTCTGAGGCAGTGAAAGCCATTGAAATTCACAAATGAATGGGTGGAAAATAGAATCCACATATTTTGTACCCTCCATGTTCTGGGTATAACATGTTTCCCATTAAATGCACCATTTTTGGTGTCAGAGAGAACTTGATATGAATTCCATTTCCATCACTCATTGAGATGCAGTGGTAAATGTCTTTTTAACTCATCTGACCCTCAGTTTGCTGAGGGTTGTTATGAAGCTTCTATAAGGTAAGTGTGTAAAAATCTGGACACAATGCCTATAATTTTCTAAGTGTTCAATATGCAAAGAAGGAGGATTATTTTTCTCTCGTTTAATTTTTAGAGCAAGTTTATAAAATTGATGATACTCATATTTTTGAGATAATCAAACCAAGGATCAGAAAGACTAAATAGATCACCATAGTTACAAGGCAGTTCACAATACAGTTAATGGGTAATTTCTAGTTACAAGGAACAAGGATGTTCGCATTGAATGTTTTGTATTATGTGGTGGTTTTCTCTTACATAAGCTTCTGTTTGTTGAAACCATAGATTCTAAGTTGCTTTATCAAAGTGATCATTAGAAATTGGGATGTATGTAGTGTGTAAATTTTTTAAAATTTCTACTGTTATTCTTCTTAATTTAATTGAATATGTGTGTTATTTTCAAAAATGTAAATCAAATATATGTGGATTGAATATATATGTATATGAAATATGACTTGATATTATACTGTAGGCTTAGGAGATGGCAATGTTTTTTCTGACAGCACCTTCAGAAATCTGTCTTTTTTCTAGCTTGTAAAAATCTTAGACATTATGGGATGAGGAGGGGTTCTGTGAATCCCAGATAGTGCATGAGGCAGATTTGGTTTCAGTAATTTTAACATCATTCATTGTAAGGTGATGATCCCTAGCAACTTCATCACAGTGAGAAACTTGAAAGCTCCTAGCAGCCAGCAATGAATGAAAAGTGGGCGGGACCACCGGCAGGGTGGGGCCAATGGCAGGGCAGGGCCTTGGAGCCAAGTGCCTGTGCTCTCAATTTCCAAGTTAAGGGGGAGGCATGCAGGGGACTCTGGGCCTGATTGTTTCCTCTTAACCAGGATGCAGTCTGAATGGCAGGGCAATTGGCCTTCACCTGGTGACCTTCACTGGGTGCCCTCATCGCTTGCCTTGGCTTGGCACCCTCAGCTGGGGGTCTTCAGTTGGTGGCCTTGAGTTGCTGGGCAGCAGCGGAAGGAGCTCCATCTATGTTCTCTCCTCCCGCAGTCACAGCTCTCAGGCTTGTTGAATCCAGACCCATTCTGAATAAACCAGGCCGGGTGGTGGCTACTGCAGATAAGTCAGCTCAGGGTGAGCAGGTGAGGCAGGGTGGGGGCTGTTGCAGATATGTCAGGTCAGAGTGAGCAGGTGAGGCAGGGAGGGGACTGCTGGTGGTGTGCAGCCACATGGCCTAGTGCTACCTGTGCAGCCATGCCTATGCGGGGAAGAGGTGGCAGGGGCTGAACTTTGCAGACATGGGGGCCAGTGAAGGCCCAAGCTGCCTGAGATGTGCTGAGCTGTCCCTTGTGGATCATGCTGGCCACATGCACCAAAGACAGCCCGAGGCATGGCTGGCGCAGGTGTTCATCGGAGCCAATCTGGGCTCTTACATCTGAGATGGTGGCCAACAAAGAGCCAAGCCCCAGCAGAGAGGAGCAGAGGTGCCCGGAACATGCTGTACCCCAATGCTAGCCCCAAGCGGGACCAGCTCAGGGTGCAGTAGGAAGAGACGTCCTGACACTCTGAGATCTACCATGTGGAGGTGGCAGTATGCCAGACCTCACTGCTTTGGAGCCTGCACAGTTGGATTTGGGAGCCGGAGAGGTCCTGACTTGCAGCACATTGGCGCCCAGAAGACACCCAAAGGTAGGGAGGCAACAGACACTGCTTGGCCTCAGGAGCTTCTCTGGCCATTGCTCACCCAAGGTTACACCTGGAGGCATCCACAGCATGGGGCTCTTCCCTCCTTCCCCTAGTTAGCTTTCTTAGGCTCAGGCCACAAGCAAAAGGACTGGGTCTGCCTTCCCAGCTTATCTTGGTTCCCTGCTGGGTCCATCCTGTTTCCTTCCTCCTTCCTACCCCAGTGCTGAGTTCTGGGACCTCTTCTGCTTCCCCCAGGCTGACCAGAAACTAAGTTTCCAAACTACAAAATGAATGCTACAGATTTCACTGCTATAGAGGAAATGTCTAATGTTTCCTTCTCTTTAAATAGCCCTATTGGGATCCACAATTTCATATCTTGATTTCTAGTCTAGAGCTCTGTATTTTCAAGCAATGTCAGAGGGTCAGACATACTTCTTCTTGATTCTAATCATTAAAAAAAATTTTGTGTGTGTAGAGGCCGGGTCTCACTGTGTTCCCCAGGCTGGTCTCAAACTCCTGGTGTCAAGTGATCCACCCTCCTTGGCTTCCCACATTGCTGGGCTGACAGGCAAGAAGCACCACACCTGGACTTTGGAGGTGCTCTTGCTTTGCGTGTTTCCACTGGATCTCCTACCCAGCTGTCAGTAAGATGCTCCTGAGGCATAATTCCAAAGTTTTCTAGACAAATTCAGTGGATCGTGTCACGTTTCACATGTAATAATACCTTTGCTTATTGCAGATAAGCTAGAGAATTCACAGTAACCTAGGCCCTAGAAATTTTCATATCTTTTTTTTTTTTTTTTGGATAAAATTTTGCTCTTGATGCCCAGGCTGGAGTGCAATGACACGATCTTAGTTCATCGTAACCTCTGCCTCCTGTGTTCAAGCCATTCTCCTACCTTTGCCTTCTGAGTAGCTGGGATTAGAGGCATTTGCCACACAATTGGCCTTTTTAATAGACCTTTTTAATAGAGATGGGGTTTCACCATATTGGTCAGGCTTGTCTTGAACTCCTGACCTCAGAACATCTGCCGGCCCTGGATTCCCAATGTACAGGCAAGAGCCACCATCCCTGGACAAAAATTTCATTTCTTGAGCAACAAATCTGTTTCTAAGGAGATGCTTGTAATCTAAATATGCAGATTCCTAGTCATTTCTAAGAGGAAGGGAACCACTGCAAGGCAACCTGGGAGGGAGTTTAGGTTGGTTATGAGGCCATGAAAGCCATTCAAATTCACACGTAAGAGAGTAGAGAAAGGGAATCCACGTTTTGACTGCCTCCACGTGCTCAGTATAACTTGGTCTTCATTATGTTGCACTACCTTTGGCATCAGAGGGAACCGGGTTTGAATCCCAGTTCCATCCCTCATTAGGACGTGATGGTGAATGTGTTTTTAACTCTCCTGAACCTCAGTTTGCTCCTCTATAAAAAATGGGATTATTATGAGTCTTCCATAATATTAGGGTATAAAAATTGGTGTGGACAAAATGACTGTAATTTAAAGGATAGGGTTTAAGGCTTCAATAAGGTAAGTGTGTAAAAATGTGGACACAATGCCTATAATTTTGTAAGCATTATATACAGAAGAAGGAGGATTATTTTTCTTTCATTTTTAGAGCAAGTTTATAAACACTGGTGTTACTTATATTTTTGAGATAATCAAACCACGGATCTGAAAGATTAAATGAGTCACTACAGTTACGGTGCAGTTCACAATACATTTACTGGGTCATTGAAAGTAGCAATGGTGATCACATTTAAAATATTGTATTAAGAGAACGCTCTTCTCTTACATAAGCTTCCTTGTTTGTTGAAGCCATCAATTCTAAGTTGCTGTATAAAGTAATCATTAAGAAACTGTGATATACTTAGTGTATAAGTTCAGAAAATGTCCTCTATTGCTCTTGTTAATTTGATCGAATATATAGGTTAATTTCAAAAATGTAAATGGAATATGTATGGAATGTATATGTGTGTGAGTATATATATATATATATGAAATATAACTTGACATTACACAGTAGGTTAGCTCATGGCAATCTTTTTCCTGAAACCACCTGCAGAAATCTGTCACTTCTGTAGTTTGTAAAAAACTCAGAGGTTATAGGCGAAAAGAGTTTCTATGAATTCCAGCTAGTGCAAGAGCCAGATTTGGCTTCAGTAATTTTAGCATAATTCATTGTAAGGTGATAATCCCTAGGAACTTCAAGACAGTGAGAAACCTGGAAGCTCTTAGCAGCCAGGAATGAATGAAAGGAATGAGTGAAAGGTGGGATGCAGTGGCTGGAAGGGCGGGGCCTTGTGAGCCATGTGCCTGGTCTCTCAAGTTCCAAGTTGGCAGGGACACATGGAGGGGAACCCTTGGCCTGATTGTGTCCTCTTAACCAGGATGTGGCCTGGTTGGCAGGTCAACCCGCCCTCACCAGGTGGCCTTCAGAGTGTGCCTTCATTGGTTGCTTTTGTTTAGTGCCCTCAGTTGGTGCCCTCAGTCGGTGCTCTTCAGTTGTTGGTCTTCAGTTGGTTTGTCAGTGGTGGAAGGAGAAGGAGCTCCGTCTGTGCTCTCTCCTCCTAAAGTCACAGTTCTCAGGCTTGTTGCACCTAGGCCCACCCTAAATAAACCAGGCAGGTTTGCGACTTTTACAGACAAGTCAACTCAAGGTAGGTGGGTGAGGTAAGGTGCAAACTGCTAGTGGGATGCAGCCCTATGGCCAGGGTTGCCCGTGACAGTGGGACTTTCCTGGGAAGAGGTGGTATATTCTGAGACCAACAGACATAGAAGCAAGTGAAGGCCCAAGCTGCCTGAGAAGAGCAGAGTTGCCACAAGGGGACCACGCTGAAGTATCTCATGTACACCAAAGGCAGCACCAGGCAGGGCTGAAGCAGGGGTTCTGTGAGGCCATCCTGGGACTCTGACATCTATGAGTGAGCGACCAGAAAAGGCAGAGACACCAGAAGAGAAGAGCAGAGGCACCCAGAACATGCTGTCCCACAATGCCAGCCCCAGGCACGGCTAGCTCTGAGTGTGGTGAGCAGAACCGTCCTGATGCTCCAAGATCTACAAGGTGGAGGTGGCGGTAGCTCCTGACCCCACTGCTTTGGAGCCTGCCCAGTTTGCTTTGGGAGCTGGCCAGGGTCCTGACTTGCAGCACATTGGCGACCAGAAGACCACCAAAGGTAGGGAGGCAACGAACACTGCTTGGCTCATCTATGTGTTACGTAATGCTCATCCTAAAAGATTGAATACAGCAGGAGCTCCTCTGGCCACTGCTGACTCAAGGTTCCCCCCAAAGACATCCACAGCCTGGGGCTCTCCCTCCTGCCCCTAGTTAGCTTTCCTAGCCCCAGGCCCCAATCAGGAGGACTGGTCCTCCCTCGAGTCCCCACCCATTCTTCTTTCTTCCTATCCCAATGCTCAGTTCTGTGTCCTCTTCATCTTGCCCCAGGCTGCCTGAATACTAAGTTGTCAAAATACAAAATGTAAGCTATAGATTTCATTGCTGTAGAGAAAAGGTCTGACAGCTTTTCTGGTTAAACTTAAGTACCACGGTGAGACTCAAAGTTTTATATCTTGAATTCTACACCAGACCTTTTTATTATAAAGCAATGTTAGAGGCACTCTTCTTGATTCCAATCATATAACATGATTTTTTGTAGAGACAGGCTCTCACTCTGTTGCCCAGGCTAGTCTGGAACTCCTGGCCTCAAGTGATCCATCCACCTTGGCCTCCCACATTGCTAGGGTGACAGGCAGGAGTCACCACATCTGGCCCTTGGAGGTGCTCCTGCTTTGTGTGTATCGGCTGGTCTTCCTGCACAGCTGTCAGGAAGATGCTCCTGCAGCATAGTTGTAAATCTTTCTGTACGAATTCAGTGGATCCTGTGATTTTTTTTATGTGGAATAGCAATATATTATTTTAGAAAAGCTGGACAATTCAGTTAGTAACCTAGGGCCTAGAAAATTTTATTTCATGATCAACCCATCGCTTGGCCTAGAAAATGTCTTGTCTTAATCAAAGCCCCTGTTTATAAGGAGGTAAATATGTGGTCTAAATATGCAGCTTAGTAATCATCCTCATGAAGAATGGGACCACTGCAAGGCAACCTGGGAGGAAGGGAGTTTAGGATTGTTCTGAGGCCATAAAAACCAATGAAATTCACACATAAAAGGGTAGAGAAAGGGAATCCACATGTTTTGATTCCCTCCATATGCTGGGTACAACTCAGTCTTTGTTATGTTGCACAACCTTTGGTGTCAGAGAGAATGGAGTTTGCATCCCATTTCCGTCACACATTATGATATGGTGGGGAATGTTTTTAACTTTGCTGAGCCTCAGTTTGCTCATCAATATGAGATGGGAATGTTATGTGACTTCCATAAGGTACGTGTGTAAAAATCTGGCCATCATGACTGTAATTTAAAATACAAAGTTGTTACCTGGCTTTCATAAGGTAAGTGTGTAAAAATCTGGGCATAATGCCTGTAATTTAATACATAGGGTTGTTATGTGGCTTCCGTAAGGTAAGTGTGTAAAAATCTGTCCATAATGACTATAATTTAAAAGATGTAGTTGTTACATGGCTTTCTTAATGTAAGTGTGTAAAAATCTGGGCATAATGCCTGTAACTTAAAAGATGAGGTTATTATGTGGCCTCCATAAGGTAAGTGTGTAAAAATCTGGGCTTATTGTCTGTAATTAAGTACATGGGGTTGTTATGTGCCTTCCATAAGGTAAGTGTGTAAAAATCTGGGCCTGTTGTCTGTAATTTAATACATGGGGTTATGTGGCTTCCTTAATGTAAGTGTGTAAAAATCTGGCCATAATGACTGTAATTTAAAATATGAAGTTATTATGTGGCTTCCATAAGGTAAGTGTGTAAAAATCTGGACACGATGCCTATAAATGTGTAAGTGTTCAATATATAGAGAAAGAGGATTCTTTTTCTGTCATCTAATTTTTAGAGCAAGTTTATAAAATTGGTGTTATATTTTGTAGATAATGGAACCAAGAGTCAGAGAGATTAAATAAGTCACCATAGTCACAAAGCAGTTCACAATACATACTGGGTAATTTTTATTTATTAGCAGCAATGAAGATCATATTTAAAATCTTGTATTAACGGGGTGCTTTTCTCTCCCATAAGATTCTTTCTTTGTTGAAACCATAAATTTTAAGTTGCTCTATGAAAGTGAGTATTATTAGATAATTGTGATGAACTTAGAGAAAATTTCCTAAAGTTTCTACACTATTAGTCTTGTTAATTAGGTTGAATATGTGTGTTATTTTCAAAAAAGGTAAGTTGAATATATATGTATTGAATATATAAAAAACTTGACATTGTAGGGTAGCCTTAAGTCATGGCAGTGTGTTTTTCTGAAAGCACATGCAGAAATCTGTCATTTTTCTAGTTTCCATAAAGCTCAGAGGTAATTGGGGAAAGGAGGCTCTATGAATCCCAGCTAGTGCATGAGGCGGATTTGGGTTCAGTAATTTTAGCATCTTTCATTGTAAGTAGATGATCCCTAGGAACGTCAGCACAGTGAGAAATCTGAAAGCTCCCAGCAGCCAGCAATGAGTGAAAAGTGGGGCGGGACCACTGGCAGGGCAGGGCCTAGTGAGCCTTGTGCCTACTCCCTCAAGTTGTGAGTCTGGGGGAAGTATGGAAGGGACCCTGGGCCTGACTGTCTCCTCTTAACCAGGATGCGGTCTGGTTGGCAGGTCAACCGGCTTTCACCTGGTGGCCTTCAGTGGCTGCCCTCATTGGTTGCCTTTGTTTTGTGCCCTCAGTTGGTACCCTCAGTTGTGTGGTCTTCAGCTGGGGGTCTTCAGTGGGGGATCTTCAGTTCGTGGGTGGTGGCAGATGATGAGGAGCTGTGTCTGTGCTCTCTCCTCCTGCAGTCATAGCTGTCAGGTTTGGTACATCCAGGCCCATTCTAAATCAACCAGGCAGGTTCTGACTGCTGCAGAGAAGTCAGCTCAGGGTGGGCAGGTGAGGCATGGTGCAGGCTGCAAGTAGGTTACAGACCCATAGTCCAGGGCTGTCCATGCCAGCCGTGCCTTGCCAGGCAGAGTCGGTAGGTGTGGAGATCTGCAGATATATGGGCAGGCAGAGGCCCAAGCGGCCAAGAAAATCAGAGTTGCCCCATGGGGACCACACTGACCTGTTGCATGTGCACCTAAGTCAACCCCAGGCAGAGTCAGCGCAGGGATTCTGTGGAGCCATCTGGGGCTCGGACATCTATGAGTGGACAGTCAGCAAAGGCACAGACCCCAGCAGAAAGGAGCAGAAGTGCCTGGAACACGCTGTACCCAATGCCAGGTCCACGCGGGGCCAGCTCAGTGTGACGTGAAGGGAGCAGTCCTGCAGCTCTGAGATCTACGAGATGGAGGTGACAGGAGCGCCAGACCCCACTGCTTTGGAGCCTGCCCAGTCAGATTTGGGAGCCAGCGAGGGTCATGACTTGCAGCACATTGGCGACCAGAAGACAACCAAAGGTAGGGAGGCTATGGATACCCCTCGGCCTCAGGACCTCCTCTTGCCCTACTGATGTAAAGTTCCCCCCAGAGGCATCCAAAGCCTGGGGCTCCTCCCTCTGCCCCTAGTTAACTTTCCCAGGCCCAGGTCCCAAGCAGGAGGACTGGCTCTGCCTCGAGTCCCTACCCCTTCTCTTTCCCTGCTGTGTCCAGATGGTTTCTTTCCTCCTTCCTACCCCAATGCCCAGTTCTGGGCCCTCTTCTTCTTCCCACAGGCTGGCTGAAAGCTAAGTTTCAGAATACAAAATGTATGGTACAGATTTCATTGCTGTAGAGGAAATGTCTAACTGCTTCTCTATTTAAACTTTGTTTGTTCTCTTCATTTCTTTTAACATTAGAATAATTAAGCCTTATGATAGATGTGCCTTTGTAACTTGAAAATACTGTATTTAATTTTCAGAGTTTTCAAAACAAATTTTTAATGTTTCTTTTGACACATTTTTGGCAAACAGGTAGTATTCAGTTACTTGACTAACTTCTTTAGTGTTGATTTGTGAGCTTTCAGTGCATCTCCCCCAAGCAGTACACACGGAATCCAATATGTAGTCTCTGATCTTTCTCCTCCTTCCCATAGTTTCCCCCTGAGTTTCCAAAGGCCATTGTATCATTCTTTTTTTTCTGAGACTGAGTCTCACTCTGTCACCCAGGCTGGGTGCTGTGTCATGATCTCAGCTCACTACAACCCTTGCTTTCCACGTTCATGCAGTTCTCCTGCTTCAGCCTCCCGAGCAGCTGGCATTATAGTTGCAGGTCTTACATTTTTGGTATTTTTAGCTGTGATGGGGTTTCACCAAATTGGCCACTCTGTTCTCGAACGCCTGACCTCAAGTGATCCGCCCACCTCAGCCTGCCCTAGGGCTGAGATTACGGGAATGAACCACCAGAGCCCAGCCAAATGTTCCCTTTTTTTATCTAATCTCCTGAACTCATTCTTTGAGTTGTCACATAGATTAATGGGTTTCTCAAATTACTAGAAAACTAGTTTAAGAAATAAACAGGCAGAACAGTGCTGCTGAGCATGACTAAAGCATCTCTGTGTTCACTGGGAGAGGAGCTGAAGACCTTCTGGCATGAGCTGGGCGGCAGTTCAGTTGCAGGAGAAACAGCCCGAGTGTGGAGAGGTGGCCGTCCTCTGCGGGATACTTTGTAAAGAACCCAAGTACGGCTTCTTCTATCTGATTCTCTCGCAGCTGTAAACCTTCCATGAGTCAAGCTTTGTGTCAAAATGACAAATTAAAAGGCAAGAAAGTAAAATTGCAATACCAGGACTTTGTGGGTGGGGGGAACACATCTAATAACAGATTATTTCAGGAAACCCCACATTTTGCCCAAATCTCTGTCTATTGTGTCTCTGTCCAATGTACTCTTTGCTGAGGACAATGTTCAAAAGTTGTTCCTGTATTCAGTGTGGTATGAAACTAGAGAAATGTATTTCAGGAAAAACAATATAATTATTTTGAAGGTAAATAGGTTTTCAAGGCTTATTCTTCAATTATGAAAAGGTTTTCTAAACTAAAACATACTATTCCTCTCCACGATCCCAGTTAATCCAGACCCTCATCACTTGTGTTTATAAAATACCCTACTCACCTTCCTGAACCTTTTGCTGAATCTCATATAAAGTTGTGTCACAGAACCTCAGGTTTTTCATGAGGCCTTGTGTACCATGCCATGCCTGTGACTTGCTTTCTTTGCTTCGTTTTCATTATTACTTTTATTTTAAAGAAGTAGCCAGCAAGTATCTTTCTTTGCTTTAGAGATGTAAACTGCTTTGCATTTTCAGATTAACTTTCCAGGATGTTGAAAATGCTTTGCTCACTCTTCTTTTCTCGATTCCTCCCTCTCAGGACCTATAAAAGGCACCCCCCAGCCCAATGGACAGATGCCCCAGGCTGCACATTCTGTCAGTGCTGTTCTCCAAGAGGCCCAGACACATGCTGAAACATGGAAGGTGAGGCCAGCAAGCAGCTGACACACATTCCACCCAGCTTCCCCCAAAAGCCCATGTCCTAAACCATTCTCATTGTCCCAATAACTGTTCTTTTAAAAAGAGAAAATGTGCTGGGTGTGGTGGCTCACACCTGTAATCCCAGCACTTAGGGAGGCCAAAGCAGGAGAATTGCTTGAGCTCCAGAGTTCCAGACCAGCCTGGGGGACATAGTGAGAGCTCATATCTACTAGAAATAGAAAAATTAGCCAGGTGTGGTGGGGTGCACCTGTGCTCCTAGGTGCTCGAAAGCCTGAGGTGTTTGAATTGCTTGTGCCCACGATTTCAAGGCTGCAGGGAACTTGATCATGCCACTGCACTCCAGCCTGGGTGATAGATAATGGCCCTGTCTTAAAAATAGAAAAAACAAAAAAACAAAAAAAGGGTTACACTAAAAACGTGCATTTTCTATGTTCCCCATTAATGTACTACATACATCCCCAGGGTGATGGAGGGAAATACACCTTTTAAAATAATAGGTAAATTGGAATGATATCCCCCATAACATTTTTCAACCCAATAGATTAAGGAGGATTCATTTAAATCTATCTTAAAATCATACCTAATAATGATGATTTAGTTACTGATCTAGTTCATAATCTCTCAGTTGACTGTAAATTCTGTTGAAGATTTCTCATGTCTGATTCAGGACAACCTTAAATAACTGTGACAATAGCATGTCACCGAGCTAGGACAGGCGGGTGCTTAACTTTAGCAATCTTTCACTTCTTTCACCCTTTCATTTTTTCCCTCAGCCAGTGGTCAAAACAATTATATCTTGGTATTTATTGAACCTTTTATTGAAAACCACTGCAGGCCTTTAAAAGTTGTATTTCTTTAATGTTCACATTATCTTCTCAAGGCTGACAATCTCTTCATGCAATGCACTTTCAGCTATTATTATTTTCATTATTTCTATACTGCCAATTGAAGGAAAGCATATAAAAATGCTGAAAGAAATAAAAGAATCCCAGAACAGAAATCACTTAACTATATGTGAACACCAACACCCAAGCCGCCTGTTCAGAAATTTTTTTTTAAAGTACATCACCAGTTAATTAGCTTATCACACTAAGTAAATAAACTAAATCAAATAAAAACCAAATCAGAAGGCACTTTATTAGAAAAAAAAACTTCCAAATGTAATCTTCAGAAGTAAGAAACTATTAGGCAGAGGAAGAAATAAACTGGAAACTTGATGAAATGTAAATTGGAATGATAATTATTAAAACAGAGGGATTGGATCCAGCTGCCTGGGGATGTTTCATTATATAAATATCAATTATGATCTCTTCCCGTATTGGCAGGGCAAGGGCTATGCCTCTATTAGACTTTAGCCAGATTTGGCGTTCTGGTTTCTACCAATAGCACACACTGCTGATTTTTCTTTTCAGAACTCACATATGTATCTGATTTGATCTCATCACAACCTGGGACACAGGTTATAAATAGAGACTACAGAGCTCGTTTTATACCCGGTGAACCAGGCAACTTCCATGCAGTTGAGAAAAGGTAAGCTGTCTGGGTCCAGTGGCTCACACCTGTTATTCTAGCACTTTGGGAGGCCGAGGTGGGCAGATTACTTGAGCCCAGGAGTTGGAGAGCAGCCGGGGCAACATGCCAAAAAAACCATCTCTACAAAAAATACAAAAATTAGCTGGGCAATGTGGCACATGCTTGTCATCCCAGCTACTCAGGAGGCTGAGGCATGAGGATGGCTGAGCCCTAGAGGCAGAGGTTGCAGTAAGTCCAGCTCAGATGCCACTGCACTCCAGCCTGGGTGACACAGCAAGATCCTGTCTCAAAAAAAAAAAAAAAAAAAAAAAGGCCAGTTGCAGTGGCTCAGGCCTATAATCCCAGCACTTTTGGAGGCCAAGGTCGGCAGATCACCTGAGGTCAGAAGTTCAAGACCAGCCTGGTCAACACGGAGAAACCCCGTTATCTACTAAAAATAGCAAAATTAGCCAGGCATGGTGGCACATGCCTGTCATCCCAGCTACTTGGGAGCCTGAGGCAGAAGAATCACATGAACCTGGGAGGCGCAGGTTGCAGTGAGCCTAGATGGCACCACTGGATACCAGCCTGGGTGATACAGCAAGATTAGCTCTCAAATAATAATTAATAATAATAATGCGATTTAGAGTCATTGCCCTATTCCAGAGCAAAGATGAGCTCATGAACAACCAGGAGTCTCAGTGACTGAGGGACAGAGGCTCCCCAGGCGGCAGACAGAGACCTCACATATCTATGGCATGTCCTGTCCACTGGGACTGTTTCATCAAGAATAAAGAATGCTAATCCGGAGGCTGAGGCAGGAGGATCGCTTGAGCTCGGGAGGTCGAGGCTAAAGTGAGCCCAGATCAAGCCACTGCACTCAGCCTGGGCAACAGAGTGAGACCCTGTCTCTATTAATGAATAACAATAAGTTGAAAATTTCAAAAATTTTCAAATAATGAATGCTGCCGTCATTCCATTTCAGGATAAGAAGGCAGCATTGAGAACCACCAGGAGCCGGGAGCGCCCCAGGCCCCGCAGGCCCCCAAGTTCAGCCTGATCCCACTCCCTTCTGGTGTCGGACACCAGCAGCATTCCCGCCAAGTCGCCCAAGGCGGCTTCTCTGCCCCACCCGATGCCTTCCTGCTGCTGCAGCCACCACCACTGCCCCTGGACGATCAGGAGCTCCCGACTCCGCTAGGTCGTCCCCTCCCCGTGGTAGCCAAGAGGCCTCCTATGCCCTGCAAGAGGCAGGAAGCATCCATGTTCAGAAGCAGCAAATGGATAAAATAAATGAATAAAAGTAAAACGTTCTTCCTGATGATGGTATTTCTAGAAAGATTATTGAGTCACTCTTTCTTGAGATCCACACTATAATTAAAAATAGGTTTCACCATCCCATGCCTTCTGAAGTCTTGGTGACCTTAGATACATTTTCTATCTCTACCTCTGCGACCTTCAGGATTCTCAGGAAAATCCAGAGAGGAAAACCAGAAAACGTGACAAGCAGAGGCTGTTCCCTTTCTCTGTGACCCCGTTGCTTGATTGATTGGAGTCCTGGACACACGCTGTTTTGCTTTGGCTTTTTTAATGCTTGGATAACAGTAAAAATTAAGTTATTTAGTCAGGTTTTGAATTCTGTGTTATTACAATGCTCTGAGTATCCTGTAAATAAGAATGTAGGGGCAGGCAAAGGCAGTCTTATATGTGTATATTTCAATCTGGAATGTTTTCCCTCAGAGACACATTTAATGCCCAATTTATCCTTGGCTCTTGGGACCTATATCTCTTCTCTTTCAGATTGGCTTCTGATAGCCCTTTTACATTTTCTTAGTTTCTTTCCATGGCTCTGTCGTGTTTTTGTTGTTTTTTAAACTGTAAAACTCCTTGAAATCTTCTTAAAATGAGTGGAAAATAATAATGCATTTTTTTAAATTAAGGAAGATAATTAATGGTATGTTTTAGTATTTGGGAAGAGTAAGCTCTAAATCATGCTGTCTCAACCCATGGGCTGCAGGTGGCCCAGGACCGCTTTGAATCCTGCCCAACAAATATGAAAATGTTATGAGCTCTTGGCAGGGTGTGGTGACTCACACCTATAATTCCAGCACTTTTGGGAGGCCAAGGCTGGAGGATCACTTGAGGTCAGGAGTCTGAGACCAGCCTGACCAGCATGGCTAAACCCTATCTGTACTAAAAATACAAAAATTAGCCAGGCGTGGTGATGCATGCCTGAAATCTTAGCAACTCCAGAGGCTGAGGTGGGAGAATCCTTTGAACCCAGGAGGCAGAGGCTGCAGTGAGCTGAGATTGTGCTACTGCACTCAATGCTGGAAGACAGAGCGAGACTCACAAAACAATTATGAGATATTTTTGCAAATTTTTTTTTAGCAGATCAGCTATCGCTAGTATTAGTGCATTTTATGTGTGTCCCAGGGAAGGCAAAAATTGGACACCCCTGCCGTCTAAATGGAAATTTAAAATGAAACAAATTGAGTTTTAAAAGAAGATATTTAGTAATTAAAACCGGCAGAATGTTCTTAATTTTTTTGAGCATATGCTTGAAATAGGACGGAAGGAAAATTTGCTTTCCATTAAGTTTTATAATCAGTAACTCTACAGTGTTAGTTATATTATGTTCTTTTGATGTCAGATGCAGCAATAATGGGGCTTTTCTTTTTAAAAAAAATTTTTTTAATCTTGTTTTACTTTAAGTTCCAGGATACATGTACAGAACCTGCAGGTTTGTTACATAAGTAAACGTGTGCCATGGTGATTTGCTGCACCACCATCTGTGTTGAATTTTAGTCATTCTAATGGGTATGTAGCAGTATCACTTTTAATTTGCTATCCCTGTTTACATATGACGTTGAGCATTTTTTCATATGCTTATTAGCCATCTTTGTCTTTTTCGGTGAGGTGTCCGTTCAGGTCTTTTGTCAATTTTTTAAATTGGACTGTTCATGTTCTTATTGCTAAGGTTTAAGAGTTCTGCATATGTTTTGATAACAGTATGTTATCAGACATGTCTTTTGCAGATGGTTTTTCCCAGTCTATGGCTTGTCATTTCATTCTCCTGATTGTGCACAAAAGTTTTCAATATGCACAAAGTCCAGCTTATGAATCATTTCTTTGACGGATGAATCCATTGCTGCTGTTGTATGTAAAAAGTCACTGCAATACACAAGTTCGTCTAGATTTTCTTCTATATTGTTGTCTAGAAGTTTTATACATTTGTGTTTTACACGTAGATCTATGATCCACTTTGAGTTAAAGTCCGTGAAGGATGTAAGATCTGTGTCTAGATTCTTTGTTTCTGTTTTTGCATCTGGATATGCAGTTGTTCCAGCACCACCTGCTGACAAGACGATGTTTTCCTCATTGCCTGTGCCCCTTTGTCAAATTCTTATATAGGTCTATCTTGGGGCTTTCTATTCTGTTTCATTGATTTATTTGTCTGTTTTTTGCCAATGCCACACTGCCTTCATTGCTGTAGCTTTCCAGGAAATCTTGAAATTGGGTAGTGTTAGTCCCCTGACTTTCTTCTTTTCTAATACTGTATTGGCTATTCTTTTTAATTTTTATTTTTTAATTTTTGACTGTATAAACTTTGGATTCCTGAGATTTTGATGGGTATGGTGTAGAATCTATAGAGCAAGTTGGGAAGAACTGACATTTCATTAATGTTAGGCCTTCCTGCGATGAACATAAAATATCTATTTATTCAGTTCTTCTTTGATTTTTTGAATGAAATTTTATAGGTTTTCTCATAGATATTTTATATATTTTGTTAGATTTATACCCAAGTATTCCAATGGAGGGAGGGATGTTAACATAAATGGTATTGTGCTTTTAATTTCAAATTCTAATTGCTCATTGCTGGTGTGTGAAAAAGCAATTGCGATTGACGTTCCTCTATCAACACTGTATGCTGCATTTTTGCTATAACTCCTTATTAGTTCCAGGAGATTTTTGGTCAGTTGTCTTGATGACCCCCTAAAGATTTCTACTCTAAACCCAGGTGAAGAGTTGGTATTATTTCCTTCTCCATACAGATGACTGTCAAAGGCAAGGTAGGGGAGAGTGCAAGGCGGCAGCTTCCTGCAGTCTTCTCCACTTTCCATCCATTCATATTGTTAAAGTAGGTGAGAGGAATTAATACTTGTGGAACAGTTCCCCAGATATTTGCTATGAAAATCTACATATGGTGATTTAGATTTTCACAACTAGTATATCTTGGGAGCCTTTGAAGAATCCTAAGTTTTAACCTATTATAGAATCAGTATCATTTTTATTGGAAAAACTAATAGGAATAAATAATTATGCCAATACATGTCAAAAAGCCTCTTGGTAAAATTCAACACCACCCCTTCCTAAAAATATTTTAAACCCCTTAAGAAGCTCACAATTGAGGAAGATGCTTTTATACTGATAAAGTTATCAGAAACCTACAGAAAAAAAAATATATTTTATGATACAGCACGAACTGAAATGTCATTTACATTCATGGTACCCAGGATTTATTTTAATCAGTAATGGTAAGACATACAAACGCAGAAATGACTGTCATGAGGGAAGCAGTTGATTTTACTACTCACAGTTCCCTGGAAACAATAGGCACAGCACACAACAAGGAGCAGGACAGGGAAACATCAAGGTCACTCAGAAGGCAGAGGAAAAGGGGGAAACATGGGCAAGAAACTTCATCGCAGTTTCCATGGGAAGGAACAAGCAAGGCAGGGCAATCACACTTAGAATTGTCTAGTTTGAATGACGTCATCGGCTTCTGGATAGAAGAGGCTGCTAACTGGTCCTGAGGAAATTAGGGAAACAGGATACTGGTCAGAAATGTGAGAGTGTTAAGAAAGAATAGAGACTGCAAAAGAGATAAACAGAGATGAAGAAGAAAAAAGAGTGAGGAAGAGAGGATAAAGAAGGGAGTATAAACTCTGGATTGGTTGGTTTGTATATGAATGCATATAGGCAGGAAAGTTCTTCATTATGTACAAGAATGAGCTTATCCTGAGAGGGGCAGTCCCTCCAGGGTCAACAAAGCCCCAGATGTCAAAGAATCAAAATCAGAAAAGAGACATGACTGATATACCATTAAAGTCAGTATTATAATTAATATGATTCAACATTATCCTGGAGTCTCTAGCCATGCACACAATAGCAAAAACAACAATAGAAACAAATATCTGAATGGAAAAGACAGACTTTTACACCTTTAGATAATGTATCTACTTAAAATATAAAAACAAAGTCAAGTAATCCATTGAAAGTTATTAATTGATTTCATTATGTGTAAGTAAAATATAGAAACCAAAAGCTGCCCTATATACTCTAAACCAGTGAAGCTCATTTATAAAATGTCATAGAAAGGGTGATTCACGTGAGCAACCAGAACTAAAATATTTCTAGAATTGATAGACAATTTCAAACTCTACATAAGGAAAACAGTAAATGTTTATTGCAGACAGAAAAGAAACCATCAGGGAAAAAAAAGTACAGGTCATCAATGCTCCACCTACTTCCAATAACAATGATTTAATTAAATAACGTGAGTTCCCCGACATGGTTCCAAATTCAGTTACCGTGGGATTTTAACTGTGAGTAATTACATAAAGTACAAACTTTTTGTGAGCACTTCAGTCTACAAATCACAACATAAATAACACATGCAATTAAGATCAGTGACCCATCACTTCTTTCAAAGTATGCTGTTGCCAATCACTGCATATCGGTCACTGACGTTACACAGAGAGCAAAGAATGTTACT
This sequence comes from Aotus nancymaae, assembly GCF_030222135.1. Taxonomy (NCBI): domain Eukaryota; kingdom Metazoa; phylum Chordata; class Mammalia; order Primates; family Aotidae; genus Aotus; species Aotus nancymaae. Next base: position 8,549,995 of record NW_026988492.1, on the reverse strand, counting down.
GTCTTGCCTCCTTGTCTCCCAGTGAGAAGCCCACGTGACATTTTAGGAAAATGAATAATCAAAAGAGAAAATTGGTGAGGCATAGCCTGCTTTCTTGGCTGTCAATTACTACTGGAAATGATGTCGAAGGCCTTGCTGGAGAAGATGCACCTGGTAAACACTGTGGGCAAATAACTAAGAGAATAATTACTCAGGAGCCTGAGAAATGTCTACATTTCAAAATGGCAAGGTCAACTTCAAATGTTTAAAAATGTTTCTACTTTGGGACACCGAGGTGGGCGGATCACTGGAGGTCAGAACTTGGACACCAGCCTGGCCAATACTACAAAACCTTGCCTCTACTAAAAATACAAAAATTAGCCAGCCATGGCAGCATCTGCCTGTACTCCCAGCTACTTCGGAGATAGAGATAGGAGAATGGGTTGAACCTGGATGGGGAGGATGCAGTGAGCCGAGATCACAACACTACACTCCAGCCTGGGCGAAGGAGCTAGATTGTCTCAAATCAACTAAACGACACAAAACGTGTATACATTTTATGTTTTATAAAAAATCTCAACTCTAGTTGTTACTTAGAATTTCTATTCCACAGAAGTTCCTTAAGTACTATTTATGAACTAAACTAAAAGAAGGAATATAGACATTGTCATGCAGAGTACAAATATATCCCCATCATTTTAAGATCCCTTTACAGTATTAACAGAATTGTAATTTTCTTAAATATTTACAAAAAAAAAGAATGTCAATGATTTGCAATCTTTCCAAATGAAGGGCATGAATTCCAGCTCATGCTGCTTCCTCACTAGAAGTTTTGCCCCATAATAATAAACTGAGGCATCAATGACACACTTCTTTTAGCAACAAATCTAAGATTGAAATATATACTTCCAGTGGTTTTGCTATATCTTGGAGATTATGAAGGAAATGCTTAGTTAGGATAAAAATGGTGGAATATTAAACCATGAAACTAAAGGTGAGAGATCAAGCAGAACAGGTTATTGTATTACTAATATTTTAATATAAAGAGTGCATCATCATAAATACAGGGATTTGGAGCTCATCTTAGCACTTCTCCCCGGGTACCTTCAATATATATCATTTTATTGAAGTTGCGTGTATACCCATCAGTCTCACCTACTACTTGAACAGCTCCTCTAATTGATTCTTCCATTTCTCTACCATATCTTGCCTTGAGTCAATTCTAAAGAAATGTTTGATGAAAGAAAGTAAATAGCAGTAACACGTGGAAAGGGCTGCATCTAGAAAGGTGCTCTATCAACGTGAGCATTAGAAAAATGTGATGTACTTAGTGTATGAATTTCAGGAAGTTTCCCTATTACACTTGCTAGTTTAAATGAATACGTGTTATCTTCAAAAACATATAAATTGAATATATACTTATTGAATGCATATATACACACATTGAATATATATGTATATAACATATACACATGTTAGAGTAGGCTTAACTCATGGCAATGTTTTTTTTCTGAAAGCACCTGCAGATATTTGTCGTCTTTCTAGTTTCGAAAACCTCAGAAGCCATGGGGGAAAGGGGATCTTTTGGATGCCACATAGTGCATGAGGCACATTTGGTTACACTGATTTTAACGTAACTCGTATTCATAATTCACATTGAGGAAACCAGAAAATTGCTAGCAGCTATCAATTAATGGCAGGTGGGGCGGGCCGCGGGGGGTGGGGGGGCGGGCCTTGTGAGCCCGTGCGTGGGCTCCAACATCACACATGGAAGGGCCGCACGTGGAGGGAACTCAAGGTCTGATTGGTTCCTCCTAAGCAGGACGCGATCTGGTTGGCAGGGCAACCGGCCTTCAGTTGGTGGCCTTCAGTTAGTGCCCTCAGCGTTGGTGTCATTCAGTTGCCTTTCCTGGGGAGAGTCCGCAGGTGCTGAGCTGCACAGACTTGGAAGCAAGCGAAGGCCCAAGGTGCCCGGGAAGACCAGAGGCGCCCCATTAAAAATCACGCTGACCTGTCGCATGTGAACCAAAGCCAGCCCCAAGCAGGGCCGGTGCTGGGGTTCTGCAGAGCCGTCCTGTGGCTCTGACATCTATGAATGAGTGGGCGGCCAGCAAAGGCACACACCCAGCAGAGAGGAGTTACAGGCGCCCGGAACACGCTGTACCCCAATGCCAGCGCCAGGCGGGGCCGGCTCAGGGTGAGGGGGCGGAGCCGTCCTTCAGCTTTGATTCAGATCTACAAGACGGACATGGCTCTAGTGCCTGACCCCGCTGCTTTGGAGCACATTGGCCACCAGAAGATGCCCAAAGGTAGGGAGGCAACGGATACCGCTAGGCCTCAGGGATCCTCTGGCGTTGCTGACCGAAAGTTCCCCCTAGAGACATCCACAACCTGGGGCTCCTCCCTCCCTCCCCTAGTTAGCTTTCCTAGGCCCAGCTCCCAGGCAGGAAGACTGGCTCTGCCTCGAGTCCCCAGCCCTTCTTCTTTCTCTGTTGTGTCTGCGGTTTCTTTCCTATTCCCTGCCCCAGTGCCCAGTTCTGGGACCTCTTCTTCTTTCCCCAGGTGGCCGAAAACTAAGTTTACAAAACACAGAATGGATGCTACAGATTTCACTGCTGTAGAGAAAACGTCTGACACCTCTTCTATTTAAACTTAAGTAGCCACAGTGGAGCGGTTTCCCAGTGCCAGCCCCAAGCGGGGCCAGCTCAGGCTGAGGTGGGCGGAGCCGTCCTGCTGCTCTGAGATCCAGGAGGTGGAGGTGGAGGTGGGAGCAGCACCAGACACCTCTGCTTGGAGCCTGCCCAATCTGATGCGGGGGCCCTGACCTACAGCATAGCGGCGACCAGAAGACGCCCGAAGGTAGGGAGGCCACAGATACCGCTTGGTCTCAGGAGCTCCTCTGGCCATTGATGACCCAAGGTTCCCCCCAGAGACAGCCACAGCCTGGGGCTCCTCCCTCCTGCTCCTCGTTCGCTTTACTAGGCCCAGGCCCCGAGCAAGAGGACTGGTTCTAGGGCTTACAATTTCGTATGTTCAATTCTAGACCAGAGCTCTATACTAAAGTAATGTCAGAGGTACTCTTCTTGTTTCTAATCATGAAAAATTGTTTTTTTTAGAGATGGGGTCTCACTGTGTTGCCCAGAATGTTCTCAAACTCCTGGTCTCAAGTGATTAACCCACCTTGGCCTCCCACATTGCTGGGATGACAAGCAAGAACCACCACACCTGGCCTTCGGAGGCGCTGTTGCTTTGTGTGTTTCAGCTGGTCTTCCTGCGCAGCTGTCAATAAGGTGCTCCTGCGGCATCGTTTCAAATCTTTCTGCAAAAATTCAGTGGATCCTGTGATTTTTTAACAGAATAGCCTATTATTTGGAGAAGAGAAGCTAAACAATTCACAGTTAGTCACCTATGGGCTAGACATTTTTATTTCATGATCAACACAACCGTTTACAGATGCTTGTGGTCCAAAAATGCAGCTTCCTAATCATCCCCAAGGAGAAGGGATCCACTGAAAGGCAACCTGGGAGGGAGTTTAGGAGTGTTCTGAGGCCGTCAAAACCATTAAAATTCACACAGAAGAGGGTAGAGAAAGGGAATCCACATGTTTTGATCCTACACGTGCTGGGTGTAACTCGGTCTTTGTGAAGTTGAACCACCTTTGAGGCAGGGAGGACTGGATTTGAATCTCAGTTCCATCATTCATTATGACCTGATGGTGAATGTGTTTTTAACTCCTCTGAGCCTCAGTTTGCTCACCTGTAAAAGGTGGGATTGTTATGAGGACTGCATAAGGTAAGTGTGTAAAAAATCTGGGAATAGTGCCTGTAATTTAAAGACAAAGTTGTTATGTGACTCAATAAGGTAAGTAAAAATCTGTACACAATGTCTTTAATTTTGTGATTGTTCAATATATGGAGAAGGATTATTTTTCTTTAATTTTTGGACAAGTTTATAAAATTGGTATTATAAATGTTTTTGAGATAATCTAACAAAGGATCAGTAAGTTTAAATAAATTACCAAGCAGTTCACAATATATTTACTGGGGAAGTGCTAGTTAAAGGTAGAAATGGGCCAGGTGCAGTGGCTCAGGCCTGTAATCCTAGCACTTTCAGAGGCTGAGGTGGGCGGATCACCTGAGGTCCAGACTTCAGGACCAGCCTGACTAACATGGGGAAACCCTGTCTCTACTAAAAATACAAAATTAGCTGGGCATGGTGTCACATGCCTGTAATCTCAGCTCCTCGGGAGGCTGAGGCAGGAGAATTGTTTGAACCTGGGAGGCAGAGGTTGCACTGAGCCGAGATCACGCCATTGCTCTCCAGCCTGGCCAAGAAGAGTGAAATTTCATCTCAAAAAAAAAAAAAAAAAGTAATGATGATCACATTGAAAATCTTGTATTATGTGGTGGTTTTCTCTTACCTAAGCCTCCTGGTTTGCTGAAACCATAGATTTGAACTTCTTCTATCAAATTGATCTTTAGAAAAATGTGATGTGTTAGTATATAAATTTTGCAAAATTTTCTCAGTCTTGTTAATTTGCTTAAACATGTGTATTTAAAATTAAGAATATAAATGTGAATGTGTATTAACATATTTCATGTAGCGTGTCAATTACATATATGATATATATCAAAAGGTCACAGAGTAATCTCAGTTCATGGCACTGTTTATATCTGAAAGCACCTGCAGAAATTTGCATTCTGTGTAGTTTCCAAAAACTCAGAGGCCATGGGGAGTGAGGGTCTTGAAAGTCAGGTTGCGCATGAGGTACATTAGGATACAGAAATTTGACCAGAATTCACATTTATAATTCACAGTAAAGAAAGTTGCTACCAGCTACCAATAAATGAAAGGTGTGGTGGGGTCGTTGTGGGGGAGGGGCTTTGTGAGCCAGGGCCCAGGCTCCCACCTCACAAATGACAGGCCGACGCCTAGAGGGAACCCACATCCTGATTGGTTCCTCCTAAGCAGAATGCCAGGTGGTTGGCAGGGTAACCGGCCTTCATTAGGTGGCTTTCATTTAGTGCCTTCAGTGGGTGCCTAAAGTTGGTGCCATTTGGTTGCCTTTCCTGGGGAGAGGCAGAAGGTGCTCAGCTCTGCAGACATGGGGACAAGCAGAGGCCCAAGCTGCCCCAGAAGAGCAGAGGGGCCCCATGGAGACCACCTGACCTGTGCATGTGCACCCAAGCCAGCCTCAGGCAGGGCCGGCACAGGGGTTGTGTGGAGCTCTTCTTCGACTTTGACATGAATGAGTGGGTGGCCAGCAAAAGCACAGGTCACAGCAGAGAGGAGCAGAGGCTCCTGGAACATGCTGTCCCCTAATGCCAGCCCCAAGCGGGGCCAGATGGGGGTGCAGTGGGCAAAGTCATCCTGCACTCTGGGATCCATGAGCCAGAGGTGGGAGCAGCGCCAGACATCCATGCTTGGAGCCTGCCAAATCTTATTCCAGAGTCCTGACCTGCAGCACATTGGTGACCAGAAGATGCCCAAAGGTAGAGAGACCACAGATACCACTTGGCCAGATAACTCTGGCCATTGCTGACCCAAGGTACCCCCAGAGGCATCCACAGACCTGCCCCTAGTTGGCTTTCCTAGGCCCAGGCCCTAAGCAGGAGGACTGGCTCTGCCTGGAATGCCCACCCCTTCTTCTTTCCCTGTTGAATCCAGCTGGTTTCTTTTCTCCTCGCTTCCCAAATGCCCACTTCTAGGCCATCTTCTTCCCCTCAGCTGGTCAAAAACTAAGTTTTCAAAATACAAAATGGATGCTACAGATTTTATTGTAGAGGAAATGTCTGAAAGCTCTTCTATTTAAACTTAAGTAGCCACATTGGAACTCACAATTTTATATCTCATGTTCTAGACCAAAGCTCTCTATTCTAAAGCAATAGCAGAGGATTACAGGTACTCTTCCTGATTCTAATAATAAAAAAATAATCATTTTTTGTAGAGACAGGGTCTCACTGTGTTGCCCAGGCTAGTCTCAAACACCTGGCCTCTAGTGATTCACCCACTTTGGCCTCCCACATTGCTGGGATGACAGGCAAGACCTACCGCACCTGGCCTCTGGAGGCGCTCTTCCTTTGTGTGCTTCTGCAGGTCTTCACAGCTGTCAGTTACAGGGTCCTACAGCATAGTTCCACCCTTTCTGCGCAAATTCAGTGGATGCTGTGATTTTTTACATGGAATAGCCTTTTATTTATTGCAGAGAATCTAGACAATTCAACGTAAGTAACCCTATGGCCTAGCAAATTTCATTTCTTGATCAACACAGCTTTTAAAAGGTGATGCTTCTGGTCGAAATACACAGATTCCTAATCACCCCCAAGAAAAAGGGAACCACTGCAAGGCAACCTGGGAGGGAGTTTAGGATTGTTCTGAGGCGTGAAAGCCATTCAAATTCATGAGGGGGTAGAAAAGGGAATCCATATGTTTTGATCCCTCTGTGTTCTGGGTATAGCTTGATCCGCATTAAATCGCACCATTTTTGGCATCAGAGAAAACTGGAGATGAATCCCAGTTCCATTACTCATTATGATGTCATAATGAGTGTGTTTTTAACTCATCTGAGCCTGTTTGCTCAACTATAAAAGATGTGATTTTTATGAGGCCTCCATAAGGTAAGTGTGTAAGAATCATGGCAAAATGCTTGTAACTCAAAAGAGAGGGTTGTTATGAGGTTTCTATAAGGTAAGCGAGTAAAAATGTGGACACAATGCCTATAACTTTCTGACTTTAATATATGAAGAAGAAGATTATTTTTGTCTCATTTAATTTTTAGAGCAAGTTTATAAAATTGGTGATACTCACATTTTTAAGATAATGAAACCAAGGATCAGAAAGACTAAACAAATCACCATAGTCACAAAGAAATTCACAAGACATTTACTGGGTAGTATTTAGTTAAAAGTACCAATGATAATCACACTGAAAATCTTGTATTATGTGCTGGTTTTCTCTTACATAAGCCTTTCAGTGTGTTGAAACTATAAATTCTAAGTTGCTCTATCAAAGTGATCATTAGAAAATGTGATGTACTTGGTGTAAAAGTTTTAGAAAATTTCTTTGGTTAGATTTGTGAATTTGATTGCGTATGTATATTATTTTCAAAAGTAAAATGAATATGGATTGAACATATATATATATGTGTGTGTATATGAAATATGACTTGACATTATAGAGTAGGCATAGCTCATGGCAAGGTTTTTTCTGAAAGCACCTGCAGAAACCTGTCTTTTTTTTAGTTTCTAAAAATCTCAGGTTCTAGGGGAAATGGGGTTCTGTGAATCCCAGATAGTGCATGAGGCAGATTTGGTTTCAGTAGTTTTAGCATCATTCATTCTAAGGTGATGATCCCTAGGAAAGTCAGCACAATGAGAAACCTGAAAGCTCCCAGCAGCCAGCAATGAATGAAAGGTGGGCGGGACCAATTGCAGGGCTAGGCTAATAGTATGGCAGGGCCTTGGAGCCAAGTGCCTGTGCTTTCAGGTTCCAACTTTAGGGGGAGGCATGCAGGGGACTCTGGGCCTGATTGTTTCCTCTTCACCAGGATGCAGTCTGAATGGCAGGGCAACTGGCCTTCACCTGGTGACCTTCACTGGGTGCCCTCATCACTTGCCTTGGCTTGGCACCCTCAGCTGGGGGTCTTCAGTTGGTGGCCTTGACTTGTTGGGCAGCAGTGGAAGGAGCTCCGTCTATGTTCTCTCCTCCTGCAGTGCCAGCCCCAAGTGGGACCAGCTCAGGGTGCAGTGGGAAGAGACGTCCTGACAGTCTGAGATCTACCACACGGAGGTGGCAGTAGCTCCAGACCTCACTACTTTGGAGCTGCACAGGTGGATTTGGAAGCAGGAGAGGGTCCTGACTTGTAGCAGATTGGCACCCAGAAGACACCCAAAGGTAGGGAGGCAACAGACACTGCTTGGCCTCAGGAGCTTCTCTGGCCATTGCTGACCCAAGGTTACACCTGGAGATATCCACAGCATGGGGTTCCTCCCTCCTTCCCCTAGTTAGCTTTCTTAGGCTCAGGCCACAAGCAAAAGGACTGGGTCTGCCTTGCCAGCTTATCTTGGTTCCCTGCTGGGTCCATCCAGTTTCCTTCCTCCTTCCTACCCCAATGGTGAGTTCTGGGACCTCTTCTGCTTCCCCCAGGCTGGCCAGAAACTAAGTTTCCAAACTACAAAATGAATGCCACAGATTTCATTGCTGTAGAGGAAATGTCTAACATTTCCTTCTATTTAAACTTAAATAGCCCTATTGGGATTCACAATTTCGTATCTTGATTTCTGGTCTAGAGCTCTGTTTATTTTCAAGCAATTACAGAGGTATTTCTTCTTTATTCTAATCATTAAAAAAAAATTTTTTTTTTAAAGGCAGGGTCTCACTGTGTTCCCCAGGCTGGTCACAAACTCCTGTTGTCAAGTGATCCACCCGCCTTGGCTTCCCACATTGCTAGGCTGACAGCCAAGAAGCACCACACCTGGTATTTGCAGGTGCTCTTGCTTTGCGTGTTTCCACTGGATCTCCTACCCAGCTGTCAGTCAGATGCTCCTGAGGCATAATTCCAAAGTTTTCTATACCAATTCAGTGGATCCTGAGATGTTTTACATGTAATAATACCTTTGCTTATGGCACATAAGCTAGACAATTCAGTTAGTAACCTAGGCCCTAGAAATTTTCCTGTCTTTTTTTTTTTTTTTTTTTTTTGAGATAAAATTTTGCTCTTGATGCACAGGCTGAAGTGCAATGACACGATCTTTGGTCATTGTAACCTCTGCCTCCTGTGTTCAAGCCAGTGTCCTGCCTTAGCCTTCTGAGTAGCTGGGATTAGAGGCATTCACCACACAATTGGCTAATTTTGTCGTTTTTAGAAGAGAGGGGGTTTCACCATGTTGGTCAGGCTTGTCTCAAACTCCTGACCTCAGAAGATCTGCCCGCCCTGGCTTCCCACCATACAGGCAAGAGCCACCATCCCTGGACAAAAATTTCATTTCTTGAGCAACAAATCTGTTTCTGAGGAGATGCTTGTAGTCTAAATATGCAGATTCCTAGTCATTTCTAAGAGGAAGGGAGCCACTGTAAGGCAACCTGGGAGGGAGTTTAGGTTGGTTATGAGGCCATGAAAGCCATTCAAATTCACACATAAGAGAGTAGAGAAAGGGAATCCACGTTTTGACTGCCTCCACGTGCTCAGTATAACTTGGTCTTCATTATGTTGCACTACCTTTGGCATCAGAGAGAACCGGGTTTGAATCCCAGTTCCATCCCTCATTAGGACGTGATGGTGAACGTGGTTTTAACTCCCCTGAACCTCACTTTGCTCCTCTACAAAAAATGGGATTATTATGAGTCTTCCATAATATTAGGGTATAAAAATTGGTGTGGACATAATGACTGTAAAGGATAGGTTTAAGGCTTCAATAAGGTAAGTGTGTAAAAATGTGGACACAATGCCTATAATTTTTTAAGTATTCATTATGTTCAGAAGGAGGATTATATTTCTTTCATTTAATTTTTAGAGCAACTTTATAAAAACTGGTGTTACTTATATTTTTGAGATAATCAAACCAAGGATCTGAAAGATTAAATGAGTCACTACAGTTACAGTGCAGTTCACAATACATTTACTGGGTCATTGAAAGTAGCAATGGTGATCACATTTAAAATCTTGTATTAAGAGAATGCTTTTCTCTTACATAAGCCTCCTTGTTTGTTGAAGCCATCAATTCTAAGTTGCTGTATAAAGTGATCATTAGGAAACTGTGATATATTTAGTGTATAAGTTCAGAAAACGTCCTCTATTGCTCTTGTTAATTTGATTGAATATATAGGTTAATTTCAAAAATATAAACAGAATATGTTTGGATTGAATGTATGTGTGTGTGTGTGTGTGTGTGTGTGTGTGTGTGTGTGTATGAAATATAATTTGACATTACACAGTAGACTAAGCTCATGACAATTTTTTTCCTGAAACCACCTTCAGAAATCTGTCACTTTTGTAGTTTGTAAAAAACTCAGAGGTTATAGGGTAAAGGAGTTTCTATGAATTCCAGCTAGTGCAAGAGCCAGATTTGGCTTCAGTAATTTTAGCATAATTCATTGTAAGGTGATAATCCCTAGGAACTTCAAGACAGTGAGAAACCTGAAAGCTCTTAGCAGCCATGAATGAATGAAAGGAATGAATGAAAGGTGGGATGCAGTGGCTGGCAGGGTGGGGCCTTGTGAGCCACGTGCCTGGTCTCTCAAGTTCCAAGTAGGCAGGGACACATGGAGGGGACCCTGGGCCTGATTGTGTCCTCTTAACCGGGATGTGGCCTGGTTGGCAGGGCAACCCGCCCTCACCTGGTGGCCTTCAGAGTGTGCCTTCATCGGTTGCCTTTGTTTAGTGCCCTCAGTTGGTGCCCTCAGTCGGTGCTCTTTAGTTGTTGGCCTTCAGTTGGTTTGTCAGTGGTGGAAGGAGAAGGAGCTCTATCTGTGCTCTCTCCTCCTAAAGTCACAGTTCTCAGGCTTGTTGCACCTAGGCCCACTCTAAATAAACCAGGCAGGTTTGCGACTTTTACAGACAAGTCAACTCAAGGTAGGTGGGTGAGGTAAGCTGCGAGCTGCTAGTGGGATGCAGCCCTATGGCCAGGGTTGCCCGTGACAGTGGGACATTGCTCGGAAGAGGCGGCACGTTCTGAGCTCTGCAGACATAGAAGCAAGTGAAGGCCCAAGCTGCCTGAGAAGAGCAGAGTTGCCACAAGGGGACCATGCTGAAGTATCTCATGTGCACCAAAGGCAGCACCAGGCAGGGCTGAAGCAGGGGTTCTGTGAAGCCAGCGTGGGACTCTGACATCTATGCATGAGCGGCCAGAAAAGACAAATGCCAGCAGAGAGAAGCAGAGGCACCCAGAACATGCTGTCCCACAATGCCAGCCCCAGGCAGGGCCAGCTTAGAGTGTGGTGAGCAGAACCATCCTGATGCTGCATTATCCATGAGGTGGAGGTGGCAGCAGCACCTGACCCCACTGTTTTGGAGCCTGCCCAGTTTGCTTTGGGAGCTGGTCAGGGTCCTGACTTGCAGCACATTGGCGACCAGAAGACCACCAAAGGTAGGGAGACAACGAATACTGCTTGGCTCATCTATGTGTTACGTAATGCTCATCCTAAAAGATTGAATACAGCAGGAGCTCCTCTGGCCACTGCTGACTCAAGGTTCCCCCAAAGACATCCACAGCCTGGGGCTCTCCCTCCTGCCTCTAGTTAGCTTTCCTAGCCCCAGGCCCCAAACAGGAGGACTGGCTCTGCCTCGAGTCCCCACCCATTCATCTTTCTTCCTATCCCAATGCTCAGTTCTGTTTCCTCTTCTTCTTGCCCCAGGCTGCCTGAATACTAAGTTGTCAAAATACAAAATGTAAGCTATAGATTTCATTGTCGTAGAGAAAATGTCTGACAGCTTTTCTAGTTAAACTTAAGTTCCACGGTGAGACTCAAAATTTTATATCTTGAATTCTACACCAGACCTTTTTATTATAAAGCAATGTTAGAGGCACTCTTCTTGATTCCAATCATATAAAATGATTTTTTGTAGAGACAGGCTCTCACTCTGTTGCCCAGGCTAGTCTGGAACTCCTGGCCTCAAGTGATCCATCCACCTTGGCCTCCCACATTGCTAGGGTGACAGGCAGGAGTCACCACATCTGGCCCTTGGAGGTGCTTTTGCTTTGTGTGTATCGGCTGGTCTTCCTGCACAGCTGTCAGGAAGATGCTCCTGCAGCATAGTTGTAAATCTTTCTGTACGAATTCAGTGGATCCTGTGATTTTTTTTATGTGGAATAGCAATATATTATTTTAGAAAAGCTGGACAATTCAGTTAGTAACCTAGGGCCTAGAAAATTTTATTTCATGATTAACCCATTTCTTGGCCTAGAAAATGTCTTTTCTTAAAGCACCTGTTTATAAGGAGGTAAATATGTGGTCTAAATATGCAGCTTAGTAATCATCCTCATGAAGAATGGGACCACTGCAAGGCAACCTGGGAGGGAGGGAGTTTAGGATTGTTCTGAGGCCATAAAAACCAATGAAATTCAGACATAAAAGGGTAGAGAAAGGGAATCCACATGTTTTGATTCCCTCCATATGCTGGGTACAACTCAGTCTTTGTTATGTTGCACAACCTTTGGTGTCAGAGAGAATGGAGTTTGCATCCCATTTCCGTCACTCATTATGATATGGTGGGGAATGTTTTTAACTTCACTGAGCCTCAGTTTGCTCATCAACATAAGATGGGAGTGTTATGTGACTTCCATAAGGTACGTGTGTAAAAATCTGGCCATGATGACTGTAATTTAAAAGATGTAGTTGTTACATGGCTTCCATAATGTAAGTGTGTAAAAATCTGGGCATAATGCCTGTAACTTAAAAGATGAGGTTATTATGTGGCCTCCATAAGGTAAATGTGTAAAAATCTGGGCTTATTGTCTGTAATTAAGTACATGGGCTTGTTATGTGGCTTCCATAAGATAAGTGTGTAAAAATCTGTCCACAATGACTGTAATTTCAAATATGAAGTTGCTACATGGTTTCCATAAAGTAAGTGTGTAGAAATCTGGGCATAATGCATGTAATTTTAAAGAATGAAGTTGTTATGTGGCTTCCATAAGGTACATGTGTACAAATCTGGCCACGATGACTGTAATTTAAAAGGTGAAGTTGTTATGTGGCTTTCACAAGTTAAGTGTGTAAATATCTGGCCATAATGACTGTAATTTAAAAGATGAGTTTATTATGTGGGCTCCATAAGGTAAGTGTGTAGAAATCTGGGCATATTGTCTGTGATTTAATACAATGGATTATGTGGCTTCCTTAAGGTAAGTGTGTAAAATTCTGATCATAATGACTGTAATTTAAAAGAGGAGGTTATTATGTGTCCTCCAAAAGGTAAGTGTGTAAAAATCTGGGCCTGTTGTCTGTAATTTAATACATGGGGTTATGTGGCTTCCTTAATGTAAGTGTGTAAAAATCTGGCCATAATGACTGTAATTTAAAATATGAAGTTATTATGTGACTTCCATAAGGTAAGTGTGTAAAAATCTGGACACGATGCCTATAAATGTGTAAGTGTTCAATATATAGAGAAGGAGGATTCTTTTTCTGTCATCTAATTTTTAGAGCAAGCTTATAAAATTGGTGTTATATTTTGTAGATAATCGAACCAAGAGTCGGAGAGATTAAATAAGTCACCATAGTCACAAAGCAGTTCACAATACATACTGGGTAATTGTTATTTATTAGCAGCTTGAAGATCACATTTAAAATCTGTATTAACGGGGTGCTTTTCTCTCCCATAAGATTCTTTCTTTGTTGAAACCATAAATTTTAAGTTGCTCTATGAAAGTGAGTATTATTAGATAACTGTGATGAACTTAGAGAAAATTTCCTAAAATTGCTACACTATTAGTCTTGTTAATTAGGTTGAATATGTGTGTTATTTTCAAAAAAGGTAAGTTGAATATATATGTATTGAATATATAAAAAACTTGACATTGTAGGGTAGCCTTAAGTCATGGCAGTGTGTTTTTCTGAAAGCACATGCAGAAATCTGTCATTTTTCTAGTTTCCATAAAGCTCAGAGGTAATTGGGGAAAGGAGGCTCTATGAATCCCAGCTAGTGCATGAGGCGGATTTGAGTTCAGTAATTTTAGCATCTTTCATTGTAAGTAGATGATCCCTAGGAACGTCAGCACAGTGAGACATCTGAAAGCTCCCAGCAGCCAGCAATGAGTGAAAAGTGGGGCGGGACCGCTGGCAGGGCAGGGCCTAGTGAGCCTTGTGCCTACTCCCTCAAGTTGTGAGTCTGGGTGAAGTATGGAGGTGCCCTGGGCCTGACTGTTTCCTCTTAACCAGGATGCGGTCTGGTTGGCAGGTCAACTGGTCTTCACCTGGTGGCCTTCAGTGGCTGCCCTCATTGGTTGCCTTTGTTTTGTGCCCTCAGTTGGTACCCTCAGTTGTGTGGTCTTCAGCTGGGGTCTTCAGTGGGGGATCTTCAGTTCGTGGTTGGTGGCAGATGATGAGGAGCTGTGTCTGTGCTCTCTCCTCCCGCAGTCATAGCTGTCAGGTTTGGTGCATCCAGGCCCATTCTAAATCAACCAGGCAGGTTCTGACTGCTGCAGAGAAGTCAGCTCAGGGTGGGCAGGTGAGGCATGGTGCAGGCTGCAAGTAGGTTACAGACCCATAGTCCAGGGCTGTCCATGCCAGCCGTGCCTTGCCAGGAAGAGTCGGTAGGTGTGGAGCTCTGCAGATATATGGGCAGGCAGAGGCCCAAGTGGCCAAGAAAATCAGAGTTGCCACATGGGGACCACACTGACCTGTCACATGTGCAACAAAGGCAACCCCAGGCAGAGCCAGCGCAGGGATTCTGTGGAGCCATCTGGGCTCGGACATCTATGAGTGGACAGCCAGCAAAGGCACAGAACCCAGCAGAAAGGAGCAGAAGTGCCTGGAACACGCTGTACCCAATGCCAGGTCCACGCGGGGCCAGCTCAGGGTGACGTGAAGGGAGCAGTCCTGCAACTCTGAGATCTACGAGGTGGAGGTGACAGGAGCGCCAGACCCCACTGCTTTGGAGCCTGCCCAGTCAGATTTGGGAGCCAGCGAGGGTCATGACTTGCAGCACATTGGCGACCAGAAGACAACCAAAGGTAGGGAGGCTATGGATACCCCTCGGCCTCAGGACCTCCTCTTGCCCTACTGATGTAAAGTTCCCCCCAGAGGCATCCACAGCCTGGGGCTCCTCCCTCTGCCCTTGTTAACTTTCCTAGGCCCAGGTCCCAAGCAGGAGGACTGGCTCTGCCTCGAGTCCCTACCCCTTCTCTTTCCCTGCTGTGTCCAGACGGTTTCTTTCCTCCTTCCTACCCCAATGCCCAATTCTGGGCCCTCTTCCTCTTCCCACAGGCTGGCTGAAAGCTAAGTTTCAGAATACAAAATGTATGCCACAGATTTCATTGCTGTAGAGGAAATGTCTGACTGCTTCTCTATTTAAACTTTGTTTGTTTTCTTCATTTCTTTTAATATTAGAATAATTAAGCCTCATGATAGATGTACCTTTGTAACTTGAAAATACTGTACTCGATTTTCAGACTTTTCAAAACGAATTTTTAATGTTTCTTTTGATACACTTTTGGCAAACAGGTAGCATTCAGTTACTTGACTAACTTCTTTAGTGTTGATTTGTGAGGTTTTAGTGCATCTCACCCAAGCAGTACACACGGAATCCAATTTGTAGTCTCTGATCTTTATCCCCCTTCCCATAGTTTCCCCCTGAGTTTCCAAAGGCCATTGTAACATTCTTTTTTTTTTTTTTTTTTTTCTGAGACTGAGTCTCACTCTGTCACCCAGGCTGGGTGCTGTGTCATGATCTCAGCTCCCTACAACCCTTGCTTTTCACGTTCATGCAGTTCTCCTGCTTCAGCCTCCCGAGCAGCTGGGATGATAGTTGTAGGTCTTACATTTTTTGTATTTTTAGCAGTGATAGGGTTTCACCGAATTGGCCACTCTGTTCTCAAACTCCTGACCTCAAGTGATGCACCCACCTCAGCCTGCCCTAGGGCTGAGAATACGGGAATGAACCACCAGAGCCCAGCCAAACTTTCCCTTTTTTTTTTCTTTATTTTCTAATCTCCTGAACTCATTCTTTGAGTTGTCATGTAGATTAACGGGTTTCTCAAATTACTAGAAAACTAGTTTAAGAAATAAACAGGCAGAACAGTGCTGCTGAGCATGACTAAAGCATCTCTGTGTTCACTGGGAGAGGAGCTGAAGACCTTCTGGCATGGGCTGGGCAGCAGTTCAGTTGCAGGAGAAACAGCCCGAGTGTGGAGAGGTGGCCGTCCTCTACAGGATGCTTTGCAAAGAACCCAAGAAATCAACGTAGAGCTTCTTCTATCTGATTCTCTCACAGCTGTAAACCTTCCACGAGTTAAGCTTTGTGTCAAAATGACAAATTAAAAGGCAAGAAAATAAAATTGCAATACCAGGACTTTGGGGGGTGGGGAACACATCTGAAAACAGATTATTTCAGGAAACCCCACATTTTGCCCAAATCTCTGTCTATTGTGTCTCTGTCCAATGTACTCTTTACTGAGGACAATGTTCAAAAGTTGTTCCTGTACTCAGTGTGGCATGAAACTAGAAAACTACCTGTCAGGGAAAACAACAATGTAATTATTTTGAAGGTAAATAGGTTTTCAAGGCTTATTCTTCAATTATGAAAAGGTTTTCTAAACTAAAACATACTATTCCTCTCCACGAACACAGTTAATCCAGACCCTCATTGCTAGGGTGTATAAAATACCCTACTCACCTTCCTGAACCTTTGCTGAATCTCATATAAAGTTCTGTCACAGAACCTCAGGTTTTTCATGAGGCCTTGTGTACCATGCCATGCCTGTGACTTGCTTTCTTTGCTTTGTTTTCATTATTACTTTTATTTTAAAGACGTAGCCAGCAAGTATCTTTCTTTGCTTTAGAGATGTAAACTGCTTTGCATTTTCAGATTAACTTTCCAGGATGTTGAAAATGCTTTTCTCACTCTTCTTTTCTCGATTCCTCCCTCTCAGGACCTATAAAAGGCACCCCCCAGCCCAATGGACAGATGCCCCAGGCTGCACATTCTGTCAGTGCTGTTCTCCAAGAGGCCCAGACTCATGCTGAAACATGGACGGTGAGGCAAGAAAGCAGGTGACACACATTCCACCCAGCTTCCCCCAAAAGCGCATGTCCTAAACCATTCTCATTGTCCCAATAACTGTTATTTTAAAAAGAGAAAATGTGCTGGGTGTGGCGGCTCACACCTGTAATCCCAGCACTTAGGGAGGCCGAAGCAGGAGAATTCCTTGAGCTCCAGAGTTCCAGACCAGCCTGGGGGACGTAGTGAGAGCTCATATCTACTAGAAATAGAAAAATTAGCCAGGCGTGGTGGGGTGCACCTGTGCTCCTAGGTACTCGAAAGCCTGAGGTGTTTGAATTGCTTGTGCCCATGATTTCAAGGCTGCAGTGAACTTGATCATGCCACTGCACTCCAGCCTGGTGATAGATAATGGCCCTGTCTTAAAAAGAGAAAAAACAAAAACAAAAAAAGGGTTACACTAAAAATGTGCATTTTCTATGTTCCCCATTAATGTACTACATTCATGCCCAGGGTGATGGAGGGAAATATACCTTTTAAAGTAATAGGTAAATTGGAATGGTATCCTCCATAACATTTTTCAACCCAATAGATTAATGAGGATTCATTTAAATCCATCTTAAAATCATACCTAATAATGATGATTTAGTTACTGATCTAGTTCATAATCTCTCAGCTGACTGTAAATTCTGTTGAAGATTTCTCATGTCTGATTCAGGACAACCTTAAATAACTGTGACAATAGCATGTCACCGAGCTAGGACAGGCGGGTGCTTAACTTTAGCAATCTTTCACTTCTTTCACCCTTTCATTTTTTCCCTCAGTCAGTGGTCAAAACAATTATATCTTGGTATTTATTGAACCTTTTATTGAAAACCACTGCAGGCCTTTAAAAGTTGTATTTCTTTAATGTTCACATTATCTTCTCAAGGCTGACAATCTCTTCATGCAATGCACTTTCAGCTATTATTATTTTCATTATTTCTATACTGCCAATTGAAGGAAAGCATATAAAAATGCTGAAAGAAATAAAAGAATCCCAGAACAGAAATCACTTAACTATATGTGAACACCAACACCCAAGCCGCCTGTTTAGAAATTTTTTTTTAAAGTACATCACCAGTTAATTTTCTTATCCCACTAAGTAAATAAACTAAATCAAATAAAAACCAAATCAGAAGGCACTTTATTAGAAAAAAAACTTCCAAATGTAATCTTCAGAAGTAAGAAACTATTAGGCAGAGGAAGAAATAAACTGGAACCCTGATGAAATGTAAATTGGAATGATAATTATCAAAACAGAGGGATTGGATCCAGCTGCCTGGGGATGTTTCATTATATAAATATCAATTATGATCTCTTCCAGTATTGGCAGGGCAAGGGCTATGCCTCTATTAGACTTTAGCCAGATTTGGTGTTCTGGTTTCTACCAATAGCACACACTGCTGATTTTTCTTTTCAGAACTCACATACGTATCTGATTTGATCTCATCACAACCTGGGACACAGGTTATAAATAGAGACTACAGAGCTCGTTTTATACCCGGTGAACCAGGCAACTTCCATGCAGTTGAGAAAAGGTAAGCTGTCTGGGTCCAGTGGCTCACACCTGTTATTCTAGCACTTTGGGAGGCCGAGGTGGGCAGATCACTTGAGCCCAGAAGTTGGAGAGCAGCCGGGGCAACATGCCAAAAAACCATCTCTACAAAAAATACAAAAATTAGCTGGGCAATGTGGCACATGCTTGTCATCCCAGCTACTCGGGAGGCTGAGGCATGAGGATGGCTGAGCCCTAGAGGTAGAGGTTGCAGTGAGTCCAGCTGAGATGCCACTGCACTCCAGCCTGGGTGACACAGTAAGATCCTGTCTCAAAAAAAAAAAAAAAAGGCCAGTTGCAGTGGCTCAGGCCTATAATCCCAGCACTTTCAGTGGCCAAGGTGGGCAGATGACCTGAGGCCAGAAGTTCAAGACCAGCCTGGTCAACATGGCGAAACCCCGTATCTACTAAAACTAGCAAAATTAGCCAGGCATGGTGGCACATACCTGTCTTCCCAGCTACTTGGGAGCCTGAGGCAGAAGAATCACTTGAACCTGGGAGGCGCAGGTTGCAGTGAGCCTAGATGGCACCACTGGACACCAGCCTGGGTGATACAGCAAGATTACCTCTCAAATAATAGTTAATAATAATAATGCCATTTAGAGTCATTGCCCTATTCCAGAGCAAAGATGAGCTCATGAACAACCAGGAGTCTCAGTGACTGAGGGACAGAGGCTCCCCAGGCGGCAGACAGAGACCTCACATATCTATGGCATGTCCTGTCCACTGGGACTGTTTCGTCAAGAATAAAGAATGCTAATCCGGAGGCTGAGGCAGGAGGATCGCTTGAGCTCGGGAGGTCGAGGCTAAAGTGAGCCCAGATCAAGCCACTGCACTCAGCCTGGGCAACAGAGTGAGACCCTGTCTCTACTAATTAATAACAATAAGTTGAAAATTTCAAAAATTTCAAATAATGAATGCTGCCATCATTCCATTTCAGGATAAGAAGGCAGCATTGAGAACCACCAGGAGCCGGGAGCGCCCCAGGCCCCGCAGGCCCCCAAGTTCAGCCTGATCCCACTCCCTTCTGGTGTCGGACACCAGCAGCATTCCCGCCAAGTCCCCCAAGGTTGCTTCCCTGCCCCACCTGATGCCTTCCTGCTGCTGCAGCCACCACCACCGCTAGGTCGTCCCCTCCCCGTGGTAGCCAAGAGGCCTCCTATGCCCCGCAAGAGGTAGGAAGCATCCATGTTCAGAAGCAGCAAATGGATAAAATAAATGAATAAAAGTAAAACGTTCTTCCTGATGATGGTATTTCTAGAAAGATTATTGAGTCACTCTTTCTTGAGATCCACACTATAATTAAAAATAGGTTTCATCATCCCATGCCTTCTGAAGTCTTGGTGACCTTAGATACATTTTCTATCTCTACCTCTGCGACCTTCAGGATTCTCAGGAAAATCCAGAGAGGAAAACCGGAAAACATGACAAGCAGAGGCTGTTCCCTTTCTCTGTGACCCCGTTGCTTGATTGATTGGAGTCCTGGACACACGCTGTTTTGCTTTGGCTTTTTTAATGCTTGGATAACAGTAAAAATTAAGTTATTTAGTTAGGTTTTGAATTCTGTGTTATTACAATGCTCTAAGTATCCTGTAAATAAGAATGTAGGGGCAGGCAAAGGCAGTCTTATATGTGTATATTTCAATCTGGAATGTTTTCCCTCAGAGACACATTTAATGCCCAATTTATCCTTGGCTCTTGGGACCTATATCTCTTCTCTTTCAGATTGGCTTCTGATAGCCCTTTTACATTTTCTTAGTTTCTTTCCATGGCTCTGTTTTTGTTTTTGTTGTTTTTTAAACTGTAAAACTCCTTGAAATCTTCTTAAAATGAGTGGAAAATAATAATGCATTTTTTTAAATTAAGGAAGATAATTAATGGTATGTTTTAGTATTTGGGGAAGAGTAAGCTCTAAATCATGCTGTCTCAACCCATGGGCTGCAGGTGGCCCAGGACCGCTTTGAATGCTGTGAGTAATTACATAAAGTACAAACTTTTTGTGAGCACTTCAGTCTACAAATCACAACATAAATAACACATGCAATTAAGATCAGTGACCCATCACTTCTTTCAAAGTATGCTGTTGCCCATCACTGCACATCGGTCACTGACTTTACACAGAGAGCAAAGAATGTTACTGTCTTGCCTCCTTGTCTCCCAGTGAGAAGCCCACGTGACATTTTAGGAAAATGAATAATCAAAAGAGAAAATTGGTCAACAGGCATGAAAGTGCAACAACAAAATGAAAAGGGATAACACGAAGTGTAATTCAAATGGAACATAAGTGTAGTTGTAGAAGAAATAGCGGCAATTCACCAAAACAGATGTTTCCTCGGTATTTCAAGTATTTTTGCCAAATAAATCCATTCTAAATATAATTGAAGCTCTATATTTACAGAAATACAGGAGGCAGAGATATGTGTGGTGTTAGGCTGCTTTTCTGCTGCTATAAAGAAATATCTGAGACTGGGTAATTTATAAAGAAAAAAGGTTTAATTGGTTCTCAGGTCTGCAGGCTTTACAGGAAGCATGGTGCTGGCATCTGCTCACCTCCTGTCTGGGGGCTTCCACTCATGGCAGAAGGCATAGAAGGCGAAGTGAGAGCAGGATTCTCATATGGAGAGAGTGGGAGCAAGAGAGCAAGCGGGGGAGGTGCCACACACTTTTAAACAACAGATGTCCTGAGAACGAACTCACTATCAGTGGGACAGCACCAAGTTAAACAAATCCGGCCCCTTGACCCAAATGTCTCCCACAAGTCCCCACCTCCAACATTGGGGATAATATCTCAACGTGAGTATATTAGTTCATTTTCATACTGCTATAAAGAAACTACCAGAGACTGGGTAATTTATAAAAGGATTTATAGCTTTCGGTCCCGGCGGCGGCAAGGCTGATCAAGCGACACCCTCCCTTCACTCTCTGCGCCCGCTCTCCGGCTGTCCGCCCGCCCCGCTGCCCGCCCCGCCACCATGACGGAACAGGCCATCTCCTTCGCCAAGGACTTCCTGGCCGGAGGCATCGCCGCCGCCATCTCCAAGACGGCCGTGGCCCCGATCGAGCGGGTCAAGCTGCTGCTGCAGGTCCAGCACGCCAGCAAGCAGATCGCCGCCGACAAGCAGTACAAGGGCATCGTGGACTGCATCGTCCGCATCCGCAAGGAGCAGGGCGTGCTGTCCTTCTGGAGAGGCAACCTGGCCAACGTCATCCGCTACTTCCCCACGCAAGCCCTCAACTTCGCCTTCAAGGATAAACACAAGCAGGTCTTCCTGGGGGGCGTGGACAAGCGCACGCAGTTCTGGAGGTACTTCGCGGGCAACCTGGCCTCCGGTGGGGCGGCCGGCGCCACCTCCTTCTGCTTCGTGTACCCGCTGGATTTCGCCAGAATCCGCCTGGCCGCCGACGTGGGCAAGTAGGGCACGGAGCGCGAGTTCCGCGGCCTGGGAGACTGCCTGGTGAAGATCACCAAGTCCGACAGCGTCCGCAGCCCGTACCAGGGCTTCAGCGTCTCCGTGCCGGGCATCATCATCTACCGCGCCGCCTACTTCGGCGTCTACGACACGGCCAAGGGCGTGCTGCCCCACCCCAAGAACACGCACATCGTGGTGAGCTGGATGATCGCGCAGATGGTGACGGCCGTGGCCGGCGTGGTCTCCTACCGCTTCGACACAGTGCGCCGGCGCATGATGATGCAGTCGGGCCGCAAAGGAGCTGACATGATGTACACGGGCACCGTGGACTGTTGGCGGAAGATCTTCAGAGACGAGGTGGGCAAGGCCTTCTTCAAGGGTGCGTGGTCCAACGTCCTCCGCGGCATGGGGGGCGCCTTCGTGCTGGTCCTTCACGACGAGCTGAAGAAGGTCATCTAAGGGCGCGGCCGTGACGTGCGCGTGCGCGCACACACACACAGAGACACGCACACACCAACACAACCACGTAGAATCCTCAACTGAGCGGACCACCGACCTTCCAGAAATTCCAGTCTCTTTCCCAGTCGGATCCTGCCTGTAGACAGCCAGGTAAGGTTCTAGAAAAGGGGGCGCACTGTGATCCAGCCATCGGCACCCGATTCCATGTCTTGATCACGGAGGGAGGGAACCATGGCGTCCTCTCGGGCCCCGGGTGAGACACTCCAGTGCTCAGACCTGCAGTCCAGATGCTTGTAGGACCCGAGTCGTGTTTAACTATTTATTTAAAACAAGAGAACCACATCTTCTGTTTCTACGTAAAAAAAAAAAAAAAAAAAAGGATTTATAAAAATTGACTCACAGTTATGCATAGTTGGGGGGCCCTCAGGTAACTTACAATTATAACAGAAGGTAAAGGAGAAGCAAGACACATCTTACATGGAGGCAGGACAGAGAGTGGGCAAAGAGGAAATGCCAGACACTTATCAAACTACCAGATCTCATGAGGACTCTCTCATTATCACAAGAACAGCCTGGGGTAACTGCCCCCGTGATCCAGTCACCCCCGCCACCAAATCCCTCGGACTACACGAGGGAGTCATAATTCAAGATGAGATTCAGGTGGGGACACAGAGCCAAACCCTGTCAATGAGATGTGGACGGGACGTCCAAAGTATAGCACAGGTTAAATAATACCGCAGAATGCAATCAGAAAATGCAGAGTGTTGAAATACCACAGGATGAATAATGCGGTTTCTTCAATTAAAACTAAAGAAACCAAAAGAGTGCAAGTAAAAAAAGATGCAGGTGGTATACTCAAAAATATCAAAGGAAATTTAAGGCATATTACCATCCAATTTTAATGTATAGTCCTTATTGGGATCTCAATTAAAATAACTATAAAATAATGATGATTATAATAATTCACAAGATGAGGAAAATCTTGAAAACTGACCGAATATATAATTTGATGCATTAAGAGTTATGTCTAAATTGTCTCAAGGTCATAGGGTGTCAGAGTCTGTGTTTTACATCATTAACATTTAAAAATGCATACAGAAATATTTGTAGATGAACTGAAACAATGTTTGAATCTTCTAAAAAACTGAGGATGTATATATTATACATCAAGCGAATAATGAGGAATGGGGGGAAGTGTGTGCAGGTGTAGATGAGGCACAATTGGCAAGGTGCTGATCATTAGTAAGCTGATTAAACAGTAAATTAGGTTCATCAAACTATTAAAGTTTTCTCTACCTTAGCAAATGTTTGAAAATTATATAATAGAAAAATAAAACTCTAGGAGCTTAATACAACTGAATACCCACTGATATACCCCAAAGTGCTGAGTTTCCTGTTTTTTGAGACACAGTTGTGCTCTTGTTGCTCAGGCTGGAGTGCAATGGCACAATCTCCTCTCCCTTCAACCTCTGCCTCCTGAGTTCAAGCAATTCTCGTGCCTCAGCCTCCCAGGTGGCTAGAATACAGGCACCCACCACAAGGCCCAGCTATTTTTTTTTTTTTTTTTTTTTTGTATTTTTAATAGGGACAGAGTTTCTCCACGTTGGCAAGGCTGGTCTTGAACTCCCGGTCTCAGGTGATCCGCCTACCTCAGCCTTCCAAATTGCTGGGATTACAGGCATGAGCCACCATGCCAGGCCCAAAGAATTCATTTTGATTACAACTGTTATAAGATCATTGAGAATAACTCATGTGGTTTATCAAAAACACCTTATTATTCCATTAAAGTTGCTGACTAGAACAAAAAAGATCATGTAGATGTTTCAAAGAATATGTTCCAGTTTATTTGGCTAAAGAATATTTTCATATATAATCATTATTACCGAATGTGGGATTG
Source organism: Aotus nancymaae (assembly GCF_030222135.1). Classification (NCBI taxonomy): domain Eukaryota; kingdom Metazoa; phylum Chordata; class Mammalia; order Primates; family Aotidae; genus Aotus; species Aotus nancymaae. Next base: position 8,525,996 of record NW_026988492.1, on the reverse strand, counting down.
GCATCAAAATATCAATAATCAAAAATAATTTTTTAAACTGATTATTCTATGTTGTGTTAATGATAGAAGAATTCTTTATTTTTTCCAAATTAAGATGAGCAACTAACACTGAGATCTTTAGCCCAGGAAGGAGTAGGTGAGGCGTAGGCTGGTTTCTTGGCTGTCAATTACTACTGGAAATGATGTCAAAGGCCTTGCTGGAGAAGATGCACCTGGTAAACACTGTGGGCAGATAACTAAGAGAATAATTACTCAGGAGCCTGAGAAATGTCTACATTTCAAAATGGCAAGGTCAACTTCAAATGTTTAAAAATGTTTCTACTTTGGGACACCGAGGTGGGCGGATCACTGGAGGTCAGAACTTGGACACCAGCCTGGCCAATACTACAAAACCTTGCCTCTACTAAAAATACAAAAATTAGCCAGCCATGGCAGCATCTGCCTGTACTCCCAGCTACTTCAGAGATAGAGATAGGAGAATGGGTTGAACCTGGATGGGGAGGATGCAGTGAGCCGAGATCACGACACCACACTCCAGGCTGTGTGAAGGAACTAGATTGTCTCAAATCAACCAAATGACACAAAACGTGTATACATTTTATGTTTTATAAAAAATCTCTAGTTGTTACTTAGAATTTCTATTCCACAGAAGTTCCTTAAGTACTATTTTTGTACTAAACTAAAAGAAGGAATATAGACATTGTCATGCAGAGTACAAATATATCCCCATCATTTTAAGATCCCTTTACAGCATTACAGAATTGTAATTTTCTTAAATATTTACAAAAAAAAAAGAATGTCAATGATTTGCAATCTTTCCAAATGAAGGGCATGAATTCCAGCTCATGCTGCTTCCTCACTAGAAGTTTTGCCCCATAATAATAAACTGAGGCATCAATGACACACTTCTTTTAGCAACAAATCTAAGATTGAAATATATACTTCCAGTGGTTTTGCTATATCTTGGAGATTATGAAGGAAATGCTTAGGATAAAAATGGTGGAATATTAAACCATGAAATTAAAGGTGAGAGATCAAGCACAACAGGTTATTGTATTACTAACATTTTAATATAAAGATTGCATCATCATAAATACAGAGATTTGGAGCTCATCTTAGCACTTCTCCCCAGGTACCTTCAATATATATCATTTTATTGAAGTTGCGTGTATACCCATCAGTCTCACCTACTACTTGAACAGCTCCTCTAATTGATTCTTCCATTTCTCTACCATATCTTGCTTTGAGTCAATTCTAAAGAAATGTTTGATGAAAGAAGGTAAATAGCAGTAACACGTGGAAAGGGCTGCATCTAGAAAGGTGCTCTATCAACGTGACCACTAGAAAAATGTGATATCCTTAGTGTATGAATTTCAGGAAGTTTCCCTATTACACTTGCTAGTTTAAATGAATACGTGTTATCTTCAAAAACATATAAATTGAATATATACTTATTGAATGCATATATACACACATTGAATATATATGTATATAACATATACACATGTTAGAGTAGGCTTAACTCATGGCAATGTTTTTTTTCTGAAAGCACCTGCAGATATTTGTCGTCTTTCTAGTTTCGAAAACCTCAGAAGCCATGGGGGAAAGGGGATCTTTTGGATGCCACATAGTGCATGAGGCACATTTGGTTACACTGATTTTAACATAACTCGTATTCATAATTCACATTGAGGAAACCAGAAAACTGCTAGCAGCTATCAATTAACGGCAGGTGGGGCGGGTCGCGGGTGGGGGGGCGGGCCTTGTGAGCCCGTGCCTGGGCTCCCACGTGGGGGAAGGGCCGCACGTGGAGGGAACTTAAAGCCTGATTGGTTCCTCCTAAGCAGGACGCGATCTGGTTGGCAGGGCAACCGGCCTTCAGTTGGTGGCCTTCAGTTACTGCCTTCAAAGTTGGCGTCACTCCGTTGGGAGAGTCAGCAGGTGCTGAGCTGTACAGACCTGGAAGCAAGCGAAGGCCCAAGCTGCCCGGGAACAGCAGAGGCGCCCCATAAAAACCACGCTGACCTGTCGCATGTGGACCAAAGCCAGCCCCAAGCAGGGCCGGTGCTGGGGTTCTGCAGAGCCGTCCTGCGGCTCTGACATCTATGAATGAGTGGGCGGCCAGCAAAGGCACAGACCAGGCAGAGAGGAGTTACAGGCGCCCGGAACACGCTGTACCCCAATGCCAGCGCCAGGCGGGGCCGGCTCAGGGTGAGGGGGCGGGGCCGTCCTTCAGCTTTGATTCAGATCTACAAGACGGAGATGGCTCTAGTGCCTGACCCCGCTGCTTTGGAGCACACGGGCCACCAGAAGATGCCCAAAGGTAGGGAGGCAACGGATACTGCTTGGCCTCAGGGATCCTCTCGCCATTGCTGACAGAAAGTTCCCCCTAGAGACATCCACAACCTGGGGCTCCTCCCTCCCTCCCCTAGTTAGCTTTCCTAGGCCCAGCTCCCAGGCAGGAAGACTGGCTCTGCCTCGAGTCCCCAGCCCCTCTTCTTTCCCTGCTGTGTCTGGCGGTTTCCTTCCTCTTCCCTACCCCAGTGCCCACTTCCGGGACCTCTTCTTCTTCCCCCAGATGGCGGAAAACTAAGTTTACAAAACACAGAATGGATGCTACAGATTTCACTGTGTAGAGAAAACGTCTGACACCTCTTCTATTCAAACTTAAGTAGCCACAGTGGAGCGGTTTCCCAATGCCAGCCCCAAGCGGGGCCAGCTCAGGCTGAGGTGGGCGGAGCCGTCCTGCTGCTCTGAGATCCAGGAGGTGGAGGTGGGAGCAGCGCCAGACACCTCTGCTTGGAGCCTGCCCAATCTGATGCGGGGGCCCTGACCTACAGCATAGCGGCGACCAGAAGACGCCCAAAGGTAGGGAGGCCACAGATACCGCTCGGTCTCAGGAGGTCCTTTGGCCATTGCTGACCCAAGGTTCCCCCCAGAGACAGCCACAGCCTGGGGCTCCTCCCTCCTGCTCCCCGTTCTCTTTACTAGGCCCAGGCCCCGAGCAAGAGGACTGGTTCTGGGACTTACAATTTCGTATGTTCAATTCTAGACCAGAGCTCTATACTAAAGTAACGTCAGAGGTACTCTTCTTGTTTCTAATCATGAAAAATTGTTTTTTTTTAGAGACGGGGTCTCACTGTGTTGCCCAGAATGTTCTCAAACTCCTGGTCTCAAGTGATTAACCCACTTTGGCCTCCCACATTGCTGGGATGACAAGCAAGAACCACCACACCTGGCCTTCGGAGGCGCTCTTGCTTTGTGTGTTTCAGCTGGTCTTCCTGCGCAGCTGTCAATAAGGTGCTCCTGCGGCATCGTTTCAAATCTTTCTGCAAAAATTCAGTGGATCCTGTGATTTTTTAACAGAATAGCCTATTATTTGGAGAAGAGAAGCTAAACAATTCACAGTTAGTCACCTATGGGCTAGACATTTTTATTTCATGATCAACACAACCGTTTACAGATGCTTGTGGTCCAAAAATGCAGCTTCCTAATCATCCCCAAGGAGAAGGGATCCACTGAAAGCCAACCTGGGAGGGAGTTTAGGATTGTTCTGAGGCCGTGAAAACCATTAAAATTCACACAGAAGAGGGTAGAGAAAGGGAATCCACATGTTTTGATCCTACACGTGCTGGGTGTAACTCGGTCTTTGTGAAGTTGAACCACCTTTGAGGCAGGGAGGACTGGATTTGAATCTCAGTTCCATCACTCATTATGACCTGATGGTGAATGTGTTTTTAACTCCTCTGAGCCTCCGTTTGCTCATCTGCAAAAGGTGGGATTGTTATGAGGACTGCATAAGGTAAGTGTGTAAAAATCTGGGAATAATGCCTGTAATTTAAAGACAAAGTTGTTATGTGACTCAATAAGGTAAGTAAAAATCTGTACACAATGTCTTTAATTTTGTGATTGTTCAATATATGGAGAAGGATTATTTTTCTTTAATTTTTGGACAAGTTTATAAAATTGGTATTATAAATGTTTTTGAGATAATCTAACAAAGGATCAGTAAGTTTAAATAAATTACCAAGCAGTTCACAATATATTTACTGGGGAAGTGCTAGTTAAAGGTAGAAATGGGCCAGGTGCAGTGGCTCAGGCCTGTAATCCTAGCACTTTCAGAGGCTGAGGTGGGCGGATCACCTGAGGTCCAGACTTCAGGACCAGCCTGACTAACATGGGGAAACCCTGTCTCTACTAAAAATACAAAATTAGCCGGGCATGGTGTCACATGCCTGTAATCTCAGCTCCTCGGGAGGCTGAGGCAGGAGAATTGTTTGAACCCGGGAGGCAGAGGTTGCACTGAGCTGAGATCACACCATTGCTCTCCAGCCTGGCCAAGAAGAGTGAAATTTCATCTCAAAAAAAAAAAAAAAAAGAAATGATGATCACATTGAAAATCTTGTATTATGTGGTGGTTTTCTCTTACCTAAGCCTCCTGGTTTGCTGAAACCATAGATTTGAACTTCTATCAAATTGATCTTTAGAAAAATGTGATGTGTTAGTATATAAATTTTGCAAAATTTTCTCAGTCTTGTTAATTTGCTTAAACATGTGTATTTAAAATTAAGAATATAAATGTGAATGTGTATTAACATATTTCATGTAGCGTATCAATTACATATATGATCTATATCAAAAGGTCACAGAGTAATCTCAGTTCATGGCACTGTTTATATCTGAAAGCACCTGCAGAAATTTGCATTCTGTGTAGTTTCCAAAAACTCAGAGGCCATGGGGAGTGAGGGTCCTTGAAAGTCAGGTTGCGCATGAGGTACATTAGGATACAGAAATTTGACCAGAATTTACATTTATAATTCACAGTAAAGAAAGTTGCTACCAGCTACCAATAAATGAAAGGTGGGGTGGGATCGTTGTGGGGGAGGGGCTTTGTGAGCCATTGCCCAGGCTCCCACCTCACAAATGACAGGCCGACGCCTAGAGGGAACCCACATCCTGATTGGTTCCTCCTAAGCAGAACGTGAGGTGGTTGGCAGGGTAACCGGCCTTCATTAGGTGGCTTTCATTTAGTGCCTTCAGTGGGTGCCTAAAGTTGGTGCCATTTGGTTGCCTTTCCTGGGGAGAGGCAGAAGGTGCTCAGCTCTGCAGACATGGGGACAAGCAGAGGCCCAAGCTGCCCCAGAAGAGCAGAGGGGCCCCATGGAGACCACCTGACCTGTGCATGTGCACCCAAGCCAGCCTCAGGCAGGGCCGGCACAGGGGTTGTGTGGAGCTCTTCTTCGACTTTGACATGAATGAGTGGGTGGCCAGCAAAAGCACAGGTCACAGCAGAGAGGAGCAGAGGCTCCTGGAACATGCTGTCCCCTAATGCCAGCCCCAAGCGGGGCCAGATGGGGGTGCGGTGGGCAAAGTCATCCTGCACTCTGGGATCCATGAGCCAGAGGTGGGAGCAGCACCAGACATCCATGCTTGGAGCCTGCCAAATCTTATTCCAGAGTCCTGACCTGCAGCACATTGGTGACCAGAAGACGCCCAAAGGTAGAGAGACCACAGATACCACTTGGCCAGATAACTCTGGCCATTGCTGACCCAAGGTACCCCCAGAGGCATCCACAGACCGGCCTCATCCCTCCTGCCCCTAGTTGGCTTTCCTAGGCCCAGGCCCTAAGCAGGAGGACTGGCTCTGCCTGGAATGCCCACCCCTTCTTCTTTCCCTGTTGAATCCAGCTGGTTTCTTTTCTCCTCGCTTCCCAAATGCCCACTTATAGGCCATCTTCTTCCCCTCAGCTGGTCAAAAACTAAGTTTTCAAAATACAAAATGGATGCTACAGATTTTATTGTAGAGGAAATGTCTGAAAGCTCTTCTATTTAAACTTAAGTAGCCACATTGGGACTCACAATTTTATATCTCGTGTTCTAGACCAAAGCTCTCTATTCTAAAGCAATAGCAGAGGATTACAGGTACTCTTCCTGATTCTAATAATAAAAAAATAATCATTTTTTGTAGAGACAGGGTCTCACTGTGTTGCCCAGGCTAGTCTCAAACACCTGGCCTCTAGTGATTCACCCACTTAGGCCTCCCGCATTGCTGGGATGTCAGGCAAGAACTACCGCACCTGGCCTCTGGAGGCGCTCTTCCTTTGTGTGCTTCTGCAGGGCTTCGTGCACAGCTGTTAGGTACAGGGTCCTACAGCATAGTTCCACCCTTTCTGCGCAAATTCAGTGGATGCTGTGATTTTTTACATGGAATAGCCTTTTATTTATTGCAGAGAATCTAGACAATTCAACGTAAGTAACCCTATGGCCTAGCAAATTTCATTTCTTGATCAACACAGCTTTTAAAAGGTGATGCTTCTGGTCGAAATACACAGATTCCTAATCACCCCCAAGATAAAGGGAACCACTGCAAGGCAACCTGGGAGGGAGTTTAGGATTGTTCTGAGGCGTGAAAGCCATTCAAATTCATGAGGGAGTAGAAAAGGGAATCCATATGTTTTGATCCCTCTGTGTTCTGGGTATAGCTTGATCCGCATTAAATTGCACCATTCTTGGCATCGGAGAAAACTGGAGATGAATCCCAGTTCCATTACTCATTATGATGTCATAATGAGTGTGTTTTTAACTCATCTGAGCCTGTTTGCTCAACTATAAAAGATGTGATTTTTATGAGGCCTCCATAAGGTAAGTGTGTAAGAATCATGGCAAAATGCTTGTAATTCAAAAGAGAGGGTTGTTACGAGGCTTCTATAAGGTAAGTGTGTAAAAATGTGGACACAATGCCTATAACTTTCTAAGACTTTAATATATGAAGAAGAAGATTATTTTTGTCTCATTTAATTTTTAGAGCAAGTTTATAAAATTGGTGATACTCACATTTTTAAGATAATGAAACCAAGGATCAGAAAGACTAAACAAATCACCATAGTCACAAAGAAATTCACAAGACATTTACTGGGTAGTATTTAGTTAAAAGTGCCAATGATAATCACACTGAAAATTTTGTATTATGTGGTGGTTTTCTCTTACATAAGCCTTTCAGTGTGTTGAAACTATAAATTCTAAGTTGCTCTATCAAAGTGATCATTACAAAATGTGATGTACTTGGTGTAAAAGTTTTAGAAAATTTCTTTGGTTAGATTTGTGAATTTGATTGTGTATGTATATTATTTTAAAAAGTGTAAAATGAATATGTGGATTGAATATATGTGTGTGTATATGAAATATGACTAGACATTATAGAGTAGGCATAGCTCATGGGAAGGTTTTTTCTGAAAGCACCTGCAGAAATCTGTCTTTTTCTTAGTTTCTAAAAATCTCAGGTTATGGGGGAAAGGGGGTTCTGTGAATCCCAGATAGTGCATGAGGCAGATTTGGTTTCAGTAATTTTAGCATTATTCATTGTAAGGTGATGATCCCTAGGAAAGTCAGCACAATGAGAAACCTGAAAGCTCCCAGCAGCCAGCAATGAATGAAAGGTGGGTGGGACCACTGGCAGGGTGGGACCAATTGCAGGGCTAGGCTAATAGTATGGCAGGGCCTTGGAGCCAAGTGCCTGTGCTCTCAAGTTCCAACTTTAGGGGGAGGCATGCAGGGGACTCTGGGCCTGATTGTTTCCTCTTCACCAGGATGCAGTCTGAATGGCAGGGCAACTGGCCTTCACCTGGTGACCTTCACTGGGTGCCCTCATCACTTGCCTTGGCTTGGCACCCTCAGCTGGGGGTCTTCAGTTGGTGGCCTTGAGTTGTTGGGCAGCAGTGGAAGGAGCTCCGTCTATGTTCTCTCCTCCTGCAGTGCCAGCCCCAAGTGGGACCAGCTCAGGGTACAGTGGGAAGAGATGTCCTGACGGTCTGAGATCTACCACACGGAGGTGGCAGTAGCTCCAGACCTCACTGCTTTGGAGCCTGCACAGGTGGATTTGGAAGCAGAAGAGGGTCCTGACTTGCAGCACATTGGCGACCAGAAGACACCCAAAGGTAGGGAGGCAACGGACACTGCTTGGCCTCAGGAGCTTCTCTGGCCATTGCTGACCCAAGGTTGCACCTGGAGGCATCCACAGCATGGGGCTCCTCCCTCCTTCCCCTAGTTAGCTTTCTTAGGCTCAGGCCACAAGCAAAAGGACTGGGTCTGCCTTGCCTTCCCAGCTTATCTTGGTTCCCTGCTGGGTCCATCCAGTTTCCTTCCTCCTTCCTACCCCAATGCTGAGTACTGGGACCTCTTCTTCTTCCCCCAGGCTGGCCAGAAACTAAGTTTCCAAACTACAAAATGAATGCCACAGATTTCATTGCTGTAGAGGAAATGGCTAACATTTCCTTCTATTTAAACTTAAATATCCCTATTGGGATTCACAATTTCATATCCTGATTTCTGGACTAGAGCTCTGTATTTTCAAGGAATTACAGAGGTATTTCTTCTTTATTCTAATCATTTAAAAAAAATTTTTTTTTAAAAAGACAGGATCTCACTGTGTTCCCCAGGCTGGTCACAAACTCCTGTTGTCAAGTGATCCACCCGCCTTGGCTTCCCACATTGCTGGGCTGACAGCCAAGAAGCACCACACCTGGTATTTGCAGGTGCTCTTGCTTTGCGTGTTTCCACTGGATCTCCTACCCAGCTGTCAGTCAGATGCTCCTGAGGCATAATTCCAAAGTTTTCTATACCAATTCAGTGGATCCTGAGATGTTTTACATGTAATAATACCTTTGCTTATGGCACATAAGCTAGACAATTCAGTTAGTAACCTAGGCCCTAGAAATTTTCCTGTCTTTTTTTTTTTTTTTTTTTTTTGAGATAAAATTTTGCTCTTGATGCCCAGGCTGAAGTGCAATGACACGATCTTTGGTCATTGTAACCTCTGCCTCCTGTGTTCAAGCCAGTGCCCTGCCTTAGCCTTCTGAGTAGCTGGAATTAGAGGCATTCACCACACAATTGGCTAATTTTGTCGTTTTTAGAAGAGAGGGGGTTTCACCATGTTGGTCAGGCTTGTCTCAAACTCCTGACCTCAGAACATCTGCCCGCCCTGGCTTCCCACCGTACAGGCAAGAGCCACCATCCCTGGACAAAAATTTCATTTCTTGAGCAACAAATCTGTTTCTGAGGAGATGCTTGTAGTCTAAATATGCAGATTCCTAGTCATTTCTAAGAGGAAGGGAACCACTGTAAGGCAACCTGGGAGGGAGTTTAGGTTGGTTATGAGGCCATGAAAGCCTTTCAAATTCACACATAAGAGAGTAGAGAAAGGGAATCCACATTTTGACTGCCTCCACGTGCTCAGTATAACTTGGTCTTCATTATGTTGCACTACCTTTGGCATCAGAGGGAACCGGGTTTGACTCCCAGTTCCATCCCTCATTAGGACGTGATGGTGAACGTGTTTTTAACTCCCCTGAACCTCACTTTGCTCCTCTACAAAAAATGGGATTATTATGAGTCTTCCATAATATTAGGGTATAAAAATTGGTGTGGACATAATGACTGTAAAGGATAGGTTTAAGGCTTCAATAAGGTAAGTGTGTAAAAATGTGGACACAATGCCTATAATTTTTTAAATATTCATTATGTTCAGAAGGAGGATTATATTTCTTTCATTTAATTTTTAGAGCAACTTTATAAAAACTGGTGTTACTTATATTTTTGAGATAATCAAACCAAGGATCTGAAAGATTAAATGAGTCACTACAGTTACAGTGCAGTTCACAATACATTTACTGGGTCATTGAAAGTAGCAATGGTGATCACATTTAAAATCTTGTATTAAGAGAACGCTTTTCTCTTACATAAGCCTCCTTGTTTGTTGAAGCCATCAATTCTAAGTTGCTGTATAAAGTGATCATTAGGAAACTGTGATAAACTTAGTGTATAAGTTCAGAAAACGTCCTCTATTGCTCCTGTTAATTTGATTGAATATATAGGTTAACTTCAAAAATATAAACAGAATATGTTTGGATTGAATGTTTATGTGTGTGTGTGTGTGTGTGTGTGTGTGTGTGAAATATAATTTGACATTACACAGTAGACTAAGCTCATGACAATTTTTTTCCTGAAACCACCTTCAGAAATCTGTCACTTTTGTAGTTTGTAAAAAACGCAGAGGTTATAGGGGAAAGGAGGTTCTATGAATTCCAGCTAGTGCAAGAGCCAGATTTGGCTTCAGTAATTTTAGCATAATTCATTGTAAGGTGATAATCCCTAGGAACTTCAAGACAGTGAGAAACCTGAAAGCTCTTAGCAGCCATGAATGAATGAAAGGAATGAATGAAAGGTGGGATGCAGTGGCTGGCAGGGTGGGGCCTTGTGAGCCACCTGCCTGGTCTCTCAAGTTCCAAGTAGGCAGGGACACATGGAGGGGACCCTGGGCCTGATTGTGTCCTCTTAACCGGGATGTGGCCTGGTTGGCAGGGCAACCCGCCCTCACCTGGTGGCCTTCAGTGGGTGCCTTCATTGGTTGCCTTTGTTTAGTGCCCTCAGTTGGTGCCCTCAGTCGGTGCTCTTCAGTTGTTGGCCTTCAGTTGGTTTGTCAGTGGTGGAAGGAGAAGGAGCTCTATCTGTGCTCACTCCTCCTAAAGTCACAGTTCTCAGGCTTGTTGCACCTAGGCCCACTCTAAATAAACCAGGCAGGTTTGCGACTTTTACAGACAAGTCAACTCAAGGTAGGTGGGTGAGGTAAGCTGTGAGCTGCTAGTGGGATGCAGCCCTATGGCCAGGGTTGCCCATGACAGTGGGACCTTGCTCAGAAGAGGCGGCATGTTCTGAGCTCTGCAGACATAGAAGCAAGTGAAGGCCCAAGCTGCCTGAGAAGAGCAGAGTTGCCACAAGGGGACCATGCTGAAGTATCTCATGTGCACCAAAGGCAGCACCAGGCAGGGCTGAAGCAGGGGTTCTGTGAAGCCATCGTGGGACTCTGACATCTATGCGTGAGCGGCCAGAAAAGACAGATGCCAGCAGAGAGAAGCAGAGGCACCCAGCACATGCTGTCCCACAATGCCAGCCCCAGGCAGGGCCAGCTTAGAGTGTGGTGAACAGAACCATCCTGATGCTGCATTATCCATGAGGTGGAGGTGGCAGCAGCACCAGACCCCACTGCTTTGGAGCCTGCCTTTTGCTTTGGGAGCTGGCCAGGGTCCTGACTTGCAGCACATTGGCGACCAGAAGACCACCAAAGGTAGGGAGGCAACGAATACTGCTTGACTCATCTATGTGTTACGTAATGCTCATCCTAAAAGATTGAATACAGCAGGAGCTCCTCTGGCCACTGCTGACTCAAGGTTCCCCCAAAGACATCCACAGCCTGGGGCTCTCCGTCCTGCCCCTAGTTAGCTTTCCCAGCCCCAGGCCCCAATCAGGAGGACTGGTCCTCCCTCGAGTCCCCACCCATTCTTCTTTCTTCCTATCCCAATGCTCAGTTCTGTTTCCTCTTCTTCTTGCCCCAGGCTGCCTGAATACTAAGTTGTCAAAATACAAAATGTAAGCTATAGATTTCATTGTCGTAGAGAAAAGGTCTGACAGCTTTTCTGGTTAAACTTAAGTACCACGGTGAGACTCAAAATTTTATATCTTGAATTGTACACCAGACCTTTTTATTATAAAGCAATGTTAGAGGCACTCTTCTTGATTCCAATCATATAAAATGATTTTTTGTAGAGACAGGCTCTCACTCTGTTGCCCAGGCTAGTCTGGAACTCCTGGCCTCAAGTGATCCATCCACCTTGGCCTCCCACATTGCTAGGGTGACAGGCAGGAGTCACCACACCTGGCCTTTGGAGGTGCTCCTGCTTTGTGTGTATCGGCTGGTCTTCCTGCACAGCTGTCAGGAAGATGCTCCTGCAGCATAGTTGTAAATCTTTCTGTACAAATTCAGTGGATCCTGTGATTTTTTTTATGTGGAATAGCAATATATTATTTTAGAAAAGCTGGACAATTCAGTTAGTAACCTGGGGCTTAGAAAATTTTATTTCATGATCAACCCATTTCTTGGCCTAGAAAATGTCTTTTCTTAAAGCACCTGTTTATAAGGAGGTAAATATGTGGTCTAAATATGCAGCTTAGTAATCATCCTCATGAAGAACAGGACCACTGCAAGGCAACCTGGGAGGGAGGGAGTTTAGGATTGTTCTGAGGCCATAAAAACCAATGAAATTCACACATAAAAGGGTAGAGAAAGGGAATCCACATGTTTTGATTCCTTCCATATGCTGGGTACAACTCAGTCTTTGTTATGTTGCACAATCTTTGGTGTCAGAGAGAATGGAGTTTGCATCCCATTTCCGTCACTCATTATGATATGGTGGGGAATGTTTTTAACTTCACTGAGCCTCAGTTTGCTCATCAACATAAGATGGGAGTGTTATGTGACTTCCATAAGGTACGTGTGTAAAAATCTGGCCATGATGACTGTAATTTAAAAGATGTAGTTGTTACATGGCTTCCATAATGTAAGTGTGTAAGAATGTGGGCATAACGCCTGTAACTTAAAAGGTGAGGTTATTATGTGGCCTCCATAAGGTAAGTGTGTAAAAATCTGTCCACAATGACTGTAATTTCAAATATGAAGTTGCTACATGGTTTCCATAAAGTAAGTGTGTAGAAATCTGGGCATAATGCATGTAATTTTAAAGAATGAAGTTGTTATGTGGCTTCCATAAGGTAAGTGTGTAAAAATCTGGCCACGATGACTGTAATTTAAAAGACAAAGTTGTTATGTGGCTTCCATAAGGTACATGTGTACAAATCTGGCCACGATGACTGTAATTTAAAAGGTGAAGTTGTTATGTGGCTTTCATAAGGTAAGTGTGTAAATATCTGGCCATAATGACTGTAATTTAAAAGATGAGTTTATTATGTGGGCTCCATAAGGTAAGTGTGTAGAAATCTGGGCATATTGTCTGTAATTTAATACAATGGATTATGTGTCCTCCATAAGGTAAGTGTGTAAAAATCTGGGCCTGTTGTCTGTAATTTAATACATGGGGTTATGTGGCTTCCTTAATGTAAGTGTGTAAAAATCTGGCCTTAATGACTGTAATTTAAAATATGAAGTTATTATGTGGCTTCCATAAGGTAAGTGTGTAAAAATCTGGACACGATTCCTACAAATGTGTAAGTGTTCAATATATAGAGAAGGAGGACTCTTTTTCTGTCATCTAATTTTTAGAGCAAGCTTATAAAATTGGTGTTATATTTTGTAGATAATCGAACCAAGAGTCGGAGAGATTAAATAAGTCACCATAGTCACAAAGCAGTTCACAATACATACTGGGTAATTGTTATTTATTAGCAGCTTGAAGATCACATTTAAAATCTGTATTAACAGGGTGCTTTTCTCTCCCATAAGATTCTTTCTTTGTTGAAACCATAAATTTTAAGTTGCTCTATGAAAGTGAGCATTAGGTAATTGTGATGAACTTAGAGAAAATTTCCTAAACTTGCTACGCTATTAGTCTTGTTAATTAGGTTGAATATGTGTGTTATTTTCAAAAAAGGTAAGTTGAATATATATGTATTGAATATATAAAAAACTTGACATTGTAGGGTAGCCTTAAGTCATGGCAGTGTGTTTTTCTGAAAGCACATGCAGAAATCTGTCATTTTTCTAGTTTCCATAAAGCTCAGAGGTAATTGGGGAAAGGAGGCTCTATGAATCCCAGCTAGTGCATGAGGCGGATTTGGGTTCAGTAATTTTAGCATCATTCATTGTAAGGAGATGATCCCTAGGAACGTCAGCACAGTGAGAAATCTGAAAGCTCCCAGCAGCCAGCAATGAGTGAAAAGTGGGGCAGGACCGCTGGCAGGGCAGGGCCTAGTGAGCCTTGTGCCTACTCCCTCAAGTTGTGAGTCTGGGTGAAGTATGGAGGTGCCCTGGGCCTGACTGTTTCCTCTTAACCAGGATGCGGTCTGGTTGGCAGGTCAACCGGCCTTCACCTGGTGGCCTTCAGTGGCTGCCCTCATTGGTTGCCTTTGTTTTGTGCCCTCAGTTGGTACCCTCAGTTGTGTGGTCTTCAGCTGGGGGTCTTCAGTGGGGGATCTTCAGTTCGTGGGTGGTGGCAGATGATGAAGAGCTCTGTCTGTGCTCTCTCCTCCTGCAGTCATAGCTGTCAGGTTTGGTGTATCCAGGCCCATTCTAAATCAACCAGGCAGGTTTTGACTGCTGCAGAGAAGTCAGCTCAGGGTGGGCAGATGAGGCATGGTGCAGGCTGCAAGTAGGTTACAGACCCATAGTCCAGGGCTGTCCATGCCAGCCGTGCCTTGCCAGGAAGAGTCGGTAGGTGTGGAGCTCTGCAGATGTATGGGCAGGCAGAGGCCCAAGCGGCCAAGAAAATCAGAGTTGCCCCACGGGGACCACACTGACCTGTCGCATGTGCAGCTAAGTCAACCCCAGGCAGAGCCAGCACAGGGATTCTCTGGAGCCATCTGGGGCTCGGACATCTATGAGTGGACAGTCAGCAAAGGCACAGACCCCAGCAGAAAGGAGCAGAAGTGCCTGGAACACGCTGTACCCAATGCCAGGCCCAAGTGGGGCCAGCTCAGGGTGACGTGAAGGGAGCAGTCCTTCTGCTCTGAGATCTACGAGGTGGAGGTGACAGGAGTGCCAGACCCCACTGCTTTGGAGCCTGACCAGTCGGATTTGACTCAAGGTTCCCCCAAAAGTCATCCACAGCCTGGGGCTCTCCCTCCTGCCCCTAGTTAGCTTTCCCAGCCCCAGGCCCCAAGCAGGAGGACTGGTACTGCCTCGAGTCCCCACCCATTCTTCTTTCTTCCTATCCCAATGCCCAGTTCTGTGTCCTCTTCATCTTGCCCCAGGCTGCCTGAATACTAAGTTTTCAAAATTTAAAATGTAAGCTACAAATTTCCTTGCTATAGACAAAAGGTCTGACAGCTTTTCTAGTTAAACTTAAGTAGCAACAGTGAGACTCACAATTTCATATCTTGAATTCCAGACTATGCCCTTTTATCCTAAAGCAATGTTACAAGCACTATTCCTGATTCTAATTATAGAAAATGATTTTCTGTAGAGACAGAGTCTCACTGTGTTGCCCAGACTAGGCTCGAACTCCTGGCCTCAAGTGATCCACCCACCTTGGCCTCCCACATTGCTAGGATGACAGGCAAGAACGACCACACCTGGCCTTTGGAGGTGCTGCTTTGTGTGTATAGTCTGGTCTTCCTGCACTGCTGCCCGGAAGATGCTCCTGCAGCATATTTCTAAACCTTTCTGCAAATTCAGTGGATCCTGTGAATTTTTTTTTACATGGAATAGTCCTATGTTTTATAGAAAAGCTAGACAATTCACAATTAGTAACTTAGGGCCTAGAAAATTTTATTTCTTGATCAAAAAATCTCTTGGTCTAGGAAATATCTTTTCTTAAAGCACCTGTTTAAAAGGAGCTAAATATGTGGTCTAAATATGCAGATTAGTAATCATCCCCAAGAGGAAGAGGATCACTGCAAGGCAACCTGGGAGTTTAGGATTGTTCTGAGGCCATAAAAACCAGTGAAATTCACACATAAAAGGGTAGAGAGGCCGGGCGCGGTGTTCCAAGCCTGTAATCCCAGCACTTTGGGAGGCTGAGGCGGGTGGATCACGAGGTCAAGAGATCGAGACCATCCTGGTCAACATGGTGAAACCCCGTCTCTACTAAAAATACAAAAAATTAGCTGGGCATGGTGGCGCGTGCCCGTAATCCCAGCTACTCAGGAGGCTGAGGCAGGAGAATTGCCTGAACCCAGGAGGCGGAGGTTGCGGTGAGCTGAGATCGCGCCATTGCACTCCAGCCTGGGTAAGGAGCGAAACTCCGTCTCAAAAAAAAAAAAAGGGTAGAGAAAGGGAATCCACATGTTTTGACTCCCTGCATATGCTGGGTACAACTTAATCTTTATTATAGTGCACAACCTTTGGTGTCAGAAAGAACTGGATTTGAATCCCAGTTCCATCACTCATTATGACGTGATGGGGAATGTGTTTTTACCTCTGCTGAGCCTCACTTCGCTCATCTATAAAGGATGGGAGTGTTATATAACTTCCATAAGTTACCTGTGTAAAAATCTGGCCAGAATGTCTGTAATTTAAAACACGAGGTTGTTATGTGGTTTCCATAAGGTAAGTGTGTAAAATCTGGGCATAATGACTGTAATTTAAAACATGGGGTTGTTATGTGGCTTCCATAAGGTAAATGTGTAAAAATATAAATTCGTAAGTGTTCAATATAGGCAAAAGGAGGATTCTTTTTCTCTTATCTAATTTTTAGAGCAAGTTTATAAAATTGTTATATTTTAGAGTTAATCAAACCAAGGATCAGAGAGATTAAATAAATCACCATAGTCACAAAGCAGTTCACAATACACACTGGGTAATTGTTATTTATTAGCAGTGATGAGGATCGCATTTAAAATACTGTATTATGTGGTGGTTTTCTCTTACATAAGCCTCTTTCTTTGTTGAAACCATAAATTTTAAGTTGCTCTATGAAAGTGATCAATAGAAAACTGTGATTAAACTTAGTGTATAAATTTTAGAAAATATCTTGTTAGTCTTAATTTGCTTGAATCTGTGTGTTATTTTCAAAAAATGTAAATTGAACATATATGTATTGAATACATTTGTGTGTGTGTGTGTGTGTGTGTGTGTATATATGTATGTATGTATAAAGCTTTACATTATGGATAGCCTTAAGTCATGGCAATGTGCTTTTCTGAAAGCACATGCAGAAATCTGTCATTTTCTCGTTCTGTGAAGCTCAGAGGTTATGGGGGAAGGAGGTTCTACATTGTAAGGTGATGATCTCTAGGAATGTCATCACAGTGACACCTGAAAGCTCCCAACAGCCAGCAATGAATGAAAGGTGGGGCGGGGCCAATGGCAAGTGGGGCCTTGGAGCCATGTGCCTGTGCTCTCAAGTTCCAAGTTTAGGGGGAGGCATGCAGGGGACTCTGGGCCTGATTGTTTCCTCTTAACCAGGATGCAGTCTGAATGGCAGGGCAACTGGCTTTACCTGGTGACCTTCACTGGGTGCCCTCATTGCTTCCTTGGGTTGGCACCCTCAGCTGGTGGTCTTCAGTTGCTGGGCAGCAGCGGAAGGAGCTCCGTCTATGTTCTCTCCTCCCGCAGTCACAGCTCTCAGGCTTGTTGCATCCAGGCCTATTCTGAATAAACCAGACAGGGTGGTGGCTGTTGCAGATAAGTCAGCTCAGGGTCAGCAGGTGGGGGCAGGGTGGGGGCTGCTAGTGGTGTGCAGCCCCATGGCCTGGTACTGCCTGTGTCAGCCATGCCTATGCTGGGAAGAGGCAGCAGGTGCTGAGCTCTGCAGACATGGGGGCCAGTGAAGGCCCAAGCTGCCTGAGATGTGCTGAGCTGCACCTTGTGGATCATGCTGACCATGTGCACCAAAGGCAGCCTGAGGCATGGCCAGCACAGGGGTTCATTGGAGCCAATCTGGGCTCTGACATCTGAGTTGGTGGCCAACAAAGAGCCAAGCCCCAGCAGAGAGGAGCAGAGGTGCCCAGAGCACACTGTACCCCAATGCCAGCCCCAAGTGGGGCAATATCAGGGTGCAGTGGGAAGAGACGTCCTGACAGTCTGAGATCTACCACGCAGAGGTGGCAGTAGCTCCAGACCTCACTGCTTTGGAGCTGCACAGGTGGATTTGGGAGCCAGAGAGGGTCCTGACTTGCAGCACATTGGCGCCCAGAAGACACCCAAAGGTAGGGAGGCGGCAGACACTGCTTGGCCTCAGGAACTTCTCTGGCCATTGATCACCCAAGGTTGCATCTGGTGGTATCCACAGAATGGGGCTCCTCCCTCCTTCCCCTAGTTAGCTTTCTTAGGCTCAGGCCACAAGCAAAAGGACTGGGTCTGCCTTCCCAAGCTTATCTTGGTTCCCTGCTGGGTCCATCCAGTTTCCTTCCTCCTTCCTACCCCAATGCTGAGTTCTGGGACTTCTTCTGCTTTCCCTAGGCTAGCCAAAAACTAAGTTTCTAAACTACAAAATGAATGCTACAGATTTCCTTGATGTAGAGGAAATGTCTGACATTTCTTCTATTTAAACTTAAATAGCCCTATTGGGACTCACAACTTCATATCTTGATTTCTAAACTACAGCTCTGTATTTTGAAGCAAGGTAGAGGTTCAGAGGTACTCTTCTTGATAGCAGTCATTAAAATACTGGGTGTTTTTTGTTTTGTTTTGTTTTTTGTAGAGACAGGGTCTCACTGTGTTCCCCAGGCTGGTCTCAAACTCCTGATGTCAAGTGATCCAGTCACCTTTGCTTTACACATTGCTGGGCTGACAGGCAAGAACCACCACACCTGGACTTTGGAGATACCCTTGCTTTGTGTGTTTCCACTGGTCCTACTACCCAGTTGTCAGTAAGATGCTCCTTGAGCATCATTCCAAATCTTTCTGGACAAACTCAGTGGATCCTGTGATGTTTTATATGTAATAATACCTTTGCTTATTGCAGATAAGGTGGACAATTCAGTTAGTAACCTAGGTCCTAGAAATTTTCTTATCTTTCTTTTTGGGATAAAATTTTGCTCTTGTTGCCCAGGCTGGAGTGCAATGACATGATCTTAGGTCATTGCAACCTCTGCCTCCTGGGTTCAAGTGATTCTCCTGCCTTAGCCTTCTGAGTAGCCGGGATTAGAGGTATTCACTACATACTTAG
The DNA here is from genome assembly GCF_030222135.1 of Aotus nancymaae. Lineage (NCBI taxonomy): Eukaryota > Metazoa > Chordata > Mammalia > Primates > Aotidae > Aotus > Aotus nancymaae. Next base: position 8,507,382 of record NW_026988492.1, on the reverse strand, counting down.
CTAATTTGGTCCTTTTTAGTAGAGATGGGGTTTCACCATGTTGGTCAGGCTTGTCTTGGACTCCTGACCTCAGAAGATCTGCCTGCCTTGGATTCCCAAAGTACAGGCGAGAGCCACCATCCCTGGCCAAAAATTTCATTTCTTGATCAACAAAGTTGTTTCTAAGGAGATGCCTGTAGTCTAAATATGCAGATTCCTAGTCATTTCCAAGAGAAAGGGAACCATGGCAAGGCAACCTGGGAGGGAGTTTAGGATGGTTCTGAGGCCATGAAAGCCATTCAAATTCACACATAAGAGGGTAGAGATAGGGCATCCACATGTTTTGGCTGCCTCCACGTGCTCAGAACTGGATTTGAATCCCAGTTCCATCACTCATTAGGACAGGATGGTGAATGTGTTTTTAACTGCTCTGAACCTGTTTGCTCATCTATAAAAGATGGGATTATTATGAAGTTTCCATAATGTAAGGGTGTAAAAATTGGTGTGGGCCAAATTACTGTAATTTAAAGAATAGGGTTGTTTTAAGGCTTCAATAAGGTAAGTGTGTACAAATCTGGACACAATGCCTATACTTTTGTAAGTCTTCATTATGTAAAGGAGGAGGATTATTTGTCTCTCATTTAAGTTTTAGAGGAAGTTTATAAAAACTGGTGTTACTTATGTTTTTGAGATGATCAAACCAAGGATCCAAAAGATTAAATGAATCACTGTTGTCACAAAGCATTTATTGTTCACAAAGCATTTATTGTTCACAAAGCATTTATTGTTCACAAAGCATTTATTATTCACAAAGCATTATTGTCAGAAAGCATTTATTGTTCACAATACATTTACTGGGTAATTGCCAGATAAAAGTAGTAATGATGATCACATTTAAAATCTTGCATTGAGAATGCTTTTCTCTTACATAAGCCTCTTTGGCCTCTTTGTTGAAGCCATAGATTCTAAGTTGATGTATCAAAGTGATCATTAGGAAACTGTGATATACTTAGTGTATACATTTTAGAAAATGTCCTCTATTACTCATGTTAATTTGATTGAATATGTGGGTTATTTTAAAAAATGTAAATGGAGTATGTATGGATTGAATGCATATGTATATATACGTGAAATATAATTTGACACCACACAGTAGACTTAGCTCATGGCAATGTTTTTTCTGAAAGAATCTGCAGCAATCTGTCACTTTTGTAGTTGGTAAAAAATTCAGGTTATAAGGGAAAGGAGTTTCTATGAATTCCAGCTAGTGCAAGAGCCAGATTTGGCTTCAGTAATTTTAGCATAATTCATTGTAAGGTGATAATCCCTAGGAACTTCAAGACAGTGAGAAACCTGAAAGCTCTTAGCAGCCAGGAATGAACTAAAGGAATGAATGAAACATGGGATGTAGTGGTGGGCAGGGCGGGGCCTTGTGAGCCACATGCCTGGTATCTTGAGTTCCAAGTTGGCAGGGACACATGGAGGGGACTCTGGGCCTGATTGTGTCCTCTTAACTAGGATGCGGCCTGGTTGGCAGGGCAACCCGCCCTCACCTGGTGGCCTTCAGTGGGGGCCTTCATTGGTGCTTTTGTTTAGTGCCCTCAGTTGGTGCCCTCAGTTGGTGCCCTTCAGTTGTTGGTCGTCAGTTGGTTTGTCAGTGGTGGAAGGAGCAGGAGCTCCGTCTGTGCTCTCTCCTCCTACAGTCACAGTTCTCAGGCTTGTTGCATCTAGCCCCATTCTAAATAAACCAGGCAGGTTTGCAACTTTTACAGACAAGTCAACTAAAGGTAGGTGGGTGAGGTAAGGTGCGAACTGCTAGTGGGATGAAGCCCTATGGACAGGGTCGCCTGTGCCATTGTGCCTTTGCTGGGAAGAGGTGGCATGTTCTGAGCTCTGCACACGTGGAAGAAAGTGAAGGCCCAAGCTGCCTAAGAGTAGAGTTGCCCCAAGAGGACCACGCTGAAGTATCTCATGTGCAGCACCAGGCAGGGCTGAAGCTGGGGTTCTGCGAAGCCGTCCTGGGACTGACATATGAGTGAGCATCCAGAAAAGGCAGAGACATCAGCAGAGAGCAGAGGAACCCAGAACATGCCATTCCACAATGCCAGCCCCAGGCAGGGCCAGCTCACAGTGTGGTGAGGAGAACCATCCTGATGCTCCAAGATCTAGGAGGTGGTGGTGGTAGCTCCTCACCGGACTGCTTTGGAGCCTGCCCAGTTGGGTTTGGGAGCTGGCCAGGGTCCTGACTTACAGAAGATTGGCGACCAAAAGACGACCAAAGGTAGGGAGGCAACGAATACTGCTTGGCTCATCTATGTGTTATGTTATGCTGATCTATAGAAGATTGGATACAGCGGGAGCTCCTCTGCCCACTGCTGACTCAAGGCTCCCCCCAAAGACATCCACAGCCTGGGGCTCTCCCTCCTAGTTAGCTTTCCCAGTCCCAGGCCCCAAGCAGGAGGACTGGCTCTGCCTCAAGTCCCCACCCATTCTTCTTTCTTCCTATCCCAATGCCCAGTTCTGTGTCCTCTTCATCTTGCCCCAGGCTGCCTGAATACTAAGTTTTCAAAATTCAAAATGTAAGTTACAGATTTCATTGCTTTAGAGAAAAGGTCTGACAGCTTTTCTAGTTAAACTTACATAGCCACAGTGAGACTCACAATTCCATATCTTGAATTCTACACCAGACCTCTTTATCATAAAGCAATGTTAGAGGTGATCTTGATTCTAATAATATAAAATGATTTTTTTGTAGAGACAGGGTCTTACTGTGTTGCCCAGGCTAGTCTCGAACTCCTGGCCAATCCACCCACCTTGGCCTCCCACATTGCTAGGGTGACAGGCAAGAAGCATGACACCTAGCCTTTGGAAGTGCTCTTGCTTTGTGTGTATAGTCTGGTCTTCCTGAACAGCTGTCAGGAAGATGCTCCTGCAGCATAATTCTAAATCTTTCTGCACAAATTCAGTGGATCCTGTGATTTTTTTACATGGAATAGCCCTATGTTTTATAGAAAGGTAGACAATTCATTCAGTTAGTAACCTAGGGCCTAGAAAATTTTATTTTTTGATCAACACATCTCTTGGCCTAGAAAATATATTTTCTTAATCAAAGCACCTGTTTATAAGGAGCTAAATATGTGGTCTAAATATGCAGCTTCGTTATCATCCCCAAGAAGAAGGGGACCACTGCAAGACAACCTGGGAGGGAGTTTAGGATTGCTCTGAGGACCTGAAAACCAATGAAATTCACACAGAAAAGGGTAGGGAAAGGATAGAGAAAGGGAATCCACATTTTGAGTCTCTCCATATGCTGGGTACAACTTGGTCTTTGTTATGTTGCACATCCTTTAGTGTCAGAAAGAACTGGATTTGAATCCCAGTTCCATCACTCATTATGGCGTGATTGTCAATGTGTTTTTAACTCCTCTGAGCCTCAGTTTGCTCATCTATAAAAGATGGGAGTGTTCTGTGACTTCCATAAGGTACGTGTGTAAAAATCTGGGCATAATGCCTGTAATTTAAAACATAAGGTTATGTGGCTTCTGTAAGGTAAGTGTGTAAAAATCTGGACACGATGCCTATAAATTTGTAAATGTTCAATATATCCAGAAGGAGGATTATTTTTCTCATCTAATTTTTAGAGCAAGTTTATAAAATTGTTATATTTTGTAGTTAAACCAACAATCAGAGAGATTAAATAAGTCACCATAGTCACAAAGCAGTTCACAATACACACTGGGTAATTGTTACTTATTAGCAGCAATGAGGATCACATTTAAAATATTGTATCATGTGGTGCTTTTCTCCTACATAAGCCTCTTTCTTTGTTGAAACCATAAATTTTAAGTTCCTCTATGAAAGTGAGCATTAGAAAATTGTGATGAAACTTAGTGTATAAATTTTAGAAAATTTCCTTTATTAGTCGGTGATTTGCTTGAATGTTATTTTCAAAAAATGTAAATTGAATATATATTTATTGAATATGTATGTTTAAATATATAACTTTATAGGGTAGCCTTAAGTCATGGCAGTGTGTTTTTCTGAAAGCACATGCAGAAATCTGTCATTTTTCTAGTTTCCATAAAGCTCAGAGGTAATTGGGGAAAGGAGGCTCTATGAATCCCAGCTAGTGCATGAGGCGGATTTGGTTTCAGTAATTTTAGCATCATTCATTGTAAGGAGATGATCCCTAGGAACGTCAGCACAGTGAGAAATCTGAAAGCTCCCAGCAGCCAGCAATGAGTGAAAAGTGGGGCGGGACCACTGGCAGGGCAGGGCCTAGTGAGCCTTGTGCCTACTCCCTCAAGTAGTGAGTCTGGGGGAAGTATGGAGGGGACCCTGGGCCTGATTGTCTCCTCTTAACCAGGATCAGTCTGGTTGGCAGGTCAACCGGCCTTCACCTGGTGGCCTTCAGTGGCTGCCTTCATTGGTTGCCTTTGTTTTGTGCCCTCAGTTGGTACCCTCAGTTGTGTGGTCTTCAGCTGGGGGTCTTCAGTAGGGGATCTTCAGTTGGTGAGTGGTGGTGGAGGATGAGGAGCTCTGTCTGTGCTCTCTCCTCCCACAATCATAGCTGTCAGGTTTGGTGCATCCAGGCCGATTCTGAATCAACCAGGCAGGTTCCAACTGTTGCAGAGAAGTCAGCTCTCAGTGGGTGGGTGAGGCAGGGTGCTGGCTGCAAGTAGGTACAGCCTTATGGTCCTGGGCTGCCCGTGCCAGCCGTGCCTTGCCAGGAAGTCGGTAGGAGCAGAGCTCTGCAGACATATGGGCAGGCAGAGGCCCAAGCAGCCCAAGAAACGCAGAGTTGCCCTATGGGGACCATGCTGACCTGTTACATGTGCACCAAAGTCAACCCCATGCAGAGCCCCAAAGGGGTTCTGCAGAGCTATCCTGGTGCTCTGACATCTATGAGTGGACAGCCAGCAAAGGCACAGATCCCAGCAGAAAGGAGCAGAAGTGCCTGGAACATGCTGTCCCCCATTGCCAGCCCCAAGCAGGGCCAGCTCAGGATGCGGTGAAGACAGTCGTCCTGCAGCTATGAGATCTACGAGGTGGAGGTGGCAGTAGCACCAGACCCCACTGCTTTGGAGCCTGCCCAGTCAGATTCGGAAGCCAGTGAGGGTCGTGTCCAGAAGACAACCAAAGGTAGGAAGGCTATGGATACCCCTAGGCCTCAGGACCTCCTCTTGCCCTGCTGACCTAAGGTTCCCCCCAGAGGCATCTACAGCCTGGGGAATCCTCCCTCCACTCCTCCAGAGCAGGAGGACTGGCTCTGCCTCAAGACCCCAAGCCTTCTTTCCCTGTTGTGTCCAGACGGTTTATTTTCTCCTCCCTACCCCAATGCCCAGTTCTGGGCCCTCTTCTTCCCACAGCCTGGCTGAAAACTAAGTTTCAAAATACAAAATGTATGCTACAGATTTCATTGCTGTAGAGGAAATGTCTGACTGCTTCTCTATTTAAACTTTGTTCTCTTCATTTCTTTTAAAATTAGAATAATTAAATCTCATGACAGATGTGCCTTTATAACTTGAAAATACTGTACTCAATTTTTACAAAAATATTTAATTTTTCTTTTTATAAATTTTTGGCAAACAGGTAGTATTCAGTTAAGTAACTAACTTATTTAGTGTCGATTTGTGAGGTTTTAGTGCACCAATCACCCCAAGCAGTACACACGGAATCCAATTTGTAGTCTCTTATCTTTCTCCCCCGTCCCACCATTTCCCTCTCAGTTTCCAAAGGCCATTGTATTATTTTGTTTTGTTTGTTTTTGAGACTGAGTCTCACTCTGTCACTGAGGCTGGGGTGCTGTGTCACAGTCTCAGCTTGCTACAATCCTTGCTTCCCAAGTTAATGCAATCCTCCTGCTTCAGGCTCCCAAATAGCTGGAATTAGAGTTTCAGGTCACCACATCTGGCTATATTTTTTGTATTTTTAGTAGTGACAAGGTTTCACCAAATTGGCCATTCTGTCCTCCAACTCCTGACCTCAAGTGATATCCCCCCCGAGCCCATCTCAGCCCGCCCTATGGCTGAGATTACAGGAATGAACCACCAGAGTCCAGCCAAACTTTCCTTTTTTTTTTTTTGTTTATTTCTAATCTCCTGAACTCATTCTTTGAATTGTCATATAGATTAATCAAATTACTGGAAAACTAGTTTAAGAAATAAACAGGCAGAACAGTGGTGCTGAGCATGGCTAAAGCATCTCTGCGTTCACGGGGAGAGGTGCTGAAGACCTTCCAGCATGGGCTGGGCGGCAGTTCAGTTGCAGGAGAAGCAGCCCGAGTGTGGAGAGGTGGCCGTCCTCTGTGGGATGCTTTCTAAGGAGCCCCAGAAATCAACATAGAGCTTCTTCTATCTGATTCTCTCCCAAATGTAAACCTTCCACGATTCAAGCTTTGTGTCAAAAGGACAAATTAAAAGGTAAGAAAATAAGATTGGGCCGGGCGCGGTGGTTCACGCCTGTAATCCCAGCACTTTGGGAGGCCAAGGCGGGTGGATCACGAGGTCAAGAGATCGAGACCATCCTGGTCAACATGGTGAAACCCCGTCTCTACTAAAAATACAGAAAATTAGCTGGGCACAGTTGTGTGTGCCTGTAATCCCAGCTACTCAGGAGGCTGAGGCAGGAGAATTGCCTGAATCCAGGAGGCAGAGGTTGCGGTGAGCCGAGATCGCACCACTGCACTCCAGCCTGGGTAACAAGAGTGAAATTCCGTCTCAAAAAAGAAAAAAGAAAATAAGATCACCAGGACTTTTGGTGGGGGGGTAAAAAAAACAATTCGAGATTATTTCAGGAAACCCCACATTTTGCCCAAATCTCTATTGTGTTGAGGACAATGTTTAAAAGTTGCTCCTGTACTCAGTGTGGTATGATTAGGAAAAACAACAATGTAACTTTTTTGAACAGAAATAGGTTTTCAAGGTTTATTCTTCCATTATGAAAAGGTTTTCTAAAGTAAAACTATTCCTCTCCATGATCCCAGTTAATCCAGACCCTCCTCAGTGGGGTTTATCAAATTACTCACCTTCCTGAATCTTTTCCTGAATCTCATATAAAGTTTTGTTACAGAACCTCAGATTTTTCATAAGGTCTTGTGTACCATGTCATGCCTGTGAATTGCTTTTTTTGCTATATTTTTATTTTTTTTGTAAGAAGTAGCCAGCGAGTATCTTTCTTTGCTTTAGACATGTAAACTGCTTTGAATTTTCAGATTAACTTGCAAGAATGTGGAAAATGCTTTGCTAACTCTTCTTTTCTGGCTTCCTCCCTCTCAGGACCTAAAACAGGCACCCCCCTCAGATGCCCCAGGCTGCACATTCTGTCAGTGCTGTTCTCAAAGAGGCCCAGACACATACTGAAACATGGAAGGTGAGGTGGATTTTGTTGTGTTTATATCTAGTTCAGGAATTATTGTCTTTTAACTGCAATTTAAAAAAAAGTTTCTTTTTATGTTTTTGAATTTTTTAACTTTTCACCCAGGCTGTAATGCAGTGGTGTGATCATGGCTCACTGTAGCATCAACCTTCTGGGCTGAAGCCATCTTCTTGCCTCAGCCTCCTGAGTAGCTGGAACTACAGGCTTATGCCACCAAGCCTGGCTAATTTTTACTTTTTTTTTAGAGATAGGAGTCTCACTGTGTCATCTAGGCTGGTCTCTAACTCCTGGCCTCAAGTAATCCTTCTGCCTTGGCCTCTCAAAGTGTTGGGATTACAGGCATGAGCCACCACTTCCGGTCTATTCTTTTTACTCTTACTGTAATTATGTATTTGTATTTGTTTTTAACATCTTATTTTTGTACTTCCTATTACCCTGGATTTGTCTGGTTTTTAACTTCCTTTCTTGTCTACTTCATGTAATTAGGATTTTTCTCTTACTCTCCTTTTTAAGCTTCTTATTGAAAAGTTATATACTGTGTCTATTCTTTTAATGGCTAGTTATAATAATAACCATACTCAATTAAGTCTCAAGTTAAACAACTTTAACCTAGAATATACATAGACTTTGGAACACTTTAGTTTCAAAAAAAAAAAAAAAAAAAAAAAAAAAAAAAAAAAAAAAACCACACACACATTATTGCCTAATATTTGAGTTATAGCTGACTTACCTTTTTTTTTTTTTTTTTTTTTTTTTTGGAGACAGTCTCGCACTGTTGCCCAGCCTGGAGTGCAATGGTGTGATCTCCATTTACTGCAACCTACACCTCCAGGGTTCAAAGGATTCTCCTGCCTCAGCCTCCTGAGTCGCTGAGATTACAGGCATCCACCATCCTGGCAATTTTTTGTATTTTTAGTAGAGAATAGGTTTCACTATGTTGGTCAGGCTGTTCTCAAACTCCTGATCTCAGGTGATCCACCCACCTCCACCTCCCAGATTGCTAGGATGACAGGCATGAGCCACTGCACCATGGCAGATCAGTAGAAGTGGGTGCATGCAAAAGAGGGGCCAACCTGGAGAGGCAACCTTGCTTATGTCAACCCTCTCTCGTGGTAACTAATCCATTCCCATGAGAACTAACCCTGAAAGAGATTAATTCATTTTAATGACCTAATGACCTCTTAAACCACCTACCTCTCAGCACTGCCACATTGAGAATCAAGACTAAACATAAGGGCCAATTTATATTCAAAGCATAGTACTCCATATCTTTATCTTTGCACAGCTTGATAGCTCATTTCTTTTTGGTTTGTTTGCTTTCTTTCCTTCTTTTCTTCTTTGGAGACAGAGTCTCGATCTGTTGCCCAGGCTGGAGTACAGTGGCACAATCTTGCCTCACAACAACCTTCACCTCCTGGGTTCAAGCGATTCTCTGGATTAATAATCTCCAGTAGCTGGGATTATAGGCACACCACCACATGCAGCTAATTCGTGTTTTTAGTAGAGATGGGATTTCATCATGTTGCCCAGGCTGGCCTTGAACTCCTAGGTGCAAGCCTGAGGCTGCACATTGCTGTCAGTGCTGTTCTCCAGAAGGCCCAGACACGTGCTGAAACATGGAAGGTGAGGTCAGCAAGCAGCTGACACACATTCCACCCAGCCAGCCCCCATAAGCCCATGTTCTAAACCATTTGCATTGTTCCAATAACTGCTCTTTTATAAAGTGAAAATAGGCTGGGTGCCTGGCTCATGCCTGTAATCCCAGCACTTTACAAAGCTGAAGCAGGAGAACTGCTTGAGCTCGGGAGTTCCAGACCAGCCTGGGTGACAGAGGGAGAACTCCTTGCTACTAGAAAACAAATTATCCATGCGTGGTAGGGTGCATCTGTGGTTCTAACTACTCTGGAGCCTAAGGTGTTTGAACTGCTTGAGCTCAGGATTTCACAGCTGCAGTGAGCTGTGATAGTGCCACTGCAGTCCAGCCTGGGTGATAAAGACTCTGTCTTAAAAAAAGAAAAAGAGGCTGGGCGCGGTGGCTCACGCCTGTAATCCCAGCACTTTGGGAGGCCGAGGCGGGTGGATCACGAGGTCAAGAGATCGAGACCATCCTGGTCAACATGGTGAAACCCCGTCTCTACTAAAAATACAAAAAATTAGCTGGGCATGGTGGCGCGTGCCTGTAATCCCAGCTACTCGGGAGGCTGAGGCAGGAGAATTGCCTGAACCCAGGAGGCGGAGGTTGCGGTGAGCCGAGATCGCGCCATTACACTCCAGCCTGGGTAACAAGAGCGAAACTCTGTCTCGGGGAAAAAAGAAAAAAAAAGAAAGATAAAAAGGGTTACACTAAAAAAGGTACATTTTCTATTTTTCCCATTAATGTCCTACATACATCCCCAGGGTGATGGAGGAGAAAATATATTAAGATAATAGCCAAATTGGAATGATATTCATAACTTTTTTCAACCAAATAATTAGTGAAGATTCATTTAAATCTATATTAAAATCATAGCTAATAACTGGATTTAGTTACTGATCTAGTTCATAACCACTTGGTTGACTGTATAAATTCTGTTGAAGATTCCTCATGTGTGATTCAGATGAAGATTCCTCATGTGTGATTCAGAAAAACTTAAATAACTATGTCAATAGCATATCACCAAGCTAGGACAGGCAGGGTGCTTAACTTCAGAAATTTTTCACTTCTTTTACCCCTTCATTTTGTCCATCAGCCAGTGCTGAAAACAATTAAATCTTAGTATTTATTGAACATCTTAAAATTCTGAAAAGCACTGCAGGCCTTTAAAAGTTGGATTTCCTTAATGTTCTTATCTTCTCATGCCTGACAATCTCTTCATGCAATGTGCTTTCAGCTATTATTATTTTCATTATTTCAATATGCAAAGGAAAGCATTTAAAAATGCTGAAAGAAAAGAATACCAGAATAGAAATCACTTAACTATATGTGAACACCAATATCCAAGCTACCTGTTCAGAAATTTTAAAAAAGTACATTACCAGTAAAGCTTATTAGAAGGCACTGCATTAGAAAAAAAAACTTCCAAATTTAATCTTCAGTAGTAAAAGGCTATGAGGCAGAGGAAGAAATAAACTAGAACCCTGATAATAATTATCATTCCAGTTTACATTTTATCATCACTAAAAAAGGAGAGATTCAATCCAGCTGCCTGGGGACATTTCATTATATAAATTATTATCTGTTTCAGTATTGGCAGAGGAAGGGCTATACCTCCATTAGACTTTAGCCAAATGTGGCGTTTCTACCAGTAACACACACTGGTAATTTTTCTTTTCAGAACTCACATATGTATTTCATTTGATATCATCACAACCTGAGACACAGGTCATAAACAGGGACTATGGGGCCCATTTTATACCCAGTGAACCAGTCAACTTTCGCAGTTGAGGAAAGGTAAACTGTCCAGGTGAGGTGGCTCATCATCTGTAATTCCAGCACTTTGGGAGGCCAAGGTGGGCAGATCACTTGAGCCCAGGAGTTGGAGACCAGCCTGAGCAACATGCAAAAAAACCACCTCTACAAAAAATACAAAGATTAGCTGGGTGTGGTGCCATGTGATTGTCATCCCAGCTACTCAGGAGGCTGAGGCATGAGGATCACTGAGCCCCAGGCTCAGAGGTTGAAGTGAGTTGAGCTCACACCACTGCATTCCAACCTAGGTGACACAGCAAGATCTTGTCTCCAAAAAAAAAAGGGGCTGGGCGGGTGGCTCACACCTATAATCTCAGCACTTTGGGAGGCAGAGGCAGATCACTTGAGGTCAGAAGTTCAAGACTAGCCTGGTCAACATGGCAAAACCCTGTCTCTATTAACAAAATTAGCCTGGCGTGGTGGCACGGGCCTGTCATCCCAGCTACTTGGGAGGCTGAGGCAGGAGAATTGCTTGAACAGGGGAGACAGAGGTTGCAGCGAGCCAAGATGATGGCATCACTGCACTCCAGCCTGGGCGATAGAGCAAGACTCCACTCAAAATAATAACAATAATAATAACAGTAATAAAAGTCATTTAGAGTCATTTCTCTATTCCAGAGCAAAGACGAGCTTTGAACAAACCAAATAATCAAAGTCAACACTGGCCAGTAACAGAAGCGAGTAACAGCAGATGACTCCAGATGCTGCATTGGAAACAACCTGTGTGACAGCCCTGCCTGAATGGCATAACCTGAAGCTAATCATGAGGAAATATTTACAAACAAAAATGGAGAGAAACCCTACAAAACAGCTGACCTATACTCTCCAAAAACGTAAATGTCACGACAATCAAGGAACCGTCCCAGATTAAAGGAGACTAGAGAAATGGGACAATTGGACCAACGCATCAAACATAACGAAAATCCCCCATCTTGAATTTGCCTTGGCTATCAAGGATATTTTGGAGACAACTGGCAAAATCTGCATGAGGGCTATAGATTAGATATTAATATTGAGCCAATATTAATATCCTGATTTTGAATATTATACTACAGTTATATAAGCTAATTCCTTGCATTTAGGAAATACACATTATTTAGAAATAAAGAGGCATCATGTCTGCAACCTACAAACAATTCAGAAAAAAAAATCTGTATTATGTAACTGTATTCATATTTATCTAGAAAGAGAGGAGGAGAAGGGGGAGAAAGGATAAAGTAAATGTAGTAAAATGTTAATATTTGGGGAATAATATCCAAAAATTCTTTGTACTACTTATAATTTTTCTGTAAGTCTGAAATTGTGAAAATAGAACTTTTTTTCATAATGATATGAACTATAACCCATTGAATAAAATAAACCATGAATCCATATTGATACAAGTAAATGAATAAATTGAGGGTTTGATGAGGAACAGAGATGTACATAGTCTCAAATTACCTCCCCATAAAATACTAATTATCCACAATGTGAAAAAATAACATTACAGAGGAGAAATTCAGCAGATACCACTGTTAGTGATCAATGCTAACATCGCCAGTAACAGGGCAAATCAAAACTGTATGGTCACAGGTAACATGCAATGAGATCACTGGGTCACTTCTGTGATACTCCTGCCAAAAAATCATACAACCTAAACCTAATCACCATGAAACCCATCTGAGGGACGTTCTACATTACTGGACTTTACTCTTCAAAATATTCAAGGTCACGAATGTCAAGAAAAGACTGAGGAACTGTTCCAGACTGAAAGAATCTAAGAGACATAACAACTAAATACAAGCCGTGGATTGGAATGGGATCCTTTTGCTATAAAGGACATTACAGAGAAGTAACAAAACTAGAATGTATTAATGTTGACTTTCTGAATGCAAGATTTGCACTGAGTTATGTAGACTGTCCTGACTTGTAAGAATACCCACTAAAGTAAATAGGGGTGATGGCATAATGTCAGCAATTTACTCTCAAATAGTTCTGGGGGGAAAGTCTTTGTACTAAAACTTGGAAATTATCTCAAAATTGAAGGCTATTTCCAAAAGGTTAATCAAAATTAAACAGAAAAGGTGAATTAGGCAAATCTCATTTCTCCCTGAGGAAAGATCTACATAAATCAGTGTTTAAAATTAAAATTATGTAAATTTGATGGCACTGTAACAATTGTAATACATCCACACATGAACAACAACCACAGTTCTTGCACAACAAAATGACGTCTAAGTCCAATTCTACCACTACACAGAGTGATAAAAATTATAAAATACAAAGAAGTCATCAATTAACTGCACACTATAAAGTATTAATGACAACTTCGTGATCTGGTTCTTTAAACAGCTGACATTTGGGCAGTTTGTATATGTAAAACTCAATATTCCTAGTTTTCACTGGCAAAATCCACTTAAAGGTTAAAGAAGCCAAGTAACGTTGTTTAAAATACTATATAAATTTTGATCAGACACCTATAATATAAAAATATTTCCCTTTAATAAAGATTTTCATGTCATATATTAATATCTAATGAGAAATAATTAAAATGTCACGTAAACAGCCCAGTAACAAAATATTATCCTTCAGATCATATAATTTTTCTTTAAAACCTGTACATACTCTCTTGATGCTTTCCAAACTAGATCTTGATTTAGATTTGACTCATCAGTAGATCCTAGAGGAGAAGCCACTGATCCAGATTCCAATTCAGCAGCAGCTAGAATGACAAAGAAGGAATTATACTCATTACCTAAAAGACTGCACAGTTAACTAAGAGGAAGCCAGTAAAAGAGTTGAAAATTTTGTCAGTACTAATAAGAAAGAAAAATCTGTTTATACAAGTAATATATAAGATTACTATTAATTTGCCCATGGTTCCACATCGAATTAATTATCCTTGTGGTTAATTATCAGAGCTTCTGGCTTTCTCACTCTTCATTCATTTATTCAATAACCATGTGCAAAGTAAGCACTGGAATTACAAGATGAAGATGATACAGTCCACCTCTAACAAACATATGCTATCATCTGAAGAAACAAACATACAATTTCCATACAGAGTCACAGACACCACGACAGGCACATGACAGGGCACTAACACACAGAAGGGACACCTATCCCAGTTCCGAGTCAATACTGTGGGCTTTTTGATGGAGGCAATAGGTAGACTGATACCTGAAGGACGAAGAAAACATGGGCCAGGTAGAAAAACATGGGCCAGGTAGAAGGAAGAAGCAAATGCCCAGAGCTGGAGCTAAGGAAGATCGCTGTGGAATTCCATGTGGTCTAGGGTGGCTGGACAACAGAGCAAAGGGGCCCGGAGAATAGCAAGGGGTGAGAAATAAGGTTGAATAAGGTGACAGGGACCACATTGATATGAGTGTTTTTATTCCATGCTAAGGAATTTGGAACTTCTCCTGAGGGCAAATGGAAACCAATGACAAAGTAAATGTCTGGAGATTTTAAATGTTGCCTGTCAAGTGACTGCTTATGAACTGTGATTCCAGACTAAGTATTACTTGATGAGTCTGGGGTCTTTAGGCCTTAAATCACTACCATAACCCTGAGAAGTTGATGATGCCTCTGTTTTCTGAAAATAATTTCCACATGCTGGTTGACAGTTCTATGGGGATGGCAGAAGTGAAGAAAGTGTAGAGCCAAAAAAAGAGATGCAAAGACTTCCTGAGATGTTTTGAAAGCTATGGAACATGATGAATTAATGAGACATAATAAGTATACTCTTCACTATGAATGTTTATGTTTTCACATCTTTCATTAGATGTGTGTAAGAAAGAATATTTAATGTAGTATCTATTAGCCAAACAATGGAAAGGGATGCCACTCACCATTTACAGTTTATTTCAGAAATCAATCTAAATTTAATTCATGAATTTTGGCAACATACCTTCTTCAAGTTCTCTAGTTATATTTTTTTCCAACTCCTGCTGCATCTGAAATAAATCAAATGTTATTTATAATGTTTAAGTTAGACAAGAGACATTATCATAGGAATGATACATCACTTACAAAATGTGGCCTGTAATACTCTTAAACACTACACTTGATTGCTTAAATATCAAAATAATCACATAAATAAAATTCCTGCTTGTTTTAAGTTTAGATTTTAACAATGTGTAATGTTATTTAATCTGATACGAAGTACAATTAATATTGGTCTATTGCATATACATCATTTCAGAAAGGTAATGTTTTCTCTCAGTAGTACAAAGGTAAAACAACTGAAGTCATAGTTTGCAATGAATGCATTCTTAGCAAATGAATGTAATTCTTAACAAAACTCTGACCTTTATAAAGCCTAATCAGTTTTTTCCCTTTAATGGATTTTTCCTTAAAATAAACTTTCCAGCCAGGCACAGTGGCTCACGCCTATAATCCTAGCACTTTAGGAGACCAAGGCAGACAGACTGAGGTCAGGAGTTCAATACCAAGCTGGGCAACACAGTGAAACCCCTGTCTCTACTAAAATACAAAAAAGCCAGGTGTGGTGGCATGCACCTGTAATCTCAGCTACTCAGGAGGCTGAGGCAGGAGAATTGCTTGAACCCAGGAGGTGGAGGTTGCAGTGATCTGAGATCGCACCACTGCACTCCAGCCTGAGCAACAGAGCGAGACTCCACCTCCAAAATAACAAAGAAAAAAATTTTCCATTCTCTACTTTTAGAAAATTAAAATTTTAAAGTATGTTCTATGCTGTTTTTTGGTGCAGAATCATCAACATATACAGGAAGAAAGTGATACTGTTATATGTCATGTGAAAATTCTACTGATAAAAAAGTATGTAAAAATAAATATTATGCTACCTATATATTATGAATAACATTATTCATGTAAACACAAAGATTTCAGAAGATATGCTCAAAAAATGATAAATATAAGTTACAGCTAGTTTTCAAGCTTAGTTTCTTTGACTCACAACTTTAAATTATAAACAAAAAATACATTGATTTCAGATATTAGTACCAATTTTTTTAAACATGACTAATTATATTTATACACTTAATTACGAAATGTGTGGGAGTATTTCTGACTATATTGCAAGTGTTCCATTTAGAGCATTCTTATTTAAATATTTTTTATAACGGTTATTCTCTCACTAAATACCCAGAACATGGTCGGAAATAGTAGACTATATAGCGAGCATAATAGGTACTTTGTGGTGATAATATGATATCCAATGCCTTTAAAAATGTGACGCATGAAGATAAAAATTTTTGACTAACAGGTTTCCCACTATTTTGTAAGACTGTTTTCCATATATTTCTGTGACAATAACATTATAGACAGGCCTTATAAATGAATAATGTGACAACAGCATTAGTAGGTCCTACAAAAGTAATAACTCAATACCAAATAAAGGGAGAAGACTTTATTGAACTAATCTTATATTGCTATTCGTTAATAAACACAACGTAAAATATACATTTTTATATGACTTGTATTAAGGAACTACTAACGTAATGTAGTTCTTCTCCTAAATATTTACTTCCTATGTGTAGTAAATTTTACTATTTCTTTATACCCTATTTACAAATACTTTCATAACATGTACATTTTGCTTAAAAGTGAAATACTCTTAACAAATTGCTTACCTTATGCTGAAGAAAACTCTCTAGAAAGAGAATACTTCTTGCATAACAAATTTAAGTAGAGGTTATTTTTTCCCCCTAACACTTAAAGGGTACCTGGAAGAAGTTGTTGCCTCTATTCCAGTCCTGGAGTGGCCTCCCATTACATAAATTCTCTTCCAGCCTTCATTGACCCTCAAATATATATATATATATATATATATATATATTTTTTTTTTTTTTTTTTTTTTTAAGATGGAGTCTCACTTAGTTGCCCAGGCTGGAGTGCAGTGGTGGAATCTCAGCTCACTGCAACCTCCACCTCCTGGGTTCAAGCAATTCTCCTGCCTTAGCCTCCCAAGTAGGTGGGACTAGGGCATGTGCCACCACACCTGGCTAAATTTTGTGTTTTTTAGTAGAGACAGGGTCTCACCCTATTGGACAGGCTGGTCTTGAACTTCTAACCTCATGATCCGCCTGCCTCAGCCCCCCAAATGCTGGGATTACAAGTGTAAGCCACTGCGCCAACCCTTGAATATTTTACCACATAAATGACAGCTGAGGGCAACTACTTTTGAGAAAAGGACACCAGGCCAGACACGAAGGCTCAAAGGGAAAAGGGGAAGGCACAAAACCCAGGAAGGAGTTGCTCTGGGAGGGACACCCAAAAGCTTAGGAAAAGGGTCTTCTGTGTTGACAACTCTGGTTTTGTCCTGGCTGGTGGGAAGCTGGGATGGTTTTACCTATATTCAAAGTGAAAACTGGCAAATATGTCTCTTATTTTATTCCTACTTTCCCATTAAATCACACATTTTCCTCATATTTCCCTTAATACAAATTTAGAATTATTGTCTCTAGTTAAATAACACAGTGCCTGATGCAGACTATGGAAGGGAAAAGGAGAGAAAAATGTCTTGGTGACATTAATAATTGTCCTATTGAGGTAGACTTGGTCCCATCAATGGTTTTTGAAATGTATAAAGCAATAGCTAAGGAGAAACTGAACACTGCTAGAGGAATTAAAAAAGCTTAATAAATTACTAATCTCTTATGCTAATAATTTAATACATAATACAAAATCAAGAGCTACTAGGAGTAAAATAAATAAACTATATTTTATAAAATGCTCCTCCTTTCTCTGTGGCCTTTCTGTTTATTTCCAGGTGGGAACTATGTTTCAGACGGTGGAGGTAGCTTGAAGTCCAACATTACCCTGTCTCAAAAAAAACCAAAAAAACAAAAAAAGAATTATATGAGAAATCTGAAACCCAAAGGGAAAAAGACAACATAACTAACCTTGGTCAAGTATTTCTCCATGCTATTATTTGAAGTCCGTGGATTTGAGGTAGAGATCACTAAGTTTTCTCTTGGAATAAGTTTTCTGTTCAGATCTAAACTATTATTAAGATTTCCAACACAAGGTGACTCCAGGACTGGCCTGGTAGTGAGAGTGGTAAATAAAGATCTGGTCTGCTGTTTTTCCACGAGAAGTTTGGTGTTGACCTCTGCTAGCCTCTCATTAGTTCTGTGAAGATTGCAGAAGACACATGCTTAGTATTTAACTTCTCCCTAAATGATTCCTAAGAGACTTGCATTTTTTAAAAAGTTGTAATAGTAAATGAAATTTCCCACTAAACAGTATTATAACACTGGAAATGTGTCAGAGCATGCCTACTATATGCGATTGCAATTTTTAGATTGTTCTAAAGAAGCACATATGTTTCTAGGGTAGTTTCCAACAAACAAGTAATTCAAGCAAAGTAGGGAAGGGAGGAAATGGCTATCAATGATGTATGGCTTCACAGATAACACCTGCTGCCTTCTGGAACAGCTCCACTGCTAAGATTCCTGAGGATGCCATTAGAAATACTTGTCTTTAAAGGGCAAATATGTGAGATGATGAATATGTTAATTTGCTTGACTATAATAACCATTTCACTATGTACAAATATATCAAAAATATCATGTACTCCTTAAGTACATACAATTAACAAAACTAAGAACAAAGAAAAAAAAACAGCTAAAAATACTTGTATTTAGTAAACCAGTTTAGAGATTTAAAAAAAAAATTCCTTAAGGCATGTTCAAGTATTTGCTTTCACTACCCTTTCCCTTTTACATTTGTTTCACTCATTATCTGGAAAAATATTAGGCATCTGGCACCAAGAAATAATTCAGAGCAACAAATTCTAGGGGAAAAGGAGAGAGCTGAGTTGGTGATCAAAAAGAACTAAAGAGCCTCAAAGGTAGTTAGCTCCTAACATTGCTCCCAAGGCATCAGAGCCAGGAACTGCCCTCTGTTTTCCACACACTCCCTAAGGCTGACCAAGTTGTTATTTTCAACCACTTTATGAATTATACTTCCCTTCATCCCTATGTTAATCATTCCCTATTTCACTAGCATGCCTTCACGTAGCAGAAAAACTATACAGGCTAGTTTGTTTATGGTGCCCTCTAGTGATAACACCAGAGATCAAGGAAAGTTAATTTATAGAGTGCTAGAATGCGCAGAGTAGTAGTAATACTTGACCTTTCTGGTTTAAGTTGTAATTTTCAAAAAAAACAGCTCAACTCATTAATAATTCTATTTATGGTAACGCTTACAAACAATTTGATGACAATATCAATGTCTAACAAAGTTTCAAAAGCACAAAGCGTAAAGACAGATCTAGCTAACTACATGAGAATATGAATAGAAAAGCCATATAAAATTTAAAAAACAGGGGAAAGACATAAACTGTCCTGGACTTATATTTTAAAGGTAAGTTAATTTACTAACATCACTTTCCAAAATTATATCACCTAGTTAGCTTTCACTTACCATTAATCTCATGAACCTGTCGCACTAAGAATTATGCTTTCAAGGCAAATTAGTGAGCTTAATTTATTTCCTATGATTCTATATTCTGACTTACTTGTTTAGTTTATTTGACAAGGATTTTCTAACTTTTAATTCTTCTAGATAGAGTTGTTTATATTTTTCCAGTTCGGTTTTATTAAAGTCTTCTTGAGAAGTTTTCATTTTGGAGAGTTCAGATTCCAGATCTTTAATTCTGAGTTCCATTTGACTTTTCATTGAAGCAAAATTATTCTCTCTTAACTGTTCTAAGTTTTCTTGAGATGCTGCTTGTGCCTAATAAAAATTAAAAGCATATGTTTTAAAAATATATGACCTGAGTAAGACCAAGGCCACCTCCTCGATGTCTAAGGGCTGCTTTGTTTTTAAGCCACTCTGTGTCAATACACATTGGTCAAAGAGATAAGAGGACACTCCAGGGCTCTAATTGAAAAGGGAACCCAAATACACCTTTCAAAGAAATGAAAGTGAGTTTCTACTAGAGAAGCATTTTGATCCTTGATGAAGTAATCAAAACAATAAAGGCTGACTGGCAACCCAGATGTCTAATGATGGGGGAAATGTTACGTAGAAAATAAAATGATAATTGGTAACAGGAAAACCTAAGAAAGAAAATGAGTACAAATTTGTATATATTTTCTAATGAAAATTGTATAAAAATTATTTTTGTGTTAAAATACAATATTCGTGGGAAGACTTGAATATGCTTACAATTTTTGATGTGATATTCCACTTTATGAATAAACTTAGCAAAGTAAATTAAAGCAATCATCTGTATGGAACATATAGGAACTTAGGCTTAGTAACTACATATGTGTTAAGTAGAATATTGCATGTTCTAACCTAGGGATAAATGCTGTGCACATCAATATATATGTTGAGAAAAAAGGCCAAGGTCTTGGATCTCTTACAGTAATTCTACCTGCTAGAGCACAAGGTTATGGAATCACCTGGAGTACAAGTAAAGGAATTTGGAGTGTGATCCTGAGCCTTCCTGACTAGCTCTATGGCTTGGGCCCTGCTGTTTAACCTTTCCCTAGGTCTTCTCTTCATCTGTAAAATGAGGAACTATACTGGCTTATCACTAAGATTTCTCCCTATTCTCATTCCATGTCTCTAAGAGCTAACATGTAGGCTCATGACTGTAATTTTAGCACTTTGGGAGACCTAAGCGAGAGGATCACTTGAAGCCAAGAATTCAAGACCAGCCTGGGCAACAAAGCAAGACTCTGTTTCTACCAAAAATAAGAATTAAAAAGTCAGCCAGGCATTGTGACATGCATCTGTAGTCCCAGCTATCCAGGAGGCTAAGTAATAAATATCTGTACTCATGAACTCTGATAATATAAAGAATAATGAAATTAATTAAACATTTCAAAAAGTGAACAACATAAGAACAATGGAAGAGTATGGTATAATTTCTAAATAACAATTTTTTCTTTTCCTGATGGTTTTGTTTTAGGCCAACTGGTCTTAACAGTCAAATAATTCTCTAATGAGAATCATTATCCTGAATGATTAATTTAGTTATAATAATGATGGGAACTGAAATATCTAAAGGGAGAAACAGATGCCATTTTCCTTCTAGAAATCTATAGAACAAATTGCTATAAGGGATGTAGAAGAAACACATACAGTGTATATGTCCAAAATACAATTTGCAGTGAATGAATGAAAGCACATTACATATAAACTAACCTGTAAAAAGAGATTGACTTCTTTTAATTTTTCTACTATTTCCTGTCTTGCTCTTTCTTCAATCTCCTGTTTATACTGTTTGATTTGACCACATTCTACCATATTCCTTTCTATATGACTTCTGAGGTTTACCACTTCTTGTTCCAACTTCTCTTTATTCTTCTGTAGTTTTTCACATTTCTTTTGTATTGTTTTCATAGATAACAACTCCTGCTGAAGAACTTGATTCTTTGTATCCAGATGCAGACATTTTGAACCTGCAGTCTCCAGTTCTGCTGTAAGATCATCAATCTGAATGAAGACAAGAACACAGTGCGATAATGAAGGAAGTAGCCTGAGAACAGCCTAACATAAAACCAAGAACAAATTCTGAAATAAATTCAGTTGCCACAAAACGTCATTTGAACTATAAAATATTCTTCCAATGTGGACCCTTAAATTACTTAGAAAATAAAAAACAAAGTTAAAGCCACCAGGAGTTACAAAAATATATTCCTTATTTTCATCATCTTTGCTACACAACATTTGCACTTCATCTTCAACTTATATTCTTCTATGATTGTTTCATGTCTTCCCTCCTTACATGGCTCTAAGACGTAGTAGAAAGTCTCTTACTGCTTTCCCCATAAAAATGCCCTAAAATTTCCAAAAAAGTTCTGGGGCCATCCTATTATCTAGGCATCGTAAAAAAAAAAAAAAAAAAAAATGGCTCCCAGAATAAGAATTTTAAAATAAGACTCTAATTAATAAATCCTGTAATACAGATTCTAATGCCATAAGCCTTTTTCTAAGCTGCAAATTTTTTCTGCTAATTTGAGTTGCATTCTAAGGGGTGATAATTCTTGGAGTTAAGGCCACAGAATAAAGAACCTTGAAATAAATTCAGGTACTTACAGCCAATTGATTTTAAATAAAGGTGCTAAGAACATACATTGGGGAACGGACATCTTCTTCAATAAACAGTGCTAGTAAATTGGATATCCATATGCAGAAGAATGAAACTAGACCCCTAACATCATGTACTAAGGTCAACTCAAAATTGATTAAAGATGTAAAAAACTAAGACCTTGAAACTGTAAATCTACTAGAAGAGAGGGAAAATGCTTCAGGACATTGGTCTCGGCAAAGATTTTATGGGTATTTTCAAATGCATAGGCAAGAAAACAAAAATAGAAAAATTGGACAATATTAAACTGAAAAGCTGCACAGCAACAGAAATAATTAACAAAGTGAAGAGACAATCTGTAGAATGGGAGAAACTATTTGCAAACTATTCATCTGACAAGGGACTAATATCCAGAATATACAAGGAACTCAACCCAACAGCAAAAAGAATAAATAATCCAATTCAAAAGTAGGCAAAAATCTGAAACAGATATTTCTCATAAGAAGACATACCAATGGCCAAAAGTATATGGAAAAAATGTTCAACATCACTAATCATCAGAGAAATGCAAATCAAAACCAGCAAGTGATACTATCTTATTCTAGTTAGAATGGCTACTATCGAAAGACAAAAAAACAACAAATGCCAGCAAGGGTGCAGAGAACAGGGAACTCTTAGATATTGTTGGTGGGGATGTAAAGTAGTACAGCCATTATTTTTAAAAATGTGAAGTTTTTCAAAAAGCTAAAAATATTACTGCCATATGATATAGCTATTCTACTACGGGGTATTTATCCAGGAGAAAGGAAATCAGCATATCAAAGGGATAGCTGCATTTCCATGTTTATTGCAGTACTATTCACAATAGCTAAGATACGGAATCAACCTAAATGTCCATCAATAGACACTGGATAAAGAAAATGTGGTATATAGAGATACATAAAGATGAAAACAGACACTGAGGACTCCAAAAGGAGGGAGGGAGAGAGGGGGGCCAGGGCTGAAGAACTTCCTATTGGGTCTATGTTCAGAATTTGGGTGACAGGATCAACAGAAGTCCAAACCTTGGCATCATGCAGTATACCCTTGTAACAAACCTGCACATCTACCCTTTGAATGTAAAATGAAAATGGAAAGTGTTTTTAAAATTAAAAAAAAAGGAAGGAGGGGAGGTTGTGGGGGCCAGGTACAGTGGCTCACGCCTGTAACTCCAGCACTTTGGAAGCCAAGGTGGGCAGATCACCTGAGGTCAGGAGTTCGAGACCAGCCTGGACAAAATGGTGAAATCCCATCTCTACTAAAAATACAAAAATTAGCCAGGCGTAGTGGCCCACACCTGTAGTCCCACCTACTCGGGTGGCTGAGGCAGGGGAATTGCTTGAACACAGGAGGCAGAGCTTGCAGTGAGCTGAGACTGCGCCACTGCACTCCAGCCTGGGTGACAAGAGCAAAACTCCGTCTCAGAAAAAAAAAATGTGTTGTATACATAGGATGGAATACTATTCAGCCATTACAAAAAAAAAGAATGAAATCATGTCAGTAACATTATGTTAAATAAAATAGGTCAGGCACAGGAAGACAAACATCTCAGGTTCTCACTCATATGCAAGTGCTAAAAAGAAAACCAAGCTCATGGAAGTAGAGAGTAGAATCATGGGTATCAGAGGCTGGGAAAAGCAGAAGGGAGGAGAGGCGGGCAAAGGGGCGGGGAAGGGAGGAGGTGTTGGGTTGATGGCTACCAAATTAGAGCTAGCTAGAAGGAATGCGTTCTGGTGTTCTATAGCACCAAGCACCACAGGGTGAATAAAGTTAACTATAATTTATTGTGTATTTTCAAAAGCTAAAAAGAGAGGATTTTGAATGTTCACAAGACAAAGAAATGATAAATGTTTGAGATGATGGATATGCTAATTAGCTTATACATTGTATACATCTATTGAAATATCACTCTGTAGCCATAAATATGTATAATTTTGTGTCAACTAAAAATAAAAGGAAAAATATTCATCCCATGATAAAAGAGAACATGGGCCAACCTCAGTGACTCATTTCTCATGAATAGAATGTGGTACAGGTAACAGCATGTGACTTCGGCATTAGGTTAGAAGAGGTTCCCTATCTCCGACTCCTTGCCCTTGGAACCCAGCCCTGATCTTGTGAGGAAGCTCAGGACTTGGACACATTATGTACTAACACAAAGCAGAAGATTCCAGTCCCCCAGGTTTTGAGCTGTGTCCAGGGAACCTGAGGGGAACAGAGACAAGCTGTCCTGGCCGAGATTTTCCCAAAACACAGGTTCCTGAACAGAATAAACATTGTTGTTTTAAGCCAGTAAATTCTGGGTACTTTGTTAGGAAGCAATAAGCAGAAAAAATGTATTTTACAAAAAGAGACAATAAGAAACATAATAACTAATATCACAGGAATTAGTCTCATTTAAAGTAGAACCTAATAAATGTAGAGATTAATTTATTCATGGCAAACAATGACAAGCAGATAACCAGGAGAAAAGTGTAAGAGCTACTGAGAAAGTTTTTTTCTAAAGTTCCCTCCAATTAGAAATTCTTATAAGTAAACAACTGTACCTCCAGAATTTTCCCTAAAGTTAAGGAATAAGAAGACTAAGAAGCAAGGAGACAAAAGTATAATAGTTGAAAAACAACTAGAAATATTTGTTTTAATAACCAAAATCAGGAGTCTTGTCTGAGTTCAATTAACTGAAATTCTAAAAAAAAAAGATAAGCAGCTTTGAGTATTTTTTTAAATACAAAGAAAATTTTATTTGTATATCACAGACTCTAAGAAATGATGACATAAGGTTAACAGAGTTGATGTCAAGAAACAAATCGGTTTGAAGTTACAGATGATAAACACTTTTGTTTCATTGAACCTTCCCTTGATTACATTAGAGTGCATCCCTGGTATGCTCACAATGGAATCTTAAGCATGATGCGTCCAGGTGATACAATTGTAATTCCTTTCTGTTAGTCCTCGTTCTCTTTTTTTTCTTTTTCTTCTTTTTCTCTGGACTAGGAATTGTTGTGCTGGTACATGCTCTTCCTCAGTAAGTGGTTCTTCCTTAATGTTTTTCTTTTTACCCTTTTTCTTCTTCTTCTTCACAGATGTTTCTTCTTCTACCACTTTTTCTTCTTCCCCCTCTTCTTCAACTTTAATCTTGGCTTCCTTTGCTTTCTTTTCAGTAATATCATCCTCTTCATCTACCTGTTCTATTTTGCATTTTTTAGAACCGGTTGGAAGTGTGGAGTCACCAGAAGGATCATAAGTCTTCACTTTGCTGTTCACATTTTTCTGTTTTTGCTAAAGCCTTTCCTGTTCCACTTATTTTTCTTATCCCTCTATCTTCCAAAGTTCTCAACCTGGCCTCTAATTTGGCTCCGTTCTCAACTCCCATCGCAGAACTGGAATCCTCACCAAAAGCATTATAACGGATAGCCAAAACAGTTTTGGCTGCCAGCATTCAAGAAGTCTTTCCTTTGTGCTTGGGACTTGTCTGGCCTACAAGTGAAGCATGATAAATGAGACCATACTTAGGGATATCCCATCTAGATTTGAGGGCTCTGAAATGTGCCTTTTCTGCTCCAAGAATTTGAACTATAGAAGTTGCATCCCTACCCAAATTCAAAAGAGAACTATTAATGCTATGAACTTAACCACGAGACATATTTTTTAAAGTGCAACCAATACATACTGCCATCATTTACTGCTACAAGTTTAGCTATATCTATGAAAATAGGTGAAGAAAATGAAATCATCTGATCTTATAACTTCAGGCACTTGAATGAAGTCTTCAATTAATGATGCAGGTAAAAGAGTTATACCAGACCAGGTGCCATGGCTCATGCCTATAATTCCAGCACTTTGCAAGGCTGAGGTGGGCAGATCACCTGAGGTCAGGAGTTTGAGACCAGCCTGGCCAACATGGCAAAACCTCATCTCAACTAAAAATACAAAAATTAGCTAGGCATGGTGGCGGGTGCCTGTAACCCCAGCAACTTGGGAGGCTGAGGCAGGACAACTGCTTGAACCCAGGAGGCAGAGACTGCAGTGAGCTGAGATCATACCACAGCACTCCAGCCAGTGCAAAAGAGTAAAAAATCCATCTTAAAAAAAAAAAGTTATGCCATTTTAAACATGCTGATAGCATTTTTAATTATAGCCTATCATCCTTATAATATTGCCATACATGTATACAACATTTTACTATAAATCAGTTGCTGAAAATATTTTTGAAAGTCAAATATATTACAACTGCACACTCAATAGTGAAACGAGGGTATATATCCTCTACAGTGATTTCTTAAAACTATTCAAATCTATATCTAATGAGTTTATTATTATGAGAATGTTAACTGTTTTATCCTCTTATATTCATCTGATTATTCTAATTAACCTTAACAAACTCCTAACAATCTAGTGCTCAATCTTCATTTTACTTTCCTCAATGAGGAAGTACAGAGAACATTACAAAATCATTTCTAATCTTCTTAGTAGTAAAATAAATGTAGTACCCTTTGAATGTTAAGAAGTTAAATACGATTTCTCCTTTACCTTACTTTAAGCCAATCTGTATAAAGACCATCTCATCTTTATGTTGGACCACAATGCTTCTCCATATCTTAACAACTGGCTCTTCAAGGGGGCAGGTGAATTCCTGGCATTGCCAGTTTTCTTCATTCAGAATCTGTTTATTTATCAAGTGACTGTCCCCATAAAAAGTAGAAGATAAGTTTGTTAAAGTATTTTTTATAAACAGCTTAAAATAAAACATAAAAAAAAAAAAACTGGCTCTGAAATTTTGAAATTCAAAAGACTAATGTGGCTATTAGTTACCTCTCATTAATTACCTAAACATGGCCAGGTGCAGTGGCTCACGCCTGTAATCCCAACACTTTGGGAGGCCAAGGTGGCTGATCACGAGGTCAGGAGTTCGAGACCATCCTGGCTAACATGGTGAAACCCCATCTCTAGTAAAAATACAAAAAATTAGCCAGGTGTGGTGGCAGGTGCCTGTAATCCCAGCTACTTGGGAGGCTGAGGCAGGAGAATTGCTTGAACCTGGGAGGCAGAGGTTGCAGTGAGCCGAGATCGTGCCACTGCACTCCAGCCTGGCGACAGAGGGAGACTGTCTCAAAAAAAAAAATTACCTAAACAATACATGATTTTTAAGTGCTGCATTTATGAAAATTTTTCTTTGAATGGGTTGAACTATTGATTCCATGAACCATGTACCAAGCTGTACAGTATAGCTGTGCATTTCTGTTTAAGTAAACAAAGGGAAATACTAGAAACTGTGGTTTCCAAGAATGTAGGATCTGTGCCAAGAAAAGATCAGACTCAATGTTATACCTTGAAAACCCCAGGTACCAGATCATAAGAGGATTTAACTGTAAACTGAAAGATGATCGATTAGCTCAATTTCCAATGGGGAAAGCTGACAACCCCAACTTTATCTCTCCTTCCTAGACAGTAAACATTTAAGATGATGAATTCATAGATGATTCTGTGAATTATAATGAGTTAATAAAACATAATGTAGTAAAATAATAGACTATGTCAGCAGATTCTGTGATCAGGATTTGATGGAAATAGGACTGGAGAGAGAGGCACTGGGTGAGACTAAAGGTTTGAAAGAAGAAAAGGAACGAACTCTAGCTTTGTAAGCCTCACTTTCCATCATGTAATAGGGTCTGCAAGGCATGAGCCACAGGCTCCTTCAAGAAGAAAAAGTTGTAGGGGTTCAGTCAAGATGGTGAGAGAAATTGTAAAATTATAGGAAATAGTCACAAACCTTCTTGAAACGCCAGGGGGGTTGCACAGCCTCAGTAAAAGTTTTGGCTGAAGGAAGCCTAATCCTCTTTACCTTGAATTAACAGCAGAAAAACAAATAACAAGGGAATGTGGGAGAGTTTATCTAAATAACATGTTTACTCATTTGGTCCTAAAACTAAACTTCGATCATTTGCAGGCAGGATGGCTCTCTCTGGGGGAGGGTGACCAGGTTAATTACCCTCTAGTGGTGTTGACTCAAAGCCTTTGTCATTTAATGTGTGCTGAATAAATGGCCGGTGAGCCCAGCTAGTCAGGGCCACCATGGCTGCTACAACTCTTTCGGTCAGCGGCCTGGGTCCCTAGTCTGCTCTTTCACTGAATATCTGTATCTGGGTACATTATTCATCCATTGTGCAGTTGGGGTCTTTTGGATGGACCCCAGCAAAAAGTGAAGTTAAGACACTGCAGTACACTGACTATTATTCCATAAATAATATACATAATATGTAACATGACTAAAAAAGAGTTCTCATTAAACTTGGTTTGGTAGTGGCGTAAGAACAGACATAGATCAACATATTAGAATTGAGAATCCAAGCCAGGAGCGGTGACTCAGGCCTGTAATCCCAGCACTTTGGGAGGCCAAGGCAGGCGGATCACAAGGTCAGGCGTTCGAGACCAGCCTGTCCAATATGGTGAAACCCTGTCTCTGCTTAAAAAAATATAAAAATTAGCCAAGTGTGGTGGCACGTGCCTGTAGTCCCAGCTACTCAGGAGGCTGAGGCAGGAGAATTGCTTGAACCCAGGAAGTGGAGGTTGCAGTGAGCCGAGATCACACCACTGCACTCCAGTCTGGGTGACAAAGTGAAAAAAAAATTAAAATTAGAATTGAGAATCCAAAAATAAACCCACACATTCAGGGTTGACTAATTTTCAAAAGGGTAACAAAACAATTAAATGGGAAAGAATTGCCTTTCCAACAAATGGTGCTGGGACAACTGAATACCCGTAAGTAAAGAATAAAGTTGGACTCCCACCAAATACCATACATAAAAACTATAAATTTAGCTCAAATATTTAGCACAAAATAAAACAGCTAGAGGTAAGAGCTAAAACTATAAAACTCACAGCAGAAAACACAGGTATAAATCTTGTGACTACACTTAACAGTGGTTTCTTAGATCACAAGAAAAAACAAATTTACTGGAACTCATCAAAACGTTATAACTGCTGTGGCTTGAAAAGACACTATGTAGAAGGTGAAAAGGCAAGCCACTGAGAGGGAGAAAATATTTGAAAAGCATACATTTGACATAGGATTTACATCTAGGAAACAAAAAAGCCTTACAATTCAAAAATAAAAAGATACCAAGCTAAAAAATGGGCAAAAGATTTGAATAGACATTTCTGCAAAGAATATACACACATGGCTGATAAGCACATAAAAGATAATTTGCATTAGAGAAATGCAAATCAAACCACTTCACACCACTAGGATGATATCTTTTTCCAATCAAAAAGGTAGAAAATAATTGTTAACAAGGATGCGGAAAAATCAGAACCCTCATATGCTGATGGAAATGTAAAATAATGCAGCCACTTTGGAAAACAGACTAGCAGCTCCTTAAAAGGTTACACATAGACAGCACTATTCACAATAGCAAATATAAGAAATCAACCTAAATGTCTATCAATGAATGATTGGATAAAGATAATGTGGTATATACCTACAATGGAAAACTACTGTCCATAAAAAAGAATAAAATCATGTCTTTTGTAGCAACATGGGGGGGACTGGAGGCCATTATCTTAAGTGAAACAACTCAAAAACACAAAGCCAAGTACCACATGTTCTCACTTATAAGTGGGTACTAAATAATGCGCACACATGAACTTAGAGTTTGGAATAACAGTCATTGGAGACTTGGAAGGGTGAGAGGTGGGAGGAGGATGAGAAATTACTTAATGGGTACAATGTATACTATTTGGGTAATGTTGACACTAAAAGCCCAGACTTCATTCACCACTGCCCAATACAGCCATGTAACAAAAGAACAGTTGTGGCCCCTAAATTTATACAAGTTTTTTAAAATGTTAAGCATAGAATTACCATATGACCATTTCCAATTCCAATTACCAATTCCATTATGTGGGGATCGCTCCAGCGTTGAGACCACTCGGTGTCCCCGCCATAATGGAGCTTGAGCCCGGACATGTTTCTCACCCCCTGGAAGCAGTCGAGACCAGTGAAAGAGAGATTTAATAGAAGTTTGAGTTTGCAGAAGCCTATTTCTGGTCCACTGACCTAAAAGGCTGGGTGAAGGCTGTGTGGTTTTACTAGGCATTGTTTCTTGAAGTACCTGCTCTGGGCTAGTTTTATGACTTTGTTTACCCTCTATTGATGGGTCCCATGCTTGTTCCTGTGACTGCTATTTGCAAAGTTAATGGGTCTATCCCCTCTCTGATGACTTGCATAGATCATTAACATTTTAACTATAGGTTTCCTCACCCTGATAATGAGACCCACCTGCGTGACTTGATTGTACCCTTTGTGTGACTTGATTGTACCCATTGTGTGTTTTCCACTGCCGTAGCCGGATGGCTCTCTCTTCCCTTTATTAAGATAATGGCATCTGTTCTGATAATTGAGATGGGACTAAGAATGCTTATGTAAATGAGGTGGGGCAAAGAATGTTCCTGTAAAATGAGGTAGGAAAAGATATATATACTAACTCAGTGTACAATAAAGTTGCTGGTTTTAGGGCCAGCCCTCCAGACTCCAGCTGTCCTGTCTTTTCTTTTCTTCCGCGCACTCTCTCTTCCAGGTATTGGGACCCTCTTGCAGGCCAAGAGACCCTGGCAGACGTGCCGCTCTCACTGGCCTCCGACACCATTAGTAAGTATAAACCCAAGAGAAATGAAAACATACGCAAAAAACTTGTACCTAACAGTTCACAGCAGTGTTATCAGTAACAGCCAAAAAGTGGCAACAACCCAAAAGTGCATTAACTGATGAGTGGGTAAATAAAATAATTTATCCACACAATGGAACATTACTCACCAATAAGAAGAAATGAAGTACTGATACATGCTACAACACAGATGGATGTTGTTATGCTAAGTGAAAGAAGTCAGTCCCAAAAGACTACACATTGTGATTGTCCAGAGTAGGCAAATCTATAGAAATAAAGGGGTTGAACCGGGAAGGGGAAACAGGTAGGTAATAACTAAAGAGTGTAGGGTTTCTTTTTAGCATGATGACAGTGTCCTAAAATTGACTGTGGTGATCACTGTATAACTCTGAATATACTAAAAGTCACTGAATTGTATACTTTAAATGAGTGAATTGCATCATATGTTAATTATATCTCATAAAGCTGTTACCAAAAAAACTGATCTGATTCTATTGACTTGGCGTCATGTAATGATGGTGTATTGCTTGTTTTTAAATAATTGGCCAGGGTTCAAGACATAAGAGAATCAGCAGCATGCCTCTTTTATACAAAAATGATCTATTACAAAGCTATCTTTTTTATGGCTGTATGGTATTCTATGGTGCATATGTACCACATTTTCTTTACCCAGTCTACTACTAATGATAGATGTTTAGGTCAATTCCATGTATTTGCTATTGTGAATAGTGCCACAATGAACATATGTGTATTAGTATCCTTACGACAGAATGATTTCTATTCTTTGGGTATATAACCAGAAATGGGATCACTAGGTTGAATGGTAGCTCTATTTCTAGGTCTTAGGAATTGCCACAATGTTTTCCACAATGGTTGAACTAATTTATACTCCAATCAACAGTGTATAAGCGTTCCTTTTACTCTGCAACCTCACCAGTATCTGTTATTTTTTAACTTTTTAGTAATAGCCATTCTGACTGGTGTGAGATGACATCTCATTGTGGTTTTGATTTGCATTTCTCTAATGATCAATAATGATGACCTTTTTTCCATGTTTGTTTGGCTGCATGTATGTCTTTTTTTGAGAAGTGTCTATTCATGTATTTTGCCTACTTTTTAGTGGGGTGGTTTTTTGCTTGCAAATTTGTTTAAGTTCCTTATAGATGCCAGATATTAGACCTTTGTCAGATGCATAGTTTGCAAAAAATTTTCTCCCATTCTGTAGGTTGTCTGTTTATTGACACTTCCTTTTGCACTGTAGAAGCTCTTTGATTTAATTAGATTCCACTTGTCAATTTTTGCTTTTGTTACAATTGTTTTTGGTGTCTTGGCCATGAAATCTTTGCCTATTCCTATGTCCAGAGCTAGGAGCCATTATCCTTAGTAACCTAACACAGGAACAGAAAACCAAATACTTCAAGTTCTCACTACTAAGTGGGAGCTAAATGATGAGAACACATGGACACATGGAAGGGAACAACACTCACTGGGGCCTACTAGAGGATAGAGGGTGAGAGAAGGGAAAAGAATTAGGAAAAATAACTAATGGGCGCTATGCTTAATACCCAGGTGACAAAATAATCTGTACAACAAACTCCCATGACACAAGTTTAACTATAGAACAAACCTGCCCATCTACTCCTGAATTTAAAAGTTTTTTTTTTTAAAAAAGCTCTTTTTATTAGTATCAAGTCCCTAAAAAAGTTTAAAAAAAAAAATCTTTATTTCGCTGTTCAAAGCATTGAGAGGTCTATATTTCCCAAAATTAAGTCATTTTTTTGGTCCCAAAACTTATTAAAAATTACCTTATGTTTTAGCTTATTAATCTGAATATCCATTTCAAATGGACTAGTTTTTAAATCTCCATGGAAACTAAACTCTCCATTTTCATATTCATTTAACTTCTTTCTTGTCATTTTTAAGAGGTTCTTAAATCTGCAGGGAGGCACAAAATGAGTAAGTCAGGTTTGTAAAAGGCAAACATTTAATAATTATTTAAAAAGATACTATGTTTTAGCACATAAGAGAAACAAATGTATAAAACATGATCCTCTCATTTATTTCAATCTGATGTAGTTTGAAAACACTAATGAAATTACAATCGCAGGCAAATAACGTGAAGAAAAACTGTATGACATACGTGGCAGATAAAGAGTTAATACTGTAACCACATAGAGTTTTTATAAATAAATTATTACTATCCATTTTAGTATGTTAATATAAAACACTAACCTATTATTAAATATTAGCTATAACTCAGAGATCAGTGTACAAGTTGAAGAGGAAAAGCATGCTTAGGCCAGGTTCAGTGGTTCATGCCTGTAACCCCAGTACTTTGGGAGGCCGAGCCAGGCAGATCACTTGAGCTCAGGAGTTCAAGACCAGCCTGGCCAACATGGTGAAACCCTGTCTCTACTGAAAATATGAAAACCAGCCAGGCATGGTGGTACATGTCTGTAATTCCAGCTACCCGGGAGGCTGAAGCAGGACAGTTGCTTGAACCCAGGAGGTGGAGGACTGCACCACTGCACTGCAGCCTGAGCAGCAGAGAGAGACTCTGTCTCAAAAGAGGAAAGGAAAAGGAAAGAGGAGAAAGGAAAGGAAGGGAGCGGAGGGGAGGCGGAAAAACATATACACACTTATACACGAATGGTTGAAAAAGACACAAAAATACATTTGATATCCGTTGAGCACTGTTTGTAAGAAGTACAAAAATAAAGAAAGTACGCATAAAAAATATCAAGATCATTCAAAGTAGAAAAGAGACAGGAAAGAAAACATCTTTGATGTCTGAGGTAAAGGGGAACAGGAAACAGGCAGAGTTTTAGAAGAAAGGAAATAAGCAGACAGAGCATGTATAAAGACTCAAAGGCTGCTTTCAGAAGAGATCTAGAAATCTTTGCTAGCAGAATGTTACCAAAGTAAAAGGGATGCAAACCATGTTAGAGAAAGACAATGAGAGAAAAATAGTGATTACGATCAGAACAAACGTAAGTACTCAGCAAATAAATAGAAAAGCAGCCATGCTGAGAGCTTCCAAGGCAATGGGTAACATTCCATTTTTAAATCTGGATAGTAGAAACATGATTGCTCATTTTACTCTTAAATCATACATATATTTGCATATGTATGAGACATATATGTTTTAAAACAAACAAGTTTAATAACACATATATCTCAGGTATACAAGGGAGATATCCATGGGAAATGAGTAAATTTCCATGATGTATTTTATAACTATAAAAAAAAAAGAAAGAAAGCATAAGCTAAATCAAGATAATTTTTGATGCTTCCAAAGAATGACACAGATAGGTTTTTAGATATTAAAAGATTTGAATATCTTCGTTGAAAGGAAGGACACTACCAACGAGAGAAAGATTACCAAAGACAGCAAAAATATCTTCAGAAATAAAAATTCAAAGTAAAAGATGAAGAGTAAAGTTGACATTATACGCCAAAGGCATTGTTACTGTTTTCAAAATCATTAAAGAATAAGTGTAATATTTAGGCATTCAAAAAGTTTCAGATTGTGCTACAACCTGTTTCATTAAGAAAAAACTGATGTTGGCTGGGCACAGTGGCTCATGCCCGTAATTCCAGCACTCTGGGAGGCCAAGGAGGGCAGATCACAAGGTCAGGAGTTCGAGACCAGCCTGACTAACATGATGAAACCCCATCTCTACTAAAAATACAAAAATTAGCTGGGCGTGGTGGCGAGCACCTGTAATCCTAGCTACTCAGGAAGCTGAGGCAGGAGAATTGCCTGAACCCAGGAGGCAGAGGTTGCAGTGAGCCAAGATTGTGCCACTGCACTTCAGCCTGGGCAACAGAGCAAGACTCTTATCTCAAAAAATAAATAAATAAATAACAAGAAGAAAAAGAAAAAGCAGATATTAAATGAATTTGTATCTAGGTTTGAAATAAGTAAAATTATAGTTAAATCAATTAACAAATGGTTAAAATTGATCTGAAATACTAAAATCTTACCTAGTTATCTCTCTTTCTAATTCAACATTTTTTTTCATTTCTTGATCCAAATTACATTCCAGAGACTGTTTTAATTCCATAAGTTTCTTTAATTGTTCCTTTTCATCCTCAGACTTTGAAACAAAAAATTTTCAATTATTTTTATAACTCTAGAAACACTCTTTCTTCTTAAAACTATTATTTCTCATAAGTTCATAAGTAACATATGTTTAGGCAAGTTTAAAAAACAGAGTTTATAAACTTGATGCCAATTAGAACAGATTTCAAAAATGACTTTTCTTAAAACAGCTTACATTTCTTTTCTGGAATTTAAATTACCAAAATTTATTTGTTAAAAATATAAGTGTTTACACATAAAATAATAAAATTAATGAAAATTCTTTTTCAAAAAAGTTATTTTAGATGTACATTCTTATTTCTAAAGTTGCTCTAGAAACATTGTCATCAATAGTTCAAGCTATTCCAGGTTTTGTTAAATCAAATCATACTAAGACAATTTTTAGAAAACCTTAATCTGGTTCCTGTTACATGTTTGATACTCACCTGACTTTAAGATGAGCTATTTCTTAGTCTCTATATAAACATTCTTCCATGGGTTTCAATTTTTCCTTTTTTATTAACCATTTCTCTTTAAATACTTCTCCACAATAAACAAAAACATAACTTTTCCCTGATTCTTGTGGCTTTTTTAATCATCCTGTTTTTCCACTGGACTGTCTTGTTTGTTTGTGTTTGTTTGTGACAGGGTCTAACTCTGTCGATCAAGCTGGAGTACAATGGTGCAATCATAGCTCACTGCAGCCTCAAAGTCCAGGGCTCAAGTGATCCTCCCACTTCAGCCTCCTGAGTAGCTAGGATAACATGCATGCACCACCACACCAGCTAATTTATTTTATATATTTTTGTTTTTTTTTTTACGGTTCACCTCCAATATTTTAATTTTGGTGGTGCAGAAATGATACATAATCAGTAGAAACTGTACTTGGGAGTACTCATACAATCATTATTTTTCACTTTCAGCACACTTCAATAAATTACCAAGCTTTCCAACACTTTATTATAAAATAGGCTGTGTGTTAGATGAAGTACCTTACAGGTGTGTTATGAAGATTAAATGAGTTAATACTTATATTTTAAATAAACAGTGTCTGGTATCTGGAAGGAGGATAGGAAAAATGAGCTATTCTTATTGTTAACGATGATGATTTATTCAGCACCTACTGCTTGATAAATACAAATGCTCCTCAACTTACTATGGGGTTTCTTCCTGATAAATCCATCATAAACTGAAAATGTCATATATAAAAAATGCATTTAATTCACTTAACCTACTTAACCAGATAGCTTAGCCTAGCCTGCCTTAAACATGCTCAGAACACTTACAATGGCCTATAGTTAGTCAAGCTCATCTATTTTATATTTTTTTAAAGACAGAGTCTTGCTATGTTGCCCAAGCTGGTCTTGAACTCCTGGTCTGAAGCGATCCTCCTGCTTCAGCCTCCTAAAGCACTGGGATTATAGGTGTCAGCCACTGTGCTAGCCAGACTCTAGTATTTTTTAATACATGGTCTCATCTAGAGATCTATTTTTTCATCACTTGTCTTCTTTTATATTAAAATCTAATTTTCAATCTTAAAATTCTCATTTTAAAATTCCGAAAGTCATCAAGGCCCTATTTTTTAGTGCTTAATCTGCTTTACTTCTCAGCAGCAACTACTAACAGTTACCATCCTTCCCCTCGGCTCTTCTGACCCCACTTCATTTTTAAATGCAGCAACTCCTCATGCTGAGTCCTGTCCCCTTCCATTCCTCTCTATAAATTCTCTAAGAGCTCCTTAAATCTCAAGGCTTCATCTCAGATTCCCTGATCTAGATTTCTAGCCCGGACCTCTTTCCCGAGGTCTCTTCCTTCTGGTTCACTTCTCATAAACGATATTCTCAACCACACACCCATAAACTATTACTTGGTGTGGATTCATTTTGTAGATAGCTAGTCTTGTACATTTTATGTTGACTCTTATTGGTGTTACTTTGCGTATAGTGTTATTTTCTCATCTTGGGTGGACATACTCACCCTTGGGATGTTGACCAATGTACTTTGTCTTTTTTTTCATGCACAAAAGTACTTTTAAAAATTACATAAAATTAACTTCAAGCTATTAATATAAGGTATGTATGAAGCATAAATAAATTTCAGACTTGGGTCCTATCTCCCAGATATCTCATTATGTATGTACAAATATTCCAAAATCCAAAAAAATCCAAAATCTGAAACACCTGTGGTCTCAAGCATTTTAAATAAGTAATACTCAACTTATTCTACCACTAGAACAATAAAATTCCTTTTCAGGATGAAAGAAATTAAGAGGTTGACTTACCAAATTTGCATTTAACAAGTTTTTCTGAAGCTCTTCAATTTTGTCCATTTGCTTTTTGATTGTAACTTTTAACTTGGCATTATCTTTTTCAAGCCTGCAATGTATATTTTAAAATAATTATTCTCACAGGTAAATTTTTTAAATGCTGTGTAATTTCTTAAAAAACACCTGAAAGTATAATTACATAAATTCTTAAAGATTTGAAAAGTAGGTTATTTGGCAACTCTATCGTTTTTCTAGTTGTGGTTTGCAGATAATGCACAAAATTCTAGGATAATAAAAAAATTACGCATTTCAAAATAGCTTAATGCTGAAATTTTTCCTTAACTTCACATAAATGTACTTATGATCATAGTTGATACAATTCTCATACTACACTGCTTATTTGCTCTATAAATAATCATGTTATTCTGTGTGCTGCTTTAAATTGTTACTTTTGCTTGTGATCTTGCATCTTCTCAACACATCTGACAGCTTCTGTATGTTGATCCTGTGCTTCCTGCAACTAAAACAAAGAATAAAAAAAAAGTTTACTAATAATCTAGTACAAATCTGCTTATCACAGTTTTTGTAACTAAACCTTATTGGAACGCAGTCACACCCCTTCAATGTGCATATTGTTTATGGCTACTTTTGTGCTGTGACTGTAGAGCTGATTTGCTGCAGCAGGTATCTTACAGCTCCCAAAGCCTAAAATAAAACCACCTGGCCCTTTACAGAAAAGTTTAACAACCTGTGTTCTAGAACTAAAACACATTATTCTTGTTTTCAAACTATATTTTATCAGATAAATACTCAAACTTACAAAATTGGTAAAAGAGAGAAAGACAGGAAATTACCTTATGGTAAGCATTTATATTTTTGAATTCCAAGTACCACCACATCAACTATAATTGTAAATATTTATAGATGTGAATGACCATGGCTATGCCAGTGATAATAAAAATTAACATGATGACATGTTAGGTGACAACTAGATGTTTCATGAAATTGAGAGGGAGTATCCACACAGAAGCTGGAAAGGATGGATGGGAATCTCAGCTCCACCAGTTACCAGTTGGGTGACCTTGAGCAAATTAATATTCAATGTCTCAGTTTCTTCATTGGTAAAATAGAGACAGTAATAGTATCTACTTCACTGGAATGGTAAGAAGACTCAGTCAAGGAATATACATATAAAGTACTTAGATGAATACATAGCATATAGTGAGCTATATTTCTTCTTTGAGACATTGATATAATAAAGCTTTTATTCTATTTTGTTATCTTTTTTTACAAGCCCAGAGCTAACCTAGATGGTTATTCTAAATATATTTTAAGATTGATACCACATAAAGTGGTATTGGTATGGATCTATGAATCCCAGCTCTGGCCACATTAAATGTAAATTCAGATTTTTTTTATATAGTGAGAAAAACATGAGCATTTGATTGAATAACTCCTTTATTAGATTAAGTAGTTTCTATTTATATTTAATTACTTAAAATATATTTAGAATAACCATCTAGGTTAGCTGTGGGCTTATAAAAAGAATAAAATAATAAGTAACAAAAATAGAATAAAAGCTTTATTATATCAATGCCTCAAAGAAGAAATTCTTAGTAAAATATAAAATATTTTCAATTTATACAAAGATAAGTAACATACATATCAGACATTATTCCCCTTGTAGGCAAATTTATAATTAGACATGATTCTTTCTCATGAAAAAAATAAAAGTGAAGTTAAATTAAGAACAAATTGTTCTACACAGACTAGACAAAAAATGCTAAAGTGTAAGGTCAATGAGAGCCAGAACAGTCAGAGAAAGCTTCCCAAAGGAGGGGGAATCGTGTGCCAGTGCGCCAGGTCTGAATAAATGAGGCGAGATGAACAGAAACTGCAAAGGCAGGAAGAACAGCAGGAGTAAAGCAGAGAGACGGTGAAATCAGCCCAATTAACCCTGAGGATAAAATCCAGTGGCAGGAGAATAAAAACATATGTCTTATAAATAAATGTTCATACTAGCATTATTTACAGTAGCGAAAAAGTAGAAACAATCTAAAGGCCCATCCACTGATGAATGGATAACTGGTATAGGCATACAATAGAATATTATTTGACAATAAAAATAAAGTACTGATGTGTGTTACAACACAGGTGAAACCCAAAAACATGCTAAGTAAAAGAAGCCACGCATAAAAGACTGCATATTGTATGACTCTATTTATATGAAACGTTCAGAACAGGCACATTTTTTTTTTTTTTTGAGACAGAGTCTTGCTCTGTTACCCAGGCTGGAGTGCAGTGGCGTCATCTCAGCTCACTACAACCCCCGCTTCCCAGGTTCAAGCGATTCTGCCTCAGCTTCCTGAGTAGCTGGGATCACAGGTGCGCACCACCACGCCCAGCTAATTTTTGTATTTTTAGTAGAGATAGGGTTTCGCCATGTTGATCAGGCTGGTTTCAAATTCCTGACCTCAGGATCTGCCTGCCTCAACCTCCCAAAGTGCTGGGATTACAGGCATGAGCCACTGCATCCAGCCTAGAACAGGCAAATTTAAGGAGACAAAAAGTAGACGGTGGTTGTCTACGACAGGGCAAGGTGGAGGGACATAGATGGGGATGGTGGTAATGGTTAAGGGATGTGGGGTTTCTTTTCAGGGTGATAACAATGTCCTAAAATTGACTGTGGTGATGGTTACACAACTCTGTAAATAATCTAAGAGACACTGAATTGTACACATTGAATGAACTGTATGGTATGTAAATTATATGCCAATAATGTTGTTTTTTTAAAAATCCAATGGTGGGATCTAGATAATTTTCTTAATTCTCTAGTTTAGAAGTACATACAATACGTGATCTAAATATTTCTATGTTTTTGTAATACATTTTAAATGAAAGGAAAATAAAGGAAATGCCAATTTCAAATAGTTTATAAGTTAACCTAAAACATTTGCATTTTGGAGAAAAGGTAATAATGGCCTTTCTGTACAAATTAACTTGAAATCCATAAAATAAGTAGACACAGATTCTGTATCCATTCACAAAAGTGAAAATAAGAAATAAGATAATTTTCTGGAACACTCCATTAAACATATCCTCTAACTTAATCTGGCTTGCTTCACCATGACAATAGAAAAATCACTATGAAATACTGTTTAACAGTAAAAAAAACTCTCTTAACTTCCGTGAAGAATGATGTGTAATTCTCAAGTTTCCTAAGGCTAAATATTATTTTTTTAAATGTGCAATTATAAGAAAACATGGAAGAATGAAAGTCATAGTTTAATAAACAAGATGGGTGTGGTGGCTCAGGTCTGTAATCCCAGCACTTTGGGAGGTCCAAGCAGGTGGAACACCTGAGGTCAGGAATTCGAGATCAGCCTGGCCAACATGAAACCCCAGCTCTATTAAAAATACAAAAATTAGCTGGGCATACTGGCACATGCCTGTAATGCCCTGCTACTTGGGAGGCTGAGGCAGGAGAATCACTGAAATCCGGGAGGCAGAGGTTGCAGTGAACTGAGATCGTGCCACTGCACTCCAGTCTCGGCAACAGAGTGAGACTCTGTCTGAAAAAAAGAAAAAAAGAAGCAAGTGTATTATAACGATAATAAAATTTAAATTAATTATAACGAAAATTCAAAAGAAGGCTATCCACTGAAATGAGTATGATAAAACACTTTATATTTAGCCATTTATATAAATATTAACTGTTGACATGTTAAATTTCATACATACTTGATTTCTGATTTGACCTAATTTCTTCTTTAAATCCTGTGTCTCATCTTCTAAATTAATACGATAACGTGATGTAACCTCCAGTGAAGCCTCTGACATAGACTGTTTTTTTAGGGTATCAGCTAGTTCTTGTTGAAGCTGTCTCACAACAACCTGATAAGACATTTTTGTTACTGATTTTGTAAATCACCTTATTATTAAGTTATATTAAAAATAAATAATGTTAATAATATGTAACTGTGATATATATAACTTAAAAAAATATTACCATATACATTGATTCACCTTCTTGTCCCCATATTTACACATTCCTGTTTATTACTGAATGCAGTTAAGGACACAGAAAGTGTTATCTTCCTGCCAAATCGGACTGATGTTACTTAAACAACAGATTCAGCTCACTATTCATTCATCCCCTGATGAATTTACAATGCTTAACAACCTCCTGAAGTCTCGAAATAATTAAGTGAATGGAATTGGTAGTGATTAACTGTACTCTATGAACATTTTCTCTTTTTTATTAGAAACTCAAATCAACTTCAGAGCTCCTCACATATTCAATTGCTTGCTCAAATTCTTCCAATAGATTCCTATCTCAGAATACAGGTAAATTCCAATGGCCTTAGAGGCCCTAGGTAACCTGACCTCCACCTGCCTCCCTGACCTCAGCTGCTATGACTCTCCCCTACTCACTCCACTGGTGATCCCCTACACACTGAAAATGGTGATCCAATACAAAACTAGTAAATCACACATCACTACACTTACCTTTGTACTGAACAAAGTTACACCCAAATGATAGTCATTGAGCCTTGAAATGAAAATTATGAGCAAGTTATTTGCACATAATATATTCAAAGTAAATCATAAATACCAGTGGGGAGATTAAAATTGCTAAAATTCACATTTTTCCTAAATTATGGTTTAATAAAAAGTACATGCTTTAAAGAACTGAGAGATCATAACAATATGTAATTTGAAATTGAAATATTTTTAGATTTGTCAAATTGACAAGAATAAAAATAAAATCACATCAACTGAAATATATAAAAAGCTACTGACAGAAAAGTATTAAGAGATATACCAATACACTTCAGTTTATCTAGGAAATCTATTAACTGTCAAAATAACACACTTAATTGAATCTTAATTTCAAAATACTCATTTCAGGTACGAGCATTTCCATTTATCTGCTTCATGGTGGCAGAAAAATGGAAACATTCTTAAGATGTAGCAGCATAAAGACATTAAAGTTACTACTTCAGCAGTAAAAGACTACATTATTCACATTAGTTTACTATTCATACTAGTCTCTTAACGTTAAATTTATAACTTAAAATTCAAAATTTCATAGATGATATAATGTCTTTACTCAAAGTAAAGCATCTCTCAGTTCTTTTATTTGCTGAAAACAAGAGATGTTTCTAAACGGATAAATAAACTTATCATCTATTTATTTTTATATTTAACTACATCCAACCTTTAGCCATAACCAATTTTTTTTTTTAAACGGAGTCTCACTCTATTGCCCAAGCTGGAGTGCAGTGGCGTGATCTCGGCTTACTGCAACCTCTGCAGCCTGGGTTCAAGCAATTCTCCTGCCTCAGCCTCCCAAGTAGTTGGGATTATAGGCGTCTGCTACCATGCCCGGCTAATTTTTGTATTTTTAATAGAGACAGGGTTTCACCATCTTGGCCAGGCTGGTCTTGAACTCCTGACCTCGTGATCCACCCACCTCAACCTCCCAAAGTGCTGGGATTACAGGCGTAAGCCACTGCACCCGGCCCCAAATATTATTTAAAATTTTTTTTCAGGAGGTTTGAAAAATATTTATCTGTCTTGATACTTACTTCTCTTTCTGCCTTTTCATTTTCATATTGATACTGTCTTTCTTTTAGGTGATTACATTCACTGATTAACTCCTTATTTCTTTCCTCTAGCAGAAGACTTTGCTTTTCGCTCTCAGCTTGCAGTTTTTGCACAATAGCACAAAACTGCTCTTGGATATTAATCACTGTCTTCTCTTTATTGTCAGCTTTGTTGTGGGCATCGTCCAGTTGTTGTCGAAGCAACATATTCTCACTTTGTAGTTGAGACAATCTCTCCTCTACCGACTCCTGCTTTCCAATGTATTTATTCACTTTAACTTGTTCATTTTGATACTTTTGTTCCATTTCCTTCATTTGACACTGTGTTTGGT
The DNA here is from genome assembly GCF_030222135.1 of Aotus nancymaae. Taxonomy (NCBI): domain Eukaryota; kingdom Metazoa; phylum Chordata; class Mammalia; order Primates; family Aotidae; genus Aotus; species Aotus nancymaae. The sequence goes on along the minus strand of NW_026988492.1, from coordinate 8,464,574 downwards.
TTAGGTCTGTTTGTACCCGTTCTAAACCCAAAGTCTTTTCTCTGAGGGCATTTCTCACGTGATGCAGCTCAATTTCTAGGCTATTGAGTTTACTTTCGGTTTTAGAAAGTTGTTGAGAAAGAATCTCATTGCTATCTTTTAGGTTAGACACATCAAAATTCATTCTGTCCTGTAAACGAGACCACTCATCTCTTGCTCTCTGGAAAGCAAGTTCTAGGTCTCTTTTTGATGTCTCACTTTGATCACGATCATGTATAGCAGCAGCCAGTCTAGCACGGTATGATTCAACTTCTGTTTCCAGTCTGTCCTTGTTTTGCTTTTCATTCTCCAGTTTAGAATTTAGCATTGCATTCTCTGCTGTCAGAACATTAAGTCGTCCATTATACTGGGATATTGTTTGTGTTAATGTTTCCTCATTCTGTTTTATAGTCTTCTGAAGGTCTTCATTCTTTTCTTTTGCAATTTCAATGTCTTCAAAACATTTCTTTTCTTTTTCCTGGTTTTGATTTTTTATTGTGTCTATTTCTAGTCTTAGCATAGCAATTTCTTTCTGCAACACACTATTTTTATGGTCTTTTTCTTCTTCATGACTATGAGAATTCTAGTAAAAAAAAGGAAACTTTTAGCTAGCACACAAGAAAATGACATGTCATGATTTCCTCTGACATTAAAGAATCACCTGTACATTTTACAATAAAGGGTTACAATAAGTATATATCCAATTTAAAAAAAAGTTGGACCAAAACTCAAACCTTGTAGAGCACAAACTCCCAAAAGTTCAAAAATTTATTTGAAGATAATTAATTCATGAAAGTAAAAAAGAAACCACCAGAGAATTTTTAAGAATCTCAAAATTGGAAAGGCCTTTCCCTGAATTACAACAAATTCAAAAGCATAAAAGATTAATAATTTGACTACATTAAAAAATTAGGTTTATACTCTGATATCTAACCCATACACCACCCCATAGTAAGAGCCTTGGCTCTGCATATATTTAGACAGAACAAATTTCCCAAAGTCCTTTAAGTTCCTTTTTTCTGAGAATATTCTAGAGATATTCTACTTTTCTAACATCTTTAGAGTCAGTTATAACAATTACATTTATTGATGAATAATAAATCTAGGCACTGTACTAAGCACTTCACACATATCAATGAACTCATTTAGTATCACAATTCTGAAAAGAAAAGGTTAAGAAAATATAAGCAAACTGTACAACTTTCCCCAGGTCTTCTGATTCTATTTGTAGTGTTCTTCCGCTAAATCACAATTACTTCTGTATAAATATTTAAATACAAAAGAAGTCTTTTATTTCAGAACACTAATGGTAAATAAGACAAAATTTGTAGAGCTCCTCTTAGAAAATCATGAGATTATTTGTTGTTGCAATAACTTTCGTTCCCCCTTCATATTGTCTGAAACCGTAATAATGTGAAACAGGTAGAAATAACTCAACTGTTTTACTAGGAACAAAATACTTATCACTAAATTATCACTAAGTATATATCATGGCATATCACTGTTTCAAAAGCTCTTTTTACTGAAATAAGATACTACTTGCAGCAAACTATTATTCTTCTCAAAACTGAGAAGAATAACAGCCACAATATGGTCACTAAACTAGCTGTACTTTTCCTCCCTTCCTATGGGTAGAAGTAATAAACTAACCTCTCCATTAGTATAACAAGGTGATGAAATCACTTCCAAACACTTGAGCATCTATTGTTAGTAGCAAAGGTTTTAAGAATGTGGAAAGACCATCAATTCCTATGGAAGATACTATTAAAAGCTCCTTTGGATGAGGCCATTCTGAATGTCATTACTTGACTGCTGCAGACAGTTGGTTTTTAAAATATATACACATACAAACACATTTACACACATTGAAAATGACTACAAGAAATACCTCAGAATTCATTTTCTTTTGAGTCATTTCAATCTCCTTTTGTTTGGAAAGGTGATTAGTCAGAATTCCATCTTGTAACACTCTGGCATTCTGTTCTCGAGAAAGTTGCCTCTGAGTGTCATTTCGCTCTTGTACGACCTAGAGATAACATTAAGTTTTTGGCCTATTAGCAATTTTTTAAAGTCTAAAAGGGTAATCAAGAGCAGAATTAAAAAAAAAAAAACTTATAAAAAGGAAATAGCATATTAAAACATAAGAACCTATCAAGAGCAGAATTTAAAAAAAAAACTTATAAAAAGGAAATAGCATATTAAAACATAAGAACCTTTATTACTCAAGAATTACTCAAATTTCAATCACATAAATGACAGCTAAATTCATCAAAGAGCAAAAACAGTTCTTAAATGCAGACAAATATAGAATTGTGAAATAAAATGTCTTCACAAAACATTCTACTAGTTTCATCATAATTTTAGAGCTATTTAGCCTGTATTTTAATATAAAATGCCTAAATTAACATTTATTTTAGTGATTAAACTCAAAGTACCCTCCATTCCTTCATTCAGAAAACAGAGACTGAGCATCTATTATGTGCCAAGATTTAACATGAATAATTTGTTATAAATGTAATAGTTCAGTTTAAGATGAGATAACATTTTTGTTTTAAACCTACATAATATATTTTAAATCAAAAGAATGTTATAAGTAATACCGATGAAATAAAGTTAAGAATATAAAATTCTGACAGATGGCCGGTTAGATCCAGCTCAGGATTGCAGCTCCAAGTGAAAGTGCAGAGGGTGAGTGGACGCCGCATTTCCAGATGGATTTTTATTGTCCACAAACCAAGAGATTCGCAGGCGGAGGAGCCCCACGGGTGGCCAGCGCGACTGTTTTGTCCGGCACGGCTGTTTTGCCTGCGCCCCGGCGCAGCCACTCCAGTGCAGAGTAAACGGGATTGTGTTCCCATTTAGCCAGCAAGGGGAGCTGAAACAGGGAGCCAGGCCAGGAGATTCCCAGGCAAAAAGAGCGCCACGAATCTCAGAGCCGCGGTTTCAGCGACGCGGTGGGTCACCGCATGGGAAATCACACAGATCCCGGCGCCTATTCACAGGCGACCAGGTCACCTGGTAGAGAGTCGACCGTTCAACGAAAAAATAAAAGGCTCTGAGGCAGGGAGCCAGAAGATCAGGCCCGGCTGGTCCCATCCCCACAAAAACAAAAACAAAAACAAAAAAACAGCAATTGGAAACGCTCTGGGTTGAGAGTTTCACAGCAAACACAGCTGAACCCAGGATGGTCCAGCTCTGTGGGGGAGGGGCGTCTGCCATTACTGAGGCAGCCTGCCGTTGCTGCGGCAACCCACCATTACAGAGAAAGTCCATGATTACAGAGGCGGGCCAACATTGCGGAAGCAGCTCTAACTACACTCATATAAACAGGACTGCAGGGAAGTTCACATGGCAGCTGGGCGGAGCCCACAGCAGCTCAGCGAAGCCTCTGCAGGCTGAGAGTGACTAGGCTGCCTCCTTGTGGGCAGGGCAGCCCTGAATTTAAAAAAAAGGCAGCAGTACAGCGGAAACTCATAAAGCCCTAACTCCCTGGGACAGAACACCTGGGAAAAAAAAAGGGGGGGTTATGAGTTCTGCTGCTGCAGACTTAAATTTACCAGCCCAGCAGCTCTGAATGAACAATGGGGCTCACAGCTCAACACCTGAGCTAATATAAAGGACTGTTTCCTCAAGCAGTTCCCAACCCCCGTATATCCAAAGAGTCACTTCATAAAGGAGAACTCAGACTGACATTTGGCAGGTATCCTTCTGGGACAAAGCAGAAGAAGAAACTGGTAGCAACCTTTACTGTTCAGCAGCTGCTGCAAGTGATCCCCAGGCAAGCAGGGCCTGGGCAAGAGAGGCCAGACAGTTAAAAGGAAAACTAAGAAACAGAAATAACTTCATCAACAACAAACAGAACATCCACTCAGAGACCCAATCAGAAAGTCAACAACTACAAAGCCGACAGGTGGATAAATCCACAAAGATGGGAAGAAACCAGCGCAAAAAGGATGAAAACACCCGAAACCAGAACACCTCTCCTCCTACAAGGGATCACAACTCCTCACCAGCAAGAGAACAAGACTGGATGGAGAATGACTGTGATGAAATGACAGAATCAGCCTTCAGAAAGTGGGTAATAAGATACTTCCGTGAGCTAAGAGAACATGTTCTAACCCAATGCAAAGAAACTAAGAACCTTGAAAAAAGATTTGACGAAATGCTAACGAGAATGGACAACTTAGAGAGGAATATAAGCGAATTGATGGAGCCGAAAAACACAACATGAGAACTTCGCGAAGCATGCACAAGTTTCAACAGCAGAATTGACCAAGCAGAAGAAAGGAGTCGAAGATCAACTCAATGAAATAAAACGAGAAGGCAAGATTAGAGAAAACAGGGTAAAAAGAAATGAACAAAGTCAACAAGAAATATGGGACTATGTGAAAAGACCTAATCTAAGTTTGATAGGTGTACCTGAATGTGACGAAGAGAATGAATCCAAGCTGGAAAATACTCTTCAGGATATTATCCAGGAAAACTTCCCCAACCTAGCAAGGCAGGCCAATATTCAAGTCTAGGAAATACAGAGAACACCACAAAGATATTCCTCTAGAAGAGCAACCCCAAGGCACATAATCGTCAGATTCACCAGGGTTGAAATGAAGGAGAAAATGCTAAGGGCAGCCAGAGAGAAAGGTCGGGTTACCCACAAAGGGAAGCCCATCAGACTCACAGCAGATCTCTCAGCAGAAACCCTACAAGCCAGAAGAGAATGGGGGCCAATATTCAACATCCCTAAAGAAAAGAACTTTCAACCCAGAATTTCATATCCAGCCAAACTAAGCTTCATAAGTGAAGGAAAAATAAAATCCTTTGTGAACAAGCAAGTACTCAGAGATTTCACCACCACCAGACCGGCTTTACAAGAGCTCCTGAAAGAGGCACTACACATAGAAAAGAACAACCAGTACCAGCCACTCCAAAAACACACAAAATGGTAAAGAGCATCAACACAATGAAGAATCTGCATCAACCAACGGGCAAAACAGCCGGCTAGCATCAAAATGGCAGGATCAAATTCACACATAACAGTATTAACCCTAAACGTAAATGGACTAAATGCTCCAATCAAAAGAAACAGACTGGCAAATTGGATAAAAAGCCAAAACCCATCAGTGTGCTGTATCCAGGAAACGCATCTCACATGCAAGGATACACAAAGGCTCAAAATAAAGGGAGGGAGGAAGATTTACCAAGCAAATGGAGAGCAAAAAAAAGCAGGAGTTGCAATGCTCATCTCTGATAAAATAGACTTTAAAGCAACAAAGATCAAAAGAGACAAAGAAGGACATTACATAATGGTAAAAGGATCAATGCAACAAGAAGAACTAACGATCCTAAATATATATGCACCTAATACAGGAGCACCCAGATACATAAGGCAAGTTCTTAATGACTTACAAAGAGACTTAGACTCTCACACAATAATAGTGGGAGACTTCAACACACCATTGTCAATACTAGACAGATCAACGAGACAGAAAATTAACAAGGATATCCAGGACTTGAACTCAGACCTGGACCAAGCAAACCTAATAGACATTTACAGAACTCTCCACCCCAAATCCACAGAATATACATTCTTCTCAGCACCACATCACACCTACTCTAAAATTGACCACATAATAGGAAGTAAATCACTCTTCAGCAAATGCAAAAGAACGGAAACCATAACAAACAGTCTCTCAGACCACAGTGCAATCAAGTTAGAACTCAGAATTCAGAAACCAACCCAGAACCGCACAGCTTCATGGAAACCGAACAACTTTATCTTGAATGTTGACTGGATAAACAATGAAATGAAGGCAGAAATAAAGATGTTCTTCGAAACCAACGAGAATGAAGACACCACATACCAGAATCTCTGGGACACATTTAAAGCAGTCTCTAGAGGAAAATATACAGCAATAAGTGCCCACATGAGAAGAAAGGAGAGATCTAAAATTGACACCCTATCGTCAAAATTGAAAGAGCTAGAGGAGCAAGATCAAAAAAACTCAAAACCTAGCAGAAGACAAGAAATAACTAAGATCAAAGCAGAATTGAGGGAGATAGAGACACGAAAAACCCTTCAAAAAAAATCAATAAATCCAGGAGCTGGTTTTTTGAGAAGATCAACAAAATAGACCACTAGCCAGATTAATAAAAAAGAAAAGAGAGAATAACCAAATAGATGCAATAAAAAATGATAAAGGGGATATCACCACAGATTCCACAGAAATTCAAACCATCATCAGAGATTATTACAAACAACTCTATGCACATAAACTAGAAAACCTGGAAGAAATGGATAAATTCCTGGACAGTTGCCTCCTCCCAAGCCTAAACCAGGAAGAAGTCGAAACCTTGAATAGAACAATAACAAGGTCTGAAGTCGAGGCAGCAATTAAGAGCCTACCACCCAAAAAAAGCCCAGGTCCAGATGGGTTCACAGCCGAATTCCACCGGACATACAAAGAGGAACTGGTACTATTCCTTCTGAAACTATTCCAAATAATCCAAAAAGAGGGAATCCTTCCCAAATCATTTTATGAGACCAACATCATCCTGATACCAAAACCCGGCAGAGACTCAACAAGAAAAGAAAACTACAGGCCAATATCCATGATGAAAATAGATGCAAAAATCTTCAATAAAATACTGGCAAGCCGATTATTAGCAGCACATCAAAAAGCTTATCCACCATGATCAAGTAGGATTCATCCCGGGGATGCAAGGCTGGTTCAATATATGCAAGTCTATTAATGTAATTCACTACATAAACAGAACCAAAGATAAAAACCACATGATTATCTCAACTGACGCAGAGAAGGCCTTTGACAAAATTCAACAGCCCTTTATGCTAAAAACCGTCAATAAACTAGGTATCAACGGAACGTATCTCAAAATAATAAAAGCTATTTAAGACAAACCAACAGCCAATATCATACTGAATGGGCAAAAACTGGAAGCATCCCCTTTGAAATCTGGCACTAGACAAGGATGCCCTCTCTCACCACTCCTATTCAATATAGTACTGGAAGTTCTAGCCAGAGCAATCAGGCAAGAAAAAGAAATAAAGGGTATTCAATTAGGAAAGGAGGAAGTCAAATTGTCTCTATTTGCAGACGACATGATTGTATATCTAGAAGATCCCATCATCTCAGCCCAAAATCTCCTGAAACTGATAAGCAACTTCAGCAAAGTCTCAGGATACAAAATCAATGTGCAAAAATCACAAGCATTCCTATATACCAATAACAGACTTAAAGAGAGCCAAATCAAGAACGAACTGCCATTCACAATTGCTACAAAGAGAATAAAATACCTAGGAATACAACAAGGAACGTAAAGGACCTCTTCAAGGAGAACTACAAACCACTGCTCAACGAAATAAGAGAGGACACAAACGGATGGAGAAAAACATTCCATGTTCATGGTTAGGAAGAATCAATATCGTGAAAATGACCATACTGCCCAAAGCAATTTACAGATTCAATGCTATCCCCATCAAGCTACCAATGACCTTCTTCACAGAACTGGAAAAAACCACCTTAAACTTCATATGGAACCAAAAGAGAGCCCGCATAGCCAAGTCAATTCTAAGCAAAAAGAACAAAGCGGGAGGCATCATACTATCAGACATCAAACTATACTACAAGGCTACAGTAATCAAAACAGCATGGTACTGGTACCAAAACAGAGATATAGACCAATGGAACAGAACAGAGGCGTCGGAGGCGACACAACATATCTACAACCATCCGATCTTTGACAAACCTGTTAAAAACAAACAATGGGGAAAGGATTCCCTGTTTAATAAGTGGTGTTAGGAAAACTGGCTAGCCATATGCAGAAAGCAGAAACTGGTCACCTTCTTGACACGTTACACTAAAATTAACTCCAGATGGATTAAAGACTTAAACATAAGACCTAACACCATAAAAACCCTAGAAGAAAACCTAGGCAAAACCATTCAGGACATAGGCGTAGGCAAAGACTTCATGACCAAAACACCAAAAGCATTGGCAACAAAAGCCAAAATAGACAAATGGGACCTAATCAAACTCCACAGCTTCTGCATGGTGAAAGAAACAGTCAATAGAGTGAATCGGCAACCAACAGAATGGGAAAAAATTTTTGCAGCCTACCCATTTGACAAAGCGCTGATATTCAGAATTTACAATGAACTAAAACAGATTTACAAGAAAAAAACAAACAAGCCCATTCAAAAATGGGCGAAGGATATGAAGAGATACTTTACAAAAGAAGACATACATGAGGCCAGAAGCATATGAAAAAATGCTCATCATCACTGGTCATTAGGGAAATGCAAATCAAAACTACGTTGAGATACCATCTCACGCCAGTTAGAACAGCGATCATTAAAAAATCTGGAGACAACAGATGCTGGAGAGGATGTGGAGAAATAGGAACACTTTTACACTGTGGGTGGGAGTGTAAATCAGTTCAACCATTGTGGAAGACAGTGTGGCGATTCCTCAAGGACCTAGAAATAGAAATTCCATTTGACCCAGCAATCTCATTACTGGGTATATATCCAAAGGATTATAAATCATTCTACTATAAGGACACATGCACATGAATGTTCATTGCAGCACAGTTTACAATAGCAAAGACCTGGAACCAACCCAAATGCCCATCGATGACAGACTGGACAGGAAAAATGTGGCACATATACACCATGGAATATTATGCAGCCATCAAAAACGATGAGTTTGTGTCTTTTGTAGGGACATGGATGAACCTGGAAACCATCATTCTCAGCAAACTGACACAAGAACACAAAATCAAACATCACATGTTCTCACTCATAGACGGGTGTTGAACAATGGGAACACATGGACACAGGGAGGGGAGCACTATACACTGGGGTCTGTTGTGGGGGAGGGGGGATAGCGGGGTGTGGGGAGTTGGGGAGAGATAGCATGGGGAGAAATGCCACATATAGGTGAAGGGGAGGAAGGCAGCAAATCACAATGCCACGTATGCACCTATGCAACAATCTTGCATGTTTTTCACATGTACCCCAAAACCTAAAATGCAATAAAAAAAAAAAAAGAATATAAAATTTTTACCAAAAATTAATTTACCTGATTCAAATTACTTTTTACGGTCCTTAATTCCATCTCCAGTGTTTGGAGAGTCAGTTCAAGTTGTTGTTTCACTTCAACTTCTTTCCTATATTGCTCTTCTTTCCCTCTTAACTGTTCCCTAATTTTTTCATACAACATATCAGCATTTCTTCTCTTCTCTTCTTCTTGGTTTAAGTTAAATCTGCAGTTAAATATGCTTATGTTAAAATTTGTTTTGTTAGAAAATAAAAAGTTCATGTGTGATCTGCCACTTCATATGTTGGTTTATTATCCTAATAAAATTTCTATGTTATTGAATATTTTTCCTTTCTAGTTCTTGGGTTTTTAATTTCTCACTTCAGTCTTTTCCAAAGAACATATATACTTGAAAGGAAGTGATGAAGAGACATTCTGCTAACTGGTAAGTTTCTGTTACAAGTACCTCTGGTAAATATTACAGAAAAGGATACTGGAAATTATTCAGTAAAGATACAAGTTCAAAATTATCTTTTTGGCCGGGTGCCGGTGGTTCATGTCTGTAATCCCAGCACCTTGGGAGGTGGAGGTGGGCCGACCACTTGAGGTCAGGAGTTCCAGATGAGCCTGGCCAATATGGTGAAACCACATCTCTGCTAAAAATACAAAACATTAGCTGATGTGGTGGCAGGTGCCCTAATCCCAGCTGCTCAGGAGGCTGAGGCAGGAGAATCACTTGAGCCCAGGAGGCAGAGGTTGCAGTGAGCCGAGATTGCACCACTGCACTCCAGCCTGGGTGACAGAGTGAGATTCTATCTCAAAAAAAAAAGCAAATTATCCTTTCTTAAAACAGTCATAATTACTCCTCAATTAAGAAAGATAATTTACAGTTAACTAAAAAGAAGTTATTGTTTATTAAAATATTTATACATTCAACAAAAATAAATTTTTGTTTTTATGAAATATTCCAAGTGTCCCTAAAAATTATTATAGTTAAGAAAACACCCTCAGATGTCTTTCTTACAACATATATCTACAGATTAGTATAATTAAAGATTGGGCTATGGAGCCTAATATTGGTTACCCCATACTTTCTATGTTTCTTTTTCTGGTAACACTTTCAACTTATCTTCTTATTACATATTGCATAAACAATTTTAAAATCTCTTTTAGAACAAAACAGGATCTAATATTTAAGTAAACCATAAAGAATAATATGTGTTTTCACACAGAACTTTGAATTAGGTTTATCTGTGTATGAGAGAGAGAGATCACTTTTGTAATCACTTACCATTCTATTTTTTAATTCATGCACCTTCAGAGTAAAGCTATAAAAATTTTCTTAGTATTCTGAGTTGAAAAAAAATGGCCATTTCATTCTCTATTGATTGAAATGAAATTAACATAAACTTTCTTGAGAACAATTTAAAAATTTGGATCAAAGGCCTTTTTAAAAAAAATTCCTATACTTTAAACAAATAATTCTACATTGAAGAATTTATTCAAAGTAAATAATTAGAAATATAGAAAAAGATTTATAAAAAAGTATTCCTTCCACCATTAACTATAATACAAAAAATTTTCAACCCAAAACTCATTCTATTAAATAAATAATGAGATTTCCATATGGTAGACTTCTACATACCCATTAAAATGATTTAAAAGAATACATATTTAGTAGAAGTACATAGTTAAGAACTAGTTATATTATTTCCAAGAATTTCACACTTCACAAGACTAAGAAGTCTTCTTCCCTGCTAAGCCCTGGAAGCTAAGTCAGCAATTACAAGAATACTCCTATATATCTTTAGTACAAAGTAAATAAACATTTCTTTAAAACTAGGCTATTGTACCTTAAAGAGCACAGTTCTCGTTCCCATTCAACTTTTTGGTGCTCTAACTGTGATTTTATTTCTTTTGTTTCAGATAGCTCCTTCTGCAGTACATTAACTTTATCTTCCATTTTTTTAATTTTTACTGTAAGTAGTTCACAGTGATTTTTTTTAAGTTCTAATAATCTTTCACATGCAAGAGCTGCATCCTGGATTTTCAATAGGGTAATAGAATCTGTAACAGAGAGAAAACAAGATAGAAATAAATATATGAGTACTTTTCGCATATAACGAACTGTACACTATAACTTCACTGACCAAATATATACTGAAGGTCTACAATGTGGAAGACATTAAACTAAGCTCTGCAGATAAAACAGACAAACCTCTGCTCTTGTTTAGCTTCAAGTACAGTGAAGAAACAAAGACAAAAAAAGGGGGCAATTATAAATTCAGATAGATGCTGTACAAAAACAGAGTTCTAATGACCACAAAAGAGAATTTGACCTATACTGGACCCAGGAAAGATTTCCCTGAGGGAGAGGTGACTACACTGAGAAATGAAGCATGAGAAAGCAGCAGTTAAGCAAAGGGGGAAGAAAAGCATCCCAGCCAGTCTGTGGCACGTGCTGAGGCTCTACTGCAGTCTGCTTCAAGAACTGACTTTCCTTCTTTTCTGAAACGACCAAAAACAAAACAGACAAAATACATGAAACACTGAGTTTCAAGACAGTGGACTCAGGTAATGAACACAATGATCCCTGACAGACAAGAAACAAAGGAAGTGGCCAGGCACAGTGGCTCACGCCTGTAATCCCAGCACTTTGGGAAGCCAAGGCAGGTAGATCACCTGAGGTCAGGAGTTTGAGACCAGCCTGACCAACGTAGTGAAACCCTGTCACTACTAAAAACACAAAAATTAGACAGGTGTGGTGGCAGACACCTGTAACGCCAGCTACTCAGGAGGGTGAGGCAGGAGAATCGCTTGAACCCCAGAGGCAGAGGTTGCAGAGAGCCAAGATTGCGCCACTGCACTCCAGTGCTTTTTTTTGAGCAAGACTGTCTCAAAAAAAAGAAACAAACAAACAAAGGAAGTAAGTCTTATGAAAGCCCAGAGCCTGGCCTTCAGAGTTTCCAGGCCATGACGCAGGGAGAAAAAACTTACATAGAGTCCAGCAGACTCCCTGAGTTGAAGTGATGAAGCTGAGAGTCTAGTAAACGCAAAGTAGACAGAGATCACAGGACACTGGAGAGGAGCGACAGGTACAGAGGAAGAACCCTCCCTGGAGATCTGCAGAGATCCCCTCTTGGGTACTGAGCAGAGTAATGAACAGTGAATGTATGCTAGGAAACTACCTGAAACCAAAGAAACCCCACCTAAAAAAAGGAGAGGAAATCCTGCCTGGTGTTCCCACAGCACCAGGAAAAGTGTTCGTTCCCATGGTCAGGCTGGAAAAACTCATACTTCTCAGGACAGTGAATAATCAGAAAGATATTGCATCAGGAGTGGGGAATTAGCCCAGATCATAAAAGCAAGATTGGAAAAAGTCAAGCTGTTTATACGTAACTCAACTGTACCCCACAATAAAGCTCAAGAAGATAAGTAGAGGCATGGAAGATAGTTTTTAAAAACCAAATTGCACTTGTAGAGATGCAAATTACAATGTCAAAGATGAAAACTAAATTAGATGAAAATAAACACAGATTAACCATCACAAAAGAAAAGATTCATAACTTTGAGACATCAGTGAACTATGGAAAAAAAATCCAAGCAGCTAATATGTAAGCCTCCAAAAATGGAGGAAGAAAGACAGAAAAAAAAATGTCAAGAAAAATTGGCCAAAACTTTCTAAACTTAATAAAAATTATAATCCCACAGATTCAGAAAGGATATGGCTGGGACAGAAAAAAGTGAAGGCATACTATTATAATTATACTATACACCAGAACTATAACAAAATTACACCATATATGATGTTATACTACTACTTGAAGGTGGACTGTAGTAAGTTCCACTCATATACTATAAATCCTAAAGCAACAACTAAGACAGCAAAACTAAGAGTCATAGTTAATAAGCCAAAAAAAAAAAAAAAAACCTGAGATAACTCAGGAGCATCTGTAGATCAATAAAACACAATACAGTCCAGAAGTAGACCCACATGTATGGAGCCAACGTATTTTTGACAAAGGCACAATGGCAAATGCAGTGAAAAAAGACTAGCCTTTTTGATATATGACGTTGGAACAACTGGATATTCCAAAAAAATTAACTTGAATCCATACTTCAATCCACACAAAAATATGAACTCAAAATGGATCACAGATCTAAATATTAGACCTACACCTGGTGAGGCGCAGTGGCTCACACCTGTAATCACAGCACTTTGGGAGGCTGAGGTGGGCAGATCACTGAGGTCAGGAATTTGAGACCAACCTGGCCAACATGATGATACCCCACCTTTATTAAAAAATATTTTTAGGCCGGGCGTGGTGGCTCACGCCTGTAATCCCAGCACTTTGGGAGGCCGAGGCGGGTGGATCACGAGGTCAAGAGATCGAGAGCATCCTGGTCAACATGGTGAAACCCCGTCTCTACTAATACAAAAAATTAGCTGGGCATGGTGGCGCGTGCCTGTAATCCCAGCTACTCAGGAGGCTGAGGCAGGAGAATTGCCTGAACCCAGGAGGCAGAGGTTGCGGTGAGCCGAGATCGCGCCATTGCACTCCAGCCTGGGTAACAAGAGCGAAACTCCGTCTCAAAAAATATATATATATATTTTTTAAAAATTAGCTGGGTGTGATGGTGCATGCCTGCAATCCCAGCTACTCAGGAGGCTGAGACACAAGAATCACTTGAACCCAGGAGGTAGAGGTTGTAGTGACAGTGCCCTCCAGCCTGGGAGACAGAGGATGAGATTCTGTCTCAAAAAAAAAAAAAGACCTAAAACTATAAAACTTCTAGAAAAAAGCATAGAAGAAAATCTGTGACCCTGTGTTAAGCAAAGAATTCTTAAATATGATACAAAAAGCAAAATCCATAATTGAACAGATAAATTGGACTTCATCAAAATTAAAAACTTCTGCTCTTCAAAAGATACCATTAAGAAAATGAAAAGTCAACAAAAGAAATTAAAAATCTAAATTTAAAAAAGAGAATGAAAAGTCAAGCCACAATCTGGGGAAACAAATCCTTGCAAAAAAACATATCTAAAAAGGGAATAACATCAAGAATATATTATATAAAAAACTCTTCAGCTTTGCACAGTGGCAGCAATGTAGCCAATGAGGTTTTTTGTTTGTTTGTGAGACTCTGTCTCACTCTATCACCCAGACTGGAGTAAAGTGGCTCCAGCTCGGCTCACTGCAACCTCTGCTCACTGAGACCTCTGCCTCCCGGGTTCAAGCGATTCTCCTGTCTCAGCCTCCCATGTAGCTAGGATTACAGGCATCTGCCCAGCTAATTTTTGTAATTTTAGTAGAGACGGGCCAGGCTGGTCTCAAACTCCTGACCTCAAGTCATCCGCCCACCTCAACCTCCCAAAGTGCTGGGATTACAGACGTGAGCCACCATGCCAGGCCACCAATGAGGTTCATCCAAGGCATGATTATTGTTAATTAAAAACTTTTCCATTAGAAAAAATAATAATAATAATAAATTAAAAGGAACTCTTAAAATGTAACCAGTAAGAAAACAACCTATTTTTTTTGGGGGGCTAGAGGGGACAAAGTCTTGCTCTGTCACCAGGCTGGAGTGCAGTGGCGTGATCTTGGCTCACTGCAAACTCCGCCTCCTGGGGGGGGTTCAAGTGATTCTCCTGCCCCGGCCTCTCTAGTAACTGGAACTATAGGCATGTACCACCACATCCAGCTAATTTTTGTATTTTTTATTACAGATAGGGTTTCATCATGTTGGCCAGTATAGTCTCAATCTCTTGACCTCATGATCTGCACACCTCAGCCTCCCAAAGTGCTGGCATTACAGGTGTGAGCCACCATGCCAGTCCAACAACCTAATTTTTTTTTTGAGACAGAGTTTCGCTCTTGCTGCCCAGGGTGGAGTACAATGGCACAATCTTGGCTCACTGCAACCTCCACCTCCTGGGTTCAAGTGATTCTCCTGCCTCAGCCTCCCAAGTAGCTGGGATTACAGGCATGCGCCACCACGCCCAGCTAATTTTGTCTCTTTAGTAGAGATGGGGTTTCTCCGTGTTGGTCAGGCTGGTCTCGAACTCCTGACCTCTGATAAGCCACCCACCTCAGCCTCTCAAAGTGCTGGGATTAGAGGTGTGAGCCATCTCACCCAGCCCCAACAACCTCATTTTTTAAACAGCAAAAGATGTGAAAAGACAATTCACCAAGGAAGATTTACAGATGGCAAATAAGCACATGGAATGATGCTCAACATTATTAGTCATTAAGGTAACATATATTGAAACCATAATGATATCCACAATATACACCTATCAGAATAGGTTAAAAATTTAAAAATTTTAAAAACAGCAAATTAGGTGTTGGCGAGAATACAGAGCAAATGGGCCTGTCATATACTGCTGATGGGAATGGAAAATAGTACATACAAACACTTAGAAAACAATTTAGCAGTTTCTTAATAAGTAAACATAAAGGGGAACGAGGGAACTTTTGTGGATGATGGCTATGTTAACTCTCTTGCTTATAGTGATGGTTTCCCATGTGTATACATATCTCAAAAACGTAGCAAATTGAACATTTTATGTATGTGCAGTCTGTCATGTATCAATTATACATAACTAAAGCTATTGCTTACAAGAACAAATATCTAAGAAAGTGGCTGGAACACAGAGAAAGAAGGGCATGAAATAATTCAGGGTAAAGCCAGATGATTCAGATCTTTAACCTTACAGCAATGAGAAGTGATAGCTGGGTTTCAAGTAAGGGGGTAATTATGATCAGATCTGAATTTTTGGAAATTTATAATTATGGTTACAGAGTAGACATAGTTTCAAGAGGTACAGTAGCAGGAAGAACAGTT
Source organism: Aotus nancymaae (assembly GCF_030222135.1). Taxonomy (NCBI): domain Eukaryota; kingdom Metazoa; phylum Chordata; class Mammalia; order Primates; family Aotidae; genus Aotus; species Aotus nancymaae. The sequence continues at coordinate 8,448,654 of NW_026988492.1, read as the reverse complement.
ATAAGCTTATTGTATTATTCCAGTGGGGAGACAATGGTAGCCTGACCTTGGGTAAAGATACAGGAGAGAAGCAGAGTCAACAAATAGACTGGGAGTGCCATTCACACTGAGAAAAGTACAGAGGAATTTTCCTAGGTCTTTGGCTAAGAGTGTACAATATTCAATTGTTCTCATCCTATTTTAACATAAAGCATATTTGTTAGATCAACATCCCTAAAACACATCAGCACTCTAAGGTAAAGGGTGCCATGCTAAGTGTGCTAAGCACAGCATAATGTATGCTAAGTGTGCATACATTACACTTTATTACATATATTATGCTAAGCATAACATAATGCATGCAAAGTGTACATACATTACAATGGGATACATAAAAAGGCCTTAAATTTATGCAATGGTCCTACCTTTACACTCCATTCCAAGTTGTTCAATGAGCAACATAAAATTCTTGTAATTAGAGTGGGGCAGTTCACAATCCTCTGAGACTGTTTCAGATGACTGAGTTAAGTCATCAACATCATCCATAGACTGTATTTGGTTTTTGACCTATGAAATAAATAATACTGTTTCAAAATGTCCCCAAAATATTTATAGCATATACAGAAGTGGTAATTATCCATCTTTCTATATGAGCAAAAACACAGGTATTTCTTAAAAGAACTAATTTTTGTTAAAAGGATAGATATCTTTAAGTTGGACACAGTGGCTCACGCCTGTAATCCCAACACTGGGAGGCCAAGGCAGGCGGATCACCTGAGGTCAGAAGTTTGAGACAAGCCTGACCAATATGTGAAACCCTGTCTCTACTAAAAATACAAAAAAATTAGCTGGTGGTGATGGGCACCTGTACTTCAGCCTGGGAATCCATCTCAAAACAAAAAAAGGATATTTTTTATCAATGGCTAGTGCTTCTTAATCACTTTTTTAAAGTAAATGTCTTTACAACAAAAGATTATCTGTTTTTTTTATTTCTTTTTTTTGTGTGTGTGAGATTGGGTCTTGCTCTATCACCCAGGCTGGAGTACAGTGGCATGATCACAGCTCACTGCAGCTTCAAACACCTGGGCTCAAGCAATCCTCTCACCTCAGCCTCCCAAGTAGCTGGGACTATAGGTATACTCATCATGCCTGGCTAATTTTTTCTTAATTTTTGTAGATACAGGGCTCCCACCATGTTGCCTAAGCTGGTCTCAAACTCCTGGGCAGCAATCCTCCTGCTTTAGCTTCTAAAGTGCTGGGATTATAGGTGTGAGCACTGTGCCCTGCCCACTTTATCTTTTATAACGTGTTTTTTTAAACTATTATTTTGATAATTTATTTTTTACAGTACCTTGTTCTTTTCATTAGATGTTTTCTTAGTAGGCCTAAAAAGAAAAAAAATACCTTTCAGGCAAATAGTAAATATGTAAAATACAAGGAATATCTAAAACTACTGTTTTTTTAAATAAAATATCTGCATTTATAATTTATTTACCCTATTCATAAAGTTTACAGGAATCTTTTTTACAGGTAATGTAAAACATAATAACTTTCTACAAGAGGTATTAAACTATAAACAGAAAGAGTAACAGTAAGGGACAAGAAAAATACACTAATAATATCATAACAAATTTAGATCAAGCCTTCTGACAGTCAAAGCAAAAGGAAAACAGTGTTACTTGTATTATTCAACAGAAACATACCAGGTTTCTTTGCTACTGTCCTTTTCAATAAAAACAAGCTTTTACTGGCACTAAAATCTATTTGGAATATATTAATTAACATCCTTACATGAGGAGAACCCTTTTTGAATGATGATATTAGATTTTTTCAGGACTCACAATGCAGGTACTATGCATTATTCTAAGCACTGTACATACGTTAAACTCATTTTAATCCTCATAAGAATTCTGTGAGGTTGATAACATATTAAGTATTTTATAAAGGAAGAAACTAGGCACAGAAAAGCCAAGTAACTTGCTCAACCACATATAGCTGGTCAGTAGCAGACCCAAAATTCAAACCCAACAATTCTAGCTCCAAAACATATTTTGCTGTGCTGTGAAAGTAATGTTTAGTTTCAAGTATTTTTAAGTGATATGACAGCAGATGAGTCTATATTATCATTCTATTTCCAGCTATAATTATAAATAGTAATTTCTGAATCTTGCAAATATTTTTTAAAATAAAAAGACCTGCTGGGGGCGGTGGCTCACGCCTGTAATCCCAGCACTTTGGGAGGCTGAGGTGGACAGATTACCTGAGGTCGGGAGTTTGAGACCAGCCTGACCAACATGGAGAAACCCCACCTCTACTAAAAATACAAAATTAGCCGAGAGTGGTGGCACACGCCTGTAATCCCAGCTATTCGGGAGGCTGCAGCAGGAGAATCGCTTGAACCCAGGAAGCGGAAGTTGCAGTTGCGGTGAGCAGAGATCGCGCCATTGCACGCCAGCCTGGGCAACAAAAGCAAAACTCTGTCTCAAAAAAAAAATTAAAAATAAAAAAATAAAAAGACCTTATATCTAGCCAAGTTGGAAACCTACTTTCAATAAGCTAAACATTTATTTTTTCTAAAGAAATTCATCAACGTTCATTCATTCATCTACTCAACTCGATTCATGCATTCAAAAATCCGTATTGAGGCCGGGTGTGGTGGCTCACGCCTGTAATCCTAGCACTTTGGGAGCCTGAGGTGGGTAGATCACTTGAGATCAGGAATTCAAGACCAGTCTGGCCAACATGGCGAAACCCTGTCTCTACTACAAATACAAAAAATAGCCGGGTATGGTGGTATGCACCTGTAGTCCCAGCTACTCGGGAGGCTAAAGCATGAGAATTGCTTGAACCTGGGAGATGAAGGTTGCCGTGAGCTGAGATCACATTACTGCATTCTAGCCTGGGAAACAGAGCAAGACACTAACTCAAAAAAAAAAAATCTTTATTGAGCATACAATACGTGTCAATGACACTATCAGCATAAGGCAACATGGTTTTTAATATTTTAGAACTTTATAATCTAAAAGTAATAGTCTGTGATAGGTTATCAATAGGTTAATTTTCTACAATCCTCCCCTTCTCCCCAGAATCTAAACAACTATTAAGTTAATACACCTGATCTTTTAGTCTTAGAAAATCATAGCAGTTCATGATACTACTGTCAAAAGTACTCTGATATCTTCAATCATCAAGAAATGTTTAAATTCAATTCAGTATAGCCTACATGTTTGTATGTTTATTATTAATTTTTTAAATTCATATATGAGAGTTTAACTTTTATATCATCGACACATTCAATTATATTAGAATATTCCATTTCTGAAACAGTTCTAAATGAACAACCTCTTAGTGAAAAACTACATAAACAGAAGTTCTAAGGACAATTAGTTTATTATAAATCTTTAAAAGATAATGGATCAAGCTTTCCGATGCTTAGACATGCAAACAAAACTAAATTTCATAAGCATTTCCTTTGCTACTGGCTTACTCCCAAAAGCATATAAATATACTCTAAAATCTTCCATTTTAAAATAGAAAAGGAAGAAGACTCCCTTGAATCCCACATTCTTCTTCAGTTACCACCTGTTTACCTATTGCCTTTCCGTCCAAGTTCTCTCAAATGCTGTCTCTCAAACGACAGTCAGGGTTCCATGGTGACCATTTATTGAAACTGCTCCTTATCAAAGTCACTTGTCCTCTCCTTAATCTTTCAGCAGTCTGGATATAGTAGAGTATTCTCTGGCTTTGGGAGACCACATTATTCTATTTTCAGAAAAAAAATGACTGCTAACCTTCCTCTATAGAAAAATATTTTATTTTGCTTGTGTTTTGTTTTTCCTCCATAGAGAAATAAAGAAATTATAGCTTTTACCTTCCTTCATCCTCATCTATTTCACTTAAACTGCTGTCGTCATCCACTTGTAGCAGGCCACCAGTTAGTAAGCTGGCCTTCTCAAACACCAGTAAATTCACAGATTCTTCTGAGGTAGGTTTTCCTTTTTCGGTTCTCTTTACTTCCTTCGTTTGCAAGGCAGGACCACTACTTTAAAAAATCCATGGGAAATGACAGTTATATAAGAAAAAAGAAAAAAAGAAACAAAATGCAGAAAGAGAGTTAAGGAAAAAAAATAAAAATTAAAAATCCACTAAAAAGCCAATGTTTTCTAATAATTCTGACAAAGAATAAAAAAATAATGTTTATAAAATTCCAACATTTGCCCCACCTCAATTCAGTCATTACTTCAAAAAACAGTTAGGAATTATCATAATTACATTTCCACTTAGCAACATAAGAGGAAATGTATATTTCCACATAATATACATTTCCACTTAGCAACGTAAGAGGAAATGTATATTCCTGACTTCAAAAACCACAATTTTATCATACCATTATGATGAAATGTGGTATGTAAGAGTTGATATATGAAAAGTTATGTCTAAGCACAAGGACAGCATTAAAACAGAAAAGACAAAATAAATGAAGAGTTCACAAGATAAAAAAGTGGGAGAAGAGAGAGATCCAAGATGGCTGATGATTAGCAGCTCGGGCACGTACCTCCCAGTGAAAGCGCAAAGAACGAGAGGACGCCACACTTTCAGACGAAAATTAGTTGCTCATGGACCAGGAGATTCCCAGTGGAGGAGATCCACGGGTCGCCAGGGCGACTCTTGTGGCCGGCGTGGCGGTTTTGCTGGTGCCTTAGCACGCCAGTTCTTGGTGCAGAGTCCGGAGATTCCCGGGCAGAAAAGCACCATCAATCTTAACACCGCTGTTTTGGCCGGCTCAGTGGATTGCTCAGATTTCGGCGCAGGGAATCAACAAGTTGGACGTCAGAGACCCAGTTAGAAAGTCGGTAATTATAAAGACGACAGACGGACAAATATATAATGAAGGGAAGAAACCAGCGTAAGAAGGTAGAGAATACTCAAAATCAGAATGCCTCTCCCTCTACAGGGGATTGCAATTCCTCATCAGTAACGGAACAAGGCTTAATAGATTACACCTGTGTTCCAATAACAGAAGCAGGTTTCAAAACGTGGGTGATAAGAAACTTCTGTGAATTAAAAGAACTTGTTCTAACCCAATGCAAAGAAACTAAGAACCTTGAAAAAAGGTTTGACGAAATGTTAACGAGAATGGACAATTTAGAGAGGAATATAAGTGAATTGATGGAGCTGAAAAACACAACACGAGAACTTCGCGAAGCATGCACAAGTTTAAACAGTCGAATTAATCAAGCAGAAGGAAGGATATCAGAAGTCGAGGACCAGCTCAGTGAAATGAAACGAGAAGACAAGAATGCAGAAAAAAGGATGAAAAGGAATGAGCAAAGTCTCCAGGAAATTTGGGACTATGTGAAAAGACCTAATTTACGTTTGATAGGTGTACCTGAATGTGATGAAGAGAATGAATCCAAGTTGGAAAATACTCTTCAGGATATCATTCAGGAAAATTTTCCCAACCTGGCAAGGCAGGGTAATATTCAACTCCAGGTAATACAGAGAACACCACAAAGATATTCTTCAAGAAGACCAACCCCAAGGCACATAATCGCCAGATTTATTAGGGTTGAAATGAAGGAGAAAATACTAAGGGCAGCCAGAGAGAAAGGTCAGGTTACCCATAAAGGGAAACCTATCAGACTTACAGCAGATCTCTCAGCAGAAACCCTACAAGCCAGAAAAGAGTGGGGACCAATATTTAACATCCTTAAAGAAAAGAACTTTCAACCCAGAATTTCCTATCCAGCCAAACTAAGCTTTATGAGCGAAGGAAAAATTAAATCTTTTGTGAACAAACAAGTGCTTAGAGAGTTCACCACCACCAGGCCTGCTTTACAAGAGCTTCTGAAAGAAGCACTATACATATAAAGGAACAACCAATATCAGCCTTTCCAAAAATACATCAAAAAGCAAAGAACTTTAACACAATAAAAAATTTACATCAACTAATGGGCAAAACAGCCAGCTAGCATCAAACGCCGGTATTAAACTTATATATATTTTAATTGGATAAAAAGCCAAAACCCATCGGTATGCTGCATCCGGGCCCATCTTACATGCAACAGTACACAAAGACTCAGAGAGAAGGAGGAAGATTTACCAATCAAACAGAGAGTAAAAATAAACTAATAAACAAAAAGCAAGAGATGCAATTCTCGCCTCTGATAAAGTAGACTTTAAAGCAACAAAGATCAAAAGAGGCGAGGAATGACATTACATAATGGCAAAAGGATCAATGCAACAAGAAGAGCTAACGATTCTATAGATCAACGAGATAGAAAATTAACAAGGATATTCAGAACTTGAACTCAGACCCGGAACAAGTAAACTTAATAAACATTTATAGAACTCTCCACTTCAAATACACAAAACATACATTACCACCTCACACCTATTCCAAAGGTGACTATATAATTGGAAGTAAATCACTCCTCAGTAATCGCATAGCATTTCATAGGTTTAAATTAAATATTGGTTGGCTGTTTGTTTGTTATCTTCTTCCCTTACTCCTTCCTGGCTACATCATTAAGTATAATTATCAGTATAAAAGAGGTTTTCAATACCCATTATTAAATTGCATTCTAGCCTGAGCAAGAAAGCAATACTCCCATTCTCTCTCCCTCTTTCTTTTCCTTCTTCCTCCTCCCCATTCTCTCTCTCTCTTTCTCTTCCTTTTTCCTCCTTCCTATTCTCTCTCTCTCTCTCTCTCTCTCTAAAAAAAAAAAAAAAAAAAAAAAAAGTGGGAGAAAACCATTCTACTTAGAGAACAGAAGGTGAGCATAGATTAGGCATATGACATCTAGATGTTTCCCAGGAACTTGAAAAGAGAAAGAAACTAGAGAGAGATGAATGCTACACTAACCTTGAATGCTACAGTAAAAGGCTGGAGCTCACTGCCTACAAGCAATGACCTTCAGACATGGAAGTAGCAATTAGATTTAGGCTAATCTTTGGTTTTGTTTTTAAATATCATAATGTTTCATTTAAACAAAGTAGTTTTTTTTAAATGAAGTTTTAAAAATAGCATGAGGCACATGTAACATGAAAGAAAAAATCAGGAAAATATCCTGGGTAGGGGAAAAAAACCTCACTTTTATGCTATTATATGCAGTTCCAAAATACCTATATTCTGATTAGTTATGATTTTGTTTGAAAATAAAATAATGGGCTGGCACAGTGGCTCACGCCTGTAATCCTGGCACTTTGGGAGTCCAAGGCGGGTGGATCTCGACATCAGGAGTTCAAGACCAGCCTGGCCAAGATAGTGAAATCCCGTCACTACTAAAAATACAAAAAAATTAGCCTGGTGTGGTAGTGCAGGCCTGTAATCCCAGCTGCTCGGGAGGCTGAGGCAGGAGATTCACTTGAGCCTGGGAGATAAAGGTTGCAGTGAGCTGAGATTGTGCCACTGCATTCCAGCCTGGGCGACAAGAGCGAAACTCCCTATCAAAAAAAAAACAAAAGAATTGGCAACTGTTATAGACTTTTAGCCTAGTATCTAATCCTAATATAAAAAGTTGGATTTATCAGCAGAAAAATAATATATATATATGTATTTTTTTGGAGATGAAGTGTCACCCTGCACCCAGTTTGGAGTGCAGTGGCACAATCTTGGCTCACTGCAACCTCCACCTCTAGAGTTTAGGTGATTCTCCTGCCTAAGCGTCTGGAACTCTGACCTCAAGTGATCCACCTGCCTCAGCCTCACAAAGTGCTGGGATAACAGGCATAAGCCACTGTGCCCAGGCATAACTACTTTTTTATAGGGTAAAAACATGTACAAGGATATCACTATCATACATCTACATAATTTACAGAGACTGAAATTTCCCACTGTGTTATGTTAAGAGTCGAGCATGAGCCCCTAAAGATACTCAATATACTGAAATGTTTACAAGGACTACAGATCCCTCTGTGCAATCTCTTGGCAATATTCAGATTAATTTGAGAGTCCAACATTAGGGATACTATAATAAATATCCTTAAGATACATATGCATATATGTAACATGTTTATATAAACATTCTTAACATACATATATTATTTTTAACATGTTATGTACATATTATATATAGGCTTACTGTATATTATCCATAATATATAATAAATGTCCTTAACTTCTGTGTGTGTGTGTTTTTATGTAAGCCATATTTTCCTGTAGAATCTAGTTCCAGAAGTGAAGCTGTTAGATTAAAGATAGGGAATATTTGAAATGTTGATATATACTAAATTATCCTTCAAAAAGGATTTACCAATTTCATTTACCAACAGTGTATGAGAATGCCTTTTTTATCACATTTGCCGTCACTGGGTATTATTTTTTAAATAAAATATCAATAAAATTAGAAAAACAAGTATCTCATTGTTTGTTAATTTGCATTTTTCTAATTACAAGACATGGTTGCATATCCCTTGCATGGTAAAAGTATAAAATTTATTAATCATGAATATTAGTCCAAATTAGAATTAGTTTTATAGCACAGTAACAATTCTCTGCTGTTAAACATGCTGTTGGCTTACCTAACATACTCTTTATTTTCCTTCCTAGGAAATTGTTGACGATCAGTTTTTCCACTCCTTTCTCGAATTAATCCATCATCATCATCAACATCTTCATCATATTCATCATCAGTAGCACTATCATATATGTTTGCTGATACTTCCATTTCATTATTTCTGTGTTTTCTCCTTTCTTCTTCAACCTTTAATAAAAGTTTGATACTAAGGAACTGCTATTACTTTATTAAATAAAAAGAATTTGTTTTCATTGAGTTTATCATTTGACTCAGTTTAACTGTGGTGATTTTAGCCAATAAAAATATTTTCTGCTTACTTTAATAGGATCATTGTATATATAAGTGTTATACAATTATAAGCTATAATTATCATTTTATCCATGAAATTTTTATGAATTCTGCTTCATTTCTGTTTGAGTGAAACAGAATTTTCCAAAATTTCAAGGGCTCTTCTTAATTTTTTGCTTTTATTCCCATCCAATCTTCACTATCTACTGTGAATTTTCACCCCATTTTACTGGTAGAGAAAAAAGACAAAGATACAAGATGCATCTTCTTCTGCCTTTACCACCTTGATTTTATACTACACAGCCAGATTTAGAGGATGTAACACTGCTCCAGGAAAAGAAAGCAATCTTTCCCCTTTCTGCACTAAGCTGTTGTTTTCCCCAGTGTCTTTTATACTTCTTTTTTCATTTGGATCCTGGGATATCAACAAAGTGAAGGTGCTCAGTGAAATACAGAAACTAAAGTTTGCCACAACATAAAGAACAGAGTGAAACTGCTGAGTTGCTGGTGTGGAATTCTGGGAAATGAGATGCTTTCCAAATTTCACATTCAATAACCATACAATTTTATAGCTGGAGAATATACAGTATAAGTATTAATTATCTACATTAGCCCCATTATCTACTGATAGTGAGAGTAAAACAAGAAAGATTAAATCATCCATCCAGAGCTCCTAAAATGGCATTATCTAGCATTTTATGGCACCAAAAGAGATGCTATAACTCCATAATGCTGAATCAGATAAATTACCAGATAAATTCATCAAATTTAATCAGATGAATTAAAAGTGTGAGACTGGCAAAGTAATTTAATGCCATAGCAGGGAGGTAATTTAATGCACAGTGTGGGAGGCCTCATCTACTTTTACTTCTAAAGAAGATTATCAGCAGATTATTGTTTATCTTTAAGACTCAATGTACAGAACTCAGCTTTCTACTTTGGAGTTAAATACTAAATTTCTGGCCAAGGATTTATGCTACTTATATGGTATACATTCCCAAACTTATCATACTTTATTAAACAACCTAATGTAAAGGTCTGATTCAATAGAATTATTTGACTGATGATTTTAAAAATATGTGAAAGTATATGTATTTGTTGTCAAAAATCTTTAAAGTGATCATAATGGAATTATAAGTTCCAACAGTTTGAGTCAAAAAGATAAACTTGCACACAGGAAAGCACATTAAATAGGTTCCTTTGGCTGGGAATATTTGTTGTAACACTCAAGGCTAGATACATTTTTACATCTCTTCTCAGTTACTGCTTCTTTCCCACTGTATTGCCATACTGTTTAAATAAAAGATTCATCTTTAGGTCAATAGGGAAAAAAACCCTAGCACTTATTACCTTTCATAAAGCAATTTCCTTTATGCTTATCCTGGTTCACAAGGTCACATGGTATATGGCTAAATTAGTTTTCCCAGTCCATATGCCACTTGGAAGACTGATAGACTTCTTAGGTTGATTAAGGAACAATGATTGTGAGAATATTTTCCTTAACTCCTGTTACTAAGTAGAAATAATTATTTCTACACACGATTACCTATTCAGGTAACGCCATTTTATACATGAGCTCTTCATAAGCAGAAAATCAGAATGGATCAGATAATTGATAGAGAAAAAACAAAGAGTAGCAGCAAGCAAACCTCTACCTCTTTTTGAAGTTGAACTTTTTCTTTCTCCAAAGCCCGGAACTCTACTTTTAACATGCCTATCTCATTTTTAAACCTTTGAATATCTTGCTGTAATTCTTCTTTTAGAGATACTTTTGATGTTCTGTCACTATGTGGTGGAGAAGACCTCACGTTTTCTAATTCAGGTTCCATGCTTTGATAGTTATTAGCACTGCAATTATCATATAACGGCTTCTGGAACAAGTTCTGTATTGGTTTTGTTTTCTTGTAAGCATCTGTACCAGCAGAAATACTATGCCTTTTTATTTGAATCATATGCTTCATTTCTTTGGAGTAGATCAAATCAAAAGGTCTTTTTGGATCACTAGACCGAGGCACATGTCCAATGTCTAATTTCCAATTATTGGCATTTTGGTTCATATTTTTTGTCATTTGCATATCAAACTCTTCTTTCATTTCACCTGTAACTACTTGTGGGTTCCTTACTTCTTTATTTTTTGTATCATTATAAAAATTCTCATCTGTGTTAAAAACATGCTCAGTGTCTGGTTTGTTATTTCCTCGGACTAATTTATTTTCATTTAAATAAGGCTTAGAAGACGACTGGCAAGCATATTCTGGGGACCCAGAGTATGAAGGAGATGGAAAGACATTTTCAAGACTGGGTTCTTTTTGTTCAGGCAATGCGTGGAATACTACAGAGATAGTAGAATCTTTTTCATCACAATCAAGTATACTATTTGTCAAAGAAGAGGGTATTTCCTTAAAATCTCCACCTCCTTTAGAGCTATCATGTAGTGGCTCTTTCCCAGGACAAGCAGTAATTTTGTATTTTTCATAAGTTTCACCACAGCTCTGCTTTAACTCATTTGTGATGAGTTTTAAACTATTTTTCCACTCTAATTTGCCTTGTTTGGTCGATATTTCTTCATCATTTTGCACACAAGGAAGTCCTGAATATAAAGATATATCCTCTCTATCACATTCCTTATTCAGTTCTGGTTCTTGAGACATTTTTTGCAGGCATTGTGAAAGTGGAAGATTAATTTGCTTGTTTTGTGTTTCAGATGTCTTTTCTGTCAGGGTGCATGTTTTTAAAATAACTTTATCCTTGAGTAATCAAGTATAAACAAAGAAAAATTAGGAAATAATTAAAACTGAACTGTTAAACTTCTTCATCTATGTTTAGTTACTCCCAAATCACTGGATTGTAACTAAGAAGTAAACACTAATTTGCCTTAGCCTAAAATAGGAGAAAAACATGAACCAGCAAAGTTAACTTTATCACTGTTCCTTTGGATTAAACTTAATTAATTATGTGTTAAATCTACTGAAAATATATTAGCAGATGATTTGTAGTATTATAAAGGCATCCTGACTTAAAAAGATTTTACCTTATCATACCTCAAATACTGAGCCTCTACAGTGTATTTAAGTACTTTTTCTGAAGATTTCTAACTGGAGAGCAGGGAAACTTAAAATTATTAAGAGCCAAAATAAACACCAATCAGAACAAAAAGCAAATTCTTACATTTTATTTGAAATTATATACAATAATGTGGTGTTATACATCTGAACTGACTATCAGCTTAAGTCCAATTCTTATATAAGGTTCATTAATAGTAGATTTTAAAATTCCGTAGTATTTACTGATTTCCTAGATGGAAATAATCAGAAAGTTATTTTTATATCCTAACAATGGAAAGATCCCATTGTGAAAGGAATTAATTCAGTTATTAATTAATTCTGATTCTCTTAATAACTGGGTTGATTTTATGAACCCATTCTTTCCCTGAATGTAGGCGCTGAAGTCAACAGAGATCACAAAGCATAATAAATCTTTAACCTTGGAATTAGTGACCAGCAATATAAGAATGTAAATCCTGGCTGGGCACGGTGGCTCATGCCTGTAATCCCAGCACTTTGGGAGGCCGAGGTGGGCAGATCACCTGAGGTCGGAAGTTCAAGACCAGCCTGACCAACACGGAAAAACCCTGTCTCTATTAAAAATACAAAATTAGCTGGGCGTGGTGGCACATGCCTGTGACCCCAGCTACTTGGGAGGCTGAGGCAGGAGAATCGCTTGAACCTGGGAGGTGAAGGTTGTGGCGAGCCGAGATTGTGTCATTGCACTCCAGCCTGGGCAACAAGAGTAAAACTCCAACTCAAAAATAAAAAAGAATTTAAATCCTGAACCACTGGGAATGATTCCTCTTTTAAAATGAATCCAACTCAGTGGCCATCCGTGTTAAATTGTTCATATTTTCTACTGCTTAATAATATGATTCAATATTTGATGCTACCATCTTTATCACTTAAGGAAGTTATAAAAATGAAAGAGGAAACAATCCTCAGGAAATTTCTGGCTTCAATTTCAAGGGTAAAGAGTAGCTATAACAAAAACAAAAACAAAAGATTAGCTATAGTTTACTACACATTCTAAGAATATTTATCTAGTCAAAATGTTTTTAATGCTTAATATTAAATAATGATCTATTGATTCTAAAAGGCTAGTCTGAAAGGCAATTTCATTTGGACTATGTTACATCATTAAGGCAAAGAAAACAATATTAAACCAGAAGTTTTTTAAAAAATTGAATACCTGTGACTGGTTATTTTCACTTCCTTTCTTTTCTTGCTCTTCTTCTGATGTTACTTCTAAGTCATGTTCAGCTGAAAAAATCCAAATGTTTAGTTAAACAAACTACTTAGAGCAGTTAGGTAAAAGGTATAGTCTTTATAGAAACAGAAAATAACATTTATTTATATTTTATAAATTGAGAGGGTTTTTTTCTATTTGTTTTTGAGACAAGGTCTCACTCTGTCACCCTAGCTGGAGTGCAGTGGCGCGCAATCACAAAAAGTTTCAATGAAGCCTAATATTTAGTGGAACATTTACTTCCCAGTAAGAAATACTTCTAACTATCAACTTAATGAAGTATCTAATTAAAACTTCAACCATTATCCAAAACTTCAACAAACCACTTGGGGAGACTAGATGACACCAGGTTAATGCCATACAAAGGTTTACTCACAAATTCATTCACCCAACATAAATGAGCAAAACTGTCAGAAACAAAAAAAAAAATCTTAAGACATAGTGGAAATACATAAAGTAACACTGTATAATGTTCTCTATAACAGTACCTTTTTTTTTTTTAATGTAGAGAGAGTCTTGCTCTGTCACCCAGGCTGGAGTACAGTAGCACAATCTCGGTTCACTGAAACCTCCACCTCCTGGGTTCAAGCGATTGGCCTGCCTCAGCCTCCTAAGTAGCTGGGACTACAGGCACATGCCACCATGTCCAGCTAATTTCTTTTGTATTTTAGTAGAGACGGGTTTCACCATGTTAGCCCTGCTGGTCTCAAACTCCTGAGCTCAGGCAATCTACCTGCCTCGACCTCCCAAAGTGCCAGGATTACAGGCATGAGCCACTGCACCTGGCCAACAGTACCTTTTAAACAAGGCACAAAGAGTGTTGTTCATTATTAATGAGTTCCAAAGTTTCTATTACTTTTTACATCTTTATCATTGTACATCCTGCTCCTTATATCTGAAATTTTGACAAATTTCTTTTCATCTTTTAAGACTCAGACTGCTATGTGAAGTTTTCTTCGATTATAGTTATATTTCCCCAGATAAACAGGTGTCTCCTTCCTTGGGGCTACCTTCGTACCTTATCTTTGTACTGTATCTTTTCCCCCTGAACTGTAAATTATTTCTCTATATGTCTATGCCCTTGCTCCCAGACTGTAGGGGACAATCTTCCAAGTTATCTTATAAACAGTCTATCTATTTTACTCAATAATTATTTATTGAGTTCCTGTTAAGTGCTAAGCACTGGGGTTTAAAAAATGTAAGTAAGACCGGGCACAGTGGCTCACGTCTGTAATCCCAGCACTTTGGGAGGCGGAGGTGGGTGGATCACTTGAGGTCAGGAGTTCCAGACCAGCCTGGCCAATGTGGCAAAACCCCTGTCTACTATAAATACAAAAATACAAAAATTAGCCGGGTGTGGTGATCAGTGCCTGTGATCCCAGCTACTTGAGGAGGCTGAGTCAGGAGAATCACTTGAACCCGGGAGGCCGAAGTTGCAGAAAGCCGAGATCATGCCACTGCACTCCAGTGAGACTCCATCACAAAAAAAAAAAAAAAAAAAAGAATGTAAATAAAAGGTGCCAAAGATGACTCTTCTAGAGATCAAGCCTGAGCTGAGACTTAAAAAGTGAGGTTAGCCAGACTAAAGGGAGTAGAGGGCAGGAAGGGGTAACAGCATGCAAGGCAGCAATGACAGAGGGAAAGAAGCCTCAAATAGCATATGTATTTGTCTAAAATACAAGCACCAGCAGTTGAGAAATCCCAGAGAAAAGGGCAGAAAGGGGAAAGGGCTAAATATGGAGAGTTAGGCAGAAGTCAGATGATAATAGCCTTATATGTAATCTTACGATGTTTGAATATTTATGTTTTCAAGAGGGACTCATGGTCCTATCTGCACTGGAGACAGATTACCCTAAATACTGTGGGGAGGATGAATTTCAGAGGCATATGAATAATTAAAGGGAGATGAATTAGAAGACAATATTGTAAAACAGGGATAATGCAGGCCTAAACTGAGGGAATGTTTCCAAAAATATTAGGATATACAATATCAGTGCCCAATATAGAGTGAATTTTTATTAAATGAATAAATGTATACATCTGGGTCCCTAGAGAACTAGACTCTATTCATTACTTTATAAAAGGTATTAATTGAGAAGTGAAATGATCTACAGGAACTGTTCAAGTTATTTACTTCATACTTTTTCTGTTTCATGTCTTCCTGTGTTGAGAGATTTCATTTGAAGTATTTTGTTTTAAAAGTCCTGTTTCAGCCAGGTGCGGTAGCCCATGCCTGTAATCCTAGCACTTTGGGAGGCCAAGGCAGGCAAATCACAAGGTCAGGAGATCGAGACCATTCTGGCCAACACGGTGAAATCCTGTCTCTCCTAAAACACAAAAAAGAAGCCGCGTGTGGTAGCATGGGCCTGTAGTCCCAGTTACTTGGGAGGCTAAGACAGGGGAATTGCTTAAACCCAGGAGGTGGAGGTTGCAGTGAGCCGAGATCGCGCCACTGTACTCCAGCCTGGTGACAGAGCAAGATTCCATCTCAAAAAAAAAAAAAAAGTCTTGCTTCTTGGATCTACCAAGCTCATGAAGAAATAAGAGCAAACAAGCATATGTTTAGGTAGGAAGGCAGCAAACTGCATTGCCATGTATGTACCTATGCAACAATCCTGCATGTTCTTCAAATGTACCCCAAAATCTAAAATGCAATAAAATATATATAAAATAATAATAATAATTACTGGCCAGGCATGGTGGCTCATGCCTGTAATCTTAGACTTTGGGAGGCTGATCAAGAGTTCAAGACCAGCCTGGTCAACATGGTGAAAACTTGTCTCTAACAAAAATACAAAAATTAGCCAGACATGGTGGTGCATGCCTGTAATCCCAACTACCTGGGAGCCTGAGGCAGGAGAATTGCTGGAACCTGGGAGGCAGAGGTTGCAGTGAGCTGAGATCACACCACTGCACTTCAGCCTGGGTGACAGAGCGAGACTCTGTCTCAAAAAAAAAAATTACTTTCATCATTTTTAATAATCAAATGGTAACACACACACACACACACACACACACACACACACTCTGCTAATCAGAACTCCTGATTGGCTTAAGATCATCAGTTTAATAACACTAAGATGAAATGATTAATGCTAAAATATAATTATTGACATGTTTGCAAGTAAAGCTTTCCTCTAGGTAAAGATTAGAATTCCAATAAGCATTTGAAACACTGGGGAAATCTTAGTGTCTCATAATTTACCTCTGTGAATCCCTAACAAATATAGAGATTCCAAACTGGAAACTTTAGGGTATCAAAACATAAAAGTGGAAACATCTAAGTGAAAGCTTACATTTTAAAAATTTCTTATTCTTATGCTTGCAAATATCTTTTATTCAAATGTGAATACCAACAATATCATCTATATTGTTTAGTCATTCCATCAGGCCAGGTGCAGGGGCTCACATCTGTAATCTCAGCACTTTGGGAGGCCGAGGTGGGCAGAACACCTGAGGTCATAAGTTCAAGATTAGCCTAGCCAACATTGTGAAACCCCATCTCTACTAAAAATACAAAAATAAGCCGGGTGTGGTGGCACATGCCTGGAGTCCCAGCTACTCTGGAGGTTGAGGCAGGAGAATCCCTTAACCTGGGAGGCAGACACTGCAGTGAGCTGAGATCACATCACTGCATTCCAGCCTGAGCAACAGAGTGAGACTCTGTCTCAATTTAAAAGAAAAAAAAAATCCTTCCATCAAATTTCAGGATAAAAAGAATTAGGAATAAGAAAACTGTGAGCATTTCAAATATTTCAAATATTTTAATGTACTTCCTTCCAGAGTCAAATATGTATTGCAACACTTACCTGCTATGGATGTTTGTACATTCTTCATTCCTCCTGCTTTATTTGGAACAGAATCTTTCATTTCAATGGTAGGCTGAATGGGTTTTGAAACAAAATGATTAATAAATAATTTATATTTTATACAATATGCATTTGATAATTCAAGATAAAAATATAAAACTTAGTACCTTCAAGTGATGATATCTCTCAGGAGACTCTAAAAAGCAAAAGGGACATATAATCAATTATATGCAAATATGACAAAGCCAATTATAAATTCATGCAGTGTTAGTATTGACGTGAATCATCATGCTTGGTTTGAAAATGATTAACTGTTGGGATGTTTTTCATTTTGGTTAGGACAGCAACATGACAGAAGTATACTGAAGAAAAACATAGGAACATAGGTCTAATAAAACATGCAGTTTTGATTTGAACATGGGATTCTGTCCCAAGTGACTACAACTAAAATAGAAAAGTGTACATATGCCAATGTGAGCAGGCTCATCAATGCGGAGAAAAGTGATCTTTAATCAGAGAAGCAAAGCATGATCCTGAGAGGAAAAATGTCAAGGCTGATGGTAAAATGCTACAGGATATCTTTAATGCAACACATCAGAATCATTTATACCATTATACTACAAGTATTTATCATGTTCTTCAATTTGTCCTATAATTTGTGAAGCACACAGTTGTGATGCCACTTTAGTTGGATATATAACTCATTTCTCATCAGAGAAAGTGTTGTGAACTGATAAGCTTGGATACACACTTGTAGAATAATAGTTAACAAAAATACTCATTTTTTCCATACCCATGTGGGCTACTGGCATGCCTACATTTCTTGTATCCTCTAGTTTAGCCATCTTAAAATTTCTTGATCCACTCATGCAAGAAGGTATATAAAACATACCTAAGAAATAATGTATAATAAGCTTTCAATATTAAAATATTTATCAAAAGAAAAAACTGAATTGCCACAGAATTATTAGCTACTAATATTTTATATTTCAAAATTAGTGCAGTTTTTTAAATCAATGCAGTGTTTATTGAAAATAACAATTTTAGTATTCAAAGAATTATTAACTGTAATTTTTTCATTTCTAAAATATGTTAGCCTCTAAAGGATTTTATGAAACAGCTATCACATCAAAAAGCAACTTTCTTTAAGAAAAAAGTCAATGCTTCTATATTCAAATTAAACTCATTTGATTAATTAATATCAGTGCAACATAGAACTTTTTTTTTTTTTTGATAGAATCTCACTCTGTCACCCAGACTGTAGTCAGTGGCACAATCATGGCTCATCGATCACCGTAGCCTCAACCTCCAGGCTTAAGCAATCCTCCCACCTTAGCCTCCTGAATAGCTGGAACTACAAGCCCATGCACCACCATGCCTAATTTTTGTATTTTTTTGTAGAGATCAAGTCTTGCCATGTTGTCCAGGCTGGTCTCAAACTCCTGGGCTCCAGCAATCCACCCACCTTGGCCTCCCAAAGTGCTGAATGACAGGCAAACCACCATAACCAGGCCAAAGCAACATATATCTTTGATGTCTGACAGTTATAGAGAGGAGATATGAATCACTGGAGTTTATCCCAATTCTAGCATGCTTCCCATAATCTCTGGAGCAGAAATGATCTAATCATCTAAGTGTAAATATACTGAAGCCATCTGAAATGAGTTCTTTCAAGTTTCCTCATCACTAACTCCAAAATAACCTAGCTAACTTTTTTCTTTCCTCTCTCTTTCCCCACTGACAGTGTCTCTTCTTTTGCAAAAGTAATCTCTAGATCTGTGGTCCTGATTCCTCCCCTTCTACATTCTTTTCATGGAGTATTTTCAGCACTTCTTTCTTCTTCATTTAACAATAGTATCTTATAGCTATAATTTCTATTTCTCCATCTCTTTGTTCCTAACCGTCTAGCTAGAAACGTGCTCAGAAATAAAAGAAAAATAATGTTTTAACTTGATCTGTTGTGCCTTGAATTGTTGTCCAGTGACTCTTCTTTCAGATTTCTCTAAGGGAAGTCTACACCCTTACTATTCAGAGTGTGGTCCGGCATCAGCGTTACGTGAGAACTTATTAGAAATGTAGAACCCCAGGCCTGCTGAATCAAAATGTGCATTTTTAACAAGATTCCCAGCTGATTTATTAAATTTCAAGAAGCTCTGCTCTATACTGAGTGTGCCTCCACACTCTTTTTTTTTTTTTTTTTTTTTTTTTTTTTTTTGAGACAAAGTCTTGCTCTGTTGCTAGGCTAGAGTGCAGTGGCGCAATCTTGGCTCACTGCAACTTCCGCCTCCAGGGTTGAAGTGATTTCCCTGCCTTGCCCTCCCAAGTAGCTGGGACTACAGGCATGCAGAACCACACCCGACTAATATTTTTGTATTTTAGTAGAGATGGGGTTTCACCATGTTGGCCAGGATGGTGTTAATCTCTTGACCTCATAATCCACCCGCTTTGGCCTCCCTAACTGCTGGGATTACAGCTGTCAGCCACCGTGCCCAGCCCCACATTCTTCATATTAGTGTATCGTTTTGGAATCTGGCATCAAGTTCCTCCCTATCACGTCCCCCAAACTGAAACTGTATTACAAGTCATAAAGTTGCCACGGGCTTTTTATCAGGGTATGGCTTCCTTTATCTCTCCATAAGCAACCCTACTCTCTTCTTTCCAATTACCTTCTTTTGGCCTTTGAGACACTATCCTATAAAGTAACACTTTTTTTTTTTTTTTTTTGAGATAGAATCTTGCTCTGTTGCCCAGGCTGGAGTGCAGTGGTGCAATCTCAGCTCACTACAACTTCCGTCTCCCAGGTTCAAGCTATTCTCCTACCCGAGCCTCCCAAGTAGCTGGAATTACAGGCATACACCACCATGCCTGGCTAATTTTTGTATTTTTTGTAGAGACGGAGGTTTCGCCATGTTGGCCAGGCTGGTCTCAAACTCCTAACCTCAGGTGATCTACCCATTTCAGCCTCCCAAAGTGCTGGGATTACAGGCGTGAGCCACCATGCCCAGCCTGAAGTTACATTTTCTATGACATCAAATTATAACACATATGGCTGACCACATATGCTTGTATTCATCTATGACAGAAAGATGGTCCAGTACCTCCATCCTTGCCTTCCCAACAGTGAGGAGGACAGAAAGAGTGTGAAAATTTTGCTCTACTTCTCTGACAAGTTTTGGTACTGGAAGCTCATCTTAAATTCTTCCTACCTTTCTAATACCCTGCCTTTCCATTTTCTAAAGAATTAATTTATTTTATTTTTTTATTTTTTTGAGTCGAAGCCTCACTCTGTCGCTCAGGCTAGAGTGCAGTGACACAATCTCAGCTCACAGCAACCTTCGCCTCCCAGGTTCAAGCAATTCTCCTGCCTCAGCCTCCCGAGTAGCTGGGATTACAGGTGCGTGCCACCACATCCAGCTAATTTTTGTATTTTTAATAGAGATGGGGTTTCACCATGTTGGCCAGGCTGGTCTCAAACTCCTGACCTCAAGTGATATGCCCACCTCAGCCTCCCAAAGTGCTGGGATTACAGGCGTGAGCCACCGCACCCGGCCTGATGTACTATTATAATTATTTTATTTTGCCACTCTCCATTTCATATACT
Source organism: Aotus nancymaae (assembly GCF_030222135.1). Lineage (NCBI taxonomy): Eukaryota > Metazoa > Chordata > Mammalia > Primates > Aotidae > Aotus > Aotus nancymaae. Next base: position 8,428,162 of record NW_026988492.1, on the reverse strand, counting down.
TGCTTCTTTGTTCTTCATTCACTCTCTATACTCTCTGCCTTCCTCATTCTCATTTCCTCTTTTACTCATCTCCTCTTCCTTATTTCCTGGCTCTCCTCAGGTCTTAATGTATTTTGAAATGGATCTAACAATTCATCTCCTTTAGTGACAGCAGCAATTTAACCTGTTGCTGACACCTAAGATATACAACTTATCACAATTTCACCTCTCTTTATTCTTACTATCCATTTAATAGATGATTTGCGTTGGCTATTAGAATATATCAACAATCATATTTTTAAATAAACACTCTGTCCAATGGCTTTATTAAAATAAAATATATCTCTTACCTTCTGCTTGTTCATTTCCTGTATTTTTTTCTTTTTGATCTGCAGCCCCAGCTAAAGGATCAACATACTTCTGTGGAAAATTCTCAGAGATACTCTGTCAAAATCAGTATCAATAATGCGTTTCAATTTTACAAAAAGAATGAGTTGCTAAAGATCTTCTAATCACTTTCAAATATAATATGAATTTCCTATTTTAAAAGCAATTAGACTTAAAAATAAGATAAGCATGTATTGAAAACCAAAACATTTCAGTAAAGAACCTCATACATGCTCTCTAGATTAAGCTTATCTTTCATCTTTAGATGGCTATTGACTCTGCACACCAAACACAGAAGGACTAACGACACATATTAACAGATAAAATATTAACTTATATGCATAATCCAACAAGGAACTAATATCAAAAGACTTAATTCTACTTTGTATTCCCCACCAAAAATAAGAGGGCATTCTAGGGAGTTTCTCTGAACCTATTCTGGTTCAGGGGCTGCCTGATTAAGAGGGGAAAAAAAGCGTATTTTTAAAAATAGAATATTCTTGTTATAGTACAGCATTAAACATTTAAAATATTTCTAATTACAGAAATTTTTAGTGTTAAGATATTTGGCATAATAAAAAACTTTGGCATATGTCATGGTAAGTATAAACAGAACACTGCAAAAGCTGCTTCATTTAGGTAAACAAAAGCTTGGAAAAATCTAAATACTTTGTGATAAAACTTTTACTGATAGGAAAGTGGTTGACTAAACGACAAAGCAGTAAGAAAAACTTTGCTTTATGTAATGTTTAAAGAAAAACAAGCAAATATAAGATATAGTATACAACTCTTTCCCAATTAAGAAATAATTTCTAGGGGAGGGATAGCATTAGGAGAAATACCTAATGCAGATGACGGGGTGACAGATGTAGCAAACCACCATGGCACATGTATACCTATGTAACAAACCTGCACGTTCTGCACATATACCCTAGAACTTAAAGTATAACAAATAAACAAAAAAAAAGAAATAATTTCAACGAAGTATAGCAAGCCTTCATAAAAATAGAAGACTAGTAACATTTATGTATTAAGCATCTGAAATGTGCCAGGTATTTATCTGCACATTTTCTTTTCTATGCAGTATAATAATAAAAATGATGAGTTACCCCACTTCCTGCTTCTTGGTCATTCCAAGATGTTAAGAGCAAAATGATAAACAGATGTGATTATTGTGCCCTCTGCCCAGAATGCCCTCCTCCTAGCCTTTCACATGGCTGCTCCTTCTCTTCCTTTAGTTGGCAATCTAAGGTCACACTCAGAAAGATCTTCTCTGACTACAGAATTTCACTCCCACTCCAATCCTCATCCTACCTACAAACTCAATTTTCTCTAACCTAATACTCCCTGTTTTCTTCATATGAAGTACTTATAGTGACTTATAAGTGTTTGTGGTTTACTCGTTTTTCAGCTCGTGCTACTAGAGCATAAGCCCTCACCTTGTATATTCAGTGTCTAACAGCCTAGCACATAGTCAGTACTCAATAAACAGAAATTTATTCAAGGTCAAACATTTAAAATCTCATTAGGAAGGTCTCAAGTGTCAATTCACTATATTCCTATAGGATATCTCCAGTAACTGTCTACTGAAACTTATACCCCAAATTAGAAATCCACATGCCTGTTCCAACTTTCCCATTCTTTTCTTGACAGTACTGCCTACAGGTTTACAAAAAGTACCCTCAATATTTATTAAGTCATTAAAAATGATTTTGAAAATCATTTCTACTTATTACAACACCACTCAACCAAACTGTCATCATTCTCCACATTCTTCCTTCTCTTGAAATGTTCCTTGCAGATCCATACAAATATATATAAATACTTTAAAGGCCCAGGTGCTATCTTTTCAAATTCCAAGTTGTCAAAAAAAAAAAAAAAACTGCATTCCAAACTGTTTCTCTCTGAATCTCATTAGGAGTTTTACTCATCTATACATAACATAGAGTCATACATTTGGCCATAGGTTGACCTGAAATAATTCTCTAGTTTTTAGATAAACAACTTCAGAATGCACACTGATCCCTTGTGACTTCTAAGCCTTCTTTTTTTTCTTTTTTTTTTTTGCACTATCCTACTCTGGATTCTTTTCTTTGTTTGTTTTTGTTTATTTTCTTTTACACTGGATTCTTTTTTTTTTTTTTTTTAATTTTATGACACCTGTTATTGAATACACTGGATTCTTAAATGAATCTTGCAAATCAGCAGAATTTATACTATGCCGCAGTCATGTACTTAGCACATACTTTATTAATTACGAACTGAAAAATATAAGAAGTTCCTTATGGATCTACACAGAGGTAAAAAAGTCAAGTCAAAGTATCTCTTTTATGTTTTAACATCACCCAATGCTTATATTTTAAAATAACAGTAACAATAGATAGTACCTCAGAATCCCAAGGTGATTCTATGTCCTCCTCTTGTCCTAATCCTAATGCGGACATCATATCTATGAAATGTTATACACAGATATATTCATGAGAACATTTAGTATTCTAAGTTTTAAACACATATATATACAAAAATAAAAAATAAAAGAAACAAAAAAATTAAATACATATACAAGTCTATCTCCATTCATGAATATTTCAATAAAATAAAAATAATAGCAAAAAAGTATTTCACAAGGTTGACACAGTCTCAGGAAAAAATTGGTAGTATGAAGAAAGTCAGCAAAATAAAAATATTTTTTAAATGAATATAATATTTGAGTCTGCATATGTTAATTGGTTGTCTTAGAATAGAATTTTTTTTTCTTTTGAGACAGATTCTTGCTCTGTTGCCTAGGCTGGAGTGCAGTAGAGCAATCTCAGCCCACTGTAACTTCCAACTCCCGGGTTCAAGCGATTCTCTCGCCTCAGCCTCCTGAGTAGCTGGGATTATAGGCACACACCACCACTATCAGCTAATTTTTGTATTTTTAATAGAGACAGGGTTTCACCATGTTGGTTAGGCTGGTCTCGAACTCCTGACCTCAGGTGATCCGCCCACTTTGGTCTCCCAAAGTGCTGGGATTACAGGTGTGAGCCACCATGACCTGGTCCCTAGAACAGAATTTAAGTATAGAAAAATATTCAGAGACATCCACTAACTTACCACTTCTATTATTTTTGGGCACTTCATCAACATAAGTCAAATTGTCATTATCTGTTTGCTCTAGTGGAGGACTTTCAATAATATCAATACCATTTTCTTTTTTTCCAGTGGCTAGCTTTGTTGCTCCTTCCTATTTAAAAATAAAAATAAAAAAATAAAAAAACTTCAGAAAACACTGTATTTATTCACTTACCCATTCAATCAGTCACTGTACTAGTCAGTTCTTATACTACCATAAAGAAATATCTGGTCATCCAAGATGGGGGCATACTTTTTTTTAAAAGAAACATCTGATTGGGTAATTTATGAAAAAAAGAGGTTTCATTGGCTCATGGTTCTGCAGGCTGTATAGGAAGCATAGCAGCTTCTGCTTCTGGGGAGGCCTCAGGAAGCTTATAATCATGGCAGAAGGCAAAGAGGGAGCAGGTGTCTCACATGGCAAAGCCAGGGCAAGAGAGCAAGGTCGGAGGTGCTACCCACTTTTATAGAAGCAGATCCCATGAGAACTCACTTGCTATCTCAAAGACATTACCAATGGGGATGGCACTAAACCATTCACTACAAATCTGCCTGTATGATCCAATCACCTCCCACCAGGTCCCGCCTCCAACACTGGGGATTACATTTCAATATAAGATTTGGGACAGGACACACATCCAAATGATACCAGTCAGTAAGACAATAAGTACTTATTGTGTCTATCACATCACAGGCACTATCCTGGGAAAAACTAAAAATAGAAACAGAGGACAGATTCTTCCCTATATTAATCAAGTGGGGATAGAGATAAACAAAAACAAAGAAGAACAGAAAAGTATAATTCATTAGCTCTAAAATTGAAGTGAATAAAGGACAGTAACGGCACAAAAGAGAACAGTCAGTCCCACCTGGAAAGCTCAGGAAATGCTGCAAAGGCAGGTCCATACTATGAGACAGACCCAGTGCAGTGATATGGTTTGGCTCTGTGTCCCCACCCAAATTTCATCTCAAATTGTAATCTTCATGTGTCAAGGGAGAGACCAGTGGAGTGGGCACATTTTCTTTTGGCAGCCTCAAAATAATAAGTAAATTGTAGTAATAAGATATGAGAAATAGTAAGCAGGTAGGAAATAAGGAACTTGGTGAGTGACTGGATTTGTAATTTGAGGGAAAACTGTAGTGCAAGATTTCTCCTGCTTCAATGTTTCAGTGCTACTTCCTAGGTGTTATTTACTGGGATAGGGAAACCAGAGGACAGAGTAGATTGCAAAGAGTCGGAAAAGGGTCAGAAACAATGTCTTCAATTGGAACATATTAACATAAAATTCGAGGTATCCAGGAGACTTAGAAAAATTTCAGGACTTTTTTTAAGAGACAAGGTTTCACCGTGTTACCCAGGCTGGTCACCAACTCCCAAGCTCAAGTGCTCCACCAGCCTCAGCCTCAGCCTGGAATTACAGGCATGAGCCACTGCACCCAGCCCACCCAGGGGACTTAGAAGACAGATTTGGATAAATACATTTGGAGTAGAAGTAGATGACTTCAGGAAAAGCATATGGTCTTAAGAAGATAAATATTTGTAAAATATAGTAAACTGGTAGAATAATATGAACCTATACAGAACTCTAAACTTTTGAAAATGAAAAGACAAAAAGGAAAAAAACATGGAATTCAAGGTTTCAATTGCATATTTCAACATTTGAGGCTGGGTGCAGTGAGCCCCACCTGCAATCTTAGGACTTTGGGAGAGATTCTCCCAAAGTGGGAGAATCACTTGGGCCCAGGAGTTTGAAACCAGCCTAGGTAACATAGCGAGACCCCATTTCTACAAAAAATAAATAACTAGCTGGGCATGGTGGTGCATGCCCATGGTCCCAGCTACTTGGGAGGCTGAAGCCAGACCCAGAAGATTTAAGCTTCAGTGAGCCTTGATCATGCCATTGCACTCCAACCTGGGTGACAGAAACTCTGTATTTAAAAAAAAAAAACAAACAAGGCCAGGTGCAGTGGCTCATGCCTGTAATCTAAGCACTTTGGGAGGCTGAGGTGGGCAGATCACTGGATGCCAAGAATTAGAGACCAGCCAGCATAGCAAAACCCCATCTCTACTGAAAATACAAAAATTAGCCACGTGTGGTGGTGCACATCTGTAGTTTCTGTTACTAAGGAGGCTGAAGCACAAGAATTGCTTGAACCCAGGAAGCAGAGGTTGCAGTAAGCTGAGATCCTGCCACCGCACTCCAGCCTGGGCAACAGAGCAAGACTCCATCTCAAAAAAAACAAAAGGAAAGAAAAGAAATCTATGATTATCCAAGATGGAAATTTAAAAGTCTTCAAATATATCTATGATTATCAAGCAAGACCAGTATTCACATGAAGAGAGAAAAGGACTAAGAAATCAAGTCGACATGATTCTGAGTTTTAGAGATGAACAAATTTATGAGCAAAGTTTAATAACTATGATACTAAAGTTAATGAAGCTTTCTGATGATAATATAAAATGTCCTCATTGCTGGAGACACTTTTAAAAGTAAAAAATATCTTCCAGAGATAATTTCATAAATTTCCTTGGCAATCTTTCCTTCTTTATGATTCTATAATAGGTAGTTTATTTTAGAAAACAATCATAAATTTTGATCACTTTCATATTGGGTGTGCATATGTGTCCATTACATACAGATATTAATTATGAGCACAAGATAAATCAGAATATCTACAGAAACAAATAATTGCTGGATTAATTTCTCTAAGAAGGTTTATACTGAAATTTATTTTCTCTCTTTTTTTTCCCAAGATGATGAATGGGAGGCCAGGGGGACAAGAGCCAGACTTCATCTCAAAAAAAATAAGTAACGATGCCACGAATTATCAAAACCTCTGTGATATAGAAAATCAGTGCTAACATCACACCTTAGGAAACTAGAGAAACAAGAATAAACCAAACCCAAAACTAGGAGAAGAAAAGAAATAACAAAGATCAGAGCAGAACTAAATGTATTTATAACCAAAAACAATACAAAATGAAACAAAACAAAATGAAACAAAAAGTTGGGTTTTTTGTGGGGTTTTTTTTGAGTTGGAATTTCACTCTTGTTGCCCAGGCTGAACTGTAATGGCATGATCTTGGCTCACTATAACCTCTACCTCCCAGGTTCAAGTGATTCTCCTGCCTCAGCCTCCTGAGTAGCTGGGATTACAGGCACCCGCCACCATGCCCGGCTAACTTTTTTGTATTTTTAGTAGAGACATGGTTTCACCATGTTGGCCAGGCTGGTCTCCTGACCCTAGGTGATCCGCCCGCCTAGGCCTCCCAAAGTGCTGGGATTACAGGCGTGAGGCACCACGCCCGGCAGTTTTTTTTTAAGATACACAGTTGATAGACCATGAGCTATGTTAACTAAGAAAAGAGAGATGATTCAAATAAGCTCAAGTAGGAATGAATGTGGAGACATTACAACTGATACCACAGAAACACAAAAGATCATTCAAAACTACTGTGAACACCTCTATGCACACAAACTAGAAAATCTACAGGAAATGGACAAATTCTTGGAAACACATATCTCCTCTAGCTTGAATCAGGAAGAAACAGAAATCATGAATAGACCAGTAATAAGCAGTGAGACTGAATCAGTAATTTTAAAACTGCCAACAAGAAAAAAGCCCAGGGCCATACGGAATCACAGCTAAATTCTACCAGACATTCAAAGAAGAACTGGTAAGAATTCTACTGAAACTATTCCAAAAGACTGAGAAGAGGGAAATCCTTCCTACTCATTCTATGAAGCCAGTATCACCCTAATACCAAAGCCAGGAAAGGATATAACAATAAAAGAAAACTGCAGACCAATATCTCTGATGAATAAAGATACAAAAATCCTCAAGAAAATACTAGCAAACCAAATCCAACAGCACATCAAAAAGTAATAATTCACCATGATCAAGTGGGTTTCATTCCAAGGATGCAGGGATGGTTCAACTTATGCAAGTCAATAAATGTGATTCATCACATAAACAGAATTAGAAACAAAAACCATATGATCATATCAATAGATACTATATTACGTGGATTGTAGGGGCAAGGAAAGGGTATGGGAAAAAAGTTTTTTTAAAAACAACTTACCTTTGTAAGACCAGCGTTTGCTAACGACTTGTGGGAAGGTTTCAGAAGAGGGTCAGGTGATGGATAGGTAGGATGAGAAAAGCCCTGGACTTTGATTGATGTTGTAGGAAGGCTTTCAATCACAACTTCATCTTGACTATCAGAATCTCTATCCTCAAACGAAGTTCTATTTCCTGTTCTCACAATGCTATATGTTGCTTCTACTACAGTAAAAACAAAATACAGAGTAAATGAAAACATATGTAATTAAGACTCAATGAGTAACGAAAGAATAAGCAGTCTTCAAACAGCTTACAATTTTTCTTGGATTGCTGAGAAGCAGTCATTAGCTTTGCTAAGCTTGGTTTTGGGACATTCTAGAAAACAAAAATAAGAATAACAAGTTTTAAAATTAACAAGTATCAAATTTGATAAAATAATTGTAACAGTCACCATTAACACAAAAAACTAACACAAAAAACACAGATTTTGGAGTCACTCAGATGTAGCTTTAAACCTCAACTCTGCTATTTACTGCATCTTCTCATGGGGTAAGGATTGTGTGAGATGATACAGATATTCTCCAAAGGTTACTACCTTTACCCATAGTTTATTATTATATAAATAGTATGATATCTATTCGATTATTTTCTTAACCACATTAGCCTGGAATGAAAATTTATTCCTAGGTAGAGTATTATAAAATTCAAACATTAAGATATTTAAATTAATTACATATTTTCTGAAATGTGTATGCATGATTTATATTTGCATGAATTACTTCTTGTGAGATAAACTGTAAGCATTTCGTTCTTAGTATATCTTATTTAAGTGGGTTGGCATTGCAAATACTATAGGCTGCTTCTATTCTGTTTGTCAAAAAGCTAAAAAAAAAAATGATTATATAAATTCAGCTCCTTACAAGAAAGAGACAAAAAAACAAAAATAATCCTTGTGAGTCAATGATTGCTGAATAAAAAGCCACACATAGCTACTAAATAGAAAGGTGTAGCTAAATATGCTACAAATGAAGACAAACATTGACTGAAATAATAGTCACTGAAGAAATGTATGCTGCGAGTAAAAATTTAGGCTGAGATAAATCATTTTTAAAAGATGAAAGTGTAGGGAGAAAAAAAAGATAGGCATGACTAATCAATCAAGTGTGAGCTTAAGTCAAGGAAGAAAAGGAAAAGCTTTAAGCATACTAAGGCACATGGAGAAGCACAGACCTGTAACACAGACTTTGGTTCATAAGATATCCTTGATAATACTGATTAGGATTTAGAATCAGTTTTTTAAAAAATACTTCTGTAGTAAAGAGTTTAATTTTAAGTCATCCAATTAGTTAAACATGGTCATCTACTACTTCCTGAAAGCTGTAACATTCTTACTACAGAGAAAAATGAAAAAAGATTTTAAAATCACAGTAGGAGTGCTTAACCACATAAACTTTGACCAAATTTTGTATTTCCTCTACTGTAGGAAAACTTTTCCCAATACAATTTTCCTATCACTATGTATTTTCCAGTGTGTTCTTTTTTTTTGCAATCCCCACTCTATCACATTATTTATCAATCCTTTGTTATTTACCAAAGTTTAAAAAAAAAGAATTCAACTGGTTATATTTCTATAAAATGGCTTTCTCTGACCACTTTTCCATTACAAACAGAAAACAGTGATAAGTAGACCACTGCTAAATTTTAAGAGAATACTATACGAAACTAGATTCAGAGTGAAAAAATGAATTTCATGAGAGAGCACTTTACCTTGGTATCAAAATTGACATCTTCATCATCTGAGGTAGGCCATGAATCATCAATACCTGGTTTGCCAGAAAGTCTTTAGAATAAAAATATACAAAAAATGAGTGAATTTATTTCTTTAAAAACAAAACAAAACCTCCTAGTTCAATCTGGATGCCCTCTCCAAAAAAATAAGAACAAAAATATGGTGAAAGGTCAATTATCTGTATATTAAGTGATGTTTCTTGATATAATTAAAATTTGGTTTTTGAAAAAGATTTTAGTTACCTATTGCTACCTCTACCTCTCCAAATCTATTAAATATGCAATAAAGACTCAGCCTTTAGTTCTTTTTTTTTTTTTGAGACGGAGTTTTGCTCTTGTTACCCAGGTTGGAGTGCAATGGCGCAATCTCAGCTCACCGCAACCTCCGCCTCCTGGGTTCAGGCAATTCTCCTGCCTCAGCCTCCTGAGTAGCTGGGATTACAGGCACGCGCCGCCATCCCCAGCTAATTTTTTGTATTCTTAGTAGAGACGGGGTTTCACCAGGTTGACCAGTATGGTCTCGATCTCTTGACCTCGTGATCCACCCACCTCGGCCTCCCAAAGTGCTGGGATTACAGGCGTGAGCCACCACACCCGGCCCAGAGACTCAGCCTTAGTTCTATAACAAATAGTCACAGCCAAGATATTGGCAGAGCCTGGGAATATTTTGTCTTCACAAATTGTCTGTCCTGAAGACTGAACTGAAAATCCAATTAATGGCTGATATAACTTTTGTTATCTGAACCAGAACAAACCTAATAATCTAAAACAAGGTGGAGACCAGATGCAGTGGCTCATGCCTGTAATCCCATAACTTTGAGAGGTGGAGGCAGGCAGATAACCTGAGCCCAGGAGTTCGAGACCAGCCTGGCCAATGTGGCGAAATTCTGTTTCTATTAAAATACGAAAAGTAACCAGGCGTGGTGATACATGCCTGTAATCCCAGCTACTCAGGTTGCTGGGGCAAGAGAATTGCTTGAACTCAGGAGGCAGAGGTTGCAGTGAGCTGAGACTGCGCCACTGTATTCCAGCCTGGGTGACAAAGTAAGACGCTGTCTCAAAAAATATAAAAAAATAAATAAAGCGAGGTAGAAAGATATACTGTCCCTTCTCCACTATCTATCTCCAGTTCAAAGACTAATCTGTGTCACTCAAAAATGGCAGTCTTGGTTCTTCAACATGGAAACCACTTAAAGCTCATTGCTTCCCTTTACCCCGAAACAGGATAGGGAGTCCCCTGAAATGTCTGAAATGTTTGAAAGCTAGAAGGACAAAAGTCAAAATACAAATGTATGTGCTTTTATTGGGACTACTCACCCCCAGAAACATTAAAACATTAAAAGTTATAAAATCCATTATTTTCCCTACAGAGGTCCTGTCTTATTCCAGTCCACATAAACTACCAAGCCCTTAAAAATCTTTATAGGCACTCAGATACCCAAAGAAAAAGACTGCTGGAGAAAGAGTCCTAGTAGTTGCACTTAGATTTCTCTAAGTACTATCTAAATACCTTCCCTCCTATTGGCTCCCACTTACAGATCCCTCTTCTGCAGGGGTCCATAGCATCTCTAACCTTTAAGTCTTCATCCTATGAAAGCACAAATTCCTGAAAGGATGGTCTCAAATGCCCAAGAGTAGGAGCTCTCTATTTCCTGCTCCTAGAAAACAAGCTAAATGGAGTCTCAGTCATCTGCCACCAGCATAGCCATGTTACCAACTACCCAACTGAAGCTCCATGACTGACTTGCCAGCCAATCCTACTCCTGCACTACCCTACATGCCCATGGGAAGGACATCAGAGAATTGGGAAATGAGGCAGAGGTGAGGGGACACCTTCCCTGGGCCACAGATCTATGTAGTTCAGCAGCCTCCAGCTCCAAAGTACTTAAGCCACCACTCTATAAATTGAGGCAGAAGTAGTTATAGCACATTTCTATTGGCTGCAGAGACTCTCCCCAGTGGCTCAAATTATTTTAACATTTTTCAGTAGAAACCTTGAAAGTTTGTCAGTTCTTTCAATTATACAAAAAAGCAGCAACCTGTTCAGGACTCCCCTGAACCCCCTATTTTAATATGCCTTTCTAGATAATTCCCAATATCTTTTATCCTTCATTCCTATCATTTATCATTATCAAATTTGTCAGAAACCTCAATATTCTGATCTCTTTTCCAAAAGCCCTGTTCCTATCCAACCCAGCGTTGTTTCTCTTCAAACTTGGCCTTCCTCTGCTAATTCCATTCTTTGCTCTTCCACTGGATTCACTATATCTACTCACCCTTTATTTTTATTTTGCTTTTTTTGAGATGGAGTCTCGCTCTGTCGCCCAAGCTGGAGTACAGTGGCACCATCTTGGCTCACTGCAACCTCCACCTCCCAGGTTCAAGTGATTCTCTTGCCTCAGCCTTCCAAGTAGCTGAGACTACTACATCACCATGCCAGCCTAATTTTTTGTATTTTTAGTAGAGATGGGGGTTTCACCATTTTAGCCAGGATGGTCTCAATCTCCTGACTATGTAATCCACTCTCCTTGGCCTCCCAATGTGCTGTGATTACAGGTGTGAGCCACTGCACCCAGCCCACTCACCCTTCGATTATTCAAATATTAACCTGTAGGATGATAAAGAAGGAAGAGTACTGCGCTCTGAAATGAGTTTGGATGTCATATCCAAATAAATCAATTTAACCTCTTTGAGTTTCAGGTTCTCCATCTGAACCATTTGACCAAAATGTTAAACACAGATTGCAGTACTAAATGGCATTTTGATTAGTCTGATTCCTTAAAATCCTGAAATTCTATATGCTTTTAATTCTGTTGATAGGAAAATGAGAAATACTTAGCTGGCAGAAATTGAAAAAAATAATAGAACACTGTTGGCTGAATAAAGAAAATGTTATATATATATATATATATATATATATATAACATTTTATATACATATATTACATATATATGTTATATACATATGGTGGTTGTGTGTGTGTGTATGTGTGTATATATATACACACATACACACACACACACTCACCCCATAGAATACTATGCAGTTTTTTTTTTTTTTAAAGAGAAACAAAATCATATCCTTTACACAATTCAGATGGAGCTGGAGTACCAGCCTAAAGGAACACCAAACTGAGAAGTCAATAGATAGAGAAATAAATCAGAAACGTCCTCTAACTAGATGCTAAGTATAATTAACGCAATATGGTCTATATGTAGACAGCCTTCACTTAAAGTAAAATAATTCCTTTCTAAGACTTGTCTCATTTGCTTATGTAAAATGTATGGCCCTGTGGCCACAGTTAAGTGAGATCTGGCCTAAAACCTTTGATGATAAAGACAAAGTACTAGTTACCACGGCAATTATCAAACATATTAAGACAAATTGTTGGACTGACCAGGCTCCTAAGAAAAACTCTAACAGTTAACATATAACTAAATGTAGCTCTCTGAATTGATCTGGTTTAGACCTGTACCTTGATCCAGTGCTGCACAGGTCTCTATCAATCTATTTTGAGGGGCAAGAGAAGGGATTTGGGAGCCAAGCAGCTGACGATCAAATAATGGGTCAGTTGCTTGCTAACTGTGAGGTCATGGGCCAATTAATCAACCTCTCTGAACTACACTATTGGGTTATAATAGCACAGATACTTTGCAAAGCTGTTGGGATGACTATATGGAGAAGCACATAATATGGTGTCTAGCCCAGAGTAGGGCACTCAACAGATAGTTTCTTTTCTCTGTATTCCTTTAGTTAATATATTTTTTTAATCTGTAAAATACTACCTGCTTAAGGAATCTTCAGAGCTCTCATCCGCTACAAAAAAGAGAAAAGTAAAACACATTTTAAATCAACAACAGAAAAACATATAATATAGAAAGCATAAGACTGTCATGCTTTGTTATAAAGCATTCCTCTGAGACCATATCTGGAGACTATAATAGAATTAATATCCTATATAAATATTCACATGCATAGAAAAAAGTTAATCTTCCCTGCAGACCTGCTGCTCTTCTCTACTCACCTGACAATTCCAGTTTAAATGCTTGTGCACAGCCTAGAAACCTATGAATCATCTGAGATTTCTCTCTGCCCTCTAACTTTTTACACTCAATAATCACTAAATCCTACTAACTAACCTCTTTTCTGCCTCTGCCTTACATTTCCACTACCCCTGGAAATATAAACATAGTTACTTAATGTGTTACTTATTTACTTAGTATGTTTATATCTCTTTTTTTTTTTTTTTTTGAGATGGAGTTTCACTCTTTTTACCCAGGCTGGAGTGCAATGGCGCGATCTCGGCTCACCGCAACCTCCGCCACCCGGGTTCAAGCAATTCTGCCTCAGCCTCCCGAGTAGCTGGGACTACAGGCGTGTGCCACCATGCCCAGCTAATTTTTTTGTATTTTTAGTAGAGACGGGGTTTCACCATGTTGACCAGGATGGTCTCGATCTCTTGACCTCGTGATCCACCCGCCTCAGCCTCCCAAAGTGCTGGGGTTATAGATGTGAGCCACCATGCCCAGCCATTTATATCTCTTAAACATGGAATCTTAACTGATGGCTTTCACAAAAAAACAACAATATGCACTCTTAATGTTATTTCTTAAATGAAAAAAAAAATTTAAGCAAAACTAATTTTAAAAGTCATAACGTGAAGAGAAAGACCAACATTTTAAAATGAATAAACTGGTCAGGCATGGTGCCTCATGTCTAATCCCAGCACTTTGAGAGGCCAAGGCCAGAGGATCACTTGAGGCCAAGAGTTTGAGACCAGCCTGGCCTAACATAGTGAGACTCTTATCTCTAAAAGAATAAATAATATAAAATGAATAAACTGAGCTTCCTAACTTTATGTATTTCACCATGGATGGTAAAAACCTCATAATGGATGAATACTAATCCAAGGATTAGTGACAAGGAAACTATGGCTTTGACTATTGCAAAAGCTTCCTTTTTTTCCCAATCTCTTTACCTGGTTACCTTCCATCTATCCTGTATACGAGGGGCCAGCAAACTAGAGGCCACAAGCCAAACTCAGCCAGCCATACGGTTTTGTAAATAAAGTTTTATTGAGGCACAGTCATGTTATGCACTTACGTATTATCTATGACTGCTTTCACATTACAATGGCAGAGGGAATAGCTATGACAAAGACTACATGGCCTAAAATATTTTCCATCTGGCACTTTACAGAAAAGCTGTCCATCCCTGCTTTATACCACAGTCAGAATGCCTAATACTCAGGTCTAATCTTGTGACTCCCCTGCTCAAAATTCTCCAATGAATCCCTGCAGCAAACATTGCTGACTCCCTGTCCAATAGCCATTCTTTAATCTTTCTTGCTAGAAAAACACAAGTCTACTTGGATATTTATCATCCCACTACCCTCCCCAGCTCCACATGAGAAATGATTATTCTAAGCTAATCAAAGTAACTACATTTGCTTTCCCAGTGACTGGTTTAAAAATGAGCATGTGATGTAACCCAGTTAATAAAATGTGATAGGAGGCTGGGAATGGTGACTCAAGCCTATAATCCCAGCACTTTGGGAGGCCTAGGCGGGGCGGATGGCTTGAGCTCAGGAGTTTGAGACTAGTCTGGGCAACATGACAAAACCTTGTCTCAATAAAAAATGAGCCAGACGTAGTGGTGTGCACCTGTAGTGTCAGCTACCTGGGAGGCTGAGGTGAGAGGACCACCTGAGCCCGGCAGTCAAGGCTGTAGTGAGCTGTGACTGCGTCACTGTACTCCTTCCTGGGTGACAGAGTGAGACCCTGTCTTGAAAAAAATAAAATAATAAAATGAAATAGGAAGTCCACTGCAAGCTTCTGAGTTTTCTTCCTATTTAAAAGAAATGTGAAGAAAAGCAGCCCTTCTAGCTGTTAGAGCTATTGTTTTGTGAGAACATGATGTTTACAGCTGTTGCTAATTAACCAACCATGAAAGGAGATGTGAACAAAACACTGCCAATGGCACAGCTAAAAGAGGGACAACAAGTGGGATACAACGACATCACTGAACCACCAAAACAACTCCGCTCCGGTTCTTATTACTTTACCACTTCTAGTTAGGTCGCCCATTATTTGCAGCCAAAAGCATTCTAACTGATAAATTTCCCATAGCCTACAGGCTAAGATCTACATTGAACTATTAAAAAACATCTTTCATAAGGTTGCCTTAGCTAGGTATTAACTTATCATTCCCAACCACTTCCATATTATACTTTTTGCACTAGCAAAATTGAACACCCATAAACTCTGTGAAGTTTACTCAAGTGTCTGAGCTTTATATTTGCTATTCCTTCTGCCAAACACGCAATCTTGTCAGATGTTCCTTCTGTTAAGGATCATTCTTCTGACTTTTTACCTGGCAAACTTCTACTCACTCTGCATGCTTAACTTATATCCCATCGTTTTAAACCTTTAATTCTTTACCATAAAAAAAAAAGTGTCTGGCACATATTGAACATAATAAATACATAATAAATGATAAATATAAGCTCTCAGAGGACATCTAGCACACAATAAGCCCTGAATAAAGTAGTAAATAATAAAAATTACAACGATCATGACAAGTGCCTGATTCTATTTTTTAAATGTTTGTATTTTGTGGTTAGCTGTTGTTGATTTGAAAAAAACAAAAAATATCCTGGGCATGGTGGCTCACACCTGTAATCCCAGCATTTTGGGAGGCTGAGGTGGGTGGATCACCTGAGATCAGGAGTTCGAGACCAGCCTGACCAACTTGGTGAAACCCTATCTCTACTAAAAACACAAAATTAGCTGGGCATGGTGGTGTATGCCTATAATTCCAGGTACTTGAGAGGCTGAGGCAGGAAAATCGCTTGAACCTGGGAGGCAGAGGTTGCAGTGAGCTGAGATCACGCCACTGTACTCCAGCCTGGGCAGCAAGAGTGAAACTACGTCT
The DNA here is from genome assembly GCF_030222135.1 of Aotus nancymaae. Lineage (NCBI taxonomy): Eukaryota > Metazoa > Chordata > Mammalia > Primates > Aotidae > Aotus > Aotus nancymaae. Next base: position 8,411,896 of record NW_026988492.1, on the reverse strand, counting down.
CAAAAAAAGAAAAAAGAAATAAAATGTTTCCATTCTGTAATATTTAAAAAATGCTTAGTACCAAAAAGACACTCGATGGTTATTTGTTAAGTAAACAATTAAAATATTTGTTAAGTAATCAATTAAAATATTTTCATTGAAAAAACACAAATAAAATAGGACCAGCCCTATTCCATTATGAAAACTTTAAAGACCAAAACTATATCTGTTCCATATTCATGTTTCTTGAAACTTGCAAAACCTAACCTATAAACGTTCTTTTCTGCTTTTGTGCATCAACAAAAAAAATAAAATAAAAATAAAAGCCCTTTGATAAATATGTACTAAATTAAAGATGTCCTCATACAGTTCAGATTATACAATGCATTAGGTGTTACATCCAGGTGGCATAGTAGCATTTTTATTATGATGAAACATTTCTGGCTGGGCGCAGTGGTTAATGCCTGTAATACCAACATTTTGGGAGGCCGAGGCAGGCGGATCACCTGAGGTCAGGAGTTTGCGGCCAGCCAGGCTAATGTGGTAAAACCCCATCTCTGCTAAAAATACAAAAATACTAAAACTAACAAAAATTGGCCAGGCCTGGTGGCGGGCACCTGTAATCCCAGATACTCAGGAGGCTGAGGCAGGAGAATCGCTTGAACCTGGGCGGTGGAGGTTGCAGTGAGCCGAGATCATGCCACTGCACTTCAGCCTGGGTGACAAGAGTGAAACTCCATCTCAAAAAAAAAAAAAAAAGGAAAGAAAACATTTCTGCCCAGCACAGTGGCAAACAACTGTAATCCCAGCGCTTTGAGAGGCCGAGGTGGGAGGACTGCCTGAGGTCAGGAGTTCAAGACCAGCCTGGCCAACATAGTGAAACCCCATCTCTGCTAAAAATACAAAAAAAAAATTAGCCAGGCATGGTGGTACACACCTGTAATCCCAGCTAGTCGGGAGCCTGAAGAAGAATTGCTTGAACTGGAAAAGCGAAGGCTGCAGTGAGCCAACATCATGCCACTGCACTCCAGCCTGGGCAACAGAGTGAGACTTTACTTAAAAAAAAAAAAAAAGAAAGAAACATTTCTGTACCTACTTTATTTTTTCCTGTCTTTTTTTAGAGTCTCTCATTGGACATTTTTGCACTTTCATTATAATTCATTGATCCCAGAGTTGGGATATTTGAATATTGATTATGATAATCTTCTGGCTAATGAGAACAGTGTCTTATTCTAACAAAATTACTGTTATCACGACAATTATCCAGCAGAACAGAAGAACACTTCTTGTTCTAACAAAGTAAATATACCTCATTCTATTTCAGCTTATGCTGAATAAAGTCAGTAATAATGAGATTTTGTTGGTATAAGAATATGCAACATGACTTGTACTTCTCAACAAGGAATTGCTTTTCTGACTTCTGTATTCAGTATCTTTAAAAAATAATCTCCTGGCCGGGTGCAGTGGCTCACCCCTATAATCCCAGCACATTGGGAGGACAAGGTGGGTGGATCACAAGGTCAGTAGTTTGACACCAGCCTGACCAACATGGCGAAACCCTGTCTCTACTAAAAATACAAAAATTAGCTGGGCATGGTGGTGTGCGCCTGTAATCCCAGTTACTTGTGAGGCTGAGAAGAATCACTTGAACTGGCGAGGCAGAGGTTGCAGTGAGTAGAGATCGCACCATTGCACTCCAGCCTAGGCAACAGAGTAAGACTCTGTCTCAAAAAAGAATAATAATAATAATCTCCTATTGGTATTGGTGCACACTGGCTAAGTTCTGCAGTTCTTGTTGCCATTTGTTTATGGTACCAGAAAGGTATTGTTGAGTTCTCAGTTTTAAAGATAGTTCATCTTTAGTGACACAAATCACTATGTAATGACCCTTGAACAACACGGGTTTGAACTGCACAAGTCCACCTATATGTGGATTTTCTTCATCTCTGCCACCCCAAGACAGCAAGACCAACTCTCCTCTTCCTCCTACTTCTCGGCCTACTTAACATGACAACCAGGATGAAGACCTCTATGATAATCCACTTCCACTCAATGAGTAGTAAATATATTTTTCTTCTTTATGATTTTCTTAATCATAATTTCTTTCTTGTAGCTTACTTTACTATAATAATACATATACAAAACACATGTTAATTGGCTGTTTACAATATCATAAGGCTTGCAGTCAACAGTAGCCAATTAGCAGTTAAGTTTTGGGGGAGTTGAAAACTAATGCAGATTTTCAACTGCACAGGGGATCACCAGTCCTAGCATGCACACTGCTCAAGGGTTAACTGTAATTAATATTCATTTAATAAACACAAACCATTTATTATAAAAATTAAATAGAAGATCCATTTTTATAACAAGTCCAGTTCATCATGATGTGATTATAAAGAAAACATAAAACATACTAACTTAAAAACCTTTTTTCTTATTTATACAAAAATTTCATACAGGAATTTAGGGATGATAATTAAGTAAATGAATTTTTTCACGAAGTACCATTTGACATCATAAATATCTACAAGTAACTCCTTTTTTTTTTTTTTGAGATGGAGTTTTGCTCTTGTTGTCCAGGCTGGAGTGCAATGACGCAATCTTAGCTCACTGCAGTTTCCGCCTCTCAGGTTCAAGCAATTCTCCTACCTCAGCCTCCTGAGCAGCTGGGATTACAGGCATGTGCCACCACACCCAGCTAATTTTTTGTATTTTTAGTAGAGACGAGGTTTCTCCATGTTGGTCAGGCTGGTCTCAAACTCCCAACTTTAGGTGATCCACCACCTCGGCCTCCCAAAAGTGCTGGGATTACAGGCGTGAGTCACTGCACCTGGCCAATGTAACTTCTTAAATAAGTCTGAATTCTAGATTACTAAGAGAAATTAAGAAAAAATACACATGTACCTTATACACTGATTTTTTTAACTGCTTTTCTGTGATCAACACTCCCTTACTTTTACTATTTTATCCATGATACTATTACCAAGAGTAATTCACTATCAGAAGTCTTACCTGAATCACTATTTTGAGAAGAATTTTTAGGTATCCTTTCTTCTTTGCATTCTGAAATTAGGTGGTGACTGCTATATACAGAAAAAAGTAATAAATAAAATTATTTTAATACTGATACAAAAAATACTTACCAAATATCTCAAATTCTTAAAAGTATTTCAGCCAGTATCAGAGCTAATAGCAGAACTTTATCCCATATACTTCAAATATATAAGCTCTACAAAATTTCTTGTTAAGCTTTAAATTAAATATGAAAAAGAGTAGGCCGGGCGCAGTGGCTCAAGCCTGTAATCCCAGCACTTTGGGAGGCCGAGGCGGGTGGATCACGAGGTCAAGAGATCGAGACCATCCTGGTCGATATGGTGAAACCGTGTCTCTACTAATACAAAAAAATTAGCTGGGTATGGTGGCGCATGCCTGTAATCCCAGCTACTCAGGAGGCTGAGGCAGGAGAATTGCCTGAACCCAGGAGGCTGAGGCAGGAGAATTGCCTGAACCCAGGAGGCAGAGGTTGCGGTGAGCCGAGATCGCGCCATTGCACTCCAGCCTGGGTAACAAGAGCGAAACTCCGTCTCAAAAAAAAAAAAAAAGAAAAAGAGTAATGAGAAACAATTATGAAGTGAAGGCTGTGTAGCTGAGCAAATTAATTAGACTTAGCTTGACATAATGGAAAGTGTCCTGAACCCAGAAGTCATCCTAGCTCTGTAACCAATAGCTGTTGGTTCTTGGACAAGATGCTTCTCTTAGGCTCAACATCTTTTTCTGAAAATTAAGGATTTTACTGCCTTATTTCACCAGGGTTATAAAGATTTAACAAGATATCATTTTTTAAATGCTCAGAGAAATAGTAAAGAAATGGAATAATTTGTTCCTGAATTTTATTGCTAAAACTATTTTGGAGTCCCAAATAAAACCCATTAAGTGTTTCCCCAAAAGTTCTAATACTCAAATGTTGCCATTTTCAGAAAATGTTACTAAGTCCTAATTTTGGCTATTAGTTATTCTATTCTTTGTGGTTTCCAATCTCAGCGAATTTCATAATTTATAACTGAATTCACTTTTAAATATAGCATCTCATTAAATTAGATAACCTAATTGTCCCCTATTACTGAACTAATTGATCACGGCAAGGGGAGAAAACTAACAGATGTCAAAACCTGGCTTAGATGACGACTATTCCTTCTCTACCTCCTCAAACTCTGAACCAGCAGATCTTTGTTAGAATGATGCTTAATTTTCATGTTCATCATTCCAACTGATGTGGAAAACAAACTCTACTTTTATTTAGAGACAGGCCGTCATTCTATCACCCAGGCTGGAGTGCAGTGGCACTGTCATAGTCCGCTGTAGCCTGAAACTCCTGGGCTCAAGCAATCCTCCTGACTCAGCCCCCTGAGTAGCTAGGACTACAGGAGCACGCCATCACACCTGGCTCATTTTTATTATTTTGTTGTCTGTTAAGGTCTTGCTATGTTGCTCAGGCTGGTCTCAAACTCCTGACCTCAAGCAATTCTCCTGCCTTGGCCTCCCAAAGTGCTGGAATTACAGACATGAGCCACTGCACCAGGCCCCTACTTTTAAGTTCCATGAAGGAGATGCGAATTGACATTTTCTCATTTCTGCGATACCTACTAACAACATATTTACACATAACATCCCACGTGTTAGCTCCATTCTCATTTCATAGGTCACCTTATACATGAATATTTTTGTCATGAAAATCACAATTTCAATACTGAGTGCCACCCTTTTGCTTTAACTCACACTGTTAGCCAATAGTAAAATGGCCTTCCAGGGACTGTGCAAAATATGGAACACTTCAAGAATGTGTGTGTCATCCTTATACAGGGGCCATGCTGATCTTCTCTGTATTGTTCCAATTTTAATACACGTGCTGCTGAAGCAAGCGCAAAGCCCTACTTTTATACGTGGATACTGATGAGTCATGGAAAAGGCTTAGCTCTGTTCAATCCAACTAACCTACTTTAGGCTCGGAGAATTCTGTTGAATGGCTTCCTTGTGAGGTACAATTGTAAAATATTTTTAAAATTTAAGGTAGAGATACAAGTAGCTTGGGAGATTTTCATTATGAAAAACAGATCACTTGAGGGGCCAACCACAAGTTGGTACCCACTACTCTAGGGAAGGGCAATATAGAACCTTTCATTGCCTAAGAAAAGGTGCTACATTGAATATAAAAGGGCTTTGGAGTACAGACCTGGTAGCAAAGAATAAAGGAAACTCTGTTCTCTTCCTGAAACATTATTTGAACCTCTCTGACAGAACAATCCCAACTAATATTTGCTAAAGAAAAGACAAACAAAAGCCTCAATGGCTAACTTACCATGAAAGTCAAGACTTAGATATGGTCTCCACATTAAGGGTTTGAGTGTGGAGGGAAGGGTCAATCTGTGTGTGGCTAAAGCTAGGAGGCCAGCTGCCAGAGCAGGGTGCTAGTGCTTTGAGAACAATGGCTGAGCCTATAAACACATGTATATGAACTTAAAAAAAAGTCCTAACTTCGAAGTCTACATATGAATCACCATGAAGACTGAGGGATCTCAATCAGTAAGAGCATCCTGGTAGCAAAGGTCAATCATTTCCAGACTGCAGGACCAGTTTCAATGGCAACAATGCAGCCATAGAATCACTGGTAACAAAAAAATGATTAGAATGTCCTTTTTCCCCCTCCTTCTGACTTATAAAAGAGGACTGTCTTCCTTGGACTTAAAGGAACCCCTTCAGTTCTTGAAAAATTTAAGGTGGAGGGCATAGCAGATGGCCCCCAGGGGACAGTTCAAGACTTTCTGCTAAACTGGACATTTCAAGACTCAAATAACCAATTAGAAAAATTAAACATGTGATACTATTTTTATCCCATGCATAGGGGTTATAATTGGAATGAAATTAACAATATTGGGGTCCCTATGGAGTAAGTTCATAAAATCCTGAGATAAAAAATCCTACACCCAGTTGGACACAGTGGCTCATGCCTGTAATTCCAGCACTTTGGAAAGCCAAGGCAGGCAAATTGCTTGAGCCTAGGAGTTCAAGACCAACCTAAGCAACATGGCAAAACCCTATCTCTACAAAAAATACATAAAATTAGCCAGGCATGGTGGTATGTGCCTGTAGTCTCAGCTACTTGGGAGGCTGAGGTGGAAGAATCTCCTTAGCCCAGGGGTTGAGGCTGTGGTAAGCTCTGATCATGCCACGCACTCCAGGCTGGGTGACAGAGTAAGAACCCATCTCAGAAACAAAACAAAACAAAAAGAATCCTACACCCATTGCTGCTTCTAACTAGTCTAGCCTTTTGCTTGATTTCTGGCTGATGAAGCAGACTAATTTACTGCCATTCCAAAATTACCTGAACCAAACTATGAAACCTCAACTGATATATAAGATGCAATCATTATAACTATTTTAAACCTCTATTTAGTGTTAACTAGCCTTTCATTGTAAACATTTACATACCAAACCACTAACAACAGCATATTTTTCTGTAGTCCATCCCTAGACATATTAAGAAAAAACATCAAAACTCTGCAGAATAAAAAGGCTGACTACACTTGATGATTCATAAAATAGAGCAGGCATGAAGGGTGCTCTAAAATAAGAGAGATATGGCCAGGCACAGTGGCTCATGCCTATAATCCTAGCACTTTAGGAGGCCGAGGCAGGCGGATCACTTGAGGTCAGGAGTTCAAGACCAGCCTGGCCAACACGGTGAAACCCCATCTCTACTAAAAATACAAAAATTAGCAGGAAATCGCTTGAATGCGGGAGGCAGAGGTTGCAGTGAGTCAGTCGTGCCACTGCACTCCAGCCTGGGCAACCGAGCAAGACTTCATCTCAAAAAATAAATAAATAAAAATAAAATAAAATAAAAGAGATAATTTCACCCTTAGAAACTTTGATAAAGTTATATATACAGATAATTTGATATACTTTATCAATTTAGTATCTTGCCTGTCTGTGTAGAATCAACTATTTACGTCTACTAATAGACACAGGCATCTTGGGTGCTCAAGTGTTCATCTTTGTAAATTATCACCAAGGCTAAAAGGAAAGGACAAAAAAGAGGCCTCTTGTCTTACTGGGGTATTATAGAGTAGAAGTCTTTTGATGGGCAAAAACCTATGCTGAGTTTACTTATCTAAAGTAGACAAAGATTTAAATAAAGAATTCTCCATTTCTTCTCTAGTCTGATACAACATATTACAATTCAAAGTCAGCTAGGGGACAGATAAAAGCTATCTGCAGGCTTAAAACAGTATCAATAATAATGGTGGCCAGGTGCAGCAGCTCATGCCTATAATCCCAGCACTTTGGGAGGCCAAGGTAGGTGGATCACTAGATCCCAGGAGTTCAGGCCAGCCTGGGTAACATGGCAAAATCCCATCTCTACAAAAAATACGAAAATTAGCTGGATATGATGGCATGTGCCTATAGTCCCAGCTACTCGAAAGGCTGAGAAAGGAGGACTTCGTGAGCCCAAGAGGCAGAGGCTGCAGTGAGCCAAGATCGCGCCACTGCACCCCAGCCTGGGCGACAGGGACCCTGTCTCAAAAATAATAATAATGCCAATAAGTGTGGGCTAGGCAATGAAGTAAATGCTATATAATCTTACTTAAATACAACCACCTTGAAGGATATATTCAGTATCCTCCTTTTCATATCAGAGAATATATATGGATATAAGTAAGGTCCCCAAATTTACACACTTAACAAGTGGGAAAGCAAGGAAATATATCCAGTCTTGTGTGATTTTTAAAGCTTCTTTTCTTTTTATCACCCATCTATGACTTGTCCTCAATAAAGGAAAAGCTTATCCAATTAAAGCTGTTTTTCTTCCCTTTGTCTACACCAACTAAAAATAAAAACATCAAAATATACTAGAAATAGAAAAGGAAAAAAATAATGAAACTATAATATCTGGTAACAGCAATTAATAATCACTTAGGGATAACTTAACATTGGTATTCTTCAAAGAAAGCAACTTAAAGCAAAGAGGCACCCAAAAGACAAAATGATTTCAAACTCCTATTCACGTTTAATACAGCATTTCTAAAGGAAAAGTACAAAGCAGAGGTTAGAACACCACCATAAAAGGGTTAAGAAGTTCAATACTGAGTTAAAGAGTAAATTAAAAGTTAAAAGTCCATATTTTATAAAACTAAAAAAACTGATAAGAAACCTCTTTAGCTAACAGATCACATGACCAAAAACATGAGTTTACAAATAACAAACATCAGTCAATATTATAAGATGAATCCTACCATACAATCTTCTTTTATATTGCTCAATCCAAGCAAACTGCTTTTCTACCTGATTTGTGTTGCTGTTCGTCACTGTATTCCCATAATTGTGTTAACCTTATTAATTTAATATTTCTAACTTGAGAAACAACAACAGAATCACTGTTGCCCCTCTAGAACAACAGGCAGGTTTAAAAAACTCTAACATGCAACACGCAGGTTTAAAAAACCTCTAACATGCAATATGCAGGTTTAAAAAAAAACAAAAAAAAACCAACGACTGTACCTTTCCAATTTATCCACTCCATTTGCATTTGCTTTTTTCTTTATTAAAAATTCCACCATTTGCTGCTTTTTTCCACTTACTGCAAGTAAAAGTGGCGTGACGTCATCCTGTAAGACAGCAAAACAATTTAAAATGCACAAAATTACATATTTCTCAGCTGAACTGAAAACCTTATGTCAGATCCTATGAACTGAACCATAGAAAACAAATAAGGCCAGGCGCGGTGGCTCATGCCTGTAATCCCAGCACTTTGGGAGGCTGAGGCAGGTGGATCATGAGGTCAGGAGATCGAGACTATCCTGGCTAACATAGTGAAACCCCGTCTCTACTAAAAATACAAAAAATTAGCCAGGTGTGGTGGCACACGCCTGTAGTCCCAGCTACTCGGGAGGCTGAGGCAGGAGAATCACTTTAACCCGGGAGGCGGAGGTTGCGGTGAGCCAAGATTCCACTACTGCACTCCAGCCTAGGCAACAGAGAGAGACTCTGCCTCAGAAAAAAAAAAAATTGCCTTTAACAAGTTGTGTTTTCACAAATATTTATAATAAATGCATAAAAGGTGTACTGCCCAATGTTTCTTTAACAGTATCAACATTTAAAGTAAAATCTTAGGCAATTAAGTTATTTTAAAATACTTTTCTTCAGGAAATGCTTGAGCTTCCAAATATGGAAAACTAACCCTTACATATGTCACTGTTGAAACAAATGCATTTCAAATACTGTAAAAATAAAGCTGGTTGATTTATACCTTGTTTCTTGCTTCGATATTTGCATCATGCAAAAGCAGCTTTGTTGCTACTGACATATCATCATTATAGACCGCATAGTGCAGAGCAGTGTTGCCATGGACATCGGCAAGATTTGGATCAGCCCCATGTTCTAGCAGAATAGTTGCACATTCCTCTTCCTGGCATTGGACAGCCTGCCAGTATTAGACCAAGAAATAGATCGTAAATTCTAGGAATGCAAAATAAACATTCCACAGGTTTCACTAGTTAGTTATATTTTAATGAGATAAATTCATTTTCATTCTATATATTTAAATCAAATTCATCTCATGCTGAAAGAGCTGGCTACTATATACCTTCATCAGAGCTGTCCTGTTTTCATTGTCACAGACATTGAGCTGGCATTTTCTGTCCACCAGGAGAGTTACTACTTCTGGATGACCACTTGCACAGGCCAAATGCAGAGCTGTCCTATGAGAGTGACAGGACTTTTTATAAACTGTAGTGCACTGTCTCAAAACATACAATGATTCACAAAATTGTAAACATTAAATAGCATGTTGATACAGTTTGGCTGTGTCCCCACCCAAATCTCATCTTGAATTATAGTTCCCATGATCCCTACGTGTGGTGAGAGGGACTCCGTGGGAGGTAAGCGAATCATGGTGGTGGTTCCCCCATGCTGCTGCTCTTGTGATAGTGAGTGAGTTCTCACGAGATCTGATGGTTTTTTAAAGGGGCCCCTTTTGGTTGGCACTTCTCCTTGCTGCCACCATGTTAAGGACATGCTTGCTTCTCCTTCTGCCATGATTGTAAGTTTCCTCAGGCCTCCCCAGCCATGCTGAACTGAGTTAATTAAACCTCTTTCCTGTAGAAATTACCCATATATTAACAGGTATGTCTTTATTAGCAGCATGAGAACTGACTAATACACATGCTATTCCTCTGCCTTCAAAATAAGTATTTAATTTTCTTCTAAAAGAAGTACTATATTTATTAGCTCTAACTACTCACCACATTAATGAAAGAGAAACCTATTAGAATAGAAGAGGCTTGGCCTTTGGATTCACTTCAACTTGGGAGCTGAATCCTACTTTAAGCTCTGTCATTTATGGCTAGTAAGTGCCTCAGTTTCCTCATCAATAAAATGAGGATCAAAACAGTAGCTACCTCATTAGACACCACTGAGATGCTTAAATGAGAATCTATGCAAAATGTTTAGAACAGCTCCTAGCACAAATAACAGCTCAATAATTGTTAGATATAATTACTATTACTACTATTTAACAAAGATGTTTTAATTAAATAAAATGACAAAAATTATACCTAGTTGGCAGTATGTTTTAAAGATCAGAGATAAGGCCAGGCATGGTGGCTCATGCCTGAATCCCAGCACTTTGAGAGCCTGAGGTGGAATGACTGCTTGAGTTCAAGAGTTTGAGACCAGCCTGGGCAACATATTAAGACTCCATCTCCACAAAAAATTTAAAAATTAGCCAGGCATGGTGGCGCACTCCTGTGGTCCCAGCTACTTGGGAGGCTAAGGCCAAAGAATTGCTTGAGCCCAGGAGGATAAGGCTGCAGTGAGCTGTGATCGTGCCACTGTATTCTAGCCTGGGAAAGAGAGAAAGAAACTGTCTATCAAAAAAAAAAAAAAAATTAGAGATAACACCGTATTTCAGTGATTCTAAGATGCTCATTTTCTCACATTTTAACATCCCTGACATTGGAATGCCACTTGTGATTTATGATTTATTACAACTATAATTGGGAGCATTTTTAAAATTCAAAAATAAATTTTTAAACAAAGTAATTATTAATGTGTTTTCAAAAACTTTAAGCCAAAGGAAACTCAGGATTCAAATGAAGAGGTTGGCTCATTTTATTCAATATTTAGATTTATAGAATATATCAGATATTTCCAATGACTAATATCAGTATTTAAGACATAAATTTTCCAAAAAGGAGTTAAAGGTTATCTCTTATAATTTTCTACCTTCAAAAACACTTATGTTTAAAAGGAGGGGTTTGGCGTGGTGGGTCACACCTGTAATCCCAGCACTTTGGGAGGCCCAGGCTGGCAGATCACTTGAGGTCAGGAGTTCAACACCAGCCTGGCCAATACGGTGAAACCTCATCTCTACTAAAAATACAAAAATTAGCCGGGCATGGTGGCTCAGGCCTGTAATCCCAGCTACTCAGGGGCTGAGGGAGGAGAATCTCTGAACCTGGGAAGCAGAGTTGCAGTGAGTCAAGATAACACCACTGCACTCCAGCCTGGGTGGCAGAGCAAGACTCCATCTCAAAAAAATAAATAAGAGGAGGGAGGAAAAGCTTCAATTGAGATTGTTCTAACAGTCTAATTTTAAATCTCTCAACTTGCTCAGGCTGGACAGGTATGTAAACATGAAGTTTTTGAGGTTGAAAAGGTCTTGAGAGATAGTAGACTATGTTGCTGGGCGTGGTGGCTCATGCCTGTAATCTCAGCACTTTGGGAGGCCGAGGCGGTCAGATCACTTGAGGTCTGGAGTTTGAGACCAGCCTGGCCAACATGGTAGAACCCCATCCCTACTAAAAATACAAAAATTAGCTGGGCATGGTGGCACATGCCTATAATCCCAGCTACTGGGGAGCTGAGGCAGGAGAATTGCTTGAACCCAGGAGGTGGAGGTTGTAGTGGGCCAAGATCACACCATTGCACTCCAGCCTGGGCAAAGAAGGGACTTCATTACAAAAAAAAAAAGCGACCGACTATGTCTGCTACAGAACAGATATTCAGGTTATGTTTGATGAATAAATGGATTGAAAGAATGGAAAAATCGTTAGGGAGCTCAATATTGTCAAATAAAACTCCTATAAAGTAGAGCAATTCTTGGCCAGGAATGGTGGCTCACGCCTGTGATCCAAGCACTTTGGAGGCCAAGGCGGGCGGATCACCTGAGGTCAGGAGTTCAAGACCAGCCTGATCAACATGGTGAAACCCCATCTTTATAAAAAAGAAAAAAATATTTAAAAATGAATAAATAAAGTAGAGCAATTCTTTTATTCTTTTGCAATAATATTTATCTTTTTTTTTTTTTCTGAGATAGAGTCTCACTCTGTCGCCCAGGGTAGATTGCAGTGGTGCAATCTCGGCTCACTGTAGCCTCCCCCTCCCAGGTTCACACTATTCTACTGCCTCAGTCTCCCAAGTAGCTGGAACTACAGGTGTGCACCACCATGCCTGGCTAATTTTTGTATTTTTAGTACAGACAGGATTTCAGGATGTTGGCCAGACTGGTCTCGAACTCCTGGACTCAAGTGATCCACCTTCCTCAGCCCCTACAAAGTGCTCAGACTACAGACATGAGCTACCACATCCAGCCTAATTATCATTTATATTGGGTATTTTTATTGTCATAAGGACACAATTAAAATAATTGTACTTGTTTGAATACAATAAATCTATAATAAAAACGTATATGATAAAATGTATACACAAAATCTATAAATACAGATAAAAAGATTCCCTCTACTTTCTTTTTCTTTATTTTGTTTTTTATCTTCTTACTTTTTGGTGTGCGAACAAAAATCTGCTTTACCTTTAATTTTAATTTTTATTTTTTAATAGAGACAGGGTCTTGCTGTGTTGCCCAGTGTAGTTTCAAAATCCTGGGCTCAAGCAATTCTCCTGCCTCGGCCTCCCAAAATGCTGGGATTACAGTCGTGAGCCACCGTGCCCAGCCAAGATTCCCTTTACTTCTGAAAAGGATAAAAGTTGTTTATTTGGATAGCAATCCACGAAAGTTAAGAAACAGAGAAAGAGAGAGAGAAAGAAAGAAGAAATTATTTTTATCTGTGTGAGATTCATATTCCTGCTCTTCCCAAGGATTATTTCATTAACAATAAACTTTCACTAGAACTTTTATATATATTCATTGCAGAAATCATAGAAAAGAAAAAGGGAAAAGTTTGACTTACTATACAAATGCCCAGAAATAACAAATTTTACCATGTTTCATATATATTTTCAGCTAACACAAGACCACAGTCTGTTTGCATGTGGAATCAAACTGATTTTTTTCTCACTTGAGATACCAAAGTATATCCTCATATGCCAACATACTTCTATATCTATTGTCACTTCTTTTTTTTTGAGACATTGCTTCACTCTGTCTCTGAGTTGCCCAGTCCTGGCTCACTGCAACCTCTGCCTCTCGGGTTCAAGCGATTCTCCTGCCTCAGCATCCCGAGTAGCGGGGATTACAGGTCCTGCCACCATGCCTGACTAATTTTTATATTTTTAGTAGAGATGGGGTTTCACCATGTTGGCCAAGCTCATCTCGAACTTCTGACCTCAGGATATCTGCCCACCTCGACCTCCCAGTGCTGGGATTACAGGCGTGAGACACCATACAAGGCCACTATTGCCACTTTCAATGGTCATATATTATCATACACTGACATTTATTTATAAAATCCATTCTATGGGTTCTTCTTAATACATTGCTTAAGCAATGTTGAAAAAAATTACATGTATAACTACTCCCTAAAGGCATTTTATTTTTCTTTTTGAAAAATAAGGTCTTGCTATGTTGTCACTAACATAGCTCACTGCAGCCTAGAACTCCTGGGCTCAAGTGATGCTCCTGCCTCAGCCTTCTAAGTAGCTGGGGCTATTAGAGATGGGGAGGCTCGCTATAACGCCCAGGCTGTCCTCGAACTCCTGGCCTCAAGCGATCCTCCCACCTTAGCCTCCCAAAGTGCTGTGATTACAGGTGCGAGCCACCGTGCCTGAAGGATAATAGATTTTATAGAAATAATTTTGAGCCGGGCGCAGTGGCTCACGCCTGTAATCCCAGCACTTTGGGAGGCCGAGGTGGGTGGATCACGAGGTCAAGAGATCGAGACCATCCTGGTCAACATGGTGAAACCCCGTCTCTACTAAAAATACAAAAAATTAGCTGGGCATGGTGGCACGTGCCTGTAATCCCAGCTACTCAGGAGGCTGAGGCAGGAGAATTGCCTGAACCCAGGAGGCAGAGGTTGCGGTGAGCCGAGATCGCGCCATTGCACTCCAGCCTGGGTAACAAGAGCGAAACTCCGTCTCAAAAAAAAAAAAAAGAAAAAAAGAAATAATTTTGAACCAAGAAGTTGCTATATTACGGGAACTACTTATCTCATTATGCACCTTTCCATAAAGTATATGACACTGTCTTAAATGTGTAGTTTCAAAATAAAACGCTGTACGTGCTTTTGTTCATTAATTCACTTTAAAATTGTCAATGAAGTCCTCTCTAAGGGGAATTAGGGGGTATCGGAAACCAGCTAGAGTTGTATTTTTGTTTTGCTGCTCAGAAACGCGGCCTGAGCGCTGGAGCCCTGCAAGGCGTCCCCCTCCCAGGGGCTGCGGAGCCCGCGTGAATCTGACCCAGGCCCCAGGTGCCGGAACGGGGAGGGTCCCACAGACTGCCCTCCTCTTCCTGCCCGCCTGCTCCCGCGGAACCCACGCCGGGCTTGCGGTTCCTATTACCTGTTCATCTTGTCTCTATCGTTCAAGCCATTCTTCCTGAGCAGAAGAATCTGCTGCACTTTCGCCACATTACCCGCGCTGGCAGCTTTGTGTATTTTGCCGAGATCTCGGTCTCGGACGTAGTACCTGGGCTGCAAGTAGGCGCCGTCCCCGGGCTCGCCCCCGCCGCCCGAGTTGCTCCTCCGCCGCCGCGCGAAGGAACCCAAGGGCGACTCGCCCTTCTTACTAAAAATCCTCTTCATGGTCCAGGCGACCGGGCTTCAGAGACACCTCATCTCTCTCTCGGCTCTTAACGCCCAACATACCAAGTCAGTCCCTGCTAGCCGCAGATTCCATACGGAAACTCCGCGGTTTCCAATCTCTCCCTCCGGGTTATCAAGCTAGCGGTGCCGCTAGACACAAGTGCGCGTGCGCCCTTCGGCAGGGTCCCTGCGCGTGCGCAGGAAGGCCCGGTAGCCCAGAGTGCTCCGTGCGCATGTGCAAGGCCCAGTCCTCGCAAATCTCGGTGACTGTTTGGGATTAGTCCCGCGTTCCTGTCAAACAAATGTCGGTGGGAGTTTGGCTGCGCGTTCAGAACATTTGCAAAAAGAAGCCTCGCGCCTGTGGGGAAGCAGCCTTTACGCATGAATGGGACTGGAGTAGCGTGGAGTTTTAAGATGCTGAAAGTACCTCGTCTCCGAGAAAACTCCCCTAAGAAACTCTCTCAATCTCCGTATCTCTCAGTTTATTCCCTTTCCACGTCCCTTTGGGTCCCAGCCGGTCTCCATCAGAACTTAACAGATGCAACAACAGAAGGCACAGGATTTCGGAGATCGTGGCAGTATGTGTCAAGTGTAAACTTACGAGGAGAAACCAATGCACATTCTCCAGAAGAAATGAAAAAACATTTTTGCGTGCCTCCTTCTCCCACCCCCTGCCTTTGGCCCAAACTTACGTTTTATTTTTTGCTTTTAATTTTCCAAGATTACATCTTTTTTTTTTTCCAGTCTCGCTCTGTCGCCCAGACTGTAGTGCAGTGGTGCAATCACGGCTGACTGCAGCCTCCACCTCCTGTACTCAACGATCCTCCCACCTGTCTCCCGAGTAGGCAACTACAAACACGCGCCACCACGCCCAGCTGCTATTGCATTTTCTGTAGAGACAGGGCCTCGCCATGTTGCCCAGGCTGGTCTCCACCTCCAAGGCTCAAACGATTCTCCCATCTCAGCCTCCCAAAGTGTTGGGATTACAGTTGTGAGCCACCGTGCCCAGCCTAGATTGAATAATTTGACAACAAATTGGAATTAGCAACGCAGATGCCAAGTGTCTGGAGTCTCAGCAGAAATTGTTGCTGGAATGCACCTCCATAGCTCTGGACAGGTCTAGGGTCCCTGCGGAGGAGGTGGCTGGCCCTAGGGCAGGTGTCTTTATTGGCAAGAGAGAAATGAGCAAAAACAAAACACTTCTCAGCCCTCTCCATCTTAGCTAGATCAAATGGTTTTGATGTGGACGAGTGTTTCCCATTATGATCACCAAGAATTTTCCTCCTACACTAGCCTAGCTAGAAAGTTATGTTGTCTCCTCAACATTCCCCAACATGATCTATGAAACGAGTCAAGTCCCAGCACTTTGGGAGGCCGAGGCAGGTAGATTACCTGGGGTCAGGAGTTCGAGACCAGCCTGGCCAACATGATGAAACCCCATCTCTACTAAAAATACAAAAATTAGCTGGGTGTGGTGGCACGTACCTGTAGTCCCAGCTACTTGGGAGGCTGAGGCAGGGGAATCACTTGAACCCGGGAGGCAGATGTTGCAGTGAGCCAAGGTCACGCCACTGCACTCCAGCCTGGCACCTGGTGATGGAGTGAGACTCTGTCCCCCAAAAAAAAAAAAAAAAATTTAGCCAGGCTCAGTGGCACACACCTGTAGTTCCAGCCTCTTGGAAGGCTAAGGCAGGAGGATCACTTGAGCACGGGAGTTTGAGACCAGCCTGGGCAATATAACAAGACCCCATCTCAAAGAGAAAGAATTATTAACTATAACAGTAGTATAAAAGTGAAAAGAGAAATCTAAAGACTCTCTTAGGGCGAGATTCTAGCCAAAGTAGGAACAACTTAAAATGGGTGGCTCCACAAGGCTGAGGATTCAAGTGTTTTTGGAGAAGGTGTGGTTGCCATGGCAAGAGCTGGTCCACAGTCACCCAGCAAGCAGGAAGCACCTTTCTGGAGTACCAGGGGCCCAATCTGATAGATGGGTGCATAGATGGTGTGAGGAGGCGGGAAGCCCACTTCCCCACAGAGCAGTGCAAGGCCTCAGGGGAGGAAGTTGTCACAAGCCTGCTCACAAAGACCATGGTGTCCATGTTAAAAAGGTTACTGACTGGGGCCAGAGCTCAGGGTAGTCAAGGAACTGCATCCTCTAGGAATGCAGAGCCTGGGCAGAGCACTACACAGTTCCTTCGTGTAGAAGGAACATGAAGAAGCAACCCAGCAGCACACCAGACCCTGGGCCAGGGCCGCCCCTCCATCTCTGGGCAGGCAGAAACAACCTACTGGGATGCAGATGAAATGAGCTTGGTAATCAGATACAAGGAGAAGTCAAACATGCAAATGGAGTCAAACTTCTCTGCCACCTAGCAGGCTGCAATCCCACCTCATTCATCAATGTTTAAACCCCCCTCCCAAATTAACCCTTTCTTGAGTACTCTCCTTCACCTCTAAGGTACCCTTTAGACTTCTCTTTCCATCTTTATAATTACTCTCATCTCAGAGCTTAGTAATTCTTTATATTAAACGACACTAAATTGCTGTGTGGTTTCTGTGTTGTCACTGGAGCCAGATTGATACAGTTTGATACAGAGGCTGGGAGTTGTACTGTTCAGATCTGTCTTCAGGAGACCGTGTTGTGGAGAGTACAACTGAACTGTAGCCTCCAGCTGGTGCTTTGACCAGGGCCTTGATTCTGCCAGGCTGCTTCCAGCCAATGACTGAGCACAAAGAAGATACAAAGCCAAGCCATTTCTGTCAGGCACAGGACTCTTCTACAGGCAATCCCCTGACAGAGACTCACTGTCAGAACCCTGGGAGCCTGCTCTATGATTCTCCCACTGGGGCCTACCCTAAGATCACTCTGCAACTTTCCCCCACCGATACCACTAACACCCTAATGTCTACTGGATCCTTTGGCCAAAGTGGCAGGGCTTTGCGAACACATCTGGACCTACTACAGAGTTCTTTCGTGCTCTGGTCCCACTCAAATCCTGCAGGCAGGCTTTAGTGTCACCACACATATGACCTAAGGGGTATTCCTAAGTATAGGACAGAGGGTATAAGGAAAAACTCTCCCCAAACCATGTTTCTCCTCTACTCTCACATCACAACAATCCTCAACACAGGAGAAGATTTATGAGACCAAATGTGGTAGGAGGGAGGAGGGTTTCCCCACACACCAAGGAGCAGACACCAGCTGGGTATCCTCAGCTTCAGTTCCAACACTGTCTACCTGGAGATAGTATCAGATCCCACAGATTGAGGGCTCCATCCCCAAGACTGCTCCCAACACACACCAGTCACAAGTCTGGGCCTCTGGAACTTCTGACCAACCAGCTTCAAGTTGGGGACAACCCCCTCTTTGGGTTTGATTATTTTCCTGGAGCAGCTCACAGAACTCAGGGAAGCCCTTACTTATGTTTACTGGTTTATTATAAAGGATATCACAAAAGATGCAGATGAAGAGATGCGTAGGGCGAGGTGTGGGGGAAGGGATGTGGAGTTACCATGCTCTCCCTGGGTGTGCCACCCTCCAGGAACCTCCATGTGTTCATCTATTGGGAAGCTCCCTGAACCTGGTCCTCGGGTTTTTTTTTTTTTTTTTTTTTTTTTTTTTTTTTTTTTTTTTTTTTTTGAGACGGAGTTTCGCTCTCGTTACCCAGGCTGGAGTGCAATGGCGCGATCTCGGCTCACCGCAACCTCCGCCTCCTGGGTTCAGGCAATTCTCCTGCCTCAGCTTCCTGAGTAGCTGGGATTACAGGCACGCGCCACCATGCCCAGCTAATTTTTTTGTATTAGTAGAGACGGGGTTTCACAATGTTGACCAGGATGGTCTCGATCTCTTGACCTCGTGATCCACCCGCCTCGGCCTCCCAAAGTGCTGGGATTACAGGCTTGAGCCACCGCGCCCGGCCGGTCCTCGGGTTTTTACACAAGCTTTATGACAACAGCATTCCTTACCCAGGGTATAGAGTGGGACCCTGAATTAGAAAGGTGGGGGAACATTAGAGAGAAAGAGGGCAGGAGAAGGTCAGAGACCTGACCCTGAGGCTTAACATCTTCAATCTTCTAACAAAAGATTGTAACAAGGGTTATGGGAGTTATGAGCCAGAAAATGTGAATGAAAACCAATATACATCAAAACATTGCCTAGGGTTTCTCAACTTTGGCACTACTGACATATTGGGTTGGATAATTCTTTGTTGTGGGGGTAGAGAGGGTTTTCCTGTGTATGATAAAATGTTTAGCAGTGTTTCTGGCCTCTACTCACTAGATATCAGTGACATCCTCAGTTATGACAATAAAAAAATGTCTCCAAATGTTGCCAGATGTTCCCTGGGGACCCGAATTGCTCCCCTGCCTCTGCACATTAAGAATCACTGGTGTAAAATATGCTGTCTCTAGAACCCGGGGGGCCTACCAGTTGCTATGTTTTCTTCTTTGTAAAAATGTATTCAGGATGCAGCAATTTGTCCTTCACTTTTGAGGGATTATCCTGACAGGCCCCTGACCACTGGATTCCTAGAAACTTCACTGAAGTAACAGCTCATGTGTCTTACCAAGGCCTCCAGCACTGTAGCCACTTGATCATCTTGTTTAATCAGCATGATGCTATCACCATAACAAATCAGTGTGATCTTCTAGGGATGTTCAGGTGGTCCAGATATTTTTGCAATATTATATGACAGAGGGTGAAATAGTTAATAAAATCATGAGGCATCAAAGCCTGTAAGACAGCAAACTAATATATAAAAAACTTAATAATCATGAGGCAAAACTATACATGAAAGAAGAGTTTGTCCATACTATGTGAATGTAAATTGCTTCTGATCTTCTTTTATCATTGGAATAGAAAAGAACGCATTTGTAGCTGGGTGCGGTGGCTCATGCCAGTAACTAGCACTTTGAGAGGCCAAGGTAGGCAGATTGCTTGAACCCAGGAGTTTGAAACCAGCCTGGGTAACATGGTGAGACCTTATCTTTACAAAAAATACAAATATTAGTCTGCCATGGTGGCATGCACCTGTGGTCCTAGCTACTTGGGAGGCTGAGGTGAGAGGATTGCTTGACCCTGGGAAGTAGAGGCTGCAGTGAGCTATGATCACACCACTGCACTCCAGCCTTGGTGACAGAGTGAGACCTCATCTCAAAAAATAAAAATAAAAACAAAAAACAATGCATTTGCTAAATCGATGGTCATAGACCATGTACATATATATACCATGTACTAATCTGTTCTGGCAGCAATACCACATCCAGAACAGCAGCTATGATTGAGGTTACCATTTGATTGAGTTTACAATAGTCTTCAGACATACTTCAACAGTTGCTGAAGGAACCAGCCTAGTGAATCAAATAGAAATATGATAGAGATCACCATCCCTGCATCTTGAGTGGTAGCACCATCCCCACCATCTCTCCTGTAATGCTATTTTTTTTTGTTTTGAGATGGAGTCTTGTTCTGTCACCCAGGCTGGAGTGCAGTGGCATGATCTTGGCTCACTGCAACCTCCATCTCCTGGGTTTAAGCAATTCTCTGCCTCAGCCTCCCGAGTAGTGGGGATTACAGGCACCCACCACTAGGCCCAGCTAAATTTTTTTGTATTTTTAGTAGAGACAGGGTTTCACCATCTTGGCCAGGCTGGTCTTGAACTCCTGACCTCATGATCCACCCACCTCGGCCTCCCAAAGTGCTGGGATTACAGGCGTGAGCCACCATGCCCAGCTGTAATGCAATTTTTAAAAAATTTATTTTCTTAATTTTCTTAACTTTGGGGTTTGAGGTTTGAGACAGTTTTAGCAGTTTCCACTTGGACTTTTTTTTTTTGAGACCGTTTCCTGCTCTATTGCCCAGACATGCAGTGGCATGATCATAGCTTGCTGCAGCCTTGAGTTCCTAGGCTCAAGGATCCTCCCACCTCAGCCTCTTAGGTAGCTAGGTCGCATGCCACTATGACTAGCTAATTTTTTAATTTTTTCTTTTTTTGTAGAGATAGGGTCTCACTGTTTCTTAGGCTGGTCTGAAACTACTGGCCTCAAGCAATGCTCCCACCTCAGCCTCCCAAAGTATTGATATTACAGGCGTGAGCCACCACACCTAGCCTCCACTTGGACTTTTATACTATGGTACCGCTTATCTCACAGACCAAGTAGCTCACAATGGGGGTACTTCTACTGCCATGTATATTCATTCCAGTCATACACTCAGAGACTCAGGAAAGGACCACTGCTGAGTGTTCAGACCCTATGAAACAGACTTTAAACTTATTACCTGGTCCCCATAAACCACCACTCCAACAGGGTATGATAATGTTTTGGATACCCCGATATTAATGTCATCTCAGACCCTATGTCTAATAGTCCTTGAAATATCTAGGGGTTTTTCTTTCCCCAGTTTGGAGTCATCCAAGTAAATGACGTTAGGTCCATTTAGAGAAAGACTGGGGAAATGATCATAGTATATAGTGGCCATGGTATTGCAGGGTCTTTCCTTGTGGGACGCATCTACTTCAGTCACTTAGATCTTGATCTGAAAACTGGCAAGGGATTATGAGTTTTTATTGGGTCAATTACTCTCATTTTCTTGCTCCTCCATTTTTACCTTTTTCTGGTTATAGGTATTAAGCAACACCTTTAGTGCGCAAACATCTATGTTTCGTCTAGGGACACCATGTTCTCTTCACCATCTTCACAACTGCCTTGGCTTCCCCTCCAACCTTAGCATTCTGCTGGCCTTGGTGTGTTCCTTGGGCCCTCCCAGAAACATAATCCTCCGTTGGATCTTCTGGCCTCACATAACATACTCATTCCAACATAGACACTTCCCTGAGTCTCTTTATTCCATAATAATTACCTGTCAGGCCGGGCGCCATGGCTCACACCTGTAATCTGAACACTTTGGGAGGCCGAGGTGGGCTGATCACCTGAGATCGGGAGTTTGAGACCAGCCTGACCAACATGGAGAAAGCCCGTCTCTACTAAAAATACAAAATTAGCTGGATGTGGTGGCAGGCACCTGTAATCCCAGCTACTCAGGAGGCTGAGGCAGGAGAATCACTTGAACCTGGGAGGCAGAGGTTGTGATGAGCCAAAATCACGCCACCGCACTCCAGCCTGGACAAGAGTGAAACTCCATCTCTAAATAAATAAATGCCTGTCAAAGGGTGTTATAATAAAAAACATTTGGTCTTTGTCCCAGTTCCTGGCATAGAGCTCCTAAAACCCTTGAAATTTCCTGATATAGGGAATTTGTGTCTTTGTTATTCATAATGAATGTCTTTGATGATTATTGATTTTTTGCTAATGAGCTGATTCATTGAGGGAAAGAGGGCCTAGATAGATTCAGATTCAGGAAGGAGGATAGTCATGGGAGACAGCAACCATGTGACTAAAAGGTTGGAGCTGTCCGTCCTGTCCCCTTCAGTCCCCATAATTTGCCAGGAGGGCAGAGGGACTGGACATCAATTTCAGTCCAGTGGTTTAGTTAATCATGTTTACAATAATAAAACTCTCTGTGAAAACTGAAGCATGAAGCTCAGGGAGCTTCCTGGTTGGTGAAAACATCTATATGCTGAGAGAGTGGCGGCCTGGAGAGGGCATGGAAGCTTTACCTTCATCACCCCCAGATCTTGCTGGCCTGTGTATCTCTTCATCTGGTTTTTCATTTGTATCTTTATAATAAACCAGTGAGTGATCATAAGTATAGCCCTTTCCTGAGTTTTGAGTCATTTTAGTACATTATTGAATATGAAGAGGAGTCACAGAAACCCCCAAATTTCTAGTCAAGTTGGGCAGTAGTACAGGTAGCCTGAGAAGCCAGGATTGTAGCTGGTGTGTTGTTGGATTAAGAAATTTGACCTGTGGGCCAGGGCAGCATGGGGGGTTGTCTCACGCCTGTAATCCTCGCACTTTGGGAGGCCGAGGCAGGCAGATTAGCTGAGATCAGGAGTTCCAGACCAGCCTGCCCAACATGGTGAAACCTTGTCTCTACTAAAAATACAAAAATTAGCCAGATGTGGTGGCGCATGCGTGTAATCCCGGGTACCCAGGAGGCTAAGGCAGGAGAATCACTGGAACCCAGGAGGCAGAGGCTGCAGTGAGCCGAGATCACACCACTGACTCCAGCCTGGGCAACAGAGTGAGACTCTGTCTCAAAAGAAAACAAAAAAAAAAGAAAGAAAAGAAAAAAGACATTTTACCTGTGGAATCTACACTAACTCTGGGTAGTTAGTGTCAGTATCAAAGTAAAATGTAGGACACTTGGTTGGTGCTGGAACTCTGCAATGTGGGGATCTCCCCATCACAGCTTTGGCAATTGCTTTCTTCTAAGATTGAACCTAGAAGTGTTTCCTCTATCCCCTGGGCCACCTGCTAGAGTATTAAATCCTGTGTCCCCCCAAAAAAGCAACCATGTAAATGAATTCTTGCTTATCCAGTCTGATACTCCATCCTAGTTGATCGAGCACCCTCTAAATCCAATTCCAGTGGTACTCGCCCTGGCTCATGCCTTTACATGCCAACGAATTCTTGCAGCTCCTTTGGTGTAGCATCTTCTTTTTCTTTTTGAAAAAGCATCTCAGGCTTAATTAAGAACAACTGGTTTTTAACGTGCCTCAGGACAAACAGTGGCAAAACTTGAGGTTTTACTGCAAAATCATTTCTGCAGAGCAGAAAAGAGGAAGCAGCATGAAAAACAAGCACACTTAAGTAAAATGTGTCCACTTACAGAGTTCTTCAGTAAGAAAAGGGGACTACAGAGAGGCCCTCACCATCCATCGCCTCAGAGTCCACATGACTCGTACTTTTTGCATTGTAACCATTCCTATTTAAATATAGGCCCAAGCCAATAGGCATCAATTTACTCAAATACAAAAACATTTCTCCATTTGATTTGATCATTTGGTAGGTTCGGAGGACAGTATATATAAAGAAACATGAGATATGGGAAACAGGAAAATAAGATTAATTTTTTTCCTTTTTGTTTTTTTGATACAAAATCTTGCTCTCTAACCCAGGCTAGTGTACAGTGGCATGATCTCTGCTCACTGCAACCTCTGCCTTCTGGGTTCAAGTGATTCTGCTGCCTCAGCTCCCCCAACTAGCTGGGATTACAGGCACCTGCTGCCATGTCCAGCTAATTTTTGTATTTTTTGTAGAAACACGGTTTCACCATGTTGCCCAGGTTGCCTCAAACTCCTGGGCTAAAGTGATCCTCCTGCTTCAGCCTCCCAAAGTGCTGAGATTACAAGCATGAGCCACTACATCTGGCCTTTTTTATGTCTTCATACCATGAAATACTCCATTTCATTTTTATTTTATTATTATTTTTTTGAGGTGGAATCTTGCTCTCTCACCCAGGCTGGAGTGCAGTGGCACGACCTTAGCTCACTGCAACCTCCACCTCCCAAGTTGAACTGATTCTCCTGCCTGTCTCCCAAGTAGCTGGGGCTACAGGCGCCTGCCACCATGCCTGGCTATTTTCTGTACCTTCAATAGAGACGGGGTTTCGCCACGTTAGCCAGACTGGTCTCGAAAACCTGACCCCAAGTGATCCGCCCGCCTTGGCCTCCCAAAGTGCTGGGATTACAGGTGTGAGCCACCGTGCCTGACTTTCATTTTTATTTTTATAAATAGACACAGGGTCTCACTATGTTGCCCAGACTGGTCTCAAACTCCTGGGCTCAAGTGATCCTCCTGCCTCAGCTTCCCAAGTGCTGAGATTACAGGCATAAGCCACCCCATCTAGCATTTTTCACTTTATAACATGAAATACTCCATTTCATTTTCATTTTTCTATTTTTATAAATAGAGACAAGGTCTCATTACGTTGCCCAGACTGGCCTTGAACTCAAGGGCTCAGGTGATCCTCCTGCCTCAGCCTCCTGAAGTGTTGGGACTACAGGTGTCAGCCACCGTGCCCAGCCCATTATTTTTTTTTTCTTATTTATTTATTTGAGACGGAGTCTCACTCTGTCGCCCCACTGGAGTGCAATGGTACAATCTCAGCTCACTGAAACCTCTGCCTCCTGGGTTCAAGCAATTCTCTACCTCAGTCTCCCGAGTAGCTGGGATTACAGGCACCTGCCACCATGCCCAGCTAATTTTTGTATTTTCAGTAGAGATGAGGTTTCACCATGTTGACCAGGCTGGTCTTGAATTTCTGACTTCGTGATTCACCTGCCTCGGTCTCCCAAAGTGCTCAGATTACAGGCATGAGCCACCACACACAGCCTCCTTATTTATCTGACTGCTAATGGTATATCTATGAAACTTAAAGACTCCATTAGGTATCCAGTAAACAAAACCCAGAAATACTACTTTCTTCCTAAGGGAAAGCATGAACATGGTCACCCACTTTAATTACATGGTCCCTATTATATAATCAAAAGTCAATGGAACCTGTGAGCTTTTTTGTTGTTGAGACAGAGTCTCAGTCACCCAGGCTGGAGTGCAGTGGCACAATCTTGGCTCACTGCAGCCTCCGCCTGCTGGGTTCAAATAATTCTCATGCCTCAGCCTCCTGAGTAGCTGGGACTACAGGCACACACCACTACACCCAGCTAATTTTTGTATTTTCAGTAGGGACGGGCTTTCACCAGGTTGGCCAAGCTGGTCTTGAACTCCTGACCTCATGTGATCTGCCTGCCTCGGCCTCCCAAAGTGCTGGGATTACAGGTGTTAGCCACCGTTTAACGGTGTTACCGTTAGTGCTGGGATTACCGTGTTAGCCACAGGCAACCTGTGGGTTTTAATTGTACAAACTTGGTACGTAAAGTATTTGACATGGATGTCAAATTAATGATTAATCACCAGAAGTCTTTAAATATCATGAGTCCCAAGTAACTGTTTCTCCATCTGCCCCACTCTCTGTAAGTCCACCAACATATTTTTCTAGTCTTACAATCAAGTCTTAAGTCCTCCAGCATTAAGATACAGGTATATGAAAGACTGCTGTAACTCTAGTCCTGTGAGGCTGAATTTTAAGGGACTTTCATTAATAATGAACTTATACAATATATATCAGTTAGAATCTGAATGGCAATAACTGGCTGATCAAAGATAGAGTACATCTTGTGTGAAATCAATCTAAAACACCTTAAATAATTTCACATGCTAGAGATCTTAAATTTCTTTATATCCATTTGATAGACCCTTTTAAGTGACAGATAGTATGTTATACTGGCTCATAATCCTATCCAGTATTTTTTTCCCTTCTTAAAGAAATCAGTTTCCAAGAAGACATTCCATTGGCCTTTTTACTGTGATACTCATTAGGATACTTTTGGAGATGAAAAAGTCATGTAATACTCCTATTCCCTATAGCATTATATTAACCTTCCTTGGAAAGTCTGTTTCATCTGTTCCAGTGCTCTGCCTTATGGTGAGGGAAATACCTACTAAAATGTATTACGTGTCCACCTTTACAGCATTCCATTTAGTCTTAGAGATGCAAAGGTGTTCAAATAAGCTTTCCAGAATTCATCACATGTGAAAAGGCAGACATCAAAACAACAGAGAACAGCTTGCTACAAAAGTATAAATTGAATGCTACAGAGAAACAGAGGAAGTAGCTGGAAATACATCCTGAACAGAAAAGGGCTGGCAGGAAAGATTAAGAAGCATCAGCAGATGAGAGAAATATGGAGAGAAACTAAAAGAACCAAGGATATAACCTCACAGTTAACCAATAATATGACGACAGCAAAGAGGAACCTCACAAGGTCATTCCTAAATTTTAGCATAATCATTTAAGAATGCTTTCAACAGGATAAAAGGGGAAATAACAGCTCTAATCAACAAAAGTCTAGAAAGGGTTTACCTGTGTCCCTATCCATGTATTTTTTGAGACAGGGTCTCACTCTGTCGCCCAGGCTGGAGTGATGTGGTGTGCCACTCCTTACTGCAGACTCGACCTCCTGAGCTCAATCTATCCTCCCACTTGAGCCTCCTGAATAGCTGAGACTATAGGCACACGATACCATGCCCAGCTAATATTTTATTTTGTAGAGACTGGGTCTCACTATGTTGCCAAGATTGATCTTAAACTTGTAGGCTCAAGTGATCCTAACCAGCCTCAGCCTCCGAAAATGCTGAGATTACAGGCGTGAGCCACTGCACCCAGCCCCTATTATTAATTTAGTAATAGTGTAGATAATTCTTCTAAATCCCTAGATTAGTTCCTTCAGTACTAACAGTGTTAATTTTGATAATGATTATGGACAAATAGTATGACTAAATAGCCTAGCACTAGTATGTAAAAACTAAGCCATATTACACGACCAAAAATCATACTGAAAAAGAAATACCAAGACAACAGATGCTTTGTTAAACATAGTAAGTTTGGCTGAGGACAGAGGCTCATACCTATAATCCCAGCACTTTGGTAGGCTGTGGCAGGAGGATCACTTGAGGCTAGGAGTTCGAGACCAGCTTGGCCAACATAGTGAAACCCTGTCTCTACTAAAAAACAAAACAACAACAAAAAAACAAAACCTAGCTGGTGTGGCGGCACATGCCTGTAATTCCAGGAGGCTGGCAATCACTTGAACCTGGGAGGTGGAGGTTGCAGTGAGCCAAGATCACATCACTGCACTACAGCCTGGGCAACAGAGTGAGACTCTGTCTCAAAAAAAAAAAAAAAAAAATACATATACACACACACATATATATAAAACTATTTTTAACTCATGGGATGTAATCAGAAGGAAGTATCATCTCTATCACTTATAAATATTCACAGGTTCTTCTGCTGCAGGCTTAAAACATGATTCTCAAATAATAAAAAAAATTAAGTCAGATAAGACTTTATCAATATTGTATATGTGTATGTATGTACATACAGAGAGGGAGACAGAACAGGTTTGGGCAATAAAAAATGGGCAAAATGAAAACAACTGGTAAATCTGGATAAAGGGTATATGAGAGTTCCAAGTATTATGCTGGTAACATTTCTGTCAGTTTGAAATTACATTAAGATTTAAGATTATCCCCAAAAGGTCAAGAATATAATGAAAACAAGCTTCCTGTAACAATATCCATCTTCTTCAATGAAGACCATATACAGCTTAAGTTATTAGGAAATTGTAGATAATTTTAATAAAGTCAACATCAAGAATATAATCTGGTTGTAAAACCAATACAATGTGCTGTAAAATAATTTTTCTATTGAGTTAAATATTCATCTGTAAATCCTGTAACAAAATGTTCATATTCACAAAATCTGAATGAAAAGTAAACACAACTTGGCATTTCCAACCCAGGGTAACAGAAAGTTCACTTTGGAGGGGACTAAGATTTTTGTTTAATTTTGCTTTTGAAACCAAGCATAATTATAGCCAAAATGAGGGACATTATTCAGAATGAGGTTATTTATTTAACAAAATACTGCTTCTCTGAAATACAATTAACTAGGGAGAATGACAGTAATGCTGAAAAAAAGAGAACATGAAAATGCACATTGCATTTCTGAAAGGTTATAATCATTTGAGACAGAGTCTCTCTCTAGCCTAGGCTGGAATGCAGTGGCTCTTGTGATCTTGGCTGACTGCAACCTCCACCTCCCAGGTTCAAGCAATTCTCGTGCCTCAGCCTCTCAGGTAGCTGAGATCCCAGGTGTGCAACACCACATCTGGCTTTTTCTTGTATTTAATTTTTATTTAATTTTTTTTTCCTTTGGAGACAGAGTCTCATTCTGTTGCCCAGGCTGGAGTGCAGTGGCACGATCTCGGCTCTCTGCAACCTCCACCTCCCGGGCTCAAGCAATTCTCCTGCCTCAGCCCCTAAAGTAGCTGGGATAATAGGCACCTGCCACCATGCCCAGCTAATTTTTGTATTTTTTGTAGAGACAGGGTTACACCATGTTGGCCAGGCTGGTCTCAAACTCTCAACCTCAGGTGATTTGCCTGCCTTGGCCTCCCAAAGTGTTGGGATTACAGGCGTAAGCCACCATGCTGAGCCCAATTTTTTTGCATTTTAGTAGAGACAGGGTTTCACCATGTTGGCAGGGCTGGTCTTGAACTCCTGGCCTCAAGCGATCCACCCGCCTCAGCCTCCCAAAGTGCTGGGATTACAGGCGTGAGCCACTGCACCATGCCAAAAGGTTACATGCCCAGCTCTTTGTTTCCGAGACTGCTTTTGATCCCAACTGTATGTTTACAATTCTCTACATTTAGATTTAAAAAACATTTTATTTATGGTCAATCTGGATCATAATTACTGCATCTTAATTAAGTTTCCACTGATGAATATAGAAGGCTAAAGGCACAATTTTATCCCATCTAGTAGAGTAACCAACCATAAAATCATTAGTTACTTTCAATTTAATAACTAATTGACATTCCTCAAACGACTGTTTTCAATCCTGATAGTTCTTTATTTTTTTAAAATATATTTGCCATTGGATGCTTATTTGCAATAGGTGTCATAATGAGAATAACCAAAACTGGATAAATGTGACAAATGATTGACAAAGCATTTCACACCCTTCAATTACACCACGTCAAGAATGAGGGGAAAGTGTTGCAAAAGTAGACTACTGCAATGCTACTTATATTCTTGCAATAAAACCAGCAAGCATCCATATCAAGAGAGTTATCATCTCACTTCCAACTTTTTCCCCTCAAGAACAATTTGAATCTCTTTGGCATCCAAAGTCTCATAGGTCAATAAAGCTTCTGCGAGATTCTTATGCTCCTTTGCATGAGTTTTCAAGATATGTTTTGCTCGTTCATATGAGTCCTGAAATAGAAAACGAGATACTTAAGCAGCAGCAAATGTAGGCATGCAAAAACCCATCAATGGGAAAAGAAAAATTTTATGTACCCTAAAAAATATGAAATCTGTTTATATTTATAAAATCAGAAGAATCTTAATTCTACAGTAGAGATAATTTGTGCATTATAACATAAATTTGTGCATTATAACATAAATAGTAAGGAAAAGAGAACAAACATCTGAGAAGGCAGAGAGCACCTCTTCTATACACTCTCTAAATCTTTCCATCATATAAACTTTCCATATCCTTAACTACTCTAAAGCATTCCCTCTACTTCCTTGACTTAATCAAACCCAGGCTCTCTCCTGCAGAAACTGCATTCCCTAAGCTCTCTCAAGTGCTATTTGTTCATGTTTACCCTAGATACTTCACAGTAAAGATGTGAGCTCTTTACTCATATCCAAAGACATACTGATTCCAATATCTCAGTATTTCCACTTTCAGACCATACTTACCCACCCTCTTCTATAAAACACTATTCCTATTCTGTTGAAGTCCACACCATTTGACTATGGAGCTATCCAAACCTCTTTATTGTGCCATCTAACAAAAACACTCCTCAGTCTCTAGGCACTCAGTTCAATCTCTCTCTTTTTTTCAGTCTCACTCTGTTGCTCAGGCTGGAGGGAAGTGAGGCAATCACAGCTCACTACAGCCTCAACTTCCTCAGGCTAAGGTGATCCATCCACCTCAGCCTCCTAAGTAGCTGGGACTGCAGGCATACACCATCATGCCCAGCTAATTTTTCTACTTTTTGTAGAAACGGGGTTTTGCCATGTTGCCTAGGCTGGTCAGTCTTGCTCTTAAAACCTGATTTGCTGGGTTTAGTGGCTCAAAAATGAAATCTCAGCACTTTGGGATGCCAAGGTGGTGGATTGTTTGAGCCCAGGATTTCGAGACCAGCCTGGGTAACGTAGTGAAACACTCTCTACAAAAAAATACAAAAATTAGTTATGCATGGCGGCACATGCCTATAGTCCCAGCTACTCGGGAGGATCACTTGAGCCTGGGAGACGGAGGTTGCAATGAACTGAGATCGCGGCACTGCACTCCAGCCTAAGTGGCAGAGAAAGGGTCTGTCTGAAAAAAAAAAAAAAAAAAAAGGACCTGCCTTAATAAATGGGTAACTGCAACATTCAAATGCAATACATAACCAATCTCTCCACTAAGTCACCACATCTATTTCCAACTAAGATGCCTTAAATTCGATATAGGCCGGGCGCGGTGGCTCAAGCTTGTAATCCCAGCACTTTGGGAGGCCGAGGCGGGTGGATCACGAGGTCAAGAGATCGAGACCATCCTGGTCAACATGGTGAAACCCCGTCTCTACTAATACAAAAAATTAGCTGGGCACGGTGGCGCGTGCCTGTAATCCCAGCTACTCAGGAGGCTGAGGCAGGAGAATTGCCTGAACCCAGGAGGCGGAGATTGCGGTGAGCCGAGATCGCGCCATTGCGCTCCAGCCTGGGTATCAAGAGCGAAACTCCGTCTCAAAAAAAAAAAAAAAAAAAAAAAAAAATTCGATATAAAGTGAAATCGGTCCAAGTGTAGTGGCTCACACCTATAATCCCAGCACTTTGGGAGGCCAAGGTGGGTGGATCACCTGATGTTAGGAGTTTGAGATCAGCCTGGCTAACATAGTGAAACCCCATCTCTACTAAAAATACAAAAAAGTAGCTATGCGTGGTGGTAAGCACCTATAATCCCAGCTACTCAGGAGGCTGAGGCAGGAGAATCGCTTGAACCCGGGAGGTGGAGGTTGCAGTGAACCGAGATCATGCCACTGCACTCCAGCCTGGGCAACAGAGCAAGACTCTGTCTTGACAAAACAAAACAAAACAAAAAACTGAAATTGTGGAGCTAGGCACAGTACTGTGTGCCTGTAGCCCCAGCTACTTGGAGACTGAAACAGGAAGATCACTTGAGCCCAGGAGTTCAAGTTCAGCCTGGGTAACATCACGAGTCCCATCCCTTTAAAAGAAAAAAACCCACAAAAAAACAACAACAAAAAACCTACTAATTTCTTTAGTGAACAAACAATTATACAGTTACATGAGCCAGGAATCTAGAAAACAGCTTTAACTAAGCTCACTGCCCATATCCAAAGACATACTGATTCCACTAACTCAGTATTTCCTGAACCCACCCAAATTTCTCCATTTCCATTTTCACCAACCTAATCCCAGCATCCATTACACCATGCCTGGTTTACCATAGTACCTTGTAACTGATCCCACTGAATTTACCCTTACATATTTCTCTACATTATTCTACAAAGGACACTGTAGCAAAAGGGAACTTCATTTATACTGTATTATCAGTACATGTACACTGCTGGGAACAAAGTGAATAACCAATATTTGTTGGCTGGGTGCAGTGGCTCAGGCCCATAATCCCAACACTTTGAGAGACCAAAACAGAAGGATTGCTTGAGGAATTTGAGACCACCCTGGGCAAAACAGCAAAACCTCATCTCTAGTAAATCTTTTTTAAAACTTTTAACGTATTATTTGTTGGCTGGATGTGGTGGCTCATGCCTGTAATCCTGGCACTTTGGTAGGTGGAGGTGGGTGGATCACTTGAGGTCAGAAGTTCAAGACCAGCCTGGCCAACATGGTGAAACCCCATCTCTACTAAAAATAAAAAATTAGGCATGGTGGCATGCACCTGTAATCCCTGCTACTCAGGAGGCTGAGGCAGAAGAATCACTTGAACTCAGGAGGTGGACATTGCAGTAAGCCGAGATCGTACACCACTGCACTCCAGCCTGGGCAATAGAGCAAGACTCCATATAAAAAAGAAAAAAATTATTTGTTGAATACATGTCAGAGTGAGAAAACAAGACTCAATAAACAATACTCTTCCCATTCTATTACCTCTTACAGTTTTGCAGCTAAAGTACAATTGAACTTTATATGTATACAAAATTTTATATATATAGTTTTTATTTCAACAGCTTATGGAGTACAAATGGTTTTTGGTTACATGGATGAATTGTATAGTGATAAAGTCTAGGAGTTTAATGTACCCACACCCATGTAGTGTACACTGTACCTCATATGTAGTTATTTTATCCCTCACCCTGAGGACTGAATTTTTACAACCACACAATATATAACTGTTCTTAGGCCATGTCCAGGAGAAAATAAGTCTCATTTTATGAACAGAGAGAGGTGCCTTAATAACATTTAAATCATTGTTAAAATGGTGCACCTATTATCTTTATTTTTTAATGTTTTCCCCAGGCACCATGGTGACTTACTATTATCTTTATTTTATAAAATGATGTTTCTAGTGAACAGAGGGCCTTCAGTTGTTATTTTTTAAGAACCTAACTATTTAAGCACATTGCTCCTAAGAAAATAAATAAGCACAGAAAAATATTATCATTACCCTTAGCAGGATTCTTATTTCTTGTTCAATGGCAGATTGAGTTTCTGGACTTAGTTTCCCTGTATCACTGTAGGTCATAACTCCAAGCTAAAACCAAAAGGAAGAAAGTAATTGAACAGAAAACCCCCAAACAACAACAAATTTAAAAGACAAAGTACTATCCTATACATAAGTAAACAAATATATGGGAGACAAGAAAGAAGTATAATATAAAACTGCACCTAAGGCTGGGAGCAGTGGCTGACGCCTGTAATCCTAGCACTTTGGGAGGTGGAGGCAGGTGAATCACCTGAGGTCAGGAGTTCAAGACCAGCCTGGCCAACATGGTGAAACCCCATCTCTTCTAAAAACACAAAAACTGGCTGGGAATGGTGGTGTGTGCCTGTAATCACAACTACTCAGGAGGCTGAGGCAGGAGAATCACCTGAACCCAGGAGGTAGTGATTGCAGTAAGCTAAGATTGTGCCCCTGCACTCCAGCCTGGGCGACAGAGCAAGACTCCATCTCAAAAATAAATAAAAAAATAAACGAACAAACAGTGTTTGAGGGAAAAGAAATTTCCACATTCTTCTGAAAGTATAAAGACTAACATTTAGCCAGGTGTGGTGGCAGGTGCCTGTAATTCCCAGCTAATTGGGAAGCTGAGGCAGGAGAATGACTTAAACCTGGGAGGCAGTGGCTCCACCCCTGAGCCAACAACATGCCACTGGACTCCAGTATGGGCAAAAGAGCAACACTGCATCTCAAAACAAAACAAAACAAAACAAAACAAAACAAAACACAAAAACACCCCACAAACCCACTGATATCAAAATGGTAAAAGTATGGGCAAAAGGGAAAATTTAAAAATTTTTTTTTTTTTTGAGACAGGGTCTTGCTGTGTCACCCAGGGTAGAGTGCAGTGGCATGACCATGACTCACTGTAGCCTTGACCTCCTGGATTCAGGCAGTCCTCCTACCTCAGAATCCCAAGTAGCTGGGAATACACCACCACACCTGGCTAATTTTTGTATTTTTTGTAGGATGGGGTTGTGCCATGTTGCCCAGACTGGTCCAGAACTCCTAGGCTAAAGCAGTGCAGCTTCCTTAGCCTCCCAAAGTGCTGGGATTACAGGTGTGAACCACTGCGCCCAGCCTAAAATCATTTTAAGTCTGGTTCTGAGTACTTTCTTAAAAAACCTTGGCAGCTACTTCAAATAAAGAAATCCATAATTCACAGAGTATAATGGTACTTCAAGAACAATGAGAAGATGAAAATATGAAATATATGAAAATGGTAAAGTAACCAACTCTGAAAGTAGGCTCTTTTATGCCATATGGAAAGGCTAAGGAATTCACCTTGCTTTATCACTTAACTCATGAAGTAATCATTACTGTCTGGGCAGCTCATTCTGAGGAGCTAAGAAAAGGCTCCATTTTCCTTATTCGGAGAATAACAATGTTCAGAATAAGCAGCTTCAAATCCATTAGAGTGAGAGAGAGAAAAAGTAAATGTTACCAATTTATTTATTTTTATTTTTTTATTTTTTTTGAGATGGAGTTTCGCTCTTGTTACCCAGGCTGGAGTGCAATGGCGCGATCTCGGCTCACCGCAAGCTCCGCCTCCTGGGTTCAGGCAATTCTCCTGCCTCAGCCTCCTGAGTAGCTGGGATTACAGGCACACGCCACCATGCCCAGCTAATTTTTTGTATTTTAAGTAGAGACGGGGTTTCACCATGTTGACCAGGATGGTCTTGATCTCTTGACCTTGTGATCCACCCGACTCGGCCTCCTAAAGTGCTGGGATTACAGGCTTGAGCCACCGCGCCCGGCAATGTTACCAATTTATAATCAGAACCATCTCTTAAATCAACACTTGGCATGTAATTTGATACGTGAAAATGATTAAAATAATCTATTACCTTTTCACTCATTCCAAATTTGGTAACCATCCGCTTTGCTATTTTAGTGGCATTATCAAAATCACTGGAAGCACCTAAAATAAAAACATACAACAATTTTTTAAAACATCTTTAAGATTACATACAATTTGAACTAAAACCATTCTTTAAAGCTAACCTGTTGTAATATGGTCAGTTCCAAATATAAGCTCCTCTGCCACTCTTCCTCCCATACTAACATCCATTTGTGCAAGCAGCTGGGCTCTAGTTTCATTCCATCTGTCATTCTCAGGTAACAGGGACACCTAGACAATTAAAAATCAAACAGATAAAAAGTAAGAAAACAAATTCAGATACAGCCTGTGTGCAGTGGCTCATTCCTGTAGTCTCAGCACTTTGGGAGGCTGAGGTGGGAGGAACAGTTGAGCTCAGGAGTTTGAGACCAGCCTGGGCAACATCATGAGACCCCATCTCTATAAAACAACATAAAAATTTAAAGAAAATAAATTCTGATACAGTTCTGAGATAGTTACATTAAAAAATCAGAATTTCAGGACCATAAGACTGGGCAAAATAAAAAATAAAAACGAGAATTATCATTTAGCTCTCACTAAAGTACTTTATACCATGTTGCTGAAAGCTGGTCATCAGGGGATTGATGAAAAATCAGCAATTAGAAAATTTAAAAATCCATTATAAAGCAGTAACAATAGGTGGATAATGCTACAATAGGACTGTTTTCTCCCCAGGTGCATAGAAATTTTTTAAATGTCTACAATTTTGAAAGAGCTGGTAAACCTGTACTAAATGAGAAAAATCTTAGAGAAACTACTGAATCACTTACTAATGTCTTCTCTTTGGGGGCAGCAGAGCAATTAGATATTTAAGAATGCAGGGTGTGGTGGCTCACACCTGTAATCCCAGCACTTGGGGAGGCTGAAGCGGGTGGATCACCTGAGGTCAGGAGTTCCAGACCAGCTGGGCCAACATGGTGAAACCCCATCTACTAAAAATACAATAACTAGCTGGGCATGATGGCAGGCACCTGTAATCCCAGCTATTCAAGAGGATGAGGCAGGAGAACTGCTTGAACCCAGGAGGCGGAGGTTGTAGTGAGCCGAGATTGTGCCATTGCACTCCAGCCTGGGCAACAAGAGTAAAACCCCGTCTCAAAAATGAAAAAAAAGAATTAAAGTTTGCTGTCATTACTCAAATTTTATAATGTAAATATATAATATGAACTATATTAAGAAAATAGTCTTTTAAATTTCAGAAATCAGAAAGTGAAAGAAGTATCAAAAATA
Source organism: Aotus nancymaae (assembly GCF_030222135.1). Classification (NCBI taxonomy): domain Eukaryota; kingdom Metazoa; phylum Chordata; class Mammalia; order Primates; family Aotidae; genus Aotus; species Aotus nancymaae. The sequence goes on along the minus strand of NW_026988492.1, from coordinate 8,375,523 downwards.
TAGGATGTAGTCAAATTTTCTTTGTAAATGTTTTAATCAGCTATTCTTACAAAAGCTTCTGTAAAGTTATGTTTGAAAACAAAAAAACTACAAAAAACTTACATGTCCAAGTGTTGGCCCCCGTGGCATGATTGTAGCTTTGTTGATAGGCATTGCATCTTTTGTGTAATATGCAATAATGGCATGACCAGATTCATGATATGCTGTGATCGTTTTGTTTTTGTTATCAATTTCCACGCTTCTTCTTTCAGGACCTAAGATAAAAATTTAATTAAGTAAATAAAATACTCCACTAGAAAGGTATATTTAAATCAACAAAACACATTCTTGTCTGCAAATCAAACACACTCCACCCTTCCTATCAGCAGGTTGTGCATCCATAGATTCAACCAAGAAAGGATTAAAAGTATGGGGAAGAGGAATAATAAAAAATAATACAAATTAAAAAAAAACAGTAGAACACAACTGTTTACAGAGCATTTATATTGTATTAGTAATCTACAGATGATTTGAAGTATACAGGAGAATTGTGTAGGTTATATGCAAATAGTGTACCATTTTATAAAAGACACTTGAGCATCCTTAACTTCTAGTATCTACATGGGTCCTGGAACCAATCCCCACCCCCTCAGTGGATACTGAGGTGTGACTGTATCTGACATGGGATTAACATTAAAAAACAAAAAACTAATTCTCAAGCGCAGTAGCTCATGCCTGTAATCCCAGCACTTTGGGAGGCTGAAGTGGGTGGATCACCTGAGGTCAGGAGTTCGAGACCAGCCAGACCTACATGGTCAAACCCCGTCTCTACTAAAATACAAAAATTAGCTGTGTGTGGAGGAGTATGCCTGTAGTCCTAGCTATTCGGGAGGCTGAGACATGAGAATTGCTTAAATCCGGGCGGCAGAGATTGCAGTGAGCTGAGATGGCACCACTGTACTCCAGCCTGGGTGACAGAGCAAGACTCTGTCTCAAAAAATAAAAATAAAATTGAAAAATAAAAACGAATTCTCCTTAAAGTCATTTCTTTTTTTTTTTTTTTTAAGACAGAGTCCTGGCCAGGAACGGTGGCTCATGCCTGTAATCCAGCACTTTGGGAGGTTGAGGTGGGTGGATCACAAGGTCAGGAGTTGGAGACTAGCCTGGCTAACATGGTGAAACCCCATCTCTACTAAAGATACAAAAAATTAGCCAGGCATGGTGGCACACACCTGTAATCCCAGCTACTCACGAGCCTGAGGCAGGAGAATCACTTGAACCCGGGAGGCAGAGGTTACAGTGAGCCAAGATTGCGCCATTACACTCCAGCCTGGGCATCAGGGCGAGACTCCATCTCAAAAAAAAAAGACTGAGTCCTTGCTCTTGTCGTGTAGGCTGGAGTGTAATGGCTCGATTTCGGCTCACTGCAACCTTTGCCTCCTGGGTTCAAGTGATTCTTCTGCCTTAGCCTCCCAAGCAGCTGAGATTATAGGCACCCGCCACCAGGCCCGGCTAATTTTTGTATTTTTAGTAGAGACAGGGTTTCACCATGTTGGCCAGGCTGGTCTCAAACTCCTGACCTCATGATCCACCTGCCTCGGCCTCCCAAAGTGCTGGGATTATAGGCATGAGCCATTGCACCCAGCCTAAAGTCACTTTTATAATAGCTGACTACAACCTTGAACTCTTGGCCTCAAGTAATCTGCCCATCTTAGCCTCCCAAAGTGCTGAGATTACAGCTGTGAACCACTGTGCCTAGCTTTAGTATTTTTCTGTTTTTCTTTTTAAACAGGCTGGAGTTCAGTTGTGTGATCACAGCTCACTGTAGCTTCAACTTCTTCGACTTAAGCAATCCTCCCACCTCAGACTCCTGAGTAGATGGGACCACAGGTGCACGCTACACTGCCCAGCTAATTTTTAAAATTTTTGGTAGAGATAGAGTCTCACTATGTTGCCCAGCTGATCTTGAGCTCCAACAATTCTGGGCTCAAGCAGTCCTCCTGCCTCAGCTTCCCAAAATGCTGGGATTACAGGTGTGAGCCACCACACGCCCAGCCTATTAATATTTTAAACAGAGTAAACATTTTTTAAAATGGGCAGAATTCATTCTATAACACATACAAACCGTAACAATTTATCTGCAAACCAAAACTGTCAAAACTATCATCTTAATTCTTACATCAAAAGGGAAAACTTAATTCTATTTCTATAAAATAAACTTCCAATTTTTTTTTTTTTAAAGACAGGGTTTCGCCATGTTGGTCGGGCTGTCTTGAACTCCCGACCTCAGGTGATCCACCCACCTTGGCCTCCAAAGTGCCTGGATTACAGGTGTGAGCCACCATGCCCAGCCAATAAACTTCCAATTTAACAAGAATATCCTAACTAACCTGTTTTTAAGCCAATCCAAGATTTAAAATCAAAATTAAGCACAGGATAAAGTTAACCATTCTTTTTATCAGCAACATCGGAAAAGAGGAAATGTGTATGTGCTCCATCTCCCCACCACCAGTATAACTACATAATTATATAAGCCACTAGTATATATTTCTTTTATAAGAGGCCAAATTATGCTGTTGTCAAGTATATATTTTCATGTTCCCATCACTTTTTTAACCTTTCCAGTCAGAAAAAAAGGTATTCTAAGAAAGAGACAAAACTAATAAATGTAGTACACTATAAAATCAGTCTGTATCACTGACAAGAGGATTGTAAAGAAAATGTTAGTTTACTGGCATTTTGTTTGACTGTTAAATTAGGAATTTTGTAAAATCATTTATTAGAAATCTTGAAAACCCAGACAGTGAAGTTTTACAGTAAGATTAGATTCAACATGGTTTTAGAGTAAGATTAGATTCAACATGGCGTTAGCTGTTTGAATAGAGTATTTGCCCCCAAATGAATTATCTAACACAATGAAAAGTAAAAGACAGAAAAAAATGAAGGACACCTACCCATTAGAATTTTGTCTTTGGAAAACTCCAGCTCCTTCATGGTAACCATTTCTTTTCCATCAACAGCTGCCTTTAATGCAGCCTGGTTCACAAGATTCTCCAACTCTGCTCCAGAAAAGCCAACAGTACCTCGAGCTATAATTTCTGGATCAATGGCTAATGTAAAAAGAAAACATAACACTAAAAATCCAAAACAGGTAAAAGAAAGCTCTTCACAAAGAACTCACATTCCTGCCAGGCCAGGTGGCTCATGCCTGTAATCCCAACACTTTGGGAGGCTGAGGCAAGTGGATCACCTGAGGTCAGGAATTCCAGACCAGCCTGGCCAACATGGTGAAACCCTGTATCTACTAAAAATAGAAAAATTAGCTGGACTTGGTGGCGTGCACCTGTAATTCCAGCTACTCGGGAGGCTGAGGAAGGAGATTCACTTGAACCCGGGAGATGGAGGTTGTGCCACTGCACTCCAACCTGAGCAAAAGAGTGAAACCTTGTCTCAAAAAAACAAAAAAACAAAAAACAAAAAACAAAACTCGAACTCCGAGGGAAAATACCTAGCTATTCTGAGACGCAGTTTAGACATTTTTTTTTCTCTCAATTTCATCTGGAAATACTTTGGACTAAAAATTGCCTTTACTGTAGGAAACAAATATAGTTTAACGAATTGATTCAGTATCTCTAAAACTACTGTAGCTTTAATAATTTATTACTCCAGTGGGCAATAAATTCGAATGTGTTTTGTTTTATAATTTGCTTTCTTCTCTTTTGGCCCCATATTGAATATATCATGAGCTACTATTTCTGCAGCTTTTTCTGTTATTTTGCATTTTACATTCATCTTAAAAATGTGTATATATATGTATATATATCACCTCAAATATTATCTTTCTGAATACTCTAAAAAACCTTTCTTTAGAATCAAAGTTTAAAACAATAGAATCTCCTGGGTATATACTAAGGAATGGACTTTTAAATGAACATACTAATGGAAAAACAAAAGATAAAAATGAACTGGCCTTTTAATATTAATACATTTATCATGAAAGAACCACAAACAGGGGGAGTGGTATATTACCACTTTATAGAAATGATAATGTTTGTTTTGATAGAATTAGACTTACATTGATCAAATTTTATTTTATTGAGATACCATTTCAAAATTTCTGTGCGACCTTTTACATCTGGTCTTGGAACTGTAACTTGCATGTCAAAACGACCAGGACGTATTAAGGCACTACAGGAAGAATGAAAAGGAAAATACAAATTAATAAACTGACGATGCTAAACCTCAAATTCAACAAGATTGACACCCTAATAACATGAATGGGAACCCAATGGCAGCCAGAGAACAGATGGACTTTTGTACATAAATATTCAGATAGTTCCTTTTAAAACACGGCTTACGTAACAGTGTCAATAACCAGAAGGTAGAACAAAGGTTCATTCAGATACATGTGTGTACCTAGGTAGCCTACCCCTCAGAAACAAAAGCATGCAAGTAACTAAGTCCAGGAACAAATAATTCTACAATAAACTATTATGAGAACCACACATCCATCTCGAGTGCTAAGTACAGACTGTTAGACTAGAGTGTTAGGCAGTGACAAACTACTGATCAAATGAAAATATTTGAATAACTTCTACAATAAAACTTTTTTCACAGTACATTTAAACCTAGTTACAATACTATAGTCAATTTATTTTTAAAATGCTCTCTATATAAAACTTTTGTGACATACAACAAAAATATTTTAACAGTTTTATTGAGATGTAATTCATGTAACAGAATTTAAAGTGGATACTTCAGTGGTTTTTAATGTATTCAGAATTGCACAACTATCACCACAATCTAATTTTAGAATATTCCCATCCCCCCACAAGAAATCCCATATCCAATGGCAGCCATTCCCCATTCTCCCTAACCTCTGGTAACCGCTAACCTAATTTGTCTCTGTGGATTTGCTTATTCCGGATATTGCATATAAAAGGAATCATACAATGTGATCTTTTGCAATAGACTTCTTTTAGCATGTAACACTATTTCACAAAAATCTTCTTTTAATACTTACTTATCTAATGCCTCTGGGAAGTTTGTGGCTCCTATTATGATAACTCCTTCATTGGGTTTAAAACTATATAGGAAAAAACATAGTATCTTTTCACTAACATTGAAGCACAGCACACATGTAGAAATGCTCTACACAAAACTGGTTTGTTTTCTTGAGACTGGGACTGGCTTTGTGGCCTAGGCTGGAGCGCACAGGTACAATCATAGCTCACTGCAGCATCAAACTCCTGGGCTGAAGTGATCCTTCTGCCTCAACCTTTCAAGTAGCTAGAACAACAGGTGCATGCCACCATACCTGACTAATTTATTTTTATTTTTCATTTATTTTTTAAAAATTTCTCCCCTAATTTCCAGGTACAAGCCACTGACTTTTTTTTGAGAAGGAGTCTCACTGTCGCCCAGGCTGGGGTGCAATGGCACTCATTGCAAACTCCGCCTCCCGGGTTCAAGCAATTCTCATGTCTCAGCATCCCAAGTAGCCAGGTTATAAGTTCCTGCCACCACACTCAGCTAATTTTTCTATTTTTAGTAGAGACGAGGTTTTACCATGTTGGCCAGGCTGGTCTTTCCTGACCTCAGGTGATCAACCCGCCTTAGCCTCCCAAAGTGCTAGGATTGCAGGCTTGAGCTACTGTGTCCGGCAACTATTTTTATTTTTCGTAGAGACAGGGTCTTGCTATGTTGACCAGGCAGGTTTTAAACTCCTGGCCTCAAGCAATCCTCCCACTTTGGCTTCCAAAAGTCCTGGGATTACAGGTGTGAGCCACCATGCCCAGCTTCATTAATCAAGCAACAGCCTAGAAAAGAGACTGATAATAAACTACCAGTCATCTGTGATTACATACTTTCACAATTATCTGGTCTATGTAGGAAAAGACAACCTGATATAAAAAGCTTAGGTGCCTGGTTAATTTTTGAAAAGTTACTTTCAAGTATACCAATTTAAATTATTCACTACTGGGCTTCCTATGTGGTTTCAAAATTGACTTTTAAGATACTTCTTTCAAAGCAACATCACCTCTTGCTTTTTATATTAAGAACATTGATGTAAGCTTTAAATCTGCCACAACATTCAAAGCTAGTCATAAATTGTGTAGAAACGTGTGTATTTCTTCAAACAGACTACTAGTTTCAGCTTGAATCATTGTGTTTCTATCACAGTATAACAATATATGAAAAAGAATATAAATACCACAAGTTAAATAAGGTAAGTTGATATTCAAATATCCAATTAGTGATGAAAACAATATAATACTGAGAGAAAAAGCTTGAGTTCTTGTATAAGGGACTACTCTGTTTCCCATATACATCACATTTTTCATATATGAAATGTCTTATGGAAATAATTTGCATAAGACCAATTCTACATATATCAAATGCTGGGAGGCATCACCACATTTTAAGACAAAAGAAGACTCAATTACCCATCCATTTCAGCAAGAAGTTGATTTATGGTCTGCCTTGAATATGGATGCATTGGAGATTCAATTCTCTTCCCACCAACAGAATCTAATTCATCAATAAATATAACACAAGGAGCATTCGCTTTTGCTTCTCCTAGGAAAACAAAAAAGATTCAAATAAGCTGAAAGAAGTCAACACTCTTGAACAAAATGAGATAAATATTAAAATCCTATAAAACTGTCAAAAGCCAACAAAAAATATTCATTGGAAGAAAATACACAAAAGAAGGTCATTTTTTATTGAATTAAGAATAGTAGGTTGGAGGGGGAGAAACTATACCAAAGAAAATGATATAAAATAAAAACAATTGGACATTCATTCTTCCTAACTATACAAATATCATATACAATCAGGTTTGAAGCTAATTACTCCTTAATTCCATACTATAAAATTCATTAATAAAATGAAAGCAAATAAACAAAAAAATCAACTAAGATTTTTGGTAGCCTGCAACCTCTTCTTGCACTTCCACTAACTCTTCTGATAATTCGTATATTAAGTTACCCAAACCAAAATCCCACAATGGCTACTTTGGCTATCAATCAAAACTAACTAGCATGCAAAGCTGGAGGCCACAAAAAATAGAAATTAAAAAAATGAAGAAAAAAAGTAATTAGCAAAGAAAGGGTAAGATACACACTTCCCTTTAAAATTAACAAAATGTAGCATTGTGTGAAAGATATATCAAAACGTACTAAAAAGATTTCTGATACGGCTGGCTCCCACGCCCACAAACATCTCATCAAATTCTGATCCAGAAGCATAATAAAAAGGAACATCAGCTTCTCCTGCCACAGCTCGGGCAAGAAGTGTCTTTCCAGTCCCTGGTGGTCCAACTAAAAGAATTCCTAAAAAAAAAATGAAAACAAGAATGATTCAAAGTATTTTTCAAAAATCCCTTGATATGAACCTATAAAACAATTATTCATTCATATAATTTTTAGATTGAGGTCACACCAATAACAAATATTTTGAAACACAGAAAACCATACTTGTCTCTGCTAACAGTTCACTTCAGAATCTTGTCCAAAATTAATCTTCCTGTGTCATATAAATATTGTTTACATATCAAAAACATGACAAGGAGAATCTTGAGGCAAAAATATATAAACCCATTTATTACTAAATAAGATAAAACTTCATGTAGAAATAGATTAAAAGACTACATAGCCGGGTGCAGTGGCTCACGCCTGTAATCCCAGCACTTTGGGAGGCTGAGGCAGGCAGATCACAAGGTCAGGAGATCAAGACCATCCTAGCTAACATGGTGAAATCCTGTCTCTACCAAAAATACAAAAAATTAGCCAGGTGTGGTGGCACGCGCCTGTATTCCCAGCTGCTTGGGAGGCTTAGGCAGGAGAATCGCTTGAACCCGGGAGGCAGAGGTTGCAGTGTGCTGAGATCACACCACTGCACTCCAGCCTGGGTGACAGAACAAGACTCCGTCTCAAAAAAAAAAAAAAGACTAAACAATTAAATGTAAATGTAATTCATGAATCTTGATTTGATGCTTTTTCATAAAGAACAAAGTATTGTAGGGATATTTGGTGAAAATGTTTAAACAAGACTGGAGAGTACACGACATTAAGGAAATGGTATTAATTTTCTTTGTTAGGATAAGATTATTACATTTATTTAGGACATTGTCCTTATTCTTAGGTGATGTAAAACAGTCTTTAGATGTCAAGTAGTTGATGTCTATAGTTTTCTTTCAAATGTTCAGCGGGGAGGGGGAATACACACATATACAGAAAGTAAATAGGACAAAATGTTAACAATTGTTCAGTGTAAGTAGATAGAATATGGATGTTAATTGGACTGTTCTTTCAAGGTTTTCCATATGTTTGAAAATTTTCATATCAGAAATATTTTCATGTTAGAAAAATAGTATTTCCTGATTTATATGTTTTTATAAATATACATATTACATTAAAAAGCAACAAAACTTCCTTACATACATGTTTGCAGCATTTTAACATAAAAAAATTAAAGAAAGTTCAAGCTCGAAAATAGCTTTAAGACTATCCTAGTATTGTCATGTTTTAGTGATATTTAACTGGTTTAAATAATATTAATTTTTGTGGATTACATACTGGTATCTGAAGATTTTCTACAAATTTATACTGCTCAAATTTTCTACAAATTTAAAATACTCCTTGTGATTAGAAAGAGTGCAACTATTAATAATTCTATAATTTTAAACATTCACTCTGTAATGTGATAGCACCGATTTAATAAATGTGCCCTAAATTAGCAAAGGTTCCTGCAAATAATTTCATACATTTCTGTATTCTCAGTAGAGATAGGTGGCAGTATAAAAACAAGCATTAAAAAGGAGTGTCATCCTTTAACTCAGCAATCCCATATCTAGAAATTTATTCTAAGGAAATAAGCATGCAGGCAAAGCCCTGAATTAAGATGATCATCACAGTACTATTTTTAATAGCAAAAAACAGGAAACCATATAAAAATTCGATATAAATAGTTAACTTGTGATACAACCATAAATTAGAATGATACTACGTAGTCAGTAAAAATCATGTTAACCATGAGAAAACTTCATGCAAAGCTAAACGGAGAACATTCTATAAATAATTAGGCAAGTACTCTCTGCAACTGTAAAAATCATGAAAGATCCTCTCCTCCCCACTCCCTCATAAAAAGGCTAAGGAATTGTTTCATTTAAAAAAAAAGGTAAAAACCTAAATATTATGTGTGATCCTGGATTGAGTCCTGAACTGGGGAAAAGGGTAGGGATCAGGGCAACACTACAAAGGATTCTACTGGAACAAATGCTGAAATTTGAACATAGACTATAAATTTGATAATGGTTGTGTATGTATGTTAAATGTCCTTTTTTTTTTTTTTGAGACAGAGTCTCACTCTGTCACCCAGGCTAGAATGCAGTGGCACAATCTTGGCTCACTGCAACCTCCATCTCTCAGGTTCAAGCAATTCTCCTGCCTCAGCCTCCAGAGCAGCTGGGATTACAGGTGCCTGCCACCAAGCCTGGTTAATCATTTTTTGTATTTTTAGTAGAGACGGAGTTTCACCATGTTGGCCAGGCTGGTTCGAACTCCAATGGCCCCTGGTTGAAGACCAGCCTGGTTTCGAACACCTGACCTCAAGCAATCCACTTGCCTCCACCTTCCAAAATGCTAGGATTATAAGCGTGAGTCACCATGCCCAGTTAATGTCCTAATCTTAGTATTATTCTGGAATTACGTAAAAGAATATCCTTATTCTTAGGAAATACATACTTAGGGGTGATTATATTTACAATTTACTCTCAAATGTTAAAAATTTATTTGTTACTTTGGGAGGCCAAAGGGGGTGGATCACGAGGTCAGAAGTTCAAGAACAGCCTGGCCAAAATGGTGAAACCCCATCTCTACTAAAAATACAAAAATTAGCTGGGCACAGTGGCAAGTGCCTGTAATCCCAGCTACTCAAGAGGCTGAGGCAGGAGAATTGCTTGAATCTGGGCAGCAGAGGTTGCAGTGAGCTGAGATCCGGCCACTGCATTCCAGCCTGGGCGACAGAATGAGACTCTGTCTCAAAAATAAAAAATTTGTTTATTTACAAACAATTTTTATATTTATACATGTGTAAAGAGACAAAGTGAATGGTTTTTGAAATGTAGCTAGGTTGAGCATGCTGGCTCATGCCTGCAGTCTTAGTGCTTTAGGAGGCCAAAGTGAGTGGATTGCTTGAGCCTATGAGTTCAAGAGCAGCCTGGGCAACATGGAGTACCCTTGGCTCTACAAAAAATACAAAAATTAGCGGGCATGGTGGTGTGTGCCTGTGGTCCCAGCTACTTGGGAGGGTCGCCTGAACTCAGGAGGTCGTGGCTACAGTGAGCCATGATTGTTGCATCGCTACACTCAAGCCTTTCAAGCCTGGGTCTAAAAAAAAAGACAGCTAAATATTAAAAATTTGTGAGTCTAGGTTAGGGGTATGAGGAGCGTTCTATGTTCCATTCTTGTAACTTCAAGTTTGAAATTATATAAAAATTTGCAGTTACCAAAAAAAAAGGCTGTGGAATTGTATGTTCAGAATGAACATCTGTTTTGTAAAATAGCAATTAAGAATTAAACTTTAATCAGTTAATATTACATTAGTAATATATTACAGGGGTTTTTTTGTATATAAAATCATAGTAAAGAAAAGATATCTTACCTTTTGGAAGTTTACCTCCAAGAACAGTAAATTTTTGTGGATTTTTCAAGAATTCAACCACTTCCTGTAATTCTTGTTTAGCTTCCTCCACCTAAAGTGACACAATTTTCCAAATGACTTTAGATAATGGACACATTTGGTTAAATTATCAAGGCTTCCCTTTTGAAAATCATAAATTTAATTTCGATATGGAATTAACCTAGCCTTCTGTTTTAGTGAAAGAAGCATACAAAAATGGCCCCTTATAAAACACCCAAAGTATTTTCCCTGACCATTATTTCCAACTATGCAAAGTCTCCTTACTATCCCCCCAAAATTATCCTGAACTTTCATTTTCTGTGAGAAAACAAAAGTCAAGTACATTGGGCAGGTTTAAAAAGAAACTATCTAGAGAGGAGCATAGATGAAACATATCTTCATGCCAAAGGGCATTCTGAAAATGTACAATTAATGTCATGATTCTAAGTCATCAAAATTTTACTAAAGTTGTAATCAAGTTAATGGTTAAAAACAAAGCATTTTCTTTTCATAGAGTATTTAAAAAAATAAAAAACAAAGCTTTGCCATTCCTAGGTCCAGGAGAACTGTGAACATATGTTCACTATAAGAGATGTGTACAAGAATATTCACACCAGCTCTATTTCAGCCAAAAACTAAAAATAACCCAAATGCCCACCTAAAGTAGTATAATTGCACAGTGTTGTGGTATTCATATAATGGAATACTATGCAATAAGGATAAATAAACTACAACTCCAAATAACATAGATAGATCTCACGAACATCATGTTGAATAAAAGAAGCGTCATACAAAAGAGGGTATTTTATATGCATTACATTTATCTAAAATTCAAAAACAGGCAACATTTATGTATGGTACTAGGAAATTGTTCCTGGCGGGGGAGTCAGTAATCAGAAGGAGGCATCAAGGAGGTTCTGGGCTTCTGATAACATTCTGTTTCTTGAGTTAAGTACTTATAACACAGACACTTTGTGAAAATAGGTAGATTTGTACACTTTTGTGTGAATTTGCTAAACTTCAATAAAATTTATGGTTAAAAAAAGACTTGGCTGGTTTATTAAAAGAGAATTTGAAAGATAGTATCCATGTACTAAAAGAAGACTAAAATACATTTGGTTAAAATAATAGATACAATGCCAATTTTAAGTTGTAGGAATAAAGAAGAGATTAAACATAATTTGCTACTCAAATAAATTATATTCTCTCCCCAAATTCTGTGGCAAGAGAATTCCCACTTGAGGAACATAAATCTATCAAGGAAAATAGTTCATGGATCAAGGTAATGAATCAAGTTATTAAAAGCCCTTATTAATATTTCTAAGGATATATATGTCTATATATTCAGAAATTCTTGGTAAGGAAATGACATTCTTATAGAAGCTCTTTGAGATTTGGTAAAAATTTGATCACAGGAACTACCTAATAGCAAACCTGTACTGGTAAATGCTACTGAATTACTTTGCTCTATATAAATTTAGGTCTTACAGCAATTATAAAATTGATTCATTTTAGCATGGAAAACTTTGTATGGATCTGCCTTAATTGCGATGTCTACTTTCATTATACTTAGTCATCAGCATGGCTTTAGTTTAGTATTCAGAAATCCCCACATTTCAGGACAGGCATAGTGGCTCATGCCTACTACCCCAGCACTTTGTAAGGCTGACATGGGAGGACTGCTTGAGCTCAGGAGTTTGAGACCAGCCTGGACAACAAACTTAAGAGTCTGTCTGTACCAAAAAAAAAAAAAAAGGAGGGAGAAAGGGGAAGGGAAAAAGAAAGATCAGCTGGGCCTGGTTGCTCATGCCTATAATACTAGCACTTTGGGAGGGAAAGATGGGTGGATCACTTGAGCTCAGAAGATCAAGACCAGCCTGGGTAACATAGCTAAATCCCAACTCTACAAAAAAATACAAAAATTAGCAAGGCATAGGGGCACACGTCTGTAGTCCAAGCGACCGGGGAGGCTGAGGCGAAAGGATGGCTTGAGCCTGGGAGGAGGAGGTTGTCGTCAGCTAAGATTGCACCACTGCACTTCAACCTGGGTTACAGAGCCAGACCCTGTCTAAAAATAATAGTACAATAAAATTTAAAAATTAGCCAGGTGTGGTGGTGCATGCCTGTGGTCTCGGCTACAAGGGAGGCTAAGGCAGGAGAATCACCTGAGCCCATAAGGTCAAAGCTGCAGTGAGCGAAGATCACACCATTGCACTCCAGCCTGGGCAACAGAGTGAGAGACCCTTCTTAAAAAACAAAACAAAACAAAACACCCTCTCATTCCAAAAGCAAAAGGGTGGTATATTCAGTAAATAGTATGTACATTACAGGCAGAAAATAACAATGCTCTATCTGATCACAGCCTTAATACAGGCTCAATTTAGAAAGTGCATGCAGACCTCAAACACAATGAGAAAGGCCCTCCACACTGATGATTGAAGTTTTCCAATAATCACTGCACCAACCTCTTCCACAATTGTTCCCTTTATACAATTCCAACAGGGTTCATAGCCTTTTAAACTGGAAAGGAAAGGAAAGAACTGCTTGGTGTAAAACTATCATAATGATTCCCAATGCCTTACTTCCCAATAGTTGAGGCTGAAAAAACATCGTTATGTATAAACAGAGACACGAGTATGTAAAGAGGAAAAGCTGAAATAATAACATAATCAATCTCTTCAGAGTTAGAAGAGTCCTCAGATCATGTACTTCAAATCCCTCCTGCAGGAAGAATTTCTTCTAAAACATTCCTGAAAGATAATTACCCAGCCACTACAGTTCTCAGAAATCAAATATAATAGAACAGATGTAATGGCAGAGCACAGAGAAGAGCACAGTGAGGGACTACAGTTCCGGAATTCATATTTGGGAGAGATAAAAGAAACAGAAAATAATAGAAAACACACACTCATTTTGACTTGTCTTGATGTAAACTCATGATTCCAAATTTCAAGTGAGCCCAACAGCTTTATTTCCATTTCCATTCATTCTCCTATTCCTAAACAACTTACTTGCTCCATACACCACTCATTCCTTCTCTCCCAACCATATTCTATCTGCTGGTGACCTTGATTCTATCAATTTCCACAACCCCCCACCTACCAGTTTACCAACATTCCAACTTTGTTTTGTATTATGAGATAAATTTTCTGTGTTTCTCTGTCAGACAAAATCCAAGAATTATTTGTAATCCTCTATTCTATCTCATTGATTTCCACCTCTTATAAACCCACTCCAGTTAGAATTTGACCCCTTCTACTCCACTAAAATTGCTCTTTATCAGGTACACCAATGACCTACTGCTAAATCAAATGGTCAGTTCTCAGTTGGCCCATCAATAGCATTTCACGTCACTGATCACTCCCCTCATCATAGAAATATTTTCTTCCAGGATACCATTCTTACTTAACTCATTGGTAGCACCTTCTCAGTCTTGGTTCTTTGGCTTCTCTTCTCTGTCCTGTGAACCTTCAAGTGCTCTAGAGCTCAGTATTTAGACCTCTCTTCTAGTTACACTCACTCCCTTGGTGATTTCACCCAAACATGTGGACTTAACATATATAGATAAAATGTAATCTCATATTTTTAATTATAGCTCAGACCTCTCCCATACCTCCAAAGTGGTATATCCAAGTTACTCAACACTTTCATCTGGATCTCTCACACTTAACATACCTAAAACTGAATTTCAAAACTTTGCCCCCCAAATCTGTTCCATTCATAGCCTTTTAAAACCTCAGTAAAGGCAGGGCACAGTGGATCACGCTTGTAATCCCGGCACTTTGGGAGGCTAAGGCAGGTGGATCACTTGAGGTCAGGAGTTCGAGACCAGCCTGGCTAACACGGTGAAATCCTGTTTCTACTAAAAAGACAAAAAATTCGACAGGCGTAGTGGCACACGCCTGTAATTCCAGCTACTCAGGAGGCTGAGGCAGGAGAAATCATTTGACCCACGAGATGGGGTTGCAATGGGTCAAGATTGCACCATTGCACTCCAGTTTGGGCAACAAGAGTGAAACTCCATCTCAAAAAATGAAACAAACAAAGGAAACCCTCAGTAAATGTCAATTCTATCCTTCTAGTTGTTGAGACCAAAAATTTTCTGGTCCTTTTTGACTCCACTTTTCTCTTACAGCCTACATTCCACTAAGAAATTCTATCAGTTCTACTTTCAAAAATGAACAAGTCAGACACCCCAGTACTTCAGAGCCTTTGCTCAATCTGTTCCTTTGGCCAGAAATGTTCTTTCCTCAGATAAATGCAGTTTATTCCATCTTCTCCAGATTTTCTCTCAAATGTCACCTTCTCCAACAATCACACCCTGAACACTCCATTTAAGACCACAACCCTACTCCCAGAACTCCCAGTCCTCTTTACCCTGCTCTACTTTTTCCTCTATACACTTTTATTACCTTTTAACATACTCTACTATTTTCTTATATGACATATCAGTGTCCAATTCCTGCTTTTAGAATTTAAACTCTATGAAGGCAGAGATTATTCTATACCAGCAGCTAAAATAAGCCCTAGCACTTAATAATTGACACCATTAAGTATTTTTTGACACTATTAAATATTTAACAAATTAACTGACTATAAGCTAGCATTTATCCATTCTATACGCTCAAGAAATATAAATTGTCTAATATGTTTTAGGTACCGGAGTTACAAAGATCAATAAGAGGAACAGGTAAAGAAGGACCATTTATTAACTATCTACTTTGTGCCAAGCACATACATCATCTGTAAGGATCTAAAGTAATTTGTTCAAGGTCACATAGCTAGTTAAGTATAAAAATGAATTTCAAACGTTAAGTCAGCTTGACTCTGAAGTCCACATTCACCCCACTATACCAGGCTGCTGCTTCATAAATTATACTAATCCCTGTCATAAATCAAGATTTGATCCTTGGCTATTATTATTTATCTTAAAATACTAATGTTTCTATTACTTTTGGATACAATTTTACCTATTGTAGAATCAAGTATCAAGACCTTACATAGAGTATCAATTACAGAAAGTATGAAGAAGGCAAGGCAATCTTCTTAACTTACGCCTTTAACATGTTCAAAGGTGACATTTTTCATCTGGACAGGATCTACCGCAGAATCAAGCCCTGTTGTTGTCCGGAAGCGAACTAAAGAGAAGAAATGTGTACATTTGATATATTAATAACATTCCAATCACCTTATTTTCTAGACGCAAGAAAGCAAAGCCTAGAAAAATTAAACGTCTAAGAGACCTAACTTCACATATCAAATCAGAAAGAGGAATAGAAACTACATCTTCTGGATTTCTAAACCATCTTCAAAAGTAAGTGATTCACATTAAAAAGACATATTTTAGCTGCTCTGCCTATGGAGTAGCCATTCTTTTATTCCTTTACTTTCTTAATAAACTTGAAAAAAAATTAAAAAATAAAGACATATTTGTACTTTCTAGTTAATAAAATCAAAAATTATTTTCCACTTCTCACTGTAGTATCTAATGATAGATATCTTAGTCAATGTTTCTCAAACTTTGGTGTGAATAAAACTCACTTGAGAAATGTGTTAAAATGTAGGTTCTCAGGCCACAGTACCAAACTATGATTGAAAATTTGAGAAAGAGCCCAGGAGAATTTGCACTTTTAAAAAACACTTTGATTATTCTGATAATAACTCGTCACAGATCTACACTTTGAAATACACTGCCTTAAAATTAGCAGAAAACACGGACATACGTTAATAAAAAATTGAGGCTTAGCACATTATTATACTTTTCATATAATCTTCTTCCTCTGACAACTGTTATTACCTGCCCTCAAATTATCTATCAGTTATGACATCATTAAGTACAAGCCAGACAGAAAATGTCTGATAGGACAGTAAAATATTTGAGATCAATTTTGGAGAACTATTACAAGGATTTCTTAAATCTTTCCCACTCAGGTAGAAACTTCCAAATTAGAGTAGTTTATAAATGAGTAAATTGTATACTTTCTAATTTCCTCAAAAGAAGCCCAAAATACTGTTAAGATAGGCTGAAAAATGAGTTAGCAAAATTCAGGGTAACAGGAAATGCTTAATAAATCAAGAACACAAAAGTTTGGAGAGCACATTTAAAATAGTAACTTTAGAATGAACACTAATAGTTTTAGCCCACTAAAGTATTTTTTAAGTATCTATACATCAGGAGGCCGAGGCAGGCGGATCACCTGAACTTGGGAGTTTGAGACCAGACTGACCAACATGGAGAAACCCCATTGCTACTAAAAATATAAAATCAGTCCCAGCTACTCAGGAGGCTGAGGCAGGAGAATTGCCTGAATCCAGGAGGCGGAGGTTGTGGTGAGCCGAGATTGCGCTATTGCACTCCAGCCTGGGTAACAAGAGCGAAACTCCGTCTCAAAAAAATATATATATAAAATCAGTCAGACATGGTAGCACATGCCTGTAATCCCAGCTACTCGGGAAGCTGAGGCAGGAGGATCGCTTGAGGCTGGGAGGCGAAGGTTGCAGTGAGCCAAGATCGCACCATTGCACCCCAGCCTAGGCAACAAGAGCAAAACTCTGTTTCAAAAAAAAAAAGAGAGAGAATCTGTACATATCCTTAATATTAAAGAGAATACTTTTCACATAGGGTGAAAACTGCATAGTAGTTTAAAAGGTAATTGAAACCACTTAAGTGTGACACTAATACTTCATTTCAGATGAGCAAACTAAAAAATAAAGGAAACATTTAATGTGATTTTATGAATAAACTGAGTTTATTAGTTTATCTTTGAAATAGAATACTATTTCAGCTTATATTGCTATTATAAAATTCTTCCACATAATTTTAAAATTAATTAATTGATTTATTTTCCTTTCACCCTGTTGATCACGATAATTTTTAATTTTATAATTGGACAGGTACCATTTTCTAAAAATCTGGGAAATTAACCACTATTAGGAATAAAAGCCTAGATTCTAGAACTATAAACATTAATGTGCTCTTTCTTTAAGGCTCAGATTAGGCATTAAAAGGAATCATGTATTTAAAGAAATAAGAAACTAACAAGTTAGATAAATAAAAAAAGGTTTTACCAGACAAAAATGGGTTTTTTAAAAGTCCATAAATGCCTAATAGCAGCAGAATGAAGAGAATCAGACGCGTTCGCCTTAGGGAATCTAGAAGAGAAAGAAAAAGTCTTATATCAAATGACATTAATGAAATATGACAGCTGAATGAAATGAAAATGTTAGGTTATTGTTGATAATCATATTTCATCCGATGCAATTTTGGAATCTGGCATTCTTTTTCACAACTGCTATGATTTCCTGTAAGTACCCTATTATCAAAAACTTCATTAAGGCCGAGCATGGGGGCTCATGCCTGTAATCCTAGCACCTTAAGTGGTCAAGGCCAGAGGATCACTTGAGCCCTGGAGTTCAAGACCAGCCTGGACAATATGGCAAGATTCCATCTCTACAAAAATTAGCTGCGCGTGGTGGCACATACCTGTGGTACTAGCTACTCAGGAAGCTGAGGTGAGAGATCACTTCAGCCCAGAAAGTTAAGGCTGCAATGAGCCATGATGGCACCACTGCACTCTGGCTCAGGTGATGAAGCAAGACCATGTCTCAAAAAAAACCCAAAAAACAAAGAAACAAAAACCTTTATTAAGCCATTCACACTTCCTATTCTTCAATTTGTTTCCTCTCTTGAGAAAGGGAAACCATCAGCAGTATCTCCAGTTCTACATAGATTAAGTTACAAATATAGTGGAATTTTATCAAAACAAAGATGGATGGTCTTAGAAAACTTACTTAAAACTTAAATGTAGGACTATCACTTCCTTTCAATTAGTCTTTTCAAACAGGGACTGTTTCATATCAACTTACCATTGGTTTTTTGTGTGAGTGCTTGAGCTTTCAGAAAACCTTCTGCAAAACCAGTTTTAAATGCATCTTGGTGAGCTTCAGGTATATTTTTGGTTTTCATGAGTTTGTCCAAACTCTCAACATCTGATCCTCTGTCCCGCAAGAGAAACCCCTGAATACACAGACAACACATCAGTACTGGTTAACGACACAGTGACACTCCCCAACAATATTGTGACCACTCAAAAAAATTTCACTAAAATTCTATAATTTTTACTGTCAATGTGAAGAAACAGATTAAGACTTAGCAATGAATTAAACAATAACTAGGAAACTAACACTAGATCCTATTCCTGGATCAGTCAATTAATAATATAAAGAAAGTGGCATTATTCTCTGCTAGAATGCTATACTGAAAACAGATAGGTCACATATTATCTTAGGGTTTGGTTGGCTTAATGTTCATATCCCTTTATCTCTGCTAGAGGAAAAATCTCATTAATTTACTAAATGTCTACTAAGCACCATTCACATACTTGGCTATAAGTTTGGAAGCTGTAAAGATAAATAAACCACTGATCTTAAAGTTTTCAATATACTGGAGAAAAATATGTAAATAGCTAAGTTTCTTAAACCATTCTGATATTATGTTAGAAGTATTATGTATGGTGGTAAATAAAGGCTACCTCAGAAAGACAGGAAACACCTTATAGAGAATAGGACATCTAAAACATGGAATAAACCCCCATGAACAATCTGGCAGAGGCATGAAACAATAGCCTTCAGTGCTCAAAAACTACAAGCAATCTTATATAAGACTTCAATGCCTGTAATCCCAGCACTTTGGGAGGCCGAGGCGGGTGGATCACGAGGTCAAGAGATCGAGACCATCCTGGTCAACATGGTGAAACCCCGTCTCTACTAAAAATACATAAAATTAGCTGGGCACGGTGGTGCGTGCCTGTAATCCCAGCTACTCAGGAGGCTGAGGCAGGAGAATTGCCTGAACCCAGGAGGCGGAGGTTGCGGTGAGCCGAGATCGCGCCATTGCACTCCAGCCTGGGTAATGATCGAAACTCCGTCTCAAAAAAAAAAAAAAAAAAAAAAAAAGACTTCAATGCCAAGAGAAGAGAAGGGAAATGGAGGGGGGCATATTAAAAGGTGAGAAGAAAAACATGGCAGGTAGAGGCCAAAAGCAAGAAATTCCCAGTGCATCAGGTGGAGGTAAGCAATAAAGAGTAATGTAACTAGATCATCATTTTAGAAAGATTAATGGGTGGCAGTCTGGAGGCTGGACTGAACGCAGCAAGAATAGAGGCAAGGAGACTAAACAAGTATTCATTAGAGTAATTTAGGCAAGAAATGGTTATAGCGCATCTATGACAGTGGAACAGATTTAAGAACTATTTAGGAGGTTGGATCAACAGGACTTTAGTGACTAATGGATGTGGGAGATGAGGCAAGATGGACAAATGTAGCTTGGCAGCAAGAATTTTAGCTTGGGTGGATGCTGCTCATTAATACAGAGAACACCTAAACAGGTGTATGTTTGTGGGAAAAAATCTAGTAAGTGGAAAGGCAAGTCTGGAGCCTTAGTGGTATAATGATTACACAGGTTACTAATCCCTTATTATTAGTGGAAAGAAGGAAGAAAATCTAACAGCCAACAAAAGAAATCAGATATTGAAGCTCCTCACTGTTTTCAACAACTTGAAAGTATTTGCTTTTTGGATCATAAAAAGGTCTAATTACCTTCACAAATGATGGCGCTATATTCTGTGTTTCAGCTAATCTCTCGGAAGTGGACTGCAGACGTCGTGTTCTTGATTTCAAAGTTTTAAAACCCCGAGACTGTATGAAAACTAAATAAAACAATAGCATTCACTGTCACTTTCAATTGTTACAGGAAAAGAAAAACACCTAAGATTCTAAAGTCTGACACTCTACCTGTATATCCTAGTCTATCTAATTTGCCTGATGCTTCACTATATTTTCGTTTGTTTCTTTCTTTTTTGTAGAGATGGGGTCTCCCTTTATTGCCCAGGCTGGCCTTGACCTGCTGGGCTCAAGCAATCCTCTTGCTTCGGCCTCCCAAAGTGCTGGGATTAGGTGTGAGCACTTAAATCTCCCATGCCCAGCCTACATTTTTTTTCTATCATCCTTTATTCAAAAAGAACTTTATTTTTATGTTGATAGGGGATAAAAGTAAATCGAGAAGTCAGAAGGTTATATAATATAATTTAAAAAACTGAGAATCAACTCTGATAAACTGTGATTTTTTTTTTTCAAAAAAAAAAGAAGAAGAAAGAAAAATAAGTCCAGGTGCAGTGGCTCATGCCTGTAATCCTAGCACTTTCAGAGGCTGAGGCAGGTGGATCCCAAGGTCAAGAGATCTAGACAATCCTGGCCAACATGGTAAAACCCTATCTCTACTAAAAATACAAAAATTAGCTGGATGTGGTGGCGGGTGCCTGTAGTTCCAGCTACTTGGGAAGCTGAGGGAGGAGAAAAGCTTCAACCTGGGAGGTGGAGGTTGCAGTGAGCCGAGATTGAGCCACTGAACTCCAGCCTGGAGACAGACTCCGTCTCAAAACAAACAAACAAATAAACAAACAAACAAACAAAAACAAAACTTCAGCTAAGTAATTAAAATAGATTAAATCTACACAACTGATTTTTACATGTTTTTGGTAATTACATAATTTTTTTTTAAAAAAAGGTTGAGTGTATCAAATTAGTGTTTTTTAATTCCTCAAGCCCCAATCTCACTTCCCAAAAGTATAATCTGTTAACAATTCTGACTACCCTTCTATGCATGTACATACATGCTCTTTCTATAAAAACTACTCTAGAAATAGTACCAAATTTTTTTTCAATTTTCATTTTTCTTGAATTTCTTTTTTTGAGACAGAGTTTTACTCTTGTTACCTAACAACAAGATGTATGTTGTGCATTTCTTGTCAGGATAAAACATTTACTGGGTTTTGGAGAAACTGTAAATAAAACCTACTGCTAGAATACAAGAAAGCTATTGATTTTTATGCATTTATCTGGTATGGACAATGCAGTGAACTCTTTACTTGGAACAGCCTTGTGAATGATTTTCTTGAATTTTCTGGTAAACAATCATGTCACCTTTATAATTTTAATTATAATTATAATTTTACCCCTTCCTTTAATTTGCATGTGGCTCATTTCATTTTCTTTTAAATTATCTTGTTCAGAATCTCCAAATTAATGCTGAAAAAAACCAGGATACTACGTTTCTAAAATTAACAGAAACATAATAGATGTTTTAAGAAATTTTTAACGTTTCCTTCCATTTCCAGCTTTCTAAGAGTTTTCAGAAAGCACAGCAATTAAAATATATCATGTCTTTTTATCATACATTGCAATAATGACTTTTTCTAATCAATTAATATGATAAATTGATTTACTAATAATGTTAAATTACTTCTGTATTCCTTAATCATGATATATTTTTAGCACATTTCTAGACTTGCTTTCTTCAGATTTTATTTAGGATTTCTGTTGTTAAGTGAAACTGATCTATTTTGTTCCTCTGTCATGCTTGTGTGTGTGTATATACATATTTATACATACACACACATATATATGTAGAAACATATATATATTTT
This sequence comes from Aotus nancymaae, assembly GCF_030222135.1. Lineage (NCBI taxonomy): Eukaryota > Metazoa > Chordata > Mammalia > Primates > Aotidae > Aotus > Aotus nancymaae. The sequence goes on along the minus strand of NW_026988492.1, from coordinate 8,353,378 downwards.
TTTAAGATAGGGTCTTGTTCTGTCACCCAAGCTGGGGTACTATTTTGTTTCTTTCCTTGGCATCAATGCTTAAACCAGGAGTCTCCACAGACAGACTTCCCTCGATACATCAACACACACACAGACACACACAGACACACAGACACACACAGACACACACACACACACACAATCTTATTAGAAAGGTGTCTTTTGCTAATTTACCTAAAGATTAAACACCGTATGTGTTCTGTGATTGGCCCATTTCTGGCAATCTTCAACTGTTTATTCTATCCGATCCCAGAGGCCACTTTTATTGATCTGGGGCTGAGGATTTTTCTGAGGTCTAATGGAAGCAGAAGTACTTACCTCTTTCATGAGACTCTATCATTAGTCCTATGAAGGCAGAAAATGTCCTTTTCATTTACAACTATCACTACCACCTGACATCTATCGCTAGTGCCTAGTGTTCAAAAATTATATGAATATATGCAAATCTGATTTTACTATCAATTTGATGTCACCTATTTTACAACCCACTGAAAGTTCTCAAATTTCTAGTCCAGTAATGAAACCCCTCTGTTGTTGCTCTTTTTCTCATATATATATATATATATTTTTTTATAATTTCAGTGGGCTTTTGAAAGTGAGAATGAGTAAGCAAATGTGCTTAGTCAATTATTTTGAAACAAGTGTAGATAAGTTCTCTGGAGTTTGATTTATTGTGGTGCTATCATACTCAAAATTCAGCTCCTATGTATTTTCCAGATTAAAAATTATACAGAAATACCCAAACTAATCAATTCCAAATACTCTTTAAGTCCTGTGAACTGCAAATGAATGTTTATAATCATTAATACCATTAAGAAAAACAAATCAGACTACAGTAAATAAATCTATTATTTTTTCCAAAACAGCTACGGTTGTTGCTTCATACCTGGCCAGAACTGAAGATCTGAACAAATGCTTTGAAGAGCTCTTGAATGATGTCCATACAAGCAAGAGGAACGTAAGGTACTAAATATATCTAAGTTACCTGGAGGAAAATTGCAAAAAGTAAATTTTCTAATTTCCAAACCAAAAAATCCTATGAAATATAAATAATTCTATCAAATATTAGGGAAATCACAATGTGAGTTTCAACTTTTATTCATCCATGATATGACTGCTTTTATGAAAACATCTAAAGCATTGCTAATTTAACTACTTTACATCTCACAGTTCTTCAGTTTACTAGCTATCACTTGTTGGTTAGATTATCTTTTTTATCTGGCATACGAATATAGCTGCTAATTAAACTAAATTCCAATTAACAGTGATAATAGATGTACTGTGTTTAGGTTAAAATTACTTTTAGTTAATAATATAAAGAGATAAAGAATTGCTATTTCTTAGAGACAATTTCAAAAGTGGTATAATAAAACACCATAAATCATAGCTACTGTATCTTTCCCTCTTAAAGCTTCCCTAGTCATTGGGTATAAAGAAAGGTCAAGTCATGACTACTTCACCGATCCTCCCTAACTCCTCTTCTTGACTATGGTATCTCATCCTATTTTACATCCAAGATCCTAGGGAAAAGGTCATCATCAGCAACAACAGAAAGAAACAGGGGTTATCATCTATTTGTGTGTCCCAGTTAGAATTCAGGGACTCTTCAAAGTACCCTTAGCATCCAGTAAAAAATCCTTTCCTAATACCTCTGCTGCCTAAATAAATCTAGCAAGCAGCTGCTGTTATGAGGAACAATCTTAAGAGTAAATGCAAATATGTAAACTAGAAGAGCAGTAGGAGTAGGAATAATAACAACAACATAATAACAGTAAGAATTGTATTCTACTGAACACTTACTAAGGGCCAAGTATTTTAGAAGAAGGCAAATTAGACAGAGGCAAATTTTTAGTCTAAGCCCTCAAACTAAAAACCATTTCATTTTTCCTCACACTTAACAGTTTTTTATGTCCTTACATTGAAATAAAGGCAAAGAAAGAGTAAAGAATTAGTTAATGAATTAAGTTTATACAAAGTACAGCTTCAAATCAAACCTTCATTGTAAACTATTCAAACCTGCTATTTTGTTCTTGGACTTTTATGGCCTTGTTTAAGTGCCATCCAAAGAAAAACTCATAAAGTTGACACCCCTTTTCAACAGACTAGTATGAACCCACTTATTATAATACCATACTGTTATAAGATTCAAATTAAAAAAAATGTAGACATTCCAGAAAATGGATAATGATTTCTTTTTATCAATGTATTCTCAAAGATTAAGTATGTTTCTGGAATTAAATAAATGTATGTCACCTAAAATTAAAACAAAAACACCTCCCCCCTATTCTTCTAAATGCAATGTGGTATGCTGAAGTGGATCCTGGAAAAGAAAAAGGACACTTGCAGAAAAACAGTGATTTGGTAAACACAACTTCTGTTGAAATTCAAAGTCTGTAGTTTAGTTAAAAATATTGTACCAGGCAGGGCGTGGTGGCTCACGCCTGTAATCCCAGCACTCTGGGAGGCTGCGGCAGGCAGATCATGAAGTCAGGAGTTTGAGACCAGCCTGATCAACATGGTGAAACCCTATCTCTACCAGAAATATAAAAATTAGCCAGGCGTGATGACTACTCAGGAGGCTGAAACAGGAGAATTGCTTGAACCTGGAAGGCAGAGGTTGCAGTGACCCAAGGTAGTGCCACTGTATTCCAGCATGGGCAACAGAGTGAGACTCCGCCTCAAAAACAAAACAAAACAAAACAAATTGTACCAATGTTAATTTCCTAGTTTTAACAAATGTCTCATGGTTATATAAGATGTCAAAATGAAGGGAAGCAAAATTCTGTACTGTCTTTGCAACTTTCCTGTAAATCTAATACTATACCAATATGAAAAATTGCAAAACAAACAAACAAACAAACAAACAAAAAAACCCAAAAAATTCATGAAGGAACCCAGCCCACAGTAAATGTTAATAAATGGTATCTATAATTATTAACAGTGCTAAAATCTTTAATTAGAATGAAAAATACATTAACATACCATATTTATTTTCAAAGAAGGATTGTGCAGAGACATGGGATGTATGCCAATGGGAAGAAATGTTTTTGCCTTTACAAAATCCAGGAAGTAGATTTTCTACTAGCTGATCAATCTGTCCAATTTTTAGTTCAGATAATCCAAGGTCCTTTAAGTTAAGTGAAGGCTGTAAAAGATTGGGTTAACCAAGTATGCATTAACATTATCAAGATATTTAACCTAAGCAATACATATTATCAGTTAAAACAATTGGATTTTAAATTTTAAATATATTTCCTTTAATATTTAAAAATAAATTGATGCAAATATTTTTACAGTTCATTTTACTGAGGTCAGTCAAATGAGGTTTGACATAGGTTAAAAAATTATATTCCCAATGGTATCCTTAAATAAAGAGATGACATTTCAGTATGAATGAGAAAAAAAAAATTTTCTAATCAGACCCAAACCACTACTGAGCTAAGCATTATGGTTCATAGAATCAAGTGAAATGGATATTTTTTCCTTCTCTCCATACAAGGGTACTCTGATCAAGAGCTAGTCTATTAACCAACAGTCAAGCATCTATAATGACAAGAGTGTAAGAGTAACTGCCTGCAGGGTTACAATGTAGTATGTTATATACGATTAGGGGGATTTTCCCCAACAGTGTAGAACTGATTGGAGGATAATAGTAAGGTTCTTGAATTGGGGAAATTCCATTCAAATTATAATATTCACCAGTCCATGGAGCATTTAAGCTTCCTCCAAGTCCCTAAGTGGCCATAGACAAAAGCCCACTTGACAAGGAAACAGTATGCTTGGTTACCATGGGACATCTCATTCCTGTGGCCTCACTGCTGAGATCCTTCCTTGAATTCAGAGGTTCTAAAGTTACCCATATCTTCTAATGAGGAAGAAAATTAAAGTCAAACCTGTGTGAAAATCAGGCAAAGAAAGTCTAAAAATCACAAAAATGTGTAAACAACAGGATAGGGATTATTCTCATGTCCATATGAGCTGAAAGTGAGGCACTTAAAGGCAAGTAACAATTACATGCTACTCAAACCCAAAACAGCTAAGGTGGGAGGATTGTTTGAGGCCAGGAGTTTGAGACCAGCCTAGGGAACATGGTAAAACATCATCTCCACGAAAAATTTGAAAATTCACTGGGCATGGTGGTATGCGCCCACAGTATGAGCTACTCGGGAAAAATGTTTGAGTCCAGGAGTTGGAGGTTGCAGTGAGCTATGATAGTGCCACTACACTTCAGCCTGGGCTACAGAGGAGAGACCCTGGCTCTAAAAATAAAAATGTTTTAAATAGAGGCATGGACATGGATTATGTAAATCTGGAGTGATGTCTGGAAATATGGTACACGTTTTTTACTAGCTATAACTTGTATTCCTAGAATTCATTTTCTCAATACTAAAGTGACTATAAAAAAATACACCTTATTTCACATAGTAAGGATCAAAGGCAGAGATCATGCCTTACTCATCTACATATCCTAGAATATATCATGATGGGCACGCAGTAAAAGACAGTTAAAGCCATGATGAAATAAAATACTTAGAACTACTTTTTAAGCTATTAAAAATGATGGATGAAGAAGACTTAGGGAAGGGGTCAAACAAAAAGCCATCCAAGGGTCTGGAATATCTCCAAAAGTTCATGGAAAGAAAAAAACTAAAGAGATAGACAGGTATGGGCAAACTGTGAAGAGCCATGTTTGAATTTAATTCCCTAAAATTAGTTTTGTCTTATGGAAGAAAATAGAGGACTAAGGAAGACAGACTGGACTAGCATGCTGGTTCACACCTATAATCCCAACACTATGGGAGGCTGAGGTGAAAGGACTGCTTCAGGCCAGGAGATCAAGATCAGCCTGGTCAAGAAAGCAAGACCCTGTCTCTACAAAAACTTTAAAAATGATAAACAAAGAAGCTAGACTGGATGAGAGAGAAGACCGATGGAACAAGTGAAAGATGGCAAGAACCTGAACTAAGCGTGACTAAGAAGGATAGACAAAACAAATCATAGACAATAGGCATCTGAAGAAACTCGCAGGGTATAGGGATTGAGAGAGAGAAGGGTTCTGGACAAATGTGCCTGTTTTCAGTTGGTTGTGTCCTAGCTCTTCTTCATCCTTTTTTCTGGCTCCGTGACCATGGATCTGTACCCTTTGAATATTTTTCCTTTGCCAACTGAAACAGTGTTAAGCTTTGTCAGTAAGTCACTGAAGATATAGTTGTAGGAAGAGGGGTTTTGATTCCTGGTTCTGGTATGCTCATTTAGTATGGAATGCATTGGTGTGATCTCAGCTCACTGCAGCCTTTGCCTCCTGGGTTCAAACAATTCTCATGTCTCAGCCTCCTGAGTAGCTGGAATTACAGGCAAGCCCCACCATACCTGGCTAATTTTTTGTATTTTTAGTAGAGATGGAGGTTTCACCATGTTGGTCAGGCTGGTCTTGGACTCCTGACCTCAAATGATAATTCCAAGATTATCATGGGTGTCTATAACACCCGTGGTTTCTAGAGTATCTGGTTCCTGTCAATTGTACAGTTTCACCAAACCCTGGCTCCTGGAGTGCACAATCGCCAGCAGGACCTAGCAGCTTCCCCTGGCACCACTTGTATAACAGCTTCTCTAATAGGACACATCCCCAGGAACAGCTTTCCCTGGTATCCTACAGGGCAGACTTCCCAGATTTCCAGCAAGTTCCACTGGCATGACATCACAGCAACTTCTCTACCGTTCAGTGAGCCAAGACCATGCCTTCAACGACAAGGTCAGGATCTCAGCCTGGGGGTGGAGAACTCTTCCTGACTCTATCTCAGCCCTAGAAGTATTAGCTGCTCCCTAAATGTGATGGTTCTTTTTAATTTTTTTAAGTTTTCTTTACTTCTTAAATCCCTAGCTATTCCAATCCCCTGTAAAGTTTTTCTAAGATTAAACCAAAAAATGACATTTTTAAAATTTATATATATATGGCAGAGTCTCACTCTGTCGCCCAGGCTGGAGTGCAGTGGCACGATCTCGGCTCACTGCAACCTCCGCCTCCTGGGCTCAAACAATTCTACTGTCTCAGCCTCCTGAGTAGCTGGGACTACAGGCACCTGCCACCACACCTGGCTAGTTTTTGTATTTTTAGTAAGATGGAGTTTCACCACGTTGGTTAGGCTAGTCTCGAACTCCTGACCTCAGGTGATCCACCTGTCTCTGCCTTCCAAAGTGCTGGGATTATAGGCATGAGCCACTGTGCCCAGCAGACATTAAATTTTTATACTAAACTTTTACTCTTCAAATGACTATGTGGTTTCTCTTTTCTGGTTGAACTCAGAGTGATAAAGGACTAAAGCCTCTATAAGACCAATAACTCAGTTTTGGGCATATTAAATTGGAAGTCCCTGGAGCCTATCCAAGGAAAATGTCTGGATAAATTACTCAAAACTTTAAAGTAACTTTACAGTTGAAGATGTATTTGGGAGTTATATACAGAGAGATGTTAACTGAAAATATGCAAGTGGTGGCCAGGCACGGTGGCTCACACCTGTAATCCCAGCACTTTGGGAAGCTGAGGCGGGTGGATCACTTGAGGTCAGAAGTTTGAGAACAGCCTGGCTAACATGGTGAAACCCCATCTCTACTAAAAATACAAAAAATTAGCCAGGCATAGTGGAGGGTACCTATAATCCCAGCTACTTGGGAGACTGAGGCAGGAGAATCACTTGAACCTGGGAGGCAGAAGTTGCAGTGAGCCAAGATCGTACCATTGCACTCCAGCCTGGGCAACAAGAGTGAAACTCTGTCTCAAAAAAAAAAAGAAAAAGAAAATATGCAAGTGGGAATATAACCTGAAAGAAAGTAAAGAATGAAAATTAGGAGAGGCATGGTGGCTCATGCCTGTAATCCCAGCTCTTTAGGAGGCCAAGACTGGCGGATCATTTGAGGTCAGGAGTCTGAGACCAGCCTGGCCAACGTGGTGAAACCTCCATCTCTACTAAAAACACAAAAAATTAGCCAGGTGTGGTGGGGCTTGCCTGTAACTCCAGCTACTCAGGAGGCTGAGGCACGAGAATTGTTTGAACCCAGGAGGCAGAGGTTTCAGTGAGCTGAGATCACGCCACTGCATTCTAGCCTGGGCAACAGAATGAGACTCTAATCTCAAAAAAACAAACAAACAAACAAACAAACAAACAAATCCATCATCAAAGTAGTATCAGTCAATTTAAGGGAGTATTTGCACAGTAAGAAAGGTCAAATGCAAATGGTAAGTTGAGAGATACAGGGTTTTTTTTTTTTGTAAAAGGCCTATGTTTAACACTAAGGAAATCAGCACTAACTTCAGCTAAACAAGTCTGAAAAATCATAAAAGTAGTAGCCAAATTTTAACAGAATGCAGTGGGAATACACACACAGAAAATGTATGGCATAACAAATTCATAAGACTACTAAATGAACAAAGCAGAATCTAAAGCTACATGTGCAGTAGTATCCAACTATTATAAAATATAAAAAGTTTAGGAGAAAAAGATATATGAAATATAAATATAAAATGTTAACAGCCTTATCTCTGGAAAAGAATATCACAGATGCTTTCTGTTTCTTCTACCTACACTAATACTTTCCAAAATTTGTAAAATGAACGTATTTTTGCTGCATGTACCAATTTTGATACTGATAATATTTTCAGTTGTAAGGCTCTCTTGGCCTATAATTTTGAAGAACAGTATCAGTAGTAGAGTAGAAAGACAATGGACTGTGTACAGAAAAAGGCAATAAGAGCTAGGCAAATAGTACAAAAGGAAGCATAAGATGACAAAGACAACTAATTAAACAAATAATTTAAACTCATCTAATTAAACTTTTATCCCAAGACTGACTCTACAAACCCCTCAAAAGCAAGCTCTTTTCAACTCCTCCTCTACCATCCTTTGCCATTAGCTCCTGATGTCAGAACTAAGAACATAACCTATTTACGAGTTGAAGAGGCTTTGGAAACTTAATGACAGTTTATAGCATCTTTTCCATGAAAAATGTATCCTGAGCTTGTAAGCAACTATTTTACTAATGAGCCTTGTAAACACAGTTCTTAGGTTCATAATTTTCAAATATCCTAGGAAACACTGATTTTATAATTATACAAATACTGAAAGTACAGTGTCCCAGCTTAAATATTTCACTTTCCAGTACCTATATTTTGATTGTTCAATTATACTGAAAGCTCTTATAAGGCAGTAGATGATAACTTCTTACTATTTTATCTTCCTTGAAACTTGGGAGGTAATCATGGTGAGTTACCGGTGGGTTCACTGCTACTGCTAAAGAACACAAGAGAGTATCTGACTGGTTTCACACAATCTAGGAGGTGCTAATACCAAGTATGATGCCAAATGAAAAATTTTTTTAAAAAGTCTAAATATTTTTTCAATATGTGTAACAAAAGCCAGAAATATCTTCAATTACAAAGATTAAGCTGAAGGCAGAAATCATGCTATAAGTGCCTAAAGAAAGATACTTCATCCAACATGACTAATAGTACAGCTGACCCTTGAACAACACAGACTAGAGCTGCAGAGATCGATACATGGACTTTCTTTCGTCTCTGCCACCAGAGACAGCAAGACCAACCCCTCCTCTTCCTTCTTGGACCACTCAATTTGAAGATAATGAAGATCTTTATGATGGTCCACCTCTACTTAATAAATGGTAAATATATTTTCTCTTCCTTATGATTTTCTTAATAACCCTTTCTTTTGGCCGGGTGCAGTAGCTCACACTTGTAATCCCAGCACTTTGGGAGGCCAAGGCAGGAGGATCGCGAGGTCAAGAGATCAAGACCACCCTAGCCAACATGGTGAAACCCCGTCTCTACTAAAAATGCAAAAATTGGCTGGGCATGGTACCTGTTATCCTAGCTACTTGGGAGGCTGAGGCAGGAGAATCGCTTGAACCTGGGAGGTGGAGGTTGCAGTGAGCTAAGATGGCGCCACTTCACTCCAGCCTGGGTGACAGAGCGAGACTCCATCTCAAAAACAAAAAAACATTTTCTTTCCTCTATCTTACTTTATTGTAAGAATACAGTACATATTGTCTTCATGATACTGAAGAAAAAGAATACAGTATGTAATACATAAAATATATAAAATGTATGATAATGGACTCTTTTTATCAGCAAGGCTTTCCAGTCAATAGTAGGGTATTAGTAGTTAGGTTTCTCAGGGAGTGTCAATATCCTTAATCTCTCATTTGTTCAAGGGTTAACGGTATATCAAAAAGGCTTTCTCACACAACCAGGATAAATACTTACCTCACTGCTGGGAGCCTCATGCTCAGGAACCACATCTCTATGCTGGTTTTGAGAAACTGACACTCCATTGACAGAAACAGAAGTGTTTTTTGGTGAATGGAAGGCATTGATGAGATGACTCAGAGGAATTGTAACCTAGAAAAAGATACAAGTTAAAAATTAAGTAGTTTTTTTTTTTTTTTTTTGAATAAACAGAACAATCTTCTTTTTCTTGTCAGGATTTGTTAAGTGTTAAACACACACTATATATCAACCTTGTATACTAAAAACTGTAAGTACTCAGATTTACTGCTGGTGAGAAGAAATTGGTATATTCTTTTAGGATATTATTCTGGACATATAAATCAAAAGTATCAAAAATACATACATTTCTTGTTTCCAGCAATCCATCTTCTAGGAATTTATTCTAAGGAAATAATCTGACAAGTGCTTGCACATGCATAGAGAACAACTCTCATCGAAACATTTTAAAAATAATAAAAAGATGAAAACATCCAGCATTAGAGGAGCAGCAAAATAAAAAATACCACTGGTCAGGCGCAGTGGCTCACACCTGTAATCCCAGCACTTTGGGAAGCCGAGGTGGGCGGATCACTTGAGGTCAGGAGTTCAAGACCAGCATGCCCAACATGGTATAACCCGTCTCCACTAAAAATATGATTACCAGCCTTGGTGGCGGGCACCTGTAATGCCAGCTACTTGGGAGGCTGAGGCAGGAGAATCACTTGAACCTGGGAGGTTGTGTTGAGCCAAGATTGCGCCCTTGTACTCCAGGAGCGAAAATTCCGTCTCAAAAAAAAAAAAGGTAAGTATATATCCAGAATGTTATACTTCTCAACTTCCCCAATGCCACCATGATATGCTAATTCACCATCATCGATATGTGATTTTTTGCAATAGTTTCCTACTCTCCCTGCTCTGCTCTTATCCAGCTGCAGTGTATTCCCAAAAGAGAATAAAAGTGATCGTATTAAAAGCAAAGTCAGTTCACATCACTCCTCTGCTCAAGCCCCTCCAATGGTTTTGGTTCTCCAGTAAGAGTAAACGCCAAAGAACGTCCTAACAACGTGACCTATAAAGTCTTCCATGGTGTGTCTCCTCATTACCTCTCTGAATTTATCTACTATGCTCCCCTTCCTTCTCTCGGCTCCAATCCAACTGGCCTCCTTGCTGTTCCTGAAAACTCATGAATAATCACACACTGTTTAGTATACAATCAAGAAATACTTGTAAGTATCCTTTGTGGAGCAGCCCAAGCAGCTGCTCTGCCTATGGAGTGGCCATTCTTTATTCCTTTACTTTCTTAATAAACTTGCTTTCACTTTATAAACTCTCTTGAATTCTTGTTCAAGATCCAAGAACTCCCTCTTGGGGTCTGGATCGGACCCACTTCCGGTAAAAATTCCAATGTTTATCTCCTCCAAAACTCAAGTTTGAGTTGAGAAGAATGGCAAATTTAGTTGCCACTGTAATCCTGTTAAGAGATGGGACCTTTAAGAGGCATTTAGTTCAGGAGAGCTCTGCCCTCATCAATGGACTAATGCCATTGTTGTGGGGCACAGACCGTTTAATAGATGAAGACAAGAAAAAATAAATAAATGAAGACAAGAAAGATTTAGAATCTGACTCAAAATTTCAGACTTCTCATCCCATGGATAGACATGGATATACAAATTTGTGACATATTAATGAACAAAGCAGACTGTAAAACTACCTTAAGTATGCATACCTGTGCTTGTCTACAGAAAAAAGAAAGTGTGAAAGAATTTATTCTAAGATATATATCCCTGAGTAATGAGATTATTATGGGTGATTTATATTTTCAGCATTTTTAGCAAAAAACATGGATTTGTTTTAAGGCTACTCAAGTGAAGCAATGTATCATTTTTAAAGTCAGAAAGAAACAGTAAGTTCCTTACTCACAGCCAGGGGGCAGTAAAAAGAAAAAAAATAAACAGTAACCTCTTTGGAAACTTTAAAAATAATCATTTCAAGATACAGATTTTTTGCCTATTTATTTTAAAAGGTTTATTTGAATTAGTTTTATCTCTTTTCACTCACAAAAGGATTTAGGATTGAGCTCTTCTCAACAAAAACGTTTGTTGGGCCAGAGAGGTGGCTCACGCCTGTAATCCCAGGACTTTGGGAGGTTTAGGCCGGCAGATCACCTGAGGTCAAGAGTTTGAGACCAGCCTGGCCAACATGGTGAAACTCTGTCTCTACTAAAAATACAAAAATCAGCTGGGCATGCTAGCACATGCCTGTAATCCTGCTACTCCAGAGGCTGAGGCAGGAGAATTGCTAGAACCCAGGAGGTGAAGGTTGCAGTGAGCCGAGATCACACCACTGCACTCCAGTCTGGGCGACACAGCAAGACTCCATCTCAAAAAAAGAAAAAGTTCATTTTCTGTGTCTTCCTTTTACCATTTAATTTCAAGTAATTCAACCAATTGATCAACCAGGAATTCCAAATGTGTTGATCATCTTTCAAAGCAAGAAACGCCTGAGTTTCCACCATATCTGAACCCTGTTAAGACTGCCTATAGTACTTAAAAATCCTTTATCATCTCTACCAACATCACATACTACTAACTCTCCATCCAGTTGATGGGAAATCAGGCCTCTTAATGTGAACTAAAGAAAAGAGTTTAGTTTCAAAAACTTTAACATGATATTCAATAGGCCATGTCAGACATCTTTATCAAACAATTGCTAGGACTCCTCCAGACACTGTCATCTTGGTAAATAACACCTTCAATGCATCCATCTGCTCAAATCCAGAAACACCTCTCTCCATCATCTCTCATATCTGATCCCTCATGCAATTCCACTTTCTTCAAAATATATCTCATTCTCTTCTTTCCATAACCATTGCAACCGCCTTAATAGGGGCTATCTTCGACTGATAACACTTCCATTCTTGCCTTCTCCTATTCTCCATACAGCAAAAAGCCAGAGTCTTTTAAAAATGAAAATCTAATGTTTTAAAACTTTCAATGGTTCCCACCACCACTGAAAATGAAACCAGCCATAACATATCCTTAACTCCCTGTATGATCTGCCTCAAGTCTTTTCTCTAATCTCTTTTGTCTAAATAGCCACACTAGTCTTATGCCTGTGATATCTGTTCACTCTTCACCTGGCTAAGTCCCACTCATATTTACTTCCTATCAATATTAAGAGAAGATTCCACATTTGCTTTGCTCACCTCGTACAAAACTGATGCCCAATAAACAAGCAACTACTTCAATTTGTTAGCCAGTACTAGCACCAAAAAATTAAAAATTCTTAAAATGAGGGGGAGTAAAAGTTACACAAAGAAACACAATCATATGTCTAAACCAAGAGCGTTCATTTTCTTAAAAATAATTTTTTTTTTTTTTTTAATTGAGCTGGAGTTTCACTCTTGTTACCCAGGCTGGAGTGCAATGGCGCGATCTCGGCTCACCGTAACCTCTGCCTCCTGGGTTCAGGCAATTCTCCTGCCTCAGCCTCCTGAGTAGCTGGGATTACAGGCACGCACCACCATGCCCAGCTAATTTTTTGTATTTTTAGTAGAGACGGGGTTTCACCATGTTGACCAGGATGGTCTCGATCTCTTGACTTCGTGATCCACCCGCCTCGGCCTCCCAAAGTGCTGGGATTACAGGCGTGAGCCACCGGGCCCGGCCAAAATAATTTTTAAACAAATCTCAATGTTTTAAAAACTACTTCTTTGCAAAACTGCAAGAATTCTCAAAAAAAAAAAAAAAAAAAAATCTATCACAGGCCGGGCGTGGTGGCTCACGCCTGTAATCCAAGCACTTTGGAGGCCGAGGTGGGCGGATCACCTGAGGTCAGGAGTTCAACACCAGCCTGACCAACACGGTGAAACCCCGTCTTTAAAAAAAAAAAAATTAATTATAAAAAAATCTATCACAATGTTACCATCAAAAAAAAAAAGACTGGAATGAAGCAAGAATAAAACATTGTCACAAGTGATTACCCACAAAAGGTGTAATGAAAACCCTTGAAATCATTTCTCTTCACTACCTTTTGTTTTACAAAACAATAAGGATGAGGCTCGGAAATACATTAGTTATTTCTGTAAAAAGAGCAAAAAAATGCAGGACTTGCCATTCAAATTATTATACCATGTTTGGGTTAAATTTAAATTTCATTTAAAAGGAAATAAAGAGCAGGGATCAGGGTTGTGAACACTAAAGCCAGTGGAAAGTCAGAAGAAAAGGGAACATTAGCCGCTCCCTTTACACCTACGGTGGAGACATTTCCCCAGTCCCCACCCCCGAACGCCGGACACTGAACAAAGCCGGACGGATTCTCTAGCAAAAATTCCACTCAATCAGTTCGATAAGCCAGGATCTCTCTCTCTCCATCACGCTCACATCCCGCCTCTGCCCCCAACAGCTTCATCCTCAGCCCTGAAGTCTCGGGCCCACTCTCAGCGTTGTCTGCTGATCCACTCCACAATCATGGGACTAGCGATGAGTTAATCGCTTCCTTCCTAGAGTCCCTTTAGAGAAATTGCTCCCACAAACGCAATATGCAAACAGCCGCGGGCAGGTCGGAAGGAAAAAAAAAAGGACTGAAAGCCGGGCTTACCTGCGGTTGAACCGTGCTCGACAAGGAAAACATCTCCTGCGGGCCCTCAGCGACCTCACCCGCCTGCCGAAACTGCCCCTCTGTTCCTGGCCTGGCGGGGAGGCGCTGAGCCCTTCTTTTTTCCTTTTTCTCCCCCTCGTTGCCCCTCACTCCTCCCAGAAACGGAAAATGGCCTCCCCTTCCTACAGCTACTGCAACGACAGACAATCCGCCCCGGAAGATGAGGTGTTAACGCAACAGTACTTCCGGGACAAGTGGGCGCCCTCCCCGCCGAGTGCCTACGCGTTCTTGGCAGCCCCAATGTAGTTGATATTTACAAGGAACATTACTTGTAAACATATTTACAAGTCCCCAAAGGTCGTTAGCCGTTTTTGTTTTTTTAGATAGAGTGTCGCTTTGTCGCCAGGCTGGAGTGCAGTGGCGCGATCTCGGCTCACTGCAACCTCCGCCTCCCGGGTTCAAGCAGTTCTCCTGCCTCAACCTCCCAAGTAGCTGGGACTACAGGCGCCCGCCACCACGCCCGGCTAATTTCCTCTTCAGACTTTCTATAGTTTCCTTATGAAATCTTCTGACTAGGTCTTGAGCAATAAGGTCTTTTGCTACAATTTAGTGCTTTTTCCCTCACATTAAATCGAAAATTCTCCCTGTTGGTTCTCATCTATTTCAGTCAAGGAAATTACATCCTGGGAAAACGTCAGATGATAGGAGCGGCCACCCGCTTCCTGCCCATCCAGTTTCTCCACATTCTGTGCCTTCAGTAGCTTCCAGACCTCATCCCTAGTCCTCGCTATACTAAAGACTCCGAACTGGTTTCTACGCCTCTAGCGGCTGGGAGGTCGTGTCGGGGAGAAAGACCGCTTCCCACCAGCCTCGCTAGGAGGCCGGGAGAAATCTCTTCAAATCCTGCGATTTAGAGTCCAGTCCCAGTCGTCTCGTTTCTGGTCGGTCCAGAACTGTTTGTGCCTCCTCCCTGATGACGAATGATGTCAGTGGGGCCGCGGTCACCGCCCACGAAGAGTCTACCGCTGTGGATTCAGGGCTTTCCCGGCGTCCAAGCCCTGCCGCGTCTGCTGAGGGGAGGTGACGAGGGCGGGACGCAGCGGCGCGGTGACGTCACGGCCGCGCGGCGTGGGCGGAGCCTCACTTTGAACCCAGTTGGCGGGAGTGGCTGCTGGCAGAGAGGCGGTGGCTGCGGGTTCGCTGTCGTCTGTCCAGCGATGGAGCCCACCGCAGGGAGCGAGAAGGATGCTGGAGGAGGCGCGGCTACTGAGGAGGGCGTGAATAGGATCCCGGTGCCAAGACCGCCCTCCATTGAGGAATTCAAAATAGTGAAGCCCATTAGCCGAGGTGCCTTCGGGAAAGTGTATCTGGGGCAGAAAGGCGGCAAATTGTATGCAGTAAAGGTAGGAAGTCAAGGAGGAGCAAAGGAAGGGGTCAGGCCCTTCGGCCCTCCTTCCTGCCCTCTCGTCGTGGGCAGGCCCCGGGGCTGCTGGAGCGGGGAGTCTGGGTGGCCCGACTTGCTGAAGCCTGCTGAGCCCTGCGAGCTGACTTTTGGGGACGACATCAGCGGTTGGGTCGGGTGTCTCGCCTCTGCTCCGCCCTTCCCTCCATTTCGTGGATGCCTAGTGAGAACAGCAAAGTTTGACCTCCTTCTCCCTGCTCAGCTTTAGCAAATGAGGAAACTGAGGCCAAAGGCAAAGGGACTTGACCGAGGTGATTACATTGGCCTTAGTTCAACATGAACTTAAAGCCAAAGCCCTGATTCGTAGTCTCACCCAGACTTGAATCAGGTTTCTAAATCCAAAAGGTTTTAAGTAATTCGTGGTTTTGTTTACCTTGTTTGTTTGCTTTGACTTGCAGAATCGCCGAAATTTTTCTGCCATAGAAGAGTGATTAGTTTGTAGGCACTGATGCCTTTTTAACTCTTAACCAGGAGGAAGATGCGCTATTTTCTAAGTCTTTAATAATTCTTTTTTAAGATGAATTGTTGCTCTGTCGCCCAGACTAGAATGCAGTGGCACCATCTCGGCTTCCTCCTGGGTTCAAGCGATTCTCCTGTCTCAGCCTCCCAAGTAGCCGGTATTACAGGCGCGCTCCATCTCGCCCGGCTGATTTTTGTATTTTTTTAGTAGAGATGTGGTTTCACCATGTTGTTTTCGTCCTGTTGGCCAGGCTGGTCTTGAGCTCCTGACCTCAGGAGCCACCTCCGTCCACCTCGGCCTCCCAGAGTGCTGGGATTACAGGCTTGAGCCACTGCACCTGGCCCTGTTCTCAATTTTTTTTTTGAGACAGGCTGGAATGCAGTGGCACGATCTCAGCTCACTGCAACCTCCGCCTCAGGGTTCAAGCAATTCTCCTGCCTCAGCCTCCTGAGTAGCTGAGATTACAGGTATGCCCCACCACACCTGGCTAATTGTGTTTTTAGTAGAGATGGAGGTTTCACCATGTTGGCCAGGCTGGTCTTGGACTCCTGACCTCAAATGATCTGCCAGTCTTGGCCTCCCAAAGTGCTGGGATTACAGGCATGAGCCACAGCATCTGGCATTATGAAATTTTTGTGTTAGTATTACCTATTTGTTTGATGTATCTTCTGGATTCTTTTCACGCATTTGGCCTTTACCAGGATTGAGTTTGGAATATTCATTAAATTTGTAACTGTCACTTCCAGGTTATACTCTAGCTTTGCAGTTTGATGTAGATTAATTTACAACCTATTGTATAACCAAAAGATCTCGAGTGAGCCCATTCTCTTCAAATCTTCTATTGTGAAATCTAGAATGCACTTTTATGTAGAGTAGGTTGAAATATGTCCTAAGCCGATCTTTTGTCCATGCAGCAGTGTGTATCATTCTAAAAACGCTCAACATGTATCAGGCTGTTCTGTCCATTCTTGGTACTCATCCATTCCTGTGGTTTCACATTACTCACATTGCTGCACTGAGTGAAGGCGGTAAAGGAAATGGGAAACCAGCAACCTGTCAGTGGGATTTCAACTTCCTATTGGACATTGTCAAGTGAATATCTAGCACACACCTCCAAATTCTACTTGCCTAACCTTAACCAGTTCTCCCCACCTAACTGCCTAAACTCTGAATCTCCTGTATTTTCTCTCTCCATTTAATAGCACCACCGTCATCCCTGACCTTCAGACTAGAAACCTGAATCATTTTAACTTTATTTCATTTCTATATATCTCTCAGTGTTCCTGTCAACTTTCATCTCCTTTAGTCATTCTTTTTACCCATTTCCTTTCCCAAGTCCCTGTCCAAATACAGGCTTTCACTTTTCCCCTATTTGTTTACTTATAAAGGTACAGGCCGGGTACAGTGGCTAACCCCTGTAATCCCAGCACTTTGGGAGGCCAAGGCGGGTGGATCACCTGAGGTCAGGAGTTCGAGACTAGCCAGGCCAACATGGTGAAATCCCATCTCTACTAAAAATACAAAAATTAGCCAGGAGTGGTGGTGCCTCCCTGTAATCCCAGCTATTCAGGAGGTTGAGGCAAGAGAATCACTTGAACCCGGGAGGCAGAAGTTGCAGCGAGCTGAGATTGCACCAACGTACTCCAGTCTGGGTGACAGAGCAGGACTCTGTCTCAAAAAAATTTAAGTTAAATTAAATTACATTTTTAAAAGGCCAGGCACGGTGGCTCACGCATGTAGCCTGTAATCCTGCACTTTGGGAGGCCAAAGTGGGCTGATCACCTGAGGTCAGGAGTTCAAGACCAGCCTGGCCAACATGGCGAAACCTCGTCTCTACTAAAACTATAAAAATTAGCTGGATGGTGGAATGCACCTGTATTCTCAGCTATTCAGAAGTCTGAGGTAGGAGAATGGCTTGAACTCAGGAGGTGGAGTTTGCAGTGAGTCAAGATCACACCACTGCACTCTAGCCTGGGAGACAGGGTGACGCTCTATCTCAAAAAAAAAAAAAAGTACAATTCAGTGGCTTTAGTAAATTAAATAGTTGTATAACCATCACCACAGTCCAATTTTAGAATATTTCCATTGCTGGAAGACCTCTTCTGCTCGTTTACAGTGTCTACCCCATTAACACCCCCAGACCCAGATAACCGCTAATCTACTTTCTGTCTTTATAGGTTTCCCATTTCCGGACATTTCATATAAATGGCATCATACGATAAGTGATCTTCTGCATCTGTTTTTTTTTCATTTGACATGATGTTTCTGAGGTTCATCATGCTTTATTTCCATATGTAGTCTGTTGGAAGAGCCTCCTAACTAGAATTATTATCTTCGTTTTTTCATTCATTCTTTACACGTAAACTTATATGTAAACTCAAGTTCAAACTCCTTAGAAAAGCAGTCATGTCCATAGTTCTGGCTCCGTATTTCCACTGTATCATCCTCATACCCTGTCTTTTAGACGCAGCAGACAATTGGCTAGTCCCTCAATGCTGTGCATTTTCTTGCTTCTGTGCTTGTGTTTATGCTGGGACCTTCTTAAGTGCTTTTCTTCCACCCTTTTCCGCCCTTCACCTATTTTTTTTTTTTTTTTTGAGATGGAGTCTTGCTCTGTCACCGAGGCTGGAGTGTAGTGGCAGATCTCAGCTCACTGCAATCTCCGCCTCCCAGACTCAAGAGATTCTCTTGCCTCAGCCTCCCAAGTAGCTGAGATTATAGGCGCATGCCACCACACCTGGCTAATGTTTGTATTTTTAGTAGAGACAGGGTTTCGCCATGTTTGTCAGACTGGTCTCGAACTCCTGACCTTGTGATCTGCCCACCTTGGCCTCCCAAAGTGCTGGGATTACAGGCGTGAGCCAACACGCCCAGCCTCCACCTGTTTTATTCATGTATTAAGATTCATCTTAGCTCCCCTTCAAACCTTCCCTGATCTGTCAGACCCATCTCATTGAATTGGTTATTTTATATGATCCTGAGAGTTTTGCTTTTCCTTCTACAGTACTTAATCATGATCAGTTGTTGAAATGAAAACAGCTATCCATTGGTTCTATCAGTATTTGCTTAGCACCCACCCTCTTTGTGTCTAGGAACTCGCAATGGGGAAGAAAACAAACATGTCCTCATAGCCAGTAGAATGATAGGAAAAATCCTGTTACTGGCTTCCTTTTTCAATTTCCCTTGGCTTTCTTAAAGAAAGGAGTTAAGGCAGGAATTTACCATGTAGTAATGATTTTATTAAGTGCTCTAGTAAATCATTGAAAGAAATATGCCTGGCTGGGCATAGTGGCTCATGCCTGTAATCCAAGCACTTTGGAGGCCAAGGCGGGAGGATCACCTGACGTCAAGAGTTCAAGACCAGCCTGACAAACATGGTGAAACCTTGTCTTTTTTAAAAAAACGAAATTTAAAAAATAAAGATATATATATATATATATATATATATATATAAAGAAATTAGCCTTTTTTTCTTACAGCAGTCCTGAGAATTGATCCCAGTGTTACTGACTATTCAGTTTAGTATTCCAACATTATTTTTATTTATTTTTAGTTTTATTTCTATTTTACTATTAGTGTTAGGTTTTAGTAGTTCTAATCATTGTAACTTAAGTTTTTTTTCTAGGCAAACTTCCAACATTATTTTTCTTTCTGATTCTATTCCTGTCTGTCAAAGAATCAGAAGTTAAAAAAAAAAAAATTAAGTAGTTACTCCATGCCCAGGTTCCTAGTTATCTGTGGGCTTATGAGAAATGTAACTATCTTTTGACTTTGTTATCAGAACAGTGGAACAGAAATTTTTTCTATTAATATGCAGAGCAGTCAGGGAGCATTTGTTTAATTTTTTTTCCTTCTCAAAAGAGACTGTGATACTTCTGCCATTTAATGCCAAGATAAGAAATTTTGTCTTGAAGATTTTTTTTTTTAAATCTTAACTACTTTTTTGTACATGGTTTCCTGATAGCAGTGTAAGATCCACATGACATCTATATGTGCTCTCTATGTTAGCATTTTCATGATGGCAACTTTGGAACCTGAGATCATTCTGTAACTAAAAAAAAGAGGCAGGGAACTGTGGCTCACACCTGTAATCCCAGCACTTTGGGAGGCCAAGACAGGAGTATTGCTTGAGGCTCATTTTAGGCCAGCCTGGGCAACATGGTGAGACCTTGTCTCTACAAAAAAAATAAAAAATTAGCCAGATGTACCGGTGTGTGTCGGTAGTCCCAGCTACTTGGGAGGCTGAGGCGGGAGGATCACTTGAGCCCGGGGAATCAAGGCTGCACTCAGCCTGGGTGACACAGTGAAACTCTGTCTCAAAATAAAATAACATGATGTCACGTTTATTTTATTTTATCTATTACAGGTTGTTAAAAAAGCAGACCTGATCAACAAAAATATGACTCATCAGGTACAAGCTGAGAGAGATGCACTGGCACTAAGCAAAAGCCCATTCATTGTCCATTTGTATTATTCACTGCAGTCTGCAAACAATGTCTACTTGGTGAGTAAATAATTTTTACATTGTTTCTTTAACCATTCAGCAGTCAGTGAACCCAGTGGTTTAAGAGAACCATGTCTGGGTTCAGAGAACTTGCATTTGAATTCTGGCTGCACTCACTACCTTGGCAAATTTATCTGTTATATTAGTTAGACTTCTCCAAAGAAAAAGAACCAATAGGACATATGCATATGGTGTGTGTATGTGTATGTGTATATACTTAGAGAGATGGGCTGGAGCTCACACCTGTAATTCAAGCACTTTGAGAGGCTGAGACAGGAGGATCACTTGAGGCCAAGAGTTCGAGACCAACTTGAGGAACATAGTGAGACTCCATCTCTACAAAAAAATTAAAAATTAGCTGGGCATGGCGGTGTGCAGCTAGCTAATAGAGTCACCATTGCACATAACTGCACCCCAGCGTGGGCCACAGAGTAAGACTTTGTCTCTATTAAATAATTAAGAGAGAGAGAAAATTTTAGGGAATCAATTCCATGATTGTGAGGGTGGCAAGTCTGAAATCTGCAAGGTAGATTGGCAGAATGGAGACACAGGGAAGGGTTGATGTAGATCTAGCATGGAGACAGAATTCCATTTTCCTCTGGGACCTCAGTCTTTTTTCTTTTGTTTATTCATTTTTTAATATTAAGAAAAAATTAAAATTAAATTGCCACCCAGGCTGGAGTGCAGTTGTATCATGCATGGCTCACTGCAGCCTCCACGACCTGGGCTCAAGTGATCCTCCTGTCCTAAGTACTTGGGACAACGTGCATATACCACCACACCCAGCTAACTTAAAAAAATTTTTTTTGTGGAGATTGGGTTTTGCTATGTTTTCTAAGCTGGTTTGAACTCCTGGCCTCAAGCAATCCTCCTCCCTCAGTCTCTCAAAGTGCTGGGATTACAAGTGTGAACTACCATGTCAAGCTCCCTTTTTTTGTTGTTGTTAAAGGCCTTAAGCTGATTTATTGAGGGCTACCTACATTATTATGAAGGATAATTTCCTTTACTCAAAATCTACTGATTTAAATATTAATCTTATCTAAAGGTTACTTTCATGGGGACATTTCAACTGGTATTTGACCAAATATTTAATATCAGAGTACCATGACCTAGCCAGATTGATGCATAAAATTACCCATTGCACCTCAGTTTCCTCGTCTGTGAAATGGAGATAATAATAGTACCTACCTCAAAGGGTGTTATGAAATTTCAGTAAGTTAGTATAAAACATAAAAGCATAAAGTAGAATAGTGTTCAGATACACAATGCTAAAGATATTTGTTAAGTAAAAGACATAAAAGAGAAATACTTTATAAAGCTTGGTATAAAGAGGGAAAGATACTGGGAAGTGATAGGTTTTGGGTGTGTGGACTTTGAGAGTTGCTTTCTTCTAATTTAAAGCTGCAGTTTGCACTCCATTGAGGAATTTGATGGGGTAGGGATCAGGCAAGGATGACAGGTATTTTGACTACAAATCCCAGAGGTTCTTCTGACCTCACAAATGATCTGTGGATTAAATGTTTGATAACTCCAATAGCGTCTGTTTCGCACAGTACAAATGTTTTTCCATGAATGGATGGGCCTTTAGGATGTAGGTTCTAGACCTGGGACTTACATGTTTATTAACAGAAATCTTATTCTTTTAATAATTTGGTTACCTCCAAGTGTGGAAACACTTTATGCTTGATATACTAAAGACCTCTTGGAACTCTGAAACATAATTGTGCCACATTTCAACTTTTTGCTGTACCAAAAACCCGAGACTAAACAGAACTCTACTATGGAAAAATATCATATCCAGCATCAAGCTATAGATGTAAAAATTCACAATATGCTATAAAAATGGTATCTTCTTGTGTCTGATGGTTTAATTTATTTCCAATCTTTCTTTTTTTTTTTTTTCTTTTTTTTTTTGAGACAGAGTTTCGCTCTTGTTACCCACGCTGGAGTGCAGAGGCATAATCTCGGCTCATCGCAACCTTCACCTCATGAGTTCAAGCGATTCTCCTGCCTCAGCCTCCTGAGTAGCTGGGACTACAAGTTCATGCCACCACGCCCAGCTAATTTTTTGTTTTTTTAGTAGAGATGGGGTTTCATTGTGTTAGCCAGGATGGTCTGGATCTCCTGACCTCGTAATCTGCCCACCTCGGCCTCCCAGAGTGCTGTGATTACAGGCATGAACCACTGCCCCAGCCATCTTTCATTTTTTGAGTATATGTGAACTGATGTTAAATGTGGTACAAAGATTTAATGGGAAAGCCAGAAAACTTTTGAAATTAAAAAGTTTTTTAGGACAGTTGTAAGCACCTTTTTTTTTTTTTGGACTAATTTAGGAAAAGTTTTTTGCAAACCAGTTATTTAAGTGTACGGTGTAATGTGATCATACTATGAATACTACAGTAGCCCCCCCTTATCCTTGGGGGATACTTTGTAAGACCCCCCCAGTAAGTACCTTAACGTAGATAATACCAAATCTTTTATATATTTTTTCCTATATATACATACCTATGATAAAGCTTAATATACAAATTAGGCCCAGTAAGAGATCAACACCAATAACCAAAAATAGAATAATTGTAACAATGTACAGTAGTCTCTTTTTATCTGTGGTTTCTTACCCTCTGTCACCCACAGTTTGAAAATATTAGATGGAAAATTCTAGAAACAATTCATAGGTTTTAAATTGCACCCATCTTGCTTCATCCTGCCTTGTCTTGCCTGGGAGATGAGTCATCCCTTTGTCCAATGTATCCACCCTGTACATGCTCCTGTCAGTCACTTATTTATCAGATCTCAGCTATTAGATGGACTGTCAGAGTATCACAGTACTTGTATAATCTTTATTTTACTTCATTATGGCCCCAAAGTACAAGAGTAGTAATGCTGATAATTCAGATATTCCAAAGAGAAGCCAAAAAGGGCTTCCTTTAAGTAAAGATGTGAAAGTTCTTAATAGAGAAAGAAAATTGTTGCTGAGGTTGCTAAGCTCTATGGTAAGAACAAATCCTCTACCCATCAAATTGTGAACAGTATGTTGTTATAATTGTTCTATTTTATCATTAGTTATTGTTGTTAATCTCTTACTGTGCCTATACAAAAATTAGCCAGGCATGGTGGCTGGCACCTGTAATCCTACCTACTTAGGAGGCTGAGGCAGGAGAATTGCTTGAACCCAGGAAGCGGAGGTTGCAGTGAGCCAAGATTGCACCACTACACTCCAGCCTGGGTGACAGAGTGAGAATCTGTCTCAAAAAAGTAAATAAATAAACTTTATCCTAGGTATGATGTATAGGAAAAAACATAGGCTATATAGAATTTGGTACTGTCTGAGGTTTCAGGCATCCACTGGGAGTACTGGGATACATCCCCTGCAGAGAAGGGGGAACTGCTGCACTGTAATCCTAACACTTTGGGAGGCCAAGGCAGGCAGATAGATCACCTGAGGTCAGGAGTTCGAGACCAGCCTGACCCAACATGGTGAAACCCTGTCTCTACTAAATATATAAAAATTAGCTGGGTGTGGTGGCAGGCACCTGTAATCCCAACTACTCAGGAAACTAAGGTGGGAGAATCACTTGAACCCAGGAGGCAGAAGTTGCACTGAGCCAAAATCGTTCCATTGCGCTACAGACTGTGCAACAAGAGCAAAACTCTGTCTCAAAAAATAAAAATAATTAAATAAATAAAATAAAAGTAATAAAACTTACATGAATGTGCTCTCCCTCAAAATATCGTACTGTATTCTCCTATTTTTGGACCTCTTGTAACTGAAACTATGGAAAGTGAAGCTGTGGATAAGGTGGGACCACTGTTTTCTATTTTTTCCACTTATTGGTGACCTACCTCATCCTTTTTTTTTTAACCTCATCCTTTTTAATGACTGCATAGAATTCTATTGATTTAGTTATGAATTCCATAATTTCCTTAATGAATGTCTTATTGATGAAATTTGTTGAATATCATCATTTAATGGGATTTGGTTTGTTTGTTTTACTTTCTTTTTGGTCCTAAACAACACTACAGTGAATACTTTAGTGGGAATTACAATATTATCTGGTTGTCATGACCTCTTCTGTGGGCGATGAGACCTGATTCTATGGGGAAAGATTTTGGAATGAGGATACAAATATATGTGGGAATTCACTAACAAAACAAAGTTAAAGGGAGCCCCATCAAGAGATCCCTAGATTCTGAGAAAGCATGAGATGGAAATCTGTGTTGCAGGATGATTCACCATGTGAGTGAGTCAAAAATATATATATATACTGGAAGTAAGAAGGTGAATACCAGATACAAAGCTGGTGGTTGGCAAACTAGGCCTCATAGGCCGAATCTGACTCACTGTCTTTCCGTAAGGTAAAAATAGGTTTTACATTTTTAAAAGGTTGGGAAAAAATCAAAAGAATATATATATATGCCCAATATTTTCAAAAGTGACAATACCCATATTGTTTACTAAAACTAAAACTGCTGGATTTAAGATTTCTGATTTATTTGCAGTTCTTTTTGTCCTTGAAATGCACTGTCATGATTCTATTTTTTGAAGTCACTTGAAATCATTCTCTATGTAGTTCTAAAACTTGATATACAGCTAGGTTCATATGTTTCCCTTTTATATCAGAGATCTCTACTTTGAAAAGAAATTCCTAAGAGTACCAGAAGAAAACCAATGTGTATTTTTTTTTTGAGACAAGACCCAGGGGGCAGAGTGAGACTCCATCTCAAATAAATAAATAAAATAATAAAATAAAATAAAAATTTTAAATAACACAAGATACCCTTTACAGAGTCAAATGAAAAGTTCAAAGAAAATATTTGTTGTCCAAAAGACAGATAAGAGGCTAATTTTACTATTGCATAAACAGATTATACAAATCAATAAGAAAAGTTTGTTTATCCTAGTAGAAAAATGGGCAAAGGTTGGAAAAACAGTTTAGAGATGAAATATAAAAGGAAAAACACAATGTGTAGTGATGCCTAATCTTCCTAATAGTTAATGAACTAAACATTTAAGCAAGACCTTTTTGTTGTTGTTGTTTGAGACAGTTTTCCTGTCACCCAGGCTGGAGTGCAGTGGCGTGATCTCAGCTCACTGCAATCTCCGCCTCACAGGCTCAAGCGATTCTCATGCCTCGGCCTCCCGAGTAGCTGGGATTACAGGCCTGTGCCACCATGTCCAGTGGTGACTTCAAAAAGCAGAATCATAACAGTGCATTTCAAGGACAAAAAGAACTGCAAAAAAATAATTTTTGTATTTTTTTAGTAGAGATGGGGCTTTGCCATGTTGATCAGGCTGGTCTTGATCTCCTGACCTCAACTGATTCACCCACCTTGCCCTCCCAAAGTGCTGGTAATACAGGTGTGAGCTACTGCACCCAGCCCATTTCTTTTCCTTATATTGGCAAAGATAAAAATGATTGATAATCGCTGTTGGGGAAAGTAACAGAGATTTTGTGTGTAATAAATAATGTAGATAATTGAACCTATCTACAACTATTGACTAACCTCTATGTACCAGGGAAGCTACTGACCCTGAAAAAGAAATTCTCTCACTAAGTTATCAGCAGGCGGTATTTTTCTGGCTTAAAACTATAGAATAATTTTGAGAATAATGACTCTACACATAGAAGGAATAATAGAGTCTTGCAATCAACATAGCAATAATGGATTCAGGCAAGCATGGTGGTCATGTGGTGCTAAAATCATTGGTTGAGAGTTTCTGGGGGGAATGTTTTGCATACATAGTCTCAGAGTATCTTTCTGCAGATTGCTTTTTCATCACAAAGGGGAAAAAGGTACAACTTAAATAGAGAAATCTGAGTTACCACGTTAACCAAGTGAACAAAGTTAACATGACCAGTAATGGGACACACTGACATTAGGTGTCTAATCTGGTGGGAGTCAGTGAGAAGTACTCAACATCACTTAGATGATATTTTTTGCCAAAAATCGATAACCTGAATCAAATCACAAGGAAATAATCGACAACCCCAAATTGAAGGACTTCTGTGCATAAACCTGTGCTCTTCAAAAATGTCTGCATCATTGGCCAGGCATGGTGGCTCACGCCTATAATCCCAGCACTTTGGGAGGCCAAGGTGGGGGGATCACAAGGTCAGGAGTTCAAGACCAGCCTGGCCAAGATGGTGAAACCCTGTCTCTACTAAAAATACAAAAATTATGATTCTTTGATGCCTCCTTTAAATATATATATATATAAATTAGCCAGGCGTGGTGCCAGGCGCCTGTAATCCCAGCTGCTTGGGAGGCTGAGGCAGGAGAATTGCTTGAACATGGGAGGTGGAGGTTACAATGAGCTAAGATCGAACCACTGTATTCCAGCCTTGGCAAGAGAGTGAGACTGCATTTCAAAAATAAGAAAACAAGTCTGCATTATCAAAAACTCTCCCATCTACCCATCAAAAAGGCTGAAAAACTGCTCCAGATTAAAGGAGACTAAAGAGACACAACAACCAAATGCCATGCATGACCCTGGCTTAGGAATGGGGGATGAGGAGGATGATTTCAGGATGGTCAGATAAATTTGAACATGGACTCTATATTAGGTAATAGCATTATATTGGTGTTAAATTCACTTAATTTTATTATACTATAATTATGTAAGAATATTTCATTAGGAAATATATGATGAATTTAGTGGTGACAGGTGATGACCTTTCCAACTCTATTCCCAAATTATTCAGCAAAAATTTTAAAATTACCCATTATTCCGTTCCTTCTCTAGTGTCAAAAAAAGGTAGAAAAAGAAAAAAGTAAAATAAAAATTACACATAATACCAGGTTTGCTATTGTTGCCATTTTCAAAATACAAATGGCTTTAGTCTAAACAAAAATGCATGCATATAAAATATACTTAGGTTGGTTGTTAATAATTTATAGTTTGTAAATACTAACATAGACTGGGCAAGGTGTCTGAGGCCTATGTCAGTGCTTTGGGAGGCAGAGGCAGGAGGATCACTTGAAGCCACGAGTTTGAGGTTGCAGTGAGCTATGGTCAGATGACTGTACTCCAGTCTAAGTAACAGAGCAAGACCCTGTCTCAAAATAAATAAACACTAATATGTAAATATTAAACAGTTATTTTATATGCATATATGTGGAGAGGAAGATAGCAAATATTGCAGTTATGGGTGAATCTAGATAAAGAGTATATAGGAAATCATTCTAATATTCTCGCAACTTTATTACAAGTTTGAATTTTTGTTCACACTGAACAGTTTACTTTTTTGTTTTTTTAATTTGAGATAGAATCTCCCTCTGTTGCCCAGGCTGGACTATAGTGGCTCAATCTTGGCTCACTTCAATCTCTGCCTCCTGGGTTCAAGCGATTCTCATGCCTCAGCCTCCCAAGTAGCTGAGATTACAGGCACGTGCCACCAGGCCCAGCTAATTTTTTGTATTTTTAGTAGAGATGGGGTTTTGCTATGTTGGCCAGGCTAATCTTGAACTCCCGGCCTCAAGTGATCTGCCCATCTTGGCCTCCCAAAGTGCTGAGATTACAGGCATGAGCCACTGTGCCTAGCCTAAACCTTTAATTTTAATTTTTATTTTTTTTTAATTTTATTTATTTATTTATTTTGAGATGGAGTTTCGCTCTTGTTACCCAGGCTGGAGTGCAATGGCGCGATCTCTGCTCACCGCAACCTCCGCCTCCCGGGTTCAGGCGATTCTCCTGCCTCAGCCTCCTGAGTAGCTGGGATTACAGGCATGCGCCACCATGCCCGGCTAATTTTTTGTATTTTTAGTAGAGACGGGGTTTCACCATGTTGACCAGGATGGTCTCGATCTCTTGACCTCGTGATCCACCCGCCTCGGCCTCCCAAAGTGCTGGGATTACAGGCATGAGCCACTGCGCCCGGCCCAGCCTTTAATTTTTAATTAAAAACTATGGCAACATGAATAAACCCAGTATTCATGTATTATAAGTAATAGCAATAAAAGGTAGTTTTGAGAGCCATGCCAAATATTTTAACTGTAATGCCCAAATACTAGATTTTTAAAGTAATCAGATTGTTTTTATTTCACAATATTAAACTCTTTTTTGATAGGTAATGGAATATCTCATTGGGGGAGATGTCAAGTCTCTCCTACATATATATGGTTATTTTGATGAAGAGATGGCTGTGAAATATATTTCTGAAGTAGCACTGGCTCTAGACTACCTTCATAGACATGGAATCATCCACAGGTAAAGACTCACTTTTCTCCAAATTCTTACTGAAAAACTCAACTAATCAAATTACATATTTGAGTCTCAAATACTTACGGTAACCACTTGCACTTATTTCCAGGTTCTCTAAAGTTTACTAGTAACTTGTATTAGTTTAGAAATTAACTCTTCTTTCATCTCCCTGTGTTTTTTTTTTTAAACATATTGCCTTGAACATCAGTATAGCATGTATTTATTTATTTTTTTGGTTGAGACAGGGTTTCACTTTGTCACCCAGGCTGTGGAGTGCAGTGGCTCGATCTTGGCTCAGTACAGCCTCAACCTCCAGGGCTCAAGCAATCCCCCTGCCTTGGCCTCCCAAGTATTTGGGATTGGAGGCATGTGCCACCACTCCTGGTTTTTGTTGTTGTTGTTGTTTTGTAGAAACAAGGTTTTAGCATTTTTCCCAGGCTGGTATTTTAACTGCTGGGCCCAAGGGATCCTCCCACTTCAGCCTCCCAAAGTGCTACCATTACAGACATGAGCCACCATGCCCCACTAAGTATGGCATTTTTCTGTGAAGAGTATTGAATCCTTTCTGCTCCTCTGCATTACACAAAAGTGCTTTATTTTGTAGTCTACCCGATTTATAATGCTTTTTCTCTATGCAAAAAAAGTCAGATTAAATGACTTATTAAATCTCAATCTTACCTTCCTTTAAGAAGGCGACATAGGCCAGGTGGGGTGGCTCACGCCTGTAATCCCAGCTCTTTGGGAGGCTGAGGTGGGTGGATCACCTGAGGTCAGGAGTTCGAGACTGGCCTGGCCAATATAGTGAAACCTTGTCTCTACTAAAAATACAAAAATTAGCCGGGTGTGGTGGCGGTTGCCTGTAATCCCAGCTGCTTGAGAGGCTGAGACAGCAGAATCACTTGAACCTGGGAGGCATAAGTTGCAGTGAGCTGAGATCTCGCCATTGCACTCCAGCCTGTGTGACAAGAGTGAAACTCCATCTCAAGAAAAAAAGAAGGTAAATGTAAATTTGAACTGGCTTGAGGTTGATTTTATCTAATAAGGTTTCTTTATTTTAATGGAATATCTAATGAATGATATCAGAGATAATCTAGTATTCATTTATCTTTTCTGTAGATTCAGATAAATAATACAAAAGATGTTTCGCTTTCGAGAGATGTTTTTTGCACTTTTCAAAGCCACCATTGAGTATATTTATTTTGGAGGAAATAAATAGGATTTGTCTCCTCTGTAACTCTTCTTTTCTGGAAATTCTAACATTAAAACTAGCCCTTTTTTGGTTATCTATTATTTGCCTTTCGTTATCTACTATTTGCCTTTTGTGTGTGCAGGGACTTGAAACCAGACAATATGCTTATTTCTAATGAGGGTCATATTAAACTGACAGATTTTGGACTTTCAAAAGTTACTTTGAACAGAGGTAAGAAAAATATCAGGTAAGTGCCTTTTTAAAAAGTCCAACAGGCTGGGCGCAGTGGCTCACACCTGTAATCCCAACACTTTGGGAGTCCAAGGCAAGCAGATCACCTGAGGTCAGGAGTTGGAGATCAGTCTGGACAAAGATCATGTCCTGAGTTCAGGAGTTGGAGATCACTCATGGCAAAACCCTGTCTCTACTAAAAATACAAACATTAGCCAGGTGTGGTGGTGTGCACCTGTAATCCCAGCTACTAGGGAGGCTGAGGCAGGGAGAATCGCTTGAAGCCGGGAGGCAGAGGTTGCAGTGAGCCAAGATCACATCACTGCACTCCAGCCTGGGGAACAGAGCAAGACTGTCTCAAAAAAAAAGAAACATATTGTATTCTCTATTAGAAAGGGTAGATGGATGGAAAAGTATTAATAATGAAAATAACCAAAAATTGGACTTATAAATTATAAACTATGGAATTATAACTATTAGTATTTGAAAATAATGCACATCTACAATTCTTCATGTGGAAGTACAAAGTTCAATAGTTATGAATACCTAAAAGTTTTTACTAAGTTTGGTAAAATCTGATCTGTGCTGAGGTAGGGGTATTTATTGTCTTTGATTTTTATTTTTTTTTATTTATTTATTTTGAGATGGAGTTTTTGCTCTGTTGCCCAAGATAGAGTGCAATGGCACAATCTTGGCTCACTGCAACCTCTACTTCCTGGGTTCAGGCAATTCTCCTGCCTCAGCCTCCCTAGTAGCTGGAATTACAGGAGCCTGCCACCATGACCAGCTAATTTTTTTATTTTTAGTAGAGATGAATTTTCACCATGTTGGCCAGGTTGGTCTCGAACTCCTGACCTCAGGTGATCCACCCGCTGTGGCCTCCCAAAGTGCTAGGATTACAGTCCTGAGCCACCACACCTGGCCAGGGGTATTTATAGTCTTTATTGATCCCAGTTCATGTGATTATTCATATGATTTGCCACTAGGAATATTCCATAATATGCAGTATATTTACCACATTACCTTTCTAAAATCTAAACATTTTTGAATTGTGATTTCAAAGAAATCTGACTTTGAAATCTTATTTTTAAATCTGATTCTAAGGATTTCAGATAAGCTATTGGAAAATATCACAAATGACAAACATTTTGCATTAAGATAAAATTGTTGATAAATTTAAATCACTTTGTATGTCATAAGGGTCTAATTTTTTAAAAAAAACTTTTGTAAAATATCCTATACGTGTATTATTATTACTTATTAGTTCTTATCACTTTATCAGTGTGAGGCATAAATGAAATTTGTTGTTAAAACTTTCAGTATACTTTCATTTATTTATTTATTTAGAGAGTCTCGCTCTATCAACCAGGCTGGAGTACAGTGGCGTGATATTGGCTCACTGCAACCTCTGCCTCCCAGGCTCAAGCAATTCTCATGCCTCAGCCTTCTGAGTAGCTGGGACTATAGGCATGAGCCACCACACCCAGCTAATTTTTAAAAGTCCTATATCATATAAGAACATTAGCATTCTGGGATTATTTTTTGTTTGTTTGTTTGTTTAAGAGACAGGATCTCACTGTATCACCCAGGCTGGGGTGCAGTGATGTGATCATAGCTCACTGTAGCCTCAAACTCCTGGGAAAAGCAATTCTCCCACCTTAGCCTCCCCAGTAGCTGGGACTACAGGTGCTTGCCACAGTGCCCAACTAGTTTTTAAATTTTCTGTATAGATAAGTCTCACTATGTTGCCCAGGCTGGTTTCAAACTCCTGGGCTCAAGGGATCCTCCCCGCTTGGCTTCCCAAAGTGCTAGGATTTCAGGTGTTAGCCACCATGCCTGGACAAGAACATGACTTCTTTTACCATTTTTTTTAAATATCTAAGTGGAATAGTATAGTATTATGTGTCAGTGTTGAATTATTTTAAAATATTATTCACCGAAACATGCTAATGATCTGGGTCAGTTAATATCTTGACCTAGGCTTAAACATATTAGCTAACATGAGGGACCCCAAATTAATACTGATTCCATACCATCTCCTCATTTATTTGTTTATTTTTTGAGAAAGAGTTTCGCTCTGTTGCCCAGGTTGGAGTGCAGTAGTGCGATCTCGGGTCACTATAACCTCCACCTCCCTTGTTCAAGCAATTCTACTGCCTCAGACTCCTGAGCAGCTGGGATTACAGGCACTCACCACCACAACCAGCTAATTTTTGTATTTGTAGTAGATACAGGGTTTCACCATGTTGGCCAAGCTGGTCTCGAACTCCTGACCTCAAGTGATAAGCCTGCCTCAGCCTCCCAAAGTGCTGGCATTACAGTGGTGAGCCACTGTGCCCAGCCACCATCTCCTTTTTTAACATTTTGTTTACAAAAAATTATTTTACTGCCATATACATAACACTCATTTTTAGTAAATGGGAGGTGAAGATTTTAAATAAATTTATATACTTTTCTTTGCATACATAGATATTAATATGATGGATATCCTTACAACACCATCAATGGCGAAACCTAGACAAGATTATTCAAGAACCCCAGGACAAGTGTTATCGCTCATCAGCTCTTTGGGATTCGTAAGTACTTGAGAAGATAATTAACATGACATACCCTTTCATGATTACCATTTAAATTTTAAAATCATCTTTAAAGATCAAAATAGATCTAAGTACCAAACATTTGGATTTACTTTAACAGTTTGTCTATTTATGTGGTGGTTTTTGGAAAGTAAACCTGTTTTTATTTTTCTCTTTTTAATAGAACACACCAATTGCAGAAAAAAATCAAGACTCTGCAAACATCCTTTCCGCCTATCTGTCTGAAACATCACAGCTTTCTCAGGGACTCGTATGCCCTATGTCTATAGATCAAAAGGACACTACTCCTTATTCTAGCAAACTACTAAAATCATGTGAGTATAAAAGAAAAGGTAGGCCAGACATGGAGGCTTACACCTGTAATCCCAGCATATTGGGAGGCTGTGGCAGGATTTCTTGAACCCAAGAGTTCAAGACTAGCCTGCAAAACAAAGTGAGACTTCATCTCTACAAAAATTAGCCACGCATGTTGGTGCACACTTGTGGTCCCAGCTATATTGGAGGCTGAGGCAGGTGAATTGCTTGAGCCCTGGAGGTTGAAGCTGCAGTGAGCCATAATAGTGCCATTGCACTCCACCCTTGGTGACAGAGCAAGACTATGCCTCAAAAATACAAAAAATGCTCCAAAATTCAAAACTTTTTGAGTACCAACATGACATCCAGCACTTTGGGAGGCCAAGGCGGATAGATCTCTAGAGGTCAGGAGTTCAAGACCAGCTTGGTCAACATGGTGAAACCTCGTCTCTACTAAAAATACAAAAATTAGATGGTCATGATGGTGGGCACCTGTAATCCCAGCTCCTCAGTGGCTGAGGCAGGAGAATCGCTTGAACCTAGGAGGCGGAGGTTGCAGTTAGCTGAGACTGTGCCACTGCACTCCAGCCTGGGTGACAGTGAGATTCCGTCTCAAAACAAACAATTTACCATTATTTATTTGCTTTATCCAGCAGTATTTTTAAAAATCCCTTATACATGTGTATAATTTACACTTGTAAGTGCATAAACCTCAGTGTTACAATAAATACAAGTTGAATTAAATACAAGTGTTAAATACCAGTTAAATTGAGTAAATGTAGTCATAGTCTAACCTTATGAGCACATCTGGATATAGCACATCAATAATGCTCCTTTATCAGGAATAGTTTCAGATTGGATCATAGATATTCCAAATTGATTTGCTCCTAGTTATACATTGATTTGGTGGCTCACACCTGAAATCATAGTATTTTGGGAGACTGAGGCGAGAGGATCACTTGAACCCAGGAGTTTGAGACCAGCCTGAGCAATATAGTGATACCCTCCCCATCTCTAAAAAAAAATGGAAAACATTAGCCAGATTTGGTGGTCCTCACTACTCAGGAGACTGAGGTGGGAGGATTGCTTGAACACAGGAGTTTGAGACCAGCCTGAGTAATACAGTAAGACCACCATCTCTAAAAAAAGTTAAAAACATTACCCAGGGCTGGGCATGGTGACTCACGCCTGTAATGCCAGCACTTTGGGAGGGAGGTGGGTGGATCACCTGAGGTCAGGAGTTCAAGACCAGCTTGGCCAACATGGCAAAACCTTGTCTCTACTAAAAATACAAAAATTAGCTGAGCGTGGTGGCATGTGTGTGTAATCCTAGCTACTCAGGAGGCTGAGGCGGGAGAATCGCTTGAACCCAGGAGGTGGAGGTTGCATGAGCCAAGACTGTGCCACTGCATTCCAGCCTGGTGACAGTGTGAGACTCTGTCTCAAAAAAAAAAAAATTAGCCAGATGTGGTGGTCTTCACTACTTAGGAGGCTGAGATGGGAGGATCACTTGAGCCCAGAGGTCAAGGCTACAGTGAAAGTAATCATACCACTGCACTCCTGCCATAAATCAGTCGATCAAGCAACCATTTCCTTATTCTTTATTGTATGAATGTTAAGAAGATTTTGTTTGGTTCTAACTTTCTCATCATAGCAGTACTTGTATCTAAACATAGTGGGATATGTTTAAATATATTAACAGTATATGTATCTAAACATAACGGGAAGCATGCCAGAAACATCTGCAGTTGTTCTTGTGGACTAGATAGTGTTTACAAAAAATAGTTCTGATATGTAATACTTAATACTTTGCTTAATTATATGTAAATATTCAGGTTCAGTAAGGAGCTGAGAAAGCTGTAACATAGAATTCAATATTGTCTCTTCTCTATAGGTCTTGAAACACTTGCCTCCAACCCAGGAATGCCTGTGAAGTGTCTAACTTCTAATCTACTCCAGTCTAGGAAAAGGCTGGCTACATCTAGTGCCAGTAGCCAATCCCACACCTTCATATCCAGTGTGGAATCAGAATGCCACAGCAGTCCCAAATGGGAAAAAGATTGCCAGGTTTGAGGGACATTTATCTTAATGAAAATTAATTATGTATGCCAAATGAATGAGAAAAACATTATACCTTTTCATATAAATTCCATAAAGAAATGAAATTGTTACATGAATGGCAGTCATGGTATTATCAATAATTCTTCATTTTCCTGCACATTCTGTCAAATCCTTTTGAAATATTTCATTTCTCATTCAATTGTGACATTGTTCTTGCTTGATTATATGAGATTCTTGCAGTAAATTGATACTAAATGTTTGGCTTCTATGTATCTAGGTGGACATCACTTGTTTTTAAAAGTCCTTCCCATGATACAGACATTGACTGTTGGTTTTATTTTATTTTTAACTTACATCATTTAAAAACTTATATTACCTCCTTCTATACTGTTTCCTGCCAGTTTCTTGTTTTATGGAATGGTAACTCTTCTGGATCAGAAATAACTTTTTTTTTTTTTTGAGACGGAGTTTCGCTCTTGATACCCAGGCTGGAGCGCAATGGCGCGATCTCGGCTCACCGCAATCTCCGCCTCCTGGGTTCAGGCAATTCTCCTGCCTCAGCCTCCTGAGTAGCTGGGATTACAGGCACGCGCCACCGTGCCCAGCTAATTTTTTGTATTAGTAGAGACGGGGTTTCACCATGTTGACCAGGATGGTCTCGATCTCTTGACCAGGATGGTCTCGATCTCTTGACCTCGTGATCCACCCGCCTCGGCCTCCCAAAGTGCTGGGATTACAGGCTTGAGCCACCGCGCCCGGCCTCAGAAATAACTTTTAAACCACAAAGGTAATGTGGGTGTGCCCTTAAAGTGTCTATTCTGAGGAGATTGCTTGCCAAATGAATGGATTTTCTTAAAGTTACTTTACTTAACTTACATACTCTGTTTTTGTCTTTTTAAAAAGTTATTAGAGCTAATAGATGTTAAAGGTGATAGGGGCCGGGCGCGGTGGCTCAAGCCTGTAATCCCAGCACTTTGGGAGGCCGAGGCGGGTGGATCACGAGGTCAAGAGATCGAGACCATCCTGGTCAACATGGTGAAACCCCGTCTCTACTAAAAATACAAAAAATTAGCTGGGCATGGTGGCGCGTGCCTGTAATCCCAGCTACTCAGGAGGCTGAGGCAGGAGAATTGCCTGAATCCGGGAGGCGGAGGTTGCGGTGAGTCGAGATCGCGCCATTGCACTCCAGCCTGGGTAACGAGCGAAACTCCGTCTCAAAAAAAAAAAAAAAAAAAGGTGATAGGAACTAAATTCTAAAATCATAATAATGTTTCCTTCATAGAATGCTGATAAAATAACGATAGATTAGGATAACACTAATATCCAAAGAATAAACCTTTTATTTGTTAAAATAACTTGTATTCTATTTGCTGCTTATTCTCAGCAATAGAATTTTATTATTATTGGGTATTTGTATTTCATATGCAAGATCAAATTAACTTTTAGCCGAGGCAGGGTTTCTTAATCTTTTTTTCTTCTCTCCTTATATGCTAAAATAAAGGTAGTATATGCTGCAAGATAAACCGATTTCCATTCCTAGTACTATTATTACACTCCTTTCCTATTGAAGAAAACATTGTTTACTATTTCAAATTATACACGGCTTTACCGTCTTCCTCCCACTTCTGCATCCCTGAGGAATGCAATGATGGGATTATAGTGGTGCTTCTCAAGTTATGATCAGAGGAATGATAAGGTACCCTCTGAAAAACCTTATACTGATCCCCAAATGTATCATCTTCTGTGCTTGCAGATCAGTGAGGTATAATTCAAGAATATCCTTTTTAGGCCGGGCGCGGTGGCTCACACCTGTAATCCCAGCACTTTGGGAGGCCGAAGCAGGTAGATCACCTGAGGTCAAGAGTTTGAGATCAGCCTGGCCAACACAGCGAAATCCCGTCTCTACTAAAAATACGAAATTAACTGGGTGTGGTGGCAGGCGCCTGTAATCCCAGCTACTCAGGAGGCTGAGGCAGGAGAATTGCTTGAACCCGGGAGGCAGAGGCTACAGTGAGCTGAGATCATGCCTCCAGCCTGGGCAACAAGAGCAAAACTCTCTGTCTCCAAAAAAAAAAAAAAATCCTTTTGCCTGTGACTAAGTGCTCATTATTACTAAGTTAATGATAGTTAATAAAGTTTGTTATTGATTTACATCAAAAATAGGCACTATTAGAGTTTACTAAAGACTCACTCTACTTGACTATTCTTGTAAAAATCTTGATAACCAAGCGCCAATTTGCAATATTATATACAAAGTTGAGTGTCCACAAGTACCCACAGATAGTTGGAATTCAGAAAAAACCATATTGTTATTAATGCTTTATCAGTTCATCTTATTGACAATAGATTTTAATTTCTGCTCTTTGGGGTTTGTAATTATGAATTACCATTAGTGTCACTTCATCCTTATCAGCGTGGTTCTTTAATACTTGTATGAAGTGATATATATTAACAACATTTTAGGTCTATAACTTTTCACTGACTAAATTTCAAGCCCTGTGCATTTTGTAGTTCAAAACAGAATCATCCATGCTGGGTATGGTAGCTCATGCCTATAATCCCAGCATTTTGAGAGGCCTAGGCAGGTGGATCACCTGAGGTCAGGAGTTTGAGATCAGACTGGCCAACAAGGTGAAATCCCATCTCCACTAAAAAAGAAAATGCAAAAATTACCCAGGCGTCGTAGCATCCCCTGTAATCCCAGCTACCCGGGAGGCTGAGGTGGGAGAACTGCTTATACCTGGAAGGCAGCAGATGCAGTGAGCTGAGATCACACCATTGCACTTCAGCCTGGGTGACACAGCAAGACCCTGTTTCAAAAAAAAACAAAAACAAAAACCAGAATCATCTATATACCTATTGCAAAATAGATATGTACATAATGCAGCCTTACCCCAAAGTATGCCTTAATATGTTGCCTGTTAATTTGTCCTGTTTAAGTAACATGTGATACACTATCAAAATAAGTATTATAGAATAATTTATTTAAATTTTAGACCAGTGTTTCATTCAAAATAATGTATTTAAGCTTATAATTTTATAATTGTTTACATTGCTTCACTCTCGCCCTGGCTGGAGTACAGTGACTTGATCTCAGCTCACTGCAACCTCCACTTCCCGGGTTCAAATGATTCTCTTGCTTCAGCCTCCCGAGTAGCTGGGATTACAGGCATGCATCACCACACCCAGCTAATTTTTGTATTTTTAGTAGAGACAAGGTTTCACCATGTTGGTAAGGCTGGTCTTGAACTCTTAACCTCATGATCTTCCTGCCTCAGCCTCCTAAAGTGCTAGGATTACAGGCATGAGCCACTCAGCCCAGCCTTATATTGCTTTTTAATTTTCTCTTATTATTTATTTTTTCCATTCGAAAGTGGGAATAGGTAGCATAATAGTTTATAGGGTCATTTATCCTACCTTAGTGGACCATGGTTAAAAGGTCAAAATATCTCAGCTTTATATACCTAAAACAAAATTCTTTTTCCCTCTTAGGAAAGCGACGAAGCATTGGGCTCGACCATGATGAGTTGGAATACAGCTGAAAAGTTACGTACAAAATCTACAAGTGCCATTGAGACGAAGGGTTTCAATAAAAAGGATCTTGAGTTAGCTCTTTCTCCCATTCATAACAGCAGTGCCCTTCCCACCACTGGACGCTCTTGTGTAAACCTTGCTAAAAAATGCTTCTCTGGGGAAGTTTCTTGGGAAGCAATAGAACTGGATGTAAATAATATAAATATGGACACTAACACAAGACAGTCAGGTTTCCATCAGTCAAATCAGTGGCCTGTGGATTCTGGTGGGATATCTGAAGAGCACCTTGGGAAAAGAAGTTTAAAAAGAAATTTTGAGTTAGTTGAATCCAGTCCTTGTAAAAAAATTATAAAGAATAAAAAATCCTGTGTAGAGTATAAGCATAATGAAATGATAGATTGTTATACAAATCAAAATACAGGCTTAACTATTGAAGTTCAGGACCTTAAGCTATCAGTGCATAAAAGTCAACAAAACGACAATGCTAATAAGGAGAACATTGTCAATTCTTTTACTGATAAACAACAAACACCAGAAATATTACCTGTACCAATGGTAGCAAAAAACCTTATGTGCGAACTGGATGAAGATTGTGAAAAGAATAGTAAGAAGGACTACTCAGGTTCTAGTTTTCTATGTTCTGATGATGATAGAGCTTCTAAAAATGTTTCTATGAACTCAGATTCATCTTTTCCCGGAATTTCTATAATGGAAAGTCCATTAGAAGGTCAGCCCTTAGACCCAGATAGAAGCATCAAAGA
The DNA here is from genome assembly GCF_030222135.1 of Aotus nancymaae. Lineage (NCBI taxonomy): Eukaryota > Metazoa > Chordata > Mammalia > Primates > Aotidae > Aotus > Aotus nancymaae. The sequence continues at coordinate 8,314,176 of NW_026988492.1, read as the reverse complement.
ATCATCTTTTGAAGAATCGAATACTGAAGATGCACTTATTGTATCACCAAACTGCCAAGAAAAGTCCTCGCCAAAAGGTGACGAGAACCTTACCATACAAGAGAGTAACCAAAAAATGTTAGCTCCTTCTTTGGAGGCGCTGAAAACATTAACCTCTAAAAGAAATGCTGTAGCTTTTCGAAGTTTTAACAGTCATATTAATGCATCCAATAACTCAGAACCATCCAAAATGAACATGACTTCTTTAGATGCAATGGATATTTCGTGTGCTTATAGTGGTTCATATCCCATGGCTGTAACCCCTACTCAGAAAAGAAGATCTTGTATGCCATATCAGGTATATTTCTAACTTTCTAACACTTTGTTTTTTGGATTTAAAAAAAACTATTAGACATTTGCCTCTAAGGTAGACTATGCGGTATTAATCATATAGTTTTGCTCTCCTTGTTGAGATTCTGTGGGCTGTTGGAAGTTTTCACCCAGAAAGGTAAAGCTGCTAGAAATCATGTTTATTATTTTCAGCTGTAATGCCTCCTTCCATTTGTGTAGTTATATGTATTTTTCTAAGAAAATACAATCATATTTTCACTTCATCCCCACAGTACTCTGAGATACAAAATTATTATTTATTTATATTTTTATTTTTTGAAACAGAGTCTCATTCTTTTGCCCAGGCTAGAGTTCAGTAGTATGATCTTGGTTCATTACAACCTCTGCCCCTCCGGGTTCAAGTGATTCTCCTGTCTCTACCTCCCGAATAGCTGGGATTGCAGGGGCCCACCACCATGCCCGGCTAATTTTTGTATTTTTGGTAGAGATGGGATTTCCCTACGTTGCCCAGGCTGATCTCAAACTCCTGACCTCAAGCAGTCTGCCCACCTCAGCCTCCCAAAGTGCTGGGATTACAGGCATGAGCCACCACGTCCTGCCAGAGATACAGAATTAAAGTCCACTCTGCCTTACTGCCCTTGAAGGACATATTTAGATGATCTCTTTTCTTAACAGAATAAAAGTTGAAAAATAAATATTTCAAATATTACTTTGTTTTTATTTTCTAAAGTTTTACCAACCCAAAGTTCTACTTTTTTTCTTCCTTTGGGAAAAGGTGCAGCCCCTGAATTTATGTTTCAAAACTTGAGTTTTCTACCCAAGACTTAGTATTAAATGACTTAGAAGGCCCTTGCCCTCAGACCTGCAGTTTTTCCAAATGTTTGTAGGGGATAATGGCACCTGTCCTGCTGGTCTTACAAAATTGTTGTGAAATAACAAATTATCCTAAAAACTTTTAAATGCTATTTTGCACAAGAGGTTATATGTAGTTATGTCTTGCGTGTGCCTTAATCATTTATCGGCCATAGCCTTCCTCAGTGGCTATTCTTAAGCTTGTATTAATCCATGCTAATCCATCTTCTTGCAGATTTTTTTCATTGAACATTTTTCTTGCAGTTTTTTTTGTTTCTTATCCAGATCTTATTGGAATAATCAATGTTATCTAAGCTTTTGAACTTCACTAGATAAAAGGACTTTTTCATAATTATAACTATGCATTCATTTTCCATACTTATCAACGATTTGACTACATCTTTTATGCCTAGCAGCCTATGAACTAGTTATTTTGCTTGTGTGTTTCACCATTTTCTATTCAGTGTAAAAGGAATTAAGATATTTGTTATCTCTTAAACCCTTTTTGAATTAGCAGACTCCAAATCCGATCAAGTCAGGAACTCCATACCGAACTCCGAAGAGTGTGAGAAGAGGGGCAGCCCCCGTTGATGATGGACGAATTCTAGGAACCCCAGACTACCTCGCACCTGAGCTGTTACTAGGCAGGGCCCATGGTAAGGCATGCATGTCTTGAGTTTTTAAAGTGTTCTCTATCACTACATTATCTTTCGAGGTAAAATTTTAAAAAATTTCTTCAGTTCTTACATTACCTAAAGTAAAAGAAAATGAACTCATGCAATACTCTCATGTGTATATGGCATTTATCATAGGAAAATAAGACAGTAGTGCCCATGGCTGTCCCACTCTCTGAATGTAAAAGACCAAACGTTGGAATACATGTGGCCATTTGTCCTTTGCCTTCTGTTTCAGTCTTAATGTTCTAGAGAAGCCCCAACTGCCACTCCTGATATTATCTTACCTCACTTTTTTTTCATTTTTTGAGATGTAGTCTTGCTCTGTTGCCCAGGCTAGAGTGCAGTGATATGATCTTGGCTCATTGCAACATCCGCCCCCAGGTTCAAGTGATTCTCCTGCCTCAGCCTCCCGAGTAGCTGGGATTACAAGTGCCTGCCACTCCACCCGGCAAAGAAGGGAAATCCTTCCTTGCTTCTTCCTGGCTTCTGGTGGCTTGCTGGAAATCTTTGATATTCCTTGACTTAAAGATGCCTCATTCCAGTTCTCCCTCTTTCTGTGATGGTGTTCTCCCTGTGGCTCTATCGTCATGGGGCTGACTTCTTAGAAGGACACCAGTCATTAGGAGCCCATCTTACTCCAGTATGGCCTCATCTTAACCTAATTAGTCATACTTGCAGAAACCCATTTCTAAATAAGGTCACATTCTGAGGTACTGGGGATTAGGACTTCAACATACCTTTTTTGGGGGGACACAGTTCAGCCTGTAACATGAAGCCCTTCTGCATGTTGATGTTACTTACTTCCCTTTTCTTTGAGCTCTTTTCATGATCATCTGTTTCATCCTCCCCACGCCTCCTCTCACACCCTTTCTTCTGTTTTTATTTCCTTGCTGTCTTTTATCCTCAGCCTGAAAATAAGTTTCCACCCTTGTCTTCCCCTCATTGCCTAACTTCTCAAAGGTTTCCTCTTTCTTTGATTATTTTGCTCTGGCAATTCAATCATCGTCTCACTATTTAACTGAAATTTCTTAACAGGCACCAGTGATTTCCTTATTGTCAAATCCAGCTGTCTCTTCTCATTCCCCTGACCTCTGTTGCTGCTTTTCAGTTCCTTCCTTGCCGCTTCTAAATATAGTTCTTTGAGATTCTCCCCTTACCCTTTTTGCCTTACACATGCTTGCTATTCATCTTATCACTCCCATGACTTCAGTTCTCACCTCCATGTTGATTATTCCCAAATCTCTGTCTCTAATCCTGACTTTCTCTAGGCAGCAGACACATAGCCAATAGCCAAGCTATTCAGTATACTACTAGTCTTTCAAATGTTGGGTGTCAAAACTGGACTTGTGGGGCCTGGTGCTGTGGCTCACGCCTGTAATTCCAGCACTTTGGGAGGCCAAGGTGGGTGGATCACTTGAGGTCAGGAGTTCAAGACCAGCCTGGCCAACATGGTGAAACCTTGTCTCTACTAAATAAACAAAAATTAGCCAGGCATGGCGGTATGCACCTGTAATCCCAGCTACTCGGGAGGCTGAGACAGGAGAATCACTTGAACCCATGAGGCAGAGGTTGCAGTGAGCCAAGATTGTGCCACTGCACTCCAGTCTGGACAACAGAGCAAGACTCCATCTCAAAACAAAACAAGACTTGTTATCCAGCTAGCTCTTCCTCTGTTCCCTACCTCAGTTTCATCACCTTCATGGTGACACAATCTTTGTCCCTATATTCAAGGATTTAAATCCATCTAAATAGATCTCTGCAGCATTTCACCGCTCATTTTCTTTGCTCTCACTGTTCTCTTTAAGAACTCATCTTTCTCTTTTTTTTTTTAGTGCCCTTCTATCTGGTCTCTTCAACTTCATTATCAATAAATTGCCACCAGATTTTTCTTCTCAAACCATCTCATGGCTCATTGTATTTCCCTTTTCAAAAAACTACAGTGGCTTCTTGTTAGCTGCTAAGTAAAATCTAAATTGATCATGATATTTGAAGCTATAAGCTCTCATACCAGCCTTCTCTCTAAGAGTCTCTTTATGTGCCTTGTGTTCCCATTCTATTTCTTAAATACATTTAATTTTCAGGTCTTCCTTATTTTGCATGTGTATTTAACCTTACTTGAGCAAAGCCAGTTTCCAAGTATCTTCCAGTCAAATTCTTTCTCATTTCATCATTTCAAATGTCACCTCTTCCATAAAGCATCCCTTGATCAACTACTGGGAATTACTCCTATATTACCATATTAGAAACTATTTAAAACTTAGGTCATTCTTCCTGTGTTGTAATTAGTTGTTACATTTGTCTCCACTACAAAAGCTTAAGAAAACTTCTTGGGGGGAGTGTGAGTTTTCTGCCTTCTACATAGCACTCCTGAATTCCTTGGAAGCACTCAGTAACTGTTATTAATAACCTCTACCATATTAGAAATAGACACATTTAATGTTCCTCTTTCTCTCTTAGCCAAAGCCATTAAGTTCCGATTAGCACTGATTTTTATATCGTGCCTCTTTTGCTATGTCACAGATTTGTTAGCCTGTTTTTTGTATTATAATTTGCATTATCTCTAACTTAGAACACAGTGTGAAAGTAAGCTTCAAACGTAAAGATGTATTTTATAGGATCTTGCCTCTATTTTAGTGAGGCGTCTAGCTCCCTCAGCTAAACAACATGCTGACAACATGCTGAAGCTCAACCATGACCTTCCTGATGCCCCTCCATCTTGCTACCCAGCCGAGATGAGCTGTGTCCTGAGTTTTCAATAACTTTTTGTGCACCTATTTGTTTCAGCTTCTTAAACAGTATGTTAAAATTGTCTGTATTGCCTCTCCCAGAGTAGGGAAAAGAGATTTTTCTTAATCCTCTTTGTATCTTTCATATTTGGCACAATACCTGGTGCCTAGATCAGTGAATGATGAGGGAATGGACTCTAATAATTTTGATAAAATATACCTAACTACTGTTTTCTTACATGCAGGATTTCTGACTTCCGGTGAGTGAGCTTCTCTATAAAGCAATGCGGCAAAGCACATTAAAGTGAACAGTCAAAGTATAATTAGATCACGCTGCTTTAAAAACTATTTTCCTTTTAGCTCACTTGTGAAATACAAAAATGAACTGTCTTCTGTCTTCTCAGCAGCAAGACATCCAGAGAGGTGGTTCTTCTCTGTGAAAAGAAATGTAGGCCTGAGGCATTTTTCATTAACTTTTAAAGGTAGCACAGAGTGAAAATGCAGTCTTTTTTATTACAATGGAAGAAATAGTATTGATTCAGATATTAAAAATGGCTGGGCACTGTGGCTCATGCCTATAATCCCAGCACTTTTGGGAGGCCGAGGCAGGTGGATCACCTGAAGTCAGGAGTTCAAGACCAGCCTGGCCAAAATGGTGAAACCTGATATCCACTAAAAAAATACAAAAATTAGCTGGATGTGGTGGCGCACGCCTGTAATCCCAGCTACTCAGGAGGCTGAGGCAGGAGAGTTGCTTGCACCTGGGAGGCAGAGGTTGCAGTGAACCAAGAGCTGCACTCCAGCCTGGGTGACAGAGTGAGACTCCATCTCAAAAAAACAAAACAAAAAAAAGGCCGGGCGCAGTGGCTCACGCCTATAACCCCAGCACTTTGGGAGGCCGAGGCGGGTGGATCACGAGGTCAAGAGATCGAGACCATCCTGGTCAACATGGTGAAACCCTGTCTCTACTAAAAATACAAAAATTAGCTGGGCATGGTGGCACATGCCTGTAGTCCCAGCTACTCAGGAGGCTGAGGCAGGAGAATTGCTTGAACCTGGGAGGCGGAGGTTGCGGTGAGCCGAGATCGCGCCATTGCACTCTAGCCTGGGTAACAAGAGCGAAACTCCATCTCAAAAAAAAAAAAAATTAACAACTACAGAAGGGCTTTAATTTTCCAAATCTTTTAATTTTATTATTAGAAAATAAAAAGTACAACAACATCAATATATCCCTACAAATTAAAGGAGTGAGTTTTGAATTAGAAAACCAGCAATGTGGCCGGGCGCAGTGGCTCACGCCTATAATCCCAGCACTTTGGGAGGCCGAGGCGGGTAGATCACGAGGTCAAGAGATCGAGACCATCCTGGTCAATATGGTGAAACCCTGTCTCTACTAAACATATTAAAAAAAAAAAAAAGAAAACCAGCAATGTTCTTTTTCTCTGGCTAAGAACATAGTAACATAATTGCTAAGTTTTCTTCCACTATGTGATCTTATTAGACTTTGACTTAAGTATATGGGTATGTGTGGCATAACCATGGAGAAATCATGTTTTTTTTTTAACACAAGTATATTTGGCTGAACTGGTAAAAGGGGCCTAATTTCTAACATAAGTAAAATAAGTTAAAAAATTTTTTTCTAATTTCCTCCTACTTTTCTGTTATTTGGTTACATTATCTAATCCATTGGGATAATTCTTTCTCAGTGCTGCTTGAAAGGCCTACTAACTGAGGTGGTCTGTATGTTTTTATAGTATTAAAGAAATAGAAGCCTGTAGAATATTTGCATTTTGTGTTCCTTTGAGGGAAGATGGTATTGTATGGCTTGCAGGTAAAATGGCACTCTAAATGCATGCAACTTTGTTCCTAACTCAGATTCCACAGTGCTTTCCTAGTTGTCTTAAAATGGAATGGTGGCAGTTGTTTAACCACAACAATGAATTTCGTGAAGTTATCTTTAAAGAGTAACTTGTATGAAAATTTAGCGCTAGACTAGAATTCCTATTCTTAATTTATATTGGTTATCCATTTTTGAACTAAAAATTTACCTTTTCTTAGGAAACACTTTATTCATAGAACTAAAGTATAAACCAGTTTATAGTTCATAAGCTCATATTTAAAATAATTGTTAAAAACATCTTTGTATATAAATGTTGCATCCAATTAAGATTTTATTTAGGAATCAGTTTTACCTATTTCTTTTTTTTTTTTTTTTTTTTTTTTTTTTGAGGCGGAGTTTCGCTCTTGTTACCCAGGCAGGAGTGCAATGGCGCGATCTCGGCTCACTGCAACCTCCGCCTCCTGGGTTCAGGCAATTCTCCTGCCTCAGCCTCCTGAGTAGCTGGGATTACAGGCACGCGCCACCATGCCCAGCTAATTTTTTGTATTAGTAGAGACGGGGTTTCACCATGTTGACCAGGATGGTCTCGATCTCTTGACCTTGTGATCCACCCGCCTCGGCCTCCCAAAGTGCTGGGATTACAGGCTTGAGCCACCGTGCCCGGCCTACCTATTTCTTAAGACAACTCCTTATTATCTCTCGAAACCATAGTTTAAGTGAATATTCTTTGTTAAACTGATTTGTCCCTCTGTGTTCCTAAAAGGAATAAAGCCACATTAAAATACTCTGTAATTAAGGCCTTCCCTACCAGGATTTCCTCCAATTAGTATAAATGTTGCTGCCTTATCTCATACCTTGTGTGGGATACAGAATAATCATGTAAATGTTAACACTTCCTGATATGAAATTGAGTAGTAGTCTGTCTATTTTAGAGAATAATTTTAGCTTAAATGTACTCTCTTGGGTTGTGTTTTAGGATTTAGGATATATAACATATCCAGAATGTCAGAAATTATTAGTAAATGAAAATGGCTTTTTTTCTTTAGCCAGCTGTGGCAATTGATAATCTAAACTTCTTGGAAAATAAAGAGGAAAGCAATTATCATATGCCCAAGTGAAAACAATGTGGGTTTTTGCCCTTTATGAAGACAGAAGAAAGACTTAGGCAATGACTACCTTAAATGTGCACATATTAATGTTTCAGGTAGTGACTACCTGGGGCTGGTGGTGTGGGCAGTAAAAGAATTGACCAAGACAGTTGTAGGTAAGGAAAGGCAAATTTATTAGAAGTAGTAAGAAAATACATTGCCAGGATGCAACAAGCAAGTCAGCAAGAGAGGAGCTGATTACAAGGAGACAAAGGCTTGCTGGAGATCTTATAGGATGGTGCTTGTGCTGGAGAGGGCTACGTGCAATACTAATAACCCCAAGGTTTCAGTGAGCTAACTCCCATTTTTCTTTTCTTTTCTTTTTTTTTGAGATAGAGTCTTGCTCTGTCACCCAGGCTGGAGTGCAGTGGCATGATCTCAGCTCACTGCAACCTCCACCTCCCAAGTTCAAGCAGTTCTCCTGCCTCAGTCTCCCCAGTAGCTGGGATTACAGGCATGTGCCACCACGCCTGGCTAACTTTTGGGTTTTTAGTAGAGACAGGGTTTCACCATGTTGGCCGGGCTGGTCTTGAACTCCTGGCCTCAGGTGATCCACCAACCTCAGCCTCCCAAAGTGCTGGGATTCCAAGTATGAGCCACCGTGCCCAGCCCTACCTTGCATTTTTCCATCAGTAAAGGGTCTGGTGATAGCTGGGCACAGGACGATTGTGAGTTATTTGTACACGAGGGCTGTGCATCCTGGACCATGAAGGAAGGCAGACTTATAGCTTATCTGCTTTTTCTTTTTGTTTCCCCTGGTCCCACCAACCTAACTCCTTTTCTCTAATTAGGACTCCGCAATTAATATTTCTGTTCATCAAATATTTATAGAGAATGCTTGCAACTTTAGCTATTTCCTCTTCAATTACAGGTCCTGCGGTAGACTGGTGGGCACTTGGAGTTTGTTTGTTTGAATTTCTAACAGGAATTCCCCCTTTCAATGATGAAACACCACAACAAGTATTCCAGAATATTCTGAAAAGAGGTGATTATTTTTCTCCTATTAAGATAGTCATTTATTGGCAGGGCAAGGTGGCTAACGCCTATAATCCCAGCACTTTGGAAGGCCAAGGCAGGTGGATCACCTGAGGTCACAAGTTCGAAACCAGCCTGGCCAACATGGTGAAACACCATCTCTACTAAAAAAAAAAAAAAAAAATTAGCCGGGCATGGTGGCAGGCGTCTGTAATCCCCAGCTACTCGGGACGCTGAGGCAGGAGAATCGCTTGAACCTGGGACGTGGAGGTTGCAATGAGTTGAGATTGCGCCATTGTACTCCAGCCTGGGCAACAAGAGTGAAACTCCATATCAAATATATATATATAGTCATTATATATGTGACTATATATATATGCTATATATACTTATATACAATGACTATATATGTAGTCATATATAACGACTAGTACTTTATGTATATATAATTAGGTAATGTAACCAAATAACATATATAATGACTATATGTATGTAAGTCATTATATATAAATAACTATATATGTGAGTGACTATATGACTATTTGTATAGTCATTATATATGTGTTATTTGGTTCCATTATCTAATCCATTGGGATACTTTATATATACATAGTCATTTATCTGTATCATTATTTTGAGCAGTGATAAACAAGTTTATTTGTATATGTGTAATTTTAGATATCCCTTGGCCAGAAGGTGAAGAAAAGTTATCTGACAATGCTCAAAGTGCAGTAGAAATACTTTTAACCATTGATGATACAAAGAGAGCTGGAATGAAAGGTACAGTTTTGTGTTACCATTGATTTGTTCCAGATGGTGAATATTTACAAAAATATTAAGTTCCAATATAATACTACAGATAAGCTGACTACTAAATTGGTACAAAGATAATTTATTTCTTCCCTCTAGGTATGCATTGATATATTGGTCCTTATTCTTTTTTTTTTTTGAGACAGAGTTTCACTCTTGTTACCCAGGCTGGACACCGCAACCTCCGCCTCCTGGGTTCAGGCAATTCTCCTGCCTCAGCCTCCTGAGTAGCTGGAATTACAGGCACGCGCCACCATGCCCAGCTAATTTTTTTGTATTTTAGTAGAGATGGGTTTTCACCATGTTGACCAGGATGGTCTTGATCTCTTAACCTCGTGATCCACCCGCCTTGGCCTCCCAAAGTGCTAGGATTACAGGCGTGAGCCACCGTGCCCGGCCCTATATTGGTCCTTATTCTACATGAAAATTCAATGTATCACATGGTAGAAGAGGCGCAAAAAAAATTTAGTGTGGTCAAATTACAATACTGTATTCATGCATTAAATTTTACTAATCAGTGGGTGTGGTGGCTCATGCCTACAGTCCTACCACTGTGGGAAGCTGAAGCTGGCAACTGTTTGAGCTCAGGAGTTTATCACCAGCCTGGGCAACATGGTGAAAGTCTGTCTCTACAAAAATTAGCCAGGCATGGCAGTGTGCACTTGTAGTTCCAGCTACTTGGGCATAGGCGGGAAGATTGCTTGAGTGCGGTGGTCGAGGCTACAGTGAGCCATGTTTGCACCACTGTATTCCAGCCTGGGCAACAAAGTGAGACTCTGACTCAAAAAAAAATGTATTAATCTCAAGCAAGTATCTAAAACAGTCTTACCTCATTTTTTTTGTTTGTTTGTACATATATTATTATTGCTATTTATTTATTTAGAGACAGGGTCTTAGTATGTTGCTCAGGCTGGTCTTAAAATCCTGGGCTCAAAGGATCCTCCCACATCAGCCTCCCAAAATGATGGGATTACAGGCATGAGCTACCCACACCTGTCCTAAAACAATCTTATCTTCTTAGTGTCTGGGGGTTTTTCCTTTTTTTTTTTTCTTTTTTCTTTTTTTTGAGAAGCAGTCTTGCTTCGTCACCAGGCTGGAGTGCAATAGTGTGACCTCAACTCACTGCAACCTCCACTTCCCAGGTTCAAGCAATTCACCTGCCTCAGCTTTCCAAGTAGCTAGGACTACAGGTGCGCACCACCACACCTGGCTAATTTTTTGTATTTTAGTAGAGACGGGGTTTATCACATTGGCCAGGCTGGTCTTGATCTCTTGACCTCGTGATCCAGCTGCCTCAGCCTCCCAAAGTGCTGGGATTACAGGCATGAGCCACCGCTCCTAGCCCGTGTCTTGGGTTTTTCAAAGCCTCATGAAGTTAAGGAAATAACAGGAATTTTTTTTTTATGAAACCCTCTGTTCTGTAATTTTTTTAACAAATTTATTTAATCTTGCTAGAGAGATGTTCTGTAATTTCTTATTGCTTCATTTTTGATACTATTATTTATTGATAATTGTACTGGGTCCCAGCTTGGCTTAAGACAAACTTGGTATATTATAAACCACTCAATAATTTTCACAGTGCAGGAGTATATTAAACCTTAATTTGGAAACGCGAATATCTGTGGCAGCTGCCCTAAAATCCTTTTTGTAACAAGGTATGGTACAATAGAGACAAACATTATATCCCAAAATGCATTTCCATGTCAAGTAGGGTGTATTCAGGAAAACGAGCTTCAGAAATATGTCATTTGCATCAGCTTCTAGGTGTTCCCTATAATAAGATCAACAGTTTGTTTTTTTGGTTTGGGGTTTTTTTTGAGACATGTTCTGGCTCTGTCGCTCAGGCTGGAATGCAGTGATGCCATCTTGGCTCATTGCAACCTTCTGGGCTCAATCGATTCTCCCACCTCAGCCTCCCAAGTAGCTGGTACTACAGGTGCACACTGCCACACCTGGCTAATTTTTGTATTTTTAGTAGAGATGGGGTTTCACCGTGTTGCCCAGGCTGGTCTCGAACACCTGGGCTCAAGCCATCTGCCCACCTTGGCCTCCCAAAGTACTGGGATTACAGGCATGAGCCACCACACCTGGCCCAGTTTGTTTACTCATTGATTTAACTAATCCTCTAAAGTGCCTTCAAGGAGCTAGGTGATATTGCTTTAGGCACTGGGAATACCCTAGGGATGAACTAGACTTAGATCCCTGTCCTCGTAAAACTTGCAATCTAGTAGAGAGACAGTGGACAGTTACAGGCACAATAGAATGTCATGTAATGGTAAATGTTAGGAAGAAAAATAAAGCAGGGTGAGAGGACACGAAGTGATGGCAGGAGACTTCTTTTTAGACAGTGTGGTCAGGAAGACCTCTGTGAAGAGGGGGATTTGAGCAGAAACCTGTGAAAAGTGAGGGAGCAGACATTTGGAAACTCAGTTCTAGCTTTTTCAAGACACTTCAGACTTAGATTATGCTACTTGAAACACATAAACACCCACACATTTCAACTTCCGGTAGCGTACATTGGATTTGGATAGATCGAGTCCTTGTAGTAGTATTTCAGAATAGATATGAGTGTCCTAAAGCAACATATTAGTCAGATTGCTATTATAAAAAGCACTATCACTCATAAGAAGGATTTATTATTATTATTATTATTAATAATTTTTTAAATTTTAGACAGAATCTCGTTCTGTCACCCAGGCTGGAATGCAGTGGCATGATCTCGGCTCACTGCAGCCTCTGCCTCCCAGGTTCAAGTGATTCTCCTGCATCAGCCTTCCAAGTAGCTGGGACTACAGGCATAGCCCACCACGCCTGGCTAATTTTTGTATTTTTAGTAGAGGCAGGGTTTCACTATGTTGGCCAGGCTGGTCTCGAACTCCTAACCTCAAACGATCTGCCCACCTCAGCCTCCCAAAGTGCTGGGATTACAGGCATGAGTCACCACACCTGACCCAAAAGAGCATATTTTCATTTTACTAGGTAGAAGGAAATAGGAACAATGACAGGTAATGAAATGGCAGTAAAGAGGTGAGCAAGGCTTGAGATCTTCTAACCAGAGCAGCTCTGTGATATGGAGCTTCCAATGTAGCCATATGCTAGAAGTCAATATGTTGTAGAGATGCAAGTCAGGGAAATCAAGGAAGTCAAAGAACCATGAAGAGAACATGTTAGAAATGTCATCAGTGTATATCTTGAAATCACCGTGAAGCATAAGGATGCAGCGCAAGGGAGAAAGCTAAAAGAGGGTGAGCTTCATGCTAAGGCTGTCTAGGGCAATAGATAGTGCTAAGGAGTGTGCTGATAGAAACAGGTGGCAAGGCCTTCGAGTAAGAATTGGAGCATTCATCATGGAAGACCAGTGGCATGGAAGGTTTGTTGATCAAGGAGCAGAAAGTAGGCCACACTGTCTTCTCTTGAGTCAGGAGTTCTGTAAGAAGATCCAGGCAGGGCAGGCACGGTGGCTTATGCCTGTAGTCCCAGCACTTTGGGAGGCTGAGGCAGACAGATCACTTGAGGTTGGGAGTTTGACGCCAGCCTAGCCAACATGGTGAAACCCCATCTCTACTAAAAATACAAAATTTAGCCAGATGTGGTGGCACATATCTGTAATCCTAGCTACTTGGGAGCCTGAGGCAGAAGAATTGCTTGAACCCAGGAGGCGGAGTTTGCAGTGAGCCAAGATCGTGCCACTGCACTCCAGCCTGGGCGAGAGAGTGAGACTCTGTCTCAAAGAAAAAAAAGAAAAAAAATTAGCCAGGCATGGTGGCACTCACCTGTAATCCCAGCTACTTGGGAGGCTGAGGCAGGAGAATCCCTTGAACCTGGGAGGCAGAGGTTGCAGTGAGCCAAGATTGTACCACTGCACTCCAGCCTGGGCAATGGAGCAAGACTCCATCTGCAAAAAAAAAATAAAGTGAGAAAGATAGGCTTCTAAGTTAAGGCAGATCAAACATCTGCAAAACTGGCATAATAAAGTAAGGTAAATTATATGTGAGACATTCTTTTCTTATCATAATTATTGTAAAGCAGTACTTACTTAGGTAATGATATCATAGTGTTCTGTTTTGTTTTATATTTTTCCTAAGAGCTAAAATGTCATCCTCTCTTCAGTGATGTGGACTGGGAAAATCTGCAGCATCAAACTATGCCTTTCATTCCCCAGCCAGATGATGAAACAGATACGTCCTATTTTGAAGCCAGGAATAATGCTCAGCACCTGACCGTATCTGGATTTAGTCTGTAGCACAAAAATTTTCCCTGTAGTCTAGCCTTGTGTTACAGAATAAGCATGCATAATTATATACTCGTTAATAGTAGATTGATCTAAGGGGGAAAAGATTATGTTACCTGCTTCAATGTGCTTTTCATGTACGTTACACCTTTCACAAAGTTAAAGGGCTGAAAGGAATATAGTCAGTAATTTATCTTAATCTCAAAACTATATATAAATCTTCAAAGCTTTTCTCATCTATTTATTTGTTTATTGCACTTTATGAAAACTGAAACATCAATAAAATTAGAAGACACTATTGAAAGTAAGCCACTAGCTTCATTTTATTTCTCCTCTGATTTCATTTCACTGTTCAGTTTAGTATTAAAATAACAAAATAATCATAGTTTCAGTTGAATGTAATTTATTTGCACATGATTAACTGCAAAAGCTGTGTTCTCAAGGGCAATCATTTAAGGCCATACTTGTGACCTAAGAAATGCAGCTGGAAAATTCCTTCACTTAGTAATTCCTTTGGGCAATAAGGAATAAACAAAAAGACTAAGGCTTTTGCTTACTAATGATACAGTTTTGCCGCCTTGATTTCTATTGGTCCTTGCTCCACAATATGTATTTATTTAAAAATAGTATTGGAGGCTGGGCATTGTGGCTCACGCCTGTAATCCCAGCACTTTGGGAGGCTGAGGCAGGCAAATCGCTTGAGACCAGGAGTTTGAAACCAGCCTGGCTAACATGGCAAAACCCTGTCTCTACTAAAACTACAAAAATTAGTCAGGTATGGTGATGTATGCCTGTAGTCCCAACTACTCAGGAGGCTGAGGCACAAGAATCACTTAAACCAGGGAGGCAGAGGTTGCAGTGAGCTGAGATCACACCACTGCACTCCAGCCTGGGCAACAGAACGAGACTTGGTCTCAAAATAAAACAGTACTGGAACGATTAGGTGTAATATAGTGTAGCACTTTGAATAGCTTGTTCAATTTTCATAAAAAATGTGATGATTTACATCTTATTGTCATTTATTTAAAACATGCAACATTATCAGAAACAGACTGATCCCTTAAGAAACAAAAAATAATTGTGTTTTGCTTAATAAATATAACTATCACAGGTACATTAATCTGTCAACATCATTCTTTTTAACAAAGCGAGACCCCTGTCTCTAGGGGGAAAGAAAAAAACTTGTTCCTTTTGCACATTGGGTTTAGTGTTTGTACTTTCCATTACCATCCCAATAAAGAGCCCTGTTATAATGCAGTTGACAAAATGTACAAATTAAAACAGTTACAGTGAAAGATACACCATTATAATTAGTGCTATATAACTGAATCCATGGGTTAATGGTTTACTGATCTTGGTTTAGTAATAATGACTTAGATTTAATGGTTACTTCTAATAAAATGTTCAAAATACAGCCATTAAAAACTTCATTTAATGTGAATTACATCTTTCCCTTTAATTTGGAAAAAGAATAGAACTATCTATTATCCTTTCATGGTATTTGCCAGTAGTAGAAAGAAAAAAAGTTTTGGAATCAAACACAAATTGTTGAAATTGTTGCTCTGCCACAATAAAAGGCCGAGAGTAGGTTAAACTGAGCTATTGATGATTCACTGTATGTTCAGGATTAATAGTGATTGGGGAGTTGGAATCAACAGAGTAGATTAAGGAACAAGCCAATTTAGTGGCTACCCAGGATATTAACCTTAACAGGGACTTGAAACATTACTGAATAATTGGGGAAATGTTCTGTGAGCCTATTTCCAATGCAGAAGACAATGGCCTTCAGTGGAAAGTTACAAATACTGTTTACTATTAACAGACCTCGCATGTGCAGCTATAGTCACCTGAAATTCAGCCACCAGTCCATCTGGATTCAAGACCTATTTTAGAGGTAGAAGCAACAGGACTTTACTGATATATGGGATGAGGCAGGTGAGAGAAAGGAGGAGCCACATTTGACACCTAACTCTGGCTTGAACAGGTGGGTCGATTGTGGTGCTACATCCTGAACTGGAATGAGGGACAGAATGAGTAAACATACTAAGTTTGAGATGTTTGTCAGACACACAAAGAATTCAAGAAACCAGTTAGACACCTCCAAATAAAAATGGTATGTCTACAAATTCTTTTTTTTTTGAGATGGAGTTTCGCTCTTGTTGCCCAGACTGGAGTGCAGTGCAGTGGTGCAATCTCGGCCCACCATAACCTCTGCCTCCTGGGTTGGAGCGATTCTCCTGTCTCAGCCTCCAATGTAGCTGGGAGTACAGGCATGCACTAGCATGCCCGGCTAATTTTGTATTTTTAGGAGAGATGGGGTTTCTCCATGTTGGTCAGGCTGGTCTCGAACTCCTGACCTCAGGTCATCCACCTGCCTTGGCCTCCCAAAGTGCTGGAATTATAGGTGTGAGCCACTGCACCTGGCCTGCAAATTCTTTTATACTCTTCCTTCAATAGGTGAATGAATAAACTATGGCACATCTATACAATGGGATACTATTCAGCACTAAAAAGAAATGAACTACCATGAAAAGACATAGATGAACCTTAAGTGCATATAACTGGAGGAAGCCAGTCTGACAAGGCGACACACTGTATGATTCCAAATACATGACACTGTAGAAAGGCACAACTATAGAGACAGTGAAAAGATCTGTGGTTGCCAGAAGTTAGCAGGGAAGGATGAATAGGTAGCACACAGAGGATTGTTTAGGGCAGTGAAACTACTCTCTATGATATAATGGTGGATACGTGTTTTAAATTTAAATATGTATCCAAACAAATTTAAAATATATATCCACCATAGAATGTACACTAAGAATGAGGCCCAGGGTAATGATACATCCAGGTTGGTTCATCAGATGTAACAAATGTACCACTCCACCAGATGCTGATGGTGGAAGAGGTTGTGCAGGTGGGGCCAGGAGAGAGGAGACTGGGACATGGGAACTCTGTACTTTCCACTTTATTTTGTTGTAAACCTAAAACAGTTCTAAAAAAATTAAGTCTGTGGCCAGATGCAGTGGCTTATGCCTGTAATCCCAACACTTGGGGAGGCAAAGGCGGGTGGATCACCTGAGGTCAGGAGTTTGAGACCAGACTGGCCAACATGGAGAAACCTCATCTCTACCAACATTACAAAAAATTAGCTGGGCATGGTGGCAGGTACCTGTAATCTCAGCTACTTGGAAGGCTGAGATAGGAGAATTGCTTGAACCCAGGAGGTGGAGGTTGCAGTGAGCTGAGATTGCGCTGCTGCAGTCCAGTCTGGGCAACAGAGCAAGACTCCGTCTCAAAAAAAAAGATATTATACTGATAAGAACTCATACTACACTTGATCTTAGCCAAAAGACTGAGAAGTGATTAAATAATTTTGTAGGCAAAGATATAACTATGAGAGCCAGTTCTAGCCAATGAGACGTGAAGAGTCTCCTGTGTGGACTTTCAAAAAAGTTACTGTTTCCTAATCAGATGGAAAAATACAACCGGGAATTGCCTTCTGCGTTTCACTCTGTGCCTGCCTATTACACAGACATTAGATCTAGGTGTACTTCTCTATCTCGCAAGCATGAAGACAAAAGCTACACACTAAAGATGGGAGAAAGAAAGACAGGAGGAGCCTGTCTACCTGTGGCGTTGTGGAAGCACCTTCCTGGCCCCGGTCTTCGACCTCCAGATTTATATCAAAGGAAAAGACCCAGTTACTTGGTCAAGCCTCCACAATTGGGTTTCTACTACATGCAGCAGAATACTGATACCTTAAATGATACAAGTAGTTAACATCACTTTTACCAGTCTCTGTAGAAGTTACAAGTCATAGATGGGTATTAAAAACACAAAACCCTCTCACAATTTTCCACATAAGGCCAGAGATGTGTATTTAAGATGGTTGATTAGGGCTGGTCGTGGTGGCTCACGTCTGTAATCCCAGCACTTTGGGAGGCAGAGGTGGGTGGATCACCTGAGGTCAGGAGTTCGAGATCAGCTTGTTCGACATGTCGAAACCCCCTCTCTATGAAAAACACAAAAAATTAGCTGGATGTGGTGTCAGGCACCTGTAATCCTGAGGCAGGAGAATCACTGGAACCTGAGAAGCACAGTTTGCAGGAAGCCGAGATCATACTACTGCACTTCAGCCTAGGCAACAGAGCGAGACTCCATCTCAAATAATAAGATGGTTGATTAGGGTTCACTGTGCGGCTGTGGGAAGCCAGTTACTTGGGATAATAACTGAAACCAAGAATTTGACTGGATTGCTAGTATTCTCAACCAGATGACCAAATAAGTTAAATTTCATCCCAGTTTCTGAATTTTATCAAATTATATGGAATAGCTTGGCTTTGAGAGTCATGATTACTTTCTGTGTGACCGCTACTTATTCTCATTGAATTCTTACCTAATCAATGTGCTAACAGTGACAAGTAATAAAAGCTGTATCATTTCTCATTAACCTTTTATTTTTAACTTAGTTTTACAATAAACAGAAAAGAAGTTGATCATTAAAAAAATACTATAGCTGTCCAGTTTAAATGAGGTTCTTATTAAACAAAGCAGGAACACTATATCCTATAATTACATCTTTACTTTTATATACAAGAACTGTGTGCAAAGTGCTTTTCAAACTACAAAATAAGACTTTGGAACAGGATACAAATGGTTATCCCTAGGAGTTAGTATCCCCAACTGCTTGTAATGATTCACAACTGCTTATACTCCTAATTTGCATTTTATTTATTTATATACTAAGAGAAAAACCACTTTTTTCTGATACCAAATTGATATCTAATTTTTAAAAATAATCTTTGAGGCCAGGCGTGATGCCTCATGCTTATAATCCCAGCACTTTGGGAGGCCAAGGCGGGTGGATCACCTGAGGTCAGGGGTTCGAGACCAGCCTGACCAACATGGAGAAACCCCATCTCTACTAAAAATACAACATTAGCCTAGTGTGGTGGTGCATGCTTGTAATCCCAGTTACTCGGGAGGCTGAGGCAGGAGAATCACTCGAACCTGGGAGGTGGAGGTTGCGGTGAGCCAAGATTGCACCACTGCACTCCAGCCTGGGCAACGACAGCAAAACTCTGTCTCAAAAAAAAAAAAAAGAGTAAATAATCTCTGATCCACAGGTCTAAACGTTATTTTTACATATAAATTCAGTTGCTTGCTTCATTTTTTTCACAAATAAATAGGGAACAATTGTTTAAAAGCAAATAGTAGCAGATCCCTTTAGACAGACATATTTTAATCAGTATAGGATTAAAGAATAAAAATATAAAGTTACTTGAAAGAAAAAGAAAAAAAGTTTGGGAAAAGTAAATTGTATTCTTAATACTTTTCAGGCAAACAACCACCCTGTATACTAAAGACAGATTAATTCTTTCTCTCTTATTTAAAACACTCAGAACACATGATGCTAAACCCAACATCATACATCTTGAGAATGCTTAAAAAATATTTGCCACAGGCTGGTCACAGTGGCTCATGCCTATAAACCAAGCACTTTGGGAGGTCGAGGAGGGCAGATCACCTGATGTCAGGAGTTCAAGACCAGCCTGACCAACATGGAGAAACCCCATCTCTACTAAAAATACAAATTTAGCCAGGCGTGGTGGTGCATGCCTGTAATCCCAGCTACTTGGAAGGCTGAGGCAGGAGAATCGCTTGAACCTGGGAGGCAGAGGTTGCTGTGAGCTGAGATCATGCCACTGCACTCCAGCCTGGGCAACAAGAGCGAAACTGTCTCAAAAAAAAAAAATTATTTGCTACAAAGACTGAATCAAAGAAATCTTCAAAGCACAAGGTACATCTAAGTGAGCAGGAAGTTTTGGAAGGCATACAAGAAAAGTCTTCAAGGATCTAAATTACAGTCTTCTTTTTGGTCTAGATGAGAGAGGTGGAGAAGAGGGACTTAAGTTTGTTAGCTGGGCATGCCTTATTCCTATGGAAGCATTTGGCCTGTTAGCTTGCAAATCCCTCCAATACCCCTGTGAAGTAGGTGTATCTAAAATAGTATACCCCGAAGGAAAATCTCAGGCACTAAGAGGTTAAGAGTCCAGTCTGTATAGTTTACCAGTTGCAGAAAAGTGATTTTCATGTGTTTCCTTTTTGACTGCTGTAAAAACAGTATAAATAAGTTTTCATTTTATATTTCAAAGCACCCTATGAAGCAGACACTAGATATCCTTAAAGAAAAATGATTACAAAGGAATAAATGTATATGGTTGAATAAAAATCTTACTAATCATCTATAGGCTCAGAATATACTTTTAAACCTACATGAAGCTCATTCTTCATCATTTCCATCAGCGGGTTATGTCTAGTCTGCAAATCATTTATAAAAACTAAGCCTGGTACATAGGACTCCACTTTTTCATAATGATGCCTGAACACCAAATTCAAGAATTGTGAATGCCCAAGAAAGATTATGGGCAGCCCACAAAGTGAATATAACAATTCTTCCTGCGGTTTTCTATTACGTGGCATGGCAACTCAGTGACTAAGATATAAAGTCAATTACATCTCACTTGAAATTCACTCCTGGTTTGCATTCTTTCTTGTATTTAATTTGGAAAATTAAAAATACTCACTTATAAATCTGATCTCATTATCACAATGGTACCTTTGAAAGCAGCTTATATTACTCTATGGAAGATAATCAGGTAAACATGTTACCAAATGATAATTAATAATGTCCTTCAAGTTCAAGGACAGGGTGAATTTATGTATGCTACTTATAACCTAATAGAGATTGATTATTCAAGTATCAGCAATATTAGTCCTTAAAATGTTATCATTTGTGTAGTGCAAAATACGTATGTGTGTATATGTACACAAACCAAACTACTAGACAACAAAAAGCAATGTAATCATCACAAACTGAGATTTTCTTGTGAACACCACAATCCAGCTCATTCTGAGGTCATCCAGTTCCAGTAGTCTTCTTGAGGAAAATACCATTTTCCTCAGTTCAGTTTTCTTTAAAAAGAAAATAAAAACCAGTTTCCTGTGAGTATAAATGCAAATAATTCTCTGGATGGTAACATAATAATAATAACATAAACATAATAACATTCAAATTCAAAATAAAACCATAAAATTACCAACAGTCTTTATAAAACTACTTCATATGATTTACTGTCTCATAGGAAGGATCCAATTACAAATGCTTAAATTACCAAACAGTTTAAAAACACTTATTTATTTATTTATCGAGGCAAAGTCTTACTCTGTCGCCCAGGATGGAGTGTAATGGCGCCATCTCGGCTCACTGCAACCTCCGCCTCCCAGGTTCAAGCGATTCTCCTGCCTCAGCCTCTTGAGTAGCTGGCATTACAGGCACGTGCTACTACACTCAGCTAATTTTTATATTTTTAGTAGAGACAAGGTTTTGCCATGTTGGCCAGGCTGGTCTTGAACTCCTGACCTCAGGTGATTCACCCACCTCAGCCTCCCAAAGTGCTGAGATTACAGGCGTGAGCCACCGCGCCCAGCCATCCTGGCCAATTTTTTTATTTTTATTTTTATTTTTGAGATGGAGTCTCACTCTGTCGCCCAGGCTGGAGTGCAGTGGCCTGATCTCAGCTCACTGCAACCTCCGCCTCCCAGGTTCAAGCAATTCTCTTACCTCAGCTTTTCGAGTAGCTGGGATTACAGACATGCGCCACCACGCCCAGCTAATTTTTTTTTTTTTTTTTTTTTTGCATTTTTAGTAAAGGCAGGGTTTCACCACATTGGCCAGGCTGGTCTTGAACTCCTGACCTCAGGCAATCCACCCGCCTTAGACTCCCAAAGTGCTGGGATTACAGGTGTGAGCCACTGTGCCCGACCCCAGTTTTTAATAAATAATTTAAATGTACATTTCTCCTCTCTTCGAGATTCTTATCCTTTTCTGGTTGGCTTATACAATTAAGATTTGTGGAAATAATTTCATAATTTTATCAAAATAGAAAAGCTGTGAAACAAATGCTTAACAAAACTATAAGAGGGTGATAGATGTACAACCTGGACTATTCATTTAATCAACACAGATTATGTTTCCATTAGTTTCCAGGCTCTGTGCCAGGCCCTGGGGATTCAAGGATAAATGAGGCAGGCTCTCAGGCCTCAAGAGAGCCTGCCTCTTTTAGGTCGTAGGGGAGGAAGAGATATATGAACCCCAAACTTGCATATATGCAATGTGATGGTTTCAAAGACGGAAGAGTGAATGAGCTATCAGAAAATGGTGGGCTTGTTAGCACAAGACACACAATCACATATGATCTGAGTTCTGCTCTAAAATCTACAAACCCTCCCCAGCACTCAAGATGCCAAAATGCCTGAAACTCTCAAAACAGATTGAATCCTCTCTGTAGAAATACTCTTATGCAACTCCTTTGGCAGGAATGACATTTTAAATAGTCAGATCAACTTTCACATAACAGAAGGAGCTCCCGGCAGCAGGAAGAAAACAGGCCCCTGGAGGAAGAGAATTGAAATGGTTGACTAAGACAAAACAGATGTGGGTGGCTGTGAAGACAAACTGCCTAAGTGAGGTTTTAGCAAGAATGTTAGCTGCAGGTGCCGGAACAGTTAGCAACACTTATCAGGAATCTGCGTGATGCAGATTACTACACACAATCCTTTGCAGATTTATAAAAGGGCAGATTACTTGGTCTCTGAACCCCTAATCTTCTTTATTTTTGAGATGGAGTCTCGCTCTCGCGCCCAGACTGGAGTGCAGTGGCGCGATCTCGGCTCACTGCAACATCCAACTCCTGGATTCAAGTTATTCTCCTATAGCCTCAGCCTCCCAAGTAGCTGGGATTACAGGCGCCCACCACCACACCTGGAAAATTTTTGTATTTTTAGTAGAGATGGGTTTCACCCAGGCTGGTCTCGCACTCCTGACCTCAAGTGATCAACCTGTTACTGGACCAAAGTGAGGGTCAGGCTGCTATTTCTAAGGGCCCAATAATGACATGCAGATAAACTGGGGAGGAAGAGAGTTTTTATTTCTGCCAGCCAGTTACAGAGAGAAGACCTGGAAATTATCGCCAGACCAACTCAAAATCACAGTTTTCTAGAGCTTATATGTCTACGTGTAAATGTGCATTCATCTAAAGACATAAGTGATTACCTTATTTTAATCTATAACCAAGGTCAGAGTCTTGAAGAACTTCCTCTGGAGCCTCAGTACATTTACTTAATCTAAATGGGTCCGGGTGCTGGGGTGATTACCTCCCTACTAAATCACAGAGGTCAGGGGAGCTCCTTCAGACCCCAATAAACTTGTTAGTGGAGGCCTGAAGAGTTTCTTCAGACCCACAGTAAAACTTGTTTAATCCTAAATGGGTCCTGTTAAGAATTCCTTACTTATTTTGTCATGCTTTAAGGCCCAGGAAAGGTCTAGGCAAAACACTTGGTGGGCTTTTGTTACATTCCAGCCTTTGAATAAGGGCACTGGCTTTTAACATTTAACTTAACCACTCAGTCAGTACTGAAACAGATGTTATGGAGGCCAGAGCTAGTGAGACCTGACCTGACACACACCGCCTCAGCCTCCTGAAGTGCTGGGATTACAGGCACGAGCCACTGAGCCCAGCCTGAACCCCCAATCTTCTAATGTAACAGAATGAACATAAATCACTGTCTTCAGAACTTTAAAATTGTTTTCGGGCTCTTAGTGAGATCTTTCTGTTTGGTTTTGTTTTAAATTAACTTGCAAAATGCAGTGATAGAAGAAAAGACACAGGAAACAACAGATAAGGGAACAGAAGTAAATTCTGCCTTCCCCCTCACCACGGTGAATGCTGCTCTAGCTGCACTGCTGCGATTCCTTCTTCTCCTCAGAAGCCCGGCCCTGACGTTTTCTGTCACTGCCTTCTGCCTTTAGGCTCCATTTGGAGAATGTTCCTCCTGAGACCCTCCCCACTCCCAATCAGTTTGTATATATTACCTTTCTACTGAAGGCTGAGTGTCCCCAAGAAAATTACATGATAGCAAATTTAGGAATCTGGGCAGGCTGCTTAAGAAAACTGGTTAGAAACGTCCTTTCCTTCAAAGTAGTATCAGAGGTGTGTGAACCAGAGCAACTCCATCTTGAATAGGAGCTAGGTAAAATGAGTCTGAGACCTATTGGGCTGCGTGTCCAGACAGTTAAGGCATTCTTTTTTTTTTTTTTTTTTTTTTTTGAGACGGAGTTTCGCTCTTGTTACCCAGGCTGGAGTCAATGGCGCGATCTCGGCTCACCGCAACCTCCGCCTCCTGGGTTCAGGCAATTCTCCTGCCTCAGCCTCCTGAGTAGCTGGGATTACAGGCACGAGCCACTGTGCCCAGCTAATTTTTTGTATTTTTAGTAGAGACGGGGTTTCACCGTGTTGACCAGGATGGTCTCGATCTCTTGACCTCGTGATCCACCCGCCTTGGCCTCCCAAAGTGCTGGGATTACCAGTTAAGGCATTCTAAGTCACAGGATGAGATAGGAGGTCAGCACAAGATCCAGGTCATAAAGACTTTCCTGAGAAAAGAGGTTGCAGGAAAGAAGCCGGCCAGAATCCACCAAAGCCAAGATGGCGATGAGAGTGACCTCTGGTCATCCTGACTGCTACACTCCCACCAGCGCCATGACAGTTTACAAATGCCATGGCAACGTGAGGAAGTTACCCTACAAGGTCTAAAAAGGGGAGGCACGCCCGGGCGCGGTGGCTCACGCCTGTAATCCCAGCACTTTGAGAGGCCGAGGCGGGTGGATCACAAGGTCGAGATCGAGACCATCCTGGTCAACATGGTGAAACCCCGTCTCTACTAAAAATACAAAAAAAAAATTAGCCGGGCGTGGTGGCACATGCCTGTGGTCCCAGCTTCTTGGGAGGCTGAGGCGGAAGAATCGCTTGAACCCAGGAGGCGGAGGTTGCAGTGAGCCAAGATTGAGCCACTGCACTCCAGCCTGGTGACAGAGCAAGACTCCATCTCAAAAAAAAAAAAAAAAAAGGGCGGGAGGGAGGCATGAGTAGCCCACCCCTTGTTTAGCATATCATCAAGAAATTACCATAAAAATGGGCAACCAGCAGCCCTTGGGGCTGCTCTGTCTATGGAGTAACCATTCTTCTATTCCTACTTTCTTAATAAACTTGCTTTCACTTTATGGACTCGCCCTGAATTTTTTCTTATGCAAGATCCAAGAACCCTCTCTTGGGGTCTGGATTGGGATCCCTTTCTTGTAACAGTAATAATTTACGCCGGGCATGGTGGCTCAGGCCTGTGATCCTAGTACAAGAGAGGCTGCGGTAGGAGGATGTCTTGAGGGCAGGAGTTCGAGACTAGCCTGTGCCACAGAGTGAGACCCTATCTCAATAAAAAATAAGAAAATTAGTTGATATCTGCCTACAGTCCCAGCTACTCAGGAGGCTGAGGCAGGAGGATTGCTTGAGCCTAGGAGTTTGAGGCTGCAATGACCTATGATTGTACCACTACACTACAGCCCAGGCAAGACGGTGACGCCTTGTCTCAAATAAATAAATAAATAAAGTAATAGTTTAGTCTCTTGGATTTAACAAGTCTGCTTTCAGTATTTGACTCAAGGATAATTTTAATAGCAGAGTTGTCAGGCTGGACAACCAGGGACGGGTGTTACCACAGGAGACGCTTCAGGGCCTTTTTCTGAACAAGAAGTCTGCAGGTACTGCTCCTCCTATCACATACAGAATGTTTTTCTGATCCATTGCAGAGTGACAGCTTAAGAAATCTCTTTTACTTTTAAATTTATATTATTCTACACTAGAAAAAAAATTAAACAGTAGACTCTGTGTATTACTTTTAATGTTAGAGGAAAAGATATTTATTTTCAAAAGCATATCCCAAGCTGGATCATGCCTAGAATCCCGGCACTTTGGGAAGCCAAGGTAGCTGGATCACCTGAGATCAGGAGTTCAAGCCCAGTCTGGTCAATATGGTGAAATCCTGTCTCCACTAAAAATAACAAAAATTAGCCGGGCGTGGTGGCGCATTCCTGTAGTCCCAGCTTCTCAGGAGGCTGAGGCAGGAAAACCACTTGAACCCAGGAGGTGAAGGCTGCAGTAGGCCAATTTCGCACCACTGCACTCCAGCCTCCTATATAGTCCTATATGTATATATGTATATATACATGTCCTATATGTATATATTCCTATATGTCCTATACATATGTAAAACATATAGGACTATCCTATATCTATCGTACATATCCTAGTATGTCTGTGTCCACGTGCATAGTTACTCAATAAAATGAAAGCTTTTCCATGTTTTATGGTACTTCCATTTGCCATCTTGCCCAAAGAGGGATGCAGTTATAGACACAACACACATTTATTGAGCACCTACTACGTGCCAGACACTGTTTTGGCGGATGAGGTACAGGATGATCCCCCTTATAAGTAGGACACACCCTCTACTTGCGCACACTTTCCCCATTCTAATCAGATTTCTAGACCTTTCTCTTCATCTCTAACACAGAATCTGTCTCTTTCAAACCATACAACTGCTCTCTAGTCTTCATTCCTTTAACTATCAGATTACAAACTGCTAAACAATGTGAGATTAAAAGATGCCTAAATCTCCTTAGGGCTAAAACTTATTTCCATATCAAATATGGCCCTACCTCCAACCTCAGTTCATCTATTATATATATAAGCAAACAATATGGGTAAAAACACTATGCCTTGTCAAAATGAAGTTGCACAGTGGTAATAATTTGCAATTTGGAAGGATCAAACAGTCAACATACAGTGAGAAACCTACAAAGGTTCAATAATAACCAAGTAGAAAATTAAAAATAGGAAAGAGTTTCTCCATTCAGAGACATCCGTGAACAACTAAAAGGGATACTTAGGAGAAATAGTGAACAACCTTTTACAAAATTTCTAATAGTAAGGAACATTTAAAAATTTTAGAAAAACTCTAATTTTCTGTGACTGTTGAAGCAGAGTATCGTTTGTTTTTTCAATGTTTTATAAAGTAATAAGCTGGTTCCATCTTAAGCATAAAATAAATTATTAACCAAAGTAAGCTTTAGGTTGTTTTTTTTTTAAGCAAATTCCTCTACTCTCGAACTCCCAACTTTCTACAAAGGAAACATGAAAAGGAACTTTGAAATGCGTTACAAATATGTAAACATCAACCCTTAGTGGCACTGAGCCCTGCTGCTTGTATCCAGCATTACTACATATCTGACAAAGGCTTGGTTCTTCTTTCCTATTACCAGGGATATTCAAATGTAAAACACTGTACAGCACTAAACCCACTGGAGGAATTAAAAATGTGTAGAAGAAGAAAAGAAAAGGATTTAAAATCAGGTCTGTTTTTTTTTTTTTTTTTGAGACAGTCTCACTCCATCACCCAAGCTGGGGTGCAGTGGCATGATCATGATTCACGGCAGACTCAACCTCCTGGGCTCAAGTGATCCTCCCACCTCAGCCTCCCAAGTAGCTGGGGCTACAGGTGTGCACCACCAACCCAGCTAATTTTTTTATTTAGTTTTTTAAATTTTTTGTAGAGACAGAGTCTCACTTTCTTCCCAGGATGTTCTTGAATTCCTGGGCTCAAGCAATCCACCCACCTCAGCTTCCCAAAGTCCTAGGATTATAGACAGGAGCCACTGCATCTGGCAACTTTTTAGATTTAAGGATTTTCTTGAACCCAAGGGTTTGGCCTCAGGTTATTCCTAACATGGACAGACTCAGGGTTACTTTCAGGGATTCCAATCTATTATTCTCTGACCTATTTGACGGATCTTGTTATCCCAAACTGGAATTCTGGTCCTCAAAGTAACCTCCAGCCAGGCACTGTTGGTTGTGCCTGTAATCCCAGCTCTTTGGGAGGCCGAAGCAGGTGGATCACCTGAGGTCAGGAGTTTGAGACCAGTCTAGCCAACTAAAAATACAAAAATTAGCCAGGCATGGTGGCACATGCCTGTAATCCCAGCTACTCGGGAGGCTGAGGCAAGAGAATCACTTGAACCCGGGAGATGGAGGTTACAGTGATCCGAGATTGTGCCACTGCACTCTAGCCTGTTGACAGAGCGAGACTCCATCTCGAAAAAAAATAACAATAAAATACATAAAATAAAATAAATTTTAAAAATAAAGTTACCTCCAAATTCCTTTTTGATTAATTTTTTAAAATAGAGACAGCGTCTCCCTATGGTGCCCAGGCTGGTTTCAAACTCCTTTGCTCAAGCAATCCTCCTGCCTTGCCCTCCCCAGCGTGCTGGGATTATAGGTGTGAGTCACTGTGCCTTTAATTGGTATATGCCTGTAGTCTCAGCCACTCAGGAGGCTGAGATGGAAAGGATCACTGGCTTCAGTGCACACGATCATGCCTGTGAATAACCACTGCCCTCCAGCCTGGGCAACAAAATGAGACCCCAGTCTGAAAAAAAAAAGAGAGAGAGAGAAGCGTGTAGTCACTTTTGTGTTGTTGCCTAACTCAAAGGTGTATAAATCCATCAGATGCTCTCAAGTGAAAATGTTTTTAAGTCTAACAAGTACCTAGGAATCCACAAGATATCATTTCCAAGGGAGTTTCCATCTCAGGATAAATACAGAATGTTCACTGTGACAATGTATCCATAAAATGGACCTATTATCCCCTTAATTGCTACTGAAAGCTCTGTTTACTACAGGTTATGAGAGTTACACACCATTTCAAATGATAAAACTGTTCTTACCTTCGCCTTCTTTGATAGTATAAATACACCAACCACTGTGCAATAAAAGGCCATACGATGGCAAAAGTTAACACACCAGGAGACATCTCAAAGGGCCACCAAGATGGTCTCTGAGAAAACACAATAAGCTTGTCACCAATCTCTTCAATACTGCATGTTAAACTTAAAAACATAACTAATTCATAATTTTCAAAGTAGAAAATTAGTAACAAATCTCACTCCTGCTGAAGGGAGGAAGATATTCTGCATTTCAGAGTGTAATTCAGGAAGCAGGCTTTCAGGAGTAGTTCGGACTTAAACAAACACCAAACAAGTATTTTTTAACTTCAAAGGTAGCTTTCATTTGGGATGATTTAAAGATTTCGTACGTTCTAAATGTATTGTAACATATGAAATCCTGGCATTTAAATTTTTAAAAAACTGTCTTACCTGTGAGGTGGGCTGACTAGTAGTCTGCAATGTTGATGTTGACGATTTTGCCTGTCAATGCAAATGGAAGTGACTTAGCCTTGAAAAAATAAAAAGCACAGTAATTTTTCTATTTCCTATCTTTTTAAAAAAGGCAGAAATTTTGAGGTTTTGGGGGTTGTTTTTGTTTTCTTTATGTATAGAACAGTTGGAACATAGAACTATTAGTTTATTCAGTATTCTTCTGTGAACTATACTTTGATTATCCTGAAACTAATACTTACCAAAGCACAAGTTTCCTAAAACTGCAAGCCAAACAATACTTTGATGCTTTGTATTTTTAGCTCAAATTATATAAAATTATCAAAATAAAACCTCAAATCCATCTGAACTTTTATGTGCTTTACAGTCTTATTACATTACCTACTTGACTTTTCTTTTTCTTTTTTTTTTTTCTTTGAGATGGAGTTTCACTCTTGTTGCCTAGGCTGGAGTACAATGGTGCAATCTCAGCTCACTGCAACCTCTGCCTCCCAGGTTCTAGCGATTCTCCTGCCTCAGCCTCCCAAGTAGCTGAGATTACAGGCATGCACCACCACACTTGGCTAATTTGTTTTTGTATTTAGTAGAGACAGGTTTTCATCATGTTAGTCAGGCTGGTCTCAAACTCCTAACCTCAGGTAATCCACCTGCCTCAGCCTCCCAAAGTGGTGGGATTACAGGTGTGAGCCACCGTGAGGAGTGACTTTTCTTTTCTTTTTCTTTTTCTTTGCACAATTTGACCTTTCAATGTTATCCAAGCGACTTTTCTTTTTGAGACACGATCTCAGCTCACTGCAATCTCCACCTTACGAGTAGCTGGGATTACAGGCATGTGCCACCACACCCAGCTAATTTTTGTATTTTTGGTAGTAGAGGTGGGGTTTTACCATGTTGGCCAAGTTGGTATCGAACTCTCGACCTCAGGTGATCCATCCACCTCAGCCTCCCAAAGTGTTGACAGTACAGGCATGAGTCACCACCGTGCCTGGCCCAATTTATTTCTTCTATGAATCACCCAAGTGAATTATGCAAATTTTAAGGAAAAAAAGTCCTAAATCAAAATCTTTTCAACTTTATTGTATTATTGTATTGTATTTTTGTAGAGATGAGGTCTTGCTTTGTTGCCCAGGCTAGAGAGATCATGGCTCACTGCAGCCTTCAACTCCTGGGTTCAAGCGGTCATCCTGCCTCAGCCTTCTGAGTAGGTGGGCCGACCACCAAGCCTGGCTATTTTAATTTTACTTTTTTGTAGACATAAGGTCTTGCTATGTTGCCCAGGCTGGTCTTGAACTCCTAGCCGCTGGTTATCCTCTTGCCTCGACCTCCCAATGTGCTGAGATTACAGGTGTGAGCCATGGGCCTAGCCTAAAGTTTTATATAACAGTGAAAAAGTAAATGTCTAAGAAAATACATCAAAAGAATTTCAGCAGAATCTCAATACCACTAAAGATACTGAATATATGTAAAATATTCTTAGAAAAAAAAAAAAAACTTAGAACATTCCAGGCACAGTGGTTCATGCCTGTAATCCCAAGCACTTTGGGAGGCTGAGGTGGGCTGAATATTTGAGCTCAGGAGTTTGAGACCAGCCTGGGCAACATGGCAAACTCAGTCTCTACAAAAAATACAAAAATTAGCTAGACGTGGTGGTATGCACCTGTGGTTCCAGCTACTTGGGAAGTTGAGGTGGGAGGATGACGTGGTCCCAGGAGGTGGAGGTTGCAGTGAGCCAAGTGCAGTGGCGTGATCTAGGCTCACTGAAACTTCCGCCAACTTCGTTCAGGTGATTCTCATGCCTCAGCCTCCCAGGTAGCTGGGATTACAGGCACGCACCACCACGCCCTGCTAATTTTTGTACTTTTAGTAGAGATGGGGTTTCATCATGTTGGCCAGGCTGGTCTCGAACTTCTGGTCTCAAGTGATCCACTCACCTCAGCCTCCCAAAGTGAAATTATAGGTGTGAGTCACTGTGCCCAGTCACAAGGCACTATTTTAAACTCTTTTTCCTTATAGACCCTCTTGAGGATCTCATGAGGACAACAAATCCTTTCCCATCAAAAATGCAAAATCAAAGACAAATGTGCGTAGTATTTTAGGGTGTTTGTAGACTCCTGGAAGTCTAGGAATTTGCAGTCTGATTAATAATAATATGTAACTGAGAATCCTGGGGATACATATAATTTTAAAAAACATGTAATAACTTGAGTAACTTACTGATTAGGTAAAGAGAAAGATATTCCCAGTGGTTGTTTAGGGAAGCCTGCAGTATCAGTTTCTTTACATGAGTCTACATTCAATGTATTTATCTTGTAATGGAAGCATATCTTCTTTGATTAATCCCTGCAAATACTTCTTAACATCTGTTACAGCATGATGCTTCAATGTTATATAATGTTTGCAGCTAGGTCAGATAGTCAAGGCTAATTACTTCTTTATTCTCTTTAACAAATGTTACTCAAGGAGAGGCAGGTGAGTCCAGGGATTATTACAGGCCACAGTCAAATCTATAAATCAAACTGAAGTGTCTCTTCCTATGAACCTTTTCCATTCATTCATTCATTCATTCATTTTGAGACAGAATCTCACTCTGTCACCCATGCTGGAGTGCAGTGGCACGATCTCAGCTCACTGCAATCTCTGCTTCCCAGGTCCAAGCGATTCTCCTGCCTCAGCCTCCCAAGTAGCTGGGATTACAGGCATGCAACACCTCACCTGGCTAATTTTTTTATTTTTAGTAGAGACAGAATTTCACCATGTTGGCCAGTCTGGTCTTAAACTCCTGAATCAGATGATCCACCTACCTCAGCCTCCCAAAGTGTTGGAATTACAGGCATGAGGTACCTCGCCCAGCCATTTTTCTTTTTTTTTTTGAGATGGAGTCTCACTCTGTCACCCAGGCTGGAGTGCAGTGGCACAATCTCAGCTCACTGCAACCTCCACCTCCCGGGTTCAAGCGAGTTTTCCACCTCAGCCTCCCGAGAAGCTGGGATTACAGGCACCCACCATCATGCCTGGCTAATTTTTGTATTTTTAGTAGAGATAGGGTTTCGCCATGTTGGCCAGGCTGGTCTTGAACTCCTGACCTCAGGTGATCCGCCTGCCTCAGCCTCCCAAAGTGCTGAGATTACGGGCAGGAGCCACCATGCCCAGCTCTTTCTCTCTCTCTCTCTCTCTCTATATATATATTTTTTTTTGAGACAGAGTTTCGCTCTTGTTACCCAGGCTGGAGTGCAAAGGCGCGATCTCGGCTCACCACAACCTCTGCCTCCTGGGTTTAGGCAATTTTCCTGCCTCAGCCTCCTGAGTAGCTGGGATTACAGGCATGCGCCACCATGCCCAGCTAATTTTTTGTATTTTTAGTAGAGACGGGGTTTCACCATGTTGACCAGGATGGTCTCGATCTCTTGACTTCGTGATCCACCCGCCTCGGCCTCCCAAAGTGCTGGGATTACAGGCGTGAGCCACTGCGCCCGGCTTTCTCTATTATTTTAAGCAGTAATTAGTTTCTGGGTCAGTCTTAAACAATATTTTCAAAACTAAGTTCTTTTCATTTTTACTAAAATACATTAATTTACGTAAATATGTTCAACACAGATTCCACATGGCTTTCCAGAATCAGTAAATAGAAGAAGGTATGACACATTTGAAAGTTTACCTGTGAAGCAGTCAGTGTTTCCAGTTTCTGCAGTCTCTGAAGGACATTCTGCATGTCCTCCTGCAGTCTCATCAGCACGAGGGCGATCTGCTCATTGAGGCTGCCTTGGGACCCTCTATTGGAGCCCCAGCGCTCCCCATCACCTCCACTTCCCACCTGCCGACCCTTGGTTCCTTCACTCAGGTGTTGCATCCTATGTCCTATTTTAAGAGACAAAAATAAGTTTGTTTTAAGTAATTCTTATGCAAGTAGAAACTGTTTTATTCATTTCCCTCTGTTATTTCTTTGAGATCTAAATTTCCAAAGTGTGGCCAGGAGCAGTGGCTCATGCCTGTAATCCCAGCACTTTGGGAGGCTGAGGCAGGTGGATCACCTGAGGTCAGGAGTTCAAGACCAGCCTGGCAAACATGGCGAAACCCTATCTCTACTAAAAATACAAAAATTAGCCAGGCGTAGTGGCATGTGCCTGTAATCCCACTGCACTCCAGACTGGGCGACAGAGCGCTAGACTCCATCTCAAAAATAAATAAGTAAATAAATAAAGATAGTGAGGGAAGAAAAAAAGGTAATCAATCACACCTCTTCCTCTTCTGACATTAGAGAATTCGTCATTTTCGCCGCCTCGCTTCTCCCGGTGTGGCGCTCCACTGTTATTCCTACCATCTTCTCCTCCATGCTTGACTTCACCTTTTCCTTCAACTGCAACCACCTGCATATTCCCAATGTTGCCATTTCCAGGAAGTACTTGAACATCTTCACGAAATCCAGAATTTTCCATGGGTTGACTGGAATGACCACCCAAGTAATATTGAAATGGTCCATTGTTGGATGTAAAGCTGTCTAAAGACTACAAATTTAAAATGACACTGAGTTAAAAGCTATAAACATTAATTATACACCATAAAGTTTTTACAGCAATAGGAGAAATACCATTTTTCTAAATGTTCTTTCATGTTATTATGGGAAATATTCTTTTTCTAAAAATGTCTTCAATTCTGGCTGGGCGCAGTGGCTCACGCCTGTAATCCCAGCACTTTGGGAGCCTGAGGCGGGCAGATCATCTGAAGTTGGAAGTTTGAGACCAGCCTGACCAACATGGAGAAACCCTGTCTCTACCAAAAAGACAAAAAATTAGCCAGGCATGGTGGCACATGCCTGTAATCCCAGCTACTCGGGAGGCTGAGGCAGGAGAATCTCTTGAACCCAGAAGGTAGAGGTTGCGGTGAGCTGAGATCATGCCATTGTACTCCAGCCTGGGCAACAAGAGTGAAACTCATCTCAAAAAACAAAAAAGAAAATGAAAAAGAAAAAGAAAGTAAAAGAATAAAGAATAAAGAATGGTTACTGCATAGGCAGAGCCTAAATGTGTTTGTTTTTCAAAAAACTCACCTAAGACATTGATGGATGACAATCTATAATTAACCTAGATTTAGTGAGGGTGGTGATGAGGTGGGGTTGTATTTTACTTTCCTTCAGGAAGGGACATCTTAGTTAGGGTATAAAGGGTATCTAAGAGTCCTCAGCGAAGAGGGAGGATGTACAAGTGAGGGTGGGGGTGGGAAGGGACTTGACACATTAGAGAGAGAAGGCCGGGGTAGGTGGTGAGCAAAGACCACATAGGAGAGTGGTGTTAACAGAGGCCAGCAAGGGGCCAGGCGAGGTGGCACACCTGTAATCCCAGCACTTTGGTAGGCTGAGGCAGGCAGATCGCTTGAGGCCGGGAGTATGAGACCAGCCTGGCCAACATGGTGAGACCTTGTTTTCACTAAAAATACAAAAATTAGCCAGGTGGGGTGGCGCACACCTGTAGTCCTAGCTACCTGGAAGGCTGAGGCATGAGAATCAATTAAACCCAGGAGGTGGAAGTTGCAGTGAGCCCAGATTGTGCCACTGTACTCCAGAAGCCAGATCAGACAGCTCCTTGATCTTTAATCCATTAACTGATTGAGAGAGAAAACAGGAACAAACTTATAAGTTAGCAGCCAGATATTTACTGAGATTAATCTCTGTCTGGTCCCTTTCATCAACCTTTCCCAAACATCTCTTTTTTAAAAAGAAAAAATAAAAGGGCATCTGGGTTTTTCCATCCTTTTCATTTTTCACTAATTTCTCTCATTCTTAGTTTGGCCTCCTTATCCTTATTCTTCCAATCTATGTGCTTTTTTTTTTTTTTTTTTGAGACAAGTTCTGGCCTTATAGGCCAGGCTGGAGCACAGTGGCATCATCTTGGCCACTACAACCTCTGTCTCCCAGGCTCAAGCCTTCCTCCCACCTCAGCCTCCCCAAGTAGCTACCATGCCTGGCTAATTCTTGTATTTTTTTGTAGAGACAGGGTTTTGCCATGTTGCCCATGCAGATCTCAAACTCGTGAGCTCAAGCGATCCAGCTGCCTCGACCTCCTCCCACAGTGTTGGGATGATAGGGGTGCGCCACCATGACTGGCCTATGCTACTCATTTGTGTTTGACCTTAGGTAAAAGATATGTTATTCATGTGTTTTTAAAATTTGAGAAAACTAAGAGATAGATTTAATTGCATTATGAAATGAGAAAAGGAGAAAAACACAAAGAGAAAAGTGAAAATCAGTTCAGGGAGGCAAAAGATAAATGATTGTCTATAAGACACACTGAACTATATTAGAACAGGTAGGAGACAGAATGGGGAAAGGATGTAAAAAGGCCAAACAGAAATATAGCTGTAAAAACCACCCTCATCAGATTAATAACTAGAATACATAAGGAGCATAAACAACTCAATAGGAAAAAAAAATCTAATAATCTGATTAAAAATGGGCAAAAGATCTGAATAGACATTTCTCAAAAGAACTACAAATGGCAAACCGTTACATGAAAAGGTGCCAACATCACTGATCATCAGAGAAATGCAAATCAAAACTGTGATTGCAAATCAAATCAAAACAATGAGATATTATCTCACCCCAGTTAAAATGGCTTTCATCCAAAAGGCAAGCAATAACAAATGCTGGCGAGGATGTGGAGAAAAGGAAGCCCTTGTACATTGCTGGTGAGAATGTAAATTAGTACAGCCACTATGCAGAACAGTACGGAAGTTCCTCAAAAAACAAACAATACTAAAAACAGAGTTACCATATGACCAGCAATTCCACTACTGGCTGTATACTCAAAAGAAAAGAAATCAATATATTGAAGAGATATCAGCACTCCCATGTTTACTGCAGCACTGTTCACAATAGCCAAGATTTGGAAGCAATCTAACCGTCCATCAACAGACAAATGAATAAAGAAAACGTGGTACATATACACGATGGAGTACTATTCTACCATAAAAAAGAATGAGATAAAAATAAATCAAAAAGAAAAAAAAAAAAGAATGAGATCCTGCCACTTACAATATGGATTGAATTGGAAGATATTATGTTTAGTGAAATAAGCCAGGCACAGAAAGAAAAACTTCAAATGTTCTCACTTATTTGTGATAGCCAAAAATTAAAACAAACTCATGGAGATAGAGATACAGTGAATAAGATCTAGTATCTGACAGCACAGCAGAGTGGCTATAGTTGGCAATATTTTTGCTGTACATTTTAGAATACCTGAGGGAGTACAATTGGAATGTTTGTAACATAAAGAAATAATGAGTGCCTAAAGTAATGAACACCCCATTTACCCTGATATGATTATTATACATCATATGCCTGCACCAAAATATCTCATGTACCCCATAAATAAATATTTATGATATTTTTTATATTTTACAAAAATAAAGTGTAGATGGGGTCTCCCATCTTGCCCAGGCTGGTCTCAAACTCCTGGCTTCAAGTGATGTTCTTGCTTGGGATTAGAGGTATGAGCCACCGCACCCAGTCTACCTCATAAATATATACACCTACTATGTGCCCATAAAAATTAAAAATAAACCACCCTCATCATTATCAGAAAAAGTTGAGAAAAATAATTCATGGACTTTTATAATTTTTTTTCAAGTTTTCTCTTTCAATACTGCATCTTAATCAACTGAAATTTAAAAATTATTTCCACTAAAAATTTCAATCCAATGAATTATAGTCAATATGAAGAACAGACTTATTTATTTAAAAACTATTCAGGCCAGGCTCAGTGACTCACACCTTTAATCCCAGCATTTTGGGAGGCCGAGGTGGTAGCACTGATTAAGGCCAAGATTTTGAGACTATGCTAGGCAACATATCAAGAACCCATATTTGAGCTGGGGGCGGTGGCTCATGTCTGTAATCCCAGCACTTTGAGAGGCTGAGGCAGGCAGATCACTTGAGGCCAGGACTTTTAGACCAACCTGGCCAAAATGGTGAAACTCTGTCTCTACTGAAAATATAAAAATTAGCCAGGCATAGTGGCATACACCTGTAATCCCAGCTACTTGGGAGGCTGAGTCAGGAGGATTGCTTGAACCTAGGAGGCGGAGGTTGCAGTGACCTGAGATTGCACCACTGCACTCCAGCCTGGGCGACAGAGCGAGACCCCATCTCTAAAAAACAAAAACAACAACAAAGAAAATCATTCAATTTTCCTGAACATTAATAAATGTTTCAAACATAGGGACTAGCATAAAAAGTGTTTCCTCTGCATCTCCATCCACATCTCCTAGAATATTTATAAATATGTGTACATTATTAGTTATAATGGAATAGTTAATTGTTATTAATTTTTCTTTCTTTGACTTTTCCAGAATTTTACATATTTTTGAATTAAGAAAAAGTTGTTTAAAATACAAATGTTTAAACATTTTAGGGGCATATTTTCAAAATGAAAAATAGCATGTATATTTGCTACTAACCGACGTTACGCATTGAATTCTAACATACCACTTTGAAAATTTACCAATCACAAAATGTCATTTTTACCTCTTCTTGTCCAAATTGTTCCATAGAATCACAGTAAACTTCACTGTCTGAATCACTTGTCAAATGCTGAATTCCTGTAATATCTTCAACATGATCATCATTTATATCTAAATGTGAACAAAAGTGCAGATAGTATAATATACTCTAATAAAAGAAAAACAAATTTATTCCGTTTTTTGCTTTTTTTGAGATGGAGTCTCACTCCATTGCCCAGGTTGGAGCACAGTGGTGTGATCTTGGCTCACTGCAACTTCTGCCTCTTGGGTTCAAGCGATTCTCCTGCCTCAGCCTCCCAAGTAGCTGGAATTACAGGTGCCTGCTACCGTGCCCAGCTAATTTTTTTTTTTTTTTAGATGGAGTCTCATTCTGTCACCCAGGCTGGAGTGCAGTGGTGAGATCCTGGCTCACTGCAACCTCCACCTCCAGGGTTCAAGCGATTCTCGTGCCTCAGCCGCCCGAGTAGCTGGGATTACAGGCGCATGCCTGTAATTTTTTGTATTTTAAATTGAGACAGGGTTTCGCCATGTTGGTCTGGCTGGTCTTGAACTCCTGACCCACCCACCCAGGCTTCCAAAGTGCTGGGATTACAGGCATGAGCCACTGTGCCCAGCCAATTTTTGTATTTTTAGAAGAGACAGAGTTTCACCATGTTGTCCAGGCTGGTCTCCAGCTCCTGACCTCAGGTGATCCATCCACCTCAGGCTCCCAAAGTACCTGGGATTACAGGCGTTAGCCACCGCGCCTGGCCTTTATTCCATTTTCTTTTTTTTTTTCCTCTTTTTCTTCTTAGTCCGTTTTCATATTCCATTTTCAAAATTCATCAGCCTTATATTTTTTTTAGCCTTATTTTTATACTGAGAGACAAATTTGATTTATCAAGCCACACTTTTTAAAATTTACCAAAACTTTAAATTTAGTTGATAATTTTTATTTGAAAAGACCAAAATATTTTGTCACTGAATTCCATAAAGACAGTCTAGATGAAACCTTATAAAACCTAAAAGCCCCATAAGAAAAAACTACCTACCAAGCAGGATGCCTAAATGTAAGATGCAACTATGCAAGTTTGGTTCTTACGTTAAGAAATGATGTTTCTCGGATGGGCTAGGCAGCTCAAGCCTGTTATCCCAGCACTTTGGAAGACCAAGGCGGGTAGATCACTTGGAGTTCAAGACCAGCCTGGCCAACATGGTGAAACCCCATCTCTACTAAAAATACAAAAATTAGCTAGGCCTGGTGGCAAATGCCTGTAATCCCAGCTACTGGGGAGGCTGAGGCAGGAGAACTGCTTGAACCCAGGAGGTGAAGGTTGCAGTAAGCCGCGATGGTGCCATTGCACTTCAGCCTGGGCAAAGAAGCAAGACTCCATCTCAAAAAAAAAAGAAAGAAAAAGAAATGATGTTTCTCATATGGACTATTAGGTATCCCTAAAAATTGAAAAATAGGCCAGCATGGAGGCTCAAGCCTGTAATACTAGCACTTTGGGAGGCTGAGGAGGGCAGATCACTTGAACCCAGGGGTTCCAGACCAGCCTGGGCAACCTGGCAAAACCCTGTCTCCACAAAAAATTTAAACATTAGCTGGGCGTGATGCTACATGCCTGTAACCCCAGCTACTCAGGAGGCTGCAGCAGAATTGCCCAGGAGTTCAAAGCTGCAGTGAGCCATGACTATGTCACTGCACTCCAGCCTGGGCAACAGAAAGAAATACATATATAACCCTGGCCCTAATTCACTCTCTTTCAAAACCATAAACCCTATAATATTAACAAACCCTAAGATATGACTAAATAAGAGATTTTTAAATTCAAAACTGATCCTAAAGATCCGGTAATTATTAAAAGACTATTCATAGGAAAGAGGCTGGACACAGAATTATTTGGGGACAATACCTTGGTGAATACAAACAGCAGTTTTTCCAGTTTGCCCCAAGTTTTCATCAATAGGCTTTACTTCTTCAGTGTTTCTGTCATTCAGGGAAGAACTGGCATGAATGTCATTCTGCATATCCTGAACAAAGCCATCTTTATCATAGCCATTAGTGACAATGATTTCCAAATTCTTATGGTCTGCTGACTTCTTCATCATTTTCTTATCTTTTATGAGAAAATGGAGAGATTCATAAAAGTTCACAGTAGGTCACCTTCTGCATACCATGTTTTCATAACCAGTTGTCATTTCCCTAACCTACCACAATCCCTTTGAAGGGTTTCCTACTTGGATCAAAGAGAAGGCATGCTCCTTGAAATAGGGTTTACTATATTCTAAGAGCTCACCCAAACTATGTTGGCTTCAAAACTGTTTCAGTTCCCTGTGAATCTTCTAGAATTCCTTTAAAAAGTAATCTCTCGGCCAGGCGCGGTGGCTCACGCCTGTAATCCCAGCACTTTGGGAGGCCGAGGCGGGTGGATCACGAGGTCAAGAGATCGAGACCATCCTGGTCAACATGGTGAAACCCCGTCTCTACTAAAAATACAAAAAATTAGCTGGGCATGGTGGCGCGTGCCTGTAATCCCAGTTACTCAGGAGGCTGAGACAGGAAGAATTGCCTGAACCCAGGAGGCGGAGGTTGCGGTGAGTCGAGATCGCGCCATTGCACTCCAGCCTGGGTAACAAGAGCGAAACCCCGTCTCAAAAAAAAAAAAAAAAAAAAAAGTAATCTCTCAAAGTCTTTTTACTCTTAGGCATAAGCAAATTGCTTTATGAGACCTAGCAGTGCAAAGGGGTCCACGTAGTTGATAAAAAAGATCCTTAAAGGTGTTATTTGTCATAACTTACTGGAAAGGGAAGGCAAAACTAAGTTATACAGTTTGTTTTAGTGTCTTTCTGTCTCCCCTTTTGAAAACAGTCTTCCCATGTATCACTGGTATTCTAACAAGGCGCCCAATGCTCTAACCCATAATTCCAATGTTCCTTCTTCATGAAAACTTATGCCTGTAAGCTGGCGCGACGGCGCACGCGTGTAATCCCAGCACTTTGGGAGGCCAAGGTGGGCAGATCACTTGAGGTCAGGAGTTTGAGACCAGCCTGGCCAACATGGTGAAATCTCGTCTCTACTAAAAATATAAAAATTAACGGGGCATAGTGGTACATGCCTGTACTCAGGAGGCTGAGGCCGGAAGATGCCTTGAACACAGGTGACAGAGGTTGCAGTGAGCCGAGATCACACCACTGCACTCCAGCCTGGGTGACAGAGTGAGACTCCATCTCAAAAAAAAAACCAAAAACCAAAAAAACAAAAACAAAAAGAAAATGTATGCCTGTATCCTATTCTCTAGATTCCACTCTATTTTTGATAAGATATTGAGAGTCTAACTTGTC
The DNA here is from genome assembly GCF_030222135.1 of Aotus nancymaae. NCBI lineage: Eukaryota > Metazoa > Chordata > Mammalia > Primates > Aotidae > Aotus > Aotus nancymaae. The sequence continues at coordinate 8,273,622 of NW_026988492.1, read as the reverse complement.
TCCTGTCCTTAGTAACTTATGCATATTCATGTTAGAAACAACACCTTAAAATCGTACATGTCTAATGCAGCTGATCAGGCCGTCCATTTGGAGGAGTGGCCTATTCTTGTCAACCCTCAATCAACACCTACTCCATTTCTGCATAAGGTTGGCTGTTCCTACACTGTGTAGTAGAGCCTTTTGGTCCACAGCAAACCTGGTAATAAGGTCAACAGCCTACATCCCACCACCTGCTCTAATCTTATACAATACCAAATCAGCCCAAATGTCTTCATACCCTCTTAATTTATTTATTGTAAAATTACTGATTATCCAACATTACCATTATCACTTTGTTCTGCCCCTTTCACTTCTTCGTGGGCCTCTTCTTCCTCAGATTCAGCTCCACTATCACTGCTTTCAGCTTTACCATTAACAGTTTTGGCGTATGGAGTAGAAGTGAGAACATTACCAAGATCTAAAACATGAAATGACCACTTAGTCACAATGTGGTAATATACAATAATGCCATAATTTCCAAATAATACTAACAAAAATTACAAATAACTAATAAAATAATTTTGAATTAAAATGTTAGTGATATACATAATAGTATTATTTTATTTGACTATAAACATACACATATTATTACATAGACAAATTCCTTCAATTATCACCTTACAATCAAGCTATCTTAAATCCTTTCTGAATCAGGCAGAGGATAAATTAAGTTAATATCAATCAAAATCAAGTTAGAGATCAATGGATTTTCATACATGGCAAATGACGAGATACTTCCTATATGCTAGCCCACTGAAAGCAAAAAATACGCTTTTGGTTCTACCAACAATCCCATCAATATTATAGTTGGAGTCCATCTAAAAAATTGTATTCCTGTATTACCTTTGGGACTTCAGGTGCACAACTCACATATCATGTCTTTATGATATTTGAGTTTTTTCTTAAAGTATCCTTTAATGTTATCAATCACTTACAAAAGCAAATTGTCCAAGTGGCCAAAGCTATATCCTGAGGGTAAATACATCAGAGCTTCTCAACTTTAATGTGCAAACAAATCTCCTGGGATCTATTTAAGATGCAGATTCTGAATTAGTAAGTCTAGGGTGAGGTAAGATTCCAAATTTCTACAAAGACACATTTGTTGCCAACGCTGCTGGTTACAAGATGCTGTTTTGAGAACAGGTATTGAAAGATAATATTGTTGAGATGACAATACTCCCTGTAAATTCACTGCAATCTCTATCAAAATCCAAGCCGGCATTTTTGCAAAAAATTGACATGCAGATTCTAAAATTCATATGAAAATGTGAGGGATCAAGATTAGCCAAAACAATCTTGAAAAAGAACAAAACTGGAGGACTCACCATTCCAGATTTCAAAACTTACTGTATATGTATATTCTGAAAATGGCCATGTAAAACTGATACATCTGTTCTATTGAATCTAAATGGCTACTTTTAAGAAAATGCTTTGTTTAGAAAAAAAAAAGACAAGAGTGCAAACTTGTCTTGCAATTTGGCAATATCTTACAAAATTACAAATACCCATCGAACATTTCTAATTCCATTTCTGATATTTCTTACAGATATGCTTTCATATATATGAAAGGACAAATACATGGTTATTCTCAGCATCATCATTTTTTGAAGATCAAAAGAGTAAATAACCTAAATATCCATCAGAATGGTTCAGGTAAAAAAAATTATGGTGCAAGTCCACAATCCCTTACTTACAACCCCCTTGGATCCAGATATGTTTTGAAATCTCATTTTTCTTCTTTTTTTTTTTTTTGAGACAGAGTTTCGCTTTTTTGCTACCCAGGCTGGAGTGCAATGGCGCGATCTCGGCTCATTTCAACCTCCGCCTCTTGGGTTCAAGCAATTCTCCTGCCTCAGCCTCCCGACTAGCTGGGACTACAGGCGCGCGCCACCATGCCCAGCTAATTTTTGTATTTTTAGTAGAGATGGGGTTTCACCATGTTGACCAGGATGGTCTCGATCTCTTGACCTCATGATCCACCCGCCTCAGCCTCCCAAAGTGCTGGGATTATAGACGTAAGCCACCACGCCCGGCCTGAAATCTCAAGTTTTTCTAATTTTGCAAGGTTATATGGTACACATGCCATTTGGTATATTATGTAACACATCCAATAAAGTCTAAGACAGCTCTCACTAAAAAGAGAAAATATGATTTTTGCAGCAAAACATATAAATAGTTACACTACATAGGATAGAGACTCAAAATATCCTTATTTTATTTCAGGTCAAATTTTGCTCCCTAGATTTTTACTTCATATCACACATGTTTTGCTGCCAAATGAGTTTACCAAAAAAACTTCTGGTCTTCAAAGATTTTTAAATTTTTAAGTTATAGCTAGGTAACTGTGAGCCTGTACCTTTATTACTATTATTTACTCTTCTTTGTTTTCTAATTAGCTGTTTAAATATCTGTCTCTGGCCAGTGGCTGGACACCACTGAAGCAGATCCAGATTCACTTCCGTCTTCATCCTAACATGCCTGACATACAGAAAACATTTAATTTTTTTTTTCAGGCTAGGCTCATGTCTGTAATCCCAGCACTTTGGGAAGCCAAATCGGGAGATCACCTGAGGTCAGGAGTTCAAGATCAGCCTGGCCAACATGGCAAAACCGGCTCTACTAAAAACACAAAAATTAGCTGGGCACGGTGGCACACACTTGTAATCCAAGCTACTCGGGAGCCTAAGTCAGGAGAATTGCTTGAACCCAGGAGCCGGAGGTTGCAGTGAGCCGAGATCAGACCACTGCACTCCAGCCTAAGTGACAGAAGACTCCGTCTCAAAAAAATAAAAAAAAAAAAAAGAAGAAGAAGAAAGCATTTATTTTTTTCTCTGAATTGAATAAGCATGTCTTGTTAATATTTGACTTCTCTAAGCAAACCAGATGTAGAATGATCTGCTACAGAGTTATGCCCAGTAAGCACTCAGTACCACTTGCACATGGTTTACTACCATGACAGGTACACGGCCTGATTTCAGCGCAGGGAAGATTACTATTCTGAAATACTGCCATTATTGTCAATTAGTAAAAGATGTCTTGCCGGGCGCGGTGGCTCACGCCTGTAATCCCAGCACTTTGGGAGGCCGAGGCGGGTGGATCACGAGGTCAAGAGATCGAGACCATCCTGGTCAACATAGTGAAACCCCGTCTCTACTAAAAATACAAAAAATTAGCTGGGCATGGTAGCGCATGCCTGTAATCCCAGGTACTCAGGAGGCTGAGGCAGGAGAATTGCCTGAACCCAGGAGGCGGAGGTTGCAGTGAGCCGAGATCGCGCCATTGCACTCCAGCCTGGGTAACAAGAGCGAAACTCCGTCTCAAAAAAAAAAAAAAAAAAAAAAAGATGTCTTATAAATAGGGATCCCAAGGGGAAAAAAAAAGGGACGACAGGCGATTTTTATTTAAAGAGTATATATACAATTTTCACTTAAATTGACTCTTGTGGTCTCATTTCACTCTGCTTTCTAAAAAAATTTCAAGAGCAAACATTTAGTTAATACCAACACATTTTGCATTTTATTTAACTCCTGCAAGTATGCAAAACATAACTTTTTCAATACTTTGTGTACATGAAGACAAAATTCTAAAAAAAAAGAAAAAATGAAACTGTAATCCATGCAAAGATGCTTGAAGCAAAATCAAATTAAAAAAAAAAAAAAACAAGCTAAGTGAATTAACTGTCTTGCATTAGCTTGCTATGCTACAGTTAAACCACATATACGTCAATTTTAATTTCTTTTTTTGAGACAGAGTCTCGCTCTGTCACCAGGCTAGAGTACAGTGGCTCAATCTTGGCTCACTGCAATCTTCATCTCCTGGGTTCAAGCAATTCTTCTGTTTCAGCCTCCCAACTAGCTGGGACTACAGGCATGCAATCATATGCCCAGCTAATTTTTATATTTTTAGTAGAGACAGGGTTTCACCACGTTGGCTAGGATGGTCTCGATCTCTCGACCTCATGATCCACCCACTTTGGCCTCCCAAAGTGCTGGGATTACAGGCGTTGTTAGACACCATACCTGCCCTTTTTTTTTTTTTTTTTTGAGACAGCATCTCACTCTGTCGCCTAGGCCAGAGTGCAGCAGAGCGATCTCATCTCACTGCAGCCTCTGCCTCCTGGGTTCAAATGATTCTTGTGCCTCAGCCTCCCAAGTAGCTGGGATCACAGGCGTGCACCACCATGCCTGGCTAATTTTTGTATTTTTTGTAGAGATGGGGTTTCACCATGTTGGGAGGTATTGTCTCGAACTCCTGACCCCAGGTGATCCACCCGCCTTGACTTCCCAAAGTGCTGGGATTACACGCGTGAGCCACCATACCCGGCCAACATACCCATTTTAAAATTAGCAGGTAAATCATTGAATTAAAAGTATTATTAATGTAATTCTCATAGCAAAATAGAAAACATGATCTATCAAACTAAAACCATAGATTCTGCTGTAATTTTGAATATACTAAGTAAACTACCTGGTGTGTTTTAATAACTTTCCACTTAAGGGTTAAAATTCTAAGAGTTTATAATGTTTTGGAACTTCATACAATGTGTTTGCTTGGAATGAAAACTCCTGGATGACAAAATTATAAGTTCTATAAGTTTGTGCAGAATTCTTTTGACATGTAAATTTTAAACAAAATACTTTTGCATGATTTCATTATTCCTACCTTCTAAACATTTAGAGATTTTCTCCAGTCGGACTAGCATGTAAAAGTAAGAAAAAAAAATCAGACATACAGATATTAATATGTGCATAATATATGAGTTGATGAATTTAAAAATAGGTAAAATAGTCCAACCTGAAGTTACATCAGAATTCCTGCTACTCTTGTCCTCGACAATTTCATAAAATGGACCTATGACACGCAGCAATTCTTCAACTTTCTCAGTCATTGGCATAGTTTCAATAATCTGTAACCAAAAGAAACAAATATTGTGAAATCACAAACTCTTTTTCTTTTTTTTTTGAGACGGAGTCTCACTCTATCACCAGGCTGGAGTGTAGCAGCACAATCTCGGCTCACTGCAACCTCCACCTCCTGGGTTCAAGCAACTCCCCTGCCTCAGCCTCCAGAGTAGCTGGGACTACGGGCGTGTGCCCCCACGTCTGCCTAATTTTTTGTATTTTAGTAGAGGCAGGGTTTTACTATGTTGGTCAGAATGGTCTCGATCTCCTGACCTCATGATCTGCCCACCTTGGCCTCCCAAGTGCTGGGATTACAGGCGTGAACCACTGTGCCCAGTCACAAACTCTTAATTTGATTTCTACTATTATCAAATAACCTATTTCCAATTTATCAATCATTTTAAGATTTGAAGTTCGTACTTCAAATTAATTACATACTTAATGTACACACACTCTGGGTTGGTGAGGTACACACAGGATCTACATTAATTACATACTTAATGTACACACACTCTGGGTGGGTGAGGTGGTGGCTCAGGCTTGTAATTCCAGCACTCTGGGAGGCCAAAGCAAGAGGAGGATGGCTTGAGCCCAGGAGTTCGAGACTTGCCTGGGGCAACACAGTAAGACCCCCATCTCTACCAAAAAAATTTTTTTTAATTAGTCAGACATGGTGGTGCACACCTGTAGTCGCAGCTATTTGAGAGGCTGAGGTGGAAGAATCTCTGGAGCCAAGGAGGTTGAGGCTGCAGTGAGCCATGATCACACCACACTGCACTCCAGTCTAGGTGACAAAGTCAGATCTTGTCTCCAAAAAAAAAAAAAGGGGGGGAAAAAAAAAACCAACAAAAACTAACTAGGGTTAGAATAAAATAATGATGTCTGTTCTTTAACACTAAGGTAGGGTAGTATTTCTAACAGGACATGAAAGTAAAGTAGGGAACAGTAATCACTTTCAGACACCTTCAAAATAGGGGCCAATTTAGAATCATCAAATTTAAAGAGCAAGGTAAATTAACTGAAAAGGTATTCAACTAAACAGCCATCAATTGGTGACTGGACAAAGAAATTAAAGTACCTCTAGATTTGAAATATTTTGCAGATATTAAAAAGAATAAAGTTGGCCGGGCGCGGTGGCTCACGCCTATAATCCCAGCACTTTGGGAGGCCGAGGCGAGTGGATCACGAGGTCAAGAGATCGAGACCATCCTGGTCGATATGGTGAAACCCCGTCTCTACTAAAAATACAAAAAATTAGCTGGGCATGGTGGTGCATGCCTGTAATCCCAGCTACTCGAGAGGCTGAGGCAGGAGAATTGCCTGAACCCAGGAGGCGGAGGTTGCGGTGAGCCGAGATCGCGCCATTGCACTCCAGCCTGGGTAACAAGAGCGAAACTCCGTCTCCCCCCCACCAAAAAAAAAAAAAAAAAAAAAAAAAAAGAATAAAGTCAGCTCTGTATCTGCTAATCATAGTATGTTTAATATGATTCCAGGGGCCAGGCGTAGTGGCTTACGCCTGTAATCCCAGCACTTTGGGAGGCCAAGGAAGGAAGATCACCCGAGGTCAGGAGTTCGAGACCAGCCTGGCCAACATGGTGAAACCCATCTTTACTAAAAATACAAATATTAGCCAGGCGTGGTGGCATACACCTGTGATCCCAGCTACTCAGGAGACTAAGGAAGGAGAATTGCTTGAACCCGGGAGGTGGAGGTTGCAGTGAGCCAAGATCATGCCACTGCACTCCAGCCTAGGCAACAGAGTGAGACTCTGTCTCAAAAAAAAGATACCAGGACTGCTTTCTTTCTTTTTTTTGAGACAGAGTCTCACTCCATCATCCGGGCTGTAGTGCAGCGGCACTATCTTGGCTCACTGCAACCTCTACCAACTGGGTTCGAGCGATTCTCGTGCCTCTGCCTCCCAAGTAGCTAGGATTACAGGTGTGCACCACCATGTCTGGCTAATTTTTGTATTTTTAGTAGAGCCAGGGTTTTGCCATGTTGGACAGGCTGGTCCCAAACTCCTGGCCACAAGTGATTTGCCCACCTCAGCCTCTCAAAGTGCTGGGGTTACAGATGTGAGCCAACATGCCCAGCCAAAACCCTAAAATTCTTGTTCAAACAAAATGCTTTTATTTCTAAACCAGATACAAGATGGATCATCAGTGGTCTATGGTGGTCAGCAGCTCTGATATGATTTTGATCTGAGAAATGCTCATCTGTACCACTTCCCACTGTGTTATATGTGTAGGAGGAGGTTGTTGAGAGAGAATGAACTATATTAATAACTGGTTCTAGTGATTATCATTTAACTTTACAGCTTGTAGTAAATTATCTAATTGCTGCTCCTATGAATGTACTATGAAAGGAAAGCTTTAATCACAAGGAAACATTTGTTATGAGGTTAGGGCCATGTGGAGGAACGTTTTATTGTTTATTATAAATATCTGAGCTGTAACATATTTGAATTATAATAATTCTGAGAATCAGATTCAAACCAAAAGAAATGTTTAATGTGACCAAAGTCACAACTAATAAATGGCAGAGAAATAATTCAAACATAAATCAGTGCCCTTTACACTATGCCACACTGCCGTAATATAAAGACTTCAGTTAGCAGAATCTAGTAAGACAACCACATACCACATCCTGACCACCAAGCAACATCTGTATTTCTCAAGGCTTATTAAAAGATCTCTTTCTTAAATTTGTCCTTATTTTTAAGGCTACTAAATTTAGCATTTGAGTTTCTCATGCTCCACAGGGTAAAAGAGTAAACTGTGGACTTCAAATGTCAGAACAAAATAAAAGGAGTATGCACTCGCATTCAGCAAATACTAACTGAGTATTCATTCTCTCAACAAACCAGAATTGCAGTAGTTAATACAGTGAAGACACGGTAGCCAAAACAAGACACATCCAAAATTGACAAGGTTACTTTCTTTGTTTTTCCTTTTTTGAAGCGGAGTCTTTTCTGTTGCCTGGCTGGAGTGAAGTGGCACGATCTCAGCTCACTGCAACCTCCACCTCCCAGGTTCAAGGAATTCTCCAGCCTCAGCCTCCCAAGTAGCTGGAACTACAGGTGTGTGCCACCACGCCCAGCTTATTTTTGTATTTTTACAAAATACAGAGATGGGGTTTCACCATGTTGGCCAGGATGGTCTTGATCTCTTAACCTTGTGATCTGCCTGCCTTGGCCTCCCGGAGTGCTGGGATTACAGGCGTGAACCACTGCACCTGGCCATTTTTTTTATTTTTATTTTATATTCAGAGGGCATATGTGCAGGTTTGTTACAAGGGTGTGATGCTGAAGTTTGGCTTCTATTGATCTGGTCACCCATATAGTGAACACAATACTCAATAGGAATTTTTCAGCTCTTGCCTCCAGCCTTTTGAAGAAGTTATTCTCTGAGGAAGAAACTTTAAACATACACGAAAAAAGAAAGATCTCAGCCATTTGCAAAATTATCTCCCTGACACCAATGTTGATATATAAGAAATGGTGTAAGTGTACACACATGAGATATAGAACACACACACACACACACACACACACACACACACAGAGGCAAATCTCAGTCAGGTAACTACTCCTTACCCTCAGAGAAGATGTTATCTAAACTAAGCTTGTCCAACCCGCAGTCCTCAGGCTGCATTTGGTCCAAGATGGCTTTGAATACCCAACACAAATTTGTAAGCTTGTTGTTTTTTTTTTTTGATACAGGGTCTTACTCTCGCACAGGCTGGAGTGCAGTGGCACAATCTTGGCTCGTTGCAGCCTCTGCCTCTGGGGTTCAAGCAATTCTATCTCTGTCACACAAGCAGCTGGGACTACAGGCATGTGCCACCGTGATCAGCTAATTTTTTTGTATTTTTAGTAGAGTCGGGGTTTCCCCACGTTGCCCAGGCTGGTCTGGAACTCGCGACCTCAAGCGATCCACCCACGTCGGCCTCCCAAAGTGCTGGGATTACAGGCATGAGCCATTACGCCTGGCCCAAATTCGTAAACTTTCTTAAAACATAATGATTTTTTTTTTAGCTCATCAGCTATCATTAGTGTCAATGTGTTTTATGTGTGGACCAAAACAATTCTTCTTCCAATGTGGCTCAGAGAAGCCAAAAGATTAGACATCTCTGGTCTAAAGTTATAAATTAACTAAGCTAACTCAATATATTATAACTCATTCAAAAGAAGAATGTTTTGACAGAAATACCTGGTAAGCTGCATGGACTCCAGAAAAGCAACACAATAATTTTTCTAGGTTTATCCAGCACTTTTCCTCAGTGAAAGACATCATTTCTAGATGATGAAAATATACTGGAAAGGTGCAGATATACTCTATGAAATCAAAGACTAAATTCCTCAGACTTTTGATCCAAAATGACCACAACCCTTAAAGCCATCCAGATCCCAATGCTCTACTCTCTGTTCAACAGAATCACTAATTCAGGCTCCCAAGTGATTCTAACCTTTAGAAGAGTGACCTAGATATCAATCCTGAGTATGCTGATCACTAGAAAAGTCTATCACCCACTCTAAGTTAAGAAATTGGCATTCGTTTTTTCCTTCCATCTGCAAAAGATGTTTACTATGAGTGAAACCTTAAAACAAAAGCCAACCCTCAGTACTGAGAGGAAGTTAGTGGTTCTAGACTTGTTGAGCTATGGACTAGACCTTTGGCCATGGCAACTTTCAGGTTCCATCTTTATTTACTTATTTTCTGAGACAGAGTTTCACTCTGTTGCTCAGGCTGGAGTGCAATGGCATGATCTTGGCTTACGGAAACTTCCGCCTCCTGGATTCAAGTGATTCTTCTGTCTCAGCCTCTGGAGTAGCTGGAATTACAGGTGCCCACCACCACACCCAGCTAATTTTTTGTATTTTTACTAGAGACAGAGTTTTACCATGTTGACCAGGCCGGTCTTGAATTCCTGACCTCAGGTGATCCACCTGTCTCAGCCTCCCAAAGTAATAGGATTACAGGCATGAGACACCTCGCCTAGCCGAGGTTCCATCTTTAATGAGACCATTGTCCAATCCTCCCTCTATTATAGTGATTATCTCAATCTCTTAGAAACCCTGAAATAGTTAGTCTGGGGTCATCCTGGGGCATTTCTATTTTTTCACAAGATCCCCTAGTGATTCTAATGTGTAGCCAAGGTTGAGTACACTGATCTCTCTTTAAATTCAACAGACATAGGCACATTTAGTCCCAGCTACTCGGGAGGCTGAGGCTCAAGAATAGCTTGAACCCAGGAGACAATTTATAATGTTAGCTGAATACTCTGGAAATCCCCAGAAGATAGCCTAAATTTATACCAAAAAAAAATATATATATATATTATATATATATATATATATATATATATATATATATATATATATAATTTTATACTTCCCTCTGATTAGGAATCAAAATAAACCTTACTGAATGAAACATGGATTTCCCTCACCCCTCAAACCACATTACTTTTCCTCAAAGATAAAATCCTATTACATTATATTACAACAATGTTTTATTCCATCAACTTTTTCAGTGACATTTTATGGGACACTTTATAAATTATGAAAAGCAATTTTCTAAAAAACATCCTATTATGTTAAAAGAATTTTTATTTTTAAAATTTTTTTTTGAAACACAATCTTGTTCTGTTCCCCAGGCTGGAGTGCAGTGGCACAATCTCGACTCACTGCAACCTCCGCCTCCCGGGTTCAAGCAATTCTCCTGCCTCAGCCTCCCTAGTAGCTGGGATTATAGGCACACGCCACCATGCCTGCCCAATTTTTTTGTATTTTTAGTAGACACAGGGTTTCGCCACGTTGGCCAGGCTGATCTTGAACTCCTGACCTCAAGTGATCCACCCACCTTGGCCTCCCAAAGTGCTGGGATTATAGGCATGAGCCACCACAGCTGGTATTAAAAGAATTTTTTATTCTTTTAAATTGGGACAATTTATAAATTATGAAAAGTCACTTTCTACAAAAGATAATTTATTATAAAATATAAGTTAAATTAATAAGGTTGCTAAAACCTCTGACAGCAAAGACATAAAATGAGATTTATACTGCAAAGAATAATGACAGGCAGGGCACAGAGTAATCCCAGCACTTTGGGAGGCCAAAGCGAGTGGATCACCTGAGGTCAGGATTTCGAGACCAGCCTGGCCAACATGACGAAACCCTATTTCTACTAAAAATACTAAAAATTAGCTGGGTGTGGTGACATGCATCTGTAGTCCCAGCTACTTGGGAGGCTGAGGCTCAAGAATTGCTTGAACCCAGGAGGCAGAGGTTGCAGTGAGCTAAGATCACACCACTGCACTCCAGCTTGGGCTACAGAACCAGACCCCAGATCCTGTCTCAAAAAAAAAAAAAAAAGAGCAATGATAAAGAGCAATACTATAGTAATTGATGAATTATATTTAAGGAGATAATTTAACAAGTGCTTCAGTTACTAAATTATTGCAATTAGAATAAGTCCCAAATTCAATAATCAGATCTTTGGGATAATGTACTATCTTGCAAAATTATTTAGAAACATGCAATTTTTTTTTTTATTGATAGCCATAAAGCTAAACTCTAAAAATAATTCAAAAGAATAATCACATTTTCAATTTACGGATATCTTGATATGTTTAGGTTTATCTCTAAAATTGTACTGTAAACTTTGTCATATTCACAATATACAATGAAATTTTTTTTTTTTTTGAGTTGGAGTTTCTCTCTTGTTACCCAGGCTGGAGTGCAATGGCGCAATCTCAGCTCACTGCAACCTCCGCCTCCTGGGTTCAAGCCATTCTCCTGCCTCAGCCTCCCGAGTAGCTGGGATTACAGGCGTGCGCCACCATGCCCAGCTAATTTTTTTTGTATTTTTAGTTGAGACGGGGTTTCACCATGTTGACCAGGATGGTCTCGATCTCTTGACCTCATGATCCACCCGCGTCGGCCTCCCAAAGTGCTGGGATTATAGGCGTGAGCCACCGCGCCCGGCCTACAATGAAGTTTTTAAAGTGTGAATGACAAGATTAAATTATTTTAATTACAGAAGGAGTTAAAGACATTTTAGCAGCAATATAGTTTTAATCTTTCTAGGGGAAAAAGGCAGAATACACATTGCTTCATTGTCCTCCCACTTTAAACTGGCTATACAACCGATTAACACAATTGAATAGAAAAAATGGGTAAATTTTACTTAATGTGTCAATTGAACTTTATATTATAGAAGTATGTCCTAAAAATTATAAATACATTTAAGGTTTAAAAAAAAGTGAGACAGAAATAGTTATGAAACCAAAAGGCTTTAGATGATCTTTCTTTCTCTGCTTTTGAAAGGTCTATTTGTTATGGTGTTATTGACGTAGTTAATAGCCAAAGGAACTTAAACTCTGCTCTCCATTACAAAGTCCACCAAATAAAAACTGCAAGAATGCAACAAAGGGCACAACTATGAGCAGTGTGAAAGAAATTTAAAAAGAAAAACAACAACAAAAAACTAGTCTAAATCTAGTAACAACAAATAAAAATTACAACAGAGATTAATACTATCACGCCATACGGCAAAAAATTATTCCTTTTTACAGATTATGTTCAAAGATAATTTACTTAAGATTATCAAACGTAGATTTCACAACTTCTGATCCATGTCTAAAATAAAAATGGTTCTTTATAAAAAGTCTCAGCCAGGCACAGTGGCTTATGCATGTAATCCCAGCACTTTGGGAGGTTGAGGTGGATGGATTACCTGAGGTCAGGAGTTTGACACCAGCCTGGCCAACTTGGCGAAACCCCATCTCTACTAAAAATACAAAAATAAGCCAGGCATGGTGGCATGCACCTGCAATCCCAGCTACTTGGGAGGCTGAGGCAGGAGAATCTCTTGAACCCGGGAGACAGAGGTTGCAGTCACCTGAGATCATGCCACTGCACTCCAGCCTGGGCAACAGAGCAAGACTCTGTCTCAAACAAAAAAAAAGTCTCTATGATCATCTTTAAAATTCATGATTTCTTCATACACTTGCTCTCAAAAGAATGCCTCTAACACATTTAAAAGAGCTAGTTAATAATGAACACCCCTCCTTACTAGTTAGCAGAGAACTTGAAAACTTCTGTATCTTATTCTGCTTCTGAAGGAAAGCAGAAAAATGTGACTTCTTACAGAGAAATCCAGCGATGAGAATACCTACCTCAATTTATGAGTGAAAACGTACATGAGAACATTGTTGAACTAAGTAAAAAGTTCCAAAGCAGAAATACTTTGAAGAGAGTCCAGGTACTTTCTAGACTCCTGAGTAAGGGACTTTAATATTTTCAAAGATTACTATTTCTACACTTTCTCCAGAAGTTAACTATAGAGAAAGATTGGGAAGATTAAAAAACAGAAAAACAGGCTGGGTGCAGTGGCTCATGCCTGTAATCCCAGCACTTTGGGAGACTGAGGCAGGTGGATCACTTGAGGTCAGAAGCTTGAGACCAGCCTGGACAACATGGCGAAACCACATCTCTACTAAAAATCCAAACATTAGCTGGGCGTAGTGTTTTGCTCCTGTAGTCCCAGCTACTCAGGAGGCTGAGGCAGGAGAATTGTTTGAACCTGGGAGGCAGAGGTTGCAGTGAGCCAAGATTGCGCCACCGTATTTCAGCCTGGGCGACAGATTGAGACTCTGTCTCAAAACAAAAACGCAAACAAAATAATACATCACAGCCGGGCAAGGTGGCTCACATTTGTAATCCCAGCACTTTGCGAAGCCGAGGCAGATGGATCACAAGGTCAGGAGTTCGAGACTGGCCTGGCCAATACGGCGAAATCCTGTCTCTATTAAAAATACAAAAAATAGCCGGGCATGGTGGTGCGTGCCTGTAGTCCCAGCTACTCAGGAGGCTGAGGCAGAAGAATCGTTTGAACCAAGGAGGCAGAAGTTGCAGTGAACCAAGATCGCACCACTGCACTCCAGCCTGGGCAACAGAGTGAGACTGTCTCAAAAAAAATAAATAAAAATAAATGAAATATCACATCATCACAGTGTGATACATCTGAAGGAAAAAACACTTATCTTAAGATGGACTTCATGCGACAGAAAAGTCCTATAAATCCAGTAATCTAAATTCTATTGTGTAACATACTACAATCTCCTTAAAACAAAGCAGCTAATTTGTCTAATAAATCAAATTAAATTAGAGCTGCTCTGAATTTTCATTTTAACTGTGAATTATTTTCCCTACCTTTTTCATTTCTTCAACATATGCAATCATGGCTTCCTCTTTGGTCATATCACCCAGTGAACTCCAAGCATCCCTAGAAAATGAAAACAGCCACATAATGACAAAGAGACACCTGATTTTTAATTGCTCAGAATACAATTTTTAGTTGATGCTATAGGGTTATTAATTAAAACAGGCTCTACATAAAGTCATAACAGGATTGGCTTAAATGTTCCACCATGAAGAAAATTAACATAGCAAATAAACTAGCAAATTAAACAGTATTTAAAACAAATAAGTATATAACCCATCTATGTAGTAATATACCAGAGACTACAGAATATTCATAAATATTTGCTAAGAACTCTTCGAAGTTTTTATATTATTACAAAGAATGGTAACAGAAATAAACATTTTAGAAGATGACATTATCACTTCTTAGGCTTTTAGCTAAGATCAAGTGTAGAAGACCACCTTAATTGTCACAGGCATGTTTTATTTTTTCTTTTCCTTTTTAATATAAATTTCTCAATGGGCTTTCAATAAAGACCACAAGCCTGCCAGAAAAATTCTAAAAGAGCTGTAACATGCAGGCATGGGTTTTTTTTTTTTTTTTTGAGATGGAGTCTCACTCTGTCACCCAGGCTAGAGTGCAGTGGTGCGATCTCGGCTCACTGCAACCTCCACTTCCCAGGTTCAAGCAGTTCTCCTGCCTCAGCCTCTCGAGTAACTGGGATTACAGGTGAGCACCACCACACCCAGCTAGTTTTTGTATTTTAGTAGAGACGGGTTTTCTCCATGTTGGTCAGGCTGGTCTCGAACTACTGACCTCAGGTGATTCACCCACCTCGGCCTCCCAAAGTGCTGGAATTACAGGAATGAGCCACTGTACCCAGCCAGGCATATTTTAAATGAACAGACATTTTGGTTAAAAAGTTCCATTAATTTAAATAAGAGCCTAACTTGTATATGTGAACTAAAAATGGAACTAATTTATCACTTCTAGAATACTGAAAATGTGAGGGACAGGCAATTTTTAAACCCCTAAATAATAATAGTTCTTTCAAATTTTTGCCTGATGTGTAAACCACCCTTTTAATATGTTTTTCCCAGGAGTTTAACTCCACCAAAGGTCAATTCTAAGGGAAAAACGTGAAGCAAATAATTATATCTTCTTAAAATGGGCAAATCAAATACTACTAAAATTGTTATATTAAATAATAACATATTACTATTTCATTTAACCTATTATTGTATGATTATTCATAAAGAGCTTAGAGAAAAGTAGAGTACTGAGAAATCTTGAAACAAACTTATGGCACTTCCAGTGCAGGGTGAAGAAACTGAGGATCACAATGTGTGGGTTAAAAAAAAAAAACTGGGCTCGGCACAGTGGTTCAGCCTGTAATCCCAGCACTTTGGGAGGCTGAGGTGGGCGGATCACTTGAGGTCAGCTGTTTGAGACCAGCCTGTCCAACATGGTGAAACCCTGTCTCTACTAAAGATACAAACATTAGCAAGGCATGGTGGCACAGCCCTGTAATCCCAGCTACTCAGGAGACTGAGGCAGGAGAAACGTTTGAACCTGGGAGGCGGAGGTTGCAGTAAGCCAAAACAGCACCATTGCACTCCAGCCTGGGCAACGGAGAGAGACTCTGTCTCAAAAACAAAAACAAAACCGGTGCTGCAAGGCGGTTCACGCCTGTAGTCCCAGCCAAGGCAGGTGGATCACTTGAGTCCAGGAATTTGAGACCAGCCTGGGCAACATAGACAAATCCCATATCTAGAAAAAATTTTTAAAAATTAGCCGGGTGTGGTGACACACGTGTGTAGTCCCAGCTACTAGGGAGGTTGAGGTGGTAGGATTGTTTGAGCCCAGGAGGCAGAGATTGCAGTGAGCCGTGATCGTGCCACTGCACTCCAGCCTGTGATGGGAGTGAGACTCTGTGTCCAAAAAAAAAAGTGTAGGTGTTAAAACATGCTTTACCAATTAACATATTCTGTTAATAACGTAGTCTAAAAGACTTTGTCAGACATTTGTTAAGGCTTCAATTGCATTAAGAATATCAACTGTTAGTCGACTGGGAAAACAGCACAGGTACAGGTATTTGTGTCTATAATTCTTTTAATTTATAGTTTATAATTCTTTTCAGTACACTTTTTAGTTTATAATCTCTTAAGTAGTCAAAAAATCAAATTTCTATTCAAGTATAGTAGGTTAGAAGTAACAGCTTATGTAAAAAGTTAGCATGGCAGTACCTGAGTCATATTCCTAGCTATTTACTCTTTTAAACGCTCAATATGAACAAGCAAAAGCCATTACTTTTCTTGGCAGGTAAAAGAGGCAGTGAAAGTTTGTTTCTTTAACTTAGGTTGGGAGTTGCTCTTGGCTTAAAAAAAAAAAAAAAAAAGAGGGGAGAAAACTCCATAAAAATAAAGATTAACTGAAAATGTTTCTTACCTTGGATGCACCCATCCTTTTGGTTTTATTGTTTTCCTCTCCTCCCCAGGATTTTCCTATTTGTGTAAAACTGTATTAAGAACACCTGGAGAGGCCGGGCACGGCAACTCCTACCTATCATCCTAGCACTTTAGGAGGCTGAAGCGAGCAATCACTTGAGGCCAGGAGTTCCAGACCAGCCTGGCCAACATAGCGAAACCCTGTCTCTACTAAAAATACAAAAATTAGCTGGGCATGGTAGCAAGCCTGCAATCCCAGCTACTCAGGAAGCTGAGGCAGGAGAATCGCTTGAAGCCAAGAGGCAGAGGTTGCAGTGAGCCGGGATCCTGCCACTGCACTCCCTCCTGGGCGACAAAAAAAAAAGAAAAAAACCTGGAGGATAAAAACTGTACTTAATACCTAGGACACTTTCTGCACAGAATAATATATAACCACTTAAGTAGTAGCCATATGATAATTATGTCATTAAAATTTAAATTCTTGCTCTACAGAAAAGATTACCATTTATATCTTCCAATAGGATCCCAGAATCCAGGCCTTGAAAGTTTACAGGGTCCTTCAGTTGCCTGCTTATAGAAGCTATAAAATTTAAGCATCATTTCATTTGTTGGCTGGAATGAACCTGTTGTAAACACACAATATAAAACATTATATATAGATCATCTGGGGAATACAACAGATAATCTAAGGTTATAAATTAACTTAGCTATACTAATAGTGATTTTATATTTCATTAATACTTTAGATAACGATTGATTTCTATCTTATAGAAACAAAAGTTATGCCTCTGTTAGTTGCTTCTTTGATTTCAAAACACTGTGAGATTTTAAATTTTAATAGCAATGCCTAAGATTGTTCAATAAATAAAAGAATAAATGAAGAGAGATGCTGTAGAGATAACCAGAATAACCAGCTAATGTCTCTTTAAAAACATACTAAAATATAGAATAACTATTATTATGCAACCATTTAAAAAAGTGTATTTTTATTCAAAATTTATAACAAATCAAAACTGACTAGCATAAGTGAAAAAGTTACATGTATACCCTGCCAAATTTCAAATTATCAGTATATAAGGAATTTGGGGCTAAAGCCAAATAGTATACACTATGGTAGAAAAAGAATTAATCCAAGATAAAACAGATTTCTCACTCTTACCTCTGTAATTTTGGAAATATCAATTTCTTTGAGAATAATTCTTCATATATGTTTCTAGCATATCTATAACTTTTTACATGTTTAAAATTTTCAAATTGGTCAGGTGTGGTGGCTCACTCCTGTAATCAAAGCACTTTGTGAGGCTGAGGTGGGCAGATTGCCTGACCCCAGGAGTTCAAGGCCAGCCTGGGCAACATAGCAAAACCCTGTCTCTACAAAACAACAAAAAAAAATTAGCTGGGTATGATAACACACCCTGTAGTCCTAGGTACTCAGGAGGCTAAGCGGGGAGGATCTCCTGAGCCTGGGAGGTCAAGGCTGCAGTGAGCTGTGATCGCGCCACTGCACTACGGCCTAGGTGACAGAAAAAGACCCTGTCTCAAAAAACAAAAAAAAATTTCAAATTGTATAAGCAAGTGCTATAAGTTGCAATATTCTCAATAATTGAAAAATTAGAATGTTAATATTTTATAGGAAATAACTGTTTTAATAATTATGATATTAACTATAACAGGACAATTTATAACTGTGGCCCTAAAAAGTTATATTGTAGAAAAATATAAATAATAGTATAAGTTCCATGATCTACTATATATTAAAAAAAATAAGTTTAAAAACAACATATATAACATGATACATCTTTGCAAAATATTTATATACATAAAAAGTACAGTAGAAAGATAAACAACAGGCCGGGCGTGGTGGCTCACACCTGTAATCCCAGCACTTTGGGAGGCCGAGGCGGGTGGATCACGAGGTCAAGAGATCGAGACCATCCTGGTCAACATGGTGAAACCCCGTCTCTACTAAAAATACAAAAAATTAGCTGGGCATGGTGGCGCGTGCCTGTAATCCCAGCTACTCAGGAGGCTGAGGCAGGAGAATCGCCTGAACCCAGGAGGCGGAGATTGCGGTGAAGAGCGAAGCTCTGTCTCAAAAAAAAAAAAAAAAAAAAAAAAAGATACATAATCATCAAAATGTTTAAAGACTATCTCTGGATAGTAAGTATACAGATTATTTTCCTTTTTGTTTATCTATTTTTAAAAAGTTTTTTTTTATTAATTTAAGCGAGCTTCAGAGCTACTGGAATTCAATAAAAAGGTTTTAAACATCAGTGTATATTATCTTTATAACAAAATTATAAAAATAAAAATTGTAACAAGATTTTTTTAAAGTTTGTAAATTGAATAAGCTAGCAGTTTATAAGATCTGTGGGCTGGGAGCAGTGGCTCAGGCCTGTAATCCTAGCACTTTGGGAGGCCCAGGTGGGTGGATCACCTGAGGTCAGAAGTTCAAGACGAGCCTAGCCAACATGGTGAAACCCCATCTCTACTAAAATACAAAAAACTAGTAGGGCATGATGTCAGGTGCCTGTAATCAGCTACTCAGGAGGCTGAGATGGGAGAACTGCTGGAACCTGGGAGACGATAGTTGCAGTGAGCCAAGATTGCTCCACTGCTCTAGCCTGGGCAGCTGAGCAAGACTCCATCTCAAAAAAAAAAAAGCTGTGGAAATTACCACACAGCTAGTGTTTCCAGTTTAGCCAAGAGTTCATAATTAATTCTCAAAGCACAATAATAATTATCTGTATAATATGTGTACATTTAGGAGTACCTAATAGGTACAGTATTTTAATGTTACAATCCTTTATACAACAGAGGGAAAAAAATGGAGAAACCACAGTTTTAGTGGTCACTCGTTTAAATAACACAAATCTAAATTTAAAACATCACAAGTCTAATCTCAAAATATCTTCAGTAAGTCAACCAAATAAGTGTATTGGCTTAGGTGAATGATATTAAAAAAACAAAAACATACATTTGTTGAGCGTAGTCTGTGTGTACGGCACTCTGAGTCTGTCCTCAAGGGGCTCATACATGATAGATTTAACATGTGTCTGAAATATTATCTAAGAATTTTAATTTTGAAAGGTTAAGGTCAAACCAAACATAGATACCACAGGATCCATTACTACTTCAGGCCTTAAATAAATATTGAGCAACAAGAAACAAAAAACTGCAAGATCTTGCTCTTCGTAAATGGTTCAGAGCAAATTAAATGGTTTAAAAGTAGTATTACAAAAATATTTATAACAATTCATCATGACAAACTTCTGCTTCAATTAATATCAACTTAATTTCAGGGGATAACAGTATACTGGATATTGTCCAACACAGTTACCATTTGATAGGGTATCTTAATTTTGCAATACTTTATTAAATGTTACGTAAATATGAACTGTACTTTAATTTATATGGGTTTCCTAATAAATGGTATGTAATGTCAACAGGGATAGTGGCCTAGAGACATCAGTCTAGCTTTACCTGTATTTAAAAAAAACTATAAAAACGTGTGCTTTAGGAGACAGGGTAAACATACTACTTACATAAAACTCTTAGAATCATACCTTTCTATAAGCTCTAATAATCAGGGACTTAAAAAATCAATACCTAAGGCCGGGCGCGGTGGCTCAAGCCTGTAATCCCAGCACTTTGGGAGGCCGAGGCGGGTGGATCACGAGGTCAAGAGATCGAGACCATCTGGTCAACATGGTGAAACCCCGTCTCTACTAATACAAAAAATTAGCTGGGCACGGTGGCGCGTGTCTGTAATCCCAGCTACTCAGGAGGCTGAGGCAGGAGAATTGCCTGAACCCAGGAGGCGGAGGTTGCGGTGAGCCGAGATCGCGCCATTGCACTCCAGCCTGGGTATCAAGAGCGAAACTCCGTCTCAAAAAAAAAAAAAAAAAAAAAAAAAAAAAATCAATACCTAAATAAGTTCATATGTTATTTATTTATATTTTGTTTATTCTTTCTTATCTTTTAGTCCTAAAATAGAATGTTTGGAATTACAAAAGGTTCAGATAACACCATAGAAGAAAAAAAAGATAAAATTACAAATGGAACACTATTTTGTGTATATTTGTTTTTAAAACTTTCTGAATCTGCGTTTAATGAATTTTTGTTGCATGATTTGTGTTGAATATTCGTTACCTAGCCAAATAATTAATGATAACAGAAACCATGATATTAAATACTATAGTAATGTATTATTATTGTATTCAGTTAGTTCCACAACTGTGGCACAGTAGTAGTACCTAAAATTACGTTTTAAATATGTTTATTATGAAATATAATTCATATAATGTAGAATGATATGAATTGAAAAGTAAGTCTTCCTTTTTAAAGTTCTGCACTTAGAACAAAGACAAATATTTAACAAGGGCCGGGCGTGGTGGCTCACGCTTGTAATCCCAGCACTTTGGGAGGCCAAGGCGGGCGAATCACGAGGTCAGGAGTTCGAGACCAACCTGGCCAACATGGCGAAACCCTGTCTATACAAAAAATTAGTTCGGCGTAGTGGTGGGTGCCTGTAATCCCAGCTACTCGGGAGGCTGAGGGAGGAGAATCCCTTGAACCCGGGAGGCAGAGATTACTATGAGCTGAGATGGTGCCACTGCACTCCAGCCCGGGCGACAGAGTGAGACTCTGTCTCGGAAAAAAAAAGAAAAAAAGAAAAATACGTAACTAATGGCCAAAAACTTTGCATTGGTCTATGACATAAAATTACAAATTCAAAAAGCTCTGCAAATTGTGAACAGGGTAAATACGAAGAAAAACCACACCTACTAGTCAAATTGCTGAAAACCGAAGATAGAAAAGAAATCTAAAAAGCAGCCAGAGAAATAACGCATTAAATACAAGAGATCAGCAACTCCAATGACTTTTTTCTCACAAGCTGCAAAGAAGGTCCAATATGAGTATAAAAAAGAGAACATTATACAATGGAATAGCAAATACAAAGGTAGTAAATATATATTTATAAAAATAAAGAGAAGTCATTTCACAATTGGCTATAGTTGTTCTTTCTTTTCTGTCCCTTTGTATCAAAAGTTTTCAGAGGGCTTAAGCTGGTAGACCCTGTAAGTGTTCATTAGGCATCACCATCCCAGATTTTTTTTAAACATACCCAAACCCGCAGTCATTAAGTGACAAGACTTTTGTTTTCAACAATATGAACTACTTAAAACCTGGATATTATCTCTTTCTCCGGTTTGGAAGATCAAAAGGTAATTAATTCATATTCAATAGCACCCCTTTCATTACATAGCTCCTACACAGAAAAAAAAAAAAAAAAAAAAAAAGTAGGCTAAATAAACAACACTAGAACCAGAAGCAGAAAGGAGGTAATTCGGGGCCTCCGGCCTCTCTGCAGGAGGCGTCTCCAGCCGGGGCCCAGCGCACGTACCATTCTTCGGCAAACTCTGGATCACCTTCACCGCTGCCTCAAACCTGGTCTCATGCACGGATCTCGTGTCCGCCATCTCCAGTCGCCAGCGCCGGCCCCGCTCCCAAGGTCTGTCGGCGGGAATCAGGCAGCAGCAGCACCAGCTTTCCCAGGAGCCTGCATGAAACTGGAACATGGAGCGCAGCCGCGGATCAACATGCCCCCAAAAGGAGGAGGCCCGGGAGCGTAGCGGGTCAGTTCCCCTTTGCCCTGCCCCATCCAGGCCACACGGATCGAGACGGCTCAGCTCCTTCCTCCTCCCCCGGGGCGTGACTAAGGCCACGAATCCGGCCCACGACGACGGCAAAACAACTCACCGAGAGGAAGAGCATGTCTAGCAGAAGGCAGAGGGGGTCCGGGCACCGGTGGCCGCGGAGCCGCTCTCCCACCCGGGGGACCCTGGCGGAGCAGCCACACCCCCCATTCCGCCGGAGTCCGTCTGTCAGTCCGCGCCCTCCCCACAGCCCCGCCCCAGAGTCACCGGAGGACCCACTGGCGCCGCCGCCGCCGCAGCGGCCGTGCAGCAAACCCCACCCACTGGCCCCGCCGCCGCGGCGAGGACGCGCGCGATCAGTCTGTCCCCAGAGGAGGGCCCGGGAAGCGGGGAAAGGAGGAGACGAGAACCCTCCAGGGTGCCACAACCCCGGCTCTGTGCGGGAAGCAACCTGTGCTCACTATTGTTCAGAAGGGGGAAACCGAGGCCGGACCGATATGTCCGTTCTGGCAGCCGGGTGGACGAGCCCTGGGGATGCGGGTTTGGGTCTGCGCCTGGGCCGGAGGCCGCGCGCGCCGGCACCGCTGGGCAACAAAAATGACTCCGCGGTCCCCAGCGCCTGCACTCTCCTAGGTTAAGGTTTGAGGAAGGTAATGAGGCCTAAGCCAAGGGTTTTGAGTCGGGACAGGTTCTGTGCGAACCCCCAGTTCTGCCATTTAAGTTCTGTGACCTAGGGCAAGTCACTTAGCCTCTCCAGTGGCAATCGTGACACCACTCTAAAGGGTAGATGGAGGAAAGCATTGGGGACCTTAGATGGAGGTGCTCAACAGTCCTTGGCCCGCGGGTCTTCGACAGTTTTCGCCGCCCTGAGCCAAGGATGTCTGAGCAGCAGCCAAAGGAGAGGGGAGTTCGCCAGCTCCTAAACTGGGCTGGGACGGAGGGCGACTTCCCCTCCACTAGCTTCCCACCCAGCCCCAGGGAGCCAATCACCACCAGGCGGATTTAATAGGAGACTGGGGGCTCAAGTGGCTCACACTTGTAATCCCGACACTTTGAGAAGCAGAGTGGGGAAGATCGCTTGAGACCAGGAGTTCAAGGCCACCCTGGGCAACATGGCGAGACCCTGTCTCTATTTAAGAAACCAATTAACTTTTAAAAAAAAAAAAATTAAAAGTAAGATACTGGGCGTGGAGGGAGTGGCCAATGAGGAGTCTTTATGGATCATCAACCCTAGAAAGGGGATACCCTGGGCCTTCAACTTACTAGCGCAACCCCCAGCGTCCTTAGGCATTTGGTAAGTGTACCAGTCCCAACGTTGGTGGGGGGGACTGGCTAAGGTTGTGGCGGTGGAGTCCTGTGGCCCGGAAATCCCAAAGTCTCCCGGATGGAAGAGTCGTTTTTGTCACTTCGGGGGATGGGTTAGGAGGATTACTAGTAAAAATCGAGGCGCAAATCGTAAGTTACTCCTCCCTCGGAGCCGCGGCGCCAGCATTTACCTCGGTCTTGCAGGGCAAGGCCAGTCCGGTAATGTCCCCGACGCCCGCCCCTCGCCCTGCCTCGCGGACTTATGGGAAATGTAGTCTCCCGCTCCGCCGCGCTTCCAGACACCTCCCAGCTGCGGCCCGCGTTCCTGCCAGCTCTTCCGGTTCGGCGTCTGTGTCCGGCGGAAGCGGCCGCCGTGCGGCGGAAATCCCTCCTTCCTAGCGGGTGGCTTGTCGTATGCCTTTGAAATACCACATCCGCTTCTAGTGTAAGGGACAATTCCTAAATGGTGTCTTTGAGAGCTATCCTGGTGTGACTGGGCTGGAATCAGAGAACTAGGGTCTAATTTCTTGCCCCTGATGCTTACTAATTTTTGGGTCTTTTATGAATGCCGAGCGCTGTTCTGGGAATAAGGACTGCCCGTTACTGTGTGCCTCCTATTCGCCAAGCATATCACACATATTCCCAAAACGCTGTAGGGTGTTTACCAACGATGAAATTCAGACTCATATTAACTGCCTTGCCCAAGGTGCCACAATTTAGGAAGCAGCAGAGCTAAGAGTAAGTGAACCCAAAAAAACTCTTGCTTTAAATCTTAGAGTTACTTTCTCAGCACACCAAAGGAAGATACTCAGACTAGGAACATTTTTTGCGTTTAATGATGTGTGTGTTTTTTTTGTAGGCTCGGCGGGAGTTTGGGTGGTGCCCTCACTATGTCGCCCAGGCTGGTCTGGAACTCTTGACCACAACAAGCAATCCTTCCGCTTTGGCCTCCCAAAGGGCTGGGATTACAGACCTGAGCTACTGCTGCCCTCAGCCAAATTCTTTTGTTTGCTTGTTTTAGGTACGTTACCCAGGCAGGTCACAAATTCCTGGGCTCAAATAAATGATCCTTCCACCTCAGCCACCTGAGTAGTTAGGGTTACAGAAAGGAATCACCACACCCGGTTCTTCAATAATATATATTGTTTCCTCCACCCTTTCTCGTATAGCTATGCTGGTTTAGATATGGTAACTCCTGCTGGAACATATTAATGATATGGTGGATTTAATCACTTCCCAAGGTGCCTTCCAATTGTGTCAATCTGTAATTCTACCTAAAATATGATACCTCATGAGACACTGGTTCATGTCTTCCAGTATTTTCAGTACAATACCTAATAGGACTATTCTTGATCATGTATTTCTAGAGATGTTTTAGATTCAAAGGTAAAATAATACATGTATGGATTCCCCTCCCCCCAGACGGAGTTTCACTCTTGTTGCCCAGGCTGGAGTGCAATGGTGCCATCTCGTCTCACCGCAACCTCCGTCTCCTGGTTCAAGCGATTTCCTGCCTCAGCCTCCCAAGTAGCTGGGATTACAGGCCTGCGCCACCGCCCGGTTCATTTTTTGTATTTTTAGTAGAGACGGGGTTTCATCGTGTTAGCCAGGATGGTCTCGATCTCCTGACCTCTTGATCCGTCCGCCTCGGCCTCCCAAAGTGCTGGGATTATAGGCGTAAGCCACCGACCCTGGCTGAAAAGAAAAAAATTTAAAAACCA
This sequence comes from Aotus nancymaae, assembly GCF_030222135.1. Taxonomy (NCBI): domain Eukaryota; kingdom Metazoa; phylum Chordata; class Mammalia; order Primates; family Aotidae; genus Aotus; species Aotus nancymaae. The sequence goes on along the minus strand of NW_026988492.1, from coordinate 8,248,340 downwards.
GACTCAGTGGCTGACGCCTGTAATCTCAACGCAAACCAAGGCGGGCAGACCATTTGAACTCAGGAATTAGAGTCCAGCCTGGGCAGCATGTTGAAACAGCATCTCTACTAAAACAAAAACAAAACGCGCCTGTAATCCCAACTACTCAGGAGGCTGAGGCAGGAAAATTGCTTGAACTCGGTACTCGAGGTTGCAGTGAGCTGAGATTGTGCCACTGCACTCCAGCCTGGGCGGGGGAGTGAGACTCTGCTAAAAACAAAAACATACATACAGACTATTGAAAAGCAATGAGAACAAATAAACTACAGCTATTTAACATCTATGAATCTCAAACAGTGTCAAGAAAAAGATTCAAAAGAGAACATACTGTATTATATATGATTTTATTTATATAAAGTTAAAAAATAGACAAAACCAATATATTAGAATTGTGGCTGGAGATGTAGTATCTGCGAATCCGATAAGGAAACTTCTGGTGTTCTGGCAATGCTCTATTTCTTGAATTAGGTGTTTGTTACATGAATGTGTCCTCTCTTAAAATGGATATATTTAACTATTAAATGTATAAGATTTGTTTACTTTTCTTAGTGTATATTATACTTAAAATTTACATTAAATTTTTATTTTCAAAAAACAAGTACCAGGCCTGGCACGGTGGCTTACACCTGTAATCTCAACACTGGGAGGCCAAGGCGAGAGGATCAGTTGAGCTCAAAATTTAAAGACGATTCTTAGGCTGGTGTTGCTGCAAATTAAAAAAAAGAAAAAAGAAAAAAAAAGGGTTGGGGAGCAGTGTGAGCAACATGGCAAAACCCTGTCTCACAAAAAATACCAAAATTAACTAGAGTAGTGTTGTGCACCTGTAGTTCCAGCTATTTGGAAAGCTGAGAGGCTGAGGTGGGAGGACCTTTTGAGCCCTGGAGGTCAAGGCCATATTCATGCCAGGGCACCCCAGCCTGGAAGACTAAGACCCCTTCTCAAAAAAAAAAAAGGGTGGGAGAAGGGCAGGTGGCTTGCACCTGTAATCCCAGCATTTAGGAATGCCAAGATGGGTGGATCACGAGGGCAGGAGATTGAGACCATCCTGGCCAACATGGTGAAACCCTGTCTCTACCAAAAATACAAAAAAAAAAAAAAAAAAAAAATTAGCTGGGCGTGGTGGCACATGCCTGTAGTCCCAGTTAGTCGGGAGGCTGAGGCAGGAGAATTGAACCCAGGAGGCGGAGATTGCAGTGAGCCCAGATCGCGCCACTGCACTCCAGCCTGGGCAACAGTACTATAGCCTGGGCAACACTATGAGACTCCAGCTCAAAAAAAAAAAGTGCCATGGAAACAATAGTGATTAAATGTATGTGACACAGATGGGGAACATATTACAGGTAAAGCAACATTTGAGCAGATTCTTCTGGGATGAGATGGTATTTATAAGCAGAGAGGATGGGAAGAGAGCCATTCTAGGGAGAGATATAAAAGCTACCAGAGCATACCACATGTAATAAGCAGAAAATCCATCAAAGTGATAGAATCATAGATATGAGTGAAGATGAGACAAAGCGTGAGATACAAAGCTGGTTAAGACTGACTTGAAAGTCATATATGCCATGCAAAGGGGCTTGAATGTTGTTTATAAATCCATAAACATTATACATTTTAAGCCAGGCATGGTGGCTCATGTCTGGATTCCCAGCACTTTGGGAGGCTGAGACAGGAGGATCACTTGAGCCCAGGAGTTGGAGACCAGCCTGGGCACCAGTCAGACCCTATCTCTAAAAAGAAAAAAAATTTTTTTTTAATTAGCTGGGCATTGTGTCACGTGCCTGTAGTCCCAGCTACGTGGGAGGTGGAGGTGGGACCATCACTTGAGCCCGGGAGGTTGAGGATGCAATAAACCGTGATTGCACCACTGCACTCCAGCCAAAGATTCTATCTCTCAACCGAAACAACAAGACTAATATATATTTTTGCATCAGCTAGGGTGTGATAAATGTGGTATCAGAGATCTATTACAGAGATTAGACTTTATGTAATCGTGGGAGCTGATGAAGAGGCCTATTGCCTCTGTGTCTGTAGGGGCCTAATGTTGCTATAGGTCAGCCTATCTACTAACCAAGAACTGGTCTGAAGCAGGGAAGAGGAAGGACAAACTGAAACCTCTATTAAAAAACGAATCCATGCAGACAAATTGAATCCTGCATTCTCTCTCTCCACCTCTCAATTCAATGGCATGGATGACCTTCAGAATAAGACGGTGCTAATCATCATGGAGCTGAACATATACCCGACCCAGGACTCAGAGAAGCTGTGGGCCAAGTTACTACTCCATGTCTGGTACCTTTCAGAGCTACATCTATTCAGCTTGTCAAATCTCACAAAATTCTTCTTTCTTTCTTCTTCTTTGTGTGTGTGTGTGTGTGTGTGTGTGTGTGTGTGTGTGTGTGGTGATGTCTTGTTCTGTCGTCCAGGCTGGAGTGCAGTGGCATGATCTCAGCTCATTGCAACCTCCACCTCCTGGGTTCAAGCAATTCTTCTGCCTCAGCCTCCAGAGTAGTTGGGATTACAGGTGCGTGCCACCACATCTGGCTAATTTTTGTATTTTTAGTAGAGCCAGGTTTTCACTGTGTTGGACAGGCTGGTCTCGAACTCCTGACCTCAAGTGATCCACCATCCTCGATCTCCCAAAGTGCTGAGATTACAGGTGTGAGCCACCAGGCCTGGCCATTTTTTTTTTTTTTTTAATTTCACAAAATTCTTATGGCCAACCCTAAAATAGTACAAAAGAAGAGAATTCAGAGAGATGTGGCTCTAGCTTAGCTAACAATGACCCAGTACAAATTCACTATAATTATTGTTAAGTGTTGCTTTTAGAGTGGCCAAATAAAGTTTATTCCAGTAATACATAGAAAGGTAAACATTAGAAAATCTACTAAAGTAGGCTGGGTGTGGTGTCTCACGCTTGTAATGCCAGCACTTTGAGAGGCTGAGGTGGGTGGATCACCTATGGTCAGGAGTTCAAGACCAGCTTGGCCAACATGGTGAAACCCTGTCTCCACTAAAAATACAAAAGTGGTGTCAGACACCTGTAATCCCAGCTACTCTGGAGGCTGAGGCAGGAGAATCACTTGAACCTGGAAGGCGGAGGTTGCAGTGAGTCAGGATCGTGCCACTGCACTCCAGCCTGAGCAACAAGGTTAAGACTCTGTCAAAAGAAAAGAAAAAAAAGAAAGGAAAGGAAAGGAGAAAGAAAGAGAGAAAGAAAGAAAGTCTACTAATATAGATTTTTATAAAAAAATGAAAAAAAAAAGACCCTCAGCAGTTAATTGGGAATACCATTGGTTTTCTTTGTTTGTTTTTCGTTTTATTGAGACAGCATCTCACTCTGTCATGCAGGCTGGAGTGCAGTGGTGCAATCTCAGCTCACTGCAACCTCTGCCTCCCAGGTTCAAGCAATTCTCGTGCCTAAGCCTCCTGAGTAGCAGGGACTACAGGTGCACGCCCCCACGGCCAGCTAATTTTTGTATTTTTAGTAGAGACAGAGCTTTACCATGTTGGCCAGACCGGTTTCCAACTCTTGAGCTCAAGTGATCCATCCACCTCAGCCTCCCAAAGTGCTAGGATTAGCAGGTGTGAGTCACTGCTCCAGCTAGGAATAATATTTGTTATGGACTCAATGTGTGTCTCTAAAATTTATATATTGAAGCCCTAATGCCTAGTGTTACTGTATTTAGAGATAGGAACTTTAGGAAGGGTCCCTCCATTATGATCCCTTTTAAGACGAGGAAAGAGACACCAGACCTCTCTGTCTCCATCATGTGAGGACACAGTCAAAAGGCTAGGGCTACAAGCCGGGAATAGAGACTTCCACAGAAACTAAATTGACCAAAACCTTGATCTTGGACTTCCCAGCTTTCGGAATTGTGAGAAATAAATTCCTGCTGTTTAAACCACCCAGTCTATGATATTTTGCTGTGATTTAAAAAAAGGCTAAAACTTGTAAGTGGTCTAAGACGCCATTCATACTTCTGAAAAGTATGAATTTCATTGCCAACGTAATGAAACAAGAAGAAAAAATGAGGTGTGAATATAATGAAGAGACAAAGTTATTATTTTTAGATAAGATCGTCTATGTAGGGAAATGACATTGAATAAACTAAAAATAACATTGAATAAACTAAATTCTAGTAAAAGTTCAAAAAGTAAAGAATTTAGGATAAATATACAGAGTCTAAGAATGCTAGAATACAAAAAAGCAACTCTAGATAAAGATTTAAATAAAAAACAAAACTACAAACTCTTGGAGAGTAATAAAGTCTTAACCAATGTGTGTCAGGACAAAAATAGTATCAATCAGGTATGAGAGGTAGGAAAGAGAAGTTAAGCATTTCATTATTTGCAGATAACATGTTGTTCACAAAGAAAATTCAAAGGAAACTACAATTATAACTAATCAAAGAGTTTAACAAAGTTGCCAAACATAGGATCAATTAATAGTGATTCTTCTTCTTTTTTTTTTTTTGACAGAGCCTCATTCTATCACCCAGGCTGTCAAGCGATTCCTGTGCCTCAGCCTCCTGAGCAGCTGGGACTACAGGCACATGCCACCACCCCGACTAATTTTTTGTATTTTTAGTAGAGACAGGGTTTCACCATATTGCCCAGGGTGGTCTCGAACTCCTGAGCTCAGGCAATCCTCCCACCTTGGCTTCCCATAGTGATTCTTTAAATCCACAGTAGTCAACTAGAAAATGTAATAGAAGAAAACTGTATTCACAGTACCACGAAATTCCAAAGTACTAAAATCAAATAAGAGATGTGTAAGACCTTTGTGGAGAAAAATCATAAAATATTATCAACAGACATGAAAGACCTGAAGAAATGGAGCTATATTATGACAGTTGTATCCAGTATTACAAAGATGTCAATTATTCCTAGATTAACCTATAAATACAACATAACACCAATTAAAATCCCCACAGGACTCAGAAAATTTATAAACTGGCTGCTAAAACTCTATAGAAAGTCCCGGAATAGGGAAGTTTTTTTTTTTTTTTTTTTTAGATGGAGTCTTGCTCTGCTACCCAGATGCAGTGACACAATCTTGGCTCACTGCAACCTCCCTGTCCTGGGTTCAAGTGGTTCTCCTGTCTCAGCCTCTAGAGTAGCTGGAATTCCAAGTGCCTGCCACCATGCCCAACTAAATTTTGTCTGGTCTTGAACTCCTGACCTCAAGTGATCTGCCTGCCTCAGCCTCCCAAAGTGCTGGGAGTGCTGGAATTACAGGTGTGAGCCACTGCGCCCAGCTGAGAAAATACTTTTTTTTTTGAGATGGAGTCTCACTCTGCCACCCAGGCTGGAGTACAATGGTACAATCTCGGCTCACTGCACCCTTCACTTCCTGGGTTCAAGCGATTCTCCTGCCTCAGCCTCCCAAGTAGCTACAATTACAGGCTTCCGCCACAACACCCAGCTAATTTTTTGTACTTTTAGTAGAGAATGGGTGAAACTCAGGCTGGTCTCGAACTCCTAACCTCATGATTTGCCAGCCTCAGCCTCTCAAAGTGCTGGGAAAAAATTGTATTCACAGGTGTGAGCCACTGCGCCCAGCCTGAGAAAATACTTTTAACATATGTGTTGAGTAATACAATCTTCATAGGACGGCAGTTCACAAAAAGTTAGCATGATCTGAAGGTGTTTTTGGCCCTCTTATGTCCAAAAGCCACCTATTGGACACTCATACAGGCCCAGTCAAAGTGTCAATAGTCTCAGCTGGCTTGAACAGGACAAGCACTGACTCTAAGTTTCTGAAAAACAACCTTTAATGTGGTGATCCATATGTCAGAGATGTTACCTAGGAAGCTAGTAGAGTTTAGATATATATTGTTTAGCTACATGATTTAAGCTATAAGCAAGCAACTCAATGCAAGCAAAGTGGGTAACTTGGCAGCCCTAATCAGGTAACCCTTGGTTTCATATACAATGGAATATTATTCAGGCTTGAAAATGAAGAAAATTCTGACATAGGCTACCACATGAATAAACCTTGAAGACATTATGTTAGGTGAAATAAGCCAGTCACAAAAGCACAAATATTGTATGATTACTCTTAGATGAGGTAGAGTGGTCAAACAAATGGAGACAGAAAGTAAAATGGTGATTGTCAGGGGTTGGAGGGGAGAAGGGTATGGGGAGGTATTTTTGTTTTGTTTTTGTTTTTTGCTTTTTTTGGGGGGGGGTCTCACTTTGTCACCTAGAATGGAGTGCAGCGGTGCGATCTTGGCTCACTGCAGCCTTGACCTCCTAGACTCAAAGAATCCTCCCGCCTCAGTCCCCCAAGTAGCTGGGACTAATGGTGCACACCACCATACCTGGATATTTTTTTTTCCTTATTTATTTACTTATTTATTTATTTATTTATTTATTTATTTATTTATTTTAGAGATGGAGGTACACCATGTTAGCCAGGATGGTCTCGATCTCCTGACCTTGAGATCCACCCGCCTTGGCCTCCCAAAGTGCTGGGATTACAGGCGTGAGCCACCGCGCCCGGCCCTAGATACGTTTTTGTATTTTCTGTAGAGATAGGGGTCTCACCATGTTGCCCAGGCTGGTCTCAACCTCCTGAGCTCAAGCGATCCTCAGCCTCAGCCTCCCACCGTGGCTGGCCTGGAGCTATTTTTTAATGGGTACTGAATTTCACTTTGGGAAAAAGGTGGTAATGGTTGCGTAACACTATAAATGGACTCAATATCACTGGGCTGGATACTTACAAAATGTTAAAATGGTCGTTTTCATTTTTATGTTATCTATATTTTACCATAACAGCAAAAGTTAACTTTATAAAGTTATATGCTATTGGAAACTCTGGAAACAATGAGAAAGGGGGAAATTCTACTACATAAAAATTAATTTTGCAATGCAAATCTTTTTTTGCTAACTCAAACTTTTGTTTATTTCAATAAAGCCAAATCCAGTAAACTATTTTCAGCCAGGATTAGTCAGAACTAAAAGGTTGGACTGTTTTCCTTCAGAAACAGAATGTTTTTCTTGCCTGCAATAGACTCATATGTTCCAAATAATAAATGGAATTGTCCTCAAAAAAAGAAAAATACCTGTTCATTTATATTTTAAGACTTGTTTCTGAATTTTCTATTCTTTTGTTCTTATCTCTTTATCTATATACATACGATTACCAAGCCATTTTAATTATAGTAGCATTTAAATATGTTTTAATAAGGCAAGGTTAGATTTCCTTGTGTAAAATAAAAACTATTGCAATATTGTGGTTATTGTCGAAGATTAAAAACAATCTAAATGTCTTTCAACATGGGACTGACCGAATAATTATGACCAGTGGAATACCACAAAAAATAATGGGGAAGTTTTTAATTTGATAGAGACTGATCTCCAGAATATGTAGTTAAATGAACAAAAAAGTGGACAGGTGCAGTGGCTCATGCCTGTAATCCTAACACTTTGAGAGGCCGAGGCAGGCGATCACCTGAGGTCAGGAGTTTGGGACCAGCGGGGCCAGCATGGTGAAACCCCCATCTCTATTAAAAATACAAAAATCAGCTGGACATGGTGGCGTGCACCTGTAATCCCAGCTACTCCAGAGGCTAAGGCAGGAGAATTTCTTGAACCCAGGAGGCAGAGGTTGCAGTGAGCCAAGATCATGCCATTGCACTCTAGCCTGGGAGACAGAGCAAGACTCCATTTCAAAAAAAAAAAAAAAAGTTTCCATCGGAGGTGCTTACATGTGTTGAACACTCACCTTTTTTTTTTTTTCAGACATGGGGTCTTACTATGTTGGCCAGGCTGGTCTTGAACTTCTGGGCTCAAGTGATCCATCCCGCTCAGCCTCCCAAAGTGCTGGGATTACAGCATAAGCCACTGAGCCCAGCCTCTGAACACTCACTTTTTAAAATTTATTTTGATTTATTTATTTCTATTATTTATTTATTTATTTATTTTTGAGATGGAGTCTTAGTCATCCAGGCTGGAGTGCAATGGCATCATCTTGGCTCACTGCAAACTCTGCTCCCCGGGTTCAAGCGATTCTTCTGCCTCAGCCTCCCGAGTAACTGGGATTACAGGCGAGCACCAGCACTCCCAACTAATTTTTGTATTTTTAGTAGAGACAGGGTTTCACCATGTTGGCCAGGCTGGTCTCGAACTCCTGACCTCATGATCCACCCGCCTCGGCCTCCCAAAGTGCTGAGATTACAGGAGCTACTGCGCCCAGCCTCATGTTTTCCTTATTCCTTTCCATGCCTAGTTGGATTGCAGAGTTAAGCTTATAATTATGAAGTAAAAACTAAATAACAACAGCAAAAAATAGTCAGAAAGTAAAAGAAGGAAAAGGATATGCCATGCAGACAGTAATCAAAAGAGAGCTGCAGCAGCTGTACTAATATTAGGTAAAATAAAGCTTAAAAACATGTTACTAGAGACAAGAAAGGAAATTTTGTAGTAAAATTAATAAATAAAAAGACCAATCCGGGCCGGGCACCACAGCTCACACCTGTAACCCTAGCACTTTGGGAGGCTGAAAAGAGTGGATCACCTGAGGTCAGGAGTTCGAGACAAGCCTGACCAATATGGTGAAATCCCATCTCTACTAAAAGTACAAAAATTAGCCAAATGTGGTAAGGTGCACCTGTAGTCCCAGCTACTCAGGAGGTCGAGACAGGAGAATTGCTTGAACTCGGGAGGCAGAGGTTCCAGTGAGCGAAGATTGTGCCACTGTACTCCAGCCTATGCAACAGAGACTCCATCTCAAAATAATCATAATAATGATAATAAATAAAAGACATAATTATAAATATACCTATAAACAGAAACCCAAAATACATGAAACAAACACTGACAGAATTGATAAGAGAAATAGACAGTTTAAAAAAAATATCTGGAGACTTCAATATCCACTTTCAATAATGGATAGGAAAAGGAGATTGATTTAAAAAAAAAAGACTTTCGACTGTGGTGGTTCACGCCTGTAATCCCAGCACTTTGGGAGGCCGAGGCAGGCAGATCAGTTGAAGCCAGGAGTTGGAGACCAGTCTGGCCAACATGGCAAAACTCTATTTCTACTAAAAATACAAAAATTAACTGAGCATGGTGGCACGCACCTGTAATCCCAGTTACTTGGGAGACTAAGTCATAAGAATTGCTTGAACCTGGGAGGCGGAGGTTGCAGTGAGCCTAGATTCCCCTACCCCCTCCTGCCTGGGCGACAGAGTGAGACTCTGTCTCAAAAAAAAAATGACTTTAACAACATTGTAAATCTACTAGACCTAGCAGACATCTACCGAACACTCCACTCAACAAACCAGAATACACGTCTCAAGTGCACGTGGAATGTTCTCTGCAATGAATCATGTTAGGCCACAAAACAATAAATATAAAAGGATTGAAATAATAGAAAAAAATCACCGGGTGCTGTGGCTCACGCCTGTAATCCCAGCTCTTAGGGAGGCAGAGGCAGGAGGATAGCTTAAGCCCGGGAGTTCAAGACCTGCCTGGGCAATATAGCGAGACCCTGTTCTCCACAAAAAGGAAAAAAACCAAAAAGATTAAAAAAAAAAAATCTTCTCCCAACACAGTGGTATGAAATTAGGAATAATAGCACAAGAAGATTTGAAGGGATTCACAAGTAAGCAGTAAACACACACTTTTAAATAACCAATGTGTCAAAAAATCACAATCAAAATTTAAAAATACTTTGAGAAAAATGAAAATGAAAATATAAAATACCAAAACTATGAGATACAGGTTAAAACAATTCTCAGAGGAAATTTTATACACCAAATACCTCTATTAAAAAAGAAGAATAGCATAAAAATTCATGCTTCAGGATTTGAAAAAAAAAGAAGAAAGTAAAAAAAAAAGAAAAAGAAAAAAGAAAAATCTCACATTTATAACCTATCTTTCCATCTTAAAAAAAAAAAAAAAAAACTAGGGAAGGAATGCCAAACTCACCCAATGCAAGAAAATAGAGGATATGATAAAGATCAGAGGAGAAATAAATGAATTAAAGAACAGATAACAATAGGGGAAATTAAGAAAACTAAGTTGGTTCTTCAAAAAGATAAAGAAAATCAACAAATCTTTAGCTAAACTGACGAAGAAAAAAAATAGACTCAAATTACTGAAGTGAGAAATGAGAGTTAATATTACTAACATTTCAGAAATAAAAATGATAAGGGAATTCTATTAACAATTATAGATTAATAAATTGGATAACCTAGATGAAATGGTCAAATTCTTAGAAAGACAAAAACTACCACAACTGACTTAAGAAGAAATAGAATCCTGTAGACAGAAAGCTAGAAGAAAAAGAGGAAGAAGAAGAAGAAAGGGGAAGAAGAAAAGAAGTGCTGGGATTAAAGGCGTGAGCCACCACGCCCGGCCTTGTATTTAAAAATTAATTGTGGCCGGGCGCGGTGGCTCAAGCCTGTAATCCCAGCACTTTGGGAGGCCGAGGCGGGTGGATCACGAGGTCGAGAGATCGAGACCATCCTGGTCAACATTGTGAAACCCCGTCTCTACTAATACAAAAAAAAAATTAGCTGGGCACGGTGGCGCGTACCTGTAATCCCAGTTACTCAGGAGGTTGAGGCAGGAGAATTGCCTGAACCCAGGAGGCGGAGGTTGCGGTGAGCCGAGATCGCGCCATTGCACTCCAGCCTGGGTAACAAGAGCGAGACTCCGTCTCAAAAAAAAAAAAAAAAAAAAAATTAATTGTATTTCTAGGCTGGGAACAAGTGGATCACGCCTGTAATCCCAGAACTTTGGAAGGTTGAGGCTGGTGGATCACTTGAACCCAGGAGTTCAAGACCAACCTGGGCAACATGGTGAAAGTCTGTCCCTACAAAAAATAATAATAATAATAATAATAATTAGCTAGTTGTGGTGGTGTGTCCTTGTAGTCCCAGCTACTCAGGAGGCCGAGGTAAGAGAATTGCTTGAGGTGGGGAGGTGGAGGTTGCAGTGAGCCAAGATCGAGCCACTGCACTCCCTACTGAGTGACAGAGTGAGACCTTGTCTCAAAAAAACAAAAAACAAAAATCAATTGTATTTCTATATACTAGGATTGAATAATCTAAAAATGAAATTAAGAAAATAGTTACTTTTTTAATAGCATCAAAAAGATTAAAATACTCAGGAGTAAATTTAACAAGAGTTCTACACTGAAAAGTGACAAAATACTGCTGAATGAAATAAAAGATGTAAAGAAAAGTGGAAATACAGGTCAGGTGCTGTGGCAATCCCAGCACTTTGGGAGGCTAAGGCGGGCAGATAACAAGGTCAGGAGTTTGAGACCAGCCTGGGAAACATGGCGAAACCCCGTTTCTACTAAAAATACAAAAATTAGCTAGGTGTGGTGGCGCACACCTGTGGTCCCAGCTACTTGGGAATCTGAGGCAGGAGAATCACTTGAACCCAGGAGGCAGAGGTTGTAGTGAGCCAAGATAGTGCCACTGCACTCTAGCCTGGTGATAGAGTGAGACTCTGTCTCAAAAAAAAAAAAAAGAGGGATGAATACATCCCACATTCATGAACCACAAGACAACATTGTAAAGGCGGCAGCAACACTCCCTAAGTTGACCCACAAATTGATGTAATCACGTGCAAGAGATATTTAATAAGATTAGCAAACTACCAACTGGTTTTTTGCAGAAATTGACAAGCCAATCCTAAAGTTCATATGGAAATCAGGGGACCCAGAACAGCCAAAACAATCTTGAAGAGCCAAATTGGAGTACTCACACTTAATGATTTCAAAACTTACTCCAAAGCTACACTAATCAAGATAGTACGGGCCGGGTGTGGTGGCTCACGTCTGTAGTCCAAGCACTTTGGAGGCCAAGACAGAAGGATCACCTGAGGTTGGGAGTTCAAGACCAGGCTGACCAACATGGTGAAACCCCGTCTATTAAAAAAAAAAAATAGTATGGCACTGACACTAGGCTGAACTTTGGGAGCTAAGGCACTTTGGGAGGCTAAGGCTGGTGGATCACCTGAGCCAGGAGTTCGAGACCAGCCTGACCAATACGGTGAAATCCCGTCCCTACTGAAAATACAAAAATATGTTGGGCATGGTGACACCTGTAAACCCAGCTACTCAGGAGGCTGAGGCAGGAGAATCCTTGAACCTGGGAGGCAGAGATTGCAGTGTGCTGAGATCGCACCACTGCCCTTCAGCCTAGACCACAGAGGGAGACCCTGTCTCAAAATAAATAAATAAATAATAAAATAAAATAGTTGCATGTGGCTAGTAATCACCATATTGGCACAGTATTTTGGACCATTATAATATACGGCTTCCCCAAATGAATACTAACCCTTTCTCTCTCATATGTAGTGAGGTAAAAACTTACAAACTATGTTTCAGACCCACACACAAAAAATTGTATTATTTATAACTCATCTTGTTCTCAAGGCCCCATCCAACTGAAAGGGCAAAAAAAAAAAAAAAAAAAAAAATCCTTGTATTGCCAGGGAAAAGCAAATCAGCCTTCTGCTGTTTAAGCACGGTCATTTTCAGTCCATACCAGTTCCTTTTGTTAGAAAATCAATCTATTCCTAGACTTCTACCAAGGTGCCTTTCTACTCTGAAAATTCGTCCCCCCTCAATCCTTCTTAGCAAATGGCATTGATTGAGAGGAAGTTCACGTATCATCAAAGCAGGGGCTGGGCACTGTGGCTCATGCTTGTAATCCTCACACTTTGGGAGGCTGAAGTGGGAGGATTCTTTGAGCCCAGGAGTTCAAGACCAATCTGGCCAACATAGCAAGTCCTCGTCTCTACAAAATTAATTTTTGGAGATGGAGTCTCACTTTGTCGTTCAGGCTGCAGGGCAGTGGTGCAATCGCAGCTCACTGCAACCTCCGCCTCCTGGTTTCAAGCGATTCTCCTGTGTCGGCCTCCCTAGTAGCTGGGATTATAGGTGCACTCCACCATGCCCAGTTAATTTTTGTATTTTTAGTAAAGATGGGGTTTCACCATTTTTGCCTGGCTGATTTCAAACTAACGACCTCAGGTGATCTACCCTCTTTGGCTTCTCAAAGTGCTGGGATTACAAGCCTGAGCGACCATGCCTGGTCTGCAAATTTTTTTAAAAAAGTTAGCTGGGCGTGGTAGCTCATGCCTGTAGTTCCACCTACTTGGGAGGCTGAGGCGAAAGGATCACTTGAGCCCAAGAGTTTGACGCTACAGTGAGCTATGATGGCGCCACTGCACTCCAGCCTGGACAACAGAACAAGACCCTGTCTCAAAAAAAAAAAAAAAGAACACGGTGGGGATTAAAGACATTGCAATGTGACTTGACTGTTCTGGCCTGCACATCAGTGCTGGAGCTCACAGATTGTCCCACACAATTGCTTTAGGGACTCTGTCAACATCAGCTGCTAAATTCTAAGGTTCCTTTTCCTGCCCTAGTCTCCAGTTGTAAGGTCTCTCTCTGTAACCGGCAGCTTTTATATTCTGACCCCAGGTCTTCTTTGGAATTTCAGTTCTCTTGGCATTTCCATATGCCCCACGGAGGCTTGTGCAAACTTCTGATGTTTTACAAAGATCTGCAGTTATTAGGGAATGCAGACACTATCTTGGACCCATTTGCCTAGAAACCTCAACCATTTTGAAACTATCACTTGGATTCAGTCATGTGTCTCTTGCCTTTACTGAATGGAGAGTGTTTTCAAAGGGGCTTTTGATTTCTTGGATGATGCACTGAGAAGTCAGGAGAAAGCACCCCTAGACTGAAAGCATCCCCAAAACTTCTTTGGATGTTTCTTCCCAGAGTGTGAACCTAAACCTTTTTCCCCCTTCCCCTTCCTTCCTTCTTCCTTCCTTCCTTCCCTCTCTTTCTTTTTTTTTTTTTTTTTTTTTTTTGATGGAGTCTCATTCTGTCACCCAGGCTGGAGAGTAGTGAGGTGATCTCTGCTCACAGCAACCTCTGCTGCCTCCCGGGTTCAACAGATTCTCCTGCCTAAGCCTCTCAAGTAGCTGGGACTAGAGCCATTCATCACCACATCCACCTACTTTTTGTAATTTTAGTAGAGACAGGGTTTCACCACGTTGGCCAGGCTGGTCTCAAACTCCTGACCTCAGATGATCCGCCCACCTCAGCCTCTCAAAGTGCTGGGATTACAGGCGTGAGCCACTGCACTTGGCCTTTTCTTGCTTCCTTTCTCTTTCTCTCTTTCTTTCTCTCTCTCTCCTCCTTTCCTTCCTCCCTTCCTTCCTTCTTTCCCTCCTTCCCTTTCTCTCTGTCTCTCTTCCTCTTTCTCTCTCTCTGTCTCTCTTTCTCTTTCTCTCTCTCTCTCTCTCTCTTTCTCTCTTTCTCTCTCTCTTTCTCTTTGTTTCTTTCCTGAGTTTTAGCTCTTGTTGCCCAGGCTGGAGGGCAGTGGCTCGATCTCTGCTCACTGCAACCTCCGCCTCCTGGGTTCAACTGATTCTCCTGCCTCAGCCTCTTGAGTAGCTGGGATTACAGGAGCCTGCCGCCACATCCAGCAAATTTTTTGTATTTTTAGTAGAGATGGGATTTCACCAAGTTGGCCAGGCTGGTCCTGACCTCAGGTGATCCGCCCATCTCGGCCTCCCAAAGTGCTGTGATTACAGGTGTGAGCCACTGGGCTTTCCTACCTTTCTTGCTTTTCTTTCCTCTCCTTCCCTGAGTCTTGAGCTAATTCATTTTCATGACTCGGATCTTCTCTATACACTGGCTTTATAATAAAACTCGATTTCCCAACATCTAAGCCCTGCTTTTGATATATGAAAAGATGCTTTAAAAATTCTGGGAGAGATCCAAGATGGCTGATGATTAGCAGCTCGGGCACGTACCTCCCAGTGAAAGCGCAAAGAACGAGAGGACGCCACACTTTCAGACGAATATTAGTTGCTCACGGACCAGGAGATTCCCAGTGGAGGAGCTCCACGGGTCGCCAGGGCGACTCTTGTGGCCGGCGTGGCGGTTTTGCTGGTGCCTTAGCACGCCAGTTCTTGGTGCAGAGTCCGGAGATTCCCGGGCAGAAAAGCACCATCAATCTTAACACCGCTGTTTTGGCCGGCTCAGTGGATTGCTCAGATTTCGGCGCAGGGAATCAACAAGTTGGACGTCAGAGACCCAGTTAGAAAGTCGGTAATTATAAAGACGACAGACGGACAAATATATAATGAAGGGAAGAAACCAGCGTAAAAAGGTAGAGAATACTCAAAATCAGAATGCCTCTCCCTCTACAGGGGATTGCAATTCCTCATCAGTAACGGAACAAGGCTTAATAGATTACACGTGTGTTCCAATAACAGAAGCAGGTTTCAAAACGTGGGTGATAAGAAACTTCTGTGAATTAAAAGAACTTGTTCTAACCCAATGCAAAGAAACTAAGAACCTTGAAAAAAGGTTTGACGAAATGTTAACGAGAATGGACAATTTAGAGAAGAATATAAGTGAATTGATGGAGCTAAAAAACACAACACGAGAACTTCATGAAGCATGCACAAGTTTAAACAGTCGAATTGATCAAGCAGAAGGAAGGATATCAGAAGTCGAGGACCAGCTCAGTGAAATGAAACGAGAAGACAAGAATGCAGAAAAAAGGATGAAAAGGAATGAGCAAAGTCTCCAGGAAATATGGGACTATGTGAAAAGACCTAATTTACGTTTGATAGGTGTACCTGAATGTGATGAAGAGAATGAATCCAAGTTGGAAAATACTCTTCAGGATATCATTCAGGAAAATTTTCCCAACCTGGCAAGGCAGGGTAATATTCAACTCCAGGTAATACAGAGAACACCACAAAGATATTCTTCAAGAAGACCAACCCCAAGGCACATAATCGCCAGATTTATTAGGGTTGAAATGAAGGAGAAAATACTAAGGGCAGCCAGAGAGAAAGGTCAGGTTACCCATAAAGGGAAACCTATCAGACTTACAGCAGATCTCTCAGCAGAAACCCTACAAGCCAGAAAAGAGTGGGGACCAATATTTAACATCCTTAAAGAAAAGAACTTTCAACCCAGAATTTCCCATCCAGCCAAACTAAGCTTTATGAGCGAAGGAAAAATTAAATCTTTTGCGAACAAACAAGTACTTAGAGAGTTCACCACCACCAGGCCTGCTTTACAAGAGCTTCTGAAAGAAGCACTATACATATAAAGGAACAACCAATATCAGCCTTTCCAAAAATATATCAAAAAGCAAAGAACTTTAACACAATAAAAAATTTACATCAACTAATGGGCAAAACAGCCAGCTAGCATCAAACGCCGGTATTAAACTTACATATATTTTAATTGGATAAAAAGCCAAAACCCATCGGTATGCTGCATCCGGGCCCATCTTACATGCAACAATACACAAAGACTCAGAGAGAAGGAGGAAGATTTACCAACCAAACAGAGAGTAAAAATAAACTAATAAACAAAAAGCAGGAGATGCAATTCTCGCCTCTGATAAAGTAGACTTTAAAGCAACAAAGATCAAAAGAGGCAAAGAAGGATATTACATATTGGCAGAAGGATCAATGCAACAAGAAGAGCTAACGATTCTATAGATCAACGAGATAGAAAATTAACAAGGATATTCAGAACTTGAACTCAGACCCGGAACAAGTAAACTTAATAAACATTTATAGAACTCTCCACTTCAAATACACAAAACATACATTACCACCTCACACCTATTCCAAAGGTGACTATATAATTGGAAGTAAATCACTCCTCAGTAATCGCATAGCATTTCATAGGTTTAAATTAAATATTGGTTGGCTGTTTATTTGTTATCTTCTTCCCTTATTCCTTCCTGACTACATCATTAAGTATAATTATCAGTATAAAAGAGGTTTTCAATACCCATTACTAAATTGCATTCTAGCCTGGGCAAGAAAGCAATACTCCCATTCTCTCTCCCTCTTTCTTTTCCTTCTCCCTCCTCCCCATTCTCTCTCTCTCTTTCTCTTCCTTTTTCCTCCTTCCTATTCTCTCTCTTTCTCTTTAAAAAAAACAAAACAAAACAAAAAAAAGGCATAACATAGTATTAGCCAAAACATAAAAAAAAAAAAAAAAATTCTGAAATCCTTTTCTTACAATAAAGTCTGCCTTGCCAGGCCATTTTCTCACGACTGGTTTTAAGATCCTATTTTGCTTTGTAAAATCTGAAAATTGACTTTTTCATCCTCTTTTCCATTTGTGACCTAACAGTCCACATTCTTTCCAAAGCAAATGGTTGCCTCAAAATTAAAAAAAAAAAATTAAAAATCACATTCCATCACTAGGAAAAGGAAAGCATATTAATATATTTTTAAAACGATTACTAGAGCTGCTTCCTGAAAGCTGGTGAAGCACTCTTGTGCAAAGTTTTAAAGGGAATCTCTGCCTCTGAATCAGTAGAGCCCACACCAGGGCTTTCAGGTTGGGGCACCAAGCTCAGATCCTCTTAATCTTCAGACAAGTACACTGTGTATGAGTAACCCACATAATCACACACGGTAGTCCTGGATTGCGCCCAGGTAACACGTATATGTATTGCACAATTTTCCTCAGTAGACACCTGGCACTGTTGTTTTCTTGATTATCTATTCTCTCTGAAAACTTCCCACTCCAATCTCAGGGTGGTTCAAATAGTTTCACAGCAGCTGTTTGAACATGCCCCTACTGCCAAAGGTGATGAGTGGAAAGAAGATGAAATTCAAGCTGATGGCTGGGCATGGTGGCTCACGCCTGTAATCCCAGCACTTTGGGAGGCCGAGGCAAGAGGATCACTTGAGGCCAGGAGTCCAAGACCAGCCTGGTCAACAGAGTGAGACCTTATTTCTTAACAACAACAAAAAAACCAGGCATGGTGGTGTGAGCCTATAGTCCCAGCTACTTGGGAAGCTGAGATGAGAGGTTGAGGCTGCAGTAAGCCACAGTGAGCTGTGATCACACCATTGCTCTCCAGCATAAGCAACAGAGAGACAGTCTGTCTCAAAAGAAGAAGAAGAAGAGGAAGAAGGAGAAGGAGAATAAGAAGAGGGAGGAGGAGGAGGAGAAGGAGAAATTCAATTTGGACTAATCAGATTTTCTTTTTGAGAGATATGGGTTTGGAACGGAAGGATTTCAGTCTCAGATTGGGCTTCTCGAATGCAGTAGAAGGGAAAACTTGGGAGCTGAATTTGCCAGGCTCTCCACCATTTAGAAAGGGCAGCAAAGAAAACCTTTTGGCAAAGAAACAAGACATTTATTGAGAATGCTGCCTGGGTTCCTGCTTCCTTTCAAATGATTCATTCTAGTACTTTCTTAGGGCTGATTACTGATTGCATTTCTATTTTTGAATTCTGTAAGCCTGAATTTTCTTTTTTTTTTTGAAAGAAAGAAAGAGAAAGAGAAAGAGGGAGAGAGAGCAGGAGTCTTGCTCTATTGCCCAGGCTGGAATGCAATCTTAAAATAGATGTTAAAAACCTCTTTTTTGCCGATAATTGTGCTTGACAGTGGAGACAGGAAGGAATAAGAGAAGAAAATAACAAACAAACAGCCAACCAATATTTCATTTAAGTCTGTGAAATGCTATGCAAATGCTGAAGAGTGACTTACTTCCAATTATGTGGTCACTTTCAAAATAGGTGTAATGTGATACTGAGAAAAATGTATGTTCTGTGGACCTGGGGTAAAGAATTCTATAAATATTCACTGAGTTTACTTGTTCCAGGTCTGAGTTCAAATCATAGGTGTCCCTGTTAATTTTCTATCTCATTGATCCGTCGAATATTAACAATATGGTGTCAAAGTCTCCCACTATTATTGTGCGGGAGTCCAAGTCTTTTTTTTTTTTTTTTTTTTTTTTGAGACGGAGTTTCACTCTTGTCACCCAGGCTGGAGTGCAATGGCGTTATCTCGGCTCACCGCAACCTCCGCTCCTGGGTTCAGGCAATTCTCCTGCCTCAGCCTCCTGAGTAGGTGGGATTACAGGCACGCGCCACCATGCCCAGCTAATTTTTTGTATTTTTAGTAGAGACGGGGTTTCACCATGTTGACCAGGATGGTCTCGATCTCTTGACCTCGTGATCCACCCGCCTCGGCCTCCCAAAGTGCTGGGATTACAGGCGTGAGCCACCGCGCCCGGCCCCCAAGTCTTTTTATAAGTCATTAAGAACTTGTCTTATGTATCTGGGTGTTCCTATATTGGGTGCTTATATATTTATGATCATTGACTCCTGTTGTTGCTTTGATCCTTTTACCATTATGTAATGACCTTCTTTGTTTCTTTTAGTCTTTGTTACTGTTGAAGTCTATTTTGTGAGAGACGAAAGTTACAACTCCTGTTTTTTTTTTTTTTTTTTTTTTCCCTCTCCATTTGATTGGTAAGTCTTCCACCAACCCTTTGTTTTGAGTCTTTGTGTGTCCTTGCTTATGAGGACATACAAATTTGTTTTAACCTTTGTTAGCTTTTTTTTTTTTTTGATGGAGTTTCACTGTTTGTTGCCCATGCTCGAGTGCAGTGATATTCACATGTCCAGTTACTTCACATGGCAGCCTGAACTCCTGGGCTCAGATGGTCCTCTTGGCTCAGCCTCCCGAGTAGCTGGGACTACATCGAACTTTTTTTTCTCCCCACATCAGATGTGTAACGTGCCAATATCCTAACAAGGTTTGATGGAGGCACATCTTACACATGAGTGTGAAAGCCCAATCATCACGCTTATGAACTACGAAAGGATAAGAACTTTTTTTTTTTTTTGGAGATGGAGTCTTGCACTTCATACAATGGCACAATCTCGGCTCACTGCAACCTCTGCCTCCCGGGTTCACGTGATTCTCCTGCCTCAGCCTCCCAAGTAGCTGGGATTACAGGCTCACACCACCATATCTGGCTAATTTTTTGTGTGTTTAGTAGAGACGGGGTTTCACTATGTTGGCCAGACTGGTCTCAAACTCCTGACCTCAGGTGATCCGCTCTCCTCAGCCTCCCAAAGTACTGAGATTACAGGCGTGAGCCACTGCACCTGGCCAGGATCAGAACTTTTAAGTGTGTATGGTTTAGTTGTATCAGTCAGAAATCAGTCAGGAAACAAAATGACTATAGATATGTCAAGCAGTAGGGGATTTATAAAACCATTGGAAGAGTCTGAGTCTCACAGTTCAGGGAAGGCCATCACTAGCTCCCAGTTCAGAGAATGAGCTACCTGTCATACCTGGCCAGGCTAACTGCTCCAGAAACTGCTCTGTTACAAATGCTGACAATATCTTACTGAAGTTGAAAAGGGAGGTAGAGGAGGAGATGTTGATTCAGCAGCTTCCAAAATTAGCAAGAGATTAACTCATCTAAAAACCATACCACAATTGGGCACAGTGACTCACGCCTGTAATCCCAGTACTTTGGGAGGCTGAGGCGGGCAGATCACTTGAGATCAGGAGTTTGAGACTAGCCTGGCCAACATGGTGAAACCCCATCTCTACCAAAAAATACAAAAATTAGCTGGGCAACGTGGCATGTGGGTAAAATCCCAGCTACTTGGGAGGCTGAGGCATGAGAATGGCTTGAACCCGGGACATGGAGGTTGCAACAGAGCAAGGCTCTGTCTCAAAAAAAATAAATAAATAAAAAGAAGAAGAAGAAAGAAAGAAAGGAAAAAGAAAGGAGAGGAAATAATTGAGAGTTGTAAAATCCTAGAATGTCAGTTAACTCCCTGCTATGGAGTGAACTATGTCCATTCTAAATTCACATATGGGAGTCCTAACCCCCAGTACCTTTAAAGATATAACTAAGATAAGGTCTTTAGGGTGGGGCCCTAATCCAATATAAGTGGGGCCCTTCTGAGAAGAGGAAGAGAACAGACCCCAGGAATGTGGAGGGGACAGCAAGAAGACAACCATCTGCAAGCTAGGAAGAGAGACTTCAGGGAAACCAACCCCGCCAACTTCTTGATCTTAGACCTCTAGCCTCCAAAACTATGCGAAATAAATTTCTGCTGTTTAAGCCACCCAGTCTGTGGTATTTTGTTATGGCAGCCCTAATAGAGTAATATACTCCTCCCTACCCCATTTTCATAGAGGAGATGGTCATGTCACATAGTGGTGATGGCAGTTGGGGGTATGCGGGGTGACGGGTTGGGGAGGCAGGTGGATTTTGGGGGTAAACCCTGATTGCCTGCCCCTGGTTTCTTTCCACTATTTCTCACTGCTACTCTGCATTCTGGTCTGTTGACCACCCACTTCCAATGTAATGTACTAGGATGCTGTATTGTGAATTAACTTTGCAGAAGTCTGAGCCTCTCTCAGTATGCGGTGTGCCAGATAATAAGATCAACAATTATGTACCAAAATAATCCAAATTATGATTTCGCCTGGCACATCTCTTAATTCTTCGGAAGTGAGTCTTTATAATCATCAGCAATCTGCTATTTCTGAGAGAGATACATGAAATTTCAATTTCTCTTCATGCATATGTGCCGAATTTTCAGTTACACATGGGTTTTCATGACCAAATTGATTAGTCTGACTAGACATCCATGAAATGAAATGTGCAAGGTCTGATTTAGTTTTAGCCCTAGGAATACATCATTAGGTATATACAACCATGGTTATTATTTACTCTGTTGGGATTTATTTGAAAGGCATTTCATTGCAATTTATTTGAACAAAATCCACAGAAAAATATTAACTTAATAAAGAGTATAAAGGTGCACATTACGGGAGAGAAGTTAGACTGAAAAAGTTAACATGATGCCCTTAGTTTAGTGGCACAGTGTCTACCAGCAATTTTTTTTTTTGAGATGGAGTCTCACTCTTGTCACAGAAGCTGGAGTGCAATGGCACAATCTTGGTTCACTGCAACCTTCACCTTTGGGTTCAAGATATTCTTTTTCCTCAGCTCCTGAGTAGCTGGGATTACAGGCACCTGCTACCATGCCCGGCTAATATTTGTATTTTTAGTGGAGACGGGGATTCACCATGTTGGCCAGGCTGGTCTCGAACCCCTGAACCCCTGACCTCATGTGGTCCGCCTGGCTTGGCCTCCCAAAGTGCTGGGATTACAGGCGTGAGCCACGGCGCCCAGCCTTATCTACAATTCTTAATGTTAACTCTTGAAATTTTAGTCAGTTTTATACTTTTTATCGTAGAGCAAAAGCAACAAAAATACATAGTTTTTCATTTTTTATTATTTGAAGCAAAGAATTGTTTTCCTGCTTGCATTTTCTTTGTCTAGCTTCATCAAGGTATACTTTATTTATTTATTTAGAAACAGAGTCTCACTTTTTCACCCCGACTGGAGTGCAGTTTCATCATCGCCATCATAGCTCACTGCAACCTCAACCTCCTGGTCTGCTCCCGCCTCAGCCTTCCTAGTAGCTAGGGACACAGGCACCAGCCACCATACCTGGCTCAGAGGTTTAATTTAGTTATAATAAGAGGCACAGATTTTGTTTATTTGTTTGTTTAGATGGAGTCTCGCTCTGTAGCCCAAGCTAGAGGCAGTGGCATGATCTCAGCTCACTGCAACCTCCAAAATTCTCATCTCAGACGAGTAGCTGAGATTACAGGTGCATGCCACCATGCCTGGGTAAATTTTGTATTTTTAATAGAGATGGGTTTTCACCATGTTGGCCAAGCTGGTCTTGAACTCCTGGCCTCAGGTGACCTGCCTGCCTCAGCCTCCCAAAGTGCTGGGATTACAGGCGTGAGCCACTGAGCCTGGAAAAAGGCACAGATTTTAAGTATGCAATTCAATGTGGTTTGACAAATGTGTGTAGTTATGTAACCCTCAGTACAGTCGTGATATTGAACATTTTCATTACCTCTAAAAGTTCACTTGCATCCCTTTGGTATTACCCCACCACTACTCCAGTAATGGCAAAGTCTTAGCTGATTTCTCTCACTGTAATTTTGCCGTTTCTAAAATTTCACGGAAGTGGAATCATACAGTATGTTATCTTTTTTTTTTTTTTTTGAGATGGAGTTTCACTCTTGTTGCCCAGGCTGTAGTGCAATGGTTCCTTCTTGGCTCACCGCAACCTCTGCCTCCAGGGTTCAAGCGATTCTCCTGCCTCAGCCTCCCGAGTAGCTGGGATTACAGGCCACCATGCCTGGCTAATTTTGTATTTTTAGTAGAGATGAGGTTTCTTCATGTTGATCTGGCTGGTCTGGACATCCCAACCTCAAGTGATCTGCCTGCCTTAGCCTCCCAAAGTTCTGAGATTACAGGCGTGAGCCACTGCGCCCGGCCCATACAATATGTTATCTTTTTTGTATCTGACTTCCTTCACTTAGCATGCTTTTGAGATTAATCCACATTGTTGTATGTATCAGTTTCTTCCTTTTTAGGGCTCAGTAATATTCCACTGTATGTATTACAATTTGTTTATCTAAACGGACATAGGGTTCTTTGCAGGTTTTCCCTGTCTGAAATAATGCTGCTTATTTGCTTATAAGTCTCCATGTGGACATATGTTTTCATTTTTCTTGGGTACATACCTAGAAGTGGAATTGCAGGATTGTAAGTATATATTTATCGTGATAAGAAAAGACATTAACCACCTTTCAAAGTGGCTTTAACATTTTGAGTTCTCACCAACAGTGTGTGAGAGTTGCAGTTGCTCCCTTGACAGCACTGGTATTATCAGTCTTTTAAATTTTTGCCCTCTTGTAGGGTGTGTAATGGTATCTTGTGGTTTTAATTTGTATTTATTGAATGACTAATGGCATTACGAATCTTTCTTTGTGTTTATTTGTCAATATTTAATTTCTTTGGTAAAGTACTTGTTCAAAACTTTTGGCTTGTATTATTTTATTTATTTATTTTGAGACAGGGTCTAGATCTGTCTAGATCTGTCACCCAGGCGGGAGTGCAGTGGCGTGATCACGGCACACTGCAGCCTCCACCTCCCAGGCTCAAGCGATCCTCCCGCAACAGTCTTTTGTATAGCTGTTACCACAGGCATGCACAACTACGCGGGCTACTTTTTTTTTTCTTTTTTTTTTTTTTTGAGTTGGAGTCTTGCTGTATTGCCCCTCCTGGAGTGCAATGGCTCAATCTTGGTTCACTGCAACCGTCATCTCCTGGGTTCAAGTGATTTTCCTGCCTCAGCTTCCCAAGTAGCTGGGATTACAGGCCTGTGCCACCATGCCCAAATAGTGTTGTATTTTTAGTAGAGACGGGGTTTCACTATTTTGGCCTGGCTGGTCTTGAATCCCTGACTTCCCAAAGTGCTGGGATTACAGGCGTGAGCCACTGCGCCCGGCCCCAGCTACTTTTTTTTTGAGACGAGGGTCTCATTCTTGTTGCCCAGGCTGGAGTGCAATGGCATGATCTTGGCTCAACAAAACCTCTGTCTCTCGGGTTCAAGTGATTCTCCTGTCTAAGCTTCCCAAATAGTTGAGATGCGCCTGGCTAATTTTGTGTGTTTAGTAAAGATGGGATTTCACCATGTTGGTCAGGCTGGTCTCTAACTCCTGACCTCAAGTGATCCACCCGCCTTGGCCTCCCAAAGTGCTGGGATTACAGGTGGGAGCCACCACATCCGGCCCTTTTTTTTTAGGGGAGGATAGAGTCTCCCTCTGTCACCCAGGCTGGACTGCAGTGGGGTGATCTTAGCTCACTGCAACCTCTGCCTCTAGGGTTCAAGTGATTCTTCTGCCTCAGCTGCCTAATTTTTGTATTTTATTTTTAGTAGAGATGGGGTTTTACTGTGTTGGCCAGGCTGGTCTCAAAGTCCTGGCCTCAAGTGATCTGCCCATGTTGACCTCCCAAAGTGCTGGGATTACAAGCATGAGCCACTGTGCCCAGCCCGTGCCTGGCTACTTGAAAAAATCTATACTTTTTTTGTAGAGACAGCCTATTGCCCAGGCTGTTCGCAAACTCCTAGCCTCAAATGATCCTTCTGGCTCTGCCTCCTAAAGTGCTGGGATTACAGGCGTGAGCCCACTGTGCCCAGCCTTTTGGGTTGTTTCAAAAAACTGCTTTGTCATCTTATTATTGAGTTGTAAGAGTTGTTTATATATTATGGATACAATTCTTTATCAAGATACTAGTTTTGCAGATATTTTCTCCCAGGTTGTAGTTTGCCTTATCTTCTTTCTTCTTCCCCTCCTCCTCCCCCTCCCTACCTCCACTTCCTCCTCTTTCTTTTCTCTTCTTCCTCCTCCTTCTCCTTGTTCTTCTTTCTTCTCCTCCTTCTTCTTCCTTGTTCTCCTCCTCCCCCTCCTCCTCTTCCTCCTTCTCATTCTCCCCCTCCTCCTCCTCTTCCTCACCTTTAAGGCATGTGGGATAAGTTCTTTGAGTAAACTTTATATGAGCCACAAATATTTGTACAAGCTTGCACTATCCACTGGATTTTGGAAAGATCACTCTATTAGTCCATTCTAGCACTGCTATAAAGAAACATCTGAGACTGGGTAATTTACAAAGAAAAGAGGTTTAATTGCTCATGGCTCTGCAGGTTGTACAGGAAGCAGTTTCTGCTTCTGGGGAGGCTTCAGGAAGCTTCCAATAATGGCAGAAGGCAAAGGGGAAGAGAAGTGTCTCACGTGGCAGGAGGGGAGCAGGAGGCAGGCAGAGAGGTGTCATATACTTTATTTTATTTTTTTAGACAGGGACTCCCTCTGTCACCCAGGCTAGAGTGCAGTGCCGTGATCTTGGCTCACTGCAACTTCTGCCTCCCAGGCTCAAGCAGTCCTCCCACCTCAGCCTCCCAAGTAGCTGAGACTACAGGTGTTCACCACCACACCGGGCTAATATTTCATGTTTTGTAGAGATGGGGTTTTGCCATGTTGCCTGGGCTGGTCTGGAACTCAAGTGGGAGTGGTTCGTCATGTTGTTCTCCCACTTTGGGAGTCAAGTGATTCTCCCACCTTGGTCTCCCAAAGTGCTGGGATTACAGGTGCAAGCCACTGCACTGGGCTGTCATACACTTTTAAATGACTGGATCGCAGGAGAACTCACTCAAGATCATCAGGAGAGTTTCAACAGGATGATGCCTAACCATTCATGAGAAATCTGCCCCATGAGCCAATCACCCTTCCACCAGGTCCCACCTCCAACATTAGGGATTACAATTCAACATGACATTTGGTGGTGATGCAGATGGAAACCATATCAATCAGTAACCCAGGAAATCTGACTACATTTTCAGTGCCCTTAGATTTCTTTTCTTTTTTTTTTTTTTCTTTTGAGATGGAGTCTTGCTCTGTCACCCAGGCTGGCATGCACTGGTGAGATCTCGGGTCACTGCAATCTCCGCCTGCTGGGTTCAAGTGATTGTCCTGCTTCAGCCTCCTGAGTAGCTGGGACTACAGGTGCACACCACCAGGCCTGGCTAATTTTCTGTATTTTTAGTAGAGACGGGGGTTTCACCATGTTAGCTAAGATGATCTCTATCTCCTGACTTTGTGATCTGCCTGCCTCGGCCTCCCAAAGTGCTGGGATTGCAGGCATGAGCCACCATGCTGGGCAGATTTCTTAACCTGTCTAAGCTTAAATTTCTTTATTACTTAAAGAAGGAAAATAATATTTATATTATCTATCTCTCAGTTGTGAGAAGAAATCTGACGGTACTTTTTATTCATCATCAGTATTATCATTCATACATAGCTCACCTCCATGGAAAGTACACTGAAAACAGTAAATCCGTATCACCTCCCCAATCACTTCCCCAATGTTGTTGAAATGTGTCAATATTTGGATTTATGCAAATGGAGTGATTTCTATAGTTAAATCTCAAGTAGAGACCAAGATCAGTAATACGTTAAATTTTAATAACTTGGATTAAATTATGTTTGGGTTAATGATATATATCAAAAGATAACTATTATACCTATCCCAGGTATTATGGAAAGTTATACATTTGGCTGGGCACGGTGGCTCACGCCTATAATCCTAGTAGTTTGGGAGGCTGAGGTGGGTGGATCACGAGGTCAAGAGATTGAGACCATCCTGGCCAACATGGTTAAAACCCATCTCTACTAACAGAAAAAACCTGGGCATGGTGATGTGCACCTGTAGTTCTTGGAAGGCTGAGGTAGGAGAATCACCTGCACCTGAGGCAGAGGTTGCAGTGAGCTGAGATTGTGCCACTGAATTCCAGCTTGGTGGCAGAGCGAGACTCGGTGTCAAAAAAAAAAAAAAGAAAGAAAGAAAAAAATATATTTATTATTGATATATAGACCATAGTATCCTTGATGGAGGATCTGGTTGTGAGGGAAAGGTAACGCTTTTAGAAGGAAACTGAGTTTTTCCTTTTTGAGGTTGAACAGGGAAAGTAGTTCCCTGGGGCCCTGCATAAGGCCCCAGTAAAGGCAATATTCAATAAATACCTGGTGCTGGCAATTTTTTATTTGGTTGAGTGATGTTATTCGTATAGTTATTGTGATTCTAAATGACTTTATGGAGATATATGAATATATGAATTTTACAATGATCTTTAGTTTACTCTTTGGCTTTTGGACAACACTTTACATAGCTGATTATATCTGAAGCATTTAATGTTCCTATTGAAGTGAAGAGTTTGAAATATAGGGCCTTTTGAGACTCTTCCAAAGCAGTTAATAAAAACAAAACAAAATAAAAATCCAGAAGCAAAAAACAAAGAGCCAGGGTGGGTGACTCATGATCGTAATCCTAGCAGTTTGGGAGGCCGAGGCAGAGGGATTGCTTGAGGCCAGGGGTTGGAGACCAGTGAGGGCAACATAATTCGATCCCTGTCGCTACAAAAAATTGAAAAGCTTAGCCCAGTGTAGTGACCCAGGCTTGTAGTCCCAGTTACTCTGGAGGATGAAGTGGGAGGATCGCTTGAGTCTGGGAGGTCTAGGCTGCAGAAAGCCATGATTGCGCCACTGCACTACAGGCTGGGTGACAGAGTGAGACTTTGTCTCACAATTAAAAAAAAAAAAGAGTGAGATCCTGTCTCAAACAACTCCCCCTCTCAAAAAATCCCCAAACCACCACCACCAACAAAATCGATGATGCGCATCCGAGAGAAATAACGTGCACATGACTTTAAAAGTGTAGGAATATATATATATTTTTTTCCGATGGAGTCTCACTGTGTTGCTCAGGCTGGAGTGCAATGGCGCGATCTTGGCTCACTGCAACCTCCGCCTCCCAGGTTCAAGCAATTCCCCTGCTTCAGCCTCCTGAGTAGCTGGGACTACAGGTGCGTGCCACCACGCCTGGCTAATTTTTGTATTTTTAGTAGAGACGTGGTTTCACCATGTTGGCCAAGATGGTCTCGATCTCTTGACCTCGTGATCTGCCCACCTCGGCCTCCCAAAGTGCTGGGATTACAGGAGTGAACCACCGTGCCCAGTTTAAAAGTGTAGGAAGATTACATGCCAAGGAGAGTCAGAGAAGAGAGAATTTAGGACAGGAAAGTACTACAAGCTACGCATGTTTATTTTAAAATTGAGTCTTTAAGGGTACAGAGTATTCGTACTCAACTTGTACCCCCAGTATCTAGTACACTGTTTGGTACACAGCTGGAATCAAGAAATGTTTGCTAAATTTTAAATGAATTGTTGAGGGGGAGAAGTTCAGAAAGTAAAGCCTGACTCGCGTTATTTCTAAGAAGGCAGAAGAAGTAAAAATCTAGTCTTCCCCACTCTGACCCTTTTTAATCGTTCTCTGAATGGATGTCCCTGATTCACTGACATTTCCTAATTAACTTCTACCAGTTTCACATGAAACTTGGAGAACCGATTTCATTCCCTCAGAATCACCCTGTGGCGCCACCTTCGGGAGCTGTGAGGAAACTCCGGATTCCCCCCGCCAACGCCCCCCACCGCTCCCGCGGCCTCGCTGGGTTGGTTTTCGGAGGTGTCTGAGCGCACGCGCTTCGGACCGGCAGACTAGCCTAGGAGAGACTACAATTCCCAGAAGACAGTGCGAAAGAAAAAAATCCCGCGGTCCGTGGGGGTGGGAGAAATGAAGGCTCGCGAGAGAACGAGGTTCGGGAGGCTGCGCGAAGTGGGTGGAGGGGGGCGGGAGAGAGTGAGGAGGAAGGGGAGGAGGTGCCGTCCCACAATACCAGGCGGTAGGGCGGGTAGGCGGTTTGTATCCGGGCTGTGAGGTGCTCCGAGCCTCGGCGGACCTTTCTGCCTCTGTCTCTTTAACGCGAGAGGAAGCGATGCAGAGGGGTGGAAAATGGCAGAGCTGCAGATGTTACTAGAGGAGGAGATCCCGTCTGGCAAGAGGGCGCTGATTGAGAGTTACCAGAACCTGACTCGGGTGGCTGACTACTGTGAAAACAACTACATACAGGTGAGGCGCGCTGGCGTTCGGCGGGCGCTGGTCGGGTCGAGGACCCGCCGGAGTGACCAGCCCATTGGGCGGGGTGGGGAACTGCCCTGACCTCAGCGGCTGCCTCCACCCGAGCCCCAGCCGCAGCCCCAACCCCAGCCCGAGCCGGGGACAGAGCGAGCAGCCGGGTTGAGGGAGTCGGGCTGCGATACAGGAAGTAGCTGTGGTGGTGGAAACCGATGGGAGAGGGAAAATGGGCGAGGGAGCCGGGAGCCCGCCGCCACCGCCGCGGCAGCCCGGCGCCCCCCTGGCGTCCGCTTCCCCTAGGGCCTGGCCACCGGGGTCGCGCGCCCCCCGGGCAGCCTCCCGTCCTCGGGGCTGGCGTCCCGGAGACCCCCCCCATCTGCCGCCGCGCCGCCTCTCTGCGCCCGGAGAGGGAGTCCAGGACGGGAGAGGGGAGCGGAGAGGGCACGGAAGAGGCTGAAGCCGCAGAAGGGAGAGGACCAGCGGGGTGTGTGTTGTGTGTCGGCGGAGGGTGGGGTGGGGGCGATTATGTCAGTTTCAGCCCCCAGAGGGTGTGTCTTTTATTTATTTATTTAAAAAAAATTTGTCATGAGTCACATTACACCGACCTCTCAGAGGAGAGGAGGGAAGCGGGTGTGGGGAGTGAGGGAGGGCGTTTGAGAGAAGTTAATCTTAAAATTCCTTTAATTGAAGGTTTGTAAATCTGTCTGCTTGTCCGTTTTCAAGTCGGGTTTTTTTTTTTTCCTCCCCCTCTCATCGTTTTCACTTCCGCCCCACCATAATGTATTCTCAGAGGTTGTTAGGGCTGCTGTCGTTAATTATCAAACACGAATTGTTCTTAACTCCTTGGAAAAACGGCTTAAATACTCTCCCTTCTCCCAAAAGTTCTTGAGCTGTAGGCTTCATAAGTAACTTAAAATAGACTGGTGTCATCGCCAGTTGCTTATTTTCTGAGGTTTCTCTCTTTCCAAGCTGAGTAAATGTATAGTATATGAATCCAAATACAGACGCCAACAGAGGTATTTAGCTTTCGAACTACAACGTTAAAATAAATTAGAAAACTCTTGGGACTTTATCTGTGACAGATGCTTGTTCGTTTTTCTTTGCATGATTGGAAGTGAATTGTGTGTGGTAGTTTGTTTTGAAGATCTTTAACTGTGTAAACCAACAGTTTGCACTAGAAACAAAGTAGCACAGTCCTTTGTATCAATATAAAGTCACCAGAAATGCGCTTAATTTTGGTAAGGCAAGACCAAAACGTGTTTTGAAAGGTTAGAGTTTTTGCCATTCACAACTAAATTATTTATAGAAATGCTTCCCATGTGATTATAATTTTAAAGAACCAATGTTTCTGTATTGGCAAATGCTTTCCTTCTTTATTTTTAGAGGGAGATGCTGTTTTCAGAATATTTTGAATGTTTCTCAATTTTCATGGTTGTAACATTGTATTTTCAGTAGCACTTCTCGGAGTTATCTTCACAATTTTTTTTTTTCAAGCTTTCAGTTTAGGAATTCTGATAAGTAAACTTGTTGAATGCCTGCCACATCTACTGTATTACTTTGCGCAACCTTTATATTTAGGAAAAGCCTTTAAAAATCTAGTAGAAATGATACAGTTTGCAAATACAGAAGTGATCTTGTAGTTTATCGATATTAAAAATAGGCAACTTTTGTTCTACTTAACATGAAAAGCCTTGAAATCGAGGAGAACCTTAATTTGCTGAAAGTTTTAAAGATTTTGAAAGCTAAAAGGAGAGCACAGTGAAGTTAAATTGCTCTCTTTCCGGAAAAGTTGTCTTCTCTGTAGAAGTCAGTAAGTAAGTACTTCATACAGGGCTGGCTCCTTTCTGTTCTGCATGTTGGGAAATCTGACAAGTATATGGTGTGGTAACTATGTGTGGGCAATTGTTGGTAACTGTAAACATGTTTTAACCTGTCTGTGTACTATTTCTTTTTCGGGTAGTTGTATGCTGTAATGCTTCCCCTTCTCTGACCCCTTTCCTTTACTCCTCTTGCTACGATCATGTAACTTTGAAGCACTTTAAAAAACTTCATTGCTAATATCTCTAAATCATGCTATTTCTCTTATAATCTCTCACTTTATAAAATGTTAGTGCTGAACGGGCGCAGTGGCTCACGCCTGTAATCCCAGCACTTTGGGAGGCTGAGGCGGATGGATCACGAGGTCAGGAGTTTGAGACCAGTCTGGCCAACATAGTGAAACCCATCTCTATTAAAAATACAAAAAATTAGCTGGGTGTGGTAGTGTGCACCTGTAATCCCAGCTACCCAGGAGGCTGAGGCAGGAAAATCACATGAATCCGGGAGGCGGAGGTTGCAGTGAGCTGAGATCTCCCCACTCAAAAAAAAAAAAAAAAAAAAAAAGTTAAAAAGTTAGTGCCATGGTACACTAATAGAGCCGCAGTCAGTGGCCCCATTTTTGTTTTTGTTTTTGTTTTTTGGCGGGGCAGGGTGGGGTATAATCCTAAATCTGACACCAGTGAGGTGTTTTGTTCATACTGGAAAAAAAAAAGAATTCACACAAAGCAATGATTATCTAAATACCTTAGTAGCCTTAATACATTGGGCTGCATTCCAGGCCACTAGTTGCCTCCCTAAGGGACTCAGACAGGGTCAGCCTCAGAAAGTGATGTGGAGGTTGATGTGGTAGGTGGTGCTGCTGACTTTGGTGTTAAGAATGGGGAATGGATAGTATTAGAAATATCCATTAGGGTGTCTGTTGAGATCTTTCTATATGCTTTCTGTGACCTGATTGGGTTATTTATAACTAATACCCTTCATAAATATACCTCTTCTCTGTTAAAGTATACAGTTCACTTGTGTTTTGAGAATTTTTAAATAAGGTGAGTTAAATTATTGCTTGGGTGATTTTTGTTTTGAGATTCACTTTCCATTTTGTTTTTCTGCAGTTTGAAAGTCCAGTTTAGCTAAGGTGTTTAGCTGAGAGGCTCTTTTGGCTCTGGTGCATTTAAGTCCTTGGGGAAGTTTATTAGTTTTTTGGTTCTGTTGACATTAACTATTAGGTTGTATTATTAATAGCAAAACATCTGAAAAGATTCTACTATGTTAAAAAGGACAGGTTTTTTTTTTTTGGACAGAGACCTGCTCTGTCACCCAGGCTGGAGTGCACTGGTGTGTGAACACCACTCACTGTGGCCTCGACCTCCTGGGCTTAAGCAGTCCTCCCACCTCAGCCTCCTGTGTAGCTGGGACCACAGGTGCGTGCACGGACAGGGTTTTAAAAGTTGCCGTGGGGTAAATAATATTAAAAATAAAAAATGTGGTTTTTTTTTTTTTTTTTTTTTTTTTGAGACAGGGTCTTGCTCTGTCACTCAGGCTGGAGTGCAGTGATGTCAGTATGGCTCACTGCAGCCTTGACTTCTTGGGCTCTGGAGATCCTCCCATCTCAGCTCCCCTGGTAGCTGGGACTACAGGTGCGCACCAGCACTCCTGGCTATTATGTATTTTTTTGTAGAGGCAGTGTTTTGCCATGTTGCCTAAGCTGGTCTCAAACTCCAGGGCCCAAGGTATCCACCTGCCTTGGCCTCCCAGTGTGCTAGTATTATGGCATAAGCCACTGTGTTTTGCCAGAAAGTGTTTTTTTTTTTTTTGAGATGGAGTCTTGCTCTTTTGCCCAGGCTGGAGTACAATGGTGCAATCTCAGCTCACTGCAAGCTCCGCCTCCTGGGTTCAAGTTATTCTCCTGCCTCAGCCTTCCAAGTAGCTGGGATTACAGGTGCCTACCACCACGCCTGGCTAATTTTTTGAATTTTTAGTAGAGACAGGGTTTCGCCATGTTGGCCAGGCTGGTCTAGAACTCTGACCTCAGATAATCTGCCCACTTCTGTCTCCCAAAGTGCTGGGATTACAGGCATGAGCCACCGTGTCTGGCTGAAAGTGTTTTTATATAGTCATTTATGTAGACATATAGAAAAGCCTTTTCCATCTTTGTTTAATATGACCAGATTGAATTTTTCATGCAAAGGACAGTGCTTAACTTGGACACACATGTTTATATAGCCAGTTCTCTGTACTCTACCTTAGAGTTAGTTCATACTGCCTTTGTTATGGAAACTATTTTGGGAAATAGGAAGGGAAGCTGAGTGAAAAGGAGTAGAAACTGCTTAAGAAAGGTTTCTCAGGATGCAGATTGGTAGGTTGGGTAAGGACAGAAAAGTCATCCATACAGCCTTAACTTTAAAATTTTATTTTTCTGCCTGGAACTCTACCAAGAGCTGCATTTGGGTTATTAATTATGTTCTAAAGTCTGGGAGTATGAAGGGGATATCATCCCAGTATGTTACTGTGAGCTACCCACTTCAACTTGCTTGCTTCCTCCTGTGACATTTGCTTCATTAGCACGTTTGATGTGGGAAGGCGGGTAATTTTTGAGCAGGATCCCTTTGGAGTAGGTAAAAGGTAACATTTCTAATACTGAAAACTTCATGCCAGTTTACAAACTGTGTTGCTTTTTTTTTTTTGAGTAACAGATGGACAATTAGAGGTTCAGAGGTATTCAATACCCAACCTAAATTTCAGTAGCTTGTACAAGGTGGTGCCTGGAATCAAACCCAGGTTTTTTCTATTGGCGGTTAGGCCTTGCTTCTCATTCTGGTAGACTCCATAGGTTGTGCTCTTTTGATATCACACTGTTCCACATGAGTGAATCTGGAACTCAGGACTGGTTCAGGAATACGATGGAATACACAAAATAGGCTTGTATTGGGGCATGTCTAGGAACCTAACAACTCTTTACCATTGTTCCGAAGTTGTAAATATAAGAAGAGATATGTTTGTAATTTAGGGACTTGCCCGTACCAAGAGATGGTAGCTTTGGCACTTGAGGTGTTCAACTACGGGTTGGGTATCCTGCTTGGGGCCAGAAGTGTTTCAGATTGCAGATTTTTTTTTTTTTGAATTTTGGAATGTTTGCATTATATACTTACTGGTTGAGCCCCCTAATCTGAAAATTTAAAATCCAGAATAGTCTAATAAGCATTTTTTTTTTTTTTTTTTTTTTTTGTGTGTGTGTCATGTTGATGCTCAAAAAGTTTTGGATTTTGGATTTCCAGATTAGGGATACTGAACCTGTATAGAAATTACAGGCTAGTTTTTCATTGAGTTCCCTGGATCCTTTTTCTTGCCTGTTTTTTGTTTTTTTTTTTCTATTCTTGTTCTGTGTTACAATTGTGCTAAGAAAGTGTGGAGAAGAATTTGTAGAGATTAACAAAAAATGTCTTGAAATGTTCTGGGTAGATCTGATTTCTATACACACCAGATTTGAGGAAAAACAGTCAAAGTGATTGAGGAGATTAGGATAGACTGGAATGGTTAGAATTCTTAGATTGCACTTTGAAGTTTGAGTAAAACAGTTGCTAGCAAAGGTAGAGATACAGATTGGAAATATAAATGTATTTAACAGACGGTTACATACTTTTATGGAAGATCCTCAGTTAATTGTTAAATTGACACATACTGTGTCATTAAATGTTTGTTTATACTGTTGTGTCATCTGACCTAGCATATCAGTTCTTTTTTTTCTTTCTTTCTTTCTTTTTTTTTTCCACACCAAGTATGTGAACCCAGTCCATATCAGTCCATATCACATATATCATATCAGTCCATATCACATATATCAGTTCTTGCTAATACTCTCAAGGTGAATACTGAATATTTTTAGGTCTATGGAATACTTTAAAAATTTGTATTAAAACTAATGTCTTCTCTTTTTTCTTTTGTAGCTTTAATACTAATAACAACTTTATTACTTCCGTCTAGTCCTGGTCTATTTAGAATCTCAGTTTTAGCCTGCTTCTGTCTTTTGGAGAGTTTTCTTAGAAAATTGTTGAAATAATCCCTTAGGATACTTTCGAATTTTTCTTATGTGCTTCTGCTTTCTCCAGTTGATTCTGATAGCTGAAGAATGCTAACAGTCCTTGTGGAAAGGAGATATTTAGGCAATTAGGGATCTGCTATGTGGCGATTTACACTAACTGTATTTATATTCAGTGAAATTATGTGCTAAGAATTAAACACTAGGAGATTATGTAGATATGAATCTGTAAAATCCATGAAAATAGGCTTGGCATGAAAAGTAAGGTAAAAATGATATAATGCTTATTTTGAAGGATTTAAAAAGTTTCTATTGGGAGATTATTTATTTTTCCTAATATCATCTTGTGTTGATTGTAGTATTTATTGAAATTATGATTTGATTGTAGAAGAAATCATAGTCAAACCCCAGAACTACAAACTTTGTAGATCTTAGTATTTAATAAGACATCATGTTATTAATAAGGGATTTTTAAAACGGACATAATTGAGAAATAAGACAATAGGAAAATAGCAATTACTGGGTTTTGTTTTTAAAGGAAATAGTTGACTTGATCATTTTAACAGTAAACATCCATCCCTTAGATTGGACACTTGAAATTTGACTACTGTGTGTCAACTTTTAACTTTGGATCTACTCATTTTCTCTATTTACAAAATAAAACTTTCTTTCTTTCTTTTTTTGAGATGGCGTTTCGCTCTTGTTGCCTAGGCTGGAGTGCAGCGGTGATGGTTTCAAGCAATTCTGCCTCAGCCTCCTGAGTAGCTGGGATTACAGGCATGAGCCACCATGCCCAGCTAATTTTTTGTATTTTTAGTAGAGATGGGGTTTCGATCTCGAACTCCCAACCTCAGGTGATCCGCCTGCCTTGGCCTCTCAAAATACTGAGATTACAGGTGTGAGCCACCACACCTGGCCCCAAATAAAACTTTCTCAAAAATAGTTGGTAGTGAACCAGTGTTTATGAAGAAAATCTTTTAATGAGGGACCACACTCAGCTAATTATTTGTAATTTTTGTAGGGACGGGATTTCGCCATGTTGCCCAGGCTTGTCTCAAACTCCTGGACTCAAGCAGTCATCCTGCCTTGGCCTTCCAAAGTGTTGGGATTATAGGTGTGAGCCACCATGCTCGACCAGCAAAAACATATTTTTGCAGAACTTCAGTTTACCTTTAATTCACTCATTTCCTGAATGCTTTATAATTAATTTCTATTAATAATTTCTACATTCTTTGACAAAATTATATTTGGTACATTTTACTTTTCCTTCTATGGAAAGGCAAGGGTGGCACTTTTTCAGAACCCAGGGGAATGCCCTCCACTTAAACATCAGAAATGTGTATATTACATCATATAGTAAAAGGTGCTTCCTATTATGTCAAATAATAGCAAATTAAGAGTTGTAACAACAGATGCTTATTTTATAAGGCAATGTAGAGAAAAGAGTAAATGGGTGCCATTTTATTTTTAATTTTTATTAAGGATGGGGTCTCCTGTGTTCCCTGGCCTCTTAATTCTGGGGTCAAGTGATCATCCCATCTCAGCCTCCTTAGTAGCTGGGGCTACAGACATTCTCCCCCAGGCCCCTCCCATCATGCTCACCTCATGGGTGTCAAAACGGTGATTTAAAAAGTGGCCCCTCAACATAGTTAGGCAATCGCACTATATAACCTCGCCAGTTTATTCTTCCACTTACTACAAACTATTTTAAATGTTTTCTCCCCTTTTGAAGTCTGACTCTTTCCTTTCTTGTCTTTTGTTTCATAGAGAAAATAGACTTCATCATGTAAGACCTATAATTTCTTACCACTGCATCTCCAAACCTGCTGGCATCCTTGCTCACTTTATTCTGCTCCCTTTTTATAATGGAAGAGAGGTGTTCTTCCTCCTAGCTAAAGTCCTAACTCTGGCTCACATCCTCTCCTGCCTTTTCAGAAACCTTATGCTCCTGATATCTTTATACTTCCTCTCCTTACTGAATTTGTGCTTTCAGAATTGAAACATTTCAAATCTCTCTCATACTTGAAAACTCTTTCGACTTCATATACCTATCTAGTAACCGACCTATCTTTCCTTTGTGGTTTAACTAGTTTTATTACACTATTGTCAGCTAGCTGCAGTGGCTCAAGTCTGTAATCCCAGTTACTTGGGAGGCTGAGGCAGGAGGATTGCTTAAGCCCAGGAGTTTGAGACCAGCTTGTGTAACAAAGCAAGACCCTGTTTAAAAAAAAAAAATTAACTTAGTCTGT
Organism: Aotus nancymaae; assembly: GCF_030222135.1. Taxonomy (NCBI): domain Eukaryota; kingdom Metazoa; phylum Chordata; class Mammalia; order Primates; family Aotidae; genus Aotus; species Aotus nancymaae. The sequence continues at coordinate 8,211,006 of NW_026988492.1, read as the reverse complement.
AGTCCTAGCTACTTGGCAGGCTGAGGTGGGAGCATCACTTGAGCCCAGGAGTTTGAGGCTGCAGTGAGCTGTTACCACATCACTGCACTCCAGCCTGGGCAACAGTGAAACCCTGTCGTCTAAAATAAAAACAAAAACCAAGTGTCTTTCTCCATCCCTCCCTTTGCATTCACTCTTTAACCTGCTCTATTTCCACTGCTCCCTGAATGCTGATAACTTGCATTCTTTCAGGTTTTAGTTCTCATCATGCTTGTTTTCTCTGCATCATTTTGCATAGTTGATATTTACTACTTTTTTGAGAAGTTAATCCCTTGGCTTCTGTGATAACTTTCTTTCATGCTTTTCCTATTACTCTCTGGCCCATTATACTCTTTTACTATTAAGTATTAAAGTAGCTTTGTATGGGCTCTCTTCTACACATCTTACCTCAAGCTGTTTTATTTATTCCCATCTAAATCTCCAGATTAGATCTTTCTTCTGTTGAGGTTTAGATTCATATATCTAATAACCCACTTGACCCCTCTGCTTGTTTGAATCACAGGTGCCTCAGACATAAGATGTTAGAAACTGAATTCATCACCGTCCCCCTCTAACCACTCACTAAAAACCTGGGCCTAGGCCTCATTCTTTTTTTTTTTTTTTTTTTTTGAGATGGAATCTCACTTTTGTTGCCCAGGCTGGAGTGCAATGGCACGGTCTTGGTTCACTGCAACCTCCACCACCTCTCAGATGTAAGCAATTCTCCTGCCTCAGCCTCCCGAGTAGCTGGGATTACAGGCATGTGCCACCCTGCCCAGCTAATTTTTGTAATTTTAGTAGAGATGGGGGTTTCACCATGTTGGCCAGGATGGTCTTGATCTCTTAACTTCATTATCCGCCCACCTAGGCCTCCCAAAGTGCTGGGGTTACCGCGCCCAGCCCTCTGCAGCACATATTACACTTGTTTGACACTTATTTGATGCAGGTCCCCAAGAAAGCAGGACAAGGTTTGTCTTGTTTATTTCCATATTGCCAGTGCCTGCTCAAAGCCTGGCACATAAGCTCTTAACAACTTACATGATCCGTACAAGGAGTCTGGAGGTTTGGTCCTAGCCTTCATTCTATCATGAGTTAGTTTTATCTTAACCAGCCTTTAGCTTTATTTGTATTCTATAAAAGGATGAGTTTGAACTAGATTATATCCAAAGTGACAATTCTGATGGTTTTTAGTAGAGTTTGTTTCTGTGACTTCCAGGCTTACAATTCTGATGTTTTTCATTAGAATTTGTTTCATCAATTTCTTCTAAAAAAATCTCCAATTTAGTTATGCCTGTTCTTTCTATTTTGTTGTTAGCGTTACATTTAAATGTTTACTTTATTGTAATTAAGATACCAAGACACCGAATAATTAAGTTGTTCAGAAAATGATTTAATTCAAATTGTTTATGTACTAAATCCTTTTAAACATTCTTAAATCTTTTTATTAAAGTCAATTTTAAAAAATCTTACTGAAGAAAGGAAATATAGGCAAGGATGTGTTAAATTAGAATATCTTTGTCTTTATCCCTTGAGCAATTTTCTACAATATTATATAGATCGTCTGTACCCAAACTTATAGTCTCAGTACCTCTTTATACTCTTAACAAATTATTGAAGACACCAGATAACATTTTTTTGGTTTGTTTTTTGAGAGGGAGTCTTGGTCTGTTGCCCGGGCAGGAGCGCAGTGGTGAGATCTTGGCTCACTGGAACCTCCACTTCCTGGGCTTCAGTGATTTTTCTGCCTCAGCCTTCCAAGTAGTTGAGATTACAGGTGAACACCACCATGCCCAGCTAGTTTTTGTATTTGTAGTAGAGGTGGAGTTTCACCATATTGGCCAGGCTGGTCTCACACTCTTAACCTCAAGTGATCCACCTGCCTTGGAGTCCGCACATGCTGGGATTACAGGTGTGAGCCACTGTGCCTGGCTGAGAACTTTTTTTTTAGGTGGGTTCTATGTATCAGCGTTTACTGTACTAAAACTAAAACTGAGAAGTTTAAAACATTTATTAATTCATTTAAAGTGACATCTAATGAGTTTTTTATTAATATAAATAATATATTTTATGAAAAAACGTAACCATAGTTTTCCAAACAAAAATGTTTAGGGCAAGAATAACATTATTTTACATTATTCCACATCTCAGTGAAAAATAGATGACAGCAAAATTCTTATATCTGCTTCTGCAGTTAATCTGTTCATTTTGTTTTGGTTAAAGTATATGAAGGAAATCTGTCCTCACTCGGTTATGTAGTGGGAAAAAGGGGGACTATTGTAATAGGCTTTGCATATAATTGTGGATAATTTTCTTTGATACTACAACAACACTTGGCAGATGGTAGTTTCTTAAAGGTTAGTTACAGTGTGGACTCTCAAACCATATCAGTAAACATTTTATACTTCATTACATTAAAACACATTGCATAGGCCATTTGGAAAATATTTTTCACTGAGTTATGCAGACCTTCTGAATGTTGACACATTTCATTATACAATGTGAAAAAAATCACAATCACTAATTTTAACACAGATCCCACTAGAAGGATTTTCAAGTATTGAAAAGCTTTCAGGTTCACATTGATGGATTCAAGTTTTCCAAATTCCAGTTTTTGCTTGAAAGCTGGAATTTTATTATTGGCAACAAATATTGCCAGTGATTTTCCTTGAAGTGTTAGGCTCACTTTATTCACTTTCAGGAAAATGTCTGCCAAATACTCAAGTCTAAATAATCTTAGTTTGTCTATCAGTTGTTTTTGAAGTGATAATGGTGTTCCATGAACAATTGGCTTATTCAGCTTGCAAATAAACTGCACAAGTACTTTTCCTAACAGTAGCGATCATACTTAATATGTAGCAGAAGTACTGTATGTGTACTTCCATTTTGTCACACACAATATTAAAAAACATTTTCTGAAGGCTCAATATTTAATATAATTAATTAATTTTCCTGCTTCGTCAAGAACATTTTAAAGTGAAACTGGCCTTTTTTTGGAGACAGAGTCTCGCTCTGTTGCCCATGCTGGAGTGCAATGGTGTGATCTTGGCTCACTGTAACCTCCACTTCCTGGGTTCAAGTGATTCTCTTGCCTCAGCTTCCTGAGTAACTGGCATTGCAGGTGCCTGCCACCATGCTTCTGATTTTTGTGTTTTTAGTGGAGACTGGGTTTCACCATGCTGGTCAGGCTGGTCTTGAACTCCTGACTTCAGGTGATCGATTAGGCGATCCACCTGCCTCGGCTTCCCAAAGTGCTGGGATTACAGGCATGAGCCACTGCGTCCAGCCTGAAACTGGCTTTTTTAAACCTCTTTTTCTTTTTTTTCCTGTGGGTAGTTGGCAGTGAAGAACACAGTGACTACTAGTATAGTCGGTGACATTGCCTTGATTGCCTAAGAGGCTGTTGTAATTTTACTCACCTTTGTTTTTGTACCATCAATTCAAATGTCAATTCAGGAAAGAAGGAAAATAACTGTAGTATTAAAAAAAATAATTTTGACCTTGTGGACCCCCTTAAAAGGTCTTAGGAATCCTCAGGGATCTGCCAAGCACACTAGAGAACATTTGGGATAGATGATTAGTTCAGTAATCATCTTCCTTTTGTGGTAATGAGAGTCTGAATTTTAAATATCATTGTATACTACTATGTATAATGAACATCCCTGACTAATATAGTTACCATTAAAATAAAAATGTAAAGTTTCTTATGTAGAAAGTGTTAGCCGGGTGCAGTGGCTTACACGTGTAATCCCAGTACTTTGAGAGGCTAAGGTGAGTGGATCACCTGAGGTCAGGAGTTTGAGACCAGCCTGGCCAACATGGTGAAACCCATCTCTACTAAAAATACAAAAATTATCTGGTTGTGGTGGTGGTTGTCTATAGTCCCAGCTACTCAGGTGGCTGAGACAGGAGAATCATTGGAACCTGGGACACGGTGGTTGCAGTGAGCCGAGATTGTGCCATTGCTCTCCAGCCTGAGTGACAGACCGAGACTCTGTCTCAAAAAAAAAAAAAAAATAAAGTCTCTTATTATATTGCATACTATGCTAATTATTTTGGTTAGTTTTTTTTTTTTTCTTTTTTGAGACGGAGTTTCGCTCTTGTTACCCAGGCTGGAGTGCAATGGCGTGATCTCGGCTCACCGCAACCTCCGCCTCCTGGGTTCAGGCAATTCTCCTGCCTCAGCCTCCTGAGTAGCTGGGATTATGGGCACGCGCCACCATGCCCAGCTAATTTTTTGTATTTTTAGTAGAGACGGGGTTTCACCATGTTGACCAGGATGGTCTCGATCTGTTGACCTTGTGATCCACCCGCCTCGGCCTCCCAAAGTGCTGGGATTACAGGCGTGAACCACCGCGCCCGGCCCAGAAATCTCTTGTTATTATCCATGGCACATAATCTTTTGGTACTAATATATTTACATCATCATCATCTCTTTTTTTTTTGAGACCAGGTTTCATTGTCACCCAGCTTCTGGAGTGCAGTGACACAATCAGTGTTCACTGCAGCCTTGAAATCCTGGGCTCAAGTCATCCTCCCACTTCAGCCTCTTGAGTAGCTGGAATTACAGGTGGGCCACCCAAGCTAATTTTTTGGATTTTTTTTGTAGAGACAGAGTTTTGCCATCTTGCACAGTCTGGTCTCAAACTCCTGAGCTTAAGCGATCCTCCTGCCTCAGCCTCCTGAAGTGTTGAGATTACAGGTGTGAGCCACGGGGCCTAGCCCAACATCTTAAAAGTAAGAATAACCCAACTGAAGTGGGAGAAAAGGATAGAAATTGGAGGGTACACTTTTTGTTTTAGTTGTTTCTCTGGCATTTTCCCCTCTTTATTACATATATTTAATGTTTTCTATGAACAAAAGGCTTTGCATTTATGCTTTTTTCTTTTAAATCATACCTGTTTTAACAGGTTTGAGAAGCCTATTTTTTTTTTCAGTTCCATTTTCCCTTAAAATTAGTATTCAAATTTTGCTCCTTTTTTTTTAAAGACAGGGTCTCTCTCTATTGCCCAGGCTGGAGTGCAGTGGTGTGTTCTCACCTTACTGCAGCTTCTACTTCCTGGGCTCAAGCAGTCTTCCCACCTCAGCCTCCCAAGCAGCCGGGACTACAGGTGTGTGCCACAACACCTGGCTAATTTTTGTATTTTTTTTTGGTAAGGACAGGGTTTCGCCACATTGCACAGGCTGGTCTTGAACTCCTGGACTCAAGGGACCTGCCCACCTTGACTTTCCAAAGAGTTAAGTTTACCAGCGTGAGCCACTGTGCTTGATTTTCAAAGTTTGCTTTGAATAGTGGGAAGATAAACTGGTGATACTCTTATTCTTTTAGAATAATCAGATAATACCATAAAGATCTCAAAGAAAACTGGCAAAATTTTATAGGCTCCCAAGTTGGAACCACAGGAGTTCCAAAAGCAGTGCACAGTAAAATGAAATATATGTTTAAATGTATGTATCATGCTTCTTAGTATGAAGGAATATATTAGTTTGTCACATATTCAGTTATTCTCCAGCTTTTTACATGTATTTTACGTTAGACTGTTTTGTCAATCAAATACAATTTCTACTCTCCAGTGATTTATAGTTGACCTTCTCATTAATCAAATAACTCAAACAATAATAAATCACATCTGGGGAAGGAACATGTTGGCATGAAAGTATATGTTAGGTGCTTCCACCTAGCTTGGTGTGTCATAGAAGTAATGTTGGAGTTGACCTCTGAAAAGTGAATTATGTGAACCGAGAACATTTTGGGGAAGGGAAAACAGTATCTGGGGGTGGGCAGCCTATGTACAGGCTCAAAGGTAAGTGAAGGCAGAGTCATTTTGAACAAGTTTTACACTTGTGTACTTCAGAGTAGAGTAAACAGAGTCATCTGTAAAGTGGTAGGTAGGTACCAATAAGGATTTTGATCTTTTTTTTTCCTGAGACTGATGAGAAGGCATTTAAAGTTTTTTTTTTTTTTTTTGAAATGGGAGTCTCACTCTGTTGCCCAGGCTGCAGTGCAGTCATGCGATCTCAGCTCCCTGCAACCTCTGCCTCCTGAGTTCAAGCAATTCTCTGCCTCAGCCTCCTGAGTAGTTGGGATTACAGGCGCCCGCCACCACACCTGGCTAATTTTTGTATTTTTAGTAGAGCTGGGGTTTCACCATCTTGGCCAGGCTGGTCTTGAACTCCTGACCTTGTGATCTACCCTCCTTGGCCTCCCAACCTGCTGGGATTATAGGCGTGAACCACCATGCCTAGCCATTGAAAGTTTTAAGCCAGGCTGGGTGCAGTGGCTCATGCCTGTAATCCCAGCACGTTGGGAGGCCAAGGTGGGGTGATCACTTGAGGTCAGAAGTTTGAGACCAGCCTGGCCAAGATGATGAAACCTGTCTCTACTAAAAATACAAAAATTAGCCAGGCATGGTAGTACTTGCCTGCAGTCCCAGCTACTCAGGAGGCTGAGGCAGGAGAATCACTTCATTCCAGGAGGTGTAGGTTGCGGTGAGCTGAAGTCGAACCATTGCACGCCAGCCTAGGCAACAGAGCCAGACTCCATCTCAAGAAAAAAAGAAAAGAAAAATAAAGTTTTAAGCAATAGGGTGATACCATTTTTACTTTTTATGAAGGTTACTCTTTACAGTGGAGAACAGATTGAAAGGAGGATTGAGTACAGATTGGAAGGAACTCAGAACAGATTGGAGGGAGGCTAGTCTAGAGGTGATGGTAGCAAGTGGTGGTGGTTTTTCTAAAATCTTTTTTTTTTTTTTTTTTTGAGACAGAGTCTTGCTTTGTCACCCAGGCTGTAGTGCAGTGGTGCAGTGTCAGCTTACTGCAGCCTCTGCCTTCCGGGTTCAGGCAGGTATCCCTGCCTCAGCCACAGTAGCTGGGATTACAGGTCTGGCTAAGTTTTGTATTTTTAGTAGAGACAGGATTTCACTATGTTGGCCAGATTGTTTTTGAACTCCTGACCTCAGGTGATCTGCCTGCCTCAGCCTTCCAAAGTGCTGGGATTACAGGCTTGAGCCACCGTGCCTGGCTGTTTTTTCTAAAATCTTTGGTGCCTGAGCTCATCATGGTAGGCTGTGACTCTATTATTTTTCTTTTCTAAAAAGAGGAGTGTTTGAGGCTATTGGGATTTGTTGAACTGAAATAGAGAAAGATTCATTTAATAAGTATTTAATTGCCTACTCTGTGGAATACTGTCTGCTAGGTGTTATGATGTGGTATGATGTCTACATTATTATTATTATTGTTATTATTTTGAGATGAAGTTTTCCTCTTGTTGCCCAGGCTGGAGTGCAGTGGTGTGACCTTGGCTTAACTGCAACCTCTGCCTTCCAGGTTCAAGCAATTTTCCTGTTTCAGCCCCCCGAGTAGCTGGGATTACAGGCACATGCTACTATGCCTGGCTAATTTTTGTATTTTTAGTAGAGACAGGGTTTCATCATATTGGTCAGGCTGGTCTTGAACTCCTGACCTCAGGTGATCTGCTTGCCTTGGTCTTCCAACATGCTGCGATTATAGGTGTGAGCTACTGTGCCCAGCCTTGTGTCTGTATTATTTATTAGCTATATAGAAATCATTGAAAAGCCTTAAATCTAAGGAAAAGAAAATTGGTCTGTAGTATTTATAATTAAATGAGAAAATGTTCTATATAGAAGAAAAATAGTTGTTATTTTTGAAAGGTTTTTAATTTTAGTTTTGGCAGTGAGAATTTTGCTTGCGGAAAGAGAAAATGTCAAGCAGCTGGAGTGCAGTGGCACAATCTTGGCTCACTGCAATCTCTCCCTCTTAGGTTCAAGCAGTTCTCTGCCTCAGCCTCCCGAGTAGCTGGGATAACAGACACCCACCACCACGCCTGGCTAATTTTTGTATTTTTAGTAGAGACAGGGTTTCACCATGTTGCCCAGGATGGTCTTGATCTCTTGACCTTGTGATCTGCCTACCTTGGCCTCCCAGAGGGCTGGGATTACAGGTGTGAGCCACTGCGCCCAGCTGTAGCATTTGTGTTTATTTAAGACCATTTAGGTAATTAGTATGTTCCTGTAAAAGAGTGAATACAGTTGTACTAAAAGTCAAACTTAGCTGGGCATGGTGGCTCACACCTGTAATCCCAGCACTTTGGGAGGCAGAGGTGGGCAGATCACCTGAGGTCAGGAGTTTGAGACCAGCCTGGCCAACATAGTGAAACCCTATCTCTAATAACAATATGAAAATTAGCTGGGCGTGGTAGCACACACCTGTAGTCCCAGCTACTCGGGAGGCTGAGGGTAGGACCTGGGAGGCGTAGATTGCAGTGAGCTGAGATTGTGCCTCTGCATTCCAGCCTGGGAGACAGAGAAAGACTCCATCTCAAAAAAAGAAAAAAAAAAAAAGTCAAAATGTCTCTTTCTTCTTCTTCTCCCCATACTGCTATTATCCTCTTCCCTCAAACTGTGTGCTTGTTTTCTGCCTTTCTAGTTTTTATACAAAGGATGTGGTTTGGGAAGATTCATCTTACATTGGTGCAGGATGGATTGGAGAAGGGAAAGACTGGCAGTTAGAGGACTGTCACATTTGTCTCGCTGTAAAGAGTATTTCATGAATTGAGATAGCTATACTAAGATTGAAAAGGAAGACAAGAATTAGCAAGCCTTGGTGGAGATATGGGTGGTTGGGGGAAAAGGAGAACCCGAAGAAGGTTTATTTTACTGGTATCTGTTTTCCTCCAGCATAAAGTTAATGTGCAGAAGGTAATTTGCAGTCACAGAAGTGAATCTATAGACCCCCTCTTTTTCAGCCGTTAGTACACAGTTGGTTTCTGACACTTTGCAGCTTTTACTCCTCCACAATTGAATCGATTGGCAGAGCAGTGGGTTGGAGAATAGGAATAAAGCTTAACTGCTAGCTGGCTGTGTGGGCAGAACAGGGAAGGGAAGGGGGAAGAGGAGAGGAAAGGGATTCCAAGTTCTCTGGCTATATGCTATTGTGGCATGAGGCGCACATTTCCTTTGATGTTACTTTTCATACTCTATCATAACCTGCGTTATAGATTTTTTGGTATTTTTATATATGTAGAGTCTTTATAAATAATTTCAAATACATATGACGTGGATTGAAAATGATCTCTCTTTGAAAGGAACTTTTAGGGAGATTCCTAAGGAACAGTACAGTGTTTGGGGGTTCTTAGAGAAAGTGTCTCTTAAAGAATGAGTTTAGCTGAATTATTAATCTAAAGAGGTGAGGGGAAGAAAGATTGGGAGGCAAGGGATATATAGGTAGTAGGAACAGAAAGATAGCAAGGCATGTTTGAGAGAGCTGTGAGTAGTGGCAAGTGCAAGGGAAGGTGGAGGAGATGAAGTCTTAGTCAAAAACATCCTGAACTGCTGTCACTAAACTGCAGAAGATCAGATCAGTGTTTCAGAGATTTGAAAATAGAACTGTGTTTTAAATTTAACACAGGTAAGATGAAATTGTGTTTTTGCTATGTCCTGACATATTCTGCTCATTTGTCTAGACACATTTGGCATAATCAACAGAAACCAATGGATGAGTGGTTAAATATAAGATAAATGAGTTATAGGTCTGAATGAATCACTTTTGTATGAGCTAATTGTCATAACTTGGGGATTGCTTGTGTGAGTGACTTTATTGGTAGTGTTTATTAATGTCTTGTGGTATATAGAACTATTTTTTTTTTCAATTTAATTGTGTATTTCTTTCCATCCTATCTCTTCTACCCCCACAAAGAAGGAGGTACTTCGTACCTCCCTCCTCCACCACAGAGAAGAAGACAGGCAGCATGGTGTACTATCTTTAGGAAAATCCTGCCACTCTCACTTTTGTGTTTTCGGTGAAGAGGCATGTTGCTGCAAGGTGGGAAGAATATGTGATATATTAATATTTATATCACTGAGGAGAATTGCAATAAAACATTCCTATTTTTTTTTTGAGACAGAGTTTTGCTCTTGTTGCCTAGGCTGGAGTGCAATGGCATGATCTTGGCTCACCACAACCTCCGCCTCCCTGGTTCAAGTGGTTCTCCTGCTTTATCCTCCTTAGTAGCTGGGATTACAGGCATGTGCCACCATGTCCGGCTAATTTTGTATTTTTAGTAGAGTCGGGGTTTCTCCATGTTGATCAGGCTGGTCTCGAACTCCTGACCTCAGGTGATCCGTCCACCTCAGCCTCCCAAAGTGCTGGGATTACAGGTGTGAGCCACTGTGCCTAGCCTAAAACATTCCTTTTATAGTCAGATGGAAGTTTTAGGAAAAGCTTTGCTTCCGCATATATATATATATATATATATATATATATATATATATATATATGGGATATGAATATGTCCAATGATGGACATATGTTGATGAATATGTTCACCAGAATATGTCAGGTGATCCGCCCACCTTGGGCTCCCAAAATGGTAGGATTACAGGAGAGCTACCATGCCGGGCCCCTCAGCACCAGGCCCCACCAAGATATTTTGACCCTATGGATACTATAAATCATATAATCTTTTTCCTTTCTCTTTGTGGATTCATGCAAAAGCCAGAGCTAAACTTGTGGCTCTAATTTATTATCTAGTACTCTGTGGTCTGTATATTAACCTCTTGCCTTTATCTTTTATATACTATAAAACTTAGATTTTTATATTTTGAATATTCTTGTTTAATTGTACACATTTTTATACTGATATAGCAGTAGCTAATGGCCTTTCCCCAGACCAATGAAATTGGAATCTTTTTTAGAGGAAGAGGGTTAATTGGGTCTCAGGCTCTGGAATTTTTTAAAAAGCTCACCGGCTAGTACTGGTGTGCAGCTAGAAGTTTTTTTTTTTTTTTTTTTTTTTTGGATTTCACACCAAAAGCTTAGGCAATAAAAGCAAAAACAGGAAAATGATGTCAAACCAAAAAACTTCTGAACAACAAAGGAAACAATCAAGAAACAATCATAAACATAACCTGTGGAAAACATTTGCAAACCATTTATGTGATATGAGGTTAATATCCAAAATTCATGACGAACTCATATGATTCAATAATAGAAAAATAATTTGATTAGAAATTGGGCAGAAGATCGTGCCACTGCACTCCAGCCTGTATGACAGAGCGAGACTCTGTCTCAAATGAATAGACATTTTTTTCAAAGAAGACATCAGAATGGCTGACAGGTATATGAAAAGGTACTTCACAGCATTAGTCATGGGGAAATGAGGATGAAAACCACTGTGGGCATCACCTCACACTCCTTAGGGTGGCTATCATAAAAAAGTGAAGTGATAAATGTTGGTGAGGGTGTGGAGAAGATGGACCCCCTGTACACTGTTGGTGGGAGTGTGGATTGGTACAGCCATGATGAAAAATAGTATGGAGGTTGCTAAAGAAATGAAGAGTAGAACTACCACCATATGACCCAGCAATTCCTTCTCTGGGCATATACCCAAAGGAAGTGAAATCACTACCTTGTAAAGATAACGGCACTCTCATGTTCATTGTAGCATTGTTTACATTAGCCAAGCTGTGGAAACAACCTGAATGTCCACTGATAGGTGAATGGATGAAGAACATGTGATATGTATATATAATGGAATATTATTCAGTCTTAAAAAGGGATACTGCCATTTACCACAACATGGATAACCTGGAGGCAGTATGCTAAGTGAAATAAGCCAGACACAGGAAGAAAAATATTGCATGATCTCGTATGTGGAATCTAAAAAAAAAAAAAAAATTGAAGAGTCAAATATACAGAGAGAATAAAACAGTGGTTACTTGGAACAAGTGGGTGGGGGATAGAATGTGAAATATAGGTGAGGGGTAACAGAATAGCAGGTACGTGGGATGAAAGAGCCTAGAGAGGCCTCCCAGCACTTTGGGAGGCCAAGGCGGGCATATCACCTAAGGTTGAGAGTTTGAGACCAGCCTGACCAACATGGAGAAATGCCATCTCTACTAAAAATACAAAAATTTGCCAGGTGTGGTGGTGCACGTCTGTAATCCCAGCTACTCAGGAGACTGAGGCAGGAGAATTGCTTGAACCCTGGAGGTGGAGGTTGCAGTAAGCCAAGATCGCGGCACTGCACTCCAGCTTGGGCGACAGAGTGAGACTGTCTCAAAAAGAAAAAAGCCTAGAGATCAAATGTCTAACATGAGGACTGTGGCTAATAAAATTGTACTATATTTGGAATTCCTGCTAAATGAGTAGATTTTTAGCTGTTCTTGCCACAAAAACAAACCAAAAAATATAAAAAGGTAACTATGTGGGATGATATATATGTTAATTTGCTTCACTGCAGTAACCATTTTGCTATTTATACGTATCCCATAAAGTCATGTTGTATGCTTTCAATATGTACAATGAAAGTTATTTGAAAAGTGAAATAAAATAGATGGTTGATATAAAAAGAATAAAAGCTCACCAGGTAGTGCTGATGTCCACCTAGAGTTGAGAATCACTTTTCTAGAGCAAGAGTGGGCAATTGTTTCTTTTTAAGGGCCGAATAGTAAATATTTTAGGCTTTGCATGCCATATGTCTGACACAATTACTCAACTCTTCTATTGAAGTAAGAAAGCCATAGATGATATGTAAATGAATGGATGTGGCTTTGTTGCAGTAAAACTTTATTTGCAAAAAGTGGGGAAGTATTTGGCCTGAGGGTCATAGTTTTTTGACCTTTGCTATATAGCCTGAATTTCAATTACTATGCTAGAATGTAATGGTAGTGGTTGATGACAGACCAAAACTGTATTGGTATGGCCTGCCTACTCAGATGAATGCCTTTTTAAAAATGCTTTTGTATCCTCTTAATTGGTTAAATGATTTCTTTTTTTTTCTTTGAGATGGAGTTTTGTTCTTGTTGTCCAAGCTGGAGTGCAATGGCGTGATCTCGGCTCACTGCAACCTCCGCCTCCCAAGTCCAAGCAATTTTCCTGCCTCAGCCTCCAGAGTAGCTGGGATTACAGGCGCGTGCCACCACACCTGGCTAATTTTTTGTATTTTTAGTAGAAACGGGTTTTCACCATGTTAACTAGGCCAGTCTTGAACTCCTGGCCTCAGGCGATCTGCCTGGCTCGGCCAATGGAAGTGCCAGGATTACAGGTGTGAGCCACTGTGCCCGGCCTGATGCTTAGATTTTTAAAAGTGATTAAATTATCTATTTGCCTGGGATCTGATGTGATAATTTATTAATAAAATATTTTTTCTCTTTTTGTTTCTTGTTTCTATTTTATAATTTACATGTGTGAACAGAATATCCCTCTGTTCACATTTTAAGATTTTTTGAAATAGCAGTAATATAGGAAATTCAATTGATTACAGTAAAGATTAATTGATTCCTATAGTTTTGTAATTCGTATACTTTTCCAGAACAGATTAAGAAATTAGGATACATGTAATTTGTCAGGTAGTGTCATACTGGTCTTGATTTTTGGTTGGAAAATGTGATTAATGAATCACTAGACTTGAGATAGTAGCTAAGACTAATTCTGTGAAACTGTGTTGTAAACCTTTGTAAGTGAGTGTCTTAGTCTGTTTGTGTTGCTACAAAGGAATACTTCAGGCTGGGTAATTTATTTAACTCATGTTCTGCAGGCTGTATAAGAAGCATGGCGCCAACATCTGCTTCTGTGGAGGGCTTCAAGTTGCTTCCACTTGTAGCTGAAGGGAAGGGAGCTGACATTTGAAGAGATCACTTGGCAAGAAGCAAGGTGGGGAGGTGCTAGATGCTTTTTAACAACCAGCCCTTTGGAACTAGAGCAAGAATTTACCTGAGGACGCCAAGCCATTCATGAGAGATTCTTCCCCATGACCCAGACACCTTCCATTAGGATCCTCCTCCAGCATTGGGGATCATATTTATTTTTATTTTTTGAGATAGAGTTGTGCTAGGTCGCCCAGGCTGGAGTGCAGTGGTGGGGTCACAGCTCACTGCAACCACTGCCTCCTGAGTTCAAGCAATTCTCCTGCCTCAGTCTCCTGAGTACCTGGGACTACAGGTGTCTGCCACCATGCCTGGCTAATTTTTTGTGTTTTTAGTAGAGATAGGGTTTCACCACATTGTCCAGGCTGGTCTTGAACTCCTGACCTTGTGATCCTCCCAAAGTGCTGGGATTATAGGCAGGGTGTAGCCTGGCAGGGTGGCTCATGCCTTGGCCTCCCAAAGTGCTGGGATTGCAGGTGTGAGCCACCCTGCCGGGCTAAAGTTACATTTATTTGGGCATGAATTAAAGATGTGATTTTGTTACTTCAGTGAAGGATAACCTAGAAATGTGTTAAATGTTTAATTTTTGTTTCTTCCATTTGTAGAACCCTGTGTGTAGAACATCAATTGTTTCATAGATCAAAAACATTCTCAGTTATCCTGAGAACATTTACTTTCTCACTCTCTTCTCTTTACTCTCCCAGTGAATTAAAATTCATGTGGTATGCAGAGTAGTTAATCATGACTTGGAGTGGTTCATCTTAGAGGCCACATTAGAATTATACTTTGTTCTTTTTTAGAATTATAAATGGAGACAGTGTGGCATAGTGGGAGACTGTGGTCTTTGGAGTCGTGGTTGTTCTGTTTCTTCCTAGCAGTGTTACCTTGGGCAAGTTACTTAACCACTACAAATTTCTTTTTCCTCATTGTTTGCTAGGCTAAGTGGGATATTTCACTTAAAGATGTCTCTCTTTCTTTTTTTTTCCTTTTTGTGGAGAACTGGATCTATATTGCCCAGGCAGGTCTCGAACTCCTGTGCTCAAGCTGTCCTCCTGCCTCTGCCTTCCTAAGAGCTGGGATTACAGGTGTGAGCCACAGCACCTGGCAAAGATGTCTTTCTTGTGTAGACATCACAAAATACATATTGCAACAGAATCCTCGTCTCCATTTTTGTGTCCTCTGCATTTCCACAATCTAGTTTATAAAACTGCAGCTGAAGTGATGTTTCTAAAGTGTAAAACTAGTCATGTTTTTTCTTCCTAAAAATTATTCAGTGTTTCCCCACTAGCCTTACAGTGAAATCCACATTCCCTAAAATGCTCTCAAGGGCCTATAGTATTTCTCATGCCTTGTGGTATATTCTCCCATTGGGTCTACTATTGTAAGCTTACTCACCTTTAAACTGATACTGTTCATTTCATTCTGCTTGGAACCGTATCTTCTGCTCCTTCCTCTTCCCCTCCCCTAAACTGTTTCTGATGTTTAGAACATTAGATGAAATGAAGTTCCCATACCTCAGCTGCCTATGAAAGATAAAGAGCTGTGTAAAGATCACTGGACTAGGATTCAGACCTGGGTTCTAGTCCTAGCTCCTCCATTTCCTGGTTATAGAAGGAATCCTTGGACAGATTGGTATTGGTGAGCTTTAATTAGTGCCTTCATCTGTGAAACCAGTATATTTGCTTAGGTTACTGTGTAAAAATACTTTGAAAACTAGACTGGGCACGGTGGCTCATGCCTGTAATCCCAGCACTTTGGAGGCCAAGGCAGGTGGATCACTTGAGGCCAGAAATTTGAGACCAGCCTAGCTGACATGAGGAAACCCTGTCTCTACTAAAAATACAAAAATTAGCTGGGCTTGGTGGCATACACTTGTAATTCCAGCTACTTAAGAGGCTGAGGCATGAGAATCGCTTGAACCTGGGAGACAGAGGTTGCAGTGAGCCTAGATCGATCACACCACTGCACTCTAGCCTCGGCAACAGAGTGAGACTCCATCTCAAAAACAAAAACACCAAAAAGAGAAAATTAAATGCTAATTATATGTAACTGTTAATAGTATTGCTGTCGTGTATATTTTGGGTATTTGTAAGAAGACATCATTTCCTAATGTTTCAAGTTAAAGATTATTCTAATTGTGAATAGAATTGTGTCCCCCCGCAATCTTTATGTTGAAGTCTCAAACCCGTTTCCCCCACCATGTGGCTGTATTGGAGCTTGGGCCTTTATGGAGGTGAATAAGGTTAAATGAGGTCATATGGCTGGAGCCCTGATCCCATAAAAGTAGTGTACTCATAAAACAGAAAGTGACAACAGAGATTGGTATCTCTCTGCCATGTGAGGAAACAGTGAGAAGATAGCTGTCTGCAAGCCAGGAAGAAATCCATTGCTAGAACCAGAACCCTATTGGAACCTTGATTGTGGACTTCCCAGCTTTTAGAACTGTGGGAAAATAAATTTTTCTTGTTTAAGCCATCCAGTCTGTGGTATTTTGTTAATGGCAGCCCAAGCCGACTAACACAGATTAAAATATAATTGCCTTGTGGGAAAGGCAAACTAGAGTGATTTCTCAGATAAACATTTTAATGAGTAACACAACCAGCTGTAAATTACTGGACTAGTTTAGAAAACAGCCTCAGTAATTTGAGAAGTACCTTAATAGATCTTTTGTCTGTGTAACTAGGGGAGTATTACTATAAATTGTTACTTTCTGGTTCAGCCAAGACCTTTTTTATGAAAGTACTTTTTCCTTCCATATAAAAATTAAATCATTTAGGATGCATTTGGCTATAAGTAATACAACTCAGTTAGCTTAAACAGTAGGGAACATTTGTGATTTCATATACCAAATTCCAAGGTAGGAATTTAGGGTTAGGGTTAATTCTTCAGCTCGGTATCATCAAGGATTCACAGTCTTTACATTTCACCCTCATTTTTGGTGGGGTGGTAGGGCGGTACTGTTAGCCTTATTCTTAGTCTTCTGGTATTTGCAACAAAAATGTTACATGGTTATTGTGGATCATTTGGAAAATGTCACAAGAGGGAAAGGATGAAAACATAAATCATTCATAATTCAACTATCTCTGCATTGTCTGGCATATTAGTTTGTACGGGAACTAATTATATCAAACAAAATTAAGTCACACTGTTTGCACAAATATATGTTGTCCTTTTCCTTTAAGATACTATCAAGAGACCAGGCGCAGTTGGCTCACGCCTGTAATCCCAGCACTTTGGGAGGCCTACGTGGGTGGATTGCCAGAAGTCAGGAGTTCGAGACCGGGCTGGCTAACATGGTGAAACTCCACCTCTACTAGAAATACAAAAAATAGCCGTGCGTGGTGGCACACGCCTGTAGTCCCAGGTAATCGAGAGGCTGAGACAGGAGAATCTCTTGAACCTGGGAAGTGGAGGTTGTAGTATGAGCTGAGATCGCGCCACTGCACTCTAGCCTGGGTGACAGAGCAAGATTTTGTCTAAAAAATTAAAAAAGATCCTATTGAGAGAATTATCCATGTCATTAAAATTCTCAGGTTTTAGAACTTTTTTGTATATGTGTGTGTATTTAAAATTAGGTATAGAATACTTTATTTTTCCTTTGGAGACAGGGTCTAACTCTCACTGAGGCTGGAGTGCAGTGGAGTGAACATGGCTCACTGCAGCCTTAACCTTCTGGGTTTAAGCTATCCTCCCATCTTAGCCTCCCAAGTAGCT
The DNA here is from genome assembly GCF_030222135.1 of Aotus nancymaae. NCBI lineage: Eukaryota > Metazoa > Chordata > Mammalia > Primates > Aotidae > Aotus > Aotus nancymaae. The sequence goes on along the minus strand of NW_026988492.1, from coordinate 8,193,610 downwards.
GGGACCACAGGTGTACACCACCACACCCTTAAATTTTTTGTAGAGACGAGGTCTTGCTGTGTTGCTCAGGCTGGTATTGAACTTCTGAGCTCAAGTGATCCTTCCACTTGGGCCTCCCAAAGTGCTGGAATTACAGGTATGAGCCATTGTGCCTAATTTTAGTTTTTTGAGGAATCTTCATACTGTTCTTTATAGTGGCTGTACTACTTTATATTCCAACTAACAGAGTACGAGTGTTCCCCTTTCTCCATGTCCTCTCTAGCATCTTTTATTGCCTTTTTTAAAAAAATTTTCTTTTCTTTTTTTTTTTTAAAAGATGGGGCTTCACCATATTGGTCAGGCTGGTCTTCAACTCCTAACCTCAGGTGATCTGCCCGCCTCAGCCTCCCAAAATGTTGGGATTACAGGCATGAGCCACCGCGCCTGGCGATTGCCTTTTTTATATAAGCCATTTTAACTGGGGGTTAGATGATACTGCATTGTGGGGTTTTTTTTTTTTGAGATGGAGTCTCACTCTGTTGCCAGGCTGGAGTGTAGTGGTGCAATCTCAGCTCACTGCAACCTCCGCCGCCTGGGTTCAAGTGATTCTCCTGCCCCAGCCTCCCGAGTAGCTGGGACTACAGACATGCACCACCATGCCCAGCTAAATTTTGTGTTTTTTAGTAGAGACGGGGTTTCACCATGTTGGCCAGGATGGTCTCGATATGTTGACCTTGCGATCCACCCACCTTGGCTTCCCAAAGTGCTGGGATTACAGGCTTGAGCCACCGTGCCCAGCCTGTTGCCCAGGCTGGAGCGCAGTGGTGCGATCTTGGCTCACTGCAACCTCTGCCTCCTGGCTTCAGGTGATTCTTGTGCCTCAGTCTCTGGAGTAGCTGGGATTACAGGTGAGTGCAACCACACATGACTGATTTTTGTATTTTAAGTAGAAATGGGATTTTACCATGTTGGTCAGGCTGTTCTCGAAGTCCTGACCTCAAGTGATTTCCCTGCCTTGACCCCCGAAAGTGCTGGAATTATAGACATGAGCTACTGCACCTGACCTAATTTTCATATTTTTAGTAGAGACGAGGTTTCACTATGGTGCCCAGTCTGGTCTTGAATTCCTGACCTCAGGTAATCTGCCTGCCTTGGCCTTCCAAAGTTCGTGAGCCACCGTGCTGGGTCTGTCTCACTGTGGTTTTGATTTGTGTTTCTGTGATTAACGATGTTGAGCATTTTTTCATATACCTGTTTGCCATTTGTATGTCTTCTTTTGTGTGTGTGTGTGTGTATGTCTGTGCGTGTTTTGTATATCTTCTTTTGAGAAGTATCTGTCCAGATCTTTTGCCATTTTTGTTTATATTATTTGTTTTTTGCCATTGCATTGTATGAGCTCATCATATGTTCTGGTTATTAGTTCTTTGTCAGATGGATAGAATATTTTCTCCCATCTATGGGTTGTCATTTTACTCTGTTGATTGTTTCCTTTCTTGTGCAGAAGCTTTTTAGCTTTATGTAATTCCATTTGACTATTTTTGCTTCGTTGCCTGTTCTTTTGAGGTTATGCCATTTTTATTGACTAGATGATATTCCAGTATATTAATTTTTTTTTCTTTTTTTGAGATGGAGTCTTGCTCTGTTGCCCAGGCTGGACTGCAGTGGTGCAATCCCAGCTCACTGCAACCTCCACCTCCTGGGTTCTAGCGATTCTCCTGCCTAGCCTCCTGAGTAGCTGGGACTAGAGGCATACACCACTTCACCTGGCTAATATTTGTAGTTTTAGGAGAGCCGGGGTTTCACCATGTTGACCAGGCTGGTCTCGAACTCCTGACCTCAGGTGATCCACCTGCCTCGGCCTCCGAAAGTGCTGGATTACAGGCGTGAGCCACCGTGCCCGGCCCCAGGATATTAATTTTTGTATTCATTTGTCATTGCCTATTTAGATCTCTTCTAGTTTTTTTTTTCGGTGTTGTAAATAAAGGTGACATGAACATCCTTGCACATATAGATATTTTGCACTTGGCCATTTATTTCTTTTGGGTAAATTTCTTGTAGTGAAGAATATATAATATATATTATATATGCAATATATTATGTAATATATATGTATATATAATATGTATATATATACATATATGTATATATAATTATGTATATATAATATATAATATGTTATATAATATAATGTTATATATATTTTATATATAATATATATTACATATATTATATATTCTTCACTACAAGAAATTTGCCCAAAAGAAATATATATCATATAATTTATATAATATATAATATATATAAATATATGTACTTCACTACAATTTATATACAATATATAAATATATACATTTATCTATTATGATATATATGATCTGATTATATTTTTTAGTAGTACATGAGAGTATTTGCCCAAGCTGTATTCTTGATCATCATGGCTCTTGCTATATAATTCCTTTTAAGAAGAATTAAAATTATATGGGAAGATAACTTGTTAACATGGAAGGAGTTAATGGAAGGAAGCAAATGTTTTGGACTAATATGAACTATTTTCTTTCTTTCTTTTCTTTATTTTCTTTTCCTTCTTTCTTTCCTTTCTTTCTTTGCTTTGCTTTCTTTTCTTCTCTTTCTCTTTCTTTCTGTTTATTTCTTGCTTTGTCGTCCAGGCTGGAGTGCAATGGCTTGATCTCAGCTCACTGCAATCTCTGCCTCCTGGGTTAAAGCAATTCTTCTGCCTCAGCCTCCTGAATAGCTGGGATTACAGGCGCACACCACCACACCCGGCTAATTTTTGTATTTTTTGTAGAGTTGGGGTTTCACATGTTGGCCAGTTGGTCTTGATCTGACCTCATGATCTGCCCGCCTCAGCCTCCCAAAGTGCTGGGATTACAGGCATGAGCCACTGCACCTGGCTGAGCTATTTTTTATTAGTAACACTTAAGTGTATAACAGATTATGTGTTGAAATATAGTTATCTCTTAGAACTGGGTTTTTCCAAGTTTTGCATTAAGACTGTTTTTGAAATATAAGCCTTGGAGGATGGTGCAGGATGGTAAAAGAATTAGTTTGGGGAAAGTGTCATTGTTGGTAAGACTTAAAATTTCAAAGTCTAATTATCTAGTTCTTGGGAATACCCTGGGGATACATATTGACTTAAAAGATTTAAAAATATTCTATGTTATGGTTGAACTTGGAATTCTATATACTGAGTATGTATGCTAGCAGTTGATTGTTCTGTGTAGCTCTCCCATTAAAGAAGAGAGTATGCCTCAACTGGCATTCCTGTCAGTCACAACTGCGTGACACCACAGGCAGCAGAGGCTTCCCTAGATGTTGCTGGGAATGAATGGGCTCTGAGGCCTCTTAGCAGTTGCTTAAGTGGGAGGTGGTAGGGGGGAGCTGTGTTAAAGTTTATAATGAAAGATCTCAACCTGAATTGTTATGCAAAAATTTATTATTTTTTTCTGGATACTTGCCATAACCTGGTACGATTTCTTTTTAGTTTTCATTTTTTATTGGAGTAGGCATTCTTTAGCGAAAATTAGATCCTTTGGTGGTAGCTAGGCATTACATATATGTATGCCCTAGTCCCCATGACTCTGCTTAATAGATTATTTGTCAGTAACGAACCAGCATTTGGCCTATGTGCTCTTTTTTTCCCTAAGAGTTTCATCTCTCTCCACAAAGTGATTATGGATTCTTCCTGGAAGGTTTCTCAGGTCTCTAACCAACCAGCCTGCTTGTTGGCCTTCAGCAAAGTAGGTGTTTGTTTTTTGTGTACTTTATCGAGTATAAAATTCTTCCTGCAACAGGTACTAAAATCTGAGATTTTAAATCCTTTCCGTTGGTGTTAACATACTTTATTTTTTAAAAGGCCCTTAAATTGAGAAGTGTTTCTTATATACTGTATTTCATGAATTCTAGTAACTGCCCTCTCCTACTTAGTATCTCTGAAATTGGGAAACATTTTACAAGTAATCATGTCCTTAAAAAGTCATCAGGCAGTCAGCAGTCATGGCATATTTGTCATTGTTTGTGCTTGTGTGAATTTGGTTCTTTTTTCTTGTGGCTCAACTGGATTATTGCAGCGTTAACCTTTTGAGCAACAAACCATTTAAGGACCATTTGTGGAAAGGATAGAAGCCTAGTTTTTGTCGTAAAACATTTTTTTTGACATCTTGGTAAAATCAATAAATTATCAGCTTCATCAGCATTTGCAGAATTGGTGTTGGCAGCTGGGAAGAAAACTGGAAATAGCTGTGGAACGTTATTTTAGATGTTCCATTATCTGTAATGGGAAGTTCACAGCATCAGCTGTTAATATATAGTATTCTTGCCACAGTATTCAATCTGAATCTAATCATGAGGAAACAATCAGATAAGTCCAGGTTGTAGGAATTTTTACAAGATGCCTGGATTTAAAAAATAATTTCTATGTTTTGAAAGGAAAAAAGGGTCAGGGTTGGGAGTGTGTTCTGTATTTGAGAATACTAAATAGACATATGACTGTCAACAGCTGTGAACAATCTTTGATTAGATCTTGGATCGTATGGAATAAGATAAAACATACATATAGAGAGTTTTTTTTTAAATTTTGTGATGGAGTCTTGCTTTATTGCCCAGGCTGGAGTACAGTGGCACTATCTTGGTTCACTGCAACCTCTGCCTCCTGGGTTCAAGCAATTCTCATGCCTCAGACTCCCGAGTAGATGGGATTACAGGTGTCCGCCACCACGCTCAGCTAATTTTTGTATTTTTAGTAGAGACGGGGTTTCGCCGTGTTGACCAGGCTGATCTTAAGCCATCTGCCTGCCTGGGCCTCCCAGAGTGCTTTTAAAAAAGCCCTTATTATCTCGATTACAGATGTGAGCCACCACGCCCAGCCACATAAAGGGTTTTTTTTTGGTTGTTCGTTTTTGGAAGTTGGAGAAATTTGGGTATAGGTTTGGATTAGAGATAAAAATTATAAAAGATAAATATGGTGTGACAGATGTGACATTTCTAGAAAGAATGGGAGGAGAGTTAAAGACATGGAAAGAAAATGGCAGAAAACTTAAAAAAATGCACGAGACCCTTGTTTTGTTATCTAAGTGGGGTTATTAGACTGTTGTCATTCCCAGCGACTCCAGAGGCTGACGTGGGAGGATCGGTTGAACCCAGGAGTTCAAGGCTGCAGCAAGCTATGATCGTGGCACTGTACTCCATCCAGCCTGGGGGACAGAGAGAGACCCTGTCTCTAAAATTAAAAAATGGGTAAAATATTTGAGCATTTTTTCAAGGAAAAAATGGATGCCACACAAGTACTTGAAAACATTATGATGTGATAGCAAAATGGAAATTAAAACCATAATGAGATACCACTATATACCTACTAGAATATTTAAAACTTAAAAGACTGACCATACCAAGTGTTGGTAAGGATGTGGAGAATTAGAACTTTAGTATGTTTCTAGTCAGAATGCCAAATAATATTGTTTCTGTTTCTTTGTAAGATAGTTTGGTAGTTTCTTTCTTTCTTTTTTTTTTTCAGGAGACAGGGTCTTGTTCTGTTGTTCAGGCTCGGAGGGTAGTGGTGCAACAGCTTATTGCAGCCTCAACCTCCCTGGCCCAAGCAATCCTCCCACCTTAGCCTTCCGAGTAGCTGGGACCACAGGCACATGACGCCATGCCTATCTAATTTTTTTATTTTTGTAGGGACAGGGTCTCACTAGGTTGCTCAGGCTGGTCTTGAACTCCTAGGCTTAAGCACTTCTCCCATCTTGACCTCCCAAAGTGCTGAGATTGTAGGCACGAGCCACCATGCCCAACCAGTAGTTTCTTACAATCTTAAATATACACTTAACTTACCATGTGACTCAGCAGTTGTATCTTTGGGTATTACCCAAAAGAAATGAAAACATATGTCCACACAAAGACCTTCTACTCAAATATTCATAGTAGCCCAGAACTGGAAATAACCCAAATGTCCATCAGCTGATAAATGGAGAAACAAATTATGATACCTCCATACAATAGAATGCTACTTAGCAGTAACAAGGATGAATCTTAAGGTCATTCTGCCAAGTGGAAGAAGCTAGATACAAAAGACTGTAGCTTTCAATTCCATTTATATGAAACTCCAGAAAAGGCAACACTGTTGTGACAAAGGAAATCAGTGGTTTCCAGGGTCCAGAGAATGGGGAGGGAGTTATGAGGGAAGTTTTCTTTATCATGATTATCATGGTGGTTATACTACTGTACCCATTTATCATAGCACATTGAATTGTACACTGAAAATTTTAACATTTTATTAAATGCATTTCATACTTGATTAATGCTGGCATCCTTCCTCATCCAAGAAGAAAAATGAGATGATTCGTAGCATTCCTACAAAAGTGGCTAGTGATTTTTGGTTTATTTTTAACTTTTTAATACTGTTATGAAGTCTTAAATGTAAACATTTTGTGTGTTTCATTCCATTGCAGTTATGATCTTCATTGATCCTTACATTGAATCCTTTTGACATGACTCTAGAATATTCCTCGGTGGCTTTTCTGTTTTGTTGTTTATTTACTTAAATTGACACATGAAAATTGTATATATTTATGATGTATAATGTTTTTTGAAATGTGTATACATTGTGGAATGTCTAAGTTGAGCTAATTAACATACATTGCCTCACATACTTTCTTTTTGTGGTGAGAACCTTAAAATTTACTCTCAGCAATTTTCAAGTATACAATGCTGTTATTAACTATAGTCACCATACTGTAACCAGATACATTTTGATATACACTCTGTTCTAGGTGCATCACTATATGGATAATAAGTGGTGCTCCATGGCTACTAGACAGTCTTTATTCTTAGATCTTTTCATTGGACAGAGCTAGAATATTAAGATATTATATGATACATATATCTTAGGTTTAAACCGGCGCTTTTAGTTTAAATCTAGAACTATAGGATTTTTTCTTAACCTGGCTTTTCTTGTGTCAGAATCTGTTTTGAACCATGCCCCAAATCTCAGTTCTCAATGACATAATTAATGATTTGCTATATCCCACCCTCTGCAAATAACAGTATCAGGGTAATAATTTCAGTACTCACACCAGCAATAAAGAGACTAAAAACAATTTCAGTTTTTCCTTCCCCTAGTTTGTTTTTTTGAGATGGAGTCTCACTCTATCGCCCAAGGCTGAAGTGCAGTGGCACGATCTTGGCTCACTGCAACCTCTGCCTCCCAGGTTCAAGTGATTCTCCTGCCTCAACCTCCCAAGTAGGTGGGATTACAGGTGCCTGCCCCTGCGCCTGGCTAATTTTTGTATTTTTAGTACAGATGGGGTTTCACCATCTTGGCCAGGCTGGTCTTGAATTCCTGACCTTGTGATCCACCAGCCTTCCAAAGTGCTGGGATTATAGGCGTGACCCAGCATGCCTGGCCTTTCAGTTACTTTTGTTCTAATGGTAAATCCCATTAAGAATGTATCAAATTACTGTGCTTTAAAGCCACTTCCAGAGTGGTTTCTCTCTGGTTAAGGCCACTAATTGGATGCACAGTTAGGCTCATTTGATTAATTTACCTTTACTTTGGGGTAATTCCTTTTTAAATTTAAATTGTTTTATTGTGTGAATTATTTACAGGCACACTTCTCTTTATTGTACTTCACTTTACTTTGCTTTGCTGACTGTGTGTTTTACAAATTGAAGGTTTCTGGCAGCCTCGCATTGAGCAAGTCTATTGGTGCCATTTTTCTAAGGGCACGTGCTCACTCTGTGTGTCTCTGTCATATTTTGGTAATTCTTAAAATATTTCAAACCTTTTTATTATTACTGTGTCTTATAGTGATATTTGATGTTACTACTGTAATTGTTTTGGGGCACCACAAACTGCACTCATGTGAGTTGGTGAACTTAATAATTGTATATTCTGACTGCACCACCAACTGACCCCCTCTGTCTCTCCCTCTCTTTGGGCCTCCCTATTGCCTGAGATGCAACAATACTGAAATTGGGCCAATACATAACGCTATGTTGGCCTCTTAAGTGTTCACGTGAAAGAATTCCATGTTTCTCATTTTAAATCAAAAGCTACAAATGGAAGCTTAGCGAGGAAGGCAAGTCAAAAGCTGAGATAGGCCAAATGTTAAGCCTCTTGCTCCAAACATTAGCTAAGTTGTGAATGCAAAGGTAAAGTTCTTGAAGGAAATTAAAAGTGTGCTAGTTCACTGAACACATGAATCATAAGAAAGTGAAAAGCCTTGTTGCTGACCGGGAGAAAGTTTTAGTGGTCTGGATAGAAGGTCAAACCAGGCCAGGTGTAGTGGCTCACACCGGTAATCCCAGCACTTTTGGAGGATGAGGTGGGCGGATCACTTGAGGTTAGGAGTTCCAGACCAGCCTGGACAACATGGTAAAACCCCATTTCTACTAAAAATACATAAAATTAGCCCTGTGTGGTGGCTCATGCCTGTAGTCCTAGCTACTCGGGACGCTGAGGCAGGAGAATCTCTTGAACCTGGGAAGTGGAGGTTGCAGTGAGCCAAGATTGTGCCACTGCATTCCTGCCTGGGTGACAGAGCAAGACTCTGTCTCAAAAACAAATAAACAAACAAACAAAAAAACAAAAAACAAACAAAAAACCAGCCATAACATTCCCTGAAGCCAAAGCCTAATTCAGAGTTAGACCCTAATTCTGTTCAGTTCTGTGAAGGTTGAGAGAGGTGAGAAAGCTATAGAAGGAAAGGTGGAAGCCAGCAGAGATAGGTTCCTGAGGTTTAAGGAAAGCAGCCATCTTTATAACGTAAAGTGCAAGATAAAGCAGCAAGTGCTGATGTAGAAGCTGCAGCAAGTTACCCGAAGATCTAGCTAAGATTATCGAAGGCCAGGCTGACTTTGGTTAGGAGCTAATGCAGCTGGTGACTTTAGTTGAAGCCAATGTTCATTTGCCATTCTGAAAATCCTAGGGCCCTTAAGAATTATGCTAAATCCACCCTGCCTGTACTCTGTAACTAGAACAACTAAGCCTAGATGACAGCATATCTGTTTACAGCATGGTTTATGGAATCTTTTAAGCCAACTATTGAGACCTGCTCAGATAAAAAGATTCCATTCAAAATATTACTGCTCATTGACAGTGCACCAGTCATCCAAGAGCTCTGATGGCAGTGTATAAGGAGATTAATGTTGTTTTCATGCCCACTAACACATACTTATTTTGTAGCTCCGTAGATTAATTTTGATTTTCCAATCTTACTATTTAAGAAATACGTTTCATAAGGCTGTAGCTACCTTAGGTAGTGATTCCTCTGATGGACTTGGGAAAAGTAAATTGAAAACTTTCTGGAAAGGATTCATCATTCTAGATGCCATTAAGAACATTAGTAATCATGGGAGGAGGTCAGAATATCAGCATTAACAGGATTTTGGAAGAAGTTGATTCCAACCCTCATGGATGATGCTGAGGGGTTTAAGACTTCAGTAGAGGAAGTAACTGCAGATATGGTGGAAACAGCAAGATAACTAGACTTAGAAGTGGAGTCTGAAGATGTGGCTGAATTGTTGCAATCTCACAAGAAAACTTGAATGGATGAGTTGCTTCTTATGGGTGAACAGGGATAGTAGTTTCTTAAGATGGAATCTACTTCTGCTGAAGATGCTATGAACCTTGTTGAAATGACAGCAAAGGATTTGGAATAGTACATAAACTTAGTTGATAAAGCATAGGTAGGGCTTGAGAGGTTTGACTCATTAAAAACAATTTATGCTTATTTCTTTAAGAGACAGGGTCTCACTGTGTTGTCCAGGCTGTCCTCAAATTCTTGGGCTTAAGTAATTCTCCTGCCTCAGACTCTCAGGATTACAGGCCAGGGATTACAGGTACAAGCCACCACCATACCCAGGCTTGACTTTCGTTTTGAAAGAAGTTCTACTGAGGGAAAAGTGCTATTAAATATCGCATGCTGTACAGAAATCTTAAAGGAAAAGTCAATAGATGCAGCATGTTTCATTATTGTCTTATTTTAAAAAATTGCTACAGCTACCCCAACCTTGAAAAACCCCACCCTAATCAGTCAGCAGCCATCAACATGGAGGCAAGGCCCTCCACCAGCACACAAAGATTAGGACTCTCTGAAGGTTCTGAAGATGGTTAGCATTTTTTTTTAAGCAATACTTTTTTTTTTTTTTTTTGAAGACGGAGTTTTGCTCTTGTTACCCAGGCTGGAGTGCAATGGCACGATCTTGGCTCACCACAACCTCTGCCTCCTGGGTTCAGGCAATTCTCCTGCCTCAGCCTCCTGAGTAGCTGGGATAACAGGCACGTGCCACTATGCCCAGCTAATTTTTTGTATTTTTAGTAGAGATGGGGTTTCACCATGTTGATCAGGATGATCTCAATCTCTTGACCTCGTGATCCACCCGACTTGGCCTCCCAAAGTGCTGGGATTACAGGCATGAGCCACCGCGCCCGGCCCCAAGCAATACATTTTATTATTTATTTATTTATTTATTTTGAGATGAAGTTTTGCTCTTGTTGCCCAAGCTGGAGTGCAATGGCGCGATCTCGGCTCACTGCAACCTCCGCCTCCTGGGTTAAAGTGATTCTTCTGCCTCAGCCTCCTGAGTGGCTGGGATTACAGGCATCTGCCACCATGCCTGGCTAATTTTATATTTTTAGTACAGATGGGGTTTCTCCATGTTGGTCAGGCTGGTCTTGAACTCCCAACCTCAGGTGATCTACCCACCTCGGCCTCCCAAAGTGCTGGGATTACAGGCGTGAGCCACTGTGCCCAGCGCAATAAAGTATTTTTAATTAAGGCATGTACATAGTTTTTTAGATGTAATACTATCGGACATTTAATAGACTACAGCATAATATAAACATAACTTTTATATACGCTGGGAAACCAAAAAATGTCATGTGACTTGCTTTATTGTGATGTTCACTTTGTGTGTGGTCTCTAGCCAAAACCGTAGTGTCTTTACAGTGTGCCTGTATATAGTTCCAAAGAGAAATCTATGAAACAAGATCCACTTCAGGGATTCTATCTACTATCCATGTTTTGTCTATCCTATTTACCTCTCCTCCTGTATGTGATTTTTAAAAAATGTCAAGGTTTATCTTTCCTTTAAAAAATAAACATGTATTTTCACATTTCCCTCTGTTAAGAAGTAGCATATTATACACATTTTTTTCCCCCACATTGTTTTTTTTCACCTTAGCAATATTCTGGAGATCATGGAGTCATGGTAACAGAGATATTCCTTGATTTCCTTGTCCTTATTATGACAGTATAATACGCTGTTGTGTGGAGATACCATAGCTTATTCAAACTGTTCCCTATTGATAGTTATATGGGTTGTTTCCAGTCCTGTGCTATTACAGATAGTGCTGCAGTGAATAACTGTGTACATATCTCTCTGCGTTTTTGCCGGTGATTTTTTTTGAGATACGTTCCTAAACGTGAGCTTAGTGGGTCAGAAAGTAAATCTGTGTGTAATATTGCTGAATATCACTTAGCAGTGTGTCAGAGTTTTTGTTCACAACTTTGCTGAGTATCTTATGAGACTTTCATATATCTGTCATTTGGGTCAGCGAGAAATAGTATATCATATTGGTTTATATTTGCATTTCTTTGCTATGAGTGAGGTTCAACATCTTTTCAGTGGTTAAGAGTGGTTCCATTGCTTTTTTTGTGAGCTTTCTGTTAGATCTCTGTTCCATCTCTGTTTTTTTTTTTTCTATGGGGAACTGGAAGGGATATGAGACCATTTTGTTTAGTCTCTGAGTTAATGACACTGGTATCTACAGAAATAAATGATTTTCCTGAAGTTGTAGGTAGCTAGGATAGCCTTTTTTTTTCATTTTTAGATTATATATTGTGATATTTACTCTTTGTGGTATAAGTTGTTGATTCCCCCTCTTACCCACATACAGGTTGTCACCTTTTAACTTTGCTCCTCTTTGAGGAGTTCTTCCCATCTGACTGAGTTATCTACAGGAGTTTGGGAAGAAGGAGTGGGTAAGGAATTGAAGTACATAAGATTCACAGTAGTTTTTGTGGGGCATGATAGGCTTGAATTATCATAGATAAACGAGGTTGGATTTCTGATGGTGGTTAGTGGAAACAGGAATATAAGACAGATTGGATTTAGTCCATATCATTCTAAGTGGATTGAGAGCTTGAGGCTGACAGTAAAGTCCTTAGGATGTAATGCAGTGAATTGGTGATAGAAAGGGTCTGGGCAAGGAGAACCAACTGGTGCAGTATATGTCTGACCCATAGGGATTTCTGTCTTGGTTTAATTCAGTAGTATCTTGAGACTATCATATTGGTACAATAAAGTTTTTTTTAATTGAATTGAGCTTCTCTATTAAAATAATATACATTTGCCTTTCTATAGAATACGTTTAATGAATGTTAATCTAAATAAGTATTTGTTGTTTTTGTTCTTATTTCAGGCTACAGACAAGAGAAAAGCTTTAGAAGAGACCAAAGCCTATACAACGCAATCTCTGGCTAGTGTTGCTTATCAAATAAATGCATTGGCCAACAATGTACTCCAATTGCTGGATATCCAAGCCTCTCAGCTTCGGAGAATGGAGTCTTCCATCAACCATATCTCACAGGTAACAGCTTATAAAAAGCTTTAAATTCAATTTAATTAAACTGCAGCATATCCCAAAGAAGTAAATAGCCTGCATATATGGATTTCTGGCTCATCTTACTGGTGATAATCATTATCACTGTTTTAGCTTGGTAACCTGCTCTTTTTCTTTTAGTCCTTTTTTTTTTCAATCATGATAAACATTACATAATATTGACCATTTTAACCATTTTCAAGTGTATAGTAGCATTAAATACATTCACATTGTACAACTGTCACCACTCTCCTACTCTCGAGCTTTTCTGAGGTAAAGTTATTTGCACATAATTAAAGGATAGACTTTTTATAAGTTTTGACACACATATATAGCCATGTGACCATCAACACATTCAAGATAATGAACCATCCTCGTCCCCCCCACCAAATTTGTTCATTCTCCTATGTAATCCCTCCCTTTTGTCCTCTGTCCGTAGGCTTTCTGTCCCTATAGATTAGTTTGCATTTTCTAAATTTTTATATAAATGGAATCATATATACTTTTTTTTTTGGTCTGGCATGTTTTACTATGCATAATTACTTTGAGATTCATTGACATTTTTGCATTTAAAAATAGTTCACTCTTTTTTTATTTCTGAGTAGTTTCTGTCCTTACACATTTTGTTTATGTGTTCACATGTTGATGGAAATCTGGATTGGTTTTAGGTTTTGGCTATTACAAATAAGACTTATGAGAACATTTGTAAACAAATTTTTGTATCATTGTATGCTTTTATTTCTTTTGGGTAAATACCTCTGTGTGGAATGGATAGATCTTGTAGTAGGTGTCTGTTTAACTGGAAGAACCTGCCAAATTATTTTCCAAAGTGGTTGTACCACTTAGTTTGGTGAGAGTTCTTATCAGGAATGGGGATGAATTTTATCAAATGCTCTTTTGCATTTGTTGAGATGATCATCTATGTGTGTGTGTGTGTGTTTCTGTTAATATGCTGAATTACACTGGTTTGTGTGTGTGAGGAATTTTTTCTGTACTCTTGAAGGCTACTGGGCTGTGGTTTTCTTTTTTGGTAATGCCATTGTCTGGTTTTGGTGTCAGTGTAATGCTGGTTTTATTGAATATATTGTGCAATATTCCATCTGGACCTGGAGTATTCTTGGGGAAAAGGGTTTTAACTACATATTTAATTTCTTTTGTGGATACAAGCCTATTCTGTATATCTATTTTTCCTTGAGTGAGCTTTTTGTCTTCCCAGGAATTTAACTATTTCACCTAAGTTGTCAGATTTATTTACATAAAACTTTTATAATATTCCTTTTTTTTTTTTTTTTTGTGACAAGAGCCTTGCTCTGTTGCCCAGGCTGGAGTGCAGCGGCTCCATCTTGGCTCATCACAACCTCTGCCTCCTGGGTTCAAGCAATTCTCCTGCCTCAGCCTCCCAAGTAGCTAGGATTACAGGTGCTAGCCACCACGCCTGGCTAATTTTTTGTATTTTTAGTAGAGACAGGGTTTTGCCATGTTGTCCAGGCTGGTCTCGAACTCCTGACTTGAGGTGATCCACCTGCCTCGGTCTCCCAAAGTATTGGGATTACAGGCATGAGCCATGGCACCTGGTCTAATCCTTTATTTTTAAAATATCTGTACAATCTATAATAATTTCACATTGGTCATTCTTCATATTGGTAATTGGTGTCATCTTTCTTTTTTAAACTAATCATTATGGCTACTACTTTATTGATATTAAAAAACATCCTTGGCTTTATTAATTGTTTCTTGTTTGCTGTTGCATTGATTTTCATTCTGATCTTTATGCTTTTTCTTTTGCTTACCTTGGATTAATTTGCTCTTACTTTATTTTATTTATTTTTATTTTTTGAGATGGAGTTGTGCTCTGACTCCCAGACTGGAGTGTAGTGGCGCCATCTCGGCTCACTGCAGCCTCCGTCTTCCAGGTTCAAGCCTTTCTCATGCCTTAGCCTTTCGAGTAGCTGGGATTACGGGTGTGCACCACCATGCCCAGCTAATTTTTTGTATTTTTAGTAGAGATGAGATTTCACCATGTTGGCCAGACTGGTCTTGAACTCCTGGGCTCAAGTAATCTGCCCGCCTTGGCTTCCCAAAGTGCTAGGATTGCAGGCGTGAGCCACCACACCCGGCCTTATTTTCTGCTTTATTAAGGTGAAAGCCAAGGTCATTTACTTGAGACCCTTAATCTTTTCTAACATAGGTGTTTAGGTCTGTAAATGTCCCGCTAAATAGTAGATTAGCTGTGTCTCATACATTTAGATATGTTGTACTTTCATTTTCAGTTAGCTCAAGATAATTTCTAAGTTTGCCTTTTTATTTCTGTCTGACCTAGGGATTATTGGAAATGTGTTACTTAGTTTGCAAGTATTTTGGGGTTTTGCAAGGATATTTCTGCTGTACATTTCTAATTTAGTTTCATACTGGTTGGAAAAATAATACCTCATATATATTTTTTTAACATTACATAGCTTCCCCCCAGCTTTATTGAGATATAATTGACATAAAAACCATATGTATTTAAGATGTACAGTGTGATGTTTTGATATACATATACATTGTGAAATGATTACCACTATCAAGCTGACTGGCATATCCACTTTACACAGCTACTTTTTTTTTGTGATGAAAGCATTTAAGATCTCTTTTAGCAAAGTTTAATTCTACAACACTATATTACTAACTATAGTCATCATGTTGTACATTAGATCTCCAGAACGTATTCATCTTGCACAGCTGAAGTTTTGTACCCTTCAAGCCACAGCGCCCCATTTCCCTTACCCTCTAGCCCCTGACAACCACCATTCTACACTCTGCTTCAATGAGCTTTGATTTTTTTAGATTCCACATCTGAAAAAGTGAGATCATTCGGCATTTATCCATCTGTGCCTAGCTTATTTCACTTACCATAATGTCCTACAGGTTCATCTGTTGTGTCACGTTGCAAATAACAGGATTTTTTTTTTCTTTTTTTAAGGCTGAATAATAGTCCGTTTAAATAAATATATATGTATGCACCCCCCCATATTTACTTTATTCATGCATTGATAGACACCTAAATTGATGCTGTGTCTTGGCTATACTGAATAATGCTTTATATGCTGTGAGTCCTTTCATATTTGTTAAGAATTGTTATATAGCCCAGAATTTGCTCTGTCTTGGTAAATGGTGTTTTGTGTGCATTTGGGAAGAATGTGTATTTTTCTCTGGTTGGGTGGAATGTCTGTAAGTCTCATTAGGTCAAGTTGATTGATAATATTCAGTTCTGTATCTTTACTGATTTGAATTGTTTTATCAGTTATTAGGGAAAGTAAATTGAAATCTCCAACTGTAGTTTTGAATGTCTATTTTTCTTTGCATTTAGTCCTTTTTCTGTTTCATGTATTTTGAAGTGATATTAGGTGCACAAATGCTTTGGCTTGTTAGGTCCTCTTGATGAATGAACCCTTTATCTTTGTAAAGAGACTCTTTATCTTGGGTTAGTATTCTTTGGAAATCTGCTTTGTCTAATATGAATACAGCCATTCCAGCTTTCCTTTATCCTCTTTTTATGCCTCCTTGTGTGTTAATTGAGTGATTATCTTTTGGTGGGGTGTTGATTTACTATAACTCTTTCGTTCTGCTTCTTTCTTTCATTATTTCATTCATGTTTGCCTTAGGGCTTCTGGTAAACATCTTTAAACTTATTAATGTCACTTGAAGGTAGACTATGGTATTACTTCAGGAGTATGTTAAGACCTTGTAATAGTTGATTCCACTTCTCTCCTGCCTTAAGGCTATTGGTGTCAAGTATTTTTTTTCTTTCTTTCTTTTTTTTTTTTTTTTTTTTTTTTGAGATGGAGTTTTGCTCTATCATACAGGCTAGAG
The DNA here is from genome assembly GCF_030222135.1 of Aotus nancymaae. NCBI lineage: Eukaryota > Metazoa > Chordata > Mammalia > Primates > Aotidae > Aotus > Aotus nancymaae. Next base: position 8,177,160 of record NW_026988492.1, on the reverse strand, counting down.
TGCAGTGGTGCATTCTCGGTTCACTGCAGCCTCTGCCTCCTGGGTTCAAGCAGTTCTCTGCCTCAGCCTCCCAAGTAGCTGGGATTACAGGTGCTCGGCACCATGCCCAGCTAATTTTTTGTATTTTTAGTAGAGATGGGGCTTCACCATCTTGGCTAGGGTGGTCTTGAACTCCTGACCTTGTGAGCCACCTGTCTCTACTTCCCACAGTGCTGGGATTACAGCTGTGAGCCACCATGCCACCATGCCTGGCTGACGTCATGAGTTTCGTTTCTGTGTGTATTTTAAACCCCACAATACTTTTTTTTTTTTTTTTTTTGAGATGGAGTCTCGCTTTGTCGTCCAGGCTGGAGTGTAGTCGCATGATCTTGGCTCGCTGCAACCTCTGCTTGCGCCCCCCGCCGTGGGTTCAAGCGATTCTTATGTCAGCCTACCTGGAGCTGGGATTACAGGCACATGCCACCACACTCAGCTAAGATTTGTATTTTTAATATAGATGGGGCTTCACCATGTTGGCCAGGTTGGTTTCGAACTCCTGACCTCAAGTGATCACCCGCCTCGGCCTCCTAAAGTGCTGGGATCATACACGTGAGCCACAGCGCCCGGCTGTTATTTTTATTTTTAAAAGCAACTAGCTTTGAATAAGATTTAATATGAAGAAAGTAATTCCATTATATTTATCCATACTTACTATTTCTGATCAGAAAATATACATTGTATGATTTAAGTCCTTTCAAATTTGTTGGGAATTGTTTTATAGCTCAGAGTTGTGGTGGTTTTTATTCCCTTGGAATCCTTTAGAATGAAGTGTTGCTCTGGTCTGCTGGTGATGCATTCTTTCAGCTTTTGTATAGCTAAAAGAGATTTTTGCTTTTTACACCTGTTTATTATTGTGGCTGAATATACATAAGATAAAATCGATCATTCAACCATTTTTAATTCTACAGTGGCTTTAAGTACCTTCACATTGTTTTGCAGTTATCACCACCATTCACCTCCAAAACTTCTTTCCTTTTTCCAAACAGAAACAGTGTACCTATTAAGCACTAACTCTCCATCCACAAGTGATCCTCCCACCTCAGCTTCCTGAGTAGCTGGGACTACAGACATGTGCCATTGTGCCTAGCTTATTTTTGTATTTTGTGGTATCCTATTGCCTATTTAGATTTTAGGACAAAATTGATATAGATTGAAACTTTGCTGAAATAATTTTTTGTTTTTGTAGAACGGAATCTAGTATAAAGTGATTCTTGCTGGATATTGAAGACTTGCACAATGTCTGGCAAAAGATTGGTTTGCAGTAAGTGTTTACTGAATTAAAGTAAATCTTGGCCAAGCATGGTGGCTCATGCCTGTAATCCCAGCACTTTGGGAGGCTGAGGTGAGTGGATCCCTTGAGGTCAGGAGTTTGATACCAGCCTGGCCATTGTGGTGAAACCTTGTCTCTACTAAAAACACAAAAATTAGCTGGGCATGCTGGAAGGCACCTGTAATCCCACCTACTCTGGAGGCTGAGGCAGGAGAATAGCTTGAACCCAGCAGGCAGAGCTTGCATTGAGCTGAGATTATGCCATTTTACCTCAGCCTGGTCAACAGAGTGAGACTCTGTCTCAAAAAAAAAAATCTCTTCTGCAAAATTATTTAGGAAAAGTATAATAGAACCTAGTTTTTGGTTGATTCTTATATATGGATTATAACCAGAGGATCACTGTACATTTTGTGTATAGGCAGTCATTACTTTGGTTACTGGAGATTATAAAAAATGGTGATGCAGGGGCTGGGCTCAGTGGCTCACGCCTGTAATCCCAGCACTTTGGGAGGCTGAGGTGGGCGGATCACGAGGTCAGGAGGTCAAGACCATCCTGGTCAACATGGTGAAACCCCATCTCTACTAAAAATACAAAAATTAGCCAGGTTTGGTGGCGCATGCCTGTAACCCCATCTACTTGAGAGGCTGAGGGAGGAAAATCGTTTGAACCCAGGAGACGGAGGTTGCAGTGAGCCGAGATCGCGCCACTGCACTCCAGCCTGTCGACAGAGTGAGACTTTGTCTCAAAAAAAAAAAAAAGATGATGCAAGCTGACGGTATACAAAAAACAATCTTACTAATCAGTGGATAAAATTACAGTTGTTCTGTGATCTTTAAATATTTTGTCAAAACTTTTTGTTATAAATGAATAGAGAAATGAAAAAAAGTGGTGCTAATCTTTAGTCTAGCATAATGTAAAACATTAGAGATATTGAGAATTAAAGGGTTTTCTTTGTTATAGTTTGAACAGTGCTTGCTACCTTCTCACTGTGCAAGTTGTTATGAAGCACACATTTTTTCTGTGCCTTGACAAGTTGTCATTCTTCTTTCTCTGTTTGGATCAGCCCCTCTCAATATTTTATCCTTTGGATTTTAAACATTGTGAAATATCTTTTGGAGTTTCTTTAAGGTAAAGTTTTTGTGGGTATCATATCTGTAGTATCTTCTTCCCTTTCATCACAGCCACTTTGTTCATTTATGTTAATAAGTTTGCCTTCACGATATTCTTCTGGCTGTATATCTGTAGTCTCCTGAATGGCAGCAATGTCAGCATTCCTATATTCATTATTTCTATTTTAAGCCCATTTACATTCAACTGGAATTTCACCTCTAGCAGGATCACTTTTCATGTCTTTCCTGCATTTTCATCTTTGTTGGCTAGTTCTCTCTTTGATACCCAGTTTTGTGAAATGTCACAATGGCTTATCATTTAGGGGACAAGGAAACAGCACAACTATGTACTTTTTAGTCTGTGGATGAACTTAGTATCAGATATACAGAGATCATTCACCAATAAAGTTTGAAACAAAGACATGATTGGTCACCAGTAATGATACTCATCTGTTATTTATATGGACTTAGGACCTAACAGCAAAGTTTGCACTTTGTGTCATTACTTATAGTTCTTGTGGTAACTGAAATTTATTTATTTATTTATTTTAAGATGGGGGTTTCACCATGTTGGTCAGGCTGGTCTTGAACTGCTGACCTCAGGTGATCCGTCCGCCTTGGCCTCCAAAGTGCTTGGATTACAGGTGTGAGCCACCACGCCCTGCCTATTTATTTTTAAGTTTGTTTTTTTTTTGAAGGCAGAGTCCTGTTCTGTTGTCCAGGCTGGAGTGCAGTGGCACAACCATAGCTCACTGCAGCTTGGAACTCCTGGGCTCAAGTGATCCTCCTGCCTCAGCCTCCTGAGTAGCTGGGAGCACTCCATACCACTTTACCCAGCTAATTTTTTTGGATAGGGGATGGATAGAGATGGGATCTTGCTATGTCACCCAGACTGGTGTTAAATTCCTGGCTTCAAGTGATCCTCTTACCTTGTCCTTTCAAAGTGCTGGCATCACAGGTGTGAACCGCTGCATCTGACTGACTGGAATTTAAATTGTGTAGTTGGAGGACTCGTGTTAACTAAAATATGGTGACCGAAATTCGTGCATATCAGAACTGTGCAGAATAACTTCCTATATTCTGTTTCTTCAGTAACAAAATATTTTCAAATTATTTTTCCTCTTTAGTTAATTATGATTATTCTCTGTGTTCTGCTGAGCTTACCGAATTCAATTTTCATTCTTTGGAAGATGTCTTAATTTATACATATGTAGTTATTTCAGTAGATTTAAAAATAAAACTATTAATACTATCAGTTGACTTACTGAGTCATAAAAAATTTAAGGTGACTAGGTAAAATGAAGCTTTTGTGATTCTATAAATTATATTTGAATTACTTGGAACTCTTAAATGCAACTGAAATCTAATTGGCTAAATTCAGTTAAAAACAGGCTTTTTGGGGGGGCATTTATTCTTAATTGGGGAAGTAAAAAGAATATTTCCTTGCTCTTCCAAATTGTATTCTTAAAACATTGCTTGAGTAAATGCATTGTAGTGAAAGAAAGAACTTTTTTAAATCTCTCAGAGCTTTATGAGGGATTTACATTTGCCATACCTTGCCTGTTGGGTGCTGTGTTTTTAGTTAAAATTCTGTTTTATAACCTAATGTAGCATAGATTATGTGCCAATTAAGACATTGTCTCAAATTTTAGAATTCAGAGCTTGTTTGAGTTTTCAGTTTAAAAACTTTTAAACTAAAAAAAAAATCATCTTCAATTCTATCAGGACTTGGATAAACTAAATCTTTATTTCAAGGAAGAGTTCCTTTCCTCTCAATGTGGAACTTTTAACTTTTTGTTTGTGTGTTGGCATGTTTTAGATTTATAAAGTTTTCTGCTTTAACAATTTTACCCCCCATTTTTCCCATTTTAGATTAATAGTTACAAAATATTAGTAGCTTTCTTTGGTAAAGTAATTACTGAGAAGTCCTTTCTGTAACCAATATTCAGTTCTTACTTTGTAAGTTTTTAAAAGATTCTTATAGTGATATTTGTTGTGACATAATAGTCATCTAAAGGTGCCAATCACTTTTCCTGGAAAATATAGGAAGTAATATTAGGAGAAGGTATGCAACTGTTAAATTCTTTCAAATCACCAACTTAACTTTTTCATGATTGAAGTATTTGCTTTGTAGAGTGCTTAGTAATGTCTATTATCATTTCTTTTTCCAGTGGCAATTTTGGGCTTTCCTCAAATCATGGAACTTAGAACTGGAAGGGACATTAGATCATTTGGTTTATTCTCTGATTTTATAGTTCATGACACTGATACCCAAAGAAGTAAATGATTTGCCTGAAGTTGTAGGTAGCTAGTATACCATTAGAAATCAAAAGATGGGCATCTTGACTCTTAGATGATCCATTGATTTTTCTCTTCTGTACTACAATGCCTCCAATTTATAATCAGAGTCTCCAAAATTTAGGAATTGGATGAATTGCCCCATCCAGTCTGTTTCTATAGTGGGCTCACAAAACCTTATATAACAAAGCTTCAAAGTAACTGCATCTTTCTTTTAGGGGACTGTTTAGTTTTATATAGGTCAAAACCTAGTCAGTATGGGCACTGCGGAGGCAGGGTGGGTACGTAGAATGGCAGTGGTAACTGAGTCAGTGCTCTGGTTTCTCAAATGTTTTGTTAGGATCCTTTTATATCTTAAATTATTGAGGATCCAAATGGGCTTTGGATTCTTTGGGTAGATCTTCCAGTATTTATCATATCAAATATTCAAACAAATTTAAAAATATTTAGCTCATTTAACAATACAATAAACCCACTATGAGTTAATACAAAAAACATTTTAATGAAAATGTTTCCAAAACAAATAAATTTATGAGAAGAGTGGCATTGTTTTATATTTCTGAAAATGTTTTTAATGCTTAGTAGAAGATCACTGGGTTCTCATGTCTGCTTCTGCATTTTCTCTGTTGTGATTTGTTGTTTTGGAAGTATATGAGGAAATTTTGCTTCACAAAAATACGTAGTTAGAAAAGACAAGATCTTGAGGACTTGAGGAGTCTTTAGATCAGTCAGAGAACTATTGCTTTATATGGTTAATACAGTTTAGTGCCTATAGATATGTATTTCCAGTATTATATGCGGGCCAAATGGCTCCCATTTAAAAAAAAATCACTCAAATTGATAATACATCTCCATCCGTAGTTTCTTTTGACTCTCCATCACACATTTTTTTGTTCCATCCTTACTGACTACTTAGTGATGTTTTTGGTGCCATTATCCCCATTATGACGGGGGTTCTTCAAATTCCTAATGGATTGTTGATATTTATCTTAGATTTTCTCAGCCAGTTTTGAAAGGTGTTTCATGAATTTTTTTTTTTTTTTTTTTTTTTTGAGATGGAGTCCTGCTCTGTGGCCTAGGCTGGAGTACAGTGGCATGATCTCGGTTCACTGCAACCTTTGCCACCTGGGTTCAAGTCATTCTTCTGTCTCAGCCTCCCAAGTAGCTGGGATTGCAGGCATGCCCCACCACATCCACATAATTTCTGTATTTTTACTAGAGACAGGGTTTCACCATGTTGGCCAGGCTGGTCTTGAACTCCTGACCTCAAGTGATCCACTTGCCTTGGCCTCCCAAAGTGCTGGGATTACAGGTGTGAGCCATCACTCTCAGCCATTTAGTAAGTTTTTAACATCAAGCATGCTACTCTTTGGCACTTACTGGCTGAGTTGTGTTTCCCCCTTCACCCTCCCAAATTTGTATTTCCAAGTCATAACTCCCAGTACCTCAAGAGTGTGACTGTATTTGGAGACAGGGTCTTTGAAGAGGTAACTAAGTTAAAATGAAGTTAAAGGGTAGGCCTTAGTCCAATATGACTGGCATTCTTGAAGGAAGTGGCCAGGTGTGGTGGCTTATGCCTGTAATTTCAGCACTTTGGGAGGCCGAGATGGGTGGATCACGAGATCAACAGATCGAGACCATCCTGGCCAACGTGGTGAAACCCCATCTCTACTAAAAATACAAAAATTAGCTGGGTGTGGTGGTGTGCGCCTGTAGTTCCAGCTACTTGGGAGTCTGAGGCAGAATTGTTTGAACCCATGAGGCAGGGGTTCAGTGAGCTGAGAAGGCGCCACTGCACTCCAGCCTGGCGACAGAGGGAGACTCCGTCTCAAAAAATAAAAAAAAGAGAGGGATTAAAACACAGACGGAAGACCTTGTGAGACCACAAAGAGAAGATGGTCATTTATAAGTCGGAGAGAAAGGCCTTGAGAAGAATTCAGTCCTGGTAACATGTTGATCTTGGACTTGTAGCTTCCTGAGTCATGAGAAAGTAAATTTCCTAGCCACGCACCTGTGGTACTTTGTTATGGCAGCCCTAGCAAACTAATACAGCACTCTTAATGTTGTCTAGCACTACCACTTTTATACTTTCTGCTAGCTATTATGGATATAAACTTTTCACCAGAACCTTCAATACTGACAGAAAGATATAATATAGATTGATAAAGTATCATTTGCCATTCAAAATCAGAAAAGTATGACATTAGCACACACTTAATATGGCTGATTTACTGTGAGAAAAGTATGTTAACTGCACTCCTCAGTACTCTGGTGAATTTGTATGCACATCTAGTATTTCTGAGATGAACCGTCCTATGCTGTGTTAAGTAATGCCCCCCAAATATATCCCTAATCCCTGGGAATGTGGATGTTACCTTCTAGCAGGAGGGGCTTATTGCAAGCATAAATCAAAGATCTTGAGATGGGAAGATTATCCTGGATTATGCAGTGGGCCATAAAGGTAATCACGGACGCAGAGGAGGATTTGACACAGAAGAGCAGAAGTGGTGTGGAACCAGGAGTAGAGATTAGAATGATGTGGTGACAAGTCAAGGAATGCTGGTAGTCACCAGAATCTGGAAGAGGCAAGCCAACACTTCCTCCCGAGTCTTCTCAGGGAGCCTGGCTCTGCTCACTCCTGGATTTGGTCCTGTAAGATTTTGTTCAGATTCTGGACACCAGAACTGTTAAGAAGATAAATTTCTGCTATAATTTATACAAATCTTCGTATAAATTTATACAGATTTATACAAATCTTTTTTAGAGATTGGTTCTTCATGAAATAGATTAAACTTGGAATTTTAAAAGGATGTTGTTATAATATTGTATAATATTCTTAAAATCTTGAGGAAAAAACATGAAAAATTCCTCATTTCCCGCCAAAGTCCTATTATGACATAGTATTTTTATCTTCAGCTTTGTTGTTTTAAGACTGATATCTAACCAAAACAATTGCTAATTTTCTGTTTTTTTTTTTTTTTTTTTTTTTTTTTTTGGTAAATATTGAGAACCAATAGTAAAATGATTTAGAGCGAATTTCCTAACTCCCCTTCTTTGGAGGGAGGGCACCTTTTATTAATTCAGATTAATTAAGCATGCTTGCTTTAATTACAGTTATTAACAAGGTAAACTTACAGAGGAACAAGTTATAGTAGAGATACACTAATATAGAATATAGATTCTTCTCTGAATGTAAATACATGCTATAGAACGTGTGCATTCTTTTTTGGGGGCTAGAGGGACTAAGCCTTATCTTGGCACTAAAGCTTATCTCAGCATTATCTAAAGTAAAATTTCTTAATTATTATATTGACAAACATTTGTTTCAAAATTAATTATTCTACAGAGATTCTTAACAGCACCTTAGCAGAGTGCCTGATACTACTCTGAGCTTACTTACAACCTTACTTATAGTAAGTTACTTCATGTTAATTTTAGGAATTTCTGAATTTTAATATATTTTAGATAGCTGAAACTTTTGAAGTTAAGTAAAAATATACCAGTGATTTCTGATATTATTAGGTTTTCTTCCTTTGTATTTTCTTTCTTTCTCCTTCTTTCCCCCCGACCCCTTCCCCTTCTTCTTTCTTTCTCTACTCCCTTTCTTCCATTTTTCCTTCCTTTAACATTTCCTGTCAAGGAAACACATTTTGGCTAAAATATAATTTGTATCAGTTAAAAAAAAAATTTTTTTTAAGAACAGGTGCACCACACTCTCCCAGACTGTTAGTTATTGGTGTGGTAACCAGACCTTCATGTCATCAGAAGAGTTATGTACTTCATGTTTACTGAATAATCTAGTGCAGGAGTCAGTAGACTGTGATCCATGAGCCAAATCTAGTTCTCCCCCATCCATTTTTATAATAAAGTTTTATTGGAACATAGCTTTGTTCCTTTGTTTACATATTGCTTACAGCTGCTTTTGCTGACACAATGGCAAAGTTGAGTCTTCATGACTGAAACCGTATGACCTGCAAAGCTTAAAAGATTTACTCTCTGGTTGTGTCCAGAAAAAATTTGCCGATCCCTGATGTGTTATACAAACATTGACTTCAAAAAATTTAAAAAGTGTTCTTGGTATTTAACACCCATTTCTTTATTTATAGTAAGTAACATTTTTTTTAAAGATAATTTTTTCTGGAGGTGGATTTGCTGAAATTCCTTAAGGAGCCAGAAATTGTGAAGAGTGGGGCTGGTGCAGATTGCATGATGATATGAGTTGTACATGTTTATGGCTTCATTCCTACTATATCCCCAGCATATAGAGTTAGCTTATATAAGATGTGACGGAAGAAGTTCCATTAGGGGTTTGGTATTCCGACACCAATGGGATACTGCAGTCTGTTCTGACACTGATCACACAGAGTTAGTGCAGACCCCACAAGGGAAGGACTCAGTTCCACAAGTCTGCCTCCATTTCAAGTACCAGTGGCAAGTAGGGTCCCCATTCTGTCCACACTTACGGCCATCTGACTACAAATCTGGGGCATTTCCCACAACCCCCTTCAGGTTGATAATTTACTAGAATGACTCAAAGATTTCAGGGAAACACTATATGATTATGATTTTATTTTATTTATGATTACGATTTATTTAATACAGATCGGGACCAGCCAAATGAAGAGACACAGAGGGCAAGGTCTGGGAAGTTCTAAACACAGAGCTTCCATGCCCTCTTCTTGTGGAATCAGGACACACTACCCTCCTGCTCATCAGTGTGTTCACCAACCAGGAAGCTCCACTAGGCTTCAGTGTCTAGAGTGTTTGTTGGCTTTATTAGAGCTAGTGCTGTTTTCTCACAGTTGCTTCTGGTTTGTGCAGAAGAAAAGTAAGATTAATTAGTGTTCATATCTATTAGAAGTTAATGAAATGTTGTCAGGTAAGGCTTATATTGATTCTAAGATTTTCCCATCCTTTTTTATATGAAAATAACAGTTTATAGTAATATTTTTGTTTTATTTTCATTTTATTTATTTGAACACAGGCTCTCACTCTGTCACCTAGACTGGTGTGCAATGATGTGATCATAGCTTACCGTAACCTCAAACTCCCTGACTTGAGGGATCCTCCCACCCAGCCTCTCGAGTAGCTAGGACTGGAGGTACATGCTACCATGCCTGGCTAATTTTTTCATCTTTTTGTAGAGATGGTGTCTGGCTATGTTTCCCAGGCTGTTTTTGAACTCCTGGGTTCAAGTGATCCTTCTATCTTGTTGTCCTAAAGTGCAGGGATTAATGTGAGGACTAGTTGTCCTTATTGGCCAATAAAATTGGCAGCAATACTTTCTACTTCTCTCTGTGTGTCTGTCTGTCTTTCTCCCTGTCCTTTATCCCTTGCCCTTCTTCCCTTTCTCCCTTCTCCCTTACTCCTTTTCTTTCTCTGTCTGCCTCCCCTTTTGTCCCCTCCCCCTTTCTTCTGGAATCTTTTAAAAACAATTTATTGATCTGTGAAATCTATAGTTAGAATAACTCAAACTGTTCCATATCCCAGTTACCTTCTTTTTTTTTTTTTTGAGACGGAGTCTTATTTTGTAGCCCAGGCTGGAGTACAGTGGTGTCATCTTGTTTTACTGCAATCTGTGCCTCCAGGGTTCAAATGATTCTCCTGCCTCAGCCTCCCCAGTAGCTGGGATTACAGGCATGTGCCACCATGCCGGGCTAATATTTTGTATTTTTAGCAGAGGTGGGGTCTCACCATATTGGCCAGGCTGGTCTTGAGCTCCTGACCTCAGGTGATCTACCTGCCTCGGCTTCCCAGAGTGCTGAGGCCCAGTTACTTTCTTTTAACACATGCATATACACCAACCCACCATCTCACCTCTGAATGAACAAAGAATGAAACTTGAACCATCAACCGTATCAGGCCAGAGTATTATTTATTTCTAGGATACAGAATAGGAGCAATGCTGTGCATTTAGTTGCTGTTCCAGAGTAAACCAACCAAGCATTCTTCCTGCGGTAATAACAGAATAGTTCCTATCAAATCAACCTTCTTACAGGTAACTTAAACTCTGAACAAAATATAAAACAAGAAGAGTATCTGAAGAACAACTAATAGCAGACAGAAATTACGGAGAGGAGGGTGTTAATATACACTTTTAAAAATGAAACAGCCCTGTTGGGTTTGCTATTTTGTTTTTGAGATGGAATCTCTTTGTGAGGCCTAGGCTGGAGTGCAACGGTGCAATCTCGGCTCACTGCAACCTCCACCTCCTGGGTTCAAGTGATTCTCCTCTTCCAGCCTCCCGAGTAGCTGAGACTGCAGGCATGTACCACCACACCCGGCTAATTTTTGTATTTTTAGTAGAGGCGGGGTTTCACCATATTGGCCAGGCTGGTCTCGAACTCCTGACCTCAAGTGATCCACCCACCTCGGCCTCCCAAAGTGCTGGGATTACAGACGTGAGCCACCGTATCCAGCTGGGTTTGCTATTTTTATAGCTAGTTTTGTACTGTGCTAGACAGCTACAACTCAGTTAGGAAACAGCATATAGCTTGTGACCTAGAAGACAGAGTTCATGGTGACCACAACAGCTGGAAAGTGAGTGGAAAGCAAGACCTGAAGGGAAAGAGCCCCAAATTTTGCATTAAAACTTCACCTGTATTATAGGCTGAGCTGTATGTGCAACAAACTGCTTGCAATCCAGCCAAGGATAAAAGAACTGAACAAAGATTTCAGCTGATGCTCATCTTGGAGGGAAAGTTTGCAGTTTAAGTCAAGCTAAGTTTAGTATAAACTTTTGTGTGTGTGTGTGTGTGTGTGTGTGTGTGTGTGTGACTGGGTCTCACTCTCATCGCCTAAGCTGGAATGCAATGGTGTGATCATGGCTCACTGCATCCTTGACTTCCTAGGCTCAGGTGAAGCCTCCTCCTCGGACCTCAGCCTCCCAAGTAGCTGGTACTACAGGTATACATCACCACACCTGGCTAATTTTTTGTATTTTTTATAGAGATGGGGTTTTGCCTATTGCCAAGGCTGGTGTTGCCATGGCTGGTTTTGCCATGTTGCCAAGGCTGGTGTTGCCATGTCACCAAGGCTGGGCTCAAGCGATTCACCACCTTCTGCCTCTGAAAGTGTTGGGATTACAGGTGTGAGCCACCATGCCTGGCCTACTGTAAACATTTTTTGTTTGTTTTTTCTTTTCTACTTCTTTATCTTTTTATTTTTCCTACCCTTGGAAATAAAAACATTTTTTAAAGGACTATTACAGAATCTAGAGTTTCTATAAGGTATCGTTTACCACATATAGAATGTAATATAAAATTACCATACTTAGGAAGAACCATGAAAACATGGCCAGTATTCAAGAGAAAAGATAATCAGTTGAGATAAAACTTGAAATTACATACATGTTGGACAAATGATGATTTCTTTATGAGACTACTTATGGATTCAGGTACTTAAAACTTCGATATCAAAGGGAATTTTAGGATACTGATTCTAGTGTCATTCATTGTTTTCTCATGTATCTAAGGTCTAACTGGCACTTACCAGTTTGTTAGCCTCTTGCACTGATGTTACTTGTTTTCTTTCCTTCTTGGTGTGCTTCTTCGCCTGTAAGGCGTTAACTTGTTTAGTGTATTTGAGTCAAGGACCAGGAAATAGAAACCATTCTAACTATCTTAAATATAAATTTGCTGTCCACAAATAAGTTCCAGAACTCAAAAACTGATCTGCTGGGGAAGTTATAACCACTGATGGTGCCACAGGAATTACTCAGTTTAAGAAGCTCATTCAAGGATTTCAGGCCATGGCTTAGAAAGCTGCTGCCACTGTTGCTGCCTCAGCTGCCTCTTGACACCCACGTTGTGAATGACTGGGCATTGGAACTTGGAGTCCAGCCGCTGTTTCCACTGTGGTTGCCTCTCAGCATCCAAACAGTTGGGAGAATGGACACTGGAGCATCACTTTGGAAAAAAGTCTTCTTTCTTTTTTGAGACGGAGTTTCGCTCTTGTTACCCAGGCTGGAGTGCAATGGCGCGATCTCGGCTCACCACAACCTCCGCCTCCTGGGTTCAGGCAATTCTCCTGCCTCAGCCTCCTGAGTAGCTGGGACTACAGGCACGTGCCACCATGCCCGAGCTAATTTTTTTTGTATTTTTAGTAGAGACGGGGTTTCACCATGTTGACCAGGATGGTCTCGATCTCTTGACCTCGTGATCCACCCACCTCAGCCTCCTAAAGTGCTGGGATTACAGGCGTGAGCCACCGCGCCCGGCCAAAAAGTCTTATTTCTTGACTTGCTTTGCCAATAGGAAATGTAAGGTGGTAGTAAGAATCTCCACTTCACTTTCAGTTTCCAAATCCCAGGAAAGTACTTTATTGATAGATCAGAAATTGTATCCAGAAGCCTGGTGGCGAGAACAACTGGACAATGTTGATTTTAGCCTTTTAGCTTCTGCAGTGCAGGCAGATACTCTTGGGGCAAGGACGGGGAGGGTAGAATGAAGATTGAATGAACTGGTTTTACAGCAGGAATTGAAGGAATAACAATTGAATTGGGTCTTAAAGGAAGCCTGTGCATATATCATGTTGATATGGAGTATAAATGCATTCCAGTGTGAGGTAATGGCATTAGAAAAAGACATGGGTGGTTTTTTTCAGGGTGATTAGAATGTAGGGTATGATTTCTGCAATGAGGAAAGTACCTGGAGATCAGTTTGCAAAAATCTAAAGTTCTAAATTATAGCTTATTTCTCTTTGATTTGGTTTCATCACTGAGGCTGGCTAATTGTGTTGTGCTAGAGGAGTAGCTGGTATCCTTTGGCTTCTTCTCTGCTTCTTGTATCTGCTAGGTGCTGGAATTATACAGCTCCTGAGTCAGAGCAACATGCTTAGCAGAAATAAGCATCAATCTTCCTGAATCATCAGATGACAAACTGATGTGATATGACCTGAATCAAAGGAAAGGCACTATCTTAGAAATTGGAGACTCGGTTCTTTGCTTTTAGGGTAAACAGCTGGCAATCCTGCTTCTGTTCAATATGCTTTTTGGATAAATGAATCACTAAGCCTGCATTCTGCCTCAATAATCTTTATTTATGGGGTTAAGGAAGCAAATCTCCAATCCCTCCCTGTTGATCACAAAGTTTGGGTGAAACCATTTCTTTGTTGTGTCCTAAAATATGACAATAGAATGTTCTCATTCACTTAGAGTAAAAGCTGCTTTTTTTTTTTTTAAAGTGACTTTGGAACTGTCCTTACAGCTGATTATAAACAGCTCGTTTGAGAATCTCCTTCCAAATTTCATGTTCTTTTGGTTGTCTGTAAGCCATTCATTCACCAGGCTACTGCTCAGACCTCTGATACCTGAGTCTTCACAGTAGCCTAATCTTGCTTTAAAGTCTGGAAATGGATTTTTACTTCCTGTAGTTGAAAGTTCAGATGCCATGGCATGGCATAAAAGGCTCATTGATGTAGTGATGTAGTCTCTTCCAAGTCTCATTGTGTTTCTGCCATGCTCGTCTTCTTGAAGTGTTGTAGACACAGCGGTAAATTTGTGTCTCTGCTTTTCCATTATCTGTTTGTCTTATCTGGAATTCAGTTAGTCCTGTTTCTGTTCTGCCTAATACAGACACCATCTGAGGTCTTCACCGATTAGCTCAGGATAGAGTTACATGCCCTCTCTTTATTTTATACCTTCTTATTCCTACTTTTACATCAATTTGGGGTATATGTTTGTCTTCCTTACCTTAGTCTTTAATGATAAGGACCAGACGAGCACAGTGGCTCACACCTGTAATCTCAGCACTTTGGGAGGCTGAGGTGGGTGGAACATTTGAGATCAGGAGTTTGAGACCAGCCTGGCCAACATGGTGAAACCCAGTCTCTACTAAAAAAAATACAAAAATTAGCTGGGCAGTAGTGATGTGCGCCCATAATCCCAGCTACTTGGGAGGCTGAGGCAGGAAAATCCCTTGAGCCTGGGAGGTGGATGTTGTAGTGAGCTGAGATCGGGCCACTGCAGTCCAGTCTGGGCGCCGAGTGAGACCCTGCCTCAAAAAAAAAAAAAAAAAAAAAGGAATAAAGATAAAAACAATGTTTTATTCATCTCTACATCTTTATTACATAGTAACTGGCCCTTACATAGTTTGATAAGGATGTGTTGAAAGAATAAGGCCTTGTGGTGTACTTTGGAGTCATAAAGATCTGTGTTTGAAGCCATGTTTTGTTACTGTGTAATTTGTCCTAACTGTCTAACTTTTTGAGTTTAGTTATCTCATATGCAAAATTTGGACAATAGTGCTAACCTTGGAGATTGAGGAATTGCACATAAAGCTTTTACCTTTACATAGATAGTGTTAGCATTATTAGTTATCATCTCTGTCATCCCTTTTTTCTCTTATATTCAGTCTCTCTTGTGCTCCCACTTCCAATAAACATTTAACATGTTTATGTCTTCGCATCTTAAGTTTTCCTAACCGCGCCTTTCTCTGTTGTCAGTTTACAACCAGGTTCTTGAATCTGCTATTTCCTGGCAGCTTCTTCCTTCAAACACATGTATGCCTCAATCCATTGTGATATTTTTTTTTGAGACAGAGTCTTGCTCTGTCACCCAGGCTAGAGTGCAGTGGAGCGATCTCAGCTCACTGCAACCTCTGCCTCCCAGGTGCAAGAGATTCTTGTGTCTCAGCCTCCTGAGTAGCTGGGACTACAGACATGCACCATGAAGCCTGGCTAATTTTTGTATTTTTAGTAGAGACAAGGCTTTGACATGTTGGCCAGGCTTTTCTCAAACTCCTGGCCTCAGGTGATCCGCCTGCCTCTCAACGGCCTCCCAAAGTGCTCAGATTACAGGCTTGAACCACTGTGCCCAGCCCATCTATTGTATTTGACTTTGTTTCTCTCTTCTCCCTAGACATTGCTTTTGGAGAGTCATCAGTTATATCTTTGTTCTAAATATAATAGAATTTTTTTTACTTTATTTTTTGTAGCTCATACCAGGTTTGTAATTATGTTTATTTGTATGCTTACTTATTTAATGGCTATTCTTTCTTTTGAGGCTAAGTTTAATGATGACAGGAACCTTATTTGTTTCGTGTGTCACTATATCCCTAGTATCTTCAGTAGGGCCTGGCAAGGAGTTGATCCTCAAATCTCTAAATTTTCGGTGTGTCACTTTAGAAAATCTGTAGTTCTTTGCAAATAGAGTACAAGTGTCAATTTTGTTTATGGGAAGGTTCTCCATTTTGGAGCATAATGGATACACCCTGGTGTAAAATTGCAGTATCAGTTATTTGGTTCAGAATGTTAAATAGATGACTTAATGTGATCACTGAATATTTTTGCCTGCCTGTTTCCTGAAAAAGTCAAAATTTGGGGAATTAAAAAAGGATGACATAAATTAGAATTTGTATAATAATTTAGCATTTTTAGTGTTTGCATTATTCTCTGCATTTTCACTCTGCCTTGCAATTCTTGTGAAATGACTCGGCAAGAGCTTTTTAACCAAGAAATAGGAGAGCAAATTGACTTCAGTCATTAAAAAATCCCTGTGCCTGATACTTTTATTAAAAACCCACACCCATTTCTGTCAGATGAGGTCACGTCAGTCCTTAAACTTTGCCTTTGGACTAAAGGTAAAGGGAAGCATGATATTGATACAGGATTGATCTTATTTCCCCTTGCCTCTCTAGTTTTCTTCTCTTCCTTTTTTCCCTCATACTCTGGTGCTTCAGACATCCACATTTATGTATGTTTTGGCAGCGTTCCTTTGTAGTGCTAGTGCCTTTGCCTGGAGTGTCTGTCTCCCCTATTTCTTCTGCCTAACTTTTGCTCATTCTTTAGGCTTCACCTTAGTTGTGTCTGCCTAATGGAAACCTTTTCCTTGGTCCCAGAAGACTGGATTTGATCTTTCGTAGTACTTCTGTATATACCCCTGCATGACAGATTGCTTCTATTTGATATTCCTGATCTACACTTTCCTTTCTTTCTCCTTTTCTTTTCGCGGTAGGCTTAGTTGTATGGATTATGTCAATCGGTATCTGTGACTTGGACTTCACAGTTCAGCCAGTGTAGAAAGCAGGTAGATTGGAAGCAGTGAGAAACCCAGCTCAAAATATTTATTTCCCGGATTTCTTTGCTGTGAGGTTACCTTGGGTTGGCTGTGTCACAGCACAGGAACTAGCCCAGGTGGCCTTCTCTATATGACTTTCTGTTCCACATTGTGGTAATCTCTCCCACCCCTTGCCATTTGGATTTAGAAGTACTGCTCCTGCTGTTAGCCCCGCTTCCTGTATTTCCCTGTGTTCCCCTTTCCCCTCATCACTCCATCATGTTTACTTCCTTTGTATGTAAATGCTCTGTGAATGATCCTCATTGAAATATTTTATTAGTTTTTGACTGGAAGTCTAGCTAGTATATCCCCAACATATGTTATTTGTGATACTGCCTTCTCTCTCTCAAACAATTGCCTGTTTTTGCCTTTGCCCTCGTTTAGATAAACAGGAGCCTCAGTCAGTGAAATTCTAAACCACTCTACCTGCTTTAGACAGGACAGTGCTGTTTTAGTTTATATTATGTATTAAGATTCTCTGTAAGGCTTGATTTGAAATTAGGGTTGAACAATAAAAAAGGTTTGAAAATTATTGACTACATGGGAAAAAAAATCCTGAACTATTTTTAATGGCATTTACTTAATTTTTTGCCTTTTCCTGACTCTTCTTGGACTTTTAACTTCCAGGGATAACAAATGTTCTCTCCCATGTTAGTGTCTTGACATACGTTATTACAGACATGCTTCACCTAGCTAATGCCTACTCTCTTTTTAGTTCTTATTAACCTAACTTTTTAAAAAGAGTGGTTTTCCCCTGATTCTTCTTTCTGACCTGTTTCCTGCCAGCACACATGCTATTGTGAGTCTCTGTTAACTATTTATGTGGCATCATATACTTTCCCTTCATAGCATTTATTTGAATTATATAGCTACTTGTCTGATTGTTCAGTATGTGCTTTCCATAGGAGGTCTATTATTGCCATTGCTCCATTCCCATTGTCTAGCATGCATTTATCCAACAAATAAAAGGGAAGGATACTAGAGTGGAAGGACGATCACATCATCTCTTTGGAGGAATATGATGCAGAATTTAGGGGTGTTAGAATTCTTCACTGTTTTGAATGAGGCTGTCCTTTTTATTTTCAGTTAATGAAAAATCACTGTATCTTTTTAGAGAAATTTTATTGGATTGCATTCTTCCTCAAATTAACAGAAAACTGATCACTACTTCTGAATCAGTGTACTAAAAACAAAATGTCCTATTACTAATTTTTGCAAGCAAGTAGTAAAGATGACTTAAAACATTTTTGGGGGAACAATTTTAAATTTGTAGAAAAGTTACAGGCATAGAACAAAGAGATTTTTGTTTTGAACAGTTAATAACTTGCTGGTATGATGCCCTCATTGCCCCTGAATACTGTGGTGTTGTATTTTCTCTTTTTTTTTTTTTTTGAGACAAGGTCTGGTCCTCTTGCATAGGCTAGGGTACCGTGGCGTAATCTTGGCTCACTGCAACCTCTGTCCACAGCATCAAATCATCCTGCCACCTCAGCCTCCTGAGTAGCTGGGACTACAGGTGCATACCACCATGCCCGGCTAATTTTTGTACTTTTTGTAGAGACAGGGTTTTGCTATGTTGCCCAGGCTGGTCTCAAGCTCATGAGCTCAAGTGATCTGCCTGCCTTGGACTCCAAAGTGCTGGGATTATAGACATGAGCCACCGTACTCAGCCAGGATGGTGTGTATTTCCTAGAAACAAATACATTTTACTTCATCACTGCAGTATGCTCATTAAAGTCGGGTGATTACCATTGATACATTGCTACCATCTAATTGTGAAATTCCATTCAAGTATGCCAGTTGTTCCAATAGTTCTATAGGAAAGGATCCAGTTCAGAAGCATTTAAATATCATGTCTCTTTCTTCTTCTATCTGTCACAGTTCCTGAGTCTTCTCTTGACCTCAGCTGACCTTAATCCTTTTTTTTTTTTCCTGAGGCAAGATCTTGGTCTGTCACCCAGGCAGCAGTGCAGTGTCCTATCATGCCTCATTGCAGCTTCCACCTCCTGGGCTCAAATGATTCTCCTGCCTCATTTTTAAATTTTATTTTGTAGAGATGAGTTCTCACTATGTTTCCCAGGCTCGTTTCAAACTCCTGGGTTCAGTGATCCCCCCTGCCTTGGCCTACCAAAGTACTGGGAATACAGGTGTGAGCCACAATGCCCAGCTGACCTTGATTCTTTGGAAAATTTATAGCCAGTTGTTTTGTAGAATGTGTCTCAATATGGGGATGTGTAATGGTTCCTAGTGATCAGTTTGAGGTGATTTTTTAATTTATTTTTGAGACAGAATCTCACTGTCCCCCAGGCTGGAGTACAGTGGCACGATCTAGGCCCAATGCAACTTCTGTCTTCCGGGTTCAAGCGATTCTCCTGCCTCGGCCTCCTGAGTAGCTGGGCAGCCATGTGCTACCACGCCTGGCTAATTTTTTGTATTTTTAGTAGAGATGGGGTTTCACCATGTTGGCCAGGTCTTGAACTCCTGACCTCAGGTCATCTGCCCCTCCTGACCTCAGGTCATCTGCCCCCCTTGGCCTCCCAAAGTGCTGAGATTACAGGTGTGGACTACTACGCCCAGCCCGATTCAGGTGATATACAAAGATGACATTTTGGAGGCAATAGTTTTCCTAATTAAAAGTTATTCCCATTATCTTAGTTTTTTTCTTTTATCCTTTTTGTTGTTTATACTGTAAAATTTTTTTCCAAGTGTTTTTAGTTTTGTGTCTTGTGAATCTATGATAATCTTTAAATCTAGAGAAAACCTGTAGAAAACTTGGCATGCGCATCAAGATGTGATGTCCCTAAAAATATTTTGGAAGAGACCAGCAAAATGTACTGTAGAGAATTTTTTCCAATTAATTGGGAATAATTTATTTTGCTATAATTTGTCCTTAAGATAATTTCTGATTGAAAAACTTTGGCTTTTGAATTGCAGGTGGTCCTTGAACTTCTAATGCCTAAATAAGTATCTTTAATTATGGCAGAACTTATTTCTAAAATGGCCTTCTTGGCTAAAACAAATTGTACACATTTCATCTCTCAGTTTTAGCTCTGAAATAATTTGAGAATCCAAACGAAGGCAGTCAGAATCACTGTTCTAAGCCTATTTTTAGTTTTTTTCCCCTTTAGTTGGTTTCCTTTCTAGCCACCTGCAGTTTTATGTGCAGTTGCACGTGTTTATTTTTTCTAATTCCTCCCCCGTTCCCCTGCTTGGCAAGCAGCTTCTTTATTGCTTTTGGTTTGTTCTTTTTGAAGAGCAAAGTGTAAATTATAAAGCCTTCATTGAGTATTTAAATTTATTTAAAATATTTTTGAGAAGATACAGCATAATTGTGGAATACAGGACACACTACTTCTAAGAGTCTCTTTTGATTATAGTTCATCTATATGTTATTATCAATATACTGTATATTAATATGCAGAATATATCTTGCAGCTTTTTTTCTGTTTTAAAAGATTTGTCTGGATGACAAAGCTTTGGGAGACAGAACCAGAAAAAAGCTAAAAAAGTTGTCTCTTCTAGTCATAACTGGATTCACAAAAATACAGTGATACTCATTAAAAAAAAATTTTTTTTTTGCACTGTGGTTTGTATTTTCTTTTTTCTTTTTAAATTTTTTTTAGTGATACTCATTTTAATAGGAGTACTTATTTAATTTACATTTAATGTAGTTATTGATATATTTGAATTCAGATAAAACATTATTTTGTCTTTTCTACTTAGGCCATCTGTTCTGTCTCTTTTTTCTCCTTTCCTTTATTTTGGATTAACTTCCTTTGGAGATTTGTCATGTGTGTACATGCTGACTCCTGCTTGTGGTAAATTGTTTTCTTACGTGTTTTGCAAGTTTGTGTTGTGAGCTTATTTTAAGATCTCATCTGTTGAGATCTCTGTGCTGCCTAAGGGATATACCATTGATAAGCTAAGCTGAAGGCATATTGCCTGTTCTGCTAAGTGCCCTCTAGGATGCTGTCAGTCCAGGACTATTTATAATTTTTGAATCTGAAAACTTCATAGAAACGTGTGTATACTTTCTAGAACATCCCCCAATCCTATCTCAGTGTGTGTGCCTTAGTTTTCTATGGCTGCTGTAACAAATTACTGCAGATTTAGTGGCTTAGAACACAACTTTATTATCTTACAGTTCTGGAGGTCAGAAGTTTGAAATGGGTTTCACTGGGCTAAAATTAATATGTGGATAGGGCTGTGTTCCTTCTAGAAGCACTAGTGAAGCATCTGTTCCCTTGGCCTTTTTTTTAGCTTCTAGAGGCCACCTGCACTTTTGGCGCATAACCCCTTTCTCCATCTTTAAGTCACCAATGGCCAATTGAGTCTTTTTCATATGGCATCAATCTGATCAATACTGACCCTTTGGCCTCCCTCTTTGGCTTATAAGGACCCTTGTGATTTCATTTGATTCACCCCTAAAATACTGGATAACACCCCATCTCAAGATTCTTAATCACATCTGCAAAGTCCCTTTTGCTATATCAGTTTCAACTTCCTACCTTCAGCAAGCCCAAAGGGTATTTTAATTTTGTCCCTGTGTGGCATAAAAGTCCAAGCTCCTTTACTAGAGGCCAAAAAGCTACTACAGAGTAGATGCAGCCTCATTCATGTTTTCTGCTCTGAATTTTCATCCTCTCTTTTTCCTAGTCTCCCTGGATTTTCTTTACTCTCTTTAGTTTTGGACTGTGAATTTTAAAAAGATACTTTCACAGCATCTTTAAATCAAGCATTTTTAGGTGGCTTACAGTGGGAGAGAAATTGGGTTATCTAATGTGCCATATTGCCCCAGTTGGCATTGCTTATATTAGTTAATAGGATGACAATAACTTTAACAAGACACAAAGTCTGTTACTTTGCTTTCCTATTATCTTTTAATTTAAAATGTTTTTAATGTCAGTCAAAAGCCCTCAGTGAATCTCATCTTTGAAAAGTCAGTCAATTGTGATTAAAACTCAGTTTCTTCACCTGAACATTCTCCTCTATTCTGATGTTGACAGGCCATGCCTTTTTTTCTTTCTTTCTGTTTTTTTTTTTGAGACAGTCTCGCTGTATCGCCATCTTGGCTCACTGCAACTTCCGTTTTCTGGTTTCAGGCAATTCTCCTGCCTCAGCCTCCCGAGTAGCTGGAACTACAGGCATGCACCACCACACCGGGCTAATTTTTTGTACTTTTAATATAGATGGGGTTTTACCATGTTGGCCAGGATGGTCTCGATCTCTTGACCTCGTGATCCACCCGCCTTGGCCTCCCAAAGTGCTGGGATTACAGGCGTGAGCCACTGCACCCAACCCCTTTTTTCTTTAATCTGAATCGGTATGTCTTGGTTTACAGCTCTGACCCCACTATTTAACTAGACCAGGTTTTTCCTACCATGCCTTGCCTCCCTTCTTGACTGTCTGCTGAGGTTCTCCCTCATTTAAAAATTTTCTGTGTATCTGTTCAAAGGAGATTTGAGCTAAAGGCATACAGATACTCTTCTGAACCAAGCTGGTATCTTTGGACTTCATTTTACAACCCCCACTTCCTCCCTGTGATAATATGTGAATGTGATTAAAAGCCAGTCACATACTACCTAAGGGATTATAATGACAAGCGGAATTCAGTGCTACCCCTTCCTATCCCTAGTTGCGCTTTCTAGAGCATTTATAAAGTGCATATTGTATGCCAGGCTTTTTACGTAAATGAACACCTATGAATTCATTGATTCTTGTAACAACCTCTTTTTACAGATGAAGAAATTGATAGACAAAGAGCTTATGCAACTTGTTCAGGATAATACATCTATTAAGTGGCATCATTTGAACCAGGCAGTCTGGTTTTAGAATCTGCTTGTTACGGGATGAGTGCAGTGGCTCACACTTGTAATCCCAGCACTTTGAAAGGCCAAGGTGGGTGGATCACCAGGTCAGGAGATAAAGACTATTCTGGCCATGGTGAAACCCAGTCTGTACTGAAATAAAAAAATTAGTTGGGTGTGGTGGTGCATGCCTGTAGTCCCAGCTACTCGTGAGGCTGAGGCAGAGGAATGGCTAGAACTCTGGAGGCGGAGGTTGCAGTGAGCTGAGATCGCACCACTGCACTCCATCCAGCCTGGCAAAAGAGCAAGACTTCATTTCAAAAAAAAAAAAAAATCTGCTTCTTATCACTGTGCTGTATTGTCCTTAGCTTTAGACTAAAAATTATTTTCCTTTAGACTTAAAAAAAATAAATTTTACTGTATATATTTGAGGCTTACAACATGATGTATGGCAGGGGTCCACAACCCCAGGGCCACTGGCCCAGTACCATTCGGTGGCCTGTTAGGAACCAGGCCGCACAGCAGGAGGTGAGGGGAGGGTAAGCAAACATTACTGCCTCCTGTTGGATTAGTGGTGGCATTAGATTCTCATAGGAGTACAAACCCTATTGTGAACTGTATGTCCAAGGGATATAGGTTGCACGCTCCTTATGAGAATCTAATGCCTGATGATCTGAGGTAGAACAGCTTACTCCCAAAAGCATTCCCCCGTCCCCCTGGTGCATGGAAAATTGTCTTCCACAAAACTGGTCCCTGGTGCTAAAAAGGGGAGGGTTGCTGTGTTATGGAATACATATAGATAGTAAATTAGTTACTATAGTGAAGCAGATAAACACATCTGTCATTTCACATAGTTACTTTTTTTAAGTGGCAAGAGCACCTAAAATGTACTTGTTTAATGAAAATCTTTAATACAGTAATGCCTTCCTTAATGACAGGGACTTGTTTTGAGAAAGGGGTTATTAGGCCATTTTGTTGTGTGAATATCATAGAGTGTACTTATACAAGCCTAGATAGTATAGCCTACTGTGTACCCTAGACCCTATGCTACAGCCTGTTGCTCCTAGGCTACAAACTGTACAGCATGTTACCATACTCAGTATTGTAGGCAATTGGAACACAGTGGTATTTATGTATCCAAACATATCTAAACATTGGGTACAGTAAAAATACAGTATTATAATCTTATGGAACCATTGTTGTATATGTGGTGTGATATATATGTGGTCCATTGTTGACCAAAATGTTTTGTGACACATGACTATACAATGCAGATTTATTAACTGTAGTCCTTATGTTGTAACATAGATCTCTAAACTTATTCTGCATATCAGTTTTGTATCTTTTGACCCACATCTCCCCACCTTTTTTTCCCCCAAAATAACCATGGTAACCACTCATTCTCTATTTCTGTATGTTTGAGCTCTTTTATTTTATTTTTTGAGATTGGGTCTCACTCTATCACCCAGGCTGGAGTGCAGTGACACAATCATGGCTCATTGCAGCTTCGACCTCCCAAGCTCAAGTGATCCTCCCTGCTTCCTTTTTTTCTCTTTTCTGGAGATGGAGTTTCGCTCTCATTGTCCAGGCTGGAGTGCAGTGGCACAGTCTTGGCTCACTGCAACCTCTGCCTCCCGGGTACAGTAATGTAACAGATACACAGTAATCCCAGCTACTCCCAGTAATCTCTGGTGGCACCTGCCACCACATCTGGCTAAGTTTTTGCATTTTTAGTAGAGAAGAGGTTTCACCATATTGGCCAGGCTGGTTTCAAACTCCTGACCTCAGGTGGTCCACCTGCCTCGGCCTCCCAGAAGTGCTGGGATTACAGGCGTGAGCCACCGTGCCTGGTCCCTGCTTCATTATCTTTGTGTATTTGAGCTCTTTTGAAAATATGTGTGTACCACATATAATTGAGATAATATAATATTTGTCTTGCTGTGTCTGGCTTATTTCATTAGCATAATGTCTCCAGGTCATATGTTGTGACAAATGGCAGGATCTTTTTTTGTGTGTGTGTGTGTGTGTGTGCACTGCCCAGGGTGACAGCCTCCCGTGCCTGAGCCACACGTGACAAGGATCTCTTTTTTTAAGGGTGAATAATACTTCATTATATAGATCACATTTTTCTTTACTTGTCCATCATCAGTGGAGATTTAGGTTTCCATATTTTGGCTACTGTGA
Organism: Aotus nancymaae; assembly: GCF_030222135.1. Classification (NCBI taxonomy): domain Eukaryota; kingdom Metazoa; phylum Chordata; class Mammalia; order Primates; family Aotidae; genus Aotus; species Aotus nancymaae. The sequence continues at coordinate 8,152,397 of NW_026988492.1, read as the reverse complement.
TAATGAATAGTCAATGTGAGAGTGCAGATATTTTTACAAGGTGGTGATTTCATTTCCTTTGGGTATATGACCAGAAGAGGAATGGCTGGGTCATACGGTAATTCTATTTTTCACTTCTTTAGCAACCTTCATACTGTTTTCCATAATGGCTATATCAGTCTGCATTCCTGACAACAGTATATATGCTAAGGTTCCCTTTACTCCACACCTTCACCAACATTTGTTATCTCTTGTATAATAATATCTATCTTTATGGGTATGACATGATATCTCATAGTGGCTTTAATTCGCATTTCCCAGGATGTTGAGTACCTTTTCCTATACTTGTTGGCCATTCCTATATCTTTGGAGAAATGTCTATTCAGGTCCTTTGCCCATTTTTAAATCAAGTTACTTGTTTTCCTGCTATTTATTGAGTTGTATGAGTTCTTTATAAATTTTGAATATTAACCCCTTATCAGATATAGGGTTTGCAAATATTTATTTTTAAATCAAGTTACTTGTTTTTCTGCTATTGAATTGTATGAGTTCTTTATAAATTTTGAGTATTAACTTCTTATCAGATATAGGGTTTGCACATATTTTTCCATAGGTGTTTCATTTTATTGATTGTTTCCTTTATTGTGCAGAAGTTTCTTAGTTTGATGTAGTCTCATTTATTTATTTTTGCTTTAGTAGCTTGAGCTTTTGGTGTGATAATCCAAAAAATCATTGCCAAGGCCAGTGTTGAGCGGTTTTTCCCTGTGTTCTCTTCTAGTAGTTTTATGGTTTCAGGGCTTAACATTTAGATCTTTTATCCATTTTGATATAAGTTTTGTGTATGCTACTTATGAGTCCAATTTCATTTGTTTGCGTGTGAAAATTCAGTTTTTCTGGCATCATTTATTGAAGCAACTATCCTTTTCCCGTTGTGTTCTCTTGGTGCCCTTATTGAAAATTAGTTGACTATATATGTTTGGATTTATTTTTGGGTGCTCTATTCTGTTCCATTGGTTTATGTTTTCATCTTTATGCCAGTATTGCACTGTTTTCATTATTGTAGCTTTGTGATATATTTAAAAAATCAGGAAATGGGATACTTCCAACTTTGTTTTTATTTCTCAGTATTGCTTTGGTTATTTTGGATTTTTGTGGCTCTATATGAATTTTAGGATTGTTTTTTCTATTTCTGTGGAGGATGCCATTGGAATTTTGATAGGGATTGGGTTAAATCTGTGTATTGCTTTGAGTAGTATGGCTGTTTTAATAATATTGATTATTCCTATTTATGGACATGGGTTATCTGTCCATTTATTTGTGTCTTCTTTAGTTTCTTAATCAGTGTCTTATAGTTTTCAGTGGACAAATCTTTAACCTTTTTGGTTAAATTTACTCCTAAGTATCTTTTTTTGATCTATCATAAATGTAATTGTTTTCTTGATTGCTTTTTCAGCTGGGTTATTGTGTATAGAAATGTTACTGATATTTGTATGTTGATTTTGTATTCTGCAACTTTACTACATTCATTAGTTCTAGCAGTGTTTTTATTTTCTGTGGAATCTTTGGGGTTTTCTGCATACAGGAACATGTCATCTGCAAGTAGAGATAATTTTACTACTTCCTTTCTGATTTAAATGCCTCTTCTTTTCTTATTTGATTGCTCTTGCTAGTACTTCTAGTACTATGTTAAATAACAGTTTGTATTTTAGAAGTCAGCATGTTTTAAAGGCAGTAGTCCATTTCTTCTAGCTTCCAGTATTGTCGTTGAGATGTCATACGTGTCAGTGATTCCAGATCCTTTGTATATTCTGATCTGTTTCTCTCTGGAAACTTTTGGCGTATTTATAGCTGTGGTGTTTTGAAATTTCACAGTTATGTTACTTAGTATGGTTTTTTTTTTTGAAATGGAGTCTTGCTCTGTTGCCCAGGCTGGAGTGCAGTGGTGCAATCTCGGCTCACTGCAACCTCTGCCTCCTGGGTTCGAGTGATTCTTGTGCCTCAGCCTCCCGAGTAGCTGGGATTACAGGCATGTGCCACCATGCCTGGCTAATTTTGGTATTTTTAGTAGATACAGGGTTTTGCCGGGTTGGCCAGGCTGGTCTCAACTCTTAAACTCAGGTTATCTGCCTGCCTTGGCCTCCCAGAGTGCTAGGATTACAGGTGTGCATGCCTGGCCAGTTACAGTCTTTAAAAATTTTTTTACTAATAAAAAAAAAAAAATGTCTGTAAAGAGATGGGTTCTTCCTATGTTGCCCAGGCTGGCTTTGAACTCCCAGGCTCAAGTGATTCTCCTGCCTCAGCCTTCTGAACAGCTGGGATGTACATGCCACTGTACCTGGCAGGTATTGGTCATTCTTTTAAAATTTTTCTTGTATTGATTGATTGATTGATTGATTGACAGACAGGCTCTTGTTCTGTTGCCCAGGCTGGAGGGCAGTGGTGCAGTTGTAACTCACTGCAGCCTTGAACTCCTGGGCTCAAGTGATTTGTCCTTCCTCAGCCTCCTGAGTAACTAGGACTATAGGTGCATGCCACCACACTTAGCTTTTTTTTTTTTCAATAGTGGCAAGTTTGTGCTGTGTTGCCCAGGCTTGTGTTGAACTCTGGTCTTAAGCGATCCTCCTACCTTGGCTTCCCAGAGTGCTGGGATTTCCAGGGCTAAGCCACCATGTGGTATTGGTCTTTTAAAAGTACCTTGTGCTGGTACTTGGTAAACTCTTTTTAATCTGGAGAGATGCTACTGTATTTTTGGAAGATAATATTCTTTCTTTGATGATTCCACCATATTCTCTGTTCTTTTTTTTACCTAGGTGTTCCATTCAGATACTAGACTTTTTGGAATAATGTATTTCTTTCTCTTTTTCTATCATAATCACATATGGAATAATATTTTGTTATTATTTTCCTTCCTAATTTTCACCTCCTTGGGAGACTTCCTGAGCTTCAAATTCCAGTGTGTCTGTTATTAAGTTTTATTCCTTTTTTTTTCTTTTTTCTTTCTATTCTGCATATAAGTTCTTTTTATTTTTTTTTGAGACCAAGTTTCACTCTTGTTGCCCAGGCTGGAGTGCAATGGCGCGATCTTGGCTAACTGGAACTTTTGCCTTCAAGCAATTCTCCTGCCTCTGCCAAGTAGCTGGGATTACAGGCATGTGCCACCACACCTGGCTAATTTTTTGTATTTAGTAGGACAGGTTTTCACCATGTTGGTCAGGCTGGTCTTGAACTCCTGACCTCAGGTGATCCATCTGCCTCGGCCTTGCAAAGTGTTGGGATTACAGGCGTGAGCCACTGCTCCTGGTCTCTTATTTTTATTTTTTAAAGCATTCTGTTGCCTGCAAAATCTATTTTTTTCCTAGGGTTTTTTTTTTTTTTTCCTGTTTTAGGGTCTCCTGCTGTATGAAATGTTGCCCTCAAATAGTCTGGTGATCCTTGGCTTTCTGTTTATATTTAAGAATCAGGGACTAAAATGCTTAAGTAGAAACTCTTCAAGTGTGTGACAGAGGCTTTCAATTGGTGGTGTGATATGGCCACCAGTTGATAGCCTCTGGCAATTGGTGGCCATATCATGTTGGTGGCTGAATCACACCACTGATTGATAGCCTTTGTCACGTACTTAAAGATTGGTGCACCTCCAATTTCAGTGTGTGGAAGTCTTTTCTCTTGTGCCATTCTATTTCTGCAGTGGAGAATCTTCTAATTTCCTTCATGAGAGTCACATTCTTAAAGGACAACATAGTAAGTGGAAAGACTGGGAACTTATTGTTCCATTTGCAGATACTCAGTTCTTCAGTTTTTTGTTGTTTCTGCTTTTAAAAGAAAGTTCTACTGAAATACAATTATCGTGTAATTCATCTATTTAAAGTATACAGTGCATTAGCTTTTTCTATGTTCACAAAGTTATGCATATGTTACCACAATCAATTTTAGAGCATTTTCATTACCCGCAAAAGAAACCCCATATCCCTCAGCTAATCACTCCCAATCATAGCATCCCAACTCTTCCCAGTCCCAACAATTAGTCATCTGTTCTTTGTCTGTATAGATTTGCCTACCGTGGACATTTCATGTAAGTAGATTCAAGCTTGAATCCTTTATGCTTCTTAATTTGATATTTTCAAGGTCCATACCTGTTGTAGCATGCATTAGTACTTATTCCTTTTTATTTTCAAATAATATTCTATTATATGGATAGACCACCTTATCTTTGTTCATCATTTGATAGACATTTGGGTTGTTTCCACTTTTTGACTGTTATGAATAATGCTGCTGTGAACAATTGTGTACAAGTTTTGCAGGGACATATGTTTTCAGTTATATTGGTTGTATACCTAAGAGTGGCGTCGCTGGATCGTATGGTAACTCTGTTTCACTATTTGAGGAACTGCTGACTGTTTTCCAAAATGGCTGTCCCATTTTATATTCCCACCAGCAGTGTATGAGCGTTGCAGACAAACACTTGTTTTATCTTCACATCATTACAAACTTGTTTTATCTAATATTATTTTTTTGAAATAGGGCCTTGCTATGTTGTCCAGGCTTGACGTCAAACTCCTGGACTCAGTTGATCCTCCCCCCTCAGCCTCCTGAGTGTCTGGTACTACAGGCATGTGCCACTGCACCCGGCTCTATTTTTTGATTATAGCCAAGATGACTATTAAGTAGTATCTTACTGTGGTTCCTTACTTAAAGAACCTGGCTTCCAGAGGCTATTTGTCTCTTGTAGGATAAATTGCCTTGTTGTGTGCAGATGTTTTAAGTTCTGCTGCTTCTATTCAGACAAGTTAGCTGCCTTGCCTCATTTGCTTTCTGATATTCAGAGATTTATTGGAAATACTTGTCCCTTATCCTTCTAAAAAATGTGTATTTGTATATATATACAGATGAATTCTTTGGCAGTCATTTTGGTGACATTAAAGGAGGGAGAGACACAATCAATCCTCAGAATTTAAACTGAAGTACCAACTTGTACTTTTAAATATCCTTTCAGTATAAATATCTCCAAATGTGGTCATTGTTTGTAAGAAGAATTATAGGACCAAAAATACTCCTATAATGAAGAAAAAAATAAGGAGGCCTAGAAAGGGCTACTACAAAGTGAATCCAACCAAATGCTTTCAAAGTTTTTAGATTTGAATCTTTTTTGATAATACTGATTTGCGCCGCTTGTTATATATGCAATATAGGTAGGGTATCTTATGAACTAAATAACAATTTTTTTCTCTCTCTTTCTGTCTTTCTTTCTGTCTTTCTCTCTTCCTTTCTTTCGAGTCTTGCTCTGCTGCTCAGACTGGAGTGCAGTGGTGCGATCTCAGCTCACTGAAACCTCTGCCTTCTGAATAGCTGAAATTACAGGTGATTCTTGTGCCTCAGCCTACTGAGTAGATGGGATTACAGGCGTGTGCCACCATGCCTGGCTAGGTTTTGTATTTTTAGTAGAGAGAGGGTTTTGACATGTTGGCCAGGCTGGTCTCGAACTCCTGGCCTCAAACAATCTACCCACCTTGACCTCCCAAATTGCTGGGATTACAGGAATGAGTCACCACACCAAGCCCTAAATAGTAACTTATAATGATGTCTAAGATTGCTAAGAAGAGTTGTATTTATTATTGGCTGTAAGCTTTTCCTGGTTTCCTATCATCAAGTAAGCTCAGACACTTGCATACAGACTGGGAAACATAATAAAGAGCTAACATATATTGATTTTTTTCTACATGCCAGAAACTGTTGAAAATCCTTTCTGTATATTACCTTATTTAATCCTTACAGTAACTGTGTGAAGTTGATAACTGTTTTTTGCTTGTTTTTACATCTCATCTGTGTGGTAAAGAAACTGAGGGCATAGAATGGTTATGTAACTTACTCACATTCACACAGTTAGTAAATGGTACAACCATGTATTAAATCCATAGTTTGATTCCTGAACTCGACTCTTAGTCATTAGACTATACTGCCTGACATTTGAAGAGAATTTTATTTACTTCTTTTTCATTTATTGAGACATGGTCTTGCTGTGTCATCTAGTTTGGAATACAGTGGCATGATCACTGCTTACTGCAGCTTCAACCTCCTAGGCTCAAGCAATTCTCCTGCCTTCTGTGTAGCTGAAGCTACAGGCATAAGCCACTATGCCTGGCTAATGTATTTATTTGTTTTATTTATTTTTGGAGACAGGGTCTCACTCTGTCACCCAGGCTGGAGTGCAGTAGCACAATCTTGGCTCAATGCAACCTCTGCCTCCTGGGTTCAAGGGATTCTTCTGCCTCAGCCTCCTGAGTAGCTGGGACTACAGGCACACATGTCACACCAGCTAATTTTTATATATTTTGGTAGAAATGGGGTTTCACCATGTTGGCCAGACTGGTCTTGAACTCCTGACCTCCAGTGATTCCCTCATCTTGGCCTCCCAAGGTTCTGGGATTACAGATGTGAGCCACTGCACCTGGCCTTCGCCTGGCTAATTAAAAAAAAATTTTTTTTAAGAGACAGGGTCTCACTATGTTGCCCAGGCTGGGGGACACTCAGGAAATATTAAAACAAATGTTAGTTGTTAGGTAAGGAGTAGTAGTAGGTTGAAGAATAAGTACAAATTCATGACCTGCTGTTTAGAAGATAAACTGTGATCTAATGTTCTATTAGAAGTTCATATTTAGCTTAGATTCTAGTTTGGATAAGAAATGATTATCACTAAATTAGGCAAAATTTTCCTTTTTGAGGTGGATATGTAATTACCACATAGAATATTTTGTAGTTTGTCTTACATAATTAAGCAGATGAAGAGGAGACAAAAATGTCATGAGAAGTATTAAAAAATTAGGCATGGGCCAGAATGTTAGTGACAGATTCAGTTTTTCCCAGGCCAAAATATTTCAGAATAATTCTGATCCAAGTGTTTTTGTTTTTCCACCAGAGTCTGATTTTGCAGCTCATCTTTTCTAAATAGATCTATTTTATGGTGTGTATATAGGTCATTCTGAATCAAGTTAACTTCGAAGTTGATTGGGACCTTGTTTCAAGCTTATTGAACAAAGATCTGTAACACAGAATTTTGGGCATAAGGCCATTTCCAGAGTCTGGTCCAAATAAGCAATGACAGACACTGATTGTCTCTTTCTTGGCTGAGGCTTTCTTTGTGCAGCTTGTCTCAGGACTCTCTTCTTTTGCCCTTTTAATACCCCCCTCTCTTTTCTATTCAGGGTAAAAATATTTCCATTTTCATTCTGTAGTTATTTTTTTTCACAAACATTTATTGTGTTTTTACTTATGTACAAGGTTCTTTGCTTAAAACCTATAATGCCCTCCCTGTAGTAGTAGTAGCAGTTGTGAGGATAGTAGACCTTCTGAAATGATAGTGTAGAAAATACATGAAACATTAAGTAGTGTTGCTGTGTCATACTTCTTTCCTGCCTGCCTTTCTGTCTTTTGATGATTAGGAAAGGTTTTTCTTTAAGATCTTTAAATATTTCCTCCAGAGTGACAAGGGAGAGGAAAAAGAACAAAATGAAAACACATTTCTATACAGCAGTTTAAAATAATCATATCTTAAAAGATAATTTTAAAATCTTGTCTGTTTATGGAGTTTATCATTTTATTTCCACATTTGTTTTAGAAAATGTTTTCCTCTCTCAGTATAATTGCTTTTAGAATATTTTAATGTTTTCTTTAGAACTTTTGTTTACCACACAATTAATTTTATTTATTCAATTCTCCATCTGCTTGTTTTTATAGAAGCCTTGCTTGACCATTTAAAAAGAAGTTTTCAAGTTTGGTCTCCTAATTTCCATAGTCTTTTCTTTATCTCTTAATTAGATTCAACTTACCTTTATTCATGCTATTTTAGCTTTTCTCTAATCTCGGGGAAGGTGTTGTCTTTTCATGCCTCTTTGCCCCGGCTTATGCTGTCCCCTGTGCTTGGATTTTGACCTTTTCTCCACTCTCCGTTTTTCTCTTTGGCCTGCCAGATATGACTGGTAAAAATGGGGTTTCTTTCATGGAGTCTTTTGATGTTGCTCCAGGAGTATTAATCATTCTTTTCTCTGTGCTCTCTATTTATGTGTAATTAAAGACTTAAAAATTGTCTTAATCATTCAAAAGAATAAATGTAATATGTATTATAACATTTATAATAAATCAAACATCTCTGAGTCCACCATTAAAACTAAAAGCTAGAAAATGACCAATTCTGTTTCTTCTATCTGTATACTTCTCGCCAACCATAAAAGGGATGTTTATCATTCCCTTGCACTTAACATTTTTAAAAATCACATATATGTGTATTACTAAACAATTATTGTTTAATTTTGCTTGTGTTTGGGCTTATAACAATAGATTTATCCTGTATGCAGTCTAGCATGGCTTGCTTTTTTTATTCAGCATTATAATTTCTAAGATTTATCCATATTGCATATACATAGTTCATTCTTAGTAGTTTATTCGTTCTCATTAATGTATAATATTTTAAGTATAAATATTCCACTTATTTGCATTTAAATTTAAGGATCTGGAATTAGTTTTATCCTATGGTTTGAGGTAGGGATCCATTTTCAGTGTTTTTTTTCTATATGGCAAACTAGTTGTTCTATTCAAATAATACATTCTTTCCTACTGTGCTATCACTGTAAGATACCAAGTTTCCTTATAAGCATGATTTTGTTTCTGAATTCTCTTTTCTGTTGTATTGGTCCATTTAGCCCTGTAAGAACCTTACTGTCTTCTTTACTATGGTTTCATATCTCAGTAGGCAAGTTATAGCCTCCTCCCTTCTAATTTTTCTTTTAGACCATATCTTAGCCATCGTTTCCCCTTTGCCCTCCCATATAAGTTTATAACCTTGAAAATCTCTCTTGGCATTTGTATTGGGATGCATTGAAGCTGTAGATCAATTTGGGAAGACCTGGCATCAACATAACATTGGATAGAAGGGGGACAATCAGGTGTATGTGTGGTTTTGAGTTGGTGTGGGTGTGTTGCATCTGGTTTTGAAGACTTTAATTTTTTTTTCCAGGGTTTTTTTTTTTTTTTTTTTCCAAATGTCTGTCTCACTGTTTCCTTATTCTCTCATTTATAACTAGAAGTAAAATTGGGTAGGGGAGAGAGTTTTTAGGGTTTTATTCAGGGTGTTCTAATAATTTTTGTTGTAGAATATTTCTGTTGATTATCTTAGGTTCCATATTGCTATTAGTCTCCTCACAACTCTTGATATTATCTTTGCTTGTCATATTGAGTCTGCCAGAAGGGTTTTCCAGTTGTATTGTATTCACTCTTTTTTTTTTTTTTTTTTTTTGAGATGGGATACTCTTACGCAGCTGTAGTACAGTGGTGTGATCGTGGCTCACTGCAGCCTTGACCTCTTGGTCTCAGGTGATCTTCCCGAGTAGGTGGGACTATAAGTGTGTGCCACCATGCTCAGCAAATTTTTTTGCATTTTTTGTAGAGACGGAGTTTTACCATGTTGCCTAGGCTAATCTTGAATTCCTGGACTCCTTGACCTCCCAAAGGGCTAGGATTACAGATGTGAGTCACTGAGCCCAGCCAATATTAGCTCTATATTATGCCTCTTTCATTACCCAAATTCAGAGGTCTTGTTTGCTTTGTATTAGACTAACTACAACTATATCATTTTTACCAGCCCACTGCAGTGCAATTTCATTTTATGTGATAAAAATACAACATAAGTGCTCACTTCTGCAGCACATATACTAAAATTGGAAGAATACAGAGAAGATTAGCATGGCTCCTGTGCAAGGATGACATGCAAATTCATGAAGTATTCCACATTTTTCTGACAAAGGTCTAATATCCAGCATCTAAAAGGAACTTAAGCAAACTTAAAAGAAAAAAAAACCATTAAAAAGTGGGGAAAGGATATGAACAGACTCTTCTCAGAGGACATACATGGAGCCAACAATCACATGAAAAAAAATCAGTATCACTGACCATTAGAGAAATGGAAATCAAAACCACAGTGAGATACCATCTCACACCAGTCAGAATGGCTATTATTAAAAAGTTAAAAAAATAACAGATGCTGGCAAGGTTATGGAGAAAAAGGAACACTTTTACACTGTTGGTGGGAATGTAAATTAGTTCAACCATTGTGGAATACAGTGTGGTGATTCCTCAAAGACCTAGAGAAAGAAAATACCATTTGACCCTGCAATCCCTTTACTGGGAATATATCCAAAGGAATATAAATTGTTCTGTTATAAAGACACATGCACATGTATGTTCACTGTAGCACTATTCGCAATAGCAAAGACATGGAATTAGTCTAAATGTCCCATCAGTGATAGACTGGATAAAGAAAATGTGGTACATATATATACACCATGGAATACTATGCAGCCACCAAAAAAGAACGAGATCATGTCTTTTGCAGGGACATGGATGGAGCTGGAGGCCATTATCCTTAGCAAACTAATGCAGGAACAAAAAACCAAATACTGCATGTTCTCACTTAAATATAGGATCTAAATGATGAGAACACATAAGCACCTAGAGGGAACAGTGCACACTGGGGCCTACTGGAGGGTGGAGGGTGGGAGGAGGGAGAGGATCAGGAAAAACCTAATGGATACTAGGCTTAATACCTGGGTAAGGAAATAATCTGTACAACAAACACCCATGACAAATGTTTACCTATGCAACAAACTTACACATCTTACACATATACCCCTGAACTTAAAAAAATCAAACATAAAATATTAATAAAATACAGAAAATTCCTTTTAAAATGTGAAGATTTCCTTCACATTAAAAATTTTGTGAACCATTATATAATTTCAAAACTGAACAGGGCAGTAGTTAAACAGTTTCTTTTATTGTCATGTTTAGCCAGTAAACGGAAACACCATCATTTGTTACACTTCTTGAATTTTGTGAGCTTTGAATTATATAACACAGATATAATTCAAATGTCTGTATGTATTCATGCTTTAAAAGGTGATTCCCTGTACATGTTCATTCTATTGATTACTTGCAAATTTGTTTTATGTATATCCTATTTTGATTTTGTCTGTTCTCCTTCAGGTGCTGACGCATCAAGCATAGTCTTCATTTATTGAGAACTTGTCTTTGGATTTTTATCTTTTCTCTAGTTGGTACCTTTGATGTCCTTACATCTAAGATCCACTTTCCTTTTTCTTTTTCCTTTTCCTTTTTCCTGGTGTCGCAGTGCTTGAGGATAGAACTGGCAGACGGGAAGCTGCATGGCACTGAAGACATGATGGCGGGGGTGGGGGATGTGTAGGGGCCGGAGCTCTTCCCTTTGCTTCTGTACATAATGGGGAGTGGGACTACATGCCCAGTTCCTGCCAAGGAAATGAGGGTCCACTTTTGTTTCAAATGAATTTTGAATGATTTGTTTACCTTGGAATCAGTTGAGTTTCAAACTGCTAGTACCTAATGTTTATTAGACTGACTTTGAGGAGTCCTTCAAAATTGTATTTGCCCATGGCAAAACTGGAGGTTTGAACCTAATTGACATGCAACATATTCAAATACACAATGTGATACATTCATGTTTTCATATTAATATATTTAGAAATGCTTTATTTTAATTGAAGAGCTATAGATTGGGTAGTTTGATAAATAAGTTTCAGATTATTTTTCAGTATTTTTTTATATCAAGCAATGTTACAGTTTCTAATATGCTATTCCCATTTAATATAAGCTGTATTAGTCTGTTTTCGCATTGCTGATAAAGACATACCTGAGACTGGGAAGAAAAAGAGTTTCAATTAGACTTACAGTTTCACATGGCTGGGGAGGGTTAAGAATCATGCCAGGAGGTGAAAGGCACTTCTTACATGGCAGGGGCAAGAGAAAATGAGAAGGATGCATAAGTGTAAACCCCTGATAAAACCATCAGATCTCATGAGACTTATTCACTACCATGAGAACAGTATGGGGGAAACTGACTCCGGGATTCAATTACCTCCCACCAGGTTCCCCTGACAACACCTGGGAATTATGGGAGTACAATTCAAGATGAGATTTGGGTGGGGACGCAGAGCCAAACTGTATCATAAGCAAAGTGAAATTTTAGTTAATTAAAATTTGTATAAAATTTTATATCCGTAAGCAAAAGACCTAGTATTCAAACCTAATTTTCTAATTTCAAGTTTGCATGCTTTTAAAAAAAAAAAAAAAAAAAAAACCAGTGGGTCTAAGGATTGCCATAGGGTAATCTCCTGGGCCATTTAGTTCTCAACTGGGGTTACTCTGATTTTTGTCTCTCATATGTAAGACTAAAAGCTTATTGTTTTTTTCTGTCAGACTGCTGCTTTTGCTATGTGAAGTTGAAGAAAAAAATGTGAAAGTAAGGAAATTTAAGTATGAGAGGGAATTAGTCTCACTGAAAAAGCTAACTCTTGCTTGGTGAACATATGCATGCTGTTGTTATACAAATGTTCCAAACCTGCTCCATTCGTCCTACCCTCTTTATTTGCTCACCCTGCCATATGGAGGGTTGTGCTTTGCTGGACGTGTTGTGTTTTGGACTTGTATGATTCTGTTGAGAGAATGGAGAGGGAGTAGACCGGAGTAGAATTTTTCACGTAATTTCAAATAGTGTCCTGAATAGTTCTGTAGTGTGTGAGTGAAGTAGGAAGGGTGAAAAAAAAAAGATTGATTTTAAGGAGAGTTGTGCATTCCGTGATGTTTGAGAAAAATAGGGAAAGAACAAGACATTTTGGATTGATTTTTCTCTTGAGGATTGGGGACCATGTGGGATGCTCTTTTAATAGGGTTTAAACGGTGAGATGTACACATTTTTCATTTTGTTTTCTCACGTTTACTTCTTTTATAAAGATCTCCATGGTTACCCCATAGAGAGCAGACTGGAAAAAGGCCAGATTGGGTGTTAAGTGGACCAGTTAGAAGGCTGTTGCAAGAGCCAAGGTGAGAGATGATAATAGATTGAGTAGGATTAAAGTATTGGAAACAGATTTCTGGTATTTAAAGGTAAATGTGACAGGATTTAGTGAAATTAAACATGAAGTAAATTCTAGATGTCTGACTTATATAAACGAATAGAGAATTGAAGTAGGAACATTGAAATAGGATTGAGTAGCCTGTGTGTTTGATTTTGAACACATTCACTTTAAGGTACCATTGAAATATCTGAGAGAATGTCAGTTTTATACACGAGCCTACAGCTTAGAGGGAGGGTTCTTGAATAGATACAGAAAAGCTTGTGTGCATATGTGATAATTTAAGCTTAAATGTAGGTGAGTTTGCCAAGGGGTTGTAAAGAGGAAGGTGCTGAGGACTGAATTGCAGACACTGTTTATAAGATGACCTTACAAAGGAGATAGAGAATGAGTGTTTGGGAGAGGTAGAAACAAACCCAGGTGAATAGTGGTCCATCGTTTTCACCTTCCAATGAAATCTGAGTATTTTTCCTTCTACAGAGTTAGGGATTCCTCAACTTAATTCTGTGTTGAGTAGGATTGGGCTAAAATTTGTACTAGTTCTGGACCTATTGGAAAAGAAAGGAATTTAAAAGATGTGTAGAGAGGCCAGGCGTGGTGACTCACGCGTGTAATCCAGCACTTTAGGAGGCTGAGGCCGGCAAATCACTTAAGGTCAGGAGTTTGAGATTAGCCTGGCCAACATGGTGAAACCCTGTCAAAATAAGCCGGATGTGGTGGCATGTGCCTGTAGTCCCAGCTACTGGAGAGTTTGAAACATGAGAATCACTTGAACCTGGGAGACAGGTTGCAGTGAGCTGAGATCGCCCCACTGCACTCCAGCCTGGGCGACAGAGCAAGATCCTGTCTCAAAAAAAAAAAGATGTGTTGAGAGGCATTCTACAAAAATGGGGCTTACATTTTGTAACATCAATGATTGTATCACAGAATCTTCAGAATTACTTGGGGATGGGGGTGGTCAGAATATGTGAATTGTTTCACTATAAAAAGTTTTTTCAAGAACTGTGAAGAGTCAGATTTTGCCTTCTGTGCAAGCCAATATCTTTCCTAGATGCTAGTAGAAGACAGAAGACTTCTGGGCCAGAGACATAGGACTTTATTACTGATGAGAATAATGGGAGTCAGAGTGTTAGCATTTGTGCCAGTTTCCCAAGCCCACTGCTCCATAGAAGAAGGTGAAGGGGCCGAGTGATGTGTGTGGTGATGCCTCTCCTGTAATGCACTGCAGTCTATTACAGGAGAGGGACCACCAGTTTAGGGAACCCAAACTTTGATAATGGACAGTAAGCCTACCTGACCTTTACCCTGGAGGGAGATGACATTTTTTTTTTGAGACAGAGTTTCACTCTGTCACCAGGTGCCAGGCTGGAGTGCAGTGGTGTGATCTTGGCTCACTGAAACCTCCGCCTCCCAGGTTCAAGCAATTCTCCTACCTCGGCCTCCCGAGTAGCTGGGACTACAGGCGTTTACCACCACGCCCAGCTAATTTTAGTAGAGATGGGGTTTCACTGTGTTGGCCAGGATGGTCTCGATCTCTTGACCTTATGATCCACCTGCCTCAGCCTTCCAAAGTGCTGGGATTACAAGCATGAGCCACCACTCCCAGCCTTTTTAAATTTTATATGGAGTCTCACTCTGTTGCCCAGGCTGGAGTGGAGTGGCACAATCTTTGTTCACTGCAACCTCTGCCTCCCGGGTTCAAGTGATCCTCATACCTCAGTGCCCCCAAGTAACTGAGACTACAGGCATGCGCCACCATGTAGTGGTGTATTTTTGTATTTTTAGTAGAGATGGGGTTTCACCATGTTGGCCAGGCTGGTCTCGAACTCCTGACCTCAGGTAATCTGCCCTGCTCAGCCTCCCAAAGTGCTGGGATTACAGGCATGAGCCACCTTGCCCAGCTGGAGATGACATCTTTATTGTACTAGACAGCAATCAAACCTGCCTTTTGCTCCTGAGGGAGACACTGTTTTTCAATTCCTTATATAGTACAAACATGCTTAACAAATTAGTATGGAACAAAAGGAATCAGTCTCTTTACTCACAAGAGGTACAGAAACATGAAAGATCCAAGTATGATTGCCTGCCAACAGTATTCACCCTTCATTTCTATATCTTCTTGGCTTCTGGTAAGATTTTCTTCCCATGATGATACAACTTCATTGGTCACTCTGTTTAATCTTTCCGACAGAGGCTGGGACCAGATCCATTTAATTTTTCTTATGACGCATTTCACTAAAGTTACTATCAACAGGATAGCAGGATGAGGCCAGACTGCAATATTGACTTCAATTATGCTCCCCGGGGTGCAAGATCCTACCAACAGAACAAATGCAACAAACCTTTAGGGTCTACCTAAGAGAGCCGGGTGGCTTTCTCTTTGTTTCTGCACTGACTTTCCTCTTGGCCCAAGGCATTAATCTAGTTACTGCAGAATATATAGTGCAGATTTGGCCTTGGTCTACAAAGAGGAAGTGTAGGGCTATTCTTTTATCTGTAACAATCCTGGATAGTGATTTGAGATTTTCCTGAATGCCTCTAGGCCCAAGGTCATGTAATTGCTTGCTTTAGCTAAAGTCAGGAACAAATTTTAAATAACCTTTTCTAATTGGATGACTCCCATTGTAGCTATTATTGTCTTGGTGTACAAGCCTTCACATTTTCTGAAGAGAGGCAATGCCTGACTTCCACACAAGCAAAACCAAGGACTTTATGCCTATAAGGAATGTGTTATTTATATTGTCCTACCTCTCCCCACCCCCCACCACCCTTATGTGGGACCTACTTTTAAGTCAGAGGGTACAGGCTGCTAGTTGTTTGCCTCCAGTGTTGCCTCCCTGATGGCTGGTAAGCCTTAGGGTTCTGAGTTCAGTATGAATACTTGTTTAGTTTTTGTTTGTGGAGACTCTGCCTGAAGGCAGTCAGTCCAATCTGTTCTGTTTCTTATCTATGCCACCAACTCGATGACCTTCATCTGTCCCTTAAAGTGACTGTCCCTGGAAGTGACTGAAATGAATAATAGCTACAGGAATAGGGATGGAAAAGACGCCTAAAGTTATGGACAGGCATTTTGTGTGGGAGATTCGGGAGCTTGGACTGTCCTCTGCTGCTTCTGAGAGACTGTGCGGTTAAGGAGAATGATGATTGAGTAGTGATCAAAGCTGTGGCAGGATCAGGGCAGACCCCGTAGTCAGTTAAATTTGAGATTTTGCACATTTGCAGAGAAATGTTCTTTGTGAGGGATGATTCTAAATGATAGATCAGTTTATGTCCCTCTTTTTCCTTACTTCCCAATGTCTAAGGTGTTTTCCCTACAGGTGCCAGACAGGGTTGTTGTACCCTTTCGACTGCCACAAAATCAGTGTATCCCATTCCAGTAGCTAACTTCACCATTTTTTCAATAATCTCAGACTCAAACCCAGACCTTTTGTCCAGAAGGGTCAGGTGCAAGAGTGACAAAAGGCGTTTTTATTAAACTTGGACAGACCTTCTTATGTCTCCTACTTTGGTCCACATGAGCCACACTACTGGAAGCAGTGTACTTAACCGAGTGGTCATTATCTTTATTATTTAAAACCATGGAAATGCAGCAAGAAAATACAGATCATCAATTTCAGTTGGCTGAACCTGAATTAAGCTTATACCAAAGACCTCCTTTTGGCTGGGCTGCCACCCAGAGAGTAGACCAATCAAGCGAGCCCGGATTTCCATTAAAGGAAAGAAAAAAGCATCATGCTTAGGAATGGTCAGGGTGGAATGCCAAGAGACCAAGAGGAGAAGTTCTCTTCCTGGAAACTGCCACATTCAGTGACCAGACTGCTGTATTCTTTTTTTTTTTTGGAGATGGAGTTTCGCCCTTGTTACCCAGGCTGGACTGCAATGGCACGATCTCGGCTCACTGCAACCTCCGCCTCCTGGGTTCAGGCAATTCTCCTGCCTCAGCCTCCCGAGTAGCTGGGACTACAGGCACGCGCCACCATGCCCAGCTAATTTTTTGTATTTTTAGTAGAGACGGGGTTTCACCATGTTGACCAGGATGGTCTCTATCTCTTGATCTCGTGATCCACCCACCTTGGCCTCCCAAAGTGCTGGGATTAGACTGCTGTATTCTTTTTTTTTTTTTTTTGAGACGGAGTTTCGCTCTTGTTACCCAGGCTGGAGTGCAATGGTGCAATCTCGGCTCACCACAACCTCCGCCTCCTGGGTTCAGGCAATTCTCCTGCCTCAGCCTCCTGAGTAGCTGGGATTACAGGCACACGCCACCGTGCCCAGCTAATTTTTTGTATTTTTAGTAGAGACGGGGTTTCACCATGTTGACCGGGATGGTCTCGATCTCTTGACCTCGTGATCCACCCGCCTCGGCCTCCCAAAGTGTTGGGATTACAGGCGTGAGCCACCGCGCCCGGCCAGACTGCTGTGTTCTTATGTAGACCAGGAGCAGGTGATAGAGGTATACTCAGAAATCTTTTGAATTGATTAAAAGTTTTTAAAAAATTGTGGTAAAATACATATGTGATTACCATCTTAATCATTTTTAAGTGTATAGTTCAGTAGTGTTAAGTACAGTTACAATGTTGAGAAACCAATAATCTCTAGGACTCTTTTCGTCTTGTAGAAATGAAACCCTATATGCATTAAACAACAAGTTGCCATTGAGCTTTCCTCCCCCAGGCAATCACCATCTCCATTTTCTGTCTGTGAATTTTCCTACTCTAGGTACCTCATATAAATGGAATCATACAATATTTGTCTTTTTGTAACTGGCTTATTTCACTCAGCATAATGTCCTCAAGGTTCACCCGTATTGCAGCATGTGTCAGAAGTTCCTTCATTATTATTATTCTTATTTTTTAAGATGGAGTTTTGCTCTTGTTGCCCAGGCTGGAGTGCAATGGCATGATCTTGGCTCGCTGCAACCTCTTGTCTCCTGGGCTCAAGCGATTCTCCTGCCTCAGCCTCCTGAGTAGCTGGAATTACAGGCATGCTCCACCACCCCTGGCTAATTTTGTATTTTTAGTAGAGATGGGGTTTCTCCATGTTGGTCAGGCTGGTCTTGAACTCTCGACCTCAAGTGATCCGCCTGCCTTGGCTTCCCAAAGTGCTAGGATTACAGGCATGAGCCACCGCATCCGGCCTGAAGTTCCTTCATTGTTAAGTCTGAATACTATTCTAGTGTATGTATTTATCACATTTTTGCATCCATTGATCTATTGATGGATACTTGGGTTACTTCCATCTTTTGGCTGTTGTGAATAAAACTGCTAAGTGACCCTGCTTTCATTTCTTTGGGGTATATACCTATAATTGGAATTGCTGTTGTATGTGGTAATTCTGTTTTTAATTTTGTGAGGAATCACTATACTGTGTTTCATAGTTACTGTGCAAGGGCTCCAGTTCCTTCACATCCTGATTTTTTGATAGTAACCATCATTATGGATGTGAGGTTGTATCTCATTGTGGTTTTGATTTGCATTGCCCTAATGATAAGTGATAGTGAGTGTCTTTTCATGTACTTATTGGCCATTTGTCTGTCTTCTTTTGAGAAATGTCTATTCAAGTCTTTTGCCCATTTTTAAGTCAGGTGTATTTTTTTGTTGAGTTTTTTTGAGTTGATTTTTGATAAGGCTGTTGCAGCATTAAGCTATATAAGATGCTTGTGGATGGTAGAGTGTCAAATACCTTGACTAACAGGTCATTGTAGAGTGACTTTTGTTATAAAAAGCAAATGATGTGGAAAGTAAAACCAGGATGCAGATTAGTGTCAAGGACCACAATAGTGTGGCTGGAGTCAGCTGACTGAACTGGAATAGCAGTACCAGACCCAGGAAAAGTGTCATCAACAGTGAGGCACCACTGATAGCCTGAAGAATGTTGTCAAAGGTCTCATGCAACCAATCTGCCAGTAGCATGTGATGTGGTTCCTCTCACCATGAGACAAATGAGTCCTTTTCCAGGACTCACAAGTCTAGGATGAGGTGGCAGCCTCTGCATCAGGAACATAGTCTTTTACTGTGTATCCACTCTATGATGATAGATGTGTTGCTGTGTCTGGTATAATGATGGATCCAGCGGCTGTGGTAGCAATCTCAACTGTGCAGCTTGATCAGTAGCTTGGTTATAATTGGTCTCATCAGACAATTATACACCCTTACTGAAAACATCCATATTAGTGACCCAGATGGTTTGATTAGCAACTACAATTGATCTCCATGGTTTATGGACAGTCTTAAATATGTCATTCTGTAGTTTTCCAAGTGGCAGACCAAATAGCTAGGCTGTTGTTAACAGCCTGAAAGTCAGTAGAAATATAACAGAGTTTTCCAGGGGAATATTGGCCAGATCTGTGGGAATGTCCTTGAGTTTTGCCCATGGAACAAAGCAACCCCACCCATTTTCAGGTCTTTGTCATGGGCACTGGAGTTTGTAGTCCACTGGGCACCACAGGGTCTCAGCTTTGTTGAATCAGGCCTAGTGAACCAGGCCCAGGCATTTAGGGAACCTCTGTGAATCAAGGGCCTTACTGAGCTAGCAGATTTGGTTTAGGTGGCAGAATGCAGTATCAGACCTTTTCTAAGGGAGAAGCGGCTACTTTTTCATGTAAAGCTGAGATGCTGTAGGGGCCAGACTGGCTGCATTCTTGAATATACCACTTCCATTTGATGAGAGAGGCTTGTGGGCCTTTCCCACCTTGTTAGTCATTGCATTTGAGTTGACTCATTCCCAAATGGGAATCTTTTCAAAAGAGACATACTTAGTAGCTACGTCAAGGAGGCATTGAATCCAAACCCAAGAGTCACCTCCGGAAGAGATTTATTCCTCTTGGCAGAGGCTCTAATCAGGAAAGTCATCTGTGCACAGACTTGTACTCAAACGGGTCATAAGGATGTGGGGCTCTAAGCCTTTCTGCATGAGCTCTTCACAGTGAGCACAATCTCCTCTGGAGCTTATGAGCACTCACAGTCCAGACATGTAAAATATCAATACCACTTACAGACTCAGCAGTGGAAGCCACAAAGAGTAGTACATTGAATGATTCAAAGAGCCCCATCCGAAAGGTCACAGTGGTTTCCCTTCCCCACTTTGAACCCTATTCTGACCTCAGCAGTTAGAAGGAGGTAACTTATTCTTCCACAGGAGGGGTGTGAAGGTGCCTTGGTCTCCCGTATCCAACAGAGAAATAAAATTTTGGGTCTATGGTCTCCCCAAAGTTATGTAGCATAACTAGGTGTGTGTGGTCTTCAGTCTCCTTCGGGAACTTGGAGAACTAGGCCCCACTCCTGATCATCTTTCTTTGTAAAGCAGTTGAGGTTGAGGTATGAGGGAGGATGGGGGAGAGTAGCTTTGCACTAGTGAACAAGAGACATTTGCTTTCAGTTTTGAGTGGTGCTATAGCTGAGTGCTGATTAGTCAAATAAACCTGTAGTAATTTTGGTCCAGCCAAAACCCTGTATTATGTGCAAGATCATCACTGCTTGAGCCCAGGAGTTTGAGAACAGTATGGGCAACATCATGAGTGAGACCTTGTCTCTACTAAAAATTATATTTAAAAAAGTTAGCCTGGCATGGTGAGATGCACCTGTTGTCCCAGCTGCTCAGGAGGCTGAGGTGAGAGGATCCCTTGAGTGCAAGAATTTGAAGATTGCAGTCAACCGTGATTGTGCCACTGCACTCCAGCCTGGGTGACAGAGCGAGACCTTGTCTTATATACACAAAAAAGGTCATCATTATGGACATTATCCATTTCTGTTTGGGAACACCTTGATCAAACAGCTACAGCTGTGTTGCTTTCTGGTGGGGGTGGGAAATGAGTTTTGTACCCTTTGGCTGACTTGGACTTGATCTGCACAGTCACATCATTTTTTAGGAGTCCACCTTAACGTAGGCTCTTTGCTGCTCCATTGTTAAGATAACATCAAGAAAACATCTCTTAAATTCTTGCTTGATTTCAATACTAGGGCTACTGGAGTTTTCTAAGGCTGCAGGACTGATAGCAAGAATTATCTAGATTCTTTGAGCTAGTTTCTGATTCTCCAGTGAATCACCTTGATCTGCATTTTAAACCTAGTCTAGTACAGTAGGAGCCTGTAGATTGGTTGATGTCTAAGGGAATTTGTCTCAGGGAAATTTCCCCGGGAGTGTCAGGGTTTCTTGTAGTGGACAGGTTACACCACCAGAAAATGCTGAGGCCCTTTCCAATCATCTTGAAAGGATTGCAAGTTGACAAGATAGACTGCAGTAGGAGCTGAGCACTGAGATAGCCAGCAAAATGCTATTCTTCTTTAACAAGCATTATATGCCTGAGCAATATAACTACATGCCCCTCATCTTGCAAGCGAACTAGCTCAAGTTCTGAAGATTTGTTTGGCTCTGCCCACAGTGGTTGCAAATTTTCTTCTGTTCCGTTCTGTTCTTTTCCTTTCCTTTTCCCTTTTCCTTTTTTTTGGACAGAGTTTTGCTCTGTCACCCCGGCTGGAGTGCAGTGGCGCGATCTCAGTTCACTGCAACCTCCACATCCCGGGTTTAAGCAGTTCTCCTGACTCAGCCTCCCAAATACCTGGGATTATAGGTGCTCACCACCATGCCCAGCTAATTGTTTTGTATTTTTAGTAGAGAGGGTATTTCATCATGTTTGCCAGGCTGGTTTCAAACTCCTGACCTCAAGTGATCTGCCTGCCTTGGCCTCCCAAAGTTCTAGGATTGCAGGAGTGAGCCACTGCACCCAGCCAGCCACTGCGCCCGGCCCTTACTTTCAAACTCAGTGTAGATACATGTCTCTGTAACTGTTGTCGAAAGGAAACAGAACCTTTCGTGTCCCCCTCTCCCTCTTCCAGACAAATCTTAGTCCTAGTTTTTCGTGAGGCAGACCTGCTGAGGCTGACTGTCAGCTTGATAAGGAAGTCCTCCCATCTGCATGAGTATTGACAGTTACCAGGGCAGCATCATTCAGGCTGTTTGTCTTTGAATCTGCCTACTTCCTGGTACTTATCCTGAAACTTTCTCTTCATTTCAGCCTCATTAACAGGCAGTAAAGTGGAGGATCATTCATTGCTTGGTTGATCATACAATTTGGTCAACATGTTAGCAGTGATTCTCATGGACTTTTCTCAATTTCTGCTAACTGACCTTTCCTTCCATTTCTAGAAAACTTTGTCCCTGTCAGCATTCTATTTTTATTGCCAAAACTATCAAAAATTGTGACAGTCCTGAGATTTATCCTGGTTAACTAATGAGTTAGCCTACCACAATTTCATGGATTCTGTTGGAAGCCATGAGACTCCTGGGTCAGAGACAAAGGACATCATTACTCAACGGCAATAGTAGCCAAAGTGTCAGCATTTGTGCTAGAAAACAGCCCCAGTTTCTACAGGGTACTGCAAAGAGCCAGGTGATGCCTGCATACACAGTTGTGTGCATTAGAGAAAAATGACTCTCAACTTAGGGGACCACATCTTTTATAATGGGCAGAAAACCTTTCTCCTGGAGGGTTACAATTACATTAACTTTATTATATTGGACAATAAGCAAACCTGCCTTTTGCTTTCCAAGGAGATGCTATATTTTCTAAGGCTATTTGCTCTATAAACATTCAGAACAAAAGGAGTTAGTACATCTTCTCACAAGATGTACGGAAATGATAGATACTCATGGAGAGTTGTCTCTCTCTTGTTTTGAAATTGGGATAGTATTTTTGATTATAAATTCTTTCTCAATTAAAAAGTTCTGATGAAATAAAACAGACTTGTAATAGATTTGGTTCAAGCATAACATTGAGCTGTTCTTTTCCCTGGGAGTACCTTTTTTTTTTTTCCCCTCTTTTTCCTACTTCAGTTCATATCCTGGCCTTGTCTTACCTAAACTACCATAATTGCCCCCTAACTGGTTTAACTTTCTGTGGTCTTGTTCTATCTTCAATACCTCTGCTAGTGGGATCTTCTTAAAATGCAAAAGTGATCATGTCACTCAATTTAAATTTGTCATCAGTTCCTTATTAAGCCAGATTTTAAGTTGTTGAGCAGTAGTATAATTATTTCTCATGTGCTGGCTACCATCCAGTTTTAAGTTGGCAACCAAATTAAAAAAATATTTTTAAAAAGCCTTGTAGGCCAGTCCTAGGTAGGCTGTACCAAACAGGTGTCTAGGCTGCTTGTTGACAGTTTATACCTGCTGTTACCATTTTTCTCTTAGGCCTTTGTCTGGAGGATGTTATTCTCTCTGCCTTTAATATTTTTTATATTTCCCTCTTGACTCCTGTTTATCCTTTGAAACCTACCCACTCTGTAAAGCCTTTAAATGAACTGTTTTCAACCTAGTTGTCTTGTTCTCAGCACCTTTATAGTAATTTAATACTTGCCTCATTGTGTTGTAATTACTTTCTTTTTGTGGGGGTGGTGGTTTGCATCACACTGAATAAATAAAGTGTCAGCTGTTCATACCAGGACAACTTTCTCTTTCTACACATCCCAAGTCTTTTTTTTTTTTTTTTTTTTTAGGGACAGGGTCTCTGTCGCCCATGCTGGAGTGCAGTGGCACAATCACAGCTCATTGCACCTCAGCCTCCTAGGTTTAAGCCATCCCCTCACTTCACGTCCCTAGTAGCTGGGTCCACAGGCATTTGCCACCATGCCTAGCTGTTTTGTATTTTTTGTAGAGACAGAGTTTTGCCATGTTGCCCAGGCTGGTCTTGAACTCCTGAACTCAAGCAATTCACCTGCCTTGGCCTAAAATGCTGGTATTACAGGTGTGAGCCACCATGCCTGGCCCACATACCAAATTGTTTGGAAACAAAACTGCTTTCTAGAGGATTGTTTTAGAATCAAATCCATTACATTAGTTGGTACATTAAACCAACATTAAATATTCTCCGCTTTTAGTCTAGTATAATTTAATAGTATTCACTGGAAAAGAGACATGTGGTGCAGTCCTATGGTCCACCCTAAATATGGTCCAATGTGTGTCGATAGCAAATATATTATGCCAAATAATGTTTTCTTGCTTTGTTCAAATTTAAAATATAGACTGTGGATATTCATAAAGAGAAAGTGGCTCGAAGAGAGATTGGTATTTTGACAACAAATAAGAATACATCAAGAACTCACAAAATAATAGCACCTGCGAATATGGAGCGCCCTGTAAGGTATATTCGGAAACCTATCGATTATACAGTTCTGGATGATGTGGGCCATGGTGTCAAGGTAAGCATTTTATATTACATTAATACACTAATTTGCATATCCAGTAAATATTTTGGATAGGAAATATTGTGATAAAGATAATTTTAATTAATAGATTCTCTTTAGCAACTAGGATTATAATTTTCATACAATATTTAATATGCATTTTACTAAGGTTGGGGTGCAATTTTATCAGTGAAATAGGCTATATTAAAAATGATATTAAAACTTGAAATAGATGTTAATTAAGCCATAGATTCTAGACTAATATCCATTTGTGTTGTGAATGCCATGTCTGTCTTTTACTGCTGAATATTTAAAAGTAAAAATCTACAGGCTTTTCAAAATCACTTTAGAAGATAATTTATAAATACTTTTATCCTGTCATTCCTAAATGTGTATATATATTTGTATACCTGTGTGTGTGTGTGTGTATACATATATATATATAATTCTAGCAACTTATTAAAAAATGAAAATTGTATGGAATTTTGTCTTAACGTTACCCCCACACTTCCCCCACAAAAAACCCCCACAGATTTTCAGGTGAGAGATGATGTGTTGCCTGTGTTCATTTCTAAGTATAGCAAAATTAGCTGATCTTGAAGGATACCTGTAGTGTGTCAGCTTTTTGGTATTTATAGGTCATTTTGAAAGCATTTGGAATGACCTAAATTCTTTAGCTGTTTCTGCTCAGGATAAACTATTCCTTTGAAATTTGGTAGTTCCTTTCCAAGAGGACTATTTGATTTTTATTCCGGTCTTCAGAATATTTTCTAAGTTTTTAAGGAGTCAGCTAGAATCTTGAAGCTTGTCCTAACTGATTTATCTGACTGATGCTGTTGCTGAATCTGTTGCATTCTGGGTTTTCTGGAATTCCTGGTTGAGAGAAGAGTATAGCTGACAGCATTAACCTTTATTCTATTCCTCTCTGAGACTATTGGAATCTCCTCTTCACCTTTCATGTCTGGAAATTGTATGTAAAATTGGAACACTTTGCAAATGCAGAGGAGACTGCTTGTTTTTTTCTTGTATTTTTATCCAGGGATGTGGCTTGGATTGTATAAG
Organism: Aotus nancymaae; assembly: GCF_030222135.1. Classification (NCBI taxonomy): domain Eukaryota; kingdom Metazoa; phylum Chordata; class Mammalia; order Primates; family Aotidae; genus Aotus; species Aotus nancymaae. Next base: position 8,127,247 of record NW_026988492.1, on the reverse strand, counting down.
AGTTCAAATTCAGTTTTAATTCAAGGTGCTTTAAACTAGACTGAACTCTGGGGCTGGAGTTTTGAGAATCTGGGGAAAATGTCTTTTGTGTTACTGCCCACTTTGGGATTTAACGAAAAAGGATATATGCATGCATGCATATATATATACCTATATACCTGTATACATGAACACACGCATGCACAAACACAATCACACTCACTTCTCCACATTTTTGCTTCACCTTATTATTCCTACCAAAGCAATACACATTAATTTAAATTTTTTTCTGTCATTATCTTAGTAGTGAATATCTTCCATTACCTCATCTCTCAACTAGTAATTGTGTTTAACAGTTCAAGACATAGTACTTAGCTAAGTATAAGATGAATCCAAATTTTACAAGGAAGTTTTGGGTAAGAAAATTTAACTATTTCATTGTATATATGTAAGTGGGAGGTATAAACAGCATAATATATGCTGAAAGTATATGAATGTGAATTTTGGCAATCTGCTTTCTAGCCATAATATGGATACATTAGATGGAGGGGGTTGTTTTTTGCTTTTAGATTTTTTTATTATGGTAAGATACACATACATAAAATGACCATTTAACTGTTTTTAGGTGTATAGTTCTGTGACATTAAGTACACTCACATTGTTGTGCAGGCTATTTTAAAATATATTTTTGGGTAGGGATGAAGGTGCGTGGTCTGTGAGAAGAATATACTGTAGAAGCTGATTATTTGGTATATTTGTCTATAGTTTGTTTCTGTGACTGAAAAATACACACATATACACAATTACTTTTTCCCAGTAGTCTTAATGCTGCTTTATTTTCTTAGTTTTGTGTTCTCTCTAAAGGATCACTGTTGGCTTAAATATTTCCAGAGCATTGTAGAGATGTGTGAAGATAGAAATTTGGTAGTAGTTAATGAACACATGCCAGGTCAAAATTATTAGGAGGAAAAGTTTAAGTTTATTTTAAAATTAGTGTTTTGTGTATAGAGACACTGCTTACAGCTTTTGAATTATTTTTGTATCTTTTGCCCACTTTTCTATTTAGACATTTGTTTTCTTTCTGACTTGTAAAAGCTTTTTTTTTTTTTTTTTTTCTGTTTAAAGAGAGTAGCCTGTCGTGTATTGGCAAATACTTACTCATGTTGCTGTTTGGCTTTTGACTTTGATGTTTTGGTATTTAAAAAATATACTTACAGAATTTTAAAAATTATATCTAAATATATTAATATTTTTCTTATAGCTATTAGGCTTTATGCTTAAGATTGCCATACTGCAAGATTACTATTCCTTTGTATTTTCTTATTTTATGATGTAAATTTTAGTGTTTAGATTTGCATTTAAATTTACCTGGGTTTTATTTAAATAGCATTTACTGTGTTAATGCATTTTATGCTATGAAATAAATGGTACATGTTAATTTAATAAGAATTTAAAAATACGCAAAATATCCCAAAGTAAATCTGATTTGATATTTGGGAATAATAATAAAATATGTATAAGAGAATCCCAGCATAGAGAAACTACCAGAACATATTCATAAAGTATAATCAAAAGAAGATGATCTTTTTAAGTGAGCACAAGGTTTGAGAAGAAGGTAGAATAGGGAAGGCTTGAATGCCTAGCAGAGAAATTTGCATTTATTTTGACGAACACTAATAACAGCCTGGATCATAATTTACAAAGGACTTTTTATATGTAGTTGGCCCTATGTTTGCATCTGTGGATTCAGCCAACCTTGGATAAAAAAATTCCAGAAGGAAAAAGAGTAAAAAATATAAGGACAATACAAGGATAAAAAAAATACAAATAAATAGAATGTAGCTACTATTTACATAGTATTTACCTTGTAATAGCTATTATAAGTAATTTAGAGATGACATAAAGTATACTGGAGGGTAGTGTTGGTTATAAGTAAATACTACACCAGTTTATATGAGGGACTTGAGCATCCTTGGATTTTGGTATCCATGGGGGTCCTGGAACCAAGCCTTCTTGATACCAAGGTATGATTGGATTAGTATGTGTTTGTGTGCTTGTTTTTAAGCCTCAAAGATTATGTGATCTAGGAGTTTTTAGATTTTATTATTGGTCTTAAAAGATAAACTTAGTTGTATTAAATTTTTTTGGAATTTGAGTCTACACTGATTCATGAATTGGGCAGCTTCAGACCATAGGAGACATGAAGCAGGAGGAGGTTCAAGGCAGCAAGACAAGTGAAATATTTGATTGGTTAGAAATTAATTGTGGTTTCTGATTAGTAAAGCTCCTAGTTAGAGGTTGGAGGTTTCTGATTAAGTTACTCTAAGTTGTGTTTTGGTTTGCCTAAGTAGGAACTCAGAATGCTGGAGCCATCTTAGCACTAATGGTCTCAGCTTTCTGATTAAATTTTTTTAAAACAGTGTAGAAACTAAAGCTTTATAATATTTACATAAGAATGATTTAAAAAAATTTTAATTTTATAAAGCAGAGGAGTGATTTAAAAATCATTTCAAAGAAAGAATTAGCCTTGGCTGGGCACAGTGGCTCATGCCTGTAATCTCAGCACTTTGAGAGGCTGAGGCAGGAGGATCACTTGAGGCTAGGAGTTCGAGACCAGCCTGGCTAACATGACGAAACACTGTCTCCTAAAAATACAAAATTTAGCCAAGCGTAGTGGTGCACACCTGTATTCCCAGCTACTTGGGAGGCTGAGGCATGAGAATTGCTTGAACCCAGGAGGTGAGGTTGCAGTGAGCCAAGATTACACCATTGCACTCCTGCTTTGGCAACAGAGGCAGATTCTGTCTCCAAAAAAAAGAATTAGCTTTAGACATTTAGTACCTATGACATACAAAACTATGATATACTTAGAAGATGGGGAGTAATCAAAGGGGATTTCAAACAGATTCCAGGCAAATGTTAAAATTACTCATCCATAAATGTAAATGTTAAGGAAATGAAGTGAGAACTTTAAAAGAGTCAGGGTCTCGCTGAAGTGCAATAGCTCAATCACAGCTCACAACCTTCCAGGCTCAAGTGGTCCTCCCTCCTCAGCCTTTTGAGTGGCTGGGACTATAGGTGTGCACCACTATGCCTGGCTAATTTTTTATTTTTTATTTTTCAATAGACAGGGTTTCGTCATGTTGCCCAGGCTGGTCTCAAACTCCTGGGCTCAAGCATTCCATCCTCCTTGGCCTCCCACAGTGCTGGAAGTTATAGGTGTGAGCCACCGTGCCTAGCCTGAAATGAGATCTTAAGGAATTAAAAAACAGTTTCATTTTGTATATGTTTTGGGGATATTTAAATGAAATAATTTTATAGATTTCTAGCAAAAATATCATCAGTATTTTCAGCTGTAAGATATAGATGTTATTTCCTAGTAACACTCCCCAACACTGACACATTTACATATCTAATCACACTCAGTAGAGGAGGCTGAACTCCATAAGAGGTTAAAGCTTCCACCATTGCATAGTACTAGCACAGGGTTCAAGTAGAATTTTCATTCCCAATCTGATTCTTCTTTTATTCTTTCCATTTGGGACCAACTTATACTTGAATGCTATGTTTTTTGTTTTTTATCCACTTGAAATGACAAATGAAGGAAGATATGTGGGCATATTTAGAATATTTTCTTAGTTATTTTAGGATAGTATTTAATGTATTGTAATGTATACACATTAGATTTACATTAGTATGTAAGTATATACTATACATATATAACATATACTGCAGTACAGATACTAAAGTATACATTAGTATATTTTATCTTCAAGGATCCTAATAATGTTACACAAATTTCATTCTCTAGGTGTGAAATGTCATGGTTAGGGAGGGTGCCAGATGTTGTTTCCAGAAAGAAATAAGCAGTATCATCTTAAACGAATATTGAAGTATCCAAATTTCTGACACCGTTTCTATAAATGATAATGTATTCAAGAGATAGCACATCTCTCCTTTGGATGATTTCCTTTAATATTGCCTTGTGGCCACCTGAGAAATGGTACTTACTTGTTGAGAATGTCAGATATTATTAAAAAAAAACAAAAACAAAACTTGAAGCCCCCAAATCTATAAAAAAATTAGACTCTAAAACATGAAGTGTTTTTTTAAATGGCATGTACAAGTAGTGATGCTTTAGGACTCTACACATTGTTACATGTTATGTAGGGTAGTCAGCTTTAATAGAAGTAGGCTTTAGGATCAAAACAACGTTTCTTCAACTTTGAATTTTGACTTAACTGGCTCAGAAGAAAACTTAGAACTAAAGCTACTTAGAACCTCCTATTAGCGTTGGCCTGCTCAGGATTGGGGTTCAGAAGCTAGGAATGAGAGGGTTTTCCAGAGTCTCTGGAGTTTATTTCTTAGTTAGAATCTGGCTAAGTTACCACTGTGCATGATGAGTTTGTTTTTAAACATTGAGGTACGAGGTACTTTTTTCATTTTTGAAAGCAATCTGTGGTTTTGAATTTTAACATTTGCAATTTACCACTTTTTAAACTATACTACCATTGAAGTAATGAATATTCACTCATACTTGAACATTCATTATCCAGTAAAGTGTTAGGTCTCATGTACCAATATGTTAAAATAGCTTTACATCTAATGGGTTATGGTGTTTGCATTTAAATGAATGTATTTTTTTAATCATCTGTGATTCGGTTGAATTGATTTCATAGGATAAAATACTGACTTAAACAATCATTGAGCCTGCATGAGATTGGAATAATTAAGTGATGGTTTCCTTATGAATTTAATTCTTTTGAAAAATACATGAAACACATGAGTATTTCCCCAGTACTTATGGATATCTTTTTCTTTACAAAGTATTTGAAACATGGCTGGAAGAAAGCTTGTTAACATGAATTGAATAACTGTAAATGTAAACCTGTCCTATCAGATATAACTTACCTAGCATTAATGTCTACTTTTCCCCCCCTTTTTTTGCCAACGTAAAGTGGCTAAAAGCCAAGGTAAGAGACATTACTTATTTGATCCACAGTATTTCCTCTATATTGATAGAGGCTGCAGAGCCACTAAAATTTGAAAACTCTTCTTATGTCTGTCTGCTTTTCCCTGTAGGATTTATGTAGATTAAATATACTCAAATTCAGTTCAAATAAGCAATATTTAGCTTGGCTGTGTTAATATATCAAAGATATATTGACATCTACATTTATATAGGAACATTAATTTTGCTAACATTTATTGCTTTGCTCATTTTTCGATAGTTGCCTTGCTTTCATTGACTTACAATTAGGAGGTTTCCCAGACATCATATGTGACTTTGTTACTGAATTGTCAGGACGAAGATGATTTTTCTGATGGGTATTTGAGCAAATTGACAAGTAAGATCTATAGTTTATGCACACATTTCAAAAATTTTAGGAAACCCAGCATTTGAATGCAGATAAGTTTGATCTCAGTGAACATGTTTAACGATAAAATAATATATGAAATCCAGTCATTTTACCTGTATTTTGCTACAATTTGATATGAATGGCATAAAATGATAGGAAAAACCAAGTGCAAGCGGTTTCTTGACTTTTTAAACTGTAGTACCAAAGTCTTTATTCAGACTGTCTGGGAATCCTTAATTCACATTCTGATATTAAAAAAAATAATACATGGTGTTAAAACACGAAGAGAACAATTTGATATAAAAATAAAAGCATTTCTTTCCACATCTTAGCATGGAAATAACCAGCCTGCAAGAACTGGCACACTGTCGAGAACAAATCCTCCTACTCAGAAACCGCCAAGTCCTCCCATGTCAGGCCGGGGAACACTGGGGTAAGAATTCAACTAGGTTTTACAAAAGAATTCACATGCTAAAGGAAAAGGTGTTTCTGTAAGTAAGTGTATGGGATCCTTGCCATACTACCCTTTCTATGTGACGCTACCTTTTACAAATTCACTTTAATTCCTGTTTTCCTGAACAGAATCCCAAATGAATCTGACTGCTTTGTAATATTCTCTATAATCTGTACCAGGAAAGTTTTAATATGTGTATATATAATATTATTTATTTTTTGTCATCTAATTTTTTAAAAATATAAATCTGACTTGTTTGTTTTAAATGGAATGGTTAGAGTATTCAAAATGGTACCTTTGCATATGTTTATAATATCTATATTATAGAATTTTGACTAGTGGTTTTCTTTTGTACAGTATGGCTTACTAGTCCACAGCTCTTCTGTTTCCTTTATTGTGTGGCATCTGAGACTTAGGGACTCTTTACTTTAGAAAAGTATGCACTTTATATGTAACTAGACTTCTGCTGGTAATCTTAGGCCTCTTTATACTAGAGTAGCTCCAAGGGAAGGCCAGTTGGACAAGTAGAAAAGATAACAATGGCTTCTTCCTTCCTAATTCTCAGTGTACTAAATATAGTGAATACTTACCAAGGTATTACATTTCTTTAAGATTATTTTTAACACTGGAAATATTATATTGAATTTCTTGCTTTTTGTTGGAGGGTTTGTTCAGCACTCAGTCTTCTTTTAAGAAAGTCTTAGTTTTCATTTTTATTCATTAAACCCTTTCCCCCTGAAAAAAAAAACACATGAAGTTATTAAACTGAAAAGTTAAAATCATTTATTGAGAAATTAATGATCAGAATGTACATCTCCATTTATGGCCATGTTGAGGTAGGAATAAGTTGCAGCTTCCTATGTAAATAAATTTTAGCTTCCTATTTAAAGAACAGTGGCTTATGGGTGACTGAGCTGAGAATAATGTACATTTTAAAGTTTGATATTACTGAGCATTAAAAAAATTATGACCATAATTTTTAGAGATAAGGTTAGGACTTTAAATTACCCTCTCCTATGTTTTTTGTAAGAAAAGGTAACAAATTTTAGTTTGTATGTTAAAGTAACAAAATTCATATATCCCAGTGAGGAATATTTTTGAAAACTACCAACTTTATTATTATTTTTTTAAATCCTGGTATATATTGCCACAAAGGGAGACTCACATATTTTTGGGAAAAATACTACTTTATCTTTTTAATTCATTATTCCTTTCTCCACTATGCTTCTTTAGACGGAATACTCCTTATAAAACCCTGGAACCTGTTAAACCCCCAACAGTTCCTAATGACTATATGACGAGTCCTGCTAGACTTGGAAGTCAGCATAGTCCAGGCAGGACAGCGTCTTTAAATCAGAGACCAAGGACACACAGGTAAGCCTTCAGGTTGAGTATTTGAACATCTCTGAAGTGGGTGTTACTGACTGGTGTCAAACTCCTATGAAGGTGCTGAGTAAAGGTGAAGTGCCACTTTAATGCTAATACCAAATGTAAAAGTTGGTGGCATAATATTATATGTGTTCCTGTAATTTTGTGTTATAACTTCTGTGTTTTTTTAAAGATTTTAATGGCATTCATTGTACTATTAATGGATTGTTTGTATTTCCTCCTTTTAATAGCGGTACAGATATATATTTGGTTCAAGACTAAAGAATGTTTTAAAATACTCTTTCAAAAAAGTTCAAGGCAAACCACTCAAATACTTTTGGAGAAAAGATTTAATATTATAGGAATTATACAACATGATTTAAACTTTCAGAGATGGAAGGAAAGAAGATTGAGCTTAAATCTGAGGGAGACTTTATTAAGAGAATCAGTATACTAGAATATGTTACTGTATTTATTTTTAAATGTCCTAAAAACTATCCAGTGGGTTTTTAAAAATTTAGTTATGGAGCATAATAAGCATTCAGAAAAGTATCCACTTTATTAAGTATGCAACTTGATGGATGGACACACACTCTTATAACCATCACCCAGATCAGAATATGGAACATTACCAGCAACCCAGAAGCCCCCTCATGCTCCTTCCCAGTTATCGCCTTGACTCTCTTCCCCCAAAATGTAGCCACTTCAATTTTTGAGTGCTTTATAAAACCAAATAAATTTTTTATATACCCTAATTTGTTTTATTCTTCAGTTTTCTCTCTCAGTAACTTGGGCAGGGAACCTCTCTTCTACCTTCACTCTTAGGTTGGTAAATGGGAGATAACTTATCAAAAAAGATTTATGGGAATTCCACTAAATAGGGTATATCAAAATGCGAGATACTAGATAAGTGATCCTTATTACTGTTGCTACTGTTAGTAAACAAATTGTTAAGTTGATAGCTGCAAATTCTGTATCAGGTCAGGTTCATTGAGGAACAAAATTGTTCTCTTTGTTGAGGTTGAACTATTGGATCAAAGTATGGTTTTTCTCTATAGTGGCAGCATAGTTCAATCATATTCAACAAGCAGTTATTGAATGTTGTTCATTAGATGTTAGGCTTATTTGCCAATAAGGTATATTTCTTTTTTCAAGAGCTCATTATATTAGAACAGGGATCAGCAAACTTTTTCTTTGAAGGGCCAGATTGTCAATATTTTAGGATTTGTGGGCCTTATGGTTTCTGATGCAATTACTCAGATCTGTCATTGTAGCACAAAAGCAGCCATCGACAATACGTAAATGAATGTGGCTATGTTCCAGTAAAACTTTATTTATAGCACTGAAATTCTAATTTCATATAATTTTAATGTATTACAAAATATTATATCTCTTAATTTTTTTTTAACTATTAAAAAATTAAAAAACGTTCTTTGCTCACAGGTAGTAAAAATTGGGCAGTGGACCAGTTTTAGCCTACAGGCTGTAACTTGCCAAGTCCTTGCTGGAAAAAAGGCAGCTTCAGACAGTGTGTTCATGACTGCATTGTTGACTGCTCTTCATAGCGGGTTTTGAATAAACACTTGTTGACTCATTGTACTGTAAGATTTTGTTGGTGATAAATATTTCAGTAGAGGTGGTTTTAAGTACTATGTTTTCATTATATTGGTTCCAGATAGGTTGAGAAGTGGAACCATTTCAAATATTAAGGTTAAGATTTGTGATGAATAGTTAAAAATTTTCTACACACTCACATGCGTGCGCGCGCGCGCGCGCACACACACACACACACCTCCTTCCTGCCCTCCCTCAGGTTCTGCATTCCCAGAGTCAGCCAGTCTTGGGTTGAAAATACAGTATTCATGGGACGCAGAACCTGTGGATATGGAAGACCAACTTTTCATATTCGCTGGTTCTACAGAGCCAGCTTCGGGACTTTAACATCCATGGGTTTTGGTATCCAAGGGGTTTCTTGGAACCAATCTTCCAAGGATACTGAGGGATGACTATATGGCATAAAAGGAGTATTTAGTGGCCTTGGATGATTACAGCTTTTTAAAAATATGTCTCTACAATTGCTTTTTCACAATGTTTTTATTTTTTTCCAGTGGAAGTAGTGGAGGAAGTGGAAGTCGAGAAAACAGCGGTAGCAGTAGTATTGGCATTCCCATTGCTGTGCCTACACCTTCGCCACCCACTATTGGACCAGGTGTGTTATTTATTAATCCATGATAGTATTTATGAGCTTTATTGTGGAAGGCTGAAATAAATTAGTCGTATTGAGTAAAATTATTAAATTTGTGATTGTTGCTAGAACAAAGGCTGATAACAAAGTTATCAATATTTTTAGATTGCTTTTTACAGAGTCTTTAGGATTTCACCAGCTGTTTCTCCTTATATATGGTGCATATTAAGTAGTTTTGTTAAACAACTTTTTGTTGGCCATTTTGCTTTAGAAATATATTTATTACTCAGTGTCCATGGGGGTGGGTTTCAGGGTTCCCTGTGGATACCAAAATGCATAGATGCTCAAGTCCTTTCTATAAACTAGTGTAGTGTTTGTATATAACCTACACACATCCTCTCATATTTTTAAAATCATCTCTAGATTACTTATAATACCTAATACAATATAAGTGCTAATTAAATAGTTACACTGTATTGTTTAGGGAATAGTGACAAGAAAAATAAGTCTGCACATGTTCAGTACAGATGTAGCCATCCATTTTCTTCCCCCAGAAATCTTTTCAATCTATGGTTGGTTGAATCCATCAATGAGGAACCCATGGATATGGAGAGCTGACTGTATTTGCCTAGTGCACTAGTCAACAATGATAGTTATTATTTGAAGAACAAACCAGTATTATACGATACTCCAACTGGAGAATCAGTGTTTATAAAGGTGAATTATGTTTCTATGAGTTGCCTTGCAGGGCAGTATATACTCTGGTGTTTGCTTATTTTGTGACTTTACTACATTTATCTATGATATTCAGTATATATTTCAGTAAAATGCAATAAATGTAAAATAAGATTAAAATAGGAAAGTTATTTTACTTTTTAGAAAGTATAAAAATTTAAGAACTCCCTGGAGAGCATTAAATTAGCCTTTTGATTTTTAGTAAATGAAATGGAGACTTTTTATATTGTTAAAAAATGTATATTTTTAAAGTATGATAATGAAAAATGTTGGGAAAAAAATTCTTAGCTTTTCAAGCATATTTTTAAAAAAGGAGAAAAAGCCACTTATGAAAACAGGCATATTTGTTAGTTAAGGCAGGTATAAACTCAGTAGCCTTTTTACCTAGTAAAATTCTTACTCGTTTGAGCATGCTTTACATGTGGGTATCTTTTTTCTTTTTCTTTCCAATACATTGTACTTTCTTGCTGTTTCAGAATGTTTAGTTTTCTTTTCTTGTACTCTGACCTGAATTATAAACTATTTTATTAGAAAACATTTCTGTCCCTCCTCCTTCTGGAGCTCCACCAGCACCACCTCTGCCACCACTTCTCCCAGTGAGCACTGTGATAGGTGAGATTGCATAGCCATTGGAGCCATTGAACTTACTTTGCATAATTCATAATAAACTCCTCTGTAGCTAGTAGAGTGCTAGCTTTTATAGTTACTAGGTTGCAGATGATAATACAAAGATTAAAGTATTAAATCTAATATCACTAACTTCTGGTGAAAGGCTTCTGCACTTACACAGTAAACAAATATAAAACAACTTTTTCTATAATATGAAATGCTTGGTTTATAACCAGCCTAATGTGTTTTTATTTGTTGTTTGTTTAGATTTTTCTAATCTAATCCCCCCCACCCCACGCAAGTGAAACTTGATTTGGAACTCCCTGGTATATACAACAGTCAAAGGATCAGGGTGAAGGTGGGGATAGGAGGAGAAAAATGGAAAGGAAAATGATACGTGTGGGGTGGGGCACTCTGAGTCAAGTTGAACATATACCCACCTACCCTAGATTTATCAATTTCATTTCTACATATTTACCCTAGAGCACTAGTTCTCAAAATATGGTTAAGGGACCCCTGAGGAATACCAAGACCTTTTCATGGAGTTTTTGAGGTCAGAGCTCTATTCATTATTTGCCTTTTTCATTCTCATTCTGTTATAATGATACAGTGGAATTTTCTAGAAGCTGTATGAAGTATGATAAAGTCATTGCTTTGACACCTTAATGAAATGTGTACTTGTGTATTCATGTGTTTTAAAGATATATCAGTTTTAGTATCTAATAAGATAAGTATCTGTAGCTATAACCCATGTTAACAAAAGCCTTTTGGGGTTGTCTAATAGTGGACCCTAAGACCAAAAAGTGTGAAAACCGTTGTCCTAGAGCAGTGGTTTTCAGAGTATCATCCTCAGACAATCAGTATCTGAGACACAGTTAGAAATACAAAATCTAAGGCCCATTCCAGACATACTTCAATCTGGAAACTCTGAGGATGGGGCCAGCAATCTGTGTTAGAACATGCTGTTCATCCGGGCACAGTGGCTCATGCCTGTAATCCTAGCACTTTGCGGGGGGTGAGGCAGGTGGATTGCTTGATCCAGGAGTTTGAGACCAGCCTGGGCAACATAGCAAGACCTTGTCTCTGCAAAAAATACAAAAAATTTAGCTGGGCATGGTGGTGCACACCTGTAGTCCCAGCTCCTCGGGGGGCTGAGGCTGGAGGATGGCTTGAACCTGGGAGGTAGAGGTTCCAGAGAGCTGAGATGGTGCCACTGCACTCTAGCCTGGGTGACAGAGTGAGATCCTATCTTAAACAAAAAATAAGTCCTCAGGAAGAAATAATAGATTAATGATGAAGTTTGAGAACCACTGCCCTAGAGATTCAGAAACCATATTTAGGAATGTTCATAGTAGTAGTATTGATAGCACAAATCTCAATGAAACCAAAATGTCTAATAGTGGTAGAATGGATATATAAAGTATGGTATATTTACATACAAATAAAATAGCAAAAATGAATGACATTGATATACATAGCCACGTTGGGTGAATTTTAAAAAATATCAAGGAAAAAGCAATTCAGCAATATGTACAGATTCATTTTCATTATAAAAATCTATAAATTTGTAGAAACTGTATTGTTTAAGGTTGTGTGTGTGTGTGTGTGTGTGTGTATATATGGTAAAAACTATTTACAAAAGAAAGAGAATGTTTAACATATACCTTGTGGGGGCTGGAATCGAGGAAGGGGGTTAAAAGGAAGCCTCTGATCTTAATATTTTATTTTTTGAGCTGTATATTATTTAATTTTTTATACACATGTATGTGTATAATTCACATGTATAACATATAATTATGCATATAAGTCACACTCTGGCATTATTTATTTTATGATAAAATATTAAATTCTAAAATAGGCATAGCTCAGAATTGCTAAATGATTGGCTTTTGTTCTTGAATCACCAACAAAAAGTAATTCGGATTCTATACACTTTTTTATACAAGCCAGAGAAATGTAAAATCCTTTCACAGAGATTTCTATTAAAAATGGTTGGCTGGGAGTGGTGGCTTACACTTGTAATCCACCATTTTGGGATGCCAAGGTAGGAGGATTGCTTGAACCCAGGAGTTGAAGACTGGCCTGGGCAACATAGTGAGACTGTCTCTACAAAACATAAAAAATTAGCTGGGTTTGGGGCTCTCTCCTGTATTGCCAGCCACTCAGGAGACTGAGTTAGAAGGATTGCTTGAGTCTCAGAGGTTGAGGCTGCAGTGAGCTATGATCCTGCCACTGCACTCCAGCCTGGGCGACAGAGCCAGACTCTTTACCCAAAATAATAAATAAATAAATAAATAAAACAAAAACAGTTAAAGGCTTACTTCTTTTTTTTTTTTTTTTCCCCTGAGACAGAGTCTTGTTCTGTCATCCAGGCTGGAGTGCAGTGGCGTGATCTCGGCTCACTGCAACCTCCATCTCCTGGGTTCAAGTGATTCTCCTGTCTCAGCCTCCTGAGTAGCTGGGATTACAGGTGCGTGCCACCATGCCTGGCTAATTTTGTATTTTTGGTAGAGAAGGGGTTTTGCCATGTTGACCGGGGTGGTCTCTAACTCCTCACCTCAGGTGGTCTGCCTGCCTCAGCCTCCGAAAGTGCTGGGATTACAGGCTTGAGCCACTGTGCCTGGCCCTTAAAGGCTTACTTCTTGGCTCTCTGGAAAAGCTAGCTGTCCAAAATTACTTATTCATGAAGGCTTTTGAATAGACGATTCTTATAAAAACTGTTTCTATTTAGAAAATGAGCATGTGAATGATTCAGATAATTAGTGACTGCCTATGACTTGGGAGTTCCAAAATGTTAGATCAGCACTTTTTTTAGTGAACAACCTCTGCTGTGTGGTTTTATCTGATACCTCGTGTGACCTCTAAGAATGATTAGACAATTGAATGAAGATAAACTAGGATGCTGGCTTTTTACTTACTCTGTGATTGTTTGGTGTTTAGGTGGGGCAAGGAAAATAATAATAATCCTCAAGTTAACTTTGGAAAGTATAGTTAACTTTAGAGGCTTTGAACTCTGTTAATGGTTTAAATATGAAACTTTTGAAATGTTGGTAAAGATGACAATGTTAAGTATTAATAATATTTTCATCAGTTTCAGTATTAACTGATGAAAGTATATATATATGAGCATGCTAATTTTTTTTCAAAAGCAGATGCTTTGGATGTACTATGGAAAAGAAGCCCTCCAAGCAATGGAGAAAGAGAATAGATTTTCTAAACAAAACTGCCTTAAAATGCCGTATATTAGAGTCAAAACATTTTCTGCTTGTGTCAGTTATAAAAATTTAATAGGGAAAATGTATGTTAATCTTAAAAATTGGGAGATACACAACAAATCTGACATTATATGAAAGTGATTTAAAACTAGAAATGATACTTTTCTTAAAAATGATTTTACTTAATATGTATTGATACTAATAATTGCTAATTCAGTAAAAACTCAAAAATAGTAGATGAAAATTTATTGTTTAACTTGGATTTGACTAGAGTCTCGTAATGTGAACCAAAATTCTGAAAGTTTTATCAGTAGAAAGAAAGAAGCTTGTAAACCAGACACGAATATATTCATATTTAAAGACTGATGCTTTCTTCCTCACACTATCTTTTTGTACTTATTTTATTGGAAAGACAGTTTACATATGAAAGCTATGTATTCTAAAATGCACAAAAATTTATATATAATAGCAAAATACCATTTGGGATTATGTTTTTTAAAAGCTTGAGAATGTTACTTATTTACTTTTGCAGCTTTCCATGCAGCTGTTTTTTTTTCTGTTTTTGACTTTGGAGATAAAGTTACTTGATTTTTATCTTTATTTTGTGCCTTGGTCTTGAAAAAGTAATAAGTATTTCTTACTGAGGCCCTCTCCCGCTTTGTTCTGCTATCTAAGGTTATTACAATGCTCAAGTCTCTTTGTTGGTTGCCTTTGACTAATGCTTTTCAGCAGCCCCGGGCTCAGCTCCTGGTTCCCAGTATGGCACAATGACCAGGCAGATATCTCGACACAACTCTACTACTTCTTCGACATCTTCTGGTGGATACAGACGAACTCCCTCTGTGACTGCTCAGTTTTCTGCTCAGCCTCATGTTAATGGAGGTCCACTTTATTCTCAAAATTCAAGTAAGCTTGTGCTTTGCAGGCATACAGCAACAGTGGAGCTCCTTTTGAAGGAAATTATTTGAAACTATTATTCTTGCCAGTGATAGACAACAATTGAAAACCATACTGTTTCATGTTTATTTTTGTTTTAGGATATTAGTCCTTGAATCATACCATTTTAAGAGTAATTGCTTACCATTTTCTCTTCCAAAATTTAGACTTATCAAGTATACTTAACTAAATTTATCAAGACATACCTATATTGAGTATACTAAAATTTAATATGTCATTTTTATTACTATAAGTAGAACTAGAGAACAAAAACATTGCTGAAATAAACTGAATTTATTGGCATGTTTGAGACAGCCTGGTAATGGTAAAATTAAAGACACAAACATTGTGAAAGTTTTCCTTTAATATAATGAAATTGCTGGCTATCACTTTTAAGGTCATTAACCCATACAGAAATGAGTTCAAAACCAATTAAAAATGTTTGTGATGCCTGCTTAATTACTCTGTCTTTGAATAATTCTAACGGTGGGAAGGAATTTCTTTTGATTTCTTTCTGTTTACCTCAAATTGCACATCTCAGCACTAATTGCAATCAGTGTTTAAAAGCTGGTAAGAATAGAAAATAGTTTTAGCATATAATGTTAGGAAGTTAGAATAGTGTAGGGTAGTCATTAATATCACTTTTCATATTAAGATGTTCAAAGCAAAAAGGAAAAAAAGAAAACAATCAGAAATGAACCTGTTGTCCACTATATGCTTCTAGCTTAAAGTTGTTCTTACTGGGCACAGACTGAGACAAGTTTTCCTATATGGCTTTTGTGGCTCTTTCTAGAGCTGCATGTTATTTTAGTTTATATAAAAACACTGAATACTCAGTGAATTCTCCATAGTTACATTGGAGATTGCTTTAAGTTATTTTTATTTATAATGAATGACCTTTGTACATATTTTAGAGCAGAGCTAGGGGGAAAGTTCCTTTTTATTTTTGAGATAGAGTTTTGCTCTTGTCGCCCAGGCTGGAGTGCAATGGCTTGATCTTGGTCTGCTGCAACCTCCCCCTCCTGGGTTGAAGTGATTTTCCTGCCTCAGCCTCCTGAGTAGCTGGGATTACAGGTTTCTGCCACTATGCCCAGCTAATTTTTTTATTTTTAGTAGAGACAGGGTTTTACCATGTTGGCCAGGCTGATATCGAACTCCTAACCTCAGGTGATCCACCCACCTTGGCTCCCAAAGTGCTGGGATTACAGGCATGAGCCTCTGCGCCCAGCCAAAAGTTCTCATTAGTTTTTCCTTTAAATTTTAAAGATAAATTATGTTATAGCAAAAACTCCTAAGAATTGAAAACCACTTTAGCAGAAATATCAAAATTAACAAGTAATCCTAAAATTTATATAGCTTTTTCCTGACTAAAATATTAAAACTTCTAAGAAGTGTTAAACTTTACTAATTAGGATTTTTACCTAAAATTTGGTATTGAAAGGTAGCCAGTGTCTGTCTAAATATTCCAGATTATTTAATAATTCACTTCACTTATTTTATCAACTTTATTTTTTTCATATTCTGCATTTTTAGATCCCATCTTTATGTTCATTATTTTTCTTTTCCCCACCTAGACATTTAATTTACTCTGCAAATAGGATTTTTGGTGACTCTTTTATATAATACATAGTTTTGTAGTTTTACTTTAGCAGTGCTTGCGTGGATTATTTTCAGACAGGATACTTGAATTACTTAATGTCTACATTCTTTTGAATATTGGAAAGCAAATTTGGCCTCAGATTTTAAATTATTATGTTTTGTCAAATTAATTATCCTTCAATCTGAGTTACTGTTGGTGTTGCAGCAGTAGTAGTATGTGAATGTTTTTAGTGTTTTGATGTGCATATTTTCCCTTCTGTCTAAATGTGGTAATGATTAGTATCTTCACAGCTTAGCTTTTCATTTTCATTACATACTAATCAGCATGGCTAATTACTAAGGGTTGTTTCTAAAAACTTTTTTAGGTTTGTGAGAGTTTTTTGTTTTTTAAGTCAAAACCTCTAACCTTTTATTTAAGAGCGTTCTATATAGAGTGTTAGAATTAAATAGGATTGGTTTCACAGTGAATTCAATGTTATTTTTAGCTATGCAATCGATATTAATGAACGTAATTGCTTTGTTGTTACTTCTTTGAACACTGAACCTGTTGTCCACTATATGCTTTTAGCTTAAAGTTGTTTCAAATTTTTATGCTTACCAACAGAATTTGTGTGTTGGATTAATTGAAACAACCTTTTGATTAATCCTTGGTAACCAATAAATTGTTTTTCTCTGTCAATTTAGTGTTACTACTTGGTGACTACCAATAGACTAAATTTTGCTATCTACTCCTACTGACTTTTTCTGAGCAATCTTTGGCAATTACTGTCTTGTTAAAGTGAGACAAAGTCACAAACATATGAATGTTTACTTCTAGTCTATATTAATAATTTTTAATACATGAGCATTTGGTATTAATTTCCTGTCAATTATGTCATCTCCACAAATACATGTGAATGTGTTTCAAACTATCCAATGAGTTGTTAAAAATTACTTTAATGCAAAGAATTACGTATTTTAACTTATTGGAGATCAGGTTTCCTTTTTCAGAACAGTGATAAAAAGGTCACTTTTGAGATAGCCCATGAAACTCTGAATGATTAACATGATATATTCCCTTGTAAATTAAGGAGTGATATTTTTAAAAATAAAATTTCCAACTTAAAAAACTAACAACCTTGTTTTACAAACAAGAGTTTTTCCTGGAGAGCTGTGTGTAAATTTAGATATATAATAAGAACTGTCTTTAAAGGAAACCTGTGATTAATATTTTTATTGATATATGAAATAAACAGCTATTATATATTTGTTTTATTTATTTGGGTCCTAATTTACAACATTACCTTAAAGCTAGACAAACCTGTTATAGTTATGGCAAAGACACAATATTCTGGAAACCTATGTAGGTATTTCATTGTTATTTATTTTAGAAATCTTTCCTTAGAATTTGAAAATTTTATTTTACTAAAGGAAATGTGATGGTAAATTTAAATCTTCCCCAAACAATATAACATTAGGATTAAATTAAGTGTATTTGTTCTTTTATAAAATTAATTAATTGGCTAAGCACAACTTGGCCTTTAGGTTTGCTTGTGGGAAATGTACTCGAAGGTTCTGCAGGTTTTTGTTTTGTTTTTTGTTTTGTTTTGTTTCATTTGCAAACTGTTCTTTGCATACTTATGTTTGTGGTCCTTGTAACTGACTTCTGCTTTTTGTTTGTTTCCTTTTCTTTCCTTTATCTGTTTTACTTCCCCCATACTGTGTTGTTGCTACCAGTTTCTATTGCTCCACCCCCTCCCCCTATGCCTCAGTTGACTCCACAGATACCTCTCACAGGCTTCGTGGCCAGGGTGCAGGAAAACAGTAAGTTGGGAAAAACTGAGCTATCGAAGAGTAGAGGCTGTCTCCTTATAGCATGCATGGCTGATGATGAGTCATCATTTTCCTTACTTTTATTGAGAAGCTAATCTTATCTTGAAAATAGGTGCAGATATGTTACTGAAACTGAAGAGCACGGTCTTCAGTTTTTTCTCTTTGTGTGCATGGTTACTGACACATAAATTTCAAAGCTGCAATTTTCTTATGTATTTACATGATCCTAAAACAGGAGATCTGATCTTTACATATTGTTAAGGAAAGAATAATCAAACACAAAAATTCAAATTGTATGGAAACTTTTAGCTTCTGATAGTTATTAGAATTAGAAAACATTTTTATTCTAATACATTTATCTAGATATAGATAGGTATACTGTGAGATTAAATTTAATATGAAATTGGGGCAGGTGTTTCCCTCTTAATTACAAAAAAATTTAGGGAAAGCTTTGTAGCCTCAGATTTTTGCACATAAACGATATTGAACAATGTAAAGGTTCATTGTTAGGATAAGATTGAATGGCCAAGAATAAGTAAATTACTTTCATGCTATCCATTTCAGGGTGAGTGATAAGCAATTTAGCATTCTTTTCACATTTGGCTACATGCAGGCCCACAACGATTGTTTCTGAATATGAAAATTTGTTAACTTTTTTAGATCTTCGTTTGAAGATCAGGGATTTTTTTTTTGGAAGTTATTTTGGATATATGGCTTTAATCAGAATAGACTAGTTTATATTACTGCCTGATTACTTCTGAAATTCCAGAAAATGTATAATCCTAACTGCATGATCACAGTGAATGTTATATAAAGTAAAAAAAAAAACACCACTATTACTGAATTATAATATGCTAGAATAGCTGTTGATGGCAATGTGGTCTATTTCTAATTTACTTCATTTTGACCATCACCCTGAAAATAAATCTCAGAATGGTTTGAACAAATGAGTAACCCACTTGCCTAGCCTATCCTCCAAGGGAGTATATTGTAGCCAATTCCAGTCTTCAGCCTTTGCTGACCCTGTTGTGTTATTCTCCCCATCCCCTCTCTTCTGCCAGTCAAATATTTGTGTATTCGATATATGTGCTAGGCTCTGGGAAGAAAACCAGCAGTTGAAGACAAAAGCCCATTCCTCCAGGAAATGTGTGATCCAATTGGCTTGTTATAAAATGTTGTTTTGTAATGGTGAAATTTCTGAGTGTAAGCCATCCTTACTATTAATATGTGTTTGAAAACCCTAATGTGTTCAAACATTTAAAAAGACATCAATAATCAGCCTGGGCAACACGGCAAGACCCTGTCTGTACAAAAAATAGAGAATTAGCCAGGCGTGGTGTCATGTGCCTGTAGTTCCAGCTACTAGGGAGACTGAGACTGGGGCATCATTTGAGTCCAGGACTACAAGGCTTCAGTGAGCCTTGATCACAGTACTGCACTCCAGCCTAGGAGTGCAAAAATAAATAAATAGAGTGCAAAAGTAAATAAATAAATGATGGATGGATGGATAGATAGATGTGAATCTTGCTTTTAAAAATAAGTGAGTAAGGATAAACTGCTGGTCCTTAATGCCGCAGAGTTTAAAAACAAAGCCAGTGTGAACTTTTGAACTGCCATATCACTAAAAATTATTAGGAAATAAAATAGCCATAATGAACACAGTTTTGTGGGTCCAAAGATTACTGACTAGCTGTTTGGTAACTCTTTTCCTTATATAGAAATCCAGTATTAGTGTGCATTATTCTAGACATGCGTGGTCTTTGCTAAAGAGGCTCTTGGTACTATATTAGTTCTTTATACCAAACACATAAACTTGGGTCAGTGATTCTCCTTGTGCCACACATTCTCTAACTTTATTTGATTTCTGTTTGCTTTGAAAGTATGTTAGGAAGATTGGTGATAAAATATGTATCAGCACTTTAAATGTTTTATGAAGTGCAAATTTTGTTTGTTCTTCTCTTAAATACCCAGTTTCTTATGGCACTCAAAGTGGGTGATCATGAATGATTGTAGCAGTTAGCCTATTAGTGTTTCATTTTAAGATATAAGCCTCTAAAAAAGTCAGCAGTGTGTTTACATCTCTCTGTGATTATGCAGAGAATTAGATTAACCAAGATTTCTGCCATAATTTGAAGATAAGACAATGTAGATTTATAATAGTTGGACATAAAGACAATTTAGTGAAAACATTAAACTAGTATGATAAATCAAGAGTAAATGCAAGCTACCCACATATATAATTTACACATTAAAGCAAACTAAGGATATGAACTATGGCTGTTTGATGTCAGGAGGGGTTCATACCCATTTTCTTCTCCTAAATATTAAAAGTTTTATAGAGGAAGTTATGGGCAAAGATAAGATGGATCTAGGAATGAGGCAGAAAAATTAATTGTAGACCCATTTGATAGCTATTAAAGTGAGCATTACCATACAGGATTTGTTTTCTAATAGCCCTTTCATCCCTCAAGAGGGGATAAAATAGGAATCACAGCATTGAAGTAGTTATAGAAATAGGGTCATTATCTGCAAATATTTTAAACCTGGAGCCCTTGGTTGTATTTTCAGCACATTATTCCAAGGAGAATAGAGTAAATGTTTAAACCTGTATGACAAATAGATTATGGCTGATTTCTTTGATCACATAAGTAGCCCCAGAAATTGGCATTTGATTTAGTATGTTTGTATTTTGAATTTCTCCCCTGCAGGAATTATATAATTCCTGTATCAATTTGTATGAAAACATCTTCATATGTCTTTTCAACTTAGAAATTTAATTTCTTAGAAGAAATTTGTGGATCAGAAATTTAAGTTAAGCATTAGTTGGGTTCCAGCTTTGAATTCTTTAAATATTGGGAGCATTTGTTAGCTGATACACTAGTTCATTGAACACAGCTTTAGCCTGACATTTTCCCATTTCCCTGTTTACACCTTTGACTATGTAAAGCACACACATATATACTGACCACGACCATCTAGAGTTTGAGGTATGAGTCATTTTTATTGTTTTGTTTAATATCAGTTCCTTTTTGTTTGTTTTTTTAATTACATCTTCAACACTTTATGTTTAAATCTTAATTGTTGATGTATTCTTAGAAAATTGAATCTTTAGGATTTAGGCTTTCCCTCATCCCGTGCTTATGTTTTACTAGCAGTAATGCAGAATTTTAGCTTACTTTCTACATTAAAAAACTGATTATGAATATAAACATTTTTGAAAATGTTCAGTTAGATTTTTCTACTGGTTGAGAATTCTTTTTAAAATTTTTCAACTTGTAAAATTTAAATAACAGAGTAGAAAATCTACACATAGAAGCAGACCTAATGCCACCGACTTTACTTTTCTCTCCATTGAAACAAACAATAATCAACAAATAAAAATCTGTCCACAGGAGATTTAATTTTTAGGGAACCAAAGCTGTTTCAAGCCAAAATCAGGGGCACGAATAGCACAATGAAAAGTGATCAAACCATTAATGTAATGTGACTCATATCATTTACTGCAGTACAAATGACAAAAGTGACATAGGTTTATTTTAGGTTGGTTGTTAACATTTGTCCTGATCTGAACCTTGGAATAAAGAAACTACTCCTATAATCCTTACAAAAAGAGGCATTGTCTCCTAACATCCTGCATTTATTAATTTGTAGTACTTTCAGATACCCTTATTTTAAGCTCATTTTGTTATTTTAAAATGATTGAGTAGCATAAACTTTAACACACCAAGCTTTTATTTCTAATCATTGCATGTTTTATTATAGTGCATGCTGTACTTAAGTTAGAGCTTTCTTAAATTCTATTAACTTAGAAATTTCCATTTAGATGAACTTTTGATTCAGATCATGTGAATCTTTTTAGTTGCTGATAGTCCAACTCCACCACCACCACCTCCACCAGATGACATTCCCATGTTTGATGACTCTCCACCTCCACCACCACCACCTCCTGTGGATTATGAAGATGAGGAGGCTGCAGTAGTTCAGTATAATGATCCTTATGCAGATGGGGATCCTGCTTGGGCCCCCAAGAATTATATTGAGAAAGGTAAGGTACAGTCATTGAATTGATGTGAAGGAAAATAACTGAATCATAAAAATTTAGAACTATAAAGAACATCTGGTCCAATGTTTCTCAACCTTTTATATTATTCCCAGTGTACAGGGGCATGTTTTCTTTGTATTTTAAATTAAAATTGCAGGTTTGCTTTCAAACTACATATGCGTTCAGCTGAAGATTAACTTGCTGGACTGTATTTTATAGATGAAACAGCTAAGGCACAAAAATGGAGTTATATGTAATTAGTAAAGATTTTTAAAGTTCTGTCAAGCTCTATTGATTAAAATAGAAATCTTTCATACCTAAATACAGATGGTGCCTGATTTATGATGGTTCAGTTTAGGAGCTTCTTCAACTTTATGATGGTACAAAAATGATATGCTGAATGTATGCGTCTCAACTTATGATTGTGCTTTGTCTGGTTAAACCTGTTATAAATAAAAAATGTAAGTTATAAGTTGAAAATGTACTTTCAATTTACAGTATTTTCCACTAAACAGTGGGTTTATTGGGACATAACCCAATCGGATGTAAGTGGAGGAACATCTGTCTTTAAAAATATATTGGTACTATCATGAGGAAAGCCTCAATTAAAGTTTCAGTTAGGTGATTTTATAAAAGAGAAGACAAATTACCAGGACTGTATTTTATGAAATTATGAACTGCTCTAAAGTCTAATTTACCTAGAGTATCCAATATTCACTATAATTATTTATTAAGAAATCTAGGTGGGGAAGAAACCTTGTTTCTAGAGTTTTTTTCATTCAGTTCTGTGCTATTTAAAATCTGTATTTCTTTCTGCAGAAGTGGGAATCAATTAAAAATAAAATCTGTATTTCTATAGAGTTCTGAAAAATTCTTGTGATTTAGTTGATGACTTTTGGTTGCCTTTGAAATATATTTCCTTCTATTGGCTTTAATTGGGTTAATGGACTTTAAGCAAGTAGCTGTAATTCTTTCGACCAGCAGCATTCTTTCCTGCCCAAGTTTTGTATATGTGGCAAAAGTAAATTTGTTTTCTTTTAATTCTTTTTCTTTTTGAGACGGTGTTTTGCTCTTGTTACCCAGACTGGAGTGCAATGGCGCGATCTCGGCTCACCGCAACTTCTCCTGCCTCAGCCTCCTGAGTAGCTGGGATTACAGGCACGCGCCACCATGCCCAGCTAAGTTTTTGTATTTTCAGTAGAGACAGGGTTTCACCATGTTGACCAGGATGGTCTCGATCTCCTTACCTTGTGATCCACCCACCTCGGCCTCCCAAAGTGCTGGGATTAAAGGCGTGAGCCACTGCGCCTGGCCTCTTTCTTTTTTTTTTTTTTTTTGGAGACAGAGTCTTACTCCATCACCAGGCGGCAGGCTGGAGTGCAGTGGCGCCATCTCGGCTCACTGCAACCTCTGCCTCCTGGGTTCAAGCAATTCTCCTGCCTCAGCCTCCCGAGTAGCTGGGACTAGAGGCGCACAACCCCGCACCCAGCTAATTTTTGTACTTTAGTGGAGACAGTGTTTCACTATGTTGGCCAGATGGTCTCGATCTCTTGACCTTGTGAGCCACCGCGCCAGGCCAATAATTTACATATTGTTAAGAAAGTCTTAAATATTCTACTTTAGATTCCCATATACCTTCAAACAGGTGTTATTACTTACGACGATGATAAACTTGAGTGGCCTTGAATCAAGATTTACCCATATTTGCTTATTTGGTAAAGCAAATTTATGAAAATGGGACCATATTTATATAAGTTGACAAATTTGGAATGATATATTGGTTAATATACTTGATCGAAGAGCAGGATTAAAAAGTATCTTCCCAAGTTGGAATAAGAATCCTAAACTAGGGGTGGGTACACTTTTTTGGGTACAAAGCCAGATAGTAAATATTTTAAACTTTGCTGGCTATACAGTCTCTGTCACAGCTACTCAGTCCTGCTGTGGTAGTGTAAAAGCAGACATAGACAATACATGAGTAAGTACACGTGGCCCTATTGCAATCAAACTTTATTTTCACAAAATGCGGTGGTTTGGATTTGTCCATGGGCCATTTTGTACATTTTAGATTGCTTTCTCTTTCTACAAGTTTGCAAAGGAACTGAATATAGGCTGAGCATCCCTATCTGAAAGTCCCAAATTTAAAATGCTCCAAAATCTGAAACTATTGAATGCCAACATGATGCCGCAAGTGAAAATTCCACACCTGACCTCATGTGATGGGTCACAGTCAAAATGCAGGCGAACAACAGTTGATTTAGTGTTCCCAGGGGAAGAATAAAATTACCTTCAGGCTATGTGTATGTGAAACAAAAATGAATTTTGTGTTTAGACTTGGGTCCCACCTCCAAGATACCTCATTATATGTATGTAAAATTCCAAATCTGAAAAAATTCCCAAATCCAAAGGAGTTTTGATCCCAGGCATTCCAGATAAGGGTTACTCAACCTGTATCTTGAACTGAAAAGAATCACAGATACCACAGAATTGCAAAGTTCTCTAAGTATTAATTAAAATCCTTTAAGAGTAAGTAAATATTCTTTTTAAGAAATCTGGGAGTAGTCCCACAAATTAGCATGGGTCCCTGAATAAGTAGGATGTGATTTACCTTCCAGTAACTGTGTATTTTCAAATTGGATAGCTTGGGTTGTTACCTGCTACTGAATGGCTATGCAGCTTTCTTTGCCTTGTAATTATCTTGAAAAGCTGTGCTTTGCATATGATAGGCACTTGGTAGATATTTGAATGAATTGAAACATCTAGTAAATTCTAAAATTCAGAGAGCTTTCTTAAAGAGATTGACAGAACCTATTGGCCTCTTCAGTCTAATCAGATTATCATTTGGCTCTAAGATTAAGCCAGTTATTTAAGTACATGGTTGGCCACTGACATATTGATAAATACAAGAATTAAGAATCTTCATAAAAATAGTCGGTTTTGCTGTGCTGTATATTTAATTGGCATTGTCTTAAAATTCAAGTAAATGTTGGATGTAGTGCACTCATCTGATATTTCAACTTTTTTTCCCCCATAGTTGTTGCAATATATGATTATACAAAAGACAAAGATGATGAGCTGTCATTTATGGAGGGTGCAATCATTTATGTTATAAAGAAGAATGATGATGGCTGGTATGAAGGAGTCTGCAATCGAGTGACTGGTTTGTTCCCTGGGAACTATGTTGAATCAATCATGCACTATACTGATTAATTTTTTTTTTTTTTTTTTTTTTTTTTTTGCTTTTAAAGTAGATTCTTATTACTCAGTCATACTGTGGGACTATTATGGTTAACAGACCTGTCTTAATATGTTTTAAAATGTGCCCATATTTTCAGGACATGCTGTTTTATTGGTAAATTGAATGTCTACCTGTAAGCATAAATCTTTGAGGCAGTTTGTATATTGCTAAATAGCAATTTATACAAGAAGCTGTCCATAACTGATTATGCTTATGTACTTACACATTTTTAACTTGATGACCAGCCTAAATATTCTGGGGAAGTGGGGCATAATATTTAACGAATCACGATTCAGATTGTACCATTACGTTTCAGTGCAGCATGGTTACTAACGCTATGTCAGACTAATATTAAAATCAGAAGATTTAAATGCTGGTGCTGGTCATACTTTTTGGGTTAGATTCTCTCATTTAAAAAAATACTGTTTGTTTCAAGCATGCATAAAAATTTATGTATTGAAATATACTTAAAAATTCCAAGATGCTTCCAATTTGTGTAATACTTACCTGGAGGACTCGTACTTAGGTGTCTTAAAATGAATTGAGTCTTCAGGGTCTCCATGTGAAGCAAAAAGAGAATTATCTGTAATGTTGTAATTTGTACCTAAGTTTTTTAATGAGTGAAATTTGCATTATAAATTTTTTCCATTCATAAATACATAAGTGAACCAAAGGTTTTTGTCCTTTCCTTCACTGGTTTGCTTTTAAAAAAAATAAAAGATAATGATTTATTGAAGAATTATGGTTCTATTTTCTCAATATATTAACTTGGAAAAAAATTTTAGCCTTATCTCAGTCTGTCCCAACAGCAATGTGATGGAGTTTTGCAGATTCAGAATCTGCAGTGGTATTTACGAGTCAGTCTACTGAGTTCCTTTTTTAAAGAATCTTTTGAAGCTAAGAAAACATGTCAAATTGTGTGAATTCATTCTGTAGGTAAAATTCTTAAGGATTGCCATGTCCTTCAGTTTTACAGTGCACTGTTGTATGCTGGTTCAATGAAAGCAAATTTAAAAAGTACCTTTTACATATTGTAAAAGTGGATGCAGTTGATTTGTGAATAGGCACTATTGAATCCATTACCTGGCACTAGCAACATTAGAATTTTAAAATTGGGAAAGAAGGTGGGTCATGTATTAATCATCAGTGAACAGAGATTTACCTAACCAACAGACTTGTACTGTCTTTTGACGTGATCGAAATGCAACACATGCACTTTGTGTGTCTCCTCGTAAGGGAGGGTTGAGGGATGTTTTCTCTTCCTATCATCTATCTTGTGTATAATTCTATATTGTCTAGGATATTAAAGTAGAACACTCAAGTGTGGGTTTGTGTTACTGAGGATTTGTTTGGCATTCAAATTACCGTTATATACTGGACGTTACAGACTTTTAACAGCATAGTGAATGGTAAGAATAGTGCAAAACATTTCGGAAAATTAAAGATCATTATTGCTATCAAATCAATGTGACTATTATCATGTGCATTTTGCCTGTTAATTTTAAACAAAGTGTCATTAGTGATCAGGTAGCTACCTTCTACTTTTCAAGTGGATTGTTCTCTTAATTTGTATATAACCTACTGTCTAAATTTTATGTACAGTCTTTTATAATAAACCATTCTCCTATATGAAATTTTGGATACTGTTAAAATATAACTCGTGGACTTCAATGCAGACTTCACATTTTTCTGACCTTTATTCCTATAGTAAATCAAGACAAACCATTGAATTTTATCATTTATTTGTGTAATGGCCTTACATGTGGATATTAACAGTGTAAACAATACCACATATAACCATCAAGATACCTCGATTAGAATTTATAGGACTAGAATGACAGATTCGGATGGTTTAATTACATTTAAAAAGTTTTCTGAAAAAACTTTTGCAATAAAAAAAATAAACTGCCCATCAATAAGTGATATCTTTTAAAATGATTTTTGGTTATCTGCACATGAAGCAAACAGTGTATTCCATAAAATTCTTTAGGCACAGTCTGGTAAGATAGCTGCCAGAAAGAACAGGAAGAGCTGTCATTTATCTCTTGTGAGTACAATTTCTGAAAGTTGAATGAGGGCATCTCTTTCTGGGGATGGTCGAAGTTTACTGATCTCTCTTATTGCTTCATGGCAGTACTGCTGGGCGAGGTAGGTTGTTTGTTGCACACCATCACTCTACGAGATACAGAACAAAACAGATGCCTGTCACTGACTGAATTTCTGCTATAAGAAATTAACACATAGTTTTGAGATTAGATGAGATGAGGGTTAGTTAACAGTCAAACTGCATCTCCAGTGTTCATTGCCTGACTCATAGTCCTAGCATAGCTTTTTTTTTCATATAGAAGCAAATTTTTATTCTATTAGCATGCGAAGCACCTAGCTCATCAATATTACGTAGTCATCCATTTCCCCCTAATTTTTACTTAAGTATTAGTTTCTTAAAAGTTCTACACATACAAAATATCTTTATACAAAATTTTTAAGTGAAAAAAAAAGTAAAACTTTTACTTAAGAAATAAAGAACAAAGCCATAAAATGAAAGTACAGAGGGTTTATGATGAAAATCAAGTTCCTTTCTTCCAAAGGCACTCACTTTATCCATTAGTTTTTCTTTTTTTTGAGACAGGGTCTTACTCTGTCACCCAAGCTGGAGTGCATGGCGGGATCTCGGCTCACTGCAACCTCCACCTCCTGGGTTCAAGCAATTCTCCTGCCTCAGCCTCCCAAGTAGCTGGGACTACAGGTGCATGCCACCACGCCTGGCTAATTTTTGTATTTTTAGTAGAGACGGGGTTTTGCCATGTTGGCCAGGCTGGTCTCAAACTCCTGACCTCATGATCTCCACCTTCCTCAACCTCCCAAAAGTGCTGGGATTACAGGCGTAAAGCCACAGTGCCCAGCCTAGTTTTTATTTCTTAACAAGTTTAGTTATTATCTGTTACCTTTTTGTTAAGATGAGGATTTAGCCCACCCATACTGTGCCTCCTAATTTGATCATTCGCTGCTGTCTTTATTTTGTTGAATACTTCTGTTAGGTAGTGTCAACCTCTGATTTTATCTTGTATACCAGTGCTCCTGTCCTTCCTCTAACCACACCGGTACACTATAGATACACATTCTATTCTGTAACCATGTTTTAAAATATTGGTTCTCTCTAAAAGCCAAATACTAATAAAGTATCATTTCTATGGTGTAAAAATATTTACTGCAGAATCAAGTTATACTATAATTCTATTTCTTTCTCCATGGCTCATGATCCCTCTGTCATTATTTCTTTTTAATATGTTTTTTGAGACAGAGTCTCTTGCCCAGGCTGGAGTGCAGTGGCATGATCCTGGCTCACTGCAACCTCTGCTTCCCGAGTTCAAGGAATTCTTGTGCCTCAGCCTCCCAAGTAGCTGGGATTACAGCCATGTGCTACCACGCTCTGCTAATGCTTGGCTTTTTAGTAGAGATGGGGTTTTACCATGTTGGCCAGGCTGATCTCAAACCCCTGACCTCAAGTGATCTACCTTGGCCTCCCAAAGTGCGGAGATTACAGGCGTGAGCCACTGGCCCGGCCCCCTCTGTCATTAAGAATAGAATATTCCTAACACTGTGGTTGAAAGACCTCTGATTTTCTATACCAGTTGCTTAAAACATGACACATTTTAGTTTGCTGTGCCTTTTTGTAGAGAAGCCTGCCTTCTCTGTGTTTTCCACACATTTTGCTGAAGTACATCTGCAAATAACCTACCCAGAAAGTGTTCATGGGAAGTCAACTTTTTAGTCCTGATGTGTAGTGACTTTCTTTTGCCTTCAGATTTAATGGATCCTAGGTTTATAATGTTTCATCCTTATTTGGAAGACCTTGCTCCACTGCCTTTCAGCATCCAGTATTTTTGCCATTCACTGAGCCAGTTTTGACACCTATTCCTTGCAGAGAGGACAACTTTTTTATTTTCTTCCTGAAGTACTTGTTACATGATGGTACCGGTCCTCTTAGCTCTTATTTTTCACTTTTCCCCCTTTCTGTTTACACTTGGGAAGATTTCCTCAATTCCACATTGTAGCCCTGTGGAGTTCGCTCCTCACAGTCATTTTCAGTTTCTTAGAGCCTGCTCTCACTCATTTAAAAAGTATGATCCGGACTTGTTTTGTGAATGCGGTATCTTTTTGGATCCTCTTATTTATGTTTTTCCCGAGTTTTTTTTCTTGTTGTTATTTTGGTCTCATTCTTTTGTAATCTTGAGTTGTCTATTCACATTTAATGAGGGAATAGGGACTAGAAGCTCCGTGGGTAAACAGGGAGCTAGAATTTTGGAGAACATGTTTAGAGAACATTCCCGTGAATTTTTTTTTTCTCTAAATGCATTTCTGGCTGGGACTGCTGGAACTCTGCTATTTTCCATTGGTGCTACAATTAATTTCCCGCTTTTCAGTTCCACTTCTCACTCCAGCCCTCAATAATATACTATTATTTCCGAAGCCAGAACCTCTCCCAGGGCTACTGACTTCTTTATCAGCTATAGCTCGCTCCCATAGTTTTTAACAGTACTTTCAAACCATTCTCCAAAAACTGCAGTAACGCAAAATACAAGGCTTAACAGTACAGTCAGTTAAAAGAGAAAAATAACCTTTTAGGGGCTGGAGGTTGCTTTTTCAAATCTTTTAAAAGTCTGAAAGGTAATTATCTGGAAGTCTTTCAAGTACTGTACTAAGTATAGATACCACACCACAGTTGTTTTGTAACAATTGTTTGCTCCCTCCATCTCATCCAGTAGATCTGCTGGCTGCAAATGACAGTGAACTTGGAAATGGCTCATTCTCAAAAGAGTCAGTCACCAAAACTCAAGTCATGCAAAGAGATCTGGCTTCCACAGAAAAGTTCTGAAGATACGTGGCAATATATTTGAAACCAGCCACTAGCTCCTGAACAGGGTTAAACCATTCTTCCTTTAGAAGAAAAACATTTATATAAATGTATATTTGCCTAAGTTGGTTTAACTTTTTTGAATGGTCATTTTAGTAGCACTTTTATAACAGTCACATAGGATGGACTAGGAAAGCCCAATTATGAGTAGACTATTGCAGCAGTCCAGCTGCAGCCCACATGGGGACATGGATGAGGCTGGAGCCAAGGCTGGGTGATTGGCGGCCCAGTGATTCTGTTGATGGATACACAGGGAGGGCTAGCTCCACACCACTGGGCTTCAAAACCCTAACAGTTCACCAGAATCACTTAGGTACCTTACATTAATGTCTAAGCCTTACCCAAGACCAGTTAAAATCTTTCATAAGTAATCTAGAAAAGAAATGAAAATTAATAAAAAATCAGAAAACTGAGTTTTCCCTTCATGTTTTTTT
Organism: Aotus nancymaae; assembly: GCF_030222135.1. Taxonomy (NCBI): domain Eukaryota; kingdom Metazoa; phylum Chordata; class Mammalia; order Primates; family Aotidae; genus Aotus; species Aotus nancymaae. The sequence continues at coordinate 8,096,366 of NW_026988492.1, read as the reverse complement.
CATATCAAGAGTTGACCAGTCTTGTATTCTGTAATTTAATTTTTAGTTTAAATGTAACATTTTTGGATTAAAGGACTTTGCCATGTTGTTCCTGCTGCTGCCTTGCTTTTAAAAATAGTCTTACCTGTAATACATACTGTCTCGCTCTGTCCACGTCTCCCGGCAAACTGAACCGTCTCATGATCATAGCATTCATTTCTGGGAACTAACCAAAAAGAACATTTATTTATTTCTCTTGGGAGAAACAGGTGTTCTAACACTAGTTTGTAACAATAGGAAATAACAAGAAACAACAAAAATGTAATTAAATGTCTCAGTGATGTGGGGGAGCAATAAACTGTGGCAACAAAAGCTAAGAGACGTCCGGTCTGTGCCTAGGCACTGCGGTAAGTGTACAGGAGGAGACATTAGTCCTTGTTTATTCTGACGTTTTATCCTAGTCCAACATTGAGTAAGAGAGGCAGGAGGAATAAAGTACATCTCTAAAACAACATGGTTCTGGCTGAACATGGTGGCTCACTCCTGTAATCCCAGGATTTGAGGAGGCCGAGGCAGGTGGATCACCTCAGGTCAGGAGTTTGAGACCAGCCTAACATGGTAAAACCCCATTTCTATTAAAAATACAAAAAATTAGCTGGGTGTGGTGGCGCGCGCCTGTAATCCTAGCTACTCAGGAGGTTGAGGCAGGAGAATCACTCGAACCTGGGAGGTGGAGGTTGTAGTGAGCCGAGATTGTGCCATTGTACTCCAGCTTAGGCGACAAGAGTGAAACTCCATCTCAAAACAACAACAAAATCCAACGTGGTTCTTAAACTTTAGATCGTATCATTCCTAATGCCTGTACTGCCTGTGGGGCCTCCCTCAGTTTCTGATTTAGTAGGGTTGGAGCTTAGGCATGCAGTTCTAACAGATTCCCAGGTGACACCAGTATCTCTGATCTCTGCCAACATTTTGAGAGCCACTGGCCTAGGATGAGGATAGGAACTGGGCATTCTACTCTAAGTACTAAATTGAGGGCCAATTGTAAGCTACTGAGTTTTCTGAGCTGAGAGCTTTATGTGCAGAGCTCTGCCTTAAGCAGTGTGTACAGTGGATTTGAACAGTGGTGCATAACACTGACTGCATACTGGGATCAACTGGGGAGATTTTTCTTTTCTCCTGAGACAGAGCCTTGCTCTGTCACCCAGGCTGGAGTGCAGTGGCATAATTTCAGCTTACTGCAACCTCAGCCTCCCAGGTTCAAGTGATTCTCTACCTCGGCCTCCCTAGTAGCTGGGACTACAGATGCATGCCACCATGCCAGGCTAATTTTGTATTTTTAGTAGAGATAGGGTTTTGCCATGTTGGCCAGGCTGGTCTCAAACTCCTGACCTCAGGTGATCTGCCCACCTCAGCCTCCTAAAGTGCTGGGATTACGGGTGTGAGCTAGTGCACCTGACCTGGGGAGGTTTAAATACAGTTGCCTAGATCCTGTTCCCAGAGATTTTGGTTATATTGGCTTGGGGTTTAGCCTGGGCACCAGGACTTTCAACCCCCTCCCCCTCCCCCTCCCCCTGGTATTTTTAATGTGCAGCCAAGGTGAACAAACAGGTTACTGTAGTAGGTTATAAAAAAAGAGGCTTGAATTAAGTTGACAGCAACAGGGAAAAAAATAGGTAAAAAAGAAATTGAAGGTAAAGTCTATATTCTATAATACTTAGGAACTATTTAAACTGTCACCATCAACAGAATACAAAAGCCAGCACACCAAATCACTTCATTTCCTAGATCCGAGCTCTAGTCTTGGTTTGGCCACCAGCTGCCACAGCTGAGTGACTTCCTTAGTCCCTGGGGTCTTAGGCTCCTCATCTCCATGACCTCGCCCTTGAGCTCTAAGATGTCAGAGTGTTTGGTCTTGGCCACGTCAGTGCTTAGAGCAGCTGCCAGGTTTTCCCTGGCAGTGAACCTGAAGGATGAAATAAGTTGTCTTGTAACCATGACCAAGGTATTAGTAATCCTAGAAGAAAAAATAGGGCATACATAGAAAAGCCTCAGGCAATTGATCGCCGACGAAGATTGTTCTTTTCAGACCAAAATGTGTGTCAGAACAAAGCTCTAAATATGTAGAGACTGCTAACGTCCTTACAGAACTTATAGAGCCAGCAACTGGTTAGTTCTTATAAAAACCAGTAATTTCCTTTAGTTACTGGTCTTTTAAGAAGAAAACAAGCTACTAGAAAGAAATTGGGGAAGTCCCAATCAACTTTTTTAGTAAAAAAGCCAAATCAAGTAGGTTTTAGTTTTATTTTTTGAGAGTTGTTCTGTTGCCCAGGCTGGAGTGCATTAAACTTGTAGGTTCAAGTGATTCTCCCACCTCAGCCTCCCAAGTAGCTGGGACTACAGGCATGCACCTGACTAATTTGTAAATTTTTTATAGACATGGGGTCTTGCCTTGTTGCCTAGGCTGGTGTCAAACTCCTGGCCTCAAGTGATCCTCTTGCCTGGGCCTCCCAGAGTGCTGGGATTATGGGCATGAGCCACCACACACAGCCTGTTTTTTTAATACCATATACCAATACTGGATATCTAGAAGGTTTTATCATTAACACTGATGTGATCCTCTCCTAGACATCTGGTGACATGACCTTGTTTATGATGTATAAGCTTTTTCTACAGTACCAGCAAGTGTAGGAAGATGTGCTGATTGGGTGGTTTTCTCTGATGCTTTTACTATAAAAAGCATTGAGAAAGCAAAATTGGAAAAAATATTTCCATTGAGTGACTACATCCTTCCTTCCAAACATGTCGTGTGTGCAATTTTAATATGCAAATAATCAAACTCTTCCCAGGCACTCCCCAGGCCCCTTAATGTGTATGTGGAAAAGAAATGAAACACAGCAGGAGGAATAGTTGCCTGCAGATTTAGTGAGAAATAAAAATTGTTTGCTCAGGTGCCGCTTTTAAGAGTAGGAAAACCACCTGTGGATAAATCATGTTATAAGTGTGAAATCCATCCATAAACTAGACTACCAAGGTGATCCGTAAATGAGTTTATCCAAACAAAACTTGGGTAACTCAGGCACCAACTAGTCACCACGATAGCATAAGGCCTGTGCAGCTGGTGCAGGGGCTGGTAATGGCATTTGGAAACGTGGCTACAGCCTGACATTTAGGTCTAGTGACTTATCAAATAAGGAAGAGAAACAGAAGAAAGATTTTTTTTAAAGAGATACTTGAAAAGCAATATAGTCTCACCAGAGAAAGGAAAACACCTCCATTTTGTTTCTGAAGCTTTCAAAAATCCAATTAACATGGAGTTTTGTTCTTAAAGAAAATATGTACACATACGTGCATGGAAGGACACTGTCATCCTTTCATCCCCGGACTTCTCCAGAAATCCCCAAAACTCTTAAATCCTCTGAACCAACTATTATCAGGAAACCCCTTAAGAGAGATGTTAAAAATAAAGGAATTCCAAAGAGAGGGAGTCTGTCAGGTGCTGGGTGGAGCAAACTCCATGACAACCCGCCATGGCAAGTTAAAAAAGGAAACGGTGGTTTCCCCAGAATGCTTGTCCTGGTCCAGTATTCACAAATGGAAAAGTGCAAAGACTATCTCATCAGCAAACAAAACTCACCTACCAAAGGGAAAGGATTCCAGACACCTCAGAACTACTCCACTAAGCAGGTACATTGTTCACAATAAAGAAGACATGACACAGAGATGATGCTGGGAGTATCATCAGTGCCGGGGGAGTTAGTTACCTGCCCTGTGGGAAGGCCTGCTGCGTGTCACAGCTACTAGCTTCTCAGCATTACCAGTGGTAATAACACTATGTAAGATATAAGAAACGAATACTGGTCTTAGACTTGTTCAGTTCCCTGCTGTGCCATTTACTAGATGTTTAATTTTGGCAAGGTTTGAGCGTCAGTGTTTTATTTGTAGGATAGCCACCATCGTATCTACCACAAAGAGGAGTTGTGAGATTAGAGATAATGTATGAAAGGATCCTTTGTAAACTAAAAACACATTTTCATTAAGTGGAGAAACTGCACATTCTTATGTTATTTTTGGAACTTGTTTTTACCCAGAATTAATTTTAGTCCCATAAATCTTTTGACACATTTCTTGCTAAGAATCTCTTGTTTGACAGTGTATTCCACAACAGAGCTGAACCTTGCTGTTTTGTTAGAATACAACTTACAAATACTTATTTGGCTAACTGCTGGCCCATGTGTCACAGGAGAGAAACATCAGTCTACTTTTGAAATGAGTCCTGTCCAGAGTCGCTTCCTGCTCGGACTCATTCTGTGTTCCCTTTTCTGAGGCTGCAACGTGCCTTCTTTTAAACTCACTGCCTTATGAGCAGATGAGAACAGTGCTGTCTGGTGAGCGTGAGTAGGCGCCTCATGACTGGGATTTCCCAGTGAAGCACACAAACTGTAGCTTGGGGCACAGTAATCTTTCTTTCTTCCTTTTTTTTTTTTTTTAAACCCAGCATTTTTCAATCTCTTGTAGATTACTCACAGATACTATGTAGGAAAGTAATGTTTGCAGTTGTATAGGTGGTAGCCAACGACTCATTTTTGTAATCCCCAGCATAGCATCTTCAGGGCTCAAATGTTCCTCACTCATGCCTTAATGTACAAAAGGGGGTTTTATAAATTTTTGTTAAAAGTGGGCACATGTATTATGCTCCTTGATTTTGGGCTGGCAAGTAAGTCTCATTGGGAGAAAGGACCTATGTATGGCACACCTTTCCCTTCTTCCCTCAGCCTCCAGAGTTTGAGAGGATGGAAGCCTTATAATTATGAGGGCAGGTGTTCCTACAAAGCACCCCAACATCTCCATTCATAGCCCTTATTCCTCCAGTCACTGCTGTCCACTAGCAAGTCACCAAAGTAGCCTGGCCCAGCCACCCAGGACGTCGGCCTCCCCTGGTAAGAATCACGCTGCCAGTGGCTGTGCTAGATAGTGAGTGAAAGATAACCTTTCCTCTCCAATCAGAAACCCACCAAAAGCAAGGGCCGTGGTTTCTGTATCACAGTGGAATCATTGATTTCTATGGAGGACATGATTGACCTTTGTAAATGTGAAGACAGAAGAGAGGCAAAATCTCTGAAAGACCAAAAGTTACTATAATTTTAGACCAAAGAGCTAATGTTTAATTTCATGGCACAGTGATGAACATGTTACTGCTTTGCTACATGACAAATTAAATACTGAGATGAAAATCTATTAACAAGATGTCCCAGCACCAGCTAATGTCTCACTTATTTCAAGTAACATTCAGTACAGCCAAAGCCACGTGGCCAGCGTCTGGCGGAGGCTGTGAGGATGTCTGCTTTGTCAGTTGTGGGAACATCTTTGAAGCTTCCTAAGCCTTTCATTCACATTAAAGGGGGACGCGAGGGCAGCTGTACCGAGACCTCCCAGTCCCTTAATCTGGAGGAAGAAGGAACTCTGGGTCTGCCGCACTTCAACTGAATTCTTGAAATTTGAGGCAATGGCCTAACTTCTAAGGCCTCTCTCAGAGCAGCATAATCTCATTACACTTCTAGAACTAGAGAATTTCTTATGCCCTTGATACTTCCTGTGCCTTTTTAAGGGGCTCTGAGGACCACCAAAGTCCAGTCCTATAATCAAGATGTGGAAACCATTCACCTTGCCGTGCCCAAGATATATGGAAATAATCATGATGCTACCTCAAATGCCTACAGCACACCACAAGACACAAAGACCTTAAATAGGATCTTAGCTAAACCTCAAAATCACCCTGGGAGGAAGGTGGCCATCTTCTCAATTTTACAGATGGGGAAATGGGCTCAGCAAGGTGAAACGACCAGCCCCAACATCTCACTCAGAGCCAGGATCAAATGCAGACCTGCGATCTCTAATCTGAATGCCATCCCATCCACTGTGCCACGGGACATCATTTCTGTGGGGCTATCCAGTGACGCGTCAGAGGGAGTCTGTAAAACCTATAAAACCTACCTGCTGACAGGCAAACAGGACAGGACCAGTGGCTAACCCGAGCTTCAGATCAGCTGATGTTGGTTTGCCCATCTGGTCAGAACATGAGGTGAAGTCCAGTACATCATCTATTAGCTGGCAAAAGGAAAAATGGGATGTAAGGAGCACCGCCATGCCAACATCGCTGCCATCATTCTTACTATTTTCACAATTACACACTAGGGGAGAATGTTGACTGTATCACTATACCACCATTCTTAGAAATAAAAAGCACACCAACCTGAAAAGCTATTCCTATATTTTTCCCGTACTGATAGGCGATCTCATGCACCACTGGGTCAGGGCATCCTAGAACAGAGACCTGAAACAGAAGCAACATTCTGAGATAAGCTGCTTCCAGGTAGCAACAAAGTAGCCGATCCCTGGATGAAGAAATCATGTGTGTATGCCTTTAAATAAGAAGAAGCGGGGCTGGATTATGCACATTCGGGAGACACTGACATCAGAAGGACACCAAGTATGTACAGAATCACATTTCCAATCGAAGAATTTCAGTCTGAGTGTGTTGTTAAATTCTAAGAAAATTATCGTTCCACAGCCCCTACCTTCAGACAGCATAAGCAGCCTTTCCCACTGCTTAGGAAAAACTGAGCTACAACTGGACTAGTTCTGCTGGTAATATGCTAAGTAAACCCTACTGACTGCAAAAGAAACAGACCCCAATCTGTGAAATACTGACTTCTAGCCCTCAGCAAACTAGCCCAATTACTACTGCTGGCTTTAGTAACCTGTCAATGTATCCCTCATTTCAGGAATAGATACTAATGTAGTCACACACGATGCTGCCACACATTTCCCCATCTGTAGTCCTTTCTTTTCATCTTTGGTAATTTCATGTTTCTGAATGCAGTTATTTCTTAGTACGTCCATAAAAATAGTCTCAACCCTCCTGCTTCGGACACAGACATCATTCTTTCATTATCAGAAGGAAATTCACTGGTCCCAGTTTCCCCATTTCTCTCAAAAGAAGTAACTATATAAAAACCCTTTTCCCTCCTTTCAGTGGGGGAGAAATAGAACTTCTGAAAGTCTTTTTAAAACTCCAAAAAGCTAGCTGGCTTCAGCCGCTGAAGTACGTTTCCCAGTGCCCTCTAGGCATGTTAAGCAGGCCCAGCCACATTTTCAGAAAACAAAGCCTGGGTAAAACCAACGGGGGGAGGGGAGAGACGGTCTGTGTTCTGCTGGAGAGGAAGTGTCTCTGTTGACTCTCCATGAGAAAGCCAGCTGGCGCGCTGCACAGTTGTCTTTCTGTCAGGCTGGTGGATGCCAGGAAGCCCTGTCCCCTGACCTTTGGCGCTGCCTCTGTGGCTCTCCGGTCAGCGATGCACTTTGCTCAGGCGTCAGTGTGGTACAGCGCCGCAGGCTCTGCAGTGAGACTGTGGGGCTGCATTCGTGCCCATGTGACCTTGGCATGTTACTGAATCTCTCTTGGCTTCAGTTTCCTCATCTGTATGATGTAGAAATCACAAGCACTTACCTTGTGGGGCTGCTGTGAGAAACAGATGTGATGCTGCATTTAAGCCCTCAGTGCAGTGCCTGGCGCCTGGTTAGAATGCAATGTATGTTTGCTATTATCATTATTATCATCTCTTTTTAGAAATAGGGTCTCACTCAGTTGCCCAGGCTGGGGTGCAGTGGTGCAATCACAGCTCACTGTAACACTGAACTCCAGGCTCAAGGGTTCCTTCCGCCTCAGTCTCCTGAGTAGCTGGGACTACAGGCACGTACTACCACACCTACCTAATTTTTAATTTTTTCGTAGAGATGGAGTCTCCCATGTTGTCTAGCTGGCCTTAAACTCTTGGGCTTGTGATCCTCCCATCTCCGCCTCTCAAAGCGTTGGAATTACCAGGCTATGAGCCACCGCACCCGGCTGTTTGCCATTAGTCTGAATAATCCTCCTCCTCCTCCACTGGAACCAGAAACAGGAGCCTTGGCATTGTCAATGCATCTCTGCCAACTAAAGCCAGATCACATCATGTCTGCAGCCTGAGAATGCTTTTCACCAACTTAATGAAGTCTGTTGACTATGTAGCGCTTGGCCAGAAGTACATGATAAAATTGCATGCACCATAAAAGGTCAGGTGGCCACTGACTCGAGTGAACAATAAGCTCATAACTGCTTTCAACAGCAAATACCTTCCCACAAACAGGGTGCCTGCTTGTGGGAAGGTGTTTGCTGTTGAAAGTAGTTATGAGCGTGTTGTTCACTCTTTTCAACTGAAGAGTCTGGGAGACCACGTGGGGGACAATTCAGAAACGGAGAGAAGCTAAGATATCCATCAACTTGGCCAAAAGGGGAGCATGGGCAGCCTGGGATGTGCTGAGCTCAGAACAGAATGATACTGGGGTCAAGATACTCCTAGGTAGAAGTAACTGATAGTGAAGCAATCTCCTGTAGTGAGATTAATGCTGTTTCCTCAACCCGAAGCCACAGATAGTATAAACTTTCTTCCTGAAAAATGAAAGATTTTCTAAAAATCTTATTATTATTTTTTTTTGGAGACAGTCTTGCTCTGTCACCCATGCTGGAGTGCAGTGGCACGATGTGGGCTCACTGTAATCGCCACCTCCCTGGTTCAAGCAGTTCTCCTGCCTCAGCTTCCATATGCCACCACACCCAGCTAATTTTTGTATTTTTAGTAGAGATGAGGTTTTACCATGTTGGCCAGGCTGATTTCCAACTCCTGACCTCAGGTAATCCTCTTGCCTTGGCCTCCCAAAGTGCTGGGATTACAGGTGTGAGCCACCACGCCCTGGCCTAAAAATCTATTTCTAAACATCTTAATGGATTAAAATGTGTGGAGCACATTTGTATGATTTGAGCTAAACCTCACAATACCCCACAAATATGGATTATGTGGTTGGTGATGATAAAAGCCAACAATTCCTGAGCACCCACTATGTGCCAGGCGCTGTTCTACAAGTTCTCCCATTTTAAGTCACTTACGAGGTTCAAGAAACAGGCACAGAGGGTACCAGGCATTACATAGCTCCGACATGCTGGAACCTGAATTTCATCCCAGAGAGTCTGGCTTCAGACACTGTTCTCTTCATCACTTAGCTGTGCTGCGTCTATGCTGGGTAAAGAAACGGAAGCTCCAAGAGGTCAAGGAATGTGTCCAAGTAAGCACAAAGCTGCAGTCTGCCTGCACCGGCCCCTCCGTGTCCACACGTGCCGACACAGAAAGAGCTTACTTAGTGGGCAGCCAGCGTCTGCCTGACATATGGCGAAGGTCATTACTGCTAAGATTTCAACTACCCCAGATTTGTGTGGGGTAGCAGAAACACCACGCCGGAGAGTCCTGCTTCCCCATTCCAGGTCAGGACTGCCTGGATCTGTGGCAGGAAAACAGAAAACTGCCACAAGTTAGATGCAGCACAGCACAACATACAAGAAGGCAAAGAGGTGCATGGGCCTGCACTCAGCATCAGAGAGACAACTCACATCTTTCTGGGAGTGGGTGGAGCATGAAGATGATTAAGTCAAAGAAAGTGGAGCTCGACTGACTGTTCTGTTAGAAGCAGATGCTGCAGCCGGGCTGTGTTGTGCATATGCACTTCTTTCTGGGGAAGGTTCCCAACTTGTATCACATTCTTACAAGCCTTGTCTCAATAAAACTGGAAAGGGCTGGGCGCGGTGGCTCACGCCTGTAATCCCAGCACTCTGGGAGGCTGAGGTGGGTGGATCACCTGAGGTCAGGAGTTTGAAACCAGCCTGACCAATATGGTGAAATCCTGTCTCTGCTGCAAATACAAAAATTAGCCAGGTGAAGTGGTGTGTGCCTGTAGTCCCAGCTACCCAGGAGGCTGAAGCAGCAGAATCACTTGAACCTGGGAGTTGGAGGTTGCAGTGTTCTGAGATCGTGCCACTGCACTCCAGCCTGGGTGACAGAGTGAGACTCTATCTCAAAAACAAAACAAAACAAGATAAAATGCTGGGAAGACCATTTGTATTGGCAGGGGACAATTACTGGATATTTATCAAGCATCTCTATCTATGGAGTGTGTGTTTGTGCCACCATTAGTTAAGAGATATATTCCAATCCACATATGTACTGTGGCCTTAGTTATTAAAAATAGTAGAGAGCAGGGCCAGTGCAGTGCAGCTCATGCCTATAATCCCAACACTCTGGGAGGCTGAGGTGGAAGGATCACTTGAGCTCAGGAATTTGAGACCAGCCTGGGCAACATGGCGAAACCTCATCGCTACCAAAAATACAGAAAGTTAGCTGGGCATGGTGGTGCATGCCTGTGATCCTGGCTACTCGGGAAGCTGAGATGGGAGGACTGCTTGAGCCTGGGAGGCAGACGTTGCAGTGAGCCAAGATCCTGCCACTGCAGACCAGCCTGGTCAACAGAGTGAGACCCCATCTCAAAAACAAAAAAAAAACCCAGGGTCGGGCACACTGGCTCATGCCTGTAATCCCAGCACTTTGGGAGGCCGAGGTGGGCATATAACAAGGTCAGAAGTTCAAGACCAGCCTGACCAATATGGTGAAATCCCATCTCTACTAAAAATACAAAAATTAGCTAGGCGTGGTGGCACGTGCCTGTAATCCCAGCTACTCAGGAGGCTGAGGCAGGAGAATCGCTTGAACCTGGGAGGCTGAGGTTGCAGTGAGCTGAGATAGCGCCATTGCACTCCAGCCTGGGTGACAGAGCGAGACTCATCTTAAAGAAAATAACAAAACAGGGTGTTGTCAAAAGACAACCGAAAACATTGGGAGAAAACATGTAACATAATCTCACAAATAAAGACAATATTCTCTCTATATAAAGAAACCTTAAAAACAGAGAGGTAAAAAGGCAATATAACCCACTGGAAAAACAGGCAACAGACATGAACAGACAATTCACAAAAATTAAAAATATAAAGATGGCCCATAAACCTGGCCAACATGGTGAAACCCCGTCCCTACTAAAAATACAAAAATTAGCCTGGCATGGCGGCATGTGCCTGTAATCTCAGCTACTTGAGAGGCTGAGGCAGGAGAATCGCTTGACCCTGCGAGGCAGAGGTTGCAGTGAGCCGAGATTGTGACACTGCACTCCAGCCTGGGTGACAGAGTGAGACTCCAAAAAAAATAAGAAAAAAAAAGATGGTCCTTAAGCATCTGAAAAATGTTTCTCCTCAGAAAGGAGAGATGTAAATTAAAACTCCACTGCAATACACTCTCCTTCACTGGACTGGCAAAAACTCAAAAGTGTAATGGCACTTTCAGTTAGTAAGGCTGTGGGAAGAGGTTCCCAAAAGCTGCTGGTGGAAACACATATTCGTACAGCCCTGACAGAAGAAAATTTGTTGGTGTCTAACAAAACCACATGTGCAATTACCCCTCAATACGCCCTGCAGGCACTCCTCTCACAACACAAAAAGGTTTACGCAAGGTTAGCCCTTGCAGTAGTGTTTGTAAGTGTAAAACTCGGGAAACCTAAATGCCCACGTATAGAAGACTGGTTGAATAAACCCTGCTATGTCCATACAATAGGATCTGATACAGCGGCTGAAAAAAAAAAAAACTTTTAAATTACTTATTTTTTGAGATGGAGTCTTGCTCTGTCACCCAGGCTGTAGTGCAGTGATATGATCTTGGCTCACTGCAACCTCCACCTCCTGGGTTCAAGCTATTCTTGTGCCTCAGCTGCCCAAGTAACTGGGACTACAGGCGCCCACCACCATACCCAGCTAATTTCTGTATTTTTAGTAGAGACGAGGTTTCACCATGTTAGGCTGGTCTCGAACCCTGGCCTCAAGTGATCCGCCTGCCTTGGCCTCCCAAAGTGCTCAGATTACAGGTATGTGTCACCATGCCCAGCTAATTTTTGTATTTTTAGTGGAGAAGGGGTTGCCCTACGTTGGCCAAGTTGGTCTCGAACTCCTGATCTCAGGTGATCTGCGGGCCTCAGCCTCCCAAGGTGCTGGGATTATAGGCATGAGTCACTGTGCCCAGCCCTGATACAGCGGTTTTAAAAATGAGGAAGATGCTACAAACCAATGCGGATTCATTTTCCTAAAAAACTGTTAACTTGAAGAAATGCAAAAGGAAAACAGAGTCGTCTAGGATACTACTTCTTGCTGTAAGAAAGAAGGGAAGATAGAATACTTGTGTCTGCTTGTTTGTGCAAAATGAAACCCAGAAAGGAAGAACCAGAAACAAAAGAGGCGGCTTACCTACAAGGGGGTAGGGGAAGAGAACAAGGTGAAACGGAGAGTTACCGTATTGCATAGTTACGACTTTTGGAGCTACATTAATTTTTTTTTTTTTTTTTTTGAGACACGGTCTCACTCTGTTGCCAGGCTGGAGTGCAGTGGTGTCATCACGACTCACTGCAGCCTTGACCTCCCAGGGCTCAGGTGATCCTCCGACCTCAGCCTCCCAAGCAGCTGGGACTACAGGTGTGCACTACCACACCCAGCTAAGTTTTGTATTCCTTGTAGGGACAGGTTTCACCATGTTGTCCAGGCTAGTCTTAAACTCCTGGGCTCAAGCAATCCATCTGCCTTGGCCTCCCAAAGTGCTGGGATGACAGGCGTGAGCCACTGCGCCCAGCCACGTTGTTTCAACACTCAAAACAACAACAACAGCAGCAGAACGCTCGAAACCAAAACACGGAATCAGCAAGCATGAGAGGGAATCCCTACAATGGAATAAAAAATGAACCCAACTATTAACCTATTTATGCCAGAAGTTGCAAATTTTTTTTTGTGTGTGAAAAACCAGACCTTGGCAATGACCTTGAGCAACAGGATAGAAATTACTGCCAGCTGGGAGCTGGGGCTCACCCCTGTAATCCCAGCACTTTGGGAGGCTGAGGCAGGTAGATCATGAGGTCAGGAGTTCAAGACCAGTCTGGCCAAGAGGGTGAAACCCTGTCTCTACTAAAAATACAAAAAATTAGCTGGGCGTGGTGGCACATGCCTGTAGTCCCAGCTACTCTGGAGGCTGAGGCAGAGAATCACTTGAACCCAGGAGGTGGAAGTTGCAGTGAGCCAAGATCTCACCACTGCACTCCAGCCTGGGCGACAGAGCAAGACTCTGTCAGAAACAGAAACAACAACAAAACTCCCACAAGCTCAGCATTCCAATAATGGATCACTAGGCATAAACGGATTAATGTATTCCAAATAATAACATGACCATACTGATATGTAGAGAAAGGTAACTTGTGAACAGTGCTTTGATTATATGATCCTCAGGCCCAAGACAAAAGGAATGATAAACAAATACTGAACTCTAGCTACTAGGTTTGTTTTTCACAGAGATATGAGTCACAAATTTGGAAACTCTTAGGGTATATTTTTGGATTGTGCAAATAAATAACACCGTGGAGAATGGGAGCCAGGTCTCTCACTATTGGGGAAAGGAGTTACAAATAAGAAAAGATGGAATCCTGGAATAAACCACAAATCCTGTGGTGTTAGATGGATTTCGAACTATCTGTTTGATACCTCATGGTTTTGAATAAATATGGAGTAAGATATACACATATCTACCTACATATAATACATACATGCATTTCCTAGCTCTGTCCATTGAATGGGCCTAGAAACAGTGACACCCACTACTCAAATTTTGGTTTGTTAACACCATTTTCCACCAAAAGGAAAGTGGGCTCCTTGGAAAAAAGGGAATGCCAGGTCTAAGTACAAGATGAGCCTGGAATGTCTCCTGCCAAAAATGGAGTGTTGAAAGAACGATGGAGGACACAGAAGCCAGGTTAAAGGGCGCCCCCCATTAGCCAAATACTGGATAACCGGGTATTAAAGTAAATGACATATTGCTTCTCGGCCTTTTGGCTAAGATCAAGTGTAAAGTAAACGACAGTATTATAATCTACAGAATAAAATAGGATGGCTGGACATGGTGACTCACGCCTGTAATCCCAGCACTTTGGGAGGCCAAGGTGAGTGGATCACTTGAGGCCAGAGTTTGAGACCAGCCTGGGCAACATGGCGAAACCCCATCTCTACTAAAAATACAAAAAGTCAGCTGGGTGTAGTGGCAGGCACCTGGAATCCCAGCTACTCGGGAAGCTGAGGTGGGAGAATCACCTGAGCCCAGGAGGTGGAGGTTGCAGTGAGCTGAGATTGTGCCACTGCACTCCAGCCCGGGCGACGGAGCAATACCCTGTCTCAAACAAAACAAAACAAAACAAAACAAAACAAAACAGAATAAAATAAAAATCCAAGAGCCCATACAGTTAAGAGCTTCCTTATAATGGAATATCAACTCTTCACCTCTTTTGAGAATGAAATTAAAAAAAAAAATAAATAGAACACCAACTCTCTTGTGGAAGAGTGATACAGATGATGGAATTAGAAAAACAGCCATTTGACAACTGTCAGAATAATATTTACATAATCTGAAAATACTTCACCCAAAATAGGTTAAAATAGTAATTTTAGAATGAAGAAACCTGGCAGACATTGTACTTTTTTTTTTTTTTTGAGATGGAATTTCATTCTTGTTGCCCAGGCTGGAGTGCAATGGCACAATCTTGGCTCACTGCAACCTCTGCCTCTCAGGTTCAAGTGATTCTCCTGTCTCAGCCTCCTGAGTAGCTGGGATTACAGGTGCCTCTACCACACCAGGCTAATTTTTGTATTTTTAGTAGAGATGGAGTTTCACCATGTTGGCCAGGCTGGTCTTGAACTCTGGACCTCAGGTGATCCGCCCACCTCGGCCTCCCAAAGGGCTGGGATTACAGGCATGAAGCACTGCACCCAGCCCGACAATATCCTAATCAAGTGATCCCGTCACGCATCATCAGTAATGGGACAGACAGACAGCATGCAGCTCCTGGTGTGAGGAGCTGAGGACAGCATCGCTCTTGTGGTATTCTTGCCAAACATTCATAACCTGGATGGAATCTTGTGAAATATCAGAAAAGCCTGACTGAGAGGCTCAGCAACATAACTGGCCTGCATTCTTCAAAATACCAAGGTAATGAGAGACAAAGAAAGATTGTTCTAGATGACAAGAGACCAGAGTCATGACAACTAAATGCAACATGAGATCCTGGACTGGATGCTGCAACAGAAAATTGTTTTCCCTTCTGTTATAACGGTTTTAGGAAAGCTGGCAAGATCTGAATGAGACCTATAGATAGACATGAATATTGTTTAAAAAAAAAAAAAAAAAAGAGGCTGGTGTGGCATATGGTGGTGTGCACCTGTAATCACAGCTACTCAGGAGGCTGAAATGGGAGAATCACTTGAACTTGGGAGGTGGTGGCTGCAGTGAGCTGAGATCGCACCACTGCAATCTCTAGCCTGGGTGACAGGGCAAGACTCCATCTCAAAAGGATTATGCTGGAAACCATCATTCTCAGCAGACTGAAACAAGAACAGAACACCAAACACCACATGTTCTCACTCATAAGTGGGTGTTGAACAATGAGAACACATGGACACAGGGAGGGGAACATCACACATCGGGGCCTGTTGGGGTGTGGGAGAGCTAGGGGAGGGATAGCAGGGGGTGGGGGGATTGGAGAGGGATAACATTAGGAGAAATACCTAATGTAGGTGACGGGGGGATGGATGCAGCAAACCACCATGGCATGTGTAACAATCCTGCACAATCTGCATAGGTACCCCAGAACTTAAAGTATAATAATAAAAAAAAAAAAACAGTAATTTGAAAGATACAAAGAATAAATTAACAGAGAGATTACCAAGAACAGAAAAAAAGAAGAGTGTTCTGCTAACGTGACCCACAAGACGCAATTCTGTAGTGGCACTCTGGGGCTTTGAAAATCAAGTAACAGGAAGAGAGACCATTAATTTCAGGCCACAAGAAGCACTGGAGAGACTAGAAATTCAGGGGGGAAAAAAAAAAACAAAAAAAAAACGGGAAAAACAAGGTATGATTACCATACCCAGCTCTGGGTCCAAGTCTTGGCTCAGCTACTATCTGGCTGAACAACACTGGACACGCCCCTGACCCCTCAGGGCTCATTCCTACCAGATTTCCTGGGGGAACAGGCCACAATCTTCACTGGTAAGCTACAAAATGTATTTTGCATGACCACATATGCAAATAAATAACTCATCTTTTGACAATAACATGAATTCTGTTTTTTTGTTTTGTTTTGAGGGAGAGTCTCGCTCTGTTGCTTAGGTTGGAGTGCAGTGGAGCGATCTTGGCTCACTGCAACCTCCGCCTCCTGGGTTCAAGCGATTCTCCTGCCTCAGCTTCCCAACAAGTAGCTGGGATTGCAGGCATGCACCATCATGCCCGGCTAATTTTGGCATTTTTAGTAGAGATGGGGTTTTTGCCATGTTGGCCAGGCTGGTCTCGAAATCCTGGACTACAGTGATCCACCCGCCTCGGCCTCCCAAAGTGCTGGGATTACAGGTGTGAGTGACTGAGCCTGGCCTAAAATGAACTCTATTTTAATATCAGTCAATCACAAAACAATCCCCCTAGACAGCCCTCTCTTAGAGATTATAATATTTTCACTAAAAATGTGGTAGAGGGAGGGGAGATGAAGAAATGGTATCCTTAGTAGAATGCAGCTTGTAAGTTTCCTTCCAATTCTCAATACATTTTGCAATTCCATTAGTAGTTCTTCTGTAATAATTCTGCCCTTTCAATTCTCCTCCTCCTCTCTTTTCGATGCATCTAATTTGCTTCGCATGCATTTCTTTGGAGCTCGCATGGCTCTGCATTTTAAATACCAACAGTACATAAAAATAGCCATTTTGAATCCATAACACCTCTGGAATATTGCCCATAGGCACTTAAATATAGAAACTTTTATTCAAATAGCTCACACTATGATTTTGCTTTATTATTCTAAGAGCTCTGGAGTTTAGGAATAAATCACACGGAAAGAGGGTAGTGCTGGGGTGATGCCAGCATGCCCCCTAGTGGGCAGCATGAAATATTTCATTTTTAATACAGGTCCAGCCATGTTAACATGTAAGAATGAGGTACATCTCTTTATAAAAGAATACCTGTGTTCTTAAGCAGAGAACAGTGACCACAAGGAAACCTCTCTGTCATGATTCGGGTCCATTTCTTTGGACCCTTTGTAAGATTCCATTACTGAGTGAATTTCTGTGCTGGCTCCAATTTGGTCCTGCCCCTCTGTGCCTGCGGGATGTCTGCTTGGTGCAGACAGAGTCTCACTACCTGCTAATGCTTCTAAGGCTTTATTTTTTAAATAATATTTTTAAGTAGCTACGGGGATCTTGCTATGCTGCCCAGGTTGGTCTTGAACTTCTGGTTTCAAGCAAACCTCCTGCCTCAGTCTCCCTAAATGCTGAGATTACAGGTGTGAGCCACCTCGCCTGGCCATACTAATGCTTCTAAGTTTGCAGTCTCAAACTTGTGAAATTATCAATGAGCTTCACTTAACACATCCTAACGATAAATATTAATAAGCAATATTAAGGCACCCTAATGTGTTAAGAGGATGGATCCTGACCTTCAGGGAGATTTGGGCCATCAAGAGTATGGTAATATATAAAGGATTACTGTAAAAGTGTTAAGAGCACCCATTTAAAACAGGCTCTTATTTAGCATCTCATATCTATATTTCCTTCCATCTCACTTAAAAAAAAAAAACCCATGTAATTTCTTGGAAATAATAACATAATAGCCCTTTTAATAAAAAGACAAAAGCAGTCGAGACTGTGGCTGGCATGTTCTACATAATTCACATTTCTTAAGGTTTCCATCAGGTCTTTTTAGGAAGAAAAGTTTGTCCTCACTTTTTTTTGGCTTGCTATTATACATTTCTCGACACTTTCAAAACAGAGACACTAACACAAGCAACTTCTTCACCTGAGAGTTCTGAGCAAAAACTCTCTTTACCTGTTAATTATGTTAGGAGTCTATCATGACAGCAATTTAAATGTGACCTTTACAGGTCTTCCCTATTTGTGGCTGTAATTACATGGGAATGTCATTTGTTAGAGACAGAATGCTTGTTCTTAGGTGTCACAAGGGAAAAAACAGCATTTTTCCTTTCTGTACTCTTTCTGCAGAAAGTAAAATTGCCTTGCTGAGAAAACTTTTTGTCTGAATGCTAATTTTTCCTTGTGACACCTGAGAATAAGCATTCTGTCTCTAACATCCTTTGTCCAGCTTTTATCTCTGTGTATTTGTCAGGCTTAGAGATGGGCAGATGAACAATTCTATGGAGAGACTGTTTCTCATTCTTGGACTAACAATGAATGCCAAACATTGGTCTACAGATTAAAGGTATTACTCAAAGAAAAATGTATACATGTGTATGCAAAGTGGAGGGAAGGCAGGGAGAAAGCAAGGATAAAAACAGTTATGGCTTATACTCAACTTACGCTCTGAAGAAATAGGAACTGTTTATATTTCATGTAAAAATATTAGAAGGATTGGCCCTGTGAGGTGGCTCATGCTGTAATCCCAGCACTTTGGGAGGTCAAGGTGGGCAGATCACTTGAGGCCAGTTCGAGACCAAACCGGCCAACATAGCAAAACCCCGTGCCTATGAAAAATACAAAAATTAGTTGGATGTGATGGTGCATACCTGTGGTCCGAGCTACTCAGCAAGCTGAGGCAGGAGAATCACCTGAACCCGGGGAGGTGGAGGTTGCAGTGACCCGAGATCACACCACTGCACTGTAGCCTAGGCCACACAGCAAGACTCTGTCTCAAAAAAAAAAAAAAAAAAAAGTATATAGAATGCTAGTACAATCTAAGAGGTACTTTTTCCTGGGTAAATACACACACACACACACACACACACGTGTGTGTGTGTGTGTCTGTGTGTGTATATATATATATATTTTTTTTTTTTTGAGACGAAGTTTCACTCTTGTTACCCGGGCTGGAGTGCAATGGTGCAATCTCGGCTCACCGCAACCTCCGCCTCCTGGGTTGAGGCAATTCTCCTGCCTCAGCCTCCTGAGTAGCTGGGATTACAGGCATGTGCCACCATGCCTAGCTAATTTTTTGTATTTTTAGTAGAGACGGGGTTTCACCATGTTGACCAGGATGGTCTTGATCTCTTGACCTCGTGATCCACCCGCCTCGGCCTCCCAAAGTGCTGGGATTACAGGCGTGAGCCACCGTGCCCGGCTATATATATATATATATTTTAAGACAGAGTCTCACTCTGTTGCCAGGTTGGAGTGCAGTGGCGCGATCTTGGCTCACTGCAACCTCTGCCTCCTGGGTTCAAGCAATTCTCCTGCCTCAGCCTCCCAAGTAGCTGGGACTACAGGCACCTGCCACCACGCCCAGCTAATTTTTGTATTTTTAGTGGAGATGGGGTTTCACCATGTTGGCCAGGATGGTCTCGATCTCTTGACCTCATGATCCACCCACCTCGGCCTCCCAAAGTGCGAGGATTACAGGCATGAGCCACCGCGCCCGGCCCTGGGTGAATATATTTAAAAACAGAGCACTTCATTTTTAAAAGGTGAAGTGTTAGAAACAGTGTGTGTGACAACAATCATTAGAGAAATTATTTATAATAAATTGTTCAAAATGATACACAGTTTGGCAATTAGATTGGGGAAGGTGTGGGAAGGCTTATTTTGATTCAGTTCTTGGGAAGAAAAGATGAAAAGTCAACACCTGCATACCAAAAGAAGATGGCAAAAATGAAAACACAGCAGAAGTCCTCTACTGTTTGGGGATGTCATTCTTTTCCTCATTAACCTCTTGGGATTTTTGGGTACTATTTTATGATTCTTCACTGAAATATTTTCTAGGAGAATTAGCTCCCAAAAAAAGAGCATGAGGCTTTAACTTGAAGAAAGACAGAACGTACATACTGCTTTACAACTGTTGGCTATCAGGCTGGCGGTCTTCTTAAAGGTCTTTTCAAGGTAGTGGGCAAATCTTTCATTCTCATTTTCTTTTGACCCAAGCTGAAGAAATTCACCTATAAAGAAGGAAAGGGGTCATTCAAGAGGTGGTTTTATTGCCTGGCTAAACACCAGGATTGAATAACAAAGAAGAAAAATGAGAATCAACGTACCACGCACCAAATCTTCAATAACTTGGGTTAAAATAGATATAACAGTTGTATTTCCAATTCGTGCCAGAGCTATAGACGCTGCAGAAAGAATTAAATCTCCTGCAAGAACAGCCTAGAAAAAGATGGGGAAAACACAATGTTCAGAAAAAAGTATCAGAGCAATAGAGCCAATGATGAAACTGACTGGAAGGGATCTTCGTGGAAGGGGGGCTCATCTTGGATGTAGGTTTTTTTTCTTTTTAACCTTCCTCTTCCTCAGCAGGAGTCTAACAATCAGTTACAGATTTGGGACAGTGTTTGAACTGGACTGGCTCTCAGAGATGACCATGTCACTTCCCAGTTCGTAATAATGGGTTACAGATTTGAGGCAGTGTTTGAACTGGACTGGCTCTCAGAGATGACCATGTCACTTTCCAGTTCGTAATAATCGGTTACAAATTTGGGACAGTGTTTGAACTGGACTGGCTCTCAGAGATGACCGTGTCACTTTCCAGTTCGTAATAATCGGTTACAGATTTGGAACAGTGTTTGAACTAGACTGGCTCTCAGAGATGACCATGTCCATCTCCCCAGCTGACAGCTGAAGAAATCAACGCCTGGAGAGGGAGGGCAGCTTCCCCTCACAAGCTTCACCTGCCAGCCGCACCAAAACGCAGCTGCCTTCGGTTTTGCCACACTGGATGTTCACTCTTCCCTTGGGCCTTTCCACTTACTGGTCCTTCTGCTCAAAAAGTTCCGCCCCCTTCTTCACTGAGTGGACTTATTTGCATAACGAGGTCAGATGCTACCTCCAAGAAGTCCCTCCACCCACCCCGATCCCTCAGTCTGGTCAGATGCCTTCCTTTTGTGTGAGCACAACACCCGTGCACACGGCGACCATCACACCTTGCATACCAGTCAGGGATGCTCTAGTCTCTAAGCTCCCAGGGCAGTGGGGAGGGTGGGGTGGAGTGGGAGCTCGGACTAGGAATCATCTCAGCTAGTACTGAGCACACTCCAGAGAATGGCACGATACGTGTTATTTTCAATGAAAACTAAACCAAGGAATTTTGGCTCAAAGTGAAATGCTTTTTGTACTATATGACACTGCCCCTCATTCCTAGGTAAAAAAAATTTTTTTCCACTGAACACTAAATAATCAACATCTTTCCAATCTTCTTCAGATTGTGATAGACATCTACACTATTAGCAACTAGTTACAAATTACTGCATAAATAGTTGAATTATATGCTATAATCAAACTATATACCATATTAATTTGCATATTTAAAGATACATATGTTACTTTTTTTTTTTTTTTTTTTTTTTTTGAGACAGAGTCTTGCTCTGTCACCCAGGCTGGAGTGCGGTGGCACAATCTCAGCTCACTGCAGCCTCTGCCTGGTTCAGGCAATCCTCCCACCTCAGCCTCTTGAGTAGCTGGGACTACAGGCACACACCACAATGCCCAGTAATTTTTATCTTTTTACTAGAGATGGGGCTTCACTATGTTGGCCAGGCTGGTCTCGAACTCCTGGCCTCAAGTGATCCAACTGCCTTGGCCTCCCAAAGTGCTATGACTACAGGCATGAGCCACCACGCCTGGCCATTAAGTGTTATATTCTATAGTAATCAGTCATAGAGGCTAGAGTTCACAGAATTTTTCACATAACTATTTTAGATACTGTCTGAGTTCTTTAGTAACTAAAACATTGATGTTCAGTGTGTTTACCAATTAATCACCACTTTATATAATATATATAATGTAAGATACCCTAATGTAAGTACACGCTGATAAAGTCATTTTACAAATTATGATATGTATGTACACACTTTCCCCCACCCAGCCCCTACATCATTAGCAGCTCAGGGCTCAGGATCCATTGGCCTTTACTTTTTTCTTCTCCGGGCCGGGGGTATCCTAGAGGCCAAAAGGTCCAGCATATGACACGGACTGTGGAAGGCCAGGGGTGGGAGTTAAAGGAAGGAAGTGCCAGGAAGCCCAGGCCAGGCCTGACGAGGGCTTAGCAAGAGGGCACTGAGTGTGTGGGTTTTTGTCCTGGTAACAGCAGTTGTGGGTGAGGGAGGAACCTAGCAGGTAGCCCTGGGCTGAGCAGATGGCTGTCAGCGCTGGAAGAGGCAGGTGAGTGTGGCACACGTGTCCTTGACCTGCTTTCAGAAAGAGGCCCCCAACGGCAGAGGCAGACACATGGGGGCTAGCCAAGGAGAAGACCTTCATTTGTTCTCTTGGTCCTCCTCCCCGACCCAAGGCTCCAAATAAGGCTTTAGTCCTCCAAATAGGACTGGCCCTGCCTGAAAACAGACACAGCTGATTGCAGGGACGGGCCACAGAGCTACCCATGTCCTCTCCAAACCAAAATGCCATCTGCTTTTTTGGCTAACTCTCTGAGGTATACAGTTCGGTCAACAGGACATAAAACCTTTTAGTCTAAAATTTGAAATAAAAGGCATGTAAATGAAACTGCAGGACTTGATTTCAAAACAAAGTCATTTATGGTCAAATAAAATCAGCATGTGAAGATAGCAATGAACATATATATTTCTTTTTTTAATGAGGAGAATTAAATAGGAAGGAACCAGGGATACTATAAATCCGTGAGAGGGAAGGAGGTGAGGGTGGGGCAGTTATATTTGCACAAACTTGGTTTTTTGTTTTTGTTTTTGTTTTTGTTTTTTTTTAAAGTCTCACTCTGATGTCCAGGCTGGAATGCAGTGGTGTGATCTTAGCTCACTGCAATTTCCCTCTCCCGGATTCAACCAATTCTCCTGCCTAAGCCTCCTGAGTAGCTGGGGTTACAGGCACATGCCATCATGCCTGGCTAATTTTTGTGTTTTTTTCAGTAGAGACAGGGTTTCACCCTGTTGGCCAGGCTGGTCTCGAACTCCTGGCCTCCAGTCATCTATCTACCTCAGCCTCCCAAAGTGTTGGGTTATAGGTGTGAGCCACTACGCCTGGCTAATTTTTGTATTTTTAGTAGAGATGGGGTTTCACTACGTTGGCCAGGCTGGTCTTGAACTCCTGACCTCAGGTGATCCGCCCGCTTCAGCCTCCCAAAGTGCTGGGATTACAGGCGTGAGACACGGTGCCCGGCCTGCACAAACTTTTTGTTTGCTCTTCAGTGGAGGCACATGTGTGGTGATGGTGACGGATGCCTGCTCTCCAAGGCCTGTGCATTTTTATTCTCATTTGTTCAACTCTATTCTCATCTTCAACCCAGGATCTCTGCATCTTCAAACCAAAGTCCCTGCTTCCCATATTCCCCATGCTAGCAATACAGAAATATGCTTTAATATATACATATATGAACCAAACCCAATTACAGAACTTCTATTTCAAAAGATAAAATTTTCATGGTAGAACAGTACCTCTCTGACATTTCCTTTTTATTTTTTTTTTGCTTTGACATTGACATGAAGCACTCAAACAAATTTAAAAAAATTAAACTGAATCTGGGTAATCTAAGCCCAAAACTAAAATGTATGATTCCTTAAGAAATACACTTTTGGAGACCCATGAAAATCCATTTCCTTACAACCAAAGGAATTCTATTAGAAATACTAAGTTTAAGTAATAGAAAATGTCATAGAAAAATATTTATCTATATATAGATAAGACATGAATACTTTTTTGAAATTTGGAAGACCACATTACATTTGAGCAAGCATATTTTACTTAGTAATGAGACAAAGCTGAAAAACAACTGTGGTCCAAAAAGCATGTGATTCGATAAGAGATTTTAAAAAACCAGAAAGACGTACCTTCTTTTCACCCCAGATCTTATTAACTGTGTGTTTTCCTCTTCGAGAACTTGCATCGTCAATAACGTCATCGTGAACGAGACTAGCAGTGTGGATCATTTCTGCAATTAAGGCTATGGTGCGCTGGCTGGCTTGCACATGTCTAATTAACAGAAAGCAATGCTTTTTAGCAGACGTCGCCTAGAACCTTCTCAGCAATCAGCTTGTGAAAACTGGACATCGGATCTAGGATAAAGAATGTTATTTCTCTAAGAGAAACTGTATAAAAACTCTGGCTTCATGACAGAGCCATTTCTATCATTTGAAGAACATTTTACAAATGCATGAGAAACCCTGCCATGACATTTTATGAATTCCACATTAAAGAAGTAGAAATTGTACAATTAACCCAAAAAAAGGTAAAGGTAAATGATCAGAAGTCTGGCTGATCTTACTGGGCTGATGAATCATCTTTATAGCAATGTTCTTGGTCAGATGTTAAGTTTACAAGTTTATAAATTTTGGGGTGCATAGGGAACATAAGTGAGAAGCATTTTTTTTTTTTTTTGAGACATAGTTTTGCTCTTGTTGCCCAGGCTGGAGTGCAATGGCCCAATCTCGGCTCACTACAGCCTCCACCTCCTGGGTTCAAGAGAGTCTCCTGCTGCAGCCTCTCAAGTAGCTGGGATTACAGGCATGTACCACCATGCCCGGTTAATTTTGTATTTTTAGTAGAGACAGGGTTTCTCCATGTTGGTCAGCCTCCCAAAGTGCTGGGATTACAGGTGTGAGCCACCTTGCCTGGTGAGAAGCATTTTTTTAAAAAGTATTTTAAAGACTCAACTGTCTCAATGTTCGAAGCTTTTAATACTGCCTTTTTTTTTGTTGTTTTTTTTTTTGAGACAGGGTCTCACTCTGTTGCCCAGGCTGGAGTGCAGTGGTACAATGTTGGCTCACTGCAACCTCTGCCTCCAAGGTTCAAGTGATTCTCCCACCTCAGCCTCCCTGAGTATCTGGGCTACTGGCACACATCATCACATCTGGCTAATTTTTGTATTTTTAGTAGAGATGGGGTTTCACCATGTTGGCCAGGCTGGTCTCGAACTCCTGACCTCAAGTGATCCACCCACCTCGCCCTCCCAAAGTGCTGGGATTACAGGCGTGAGCTACCGTGTCCCATGTAATAGTGTCTTAAATTAAATATTTAGTATGACAACCTCTGTAACCAACAGAGGATATTTGTAAAATTTTCTTCCAACCCACATTTAACCTTCTCATTAGAAATTTAAACTTTTATTTCCCAAGTTTAACACAAACTATAGGGTAAGTGGGCTCAGAAAGCTAGTAGTACACATACGTGAATTTTACAGTTAAGAGGGAATGTCCCCCATTTCATTTTAATCATTATCACCACCATCATCGATAGGAATTTTAAAAAACTAAATTTCAAGTAAATCAAACTGGGGAAATAACCATTTGGAACCTATGCCTGATTTAAACATACCAGATGTTGCACTTATTCCAAATGCTTATTTTCAAACATCAGGTTATATCTTAGAGGGGAAAAAAAGGAGAGAGATTCTGAAATACAACTTTTTCTTTAAGAATCAAATCTGAACATCTGCACAAGGCAGTGCTCATTCCAATTCCTCAGACCCGGCAGAAAGCAATGAAAAATGAAGTATAACTATATAAAAGGTGCTGGAGTTTAACTATCGACACTAAATCAGCATGAGAAAAGCTTTTGATCTAGCTTTACATATAATAAAAATATGATGCCATGCTGGCTCCTCCTACCAACAGCCTTAGAACTAAACTCTAGACTCTTCCAACTGCTTTCAGGCTAGAAATCACGCCTACAGTGCTACTCATTCTCTTTTTTTGTGTGTGAGACTGAGTTTTGCTCGTCGCCTAGGCTGGAATGCAATGGCGCCATCTCGGCTCACTGCAACCTCCGCTTCCTAGGTTCAAGCGATTCTCCAGCCTTAGCCTCCCAAGTAGCTGGGATTACAGGTGCATGCCACCACAACCAGCTAATTTTTGTATTTTTAGTAGAGATGGGGTTTCACCATGTTAGCCAGGCTGGTCTTGAACTCCCAATGTCAGGTGATCCACCCGCCTCGGCTTCCCAAACTGCTGGGATTACAAGCGTAAGCCACCGTGCCTGGCCTCATTCTTTATTAACATTTCACAGTTACAACTTCTTCTTTATTTTTGGGATGGAGTTGCCCTCTTGTTGCCCAGGCTGGAGTGCAATGGCGCGATCTCGGCTCACCGCAACCTCCGCCTCCTGGGTTCAAGCAATTCTCCTGCCTCAGTCGCCCGAGTAGCTGGGATTACAGGCATACACCAGAACGCCCAGCTAATTTTGTATTTTTAGTAGAGATGGGGTTTCTCCATATTGGTCAGGCTGGTCTCCAACTCCTGACCTCAGGTGATCCACCTGCCTCGGCCTCCCAAAGTGCTCGGATTACAGCATGAGCTATCTCGTCCAGCCACAACTTCTTAATATTTCCAGATGAAAACAGATTCTTCCATGGGGATGTAGCAAAACAAAAGCAATGGGGGGTAGGAACAAATTAGCATATAAAAACCACTTCAGTAGTCTGGGCACAGTTACAGGCTCTTGCCTGTAATCCCAGCACTTTGGGAGACTGAGACAGGCAGATCACTTGAGGTCAGGAGTTTGGGACCAGCCTGGCCAACATGGCAAAACTCCGTTTCTACTTAAAATACAAAAATTAGCCAGGTGTGGTGGTGTGCATCTGTAGTCCCAGCTACTCGAGAGGCTGAGGCAGGAGAATTGCTTGAACCCAGGAGGTGAAGGTTGCAGTGAGCCGAGATTGCGTCACTGTACTCCAGCCTGGGTGACAGAGACTCCGTCTCAAAAAAAAAAAGAACAAACAACCCCAAACCCCCAAAAACCACTTCAGTAAATGAGAAAACAAAGACTCAGATGGCTTTTAAGAGCTTACTCTGAATCCCTCAGCAGATTCAGTTTTGCTATTAGAATACTGAAGTATTTTTCAGGTAAATTTACTAGGCCCTATCTTCTTTGAGTAGAATGCACAGGAAAAGATGTAGACTTTCACAGTTTTTTTTTTTTAAATATAAAGGCGATTTTTTAGAGTATTTTTGCAAGTGAATTTCAGTCTAATAAAATACACGCCTCCTAATAGTTAGTAGTAGATCTCACCTTAAAACAACTGGTAAGGTCTAGCCTTTCTCATGCATTCATAAGTTAGGCACCACTTCCATTATCATACGTTACATCAGCAGATGGGCTCCTGCTGAGAAGCTGCAATGAAACTGGCAGCACTCACCAAGACACTAGCTTTTTTTTCGTAATCTGAAGCTATTATTACAACAAAGATTTCTTAAAATATTTTGAAATTTCATAGACTACTATATATGCATCTAAAAATGTCATTTTGTGGAAAAGACTATTTCGGGAGAGAGATCCAAGATGGCTGATGATTAGCAGCTCGGGCACGTACCTCCCAGTGAAAGCGCAAAGAACGAGAGGACGCCACACTTTCAGACGAATATTAGTTGCTAACGGACCACGAGATTCCCAGTGGAGGAGCTCCACGGGTCGCCAGGGCGACTCTTGTGGCCGGCGTGGCGGTTTTGCTGGTGCCTTAGCACGCCAGTTCTTGGTGCAGAGTCCGGATATTCCCGGG
Organism: Aotus nancymaae; assembly: GCF_030222135.1. Classification (NCBI taxonomy): domain Eukaryota; kingdom Metazoa; phylum Chordata; class Mammalia; order Primates; family Aotidae; genus Aotus; species Aotus nancymaae. The sequence goes on along the minus strand of NW_026988492.1, from coordinate 8,068,953 downwards.
CAGAAAAGCACCATCAATCTTAACACCGCTGTTTTGGCCGGCTCAGTGGATTGCTCAGATTTCGGCGCAGGGAATCAACAAGTTGGACGTCAGAGACCCAGTTAGAAAGTCGGTAATTATAAAGACGACAGACAGACAAATATATAATGAAGGGAAGAAACCAGCGTAAAAAGGTAGAGAACACTCAAAATCAGAATGCCTCTCCCTCTACAGGGGATTGCAATTCCTCATCAGTAACGGAACAAGGCTTAATAGATTACACCGGTATTCCAATAACAGAAGCAGGTTTCCAAACGTGGGTGATAAGAAACTTCTGTGAATTAAAATAACTTATTCTAACCCAATGCAAAGAAACTAAGAACCTTGAAAAAAGGTTTAACGAAATGTTAATGAGAATGGACAATTTAGAGAAGAATATAAGTGAATTGATGGAGCTGAAAAACACAACACGAGAACTTCACGAAGCATGCACAAGTTTAAACAGTCGAATTGATCAAGCGGAAGGAAGGATATCAGAAGTCGAGGACCAGCTCAGTGAAATGAAACGAGAAGACAAGAATGCAGAAAAAAGGATGAAAAGGAATGAGCAAAGTCTCCAGGAAATATGGGACTATGTGAAAAGACCTAATTTACGTTTGATAGGTGTACCTGAATGTGATGAAGAGAATGAATCCAAGTTGGAAAATACTCTTCAGGATATCATTCAGGAAAATTTTCCCAACCTGGCAAGGCAGGGTAATATTCAACTCCAGGTAATACAGAGAACACCACAAAGATATTCTTCAAGAAGACCAACCCCAAGGCACATAATTGCCAGATTTATTAGGGTTGAAATGAAGGAGAAAATACTAAGGGCAGCTAGAGAGAAAGTTCAGGTTACCCATAAAGGGAAGCCTATCAGACTTACAGCAGATCTCTCAGCAGAAACCCTACAAGCCAGAAAAGAGTGGGGACCAATATTTAACATCCTTAAAGAAAAGAACTTTCAACCCAGAATTTCCTATCCAGCCAAACTAAGCTTTATGTGCGAAGGAAAAATTAAATCTTTTGCGAACAAACAAGTACTTAGAGAGTTCACCACCACCAGGCTTGCTTTACAAGAGCTTCTGAAAGAAGCACTATACATATAAAGGAACAACCAATATCAGCCTTTCCAAAAATATATCAAAAAGCAAAGAACTTTAACACAATAAAATATTCACATCAACTAATGGGCAAAACAGCCAGCTAGCATCAAATGCTGGTATTAAACTTACATATATTTTAATTGGATAAAAAGCCAAAACCCATCGGTATGCTGCATCCGGGCCCATCTTACATGAAACAATACACAAAGACTCAGAGAGAAGGAGGAAGATTTACCAATTGAACAGAGAGTAAAAATAAACTAATAAACAAAAAGCAGCAGATGCAATTCTCACCTCTGATAAAGTAGACTTTAAAGCAACAAAGATCAAAAGAGGCGAGGAATGACATTACATAATGGCAAAAGGATCAATGCAACAAGAAGAGCTAACGATTCTATAGATCAACGAGATAGAAAATTAACAAGGATATTCAGAACTTGAACTCAGACCCGGAACAAGTAAACTTAATAAATATTTATAGTACTCTCCACTTCAAATACACAAAACATACATTACCACCTCACACCTATTCCAAAGGTGACTATATAATTGGAAGTAAATCACTCCTCAGTAATCGCATAGCATTTCATAGGTTTAAATTAAATATTGGTTGGCTGTTTGTTTGTTATCTTCTTCCCTTACTCCTTCCTGACTACATCATTAAGTATAATTATCAGTATAAAAGAGGTTTTCAATACCCATTACTAAATTGCATTCTAGCCTGGGCAAGAAAGCAATACTCCCATTCTCTCTCCCTCTTTCTTTTCCTTCTCCCTCCTCCCCATTCTCTCTCTCTCTTTCTCTTCCTTTTTTCTCCTTCCTATTCTCTCTCTTTCTCTAAAAAAAAATAAAATAAAATAAAAATGTCATTTTGTGCCTGGTGCGGTGGCTTGTGCCTGTAAGCCCAGAACTTTGGGAGGCCGAGGCTGGTGGATCACTTGAGGTCAGGAGTTCGAGACCAGCCTGGCCAACGTGGTAAAACCCCATCTCTACTAAAAACACAAAAATTAGCCAGGCGTGGTAGCAGGTGCCTCTAATCCCAGCTATTCAGGAGGCTGAGGCAGGAGAATCACTTGAACCTGGGAGGTAGAGGTTGCAGTGAGCCGAGACTGAACCACTGCACTGTAGCCTGCGGGACAGAGCAAGACTGTCTCCAAAAATAAAACAAAAATGTCATTTCGCATGGCTACATTGTTGACTGATGAGATCAGGATGAAACTGGAATGTTATTTGGCACTGCCACACAGCCTCTACATAGAATACGCATTGTGTTTCTGATGCTCCATAATTTTACCTTATTTTGGGGTGCATAGGGAAGATATGTATTTTTTATACAGTTCAGCTTTAGTGTGTCAGCTTATATCTGGAAAATGCTGCCACTGCTTACCCGTAACATGAGGGTGGGACAGATGACCAAAATGCATAGATTACAGAAAAACCTCACACTGTCTTTAAGATGAGATCTCCAAAATGCCAAACTGAATCCTGCCTTCAAATAGTGGTCACACTTTCCCAGGATCTGGGAGAGGTGACAGGCAAGGTAGCATGGAAAACGAGGCCCTTGGCACCCTGGTCAACAGAGCAAGACTCAAAAAAAAAAAAAAAAAATAGGAGTTGATTCTTTCATTCCTTCCCAGACAGAGTCACCTCATCCTGGCATGGAGGGTGCTGAAGAAGGTGCACACACCAGTCACAAGGTCTGCAGCCCTCTTGCTCTGACTGAGGTTCTTATGCTTGACCTTGAACTCATGCATGAAATGATGACCATCTGCTCATCAAAATCTCCACTTTAGTGGGTGTCCCTTACTGTAGACCTACTTCAAAGATCCATTTTCATAGTGCTTATGGACACATCCAAACTGCCACCTCCTGGGTGAAAGACAAAAACATTTCCTTTGGTGGCAACCCTCTTGCCTATCCCATAAACGGCAGCAGCAGTGGCTGGCTCAGTGACTCAGAGCACACAGAAACCAGGAATGTTCTAGAGTCGTCAGTGGCCTGACCTTGGGAATGACTTGAGCCAGTCGGGGCTAAATGGCTGCTTTGTTACAGTGTTTCCAGGGATAGGCTTTGGTAATCTTAGCTTTTATAGCGCTATAAAAGTTACCTCCTCCGAATATAGGATTATCACACCTGGAATCTCAACCTGTTATCCAATGTGAAAACTGTGTCTTATAATTTGACCCTCTAAACATCTAGTCCAGCTTTGAAAACTGGACTCATGTAATTCAATGCCATTGACTATTTGCAGAATCAAGATCAACAGATCTGTGCACAGCACAACTTGGGTCGTCTGTTATCCTGATTGCTGGCAATGATATTCACTTCCTAGAGCTAGAAGAGTTTCACACAGGAATGGATGGTGCGAAAATCCAGGTGCCAATGATAACAGTCAGTCTCTTCAGTGAGACTGCTGAGCAGGCTAGGTTTGGCTTGTCTGAGAAACGTGCAGACACCATAACTGTGCTGCATTCAATGAGTGAGACAATGTTATAGAAATCTATTTATCATAAAGTTCTTTTTTTTTTTTTTTTTGAGACAGAGTCTTGCTCTGTCTCGCCCAGGCTGGAGTGCTGTGGTGCGATCTCAGTTCACTGCAGCCTCCACCCCCTGGGTTCAAGTGATTCTCCTGCCTCAGCCTCTTGAGTAGCTGGGATTACAAGGCATGTGTCACCACAACTGGCTAATTTTGTATTTTCAGTAGAGATGGGATTTCACCATGTTGGTCAGGCTGGTCTCGAACTCCTGACCTCAGGTGATCTGCCTGCCTCAGGCTCCCAAAGTGATGGGATTACAGGCATGAGCCACTGTGCCCAGCCCTTAAAGCCCTTTTTTGATCTGGATTCTGTAATAAAATGACTTTAAGTTTTGCCGAATTCTGTTGCAAGTTAGGTTCTCCAGGAAGCAGATTCTGCGATGAAGTTTCAAGGACAGGATGTTTATTCAGGAGTGCCCTTGGGATTACTGACACCTGAGGGGCCGGGGGAGGAAACAGGACTGGGGAGCAGGAGAAGCTGAGCTGCAATCAACAGCCTGAAATGCCCTCTAGGATGAGCAGGTAGAATGGCCCTTCATCTGTCAGTCACTGGATGTGGGTGGCCTCCAGAAGGGGCACAGCCCCAGGTGAGAGGATTCTTTGTAGCCAAGGCAATCCTTGAAGAGGCTGAGGAATGAAGGCCAACAGGTACCAACCATACCTGATACAGCAGCTGGGCAGAGTCGTGCACTGTCAAGGAATCTGGGGGGCATGTCTCAGAATTCAGCACAACTGTTTTCTGGACATGTCAAGTCTGAGTCATCTGTTGTGTGGAATCCTACTTTGTCTACCCAGATACCATCATTACCAAGACTTGGAGAGGAAACAAACATGGGGTCCTGTGCTTTCCAGGGCCCTACGGCCCTTTGAAAATAAACTGTAAGCCATGGATACCTTTCCCCAGAAAAATGCAAATATACACAAAATTTTGCATACAATGTTAAGTGGTTTACAGACACCCCACAACTCCCATGAACCTCAAGTTAAGAACTCCTCGCAATCTTGCAGGGAACATTTAATGAGCAACTGAAAAGCTTAATAAAGGAAAAGATAAAAATCAGTAAGTAGTAGTTTCTCCTTCTTGCTCTGTTTCTTAAGATATCTGTTCTATTGCTTATGAAAATCCCCTCCACCGTTTTGTTTCAACAATCCCCCATTTTTTTTTTTTTTTTTTTGAGATAGTCTCACTCTGTCACCAGGCTAGAGTGCAGTGGTGCAATGTTAGCTCTCTGCAGACTCTGCCTCCAGTGTTCAAGAGATTCTCCTGCTTCAGCCTCCTGAGTAGCTGGGACTACAGGTGTGTGCCACCACATCCCGCTAATTTTATTTATTTTTAGTAGAGACAAGGTTTCACCATGTTAGCCAGGACGGTCTCAATCTCCTGACCTTGTGATCTGCCTGCCTCTGCCTCCCAAAGTGCTGAGATTACAGGCATAAACCACTGTGCCTAGCAAAAATCCCCAATTTAAATTTTTTATTAAGACGGGGTTTCACCATGTTGGACAGGCTGGTCTCGAACTCCTGACTCAGGTGATCCGCCCACCTCGGCCTCCCAAAGTGCTGAGATTACAGGTGTGAGCCATTGTGCCAGGCCAAAAATCCCCAATTTAGTACATACTTTGGAAGCCAAAAAAAAACAAAAACAAAAAAAAAACAAAAAAACCCAGTATCTGATAAACCTCCTAGAAGCCATTAAACTTTGATAGTCAAAGGTTTAAAGTGGTCTCCCTCAATTATGACATCACCAACAAGCAAGCGTCAAGTTCAAGTGCAGGATCTGGGCCACTGAGGCTGGAGGGGTCTCTGGTAGCACTGAATATGGATGGTGCTGCTTCTGAATCTTTAGCTGCCATTTCTCTCTACTGTCCTAAGCCTTTCTCAGCAAAAGCTAAATCACAAATGGCCCAGCTCTCCAGAAGCCCCGTCCCTTAAGCGGCATGGAAATAACACCTAGATATTTAGTCCTTTAAGTGCCTGATCCAGAAGAGTCTGCAGAGAGCAAGCATTGTCAGAAGTTGGGGCTTGGAGAGCAGAATTGTTAGGGTACTGTACCACCCAAATCCACGCCACAACCGTGACCTGTCTCCATGCTAGACACTGTATCTGCGCTGTGCCTTTCCTAAGCCCTGCTCCAACCACTCACAGGAAGAACGAGGATACAGCTCAGACATCCCCTGGAGAGGGCAGCAGTGAGCTGTTTAAACTAGCAATGGCTTTCGTTATATTCTCCTGTGATTTATGCAACTAACAATTTATACAGTTTCCATAAGGCAGACTGAAGAAATTTCCAATTGGCCAGGTGCAGTGGCTTACACCTGTAATCCCAGCACTTTGGGAAGCCAAGGAGGGTGGATTACCTGAGGCCGGGAGTTTGAGACCAGCCTGACCAACACATGGCGAAACCCTATCTCTACTAAAAACACAAAATTAGCTTGGCATGGTGGCGTGTGCCTATAATCCCAGCTACTTGGGATGCTGAGGCAGAACTGCTTGAACACAGGAGGTGGAGGTTGCAGTGAGCTGGGATTGCACCATTGCACTCCAGCCTGAATGACAGAGAGACTCCATCTTAAAAAAAAAAAAAAAAAAAGGGAAAAAAAAAAACTTCTGAAGATGGCCGAATAGGAACAGCTCTGGAGTGCAGTTCGCAGGGAAAACACAGAGGGTAAGTGATCACTGCATTTCCAAATGAAATTTTACTGCCCACAGACCAGGAGATTCCCAGTAGAGATGGGATTTCACTTTTCAGACTTGCGGAAAAGTGCCACAAGTCTCCAGCGTGGCTGTTTCAGCTGGCACAGAGGGTTTCCGCACAAAAACTCACACAAATCAGGGCACTGTTTCAACTGGTGACTGGAATGCTTGGGAGAAAGAGTCACCTGTTCAACTGAAAAAAGGGGGCTGAAACAGGGAGCCAGGTGATCTGGCTTGGCTGGTCCCACCCCCACAAAGACCAGCAATCTGAAACGCTCTGGATTGAGAGTTTCACAGCAAGCACAGCTGGACCCAGGACAGTCCAGCTCTGTAGGGGGAAGGGTGTCCACCACTACCGAGCCAGACCGCCACTACCGAGGCAGTTCTAACTATACCCCTATAAACAAAACTGCAAGAAGTTCACACAGCAGCTGGGCAAAGCCCATGGCAGCTCAGCAACGACTCTGCTGGCAGACTGTGACTAGGCTACCTCCTCACTGGGCAGGGCATCTCAGGAAAAAAGGCAGCAGAAATGACAGGAACTTATAAATAAAGCCCCACCTTCCTGGGACAGAGCACCTGGGGAAAAAGGCGGTTATGAGTTCCACTGCAGCAGACTTAAACGTACCTGCCCAGTAGCTCTGAACAGAACGATGGAGCTCACAGCTCAGCACTTGAGCTCCTATAAGGGACAGACTGTCTCCTCAAGCAGCTCCCTGACCCCCGTATAACCAGACAGACACCTCATAAAGGAGAGCTGAGACTGACATCTGGTGGGTATCCTTCTGCGACAAAGATGACAGAAGAAGAAACTGGCAGCAACCCTTACTGTTCTGCAGCCGCTGCAGGTGATCCCCAGGCAAGCAGGGTCTGGAGTGGACCTCCAGCAGTCCTACAGCAGGGGGGCCTGACTGTTAGAAGGAAAACTAAGAAACAGAAAGAAACAACTTCATCAGCAACAAAAAGGACGTCCACTCAGAGACCCCCATCTAAAAGTCACCAACCACAAAGACCACAGGTAGATAAATCCACAAAGATGGGAAGAAACCAGTGCAAAAAGGATGAAAAGACCCAAAACCAGAATGCCTGTCCTCCAAGGGATCACAACTCCTCACCAGCAAGAGAACAAGGCTGGATGGAAAACGAGTCTGATGAATTGACAGAAACAGGCTTCAGAAGGTGGGTAATAAACTTCTCTGAGCTAAAAGATCATGTTCTAACCCAATGCAAAGAAACCAAGAACCTTGAGAAGAGGTTTGATGAAATGCTAATGAGAATAAACAGCGTAGAGAGGAATATAAATGAATTGATGGAGATGAAAAACACAACACGGAAACTTTGCGAAGCATGCACAAGTTTCAATGGCCGAATTGACCAAGCAGAAGAAAGGATATCAGAGACTGAAGATCAACTCAATGAAATAAAAGGAGAAGGCAAGATTAGAGAAAAAAAAAAGAGTAAAAAGAAATGAACAAAGCCTCCAAGAAATATGGGTTTATGTGAAAAGACCTAATCTACGTTTGATAGGTGTACCTGAATGTGATGAAGAGAATGAATCCAAGCTGGAAAACACTCTTCAGGATATTATCCAGGAGAACTTCCCCAACCTAGCAAGGCAGGCCGATATTCAAGTACAGGAAATGCAGAGAACACCACAAAGATACTCCTCAAGAAGAGCAACCCCAAGACACATGATCGTCAAGATTCACCAGGGTTGAAATGAAGGAAAAAGTGCTAAGGGCAGCCAGAGAGAAAGGTCGGGTTATCCACAAAGGGAAGCTCATCAGACTCACAGCGGATCTCTCAGCAGAAACCCTGCAAATGAGAAGAGAGTGGGGGCCAATATTTAACATCTTTAAAGAAAAGAACTTTCAACCTAGAATTTCATAACCAGCCAAACTAAGCTTCCTAAGAGAAGGAGAAATAAAATCCTTTATGAGCAAGCAATTGCTCAGAGATTTCATCACCACCAGGCCTGCTTTACAAGAGCTCCTGAAAGAAGCACTAAACATAGAAAAGAACAACCAGTAACAGTCACTTCAAAAACGTACCAAATGGTAAAGAGTATTGACACAATGAAGAAACTGCATCAACTAATGGGCAAAACAACCAGCTAGCATCAAAATGGCAGGATCAAATTCACACATAACAATACTAACCTTAAATGTAAATGGGCTAAACGCCCCAATCAAAAGACACAGACGGGCACATTGGATAAAAAGTCAAAATGCATCAGTGTGCTGTATCCAGGAAACCCATCTCACATGCAAGGATACACATAGGCTCAAAATAAAGGGATGGAGGAAGATCTACCAAGCAAATGGAGAGCAAAAAAAAAAAGGAGGAGTTGCAATCCTAGTCTCTGATAAAATAGACTTTAAACTAACAGAGATCAAAAGAGACAAAGAAGAGCATTACATAATGGTAAAAGAATCAATGCAACAAGAAGAGCTAATAATCCTAAATATATACGCACCCAATACAGGAGCACCCAGATACATAAAGCAAGTTCTTAATGACCTACAAAGAGACTTAGACTCCCACACAATAATAATGGGAGACTTTAACACTCCACTGACAATATTAGGTCAATGAGAGAGAAAATTAACAAGCATATCCAGGACTTGAACTCAGACTTGGAACAAGGAAACCTAATAGACATTTACAGAACTCTCCACCCCAAATCCACAGAATATACATTCTTCTCAGCACCACATCACACCTACTCTAAAATTGACAACATAATTGGAAGTAAATCACTCCTCAGCAAATGCAAAAGAACGGAAATCATAACAGTCTCTCAGACCACAGTGCAATCAAATTGGAACTCAGAATTCAGAAATTAACTCAGAACCACACAACTTCATGGAAACTGAACAACAACTGGCTCTTGAATGTTGACTGGATAAAAACAATGAAATGAAGGCAGAAATAAAGATATTCTTTGAAACCAATGAGAATGAAGACACAACATACCAGAATCTCTGGGACACATTTAAAGCGGTGTCTAGAGGAAAATTTATAGTAACAAATGCCCACATGAGAAGCAAGGAAAGATCTAAAATCGGCACCCTATCATCACAATTGAAAGAGCTAGAGAAGCAAGATCAAAAAAACGCAAAAGCTAGCAGAAGACAAGAAATAACTAAGATCAAAGCAGAATTAAAGGAGATAGAGACACAAAAAGCCTTTCAAAAAAAAAAAAAATCAATAAACCCAGGAGCTGGTTTTTTTAAGAGATCAACAGAATACACCACTGGCCAGATTAATAAAAAAGAAAAGAGAATAATCAAATAGATGCAATAAAAAAACGATAAAGGGGATATCACCAGAGATTCCACAGAAATACAAACCATCATCAGAGATTATTACAAACAACTCTATGCACATAAACCAGTAAACCTGGAAGAAACAGATAAATTCCTGGACACTTACACCCTCCCAAGCCTAGACCAGGAAGAAGCCAAAACCCTGAATAGACCGATAACAAGAGCTGAAGTTGAGGCAGAAATTAATAGCCTGCCAAACAAAAAAAGTCCAGGTTCAGATGGGTTCACAGCTGAATTCTACCAGACATACAAAGAGGAACTGGTACCACACCTTCTGAAACTATTCCAAACAGTACAAAAAGAGGAAATCCTCCCCAAATCATTTTATGAGGGCAACATCATCCTGATACCAAAACCCGGCAGAGACTCAACAAGAAAACAAAACTTCAGGCCAATATCCATGATGTACATAGATGCAAAAATCTTCAAAAAAATACTGGCAAACTGATTGCAATAGCATATCAAAAAGCTTATCCATCACGATCAAGTAGGCTTCATCCCGGAGATGGAAGGCTGGTTCAACATATGCAAGTCTATAAACATAATTCACCACATAAACAGAACCAAAGACAAAAAACACATGATTATCTCAATAGATGCAGAGAAGGCCTTCGACACAGGTCAACAGCGCTTTATGCTAAAAACTCTCAATAAACTAGGTATTGACGGAATGTATCTCAAAATAATAAAAGCTATTTATGACAAACCCACAGCCAATATCATACTGAATGGGCAAAAACTGGAAGCATCCCCTTTGAAATCTGGCACTAGACAAGGATGCCCTCTCTCACCACTCCTATTCAATATGGTATTGGAAGTTCTAGCCAGAGCAATCAGGCAAGAAAAAGAAATAAAGGGTATTCAATTAGGAAAGGAGGAAGTCAAACTGTCTATTTGCAGACGACTTGATTGTATATTTAGAAAACCCCATTGTCTCAGCCCAAAATCTCCCTAAGCTGATAAGCAACTTCAGCAAAGTCTCAGGATACAAAATCAATGTGCAAAAATCACAAGCATTCCTATACACCAATAACAGACTTAAAGAGAGCCAAATCAAGAACGAACTGCCATTCACGATTGCTATAAAGAGAATAAAATACCTAGGAATACAACTAACGAAGGATGTAAAGGACCTCTTCAAGGAGAACTACAAACCGCTGCTCAACAAAATGAGAGAGGACACAAACGGATGGAGAAAAACATTCCATGCTCATGGTTAGGAAGAATCAATATCGTGAAAATGGCCATACTGCCCAAAGTAATTTATAGATTCAACGCTATCCCCATCAAGCTACCAATGACCTTCTTCACAGAACTGGAAAAAACTACCTTAAACTTCATATGGAACCAAAAGAGGGCCCGCATAGCCAAGTCAATTCTAAGCAAAAAGAACAAAGCTGGAGGCATCATGCTACTGGACTTCAAACTATACTACAAGGCTACAGTAATCAAAACAGTGTGGTACTGGTACCAAAACAGAGATATAGACCAATGGAACAGAACAGAGGCATCGGGGGCAATGCCACCATGCCTCCATCTGATGCCTCCATGCCTCATCTACAACCATCTGGTCTTTGACAAACCTGACAAAAACAAGCAATGGGGAAAGGAGTCCCTGTTTAATAAACGGTGTTGGGAAAACTGGTTAGCCATGTGCAGAAAGCAGAAACTGGACCCCTTCCTGACACCTTACACTAAAATTAACTCCAGATGGATTAAAGATTTAATCATAAGACCTAACACCATAAAAACCTTAGAAGAAAACCTAGGCAAAACCATTCAGGACATAGGCATAGGCAAGGACTTCATAACAAAAACACCAAAAGCATTGGCAACAAAAGCCAAAATAGACAAATAGGATCTAATTAAACTCCACAGCTTCTGCACAGCAAAAGAAACAATCATTAGAGTGAACCAGCAACTAACAGAATGGGAAAAAATTTTTGCAATTTATCCATCTGACAGAAGACTTATATCCAGATTCTACAAAGAACTAAAACAGATCTACAAGAAACAAACCCATCCAAAAGTGGGCAAAGGATATGAACACTTTTCAAAAGAAGACATATATGAGGCCAAGAAACATACTTAAAAAATGCTCATCACTGGTCATTAGAGAAATGCAAATCAAAACTACATTGAGATACCATCTCATGCCAGTTAGAATGGTGATCATTAAAAAATCTGGAGCCAAAAAAAAAAAAAATCTGGAGACAATATATGCTGGAGAGGATGTAGAGAAATAGGAACACTCTTACACTGTTGGTGGGAGCATAAATTAGTTCTGCCATTGTGGAAGACAGTGTGGTGATTCCTCAAGGACCTAGAAATCGAAATTCTATTTGACCTAGCAATCCCATTACTGGGTATATATCCAAAGGATTATAAATCGTTCTAGTATAAGGACACATGCACACATATGTTCATTGCAGCACTGTTTACAACAGCAAAGACTTGGAACTGACCCATCAAAGATAGACTGGACAGGGAAAATGTGGCACATATATACCATGGAATACTATGCAGCCATAAAAAACAATGAGTTCGTGTCCTTTGTAGGGACATGGAACAAACCTGGAAACCATCATTCTCAGCAACCTGACACAACAACAGGAAATCAAACACCGCATGTTCTCACTCATAGGCGAGTGTTGAACAGTGAGAACACATGGACACAGGGAGGGGAGCATCACACCCTGAGGTCTGTGGGGGAGGACTAGGGGAGGGACAGTGGGGGGTAGGGAGTTGGGGAGGGATAACATGGGGAGAAATGCCAGATATAGGTGATGGGGATGGAGGCAGCAAACCACATTGCCATGTATGTACCTATGCAACAATCCTGCATGTTCTGCACATGTACCTCAGAACCTAAAATTCAATAAAATATATATTAAAAAGGAAAAAAAAAAAAGAAAAAACTTCTAATTATGGGGATAGAGTGGTAAAGCAATAAAAAAGTATTTTCCTTTCCACGTTTATTGCTGAGGCCAATTAACTGTATTATGCATTAAGAGAGAAATTAAAAATATAAACACTCTCTAGACCAGTGATTCTCAACCAGGGGTGATTCTGCACTGCGTGGGACCATGGGGCATTTATTTGGCAGTGTCTGGAGGCATTTTTGATTGTTACCAACTCAGAGGCATCTAGTGGTTAGAGCCAGCGATGCTGCTAAACATCCTGTAATGCACATGGCAGACCCTACGGGACCCCATGGACCCCCAATGAAGAACAGTGTGGCCCAAAATGTCAACAGTGCTGAGGCCGAGATCTCTGCTCCAGACTGCAGGAGATGTTACTTCAGGTTTGGCTCAGAGGGAGCATTTTTGCTGCTCTGCCTTCCAGTAAAGTAAAAGTGGTCCTGATGATGGTTAAAGGTCACTGCCAGAGATTTCACTGCTTGCTACAAATCTACTGTGAGCTCTTTGAAAGGGCCAGCTAAAGTGGCAGCCAGCCCTGAGCATGGCATGATATGCTGGACAAGGTGGGGCCAGCAGCAGAGCAGAGAAAGCCGTAGGCGGAGGTGAGCACCCACTAAGAAGCAGTATCTGACATTCACTCTTACAGCATCATTAATTTCAGTACTGAAAAATCTTAGGCATTCCTTAAATATCTACTGAGAAGGGACAATATAATACAGATGTTCAACACTAGGGAAATCTATTAGTACATTATGGTCTACTGGAATTTCCATTAATAGATTATATGATATTATGAAGACATTTAACAAAAAAAATTTTTTTTGAGACTGAGCCCACAGAACAGATGACTCACACTTGACATGTCCAGAAAAGAGAGTTGTGCTGGATTCTGAGACATGCCCCCCAGATTCCTTGACAGTGCACGACTCTGCCCAGCTGCTGTATCAGGTATGGTTGGTACCTGTTGGCCTTCATTCCTTAGCCTCTTCCAGGACTGCCTTGGCTACAAAGAATCCTCTCACCTGGGGCTGTGCCCCTTCTGGAGGCCACCCACATCCAGTGACTGACAGATGAAGGGCCATTCTACCTGCTCATCCTAGAGGGCATTTCAGGCTGTTGATTGCAGCTCAGCTTCTCCTGCTCCCCAGTCCTGTTTCCTCCCCCGGCCCCTCAGGTGTCAGTAATCCCAAGGGCACTCCTGAATAAACATCCTGTCCTTGAAACTTCATCGCAGAATCTGCTTCCTGGAGAACCTAACTTGCAACAGAATTCGGCAAAACTTAAAATCATTTTATTACAGAATCCAGATCAAAAAAGGGCTTTAAGGGCTGGGCACAGTGGCTCATGCCTGTAATCCCAGCACTTTGGGAGCCTGAGGCAGGCGGATCACCTGAGGTCAGGAGTTCGAGACCAGCCTGGCCAACATGGTAAATTCCCATCTCTACTAAAATAAAATATTAGCCTGTAATCCCAGCACTTTGGGAGGCCGAGGCGGGTGGATCACGAGGTCAAGAGATTGAGACCATCCTGGTCAACATGGTGAAACCCCGTCTCTACCAATACAAAAAATTAGCTGGGCATGGTGGCGCGTGCCTGTAATCCCAGCTACTCAGGAGGCTGAGGCAGGAGAATTGCCTGAACCCAGGAGGCGGAGGTTGTGGTGAGCTGAGATCGCGCCACTGCACTCCAGCCTGGGTAATGAGCGAAACTCCGTCTCAAAAAAATAAATTAATTAATTAAATAAAAAAATAAAAAAATAAAATATTAGCCAGTCATGATGACACACACCTGGTTACTTGAACTGAGTTGCAATCAACACAGCCTAAAACACCCTCTAGGGTGTAAGGGTAGAATGCCCTTCATCTATCAGTCCCTGGATGTGGGCTGATAATCCCAGCTACTCAGGAGGCTGAGGCAGGAGAATCACTTGAACCCAGGAGGTGGAGGCTGCAGTGAGCTGAGATCGCACCACAGCACTCCAGCCTGGGCAAGACAGAGCAACACTGTGTCTAAAAAAAAGAGCTTTATGATAAATAGATTTCTATAACATTGCCTCACTCATTGAATGCAGCACAGTTATGGTGTCTGCACGTTTCTCAGACAAGCCAAACCTAGCCTGCTCATCAGTCTCACTGAAGAGACTGACTTATCATTGGCACCTGGATTTTCGCACCATCCATTCCTGTGTGAAACTCTTCTAGCTCTAGGAAGTGAATATCATTGCCAGCAATCAGGATAACAGACGACCCAAGTTGTGCTGTGCACAGATCTGTTGATCTTGATTCTGCAAATAGTCAATGGCATTGAATTACATGAGTCCAGTTTTCAAAGCTGGACTAGATGTTTAGAGGGTCAAATTATAAGACACAGTTTTCACATTGGATAACAGCTTGAGAGTCCAGGTGTGATAATCCTATATTCGGAGGAGGTAACTTTTATAGTGCTATAAAAGCTAAGATTACCAAAGCCTATTCCTGGAAACACTAACAAAGCAGCCATTTAGCCCCGACTGGCTCAAATCATTCCCAAGCTCAGGCCACTAATGACTCTAGAACATTCCTGGTTTCTGTGTGCTCTGAGTCACTGAGCCAGCCACTGCTGCTGCCGTTTATGGGATAGGCAAGAGGGTTGCCACCAAAGGAAATGTTTTTGTCTTTCACCCAGGAGGTGGCAGTTTGGATGTGTCCATAAGCACTATGAAAATGGATCTTTGAAGTAGAGTCTACAGTAAGGGACACCCACTAAGGTGGAGATTTTGATGAGCAGATGGTCATCATTTCATGCATGAGTTCAAGGTCAAACATAAGAACCTCAGTCAGAGCAAGAGGGCTGCAGACCTTGTGACTGGTGTGTGCACCTTCTTCAGCACCCTCCATGCCAGGATGAGGCTGATTCTATCTGGGAAGGAATCAACTTTTAGACTTTTTGAGTCTCACTCTGTTGGCCAGGGTGGAGTTCAGGGGTGCCATCTCGGCTCACCACAACCTCTGCCTCCCAATTTCAAGTGATTCTTCTGCCTCAGTCTCCTGAGTAGCTGGGATTACAGGCACGCACCATCACGCCCAGCTAACGTTTGTATTTTTTAAAGAGTTGGGGTTTTACCATGGTAGCCAGGCTGGTCTTAAACTCCTGACCTCAAGTGATCTGCCTGCCTTGGCTTCCCAAAGTGCTGGGATTACAGGTATGAGCCACTGTGCCTGGCCTAATTATAAAGACATTTCAGCAACATGGCAAAGAGTTTAAAAAAACAAAGGTAAACAAACAAAGCTAAACACAAAAATACATGTTAATATATTAAATGACCAAATACAGACTTGATGGGAGGAGAGAATGAGGCGATCACGATGCAAGATACTAGGGAAAGCCTTTTACCTTTTAAGATTTCCTTTACATTAAAACATTGCAGGTTTTTAAATCTTTATACCTTTTATATATATTCAATAATTAAGAGTTGAAGACCAATAGCCAAAAAAAATGTCTTTTTTTGGAGACAAGGTCTCACTCTGTCACCCAGGTTGGATTGTAGTGGTGCAATCATGGCTCACTGCAGCTTCCAACTCCTGCACCCAAGAAATCCTCCTGCCTCAGCCTCCTGAATAGCTGAGACTATAGGCATATGCAACCGTGCCTGGCTAATTTTAAATTTTTCGTAGAGACAGGGTCTTGCTGTGATGCTTAGGATGGTCTTATACTCCTAGGCTCAAGCGATCCTCCTGCTGTGGCCTCCCAAAGTGCTCGGATTATAGGCATAAGACACCATGTCCAGCCTCAAAATGTCTCATTTAAAGATGATTTCGCTTCTGCACAATTCAGAGGGTCACAGAAGGCAGGCACCTCAGCATGTCTGTTGCCCAGAATAATGGTCCACTTTATCACTTTAGAACAATCAACCTTTGCTCCCTGTGTATAATGATTAAATGTATCCACCCATTCTGGTATTTCTTGTTTGGTTTCCAACAAGAAAACCAAATTTGGTTCTGAAATTTTTCCTTAAATGTTAATTTGCAGCTAAAGTTTTTCTTCAATGGACATTAAGAGGTCTGTAAAAGAAAGATGCTAGATTCCAGAGTGACTTTAGTGACTTAAAGTCAGAATGTACACATCACAAAGTGAATTTTTAAGTATATATGCCACTTTTTTTCTTTTTTTAAGATACAGCCTTGCTCTGTCATCCAAGCTAGAGTGCAATGGCACGATCTCAGCTCACTGCAACCTCCACCTCCTGGGTTCAAACAATTCTTCTGCCTCAGCCTCCTGAGTAGCTGGGACTACAGGCGCCCGCCACCATATTGGCCAGGCTGGTCTTGAACTCCTGACCTTGTGATCTGCCTACCTCGGTCTCTCAAAGTGCTGGAATTACAGGCATGAGCCACTGTGCCTGGCCGGTATATGCTACTTCTTAAATGGGAAACAAATCAGTAACCTTGGGAAGAAAGACTTCCCAAATATAAAAACAACAAAGGAATAAAAACAAGAGCTCACCGGGAGTTGTTATGATGAATATTGCATGCTCGGGCCATTAGTGCCACAATAATTGGTCGAAAGGCTTTCCCTTTTCCATCAAAGTAGTACTCAGACATTTCCTTAAGTTCTGATGTTGTTATGAGCAGTTCCTGAAATAAAGTTTCTCTGTGTCACAATGGCATCAAAACTGCACAGAAAAGTCAACAAGGATTTCTTTTTTTTTCTTTTTTTGAGACAGAGTTTTGCTCATGTTGCCCAGACTGGAGCGCAATGGTGCAATCTCAGCTCACTGCAACCTCCAGCTCCCAGGTTCAAGCGATTCTTCTGCCTCAGACTCCCAAGTAGCTGGGATTACAGGTGGCTGCCACCACCCCTGGCTAATTTTTTGTATTTTTAGTAGAGGTGGGGTTTCACCATGTTGGCCAGGCTGGTCTCAAGCTCTTGACCTCAAGTGATCCACCTGCCTTTGCCTCCCAAACTATTGGGATTACAGGCGTGAGCCACCACACCTGGCCAGGATTTCTTCTATAAAACTTTTTAAGTGTGTTCATTTCAATTGAGAAATTCAACACTCTGTTGGCAAGGCTCCAACGCTGCATGGCCATCCACCTGGCTGTTCTGCAGGCTGAAACGTCAACAATGCCTGGATCAGCCCCAAGTGGGCTGAGTGCTAGAGCAGGTACTGCCACCTGCCCCCACTGACAGGATTAGACACCAGATGACTCCAAGAGACAGCAGAAGGGGGAAGAAAGCACTAGGTAGCTAAGGGACTCTGGGCTCACTGACAGCCAGACAGCAAAAGGAACAGGGGCTGGTTAACAGCTTGAAAGATGGAGGTGGGAGGAGAAAGATGGGGAAGGTGGAGCCAGTAGCCGTCAGAGCCCGTGAAACAGGTCGGGGGTGGTGGGGAGGGTGTCGGGGGGGTGTCCTGGGTCAGGTGGCAAAGTTTTTTTTTGTTTTTTTTTTTTTTTAATTTTTTTTAGAGACAGGGTCTTGCTCTGTCACCCAGGCTTCAGGGCAGTGGCACGATCATAACTCACTGCAGCCTCAAACTCCTCAGGGAAAAGCTGTTTATGAGAGGCAGAAAGACAGTAAGACCACAGCCAAGGAGAAGCAGCAGGGCCCAGTTCATCTGGCTTGGCCTTTATTTGGCAAAAGACATTTTGAGGGTTCACAGATGAGGTGTAAGGCATAGCCTGCCTGAGTATGGGAGCCTGCAACTCAAATGGGGAGAAAAAATTTTGCAAATACGAAATAATCAATGATGAATACAGTGGCAGTGTAAACAATGCTGTACATTAAATACATTAAAAGTTCAGGGAAGGAAGAGATCAGTGCAGGCTAGAAAAACCAAATATTTCATGGAGGAGATGGGCTTTAATGTGGGATCAGAAGCCTAAACAGGGTTCTGATTCACAGAGAGGGTGAGATCCTTCCAGTTAACAGGTGTGCGTCACTCATATCTGTCACTCTAGGGTATGTGCCAGTCTGGGACATGTTTGACTAACTTGGAGTTTATCCCCTGGATGCTGTGGGAGCCAATGAACCCTCAGCCTGGCATAGGCGAATACAACACAGTGGGCCCATCGTTAATTCAGTAAATTACCGACTCACTGTAACAGCACAGAGGTCACAAAGATAAGTAAGACAAGCCTTGCCTACAAGGAGCTCAGGGTCTAGATGGGGAAAAGTAAAACGATCATTGCCATTGACACAACACAGTGTGATGGGTGTGGTGCTCTCACCCAGGTAAGCCGTCACCTCGGAAGCTGAGCCAGGGAGGAGAAGAGCACAAATGAAAGGACTAGGGGCATGGAAGTGCCTGGCCTGGGGCAGTGGGGACTGACAAGAGGCAGACTAGAAGGATATGGAAGGGAGGAGAGGGTCCTGGGTTCTTCCCAGGTTCCCTAAAGCACAGGAAAACAGCAGAAAAAACAACCCGTGTGGGAAAAGTAAAGTCTTATCTAAGTCTGAGACCATCATGGCAACCCATGGCGCTCCCGGTGAGCAGTTAGCTACATGGGTGTGGGAGATGCAACTCAACCTGGAGTAGTGATATTATTTGGGAGACCTAAGTATGGACACGGGTACACAAGGAACAGAGAGACAGCAGTGGGCCAAGGGAACCCCAGGGAATGGCAAAATTAAAGGAAGTAAGGTGGAGGTGATGAACCAAAGAACAGCCTCAGGATGAGGTGGAGAAAGAAAGTGCAGAGCGAAGGGAACCATGTTTCAAGGAGGGGTTACAGTCAATAGTGCCCAATGCTGAGAAAACCCGGAAGTGTCTATTCACAGTATGTAGCTAGTCAGGCACGAGCAGGACAGGGGAGGGCTCCCCCACCCACACCAGGAATGTCAGGCGACCATCAGGTGATGGTCAGGCGGTTGTTAACTGTGTCTCTAAAATACTAATTGGTCACAGCTGGTGCCAAGGGAAGGCAGTCTCCTAACAGATACAAAAACTTGAAACTGGTGATCAGCTTCCCAATAAGATTTCAGGAGGTGGGCGAGTGGGCTCGAGGATGCGCTGAGGCAAAATGGCAGAGTTTAACTGGTATACGTCCCTTTAGGAACACTGGGACTAGTACGGGAAGAATGCCTCAAGTGAGCATGTGCAAAACTCCAGTAAGCACAATGCGCATGCTCCCATCCCAAACAATGGCTGGCCATTGCGCATGCAGGCAGCCCAACCCAAGGGAAGAATCAAGGGAGAAGGGATGCAAGTCCCTGGAAGTATGCCCACAGGTAAAAACTCAAATTCCAAGGCCACACCACGCACTTGATCTCTCAGGGCAAAGGCTTGGCCCTCTTCCAAGTGTACTTTACTTCCTTTCCTTCCTGCTCTCAACTTTTTAGTAAACTTTCACTCCTGCTTTAAAACTTGCCTCGGTCTCTCCTGCCTTAATGCTCCTCAGTCGAATTCATTCTTCTGAGGAGGTAAGAATTGAGGTTGCTGCGGACCTGTATGGATTTGCTGCTGGTAACACATCCATTAGGATTTGGTACAGGGAAGCTATCAGTGACTCAAGCAAAAGCAGCTTCGGAGATGAGGCTGGACAGGGGGCCCCAGTGCAATAGTGGAGGGAATGTGACGGCTCCGGAGGGAGGCAGAGGGCAGGGGATACTGTAATGGAAGGGAGGGACTGAAGCACTGGGTCAGGGATATGGGCCTTTTAAAAATGCAGGTGAAGAAACTGAACACCCAGTGGATATGGAAGAAACAATGCCAATCAAAGTTTGCAGACAGAGGGAGAGGCCACGTCTGGGAGAGTTCCTAAGGAGCTGGGAAGTGGCTAAGGGACTGCCCCTAGAGAGGGAAGGGACATGACTTCTGTGGGTGGGAGGAGAGCAGGCAATCAATAACCAGAGAAGGCGCAGGCAAGCTGGTCAATTGTGACAGAGTGGGAGCTGAAGGAGTTCTTTCTTCACGGCCCCCAGTGTCTGTGAAACAGGAATTGGTGTTGCCATCAGAATATGAGAGTCAGTGTGCGGTGGGCTTGAAGATGAAAGGAGGAAAGCGGGGACTTGTAAAGGGGCACATGGACGTTTCTGGGCAGCATTTTATTTTTAAATTTTCTTTTTTTTTTTTTGAGGTGTAGTCTCACTCTGTCACCCAGGCTGGAATGCAGTGGCAAGATCTCGGCTCAATGCAACCTCCGCCTCCTGGGTTCAAGCAATTCTACTACCTCAGCCTCCTGAGTAGCTGGGATTACAGGCACATGCCACCATGCCTAGCTAATTTTTGTATTTTTAGTAGAGATGGAGTTTGATGATGTTGGCTAGGCTGATCTTGAACTCCTGACCTCAAGTGATCCACCTGCCTGAGCCTCCCAAAGTGCTAGGATTATAGGCATGAGCCACCGCAGAACCAGCCAATTTTTTTCTAAAGACAGAAAAAATGTCTTGCTCTATCACTCAGGCTGGAGTGCAGTGACAGTGATAGCTCACTGCAGCCTCAAACTCCTGGACTTAAGCAATCCTCCTGCTTTGGCCTCCTAAATTGGTGGGATTACAGGCAAGAGCCACCGTGCCCAACCATGTGAAGAACTATTGCAAGTTTTCAGGAAAAAGAGTTGAATGAAAAATGCCATATTTGGCGCTGTCTGGCAACGACATTCAGAATTAGATAAGGAAGAGACAGCTGGAGTCACTGGGAGGTGGTGGGTTTTAAGAGGAAAGGTGGGATAACTCATTGGACAAGCATGAGCTACCTGGACCAATTTTTTTCAGGTTCCCAACCCTGCCATAACCTCTTACTAGACATTAGCACATACTGCATTTTTCATATTGCCTGGCACTGGGTCACATGTGGTTCTTGCTCAAGAAACATTTAAAACTTGACCATACATGAGCCAAAACTGCAAACCGCATTGTATAGCTCTGAACACCTGCACTGGTTTTTCATAATCCCAGCACTTTGGGAGGCCAAGGCGGGTGGGTCACATGAGGTCAGGTGTTCCTGACCAGCCTAGCCAACACAGCGAAACCCCATCTTCACTAAAAATACAAAAATTAGCCAGGCATGATGGTGCATGCCTATCATCTCAGCTACTCAGGAGGCTGAGGCAGGAGAATTGCATGAACCTGGGAGGTGAGGGTTGCAGTGAGCTTAGATTGCACCACTGCACTCAAGCCTGGGCAACAGAGTGAGACTCCATCTCCAAATAATAATAAAAAGAATAATAAATTTAACAAAATTTTAGTAAGTTTTAGTAAAACATTACATTACAGCAGAATAAAAAACTCACCTTTCTAATGTCCTCATACAGACCTTTCAAGTCTCTCCAACCGAGTTTGAAAGGATCGGTGTATTTCTCACCACTGTGTGTTTTATTGTCTGGGGTTGTGTGATGAAACCTGCGACATGCAAAAATGCACATGACTTCATTTTCAAGTTTTATATACATACATATTTAGTAGACTCAGAGGATGGAAAATTCAGCCCAAATACTTGTTAGAAATCAATCATTTACCTTTGTCTACCAGATGAAATAAAATTTTAAAAATAAAAAAAAAAAGAAATTATGAATCTGAAAAGGTCATAATTTGGAAAAACATACAAAATTCTATTCTTGCTAAATGACAGATCAATAGATCATTTTTACCAAGAGGACCTTGAGAACCCACAAAATCAAAGATAAATTAAACTATGTTCATCATTGTGTTCTGGGTTCAGTTCAAACTTTATATATTCCTGATTTTAGACTAGGCAGATCACACAGAGCAAATATTACGGCACTCAGTCAAACAACATATTAAATTTGTTGGCCTAGCCTGCTACAATTTAGAAATTAACAGCCACTATAATTAATAATTTTAGGCTGGGTGCTTATGTCTGCAATCCCAGCACTTTGGGAAGCTGAGTGTGGGAGGATTGCTTGGGGCTAGGAGTTCAAGAGCAGCCTGGGAAACATAGTAAGCTCCCTGTCTCTACAAAAAAAGGATTTTAAAATAACAAATTTAAAAATGAATAATTTTAGTAGTTGTAGTATGGATTGTAAGCTTACCGTGATATACTATATACATTTGGACAGGCAGATGTCAAATGCTTCACAAGATTAAAATAGGGTATCTATAAAATAAAAATGTCAAGAAACTTGTAAGAATATTCCTGAAAAACTGTAACATTGGATGATAAAACCCCCATAATTATAATCTTTATCTTCTAATCATCCATTTATATGTAGATTGCAAACTTTAGAAAAAAATTCAAAAAGTTTTCTTTTGTTATTACAAAATACTTGTCATTGCAGAAAATACAAGTAAAAAACAGAAAATAAAAACCATCTACAGTCCATCCTTTCCCCCAAAAGCAAGCCAGTTTCCATATTCAAATCTATCTTTCCAGACCTGAAAAGTAGTTTTAAAGCAATTTCCTTCCATTTAACTAAGATTGGTCAGAGGAAAAAGATTTCAATAGCAAAGAAATAATTTATATTTATACAAATATACAAATACTATTTTAAGTTCTTGTTACTCAACATACTTTGGAAACGACACTTTTGGATAAATATTGTCAAGAAAACCAACCCACCTCAGGACATTTTGATATTACACAGGGGAGAACAGTTTGACAGCACATAAACCAGGAGGTTAAAAGTAGTTATTTGGCCAGGTGCAGTGGCTCACGCCTGTAATCCCAGCACTTTGGGAGGCCAAAGTGGGTGGATCACGAGGTCAGGAGTTCAAGACCAGCCTGGCCAATTGGTGAAACCCCGTCTCTACTAAAAATACAAAAATTAGCTGGGCGTGGTGGTGTGCGCCTGTAATCCCAGCTACTTGGGAGGCTGAGGCAGGAGAATTGCTTGAACCAGGACTGGGTAGGTGGAAGTTGCAGTGAATTGAGATTGCACCACTGCACTCCAGCCTGGGCTAGAGTGAGACTCTGTCTCAAGGAAAAAAAAAAAAAAAAGTAGTTATTTTGAGGCCAGGTGTGGTGGCTCACGCCTGTAATCCTAGCACTTTGGGAGGCTGAGGCTGGTAGATCCCGAGGTCAGGAATTCAAGATCAGCCTGGCCAATGTGGTGAAACCCCATCTCTACTAAAAATACAAAAATTAGCTGGGCATGGTGGTAGGTGCCTGTAATCCCCGCTACTTGGGAGGCTGAGGCAGGGAGTTGCTACCCGGGAGGCAGAGGATGCAGTGAGCCAAAATTGTGCCACTGCATTCCAGCCTGGGCAACAGAGTGAGACTCTGGCTCAAAAAAAAAAAAAAAGGTTTCCTAATCTTTTAGAGGTTCATATAAATTCAGTATTTTATTATGATACTTATAAATAAGGGCATCTTAATGGAAAAGTAAAAGTTCTTCAGTAAGAGACCTAATAATTATTATTAAGTCTCTAGTAATAGATATTATTATTAGAAATCCTGAACAAAAGTGATCCTCCTGCCACAGTCTCCTCAAGTGCTGGAATTCCAGGTGTGAGTCACTGTGCTTGGCCAAATAACTATGATTAGTTATAATTAACTGAACTATTCTAACTGAATAACTTTAATAACTTTTTATTCAGTTACAGACCTCTAACCTGGGTTGAAGTATAAATTACATAGGTAATTAATACAGGGGGGCTTTTTACCACCAAGTGGACTAACGATTATCAGTAGCATGAACTTTGGAAGACAGATCTCGGTTCAAATCTCAACTTTGTGTTACCTTGTGACGTCTTTCTGATAATACCTACTCATGGAGTGAGGTGGATATTAATTTAGAAAGCATATGTAAAGCTCTTAGCTCAGAGCCTAGTACACAGTATACATTTAATACAGTATCTATTCAATCAAGCTACTATTTTCTGCCTTAAAAGTACTTCAGAGCGGTTTTCCAAAGTGAGGTTAGAGGTGCTCAGGAAAGCAGTGAAGTACGAAAAGAGAGGGGCAACAGTTATCTTCTAATTCTGATTTTTTCCCTACCTTTCCCTCATACACCCTCTGAAGTCAACCTTGTCTCT
The DNA here is from genome assembly GCF_030222135.1 of Aotus nancymaae. Taxonomy (NCBI): domain Eukaryota; kingdom Metazoa; phylum Chordata; class Mammalia; order Primates; family Aotidae; genus Aotus; species Aotus nancymaae. The sequence goes on along the minus strand of NW_026988492.1, from coordinate 8,044,433 downwards.
CATGAATTTACTATTATTTTTCCAGGCTGGAGTGCAGTGGTGTGATCATAGCTCACTGCAGCCTCAATCTCCTGGGCTCAAGCTATCCTCCTGCCTCAGCTTCCTGAGTAGCTGGGGCTACAGGAACATGCCACCACACCTGGCTAATTTTTTAAATTTCTAGTAGAGTTGAGGTGTATTAGTCCATTCTCACATTGCTATAAAGAAAAACCTGAGACTAGGTAATTTATAAAAGGAGGTGTAATTAACTCACAGTTCTCAATGGCTTGGGAGGCCTCAGGAAGCTTACAATCATGGCAGAAGAGAAAGGGAAAAGCAAGGCGCTTTCTTCACAAGGCAGCAGGAAGGAGAATGAATACAGGAGGAACTACCAATCACTTATAAAACCATCAGATCTCTTAATAATTCACTATTGCAAGAACAGCCTCAGGGACTCTGCCTCCCTGATCCAATCACCTCCACATGGTCCCTCCCTTGACACGTGGGGATTAAAATTTGAGATGAAATTTGGGTGAAGACACAGAGCCAACCATATCATTCTGCTCCTGGCCCCTCCCAAATCTCATGTGCTCACCTTTCAAAACCAATTATGCCTTCCCAATAGTCCACCAAAGTCTTAACTCATTCTAGCATTAACTCAAAAGTCCAAACCCAAAGTCTTACCTGAGACAAGTCAAGTCCCTTCCACCTATGAGCCTGTAAAATCAAAAACAAGTTAGTCACATCCAAGATACAATGACGGTACAGGCATTGGGTAAATGTTCCCATTTCAAATGGTAGAAATCAGCCAAAACAAAGGGGCTTACAGGCCGCATGCAAGTCTGAACTCAGCAGGGCAGTCATTACTTAAGCTCCAAAATGATCTTTGACTCCATGTTTCATATCCAGGTCATGCTGATGCAAAGGGTGGGCTCTAAAGAAACTGGGTAGCTCTGCCTCTGTGGCTTTGCAGGGTTCAATGCCCACTGCCGTTCTCATGAGCTGGTGTTGAGTGACTGTAGCTTTTCCAGGCTCATGGTGCAAACTGTTGGTGGATCTACCATTCTAGATCTGGAGGACGGTGGCCCACCTTTCACAGCTCCACTAGGCAGTACCCCAGTGGGGACTCTGTGGCGGGGGCTCCGACTCCACATTTCCCTTTTGCACTGTCCTAGCAGAGGTTCTCCATGAGGATTCTCCCCCTTCAGCAGACTTCTGCCTGGACATTGAGGCGTTTCCATACATCCTCTGAAATCTAGGCAGAGGTTCCCAAATTGTTGTCTTCTGTGCACCTGCAGGCTCAACAGCACATGGAAGCCACCAAGGCTTGGGGCTTATACCCTCTGAAGCAATGGCCCGAGCTGTACCTTGGCCCCTTTAAGCCACAGCTGGGATGCAGGGCACCAAGTCCCAAGACTGCTCTTGTACAGAGCAGTGGTGTCCTGGGCCCAGCCCATGAAACTATTTTTCCTTCTGAGGCCTCCTGATCTGTGATGGGAGGGGCTGCAGAGAAGGTCTCTGACATGCCCTGGAAACATTTTCCCCATTCTCTTGGCTATTAACATTCCACTCCTTGTTGCTTATGCAAATTTCTGCAGCTAGCTTGAATTTCTCCCCAGAAAATGGTTTTTTCTTTTTCTTTTTCTTTTTTTTTTTTTGAGATTGAGTCTTGCTCTGTCACCCAGGCTGGAATGCAGTGGCACGATCTTTCTCACTGCAACCTCTGCCTCCCAGGTTCAAGCAATTCTCCTGCCTCAGCCTCCCAAGTAGCTGGGATTACAGGCACATGCCACATGCTGGGCTAATTTTTATATTTTTAATAGAGATGGGGTTTCACTATATTGGTCAGGCTGGTCTCGAATTCTTGACCTCATGATACACCCACTTTGGCCTCCCAAAGTGCCGGGATTACAGGCATGAGACACCATGCCCGGCTGGGTTTTTCTTTTCTATTGCATCTTCAGGCTGCAAATTTTTGAAACTTTTATGCTCTGCTTCCCCTTTAAACCTAAGTTCCAATTTGAGATCATCTCTCTCAAGCTCAAAGTTCCATAGATCTCTATCTAGGGCAGGGGCAAAATGCTGCCAGTCTCTTTGCTAAAGCTTAGCAAGACTGACCCTTGCCCAGTTTCCAAGAAGTTTTTCATCTCTATCTGAGACCACCTCAGCCTGGACTTCACTGTCCATATCACTTTCAGCATTTTGGTCAAAGCGATTCAACGAGTCTCTAGGAAATTTCAAAGTTTCCCACATCTTCCTTTCTTCTTCTGAGCTCTCCAAACTATTCCAACCTCTGCTTGTTAGCCAGTTCCAAAGTCACTTCCATATTCTCAGGTAACTTGTATCAATGCCCCACTACCTTGGTATCAACTTCCTGTATTGGTCTGTTCTCACACTGCTATAAAGTCTAAGGCAGGAGAATATAAAGAAATTACCCATGACTGGGCAATTTATAATTATAGGAGAGAGGTTTAATTGACTCACAGTTCCGAACGGCTGGGGAGGCCTCAGAAACTTACAATCATGGTGGAAGGAGAAGAAAGCACCTCTTCACAAGGCAGCAGGAGAGAGAGTGAACACAGGAGGAACTACCAAACACTTATAAAACCATCAGATCTCCGGAGAATTCACTCCCTATGATGAGAACAGCATGGGGGAATCCACCCCCATGATCCAATTACCTCTACTTGCTCCCTCCCTTGACCCCCTCTGGCCCCCACTTGTAATTGGGGATTACAATTCGAGATAGATTTGGGTGGGGACACACAGACAAACCGTATTAGGAGGTGTCACTGCCCAGTCTGGTCTAGAAAAAAAGCAATCCTCTGAACAGAAGTGATCCTCCTGCCTCCGCCTCCCAAAGCGTTGGGATTACAGGCCTGAGCCACCAGGCTCAGTCAGATAAAGTGCTGGGTAAGAATCAAAGACATGGCCGGGTGCCAATCCTCAAGTGGGGGAGGACTGCTTGAGTCCAGGAGTTCAAGACCAACCTGGCCAACACAGAGAGCCCCTGTCTTTAAAAAATTAAATAAAAAAAAATCGAAGATATACTGAGAAATGATTAGACATGATCACATGCACACTGGTTTTTAACCTATTACAGTATTTGTTCACACTACAAGTCAGGAGAATGTGCAACCATCAGGAGGTAATAGAGCTCTGGTGGAGAGCGAGATGTGGCTTAAACATTGCTCTTTGTCCCTGTGGCTTAGTTACTGTAGTTCTGTCTCCCCAAGGACTATTAGGCCCTGAGAGACTTAAAGTAACCAAAACACACACGCTTGAGACAGACACCAGAATGCTAATGTACTAAAATATAGTGAAAAGCATCACTGACACACACATCAGAAATTCATGGTCTTGGCATCATTGATTGACACAATCCCTCCTTGTCATTCAGGCAGACGGGAAAGCCATAAAGCATACTCTTTCCAAGAAAGCACACTTTCCCCAGCTAAGGTTGCTTGGTGGGCATGAAATTCTTTTAAAAAGTGTCAGGCTGGGTGTGGTGGCTCACACCTGTACTCCCAGCACTTTGGGAGGCTGAGGTGGGGGGCTGATCACTTGAGGTCAGGAGTTCAAGACCAGCCTGGGCAACGTGGTGAAACCCCGTCTCTACTAAACATACAAAAATCAGCTGGGCGTGGTGTTGCATGCCTGTAATTCCAGCTACTTGTGAGTCTGAGGCAGGAGAATCGCTTGAACCTGGGAGGTGGAGGTTGCAGTGAGCCGAGATCCTGCCACTGCACTCCAGCCTGGGAGACAGAGACTCTGTGTCCAGAAAAAAATAAATGAAAAAAATAAAAATAAAAGTATCTAGTGGCATAAGAGGGTGGATGCAAATACTGGCCTCATCTGTGGAACTAGAAATATCTGAAGTCTGAGAGAACAGTACTGAAATGGATCCCAGCAAAGCCTACCTTCCTCTAAGTCTCTTTTCCCACATTTCCCTCATCCCCCATATCCTATTCTTTCTTTACTGTCTAGCGTGTCTAATTGCTCAGCTGCCATTCAGTCGCCAACTGTCTTTTTTGTTTTTGAATTTTTAGAGATAGGGTCTCACACTGTTGCCCAGGCTGGAGTGCATTGGCACTATCATAATAAACAGCTCACTGTAATCTTGAACTCCTAGGATCAAACAATTGTCCTGCCTCAGGCTCCTGAGCAGCTACTACTAAAGGCACACACCACCACACCTGGCTAATTTTTTCTATTTTTTGTAGAGACAGTCTTACTATGTTGCTCAGGCTGGTCCCAAACTCCTGGCCTCAACAGATGCTCCCACCTCAGCCTCCCAAAGTGCTGGGATTACAGGTGTGAGCCACTGCACCTGGCCCAAACACCTGGTTTTGGAAAATTTGTGATATGCACCTACTTTGGTACGAAGCAGGTATTTTTAAGTGTTATATATTTCATACTGAAAATGATGTTTGATGAGAACAAGGACATATAAAGTATGACAAATCTAAATTAAAAGAGTACTAAATTCAAATAAACAACAGTGAGTCCGTAGATTTTGCACAGTTATGCTAATAGCATGGGCCTACCCCATGGCACACTGAGAATCAAAAGCTCAGTGTCCATTTACAGGGCTCAGTGTCCATTTACAGGGCCTAAACTGAACTGAAAGAGAGAGAAGGGAGATTGGAACCCAAGACAGCAGAGGAGACGCTGAAAGAATCAGCTATCGCTGAGATTTTGACGTTCGGTGACTCCAGGGTTTCTCTCCTCCCTTCCAGTGCCCTTCTAGCCCCTTCCAGGTGTGCTCTCCTCCCCAAGCCACTGCTGGTCAGCTAAGGTCCGGTCCACCCTAGCACCAGCCTTGCATTCTCCACAAGACCGTTTCGGACTATTCCGAGGCCGATTCGATCCTCCATATCTCGGAGAGACCTCTGAGCACCTTTGCCTTTAAAACAAGGAAGTAGCTGCAGTCGCTCTGCAGGCTTAATCTTGTCCATACCGCTGTGGATGGTAAGATAACTCCAGCCCTTTCCCCAGGACCCGACTCCCCATAGCTTTCTCCTCCACCCCAAACGCTGCCGGAGTCTCCAGGACACCGCTTTCACCCCACCGAGTAGGACCTAGGATCCTTCAGTCCAATGCGCGGCTCCGTCCCACCACGGACACCCCTCCGCTCCGGAGTCTCACCCCGGAGAGACCCCCGGTGTCCAGGAGCCCCGGCGCACGCGCTCCCCGCTCCCATTCATTCCGCCCGCCGCTGTCATTGGTGCCTTGACCTCTGCGCCCAGCCAGACACGCGCGTCGCGACCTCACCTGCGAGCGGGCGTCGGCAGCGGCGCGCGGCCCCTGCGGTCCCGCAAGGCCGAGGGAGCCGGGCTCCGGACTCCGAGCCGCAGGCCTCCAGGAGTAGCCCCGCCGCCAGCGCCACCAGCGCGAGGCCATAGTCGAGTCTGAAAGTCGCGGCAGGGCGGCGGCTCCGCCTCTGGCCCGCGATCCTCCTCCGGAGACCCGGAGCCGGAAACTTGGCACAGGAAGCGCTTCTGCCACGCCTGGGCCGGCCGCGACCTCCTCCCCGCGTGCTGCCAGGCTGCCGGCGCGGGGACCTCGGGCGTCTGCCAGTCGGCAGCCGGCGGGCACAGCGGCCGCTCCCAGGAGGCGGCGGGGCAGGGGCGCGCGGAGGCCCGGCCCCGGGACCCCGAGCATGACCTTCCCCGGGGCGAGTTTCCTATCCCCACCCCTTCCCCGAAGCGGGGCAGAGGGACAGGCCACGCCTGCAGTCCTAGCAAAAATGTCCCGGGGGCACCATTTATTAGCTAGAAATAGCACCGCGCGCCACCCTTACCGGTACTAACTACTCAGAGAATCGGGTTCCCGCTCTGCGGCCTAAGCCAGAGGCGAAGATTTCAGCGTCTGCTTTTCCTAGCGGTGACCTGCCACGCGGAGGTGGCCGCCTTTTGCAATCTGTTCTTGAAGAAAGTACTAGCCTCCGCATCTTCCCAGGAACAAGTCCGACCACGATCGGGCCTGTTGTGAAATAGGAGCTAAATTAGCCCGGCCTCTCGGCTTTTGGAGTCTCCTCCCAACGCCTTATAGGTATAATTTGACAATGTTGCTCACACCTGGGTGTACTGAGCTGCGTGGGATTCCTTAATGTTTGGTAATGTTGAACCTGCGTGTATCCAGCCTAGAAGATACCTGAGACCTTTCCTTAGCTCTAAGGCCAGATCTGCCTGTGCTGTTCCGGTGCTGACAGACAGCGTGTTTCTAACAGAAAATGAGTGATATAATTAAGCATTCAGCACATGCACTCAAACACAGAGCCAGTGAGCTAGAGGATAACCATTAGAGATTCAGAAATGCAATTTAGTCCTCAAAAAATTCACTCTAATGAAGAAATAGACCATCAAGTAGGTAATTGCAGTTCTCTGATACAGGGACAAGTCCTAAAGTGTATGGTAAGTTATATTGTTTGCTGAGAACCATGGTAAGGAAAACCTGGCTGCCTCCCCCACCAAGTGGAAAACTGCTTGGGGCATTCTAAAGTAGCAAAACAGTATATGTATATCATACACCGGTTAAAACAATTCTTTAAGGATGAGATACGTGACCCTGCCCCCGTGGCTCCCTCGTGGAGAATACTTTCTAGTTTGTCTTTGATCAGTGGTAAGCAGGCACCAGCTGTCTACCTGGTTTCTCTTGGTTCTGTGAGAAAACACAGAACACCTGTTTGTTAATAAAAATCACCTGTTCAGAGAGAACAATTACGTGGGTCGGAATCTGCTCCAGGCCCTCACAATGGAAAGCTGTCAGCTCCCTGAGACTCTCAGCTGGGAATGCTGTTGGCCCCCAGATAGTCCCACTTTGCTGTTTATCTGGGTGTCTGCTTCTTAATTTCTTCAGCGCCACCTGGGTGGGGAGTCTCTACGGCCACGCTGGTCTCGGTACTCTGATGCGTGTATTTTCTCATTCTTCTGAACCACACTTTGTGTTAAAGAATATGGTAGCCTCATAGCTGAGTACATTAATTTCATATTTAATCATGTGGGTTTTTTAACGGAATAAAGGCATCATAGAGTAAAGACATCTGTGAAAATAAGCCAGTTTGATGGTGTTTTTCCATTTTGAAGAATAGTATGTAAAAATACACAAAGTGCTTTACAAGTAAAGATTGTTAATATGCACCTGTAGTTTATCTTGGTATAGATTAGGTTTATACATTAAGAAACATCCAATGAGTAGAATTTGCCAAGTAGAGTGTAGCAACACGCACTTGGATTGTACTTGACAATCCTAAGACATTATCATTTGCCTTTTTATTTTAAAGATAAGGAAACAGAGAGGAAATACTATATTGTCAAATAAGTATCACACTCAAGCTCACACAGTTGGCAAGTACTGCACTACACAATTTTGTCAGGCCATTTTCATTTAGAGAGTGCTTGGCCACATTAAAACAGAAAACGTTGCTCTTAGCTCGGTGGCTCATGCTTATAATCCCAGCACTTTGGGAGGCCGAGGTGGGCAGATCACAAGGTCTGCAGATCAAGACCATCCTGACCAACATGGTAAAAGCCCATCTCTACTAAAAAACAAAAAATTAGCCTGGCATGGTGGCAAGCGCCTGTAGTCCAAGCTACTCGCGAGGCTGAGGCGGGGGAATCGCGTGAACCTGGGAGGTGGAGATTGCAGTGAGCTGAGATTGCGCCACTGCACTCCAGCCTGGAGACAGAGTGAGACTCTATCTCAAAAACAAACAAAAAGATGCCGTAGGCCAGGCACGGTGGCTCACACCTGTAATCCAGCACTCCTGACCTTAGGTTATCCGCCTGCCTTCACCTCCCTAAGTGCTGGGATTACAGGCATCAGCCACTGTGCCCGGCCTTGCAAGGTTCTTATAATGTGAGGAATATATGTATAAAGCACCTTGTTATAGCCTGGGCCATAATACAGTTAATTAGAGCTGTAAGAGTCTATCACTTCTATGTATTGATTTTCTTTTCCTATTTTTTTTTTTTTTTGAGACAGAGTCTCACTCTGTCTTTCAGGCTTGAGTGCAGTGGTGCAATCATTGTTCAATACAGCCTTGACCTCTCAGGCCCAAGCAATCCTCCCATCTCAACCTCTCAAGTAGCTAGGACTACAGGCATGTGCCACTATGCCTGGCTAATTTTTTGTACTTTTAGTACAGATGAAGTCTCACTTTTTGCCCAGGCTGGTCTCAAATTCCTAAGCTCAAGCCATTCTTCTACTTCACCCTTCGAAGTGCTGGAATTACAAGTGTGAGCCACTGTACCTAGCCTTGATTTTTAGTTAGTGTTGACTTCCCCCTTGACTTGGAGAGGGGAAAAAAATGGGGCTGGGTGTAGTGGCTCATGCCTACAATCCTTGCACTTTGGAGGCTGAGGCAGGAGGATCACTTGAGCCGAGGGATACAAGACTAGCCTGGGCAACATAGAGGGATGCCCCTCCCTACAAAAAAAGGGAGTGGTGTCATGTGCCTGTAGTCCCAGCTAGTTGGGAGGCTGAGGTGGGAGGATTGAGTCACTTAAACCTTCCTTTATAAATTTCTCAGTCTTAGGTAGTTTCTTTGTAGCAGTGTGAAAATGGACTAATACATTAACTTTGGGAGGCCAGGACATGAGGACTGCTGGAGGCCAAGAGTTAGAGACCAGCCTAGATGATACGGTGAGACTCCTATCTCTAAAAAAAAGTAAAAATTAGCCAGGCTTGGTGGCATAAGCCTCTAGTCCCAGCTACTCGGGAGGCTGAGGCAAGAGGATGGCTTCACACTGCATTCCAGCCTGGGTGAAAAGTTAAAACATTCAAAAAAGTAAAAAGAAACTTGCAGTTAAAAGACAATAATTCCTGAACTAGGTATAAACACAACAAAATCCACTATATGTCATTTACAAGTGGCAAACATAGAACATAAAGGCATAAAGAGTTTGAAAGGGAATGAATAGATTTGTCAAGCAAGTAACAGAAAAAAGACAGTACAGCAGCCTGAGTACAAACTAAAATGCAGAAAACATTACATGGTGATAGATGGTTCAATTCACCAGGAAGTTACATACATAATTTTTGTTTACACTTAATAAACAGTGTCAGAATATATAAGTCACAATTTGCCAAAACAATGAAAAGATATTGACAAATGTGCTCCCAAAAGATTTTAAAACATCCTTCTTAGTAATTGATGGATTCAACAGAATAGATAACAGGCTATAGGCAGATTTGTGTGACATGCTTAACAAGCTTGTTCTAAAGAACATGTATAGTGCATTGTACCGAAGCACACATAAACCATCTGCAAACACGGACCACACATCAAGCCATAGGAATCTTGGCTGGTATGATACTGAAATGATTTGATTCTAGGATAATTGAGGCTTTGAAGTGTGTTGAGACTTATGGCTCAAATGTTCATTCTCCTCTTTGAGACCTACTATAAAATTGTAGTTCATATTCCATCATGTGACAGGTTAAATCATGTTTTCTGTAAACTCTACCAAAGCCAGTGGTTTTTGTGGCAGTTGGCCTATTACATGGGTCTTTGTCCCAGTGGCAGCATTATACAAGAAATTATGGAGCTTTTATAAGCTGTGATAGAGTATTACTGCCCTAGATTATTAATATGTATTATTTTTTCATAATATATATTATTGTCCTTGTACTCCTGCTCTAATTTTTGATTTCACCCTGGTTTTTGCACTCCCCCCCACATCCAGTATCTCACTAAAATTTTCATAAAGGAACAATGTCTGCTGCATTTTCAGGATCAATCTAAATAATCCCACTCAGGTATAGGCAGTACTTACAAAGACCTTTCAGCCACACACCAAAGATTGTTTTCCACTTGAGTGAAAATCAGTTTACGATCCTCATGAGAACCCTCTGTTCATAAACTTGCCTGGTTCTTTCTGTCAGTGTTTTTTTAACATGAGTGACTCCATTTTGATTCTGACAATTTTTTTTTTAATTGCATTTTAGGTTTTGGGGTACATGCGAAGGACATGCAAGATTGTTGCATAGGTACACACATGGCAGTGTGATTTGCTGCCTTCCTCCCCATCACCTATAGCTGGCATTTCCCCCCATGCTATCTCTCCCCAACTCCCCACCCCCTGCTCTCCCTCCCCTATTTCCCCCAGGAGTATTATGCAGACCCCAGGAATATTATGCAGCCATCAAAAACGATGAGTTCGTGTCCTTTGTAGGGACATGGATGAACCTGGAAACCATCATTCTCAGCAAACTGACACAGAACAGAAAATCAAACACCGCATGTTCTCACTCATAGGTGGGTGTTGAACAATGAGAACATATGGACACTGGGAGGGGATTCTGACAACTTTCACACCTCTCTCTGCTGAACCTTTCCTGTATTGTCCCAGAGATCTGCATAATGACCATGATTTAGTCAGGTATCAGAAAAACTGTGTTTTTCACATGGACACAAGGAGGGTAACCACACACACTGGGGCCTGTTGGGTGGGTGGAGGGGAGGAGAGCATCAGGACAAATAGCTAATGTATGCTGGGCTTAATAGCTGATGGGTTGTGAGGTGCAGCACACCACCATGACACACGTTTACCTGTGTAACAAACCTGCACATTCTGCACATGTATCCTGGAACTTAAAGTGAAATAAAATTTAAAAAATTTTTTTAAAAAGAAAAGCCATATTACATCTGACATCAAAAGAATATAACATGCCTAAAACTGGAGAGTTACTGTTCATGAAATACAAGTTAATGTAAAGCAAATTTTCCTTCTATTTCAAGCATATGCTCAAAATTTAAGAACATCTTGCCAATTTTAATTACTAAATATTTTGGTTTTAAAACTACTTGTTTCATTTTAAATTTCCATTTAGACTGCAGGGGTGTCCAATCTTTTGGCTTCCTTGGGACACACGTAAAATACACTAACACTGGCAAGAGCTGATCAGCTATTAAAAAAATTGCAAAAAGATCTCATCATTTTTTTGAGAGAGAGTCTTGCTCTGTCGCCCAGGATTGAGTGCAGTAGCACAATCTCAGCTCACTGCAGCCTCCGCCTCCTGGATTCAAAAAATTCTCCCACCTCTGCCTCTGCAGTTGCTGGTATTACAGGTGTGCATCACCATCCTGGCTAATTTTTGTATTTTTAGTACAGATAGGGTTTTGCCATGTTGGCAAGGCTGGTCTGGAACTCTTGCCCTCAAGTGATCCACCAACCTTGGCCTCCCAAAAGTGCTGGAATTACAGGTGTGAGTCACCACGCCCTGCCAAGAGCTCATAATGTTATAATATTTGTTGAGCAACATTCAAAGCTGTCCTGGGCCACCTGCAGCCCATGGGTTGAGACAGCATGATTTAGAGCTTACTCTTCCCAAATACTAAAACATACCATTAATTATCTTCCTTAATTTTAAAAAAACATTAAGATTTTGCCTGGTTCTTTCTGTCAGTGTTTTTTTTTAACATGAGTGACTCCATTTTGATTGGAAAGTCACATTTTGATTCTTAAAGTCACACACTGACTTTAAGATTTTGAGGAGTTTTACACTTAAAAAAAAAAAAACCCCACAAAAAACAAAAACAGAGCCCTGGAAAGAAAACTAAGAAAATAGCGTTTTAGCCCATCAGAAGCCAAATTGAAAGAGAAGAGATATAAGTTGCAAGATCCAAGGATAAATTGGGCATTAAATGTATCTCTAAGGGAAAACATTCCAGACTGAAAAATATAGATAAGATTGCCTTTTCCTGCCCCTACATTCTTATGTAAAGGATATTTATAGCATTGTAATCATACAGAATTCAAAAACTAAATAATTTTTTTCAATTACTATTCAAGCGTTAAAAAAACAAAAACAAAACAGCCCATGTCCAGGACTCCAATCGATCAAGCAAAAGGATCTCAGAGAAAGGAAACAGCCTCTGCTTGTCATGTTTTCTCGTTTTCCTCTCAATTTTCTGGAAAATCTGAAGGTCACAGAGATAGAGATGGAAAATCTATCTAAGGTCACCAAGACTTCAGAAGGCATGGGATGGGGAAAGCTATTTTTAATGATATTGTTACCTCAAGATAGAGTGACCCAATAATCTTTCTAGAAATACCATGTTCAGGAAGAACGTTTAACTTTTATTCATTTGCTGCTTCTGAACATTGATGCTTCGTGCCTCTTGAGGGGACATACAAGGTGTCTTGGTGACCCCAGGTGGTGGCCTGGAGGAGTCGGGGTGGTGGCAGGAAGTCATTGGATGGAGTGAGGAAGCCCCTGCTGCTGATGCTCTTGGCTTTGGGGGGTGTGGCAGGGCTGCCACTGGTGTCTGAGGACCACCGCACCGGATGGGGAGGGGGCAGGCTGGATTTGGGGGCATGTGGGGCCTTGGGTGCTCCAGGCTCGTGGTGGTTCCAGAGGGCTGGCTTGTTTCCTGCAACCAAATGACAGCAGCATTCACTATTTGAAAATTTCTGAAATTTTAAATTTATTAATTAATGGAGACAGGGTCTCACTCTGTCACCCAGGCTGAGTGCAGTGACGCGATCTGGGCTCAGTGCAGCCTTGACCTCCCAGGCTCAAGCGATCCTCCGCCTTAGCCTCCCGAGTAGCATTCTTTATTCTTGACAACACAGCCCCAGTGGACAGGACATGCCATAGATAGGTGAGGCCTCTGTCTGCCCCCTGGGGAGCCTCTGTCCCTCAATCACCCTCAGTCATTGAGACTCCTGGTTGTTTATAAGCTGGTCTTTGCTCTGGAATAGTGAAATGACTCCAAATGGCCTTATTATTGTTATTTATTCATCATTTATTTTTAAGACGGAATCTTCCTCTATTGCCCAGGCTGGAGTGCTGTGGAGCCATCTTGGCTCCCTGCAACCTCCTCCTCCCTGTTTCCAGTGATTCTTCTGCCTTAGCCTCCCTAGTAGCTGGGACTACAGGCGCTGGCCACCATGCCTGGCTAATTTTCTATTTTTAGTAGAGACGGGGTTTCACTATGATGACTAGGCTGGTTTTGAACTCCTGACCTCAGGTGTTCTGTCCACCTCAGCCTCCCAAAGTGCTGGGATTACAAGTGTGAGCCACTGGACCTAGACTATTTTCTCCTTTTAAAAGAGCAGTTATTGGAACAATGCGAATGGTTTAGGACATGGGCTTATGGGGGCAGCTGGGTGGAATGTGTGTCAGCTGCTTGCTGGCCTCACCTTCCATGTTTCAGCATGTGTCTGGGCCTCTTGGAGAACAGCACTGACAGAATGTGCAGCCTGGGGCATCTGTCCATTGGGCTGGGGGGTGCCTTTTATAGGTCCTGAGAGGGAGGAATCGAGAAAAGAAGAGTGAGCAAAGCATTTTCAACATCCTGGAAAGTTAATCTGAAAATGCAAAGCAGTTTACATCTCTAAAGCAAAGAAAGATACTTGCTGGCTACGTCTTTAAAATAAAAGTAATAATGAAAGCAAAGCAAAGACAGCAAGTCACAGGCATGGCATGGTACACAAGGCCTCATGAAAAACCTGAGGTTCTGTGACAGAACTTTATATGAGATTCAGCAAAAGGTTCAGGAAGGCGAGTATGGTATTTTATAAACCCCAGTGATGAGGGTCTGGATTAACTGGGATCGTGGAGAGGAATAGTATGTTTTACTTTAGAAAACCTTTTCATAATTGAAGAATAAACCTTGAAAACCTATTTCCCTTCACAATAATTATATTGTTTTCCCTGAAATGTATTTTTCTAGTTTCATACCACACTGAGTACAGGAACAACTTTTGAACATTGTCCTCAGCAAAGAGTACATTGGACAGAGACACAATAGACAGAGAATTGGGCAAAATGTGGGGTTTCCTGAAATAATCTGTTATCAGATGTGTTTCCCACCCCCCAAAGTCCTGGTATTGCAATTTTATTTTCTTGCCTTTTAATTTGTCCTTTTGACACAAAGCTTAACTCATGGAAGCTTTACAGCTGTGAGAGAATCAGATAGAAGAAGCTCTACGTTGATTTATTGGGTTCTTTACAAAGCATCCTGCAGAGGACGGCCACCTCTCCACACTCGGGCTGTTTCTCCTGCAACTGAACTGCTGCCCAGCCCATGCCGGAAGGTCTTCAGCGCCTCTCCCTGTGAACACAGAGATGCTTTAGCCATGCTCAGCACCACTGTTCTGCCTGTTTATTTCTTTTTTTTTTTTTTTTTTTTTTTTTTTTTTTTTTTTTTTTTTTTTTTTGAGACGGAGTTTCGCTCTTGATACCCAGGCTGGAGTGCAATGGCGCGATCTCGGCTCACCGCAACCTCCGCCTCCTGGGTTCAGGCAATTCTCCTGCCTCAGCCTCCTGAGTAGCTGGGATTACAGGCACGCGCCACCGTGCCCAGCTAATTTTTTGTATTAGTAGAGACGGGGTTTCACTATGTTGACCAGGATGGTCTCGATCTCTTGACCTCGTGATCCACCCGCCTCGGCCTCCCAAAGTGCTGGGATTACAGGCGCCTGTTTATTTCTTAAACTAGTTTTCCAGTAATTTGAGAAACCCATTAATCTATATGACAACTCAAAGAACAACTGCAGGAGATTAGAAATAAACAACCAAAAAGAAAAAAAAAAGAGAAAGTTTGGCTGGGCTCTGGCGGTTCATTCCTGTAATCTCAGCTCTAGGGCAGGCTGAGGTGGGCAGATCATTTAAGGTCAAGAGTTTGAAAACAGAATGGCCAATTTGGTGAAACCTTGTCACTACTAAAACTACAAAAAAATATAGCCAGGCCTGGTACTCTCATCTCAGGTACTCAGGAGGCTGAAGCAGGAAGACTGCATGCACACGGGAAGCAAGGATTATAGTGAACTGAGATTGCAACACAGCACCCCAGCCTGGGTGACAGAGCGAGATTCAGTCTCAAAACAAAACAAAAAAGAATAATACAATGGCATTTGGAAAATGAGGGGGAAACGTTAAGAATGGGGAGAAAGATAAGAGACTACAAATTGGATTCTGTGTGTACTGCTTGGGGTGATTGGTGCACTAAAACCTCACAAATCAACACTAAAGAAGTTAGTCAAGGAACTGAATACTACCTGTTTGCCAAAAATGTATCAAAAGAAACATTAAAAATTTGTTTTGAAAACTCTGAAAATTAAGTACAGTATTTTCAAGTTACAAAGGCACATCTATCATGAGGCTTAATTATTCTAATGTTAAAAGAAATGAGGAGAACAAACAAAGTTTAAATAGAGAAGCAGTCAGACATTTCCTCTACAGCAATGAAATCTGTAGCATACATTTTGTATTCTGAAATTTACCTTTCAGCCAGCCTGTGAGAAGAGGAAGAGGGCCCAGAACTGGGCATTGGGGTAGGAAGGAGGAAAGAAACCATCTGGACACAGCAGGGAAAGAGAAGGGGTAGGGACTCGAGGCAGAGCCAGTCCTCCTGCTTGGGACCTGGGCCTAGGAAAGTTAACTAGGGGCAGAGGGAGGAGCCCCAGGCTGTGGATGCCTCTGGGGGGAACTTTACATCAGTAGGGCAAGAGGAGGTCCTGAGGCCGAGGGGTATCCATAGCCTCCCTACCTTTGGTTGTCTTCTGGTCGCCAATGTGCTGCAAATCATGACCCTCGCTGGCTCCCAAATCCGACTGGGCAGGCTCCAAAGCAGTGGGGTTTGGCGCTCCTGTCACCTCCACCTCGTAGATCTCAGAGCTGCAGGACTGCTCCCTTCACGTCACCCTGAGCTGGCCCCGGTTGGGCCTGGCATTGGGTACAGCATGTTCCAGGCACTTCTGCTACTTTCTGCTGGGGTCTGTGCCTTTGCTGGCTGTCCACTCATAGGGGTCCAAGCCCAGATGGCTCCACAGAATCCCTGCGCTGGCTCTGCCTGGGGTTGACTTAGGTGCACATGTGACAGGTCAGCGTGGTCCCCGTGGGGCAACTCTGATTTTCTTGGCCGCTTGGGCCTCTGCCTGCCCATATATCTGCAGAGCTACACACCTACCAACTCTTCCTGGCAAGGCACGGCTGGCATGGACAGCCCTGGACTATGGGTCTGTAACCTACTTGCAGCCTGCACCATGCCTCACCTGCCCACTCTGAGCTGACTTCTCTGCAGCAGTCAGAACCTGCCTGGTTGATTTAGAATGAGCCTGGATGCACCAAACCTGACAGCTATGACTGCAGGAGGAGAGAGCACAGACACAGCTCCTCATCATCTGCCACCACCCACGAACTGAAGATCCCCCACTGAAGACACCAGCTGAAGATCACCCCACTGAGGCTATCAACTGAGGGCACAAAACAAAGGCAACCAATGAGGGCAGCCACTGAAGGCCACCAGGTGAAGGCCAGTTGACCTGCCAACCAGACCGCATCCTGGTTAAGAGGAAACAGTCAGGCCCAGGGCACCTCCATACTTCACCCAGACTCACAACTTGAGGGAGTAGGCACAAGGCTCACTAGGCCCTGCCCTGCCAGCGGTCCCGCCCCACTTTTCACTCATTGCTGGCTGCTGGGAACTTTCAGATGTCTCACTGTGCTGACGTTCCTAGGGATCATCTCCTTACAAGGAATGATGCTAAAATTACTGAAACCAAATCCGCCTCATGCACTAGCTGGGATTCATAGAGCCTCCTTTCCCCAATTACCTCTGAGCTTTATGGAAACTAGAAAAATGACAGATTTCTGCATGTGCTTTCAGAAAAACACACTGCCATGACTTAAGGCTACCCTACAATGTCAAGTTTTTTATATATTCAATACATATATATTCAATTTACCTTTTTTGAAAATAACACACATATTCAACCTAATTAACAAGACTAATAGCGTAGCAATTTTAGGAAATTTTCTCTAAGTTCATCACAATTACCTAATGCTCACTTTCATAGAGCAACTTAAAATTTATGGTTTCAACAAAGAAAGAATCTTATGGGAGAGAAAAGCACCCCGTTAATACAGATTTTAAATGTGATCTTCAAGCTGCTAATAAATAACAATTACCCAGTATGTATTGTGAACTGCTTTGTGACTATGGTGACTTATTTAATCTCTCCGACTCTTGGTTCGATTATCTACAAAATATAACACCAATTTTATAAGCTTGCTCTAAAAATTAGATGACAGAAAAAGAATCCTCCTTCTCTATATATTGAACACTTACACATTTGTAGGCATCGTGTCCAGATTTTTACACACTTACCTTATGGAAGCCACATAATAACTTCATATTTTAAATTACAGTCATTATGGCCAGATTTTTACACACTTACATTGAGGAAGCCACATAAGCCCATGTATTAAATTACAGACAACAGGCCCAGATTTTTACACACTTACCTTATGGAGCCCACATAATAAACTCATCTTTTAAAGTACAGGCATTATGCCCAGATTTTTACACACTTACCTTATGAAAGCCATGTAACAAGTTTGTATTTTAAATTACAGTCATTATGGCCAGATATTTACACACTTACGTTATGAAAGCGACATAACAACTTCACCTTTTAAATTACAGTCATCGTGGCCAGATTTTTACACATGTACCTTATGGAGGCCACATAACAACTTCGTCTTTTAAATTACAGTCATCGTGGCCAGATTTTTACACACTTACCTTATGGAGGCCACATAACAATTTCATCTTTTAAATTACAGTCATCATGGCCAGATTTTTACACACGTACCTTATGGAAGTCACATACCATTCCCATCTCATATTGATGAGCAAACTGAGGCTCAGCGAAGTTAAAAACATTCCCCACCATATCATAATGAGTGACGGAAATGGGATGCAAACTCCATTCTCTCTGACACCAAAGGTTGTGCAACATAACAAAGACTGAGTTGTACGCAGCATATGGAGGGAATCAAAACATGTGGATTCCCTTTCTCTACCCTTTTATGTGTGAATTTCATTGGTTTTTATGGCCTCAGAACAATCCTAAACTCCCTCCCTCCCAGGTTGCCTTGTCGTGGTCCCATTCTTCATGAGGATGATTACTAAGCTGCATATTTAGACCACATATTTACCTCCTTATCAACAGGGGCTTTGATTAAGAAAAGATATTTTCTAGGCCAAGAGATGTGTTGATCATGAAATAAAATTTTCTAGGCCCTAGGTTACTAATTGTGAATTGTCTAGTTTTCTAAAAAATATATTGCTATTCCACATTAAAAAAAAATCACAGGATCTACTGAATTCGTACAGAAAGACTTAGAACTATGCTGCAGGAGCATCTTCCTGACAGCTGTGCAGGAAGACCAGCCGATACACACAAAACAAGAGCACCTCCAAGGGCCAGATGTGGTGGCTCCTGCCTGTCACCCTAGCAATGTGGGAGACCAAGGTGGGTGGATCACTTGAGGCCAGGAGTTCCAGACTAGCCTGGGCAACAGAGTGAGACTCTGTCTCTACAAAAAATCATGTTATATGATTGGAATCAAGAAGAGTACCTCTAACATTGCTTTATGATAAAGAGGTCTGGTGTAGAATTCAAGATATGAAATTTTGAGTCTCACCGTGGTACTTAACTAGGAAAGCTGTCAGACATTTTCTCTACAACAATGAAATCTATAGCTTACATTTTAAATTTTGACAACTTAGCATTCAGGCAGCCTGAGGCAAGATTAAGAGGACACAGAACTGGGCATTGGGATAGGAAGAAAGAAGAATGGGTGGGGACTCGAGGCAGAGCCAGTCCTCCTGCTTGGGGCCTGGGGCTAGGAAAGCTAACTAGGGGCAGGAGGGAGAGCCCCAGGCTTTGGGTGTCTTTCGGGGGAACCTTGAGTCAGCAGTGGCCAGAGGAGCTCCCGCTGTATCCAATCTTTTATAGAACAGCATAACATAACATACAGATGAGCCAAGCAGTATTCGTTGCCTCCCTACCTTTGGTCGTCTTCTGGTCACCAATGTGCTGTAAGTCAGGACCCTGGTCAGCTCCCAAACCCAACTGGGCAGGCTCCAAAGCAGTGGGGTCAGGAGCTACTGCCACCTCCACCTCCTGGATCTTGGAACATCAGGACGGTTCTGCTCACCACACTCTGAGCTGGCCCTGCCTGGGGCTGGTACTGTGAGACAGCATGTTCTGGGCGCCTCTGCTCCTCTCTTCTGGTGTCTCTGCCTTTTCTGGCCGCTCACTCATAGATGCCAGAGTCCCAGGATGGCTTCACAGAACCCCTGCTTTGGCCCTGCCTGGTGCTGACTTTGGTCCACATGAGAAACTTCAGCATGGTCCCCTTGGGACAACTCTGCTCTTCTCAGGCAGCTAGGGCCTTCACTTGCTTCAATGTCTGCAGAGCTCAGAACATGCCGCCTCTTCCCAGCAAAGTCACACTGGCACGGGCAACCCTGGCCATAGGGCTGCATCCCACTAGCAGCTCGCAGCTTACCTCACCCACCTACCTTGAGTTGACTTGTCTGTAAAAGTCGCAAACCTGCCTGGTTTATTTAGAGTGGGCCTACGTGCAACAAGCCTGAGAACTGTGACTTTAGTAGGAGAGAGCACAGACGGAGCTCCTTCTCCTTCCACCACTGACAAACCAACTGAAGACCAACAACTGAAGAGCACCGACTGAGGGCACCAACTGAGGGCACTAAACAAAGGCAACCAATGAAGGCACCCACTGAAGGCCACCAGGTGAGGGCAGGTTGCCCTGCCAACCAGGCCGCATCCTGGTTAAGAGGACACAATCAGGCCTAGAGTCCCCTCCATGTGTCCCTGCCTACTTGGAACTTGAGAGACCAGGCACATGGCTCACAAGGCCCCACCCTGCCAGCCACTGCATCCCACCTTTCATTCATTCCTTTCATTCATTCATGGCTGCTAAGAACTTTCAGGTTTCTCACTGTCTTGAAGTTCCTAGGGATTATCACCTTACAATGAATTATGCTAAAATTACTGAAGCCAAATCTGGCTCTTGCACTAGCTGGAATTCATAGAACCTCCTTTCCCCTATAACCTCTGAGTTTTTTACAAACTACAAAAGTGACAGATTTCTGAAGGTGGTTTCAGGAAAAAAATTGTCATGAGCTTAGTCTACTGTGTAATGTCAAATTATATTTTATATATATATATATACACACACACACACACACACACACACACATTCAATCCAAACATATTCCGTTTACATTTTTGAAGTTAACCTATATATTCAATCAAATTAACAAGAGCAATAGAGGACATTTTCTGAACTTATACACTAAATATATCACAGTTTCCTAATGATCACTTTATACAGCACCTTAGAATTGATGGCTTCAACAAACAAGTAGGCTTATGTAAGAGAAAAGCATTCTCTTAATACAAGATTTTAAATGTGATCACCATTGCTACTTTCAATGACCCAGTAAATGTATTGTGAACTGCACTGTAACTGTAGTGACTCATTTAATCTTTCAGATCCTTGGTTTGATTATCTCAAAAATACAAGTAACACCAGTTTTTATAAACTTGCTCTAAAAATTAAATGACAGAAATACAATCCTCCTGTATATAATGAATACTTACAAAATTATAGGAATTGTGTCCAGATTTTTACACACTTACCTTATTGAAGCCTTAAACCCTATCCTTTAAATTATAGTCATTTTGTCCACACCAATTTTTATACCCTAATATTATGGAAGACTCATAATAATCCCTCTATAAAGAGGAGCAAACTGAGGTTCAGGAGAGTTAAAAACACATTCACCATCATGTCCTAATGAGGGATGGAACTGGGATTCAAACCCGGTTCTCTCTGACGCCAAAGGTAGTGCAACATAATGAAGACCAAGTTATACTGAGCACGTGGAGGCAGTCAAAACGTGGATTCCCTTTCTCTCTTATGTGTGAATTTGAATGGCTTTCATGGCCTCAGAACCAACCTAAACTCCCTCCCAGGTTGCCTTACAGTGGTTCCCTTCCTCTTAGAAATGACTAGGAATCTGCATATTTAGATTACAAGCATCTCCTTAGAAACCGATTGGTTGCTCAAGAAATGAAATTTTTGGCCAGGGATGGTGGCTCTTGCCTGTACGGTGGGAAGCCAGGGCGGGCATATGTTCTGAGGTCAGGAGTTTGAGACAAGCTTGACCAACATGGTTAAACCCCCTCTCTTCTAAAAAGGACACAATTAGCCAATTGTGTGGTGAATGCCTCTAATCCCAGCTACTCAGAAGGCTAAGGCAGGAGAATGGCTTGAACACAGGAGGCAGAGGTTACAATGACCTAAGATGGTGTCATTGCACTCCAGCCTGGGCATCAAGAGCAAAATTTTATCTCAAGGAAAAAAAAAAAAAAGATAGGAAAATTTCTAGGGCCTAGGTTACTAACTGTGAATTGTCTAGCTTATCTGCCATAAGCAAAACTATTATTACATGTAAAACATCACAGGATCCACTGAATTTGTCTAGAAAACTTTGGAATTATGCCTCAGGAGCATCTGACTGACAGCTGGGTAGGAGATCCAGTGGAAACACGCAAAGCAAGAGCACCTGCAAAGTCCAGGTGTGGTGGTTCTTGCCTGTCAGCCCAGCAATGTGGGAAGCGAAGGTGGGTGGATCACTTGACAACGGGAGTTTGCCACCAGCCTGGGGAACACAGTGAGACCCTGCCTCTAAAAAAAAAAAAAATTTTTTTTTAATGATTAGAATAAAGAAGAAATACCTCTGTAATTGCTTGAAAATACAGAGTTCTAGACCAGAAATCAAGATATGAAATTGTGGATCCCAATAGAGCTATTTAAGTTTAAATAGAAGGAAATGTTAGCCATTTCCTCTACAGCAATGAAATCTGTGGCATTCATTTTGTAGTTTGGAAACTTAGTTTCTGGCCAGCCTGGGGGAAGCAGAAGAGGTCCCAGAACTCAGCATTGAGATAGGAAGGAGGAAGGAAACTGGATGGACCCAGCAGGGAACCAAGATAAGCTGGGAAGGCAGACCCAGTCCTTTTGCTTGTGGCCTGAGCCTAAGAAAGCTAACTAGGGGAAGGAGGGAGGAGCCCCATGCTGTGGATGCCTCCAGGTGTAACCTTGGGTCAGCAATGGTCAGAGAAGCTCCTGAGGCCAAGCAGTGTCTGTTGCCTCCCTACCTTTGGGTGTCTTCTGGTCGCCAATGTACTGCAAGTCAGGACCCTCTCCTGCTTCCAAATCCACCTGTGCAGGCTCCAAAGCAGTGAGGTCTGGAGCTACTGCCACCTCTGCGTGGTAGATCTCAGAGTGTCAGGAACGTCTCTTCCCACTGCACCCTGAGCTTGCCCCACTTGGGGCTGGCATTGGGGTACAGCATGTTCCAGGTGCCTCTGCTCCTTTCTGCTGGGGCTTGGCTCTTTGTTGACCACTAATTCAGATGTCAGAGCCCAGATTGGCTCCGATGAACCCCTGCCCGGCCATGCCTCGGGCTCTCTTTTGTGCAGGTGGTCAGCGTGATCCACAAGGGGCAGCTCAGCACATCTCAGGCAGCTTGGGCCTTCACTGGCCCCCATGTCTGCAGAGTTCAGCCCCTGATACCTATTTCCAGCATAGGCACAGCTGGCACAGTTAGCACCAGGCTATGGGGCTGCACACCACTAGCAGCCCCCACCCTGCCTCACCTGCTCACCCTCAGCTGACTTATCTGCAACAGCCACCACCTGCCTGGTTTATTCAGAATGGGCCTGGATGCAACAAGCCTGAGAGCTGTGACTGCGGGAGGAGAGAACATAGACGGAGCTCCTGCTGCTGCTGCCCAGCAACTCAAGGCCACCAGCTGAAGACCCCCAGCTGAGGGTGCCAAGCCAAGGCAAGCAATGAGGGCACCCAGTGAAGGTCACCAGGTGAAGGCCAGTTGCCCTGCCATTCAGACTGCAACCTGGTTAAGAGGAAATAATCAGGCCCAGAGTCCCCTGCATGCCTCCCCCTAAAGTTGGAACTTGAGAGCACAGGCACATGGCTCCAAGGCCCTGTGCTGCCATTGACCCTGCCTCACTTTTCATTCATTGCTGGCTGCTGGGAGCGTTCAGGTTTCTCACTGTGCTGAAGTTGCTAGGGATCATCATCTTATAATGAACGATGTTAAAATTACTGAAACCAAATCTGCCTCAT
Source organism: Aotus nancymaae (assembly GCF_030222135.1). NCBI lineage: Eukaryota > Metazoa > Chordata > Mammalia > Primates > Aotidae > Aotus > Aotus nancymaae. The sequence goes on along the minus strand of NW_026988492.1, from coordinate 8,021,465 downwards.
TCACTATCTGGGATTCATAGAATCCCCTTTCCCCCATAACCTCTGAGATTTTTAGAAACGAAAAAAAGATTTCTGCAGATGCTTTCAGAAAAAAGCCTTGCCATGAGCTATGCCTACTCTACAATGTCAAGTCATATTTCATATATACGTATATATATACATTCAATTCACATATATTCATCTTACACTTTTGAAAATAATATACATACACAAATTCACAAGATTAACCAAAGAAATTTTCTAAAACTTACACATCAAGTACATCACATTTTCTAATGATCACTTTGATAGAGCATCTTAGAATTTATAGTTTCAACAAACTGAAAGGCTTATGTAAGAGAAAACCACCACATAATACAAAATTTTCAATGTGATTTTCTTTGGTACTTTTAACTGAAAACTACCCAGTAAATGTCTTGTGAATTGCTTTGTGACTATGGTGATTTGTTTAGTCTTTCTGATCCTTGGTTTGATTATCTCAAAAATGGGAGTATCACCAATTTTATAAACTTGCTCTAAAAATTAAATGAGACAAAAATAATCCTTCTTCATATATTAAACACTTAGAAAATTATAGGCATTGTGTCCACATTTTTACACGCTTACCTTATAGAAGCCTCATAACAACCCTCTCTTTTGAATTACAAGCATTTTGCCATGATTCTTACACACTTACCTTATGGAGGAGGCCTCATAAAAATCACATCTTTTATAGTTGAGCAAACTGAGGCTCAGATGTGTTAAAAACACACTCATTATGACATCATAATGAGTAATGGAACTGGGATTCATCTCCAGTTTTCTCTGATGCCAAGAATGGTGCAATTTAATGAAGATCAAGTTATACCCAGAACACAGAGGGATCAAAACATATGGATTCCCTTTTCTACCCCCTCATGAACTTGAATGGCTTTCACACCTCAGAACAATCCTAAATTCCCTCCCAGGTTGCCTTGCAGTGGTTCCCTTTTTCTTGGGGGTGATTAGGAATCTTCATATTTAGACCACAAACATCACCTTTTAAAAGCTGTGTTGATCAAGAAATGAGGCCGGGCGCAGTGGCTCACGCCTGTAATCCCAGCACTTTGGGAGGCCGAGGCGGGTGGATCACCTGAGGTCAAGAGATCGAGACCATCCTGGTCAACATGGTGAAAACCCGTGTCTACTAAACATACAAAAAATTAGCTGGGCACGGTGGCGCATGCCTGTAATCCCAGCTACTCAGGAGGCTGAGGCAGGAGAATTGTCTGAACCCAGGAGGCGGAGGTTGCGGTGAGCCGAGATCACGCCATTGCACTCCAGCCTGGGTAACAAGAACGAAACTCCGTCTCAAAAAAAAAAAAAAAAAAAAAAAAAGAAATTTGCTAGGCCATAGGTTACTTACTTTGAATTGTCTAGCTTCTCTGCAATAAATAAAAGGCTATTTCATGTAAGAAATCACAGCATCCACTGATTTGTGCAGAAAGGGTGGAACTATGCTGTAGGACCCTGTAACTGACAGCTGTGCAGGAAGACCTGCAGAGGCACACAAAGCAAAAGCGCCTCCAGAGGCCAGGTGCGGTAGTTCTTGCCTGTCGTCCCAGCAATGTGGGAGGCCAAAGTGGGTGAATCACTAGAGGCCAGGCGTTTGAGACCAGCCTGGGCAACACAGTGAGACCCTGTCTGTACAAAAAAATGATTATTTTTTATTATTAGAATCAGGAAGAGTACCTGTAATCCTCTGCCAATGCTTTAGAATAGAGAGCTTTGCTCTAGAACTCGAGATATAACATTGTGAGTACCAATATGGCTACTTAAGTTTAAATAGAAGAGCTTTCAGACATTTCCTCTACGGCAATAAAATCTGTAGTATCCATTTTGTATTATGAAAACTTAGTTTCTGACCAGCCGAGGGGAAGAAGACGGCCTAGAAGTGGGCATTTGGGAAGCAAGGAGAAAAGAAACCAGCTGGATTCAACAGGGAAAGAAGAAGGGGTGGGCACTCCAGGCAGAGCCAGTCCTCCTGCTTAGGGCCTGGGCCTAGGAAAGCCAACTAGGGGCAGGAGGGATGAGCCCGGTCTGTGGATGCCTCTGGGGGTACCTTGGGTCAGCAATGGCCAGAGGTATCTGGCCAAGCTGTATCTGTGGCCTCCCTACCTTTGGGCGTCTTCTGGTCACCAACGTGCTGCAGGTCAGGACTCTGGAATCAGATTTGGCAGGCTCCAAGCATGGGTGTCTGGCGCTGCTCCCACCTCTGGCTCATGGATCCCAGAGTGCAAGATGACTTCGTCCACTGCACCCCCATCTGGCCCCGCTTGGGGCTGGCATTGGGGGACAGCATGTTCCAGGAGCCTCTGCTCCTCTCTGCTGTGACCTGCGCCTTTGCTGGACGCCCACTCATTGATGTCAAAGTCGAAGAAGAGCTCCACAGAAGCCCTGTGCCGGCCCTGCCTGAGGCTGGCTTGGGTGCACATGCACAGGTCAAGTGGTCTCTATGGGGCTGCTCTGCTCTTCTGGGGCAGCTTGGGCCTCTGCTTGTCCCCATGTCTGCAGAGCTGAGCACCTTCTGCCTCTCCCCAGGAAAGGCAACCAAATGGCACCAACTTTAGGCACTCACTGAAGGCTCTAAATGAAAGCCACCTAATGAAGACCGGTTACCCTGCCAACCACCTGGCATTCTGCTTAGGAGGAACCAATCAGGATGTGAGTTCCCTCTAGGCGTCGGCCTGTCATTTGTGAGATGGAAGCCCGGGCACTGGCTCACAAAGCCCGCCCTCCCAACTACCCCACCCCACCTTTCATTTATTGGTAGCTGGTAGCAACTTTCTTTACTGTGAATTATAAATATGAATTCTGGCAAATTTCTGTATCCTAATGTACCTCATGCACTACCTGACTTTCAAGGACCCTCACTCCCCATGGCCTCTGAGTTTTCTGGAAACTACACAGAATGCAAATTTCTGCAGGTGCTTTCAGAAAAAACAGTGCCATGAACTGAGATTACTCTGTGATCTTTTGATCTACATGATATATATAATTGATATGATATATGAAATATTTTAATACATATTCACGTTTATATTCTTAATTTTAAATGCACATATTTAAGCAAATTAAGGATGAGAACATTTTCCAAAATTTATATACTAATACATCACATTTTTCTAATGATCAATTTGATAGAACAATTTCAAATCTATGGTTTCAACAAATTGGGAGGCTTAGGTAAGAGAAAACCACCATATAATACAAGATTTTCAATGTGATCATCATTACTTTTTTTTTTTTTTAGATGAAATTTCACTCTTCTTTGCCAGGCAGGAGAGCAATGGTGCTATCTCGGCTCAGTGCAACCTCTGCCTCCCGGGTTCAAGCAATTCTCCTGCCTCACCCTCCTGAGGAGCTGAGATTACAGGCATGCGACACCATGCCCGGCTAATTTTGTATTTTTAGTAGAGACAGGGTTTCCCCATGTTGGTCAGGCTGGTCTTGAATTCCGGACCTCAGGTGATCCGCCCACCTAGGCCTTCCAAAGTGCTGGGATTACAGCCGTGAGCCACAGCACCTGGCCCATTTCTACTTTTAACTAGCACTTACCCAGTAAATATATTGTGAACTGCTTCGTGACTATGGTAACTTATTTAAACTTACTGATCCTTTCTTTGATTATCTCAAAAGTATTTATAATACCAATTTTATAAACTTGTCCAAAAATTAAAGGAAAATAATCCTTCTCCATATATCGAACAATCACAAAATTAAATACATTGTGTACAGATTTTTACTTACATTACTGAAGTCCCATAACAACTTGTCTTTAAATTACAGGCATTATTCCTAGATTTTTACACACTTACCTTATGCAGTCCTCATAACAATCCCACCTTGTACAGATGAGCAAACTGAGGCTCAGAGGAGTTAAAAACACACTGACCATCACATCATAATGAGTGATGGAACTGGGATTCAAATCCACTCCTCCCTGCCTCAAAAGTGGTGCAACTTAACAAAGACCGAGTTACACCCAGCACGTGTAGGATCAAAACATGTGGATTCCCTTTCTCTACCCTCTTCTGTGTGAATTTCAATGGTTTTCAGGGCCTCAGAACAATCCTAAACTCCCTCCCAGGTTGCCTTTCAGTGGATCAGTTCTCCTTGGGGATGATGAGGAATCTACATTTTTGGACCGCAAGCATCTATAAACAGTTATGTTGATCATGAAATAAAAATTTCTAGGCCATAAGTTACTAACTGTGAATTGCTTAGCTTCTCTTCTACAAATAATAGGCTATTCTATGCTAAAAAAAAATACAGGATCCACTGAATTTTTGCAGAAAGGTTTGAAACGATGCCGCAGGAGCACCTTATTGACAGCTGTGCAGGAAGACCAGCTGAAACACACAAAGCAAGAGCGCCTCCAAAGGCCAGGTGTGGTGGTTCTTGCTTGTCATCCTAGCAAAGTGGGAGGCCTAGGTGGGTTAATCACTTGCGACCAGGAGTTTGAGAACAGCCTGGGCAACACAGTGAGACCCTGTCTCTATTAAAAAATCATTTTTCATGATTAGAAACAAGAAGAATACCTCTAACATTACTTCAGTATAGAGCTCTGGTCTAGAATTGAACGTATGAAATTGTGAGTCCCAGAGCCAGTCCTCTTGCTCAGGGCCTGGGCCTAGTAAAGCGAACGAGGAGCAGGAGGGTGGAGCCCCAGGCTGTGGCTGTCTCTGGGGGGAACCTTGGGTCAGCAATGGCCAGAGGAGCTCCTGAGACCAAGCGGTATCTGTGGCCTCCCTACCTTTGGGCGTCTTCTGGTCGCCGCTATGCTGTAGGTCAGGACCCCCGCATCAGATTGGGCAGGCTCCAAGCAGAGGTGTCTGGCGCTGCTCCCACCTCCACCTCCACCTCCTGGATCTCAGAGCAGCAGGACGGCTCCGCCCACCTCAGCCTGAGCTGGCCCCGCTTGGGGCTGGCACTGGGTAACAGCTCCACTGTGGCTACTTAAGTTTAAATAGAAGAGGTGTCAGACGTTTTCTCTACAGCACTGAAGTCTGTAGCATCCATTCTGTATTTTGTAAACTTAGTTTTGGCCACCCGGGGGAAGAAGAAGAGGTCCCAGAACTGGGCACTGGGGTAGGGAAGAGGAAGGAAACCGCCAGACACAACAGGGAAAGAAGAAGGGCTGGGGACTCGAGGCAGAGCCAGTCTTCCTGCCTGGGAGCTGGGCCTAGGAAAGCTAAGTAGGGGAGGGAGGGAGGAGCCCCAGGTTGTGGATGTCTCTGGGGGGAACTTTCTGTCAGCAATGGCGAGAGGATCCCTGAGGCCTAGCGGTATCCGTGGCCTCCCTACCTTTGGGCATCTTCTGGTGGCCCGTGTGCTCCAAAGCAGCGGAGTCAGGCACTAGAGCCATCTCCGTCTTGTAGATCTGAATCAAAGCTGAAGGACGGCTCCGCCCCCTCACCCTGAGCCGGCCCCGCCTGGCGCTGGCATTGGGGTACAGCGTGTTCCGGGCGCCTGTAACTCCTCTCTGCTGGGGCTGCGTCTTTGCTGGCCGCCCACTCATTCATAGATGTCAGAGCCGCAGGACGGCTCTGCAGAACCCCAGCACCGGCCCTGCTTGGGGCTGGCTTTGGTCCACGTGCGACAGGTCAGCGTGGTTTTTATGGGGAGCCTCTGCTCTTCCCGGGCACCTTGGGCCTTCGCTTGCTTCCAGGTCTGTAGGCTCAGCACCTGCCGTCTCTCCCCAGGAAAGGCAACTGAATGACACTAACTTTGAAGGCAGTAACTGAAGGCCACCAACTGAAGGCCGGTTGCCCTGCCAACCAGATCGCGTCCTGCTTAGGAGGAACCAATCAGGCTTTAAGTTCCCTCCACGTGCGGCCCTTCCCCCACGTGGGAGCCCAGGCACGGGCTCACAAGGCCCCGCCCCGCAGCGGCCCTGCCCCAACTGTCATTCGTTGATAGCTGCTCGCAATTTTCTGCTTTCCTCAATGTGAATTATGAATATGAATTATGTTAAAATTACTGTAACCAAATGTGCCTCATGCACTGTCTGGCATCCAAAGGGTCCTCTTTCCCCCATGGCTTCTGAGGGTTTTTGAAAGTAGAAAGAAGACAAATATCTGTAGGTGCTTTCAGAAAAAAAACATTGCCATGAGTTAAGTCTACTCTGTTATGTTAACATGTGTACATGTTATATACATATATATTTAATGTGTATATATATAATATGTATGCATTCAATAAGTATATATTCAATTTATATGTTTTTGAAAATAACACATATTCATTTAAACTAGCAAGTGTAATAGGGAAATTTCCTAAATTTCATACACTAAGAACATCACATTTCTCCAATGCTTACGTTGATAGAGCACTTTTCTAGATGCAGCCCTTTCCACATGTTACTGGTATTCACCTTCTTTCATCAGACATTTCTTTAGAATTGACTCAAAGCAAGATATGGTAGAGAAATGGAAGAATCAATTAGAGGAGCTGTTCAAGTAGTAGGTGAGACTGATGGGTATACACGCAACTTCAATAAAATGATATATATTGAAGGTACCCGGGGAGAAGTGCTAAGATGAGCTCCAAATCCCTGTATTTATGATGATGCACTCTTTATATTAAAATATTAGTAATACAATAACATGTTCTGCTTGATCTCTCACCTTTAATTTCATGGTTTAATATTCCACCATTTGTATCCTAACTAACCATTTCCTTCATAATCCCCAAGAAATAGCAAAACCACTGAAAATAAACATTTCAGTCTTAGATGTATTGTTGAAAGAAGTGTGTCATTGATGCCTCAGTTTATTATTGTGGGGCCAAATTCCCAGTGAGGAAGCAGCATGAGCTGGAATTCATGCCCTTCAGTTGGAAAGATTGCAAATCATTGACTTTTTTTTGGTAAATATTTAAGAAAATTACAATTCTGTTAGTACTGTAAAGGGATCTTAAAATGATGAGGATATATTTGTACTCTGCATGACAATGTACATATTCCTTCTTTTAGTTTAATTCATAAATAGTACTTAAGGAACTTCTGTGGAATAGAAATTCTAAGTAACAACTAGAGTTGAGATTTTTTATAAAACATAAAATGTATAAGCGTTTTGTGTTGTTTGGTTGATTTGAGACAATCTAGCTCCTTTGCCCAGGTTGGAGTGTGGTGTCGTGATCTCGGCTCACTGCATCCTCCCCATCCAGGTTCAACCCATTCTCCTATCTCTATCTCTGAAGTAGCTGGGGGTACAGGCAGATGCTGCCATGGCTGGCTAATTTTTGTATTTTTAGTAGAGGCAAGGTTTTGCAGTATTGGCAGGCTGGTGTCCAAGTTCTGACCTCCAGTGTTCCGCCCACCTTGGTGTCCCAAAGTAGAAACATTTTTAAACATTTGAAGTTGACCTTGACATTTTGAAATGTAGACATTTATCAGGCTCCTGAGTAATTAGACTCTTAGTTATTTGCCCACATTGTTGACCAGGTGCATCTTCTCCAGCAAGACCTTCGACATCATTTCCAGTAGTAATTGACAGCCAAGAAAGCAGGCTACACCTCACCTACTCCTTCCTGGGCTAAAGATCTGAGTTAGTTCCTCATCTTAATTTGGAAAAAATAAATTAAAGAATTCTTCTATCATTAAACACAGCATAGAATAATCAGTTTAAAAAATTATTTTTGATTATTGACATTTTATGCCAATCCCACATTTGGTAATAATAAATATATACGGAAATATTTTTTAGCCAATTAAACTGGAACATATTCTTTTAAACAACTTCATGATCATTTTTGTTTCACTCAGTAACTTTAATGGAATAATAAGGTGTTTTTGATAAACCACATGTTATTCTCAATGATCTTATGATGGTTGTAATCAAAATGAATCCTTTGGGCCTGGAATGGTGGCTCACGCCTGTAATCCCAGCAATTCGGGAGGCTGAGGTGGGCGGATCACCCGAGGCTAGGAGTTCAAGACCAGCCTTGCCAACATGGAGAAACGGTCCCTGTTAAAAATACAAAAAAAATAAAAAAAAAATAAATAAATAAAAAGCTGGGCCTTGTGGTGGGTGCCTGTATTCCAGCTACTTGGGAGGCTGAGACACGAGAATTGCTTGAACTCAGGAGGCGGATGTTGAAGGGAGAGGAGATTGTGCCATTGCACTCCAGCCTGAGCAACAAGAGCACAACTTTGTCTCAATAAAGAGGATTATTAAATATTTATCTAGTACTTACTGTAAACTCAGCACTTTGGGGCACATCAGTGGGTATTCAGTTTTATTATGCTCCCAGAGTTTTTATTTTTCTATTATAGAATTTTCAAACATTTGCTAAGGTAGAGAAAACTTTAATAGCATTCTATTAACTGTTTAATCGGCTTACTAATGATCAACACCTTGCCAATTGTTCCTCATCTACACCTGCACACACTTCCCCCATATTCCTCATTATTCGCTTGAGGTATAATATGCATATCCTCAGTTTTTTAGAAAATTCAAACATTGTTTTATTTCATCTACAAATATTTCTGTATGCATTTTTAAATGTTAATGATGTAAAACACAGACCCTTACACCCTAGGACCTTGAGACAATTTAGACATAACTCTTAATGCATCAAATTTAATATTCAGTCAGTTTTCAAGATTTTCCTCATCTTGTAAATTATTATAATATCATTATTTTATAGTTATTTTAATTGGGATCCAAATAAGGACTATACATTAAAATTGGATGGTAATATGCCTTAAATTTCCTTTGATATTTTTGAGTATATCACCTGCATCTTTTTTTACTTACACTCTTTTGGTTTCTTTAGTTTTAATTGAAGAAACCGGATTCTTCATCCTGTGGTGTTTCAACACTCTGCATTTTCTGGTTGCGTTCTGTGGTGTTATTTATGTAACCTGTGCTGTAGTCTGGACGTCCCGTGCAGTCTCACTGAGAGGGTTTGGCTCTGTGTCCCCACCTGAATCTCATCTTGAATTATGACTCCCTCGTGTGGTCCGAGGGATTGGGTGGGGGTGATTCGATCACGGGGGCAGTTACCCCAGGCTGTTCTTGTGATAATGAGAGAGTCCTCATGAGATCTGGTAGTTTGATAAGCGTCTGGCATTTCCTTTTTGCCCACTCTCTCTCCTGCCTCCATGTAAGATGTGTCTTGCTTTTCCTTTACCTTCTGTTATAATTGTAAGTTACCTAAGGGCCCCTCAACCATGCATAACTGTGAGTCAATTTTTATAAATCCTTTTATAAATTACCCAGTCTCTGGTAGTTTCTTTATAGCAGTATGAAAATGGACTAATATACTCACGTTGAGATATAATCCCCAATGTTGGAGGTGGGGACTTGTGGGAGACATTTGGGTCAAGGGGATGGATTTGTATAACTTGGTGCTGTCCCACTGATAGTGAGTTTGTTCTCTGGACATCTGTTGTTTAAAAGTGTGTGGCACCTCCCCCGCTTGCTCTCTTGCCCCCACTCTCTCCATATGAGAATCCTGCTCTCACTTCACCTTCTACGCCTTCTGCCATGAGTGGAAGCCCCCAGACAGGAGGTGAGCAGATGCCAGCACCATGCTTCCTGTAAAGCCTGCAGACCTGTGAACCAATTAAACCTTTTTTCTTTATAAATTACCCAGTCTCAGATATTTCTTTATAGCAGCAGAAAAACAGCCTAACACAACACATATCTCTGCCTCCTGTATTTCTGTAAATATAGAGCTTCGATTAGATTTAGAATTGATTTATTTGGCAAAAATACTTGAAATACTGAGGAAACATCTGTTTTGGTGAATTGCCGCTATTTCTTCTACAACTACACTTATGTTCCATTTGAATTACACTTCGTGTTATCCCTTTTCATTTTGTTGTTGCACTTTCATGCCTGTTGACCAATTTTCTCTTTTGATTATTCATTTTCCTAAAATGTCACGTGGGCTTCTCACTGGGAGACAAGGAGGCAAGACAGTAACATTCTTTGCTCTCTGTGTAAAGTCAGTGACCGATGTGCAGTGATTGGCAACAGCATATTTTGAAAGAAGTGATGGGTCACTGATCTTAATTGCATGTGTTATTTATGTTGTGATTTGTGGACTGAAGTGCTCACAAAAAGTTTGTACTTTATGTAATTACTCACAGTTAAAATCCCACGGTAACTGAATTTGGAACCATGTCGGGGAACTCACGTTATTTAATTAAATCATTGTTATTGGAAATAGGTGGAGCATTGATGACCTGTACTGTTTTTTCCCTGATGGTTTCTTTTCTGTCTGCAATAAACATTTACTGTTTTCCTTATGTAGAGTTTGAAATTGTCTATCAATTCTAGAAATATTTTAGTTCTGGTTGCTCATGTGAATCACCCTTTCTATGACATTTTATAAATGAGCTTCACTGGTGCAGAGTATATAGGGCAGCTTTTGGTTTCTATGTTTTACTTACACATAATGAAATCAATTAATAACTTTCAATGGATTACTTGACTTTGTTTTTATATTTTAAGTAGATACATTATCTAAAGGTGTAAAAGTCTGTATTTTCCATTCAGGTATTTGTTTCTATTGTTGTTTTTGCTATTGTGTGCATGGCTAGAGACCGCAGGATAATGTTGAATCATATTAATTATAATACTGACTTTAATGGTATATCAGTCATGTCTCTTTTCTGATTTTGCTTCTTTGACATCTGGGGCTTTGTTGACCCTGGAGGGACTGCCCCTCTCAGGATAAGCTCATTCTTGTACATAATGAAGAACTTTCCTGCCTGTATGCATTCATATACAAACAAACCAACCCAGACTTTATACCCCCTTCTTTATCTTCTCTTCCTCACTCTTTTTTCTTCTTCATCTCTGTTTATCTCTTTTGCAGTCTCTATTCTTTCTTATCACTCTCACATTTCTGACCAGTATCCTGTTTCACTAATTTCCTCAGGACCAGTTAGCAGGCTCTTCTATCCAGAAACCGATGACGTCATTCAAACTAGACAATTCTAAGCGTGATTGCCCTGCCTTGCTTGTTCCTTCCCATGGAAACTGCGATGAAGTTTCTTGCCCATGTTTCCCCCTTTTCCTCTGCCTTCTGAGTGACCTTGATGTTTCCCTGTCCTGCTCCTTGTTGTGTGCTGTGCCTATTGTTTCCAGGGAACTGTGAGTAGTAAAATCAACTGCTTCCCTCATTGACAGTCATTTCTGCGCTTGTGTGTCTTACCATTACTGATTAAAAGAAATCCTGGGTACCATGAATGTAAATGACATTTCAGTTCGTGCTGTATCATAAAATATATTTTTTTCTGTAGGTTTCTGATAACTTTATCAGTATAAAAGCATCTTCCTCAATTGTGAGCTTCTTAAGGGGTTTAAAATATTTTTAAGAAGGGGTGGTGTTGAATTTTACCAAGAGGCTTTTTGACATGTATTGACATAATTATTTATTTCTATTAGTTTTTCCAATAAAAATGATACTGATTCTATAATAGGTTAAAATTTAGGATTCTTCAAAGGCCCCCAAGATATACTAGTTGTGAAAATCTAAATCACCATATGTAGATTTTCATAGCAAATATCTGGGGAACTGTTCCACAAGTATTAATTCCTCTCACCTACTTTAACAATATGAATGGATGGAAAGTGGAGAAGACTGCAGGAAGCTGCCGCCTTGCACTCTCCCCTACCTTGCCTTTGACAGTCATCTGTATGGAGAAGGAAATAATACCAACTCTTCACCTGGGTTTAGAGTAGAAATCTTTAGGGGGTCACCAAGACAACTGACCAAAAATCTCCTGGAACTAATAAGGAGTTACAGCAAAAATGCAGCATACAGGGTTGATAGAGGAAAGTCAATCGCAATTGCTTTTTCACACACCAGCAATGAGCAATTAGAATTTGAAATTAAAAGCACAATACCATTTATGTTAACATCCCTCCCTCCAACGGAATACTTGGGTATAAATCTAACAAAATATATAAAATATCCATGAGAAAACCTATAAAATTTCATTCAAAAAATCAAAGAAGAACTGAATAAATAGATATTTTATGTTCATCAAAGGGAAGGCCTAGCATTAATGAAATGTCAGTTCTTCCCAACTTGCTCTATAGATTCTACACCATACCCATCAAAATCTCAGCAATTTATCCTGTTGATATTGACAAATTGAATCCAAAGTTTATACAGAGTCTAAAATTAAAAAATAAAAATTAAAAAGAATAGCCAATACAGTATTAGAAAAGAAGAAAGTCAGGGGACTAACACTACCCAATTTCAAGATTTCCTGGAAAGCTACAGCAATGAAGGCAGTGTGACATTGGCAAAAAACAGACAAATAAATCAATGAAACAGAATAGAAAGCCCCAAGATAGACCTATATAAGAATTTGACAAAGGGGCACAGGCAATGAGGAAAACATCGTCTTGTCAGCAGGTGGTGCTGGAACAACTGCATATCCAGATGCAAAACCAGAAACAAAGAATCTAGACACAGATCTTACATCCTTCACGAACTTTAACTCAAAGTGGATCATAGACCTACGTGTAAAACACAAATGTATAAAACTTCTAGACAACAATATAGAAGAAAATCTAGACGAACTTGTGTATTGCAGTGACTTTTTACATACAACAGCAGCAATGGATTCATCCGTCAAAGAAATGATTCATAAGCTGGACTTTGTGCATATTGAAAACTTTTGTGCACAATCAGGAGAATGAAATGACAAGCCATAGACTGGGAAAAACCATCTGCAAAAGACATGTCTGATAACATACTGTTATCAAAACATATGCAGAACTCTTAAACCTTAGCAATAAGAACATGAACAGTCCAATTTAAAAAATTGACAAAAGACCTGAACGGACACCTCACCGAAAAAGACAAAGATGGCTAATAAGCATAGGAAAAAATGCTCAACGTCATATGTAAACAGGGATAGCAAATTAAAAGTGATACTGCTACATACCCATTAGAATGACTAAAATTCAACACATATGGTGGTGCAGCAAATCACCATGGCACACGTTTACTTATGTAACAAACCTGCAGGTTCTGTACATGTATCCTGGAACTTAAAGTAAAACAAGATTAAAAAAAATTTTTTTAAAAAGAAAAGCCCCATTATTGCTGCATCTGACATCAAAAGAACATAATATAACTAACACTGTAGAGTTACTGATTATAAAACTTAATGGAAAGCAAATTTTCCTTCCGTCCTATTTCAAGCATATGCTCAAAAAAATTAAGAACATTCTGCCGGTTTTAATTACTAAATATCTTCTTTTAAAACTCAATTTGTTTCATTTTAAATTTCCATTTAGACGGCAGGGGTGTCCAATCTTATGACTTCCCTGGGACACACATAAAATGCACTAATATAGCGACAGCTGATCTGCTAAAGAAAAATTGCAAAAATATCTCATAATTGTTTTGTGAGTCTCGCTCTGTCTTCCAGCATTGAGTGCAGTAGCACAATCTCAGCTCACTGCAGCCTCTGCCTCCTGGGTTCAAAGTATTCTCCCACCTCAGCCTCTGGAGTTGCTAAGATTTCAGGCATGCATCACCACGCCTGGCTAATTTTTGTATTTTTAGTACAGATAGGGTTTAGCCATGCTGGTCAGGCTGGTCTCAGACTCCTGACCTCAAGTGATCCTCCAGCCTTGGCCTCCCAAAAGTGCTGGAATTATAGGTGTGAGTCACCACACCCTGCCAAGAGCTCATAACATTTTCATATTTGTTGGGCAGGATTCAAAGCGGTCCTGGGCCACCTGCAGCCCATGGGTTGAGACAGCATGATTTAGAGCTTACTCTTCCCCACATACTAAAACATACCATTAATTATCTTCCTTAATTTAAAAAAATGTATTATTATTTTCCACTCATTTTAAGAAGATTTCAAGGAGTTTTACAGTTTAAAAAACAACAAAAACAAAAGCAGAGCCATGGAAAGAAACTAAGAAAATGTAAAAGGGCTATCAGAAGCCAATCTGAAAGAGAAGAGATATAGGTCCCAAGAGCCAAGGATAAATTGGGCATTAAATGTGTCTCTGAGGGAAAACATTCCAGATTGAAATATACACATATAAGACTGCCTTTGCCTGCCCCTACATTCTTATTTACAGGATACTCAGAGCATTGTAATAAAACAGAATTCAAAACCTGACTAAATAACTTAATTTTTACTGTTATCCAAGCATTAAAAAAGCCAAACCAAAACAGCGTGTGTCCAGGACTCCAATCAATCAAGCAACGGGGTCACAGAGAAAGGGAACAGCCTCTGCTTGTCATGTTTTCCGGTTTTCCTCTCTGGATTTTCCTGAGAATCCTGAAGGTCGCAGAGGTAGAGATAGAAAATGTATCTAAGGTCACCAAGACTTCAGAAGGCATGGCATGGTGAAAGCTATTTTTAATTATAGTGTGGATCTCAAGAAAGAGTGACTCAATAATCTTTCTAGAAATACCATCATCAGGAAGAACGTTTTACTTTTATTCATTTATTTTATCCATTTGCTGCTTCTGAACATGGATGCTTCCTGCCTCTTGCAGGGCATAGGAGGCCTCTTGGCTACCACGGGGAGGGGACGACCTAGTGGAGTCGGGAGCTCCTGATCGTCCAGGGGCAGTGGTGGTGGCTGCAGCAGCAGGACGGCATCGGGTGGGGCAGAGAAGCCGCCTTGGGCGACTTGGCGGGAATGCTGCTGCTGTCGGACACCAGAAGGGAGCCGGGACAGGCTGAACTTGGGGGCCTGCGGGGCCTGGGGCGCTCCCGGCTCCTGGTGGTTCTCAATGCTGCCTTCTTATCCTGAAATGGAATGACGGCAGCATTCATTATTTGAAAATTTTTGAAATTTTCAACTTATTGTTATTAATTAGTAGAGACAGGGTCTCACTCTGTTGCCCAGGCTGAGTGCAGTGGCTTGATCTGGGCTCACTGCAGCCTCGACCTCCCGAGCTCAAGCGATCCTCCTGCCTCAGCCTCCCGAGTAGCATTCTTTATTCTTGACGAAACAGTCCCAGTGGACAGGACATGCCATAGATATGTGAGGTCTCTGTCTGCCGCCTGGGGAGCCTCTGTCCCTCAGTCACTGAGACTCCTGGTTGTTCATGAGCTCATCTTTGCTCTGGAATAGGGCAATGACTCTAAATGGCATTATTATTATTAACTATTATTTGAGAGGTAATCTTGCTGTATCACCCAGGCTGGTGTCCAGTGGTGCCATCTAGGCTCACTGCAACCTGCGCCTCCCAGGTTCAAGTGATTCTTCTGCCTCAGGCTCCCAAGTAGCTGGGAAGACAGGTATGTGCCACCATGCCTGGCTAATTTTGCTATTTTCAGTACACATGGGGTTTCGCCATGTTCACCAGGCTGGTCTAGAACTTCTGACCTCTGGTGATCTGCGCACCTTGGCCTCCGAAAGTGCTGGGATTATAGTCCTGAGCCACTGCAACTGGCCTTTTTTTTTTTTTTTTTTCTTGAGACAGGATCTTGCTGCGTCACCCAAGCTGGAGTGCAGTGGCATCTCAGCTGGACTCACTGCAAACTCTGCCTCTAGGGCTCAGCCATCCTCATGCCTCAGCCTCCCGAGTAGCTGGGATGACAAGCATGTGCCACATTGCCCAGCTAATTTTTGTATTTTTTGTAGAGATGGTTTTTTGGCATGTTGCCCAGGCTGCTCTCCAACTCCTGGACTCAAGTAATCTGCCCACCTCGGCCTCCCAAAATGCTAGAATAACAGGTGTGAGCCACCTCACCCAGACAGCTTACCTTTTCTCAACTGCATGGAAGTTGGCTGGTTCACCGGGTATAAAACGAGCTCTGTAGTCTCTATTTATAACCTGTGTCCCAGGTTGTGATGAGATCAAATCAGATACATATGTGAGTTCTGAAAAGAAAAATCAGCAGTGTGTGCTATTGGTAGAAACCAGAACACCAAATTTGGCTAAAGTCTAATAGAGGCATAGCCCTTGCCCTGCCAATACTGGAAGAGATCATAATTGATATTTATATAATGAAACATCCCCAGGCAGCTGGATCCAATCCCTCTGTTTTAATAATTATCATTCCAATTTACATTTCATCAGGGTTCCAATTTATTTCTTCCTTTACCTAATAGTTTCTTACTTCCGAAGATTAAATTTGGAAGTTTTTTTTCAAATAAAGTGCTTTCTGATTTGGTTTTTATTTGATTTAGTTTATTTACTTAGTGTGATAAGCTAATTAACTTGTGATGTACTTTAAAAAAAAATTTCTGAACAGGCGGCTTGGGTGTTGGTGTTCACATATAGTTAAGTGAGTTCTGTTCTGGGATTCTTTTATTTCTTTCAGCATTTTTATATGCTTTCCTTCAATTGGCAGTATAGAAATAATGAAAATAATAATAGCTTCAGGATTCTCAGGGGGAAGAAGCTGAAGAGATTGTCAGCCTTGAGAAGATAATGTGAACATTAAAGAAATACAACTTTTAAAGGCCTGCAGTGGCTTTCAATAAAAGGTTCAATAAGTACCAAGATACAATTGTTTTGACCACTGGCTGAGGGAAAAAATGAAAGGGTGAAAGAAGTGAAAGATTGCTAAAGTTAAGCACCCGCCTGTCCTAGCTCGGTGACATGCTATTGTCACAGTTACTTAAGGTTGTCCTGAATCAGACATGAGAAATCTTCAACAGAATTTACAGTCAACTGAGAGATTATGAACTAGATCAGTAACTAAATCATCATTATTAGGTATGATTTTAAGATGGATTTAAATGAATCCTCATTAATCTATTGGGTTGAAAAATGTTATGGAGGATATCATTCCAATTTACCTATTATTTTAAAAGGTATATTTCCCTCCATCACCCTGGGCATGAATGTAGTACATTAATGGGGAACATAGAAAATGCACATTTTTAGTGTAACCCTTTTTTTGTTTTTGTTTTTTCTCTTTTTAAGACAGGGCCATTATCTATCACCAGGCTGGAGTGCAGTGGCATGATCAAGTTCACTGCAGCCTTGAAATCGTGGGCACAAGCAATTCAAACACCTCAGGCTTTCGAGTACCTAGGAGCACAGGTGCACCCCACCACGCCTGGCTAATTTTTCTATTTCTAGTAGATATGAGCTCTCACTACGTCCCCCAGGCTGGTCTGGAACTCTGGAGCTCAAGCAATTCTCCTGCTTCGGCCTCCCTAAGTGCTGGGATTACAGGTGTGAGCCGCCACACCCAGCACATTTTCTCTTTTTAAAAGAACAGTTATTGGGACAATGAGAATGGTTTAGGACATGCGCTTTTGGGGGAAGCTGGGTGGAATGTGTGTCACCTGCTTGCTGGCCTCACCTTCCATGTTTCAGCATGAGTCTGGGCCTCTTGGAGAACAGCACTGACAGAATGTGCAGCCTGGGGCATCTGTCCATTGGGCTGGGGGGTGCCTTTTATAGGTCCTGAGAGGGAGGAATCGAGAAAAGAAGAGTGAACAAAGCATTTTCAACATCCTGGAAAGTTAATCTGAAAATGCAAAGCAGTTTACATCTCTAAAGCAAAGAAAGATACTTGCTGGCTACGTCTTTAAAATAAAAGTAATAATGAAAGCAAAGCAAAGAAAGCAAGTCACAGGCATGGCATGGTACACAAGGCCTCATGAAAAACCTGAGGTTCTGTGACACCACTTTATATGAGATTCAGCAAAGGTTCAGGAAGGTGAGTAGGGTATTTTATACACCCTAGCAATGAGGGTCTGGATTAACTGTGTTCGTGGAGAGGAATAGTATGTTTTAGTTTAGAAAACCTTTTCATAATTGAAGAATAAGCCTTGAAAACCTATTTACCTTCAAAATAATTACATTGTTGTTTTCCCTGACAGGTAGTTTTCTAGTTTCATGCCACACTGAGTACAGGAACAACTTTTGAACATTGTCCTCAGCAAAGAGTACATTGGACAGAGACACAATAGACAGATTTGGGCAAAATGTGGGGTTTCCTGAAATAATCTGTTATCAGATGTGTTCCCCACCCCCCAAAGTCCTGGTATTGCAATTTTATTTTCTTGCCTTTTAATTTGTCCTTTTGACACAAAGCTTAACTCGTGGAAGGTTTACAGCTGTGAGAGAATCAGATAGAAGAAGCTCTACGCTGATTTCTTGGGTTCTTTGCAAAGCATCCTGCAAAGGACGGCCACCTCTCCACACTCGGGCTGTTTCTCCTGCAACTGAACTGCCACCGAGCCCATGCCGGAAGGTCTTCAGCTCCTCTCCTAGTGAGCACAGAGATGCCTTAGTCATGCTGAGCACCACTGTTCTGCCTGTTTATTTCTTAAACTAGTTTTCTAGTAATTTGAGAAACCCGTTAACCTACATGACAACTCAAAGAATGAGTTCAGGAGATTAGAAAATAAAGAAAAAAAAAAAAGGGAAATTTTGGCTGGGCTCTGGTGGTTCATTCCCGTATTCTAAGCCCTACGGCAGGCTGAGGTGGGTGCATCACTTGAGGTCAGGAGTTCGAGAACAGAGTGGTCAATTTGGTGAAACCCTATCACTGCTAAAAATACAAAAAATGTAAGACCTACAACTATCATCCCAGCTGCTCGGGGGGCTGAAGCAGGAGAACTGCATGAACGTGAAAAGCAAGGGTTGTAGGGAGCTGAGATCATGACACAGCACCCAGCCTGGGTGACAGAGTGAGACTCAGTCTCAGAAAAAAAAAAAAAAAAAAAGAATGTGACAATGGCCTTTGGAAACTCAGGGGGAAACTATGGGAAGGGGGAGAAAGATCAGAGACTACAAATTGGATTCCGTGTGTACTGCTTGGGTGAGATGCACTAAAACCTCACAAATCAACACTAAAGAAGTTAGTCAAGTAACTGAATACTACCTGTTTGCCAAAAGTGTATCAAAAGAAACGTTAAAAATTTGTTTTGAAAAGTCTGAAAATTGAGTACAGTATTTTCAAGTTACAAAGGCACATCTATCATGAGGCTTAATTATTCTAATATTAAAAGAAATGAAGAAAACAAACAAAGTTTAAATAGAGAAGCAGTCAGACATTTCCTCTACAGCAATGAAATCTGTGGCATACATTTTGTATTCTGAAACTTAGCTTTCAGCCAGCCTGTGGGAAGAGGAAGAGGGCCCAGAACTGGGCATTGGGGTAGGAAGGAGGAAAGAAACCGTCTGGACACAGCAGGGAAAGAGAAGGGGTAGGGACTCGAGGCAGAGCCAGTCCTCCTGCTTGGGACCTGGGCCTAGGAAAGTTAACAAGGGCAGAGGGAGGAGCCCCAGGCTGTGGATGCCTCTGGGGGGAACTTTACATCAGTAGGGCAAGAGGAGGTCCTGAGGCCGAGGGGTATCCATAGCCTCCCTACCTTTGGTTGTCTTCTGGTTGCCAATGTGCTGCAAGTCACGACCCTCGCTGGCTCCCAAATCTGACTGGGCAGGCTCCAAAGCAGTGGGGTCTGGCGCTCCTGTCACCTCCACCTCGTAGATCTCAGAGCTGCAGGACTGCTCCCTTCACGTCACCCTGAGGTGGCCCCGCGTGGACCTGGCATTGGGTACAGCATGTTCCAGGCACTTCTGCTCCTTTCTGCTGGGGTCTGTGCCTTTGCTGGCTGTCCACTCATAGATGTCCGAGCCCAGATGGCTCCACAGAATCCCTGCGCTGGCTCTGCCTGGGGTTGGCTTTGTTGCACATGTGACAGGTCAGTGTGGTCCCCATGGGGCAACTCTGATTTTCTTGGCCGCTTGGGCCTCTGCCTGCCCATATATCTGCAGAGCTCCACACCTACCAACTCTTCCTGGCAAGGCACGGCTGGCATGGACAGCCCTGGACTATGGGGCTGTAACCTACTTGCAGCCTGCACCATGCCTCACCTGCCCACCCTGAGCTGACTTCTCTGCAGCAGTCAGAACCTGCCTGGTTGATTTAGAATGGGCCTGGATGCACCAAACCTGACAGCTATGACTGCGGGAGGAGAGAGCACAGACACAGCTCCTCATCATCTGCCACCACCCACGAACTGAAGATCCCCCACTGAAGACCCCAGCTGAAGACCACACAACTGAGGGTACCAACTGAGGGCACAAAACAAAGGCAACCAATGAGGGCAGCCACTGAAGGCCACCAGGTGAAGGCCCGTTGACCTGCCAACCAGACCGCATCCTGGTTAAGAGGAAACAGTCAGGCCCAGGGCACCTCCATACTTCACCCAGACTCACAACTTGAGGGAGTAGGCACAAGGCTCACTAGGCCCTGCCCTGCCAGTGGTCCCGCCCCACTTTTCACTCATTGCTGGCTGCTGGGAGCTTTCAGATGTCTCACTGTGCTGACGTTCCTAGGGATCATCTCCTTACAATGAATGATGCTAAAATTACTGAACCCAAATCCGCCTCATGCACTAGCTGGGATTCATAGAGCCTCCTTTCCCCAATTACCTCTGAGCTTTATGGAAACTAGAAAAATGACAGATTTCTGCATGTGCTTTCAGAAAAACACACTGCCGTGACTTAAGACTACCCTACAATGTCAAGTTTTTTATATATTCAATACATATATATTCAACTTACCTTTTTTGAAAATAACACACATATTCAACCTAATTAACAAGACTAATAGCGTAGCAATTTTAGGAAATTTTCTCTAAGTTCATCACAATTACCTAATGCTCACTTTCATAGAGCAACTTAAAATTTATGGTTTCAACAAAGAAAGAATCTTATGGGAGAGAAAAGCACCCCGTTAATACAGATTTTAAATGTGATCTTCAAGCTGCTAATAAATAACAATTACCCAGTATGTATTGTGAACTGCTTTGTGACTATGGTGACTTATTTAATCTCTCCGACTCTTGGTTCGATTATCTACAAAATATAACACCAATTTTATAAGCTTGCTCTAAAAATTAGATGACAGAAAAAGAGTCCTCCTTCTCTACACATTTGTAGGCATCGTGTCCAGATTTTTACACACTTACCTTATGGAAGCCACATAATAACTTCATATTTTAAATTACAGTCATTATGGCCAGATTTTTACACACTTACATTAAGGAAGCCACATAACCCCATGTATTAAATTACAAACAGGCCCAGATTTTTACACACTTACCTTATGGAGGACACATAATAAACTCATCTTTTAAATTACAGTCATTATGATCAGATTTTTACACACTTACCTTAAGGAAGTCACATAATCCATTGTATTAAATTACAGACAATATGCCCAGATTTCTACACACTTACCTTATGGAGCCCACATAATAAACTCATCTTTTAAATTACAGTCATTATGGCCAGATATTTACACACTTACCTTATGAAAGCCACATAACAACTTCACCTTTTAAATTACAGTGATCGTGGCCAGATTTGTACACATGTACCATATGGAGGCCACATAACAAGCCCATGTACTTAATTACAGACAATAAGTCCAGATTTTTACACACTTACCTTATGGAGGCCACATAATAACCTCATCTTTTAAGTTACAGGCGTTATGCCCATATTTTTACACACTTACATTATGGAAGCCATGTAACAACTACATCTTTTGAATTATAGTCATTATGGACAGATTTTTACACACTTACCTTATGGAAGCCACATAACAACCCCATGTATTAAATTACTGACAATATGCCCAGATTTTTACACACTTACCTTATGGAGGCCACATAATAACCTCATGTTTTAAATTACAGGCATTATGCTCAGATTTTTACACACTTACCTTATGAAACCCAGGTAACAACTTTGTATTTAAATTACAGTCATCATGGCCAGATTTTTGCACATGTACCTTATGGAAGCCACACAACAATTTCATCTTTAAATTACAGTCATCATGGTCAGATTTTTACACACGTACCTTATGGAAGTCACATAACACTCCCATCTTATGTTGATGAGCAAACTGAGGCTCAGTGAAGTTAAAAACATTCCCTACCATATCATAATGAGTGACGGAAATGGGATGCAAACTCCATTCTCTCTGACACCAAAGGTTGTGCAACATAACAAAGACTGAGTTGTACCCAGCATATGGAGGGAATCAAAACATGTGGATTCCCTTTCTCTACCCTTTTATGTGTGAATTTCATTGGTTTTTATGGCCTCAGAACAATCCTAAACTCCCTCCCTCCCAGGTTGCCTTGCAGTGGTCCCATTCTTCATGAGGATGATTACTAAGCTGCATAGTTAGACCACATATTTAGCTCCTTATCAACAGGGGCTTTGATTAAGAAAAGACATTTTCTAGGCCAAGAAATGGGTTGATCATGAAATAAAATTTTCTAAGCCCTAGGTTACTAACTGAATTGTCCAGCTTTTCTAAAATAATATATTACTATTCCACATAAAAAAATCACAGGATCCACTGAATTTGTACAGAAAGATTTACAACTATGCTGCAGGAGCATCTTCCTGACAGCTGTGCAGGAAGACCAGCCGATACACACAAAGCAGGAGCACCTCCAAAGGCCAGATGTGGTGACTCCTGCCTGTCACCCTAGCAATGTGGGAGGCCAAGGTGGATGGATCACTTGAGGCCAGGAGTTCCAGACTAGCCTGGGCAACAGAGTGAGAGCCTGTCTCTACAAAAAATCATTTTATATGATTGGAATCAAGAAGAGTGCCTCTAACATTTCTTTATAATAAAAAGGTCCGGTGTAGAATTCAAGATATAAAATTTTGAGTCTCACCGTGGTACTTAAGTTTAACTAGAAAAGCTGTCAGACATTTTCTCTACGACAATGAAATCTATAGCTTACATTTTGTATTTTGACAACTTAGTATTCAGGCAGCCTGGGACAAAAAGAAGAGGAAACAGAACTGAGCATTGGGATAGGAAGAAAGGAGAATGGGTGGGGACTCGAGGCAGAGCCAGTCCTACTGCTTGGGGTCTGGGGCTAGGAAGCTAATTAGGGGCAGGAGGGAGAGCCCCAGGCTGTGGATGTCTTTGGGGGAACCTTGAGTCAGCAGTGGCCAGAGGAGCCCCTGCTGTATTCAATCTTTTAGGATGAGCATTACGTAACACATAGATGAGCCAAGCAGTATTCGTTGCCTCCCTACCTTTGGTCGTCTTCTGGTCGCCAATGTGCTGCAAGTCAGGACCCTGGCCAGCTCCCAAACCCAACTGGGCAGGCTCCAAAGCAGTGGGGTCTGGTGCTGCTGCCACCTCCACCCTATGGATAATGCAGCATCAGGATGGTTCTGTTCACCACACTCTAAGCTGGCCCTGCCTGGGGCTGGGATTGTGGGACAGCATGTTCTGGGTGCCTCTGTTTCTCTCTGCTGGCATCTGTCTTTCCTGGCCACTCACGCATAGATGTCAGAGTCCCACGATGGCTTCACAGAACCCCTGCTTCAGCCCTGCCTGGTGCTGCCTTTGGTGCACATGAGATACTTCTGCATGGTCCCCTTGTGGCAACTCTGCTCTTCTCAGGCAGCTTGGGCCTTCACTTGCTTCTATGTCTGCAGAGCTCAGAACGTGCCGCCTCTTCCGAGCAATGTCCCACTGGTACGGGCAACCCTGGCCAAAGGGCTGCATCCCACTAGCAGCTCGCATCTTACCTCACCCACCTACCTTGAGTTGACTTGTCTGTAAAAGTCGCAAACCTGCCTGGTTTATTTAGAGTGGGCCTAGGTGCAACAAGCCTGAGAACTGTGACTTTAGGAGGAGAGAGCACAGATAGAGCTCCTTCTCCTTCCACCACTGACAAACCAACTGAAGGCCAACAACTGAAGAGCACTGACTGAGGGCACCAACTGAGGGCACTAAACAAAGGCAACCAATGAAGGCACCCTCTGAAGGCCACCAGGTGAGGGCGGGTTGCCCTGCCAACCAGGCCACATCCCAGTTAAGAGGACACAATCAGGCCCAGGGTCCCCTCCATGTGTCCCTGCCTACTTGGAACTTGAGAGACCAGGCACGTGGCTCACAAGGCCCCACCCTGCCAGCCACTGCATCCCACCTTTCATTCATTCCTTTCATTCATTCATGGCTGCTAAGAGCTTTCAGGTTTCTCACTGTCTTGAAGTTGCTAGGGATTATCACCTTACAATGAATTATGCTAAAATTACTGAAGCCAAATCTGGTTCTTGCACTAGCTGGAATTCATAGAAACTCCTTTCCCCTATAACCTCTGAGTTTTTTACAAACTACAAAAGTGACAGATTTCTGCAGGTGGTTTCAGGAAAAAGATTGTCATGAGCTTAGTCTACAGGGTAATGTCAAATTATATTTCATACACACACACACACACACACACACACACACACACACTCAATCCAAACATATTCTGTTTATATTTTTGAAGTTAACCTATATATTCAATCAAATTAACAAGAGCAATAGAGGACGTTTTCTGAACTTATCCACTAAGTATATCACAGTTTCCTAATGGTCACTTTATACAGCAACTTAGAATTGATGGCTTCAACAAACAAGGAGGCTTATGTAAGAGAAAAGCATTCTCTTAATACAAGATTTTAAATGTGATCACCATTGCTACTTTCAATGACCCAGTAAATGTATTGTGAACTGCACTGTAACTGTAGTGACTCATTTAATCTTTCAGATCCTTGGTTTGATTATCTCAAAAATATAAGTAACACCAGTTTTTATAAAGTTGCTCTAAAAATTAAATGAAAGAAATATAATCCTCCTTCTGAACATAATGAATATTTAAAAAATTATAGGCATTGTGTCCAGATTTTTACACACTTACCTTATTGAAGCCTTAAACCTATCCTTTACAGTCATTTTGTCCACACCAATTTTTATACCCTAATATTATGGAAGACTCATAATAATCCCATTTTTTATAGAGGAGCAAAGTGAGATTCAGGGGAGTTAAAAACACATTCACCATCACGTCCTAATGAGGGATGGAACTGGGATTCAAACCCGGTTCTCTCTGATGCCAAAGGTAGTGCAACATAATGAAGACCAAGTTATACTGAGCACGTGGAGGCAGTCAAAACGTGGATTCCCTTTCTCTACTCTCTTATGTGTGAATTTGAATGGCTTTCATGGCCTCAGAACCAACCTAAACTCCCTCCCAGGTTGCCTTACAGTGGTTCCATTCCTCTTAGAAATGACTAGGAATCTGCATATTTAGACTACAAGCATCTCCTCAGAAACAGATTTGTTGCTCAAGAAATGAAATTTTTGTCCAGTGATGGTGGCTCTTGCCTGTACGGTGGGAAGCCAGGGCGGGCAGATGTTCTGAGGTCAGGAGTTTGAGACAAGCCTGACCAACATGGTGAAACCCCCTCTCTTCTAAAAACGACAAAATTAGCCAATTGTGTGGTGAATGCCTCTAATTCCAGCTACTCAGAAGGCTAAGGCAGGGCACTGGCTTGAACACAGGAGGCAGAGGTTACAATGACCAAAGATCGTGTCATTGCACTTCAGCCTGTGCATCAAGAGCAAAATTTTATCTCAAAAAAAAAAAAAAAAGACAGGAAAATTTCTAGGGTCTAGGTTACTAACTGAATTGTCTAGCTTATGTGCCATAAGCAAAGGTATTATTACATGTAAAACATCTCAGGATCCACTGAATTTGTCTAGAAAACTTTGGAATTATGCCTCAGGAGCATCTGACTGACAGCTGGGTAGGAGATCCAGTGGAAACACGCAAAGCAAGAGGACCTGCAAATACCAGGTGTGGTGCTTCTTGGCTGTCAGCCTAGCAATGTGGGAAGCCAAGGCGGGTGGATCACTTGACAACAGGAGTTTGTGACCAGCCTGGGGAACACAGTGAGATCCTGCCTTTTTAAAATAAAAAATTTTTTAAATGATTAGAATAAAGAAGAAATACCTCTGTAATTCCTTGAAAATACAGAGCTCTAGACCAGAAATCAAGATATGAAATTGTGAATCCCAATAGGGCTATTTAAGTTTAAATAGAAGGAAATGTTAGACATTTCCTCTACAGCAATGAAATCTGTGGCATTCATTTTGTAGTTTGGAAACTTAGTTTCTGGCCAGCCTGGGGGAAGCAGAAGAGGTCCCAGAACTCAGCATTGGGGTAGGAAGGAGGAAGGAAACTGGATGGACCCAGCAGGGAACCAAGATAAGCTGGGAAGGCAAGGCAGACCCAGTCCTTTTGCTTGTGGCCTGAGCCTAAGAAAGCTAACTAGGGGAAGGAGGGAGGAACCCCATGCTGTGGATGCCTCCAGGTGCAACCTTGGGTCAGTAATGGCCAGAGAAGCTCCTGAGGCCAAGCAGTGTCCGTTGCCTCCCTACCTTTGGATGTCTTCTGGTCGCCAATGTGCTGCAAGTCAGGACCCTCTCCTGCTTCCAAATCCACCTGTGCACGCTCCAAAGCAGTGAGGTCTGGAGCTACTGCCACCTCCGTGTGGTAGATCTCAGACCGTCAGGACATCTCTTCCCACTGCACCCTGAGCTGGTCCCACTTGGGGCTGGCCCTGCAGGAGGAGAGAACATAGACGGAGCTCCTTCCACTGCTGCGCAACAACTCAAGGCCACCAACTGAAGACCCCCAGCTGAGGGTGCCAAGCCAAGGCAAGCGATGAGGGCACCCAGTGAAGGTCACCAGGTAAAGCCAGTTGCCCTGCCATTCAGACTGCATCCTGGTGAAGAGGAAACAATCAGGCCCAGAGTCCCCTGCATGCCTCCCTCTAAAGTTGGAACCTGAGAGCACAGGCACTTGGCTCCAAGGCCCTGCCATACTATTAGCCTAGCCCTGCAATTGGTCCCGCCCTGCCAGTGGTCCCACCCACCTTTCATTCATTGCTGGCTGCTGGGAGCTTTCAGGTTTCTCATTGTGCTGACTTTCCTAGGGATCATCACCTTACAATGAATAATGCTAAAATTACTGAAACCAAATCTGCCTCATGCACTATCTGGGATTCACAGAACCCCCTTTCCCCCATAACCTGAGATTTTTAGAAACTAAGAAAAAGACAGATTTCTGCAGGTGCTTTCAGAAAAAACCTTGCCATGAGCTATGCCTACTCTATAATGTCAAGTCATATTTCATATACACACACATATATATATTCAATCCACATATTCATTTTACACTTTTTAAAATAATATACATACACAATCAAATTCACAAATCTAACCAAAGAAATTTTCTAAAACTTTTACACCAAGTACATCACATTTTCTAATGATCACTTTGATAGAGCAACTTAGAATTTATAGTTTCAACACACTGAAAGGCTTATGTAAGAGAAAACCACCACATAATACAAGATTTTCAGTGTGATTATCATTGGCACTTTTAACTAAATACTACCCAGTAAATGTCTTGTGAATTGCTTTGTGACTATGCTGATTTGTTTAGTCTCTCTGATCCTTGGTTTCATAATCTTAAAAATGTGAGTATCACCAATTTTATAAACTTGCTCTAAAAATTAAATGAGACAAAAATAATCTTCTTCTTCATATATTAAAGTCAGAAAGTTATAGGCATTGTGTCCACATTTTTACACGCTTACCTTATAGAAGCCTCATAACAACCCTCTCTTTTGAATTA
Organism: Aotus nancymaae; assembly: GCF_030222135.1. Classification (NCBI taxonomy): domain Eukaryota; kingdom Metazoa; phylum Chordata; class Mammalia; order Primates; family Aotidae; genus Aotus; species Aotus nancymaae. The sequence continues at coordinate 7,994,007 of NW_026988492.1, read as the reverse complement.
CAAGCATTTTGCCATGATTCTTAAACACTTACCTTATGGAGGCCTCATAAAAATCACATCTTTTATAGTTGAGCAAACAGGCTCAGATGAGTTAAAAACACACTCATTATGACATCATAATGAGTAATGGAACTGGGATTCATCTCCAGTTTTCTCTGATGCCAAAAATGGTGCAATTTAATGCGGATCAAGCTATACCCAGAACACAGAGGGATCAAAACATATGGATTCCCTTTTCTACCCCCTCATGAATTTGAATGGCTTTCACGCCTCAGAACAATCCTAAACTCCCTCCCAGGTTGCCTTGCAGTGGTTCCCTTTTTCTTGGGGGTGATTAGGAATCTGTGTATTTCGACCAGAAGCATCACCTTTTAAAAGCTGTGTTGATCAAGAAATGAAATTTGCTAGGCCATAGGGTTACTTACTTTGAATTGTCTAGATTCTCTGCAATAAATAAAAGGCTATTCCATGTAAAAAATCACAGCATCCACTGAATTTGCGCAGAAAGGGTGGAACTATGCTGTAGGACCCTGTACCTAACAGCTGTGAAGACCTGCAGAAGCACACAAAGCAAGAGCGCCTCCAGAGGCCAGGTGCGGTAGTTCTTGCCTGTCATCCCAGCAATGTGGGAGGCCAAAGTGGGTGAATCACTAGAGGCCAGGTGTTTGAGACTAGACTGGGCAACACAGTGAGACCCTGTCTCTACAAAAAATGATTATTTTTTTATTATTAGAATCAGGAAGAGTACCTGTAATCCTCTGCTATTGCTTTAGAATAGAGAGCTTTGGTCTAGAACACGAGATATAAAATTGTGAGTCCCAATGTGGCTACTTAAGTTTAAATAGAAGAGCTTTCAGACATTTCCTCTACAATAAAATCTGTAGCATCCATTTTGTATTTTGAAAACTTAGTTTTTGACCAGCTGAGGGGAAGAAGATGGCCTATAAGTGGGCATGTGGGAAGCGAGGAGAAAAGAAACCAGCTGGATTCAACAGGGAAAGAAGAAGGGGTGGGCATTCCAGGCAGAGCCAGTCCTCCTGCTTAGGGCCTGGGCCTAGGAAAGCCAACTAGGGGCAGGAGGGATGAGGCCGGTCTGTGGATGCCTCTGGGGGTACCTTGGGTCAGCAATGGCCAGAGTTATCTGGCCAAGTGGTATCTGTGGTCTCTCTACCTTTGGGCGTCTTCTGGTCACCAATGTGCTGCAGGTCAGGACTCTGGAATAAGATTTGGCAGGCTCCAAGCCTGGATGTATGGCGCTGCTCCCACCTCTGGCTCATGGATCCCAGAGTGCAGGATGACTTTGCCCACTGTACCCCCATCTGGCCCCGCTTGGGGCTGGCATTAGTGGACAGCATGTTCCAGGAGCCTCTGCTCCTCTCTGCTGTGACCTGTACTTTTGCTGGCCACCCACTCGTTCATGTCAAAGTCGAAGAGCTCCACACAACCCCTGTGCCGGCCCTGCCTGAGGCTGGCTTGGGTGCAGATGCACAGGTCAGGTGGTCTCCATGGGGCCCCTCTGCTCTTCTGGGGCAGCTTGGGCCTCTGCTTGTCCCCATGTCTGCAGAGCTGAGCACCTTCTGCCTCTCCCCAGGAAAGGCAACCAAATGGCACCAACTTTAGGCACCCACTGAAGGCACTAAATGAAAGCCACCTAATGAAGGCCGGTTGCCCTGCCAACCACCTGGCATTCTGCTTAGGAGGAACCAATCAGGATGTGGGTTCCCTCTAGGCGTCGGCCTGTCATTTGTGAGGTGGGAGCCTGGGCACTGGCTCACAAAGCCCCTCCCCCACAACGACCCCACCACACCTTTCATTTATTGGTAGCTGGTAGCAACTTTCTTTACTGTGAATTATAAATGTGAATTCTGGTCAAATTTCTGTATCCTAATGTAGCTCATGCGCAACCTGACTTTCAAGGACCCTCACTCCCCATGGCCTCTGAGTTTTTGGAAACTACACAGAATGCAAATTTCTGCAGGTGCTTTCAGAAAAAACAGTGCCAGGAACTGAGATTACTCTGTGACCTTTTGATATATATCATATATGTAATTGATATGCTACATGAAATATGTTAATACACATTCACATTTATATTCTTAATTTTAAATACACATATTTAAGCAAATTAACAAGGCTGAGAAAATTTTGCAAAATTTATATATTAATACATCACAATTTTCTAATGATCAATTTGATAGAAGAAGTTCGAATCTATGGTTTCAGCAAACCAGGAGGCTTAGGTAAGAGAAAACTACCACATAATACAAGATTTTCAATGTGATCATCATTACTTATTTTTTTTTGAGATGAAATTTCACTCTTCTTGGCCAGGCTGGAGAGCAATGGCGTGATCTCGGCTCAGTGCAACCTCTGCCTCCCGGGTTCAAACAATTCTCCTGCCTCAGCCTCCCGAGGAGCTGAGATTACAGGCATGTGACACCATGCCCGGCTAATTTTGTATTTTTTTTTTTTTTTTGAGACGGAGTTTCGCTCTTGTTACGCAGGCTGGAGTGCAATGGCGCATTCTCGGCTCACCGCAACCTCCGCCTCCTGGGTTCAGGCAATTCTCCTGCCTCAGCCTCCCGAGGAGCTGGGATTACAGGCACGCGCCACCACGCCCAGCCAGTTTTTTGTATTTTTAGTAGAGACGGGGTTTCACCATATTAGTCAGGCTGGTCCTGAAGTCTGGACCTCAGGTGATCCGCCCACCTCAGCCTCTGAAAGTGCTAGGATTGCAGGCCTGAGCCACTGCACCTGGCCCATTTCTACCTTTAACTAGCACTTCCCCAGTAAATATATTGTGAACTGCTTGGTAATTTATTTAAACTTACTGATCCTTTGTTAGATTATCTCAAAAACATTTATAATACCAATTTTATAAACTTGTCCAAAAATTAAAGAAAAATAATCCTTCTCCATATATTGAACAATCACAAAATTAAAGACATTGTGTACAGATTGTTACTTACCTTATTGAGTCACATAACAACTTTGTCTTTAAATTACAGGCACTATTCCCAGATTTTTTACACACTTACCTTATGCAGTCCTCATAACAATCCCACCTTTTACAGGTGAGCAAACGGAGGCTCAGAGGAGTTAAAAACACATTCACCATCAGGTCATAATGAGTGATGGAACTGAGATTCAAATCCAGTCCTCCCTGCCTCAAAGGTGGTTCAACTTAACAAAGACCGAGTTACACCCAGCACGTGTAGGATCAAAACATGTGGATTCCCTTTCTCTACCCTCTTCTGTGTGAATTTTAATGGTTTTGACGGCCTCAGAACACTCCTAAACTCCCTCCCAGGTTGCCTTTCAGTGGATCCCTTCTCCTTGGGGATGATTAGGAAGCTGCATTTTTGGACCACAAGCATCTGTAAACGGTTGTGTTGATCATGAAATAAAAATGTCTAGCCCATAGGTGACTAACTGTGAATTGTTTAGCTTCTCTTCTACAAATAATAGGCTATTCTCTGTTAAAAAAAAATCACAGGATCCACTGAATTTTTGCAGAAAGATTTGAAACGATGCCGCAGGAGCACCTTATTGACAGCTGCGCAGGAAGACCAGCTGAAACACACAAAGCAAGAGCGCCTCCGAAGGCCAGGTGAGGTGGTTCTTGCTTGTCATCCCAGCAATGTGGGAGGCCAAGGTGGGTTAATCACTTGAGACCAGGAGTTTGAGAACATTCTGGGCAACACAGTGAGACCCCGTGTCTAAAAAAAACCATTTTTCATGATTAGAAACAAGAAGAGTACCTCTGACGTTACTTTAGTATAGAGCTCTGGTCTAGAATTGAACATACGAAATTGTAAGTCCCAGAACCAATCCTCTTGCTCGGGGCCTGGGCCTAGTAAAGAGAACGGGGAGCAGGAGGGAGGAGCCCCAGGCTGTGGCTGTCTCTGGGGGGAACCTTGGGTCAACAATGGCCAAAGGACCTCCTGAGACCGAGCGGTATCTGTGGCCTCCCTACCTTTGGGCGTCTTCTGGTCGCCGCTATGCTGTAGGTCAGGGCCCCCGCATCAGATTGGGCAGGCTCCAAGCAGAGGTGTCTGGCGCTGCTCCCACCTCCACCTCCACCTCCTGGATCTCAGAGCAGCAGGACGGCTCCGCCCACCTCAGCCTGAGCTGGCCCCGCTTGGGGCTGGCATTGGGAAACAGCTCCACTGTGGCTACTTAAGTTTAAATAGAAGAGGTGTCAGACGTTTTCTCTACAGCAGTGAAATCTGTAGCATCCATTCTGTGTTTTGTAAACTTAGTTTTCGGCCACCTGGGGAAAGAAGAAGAGGTCCCAGAACTGGGCACTGGGGCAGGGAATAGGAAAGAAACCGCCAGACACAACAGAGAAAGAAGAGGGCTGGGGACTCGAGGCAGAGCCAGTCTTCCTGCCTGGGAGCTGGGCCTAGGAAAGCTAACTAGGGGAGGGAGGGAGGAGCCCCAGGTTGTGGATGTCTCTTGGGGGAACTTTCGGTCAGCAACGCCAGAGGATCCCTGACGCCAAGCGGTATCCGTGGCCTCCCTACCTTTGGGCATCTTCTGGTGGCCAGTGTGCTCCAAAGCAGCGGGGTCAGGCACTAGAGCCATCTCCGTCTTGTAGATCTGAATCAAAGCTGAAGGACGGCCCCGCCCCCTCACCCTGAGCTGGCCCCGCCTGGCGCTGGCATTGGGGTACAGCGTGTTCCGGGCGCCTGTAACTCCTCTCTGCTGGGTGTGTGCCTTTGCTGGCCGCCCACTCATTCATAGATGTCAGAGCCACAGGACGGCTCTGCAGAACCCCAGCACCGGCCCTGCTTGGGGCTGGCTTTGGTCCACATGCGACAGGTCAGCGTGGTTTTTAATGGGGCGCCTCTGGTCTTCCCGGGCACCTTGGGCCTTCGCTTGCTTCCAAGTCTGTGCAGCTTACAGCTCAGCACCTGCGGACTCTCCCCAGGAAAGGCAACTGAATGACACCAACGTTGAGGGCACTAACTGAAGGCCACCAACTGAAGGCCGGTTGCCCTGCCAACCAGATCGCGTCCTGCTTAGGAGGAACCAATCAGACCTTGAGTTCACTCCACGTGCGGCCCTTCCATGTGTGATCTTGGAGCCCAGGCACGGGCTCACAAGGCCCCGCCCCCCCCCCCCCCCCCCCCCGCCCCGCGGCCCGCCCCACCTGCCATTAATTGATAGCTGCTAGCAATTTTCTGGTTTCCTCAATGTGAATTATGAATACAAATTATGTTAAAATCAGTGTAACCAAATGTGCCTCATGCACTATGTGGCATCCAAAAGATCCCCTTTCCCCCATGGCTTCTGAGGTTTTCGAAACTAGAAAGACGACAAATATCTGCAGGTGCTTTCAGAAAAAAAACATTGCCATGAGTTAAGTCTACTCTGTTAACATGTGTATATGTTATATACATATATATTCAATGTGTGTATATATGCATTCAATAAGTATATATTCAATTTATATGTTTTTGAAGATAACACGTATTCATTTAAACTAGCAAGTGTAATAGGGAAACTTCCTGAAATTCATACACTAAGTACATCACATTTTTCTAATGCTCACGTTGATAGAGCACCTTTCTAGATGCAGCCCTTTCCACGTGTTACTGGTATTTACTTTCTTTCATCAAACATTTCTTTAGAATTGACTCAAGGCAAGATATGGTAGAGAAATGGAAGAATCAATTAGAGGAGCTGTTCAAGTAGTAGGTGAGACTGATGGGTATACACGCAACTTCAATAAAATGATATATATTGAAGGTACCTGGGGAGAAGTGCTAAGATGAGCTCCAAATCTCTGTATTTATGATGATGCAATCTTTATATTAAAATGTTAGTAATACAATAACCTGTTGTGCTTGATCTCTCAGCTTTAATTTCATGGTTTAATATTCCACCATTTTTATCCTAACTAAGCATTTCCTTCATAATCTCCAAGAAATAGCAAAACCACTGGAAGTATATATTTCAATCTTAGATTTGTTGCTAAAAGAAGTGTGTCATTGATGCCTCAGTTTATTATTATGGGGCAAAACTTCTAGTGAGGAAGCAGCATGAGCTGGAATTCATGCCCTTCGTTTGGAAAGATTGCAAATCATTGACATTCTTTTTTTTGGTAAATATTTTAGAAAATTACAATTCTGTTAATGCTGTAAAGGGATCTTAAAATGATGGAGATATATTTGTACTCTGCATGACAATGTCTATATTCCTTCTTTTAGTTTAGTACAAAAATAGTACTTAAGGAACTTCTGTGGAATAGAAATTCTAAGTAACAACTAGATTTGAGATTTTTTATAAAATCAAACATTGTTTCAGTTCATCTACAAATATTTCTGTATGCATTTTTAAATGTTAATGATGTAAAACACAGACCCTGACACCCTAGGACCTTGAGACAATTTAGACATAACTCTTAATGCATCAAATTGAATATTCATTTTTCAAGATTTTCCTCATCTTGTAAATTATTATAATCATCATTATTTTATAGTTATTTTAACTGGGATCCAAATAAGGACTATACGTTAAAATTGGATGGTAATATGCCTTAAATTTCCTTTGATATTTTTGAGTATATCACCTGCATCTTTTTTTACTTACACTCTTTTGGTTTCTTTAGTTTTAATTGAAGAAACCGGATTATTCATCCTGTGGTGTTTCAACACTCCGCATTTTCTGATTGCATTCTGTGGTGTTATTTACGTGACCTGTGCTGTAGTTTGCACGTCCCGTCCAATCTCACTGAGAGGGTTTGGCTCTATGTTCACGTCCAAATCTCATCTTGAATTAAAACTCCCTCATGTGGTCCGAGGGATTTGGTGGGGGGTGACTGGATCACGGGGGCAGTTACCCCAGGCTGTTCTTATTATAATGAGAGAGTCCTCATGAGATCTGGTAGTTTGATAAGTGTCTGGCATTTCCTCTTTGCCCACTCTCTCTCCTGCCTCCATGTAAGATGTGTCTTGCTTCTCCTTTACCTTCTGTTATAATTGTAAGTTTCCTGAGGGCCCCCCCAACCATGCATAACTATGAGTCAATTTTTATAAATCCTTTTATAAATTACCCAGTCTCTGGTAGTTTCTTTATAGCAGTATGAAAATGAACTAATATACTCATGTTGAGACATAATCCCCAATGTTGGAGGTGGGGACTTGTGGGAGACATTTGGGTCAAGGGGACGGATTTGTATAACTTGGTGCTGTCCCACTGAGAGTGAGTTCGTTCTCAGGACATCTGTTGTTTAAAAGTGTGTGGCACCTCCCCCGCTTGCTCTCTTGCCCCCACTCTCTCCATATGAGAATCCTGCTCTCACTTTGCCTTCTATGCCTTATGCCATGAGTGGAAGTCCCCAGACAGAAGGCTAGCAGATGCCAGCACCATGCTTCCTGTAAAGCCTGCAGACCTGTGAGCCAATTAAACCTTTTTTCTTTATAAATTACTCAGTCTCAGATATTTCTTTATAGCAACAGAAAAACAGCCTAACACAACACATATCTCTGCCTCCTGTATTTCTATAAATATAGAGCTTCAATTATATTTAGAATGGATTTATTTGGCAAAAATACTTGAAATACCGAGGAAACATCTGTTTTGGTGAATTGCCGCTATTTCTTCTACAACTACACTTATGTTCCATTTGAATTACACTTCGTGTTATCCCTTTTCATTTTGTTGTTGCACTTTCATGCCTGTTGACCAATTTTCTCTTTTGATTATTCGTTTTCCTAAAATGTCACGTGGGCTTCTCACTGGGAGACAAGGAGGCAAGACAGTTACATTCTTTGCTCTCTGTGTAAAGTCAGTGACCGATGTGCAGTGATTGGCAACAGCATACTTTGAAAGAAGTGATGGGTCACTGATTTTAACTGCATGTGTTATTTATGTTGTGATTTGTGGACTGAAGTGCTCACAAAAAGTTTGTACTTTATGTAATTACTCACAGTTAAAATCCCACGGTAACTGAATTTGGAACCATGTCGGGGAACTCACGTTATTTAATTAAATCATTGTTATTGGAAGTAGGTGGAGCATTGATGACCTGTACTGTTTTTTCCTGATGGTTTCTTTTCTGTCTGCAATAAACATTTACTGTTTTCCTTATGTAGAGTTTGAAATTGTCTATCAATTCTAGAAATATTTTAGTTCTGGTTGCTCATGTGAATCACCCTTTCTATGACATTTTATAAATGAGCTTCACTGGTGTAGAGTATATAGGGCAGCTTTTGGTTTCTATATTTTACTTACACATAATGAAATCAATTAATAACTTTCAATGGATTACTTGACTTTGTTTTTATATTTTAAGTAGATACATTATCTAAAGGTGTAAAAGCCTGTATTTTCCATTCAGATATTTGTTTCTATTGTTGTTTTTGCTATTGTGTGCATGGCTAGAGACTCCAGGATAATGTTGAATCATATTAATTATAATACTGACTTCAATGGTATATCAGTCATGTCTCTTTTCTGATTTTGATTCTTTGACATCTGGGGCTTTGTTGACCCTGGAGGGACTGCCCCTCTCAGGATAAGCTCATTCTTGTACATAATGAAGAACTTTCCTGCCTATATGCATTCATATACAAACCAACCAATCCAGAGTTTATACTCCCTTCTTTATCCTCTCTTCCTCACTCTTTTTTCTTCTTCATCTCTGTTTATCTCTTTTGCAGTCTCTATTCTTTCTTAACACTCTCACATTTCTGACCAGTATCCTGTTTCCCTAATTTCCTCAGGACCACTTAGCAGCCTCTTCTATCCAGAAGCCGATGACGTCATTCAAACTAGACAATTCTAAGCGTGATTGCCCTGCCTTGCTTGTTCCTTCCCATGGAAACTGTGATGAAGTTTCTTGCCCATGTTTCCCCCTTTTCCTCTGCCTTCTGAGTGACCTTGATGTTTCCCTGTCCTGCCCCTTGTTGTGTGCTGTGCCTATTGTTTCCAGGGAACTGTGAGTAGTAAAATCAACTGCTTCCCTCATGACAGTCATTTCTGCGCTTGTGTCTTACCATTACTGATTAAAAGAAATCCTGGGTACCATGAATGTAAATGACATTTCAGTTCGTGCTGTGTCATAAAATATATTTTTTTTCTGTAGGTTTCTGATAACTTTATCAGTGTAAAAGCATCTTCCTCAATTGTGAGCTTCTTAAGGGGTTTAAAATATTTTTAAGAAGGGGTGGTGTTGAATTTTACCAAGAGGCTTTTTGACATGTATTCACATAATTATTTATTTCTATTAGTTTTTCCAATAAAAATGATACTGATTCTATAATAGGTTAAAACTTAGGATTCTTCAAAGGCCCCCAAGATATACTAGTTGTGAAAATCTAAATCACCATATGTAGATTTTCATAGCAAATATCTGGGGAACTGTTCCACAAGTATTAATTCCTCTCACCTACTTTAACAATATGAATGGATGGAAAGTGGAGAAGACTGCAGGAAGCTGCCGCCTTGCACTCTCCCCTACCTTGCCTTTGACAGTCATCTGTATGGAGAAGGAAATAATACCAACTCTTCACCTGGGTTTAGAGTAGAAATCTTTAGGGGGTCACCAAGACAACTGACCAAAAAACTCCTGGAACTAATAAGGAGTTACAGCAAAAATGCAGCATACAGGGTTGATAGAGGAACGTCAATCGCAATTGCTTTTTCACACACCAGCAATGAGCAATTAGAATTTGAAATTAAAAGCACAATACCATTTATGTTAACATCCCTCCCTCCAATGGAATACTTGGGTATAAATTTAACAAAATATATAAAATATCTATGAGAAAACCTATAAAATTTCATTCAAAAAATCAAAGAAGAACTGAATAAATAGATATTTTATGTTCATCGCAGGGAAGGCCTAACATTAATGAAATGTCAGTTCTTCTTACCTTTTTCTATAGATTCTACACCATACCCATCAAAATCTCAGCAATTTATCTTGTTGATATTGACAAATTGAATTCAAAGTTTATACGGAGAGTCAAAAAATAAAAAATTAAAATTAAAAAGAATAGCCAATACAGTATAAGGATAGAAGAAAGTCAGGGGACTAACACTACCCAATTTCAAGATTTCCTGAAAAGCTACAGCAATGAAGGCAGTGTGGCATTGGCAAAAGAACAGACAAATAAATCAATGAAACAGAATAGAAAGCCCCAAGAGAGACCTATATAAGAATTTGACAAAGGGGCACAGGCAATGAGGAAAACATCGTCTTGTCAGCAGATGGTGCTGGAACAACTGCATATCCAGATGCAAAACCAGAAACAAAGAATCTAGACACAGATCTTACATCCTTCACGAACTTTAACTCAAAGTGGATCATAGACCTACGTGTAAAACTCAAATGTATAAAACTTCTAGACAACAATATAGAAGAAAATCTAGATGAACTTGTGTATTGCAGTGACTTTTTACATACAACAGCAGCAATGGATTCATCCGTCAAAGAAATGATTCATAAGCTGGACTTTGTGCATATTGAAAACTTTTGTGCACAATCAGGAGAATGAAATGACAAGCCATAGACTGGGAAAAACCATCTGCAAAAGACATGTCTGATAACATACTGTTATCAAAACATATACAGAACTCTTAAACCTTAGCAATAAGAACATGAACAGTCCAACTAAAAAATTGACAAAAGACCTGAACGGACACCTCACCAAAAAAGACAAAGATGGCTAATAAGCATATGAAAAAATGCTCAACATCATATGTAAACAGGGATAGCAAATTAAAAGTGATACCGCTACATACCCATTAGAATCACTAAAATTCAACACATATGGTGGTGCAGCAAATCAACATGGCACACGTTTACTTATGTAACAAATCTGCAGGTTCTGCACATGTATCCTGGAACTTAAAGTAAAATAAGATATAAAATTTTTTTTTCAAAAGAAAAGACCCATTATAGCTGCATCTGACATCAAAAGAACATAATATAACTAACACTGTAGAGTTACTGATTATAAAACTTAATGGAAAGCAAATTTTCCTTCCGTCCTATTTCAAGCACATGCTCAAAAAAATTAAGAACACTTTGCCGGTTTTAATTACTAAATGTCTTCTTTTAAAACTCAATTTGTTTCATTTTAAATTTCCATTTAGACTGCAGGGGTGTCCAATCTTTTGACTTCCCTGGGACACACATAAAATGCACTAATACTAGCGATAGCTGATCTGCTAAAAAAAAATTGCAAAAATATCTCATAATTGTTTTGTGAGTCTCACTCTGTCTTCCAGCATTGAGTGCAGTAGCACGATCTCAGCTCACTGCAGCCTCTGCCTCCTGGGTTCAAAGGATTCTCCCACCTCAGCCTCTGGAGTTGCTAAGATTTCAGGCATGCATCACCACGCCTGGCTAATTTTTGTATTTTTAGTGCAGATAGGGTTTAGCCATGATGGTCAGGCTGGTCTCAGACTCCTGACCTCAAGTGATCCTCCAGCTTTGGTCTCCCAGTGCTGGAATTATAGGTGTGAGTCACCACACCCTGCCAAGAGCTCATAATGTTTTCATATTTGTTGGGCAGCATTCAAAGCTGTCCTGGGCCACCTGCGGCCCATGGGTTGAGACAGTATGATTTAGAGCTTCCTCTTCCCCAAATATTAAAACATACCATTAATTATCTTCCTTAATTTAAAAAAATGCATTATTATTTTCCACTCATTTTAAGAAGATTTCAAGGAGTTTTACAGTTTAAAAAACAACAAAAACGACAGAGCCATGGAAAGAAACTAAGAAAATGTAAAAGGCCTAACAGAAGCCAATCTGAAAGAGAAGAGATATAGGTCCCAAGAGCCAAGGATAAATTGGGCATTAAATGTGTCTCTTGAGGGAAAACATTCCAGATTGAAATATACACATATAAGTCTGCCTTTGTCTGCCCCTACATTCTTATTTACAGGATACTTAGAGCATTGTAATAACACAGAATTCAAAACCTGACTAAATAACTTAATTTTTACTGTTATCCAAGCATTAAAAAAGCCAAACCAAAACAGCGTGTGTCCAGGACTCCAATCAATCAAGCAACGGGGTCTCAGAGAAATGGAACAGCCTCTGCTTGTCATGTTTTCCGGTTTTCCTCTCTGGATTTTCCTGAGAATCCTGAAGGTCGCAGAGGTAGAGACAGAAAATGTATCTAAGGTCACCAAGACTTCAGAAGGCATGGGATGGTGAAAGCTATTTTTAATTATAGTGTGGATCTCAAGAAAGAGTGACTCAATAATCTTTCTAGAAATACCATCATCAGGAAGAACGTTTTACTTTTATTCATTTATTTTATCCATTTGCTGCTTCTGAACATGGATGCTTCCTGCCTCTTGCAGGGCATAGGAGGCCTCTTGGCTACCACTGGGAAGGGACGACCTAGTGGAGTCGGGAGCTCCTGATCGTCCAGGGGCAGTGGTGGTGGCTGCAGCAGCAGGAAGGCATCGGGTGGGACAGAGAAGCCGCCTTGGGCGACTTGGCGGGAATGCTGCTGGTGTCCGACACCAGAAGGGAGTGGGATCAGGCTGAACTTGGGGGCCTGCGGGGCCTGGGGCGCTCCCGGCTCCTAGTGGTTCTCAATGCTGCCTTCTTATCCTGAAATGGAATGACGGCAGCATTCATTATTTGAAAATTTTTGAAATTTTCAACTTATTGTTATTAATTAATAGAGACAGGGTCTCACTCTGTTGCCCAGGCTGAGTGCAGTGGCTTGATCTGGGCTCACTGCAGCCTCGACCTCCCGAGCTCAAGCGATCCTCCTGCCTCAGCCTCCCGAGTAGCATTCTTTATTCTTGACGAAACAGTCCTAGTGGACAGGACATGCCATAGATATGTGAGGTCTCTGTCTGCCCCCTGGGGAGCCTCTGTCCCTCAGTCACTGAGACTCCTGGTTGTTCATGAGCTCATCTTTGCTCTGGAATAGGGCAATGACTCTAAATGGCATTATTATTATTAATTATTATTTGAGAGATAATCTTGCTGTATCACCCAGGCTGGTATCCAGTGGTGCCATCTAGGCTCACTGCAACCAGTACCTCCCAGGTTCAAGTGATTCTCCTGCCTCAGGCTCCCAAGTAGCTGGGAAGACAGGTATGTGCCACCATGCCTGGCTAATTTTGCTAGTTTTAGTAGATACGGGGTTTCGCCATGTTGACCAGGCTGGTCTAGAACTTTTGACCTCAGGTGATCTGCCCACCTTGGCCTCCAAAAGTGCTGGGATTATAGGCCTGAGCCACTGCAACTGGCCTTTTTTTTTTTTTTTCAGACAGGATCTTGCTGCGTCAGCCAAGCTGGAGTGCAGTGGCATCTGAGCTGGACTCACTGCAACCTCTGCCTCTAGGGCTCAGCCATCCTCATGCCTCAGTCTCCCGAGTAGCTGGGATGACAAGCATGTGCCACATTGCCCAGCTAATTTTTGTATTTTTTGTAGAGATGGTGTTTTTGGCATATTGCCCAGGCTGCTCTCCAACTCCTGGACTCAAGTGATCTGCCCACCTCGGCCTCCCAAAGTGCTAGAATAACAGGTGTGAGCCACCTCACCCAGACAGCTTACCTTTTCTCAACTGCATGGAAGTTGGCTGGTTCACCGGGTATAAAACGAGCTCTGTAGTCTCTATTTATAACCTGTGTCCCAGGTTGTGATGAGATCAAATCAGATACATATGTGAGTTCTGAAAAGAAAAATCAGCAGTGTGTGCTATTGGTAGAAACCAGAACACCAAATCTGGCTAAAGTCTAATAGAGGCATAGTCCTTGCCCTGCCAATACTAGAAGAGATCATAATTGATATTTATATAATGAAACATCCCCAGGCAGCTGGATCCAATCCCTCTGTTTTAATAATTATCATTCCAATTTACATTTCATCAGGGTTCCAGTTTATTTCTTCCTCTGCCTAATAGTTTCTTACTTCTGAAGATTAAATTTGGAAGTTTTTTTTCTAATAAAGTGCCTTCTGATTTGGTTTTTATTTGATTTAGTTTATTTACTTAGTGTGATAAGCTAATTAACTGGTGATGTACTTTAAAAAAAAATTTCTGAACAGGCGGCTAGGGTGTTGGTGTTCACATATAGTTAAGTGAGTTCTGTTCTGGGATTCTTTTATTTCTTTCAGCATTTTTATATGCTTTCCTTCAATTGGCAGTATAGAAATAATGAAAATAATAATAGCTGAAAGTGCATTGCATGAAGAGATTGTCAGCCTTGAGAAGATAATGTGAACATTAAAGAAATACAACTTTTAAAGGCCTGCAGTGGCTTTCAATAAAAGGTTCAATAAATACCAAGATATAATTGTTTTGACCACTGACTGAGGGAAAAAATGAAAGGGTGAAAGAAGTGAAAGATTGCTAAAGTTAAGCACCCGCCTGTCCTAGCTCGGTGACATACTATTGTCACAGTTATTTAAGGTTGTCCTGAATCAGACATGAGAAATCTTCAACAGAATTTACAGTCAACTGAGAGATTATGAACTAGATCAGTAACTAAATCATCATTATTAGGTATGATTTTAAGATGGATTTAAATGAATCCTCATTAATCTATTGGGTTGAAAAATGTTATGGAGGATATCATTCCAATTTACCTATTATTTTAAAAGGTATATTTCCCTCCATCACCCTGGGCATGAATGTAGTACATTAATGGGGAACATAGAAAATGCACATTTTTAGTGTAACCCTTTTTTTGTTTTTGTTTTTTCTCTTTTTAAGACAGGGCCATTATGTATCACCAGGCTGGAGTGCAGTGGCATGATCAAGTTCACTGCAGCCTTGAAATCATGGGCACAAGCAATTCAAACACCTCAGGCTTTCGAGTACCTAGGAGCACAGGTGCACCCCACCACGCCTGGCTAATTTTTCTATTTCTAGTAGATATGAGCTCTCACTATGTCCCCCAGGCTGGTCTGGAACTCTGGAGCTCAAGCAATTCTCCTGCTTCGGCCTCCCTAAGTGCTGGGATTACAGGTGTGAGCCGCCACACCCAGCACATTTTCTCTTTTTAAAAGAACAGTTATTGGGACAATGAGAATGGTTTAGGACATGCACTTTTGGGGGCAGCTGGGTGGAATGTGTGTCAGCTGCTTGCTGGCCTCACCTTCCATGTTTCAGCATGAGTCTGGGCCTCTTGGAGAACAGCACTGACAGAATGTGCAGCCTGGGGCATCTGTCCATTGGGCTGGGGGGTGCCTTTTATAGGTCCTGAGAGGGAGGAATCGAGAAAAGAAGAGTGAGCAAAGCATTTTCAACATCCTGGAAAGTTAATCTGAAAATGCAAAGCAGTTTACATCTCTAAAGCAAAGAAAGATACTTGCTGGCTACGTCTTTAAAATAAAAGTAATAATGAAAACAAAGCAAAGAAAGCAAGTCACAGGCATGGCATGGTACACAAGGCCTCATGAAAAACCTGAGGTTCTGTGACACCACTTTATATGAGATTCAGCAAACGGTTCAGGAAGGTGAGTAGGGTATTTTATACACCCTAGCAATGAGGGTCTGGATTAACTGTGTTCGTGGAGAGGAATAGTATGTTTTAGTTTAGAAAACCTTTTCATAATTGAAGAATAAGCCTTGAAAACCTATTTACCTTCAAAATAATTACATTGTTGTTTTCCCTGACAGGTAGTTTTCTAGTTTCATGCCACACTGAGTACAGGAACAACTTTTGAACATTGTCCTCAGCAAAGAGTACATTGGACAGAGACACAATAGACAGAGATTTGGGCAAAATGTGGGGTTTCCTGAAATAATCTGTTTTCAGATGTGTTCCCCACCCCCCAAAGTCCTGGTATTGCAATTTTATTTTCTTGCCTTTTAATTTGTCATTTTGACACAAAGCTTAACTCGTGGAAGGTTTACAGCTGTGAGAGAATCAGATAGAAGAAGCTCTACGTTGATTTCTTGGGTTCTTTGCAAAGCATCTTGTAGAGGACGGCCACCTCTCCACACTCGGGCTGTTTCTCCTGCAACTGAACTGCTGCCCAGCCCATGCCAGAAGGTCTTCAGCTCCTCTCCCAGTGAACACAGAGATGCTTTAATCATGCTCAGCAGCACTGTTCTGCCTGTTTATTTCTTAAACTAGTTTTCTAGTAATTTGAGAAACCCGTTAACCTACATGACAACTCAAAGAATGAGTTCAGGAGATTAGAAAATAAAGAAAAAAAAAAGGGAAAGTTTGGCTGGGCTCTGGTGGTTCATTTCCGTATTCTCAGCCCTAGGGCAGGCTGAGGTGGGTGCATCACTTGAGGTCAGGAGTTCGAGAACAGAGTGGCCAATTCGGTGAAACCCTATCACTGCTAAAAATACAAAAAATGTAAGACCTACAACTATCATCCCAGCTGCTCGGGAGGCTGAAGCAGGAGAACTGCATGAACGTGAAAAGCAAGGGTTGTAGGGAGCTGAGATCATGACACAGCACCCAGCCTGGGTGACAGAGTGAGACTCAGTCTCAGAAAAAAAAAAAAAAAAAGGTATGTTACAATGGCCTTTGGAAACTCAGGGGGAAACTATGGGAAGCGGGAGAAAGATCAGAGACTACAAATTGGATTCCGTGTGTATTGCTTGGGTGAGATGCACTAAAACCTCACAAATCAACACTAAAGAAGTTAGTCAAGTAACTGAATACTACCTGTTTGCCAAAAGTGTATCAAAAGAAACATTAAAAATTTGTATTGAAAAGTCTGAAAATTGAGTACAGTATTTTCAAGTTACAAAGGCACATCTATCATGAGGCTTAATTATTCTAATATTAAAAGAAATGAAGAAAACAAACAAAGTTTAAATAGAGAAGCAGTCAGACATTTCCTCTACAGCAATGAAATCTGTGGCATACATTTTGTATTCTGAAACTTAGCTTTCAGCCAGCCTGTGGGAAGAGGAAGAGGGCCCAGAACTGGGCATTGGGGTAGGAAGGAGGAAAGAAACCGTCTGGACACAGCAGGGAAAGAGAAGGGGTAGGGACTCGAGGCAGAGCCAGTCCTCCTGCTTGGGACCTGGGCCTGGGAAAGTTAACAAGGGCAGAGGGAGGAGCCCCAGGCTGTGGATGCCTCTGGGGGGAACTTTACATCAGTAGGGCAAGAGGAGGTCCTGAGGCCGAGGGCTATCCATAGCCTCCCTACCTTTGGTTGTCTTCTGGTCGCCAATGTGCTGCAAGTCACGACCCTCGCTGGCTCCCAAATCTGACTGGGCAGGCTCCAAAGCAGTGGGGTCTGGCGCTCCTGTCACCTCCACCTCGTAGATCTCAGAGCTGCAGGACTGCTCCCTTCACGTCACCCTGAGCTGGCCCCGCATGGACCTGGCATTGGGTACAGCGTGTTCCAGGCACTTCTGCTCCTTTCTGCTGGGGTCTGTGCCTTTGCTGGCTGTCCACTCATAGATGTCCGAGCCCAGATGGCTCCACAGAATCCCTGCGCTGGCTCTGCCTGGGGTTGGCTTTGTTGAACATGTGACAGGTCTGTGTGGTCCCCATGGGGCAACTCTGATTTTCTTGGCCACTTGGGCCTCTGCCTGCCCATATATCTGCAGAGCTCCACACCTACCGACTCTTCCTGGCAAGGCACGGCTGGCATGGACAGCCCTGGACTATGGGGCTGTAACCTACTTGCAGCCTGCACCATGCCTCACCTGCCCACCCTGAGCTGACTTCTCTGCAGCAGTCAGAACCTGCCTGGTTGATTTAGAATGGGCCTGGATGCACCAAACCTGACAGCTATGACTGCGGGAGGAGAGAGCACAGACACAGCTCCTCATCATCTGCCACCACCCACGAACTGAAGATCCCCCACTGAAGACCCCAGCTGAAGACCACACAACTGAGGGTACCAACTGAGGGCACAAAACAAAGGCAACCAATGAGGGCAGCCACTGAAGGCCACCAGGTGAAGGCCAGTTGACCTGCCAACCAGACCGCATCCTGGTTAAGAGGAAACAGTCAGGCCCAGGGGACCTCCATACTTCACCCAGACTCACAACTTGAGGAAGTAGGCACAAGGCTCACTAGGCCCTGCCCTGCCAGTGGTCCCGCCCCACTTTTCACTCATTGCTGGCTGCTGGGAGCTTTCATGTTTCTCACTGTGCTGACGTTCCTAGGGATCATCTCCTTACAATGAAAGATGCTAAAATTACTGAACCCAAATCCGCCTCATGCACTAGCTGGGATTCATAGAGCCTCCTTTCCCCAATTACCTCTGAGCTTTATGGAAACTAGAAAAATGACAGATTTCTGCATGTGCTTTCAGAAAAACACACTGCCATGACTTAAGGCTACCCTACAATGTCAAGTTTTTTATATATTCAATACATATATATTCAATTTACCTTTTTTGAAAATAACACACATATTCAACCTAATTAACAAGACTAATAGCGTAGCAAGTTTAGGAAATTTTCTCTAAGTTCCTCACAATTTTCTAATGCTCACTTTCATAGTGCAACTTAAAATTTATGGTTTCAACAAAGAAAGAATCTTATGGGAGAGAAAAGCACCCCGTTAATACAAGATTTTAAATATGATCTTCATTGCTGCTAATAAATAACAATTACCCAGTATGTATTGTGAACTGCTTTGTGACTATGGTGACTTATTTAATCTCTCCGACGCTTGGTTCGATTATCTACAAAATATAACACCAATTTTATAAGCTTGCTCTAAAAATTAGATGACAGAAAAGGAGTCCTCCTTCTCTATATATTGAACACTTACACATTTGTAGGCATCGTGTCCAGATTTTTACACACTTACCTTATGGAAGCCACATAATAACTTCATTCTTTAAAATTACATGCATTATGCCCAGATTTTTACACACTTACATTAAGGAAGCCACATAATCCATTGTATTAAATTACAGACAATATGCCCAGATTTCTACACACTTACCTTATGGAGCCCACATAATAAACTCATCTTTTAAATTACAGTCATTATGGCCAGATATTTACACACTTACCTTATGAAAGCCACATAACAACTTCACCTTTTAAATTACAGTCATCGTGGCCAGATTTGTACACATGTACCTTATGGAAGCCACATAACAACTTTGTCTTTTAAATTACACTCATCGTGGCCAGATTTTTACACACTTACCTTATGGAAGCCACATAACAACTTCATTCTTTAAAATTACATGCATTATGCCCAGATTTCTACACACTTACTTTATGGAAACCATGTAACAACTTCATATTTGAAATTACAGTCATTGTGGACAGATTTTTACACACTTACCTTATGGAGGCCACATGATAACCTCACTTTTTAAGTTACAGGCGTTATGCCCACATTCTTACACACTTACATTATGGAAGCCATGTAACAACTACATCTTTTAAATTACAGTCATCATGGCCAGATTTTTACACACGTACCTTATGGAAGTCACATAACACTCCCATCTTATGTTGATGAGCAAACTGAGGCTCAGCGAAGTTAAAAACATTCCCCACCATATCATAATGAGTGACGGAAATGGGATGCAAACTCCATTCTCTCTGACACCAAAGGTTGTGCAACATAACAAAGACTGAGTTGTACGCAGCATATGGAGGGAATCAAAACATGTGGATTCCCTTTCTCTACCCTTTTATGTGTGAATTTCATTGGTTTTTATGGCCTCAGAACAATCCTAAACTCCCTCCCTCCCAGGTTGCCTTGCAGTGGTCCCATTCTTCATGAGGATGATTACTAAGCTGCATATTTAGACCACATATTTACCTCCTTATAAACAGGTGCTTTAAGAAAAGACATTTTCTAGGCCAAGAAATGGGTTGATCATGAAATAAAATTTTCTAAGCCCTAGGTTACTAACTGAATTGTCCAGCTTTTCTAAAATAATACATTGCTATTCCACATAAACAAAAAAGTCACAAGATCCACTGAATTTGTACAGAAAGATTTACAACTATGCTGCAGGAGCATCTTCCTGACAGCTGTGCAGGAAGACCAGCCGATACACACAAAGCAGGAGCACCTCCAAAGGCCAGGTGTGGTGACTCCTGCCTGTCACCCTAGCAATGTGGGAGGCCAAGGTGGGTGGATCACTTGAGGCCAGGAGTTCCAGACTAGCCTGGGCAACAGAGTGAGACCCTGTCTCTACAAAAAATCATTTTATATGATTGGAATCAAGAAGAGTGCCTCTAACATTGCTTTATAATAAAAAGGTCCGGTGTAGAATTCAAGATATAAAATTTTGAGTCTCACCGTGGAACTTAAGTTTAACTAGAAAAGCTGTCAGACATTTTCTCTACGACAATGAAATCTATAGCTTACATTTTGTATTTTGACAACTTAGTATTCAGGCAGCCTGGGGCAAGAAGAAGAGGAAACAGAACTGAGCATTGGGATAGGAAGAAAGATGAATGGGTGGGGACTCGAGGCAGAGCCAGTCCTCCTGCTTGGGGCCTGGGGCTAGGAAAGCTAACTAGGGGCAGGAAGGAGAGCCCCAGACTGTGTATGTCTTTGGGGGAACCTTGAGTCAGCAGTGACCAGAGGAGCTCCTGCTGTATTCAATCTTTTAGGATGAGCATTACGTAACACATAGATGAGCCAAGCAGTATTCGTTGCCTCCCTACCTTTGGTGGTCTTCTGGTTGCCAATGTGCTGCAAGTCAGGACCCTGACCAGCTCCCAAACCCAACTGGGCAGGCTCCAAAACAGTGGGGTCTGGTGCTGCTGCCACCTCCACCTTATGGATAATGCAGCATCAGGATGGTTCTGCTCACCACACTCTAAGCTGGCCCTGCCTGGGGCTGGCATTGTGGGACAGCATGTGCTGGGTGCCTCTGCTTCTCTCTGCTGGCATCTGTCTTTTCTGGCCGCTCACGCATAGATGTCAGAGTCCCACGATGGCTTCACAGAACCCCTGCTTCAGCCCTGCCTGGTGCTGCCTTTGGTGCACATGAGATACTTCTGCATGGTCCCCTTGTGGCAACTCTGCTCTTCTCAGGCAGCTTGGGCCTTCACTTGCTTCTATGTCTGCAGAGCTCAGAACATGCCGCCTCTTCTGAGCAAGGTCCCACTGGCACGGGCAACCCTGGCCATAGGGCTGCTTCCCACTAGCAGCTCACAGCTTACCTCACCCACCTACCTTGAGTTGACTTGTCTGTAAAAGTCGCAAACCTGCCTGGTTTATTTAGAGTGGGCCTAGGTGCAACAAGCCTGAGAACTGTGACTTTAGGAGGAGAGAGCACAGATAGAGCTCCTTCTCCTTCCACCACTGACAAACCAACTGAAGGCCAACAACTGAAGAGCACCGACTGAGGGCACCAACTGAGGGCACTAAACAAAGGCAACCAATGAAGGCACCCACTGAAGGCCACCAGGTGAGGGCAGGTTGCCCTGCCAACCAGGCCACATCCCGGTTAAGAGGACACAATCAGGCCCAGGGTCCCCTCCATGTGTCCCTGCCTACTTGGAACTTGAGAGACCAGGCACGTGGCTCACAAGGCCCCACCCTGCCAGCCACTGCATCCCACCTTTCATTCATTCCTTTCATTCATTCATGGCTGCTAAGAGCTTTCGGGTTTCTCACTGTCTTGAAGTTGCTAGGGATTATCACCTTACAATGAATTATGCTAAAATTACTGAAGCCAAATCTGGCTCTTGCACTAGCTGGAATTCATAGAAACTCCTTTCCCCTATAACCTCTGCGTTTTTTACAAACTACAAAAGTGACAGATTTCTGAAGGTGGTTTCAGGAAAAAAATTGTCATGAGCTTAGTCTACTGTGTAATGTCAAATTATATTTCATACACACACACACA
This sequence comes from Aotus nancymaae, assembly GCF_030222135.1. Classification (NCBI taxonomy): domain Eukaryota; kingdom Metazoa; phylum Chordata; class Mammalia; order Primates; family Aotidae; genus Aotus; species Aotus nancymaae. Next base: position 7,972,255 of record NW_026988492.1, on the reverse strand, counting down.
CACACACACACACACACACACATTCAATCCAAACATATTCTGTTTATATTTTTGAAGTTAACCTATATATTCAATCAAATTAACAAGAGCAATAGAGGACGTTTTCTGAACTTATACACTAAGTATATCACAGTTTCCTAATGGTCACTTTATACAGCAACTTAGAATTGATGGCTTCAACAAACAAGGAGGCTTATGTAAGAGAAAAGCATTCTCTTAATACAAGATTTTAAATGTGATCACCATTGCTACTTTCAATGACCCAGTAAATGTATTGTGAACTGCACCGTAACTGTAGTGACTCATTTAATCTTTCAGATCCTTGGTTTGATTATCTCAAAAATATAAGTAACACCAGTTTTTATAAAGTTGCTCTAAAAATTAAATGAAAGAAATATAATCCTCCTTCTGAACATAATGAATATTTAAAAAATTGTGTCCAGATTTTTACACACTTACCTTATTGAAGCCTTAAACCTATCCTTTACAGTCATTTTGTCCACACCAATTTTTATACCCTAATATTATGGAAGACTCATAATAATCCCATTTTTTATAGAGGAGCAAAGTGAGATTCAGGGGAGTTAAAAACACGTTCACCATCACGTCCTAATGAGGGATGGAACTGGGATTCAAACCCGGTTCTCTCTGACGCCAAAGGTAGTGCAACATAATGAAGACCAAGTTATACTGAGCACGTGGAGGCAGTCAAAACGTGGATTCCCTTTCTCTACTCTCTTACATGTGAATTTGAATGGCTTTCATGGCCTCAGAACCAACCTAAACTCCCTCCCAGGTTGCCTTACAGTGGTTCCCTTCCTCTTAGAAATGACTAGGAATCTGCATATTTAGACTACAAGCATCTCCTCAGAAACAGATTTGTTGCTCAAGAAATGAAATTTTTGTCCAGGGATGGTGGCTCTGGCCTGTACGGTGGGAAGCCAGGGCGGGCAGATGTTCTGAGGTCAGGAGTTTGAGACAAGCCTGACCAACATGGTGAAACCCCCTCTCTTCTAAAAACGACAAAATTAGCCAATTGTGTGGTGAATGTCTCTAATTCCAGCTACTCAGAAGGCTAAGGCAGGGCACTGGCTTGAACACAGGAGGCAGAGGTTACAATGACCAAAGATCGTGTCATTGCACTTCAGCCTGGGCATCAAGAGCAAAATTTTATCTCAAAAAAAAAAAAAAAAAAAAAGACAGGAAAATTTCTAGGGCCTAGGTTACTAACTGAATTGTCTAGCTTATGTGCCATAAGCAAAGGTATTATTACATGTAAAACATCTCAGGATCCACTGAATTTGTCTAGAAAACTTTGGAATTATGCCTCAGGAGCATCTTACCGACAGCTGGGTAGGAGATCCAGTGGAAACACGCAAAGCAAGAGCACCTGCAAATACCAGGTGTGGTGCTTCTTGGCTGTCAGGCTAGCAATGTGGGAAGCCAAGGCGGGTGGATCACTTGACAACAGGAGTTTGTGACCAGCCTGGGGAACACAGTGAGATCCTGCCTTTTTAAAAAAAAATTTTTTTTAAATGATTAGAATAAAGAAGAAATACCTCTGTAATTCCTTGAAAATACAGAGCTCTAGTCCAGAAATCAGGATATGAAATTGTGAATCCCAATAGGGATATTTAAGTTTAAATAGAAGGAAATGTTAGACATTTCCTCTACAGCAATGAAATCTGTGGCATTCATTTTGTAGTTTGGAAACTTAGTTTCTGGCCAGCCTGGGGGAAGCAGAAGAGGTCCCAGAACTCAGCATTGGGGTAGGAAGGAGGAAGGAAACTGGATGGACCCAGCAGGGAACCAAGATAAGCTGGCAAGGCAAGGCAGACCCAGTCCTTTTGCTTGTGGCCTGAGGCTAAGAAAGCTAACTAGGGGAAGGAGGGAGGAGCCCCATGCTGTGGATGCCTCCAGGTGCAACCTTGGGTGAGCAATGGCCAGAGAAGCTCCTGAGGCCAAGCAGTGTCCGTTGCCTCCCTACCTTTGGGTGTCTTCTGGTCGCCAATGTGCTGCAAGTCAGGACCCTCTTCTGCTTCCAAATCCACCTGTGCAGGCTCCAAAGCAGTGAGGTCTGGAGCTACTGCCACCTCCGTGTGGTACATCTCAGACCATCAGGACATCTCTTCCCACTGCACCCTGAGCTGGTCCCACTTGGGGCTGGCACTGCAGGAGGAGAGAACATAGACGGAGCTCCTTCCACTGCTGCCCAACAACTCAAGGCCACCAACTGAAGACCCCCAGCTGAGGGTGCCAAGCCAAGGCAAGTGATGAGGGCACCCAGTGAAGGTCACCAGGTGAAGGCCAGTTGCCCTGCCATTCAGACTGCATCCTGGTGAAGAGGAAACAATCAGGCCCAGAGTCCCCTGCATGCCTCCCTCTAAAGTTGGAACCTGAGAGCACAGGCACTTGGCTCCAAGGCCCTGCCATACTATTAGCCTAGCCCTGCAATTGGTCCCGCCCTGCCAGTGGTCCCACCCACCTTTCATTCATTGCTGGCTGCTGGGAGCTTTCAGGTTTCTCATTGTGCTGACTTTCCTAGGGATCATCACCTTACAATGAATAATGCTAAAATTACTGAAACCAAATCTGCCTCATGCACTATCTGGGATTCACAGAACCCCCTTTCCCCCATAACCTGAGATTTTTAGAAACTAAGAAAAAGACAGATTTCTGCAGGTGCTTTCAGAAAAAACCTTCCCATGAGCTATGCCTACTCTATAATGTCAAGTCATATTTCATATACACACACATATATTCAATCCACATATTCATTTTACACTTTTTGAAATAATATACATACACAATCAAATTCACAAATCTAACCAAAGAAATTTTCTAAAACTTTTACACCAAGTACATCACGTTTTCTAATGATCACTTTGATAGAGCAACTTAGAATTTATAGTTTCAACACACTGAAAGGCTTATGTAAGAGAAAACCACCACATAATACAAGATTTTCAGTGTGATTATCATTGGCACTTTTAACTAAATACTACCCAGTAAATGTCTTGTGAATTTCTTTGTGACTATGGTGATTTGTTTAGTCTTTCTGATCCTTGGTTTCATAATCTTAAAAATGTGAGTATCACCAATTTTATAAACTTGCTCTAAAAATTAAATGAGACAAGAATAATCTTCTTCTTCATATATTAAAGTCTTAGAAAGTTATAGGCATTGTGTCCACATTTTTACACGCTTACCTTATAGAAGCCTCATAACAACCCTCTCTTTTGAGTTACAAGCATTTTGCCATGATTCTTACACACTTACCTTATGGAGGCCTCATAAAAATCACATCTTTTATAGTTGAGCACATAGGCTCAGATGAGTTAAAAACACACTCATTATGACATCATAATGAGTAATGGAACTGGGATTCATCTCCAGTTTTCTCTGATGCCAAAAATGGTGCAATTTAATGCGGATCAAGCTATACCCAGAACACAGAGGGATCAAAACATATGGATTCCCTTTTCTACCCCCTCATGAACTTGAATGGCTTTCACGCCTCAGAACAATCCTAAACTCCCTCCCAGATTGCCTTGCAGTGGTTCCCTTTTTCTTGGGGGTGATTAGGAATCTGTGTATTTCGACCAGAAGCATCACCTTTTAAAAGCTGTGTTGATCAAGAAATGAAATTTGCTAGGCCATAGGGTTACTTACTTTGAATTGTCTAGATTCTCTGCAATAAATAAAAGGCTATTCCATGTAAAAAATCACAGCATCCACTGAATTTGCGCAGAAAGGGTGGAACTATGCTGTAGGACCCTGTACCTAACAGCTGTGCACGAAGACCTGCAGAAGCACACAAAGCAAGAGCGCCTCCAGAGGCCAGGTGCGGTAGTTCTTGCCTGACATCCCAGCAATGCGGGAGGCCAAAGTGGGTGAATCACTAGAGGCCAGGTGTTTGAGACTAGCCTGGGCAACACAGTGAGACCCTGTCTCTACAAAAAATGATTATTTTTTTATTATTAGAATCAGGAAGAGTACCTGTAATCCTCTGCTATTGCTTTAGAATAGAGAGCTTTGGTCTAGAACACGAGATATAAAATTGTGAGTTCCAATGTGGCTACTTAAGTTTAAATAGAAGAGCTTTCAGACATTTCCTCTACAATAAAATCTGTAGCATCCATTTTGTATTTTGAAAACTTAGTTTTTGACCAGCTGAGGGGAAGAAGATGGCCTATAAGTGGGCATTTGGGAAGCGAGGAGAAAAGAAACCAGCTGGATTCAACAGGGAAAGAAGAAGGGGTGGGCATTCCAGGCAGAGCCAGTCCTCCTGCTTAGGGCCTGGGCCAAGGAAAGTCAACTAAGGGCAGAAGGGATGAGGCCGGTCTGTGGATGCCTCTGGGGGTACCTTGGGTCAGCAATGGCCAGAGGTATCTGGCCAAGTGGTATCTGTGGTCTCTCTACCTTTGGGCGTCTTCTGGTCACCAATGTGCTGCAGGTCAGGACTCTGGAATAAGATTTGGCAGGCTCCAAGCATGGATGTCTGGCGCTGCTCCCACCTCTGGCTCATGGATCCCAGAGTGCAGGATGACTTTGCCCACTGCACCCCCATCTGGCCCCGCTTGGGGCTGGCATTAGGGGACAGCATGTTCCAGGAGCCTCTGCTCCTCTCTGCTGTGACCTGCGCTTTTGCTGGCCACCCACTCATTCATGTCAAAGTCGAAGAAGAGCTCCACAGATCCCCTGTGCCAGCCCTGCCTGAGGCTGGCTTGGGTGCACATGCACAGGTCAGGTGGTCTCCATGGGGCCCCTCTGCTCTTCTGGGGCAGCTTGGGCCTCTGCTTGTCCCCATGTCTGCAGAGCTGAGCACCTTCTGCCTCTCCCCAGGAAAGGCAACCAAATGGCACCAACTTTAGGCACCCACTGAAGGCACTAAATGAAAGCCACCTAATGAAGGCCGGTTACCCTGCCAACCACCTGGCATTCTGCTTAGGAGGAACCAATCAGGATGTGGGTTCCCTCTAGGCGTCGGCCTGTCATTTGTGAGGTGGGAGCCTGGGCACTGGCTCACAAAGCCCCTCCCCCACAACGACCCCACCACACCTTTCATTTATTGGTAGCTGGTAGCAACTTTCTTTACTGTGAATTATAAATGTGAATTCTGGTCAAATTTCTGTATCCTAATGTAGCTCATGCGCAACCTGACTTTCAAGGCCCTCACTCCCCATGGCCTCTGAGTTTTTGGAAACTACACAGAATGCAAATTTCTGCAGCTGCTTTCAGATATAAACAGTGCCATGAACTGAGATTACTCTGTGACCTTTTGATATATATCATATATGTAATTGATACGCTACATGAAATATGTTAATACACATTCACATTTATATTCTTAATTTTAAATACACATATTTAAGCAAATTAACAAGACTGAGAAAATTTTGCAAAATTTATATATTAATACATCACAATTTTCTAATGATCAATTTGATAGAAGAAGTTCGAATCTATGGTTTCAGCAAACCAGGAGGCTTAGGTAAGAGAAAACTACCACATGATACAAGATTTTCAATGTGATCATCATTACTTTTTTTTTTTTTGAGATGAAATTTCACTCATCTTGGCCAGGCTGGAGAGCAATGGTGTGATCTCAGCTCAGTGCAACCTCTGCCTCCCGGGTTCAAACAATTCTCCTGCCTCAGCCTCCCGAAGAGCTGAGATTACAGGCATGTGACACCATGCCCGGCTAAATTTGTATTTTTTTTTTTTTTTTGAGACGGAGTTTCGCTCTTGTTACGCAGGCTGGAGTGCAATGGCGCATTCTCGGCTCACCGCCACCTCCGCCTCCTGGGTTCAGGCAATTCTCCTGCCTCAGCCTCCCGAGGAGCTGGGATTACAGGCACGCGCCACCATGCCCAGACAGTTTTTTGTATTTTTAGTAGAGACGGGGTTTCACCATATTAGTCAGGCTGGTCCTGAAGTCTGGACCTCAGGTGATCCGCCCACCTCAGCCTCTGAAAGTGCTAGGATTACAGGCCTGAGCCACTGCACCTGGCCCATTTCTACCTTTAACTAGCACTTCCCCAGTAAATATATTGTGAACTGCTTGGTAATTTATTTAAACTTACTGATCCTTTGTTAGATTATCTCAAAAACATTTATAATACCAATTTTATAAACTTGTCCAAAAATTAAAGAAAAATAATCCTTCTCCATATATTGAAAAATCACAAAATTAAAGACATTGTGTACAGATTTTTACTTACCTTATTGAGTCACATAACAACTTTGTCTTTAAATTACAGGCACTATTCCCAGATTTTTTACACACTTACCTTATGCAGTCCTCATAACAATCCCACCTTTTACAGGTGAGCAAACTGAGGCTCAGAGGAGTTAAAAACACATTCACCATCAGGTCATAATGAATGATGGAACTGAGATTCAAATCCAGTCCTCCCTGCCTCAAAGGTGGTTCAACTTAACAAAGACCGAGTTACACCCAGCACGTGTAGGATCAAAACATGTGGATTCCCTTTCTCTACCCTCTTCTGTGTGAATTTTAATGGTTTTGACGGCCTCAGAACACTCCTAAACTCCCTCCCAGGTTGGCTTTCAGTGGATCCCTTCTCCTTGGGGATGATTAGGAAGCTGCATTTTTGGACCACAAGCATCTGTAAACGGTTGTGTTGATCATGAAATAAAAATTTCTAGCCCATAGGTGACTAACTGTGAATTGTTTAGCTTCTCTTCTACAAATAATAGGCTATTCTCTGTTAAAAAAAAATCACAGGATCCACTGAATTTTTGCAGAAAGATTTGAAACGATGCCGCAGGAGCACCTTATTGACAGCTGCGCAGGAAGACCAGCTGAAACACACAAAGCAAGAGCGCCTCCGAAGGCCAGGTGTGGTGGTTCTTGCTTGTCATCCCAGCAATGTGGGAGGCCAAGGTGGGTTAATCACTTGAGACCAGGAGTTTGAGAACATTCTGGGCAAGACAGTGAGACCCCATCTCTAAAAAAAACCATTTTCCATGATTAGAAACAAGAAGAGTACCTCTGACATTACTTTAGTATAGAGCTCTGGTCTAGAATTGAACATATGAAATTGTAAGTCCTAGAACCAGTCCTCTTGCTCGGGGCCTGGGCCTAGTAAAGCGAACGAGGAGCAGGAGGGAGGAGCCCCAGGCTGTGGCTGTCTCTGGGGGGAACCTTGGGTCATCAATGGCCAGAGGAGCTCCTGAGACCAAGTGGTATCTGTGGCCTCCCTACCTTCGGGCGTCTTCTGGTCGCCACTGTGCTGCAGGTCAGGGCCCCCGCATCAGATTGGGCAGGTTCCAAGCAGAGGTGTCTGGTGCTGCTCCCACCTCCACCTCCACCTCCTGGATCTCAGAGCCGCAGGACGGCTCCGCCCACCTCAGCCTGAGCTGGCCTCGCTTGGGGCTGGCACTGGGAAACAGCTCCACTGTGGCTACTTAAGTTTAAATAGAAGAGGTGTCAGACGTTTTCTCTACAGCAGTGAAATCTGTAGCATCCATTCTGTGTTTTGTAAACTTAGTTTTCGGCCACCTGGGGAAAGAAGAAGAGGTCCCAGAACTGGGCACTGGGGCAGGGAATAGGAAAGAAACCGCAGACACAACAGAGAAAGAAGAAGGGCTGGGGACTCCAGGCAGAGCCAGTCTTCCTGCCTGGGAAATGGGCCTAGGAAAGCTAACTAGGGGAGGGAGGGAGGAGCCCCAGGTTGTGGATGTCTCTGGGGGGAACTTTCTGTCAGCAATGGCGAGAGGATCCCTGAGGCCAAGCGGTATCCGTTGCCTCCCTACCTTTGGGCATCTTCTGGTGGCCAGTGTGCTCCAAAGCAGCGGGGTCAGGCACTAGAGCCATCTCCGTCTTGTAGATCTGAATCAAAGCTGAAGGACGGCCCCGCCCCCTCACCCTGAGCCGGCCCCGCCTGGGGCTGGCATTGAGGTACAGCGTGTTCCGGGCGCCTGTAACTCCTCTCTGCTGGGTCTGTGCCTTTGCTGGCCGCCCACTCATTCATAGATGTCAGAGCCACAGGACGGCTCTGCAGAACCCCAGCACCGGCCCTGCTTGGGGCTGGCTTTGGTACACATGCGACAGGTCAGCGTGGTTTTTAATGGGGCGCCTCTGGTCTTCCCGGGCACCTTGGGCCTTCGCTTGCTTCCAAGTCTGTGCAGCTTACAGCTCAGCACCTGCGGACTCTCCCCAGGAAAGGCAACTGAATGACACCAACGTTGAGGGCACTAACTGAAGGCCACCAACTGAAGGCCGGTTGCCATACCAACCAGATCGCGTCCTGTTTAGGAGCAACCAATCAGGCTTTAAGTTCCCTCCACGTGCGGCCCTTCCCCCCCGCGTGGGAGCCCAGGCACGGGCTCACAAGGCCCCGCCCACCCCCCACCGCGGCCCGCCCCACCCCCCCCCCGCGGCCCGCCCCACCTGCCGTTAATTGATAGCTGCTAGCAGTTTTCTGGTTTCCTCAATGTGAATTATGAATACGAGTTACGTTAAAATCAGTGTAACCAAATGTGCCTCATGCACTATGTGGCATCCAAAAGATCCCCTTTCCCCCATGGCTTCTGAGGTTTTCGAAACTAGAAAGACGACAAATATCTGCAGGTGCTTTCAGAAAAAAAACATCGCCATGAGTTAAGCCTACTCTAACATGTGTATATGTTATATACATATATATTCATTGTGTGTATATATGCATTCAATAAGTATATATTCAATTTATATGTTTTTGAAGATAACACGTATTCATTTAAACTAGCAAGTGTAATAGGGAAACTTCCTGAAATTCATACACTTAGGACATCACATTTTTCTAATGCTCACGTTGATAGAGCACCTTTCTAGATGCAGCCCTTTCCACGTGTTACTGGTATTTACTTTCTTTCATCAAACATTTCTTTAGAATTGACTCAAGGCAAGATATAGTAGAGAAATGGAAGAATCAATTAGAGGAGCTGTTCAAGTAGTAGGTGAGACTGATGGGTATACAATCAACTTCAATAAAATGATATATATTGAAGGTACCCGGGGAGAAGTGCTAAGATGAGCTCCAAATCCCTGTATTTATGATGATGCACTCTTTATATTAAAATATTAGTAATACAATAACCTGTTCTGCTTGATCTCTCACCTTTAATTTCATGGTTTAATATTCCACCATTTTTATCCTAACTAAGAATTTCCTTCATAATCTCCAAGAAACAGCAAAACCACTGGAAGTATATATTTCAATCTTAGATTTGTTGCTAAAAGAAGTGTGTCATTGATGCCTCAGTTTATTATTATGGGGCAAAACTTCCAGTGAGGAAGCAGCATGAGCTGGAATTCATGCCCTTCATTTGGAAAGATTGCAAATCATTGACATTCTTTTTTTTTGTAAATATTTAAGAAAATTACAATTCTGTTAATACTGTAAAGGGATCTTAAAATGATGGGGATATATTTGTACTCTGCATGACAATGTCTATATTCCTTCTTTTAGTTTAGTCCATAAATAGTACTTAAGGAACTTCTGTGGAATAGAAATTCTAAGTAACAACTAGAGTTGAGATTTTTTATAAAACATAAAATGTATACACGTTTTGTGTCGTTTGGTTGATTTGAGACAGTCTAGCTCCTTCGCCCAGGCTGGAGTGTAGTGTTGTGATCTCGGCTCACTGCATCCTCCCCATCCAGGTTCAACCCATTCTCCTATCTCTATCTCCGAAGTAGCTGGGAGTACAGGCAGATGCTGCCATGGCTGGCTAATTTTTGTATTTTTAGTAGAGGCAAGGTTTTGTAGTATTGGCCAGGCTGGTGTCCAAGTTCTGACCTCCAGTGATCCGCCCACCTCGGTGTCCCAAAGTAGAAACATTTCTAAACATTTGAAGTTGACCTTGCCATTTTGAAATGTAGACATTTCTCAGGCTCCTGAGTAATTATTCTCTTAGTTATCCGCCCACAGTGTTTACCAGGTGCATCTTCTCCAGCAAGGCCTTCGACATCATTTCCAGTAGTAATTGACAGCCAAGAAAGCAGGCTATGCCTCACCAATTTTCTCTTTTGATTATTCATTTTCCTAAAATGTCACGTGGGCTTCTCACTGGGAGACAAGGAGGCAAGACAGTAACATTCTTTGCTCTCTGTGTAAAGTCAGTGACCGATGTGCAGTGATTGGCAACAGCATACTTTGAAAGAAGTGATGGGTCACTGATTTTAACTGCATGTGTTATTTATGTTGTGATTTGTGGACTGAACTGCTCACAAAAAGTTTGTACTTTATGTAATTACTCACAGTTAAAATCCCACGGTAACTGAATTTGGAACCATGTCGGGGAACTCACGTTATTTAATTAAATCATTGTTATTGGAAGTAGGTGGAGCATTGATGACCTGTACTGCTTTTTCCTGATGGTTTCTTTTCTGTCTGCAATAAACATTTACTGTTTTCCTTATGTAGAGTTTGAAATTGTCTATCAATTCTAGAAATATTTTAGTTCTGGTTGCTCACGTGAATCACCCTTTCTATGACATTTTATAAATGAGCTTCACTGGTGTAGAGTATATAGGGCAGCTTTTGGTTTCTATATTTTACTTACACATAATGAAATCAATTAATAACTTTCAATGGATTACTTGACTTTGTTTTTATATTTTAAGTAGATACATTATCTAAGGGAGTAAAAGTCTGTCTTTTCCATTCAGATATATGTTTCTATTGTTGTTTTTGCTATTGTGTGCATGGCTAGAGACTCCAGGATAATGTTGAATCATATTAATTATAATACTGACTTTAATGGTATATCAGTCATGTCTCTTTTCTGATTTTGCTTCTTTGACATCTGGGGCTTTGTTGACCCTGCAGGGACTGCCCCTCTCAGGATAAGCTCATTCTTGTACATAATGAAGAACTTTCCTGCCTATATGCATTCATATACAAACCAACCAACCCAGAATTTATACCCCCTTCTTTATCCTCTCTTCCTCACTCTTTTTTCTTCTTCATCTCTGTTTATCTCTTTTGCAGTCTCTATTCTTTCTTAACACTCTCACATTTCTGACCAGTATCCTGTTTCCCTAATTTCCTCAGGACCAGTTAGCAGCCTCTTCTATCCAGAAGCTGATGACGTCATTCAAACTAGACAATTCTAAGCGTGATTGCCCTGCCTTGCTTGTTCCTTCCCATGGAAACTGCGATGAAGTTTCTTGCCCATGTTTTCCCCTTTTCCTCTGCCTTCTGAGTGACCTTGATGTTTCCCTGTCCTGCCCCTTGTTGTGTGCTGTGCCTATTGTTTCCAGGGAACTGTGAGTAGTAAAATCAACTGCTTCCCTCATGACAGTCATTTCTGCGTTTGTGTGTCTTACCATTACTGATTAAAAGAAATCCTGGGTACCATGAATGTAAATGACATTTCAGTTCATGCTGTATCATAAAATATATTTTTTTTCTGTAGGTTTCTGATAACTTTATCAGTATAAAAGCATCTTCCTCAATTGTGAGCTTCTTAAGGGGTTTAAAATATTTTTAAGAAGGGGTGGTGTTGAATTTTACCAAGAGGCTTTTTGACATGTATTGACATAATTATTTATTTCTATTAGTTTTTCCAATAAAAATGATACTGATTCTATAATAGGTTAAAACTTAGGATTCTTCAAAGGCTCCCAAGATATACTAGTTGTGAAAATCTAAATCACCATATGTAGATTTTCATAGCAAATATCTGGGGAACTGTTCCACAAGTATTAATTCCTCTCACCTACTTTAACAATATGAATGGATGGAAAGTGGAGAAGACTGCAGGAAGCTGCCGCCTTGCACTCTCCCCTACCTTGCCTTTGACAGTCATCTGTATGGAGAAGGAAATAATACCAACTCTTCACCTGGGTTTAGAGTAGAAATCTTTAGGGGGTCACCAAGACAACTGACCAAAAAACTCCTGGAACTAATAAGGAGTTAAAGCAAAAATGCAGCATACAGGGTTGATAGAGGAAAGTCAATCGCAATTGCTTTTTCACACACCAGCAATGAGCAATTAGAATTTGAAATTAAAAGCACAATACCATTTATGTTAACATCCCTCCCTCCAACGGAATACTTGGGTATAAATCTAACAAAATATATAAAATATCTATGAGAAAACCTATAAAATTTCATTCAAAAAATCAAAGAAGAACTGAAGAAATAGATATTTTATGTTCATCGCAGGAAGGCCTAGCATTAATGAAATGTCAGTTCTTCCCAACTTGCTCTATAGATTCTACACCATACCCATCAAAATCTCAGCAATTTATCCTGTTGATATTGACAAATTGAATCCAAAGTTTATACAGAGTCAAAAATTAAAAAATAAAAATTAAAAAGCATAGCCAATACAGTATTAGAAAAGAAGAAAGTCAGGGGACTAACACTACCCAATTTCAAGATTTCCTGGAAAGCTACAGCAATGAAGGCAGTGTGGCATTGGCAAAAAACAGACAAATAAATCAATGAAACAGAATAGAAAGCCCCAAGATAGACCTATATAAGAATTTGACAAAGGGGCACAGGCAATGAGGAAAACATCGTCTTGTCAGCAGGTGGTGCTGGAACAACTGCATATCCAGATGCAAAACCAGAAACAAAGAATCTAGACACAGATCTTACATCCTTCACGAACTTTAACTCAAAGTGGATCATAGACCTACGTGTAAAACACAAATGTATAAAACTTCTAGACAACAATATAGAAGAAAATCTAGACGAACTTGTGTATTGCAGTGACTTTTTACATACAACAGCAGCAATGGATTCATCCGTCAAAGAAATGATTCATAAGCTGGACTTTGTGCATATTGAAAACTTTTGTGCACAATCAGGAGAATGAAATGACAAGCCATAGACTGGGAAAAACCATCTGCAAAAGACATGTCTGATAACATACTGTTATCAAAACATATGCAGAACTCTTAAACCTTAGCAATAAGAACATGAACAGTCCAATTTAAAAAATTGACAAAAGACCTGAACGGACACCTCACCGAAAAAGACAAAGATGGCTAATAAGCATATGAAAAAATGCTCAACGTCATATGTAAACAGGGATAGCAAATTAGAAGTGATACTGCTACATACCCATTAGAATGACTAAAATTCAACACATATGGTGGTGCAGCAAATCACCATGGCACACGTTTACTTATGTAACAAACCTGCAGGTTCTGTACATGTATCCTGGAACTTAAAGTAAAACAAGATTAAAAAAATTTTTTTTAAAAAGAAAAGCCCCATTATTGCTGCATCTGACATCAAAAGAACATAATATAACTAACACTGTAGAGTTACTGATTATAAAACTTAATGGAAAGCAAATTTTCCTTCCGTCCTATTTCAAGCATATGCTCAAAAAAATTAAGAACATTCTGCCGGTTTTAATTACTAAATATCTTCTTTAAAAACTCAATTTGTTTCATTTTAAATTTCCATTTAGACGGCAGGGGTGTCCAATCTTATGACTTCCCTGGGACACACATAAAATGCACTAATATAGCGACAGCTGATCTGCTAAAGAAAAATTGCAAACATATCTCATAATTGTTTTGTGAGTCTCGCTCTGTCTTCCAGCATTGAGTGCAGTAGCACAATCTCAGCTCACTGCAGCCTCTGCCTCCTGGGTTCAAAGGATTCTCCCACCTCAGCCTCTGGAGTTGCTAAGATTTCAGGCATGCATCACCACGCCTGGCTAATTTTTGTATTTTTAGTACAGATAGGGTTTAGCCATGCTGGTCAGGCTGGTCTCAGACTCCTGACCTCAAGTGATCCTCCAGCCTTGGCCTCCCAAAAGTGCTGGAATTATAGGTGTGAGTCACCACACCCTGCCAAGAGCTCATAATGTTTTCATATTTGTTGGGCAGCATTCAAAGCTGTCCTGGGCCACCTGCAGCCCATGGGTTGAGACAGCATGATTTAGAGCTTACTCTTCCCCAAATACTAAAACATACCATTAATTATCTTCCTTAATTTAAAAAAATGTATTATTATTTTCCACTCATTTTAAGAAGATTTCAAGGAGTTTTACAGTTTAAAAAACAACAAAAACAAAAACAGAGCCATGGAAAGAAACTAAGAAAATGTAAAAGGGCTATCAGAAGCCAATCTGAAAGAGAAGAGATATAGGTCCCAAGAGCCAAGGATAAATTGGGCATTAAATGTGTCTCTGAGGGAAAACATTCCAGATTGAAATATACACATATAAGACTGCCTTTGCCTGCCCCTACATTCTTATTTACAGGATACTCAGAGCATTGTAATAACACAGAATTCAAAACCTGACTAAATAACTTAATTTTTACTGTTATCCAAGCATTAACAAAGCCAAACCAAAACAGCGTGTGTCCAGGACTCCAATCAATCAAGCAACGGGGTCACAGAGAAAGGGAACAGCCTCTGCTTGTCATGTTTTCCGGTTTTCCTCTCTGGATTTTCCTGAGAATCCTGAAGGTCGCAGAGGTAGAGATAGAAAATGTATCTAAGGTCACCAAGACTTCAGAAGGCATGGCATGGTGAAAGCTATTTTTAATTATAGTGTGGATCTCAAAGAGTGACTCAATAATCTTTCTAGAAATACCATCATCAGGAAGAACGTTTTACTTTTATTCATTTATTTTATCCATTTGCTGCTTCTGAACATGGATGCTTCCTGCCTCTTGCAGGGCATAGGAGGCCTCTTGGCTACCACTGGGAGGGGACGACCTAGTGGAGTCGGGAGCTCCTGATCGTCCAGGGGCAGTGGTGGTGGCTGCAGCAGCAGGAAGGCATTGGGTGGGGCAGAGAAGCCGCCTTGGGCGACTTGGCGGGAATGCTGCTGGTGTCCGACACCAGAAGGGAGTGGGATCAGGTTGAACTTGGGGGCCTGCGGGGCCTGGGGCGCTCCCGGCTCCTGGTGGTTCTCAATGCTGCCTTCTTATCCTGAAATGGAATGATGGCAGCATTCATTATTTGAAAATTTTTGAAATTTTCAACTTATTGTTATTAATTAGTAGAGACAGGGTCTCACTCTGTTGCCCAGGCTGAGTGCAGTGGCTTGATCTGGGCTCACTTTAGCCTCGACCTCCCGAGCTCAAGCGATCCTCCTGCCTCAGCCTCCCGAGTAGCATTCTTTATTCTTGACGAAACAGTCCCAGTGGACAGGACATGCCATAGATATGTGAGGTCTCTGTCTGCCGCCTGGGGAGCCTCTGTCCCTCAGTCACTGAGACTCCTGGTTGTTCATGAGCTCATCTTTGCTCTGGAATAGGGCAATGACTCTAAATGGCATTATTATTATTAACTATTATTTGAGAGGTAATCTTGCTGTATCACCCAGGCTGGTGTCCAGTGGTGCCATCTAGGCTCACTGCAACCTGCGCCTCCCAGGTTCAAGTGATTCTTCTGCCTCAGGCTCCCAAGTAGCTGGGAAGACAGGTATGTGCCACCATGCCTGGCTAATTTTGCTAGTTTTAGTAGATATGGGGTTTCGCCATGTTGACCAGGCTGGTCTAGAACTTCTGGCCTCAGGTCATCTGCCCACTTTGGCCTCCAAAAGTGCTGGGATTATAGGCCTGAGTCACTGCAACTGGCCTTTTTTTTTTTTTTTTTTTTTTTTTTTGAGACAGGATCTTACTGTGTCACCCAGGCTGGAGTGCAGTGGCATCTCAGCTGGACTCACTGCAACCTCTGCCTCTAGGGCTCAGCCATCCTCATGCCTCAGTCTCCCGAGTAGCTGGGATGACAAGCATGTGCCACATTGCCCAGCTAATTTTTGTATTTTTTGTAGAGATGGTTGTTTGGCATGTTGCCCAGGCTGCTCTCCAACTTCTGGGCTCCAGTGATCTGCCTACCTCGGCCTCCCAAAGTGCTAGAATAAGAAGTGTGAGCCACTGGACCCAGACAGCTTACCTTTTCTCAACTGCATGGAAGTTGCCTGGTTCACCGGGTATAAAACGGGCTCTGTAGTCTCTATTTATAACCTGTGTCCCAGGTTGTGATGAGATCAAATCAGATACATATGTGAGTTCTGAAAAGAAAAATCAGCAGTGTGTGCTATTGGTAGAAACCAGAACGCCAAATTTGGCTAAAGTCTAACAGAGGCATAGCCCTTGCCCTGCCAATACTGGAAGAGATCATAATTGATATTTATATAATGAAACATCCCCAGGCAGCTGGATCCAATCCCTCTGTTTTAATAATTATCATTCCAATTTACATTTCATCAGGGTTCCAGTTTATTTCTTCCTCTGCCTAATAGTTTCTTACTTCTGAAGATTAAATTTGGAAGTTTTTTTCAAACAAAGTGCTTTCTGATTTGGTTTTTATTTGATTTAGTTTATTTACTTAGTGTGATTAGCAAATTAACTTGTGATGTACTTTAAAAAAAAATTTCTGAACAGGCGGCTTGGGTGTTGGTGTTCACATATAGTTAAGTGAGTTCTGTTCTGGGATTCTTTTATTTCTTTCAGCATTTTTATATGCTTTCCTTCAATTGGCAGTATAGAAATAATGAAAATAATAATAGCTGAAAGTGCATTGCATGAAGAGATTGTCAGCCTTGAGAAGATAATGTGAACATTAAAGAAATACAACTTTTAAAGGCCTGCAGTGGTTTTCAATAAAAGGTTCAATAAATACCAAGATATAATTGTTTTGACCACTGGCTGAGGGAAAAAATGAAAGGGTGAAAGAAGTGAAAGATTGCTAAAGTTAAGCACCCGCCTGTCCTAGCTCGGTGACATGCTATTGTCACAGTTATTTAAGGTTGTCCTGAATCAGACATGAGAAATCTTCAACAGAATTTACAGTCAGCTGAGAGATTATGAACTAGATCAGTAACTAAATCATCATTATTAGGTATGATTTTAAGATGGATTTAAATGAATCCTCATTAATCTATTGGGTTGAAAAATGTTATGGAGGATATCATTCCAATTTACCTATTATTTTAAAAGGTATATTTCCCTCCATCACCCTGGGCATGAATGTAGTACATTAATGGGGAACATAGAAAATGCACATTTTTAGTGTAACCCTTTTTTTGTTTTTGTTTTTTCTCTTTTTAAGACAGGGCCATTATCTATCACCAGGCTGGAGTGCAGTGGCATGATCAAGTTCACTGCAGCCTTGAAATCATGGGCACAAGCAATTCAAACACCTCAGGCTTTCGAGTACCTAGGAGCACAGGTGCACCCCACCACGCCTGGCTAATTTTTCTATTTCTAGTAGATATGAGCTCTCACTATGTCCCCCAGGCTGGTCTGGAACTCTGGAGCTCAAGCAATTCTCCTGCTTCGGCCTCCCTAAGTGCTGGGATTACAGGTGTGAGCCGCCACACCCAGCACATTTTCTCTTTTTAAAATAACAGTTATTGGGACAATGAGAATGGTTTAGGACATGTGCTTTTGGGGGAAGCTGGGTGGAATGTGTGTCACCTGCTTTCTTGCCTCACCTTCCATGTTTCAGCATGAGTCTGGGCCTCTTGGAGAACAGCACTGACAGAATGTGCAGCCTGGGGCATCTGTCCATTGGGCTGGGGGGTGCCTTTTATAGGTCCTGAGAGGGAGGAATCGAGAAAAGAAGAGTGAACAAAGCATTTTCAACATCCTGGAAAGTTAATCTGAAAATGCAAAGCAGTTTACATCTCTAAAGCAAAGAAAGATACTTGCTGGCTACGTCTTTAAAATAAAAGTAATAATGAAAGCAAAGCAAAGAAAGCAAGTCACAGGCATGGCATGGTACACAAGGCCTCATGAAAAACCTGAGGTTCTGTGACACCACTTTATATGAGATTCAGCAAAGGTTCAGGAAGGTGAGTAGGGTATTTTATACACCCTAGCAATGAGGGTCTGGATTAACTGTGTTCGTGGAGAGGAATAGTATGTTTTAGTTTAGAAAACCTTTTCATAATTGAAGAATAAGCCTTGAAAACCTATTTACCTTCAAAATAATTACATTGTTGTTTTCCCTGACAGGTAGTTTTCTAGTTTCATGCCACACTTAGTACAGGAACAACTTTTGAACATTGTCCTCAGCAAAGAGTACATTGGACAGAGACACAATAGACAGAGAATTGGGCAAAATGTGGGGTTTCCTGAAATAATCTGTTATCAGATGTGTTCCCCACCCCCCAAAGTCCTGGTATTGCAATTTTATTTTCTTGCCTTTTAATTTGTCATTTTGACACAAAGCTTAACTCGTGGAAGGTTTACAGCTGTGAGAGAATCAGATAGAAGAAGCTCTACGTTGATTTCTTGGGTTCTTTACAAAGCATCCTGCAGAGGACGGCCACCTCTCCACACTCGGGCTGTTTCTCCTGCAACTGAACTGCTGCCTAGCCCATGCCGGAAGGTCTTCAGCTCCTCTCCCAGTGAACACAGAGATGCTTTAGTCATGCTCAGCAGCACTGTTCTGCCTGTTTATTTCTTAAACTAGTTTTCTAGTAATTTGAGAAACCCGTTAATCTACATGACAACTCAAAGAATGAGTTCAGGAGATTAGAAAATAAAGGAAAAAAAAAGGGAAAGTTTGGCTGGGCTCTGGTGGTTCATTCCCGTATTCTCAGCCCTAGGGCAGGCTGAGGTGGGTGCATCACTTGAGGTCAGGAGTTCGAGAACAGAGTGGCCAATTTGGTGAAACCCTATCACTGCTAAAAATACAAAAAATGTAAGACCTACAACTATCATCCCAGCTGCTCGGGAGGCTGAATCAGGAGAACTGCATGAACGTGAAAAGCAAGGGTTGTAGGGAGCTGAGATCATGACACAGCACCCAGCCTGGGTGACAGAGTGAGACTCAGTCTCAGAAAAAAAAAAAAAAAAAAGAATGTTACAATGGCCTTTGGAAACTCAGGGGGAAACTATGGGAAGGGGGAGAAAGATCAGAGACTACAAATTGGATTCCGTGTGTACTGCTTGGGTGAGATGCACTAAAACCTCACAAATCAACACTAAAGAAGTTAGTCAAGTAACTGAATACTACCTGTTTGCCAAAAGTGTATCAAAAGAAACATTAAAAATTCGTTTTGAAAAGTCTGAAAATTGAGTACAGTATTTTCAAGTTACAAAGGTACATCTATCATGAGGCTTAATTATTCTAATATTAAAAGAAATGAAGAAAACAAACAAAGTTTAAATAGAGAAGCAGTCAGACATTTCCTCTACAGCAATGAAATCTGTGGCATACATTTTGTATTCTGAAACCTAGCTTTCAGCCAGCCTGTGGGAAGAGGAAGAGGGCCCAGAATTGGGCATTGGGGTAGGAAGGAGGAAAGAAACCGTCTGGACACAGCAGGGAAAGAGAAGGGGTAGGGACTCGAGGCAGAGCCAGTCCTCCTGCTTGGGACCTGGGCCTAGGAAAGTTAACAAGGGCAGAGGGAGGAGCCCCAGGCTGTGGATGCCTCTGGGGGGAACTTTACATCAGTAGGGCAAGAGGAGGTCCTGAGGCCGAGGGGTATCCATAGCCTCCCTACCTTTGGTTGTCTTCTGGTCGCCAATGTGCTGCAAGTCACGACCCTCGCTGGCTCCCAAATCTGGGCAGGCTCCAAAGCAGTGGGGTCTGGCGCTCCTGTCACCTCCACCTCGTAGATCTCAGAGCTGCAGGACTGCTCCCTTCACGTCACCCTGAGCTGGCCCCGCGTGGACCTGGCATTGGGTACAGCGTGTTCCATGCACTTCTGCTCCTTTCTGCTGGGTTCTGTGCCTTTGCTGGCTGTCCACTCATAGATGTCCGAGCCCAGATGGCTCCACAGAATCCCTGCACTGGCTCTGCCTGGGGTTGGCTTTGTTGCACATGTGACAGGTCAGTGTGGTCCCCATGGGGCAACTCTGATTTTCTTGGCCGCTTGGGCCTCTGCCTGCCCATATATCTGCAGAGCTCCACACCTACCAACTCTTCCTGGCAAGGCACGGCTGGCATGGACAGCCCTGGACTATGGGTCTGTAACCTACTTGCAGCCTGCACCATGCCTCACCTGCCCACCTTGAGCTGACTTCTCTGCAGCAGTCAGAACCTGCCTGGTTGATTTAGAATGGGCCTGGATGCACCAAACCTGACAGCTATGACTGCAGGAGGAGAGAGCACAGACACAGCTCCTCATCATCTGCCACCACTCACCAACTGAAGATCCCCCACTGAAGACCCCAGCTGAAGACCACACAACTGAGGGTACCAACTGAGGGCACAAAACAAAGGCAACCAATGAGGGCAGCCACTGAAGGCCACCAGGTGAAGGCCAGTTGACCTGCCAACCAGACCGCATCCTGGTTAAGAGGAAACAGTCAGGCCCAGGGCACCTCCATACTTCACCCAGACTCACAACTTGAGGGAGTAGGCACAAGGCTCACTAGGCCCTGCCCTGCCAGCGGTCCCGCCCCACTTTTCACTCATTGCTGGCTGCTGGGAGCTTTCAGATGTCTCACTGTGCTGACGTTCCTAGGGATCATCTCCTTACAATGAAAGATGCTAAAATTACTGAACCCAAATCCGCCTCATGCACTAGCTGGGATTCATAGAGCCTCCTTTCCCCAATTACCTCTGAGCTTTATGGAAACTAGAAAAATGACAGATTTCTGCATGTGCTTTCAGAAAAACACACTGCCATGACTTAAGGCTACCCTACAATGTCAAGTTTTTTATATATTCAATACATATATATTCAACTTACCTTTTTTGAAAATAACACACATATTCAACCTAATTAACAAGACTAATAGCGTAGCAATTTTAGGAAATTTTCTCTAAGTTCCTCACAGTTATCTAATAATACTCACTTTCATAGAGCAACTTAAAATTTATGGTTTCAACAAAGAAAGAATCTTATGGGAGAGAAAAGCACCCCGTTAATACAGATTTTAAATGTGATCTTCAAGCTGCTAATAAATAACAATTACCCAGTATGTATTGTGAACTGCTTTGTGACTATGGTGACTTATTTAATCTCTCCGACTCTTGGTTCGATTAGCTACAAAATATAACACCAATTTTATAAGCTTGCTCTAAAAATTAGATGACAGAAAAAGAATCCTCCTTCTCTATATATTGAACACTTACACATTTGTAGGCATCGTGTCCAGATTTTTACACACTTACCTTATGGAAGCCACATAATAACTTCATATTTTAAATTACAGTCATTATGGCCAGATTTTTACACACTTACATTAAGGAAGCCACATAACCCCATGTATTAAATTACAGACAACAGGCCCAGATTTTTACACACTTACCTTATGGGGGACACATAATAACCTCATCTTTTAAATTACAGTCATTATGATCAGATTTTTACACACTTACCTTAAGGAAGCCACATAATCCATTGTATTAAATTACAGACAATATGCCCAGATTTCTACACACTTACCTTATGGAGCCCACATAATAAACTCATCTTTTAAATTACAGTCATTATGGCCAGATATTTACACACTTACCTTGTGAAAGCCACATAACAACTTCACCTTTTAAATTACAGTCATCATGGCCAGATTTGTACACATGTACCTTATGGAAGCCACATAACAACTTTGTCTTTTAAATTACAGTCATCGTGGCCAGATTTTTACACACTTACCTTATGGAAGCCACATAACAACTTCATTCTTTAAAATTACATGCATTATGCCCAGATTTCTACACACTTACTTTATGGAAACCATGTAGCAACTTCATATTTGAAATTACAGTCATTGTGGACAGATTTTTACACACTTATCTTATGGAAGCCACATAACAAGCCCATGTACTTAATTACAGACAATAAGCCCAGATTTTTACACATTTACCTTATGGAGGCCACATAATAACCTCATCTTTTAAGTTACAGGCATTATGTCCAGATTTTTACACACTTACATTATGGAAGCCATGTAACAACTACATCTTTTAAATTACAGTCATCATGGCCAGATTTTTACACACGTACCTTATGGAAGTCACATAACTCTCCCATCTTATGTTGATGTGCAAACTGAGGCTCAGTGAAGTTAAAAACATTCCCCACCATATCATAATGAGTGACGGAAATGGGATGCAAACTCCATTCTCTCTGACACCAAAGGTTGTGCAACATAACAAAGACTGAGTTGTACCCAGCATATAGAGGGAATCAAAACATGTGGATTCCCTTTCTCTACCCTTTTATGTGTGAATTTCATTGGTTTTTATGGCCTCAGAACAATCCTAAACTCCCTCCCTCCCAGGTTGCCTTGCAGTGGTCTTATTCTTCATGAGGATGATTATTAAGCTGCATATTTAGACCACATATTTACCTCCTTATCAACAGGTGCTTTAAGAAAAGACATTTTCTAGGCCAAGAAATGGGTTGATCATGAAATAAAATTTTCTAAGCCCTAGGTTACTAACTGAATTGTCCAGCTTTTCTAAAATAATATATTGCTATTCCACATAAAAAAAATCACAGGATCCACTGAATTCGTACAGAAAGATTTACAACTATGCTGCAGGAGCATCTTCCTGACAGCTGTGCAGGAAGACCAGCCGATACACACAAAGCAAGAGCACCTCCAAGGGCCAGATGTGGTGACTCCTGCCTGTCACCCTAGCAATGTGGGAGGCCAAGGTGGATGGATCACTTGAGGCCAGGAGTTCCAGACTAGCCTGGGCAACAGAGTGAGACCCTGTCTCTACAAAAAATCATTTTATATGATTGGAATCAAGAAGAGTGCCTCTAACATTGCTTTATAATAAAAAGGTCTGGTGTAGAATTCAAGATATAAAATTTTGAGTCTCACCGTGGAACTTAAGTTTAACTAGAAAAGCTGTCAGACATTTTCTCTACGACAATGAAATCTATAGCTTACATTTTGTATTTTGACAACTTAGTATTCAGGCAGCCTGGGGCAAGAAGAAGAGGAAACAGAACTGAGCATTGGGATAGGAAGAAAGATGAATGGGTGAGGACTCGAGGCAGAGCCAGTCCTCCTGCTTGGGGCCTGGGGCTAGGAAAGCTAACTAGAGGCAGGAGGGAGAGCCCCAGGCTGTGGATGTCTTTGGGGGAACCTTGAGTCAGCAGTGGCCAGAGGAGCTCCTGCTGTATTCAATCTTTTAGGATGAGCATTACGTAACACATAGATGAGCCAAGCAGTATTCGTTGTCTCCCTACCTTTGGTGGTCTTCTGGTTGCAAATGTGCTGCAAGTCAGGACCCTGGCCAGCTCCCAAACCCAACTGGGCAGGCTCCAAAACAGTGGGGTCTGGTGCTGCTGCCACCTCCACCTCATGGATAATGCAGCATCAGGATGGTTCTGCTCACCACACTCTAAGCTGGCCCTGCCTGGGGCTGGCATTGTGGGACAGCATGTGCTGGGTGCCTCTGCTTCTCTCTGCTGGCATCTGTCTTTTCTGGCCGCTCACGCATAGATGTCAGAGTCCCACGCTGGCTTCACAGAACCCCTGCTTCAGCCCTGCCTGGTGCTGCCTTTGGTGCACATGAGATACTTCTGCATGGTCCCCTTGTGGCAACTCTGCTCTTCTCAGGCAGCTTGGGCCTTCACTTGCTTCTATGTCTGCAGAGCTCAGAACGTGCCGCCTCTTCCGAGCAATGTCCCACTGTCACGGGCAACCCTGGCCATAGGGCTGCATCCCACTAGCAGCTCGCAGCTTACCTCACCCACCTACCTTGAGTTGACTTGTCTGTAAAAGTCGCAAACCTGCCTGGTTTATTTAGAGTGGGCCTAGGTGCAACAAGCCTGAGAACTGTGACTTTAGGAGGAGAGAGCACAGATAGAGCTCCTTCTCCTTCCACCACTGACAAACCAACTGAAGGCCAACAACTGAAGAGCACCGACTGAGGGCACCAACTGAGGGCACTAAACAAAGGCAACCAATGAAGGCACACTCTGAAGGCCACCAGGTGAGGGTGGGTTGCCCTGCCAACCAGGCCACATCCCGGTTAAGAGGACACAATCAGGCCCAGGGTCCCCTCCATGTGTCCCTGCCTACTTGGAACTTGAGAGACCAGGCACGTGGCTCACAAGGCCCCACCCTACCAGCCACTGCATCCCACCTTTCATTCATTCCTTTCATTCATTCATGGCTGCTAAGAGCTTTCAGGTTTCTCACTGACTTGAAGTTGCTAGGGATTATCACCTTACAATGAATTATGCTAAAATTACTGAAGCCAAATCTGGCTCTTGCACTAGCTGGAATTCATAGAACCTCCTTTCCCCTATAACCTCTGAGTTTTTTACAAACTACAAAAGTGACAGATTTCTGAAGGTGGTTTCAGGAAAAAAATTGTCATGAGCTTAGTCTACTGTGTAATGTCAAATTATATTTCACACACACACACACACATTCAATCCAAACATATTCTGTTTATATTTTTGAAGTTAACCTATATATTCAATCAAATTAACAAGAGCAATAGAGGACGTTTTCTGAACTTATACACTAAGTATATCACAGTTTCCTAATGGTCACTTTATACAGCAACTTAGAATTGATGGCTTCAACAAACAAGGAGGCTTATGTAAGAGAAGAGCATTCTCTTAATACAAGATTTTAAATGTGATCACCATTGCTACTTTCAATGACCCAGTAAATGTATTGTGAACTGCACCGTAACTGTAGTGACTCATTTAATCTTTCAGATCCTTGGTTTGATTATCTCAAAAATATAAGTAACACCAGTTTTTATAAAGTTGCTCTAAAAATTAAATGAAAGAAATATAATCCTCCTTCTGAACATAATGAATATTTAAAAAATTATAGGCATTGTGTCCACATTTTTACACACTTACCTTATTGAAGCCTTAAACCTATCCTTTACAGTCATTTTGTCCACACCAATTTTTATACCCTAATATTATGGAAGACTCATAGTAATCCCATTTTTTATAGAGGAGCAAAGTGAGATTCAGGGGAGTTAAAAACACGTTCACCATCACGTCCTAATGAGGGATGGAACTGGGATTCAAACCCGGTTCCCTCTGATGCCAAAGGTAGTGCAACATAATGAAGACCAAGTTATACTGAGCACGTGGAGGCAGTCAAAACGTGGATTCCCTTTCTCTACTCTCTTACGTGTGAATTTGAATGACTTTCATGGCCTCAGAACCAACCTAAACTCCCTCCCAGGTTGCCTTACAGTGGTTCCCTTCCTCTTAGAAATGACTAGGAATCTGCATATTTAGACTACAAGCATCTCCTCAGAAACAGATTTGTTGCTCAAGAAATGAAATTTTTGTCCAGGGATGGTGGCTCTTGCCTGTACGGTGGGAAGCCAGGGCGGGCAGATGTTCTGAGGTCAGGAGTTTGAGACAAGCCTGACCAACATGGTGAAACCCCCTCTCTTCTAAAAACGACAACATTAGCCAATTGTGTGGTGAATGCCTCTAATTCCAGCTACTCAGAAGGCTAAGGCAGGGCACTGGCTTGAACACAGGAGGCAGAGGTTACAATGACCAAAGATCGTGTCATTGCACTTCAGCCTGTGCATCAAGAGCAAAATTTTATCTCAAAAAAAAAAGGAAAATTTCTAGGGCCTAGGTTACTAACTGAATTGTGTAGCTTATGTGCCATAAGCAAAGGTATTATTACATGTAAAACATCACAGGATCCACTGAATTTGTCTAGAAAACTTTGGAATTATGCCTCAGGAGCATCTGACTGACAGCTGGGTAGGAGATCCAGTGGAAACACGCAAAGCAAGAGCACCTGCAAATACCAGGTGTGGTGGTTCTTGCCTGTCAGCCCAGCAATGTGGGAAGCCAAGGCGGGTGGATCACTTGACAACGGGAGTTTGTGACCAGCCTGGGGAACACAGTGAGACCCTGACTTTAAAAAAAAAAATTTTTTTTTAATGATTAGAATAAAGAAGAAATACCTCTGTAATTGCTTGAAAATACAGAGCTCTAGACCAGAAATCAAGATACGAAATTGTGAATCCCAATAGGGCTATTTAAGTTTAAATAGAAGGAAATGTTAGACATTTCCTTTACAGCAATGAAATCTGTGGCATTCATTTTGTAGTTTGGAAACTTAGTTTCTGGCCAGCCTGGGGGAAGCAGAAGAGGTCCCAGAACTCAGCATTGGGGTAGGAAGGAGGAAGGAAACTGGATGCACCTAGCAGGGAACCAAGATAAGCTGGCAAGGCAGACCCAGTCCTTTTGCTTGTGGCCTGAGCCTAAGAAAGCTAACTAGGGGAAGGAGGGAGGAGCCCCATGCTGTGGATGCCTCCAGGTGCAACCTTGGGTCAGCAATGGCCAGAGAAGCTCCTGAGGCCAAGCAGTGTCTGTCGCCTCCCTACCTTTGGGTGTCTTCTGGTCGCCAATGTGCTGCAAGTCAGGACCCTCTCTGGCTCCCAAATCCAACTGTGCAGGCTCCAAAGCAGTGAGGTCTGGAGCTACTGCCACCTCTGTGTCGTAGATCTCAGACTGTCAGGACATCTCTTCCCACTGCACCGTGAGCTGGGCCCACTTGGAGCTGGCACTGCAGGAAGAGAGAACATAGACGGAGCTCCTTCCACTGCTGCCCAACAACTCAAGGCCACCAACTGAAGACCCCCAGCTGAGGGTGCCAAGCCAAGGCAAGCGATGAGGGCACCCAGTGAAGGTCACCAGGTGAAGGCCAGTTGCCCTGCCATTCAGACTGCATCCTGGTGAAGAGGAAACAATCAGGCCCAGAGTCCCCTGCATGCCTCCCCCTAAAGTTGGAACTTGAGAGCACAGGCACTTGGCTCCAAGGCCCTCCCATACTATTAGCCTAGCCCTGCAATTGGTCCCGCCCTGCCAGTGGTCCCACCCACCTTTCATTCATTGCTGGCTGCTGGGAGCTTTCAGGTTTCTCATTGTGCTGACTTTCCTAGGGATCATCACCTTACAATGAATGATGCTAAAACTACTGAAACCAAATCTGCCTCATGCACTATCTGGGATTCACAGAACCCCGTTTCCCCTATAACCTGAGATTTTTAGAAACTAAAAAAAAGACAGGTTTCTGCAGGTGCTTTCAGAAAAAACCTTGCCATGAGCTATGACTACTCTATAATGTCAAGTCATATTTCATATACACACACATATACATATTCAATCCACATATTCATTTTACACTTTTTAAAATAATATACATACACAATCAAATTCACAAATCTAACCAAAGAAATTTTCTAAAACTTTTACACCAAGTTCATCACATTTTCTAATGATCACTTTGATAGAGCAACTTAGAATTTATAGTTTCAACACACTGAAAGGCTTATGTAAGAGAAAACCACCACATAATACAAGATTTTCAGTGTGATTATCATTGGCACTTTTAACTAAAAACTACCCAGTAAATGTCTTGTGAATTTCTTTGTGACTATGGTGATTTGTTTAGTCTCTCTGATCCTTGGTTTCATAATCTTAAAAATGTGAGTATCACCAATTTTATAAACTTGCTCTAAAAATTAAATGAGACAAAAATAATCTTCTTCATATATTAAAGTCTTAGAAAGTTATAGGCATTGTGTCCACATTTTTACACACTTACCTTATAGAAGCCTCGTAACAACCCTCTCTTTTGAATTACAAGCATTTTGCCATGATTCTTACACACTTACCTTATGGAGGCCTCATAAAAATCACATCTTTTATAGTTGAGCAAACAGGCTTAGATGAGTTAAAAACACACTCATTATGACATCATAATGAGTAATGGAACTGGGATTCATCTCCAGTTTTCTCTGATGCCAAGAATGGTGCAATTTAATGCGGATCAAGCTATACCCAGAACACAGAGGGATCAAAACATATGGATTCCCTTTTCTACCCCCTCATGAATTTGAATGGCTTTCACGCTTCAGAACAATCCTAAACTCCCTCCCAGGTTGCCTTGCAGTGGTTCCCTTTTTCTTGGAGGTGATTAGGAATCTGTGTATTTCGACCAGAAGCATCACCTTTTAAAAGCTGTGTTGATCAAGAAATGAAATTTGCTAGGCCATAGGGTTACTTACTTTGAATGGTCTAGATTCTCTGCAATAAATAAAAGGCTATTCCATGTAAAAAATCACAGCATCCACTGAATTTGCGCAGAAAGGGTGGAACTATGCTGTAGGACCCTGTACCTAACAGCTGTGCAGGAAGACCTGCAGAAGCACACAAAGCAAGAGCGCCTCCAGAGGCCAGGTGCGGTAGTTCTTGCCTGTCATCCCAGCAATGTGGGAGGCCAAAGTGGGTGAATCACTAGAGGCCAGGTGTTTGAGACTAGCCTGGGCAACACAGTGAGACCCTGTCTCTACAAAAAATGATTATTTTTTTATTATTAGAATCAGGAAGAGTACCTGTAATCCTCTGCTATTGCTTTAGAATAGAGAGCTTTGGTCTAGAACACGAGATATAAAATTGTGAGTCCCAATGTGGCTACTTAAGTTTAAATAGAAGAGCTTTCAGACATTTCCTCTACAATAAAATCTGTAGCATCCATTTTGTATTTTGAAAACTTAGTTTCTGACCAGCCGAGGGGAAGAAGACGGCCTAGAAGTGGGCATTTGGGAAGCGAGGAGAAAAGAAACCAGCTGGATTCAACAGGGAAAGAAGAAGGGGTGGGCATTCCGGGCAGAGCCAGTCCTCCTGCTTAGGGCCTGGGCCTAGGAAAGCCAACTAGGGCAAGGAGGGATGAGCCCGGTCTGTGGATGCTTCTGGGGGTACCTTGGGTCAGCAATGGCCAGAGGTATCTAGCCAAGCGGTATCTGTGGCCTCCCTACCTTTGGGCGTCTTCTGGTCACCAATGTGCTACAGGTCAGGACTCTGGAATAAGATTTGGCAGGCTCCAAGCATGGGTGTCTGGCGCTGCTCCCACCTCTGGCTCATGGATCCCAGAGTGCAGGATGACTTCGCCCACTGCACCCCCATCTGGTCCCGCTTGGGGCTGGCATTGGGGGACAGCATGTTCCAGGAGCCTCTGCTCCTCTCTGCTGTGACCTGCGCCTTTGCTGGACGCCCACTCATTCATGTCAAAGTCGAAGAAGAGCTCCACAGATCCCCTGTGCCAGCCCTGCCTGAGGCTGGCTTGGGTGCACATGCACAGGTCAGGTGGTCTCCATGGGGCCCCTCTGCTCTTCTGGGGCAGCTTGGGCCTCTGCTTGTCCCCATGTCTGCAGAGCCCAGTACCTTCTGCCTCTCCCCAGGAAAGGGAACCAAATGGCACCAACTTTAGGCACTCACTGAAGGCTCTAAATGAAAGCCACCTAATGAAGGCCGGTTACCCTGCCAACCACCTGGCATTCTGCTTAGGAGGAACCAATCAGGATGTGGGTTCCCTCTAGGCGTCGGCCTGTCATTTGTGAGGTGGGAGCCTGGGCACTGGCTCACAAAGCCCCTCCCCGACAACGACCCCACCCCACCTTTCATTTATTGGTAGCTGGTAGCAACTTTCTTTACTGTGAATTATAAATGTGAATTCTGGTCAAATTTCTGTATCCTAATGTACCTCATGCGCAACCTGACTTTCAAGGACCCTCACTCCCCATGGCCTGTGAGTTTTTGGAAACTACATAGAATGCAAATTTCTGCAGGTGCTTTCAGAAAAAACAGTGCCAGGAACTGAGATTACTCTGTGACCTTTTGATATATATCATATATGTAATTGATATGCTACATGAAATATGTTAATACACATTCACATTTATATTCTTAATTTTAAATACACATGTTTAAGCAAATTAACAAGACTGAGAAAATTTTGCAAAATTTATATACTAACACATCACATTTTTCTAAAGATCAATTTGATAGAAAAAGTTCGAATCTATGGTTTCAGCAAACCAGGAGGCTTAGGTAAGAGAAAACCACCACATAATACAAGATTTTCAATGTGATCATCATTACTTTTTTTTTTTTTTTTGAGATGAAATTTCACTCTTCTTGGCCAGGCTGGAGAGCAATGGCGTGATCTCGGCTCAGTGCAACCTCTGCCTCCCGGATTCAAACAATTCTCCTGCCTCAGCTTCCCGAGGAGCTGAGATTACAGGCATGTGACACCATGCCCGGCTAATTTTGTATTTTTTTTTTTTTTTTAAGACGGAGTTTCGCCCTTGTTACGCAGACTGGAGTGCAATGGCGCATTCTCGGCTCACTGCAACCTCCGCCTCCTGGGTTCAGGCAATTCTCCTGCCTCAGCCTCCCGAGGAGCTGGGATTACAGGCACGCGCCACCATGCCCAGCCAGTTTTTTTGTATTTTTAGTAGAGACGGGGTTTCACCATATTAGTCAGGCTGGTCCTGAAGTCTGGACCTCAGGTGATCCGCCCACCTCAGCCTCTGAAAGTGCTAGGATTACAGGCCTGAGCCACTGCACCTGGCCCATTTCTACCTTTAACTAACACTTCCCCAGTAAATATATTGTGAACTGCTTGGTAATTTATTTAAACTTACTGATCCTTTGTTAGATTATCTCAAAAACATTTATAATACCAATTTTATAAATTTGTCCAAAAATTAAAGAAAAATAATCCTTCTCCATATATTGAACAATCACAAAATTAAAGACATTGTGTACAGATTTTTACTTACCTTATTGAGTCACATAACAACTTTGTCTTTAAATTACAGGCATTATTCCCAGATGTTTTACACACTTACCTTATGCAGTCCTCATAACAATCCCACCTTTTACAGGTGAGCAAACTGAGGCTCAGAGGAGTTAAAAACACATTCACCATCAGGTCATAATGAGTGATGGAACTGAGATTCAAATCCAGTCCTCCCTGCCTCAAAGGTGGTTCAACTTCACAAAGACCGAGTTACACCCAGGACGTGTAGGATCAAAACATGTGGATTCCCTTTCTCTACCCTCTTCTGTGTGAATTTTAATGGTTTTGACGGCCTCAGAACACTCCTAAACTCCCTCCCAGGTTGCCTTTCAGTGGATCCCTTCTCCTTGGGGATGATTAGGAATCTGCATTTTTGGACCACAAGCATCTGTAAACGGTTGTGTTGATCATGAAATAAAAATTTCTAGCCCATAGGTGTCTAACTGTGAATTGTTTAGCTTCTCTTCTACAAATAATAGGCTATTCTCTGTTAAAAAAAAATCACAGGATCCACTGAATTTTTGCAGAAAGATTTGAAACGATGCCGCAGGAGCACCTTATTGACAGCTGCGCAGGAAGACCAGCTGAAACACACAAAGCAAGAGCGCCTCCGAAGGCCAGGTGTGGTGGTTCTTGCTTGTCATCCCAGCAATGTGGGAGGCCAAGGTGGGTTAATCACTTGAGACCAGGAGTTTGAGAACATTCTGGGCAACACAGTGAGACCCCGTCTCTAAAAAAAACCATTTTCCATGATTAGAAACAAGAAGAGTACCTCTGACATTACTTTAGTATAGAGCTCTGGTCTAGAATTGAACATATGAAATTGTAAGTCCTAGAACCAGTCCTCTTGCTCGGGGCCTGGGCCTAGTAAAGCGAACGAGGAGCAGGAGGGAGGAGCCCCAGGCTGTGGCTGTCTCTAGGGCGAATGCTGGGTCAGCAATGGCCAGAGGAGCTCCTGAGACCAAGCGGTATCTGTGGCCTCCCTACCTTCGGGCGTCTTCTGGTCGCCACTGTTCTGCAGGTCAGGGCCCCCGCATCAGATTGGGCAGGCTCCAAGCAGAGGTGTCTGGCGCTGCTCCCACCTCCACCTCCACCTCCTGGATCTCAGAGCAGCAGGACAGCTCCGCCCACCTCAGCCTGAGCTGGCCTCGCTTGGGGCTGGCACTGGGAAACAGCTCCACTGTGGCTACTTAAGTTTAAATAGAAGAGGTGTCAGACGTTTTCTCTACAGCAGTGAAATCTGTAGCATCCATTCTGTGTTTTGTAAACTTAGTTTTCGGCCACCTCGGGAAAGAAGAAGAGGTCCCAGAACTGGGCACTGGGGCAGGGAATAGGAAAGAAACCGCCAGACACAACAGAGAAAGAAGAGGGCTGGGGACTCGAGGCAGAGCCAGTCTTCCTGCCTGGGAGCTGGGCCTAGGAAAGCTAACTAGGGGAGGGAGGGAGGAGTCCCAGGTTGTGGATGTCTCTTGGGGGAACTTTCGGTCAGCAACGCCAGAGGATCCCTGACGCCAAGCGGTATCCGTTGCCTCCCTACCTTTGGGCATCTTCTGGTGGCCAGTGTGCTCCAAAGCAGCGGGGTCAGGCACTAGAGCCATCTCCGTCTTGTAGATCTGAATCAAAGCTGAAGGACGGCCCCGCCCCCTCACCCTGAGCCGGCCCCGCCTGGCGCTGGCATTGGGGTACAGCGTGTTCCGGGCGCCTGTAACTCCTCTCTGCTGGGGCTGCGTCTTTGCTGGCCGCCCACTCATTCATAGATGTCAGAGCCACAGGACGGCTCTGCAGAACCCCAGCACCGGCCCTGCTTGGGGCTGGCTTTGGTTCACATGCGACAGGTCAGCGTGGTTTTTAATGGGGCGCCTCTGGTCTTCCCGGGCACCTTGGGCCTTCGCTTGCTTCCAAGTCTGTGCAGCTTACAGCTCAGCACCTGCGGACTCTCCCCAGGAAAGGCAACTGAATGACACCAACGTTGAGGGCACTAACTGAAGGCCACCAACTGAAGGCCGGTTGCCCTGCCAACCAGATCGCGTCCTGCTTAGGAGGAACCAGTCAGACCTTGAGTTCACTCCACGTGCGGCCCTTCCATGTGTGATGTTGGAGCCCAGGCACGGGCTCACAAGGCCCCGCCCCGCGGCCCGCCCCACCTGCCATTAATTGATAGCTGCTAGCAATTTTCTGGTTTCCTCAATGTGAATTATGAATACAAATTATGTTAAAATCAGTGTAACCAAATGTGCCTCATGCACTATGTGGCATCCAAAAGATCCCCTTTCCCCCATGGCTTCTGAGGTTTTCGAAACTAGAAAGACGACAAATATCTGCAGGTGCTTTCAGAAAAAAAACATTGCCATGAGTTAAGTCTACTCTGTTAACATGTGTATATGTTATATACATATATATTCAATGTGTGTATATATGCATTCAATAAGTATATATTCAATTTATATGTTTTTGAAGATAACACGTATTCATTTAAACTAGCAAGCGTAATAGGGAAACTTCCTGAAATTCATACACTAAGTACATCACATTTTTCTAATGCTTACGTTGATAGAGCACCTTTCTAGATGCAGCCCTTTCCACGTGTTACTGCTATTTACCTTCTTTCATCAAACATTTCTTTAGAATTGACTCAAGGCAAGATATGGTAGAGAAATGGAAGAATCAATTAGAGGAGCTGTTCAAGTAGTAGGTGAGACTGATGGGTATACACGCAACTTCAATAAAATGATATATATTGAAGGTACCTGGGGAGAAGTGCTAAGATGAGCTCCAAATCTCTGTATTTATGATGATGCAATCTTTATATTAAAATGTTAGTAATACAATAACCTGTTGTGCTTGATCTCTCAGCTTTAATTTCATGGTTTAATATTCCACCATTTTTATCCTAACTAAGCATTTCCTTCATAATCTCCAAGAAATAGCAAAACCACTGGAAGTATATATTTCAATCTTAGATTTGTTGCTAAAAGAAGTGTGTCATTGATGCCTCAGTTTATTATTATGGGGCAAAACTTCTAGTGAGGAAGCAGCATGAGCTGGAATTCATGCCCTTCGTTTGGAAAGATTGCAAATCATTGACATTCTTTTTTTTGGTAAATATTTTAGAAAATTACAATTCTGTTAATGCTGTAAAGGGATCTTAAAATGATGGGGATATATTTGTACTCTGCATGACAATGTCTATATTCCTTCTTTTAGTTTAGTACAAAAATAGTACTTAAGGAACTTCTGTGGAAGAGAAATTCTAAGTAACAACTAGATTTGAGATTTTTTATAAAATCAAACATTGTTTCAGTTCATCTACAAATATTTCTGTATGCATTTTTAAATGTTAATGATGTAAAACACAGACCCTGACACCCTAGGACCTTGAGACAATTTAGACATAACTCTTAATGCATCAAATTGAATATTCAGTCATTTTTCAAGATTTTCCTCATCTTGTAAATTATTATAATCATCATTATTTTATAGTTATTTTAACTGGGATCCAAATAAGGACTATACGTTAAAATTGGATGGTAATATGCCTTAAATTTCCTTTGATATTTTTGAGTATATCACCTGCATCTTTTTTTACTTACACTCTTTTGGTTTCTTTAGTTTTAATTGAAGAAACCGGATTATTCATCCTGTGGTGTTTCAACACTCCGCATTTTCTGATTGCATTCTGTGGTGTTATTTACGTGACCTGTGCTGTAGTTTGCACGTCCCGTCCAATCTCACTGAGAGGGTTTGGCTCTATGTTCACGTCCAAATCTCATCTTGAATTAAAACTCCCTCATGTGGTCCGAGGGATTTGGTGGGGGGTGACTGGATCACGGGGGCAGTTACCCCAAGCTGTTCTTATTATAATGAGAGAGTCCTCATGAGATCTGGTAGTTTGATAAGTGTCTGGCATTTCCTCTTTGCCCACTCTCTCTCCTGCCTCCATGTAAGATGTGTCTTGCTTCTCCTTTACCTTCTGTTATAATTGTAAGTTTCCTGAGGGCCCCCCCAACCATGCATAACTATGAGTCAATTTTTATAAATCCTTTTATAAATTACCCAGTCTCTGGTAGTTTCTTTATAGCAGTATGAAAATGAACTAATATACTCATGTTGAGACATAATCCCCAATGTTGGAGGTGGGGACTTGTGGGAGACATTTGGGTCAAGGGGACGGATTTGTATAACTTGGTGCTGTCCCACTGAGAGTGAGTTCGTTCTCAGGACATCTGTTGTTTAAAAGTGTGTGGCACCTCCCCCGCTTGCTCTCTTGCCCCCACTCTCTCCATATGAGAATCCTGCTCTCACTTTGCCTTCTATGCCTTATGCCATGAGTGGAAGTCCCCAGACAGAAGGCTAGCAGATGCCAGCACCATGCTTCCTGTAAAGCCTGCAGACCTGTGAACCAATTAAACCTTTTTTCTTTATAAATTACTCAGTCTCAGATATTTCTTTATAGCAACAGAAAAACAGCCTAACACAACACATATCTCTGCCTCCTGTATTTCTATAAATATAGAGCTTCAATTATATTTAGAATGGATTTATTTGGCAAAAATACTTGAAATACCGAGGAAACATCTGTTTTGGTGAATTGCCGCTATTTCTTCTACAACTACACTTATGTTCCATTTGAATTACACTTCGTGTTATCCCTTTTCATTTTGTTGTTGCACTTTCATGCCTGTTGACCAATTTTCTCTTTTGATTATTCATTTTCCTAAAATGTCACGTGGGCTTCTCACTGGGAGACAAGGAGGCAAGACAGTAACATTCTTTGCTCTCTGTGTAAAGTCAGTGACCGATGTGCAGTGATTGGCAACAGCATACTTTGAAAGAAGTGATGGGTCACTGATTTTAACTGCATGTGTTATTTATGTTGTGATTTGTGGACTGAAGTGCTCACAAAAAGTTTGTACTTTATGTAATTACTCACAGTTAAAATCCCACGGTAACTGAATTTGGAACCATGTCGGGGAACTCACGTTATTTAATTAAATCATTGTTATTGGAAGTAGGTGGAGCATTGATGACCTGTACTGCTTTTTCCCTGATGGTTTCTTTTCTGTCTGCAATAAACATTCACCATTTTCCTTATGTCGAGTTTGAAATTGTTTATCAATTCCAGAAATACTTTAGTTGTTACTCTTGTGAATCACCCTTCATGTTACATTTTATAAATGAACTTCACTGATATATAGTATATAGGACAGTTTTTGGTTTCTATATTTTACTTACACATAATCAAATCAGTGAATAGTTTTCAATGGATTGCTTGACTTTGTTTTTATATTTTAAGTAGATACATTATCTGAGAATGTAAAAGTCTGTCTTTTCCTTCAGATATTTGTTTCTATTGTTGTTTTTGCTATTGTGTGTGTGCATTGGCTATAGACTCCAGGATAATGTTGAATCATACTAATTATAATAGTGCCTTTAGTGAGGTATCAGTCATGTCTCTTATTTTCTGATTTTGATGCTTTGACATCTGGGGCTTTGTTGACCCTGGAGGGACTGCCCCCTCTCAGGATAAGCTCATTCTTGTACATAATGAAGAACTTTCCTGCCTATATGCGTTCATATACAAACCAACCAATCCAGAGTTTATACTCCCTTCTTTATCCTCTCTTCCTCACTCTTTTTTCTTCTTCATCCCTGTTTATCTCTTTTGCAGTCTCTATTCTTTCTTAACACTCTCACATTTCTGACCAGTATCCTGTTTCCCTAATTTCCTCAGGACCAGTTAGCAGCCTCTTCTATCCAGAAGCCGATGACGTCATTCAAACTAGACAATTCTAAGTGTGATTGCCCTGCCTTGCTTGTTCCTTCCCATGGAAACTGCGATGAAGTTTCTTGCCCATGTTTCCCCCTTTTCCTCTGCCTTCTGAGTGACTTTGATGTTTCCCTGTCCTGCTCCTTGTTGTATGCTGTGCCTATTGTTTCCAGGGAACTGTGAGTAGTAAAGTCAACTGCTTCCCTCATGACAGTCATTTCTGTGTTTGTGTGTCTTACCATTACTGATTAAAAGAAATCCTGGGTACTATAAATGTAAATGACATTTCTGTTCATGCTGTATTATTAAATATGTTTTTTCTGTAGGTTTCTGATAACTTTATCAGTATAAAAGCATCTTCCTCAATTGTGGGCTTCTAAAGGGGTTTAAAATTTTTTTAACAAGGGGTGGTGTTGAATTTTATTAAGAGGCTTTTTGACATGTATTAATATAATTATTTGTTTATTTCTCCTATGTGTTTTTCCAATAAAAATGATACTGATTGTATAATAGTTTACAATTAAAGGTTCTTCAAAGCCCCCAGGATATAATAGTTGTGAAAGTCTAATTCACTATATGTAGATTTTCATAGCAAATATCTGGGGAACTGTTCCACAAGTATTAATTCCTCTCACCTACTTTAACAATATGAATGGATGGAAAGTGGAGAAGACTGCAGGAAGCTGCCGCCTTGCACTCTCCCCTACCTTGCCTTTGACAGTCATCTGTATGGAGAAGGAAATAATACCAACTCTTCACCTGGGTTTAGAGTAGAAATCTTTAGGGGGTCACCAAGACAACTGACCAAAAAACTCCTGGAACTAATAAGGAGTTACAGCAAAAATGCAGCATACAGTGTTGATAGAGGAAAGCCAATCGCAATTGCTTTTTCACACACTAGGAATGAGAAGTTAGAATTTGAAATTAAAAGCACAATACAATTTATGTTAACATCCCTTCCCCCAAATGGAGTACTTAGGTTTAAATCTATCAAAATATGTAAAAGATCTATGAGAAAACCTACAAGATTTTGATTAAAGAAATTAAAGAAGTACTAAATAGGGCCAGGCGCGGTGGCTCACGCCTGTAATCCCAGCACTTTGGGAGGCCGAGGCAGGTGGATCACGAGGTCAAGAGATCGAGACCATCCTGGTCAACATGGTGAAACCCCGTCTCTACTAAAAATACAAAAAATTAGCTGGGCATGGTGGCGCGTGCCTGTAATCCCAGCTACTCAGGAGGCTGAGGCAGGAGAATTGCCTGAACCCAGGAGGCGGAGGTTGCGGTGAGCCGAGATCACGCCATTGCACTCCAGCCTGGGTAACAAGAGTGAAACTCCGTCTCAAAAAAAAAAAAAAAAAAAGTACTAAATAAATAAATAGATATTTTATGTTCATCGATAGGAAGGCCTAGCGTTAATGAAATGTTAGTTCTTCCCAACTTGCTCTTTGGATTCAACACAATCCTCTTCAAAATCCCAGCAATTTGTCTTGTGGAAACTGACAAATTGAATCCAAAGTTCATATGGAGAGTCAAAAAATAAAAATAAAAAAACCAAAACCCAACAACAACAGAAAATGAAAACAAGGATAACAAGCACAATATTAGAAAAGGAGAGAGTCAGGAGACTAACACTACCCAATTTCAAGATTTATTAGAAAGCTACAGCAATGAAGGCAGTGTGGCATTGGCAAAAGAACAGACAAATAAATTGATGGAACAGAATAGAAAGCCCCAAAACGGACCTATGCAAATATTTGACAAAGGGGCAAAGGCAACAAAGAAAAGATCGTCTTGTCAACAGATGGTGCTGGAACAACTGCATATCCATATGCAAAAACAGAAACAAAGAATCTAGATGCAAATCTTATATCTTTCACAAAATTTAACTCAAAGTGGATCATAGACCTACGTGTATAACACAAAACTATAAAATTTCTAGAGGATAGTATAGAAGAAAAGCTAGATGAACTTCTTTATTGCAGTAACTTTTTAGACACAACACCAGCAATGGATTCATCCGTGAAAGAAATAATTCATAAGCTGGACTTCATGCACATTGAAAACTTTTATTCTCAATCAAGAGAATGAAATGACAAGTTAGAGTGGGAAAAACATTTGCAAAAGACATATCTGATAAATTACTGTTATCAAAACATACGAAGAACTCTTAAAACTCAACGATAAGAACATGAACAGTCCAATTAAAAAATTGACAAAAGATCTCAATGGGCACCTCACCAAGAAAGATAAAGATGGCTAATGAGCATATGAAAAAATGCTCAACATCACATGTCATCAGGGAATAGCAAATTAAAAGTGATGATGCCACTACATACCTATTAGAATGACTACGATTCAAAACACCGACAACGTCAAATGCTGACAAGGATGTGGGGCAATGAGAACTCTCATTTATTGTTGGAGGGAAAGCAAAATGGAACAGCCACTTTAGAAGACAGTTCGGCAGTTTCTTACAAAATTAAACACCCTTTTGTCATATGATCCTGCAATTGCATTCCTCTTTGCCTAAGTGAGTGGAAAACTGATATTCACACAAAGATCTGCATGCACGTTTCTAGCTGCTTTATCCATAATGGCCAGGATTTGGTGGCAAACAAGATGTCCTTCAGTAGGTGAATGAATAAATGAACTGTGGTTAACTTGGACAGCGAAATATTATACAGTGATAAGAAGAAATGGGCCAGGCACAGTGGCTCACATCTGTAATCTCAGCACTTTGGGAGGTCAGAGCAGGTGGATGGCTTGAGTGTAGGAGTTCCAGAGCAGCCTGGGCAACATGATGAAACCTCATCTCTACTAAAATCCCCAAATAGCAGGGCATTGTGGTGGGTGTCTGTAATCCCAGCTACTGGAGAGGATGAGGCAAAAAAGAATTTCTTAAACCTGAGAGGCGAAAGTTGCAGTGAGGCGAGCTTGCACCACTGTACGCCAGCCTGGGTGACAGAATAAGACACTGTCTCAAAACAAAACAAAACAAAACAACCAAACAAAAAAGAAATGGGCTATCAAGCTATGTAAAGATAAAGATATGGAGTGCTATGTTTTTTTTTTCTTAACAACAGAGACAGGAAG
Source organism: Aotus nancymaae (assembly GCF_030222135.1). Lineage (NCBI taxonomy): Eukaryota > Metazoa > Chordata > Mammalia > Primates > Aotidae > Aotus > Aotus nancymaae. Next base: position 7,932,881 of record NW_026988492.1, on the reverse strand, counting down.
GAATAAGGGAAAAAAATAACAAACAAACAGCCAACCAATATTTCATTTAAGTCTGTGAAATGCTATGCAAATACTGAAAAGTGATTTACTTCCAATTTTCCATTTATGTGGTCACTTTCAAAATGGGTGTAATGTGATACTGAGAAAAATGTATGTTCTGTGGACCTGGGGTGGAGAATTCTATAATATTCACTAAGTTTACTTATTCCAGGTCTAAGTTCAAATCATAGATGTCCCTATTAATTTTCTATGTCGTTGATCCATCGAATATTAACAATGTGGTGTCAAAATCTCCCGCTATTATTGTGCAGGAGTCCAGGTCTCTTTATAAGTCATTAAGAACTTGTCTTATGTATCTGGGTGCACCTGTATTGGGTGCTTATATATTTATAATCATTAACTCCTATTGTTGCATTGATCCTTTTACCATTATGTAATGTCCTTCTTTGTTTCTTTTAGTCTTTCTTACTATTAAAGTCTATTTTGTGAGAGACGAAAGTTACAACTCCTATTTTTTTTTCTTTTTTTTTTGCTCTCCATTTAATTGGTGAATCTTCCTCCATCCCTTTGTTTTGAGTCTTTGTATGTCGTTGCTTGTGAAATAGATCTGGATACAGCGTACCAATGGGTTTTGACTTTTTATTCAATTTACCTGTTTGTGTCTTTCATTGGGGCATTTGATCCATTTAAATTTAGAATTAATATTAATATTTGTGAGTTCAATATTGTCATTTAATGCTAACTGGCTATTTTGCCAATTAGTTGATGTAGATTCTTCATTATAGAGATACTCTTTATGTTTTGGTAAGTTTTTGGGATGACTAATACTGGTTGTTCCTTTCTGTTTGTAGTGCTTCTTTCAGAAGCTCTTGTAAAGCAGGCCTGGTGGTGATGAAATCGCTGAGTGCTTGCTTGTTCATGAAAAATTTTCTTTTTCCTTCACTTATAAAGCTTAGTTTAGCAGGATATGAGATTCTGGGTTGAAAATTCTTTTCTTTGAGGATATTGAATATTGACCCCCACTCTCTTCTAGTTTGTAGGGTTTCTAGTGAGAGGTCTGCTGTGAGTTTGATAGGCTTCCCTTTATGGGTAACGCGACCTTTCTCTCTAGCTGCCCTTAGAATTTTCTCCTTTATTTCAACCCTAGTGAATCTAGCAATTATGTGTCTTGGAGTTGCTGTACTTGAGGAATATCTTTGTGGTGTTCTCTGGATTAGTTGGAGTTGAGTATTGTCCTGCCTTACTAGATTAGGAAAGTTTCCCTGAATAATATCCTGAAGAATATTTTCCAACTTGGATTCATTCTCTTCATGACATTCATGTATACCTATCAATCGTAAATTAGGTCTTTTCAAATAGTCCCATATTTCTTGGAGACTTTGCTCATTTCTTTTTACTCTTTTTTCTCTAATCTTGTCTTCTTGTTTCATTTCATTAAGTTGGTCTTCGACCTCTGATATCCTTTCTTCTGCTTGATCAATTCGACTGTTAGAACCTGTGCATACTTCACGGTGTTCTCGCATTGTATTCTTCAGTTCCATTAATTCACTTATATTCCTCTCTAAATTGTCTATTCTCGTTAGGATTTTGTCAAACTTTTTTTCAAGGTTCTTAGTTTCTTTACATTGGGCTAGAACATGTTCTTTTAGTTCACTAAAGTTCCTTATTATCCACTTTCTGAAGCCTAAATCTGTTAATGGAACGCACTCGTTCTCCATCAGGCCTTGTTCTCTTGTTGATGAGGAACTGTGATCACCTGTAGAAGGAGAGGTATTCTGATCTTGGGTATTCTCAGCCTTTTTACACTGGTTTCTTCCCTTCATTGTGAGTTCATCCACCTGTCGTCTTTGTAATTGCCTACTTTCAAATTAGGTCTCTAAGTGGACGTCCAACTTGTTGATTCCCAGTGCCGAAATCTGAGCAACCCACTGCGCCGGCCAAAACAGTGGCATCAAGATTTGTGGTGCTTTTCTGCCCGGGAATCTCCAGTCTGGCTTCCCTCGAGTCCCTTCTTCAATCAGGTAAATGGGCGGCTCTGCCTTCCCGGAGCTCCAAACATCGATCAGTCCCGTTTACTCTGCACCAAGAACTGCTGCGCAGGGGCACCAGCAAAACTGCAATGCTGGCCACAGGAGTTGCCCTGGCGACTCGTGGGCCTCCTCTGCTGGGAATCTTCCGGTCCGTGGGTAACAAAAATTCATCTGAAAGTGTGGCGTCCTCTGGTTCTGTGTGTTTTCTCTGGGAGTTACAATCCCGAGCTGCTAGTGATCAGCCATCTTGGATCTCTCTCTGCTATGTTTTGAATATATATTGGCCTTTCCAAGATTCATGTTTAGTGTTGGTTCCCAATGTGGCTGTGGTGGGAGGTGGTTTGAGAGGTGATTAGGTCATTAAGATGGATGAAACTCTTACAGGTAGTATGGGGTTAGTTCTCATGGGACTGGATTAGTTACCACGAGAGAGGGTTGACATAAGCAAGGTTGCCTCTCCAGGTTGGCCCCTCTTTTGCATGCACCCACTTCTACTGATCTGCCATGTTGTGATGCAGTCAGTGGGCCTTCCCCAGACACTGACACCATGCTCTTTGGACTTCACTGCCTCCAGAACCATGATCCAAAATAAATCTCTTTTCTTTATGAATTACCCAATCTCAGGTATTGTGTTATGGTAACAGAAAATAGACTAAAACATGGAGGAACCATAAATGCGTATTACAGAAGAAATCAATTTGTAATGGCTACATACTGTATGATTCCAAGTATATGATATTTTGGGAAAGGTATATTTATGGAGAGAATAAAAAAGATCAGTGGTTTCCAGGATTTAAGGGAAAGGGTGAGATTAATAGGCAGCACACAGGATTTTTCAAACAGTAAAACTAATCTGTATGATTCTATATTGGTGAATACATGTCATTGTACATTTCTGAAAACCCATAAATAGTGCAACGTCAAGAGTAAGCCCTGAGTGAAACCATCTCTTAAAAAAAAATAAGGTAACATTTTTTATTTGTACATCTTTGCAACCACAAGATGGCACCATTTTCCTATTTTAAAAGCTTGGCATATGGCTATTTTTCATTTTTTCACATTTTTTCCCCCAAGATTACAAGCTGTTGGGTGAGGTTTGGTTACAACCTTTTCTCAAATATGGACTCCTGGACTATAAAACTAGGGTAATTGCATTAGATAAGAATCTATATGTGGGATTAAGTTTGTAATTTGCATTCTCTGTATCACGACTTCAGTGTGGAGGGAGTGACTCTAATGAATAAGGGGGAATGTTTAGTACATTTCTTCACAAATCTTAAGTTCCAGAGTAAGTTTCAAACCCAAAGCCGCATATTGGCAATTTTATGAGGCTTCTCTCATGCAAAGTTCTCACGTCTTTGTTCTTGAAGAGGAAATAACTGTATGACTACACCTATTCACAGCCCAGCCAATAAAAAGCAAGAAGCACTTTGGATATCTATTTGTATCCTTCAGGATCAGGCTATCTGTCTTGTCTTTGTTATGTGATTTCTACTGCATTTATGAGTTTTGATAGCCAAGACCAAATATCAAAGCAGATTGCATGTAATTACTCTCTTGGTAGTTTTCCTTGATTATCTCATAAATGGAATTTGCATTTCTGAAAATGCCTACAAAATAGAATTTGGCTAAACATTCTGTGATCACATTTTCTGTGATGTTGGTTTTAAAGTGACTCGAAGTTGTGAAATCCTTCTGTGTCAGTTTTACAGCTCTGAGACTCTAGCCCCTGGTGAGTTTGGGAGGGGGCCTGGAAATGAGATGGCATCAGATTAAACGTGTCTGTTATATACTTATTTCTGTATTAATTTACAAGAGTTAGAACATCTGCTCCAAAGGACCTGAGGCAATGACGGAATTTATTTTCTCAGTCAACTGAAAAAGTCCACAGGTAGCCTGGCTGCCAGTATAGTTGAATTTTGTGCTCAAACAATATCATTAGGACTTAGGTTTCTTTTCTTTTTTTCCTATGTGTCACCTCTCTACCTTCCACTGGATTGACTTCATGTGCGAGCTCCTCATCATCACTTCTGGAACTTCTAGGCTTTCTTTGCTTGATGACAAGATGACTGCAGCAGTACTAGGCTCAGATGAGTCCAAGATTTAAGCCCGGTAGGAAAGAGTGAGCTCTTTTGCTTGCAAGGCTAGGAATTATTCTTGTGTCTGCAAGCACCAAGGCCAGGGAAATGTGATGTACTAATTGGCTTGGGCCTGAAACATGTGGTCCATGCCTGGGTCAGCAATAGAGCCCACCTAGTGCACGTGAACTAGATTGAAGAAGGAATAATCTGCAAGTTAAACTAGGAGGGCTGTTATCAGAATGGATGTGGCAAAGAAATCTATTTCTAGAAAGGTTTTATATAGCTCTGAGCCTAAGCATAAAATGTACTGAGTTCAGAGGTTGATATGGTTTGATCGTGTCCCCATCCAAATTTCACCTTGAATTGTAGCTCCCATAATTCCTACATGTTATGGGAGGGGCTAAGTGAAATAATCGAATTATGGAGGCGGTTTCACCCCTACTGTTCTCGTGGAAGTTAAGTCTCATGAGATCTGATGGTTTTATAAGGGGAAACCCTTTTTACTTGGCTCTCATTTGCTCTTTGCCTCCTACCTTGTAAGACATGCCTTTCACCTTCTGCCATGATTGCGAGGCTTCCCCAGCCACGTGGAACTGTGAGTCCATAAAACCTCTTTTTCTTTATAAATTACCCAGTCTGGGGTATGTCTTTATCAGCAATGTGAAAACAGACTAATACAGAGGGGTTCTTTGTACTTCTGAAAACATTATTATTGGAGTAACAATTTTTTTTTTTTTTTTGAGACAGAGTCTTGCTCTGTCGCCAGGCACCAGGCTGGAGTGCAGTGGCATGATCTTGGCTCACTGCAACCTCTGCCTCCCAGGTTCAAGCAATTCTCCTGCCTCAGCCTCCCGAGTAGCTGGGACTACAGGCACGCACCACCATGCCCAGCTAATTTTCGTATTTTTAGTAGAGATGGGGTTTCACCATGTTGGCAAGGATGGCCTCTATCTCTTGACCTCATGATCCGCCTGCCTCGGCCTCCCAAAGTGCTGGGATTACAGGCTTGAGCCACTGCGCCCAGCCTGGAGTGACAATTTTTAAAGCCTTGAAAATAATCTGCAAGTTAAACTAGGTGGGCTGTTTATGACAAAGCCCACAGATTGGTGACTGGGTCATCACTTGCATTCTTACTTAGGGCAAACACTGGTAAAATTATGTAGGCAGAAGTTTCTCTGGTGGCCTCTCAAATATCTTTTCTTTATTTACCTTTATTAGTAACTCTCAGTTGAGATACCAGTTCTTCAGTTCCTCTCCAGCATCTGTGTATGTTCCAGAACTTTCTTATACCCTGTCCTGGAAACTCATCTTTCCTGAATATCGTGCTGTGTTTGTTGTAATTTAGGGGCTTGATACTACCTACTGGACTTTCAATGCTTTACTTCAAAGAATGATCAATAATATCGATTAATCCTATGCATGTCCATATGTTCACTATGCTATGAACTTATTGAGTGCATGGAATATGTTTTATTCATCTCTGTGACTCATAGTTAGCTCTCAATAGACATAGGTAAAATGAATAATAAAGATTTAAAATTTAAGACAGATGTTACTGGAGACTGTTCTTCTCAGAGCTTGTAAACGTTGCTTATGCAGACAAAATATTCCTAACCTGTGTGCCTAATTATAGCTCTTAAAATATTGTTGCACATGGAGGTTAAGGCCAATACTGTAGTATCTGTGGGAAAGCTGCTACTCAAAGTGTTGTTTTGGGGCTTATCAAATGGTATATTCTCTTTTTTTTTTTTTCCTTTTTTGAGACAGAGTTTCATGTCGTCGCCAGGTGCCAGGCTGGAGTTCAGTGGCACTATCTCAGCTAACTGCAACCTCCACCTTCCAGGTTCAAGCAATTCTCCTGCCTCAGCCTCCCGAGTAGCTGGGACCACAGGCATGCACCACCACGCCCAGCTGATTTTCGTATTTTTAGTAGAGATGGGGTTTCACCTTGTTGGCCAGGATGGTCTTGAACTCCTGACCTCAGGTGATCCACCCACCTCGGCCTCCCAAAGTGCTGGGATTACAGGCATGAGCTACCATGACTGGTCGGTATCTTCTTTTCTGATTCATATTAAGCCTCTTTTATTCTTCTGGGTATTTTTAAAGATAGCTGGAAACCACCTTAGCTGTTCACTATACTTTCAAAAATAATCTGCCACGGAACAGTATGGGATTATCTGTGGGATTATAAACATGAGCCACTGCGCCCAGCTTCAACTTTTATTTATTTTTAACTTTTATTTTCATTTCAGGGGTACACATGCAGGTTTGTTGTACAGATAAACTGCATGTTACGGGGGTTTGGTGTACAGATTATTTCATCACCCAAGTAATAAGCATAGCATAAGTGATACCCGATAAGTAGCTTCTCAATTTTCAGCCTCCTCCCACCCTTCACCCTCAAGCAGGCCCTGATGTCTACTATTCCTTTCTTGTATCGTTGTGTACTCAGAGTTTAGATCTGACTTACAAGTGAGAACATGAGGTGTTTGGTTTTCTGTTCCTGCTTTAGTTCTCTTAGGATAATGGCCTCCAGCTCTATCACGTGTCTGCAAAGGACATGATCTTGTTATTTTTTATGGCTGCATAATATTCTATAGTGTATATGTACCACATTTCTTTTATCCAGTCTACTGTTGATGAGCATTTAGGTTGATTCTGTCTTTGCTATTGTGAATAGTGCTGTGATGAACACATGTGTGCATGTGTCTTTATGGTAGAACGATTTATGTTCCTTTGTGTATATACGATAATGGGATTCCTGGGTCAAATAGTAATTGTGTTTTAAGTTCTTTGAGAACCCATCAAACGAGTTTCTTCAGGGGCTGAACTAATTTACACTTCCATCAGTGCTAGCTTTTTTCTGCAGCCTTGCCAGAATCCATTATTTTTTGGCTTTTTAACAATAACCATTCTGACTGGTGAGAGATGGTATCTCATTGTGGTTTTGATTTGCCTTTCTCTAATGATTAGTGATGTTGAACTTTTAAAAATATGCTTATTGGCCACATGCATGTCTTCTTTTGAAAAGTGTCTGTCCACGTCCTTTCCTATGTTGTAGTGGGGTTGTTCTTTGCTTGTTAATTTTCAACTTTTATTTTTGATACAAGAGGTATGTATGCAGGTTTGTTACATGGGATATTGTGTGATGCTGAGGTTTAGGGTATGGATCCTGTCACCCAGGTAGTGAGCACAGTAACCAATATGTAGTAGTTATTCCACCCACCTGCCCACCTCCCTCCACCCTCTAGTAGTCCATCGTTGTATGGTAACATAGTCTATTGTTACCATATTTATGTCTATGTGTACTCAATGCTTGGCTCCCACTTATATGTGAAAATACGTGGTATTTGGTCTTCTGTTCCTGTATTAATTTGCTTAGAATTATGGCCTCCATGTTGCTGCAAAGAAAATTATTTCATTCTTTTTTATGGCTGCATAGTACTCCATGATGTATATGTACCTATGTGCAGTTTTTAAAATGCCAATTATAGTTCAATAAAGCTGTGGGGAGAAAAGAAGTCACTTGGAGAGATCTGCATTGGGGAATGTAAAAAACCCCAAACAGCCACAGATGGGATTCACAGAGAAAGTCTGGCTTCACAGAGTGAACAACAGCCATGTTCCTGTAACAGCAGAAATTTACAACTGGGCCACTTCTCCCTCTGCCATGGCCTCTAGAGGAGCTGGCCAAAGGATGGGGAAAGGAGGAATGGAAGAAGAAATTGGAGGAAAATAAACGGATGCAACTCTTGAAACCCTTAATATGTCACATTTAGGCCGGGCGCGGTGGCTCACGCCTTTAATCCCAGCACTTTGGGAGGCCGAGGCGGGCGGATCACGAGGTCAAGAGATCGAGACCATATTGGCCAACATGGTGAAACCTCGTCCTACTAAAAATACAAAAAATAGCCGGGCATGGTGGCACGTGCCTGTGGTCCCAGCTACTTGGGAGGCTGAGGTGGAAGAATCGCTTGAATCCAGGAGGTGGAGGTTGCAGTGAGCCCAGATCGTGCCACTGCACTCCAGCCTGGCGACAGAGCAAGACTCCGTCTCAAAAAAAAAAAAAAAAAAAAAGTCACATTTATAGTTTAAAATAACAAACTCTGGCTTCAGGAGAGGAGACTCCTTCCTGTCAGAATAAGTACCACAGCCAAAACAGCAAAAACAAAAACAAACACCAAGAGGTCAAAGTCCATTTCTCTTAATTGTGAATAAGCAATGTATGTATTTTGCCATTTTGTCCTTGGGATTTGTTGCACTATCCCAAAGGCGAGTTGTTCTCTGATCTTTCGGAAATAAAATGGGGTCACTGTAGCAGTAGATACAATCATCTCTTCTCGTATCTATGGACACTATCTCTGTATAATGTGGCATTGGTCTGTGCAGATCTGTGGCTGGAGATGGCCAGGAGAGGTGACCCGAAGAGGGGAAAGTCCGTATGACCATGCTTACATAGGTTGACTCTCTTAGCTCTTCTTTAAAGGCACAAATAGGGTTATTGGCTCTGCTCTTTTGAACACGTGGATGTAAATGCAGGCACCCCCAAACTTAATTTGTGAGCATATGTGCCCAACTGCTCCCAGTGCAGCTAAACCCAGAAGAAATGTGGTAAAGCAATATGCAATAGAACGTATCCTACGTTGAACTTGGATCTCACATACACACACCTTTATGCTGCCAACCATCAGTAATCTGATGATTTCTTTGTTTTGAGGATGACTTAGCCAAACTAAGGCAAAGAGCCACTGTTGATTAGTAACTTTCAAAATTCACTCTTTCCTTCTAGCCAGTGACAATGGGGACAGAGTGGAAAAACACAACATGTGATAAATAGAGTTTTACCCTGGTAAAACAATCTGCTGAACAGTACTGGGTCTCAAAATCTGATTACAAAAGTGGATTAATTGGGAGTAGAGTTCATAGGAAGGAAACAATGAAGCTATTTCTTAGGGGACAGACAAAAGAGTATTTCTCAACATTCCTGAAAGTTAGCATTTCATTACGTTTCAGCAAGAAAATAAGAAAGGACAGTTGGGCTAGGGCTCATGTTGAAAATATTTGTGTGAGGATAAAGTAAGCCATCAATTGTGTGGAAAATCTGCAAATACTACTGAAAAGCTTATTAAAATCATAGATTATACTTATTCACTACTTGCAGGTGAAGAAATTCTGTAATGCCCTAGTTTTAGTCATTTTATTACTGACAAATTGTTGGCAGTGGGCCTCAGTAAAGTGTTTCCTTTTAAATACCACTCCCAAAAGTTGTGAAATAAAAATAAGCTATTATTTATTTTTTTAAGTTACCATATTTCTGCTTCAGAAATACTGTGACTTTCATTTTAAACAATATTGATAATGGAGGAAATGAATGCTATTTCTTGGTCAGCAATCTGAAAAATTCATAATGCCTGTCCCCTCTTTGACTCTTGAACTAGCAGTAGGAGTTTGCTTGCACATAATTTCCGTTACAGTTGATGAAAGATACAGGTGCACTTTCAGAGGGAACAATGTCTGGTGGCCTGTTATTTGAATAACATTACAAAAGACTGCTCCAGAGATGTAATCAGTGTAGGTAGAAGACAGAAGCTGAGAATGCAAAGCCTTGTATTTGTTTATGTGGGTATATATTTGTATGATTTCATGGTTTCCCAGTTCAGAGAAATAAAGCTTTTACAGAGAAGACCATTATGAGACAAATAACTTAGTAAAAAGAGAAAAATGGAAAATAAAACCTCAAAGTATTAATAAATTTAGGGGATGTAGTTTACTATTGAACTTATCTGTGTGTGTGTGTGTGTTCACATGCACGCATGCACGTGTCTTTGTGTGTGTGTAAGTAGTGACTGCTACCTCTACCAGTAACATCTATAAAAAATTATGCAACCTCCTAAGAGTGTCTTAGGCTCAACCTGCTTTATTCCAAATGTCTGTTTCTTCCATAACTGATTCTTAAAAAATCCTCAACAGCTTCATCGTGGCCCACATTGATTCTTGGCTCAAGCTTTAGTTGGCTTTAGGTTTTTATCGACGAGTTGTGTGTTTTTCCTATTATTATGTCTTTTATTATTTCCATAGCAGTTTAACACCTGGAATGTAGTTTTTGTTTAGGAGAAGGAAGGTTTATTTATTTCATTTTATTGATTTTTTTCAAGATCTTTTAAAATCATGACCTTGGTGATTTTCCTCATTGTGTTATTGATGATAAGTTATTATTTGAATGACATGATAAGCATGTGTGTTTACTCAACCCAAGCTTTAAGTGTGTTTCATTTTGTTGAACCGATGTTACAACAGAGGAAGAAATAAATTGCACCATTCTGAATCCCTTAAGGAAGCCTCTGGACATCTGGTATACCTGGACAAAACATAAACACCTATTTTTCTTTTTCTTTTCCTTTTTTCTTTTTTGAGACAGAGTCTTGCTCTGTCGCCTGGGCTGGAGCGCAATGGTGCGATCTTGGCACACTGCAACCTCCACTTCCTGGGTTCAAGCTATTCTCCTGCCTCCTGAGTAGCAGCTGAGATTACAGGCGCCTACCACCATGCCAGCCAACTTTTGTATTTTTAGTAGAGGTGGGGTTTTGCCATGTTGGCCAAGCTGGTCACGAACCTATTTTTCCCTCAAAGCATACTCTTATGCTTTTCACTACATTTCTTGGCCACTAGATATTAGATTTTGCATATCCCAAAAATCAGTCTACTTCCATATGCTTTGTAGCATCTGATACATTGATTCTTCGCAATGGCTTAGGCGGCAGATATTTCATGAAATTGGGAAAACTATCCCTTTGATTGGATTTTGATGTCACGTTATAGAATTCCTTTAGTTTTCTCCTCTGTCTCCTTTCAAAAACATAGTTCCCCATAAAGCCAGTTTAATGATTCCTGCACATACAATAATATCTTCCAGCACACAATGGGTCTAACATCTAGAGGGCTTGGGTGGGGTGTCAGTGAGTGAAGACTTTTGTTATGGCAAAATAATGAGGTGAGGGCTTTTTATTATAAAATCCTCCTGGAATATCGGTTCTCATTATTGTTTTTCTACTTACTCAAAACTAAAGTCCTTACAGCGAACCCTTAAATATAATGAATTCTGTTAAAATAATTGTTTATACTTTATAATTCAAAATCAATGTCCTTGTTAATACCCAGAAGGTTGATGCTGAGCCCAAGCCATTTTAGAAAAGGGAATAAAATAATAACCATGATTGATAATGTGTGGGAGTACTGTACTTCCTTTACCCTAATTTATTTTCCAGGCTAATATATGTTAATATGCTTATAAGAATAAGTTTTCATTTCTCCCCAGCTTGGTGGTATGATGTAGTGGCAGTGACCTGCCCTTCCACCCGCACACGTTGTGGACATGTGTGGACACTAACACGTGTGTACTTGCACACACTTTCCTATTTAGTGATAAGCTCTTACATTAGCTTGCTGGCTTTCATGCTAATTGTTTGTATGTTTCTTCATGATAGTTACCACCTCCTAACATACTAGGTATTTACTTATGTATCCTGTGCGCTTTCTTCCTTAGCTACTAGAATGTAATTTCCATTGTGGGGATGAGATGGGGGAAGGCTTCTGTTTATTTGTTCATTGTTTTGTAATCAGTGCCTGGAAAAGCATCGGTCACAATGCAAATACTTGAGAAATATTTGTGAAAGGCATGAATGAACCATCCACTTTTAACACTACATGTCTAACAGTAGGCATTTAGCACTAGGAAGGAAGCCCACCACTACTGTGGTTAAAAAGAAGGAAGTGTTACCAACCACTCCGCTTCTGACCTCCCTTTTCTAATGTAGGGGATTCTTGAAATTTATGCTTTCTAGCAGGATTGGGATGGCTAACAAGACATGTTAGCCATTCCTAGTTGGGGACTTCATCTGCCAGTCCCTGCCCTGCCTCTTGACCTGAAGAAAGTCTAGGCAGAAGGATGGCATCTCAGGGCATCCTCCATGCAGAGTGAGGGTGATGAGACCTGCAACAGCCTCCAGTCTGTGACAAAGGTTCAGGCCAGGTCCCCTTTGAGAACATTCTGAACTTTAGAACTCTCAAAATCTTTGTCTTTTCAAAGAAAGGAATATCTTATTCTTAATTATTTATATAAAAAAAGAAAATCAACTCAGTAATTCTTTACTGATATTAGAAAAATAAAAAGTAAGTCATTTTATACTGACAATTGCCAGGAACATCAGCTCCCTTCTGCACAGCATTGATAATAAGTGTTTTATTTTCATTTTATCCACAGTATATGTAAAAAATAACATAGTTACAGACTGATGTGGTTTGCTTGTGTCACCACCCAAATTTCATCTTGAATTCCCATGTGATGGGGGAGGGACCCGGAGGGAGATAATTGAATCATGAGGGAAATCTTTCTCGTGCTGTTCTCATGATGGTGAATAAGTCTCACGAGAGTGGATTGTTTTATAAAGAGGAGTTCCCCTGCACGAGTTCTCTCTTCTCTTGTCTGCCACCATGTGAAATGTGCCTTTCACCTTCCACCATGATTATGAGGTCTCCCCAGGCACGTAGAACTGTGAGTCCAATAAACCTCTTCCTTTTGTAAAGACATCTCAGGCATGTCTTTAGCAGCAATGTGAAAATGGACTAATAAACGGACCTAATATCAAAGTAAAGTGATAATTATAAATGTGTGTGTAGTTTATGACCATGTTACAATTTGATTCTTATATGGCCAGCAAATCCTTTAACTTTAGAAAGCATAACCACATGCTTTGACAGATATTAACCAACAAATTTATACTTAAATTGTTCATCCATATCAAAGTTCCTTCTTCAGAGAAGGAAAAAATGTGTGTGTATACAGGGAATAGAGGAGGAGAGTCATGTTTTCTTGCACACTTGCAACATAACAGGATAATATTTACAGTGGTGAATTATTCTGAAATTTGGAGTCAAAAGTGTTACTTGGAAGATTCCCTTTGAATTTTCTGGGCAACTGGTATAGTACACGTCTTTTGCAGTGGTCTTGAAAGCCTACTTACTTTGTTCGAGAAGTCTTTTAAAAAAATTTAAGGAGATTTAAGAGCCTGTCTAGGAAATCACAAAAACATTGATAGTATCGTATTTCTATTAATTTATTAGGAGAAAAAGGGGAATTTCCAGATATTTGAAGTTTCATGTTTACCTCAAAGTTTACTTCAAGGATATGGACTAGAGAAAATCAGACTGTAAAGTTAGACAACAAAATGAATGATATAAATAGGAAAAAAAATAGGGGACATCTGCAGCCATGATGAGAAATTAGAAGAGAGCTTGTCCTCTTACTGTTAATAACTGGGTAAGGCCGGTGCGGTGGCTCATGCCTGTAATCCCAGCACTTTGGGAGGACAAGGTGGGTGGATCACTTGAGCCCAGGAGTTCAAGACCAGCCTGGGCAAAATGAAGAAACCCCATCTCTACAAAAATTAGCTGGGTGTGCTGGCATGTGCCTGGAGTCCCAGCTACTCTGGAGGCTGAGGTGGGAGGATTTCCTGAACCTGAAAGGTTAAGGCTGCAGTGAGTTGTGATCACGCTACTGCACTTAAGCCTGGCAACAGAGTGAGACCTTGTCTCAAAAAAAAAAAAAAAAACAGGAAGAATTATGATCCCTGAAAGACAGAAAACAAATGAGTCCTATAATCATCCTCATTCTCTTCATGAGACATTTTCGTACCACAGAATACAAAGGTAAATCCAGGCAGAGCATGGCATTTTCTTTACAGGGCAGAGTTTGGGGGGTCTGGGCAGGCTAGAATATGTAAGTCAAAGTGCCAGAGTAGAAGGAACCATGGAGATAAAGCATTTCCTAAATCTGCACAGGGCCCCTTTCAGAGGTGACTGGGGATAAATGTCCATGATGTCAGGCTTTGCAAAGCTTGACCAGAGAATCTATTACTAAATACTGAGTCACATATGGCATATGCTGAGGACGAAGCTCTATGAGACAAGGCAAAATATATCCAGAGAGATAGACACGAAATCTCCAGAATTCTCACAGAGCTGGGAGATGTTTAACTTTTGACCAGGCAGAATGTAGATACCTCATTGAACACTTGGGAGATTTAGTAGAAACCCCAGAGAATTGTGCCTAATAGTAGAGCAACGCTAGCATTAAACTAAAGACTACTCTAGATTCATCCTAAGAAGACCTAAAAACAAGCTTTGAAAAGATCCACCTCATGCATAGATAACTTTGTTGGATCCAATAGTACTTAGAGAAAGCAACAAAATCTAGTACTCAACAACATATATTCTATAAGCATCCAATAAAGATGTACCAGACATGTGATGAAGGAAGATGTGACCATAACTGGGATAAAATTAATCCATACAAACTCATAGCTGGCCTCTATGATGGTCCCCCGTTTTTATCACCTTCTGGCATTCATTACTTTGTTTCCTTGCACATTGAATTAGAAGCTGGTCTGTGTGACCAGTGAAGTAGTAGACATGATTGTGTGTGGCATCCTAGGCTAGAGCGTAAAGGACATTTTGGCTTCCATTCTCTTGGCTCACTTCCTCCAGGGGAATCCAGCAGTTAGGTCAGGACCAGCCCTGTGATGGGGCCCATATGGAGAGCATCTGGGATCTCCCACAAATGGCCAGCACAACTTGACAGCCATGTGAGTTAGCTGTCCTAAAAATGGATCTCATTCTAGCCCTAGTCAAACCTTCAGATGTGTGCATTCTCTGCTGACATCTGACTAAATCTCATGAGAAACTTCAAGATAGTAAAAATCCATTAAGGCTGGGCACAGTGGCTCACTCTTGTAATCCCAGCACTTTGGGAGGCTGAGGCAGGTAGATCACCTGAGGTCAGGAGTTCAAGACCAGCCTGGCCAATATGGCCAAAACCCATCTCTATTAATAATATAAAAATTAGCATGCACTCCTCCTAGTTGGGTTAAAAGAAAGTCTAGAAGACTTATGTTGTCTGAAACAGCCTTCTTGAGGGAGTTGAGGGATGTCTGCTGCTGGACTGTCAAGGCAGTGACAGTGGAGGAAGCAATATCTGCCATGGTCAGGGACAGATTTCTTTTTCTTTTTTTTTTTTTGAGACAGAGTTTTGCTCTTGTTACCCAGGCTGGAGTGCAATGGCTTGATCTCGGCTCACTACAACCTCTGCCTCCTGGGTTCAAGCAATTCTCCTGCCTCAGCCTCCCGAGTAGCTGGGACTATAGGCGTTTGCCACCATGCCCAGCTAATTTTTGTATTTTTAGTAGAGACGGGGTTTCACCATGTTGACCAGGATGGTCTCGATCTCTTGACCTCATGATCCGCCTGCCTCGGCCTCCCAAAGTGCTGGGATTAAAGGCGTGAGCCACCGCGCCGGGCCTAGGGACAGATTTCTTATCATTTTTTCCTGAGCACTGACTCTGATGCATGATACCAAAGATCTCATAATGGACATAAGCCCAGAGTCAATTCTACCTCCTGGAAGGTTCCTAGTAAGTCTGGGCTGCAGGCCCAATGGGGGCATCTCATTATTCCCAGGGGCAGTATCTTGGGGGTCCCCCAGCATATGCAACATGCGGGATCCCTCTGTCTGCCAGATTTTCAGTCATGCCAATGTCCATCCTTTATTTGGGTTACCACCAGACCATCTGCAGGAAAAGATGTAGCCCTTGGCTGCACGTAACATCCCTTGCCTCATTTTATTGTTCAATGGCCCATACATTTGGATGGACGCATTGGCTTTCACCAGCCAAGTCCAATGGATGGCGTAGTTGCATGAGCTCCGTTTCTCCTACACAATATTGTTCATGAATCCTACACAGAGGGCTAGCCACAGTCCAGTCTTTGTTTTCATTATCACAGTTCTAGTCCATGTAATCAAAGGAGTGTGTCCATGAAAGTAACTGCCCACCAACGTTTTGTTAGTTGTGCTTGTGACATTTTGCCACAGAGGGCACTTTCAGTTTCCTCTCATGTGGCAGGTGCTAGATCCTTGCTCAGTAAGCCAGGGCTCCGGTGTTATTACCCTATGCCGTGACAATACTCAGGGAATAATGGTTGATATGGTTTGGTTGTGCCGCCACCCAAATCTTGAACTGTAGCTCCCATAATTCCCATGTGTCATGGGAAGGACCTGGTGGGAGGTAATGGAATCATGAGGGCGGGTTTTTTCCTGTGCTGTTTTCATGATAGTGAATAAGTCTCATGAGACCTGATGGTTTTATAAAGAAGAGTTCCCCTGCTCAGGTTCTCTCTCTTGCCTGATGCCATGTAAGATGTGCCTTTCTTCTCTTTCACCTTCTGTCATGATTGTGAGTCTTCCCTAGCCATGGAACTGTGTCATTAAACCTTCTTTATAAATTACCCAGTCTTGGGGTATGTCTTCATTAGCAGTGCGAGAACAGACTGATTCAATGGTTTAGTTTACCACTGGCAGAAAGAGAGGGTTGCTGTGGTCTATGACAGGAGGAGGTTCAGGGTGGCAGATCCAGCACGTTGTCAGGTTGCCTGCCATGGCCACAGCTTGAAAGAGTCCACCAAAGCATTACAATTCTAGGCTTCTACTGCCACACCCTGTAGAAAAAGCGGATTGACAGGTTCATGTTCCACTCCCATCTGTCCAAGGGGGCCCAGGTGTTTCCCGCTTATCAGGTAAGAATTGGGCTGGGCGTGATGGCTCATGCCTGTAATCCCAGCACTTTGGGAGACTGAGGCGGGTGGATCACCTGCGGTCAGGAGTTCAAGACCAGCCTGATCAACATGGAGAAAACTTATCTCTACTAAAAATACAGAAATTAGCTGGGTGTGGTGGTGCATGCCTGAAATCCCAGCTACTTGGGAAGTTGAGGCAGAAGAATCACTTGAACCCAGGAGGTGGAGGTTGTGGTGAGCCGAGAACGTGCCATTGCAACAAGAGCGAAACGCCATCTCAAAAAAAAATTGGGCTAAGTTGGTGTAGTGACCTAGTCTATCTGTCCCTATCCTGTGGCTGCCACCTCTCAGAGCACCCCTTGCCCTTACTGCTTAACCCAGACCTTTTGGGCTCAGTTGTCCAGTCTAAGAAGAGAGGTCGTGTCCTGTACAAACTTAATATGCCTGATAACATTGCCCACCTGACTGGAAGGATCTGATGTCCTTAGTGCCCCTAGAGGGACCCTAGCAGCCTTGTATTCCTTGGTTTTGTCACTCACCCTTGTGAGATCACATAGAGGGGAGGAGAGGTACTGAGGGGAAGCATTACCTCCAGATTAGAGTCAGAGGGCCCTATCTGGGGTACTGTGGCAGCCTGACTGCAAACCACCTACAGGACATGCTCTCTAAAGCAAAAAAAGAAGAATTGTTGGACACATGAGGATTTTGCAGGCTCAGGTCAATCAGGCAGCTGCCTGGTCCACCGCCACCCTTACCAAGTTCAGTGTTTCTCAACACGTGTTGCAATGCTGTGTTTTCATTGCATTTAGTGCCCAGGTACCATCCCACCAGCAGGTTGTCTTGATGTTCTCTCCTCAGTGTGTGAATCGGCTGTTCCATCATTGAATGGTTTCACTGGCCGATGCATAATAGGGTGCATGGAAAGCTCATCATATCCTCTGAAAGTGTCACATGTGTCTTGTTGCTTGGGCAGTGAAGGATGTTTGTAGGTTAACAGGACATCTCATAGAGTATCCAAAAAACATGACCTAAGTTATCTCAAGGGTGGCTATGGTATTCCTAGTGTCCACATGAGTGACATGTATTTGTCCCTTCCAGGCAGGAAGCTGTTGGCATAGTCTCTGTCGTCACACAGGGGATCCTTTAATAGTCTAGTCACTCAGCCGCCATTCTTCTGACCATTTGGATAGGCTGCTGACAATGGCCCATGAGTCAGTGAAAATGTAGCAATATGGTGGTATGGGTGGCCTGCTTGGCCATTACCACTGCAGGTAGTTTGGTCGGTTGGTTGGAACATCTGTGTTCAGTCTGAGTCAAAAGATGGCCATCCACTGATACAGCCCAATAGACCCCACCTGCTTTTAGTTTCACAGAGCCATCACTAAATAATGCCATATTTTTGGTAGGCATGTGTTTGAATCTTGGGCCCCAGGTAGCCACAGGAAAAGCTGCAGCATTCCCTATGAGTTGCTTGGTCTCCTCTGGGAATACATCCGTTTGCTCATGGAGACTACTAGTGCTACTAGAGAGACCTAGCACCCTGGTATTGCTTGGTCCTGTCCCCTACCCTTGTGCGATCCCATAGATCGCACAAGGTGTGACTCCTTTGGGGTCACATACCCCAAGGGAGCTACAGCATCCCCTTCACTTCCTGCTGGACTGGAGTGATCAGCCAGAGGTTAAAGCTTTGAGTTTTCACAGTTCCTTTCTGAGTATGTGCCCTGTCCTGAGCATGTGCATGGCTTTAAAATTCTCAGTATATGGATCAACTGAGGTCAGGTGTTCAAGACCAGCCTGGCCAAATGGCAAAACCCCATCTCTACTAAAAATATAAAACTTAGCTGGGTGTTGTGGTGCCTGTCTATAGTACCAGCTACTCAGGAGGCTTGAACCTGGGAGGCAAAGGTTGCAGAGAGCCGAGATCATGCTGCTGTACTCCAGCCTGGGTGATGGAATGCGACTCTGTCTTAAAGACACACACGCACAAATTCCTAGTATATAAAGGTGCTTTTGAATGCCTTAATTCGACAAAGAAACTCTTTGCCTAGCCTTTCCTCCCTGGCACTATTGAATACCTCAACAGTTACTTTTTGACCCTGGTGTTTGTGGGCTGTTCATTTGCCTTAAAATGTTTTAAAGAAATTCTTGCTGCCTTTTCACCATGAGTGAGTTCTAGGTAAGGTGAAACAACGATAAGTGCTTTGTGTCAGTTTTCCAATAGCTCGTAGACAGGTTTATATAGACAAACTCTTTGTGAATGAGATCTTTTCTTTCTCTGGAACTAGGAATCTGGGTCCCACAGCTGGTAGAAATGAATGTAGGCTATTTTATTTTTTTTATTTTTTTTTTTGAGACGGAGTCTTGCCCTGTCACCCAGGCTGGAGTGCAATGGCATGATCTCAGCTCATTATAACCTCTGCCTCCTGGGCTCAAGTGATTCTCCTGCCTCAGCCTCCTCAGCTGGAATTACAGGCACGCATGCCACCATGCCTGGCTAATTTTTGTATTTTTAGTAGAGACAGGGTTTCACCATGTTGGCCAGGCTGGTCTCGAACTCCCGACCTCAGGTGATCCAACTGCCTTGGCTTCCCAAAGTGTTGGGATTACAGGCGTGAGCCACCAAGCCTGGCCTAGGCTACCTTCTTAGGACCACTGTCACTATCAAGCCAGGGAAAGGGGGTGAGATAAGGGCAAATAAAAATGACACAAGGTTCCATTTTTAAGTTGCTTTTTATTTTTTCTGGTTCAAGGTCCACTTGAATCAGATTCAACCACTTGGTTGGTGTAAACCTTGGACGATTTTCCAGAGTTCAATTAGAGTCTTTTCTAACAGTTTTTGCTTTTTTCAATTTTTAATTTTTGTGGCGAAATGGGCTCTTGGAGCTACATTCTACCCCCTTTGTGCTGACATTACCCCTCCCCCAGTATTTTTAGTGAGGAAAAGAAACTAATTTGGAATTGATGTCTGGGAGAGATAACTAAGGAGCTGGAGCCACTAATTCCAAAACAGCAAGAACACAGCTAAAACCTTTAGGCAAGGTTACATTTAAATAGCTAACATTTCTAATCATTAATAGAACTTCTACACTGTTGCTGTTTTTCACTTTTCCCAACCCACTGGTGTGATGAGTTAAATTCAAGCACCAAAACCAACAAGTTCCAGGGCAAAAATGAATTGCTTTGTTACAGTATAATTTTATTATGATGAGTACCTTCTTTAAAAAACAATATTGGTTTATAGAGTTTAAGATAAAAAGTAACAAAATATTGGTGTGGTGGCTCACACCTGTAATCCCAGCAGTTTGGGAGGCTGAGACAGAAGAATTGCTTGAGGCCAAGAGTTCAAGACTAGCCTGGACAACACAGCAAGCCCCTCTCTCTTAAAAAAAAAATAAAACAAAAAATTAGTCAGATGTAATGGCACAAATGTAGTCCCAGCTACTCAGGAGGCTGAGGTGGGAGGATCACATGAGCCCAGGAGGTTTGGGCTGCGGTGAGCTATGATCGAGCTCCTGCACTCCAGCCTGAGTGACAGCATCACGGGTGAATTCTCCAAAAAAAAGAAAATAACAAAGATCAACTTTGAAAACAGAAAGATTAATGAGGATAAAAGTGGATAACATACACAGACTAATTTCAGTAATGAATATAAAGCTTCACTAATGAAGGCAGGGTGGTGATATTGGCCTTAGTGCAGACAACCAGGTCAATGGCACAGAATTACAACCACACATAAATTGCCAATTGGTTTTTTTATAGGTGCCAGGTTAATCCATGTTGAAGGATAGTCTTTTCACAAATGATGCTAAGACAAATGGGCAGCTTTTACAGGAAGAAAATGAACCTTTATCCATACTGCCCAACAAATGCACACATATGGATCACAGACCTAAATGTAAAATCAAAACTATTAGCTTAGAGGAGGAAACACAGATGACTTTATCTGTAACCTTGGAGTAGTCAAAATATTTCTTAGGATACAGAAAGCACTAACCATAAAAAAAAATGATAAATTGGGTTTATAAACTTTAAAAACTTCTGCTTGTCAAAATATACCATTAACAAAATGCATAGAAAATCCCCTGAATGGGAAAATAAATAAGATGCATTTTCACATATGAATGCATATAGCAAGTACAATGAAAATAATATTCCATTTATAGTATGAATAATATATACAATAGTTGAATTCCAGGCATAAATATAAAGGGAAAACATAACTGAAAGGTTGCACCTTATACTTGATTGTAAAGACTGTAAGAAAGATAACACTTCCTAATTTAGTGAAGATATTTTAACATAAGACTAATTAATTTTTATCAGGATATTTGAAATAATAATTTAAAATGGGATTTCCAAGTGAAGGAAACATGCCCTTGTTTTTAGTTGGTTGACTATACTTCTTTTTTTTTTTTTTTTGAGATGGAGTCTCATTCTTGTCACCCAGGCTGGAATGCCATGGCGTAATCTCGGCTCACTGCAACCTCTGCCTCCTGGGTTCAAGCAGTTCTCCTGCCTCAGCCTCCCGAGTAGCTGTGATTATAGGTGCATGCCGCCATACCTGGCTAATTTTTGTGTTTTCAGTAGCAACGGGGTTTCACCATGTTGGCCAGGCTGGTCTCGAACTCCTGGCCTCAGGTGATCCACCCGCCTTGGCCTCCCAATAGTTTGCTGACTATTATTAATAGTGCATTTAAAAACTCAGATTGGATTGGGGCAATCAAGAATTCTAGAATTGGTCTTTGATTTGTTAGTGGATATTCAAATAAACCTTCAAAAAAAAGGTCAAGAATACTGGAATAAAAATTAGGCCATGAGCAGCCCCAAATACCATAACAAGAAACATAATCTTAAAAAATGTTCTGAAGATGTATGCTTTCGCTGTAGCTAAAACACACACCCCTATTATTGTTGAAACTGCACTTTGTAACACCGGGTAGCCTAGAAGATATAATGCCTCAATTGATTTTTGGTTTACTGAGGGCTGAGGACTAGAAACAAATGCATAGGAAACGTGTGCAGAAAAATCGAAAGAAAACCCTATACAAATGACAAGATTAATCATGGATATGGAATCAAGATTAACTTTCCAGAATGCCATGAAACCCATTACTCCTACAATCACAGAACCAATAGCAAAAGTCACCCACAAGGAACACATTGGATGAGGAATTAACAATAAGGAAACAATGAACATAGCTGCTGATGCCACCATGACATTTCGAACAGTGTTTTCTACTATTGCAGCATACTGATCAAAATATATAAATACGTGGTTATACACCATTAGGGGAATTTGACAGTTTTCAGCTATGCTTCGTAATTGGAGTAACATTATTTTCTTATCCCTTGAGGAATAAACATCTGTTGTCTGAATGAAGCCCCGGGAAGAAATGATTTCCTTTGATGATGAAATATTAACATCATACTCAAAATTTGGAAAATTGCTAAATCAGGAATATTATTCATAAAAGTATTCTTATCATTAGGATCTTGGCTCTTACCTTTTAAATATTGCATATATGCACTTAACCAAAACTCTGTAAAATTTCTATCTGTATAGTAATTTTTTTCAAAAATTTTAATACAGTTTTCCAGTTTTTGCCTAACATCTTTATCCCAGTAGTCAACTTTTTTAGTAACAATAACCATAACCCTGGGGCCATAATCTGAAAAATAACCTTCCTCTACATTAAAATATGGTGTGATGTAGGAATCATCACTTGCCAGATTTCGAAGGTCTAAACCTTCCCCCACTTGAAAACACCCATATATACTGCTTGTGAGGTACAAAATGTATAGAAAGACTACAAAAAACTTGGACTCAGTGCTTGTGAGCAAAGGGCCAAAATAGTCTCTAAAAAACAAAGTCACTGGATGGCTATCAGTTCCATGTTTATCTGGAACAGCACCGAAGGGGAAACAGCAGGACTTTTTAAATGAGGACCATTTTGGGTCAGCATTTACCAACCAGCATAGGCAGACTATTTCTCTTTTACCATCCAAGGCCATAAATGCTCCAAAACAGGTGATGCTATAAAAATAGCAAAATAACAGGCTTGTCCCTGTATAGGTACAAAAATATTGTACGGACCTAAAAGAGCTCATAACCCCTGTATAGAAGGCCAGGATGTTAGTAATGGTGGTGATTGCAATGGACACTGCCACTTTGGAATAGACACTGGACATCCGCTCTCGTATGTCATCTGTGAGGCTGGTCTCATGCCAGGCAGAAATCATGATAAACATGTCATCGACCCCAACACCTGTTAAAAAAAAAAAAAGAAACAGAATCTTCATACATACTACTATCCACTAAAAATTAAATAGTTTGATTTAAACCATTTTCTTTTTCTATCTCTTAAGGTTTTATTTATCTTGCCCAATCTTTGCTTAAATATTATCTTCTCTGTGATGCTTTCCCTGGTTGCCTCTGAATTTACAACAGAACTCATCACAACTTCCTTCATAATAAGTATTTGCTTTGTACATACACCTACGATTGCACATAGCACAGTATACTCTACTCTTCACTTAGGGTGTTTCCATGATGAGATCAGAAAACCTGGCTAGATGGGTGTTAATCAAACGAGCATTGGCAGTGTATTGTCGATTCCAATAGATTGCTTGACAGATCATTCTCTCTTACATTTCATGTTCACGTACAGACACATCCAGCCAACATTCTGTTGCTTGAAATATAAGCTGGACTTAACTTGTTCTACAGTTAGCATCTGGCTATCTCTGTGATATGATTTGAGAGGCAACACACAGTTTATAAAGACACACAGGCACATGCACAACTGTAATTTTTCTGCTAGTTTGTTTCTGATACCTAGAATGCTAGTATTCAGATTTCACTTGCCCGGGTCATTATAATGAGATCAGAAAAATGTGTCAAGGTAAATCTTAAGAATTCTTTACATTCTTTACATGTGAATGCCTACTAGATAATTAGTTCCTTTCCTCAATGACCTTTCAGATTTGGCAGAATAGGAGAACATCTGAGGATTTTCAAGTCATGACTGAAGCCTGGGAAAGGAGGATCACAAAAAAAAGTGAACTGAAAAATGCAACATGAGCATGTTGCAGATAAATTTCACCTCCCTCAAACTTCCTACCAGACATGTGAGTAATGAGCTGCATTATGACAATAGGATGGTTGTGGTATCAATAGGTGATGGGAATTTTTCAGCTCCATTATAACCTTCTGGGACTACCATTGTATATGTGGTCTGCCTTGTATATGCAGTCTATCTTTGGCCAAAACATTGTTATGTAGTGCATAATGGTATAAGAAGAAAATATTTGACCTTTCAATTAATCAAGGGATGCAAATTAAACCACAAGTGAGACACTTGCTTTTCTTATTAATCAATATTAACAAGACTGAGGATTTCTGGATGGTTGTCTGCAAATGGACACACTTGTAGTCTGCTAGGGAGAAATGTAAATTGGTACACACTTTTTCAGTCCACGTTTGCAACAAAGCAAGAGACTTAAAGAGGGAATACCTTTGACCTATAATTCTACTTCTAGGAATTTGTCCTAATTGGACAAATGCTCAAAAGTAGAACAAGTGTGTTCGTTTTGATATAATTTATAGTAGGAAAATATTGAAAACAACATAACCCATAACAATATGAGATGGACTGAATCAAGCCTAGCATTAGATTAGAGTCATACTCAGTCTTTTTAAAAAGAGATAGATATTTAATGTTAAACGAAAATTTCTTGTTATAAAATAGGATGTTTGAAGTGGAGAGATAGCTCTATGTGCATATTTGCATAGAACAAATTCTGGATGGATATACATAAAAATATTAGCGGAAATTACCCTGGAAGGGTAGAATTACAGTTTTCCATTTTTCTTTGTATTTTTGGTAGGTTCAGAATGTATTTTACAGTAAGCATGAGAAAATAAAGGTGTTTATATTTTAGAAAGTAAGTATCTTGGAAAAACTGGTATTTGGTTCTCTGGGGGAGATTAGCTTATTTATTCTAGTTTTTCAAGGCATATCTTCCTCATACACACTCACACCTAATCATCCAGTGTACCTCACAGCCATAAATAACTATAGTTAAGACATATACAATTGATTTAATACAAGCCATTTTGTAGAGTTTGTGTGAAGGACATCCCTGTATACTACTGTAGACTTTATAAACACTGGATACTTAGGCTACACTACATTTATTTTAAAAATATTTTTCTTTCTTCAATAATAAATTAACCTTAGCTTACGGTAACTTTATTATTTTATAAACTTTTAAGTCTTTAAAAAACATTTTTTTTGGCTTTTTGTGATAACACAGCTTAAAACACAAGAACGTTGGATAGCCGTACAAAAATATTTTCTTTCCTTATATCTTTAATCTATAAGGCTTTTTCTATTTAAAAGAATTTTTTTTTATTTTTTTACTTTCTAAACTTATTAAAAACTAAGATACAAAAACACACATTAGCATAGTAGTGCGTACCTATAGTCCCCCAGCTACTTGGGAGGCTGAGGCAGGAGAATTGCTTAAACCCAGGAGGCAGAGGTTGCAGTGAGACGAGATTGAGCCACTGTACTTCAGCTTGGGTGGCAGAATGATACTCCAACTCAAAAAACAAACAAACAAACAACAACAAAAAAAAACCCCAAAATCATACCCATTAACCTAGGCCTACATAGGGTCAGAGTCATCACTATCACTGTCTTCCATCTCCACATCCTGTCCCACTGGAAGGTCTTCAGTACATATGGAGTTGTCTCTCATGATAACAATGCCTTCTTCTGAAATACCTCCTGAATAACCTATGTGAAGCTATTTTATAGTTAACTATTTTTTTATAAGCTAGAGCACACTCTAAAATAATGACATAAAATTTAGCATAGTGAATAAATAAAGGAGTAACAATTGTTTATTAAGTATTATGTTGTGTACATAATTGTATGTGCTATACTTTCATAAGACTGGCAGAGCAATATGTTTGTTTATCCCAAGACATAAGGAAAGAAAATATGATTGTACCACTGTCCAATATGTTTGTGTTTTAAGCTGTGTTATCACAAAAAGTCAAAAAGTTAAAAAAAACTTAAAAGTTCATAAAATAAAGTTACAGTAAGTTAAGGTTAATTTATTATTGAAGAAAGAAAATACTTTTTTTTTTTTGAGGTGGAGTCTCCCTCTGTTGCCCAGGCTGGAGTGCAGTGTCATGATCTCAGCTCACTGCAACCTCTGCCTCCTGGGTTCAAGCAATTCTCCTGCCTCAGCCTCCTGAGTAGCTGGGATTATAGGCGCGTGCCACCACGCCCAGCTGATTTTTGTATTTTTAGTAGAGACGGGGTTTCACCATATTGGCCAGGCTGGTCTCGAACTCCTGACCTCGTGATCTGCCTGCCTCGGCCTCCCAAAGTGCTGGGATTACAGGTGTGAGCCATCGTACCCAGCCTTTTACTTTTTTTATGTTTAGATATATCTGGATACACAAATACTTACCATGGTATGACAGTTACCTATAGTATTTAGTATAGTAACATGCTGTACAGGTTTGCAGCCTGGGAGCAAGAGGCCAACAGAGCCTAGGTGCGTTGTAGGATATACAATCTAGGTTTGTGTAAGGACACTCTAGGAAGTTTACACAATGACAAAATTGCCTATGGACGCGTTTCTCAGACCCTCAATGTTAATTGATGCACGGCTGTATTTTTAGTGACTTGTATTTTGATTTTTGCATGTGAACTGCTGTTCATGTACATGGTCTGTTTTTCCACTGGGATACTTGATCTTTCTACTTCTAGAGATGTCCAGTTCGATTACACTTCCCTATTTCCTGGCACCTGATTTTTGGACTATAGAGCCACCTCCATACAATTCTTTCCCTTGTATCCCCTACCCAGCCACATATGCAGTGTGTAGCCTCCTGCTGTGTTTTACTCACCTAGAATAAGAAATGGTGAATTGGCAACTATGATGACAAATGGCACCCCATGTGCAAGAGCAGGCCAAAGCTGCTCACCACTGCCAAGAAAGCAGAAATCACGCCAAAGGCTGCAACACACATTTTGTTTTGTATGCAGTCAAACATGTAAATTTGGAGGGAAAAATTGTGGAATTTGTGGTGGTGGCTTTCATCCACGCGTAACATTCTTGACTGGGACGCCTAGGTAGAAACCTCTAGGGCAATAATTTCCACACGTATCTGCTGGAGACATTTAATTCCCAAGCACTTTCTCAGACCCGCTGAAAAATAAAATAAAATAAGAAAGAAAGAAAGGGGGCAGAAAAGTTGGAAATCTGTAAATCTGTACTTTAACCAACTCTCCTACGTGTGATTCTTTGCAGCCAGCCAAGTGCTAATTCATTGACAAGCATTTCGGAACCACAGAGAATTACTAAAACTGCTGATGGCTGATTCCACTTTGGTCTTCAGAAGGGCATACAATGTATAAAGATGTAATATGTGACAGATAGTAGAAGAGGTTTTTCTATGGTTTTGGAGTTTAACTGGTATCAACTCAGTACAGACTATTTTAAATTTAGGATGCTACATAAAATCCCTAGGGAAATCACAAAGAAAATCTCCAAAAAATATCACAAAAAGGGATGAAAAGAGAATCAAAACAGCTCACTAGAAAAATATAAACTAAACATAAAGCATCATGGAATGTCACTGTGATAGAAATCTTACTACTTATGCCTGGTACAGTATAATTCCCAAGTGTATTGTATACCAGAAAAAGAAAGTAACTATTAAAAAAAAAATGAAATGTGACTAGGTGTAGTGGCTCATGCTGCACCCACCAGGAGAGGCTCACAATGTAATCCCATCACTTTGGGAGGCTGAGGTAAGAGGATCACTTGAGGCCAGGAGTTCAAGACCAGCCTAAGCAACACAGCAAGACCCTGTCTCTATGAAAAGTAATAAAAATTAGCCAGATGTGGTGGCATGTGCCTGTAGTCCCAGCTATTCAGGAGGCTGACGTGGGAGAATTGCTTCAGTTTAGGAGTTCAAGACTACAGTAAGCTATGATTGTGCCACACCACTGCAGCCTGGGCAACAGGGCAAGACCCTGTCTGAAAAGAAAAAAGAAATGTGAAGAAAAGAAAGCAGACAGAGGAAATGAAGGACAAAAAAGGTATAAGGCAGATAGAACACAAAAAATACTAAAAGCAAGTTTTTTCTTATCAGCAATTACCTTAAATGTAAATAGATTAAACTCTCCAGTCAAAAGACAGGTTGGCAGAATGGATAAAACAACATGATTTAACTATATGCTGTTTATAGACTCACTTTATCTCCAAAAATATAAGTAAGTTGAAAGTATATAAAAAGATAACTTTACACAAATAGTAACCAAAACAAAAGCAGGAGTGGCTATACTAACATCAGGCAAAATAGACTTAGAGATAAAGAAGTACATTATATATTGATAAAAGGGCCAATTCACCAAAAAGCTATAACAACTGTAAACATATGTGCACTGCATAACAGAGACCCAAAATACATTTAGTAAATATGACAGAAGTGAGAGAGTGATAGAGAGCTCTACACTAATAGCTGGAGAGGGCTAGGCATGGTGACTTACCACCTGGCCAACATGGTGAAATGCCATTTCTACTAAAAATACAAAAACCAGGTAAGTGTGGTGATGCACATCTGTAATCCTAGCTACTCAGGAGGCTGAGGCAGAATAATCGCTTGCACTTTGGAGAAGCAGGTTACAGTGAGGCAAGATTGCGCCACTGCACTCTAGCCTGGGTGACAGAGTGAGACTTCATCTCAAAAAAAAAAAAAGAGGTTGGCGAATGCAATATACCACTTTCATCAATGCATAAAGCATCTGAGTCAAATATCAATAAGGACACAGAGAAAACGAACAACACTACAAACCAATTAGATCCTACAGAAATATATAGAAGACTCAACCCAACAACAGTAGGATATATATTCTTCTCTAGTGCCCTCGGAATATTCTCCAGGGTAGACCATATGTTAGTCTGTAAAACAAGTCTGAATAAATTTTAAATGACTGAAGTTATACAATGTATGTTTTTCTAACCAATAATAGAATAAAGCTAAAAATCAATAACAGAAGGAAACCTGGAGTATTAATAAATCTACAAAAATGAAACAATACACTATTAAACAATCAAGGGATATTAGAAAATTGTTAAGAATGAAAATGAACACATAACATACCATAACTTATGGGATACAGTGACAATAGTGCTCAGAGGGGAATTTATAGCTATAAATACCTACATTAAAAAGAAAAAAGATTTCAAATCAATAACTTAACACCTTGTGGATCTAGGAGAAGGAGGAAAAACCAAACCTGAAGCTAACAGAGGTGCCTTAGTCTGTTCTGCCCACTATTACAAAATGTCATAGACTGGGCAACCTATAAACAACAGAAAATTGCTTCTTACAATTCTAGAGGCTGAGAAATCCAAGGTCAAGGCCAATAGATTCAGCGTCTAGTGAACGTTTGCTCTTTGTTCCATAGATGGTGGCTTCTTGCTATGTCCTTACATGGGGGAAGGGGCTAAGAAGCTCCCTCAGAACTCTTTTATAAGGGCACTAATCCCATTCAATCACTCCTCAAAGGCCCCATCTCTTATTACTATCACATGAGGAATTAGATTTCCACAAGGGAATTTTGGGAGGATACATTCAAACCACAGGAAGAAGGAAGGAAAGAATATGGATTAGAACAGAGGTAAATACAGAAAAGAAAAACAATAGAATTAATCAACCCAAAATCTGGTTCCTTGAGAAGATCAACAAAACTGATTAAATTTTACTTAGTGTGACAAAGAAAAAAGGAGAGAAGACACAAATAACTAAAGCTGATATGA
This sequence comes from Aotus nancymaae, assembly GCF_030222135.1. Taxonomy (NCBI): domain Eukaryota; kingdom Metazoa; phylum Chordata; class Mammalia; order Primates; family Aotidae; genus Aotus; species Aotus nancymaae. The sequence continues at coordinate 7,903,297 of NW_026988492.1, read as the reverse complement.
AAGCAGAGACGTTACTATTGACCTTATAGAAATAGAGAAGTTTATAAGAGATACTATTAAAAACTGTATGTCCATAAACTGGATAACCTAGATGAACATGACTTCCTACAAAAACACAAATGGCCCACACTGACTTAAAGTGAAAGAAAAAAATCTCAACAGACATGTAACAAAATATTAAACCAGGAATTGAAAAACTCTCAACAAAGAAAAGTCCAGGGCCAGATTTCACTGACGAATTTTACCAAATATCTAAACTGGAGGTAACAGGAATCCTTCTCAAACTCTTCCAAAAAATTGAAGAGGAGGGAACACTTCCTAACTCGCTCTAGGAGACCATAATTACACTGATACAACACCAGACAATGACATCACAAGAAATGAAAGCTACAAACCAATAGCTCTCATGAATATCGGTGCAAAGTCATTAACAAATGCTAGTAAGTCCAATCCAAAGCGTATTAAAAGGACTATACGTCACAGCCAGGTGGGATTTATCCCAGAAGGGTAAGAGTGAGTCATCAGGAGACAGTCAATCAATGTAATATGCCATGTTTATAGAACAAAGGACAACAACCACATGATCATCTCAATAGATGTTAAAAAGGCATTTGACAAAATCCAACACACTTTCATAATAAAAACACTAAAAAACTAGGAATATGAAAAAATTTTTCTCAAAATAATAAAAGCATTTATAAAAATAGCAAAATTAACATCATACTCAAGGGTGAAAGAATGAAAGCTTTCCTCTAATATCAGATCAGAAACAAGACCGAAAAGACTTCCACTTCCACCACTGATATTCAATATTGTACTGGAAGTTCTAGCCAGAGCAATTAGATAAGAAACATAAATAAAAAGCATCTAAACTGGAAAGGAAGGAATATAACTCTCGCTTTTCAGAGATTACATGATTGTATATATGAAAAACACTAAAGAATTCGGAAGAAAACTACCAGAGTTGATAAATTCAGCACAGCTTCAGGATACAAGATCAATAGCAAAAAATTAGCTGTGTTTCTATGCATGTGCAATGAACAATCCAAAAAGGAAATTAAGAAGGTATTTCCACTTAAATTGCTCAAAATGAATAAAACACCTATGAATAACTTTAACCAAGGTGGTGAAGGACCTGCACACTGAAAACTACCAAACACTGGTAAAAGACACTTAAAAAGATCTAGATAAATGGAAAAATCCTTAGTTCCTGGGTTGGAAGACTCCATATTGCTAAAATTCCAGTCCTACTCAAAATAATCTATAGATTCAACACAATCCCGATCAAAATTCTGATAACATTTCCCCCCCAGAAATAGAGAATCCAATTCTTTTTTTTTTTTTTTTTTTTTTTTTTTTTTGAGACGGAGTTTCGCTCTTGTTACCCAGGCTGGAGCGCAATGGCGCGATCTCGGCTCACCGCAATCTCCGCCTCCTGGGTTCAGGCAATTCTCCTGCCTCAGCCTCCTGAGTAGCTGGGATTACAGGCACGCGCCACCGTGCCCAGCTAATTTTTTGTATTAGTAGAGACGGGGTTTCACCATGTTGACCAGGATGGTCTCGATCTCTTGACCTCGTGATCCACCCGCCTCGGCCTCCCAAAGTGGTGGGATTACAGGCTTGAGCCACCGCGCCCGGCCGAGAATCCAATTCTTAAATTCATGAGGAATTCGAGGAGTCTCGGATGATCTATATAATCTTGAAGAAGAAGAACAAAGTTGGAGGACTCAGTATTATTCAGCCATAAAAAGGAATGAAGTTCTGAAACATGCTACAAGGATGAACCTTGAAAACATTATGCCTAGTGAAATGAGACAGTCACAAAAAGGCAATTATATGATTCCACTTATATAAAATCTTTAGGAAAATTCATAGAGACAAAGTAGATTAAAGGTTAACTGGCACTGGGTGGGGGAGGGCGGTGGTGATGGGGAATTTATTACAAAATGATAGCAGAGTTCCTGTTTGGGATGATGCAAAATATTTGAAAACATAGTTGTAATGGTTGCATGCCAGTGTGGATGTAATCAGTGCCACTGAATTGTACACGTAAGAATGACTATGATAGCATATTTTATGTCATATATTATTATATTTTACCACAATAAAATATTTTTCATAAAGTAAGAGTTTCAAAAACTAATCAAAGCTTTTTACCTGCAGCATGATGTGACTGCAAACAGTATAATGAGGATGTATGCCAGGTGAAGCAAAGGGACCCCTGTCTGAGAAGGTGCCTCAAATTCCAGTCGTCTGGAAACCGATGTAAAGTGGACCACCTGCCACAAAAAATATACTCAGATAAATAACTTTTTTTTTTTTAAATTGCATTTTAGGTTTTGGGGTACGTGTGAAAAACATGCAAGATTGTTGCATAGGTGCATACGTGGCAGTGTGATTTGCTGCCTTCCTCCCCTTCACCTATATGTGGCATTTCTCCCCATGCTCTCTCTCCCCAACTCCCCACCCCCCGCTGTCCCCCCCACTCCCCCCCAACAGACCCCAGTGTATAGTGCTCCCCTCCCTGTGTCCATGTGTTCCCATTGTTCAACACCCGTCTATGAGTGAGAACATGCGGTGTTTGATTTTGTGTTCTTGTGTCAGTTTGCTGAGAATGATGGTTTCCAGGTTCATCCATGTCCCTACAAAGGATGTGAACTCATCGTTTTTGATGGCTGCATAATATTCCATGGTGTATATGTGCCACATTTTCCCTGTCCAGTCTCTCATCGATGGACATTTGGGTTGGTTCCCGGTCTTTGCTATTGTAAACTGTGCTGCAATGAACATTCGTGTGCATGTGTCCTTGTAGTAGAACGATTTATAATCCTTTGGATATATACCCAGTAATGGGATTGCTGGGTCAAATAGATAAATAACTTTTAATTACAATATTTTTGTGTGTGAGTTACAAACACTATTGAAACATTTTATCTTAGTGATGAAACAATATGTTAAAATTCAGCAAAAGATAAAAATACATGAATTAAGATTTTAGAATCGAGAAAATAATGTAAATTTGCTGCTTCCCACACATCTCGGGCGTGCTTCCTCAACTTTCTTTCAAATTCAAAGTTTAAATAAAACTCCTGAACAAACAAAATTTGAATTGTATATAAAACTTTGATATTTCTCTCTGTTTTTTGAGACTGGGCCCTCAATCTCCTGGGGCAAGTGATCCGCCTGGACCTTCTGAATAGCTGGGACTATAGGTGTGTGCCACCATGCCTGGCTAACTTTTGTATTTTTTGTAGAGATGGGGTTTTGAGAGGTTGCCTGGGCTGGTCTTGAACTCCTGGACTCAAGCAGTCCACCTGCCTTTGTGTCCCAAAGTTCTGGGATTATAGGCATGAGCCACCATGCCAAGCCTAAAACTGTTTAATCTTGTTCTCACTAACAGCTGAAAAAATTGTAACTTTTTCTAAATTTGTATTGGTTGGTGTATTTTACTATTTCAATTGCATAAATATTTCAGGAGGGCCTGGTCTTTGAAAGCTCTTCCCAGCAGGTGTCTCTTTCACTAGGCTTACTTATACGTCTTAATAGGGTTGCTGACCCAGCAATAACTGAACAGCTAATATGTAACTCACACTAAGTCAGGTGCTTTGTATGTAACTAACTTGAAAAATGCTAAGCTAGTTATCTTCTTAACACCATGGAACTTTTACGTAAAAGGTGGTTTGTTTTTTAATTCCAATGAGCTCCAATCAAGTTTTAGAGGGCTCCCCAAAACCAGCGAAGACTTTAACTAAAGTAGAATTTCAGAGCACTGTAATTTGATTAGAAACCAAATCCCAAAATTAAATATGAAGATCAATGTCTGTACTGAACAGGCCCATCTGGTGGACACAGGATTTGTGTTACCAACTAGAATGTTACCAAGGGGCATCGTCGGTGTTAATTGGATTGAATACCAAATACAGCAGAGCACACCCAGCCTAGAGGCAAGGACTCCATCAAGCAGTCAGGCAGTGCTTTTGTTAGGGTTCTGGGTGCAAGTCTTCCTCATCCCTTCCACCTTCTCCTGGCCTCCCTGTAAACCTGAACCACCAGATGCCTCAATTTTCTTAAGGCCAGGCTGTTCTTAATGTTGTTTAATTGGTCGAGGAAATGGATGATCCACTGCTTGCTCTGCACGTCGTCCTCAGGGAGCTCGGTCTTCAGGTAGTACAGCAGCCGCATGGCTTTGGCCTGCAGGAGTAACTGGCCCATTCCTAGGCCGTCCCCCAAGATGTGTCCTCCGAAGAAGCCGGTCAGGTAGAGGGGGTGTCCACTGTGGTTGTAGATGGGGAAGGAGATGCTGCTCAGATCGAGCGTTTTGTCTACCTGCCAGGCGTACAGGAGTGGATTGGGGGCCACGCAGAGTGCCCTGTACCTCGCGCACACCTGTTGGTATTGGATCTGGCTTCCGTTTCCCGGCGCCACACGCAGATCCTGTACCGCGCCGTCCAGTTTGCTGACTTCTGTAAAGGTGGCCGGGTCCAGCAGTGAGTCGCTGTGGGAGACCACTAGGAGCGAGATGAAATTGGTCTCCGTGCTCCTCCTGCAGGGGGAGAATCGGTAGGAGTCGTTGGTGGTGAAATGGTCCTGCACGAAGCGCCGCTCCGCCTTGGCCGGGCTCCCCACCGGGGTGTACTGGTACTCTAGGTTTTCTTCTTCGTCCTTGGGCAGGTACAGGAAGCCGGTGCCCAGCGCGGCCGTCAGCATCAAGGGCGCCAGCAGGAAGATCCAGGGGTGCGCGCCCACCTGCCATCCCAGCCACTGGAAGGCGCGGGACAGCGGTGCCTCTAGGCAGTCGGAGTGACAGCAGCGCCGGTGACCGCAGGCGGCTATGGGCTTGGGGGTTTCCTCCTCCGGCAGGGATGCATCGTCCAGCTCCCACGGCAGGCGGGCTGCAACGTCCGGCTCCAAAGGCAGGCGGGGTGCATCCTTCCCCTCCAACGGCAGGCGGGGTGCATCGTCCCCCTCCGTCAGGGGTGCATCCTCCCCGTCCGTCCGCAGGGGTGGTGCATCCTTCCCCTCCAACGGCAGGCGGGGTGCATCGTCCCCCTCCAGCGGCAGAGGGGTTGCATCGTCCCCCTCCGGCAGGGGTGCATCCTCCCCGTCCGTCCGCAGGGGTGGTGCATCCTTCCCCTCCAACGGCAGGCAGGGTGCCTCGTCCTCCTCCAATGGCAGAGGGGTTGCATCGTCCCCCTCCGGCAGGGGTGCATCGTCCCGCTCCGACGCCGGGGATCCTGGGGGTGCGGGGGGTCCCGGGAGTGGCTGCTTGCCCTCCGATTCTGATTCCTCAAATTCCCAGTCCCATTAGGTCCCGGTAGCGGAGTCCCGCTTGGTGAGCTTGGGCTTCTGCTCCGGCCACGTCTCGGGCTCAGGTTCCACCCGCGGCATTGATTCTTCCTCTAAGGAAGCACAGGAAGGACAGCAGGTGAAAAGCAGCTGCAGAGATCCCACCAGACGGTTTCCTGGCCCCACCCAACAGTTTCCTGGCCCCACCCAATGGTTTCCTGGCCCCACCCAACGGTTTCCTGGAGACATTCTGGGGGAGTTTGCGCTCAAGCCGCGCGCCGGGACGCGGAGGCTGTGTTGAGAGCACGTGGTTTGCCCCTTGGCCCAACTAATCTGAAATGTGTTTGTGTGGCCTGCCTGGTCTCTCAGAGGTTCAGCAAATACAAGGAACGCTTCTTCAAGACCATCAAATGCGTGCCTATCCTATGGGACTCTCAACTTATTGGGAGAATTTGGGTGTTTCTTCCACGCACACAAATGGCGCAGAAATTCCACGTGTCCTGAGTGAACAGACTTTACCTTTCTTGGCATTCACCCAGTAGCAGTTTCAGGTAAGACTTTTGTGAACCTGACACACTGGACTTAGCTATTATTTTTATTTTCTGTCCACAGGTGTAACATGTACATACATTCTCCTTATAAAAAGACGTAAATTCATAGAATGAAAAGTAGGGGGAAAAAATCGAAATCTTTCTATCCCAATGTCTTAGAAGTGTTAAAAAGTGGGTCTACGTGCTTACAAACCCTTTCTATGCATATACATGCATATCAAAGATGTAGCAAATGTACCTTTTTCATAAATATTACTGCACTATTCATGTTATGCAATTACATTTTTCATCTACAGTGGCAGAAGATTTGAACATGTCAGTGCATATACATTTATCTTATTTTTTGGAACTACTCTATACTTTGCCAATGTATGAAAGAAACATAATTTAGCCAGAATCTTATTGACAGACCCATCGATTGTTTAGTCATTTGCTTTTATAAACAGTGCTTAGTAAATGAGTATCTTTTTTTTAACCTGTACACAAGAATCATATCTGTGAGGTAATTTTTTTTAGAGTGAATTCACTAGGCCAAAGGATAGGTTCTTTTAAACTTTTAGAGCTATTGAGAAATTAAAATCCAAAGAAGTTGTATTAATTTATACCCTCATAAGCAATATATGAATTGCCATAGCCTATCTTACAATGTCAGCAAAGTGGTTTGTGCCACTGGTATCTTACTTTGGTTTAATTTTGAATTTATTGCTTAGTATCCTTATCTTTCCTTTTTGAGTGAACTGTCATGTCTTTTGTGTGCCTATTCCATTCTATAGTTTTGCTATTGGATTTTTGGAATTTTCTTCTTGGTTTATAGGAACCGTTCATAGGTTAAGAAAATGACCACTTTCCTTGCGATCAGAGTTACAAGCACTCCTCTCCCCCATTTTGCTCATTGCATCACTTCTTTTTGTAATTCAATTAATGAATACTTTTCTTTCGTGAGTTGTTTTTTGTCATAATAAATTTTTTGTGATTATAACTGCTGTGGTTTGAATGTATGTGTCCCTCCAAAATTCAAAGGTTGTAACTCAAACCCCAATGCAATAGCCTTTAGGGGTGAATAAGTCATGATGGTATACCTTTTATGAATGGGATTAGTGACCTTATAAAAGCGCTGGAGATAACTAGCTAGGTCCTTTTGCCCTTCCACTCTTTTGCCACATGAAGACATAGCCTTCCTTCCCTCCAGAGGGTGCAGTAACAAGGCACCAACTTGGAAGCAGAGACTGGGCCCTCCAGACACCAAACGTGCCAACATCTTGATTTTAGACGTCCCCCATCCAGATAAATTCCTGTTGTTTGTAAACAGGATCTCAGATATTTTGGCATAACAGCAATAATGAACTAATACAATAATTATCTGCTTTAAAAAATTTTAAATATTAATCCATCTGGAATTTATTTTAGTTTAATGTAAGCAGTTAAGAATCAATGACATTGATTGATTGTTGTCAAGTAACAACTGTGCTACACTTTCCATCATAATATGGAATTGTAATTGAAACATGGTTGTCCAATCAAGGATTACATCTAGTCCCCTTTCCTTGTATGGCCTTGTGAATAGTAATCAGCTACAGAACATAAGTGGAAGTGACAGGTGTTACTTCCAGACCAAGACCTTTAAGAATTGCTCTGTGCCATCCCATCACCTAGTCATAGGTGACAGAGGAACCTATTTGAACTGTGGCACATAAGCTGGCAGGAAGCTGGGTTCCTGAAGCATCGTGGGCAAGATGCCTAGTCACTGACCAGACACATCTATAGTGACTGTTAATGAACGAGAGATATATTTGTACTGCGATAAGCCACTAAATTGTTAGTTTGGCTTTACTAGTAGATAATCCATGAAGATATAGCTGTCCCTATGTTCCGACAAAAAAACGGAACTCCTTTCATGAGTTCATGGAAGATGGAACTTCAACCACTCATATCTGAGCATACTTTGTTTTACTTTGCACTCTACCTGTTGACATTGAAAGAGAGGTGTTAGTTACACAGCATTTGTAAAGGATCTGGAAGAAAGGTGGTTTATCAGTGGGAGAATTTCAGAGTTAACCAGATGTTAAAATGAGAATTCTCTTCAGTGCACTCGTGTCATCCACATCAGTAGATCTGACTGTGGCAGTACCTGAAAGTAAAAAGCAGAAGTACATCAAACCAGTCCATGCTTATTTTAATTCAACTATCAGTAATAATGCTTCATTTAAAATAAGGCATCCAAAGCAAATTTAAATTAGATGGTTTGCCAGTGTAACAGAAGAAGCCAGTTTTGGCTGCTGGAGACAGAGTTAACAATTGCACAGGAATCTTATCAATAACCTGTATTAAGCAAAATACCCCTTTTTTTGTAAATATAAGTGAATAATCAAAGATTATATCTGAGGAATATAACATGAAGAAGGAGGAAGATGAGCTGAGAAAATGTCTAAAGTAATTGAAGGATAATATTTGGTGATTTAATCAGTGTTGAATTTAAAATTGATGAAGCATGGCCGGGCGCGGAGGCTCACACCTATAATCCCAGCACTTTGGGAGGCCGAGGCAGGTGTATCACTTGAGGTCAGGAGTTTGAGAGCAGCCTGGCTAACATGGTAAGACCCTGTATCTACTAAAACCGCAAAAAAAATTAGCTGGGCACAGTGGTGTGTGCCTGTAGTCCCAGCTACTTAGGAGGCTGAGACAGGAGAATTGCTTGAACTCAGGAGGCAGAGGTTGCAGTGAGCCAAGATTGTGCCACTGCACTGCAGCCTGGGGGACAGAGTGAGACTGTCTTAAAAAAAAAACAACAAAAAAAAACATCATGTATGACAATATGTACTTTAGTTTGTTGTCCGAAGTCAGTCACATTTTACAAATGCTTGTCTTTGAAGAAAGACTTTGAAAACCAATCTAGTGCCCTACAATGTATTGAACTAGTTTGTAAATGAGTCCTTTATTCATTTTGTTGACATTTGTTCGAAATCAGTTGTGGATCTTTAATCAAAGTGTTTGTTGGATGGAACTTCAGCCAAACTTAAAGTTTTGAAACTTTTAGCAAATTTTAATTATTAAAAACAAAATTTATATTAGAAGCTATTGAAATTGTCACTACAAAAGTGAAGAAGGAAGTGAATATATGCTATAAGAATAAAACACTGTACAAGATTTAAATTTGAAATTTTATAATTGTGTTTTTTAATGTGAACTTGTAAGAAGAATTATTTTTGGGCCAGGCATGGTGGCTCACACCTGTATTCCCAGCACCTTGAGAGGCTGGGTAGGTGGATCACTTGAGGTCAGGAGTTCAAGACCAGCCTGACCAACATCATGAAACCCTGTCTCTATTAAAAATACAAAATTCGCTGGGCATGGTGGCACATGCCTGTAACCCCAGCTACTTGGGAGGCTGAGGCAGCAGAACAGCTTGAATCCGGGAGGCAGAGGTTGCAGCTAGCTGAGATCGTGCCACTGTACTCCAGCCTGGACAACAAGAGTGAAACTCTGTCTCAAAGAAAAAATAATAATAAAGGGAATTATTTTTGATGAGCATCTATTTTTATTTAGACAAATTTATATTCTGTAATGAATGGAATATTGAAAATGCTTATTTTGCAGCATCTCATTTGGTTTGGCAAAACATTCCAGATAATTAGAGCTAGAGATTCTTATTTTACTAGTTTTGTTTTTGAAAGTGTTTCTTGAGAATGGTACTCTGAATGAAGTAAAGAAGACAGTACCCATGTGTGATGGTTAATTTGTCATGTCCATTTGTCTGGCCTACAATACCCAATCATTTAATCAAGTGCTCATCTAGGTGTTGCTGTGAAGATAATTTGTGAAGATTATTAACATTTGCAATCAGTTCACTTTAAATAAAGTGCTTATTATTTATAATGTGGATGAGTCTCATTCAATCAGTTGAATTGCCTTAATAGCAAACACAAGATTTCCCCAAAAAAGAAAAAGTGCTATCTCAAGACTGTGACATCAGCTCCTGCCCAAGAGTTTCTAGCTTACTGGCCTGCCATACAGATGTTGTTCTTGTCAGCCCCCACAATTATATCAGTCAATTCCTTGAAATATGCCAGATAGATAGTTAGATGTTAGAAAGAAAGAGCACCATCCTACTGGTTCTATTTCTCTGCAGAACTCTGACCTATATAGATTTTGGTAGCAAGAGTTATTCCAGAGAAATAGAGTCAGAAGGTTGAGTTTTATTAATTGAGTTTGGATTTTCTGGAATGGTTCTCTAATCTGATTATATTTAAAGGCACAAATGATGGTATTTCCAGTGGTAAAGAGGGTATTAACAGACCATGCTGTGATGTGCCAGTAGACATGCAAAATATTATTATTGGTTACTCATAAACACATGCTTATGAAAGCCAATGTCCTGCATGACCATGTATTTGATACCTTAAAACATATTAGTTTAACTAGTATAATACAGTTGACTGGTTGTTCCCAACTGCACTGGAGAAAGTGGGGAAAGAAAAGGATGAGCTCAGAGCTTCACATTCTCAGCTCAAGCCCTTCCTAAAGGAACTGAAAGCTTTAATGTCTGTCTTTAAGGAAATTCTTATCTCCAGTATCCATAGGACTGAGATTTCTGAAAACCAAACCCAGAGTCTCATTCTGCGAGTGGCTAAATTACAATGCAAATTGAATTTCCAGCTTTGCAAGGTGTCTTCTGTTAAAATGAGAGCATTGATTGGTTAGGAATGAGATCCTGAAAATTAGAATGGGGATATATAGGAAGATGTTGATGAAGTTGGCTGAGGTCTTCAAACCCCTACATTCTGCTGAATCTTCTTTACCAGTAAAAGCAGCCCTTCTACCTATGTCTGAAGAATTTAACCCTGATTTTCCTAAAGAATCTGTAATGGTTTTCTTGGAAGTAGTTGCCTTGCAAGATACTGCTAATTATCCTCAAAACTTATCCCAGATACCCCTTTTTGATTTTAGGGATATACATAGACTTAATTAAGTCCTAGATGTCCTCAATAGGTTGGGTACAAATTGTGACACATGAAGTGTAATGTTACACAACAAAAGAACCACATGATTTTTCCAACTTATACTGATAAAAATTGGGAATATGTGTGGCAATTGATATTAGGGCTGTGGGATAATGGTGGAGACAAAACACAGTTGGATCAGGCTGAATTTACTGATATGGATTTGTTAAACAGATTCTGAATTCAGTCTTGCAGCTCAGTGTTAGAAAGGGCTTTAATAGTTTGATTGGCTGAAACTTGGACCAAAAATTGGCCCACGACAAATGAAATTGAAATGTTAGAACTGCCTTGATATATTGCAGAGGAGGTTATATCTACTGGATTGGAATGCTAGAATGGATTTATCATGTCAGACTTGCTTATCCACCAAGAGCAAGAGGACTCGAGGACCCCTCTTTCACCAGAGTTGTGAGGATTGAATTTGTGAAGAAGGCCTAGCATCCTTGAAGAACTCTGTGTTCACTTTTCTTTGCAAGCTGGAAATTACAGTGGGAACGTTCGCCATTGAAATGGGGATAGTTGAGTCCTAGGGTGACAGGAGTCAAGTGGTGACACTTAATTGCCAAAGACAAGGTGGGTGTGGTTACCATAATGGACAACAGAATCAAAGCAGTAGTAAGAATATTCTAACTTACAGAAACCCCCTGCAGAGACCCAACCGACTAGCATTGGCTACTTGATTATGGTGTCTCTAAAAGAGAAATACATGTGCAGACTATGAAATTTTACTGGATTTTACTGTACATGTGGAAGAATTCAGCCTAAACATTGTATGGAGCAAGAGCTGAACTTTTGTTAGGTGGCTGAAATGTTGTTGTTTTACTCTTCCTGTAGCCTATCCCAACTGATAGAAGACAATTCGCTTTTTACTCAATCTAAGAATGATTATCTTTTAATAATTATTCTGTTTATGTTTACTGATGTTTCAGTTATGTTTGGTTTTAAGTCTCTAATTGTCATTTATATTTTGTATTTTCAGTACCTAGAACAAAGCCTGGACATATTAGGTGCTCAATAACTATTTGTTGAAAAATTAGTAAACTTTAAATGATATACTTAAACACGTACTTCATGATTTTTCAGCTTTGGACTTTCTAACCTGAAAGTAGAGAAGTTTCTTCTTTTCTGTCCCTTTCCCCTTCAACCACTGAGTTTGGTGAAATATACCCTTTTTTTTTTTACATTGTAATAGTTTATTAAGCTTACATTTTATTCTGTAGCCAAAATTCTTACAGCTGTTTACATTTGTAGCTCTATTTTTAATTAATTCAATATTTTCTGTAATCTCCTTTACCATGACTTCCCAATTTCTGAGGTCTTAATTTTGATTTATTTATTAGCTGAACTGATTTCATTGCCAAGAAGTTTTCGTTTTCTTGTGTCTTTGAAGATATATGTCCAATCTTTTATTTTCTAAGAGAATTTTGTAGACATTGCTTCACTGTCTCCAGCCTTCAGTGTTGTCTGTGTGATGCTATTCCCCTAGCTCTCCTCTTGTAGGTGACTCCCCATTACCCTTTTTCTGGCTGGTTGTCCACAGTAGTCTTTATTTATATTTGAAAATCAGTTCCTTCACTAGCATGTATTGCATTTATTAATTTCTCCTTTTCAATGGGAAGATTTATGTCTTCCTTTATTTAATAAAGTTTTCTTTTCCAATTTTGTTTTTGAATTCTTTCCTGAGAGTTTTCTGAGGAATTGGATAAAGAAATGTTTACTAGGCCAGGCATGGAGGCTCATGCATGTAATCCCAGCACTTTGGGAGGCTGCGGTGGGCGGATCACCTGAGGTCAGGAGTTCGAGACCAGCATGACCAACATGGAGAAAAACAAAATACAAAATTAGTCGGGCGTGGAGGTGCATGCCTGTAATCCCAGCTACTCAGGAGGCTGAGGCAGGAGAATATCTTGAACCTGAGAGGCAGAGGTTGCGGTGAGCCGAGATTGTACCACAGCACTCCAACCTGGGTGACAGAGTGAGACTCCATCTGAGAAAAAGAAAAAAGGAAAGAAGAAATAAAACCTAGTGTTAGATAGATCAGTAGGGTGACTATAGTAATCTATAGGATATTTCAACGTAGCTAGAAGAGAAGAATTTGAACGGTTCTAGCATAAGGAAATGACAAATAGTTTAGGTGATAAATATCTCAAGTACACTGATTTGATCTTTACAAATTATATGAACATATTAAATTATCACATATACCCCAAAACTATGGACTTCTATTATGCATCAATAAAAAAATAACAGGGGAAAAAGAAAAAATTGAGATTATTCCTTAAAATTATAAATTATGTTTTTTCCATGAAGAAAACCCCCAAACCTATTTAAGCAATAAAATATTTCCTAATCGCTTAGCTCACTGTAGCATTTTGTAGCTCACTTGAATGATTATTTGTCTGTTATCACATTTGGGGGTCAAGATTTTTGTGTATCAAAACTTTAAAGATATTACTCTATTGTCTTCTTGCATTGTTTTTATCCAGCATTGCTGATGGGAAGTCTGATATGAATCTCATTCTAATTCCTTTTTTGGTAATATCTCTCTCTCTCTCTCTCTCTCTCTCTCTCTCTCTCTCTCTCTCTCTCTCCCCCGCCCTCTTTCTGTAATTTTTTTTGAGATGGGGTTTTGCCATGTTGGCCAGGCTGGTCCTGACCTCAAATGATCCATCCACCTTGGCTCCCAGAGTGCTGGAATTACAGGCATGAGCCACCATGTCCGGTCTCTCCCTCCTTCTTTCTGAAAGTTCCTATTAATAGAGTTTACTTGGTGCAGTGGCTCACTCCTATAATCCCAGCACTTTGGGAGGCTGAGGTGGGTGGATCACCTAAGATTAGGAGTTCGAGACCAGCCTGGCCAACATGGTGAAACCTCATATCTACTAAAAATACAAAAATTAGCTGGGTGTGGCGGTGCATGTCTATAATCCCAGCTACTAGGGAGGCTGAGGCAGGAGAATTGCTTGAACCCAGGAGGTGGAGGGTGCAGTGAGCTGAGATCACACCATTGCACTCCAGCCTGGGTAACAAGAGCAAAACTCTGTCTCAAAAAAAAAAAAAAGAAATTAATCCTTTCACCAGGATGTGTCTAAGTATGTCTCCCCCACTCTAATCAGCTCCTATCTCTCAGACACATGTTCTTTCAGAAGATGGAAGCGTTCACTAATTTATGTATTTTGTGACCATTTTCATAAAGGTACCCGAGGAGGATAAGAAAGTTCTTTGTTTCTATCACATTACAAAGTTAGGAATTATTCCAAATACATACAACCTACCAGCGTGTATATTTAACCTTTAACTTTCAGCAATTTGTCATGCCTTAGAGAGGGTCAAAATTTTGGTCCCTTGAACCTATTTTGCTCCTAGTAAGGGAATGGCTTGCACATGGGAGTCTGGCGTAAGTTATTCACAACCACTGTAGTGTTTCCCTTTTCAATTTTAAGATAAGAGCCATAAATGAACAATATTAAGTCAGAATTTGTTTTGGGAGTATCCAAACATCTATTTAGGACTTAGTTCTCAAAGAGCAACACAATCCTGAGGTTGCTGGGTTGAGAGCACTAAATGAATGAATAGAAATACAAGGAGGCTGGGTGTGGTGGCTCATGCCTGTAATCCCAGTACTTTAGGAGGTTAAGGTGGGAGGATCACTTGAGGCCAGGAGTTTGAAACCAGCCTGGCCAACATGATGAAGCGTCTTTACTAAAATACAAAAATTAGCTGGGTATAGTGGTGGGCGCCTTTAATCCCAGCTACTCGGGAGGCTGAGACAGGAGAATTGCTTGAAGCCAGGAGGCAGATGTTGCAGTGAGACGAGATCGTGCCGTTGCACTCCAGCCTGGGCAACAAGAGTGAAACTCTGTCTCAATAAATAAATAATAAAAATAAAAAAATAAAAAAAGAATTACAAGGAGAAAGGAATCCTATTCATAAGGAGTTAAGCAACTGGCTGGAGTTGTAGGGCTTTTAGTCACCAATGAAGGTTGTACTGCATGTGCTATCTTCAGATTTGAAGGTGATCCCAGTACGAGACCTGAAGATGTTCAACTAATTTAGCTAAGGTGGTAACTGATCTGAGGCAAGAAGAATAAGTCTAGGTTACTGGATCAAGGGATAGGTTATTCTATTAGGCTTCTCCAGAGAGAGAGAAACAATAAGATATATGTATATGTATATCTATCTGTCTATAAACAATATGACATATGTATATATCCATATATAACTATATATATAAACCATAGGATATATGTGCATATGTATATACACTTTGGGAGGCTGAGGTGAGTGGATTGCTTGAGGTCAGGAATTCGAGATCAGCCTGGCCAACGTGGTGAAAGCCCGTCTCTACTAAAAATACAAAAATTAGCTGGGCGTGATGGCACTGGCCTATAGTCTTATCTACTTGGGAGGCTGATGCAGGAAAGTCACTTGAACCCGGGAGGTGGAGGTTGCAGTAAGCCACTGCACTCCAGCCTGGGTGATAGAGTGAGACTCTGTCTCCAAAAAAAAAAAAAAAAAAAGAAAGAAAATTAAAATTAACAAAAAATTTTAAAGGGGGTTTATTAGGGAGAAAGGGCTCATGAAATTACAAGGTGAAGTACCACGATAGGCTGTCTGCAAGCTGAGGAGAGAGAAAGGCTGGCAGTGGCTCAGTTCAAGTCCGAAAGCCCCCAAACCAGGGAAGTCAACAGTGTAGTCTGCAGTCTGTGGCCGAAGGCCCGAGGAACATCCTCCCACGCTGCCCTAGAAG
This sequence comes from Aotus nancymaae, assembly GCF_030222135.1. Classification (NCBI taxonomy): domain Eukaryota; kingdom Metazoa; phylum Chordata; class Mammalia; order Primates; family Aotidae; genus Aotus; species Aotus nancymaae. Next base: position 7,887,713 of record NW_026988492.1, on the reverse strand, counting down.
CCGCTGGGGTAAGTCCCAGAGTCCAAGAGCTGAAGAATCGGAGTCTGATTTAGTCAAATTGTATTTGAAAAATCTTATACCCAAGTCATTCTCTATCCTCATCCACAACTTCGACGTGTAAGCCACGCATAGGTCTACAGGCGTCACATGAACATATTTCGTTATTTTCTTTCTCATTTTAGAATAATATATTAGTTAACAGCATTTCCTTTTCATATTAATGTATTTTGTATTCATATATGTAAATTACCATGCTATGTCGGTAGTTTTGGCTAAGAGAGCATACTTTTGAGGACTGATATATACATTCTTTTAATGATATTGGGAATCTATGAATAAAACAAATGCATCTATCTTGTCATGTTTGGAGGACTTGCCTGTACCATTTATCCCAGCAATTAATTATAGGTAGTCCATGGGATCATGAACTGACTTCCTCTGAATTCTATCCAGAAGAAACTCTCCAAAATTTGTGAGATATGAATGGTACCGCCTCCTGTCTCCAGCATTTTTGTAAACTTGTCTCTTTTTGTTAAATTTCTTTGGTCTATTCTGCAGTTCCCAGGCTGGGGGGACCCATGTGTCCATGTCACCATTTTAATAAAAATCCTGCCTTTTAACATGCACTGAACTCAGTTTTTGAAAGGCAGGTCATGCATTTTCTAGAACTATAAAAATTGCTTGATGCTTTTCAATGGTTAGCAATCACTTAGCATTAATAGTTTAACTGTGTTTCCATGTGGGTAGATGCAGCATTTTAATGAAATCTCCAGATTGTAAGAGAAATGTGTTTAAAAGTCCAAGGAAAGTATCTTTAACAATATTTTAAAGGAGAAAGGAAGAGGAGTTCTGTTTGTTGGCTTTCCAAAATTTTAGTTGAGTGACCTTATTAAACTAACCACAAGATGGCATCAGTTTTCTATTTTAAAAGAAATGTGTAAATTGGACTGACGATTTCTTTTGTCTTTCATCTTTGCATGTTCCAAGTCCTAATTATAGCTGCCTCTTGAGTTTATCATTCATGAGTCATAAATCTAGTAGCAGCTGGATCACATTTAAAGTTGGTAGATGGAGTAACCAGTTTGGGAATTCCATTTCTTGGATCACATTCATGTTAAGGAGGGAACAGCTCAGCTGCTCTCCTAAGCATTTCAGATGAAATGTCAGAGTGTGGGGATTCACCAGTAACCTACAATAAAGCAAGTCTAAATCCAGGCCCTCTCACTGCCCATATTTATAATCCCTTCCTTCCTTCCTTCCTTCCTTCCTTCCTTCCTTCCCTCCCTCCCTCCCTCCTTCCTCTCTCCCTCCCTCCTTCCTCCCTCCCTCCCTCTCTCTCCCTCCCTCCCCACCTGTCTTTCTTTCTTGCTTGCTTGCTTCCTTCCTTCTCTCTCTTCCTTCCTTCCTCCCTTTCTTTCTCTCTTTCTTTTGTTTCTTTTTTCCTTCCTTCTTTCTCTTTCTCTCTCTTTCTCTCTCTCTCTCTTTCTTTTTTGAGACAGAGTCTTTCTATCACACAGGCTGGAGCACAGTGGCATGATCATGGCTCATTACAGCCTCCAACTCCTGGGATCAAGTGATCCTCCTGCCCCAGCCTTTGGAGTAGATGAGACTACAGGTACATACTACCACACCTGACTATCTTAAAAACAACAGCAACAACTGTTTTTTTGAGACGTAGTCATGCCATGTGGCTCAGGCTGGTCTCAAACTTCTGGACCCAACCAATCCTAATGCCTTGGGCTTCCGAAATGCTGCTATTACAGGCCTTTGCCACCAAGCCAGGCCTTATGGTATTTCTTTACTATACATCAGCAGATTTTTCTACCCCTTCAAAACTCAGCAACTAAATGTCTACAATTACTCAACAAATCAGTCACTACAAAGTACTAAATTCTATAGTAAAACATGTATGTTTCTGGATCTGGGTCAATCTACCCTCCTGACTTTAGATGATCTATTCTGATTATTTTATTTTAGTAATCCAGATAGCCAGGTTACTAATGCTTGTGTGGGTTTAGCAGGTCAATTGAAAAAGATTACCATTTGTTACTGTCCTTTTCTGTATCATTCTATAGAAGGAATTAGGCTTTCTTAAAATGTGTAGGGAATAAAATCAGGCCAAATATTCTGTGAGCCCCTCTGCTATCTTTGAGTCACTGTGCGGCCCTTTCCTGTTGGTTTCAGAGCTCCAGACTCTGCTGCGGGTGCAGCTGTAACATGGCCTAGAGGCGACATGGCTTCTGGTGAACATGTTGCTTAGGGTTCTTCCTCTGAATTTCAGCGAATCCTTCTGGCCTCTAATCTGAGAATGACGTCCACTTTTCAGGACGGGATTCTCTATAGGCCAGAACCTATTTTCTGTATGAGAAGGGTAAGGGTATTGGGTAATTCAAGAAGATAGTTTAGAAATGAAAAACTTGTTTATTTTCTTACTTGCCCATATTGGGTTCAGATAAAGTTAATCAAGCAAAGCGTCACTTGGTGCTAAGTCGTCTCTTCCTCCTTTATCTCCTGCCATTTGCAGATTCCATTCTTCTCCAGTTCTTCCCAAGCCGCCCTCGTGTTTTGCAATTTTCTGTTCCCTGCTTTCTCTATTTCTAAGTCCTATTTTGTCAGGTCTGCTAAACAAAACCTGACATCAATAAAGCAAAACTGCCCACTAGTAACTGTGTCTCTTTTAAAATTGTACTTTAGTTATGGATTAGCTGTCTCTTACACTCGATTATGAGCGACTCAGAGACAAGGGCTGTGTCTTAATCATTTCAGCATTCAGTACTTAGAGGACGCTCCGCTGTGGCCAAGATGGGTGAGGGTAAAGGCATCAGTTGCAAAGATGAGAACCTTTTTATGTCACTATCCCCTATTCTCAGTGCTTAGCTGTTCCTGCTTGCTTTCCCCTAGCTCCTGAAATTATATAATTAAAAAATGGCAGGTATAGGCTGGTCATGGTGGTTCATGCCTGTAATCCCAGCACTTAGGGAGGCCAAGGTGGGTGGATCACTTGAGCTCAGGAATTCGAGACTAGTCTGGGCAACATGGTGAAATCCCATCTCTATTTATAAAAACAAACAAACAAAATATGGCAGGTATAATGGCTGAAATGGATTCTGTAGATAAATAGGTCTTCTAGGATCTGTTCAGATGCCTCTATGTTAACAGAAATACAAGGTTTCTTTGCATTTTCCCATCTACCCCATCTTCAGCTTTTCCTCCCTTCCTTTCTTGTTGGGAATTTAAATGGCATAGCAGTTTCTCTTAACTTTTATAATAGTCTGCCACAGAACATGATAAAATCACTCAGTTTTCTTTTTATAGGTTGAAAATGTAAAGATTTAATATGTTGTGTCAGATATTGAGGAAGGGCTCTAAAACTGATATGTGAACAGTTACGAAGAAACTGAAGGAGGGACTAAAGTCCACAGCAGCAGGAAATGACCTTGAATATAGTCCCTGAATACGGGGGAAGCATATCATTAAAATGCCGAGTGGTGCTAGGCACGGTGGCTCAGGCCTGTAATCCTAGCACTTTGGGAGGCCGAGGCAGGTGGAGCATTTGAGATCAGGGGTTCAAAACCAGCCTGGCCAACATGGTGAAACCCCATTTCTACTAAGAATACAAAGAATTAGCCAGTGGTGGGCGCCTGTAATCCCAGCTACTTGGGAGGCTGAGGCAGGAGAATAGCTTGAGTCTGGGACGCGGAGGTTGCAGTGAACCGAGATTGCACCATTGTACCCCAGGCTGGGTGACAGAGCAAGACTCCTTCTCAAAAAAACCCAAAAAACATATAAATGTTATAGCCGATGGTAGACTCATTGATGGCCTCCACTGAATCATGGCTCCCAACATGTATGACCTTTTGTGGTTCCGTCCCACATTGGCTCTGGGCTTGGCCATGTGACGTTTAGTCTAGTGGGACATTAGCAAGTATGACACATGCATTTGGGGTCTGCTTACTTGGAAGCAAGAGTGTGCAGGCTCCCATTGACTTGGGGGTCAGGTTCACAATGCTGATGGTAAAACTCTTAGAAGCATTTACATCGTTTTTGACTTTCATTAAATTCCTTTTTATACAATGAAGTGAATCTCTCATTTCCTATAATATAGCGATGCCACAAAAAAAAAAAAGATGTCTCAGGAATCAGCAGAAGACAAACTGGGGACTGCTTAAGGTAAAGAAAAACAGATTTCTTTTATAGAAGTGTTACAGTTTTGGAGCTCACACTAGGTAGAAAAGGAAAAATGAGATCTTGAAAGCCACATTCAACATACTAAAAAGAAAAAGAAGATAAATGAGACTTGACTACACTTTGAGATTAAACTATAAAAAAAGGGAAATCACAGAGAGTGACTAGAATTTGAAGAAAGAGAGGAAGCCAGAGTGATGCTCCCAGAGGGAGCCTGAATCCAGGAGACACCTGAGTTCGTTCCCAAGGGCAATAGGAATTAAGAGGTTTGGGATGTGCGCCAAGGTATTATGGCAGCCTGGTTAAAAACATGGACTTAGAGGCCAAGGTTTTCAAGTCTCAGATGTACCTCTTGCTATTTCTAGGACTTGGGGCAACTTACAGAATCTCACTCTGTTGCAATTTCTCCAGTTATCAAATGGAGAAGAGAATACGTAGCTCATGACATCGTTATTTAAAATGTGAAATTATTTAAAACATGCAAAATTAGATAAGGGCTGTTTGTTAGCGGTTAGTATTTGAAATATTTTTACTATTACGATTAAGGTGTGGTTTTTTTTTTTGGTTTGTTTTATACCTTTGTCAAGGTAAGGAAAATTTGCTACAAATTATTTTTTAAATTATGAATGAGTTAAATTTTATCAGATCATCTGTGTGATACATTGGGAAGAGCATATTATTTCCTCATTCAATCTACGTATTTGGCAAATGGTCTTATGTTTTCTAACCTTGAAGGATGCTAGAAAACCCTATATGTGAAAATACAGTGAGGATTCAATTTAGTAATAGTTTATATAGCATTTCTGCATCCATGTTTATAGGTTAAATTGGCCTATAATTTTCTCTTATTATTTAATGTGGGTAAGTAACAATGTTATAAAAAATTTGGTCACTTCGTCTTTTTTAAATTTTCCATAAGAGTTTTTATAAGATAAGGATCACCTGTTACTTGAAAGATTGCTTAATCTCTTCTGTGAAATCATCTGGGTCTAGTCCCTTTACGGAATGGAATTTTTTTTTATGCTCTAAAACCTATCACTGTAAGCAATGGAAAACTTTAACAACCAATTCTATTTCTTTGATAGTGTAGGGTGAGCCAGGGTTTTTATTCTCCTTCAGCCAACTTTGGTAATTTATGTTTTTCTAAAAATGCATTTATGTCATAGGTTTTCAAATTATTGTCATATTTTACGGTTTAAGATTTAAAATACGTTCTTTATCTGTATTTCAAGACCCTTTTCTATTCTTAGTATTAATTTGTGTCTACCTTCTTCTTTCTCTAATCAAGCTGTTGAAGCTTTTTATACCTACTACGTTTTTAGGAGAACCAGGTTTTAATTTTTTAGTTTCACTCTATTTTAAAATTCTTTGATCTTTCTGTTTTTACTTTGCCTTTATTTCCTTCCTCCAATTTCTGTGTTCTTTTTCTAACTTCTTATATTATCTGCTTTTTGTTTCATAATAAATGCATTTAAAACTATAAATTTTTATTTAAGTACCAGACTAACTTCATTCTACATATTTTGATATGTAGTGTTCTAATGTTTCAAAAATTTAATAATTTTCTTAGATGTTTCTTCTTTAACCCATGAGTTCTTTTAAAGTAGAACAATTTCTACAACTATTGAATTTTCTTGGTTATATTTTATTTATAATTTTATTATATTATTGTCCAAAAATGGCTTATAAAATGTCAGTTCTTTAGAATTTATTGAGATGTCCTTTCTGGTCTATAGATGTAAATCTCTATATGTACTTGAAAATAATAATAATTTTTTTTTAAATTTATCAGATCATTTATTTATATCCATTATACCTCAACAAAGCTGTTTATATTATGTGACCCAATAATTTGAGTTTTGAGACTGCTTTCTTAAAATAATTACAAACGTGTACAGAGATATACGAATAAAGATGTGTGTGGTAGCAGAGTTTGTAACAAAAAAAAACTGAAAATCTTATCAGTAAGAAAATTATTAAACTAGTTATGGTAACTATAATATTATGCAGTTATTACGACTAAGTGGAAAGATCATCAAAAGCAGATTGAAGATTCATAGATACGTATATTATGTGTGATTTCATTTATGTAAAAAAAAGCAAGTAGGGCCAGGCGTGGTGGCTTGTGCTTGTAATTCCAGCACTTTGGAAGGCTAAGCCGGGCAGATCACTTGAGGCCAGGAGTCTGAGACCAGCCTGGCCAACATGTCGAAACCTCGACTCTACTAAAAATACAAAAATTAGCTGGGAATGGTGGCAGGTGCTTGTAATCCCAGCTAGTGAGGAGGCTGAGGCAGGAGAATCGCTTGAACCTGGAAGGCGGAAGTTTCAGTGAGCTGAGATCGCGCCGTTGCACCCCACCCTGGGCGACAGAGTGAGACTCCATCTTAAAAATAAAAGTAAGTACATATGAAAAAATTTAACACTGAAACTCCTAATAGTGGCTAATTCTGGAGAGATGATTGGAGTTGTGCAGGGATATGTGTGAGGGAGGTCTTAAACTTTTTACTTTATAGCCTGTGTTTTATATCAGTAGTTTGCCTATCTTTGAGAGGTCAATCCTCTGCTTTCTCTTTCATCTCCTCTAATATTGGCCACTATAGTGGGGTACAATAATAATGATTCTTTTATGTATAAGATTCTTTTCTCCATAAATATGCTACACATTTCTGTATCTTTTATCGGCTTTTCCTACCGATTTCTGAGTGAGAGAGATGTAAAGTCTTTCACCGTAATTCTGAATTTGTTAATTTATCCTTGTAACACTGTTTGTTTCCTTTAGATTCCAGGTTATTTTGTTTATGATCTCAGAAATTTCTCCTTTTATCAATATCACATGTCTTTCTTTACCTCATTAAATGTTTGATACTTTAAAATATCACTATGTCAGCATCCTTTATTACTTTCTGGTATCTCTTTTTCCATGGCTTTATTGTAAGCATTTAATTTTGATTTACTTTAGGTATGTCTGTTAAAAACAACATATAGCAGGATTTAAAAAAAGAAAGAAACCTTATCTTAAAGTTTGTCTCCTAATACATGTTTTACACTCATTTGAACTTTTTGAGACAGGGTTTCACTCTGTCACTCAGGCCGGAGTGCAGTGTTGCTATCATAGCTACTGCAGCCTCGACCTCCCAGGCTTAAGTGATCCTCCTATTTGAGCCTCCCGAGTAGCTGGAGCTACAGGTTTGTGCCACCACACCTGGCTAATTAAAAAAACCTTTTTTTTTCTATTTTTTGTAGAATCATGGGCTCACTACGTTGCTTCGGCTGGTGTCGAACTCTTGGGCTCAAGTGATTCCCCCTGCCTCTGCCTCCCAAAGTGCTGGGATTACAGGCATGAGCCACCATGCCCAGCCTATAATTTATTTGTGGGTTTATTTCTGTTATTGAATTTTGTTTTGTCTACCATGCTTTTATCCTCTCTTACCATTAAAATTTTTATTCTTTGCTCCTTTTGTTAGATATTATTCCTTGTTCCTTTTGTTGGATAATTCCGTTATCCTCTAAAAGGAACAAAAATATTTGTATTTTATTCTTTGCTGAAACACACAACTTTGTGTTACTGTCATTTAGAATTTTAATTCTATTTTGATTTTTAAACACATACATGAACAGTATTGTTATTTTTTCACAGTTAATAATTTAGTTCAGCAATATGTTTTCAAATTGATTTGCTCACCGTTGCATTTCCCTCCCTCCTCCTTGAATCAGTTTTGCTGCTGGTGCCCATTCTTCAGTAGTTTCTTAGCAAATGTCATTGCGGCATAAACTTTTATCTTTTAAAATATCTGGATATGTGTTTAATGATGTTCCTTCTTCGATGATAGCTTATTATATGTAGCAGTTTAGTTTCAGAGTTATTTACTTTATGTACGTTGAAGATACTTCCCCCGATCTTTTAGCATTCATTTTTGCTCATTTTTGTATGTGCTCTGCTACCCATGTTATAGTCATTTCTTTATAGTCATTTTAATATTTTAATTTCTTTTGTTGAGATGGGAGTCTCTGTCATTCAGGCTGGAGTGCAGTGGCATGATCTCAGTTCATTGCAACCTCTACCTCCCAGGTTCAAGCAATTCTCTTGCCTCAGCCTCCCGAGTAGCTAGGCTTACAGGCGTGTGTCACCACACCCGGCCAATTTTTGAATTTTAGTAGAAACAAGGTTTCACCATGTTGGCCAGGCTAGCCCCATATCCCTGACCTCTGGTGATCCGCCCACCTTGGCCTCTCAAAATGCTGGGATTACAGGTGTGAGCCACCATACCTGGTCTTAATATTTTAATTTTTATAGATACATAGTAAGTGTACATATTTATGGAGTACATGAGATATTTTTATACAGGCATACAATGTGCAATAGTCATATTAGGGTAAATGTGGTATCCATCACCTCAAGCATTTATCCTTTCTTGCTATTACAAACAATACAATTGTACTCTTTTAGTTATTTTTAAATGTACAATAAATTATTGTTGACTGTAGGCACCCTGCTTTGCTGTCAGATACTAGATCTTCTTTATTCTACCTAACTATATTTTGAACCTGTGAACCATCCCCACTCCCAGCCTGCCACAACACCCTTTCTAGCCTCAGATAATTATTATTTTACCCTCTCTCTCCATGAGTTCAGTTGTTTTAACTTTGAGCTCTCACAAATAAGTGAGAACATGTGAAGTTTGTCTTTCTGTATCTGGCTTATTTCACTTAATATCATGTCCTACAGTTCCATCCATGTTGCAAATGACAGGAGCTCATTCTTTTTTATGGCTGAATAGTACTCCATTTTGTGTATGTACCATGTTTATCCATTTACCTGTTGGTGGACACTTAGGCTAATTCCAAATCTTGGTTGTTGTGAATAGTGCTTTAGTAAACATGAGAGTGCAGATATCTCTTTGATATACTGATTTCCTTTCTTTTGGGTGTATACCCAGCAGTGGGATTACTTAATCATATGGTAGCTCTACTTTTAGTTTTCTGAGGAAACTCCAATCTAGTGATTGCACTAATTTACATTCCTGTTAACAGTGTACACAGGTTTCCCTACCCCGCATCCTTCCAGCATTTGTTATTGCCTGTCTTTTGGATATAAGCCCTTTTATTTTATTTTATTTCATTTTTTTTTTGAGATGAAGTCTCACTCTGTTGCCCAGGCTGGAGTGCAGCGGCATGATCTTGGCTCACTGCAACCTCTGCTTCCCAGGTTCAAGCAATTCTCCTACCTCAGTCTCCTGAGTAGCTGGGACTACAGACACACACCACCATGCCCAGCTAAATTTTTTGTAATTTAGTAGAGATGCGGTTTCACCATGTTGGCCAGGCTGGTCTTGAACTCCTGACCTCAAGTGATCTGACCACCTCAATCTTCCAAAGTGCTGGGATTACAGGTGTGAACTACCACACCCGGCCTTGGATATGAGCCATTTTAACTGAGGTGGGATGATATCTCATTGTAGTTTTAATTTGCATTTCGCTGATGATCGATGATACTGAGCACCTTTTCATCTACCTGTTTGCCATTTATTTGTATGTCTTTTTTAAGAAATGTCTATTGAGATCTTTTGCACATTTTCTAATCGGATTATTAGATTTATTTTTCTATTGAGTTGAGCTCCTTATCTATTCTTGTTATTAATCCCTTGTCAGATGGATAGTTTGCAAATATTTTCTCCCATTTTTTGAGTTGCTTCTTTACCTCATTGATTGGTTCCTTTGCTGTGCAGAAGGTTTTTAACTTGATGTGATCCCATTTGTTAATTTTTTTCTTTAGTTGCTTATGATTTTGGGGTATTACTCAAGAAATTTTTGCTAAGTCCAGTGTCCTGGAGTTTCCTCAAAGTTTTTTTTTTTTTTTTTTTTTAGTGGTTTCATAGTTTGAGGACTTAGCTTTATGCCTTTAATTCATTTTGATTTGATTTTTATATATGGTGAGAGATAGGGGTCTAGTTTCATTCTTCTGCCTATGGATATCCAGTTTTTCCAGCACCATTTATTGAAGAGACATTCCCTTCTCTAATGTATGTTCTTGGTAACTTTGTCAAAAATGAGTTCATAGTAGATGTATGGGTTTGTTTCTGGGTTCTCTATTCTGTTCCATTGGTTTTTGTGTTTGTTTTTTGCCAGTACTATGCTGTTTCAGCTACTATAGCTCTGTAATACAATTTGAAGTCAGGTAATATGATTCCACCAGTTTCATTTTTTTTTTCCCCTCAGAATAGCCTTGGCTATTCTGGGTCTTTTCTGGTTCCATATAAGTTTTAGGATTGTTCTTCCTATTTCTGTGAAGAACGTCATTGGTATTTTGGTAGGGATTGCATTGTATCTATAGATTATTTTGGGTAATATGGACATTTTAATATTATTGATTCTTCCAATCAATGGACATGGACTATCTTTCCATTTTTTGTATCCTCTTCGATTTTTCTCATTAATGTTTTATAGTTTTTATTGTAGAGCTCTATCACTTTTTTGGTTAATTCCTAGGCATTTTATTTTATTTATACCTATTATAAATAAAATTACTTTTTAATTTTTTTTTGGATTGTTTTTGGCATGTAGAAATGCTACTGACTTTTGTCTGGGTGTGGTGGCTCTTGCCTGTTATACCAGCACTTTGGGAGGCCGAGGCAGGTGGATCACTGGAGGCCAGGAGTTCAAGACCAGCCTGGCCAACATGGTGAAACCTTGTCTCTACTAAAAATACAAAAATTAGCTGGGTGTGGTGGTGGGTGCCTGTGATCCCAGCTACTCAGGAGGCTGAGGCAGGAGAATTGCATGAACCTGGGAGGTGGAGGTTGCAGTGAGCAGGGATCGCACCATTGCACTCCAGCCTGGGCAACAGAGTGAGACTCTGTCTCAAAAATAAATAAATATAAAAGAGAAATAAATGAAGTCCGAATAAGCTCTATTTTGATGTTTCTATCTATGCCCTGATTCGTTTCTACTGTTTTCTTAGCCTCCTCCTGCCTTGCTTTTGTTTCACACTCTAATCACAGAGGGTACACTTGGAGAAGCATTTGGATGAAAACTGATAAGAAACCAGTTGAAATATATCGAGCAGCCCAATCCCAGGCCACCCATATAAATCTAGAATATAACCTTTGGAAAACTCTGCCCTTGTAAATTAACCAGAAACATCCAAGAAGGAGATTATATTGTGTACATTCAGAATGCAAAAGAAAGAGCCATCTTTTGTTTTGAAACAATGACTTTTGTTCATCAGCGTCTGTGTTATGGTGAATTCTTGGGTCTGATGACATGAGACTCTGTAGTTCTGAGTACAGCATGTTGGGTCCTAATGAACTGGGTTTTCCATATTGCCTAATTCACTTTGTCTGTAGCTAGGTGCTTAGGGATGCCACTAGAAGTTTATTAGATTGGAATGCTAAGAAAACAGGTCTTCTGTGACCTAAGAGAGATAATATATCTCACTTGTAAGGGTACAACTAGGTTCCTGGCTTGCTGGAAAAAAAAAGATACTTATTATTTATGTTTTATTTAATTTTGAAATTGAACTTTAGGTGTCTTTATTAAAACTGAAAATAATATCTATATAAATAAAATGACAGCTCTGTAAAAAAAATCAGATGGCATTGAAATTGGTGGATTATACTCATTCTTTACCTACAGATGTATTACTCATATTTTTATCTCATTGTAGACAACCTACAGGCATGTTACTAATGTTTTTATCTCATTATAAACTGCTTGTTGGCAAGAGGTATACATACATTTTTATAGATGCTAAAAATATAGGGTTGGGCACAGTGGTGCATCCCTGTAATCCAAGTATTTTGGGAAGTCGAGGCTGGAGGATCACTTGAGGCCAGCAGTTACAGACCAGCCTGGGCAATATAGCAAGAACTTGTCTCCACTAAAAAAATTTAAAAAGTTTAACTGGGTATTGTGGTGTGTGTCTTTAGTCCTAGGTACTTGGGAAGCTGAGGCTGGAGGGTTGCCTGAGCCCAGGAGTTAAAGGCTGCAGTGAGCTATGATTGTGCCACTGTACTTCAGCCTAGGTGAGATCCTGTCTGTTGAAAAAATACACACACACACACACACACACACACACACACACACACAATTCATTATATGATCTGGTGGTAAAAATGTTTAAAAATCGGAACTATAAAGAGCAGAAAATGAGTCTTCTCATTGCCCTAGACCACTTCTCTTTTCAATTTCCACAGTGTCTCTGAACTTTCCTTTCCAGTTTTCACTCTGTTCCTAAATAGTAACCATTGTCAGCTATTTTGTGTGAATCTTTCCTAAAGTCTATCTCCACACACACACACACACACACAGTGCATCTGGATCTCATATATATATACATACGAGATTGAGTTTGTCAGTTTATGTGTCAACTTGGCTAAGGTATAGTTTCCACTTATTTAATCAACAATCAACACTAACCTAGGTGTGTTGCTGTAAAGGCATTTTTGTAGATGTGATTAAATCCATATTTTGTTGATTCTGAGTAAGGGAGATTATCCTAGATAATCTGGATGGGCCTGATTTAGTCATTTGAAAGTTCTTAAGAGCAGAGTTGAGTATTCCCTGAAGAAAAAGGAATTCTGCCTGTGGATAGCAGCTTCAGTTCATGCCTGACAGTTCCAGACTTCTCCTCCTGATGGCCTGCCATATGGTTCTCAGACTGCTTAGCCAGTCTGACAATTGCATACCCATATTCCTTGCAATAAATCTTTTAATATGTATTTCCTACAGATTTTGTTTCTTTAGTTGAACCATGACTGATATATATATTTCTATAGCTTGTTTTTTCACTAGCAATGTATCTTAGAGATGGCTTGAACCATGTCTGGCATATTATTTCTGTAGCTTGCTTTTTCACTAACAATGTATCTCAGAGATGGCATATTTAACTGCTGCATAATGTCACAAAAAATGTCACACAATAAGGATATAGCATAGCCCATCTAATTATTCCGTTACAGTGGATATTTGAGTTGTTTACATTCAAATTTAAATTAAATTTAAATTTATTTTCACTTGCTACTTTGAAAATTTGCTCTGTTGTCTTTTTGCATCCAGCATTGCTATAATAAAATTTAGTATCAATCTGATTCTTCCTCTTTTGCAGATAGTTATTTTCCTTCTTTGAAGGATTTGAAGATGTTTTTCTTACCCTTTAATATTTCACTAGAACATAACTATGATTGTTTTCATCTGGATCAACTTTTAGTAGACTTTACAGAAAGAGTAGGGTTGAAAAAAATAAAAGCATTTCCGTAGTCCCTTCCAATCTGAAGACTCATGTCTTTTGATATTCTGGGAAATATTCTTCTGTCATTACTTCTACTATTATTTTTTCGTACTTTGTGTTCTCTCTTGGAACTCCAGTTAGATGGATGCAAGGCCTTCTGAAACTCTCCCTCAAGCCTTAGTTTTCATTTTGTATTTACCATCCATTCATTCCATTGCACTGCATTTAGGGCAAGGTAATCAGTTTGATCTTTCAGCTTTGTGAACATGCTCTTCAGTCATGTTCATTCTATCATTCAGCCCATGTATTGAGTTTAATTTTAATAATGGTATTTTTATATTTTTAGGATCTCAAATTGTTTTTATAGTTGTGTTCTTATAGTTATGATCTCCTCCTGAGAATATTAATTTTACTTCTGTTAAAGGCTCATTTTGTTTGCTCTATTAACCTTTTTCCCTAGGGAGTTACTTCTGTTGTTTCAGTTGAGTATGTCTCTTTTATGAGATTGGTTTTCCTTACCTATGTAGTAGTTGTTGGCTTGGGTCTTGTGTTTGTATGAGGTCCGCCTCCAATGATGTGGAGGAGGAACCAGATGTGTTACTGGATGACGAATGCCAGGTCCACACCCTTAGGGGGTGCTCTTTGCACTGCTCCGATGCCGTTCACAAAGGCTCTGCCCTGCCTCTCCAGCTTAAAAGCCCACACTTTCCACCAACCTGGAGCAGATGCCTCAGCTACCTGCTACTGACAAAAGGAGAGAAGATCTGTGGGGCAGGAGGAAGGGGATCAATCCATCTAGCCAATCATTATAGATAACAGCTTTGTCTTGGGGTTTCTCTTTTCTTTTTAATTTTTTTTTTCCCAATTAAAAAAATGGTGGTAAAATACATGTAACATAAAATTTACAGTCTTAGCCATTTCTAAGTGTACTGTCCAGTGGCATAATGTGCAGCCATCACCACCATCCATCTCTGGACCACTCATCTTGCAAAACAGAAACCTTGTATCTCTTAAACCACTCCCTATTCCTCCCTGCCCACAGCTCCCATCTAACCATCATTCTCCTGTCTCTCTCTGTGGTTTTGACTACTCTAAATAAATACCTCAGACAAGTAGAATCATACGGTGGTTGTCTTTTTGTGATTGGCATATTTCATTTAGCATGATATCCTCAAGGTTCATCGTGTGTTAGCCTGTATGAGAATTTCCTTCCTATTAAAGGCTGAATAATATTCTACTGTGTGTATATACCACATTTTGCATACCCCTCAAACATTGACAGACACTTGAGTTGCTTCCATATTTTAGTGGTTGTGATTAATCCTGTTGCAAACTTAAGCATACAAAACTCATGGCTCTTGAGCCCCTGTTTCCCATTCTTGACTTGAGGGTTTGATCAGGGAAGGGTGAGGAGATTCTTTGGTGCCTATTTTGCTGGTGCTATAAAAGGGAGAGTTACATGACATAAGCCCTGTTTTTTCTTAAAATTTTCATAATGTGGAATCTGCATGTACAATAGTAATTGGAGGGTGTGTAAACTTTAATAAAACTAAAAGAATCTCAGGCCAAAAAGGCTGCTTAGTTACATCCTGATAATGTAACCTAGGACAAGAACACAGGGAATTATGTTTATGTCATTTGTGCCAATAAATCTAGCCCTTTACATTCGATCATTTCAGGAGGAGCATTGTGCACTGTCAGGGCCACAGGCTCCATAGTCAGGTACCTGTGTTCACATCCCGGGTCAGTAACACCTTAGGTGTGTAACCTTGGACAAGTTAAATGGGGTAATTGGAGTATCTGCTCCTGAGAAGCTTAGGTAGTGCTGGTACTTTGTAAGAAGTCAATAAATTCTAAGTATTGTTTTCTAAACAATATTATTATTAAAAATTATCAATATTATAATAATTATTTTATAATAAATATAATTATAATATTAATAATTTTCAATTTAAAAATATTAATATTTATAATGTTTGGAACAATTGTTTTAGTTGTAGGAGGGCTTTCTGGTCTTTACTTTTACGCCACGCCAGTGAAATGGACTCATCTAGAAAGAGTTTCTGAGGTTTTTGTGCATTGTCTTGGCTGAGCTCTCTCCTCCCAGCACAATTCCTGGGAAAGCTGGGATGGGGTGGGACAGATGGCTTATGCTATGGCAGCCTCCTAGAATATGGACCATCTGCAATACTTTCTGAGCTTGAAGATTCAAGTTGTGAAGCATTCTGTATTTCCTTTCAGCAATGTGTAGTCTGAATTTGAGGTCATTAGATATATTTCTCTGTTTTGACTCTTTAGCATACATGTCTACCAAAGGAACAAAATACCTTGCAATCGCACCACTAAAACTCATAAAAGAAAGAAACTTCAGAACTTTAAATTTAATTTTAAAAATTAGATATCTAGAAAATAGTCTATTAGGCAAGGCAGTAGTTTTATTTTTCTTCTCCAATGACAGTACATTGCACACAAATACATTGAAATAATTACAAGTTTTAAAACTTTTCAGAGTGAAGCTCTGAAAGTGACAACATTCAGGCACTAACTTTGATAATGGGCAATTTAAACAACATATGGTAGCATTTACAAAACTCTGTAAGTCAATGATAAAAATTAATTCATTAGACATTTAGATTTCTGTCATGTACTTGCATAGGTGTTGCCTTATTCTGTGGGGCCAGCGGTTCTTTTGGTGACATACCATGTAGCAGCTGGAAAACATTACTGTTTTCTGTACTTGTCAAAAATATTTTATAATTATTACCCTAATTATATGTACATGTGTGTGTGCATGTATATATATATGTATATGTAAACATATATATATATATATATATTACTCAATCACAGTAAAGAAAACATTCATAATAAAGTGAACTATTGTGTGAAATGAACTGGATTTTTAAACAAAAATAAATATGAGTTGGATCTTGAGCTGAGTAGCAATTTTACATTAAAAGCCATACAGAAACAAATGACAGCAATTTGATTTTGCTTTCTTGAATCGTCACACAACAGTTTTATATATTTTTAGTATCTAAAAAGCATAGGTTATATCTTAGAGTTCACAGGTCATTTCTAAGAGCTGGTAATAATTTATCATCAACATAAACTAATTAACCAATAAAAGTATTCTGAAGTGTTCGGTCTAATTATATTATTGCAGCTAAGTCAGTAGTAAGACCTCCATTTTTAGCAGTTGTGTTTAGTGTGAAAAATACTTTCAGGACTTAAAAATTGTTGTGAGTAACTATTGACATTTTTTAACATCAGACCTAAAGAATTTTACAGATAGTAGGGAGCTAGGCAGTTATCTGGGCTACCTCCTTTATTTTACATAAAACTTTGGAGGTTTCAGAAAAGAGCTTAAACGGTTTATTCCTGGTGATTGGGGTCTGTTATTCCTACTTTACTTCTTTATATTTTTCCCTCTTTATTTTTGCAATGAAAGTTCTGCAACACTAGTGGCTTTATTTTTGTCTATTTTTATGCCATGGCTAATAGAGTATGCTTCTTGGTTTGCTAAATGTACTTTCTTTTGGCTATTCAGTAGAAATACTTGTCTTGAGTCTGTAACTTGTTAGTGGAAATAAACTTCAAACTCTGCAAAGTATTTTAAAGAGGTTTATTCTAAGCCAATATGAGTGACTGTGGCCCAGGGAACAGTCTTGATAGCTTCTGACAAAGAATGCCCTAGGCAATTGGGTTACAGTTTGGTTTTATACATTTTAGGGAGATGGGAATTGCAGGTAAAGTGCTAAATTAATATATGGAGGGTAAACATTTTCTTGGCCTAAAGAGGTGGGATATCTTGAAGCTGGCAGTGAGATGAGGGGTGCGCGTGGAGAGGATTACAGGTCATAGGCAGATTCAGAGATTTTCTGGTTGGCAATTGGTTGAAAGAGTTAAGCTTTGTCTAAAGACTTGAAGTCAGTAGGAAAAAATGTTTGAGTTAAGATAAGGGGGCTTATGGAAACCAAAGTTCTTGTTATGTGGAAGAAGTCTCATAGGTAGCAGCCTTCAGTGAGAATTTGGTAAATGTACCTTTTGTATCTTTAAAGGTATCAGATGCCTGGTTAATTTCTCCTAGATCCAGGAAGGGGCTGGAAAGGGAAGCCTTCTCTGCAGTAACTGAAATTCTCTACAGGTGTCAATTTCCTCCACAAAGACAACTTTGTGGGGCAATTTCATAGTATGTCAAATAAATATATTTAGGGTTAAAATATCTTGATTTCTCTCAGGGTCTGCTATGTGTCACACAGTCCTATACCAGAGTCAGGTTGGAATTTGGTAGCTTATTGCCACAGAGTCCATTTTTTCAGTCTTGTAATCTCTGTTTTAACACAACTTTTCAGTCTTGTAACCTCTGTTTAGACACAACTAATGCTAGTCAGTTGTGTCTAAACTCCAAAAGGGAGGAGGTATGTGAGGCATGTCCAACCTTCTTTCATGTCATGGCTGGGAATTCAGTTTTTCAGATCCCTTGGCCAAGAAGGGATCCATTTAGTCAGTTGGGGAGCTTAGAAAGTTCTTTTTGTCTACAAACCTCTTAAACTTTCAGTGGCCGTCAGAGAAACAGTCCTTATCCTGATGGCTATCTTCTTATAATGTTTATAGTACCACCAGCTGATTAATTTACTTAGTAATTAGAGCTCTCTCAGGTAAAGTGAAGAAAAATCTTTTTAAAATAAAATCACTTTAAATAATTGTATTAGTAATTGTATTAGTCTGTTATCACGTTGCTGTAATCAACTGCTCAAGACTGGGTAATTTATAAAGGAAAGCGTTTTAGGGACTCACAGTTCTGCATCGCTAGGGAAGCCTCAGGAAACTTACAATTACTGCAGAAGGCAGAGAAACACGTACCACCTTCTCGAGGTGGCAGGACTGAATGAGTGAAAGCAGGGGAAATGCTAGAAGCTTATAAAACCATCAGCTCTTGTGAGACTCATTATCATGAGAGCAGCATAGGGAAACCACCCCCATGATCCAATTATCTCCACCTGGTCCTACCATTGATGTGTGGGGATTATGGAGATCACAATTCAAGGTGAGATTTGGATGGAGACACAGAGTCAAACCATATTAGTAATTTATTAAATATATACTGTGGACTCTTATTAAACAACTTAACTTCTGGAATATCTGGGAGATAGCTGGGCCTCAAGGACACCTGGAACCAAGCCTTGTCTGCCCACAAGATCTTCATGGTTTATCCATTTTTTTTCTGCCTGGCTTGACTTCCTTCTTTTTGAAAACAGGTGAATTTTTCTCCAAATATCTGCTAATAGACCTGATTTTGAATCGTAAGAGTTTCACAAGTCCAGTTCTAAAATTCTAGGAAAAAGCCACTGTTTGGCTTAGCATGGGCTACATGCCTGCTTATAGACCAGTCAGCTCGTGTAAGGAAATGAATTACTACAGCAACAACATCTTGGCTCGTGTGACCACTCTTGGAGGTCAGTAAGTTGTATCCAGAAAGTGGGGTCATAGCAGCTTCCATCATAACCATGTGTGAGATTAGCCGAAGTATTTAAAAATGTATGTGCCTCCATTCCTTCATCTGTAAAATGGGATTGAATTGTTTCCCTGTCATAGAGTTCTTTGAGGATTTTTTTGAGAACATGCAGCATTCTTTGTAATAGTGCAAACCTGGAACCTAGAGACAACATAATATACACATTCATTACTGTGTTAGGCTGGTTTGTATTTTGCTATAAAGAAATATCTGAGACTGGATAATTTATAAAGAAAAGAGGTTTAATTGGCTCATGATTCTACAGGCTGTACAGGAAGCACCTGGAGGGACCTCAGGAAGCTTACAATCGTGGTAGAAGGTGAAGAGGTGGCATCTCACATGGCGGTAATGAGAGAGAGAGAGAGAGAGAGAGAGAGAGAGAGAAAGAGAGAGAGGTGCCATGCTTTTAAACAGCCAGATCTTGCAAGAAACCACTCATTGTTGCAGGAAAGCACCAAGAGGATGATGCTAAGCCATTCATGAGAAATCCATCCCACCATGATCCAATCATCTCTTACCAGACCCCACCTCCAATATTGGGGATTACAATTCAACATGAGATTTGAATTGTAATCAAACCTCATGTTGAATTGTAATCTCCAGTATTGGAGGTGGGGTCTGGTAAGAGATGGAGGCAGGGACATACAGCCAGACCACATCAATTATCAAGGGACAAGTTAAAGCAGTTGGTGTACTCAAGCAGTTAACTGCTATGCAGCTAAAATATATATCCCCAACAGAAGGTGGGCTTCCTCCTACAAAACATGTGACCATTTTCCCTGGTCACAGTTTGCAAAGGTGAGGGCAGAGCTCAACCTGGAGTGTAGAGCCTGAGACAGAGAGGGACCATGATCCCTATGTCCTAATAGGAAAGGGTTCTTTTTGAGTAGAAAGGTTAGGGCATAGCTCAACCTGCAGTGTGGAGGCTGAGACAGACAGACCATGTACCTGTGTCCTAACAGGAAAGTGTTCTTCTTGAGTTGGAAGGTGGTTACTGAGTATTTGTTTTCTCCTATAGAGGAAAGATGAGCAAACACAGGGAGATAGGGACCTAGAAAAGAGAGGGTGCAGAAGTGGCCAGGTGGGGACACCTGTGATGGTGGTGGGGGGATTTGTTGGTGAGCTACGACCTGTAGGCCAAATCCAGCCCACCACCTGATTTTGCATGGCTCAGGAGTGAAGAATGGTTTTATACATAAAATGGCTGAGAAAGTTTTTAAAAAGAGTATTTTGTGACTTGCGAACATTATATAAAATTCAAATGTCAGTGTCCATAAATAAAACTTTATTGGAACATGCCAGACCTATGCACTTATGTATTGTCTAGGGCTGCTTTCCCCTGTGCAGAGTTGAGTAGTTTGACAGAGACCATATGGCTCCCAAAGCCTAAAATATTTACTATGTGATCCTTTACTGAAAAAGTTTGCTGGCCCCTGCTTTATAGTATAATGCATGGATTTTTGGAAGAGTAAAACAAATTTAACATTTGCTGAGCTCTCATTCTTGCCCAGCATGGCTGTAAGTTCTTCTCATGTATGTAATATAATTCTGTGAACAATCCTATAAGGCAGATACTATTATCTTCATTTCACAAATGAGAAAATTGAGACACCTTGGTAATTTTCTCAAAGTCAGGCCATTAGTGAGTAGAAAAGCTGGGATACAAACGTAGGCTGTCCAATTCCAGGGATATAATCTAGTTTCATTTTCTGTCTTGTTATGTGATGTAATTCCTGCCAGTTATCTCTGAAAAATATCAGTATCACTATGCAAACCATCACTTACTTGATCAGTCTTGCTGTGGAGAAGAGGATTGGCTAGTGACTATACTTGGGGTGCAATGAGAAGGGACACAATGGGAGGGGACAGTAGCCTGGAGGAGTGATACCAATTCACTCCCAGACTTTACACTGGATGTCATAGAATGGAGGAAATCACTGCACATGCATGTGTGTGTGTGTGGGGTATATACATAGAAAATGTCTAGAAAGTTTCACCCCAAACTGCAAATAGTATTTGCCCTTGAGGAGTGAAATGTATAATGCAGAACTGGGAGATGTCTACGTTTTAATTCTATGCTGTTTGAAATTTTAAATGAGGTTGTAGTCTTTGTAATGCTATTTTCAGAAACTCATATAACCTGGTGAAAAGAACTCTGTGGGCTGTTTTTCCCTTTTGTGAGGTAAAGTGGCTTAACTCTCTTTTAAGTGTCTTAGGTATTGAGAAGAGATAGATTATTTAATAATACATTTTTCCCAAGATGGTTCCCAGAGGGAAAGAAGATTATCCAGCCACCAAAAAAAATACCCAGCTCCTCTGTTTAGAATGAACTTGACTTAATCAGGAGTGGAAAGCACCTTTCTTCTTTTCAGAGTTACACAAGGGCCCTGGGTTTCCCTTTGACATAAAGATATTCATCCCCTTCAGAGGATGAAACCCTTCACAAACAGCTTATTATCTGTTCCACTTTCTGCTCTTAGAGGTGAAATAGGAAGTTTCTCCTCTGATGAAAAGATTAAGGAAACCAGCGTTTCCCTTTTGAGATGGGGAAAGACATGCTGTCCTGGCATCTTCGTGCCCTCAGAAGAATCATATCCATTTTCTGTTGTCTTCCCTGCAAGTGACTGAGGCAAAGAACAGCCCCAGGGGTTTGGCTACTGAAGGCTGGAAAGGGATGGCAGGGCCCATTCACACTCAGCCATCACTCATGCATGAGGGCAGCTCCCAGCCCTCAGCTCTGGAGGGGTCGGGAGGGCTGGTCTTCCTGGGCTCTGCTAGGAATCTACTTGGTACCTTGGGGGACTACCTCAAGCTGATTAGAAGAGCAGTGAGTGTTGCTTCCATTTTTGGTATAGTATTAAAAATTGAGTACTTGAACAAGCTGGACATTTGAGTTCCACTTCTCTTGCAATGTTGAATAAAGACTCCTAATTTAGAAACACAGATCTAGGGGACAAATGATCACACAACTCACAACATAATAGCATACAATATTTTTTTCCCAGCAATTAGTTGCTAATTTTTCTTTCTTAGAAAAAACTGTCACTTTTATTCTTACATCATATTCTTTCTCTTTTGTGGGGAGGAATGTCCTTCTTCTTATGAAATTAATTTCATAAGAAACAAGAAATTTGCAAGAACTGTTCTGGTCCTAAGGAGTTGGCAGTGAACAAAACACAGAACATCTCTAAACATGTAGAGCAAATTCTTTTTTTTTTCTCCAGAATAAGATGTAGCTTTATTATGAAATAGTTTCAGAAAACTACAACCCATTAGGGGAGGAGGAGGAGGAGTCAAATACCTTCTCAAAATGACAGGGAAAAGGAAGATGTTAACACCTTGGTAATAAAGTCTTCAACCAGAGCACAGTCACTGGAATATTTTCTCACAATTTTTTGTTTTCAAAGGTATAGTTAATGAAATAGTTACTTGAATTGTCAAAAGAACAGACATTTTATGCAATGAAAAGCATATGCACCAAGCCAAAATACAATAGCACTTGGGTATATAGTTCAGGGATCCTTCTAGTGCCAGATGGGGGAACCCAGGCCCTCAGTGAGGGGTTGGTGGGGCTGAGGCTGGAGGGAGGCTGCCCATGCTCCTAGCATATGACTTAGCTCAAAGCACAAGAGCAAATTCCAGAATACAAAAAAAAAAGGCAAATTTATAATGCCATACCAACAGTAGTAAGTGCTATGAAGAGACATGAAGCAGAACCAGGAGCTCAAGCAGTGGGACTCAACCTGGGTCCAATGCTGTCAATACTCAAGAGCTTTAAAACATCCTGACACCTTGGTTCTACTTGGAGGGATTCTATTCCAGTTGGTTTGGAAAACAGCTTGGGAATGTAGATTTTTTTTTTTTTTTTTTTTTTTTTTTTTTTGAGAAAGAGAGGAAAATAGGAAGGAGGAAAAAGGAAGAGAAAGAGAGAGACAGAATAGGGAGGAGGGAGAAGGAAAAGAAAGAGGGAGAGAGAATGGGAGTATTGATTTCTTGCCCAGGCTAGAATGCAATTTAGTAATGGGTATTGAAAACCTCTTTTATACTGATAATTATACTTAATGATGTATTCAGGAAGGAATAAGGGAAGAAGATAACAAACAAACAGCCAACCAATATTTAATTTAAACCTATGAAATGCTATGCGATTACTGAGGAGTGATTTACTTCCAATTATATAGTCACCTTTGGAATAGGTGTGAGGTGGTAATGTATGTTTTGTGTATTTGAAGTGGAGAGTTCTATAAATGTTTATTAAGTTTACTTGTTCCGGGTCTGAGTTCAAGTTCTGAATATCCTTGTTAATTTTCTATCTCGTTGATCTATAGAATCATTAGCTCTTCTTGTTACATTGATCCTTTTGCCATTATGTAATGTCATTCCTCGCCTCTTTTGATCTTTGTTGCTTTAAAGTCTACTTTATCAGAGGCGAGAATTGCATCGCCTGCTTTTTGTTTATTGGTTTATTTTTACTCTCTGTTTGATTGGTAAATCTTCCTCCTTCTCTCTGAGTCTTTGTGTATTGTTGCATGTAAGATGGACCCGGATGCAGCATACCGATGGGTTTTGGCTTTTTATCCAATTAAAATATATATAAGTTTAATACTGGCGTTTGATGCTAGCTGGCTGTTTCGCCCATTAGTTGATGTAAATTTTTTATTGTGTTAAAGTTCTTTGCTTTTTGATGTATTTTTGGAAAGGCTGATATTGGTTGTTCCTTTATATGTATAGTGCTTCTTTCAGAAGCTCTTGTAAAGCAGGCCTGGTGGTGGTGAACTCTCTAAGTACTTGTTTGTTCGCAAAAGATTTAATTTTTCCTTCGCTCATAAAGCTTAGTTTGGCTGGATAGGAAATTCTGGGTTGAAAGTTCTTTTCTTTAAGGATGTTAAATATTGGTCCCCACTCTTTTCTGGCTTGTAGGGTTTCTGCTGAGAGATCTGCTGTAAGTCTGATAGGTTTCCCTTTATGGGTAACCTGACCTTTCTCTCTGGCTGCCCTTAGTATTTTCTCCTTCATTTCAACCCTAAGAAATCTGGCGATTATGTGCCTTGGGGTTGGTCTTCTTGAAGAATATCTTTGTGGTGTTCTCTGTATTACCTGGAGTTGAATATTACCCTGCCTTGCCAGGTTGGGAAAATTTTCCTGAATGATATCCTGAAGAGTATTTTCCAACTTGGATTCATTCTCATCACATTCAGGTACACCTATCAAACGTAAATTAGGTCTTTTCACATAGTCCCATATTTCCTGGAGACTTTGCTCATTCCTTTTCATCCTTTTTTCTGCATTCTTGTCTTCTCGTTTCATTTCACTGAGCTGGTCGTCGACTTCTGATATCTTTCCTTCTGCTTGATCAATTCGACTGTTTAAACTTGTGCATGCTTCGCGAAGTTCTCGTGTTGTGTTTTTCAGCTCCATCAATTCACTTATATTCTTCTCTAAATTGTCCATTCTCGTTAACATTTCGTCAAACCTTTTTTCAAGGTTCTTAGTTTCTTTGCGTTGGGTTAGAACAAGTTCTTTTAATTCACAGAAGTTTCTTATCACCCACGTTTTGAAACCTGCTTCTGTTATTGGAACACAGGTGTAATCTATTAAGCCTTGTTCCGTTACTGATGAGGAATTGCAATCCCCTGTAGAGGGAGAGGCATTCTGATTTTGAGTATTCTCTACCTTTTTACGCTGGTTTCTTCCCTTCATTATATATTTGTCTGTCTGTCGTCTTTATAATTACCGACTTTCTAACTGGGTCTCTGACGTCCAACTTGTTGATTCCCTGCGCCGAAATCTGAGCAATCCACTGAGCCGGCCAAAACAGCGGTGTTAAGATTGATGGTGCTTTTCTGCCCGGGAATCTCCGGACTCTGCACCAAGAACTGGCGTGCTAAGGCACCAGCAAAACCGCCACGCCGGCCACAAGAGTCGCCCTGGCGACCCGTGGAGCTCTTCCACTGGGAATCTCCTGGTCCGTGAGCGACTAATGTTCGTCTGAAAGTGTGGTGTCCTCTTGTTCTTTGCGCTTTCACTGGGAGGTACGTGCCCGAGCTGCTAATCATCAGCCATCTTGGATCTCTCTCGGATTCGGGAATGTAGATTTTTAAGCACTTTGGGTGATTCGAATGTACAGCCAGCACTGAGAACCACTAGGTTATAGAATACAAAATATGCTATTTTAGATGGGAAGGTAGAGAATGCCTCTTTGACTGACTAACATGAAGAGAGGCATGAATGAAGAGAGAGAATGAGCCAAGAGCATATCCGAAGTGCATTCAGCTAGGTGCACCACACAGACAAGTCCTGGAGTGAGTGGATGCTTGGCTTGCCCTGGAAAGAGGAGGGAGGTAAGTTTGGGTGGTACAGAATGAGTGAGGGAAAGAATGACTTAGCATTAGTTTGGAGAGGTAGACAAGAGCCAGGTCATTTGGAACCCTGTAAGGCATGGAAAGAACTCAGGTTTATTCTTATGTGATAAGAAACCATAGGGAGATTTTGAGCTGGGAGGTGAAATAATCTAATCTATATTTTGAAGGATTACTCTACATACTCAGATGTATGGAATATAGACCAAATATCAGGTGCAAGAGACGTAGGGGATTGTAGGAGATCGGCCAGGGTGGTGGGGAAAATTATAAGAAAGATGAAAACCTTCTTGGAAGGCTGAGAGGTTTTGCAAAGCTTCAGAAAGGAATGAGCTGAAGGTGGCTGTCCTTACTCAGGGGCAATTAGGTGAGGAGTAGGTACAAAGGAATGTAAAGTAGTTTATCTAAATAGCTTGTTTACTCATGTTGTCCTAAGATTGACCTTTGATCATCTGCACACAGAACTGCTCTCTACTCGGAGGGGTCAGCAATGTTAATTACCCACTAATGGTGTTTATTTGAGACTTTGTCATTTAATCTGTCCTATATAAATGTAGAGTGTCTCTGGCATATCGGGACTCCCCAGCCAGACTCCAGTTTCTTTGGGGTCTGTGAGCTGTGGGGTCTCCTAGCCACACTCACATAGACAAAACATCTGTGTCTGCATACTTCTGTCATCCATTGTTCAGGCAGAGTCTGCCAGTCAGATTTGGCAGGGGGTCAGTTAGAAACCTACTGCTCTAAACAGGCTAGAAAGAATGGTGGTTTAGACTAAAAGTATTAGCAGATCCAGGTGGTGGGAAGTGGTTGCATTGGAGCTAATTAGAGGAAGCAAAGCCAAAGGAATTTGCTTTTAAATTGGATGGTGGATTTGGGAGAAATAAAGGAGTAGGGCTGTCTCCTAAGGCTTTGTCTTAAGCAAATATTTCTGGGTAAATGGTGGATGCCATTTATTAAGTTGAATGACATCCGAGAAAAGGTTTGTGTTGGCAGGAGGGGATCAAGTATTTAGTTTTTGGACATGTTGATGTTTGAGGTGAAATGATGTTGGGGTAGTAAACAGTAGAATTTTGTTGTTATTTTAAATATCCTCAATTAACAAACAGTTCGTAAGGTTGGTTCCTTAATTTTAAAAGTTTTAGTATTCTGTAAATATTTTAAGAGAGTAAATTTGTGCTGTAGAGCATGATTAGGAAACGTATTCATGTTTATAGAAATCTCCTGGTAAAACTTGTCTAAAATATATTGGAGCATTTCCAGCTTTAAGAAATTAATGATCTTTCTTTGACTAGACTGTTGAAGTCAAGTGTTCCTGGTTTTATTATTTCCCTGAAGTATCTACCTTACAGCAGAATCAAAACATTGCTCTAATATTAGATTTGGGGGATTTACATAGAAATAAATTTATGAGAGTAGCTGGACCCAAATCCTTTTAGTTTCATGCCATTGTCTGACTATGACATTATGAGACATCTGTGTCCACTGCAAGGTCTCAGAAGATGAAAATCAAGAATTTATGTAAACTAGAAAAGAAACCCTTCTCTTTCAGCATCTTAAGTGATACCAGAATATAATATGTTATAAATACTCAGAGATGTCGTTAATATTTAGTAAAGTCATATTGAATGTCTGAGATTTCTCCTATTATTTGGCCAAAGGAACAATAAAATAATTGCCTATGATGTCAGCGGGCACGTTGTGAATTTGAAAGTTTGTGAGCTGGGTTCCCCTGTGGCTCAGAATGTCTGCACAAATATCAGAATCCAAAGTGTGGATTACATCATCTTCCAAATGGTAGTGAAATGAAGACTTCTTCCATGTTTCTCTGGTGACAGAAGCAAGGAACTAATTACATTCTTTTTACAGAAAAAAAAACAGAAAAAGCAAAAATTAAAATTTCCAAGGATCTTGACATCCTTCATTGAACCTAATTTCCTAATGTCAAATTATCTTGTTTACTGTCACTGGGTACACAGGTCTCTATCTTGAAAATGTACTTGGCAAAATTGTAAAAGCAATAAAAACCACCACTTGGGGACAGAAACCACATTTTATAATTTCATTTATTGCTAATTTATTTGAAATGAAATTGCAGCTCGGTATCATATGGACGCCAGTGAGATTACAAGCATGTTTAAGTTGTGCCTATTTGAGTCAATATTTTGGGTAATTTCAAGGGTCTTTTCATAAACATAAATACTGTGTAAGTAGCTGTGCATTAGTGAAGTCCTTACGATGTTTTTTATGTCCATAATATGGTTTTGACAGATTTCTTTTTCTGGATTTATGGCATGTGTTCCCAAAGCAGAGCTTGGTATATTTGTTGAGGAATGTTAGAAAAACACACAAAGCCTGCTTCATAGAGGCCTCCCAAAAGTGCTTTCTCCTGGTCTGATAAAGCCACTAGTTATGGGATCTGAAAAAGACTTTGGGAGTGGCAATTCCCAGGGATTCCTGTTCTTCCTCTGCCTTAGTTATCAGTTTGCTGCTTTTTTTGTTGTTTGTTTGTTTTTGTTTTTGAGACAAAGTCTCACTTTGTCACCCAGGCTGGAGAGCAGTGGTATCTTGACTCACTGCAACTTCCACCTCCTGGGTTCAAGCAGTTCTCCTGCCTCAGTCTCCAGAGCAGCTGAGACTACAGGTGCCCGCCATCTGCCTGGCTTAGTTTTGTATTTTTAGTAGAGACAGAGTTTCACCTTGTTGCCCAGGCTGGTCTCAGACTCCTGACCTCAAGTGATCTGCCTGTCTCGGTCTCGCACAGTGCTGGGATTACAAACGTGAGCCACTGCGCCTGGCCAGTTTGCTGCTTCTTTTTTGTGATCTTTTCACAATCATGAGAGAAGTTTAAAAACATGATATTCCTGACTCAAGCAGACAATGAAATCCTGCTGGCAAAAAGAAAAACGAGTCTTAGTGGAATTACTTGAGTCATACACAGACACATAGACGTGCACACACACACATCTGATAAAAATGGCTAACATATGTTTAGCATTTACTTTGCACTCTGTATTTTTAGCACTTAATCCTAAAAATGGCTCAATGATGTAGGCACTACTATTAGCCCCATTTTACAGATGAGGAAATGAGCCTTAGAGATTAGGTAACTCGTCCCAATCTACCCAGCCACTAAGTGTAGCAGATGGAAACTCTATCACGGTTTTGCAAACAGTCACATCTATAAAACCCCCAAGAGCAGCCAACATAGTCTCCCAGGCTTCTGGGTTCATGAGTCAACCCAGAAAGGTGTACAACACCAGCACCTTCTCTTCACCAACTTTAGGAGACCCACCACATTGCTAGATCTGTGGGTGGAGAATAATTAATACCTGCTCTTAATGAACAGTATCCTAGAGGCTTGAGAGTTAAAGATATTTAAAGCTAGAAAGACTCAGCCAACTAACACCATTTACTTACCTGGCAAAATCTGGTTGATGGGAAAAAGGAAAGAACAATAATTGTCTAATAAAACTAACCTTGCTTTTACTGAAAATTAATTTGAAAAAGGATTGAACTTTTAGTATATAAAAACTAGATTTGAAAGGGATCTCTGGCATCAACAACAGATCAATTCTGGTTTCTTTTCGTTTTAAGTAAATTTTTGAACCTGAGTCTATGTTTTAACATTTTACATATTGTGAAGTTTCATCATAGCAAAATATGGCTCGCTTTCAGGTCTTAAGCTTCTCCAGTAGGAAAAGGCTTGTCTTGAAAGCATTTCTAGCTAAAAAGGCTTCAGCAAGTTCTGGCAACAGTTTGGAGTCATGAACAACCTTGTTCTTTCTCAAACTGTTCCACTCAAAAGTCATTTCTGCTTACTCCTTGCCAAATGGCTGGGCTACTCTAAACGTTGCTGCCTCCCAGAATTCATCACCAGTCAAATTTGCCTTGTCACCTCTCCTGATTAATCTCGGTTCTCTACACCTGAGAAGGGGACAGATCCAGAGGCTGGTGATACACTTAGGTAATATTTTCCCTTTGGACTGCCAGCCTGAGGCAGGCCCAGGTGGGTGGTGATTCAAGTTGAAACTCACTTTGGCTCAGTCCAAACTTTTGGCTTTGAGTTGTACGAAAACTTCTTTGTAAAGTGTGCCAGGGACATGCATTTTTGTTTTTTATATAACAATATGTGGGGAATTGTCATATAGGAGTAAGATTGCTTTGTGGTCCCTTGGCTGGGATGTTTCAAATGCTGTATTACGAGGGAAATCATGTAAAGTATAGGAACATTACATCCAAGGTTTTGCTAACACCTACCCTTCTTAAGAAGATTGGGATTTAAGCATCCTTTTAAAGAATTTTGAAGCCATCCTTGGGCTTCACAAGAAGTAAATCCACTTGATGCTGCTACTGTTGTTTTCTCTCAAGTCATGAGAGGACGAGAAAATGATGAATCACCAAGAAGAATCTTCTCATTGTTGTCTTCATCATCTGCCATGAGACTATGTGACTATATAGTATCCTTAAAAATTATTGGCTGGGTGCAGTGGCTCATGCCTGTAATCCTAGCACTTTGGGAGGCTGAGGCAGGCAGGTGGATTGCCTGAGCTCAGGAGTTCGAGACCAGCTTGGGCAACACTGTGAAACCCCATCTCTAATAAAATACCAAAGAAAAAAAAAAAGATAATCGAGCATGGCAGCCTGTGCCTGTAATCCCAGCTACTCGGGAGGCTGAGACAGCAGAATAGCTTTAACCTGGGAGACAGAAGTTGCAGTGAGCTGAGATTGTACCTTTGCACTCCAGTCTGGGTGACAGAGCGAGACTCCATCTGAAAAAAAAAAAATCTACCAAAGGAGATCCCATGAATTTCAAGATTGATTTATATTTTATATGTTTATTTTTTTGAGACAAGGTCTTGTTCTGTCACCCAGGCTGGAGTGCAACGGTATGATCATAGCTCACTGCAGCCTTGACCTCCTGGGGTCAATCAATCCTTTCACCTCAGCCTTCTGAGAAGCTGGGATCATGGGTGCACGCCACTATGCCCAACTATTTGTATTTTTTGTAGAGACAAGGTTTTGCCATGTTGCTGAGGCTGGTCTGGTCTCAAACTCTTGGGCTCAAACAGTCCTCCTGCCTTGGCCTCCCAAAGTGCTAGGATTACAGGTATGAGCCACTACAGCTGGCTGATTTTTAGGCAAATTTTTACATGGAAAAATATGGGCCCAAACTGATGTCAGGATCACTTTATTTCTCTTTTCAACTCTTATGACCAGTTTTTATCTATGGAATGAAGTGGACAGTTGTAAAAAATTATTAAGTAAACCATCACAAAATTTTTTAAAGCAGGAGTTATTAAAATGATTGCTTCAATTCTCTACATATTAATATAAAGCAGACATATCATTTATAGTCCAATGACCTACAGTCCAGTTCTGTTTCTCTAATTAATTTTTTTAGTATTAATATTTTAAAGTCTATCTAAGGCTTATAGGTCCTGAGAATGTGCATGATAAGAATCTGCTTGAATTAAACTAAAATTTATTATAAAGCATGTATACAAGTTAAAATTTATTGTTAATAAGTTAAAATAATACTTTAGGTAGAATTATTTGATGGGTATATGAATGTTCCCTGTAAAATTCTTCCCACATCCCTGTCTACATGAAAATTTAAATAATAAAAAGTTGTGAAGAAAACCAGGCTAGATGTGCCTGATGGGACCTCTCCAACTTTCCCATTAGATTACCCAAGAAGATATACAAAAGGACAAAAACTGGAAAGAGAACTGGAAACTAAGGGGGAGAAACGTCTGCAAAATTGAAGACAGTTCCCACAATTTCCACTATGCTATCATTGGAAGGGGGCAAAGGGACATGTTCTGGGACTATACGTGCTGTAAATTATAAACGAGAGCAGCAAGAATAACAGGGATAAAGAAAGAAAAAGGCTTTGACTCACCTAGCCTGGCTGCACAGAACAAGGAGCTCTCTTGACCTACAGCTTCAAAGAGGCATTCAGCCATCTTCTTGCTATATATGGCTCCCTTATAAGCTGGCCAAAGTGAAGCTCCTTCTCCACTGACCCAACCCTGGCCCCTCTGTAACTGCTCTTCTCTGTGTCTATTCTGATTCTAAAACTCCTGATATGGCTGGGTGCAGTGGCTCATGCCTGTAATCCCAGTACTTAGGGAGGCTTAGGCGGGCAGATCACTTGAGGTCAGAAGTTTGAGACCAGACTGGCCACATGTGAAACCCCATCTCTACTAAAAATACAAAAATAGGCTGGACGTCATGGCACATGCCTATAATCCCAGCTACTTGGGAGGCTGAGGCAGGAGAATTGCTTGAACCCAGGAGGCAGAGGTTGCAGTGAGCTGAGATCACATTACTGCACTTTAGCCTGGGTGATGGAGTGAGACTCTATCTCAAAAAAAAAAAAAAAAAAGAAAAAAGAAAAGAAATTTCTTAATCATTATTGTTTCCAATTTTTCCCGTGTTCCACTCTCTTGCTTTTCCTTCTGAAACTCTAATGACATGTATAATGTTAGGCCACTATTGTTATTGTCCCACAGAACACAGACTGTTTTTCTTTAAGCTTCTTTCCCCTCCTCCACCTCTGTTTAGGTTAATTTGGATAATTTCAGTTGACTTGTCTATAGGCTCACCAACTTTTTTTACTTCTGTTATGTCCAGTCTGCTAAGTCCACTGAATGATTCTCATGGCTGTTATTGTACTTATTATTTCTACATTTCAATTTTTTGAAATCATTTCCAACTCTCTGTGGCTATTGCCCACCTGTTTTATTCTGGGTATCCATTTTCACCAACTAGATCCTTTGACTTATTTATTATAGTTATTATTATTTATCATTTATTTTTATTTTTATACAGATTGGGTTTCACCAACTTGGCCAGGCTGGTCTTGAACTCCTGACCTTGTGATCTACCCACCTCGGCCTCCCAAAGTGCTGGGATTACAGGTGTGAGCCACTGTGCCTGGCCTATTATAGTATTTTTTAAAGTCCTTGTCTGATAAATTCAGTATCTGAGCTATCTCTGGGTTTGCTTTTATAGACTGTTTCTTTGTTTAACCATAGGCCACATTTCATTACTTTTTACATTGAAATTAAGAATTTCTAAATACATCATAAAATAAGTGAAAATATGGGAAAAGTATTGGAGAAGACATCTTCAACTGTATAACTGACAGAGGAGTGGTATTCAGAACATTTAGAGAACATCTATGATGGAAAAAACATAGAGAATGCTAAAAATGGGCAAAAGACCCTGAATAGGCACTTCACAAAAGGGGAAATCTAAATGGCCACTAGGCATGAAAGGGGCTCATTAGTGATCTCATTAGTGATCAGAGAAACGCAAATTAAAATCACAGTGAGATACTCTTACAATATCATCATATAGGTGACTTTTGAATTTCCCTGTTTATTGGCTTGGAATACCTTTTAAATATCTAGACATTTGGTATATGGAGCTTACTTGTTGAAAATGGTAGTAGAGACTGACCATCAAAGACATTTTGGTAAATAATTCTGTATTGACAGAAAAGTTGCATGGTACCTTTCTTTAAACCATTTGATTGAAAAAAATGTGAGACCTCACCATACCAAGAGTTGGCCAGAATGTAGGACTGCAAGAACTCACATGTACAATGGATAAGAGTTTAAATTGGTACTGCTGCTTTGGGAGATGGTTTAATGCTATGTGGGTAATGTTTAAGGTACACCTACCCTATGGCTCAGAAGCTTTACTTCAAGGTATACCCTAGATACACGTACAAGCATGTTCACAGTAGTGTTGATAAAATTGCCCCAAACTGCAAACAATGCACATGGTTATTATCAGCAGAAAGGACAAATTGTGGTATTTTTATAAAGTAGAATCTAATACAGCAATGAATTTGGATGCATTAAAGTTGCACAAAAATATAGATGCATCTTATTAAAATTTTTAGAAAACAAAGTACATATGGTAAAACTATATATTAAAAAAAGCAAGAAATGATTCGTATAAGTTGGGATAGCAACTTGACCTTAAATGGGTAGATGGGTTGGGAGTAGGAAGGACTGCACTGGTCAGTTGCTGCAGTGCTAGAAAATGTCCATTATGCGACCTACATGATGGTTGCACCAGTTTATGTTTCTTCAACTAATTGTTAAACTATACATGTACATTTTATATGTGAATTATATTTCACAATAAAAAATGTATGTTTGTATGTGATCAAGAGACTGATTTTTGGTTTGGCATGTGTGGTCCCAGTAAACTTGCTCACTGAAGCAAGAATTACCAGTAACAATAAAGTTTTTACTGCTTAAAGAAAAGGAATTGAAGATGAGAAACTCAACATTCAGTTACAAGAAGAGAAGTCAGGATGGTATAGTTCAAAGTAGACATGGATTGACACACAAAAGGGCTGGTGAGCTCAAGCACTACCTGTCTTTTCCGGTGACATCCTCGCCCTTCTTTATCTGTGCTGAATTTTCCTACATTCATTATGACTTCAAAATAATTTTAAAGTTTTCTCCTAGAGATAGAAGATACCAGAACAGAATATTTCTGTTTTCCCAGCTGAAGCCTCCCTTGTTATGGAGAAGTGAATGAATCACATCTGCTCACTCAGAGTTTTACTATGCCTTTGAAGTTACGAATTTTCAAAGTACAGTAGCAAAAAGGAATAACAGTATAATTTTGGGTTTTGTTTACAGAAGTTACAAGGTATATATTCTGAATTCAGGGCCCATCCTCTGCTATATGAATACTTCATTCTTGGTTTTGTCCTTCACAGTTCTAGAGACAAGCTACAATTTTGTAGCTATATATGTATGTTTGTGTGTGATTGAGAGAGACTGATTTTTAAAAAGATGTCTAAGTTTTAGTAATACTAAGAGTTGGTTGTCAAATTTTTAACTCCTCTAAGAATAAAAAATAAAAATAAAATTACCTCCCTACATACACACACTAAAACCCTCATTAAAACTTCCTATAACTGGAACAAGGATGGCTCTACTTTCTCAGAAAGGGAAAAAAGATCCTTATGTTCTGTATGAACACAATTACAGTGAGTATTCAAATAAGAGGAAGTTGAGGGAACTGAAAGATCCTTTCAAGGAAGAATGAATAGCTAAGAGAGTTAACGGAGGAAATGAGTACATTCATTCAGGTCATGACATTGCTAATTTGGAACAGGCTGACTTCAAATGTTTAAAATAATAATCCTGAAGAAAAGCACATTAAATCACAGTAATATGATTTAAATTAGAGTAATAGGTGAAATTAGGCAAGAACAAATAATGGCTAATTTTGAAAAATCTGTCCAGGATGATTAATTACGTTATGAAAATGAGTTTTTAGGAAATGAATGATTTCCCATAGGCATTTCTGCAGGGCAGATACTTTTTGATTTGGAGAATACCAGCAGGCTAAGTCAAGGATTTCTGCACCTTTTCTGGGCCTGCAGGTCGGGTTATAACAGGTGGGTATCTCCAGTTTTCTTTTTTGAGACGGAGTTTCGCTCTCGTTACCCAGGCTGGAGTGCAATGGCACGATCTCGGCTCACCGCAACCTCCGCCTCCTGGGTTCAGGCAATTCTCCTGCCTCAGCCTCCTGAGTAGCTGGGATTACAGGCACGCGCCCCCATGCCCAGCTAATTTTTTGTATTTTTAGTAGAGACGGGGTTTCACCATGTTGACCAGGATGGTCTCGATCTCTTGACTTCGTGATCCATCCGCCTCGGCCTCCCAAAGTGCTGGGATTACAGGCATGAGCCACCGTGCCCGGCCTATCTCCAGTTTTCTTTTGCATTCCTGCAACAGAGAAAAGGGAAGCAAATGCAGAGAACTGGAAGGAAAGGACCACAAACTATATTTTCGTGTACTGTAAGTGTAAAGAACTCTTAGGAGTTGGAAGGTGTATTAGTCAGTGTTCTCTAGAGGGAGAGAACTAATAGGATATATGTATGAAAGGGAGTTTATTCAGGAGATTTGACTCACACGATCGCACGGTAAAGTCCTGCGATAGGCCATCTGCAAGTTGGAGGCCAGTGGTGGATCAGTCTGAGTCCCAAAACCTCAAAAGTAGGGACACTAACAGTGCAGCCTTCAGTCTGTGGCCAAAGGCCCAAGAGTCCCTGGGAAAACACTGGTGTAGGTCCAAGAGTCCAAAAGCTGAAGAACTTGGAGTTGGTGTTTGAGGGCAGGAAGTATTCAGCTTGGGAGAAAGATGAAGGCCGTAAGACTTACAAAGTCTGCTCTTCCATCTTCTCCTGCCTGCTTTATTCTAGCCATGCTGGCAGCTGATTAGATGGTGCCCACCAAGACTGAGGGTGGGTCTGCCTCTCCCAGTCCACTGACTCAAATGTTAATTTCCTTTGGCAACACCCTCAAAGATATACTGAGGAACAATACTTTGTATCCTTCAATACAATCAAGTTGACACTCGGTATTTACCATCACAGAAGGCTTGGATCTTAGATACTTTTTTTTTTTTTTTTTTTGAGACAGGGTCTTGTTCTATTGCCCAAGCTGGAGAGCAGTGGTGTAATCATATAGCTCATGGCAGCCTCAAACTCCAGGGTTCAAGCGATATTTCTATCTCAGCCTCTTGAGTAGCTAGAACCAGGCTCAACTAATTAAGTTTTTTTTTTTTTTTTGTAAAGACAGGATCTTCCTATGTTGCTCAGGCTGGCCTTGAACTCCTGGGCTCAAGTGATCCTCCCACCTCAGCCTCCCAAAAAGTTGGGATTACAGGTATGAGCCACCACATCTGACTCTCTAGATACTTAATAGTTGTAGGATTTAAAATAAGACATTTAACATTTATAGAGTTTTTTTCTTTTAATCTGTAAACTAGGGATAAAGATATTTATTTTATTTACATTGTTGGGTTGTTGGAATGATCAAATAAGTTATGTGTTGGGCTTAGTGCGTTGGCTCAAGCCTGTAATCCCAGCAATTTGGGAGGCCAAGGCAGGCGGATCACCTGAGGTCAAGAGTTTGAGACCAGCCTGGTCAACATGGTGAAACCTTGTCTCTATGAAAAATACAAAAAACAGCCGGATGTGGTGGTGCATCCCTATAGTCCCAGCTACTAGGGAGGCTGAGGCAGGAGAATTGCTTGAACCCGGGAGGCAGAGGTTGCCTTGAGTCTAGATCATGCCACTACACTCATTCCTGGGCCACGGAGTGAGACTTTTTCTCCAAAAAAAAAAAAAAAAAAAAAAAAAACACACACACACACACAACCATACACACAAACAAACAAAAACAAAAAATTCCAAAAGTAATGTGTTGTGAAAATACAAAGTAAATTATAGAATAATTATCACCACATTCTAGAGCAACTCTGCTGCTTGTTACACACAGCTTTCCCAGCATCCTTTGCCCTTGACCCAGCTCTGACTTTGTTGTAGGACCTCTGGGTTCTATCATGGAGCCAGGGATAAGACGGCAGCAGGAGTAGCATGGACGGTGGGAGATGAAGCAGCTGGACAGCACAATACCAATAGCTTCATTGCCCCAGGTTACTAGCTCCACCCTCTGTTAGATTCATAGCCGGGAAGAACATTTACTTAGCAATAACAGAAATGATTCTGAACAATCTTTTCACTAGCTCTGAATCATCTCATTCTGATTTCAAAATTAAGATTCAGGATTGCTGTGAAGGCAGGTTCTTATTCTGAAGCAATTACCTTCTCTACTGGAAAGAGCTCCATTCACCTTGTTGAATCATACAATGAGCTCAGTACTGTGGAATTTGATTTACTGCTTAAGACAGGCAGGACTGTACAGGTTTTAAAGGTGGTAACACTGTACAAAATATAATGCATCTTTTAATGGGGTGTGGAGGAGAGTGTCTAGTGAGAGAGTTCTCTTGACTTTCCTGGGGCAGTACACAAGCTTTGCATTGATATTACAGGCTCATGGTTGATATTCCTGAACATCTAAGAACAGGGTCACCTTAGAAGTGAATTTTCTTATTCTTTTTGAGGGTTCACAGGCTAAGAAGGGGAACTTTAAGGATAAGAGATGTTGATGTGTGTGTAGGTACTCAACAATATTGATATCAAGACTAACCGGATTATCTTGCCTTGCCACCAAAACTGTTTCTCAACAGTGAGGCCATTCACATTTTGAGCTGGATAATTCTTTGTTGTGGGAGCCTGTCCTGTGTATTGTAGGATATTTAACAGCGTCTCTGTCCTGTCCTTATTAGAGGACAGTAGAATTCCCCAAGCTTTGATTATTGAAATGTCCCCAGACGTTGCCAAATGACCCTTGGGAGGCCAAATTGCTCCCAGTTAAAAATCACTGCACTAAAACCATTAATTTAACTTATGGTACGAAAATACTTTCTACTTCTTGAAATTAATTGTTAGGAAGGAATCTGCTTTGCAAATATCAGTCAACAAAATTTTAGTTATCACTAATTTTTTAAAACAATTGTTTGTATTACACTTTGTAATTTATAAAAGATTTCTATATACCTTAATATGGATGAGAAAAAAGAAAATGAGTTAATATTTGTTGAGTATTTACTATATGCTGTCTGATAAAGGACTGGCTTCAAATATATCCTTTCATTTAGGTCTCACAGAATCTCTGTGTGTAAGTTATTTTCCCAAATTTTACACAAGAGAAAACAAACTTAGAAATGTTAAGTAGCTGAACACGGTGGCTCATGCCTGTCATCCCAACATATTGGGAGGCCAAGGTGTGCTGATCACTTGAGGTCAGGAGTTCAAGACCAGCCTGGCCAACATGGTGAAATCCTGCCTCTACTAAAAATATACTTTTAAAATTAGCCAGATGTGGTGATGGGCACCTGTAATCGCACCTACTCGGAAGGCTGAGGCAAGAGAATCGCTTCAACCTGGGAGGTGGAGGTTGCAATAAGCTAAGATAGAGCCACTGCACTCCAACCTGGGCAAAAGAGCAAGAATCTGTCTCAAAAAAAAAAAAAAGAAAAGAAAAGTTACGTAGCTTTCCCGAGAATACAGCCTATCATCTAACTTCAAGATTTACTACTCTTTAACCCACATCACAGCTGGGGTAAGTAGCAATTATGATCTATGTGTCAGAACTAGCCATATCAGAAGAGCCATGGTCATTTTTACAGGGGTATCACATTTTTCCATTTTACAGTTTAAGTGTCTGGCTCCAAATCAGCAAGG
This sequence comes from Aotus nancymaae, assembly GCF_030222135.1. Classification (NCBI taxonomy): domain Eukaryota; kingdom Metazoa; phylum Chordata; class Mammalia; order Primates; family Aotidae; genus Aotus; species Aotus nancymaae. The sequence goes on along the minus strand of NW_026988492.1, from coordinate 7,849,290 downwards.
CATGTATCATCATTAAAAAAAAACTGAAGCTAAAATAACCGAATCAACTTAGTGTCTTTGGCTCACTAAGCTACGGTATCCTTCCACCTCTGTCTGGTTTGTACCTAGGCATATTGTAAAGCAGGTCGGGGCCAGGTGCAGTGGCTCATGCCTATAATCCCAGCACTTTGGGAGGCCAGGGTAGGTGGATCACCTGTGGTCAGAAGTCCAAGACCAGCCTGGGCAACATGGTGAAGCCCTGTCTCTACTAAAAATTCAAAAATTAGTTCGGCGTGTTGGTGCCTGCCTGTAATCCCAGCTACTCAGGAGGCTGAGACAGAAGTGTCGCTTGAACTCAAGAGGCAGAGGCTGCAGTGAGCCGAGGTCACACCACTGCATTCCAGCCTGGGTGACAGAGTGAGACCCTGTCTCAAAATAAATCAATAAAATAAATAAATAAATAAATAAATAAAACAGGTGGGTAGCAGGGTAGCTAAGATAGCAGATGTTACCAAGGGTCTGACTCAATGAATGGGGTTTTCATTGCAGCCACATAAACAAATTCGAAATTACATATTAGATTCCTCTTTTCTTAAAAGTCCTCTGGCCATCACATCTTCAGAATGCGTTCCCAATCTGTATGGGCATCTTTTCCCAAGCTGCAATCTGCCATCACACAGCCTAAGCAATCCTCTCTCTCAGTATCCCCTCTTATTCCGTGATTATCCAGGTCCCTTCACCTTTAGCTCTCTCCTAAATTAGAATCTATTTAATTATAGGGTAGAGCAATGAGTTGTCTGCTCCTTCCTCATGTTGAGGTCTGTCCACCTTCTGCATGTTTGAAAACACATTCATCACTTTGCTAGACCACCTGTTTACGCCTGGGTAGTACTGAAGAACTGGCAAACACTTTGCAATTTCCTTCTTTCTTCGGTAATCCTTTCCTTGTGTAACTCCTCCCAAGCTCTGTAAGTGGAAGAATCCAATATGGACGTTTATTTTCCCATTGATAAGAATCATCTAGCCATCATCCATATACATGCTGAAAGGAAGCAGTGGTTACTTAGTTTTTAATGCTTGTCATACTCTGTACTGAAGTGTAAAATACATATTGAAAAGTAAACAATTCGTAAGTATACCTACCTATTTTTATAAACTGAACATACCTGTGTCACCAGCATCCAGAACAAGGAATTCTCTACCCATTGGATCTCATCTTTGGCAGCATATTAGAATTATCTAAATAAATATTTTTTAAAATTCATGCTTTAAAAAAGGCATGGGACTTTCTTGAGGGATGGCATCCAACATCGACAGCTTTAAGTTCTAGGTGTCTCTAAAGTGTGACTCAGGTTGAAAAACAGTGCAACTTCTCACCCTCTCCTTGAAGCTCCCTTCCATCTCAGTTTTAGACATGTCAGCAACTCTGAGAGAACTACATTCTCAAGATGATCAAATTTATTTCAAGCTTGATTCTGTACCTCTTAAGCATTGGATAGGGCACCATTTTTTTTTTCACATTAAGAGACTATCCTTTAGTTGTTAGAAACTGGCAGAACACTTCTATTATATCCCAATTTACTTCTGTTGAGCACTGGGTGAGAATGATCAGATCACCTTGGATGGAGATCTGATCATTAGCATCCACTCCCAGGATAAGCCCAGTCTTCTCTAGCACTAAATTGTACCTTCTTCGGGTCACCTTTGCTAGAAGAAAAAATAAACTTTCTGATAAACTTCTTACCTTTAAGCCCGGCTTTGAACCCAGGTTCTCAAGTCAGCCCTTCATAGTACAACCCCTAGGGGAATCACTGTCATTGATTTAACTATCTTTGATGGGACTGGCTAAATTAATGATAATGATAATAACCATTATCTATTGAAGAGGTGCTAGTTTCTAGAAATTATATATTAATTGTGTTAAATGATGCAATCAACCCTTAAATGTAGGTATAATTCATTCCATTTTACAAATAAAGAAATTGAGGCTCAAAAACTTGAATGACTTGCCTCATCATTCAGACAGTAAATGACTGAATGAAGATTTGAAACTGTCCAATTAGATGCTGCTACCTTTAATAAGCAAAGCTGATACTTCATGTCTCCTCTCTAAGGTAAAGCCATTAACTCTTCTTAAATGCTTGGTGCTCTTATCCCAACCCTGGATTCCCCAAGTCTTCCCCAGTTACCATGCAGCTCAGACCTGTCCTTCTCCTTCAAAGTCTCATATGAAAGTAGTTATCTATTGTTCTCCATCCAGAGCCCTGTCTTCTTTTTGGAGATAGCTGCCTATCTCCTAATTAGTAACAGTTCTATGCTCTGTGCAAAATATGATGAGTTCATCTTTGGTTCTTCCTGTATAATACCTTCACTTTGTGAGAGTTTTACAAATACAATGCCTTAGCTAGGATTGACTGTAATGTCAGGGATTTTAGGCTTCTTGAAGGGAGAGTAATATTGGGAGCTTTTAGAGATTTTCTGAATGGACCAATAAGGACTCTTTGGTTGGCAAGTAAGGGGAACCCAAATTTAATCTGGCTTAAAGGAAAAGAGAGTATACTGGCAAAATATTGGAAATGTAGGAGAGGAAGAAAACCTTAATTTTCTTTACCTTCCTACGTTCTCTAACTGGGGACCTGTGAATTAGACTGATAAAATACAGATTAACGTGAAGAAAACATAGTTTATTAACATGTGCAGCATGCATACATGCAAGAGAAACCCAGTGATAAGTAACCCAAAGGGGTGGTTAGAACCTGGGCTTATATAACATCTTAACAAAGGACAATACATTTATGGAGAAAAGAAAGGAAGAAGCTTTAGGCTTTCAAGGTCTGAAAATTATGGGAAGGTAAATATATGGGGGAAGCAAATGGAGCAGGATTTGTTTGTGAAGGTTCATCTTGACACCCATTTTTCATCTTCTTCATGACCATAAAACTTCTCCAGGAAAGGCCACTTATGGCAATCTTCATTTCTGGAAAGCTTCTGGTTTTAGCTATGGGGAGGATTCTTTCTGCAGCTGTTAGATCTCACATGTTTTTGGCTCAAAATAATCCATATGCCAAAGTAGTATATTTTGGGGTTGCATATTTTGATCCCCTACAGAAACACCAGAGAGTGAAAGAACTGATGAACACACAGCTTTGTGGAATATAGAATACAGCACATTGTTATTTTTAGTTTTATTTTTAAATTTTTTATGTCCATTGGTAATTGAGGATCAGGTGGTGTTTGGTTATATAAGTTCTTTAGTGGTGATTTGTGAGATTTTGGTGCACCCCTCACCCAGGCAGTATACATTGCACACTATTTGTAGTCTTTTATTCCTCACCCCCTTCCCACTCTTCCTCCCTGAGTCCCTGAAGTCATTCTTATGCCTTTGCATCCTCATAGCTTATGAGTGAGTACATACGATGTTTGATTATCATACGAGTTATTTCACCTAGAATAATAGTTTCCAATCTCATCCAGGTTGCTGCAAATGCCGTTAATTCATTCCTTTTTATGGCTCAGTAGTATTTCATCACATATATACACCACAGTTTCTTTATCCACTTGTTGATTGATGGGCATTTGGGTTGGTTCCACGTTTTTACAATTGCAAATTGTCCTGCTATAAACATGTGCATGCAAGTATCTTTTTCGTATGATGATTTCTTTTCCTCTGGGTGGATACCCAGTAGTGGGACTGCTGGATCAAATGGTAGTTCTACTTTTAGTTCTTTAAGGAATCTCCACACTGTTTTCCATAGTGGTTGTACTAGTTTACATTCCCACCAGCAGTGTAGAAATGTTCCCTGTTCACTGAATCCATGCCAGCATCTACCATTTTTTGATTATGGCCATAGAATACAGCACTTTAAATGAACTACAGCACATATCTCAACATAGTTAAACACCCAAAACATAGTTAAACCCCCTGCATGAAAAAGGCAAGTTGTAGAAGTAATTGTATATTTGGATAAAATAATAAAGTTTAAAATTCTGTAAGTTTCAGGATGCATAAATAGGCAGGTAAAAATATAACATCATGTATGGGCATGACGAGTACTGAATCTATGACAATAATTACTGTATTAGTCCATTTCACACTGCTGATAAAGACATACCTGAGACTGAGAAGAAATCGAGGTTTAATTTTACTTACAGTTTCCACATGGCTGGGAGTCCTCAGAATCATGGTGGGAGGTGAAAGGCACTTCTTACATCATGGCAGCAAGAGAAAATGAGGGAGAAGCAAAGGCAGAAATGGCTGATAAACCCATCAGATCTCGTGAGACTTATTCACTATCATGAGAATAACATGGGAAAGACTTGCCCACATGATTCAATTACCTCTCCCTGAGTCCCTCCATAACACGTGGGAATCCTGGGAAATACAATTCAAGTTGAGATTTGAATGAGGACAAAGCCAAACCACACCAATTGTGTCTGGGTGAGAGGAAAATAATAGATTGGATCAGGGAGGAGCACATAGGGGGCTCTTGATCCTGTCTTTAATGTTTAGTGCTTCACATTAATAACACATAATATTTGATGCTTAATACATTTGATAAAACTGGTTATTCACATTATTCTCCACAGACATATATGTTTAAAATATTTCATAATTTTCTTTATAAAGGGAATCCACTGGCTCATGTCACAGAAAGATCTATGTGTATCTGGCTGTAAGTCTGACTCAATCCAGGGAATCCAGTGGTGGTATCAGGAGCTGTCTCCAGCTTTTGGAGCTACTTTTTTCTCTCTAGGTGCTATTCTTATTTAGGTTCTTCATTCTCAATAGCTAGAGGTCTCCTAATACCTCCAGGGCCCTATCTTAACCTGTTGGCATCTCTTGCAAAATGGGCTTCTCTCTTCTCAAAGTTTCTATAAGAGTCCTAGAATTTCACCCCATTGAATAATGTACCCATCCTTGAATTACATCATTTTCATGCAGGGAGTGAGCTGATTAGCTGGACCTTTTTGATGGGCACCCTCTGGAATTGGTGAGATAGGAGATCAGCTTCTTTCAACGGACATTAAGAGAGAGGTTTCCCAAGGAAAATAGGAGTGTGTTAACTGAACCAGGATAAATAGATTTGGGGTAATAGGAAACAATAGCTATTTAGCATTCCATAAAGAATTGTGTGTAAACTATATCAATGATTATCTTAAAACAATGCCTGCTGTGCTCTCCTGTATCTAAGTGACAGTGACTTAAAGGGAAATATAAATTGGTATCACCTTGGGAATATGTCTACATATGCAAACTCATAAGTAAAATGTCAGAAAATATAATTTAACAGTATATAAATAAATCACTTACCAAGATGAATCAAGATGAATCTTAGGATAGAATAATATGACAAATCCACTTCAAAATCCAGCATAATACATTGGATTAATAACTTATCAGAAATGACAAACCATAGGTGAAGCTCTACAGATATTCTCATTAAAATTAGGGGAAAAAAGTGATGCATGTTATTGTTGCTATTATTTTTTCTGATATGCTAGTCAATGCATTAAGGAAAAAGGCAGATACAAAAGTATCATAAATAGAAAGTGGGAGAATTGTCCTATCAACAAAAGACCAAAACTAACAGACGTGGACAGATTCAGTTCAGTTTATCAGCAAGGAGAACCTAATCTAAAAGACAAGGATACAAGCATGCTTTGAAACAGGAGCAGTGGGAATGTTAGAAACAGAGCCAGGTTGTTCTAAGAATTCTCCCAAAACTAGAGAAAAAGAACAGGACACAGCCCCCAGGCAATGGGGCTGGCAGGAGTGAAGCCGGAAGCAGATTCCAGCCAGCTGGCCTGATCTATAATGCACTGAGAAACCCTGGCACTGTGAGTAGAGAAGCCCTGACTCTCCGAGTGCTGTAGATAGGAGAGTTAGGTAGGGGCCTAGACTTCCCATGGTATGTATTTGCCAACACCTCCTTATGCACTGGAGCTATAGGCATGCTTGCCATGAGTACCCTTACATGAGAACAGCAGGGCAAGAGATTTTGATATGGTGCTGGGTTGGCTCATTGTTGGTTTGGGGGAGGGAGAGGTAGCCTATTCCTAAATAGATACTCCTTTGAAAATATAATTGAGTTGATGGTGGAGGGCAGAGGGCCACAGTATTACAGCCTTCTTTGTACCTCTATTTGTTGGGTCCTGAGTTCTTGTCCCACATCCAAGAGGAATGAGGTTACTCTGACAATTGAAGGGTTAGAAGGGTGGAGAATAATTTTACTGAGCAATGAAACAGCTCTCAGCAGATAGGGAATGTGACAGTGATCCTTCATCCAAAGTTGGGTGGTCTCTCTCTCAATGTGGCTAGGTTTGGGGCTTTTATGGGCTCAGAATGGGGAGGTTTGTGAGTATGCAAAAAAAGACTAAAACAAAGGCACCACTCAAAGGTGGGCACAGCAGTGTAGAAAACCAATTAGGAAAGGGTAGGTTTATCTAAAACGGGTGAAGGATGGAGATCCATCAGAGGAAAGTGTGCCAAATGGGAAGAGAGATTCTCAATCTGGTCTGAGGATTTACCCGAGACTGTCTTTGGCTTGAAGGTTAGGTTTCCACTGGGACCTACCCCTGTCTGTCTTGGATTTGTCTGCCTCCTGACTCTATTATGACTGAGCCCATGGACATGGGCTTGGTTATAAACATTCATGGCAGAGCAGGGGTAACTATCAAGGATTAATTACCAAGCTCACACAATTGGGTCCAATCCTATTCAGCATACCAAAGATAGCTGCTCTTATGCCAAATTGGCCACTGGGTAGTGCATATATTGGATGGATCCAATAGTCCTGCAAAACTGTTGAAAATTGAAAAAGGTAGATTGAAATTTGTTTCCTGAACCCAGTCAGATAGGCTCCTTGCTTAAACAAAATGTCAATATTCTGCATAGGGTTTAAATAAGATTCAAAGTCTCATAACACAATATGTAAACTGTTCAGAATATAATCCAAAATTATTCAGTTTACAAAGAATCAGGAACAACTTAAAAAGACAATAAGCAGATTCCAGTGCTGAGATGATGCAGATTTTGAAATATTAAAAGATCAAAATTACGACAACTTCAAAGATTTCAATTAGCTTCATTGCAATTCTAGAATAGGGCAATACTTCATTCTATAAAACAGAATAAATGTTCTGATGAGCTGAGAAGAAGAGGTTGGCTTTACAGACAGAGAAGAGCTGCAGAAAACAGAAGCAAAGAACAAAGAGCACATTAGTCATTTCAAAGCTACTTTTTTGTTGTTGTAAGCCTGGGACAGGGAGAGAGAACAACAGAAAAATAACTGATTAGTTAATATCAGGATACTTCAGGCTACTTTGAATATGTTTTAAAATTTTTTATTGATATATAATATTTGTATGTATTTATTGGGTATATAGGATATTTTGTTACATGCACAGAATGTGTAATAATTAAGTCAGGGCACTTCAGGTCTTCATCATTTTGAGTAGTTATCATTTCCATATTTTGAGAACATTTCAAATTGTCTCTTCTAGCTATTTTGAAATATATGATACCTAGTTGTTAACTATAGTCACCCTACTCCACTATTGATCATTAGACCTTATTCCTTTTATCTAAACATATGTTTGTTTCATTAACTAATCTCTGTTTATTCCCTTACTCCCAGCACATAGCCTTCCTTGCCTCTGGTATCTATCATTATACTCTACATCCTTGGGATCAACTGATTTAGCTCCCACATATGAGTGAGAACATTTGATACTTGTCTTTTTGAGCCTGGTGTATTTCACTTAACATAATTAGCTCCAGTTCCATCCACATTGCTGCAAATGACAGGATTTCATTATTTTTTATGGCTGGTAATAGTCTATTGTGTACATGTAACATGTTTTCTTTATCCATTTATCTGTTGATGGACATGTAGGTTGATTCTGTGTCTTTGCTATTGTGAATAGTGCTACAATAAATACAAGAGTGAAGGCATCCCTTTGATATATTGACTTCTTTTCCTTTGAATAAATACCCAGTAGTGGGATTGCAGAAACATAAAGAAGTTCAAGTTTCAGTTTTTCTACCCCAAAACTCTGAGATCTGATAAAAAAAATTCACTAAAATTACAGGTTAAAAAATCAACATACACAAATCAGTAGTATTTCTACACATCAATTATGAACTAAGAAAGCAATCGAGAAAGCAATCTCATTTCCAATAACTACAGAATAAAATAAATACCTAGGAATAAATTTAACCAAGGAAGTGAAAGAGCTCTATAAGAAAACCTGCCAAATACTGATGAAAGAAATTGAAAAGGACACAAACAAGACATCTGATGCACATGGATTGGAAGAATTAATATTGTTTAAATCATCATACTGACCAAAGCAATCTACAGATTCAATGCATTCCCTATCAAAATACCAGTATCATTTTTTCACAGAAATAAAAAAAATCTTAACGTTTATGTGCAATCAAAAAAGAATCTGAATAGCCAAAGCTATCCTGAGCAAAAAGAATAAAGCTAGAAGCACACGACCAGACTTCAAAATATATTACAAGATTATAGTAACCAAAACAGCATGGTATTGGTATAAAAACAGACACTTACATCAATGGAACAAGATAGAGAACCCAGAAATAAATCCATGTATTTAGAGACAACTGAATTTTAACTAAAGTGCCAAGAACATATATTATGGAAAAGACACCCTCTTCAATAAATGGTGCTAGGGAAATTGTATATCCATGTGCAGACGAATGAAACTGGAACCATCTTTCACCATATACAAATATCAACTCAAGATGGATTAAAGATTAATTCAAGACCCGAAACTATAAAACTACTGGAAGAAAACATGGGAGAAATACTGCAGAACACTGGTGTAGGGAAAGATTTTATGGCTAAGACCTCGAAAGCACAGGCATAAAACCAAAAAATAAATAAATAGGGTAATATTAAATTAAAAGGTTTTGCACAGCAAAGGAAACAATCAAGAGAACCTGTTGAATGAAAGAACATATTTACAAACTATTCATCCAACAAGGGACTAATATCCAGAATGTACAAGGAACTCAAACAACTCAGTAGCAAAAAACCAAATAATCTCCTTAAGAAGTGGGAAAAAGACATGAATGATATTTCTCAAAAGAAGGCATACAAATGACTAACAGGTACATGAAAAAATGCTCAACATCACAAATCATCAGGGAAATGCAAATCAAAACCACAAGGAGATATTATCTTACCCCACTTAAATGGCTATTAAGACAAAAACAAAACAAAACAAAACCCAGACACTGGCAAGGATGTGGAGAAAAGGGAAACTGGCAAGGATGTGGAGAAAAGGGAACTCTTATTGTTGGTGGAAACATAAATTAGCACAGCCACTATGGAAAACAGTATAAGATTTCTTAGGCTACTTGTTTTGTGTAAGGATTTAAGCAGAGGAAACTTCATTATTATATGGATTGAAGGTTGCTGTTATGTCTCTTGTGATTTCCCTGAAGTTCAGATAACAATTTAGTTTGGGTTTGGTGACATGCAACTGTAGCATGGATGACTCCATTTTGATTTTTAGTCTGGTCTTTTGGGTCCTAGAGCAAGAGCTTAGTTCAAAAAAGTGACCTCCTATCATTTTTATTTAACAGAAATTATTGCCAGGTATGGTGGCAGATGCCTGTAGTCTCAGCTACCCTGGAGGCTGAGACAGGAGGATTGCTTGGACTCAGGAGCAGCCAGCTCTGCATGAGTGACTCTTTCTGCATTGCAATTCCCCTGTCTTGATAAATTGGCTCTGTCTAGGCAGCAGGCAAAGTGAATCCATTGTATGGTTATAATGGCTGGTGGGGATTTCAATGAATGTAGATGTAATGTATAAGACAGCCATAATGGAAGAGGGGGAAGTTACAGGAATCTATGAAATAAATAAAAATATATCATATTTAAATTTGTAGGATGCAGCTAAATCAGTGCTTAGTGGAAATTTTGTCATTAAATACTTTTATTAGAAGAAAGATGCCAAATCAACCAAACTTCCTTATGTAAAACTGGAAGAACAAAAAGCAAGCAGGGAGAAGGAAATAAAAAAGAGAAAGAATAGATATCAATAAAATTGAAAACAGAAAAATGAGAAAAGTAAATAAAACTAAAAGTTGGTTCTTTGAAAAGATCAATAAATTTGATAAATCCCTGTCTAGCAAGAGTGACACACAAAAAAAGTGTGAAGTCCAAATTATCAACATCAGGGAAGAAATAGGGGAAATCACTACATACCCTGCATATATTAAAAGGATAATAAACAACTTCACTCACATAAACTTGACAGCTTAGTTGAATAAGAATAATTTCTAAAAAACACAAACTACCAAAACTGACCAAGTTAAAATAGATAATCCAATAGTCCTGTGACTATTGTAAATTATTCTCAGTTGAAAATTTTCTGAGAAAGAAATCTCCAGGCTCAAATAGTTTTGGCAGTAAATTTTACCAAACATACAAAGAAGGAATAAGGCCAATTCCATGCAACTTCTAAAGAAATTAAATCAATAACAACTTTCCAAAAAATAAAGCACTGGATCCAGATGCTTTCACTGGTAAATTTTACAAACATTTAAGGAAGAGTTAAGTTTGAGTTTAGGTCAATTCTCCAAAATCTCTTTTAGAAAATAGAAAAGACTCCCTGACTAACTTTATGAGGTCAGCATTGCACTGATACCAAAACTAGACAAAGACAATGGACAGTAGGCTGGGCGTGGTGACTCATGCCTGTAATCCCAGCACTTTGGGAGGCCCAGGTGGGAGGATCACTTGGGGTCAGAAGCAAGAGACCAGTCTGGGCAACATAATGAGACCCTGTCTCTACAAAAACAAACAAACAAACAAATTAGCTAGGTGTGGGGGTGCATGCCTGTGGTCTTAGCTACTGGAAAGGCTGAGGTGGGAGGATCACTTGAGCCCAGGAGGTCAAGACTGCAGTGAACTGAGACTGCACCACCGCACTCTAGTGTGGGCAGCAGAGCCAGACCCTATCTAAAAAAAAAAAAGAAAAGAAAAAAGAAAATACAGACAAAGAAAAGTACAGATCAATAACTCCTATAAACATAGACATAAAAATCTTTAAGAAAATATTAGCAAGTTGAATCCTATAATATGTATAAAGAATAGTACACAAAACTAACTAGGGTTTATCTAGGAATGTGATGCTGGTTCAATAGTCAAAAATCAATACAGTAAAATTCACCATATTAACAGGCCACATGTTCATATCAATTGATACAGAAAAAGCCTTTGAACAAATTCAACAACTACTCATAATAAGCCTCAGAAACATGGAATATGGAGAAATTTCCAAAACCTGATCAAAAACATCAAAAACATATCACTTTGACTTACATGCTGTCAATGAGGAACATATGTTATGTTTTGTAAATGTAGTTTGCAGGTTTAAAATTTTTACTACATCTTATAGAGCAACAGTGCAACCTTACAGAGTATTATCTCCCTGCTGGAACCTTAACTGAGTGGGCATTGGTCCATCCCACTGTCTATCAGACTAGCTACTTCCTATGCTGTGGTCTGGTGATAACACCAGTGAAGTCCAAAAGCATGCATGAGCCCACGGCCACACTTCTGCTGTAAAATAAGTTCCTTGGTAGAAGGTGATATTGTGTGGATTATAATAGAGAGGGTGAGAAAATGAGTCTGAAGTCAAATGGAAATAACAGAACGATGACCTTCTTCTCAGCCAGCTATACTGTCCCATGGGCCCTCAGACAGCACTGCTTGTGTAAAGCTGCAAAGCCGAAAGTGGCTACTCCAGCTCTTGACCCTGAGCCCTCTAATCGTAGGGCTAAAACCCCACCCAAGTGGTCAAAATGACATTTCAGCTACCTTTCCCACAGACTTTACTTCTAACCCTTCTCTCTCAAATCCCCAAGTTTTCACCCAAATAATTAAATAATAAAATGAACTCCTCCTTAAACCAGGCATGGTGGAATGTGACTGTAGTCCCAGCCATTTGGGAAGCTAAGGCAAGAGGATCCCTTGAGCCCAGGAGTTTGAGTCCAGCCTGGGAAACATAATTATATCCCAACTCTTAAAAAAATAAAGTAAGAGAGGAAATGGCCAAGAGATGGAAGATATCCAAGAGAAAATGATATTGCTAAAGTTCATCAACAGTGTTACAGGTTGCAAGAGATAGCCCTGGATTTATTGATGAAGTTTTTGTTTTTGTATTTATCTTGGTGTGAATAGTACAGTGTGATAGTTCTCAAACTTTTTGGTTGTACAAATTATTGTATACTCTTACAAATTATTGAGGACCAGAAAGAGCTTTTGATTATAAGAACCCCGAAGAGATACAAGGTTATATCTCTTATTTATCCTACTAGAAATTAAAACTGAGAAAATTTTAAACATATGTTAGTTTGCTTAAAAACAATAGTAAACCTATTACCAGTTAATAGAAATGTTTATGAAAATAACTAGTTTAAAAAAATTGAGAACAGTGGCAATGTTTTACATTTTAGGAAATACCTTTAATATCTGGCTTAATATAATAGAAAATCAATAAGTTCACATAACTCGTTCTTCCTTGAATCTGTTTTGCTAGTACACGTTATTAATATATACCCTCTGGAAAACTCCATTATATTATCATGAGAGAAGTACATGAAAAAAATAACATATTATGAAAATAGTTTGATCTTGCAACCCCCTGAAAGGTTTTCAGGGATTTCTAGGGATCTGGGAACCCCACAGCAGGAGAGCTTGACAATACTGTAAACCTCATAAATAAGGTCTTGCTGTCATAATGAAAAGTAAGCTAGATAGACTTGACTGAAGTTTCTAGCGCTATTTGATGAGAAGTGGAGGTTGTTTTATTGACATTACTCTCTAAGCTTAGGAATGAACTCTACAACATTCATTCAATTAATTCATTCAGCATATCTTTACTTAGCACATATTATGTTCCAGGAAGTACTCTAGATACTGAGGACATACCAGTAGACAAAACAAAAATTCCTTGCCTTCGTGAGACTTCTAACAAAGTAGTAAAATATATAGTGTATCAGAGGGTGGTTAAGTCCTACGCAGAAAAACAATGTAAAGACATCTAGAGATGCTGGAGGGATTTGCATATTTCAGTAGAATGGACAGGGAAGACCTCGTTAAGAATGCAACATTTGAACAAAGACCTGAAGGAAGTGAGGCCATTTGGATAAGAGCTTTTCCAGCTATTTAACAAATTAATTTCCTAACATTCAAAATTTAATTTATATGTATTATTTAATCAAATATCTATTGTATATGACATTAGTTGCAGAAGGAAATAAGAGAACTGATGTTTATTGAGTGCCTGGCATGTACCGGGTACTGTGCTAAGTATTGTGAATGAGGTTTGGTACCTTCACTAAAATTTACAAGTTAATGTAGGAGGCAAGGTATAGACATACACTTTCTGCAGTGTGGGTGTAGCAGTTCCTACGAGGAGGAAGAGTTGGCTTGAAGTTGTACCACCAGAAGTTTATAAGCACCTGACCTACCTGAAGTCTACACCTTCCTTTCAAGATAATTAGTATATGGAGGGTGCTCTCCACTCTAACAGAGGGGAAGCCAGCAAATTAATACCTGATCACACCTTTTATAGAGCACTTTGGTTAACAATCTGTCTTCACAAATTAACTCATGTAATCTTCATAACAATAAGAAGCAGATGTTCTAAGAAGCGTTACTGTGTCTTTCTGAGATTAAGAAAGACTCAGAAGGCTGGATAGTATGACGAGGCAGTTATAAGGTAGAGTTGGACCTAAATGTAAGATAATCTGCTTCAAGCACACTGCTTTCCCCACCGCAGTGCAGCTGTTATGAGCAGCTGCTGAAATAAAACAGCTTGATACTTTCCTGACAGTCTTCCCACTGACTCGACAGGAGGGTTAGGTTAAGGTTGGGGCGGAGCTAGACCCCATGAATAAGTCAACGAAGACACACGCAGCGTTCCCCACCTGCGCTTGCGCAGGGGAGGAACACGCAGTCCGGAAAAACGCCGGAAATTCTGGGTTGCGCAGCCGTGGAGCTACCTCAAGGCGGAACTGGGGCGTCCAGGGCTTCGGCAGCTTGTACACCCGGTGTGAAAGGAGGGTGGCAGCCGTGTAGCGAAGCGCATGCGCAGCAGCTCCCCCTGCTGAAGGGCTGAGAGGCGCACCGGGGCCGCCAGCTGGGCTAGGAGCGGAGTGGGGTCAGGATGGACGAGGACGTGCTCACCACTCTGAAAATCCTCATCATCGGCGAGAGTGGGGTGGGCAAGTCCAGGTGAGGCGGGCGTGCGGGCCGTGGCGAGGGTGGCTGAGCTCTTTCTGCCTCGGTGGCTGCTGTCTCCTGGGCCGCGACGGGAACTGTAAACGGCGGTGGCAGGCGCAGGCTGGACTCGGGCCGGCTCCGCTGCGCTCTCCTGGGCCTCTGGGCCGCGCTCTCCTGCGGCGTCTGCGCCCCTCGCCCCACCCGCGCCTGCCTGGTTCCCGGCCTCTGCCAGGCCTAAGTTCTCAGTGTCGCTCTCCCTCCTGTGGCGCCGAGAAAACACGATTCCAAGGGCCGCCGATCGGCCGGTGGGTTTGCTGCACGGAGCTCAGGGCGTGGCGGGCAGGTTTGGTCCCGAATCCGGCCAGGGGGCACCTCGCCTCGAGCCCCTCGGGGTTCAGGATGCCTGTCACCCCGAGACCCGGTACACATAACTTTCCCACTTGAGGGTTTCTGTGGGGCCTTCTCTAAATCCATAATGTCCTCGGGAAGTTTCGTGACGCCGTAGGTCCCATTCCTGGCCTGTTTGGGCCCAGCATCATGTCGCTTCTCTTACTTTTTGATTAGTTGGCTGTGAAAGAACTCCTGGATCTTGTGACTGCTGGAAAATTTCACTTTAGTGTAAGGTCCGAGTGTTTCCGCTGTGGACCACCTTTGAAAATGAAGTGTAATTGATATTTCTCATTTTGCCACATCCTATGGAGACAAAAAATTAGTATTGTATTTTCCTTTTTGACTTTTTCCTTGGGGAAAATAATGTTGACAGTGGAGTTGAGTATAAGGTAAGACATGGATCTAGGTGGATGTTTCTAGAGGGTTGTGATTTCATCTAGGTCTTGGAACAAAGTTCTCCAGGTGAAGTCATTCTTGCCATCTGATTATGAGTAGGTTATGTTCAAGGCCGTCCTAATCCTTAAACCACATATACACTCCAGGGGCTATAGTGCGTTTCATATAATAATTTTTTATATTTTATAAGTTGAAGTAGCCTTCGTTCTACAAAATAGAATGAAAGCTCTCCTCAAATAACTTTTAAAAATTACTTCATAAAGCCTTAATTTTTAAAAAGCTACTTCAGAATTTGAAAGCTTATGTAATATATTCTGAAATTGTGTGTATTTTTGAAGTTTGACAATACATTTTCATAGTATTCCTCATTTAATGTACTGTGTGTCTACTGGAATGAAGGATTTGCACATACCAAGGAATAGAATAATGAAATACTATGGGTTAGCAAACAAGTATAATTTGTATGTGAGTGTGTGTGTGTAAAAGGGATGAATAAAATTATTTACAATGATCATCTGTTATTGCACATACATATTTAAGGGTTAAAAAGTAATGTAGTAAACGTTGTCTTCATAGGAATTTCATAGCCTTGTGAGCTTTCTTTTTCTTTTCTCCTTTTTTCCTTGAGATATGGTTCTCATTTAAGTTCACACTTAGGAAATTAGTGTCTTTGAAGTCAGAATGGCTGGTTGTCATTTCATGTAGTTCAACCCAATACATGGTCCGTTAGCATTTTTTCTAAATGTATTGCATGGGTGACAAGTTAGGGTGTGTTAAAATTTTCTGGAAGGTTAACTGGAGTATATAAACAAATTCCTCTGCTTTTTTTTTTTGAGACAGGGTCTTGTTCTGTCACCCATACTGGAGTGCAGTGGCATGATCATATAGTTCATTGCAGTCTCAATCTCCTGGGTTCAAGCGATCCTCCCACTTCAGCCTTCTGAGTAACTGGGACTATAGGCACGAGTCACCATGCTTGGCTAGTGTTTTTTATTTTTTATAGAGAGGAGGTCTCACTGTGTTGCCCAGGCTGGTCTCGAACTCCTGAGTTCATCAGATCCTTCTGCCTTAACCTCCCAAAGTGCTAGGAACATAGCATGAGCCACCATGACTGGCCCTACTTCTAAAATTTTTTCGCTAGATGGGATTTTCTTATGTTGCCCAGGCTGGTCTCAAACTCATGGGCTCAAGCCAACCTCCCGCCTCATCCTCCTAAAGTGTTGGGGTTACAGACATGAGCCATGACACCTAACTGAGATTCTCCTTGTAGAGTGAGGTCTGTTAAGTGGATTTATCAGTCTCCCTAGTTCATGCCCCCAAAACAAATTTATGTGGGCCTAATCTGTTTTAAACTTTTTCTCAATACATAGCGATGGATTATCAACTGCTCTGGCAAAATTTTGATACTTTACCTCTTTCTGGAAAGGATTGCATTTAGTGAGAAAGTTGTCTTATTTGTCTAGCTAGATATACATTATTGGCCTATGTGATATGCTGTGGAAAACAACCTTAAACACTTGCGTTTCTGGATAAGATGAGAATAAATGACTCTACTAAAATAGAAGTCTATGCCTTTAAAAGTGAATTAGTACAAAAATATTTGTCATGGTTATGATCTTAAAGTCTTGTTTTAACTAAATTTCTTTCTATTTCATTACAGAGCTGAAGCTAGTGGAAGTGAGATAGCACTTGTGTTGTTGGGGGAAAACAAAGGATATCTTTAATCTGAATTAGTGGATTACTTTCTAGTGTATTTCATAGTGTTAGAGTCTGAAGGGTATGTGATAATAGTCAGGAGATCAGGATTATGAAACTGGGGCTGCCATTTGTGTGACCTTGTGTGTGATACTTGAATGCTGTAGGCCTTCATTTCAAAAGTGAGGGGATTGGAATAGAAACCTCTCAGACCCTAAATGTATAAGACTCCGATTCTGTGGCTAGGCCTGGTGAGCTAAAGAACTGGAAGGGATTAGAGAGACCTATTATCTAAATTGCTGTCCCTCTTACGCCCCTTGCCTTCCCATTCTTTTTGGTGAATTTCATTTGTAAATTAAAAAAATGCAGATTAGTCATAATCACACTCTGTTTGTTATAAATTTGGTGTATCTAAGTGCTGTGGTGGTAGTTACTCCTTCCATCTCTACTTCTGCATGGAAAACATTTTGCTCCTTTAACTTTGAGAGTATGAGGATGTAAATATACAATACTATAAGAATGGTGCTTGGCTAACGCCCTTTTTGTCCTTAGCCCACATGCACTCAGGTGAAAAAAAAAATGTTGCTTTTACCAGGTGCAATGCCTCATCCTGTAATACTAGCTACTCAGGAGATTGAGACAGGAGGATCACTTGAAGCCAGGAGTTCCAGACCAGCTTGGGCAACATAACGAGGCCATGCTTCTAAAAAAAATAAAAATAAAAAAATTAGCCGTCCGTGGTAATGCACACCTGTCGTGCCAGTTGCTTGGGAGGCTAAGGTGGGAGGATTAGTGAGCTATGATTGTGCCACTGCATCAGGCTGGAATGCAGTGGCACAGTCATAGCTCACTAATCCTCCCACCTTAGCCTCCCAAGTAACTGGCGTGACAGGTGTGAGTCCCTGTCTCTTGAAAAGAAAAGAAAAGGAAAGGGTGCTTCTTAATTATTTTGACATTGTCAGTTCCTTTCAAAATCTAATAGAGAAATGGACTCTCTGCCCCTTTCAAAGTCTAATAGAGAAATGGATTCTCTGCTTAGAAAAATGCATGCATAGCATTTAGAATAACATTTTGGGATACCAGAGTACCCCTGGTTAAGATCTGATGTGTACCTAGAGCTTGCATTAAAATTTGTTGCTTCACACCATCCCACCAATTCCTTGCCTCTCCTGACAAAGTACCATTAATAACAAGGGCCATATAAGGATGAGCAATTATGGAAGAAAAACCTCTGGCTTTGTGTCTGCACATTGCCATATGTTCAATAACTAATACCCAATATCATCATTATTCTGTTATTATTATATTATTACAACTAGTCTACAAGGTTATGTTAACTTATGTTTTTGTGATAATATTTTCTGTGGTGACCACGTATAGATATGTATCTGTTCTATTCTTAAATTATGAGTAACTGAGTATGTTGGGAGAGAAGAGCATTTTTATAGGTAGTCTTTAAAAGTCTTATTTGTATTGTTACCTATGTTAGAAGTAAGTAAATAGAGTCAAGATGTTAACTAGTGAAATGTAGAATTTAACTCTTCTGTTTTACTTTGATTCTGTGGTTCTGGTTTTATGGTAAACACAAGAAAACAAAACCTACTTAGGGAGTTAATCCTTCAAATATAATTAATGACACTGGGTTTGAAAACTACCAGGAGACGATTATGTTTTGCAAAAACTCTGTTGACAAAACATACCTTGACCAGCAATAATCACAATCTATAAAAATAGTCCTAAGATTTTTCTATAATTTAGACATCTGATGCTGTTTCTTTGATTTTATTCATGCAAACAGGTCAATTAGGACAGTCTTATACTTGAGAAGTTAGTATGAGGGAAGATTGAATGACTTTAAAATCAAGGGCTTTAACAAAAGATTAGATTTTAGTTTTGAAGAGCTTCTAATAAATGACACTTCTCCTTCATAGTAAGTAAAATAGTTCTGGAAGATGCAAAATCTTAGAGTACCCTTCTAATCTGGTGTCTTTTGCTTTTCTCCTTCCTTTCTAGTTTCTTACCATTTCCTAGGTTCAGTCCTTTGTTCTCTCTCGCCATAACTGTGGCAGTTGTCTTCCATTGATTTTCTTCCATTTTTTTGTTGGCATTAACTTTTCCAAACAAAGAGCAGTTCTTGTCATAACTTTCTTTAAAAGCCTTCAGTAGCTCTAGTTGCCTACTTGGTTTTATACACCCTACCTAGTGTTTGCCCAGTATTCCTACTCTGTCCTGTGATCTTTCTTTTTACCTCTCTTTTTACTGCGTCTTTTCTTCTCACTTAGGTAGTAGCCATACTGCATGTTACAGAATGCTAGGCTTTGATGTATTTCTGTTTTTGCTTGAATTCAGAGTGGGTTACACAATCAGATTTCTTAGTTTGTTGCATTCTAAGAGACTATTTTTTCCCTTTTCATCTATGTCAGTTAAAGCATGACATGCTGCTAATATCATTTTCTCAAAAGGACATACCAGAACAGTTAAAAAAAACCCCAACAACCCCCACCTTTTGTACTTGGAGGATTGTGTGGGAGAGCATGGGGAATATATTTAATCGTAAACTATTTTGCTTTTGGGATTTTTAAATTGCCTTTCTAGTAATTTAATTCTTCTGTGTGTACCTGCTCTGAAGCAGTATTCCTAGGAGCAGGCCTATTTTTATCTGCATCTAATAATTTGTGACCAAATATTCATGAACACATTTATCGTATGATTAGAAAATTCAGATTCCTAACCTGTCTTTTTAATATTTCTTTCAGCCTGCTCTTGAGGTTCACAGATGATACATTTGATCCAGAACTTGCAGCAACAATAGGTAAGTGTATATTTAAAAATCCTGTAAAAATGCACAGTATTTTCTTGCCTTTGGCCTTTTAAATCTAAACCCTTCCACCTTCCTCTCACCGCCCCACTGCCTCCTTGTCTGTTGAAATCTTACTTGTCCTTCAAAACTTAATTTTGGTATCATTAAATCTCTGAAGCTTTTCCAGATCTTACCGAGATAAAATAACTTCATCTGTTGTCTCATGGCACTTTACTAAAACTACTGATAATGTGATTATCTATACGCACATTTCTTTCCTATACTATGGATTGTCTTTTATTTTGCACTATACAACAATTATTTGAGTACTTATTATGTGCCAGGCACTGCTACTGAGAGGTGAGGTTATAATATTGAATAACAAACTTGGTCTCTGTCATGGACCTAAAAAAGTGTGTTAATTTTGTATATTCAGCATTTGCTACAGTGTTTGACATGTATTCTTATCCTCATATTTGTATTGATATTAGTTATTAAGGATTGTTAGGAGCAATGATACTTAAATGCCTTTTAAAGGTAAAATTTAGATTGCCTGAAAGTGGTTAGTCACACTAATTTATGAAAATATATGAGAAGATAGAGGTAAGTATTTTGATATCACATATTTACACTGTAGACAACAACATAAAGGTATGAAGAGACTAATTGGAATAGTCGAAAGGTAGCTGAGCTGAGTCAGAGCTAGTCTTAGCTTTGCCTTGAATTAGGTGTAATCTTGATGCAGTCACTTGACTTACTAACTTCATCTGTAAATTGGGAGGTTTTGGGGAGAGAGAATGCTTTTTTTTTTTCAGCTTTAAAATTTCATGATATGAGGAGAATGTAATAAAGATGATCCTAGCGTTATTGTTAGGGAAAATAAAGAGTTTCTCTTAACTGCCTTTATTTGTTTTCATTTATTGTATGTCTATTTTTAACTTTTTATTGTGAAAAAATTTCAGACTCACAGATTTGTAAAAATAGCACAAATAATTCTTGTGTATCCTACTAAATTACTCCAAATGTTAATGTTTGTCACATTTGCTTTATCATTCTCTCTCTACATACACACAGTATTCTTTTTTTAAAAAAAGAATAGTTTGAGAATAGATTGTAGACATGATGTCTTCAATGTCTACATACTTTAATGTGTATTTTTTAAATGAACATAGATACAATTTTATTGTCTATACACAGATTTTATCAATTGTCCCATTAATGTCCCATAAAGCAAAAGACAAATAATTGTTTTGGGTCCAGGATCATACATTGAATTTAGTTATTTATCTTTAGCCTCTTTTATTTCATTTAATTAACTAATTTATAATTTATTTATTTTTGAGACAGAGACTTCGCTCTTTCACCCAGGCTAGAGTACAGTGGCGCCATCTCAGCTCAGTGCCACCTCCACCTCCCAGGTTCAAGTGATCCTCCTGCCTCAGCCACCTGAGTAGCTGGGACTGCTGGCTTATGCCACTATGCCTGGCTAACTTTTTTGTATTTTTGATGGAGACGGGGTTTACCATGTTGGGCAGGCTGGTCTTGAGCTCCTGACCTCAAGTAATCCACCCATCTTTGCCTTCCAAAGTGCTGGCATTACAGGTGTGAGCCACCGTGTCGAGGCTCTTCAGTCTCTTTTAATCAGCAATTCTTCAGTCTTTCTTTGCCTTTTTAGGGCCTTGACATTTTTGAAGCATAAATAATTATTTTATAGAATGTCCCTCAATTTGTATATGTCCAGTGTGTCCTTACAGTTAGATTCAGGTTATGCACTTTTGGCAAGAATTCCACAGAAGTATTTTTCAGAGCACAGTGTCAGGAGGCACATGGTGTCTGTTTATCCCGTTTATTGGTGGTGGGACTTTGGTTACTTAAGGTGATAGATGCCAACTTACTTCTCTGTGAAGTTACTATTTTTCCCTTCATAACTAATATATGTCTTGTGGAGAGATGCATTGAGACTGTATAGGTATCCTCCTTATACTTTTTGCCCCTTGTTGTAGCACCCACTGATAATTTTTGCCTGCGACAAGTGATAAGGACAGTATATGATCTTGTCACTCCAACTGTGATGGTTATCAGATGTTGATTTTTTTCAAATGCTATCACTCTGTCTGCATATCTTGTTTGGAATTCTGTAAGTAAGAGCCCTTTGTGTTTCTTTTTTATGTAAGGCGGTGTCTCGCTGTATTGCTCAGGCTGGCCTCAGACTCCTGGGCTCAAGTGATCCTCCTGCCTCAGCCTCCAAAGTAGCTGGAACTGCAGCCATGCAACACCATGCCCAGCTCACAAGGAGCTCATGTTTGTTTCTTTTACTTCGTATGAACTCATGGTGCCTCTAAATTTTAAATAAATTATATTAGTCTTTACTTAACTTTTGCATGACATTAGCATTTACAGATTTACTCTTAATTGTGTCATAGGAAAGGGAATCATTTAAAACACTGTAATTCAGACTCCATTGTAATTTGGTTTTGTTGTATAAAAATAATTATTATTATTCAATTTAATTAATTTGCTTATTTTGAGACAGGGTGTTGCTCTCTTGGCCAGGCTGGAGTGAAATGGCACAACATCGGCTCACTGCTGCCTCCACCTCCCTGTTCAAGCAATTCTTGTGCCTCAGCCTCCTGAGTAGCTGGGACTACAGGCATGCACCACTACACCTGGCTAATTTTTGTATTTTTAGTAGAGACAGTGTTTTGGTATGTTGGTCAGGCTGGTCTTAAACTCCTGGCCTCAAATGAGCTACCCGCCTCAGCCTCCCAGAGTGTTGGGATTACAGGTATGAGCCATTGTGCCCAGCCTGGTGTATTATTTACTCCTATAAAAATTACTTAGTAGTAAAACCTTATTTTGGTCAGAACCTGCCTGAGTACATATTGGTAATGGCTAGCAAGGAGGAGAGCAGTAGCAACTGTCAGGAAAATAAACTTGCCTAAAGTTAAAATTTTATTGAAGGAATGAGCATATATATATATATAATATTAACTGTCTTCATTACAAACCCAAATGGAATTTGGGGGCTTGTAGCATGACAAATTGTGGGTTGTCTTTATTACTAAAAAGGCTTTGTCTTCTGCAAAGACAAATACTAAGATTATAGCATGCTGGTGAAAAAATATATAATTTGTTCCCCAAATAGGCCCTAGATCTTGAACACTTTGAACAAAGTATCTTTTACAATTAATCATGAGATTACTTTCTGCCTTAGGTAATAACCAGTATATAGAGTTTGTTTGTTTGTTTGTTTGTTTGTTTGTTTTCTGAGATAGAGTCTCGCTCTGTTGCCCAGGTTGGAGTGCAGTAGAGCGAGATCTTGGCTCACTGCAACCTCTGCTTCCCAGGTTCAAACAATTCTCCTGCCTCAGCCTCCTGAGGATTACAGGTGCATGTCATCATGCCTGGCTAATTTTTGTATTTTTAGTAGAGATAAGGTTTCACCATATTGGCCAGGCTAGTCTTGAACTCATGACCTCAAATGATCCACTTGGCTCAGCCTCCCAAAGTGCTAGGATTACAAGTGTGAGCCACCATGCCCAGCCCACACATGAGTTTTAAAAATAAAAACAATTACTTAACGGCCTTGTGAAAATTAGTGTTTTATGGAAAATTGGTATTTTACCCCACAGTAAAATAGTAGTAAGGAAAGTGTACCATTATCTCTCAGTAATTTAGTGAGGCACTTAAGTTTTTGTCTTATATAAAATACTCTTTTAAGATAATTGTTGGATTTGGGATTTGCAGATAGTACTATAAAGTTAGAATTTTTCTTTTGTTTTTTGGCAATTAGCTAAAAACAACAAAGAGTGGGAAGAACTGAAACACAAACCCAGCATCCCACTAAACTAGAAGACAGTTAAAAACCCAAGCCACAAAATAGGTGGGATTGTTGCCAGGAGCAGTGGCGATGAGGCCGGCTGCATGTGGGAAGAAGTAGAGAGGATACCACAGCTGTGGAGCTCAAAGCCAGCAAGAAACACCCACGAAACTGCAGGCCTCCCTGAGGTACAAACCTCTTGTTTACAAAAGTGAAAGGGGTTTCTTCTTCTCATGACAGGAGCTTTCCTGCACCTGATTTGATTCTAAGAAGTTGGGGAAATGAAGCCAAACAAGGAGTCTCATAAACAAGCCATTTTTGTAGGAAGTAATATATGTCTATCTCTACAGCAGTTGGGGAAGAGATGACTTTGCATTGTGAGAAACCTCCAGACTGCCTGTCTGCATTGGCTGTTGAGAAGTAAAACACTAAACTGTCTCTTAGGTAAATCTCTGAATCACGAAAAAGTTGTGTCAGTCCAGAACTGGAGACACTCTGGCCTTCTGCACAAATCTCCTACAAATAGCAGGTTCTGGACAACCAGCACTTCTTCAAAGATAAATAATCGAAACAATTAGCTTGACTGCCACAGTTGTTTGAAAATCAAAAAGGAAGAAAGAAACAGAGAAACAACGGACAGATGAAGAACAATCACCTAAAATATTGCTATAAAGAAGATGAACATTGTGATCAAACATTTTGCCATGAGTTTAGAAAGCTTAATGAAGTATTTATTACTGAGAGCACAAAGCAGTTGATATAAGAGGCCAGGGAAGAAATGGTGTGGTTGCATGAGAAAATGCAAGGTAAGCTGATTAAGTGGAAAGAAAAATAAATGAAATTAGAAAATAAAGCCATTACTGAAGTGAAGATGAAATAGAAAGGATCACGTAGATAATAGAGTGGAAAATACTATAAGAGTCAGAGTCTAGAAATGGGAAAAGCAGGTGAGTTTACCAAAATTAATGAAAATGTTAAAAAAATTTTGATAGATACGGAAATCAGAAAAGGAAATCCAACATATGCATATTTGAGACTCAGAAGAAAATGTAATGAAACACAACAAATATTTTAAAATGTAGTATAAGATAACATTTCTGACATAAAGATAAACACTCATACACACAAAATTGCAAGCATTTAAAATTTTTTTGATACAGTGTCTTTTTCCGTCGCCCAGGCTGGAATGCAGTGGCACAAACACAACTCACTCCAGCCTCGACCACCTAGGCTCAAGTGATCCACCTCAGTCTCCTGAACTGGAGCTACAGGCACGTGCCACCATGCCCAGATGATTTTTGTGTTTTTTTTTGGTGATGGGGTTTCACCATGTTGCCCAGGCTGGTCTTGAACTCCTGGGTTCAAGCAGTCTTACTACCTTGGCCTCCCAAAGTGCTGGGATTGCAGATGTGAGCCACTGTTCTCAGCCTGCAAAAACATCTTGACTGTTTTTTTTTTCTTATTACATGGGAGTGTTTGATAAAAGATGGTATTAGGTTTCTTTGTCTGCTATGACAAGGTCACAGGGTAGTCCTTAGTCAGGTACGTACCTAAGTAATTGGTGGCATAGATGGAATTGGTAAGCATGGATATTAGATCCTGTAGAAATTAGTCACACTAATTTTATATAATCTGATAGGCGTAATTCACTTTATGTTAAGTTTTTTATTTTTTTATTTACCCCATTTTATGTAACTTTTGAATATAAAAAGGGTGCTTTAAAAAACGATTTTCAAATAAAAGCCTAGAAAATGAATGTAAAACCATTTTTCTACTTCAGACTGGCTCACAACATGTTTCTTAATCTATTTGAAGACTTATAATTGTTAAAATATGTGAAAATGTCTTTTGAGGGTTGGTATATTTCAACTCCACTTAGATAAATTTTGGTTGTCATCAGTTGATGTCATTCCCTTAGTGAGCTTTCAAAAACACCCATGACTTCTGCTGGGCACAGTGGCTCATGCCTATAATCCCAGCATTTTGTGAGGCCAAGGCAGGAGGATCACTTGAACCTGGGAGGTCGAGGCTGCAGTGAGCTGTGATCCTATGACTGTATTCTAGCCTGGGTGACAGAGTAAGACCTGTCTCCAAAGAGAGGAAAAAAATTGTCATGACAAACTTAAATAATATTGGAATTATCTATTCTTTAAAGGTTACATTTCAGCTGTTGAATCAATCTGATTCTGCTTCCTTCTTTACCATTCCAACCTCTTCAAGTTTTCTATTCTTAGAATAGTCTTGGGAGTATAACTGGGAAAGTATTCATTTTCTCTTAAGTTAGTTGCAAATAGTATTCTTTTAAACTTTTCATTATCTGTGATTGTGGCTCTTTGTCATTTCTAAAATTGTCTATTTTTGTTTTCTTTTCCTAATGAATGTATCTATTGTTTTGAGGATTGCTTTACTTTTTTTCCCTCTCTGTTCTTCCTACTTTTCTTTTGGCATATTTTATTGGTTAAGATAAGTATCAAGTTCCCTTATTTTTAATCCTTATTCTTTGTTAAAGATGTTCTCTAAGAACCAATTCTGTGTTCTGCAGGTTTTGGTATGGAGTATTTCTTTTGTCATTGCTCTGGATACTTTGAATTTTCAGTTTTGCTTTCCCTTTTGAACATCTGAAATCTTTGGGCCGGGTGCAGTGGCTCATGCCTGTAATCTCAGCACTTTGGGAGGCCAAGGCAGGTGGATCACTGAAGGTCAGGAGTTCAAGACCAGCCTGGTCAACATGGTGAAACCACCATCTCGACTAAAAATACAAAAATTAGCCAGGTGTGGTGGCAGGTGCATGTAATTCCAGGTATGCGGGAGGCTGAGGGAAAAGAATCGCTTGAACCCAGGAGATGGAGGTTGCAGTGAGAGAACACTGCACCACTGCACTCCAGCCTAGGTGACACAGAGAGACTCCATCTCAAAAAAAATAAAAAAAGGAAAGAAAGAAAAAGAGAAATCTTTTATTTATCCATATATTTCTATACCTTCATCTATATACCTTAGGCTATACCTTCGTCAGAAGGCTGGGGCTAAATCTGGCCTCTCAACTTCTAATTTGGAGTTCTTCTAATTATTTCACAGTATATCAACCACAGATTTGACCCAAATGTCAAAGAATGCTAAGTATAATTAAGAGAGAAGCAGTAAAATTAAATATGTTAATTAATTAAATGTGCCTGGGTCCACTTCTCTTAATAATTCAAACTATCAGTTAGTGTTGAAAAAGTACTTAAGATTGAAAATAGAAGAACCAGGCAAATGTAAAAATGCAAAGGTAGTGTGGTAAAATATAGCTTAAGGTAGAATTTAAAGTTAATGCATTGAACAGAATAAAGTAGGATAGTATGTGATGATGAAAGGCCCAGTTAATTAAGCAGCTATAACAGTCATAAACAAGTAGGCACCAAACATAGAAGCTATATATAAAAGCTTCAGAACACAGAAAAGAATTTGATGAGGGCCGAGTGCGGTGACTCACGCTTGTAATCCCAGCAGTTTGGGAGGCCAAGGAGGGTGGATTACCTGATGTCAGAAGTTCGAGACCAGCCTGGCCAACATGGTGAAACGCTGTCTCTACTAAAAATACAATAATTAGCCAGGCGTGGTGGCTCACACCTGTAGTCCCAGCTACTTGGGTAGCTGAGGCAGGAGAATTGCTTGAATCCGGGAGGCAGAGGTTGCAGTGAGCCAAGATTGCGCCACTGCACTCCAGCCTGGGTGACAGAGTGAGACTCCATCTCAAAAAAAAAAAAAAAAAAAGAATTTGATAAAAATACAGTTATATTAGATTTATTGCACTTCTTTTGTAGATAGATCCAAAAGACACAGATAAGGCTGTAGGGAGTTGGACTAACACAATCAACAAATCTTTTGAAAAAAGACCTCATTACTTTAAAAGCCCATGGAACAATTATGCAGAATCAATCTCAGACTTGACAATAACAAAGCAAATCCTAAATGGAAAAGAAGTAGAGGTTTTACAATATACATTCTTGATAATTTATTCTTTTAGAAAATATTTTTGATCTATTGGTTTCTTACATATGCATTTGTAGCAGTATTTTTAAAAAATATATACATTAAAGTTGATTTTTTTGGTATACAGTTTGATTTTTTACATATGTATTAAATGTATGTGGTCATATAATTACCAACACAGTTGGCATACCAAATAGTTCCATCATCTCCAAAACTACCTGGTGCTACCCCTTTCTGCTGTATTCTACTTTAGTCATCCTGCCCCTAACCCCAGTAGCCACCTATCTGGTCTCTAGTTTTATCTTTTTGAGAATGTCAGATAAGTGGAATCATCAGATATGTTACCTTTGAGACTGCTTTCACTTAGATTAATGCCTTTGAGCTTCATCCAAGTTCCTGTGAATTGTTTGTTCCTTTTTTATTGCTGAGCTATATTCCATTGTGTAGATGCACCACAATTTTAGTTGGTTTATCTATTCATCTATTATAAGACATTTGTGTTGTTTCTAGTTTTTAGTGATTATGAATAGTCCTATTGTAAACATTCAGGTACAGGGTTTTGTATGAATACTAACTTTTATTTCTTTAGAATACATACCCAGTAATGGAATTGCTGGGTCATGTGGTATATGCATATTTAACTTTGGAAAACTGTTTGGCCATATTTTTATATAGTGGTTGTATCATTTTTACATTCCTTCTAGCATCATGTGAGGATTCTTGTTCTTCTACATCTCTCACCTATTATATTCCTACTAGCAGCCTTTTAAATTTTAACCTCAAATGGGTAAATAGGTATGTGTACGGATCTCATTGTCATTTAATTTGCATTTCTCTAATGACTGATGAGGTTGAGCATCTTTTTAATGGCTATACACACATTTATATATACTGAATATATATATATACATATATATATATATTGCAGTGTCTTCAAGTCTTTTATTAATTTTTTAAGTGGGTTTTTTGCTTTCTTTTTGTTAAGTTTTGAGAGTTTTTAAAATATATTCTGCATTTAAGTCCCTTAGTAGATTATATAAGCTTTGCAAATGTTTTCCTCCCAGTTTCTGGCTCGTCTTTTCATTCTTGTAAAAGTATATTCTAAGAGCATATGTTGTTTAATTTTGATTAAATCTAATTTATTAATTTTTTCACTTATGGATGATGATTTCAGTGTTGTATCTTTCGCCCGACAGAAAGTTGCAGTGATTTTCCCCTATATTTTCTTCCAGAAGTTTTAGAGTTTTAAATGTTACATTAAATATAAGTTTTTGAATTAATTTTTGAATACAGTGTGAGGTATGAAGTTCTTTTTTTGTGTGTGTGTGTGCATGGATATCCAGTTGTTCTAACACTATCAGTTGAAAAGATTGTCCTTTCTACACTGAATAGCTTTTGCAGTTTTGAAAAAGTATCAGTTGATATGAAACATATGAAAGAACAACACATAATAAATCAACAAAACCAAGTGGGGTTTATCCTACAGAGGACAAGTTGGTTTAACATTAGTGCATACTTCACTACTAAACTAAAAAATAAATATCATAATCATCTCAATAGATGCAGAAAATGCATTTGAAAATAATCCAACATGTATTTTTTTTTTTTTGAGATAGAGTTTCATTCTTCTTGCCCAGACTGGAGTGTAACGGCATGATCTTGGCTCACCACAACCTCCTTCTCCTAAGTTCAAACTATTTTCCTGCCTCAGCCTCCCGAGTAGCTGGGATTCCAGGCATGCACCACCACACCTGGCTAATTTTGTATTTTTAGTAGAGATGGGGTTTCTCCATGTTGTTCAGGCTGGTTTCGAACTCCTGACCTCAGGTGATCTACCCACCTTGGCACCCCAGAGTGCTGGGATTATAGGCGTGAGCACCTGGCTCAACATGTATTCTTGGTAACACCTCTCAGTAAACTATAATTAGAAACCTGATAAAGGATATCTGTGAAAAAACATACAGCTAACATCATACTTAATGGTAAAAGAATGTTTTCCCCTTAATATGAGGAACAAAATAAGAATATAAGCTCTCACCATTTCTATTGTACTAGAAATTTTTAGCCAGGGCAGTAATACAAGAAGTAAAAGTCATCCAGATTGGAAAAGAAGAATGCAAAAATCCATGGGAATATAAAAATCCATATTTAAAATATCAAATGTATTTCTATATATTAGTAATTTAAAAAAGGAAGATGAAAAATCAAATTTTTTTTAAAAAAAATCTATGGAATACCTAGGACTAAATTTGACAAAATTTGTCAAAGACCTGTAACACTGAAAATTACAAAATACTTGTAAGATAAATTTTTAAAGACCTAAGTGAATGGAAAGATACAGCTTTTTCAATAGCCATAAGATTTAATATTGCTAAGAGGTCAGTTCTCCCCAAAATGATCTGTAGATTCAGTGTAACCCTTGTCAAAATCCCAGCAGCCTTTTATTTGTACAACAAGCTGATTGTAAGTTTCACTTGGAAATGCAAAGGAACTAGACTAGCCAAAACAACTTGGAATAAAACCAAAACTTTATCACCATTGAGTATGACATTAGCTATGGGTTTTTTATATATGATGTTTATTATGTTGAGAAAATTCCATTCTATTCCTAGTTTGTGGAGTGTTTTTATCATGAAAGGGAATTGAATTTTGTCAAATGCATTTTCTGCATCAAGATGATCATCATGTATTTAAAAACGCTTCATTTTCTTAATGCGATGTATTTCATTTTTCTTGTCCACCTGTTCTTGCATTTAGTAAGATTCAGTGTCCTTACAGAATTTACTCATGTACAGAAAACTTGAATAAACTATTCATGTTCGTAAATTTTGGCAGATTGCATATTTGCAAGAATTTGCCCATTTCATTTAGGTTATCTAATTCATTAACATACAATTGTTCATAGTATTTTCTTATGATCCTTTTTTTTCTGTAAAATTGGTAGTATTGACCCTATTTTCATAATTGATTTTTGTAATTTGAGTCTTTCTCTCACTCCCTTCTTTTTAAAGTCAGTCTAGCTTGAAAGTTTGTCTATTTTGTTGATCTTAAAAAAAAAAAACTTTGGTTACTGATTTTCTTTATTGTGTTTTATTCTCTATTTAATGATCTTTGCTCATATTATTTATTACTTTTGTCCTGCTAGCTTTGCACATAGTTTACTCTTCTTTTTTAGTTCCTTAAGGTATAAAGTTAGGTTATTGATTTGAAGTTTTGTTTTCTTTATAATATATTCATTTACAGCTATAAATTTATGGACTGGCATGGTGGCTCACATCTGTAATCCCAGCTCTTTGGGAGGCTGAGGCAGGCAGATCACCTGAGGTCAGGAGGTAGAGACCTGCTGGGGCAACATGGTGAAACCCCTTCTCTACTAAAAATACAAAAGTTAGCCAGGTGTGGTGGTGGGCACCTGTAATTCCAGCTACTAGGGAGGCTGGGATGGGAAAATCACTCCAGGAGATTGCAGTGAGCCGAGATTGTGCCACTGCACTCCAGCCTAGGTGACAGAGCAAGACTCTATCTCAAAAAAGAAAAAAAAAAAATTCTCTCTTAATATTGTTTCACTGCATTCCCTAAGTTTTAATATAATGTATTTTTATTTGTCTCAAGGCATTCTCTAATTTTTTTCTATGATTTCTTCTTTGACTTAGTGGTTGTTTAAAAGGGTATTGTTTCATTTTCATGTATTTATGAATTTGCCAGTATTCCTTCTGTTATTAATTTCTAGGTTTATTCCATTGTAATCAGAAAAATGGTTTGCACGATTTCGGTGTTTTTGTTGTTGTTGTTGTTGAGACAGAATTTCGCTCTGTCACCAGGCTGGAGTGCAGTGGCACGATCTTGGCTTGCTGCAATCGCCGCCTCCCAGGTTCAAACGATTCTCCTGCCGTAGCCTCCCAAGTAGCTGGGACTATAGGCATGCGCCATCATGTCTGGCTAATTTTAGTATTTTCAGTAGAGATGGAGTCTCACCATGTTGGCCAGGGTGGTCTCAACCTCTTGACCTCGTGATCCACCCACCTCAGCCTCCCAAAGTGCTGGGATTACAGACATGAGCGACTGTACCTGGCCCGATTTTGGTTTTTTGAAATGTATTAAGACTTGTTTTCTGGCCAGCATATAGTCTGTCCTGGAGAATGTTTCATGTACACTTGAGAAAAATTTGTTGTTGTATGGAGTGTTCTGTTGGCTCTCATGGGTGTTCAAGCCCTTTATTTTTTGTTGTTAATGTATCTTATTACACTATTCATAATTGGAAGTGGTGTATTAAAACTCTGTTCATATGAAAAAGACACTTGCACATGCATGTTTGTAGCAGCACAATTCACAAAAATATAGAACCAGCCCATATGCCCGTCAGTTAACGAGTAGATAAAATGTGTAATATGTATACCATGGAATACTACATTGGGTACAGTGCACACTGCTCAGGTGATGGATGCACCAAAATCTTGGAAATTACCACTAAAGAACTTATCCATGTAACACATACCACCTGTTCCTAAAAACCTATTGAAATTAAAAAAAAAAAAAGGATAAAGTATATGGGAGGATTTTAAAAAAAAAAGAGGGTGATATGCTCTGGTTCTGTGGGGAGAGGCATGGAAACTCAGTGTTTGGGACCCTCCCAGACCTCATCCTTACGTGTCTGTCTTTTTGGCTGGTCCTGATATTGTACCCTTTGTAATAAAACTGTAATTGTAAAAATCTAAATAAAATGTAATTTGTAAAATAGATGTTTTGGAATTCAGTCAGGCAATAAAAATAATCAGTATTTTCCGTGGAGGGCTTGTGTTTAGGAAAGTAAATAAATAGAATCTTCAACTGTTAACACTATTTTTCCCTTTAATTCTATCAGTGTTTACTTCATATATATTGGACTTCTGTTCTATGGTGTATATTTTTATAATTGTATCTTCTTGAGAATTGGCCTTTTTATCAAAATATTTTGTCTTTAGTCTCCTAACAGTTTTTGACTTAAAGTCTATTTTGTCTGATTTTAGCATAATCACCCTTGTTCTCTTTTGGTTACTATTTGCATGGAATATCTTTTCCTGTCCTTTCACTCTCAACCTATATTTATTTCCAGACCTAAAGCAAATCTCTGATAGACAGCATGTAGTTGAGTTTTTGAAAAGTATTCTGCCAGTCTACTTTTGACAGGAGAGTTTATTCTGTTTGCATTTAATATACCAATAAGGAAGGACTTCTGCCATTTTGCTATTTATTTGCTTAAAGAGTTTTTGTTCCTGAATTCTTCCTTTACTGCCTTTTTATGTGTTTAGGAATTTTTTATAATAATGTGCTTTGACTCCCTTCACATTTCCTTTTTTATCTATAGTCTATAGATATTTTCTTTGTTATCTATTTCTTTTTCAGTAAATTCTGGTAGCTTTTAATCTTTCGAGGAAATTATCCCTTTTATTTTAGTTGTCAAATTTATTGGCATAAACTTGTTCATAACATTCTCTCATTCCTTTAATCTTTGTACAAGCTATGAATGGTGTGATATTTTTCATTCTTTATAATGATAATTTTTGTCTTCTTTTTCCTGATCAGTTTGATTAGAAGTTTATCAGTTTTATTGGTTTTCTTATTGATCCAACTTTTGGATTCATTGATTTTTTTTTAAGTTGTTTTTCTGTTTTTAATTTCTGGTTTGAACTTTATTTTCTTCTACTTCTTTAGGTTTAATTTGCTGCTCTATTGTCTTAGTTTAGAAGCCTAGGTCATTGATTTTAGATCACTTTTCTAATATGGGCATTTAGTGCTTTAAATGTTCCTGTAAGTATTGCTTTAATGGCATCCTACAAGTTTTGATGTGTTTTTCTTTTCATTTAAAATATTTACTTTAAAGTACTTAGAACAATTTCATTATGTTGTTTCTGAGTTTTTCTTTTCTTTTTCTTTTTTACTAGGGGCTTATTGAGCTTTTATGATCTGTGGATTTATATTTTTCATCAAATTTGAAATTTTTCAGCCATTATTTCTTCAGATATATTTCCCTGCCTTTCTTCTCTCTTCTTTTTCATCAACTCCATTGTTTGCGTATTAGGCTGCTTGAAGTTGTCCCATAGATGATTGATGCTCTCTCATTTTTTTTGAATCTTTTCTTTCTACTTCCTCTTGGGTAGTTTCTTTTGCTGTGTCATCATATTCACTGATGGTTTCTTCTGCAGCATCTACTTTGTTGTTAATCCTATTCAGTTTATTTTTCATCTCAGACATTGCCATTTTCACCTTTTTTTTTTGAGACAGTCTTGCTGAGTGCAGTAGCACAACTACGGCTCATTGCAGCCTTGATCTTTCAGGCTTAAGCCATCCTCATACCTCAGCCTCCTGAGAAGCTGGGACTACAGGGACAAACCACCATGCCTGGCTAATTTTTAAATTTTATTTTTGTCAAGATGAAATCTCACTATTTTGCCAGGGCTGGTCTCCAACTCCTGGCCTCAAGCGATCCTCCCACCTCAGCCTCACAAAGTGTTGGAATTACAGGTGTGAGCCACTGTGCCCAGCCTCTTCATCTTAAGAAAGTTCTATTTGATCTTTTTTTATGTCACTCATGTCTGCTTAACTTTTTGAACATGTGGTGTGCAGTTGTCACATGTGTGTCAGTTCTGAGTCAGTTTCTATTGATTAATTTTTTTTCCTCTTCAACAAGACATAAGCTTCTGCTTCCATTGATATTTTCTAGTCTCCCATTCACATATATGTATTGTTGAGTTCATATTTTCTTTGACCTATTTCATGAAGGTTATTTTTGTTAAAACTAGATAATATAATTAATAAAGCTTTTGAAATAAGCAGTAAGTGCACATGAAAATTTACAAGTGTGCCTAAAAAAGATTCTTGCAAAGAAACTGAATTAAAGGTCATATTAAAAATGCAAACACAAATGAACAAGGAAAAGCTGAGATGGCAGTTCTTCTGTTTCTGTTTTGAGCTCCTTGTCACTCACAGGAAAAGATTGAAAAGATGGTTTAATCAAATTTTGTAAGAAACTAGCAAAATCAAATCTCGCAGAAAGACTCCCACTGCTGCTACCAATTAAGACAAATTATTAGCCACTTAAAAAAGAGAAGAACCAGGCAGGGTGAAGAAGCAGTCTTAGCATGTGAGATCTGAAGAGCTCTATTGCTGCTGCATGTGAGATTCACCAGAGGAACCAAGAGAAGATGACTGGGGACTTTAGGGGTCTGGATTTAGATGAGGTGCCCCTTCAGGCTACCCATGTCTGTTGGCTTTGATGGTAGGACTGTAGTGGTGTGTGTGTCTTGTGGATGTTATTGGTAAGTTTCAGATATAATATGTCAAAAGCATAACTTAGAAACATTGTTAGTTATTCACATGCAAATTATTCTTATGTCAGAGACAGTTATTAGACTGTTGTCAACAAACAGGCAAAACCAGGAAATAATAGAAGAGAAGGAGGAGATAGGGTATGGGAGGAATTCTTGAAGTGGTGAGTTTCTTTTCTTGGGTAAACAAATTAGCTGATAGTTAGGAAAGATGCTTGTCTGCTCTTTAACATATATCTGGGATTATTAAGAAGAAAAAATAATTCTTTATATACTCCCTGAAAAACCTTGAGAATTTAACTGTGGAGTGTGCATGACAGAGGCCATCTCTATGTAATGTCTATTAGTCGCTGTCATTTAGTACCTCCACCAAGTCACAACCATTTTCCTCTATGAATTTTCCCAGGGTTTGTGCCTTTTTTTTTTTTTTTGCAATAGGAAGAAAATGTAGATAATTTCATGTTGTTTATGTAGATGGTTCCACTTTTAAAATGACACTGTAACTTCTTTATCTGGACCTGGTAAATACAAGATTATTTAGTATGTGGGATTTTTTGTCTGTTTGGCCGTGAAGAAATTTTATACTTAGGTTTTTCTTGGGCTATGTAATCAGCACTGTCCTTTTACTAATGGTTGCCCACCATTCTAGGCTTTATCAGCTCCTTTATCACCCCAGCTCAAAACACCAAACTTAAAAAATATTTGACATACAGAAAGACCTGGCATTGTGCACATTTTGAATATGCATTTTTAGTACCGAATTTGTAAAGGTAATGGATCACCACAAGTCTTCCAAGAATTACGAATATATTTCCATATTGGTGACAGGTGTTCTATTAAGCATTTAGTATGTAAGGGTGCTGTTCATCTTAGTTGGGGCTGTTCTGAATTAATTGTGACAAGCTAATAAGATCTTTTGAAAGTTTCTTTCCAAGCTTCTTGAGCTAATGTTTTCCCTCTGGCCATTGGGGTAGACTGCACATTATGTTTTTGATACTCTTTAAAGACATGTGGGCAGTTGCTGTTCATTTAAGCCAGATGGCATGTGTCAACTCTTTTTCCTGGAAAGGGAGAGGTTTGTTTTTTGGCTGCTGTAATAAAGCC
Organism: Aotus nancymaae; assembly: GCF_030222135.1. Lineage (NCBI taxonomy): Eukaryota > Metazoa > Chordata > Mammalia > Primates > Aotidae > Aotus > Aotus nancymaae. The sequence goes on along the minus strand of NW_026988492.1, from coordinate 7,813,563 downwards.
TTGTGTGACTTATGAAACTTTTTTCTTTACATAAATTAGTACTTATAGAAGCTTTTCATAGAATTTTGGGCACTCCTTTCTTTCACTTATGAAAATTCATAGATGATTGTATATAAATGTTTTTATGTATAAATTCTTTTATTAAAATTGTGCTGTAGCAAGTTATCATTGATTAGGTTATTATATAAAAATAGTATTTTTTTAAGGATAAAAACAAAATAAAGAGATTATAAGACAAAGAGTGAGTGGCTCTTATATTTTTACCAGTTCTCCAAGCTGCTTACACTCAAGATCTCAGTTAGTGGTTGGCTGGCAGTGGATAGCACTCTTAACAATAGCATGTGGATGCTTAGGTAGCCCCTGGAATCTGCCATGATCCACAGTCAGCCATGGATAGTCTTCTTTATGTGAGCACTGTAATTGCAGCTCTTGACTTGTAACATGCATAGTGAGTTATCACCTTAAATTGAATTTTATTTTTCCTTTTTGGAAGAATGGAAGGTAGGTGAGTGAGTGAATTCTGAAAGCATTCGATTTTTATTTATCCCTATTAAATCCTAACATCCTGGATTTTAATGATACTTTTTATCTCCACATCCAGAATTCTAAGAATTTGGGGTGTTAATTGGGCATTTGGTAAAGGTGATTTTTCTGTTTTCTGTGGTAATGGAGTTTAAAAGTCTGTTTTGCTGGGAGACTTATCCAAATTTTTGTTTCTTTAAGGTGTTGACTTTAAGGTGAAAACAATTTCAGTGGATGGAAATAAGGCTAAACTTGCAATATGGGTAAGAGTTTTTAAAATGTATTTTTAAAATATTAAACTTTACTTTTTAGGGACACAGAAATTGATTTGTGTAGTGTTCTAGAGGTGGTTAATGAGCAATTTATATTAAATAACTTGGGAGATTTGATACTGATTAAAGGATAAACAAAGAGTATATCTTATTGAGTAATTAAGCAGCTATGTTTTGTTTAAATTTTAAAATGCATAATTCTTTACGAATATTTCAAAACAGAACAGAATATTAAAAAAATCCTCTCATCTGCCAAAGAGAATCATAATTGGATATGTTAAAAAGACCATTTAGACTGAACTAACACTAAAGACAATTGTTAAGTGGAGGAGGAATGATGTTATATTTAGGAAAAAATTTTATTTGTGTTAGTATAAGTATTTGTAAAATTTGAGGTTTCAAACTTTGAGTTTATTTTTAATGCCTCGTTTTTCCTTACTGGATTCTTTTCTTTTTCCTGTGAATCCAGCCATTCTGATCCCCATTGCTGTACTAGGTAGATCTCCTCATGCTAGTGCCAAATAAGGTAGCATTAACTGTCAAAAATATCCAAGATGCTCAGTGTCTATGTTTGTCTCTGTGTCTCCCTTTCCTCAATCTATTTACCCACCTACATACTGATCTATCTATATCTATATCTATCTAAATGTGTTCGGTAATATATATACATATATTCTAAATATATACTGTTTTATATATCTAATTTCCACATTTACTTTGATTAAAGATATATGTTTATAACATAAGAAATCAAATTGGAACTGATCAGCAGTCATCAAATCGAGGCATACTTCCACATGGTGGTTAAGTGGTAAATGCTGTTTGTACATCTGTCACAGATTGAAAACAACAAGTGTTCATGCATTGTATGATGTTGTTCATTTTCTTGGCATTCTCTGAATGGCACACTGTTTCTAATACACACTTATCCCCAGATAACAAATAACTATGTAAGTGTGTTTAATGTTTTTGTCAGTTTTTCCTAATGTACAGTACTTTAAATTTGTTAGCCTGTTTGCCTCTTTCCCCCAAATATATTTAATATCAATCAGAACAGTAATGTCTAACAAAACTATTTGGAAAACATTGGACTAGACTATGGTAAAATATGTTGACCAATGTAAGAACGCTGGCTTTTTCTGTACTAAAGTGGGGGCCTGATTTCCATATGCTTTTCATGGTTAATTCATTATCCCTTTCCCCGCTTACTGCTGTTTTGTGAAATATATAGATAAGAGTCAGTTCTGAGGGTTGCTGCTTGCATTAAGATTTTTCTCTTATAGTTTTCTTTTAAATTTACTTTCTAGTTTTTGCCTGACAGAAAGGTTGGCAGGTATTATTGAAGAGATGTCTTTACCATAGACCTATAAATGTTTTTTAAAGAAGAGAGGTTTGTAAGAATAATACAGGGTAAGAATAATACAGGGTCGATAATAGAGACAATTAGACATTAATAGAGAAGACCGTCCATAAATGTATACCACTGAATACATTTCAGTGAGCATTCTTTAAAGTATCTAGGGATGTGTATACATACCACTACACATACGGGTATGTGCAGTTTTCCAAAAGAAAGGGATTATATCTTACATTTTTAAACCTGTTTGTCCTTCCTGCCTTCCTCCTGGCCCCCACACACAGTATGTGCTATATCCATTTATATGGCCACCTAGTATTCCATTTCATAGCTGTACTTTAATTTAGTCAGCCTTCAGTGAGAAATACTTAAATTTTTTCCAGGTTTTCACAAAGATTAGAGCTCCTTGAGCATCCTGATTTATACTTCTGTGTGTACTTGTCCAGTTACTTTAGAATGTGTAGCTGGAAGCAGAAATGAATATGAAGTATTAACATTAATGTATACCAAAAAGCCTTTTTTCAGTTTATACTACCACCAATTATATTTTCATATTCATTCTTCCACATGCTAATCTGTACTATTATCATTCTTTCTGTATTTGCCTCTGAGTGATGCTGTTTTACTTAAATTTGCATTTCTTTTGATAAGAGATTTTTGCCTGTTCAATTGATCATTTTAAAAAATAAATTTTCTTTTTACATATTTTACCCATTTATATATTAGCATTCATCTTTTTCATCATTAAAGTCTTTATATAATAAAAGTATTAGTCTTCATGCTTTTGGCAAGTGAAAAAAAAAGTATTAGGTCTTTGTCATGTGGTATAATTTTCTAATCTGTCATTTGCCTTTAAAATCGTGTTTCAGTTGAATATATGTTTGTGTTCTGGTTTGTGTATAATACTAACTCTGCCGTATGCTACAGATTTTTTTTCCAGTTTGTCATGTACCTTCAAATATTTTTAAGGATGAATAATGGGAGTGGGGAGGTGAAGAGGAGGTAAAGGGTGTTCTTGTCATACCAAGGTTTTAATGTTTATATGGTAGGATCAGCTGTTTTTATCATGACATTTGGGTGTAATGTTGTATTTAGGAAGGCCCCTCTACTCAATTAGAAATATATGAATCCATAGTTGCCTAATTCTTCTATAGTTTTATTTATCAAATGAGTTTCTCTCCTACTTGGAAGCTTCTTTTAGGATGAAATAGAATAATTAAGCTTAACCCTGCCCCTCTTGCGTCCTGAAAGTGCATACTCATCATGACCTAAATGGCATCTGAGAGGTTGTTTCCTTCTACTGCCTTTTGCTATGTCCTTGCTTCACTTTCACTTTATTCTATCTTTTAAGCCTTTCTAGATCTTTCCTAGCCCTGAACTTTTCTATATATCTTTGGTAATTTCTTCTTTTCTTCCCCCATCAGAAAATAAAACCACAGGACAGAGACAAAAAGCTGTGCTTCTTTTATCTTACAAAGATGTTATTATACCTACCACATATTACTGTTTTGAAAACAAACACAAGCAAAAATCTAACTTCTACTTAAGCATATACACTTTATAGTTATTATAAATCCTGATCCAATGCTATTGCACAGGGTTCCTTCCACCTCCTAAATTATAACACCTATTTAAACATTTTTATAATTGAATCCAAAAATGGCAAGGCTCTAAACATCTGGCCTAATTACTAATATTCACAAGTAAAGTGTCAAAGTCAAGTGTAATATTTCAACATTAAAACTTTCTTGCGTATGGTCTTTACTTTTAAAACATTGGGATTTATGGATATTTTAACTGGAATTGCGGTTCTGATTTTTATGTTGTGTTTCATTAAGGCAGTTTTTGAAGTTGATCTCAATGAAGACCGGAGAGAACAAAGTTCATGTTCACTTGTTTTCTGCCAGCTTTGGAAGTTATGGATACAGTTTCCTTATGCAAATAGAATAAACGTTTTTCCTGTTATCACAAAGTCTTGGGGCTAAAATGCTTGCCCCAAGCTATTTGTTATGAAAATGGAACAGTATTGCATGTATGGAAAAATAGATACTTCTTAAATTTCCAAATTCACTGTTCCAAAACTGAGTTTTGTCTTTTAAATAATGACTTTTCCTTCTTTTTTTTTTCTCTCAAAAAAAGATAGTCTGTACTACTAAAAGTTAAATGCTTAACATTGTGCAATTCTAAAAGTTATAATGTATCTGGAAACTGAATAATTTGAATGTTACTAATTTGTCATTTTTTGCATGTAAGCAAATAGCTAGGACACAGTCTCATAATGATTTGTCATTTTAAAATATACATTTTTATTGAGTCTTTATGAATTAAGATTTTCTGAAATAGGTACTAGTGCAAGGCTCTGAAGAGCATTTCTAGTTTCTTATATATATTATCAATTGCTTCCTAAAAGTGGCGGTAGTAAAAGTGGTGACACTTTCACTGATATACATAGTAATAATTTTACTATCATATACATAGTAGTTATATCATTTGGCTTCTAGTTGATTCTTTTTTTTCCTGCAAATTTGGGTTTTGATTACTTGAGCATAGTGATCAAAAAAGATCACTGGTCATCCATGTGCTGTTTCATTAATGATTATCAAACTACCATGTTGACTTGTCTCTTATTATCAAAATTTTAATCTGCTTTAGGTAGATAGCAAGTTCACTTTGCTTTAAGCAGCTTTTAATTTATATTATTGTTTTTGAAAAGTTGAGTAAGTATGCAAATTGAATAATTTTAAAATCCAAGGCAGGTTTTGTAAGAAAGTTTAAGGCAGAGAGAATTTTGTAAAGAGAAAAATCATTTATTTTATACATTTATTTGTTTAGAAAATTTACTTTAAATCTGTTACTTCTTCACTTAAACATGGCAGGGTGGAGATTAGTTTCTGTGGTGGTGAGAATCTGGAAGGAAAGACATTCAGATTTATATAAGTATGTCTGTGGAAGAGTGGTGAGTGTTCAAAGTGATGTACATTGAAAAGTTACTTTCCTCTTAAGTTTCTCTTTTGGGGTTATAAATGACCACAGATACTCCCTAGTATCTTGCTAAAGCCCCTCAAGCCCCTCATTGCCGGTTTAAATTCCTCTCCAATCTTATAAACCTCTTGAGGTTATTCTAACACTTTTTATATCATCTAGAGGAGCTTCTGCTTGTCCCATAGCAAACTCTCACTTCCAGCAGTGGGACTGGTAGCTAAGTTGAGAGTTGGTACATTTTTTACTCTTACTTTTCTTCAGGTTACTTTATATCAGCAGACTGAAGACTTTTTCTTAAAGGGCCAGATAGGATTTAGTCCAACCCTGAAGTGGCCCATATGGCAATATATAAGCAAATAGGCCTACTGTGTTTCAATAAAACTTTATTTAATAAAACAGGTGGTGGGCTGACCTGCTTTGTATAATCTTAGGTACCTTGAAGCCATATTCTAGGGACAGTAGAAAGACAATAAATAGAGAGAATGAATTGGGCCTGTAAGTAAAGGCTTGTTAAATAGGTTGGTTCATCATCATTATTATTATTATTTTTACTCAACAAATTCTGAGCAACTATCTTTTTTCAAGAATTGCTCTCTGCCTGATGGTTAAACTGGTGATTTAAACAGATGAGTCCCTGCTTTATGAAATTTACATTTTCTACCTAGTGTACATTGTTCATTTACTCTAATTTGAGTCGGAGACAACATGTAATAAAGAGTGGCTTGGTTACATGCATTTTCTCAAAAGGAGATACACAGAAAACACTTAAAAGAGCCCAACCTAAAATTTCGTTACCTAAAATAACGAAAGTTCTCTTCACATCAGTAAATCAGTGGTTTTTAGCCTTGATTCTACATGAAAAGCACCTGGAAAGTTTTTGGTTTTGTTTTTGTTTTAAATAACCGTCATTACCTTAGACCAATTGAACAGGAATTTTTTTGGAGTTTAGACTCAAGATTCCCAGAAAATTTCATTGTGCAGCTGAAGTTTAGAACCATGGCTTTTGTTTCAGGTATGATAAAAATCTTAAATTCAAAATGGCAGAAAACCTTTCACATTGTTGCATTTCTCTAGAGATCAGTATTTATAAATAATTTTATTTTGTGACACTTGTCAGTAAGTGAACACATCTTATTTAAATTCCCATTTTTTAATGAGCTCATGCATTAATATTATTTTTAGTAATGCTGTTTTACTTTCTGCTCTTAAACTAGTATATTGAAGGTCTATTATTTATACTTTATTTAATAATAATGATCATTTTTAGGATACTGCTGGTCAAGAGAGGTTTCGAACATTAACTCCCAGCTATTACAGAGGTGCACAGGGTGTTATATTAGGTAAGTGTTTGCTTTAATTATTGTACTATTTAAAAATATTTATTGGAGTTTCTGATTGTCCTAGTCTGTGAAAGTTAATACATTTTTGTTTTACTTCTTGTTAGAGCTACTTTTATGTACCTTGCAGTTGTATTAACTTCATGTAATATTAATGATTATTAAAACTTTTGATTTTAGTCTTTTGTTTAGCGCTTAAAAAATAAAGACAAGACTGATTTATTTGGTTTGAAAGCACATGTCAATGAGAACATAGTTGAAGATTGATTAGCATATGTTGGACTGTTGGAGTATTACAGAACCTGGGCTTCAGTCATCAGCATATTAATATTTGCTACAGTTTATAAAGAGGGAAGAGTTTTTGTTGCTTAGTAGAATCTGCTTTATTAGTCCTCAAAATATCACTAAGCACTTAACACTATTGATTTATAATCAAACAAAATTTAGAAATCAAATGTGGATTCTCAGTGTAATTTGTTGAAAAGTGCTTGTTCTTGATACTCCTGGAAAACTGTTTAAAATGAGTATTGATCAATTGTATTAATAGGTAGAATTATCTTAATATTGTGGCTTGATAGTGACACTTAGCCTTTAGGTTCAGCATCTCTTGAGTTTAGAAAACACTTTAATAAGCTCTTTATTATAATGCACAATGACATAAGATGAAAGTGATAACAGGAAGAACATCAGGAATCCGTCCACTAACTGTACTGTAATTTTTTCAAACCTGTAAATTCTGGTTCTTGTAATAAACAAATTAATGGGGTCATAGATGTTTACATTCATAATTTTTTTTGATATTTTGCCACAAATTTGAATCTAAACACTCTGGTTTTTGGATAGACCTCATTCATCATTATGAATGGGAACAGGTAGTGTTTTGCTTTAATGGGTATTAAATGGGTTTTCACTTATTACACAGGATATAATTTCATTTCTGTGACAGTATGTATTAATAGGATTGAATTGTGTGTGTATGCTTTAAAAAAAAAACACTTGTTTCTTCCATTTGGATCAGTAGACACTGTTAATCGTTGAAGACAATAAAAAACAGACTTGCCTATATTGCTTACTAATGCCAACTCCTAGCTACATATCAGAAATATGCCACTGCTTCTTATCTTTAATGCTTATTATGACTCCTTTTATTTCAGTTTATGATGTCACAAGAAGAGACACATTTGTTAAACTGGATAATTGGTTAAATGAATTGGAAACATACTGTACAAGAAATGACATAGTAAACATGCTAGTTGGAAATAAAATTGATAAGGTAAGAAGGCAGACACTTGGCCTTTTGGTTCTGTGTTTTGGTAGCCGTTCTTAATCACTGCATTTATCTTTTAGGAAAATCGTGAAGTCGATAGAAATGAAGGCCTGAAATTTGCACGAAAGCATTCCATGTTGTTTATAGGTAGGTGTGTGAATGAATATCTATACTTTCATTATTAATGAGGAATTTTTAAATGGAGTTTTTGCCAAGTTTATTTCTTTATGAACCATAAAATGTATTTATAGTATTGTTTGTAGTTGCCTTGTGCTACAAAATCTTAACTATGTAACAAGGTTCTTTATTCTTCTTTCTGTAAAATGTGTGATCATATTATGTGAAATCATATAAAAAACAGTCAAATCATTTCTCTCAGGATATAATGGCATTCAGTAAAGTTTGGCACCCAGTGCTAAAGTTGTGCCTTGCTGGTCCATATGCTGATATCATCAGCACCTCCTGGGAGCTTGTTAGCAGTGCTTCAGCTCAGGCCCTAGCCCAGATTTTCTGAATTAGAATCTGCATTTTAACAAGCTCTTCATATGGTTTGTATGCACATTAATTTTTGAGAAACATGGTCCAGCAGGGGTTGCCAAATTACAGCCTGGTCCAAATCTGGCCCCACCATTTGTATTGGTACACAGCCATGTCCATGCAGTTACATGTTGTTTGTGGCTGCTTTTGTGCCATATGGCAGAGTTTAGTAGTTACAACAGAGGCCATATGGCCCACAAAGCCTAAATATTTACTATCTAGCCCTTTACAGAAAGAATTTGCCAACCCCTGATCTAGAAAATTGGATGAGCTATATCAGAATAACGAGGGGAGGCTGGGCACGGTGGCTCACACCTGTAATCCCAGCACTTTGGGAGGCCGAGGCAGGCGGATCACAAGGTTAAGAGATCGAGACCATCCTGGCCAGCATGATGAAACCCTGTCTCTACTAAAAAATACAAAAATTAGCTGGGCGTGGTGGCGTGCGCCTGTAGTCCCAGCTACTAGGGAGGCTGAGGCAGGAGAATTGCTTGAACTCAGGAGGCGGAGATTGCAGTGAGCCAAGATTGTGCCACTGTACTCCAGCCTGGCACCTGGTAACAGAGCAAGACTCTGTCTCAAAAAAAAAAAAAAAAAAAAAAAAAAAAACAGAATAACCTGGGGAGGTTTTCTTCTTCTACTGTGGCCCAGAGAAGCCAAAAGACTGGATACGCCTGGTCTAGAGGGAGATCTCAGGCTGAGAGAAGAGTGAATATTTCCTGAGGTAGGAACCAGGCTAGTGTGTTAAAGGAACAGGAAGAAAGCATGTGTACTGGAGCATAGTGTGTGTTGAGGAGAAGGCTGATGGAAAGATGCCATTCAAATGGTGAGGAGGTGGATTGCATTCTAATTGTGGTGGAAAGCAGGGAAGCAGTGGTGTGACCTGATACTCTGTAAAAAGATTCTGTTGTAAAGAAAATGGACTAGGGGAAACAAGCAAGAGACTATTTCTTGTCTTGCAGTGGCCCAGATGAAGGAAGCAGTGGTTTGACTGTGCAGTAGTAGAGGGTGGTGGAAAATGGGCAGTTCTGGGAGGTATAGTGAAGGTACAGCTGACAGGATTTGTAGGTAGATTTGGTATGGAGAACAAGAAAAGAGAGCAATCAGAGATAACTCCGGGTTTTTGGCATGAGCAGTGAGGTAAATTGTGTTGCCAGTAATTGGGATGTGAAAGATTGAGATAAGAGTAGGTTTAGTGTAGGGAAATGAGGAATCAAGAATTTTGTTTTGACATAAGAATGAGACATTTTTCAGATAACTGGTGTAAGTGCTGGTCATTGGCATTTAGGGGGCATTTAAGGTCATGTTATTAGAATGGTGACTTCAGGAAAGAATATGGATAGAAAAGGGCTGAAGAAACCTGAGCAATATAGTGAGACCTCATCTCCAAATAAAATTAGTTGTATGTGGTGGCAAGTGCCTGTGATTCCAGCTGCTCTGGAGGTTCAGGTAGGAGGATCACTTGAGCCTGGGAGGCCAGGGCTGCAGTGGAGCTATGATCGTGCCGCTGCACTCCAGCCTAGGTGACAGAGTGAGACCCTGTCTCAAAAACAAAACAAAAAAAGATTGAATCCTCGGGGATTCCAGCAACTAGAAGTCAGCAGAAAGAGGAAGTGCCAGCAAATAAGGCTGTGTATGACGTGCCAGTGAGATAAGAGGATTTCCAGGCATGTTCAGAGTCCTGGAAGTCAAGGGAACAGTTTATTTAAAAGAAGAGGAAATGATTAGCAGTATCAAATACCAAAGATGTCAAATATAATTAGGATGTTGGATTTGACAGGATAAAGATTGTTGGTGGTCTTGGAAAAGAATGATTTTACTGGAGTGGTGGGACCAAAACCCTAATTAGAATAGTTTGAAGAAAGAATGTGAGATAAGAAGGTGGAAGGAGCTTATGTGGATAACTCTTTAGAAGAGCTTTCAAAGAGAGTAGAGAAATGGGTGGCTACCAGAAGGCTATATGGCCTAGAGAGCAAGTTTGTTTTTTAATAAGATGAAAGATAATTTGGCAGACTTTTAGGCTGATTGGTATGATCCAATAGAGAGAGAGTGTGTGATCCTTCAGTAAATGAGAAGGGATGAGACTCCAGGAACAAGAGAAGGTGATGGCTTGGAGGCAGCAGGGATAGTTCATTCATTCTCACAGGAGGTAAGGCAGAGCATGAGGACACATACATAGGTAGCTTGGTAAATTTATTAGTGGGACAATGAGGTAGTTCTTGCCATACTGCTTCTGATTTTCTCAGCATAATGCTAACTAGATTATTAGCTGCAAAAGAGCGTTGAGAGGAAGGAATAAAGTAGTCATCTTGCTGAGATCGAGCCATTGCACTCCAGCCTGGGTAACAAAAGCGAAACTCTATCTCAAAAAAAAAAAAAAAAAAAAAAAAGTAGTCATCTCAGACAGTGAGAAAGGTCATGGTCATCACTAAGGAAATATAGGGTTGGAAGCAGTGCTGTGTCCAGTTGAGTTTCATGAGCAAACATTTAGAGTGGGACCAGTGTTCATGGTGGTTTGTCATTTTATCCAGCTACCTGGAGCTGCTTGGTTGAAGGCACAGAATAATCAAGTTAATTTTTTGCATGAATTTCTGTATTTCTGCCTTGGGAGCCAGTTTTAAGAATTAACTGAAAGCTTAAGGAAAAAACTTTCACATACTATTTAAGTAGTAGGGCTTTACAAGTTATAATTCTATCACAGTTTTAAGATTATAAACCAGCATTTTTTTGGTATAAATTTATATACTAATATTCTTATGGATAGAATTTAAGTAGCTCAATTTTGAGAGTTGGAAATTCACTAATTATTGACCTGTGCGAAAAAATTGCTGATTTGGATCTTAATATATTGCAGGGTGATATTTATGCTCTGATAGTTTACCAGAAAAACATGAGGATATGGCCAGAAAGGGATATACTATGAATGATATTTTTCCTTGAATTTCAGAGGCAAGTGCAAAAACCTGTGATGGTGTACAATGTGCCTTTGAAGAACTTGTTGAAAAGATCATTCAGACCCCTGGACTGTGGGAAAGTGAGAATCAGAATAAAGGAGTCAAACTGTCACACAGGGAAGAAGGCCAAGGAGGAGGAGCCTGTGGTGGTTATTGTTCTGTGTTATAAACTCTGGGAAATTCCGTCTCTTGCATATTTGATCAGATAGTTACATCTTTCTGTATATAAACTCTTTAACTGCTATTTTAGGGACCTTGCAGTTTGCACATAGTTATTTTATATCATAGCAGTAAATATTTGCAAGAAATCCCACTCATCGGCCCCAGGTAAAACGTTATGGTAAGCATGCGCAGTTTGCAGTCTGCGGTTTTTTATGTAGCACAAAATAGGTGTACCTTTATCAGTACATTCAATTTTATGATTTACATTTATCATGTAATTTAAAAAAATCCATCTATCTAGTATATGTTGATACAAAGTCTGCTTTTGGTATTCTTTTTGCTTAAATACTCCTATTAATTTCTGAATTACTTGGTATGTAGAACTCCTAGAACCACAGGGAAGAATAGAGGTATCATCAAACATGGCAAATTTTCTTTCAGGAATAATAAAGAGTATGATTCCACAACTTTTCTAGGATGTTTGAGATTCTTTTTTAGTACTAAGCAAAATTTTCATTACAGAATGTAGCCCAGTCCAATTTATAACTAAATCTCTATTTGTTCTGATGATGCTTCTAAACAGCATTGATAGCTTAAAGAAACTTGGTATTTCAATGATTAGCTCAGTTGCTTAACTGGAGTTTTAATCCTGTGATATGTACATTGGGTTCATGACTCAATTTTTAGTTATATGGTGTTTGGCAGAATGGCAATAAGGTTTTCACCCATTTTGGTTTCAGGAGGACATTAGTAGTGTGTTTATTGTAACTCCTAGTACTAACCACTTTTAAAACCAACCTTTTTTTTTTTTTTTTTTCCATAAATGTTGGTAGTGTTTGTCCAGGTACCTCAATTGTAACTTGTGTAATGTTGATGAATATCTGTATCTTATGGCTTCCATAATGGCTAGTTGGTATTCTAAAACCTATTTCTGTGTTTTGAGGGGTGGGGGAAAAAAAGGCATATTGCTTCTAGGTTCTGATGTGTGAGGGAAAATACTGTCACAATGAAAATCTTGACAATTTACTGTAAAAACTAACCAATAGTTTATCAAAACCAACTGGTAAAGATTAATAAATCTTTTTCACAGTATTCAGTTTTCTCACCTCATGCTATTGTATATTGTATATTTTCTCACTCATGTGTTATTTAATTTACATTGATCTCCACTATTTTAACTTCCCAAATAAGTTATTTGTTCTTTAAGATTGGTTACTATAATACTTAATTTCTGGGCAGTCTGTTCTCTGTATACAATTGCAAATGATAAGCATTTTTGTGAGTGACCACCTTTGCAATATGTTTGTTAATGAATTTACTTCGTGTTGGGTTCTTTCTGAAATGTACATCTTCACATATAAAAACCTCACATTCTACTTGATTTTACACTTCTTAGTCTGTATTACATGTGGTTGAAGGTTTTATACATTCTGTGTGCTTTTGCTAAATATACAATATTTACTACTAGAAATTTGGAGAAAGAACACTAACACATGTACTTGTAATTTGCTCATGTTACATTAAAACTTGAGATTTGTGTATTTATGTAGTCTGTATTAACAAGACTTTTATGTTTATGGTTTTATGCTCCTTGAGCTATATAATAATCTGTGTATTAGATTGTTGTCTTGATTTGGTCTAAATTTGAATACATACAAATTACTTGAATATAACAAAAATGAATTTTGTTTGATAGATTTATATTGTAACCTTTTTCTAGTTCTTGAATAAATATAGCCTGCTTTCCCTAGATGCATTTGTGCAGGAAGTATATACATTTCCCATTACTCTAATCAGCTGAGGGACATTTAATACTGTGTTATCCAAATTATATTATGTGGCTTTCATTTTACTGTTTTGTTGCAAGCTTAGTGTTTTGTAGTGGAGGTTTTGTAAGTGAAACAATTGTAGTATCCAAAGTCAGGCACCTGTGTAACAGAGTTTTGTTAATTCTTTTCAGAATCATTGAAGCAGTCTTAAAGGGTCTTTTGCAGATGGTACAAATTAAGAACTATTAGAATATAGTATTTTGAGTTCTAGGACTACTGAGATTGACCCACACAAATAAAGAACTATTCAATTTTTGAGTAATAGTTAACATTTATTGAAAGCTTCCTTGGTGCCAGGTACCATTCTAAGTGCTAAATTATCTTATTAAACCTCACAGTAACCTTAAGAGATTAGTACTCCTATTATGCCCATTTTAAAGATGAGGACAATAAAGTGTAGGTGTGTTAGGTAACACCCAAAGATCACATAGCTACTCAGTCATTGAGGTGGATTCCAGTCATGGCATTTTTACTCCTGAGCCCATACTCTTCATCATCACTCCTTTTACAATGGCTAGTTACTAGCTGTTTGTAATACATCGAGTTAAGGCAGTTTCGCTATTTCTTTGTCACTCTTTTGTTGTATGTAATAGAAGTATTTCAGACTTTCTGGTTGTAGAGTAAATCCCATGATGTAAACCTACTTCATAAGTCATGTGACATAAAAGTTAAGGTAGTGGAGTAGGTGGTTTTAGTTCTTCTACCACTTCAGAGTGGAATGAAAATCCTGACTTAGAAAAGGTACAAAGTTAGGGGACTTAGGATACCTTCACTTCCTGTGTGAGAATGGAAATTAAGTATGGAAATAGTCACTTGCTCAAAATTGAAATCTGGGGGGAATGTTTTGATTTCATGTATTTGATTACCATCCACAAACTCATACTTGGTGTTGACATTCTAGTTGAAAGTCGTGGAGATAGACTTGATTTTGATTCAACGTAGTTTGCATATTCAAGAAATAGACATGATTCTTTACTAAGGGTAGGACTAGCACCATAGCTCATAAAAGAATTATTACACTAGTACTTGTTCTGCCTGTGAGTTGACACAGACTTAACTCATATTCATAGTGTCTTTAAGTACAACTTAATATGTATTTTTTTCAAATGAACAACAATTCTTCAGGTTTTATAGATCAGAGATCCTCTCCATAGTCAAGCATTATATATTCTGTGGGAGTACATTTCACCAGTAATACTTAGGAAGTATTTTGTCTTTCCTGTATTTCCCTAGTTAGTCATGGGGTAAAAACGTTATTTAGTTTTCAGGAGCCATTGTTCTGGCTCCAATTCTGCCCTGTATACTCAACTATATAGACTTCACCCTGGGTTTTGCCTAAAATGTTGAAACAAGAGAATAAATAGACATAGATAGGCTAAGTCAAGACTAGGAGCTAAGGAATATAGAATCACCCAAGTCTTTTTTTTCCTCTCCACAAATGGGAACATCTATCATGCTGGAGGACTACTATGATGGGGCTTTACTTTTTACTGTTTGTTGCTAGCTTATTGTTTCATATTTAGGAATCAATTATGTTTCTGATTGTGGTATAAAGTTTGCTTAAGTGCCGTTTAGTTAAAGCTTTTCCATGTATGCAAGCACATACACACATACTTTGAACAGTTGTGTGAGTGCCTGTTCTCAGTCTTGCCCCCTTTACACATTTCTCATACACATACAGCTTCGTTCTTTTTTTTCTTTCTTTTTTTAACTGGAGAAGCAACAAATTATATAGTTTTATTTGTGTTTCTTTGATTACTAGTGAGCTTGAGTACTTTTAATACTTTATTGGATATGTGTGTGACTGCGCAATGCAGCACCTACTTCCTTCTCTCACCATACCACCCCTGCAAATAATCACGCATGTGGTTTGGATGGTATTGTCACACCCTCGGCTTTCTAGATTAACTCAGTTACCTTTAAGCAGTGCCCCACTTCCCCAGTAGCAATGGTTCAGGGGTAGGCACCTGACCCAGATCAGACTACTGAGATAAAGATGTTTGCCCAGGCTTTTTGAGGAGCCATTGAAGACAGCTTCTTGGAGATAGTGTGCTGGGAGGAGTCACATTCTGAACTTGCTGCAGCTCATTTTTCTAATAGAAAGGAACCAACCTGAAGCAGTACCAGGAGAATGAGAGCGAGTCTATTGGAGCCCTTGGGAACCTCTGGATCAAACTGGACCTGAAGTGAGTGAGATCTGTTTCTCAACTTTCACTTGTGTGAGCCAATAAATTCCTTTTTTTGTTGAAGGCAATTTGACTTTTTTTTTTTTTCTTGCAACCAAATATATGTTATGTGAGAATGTGTGTGTTTTTCTTACAGAGGTGCTTGTACATCAAGTTAGTTACATCAATAATAGATTATTTGCATAAGGAAGAAAAAAGTAAAGCACTTGAAAAGCCACTACTTTTAAATAACTATTAACATTTTAGATTAGTTTTACTTATTTCTTTATAGATATATATATAGAAAACTATAACTAAGTTAACTTCATACATGCTGTTTTAAGGACCCCTTGATTTATAGGATCTGGTTTCTTTTCATTTCCTCTGTCACCTGAGCACGCCCTCTCATCCCTCTCCTCCCTGGGGTATCAGTGTTACATCCTAGCACATGTACTCTTTCTGCATTTCTCGATGTTTATAATCACATGCAAATATGTACAGATACATATTTTATATATAGTTATAATGTGCTTTATATTTAAACAGTATATATTATTATTATTATTATTATTATTATTATTATTATTATTTGAGACAGAGTCTCGCTCTTATTGCCCAGGCTGGAGTGCAATGGCACAATCTCGGCTAATTGCAACCTCCGCCTCCTTGGTTCAAGTGATTCTCCTGCCTCGGCCTCCCAAGTAGCTGGGATTACAAGCGCCTGCTACCACGCCTGGCTAATTTTTTGTATTTTTAGTAGAGATGAGGTTTCGCTATGTTGGTCAGGCTAGTCTCGAACTCCTGACCTCAGGCGATCTACCCGCCTCTGCCTCCCAAATTGCTGGGATTACAGGCGTGAGCCACCATGCCCTGCCTTACAGTATATATTATAAATTGGAACCATCAGCATATTCATCTCTGCATGTTGCTTTTCTTTGTTTCTTTTTCTTTATTTTTTAGAGACAGGTGTTCGCTCTGTCATCCAGGCAGGAGTGCAGTGGCGTGATCACAGCTCACTGCAGTCATAACCTTCTGGATCCAAGTGATCTTACCTCAGATTCCCGAGTAGCTGGACTATATTTTCTTAAACATTTTTTTTGTAGAGACAAGATCTCCCTGTGTTGCCCAGGCTGGTCTCGAGCTCCTGGGCTCAAGCTATCCTGCCTTGGCTTCCCAGTGTGCTGGGATTACAGGCGTGAGTCACCATGCCTGGCTGCTTTGCTTTCCTAACAGTAGATTGTGAAAATCCCCCCAAGCCAATTTTTGTACAGCTAAGATGTATTTCAATGATTGTACAGTATTAAAATTCTAATGTGTCAGATACCACAATTTATTCAACTGTTTTTCTAATAATGGGCAATTACCTTGTTTGTATTTTTTTGCTACTGTAGATAGTACCATGATAAATATCCTTGTACATGTATCATTTTGTTGGATATCTATGAGTTGGATCCATAGGTCAGACAGTGCATTTTTTAACTTTTGACATATATTGTCAATAGCTTCCAAAAGTTTATAACCTTTTACACTTCCACTAGTGTAACACATGTGGACATATCATTTTCCCTGCATTCCCCATCAGCCCTGAGGTGTTATCATATTTTAGTTACTTTGATATTTATAAGGTATAATTTTTTTTCAGCTTTTATTTTAGAGTCGGGAGTACATCTGCATGTTTGCTACAAAGGTATATTGTGTGATGCCAAGGTTTGGAATACAAATGAATCTTGCCCAGATAGTAAGTATATGTATGTGTGTGTATATATATATATATATATATTTTTTTTTTTTTTTTTTTTTTTTTTTTTGAGATAGAGTCTCACTCTGTCGCCCCAGTGGTGCAATCTCAGCTCAGTGCAACCTCTGCATCCCAGGTTCAAGCTATTCTTCTGCCCCAGCCTCCTGAGTAGTTGGGTGGCCACCATGCTCAACTAATTTTTGTATTTTTAGTAGAGACAGGGTTTCGCCTTGTTGGCCAGGCTGGTCTCGAACTCCTGACCTCAAGTGATCCACCTGCCTCGGCCTCCCAAAGTGCTGGGATTATAGGTGTGAGCCACCATGCCTGGCCAGATGTAACTTTTGAGATGTAGCTTAGTTTGCATTTTCTGCAGTCGTTTTCATGTTTGTAGGCTTTTTTTTGAAATGATTATTTATATCCTTTGCCAATTTTTCTGTTCAGTTTTTTGTGGTTTTATTATATGGGCTCTTTGTATGCTACAGATATTTATATACGTAAGTTATAAGCATTTTTTCTAATCTAACCCTTTTTAAATTTTATGTATTCTTTACAATTTTTTAAAAAGTGTTTTATCTCTTCTGGGCTCTTCAACGCTTAGATTTGACATACAGGCTCCTTAACCTCTTTTGAGATTTCTGTTTCATTTTTTTTCTTTTAAAATCTTGAATAACTTGGAATTCACTTGTTTATGGCACAAGATAAGGAGCCATCTCATTCTTCTTCATACAGGTAGCCTGTTGTTCTGCACAACACATGAAATAAGCCTGCTTTTTCCTGCTGAGCCAAAGTAATGCTATTGTCCTAGATGAAATTCCCATAAGTACTATAATCCACTTGACCTTCTATTTTAGGGGCTTTTAACCTTGGAAAGTAATGTATTTTAGTATAATTGGTTTTTCTTTAATCCTGTATATTTTGTGTTTTAAAAAACATTCTTAAAATAGCTCTGCAGGTTTCATCAGACTGCCACGGGGGCTTGGTAAAGCAAAAGTCTTGATAATGGTGACTTTGGATAACAGAAGACATAGTGTATGTCTTGTAAGGCAAATCCTTCCATGTGCATCATTTTGTTTTTTTCACAATAGGAATTTTTTTTTTTTTTTTAAACAGAGTCTGTCGCCTAGGCTGGAGTGCAATGGCACGATTTCTGCTCACTGCAACCTCTGCCTCTTGGGTTCAAGCAATTCTCCTGCCTCGGCCTCGAGAGTAACTGGGACTACAGGCTCGTGCCACCACACCCAGCTAATTTTTTGTATTTTTGGTAGAGATGGGGCTTCACCGTGTTAGGATGGTCTCAATCTCCTGACTTCATGATCCCCTCGGCCTCCCAAAGTGCTGGGATTACAGGTGTGAACCACTGTGCCCAGCCACATATGAATCTTCAAGGTGATCCCCCACCCATTTTTCCTTTTGGTGGGTCCTTTAAAAAAATACTCATATGAAGGGGGTTTATTTCTTTTAATGGAATATGGTTACTAATCTTTTGCCATTAACATGTATTGCTGACATCTTTACCCAGTTACTTGTCTTTTGAATTTGTTTGAAAGTTTGCGTCCTTAAAAGTTCTAAAAACCAAAATTTAATTTTTAATTAGTTTTTAAAAATTCTAATTGGAATCACATGATATTCCTGTATTAATTTTGAGAAAACTGATAATTTAGTGACAAGACTTGCCATGAGGATACATGAGTATCTTTCTGTATTCGTATTCTATACTGTTTTTAGTAGTTTATAGTTTTCTTCACGTGGGATCTCTACTTTCTTTATTAAAATTACCCCTATGAATTTCATTGTCAGTGTGAATAGAACATAGGTTTTCTTCATTTCAGAATTCTATGTAGTTGCCACTAATTAAGAAAAGCTATAGACTTTGCAGAGTTTATTGAGATACCTAATTTCTTTAATTTGGTACTTTGGTTTAACTAGGGTTTCTTTCATTTTCTAGGCAAAATAGCAAAAATATAATTTGTAATTTTTTAGTATTTATTGCTTTAGATGAACTTCCCATAAGTACTGTAATCTACTTTGATTACATAAGGCTATGTCTTGATGAGTTTTAATAAATATGTGCACTCCTATAAATACTATCATAGTCAAGGCCAGGGGTGGTGGCTCACGGCTGTAACCCCAGCACTTTGGGAGGCTAAGGCAGGAAGATCGCTTGAGCACAAGAGTTCCAGAGAAGCTAGGGCAACATAGTGGGACCTTGTTTTTACCAAAAATCTTAAAAAGTATAGCCAGGTGTAATGTGGTGCAGCTATGGTCCCTGCTATTCCAGAGGCTGAGGTGGGAGGATCATTTGAGCAGTCCAGGTCAAGGCTGCAGTGAGTCGTGATTGTGCCACTGCACTCCAGCCTAGGCCACAGAGTGAGACCCTTCTTGCCTCCTCATCCCCGCTAAACTGCTATCGATTAAGATACAGAATATTCATCTTCCAGAAAGTTTCCTTGTGTATTATGTTGGTCTCCTCCCTCCCACCTCTACTATACCTGACACTGATCAGGGCTTGCCTGGCCACCCCTAGGCAAACTGGCTCTCATCACTTTGAAGTCTCCACCTACATGTTCTAGACTTCCTTTTTCTCTTCCTTCATCTGTTAGAGGCCTCCATCTTGCATAAATCTGTAGAAATATCTCATAGAATGATATTCTTCACTGCCTTTACTATTTTGTTTTATTTTTAGGATCTCGCCCTGTTGCCCAGGCTGGAGTGCAGTGCTGCCATCATAGCTCACTGCAGCCTCCTGGGCTCATGCGATCATCCCATCTCAGCCTCCCAATAGTGATGACTACAGGTGGACACTACCATGCCCTGCAAATGTTTCTACTTTTTGAAGAGATAGGGTCTCTATGTTGCCCAAACTGGTCTTGACCTCCTGGGTTCAGGTGCTCCTTCTCCCTCAGTCCTTTACTATAAGATTTGTTCTTGGTCAGGTGTGGTGGTTCACGCCTGTAATCCCAGCACTTTGGGAGGCCAAGGCAGTGATTCACTTGAGGTCAGAAGCTGACCAACATGGTGAAGCCCCATCTCTACTGAAAATGCAAAAATTGGCCAAGCATGGTGGTGGTCGCTTGTAGTTCCAGCCACTCAGGAGGCGGGAGAATTGCTTGAACTCAGGAGGCGGAGGTTGCAGTAAGCCGAGATCGCACCACTGCACTACAGCGTGGGTGACAGAGCAAGACTCTGTCTCAAAAACAACAACAGAGATTTGTTCTTTTCTTTAATCTTCAAAATATATTTTTAATGTGTTCTCAGGGAGGGCATAAGAACCAACTCATGTCCTTGGGTGTACTCTGAAGTCAGAGCAGTCATTTGGTTTTTTTTGGTTTGGTTTTGTAGAGATGACATTTTCACTGTGTTGCCCAGGCTGGTCTTGGGCTCCTGAGCTTGAGTGATCCCCTGTTTTGGCCTCCCAAAGTGCTAGGATTACAGGTGTGAGCCACTGCACCTGGCCAGTCATTTGTTTTTTAACTCTTAAAGGTAATTATTTCACTTTTGTGCTGACGACGTTATTAATGCTTTATGGCTTGCGTATTTTCCTTTTGGTTAAAAAGGCAACCCCATCCCAAGGTTATACTGCCATTCTCAAACATGTTTTCCTGCTATTTTCATAGTTTTGTTTGCTTATTTGTCTTTATATTTTATTATGTAATCCATCTGGAATTTATTTGTGTTTATGGTGTTTTTATGATGTTTATTTTCTTCCAGGCAGATAGCAAACTATGCCAACACAATTTAATAAATCTTTTGTCCCCTGAATAGAAATTCCATAACTTGTTGATTTATTCAGAAACGATTTATTTCGGACCTCCTATTTTCTAGACACTTTTCTAAGTCCTAGGGATAGTGTAGTGAATAAATCAGAGTCAATGTCCTCATGTTAGTTTATGTAGTAGGATGGAAAACAGAGTAAACAAATAAATTACATGATTAGGAAATAAGAGCGGGAAGGAAATAGACTAACTGGATAAAAAGTGTATCAGGCTCAAGCAAGTCCTCTCTGGGCAAGTGACATTTGAGCAGAGACTCTAGTCAACAAGAAAAGATGTTGCTACACATACGCATATGTGTGGGAGAAGAGAGTTTACTGGAGAGGGACTGGCAAGTGTGACAGGGCCTGAGCAGATGCTGCTTGGTGAGTTCAGGGAATAACAAGGCCAATGTTTGTGTAGCACAGAAAGTGAGCAGGAAGGTATTAGAAGAAGGAAGCAGGAGTCAGACCATGTAAGACTTTGTAGATCCTGGTGGAGTTTGGATGTTATGTTGACTGTGATGGGAAGCCAGTGGAGAGCTTTAAATACAGAAATTTCAACAGCAAAACAAATGATCCTATTAAAAAGTGAGCAAAAGTTCCGAATAAACTTCTCAAAAGAAGACATAGAAATGGCCAATAGGTATGTGAAAAAGAAATGCTCCACATCACTAATCATCAGGGAAATCTAAACCAAAACCACAATGAGATATTATTTCACACCTTTTAGAATGGCAATTATCAAAAAGACATAAATGCTGGTGAGGATGCAGAGAAAAGGGAACTCTTCTACACTGTTGGTGAGGATGTAAATTAGCACAGCCACCATGGAATGGAGATTTCTCAAGAAAACTAAAAATAGAACTACCATTTGATTCAGCAGTTCCACTGCTGGGTATTTATTCAAGAGAAAAGAAATCAGTCTATGAAAGGGATATATCTGCATTCCCATGTTTATTGCAGCACTAGTCACAATAGCCAAAATGTGGAATCAACCTAAGTGTCTATCAGTGGATGAATGGATAAAGAAGGAGGAATACTATTAGGCCATAAAAAAGAATGAAACAATCCTGCATGATCTGCACATGTGCCCCAGAACTTAAAGTGTAATAATAAATAAATAAAAAGATCTAAATCATCTGCAGCAACATGGTTGGAAACGGAGGTTGTCATGTTAAGTGAAATAAGCCAAGCACAGAAAGACAAATACTGAATGTTCTCACTCATATGTGGGAGCTCAAAATCCACAGATGAATGGGAACATTCAGTATTTGGATGGAGGTAGAGAGTAGAATAATAGCTACCAGAGGCTGGAAAGGGAAGGCAGGCAGGAGGATGAAGAGAAGTTGGTTAAGGGCTACAAAAATACAAATAGAAGAAGTAATTTCTAACGTTCAATAGCACAATAGGGTGACTATAGTTAACACTATATTGTGTATTTCAAGATAGCTACAAGAGGGGATTTTGAATATTCTCATGACAAAGAAACGATAAATGCTTGAGGTGATCAAATAACTTGATTATTGCACATTTTATACATGTGTGAAAATATCACCTGTATTCTATAAATACATACAAAAATTACATACCAATAAAAAAGTTCTCAGTGCAGAAAAATAAGTACATGAAGTGATGCATATGTTAACTAGCTTGACTAAGAAAAAATAGGAGTTATATTATTTAGGATTAGGTTTGGATGTATATTAACTGAAAATTCAAAATTATAGTTGTTTAAATGTGCAAGTGTTTATTTTCTTATACCAGAGAAGTCCACAAATGATCATTCAGGACTGCTAAGGGTGACTCTATTGGCCATTTCTAGCCATCCTCAAGATTACCTCATGGTCCACAGTGGCTGCAGGGTAGGAAAGCTCTGTTTATCACACCCACATTCCAGGCAGCAGGAAAGAGAGGAGAGGAAGACGAAAGGGCATACTCCCTACCGAGTCAGTTGTCTTTTGGGGGAACTTCCTGAAGATTTACATAATACTGTTCCCATTTATTTCACTGGCTGGAATGTAACTTCCTGGCCACACCTAACTAAAGAAAGCTAGAAAATGTAGTCTAGGTTAGGCACATTGCTGTCTCCAATGGCAGTAAGGAAGTAAGCAAGAAGTGTTGGGTGGTTATTGGGAAGATAATTAACCAACTTTGCCATAGAAGTAATGTGATCTGATACTTGTTTCAAAAAAATTGCTAAACTGATATTTGGGAGCAAGAGTGAAAGCAGATCTATGAGGAGGGTGTTGCTTAAGTCGAATGAAGGGATGATGGTGGATTGGAATGAGGGTGGTAATGAGAGGTAGTGAGAAGCAATCAGATCCAAGGTGTATTCTGAAGGTAAATACAATAAGACCTGCTAATACATTGGATGAGGAAAAGAGAGAAATCAAAGGATGATTCCTGGTGTTTAGCATTAATAACTGTGTAATGGTGCTTCATTATAAGTTGGGAAATATGGAGGGAGAAACAGATTTGGGGAAAAATTATTTTGGACATATTTAAGTTGCCTGTTGGATATCTAAGTGGAAAGTCTGAGTAGAGATTTGAATATAAGAGTCGGGGGCTCAGGAGAGAGTGGAGACATGGAAATATATATTTGAGGATTATTAGCACAGAGATGAAATTTAAAGCCATAGACACGAGACATACAGGAGATCACCAAGGGGAGAATATATCTATAAGTGGAGCGATAATAAGGAAGTGCTAAGTAATCCTAGAACCTTCTGCTGTTTAGACAGTAGAAGGAAGAGCCAGCAAGGGAGACTGAGAAGTTGCCAGAAAAATCCGGGTGTATGATATCCTAGAAGTCAGTCTAAAAAAAGATTTCAAGAAGCGAATAATCAATACTAATAATAGCCAACATTTATTGAATTGTTATGGTGTGCCAGACAATGCCAAAGTGCTTTCTATGTATTAAATCCCAGAATCCTTCCACAACCCTATAATGTAGTGTTTGAGTAGTATGATCATCATCCTTTTACAAATGAGGAAACCTTGGCACAGGGAGGTAAGTAACTTGCCCATATTTTCACAATTAATTCAAGACCAGATTCTTGTCCTCTGGTGTACAGTGCTCTGAGACACTATCCCATGCTGCTGAGAGCTGAGACATACAGGAACAGGGGATTCATATTTGGATTTGGTAATATGGAGGTCACTGGTGACTTTGACAGATTTCAGAGGTGGGTGGGATGAATACCTAGAGAGAGTGGGTTAAAGGAAGATTGGGAAAGAAGCAAGTGAAGGCAGAGAGATTAAACATCCTGCTGGAGTAGAGTCCTAGCTGGAAGTGAGGAGAGAGAAAGTGGGCCTAGGAAGAGAGAAAATGGGAGATGTTACAGAATGTTTTTGTGTTGATGGGAACGAGGCAGTGAGGTAGGAGGCAGGACTTTACTCTTGACCAGGTTGAAGACTGGCTGAAATGGAAGAGGTGAAAGCACCTCTCCATAAGATGTGTCCACCAGTGCCATGTCAGTTCACCATTGCCATGGCAACACTCAGAAGTAACCACACTTTTTCTAGAAATTTCTAAATAACCTATTAATTTGCATGTGATTTAAAGTTGGTATAAATATGACTGCAGAACTGCTTGTGGGCTCTGGGTGCACTGCTGACGGGTAGCCCCGCTCCACAAGGGGCAGTCCCTCTGCTGCTGCTGTGTACTGCTGCTTCAGAAAGAGTGACTGTTCAACACCCCTGGCTTGCTATTACAGTCTTTTTTGGGTGAAGTCAAGAACTCCCCTGGGCTAACCCCCAATTTGGGGGCTCACCTGCCCTGCATCAGAAATGATCTAGAGAGAAGGAAAGTAACAGTCATGAGAAGGAAAACTGGCAGGAACAGAACACTTGAGGTGAGAAGGGATGGAATTTACTTCTTGAGTGGAGATCATGACCTCAGATAGGAGCAGAGATAGTGCAGCCCGGGAAGATAGCAGGGGAGCACAGATATGGACAGACTTGTAGGTCTGAGGTGGGAGGATGTAAGAGTTCTCTTCTGATTGCTTCTGTGTTATTCATGTAAAAAGCAAGATCATCACTAAGGTAAATAGAAGAGAGGATTTGAGAAAAGAGAAAATGGGAAATAATTATCCAGGACAGTAGGAAAGAAACTCTATTAGGGGAATATAATAGAACTGATCAGCACTGCAAAGTGATTATTTAAAATGTGTGCTCAAAAATAAAGGCCAGTCAGTTTAATTCTGTATGTTTTTCTAGGCATGTTCACCTAGGGACACAGTTGAATTTAAGCAGGGCTGGGATCTTCCTAAGGGAGCAGAATGGGGGATAGATTCACAAGTTATCTAAAAGTAAACACAAGCGACAAATATTATAATGATGTGTTATGGAATTTGAACTGGATAAAGAGGGAAGTGAGGTCAATGAGAAGTTGCTGATGGAAGGGAGAAAAAGTAAAACCAAAGGATGGGTGTTCCTAATGTGGCCAACTATTTCGGCCTGGATATACTCAGGCAAGGGACCTAAAAAGAAATGGCAGAGAGATGCGTGACATTCAGACACTGGGGTAGGTCCAGGTTATAACCTAGCATATATGCCCGAGGTGGTGTGGGAGAAAGCTGAACGGAGGAGGCCCTGGTGCTGGACGAATCGTTGCTGTTTCTTCAAAGAATAAATTCGCATATACAGTTGAACCTGTTTCTAAATTCTGCTCTGTTCCCCTGACATAGTCCTATGCCAAAATCACAACCATTTTGATTTACAGTATATTTATAAACTAAGTTCTCCCCTCAGTTTTTTTTTTTTTTTTTTTTTTTTTTTTAGTAACTACTATTTTGGCAAGCATTTTACCCAGTTACAAAATAAAGTCCTTTGGAATTCTGACAGGAGCTGCATTAAATTTATATATTAATTTGTAAAAGTGACATTTAAAAACGTTTTCCCATCCAGAAACATGACATACCTTTCCATTTATTCAGTTCTTGTTTTATGTCTGTTAATAAAATTTTAGGGTTTCCTTCATATAGATTGTCTAGCTACATTTGTTAATGTATCCCTAGGTATTTTATCGTGTTGTTACTATCATATGTGTCCAGTTTTTTTTTTCCATTTTAATTTCTCCTTTATTTTTCTCCATAAAAAGAAAAAATTACTGTTTATGTATTTCTTATACACAGTGTCTTACCAAATTTGCTACTAATGCTAATCTCTTTTTAGCGTTTCTTGTTTTTTAGGATCATCACAATATGTGTGAGTAAAGATAATTTTGTCTGTTCCTGTTTTATAACAATAATTTTAGTACTTTGTCTTTTAAGGTACTATTTGCTTTTTTTTCTTTTATTTCAACAAATAGTTTGTACTGTTTTAGAATATTGAGGTAATTGTATTCTTTCAATATTTTACTTTAATCTTTTTTCAAATGGCAGCTTAATTTTTTCAGATTCCTTTTTTTTTTTTTTGCCACCTATTGATGATATAATCAAATGGCTTTGTTGATAGCTTATCTAATGAATTATGTTGAAGATTTTCTACTTCAAAACCGTCTTTACTTTCTTGGAATATATCTTGTCTGTGTTGTATTTTTTCAATACACTTCTGGATTTGACTTACTCATATGTGTATTTATAGCTTTTGCATCTATATGCTGCAGAATGGCATGTATGGGGTCTTGTAAATTGATCTGTGTTAAGCTCCTATTATGAGGGCAGTTCATAGACACAGTTGTAATCCCCTTGTAGATTTCTAGGGGGTTCCATTGTGTTCTATGGGAATGGGGCCTCTTGGAGGTTCTGTGAGCAAAAATTATGTGGCTATCCAGGGAGACCCTACCTGAAAAAGTGTTTGGCCCAGAGTAGATCAGTTTACCCTAAATTTCCAAATGTCTTGCCACTGAATTCTATGTATCATGTCTCTTACTTTTAATGTCAGCTGTAGTTGGAGTTATATCTTATTTCTTCTTCCCAATTGTATATTTTCATCATTTCTCTTTTTCCCCCTTGTTCAGCCTTGTTGGAGGTTTAATCTGTTTCATGTGTGTTTTGAAAAACCAAGATTTTATTTAAAAACTTTAAATTTTAAATACTTTTTATTTAAAAATTTTATCTTTTTTTAAAAACCCTTTTTTTGAGATAATTATACATCTATGAGAAGTTATAAAGATAGTATAGAGCGTTCCCATGTACTCTTGATCCAATTTCACCAATGGTTGTGGCTTACATATCAAAACTAGGAGATCAACCTTGATAAAATGTGTGTGTACTTCTGGGCCATTTGCTCACATGTGTGTATTAGTGTAGTCACCACCACAATCAAGATACAGAACAGGTCCATCCCCACAAAGGTCTCTCTTGTTCTGTCCCTTTACATTCATGCTTCCTCCTTCTACTTTCCCTAACCTTTGGAAACTACTCATTTGTTTTCCATCTAGATAATTTTGTCATTTCAAAAGTATCATATAAATGGAATCATATAGTATGTAATTCTTAAAATTACTTTTTTCTTTTTAGAGATAAGGTCTTGCTCTGTCACCCAGGCTGGAGTGCCGTGGTGTGATTGTAGCTCACTGCAGCCTTGAACTCCTGGGCTCAAGCGATCCTCCTTCCTTAGCCTTCTGAGTAGCTGTGACTACAGGTGCATGCCACCATGTCCAATTGATTAAAATTTTTTTTTTTTAGAGATAGGGTCTTGCTGTTTTGCCTAGACTGGTCTCGAACTCCTGGCCTCAAGTGATTGGCCTCTCAAAGTGCTGGGATTACAAATGTAAGCCAGTGAGCCCAGCCAGCATGCGATCTTTTAAGATTAGCTTTTCCCACTTGGCATAACGTCTGTGATGTTCAGTCAAGTTGTTGGGCATATCAACTACTTGTTTTTATTGCTCAGTAGTATTTCAAGGCATGGATGTTCCACAGATAGGTTTAATCATTCACCTGTTGTAGGACATTTTGATTGTTTTCTCTTGGCTATTACAAATAAAGATGCTATGAACAATTGTTTACAGATACTGTGTGGCCAGAAGTGGCAATGAAGTGTGATTGATAGGTCAATATATCCTTGGGTTTTCATTCTCTGTGACTTTCTTTTGATTTATCATTATTTTAGAAAGTTCGTTAGTTGGTTTACTTAGTTTATTTATTGTTAGCTTTTCTTTTAGTGATGGAAGCATTTAAGATATTTCCTACTGTAGTATATAGTTTAGCTATGCCTAGATATTTTTTTTTGTGAGACAGAGTCTCACCCTGTCACTTAGACTGAATGCAATGGCACAATCATGGCTCACTACAGCCTCTCCCCACTGGACTCAAATGATCTCCCACCTCAGCCTCCCGAATAACTGGGATTACAGGCTTGTGCTACCTTACCTCGCTAATTTTTAATTTTTTGTATAGATGAGGTTTCATTATATTGTCCAGGCTGGTTTCAAACTCCTGGTCCTAAGTAATCCTCCTGCCTTGCCCTCCCAAAGTGCTGGGATTACAAATGTGAGCCACCTTACCCAGACTGTACTATCAGTTTTAAGTACCTCTTTGGGTAGGAACTGTTTTGAAGGGTGTGCCTTAATTTCATATTGTTCTGCCTTTAGGCTATATTATTTCCTTCTTGTTGTAAACTTCTAGTTTATAATTTAATTACTGTTAGAGAACGTGGGACATAAAATCTCTATTTTTTGGAATTCATTAAGGTTTTCTTCATAACCAATAATTTTTTTTTCTGGCTGGTTTGTTAATATTTTATGATTACTTATTTTAGACGTGCAGTTGGATAATACAGGGCAGCTAAGGGCAAGACCAGTTCGTTGGGCTTGCTGGTCTACAAAATGCCTGACTCTGATTCAAACATGCAATGATATTGATGTTGGGGACCCCAGTTTGTGGCATCTAAAATTTTTCCAAGTAATAGAGAGGTGTGATATGAAGATGGACTGAAAAGTATTTAGCATTCAAGTTGGAGAAGAGGACGACCAGGAAGAAACATGATAACAGAAAGAAAAAACACTATTATTTACTGTTTCATAAGTGCTAGGTCCCATGCTTGGCTTTTACTCCTATTGATCATTTGAACTTTTGTAACAAACAAGTGAGTAAGTGTGACAATTTTTACTTTACAGAGAAGGAAACGGATTTAGAAATATTAAATAACTTTTTCAAGGTCACAGACTAACAAATAAGAGTTGGAATTTTAACTGATTTTTTTTTTTTTTTTTTTTTTTTTTTTTTTTTTAAGATGGAGTCTTGCTCTGTCACTCAGGTTGGAGTGCAGTGGTGCCATCTCGGCTTACTGGACCCTCTGCCTCCTGGGTTCAAGCAATTCTCCTGCCTCAGTCTCCCCAGTAGCTGGGACTACAAGTGCCCGCCACCACATCTGGCTAGTTGTGTTTTTAGTAGAGACGAGGTTTCACCATGTTGGCCAGGCTGGTCTTGGCCACCTGACCTCAGGTGATCACCTGCCTCAGCCTCCCAAAGTGCTAGTATTACAGGCATGAGCCACTGCACCTGGTCTTGACTGATTTTTGAAGCTACTTCATACACAAAAGAAGTTTAATGTATAAGATTTGTGGAGATGCCTATTAAGTAAAACACATATCATTCACATCTATAACATTGTAACTTTGTGTACTTTGCCAGATTCTGAAAGAGCTATATTAAGGATATTATCATGACAGATGATTTTATCACATTCCTCTAGTTTTGGAATTTTTAGCTTTATGTTATTTAGTTCATGAAGAAATACAATGTGTATGTTCTTTATCATTGAATCTTTTACCATTACATAATATTCCCTCTTTTTCTTGTTTAATTAGTTTCAGCCTTGAATTTTGTCTAATCTGATAATATTACAATCATGTGTCCTTTTTTGTGATTTCGTTTTTAAAAAAATTTTCATCTTTATAAAAGAATATAGATAATGCAGATATATTGTAAAGAGTAATATGATAAACACCCATTGAAGTCCTACTGTGTGTGTGTCTGTGTGTGTGCACATCTATACACATTTATGTGGTATAACTTATTTCTGGAAGTTTCTTAAGTTTCTATATAAACTCGCTGTGGTAAAGAAATTGAAAGCAGACGTTTTACATTTAGATTTTCTCTCCCAACTTTCTAGAACTTTGAAGGACATGTGAAATACAAATATGGAAATTCAGATTTGTTTTTAAACTTTACTAAGATTTTTTGAAGTGTGAGCCCAGAGTGCAGAACTGGAGTGGTAGCAAAGGTAGGTGAACAAATTTGTAAACAACTCGCTTTTATCTACAAATTTCATGGGGAGAGTACCTGCTTAAAGCATTAGAAGGGAAGGACGTGGAAATGCCAAAACTCACTGAGTTTCAAATGATTAAGATGCAATTATTAGAAATCCCATTCTGTCTCCAGTGAAGAATATTATTCATAAAAATTATATCTTACACTTTGAGGTAATTTTTTCTAGGTCAAAATTCACATGATAGGACTGCTACAAAAAAAACCATTGTTTTTCTCTGCCAGTAAGATATAAAAGCTCCTTGGAAATGAATTTATAACTGTGTTTTAGTTCTTGGGCTTGCCCATTTCATCTTTTTAAAGAATTGAGACAGGGTCTCACTTTGCCACCCACGCTGGAGTGCAATGGCACATCATAGCTCACTGCAGCCTTGACCTCCCGAACACTTTTTTTTTTTTTGTAGAGCTAGAGTCTTGCTATGGTGCCCAGAATGATCTTGAACTCTCGGCCTTAAGGGATTCTCCCATGTTGGACTTCTCAAAGTGTTGGGATTACTGGCATGAAACACTGCACCAAGCTAGAAAGATGTGGCCCATTTCTATTGCTTGGCTCATGTGGCTTAAGACAGAACTTGAAAGTTGAGAGACGGCCGGGGGTGGTGTAATCCCAGCACTTTGGAAGGCCGAGGCAGGCAGATCACTTGAAGTCAGGAGATCAAGACCAGCCTGGCCAACATGGCAAACCCCGTCTCTACTAAAAATACAAAAATTAGCCGAGAGTGGTGGTGCACACCTGTAGTCCCAGCTACTCTGGAGGCTGAGGCAGGAGAATTGGTTGAACCCAGGAGGGGGAGGTTGCAGTGAGCCGAGATCATGCCACTGCACCCCAGTCTGGTGACAGAGCAAGACTCTCTCTCAAAAAAAAAAGGACAATAATACAAAAAACAAGAAGGAAAGATCTTTTGATTTTCAGTAAGGAAGTTGCAGGGAAAGTGGAAAAGGAGCATCAAGACCCATTTAAATTTTGTTATTATCTAAATTTTGCAATTTAGCTATTAGCTTTGTAAAGTGTATATTCAGGGCAGAATTGTAGCCTGTCCATGTTAGGTTATTTCTCTGCAGTCAGTTTGGGGAACAGAATTTGACTAATGATATATCTAAATCCACATAATAATTAGTCAAAATGAGATGATGTGTTACTCATTTCATATGCATGTGCTGTATAATACTATGGTTATCAAAAATTGAATTAGGAGAATTATACCCAACGAGAATAGGCTTTTCTATGAGAAATACATGTGGTTGTTATGCTTTCTTTTTAACAGTCCAACAAAAGAGAAAAGGTGTGATATAAATGGGTGATTGCAGAATCCATGCATCTAGAAAATGATGGTTATGTCTATCTAGATTGATTTTCTTTTGCATGTGGATTTCCAATT
Organism: Aotus nancymaae; assembly: GCF_030222135.1. NCBI lineage: Eukaryota > Metazoa > Chordata > Mammalia > Primates > Aotidae > Aotus > Aotus nancymaae. The sequence goes on along the minus strand of NW_026988492.1, from coordinate 7,782,096 downwards.
GTTCCAGCAACATTTATTGAAAAGACTTTCTTTGCTTCATTGTATTGCCTTTATTATTATTATTATTTTGTCAAAGATCATTTGGCTATTAGAAACCCATGCGTTTGGAAAATGAGATCTCTCAGTTCTCCATGAGGTGGCAGCAGCTCCTCGGTAACATGCAAGACCCCGCGGTGAAGGTCAAGTTCAAAGAAGCCTTAGCCACTGTCCAGCTGATAATTTTCACAGGCTGTACTTTCTTTGGCCAGGTTTCTTCTGTGACTTAGTTTCTTTTCTTTTCTTTTTTGAGAAAATTCAGCAACAAATCACCTTTTTATTATATCTGGGCCCTCCTGCTGTAAGATGGACTGCTTATGATGGTCAACAGTCAGATTTCACAGCAGTCCTGGGGCCAAATTATAGTTCAGCATCCACAGAGATTGACTTAGTTGGAGGTGGAGGAAATGGAAGCATAACCAATCTTGCATTTTGGAGGGGAGAATTGCTTCCTTTCTATTGCATACGTTTGTCTTTTTAAGAAGAAGTTTTAGGGGGTTGAATAGAGGCATTACAGATAAAGTGAGGATGTTACCAGTAGTTTGTAAAACGGAGTCAATTTAGAGCTTTAAAATCACTTATTTATATATTTATATATTTTTCCTTTAAAACTATTTTAGAGATTATACTAGGCTTTTTTTTTTTTTTTTTTTTTTTTTTTGTGAGAGAGAAAACTATTTTCTGGATACACTCAGTTAAAATAAAGAATTTAAAATTGAGCTTCATTTTCCCCCAAACTTTTAGAACTAAATTGTTGGATGATTTTGACTCTAGTATATTGAATATATTTAATTCTAATAGGCTTCCTTCTCCAAATGTTTCAAATTATAAGACAATCCTTTCATTGTATTCTTCATCAGAACCTGGCACTGTCCCTCTTCCTCTGCCTTTCTTTGCTTAAATGATGCTATTTCTGGATGAGTAATGGTAGAAATGCTTGATCTAAGTATATGTTTATAATGTTAAAGCCATTTTTAGAATGTTCAGAAGCCCCTTTTCTGCTAACATTCTTGATCACACTTACCGCTTTTGAAGCGGTTCTAGTGATAGTCTACATTTTTAATGTTGTTGTTTCTATTTTCTTAATTTTTCTTCTAGATTGATTAATTCCATCCTGTGCTTTTTCACAAATGGACTTTTAGAGTAGCTTTTGGTTTACAGCAAAACTGAGAGAAAGAACAGAATTCCCATATATCCTCTGCCATCACACATGCACAGCCTCTCCATTATCAGCAACCTGCACCAGAGAAGTGCCTTTGTTACCATCAATGAACCTACAGAGACACGTAATTATCACCAAAGTCTGTAGTTTACATTAGAGTTCACTCTTGGTGTTGTACATTCTGAGTTTTGACAAGTGTTTAATGACATATGTCTACCATTGTGGTATCATACAGAATAGTTTTACTGCCCTAAAATTCTCTGTGGGCTGGGCGTGGTGGCTAACGCCTGTAATCACAGAACTTTGGGAGGCCAGGTGGGCAGATCGGTTGAGGTCAGGAGTTCGAGACCAGCCTGACTAACAAGGTGAAAACCCCATCTCTACTAAAAATACAAAATTAGCTGGGCATGGTAGCAGGCGCCTATAATCCCAGCTACTTGGGAGGCTGAGGCAGGAGAATCACTTGAACCCAGGAGGCAGAGATTGCAGTGAGCTGAGATTACACTATTGCACTCCAGCCTGGGCAGAAAGAGTAAAACTCCATCTAAAAAAAAAATATTATCTGTGCCTATTAATCCCACCCTCTCCCTTAACACTGGCAATCGCTGATATTTTTATCATATCCATAGTTTTGCCTTTTTCAGAATGTTGTATAATTGAAATCATTACAATATGTAGGATTTTCAGATTGGCTTATTTCACTTAGTAATATACACTAAGTTTCTCCTATGCCTTTTAGTGACTTAAATAACTCATTTCTATTTTAGCACTGAATAATATTTTGTTCTTTGGTTATATTCATTTATATTTCTGCTCACCTACTGGAAGACATCTTGTTTGCTTCCAAGTTTTGATAATCATGAATAAAACTGCCGTGAACTTGTGTGTGCATGTTTTTGCATGGATGTAAGTTCTCAATTCATTTGGGAGAATACTGGAAACTGCCAAGCTCTTACAAAGTGGCTTTTTGCATGCCCACTAGTTCCGGTTGCTCCGCATCCTCACCAGCATGTGATGCTGTCAGTGTTTTGGGTTTTGGCATTTCGAATAGGTATGTAGTATCAGCTTGTTGTTTTAATTTGCAATTCTCTAATGACATATGTTGTTGAGCATCTTTTTATATACTTATTTACCATTCTTGCGTCTTCTTTTTGAGTCGTCTGCCAAAGTCTTTTTTAGTTGGGTGGTTTGCCTTGTTGTTGAATTTTAAGAGTTCTTTGTGTGTTTTGAATAACAGCTATTTATCAGTTATGTCTTTTGCAAATATTTTTTTCCCAATCTGTAGCTTGTCTTTTTATTCTATTGACATATCTTTTGCAGAGAAGAAAATTTAATTTTAATTAAGTCCAGCTTATCAATTCTCTCTTTCATGGATCATGCCTTCGGTGTTGTATCTATAAAGTCATTGCCATACCCAAGGTCATCTAGATTTTCTCCTGTATTATCTTCTAGAAGTTTTATAGTTTTGTATTTTACATTAAGACTTGTAATCCGTTTTCAGTTAATTTAGTTAAGGTTGTTATGTCTGTCTACATTGATTTTCTTTTACACGTGGATTTCCAATTGTTCTAGCAACATTTTTTGAAAATATTTTCTTTGCTTCATTGTATTGCCTTTATTCTTTTGTCAAAGATCATTTGATTATATTTATTTAGGTTTATTTCTGGGCTCTCTATTCTGTTCCACTGATTTATTTGTCTGTTTTTAAGCCAATACCACACTATTTTGATAAAGTTTAATAGTTAAGTCTTCAAGTCAGATAGTGGCCATCCTCTGACTTTGTGCTTCAATATTGAGTAGGCTTTTCTGTGTCTGTTGCCTTTGGGATTTTGGAATTGTATTAGCTCTACAAATCAAGCTAGAAAAACGGACATTTTGAAACTATTAATTTTTTGTATCCATGAACATGGAATATCTCTCCATTTATTTAGTTCTTTGATTTCTTTCATCAGAGCTTTGTAGTTTCTCTCATATAGATATTGTACAGATTTTGTTAGATTTACACCTAAGTATTTCATTTTTGGTGGTGCTAATGTGAATAATAATAATGTGTTTTTAACTTCAAATTCCACATGTTCATTGCTGTTATATAGGAAAGTGATTTATATTTGGAAGACAGCTCTGCTTACCACTATACCACTAAGACACAATTGACATTTGTATGTGAACCTGTATCCTACAACCTTGCTATAATTTCTTTTTAGTTCTAGGAGGTTTATCTTTTTTGTTAATTCATTCAGATCTTCTACATATATAATCATGTCATCTGAAAACAAACACAGTTCTATTTCTTCTTTCTCAATATGTATACATTTTATTTCCTTTTCTGGTCTCATTGTATTAACTAGGACTACCAGTATGATGTTGAAAAGGAGTGGTAAGAAGAGAGCCTTACCTTGTTCATGATTTTAGTGGGAAAACTTCTAATTTCTTGCCATCAACTATGATGTTAGCTGTAGGTTTTTGGAAGTTTATTTTTATCAAGTTGAGAAGTTTCCTTCTAATCCTAGTTTTCTGAGAGGTTTATCATGAACACATGTTAGATTTCATTAAATGCTTTTTCTGCATCTATTGATATAACCATGTAATTTTTCTTCAGTCTATTGATGTAATGGAATTACACTGATTAGTTTTTGAATGTTGAAACTACCTTGCACACCTGAGATAAATCTCATTTTGTCCTGGTTTGTAATCTTTTTATACATTGTTGCATTTTTTTGTTAATATTTTACTGAGGATTTTTGAGAGATACTGATCTTAATAATGTCTTCATCTAGTTTCTATATTAAGGTAATGTTGGCCTCATAGAATGAGTTAGGAAATACTCCCTCTGCTTATGTCTTTTGGAAGAGATTGTAGAAAGTTACCACAGTTTCTTCTTAAATATTTGGTAGAATTCACCAGTGAACCCATCTGGGCCTGGTGCTTTCTGTTTTGGAAGGATATTAATTACTGATTCACTTTCTTTAATATATATAGGCCTATTCAAAGTATCTATTTCTTCTTTTGTGAGTTTTGTTAGATTGTGAAATCTAGATGATGTATTAGCATGTATTAGCCCACCGTGTATTAGCTATTTTTCCTGGTTCTCTCTCTGGCCCTGCACCCCCTGGCAGGCCCCACTGTGTGTTGTTTCCCTCCCTGTGTCCATGTGTTCTCATTGCTCAGCTCCCACTTACAAGTGAGAACATGCAGTGAAAACGTCTTTATTCTCATCAAAAATTTCAGTAAGATATATCAGCTATGAGTTTCTCCCCACAACTTCTGCCAGGCTTTCAGTGGACTCATGCGTCTATTCTCTTTGTTTATTAACCGTTTCCCCATCACTTTATTACTTCTTATTTGCACTGTATCCTGGAGAATCCCTCAGCTTGAATTTCCAGGTTGGCACTTTAATCTTCACATATTTCCTTTCTGTAATTCAGCCCACAGATTGAGATTTATTTGTGAAGTTAGGGGATGACAATCATTTCTATTTTCCAACCACTCTGATCACTTTTTTTTTAAAGCAACTTTTTCTTGTAATATCTTCTCCTCTCTCTGAGGATACTAATAATTATTTTGCAGCCTTCTTTGTTTCCTTTGTAAATTTTGTTTCCTCATGTGTTAGTTCTTTTTCACATTGTTATTTTCTCAGATATCTGGTGATTCTTGGATGTATGTTACTATTGATGAGGTGAGATTACCATTCCAGTACTTTTAAGTGAAAGGTATTCTCTCAGTACTTTGAAAGTGCTTGGATTCCTGGAAGTGAATGTGGATTTCAAGGTTATACAGGGAAGGACATGGAGGATGTGCATGAAGCTGAGCTTCCCTCTAGGGAAGTACTACCTTGTCTTGTGGGTACAGGTCTGCTATTTTTTTTTTTTTATCAGCTGCAATTCATATGTGAAGTTACTGCATTTCTGTGGCTCTGGCATTTTTGTCTCTGAGTCTTTCTCATCAGGACTCATAATTTGTTTAGAGGAATGTACTGTCAACGTATTAAAAGAAAAAAGAACAAGATTTCCACATAGTCCCTAGTCAGTAATCACAGAAACATGAACTTTGAGAACTGGAAGGGCTTTCAAGATTTGATGGAATGGAGTCATAAGTCAGTAACTTTTCACCAGGGATGGAGAGATATATTAGTTTCCTATTGTTGCCAAACAAGTTACCACCGACTTAGTGGCTCGAAACAACACGGATGTATTGTCTTATAGTTCAAGAAGTTAGAAGTTCTAAAATCAAGGTGTTGACAGGGCTACATTCCTTCTGGAAGCTCTGGGGGAAGATCTACTTCCGCACTGTTTCAGGCTTCTAGAGGCTGACCACATTCCTTGGCTAGGGCCTCTTCCTCCAGCTTCAAAGCCAGCAGTGCAGTCTTCAGATCTCTTTCTTCCTCTGACCTCTGTGTCTGTCATCACATCTCCTTCTCTGAGTAAGATCCTCCTGCCCGTCTCTTGTAAGGACCTTTGTGAGTTCATTGGCCCTATCTAGATAATCCAGGGTAATATCTCCATCTCGAGATCCTTAACTGTATTAGTCTGTTCTCACACTGCTGATGAACTTTAGGGGACACATTCAAACCATGGCACAGGTTAGTCTTTTTATACAATTGAAATTCATCAGAAAGGTGAACAAGCAAGAACATGGAATCCATAGTCAAGAGAAACCAACCCTGAGATAACCCAGATATAACTGAGGCTGGGTAATTTATAAAGAAAAAGAGATTTAATGAACTCACAATGATGGTGTCAGGTGAAAGGCACGTCTTACAGGGCAGCAGACAGGAGAAAATGAGAGAGAGCCAAGTGAAAAGGGAAACCCCTTATAAAATCATCAGATCTTATGAGACTTAGTCATTACCATGAGAACACTATGTGGGAAACTGCCCCATGATTCAGTTATCTCCCACTGGGTCCCTCCCACAACACATGGGAATTTTGGAAGTATAATTCAACACGAGATTTGGGTGGGGACAAAGTCAAACCATATCCTTAACTAAACCAATTTTGCAAAGTCCCTTTGGCCACGTGAGATTCACTGATTCTGGGGATATGGATGTGGCTATTTGGAGGAGATCATTATTCTGAAGTGTGTGTCTTTTTTTTGGGGCTGGTGGGGCACAGCAGTGGGTGGTCTCAGGAGCACTGAGGTTTGGGGTAGAGTCTCTAGTTATTCCTCTACCCTTTCCCTGTTGGTCTTCCTATTTTCCCTCATGCTCACACGATGATAAGCATCCCTACTGAGCCCGTACATTCTCTTTTCCAGTTGGTCTTGGCTCATTCCTGCTCCTCGCTGCTAGTATCTCAAAGCCATCTTACAGGAATGTGGAAGCCACACCTCCATTCCACAACTCAAAGGATAAATGTCAACATCTATGCAAAGTATTGTCAGAAAGAGTATGAAAAAAAGGTAAGGTTCTTTATGGAATCTGTACAGGCCTGTAAAAATCCAATTTATGTACCAGAAATGACTACATATGTTATTCAATAGAAATACTTCTACCAAATCCTGACATGTATATGTGCTGGGCCTGCATTTAATCGAGGGTCGTCTCTTTAGATTATGATGTGAAATGCCCATTTGAGGTCTTTGATAGGAACCACATGGCAGAGCTTTGCTGCTTAGCTGTAGAGTGGGGCAACCCCTCTGCTGCACAATGCATCCTATGTAACTTTCATGTTCCACAGATGGCCTGCTTTTCTGTGTATGTTATCAGATGCCTCCTTCTCAAGCTGTAAAATCTGATGATAGAGCCCAAATTTAATATATTCAACTTGAGCTGTTGATAGAATTAAAAACTTACCAGGCAAGGATGTCATGTTTACTCAACGTCAGAAACAGAGTACTTTTTAATGTTGTTTTTGTTGATCTGGCCAATGTACTCTCCAAAACATTGTGCTCTGAAGACAAGGTAGAGACGCAAAATAACAGACAGAGGAGCAGTGAGAAGTGGTGTCAAGACCTGGAAAGGTCATTCCATTGTGGAAGGAGGTCAGCTGACATTTCATTGTGCAATACTTAACAAGACAGAAGGTCTGGGCATGGTGGCTCATACCTGTAATCCCAGCATTCTGAGAGGCTGAGGAGGGAGGATTGCCTGAGCCCAGGAGTTCGAGATCAGCCTGAACAATATAGGGAGACCCTATCTCTCCAAAAACACAAAAATTAGCCAGTGTGATGGTGTGCTTCTGTAGTCCCAGCTACCTGGGAGGCCGAGGAGGGAGGATCACTTGAGTCCAGAGGTTCAAGACCAGCCTGGGTAACAGGACAAAACCCAATCTCTACAAAAAAATACAAAAATTAGCCAGCTGCGGTGGAGTGCACCTGTGGTTCCAGCTACTTGGGAGGCTGAGGTGGGAGAATCACTTGAGCCTGGGAGGTTGAGGTTGCAGTGAGATGTGATCATGCCACTGCACTCTAGTCCCAGTGATGGAGTGAGACCCTGACTCGGAGGAAGAAATGAAGAAGAAGAAGAAAAAGAAGAAGAAGAAGACAAGAAAGAGGAGGAGATGAAAGTATATGATAAATAATTTCCCAGAATAAACATTATTTAATGTATGGTCCTGATTGAAACACAAATTTTCTTCTATAATTTTTTTTTCAAAATTATGAAATAATTCAACATACAGAAAATAGCAAAACATGTATGTGCTTAAGATCTAGATTTAACACATCTTAACACTTGCCTTGTTTGCTTTAGATATTATTAAAAACAGGACAAATATAAAGTCTCCTTTGTATCCTTCCCTGGCAGGAACATCCTCTTCCCATTTTATGAGTCTGGCCATTCTTCTCAAGTTGACATCTTTCTCATCTGGACTTTTGCCTCTTAGGAAGTTTCTGTGTAGTCATAAAAGTAAACATTATTGGCTGGCCATGGTGGCTCACGCCTGTAATTCCAGCACTTTGAGAGGCTGAGGCAGTGGATCACTTGAGGTCAGGAGTTCAAGACCAGCCTGGCCAACATGGTGAAACCCTGTCTCTACTAAAAATACAAAAAATAGCCAGGCATGGTGACGGGTGCCTGTAATTTCAGCTCCTTGGGTGGCTGAGGCAGGAAAATCACTTGAACTTTGGAGGGGGAGGTTGCAGAGAGCCAAGATTGTGCCACTGCACTCCAGCCTGGGCAAGAGAGTGAGAATCCATCTAGGAAAAAAAAAGTAAACATTATTGTTTGGTGTGTTTGAAACTTTACATAAGTGGTATTATACTGTACCTATCATTTTGCCACTTGATTTTGTTACTCAACATTGCTTTTGAGATTTATTAATAAGGATACATGAAGCTTTAGTTTATTCATTTAAATGGCATCATTCTGTTTCATTGTAGTAGCATGCATATTTTATTTATCTGTTCTCTTACTGATAGGTACTGAAATTGTTTCCAGTGTTTTGCTATTTTTAAAAAAAGCTGCAAAGAGTCTAGTTATTGCTTTTCTTGTTTTCGTTTGTGTATTTGCTTTCTAGTTTATTAATTTCTGTGAAGGTTTTCACTTTGTGCTTTTTTTAAAAAAGGTTTACTCCATTAATCTTTTTCTAACCCCTCCTCCCCTTTTTTTAGAACAGGCTGTTGTTCCAGGCTGGAGTGCAGTGGTGTAATCATAGCTCACTGCAGCCTGGAGCTCCTGGGCTTAATTGATCCTTCAGTCCCAGCCTCCCAAATAGCTGGGACCACAGGTGTGCACCACCATGCCTGGCTGATCTTTAATTTTTTTTTGTTTTTGTAAAGATGGAGTCTCCCTATGTTTCCCAGCCTGACCTTGAACTCCTAGCCTCAAGCTATCCTCCTGCCTCAGCCTCCCAAAGTGCTTAGATTATAGGCAAGAGCCACTGTGCTCAGCCTCTTAGCCCTTTGAATTAAATTGCTAATTCTTCAGGCAAAAAGTTTTATTATAGATAAAGCCTTAGTACATTTTCATAGGTTTTAATGTGTTCTATATTCCCTGCTATTTAATTCCAAAATTTCAAAATTTTCATTGTGAGTTTATCTTACAATGATCAGGTTCGTCACTTTAACTTTTAGTTTTGAAACTTGTGTGGTTAATTTTTCTGGATGGGAAGATTCTATTTCTTTTCATTATTAATTTCTAACATTGTTGTAGAAATGTGGGATGTGTGCATTGCAACTCTTTGTCCCAGTTTACACCTGCTGCCTCATCATAATTATTATGTCCCATTTCACCTCACATGTATCCCAGTGTGTGCAATGTATTATAAGGTTATGGTTTATGTACATGTGTGTGTCTGTGTGCATGTCATTGTCTCATTAAAATCTCCTCTATCAAGAATAACTTTGTGTCTACTTGACCTGTCAGTTTAAGAGGGAAGTGTGTTAAAATCTCCCAAGCTGATTTTAATTCAATTTCATATCTCTAGTCTTGCCCTCTTACTTTGAACTCCAGACTCTTGTACCCTTCTTGGAGCCTCTTATACCTCTACATCACACCTTCCAGGGCCTGTCTGAGAAGTCTAAAACATAACATATGCAAACAGAGTTCTTGATTTTCTTTGGAAATAGATCTTTGCTCAGGGATATGGCTCTCAGGAAATAACACCTACTTCTGTCCAGTCATTCACACCCCAAATCTTGTAACCATCTTGTTTTTCTCTTGATTTGTTCATCAAATCAACAAACACGTCTTCGGGGACTGGGGGCTTTGAAGAGAGGTTGATTAAGGTGTACGGATAAACAGTTTGAGAGAAGAAATAAGACCTTGTGTTTGATAGATCCATAGGGTGACTAGTTTACAATCATCAATTGTATATTTCAGATATCTCAAATACACTGATTTGATCTTACAAATTATAGGAATGTATTAAATGATCACATGTACCCAGAAAATATGTACATCCATTATGTATCAATAAAAAATAAAATTATATAAGTAAAATAAAAAATAAGGCCAGGTGTGGTGGCTCACACCTGTAATCCCAGCACTTTGGGAGGCTGAGGTGGGCAGATCACTTGAGGTCAGGAGTTTGAGACTAGCCTGCCTAACATGGTGAAACCCCGTCTCTACTAAAATACAAAAACTTAGCTGGGTGTGGTGGCGTGCACCTGTAGTCCTAGCTACTCAGGAGGCTGAGACGAGAATCGTTTGAACCCAAGAGGCAGAGATTGCAGTGAGCTGAGATTGTGTCATTGCACTCCAGCCTTGGTGACAGAGTGAGACTTCATCTTTCTCTCTCTCTCTGTCTCTCTCTCTATATATATATACACACACATTATCTATACACAATATATATACACACATATATTGTGTATAGATGTATATATACACATTTATATATATTGTGTATGTGTATATATGTGCATATATTCATATATATGTGTATAGTGTGTATATGTATATTTGTGTGTATATAATGTATAATGTATATATAATATATATACATTATATGGGATGTGTGCATTGCAACTCTGTCCCAGTTTATACCTGCTGCCTCATCATAATTATGTCCCATTATATATATTATATATAATGTATATATAATGTATTGTGTATATATACATACATACATATATATATATGTATGTATGTATATATATACACACACACACAATGTTCTGAAGATGATAACCCCAATTATATCACCTCTCTTTATGGCCATCCCAGCCTAAATCACCATTACTTTGCCATATGAGTTAGAATAACCTTCTGACTTGCTTGGTGTCTCCTCCTTTGCCCTAATTCCTACCAGTATTCATTATTCCTTGATAATGCAGATAGTCTGTGATAATTTTACTCTGAGACCAGACAAGTTAGCTCACACCTGCCTTTCCAGCCCTGAGGCCCAGGCAGGAGGATCATTTGAGCTCAGGAGTTTGAGGCTGCAGTGAGCTATGATTGCATCATTACATTACAGCCTGGGCAACTGAGTGAGGTCCTATCTCTTAAAAAACCTTTTTTTTAGCTCTAAGTCAAAATTCTCAATGACCTTCTATCATGTTTATAATAAAATATAAAATAATTTCCATACCTCTGCTATTTAGAGTATACAATAAACTGTGATAGCAAAAATCCAAAAGAATTTACTTCTCCCTTACATCATAGCCTTCTCAAATTCCATGCTATTTTAGCCCACTATTTTTATATTTATCGTGTGTGTGTGTGTTTGTGTGTGTGTGTGTGTGTTGAGAAGGGCTGGCCCCTGAAACAGATATTATTATTGTTTTATAGAGTTAATGTTAGATATCCATGTAAACAATTTCTTTGTTCTACATTCTTTCTTGTATGTCAAACTTTTCATTTGGAATCAGTCTAAATTATTTTTTTAGAAGATCTTTTAGTGAGGATCTGTTAAGGGTAACTCTTGGTTTAATTTTTGTCCAGAAAAAGTCTTGATTTCACATGTATTCTTAATAGGATTTTTAGGGTGTGACACAGATTTTCTATTGTCTGGAATAATATATGAATATATGATTCCACAGCATTCTAGCATCTAATTCTTACTGCTGAGAAGGCAGCTTCCAGTGCAATTGTTGTTCCTTTGATATTATTTTCTTTCTAGTTGTATTTAACATCTTCTCTTTGTCTTCTACAGATTTATTATAATGCCTCTAAGTATAAATTTGTATTTATTTCACTTGAAGTTTATTATAGGACACTACCAGGATTACCTTAATGTTAGTTGTTGGTTCTAGATTTTTGGGGCCATTTAGATAGCATGTCATAACTGACACAAGTACCAGGGGCTAGTAACTTTTCTTTTCTTTTCTTTCTTTCTTTTCTTTTCTTTTTTTTTTTTTGATATAGAGTCTTTCTCTGTCTCCCAGGCTGGAGTGCAGTGGTGCAATCTCAGTTCACTATAACCTCCACCTCCCGGGTTCAAGCAATTCTCCTGTCTCAGCCACCCGAGTAGCTGGGATTACAGGTATGTGCCAGTATGCCCAGCTAAGTTTTGTATTTTTAGTAGAGACAAGGTTTCACCATGTTGCCCAGGCTGGGCGTGAACTCCTGGCCGCATGTGATCCACCTGCTTTGGCCTCCCAAAGTTCTGGGACTACACACTGTGCCTGACCCTCAGCTAGTGGCTAATTTTTAAAGACTTTTTTCATTCTCTGCTTAGTGTCAAATTTAAGATAGGCAAGTTTCCTTGCTGTCTGCCTCTGCAGTGTGGGATTTTTCCTAACTCATTCTTTTATGTAGGGTCCCAATTCTGTGGAATGTCATTTAGAATCCCCATCACAAGAAGACCCTAAGTTTTGTCTCTTTTCTCCTGATCACTATATGGCCATTAGAATAAAATTGTTAGGTTTTTTGCAGGAACTGAATTATTTTCCTTTCCAGAGTTCTATATGGACTTAACAAAATAAGCAACTCAGAAAAACATAATTTTTAATCAAGAAATGCCTGTGGATAATTATAAGATGTTCTTGAAGGTACATACTAAATTCTTTTCTTTTCCTTCTTTCTTTTTTCTTTCTTTTTTTGAGACAGAGTTTTGCTCTTGTTGCCCAGACTGGAGTGCAATGGTGCGATCTCTGCTTACTGCAACCTCCGCCTCCTAGGTTCAGGCGATTCTACTGCCCTAGCCTCCCAATTAGCTGGGATTACAGGCATGTGCTACCATGCCCAGCTAATTTTGTACTTTTTTTTATTAGAGACCGGGTTTCACCATGTTGCTCAGGCTGGTCTCAAACTCCTGACCTCAGGTGATCTGCCCACCTTGACCTCCCAAAGTGCTGGGGTTACAGGCGTGAGCCACCATGCCCGGCCTTACTCTTCTCTTTATCAGAACTTTATATTCCGTATTTACGTCTTCAATAATTTTTTTTATTTGCACTTACCAGGAAAATTTAGGCAGCTCATAAATTCTTAACTTGAGAGTATTTCAGATATCTATACATGTCTGATATATATCTGATATCTATATATATACACTAGGTAACATGAATGCATTATACATCATAAGGGATAAAGCATAGGAAATCAGTAATGTCAATGATTTAACTGCAAAGAAATGCCAGTTTCTTATTTTTCAAAAACACATTTACTTTCAAGATTATCGGAGACTTGAAAGGCAATTACGTGGTATATCTTTTGGAAGGTATGTACCTTCCAAAAACAACTGACTCCTGAGTATGGTGGTACTGATTTTCATAGGAAAGGATAATCTTCCATCTTAACTAATAGGTCAAGGAAACAAAAAGTTATTCATGATTCAGGAGATAGAGGGTGAGCTGGCTTGAGAACTTGCCCCAGGCTACCCACCTCTCAGCTGTGAAAGAACAGGGCTTTGGTTCTTTCCCCACCTGTGGAGTCTGCACACTGGATTCGCACCCTTGCCTGAGTTCTGGCCAGGAGGCTTCTTGGCTGGTTCTATTTGTTACAAAGCTCAGCTGAAGACTTCCTTCTCATTGTGGCATTTTCCCCTGCACCTCTGGTCACCCTCCTGAAGGGTCCCCGTGGTGTCAGGCAGGAATGGCCTGCTTGACGCTCTAGTGAGCTCCCAGGGCCTTTCCTGCTGCTTCCTATACCCCTGTATTTCGCTCAGCTCTCTAAATTGACCCAGCTCCAAGTAAGGTTGGAAACTTCTGTCACAAACCTTCATTTTCCCCATGGGGGTGTGTGTTCAAAGCGGAGGGTCTCCCTTTCCCACTTCTGCAGTTTGGGCACTCATAGTGTTTAAGGTGTCTCTAGGGTACTGCGGGGGCAGTCTGATGCTAAATGGGTGGCATCGTGCAAAAATCAAAATTGGTCTCTGTTGAGATGGTAAAGCTCCACCTTGGCTCCCTGAGAGCTGTTGCTATGCTGGTTCTAACTGAGCTTTGTCTCCAGTCTCTCAAAATGCAGAAATGTGAGAAAAAGCAGAATCCTGAGTTCATGTATCTTTTATGCTGCTAAGGTCTTTCTAAGTTTCAGGAGGAAGTAAACACCCTAGGCATCTTTACTTGCTTTTTGTGACATTCCCTCAAGATTTATTAGGCTTCTTCCAGTTTTGGCAACTTCTATTTCTACATGATTTGGTGAGATTTGATATATTTTTCAGGACCTATCCTGAAAGAGAATTATTGCTTGGGTGCAAAATTTCAAAGAGCAAAGTAAGAAGACAAGCTTTCCAGAGCAGTTGCCACCATATTTTTCAGCTCTGTAATCCAGAAACACAAGATTGTCATATAAGAAACACAAGTAAGAGATTTTCTCCAATAACAATAACATCAAAAATCCCTTCGACTGCAAAAAATTAAATAGATTATAATTAAGAAAATATTTAAAACAAAATCCAGCTGTTAATATACATGCTGATGTTTTTCCTGTTTATAATACTCTGGATTGAAAAGACTCAAGGAGAATACCTCAGGGTAGAATAAAAACTTATTAATTTTATCATTTTCATCTAAATTTTCCTGAGCAGAGGTGCATTCTGGTTGGCTAATATAATCATTATACTAACAATAAAAGGAACAAAGGAAGCTCTATTTAAACAGATAATTAGAACCTAGCTAATGTCATCTGGAACATTTTATGAGTTCAAATATTTATTGTAAGAATTAATTGATTGGAAAGTACTATTAAATGAAATGTAACAATATTTACTTTTAAGTAAATTTAAGTGAAATTTATTTTAAAATTATACAAATAATATAGATTCATTTAAGAAAAGTTAAAAAGTTTGGATAACCAAGGAATATGAAAATATAAGAACAAGCTTACATATGACTGATTCCCAGTTCATCACCCAAAATACCCTCAAAAGAAAAACCAAATAAGTACTATCTGGGGGACAAAATAAGACAAGTCTTAAAATTAGGAACAATGCCAACTATATTGTACAAATGTCACAGAATTCCTGCTTCATACATTACAGTTTGGACCAAGTGAAGGAAGATGGGAGAGTCATGGGTCTTTTCCTTTCCTAAGAAAGCAGTGAGGTATTTTTGGAAGTAAGAAAAAGACATTGTGGTGATGAGGGAGGGAACAACACTGCAAAGGATGCATCTGGAAGCATCCATGGATCACTGGGAGTTTGACATACTGTGGTGCCATCTTCCTGCTGGAGATCATGGAGAAGCTGAAGTCTATAAGAGGCAGCGATAGAAGGAAAAACAAATGCTTCTTTTCTACATTTTTCTAATATCTGGTGACTTCTTTGAAGCACATGGGCTTTTTAGTACTTGGGGATGTCCCCAGTCTTCAGGGGCTGAGTAATTAAGATAAGAAATAGACCAGAAAATAAACTAGATCAGATTTACTTGGGGCTATTTCTACAGCTTTGAACTAGCAGTAGCAAAGGGAAAGCTAGGGAGAAAGCTATAAATACTCTTATCAAACGAAAGCCTATGTTCACTACAATTTGATTTTTTATTTTTTTTTAATCTGAAACTTTTTATTATTTTTATTTTTTATGAACAAGATCTTGCTGTATGGCTCAGGCTGGAGTGTAGTGGTGCAATCATAACTCACTGTAGCCTGGAACTCCTGGGCTCAAGCAGTCTTCCCACCTCAGCCTCCTGAAGAGCTGAGACTACAGGAATGCACCCCCACGCCCAGCTAATTTAAAGCTAAAGAGATGAGGGTCTTGCTAAGTTGCCCAGGGTGGTCTTAAACTCCTGGCCTCAACTTATCCTCCTGCCTCAGCCTCTCAAAGTGCTGGAATTATAGGCATGAGTCACCATGCCTGGCCTTGGTTTTAAAAAGTCATTGAAATTCTTGGTGGCTGGTTAATGCAGAGAAACAAATAGAAATCATAGTCCTTTCTTCTTGGTAGAGCATCATACGCCACAGGTATGCTATAATGGCACCAGGGACATCATTACAGGAAACCGAACAAATGAAAAGCTCACAATAACATCAAAAACAGAAATACAGTTGCCAAAGGCAAAATTTGAGGGCTGGTTGGCCCCCATGATACTCACATCCCCCTGTACAATTCAGACTGTGGAATGATCAAGAGACAACAATGTAAATATGCATCTTTCAGGTCATTTTAAATTATTTTTGAACATGTGATACACATGTTTAAAAAATTCACAAGGTAAAAAATTTTAATAATGAGAAATAATCATTTTTTCTCTCTATTTTTAATTACAAAAATAATATACACTTGTTATAAAAAGAGTCAAACATTTAGGAGAGATCAAGGTAAGAAGTTAAATTACATTGGTTCCCTATTGCTGATGTAACAAAATACCACAAATCTGGTGCCTAAAGCAACCTGGATATGTTCTTTTATAGTTCTGAAGGCCATTAGTCCTAAATGGATTTCCCTGGGCCAAAATCAAAGTGTCAATAGGGCAGCACTCATTGGGGGCTTTGGGGAGAATAATTTCCTTGGCTTTCCCATCTTTTGGGGGATGTCCTCGTTCCTTGGCTTGTGGTCACATCACATCACATCTCCTACCTCTGATCTCACTGTCACCTCACTTTCTCTTCCATGTAAAATCGCCTTCTGCCTAAGGATCCTTGTGATTACATGTAGGGCCCACCCAAAGAGTCTCCCCAGCTCAAGACCCTTAACTTAATCACATCTATAAAGTCACTTTTGCCACATAAAATAATATATTCACAGGTTGTGGGGATTAGAATGTGGACATTCTTGTGAGGGCATTATTTAGCCTTCCACATGAAACCTCCTCCACTTACTCCAATTCCACCCCATCCCTCTACTCAGAGCAAACAACTATCAACTTTTAGGGTTGTATTTCAATACCTTTGTCATGTTACACATCTATATTCCCACATGCCTGTAGGGCTTCTCTGCAGGTGCATGGAGCAATCAAGAATCAAGTGTGCGGGAATTTGTGATTATGTCACCTGGAGAGCCATGGAAATGTAACATGTGTATAAAATGCATTCAAATTATAAGCACTAAAAAAAATTAAGATGAAATTCTTGCCCAATCACTGCTAAGTGGACCACAAAAGCATTTCAGTTCATAATATTATTTTATTTGGCTTCTCAAAATAGGTTCTAGTCCTATTCTCTGTAGGTCTCAGAATAACCGATCAGAAGTAAATCCTTATTTCTAATTAAAACACAATGGAGGGAGAGACTTGGAAACGGCAGGTCCCAATTCTGAAGCCAAAAGGATGTGGGAAAACCCAAACTATTAAACTGCGATCAGCACCATGGCACACATTTGGCTTTTTCCTTTGATCCGCTTGTCCAATAAATGAATGCCCTTAAAATTTTTATTTTAAAATAAAATGTTTTATTTTGTTATTAAAAAACTTCATTTTAGGGAGCACAATTTGATTGGGCCATGTACTAGGTCTGGGGATAAAGGAAACTTTAGCTAACTGAAGGGAAAACTGAGAGAAAAATAAATCCTAAGGGGAGTTACGATTCACATTAGGGCTGGGTGTGGTGGCCCACACCTGTAATCTCAGCACTTTGGGAGGCCAAGACCTGCAGATCACGTGAGGTCAGGAGTTCGAGGCAAGCCTGGCCAACATGATAAAACTCCGTTTCTACTAAAAATACAAAATTAGCCATGCGTGGTGGCACATGCCTGTAATCCCAGCTACTTGGGTGGTTGAGGTAAGAGAATCACTTGAACCTGGGAGGCTGAGGTTGCAGTGAGCCGAGATCGTGCCATTGCATGCCAACCTGGGTGACACTAGGGAAACTCCATCTCAACAACAACCATCACCACAAAAAAGATTCACATTAAGCCAGATGTGGTTGCTCCCACCTGTAATCTCAGCACTTTGGGAGGCCAAGGCAGGAAGATCACTTGAGGCCAGGAGTTCAAGACCAGCCTGGGCATCAGTGAGAACCCATCTCTACCAAAAAAAAAAAAAAAAAAAAGTCACTTTAGTGGAGTTTACTAATGTAGGTTGTCTTCTGGTTTCTATTTCTCCTGATTTATTTTCCTTTGGTGAGAGAATCTCTATCTTTTGGCCACAGAAATGACTATTCAGAATAAAGTCTACGTGGTTTAGTCTCCCTTGGTAGGTACTTTCACATAAGTGATTTTTGTCAAAAAGATTCAAGGGAAAGTAGTGCACAAAATTTCCAATATGTGTGTTTCTCCCTTCCTGTATCCTACTAAAATATGAACCTGATAGCAAGCCGTCTTGGACCACATCATGAGGACAATGCTTTATGGATCTAACAAGATAGACACAGCCAGCATTCCCGGTAACTCCGAGGAATACAGCCCCCTGAACAGCTTAATTCTGGACTCTTCTTCGAGAAAGGAATAAAACTCAGTTTGGTTTAAGTCACTTTATTTCATGTCTCCGTTACATGCATCCAAACTCAAATCCTAATAATCCTTGGACATTTAAGTGTTGGTACATTATAATTAAATCAAGGTAGAAAGGAATTGTTCCATGTCAGTTATTGAATGAAAATCCCTAGATGTTTCTAGCCTGCTGAGAGCTATTTTCTACCAAACATCAGGAGGTCCGGGAGGCAGGTCCATTGGCTTGGGAGAGATGAAATTTTACGGGATTGGCATAGTAGTGGTGTGGCAGATAAACTTTAAGGTGGTCCCAAGACCCCTTCCTCTTGGTATTCAGGCCTTTGTGTAATTTTTTCTTCTTAGGTGTAGACCAGACCCATTACTTGCTCCTAAACAACAGAATATGGCAAAGGCAATGGCACGTCGGTCCCATGATTATGTGACTTTATATGACTGTGTCTTGCTAGCTGACTGGCTCCACAGACGTTCTCTCTCCTTTGCTGGCTGTGAAGAAGCAAGCTGCCAGAACTCCTAAAGCCACATGGAACACATTGCTGCCAAAAGGAATTGGGAAGCAAATCCTTCCCTAGCTGAGCCTCCAGTGGAGAGCCAGTCCTGGCCAACACCTTGAATGTAGCCTTGTAAGACCTTCTGCGGAGGACCAAGCTATGCCGTACCCAGATGTGTGACCTGCAGAAACGCTGAGGTAATACATGTGTGCTGATTCAAGCTCCCATGTTTGTAGTAATTTCTTACGCAGCGTAGAAACATAGAATACAAGTGGCTGGAAAAGAATAGCAGGTGGCTTTTTAGCCAAACTGTGCATGATTTCAAGGGAGCAGGAGATTTTAGAGGCAATTAGTCTTATAAAGGGTATATGAGTCCATTTTGCACTGCTATAAAGAAATAGTGGAGACTGGGTAATTTATAAGGAAAACAGGCTTATTTGACTCATGGTTCTGCAGGCTGTGCAAAAAGCAAGGTGCCAGCATCAGTTTCTGATGAGGGCCTCAGGATGCTTACAGTCATGGTGGAAGGCAAGAGGAGCTGGGCATGCCACACATGAGAGAGGAGGCAAGACAAAAGGTGCAAGAGGTTCCAGAGTCTTTTATTTTTTTTGAGACAGAGTCTCACTGTTGTTGCCCAGGCTGGACTGCAATGGCATGATCTTGGCTCACTGCAACCTCCGCCTCCCAGGTTCAAGCGATTCTCCTGCTTCACCCTCCCTAGTAGTTGGGACTATAGGCTCGTGCCACCAAGCCCAGCTAATTTTTGTATTTTTACTAGGGCATTTTTCTCCTTATTGGTCAGGCTGGTCTCGAACCCCCAACCTCAGGTGATCTGCCCACCTCAACCTCCCAAAGTGCTGGAATTATAGGTATGAGCTACCGCGCCCAGCTTCCAGAGTCTTTAACAACTAGATCTTACGTGAATTTATGACTGTGGGGAGGGCACCAGGCCGTTCATGAGGGATCTGCCCCCATGACCTCCCACTAAGTCCTACCTCCAACATTTGGGATCACATTTCAACGTAAGATTTGCAGGGGAAAAATATTAATATTATTAATATCTAAACTCTTATTAGAGAGGAAAGGGAAATTTTTCCACATGCTGAGCATTCTAAGTTGACTAGAAAAAAATAAAGACACATATAGTGTAAATTTCTAAGACCTATGCTGGTTTTAAAAGCTGGTGGTATTTGGGATGATGGTGAAGAATGAAACACATCAATGACAAAGACATCCTCTTTCCACTTCTATCAAAAAGGATGATAATGAGAAATATTGGTACCCAGAGTAGGATAGAAATATACTTGATAAGAGTAAAAAAATTCATAGAGATGCCAAGAATGAGAGATACTTGTTAGTTTGAATCTTTTTTTAACTACACGTATTTTGACTATGAAGCTAGCTAACCTTTTCCTTTCCCAAAATAAAAGCGTGCCTTATGAAAGGGAAATTGTTACATACATGTGCATACATGTGGATTCATCAGGAGCTAATTATTTAATTATAAATGCTTGGAGTTTTCAAAATTTTTTTTTATTGGGAATGTAAACTTCTAGGCTTAAAATTGATGAGAGATAGTTCCTCCTCATTTGGACAGGCTCCTTTCTCAAAATTAACTGGATAAATGATATTATAGAGGAAAACATAACATAGATGTTAGAGAATACAAACAACACCCACAAAGGAGAAACTCCTGTGGCAATGGAAGAAAATTTTAAAATGACGTGGTAGTTATGGTTTGTGACTGGGTGCCTAGTGGCTAGAGTCTGAGGCAGAAAGATCTGGTGCTGCTATGAGAGGTTTAATGAAAAGTTTGTACAATTCAGCTCTTGCCAATCATTCTCTGCTGCTGTAGTTATTATTGATAACTGCTTCCTACAGAAACCAGTGACAAAGACCCAAAGGTAGTACACACACCTGTCAGGTGAGAAGTTGGGAAAAAATTCTGGAGATTATGTAGCCCTGGAAGTCACACTCTCTCACTTCCCACCATTATACTGTGATCATTCTTACCTGGGTCCCACCCCCAGAGATTCTGATGTAACTGACCTGGTCTGATGACCTCAGCATCATCCTTCCCAGAGCTTGCCAAGTGATTCAAACATGCAAGTCTTTGTCTGAAGGTGTTGCTTTGTGACAAAGGAGGATGATTAATTTTGGTTTTATGATGCCTGAGACTTTCCAGACTAGGATTCATGCCCACTCACTCCTTGTACTCACTTGGAATGATAGATCCAGGTGTGGGCTTCTGGAGGCGTTTACGCCCTTTCTCAGCATACCCTATATGATATCCCTGGGAGAGAATGATTTCATTAGCCAAAATAATGAAATATTTATGGAATTTAATTATCTCAAAAGGAAAACAACAAAGATCCCTGGAAGTATTGGAACACAAGAATCAAAATATTTAAACAAACATATTACATATATTAAAGGACATAATGAACAATACATGGACATACTGGATAATATTTGGGATAACATTTCAACATAAGATTTGGAGGGGAAAAATACCTAAATTACTTCAGAGGGGAAAGGGAAATTTTCAGTATGAAACAGAAACACAAAAACATAAAAGTAACCTAGTATGAATATTAGGTATAAAAAATTAGATAATAAAATAAGAAACTAAGAAGATAGTATAAATAGTAGCATCGATACGCAGGTGAAGACCCAACTGATGAGCTAGAACAGACTGAAAAACAATCCCAAGAAGAAAATAGAATACAAAGAAATAGAAAATACAAAAGAAAAGTTTAGAGATATGGAGAATAGGAGTAGAGGTGCTAACTTTTACAGAAAAATGATTCCAGAAGGAGAGAAAAATAATGATGGAGAAAATAAAATACTTAAAAATACAATGTAGACCTTTCTCTAGAATTAAAGAAATAGGAAAGACTTCAGATTGTAAAGACTCCTAATGCACCAAACAAGAGACAAAAGGAAAAACCTGTTTGATAGACTTTGTTTCTCGAAGTACTGATTACAGGATTACGAGTGTGAGTCACCATGCCAGGCTGAATGCATACATTTTAAAAAAATTGCTGAAAATTAATGAGTCAGGCAAAATAAACCAAAGAAAGTGGGAAAGAGAAAATTAGTATTTTACGCTGTGAAAATAAATTAACTACAGACACATACAATAACGTGAATAATTTAGTATTGTTCAGTGAAAGAAGACTGTATTTGGCATGGTTCCTTTTTTGCTTTGCTTGTTTATTTGTTTTTCATTATGGTAAAAACCATGTAACAAAAATATTTCCTATCTTCATCATTTTTTCTTCATGTATGTTCTACTTATGTATTCTATCTCAACCATTCTAAGTGTCCAATTCAGTAGTAAGTATAGTCCATTGCTGTGAAACAGCTCTTGAGAACTTTCTCATGTTGCCAGTCTGAAACTCTAAACCTGTTAAACAAAAACTCCCACTTTTCCTTTACCCTTTAGTCCCTTGTAACCATTTTATTCTGTTTCACTGAATTTGATTTTAGATAACTTATATAAATAGAATCATGTAGTATTTGTCTTTTTGGACAGGCTTATTTCACTTAGTAGAATGTTCTCAAGGTTTATTCACGCTATAACATGTTAGAATATCCTTCTTTTTAAAATTATTTAAAATTATTTTTTAATTATTTATATTTTTGGTAGAGATGGGGTTTCTTCATGTTGCCCAGGCTAGACTTGAACTCCTGAGCTCAAACAATCCTCCCGCCTCAGCCTCCCAAAGTACTATGAATTAAAAAAATATGATTACAGGTGTGAGCCACTGGACCTGGCCCCATTCTTTTTAAAGGCTGAATAGAATCATATTGTACATAGGTACCACATTTTTAAAATCCATTCTGTTGATGGACATTTGTGTTGCCTTCACCTCTTGGTTATCATGAACAATACTATTATGAGAATGAAATACATATTTTTTAAGTTCAAAGGACATACAAAACTATTTAGTTTAGTCATCAGATAAAAATATTCTAAGATATCAAGGGAATGCTAAATAGAAAATTTAGGGTGATCGGTCATTTGGGAGCAGGGTTTGAAGACTGGGAAATGAAATAAAGAGATGTGATGATCAGAGTTATGGTTCTCCAATTGGCCAACCACTCATGACTATTTACAATATTATAATAAATACATATGCAAGTAAATGAAATAAATTAAAAAGAACTATACATGAACCAATGAAGACAGTGTACCATAAACCAAAGGTTTTAACTTATTCAGTTGTGTTCACCTGCGGTTCATTAGAAAAACAAACACAGATGTCCTCTGTGATGTGTATCTATTTGCAGGTGCTCAGGAAGTGGCAAATAATTTGTTCCATTTATTTTTTAATTCACGAAATTCAGAGTATATTGTTTTTTGTTGTATTTTCAATGGATTTACTCAGGTATAATTGTCATACAATAAACTGCACATATGTAAAGTGAACAATTTCATCAGTTTTAACATTTTTATACACTCATGGAACCATCATTACAATCAAGACAATGAACATATCCACAATCCCCAAAAGGTTTTTCCTGCCCCATTCTAATCCCTCTTTTCTGATCCTCCCTGTCACCCCAGGCAACCACTGACATGGTTCTTGTTCTATAGATTAGTTTACATTTGTCTAGAATTTTATATAAATGAAATAATATATGCTTTTTGTTGTCTGGCTTCTTTCACTCAGAATAGTTATTTTGGGATTTAACAGAATAATTATTGTTGCATGTAACAGTTGGCCATTTCTTTTTATTGGTGGGTGGTATCCCATTGTGTGAACATAGCAAGTTTCTTTACCCATTCACCTTTTTAATTTGGCCATTTTATAGGTGAGTAGTAACTAATGATAGTAAGCATCTTTCCATGTGGGTATTTGCCATCAGTTTATTATGTTTTGTGAAATATCTGTTGAAATCTTACGAGTTTTTTAATCGAGATTTTTTATTTTTGAGGTTTAACAGTTCCTTTTTTTAAACTTTTTAAAAAAAATTATGCTTTAAGTTCTGGGATTCATATGCAGAACGTGCAGGTTTGTTATACAGGCGTACATGTGCCATGGTGGTTTGCTGCACCCATCAACCCATCATCTACATTAGGTATTTCTCCTAATGCTATCCCTCCCCTAGCCCCACACCCCATGACAGGCCCTGGTGTGTGATGTTCCCCTCCCTGTGTCCCTGGGTTCTCAATGTTCAACTCGCACTTTTGAATGAACATGTGGTGTTGGTTTTCTGTTCCTGTGTTAGTTTACTGAGAATGATGGTGTCCAGCTTCATCCACGTCCCTGCAAAGGACATGAACTCATCCTTTTTTATGGCTGTGTAATGTTCCATGGTGTATATGTGCCACATTTTCTTTATCCAGTCTATCATTGGATAGACTGGACATTTGGGTTGGTTCCAAGTCTGCTATTGCAAATAGTGCTGAAATAAACATATGTGTGCATGTGTCTTTATAGTAGAATAATTTATGATCGTTTGGGTATATAACCAGTAATGACATTGCTGGTTCAAATGGTATTTCTGGTTCTAGATCCTTGAGGAATTGCCATGCTGTTTTCCATAGTGGTTGAACTAATTTACACTCCCACCAACAGTGTAAAAGCGTTCCTATTTCTCCACATCCTCTCCAGCATTTTGTTTCCTGACTTTTTAATGATAGCCATTCTAACTGGTGTGAGTTATGTATTTTAGGTATAAGTCCTTTATCAGATATAATTGGCAAGTCTGTACCTTTTTTATACTCTTTTTTTTCTTATTTTGTGTCACATGTTAACACCCATTTTTATGCTCTTAAGAGTGTATTTTGAAGAGAAGCAGTTTTAAATTTTGTTGAAGCCCAATTTATCAATCTATACTAATATGGATTGTGCTTTTGGCATCTTATTTAAGAAATTATTGTCTAACTTAAGGCCACATACATTTTCTCCTATGCTTTCTTTCAAAGGTTTTATAATTTTAAGTATTCATTAAGATCTCTGTCCCTTTTGAGTTAATTTTTATATATTGTGTAAGGTGTGGGTAAAAGTTTTTTTTTTTTTTGCATGTGAATATCCAGTTGTGCTAGCACCATTTGTGGAAAGGACCATCTTTATCCCACTAAATTGCCTCTGCATGTATGTTGAAAAACAGTTGTCTATATTTGTGTAGATTTATTTCTAGACTCGAATCTGTTCCCCTGGTTTATTTGTCTATTTTTATTCCAGTGCCACTGTTTCAATAACTGTAAATTTGTAATATAACTTGAAGGCAAGTATTTTTAATCCTTAAACTTTTTCAAAGTTGCTTTGACTCTTCTAGATTCTCTGTTTCCATGTGAATTTTGGAATCTGCTTGCCAGTTTTTACAAACAGGCTTCTGAGATTTTGATTGTGATTGCATTCAATCTATGTATTGATTGGGGAGCACAGACATATTAGAAATATTGAGTCTCTGGTCCATGGACGTGGTATATTTCAACCATTTAGGTGGTCTTTAATTTCTCTCATCAATTTTTAAATAGTTTTTAGAACACACGTCTGGCACTTTTTTTGATGTATTTTCCCTTAAGTATGAAATATTTTGGTGGTATTGTAAATGGTATTTTTTAGAATTTCAATTTTGTAAATTGCTTTTTATTGATTATGTTTTCTCTCCATATAAACTGGACTGTTTAAGTGTTGATTATGTTTCTAAAATGATCTCAAATTCGGGTAGTATGACTTTCAATTATGAGAAGATTCTTTGCTTTTCTGAAGGTACACTCTGCTCTGAATTAGAATTTATGTGAATTCTTTGCTCTCCTTTCAAGGAATATGCTGAGGCAATTTACTGGGGTAAAGATGGTCTTTTCAACAAATGGTGTTAGCACAATTGGATATCCACACCTAAAACCAACTTTGATGCATACGTTGTACAATGTACAAAAATTAACTCAAAATGGACAGAAATCTTAATGAATACTTAAAATTATAAGATTTTATGTGTAGCTCCTCCTGCTACCTTCACTATATCAAGATTAACAGATGCCTTCTTTTTTTTTTAATCGCATTTTAGGTTTTGGGGTACATGTGAAGAACATGCAAGATTGTTGCATAGGTACACACATGGCAGTGTGATTTGCTGCCTTCCTCCCCATCACGTATATCTGGCATTTCTCCCTGTGCTCTCTCTCCCCAACTCCCCACCCCGCACTGTCCCTCCCCTGTTTCCGCCCCCCGCCGACAGACCCCAATGTGTGATGCTCCCCTCCTTGTGTCCATGTATGCCTTCTTTTTTAAAAACAGTTACCCGGAATTTGGCCAGACTCCTCAAGATTGTGGAGAGGAGAGAAAATAATTGAGATGCTCTTTTTAAATGCACGGCTGAGCTGTCAAGAAAATAAGAAACCTAGAGCCCCCAAATAAAGTGAAGACGGGAGTTCTGGAAGTAAAGGAGCCCTGAAGCCAACTCTGGCCCCGCACTTGGTGATTTTGGCTTTCCTATTGGTGGCTGGGAGGAGAGTATTGGGAACAAGATAAATGAAGCCCTCCCTGATCCTGCCACCTACTGAGTACATATTAGCACTTGCTTCTAAGAGTGACTCATGCTAACATACTGCCTTGATAAAAAGCAAGAAAACTTTATCTGTCTTGAATTTTGCCCTGAAGGGGAGGGGAAAAAAATCTCTGAGAATTATTATTACCCATAGCTAGGCTTTACCTGAATTACAACCCAAATCTGCTACCTGTGTAATCAAGAAAAAAAAAAAAAAACCCTCAGAGAACTTAATTCAAAATGATCCAGGGCTAGTCAAGGCCTTGGGAAACTGGCAGAAGCAAACCTACATCCTTTCTGAAGAAATGCAATGTCAAACCAAACTCCAAAGCATTCTAACAGACAAAATTCCAAAGAGCATTGGTAAAAAAAAAAAATCATAAAACACACACACACACACACACACACACACACACAGCTGGTAGATAAAACCGACAGCTAAGATCTGCAAAAAATTCAAGTGTTGGAATGATCAAATTCGGAATAAAAAATGAAGACTGAAAAAAATGAGCAAGGATCAAGACTGTCAGAACAAAAGGCAAGCAGTTTGAAAAAAGAACCAAATAGAACTTCTAGAAGTGAAAAGTAGAATAATTGAATTAAAAACCGCAAGAGATATGTTACATACGCATTGCCTAGTAAAAGATGTATTCGAAAATTAGAAGATCCGAAGAGATTATTCAGAATGGAGCACAGATAGAAATTACAAGATAGACTGGATGGTGGTTAGAGTGAGAAGATTCTATATGTGTGACTGGAGATCCAGGAAAGGCATGTGGAATAATGTAAGAAGCGTAGCATTCTAATGGAGTTCTAAGACGAGATAACAGAATGGGAAAGATAATTTTCAAAGACATAATGGCTACAAATTTCCGAGAACTGTCAAAAACCTCTAGTCCTGATTCTAGAAGCCAACAAATCTCATGGAATATAGATATAAATGTAGATACAAATATATACACATAGCACTGAATTTACATATATAAATAATATAATATACTAATCATAGCAAAAATGCAGAATGTCACAATAAGAGAATAAACTAAAAATACGCAGAGAGAAATAGCGTATTAACTACTAACGAATGGGATTTAGCTGTCAGTTGATTTTCTAACAGCTGCATAACTACAGAGACAGCAGTAAAACTTATTTAATGTGATAAGAAAAAAAGAAACCTGTCAACCAGAAATGTATATACCCAGAGAAATTATCTTTTAAGAAGAAGGATAAATAAAGCATTTTCAGACAAGCCAGCTTAAGACAGTTGAGTAGCAACAGACGAGCCCTCATTAAAAGAAATTTGAATGGATGTTTGTTAGGCAAAAGGAAAATGATCCAAGATGGAAGACCTGAAATATATACGAATAACTAAAGAGAGAAGTATTGGTGAAAAACACTGACTGAACAAACAGTAACAATGTCTAATTTGAGCTATAACAATAACATAATATAAAAATTGAGGGAAACAATCAAAGTAATGTTATCAGGTTCTTTTATTACTGAGGAAGACGGGGAAAGATATTGACTAATACTGAATTGTTAAACATGGTTATTAAAATATCTAGAGAAAGCTGTAAAATGGAGATATTAAAAAACATTAAATTAGTAGAAAAACTTGATCAAAAGAGGGCAAGAATAGAGTTGGAGAAATAAGGAAAATGCTGTAGAATAGGATACACAAAATACTACAGGAGAAACAATTTTAAATGTTGCATATCGATATAATAAATATAAAGATACTACACTTTCTAGGTAAAAGACAAAGGTTGACAGCTGAGATTGAGAAGTCTAGCTATACACAATTTAAAAGAGACACATCTAAAGCATAAGGGCACAGAAAGAAGTTTAAGATAGAAAAAGAAAAAGATATTAAGCAAAATTAATAGCAACTGAAAGGAAGATGTTGTTGCTATGTTCATACTAGATACAAAATACTTAAGGCTAAGTGCATTACTAGTGATAAATAAGGTTCCTGCATAATGATGTAAGATTCAATTCACCAGAAAAACAGAACACTCTGTACACTTCTATGCACTTAATACCATAGCCTCAAAATATGTAAAGCACCCATTGAGAAGTACAAGGATATGAAGATTCCACCATAATAGAGGAAGATGCTAGCGTTCATTTCTCAGTAATTAATGCATTCTTTCAACAAACATGTATTGAGCATACCTATTATGTACCAGCATTGGGAATACAGAAGTGAATAAAATAGAAAAAATCTCTACCTTTAAAGAACTCTGATTCTGAGGCTAAGTCAAACAATCAAAAACATAGGACACTAAAGACTTGAATAGCAAAATAAACAACCTTCATCTGCTGTGGAACATTTTTCTATATCCTATGCAAAATATTTATGAAAATTGAGTATATTCTAGGCTAAAAAGGAAACACACACACACACAAAGGATTAAAGTTATATAGATCATGTTTTCTGACCATAATGTTATTAAGTTAGAAATTAAAACCTGTAGAAAACATTTTTGCATCATTCAGTAAAGCTAAAGATGTTCAAATCCCATGACCCTGTGATTACACTTTTAGGTTTTTACTCTTGAGAAAACCTGGCATGGGTGAACTAGGAGAAATGTACAAAAATGTCAAAAACTATTGGAAACAGTTTGTGTGCAAACTGCTGCAGAAAGTAGCAGTAAAAGCAATGTGGTCTGTTCCTACAGTCAGCAAAAAACATTATAATACAGCAATACACTGCATGCATCATCAATGTAGATGCATTGTAGATGGTAGGAGGGAAATGAAAAGCTAGAAAAGGCTAGACTTAAAGTTCGAGATAGTAGGAAGGGGATACAGGAAAGTGCTGAACGGGGTTTGACAATGTTTCCATCTTCTTACCTGGGTGTCGGATTCAAAGTGTGGTAAGAAGAATTCTAAGATGGCCCCAGTGATTTCTGCTCCCTGGTGTTATATCTGTGATTATATCATGGAATATTGCAGAAGGAATTTTGCAAATGTAATTAAGGCTACTACTCAGTGGATTTTGAGTTAATAAAAAATGAGATTATCTGGGTGGGCCAAACCTGATTACATGAAGTCTTTAAAAACAAAGCATTTTCTCCAGCTAGTTGCAGAATAGGAAGTCAGAGATATAAAGCGTAAGATGTGCCATTGCTGGCTTGAAGTTGGAGGGGACCATACATCAAGGAAATGAGGACTTAAATCCTACAACTGCAAAGAACTGAATTCTGTCAACAAGAGTGAACCTGGAAGCTGATTCTTCCCTCCAATGAGAATTCAGCTCAGCTGACACCTTTATTTCCACCTCACGATACCTTGAGAAGAATCCCTGCCCCACCATGCTGAAATTTGATCTACAAAATTGTGAGCTAATAAATGGATATTGTTTTAAGCAGCTGGGTTTGTGGTAATGTGCCACACAGCAATAGAAAACTAACATACATGGTTATTTGTATTACTGTAGCTGTTTTGTTTACATATTTTATAAATATTATTTAGTTTGGTTTTATTATCTAATAAACATTTTCCTAAAAAAGAAAAAGCCAGAAAATAAGTCTCTTGACTTCAGTGGGCCTTCTGAATGGTGCAGGTGTAAGAAGGGGAAAGGGAGGGAGTGTAAAAAGAATGTCAAGATTTGTCCTGTTTAAACATGATAATATATATTAAAGATATATCATAAGTTATGGGTCATGCCTAAAGCCTTTTAGTAATACGTCTTTTATTAGACAGCATAAAGTTACCAACAATGATTATAACATTGAGCCAAGAATGCATACTACTATTTATGGAGGCCCAGAATTTGAAAAATGATTCAGTTCTGTTTATTCTACGTAATGATATTATTTTTGTACTAAACATAGGGGTTGTAAAGTGATTCTGTATGTTAGTTTAAATGTGTAAATATTTCTCTTATGGCATCCTTATGTACACTGATCATGAATATTTTATTTTATGGTGGGCTTGAATTAAATCCATTACAATCAAAGAGAGGCATCTGAACCCCGAGTGAGGCTGGCATGACTGCTAGCGTCCTGAATCCATCAGGCACAGAATTGCTACGAGTAATATGAGTGAAATAAGGATATAAAACCCTGGGGCCTTAAGGAGGCAACTCCATTGACTCCAAAAAAACATTTTAACAGATGTGATATGAATGGCACCAAATAAATAAAACCTGATGTGAGTAATCAGCCACAAGATGGCATTTGAATACGGAGGTATTTAAAGTCTGGGCCACTACTGTAAAACTGAAATACATGCCTAAAATGGGCTACTGCCCTTCTCCATTCACTTTCTCTCATACCACCATGAGATTAAAATCACTGTTTATTTCCTCTAAGCTTAACAGTCATAAAACATCTTCTTTATTTCCAACTTGCTTGTTTTTGATCTCTTGTGATGGTCAATCTTGTGTTTTAACTTGACTAGGCCATGGGGTGCCCAGACATTTGGTCAAAGACTATTTTGGGTGTTGCTGTGAAGGTGCTTATAGATGAGATTAACCTTTATTTATATTTATTTTTGTTTTCGGGACAGGGTCTTGCTTTGTTGCCCAGGCTGGAGTGCAGTGGCACAATCTTGACTCACTGCAACTTCCACCTCATGGTTCAAGCAATTCTCCTGTGACTACAGACGTGTGCCACCATGCCCATCTAATTTTTTGTATTTTTAGTAGAGACAGGGTTTCACCACATTGGCCAGGCTGGTCTCAACCTCCTGGCCTCAAGTGATCCACCTGCCTTGGCCTCCCAAAGTGCTGGGATTACAGCCATGAGCCATGGTGCCTGGGTGAGATTAACACTTAAATTGGTAGACTGAGTAAAGCAGATGGCCCTCCATAATTTGAGTGGGCCTTTTCAATCAGTTGAAGGCCTGAATACAACAAAAAGCTGACCTCCCTGAGCAAGAGATAATTCTTCTGTGTGGTGGCCGTCTGACTGGTTCTGCAACAGCCTGCTGGCTTTGGACTCAAACTGGGATGTCGACTCTGCAGATTTTTACTTTGCCAGCCTCCATAATTGCATAAACCAATTCCTTGTAATAAATATCTTTACCTCCCACCGCCCCACTCCACACAATGGGTTTTCTTTTCTCCAAAGAACCTTTACTAATAAATATCCCAATTTATTTGTCAAGTTTTATACTGACTATCCCCATTATAATGAAGGTTCCATGAAGGCAGAGACTTTGTTTTGTCTGCTATTTATTCCCATGTCCAGACTTGCTCTTAATAACTGTGTAAAGAATTACTTGGTGAATGAAAGTATCTCTCTGGAGGGAGAAGTTATGCTTTTAGATGATCTGAGTGTGGCACCAAAGGGGACAAATATGTAATATGTCACCTTGAGCAAATGGCATCTACTTGGGTGATTGATGAAATAGTGTCATATATTGAAAATAAAAAGTGAACTTGAAGAAAATGTTGAAGAGAGCTAAGGTATAACTCTATACTAGAAGGGGAAGTTAATGTAAACTCAGAAGGGATAATCTATTCATGTGTTTTAAATACAGTTTATATATATTTAACAATGATATATGTTGATAAAAAATTTTGAGACTTAAAAGTTTTGGCTAGCACTGAAGTTTGCAGTCATGCATTTCTGTTGCCCTAGAGATCGCCAGGCCTCTGCAAATCATCCAGCTCAAAGCAAGCCACACATAAATCAGTGTCAATTGTGGTTATAAATTCTGGATGCCTATATCAGGAAAATGAAAGGTACAGAAATTAAGGGATAGAATGAAAGCGAACATTTAACGTGTTGTATTAATGGTTGTTGGGGCTATGAATGTGAGGCAAGGGTATCGTGTTATGTTTGTGAGCTGCAAGCTTTATTGCAAATCACCACATCTCAGTGCGTAGTGTTACTATGATAAATAGGTGGGTTCCCTGTTGTAAGCAGTCCTTCAAAGTAAAAGCAAAAACAAAAAGAAAAAATTAATGAGAAATATATCCCGTGTAACTGACTTATTTAATGGGTTAAACAGAGTGGGGTACAAACAGGAAACAGTGTAATTTTTTGCTGACCAGTGCCTTTAAGCAAGCTCTTTCTGATCCCTGTCTCCCTGCTCTCTGATGACATCTCTGGCAGATTCCATGGTCTTTGGCTCACTTTTGGCCATGAGAAGTGTCACATTTTCAGATTTTAAAAGTCCAGTCCCTGTTGGTAGGAATGTAAATTAGTCCAGCCACTGTGAAGAGCAGTTTGGAGATTTGTCAAAGAACTTAAAACAGAACTACCATTTGACCCTACAATCCCATTACTGGATATATACCCAAAGGAAAAGAAATCTACCAAAAAGACACTGGCACACTATGTTCATTGCAGCACTAGTCACAAGAGTGAAGACATGGAATCAACCTAGCTGCCCATCAATGGTGGATTAGATAAACAAAATGTGGTACAAAGATGGCCAAATAGGAACAGCTCTGGTCTGCAGCTCCCAGTGAGATCAACACAGAAGGTGGGTGATTTCTGCATTTCTAGCAGAGATACCCAGCTCATCTCACTGGGCCTGGTTAGATAGTGGGTGCAGCCCACGGAGGGCAAGCTAAAGCAGAGCGGGGCGTCACCTCACCTGGGAAGCACAAGGGGTCAGGGAACTACCTCCCCTAGCCAAGGGAAGCTATGAGGGACTGTGCTGTGAGGAACTGTGCATACCGGCCCATACATTATGCTTTTCCCACAGTTTTTGCAACCACAGATCAGGAGATTCCCTTGGGTATCTACACCACCAGGGCCCTGGGTTTCAAGCACAAAAACTAGGTGGCCATTTGGGCAGACACTGAGCTAGCAGCAGGTGTTCATACCCCAGTGGCACCTGGAACACCAGTGAGACAGAATCATTCACTCCCTGGAAAAGGGGCTGAAGCCAGAAAGCCAAGTGGTCTAGCTCAGCAGATCCCACCCCCACAGAGCCCAGCAAGCTAAGATCCACTGGCTTGAAATTCTTGCTGCCAGCACAGCAATCTGAAGTCAACCTGGGATGCTCCAGCTTGGTGTGGGGATGGGCATCTGCCATTACTGAGGCTTGAGTAGGTGATTTTCCCCTCACAGTGTAAACAAAACATTCAGGGAAGTTTGAACTGGGTGGAGCCCACTGCAGTTCGGCAAATCTGCTGTAGCCAGACGGCCTCTCTACATTCCTCCCCTCTGGGCAGGGCTTCTCTAAAAGAAAGGCAGCAACCCCACTCAGGGGCTTACAGATCAAACTCCCATCTCGTTGGGACAGAGCACCTGGGGGATGGGCAGGCTGTCGATGCAGCTTTAGCAGCCTTAAATGTTCCTGCCTGCCAGCTCTGAAGAGAGCAACAGATCTCCCAGCTCAGCGCTCAAGCTCTGCTAAGGGACAGACTGCCTCCTCAAGTGGGTCCCTGGCCCCTGTGCCTCCTGACTGGGGGACACCTCCCAGCAGGTGTCAACAGACACCTCATACAGAAGAGCTCTGGCTGGCATCTGGCAGGTGCCCCTCTGGGACAAAGCTTCCAGAGGAAGGAACAGGCAGCAATCTTTGCTGCTCTGCAGTCTCCACTGGTGATACCCAGGAAAACAGGGTCTGGAGTGGACCTCAAGCAAACTCCAGCAGACCTGCAGCAGAGGGGCCTGACTGTTGGAAGAAAAACTAACAGAAAGGAATAGCACCAACATGAACGAAAAGGACATCCATTCAAAGACCCCATCCGAATGTCACCACTTCAAAGACCAAAGGTAGATAAATCCATGTTGATGAAGAAAAAACAGCACAAAGAGCCTGAATATTTAAAAAACCAGAGTGCCTCTTCTCCAAAGGATCACAACTCTTTACCAGCAAGGGAACAAAACTGGACAGAGAATGAGTTTGATGAATTGACAGAAGTAGGCTTCAGAAGATGGGTAATAACAAACTTCTCTGAGTTAAAGGAGCATGTCCTAACCCAATGCAAGGAAGCTAAGAACCTTGATAAAAGGCTAGAGGAATTGCTAACTAGAATAATCAGCTTAGAGAGAACATAAATGACCTGACGGAGCTGAAAAACACAACACAAGAACTTTGTGAAGCATACAGAAGTATCAACAGCTGAATCAGTCAAACAGAAGAAAGGTTATCAGAGATTGAAGATCAACTTAATTAAATAAAGCATCAAAACAAGATTAAAGAAAAAAACTGAAAAGAAATGAAAGCCTCCAAGAAATATGGGACCATGTGAAAAGACCAAACATATGTTTGATTGGTGTACCTGAAAGTGATGGGAAGAATGGAACCAGGTTGGAAAACACTCTTCAGGATATTATCCAGGAGAACTTTCCCAACCTAGCAAAACAGGCCAATATTCAAATTTAGAAAATACAGAGAACACCACAAAGATACTCCTTGTATCTTTGAAGGGTGTCAAGGGCAACCCCAAGACACATAATCATCAGATTCAACAAGGTTGAAATGAAGGAAAAAATGTTAAGGGCAGCCAGAGAGAAAGATCAGGTTACCCACAAAGGGAAGCCTATCAGACTAATACCAGATCTCTCTGCAGAAACCCTACAAGCCAGAGGAGAGTGGAGGCCAATATTCAACACTCTTAAAAAATTTTCAACCCAGAATTTCATATCCAGCCAAACTAAACTTCTTAAGTGAAGGAGAAATAAAATCTTTTATAGACAAGCAAATGCTGAGAGATTTTGTCATCACTAGGGCTGCCTTATAAGAGCTCCTGAAAAAAGCACTAAATATGGAAAGGAAAAACCAGTACCAGGCACTGCAAAAACATACCAAATTGTAAAGATCATTGACACTCTGAAGAAACTGCATCAACTAATGGGCAAAATAACCAGCTAGCATCATAATGACAGGATCAAATTTACACATAACAACATTAACCTTAAATGTAAATGGGCTAAATGTCCCAGTTAAGAGACACAGACTGGCAAATTGGATAATGAGTCAAGACCCATCGGTGTGCTGTATTCAGGAAACTCATCTCATATGCAAAGACACACATAGTCTCAAAATAAAGGGATGGAGGAATATTTACCAAGCAAAGAGAAAGCAAAAAATAAAACAAATGAAACAAAACAAAAACCAGTGGTTGCAATCCTAGTCTCTGATAAAAAAGACTTTAGACAAACAAAGATCAAAAAAGACAAAGAAGGACATTACATAATGGTAAAGGGATCAACACAACAAGAAGAGCTAACTATCCTAAATATACATGCACCCAATACAGGAGCACCTAGATTCATAAAGCAAGTTCTTAGAGACCTATAAAGAAAGACTCACACACAATAATAGTGGGAGGCTTTCACACCCCATTGTCAATATTAGACAGATCAATGAGACAGAAAATTAACAAGGATATTCAGGACTTGAACTCAGCTCTGGACCAAGCAGACCTAATAGACATCTACAGAACTGTCCACCCCAAATCAACAGAATATACATTCTTTTCAGCACCACATCACACTTATTCTAAAATTGACCATATAATTGGAAGTAAAACACTCATCAGCAAATGCAAAATAATGGAAATCATGACAAACAGTCTCTCAGACCACAATGCAATGAAATTAGAACTCAGGATTAAGAAACTCACTCAAAACCACACAACTTCATGGAAACTGAACAATCTGCCCCTGAATGATTACTGGGTAAATAACAAAATTAAGGCAGAAATAAATAAGTTCTTTGAAATCAAGAAGAACAAAGACACAACATACCAGAATCTCTGGGACACAGCTAAAGCAGTGTTTGGAGGGAAATTTATAGCACTAAATGCCCACAGGAGAAAGTGGCAAAGATCTAAAATCAACACGCTAACATCACAATTAAAAGAACTAGAGAAGGAAGAGCAAACAAATTCAAAAGCTAGCAGAAGACAAGATATAACTAAGATCAGAGCAGAACTAAGGGGATAGAGACATGAAAAACCCTTCAAAAAATAAATGAATTTAGGAGCTGGTTTTTTGAAAAGATTAACAAAATAGATCACTGGCCAGACTAATAGAGAAGAAAAGAGAGAAGAATCAAATAGACACAATAAAAAGTAATAAAGGGGAGATCACCACTGATCCCACAGTAATACAAACTACCATCAGAGAATACTATAAGCACCTCTATGCAAATAAACTAGAAAATCTAGAAGAAATGGATAAATTCCTGGACACATATACCCTCCCAAGACTAAATCAGAAACAAGTCAAATTCCTGAATAGACCAATAACAAGTTCTAAAATGGAGGGAGTAATTAATAGCCTACCAACCAAAAAAAGCCCAGGACCAGATGGATTCACAGCAAAATTCTACCAGAGGTACAAAGAGGAGATTGTACCATTCTTTCTGAAACTATTCCAAACAATAGAAAAGGAGGAACTCTTCCCTAACTCATTTTATGAGGCCAGCATCATCCTGATACCAAAACCTGGAAGAGAAACAACAAAAAAAAGAAAATTCCAGGCCGATATCCCAGATGATCATGAATGCGAAAATCCTCAATAAAATACTGACAAACCAAATTTAGCAGCACATCAAAATCTTATCCACCATGATCATGTCAGCTTCATCCCTGAGATGCAAGGCTGGTTCAACATACACAAATCAATAAATGTAATCCATCACATAAACAGAACCAATGGTGAAAACCACATAATTAGCCAATAGAGGCAGAAAAGGCCTTTGATAAAATCCAACACCTCTTCATGTTAAAATACTCAATAAACTAGGTATTGATGGAATGTACTTCAACATAATAAGAGCTATTTATGACAAACCCACAGTCATTATTATGGGCAAAAGCTGGAAGCATTCCCTTTGCAAACTGGTACAAGACAAAGATGTCCTCTCTCACCACGCCTATTCAACATAGTATTGAAAGTTCTGACCAGGGCAATCAGGCAAGAGAAAGAAATAAAGGGTATTCAAACAGGAAGGAGGAAGTCAAATTGTCTCTGTTTGCAGATGACATAATTGTAATTTAGAAAACCCCATTGTCTCAGCCCAAAATCTCCTTAAGCTGATAAGCAACTTCAGCAAAGTTTCAGGATACAAAGTCAACGTGCAAAAATCACAAGTGTTCCTATACGCCAATAATAGAGAGCCAAATCATGAGTAAACTCCTATTCACAATTGCTACACAGAGAATAAAACATCTAGGAATACAACTTACAAGAGATATGAAAGACCTCTTCAAGGAGAACTACAAACCACTGCTCAAGGAAATAAAAGAGGACACAAACAAATGAAAAAACATTCCATGCTCATGGATAGGTAGAATCAATATTGTGAAAATGGCCATACTAGCCAAAGTAATTTATAGATTCAATGCTATCCCCATCAAGCTACCATTGACTTTCTTCACAGAATTAGGAAAAACTACTTTATATTTCCTATGGGATAAAAAAAGAGCCCATATAGCCAAGACAATCCTAAGCAAAAAGAACAAAGCTGGAGGCATCACGTTACCTGACTTCAAACTATACTACAAGGCTACAGTAACAAAAACAGCATGGTATGTGTACCAAAATGGGCCAATGGAACAGAACAGAGGCCTCAGAAATAGTGCCACACATCTACAACTATCTGATCTTTGACAAACCTGGCAAAAATAAGCAATGGGGAAAGGATTCCCTCACACAATGTTCTATCAAGTGGAGATGGGGCAAGGAGGAGGGAGGAAGGGCAATGGGAAAGATTTCTTCACCTACAGGGTGCTGTTGATAGGTCTTGCCACGATCTCAAATTACCTTGTCCTATAGACCTCCAAGTGTGGATTCTCTTGGGGGAATTTGGTGGGGGGCATACTCCTCACCCAGACTGGAAGCCCCCTTTGGTGGAGCCCTTTCAACATAGCAGTCTGGGCATGATGGCTCACGCCTGTTATCCCAGATCTTTGGGAACCTGAGGTGGGATGATTGTTTGAGGCCAAGAGTTCAAGACCAGCCTGGGAAACACAGTGAGACCTCGTCTTCTCAAAAAATAAAAATTTAGCTGGGTACAGTGGTATGCACCTATAGTCCCAAGCTACTTGAGAGGCTGAGGTGGGAGGATTGGTTGGTTCAGGGAAGTTGAGGGTGCAGCGAGCTGTGATTGTGTCACTCAACTCCAGCCTGGGTGACAGAGTAAGATGCTGTCTAAAAACACTTAAAAAAAGAAAAGTGTTATGCTCAGTTGCCTGCCATAGCATCCATTTGCTTATGGAACTTATACTTTCTTTTCCAAACTATAAATGCAGTCTACTAGACTACTGCTACCTTGCAGCCTCTGTTCCCAACATGCCACGGACACAGCTCCAGGGCACCTCCTGCCTTCAGAATCTTTTTGCTGGGAAGCAGACACCCCAGTTCCTTTCAGTGTTTCATCATAGAACCCTCACCTGACTTGGGGCTGGGGAAATACTTCTCCCTAAAGAGGAGCATGGAAGTTGAGTTTGGACCTTTTGTTGTTCCATAAGAATTTTAGGATTGTTTTTTCTATTTCTATAAAAATGCCAGTGAAATTTTCATAGGGATTGCATTGAATCTGTTGATTCAACCTAGGCTACATGGGTATCAGCAATATTAATTTCTTCAATCCATAAAATAGAACATCTTTCCATTTATTTGTGTCTTCTTCAATCTCTTTGATTAATGTTTTATAGTGTTTAGTTACAGAGCTTTCACCTCCTTGGTTAAATTTATTCCTAAGTAGTTTAATTTTGATGCTTTTATATATGGGACTCTTTAGTTAATTTCTTTTTTTTTTTAGGATAGCTCATTGTTAGCATATAGGAAAACAACTGATTTTTTAATGTTGATTTTGTATCCTGCAACTTTATAGAATTTGTTTATTAGTTCTAACAGTTCTTTGGTGGAATCTTAAAGACTAAGTGTCTTAATCACTTAAAGATTTAAAGAGCTTTTTACATATAAGATTATGTTATTTGCAAATAGAGACAATTTAACTTCTTCCTTTCCAATTTGGATGTCATTTCTTTTTCTTGCCTAATTCCTCTGGCTAGGACTTCCAACACTATGTTGGTAGAAGTGGTGAGAGCGGCCACTTTTATCTTTCTCCTGATTATAGAGAAAAAGCTTTCAAAGTTTCACTGTTGAACCATATAGTGTTAGGGATAGGCTTGTCCTATATAGCTTACATTATGTTCCGGTACATTTTTTATTATGGCTAATTTGTTGAGAATTTTTATTATGAAAAGTTGAATTTTGTTAAGTACTTTATCTGCATCTATATTGATGATCATAAGATCTATTTTGTCTGATGTAAGTCTGATGTATCATGTTTATTGATTTGTCTATGTTGAGGCCATCCTTGCATCCCAGGGATAAATTTTACTTAATTATGGTGAATGATTCTATTAATGTATTGTTGAATTTGGTTTGCTAGTACAAGGTGATTATTCCTTATTCAAAATGCATGTGACCAGAAGTGTTTTGGATTTAGGAATATTTACATCATATTTACCAGTTGAGCATCTCTAACCCAAATATCCAAAATTTGAAATTCTACAATAAGCATTTCCTTTGAGCATCATATC
The DNA here is from genome assembly GCF_030222135.1 of Aotus nancymaae. NCBI lineage: Eukaryota > Metazoa > Chordata > Mammalia > Primates > Aotidae > Aotus > Aotus nancymaae. Next base: position 7,742,289 of record NW_026988492.1, on the reverse strand, counting down.
AGTGCTCTAAAAGTTTTAGATTTTAGAGCATTTTGGATTTTGGATTAGGAATACTCAACCTGTATTTTGTTGAGGATTTTTGCATCTATCTTTATCAGGGATATTGGCCTGTGATTTTGCTTTCTTGTTGTGCCCTTAACTAGATTTCATATGAGGGTAATGCTGGCTTTGTAAAATAAATTTAGAAATTTTCTCTCCTTTTCAATTTTTTGGAAAAATTTGAGAAGCGCAAATATTTGGTGAGATTCAGTCTCCTCACTCATAAGTCAGTTTAAATTTTCTATTTCTTTGTCATTCAGTCTTGGTAGGTTGTATGTGTCTAGGAATTCATCTATTTCACTTAGGTTATTCAGTTCATTAGTATACGATTGTTCATTGTAATCTCTTATAATTGTTTTTCTGTATTTCATGACCCCCCTTTCCTTTCTAAGTTTTATCTCTCTCTTTTTTCTTTGGTTAGTTTTATTTGAGATATTTCATTTTTCTTCTTTTTTTTGAACAGTTTACTGTAGTTTTCAGCTACAGAGATATTTCATTTTTCTTAATATAGGCATTTATCACTGTAAAATTCCCTCTTAGACTGTTTTTGCTGCATCACATAAGTTTTGGTATGTTGTGCTTCCATTTTATTGGTCTCAAGATACTTTTTTGATATCCCTTTGAATTTCTTCTTTAATCCTTTGTTTGTTTAGGAGTATGTTGTTTAATTTCCACATACTTGTTAATTTTCCAATCTTCCCTGCATTTCATACCACTGTGGTTGGAAAAGATACTTCATATGATTTCAATCTTCTTAAATTTATTAGGACTGGTTTTGTATCCTAACATATGATCTATCTGGGAATGTTCTTGAGGTGAATGTGTATTCTGGTGCTATTAGATAGACTTTTCTGTTTGGTCCATTTGGTCTATAGCATTACTTAAGCCCACTTATTGATTTCCTGTCTGGATGATCTATCCGTTGTTGAAAGCAATGTATAGAAGTCCCCTTTGAAAGTGATGTGTCAAAGTCCCTTGTACTGCTGTGTATTTCTCCCTTCATTTCTATAAATATTTGCTTTTTATATTTAGGTGCTCTAATGTTGAGTGCATATACATTTCTAATTGTTATATCCTCTTGATGAATTGATCCTTTTGTGATTACATAGTTGCCTTCTTGGACTCCTGTGACAAATTATGACTGAAATTCTATTTTGTCTGATGTAACTATAGTCACTTTGCTTTATTTTGGCTAACATGTGCATGAAATATTCTTTTTCATCCCTTCACTTTCAGGCTATGTATGTCTTTAAAGCTAATGCAAATCTCTTGCAGATAGCATATCATTGGATTGAAAACAATTTAGCCATTCTTTGTTTGATTGGAGAATTTCATACATTTGCATTTATATTAATTATTAATCGGTAAAAACACTATTACTATTTTGCTAGTTTTTTTTTACTGTTTTTTAGTTTTTTATTTCTTTCTTCCTTTTTGCTATATTTCTTTGTGATTTATTGATTTTTTTTTTCATAGTGGTATACTTTGACTCCTTTCTCTTTTTATTTTATCTACTAGAGGTTTTTCTCTTTGTGTTTACTAGAAAGGCAAACATAAAATCTTACAGTTATAAAATTCTATTTAAAGCATATGACAACTTCAATCACATGCAAAAACCTTACATTTTTATATCTCTCTCTTCCTACATTATAGGCCACTGATGTCAAACTTTATATTTTTAAGTATTGTGTATCCATTAACAAATCATTGTAGCTATTTTTAGCACTTTTGTCTTTTACCGTTTACACCAGAATTAAATGTGATTTGTGTGCCACCATTACAGTTTTAGAGTATTCTATATTTGACTATATATTTACTTTTGTCAGTTTTACATTTTCATGTTTTCATGTTGTTACTTAGTGTTCTTTTCTTTCAGCTTAAAGAGCTCTTTTTAGTACTTCTTATAAGGTGGTTCTGGGGCAATGAATTCTCTCAGCTTTTGTTTGTCTCGGAATGGCTATCTCTCCATTTCTGATAAATAGCTTTGCCAGGTATATTATTCTTAGTTGGAATAATAGTAAATGCAAGGTGCTTTCAGCACTTTGAATATATCACCCTGACTTGCAAAACCTTCTTATAGCCTTATAGATGTTCCCTTCTATGTGACAAATCACTTTTCTCTTGCTGCTTTAAAAATTTTTTCTTCATCTTTGACTTTTGACAATTTGATTACAATGTGCTGAATATAATCTTATTCAAGTTGATCTTGCTTTGGGACTTCTGTGCTTCAGGAATCTGGATGTCTATATCCCTCTCAAGATTTGGGAAATTTTCAGACATGATTTCTTTAAATAAGCTTTCTGCCCATTTCTGTCTCTCTCTTCTTCCTGGACTCTAATTATGCACATATTCACTGATTTGGTAGTGTCTCATAGGTCCCATATGCTTTTCTCACTCTTTTTCTTTCTTTTCTTTTCTTTTTTCCTTTAACTTTCTAATTTCAACTGACCTTTCTTTGAGTTCTTAGATTCTTTCTTCTGCATAATCAAGCTTCCTGTTGAAGCTGCAAAATGTTCGGTTCTGTCACTGAATTCTTCAGCACCAGGATTTCTATTTGGTTCATTTTTTAATGGTATCTTTTTTTTTTTTTTAGTAGATGTCTCATTTTGTTAATGACTTGTTTTCCTGATTTGGTTTAGTTGTCTGTCTGTGTTCGCTTGCATTATTGGGCTTCTTTAGGATGATTATTTTGAATTCTTTGTAAGATAATTTGTAGATCTTCTTTCTTTGGAGTGAGATATTGGAACTTTATTAGTTTCTTTTGGTAGTGTTATGGTAGTATTACAGTTTGGTATGCTGAATCTTTATGATCTGTGTAGCTCTGTATTAGTGTCTATGCACTTAAGAAGCAAGCATATTTTTCAGTCCTTATAGACTGGTTTTGGCAGGGAAAGACCTTCTTTTGTCAGATCCCAGGGCTGATGGCATTTCCTCTAGGAGCACAGTCAAGTGATGCCATCACCCTGGGGATCTGACAAAAGAAGTCAAGTGGTATTGTAGCCAGGTCATGTAGCTACGACTGGGGTCTGCAGTTGGTAGGCTTATTAGTAGTGGCTCAAGCAGATATGGATCCTACCTGGTCTCTGGGTGAATAGATCTACTTCCAAGACCTTGGTCAGTAGGGATGACACTGGGACAAGTGTCTGCTTCAGGATCTGTAGTTGGATCTGTTGATGGTAGGCCTGTCACTAAGTGCATAGGTGAGTGCGGCTCCTCCTAGATCATTGCATAGGTCTCTGGGTGGGCAGAACTGACCTTGGACCACAGCTTGGAGGGACCAGGTCATAGGGTTGCTTCAGGGTCACAGCTAAGACTGAGCTCTTCAGGCCTGCCCCTAGGGGCACAGATGGGTGTGTTTCCCAATGGATCTTTTGGTGGGTAAGACTGTTTCTGGACTATCTCTATGATCTGAGAGGGGCTGAAGTCCATTCCTGGACTATGGCTGAGAGGGGCTGAAGCCAAGTCACAAGACAATTCCAGAATCTGTAGTTGGACCAAGGTGAGCAGGACTACCTCCTAAGGTATAGACAGGTGTGTTTCCAAGTGGGCAGGCAGGATCACTTCCAAACTGGCTGGAAGGGTCTGGAGCCTGGTCTTGGGCCTCTCTTATAATCAGGACTGAGGTCAGTGGACCTATTACTCCAGGCATGAGCAGGCATGGCCCGTTCTGGGTCCTTTGGCAGATGGTGCCAGTGGCAGGACCAGCTGGGGGTGTAGCTGAGTCTACAGGAAGGCAGAGATGCTAGGACCCCAGTCAGTGATCCTGTCACCTGGGAGCTGGCCTGTCTTCTTAAAATGGCCCTCCTCAGTCACAGGCTTCACTGGGCTTTTGGATTCTCCCACCTGGATCCAGAAGGCCCCACAAAGGCACAAAGTCCATGGATAGCGGCCAAAATATTGTTGCTGTGGGGAGTTCCCAATGGCGGGACCACCTATCCTGCCTTCTTTCTGCCATTACTCCTCTATATGTCTCTCTCTTTTTTTTTTTGAGATGAAGTCTCACTCTGTCGCTCAGGCTAGAGTGCAGTGGCATAATCTCTGCTCATTGCAACGTCTGTCTCCCAGGTTCAAGCGATTCTCATGCCTCAGCCTCCTGAGTAGCTGGGATTACAGATGCCCACCACCACGCCTGGCTAATTTTTGTATTTTTGGTAGAGACGGGTTTTGTCATGTTGGCCAGGCTGGTTTCAAACACCAGACCTTAGTTGATCCTCCTGTCTTGGCTGGGATTACAGGCGTGAGCCACCAAGCCTGGCCTATTTGTCTCTATTAATTGACATTTAGGTTGTTTCCGTTTTCCTTTATCATAAGCATAACCCCTTTGTGCAATTTTTACTGTTCAACAAGGCCAAGCCAGTTTACACTCACCAAGACCATATGACAATACCCAATACCCATTTTTTACACCCTTGATAATACCAGGTGCTAGAAATCTTTTTAATTTTTACTAAATATACAGGCCCCAAACGGTATTTCCTTTTAGTTTGAAAAAAAATTAGTGAAATTGAGCACTTTTGCATACGTGTATTGAACTTCTTTCTCTTTTATTTCCTTTATTGTGAATTGATACTTTTTCCTCTCCCACCTTTTAATGCTGTCTCTGGAAGTCCCATTAGGTCAATGTTAATACAGACGGGGTGGGATGTTTAAAGCTCAGGTTTTCAAGAGCCAATATTACCCTGTGGCAGGTTACTGTGCTTTAACTGGTTTTATCCATAGACGGAACAATTTTTACTCAGACAAGGAGTTGCACAATGTCTTTCAGGGATGAGATTACCTAGTAAAATTGGGTGTGTGGGCCAGATGTGCCTGAGCTGTACAGCAAGTGTACAGGCTGCAGTGAGAGGAAGGGCAAAGATAAAGGCTATTGAAGCATGACTTTGATTCTTACTGAACAGGAGCCATCAGGAAAGACTTAATGGTGGGGTTAGACCTTCTCAGGCATTGGTAGGTGGAACAATATTTACTGTTCATAAGCTGCAAGGAAGCTGAGTTCTCCCTGCTCTACTGAGCACTCAGGAGATTCTAGGTTAATGTGGCTGCCAGGCCTACATAGGCAGGACCGCAGCAGCTGCTCCAAATGTCATTTCCAGCCAGGGCCAAGGAGGGAAGTGTAGAGGGCTCAGCTTTGAATTTAAGTGCTCGCTCTCGAGCTGAAGAGTCACTCCCACCATGTAGTTTCCAGTTAGCTCTAGATTATAGTTGCCATACTGAGCAAATAGAAATATAAGATATCCAATTAAATTTGAATTTCAGATAAACAAAACAGTAAGTTTTTAGGGCAAGTCTATTTCATGCGATATGTGGAATATGCTAAAAAGTATTGGTTGTTTATCTGAAACTTCGATTTAACTGGGTGGGCTGTGTCTTATCTACCTGCTCTATACTAGGCTGATCAGTTACATACACAATCAATGTAACATAGCTTTAGATGCCCAGGACTGAAATTGTATAGCATATTGTATTCAGGAGCAGCCCATGGTAGAAGAATTGGCCTTTGCAATGGCTCTAGGAGCCCAAACTTCAGAATCATCAAGAGCAGCTTTGATCTTCCAGCTGAGATAAACACGGGGAATGAAAGAGAAGCCATCCTTGGCAAGTCTCACCAGCTTCAATAGGTAGCACAGCACCAAAATGTTTGTTCACATGAGAATGCTAAGTGGGTTCTGGATGGAGCCACATTCAGTGGAACATTGGTTGCCAGAAACACACGGCCCAAAAAGAAAATGAGAAATTAAGATGACTGACTATTCTGGATGGGAAATGAAGATTCCTCAAGTAAGACTCAGTGCCTGAGGCTGCACCATTGCAGAAATATTAGTAAGAACATAGCATTTTCAAAATGCCACTTTATGATAGGGAATTCAGTTTGTATAGGTAGCTTTTTCCCCTAGATATGTACATAGATGGTGCCAAAGTTAACTTTCTGATGGATAATTTCTTCCAATGGAGTTTACATTCCCGGGAAATGGATTCAGGAGAGCCGACATAGACTAACCAGTGTCCTGGTGAACTGTCCTTCCATTTTGTCCTTCTTTCAGACATCAGTGAGTTTTTGCTTTAGAAAGGAAGGAAGGAAGGAAGAAAGGAAGAAAAGAAGCAGCAGAAACTATTACTTATAGAAGCATAGGAGGCCTGTAAACCCAGCACTTTGGGAAGCCGAAGTGGGTGAATCACGAGGTCCAGAGTTCAAGACCAGTCTGGCCAAGATGGTGAAACCCCCTGTCTACTAAAAATACAAAAATTATCTAAGCGGGGTGGTGCACACCTGTAATCCCAGCTACTCAGGAGGCTTAGGCAAAGAATTGCTTGAACCTGGGAGAAAGAGTTTGCAGTGAGCCGAGATCGCACCAGTCTGGATGACAGAGTGAGACTCTGTCTCAAAAAATAAAAATAAAAAAAATAGGAGAACAGGCACTTGTATTTACTGATCTACTGCTGGTGGAAATAAGCTTTATGAATATATTTAAAAAATAATATGACAATATTTATTAAAATTTCAAGTATGCATATTTGTAAATACTCTTAATCCATCAACAATAATTGTAGAGATCCATCCTCCAGATATACATGTATACATATATACATATGTGTTTAGATTTATTTATGTTACTGCACCGTTCGTAATAGGAAAAAATGGAAACAACCTGAATGTCCACCAATATATAGTACAGCCATACCATGGAATAGTCTGCATCTATGAAAAAGAATGTCTGTAGACTTTTTCTTTTAACGCAGTGGCTTTTTTCCAAGATTATGCCCTTTACACCTTGTGAGAGCTTGCTCTGAATTTCTGCTGGCTGAGCTTCAGATAGGATAGTTATGATGGAAAAAACTGTTTGTGATCTTGCATTTAGTAGCAAAACAGGTGTCCCTCTCTGGGGCCACCCACACGATCCTGCTTATGTACTTAACGAGTTCACAGCTTTTTCTCCTCTTTCCCTGAGAGGCAGAGGAAATAGCATCATCCTTCCCCCAAACCGTTTTGGGTTTCACCAGCCCCTGTGTGCATTGCTCCAGACCCTTAGAAATATGACCAATTGGGTGGAACTACATTAAAGAGTTTAAAAAAAAAAGACTTAAGAAAACACTTGGAGTAGGGTAGGTGGGGATAAAAACAAACACAGTATGGGTTTTTCAATAACATCTTGAACTTATAACTCAGTGAAATATTGTATTTGAGCCATTAATGAAACCCACATTGCACCAGTGGCCTTGATGTTGAGTGTGCAGGGCAGGGAGGGAAGGCATGGGGCGGGGGCAGCTGGATTTACCATCCCTTGCCTCTGTGCTCCTTGTTAAGTGCTTGTTCCTTTTTCTATTTGAAGATAACTTTTGAAGCCCCATTGCTTATGTGATATTTCTTTTGGGAAGAATTGGATGAGAAATTCAAAGAACATTTGACTCTATGTCCCGTGCCTGCCACTGCCACCTGGGTAGCCTGAATAACTTCTGGTGGCCCCTGGCTCTGGCCTCGCTCCCCTGGTTTGGGTTGGTGAGAATTCCCCACTGAGCCTGAACTGTTAAAACCGGCCCGATGGAACAGCAGTTCATGGGTGGAGGTGCACAGAGCCCAAAGGAAATCAGAAATCTTAGAAATAGCAGATTTCTAAGCTGGTAAAAACTTTAGAGGAGATTTTTTTTTTCATTTTGTTTTTTTCTTTCTAAAAAAGTACCCCCATCACCTGACCCATAGACTGAAAGGAAATATGAATTCAAGAAAGACTTACTTTAAGCTTCTGACAGTTGCTATAGGACTGGCCGCCCATCAGCCAGTGCTTCTCGGAGTGTGGGCTGTGGATGAGTTGCACCACGCTGCAATGAGGAGATGTGAAAAACGCAGACTTTGCAAAGGCTCCAATTCGGTAGGTCTGGAATGGGACCCAGAAATCTGGGTTTTAAAGGCTTCCAGGTGATGTGTATAGTCTCTCAAACATAGGAACCACTAGACTCAATCTACCCCAGATATGTGTTCTCAGCGCCAGTGAGACAGGCAGGCAGGAAGGCACATTCAAAGTTGTTAGCTGAGATTTGGACCTTGAGCTCTTAAGCCATCCAAGACATTTTCACTGAAAGGCAAAATCGTTCTTCCTGATCATTTGAAGGATTGCGACTTCCCGTATGGCTAAAATTAAGGTCGATACTTTGTCTTATTTCAGTGTCTACATAGGCAAATTGGTGATTCTGGCTGTCCGGAGTCACAGGCTCTCCTTCAGCTGAGGAGAGTTGGTTCTTTGTACTCATGGGCTTTCTTCCACCTGCAGAGGGTGCAAGATGCTGGCATCTGGCAAAGCTGGGCGAGAACAGACAAGAATAGCTGATATTCTTGCAGAGAGGTACATTTTATCTTCTGAATCTTATAGAAACTGTAGACCTCATCCACAGACACATTTTCATACACAAACTTTTGCATAAATTTCTGGAGATACATAGACCTTCCTGAACTCAAGTTTAAGATCCCTTGCTAGAGAAATAACCTTTTTTTTTTTTTTTTAACTTTGATGCTAGGCATTCATGGAAGGTATATTCTAATGGAGCTGGAATTAAAATTATCTAGTTTTCAAGAAAACAGTGGATTGGGTAGACAGCAACAAATATAAAATGTTGATAAATGTTGAAGCTGGGTGATGGTTGTATGAGAGATTATTAATCTACCTTCTTTGGGGTATGGAAGTAGATTAATAACAAATATTTTAAAAAACATCTACTTTTCATCTATACAATTTAAATTTTGTGTCTTAGTTATTGAGGGAATCTGGGATGCCAATTGAGTGTCATAGAAGACTGATCAAGTCACATGGATAAGAAGCAATTTCCAAATTTTGCAGCTATAAAAAATCCTGTATTGCACAGCAAACATCAGCTTCCACTTGTAATTTACAACCTGTCTATTTTCCAGGGATTTACATCAGTCAACCATTGCCACAAAATTCTGCTTACTATGCCATCCCCAAACCTGGTGGCATACAAAAATAAACTTGTATTTGGGATCACGTATCTGCTGGTCAGCTGGGATAAGTTGGCTTCAAACTTCAGGCAAATTGGGACAGCTCTGATGATTTCAGCAGGTCAAGTGTGTTCCAGGCATTTCTCATTTTCTTGGAATTGTTGAGCTGTCCAAGGCAGGTCTTCTCATGACAGAGGCTCAGAGAGCAAGAACATCACGTTATTAATATGCTGTCGAACAAAGCAAGTCCCATGACAAAGCCCAAAGTCAAGGGTAGGAGAAGAACATTCAGCCTCTAGAAGGAAGAACTATAAAGTTATGTGGCGACAAGACTGGATACAAAATAACCAATAATCTATTAACTATAGGGCTAGCACATTGTTTTTTCATTTCTAATAAAACATAGTGACCTCCCACGGGTATTGGAAGCTATCCAGGCCTCAGTTACAGGCAGAGGAACCCACAGTGGACCTCTTTCTCTAACCAGATTTCCCCTCCCCTTGGCTTCTTTGGGGTTTGGCAGGATCATTTCCAATCCTGGTTCTCAAATCTCCTAAAAGTATTATGTCAGTGATTAGGTGGTTATAATATATAAAATCCAAAAGTCTGTCAAATTGGATGCAGACATGTGAGAGCTAAATAGGCACACAAATAGGATGGATGTATTATAGATATCAAAACACACCAGGTCTGTGTTTTCAGGAAGCCGTAAGAAGTATGGGGCTGGGCGCCGTGGCTTACATCTGTAATCCTAGCACTTTGGGAGGCCAAGGCAGGCAGATCATGAGGTCAGGAGATTGAGACCACCCTGGCTAACATGGTAAAACCCAGTCTCTACTAAAAATACAAAAAATTTGCTGGGTGTCGTGGCACATGCCTGTAGTCCCAGCTACTCGGGAGGCTGAGGCAAGAGAATCACTTGAACCCAGGAGGCAGAGGTTGCAGTGAGGTGAGATCTCGCCATTGCACTCCATCCAGCCTGGGTGACAGAGCGAGACTCTGTCTCAAAAAAAAAAAAAAAAAAAAAAAAAGAAATAAGTCTGAATGTACCAGCTTACACCACCAAAAAGCTGGCAAGCTTACTCCCTGTTGTGAGCATGGATTGTGGCAGGTCCATTCTTGCCTCCGATAAAGCTGCTTTTTTTTTAAGGCCAGATAAGGAAAGGCCCAACTCTTTAAACCTGAAATTCAGGTGAAAAGGTTAATATCTTTTCTTTTTCTTCTACAACCTGCCTCAGTTAATGAGTTGTGTTTTGTTTTTTTTTTGTCACTAGGAGGCATATCCCAAATCCCCTTTAGAAAAAAATATATAACAATTTTCCTTTTGGGACTTGCTGTTACAGGCTTCCATTGCTGAAAATTTATTACCTTTAAGTGTAGATAGGACAAACATTCAGGCTAAAGTATAGAAATAGTTATCGTTTTCTTCTAATGAGGACACATAAGGCTTATTTGTGCCATCCATTTAGGGAAAAGATTTGGCGGCTGAATTATAAAAATGGCCCCTCTTCTCTACCTCTTCCTGGATCCTCACCCTTTGCAGTGTGACTTGGAAGCAGCTTCCTCCCACCAAGAGACAGAGTCTGTTTCCCCATTTCTTGAATCTAGGCCAACTTCATAACTTGTTTGATCCAACAGAATGAATGCTCTAAAAGAATGTTCGGAGTCTAAGTTAGAACAGGCTTTGTGTACTTCTACTGTTGTTTAGAACCCTGCTGTGCAGCCACGCAAAGAAACCCAGGTCAGTCTGTTGGAGGATGAGGGAGCACGTTGAGCAGAGAAGGCTCTCCCAGCCAGGCCCCAGCTGACCACATGAGCCTAGCTGACATCATCCAGGCCTGCCCAGATCAGCACAGCTGTCCAGTTGACCTATGGAACTTGCGAGTGAGCAAAAATAAAGATTTATTGTTCTACGCTACTGAAATGTTGTGGTAATAAACAAGAAACACGGGAGGAGTAAGGGAACTCAATTTAAAAAAATGAACCTGCCTAACAGACAGAATGATATCTTCCCAGTGGGATTAGGTGACAATGGGATCAGCTTAAGGGAGAGGACATCAGTACAAAGAAGATGAATTAGCTAATTTTAAGGTGCCCCTGGATGGTTAATAATGATATGTTGTTGTAACAGCAGATCATTTGTTCCATGGCATTTTACAAATATTATAATGTGTCGGGAATTTTAGATGAAATTAAACTCTTAAAGCAATGGGCGCTAAAGTGCTGTTTGTAGGGTCAGACTGAGGTATGGTGGCACCATAGAGAGGACTGGCTAAAACCTACTGGACCTATGCCAAACCTTTGCATATCAAAGAGGGCCAATCAAGTCACATGGATAAGACACAATTTCCAAATTTTGAGGCTGTAAAAAAAATCCTATATGACATACCAAACATCAGGTTCCACTTGTAATTTACAGCCTACTTGTAATTTACAGCCTGTTCCATTTTCCAGAGATTTGTATCAGTCAACTATTGCCACAAAATGCTGAGTAACATTCCACCCCAAAACTCAGTGGCATAAAAAAGTAAACTTTTATTCTGGATCATGTATCTGCCGGTCCGCTGGGGAAGACAGTTGTTGCATGTATTATGGATGCCCTGTTCCACCGTCCAGAGATGTGTTCAGAGAGTTCAAGAGAGTTCTCTCCACTGACTCTTGGTTCTTGGGAGATTTTTTCATGGTGGCCACAACTCAGCATGGCCAAGGTGTGTGGTGAGTGCCCGATTCTTTAAAGGTGCTGGCATCCTAGGTAGGCCTTGGATAAGTTGAGGAATTTGTCTTCTGAAATGACGGAAAGTCTGCTAAATGGCCCATCTAGTTTCCTCCATGAAGAATAATTCCAAAAACCAGTCAACTTCTCTAGCTCTTCTCAACAGTGGAAGACAGATGGTTCTGAAACATGGGATTGCAATTCTCACAAGTCAGGCTTCCTCTGAATTTCCCACATGGAAAACTGCATGGCAGGGAACTATTCGGCAAGGCTGCAGATGTCCCTAAGCTCCATTCCTTCCAGTCCAGCTGGCTGCATGCAAATCCAGAACAGAGTCCCCTATTCCTTTCTCCACATACCACCTTCCATCCCATACTGACCTTCAAGAGACACTAGAAAAGCTGCTATACCTTACTATAAGTATACAGGTACAACACCTGCCCTCTGTCCTCCACCCTCTGCATGAGTTGCCTAGAGTAATTTGGCAACAACACCTTCCTTATAATCTAAGGCGCTTCATACTTTAAAGGTGCTTTCTTTCTTTTCTTTTTTTCTCCTCTTTTTCCTTCTCCTTCCCCCTCCCCCTTCCCCTCCCCTTCCTCCCCTCCCCACCTTCTTCTTCTTCATATTTCGTCTTCTTTCTTCCTTTTCTTCTTCTTTTTGAGATAAGGGTCTTCAGCCTGGCCAAGATAGGAAAATTTGCCTGGTGTGGTAGCAGGCATCTGTAGTCCCAGCTACTCAGGAGGCTGAGTCAGGAGAATCACTTGAACCTGGGAGGCAGAGGTTGCAGTAAGCTGAGGTCATGCCATTGCACTCCAGCCTGGGTGAGAGAGTAAGACTCTGTCTCAATAAATAAATAAATAGAGATAAGGGTCTCACTCTGTTGCTCAGCCTGGAGTGCAGTGGTGTGATCATAGCTCACTGTAGCTTTGCCCTCCCAGGCTCAAGCAGTCCTCCCACTTCAGCCAGCTAAGGAGCTAGGACCACAGGCACAATGCCACCATGTCTGGCTGTTGAAAAAAAATATTTTTGAAGGTCTTGCTGTGTTGCCCAGGCTGGTCTCAAACTCCTGGGTTCAAACAGTCCTTCTGCCTCAGCCTCCCAAATTGTTGGAATTACAGGCATGAGTCACCATGCCTGTCCTAAAAATGCTTTCAATATCTCATCTTAAAAATAAAAATGATTTGGTAGGAAAGAAAGGTTATTCTATGGACAATAGCAATGGAGACACAAAAACTCAAAGGTGACTACAAGAACCTGGTACTAACCCGTAGCCTGATGCTTGTGTGACCCAAAGACCAACATTGCATGTGCAATGTTGACTCAGCTCATAAACGTCTTAACATTGCTCTAATGTTGAAAGATCACTGCAGAACACATTTTCTCAGAGCACCAGAATTTTCCTGGAGCGGCTCTTTTACTTTGCTAATTTGAGCCTTTTTGTTTGGATGCCTTAGAGTAAGTGACAAGAGAAGAGAGGGGAAAAGTTTATTTTAATGCTGCTGAATTTAATGACTAGTAATCGGTTCCACAGGTACTGTGTTCATTGACCTTTTTCCATATGGAGCTCTCAGAAAATTCCATTACTATTGATCCCCTCTGATTTTAATGCTATAATGATGTTGTTCCCGCACACAAGGGAAATGATTATGCGCTGTGACTGCTACACTTTGAATTGTGTGAATAATTGTGTACATATTTATATACATATCTTTGTTGTCCTAGTGGAGTTCTCAATGCACTTGAAATGGTTTGTGAATGTCTTTTCTAAATCCCCTCCAGATGTGTCAAATAACATACTGTAAATCAGACTTTTCTTTCCTTTTTTTCTTTTTCCTTTGGTCTGCTGGTATTTGGTCTTAACGTGCCAAGCATTTTGGATTATACAAAGGAGATTACTATAGAAGAGGTTTGTTCTCTCTGCTGTTTCTCTTTCTTTTCCAAAGAACTCTTTTTCAATGTAAGAAGTCAACAAGCTTCCTGTGTTATTCTTTGGATTTCTCCCTACAACATTCAAACCTTTGTCTAGGCCAGAAGAAGAGTCAAGGAGGCTCCCTCCAGCCTGGCAGCCAGCTTTCAGTCTCCCCTTTCCAAGTGAAGAAATAAATTAAAGCTGACACTTGGAGTGTGTGTATGCCTGCTGCCTTTATGTTTGTACTCGAGTGAGCTTATTTATTTTTGGTCCATTGCAAAAAGATTTATGACCCTTAATTATGAATTCTGACACTCTTGTGCTACATGGATGCACTTAGATTGGTTTTTCACTTTCTGATGGCTTTGAAAAGCTTTTTTTTTCAACTTGAAACCCTCAAGGGCAACAAGGGTCCCTTTTTACAGAGGGTCTGGCCAGAGCCACCGCCTACAAAGGCTGTGTTTGCAAGGCTTGGGCTTCCTCAGGGCCTGGGGATTGACGGATGGATAGTAACCTTGGCCATGGCTTTATTTACTCTTTCTTGGCCCTATCCAGAGAATTCAAGTGAATATATAAAAATGTGTTTCTAAATCAAAGCTGGCAAGCAGAGTGTCAGCCTGGAAATAACCTTTTCATGACATTTCAGGAAAACGAGAGCACTTCATTACTTGGAGTTTAGAAAAGATAACAGTTGATGGCTGATCTGGATGGGATCATAGTATTGGCTCAGCAAGTGTGAAATTGCATTCATTTTGCAAAACAGAAACACTGACGTGACTTTCATGAACAACTCATCCAAACAGATATAGGAAGATATGAGACCCTTGTGTTTTCTTCTGCTAACACACTGCTGCTGCTTCTTGGCCAATCCTCTTCCTTACCTGTCTGATTTGGCTTGGCTGTGCCCCCACCCAAATCTCATCTTGAATTCCCACTGGGAGGGACCCAATAGGAGGTAACCAAACCATGGGGGCAGGTCTTTCTCGTGCTGTTCTTGTGATCGTGAAGGTCTCACAGGATCCGATGGTTTTATAAGCAGGAGTTTCCCTGCACAAACTCTTTTTTTGCCTACTGTCATCCATGTAAGATGTGACTTGCTCCTCCTTGCCTTCCACCATGATTGTAAGACCTCCCCAGCCACGTGGAACTGTGAGTCCATCAAACCTCTTTTCTGTATAAATTACACAGTCTCAAGTATGTCTTTATCAGCAGCATGAGGACAGACTAACACATCATCCCTAATGCCGATGTTTTTCTGCATGTGGTTACTGTGAGATAGACCCCTCACTTGACCGTGTCTTCATAACTAAGCAAGAAGAGAAGTCAGTCTGATGGGAACAGTAGTGGTAGAATTTGGCATTGGCCTAGGCCCTGAGTGCTTTGCAGGTAGCGTAGGAGTTTGCCCTGCAGAGAGGGGTGACGTGAGGAACTTGAGCATCATCTAGAAATCCAGGCATATACTGCAACCTGGGCAGGATTCTTGACTCCTCCATTTCTGCCTCCCTTTCTCAGGCCAGCTTCCAGTTACTGCCTTTTTGGTGTGTGGATCATATCCTTGGGGCTCAGGATGCTGGTGGTAGTGATAGACCTAGAATCTGGCCTTTTTCACTGGAGAGCAGGTGGAATATTTAAATTTTTTTTTGTCAGAAAAATTGTGAGAGAAAAAAATAATGTAATTATAAATTTCATTATAAAATTTAGAATTAAACATAATTAGAAATTTAATTATAAAATAAAGAATTAAACATAATTCTAAGCTTTAAACCAAACCTAAGTATGTTATGGAATAGGAAGTTAAATTGACATAACATTTAAGGGCAAGGTATTGTGGCTTATGTCTGTAATTCCAGCATTTTGGGAGGCCAAGGCAGGAGAATTACTTGGACCAGGAGGTCAAGACCAGCCTATGCAACATAGCGAGACCCCATCTCTACAAAAAATAAAACAGTCAGTTGGGCAGAGTGATGCGTGCCTATAGTCCCAGCTACTCAGGAGGCTGAGGTGGGAGGATTCCTTGAGCCCAGGAGTTTGAGGCTGCAGCGAGCTAAGATTGTGCCACTGCACTCCAGCCTAGGCAACAGAGCAAGACCCTGGGTCTGAAAAAAACCAAAATAACAACAAAAAAGACATAACGGTCTAAGCCTGCAGTGAACAGGCTACCTTCCCAGAGGTCACTGTCACTTACCTCCAGGTGTTAGCATGCTTTGGTGGGTAACTCTGAGAAGCAATGGTCTACAGCACTTTCTATGGCTGTCCCCCCAACCCCCACCTGCTAACTGAACAGGGTTAAAATAAGTTTCCTTGCTGGAGAAAATGACACAGTTTCTTTGGTAAATTCATCCTTGTGAGAGGACAGCAAGTCAAACAACTCCAACTAAAGAAGCCGCCTTCTTCCTCCTTCTTCCCCGGCATTTGCTGTCCCAAGTGATGCTCAAGCTACAGTGGGACACCCTCAAATGCCCGGGCCAGGGCCCCTAAACCTGGACTCCAGGTTACTGAAGGATTTCTCTAACCACCAAGAATTTGCATAACTTGTTCCAAAGATCCCCCAAATGACATAGTTGTCATAAAGAGCCCTTTTGAAGACCCCTGCTAACCATACCAGCAAGCTTGCTGTTGCGATTTTTCAAACCATGAACTAGAATGTCCCTAGTTTTCATTACATGTTCCCCCCATAAGTCCCTGTCCCCATAAATCTTTCGAATGCCAATTAAATTGCAGTACTGTCCTGCTGGCTTACACCTCTCTGATGACATCCCATGAGCTGGAAACAAAACCCAGATTCCTTGCCATGGCCTTCATAACCATGACCTGCTCTGCTTTTCCTTTCATCTCATCTCCTGACTCTCTCCCATATCCCACTAAACGTCAGCCACAGTGGTTCTTTCTCTAACCTAAATGCGCTCACTTTTAGCTTAAGGAATAGGCATCATGTGGATAGCTGGCCACTTCCTGTCACCTCTGTCTCTATGCAAATATCACTTCTCAGTGATGCTTCTCTGACAACTCCATGGGGTGAGGGGCTCCCACGTATCCCCACCCCATACCCAAGGGCTGCATTCAATGACTGCTGTGGAGAAAAATCTCAGGGCGAGCAAGAGAGCTTTTAACGGGAGACTCTGGTCTAGTTGGAAAGATCCAGGATGCTCCCCGGGGAAGTGAAGTTTGCATGTATCTGAGGCTTATGAGAGAGAATTTTTCCAGATGGTAATTTGGTATTAATTTTGTTATTAGCTCAGCTTTGAGAAGATAATATACTGAGAAAAGGAAATCAAATGGGAATTAGCAACACCTTAGAAAACCTGCTGAGTCTCTCCCAGCATGGTAGACTTCAGTTTCAGGTCTTTTTACACTTAAATTCATTGACTTACTGGGCGCAATGGCTTATACCCATAATCCCAGCACTTTGGGAGGGTGAAGCAGGCAGATCACCTAAAGTCAGGAGTTCGAGACCAGCCTGGCTAACATAGTGAAACGTGGTTTATTAAATATACGAAAATTAGCTGGGTGAGGTGGCATGCACCTGTAACCCCAGTTACTCAGGAGGCTGAGGCATGAGAATCACTTGAATCTGAGAGTTGGAGGCTGCAGTGAGCCAAGATTCCACCACTGCACTTCAGTCTAGGAGACAGAGCGAGACTCCATGTCAAAAAAAAAAAAAAAATTCACTGACTTTCCACTTTCACCCTTTTATTTCCTTGTTTCTCGCCTTTTTGTTTTTCTGCAAAGCATTAAGGAACTCTCCTTGCCAAACAGATTTTTTTTAACCAACATTTGCTTTTTTTTTTTCCTCCTGAATTGGTTTATATTTCCAACACTGATACCTTCAACATTATCTTTTCCTACATGTATTCATCTTTCCTGTTTGTCAAACGGTGATAATCAGAGTCTAGTCAGGCTCTCCCAGGTACATTTTTGTTTTTCCTTGAATCTGTGTGCACCACAAAGGAAATCTCTTTATTTAAATCAGCCCCTGGGAAAGGTGGTTGCAGGAGCCATTTGAAGCTTCACAAGTTCCGAGGCACCTTCTTACCTTTCTTAAGGCAGAGCTCATGGAAAGCGGTAACATTAAGTGGAGGCTGGAGATTTAAGAGCTGCTTCAGGTTCCCCACGCTCCCACCTGGGAAAATTCACTGTCACCTCACTCTGTGAGGTGCAGGGGAGGGTGTTCTTTTCAGCTGTCTTTACATCAAAGTGAATGAAGCACCCAGGTGGCCATTCCTGCTCTCCATGCCTGGATTACCTGTACATTTCAAGGAATGGACTTCTTGTCCAGAATCATAGACAGACATCCATGTGGCCAGTTAGGAAATGCCAGTTCTCTGGACCAATAGTTCAAGGTCCAGCTGCCACACTGGATGCATAAGATGTTCATTTGTTTCTCACAGCTGTGATTTACCAACTGCCACCCTATAGCTGGGCAGAGGTCTGAGCACTGGAGCCCCACATATGAGGCAGGCTCGGTGTGCCATAGGCCAGGCATCCCAAGCTCTCAGGTCATCGAGTGTCCCATGGGCTTCTTAAACAAAAAGAGCAAATGTCCCTCTTATATCCCTCTTTGGAGCTGTGGGGATGCATGCTAAGTGCTAACTCTGCCAAGGCAGAGATCTGTACAGCCTGTGAATCTTGAACAATTATCTAAATAAAACATTAATGTGGATTTGAAAAACACGAATTTTCAAGTCAAAAGGTCAGATTTGAGAGGAAGCAATTATAACAAAGAAAAGGATCCCACTTTTTGTGGGTAAGTGTGCTTAGAAGCTAAGAAGAAAAAATACTCTGGATGAAAATGTTTTCTGAGATACTCTTGCAAGTTAAGATTGGTTTTTGCTTTAGGTAAGAACTGAATTGGAAAGAAAAACATTCAGGGAGACAAAAAGCTTACAACAGAGTTTTGGAAAAAGGTCTTTTTAGACTAATGCAGTTTTGGAATTGTTTTTTGGAAATTGTCTTTTAACTCTGTGATCTGAACTTGTGCTTAAAGTTTTGCAGGATAAAGAAGCCTTTTGGTGTTGGCTGCGTATTGTCCTGTTAAGAATTCAGAATTTATCTTATCAAGAGATACAATATTTGATCTAATAGGAATATTTTCTGTCTGTCTTTTTGTGTTTCTTTGAACTGAGAGAATCTGAATTCAATATGAAAAGCAAACTATGATGTTCATCTTTCAAGCAGGCAGCCAGCTTGTTTAGCAATGGTATCTCAAATCAAGGTGAAGTTATATTCATAGCACAGGGATAAATCCTCCACTCTTTGCTTTAGAAATTTATAACACCCTGGAAATCAGGTATTTTTGAGCTGTTTGGTTTCCATTTCTAATGGATTAAAAAAGTTCCACTGAAGTTCTCCCACATGCTAGGTTCTCAATATATGTTTCTTGTTAGATGTACCCAGTATGTTTTAGCTTTTGCTTGTTAAAGTTATTTACATGGCTTAAGGTCAAATGGTGTTGTTTCACATTTCGCTCAACGGAAATGTCACGAGACTCCATTGTTTTTATAGGAAAAGATCAGTTTCAATGAGGTGGTAGAGAACTTCACTTCTAATGTGTCTGTTCAGCAATACATTCACCAGACATGCAAATCTCCTGGAGAAACTATAAAACCATGAGGTCTGTAGTCTGGGGGTTCGATGTGGTGGTTCCTGATCAGAGCCGGGCTGGTTCTCACATTGTCATGCTAGCATGCCAGCAAGGGATAAGGTCAGGAGTAGCATTCTTTCCAAAAGAGGCAATGGAGCAGTGGCGTTGCTTACTTGACGATTATGTAAGAAATTGAGATGTCTGGAGGTCATCGATGGTAACCAGAGGAGAAAATGGAACTGAACGGGCTGCTTCCACTTAGCGAGGCTCCTCTAGGAGATGATTTACAAGTCTCAGAGTCCAGCTCTGGTTGAGCTCAGTTTTACGGAGTTGGAGAAAAGCTGTAAAATAAGCTTAAATCAGCCCATCCAACATTCGAAAGGGCAAGAAAGAAGAGGTGGGAGGCAGGGAGAAAAGGGAGGGGGAAGAAGGAGGAGTGGTTCCAAAATCGGCTTAATTTATTCCTTTCCTCTTTGTCTTTGTTCCCTTGGCTCTATTCTCTCTCACTAAGTCTGCAAGCAGAGCGAGAGGGGGTGAATGGCCAAAATGGTAGCCATCTCTGCTGTTCTGGTTTTAAAGCCTCTAGACTTAGGCGGCCATTTTCCCTTGGATCATGGATGTCCAAAGTCATATTCTATTAGCTCAGCAGCACATGCAAAATAATAACCATAAACCCAGAAATGTGCTGTGGAATTTTCTCCAGCTCTCTTAACGAGCTTTGCAAAGTTCCTCTGTCAAGGAGAGTGGGGAATGTGTAATTTCAAACACATTTTTAATAGTTTCTCTTGGCTCCCTCTGAAGAAGAGGGAGGCATGCTGACGCGGCTCTCAGAGAGGCAGCAACTTTACAAGAGTAATGTTAAACGAATCACCCAGTGTTGGTTGCCCTTGGAAAGCAATGGGGGAGCTGCCTGGGAAACCGCGGATTGTCAGGCAAAACGCAGCACCAGAGTCAGACATGTGGCTCTAGAAGTCAAACCCGTGTGGCCCATAGCAGGTACAAATGAAGACAGGCAGCTTCACAGCTCCCCCATCCAAATTATTCTCAGTTGCATCTGCCTTTCAGTTCTTTTTCCTCTTATAACTAAGCAGGATTTTGAAAAACAGAAGAAAGAAGTGGTAAGCGCGGAAATGGTGGCAGGTGCCAGACCACCAAGAAGCCTCAGTCAAGATGCCTGGCATTCTTGGCTCTCGGCTGTTGCAACAGATAAATACCTAGTGTAGCCTAATGTCTTAGACATGCCAACTGGGAGTCAGGAGGCCTGGAGACCAGGGGAGAGGAGATGCACGACTCATGGACTTTTCTTGCTCAAGAACATCCCATATGAGTCCACTGTCACATTGCTATAAAGAACTACCTGAGACTGGGCAATTTATAAAGAAAAGAGGTTTAATTGGTTCACAGTTCCACAGGCTGTACAGGAAGCATGGTTGGGGAGGACTCAGGAAACTTACAATCATGGCAGAAGGCAAAGAGGAAGTCCACAAGTCCTACATGGCTGGAGCAGGAGAGAGAGAGAGTGGGGGTGGGTGGGCATGCTACACACGTTTAAACAACCAGATCTGGTGAGAACTCATTCATTATCATGAGAACAAGGGGGAAGTCCACCTCCATGATCCAATCACCTCCCACCTGGCCCCTCCTCCAACACTGGGGATTACAATTCCACATGAGATTTGGGTGGGGACACGAATCCAAACCGTGTTACTTCCCCCCAAAAAAAAACTGACAAGAAAACCTTTTACTCAGGACAAAAACAGTCATAGGAAATGAAAACTCTATACCCTCCTACCTGTCTCCATTTCCCACCAGCATTTATAAGTAATTGGCCATATTTTCTTAACTAAAAGTTAGAACCCACAGTTTGAGAGCCAGTCAGAATACTCAAAATCGGGACTATTTTGAAAAATCCCGTGACTATAGTCACTGTAATAATATAGGTTTAATTCACTGAATCTACTGAAGTAACTATAATTTTCAAATTAGGAAATGCCACCTAATTTCTTTTTCAATTAGAAATTGAAAAACATTCTATTTTTTATGAGCTAACTGATTATTAAAAAAGTGATTTCCTCATGTTCGATTTCAATGTGTTATCTGTATTATCTATTTGTAAGGAAGAGAAGAGTTACGGAGTGGGGCTTATTGATGCTGGGCGCTGGAAAAGGCGCTAAGGTTCATCTGTTCCCAGCCTCTCATCAGAGAAGGAAATGGCTTCAAAGAAATGACAAAATCTGTAGCTGGGAAACCCAGGGCCCCACTGCCAAGTGCAGTGTTATTTCCACTAAATTCTGCAGCCCATTGTCTATCTGCTTCATCTGGGCCAGTTCTGCCATGAGGGGTTACTGGCCATCAACCCTTCCCTCTCCTCGAGTTTCCAGTGGAAGACAGTAGGCTGCTTCTTTTACTCCCAAACCATCAGTAGCACTACAGCCGAAGTGGGATCCTTGGGAAGGAAAATGCTAAGTGGAGTCTGGCGTTGGTACAAGTAGGCTAATCATGGCAAATGGCTGGTTGGAGCTCTGAGAAAGACAGGAGCGCTGGGCAGAACCGTTTTCCTCCCCCAAGTCCCGTGTTTGTCATCCCAGTCTCCTTTGGGTCATCTCTGTCTTCCCTGACAAAAACATCTGGTTGTTTCAAAACTGAAATTTTCATGCATTTCAACTCATGCAGGAATGCTGAAAAGCTATTCTGAAAAATATAGCTCCTCCCTGTGCCAAACCAGTTGGGCTGGAATGAACAACTGTTGTTATAAATCTCCGCTCCTGCCTTCTTCAACAGCCCCAGAAGGTACAAAATAGAATGTTTCATGAGACCAGCCAGACGGATTGAATCAGACCTGCCCAGAAGAGCGGTGTGCCTTAAGAGTATGGAAACACCCCCTTCTCTCCTCCCTCCTCTTTTTCTTTCAGACAATTTCTGAGACTGCTGATGAGAGGCAAGCATGTCAGGGTTCTCGGTGTTCACAACAAATTTTTTTGTGTCTTTAAGTGGAAAAATATTTTATGACATGGCAGAACAATTTCTTGTTCTGTGAGTGATTCACAAAGAAAACTCAGCGACCTAATGATGTGTGTTCTTGCCAAAGCCAAGGGAGGGAAAGGGATTAAAAACAAATGACCCAGAATCAAAAGGCTGAGACGAACTTTGGAAGTCACTTAAGATGGCAGGTCACCTTTCCCCTTGAGAACTCTTAGCAGTGGACTTTCCTCAACCACTGTCCATTACTTCAAACCCACTACTCAGTTTTCCTTGTCCGCAGAGTGAAATGCCCACCTCAACATTCCATGAAGAAAACATCTTGTCCACTTAGGCTTCACTTTTGTGTTTTATTCACTTATCATTATTTCCCAGTAATGTGCATTCTCATCAAGCTTGTCTATTGTAGCTCTTTGTTTTGTAGATAATTAAGTGCTATAATTTCTGTCTGCAAAGTATCTGTCTGCAGATGACTTTGATTTTGCCACCATAGAGAACTCATGCTTTGCAAGGCAGCCCATATCATTCATTGTTAGACAGGTGTAATCCCAAGGAAAGTCATTCTCTCACTGAACGAGTCTGTCTCCTTGCCCCTCCTGAATTATTCCTTTTGCAACAACTTCTTCCTCTTGATAAGACAGTCCTTTAAATATTTGTAGAGAATACCCCCATATCATCAAAGAATTATCCCAAGCTGCTCATCCAATTTTTTCAGTCATTCATTCAGAATATACCCTATTCAGTCTTCCTCCTCTACATTCATTCTAGTTATTCTGAATAATCCCATCTTCTTCATAAGAGATTATGCCAACCTGAGTATCCTCCATTCTGTTTTTCTGTGATTTATTTTTGGAGAACAAATGTAAGACTTTACATCTCTTCTCTGTTAAGATTCATTCCATCAGTTTTGGCTGGTGTATGAGATTGTTGACAGCATTTTGAATTTTGACTCTGTATTCTAGAGTCCTGGCTATCTGTCTTGAGTTTTTTCACTTGCATTGTTGACACAGGGGGCCCTCTCCTCTGCAGATTTCACATCCTTACATTCAACCGACCGTGGATGGAAAATATCTGAAAAAAAAAAAAAAGAAATTAAAAAACTGTTCAACAATAAAAATAATACAAACAGAAAAAAATATAACCTGAGAACTATTTAAGTAGCATTTTCATTGTATTACGTATCATAAGTAATCTAGAGATGATTTAAAGTATGCAGAAGGGTGTGTGCAGGTTATATGCAAATACTATGCCATTTTTTATCAGGAACTTGAGCATCCTCAGATTTAAATATGGAGGGGTCCTGGAACCGGTCCCCTGTGCTTATTTGCTGTCTTTATAAAATGTATTTTGTGCCTTCATAAAAGTCACTGATGAAAAGTTGAAGTTTTAGAAACTACTCCCTGGATGGTATCAGGCCATGAATCACTCTTCAGATTTAATTGTTCATCAATTTCAAATCCAGCCCCCTATTTCACCATACTTTCTATTAAAATATTGTTAAATATTTCATCACAGGTTTTGCTGAAATTATTGCATAACATATCCACCACAGTTTTCTCATCAACCTGAAGATGCTGTCAAAAATGACACTAAATCTATCATAGAGAGACTTCCCTATAGGAAGCTATGGTGGCTGTGCCGGTAGAAGCTTTCTTTTCTAAATAGAAAAGAAACTTCTCATGAACCTATTTGTTTATCTGCCTTGGTTGCTGGCATCTTCCTTGGTTTCCCTTTGGACCCCATATCCTGCTTTTTTTCTTCCCAGGCAGGGTCTTGCTCTGTCACCCAGGCTGGAGTGCAGTGGCGCAATCATAGCTCACTGCAGCCCCAAACTCCTGGGCTCAAGCCATCCTCCCACTCAGCCTCCTGAGTAGTGGGACTACAGGTGTGCACAACCATGCCCGGCTAACTTTTAAGTTTTTTGTAGAGATGGGATTTCATTATGCTCCCTAGATTGGCTTTGAACGCTTGTGTTCAAGCAATCATCTCGCCTTGGCCTCCCAAAGCACTGAAATTATAGGTGTGAGCCACTATGCCCAGCCTAGAGCTCCTTCTAAACTTCATTCAGAGTACCAAGATGCTTTTCACTGATCATCAAAGAATTTACCTAATTCCTTTCCAATATGACACCGCCATTCTAATGATAGCTCTCTGTACCTTAACCCAAAAGAATGAGTAAAAGGAATTTGTGATAACACCAGTTCTTGGTGTCATCAGAATGCCTGGGATGCTCTTATTCTGTAGAGTAGACTGTTCTCTTCACGTTAAATATTGTTTGTGCCTCTGAACTCTCCACCCACAACCACCTCCCTAAACCCTACACTCTAACGTGGGCAAACTTGGGCATGCCTGTGGCATGATGGGACTTTTCAATGTTCCCAGGCCAGGCTTCTTTAGCTAGAATTGAGATGGTCTCAAAGGACTTTTTGCCTTCAAAGGTAGTTTCTAGATGATGCTAACCTAAGTTAGACCAGTTAAGGTGTTTTTATTTGTTTGTTTTGTTTTAAGAGACAGGATCTCACTCTGTTGCCAAGGCTGGAGCGCATGGTGCAATCAGCTCACTGCACAACTCCTAGGCTTATATGATCCTTCCACCTTAGCCTCTTGAGTAGTTGGGTCTAGAGACACACCCCATGCCCAGCAGTTGAGATTTTTCAAAACTTCCACCCCTTCTTTTTCTCATCAGTTTTTCCAACTGCCTTCTTCACGAGCAGCAAGCAAGAAGTCTCATTCATTCATTCATTTTTTCAACAGAGTCATGACACACCTACTATGTGCCAGTCCTCAGTAGGCACACAGGATTCAGAGGTGAGCAACGCAGACGACCCTGCCCTCGGGGTGTTACCTGGTCCAGCTAGGAAGGGTGTTACCTGGTCCAGCTAGGTGTTACTCTCGGGGTGTTACCAGTCCAGCTAGGAAGACAGATATTACACACATAAAAACAACAGTGTGGGATGAAGGTGATGAGAAAGATGGGGGCATGGTTTAGCTGAGAGATCAAGGCAGTGAGCAGAAGGTAACCCAGGAAGGCGGTCACCTGAGTGTACCCCAGAGCCTAAACAAAGCCGGCTACCTGTGGGGACTGTGCCCCGAATGATGTCCCCCAAACTCTTCTGAATGCTCCCAGGGTTGAGGGTTTGTCTGCATCTTAGAGGGGATCTAATACGGTCTCATTTCATAGCCCATCTCAGTTTAAACTCTGGGGCTTCACAGCTTTTGTTTATCTACAGAATATTTACCTAACTGTGGGCTTATTTATTTTTCGGAGGAAAGCGTCTGTAGCACTTCCATTTCCTTGCTGCCGTAGCCAGATCTCCCCACCGAGACTCCCCTTCCTCTTCAAAACACCAGTGATGCCCAGAAGTGCCCTGAAGTCACCTTTTATAATTAGACTTTCTGACTTCTATCCCAAGGGCAGTGGATTTAAGAAACGAGGGCTGGGAAATGTGTTTTCGACGGCCATAACCAAGGCTCCGTTTATATGGCCTGGCAGCCTCAATGGAGGGCACTGTGCTTCTGACCCCGTCTCGCTGGGGGCGTCAAGGTCTCCTGGGCTGGCACACAGACGCCCAGGACAGAAGAAAGAAAGGTGAAAAGCAATTTAACTAGCGGACTTTTCTCAGATTTGTCTGTCTCTGCTTTTGATCTGCTTGGGCAGGGGCTGCTCGCACCCTAAGTGCAGCCTTCCACTCCCCTGGGTCTCCTACCTGCCCCAGACCCCTCTCCTTAGCCAGACAAGGTGACTCTTGCAGACTGTGGCTGGATGGCCTCTCTATCATCTCGCCAGACATCCTTGAATTCCTCTTTCTCAGACCATCCCAGGGCTTGTTCCCTCCAGAAACACCCAAAACAGGAGTGAGAAGCTTTGCACAGAAACCCGGAGCTGCAGCGCCGCAGAACGCGCCTGCAATCGTGGAAAATTTCTTTTGCACTCTCCCTAAACATTTGACAAGAATTAAAGTTCCCCCCAGGGGAACCAATTTCACAGATTGAAACCAAATTTTTTCCTTCTTATATGGTCTCTCTCTCTGTGTCCTGTTGGAAAGAAATGATTTCTTCTGAAATAAAGCCGCTTGTGCTGGGAGTGCAGTGGTAAACACTGCCTGCCTAGAATGCCCCCGGTTTAAATTAGGGTGCTGCGGCCAGGCCTGTGTTTACTGTTCTGAATGCTTTTCAGAGCTGTCATAAGCCATATCCTACTGTGGCACCGAGGCCTGGCCAAGGCGAAACCTGTTTTCCCTGGAAAAATAATAAAATGTGGAGCAGGGCTCTTTTAAAATGGCTTCTGTTTCACAATTCCAGTTGACTTTTCTTTTGGGAAATGATTCCCCATTAGGCCTTCAAGGTGGAGGAAGGGGTGGTGAGGCAGAGGGGACAGGAAGGGGAATGGAAGGGGATGGAGAGGCAGAGGAAGGCAGAGAAGGCCCCCTTTAAACGCTGTGCTCTGTCCTCTGCCCTAGAGCCAGGCTGGCTTGGGCTGAGCCCTTTCTGACCGGGTTGGGCTCAAGTTGTCTGACAGCGTGGGACAATCGAGGCACCGCAGAATCTACATTCAACCAAGGAGCAGCAGTTATCCCCTGTCTGTCCTAGGGTCCCTTATGCAGCTCTGGTGGGCAGGGCTCCCTTCAAACAGGGACAGGGGCCAGCATCACCAGACAGAATCTACATCTGTAATGAAGGCGAGCTGCCACTGCATGTCAGCAGCTGGTGTCATTTTAAAACCACGGAGATGGGCCAGGGAAAATCCCAGGCGTCCGGGGGGCAAGTCAGCTTCCAGGAAAACAAAAAATGGAAATGAGGGGCTCTGGGCTGGGGAGGAGAGGAGCAGGAGTCCACTGCGCAGAGACACAGGGCCATAAATATGCATGTCTGGCGATGTGCATTGCAAATTGAATTCTAACTCACATACACAGGGTATATTGTAGCATGTTTATGACTATCCCAGAAAGGGTGGGGAGCTCAAATACACATTTGGAATTTTCATTGGAAACACATGCGCAATTAACAAAAACAAGAGGGTATCTTAGAAAAATTAAACCTGCACCTAAGCACTGGCAAGCTGGCTTATTTCAATGTGCTCTGTCGGGGCATTACGGCACCCTCCTGATGTGGTGGTGGCGGTGCAAGTCGAAAAGGCTTTGGGACACCTTTAGCCCTAAGGCAGCGTTTCCGGAGCTACGCTACCTACAGACAGGGCGAAGGACGCTGGGCCCAATCTTTTATATTTAACACCCCATGAGTCTTTAGTTATCCAGTTTGGAAAAGTGATTTAGAGAGAACTGACTCATTTAAATTTTAAACTTTTTGTTTCTCAAATGGAACACATTGGTATGACCAACCTCTGGGCCGTGGAAAAGAATGTTAGTAGCGCCCAGAAATCTCACTCAACTTCCCTTGCAGGTACTACCTTCTCCTTCTTATTCATTATGTTTCATTATTTACTTATTTATTTATTTTTAGTTTTGGTGGGTACGCAGTTTTTCTTGTTAGCTACTAAAGATGAGGGTGATTTATCTTGTGCCAGAACTTCAGGGCAAAGCCATCCCACAAGTCCCCAGTGCTGTGATGTGCCAGGCCCATGCCATCCTCAGCAGCAGTGAGGCTTCACTTCCCTGGCTGTGCTTCCAGCCTCTCAAGATTCCCTGATGCCACCCAGTCTTCAGGGACAGGCTCAAATACCATCTCCCTGCAAGCTCTCCAGATCTCTCCCCTCCGAATTCCAGTGGCACGTGGAGTTCATTAATTCACTCATGTGTGTTGAGAGTCGACCAATTCCAGGATCTTTATTCTCAAAGAATTTAGCACCATCTAGGGGGAGATACACAAATGGTGATGATATATTGGGGTAAAAGACAAATATCATGCTATCATCACTGCCAGGGCTGGAAAGTACAGAAAGTGAGAGGGTACTCAAGGGGGAGCACTTCTCTCGGTCTCAAGAGGTTAGGGTTCGAGATCAGCCTGGCTAACATGGTGAAACCCCAGCTCTACTAAAAATACAAAACTTAGCTGTTGTGGTGTCAAGTGCCTATAATTCCAGCTACTCAGGAGGCTGAGGCACGAGAATCGCTTGAACCCGGAACGTGGAGGTTGCAGTGAGCTGAGACCATGCCACTGCACTCCAGCCTGTGTGACAGAGCCAGACTCCATCTCAAAAAAAAAAAAAAAAAAAAAAAAATAGGTTAGGTTAGGGCTGCTTCCTAAAACAAGAGGAGCCTCAGCAGGGATGCGAAGCACTAATTCAGAGCTGTCCAGGTGAAGGGGCCGGTGATAAGGAGAACAGAATTAAAGGCAGTGTGAATAACGTATGCAAAAAAAGAAAAGGCCTGGGAGGTGAAGTTGGAGAGACTAGCTGGGATTAGATCGTGAAGACATGTCCGTTTATGCTCTGGGTGACTATGCGGATCAGTTTGCCCTGGGATAAACTCTACTTACACCTGTGGTCCCAGCATAGCTATTACCATCTTCTCTCCTTCATATTCATTAAAGATTGGTTTGGCTGGGTGCAGTGGCTTGTGCCTGTAATGCCAGCACTTTGGGAGGCTGAGGCAGGAGGATTATTTGAGCCCAGGAATTTGAGGCTGCAGTGAGCTATGATCACACCACTACACTCCAACCTGGGTGACAGAATGAGACCCATCTCTTAAAAAAAAAAAGTGATTGGTTTAGACAACTAATGATCTGTCACCCCAGTTAATCCACGCCAAGGAATTTGAACTTAATCCTGAAGATAGGTCCAAGGAACCAGTGAAATGTTTCCAGAAGGAAAGAAACATGATCAACATTTGCATTTTAGGAAGATTATTTTGGCCATAGTAGAAGAAAATAAGGCTGGAGGCAAGAGACGTTTTAGGAGATTATTGTATTTATCCAAGGTAGGGAGGATGGTAGTCAGGATTAAAATACTGACAGTGATAATGGATAGATTCAAGATAGATAAGAACTCTTGAGAGAGAGGAATCACGAGGACTTGGTGATTTTACTTACTCTATGTTCATTAGCTGTTTATTTCCTTCTAAGATTTAGATCCAGATTCTGCTGGTAGCGCTTGGGTTCTAGGAACACAGAACACCTGCAAGTGCTGGAAGAAGACAATGAGGCAAGCTTCGGTGTGGTATCTTCCCTGTCTGGAACACAGAGCTTTCTTGTGCTGAGCAGGCTCCCAGAAAATGGTTTGGGTTGAGACCAAGGTCATGGCTGAGGCAGGACAGTACTGGTTTGGAGTGTTAGAGACGGCGTGGTAGCAATGGGGTTCTCCACAAAGATATCGCCCTTTGACTAGGAGCTGGGTTTGCATCCTATAGACCTGAGGAATGTTACAGGCTTGTGAGTTACATTTTGAAAAGCATTTTATCAACACTTCTAGAGTGGAACAAACTCCAGTCAATGCCACATGTGTTTTCCATGTGTGTTCCGACTGTGGAGAGTAACTAAACAACTCTGTATTGAACTTGTCAGAATATAGTAAAAAATCGGCTAATTACTTCAGCATGAAGCCTACTGAACACTCTCCCTTAATCATCAGAAGCGGGTCCTGTCAGTGAGCACCAAGGCTCAATAACACCACCTCATTGTGTTTCTTGGACAACTGCAAAAGCTTATCTTTCACTGAAAATTTTTCTCCTTTTTGGATCCTTTGTCCCCTTAATAGTCATCGTTACTAACTACATCAAGGCTTCAGTGCTGGGAAAAGTACCATGCCAAGAAATACCTGAAATGGGAATGCACGTTCATGTTGGAGTAGCAGTTTTTGCCAGAAATAACTCTAGCAATGAATTGAGTTTTCTAGGCTGCTGATTCCATTGCCTGAAAGCACAGCAAGTATAAACGTCTGCCAGGTGGATATGCTATTTAGCATATTTGCTTTATCTCTGAGAGGCTAACAATAATGACAGAACAAGTTAAAGGAGCTTTGAGCCCATGAGGAAAAGTTAAAAGATTTGTAACATTTACGAAGAAAAACAATCGTTTCTCTTGATCTTTCTTATCTCTTGTTTCAGCTCCCTTTTAGCATCTAAATGATCTGGGAAAAAAAAGAAAAAAAAAAAAAGAAAAGAGAAAAGAAAGTGAAAGCAGTGAAAAGAAATAGTAAGTTCTCAAGTACAGAGAAGGCATAATTATTTATATGTTGAATGTGTATAAACTTGCTATTAGGTCAGGCTAAATGACGCACACTTGTAATCCCAGTGCCTCAGGAAGCTAAAGAAGGAGGGTCACTTGAGACCAGGAGTTCCAGACCAGCCTGGGCAACATCACAAGACCCTGTCTCTAAAAAATAAAATAAAATAAAAATAAGTAAAAATCTGGGTATGGTGGCACATTCCTATAATCCTAGCTACTTGGGAGCTGAGGCAGATGATTGCTTCTGGCCAGGAGTTTGAGGTTACAGTGAGCTATAATTGCTCAACTGCACTCTAGACTGAATGATAGGATGATACCCTATCTCTAAAAACAAACAAAAACAACAACAACAAACAAAACAATGTGAATAGAATGTCAAAATATTTGCTGAGTGCAATTGACATCTGGGTTATACTTATATGAAGAAAACAGCAACTTTTACAAGAGAAATATTTTAAAAATAAAGACAATTACAATGATGTTAAATGCACTCTGATTTCATATGTAAATCCTAATAGAGGTTTTTTTTAATCAAAATCAATCAAATGATCATAAATTTTAGCCAAAATAATAAAAATAAAAGAAAAGGCAATATTTAAAAATTTATTGATGTATAACTTAATGTAGTGAAATGCACAAATCCTGGGTGTACAGCTCAGTAAGCATTTTTATGTGTACACACCTATATGACCACAATCCAGGTCCAGTTATAGAACATTTCCAATATTCCAGAAGGCTTCTTTGCACTCCTCTCAGTCAGTAAATCCAACAAAAGACAAGCATTCTCCTGACCTCTATTCCTATAGATTAGTTTTGTTTATTTTGAATTTCGTATTAATGTAATCAATTAATACAATTGATAAGATTAATAAAATCAATCTTTTAATCTTTCATGTGTGGCTTTTATTCAACATTATACCTTTAAGATTCATTGATATTGCAGCATGTAGCAGCAGTTTATTATTTTTCATTGCTTCATTGTGCTCCATTTCATGAATATACCAACATTTTAAAAAATAAATTCTTTACTGTTGATAAACATTTGGGTTGTTTTCTGATTTTTAGCTATCATATTCTTGCACATGTCTTTTGGTGAAAGTAAATACTCATTGTTACTAGAGGGAAAGCCAGGAGGGTTACTGTTGGACCATGGAGTACACAGTGCATATCTTTAGCTTTAACAGACACTGCCAAACAGTTTAGAAACATCTGTACTAATTTACACTGTCACCAGCAGTATTTGAGAGCTCTAGATGCTCCAAATCCATACCACCACTTGGTAATGTTTATTCTTTATTTTTAGCCATTCTGGTAGATATGAAAATAGATGTGTTACTTTTATTACATTCAATGGCAACAGCTGCAATTACTTTTGCACCAATCTAATATATAAGATGTTAAAATTAATCACACAGTCACAGAAATTAAAAGTCTGGGGCTTTGCTGCCAGAACATTGATATTATTATAACAGAGTAGAATTAAATACATTTCAGTAAATGAAAAAAGTAGCCCTTCACATCAGTAGGGAAAGAATGGATTGCCCAGTGAATTGTGTTGATAATCAGTTAAAAAAAAAAAAGGAAAGTGACATGATTTTGTTAATTGATGAAGAGGTAACGACAGCTGGGCATCCCACGTCAAGATTGGTAATCTTGACCACTCCCAGTATCTCTATTGGTAAATAAAATATGGTTGAATTGGTTGTCAGCTAAGATCAGCTCAAACGTTCTGTAGTCAGTCTAAACTGAGATGGCTGATGCTTTTGTTTGTCTTTTTCAAAACTCAATTAAGCAGTGGCATTTGGTAAATCAAAATAGCAAGACAAAAGTAAAAATAAACTTGTCTGGTTTCCTCTCTTGAAAGCAGAGGAGAGATGACTGAGATGGGTTCATTCTAAGCCCCAAGGGCCTGAGGGACTCTTGGAGCTTTTTGACATGCACTGTTTGTTTTCAATGGGAAATTACTCCAAATGTAATAAGGAAATATTTTGCTGAGTAAATAGATTCGTTTACATCTTGTGGCACAGACGGTTAGAAAGAATCTTGGCCTTTTAGTTCACTTGGCTGAAACCCCTAGTCAAAGAGAGGGATTTCTTTTTTCACCAGTATTCCTGTCTTTCCAAGGTATTCTTCCTCCTCCTTCTTTTGAAATTAGATATTTTCAGACACTTGAAATCCAGGGAGGGAAAAGAGACTTTATTCTACTGTGATGGGGAAGAAAATTATTAATGTTTTGTGGTCGCAGCCTTTCCTGTACCTCCCTCTGCCTCTCTAGAGATAATTATAGCTTTGTCAGCTCAGAGCTCAGGGTTTTATGATGTAGAATTGAGTTAATGGTGAGCCAGAGACACAACTGGACAAGTGGGACATAGGGATTACATTGGAAAGAACAAGATTATTCATGAGAAAGAAAGCCAGAAAGGAAAAGGAGGATGAATGGAGGGATAATGGGAAGTAGCAGGACTTGGCCATGGAGAGGTTTGGAGTGGGAGATGAGAGGAGGGAGAAAGAGGTTTCCGGGGTCAGTAGCAATTTCTGTGGTGGGTTTTGAGAGAGGAGGATACCCATAGAGGGGATGCGGCATGATCTGCTATGCACTAAAAGTGTAGTTCCCTCCACATTTCTTGGCAATTTCTCCCTAAATAAAAGTTTGGAACTGATTTAATTTATAGTTTGCTTCAGAGTGTGGTTTTTTGAAAATGTGTAGAGTGGGGGTCGGGGAGTCCTAGTTGTATTTCGGTTACACCATAAGAACCGAAGCTTGTGTCACTCTTGGCCTTTGCCTCTCATTTCCTCCTGGCCGTGCCCCACCTTCTTGCCTCGCAGAAAGGATCGCCTATTTCTTGTTCCCTGGCTGTCTCTCTGCAGCACCCTGCCTGTCACTGATTCCTCAAATGCTGATAAGGTACAGATGCATCTTTTAAAATACCAACTTAAAATACCACCAATGTCACCTCATCTTTGTCCTTATTTGTAGTCTCTGAAAAAAATCATGAGTTTGGAAATGATTATTCCTTTCAAAATGACTGCAGGATCTCCCTATCAACTGGCTACTAATAGCCATAATGATATCCCTTTGAATGACAAAATCCATATGTATTAGTTGGTTCCCATGCTACTAATAAAGATACCCGACACTGGGTAATTTATAAAGAGAAAGAGTTGTAATGGACTTAAAGTTCCACATGGCTGTAGCTAGGGAGGCCTCCCAATCATGGCAGAAGGCAAAAGGCATGTCTTACATGGTGGCAGGCAAAAACAGAATGAGAACTAAATGAAAGGGGTTTCCCCTTATAAAATCATCACATCTCATGAGACATATTAGCAACCATGAGAACATTACTGGGGAAACCATCCCCATGATTCAGTTGTCTCCCACCAGGTCCCTTCCACAACATGTGGGAATTATGGGAGCTACAATTCAAGATGAGATTTGGGTGGGGACACAGCCAACCTCTATCACCATGTCTACAGTGAAAATGTTCAATACCAGGTCCTTGCTACCTCACATATCCTTCCCCTGCCTCCACACACTATTTCAGTGCTGTGGATATAGTAAAACAGACTGAAAAGAATCCTGCTATCATGGTGTTTATAATGTAGTGGAGATACATACAGTTTTTAATAATGGGAAGAGCTAAGGAAGGTGGTGAGCAGGAAGGCGTCTTCCAGAGTGATTGGAGAAGACTGAGTTAGGGAGATGATTTCAGAAAGGTTATGGGCAGAATGGGGAAGATCATGCAGAGACTTGCTGGTTAAGATGAGGACGTGGGTTTTTATGATACTTTATGTGAGATGGGAAGCCATTGGAAGGATTTGAGCTGAGAAGGTACATAATGTGACTTAAATTTTAATAGGATCACTTTGACTTCTGTTTTGAGAATAGACTGAAAGCAAGGGAAGACACAAGGAGACAAGCTCTGAAACTTTATAGTAATCTAGATGGAGGAGGATGGAAGCTTGCACCAGGGTAGTTGCTGTGGTTGTGGTGAGAAAACAGATTCTAGCTTATTTTTAAGGAACAGCTGATGTGATTTGCTGACCAGCTGGATACAGGATGTGAAAAAAATAGAGGAATCAAGGATGAGCCTAGGTTTTTGGTAGGATAAAGTTGCTATTAACTAAGAAAGGGAAGACTGTGGATGGAGCAGGCTTGGATGGAAATATTAAGAGCTCAGTTTTGGACATATTAAGTTTAATAAGACTTCTAAGTGGAGATATTGGGTAGGCACTTGTATAGATGAACTCAGGCAGTAGTTTGGACCATCCAGTTGTTCAGTGGGTTACCATTACACGGATAATATTTAAGGCCATTAGACAGTTTATGATCACCAAATAAGTGTTTATAGACGAAATATGAGACTCAAGGAAATGGGGCACATCAATGTTTGGAAGTAAGGGAGATGAGAAAGAACCAGAAAAGGAGACTGAAAAGTGTGGCCTGAGAAAGGCTGTCCTGGAAGCACAGTGAGGAAAGTGCTTCAGGAAGGATGACATGATTGGTGTCAAATCTTACTGATAGACCAAATAAAATGAGGACGAAGTTGACCATTGGATTTAGCAAAGTGGAGTTCATTAGTGGTGTGGACAAAATTAATTTGAGTGGAGTGGCATAATGGTGAAAACCTTATTGAAGAACTGCATAGAAATGATTCAACAGAGAGAGTGAAATTAATATAAAGGGGAAAGAATTGCTGGAACAATGTCTTTTGATAGGGAACAGAAGGTGATATCTAACACTCCAGTAAAATGGTAGGTGTATTATTATAACAGGACAGAAAGTAGAGAATATGGGAACAAAAGACAGTTTATAGAAGGATGTGGTGGTTAGAACTAGTGGAAGACATTTCTGGTTGCTTTTGTTTTCTTGGCGAAATAAGAAGCAAGATGACAAGCTGGGAAGGAAGGAGAGAAAGAATCGGGAAGAAAACATGAAGTGGTTTTTCCAGGAGAGTGGAAAAGTGATCAGAGTTAAAAAAAATACATAGTATAACGATGAGAGAGCATTAAGTTCCCACACTTCATGATAATGAATTAAAACTAAACCAATGAACATAGTTGTGCTTTTTAAAAACTCACTCCTAGATAACTGCACCAGTGAAGATGCCAAATAGATATAGACTTAGATTTAACTAGGGTCAAGATTTTTATCATGAGAGTATTTCTGAAGCGAAAGAATATGTCAGAATTTCACTTGTTTGTCATTGATTGGAGGGATATCTTTGTCGAGTTGGGTAATAGTTTTTAAATTCCAAAAGGATATTCTCTTAATTTTTTTGTGCTAGTCATAATGTGTAACACTGAAACATACAACACTCTTAATTTTAACATTTAAGAATCTGCATTCTTCACATTTTCTTCTGATTTTCTTCAATCTAGACCAGATCAGAAAAAACTATTTTCGTAAAGAACCACACATTATTTTATCTTTGCAGGCCATGTGGTCTTTGTGGCAATTACTTAACTTTGGCATTTATAGCACAGATTAATGATAGACAGTAGTAAACATGGCTGAGCACCAATAAAACCTCATCTACAAATACTGCAGTTTATAATTAACATAACTTTCACATGTCATTAAATATCATTCTTTTTCTCCCCCAATCATTAAAACTAAACATTAATTTTAGCTTGTGGATTCTAGAAGAATTAGTGGCAAGCTCTGTTAGGCCACAGTTTGCTGATCCTTCATTTACACAATTAAAAAATAGCCATAGTAAGAAAACAAAAACAAAAACAAATGGAGGTCTGATTTACAGGTTTCGTCAATTTCCTGGTCTAAGTACACCGATTTGGCTGATTTCAAGCTACTAATGTGACATCACAGAATGTGAAGTTGCACCCCAGTAGCATTTTACAGCCATTGAGTCTTTCCACCATACAGATACAACAGACAAAAAGAAACTTAAGACAGCTAATAGTAACATATAAAAAGTAATTAGAAAGTAATGAGTTTTGAGTATGTATTATTATTATTATTATTATTATCTTTTTTGCTCACGCTCAAGTACAGTGATATAATCATAGCTCACTGCAGCCCCAAACTCCTGGGCTCAAGTGATCCTCCCACTTCAGCCTCCTGAGTAACTGGGACTACAGGAACATGCCACTATGCCACCCAGGTAATTTTTTAAAATGTTTTTTAGAGATAAGGTCTCACTTTGTTGTCCAAGCTAGTCTCCAGCTCCTGGCTTCAAGTGATCCTCCTGTCTCAGCCTCCCAAAGTGCTGGGATTATAGGCATGAGTGCTTTGCTTTACTTTCATTTCTAATATTGTTTCTAATTATGAATTTATATAGTTTAATTTTTAATAGGGATGTGTTTAACAACTGGATCAGAAAATTCCTGAAAATTTAACACTTAGTTCTTGCAAGTCATTATGAAGCCATCTCTAGCACTCTTATTCTGGGGGCTCTCAAATAATCTCAGCTACTGGAGGAGAGCCTTGCACATGCGTGCTCTTATTTCCAGTGCACAGCCATCCTCCTTGAAGCTCCAGAGCCTTATCCTCCACAGAGTCATCCCAGAGCCCTAGAAGAGACATCTTTTCTGAGCTCTGATTGGCTCACTGGCATCCCTTCTCTTGCCCCAAATCAGATCTATCAAATTCTGCAAGATTTGGAATTCAAACTAAGAGATGGCCAGTTATTGTTAGCTGTGGCTAGAATGATATGACATAAAACCCAGTGCCATTAGGGCAGAGAGACAAGAAAGGGAACCTGAAGAAAAAAAAAAAGGAATGAAACAGATGCATGTGAAGAATTACAGTTTTCAGTTGTACAGGAAGGACTTCTTCAGTTTGCCAATTCCTGCTTCAAGCGCCTTGTAATGCCCAATTGCCCTTGAATTCTATGAGTATATTTTTGAATACATGTCCTTTTTTTAAAATGTTTAAGATAACATAATGCTTTCTATTACTTGTACTTAATCTTAACTAATGAGTTAATGAGTTAATGAGTTAAGAACCAAAAGTAATTCTGCCCTTTTCTGAATCCCCTCTGCATTTTACCCGGCACTCAGTCTTTTCTATGTTGTATGACAGTTGTTTATATGTACATTTTATCTCCTCTATTGAAGAGAAAAAGGGATAAAAGGTTGTTGATGTATAAATAGAAAGGTTGTTGATGTATAATTTGTTAACTTTGGCGGTTCTTTCAATGGCTTTGGCAAAATGGGGTGATTCATAGAAAAAATAAAATGTAGAGATATCTTTAAATATAATTGAGATAAATTTTTGATATTACCTCTTTTCTCCAGAACATTTTTTGGAGAGACAAGACATATACACGTGACACAATTACAGAAACATGCAATGATGCAATTCCTCAATTCACCAAACTAGAAGCAGATTCCAGAAACATCACGCACATAGTAAGCCTTCTATAATTTCTTGTGCAATGAAGAGATGAGGCAGAGAGGTGAGTGCTGAGGGTTCAGAAATGACCAGAACTCAGTTTATACCCTGTGGTTGTCCTCTGTCCCATATGGGGGAAATGGACTTCCAGACGTGTGTACAGCAGCGAGGTAGGTGGTATACTAGAGTGTGTCCCACACGAAGCCTTCTGTGCACAGGGGAGAGCATTTTAGTGCATACTGCAGGCCAGACGCTGCTTGAAACCTTTAGAAATTGTCATTTATTCAATCCCCATAACAATAGTATGCAACATGTGCTATTATTATCACCCGTTTTATAGATGGTGAAACCAGGGTACAGAGAGGTTATGCAACTTGCCCAGGGTTACTCGGTTAGTAGTTGGCCCAGCCAGGGACGCAGGCAGGCTTTCAGCCAAACACACACACTTTCACATTGTGCCGTGTTGCTTCTCCGTCTTTGCTTGTGTGTGCCAGGCATTTTGGTGGCAGTGGGAATTTTCACTCTTACCCACTCTGCTATAGGGAATAGGCGAAGAATATTGTACAGATGAATTGGGGTGTGTGGAGACTGACAAGACCTGGAGTCATCTGGAAAGAATTTATAGGGAAAGTTGAACAAAGAAGGACGCCTCTTAAGTAATGAAAGGATCACCCCCAACACTATGGCAGGGCTGCATTGGAAAAATCCCTGTAAATTAGAACGTTTTTTTCTGACCTATTTTTATGACATCCTTTGGGTGTAATAAATACTTGCAGATTGATTTTAGAGATCATTAAATGTCATAGAAAACTAGAAATTTTTTTCCTAAGAGAAAACCTCATTCTCTTTGTAATACAAATAGGAGGTTGTGGACCCCGCTAGCATTTTAGTTGGGTTTCCTTGCATAGTGAGTTTGGTTCTTTATTCTAGTGGGAAGTAGAGTAAGTTAGAACATTGGTGGGTGTTTTCTGTGCTGTATTTATGTTGTTGTTTTGGAAAAGCTGTTATAAAGCCAAAAAAATAGCAGATGTTGGTGAGGATGTGGAGAAAAAGGGAATGCTTATGCGCTTTTTTTTTTTTTTTTTTTGAGATGGAGTCTTGCTCTGTTGTCCACGCTGGAGTCCAATGGCATGATCTTGGCTCACTGCAACCTCCACCTCCCAGGTTCAAGTGAGTCTCCTGCCTCAGCCTCCAGAGTAGCTGGAATTACAGGCATGCACCACCATAACTGACTAAATTTTGTATTTTTAGTAGAGACAGGGTTTTGCCGTGTTGACAGACTCCTGACCTCAGGTGATCTGCCTGCCTCGGCCTCCCAAAGTGCTGGGATTACAGGCTTGACCGATTGCGCCTGGCCACTTATACACTGTTGATGGGAATGTAAATGAGTACAATCTCTGTGGAAAGCAGTATGGAGAGTTCTCCAAGAACTAGAAATAGACCTACCGTTCAATCCAGCAATCCTACTACTGGGTATCTACCCAAAAGATAAGAAATCATTATATCAAGTTACCTGCACTTGTATGTTTGTTGTGGCACTATTCACAATCACAAAGCTATGGAATCAACCTAAGTGTCCGTCAATGGATGATTGAATAATAAAAAATTCCATATAGACCATGGAATACTACTTGGCCATAAAAAGAATAAAATCATGTCTTTGCAGCAACATGGATAGAACCTGAAACCATTATCTTAAGTGAAATAACTCAGAAACAGAAAGTCAAATTGCATGTTCTCACTGATAAGGGGGAGCTAAGTAATGTGTACACATGGGCATACATTGTGGAATAATAGACACTGGACACTAGGAAGGGTGGGAAGATGGGAGGTGGGATGAAGTTGAGAAATTACTTAATGGGTGCCAGGTACACTGGATGATGGATGCATTAAAAGCCCGGACTTCACGAGTCTGCAATACATCCGTGTAACAAAACAGCACTTGTATCCCCTAAATCTATTTTTCAAAAAGCTGTTATAAAGAGCTAACAATGGGGACAGGTCATTTTCCCTTTTTCCCCAATCCCAAATCCCCTCTTTCTGACAAATTCTGGCCCTGGGATAATGACCACGGGGACTCCATAATCTGGCCACCCTTTTGCTCTGGCTTTGGTTGAGTTCGTCCAATGGAAGATGCCAGCAGGAGATGGGAGGGTGGGGACAGAGGGAGGTGAGATATTCTCCCCCCATCGCCTCCTCCCTCACTGTTCTGCAACCCCCTGGAGCCATGGTTGCGTTCTTCTATGACGACATCTTCTGTTGATTGACCCTTCCTCCATGGTCAGCTCCCACTACACTACCCCTGCACCTCCCACCTTTTTTATGAGACTAAGTCTCACTCTGTCACCCAGACTGGAGTGCTGTGGCATGATCTCAACTCACTGCAGCTTCTGCCATCTGGGTTCAAATGATTCTCGAGCCTCAGCCTCCTGAGTAGCCGGGACTACCCAGCTAATTTTTGTATTTTTATAGAGATGGTGTTTCACCATGTTGGCCAGGCTGGTCTCAAACTCCTGACTTCAAGTGATCCACCCACCTCAGCCTCCAAAAGTGCTGGGATTATAGGTGTGAACCACTGTGCCTGACTCTTTTTAAAGGTCTTCTTGTTCTTCTCAGGCTCTGAATCCTCAACAACCCCTGTTAATTCCTTTAACTTTGCTTTAAAAATAATCCCTTCATTGCATTCTTTTCAGAAGCTCATCGAAGGGGTCTCTCATTTCCTGTGGGGCTCTGGCTCATCCACTAGTCATCATCAAATAAAGTCTCCTAGGTCTGTATCCAATTTTCATCACCATGGCTATAAAGATCTACAGGATCTGGTCTTGCCCACCTCTGTGACTTCCTGTCTTACCACTCTCCTGTTGCTCACTGAGCTCCTTCTAACTGGATCTTCTTTTGGTTTCTGGAATACACACACACTGAGCTTGAGCACCTCCAGGTCTTCCTGACCATAATACTCAAATCCCATTCTTCCCATGGTTCCTGGGATTATAGGCATGAGTCACTGTGCCCACTGTCATTTGGGTTTAATTCAAACATTTCCTCAGTGAAATGTTTGGACTAAATATTCCTGACTATTCTAATTGCACACCCCATCCCAGCTCATATTACATTCTTCCCTATGCCTTCTGCCCCTCATTTGTAGCTCGTTTATATATTTTTTGAGACAGAGTCTCACTCTGCCATCCAGGCTGGAGTAGAGTGGTGTGAGCATAGCTCACTGCAGCCTCGATCTCCCAAGCTCCAGTGGTCCTCCTGCCTCAGCCT
Source organism: Aotus nancymaae (assembly GCF_030222135.1). Classification (NCBI taxonomy): domain Eukaryota; kingdom Metazoa; phylum Chordata; class Mammalia; order Primates; family Aotidae; genus Aotus; species Aotus nancymaae. Next base: position 7,701,376 of record NW_026988492.1, on the reverse strand, counting down.
CTGTAGTAGCTGGGACTACAGGTGTGTGCTACCACACCCAGCTAAATTTTTGAGTTTTTAAGAAATAGAGACAGAGTCTCATTTTGTTGCCCAGGCTGGTCTTAAACGCCTAAGTTCAAGTGATTCTTTTGTGTTGGCCTCCCGAAGTGCTGGGATTACAGACGTGAGCCGCTGCACCCGGCCCCGTTTATAGTACCTCATACCACTCAGCGCCAGTTGGAATGGTTTTGTTCATTTGTTTCTTTGTTTGCTCTTTTTTTCTGTGCACTAGAAAGTAAGCATCAGGAGAACAGAAATCTTATCATCTAAGACCTTTTCTCCAGTATCTATAATAGTATCTGGGATCTAGTAAATTCTCAATGATTACTTTTTAAAAGAAAGAATGGAATTTCAGTGGTAAATCCATATTCACCTTACCGTGACTTTCATTCTAGTACGTTTTTATGAAACAGAGTGATGTGGCTTGGGTGTGTGTCCCTGCTCAGATCTCATGCCAAATGGTAATTCCCAGGGTTGGAGGTGGGGCCTGGTGGGAGGTGATTGGATCATTGGGGTGGATTTGCCCCTCAGTGCTGCTCTTGTGATTGTGAGTGAGTGCTCTGGAGATTTGGTTGTTTAAAAGTGTGTGGCACCTCCCCACTCACTCTCTTCCTCCTCCGCTAGCCATGAAAGACATGCCAGCTTCCCATTCACCTTCTGCCATGACTGTAAGTTTCCTGAGGCCTCCCCAGAAGCTGAGCGGATGTCAGCATCATGCCTCCTGTTCAGCTTGCAGAACATGGGCCAATGAAATCTCTTTTCTTTATAAATTACCAGTCTCAGGTATTTCTTTATAGCAAGGCGAGAACAGATGATACAGAGCCAAAGGACATTTCACATGAACAGTGATGTGGAGCATTCTCATTCTGTTTTGCTCCTAGAAAAACCTGTAAAGAACCATGCCCTGAGCACACGTTCATGTCTGCAGGAGGCCCCATAGCTCCTCACAGAAGGAGAGCAGTGTTTTAGCTCGGGTGCCTGCATAAGGCCATGCTCTGTTGGAAGTTGGTTAAAAAATATTTGTAAGCACTGTTTTCTTTAGTGTTCACAGCTTAATGGAAAGCTGTTATTTTAAAGGTGTTGTATGAGGCCAGTCATGTTCCTCGAATAGGTTCTCTATGAAACAGCTCAAAATGAGTTTTGGGCTCTCTGGAGACTTTTTTGATAGAGACCAAATGTCACAGTTCCTGACTTGGCCACATTTACTGGGAGAGACTGTCTTGTTTGTCCTGCTCAGTAATTGTGAGGCAGAGCTTCCTGAGAAACCAGCCAGGTCCATGAAGGGTTCGTGTGCAGGCTGCCACATCTGCTACCATCACAATGTATTTTAAATCTGTCTTCTGGCTCACGGTGACCTGCTGACCTGTGTTGCTACAAGGCACACTCTCCTCAAAGTCCTTGTCTTTAAAACTAACCTGTGTCTCTGTCACAATCTTGGAAACAACACTGCGGGACATTTCCAAATATAGCTGACCCTTGAAAAATGTGGGGATTAAGGGGGCCAACATCCGATGCAGTCAACAATACACATACAACCTTTGACTCCCCCCCAATTTAACTAATAGTGTACTATTGACAACTAGCCTTACCAATAACATAAAGCCAATTAACATATATTTTGTAGGCTGGCCGGGTGCGGTGGCTCATGCCTGTAATCCCAGCACTGCTGAGGCCGAGGCAGGCAGATCACTTGAGATCAGAGGTTTAAGATAAGCCTGGCCAACACGGGAAACCTTGTCTCTACTAAAAATATAAAAATTAGCCAGATGTTATGGCACATGCCTGTAATCCCAGCTACTTGGGAGGCTGAGGGAGGAGAATCGCTTGAATCTGGGAGGCGGAAGTTGCAGTGAGCCAAGATTGTGCCACTGCACTCCAACCTGGGCGACAGAGTGAGACTCTGTCTCAAAAAAAACCAAAACAAAAACCCACACAGTTTTTGTAGGTATTACCAAAAACCAAAAACCCACACATATTTTGTATGCATTACACATTGCATTCTTACAATAAAGTAAACTGCAGAAGAAAAAATGTTCTTAAGAAAATTATAAGGAAGAGAAAATATTCACAAGTGAAAGTGGACCATCATAAAGCACTTCATCCTCATCGTCTTCATGTTAAGTAGGCTGAGTAGGAGGAGGAAGAGGAGGAGCTGGTCTTGCCCCCTCAGGGGGTGACAGAGACAGAAGAAAATCCAGGTGCAAGTGGACCTTCACAGTTCAAGCCTGTGTTGTTCAAGGGTCAACTGCAGAGTGTTTTCGGTATTCTTCGCCACTTGTATCCTACACTGCAGTGTTTATAAAGTAATGTAAGATCGTTAGTTCGAACATCAGTATATCTAGCTCATCCTTATGTTTTGTAGGTAGCTGCTGCACTCCAGAGCCAGGTAGATCAAGCAGATTTTTCACAGATGTCTCAAACTCATCAAGTTCAAAAAGGAAATCACCCTTACCCTACTGGTTTACAATCAATGTTCGCTACTTCAGTTCTCCTCTCATTCCTCCAATCACCCAAATCAGAGAGGCCTCAAAATCACCCTCTTTCTATCCCTGACACCCACACCTGGTCAGCCACCAAGTGCTGACATTTCTCCTAAGCCATCCGTCCTCTTCTCTTCGTCCCCTCTCCCATCACCTAGTCTGGGATGTCTTTGTCTTTAGCCTTGACAGTTGCCACAGCTTTTCAGCGTTTGGACTGCCTTCCCTCTAGACCCTGTTACTTACTGTGGCCAGAGCGATTTCTTGCTAAAACACAAATGGGATGCTGTGACATGTGTTTGCTGAGTGCCCCTTCCCTCAGCCTGGAGTGTGGTTGAGTTGGCATGCAGGGCCCTCCGTGACCTGGTGTCACAGCTCCCCAGAGCTCTCAAAACACTTCCAACCTTGTTCCTCAACTCTCCACCCACTCCCTGCCACTCAGGCTGTGCATGCGCCTGGCTTTCTTCCACTTCCAGACCCCTGGGCATGCTCTTCCCTCTACCTTAGAGGCCTTTCCCTGCACCTCTCTTGTCTGATGTTAGCCCTACTCACTCCTGCCACCTCCTGAGCTCAGGTCCCCTCTTAGATGTCCCCACACAGGAGCCTCCTCGGACCACTGCCACCTCCTCTCTGCACACCCTGCATGCTCTATGCACCCTGTCTGGCCCTTCCTCTGTCCTGGGAATGCCTCTTTATCTGCCTGTTGTCCTAATGGGACCATGAATTCCTTGGGGCAGGAGTTTTGTCCTATTCACTTGTGTCCTTAGAGCCTTGCGGAGTCCCTGGCTGTAGTGGCCTTGCAGGAAATAAATAGAGAGGATCTCAAACTCCATGAATGTCTGCTAGGTCCAAATGTGAGGATAGATGATGAGACAGAGGGGACAACCTCTCAGAGGACTTTCGGCCATTGTAAGGGAGGCTCAACCCACAGGTCCAGATGAAGGCACCTCCCAGCAGTGCTGAGGGACGAGGCCTCTTCAGCAGGAGTAAGGATCTTCTTTCAACACATCATCTTTTAGGAGGGTGGGTCAGGGTGGAATGTGGGGCTCCAGGAGCCCTGCCAGGCAGTCATCAGTACTGGACATTTGGAAGTTTCTCAGGCAGCAGCATAAGGAAGGCTGGATAGGGAGGCTGGGGGGGAGGTTAGGTGGGGGACAGACTGAGTGGGGAGGCTTGGGGGAGAGGCTGAATGAGAGGCGAGCAGCCCCTGGAGAGGCAGGGGTGGGCCACAATGAGGCCCAGGAGGAGGATCAGTGTGAGCAGCTGGTACTGGACGGGCAGCTTCCCCCAAATCAGAGAAGAGATGTGCTGCCAGGGAACCCCCAACTTCCTACCTCATTCCTCTGATTAATGGATTGCACCTGTTTAGGAACGGCAGGCACCTTCTGAGGGCATCGACGAGGCATTCTGTTGTTACTAGCGCCAGGGGTTCAGTCCAGGTCCCATTGCTTGCTGCACAGAAAGCCAGTCACAGAGACAATGAGTGCCACCAGGGAAGAAGGCTTTTTCATGTGACAACAGCCAGAGAGATGGGAGGCCAAACCTCAAATCCCTCCCTACCTGCAGATGGAAGTTAAGGGTTTATGTAGCTGGGAAGGACAACAAGAAGGACGAGCAAGAGGAGTTGGTTGTCAGGCAGCAGGTGGTTAAGTGAGGGGTCTATCTCGTAACCACAGGCAGGAGAGCAAGCATTGGGGATCATGTCTCTTTTCATGCTGCTGATAAAGACATACCTGAAACTGGCTAACTCATACAGAAGAAGCGGTTTAATGGACTCAGTTCCACGTGGCTGGGGAGGCCTCACAATCACGGTGAAAGGAGGAGCAAGCCACGTCTTACATGGATGGGGGTAGGCAAAGAGAGAGAGTTTGTGTAGGGAAATTCCCACTTATAAAACCATCAGAGCTTGTGAGACTTATTCACTCTCATGAAAATAGCACGGGAAAGACCTGCTCCCACGATTCAATTACCTCCTAGTCCCTCCCTTAACACCTGGGAATTCAAGATGAGATTTGGGTGGGGACACAGCCAAACCATATCAGACGGGTAAGGAAGAGGAGTGGCCAAGAAGCTGCAGCAGGTGCATCTCATTGTACAAATGTAAGTTTCTCAAGCTTCTGTTCTATGGGCTTTCAGCTTGTTGGAAAATTAGGCTGGTTTCACTTTCAGCCCAAATACTAGGCCAGTAGAGAACACTGATTGTTCATAGAAGAGTGGAAAGGAAGTGAGTCCAACGAGCCATCACGATGCAGGTGATTTCCCTCTGCTTCGCCTCCTCTGCTCTCTCCCTGATCTGTGTCCCAGGCTCCCTGGCCCATTGAAGGCTGAGGGTGGGAGGAGGGGAGAAGCCAGGACATTCTTTCTCTGCATCGGAAGGCCCTTTGGGCAGTGGCCATGTCTCCTTCGTGGCTCCAGCTCCCTAAGCATTGCCTCCCCCTTTGTGGTCCCAGCTCCACCAAGCTGGCCCTTGGGGGTCCCAGTTTCTTCCTGGTAGCCTGGCTCCTGGGCTCCTCTCGCCTCTCCAGCCCTCAGCATTCCTGGTTGACCTCTCGTCTCTTCCATCACTTCTGTGACCAAATCTGTTTGGAGCTTCCCAGTTTCAATTATCTAGTGTGTTTATGTTTTCCCAATTGTACTCTGACTCATACAGGGGCTAGGAAGAAAATTCTCTAATGTAAGAAGAGAAACATAATACTCAAAAGGCAAAGGGAACATACTTTTGCAAAGGATTTGTTGCAGAAAAAAAAGTCAGTTTTAGGCAACATCTGCTATGGACTCCTACTAACATTTAAGGAAACGTGTGCTCTAGAAATAAATCACCAAACTGAGATTTACAAAATATATATTAAATTGGACAAGGAAGCAATACTACAAAATACAAGATGAAATAAAACATTTGAGTTATTATCTCAGAAAACAATGTTCATAATATGGTGCAGTGGCTCATGCCCGTAATCCCAACACTTTGGGAGGCCAAAGCAGGAGGATCACTTGAGGTCAGGAGTTTATGACCAGCCTGGGCAATACGGTGAAATTCCGTCTCTACTAAAAATTCAAAAATTCTTTGGGCATGGTGGTGTGCACCTGTAATCCCAGCTACTCAGGAACCTGAGGCAGGAGAATCGCTTGAACCTGGGAGGCGAAGGTTGCAGTGAGCTGAGATTGCGCCACTGCCCTCCCACCTGGGAGACAGAGTGAGACTCCATCTAAAAAAAGCTACATTAGTAATATGGAAGACAAACTTAAGAAGATTTTCCAGAATGAAGAGAAGAGGAAAAAATATATTCTGAGGGAAGAAGATTGTTTTGGAGGTCATCTTTGTAAACTTAATAAGGAGTTCTATATTTTAATAAATGAAAGATGAAAGATTTATCACGAAGCCGAGGGACCTTTGTTTAAGGAAAAAAACAGTTGAATTTTAAGCAAAATATAAATGTGTCATAGTTTGTATCAGAAATTCTGAAAACCAGTTGTGACTCAGATTCACCTGACAATTGTTAAACAAACAAACATTTCCTCAGTCTTATCCTTAGAGGTTTTACTGAGTATGTCAGGGACAGGAAATGAGAATTTATGTTTGAAACAGTTATCTCAGTTCATTTTGACCAATGTGATCGGGACCAGGGTTTTAGAACTTCTGGTTTTTATCAGCAAGTTAAAGTACTACGCCACCTGGTGGCAGCGTACCCGCCTTGCAGTGTGTGTGTGTGTGTGTGTGTGTGTGTGTGTGTGTGTGTGTGTGTGTGTGTGTGTGTGAGAGAGAGAGAGAGAGAGAGAAAGACAGAGAGAGAGAGTGAGAGAGATGGGTGGGTTTACTGGCTACAACAGTACATGATTTCTTTTAACTGAGTTAATTCTGCTGAGCAAAAATTAATAACTGAAAATGTTTTGGAAAGGAAGGTGGAGACCATTAAGTGAATTGAGCAGGAAAAGGCCAAAGAAATACCAACTTCCATCATGAAATTAAGGCCAAGACCTAAAGGTAGCATTAGAAGGGAATTCTCCTTTTTCATTCTTGAGTTACTTCTCTTAGAATAATAGTCTCCAGTCTCATCCAGGTCGTTGAACACATCACCACGAAATAACTTAATCATGTCACCGAACACCACTTGTTCCCCAATAACCTATGGAAATAAAAAGTAAAAAAAAAAAAAAAAAAGTGGGAGGGAGTCTCCTTTTCAAGAGAAATTGTAAGTCTGTTTTTATCACAGTCTCTCCTCTGTAGGGTCATACTGGTGGCTTCAAGGACACATGCATCCTTAAGATACTCAGACCTAAACCCCGCAAAGAAGTTATTTCCTGGGCTCCGTGAAGAAAATTATTTAATAATGGATGGAGATAACCAGAGGGAAATAAATGCAGAAAATATTGAAAATATAGGTGGTCTGCCTTGCAAGGTAGAGCTTGCAGTACGAAGGTCGCAGCTCCAGGTGGGACCAGGTAGCAAATCCAGACTTGCTTTGCAACTTCCTTTTCTAGGTGTCAGTTTGAAAATGCCTTATTTCATATCCGCTGTTCAGGGGTGATGCCCCAGACACCAGACCCTGTGATGTCTGACCCAGAAAAGCAGAACCCTCCTTCATGCCTGCCTAGGTCCCCACTCTTGGTTCCAATCTCCCTTTTGAGCTTTGGACTTCTCTCCTAAAGAAGTTGGTCCAGGAATCAATCACACGGTCTTTCAGAGAGACTTTGCCTACCATCGGGAGATGCAATCTGACCCTTGTAGCTTCTACGGTGAAACCATATTGAAACATGACACGATGCTGTTTTCATCTACAGGTTACCCAAATACAGTATAGAGGACTTGCCATAAGAAAGTTTTTTTTTTGTTTGTTTGTTTTTGAGACGGAGTTTCGCTCTTGTTACCCAGGCTGGAGTGCAATGGCGCGATCTCGGCTCACCGCAACCTCTGCCTCCTGGGTTCAGGCAATTCTCCTGCCTCAGCCTCCTGAGTAGCTGGGATTACAGGCACGCGCCACCATGCCCAGCTAATTTTTTGTATTTTCAGTAGAGACGGGGTTTCACCATGTTGATCAGGATGGTCTCGATCTCTTGACCTCGTGATCCACCCGCCTCGGCCTTCCAAAGTGCTGGGATTAGAGGCGTGAGCCACCGCGCCCGGCCCCATAAGAAAGTTTTTACACCTGGGATCTTGGTTTTGCTTTTGTGTGTGTGTGTGTGTGTGTGTGTGTGTGTGTGTGTGTGTTTTAGTACAAGATCTCTGACTTCAGCTTGGAAACAAATGATGGAGAAGCTCCATAAAAAGGAAAAGAAGGAGAGCGGAAAGGGAAGATACAGGGTGGGGAGAAAAGATTTAAAAGGGAGTAAGAAAGTTAAACAGGCATGGGGGGCGGGGTGGAGATGCAACGTGCCTGTGTAGCTTATTTCTGGGAATAACAATGGCAGAAAAGAAAGTGAAATGTAATTCCAGAGACTTTAGTGCTGGACACTTTCATTTAACAGCGCAGTGCAGGGGAACAGCCAGCCAGCTCTGCTCTGGTTTTAATGTGATCAGGAGCCTTCCCTCTGGGATGAGATGCTAAATCCATTGGCTCTTTTCTGAAAAGGCCTTAATGAGCCAGCCTAAAGCTGAGGTTGTTTCTCCATTGGTCAATGGCAAAAGTATGGAAAATTCCAGACAGTGGATAAACAAAAACCTCCCAGTGTATTTGGCTTTGGACTGCATGATATATGATGACCTGGTTTTCGGTAGCAGATTTCCTTCCTAACAATGTTTTTCTTAGGCTAATAAGCAGTACCCCTCCATGCTCCTGCCTGGCCCTGGCTGCCCAGCCCACTCTGCCTCCTAAGCTCGGCCACTTTGTTTCTCTCCACCTTCACCTGCTCATGTGAAAGTTCCTCTGATAATTCTGTTTTTTTGAGACAGAGTTTTGCTCTGTTGCACAGGCTGGAGTGCAGTGGTGTGATCTTGGCTCACTGCAACCTCCATCTCCTGGGTTCAAGTGATTCTCCTGCCTCAGCCTCCTGAGTAGCTGGGATTACAGGTGTCCACCACCAAGCTCTGCTAATTTTTTGAATTTTTAGTAGAGATGGGGTTTCACCATGTTGGCCGGGCTGGTCCCGAACTTTTGACCTCAGGTGATCCACCCACTTTGGCTCAGGTGTGAGCTACCAGGCGCAGCCTCCTCTTGTAATTCTTAATGAATTTAAGCAGATGCATTCAATTGCATTCCACTTCTCCAGAGTTCCTGGAGCACAGCACTGGAGCCTGGAATGATTCGTTACGACTAGGTAATATCACTCGTATTTATTAAATATATTGGCATGCTAGTTTTCTCTTGCTGTATCACTGTAACAAACGCCGTTGCTGAAAATCAATTTCCTGAAGGTAAGTTCACTAAAAAATCAATTTTCTTAATGACCAATTTCCTGAATTAATGTGGAACTCCCCCAAAGTTTTTGGTGGTGTCTTGGCCTCTGCCTACCTCTATCCTGGACTGCCACTTAGTATACAAAAGGGTGGCTTTGCTTTAAACCCACAACACAGCCTAATGTCTTTTCTTCTCTGGCTGTTGCCCCTGCCCTGGTGTTTGCCTTCACCTGGCATTTGATTTGCCCCACCTCTGTAGTATTTAGGGAAAAGACTGACCTTTCTTTCCTTCCTTCCTTCCTTCCTTCCTTCCTTCCTTCCTTCTCTCCCTCCCTCCTTCCCTCCCTCCTTCCTTCTTTCCTTCCTTTCTTCCTTCCTTCCTTCATTGAGACAGAGTCTCACTCTGTCGCCCAGGTTGAAGTGCAATGGTGCAATCTTGGCTCACTGCAACCTCCACCTCCCGGGTTCAAGCAATTCCCCAGCCTCAGCCTCCTGAGTAGCTGGGACTGCAGGCACCTGCCACCACACCCAGCAAATTTTTGTATTTTTGGTAGAGATGGGATTTCACCATGTTGGCCGGGCTGCTCTCGAACTCCTGACCTCAAGTGATCTGCCCGTCTCAGCCTCCCAAAGTGCTGATATTACAAAAGTGGGTGTGCCAGACCTGATCTTTCCTTTAAACACTACTTAAGTCTTCTCCATTTTTGCAGATTGGTGCCATGAGCTGCTCCTGCCTGTCCCCACCTTCTCCAGGGTCCTATACCTGCCCCCTACTTCTGGTGGTGAAGCTAAAGCAAACTGTTCTACCTGGTTTGAGGGCTTTAGGGCTGGGCCAGAGGTCAAAGTAGTAACCAGCCCAGTTGGTGGTTTGGCGTGATGGTTCCAGAGATTTGGCCTGTATCTTGCGCAGGCAGTGGGACCCAGGCCGTGGCCAACTCCGTGCTGTTTTGTTTCTCAGGAAAGGCTGCAGAGTGGGAAGAACTGTGGGCTCTGTCCAGAAGGACTTCGTGGCAGCACAGAAGTGGTGAGTGTGCTTTGTTAAATCTCAGCCGGTGTTAGTGGGAATTGTCACATTCTGCTTGGTGCCATTCAGACTCAGAAGTGAGACAGGGGCTGGGTGCAGTGGCTCACGCCTGTAATCCCGACACTTTGGGAAGCTGAGGAAGGAGGATCGCTTGACCTTGAGAGTTCGAGACCAGCCTTGGCAACACAACAAGACTCTCTCTCTACGAAAAAATATTGAAAAATTAGCCAGTCATGGTGGTAAACACCTGTGGTCCTAGCTACTTGGGAGGCTGACATGAGAGGCTCACTTGAGCCTGGGAAGTCCAGTTTGCAGTGAGCTGTGACGGCACCAACACACTCCAGCTGGGGTGACAGAGTGAGACCCTGTCTCTAAAGGAGGAAAAAAAAAAAAAAGAAGGAGCGAGGCAGGCATTTGCTTTGCCCCACCTCTGTAGCATTTAGGTAAAGGACTGACCTTTCATTGATTGATTGATTGAGACAGAGTCTCCCTCTGCTGCTCATGTGGGAGTGCAATGGTGCAATCTCAGAGAACAGGTTGGAGTGCAATGGTGCGACTGAGAACAATGGAGGTGGAGTCAGAGGAACGTGGGGTGAGACTATTCGGGGAGGGAACGGGAGGAAGGAGAGAGGAATGGAGCAACTTCAGAGGGTGAAGAAGATAATGAGTTGGACCATGATCCACTGAGGGAGAGTCAAGGGCCTCAGCATTCTGACTGAGAGACAGGGTCCCACGGCAGGGCCCCAGGATGTGCATGTACTCACTGTAACCCAGAAGGCAAGTCTGCAAGAATCAAAAGTCCTAAATTACTTCTCGACAATTTTTTTCAAAGTAATATATTTCTTTTCTAAAATAAACCATTTTAACTTATTTTAAGTGTGCAATTTACTGGCATTAATTGCATTCCTAATGTTGTGCAATCATCAGCACCAGCTATTTCCAAAACTTTTTATTATCCCAAACAGAAACTCAGCAACCATGAAGCAATCACTCCCCATTCCTCCTCCCGCCGCCCTAGTGTACTCAAATCTACTTCCTGTCTCTGTGATTTTGCCTATTCTAGCTACTTCATCTAAGTGGAATTACAAGACATCTATCATTTTGTGTGGCTTATGTCTGTTAGCACAATATCTTCAAGGTTAGTCTGTGTGGTAACATGTATTCCATTCAGAATTCCATTCCTTTTTATATCTGAGCAATATTTGACTTACTTGTATTTTATTTTAGACAGAGTCTCGCTCTGTCACCCAGGCTGGAGTGCAGTGGCATGATCTTGGCTCACTGCAACCTCCTCCTGGGTTCAAGAAATTCTCCTGCCTCAGCCTCCTGAGTAGCTGGGATTACAGGTGTGCACAACCATGCCCAGTTAATTTTTGTATTTTTAGTAGAGATGGGGTTTGTTTCACCATGTTGCCCAGGCTGGTCTTGAACTCCCAACTTCAAGTGATTTGCCCACCTCCGCCTCCCAAAGTGCTGGGATGATAGGGGTGAGCCACCGCACTGGCCGACATCTTTTTTTAAATCTATTTTGGATACCTTTGCAAAAACTCAGACTACTTGATAAGATGCATGAAGCTATGAATGTAATTGAAGAATTTTGTTGTAAGACCAAAGGGTTGGTGAAGGAGCAGACCCTTCAGCAGCTCAAGCTGGGGTAGAAAAAAGTTTCTACCTTAACAGATTCATTCTTTGTTTAAGAGGTATCTGCTCACTCAGGAACTGACCACATTTGACCTTTTGAGCTTGGGCAAACTTGGAAGAATGCGCTGGCAGGGAGTTAACTATATGAAGAAAGATGACTCAGGATCCATTTTCATCTTTGCGTACCATACCTTAAAGGAACAGAAATTTTCCTAATTTGTGGTTATTTACAGCAGTGTAAATCAAGCAAATGCCATGAAGTGCCAATAATTTTTTTTTTTAAATCAGCCTTAAATAGCTAAACTCTCAACAGCAGCTCATAAAGTGAGGCTTGGCAGTTGTTAGGTAGTTATGGTTAAATTGACAGTCCTTTGGGGAATTAAGATATCCAAAAAACAGAGGTAGTTAAGACTATAGTGATAAATGGTTGGGCTTGTTGGTTGAAGAGATTTTATAGCACACATTTAAGCTGAACGCCTGTGAGAAAGTGAACAGGAAATAGAGGTTATCACTTCTCCATAGCTAGTCCATTCATTATTGACCTCAGGGGGGTATTGTGACATACTAGGAAAGTCAAGACTAAGGCTGCTTGAAGAAATAAATCATTTCTAGGTAACATGATAGTGTCAGGCAAAAAAAAAAGAAAAAAAAAGAAAAAAGAGAAAGTGTTAAGAATTGTAAAAATCTAGCAAAGAAAGTAAAAAAAAAAAAGAAGATATCAGAACGGGGATTTATATGACCACAATAAAGAAAATTAAAAAGAATATAATTTGCCCCAAGATTTCTGGTAGAAGATGATAGCATAGTTATACGTACCTTATGCCCTTTGCTAGAGCCTTCCACAAGCACAGCAACAAGAAAAACAGAGGGCAGAGTTCCATCTTTGATAAAACTTGGTCTAGACCAACCACAGCCTATGAAGAGTATCCATGCCATGCAGTGAAACTTTGGCTAACTTGAGAGAGGAAGTAAGAGCTGATGCATGACTTGCTACATCTCAAGAAGGGCATAGATTGCTCTAAAAGTAAAACAAAATCCTAAAATATTCAACTAATAATCCCTGACTTAGAAAGACAAGGACTTGAGTCATAGTTAGACCATAGGAAAAGGGATAAATCCCAATGGGAGTTTAGTTTCATAGCATAGAACCGTAAGGGAAAGTGGGGCTGAAAGTCTTATTTTTTTCTATCCCCAAAATTGACTAGAAGTGAGACAGGCTTGAAAAAAACAGAAAAAACAATAATCTGATTTGCAATTGCTGAACTGTGTCATGTGAACAAAGACATAATCTGTGAGAGCTACCACACTTCACCGAAAGCCACTTTAATTCCTGCCTGGGAGATCTGCCCAGCTTGGAGAGGAGAGGTCTATCCTCACGCAGAGACAGAGAAGATTTACTAAGAAATGTGAGCATGGTGTTGTTATAAGACACATACCTGCCCTGGAGCTGCCAGGGACACTGTGCCCTCCCCACCCCCGCAATTGTTTTTAAGCAAAGAGTATCAGTAAGTATAAAGGATGAAAAGTGAGACTTGAATGTTATTCTCAAAGAGGAAAAAAGCAAACATAACAAGGAAAAAGCAAATGAAGGACCTGCATGAAGAGCAATTTTCCAAGGAAAGAAGAGAATTTCTGACAAATATTATTACTCTATATGCTACAAAAAGTTAAAGAGGAAATAGATTCTGAAAAGCAAGCTCAAAGAGGGGATGAAAGAGAGAACTAGCATGGAGGGAGAATAACAACAATGAGCTTCCTGAGAACAAAGAAGAAATAGAAGATAATAAACAAACAAACAAAACCAAAGCAAAATTAGAGACATGAAGATAATACCATGAAAACTTGATAAGCTAAAAATAGGCACGAGAGACTGAGGCATGAGATTGGTTGAGAATTGTACTGCACTTTTTTATTCACATTACTGAATACCCAACACTTTTAGCAAAGTGCCTGGCGAATGTAGGTACACAGTAAGTAACAGTTGAATAAACAAATACAGCAAATTGGCAATTTTGAGAAAAATAATAGAAAAGAGGAACTTAGCAAATAATTTAGATCTAACTTTTTCCCCTAAAATTTAGATATAACATTTTTTTTCCCCCAGATTTCAGTCTGTAGATCCGTTCCAGACATATCTTGGTTCAGTGAGTGAACTTTAGGTATAAACAAGGAATTGTATGTGCGCTCAGCCAGAGCAAAAACAAAAACAAGACCAAATCCAAAACAACCCAGCAGACAATGGATAAGGCTGACATCAGAATTTGCCACAGCAGTATTCTATTAGTAGTGCAGCAATGACAAGGGTTCTGAAAGCAAAAGTAGGAGCTCAGACTTCTATACCTAGCTAAGTTATCAGGAGTGCATAAGGAAAAAGAAGACAGCTTCAACCTGAAGGAATGCAGCATTCACAAGATAAACTTTAAAAACAAAATTAATGATAAAATCCATCTAATCAAAAGAAAAGTCAAAATAGAGACCTTAAGAAGGGGAAGCAACATATAGAAGTATTCCTAGTAAGCATCAAACTTATTTCAGTAACTGTAAGAGTTATAGTTTCAGAGAATTAAGTAGCATGAATACTGACAATGTAAAATTAACAAGAAAATGTTAAAGATGGCATGAGAGAATGAGAGGAAGTATCAAAGTTCTAGTTACAACACATGAGAGGTTGCCATCCTCTCTGTCATTAACAATTATTCTGGAAATATCAGTCCATATCACAAGGTAAAGAAAGGAATAGAGTGTAAATATTAGAAATGGATCAGTAAATTTTCATTATTTGGAAATTACCTAATCATATACCTCAAAGTCCAAGTGAAATATTTGGAATATTAATTTTAAAAAAAAGAATCCTAATTATGTGTCTGGCTAACAAAAGTAATATTAAAAAACCAATAGTTTGTCTGCAAACAAATGATAATTAAGATTATACAAAAATGGAAAAATTACACTGACAGATGCAGGACAAAAATAAATGCCAAAGGATGAAATTAATGAGAAATAGGAAACAAAACTAAAACTCTAATGTGATCAAATGAAAGAAGAAAACTGAATAATAAAATTCAATATTGCAAAGTATAAACCGATCTATATATTCATGAATTCCACAATTGCCAACATTATTTTTGGGGCAGTAGGGATTTGATAATATAATGTATCATGTACATCCTTAAAAGTTAAGATGTAGAAAGAGCCAGAAAAATTCTGAGGAAGAATGATAAACATTGAAATATTTATATTCACTACTACAGTAAGGCCTTGAAGAGAGCTCAGAAGCAAATATTGAGATCAGTGGATTGTCTAGTAAATAGTTTTGAGACAGCCAGCTAGGTTTTCTTTTGATGGGAGGATCAGGGAGACAGCCAGGTACTTAGCTTACTTCTTAGTCAAAATAAATCGCCAACAGATACGAGATTTAAATATACAAAAATAAATCATAAAACTAATAGTAGAAAACATGGACGAACCTTTTTATAATCTTGGCACTAACTATATACCGGGTAGCACTGTAAGTACTTTATGCATAATAACTAATTTAATCCTCACAACACTAAGAAGTAGATATTATTATCAACCATCTTTTATAGATGAGGAAATCAAGGCACAGATGGGTTTAAGTGTGTTGTCCAAGGTAATAAATAAAGCCAGTAAGCACAAGAGAAGTGACCTGAACCTCAGCAGTCTGGTTCCAGAGTGTGTGCTCTGAACTACCATGTGACACTGCCTCTATGATGACCAAATAGGTGCAGTAGCATCCTATGTACCTTAAATATATGCACAGATGAGGCTTAGGCTTCTAAATTTCAAAATACTGTAAGTTAAAAAAACCCTAACAAACTGGGGAAAATCTTGTAACATATATTACAGACGAGGTACTAAATTTTCTTTAATATACGAAGAACTCATAGAAATCACTTACAAATGGACAAGTAAAGGTAAAAAAGAAAGAAAAAGGAAAACACGAACAAGCAGTTTACTGAAAAGAAAGGCCAAGAAGCTTACGTGCGGTGCCACTTGTCTTAAGTACAAGTTAAAACAATGTTGAGACGTCATTTTATCAACCGCATCGTCAACTACTGAAAAGTTCACTACTACTCAATGTTTTGACCAGGTTGAGGGAAAACAGACATAACCTATTGTTGGAGGTATAAATTGGTAGAATTTTCAGATACTAATTTGGTAACATTCATCAAAAAAAGTAACGTGCTTATCATAAGACACATTAATTCCACTTATACTATCTATCTATTCCATAGATGTATAAGTGTCTGAAAACACATAGGCATAAGAATGTTCACTAAATCATTGTGGTTTTTTTGAGACAGAGTCTTGCGCTATCACCTAGGCTGGAGTGCAGTGCTGCAATGTCTGTTTATTGCAACCTCCGCCTGCTGGGTTCGAGCAATTCTCCTGTCTCAGCCTTCTGAGTAGCTGGGACTACAGGCATGCACCACCACACCTGGCTAATTGTTTCGTACTTTTAGTTGAGATGGGGTTTCACCATGTTGGCCAGGCTGATCCCAAACGCCTGACCTCAAATGATCTGCCTGCCTCCACCTCCCAAAGTGCTGGGATTACAGGTTTGAGCCACCATGCCCAGCCCGAATCACTGTTTATCAGTGCTACTCAGTGTAAATCAGCCACATCGCTAAGGGCACTGTACATTCAGCGGACTTTTTTTTTCTTACAGAAAGACTTTCTTGATGAAGAAAGAAGTCCATTTTGGTGTAAGCTCCTTATCTCAATGTGAAATGGCACTTTGAGTAGCACTAGTTTATAATAATTAAAAATTGGAAATAACCCAAAAGTTCATCAGTGGGCCATTTGCTACATAAATTATAATAGATCCCCATGTAGGTGCATTTTAAATCTTGTACCCTTCTATACTGATTACATTTTTCTACAACTAGCATAAATTACATTTGTAATTTTTAAAAACACCTATAATTAAAATTTTAAATTTTAAAAGTCAAGAATATCTGTCAGATTAGACTCATTGTAGGTCAAATTTCCAGAAACTGGCTTTGGGCTAAAATTTGTTGTAGAAGACCTAGTGAGGCCATCTTTATGTGGGGTGAATTCCCATGGAGTCATTTGTGCAAAATGTTAAGAACACCTCAGCATTTTTTTTCCAAACTCAGAAATCTGTTTATCCTCCTCTTGAGAGAAAAAGTTTATTGTGGCCAATTCACCCTTCTCCCAAACCAAAGTTTTAGTCCATCTCTAAGATGGGTCTCAAAGCTCGGAGTGGTGAAGTTGGGATTCCATTCCTGCAGTGTCGAAATCTATCTTCTCATTCTAATCATAACGGTTACAAACAAGACCAGGACAAAGAACTTCATAGTGCTCACAAGGACCCAACGATGGTGACCCTAACACATATTTGACAGAATCTAGGGGTCCTATAGGCTTCATGGAAACCACAATTTATAGTGCCCAAAAGTGTGAGACATGAGGCCTTTCAGAGTTAAGTGGAATATGGAATATGGTCATAATCGCTAACATTTGAACAGTGCAAATGAAGTACTTTCATATTGACGATCTCGTTGACTCCCCACAACAGATCGTTGGAGTAGGTAAATTTCATAGATCTAATTTTATGGGTGCAAATGATGGGTGTAGAAAGAAGGCTTATGCTTATTCCCCAAAGGCACTAAGGAGTGAAGTGGCAAAGCCAGAGCGTGCCAGCCCAGGTTCTTACTGCCACAACACACTGGCTTCCAAGGCATGACTTTCCCATGCCATCCCTGACAGGACACCCTGGGAGGCTTGCTCTTCTTCTCTGTGTTTATTTGCATGCTGTGATGCCATTGAGCTGGGTAAGTCTAAAAGCAGACTATGGCTGTTGGCACTGTTTGTTAAACATTGCTACTTGGAGCAGACAGAGAACACAGGCAGCGGCTTGAGTTTTTCTTAGCCATCTTGAACAGCGTCAAGCAGGACAAATAGCGGGAAAGCAATTCTCGTTTATCCAAAGGAAGGAAGTGACTGCACATACTGTGTTTTCTATTGGCACGTCTGTTCTGCCTTAGCTTTGCAACGCTTTATGCTTTTTGCCTGGAAGTTCAAAGTGATGATGCTAAAATAATCTTCCTTGAAGGCCTTTCTAACTCTGATACCAACTTTCACCATCTCACAGCAGCTTTTCTTTTCAGGGCTCTCCCTCCCCACAGCTGTCCATTAAACCGCCCTTGTCTTATGTTCCATTTATATTACATATTTCTACTTTCTTACGCATAAAGCCTGGATAGAGGAATTATAACTATACAATAATAGCTTCCAGTTACCAAGCACCTATTATCTACCAGACACTGTGGTAGGCACTTCATGTATTATATTTTATCTCAATCTTAATGCAAACTCTACAAGGTAGAGCTCCTTACTCTCTCTTTGTAGAGGAAGGATCTAGATGAGAGTGACTAAGTAGTAAGGAGCAGAGCTGAGATTCAAAGGCAGTTTTGGCTAGCTTCAAAGCCAAGGTTTTCTCTTCAGCGCAGAGCACGCCAGGAATAATGCTAATTGTATGAGTGATGGAAAGAAGGCATTAAGTGAAAATGTTCATTTTAAAGTTACGCATTTTAATAGTCAGCATCACACTCCCTTTTCCTTGGTCTTTAAAAGGTGGATTGGTGGCCTAAGGTGATGAAATTCAAACCTAATACTAATGCAGCACTCCCATATCCTATCCCTTAACAGTCTAAGGAGAATGGCTGCATATAATGGGCCCATCTGTTCTACTGTTTCATCCACCTGGTCAGCTCTCAAAGGAAAACAAAAGCCATATGATCATTGAGGTCTAGAAATTAACTTTTATTTTAAATCTGTCAAGAACTCCTGGCAGTTATTAATTTTATTAAAATGATTACATATGGCAAAACAAAGAATAGAGGTAATTCTATTTCTCTACAACATAAATTACGAGTTAGATTCTCAGCTGCCGGCTCAGCATTGTTCAAGATTCTTTTAAAGGACTGGGGGGTGGATTTTAATATCCAGAAAATGTTAAAGCAGCAAAAGAAAAAATAAGTTAAAAAGTCATTGCAATTGGAGATATTGCCAAGGATGTGCTTATTATAAAGTCTTCTTGACATGTTAATTATAAAATCTTCCAACCTTTGGTATTAAAAAAAATCATGTGAATAGTTGTCCTATATTGCCTTGTCATCTATAATTTATAACATAGAAGAAATTTGCTGATTTTTTAAAAAAGATGGCAAACATGAATCATGACTCATTCAAATAAAATACAACCAGCATTCATTCATCTAACTGAAATATGTCAAAACAAAAACACTTTTATTAACATATTTAATACCAGAATAACTTATAATAGTATGAAAAAGAATGAAGTATTTGTCTTTAGTTTTCATTGACATGCTCACATTTTGGCAAAATTGTTTTGTAAAGATTCCAAAGTTTTTATCAGAGATCTCTAACTATTTAAGGATGCAAACCAAAAGAGCTCATACTTCATCTGATCATACAGTCATAACTTATATATTTTGCTTTGCGCTGTTACTGCAATTTAGAAAACAAAGTAAAAATATATATATATACACAAAATATTTTTATATCAAATTATGTTCATTACACTAAATAAACCCAATCCCCAAATGCTATGTTACATGAAAAAGTGTCCTACAATTTATATCAAGACTGATACTGTCCATCAACTAGAGCAGCCTTTGGTTTTAAAAGCATTTTGCAAAATAAAGAAAAATGTCACCACGTGGCTGCACTATTGACCCTCATTCACACTGACAAAAATGCCTTCCAGTAAAAAAAAAAAAAATTGATTACATACGCAGGAAAAAAATCCCATCATAAAAGAGTCAAACCCTTTTTCTTTCTCTGTAACACATACCCTCTGTTATATTTGGCATTTCCACTGTTTATTCAAGTTTCAAGTCTTCCCAAGCTGATGAGAATATTATTGTTTGATTGAGAAAGATAGTCTTCTTTCTTGATATTGATTATTCTCACTCAATGGTAGTATAATTTAGAAAGAAAATGTTTTCTTTTAATGCATGATTTCACTTCATTTTTACTTTAATGTCCTACTTGGCAAAATTCAAACTGTTCAATGTTTTTTTTCCATATGTTTTAAATTTAAAAATCAATTTTATGTATGTATATGTATAGCCGCACAGAGATACATTTCTTTCATTGTCTTGTTCTCGATGCAATATAAATTGTCCATCAGCAATTGTAATTTGAAATGAACCAAATAAAAGATTTTTAGTCATTCCATATGAACACAGTTTCCAACACAAAAAAACAGTGAGCTCTAATGCAAACAGGATTATATTTTTAAACTACAGGCTTAGTTTTACACAGGAAAAATTTTGAGTTATTTATATAATAAAGTTTTTTTGTTAACTTCAGCAAAACTTGAGATAAAAAAAATCCAGATTAACTCTAAAGGGCATTGTGGTGCTTTCCAACAGTGCTTGAATAAAAGTTTTCCTGATCACAATGTATTCGTTGAAATTTTAAATTAGCTTGAAGAAATCACTTCTTAAATGTACAACATTATATGGATCGCTGCACCTTCAATTTTGGAAGTTTGTAACATATCAGATATGCAGGCAAGATACATGCATAAAATTCTCACTGTCACTCTGAAAAGCACATTGAACAATTTTCAACACTGTAGACTTTTTTTTTAAAGGAAAGTTTCATTTGGGCTGAACAGATATCCAAGTTTTAACATGGGAATTATTGAATATATTTTAAGGGCTTTCAGCGATTCTGGTTTCAGTCCTGGAATGGTTAGGTCCATCTGGAGTGATGCATACAGACTAATAAGCATATGCATTGGCATTTTGAGGCATAGCTGTTCAACTATGCCCACGTTGGAGCTTATTTTCGGGAAGCAAGGCACTTACTGTAATGGTAATGCAGACGTTTTATGCATAGTTTGAGTAACATAAAATAAGTTAATATTTTTGATTATTATGAGTTTTTTATAATTTATGTCTTTTATAGAAGCAACTAAATGATATATTTGGGATAATTAAAAACAAGAAGAGGTTTGGGAGAGAGTCATTTTCATCCCTGCTTCGGCTCTTAGGATGAGGATTTATGAAAACGCTGAAAAGAACATCCAATGGATCTGAAAAGCAACAAGCTCTTAGAACGGCTGCACCAGTGGCACTTTGACAGTCTTTATTTCTGCTATATGGGACGACTTCTGGATGATGCAGCTGGTAGTTCCCTGCAGTTTGTCCTTTCCCTGTGCAAGATTTGTTAAGGCCATGGCTGCGTTGATCTCCTTCCAATACGTGTCGTCTTTGCTTGGTCCCTTTCTGTTAGCTGCGCTAGAGTTAAGCAAAACAGAAAGTAAACGATCAAACTCACTGTAGTTTGTACTGAAAATGCCATCGCTGAAAAGCAGGAACGGTCAGTGCTCACCTGTCACCCTTATTGGATCCGTTTTCCAGAGTGTCTGTAAAGAAAAGCAAAAATTCAATTATTTTTCTTTTTTTCCTTTCCTTTCTCATCTCAGGAGTTTTATCACTAATGACCAGAAGTAAAAGTCCATCAGGAACTATGGCTGAAAATTAGTTAGCTTTTAATAAAGATAAAGCAGTTTATGTTAAGATGCAAAAAAACTTTTGCAAAGCAGCAGAAATAAGATGTCAGTGGGTAGTAAAGAATAAAAGGTAGCTCTCATAGATATACAGAAATTTGAAGTTATTTACTCTGAGAAATTGGGCCTTTTGGATCAGGGGACAAGCAGCATAAGGAAAAGAGTGCTGACTGAACCTGGGTCAGGTTCTGGCCTTGCCCTTCTACTCACCTGCAGTGTAACTTGGGGGCAGATCATGACCTCCCACAATGTCAGTTCTCTAACTATAAAATCAGGGAGTTTTGGCTGGGCACAGTGGCTCATGTCTATAATCCCAGTACTTTGGGAGGCCAAGGTGGGGGAATTTCTTGAGCCCTGAATTCGAGACCAGCCTGGGCAACATAGCAACCTCGTCTCTACTAAAAAAAAAAAATACCTGGGTACGGTGGGCATTCACTTGTATTCCCAGTTACTCGGGAGGCTGAGGCGGGAGGATCGCTTGAGCCTAGGGGGTTGAAGCTGCAGTGAGCTGTGTTTGTGCCACTGCACTCCAGCCTGGGCAACAGAGCAAGACCTTGTCTCTAAGATAATAAAAAAAAAAGAGGGGGTTCTAGAAAATCTTGGGGGTGCCTCTGGTTCAATGATTCTATGATTTCATGGTTATCAAACTTTCATTTCAGACAAAGGATGGGCAAATAGTTCCCTCTGCTCGTTAGCAAATGAGTAACAGACCCAATGGTGATAGCAGTACGGGATTTCCTGCGATATTTATTAGAAGAAGCAGGCACCAGTCCTTAATTTCCAAATGAACACCTCCTCCTGCTGCAGCAGGAAATGAAAGTCAGGATGCTAACCTTTGCTTCTGCACTCACATCTTTGGTTTAGATTTGCTGCTCACTCAGAACATGAATGTTTCCCCAAACCACACAAATATAAAGAACCCATGAAAATGGGTTCGTGAGATCCTTAGTGTAAAAGAATCCGGTATGAGTAACACAAAAATTTACCTACTGAAGGGCAAGAATGTAAGGGGTGGTAGAGAGGCTACTGGTGTGGCATCTGAGCAAAGGAGTGGGGTTGAGACTCCAAAGCCAGATCATGAGTAAGCCACTCATCATCATCACCATCCATAACAATAATCAGCATTACTGGGGAGCTACTGCACGTGGCACTGTGCAGCACACAGAATGTGGAAAATGCAAGGCTCTCTGCTAGCTCTATGGCCTTTGCAAAACTGCCTTTTCCTACCCTTCGTCCTCTCCCTTCCTTTTACCCACCCCCCACAAACCCAGTATTTCTCACAATTTCTTTTTCTCTGCACTGCTCAAGGCTATTTAGGAAATGCAACCCAATTTCCAACTGTGAGCTCTAAGAGAATCACAGAACTAGGAGAGGCTTAAGAAGAATAACATCAACATGATTGTCCTATAGTCTAACCAGGGCAAAATTTCCCAGGGAAGAGGTGGTCATAAGGAAATAAATTGCACGACCATGAAGCAGCCAAGCATCGATGCCCTCTCTGAAGGGCAAGAATGCGGAAAGCCTGCCGACGTATCCTGAGTTAAGCCTTAAGGTGTAGACAGTGAGACAATCATGGGTCACTCTGATCTCTTTTCACAACCCTTCACCTAAGGAATTTTAAAAAACAAGGCAAACAAACGAAACAAAAGCATTCAGTGAACAAATGGCAAGACTGTTGTGACGAACACATGACATAATGTGTGTCTGGCCCAGAATGGAACAGCGAATGTTGGTTCCTTTGGTCTCCTTTCATTGACTACTCGGGCAGCATTTTATAAGGTTTTAGGGATCCTTTGGGGGAAATCACTGGATCTGTGAGCAGTTAGATTGTTACCTTCTGCAGCTCTGCCAGCTTCTGGCTCTTACAGGGTCGGCCTGCATGCTTAGCTCTACCTCTGCTACTTTCCATAAGTTTGGAATTATAAAGTAACTCATGTAAATGCAGGAAAAGAATGATCATTTGTAATTTACAGAACTCTGATGCCACTGATGTACGGATCATTTACTACGTGTCAGGCACAATTCTGAGCACTTTGTTTCCTAATTTATTTACTATCACTGACTTTGTATATGGATAGCATGTCTCCATGGTATCCGCGAAGTCATTTTTTATTTAGTTCTATTCTCCTATCTGTAAATCTTCATGCAGTAAGGACAGAGACAAGGCGCTACTGGAACAGAGAACAAGTCGAGACTTTTGCTTGGGAGAAGGAAAGCCAGCAAACTGGACATTTTACAGAGGCAAAAAAAAAAAAAAAAAGAAGCAAAGTCGTTGCTCCATTTTGCCCACAAATTGCAACAATTCTGTTGCCAAAGTGAAGCAATAGGTTATGGAGATATTTATTCAATGGAAAGACTTGGCAAAAGCACAATAAGTTCCATGAGGCTTAAATACTGTTAGGGAAATAACAAAACATAATTTAGAGAAGACCATGTAACTGACACTCTGACTCCCAGACGAAGCCAGCTCACGTAGGTGAAAGAGACCAGAACCCAATTCCCTACCTGAACTGTCAACCTCAGAGTGGTTACTGCACAGGCAAGAAGAAAGCCTGTGACTATCAAATATGTTATGGGTTACAGAACCTGCCAATGCATCAATGCCATCAATGCATGGAGCCTGCACGTGGAAGGACAAGATGTAATTCACTGCTCAGGTCCACGGAGAGCTTCTGTTTAAGATGAGGAGTGAACTCGTATGTCTCACAGCCCCATGAGAGCCTGGTTGTGGCTAGCCCTCCCTGGGGCTGACTCCTTGAACTTGTTCCACTGAGAAACACGTTTACTGCAGCCAACTGCGAAATTATAAAATTCTGCTTACACTTTGGGTGTATGTGTTTGACACTTTGGTGCCTATGAAAATACCTTTGAAGTGCAAAAACATAGACGCAAATCCCCGTTCAGGTATTCTTAATTAGTTTTTACAAATCTCAACAACGTACTACACAGAGTCAATAGACTGAATTCTGTATTTTAGTTTTCAGGCAGGTGGGCACATTCAATGTCACTAGGTATAGACTGGGCTCCTTTCCAATGACAGAAGAAAATTGTCTTAAAAAGTAATGGAGGACAGAGGCATGTTGCTTTTCTATCAATGGTCAGTGTGAAAACTGTATACAATAAAGCTCAATCTCTAAGACTGAAATCAACAAGGAAAAGCTGCTTACCACCACTTGGGAGAAGGGATGGTCTCTGTGTCCAAAGTGTTTTATTTTTTTTTTTTGAGACGAAGTTTTTCTCATTGCCCAGGCTGGAGTGCAATAGTGCAATCTTGGCTCACTGCAACCTCCCTCTCCTGGGTTCAAGCAATTCTCCTGCCTCAGCCTCCCGAGTAGCTGGGATTACAGGCATGCACCACCACATCCAGCTAATTTTGTATTTTTAGCAGAGACAGGGTTTCTCCATGTTGGTCAGGCTGGACTCGAACTCCCTACCTCAGGTGATCCACCTGCCTCTGCCTCCCAAAGTGCTGGGATTATAGGTGTGAGGCACCATGCCTGGCGCAAAGTGCTTTTAGTTCAAAAAATAAATTAATGTTAGAAGGGCACGCTTTTCCTGAGGCTGTTACTGGTGGGCTGTCCAGTGTCCCTTGGATATTTTGTATCCAACAGCCACCTCCTGTGGAGTAGTGTGTTTGGCAGAAGAGCCAAACCGGCAAAAGGAAGATAGCAAACAGAGCCCTTTGACATTTGTGCTTTTGTAGGAAAGCAAGGACTCCAAAGATCTGGGAGTCTGGGGAGATTCTATTTTTTTTCTATTTGTTGTGCTAAGATAAAATCTTAGAAATGTTGTAGCTTTTACAGAACTGATATCATTTGAGGGGAACTCAGAAAATTTACGATCTCATTATACTAACTGGTTGTATCAAGTGGTTTTTTTTTTTTTTTCTTATGCTCTTTCCCTTTGAAGTAAAAAACTTATTGGCTCTTCTCTGGCTCAAATGTGCTGTGTGTTGTGTCTTTTCAGCTCATGGTCAGTATTTGAGGGGCAGTGGGTCTGTGTACCCATCACTGTTGGTCATGGGGCTCCTGACACATCTGTCCACTGCTGACAGGTGGTCTCACTGGCTCCACTCGAGAAGTGGCACCCAGTAGCTCCAGAAACAATCAGACAGGAGAAGGAAGGACTGTGCATGTTGCTGAAAGAGGGAAATTGCAAGTTGGAGCTAGCTCCTGGTATGTAGACTCTAGCAAACAGTTCATTAGCATGCACAGACTCAGGGTCTGACTGCCCCACATTTGGCTCGGCTGTATCTCTTACTCTGCAAGTAGCTTGGCTCAGCCTCTCCAAAGTCTGAGCTAAAATGCCTTTTTAGATTCCAAGGTTCCAAAAATCAGCTATGCTGTCAATTACCATAAAAGCAACTGGTTGGCAGGAATGGCTTATTGAACCAGCCAAAAGAGCGTGTTTTAAGACCAAAAAAGAAAAGAAAAAAAAGAGGTGTGTAGTTAGGAAAATCTTGGATGCTACAAAACCCAAACCATGTTGGAACTTAAAGTGGGGCTATCCTCAGTTTAGACATGTGTTTTCTTCTACAGTTAAGTAGAGAAAAAATTATACAGAAAACTCAGTTTCACTGCAACTTGAGATATCTAAACAAAAAGCTCTGTGGCCAACTGGGAAAAATGCAACTTAGAAGCACATTCATTCTGATATATATGCCTGATATTATATTTGCAGCCATAAAAAGAGACAAACATATGGCCAAATCTTTTTCTCCGAGTTTTTTAAAAAAATTAATAAATAAGCCCTAAAGGGAAGAATATCTTTGTTTCACATATACCACTGAAACGTAAATAAAATGAGGTGAGGTTGAGAATCTAAAAATAATCTAAATCTAAATAATCTAAAAATTATATAATATATGTTTCCCTAAATTAAAATGGAAGGAGTAGAAGAAAAAAACTTTTGAGATCGTGGAAAGGGAAGTAAATGAGTTAGTGAGAAATCATTACTCAAATAGCTTGGCCAAGGATTATCTGAGTGGGAGGAGGAAGCCATTTATGTTTTAAAACAATAAAAGAAGGTACAGTTGTGTACCATCTAACAATATTTCGGTCAACAATAGACCATACATACGACAGTGGCCCATAAGATTATAATGGAGCTGAAAAATTCCTATCACCTAGCGACGTTGTAATGTGGTCATGTCACTCATTGCTCACATGTTTGTGGTCATGCTGGTGTAAAGAAACCTACTGAGGCCAGGCACAGTGGCTCACGCCTGTCATCCCGGCACTTTGGGAGGCCAAGGTTGGGGGAATCACTTGAGGTTAGGAGTTTGAGACCAACACGGTGAAACCCTGTCTCTACTAAAAAATACAAAAAATTAGCTGGGCGTGGTGGTGCACGCCTGTAATCCTAGCTACTCAGAAGGCTGAGGTGGGAGAATCGCTGGAATTGGGGAGGCGGAGGTTGCAGTGAGCCAAGATCACGCCATTGCACTCCAGCCTGGAGACAGAGCAGAACTCCATCGCAAGAACAACCACAACCACAACACCTACTGGGCTGCTAAATGTATAAGTATAGCACACAAATTATGCACAGTACATAATACTCGATAATAATATATGTGACTATGTTACTGGGTTTATGTATTTACTATGTTTTTGACTGTTATTTGAGGGTGTGCTCCTTCAATTTATATTTAAAAAGTTAACATAGCTGGGTGCGGTGGCTCACGCCTGTTATCCTAGCACTTTGGGAGGCCAAGGTGGGCGAATCATTTGAGGCCAGGAGTTTGAAACCAACCTGGCCAACATGGTGAAACCCTGTCTTTACTAAAAAAACAAAAAAATTAGCTGGGCGTGGTAGCGGGTGCCTATAATCCCAGCTACTTGGGAGGCTGAGGCAGAAGAATTGCTTGAACCCAGGAGCCAGAGGTTGCAGTGAGCCAAGATCGTGCTGTTGCACTCCAGCTTGGGTGACAGAGCAAGACTATGTCTCAAAAAAAAAAAAAAAAAAAAAAAAGGTTAACAGTCAGGTCCTTCAGGAGGAATTCCAGAAGGCATTGCTGTTAAAGGAGATGACAGCTCCATGCGTGTTACTGCCCCTGCAGAACTTCCAGCGGGACAAGACATGGAGGCGGAAGGCAGTGATCCTGATGCAGGCCTAGGCTAATGTGGGTGTTTGTATCTTAGTTTTTAACAAAAATGTTTAGAAAGTAAAAATAAAAAATGAAAAATTTTGATAAAAGGAGAAAGTTTACAGAATAGGATATAAAGAAAATATTTTCATATAGCTGTCCAATGTGTTTGTGTTTTAAGCTAAGTGTTATTACAAAAGAGACAAAACATTTTTTAAAAAAGCTTATAAAGTAAAAAAGAAACAGTAAGTGAAGATTAATTTATTATAGAAGAAAACACTTTTTAAATAAATTTAGGGTGGCCGAAGTGTGCAGTGTTTATAAAGCCTACAGTAATGTACCGTGATGTCCTAGGCCTTCACATTCACTCACCACTCACTCACTCACTCACCCAAAGCAGCCTCCTGTCTTGAAAGCTCTGTTCATGGTAAGTGGCTTATACAAGTGCATACTTTTTTGTTTTTTACCAGCGGTTCTCAACCTTTTTGGCACCAGGGCCTGGTTTTGTGGAAGGCCATTTTCCCATGGACCGGGGAGGGGGGTTTCAGGATAAAACTGTTCCACCTCGGATCATCAGGCATTAGTTAGATTCTCCTAAGAAGCACGCAACCTAGATCCCTCGCATGCGCAGTTCACAATAAGGTTTATGTTCCTATGAGAATCTAATGCCACTGCTGATCTGATAGGAAGTGGAGCTCAGATGGTAATACGAGCGATGCGGAGCAGCGGTAAATACAGATGAAGCTGCTCACCTCCTGCTGTGCAGCCTGGTTCCTCACAGGCCACGGACCACTACTGGTCTGTGGCTCAGGGGTGGGGGACCCGCTTTTTTTTGAGACAGAGTCTCGCTCTGTCACCCAGGCTGGAGTGCAGTGGGGCAGTCTCAGCTCACTGCAACCTCCACCTCCCCGGTTCAAGCAATTCCCCTGCCTCAGCCTCTGGAGTAGCTGGGATTACAGGCACATGCCACCACGCCCAGCTAATTTTTTTTTGTATTTTTAGCAGAGACAGGGTTTCACCATGTCGTCTAGGCTGGTCTCGAACTCCTGAACTCAGGCAGTCCGCCCGCCTCGGCCTCCCAAAGTGCTGGGATTACAGGTGTGAGACACCCCGCCCAGCCAGGATCCCTGTTTTATACCATATTTTACTGTGTCTTTTCTATGTGAAGGTATGTTTAGATATATATTTTAATGCTTACCATTGGTTCTAATTGCCTACAGTAGTCAGTACAGTAATCTACTGTACAGGTTTGTAGCCTAGGACCGATAGGCTACACCATGCAGCCTCAGTATGCAGAAGGCTATGCCGTCTAGGTTTGTGTAGGTACACACTACGATGTTCGCACATGATGAAACTGCCTGATGATGCATTTGCATTTCCTAGAGCACATCCCTGTTGTTAAGCAACACATGACTGTATTCACCTTGCCCAGGAGGCCTGGCCTAGTGCCCTTGTAGACCAATTAAAAATCTGGGGCCTGTGATAATGATTCAAAGCAAGTCAGAGCTCCACATGCTTGAAAACTGTGCTTCTGCACACTTGGTAAGTTTGAGGGCCATTACTTTGATAGCAGATGTGCAGAGCCTGGGTCTACTGTGTTACTGATCTCAGAGGTACAGAGAGCTTCTGAGGATACCAGATCAGTTTCTGGAGTTATTCACATATTTGGAACAACTGAGGATAAAAACAAGACTCCGGTGAGTGGGGCAGGTATAAAACCTCACTGAAGATTCTGAAATACCAATTGCTGCGAAGTTGCAGTGCCTTACCAAATGACCCCCAGGGCTCCCTGCTCACATTGCTACGGTCTCCATTTCTACTTCTCCATACCTGGAGACCGAAGCTGGGCTTCCACACACCCCTAAAGGTTGGTCCTACTGTGACTACACATTTCTTTCTTTTTAAAAATAGCATTTGTTGGCTGGATTGCAGCAGCTTATGCCTGTAATCCTAGTACTTTGGGAGACTGAGGCAGAAGGATTGCTTGAGTCCAAGAGTTTGAGACCAGCCTGGGTAACGTAGTGAGACTTCGTGTCTATTAAAAATTTTTAAAATTAGCCAGGCATGGTGGTGTCTTCCTTAGTCCCAGCTACTTGGAAGGCCGAGGTGGGAGGAGGATCACTTGAGTCTAGGAGGTCGAGGCTGCAGTAAGCTGAGATCATGCCACTGCACTCGGGCCTGGGTGACAGAGTGAGACCCTGTCTCAAAAAAATATATATATAATATATAGCATTTGTTGGTTTTCTTTAATAAGAAAGTAATACAGCTTCTCTACCGAAAATCTAAGAAAAAGTATAAAATAGAAAATAAGGGGCAATCAGGGATAACTGATATTAACATTCAGATATATGGCCTTCCAGACAAGTATTATACACATTTTTTTAAAATGGTGTCATTCTGGATGTGTGTTATAACGTGCTTTTTCTACTGAACTCCCATGTTCGCCTTACCTTTTGTTAATAAATAAGACAATAATTTATCCCTTGGCCTTTCCCAGTGTGGCAGTGGGTTTTGCCTGTGAAACAGAAACAGCCTGAAAGAATTCAAAATCCAGCTCCATCCAACTGAAACTTGAATATTAAGCAGTGCAAATGCTGCAAGAAGGAGTTATCTTTAAAATCACCAGGGACTGGTTTCATGGAAGACAATTTTTCCACAGCCCGGGGAGTAGGGGTTTTGAGATGAAACTGTTTCACCTCAGATCATCAGGCATTAGTTAGACTCTCATAAGGAGCACTCAACCTAGATCCCTCGCATGCACAGTTCACAATACGGTTGACGTTCCTGTGAGCATCTAATGCCACTGCTAATATTCACTAACATTTATTAAATGCTCATGCTTATGCCAGGCACTATGCCAGAAACTCTACAGATGTTATTTGGTTAAATGCCTGCAATGATCCTGTGTGGTAGCACCACCACCTTTATTTACAAATAACACTGTAGCTTAGAGGGGACCAGGAACTTTCACCTTTGCAAGCTGTGAGACTCAGCTCCAGGTCCCCTGGCCCTGAAGGCCATGTTTTTAACCCCTGCATGGCACTATCCAAGTAACCTCTGCCAGTAAAGCCACCTGAAAAGAACATGGCAAGGCTTAATGCGTCGTATACAGAGAAAGTCTATGGCAACAGAACCTATTAAAAACGGATTAAACTTTTTTTCTGTACTTTTTGCTAGAATTTTAGACCACCAAGAGACCAAAACCAGATTTTTTTCTCCTTATGATTTAACATGTAATATCAAGGAATCTGTCCAAATTGCAGAATAGAAAATTCAAGTAAGCTGTCTTGAGATCTTCTTTATACTTTCAGTAGTGATTTCTTTTCTTTCTTTCTTTCTTTCTTTCTTTCTTTCTTTCTTCTTTCTTTCTTTCTTTCTTCTCTCTTTCTCTCTTTTTTTTCTTTCTTTTCTTTTTTTTTTTGAGAAGGAGTCTTGCTCTGTCACCCAGGCTGGAGTACAGTGGTGCGATCTCGGCTCATGGCAACCTCCACCTCAGCCTCACAAGTAGCTGGGATCACAGCTGCCCACCCCCGTGCCACTCCAATTTTTGTATTTTTAGTAGATGGGTTTCATCATCTTGGCCAGGCTGGTCTCGAACTCCTGACCTCATGATCCACCCGCCTCGGCCTCCCAAAGTGCTGGGATTACAGGCATGAGCCAATGTGCCTGACCAGTAGAGTGATTTCTAATTGATGTGTGATATCCCTATAGTTACTCCTCTATAGCCCAGCAGGAATGACTAATGACTGCTAAATAACTGGGCAGCAGCTGCTGCGTCACTGTTAGAGGACACTTTTGTGGTTATCCTCTCTTTGGGACAGTTGGAGCTTTTGAATGAGTAAAGATAAATCATTCTAAGTGATATTTGCCAAATAAAAGGAAGAAAAGAAAAACCACCCAAGTAACCCATAACACTTATTTGTTGATGACCAAACTGCTTCTACCAGTCCCACTGACCAAAAGTCAGATTTACTTTAAAACTTTGGCATGACAGGAAGAGACTGTGACTGAAGCCTGGTGAAGATCAAGGCTACTGAAGATAAAAGAGTTATTAGAAGCCTGGATTTTGTGGGTCTAGAGACAGGAGAGCTTTGGACGCTTTCTAAGTGGTGAGAAATTAATAATAAATAATAAATGAATAAAATGAAACCCACTCCATCTTCATGGATGGACATAATATTTTTTTCTTCTTGCAATAGACTAGCTAATTATTTATCCTGGGTATATAAAGAATGAGAGGCTTCCAAAATTGTTTCAGAATTTGAAGAACTAAAGAAAGAAGAAATTCTTTTCTTTTTTCTGAAGCAGTCTTGCTCTGTCGCCCAGGCTGGAGTATAGTGGTGCAATCTCGGCTCATTTCAACCTCCGCCTCCCGGGTTCAAGTGATTCTCCTGCCTCAGGTTCTCGAGTAGCTGAGATTATAGGTGTGTGCCACCACACCCAGCTAATTTTTGTATTTTTAGTAGAGATGAGGTTTCACCACGTTGACCAGGCTGGTCTCAAACTCCCGACCTCAGGTGATCCGCCCACCTTGGTCTCCCAAAGTGTTGGGATTACAGGCATGAGCCACCACGTCCAGCCAACTGTTTTCCAAAAATAAAGCCAGTGTTTCCTCCAGACATGACTTCCATATTCTGGCCAGAGATTCTTTTCCTTTCCGCTACTCCTCATGTGGGCTGGCCCCTCATGATGGCTGATGATACCCAGATGTCCTGGATCTGCAGGGTCCTCGCCTTCAACTGCCTTTCTGTGAATATATAGTCCCCCCAACTAGCTCCTGTCAGGAAACAAATATTAAAAACCACACCTCCGTATTTTGAACGAATAGTAAAGAGCTCCCTGGTTAAGATGGGGCTATGTTGAAATCTCAGAGCTCTCAGGCTAGGTTATAATTCCATTCATAATAACAATAGGACATCTTTCTTGCTGCATGAGTACCAATGCCTTGGATAGACCTGTGAAAGTGCTGCTTGGCTCCTTATGTCAGGGAGCTGTAGCCCTGGCTGGTGGCTCTACAGTCATTTCCTGCTGTTTCTTTTTTTCTGGTAAAATGCACAGCTCTTCTGGCCTCATCAGTCTGGCCCAGTGGAGGTGCAGGAAGTGGGACTTGTAACTTAAAAGTAGCTTTTCAGAATAAACAGAACACCACCCAGTGATCACGTTTCAATTCACTTTCAATCGTTTTCACTAAGCACATTAAATATTCTTGATGCTAAGTCATTCAGCAGAATCCCATCTTCCAAGATTGCTCCTCTGTGATCTCAAAGGCTCCATCTTCCCCGAGTTTAAAATATTTAGCCTGAAATTTCACTTTGAAGATTTGAATGTAGTCTATGCGGAGGCCAGTATGGGTGGAGGATCAGAAAGGGGGTCTGGAATTGTTAAGTATTCTCGTTTCTATTCTTGGCTCTTCGTATTCACCACGAGGGTGGTCTGGAGGGAGCCTTAGAGGCCGTGTAGTGTAATGGTCAGAGCCCAGGCTCTAGACCTAGACAGCGTGAACTGCACCCCTGCTCTCCCACTTAGCATTTGTGTGCCAAGCTGGCCAGCTGCTTGACTTCCCTGCATTTCATCTTTATCACCTATTAAATGAGGATAATAGTACCGGAGTCATAGGGTAGTTGTGTGGACCACACGAGTTCATATTTTATAAAACACTTAGAAGGGGGCTTGAGCTATCCTTGTCAAAAAAAAAAAAAAGTTTATCTCCTCTCTCACTTTAATTTTCTACATCTAGAAAATGGAATTATATGGGGTCATCAGAAAAATTAGTGTTATTCAATGATTTAATATGAAAAGCATTATGTAAGAACAAAATATTTTAACTCTGGGCAAAAGCCCATCATCTCAGATTAATGGATTAAGTGTGCAGAATCTATCATCTTCAAAGACAAAAATGGCTTTTCTGATGGTCCTTTGTGCCAAAACACCACAACGTGCCAAGACAAAGAAACCTGGAGCCACATTAAAGAGCATCTACTAGCTTTAAGTGTCTAACGGATTCTGTTACTTCATTTTCTCAAGGGGAATATTGGAGATGTTACCTGAAATGTTTCATCCATGAAAGCTATATTTCCAGCCAAAGTCTCAGAAAATGACTTCCTAACGATGCATGAATAACTTCTGTGTGTGCCTGTATGTTGCAAGGAGCATTAATTATTTATAAAAGCACTCCTTTTTACATGCATGTTGGGCTACTAGTTCTGAAACCTGGATGTATTTACAGTGCTTCTTAGCTAAACCTTAATTTTGTGTCCACGTCTTAATATTGATATTCATCCTTTCAGTTCTATAGCACAAGGGCTAGTTCTCCCAAGACTTACCTTTTTTTTTTTTGAGACAGAGTCTTTTCTGTCACCCAGGCTGAGTGCAGTGGTGCGATCTCGGCTCACTGCAACCTCCGCCTCCCAGGTTCAAGTGATTCTCCTGCTTCAGCCTCCTAAGTAGCTGGGACTACAGGCGTGCACCACCATGCCCAGCTAGTTTTTGTATTTTTAGTAGAGATGGGGTTTCACCATGTTGGCCAGGATAGTCTCGATCTCTTGACCTCATGATCCACCTGCCTCGGCCTCCCAAAGTGCTGGGATTATAGGCGCGGGCTACCGCGCCCGGCCTGTATTTTTAGTAGAGATGTGGTTTCACCATGTTGGCGAGGATGGTCTCGATCTCTTGACCTCGTGATCTGCCTGCCTTGGCCTCCCAAAGTGCTGGGATTACAGGCGTGAGCCACCGCGCCCGGCCCAAGATTCACTTTATAGTTGCCCCAATGCAGTTTTAGAAGGGTTGACTTGTTTAACAAATACACAGCTGAATAGTGTTAAGCTACAAAGAACTAATATGACTTCAGCAAAAAATGTCTTTTTTTAAATGGAAAAAATGTGCATTCATAACGATCTAGAGGTTGGCTGGAAAGTCTGGCTCCTCCATCTATTTTCAAATTCCTCAGTATCTCTGAAAAACCATCACAAAGTATTTTTCCTTTGATACATGAACTATAGTGTATCTTTTAATTGGATCACATTATTACCATGCTTTCAACATTCCTCAAATTACCATCTCCATAAATGACACTTCAGACTAGGAGATCTCCGCGTTAAACCTGTCTAACTGCATTAGCACCAGAAATGGCACAGTGGGAGTGGTGACGCTCACAAACTTCTTGGCTCTTTCAAAAGAGCAGCAAATGGCAGTTTCTCGACTCACAGTTCATCTGCTGCATTTACTAGTAGAAAAAACCCCCCACATTTTAGACATAAGATGAATACTATTACCTGTCTTTCTTTTACATTTCAGATGTGCTTCAAAGTTCTTAATAAACTTAAACCTTAAAACTGTACTTGGCATGTCAGTGTTCTAGGTTCACACATTTCTATGTTTAAAGGTTCCGCAATTCTCTGCTTTTAATTGAGGAACAGTATTTAAAGCCTAAACTGGGGTGAAGGTATACTTTGAAATGAAAATTGGGAAGATTTTCGTTGATGGTATTGAAGGGCAGAAGTTAAAAAGAACTATGCATAAAGGTGAGTAAAATTCGTTGCCTGTGGGCAGGTGGCTGAAGCTGGAGGTCACAGAGCACCCCTAGTCTAGCGGTCCTCCCGTGACCCCTTTTGACCAAAAGAACACTAAATAACTCCTCTCCACTTTAAATCTTGCGGAGACATCTACTCTAAATTTTGCCAAGGGATGTACATTTCAAACTAAGAAGAAATGTAGCCTCCAAAAAAGGAAGAGACCGGCCACCTCTGCTTTTAAATGAGAACTACTCTGCTCCTAGAGAAAGAGTCCTGCCAAGGAGAACCGGTTCTGGCTAAAGGAAGCCACATGTGGGTGACGAGGGACAGCTCTTGCTAACTGGAAGCATTTGATTGTGTTCCTTTCCTATTAATCTATTAAACATACACTTATTAAATCCCAATGGCGTACAGATCCTTTTTCCACTATTACCACCTAAACTTAGAATACAAGAGATTGCTAGAAAAAAAATAAGGGATAAATTGCTTAGACCTAACAAGTCGGCCAGGTGTGGTGGCTCATGCCTGTAATCCCAGCACTTTGGGAGGCCAAGGTGAGTCGATCACGAGGTCAGGAGTTTGAGACCAGCCTGGCCAACATGGTGAAACCTGTCTCTACTAAAAATACAAAAATTAGCTGGGTGTGGTTGTGAGTGCCTATAATTCCAGCTACTTGGGAGGCTGAGATAGCAGTAATTGCTTGAACCCAGGAGATGGAGGTTGCAGTGAGCCGAGATCACGTCACTGCACTCCAGCTTGGGTGACAGAGTGAGACTCCATCTCAAACAAACAAACAAAAACAAAAAAAACCCCTAACAAGTTGATCTTTTTGGAGGAAAACAAAAACATTTCACAGATCCAAAACCACCTGCTTATACAGCATTTGTCTGAGGCACTGGATTTGTCCTAGGGCCATGGGATCATAGAGGACTCACTAAGTACATGACCTTGGACAAGTTATTAACACACACTGTATCTAGGTTTCTTCACCTATAAAATGGGGATCATTGTAACACCTACTTCGTATGGTTGCTGTGAGAATAAAATGAGATATTAAATGGAAAGCTCTTGAAACAGTGCCCAGCACTTAGGAAGGGCTGTAGCACTATGCCTCCTGACTTGAAGAAGCCATCTTTTGTTAGCCAAGGGGCCACTCCAAGCTTCACAAAGGTATAAGCCCCCTACTTCGTCTCTCCTGTCATACCTTAGGCCTTGATGTGTTTGCCTGTGTCCCCAGATCTCACCTTGAATTGTAATCCCCATAATCCCCACATGTCGAAGGAGGGGCCCAGTGGGAGGTGATCAGACCATGGGGTGATTTCCCCATGCTCCCTCTTCTATCTCCTGCCGCCTTGTGAAGAAGGTGCCTGCTTTTCCTTCTGCCACGGTTGTAAATTTCCTGAGGCCTCCCCAGTTATGCAGCTGTGAGTCAATTAAACTTCCTTTGTTTATAAATGACCCCAGTCTTGGGTAGAATCTTTATAGCAGGGTGAGAATGGACTAATACAGGCCTCTGACTCATTTTCTTAGGATGCTCTAGAGAAGAGAATAAAGTTCTCTGGGGAACTCTTCAAAGGGGAAGGTTCCTGGATCCCATCTCTGAGATTGTGGTCAGGTAGGTCATGGCTACGGCACTGGAACAAGCTCCTCAGGTGTTCTGATGTTGATGGTGAAGGGGCTTCCCTATAAGAACTATGGTGTGGGGCATTAAAAATGGAGTGTTTTAGTAAAGAATCATGCTGGAATTCCCAGGTTCACTCAAGTGTAACAGCACAAGGCACTATTACTTAATCATTATTATTGGATTTCTAATATTCTGACAAGGATCAACTAGCTATCTTAAGGCTGTATCTAATGAACCAAGATTTTTTTCTGTAATAATGTCAACTCCTATTTTAAATTCAGGAAGTACATACGCAGGTTTGTTACACGGGTATATCACATGATGCTGAGGTTTGGGGTATGAATGATCCCATCACTCAGGTCGTGAGCGCAGTTCCCAACAGGCAGCTTTTTAGTCTCTGCCCACCCTCTCTCCACCCTTTTGGAGTCTCCAGTGTTTATTGTTTCCTTCTTTGTGTCTATGTGTACTCAATGCTTAGCTCTCACTTATAAATGAGAACATGTGGTATTTGATTTTTTTGTTCCTGTGTTAATTTACTCAGGATAATGGCCTCCAGCCACATCCATGTTGCTGCGAAGGATATAACTTAATTCTTTTTTATGACTGTGTAGTGTTCTATGGTATATATGCACCTCAGTTTCTTTATCCAATCCACTATTGATGGACATCTGGGTTGATTTAATGTCTTTGCTATTGTGAATAGTGCTATGATAAATATACAAATGCATGTGTCTTTTTGGTAGAGTAATTTATTTTCCTTTGGCTATATACCCAGTAATGGGATTGCTGGGTTGAATTGTAATCCTGTTTTAATACACCAAGTTCTTGATTCTAATTTAATATGAATAGTAGATATAACATTTTTATAAGAAAATACCCAGAAATTGGTGACTCCACCTTCAAAAATACTTTTTTTTCTATCTTTGCTTAAATATGGATATAGTACCTCTAAAAATGCTTTTTGTCAGGGAAGGTGATGAAACACCTCACTTTTGCCTGGTTCTTACAATTTTTGCTATGCTATGATACATAAATCAGGGAGAGTCATTGCTAATACACACTTGAGAACAAAGGCATCCAAGATTTTCATTTTAATATATTACAAGGTACTTCAGAGTATGCAAATCACCCTCCTTCTAACTGGAATAGCCATGGTAATGATATGCTATCATGAGATCTGTGTTTTCTGTTTTGAAAATAAACATGTTGGCCCAGTGCAAAATTGCTATGCTGGTAGGGCCTTTTATTTTTATAAGTCTTTGACTTTTTTCTTAATCTTTCCTTTGGGAAAATAAGGTGACAAATAGTATTCCACATGGGGTCATCAAAAACTAATTAT
Organism: Aotus nancymaae; assembly: GCF_030222135.1. Taxonomy (NCBI): domain Eukaryota; kingdom Metazoa; phylum Chordata; class Mammalia; order Primates; family Aotidae; genus Aotus; species Aotus nancymaae. The sequence continues at coordinate 7,663,713 of NW_026988492.1, read as the reverse complement.
TCAACCTAACATAGATTTTCTTTCTAGGGTAGGATAATAAGCTTTTATAAACTAAAGCGAACTTAGTTTCTGCTGCTTTTGGAATATTTTATTCAGGCCTGCCTCAGAAAGAACAGAGCATTGTTGTATTATACATTGACATAGTGATGAGGTTTTATGAACAGAATATTTGGTTGTTTCTAATCTGTTATTTCTAGGGCAGCCCTGCAAGGTAGCGGGAGCTACATGGTCTCTAAAGAGGAGCAGGGACTGGGGCAGAGATCCACCAGGCAAACAGCTTGGCGACTGCTGGACCAAAACCACTGAGGCAGAGCACAAAGGTTAGGATGCTGGATTGAATTGTGATAGAGGATAGACAGGATCCTATCTAGGCCTGCTGATGGCTTTGCTTTTGAAGAGCTGCAGAATGTCATAGCATCAGCATCTGGAACTAAAGGGCTGAAGAAGACTAAACTGCTAACGGTGGCCAACTCAAAGCCCCCTATATGCCTGAGAACAACTCTTGGCTGTGTGTGTGCTGAGAGATGAGCTGGGATCGTGCCTCCCCCAGAGCTTGTGGAGTCATTCTGTGCTGAGACCACCCCTCCCAATGGCCAAAAATTAAACATAGCAGGTCTAAAACAATAAGGATCTATACTACAGAGTTAAGAAGTGTAATATGCAGGAGAGGTGTTTCTGTGAGCATCACCAGACATTCAAACTGTGAGCATCACCAGACATTCAAACTATAGTACTTAAGCATGAATCAAAGAAATTATAAAGAAAGAAAGGGAAAGAGAGAGAGAGCAAATACCATTAGGACCTTAGATTTAAAAATGCCCCAAACAAGAATTTAGTGTCTACCAGGAAACGGCAAAAACAAGTATACTACACAGAAAAGTTTTTGCAAGGCCATTTCATGAAAATTTAAGTACAAAAGAATGACATGTTCACATGATTTAAATGTATTTAAATGCCAATTGGCCATACATATTTTGTTGCAGAAGTCACATATTGTTATAAGTAAATAAGACATCTATAAATAAAAAAGAAAATATATTTGTTTGAGTCACTAGAAGTTACTGATTTAGAGAAATGACCAATGAATCTAATACTTCTGAGGGATTAAAAGCAATTTTCTGCTTTTTCTTGTTTTTTCTACTCTATGTTATATCTTTTGATGACTGATACGATTTGGCTGTGTCCCCACCCAAATCTCATCTTGAATTGTATCTCCCACAATTCCCATGTGTCATGGGAGGGACCTAGTGGGAGGTAACTGAATCATGGAGGTGGGTCTTTCCCCTACTATTCTCATGGTAGTGAATAGATCTCACCAGATCTGATGATTTTACAAGGGGTTTCCCCTTTCGCTTCATTCTCTCTTGCCTGCCACCATGTAAAATGTGCCTTTTGCCTTTCTTCATGATTGTGAGGCCTTTCCAGCCATGTGGAACTCTGTGTCCATTAAACCTCTTTTTCTTGATAAATTATCCAGTCTCGGGTATGTCTTTAGGAGCAGCATGAAAATGCACTAATACAATGATTGTAAAGAGAAATGTAATATTTTAACAACCACTAACATACTCTTACCAATTTTAAAATAAACAACAGAAACAGAGTAAAAGGCAGAAAGCTGTGCAAAAGAGAAAAGGAAGCAAACATGATGTTTCCAGGACAAACCAGATCCACTTATCTATACTTTTTGTGTTTGGTTTTGGAATATACTACACATACTCCAGAGTGCTTTAAAAATTAATTCTCCCAATTCTAAATTCTCTCCAGGCATCCAGAACTAGATGGTGAATGAACAATAAGAAACAGATAGTAGTTACTGCCTTGAATCAAAGATTCATACAAAAAAGTCTGGCACTCATACACAAGAGTAAACAGACTACATATTTTCATCATAGAAGCACAAACAAATTGCTCTCTTTTCTTTTTTTTTTTGTAACAACAGAGAGGAAAATCCTCCATTCCTTGCAAGAATCCCAAGCTCCTACAGGTCTGTGGTAGTTTTAGTTAACGTTTCCACCACTCAGAAGGTGGAAGCAAGAGGTGTTGTTACAGCCCAGCCTTGGATTCAAGGATGGAATAACTTCTCACAAGAAACCAGGAACTGTGAGGATTTCTGAGCCTCAAAATGCATCCCAGAACCATTGCTCCTGACGTCCTCTATTATTTTCAATGTCTACCCAGTTAGACCCCTCCCAGCTAATGGCCAGCAGTAGTGTGGCGCTGTCTGTACTGCATGTGGTTTGCACATGAGTCCCAACCCAAGGGAGCTAAAGGCGTCTACTGAACACAGAAGGAGAAACACTCCTTCCTAGGCCACCCATAGTGGGAGCTGAAAATGAGACATGACACAATACACATGAAGAAGCAAGCCACTGTCGCAGGCGTCTGGACAATGCTAATTACACAGCCCACAGCGTAAGACAAGAACAGGAGAGAGGAAAGGAGAGATGGCCAGTAAAGTTTAACAGAAAAAAAAAATTCTCATGTTTTCCATGCACTCATAGTTCTACTATCCAGCCAATTTTTGGCTTAACTTAGGAGGTTTATAAAAATCATCCTACAAGATAGATGCTTTGTTAGGCAACTTAATATATAGACTCTTATTTGGACAGGAAGATGCACATAAAATGAAAAATATTTTCAACATGAAAGGAGCAAGGAGTCTGTACTTGTGTTGACTTTTAGGAGCTCATAGGAGAAGAATAAAGACAGGAAAGATGAGGGATGATGAAGGCCCTAAAGGTAAAAATGCATTTAATTAATTACTCACATGACTAATCATGGTAATAACAAAGAAGATAGAAAAAGCAGAAGTGGGCCAGAGTTGGAAAAAGATGATGATGATTTATTTATTTATTTATTTATTTATAATATTATAAATAAATAAATAATATTGCACTTTAGGTTCTGGGGTACATGTGCAGAACATGCAGGATTGTTGCATAGGTACATACATACATGGCAATGTGGCTTGCTGCCTCCATCCCCATCACCTATATCTGACATTTCTCCCCATGTTATCCCTCCCCAACTCCATACTCTCCAGTGTCCCTCCCCTAGTCCTCCCCAACAGACCCCAGTGTGTGATGCTCCCCTCCCTGTGTCCATGTGTTCTCATTGTTCAACAACAGTGAGAACATGTGGTGTTTGATTTTCTGTTTTTGCGTCAGTTTGCTGAGAATGATGATTATTTTTATACCGAAGAAGAAAAGAAGTAATGAGAGTTGTGTGGGACAAGGGTTGGAAGCATGTATCAAAAGGTTACTTTAGAACTGGGAGTTTATGATTAATTGAAGAAGTATTCAAATGGAAATTCCGTGCTAACTTTAGTAGTTATAAAGGCACAGAGGAAAAGAATAACTTATTAGCTATTTGAATTCCTAAAGTGGCTTTCTCACAGGATTCATGCCTTTTATTTTTCTGGTTTATCTTGAATTAAACACACCTGTTTACTGCTAACTCGTACAAACTTAACCACGTTCTATTCCTTGAACAGTAAGTTACACTGGAAAGATAATAGATTTGGGACCTCAGAGACTGGGATTTGAATCCCAGTCTTCTGCTGAGATTTTATTATTTTTGGGGCCAGTTACTTAATCTCTCTGAGTCTCATTTTTTTGCTTATCTGTAAGATCGATATAAAAGTAGCAAACAATTAGGACTGTTGTGAAAATTAGAGATAGTTACTGTCAGACACCGGGTACCCAGTAACGTTTAATAAGCAGTAGCAATAATTACTCCACAATTGCAAAAATTGTTTTTGTAGTGACAGCAAACTTTTAAGATTTATCTTGAAATGGAACAGAAAGCAAGTAATCCAACAATCCAAAATAGTTTTTGTATTTGAATTGCCTAACCTGGGTCAAGGGCAGTCATGTTATGTCTATGATTGATGCTCGAGTGTGGAAAACTCTCAAAAGAGCATAAGCTGCATATTACAAAGATTCCGGTTTTAGAGACTCCTTGGAGAAGGTCACTTAAATTGGTTAGTAGCCATAATATGCAAAAAATTAGGATGGAATCTTCACTGAGAGTGAGAACGTGCACACCAAGGCTAATTCCAGGATTATGTCAGCAGCTAGTCTTCTGCTGTTCTCTTTTAGAGTTGATGCACGAACTAGCATCATGCATATATCACCCACTCAATCGTATAGGTATGTGATAGTGTTTTAATGGCTTGGAGAAAAGTTTTCAATGTAAAGGTTCTTAAGAAGAGTATGGCATTTGAATCTAGGGACACCTTTGGAAATTCCCAATTTCTAAAAGCGACTTCTCTAATCTGTTAGTAAGAATTTTTTGTGAGGATCTAACTGTTATACTCATCGCTTTCACAACTGTTATTCCTATCCTTTTCACTAAGTAACCATGTATTACCTAAAAGACTTAAATTGTATCACTGCTTTATATTAAACCAGTATACTTGGTATTCTTAAATTCTCAGATTTACTGGTGCAAGAATGTATGTATGTTTTCAAATAATCCTGGTATTTTACAAATAGGGTGACAATTCCAAAAATTCTTCCCACTGCCTTGCTGAATGGGAATACTCCTCGATTTTCCTTGGAATTATTTTTGCCATCCTTGGATGCCTGGCACTTTGATAGGGAACATGTAATCACATTGCAATGTATCTGAAGTTATTCAAATGAAAACCAAATTATCTTCTTGTGACTGTTGTGTGGAAAACTATACTTTGCATGCAGAATGTTGCTTCTTTCTCTCCCTTTTTGATATAATAAAGGACTAGGACTCCTTAATACAACTCATGATGATGGTAATAGTATTTAGTGAGCATTTTGCAAGCTATAAACCTACAATTTATCTCATTTCTTTTTTGTGTGTGTGCACACTTATGCTATTGTCAAAACAATCCCCAATTTATAAAGTGAAAATTGAGACTCAGAAAAGCCTGATGACAGGTCCACGGCCAAACTGTTAGTCAACAAAAGGGCTAGCACTAAAAGTCAGGTCTTCTTATTTCAAGTGCAACAGAATTTGCTCTTCTTCATGTTGTCTTTGTTTACTTATTCACAGGTTCATTGGTTTATTCAGCAAACATTTACTGAACGCGTGCCATACACCAGGCACTGTGACAGGCCCTCAAAATACAAATTGCAAATGGATCTCATCACAAAGAAGCTCACATTGCAGTGAATGAATGGCAACAGCTCATTGTAGTAAGTATGGTGGGGACACAGGGGAGATGCAGCAAGGGCAGGGACAAGGAGGTGGTGATCATGAAAGTTGCTCTAAAGAAGATGATACCAGTGGGACAGCATGGAAAAGACCCCAGGCAGTTGCTTCCAGCAGCAAGCAGCCTCCCCTGCTCTTGCCAGTGTGCCCAACCAAGGCTATCATTATCTGAGTGCCAAGGCATGGAAAAGATGGGAATGTCCCAGTGTGAGGTCGAGGTGAACAGGAGTTACTGAGATGAACAGATGGACAGGAGCAGCCCAAGGAGAGGAATGAGCTGTTTGAAAGTGCAATGCTTTGACTCCTCTGGGAAAGTGTTTGAGTTTTTGTTTGAGCTAAAATGAATGAGGAATGAGCTGTATGAAAGTGCAATGTTTTGACTCCTCTGGGAAAGTGTTTGAGTTTTTGTTTGAGTTGAAATGAATGGAGAATATGAAACGACAGCTAGAAAATGAACCAAGAGCGATCAGCAGGGATCAGGCATTGAGGGGTTTGTGGTTCTGTGTGCCAAGATAAGAAATGTGAACTCTATCCTGAAAGACACTCACTAATGGGGAGTCACTCATTCATATTTAAATAATAGGATCAGATTTGAATGTTGGAAAGATTCCTCTTGCCCTAGTGGAAGACCAGATTGAAGGAGCCAGGCAGGATCATGGCAGGAACCCAAGGGAGACGTGAGGAGTCCTGGGGATTAAGGGAGTAGCCATGGGGATGGAAAGGCAAAATTCAAGAGATAGTTATAGGAGAGACTTGTGGAATGATCAGATGGTGTTGTGGGAGTGGGAGGCAGGAGTGTGAAATGTTTCTCAGATTTCTGCCTTGGGTGACTGGGTGGTTGGCAATGACATTGTCTGAGTTAGGGGGCAAGGAAGAAGGCCAAGCTTCACTTTGAAGGATGCAGGACATAAAGGGTTTGATTTAGACATGTTGAGAGTATGTGGCGTCTGCAGGACCTTCCTGTGTAGCTGTTGATGTACTCAGAGATGTTTGATTCAGCTCTTTGCAAAAAGAAAACCGTGATGAGAAATTACTTAGCAACATATTTGGAAAGACAGGGTGTTTTGATATTTTCTCCTCAATGCATTCATTTTAATGTGGAAAGTTAGTCGCATACAGAAAAAAAAAAGAGGTATGTAAATCAATCAATCAAGCAATCAAAAGTTTTATATAAACCTAACTACAGTATAATATCTTAGCACATAGATCTAAATATTTTTCAGTATGCTCTGCTAATATTATTCAATATGTTATTTTAAAAAAGTGTAAAACGCCAAAGTCTTGAGAGATGAATTATTTAAAAATATTTATTAGTCACACATCCTTAATACATACTTTATTTACTCTCAGAAAGAAATGTACACCCAAAGGGCGAAGCAGAAAGTAATAGTTTCCTTAAGTGAAGAAACAGAAAGAACAGAGGATCTGTCTGGCGAGCGGCCAGTCAGAGAATATTGAAAAGCTAGAAGTCTCAAGGCAAATCTCAACTAATCCATCTTTTACCAAAGTTCTCACTTAAAGTCCCACCTTTTGACATGAAATATTTAATAGGAGTTTTATTTTAGCTGCAAAGTGCCCTTAAAACTTTAATACTGGACTCCATACGAGACTAAAAGAAGGAGGTATTCGGTGACTGAAAAGAAGCATGTATGTTAAAAAAATAAAAGGAGAAGAAAGAAGGGACTTGTGGAAAGTGCAGAGAAGTTAATGAGAATTTCTATTGAAAACCAAAAGGTAATGACAACACAAAGTTCCTTTCCTGTAGCAGACTGATGCTTCATGAAGAATGAATACATTGATAAATGTATTCATGTATGTCACTTGCTAGTGGCATATGGAACCACAGTTTTAATCTGTTGAAATGGCACAAATACAAAAATTATTTTAAAAACCCACAAAATACAAATAAACAACAACAAAAAAGTTTTCTTGGAGAAAGAGACTCCATTTAATTGGCTTCCACACACACCTTCCCAGTTCAAATTCAGCTCCCTAACGTGGGAATAACTCCCTCAGGAAGATGGTCTTTGGGGTGCATGCATGATGTTCATTTGTCTTGCATCTAAAAATTAGAACGTAACAAGCTTCTAATCATCACTTGTTAATTTGAAACAAAAAAAAAATTCTTTCCATTGAAAGCAGATTGTAGTAAGAATTCAGCATTCTCCAAGGTCATATGCTATTGGCAAAGCTAAAAAAAAAAACTTGTAGTCCAACTTGCTTATGCTCAGCTGTGTTTACTTAGACTTAACTTGACAAAGTCTGCCTCTGATTATACAGAGCAGTCATCTGCCCACAGATAAATAGATATTACACAAACTTTTGGAGGGAATGACATTTGGCCTCCATAATTCTGGAATAATTTACTATGTACCCTCAACTTAAAACAACAGAATGATTCACAATATGTTTTTGAGATTGAAACATAAATATTTCATTTTACAAAGGGAGCAGTCTCCATGACCTTTATGGATTTTAGATGATTTACTAACACAGTATGGTACTACTTTGGAAGGTGTGGAGTGGCTCTAAAACAGGCAGTTTCAGGCAACATTTATTTCAGTCTTTTCAATAACCATCAAGATTTCAAGGAATTTCTGTAAACAAACTGTCACTTAAAGAAAATAACTTTCCATCAATTTTTGCAACAAGTCTCCAGAACAGAACATGCATATAAAAATAAGAGTTAACTAAATTATTTCCAGAGACTACATCTTGGAGTAATGTTTACACTATCCGTAAAAAGCAAAAGCTCAATGTTTTACCACTGTATCTTACACTAAATGCAAAATTTTGCTTTTGGAATAACATAAACCATTTCCGCTGAATAGAGCCTGTTCCTCATTACCCAAGAATTGATTCTGGCCCTTCATGCTTTCTTTGCTTGCTGTTATATTTACATAGCAGCATATAGACATACTTTCCTCTTTAAACTAAGACTGTTTCAAAGGTGGAAGTACTTATTATATTCCCTAGTTATCAATCAATAAACTGATCAATCAACAGACTTTCATTGCATTTCATTAACAGCTAGTAATACAGTAGTGAACAAGAGGAAGGTGGTTTCTGTCCTCTGAAGTTTACTTAACGAGAACAATCATCCATTAAACACATACTCTCATTTTCTAGGTTGTTCATTTTAATTTATACAACTATAAAAAGTTTTCCCCTACCAAAACTAACATATTGTCTTCCCCGATTCCCGTTCTATAATTTTTTAATTTTAAAAAATATTTCTGGGTACATAGTAGGTGTATACACCTGTTGTATTATTGAATAAACTTAGGGATGAAGCCCTTCAGTTGCAGAAGTGGTGTGTTAAGGTAGCCACAAATAATTTTCTAGGCTCGATGCCTCATGCAGTTCAGGCTACGTCTACAAAGGGGTTAAGTTTTTAATGAATTCATTTAATTGTTTCTACTTTGATTTTTATTCACATTTACTAAATTTGCTTTGATAAGCACTCTGTAAAGTTAGCTAACATAAACGATGGCACCGCTACTGTCGTAACAATGGCTTCTTAACATTCTAATAAGCAAGGGTTTTCAAAAGACTTTCCCTCTAAAGAACTGAAGCAGTGTGCATCACGGCACATGGCACATTCTCATATTATTTTATCTCATTATGTTTGAGCTTTGAGATTCACAAAAGATGATTTGATATATATATTTATAAGATTATAAAATATATAACAGATTTTACTATATATGTAAAATATATAAGTATATAAAGGATTACATATATATAAAAGATGTATAAATATATTATATAAAAGATATATTTATATCTTTAATAGCTTTATATATTTATTTAGATATATAGAGTTGAAATAATGTAAAAATTTTATATTATGTATACATATATGTATATATAACATAAAATTTTTTTAAAAAAATAATATATTTATATATATTTACATACTTTCTTTTATATTATACATGATATTATATATAGAATATATTTATTATACATATTATATATGACATATATATTATATATTATAATCATATATAAATATGTATAATATATGTCATATATAAACATGTAATATATTATATATGACATATATTATACATTATATAAATATATAAATTATAAATATGTAATATATTATATATGACATATATTATACATTATATAAATATATATAATGTATAATATATAAATATATATAATATAAAAAACTTTACAGAGTTATTTTGTGTGTGTGTGAAGGAATACGTTTTCAAATGTGTATGCCTTTAAGGAAAGGAAACTAATCCACAGCTCGTCTGGAGACTAGAATGTCCTCCTCATACCAATCTCCAGGAGAGAATACATTAAGACCTCATTAGCTTTTAATGCAAAACTGATCTACACTCTTTCCACAAAGGGCAAATTCCTCCTATTCGAAGTTAGCTGTAGAAGTGAATCCAGGAAAATGAGGGAGTATGAAACTCTCTTCTGAAGCCCAGGCAGGGACAAAGCCAGAGGCATCTCCCAAAGCCACTGATAGGCCAGGAAGCCAAGGGAAAAGGCGGCTGCTGCTGGAAAAATAACTTTCACAGCTGGATAGGAGGTCTGAAGAGAGAGAGCTGTCTAAATAGGAAGGTTAGTGGTGTTAGGAAACACTGGGCCGAACCAATGACTGCACATATTACTTTTCAAGCTAGATGCCTGCATGGGAGGTGCAGGGCGGGGGCAGTTGATATGTAACTAAAACCCTTGAAGGAGTGAAGCTACTTGCTGGGTGGTTTCTTACAAAGGAATCGCAAATTTGCAAATTTTATCAGATTGGACTAGGACACAAGACTCTGCACAGAAACTAGTTATGGAAGCTCATTTTTCAAAAGGAAAACAAACATCCTACATACCGAAGTCATTATACATTCAGTCAAGGCTATCAGGCAGCAGTGTTGTGTCTAAGCGTGAAAGAAGAACCACTGTCCTATCTCTAGACATGCAGTTTATTTTCTACCAAATTTAACACAAAAGAAGGAAAGAGAAGGACATTTAACACAGGATCGCAGATCAGAATTAGTTTGCAGAAGACTTGCAGCTGAATCAAACTTACATGGCTTTCTCAACGTTAACCAAAGTGGAGGGGTGGGCGGGGGTAAGGAAAGTTTTCACAACCAAAAGTCTTGAAAAATGTCCTATATTTTCTGGTTTTATTTTTCCCAGAACTGAAACACCACAAAATAACGACATGCCAGCGCACTCACTTCCAGCTCAGTCAGGAAGTGCCGAGGTACATAAACATTTTTTATTTCACTTTTTTACAAGAAGGTGACCAACATTTTCTTAGGCTTCCAAAAAGCTTCAGGTTTGGAATACATTTTGGTTAAATGTCAGCAAAAGAATTTGCTCATCGTTCAAAAAAACACTTTTTCTTTCCAGCCTTGGAGCATATGTAGAAACTGTGTTGTGAATGGAATTACAAAAAGGCGCAGGATCACAAAGGGAAGTCCAGTTTTATAATTCCGAAAAGAGTGCTGTAGAAAAGCATTCTCTGTAGGTGGAAATAGGAACTCTTATACGGCACAGTTTACCAAGGGCTTTCTCCATCGTTATCATATTGGAACCTTGAAACAGCCCTGGGAGGTAGGTATTTGTATTGCCTTCATTTTATAGATATGAATATAACAGAGAAATTAAATGTTTCACCTAGAGTTTTTCAGTGAGTGGCAGAGAAAAAAATCAGAACCCAGGTCCTCAAAGTCTAAAACCATAATCTGAATAGGCATTGATTGAAACCCCAGGGCCAGCAACTTACGTAACACCACTAAGGTCAATGGAAATATAATTCAATGCAATAAGCTAGAGAAAGACATCTATGGAAAAAAAAATTCAAAGAGGAGGTAAAAGTATCACTCTTTGCAAATATGATTGTATTACTAGAACACACAGAAAAATCAACTCTAAGACTACCAGGTTGTTTGGGTGTGGTGGCTCCCACCTGTAATCCCAGCACTTTGGGAGGCTGAAGTGCAAGGATCACTTGAAGTCAGGAGTTCGTGACCAGCCTGACCAACTTGGTGAAACCCCATCTCTACTAAAAATACAAAAATTAGCCGGGCATGGTGGTGTGCACCTGTAATCCCAGCTACTCGGAAGGCTGAGGCAGGAGAATTGCTTGAACCCAGGAGGCGGAGGTTGCAGTGAGCAGAGATTGTGCCACTGCACTCTATTCTGGGTAACAGAGCGAGACTGTCTCAAAAAAAAAAAAAAAAAAAAAGACTACCAAAATGATAAGCAAATTTATGATGGTAGCAAAATACAAGAAAACATAGAAAAATCAACTAAAAGCCTACCAAAATGACAAGTAAACTTAAGATGGTAACAATACAGTATTAATATACAGAAATATATGGCTTTTTTATATTTAAAAAAAAACCGGCTAGAAAATGCGATGGAAGAAAGGACCTGCTTATAACAACAGAACAACAAACAGATACAATATACGGGGAGAGTTTTATAAGAAACGTGCAAGACCAATTCAGGACATCTTAAAACACCATTAAAAGTGACACGAGAAGACATGAACAGACATACCAACTGTCTGGATAACAGGATTCTACATCCTAAAAAGATGGATTTTTCTATAATTACTTTGTAAATGTAACACAATCCCATTAAAAATAACAAAAGAATTTTTTTTTTTTTTTGAGACAGAGTCTTGCTCTGTTGCCCCGGCTGGAGTGCAGTGGCATGATCTTGGCTTACTGCAACCTCTGCCTCCCAGGTTCAAGCAAGTCTTCTGCCTCAGCCTGCTGAGTAGCTGGGACTACAGGCGCATGCCACTATGCTAGCTAATTTTTGTATTTTTAGTAGAGACAGGATTTCACCATATTGGCCAAGCTGGTCTCAAACTCCTGACCTTGTGATCCACCCACCTTGGCCTCCCCAAATGCTGGTATTATAGGCATAAGCCACCGTGCCCGGCCAGGATTTTTTAAATAGACAAGTTGATCCTAGAGTTAATATGCAAAAATAAGCAAGACTAGCTAGGAAAACTATGAAAAAAGAACAATGAGGAAGAATAAGCACAACCAGACATTAAACATATTCTAAAACCTCCATAATTAAAATAGCACAGGACAGAAACATGAGTAAAAGGAAAACTCGATGGAAGAGAATAGAAAGACAAGACCAACTCAATTTAAAATATGATATTTCCAATTAGGGAGGGCAAGAAAGACTGGCCAGTAAATGGTGTTAGAATAACTGGGTAACTGTATGTACTGACTGCTGGGATTACAGGCCTGAGCCACCATGCCCAGCCTCTTTCTTTCTTTTTCTGGGTCTTACTTTATTGTCCAGGCTGCAGTGCAGTGGCACAGTCATAGCTCACTGCAGCCTCGAACTCCTAGGCTTAAGTGACCCTCCTGCCTCAGCCCTTCCCCAGTAGCTGAAACTACAGGTGCCCACCACTGTACTCAGCTAATTTTTTAAACTTTTTAAAAAATAAAGATGGGATCTCAGTATGTTGCCCAGGCTGGTCTTGAACTCCTACCCTCAAGCAATCCTCCTACTCTTGGGTGCTGGGATTTCAGGCATGAACAACCATGTTCTGCTTTCACTTTTTCTTATAATACAGGTATCATTTCCCATAAAGGACAAGAAGCAGGTAGACTGATAAGCATGAACGAAGGTTGATTTCTGTGGATCAACTGACCTGTTTTCTTTTTTCCTAGAAGCTTCCATACCATCCCCTCCTTCTAGATTGGCCAGGTGAAGGAGACGGACAGGGTCATCAGCATGGGATCTCGTGGTACCCCACACCAGCTGTCTTGGCTTGGATACAGCTCTGGAGTGCTCAAAATAGCGCTCTGTCTCTAATCATCAACTCTGTGCCAAAGAGGAACCTGAATAAAGCTCTAAACTCACTGATCCAGAGGGACTACATACTCCCATTGCTGTCTTCAAATGGGATTCTAAAGCCAGGGGGATGATGTTAGGGAATCCTTGACACCCCTACAATTATAAACAGGTGTGCGTGAAGAAAATAAACCACCATTTAATGTCCCAAACACCTTATAAGGAAGGTGAAGCGGACCTAGAAAGCCCTAAAGTTCACTTAGCATCTCGATAGGTGGTCTGAGCATGGAACAGAGTTTGGGAGCTGAAGCTGGAGAGAGCTGGGTTACACTACAGGTAAACAACATGGGATTTTGAGGCAACTCAGGATTAGGAGGTAACAGGAAAGGGTGGGAGGGAGAAGAGTAGAGCCAGTGAGGTGCTATGAGGCTGGGGACCCTGGGAGGTGGGGCAGGCAGGGAAGAGTCCAGTGTGGGGGTGGCCGAAGGGCACTAAAGAATGAAGACAAGTAGTGCTCTGTAGGAAATCATATGAACGGCTGTGCCCAGGCACAGTGGCGCATGTCTGTCATCCCAACACTTTGGGAGGCTGAGGTGGGAGGATTGCTTGAGGTCAGGAGTTTAAGACCAAACACGGCAAGACCCCATCTCTACAAATAAAAAGTTAGCAAGGTGCAGTAGTGAGCGCCTGTGGTCCTAGCTACTGGAGAGGCTGAGGTGGGAGGACGGCTTGAGCCCAAGAGCTCAAGGCTGCAGTGAGCCGTGATCGTGCCATTACACTGCAGCCTGGGTGACAGAGCAAGACCCTATCTCTAAAAGAAACAACAACAATAAAGTAATATGGATTGCTGCCTCTTTCATTCCCTCTGAATTTTCTGTCAAGTCTACCACATGCACAGGCTTTCTAAGAGTGGAGATCTTCCGGCATTTGAGGAAGGGAGCACATTCCACATCTGAATCAACACGATGCGGAACAGGGAGCACATATGCGGAATGGCAACACGATCTATGCACCGAATGTATCATATGCTTAGAAGACAGAGCCCTTGGGCAGCTCTAGAAATCTTCATAAGTGTCTGACCTTCCACAGTGTGCAATCAAGTATCCAAGGGAATGCTACTTAGATGGAAAGGATCAGAGATACCCTTCTTGCCATCTGGGTTACACAACAGTGTGCATGTGTTTGTGTGGGTTTAAGGGGGCGGATGCACATTTTTCTAAGGAAGAATCCAAAGCTTTTTATCTAATTTTTAAAGCAGTCCACATACAAAAGGAAGTTAAAAGTCACTGCTTTAGAGAGTTCTATTCTGTAAGTGATTTTTTATTTTGAGTTGACTTAACCAGGATGGAAAACACAGTAAAATCGAGTGGAAAGAGCCCGAACCAGGAGCTTAGAGACTTAAATTTTCTTTCTGGCTCTGCCAGTAAGTAGCTGTGCAAGAGTTGATCACTCCCTCCCACCCTGCGTGAAAGCAGGAATAATTATCCTTATTTTTACCTCATAGAGTTATAATGAGGATCAAATAAAATAACAGCTGTTCATGTACTTCCTACAGTACACAGTGCAACACAATATAAGATATTATTAGATCTAATCTGGCATTAGATTTGCTAATCTAATACCAGAATAGTAAGTACAAAAATGACCTTAGTAAAAATATTTTTACAATTCAACTGTGGATACTATCCCCTCTTCTTGCCATAATAAACAATGGCATTCTGCTTTAGATGATATTTTCATTGTACATCCAACATTTGGAGCTTCACTGTGTTCTAGCCTCACTTCTTTACAACCTCTATTTTGTGACTTTTCTTATCTTTCGCCTGCTTCTCTGTAGGCGAGCACGGCAAATTTGTGTAAAGGCAAAAAAAAAAAAAAAAAAAAAGAGGCTTTGCTTGCTTTTGCTCTGCATGGCAACAGGCATGACATTTGATCTGACACAGGGATTAAGTCATTCATGAGTAGAGACCAAAGGGAGGAACAGCTCCAAAAAACAACCAGGCTTGCTGGTACTACAACATCCAGAAATTCACAGTCGCTTCTGCTACAGTTGTAATTTGTAGTCTGTCTGGCACTGAGAAATCTAACTGCAGTCTCTGTGGTTTAAATAAAATGTATCTAGAGCAGCTTGGAGCCGTGTTTTAAAATGTTCCATGTTATTTTAGTTCAAGGACAAGCTTTTAAAACTTAAACCTTTGGCTTTAATTATAGATTAGAAGTGAAAGTTGTTTTAAAGGAATGTCATTGAGTCCCAGTGTTGGAGAAAGCACTTGACTTTTTAAAATTAATTCTTCTCTTAAAGTAACAATCTGTATTAATATAGGATGATCAAAAACTGAGAGTATGCACTCACTCATCAAGACAACGTTTTTGTGGTTTTTAAACTATGGTAGTCACAGTTCGCCCACTTAGTATTACATTTTCCAGTGATTTCAGTTATACTTTACAACCAGGATGCAATATTTTAATAGCCGTTGCTGCCGACATAGTGAAAGACCCAAACAAAGGAAGTTGCTACTGCTGGTTAGTAGTGAATGTCAGAAAAACTCAATATCTTAGAACCTAAACTTATGAAACAGAAGTTGACTTACACTGTACACGTAACGAAATGATTTATGGCAAGATTCGTTTAAAACACCAAGTGTCTGCGCTGTCCTTAAACCTCGATTAGATATAAACATTTGTTTTCAGAATGTATCTATTCCGAAAATCAAGGCACAAGTTTATTTTCCGTGTATTTACAGAGTGATGTGAAGTAAAGGCTGTGAGTCAAATTTACAGGCAGAGGCAGTGACTGAGAGCCTGGATCCCAGACCCCAGGCAGGGTCTCCTGCCTTTGGCATTCTGAGATCACTCAGATCTTTAGGCCAGAGGAAGAAATTCAACCGCAGTCTTGTTTTCTTAACAGACTTGCCGTCCCTTTCAAAGGAACAGCTCTCCCCACCAATAAGGAGCCTGTCACTCTTGTTCCATGCAATTGCTATACCTTCCTTTATCAGAGTTTTGGACTTTCTGGCCCTCAGGAGAATTGCTGCAGGCAGATGCATGTCTTGCTCTGGACACCGTTATGTTGCTGGAATCCCTCTGCTCTCTACAGAGATGTTCTATGCCCCCTACTACTTGGATTCTAAGACCAAAATGCTACTGGCCTGTCCTACAGAGAAGGCTTGGTCCTAATGGCATTCTCTCCAGCCTCAAATGCCTCCCTGTGGGACTCTGTGAGAAAGGATCTGATGTAAGACGAAGGAGGGATGAAATAAATTCTAAACTGAAGGTGGTTACTGAAGATGAGGGTGCTACGTGGCTGATCCTAATCTTCTAGAATGAGGAAAGGATTAGGGTAGCTGGAGAAGCCAAGGAGTCTCCCTGCAAACTCTCACACGGTTAATCCCCTCAGAGATTTAGAAATGCTGCTTTCAAAATACCCTGTGGGAAATGAGGATAATCAGGTACCTACTTCATGGGGTATTATGAGGATTGAGTAAGAAAATACACGTAGGGTACTTAGTGCAGTGCCTGGCACAGGGATCCCCAGCTATTTTTGTCATTATTATGCCCTGGTATAAGCTATTTTGATGGTGCTGTTTTCATCCTTCACTGGCATCAGCTCTCCTGAGATGAGGGCCTGCCGTTCTCGACTGAAACATGGAAAACCACTTACTCCAGAAGATCGAAGGGCAGACAGAGGACCTCTGGGATGGGCTAGGGGCTGGGCATAGTGTAAAGACATAGGTTGCTCTGGGCATAGTGGGAAAAAGAGGTAGAGGAAGACTTAGAAAATTTAGAAGGATTTCTCAAAAATAAACTGCCATCTTTTCCCAGGATTGGGAAAAAATAAAAGATAGTGCTGAAGAAGAAGGTTTTAGTGTCAAACAGATGTGAGTTCGAATCATGGTTCTCCAACATCTCAGCTTATATGGGCACATTCTGCTACTTAAATCTGTGCCCTCATCCGTAAAATAAGAATAGTAATATGTACGTCATACAGTTATTGTAAGGACTAACTAAAATAATACCTGCAAATGTAGCACATAGCACAAAGCCAGGCACAAAGGAAGTGCTTGATAAATAGCAGCTGTTATTATGTGTCATAAACATTCATCATGCCACAGGGAATTATCGAGCCAGCTACCTCAGAAGCACATTGTCAGGCTACTAGGGTGGCTGAGGTGGGAGGATCACCTGAGCCTGGAAGGTGGAGGCTGCAGCAAGTCATGTTCGTGCCACTGCACTTCAGCCTGGGTGACAGAGTAAGACTTTGTCTCAAAAAAAAAAAACAAAAAAAACCACATTGTCAATGCCTGATGCTGGCCTGCAAGTGAAAATGCCTATTTCATGTTACGAGTTAAAATACAAATCACCTTAAGGAAAGCAAGATTGACTGAATGGATAAAAAGAACACGTGTTTTCCGTGCTCATCTGTAAATAATTATGCACATTCCAACTTATTTAAACAGGATTTGATTACTCCATTTATAGATTAGCCATACTAAAAGCATTTAAAGCAGCAGATTTTTTATACTTTATAATTATAAGCTCACACTCATCATAACGTTAATTGTCTAAACATTTGTGGTTGTATAAGCAAAACCTTACCCAAATCCCGCTGCCGCATCATCTACTCTGGGGTAGGAAGAATTTTGCCCTCATGACTTTTTAACCTGGTATTACATCTGTGAATATGTACATTCCATGTTAAAAGCGACTATACAGATGTAATTAAGATGATCAATCAGTTGACCTTAAATAAGAAGATTATCTGGATGGGCTTGATGTAATTACATGAGACCTTAAATGCAGAGCTTTTTCCTGGGGGAAGGCAGGGGGATAAGTCAGAGAACTTCAAGACTTAGAAATACGCAGCATGTGGGTGTTAGTTTGAAAGTGCAAGGGGGCCACAGGGAAGGGAGTTGGGCAGCCTCTAGAAATTGAGAGGCAAGGAAATGTGGATCTCAGTCCTATAACCACAAGGAAATGAGCTGTGTATTGGCCTGGCTAAGCTTGTATATGGGTTCTTTCCTAGTGCCATCAGGTGAGAGCCCAGAATGACACACCTTGATGTCATCCTTGTGAGATCCTGAGCAGAAAACCCAGCTATGCCATGCCAGACTTCCTACCTCCAGAACTGTGGGATCATAAATGGGTGCTGTTTTAAGCTATACAATTTGTGATTTGTTATGCAGCAAGAGAAAGCTGATGTACATGTATAAAATCTATCATCTGATTTGTAACTCTAGTCATCAGTTTTCAACCTGACATTGTGAATGAATTCAGAAACCACACACTGTATTCCTGACTGCTACATGCAAGCTGTCTGTTCCTGGCCATGGAGGTGCCACGCCCTCAGGCTGGACATCTGGCATTTCTCTTGCCCTTCTTAGTGGCAGAGGCGTCACTTAACATGTTCGTAGAAGATGTGTGTGGATATGATGCTGCCCATCAGCATCTCCAACAGGATATAAAGAATCATTGGAAAAGAAAACCCTTCAAATTCCCATATTCCCAGGAAAAGCCTGGTGGAGGAGTATGCTGTAATTGCTAGCTAGAAATTGGGTCTGGATATTTGCTGTTTATGATGTTTGTCCAGAGGTGAGATCAATTAGTGATAACATGTAAAACTCTCGACCTCATCAGAGTAATTTTAGCACCTTAAAGGATGAAGCAGAGAATTAGCTCTATAATTCAGGGAAAGACGCATGCAGCATAACAGGGATTGCCTAACACAATGACGATAAGTGCCGTGCAAGCAAAGGACTCTAGAAACGTTAGTTACTCCACTGAAAGCTTGCTGCTTTTGGAAGGATCTTGGGAACAGTGGCTTGTTTTAAATTCGTTACTGCGTAAGCATCACAGTTTCCTCCTGCTGACAGATGAACAATCAAACTTATTCCTGAAGGAAGAAAGAAAACTCATAGAAAAATATTCTGTGGTCTGTTCACCACTGCTCAGGGAAATAGAAGTATGGTGAAATATTCAGTCAGCTCATTCACAGTCAAAGAAACCAATGAAGAATTTGAACAGAAATGCTCTGGGCAAAGACAATGCACTTTATTATTATTAAGAAGAAGAAAAAGAAGAAATTATAATATGAAGGTATTGGAGGAAAGCAAAACTATTGTGACATTTTCAAAATAAGCCAAATATGCAAATTTAAATATGCACTTTATTGATATGTTTGCAAAATATGATAATATTTTCCCTCCCATGGTTTTGTTTTCTTTTGGTGTATAATTTTAGTCAGTTACATTTGTAACACTAGCTGAAAAGTATTAAAGCAACCCAAGCACAAAAGGGTAAAAAAGCAATATGAAGCATATGATATTTAATGCTCCATTAATTGATAATTTTGCTTGAAGGAAATATTGGCAAGAAGGAGTGGCATTCTTAGCTCCTTGTTTTTACTTAAAAAATCCCAACAGCACTCACTCAAACAAAGAACCTAAGTTTACTTTGGAAAGACAAAAAGAAAAGTTAGGTCTATCATGCTGCATGCTTAACGGCACAGTGAGGCAGTATCCATTTGGACTCCAGTCACATTTCAAAAGTACAGTATAGATTAGGTGCACAACTGCCAAGTACTAATATACCTTATTATTATAATTACAGGCTTTTTATTTAACTAAAGTATACTTAGCTCTTTATTCAAGCACCGCAGTTGAGGAAGTCTTACATATCATAATGTATCATGTTTATGTACATGAAACCTATCGGGAATGTTGCAACAGTTCCCACTGCTCTACTCGGTACACACTCTGTATTTATTATTCGTTGATATTCAGAAACTATGCATAATTTTGAATGTGGGCAAATTATTCATAAAAACTCTCAGATGTAAGGAAAACATACTTTACCATAAAATCATTTGCTAAAAGTCTATGCTACAGAATTACCTTTTAAGAAGGTGTACTGAATAAGCTTTATTAATTTGTCTCTCGAAGTCCCATTAAATTGCAAAATGTAAATTTGAAAACAAATGCATGCTTAACGGGGCTCAGAAACAATAAAGGTACCATTGCCAAGTTAGGAAAGTTGAGAAATTCATGGAAGAGAAAATACATATGGCATCAAATTGGTGGCGAAATGCAAACAGAGAGCCACACTCGAAACAGGTGGAGGGCGAGACAGTGGAAAGGTGAGCTGCTGCTCCCAACAGGGCTCAGATGCTCCAAGTGTGCAGGTGACAGAATAAGTGGCCTACCAGGGGAATCAAGAAGGTTACCAGTTACGAGACCGCTGTCAGAAGAGTTAGGGCATATCTCTTCTTCCTCTCTGAACCCACAAAGAGCTTTCTGGGTCATCTAACCCCAGGATAAAGCAGCTACAAATGCTCTTTAAACAGGTGAGGGGACCTGTCTAAGGGGGCCATCTAGAAAAGGCTTTAAGGCCATTAAAAGGTACAGAGTAGAGATTCTAATAACTTCTGATCTCTACAGGGATTATAGCTGCTCTGGAAAAGGAGTGTTAAGATAAAAAAGATGTACTTGGAGAATAAAAACAAGATACCAAACTTAAAAGAAAAACTGCAATAGAAAAGTTGCATGCTGGCTCACACCTGTCAATCTCAGAACTTTGGGAGGCCAAGGTGGCAGAACTGCTCAAGGCCATGAGTTTGAGAGCAGCCTGAGCAACAAAGTAAGACTCCCATCTCAACAAAAAAAAAAAAAAAAATTAGCTGGGCATCGTGGCATATGCCTGTAATCCCAGCTATTCTGGAGGCCAAGGTAGGAGGATTGCTTGAGCCCAGGAGTTTAAGGCTGCAGTGAGCTATGATTGTGCCGCACTGTTCAGCCTGGGCAACAGAGGGAGATCCTGTCAAAAAAAAAAAAAGAAAGAAAGAAAGAAAACAAAACAAAACAAAAGTTAATTAATAGAATGAATGGGGGAAAAGTTAAAGACCAAACTATTAATAATAATCTGGAAGATAAAGCTGAGGAAACTGTTCAGAAAATGGAGGAGAAAGATGAGAAACCTAAGAGAAAAAGCAGAGAACCAAGGAATCTCAGGCTCAGGCCCTTTCACAGGTAAGTTGTTTTAAACTTTCAAGGCATCAGGAAGAACTAATACTTACTTTAAAATTTCCTAGAGTGGAAAAAGATAAAATACTTTCCAGTTCATTCCATAAGTCTAGCATAACTCTAATAATAAAACTATGCAAGGAAACCATTAGAAAAAGAAGAAAACTAAAGACAAATCTCAGTTAAGAATTTTCATGCAAAATTATTAAATAATATGTTAGTAAATTGAATCCAGAAATATATAAAAAGAATATTATATTGATATGGAATAAAAATTTTCCCAAGAATTCAAGGATGGTTAAGCATTAGGAAATGTACTACTGTAAATAACTTAAATAGATTAAAAGAAGACAACTAGATGACAATCTTAAAAGTACAGAAATAAGGCTGAGACGGGTGGATCACGAGGTCAAGAGATCAAGACCATCCTGGTCAACATGGTGAAACCCCGTCTCTATTAAAAATACAAAAATTAGCTGGGCGTGGTGGCACACGCCTGTAGTCCCAGCTGCTCGGGAGGCTGAGGCAGTGAATTGCTTGAACCCAGGAGACGGAGGTTGCGGTGAGCTGAGATCGTGCCATCGCACTCCAGCCTGGGTAACAAGAGCAAAACTCTGTCTCAAAAAAAAAAAAAAAAGTACAGAAATAGCAGTTTGTAAATGCAACTGATATAAGAAAAATACACAAAATACAACAGCTTTCCCATATGTCAGTTATAACCATTATTGAAAAGGACTCATCACAATAGAAACAATAAGAACAACAAATAAAAATCTAGAAATTAACCTAATGAGAAATATGCCAACCTTATATAAAGAAAACTATAAAAACTAACAACTGTCATAAAAGATGACCAGAATAAATGGAGAAATCTGCCATGCCCTCAGTTGGAAGACTTGATATAAATATCATGGACAAAATATTCCCCAAACTAATATATAAATCAATGAAATCCCAAATTAGCTTCTAACAGGATTTTAAAAAATAGAATAATCAAACTTATCCTAAAGTTAAACTAGAAAAATAAATTCAAGGACCTAGATAAGAATATTTTGGAAAAAATGGAAAAAAAATACCTTGTCATACATCAAAATGCACAATAAAACTACAGTCATGAAAACAGTATGCTATTCTATTCACAACAGCAAACACATGGAATCAACCCAAATGCCCATCAATGATAGACTGGATAAAGAAAATGTGGTCTATATACACCATGGAATACTATGCAGCCATAAAAAGGAACACAATCATGTCCTTTCCAGGGACATGTATACAGCTGGAAGCCATTATCCTTGGCAGACTAATGCAGGAAGAGAAAACCAAACACAGCATGTTCTCTCTTATAAGTGGGAGCTGAATAATGAGAGCATGTGGACACAGGGAGGGTAACAACACACACTGGGGCCTGTCATGGGGGTCCCACGGGGAGGGAGAGCATCAGGAAAAACAGCTAAAGCATGCTGGGCTTAATACCTAGGTGAGGGGTTGACAGGTGCAGCAAATCACCACAGTATGTATTTACCTATGAAACAAATCTGCACATCCTGCACATGTATCCCAGAACTTAAAGTAAAATAAAAAGGAAAGAAAATGGTATGCTATTAATATATGTGCAAGTTTGCTAGAATAAAATAGAGTCCAGAGATAAACATACATATAAAGTAAGTTAGTATACAACAGGGGTAGCATTTCAAATCAGTAAGGAAATTCAGTAAAATGTTGGAACAACTGGCTGTGCATCTGACAGAGAAAAAATTATTCTGATCATGATCTCATATAATTTACAAAAACAAAAGGTAGACGTGACGTCTACCCTCTTGGCCTCCTACCCCATGCTCGGGGTCCAACACCCCCACTGGGCAGAGTCCTTTATCTGCCACCTGGGAGGTTTGCTGGTGCCATGCTCCCCAATGCTCCTGTGAAATGTCCCTGTCTTGTGGCTCAGAGCCCAAGTTCTGTTCTAATAGTGATGTTAAGATATGCCTTTAGCTATGACTTTCTATAAACTGTGGGCTTCCTTGTCTCCCTATGCATTGCACAGAATTGAAGAGGTGTAAGGTACTGATGGATTATCTTGTCATACATCTTCGTTTTACAGCTACAGGAACCAAAGTCATGATTAATAAAGACACTTGGCTTAGAACACATACCCTGTTGTTAACAGATCTGGCCAACACACAGAGCTGCTGATTTCAAAGGCATTGCGTTCTGCTCTGTACACATTATAGCTTCTGGTGGTCTCATCTACAAGTGAGTAATTTCATGTAGGTAAGGAGGCTGACTGGAGAGAAAACTGGGGCCCAGCAAAATCATTTTCCAAATCACAGCCGAAGTAGCAGGAACTTTACTATAGTCAAAATATACATTCGATGTGTATTGCTTCACCCCAGCCTCTACCCAGACCTTTACACTGTCATTTTAATGAAAGCAGCTGAGAGACAAGGTGAGGTCAGGCATAGCACAGACAGATCATATGCCCCTATGGTTCTTCTCTGAGCTTCCTATTAGCGTTTCACCGAGTCTGTGTGCGTTAGGGGGTGGGGATTAGGAATGGAATTTAGGGGTTGGTAATATGTCGTGAAATCATAAAGTTGAGCTTTTTTATATTTTCCTAATGAGAGGAAAGTTATTGTAACTATAAACCAAATTTTACTGCTTCAATCATAGTAACCATGAAACAATCCTCGAACACCTTTCAAGATAGTTGGGAATTGCTATTCCAGATGATTTATGTTTATACTTTCCAAGCATATTTTAAGAAAAAAATATACATACAAAATCTTCTGAAAGAAAAAAGTACACAGTTAGACAAGCTAGAGTCCTCATGGGTTGCTGCATAAATATGAATTGGTGCCATATTTCTAAAAAGGTCTAAAATAAATGAACCCAGGAGACATCATCAAAACTAAAACAGGACCTGTTGCACCAGTGACAAGGTTATGAAGAAACTCCTTGACCCATCTGGATAGATTTAGCAGCTCAGGAGAGAATTATAGGAGAAGAAAATACAGCAAGATTAGATGCAACCAAAACAATGATAAGAAAAATGAAAAGTAATCATATCACTCAATCTTGGTTGCAAATTAGCAAAGGGTGTGTGGATTCCAACAGCAGCCACAATATTGCAACCATCAGGTTCCTGCTAGGCTCGGGAATCACAGCAAAGACGCTTGGCACCACATAGCTTCTGGCTAGGAATTTTACGTTAAGAAATGTAAGCCCCAGTAACATTTAAGGAATTCTCTCCCTTGCCAGATGGCCATCCTCTTGCCCTGAAGCCATGTGACATGCCACTTTGCCTTTTTGTGCATCTGTTGTCTACATCAGTGCAGAAACTGGGAGGAGAGACTCTGAATTTTGGCCCTCAGCGAAAGGGTACATTTTAGTATCATGACAGTCTTGGCAGAACAGGGCATTCTTACTTGAAATGTCTCTGCCATACTGAGAGATTCGTTCACCATCACCTGAGACTGGCTCGGCTGAAGGAACTATCAGTTCTTAATACACAGCAACTTTGTGAAAACTTAAGGAGCAAGCTGTTTCTTGGAAACATCACTTTATGAATGGTTGTCTCCGACTACCTTTCAGCATTTTAAAAGGTTTCATTTTCATTTGAGTTCTGTTTTTCCATTTTAATTTTGTATAACTAAAATATTCCTCTCTAAATCACTATTGTAAAAAACGTTCTCTTTATTTAAATGAAAACTGATGAAAGGCAAAATTGTGTGTGTATGTAACAGGAGCAAAAAGGGAACACAGTGTGTACATCTTCATCACTGTATCAAAGATACTCAAAGGCACCGAAGTCAGTGGGTAAGAGGCAGTTTTTACCCCCATCTGCAGTCCAGCAATTCTGGAAGACATGAAAAAAGCGTGTAAGGGAAACGTGGCCCACTGCTAAGGTGCTGCCCGAATCCGTGAGAAAGTGAAGTCTAACTAATCTTCAATTTTGCTTTTTCTAGGTGTGAGACCTGAGCAAATGGTAAAAGTGAATTTCACCCTGCAGCGCCTCCTACTGGTCTGCAAAAAACAGTTATTGATTCACTTCGGGGAAGACAAAACTGTTCAAAGTAGAGTGGTGGTGTTGCTTCAAACTGAGACTAATCTGTCTCCCCAAAACCACTTTCCAACTGGGTTGCTATTCCTCAAATTGTTTCTGACCACTTCCTGGTAATAACTTCAATGTCTCCAGTGTTACGTACAAGGCAGAGGGGAGATGCCACCGATGGATCATCTTCAAAAGTGTCCTTGTGTTTCTAACAATGTTCAATTTCTCCTCCTCCTCCTCCTCCTCCTCCTACACACACACACACACACACACACACACACACATCTCCCCCATAGAAACCTTTGGGCACCAGTATTAACTGTGAGGGATCTTCTGCAAACCATTTCTATTTCCCTTAATAACCAAATATGATCCCTAGGTACTGTATGGCTATTACAACCCACAATTTATAATATCAGCTTGTATAAAAACCTTTCCACTGTAGCTATTAAAACAGAGACACTTTCAGAAATGCACACACACCTACTCCACGTTCTCAAAAGTTCAACACTAATGATTTAAGTATTTTTTAAGTAAAAGTGATTTAAGTACCTGAAACTGCCAAAAGCTGTTAGACTTGCTATACAAAGGATCAGGATCACATCTCCAAGCAACAGAGCAACTCACAGCCAAAAGTGAACATTTTCAGAGGTTTGTATAGAGCCTAAAGCAATTTCCGAACCTGAGAAATAAGGGATTGATCTGGAAGATCCTTTAAAAGCTGATTGCTGGGCTTACAAATATCCCTGAGTATTTACCTCTTTAGTACAATGAAACAGAGAAATTGGGTAATGAAGCTGTCAAAGAGGAAAGAGAGAAAAGGTTCATTACTTTTTCTCAGGTTCAGTTTCAGGTAGCTGTTAGTTAAACACACCATCCTTCATTTAAACTGAAAACCAAAAAAAAAAAAAAAAAAAAAATGCAAATTTTGTGAAGGAAATTGGGCAAAGTGTACATCTTTTTTATTATGTTTTTTCATTTCCTCAAAACTCACAATTATAAATGATATCATTTATAATGGAAAACAAGAACACAGGATTCCAAAATTAAAAGTACCAAAACTCTGGAGTGGAAGAAAGCACATATTTACCCTGTGAAAAAATTCTGTTACATAAACAAGACAAATTTTAACACAGAAAAATACCTGCTTAATTTTAGAAACAAAGTAGGGAGGCAGAAGGGAAAAACTAACTGCAACTAACAAAAAAAAAAAGAAGAAAGAAAGAAAAGAAAGCTCGTCTAATATTCATGAAATAGAATGTCTTGTTATTTTCATAGACAGTAAAAACTTTCTGACATTCTTTTCAATCTTAGGCCACAGAAGCATCAGTGGATCCTATTTGGTCTCATCAGTGTGTAAAGCATTTACAAACCTAACTAAATATAGAATTAATGGGAGTTATGCACTTATATTCCTTATACATAGGAGAAGAAAAAAAAGCACCCTTTTATGACAGCTTTGAGTTTGGCTTGACTTTTTACGACTTATTTAGAAGCCCCAGGGAATGAGAAAGTCTCTTAATGGAAACACTGCACAGTCTTAAACATAGTGACACGAACAAGCACTTCTATGAAGCTGCCCCAGGATGTGACTGACCACGGAAGCAAGTCTGAAGTGCACTGAGTATCAGAAAGTCCATTATGATCGATTCGCTGATAAATATCAGTAGAACGGTAATGCCAAAATACAGAGAATGCCTTTGCAAGGTCAAAATTTCATGTTGGTAAACTTGTTCTTAACAGGAAAATAAGAAAAATGTATGTGCTCTTTGCTCTTATACACGGAGGAGAGAAAATGTAAAATTTCTGGAAGGACTTTCTCTTATTTTCAAATGCAGCAAAAAATAGTCATTCTGAAAAAGTCACAACTTTAACTTAGGGTTCTTGCCAACCCTGACAGTAAGGTTTAAATGAGTGGGTTTACATCTGTGCTTTATTTCTGAAGTCTCACCTCCGAGGCTATAGTACTAGGTAAAAAATAAATCCCATTACTTAGTGAAGTCAAATGTGTAAAAGCTCCATTTGTTTTTATTTGTCTATCGGCTGTGCTTTTTATTCTTTGGCGGATTTTCTTTAAAAGAGCTAAATTTTTCCATTTTTCATCCTTGCATCTCCCTGGAAGTCACTCTTTTACTTGAAAATCAATTTAGTTTCATTTTACGCTTTCTATGTTTTAATTTTGACTCTCTTAAACATTTCATTGTTTTCAGCTTCATTGTTTTTTTAGTTTACATTTTTCTTTTTTTAAAAGCTTTTTTTTTAAACTAATTTAAACTTATTCAGGACCCTTTTCTTTCTCTTGTTCTGTTCACAGACACAGATCAACATATACTTATGTAAATTAAAATGTCTTTTATGATTTAAGGAGCAGACACGCTAAATCATCAAAACATGAACTCATTCACTTAAACATTTATAGAGCAAATATGTGAAAGATACGGTAGTAAGCACTAGGGGAATTATAAAAATTAATACGACACCATTTCTGGGCCTCCAGGAGTTTTTAATACATACAAGGTAGTGAGAGCCAGCACCAAAAAAAAAAAAAAAGAGAGAGATAGGATGCAGCTTCATTTCGGAAAACAATTTGCCCACATTCAGCCAAACATGAAATCAGTGTTGCTATCTTTTTTAGGTACCACAATGTAAAAGGACAAAAATGTCATAAGCAAACACAACCCTACAATATCTGTACAGTTTCTAGGCTAAACTGCCTCATAGTTTCGATTTGTAAGCCATATAGTATGAAAGTGCAAGTCTCAGCATCCATCTAGATGTAAGATTTTTCAGACTGTCACGCGATACCAAATGACAAACAAAAGTGAATGGAAAGCCACCCCTGAAGGAGCCAGCGCACAGCTCCTGTTGCCAATATTTCTTCTTTTTTTCTTTTCTTGTCTGCCATTAGTCTCTCAGTTCTTCACAATGGGTGAAAGAAATCCTGGCACAATTGCATTTGGATTTTTCCAAGTCAAGCCAGAAAGAAGTGTAATTTTCAAACACCAAATTAATTTGAACTCTAGAAAGAATCCATGTCAATGTGTTTCGCTGCTATTGTCACTCATAAATGTTTACTAAGACTCTATAGTGCTTATGTTTTTATAATTCTATAGTAATCGCATGCATATTCAAAGGGTCAGCAATTGTATAAATCTCATTTTAAAAGATTACTGCTTAGAAATAAGTAATTAGAAAGGTTCCCTTTTTAAAAAGCTGTCAGGAAAACAAGGCTTTTTCTGCAAAGGAGTGAGGGGCAAGTTTCCGATCGTGGTTAACCCTGAGGTTACTGATTTGAAAGGGTGGAACAGTATATAAAAAGTACAAGGAACAGGAAGTACAGAGAAGAAAAAGTTTATTAAAGTATCTCTCCAAAGCTGTGCTGAATAGTGTGAGTTTAGAACAGAAGAAAATTCTCTATTTTAAAAAATTGGTCCTTAAATTTCTGCTATCTGGAAATTGGACTTATGTGAAATACCTCATTCCCAGATGGCCTTTGTTAGGTAAGGTACAAGACAAGGAATTGGACAACCTTTCAAGTATCCTTTAAATGTCACTAGCTGGACTGGTGATAGAGGGTTTTATTATTCTCTGCTGGACTACATCAACAGTCATTTGCATGCCAGGAAAAGAATGTCTGGAATAATCCAAAAAGGCAAAGCTTAATTCTTTTACTAAAACCAAGAAAGTTACAGCACAGAAAGGGAAATAAAATAAGAAAATAAGTATCCAAGGTAGACTTACTGGTCAACAAAAGCCCAAAAGAGAAACCACGCATGTACACAGATGCGCTCATCCAGGCCCTTAACACACAGATGGCTCCTGATACAGCCGTAAGACTTCCTTTAAGCTACCCCCCAAAACAAAAGCTGAAATGAAGGAAACATATATTGTCAGGGGGAATAGTCACTGCTCAAAAAGATCTGCTGAGGCGTCTTTGAAAACTTTTCTTCTGGTTCATTTAAAGATGGTTTCATGGATAGAGTAGTCAGCACCAACCACGGGGCTCCAGTGAGTCTAAGCCAGAGCCTTCATGGAATGGCTCCTAATTATCATTTTTGCATGTGGAATGAATGCACATAGGAGCAGCACCTAATATACCAATGGATTGTGTCTCAGAAGGACCTTGTTACATTGGTTACATTTCGCCAAAGAAACTATGCTGTAGTAAATTAAGCTTGAAGCCCAGGCGGATCCAATGGTTTATTGAACTCCTAAGCATATCTAGATCTTACTACTGATACCAGCTTAAATTCCAAAGTACACAGTGTGCAGAAAAAGAGAGAAAAAAAGAAGATTTTCTCCCCTGAGTGTCATTATGAGCCAAGAAAAGAGGTTTGGAGATGGCAGTTAAACTTGTTATCCTCCCAGGCTTCCTTTGCCTTTGTTCCTCTTTCCCCAATAAACAAAATGCCTTGTTCTCTTGTTTTGTTCCACTTCTCTAACTGCAGCAAGACGTGCAAATGGATCCTACCTCCCAAAGTGTCCCATGCACCAATAAATGGCTTCTATTTTCTCTCAGTCAAAATCTTCATGTCTTCCCATGGATATTCACCTCTGTCAAGCAGAGGGGAAGGTAGCCCCATTAATTCATACATAGAAAAGCTCCTATCTGCCTAGATGCTTTGGCTTATAGCAGATGTGTCTAAGAGGGATTTTAGCCAGTTTAACAAGATGAAGTTTAAATATTCAGCCTCTTGGGAGCAGGTTAATATATGAATTATATATTGACAGAGAGCCATGGGGCTCATAGAGCAACCATCCTAATGCATTAGGCCTTTATAAATTGATTATCTGTGATCTGCAAAAGGGAAAAATGCAATAGGGCTTTGTCCTCAAGTCAAGCAAAACAAGAGGGGAAGTCCATAGGTTTTATTTTAAGATTTGCCTGATTTCCTTCTTTTAGAAACCTCTTTCCTCCTTCATTAGAGAAAGAAATTCCATAGGCTTGGTTCTGAGGGTAAAGTCAAAGTCTACTTCAAGTTAGGAAAGGTTCCAGTGAGAACCCTCTCTGTAAGGTGGCAAAGACTGTTCCATTTGGAGAATCTGAGCCTGGTTCAATAGGAATGGAGGTGAATATTACGCTGGGGGTTCTTATCCTGGTACCTCAGAGAGCAGACCACCTGGGGGCTGGAGGCTTGGAAGTCAGTTTGTAAGAAAATTCACTCAGTCAGACATTTGAAAATTACCATTCACTAAGTTAACACCATAAACGCAAATCATAATTTTAATTAGGTAACTTATTTCAGTGGATGACACTGAGTTACTAAATTTCCTTTGAGTATTAATTACATTTAGACGCAGTGATCTTAATAATCCTGATTAATTGCAATGGTATAACTACTGCTGTCAAAAATGTTGCAACCCATTTTTACTGAAAGCCTACTATGCGCCTGGCATGAAGCCAAAGACTGGATTACAGAGAAATAATGTCTACTTAAAATCAAGAAAAATGTTTGCATATGCTTTAATGTTTCTAGCAGTATCTTCAATTAGGATTACTACTTTATAATCTACAAGACGTCTGTCCCTAGAATTTAATAAAAATAAGTAAAATAAAATTCAGTGGTATATTATCCTTTCACACACCAACTTTCAATTAGCTCTCATTTTATTTTTTGAGACACAGTTTCACTCTGTCACCCAGGCTGGAGTGCAATGGCGCGATCTTGGCTCACTGCAACCTCTGCCTCCCAGGTTCAAGCGATTCTCATGTCTCAGCTGCCTGCTACCATGCTCAGCTAATTTTTTTTTTCCCGAGATGGAGTCTCGCTCTGTCACCTAGGCTGGAGTGCGGTGGTGCGATCTTGGCTCACTGCACCATGCGTCTCCTGGGTTCAAGTGATCCTCCTGCCTCAGCCTCCTGAGTAGCTGGGACTACAGGCGCGTGCTGCTACACTCAGCTAATTTTTGTATTATTAGTGGAGATGGGGTTGCACCATGTTGGCCAGGCTGGTCTCAAACTCCTGATCTTAGGTGATCTGCTAGCCTTGGCCTCCCAAAGTGCTGGGATTACAGGCATGAGCCATCATGCCCAGCCTCAATTGGCTTTTCAATTCCATCAATTTAATAAAACTCATCACAAGACAGCTACTCTAACAAAAATGAATGAATAAATGGATAAAGTTCCTTAGCAATAAGTTGTAAAAAAAAAAATTATAAAGTTTTCTTTAAAAAAATTTGAAAGTTCAAGATCTTTGTACTACTGTAGCACTGGGGGTGGGTGTGTTAATACAGACTTAGAAAATTTCTATTTAGGTGAGGAAAGAAAGATATAACCAGATGGAATTGAAAGAATTCAGAAGAAGCTTGTATGCCAGAGAAAACCATAGCAGTTGTTCAGAAAGTATTTCTTGAAATCCTCTGTTTTACTATTTATATGTGCCTGGGAACTCAGCTACAATTGCAGCAACAGTGTCCCTCAGTCCCCACACAAGACAGCCATTGATTGTTTTGATCTGAAACCTAGCAGATCAGTCTTAGGCCACCAGTCTTTAATTCTCCAGCCATAAAAACAAATCATCTAGTCTGTCCTTTTTAAGTTGATGCACGTGCATGAAAAACCAGAAGTTTGCATCTTGGTGGCTTTCTCATTGCTTGGATAACAAAAAAAAAAAAAAAAAAAAAAAAAGGCTTTTATTTAAAAACTATTTATTTAAAAACTTGGCAAATGAATAGTCCATAGTATGGACCAAGTGCCTTTGGAATGCTTTAATAAAAATAAGCCACCGAGATATTTGACTTTGAAAAGAATCAACTATACAGGCATGCTATTCATTCTGGCTTTATAATTTGTCACTTTTGAAAAGAGCATGCATTTTCAGAAGACTCACCACACTGGGCAACTTGCATAGGCATCTAACCTATATTTTTTACTAGGCAATGTTAAAATTTTTATAAGAAAAACATTCTTAAATAAAAAATTACCAATAACCAGTTACTCTGTCTCATTAAAATTAATGTATTTGTCGTTTTTTGTGTTTGTCTATGTACCTCTGTACTGTCATAGCTACTCAGTGTTTCCACAATTTTGAATTATTTTTCAATTAATATTACATTATAAATATTTCTCAGGTATTTTCATAGTATCAGTATTATAAATAAAGAGTTTTGACTTCTATGCAGTTTTGATCTGGTTTGGGATTAGGATAACATTTACATTTTTTTTTAAATTGAGATTTTCATGTGTTCCAGAAAAATGTGTAAAACAAGAACATTAATTTTTCAAAGTCTGAAAAAAAATGGCTGTATTAAGTCATGTGTTCTGGGAATTGAATTGACTAAAATTAGTTTTTTCTGAATTATTGGTCATTTAAAACTTTTCTTGTTTATGAACTTATAATTTAATATGTGTGGAGAATGCCAATCTATTTAAATACATATTTACATATAGTATATTGCCAAACAATTGTGCAGAGTACTTCATCATAATTTTTTAAAACATTTCTGTTTAATAACTATTTATTGATTGCTGTTTCCTTCCTTTGTAATTTTCAATTTAATTTGTGCAGATTTTTGCTTGTTTAGTTTATTATTGTTTTAAAACAGTGAACTCTTATTTATTTTTCAGCTTTCTATTTAACTTTTTTGTTTTATTTTTATTACTTTTTTCAATTATCTGTATTTGAACAATGTGATTTCTTATCCTTTCTCTAAAAATGGACATTCATAAAGCTCTGAATTACTTTCAAGTTCTGCTGTGGTCACAATAGTTTGATATTAATACATAGTTTCTTCATTTTCTTTTCTTTTCCTTTGCAACAGGAGCTTCCTCTCTTGCCCAGGCTGGTGTGCAGTGGCACAAACACAGCTCACTGCAGACTCAATCTCCTGGCCTCAAGCAGTCCTCCCACCTCAGCCTCCCAAGTAGCTGGGACTACAGGCATGCATCACCATGCATGGGTGATTTAAAAAAATTGTTTTTGTAGAGATGAGGGTCTCACTATGTTGCCCAGGCTTGTCTCGAACTCCCAGGTTCAAGTAATCCTCTTCCCTCCACTCCTAAAGTGTTGGGATTACAGGTGTGAGCCACATGCCCAGCTGCATTTTCATTATTGGCTAAATAGCCTTTTATTTTGACTTCTTCCTAGACCCAGTTATTATTTACAAGACTATTTCTGTATTTCTGAGTGTTTGGAGTTTGTTTTTATTGTTGGAGTTGGTGATACAAAGAGAAAATGAAGTTGATTTAAGTCTTTAGAAATGTATTGCTATTTTCTCTGAATTTTCACAGACGATTGTCGCATATATATTTGCAGATGTTTGAAAATCAGATTTCTAGGTAAATGATCTAAAGGGTACATTAACAGAGCAACTTGAGATTTCTTAATATAAGTCTTACTGTTCACGGACCAAACTTCTTGATATTATGAAGAAAATATGTAGTAAAATGTGTATAGTTTTTGTCATAGGGCCTAGCATACCATAATTACTCAATATGTGATTGGTAGTAGTAGGGATAATAATAGTGATTATAGCAGTAATGTTCTTCCTCTCTCTTGTACAGACTCAGAGATCTGAAGGAGAGTGCCTACTATGTGTTCTTGGTCTGGGTTTTCTTATCTGTGATGTAATGTGCCTGGTCTAAATGTTTTCTGAGGTTATTTCCAGCTCTAATATTCTAAATCTCATTTCCTGGCATTTTCAGGATCCAGACTCTGTCTACACCAGATGGAGGTCATGCATATCCCTGGTTCCAAAGTCGCCTCACACACTTCTTAAGAGCAAACCTCTCTGGGAACTGAAATCAAGATAGAAATTTTTACCAAATGTGCTACTCCATCTGAAAGTTTGGGACAGGTAGGAATCTATTCTTTATTTCTGGAAGGAAAGTAAAATTTTAAAAGCTATTTTTCAGCCCTGCTATCGCTTTTCAGGAATGAGAGTAAAATTTCCAGAGCAATGGAAACAGACATATACCTTTCTTTCACAAAAGCTTGGCACCCCTATTAATATGTTTTCATTTACCATCACTATTTAGTAATCAAGGCATTTAACAGAAAAGATGAAATACGAAGTATTTGCTGGACTGGCCATAATCCGGCACTATCCTTTATTATAAATTATTCATAAAAGCCAGTATTTACCTCTCCTAAACATAGTTATCATGAAGATTAAAATTATCATTAAGAATGGAAATTCTTCCATCTTGAGTTAACTTTTGTGTAAAAATAAAATGAAAGTATTAAAAAGTTAAAAAATATTAAAAAGTGAAACTTCTTGTCTTTATAATTAAAACTGAAAATTTCTCAATAAGACCATAATCTACTAACAAAGACCATAATCTACTCCACCGGCAATTAAAAGCAAAACAAAAGCTTTAAAACTGAATTACGAGCAATACATGAAAAATCTGATGGCTTTATACCTGTTAAACCCCTCTGATGCAGTTTTAATTGTGGTTTAAACATGTATCACAGGAATTAATACAGAAAGCATGGGCTTACCTGTGCGATAGACAAAGTTGCCTTCGGTTTCTGATGACGATGGAGACACCAATTCTTCCTCAAATTCATTGGAGCTAAAAGATCCCGAGTGGTTTCTTTGCCTTGTTTTTCCCATCATGGTAGTGTTCGTGGCCATGACATGCCTCAAAGAGTCATTAAGGTAACGGTTCAACAAGCTGCTCTTGTATTTGGGGGGTGCCACGTAGTCCTCGCTGGCCCGTGACTCTGGCCTCACTCCTGTTTTGATGACCGAGCTCTCACTTTTAATCACGGGATGGTGAACTGGGGTATTATAGCCCCCTTCGTTCATGTGGTTTCTTGGAGGATTTTCTCCATCTAAAGCAGAACAATATCACTAAGTAGGACGATATACAAACTTTCCCCACTGTTATATTTAAACCACCCAACTGTTATATTTAATCTTTAAAAATATACAAAGGAAATATATTTAAAGTATATAAAACCATCTTTAATATTCAATGTTAATTTTTAGGCACAAGAAAGCAAATATTTATGTAATTTCTCACTTACGGTATTTTAATTTTAATGAATTTCACTGAATATGTTATTCTGACACATGGTATATCTATAAACAAGAGGAAATGGCCATCATTCTTTTGGCCATTTATAGTATTGTAAAAATGAAGTTATTTTATGCAATAAAAAAGAACCATTATGGCACCATCATATTTTTTGGGAGAAACCTTAAAAATATCAATTATGGTGAACTTGCTATAGAGGAAAAGCAAAGAAAGAAAAATAAAAATATTAACAAACCTTCAGAACATGAGTCATCACTGCTTACGCTAAGCCGCTCAGCATTGCCTTGAACATACTTGTTGTATAACTTTATTCTCAAAGCCCAGCTTAAATCTGGCTGTCGAACAGTATTCTTAAGCCGACGTCTTGCATTAGCAAACCAATTTGACACCTAAAACGGTATCAATTAACAAAACGTAAAAACATTATCCATGGTGCAATTATTTTCTCATAAAGGAGCTAAGCCTCTCTCAGCACCTCTGATCATTAAATATTCTCAGGACATAAGAATACTGGATATTCATATCCATTCATTCATTCATTCATTCAACAAACATGTTAAGCACTTACTACGCACACTGAGCACTTAGTGCATTTGTGGAATAAGAAAAATGAAGAGGCCTTGCCATCAAAAAATTTTAGAAGTCCACTAAGAGAAGTTGGAGAGTACACAAATAACTAATATAAGAAAGAATGTGATAAATGGCATACAAGACATTAAAACAATACAGGAGTCCAAAGGAAAGAGGGGTTACTTTCATATGTGTCTCCAGCCCTTTGAGGAATTTAAGTGAGGCTTTGAAGAAAGTCCAGAATAGGTCAGGTCAAAAGGGAAGGGAAGTGTATTCCCAATGAAGAGGACACAGGAGCAAATAGAAGTGAAATTCCAGAGAAATTGTAGGGGCTGAGGAAGAGGGAAGAGTTAAAGATGGCCTTGGGTCATCAAACCTGTGTAACCAAGAGAAGGGTAGTGCCATTTTGGGAAAGAAATATAATTTTTTGAGGATAAAATGATGTGTTTGGCTTGGGCAATGTCTAGTTTGAGGCGCCAATACTGGTGAGATGTCTGATAAGAAAATAGAAATGGTATCTGAGATTGAAGGGAAGGAATGACCAAATTAAAGAGGAAAGGCACAGAGGTGACAGTCAAATTTGCAAGAATAGAGAGAATGAAAGCAGGGTCAAGGACCAAGCTTTGGAAACCATTAGAGAAGCAAAAGTTAGGACTGACCTCTGCTTCCAAAAGAGGAGCTAGCAAAACACACAGAGGTAGAGCCATTGGCAAAGCGGGGAAAAATAAACCAAAGAACACCTCACGTTAAGCCGAAAGTCAAGTGTTTCTTAGGCAAATCGGTGAAGGCAAAGAAAAACATTCCAAGACAAAGAAAAGCTACTTTCATCCTTTTATTTAAAGATGCTACTGGATTCCTAAGTGCTAAAATGATACACGAGGTTTCTTCTAAAATATCAGGCTATCATCTACTTTCATCCTTTTATTTAAAGATGCTACTGGATTCCTAAGTGCTAAAATGATACACGAGGTTTCTTCTAAAATATCAGGCTATCATCAGTGCATAGAATTTTAGAGACCCAAAAGGCCAATACTTGCCTTTAAAAGAATGAAACATGGGAAGAGAATTAAGTCTTTCTGCCAGTTTGGTCCAGAACATGACCAAACTGAGGAATTTAAGCTAGGCTTTGAAGAAAGGCCAGATTACTATAATGGTTTGTGTGGCAATGCTTGCACTGGAAATTTCTACTTTTTTTTTCAGATTTATACTATAAATACACATTTTTTGTGCATTACTCAAGTCCTTATTATTCTACTTAAAACAAATTATACTTTATCTCTCTATCCTCATGGGTAACACATGGCGGGTTTCCCATATGTATTTAATATCCAATCTAGTCAATTATCTTCTTTGTACCTGAAGCGATGATAGTTATCCTTTCAAATGTATATGCAATGACATATTATCTCGCCATGGCATTTCAGAAGTCAGTCTTTATCAGCACTTTTCCCTGCTAAGCTATGTTACTATTACTATGATTCAGTCTGAGCCCAAATTCTCAGTCCTTCCCATTTTCTACAGACAGACAACAAAATTATTGAGTGGCTATTGTACTTCAGCCACAGTGTTAAGTGCTAGGAACGAATAAGCTTTGTCTTCCGCACTCCTAGAAGGACTAGCAGAAAAGAAGTACACATGATTAACTGGGACACACCAGTGAACATTAGCTGTGGAACCACAAGGAACCTGATCTTTCTTCATGACATTTCTCAAACTTTTCTGGGATTCTTCAACTCACTGCCAGAATCTTCATCCAACTCCTTTATCCAACCATACCTACTAACTGGGAATTTGAAAACATTTCTCTTTCTAACTTCCCTCTCTTCCATTCTGTTCTCTTAAATGGATCTTAGCAACCATCATCAAATTCAAGACTTGATGTGCCATTTTGATTTAATCACTTCACTTCTTCAAATCTTCATAAATGTCCTGTTATCCCATAATCACCACACAATGGAAAAGGACCTGGCTTCCTGTTCTGAATTTGCCAAAAACATGCTGTGTGAATTTGGGTAAGTAATTCAACTTCTCTGAAGGTTGAATCCTTCATCTCTGAAACGGATTTGATGGTTCCTAATATCCTTGCTAGCTCTAAAAATTAAGACGGCTTAATTCCCTTCATAGTGGGTACGAACCTCCCTCTGTCGATCAGTACTGTCTCCAGCAAGTGTGTTTATGTCCTTCTTTGCTCCTTTCACACACAGAGTACAGCCTGCAACTTCCCCTAGATCATTCATATTTACTAGAATTCAATTCCAAAACATTTTTATAACTTTCTTTACTAAACAGCATATAATGCAGACTAACCTTAAATCTCGACTAACCTTAAGCCTTCACACAGCAGCCACACATAGTACAGTATAAAATCCAATTCTTATGAAACTCTTCTTATAATGAAAATGCAATGGCCTTCTAACTTTAAAAAAGTAATACACTATCCTTCTAAGAGACAAAAATGTGGGAACACTTAAATGTCATGCGGATTAACTAACTTTTCATATATAGGAATCATACCTCTTTTATGTTTTATATACTCATAGCTTTTTTTAAAACCATATTATAATAGTTACATATTAGGTGACTTTCCAGAAAGGTTTGCTGATGTCTAATAGACTTTCAAAACTGATTTCACAAATTGACCACCACCCAGTCTGCTAATATATGTATTCCGCTGGATTTTTTTATTTGTTGGTTTTGTTTTCTCAGTACAACACAACCTAACAACTAGACACGCCAAGGTTTTTAATGTGTATTTGCAAACAACAAACAGTTGGTTAACAAATTTGCATATACTTGCTTCGCATTTTTTTCTGGATGAATTAATGCAAATCCCATCTGTTTCACTGAAGGTAAAAAGCATCAGTTCAAATTTTCTACTTTTAATCTACTATGGATTCTTTCGGGGTCATTCATATTCTTTCAAATTGTATTTTACATGAAACAGGCCTCTTTACCAAGGATAGGTTCTGGAACAGAATTTTAATGTCAAACTGAATGCCATATAAATATATATAGACATTTGGCCTCTAAGTTTTCACTATAAAACATGGGAGATAGATAGATAGATAGACAGATATGTCTAATTTATATAATTTATACTTTATATTTATATAATTATAATTTATATCTGTCTCTCTCCCATATTTTATAGTGAAAGATTAGAGGGCCAAACATCTAGAAGCTGGGAGGGAAAACTAAATAATATTCATCCTACTCTAACAGAGGGGTTTACTTTCATCATGTTGACAAAGCAATTGTTATAGTATCCCCAAAGGGATAAACTGGCATCTGTCCTTTGAACACACTGAATTAACAAACTTCTGAGCTATTCAACTGAAATATTGAGCACTTTATTTCCACACCATGTAGTATAACACTTAGAATAATAAATAAGGACTGATCTGAGATTTTGTTGAATATTTAACAGTTGTTATAAGCCTTATAGTTAATAACAGCATATATATCTCGGCAGACACACTCAATACCAAGCAAAGACAGAGTTATGTCAACAGAGGAGACAGAATCTTGCAACATAGCAGTTTTAACAAATTGTCCATGGACATATCGCAGGAATATAAGACCTTCATTATTAGAAGTGGAAGCATTAACATCTACTCATTATTCCTGGGTAAGTTCCATATCCTTCAATAATACAAATCCCAATCACATATCATTTTATGTTATTCCACAATAAAGCTGTTTCTATTTTGAGAGTACACAGTGTATTTCTATAGCATTTGAACAATGGTCAGCCATAGGATTATATATAAGGTCCACTGGTAATTCTGTACAATTTAGTTTTTTCCATTTATCACTTAAATTTTCAGAAACCAACTTCATTAATAATAAAATCTAAAATCATTTCACAGTTGTCATTTATTATTATAAAAATTATTTTAAACCACTTAAAATTACATATTTTTGTGCATTTTTATTTTCTGAGTACTAGTGTAAGAGAAAAAAAGTGCTTTGAATAAAAATTTTATGGAAGGTATATTTTAAAAATGTAATAGCCTTGCCAAGACCTACATGCAAAAAGCACGTTGTTTGTATTTGAACTATCATTACAGGTGACAAATTATTAAAAATTATAACTACTTGTACTGCAGCTCAACAAAACTACTACATAAGAAAGTTTAAATGCTTCTCCTAATGAAAAATGCTATTTCATATTTAAAATGTTCTAAAACATGTCATAAATGTTTTTTGCTTTCTATATGAAAGAATAGCCACTAGTAAACATAAAGCTCTGTATTCAACCAAAATAACCTAGTATTTCATTGCTGACATCACTGTGAAATATTCAAATAACTCTATAAATTAATATATTTAAAAAATAAATAACATACTTGTTTAAACTGAAAATTTAATATGGGTTATTTATTTTCATAAGTCAAGTTTTTCTGACTGGAATGATTTATTTTGATACTGCTTTGGTAAATCACTAAAAGATTCATAGAAATATGTTAAACAGATATTAAGCCAAGAACACTAAATTAATTTTCCCCTCCACTGCTGCAGCAAATCACTATTAATGCCATTGCCTGATAATATGAAAGAAAACAGATGTTTTTGCAAAGGGTTATATTCTAAAAATAAGCAGAAATTACATATTCTAGTATTGATAGCCTGACTGTAAGTCAACCTTCATGCCTTGTCAAACTTTCCAGTAATTCCTAAAGGGAAATTTTAAATACTCTGGAAAGCAATTTTTATTTTATCAAGTAGTTCCTTTTTTCTTTTTGGACTTCCCACTTACTGTAAATTTAATAAAACACATTTTCACAATCAGGTAATGCTGTTGTAATGTGCAAAATTTCTCACCTGATATAGCGCCTCCTCCTCCTTTCTGAATAAATTTGCCTGTTTGCATGTAGAAAAGTTCAAGCCATCATATTTATTTTAAAAAACGGCGACATGATGGGAAGAGCATATGATCTGGAATTATTTTAGTTCCAGGCCTATCTCTGTCTTTTACTGACACAACTGCCCCAAGCCTTGCTTCTATCAAGTGTAAAGTGCTGATGGTAACCGCCTACATCATCGTGGTTTTGTGAACTTAGTAAGATTCAGTTTTGAAAAGCGAATCAAATGTAAAGTAACGCTGTTCAGTAGAGAACACACAAATTTTGCACCATTTCTCTACACTTGGCAAAGTAACCCATCCATCTGAAATCTGCCTCCTCTCCTTAAGTCTAGCAGAAAAAAGCACCAGGAGCAAAATGCTGTGGATTGCAGCTAATGCTTAGGATGCTTCTTATTTTTTTTTTTTTAAGTGTGTTGGTGGGGATTGTTGATCCAAACATCGTTTGTTGCCTTTCTATACTCTAGTCCTAGCTGTCAGTAATAGTAATTTTGAAAGGTACTCTGTACCTGAGCTTTAATACCGGGCCTTAATATCACACCGCATGTTTCTCAAAGTGGGCCTCCTCTCTAGCCTCAGCTTCAGCCACACCTGCAGCCCTGTAAGAGATGCCAAGGATCGGCCTCACCCCAGACCTGCTGAATCTGAATGGTGGGGCCCAGCGATTTGTGTTTTAAGCCCTCCAGGTGATTCTGACTCTCACTAACCTTGAAAATCACGGCAGATGGTATCATCTGGGTTCATCTATATGTGGCTCCTGAACACAGATTTCCAGTTACCTTCTCATAAGTCTGCAGTTGACTTTTCACTTCCCTCCCTGACAGCGCATCCTGCATTCCCTCGTGCACCCTGAACTGAGGAGGGTGAGAAGTAATTCAGAAACTCCCACGGCTCAGCTCCATCCCTGTCCCGGTAGAAGCGTCACGTGGAGAGCCACGCAAACCCTAAGAGTGCTCGTTACTC
The DNA here is from genome assembly GCF_030222135.1 of Aotus nancymaae. NCBI lineage: Eukaryota > Metazoa > Chordata > Mammalia > Primates > Aotidae > Aotus > Aotus nancymaae. Next base: position 7,622,275 of record NW_026988492.1, on the reverse strand, counting down.
AGCCCCTTGCCCAGAAACGGATCAGGGGCTTGATGGGTCCTGATTACCTGCACTAGCGTCATCTGCGAGCCGAGGGCCAAGAGTATCTTCTCGGTCTTGGTGGGGTACGGGTTGTCACGGTGCTTGTAAAGCCACTGCTTGAGAGGCCGCGCCATGTCTTGCAAGGCCTGCCGCTTGTGCCTCACCTTCCCGCCATTCTGCCGGGCCCTGGGACGTGGGGAGAGGAGGAGGCACTGGTGACCGGTGCGGTCTGGGAGTTCCATGTCCAGGCCCCGCACCCTAAACCGCGTAGTCCTGCCATGCGCCCCTGCTCTGCGCGAGCCCAGAGGTTGGGAGAGGCAGGAGATGGGAGCCACAGTTTCTGGATGGGGAGATCATTTCGCTGGGTTTATCTTGAACAGGGGGATACCTTGAACCCAATACCCCAAGTTTAGAGGTTTAGGAGACGAAGTTCAAGTGATTTGAAGAAAACTGCTATTCCAATCGCGGATCTGGGCAGCGGGGCGAACTGCTACCCTTCCCTCGCCCGTTGGCACCGCGCCCTCGAGTGGCCCTGGCCTGGCAGGCCCAGCAGGGCAGGCTGCTGGCTCTCGAAGCTTCCCTGGGGATCTCTGGTCTGCTCCCAGAGGCTTCCCGTCGCTTGTGGTTAGGAGAAAGGTCGCCCACTGGACAGAGGAAATAAAGCAAAGGAGCACTGCCGCCCCGGCTCTCTTTGAGCTATTTCCTTTGATCTTTTAGGGAAAGGGGGAAACTTTTCAACGGAGGTGGTGGTTTGTGGAGGAAGGCTGCAGAACCAAAAACCACTGTCGGGCCGTTTCCCAACTAAGATAGGGTTAAAAGTACGGCAAGCTCTGTCCCAACAGGTAAAGTAAAAAGATCTCAGGAAAAGCATATTCAAAGGGGGAGGAGGCAGAAGCAGCCTGGAGCCTGGAGCCTGGAGCCTGGCCTGCGGCGCTGCGCTCCCGCACGGGTCCGGGAGGTGTCGCGCGTGGCTGCCAGCTCGCCCAGCCGCTCCCCGAGGCTAGCGCGCCTGCGCCGGAGCCTCCTGGGCTTCTGCCTCTTTAAACACTTTGAAATGCAATTCCACCCGAAGCGACTGGTAGTAACATTTTGACGAAGCCGATCTCTCTTTTACTAAGCAGCGACGCCGCAGAACAAGCAGCTGATGCAATCGTTCAGGTGGAGGCGGCCAGGACGGCTGCCCCTCCCCGGCTGGGCGCCCGGGGAGCCGCCGGGATCGGGCCGGGCATACCCTGCCCTCCACTCAGCGGCAGTCGGAGCAGCCGGCCCGCCCGGAAGCTGCCGCCCCACAGCATCCCGCTCACCCCGCTAAACCCAAAGCCGGCCCTGGAGGCCCGGGGCCTCCCACTCCGGGTTCGCCGCGGGCCCAGCCGAGCTGCGCGCGCGCCCGGGACTCCCTGCCGGGAGGCGACCTTCCCGACACCTTGAGCAAGGCCCGGCGAGCCTGGGGCCCTGGCGAGGGATGACTGAAGAGAAGTCTGCGGACCCTGAGCCAGGACTCCCCGACCGATCGGCTTCGCCTGTTTTTTGGCACCCAGCTCAGTCCTTTTTCCTCGCCCTCAGCCTCGCGCAGGCACCCGCAGTCCGGAAAGGAGCAAATAACCTCCAATTCCGAGGTCCAGGCAGCGGAGGGCCAAGGGGCAGCTCCCGGTGCCCTCAGTCTCCACCGAGCTCTTTGGAGCTGCCCCGACGAATTGATCCCTCATGTTTTGAGATAGGAGCCCCTTAACAGAAGAACGCGCGAGCCCTGGAGGGGCAGACCTGCGCTCCCAGGGAACTCCGGGCCCTTCCCCCCCCCTCGCCCCGGCCCGCTTTGCCCCGGGACCCCAGCCCCGCTCACCGTCCCCACCCCTCCGGGCCGCAGGCGGGCAGGGTCCCCAGGGCGTTCGCCTACCCGGTCCTCCGGTGTCTCAGGCCGAGGTTGTCCTTGAGGGGCGGGCCGTCGGGAATGCCCACCTCGGGGCGGGCGTGAGGACAGTCCAGGACACCGCCGTAGGGCCGGCCGTCCCGCTCCCGCTCTGGGGCGCCTCCGTCCTCAAACAGCACCGCACCGCTGAGCTTGTTGAAGACGATGGTGTTCATGCTGCCAGGTGGCGGGGACGTGCGGCGCGGCCGCAGAGCCTCGGGGCTGGGCCGCCGGGAGCTCCGCAGCGGGGCTCAGCTTCTAGGAGAGGAAGGTGCATCTCGTTACTTACTGGCTGAGAGTGCTCAGACTCCGGCGGGTCCCGGGCCTTGAACTTGGACGGGTCGCCGGGCTGCGGAGCGGAGGGGAGGAGCGGCGCCGCCGCAACTGGCAGGCGACCCTACGGCTCTCCCCAGTTGGCTACACGCCCCGCCCCTGCAGGCTCCCTGGACAGGTACCTGCCCTCTTCCTTGCCTGGGCGATCGATCCCCCTATCCCCTAACTCCTCAGAACTTCAACCGGGAATCATTTACCCGCAGAGGCAAAGGAAACAAATTCCCAAACGAGCCTCCGGGTTTCAGTTTGAGTCTGGGAGACGCATACTCCGGACTGCAGAGCGCGACAGGCGTGAGGCCGCGCGTGGTTCTTCAATTCACAGCCGAAGACTAAAGCCTCTGGGGCGTCAGGAGGGGTTGGATGGAAGGGAATATTTGGGATAATGTGACAACCACATCCGCAAGGCCCAGTTCATGAGTCCCCGGCCATACAAGGATTTAGGGGATTTTCCAGATCCTGGATGGTTTGTTGAAAACCCCGCATCTTCTTTCAGCTAAGGTTCCCCGGGATGAGGGTGAGTTTAAGGACCGGGAGCAGTTGAGTGGTGTCAGGACGAAAGCACCACTTCACCCTCTTTTCTCCCCGAATCTTCCTATCACCCTCCAACTCGCCCCGGGACCTGCATGGTCCGAAGGTCCAAGGCGCCAGGACCTGGGTCCCCAGAGCCCTCAATCAGTGCCATTCTCTTCCGTAGTGCGGGTGTCAGCCGAGGGATCAGAGCCCCTCGACACCCGCCCCTCTCTGGGGTCTCGAGGGACCCTTTCAGAGGGTGTAAAGATGTCTGAAGCCCAAGGCGGGAGACAGCTCGGTCGGCGCACGTCCTGGCCCGCGGCTGCCACCGTCGGGGAGAGCCCGCAGCTCACCTTTGGGGTCGCGGAGGCCGGGAGCCTTTGCCCGCCGCGCGCGGGCGTCAGGCGCTGGTAGGCTCGGCCGCGGAGCCGCGGATTTACCGCCCCAAGGCGCTCGGCCGCCCTCGCCCGCCCCATCTCCCCGCCTCGGGACAGCTCCCGTTTCCTCCAAGCGGTCTCCGCTTCGCTGCCAGCGCCCCCTTCGCCCGCCCAGCCGCGGCACGGGCTGCCACTCCACAAACACACGCACGCGCGCACACACACACACACATACACACACACCCTCTGCCTCGCCAAATGCCCACACTCGCCAACGCCCCCCGCCCCGCCCTCCGGCCACAGCAGCAGAGGCCACGCGCGACTTTTAGAACCGTGGCCACAGCGATCAAAGGACGGCTACGGTCACTGTTTGTAGGGGAGTGAAGTCAGACCTCTGCTGGATGCCGCGTGTCCCCTAGGACTGCGTCCTCCCGCTCAGACAGGTACGAGCCTGGGGTGTGCACACAGCCTCCGCGGTAAGTGTCAAAGAGAATTTCCGTGCTCTCAGCCCCTGTTCTACAGTCAAGACTCGCGTTGCTGTTTTCTTTTAAAATCAGTGCCCTTAGGGATGTGTGTTCACGCTGCTTTATTTGTACAAGACACCCTTCCCTTGCCCGTCCTTCTCCACGCCATCCCAGGGGGTCCTCCTAGATGCGACGACGGGTTTTTCCTAGCGAAGTCACCACGAGGTTTGCCACCTCGGACCCTTCCCCGGCAGCCCCAAGCCCACGCAGAGATCGCAGGTACAGACACACGGGCGCTCTAGGTCTGCAGACAGCAGGCTCAGGGGCAAGCGATGGCAAAGGTCCGAGTGCCTTCCTGTCGCAAGGGGCCCGCAGGCGTGTGAACCACATTTCCTGACCTTCCCAGGACTCCCGCGCGGGGCCCCCCGCGCCTCTTCTCAAGTGACTTACCCCGATTCACTCCAGACTGTGGCCGCGGAGGTCACTTTCTGCAGAAGTGTCCCCTCCCCCAACGCCGGCGAATAATTTTAAACCAAAGGAGGAGCGGCCCAGGTGGGCTCCCAGGCTCTGCTCAGACCCTTGGGCCAGGCTTGGGCGCCACCCGAGCGTCTCCTCCGGACCTCAGAGGGAGTCTGGGGGAAGGGCGGGAAGAGCACAGGCACCCAGGGCACAGAGAAGGTGGGGCGCTGGGGCAGGAGCTAGTCTGGCATTCCGCAGAGGCGGGCTGGGACTTGGCGACGCGGAGGCTGTACCTGTAGCTGCGAGGCCTGCGGCGGGCGGCAGGGCGGCTGGCTCTCCCGCCTCGAGGCTAGGCGCATTCCCATCCCCGCCGCATGTTCTCCACGCGGGCTCCTGCGCGCTCACCACCGCCACCGCCGTCGTCTCCGCTTTATTTACCCAGCCCGGCGCGCGCGGCCCGGGAACAGGAATAGCGAGGCCTTCTCATGTTTCCTGACTGCCGGGCCCAGCCGGCGAACATCCTGCCGGCGCGGTATACACGTTCCCGGGCGGGTGGAGAGGAAGCGTCCGCGCCCGCCCGGCCGCGGGGGCTGCAGTTAACCCCTCGCAGAGGAGCCGCCTCCGGGGAGCCCCGGGCCCGCCGAGTCCTCCCCAGCCGGGCGCGGCTCCCAGATCCGCCGGCCTCGCAGTCGCAGAGCAGAAGGGGCTTTTCCTTTCGCACTTTAGTAGAGAAATTGGAGAAGCTGCCGGGAGCGCTCAGCTCCGGCGCCAGAAGCTGAGAGGCCTCGGTGCAAATCCCGTGTCTTAGCTGACCCGATTGCCGGAAATTTCACCGCGCGTGGCTAGGCGGGAGAGGCCACTGTGACGCGCCCTGTATTTTCCTCGCGATTAGCTGGAGGGAAGTTACAGCTCGGTTTTGCGCCTCCAGCCCTGGAGCGTATTGTGGAAAGTGCTAGCGCCCAGGAGCCTCTTTTCTGGAGTCACTGGGCTTCTGGGGTCCTGGTTATGTCGGTCAAAGCCAGGCACAAGTTCACCTCCGGGGAAAGGTCTGGTGAGGCTGCCCTCGCCGCTGGTTTTACGGATGGGGGAAAGCAAGGATGGGTGAGCTCAGGTGGCCAACCTGAGGTGACCCAAGTGTAGAAGAGGAGGCACGCCCAGAGCCAGGGATCTGCAAGCAGCAAAGAGGATGGAACTTAGAAGAATCTCGAGCTGGGACACAGGTCAAGGAGACAGAATGGCTACCAGATTCTCTGATTGATGATACTTTGCTTCCGAGCGTTACCGCAAATGTGAGTGGCCAAACCGGCGGTTTAGGTGCAACTGCAAACTCAGAGCTTCTGGCAGCCGAGAAGATTCCCAAGGTGCCAACACGAAGCTGCCTGCCGTTCTCGCCGCCCCAGCGAACTTTCATCCTTTTTAAAGAACAAACTTAGATTTCCCTCCCAAGCTTAAAGTTACAGCACCACGTGTCCTTTTCCCCTCTAAATGTGACTGGCCAGAGTCGGGGCAGTGGCCCACCTTAGCATCTTCCTTTTTTTTTTTTTCCTTGGCCTAGAAGTGGTTAAAATACATACCAAAGCTATTGTCTTAAAGACTAATCACACTCTCAAAATTTCATATGTGTCACCTCCCAAAATACGCGACAGCAAACCATCTGCACAGTGTAAACCATAAAGGAAGGTAGGTTTACATGTTTGCGCACAAGGCAGATTACAAAGTATCATTGGAGCACGTTCTGATGCCCTCCGTTCTTTTGTTATGTAACTTGCTGTTGCGACGCTCGCATCTTGTCTTTGGCGCTGCCCTTGGGATGTGGGTTCAGCACAGGCTTCTGGTCTACAGACTTCGCTGTAGGATTAAAGATAGGGGTAAATAGTAAGGTTTCAGCCAACAATTTTCAGCGAATAAGTTTCAGAACAGAAGCAGAGCTAATTGATGATTCATAGGACGAAAGAGTCGCCTTCTCTTTTATGGTTTCTATCAGTGGTGTTAGTCACCAGAAATTGTAATGAAATCAACTGTAGCACACCCCGTAACATTTTTTGGTCAGCTGTCCCAGGTAAAGCAATAGGCATGATACAATTGGTTGCAATTTTCTAATATTCTACTGACTTTTTGAGCTATATGCTATGGTACATGCTAGTGTAGGACAACTGAATTTTTTTTTTTTAGTACTTAACTGCATTTACTCAATTTAAAAATGCATTTATAGCACTTCGATTTAAGATATACTTAATGTAAGATTTGTTTTCTTAAAGTCAGAAGTGAAATATACAGCAAAAATCTTTCTGCAAAAATACTTTTCATTTGTATAGGAATAAAATACACTTGAGTAATCCTCAAGTCACTAAAAATTAACATATGGTAATTCCCTTAGACTATGATTTAATAATTAGAATCCATTTAAAAGTGCAAGAAGAGTGGAGGATCCAAACTAGAAATGAAATGGTGTGAACTATCCCTCTGTAATACACAAATGAGCATTTACTTTATTGTTACAAATTTTATCCTCTGGGCAAAAGGGAAGTGTTGTCTTCATTTATATCCGCAGTTCAAATACATTCATTATTAAATTTCACCTATTTCTAAAATAAATGTTACTCAGCTTCTTGTGCCATATCCAATGTCAATATATGAAATGCTATATTATAATCCTCAGAAGTAAAACCTCCAGTTTCAGAAAGTGTTAAAAGATTTAAGAAAGTGTATTTAGTTTGTGGAAGATTGCCTTATGCAGGGGGGAAAAAACCCAAAACACTTAACAACTTAGACTAGAAGTCAGGAGACTTGAGCCCTAATCTTAATTCTGGTTAATCTGATGTTGGTTTAGCCTGAATTTACCAAAGTGTAAAATGAAGATAATAAGTTTTCCACAAACTTGCTTTACATTATTATGAAGGTATTTTTTTAAATGTGAAAGTAAAATATTGCTTTGCTAAAGCTAGAAAGATGTTAAGTAAGAACATTTGGAAGAAATATTAATTCGTTTTATTAGACTCTGTAGTTATAAATATATGTAATTATTACTTTCTGGTAAAGAAAACAATAAGTCTTCAGTCTTAGCATTTTGATATTTTACCAAGCTACCCTGACATTTCAGAATAAATATTGGTCAAAGTGGTTGAAAATATGAGTGTTTTTAAACTCCGTTTTCCAGTTATTACTTACGAGCAATAAAGCAAACTACAAAGTCAGAGAATGACTACAGCTTCCTGCTCAAATGGTATCAAATAGCAAGTTAATGAAAAAATAGCAGGTTCACACGTGGCCAGTTTGATGGCAGAGATAATACCGGAGTGTGTAAAGGGAATAACAGAACAAGTTGTGAGAGATACGGCTGCAGAAACACTGTGAGCTGAGTAGTAGAATGGGTGGCCATGAAGTATCCCACAAGGTGTTTCTGCTTTGTTTATAAGTTAATTTTAGCTGCATAAATAATACAGAATGAACAATGCCTTCTTGCAGGGAGGGTCTTTTCCATAAATTCACTCTCAAAGAAGAATACAAGTGAAAGTCCCTCTCAGACACTTCCACCCAATCACATTCTGTGCGGAGGACGCAAAGCTGGCAACTGTAGGTTGGACGTGCATCTGTTCACTTTTTTTTTCTATGCACTTACATACATGAATAAAACAAATTATAGTTTTGCTTTATGAATTTTTAAAATAAATGAGATTGTATATAAATAGACATATACACACACACACCGAGTATTAAACTAATTCTTACTTTTTCATTCAATTATTTAATAAAGAACTTATGTATTAGTAGGCACTAATGTAACTCCTTCTTTTAAACTGTTACATAAGACTCCATAATCTACTTAATCATCCTCCTATAAATATGTCTGTCTTTCCAATTTTCACTATTATAAACATCAAACATCCTTGCATATGATTATTTCTGTATATGCATACGTATTGCTCTAGGAATGGTTACCCAGTTGTAGAATTTCTGGGTTGACGGAAACACGATTTTAAAATTTTGATAGATACTTCCAAATTTTCTTCCAACCTACCACCACTGACACATGCACGCTCACATTTCCTCACATGCAACACAACATTGCATATGTTCAGTCTTCATAATATTTGTCTAGATGATGAGTAAAATAATGCCTCATTGTTTGAAAAGCTTTTCCTTTATAAGTCATTTGCGTTTCTTAACTGAATTATATCCTTATGAGATTGATTGATTTATAATGATTAAAATAAATCTATAAAGCCTTATTGATTTATAACGCTTTCTTATAAACAATTTTTCCATGATATATATTTTTATATGCTACAATATGCTACCTGGTCTGTGGCTCGCCTTTTACAAATTTTGTCTTTGTCTTACAGAATGACTAAATGTAAATAGGTCAATACGTCAGTCTCCTTTTTTGAATTCTGGTTTTTGTGCCTTGCTTAAGGTTTTTCTTTTTTTTCTGTATTTTCATCTAATACTTTAAAAAATTGTTTCCACTTTGCTTCTTAATCATTGTGGAACTCATTTGTGTATGTTGTGAGGTAGAAATCTAATTTGATTTTTTTCCTTTCCCATTGAATAGCTGATTAGTCCCATAGGATTTATTAAAGAGATTCTCGTCACTTATTTGAAATAACTTTTCCCATATACATATATGGTGAATTCCTTTCCATGCATAGGTTAGAGTAACAAGGCTTTGAGAGACATAGCAAAGTGTCCAACATACTCTAATAAATGTAATCTTCAATTTTTACAAACCATTTTGCGCCCCAAAGACTTCCAATATTATTCTGTTTCTAGTGTTAGAACATGTCAGTGTTGACGTCGTCATGTGCATTGCCTGGTTATGGTTCAGATTGAGAAGGCCGATTCAGTGGTACCTAGGATGAAGTCATTTATCAGCTTAGAAGCAGGAGAGCAGTCTCCAGCAGCTGTGTTTTCCAGAGCACAGTGTGACTGCACATAGCTTTTCAAACACATCATGTAACAAAGAAGGGATAACCTATCACAAGCAATATAAGGTTATTCTGTAAAAGTGATGAAGCCCTGCACCCATCATTTGAAAAAGTAAAACGTATTTCTCTCCTTGCTCAACTTTTCATGGAATGAGAATTGTTATTATTTTTTTTTCACAAAGCAGCTAGTCAAGATAGGAACTTTCTATAATGATTACGTACAAGTCAAATTCATTCTGGCCAGAAATGCAAGTACTTTATCACTACAATTTTAAAAGTCATTAGCTACGTGTAAGTGCAGAAAATGCAAATAATAAGCAATCAATAGAGCTGAGATCCAAGTGCGTTGATACCTTGTTCTACTCCAGGTCTTGCTTGAGACAGGACCTGATGTGACATTGACCTCTAACAACCATCTTTTCTCTTGATACCAAAGTATCTTCAGTGACCTCAAATTAGAGTCTACTATATTATACACAATAAAATAAACTATACATTGGGGTCTTAAGGGGAACTGGCAGAATATTTCAGCTTTAAAATGTGCATTTACACTTAAATACTAGAATTATTTTCAGAAGACTCTTCTAGCTTGAGACTTGATCTGCCTTTATGTCAAAAAGTGGCCTTTTAAATAAAAATAGTGAGGACTTTTGTCCCTAGGCCAGTAGGGCTCTACGTGTAAAACCTAATGGACTTCAGAAAATCAGCAGATTTTAAATGTTTAATCATAATATGCGCTCTAAGATGTGTCAATCCTCCCCAAATCCATCTTCTCTGTTTTCATTTTCAATCTATGTGTAGGACAACTAAATAAATTCACCAAAGGACTGAATGTGAGCAGGAGTGATGTGTACAACTTCTGCTCAACAAGCTTAGAAGGAAATTGCTGGCCTTCTCTCCTCTTTAACTCTTCCTGTGTCCAAGAGTTGGAGCATGGATGTGGCAGGGTATCAGTTCTCACCAGCTGCCATCACAGAACACCACAGACTGGGTGGCTCAAACAACAGAAATGTGTTTTCTCAGTTTTGGAGTCTCAAAGTCCAAGATCAAGGTGCTGGCAGGGTTGGTTTCTGGTGAGTTCTTTCCCCCTGGCTTGCAGACAACACCTTCTTGCTGGGTCCTCACATGGCCTTTTCTCTGTGCACATGCTGGGATGGGGGAGAGGGGAGGGGAGAGGGGAGAGGGGGGAGAGGGAGAGAGAGAGAGAGAGAGAGAGAGAGAGATAGAGAGAATGATCTGCTACCTCTCCCTCGTTTTAAAAGGACACTAGTATCAAATTAGGACCCTACCTTTGTAACCTTATTTAACTTTTTTTTTTTTTCCCCTGAGACAGAGTCTCAGTCTGTTGCCCAGACTGGAGTGCTGCAGTGGTGTGATCTTGGCTCACTGCAACCTCTACCTCCCAGTTTCTCCTGCCTCAGCCTCCTTAGTAGCTGGGATTATGGGTGCCTGCCACCATACACGGCTAACTTTTGTATTTTTAACAGAGATGGGGTTTTGCCATGTTGGCCAGGCTGGTCTCGAACTTTTGACCTCAAGTGATCCACCCACCTTGGCCTCCCAAAGTGCTGGGATTACAGGTGTGAGCCACTGCACCCAGCTGACCTCATTTAATTTTATCCACCTCATTAAAGGCCTTGTCTCCAAGTTCAGTCCCTTTGGGGGTTAGGGTTTCAACATATGAATCTTGAGGGGACATAGGTCAGTCCATAACAGGCAATGACCTATGTCAGCTTAGATAACAACCTAACAAACAGAAGAGTCACAAGATAAAGGGAACCTGGGGCTTCGAATGGACCACTCCAGGGAGAACTGTCAGGCTAACCTAACCTGGCTTCAAAAACCTTTTTCTGTAAAGGGCCAGATAGCAAAGGCTTTCTGGGTCTTGCGATCTCCCCCATGATGATCAAACTCTGTCACTGTAGTGCAGAAGCCACTGCAGACAAGACTTGACCATGAATGAGTTAAGGAATGAGTGTTGATGTGTTCCAGTAAGACTTGATTGAATGGCACTGAAGATTGAATTTATGTCATTCTTATGTGCCACACTGATATGGTTTGGGTGTCACCACCCAAATCTTATCTTCAAATTGTAGCTCCCATAATTCCCACATGTCATGGGAGGGACCTGATGGGAGGTAATTGAATCATAGGGGCAGATCTTTCCCATGCTGGTCCCATGCTACTGGTGATAGTGAATAAGTGTCATAAGATCTGATGGTTTTATAAAGGGGAGCTCACCTGCACAAACTCTCTTGCCTGCCACCAGGTAAGACATCTGTTTGCTCCTCATTCATCTTCTGCCATTATTGTGAGGCCTCCCCAGTCATGTGAAACTGCTAGTCCATTAAACCTCCTTCCTTTATAAATTACCCAGTCTCAGGTATGCCTTTATTAGCAGTGTGAGAAGAGACAGACACACACGCTAGTGTTGTTCCTTTGATTTTTTTTTCCCCAACCAGTTAAAGATGTAAAAGCGATTCTTACCTGAGACGCTGGAACAGGTCATGAGCTGGATTTTGCCAGAGAGGGGCTGTGTTTGCTGCCCTCCTACTCACACGACTCAGCTGTCAGTGCAGAGGAGACAAATGCCCCTTATTTAAGTCATTGGATTTGGGGGCTTCCTCGCTGAAGGAACTTAGTCTTTACACTGAGTAATAGACATCTGTAAAAAAATATGATCCTAGTGGCCACAGGTGGGCTTAAGAAAAGTGCTTTCTAGATGCCTAGAGGCTGCTACACCAGGGAGATCTGGAAAGGAGATGGAAAGAAAAGTGCTTCCTTCCCCTGCCTCCTGAGACTGTGTTGCATGTGTTTAGAGAGTCAGCCTAATTATTTTTACATTTATTTGGTGCTATGCTCTTTTTAAAAAAATCCTAATCTTTCCTTTCATTTTTCCTTTCCTTTCCTTTTTTCTTTCTCTCCCCTCCCCTCCCCTCCCCTCTCCTCCTCTCACCTCCCCTCCCCTTCCCTCCCCTCCCCTCCTCTCTCCTCTCCTCTCCTCCCCTCTCTTCCCCTCTCCTCCCCTCTCTTCCCCTCCCCTCCCCTCTCCTCCTCTCACCTCCCCTCCCCTTCCCTCCCCTCCCCTCTCCTCCCCTCTCTTCCCCTCCCCTCCCCTCTCCTCCTGTTACCTCCCCTCCCCTCCCCTCCCATCTCCTCTCTTCTCCTCTGTTCTCCTCTCCTCTCCTTTCCCTTCCCTTGCTTTCCTTTCTCTCCTTTCCTTTTGATTTTCCTTTTCCCTTCCATTTCCTTTCTTTTCTTCTTTCCTTTTTTTCCCTTCCCTCCCTCTCCTCTCCTCTCCTTTTCCCTTTCCTTTCCTTTCATTTCCTTCTTTCTTTCCTCTCTCCCTTTCTCCTTCTCTCCCTCTTTTTCCTCCTTCCTTCCTCTCCCCCTCCAGTCCTTGTCTTCCTTTCTTTTTCCCTGTCTCTATTCCCTCCCTTTCTTCCTCTCTTCCTCTCGCTTTCCTTTCTTTCCATCTTTTCTTCCTCTCTTCCTTCTTCCTTTTCTCCCTTCATTCATTTCTTTCATCCTCTTTCCCTCCCTCCTTCCTTACATCCTTCCCCTCACCCACCCTCTTCCCTCCTTTCCTTCTTCCCTCCCTCTCTTTCTTCCTCTTCTTTATTATTGATACAATATAATATGCCTTAGTTATTGATATGATATGTCTTTAGGCGTAATATTGGTATTTGCGTTTTGATGCCTATGTTTTATGTAATCAGGAAAAATGCTGATTAATTTTCAAGGCTTACTGTTTTCTGGCTGACACCCCCACCCCCACCCCAGAAAACTCACAAAATTTGAGCTATTTTTTATTGTTTTCTTTTTAGTAATCAATGATAAATATTTATGGAGCATCTGCATGCAAAATTCTGTGCCAAAAACTGCATCGAATCTGATTTAAAAGACACAATCCTTGCCTAGCTTACAAACCTGTTAAGAAAGCACTGGAAAATAAATATACCTCATCTAAAAAGCTTTAGGGTATCTGATATAAAGATTGCTTGAATCCAGTAAAACTATAAGTCATCTGTAGCAATACATGAGGGAACTTAAAGATGATAGAATGACCATTTTATGTGTCTGCTAAAAATTTTGTAACCATATTACCAACATCCTTTCTGAAAACATGCTAAAAGAGAGCATTATTTCAGAAATTTGAGCCTGATCGAAAAACAGTATTTTCACCTCTTACATCAGGCTGTTTTGAATGTTATGCCAAAAACTTCTGGGTTTCAAGAACGATTTTTAGAACTTCCGTTGAGAAAAAAAATGCAGTAATGGTAGACACACAGAGGTTAGCTCGTGACTGCTCTTCCTTGCGCATGTGTTCATCTAACTGCCTCCCCGCAACCCACTTCTGTAAAACTGCTGTTTCAGAAAGGTGCTAAAGGGAGAGAGGGATTGGAACAGAGATGTTCTATGCATAAACTTGTTATGGGTGGCAATGAAGTCATTCCTGGGGTTCCATTCATTCTCTGCACAAGAAAGATTAATTGTCGCCCAAGTATCTGAGCCAGGGAACCTCAGGCCAGGCAGCAGGTGTGAGCATCTTTTTGTTCTCCTCTCTACTGATCTTTGTTAAGAGTGCTTTGATAGGTAAGTTACCATAAATCTTGTTGAGAAAGGAGTTTGGGCTAGTAGAAAAGGAAAAGGAAAAAGGCATTAGGCCAATAAATTGTATACTATTTATTTATTTATATAGATTCTTAGAGATAGGATCTTGCTCTGTTGCCCAGGCTGGAGTACAGTGACATGATCATAGTTCACTGTACCCTTGAACTCCTGAACTCAAGAGACCTCTCATCTCAGCCTACCGAATAGCTGGGATTACAGACAGATACCATCACTCTCAGCTAATTTTTAATTTTTTTTTTTTTTTGGGGTGGGATCTTGCTATGTTGTCCAGACTGGTCTCAAAATCCTGGCCTCAACTTCCCAAGTTGCTGGGATTGCAAGTGTGAACCACCATGCCAGACCTAATTGTATAATTTAAACAGCCTGAAGTCTAGGATGGGGAAGTCTTGCAATATCCAAATGCCACAGCTTTTTCTTAGACCTGCAATAGCAGGCAGCTCAAGACATATGTCCTGGTACTACTCTACCAGACTCTTATAAATGGTGACATAATTAAGGATATTTTAAAAATACATAATACATACAAGGTACTTCCTATGTATCTGTGCACTATTCTAGGCAATTAACTCACGTAATTCTCACAGTCACACTTTAGTACCCGTTTTGTAGAAGACAACACCTAGGCATAGGATTACCCTAAGTCACAAAGTTGGTGACTACCGGGATTTGAACCAAGTCAGGCAGGTCCCGAAGCTTGTGTGCTATATCACTTAACTCGGCTATTTCTTTGAAGGTGTATAGGAAGGGTAGGGAGAAAGAACTCTAAACCCTTGTCGCCATAATTGTAGGCACAGCTAAATGTGCAGATCCATACCTTCCAACTCCTCACTTCACAGAAACTCAATGCCAGTGTGTTCGCTTTTCATTCTGCATGGGACATTTTTTTCTAGGTGGGGAGGAGTGGAATCTCAGTGTCACCTGGAATAGGATGATTTCAACAGCTTCAGTGTCGTGGTAGAAAGGCTGACTTCATGTTCATCTTCGTGTGTGGGCTCAGACCCAGAAGACAATTACTGCTGAATATTCTGAGGGTTCTTGAAAACATCTTTCCCACTGGACCATGAAAAATAACATGCTTTGGGATAGCCTCAGCAATCCTGAAATGTTGTTTTCTTGTGGGAGTAGACATGGCATGATTATAAGTGGCTTATTTAAAGAGGGGTGAAAACCGGTAGTTTTGATGAAGAAGGTGGCAGTGGCGCTAGAACTTCATGATCCTATTCTGGTTATTTTGTCTCTGTTTTGTCTTGTTTTCATTTGTTACAGTCATCAGGCTTACCCCTAACATTTGTGGAGCCTAAGGCAAGAGGCTTATGACGCCCACATACCATATGTCTAAATATTTAAACCCTATAAATCAAGCTAAAACACTTAAAGTAACAAACGACCTATCCTTCTACTTTGACGAGCATGCCATCTCGCTGGAAAATCAAAAACTATGTATAACGTTATGACTTTTGTTAGAAAAATATTAAAGACAATTAGATTTAATTGTTATTGCACATGTCTGGATATCTTGCTGTTAAGCTTGCAGTATTTAGATGAGTAATAAAATAAAAGAACTATAACTGATAATTTATTATATATTTTATTAAATTTAATTTTCTTGTCTTCATTTCAGCAAAAAATTACTGTATTATTATAATCAATATTTTCTCACAATTTGTGTTCTGAAGAATTACAAGTAACTATTAAGTGTTTAAAATCTGAATATGTTTTTATAAAGAATATACATTAAAATAAATGTGGCAGACTTTAAAATTAAATTCATTTTCATGTATTATTTATGACATACTATATTTATTCTACAATAACTGTAAAATTAAAAGAGAAAAAATAATGAATATAAAATTTCAAATAAATATAAAATTTTATTTAATCTTTGGAAAATTAATTTAAAATATCTTTATTCAAATGAAATTATTTGCATTGCTAGTGTTCAATAAATGGCTGGTTTCAATGCAAAGTATTGGTATCAGATTTCACGAATTATTTGTCAAGATGTATACAATTAGTGATTTAAGTGTGATATGAGTTCTTTAATATGGCAAAACATTCTTTTGCTACTAGTTGCAACTATTGCAAAGCTTTACTAAGTACTGAATACCTCCAGAAGCAGGTATTGGATAAGCAAAAATATGATGCCAGGCACTACTAATAAACAATACTGCTCAAGGCAAAGATATATTGCATCCACGCCCTCTGAAAAGAAGGGTCTGTTGAGTTGATTAATTGGTCTTTTCTCCCAGCTCTCAGAAGCAGTGTTCACCTTCAGTGTTCTCAGCAGCGCAACCCAAACCTTTACAACATTTGGATGTGATCGCCTTTTACTTTGAGGACATAAAGCAAACAATGTGTAGAATTTCCGTGGGTCTGAATGGTGTTATCAGAAGAGCAGACATTTAGGTTTAAGGTTGCGCTATGTCCTGTACAGCACATAATCCCAAATGACTGTGTGTGTGTGTGTGTGTGTGTGTGTGTGTGTGTGTGTGTGTGTGTCTGTGATGCAGGCTTTTTACAAGAAGGAATCAGGGCAGTGGCCCTTTGCCTGGGTTTAAGGGTTGCACTGGTTATTAGAAGTGTTTATTTATTATTTTTTCAAAAATTATTAAACTTGGCACTCTGATTAATGAAAAAGAAATTGCACTAATTGTTAAAGCCTTTCCACGAGTTTATTCTCTGATGATTCCACAATGATTAACACATGATTCAGCCCCTGGAATTGCAATGACAGGACCACTGTCTTAGTTCTTTTGTGTTGTTATAACAAAATACCTGAGACTGGGTAATTTATAAAGAAGAGAAATTTCTTTCTTACAGTTCTGGAGGCTGGAAAGTCCAAGATCAAGGTGCTGGCATCCAGTGTCTGGTGAGGGCCTTCATGCTGCATCTCACATGGCAGAAGAATGGGAAGGGAATCAACCCACTCACTCAAGGCCTTAATTAGGAAATAATGTCCTAATTCCACCCATGAGAGCTCTACCCTCATGACTTAATCACATCTTAAGTGCTCCAGTTATCTTAATGTTATCACATTGGCAATTAAGTTTCAATATATGAATCTGAGAGGACTCATTTAACCTATCACATTAGTGATTAACTTTCAGTATATGAATTTGACAGGACACATCCAGCCCATAGCAGTCCCTATAAAGTCCTATCTGGAGAAAGTACGTTTTTTTACAGGGACAATTATGGCAGAATCATCCTTTAGGAAATAATTTCTTTGCTGAGGGCAAGAAGTTTATACACTTAAGGTTGGTTTTGTAAATTCAGTAAGACTAACAAGGAGACTGCTGACTATGGATACTGTATTATACAGCCTATGGCTGTCGGTAGAACGCCTTATTCCTAGGCACTCATGGTCTCCACGGAATGCTTTTTATCTCCCTCCATGCTAAGTTTTTCAAGCTGTTGAACCACCTTAAGCAGGGGGTACTTGTTAGAAATGCAGGTTCCACATCCCAACTATAGACGCTCAAAGTCAGTCTTTTTCTGGGCTCAGGGCTCTATGGAGGTGCTGATACAGATGTTTCTCAAACCATACATTGAGGAAAGTTGGTCTGGAGCAATTGCCCTCAACTTTTTTTGATTGTACACTCTTATCAGTAAAAAATATTTAGGGCAGCAGGCACTAATACATGTATAGGCATTTATTGGTAATGGGTGGTATCAATGTACAATTGGGCTAATATATTTTGTAAATTGTAGAACATGCAAAAATGGAAAGTTTTCTAAAGAGGCAACAATGAAATAAGCAACATTTTAAAATAATTTTTTCTATTAATGATACAAAGATATTTTTGTTCCCACCAAAATGTTATTGTCAATAAATAATTATTAATATTATCAACAAGGCTATTTTTAGTGAAAGCAATGTAATTTGAATTGCTTTATACTTAAAAAATTGCCACACTGTTTTTCACAATGGTTGAACTAATTTACATTCTCACCAACAGTGAAGTGTTCCTTTTTCTCCACGACCTCACCAGCATCTGTTATTTTTTGACTTTTTAGTAAGCCATTCTGACTGGTGTGAGGTGGTATCTCATTGTGGTTTTGATTTGCATTTCTCTAATGATTAGTGATGTTGAGTTTTTTCATGTGCTTCTTGGCCACATATGTGTCTTCTTTTGAAAGGCGTTCATGTTTTTTGCCTGGTTTTTAATCGGGTTTTTTTTTCTTGTAAATTGGTTTAAGTTCCTTATAGATGCTGGATATTAGACCTTTGTGAGATGCATAGTTTGCCAAATTTTCTCCCATTCTGTAGGTTGTCTGTTTACTCTGTGGATGGTTTCTTTGCTGTGTAGAAGCTCTTTAGTTTAATAAGATATTATTTGTCACTTTTTGCTTTTGAACAATTAACTTTGATTGCATAAAAGCACTACACTATTATTCCCCCCGTTTTATGTTTATGATGTCACAATTTACATATTTTCATTTTCATGTTATGTATCCCTTCACAAATTGTAGCTATTGTTATTTTTAATAATTTTGTCTTAACCTGCATACTAAAGATACGTAATTTACATACCAGCATTACAGTATTAGAGTATTCTGAATTTGACTATGCACTTACTTTTACCAGTAAGTTTAATATTTTCATCTTGCTAGTTAGCATCCTTTTTTTCACACTGCTAAAATCCCAGATATCTCAGGACAAGACAGAGATTCATACAGAAGAGGTGCATTTCTGACTATATTTATTGCCCCATCCAGAAATTACACAAAGGCCTTGCTTGAAATTATACTTTAAAGTATTCCTTGATATTTTATCAGTTCTTCTTATAAACTAGAAAGTGTGGCACTTTTATTTTTTAAAAAATGACTATCATATTCCCTGCAACTTTTAAAGAGATTTTAAAGTAGATTTGAAAATTCCTTTTCCAAGTTTTTAAGTGGAATCAGAGTTTCAATAGATGTTACAAGTTATTTTCAGAAACAAAAATCACACAATGACATTTCTAAATCCTAAGTGTCTTTTGGAAGGCAGCTACTTTCTCAATTATTGTTAAATGTCATCTTTACCTGAAGGGGGCAGATGAAGAGTGTTTTATATATGTTTTGCTTTTATATAACTATAAAGTAGATATCCTTGAGGAGGATAGTCACATCCTCAAGAAGGTGAATGAATTATTGTGGCTTAAGGCGGAAGCTTAGGATGTGTTAACAGAAAGTGAAATGAGAAGACTGCCAAGAAACGGGCAAATGCTAGATGATGGAAGGCCTGTATCTTATGTCCACTATTTTGGTTTACATCCTGTAAGAATGAAGCAGCTGCAGATGTCACTGGGTCATTGTGGGAGAAGTGAGGGAGCCTCCAGAATGGCTTGCAGCCTTAAATGACTCAGGGGACAACGGAATCCTTCACTGCAAGAGAGAACAATCACAGGAACAAGAGCTGATATTTATGGAGCTCTTAGATGCTAGGCATTGTTCTAGGGCTCTCATGTGTATCTTTTCATGTAATGCAACACCCTAAGCATACAATCTCATTATCGATCTTTTCCAGATGAGAATCTGAGCTCGAGGTCATTTAAAAGCCAAGAGTCCAGCAAATTTGGGCTATGTTGACAACTCCAGTTGTGGACCCAAAGTTCTGATCTGGTTCTGGACCTGCTGATTATAACTCAACTCTGGTCTCCTAATTCAAATTCTCTGTTTAAAGTCATCAACAATGATTGCAGTGATCAGCGCTAGGTCTCAGAGAGGTCTAACACCCTAATGTCATTGAACCTTGGTACTCCCACCCTCAGCACACAATTATTTTAGTTTCTTAACCAATAAGTACATTTTATTGTTACAAAAGCCATATATGTGGAATAAGAAAGCTAGAAAATAAGATAAGCAAAAATAAGAAAATGAAAGCACCATATTTCTACCACCTAGGGATTATTTCTGTTAATACCATTTCAGTGATTCATTCAGATGATTTACATACATTTCTATGTTTCTGTATTTAATATAAATGAGATAATACCTTGTAACTTGTTTTGTAACCTGGTTTTCTACATTAACGAGCTTTAACTTTATAATTGGATAAATTGTTGTTATAATCTATTCATATTTGAAATCTTCAATTGTCTTCAAAGTACCCTTCAGAACCAGTCTGTCCAAACTAGAGTCAAATCCAGACCCACATCTTGAATCTAATTGTATTGTCTCCAAGTTTTTTTCTAATCAATTACCATCCCTAATATTTTTTCATGACACACTGACTTGTTGGATGGGCTGGAACAATGACCCCACAGAATTCTCCACCTTCCTCATTTGTCTGTGTGTCTTCTGGTGTTGTTATCTGACTTTCCCTCATGCCCTCTGTTTTCCATAAACACAAGTTAGATCTGAAAGTTTGCTGGATTCACACTGAGCATTTTGGCAGAATGTCACAGGTGGTGGTTTGCATTTTCTTGTGTGTCACAGCAGAGAACATGGTATTTGATGGTTGCAACATAAGTGAGGTTAAACTTGACCACTGGATTAGGGCGATGAAAACCTGGTCCCTCTATTGTACACTTATGCATTTCTCACCTGTGACTAGCAAGAAAGCTTTGGTGTTACTTTGGCACTCTGAGAATGTCTGATTGCTCATTCATGCTTTTAAGATCAGTTGCTTCCAAAACTAGTTGATAATTCTTGCCTGGGCCAATACTTTCATTAGGTATTGACAATCATTATCACAGCACTCAGTTTTTAATATTTCTTCATAGATGGTATTCTTTTATAAAATAAACTTTGTCTCATCAAGTGGGTTTTTTTTGGTTACCCTGAAATATAGTCTTACTGGAAAAGCAGGATAAATATTAACATTTTTCCATTAGATACATGTTTTTAGAATAAGGAGCTTAAGTAGTAACTGCCTCAAATGTGTATTGGCGGTGTGGGCGGGGGGAGCTTTCTCCTTTTTGAGTATCATTATTCAGTTATGGATTTTCATTGTTTCCAACTAAGAAAATCACAGAGTTGATTGGCTTTGTAAAAACTGCCACTTCATCCTGACAACATTTTGGATCTAAGAAGTTATAAGTTTAATGACTCAGCCTCAGTTGTTTTTACACTGAAGTGTTATTTAAAAGAAGCAGATACAGCCAATTTCACAATTTTATGAACCTTTAAAAAATACGAATTGACAAGAAACTGAAAATTTCTTTTGTTGCACATGATGAGCTACTCAGCTCAGAGAATGTCCTCTTCTAATTGCAGTATATAAGGTTCTGTCTATCAGCCTTGCATAATTAAAGATGAATTCACTCCTAAAATACGGGTTTATTAAGACTGGAAGGGAAATACCATTTTAAAAACTGTTACCTATACCGTTGTCAAGACAAGATGTCTCTATTTAGAGAATTTTTCTTTTTTACTTAAAATGCAAATACAGACCTTTTCTTTTCTTTTCTTAAGATGAGTTGATAAGTAGCTAATTACTGGCTTACTTGCACATATAGCACATAGGTTGGAAAAAGCATTACGTTTTGTCATTATCCTCTAAAAAGAAATTAAACACACAGAAAATAAAAATAATAACTGCATCTGAACTCACATGCTTGTACATGCATCTAAACACACACACACACACACAGTGTGCACATACTCCACACAGACATACACACACGAAGCACACACACCCCATACCCACTCACTAACACACATGCAGATACACACGTACTCTGAAAAATATGTTGTTAAATCGTTGGGTGACCAACTGTCTCAATCTTAGCACTGAAAATCATGTGTCCCAGTAAATCCTGAGCGTTTGGCAAGGTAGGATGGATGGTCCCTACAACTGGTCCCTAAAATTGCCAGATAGGAAACCATACAGGATTCAAGCCACAGATCTCTTATGAATCTTCCTGTTCTTGACCTAGACATTTAAACAGGCCTTTAATTCAGGTATGAGTTGATATGTCAAACTGGCAGGAAAATAATTTTTTAAATGCATAGGATGTGAGTTCTAAGAGTTCTCAGGAATGTACTAAAATTCTTTAAAAGTCCCAGCATAAAAGGGCCCAAGAATCTCACTACCTAATTTTTCTTCCAAAGAAGTAATATAGTTGATAATATTTCAGAATACTTCAGCCAAAGTTTAGAAAATGAAATGGTATAAAGTACAATGTGCTTAGGCTGATTTTCACTATGAAATTTTATTTATAGTAAATACTATTTATACAGAGACTATTCATTGAAAAGAGACCTTGACAAGTCAATAGAATCTATCTTTCCACATTTAGTCAAGGCCGTAATTAAGCCATCATGGAATTCTACCCAGTATAGGGATTTAAAAATATCCCCCAAAAGGAGATATTTCATTATTAATTTTATGTCTTTCCTAAAATTCTTGTGCTTTATGTAAGACTCCTTTTGCGTGTGTGTGGTTGATTCTAGAAATTTAAACAGCTGGGAATCATTCTTTGACAAAGCTTGGAAATTGTTTTTACTTTTCTTTTCAGTATTTTAATTCTAGAAGCTGTTAACTTTTCTTCAAAGTTTCCATTTTAAACTTGTAGTTACATTTGTGGCTCTCCTCCAAATCCCCAAAGCATAGAGATGGAGTCTCACTATGCTGCCCAGGCTGGTTTTGAACTCCAGGCCCCAAGCAATCCTCCCACCTCAGCCTCCCAAAGCACTGGAATTCCAGGCGTGAGCCACTGTGCCTGGTGAGGCCTTTCTTCCTCTTAGTCTCTGCAATACCGCTTACCTCTAATGGAAATTTTGTTGTTTATGGTCTTTTTCCTCCACTACCACATACACTCGATGAGAAGACAGCTTTTGCTTAACACCACTGTGTCTTTGGCACATAAGCTATTGCCTGGTATATAGTAGGGGCTCAGTATTTTCTAGGTTTCCCTTAGAGACTTATACTTAAAATATCATCTGAGACTCACACTTCTTTCCTTTGTATTCCCCTGTGTGATACAGGAGCCCGACTGATGTGGAGATAAGAAGTCGAGAGGGGAGGCTTCCTCTAGTCCTATGAGGACGTCTCAGTCTTTTAATGAGCCTGTGTCCCTGGGCTGAGACCTTCATAAGTGCTTCTCAGGTCCCCCCGATGACCCACCTACCACGCTGTGGTTAGACAGGAAGGCTAGATGGGGCTGGAGTTGGAGATTTCTCTTCCTCTACATCAATTGGGCTCCAGTAAAATCTCAGTAGGTTAGGCTCTCACAAAATAGTTTCTCTTTGGGGTAGTCTTTGTAAGGAGAATAGAATGCTCTGTGTGTTATTTCACAATGCCTACTTTCCTCACACCCTGCTGGAAACAGGAGGGGATTTTTCTGAGATGTTAATTGTGAGAAGCTTGAGTGCTCTTAGAGGTAAAATTCGTGAAAGTGCTCCCCATTCCCTCTAAGACCAGGTCCCCAGAAGTTTTTAATTCTCAAACTTGTCCACACTGAGCCTCCAGCAATTTGTGAATTACACTTAGTCTTTCCTACCCTGGTTCTAGTGCCACGGAGTTTCTGCTTGAATTTTCTCCATTGTATGATGGAATTCTCTGTATCCACCTGTCCATCTCTCCAATTCTGGGGGCAGTATTTTTGCCCTGTGCTCTCAGTTCTCTGATGGATCTAAGAAGAGTTGCTGGTTTTCAGTTTGTTGAGCTTATTTTCCCGAGAGAGATGATATCCAAACTCTGCATATGCTGGACTAGAAGCTGAAAAATTTTCCATTTTTTTAATAAGGAGGTGAATAACTGCTACAACATAGTGCATCTACCAGCTAATTCACTCTAATTGCTCTAGTAACTCTTGTTTACTCTAGCTTTGAACATCTAAACTTTAATCACAACATAACAGTAAAGAAAGAGATTAATTTTCCTATCAGTGAATAGTAATTTCCAAACATGATCTCCAATGATTTTTTTTTACATAATGCAGATAATAGTATATGTGTTATATTATTCATTAGTCAGTAACTCCTTACATTGAAAGCAACGTTTTCTTTTTTAAAAAACTATTTTAGATTCGGGAGGTACACGTGCAGGTTTGTCACCTGTGTATATTGAGTAGTGGTGAGGTTTGAGCCCAAATCTCACTATTATTAGTGTCTGTTTTTCCATCTTTATGTCCATGTGTGCACACTGTTGCGCTCTCACTTATAAGTGAGAACATGCATTATTTGATTTTCTGTTTCTGAGTTATTTCACTTAGGATAATGGTCTCCTGCTCCATCCATGTTACAGCAAAAGGCATGATTTTATTCTTTTTATGACTGCATAGTCTTCCATGGTGTATGTATACATTTTCTTTACCCAATCATCCATCGAAGAACACTTAGGTTGATCCCATGCCTTTGCTATTATAAATGGTGCTGTAATAAGCATATGAGTGCAGGTGACTTTTAATATAATCATCTCTCTTCCTTTGGATAGATATTCAGTAGTGGGATTGCAGGGTTGAATGGTAGTTCTACTTTTAGTTCTTTGAGCAATCTCCATGCCATTTTCCATAGAAGCTGTATTAGTTCACATTTCTTCCAATTGCAAATTGTGAATGCAATTTCTCTGCATCCACATCAACATCTGTTGTTTTTTGACTTTTTAATAATAGCCATTCTGACTGGTGTTAAGATGGTATCTTGTGGTTATAATTTGCATTTCTCTGACAATTAGTGATGTTGATCAAGTTTTTAAATGTTTGTTGGCTGCTTGTATATCTTATCTTTTGAGAAATACCTGTTCATGGTTTTTTTTTTTGCCCCCTTTTTAATGGGGTTATTTGTTGTTGTCATTGTTATTGTTGAGTTGAGTTTCTTCTAGATTCTGGATATTAGTGTTTATTTGCAAATATTTTCTCCTATTCTACAGGTTTTCTGTTTACTCTGTGGATTATTTCTTTGCAGAAGCTTTTTTAGTTCCATTAAGCCCCACTTGTGTATTTTTGGTTTTGTTGCATTGAAAGCAACATTTTCTAGGTGTATTGATTATGGTGTAGGCTAAACTGCAATAACAGATACTTCTACAATTCAAACATAATAGAAGTGTACATCTCTCTCATACAGTCTGGAGGGGAGTGGTTAACCAGCTTGGATGGACTAAAGATTGTGTTGGGACCTGGGTTCCTTCTATGTTATTGCTCCTACAGCATTGTTCTCATTCAAATGGTTGAAACTGATACAGGTTCTTGTACACAATTTAGCCTGCCAGAAAAGGATAATAAACTAATCCAGAGAGCAAGCAATTTTCTCTTGAGCACCTGCTGCAAAACTTGCACAATCACTTCTGCTCACTTTTCACTGGTATAAAACTAGTCCAATGGCCAACTAGCTGC
Source organism: Aotus nancymaae (assembly GCF_030222135.1). Lineage (NCBI taxonomy): Eukaryota > Metazoa > Chordata > Mammalia > Primates > Aotidae > Aotus > Aotus nancymaae. Next base: position 7,597,381 of record NW_026988492.1, on the reverse strand, counting down.
AAGGGAGGCTGAGAACACAGTCTCTAGCTATGTGGGATAGAGGGAGGAGGAACTGAGGATCAATTAGCTATCTTCAACACTATGTGACTCTATGTGTGTGTATAGAGTAACCATGCCTAAAAGTTTCAAAGTGCATTTTGAAGTCTGACAAACAGTGAAACACAAATGATATAAATATTATTAACTTTCCATTCATGGAAAGAATGTTCATATGAAAATCTTAAACTAAATACACAGAACACACTCCAGAAAATGAACCTAGTAATTTTGTCAAACTTTAAATAGTAATAAATATGTAATCCTGATGCTGTTTAGTTAGGAAGGACTGTATATAACACAGATACCAAGAGTGTGTGTGAAGTGAGCAAGTGTGTGTGTGTGAAGTGAGCAAGTGTGTGTGTGTAAAGGAGTTGTTCATAAGAATCAGTCTTAGTACACCATCTCATCTGAGGAAATCTAGACTTCAGCAGCGAAAAATAACTTAGTCTATTTTGTGCTGCTATAGTCGAATAGCAGTGACTGGGTAATTTATAGTGAACAGAAATTTATTGGTTCGTGGTTTTAGAGGCTGGGAAGTCCAAGATGGAGTGGCATCTGGCAAGGGCTTTCTTGCTGTGTCATAAAATGGCAGAAGAGATCACATGGGAAAGAGAGACACACACATAGAGAACTAAAGAGCATTAGAACCAGAGGAGACAAATTCATCCTTTTATAAAAGCTCACTTCTAAGAAAATTCCATTAATCCATCCATTCACGAGGGCAGAGCCCCCATGGCCTAATCACCTCTTAAAGGTCACACCTCTTAATACTGTTACAATGGGAATTAAATTTTGACATGAGTTTGGGAGGGCACAAACACTCAAACCATAACAGTAACTTAGAAGGAATTTTAATATTGTGTGTGTATTTCTCAGTATTAAAGGGGATCTATGTTATAACCCACAACAATACTTTTAGAAATATCATCTCTCTTCCACACCTCTTTCAAGCTCTGTATTTGTTGCAGACTCTCCTCAAACTTCCTTCAATGTCAATCTAGCATGACTTTTCTGCCTTCTTCCTCCTGTCCCCCACCTCAAATTCTTTCTTATTTATATCAATTTAGAATTAGGCTTCTTTTTAGAGTTTCATTTCTGCTTTGCTCATTACCTGGATTCTGCACAATAGAGAACCCAGGGCTGACCCAGAAAGCAAAAATCCTTTCCCTTTTCTTCATGTATCTCTGGCCCGGCTGCTCTCCCTGCCTTCTAGTTTTGTATTACAAAAATACCAAGAACTAGACTGGCAAAGAAAGAATTCTTAAGACTGTGGGGGAGGGTTATAATCTGCACAGACAGGAATGAAGGAGGCTATGAATACTTACATATTAAAACGTCTTGTTTCCATCACACATATATCATTAAGAGCTCAAGTGAGGCTAATGTAGGCTGCTATAACTCCAAAACAGATGGAAAATCTCTCAGTTTAAAAATACTCACAAAGCTGGATTTATACAGATGTTCCACCTGAAGGCAGAGCTGGACAAATTAATGCTCACAGTGGACTACGAAACTCTAATCTATAAAGTGAAAAGGGAAGGGAAGGAAACTGAAAGTTATTGAGCACTTACTCAAGTATTGTGCTAAGCTCTTTAAACAAGGTCATGTCACTTAAAACCCCCAATAACCTTACAGATCAATGTTCTCAGCTTAGGGATCTACAGACCATATTCTCAGTAGTACATGAGTGGTAAGATTGAAAAATGCTTGTGTTTCATGTGAGAAATACTATGAACGTGGTTAACATGAGCATATTCTGAATCATTAGAAAGATTATTTTATAATCAACATTGATAATGAGAGTGCCACACAAAGTCCATTGTGCTACTGTAACTGAAGTATGCTAATGAGAAAGGCACAAAGGCAGGCTTAATATGTAAATGACATGCATATACATTCATAGCATAAAGTATGAGGTCTTTTGGTCAAGACAACCTCATTGTGTATTAAATCAATGATGGCTTTGCAGGAGTTCAAATCCAGAACAGTGCTAAGATATTTTAGTCATTATCTGGTACATGGTAGTGAAGTTGTATCCCAAATAACATGCATCCTATTCATATTTTGAGCTATGATTTGATGTAAGTAAAAGACAACAGTGTCACATTAATACTGTTTCTTTGAGTTTCATTTTTTGCTTTGATTTATATCAGTGTGGTAAATTACTTTTCTCAATTTTTTACTTCATCTCCATTATGGGATTCTACAACCAAGCCCTTTGTCTGGACTTTGCAATACTTTCCCTTAGAGAAGGCAGAATGTTACAGGAGGCTGGAAAACAAGACAGTGGTTAGCAGTGGTGAATCGGTACGGGTCTTCAGCAACCTCAATTCTTGCCTCCTCAAAAGAGAGAACACAACTGAGGGGCATAAGGCAGAGGGAGAGACCAAGGCAGGTTTTAGAGCAGGAGGGAAAGTTTATTAAAAAGCTTTAGCATAGGAACAAAAAGAAGTAAAGTACACTTGGAAGAGGACCAAGCAGGTGACTTGAGAGTTCAAGGACGTGGTTGGACCTTTGACTTGGGGTCTTATACATATTAGCATACTTCTGGGGTCTTGCATCCCTTTTTTCCTGATTCTTCCCTTGGGGTGGGATGTCCGCATGCATAGTGGCCTGCCAACACTTGGGAAGTGAGCATGTAGTGTGTTTATTGGAGTTGTATGCACACTCACTTGAGATGTTCTTCCCTTATCAATCAAGTGTTCCTAGAAGGTCATTACTCGTTAAACTCTGCCATTTTGCCTCTTAGTGTGCATGCTTGAGCCCACTCACCCAACTCCTGAGATCTTATTGGGAAGCTATTGATCACCATTTTCCGGTATTTTTATCTATTGGGAGACTGCCTGTTCCTGGCACCATCTGCAACCAATTATTATTTTAGAGAGATGATTAACAATGGCCTGACCATCATCTGATGGTCACCTTACATTCCTGGTAGGTGACCCTCTTCTGCCCTGCTCATATCTCCCTGGCTACCTACTGTAACACCATGGGGCAGTGAAATATTCCGGCTAAACTATCAGTTTTGATGACCAAGGAGGCAAAAAGTGTTATCTAATGAACTTGTGGCACTGGGCAAGGAGATTCTGAATCAGAATGTTGATAGCGTGAACAGGCTGCAATTCTCAGCATTTGAAAAATACCACAAGAGATAAGCTCAGAAAAGAATTGGCCAGTTTTTAAACAAAATTGATAGGGAATGTAGCAAGCCTAGAAATTCCAGAAGCTGTCAAGTTGATAAATAAAGCTGTTTCTCATTTTCAATCACTAAAGTATAAAATTGAAAAATATCTTGTATTTGAAAGACCTACAAAAATAGCCTCAGAAAAATGACAAAATCCAGGCATAGGCTCATTACAACAAAACTAACAGTAGGTACTTTCCCCTGGACATAACAACTTTTAAGTGGCCCAGTAAATGGGCTCACTGATGCCTGATGTACCTGAAGTACTTGTAATTAAGTTTAGAGAGAGAAAGAGATGTGCCTCACAAAGAATTGCAAGTGTGGCTTTTGGCACATGGAACTGTCTGAAATTAATTGCATCAAAAACCAATGGGTTTTTGAGAGAACTATGTTTGCAAAAGTGTTGCTAGATTAAGAGACTGACTTTGAGATGGAAAAGAGAGCTCTAGGCTCCCAACTTTCTATAGGTAGGAAATGAGTGAGAGAGCTGCTCTCTCATTCTCCAGCAGAGTTGGCCCTCTGTATCCACAGGTTCTGCATGGGTGGATTCAACCAACTATGGGTCAAAATTATTTGAAAAAACAATAAAAATAATGCAACAATCAAAAAATACAAATAAAAAACCACAGTATTGTTTCCATAGCATCTACTATGTATTAGGTATTATACATAGTAACATCTATTACATAGCATTTACCTTGTATTAGGTATTATACGTAACACAGAGATGATTTAAAGTATATGAGAGGATGTGTGCAGGTTATATGCAAATACTAGATCATTTCTATCAGGGACTTGAGCATCCACAGATTTTGGTATCCAAGGAGAGGGGATCCTGGAACCAATTCCCTATGGACACTGAGGGACGATTGTACTCTTTTCAGATGTGGCCAGGAAAAATAACGGAAAAGGAAGGCTGTGCCAGAGACAGAGCTGAGACATAAAGAACAGTGGACTGGGGCATTGCTCCAAAGAACAATCCCTGCCCCAGTGGGGAAACTGGCTAATACTTTCATAGCAGGATTTCAGAATTCCTCCGGCCCAGTAATCACTATGTATCTTCTCAGTCTTCCCCCTTTAAAAAAAGGGCATTTACTGTTATTCCTCAACCCTGTTTCACCATTGTATGTTGGGAGTATAGGTCGACGGATTCCTTGTCTTTTTGGTTTATGAATATCTGGATCAAGAAGAGCCACATTTCAATGAGGAGCACAAGATTCTGAACTTTGAGCCCCATGCCATGATTGGTTAAGGCTTGTGATGTATCTCGAGGGGTAGGGGAAGCACATCGCATATGGGAGCAAAATGAATGATTATAATTTTTTTTTTTTAAGACAGAGTCTTGCTCTGTCACCCAGCCTGGGGTGCAGTGTCCCAATCTTGGCTCACTGCAACCTCCACCTCCCAGGTTCAAGTGATTCTCTTGCCTCAGCCTCCCAAGTAGCTGGGATTACAGGCATGCACCACCATGCCTGGCTAATTTTTGTATTTTTAGTATAGATGGGGTTTTGTCATATTGGCCAGGCTGGTCTGGAACTCCTGACCTCAGATGATCCCCACCTTGACCTCCCAAAGTGTTGGAATCACGGGTTGAGCCACCGCGCCCAGCTGTGAATAATTATAATCTAAGGAAAATTGTGAATTGAACTATTACTGCCAGTTTTTCCCTTCCTCCCTGTTATGGATTTATAACTCCATGATCTTTGTCATGGGTCTTTGCAGTACCTCTCCCAGAGTAGGCAGAGTATACTTCCCTGTCCCATTAAAGCTGGACTTGGCTGGTATATCAACGAATATGACACAAGAAGAAACTCTCAATGTATATTCATGATTTGACTTGGCCTCTGCAGTCTTGTGATGTATCATTAAAAACAAAACAACCATGGCTCACATAGCCTCTGATCCTGCAATGAAGACATAGGAAGCAGAACTGAATCTACTTGCTACCTGGTGCTAATCCTCACCTAGCCCAGCTGAGATCAGCCAAACCCCGCTGTGAATATAAAACACAAATATTCGTATTTGTAATTTACCGAGATTTCTGGGGTTGTCAGTTAGGCAGCATTATTTTCGTAGTAGTCGACTAATATAATTGGTATAAGCAGTTAAAATAAGCATAAAGAACTTATACCTAAATTTATGTTTATGCATAGCTCAGCAACATTAAATCAGGAAACACTTTGAATCAACACTCTAGGCGTTTTTTTTTTTTTTTCCCTTAAAGTTTCCATGTATAAATCAAGTTTTAGAAATCCTGCTTTAAATAGTCCCAGTTAACCCCATTTTAGGGATGAGTAAACTGAGGCAACTCTGAGTGGTTGGTGGCTTCTTTAAGCCATAGGCTCTGAGTTGGCTTGCCTGATGTCAGCATGAAGATTTTTCTACTCTATGCCTTGCTGTCTTTGAAAATTAGTTTTAAGTAGCTTTTCTTTTGTCTAAGTGATTATTAAATTAAAGTTCCATATAAGCATACAGAGATCAAAAGACAGAGAAAAGTTCTTTTTTTAAAAAAGAAAAAAAAAAAAGGATAGATAGAAAAAAAGATAAACTGCCAAATTCCGATGATGAAACCTGGCAGAATAACTATAAGCAAAACTATGAGAGTCCAAATCCAGTCAGATATTTTCCCCATCAAAGGATCGACACACAAAGCTCATGTGTCTGTGCTATTAGCAGGTAACTGCTTTCAAAATACTTCAAAAACTTGTGACTGTCCACCAATAAGATTGATACTAACATCAAAGTATGCAGGACTCGAAGATCCAGCAGAATTAGACCTGGAATGAAAGGGCTTCTGGGAATAAAAGTGCAGATTACAAAACAAGTGGATTCTTTTAATGTTCAAGGGAGCTTTTTCTTTTTTAAGTTTTCCTCATTGGAGCATAATTTCAGTAGTTTCAGATGTTAATCGCATCATGGAGAGGAGGGAAAAACCCTCCGGAGTATTATTTTTTTCATGTGGCTCAGTGTTAACAGGCCCTTTAAACCTGGAAGAAACTCGTAAGCTCCCTGGGATAGCTTTCACAAACCGTCCATAAGACCTGCCATTCGGAACCCTGTCATCCATCAGGGCAGGATGAGGGCTTTCCTTGCTTAAATCATTACCTCCTTTTGTGATCAGAGACTCTAAATGTTGCAGACCCCTTGACCCTTTCTCGTCTGTCTGGGTGGATCTGCCATGACTAGACCATTTGCATTCACAGAGGCCAGTAGGTAACCAGAATGTGTCTTTTATGAGCATGACTTCCTCAAGGAATGTTGTGGGAGAAGTAAAGTGACAAAAAGAAGAGAATGAAAAACTAATAAGAAAAAGAAGTTAAATCCTCTCCCTTGGCCAACGATACCAAATTTCCTTGCTTTAGAAAACCCCCGCTTGATTTCTGAAGTATCTCAAAAGATGCCCACTTGTTAAATTGACTGGCCCATGTTGTGGGTAAATTACTCCCCTCTTTTGTAGGACACACTTAAGCACATTGCTCTGGAAGAAGTTTTGAGTCAGAGAAGGACAGTTACCTCACGGCTATGGGTCTCTTTGGGGAATAAAAGCCAGGTTTTTTAGGCCACTGGAGTGACCCTTGTAAACTCAGTCTCAGTCGCTTGGGAGGGTCACTGTAGGTTTTGAGGTTCTCTCAACAGAGAGAGCCCATGTCCAGGCTTCTCGGTCACTGATGGCCTTGGTGGGACGGGGTGTGCAAAGAGAGCCGCTGTTTAACAAGGGCATGTTTAGTTCTGTAACATTATGATGAAAACAGCACTTAGAACAAATCAAATTAGCATCAATAAAAGTCACAGATTTTTCATCAGAATTGAGATGCACGTGGATATTATTGTTATTCATTAACTGATTGGTTAATGAATCTTTTTGCAACCATAGGTGCGGCCAATTTATTTTTGTCTTTTCCTAGTTTTACATTCCTCCTACTCCTTTTCTGGGAGTACTAATCTGATCTTCCGCATCATAGGGTGGAGACAGAGAAAAGGGAAATAGCCACAAGTTTGGAAAGGAGCTGGGGTATCAGTCTTGGTGAAGTTCTTGCAGTAGACTTTCCTTAAAAGCCATGTGTAGTGTCTAAGATGTCTGAGACAAACTGACATGAGCAAAATGGAGACAAACACTTATTTTGCCAGTGTTGTGAAATATCTGAGTTTATTAATTAAATAAAATGTCAAAATACTCTCAAAAGCTTCAAAGCACATATCTAATATCTTCCGCATTGAATTTGACTTTTTGTTTTTTCTAAATTTAGATGTGAAGTGCTTATAACTTATGTATATCCAACAAAATGTGACCTATTACTGATACATTCATCTGAGGCTAACATGAACATCAGATAGAGGTCTGTCTTATGTAGACCACTGCATATGTTAATCATTAATTTTGGGTAAATATATTAGAATCTTTCTATTTTAAAATCAGGAAAATTGTTCTTAATCCAGCATTTTAACAAATGTGTTTTATTATAAAGTAAAACTTTCTCACTGAGAAATTTCAAACTACACAGAGGTAAATGTGAAGTCACCCAGTCTACGAGATTTTGTTATGGCAGGATAAGCAGATGAATACAAGGGTTTTCTTTTGAATCCATGAGGACGCTCTCACTTGCAAGCTATAGAAAGCCCAATCAAAAGAAGCTTAAACATTAAAGCATTTTTAAAAACCTTTCTTGAGAATGTCAGAGTTTCAGGTAATTCCAGGGCGAGGTGACTCTGCCTCACAGATTCATCAAGGGGTTAGAGGTCTTCATCTTTTTGCTCTCCAGTTCCATGTAGATATTTCTGTCATTTGTCATGATTTTGAAATTGCTGTCACAGTTACCAGTGTCTCATTCCGACAACAGCTTTTTGAGGCAGAAATGAGAATATTCGTGACTTTTTCAAAATGAGGAAATCTTTCCAACCCCCAGAAGCATATTTACACTAATGTTTCACTGTCCCAAACTGTCTTAATGAGATTGCCATCATTAACATGCTTCAGTGAGGATTTACCCTTGGGTAGATAGGAAGAGTAAATTCAAGAGATCTATTATACAATGTGGTGACTATAGTTAATAATAATATCTTGTATTCTTGAAAATTACTAAGAGTAGATTTTAAGTACTCTCACTACAAAAGATAAGTATGTGAGTAACCCATCTATGTCAATTAGCTCAATTTAACTGTTCTATAATGAATCTATATTTTAAAACATGTTGGTCAGGGGCAGTGGCTCCCATCTGTAATCCCAGCAATTTGGGAGGCTAAGCTGGGCGGATCACTTGAGGCAGTAGTTCAAGACCAGTCTGGCCAACATGGTGAAAACCCATCTCCACTAATAACAGAAAAATTAGCCAACTGTGGTGACATGCACCTGTAATCCCAGCTACTTGGGAGGCTGAGGCACAAGCATCACTTGAACCTGGGAGGCAGAGGTTGCAGTGAGCTGAGATTGCACCACTGCCCTACAGTTTGGAGGACAGAGTGTAATTGTGTCCCCTCAAAATAAAATAATAAAATAAAATAACCTACTGTATCCAATACATTTGTACAATTTTTATTTGTCAACTTAAATAAATAAGTAATAGATTTATCCTCAGGCCTGAGAAGTCTAACCTTTCCCAGAAGACTGTTTTAATTATCTATTGTGACACAACAAATTACTCAAATATCTCCAAATTTAGCAGCTTAGAACAACAAACTTTTATTATCTTGCTCAGTTTGTGGCAGTTGGAATCTGGAAATTGAATAGTTGCATAGCTGATGTTCAGAATCTTTGATGAGGTCACAGTAAAGGTGTCAGATGGGGTGGCTGTCATTTGAAGGCTTGACTGGGGCTAGAAGGTCTGCCTCCAAAATGGTTCACAAACACAACTGTTGGCCAGGGGCCTCAATTCCTTGCTGGCTGTTGGCTGAGGGGCTCAGCTCTTTGCTGTCTGCTGGCTGAGGGGCCACAGTTCTTTGCTGCCTATTTGTTGGGGGCCATAGTTTTTTTTGCTACTTTTTGGCTGGGGGCTTCAGCTCTTTGCTGACTGTTGGCTGGGGTCTTTGGTTCTTTGCTGGCTGTGGGCTGGGGGCTTCAGTTCCTGCTGCCTATTGGCGGGGCGCCTCAGCTCTTTGATGCCTATTAGTTTGGTGCCTAAGTTCCTTGATGACTGTTGGCTGGAGTCTTCAGTTCTTTGCTGACTCTTGGTTGGAGGGCCTCAGTTCCTTGCTGCCTATTGACTGGGGCCTCAGTTCTTTGCTGGATGTTGGCTGGGGCCACAGTTCCTTGATGACTGTTGGCTGAGGTCTTCAGTTCCTTACCGTGTGAGCCTCCTCATAGGACTGCTCATGACATAGCAACTAACTTGCCCCAGGGAAAGCACTACAAGAGAGATCCAGAAGGGGCTGCACTGCCTTTCATGACTGTCACTTTCACCTGATTCATCAGGAGTGAGTCACTAGTTAGGCTCTGCCTCTTGAGAGCTTGTCTGGAGATTCTAGCAGGGGAATGCAGCTACTCATACACCCTTGACCAAAGAAGGGATCTCCTCTATCAGGGAAGGTCATCCTCTTTGACCAAGCATGCAATCCACTTTTTGAACAGAGGAGTGGTAAAGGCAAAGAATTTTTGGACATATTTCAGAACCACCACAACTGCCATCAGAGGAGAGTGAATAAAGGTCGGGTTCTTTTAGGAAGAAGAAGTGAAGTTGACCAATGAGGAGACACTCACATTGTTTTTTCTACCTTCCATTCATAATTTTCTAGGTTTATTTATTTTTAATTGTGCACATTTGAATTTTCCCAAACATTTTCTCAATGATAGAAATAAGTATTTTTCTACTTTAATATTTTAAGGTTATTAGGTTTTTTAACATTGAAACACCTTGCTATTAATGGGACATACTCTTTAATGTCATTCTGTATTAGTATTTTGTACATTGCTGATTTGATTTTGCATCTATGTGCCAAGGTAAGACTAGTTTCTTCTTTAGTCTTCTACTGTCCTTGTCCAGTTTTGGTTTCAAGGGTATATTAGCCTTGCGAGATATTTTGGGCAGCTTTTCCTCTTTTTCAGGCTATGCCTAGCTCTCTCTCTCTTTTGCTCTTTGTTTTTGTTATTTTTGCTCAGCTTTTTTTGGCTAGTGGATATCTTTTTATCTGAAAAATTTATCTTTCTTAAGTATGGAATTTTCTTCCATGACTTTTTTTCCCCCAATAGCCATTTTTAGCCTTTGGCTCCACGAGGAACTCACAGTTTTAGTCCCTCTGCTTTATTTAGAGAACTGTGTTTTAGGCTTTATTCTGGTGAAAAATACCACCATTTCTGTGAGATACTAGCCTAGTACTTCTGCAACATTTTAATCAGGTATATTAATAGTGTATGGCTTATGTTGGCTCCATTGCCCTGCTGACTCTAGCCCACAGTTCTTCATGGGAAGATGGTAACTTGCTTCTCTGGTGGTCTTCTGTTATATGTGAGTGGAGTTAGGAGGGCTGGGCCATGGTTTCCACATAAATCCAATCATGTTCGCTTTATGTCCTACAGAAATTCTTCACAATATTTGGTTTGTTGATGCTATTCTTTGTTGGTTTATAGCACTGTTATAGATTCATTCCTTCTACTGTTTATCTCTTTCAAAATTTCAATGAGATTTGGGGAACAGAGTAATAAACCCATATGTAGTTTTATTCAGTCTGCCACTTAGACTGAAAATCACTTACTGCAGCACACTGACCACATATAACTTGACCTGTGCACAAGCATGTCCCACAGCAGTGGCACTTAGAAAGCATTATCTTTAAAAATATATTTTTATTATGGTTTTCACTACAAAAGTAATACATGCATATTATAGAAAACTTGTAAAATGCCCAAACATAAAAAGAAGGAAAAAAGATGTATTGGCCAATCACCTCAATACAATTGGTTTCATTTTATTTTATTTTATTTTATTTTATTTTATAGATGAGGTCTTTCTGTGTCACCCAGGCTGATCCTGAACTCCTAGGCTCAAGGAATACCCCAACCAGCAGGGTACAAGAGCTCCATTTCCTCCATATCCTCACCAACACTTGGTATGGTCAGTCTTTTTGAGTTTAGACATTCTGATTCTAATGGGTGCACAATGGCATCTCATTGCAGTTTTAATGTCAGTTTCCAGCTGGGCTACTTTGACATTGTAGAGGTAGAATAAGACACTGTTATGTGTCTTAAAGCTTAGTGTCTGTGGATACGTTACTTAATATCTGTATACTTGGTTTACTCATCTAAAAAATAAAGATAGTGAAGACTGTACTATATACTCAAACATAGTTGTTAAAATTAATAGTATGAATATAAAAATGCTTTGTAAACTACATAAGTACTAGATATAATCATGATGGTGGTTGAATTGCTGCATGATTGGGCAAATCATTTCAACTTATTTGAGGATTCTTTTTCAGTTCTATAAATTAAGGGGCTAAATAAGGTAACCTTTAAACTTCCTTGAAGTACAAAAATGTTCTTGTCTAAAAAATATACTGATGTTCCAATGCCACATATATATACACACATATGTATGTGTATATATATACACACATACACACACACATTTATGGAAAAGTACTCTTTAATGTGGAAAAAAATGATAGCCAAACATTAAAAAAACCATATGGACTTTGTAAGTTCTCATTATCTCAGCTACTCCAAATTTAGACTTCTACTACAGATTTCTGTTTTTCTGTGTCTTACATGTGGAAGTGGTTAGTAATAAATCTTTCTTTTGTTTCCGTAATTAATCTGATCCAGAGAAAAAATAATTTTAACATTTACACAGAAACCCATTTTCTGTATTCCCAAACCTCAAAAATAAGGCAACCATTTCACTAGATATCCTGCAGCCAGTTCAAAGTATTTTTTTGCAAAGTTAAAAAACTGTATCTTGCTACTCAGATCAAGAGCTGGGTCACATTTGGGGATAACGAAAGGTATAAGAATCACTTTTATCTGGATTTGCCTATAAATAAAATTGACTTCAAGGAACACCTAGCCGAAATTGAGAAGACCAAGGAAACGGTGGTATAGATTTGCCAGGAAGATGCCAGGGTTCTTATTTTAATAATGTTGGCCTAAACATCTATTTTATTATGCAAAGTCAGGTAAACAAATAATATAAAATTGATAGGATAGTATCTTAAAGTTGTTTTCAAATCATTAAGAGATTTAAGAATATAAGTAACTGTACCTAATTAATGTATTTCTTAGTAGTTGACTCAAACATATATTTATTCCCTAAAAATCTCATTGACATTAATGTGTTATGATACAAAATGACTTGGTTTGATATATACTCACACATTTTTATTACCATTTCCTTGAATACCTTTTAATCTGTCCACACTTCATAGACTTTAACTGTTACCTTTTAGGTAGAAGAGCAATAGTAAAAAGTAGGAGGCCAGTTCCTTCCCTCATATTCTCTGGCATCTAGCCAATTGAAAGTCGACAATGCCACACCAATGTCTCCCATTTCTCTTTAAAAAATTTGTCTTTCCAGCTTCTTATTTCACCATATTATCCTCTTTCTTTAGTTCCCATACTCTATTTCAGGGTTTGATGTTATGATGTTTTCCCAACAGTTCTTGAATTTAAATGACGGCTCCAGTTCTTTCTCCCTCCCAGTGTTCATACCCTTTGCCCTCCCACTGCAAGTGGGTGGAGTGACTGCCCACCCATTAACCCTGGGTTCAGCCAGGTGATTTGCTCCGACTAATGGGATTCTCACCAACCTGTCATAAGCAGAGTCTTGAAAAGGGCTTACATCTCTGGGGTAGCCTGCTGGAGGATGTGAGAAACGCAGGCAGAGCCAAGTCACTCCAGCCATGCCTAATGCCCCCCAGTGATTGCCTGTATCAGACAACGGCTAGCTGACTCCCAGTTGAGCAAACTAGTCCAGCCCAGATTAGCAGAGCCACCAAGTCAATTCTCAACATACTCCAGACACATGAGCAATAAACACTGCCAGTGAGAGTTTATGGCTTGTTAGGCAGTGTTATTATGGCAATAGATAAGGATACATTAACTAAAGTCCCATTTCTAGGCAACTTCCCTTCAGTACAGAAAATTTTTAAATTAAACTGAATATGAACATATAGAAGCTAGAACAAAAAGGCATAGCCATCATTTCATCAGGCTTTGCAATGATATCAGGAATCTGCTGCATCATTGATAGTGAATTGGAAAGAGTTTCATGTCCATGTTGTTTGACAAGATGGACTTATTGATACTATCAGACCTGGAAGGATAAAAACCAGAGGCAGAGTTTGATGCTTTTCTGACTGAAAAGCAAATCAGGTAGGTTTCTTATAGAAAAATGGAGTTTCATTATTAGTCTGAAGTGCAATTAGATTGCATGGTTCTTAAGCAGTGCTTCTCAACCCTAGCTGCATATTAGAAGCACTGGGGGATGGTTCTAAAAATATCCATGCCCAGGCCCCATCGCAGACCTACTGAATTACCACCTCTGAGAATGAGGCCCAGACTTATATATTGTTTAACAGCTGTCCCAGGTATTCTAATGCACAGTCTCGGCTGGAAGATGCTATTATAAGATGAACGATTCCATTATATAGGAGATAGTTCTAAACATTTCAGTCTGACCTCAAAAAGCAGGCTCATTACCAAAAAAATAGCACCGAGTCACTTCTACAGTACACAGTCTTTTCTTCCAAGATGGGGAGAGATATATTCAAGCTAAATATCTTGTGACCATCCCCAGCATTATCTTATACAGTGCAGCACATAGTTTGACAATCTCTTAACCTTTCAAAGCATCTCATTGACAACTGCTCTTTAGAAATCCCAGCCTCTGCTTCCCCTAAGAATCTACTAACGGTGGCTGAATCAAAGAAGAGTACAATGCCTCTAGAATTCAGCAGCTGAAACCAAGACTGCTGGAAGGATACGAATTCTGGCTCCAAATTCAAATAGGCCTCGATTCAAAATCTGGTTTTTATTACAGGTTGGTGCAAAAATAACTGTGGCTTTTGCTATTACTTTGAATATTTACTAACTTTAGTTTCATTATTTTTAAATTGGGATAGCAATGCTCATTTATTCATGAGGCCATCAGCATATTAAATAACATAATGCAGAAAAGTACCCTATACAGTTCTCAGAACATAGTAGCACTCAATAAATGCTAGCTATAATAAGAATAGTAATTGCTTTAAGACAATTGTAAGGCAATTCATTCCATTTTAGTTATGGGGCAGATTTTAATTCTATTTAGACCATTATGTATTTTCTCAAAATTCCAATGTCACTAATTTTCTTTTTTTTTTTTGGAGTAATACAGAATAAACTTAATCTCTCTTCTAAATGCAGAGGCTTCAAATTTTCAGAGGGATGTATCATGTTTTCTATTTTTGACACATTTTCTCCTCCTTTCTGTTTTCTTTTAGTAGATTACCTCTGCTTCATTGCATGCAGTCTTAAGTAAAAAGATAAGCCAAACTTATTTGTTTGCTACAGTAGCAAAGTACCATAGGCTGGGTGGTTTCAACAATAGGAATCTGTTTTCTCACAGTCCTGGAGTCTGGAAGTCTGAGATCAAGGTGTCAGAACGGTTGGTTTCTTCTACGGCCTCTCTCCTTGGCTTGCAGATGGCCATTTGAATTCACGCTCACCTGGCCTTCTGCTGTGTGGGTCTGTGTCCAAATTTCCTTTTCTCATAAAGACACTGGCAGGATTAGGGACCACATGAATGACCTCATTTAACTTAATTACTCCTTTAAAGACCTGATCTCCACATATAGTCACATTCTAAGGTTCTGGGTGTTAGGACTTCAAAGAAGAAATTGGGGAGGACACAATTTAGCCATAACATCAACCGCAGAGTCTTTTCCTAGGAGTTTGAAGATTTTAGAGCACAGTGAGGAGGATGGAACATGTCAAGGGCTGATTCACAATGGCAGGGCTCTTCTAAGGGTCTTTTCTTTAGATTCCCAGTGTTACCCTGCCATGACTTTTGTCCTTCCTGACACCTGGTCCTTTTGCTTACTTTCTTTTTTCTATGAGCAACCCCCATACCATTGTGGTAAATTCCCTTCTTTTTCCCTTTGATCTAGCCAGAGTCCATTTCTGTTGTTTGCAATAAACAAAAACTGATGCATACCCTTAATCATGTTCCCCAAATGTGGGCTCTTAGGCAACTGGTGCTAGTAGCCAGCAGCACCCTTTGGATGTTCTTGGTATAAGAACTGTCAAGTCTCCATTTGGTTAGACCTAAAGAAAACTCTAATCATACATGCATGCATGCTAGCAGATATTGTGCTTTACAATTGCATTAAATTATTCATATGTTTACTATTCATCTGTTCAAGGAATGTGTACTGTGAAAGTATTTGGAGAAAGTACTCCATAATTTTGATGTTATTCTTTTTCTGCTTGTTACTGAATAACCTTTCATATGGTTTGGTTGGGTCCCCACCCAAATCTCATCTTGAATTTTAGCTCCCCTAATCTCCGTGTGTAGTGGGAGGGACTCAGTGGGAGGTAATTAAATCATGGGAGTGGGTTTTTCCTGTGCGATTCTCATGATAGTGAATAAATCTCATGAGATTTGATGGTTTTATAAAGGGCAGTTCCCTACACTTCTCCTTGCTGCTGCCACGTGAAGAAGGACGTGTTTGCTTCCCCTTCTGCCATGATTGAAAGTTTCCTGAGGCCTCCCCAGTCCTGCAGAACTATGAGTCAATTAAACTTCTTTCCTTTATAAATTACTCAGTCTTGACTGTGCCTTTATTAGCGGTGTGAGAATGGACTAATAGGCCCTTATTAGAGACAAAGCATTTTTTTGTTAACTATTGTGATTCATGATAAAGATCAGAAAAAAAATTGATGGAACACAAGCTCTGGATATAAGATAGGTGCTGCTTGGGAATAAAACTTTGCAACTGAAAGTCAAACTCATTATGCTTAATTCATAGGAAATAGTTGCGGGCTCTGGCAGAAACTACTGATTGAACTCAAGAGTCATTCTTCCTTTCTTTTATGGCATTACACTATTTTAGCTGGGTGCATGACCACTCAGAATAAAGGCAACATTTCCCAGCATCTCTTGCAGGTAGGTGTGGCCATATGAATGTGCCCTAATGGGTAGGAGATTTGTAAAACTGAGATGCGCAACTTCTAAGCTTTGTACCCTACCTTTCCCTTTTCTTCTTTGCCACAAAATCATGGGTCTTGTGAGCTGTTGTGGAGTATTGCAGATGAGCAACATGCTAGACTGGCACTACACCAAAAGAGAAGGAGCATGGACACCTGATAATTTTATGGAACACAATTTTCCATTTTTGGAAAAATTCCCAATTTTCTGAAAAAGAAAAAAAAAAGAGACTTGGTACCAGCTTGGAAGTTTATGCAATGGGGGAAAATAAGCTTCTCTTTTGTTCCAGGCTCTGCACTCTTGTTTGACCTGCAGCACTACTTACGGCTTAATTGATATAGTAGCCATGAACATACTTCCTGCTCTTGACTAAACATTTTGATCACGCTGGAAAATGGGAATATAATCAGATTATACTCAGTGGTTCTAAGCTGTATTCTGTGTGTTCAGTGAACAAATGAACAACATGTATAATAATCAGCTCTATCACATGTTTAAAATGAGAGAAAAGGCCTCAATTTCATGAGAAATGTTATGTTAGATATTTCAGTTTCATTAAAAAAGTGCCAGCAAAGAACATTTCCAAGATTCCAAGTAACTTGCTAAAGTAGCACGTATTGGAAGTATATTTGGTTTTGTTACTTGCTTGATTCTAATCCATTAGAACAAAAAACAAATAAAAAACAACAAGAACAACAAAAAACCAAACCAAAACAAACCTTTTTGACATTGGAGAGGACTTTTTGAGAAAATCAAACTGGGTGAAAACAGCTCTATCACTGTGTGTATGACTCTTTTTAACACCAAATGCTAAATTTTCTTCCTTCTTTAGAGAAAAAATAATAATATTATATTGAGCATATTATAAAACCACATGCATATGCTGTAACTGAAATTATAGAATGCTCTCTGGAGTCAAATGCAACCAAATATTTACCCCACCTCCCAACTCAAAGCATACAAGAGTCCAGCTTTAGATTGTATAGTAGTCTTCAAATGGACATTTCTTCCTCGTTTCAATCCAAATATCCAGAACCATTTGTCAGAGCCATAAAACATTTTCTTCCAGCTCTGATGATGTATAATGTGAGTTAGAATTTTCTTATCTAGTACAATAAAGAAGAAAAAATAAAAGCATTTGGATACAGAAACTGATCTAATGCTTTAGCTATCCATTTTTGAGATGGATGTAGATTTTTGGTAAAAAGATTGCAAAGGTCAAAATTCCTCTACAAATTACATTTGTTTTTTTCTTTGAAAATCTTCCTAGATCCTTTTTTATTCTTTTCCTCTTTCTTCTCTTTCTTTGCTTTCTTCTTTCTCTCTCTCTCTTTCCTTTCTTTCTTTCTTTCTTTCTACTTTCTTTCTTTCTTTCTACTTTCTTTCTTTCTTCTTCTTTCTTTCTTTCTTTTTCTCCTTATTTCTTTCTTTCAGATGTAGTCTTGCTATGTTGCCTAGGCTGATCTCAAACTCCTGGCATCAAGTGATCCTCCCACCTTGGCCTCCTAAAATTCTGGGATTACAGGCATGAGCTGCTGCAGCTGGCCTAATTCTCATAAATCCTTTTTTGAAAAAATATACTTAAAATGGATGGTTTCTGTGTACATCAAAGTTTCAATAAAAGGATTTTGTATTCCAAAAGTTAAAGAAAAAAATACTCTTTAAGTTACCTTTTCTTCAGGGTTTGCATCCTTAGATTCCTTAGGGTCAGTGTTCTCAACTGGGGTCCATGAATGAATCTACGGGTCCATGGGTCAACTAAAATTTTAGTCAAAATTTTGATGGTTATATGCTTTGTTTTGTATTTTTGGATATGGATCCATAGTTTTCATCAAAAGCAAGTAAGGATCTATAACCCCAAAATAGGTTAAGATCCTATAAGGTATTGAATAATAGATACTAAATCTGAATATCTGTTATTGGAAGTTAATATAGCATTGGAAGATTAAAGCAGCTTAATCCAATTGGAAGGACAAAAAGAGAATATCTGTTGTAACAGTCCATGGTTTTCAAAACCTTGTTACTTTTTCTTCATTTCTACAGTCTTGCCTGCTTTCTGTGATTGTAAAGCCAGAGTCTTGCAAAGGCCGCTTAAAGGAGAGTGTAATTCAAGACTGCAATGAGAGTTTGATGTTTACGGCATCAGTTTCCAAGTCCGGCTGTAAATATAGTATAGTTGAGAGATGGAGCAATACGATCTGTTTGAGTTTGAAAAAACAGTGACACATAGCCAAATACTTCGAACTGTTTCCTTGTTTAAGGAGAAATCTATTTCAAGATTTGATTACCACGAAGTCAGACAACTTTTTCATCACTAAGTCCTTTCAATTCCATATCATGTGTTTCAAATTTTGTCTGCATAACTTATTTTTGTTCGACTTTTCTGTCAAAAACAATGTGGAAATCCCAGGTTATATAATTGAGGTCTTGGAGAGGCAATATACGTCTAGCCAACCAAAATAAAATGAAAGCTATTATCATGAAACATGCTTAAGGAAGTCTGTCCTTTGTTCGGTTAAAAGTGCCAACATTTGTGATCTTAGGATGAAGTCAAAAGAAACTAAAATGGATTTTCCTTAATATAACCATGTGCAAAATCATTCTTTACCATAACAGATGATTTGCACAAACATTTGTACATTTTAACTACTCATGACAACAAATCAACTTTAGATAAAATAATTATGTATTTATTTGTATAATAAACTGGAAGCAGAAGTCATTGTGACTTTATTATCATCCCTACTAGACAAATCAAATGAAAAGCTCTCTACAGACTCTCTCTACACAGGGCAAGCAGTGAAATGTCCATTTCTTCCTCCCTCCTTTGAATCAAGTTGAGCATGCAATTCATTTGGGTTAATGCTAAAAGAGAAATTTCGCATAGCTTTGAATTTTGAAATTCACAGAAGAGGATGTTCTAGCAACAAGAGGTTACTAATGGTCAGAATTCTATAGCTAGTGATGGAGTCCACAAGGAGTTGGCCAGGTTAGCATGCTTGGAGCAATTTATATTTCTCTGTGGAGTGGTCAGAGAGGGCAATGAAGAAACTCCTCTGATAGCCACTTTGCTAGCATAAGGAAAATGTTCTCCTGTGAAGTGGTAGTGTAGAAAGGCTGACCGTTACTGGTCTGGCTATTTGAATAAAATTGCCACAAAAATGCTTAATAAAGGGAAAATGAATGGCATATGGACTCTAGCTGAGACATCATGAAAACACTCAAGGAAAGAAAGAACAGAGGGCAGTTTTCCCAAAATACATGGAAGAAGTAAAATGTTTTCCTAATTTTTCTGTCAATGTCAACATTTTGGATGGAAATATGTTATTAGAAAAAAGATCAGCCCCAGTTGTCTCAGAAAGAATTTTCCCTGCAAATAATTCTACATTCGTTTTTAATATGTAGAGTTTATATTGCCAATCAGTTCTGTTTTACAGTTTTCAATATGGTTTCTTTTTTGACCCATTAATTATTGAGAAATGGATTTTAAAATTTCTAAATATATTGGTTTCTTGGCTATCTTTAGCTATTGATTTCGTTTGTAATTTTACTGCTTTGATTTTTTATTGAGTTGCACTTTGTGGTCAAGTATATGATCAACTTTTATAGATTTTCAATGTGTGCTTGAAAATATATATTTAATATTTTTTGTTTGTAGTGCTGTATACATACACAAAATATATACACACATGCATATATCAATTACATCAAGCTTAATAATTCTGTGCTTCATAATTTCTCAATTGTTTCTAAGTTTTGTTCTGCTCAATGTCTTTGAAAAAAGTATGTTAAAAATCTCCCACTAGGACCTAAAATTATATAAAATTATTTACATTTCCGGCTGGGTGTGGTGACTCATGCCTGTAATCCTAGCACTTTGGGAGGCTGAGGTGGGTGGATCACCTGAGGTCAGGAGTTTGAGACCAGCCTGGCTAATATGACAAAACCCCCTCTCTACTAAAAATACAAAAATTAGCCAGGTGTGATGGTGCAGGCCTGTAATCCTAGCTACTAGGGAGGCTGAGGTATGAAAATCACTTGAACCTGGGAGATGGAAATTGCAGTGAGTCGAGATTGTGCCACTGTATTCCAGCCTGGGCGACAGCAGAGACTCTGTATATACATGTATGTATGTGTATATATATGTATTGCCTTATATTTCTGCTTGTTTTTTGCTTCATGTATTTTGAGGCTATGTTTTTAGGTGAATAGAGCATCAGAATAATTTGTCTTCCTGGTGAGTCTATCATTAAGTAAAGCAGCCCTTGATCCTTAATAATGCTTTTTTTTTTTGGTCTTTAAGTCAGTTTAGTATACATCAGCTTTCCTTTTGCCAACATTTATCTGATGTTGTGATCATCACTGCTTGCCTGGCTAGAATCCATTTATTCCCCTTCCTTCCTAAACCTCAGATTTCTTTCGGTAGCCACTTCTTTCCCAAATAGCTAAGTGTCTCAGGTGAAGGTTTGATTGGTCAAAGTGAGCCCATATGCTTTCCAGTTGAGTGTTTATTGGGCATGAGGTCCAATCCTGGCCAAAAGGAAGTATGCTGGTAGCTAGGTAACCTCTGGGAAAGTTTCCTTTTTCTGAGCAAGAGCCAGGGTCTCTTACCTCCACCAGAATATTGCTATTTCTGCTATGACACTCAAAATTGCTACAGCTGTCTTGCTACAAGCCAAAAAAATGAAACCAACATAGAGGATGTCAGAGGAGAGAGAAGGAAAGAACTCAAGTCTTTCATGCAACCATTACCTAATTTATTTTTGAATAGCCTTTTTATTTTTATGTGTACCTTTTCTTTTAGTGCCTTGCTTAAACTGAATAAAATTGAGTTGCTTTGGACCCAAATACAGAAGGTTTTCTTTTGATCTCTTAAGAGGTGCATTCATTCATTTCTATTCATTTAATATGTTTGCTCTTCTGTCCTTGTATTTTGCTATTTTCAACTTCCTTGCAGTTTCTTTTGCTTTTAAGCTTTTGTTATATATATTTGGTTTTATTTGCTTTTTTCCTTATAATTTTTGAAATTATAATCTTCATTCTGCAAGCAGTTGCCTTTAAAAATAAGATTTTTGGTGTTCAACGACATTTTTGTGAAAGTGAAAATTGATGCAATCTACATGTTGGCAAGAATTAAATTATTATGCATACAAATAATGAAATGTTTATAAGCAATTGAAGTGGTACTATTGATCTTCACCTGGAAACATTTTCAAGTCATACTGCTGGATGATAAAAGCAGTTTGTAAAACTGCATTTACAGTTGACCTTTCATGACTTCCTTTAGTCTGTTTCCATTCCCATTAAATTTAGCAGGAATTCTGTTGTTTCTGATATGTAAATGGCACTTTTACTATTTTCCACAGCTAGTTCAGGCTTTCTCTAATTTTTATATTCCTTTAGTCATATTATTGGCCCGAGTGATGGCATAAGAATTAGAGTTTCTATCTTTCTTGTAAACCTTTTTCTTTCCTTTATAAATCAGTGTTGTGCTTCATTCATTCCTTCCTTCAACAAATATTAATGACTACCTACTAAGTGCCAGATATTTAAATCTAACTGTAAGGATAGATGTTTAAGCCTACAGATTATGTAATCTATAAACTAAAAATAACAAAAGGAAGAGACTGGAAGATAGACGTATCTGGAAAATAAACACCCAGTAGAGTAGCTTTGACCATGAATGAATAGCAGAGAGAGTTTCTCATGCATGCATTTGCTGAGTTTCGACTGAATAGGGTCAGTAACCAGAAGAAAGTTCAAGGAAAGTGTAAAAGAGATTAGCAAGTCTGAAGTTAATTTTAATGTGAATCTTAGTAACTTAAGAAGAATCATGAGGTCAAGAGATCGAAACCATCCTGGCCAACATGGTGAAATCCCGTCTCTACTAAAAATACAAAAAATTAGCTGGGCATGGTGGTGCGTGCCTGTAATCCCAGCTACTCAGGAGGCTGAGGCAGGAGAATTGCCTGAACCCGGGAGGCGGAGGTTGCGGTGAGCCGAGATCGCGCCATTGCACTCCAGCCTGGGTAACAAGAGCGAAACTCCGTCTCAAAAAAAAAAAAAGAAGAAGAAAAAGTTATACCACTTCAATACCTTGGAAACCCAATGCCTTATTTATCATCTCTCTGTGTCTCCTCTGTAAAATGTGGTAATAAATACCAACCTATTCTTTATTTGGCAGATGAGGTTTTGAGGTTCACTCTAGACACTTCCTCTAAGAGATAAAAATGTTTTTCTAGAAATTTCAAGGCATCAATGATAGTAATTATAGAGAAACAACGGGAATTATCCTTTATAGAGCAAAAATCGCTTTTGTTCATTTAAGATCATAAAAACGTGTCTGCACATTTATTCTAACCAATTAAATTTCATTGAAATTAAAATTAAATTTATGCAGATGATAATTACACATGGAAGAATTTAATTTACTTTGAAATGTTTTCAGTTTTATCACGAAGTGAGCTGTAAGCACAAGAATGTTTGACCTTTCAAAGATCCGACGTGAAAGATGGGTGTTCACATTCCTACAAATTTAGAGATTACAATAGTTAGAGAGAAGATGACTGCAGAGAAGCTATTCATGCTTTTAATACATAGAACTGGTGCTTTTCTTTTAGGCAGAGGTGGGATATACCCAGGCTAATATTCATGCCCTGAGAATGTTGTCTAACCTGCCGTGGTTAGCTATGGCTACATGTTAACCTTGTTTCTGATTACTTGCCTATTTAGTCACCCAAACCAGAAAAGAATAGTAACAGAGAGTCCATTTCTGTTCAAACTACCTGAGATAGGCATTTTACTGGCTTCCTGCACACTTACCACATTGAGTATCAGCACTGTGGGTTGGATGAGATGGAGTTCGCCACGCTCCAGTGTACACATGACCCAATCAAGTCAGCACAAATCCACCTCCTTACCGGTGCCTGGTTCATCAGGGATGGACATATCTAGGACTCAGTCAATCCATGAGGTAATGACCTGAGTCAGTTCAATCAGTGAAAAGTCCAGACAGTGTGCTCTGTGGTTGGAGGAAGAGAAACTCCAGTGTGTTATGGGGTTATGAGGTTTGGAGTTGCTGCAGCCATTTTGCAACCATAAGGGAAGCCAGCTGAGAATGAAGCCAAAGTACAGAGGAGGGCACAGCCAAGATAATTTCAGACAAACAGAATTCAAACCTCCATCAAACTTTACTTAAATATCACTCTGTCTTTAGACTTTTTGTTTACATGAACCAACAAATTTCCATTATTTAAAAAGTCATTTTGGCTGGGTTGGGGTAGGAGGGTGGCTCACGCCTGTAATCCCAGCACTTCGGGAGGCCGAGGCCGGTGGATCATCTGATGTTAGGAGTTCGAGACCAGCCTGGCCAACATGGTGAAACCCCATCTCTACTAAAATTACCAAAATTAGCCAGGTGTGGTGACACACGCCTGTAATCCCAGCTACTTGGGAGGCTGTGGCATAAGAATCGCTTGAAACCCGGGAGGCAGAGGCTGCAGTGAGCCGAGACTGTGCCATTGCACTCCAGCCTGGGCAACAGAACAAGACTGTGTCTCAAAAAGAAAAAAAAAGGGGGGGCATTTTGAGTTAAGGTTTTGCTATTTGCAACCAAAACATTTTAGTTGATGCTGATTATGGAGCTGAGCAACAGGCCAGCAGAGAAATACCGTATGTGAAATCCAGGGCTGGTTGTTTAGCCAAATGGTAACACGATCGGGAATAACTAGGTTTTTATTAATGCAGTTGATTAACAGCTTCCTGATGTCTTTTATGTCTACCCACACTGCAGCGTCTTTCTCACTTTTGATGTGGTCCCTGCACCTCCCGGTCCCTTCTTTTTGTTCATCTTTGGTGATCTGGCTGGGCATCTTTCACGGTTCTCTAATGTGCCTTTCACAACTTTGCACAGTTCTGTCTTGCCAGTTTGGCACCTTGTTCCCTGTCCTGCACTTCCCATACGGTTTGTTCACGTGCCAACATTGTTTGTTTAAAGAGGATCCAGCTCTTCTGGACGGCTTTCTTCCCGTCAGGTTTTCCAAAATATGTATGTATGTATTTATTTATTTCGCCAATACCCTAAACTTATTGAAATTTGCTTTCCCCGAATGGATTATTTTTTCCTCATCAGTTTCTTTCCTTTTCCTTAGGAAAGGAATGCTGTGCCTTTTTTTTTCCCTTAACATATTACTTTCACAGAAGGTTCAATCCTCTTTTAGTTCTTTGTTAATTCTGCCGTTGTTGAGCGTGGAGTTAGATAGGGTCATTGTCTTATGATGTATTTTGTAACAAGTAATTATCTCCAGGGTAAAATTAATTTCACAGTTGGTGGCTGACCCATTTTCTTCTACAAATTTCAGGGTAGCTAGAAACCTGTCTGAACATACCACATTAGGGTGTTAGGATACTTGTCTTCGTTTAATTCTGGGTGGAATATATTAAAATAAAGCAAAGTAAATATACATTTATATTGTTTGCTTATCTTAGCGTTCCTATAAGCAAAGTTTTGAAGATTAAAAAATTAAATTATCACCCAGGAGCAAAAATAATTACTTTCATTTTTTACAACTCTCCTTTTTTCCCAAAACACACTCACATACTGATGTTATTTTCTTGTGATCCTGGGACAAAAAACCCTAGAAGTTTAAGAGGTGGCTGCAAAGTTCTTCCAAGAAGAAAGAAATGTATTTTTAGTAAAAACAACTTAATGACGATTCTGGTTGTGGAAAGACAAGCCTTTGGATTTGTCCTATATATCCCCCCACCCAACCCCACCATATCCACATCTCTTTACGAGATGACTTTGTAGCCCCCTCATCTAGTGGAGACCTTGTGACTTGCTTTGACCAATGGAATGCAGCAGAAGAAACAATGTACCAGCTGCCCTGGGCTTCAAGGATCCTTATATGCTTTCGAGTGTTCTCTTGAAATTGAATGCAACCTCCATAAGCCTGGGTTTGCTTCCTGGAGGATGAGAGACTGTGTGGAGCAGATTCAAGGCAGCCCAGTTGTCCCAGCTGAGGCCCCAGACAAGTGAAAGGCCAGCCAAAACAGCAAAGTCAACCTGCAGGTGACGACAGAGGCATGCAGGTGCCCCACTGAGCCCAGTCCAAATTGCCGACCAGTGGAATCACACGCTCAACAAATGGCTATTGGCAATGGTTAAGCAGCAAAAGTAAATAGATACAGAAATATCTAAATGTCTGAGGTTAGCATCTGGGGATGCGCTGGCAGTTCTGGAAATGGGGAGAAGTTGTGGGAGAGGAAAATAGATGGTGAGAAAGAAGGAGCCCAAGGTCAGTGATGCCAGTGAGAGGTTCTCGGTTGTGAGACCTGTTGGGACACAGAACCTAGGCATAGGTTTACAGAGTAATAGAGTAAAGCTTTCTTCAGTCCTGAAATCCATGGATCATCACTCAACATCTCCTACTTCTATTTGCCTTAGGCCAGTGGCTATTTTTCAGAAATCAAACAAAAAGAGTTGTGTTACATGTCTGAGATTACAAGGGCATGAAAAAAAGAAGGAAATGGGAATACTTTCAAGAGGTGGGACTAGAGAGAACTGAACATCTAGATGATCAGCCAGTGATCAGGATCATGAGGTAACATGGAAACACAGGTCCCACTCAAGAATTCCTGGCAATACTGGAAGAATGCTGAGTTTTTCCCCTCTTTGTGGGTTCAAGTCAATTTTATCAAAATCTCAGCGGATAAGATCACCCCCACCAAGCAGAGAATTCTCATTGACTAGAAGCTGACATCAGGTTATCCAGAACGTATAACCTTCATCCGTAATGTTTTGTCTTTTCGTCTGTTTCTCAGTGGCTGCCAAAGAAAATGTGTGGCCCATTGGTTTGGCTCTGACATCAGTACCAAGCCATTTTCATTGCTAATTTTCCTTTTAATAAATCAGGAATGAAAGGAGAAATCATTCACAACAACTAAGGCAAAAAGCCAGGCAACAGACAAGCAAGTATGAAGTTAAGACTAAACCCCAGGACTTATTTGAAGTGACGGGATCAACACAGACAAGATGTGGAACCAGGAGAGTCCAGCATATTCACAGAAGAGAAGCCGTTTAGTTTGGCTGATTGAAATAGGCAACATTTTGAAATACCATATGATGTATTTTCTTTCTCCTTAGTATTTCCAGGGTCGGGTATTTTTGTTTGTTAGTTTGGTTAGTTGGTTGTTTTTAAAGCTTTGCAGGCTTCCTTCTATTTAAGCCAAGAGGCTGAAGATAATTTTTTGCAGGGAAAGGGAGACAAAATGCCACCCGGAAGAAAAAAGTCCTTGCTCAGCTTTGAGTTTCGAACTAGATTTTCAAAATAAAATCTGCAAATAAATAATATTCTCCCAAAGTTAGGTTTTCAAGCAGAAGTTGACGGTTTTCTCAGACCTCTTTGAGCAGGTTTTATATGAAGAAAGGAGGGTTTGAGGATTGGGATCAGAAAAACATGAAGGAGAATTTGGTTCAAAAAAAGCTCCTGACACACAGAGGAGAGGAAAACTCCCCTGTTTGGGGAGGACAGCTTGGAAGTGCAAGAAGGGAAGGGAAGGAGGTTGCTTGGAGAGCTTGGCTTACTTTGAAGGAAATATAAACTCTGAAAGTCAGCCTGGAGGGGTTTAAGCCTCTCAGGGAAGGTCCAGTTTCTGCAAGGCACCATGTCTGGCCTGGCTGAGGGAGATTTCTAAGCCAGTGAGCTTAGGGCAGCCTTGAAAGAGCCCATGCATGACTTTGTGGTGGAGGGAAAGCAGCCAGCAGCTCCCAGCCTCCTGGGAGAGCCCAGCAGAGCTGAGACAACCCAGACACCAGACAGGGCCAGGGATTGTAAAGAGAGGTGCCAGAGGTGGGGGCTTCTTGACGAGGATCCACAAGAGACTCCATGCATCAGCACAGGTGCCAGCCTGCTCTGTGACCAGGACACTCATAGCTACCCGCAGCAAGACAGGGAGGAGGCAGGCTGGGGATAAAAGAACAAAAAGGGGCATGTAACTTTCCTATATTTCTCAGAACTCTGCTCACAGGTGCCCAGGAGGGCAGGGGGAAAAAAGGGGAGAACACTTGAGAAGGAGGAACAACTTTGAAAGATGTAGCAGTGAACCAAGAGGAGCTATTTTTAATCAAAAGAGGCTAGACACTTTTAATTGGCAAAGTCAAGCTTTTCACCCATCAGTGGAAAGACATGTAAAAATTAAAGGAAGTTACGTAAATTTTTTCACATCTGAGTCAACATATGTGATTTTTTTTTTTTGGACCAGACTACATGTAGAATATATTTGAAGGAGAATAGTGGGAGGTAAGAACGGGGAGGTAGGTTGAAATTAGAATGAATTGAATTGAGGAAAGGGAAATCGAAGACATTCGTATCAATTTCCTTTGATTGCCTTTGAATCGATTGGCCAGGACTACGTCTAATGAACTAAGAATAAATTAAAGGATTTCTAGTTCTTATAAGGCATTCCTCATCCCACTCTGAAGCCTCAGTTCTCGGCTGAAAGGGTATAGATAAAAATAATCTCCTTTTTGAGGAAATTATTAACAATATTATCCAAAAAACTGAAAACTGGGAGGCCAAGGAGGGAGGATTGCTTAAGCCCAGGAGTTCAAGACCAGCCTGGGCAACATAGTGAGACCTCATCTCTACTAAAAATAAACAAATTTAGCTGGGTATGATGGAGCACACCTGTGATCCCAGCTACTTGAGAGGCTGAGGTGGGAGGATTGCTTGAGCCTGGGAGGTCAGGGCTGTGGCGCACATCACATCATTGCACTCCAGCCTGGGTGATAAAGTGAGACCCTATCAAAAAAAAAAAAAAAAAAAAAAGAAAAAAACAGAAAGAAAGAAAAGAAAGAAAGAGAAAGGAAAGAAAAAAAAGGGAAACGTCATATAGCCACCATGTAAGAAAAGCTGGGCTATAGGCCCATGAGCAGATTCTGCATTAGAACTCCGAGCAGACCAGCAATACATCTTGGCTAGAGCACATCTATCTCCAACGTCTGTCTTGTACATTCATGACACTCATAGGCAGAAAAGCAAAGACCCTCCTTTCCTTTACACCTTCAAGTTTGTTGTTTTAGCTCATAATTAGTTCAGTTTAAGATAATACTCTAAATAAATTGACCTCAGAGATTAAAATGCACTAGCTTGTCTTCGTTTTAAATCAGCATCAGCATCTGTTTATTGCTTCACACAGGACAAAATAATCAAGGTGATCCCTTAATGTTTTACACCTTGCAGTTGAAGATTAGGAATGACCATCAAAGCTTGAAAAAGCAACACATCTCCATAAAGCAAAACCTGGTGCTAACCATGTGATTCTCCTCACGTGTGCACATTTAAAGCAAGATGAGGCTCAGCTGGAGCTACAGTTTCTCTGCAAATGAAGGGAGGGGTTATAGACAGGGTGTGTGAGAAGCAGACAGCAGCATTTGCAAGCGGTCAAAGAACCAGTCTCGACATCTTCACAGGCCTGTTTGTGAGTATGGATTATCTACAATGCAAATTGAGCAGATTCTCACGGCAGCATCCCACCCAATAAATCTTTCTCACAGCTCAAGCACAAACTTTTCAGAGGCCTTCAGCCTCTTTTTCTCTCTAAAAGGTCTTCATTGCACACAGGAGTTGCAGAAAACTGACATTTGCCTTTTAGCACAATGTAAACATCACACAGTAGAACTTAAGAGAATTAGTGTCATTTTTTTAGGTCATCTTGGAACTCGTAAGTGGCACAGTTACAACACCTTACTGGTGTTTCAAATGTATGACAACACCTTCTTAAATGCCTAGTTTGCCAAGTTCTTACATTGCAAAGAGATGACTGTCTGCAAGCCAGGAAGAGAGGCCTCCCCAGAAACCAGCCGGCTGGCCCCATGATCTTGGACTTCCAGCCACTAGAATTATGAGAAAATACATTTTTGTTGTTTAAGCCACTCGTCTGTGGTTTTCTTTTACAACAGCCCTAGCAGACGAATACAGCTACCACATTTAAAATTTGGGAGATTGGCTATAAAAAATATGCATTTCTACTGAATAGCTATAAGATCTGGTAATGGTTGTCCAGAGGTGAGTAGTAATTGCCTGTATTCTCCAGCTCTCCATAGTCTCCACCAATCCCTTTTGTCTCCCAGATATGGAGGCTAAAAATCAATTAGCAATTATATCAGTATTATTATTTAATCTAGTGATTTTCTCTCCCTTAGATTACTTGCCTGGTACTTATGGAAACTTAGGTTTGAAATTGCTTGTGTAACTAATCTAATGGTAAACAACAGCTTTTATTCCCCCCAGTGGTGAGAAAGGAGTTGCAATGAACTATCCTTACTCCTTTGTCTGGACTCCCTTTTTGATGTATGTGTAGTCTTCATCTACGGGAAAGCCAACCAGCTATAGACTCTTCAAGTCTATAAGAACCATACTGATGTACACTAATATATATTTCAATCATGAAAAAAAATTATGACATGATTCTAAATTGTAATTAGAAATATTAACTCTGAGCATCCTGGGGCAATTATGTAATTTATAAAAGATGTCTTCTTTCAACTAATAAATAAGGGTGGCATGAATTGGCAAAATAAAAGCTTCCTTTTGTCTTGACAGACGCAAATAAAGAATAAGTCACTTTTACTTGAAAATTTGAAAATACTGGATTGAGAGTATAAGGATTCCATCTGTTACACTATTTCAAGTCAGCCCTGACAATTATACATCAGAAACAGATTGAAATATCAACTTTCCATCTTGCATTTATAGAAGTTGAAGCATAAAATATTTTAAGAGCCAGAAAATGTAATAACCATTTGTCAGAGAAAATGGAAGTAGAAGCTGGAAACATGGAGATTAGAGGAAAAAAAAGAAAGAGAAACAAATGTTGAAATGAAGAGAAATTAATGTAACAATCAGAGCATAAAAAAATAGCCCAATCGGGCGGGGCGCAGTGGCTCACGCCTGTAATCCCAGCACTTTGGGAGGCGGAGGCGGGTGGATCACGAGGTCAAGAGATCAAGACCATCCTGGTCAACATGATGAAACCCCGACTCTACTAAAAATACAAAAAAAATTAGCTGGGCACGGTGGCGCGTGCCTGTAATCCCAGCTACTCAGGAGGCTGAGGCAGGAGAATTGCCTGAACCCAGGAGGCGGAGGTTGCGGTGAGCCGAGATCGCGCCATTGCACTCCAGCCTGGGTAACAAGAGCGAAACTCCATCACAAAAAAAAAAAAAAAAACGATAGCCCAAAGGAGAAAAACATAACGCTTTAAGGGAGAAAAGAAGTCTATGAAACTGTCCTATATTTTCAGGCAAAAAATATAAAGGGACTTAATAAATCACAATATTGTTCATCTTAGGCATCTACGACGGAGTAAACAAATCAATGGGCCAAAATCATGCTTTCCTTCTCGTGACAACATCGTATGGAGCAGTCTACTAATGATCTTTGGAACTGTTATTACACTTGTGTAGCGGACAAAAACCAAGTATGGGAACAGTCAGAATTTAATATGGTCCACTTCAGCATGTTTCAGTTATACTGCGGCATGGTTATTTGCAAATTAAGTCTATTGCAAATGTGTATTTTGTAGATTAAGGATATTTTTATTGTGTTTCAGATGTTGAAGCTACTTTTCTTATATTTCCAAAAAATGTGTTGTGTATTCCATTTGTAAACTGAGAACTTCTCTTTTAAAGTTAGTTCTAGGAAGTAGGAACCATGTCTGGCTTAGAAGTTTCCAAATGATAAAAAAGTAAAATTGAGAATGGTTTCCCTTAAAAAACAGAAATTCATGTTCACTGTGAAATAGACTAGAAAACACACAGATGAGCAAAAGAGGAAACAAAAATCATTCTTATTTCAGTACTCATGAATATGTGTGGATGTCAGCTCTTTCACTGTAATTATTTAGCTATGTGCATATAATTTTTTAAGTGTGCTCATACTGTATATACTACATGAGAACCTAATTTTCAATTTAACAATATATTCTGAAAAGGATTTTATGTCATTAACGATTTTATTGTTCTGTAATGTTTTCCTTGTGTGATTGAACCATAATTGAAATAAAGCAATGGTGTGTTGAGCATCATTGTAGATAAATCCTTGGACCATAGCACAAAGGCACACAAAATTAAAACACTTTGGGTATGTATTGCTAAATTGACCTTGCAAAATCAATATGCCCTTTTAAGTAGGCCCTAGTCAGACATGAGAGTGTCTGTTTTATCAGTTCTCTTGTATTTCAAATGATATCATGAGTACAAAATACCTAATACAATGCTTGCATGGAGTAGCATCTTATAAAAGTTGATTTCCTTTCTACTCTATTCTCATCTAGAGAGTTCCACTTTTTACACTTAAGTACATGGGGACCACTGGTTTTTGAGGGGAATTTAATGAATGTGAAGCAGTGAGGCTCTTAAATAAGTGGGTTTGCTTATTGTTTTCACTGAGTTACAGGAATAGACATAGACTATTCCATTCCCAAATCTTCATGGAATTAGATTAAATGCTTTATATTATTTGGAATGGAGAAGTTTCTTTATTTCTGCTAACCCAATATCACTAGGTAAAAGAAGAAGGATGGATTTACCTGTGGCTCTGGGTCTCATCTGTTTATCAACAACTGAGATTCTTATTTTCCTGAATAGCAATAAATTTTCTAAATATTCTTAATTGTAGTCTCTCATTTCCATGCAAATGTCTTAGGGATTTATAATGGTAACATAAAACTCTATCAAAAATAACAGAATTCTCAATGCTAAGACCTAAAATAACTATCCTCGCATTCACTTTCAGAAGCTAGAAATTTTTTGAAAGAAACAAGTCATCTTTTGTGCAAGTCATCTTGATATTAGCAAAAGAACATTGACCGCAAAAAGCAGAAGGATCAGAGAAAACCTTGCAAACTAAAGAGACTGGAAGATCAAAGAATATCTATTTAAAATTCTTTCCACCTTAAACCCCTCTCAAATTGGAATAGCCATCAGTTACTAAGAGAGCATACTGCCTTACCTCGATGTCCTCGGGGAGAATAAAGCCTAAAAAAGAACAGTGTCACCAAAAACTTACAAAGAATTAAGACTGTCAGTCATAAATAGCACAAAATAAATATAACAACAACAACAAAAAAACCTCATACGAAAACTAATGAAATAGAAAAAGCGTACTCACACAGTACGGGGTAGCAGAACAATGGTGTGATCATCCATACCTATGTTTTCTGAAAGCTGGGGGCGTTTTCACTGGCTTTGACATTTTTCTAGCAAGACCAGAGTTTTCTGTGATGCCATTTCACAAAAATAAGCCAAAAATGGACCTTTAATTTCAACTTCTCATTTGGTTACTCTAAAATTACTACATTTCTGGTGTTTAAGAATTAAAAAAAAAATTTTTTTAAAGAATTAATATTCCTACTTAGAAATATACAAGACAATCTTCATAATAATTTTCTCTAAAATGACACCATTGCCTTTCTTTCATGTATTTATTAACCATGAAAACAGAAGCCCCAAGTTTTCCTCCTAGCAAGTGCATGGTAAAGAAACGATCCTTCCTTTCCAGCATTCATACAGTTCTTTTCGTTGTTTTACCTGTTGCCTTTCTTCACTCCTGAGATCACTATTGCTTCAAGAACACTTTAAAATCCGAGAATATGGTAGAAGCTTCCTCTAACAATACTGCAACAGCAATATGTTTATTCATTTCCCGTCACTGTCATAATCCGTGGTTTCTAGAAGTATTTTTACTGCCTGATGAAACAAAGCTAAATGGTGACTTTAACATTAGAAATCTTTACTGTTGAAAGTTAAGGGGTTTCCTCTATTATTTACATTACAATTTTTAGTTGACATTAATACCATGTCCTTGTTCTTCACCTTATCGTCTTTTAGAAAGAACCTCCTTTGAAAAGTCATGATGAATTGTTGTTTTACTAAACCTTAAAATTCTGAGAGGGGCTTTATCTTGTTATCGGACTATCTATCCCTCATATGATTTTCATTCTGCACAGGCTTTTCATTTCATACAAATAATTTATGTTTAATTCAATTAAGTTTATGATCTTGAAATCATGACAAACATATCCAGTATCTAATATTTTTCAATAAAACTTCCTTGATTGCTTTTTTAAAGCATTAACTGAGATTGTCAGTTTATAGCACTGATGAATACAAAGCAATTTTTCTGGCGAGTGTTACAATACTTGGGACAGTGAGTTCCCAAACATTTCAGCACACCGAGCTTACATATGTGATTCTTCTAAGTGGACTCTGATGTTTCTATAACCTGATAAAATGCTATTAGTTTTTTTGTAGCCACCGTTTAAAAAGTACTTCATGTGCTGAAAACAAGTTCAGAAATTCAAAGCAATTTCATGTGAAGTCATGTTATCCTTATATCAGTATCAATTAATTGCTTTCAAGAAAATGTTGGTAAATCTCTGTGAGAAATAAAACATAATTGTTTATGCTCTGTAAATCCAAGGGTTAAAAAAACCTCATTGCTTATGTTCTTGTGATTTGCATTATCTGGTACAGTGACAGTTATACATTGTTCTTTCAGATGTTTGCTAATATTTAGGAGAAATTTGGGATGACCTTGGGATGATCTCTCTAAGTCCAGCTGCTTAACTCTAAATTCTATTTAATAACAGTTTGTGAAATCAGCACATCTCCTCGGAACTCTCCCGTGGGTTGCAAGTGATCAAACAGACAAAGCCATAATGACAGGATGGTTAGATTGGTTTAACAGAAAGGGAATTGTAGAGACATTCATGAACAACCATGAAACTAAACATTGGAAAGGCCATATCCTTTATTAAAACCACCACAAATACAAAAGCATCACTGTACTATATATGTATACTGTATATGTATATTCTCAAATTCTCAGAAACTTATCACAGATTTATTGGCTTTCCATCTTATTACATGTCATATCCCTCAAACATTAAATAGAAGCAAAAGTCTCCATGCAATTTTCAGATGAAAAACATCCTGTGTGTTTTCATTTAGACGGTTGAAAGGATTTGCTCATAAAGGTTTCCCAATTTAGGCTTCCTGGTCATGGGAGTGACATGTCCTGTGCCATGTAGAATTTGGTAGCTTGTAATGTCCATTTAAAGTTCAAGTGTATCTTGCCTTCTCTGTAGCAAGAGCCAGCCTGCGGATATTGGATATACAACCAGCTGCAGCTTCCTGGAGATCCTGGTCAGGGGACCCAACCATATCCAGTAGAAGCTGTCACACATAAGGAGGAGGAAAAGGGACACAAGAACACAAGCATTAAAGACATAAAGTTAGGCTATGAAAATAATTTTCAATAGTAAATATTTTTTAAAGCCACCAAAAAGCATAAGAAATTCCATTTGAGCAAATGCAAATGTAAACCGTGCTTAATCAGATGCAGGAATTCCTCAAGCACTTCTTACTTTTCTGGAGCTGAATTAGAATCCTTCCTCCCCAGTTTCTCTGGGTATCTAACTGCTGTTTTGGGCTTCTGCTTCTGAAATTTCTCTTGCATCCTTTCTGGCTTTTCCACCATTCAGAACAAGCCAACAGCATACCATGCTTAGACTAGTAGGGCATCCACTTAGGTTTAATCTCTCTGAGTTCCAATCCATCTGATCATGTCACAACCTCAATTTATCAGTCACTTACTAGGGACTTTCAGTCACTTCCAGTGCCAACTAGCTAGAGCTGATCTATTAACTGGTACTTGAGTGTTTGTGCCCTCTGGCTTCAATACCTTTCTAGCTACTCATCTTTCTCCTCTTCTCCAAAATCATGCTTTCCCATTTCTCTTGACTTTATTGGTGCTATCCCCTATCTAAAATGCCTTCCCACCCGCTTCTCTGGCTTGGTAAATTTTATTCATCTTTCAAAACAGACCTAGCCAACTTTTCCTCAAAGCCTCCATGATCTCCATTAAAATGCCATTTATTCCTCATCAGGCCCTCAGTAGCAGTTTACTCAAATGTCTGTTGCTACACATATTTTTCCTTTTTTAACAGATATTTGGCTTAATGCTTTCTGTCCTTCTTTAGATTGTAAGTGCTTAAAGAAACTTACCGAATCTAATGCATAGAGGACAAATAAATGAATTAGAACATTTAAAATCTACCAATTATGAGTCTAATTAATAGTCCTGGTAAAAGATTTTTTAAAAGTAAATTTGAATCACATATTTTTCTGCACAGTAGCATTTGAATGCAAATGTGGTAACGCCAGAAAATGAGGATGATTTGATAAGCAAAGAAATCTTATAATGAAAAATATCATGAAATGTCTTACGTATGCCAAGCTTAGGGTGTGGCTTTTACTCTATAGGTAATAAAAAGAAGTTATTTAAGCACTTTAATCAGGGGAGTGACATAGTCATATTTGTATTTTAGAAAGGTAATTTTTACAGCAAATTATAAAGTATGGACTGTAGAGAAAAGAGGTGGAAGGGTACTGTATTACTTCATGTAGAGGTGACAGGAAAGAATAAAAGGTAAGGATCATGAGGAAGGAACAAATTCAAGGGATATTTTTGAATGTAATAACTATTCAATAAATGGCCCCAGAACAACTGCTTATCCAATAGAAGAAAATAAAAATGGTAATCTCACATCATACATAAATATCAATTCCAGATAAATATCAATTCCAATCCTACATTAATGATGCTGTAGGACTCTCTTCTTAGTTCAGCTAAAGACAGGGTCCTTGTCCCAAGGCCATGAAAAATTAGGCTCACAGACAATTTGAAGGGGGAGAAAAATGGAATTTATTGGGCAAAACGGGGGAAAATGGCAACAGGGACCCTCTGCAAAGCCAGAGTCCCTGCTGGTGTGCTTCCTGCTTCGCAGATTGAATCTCAGTTATCACCCACAAAAAGGAGGGGCTGGGCTCTCCCTGCTGCAAACAGCAGGAGCTTCTGTGGCTCCACCCCAGTGAGCATTCCTCCCAGTGCTCAGGCCATTTGAAGTTTCCCTGGGGACCCCTTCCCACCTGGCTGTCTCAATAAGATTAGATAAGAAAGGGATAATGCTAAACATTGAGAAGGTTGTATATAAGAATATCTTGTTGTTCAAATTGGGGCAGTGAGGAATGTCTGCCCTTTCATTCCCTTGACCTCCCATTGTCACTGATCTTCACACTTCAGCCATCTACCTTCAGGGTCATACCTGGGTCCTGATTTTTCATCACTTTTATTTTTATTTATTTATTTATTTATTTAGAGACGGAGTCTTGCTCTGTCACCAGGCTGGAGTGCAGTGGCACAATCTCGGCTCACTGCAACCTCTGCCTCCTGGGTTCAAGCAATTCTTCCACCTCAGCCTCCTGAGTAGCTGGGACCACAGGCGCGTGCCACCACACCCGGCTAATTTTTGTATTTTTAGTAGAGTCGGGGTTTCACCATGTTGGCCAAGATGGTCTTGATCTCTTGACCTTGTGATCTGCCCACCTCGGCCTCCCAAAGTGCTGGGATTACCAGTGTGAGCCACCGCACCCGGCCTTTTCATCACTTTTAACAGTCTGACCTCCAAACTCTGCGACCACAATGTCTCCTCCCACGATTTGGCTATGCAACCATCTTACTTGTTTGTTCTCATCAGGATCTCTTGTTCATGGGCTCATACAGTTTTTCTTTAACCATCTTCTGTCTTCACTTCCTCCAACCAGCTTAGATGGCACAGTCCATCTTTTGAATCATTCTCATTACCAGTTTCTTAAACCTCCTTATGACCTCCATCCAGGAAAGCCATCAGTGTCCATAAATCCAACTCTGTTCTTCCCTGTGCCTTCACCAATAACTGAGCCCATGGAAGGCTGTATGTCAACAACAAGGCAAATCAGTCCACTATCAGTTCAGCCTCAACTGGATTCTCATTCACTGCCCAGCAATCAAAATTTGTGTCTCTCTCATTAGGTTACTTTCCCTTTTCAATGCCTCTTTTAAATCTTCCTTCTTCTTCAATCTCCCATTCTTCCTTTTAGCCCCCATTTCCAGAAGATGACCAATAAGGTCTCCCTCATAAACTCGGTAGAAGCCATTAGATAGAAACTACTCTTCCTAAAACTGCAACTATGCCAGCATCTGAGCAGATCTTTTTATGCTACCTTCCAGTTACAATGGCTCTCTCCTATCCAAGGCCCACAATCCACTTGTATTCTTTATCCATTCTTATTCTTAGGACATTTTACTACCAAATACTCCCTGTCTCTCTTCTCCTTCAGCTTTCACCTCTTCCTTTCTAATGATTCCATTATTTAAACACATGTCTTACACATTAAAAATAAAACAAAACAAAAAGACACCACTTTGACCCCATTTTCTTCCCTTTCTAGCCAAATTTCTTTAGAGTTGTTGTCTGGAATTCCTATCTCTAGTCTTAAATTCCATCCCACTCACTCCAGGCTGCTTTCTGCCTTCAGGTCTCTTCTGAAATGACTCTCTCAGAGGATGTCGGTAACTTCCTTCCATGTGGCTAGCAGTAGTGCACACTTAGGAGTTCTCATCCTATCTGACCCCTTAAAACAGCATTTGATATAATTGGCCACTTCCTCCTTCTCTGCCATTGGCTTCTTCTACCATACTCCCCTGCTTTTCCTCCTATCCATTCATTCTCATCTTCTCAATCTGAATCGATGGCTCTTTCTGTTTCTTCCAAACAAAAATTGTTAAGAGATGATCAGCACAAATTCCTCTTCTGTTTTCATTCTGTTCTCCTTCCCTAGATGACATCTTTCACTACCTGAATTCAAACGGCATTCATATGGAACCAGCAACTAAATTTCTATCTTCACCCCAGAACCTTCTTTGGAATGGAAAACTTCATATCCAACACTTCTTAGCCTTCTCCACTTGGAAGTCTCATAGCCACCTCAAGCTTAACAGATTCCAAATGAAATTTTTTATTTTTTCTATATAAACATGAATCTCTTTCCAAGTATTTTCCTGTAGCAATAATAGATGTTATCACTTAGTTGTTCAAGACGGAAATCTCCCTGCCTCACACTCACTCCCACCCTCATCTCCCCTGTGCTGCAGCCAACTGATTATCATATTCTTGTGCTTCATCTGCCTACACATCTTTCAAAGTCATTCACTTCTCTTTATTGCCATTGTCATTCATCCCAGCAAAGCCTACGACAGCTTCCCGCTGTCCTTGCACCCTGTCTTGTCCCTGTCTGATTAACTCTTCATACTGTATCTAGCGTAATTGCCTAAACTGGGAAATTCACTAATAAGAGACAATGTTTTTGAGAAACAGGAGGGAACAAGACATGATCCATCTTCTGAGATTCAAGAGAAAGATTCTGTTCTGCATGAGGGAAACGGGGACATTTGGAGGGGCTCGTGCCTTGAGAGTTTTGTATTATTATTTTTCTCCAGCATCATTCAATATCCCCGGAATAAGACAGAGGAAATAGATCATAGGAATGTGATTCATTTGAACAGCCATATGGTCTGTGCTGGGCTGGAAGGGAAGTGAAAACAGGAGGCTACTGATTGCCGGGAGAATTAGGAAGCGAGGCCTCAATGATGCAGGAAAACAGTTTGGTGGGATCAAAGCATAGGAAAGGGGTGAAAATTAGACATTCTAGTCAGCAAATGAGATATCTGGAGATTTTACAGATAAAGTTGCTTTGAGTATTGACAAGATCCAGGGCATGGCCATGGAAATGTAGGTCAGTATAAGATTGTTATGCAGCTTTTGTTTTTGCTTTTTTGAGACAGAGTCTCACTCTTTCACCCAGGTTGCAGTGAAGTGGTGCAATTTTGGCCTACTGCAACTTCTGCCCCTGGGTTCAAGCGATTCTTCTGCCTCAGCCTCCCAAGCAGCTGGGATTACAGGCATACAGCACCACACCCAGCTGAGTTTTGTATTTTTAGTAGAGACAGAGTTTTGCCACGTTGGCCAGACTGGTCTCGAACTCCTGACCTCAGGTGATCCACCCGCCTCCGCCTCTCAAAGTGCTTGGATTACAGGCTTGAGCCACCATGCTCGGCCTGTTACACAGTTTTATACATACACGCAGATGGATGTGTGCACCCATACACACTCAAATATTCTCATTCTGTCTCTCTCTCTGTAGGAAAGGGAAATAATGGAAAAATAATGGGCAGGAAGAACAGAGTAGCCACTGTCTTTGGTTATCCTAACACACAGCTTAGATGTCTTTGTATAGCTATTCACACTTAAATCCCTTTCCTAGCTTGCAACTTTTAACTCATGATCTATGGTTCAGAATTTTTATTAACCTCTTTTTTATACCTCAATTTACTATATAGTCAGTTAAAGTTATTTTTTAAAAATTTGTATCTATTTAGAGGGTACAAGTGCAGATTTATACTCTTCCTCCCATTTCCCATCTTTTGGAGTCTCCAATGTCTATTATTCCATGTGTACCCATTTTTTAGCTCCCACTAATAAGTGAGAGCATGTGGTTTTGACTTTCTGTTTCTGAGGGATTTCACTTAGGATAATGGCCTCCAGTTCAATTTATGTTGCTGCCAAAGACATGATTCGTTCTTTTTTATGACCGAGTAGGCATTGCATGGCAAATATATACCACAATTAAAAAATCCAATCCTCTATGGACGGGCACTTAGGTTGATTCCATATCTTTGTTACTGTGAATACTGCTGCAATACACATACAAGTGCAGGTGTCTTTTTGACAAAGTAATTTCTTTTCCTCTACGTATATATCCAGTAGTGGGATTGCTGGTTCAAATGGCTGTTTATAGACAGTCTTTAAGGCAGATATAACTTTATAAAATTTAGGCGATTTCTTCTACATACATACTTCACACCATTCAGACACCATTTTTCATACTCACACAGCTTTTACTGACCTCCTTGTAGCCCATATCCACCATGGTCACCTTTGTTATCCTGGAGTATGACGTGCCAACTGTAAGCCTGGAGATTTCACTCCTCCACATCACCACTAAATCATTGAATGTGAGCGCTGCCAGCCTGGATCCCAATGGATCCTGATATTCACATGTCTCTGTGCCCAATGGGCCTGTTTTTTTCCTCACTTCTACTTTCTGATCTTTAAATTATTTCTTATATCAAAGCAAAACGTTCCAACTAATTTCTTGGTAAATCATATAATCAAGGGATTGACCTGATCCCTCGATTACATAATTGTACAACCCCTTGATTATAGGATTTTTAAAAGTTATTAATTTCCCTTTACATGACTTATTTTCTCACTCCTTTTCCCAAGTAGATGGTTCGTAAGGGTTCATGAGTCCCTGTGTTGACTCCACTGTTACACAAAATATAGTACAAAAACTCTCCCAACAGTCAATCACTTTAATAGACAACAATGATTACTTTATGAATTTTGTCATTACAGTCAGGTCATCACAATGAATAATGCCAGTTACCTGTAGGTGTTTCTGGGTCCCAGATTAGAGGACCTAATGCTACACTAAAAGCTTGATTTCCACAGCGAATGACATTTAGAAAAAAAATCCAGTCTACAATTGCCCTATATTTGTTGTTTAGGTAATGGGAGGAGAATAGATTGCTAGCTATAGCAATTCCATCTCCCTCCCACAGCCACCTGCCTTGCTTCCGCTCCAGTCCCTGGCCTCCCCTCTCACATTTCTTGTTATTGTGGCTTTTTAAATCTGGAAAGAAGTGAAATAGAGTCCAAGCGGCGAACCCCAACTACCTGAGAAGGAATCTAGATGCCTTATGGTGCTCACTCCTTCCCAGAAAAATCAGTATCAAACTGTAGTCAAAGGTATGGGTTTTGAGGTCACAGCATCTTGGATCTGTACCCTGACTCTCCCAGTTACTGGGCACATTATTGAAACTCTTAACCCAACCTACTCATATGTGTAAAGAGATCACCTACCTCGGAGTGTCATTGCAAAGATGAATTAAACATACAACTTTGATAGATGTTTAAACACCTGTATCCACAGCCTCTTCTTGTCTTTATGTCCTTTGGTCTTTCCCCTTCCTGTGTCATCTGATGATTTCCCCCAGCCTTCTGTAAACCCAAGTCTACAGTGTGTGAGGGAAGCATGGAGGAGCACAGGTGGGGGAAATTTACACTGGCAAGGGCAGAGGACTCCTTATGGGACAGAAAAGAGCAACAGAAGGAGAAGGAATGAAAAAGGGAGAAAGCGAGAACTTCTATCCTGTTTTGAAGAGTTTGAGGGGCTTGAAGCAAAAAGGTTACTTTAGAAGCAACTCTGAGGTGAGAGAAATATACTGAGTATAAGCAGGATTAAGGACTTAAAGTTTAATAGTACATGACTACTCTATCTTCAAGAGAGAGTGAAACTAGGATTCAAATTACTTTCAGGCCAGGTGCCACCTATAATCCCAGTGCACTGGAAGGCCAAGGTGGGAAGATGGCTTGAGACCAGAAGTTCAAGACCATCTTGGGCAACATAGTGAGACCCTGCCTCTATCCAAAAAAAAAAAAAAAAATTAACCAGGCATGGGTGTGGTCACATCCACCTGTAGTCCAAGTAGCTGGGTGGGTCTGAAAGGCTGAGGCAGGAGGATTGCCTAGGTCTTTAAAGCTGCAGTGAGCTAAGATTGTACCACTGCAATCTAGCCTGGTTGATATGAGACCTCGTCTCTTAAAAAATATATATTTTCAGTTGCTATTGGGTTTCTAGGCTTTCGTTTCTCTGACTGCATTTTCAGGTCACAACTGGACCACGAGGCAGCCTGGCTTCATATGGGTCATACATTTGAATCACATAGTTCAGTGCCCAATACAAAGCAAATGCTCCATGAATGCTACTCATACTCATGGTGATTATTTTGCCGGTTCAGAAGTCTGGTTCTGGCGTTTATTTCCTGGAGGGTTGGCCTGGTTAGTCTGGAAGAAAGGAGGAATTTTGGCCCTAAGGTCAGTCTAGCTTCTGTCAGCACCTGCTCCAGGCCCTGCCTTGTCACTGGTTGACCTCCATGGATACTGATGGCCCAGACTCCACGTGGCACTGGCTGCTGCCGCCCTGTACAGCTCCCTTGGAAAGGAAACCCTTGATCTGATGTCTGTCAAAATCTAGCCTGCGTTTTGCCCATCCTCCTTTAGACCTGGTCATTGTTCTGCAGTCTCTACTTGGGCTTTCCAAGAGTCAGTTATATTTATTCCCAAACTCTTGATCCAGTTACATAATTTCACACTGCATAAACCAATGGACTGTGTCAAGTATCTGAGTCATAATGTTTGGCATACAGAAAGCTGCTGTGTGGTGGCTATTCTCAGAGCCAACCAGATAAGGATTGCTGGAGAGAGCATCTCCTGTGTGTTCACAGGACTTAATTAGAAGAAAACATTTAGTCTAAGCAGGTACGCTTTTTGACTCTACTCTATAAATAAATTTTTTTTTATTTGAGTGACGTCTAGTCCTGAGTGTACCAAGAGGACTACTCTTCTTAAGTTTCTTACATTAAACACAAGGCTTCATGCTATATCCCATATGCTGGTTGGTTGAATTTTAGCTTAACAATTAAACCAATGAAGCCCAGCAGCTGACTATCTTTTTTTTTTTTGAGATGGAGTTTTGCTCTTGTTGCCGAGGCTGGAGTGCAGTGGCGTGATCTGCAACCTCTGCTTCCCAGGTTCAAGCCATTCTCCTCTCTCAGCCTCCCAAGCAGCTGGGATTACAGGCGTGTGCCACCATACCCGGCTAATTTTGTATTTTTAGTAGAGATGGGGTTTCGCCATGTTGGTCAGGCAGGTCTCAAACTCCTGAGATCCGCCTGCCTCGGCCTCCCAAAGTGCTAGGATTATAGGCATGAGCCACTGTGCCTGGCCAGTAGCCCACTATTTTAAAGAATTATAGGGCCAGGCGCAATGGCTCACGTCTGTAATTCCAGCACTTTGGGAGGCTGAGGCAGGCAGATTACTTGAGGTCAAGAGTTCAAGACCAGCCTGGGCAAAATGATGGAATCCCCATCTCTACTAAAAATACAAGAATTAGCCAGCCGTAGTGGAGCACACCTGTAGTCCCAGCTACTCAGGAGATTGAGGCAGGAGAATTGCTTGAACCCAGGAGGTGCAGGTTGCGATGAGCCAAGAAGGTGCCACTGCACTCCAGACTGGGCAACAGAGTAAGACTCCTTCTCGGAAAAAAAAAAAAAAAAGAAAGAAAGAAAGAAAAGAAAAGAATTATAGGATGGGCAAGATTGAATTTTTTTTTTAAGTAAATAGATAAAGAGAGGAAACGTGTGGCTTAGAATGGTGTATGAGAGTGCTTCCTTAAATTTACCTTGAGTGACTCATTAACGTCAAGCCCACAGGTTACCTAACATTTGCATAACATGAAATGATTTCATTAGCTACCAAGCTTACTATGTGCCAGGCACTATGATTTATTCTCTACTGCTGAATTTAGCCTGCTTTATTTTACTTAGTTAAGTACAGTCTCAATCAAGGGTATAATTGGAAGTCTAGGATTTTCTG
The DNA here is from genome assembly GCF_030222135.1 of Aotus nancymaae. Lineage (NCBI taxonomy): Eukaryota > Metazoa > Chordata > Mammalia > Primates > Aotidae > Aotus > Aotus nancymaae. The sequence goes on along the minus strand of NW_026988492.1, from coordinate 7,553,605 downwards.
TGTGCTCAGGGTCTGAATGGCTTAATATTTGAGAAGTACCCCATGACCCTCTTTGAGTTTTGCTGCTAGCTCACTGTATTGTTTTTCCCGAGTTTTACTTTATTGTCAGTGAATGTTACTCATTGCTTTGTTATACACCCAGAGGCTATGCATCTAATGCTGTTTTACAAATTGAATAAGGTTATGCTACTGTCCCAAACCACCATCTGAAAAATATGTAGCATATATGTGTCTTGGTTTTGAATTGGGCTCAGGAATATGCTTCTATTTTCCTAAGAGCCTCCCAAGCAAACTAAGGCACTAGTTTCTTTAAAACTAATAGAAATACTCGCAAAACAGAAACCCAGTACAAAATCCTGAATTTGATGTACCGCTGACAGAAATGAAAGTGCAGTGCGTGTTTTCAAATCACTAACACACGGAGCAAGGTGGGGGTGGTTTCTTATCTTTTGGTCATAAGTACATAAAAGGAATCATTTTCTTAGGAATGTGAGATACAAATTTGGTACAAATGAGTATGAAATTGGTATACTTTTTTGGTATCTGTTTTTTGATCTATAGACTTTCTTTCCAACAGTACAGACATTTTTAATATTCTAAGGGGCTTACCTTTTTGAAGTCCTTGCTCCTTTCAAATGTTTCTCTTTTTAATCCTCCGTCTCCCCTAAAACACACCCGAGGACTTTAAATTTATTGGGAGTTTCATATATACACGGAAGGAAAACTAGTCCCCATGCTTTTGAAAACTTAATTGCACAGAGCACTTTAAAACATCTTTCAAACAAATAACTTTTTACAACGTTGGAGCGAACGAGAACATGGGGACAGGCATAAGGAGTGGTTTGTAGATTGGGTTAACACCAATGCTTCCTCTGGTGTAAAGGGCTTTGATCTTAAGGTTCATGCCCTCGGCATGCAGCTGCGACCCACAGTTCACATCTCCTGGAAGGTGTGGCGAAGGTAGCATGGGAATCGGGTCTGCATTCAATTTTTACATTTCCCTTGAACAGTTTATGATTTTATATAAGATTTCAGTTGTATGAAAAATATGTACCAATTTGAGTGATAACAGATTTTCTTGTGGTTTGACTTGACATTGTTTGGGTGAACATAGCCTGGAAATAGGAGTTTTAATTAGAGCTGGATGAGCTCTGGAATATCAGCCTGCATACCAGGCTGAGGGGTTTTCCCAAAAGATCTTAAGTGCCCAGAGCTGATTTGAATTGTGAGCCCTTCTGACATTCTCCTGTTTACAAGGCATTGTGGTGACATCATAGCACTCATGCACCACCCCATAACAAGAAATACTTGTGTCTACCTATGGAATGGCTTCCCAACTATTCGGGTTGGCTGGAGTTCTGCTGCTATTCCAATGGAGACTCCACCGCAGTTTCTTGCACATCCAGACTCTGAGCCTTGGTAATTCATTTCATATGACAGCTCACTAGAGCCAGAGGCCTCAAAGCACAGTTAACATTTGCTGGTTGGGGCAAAACCTTTGGTTCTGTTGGTCAGTGAAGGGAGTCAAGGGTCTTGCCTTTATTGGTGTCTGTCCTCCTCAAGGTGATAGGTGTGCATGTGATCTGAGGTCCGTGTCTGCAAAACTTGGATCTGCTTATTTGATCCAGTGCTATGTGCAGACATTCATAAGTGTATCCTCTGGGTTTTCTTCCATGTTTCTTCATGAACTTTCCACCAGAGAGCTATTGTGCCCAAACAGACAGACAGGAGATTCACACATTGGGTCTATAGTATTGGGAGCAGAAATGGGATAAATAAGAGAGAGAGCCCTATTGACTTTCTTCCAAAAACGCTAGAAATGGAGAATGACTTGATGACTGGCTGGGTCAGGAGATTGTGGGATATTGCTCAATACCCTATATCAGAGGAAAAGGAAGTGACAAGTTTCTGCCTGCCCAGGGTAGAAGCTGATGTTGTCATTTGGAATGGCTTCAAGTTGCTCTTGGATTTTTATTCCTATTAAATACAAAGAATATCTGTGCACACAGGGGCTTCTTATATAAGAATGCTAAAGAAAGAATAGGATAAGGCTGGATTAAAAACACCTATGTGGCCAAGGTTGGTTAGAATTGCGTTTTGCTATTGGTTAGATCAAAGTACATATGACAATTTTCTGGGAAAAATGTGTTCTCATAGATTATGCAGTAAAGTGGCTATGAGTTTATGCTTTGAGTTCAGACAGGCTGAATTTGAATCCTGACTTTATGTCCTCCTAACTGTATGCAACCTGAGATAACTCTCTCTAAACTTTAGTTTTCTTATTAATAAAATTAGGATTTTTGATGGCACTTTCCTAATAAGATAGATGTGGGATTAAATGGGAAACTTAATGTAAAGTGCTCATGATATGTGCCTCTAAATTATGGCTATTACTATTATTATTGTTATTTTGAGTTGGAGATTGTTGTTGACCAGAGACATTAATATTTGCTGTTAGTTCATTTTCTCTGCTACAGTTCCTATTGGATTGATCCAAATAAGTGATTTTAATCTAGTATGTTGAAAATTAATACATTAACAGAAGGTTTGTGGTGTCCTGTTAGATGGTCAAAAACAAAAGTCAAGGCATTAGAACTAACACATCCCTATGTTTATTAAAAGAGATCAATAAGTTCTTATTCAAATTACTGTTTTCTCCTGTATCAGTCTCTAGGCTAGGAGAACATCAAATCCTGCTATGGATGGAATGTTTGTCCCCTTCTAAACTCATGCTGAAATTTAATTGCTAATGTAACAGTATTAAGAAGTGGGGCCTTTAAGAAATGAGTAAGTCCGGAGGGCTCTGCTCTTATGAATGGATTAATGCTGTTACGGAGGGATTGGGCTCCCAATAAATGGGTAAGTTTGTCCCCCATCTGCTCTCTGTCTCATGTACTTGCTCCCACCTACTGTACCTTCTCCCATGGGATGACTCTTGCCAGATGCTGGTGCCATGCTCTTGAACTTCCTAGCCTCCAGAACTGTGATACATAATGTTTTCCTTATTAATTACCCAGACTGTATTTGCTTATAGTAGCAGAAAATGGACTAAAACTCCACTAGTAAACAAAGACATGAATTAAATTATCTGGAACAATTCATAGATCTCCTTATCTGGAACAATCCATAGGTTTCCTCCAGATTCTAAGAAAATTGGCCTCTTGGTACAAACTCTGAATACAATGTCTGGATTTAACTTGGATTATCTTCCATTGGTGTGAGATTGAAAATCTGGGGGCTGTCTGTATTATATTGTTAGATCCATTTTCTGATAGACTATTTGGAAATAAATTTCTTGGGGAAAGGTTTTATATATAAAACAGTCAAACAGTGGAACAAGCTGGATTTCACTGTGACTTCTCCAGAATTCTAAGTCTCCAACCCTAACATGATCTCCAGGCCATTCAGCTTCCTACTTGACATTTCCACTTGGATATAAAAATGCACCTCAAAAGGGACAGAGCTGAATTCCTGATCCTCCTATTTCAAACCTTATTTCCCACAGCCTCCCCTACTTAGCTAATGCCAACTCATCTCTCTAGTTGGTTGGGCTGAAAATCTTGGCATATCCTTGACTCCTCTCTTTCTCTCATAGCCTTTATCCAAGCCACGAACAAAATTTGTTGACTCTACCTTCAAAATAAACCCAGAATCTGTGGTTATATCTTCTCATTACCTTCAACGGTCTCACCAACTACTATCTCTTGAAATGAATTTAATAATTAGACCAAGTTTTCAATCTGCCAAAAGACCTGGAGCTGACTTTCAAGGTGCAGCCTAGATAAAACAAAAATGCTCAGATTCAGAATGTAATAAAACCTTTCTTTCTCTTCAAGGGGAGACAGCAGAGAAGAGAAAAGACAGCTTACCAATCTGGGCAAATGGTAGCCATGAGTCTTTTTAAGAACTGACATGCCTAATACTCAACTCAGAAGTTCCTGGAATTGCTGCAACATATATTTCCTTCCAGCACGCCAAAACTTAGACTATTTTTGCTTTGCACACAATGACCTTATGAAGATGTTTTGATTTGGTTGTTGTCTTCATGACTAAGCTGTTAATGAGGAGGACAGGTAAAAAGGATTGAGTTGCAAATCTAGGTCAGCTTCACATAGGATAGGGAAAACGTGTGTACAGGAGCAAGATGATCCATAGCCTGGGTCAGGTTATCAGAAGCTGGAGATGTCTGTGGCAATATTTGAAATCCTTCACAAATTAGACTTTGCCCATGGCATGGAAAGCAAAAGGTGACTTGAGTTGATGTTTCCTACACAGTAAGTGGAATAGCAGCCCTTGCTAACACCTGAGCCACTGAATGTATGTTTTTCTAAAATATGAATAAAATCATGACTAAAAATGACACCTCATCTCCATAGAAAACAAACAAGACAAAAACGTTTTCATCCAAGCAGTAACCTCTACTCTGACATCGGACCTTGACCTCCTCAACTCCATTGATCTTCACTTCAATTCCACATTAATTAATCAACCATTCTTATGGTCACACCCGGACCTTAGTGATACCAGTGACTGCTTCATCTCTGCCTCTCATTGCTGTCTATCATAAATTCCAGATTCTGGAGGAGGCAGAATGGGATCAAGTACGTGGGAGGCACCGATCTACCAGTGCAGTCTCCCTGCTCTGGTCTACCATGTCACCTGCTTTTCTGTCACCAGGTTTAACTCTCTGTTCTCTATCATTCTTCTCCTATAGTGACATTACAAGTTGAAATCCTGGCTCTGAACCAGGCTTCTGGATCATGCACATCCATTGCAGCAATGGCACACACATTATGATCTCCAATTTCCATCGGCTCTCCATGTTGCCCCACCATCCACCCAGGTGTCTCTCTCATCAACTTTCTCTACAGCAGCTATTTAAAACCATCTCCACTCTCCTCAAATTACCTAACCCACCACTTCAGTTCCCTCACTCTCAAGCATATGTCTTTGCCTCCTACTTGGTGGGGAAAATAGAAATCACGAAAAGGGAAGTGGCCCAACTGACTGCCACCACACACACAGATTCCTGCTGCAAGTGCACCCGTCCTTTCCTCCTCCCATCTGTCATGTGGAAGAGGTGTCTCCTCCTGCCCAAGCTCATCTCCTTGCCCTCGTGCTCCGCATCCTTCTGCCTCCCTCTCCACCTCCTCTGGAAGCTGACTGCACCATTAGCCCCCAACTTTCCGGTATCTTCACTGTTTCTTCCACCCTCCTTCCTGCTCTTGCCAGTTAGCATTTAAACATCTCTGCTGTCTCAGAACAGAAACATAACAAACAATGGAAAACCACCAAGAACTCCTTTACCTCCTCTGCCAGCTAGCATCCTCACTCCTTTTCAGCCAAACTTTTCCAAGGGTGACCTCCATTTGCTGCCTCTATTTCCTTACTTCTTATTCCAGGTCACCCATATTCACTTTGCTATGCACCCAGGGGACACTTTTGGTTCTTGTCTTACATTACTTTTCAATAACACTTGTCCATCAGTCATGCTCTTGTGCTTAAAATATTCTCTTCTCTTGACTTTGTGAAAATAACACTTTCCTGATTGTTTGTTTGCATTTTCATCTCTTTAATACTTTAATTGCTTCTTTTTTGGAATCCTCTTTCTTAGCCCATGATGATATGACTCAGGACATCATGGTATGTCTTTCAACTTCCTCATTTTTTGTCTATACACCCTCCAAAGGAACTGTCCTTCACTCTCATTATTTCATGAACTACTGTTCTCAAATTTGTGTCTTTAAGGACATATATACATAGCAAGCATACACACACACACACTATATATACATATATATATTCCATGTCTCTACATTGTTTTCCAAGATGTTCAAAGCCATTGTGTCCCAAATGAGCTCTCATTTCTCCCCACAAGCAGATTTCTTCTATCTCCTTAAATCCTGTTGTCCAAGCCAGACATTTAGACATCATCGCTCTGCTCTCTTCCCCAGGCATCACATCCAAAAAGTCACAAACTTCTGTTGTTTTTACTTCTCAATTTATCTCTTGAATCCACCCATTTCTCTTCATCTCCAAGGATATCATTTTAGTTGCAACCACTATTCTCTCTCCCTAAACTACTGCCTAACTCATCTTCCAGCCCTGTTCCCATCCATTCTCAAATCAGAATAACTTCTAAAGGGCCAATGGGACCCACTGATTCTCCAGCTCAAAATATTTTAATGGCTCCCCAATGCCAAATTTTAATTCCCCAAAAGGGTTCACAGGAGTTTTCAGCAGGCTCCAGTTGATATTGTCCTCTTCTGTTCATCTTGAGCTTCTATTCTTTTTTCTGTGACTATATATTTCTTGTGCTACCTTAAAAGTTCTAACAAGTGTATTGGCCAGAAGGAGATGCAGAGGAGATGAGAAGTCATCAGAGAGGAAGGGGAGGACAAGGAGGTCATGAAATCATAGAAACCAGTGAAGGGCCACACTTGAAGGAAACGGAGATGTCAGTATTATACTATGCCTTGGGGAGGTTAAGTTCCTTGAAGGTCGAAAAGAGTACCTTGGATTCAAATGTTCGAATCATTGATTGGGAAATCTCTGAAGTTTCTAAGGCAAAAGCCAGGAGACAGTGAGCTGAAGAGCTAGGAGCAGCTGGGACAAGGAGGCTCTTCAGAGAATGCTACATCTCTGATATGGTGATTTCCACAGCGGGTGTGATCAATTGATAGGGAGTTAGGAGCTGAGCAAGTAGGCTAAGGAAGATTAAGACTAAATATGCAGAAGTGAGAGGGAATAGCCAATGTCAGAACTTCTAGCTTCTGGAGAAGTCAAAATGAGATCACCATTACAGAGGATGGAAGAGGCCAGGAGAAGGAATACTCAAAGACCAGAGGGAAGATGTTTAGACTGAAGGTAACTACAGGTAAGTCTGTACGTATGGGACAGGAAGTTGAGGTATTTTCTGCCTTTAACTTCATTGTTTTAAGTATCAAAGGCAAGTTCATGTGAGTAATATCCCTACTTAATGCAGACATAGGGTTATTGTTCATAATTTAACATGGAAGTATTTTAAAAGTAACAAAAGATATGCACCTTTTATTAGAAAGCAATTACCTTAATTATATAAATAAGTTTTTCATGGAATAAGTTTGTTTTGGTTTATAGCTTTACTCTAGGAAATGCTAAGAATTTGTATAATCTGATGCAAAACTGTCAAATGTTATCAAGTAAGAAATTCTTTAATATAAGAAAAATACCAAACTGACAATTATCTAAATTATATACATATTAAACATGAATAATTAGTTCCACAGTGTTCCTTAACATTAGAAAAAGTATAAGTTTTTGATGTTACATTTGTCTTTATATTTATCTGTCTTCCAAAGTGGACACATCGTTAGAAGAAATTCAAAACCAAAGACAAGGCAATATTTAAAATACACGGTGGAATACAGAATTCATCCTCCATGTGGATAAAGATAGAATAGGTAATATCCAGAAGAGATGAAGCCAAATAATTAAAAAGGAATAAAAAAGGAACAAAATCCTTTTGTTAAGCTATTTTCCCAATTTTATTTTGATTTTGGTTCAGCTTTCAAAAGTAGATTAATATAGAAAAAATAAAGTACAAGGCTGGAAAGAAGAGTACAATTTTTCTTCTTCGATGTCAAAGAAATAGCTTTCCCTGTTCCTACTAAATTGGAACTAAGCTCATAAGGATGAAAATAAATGACTAATTTCTTGGGAAATAACCTTAAGTGAAAGATTCATTTGGTCCAATAACTGCTGTTTTCAAACTCCCATTGACTTAACCTCATTCTCAAGGCCTCCTCAGTCTTTCCTTCCATTGTACCCTGTTGATATCGAGTGTACCTTAAGAGTCTGTCTTGTTATTTGCTACCAATTTGAGGAATGTTTTCCTTGTCTCATATAATTTTTTGGAAGGCTTATGTCAAATGTGGTTATTTCTTTTTTAAAACTTATTTCTAATGGAACTTGTCTAAGACCTTTAAAAATGAAACCTAAAAAATATTACAGTAAAATTTCACAAAGCAACGTTTCTACCCACTCTGAAAAAGTCCCCTGATAATCTCCTAAACATTTTTAATAAGCAACTAGCTATTAATTTTAGTCTTTTTGCTAAAATGATATAAAATGATGTCTTTCAATTTCATCTATACAAGAGCTTCACATTTCAGTGAAGAAATGGAATTGTAGAACCGAATGATCCTTCTTCCTCTCTGGCAAAGACTTGTGTTCATTTCAGAGCCCATCTTACATGATTTTTGCCAACTTAGGTTTTCAGAACTTCAGGGCTGGCCCTAAGCAAGGTATTCAGGCAGTGATAAAAATATTTTTTCTTTAAAGCAGTGGAACCCATTTTTTTCCCCAGACAAAAGTTAATTTTTCTATGAAATCCACATATATGTGAATACACGTATGTAAGATAAAATGGAACATCTGAACAGAAAGTAGAGCATAGGGTCTTGGAACTTTGCTGTTCCTTCTTGTTCCCCCTGGAGATCCTTGAAGTACCTTCTCCAACTCCATGATACTCTAAAAACTGTTCATCCGCATAATAGGAGCATGGCCTAATCCTTGGTCTCCACACCTCCTCGTTTCCTGGTTAGTCTTTCTCACCACATAGCACCTCTCCTTTCTGCTCACTCCTACCTGGTGATGGTAGCCTCCTCATGTTCCAGTCATTCCACACAGATGCTCAATTTGTACGTACTCTTCTAACAATTGCCTCAAACTACTGCACCATAGTCCCCAAAGCTCTTATTCTCTCAGAGAGTCTCAACTCAATATTTGGAAGAACACAGTTTAAACACATTCCTACTGAGTTTTAAGTGGCTGATAGATAGTCTCCTTAACCTTCCCAGATTTAAAATGTATATTTACAAATTTTAGAGAAGATAGTTTTACAGCCAAATCTTTAATTTATGAAATTTCAAATTATGTGGCTATATAATATGTACATTTCAGGCAGCCCAGTGAAATAGTTCTATTTAGTAAGGTCTTTTGGGGTCCCCTGAAATGACACATGCAGAGCATAGTTTTTATGTTATACTGACTCTTCTTAGTATCCTCCCTGGAGCATTGGAGTAGATTGCATCTCTAAGCCTTTTCTGGAACCAACCCAGAGTTCCTAATGGAGATTTAATAAAGTCATTCTTTCTATGGTGATCTTACTTTAATATCAATTTGGATCTGGGGCACTGAAATGGCTTATTTATGCCAATAGTTATTTTGTGTTAACATAGCTGTCTTCAGTGCACATCTTATTCGTCTGGCAAGATTCTTTAAATAATTTTTTTTCTCTAGTACATCTTTTGGATAAGTTGGGCTGGTGGGCAGGTCCTTGTTTCCTTTGTTCCATCAGGTAACAAGATGCAATGTTAAAGGCACTATGAGAAAAACACAGTCTAGCCCTAGAGAAGTGGATTGGGGAGGGAAGAGTCATGAGGAGGGATCTGGAGGCCAGTGGCCCAGGGGACAATGCTCCCAGAAGTCCATCTGCCTTTTGCTTGGATACATCTTTACGTCTGCAGATAATGCTACCTCTGCCTGTAACATTGATGGACTCGTCTATCACAACAATTCCTTGTTCTTTTCTGATACCAATTCAAATGTTCTATGCATTGGAGGTAACAATTACAAAATATTAAATCTGTACATTTTTTCATCATCACCCAGAATGACATTCCCCTGCCCAAATCCACCATTATGGACCCAGGAAAGGCAGAGGGGATAGAACCTTCAAGAATGAAGAAGATAATAGGAACAGTAGCTAACATTTCCACAGCAAGTGCATACCATGTATCAGGCACTACTCGAGGTGCCTTATACGATACTGATTCATTTGAAGTTCTCAGCAAACCTAGCTAAATTTTATTATTAACGTTCCAATGTATAGATGAAGAAACTGCAGCATAGAAAGATTAAGCAACTTGCCCAAAGTTGCAGAGCTTGGCAAAGTCAGGATCTGAACTCAAGCCCTAGATGCCATGCTCTTATCTTCATGCAGATGGCCTCCCTTGGCATAGGTGCCCACACAGAAGCAGCTGGTCTGGCCTGGTGCCTGGATGCCTGGTGTTGGCATTTTCTGAGGCATAGCGGGTCCTCCCTAGCCTTTTGGCCATCATGCTCATACACTATAGTCCCAGCCATTTGCCTTCATGTTTGCAATTGTTCCACTTAATGGAGCCTGTTTCTGCAAACTCTCCTTGTGGGTCCATGGGTATATGTGGCTCCCCTTTCCCCTGCATGCCATATGCAGCCCGTGAGGGCACCAGGACCTACCTGAGGCTCACCCCTCTAGGTGCCTGCCTTGACCCACAGTGCGTCATTGCTCCTGCATCATATTGGACTCATAGTCAAGCACAGTCAGGGCTTCCCCTGAAGGTTGGACCCCATACTTTCATCTTTACATCTTCAGGGGCCAACGCAGAGATAACTCAATAAACACGATTTTGAAGTTCAGATGCTGGGCATATTTCAGCTGCAGCAACAAATGAGACTGAGAAGATTTAAAAACCACTCCTCGGAAACCTTCCACTGATTTCAATTCAGAATCCTTAAAAAATATCCTTGAACAATTATCTGGTATACAATAAAGCTTATTAGCCACTCTTTTGCCTGGACACAATGTTTCTGGGTCTCTCTGGTTTGTTTCTCACAGCTTACTTGTACACAGACTTGATTTTATCATGCATGCCCTCTTTCAAATATCTTTAACTTCTTCAATAAGATAATTCCTAGTGCTGACCCTAGAAGCATACTGTCAAGGAATATGCCACATGCTGCTAGCTGACTACTTTCTCTCTTGTCCCTTGTGGCACAGCCAGGTTCTCTCATTATCCACAGCTCAACTTTTTCCACCTTCTTTCCTCATGTTGTATACACACACACACACACACACACACACACACACACACACACACATTTCTTTTCAATTACTTTGATATAGAACTTTGTCAAAAACATCCTGGAAATCTACATAATGATCTGACTGGCTCCCTTTGGTGTTACAGCATAAGCTACCTGTTAGCACATTTCCTGAATTACCAGAGCACACGTGACTAGGAATGCTATTTTTTTCCCTGTAAACTTTATTGCTCAATACATATGGCAAAAGAACTTAATGTTGCATTTCAGCAGGATACACTCACAATGCATATCTTATTTATTATGATCCCATGGTATGCTAAAGCTCTCATAGGTTAGAACTAAAGATCTCTTTTTCAGCATATCAATTTACTCTGACATAAGCAGCTACTGAGAAAATTATCCTACTTATCATGAAAGGAATAAGTAACGGGAATAATTTTTTTCAAATACTTTCAGTAAAGTCAAAAGGTATAAGAAGAAAATATCAGTACAATATGGCTTTTCCAACTTGGCAGGGGCAGGTGGAATCTATGATGAAATTGTTACCTTAGATTGGCTTTCTCCCTTGCCTGGCCGCACTTTTTGAAGTTTTTCATATACCACAAAATACATGATAAAGGGTAGTTCAATTTACTCTGAACCCCAGCAACATGGCCACGACATATTTAGAGGTGACTCCAGGGTGCATTCTCAAATATGGTGCATGCTTTCCAAATTTACAGTCTGATTTATTGCTGCCAGTTATGACTGCCAAATGCTTCTGACAGTGTGGCCAGTTTGTGGTGTCCCTAAAAATCATCAGCAATTTGAAAACATTAGCACCCGGCAATAGTCATACTTTGCAATGATTGCCTGTATTTATCACCTTACTTTTCCAGGGTACAAACTGAAAAAAAAAATCAAGGAGAGAAATTAAACTTCTCTAGCAGCAGAGAAAATACAGCACTGGAAATAAAATGCATTGTAGGAACTCAGCTCCTCCCTGTAGTCTTTAAAAATTAAAATAAACAATTTAAACTCTGTGGCTTATGTGGCTACATAGAAGAAAAATATTGTAAGTATGTATCTCTCCTCAAATACCTTTTATTTTGTCTTCACATTCGAAGAGTATTTTGATATGAGGATATTATGGTTAGGTGTGGGACAAACAATGGAGAGAATAGTTCATTGCTTCATTCAACAAATATTTGCGATGTTCTGCTCCGTGCTGGGCACTGAACTAGTTCCTGGAAATGCAGGAGTAGACAAGAAAGGCTTGACTTCCACAGGGGTCTTGCAGTTTACTGAGATGCACATTATGTTGTTACAATTGGGGAGAAGAGATGTGGGTTTCCTACAGACAGCAAAGCAAAGGTAGGCGTCCCTGGAGAGCAAGAGCGAATCTGAAACCTGAAAGATGGTTATGAACAAAGCACTGTGTAACATGGGGATGTGGAGAACATTCCAAGCTGAGGAAGAACAGTGGTAAAGGTTCCACATGGTGCCATCTTACAGGGATTTGCAGTGTGTGCAGCACCAAGGTGCTGGCCAGAAAGGTGAGTGGCATCCAGACTCTGCTCTGCTCTCCAGCTTGGACATCCTGGCATGTCACTAACACCCCACCAAAGGACACAAAAGGAGCAGATGATTGCCAAGACAAGTCCTATGAATGCATTGATTTGAATCCCAGATAAACTGTTTTAACCTAAAAACTCCAAAATGCAGTGATTGAAATAATCTGGAAGTTTGTTTTCCCTGGTGTAACATTATATGTGCATGTGGTCTAGGGCTGGTAGCATCACTCTGCCACCTTCATTGTGTTGGCCAATCTCAATGAGTCCAAACCTGCTCCAAAGGCACTATCCCTCAGCCTTCTGGAATAGAGATGGAACCAGTGAAGACACAGGCCTCGCTTATATAAGGCAAAATATACAAATAGCACACATCACTTCTTCTCACTTCCCATTGGTGAGAACCTAATCACATGACCACACCAAGACTCAAGGGAAGCCAAGAAGCATCTTCTCTGGCTGGTTGCCATGTGCTATCATCAAAGACGGGAAGAGGAAGGTTGATGGACACACAGGAAGTTGTGCAATGAGGAAGGATGGGGGGCAAGGAGTGAGATAATGATGGAGAGGCAGGCAGGGGACAGATCATGAAAGAGCTTGTTTAAAGCAAAGGGAAACCATGCTAGTGTTTTCAAAAGAGCAGTGACAGATTTATGGGTATATACTTGCAGAAAAGGCTAGTACACAGAAGGCTTGATTAGGGTAGATACAAGCTGAGGTTTCTCAGTGATTCTCTCATTTAATTCTCAGATGTCCTTGTTTACCAATAGCCCGAATTCTGCATGCAGATGACACTTATCTAAGTCACAGGGTCTCCAAAGAAATTGCCTGAAAGCTCTGATTTTAATGGAAAGTTCTTCTGTAGTTGTAGATGGAAACCTGAGATATCCTATACTGTGCAGCTGAGGATGTATAGGATCACTGTCAGTGACCTTGTGACAACCCTCTGAGTTTTCACAAGATCACCCAGGTCCCGACAGAACACATCTGTGCTTGTAGACATTGCATGACCCTGTGTCCTGGCCAAGCCACAGAGGACAGCACAGTCCCACCAGCATGCCCTTGGAGGAACGTCAGATCCCGCCATGGACAGAGGGTCCATCTACATGTCTTCTTGGCTCTGAGGAGATGGGCTGCTGAAGCCAGCACCTCCAATTCTGTCTATAGTGGAAAACAGAGAGGCCGAGGACTGAATACCTGCTATCTGAGTTGGTTCAATGGGACTTTAATCCAAGGAGGTCAGATGTGAGAAGGAACAACTTAGAAAGTCATCTATCTCACACTTGTAGCCTGAACTTGACAATTCTACTCCTATAACAACAACAGCTGCAGCAACATTCAGGTGCAACTACTGTGAGGCAGGTGTGTTCTCTCTCTCTCTCTGTACAGTCAATCTTTGAACAATGTGAGGGTTAGGGCACCACACCCTTATGCAGTCAAAAACCCACATATCACTTTTGACTGTCCCCAAACCTAATGACTAATAGCCTTGTGTTGCCCAGAAGCCTTACCAATAACATAAACGGTTGATTAACACTTGGTTTGTATATCATGTGTATTACATACTGTATTCTTAAAATAAGAGAAGTTACAGAGAAGAAAATGTTATTAAGAAAATCGTAAGGAAGAACCAGCCTGTCCAACATGGCGATACCCCATCTATACTACAAATACAAATTAGCCGGGCATGGTGGCAGGCACTGGTAATCCCAGATACTCGGGAGGCTGAGGCAGGAGAATCACTTGAGCCCGGGATGCAGGGGTTGCAGTGAGCTGAGATTGCACCACTGCACCCCAGCCTGGGTGATAAGAGTGAAACTCCCATCTCATAAAAAAAAAAAGAGAGAGAGAGAAAGAAAGAAAAAGGAAAAGGAAAGAAAATCATAAGGAAGAGAAAATACATTTACTATACATTAAGTGGAAGTTGATCATCATTAAGGTCTTAATCCTTGTCATCTTCCCATTGAGTAGGCTGAAGAGGAGGAGGAAGAAGAGGGGTTGGTCTTGCTGCCTCAGGGATGGCAGAGGCAGAAGGAAATTTGCATAAAATTGGATCCATGCAGTTCAAACTCCTGTTGTTCAAGGGTCAACTATATATAAATGCTGAATATATAATATACAGTTGAATACATATGTATGTGTGTATATATACAGAAAGGTATTTCATCTTTCCTACAACACTTTAAGGAAAATATTATCATCCTTATAGAACTGATAAGGACACAGAGCCCAGGAGAGCTGGGTGACCTGACAGCAGCACTGGTGGCCAGAATCCAAACCCAGATCTGCTAACACCAACACACACTCACTTTCCTGCATCCTGTCTTTTTTACTTCATTAAATAAAAAAGATTGATCAGTTTTCTAAACTCGATCAATGAGAGGGTTTTGGGACATCTTCCTAAATCACACTAATATGTAAACATGTATCTATACCATCTAAAATGATTATTTGCAAAGCCCATCTAAATTTGCAAACAAGTCATTGCTATATCCTATAAAAAGTATATTAGAAACCTCTAATGTTCTTATTCCTGAAAAATGGCCTGTGGCAGCTTTAGTGCCTATGAGCTGCAGGGTTCTTACCTTTATGGTTCACTCTCAAATCATTTGTTTTATGGTAGGACATAATTTCTTTTAGGATTTAAAAGAATGCGAAAAAATACAGTTAGGCCATATTAGTGGTTTTGACTTAAATAATTATAATAATTACTATAAATGATCGATTAATAGTGTTGGTTAATAATCTCAATTATTTATTTAACTGAATAATTATCAGAGCAAAAACTTGAAATGGTGTTGAAACACAGAGGACTGATTTCATAAACATCAAACCTAAAGAGTAGCTCAGTGGTTTAAAACTAAGCCTCAAAGATATAAATCAAGACTTGCCCTGGCTTTGCAGGGAATGTCACTTAAGTCAGACTCTTGAGTTGCCTTTCCAGATTCTAAACTGCCCATTGTGCAGATTTCTGGGATGTGTAGGAACATAACTGAAGACAAATTTTGATGCAAAAAAGGTTGTATTCATCCCGAGGGAAAACTTGTTGCCCACACAATTCCACTGTAAAAGACACCAGCATCTCTGCTGCTTTTCTGGGTCACAGCGAGAATGCTCCCATCCCCATCTGTGCTGTCCTGTGACCACATGGTTCCATGCTGGTCTCACTCAGCGAGACCTATCATGGTGCCATCTTGGCCACACATCTTAGATGAGTGTTTCTACGCCTCTTTGGCAAAGACAGTTAATTCCCAAGGAGGTTTTTGTTTTTACTTCTCTGCATGCAAAATGGAATGAAAGGAAAGATTAGGTTGACATTCTGGCAAGTAGTTTCCTAGGCAAGTGATCGTCTAAGAAAAATACCTTAGAAATTTATTTTCACAGAAATTTGATCAGATTTCCACACTCAGACAATCATGGGTCTAGAGAAAATACCAGCATTTTCAGTCATTAATGTGTATATCTTATGCTCTTACAGTAAGCAGAGGTATAAATACAGACCATAAATACAGACTAAGGCATCAAACCGAACGATGGTTTTCATTGCTGTAAATGGAACATTAGGGTGCTTTTCTAATTCCCCTCTCTATTTGGATTCAGAATTTAAACGTGAGTCATAAAGAATGATGAAATAAACTTCACGAATATTTTTCTTACTTTTGCTCATGGGTAAACAAAGACGTAGAGAATAAAGTGCTTTTCCCGCAAGCATATTGTCAACTAACACAGCACGCACAAGTCCTGACTTGTTGGCCGTAAGGGGAAGCCATTGTGCTTGATCACTCCTGGACATCTACAGCTGTTCTGATTGACATTTGCATAAGCTGTAATTAACTTGATTTTTAATGTAACCTTTTTTTAGTTCCTTTACTTTTATTTCCGAAAACATTTCAAGGAGGGACGTCTTACCCCACAAGGATGGGTTGGGAAACACAGAGAACAAAGCTCCTAAAAAGCTAAGATTTTTGTATTTTTTTTTTTTTAACAACAAAAATGGATTAATCCTGAAGAACCTGGAGAAAAAAAGGAGTCTTAAAAGGAAATGTTAATAATGTATGCATATTTTTGGTACATTAAAAACTCCAACGTACTAATTCAAGCACTGTTTACTTTTTGTATATAACAAGATTGCTGTATTCAAGGGAAAAACAGAAGATATTTTCTTAGTGCCAAAAACTACTTACTCATGAAGTTCGAAATACCATTATTATTAGTTGTAATTCTTGCATTTAGCATCTGTGAATAACTTCTTATATGAGAACACTATTTTGGGTCAGCTGAAGGCTAAAAATAATGAGTTGGCTTTCTGCCTTTGTGTGTGGAGTCCAATAGCTGCCAATTAATATAATGGACTTTTTTTGTTCCTATGATAAATTTCAGTAAATGAGAACAAACAGTCGTTGGTGTGTTTCGTAAATTTCCAATGGAAAGAATATATTTCTTACAAGTTTAAAGACTGGCTGCACTCTAAGCAACCAAACAATTACAAGAAGCTGCCGGTGTATTTCTGCGGTTTAGCTAAAGGGCCAAGTCGGAAGGGAAAGACATTCCCAGCATTTTCTAAAGCTAGATAAATACAGAAACGAAATATAGATGAAAGATGGAACTGCTCTCTATAGCATCTGCCAGATTCCCCAACTTTTTGGCATACTGATTGACTTTGGCAAAGGTATCCAGTAGCAATCTTTTCCATTAAAAGGAGCAGCATATACTTTATTTTACCATACTGTTTGTGTATTTTTGACCCTCCAAAACTCTCTTTTTTTAGAAGGCAATTATTTCTACAGAATTGGCTGTAATTACATTTATTTGGAACGGATGACTTATCAACAAAAAAAGCTGCAGGGCACAGCTACTGTTGAACAGATCCAATGGACCTACAGCTCGGCAGGAAAGCGTCTTTCTCTGAAACCAAAAGATGCTTTAACATGTGCCAGCATCATCTTATGCCAATCTAACACTTTTGATATCCAAACCTATCTAAATTTGAGGAATCCTGGACTGTTCAATTTAGGCAAGATAAGCTACCCAGCACTGTCATTTTCTTCTATTTGGGATCAGAAAAACTGTAACGTAGTCCAGCAGTCCTAATTTTGGTAACGTGATGATGTTAAGAAAAGGAATAACTCTCCCGTCCAAAATCAAATTTTTGTGGAATCCAATACTTCTTAACCCTGAGTTTTTTTCTGAGCTGGCAGTGATTCTATAGTAAGCTTTTGAGGATATATAAGTAACAATCTCTAAAAATATGACACGCAGCAGCAAGTAGGAAGGCAATGGTTTCTGGCTTCACTCAACTCAGGAAAGAGAAGCTCACACTTGATGAGCTTTTTATGTAACTCAGAGGGAAATTACATTTTGTTTTCAAATTTTATTGGTTTCTTCTAAACCAAACAAAAGCAAAAGATGAGGGATGCTCACCTGTTGCTATGACGTTTTTGAGTGCAACATTATGGTCAGATATTTGGATTTTAAACAGCCCCAAATTGAGGCAGACTGTATAGCTGACAGCGACTTGGATATATTATTGTTACTAATGTTATTTGCCATCTAGTGCACTCTTTCTTAATAATTAAGTAGCAGCTAATTTAAAGCAATGGAAGAGTATTAGCTTCATGTGAGTGCCAGAAAAACGCTGTGGTTTCAACATAAAGTTGGGAGCCAACAGCGACAGATATAAAATATCAAGATGTATAATTTGCCAAGTTTAAAATCCCAAAACCAACATGAGAATGCTTCACAGGTTTATATGTGCATAAAGTGAACGCTGTTTTGCACAGATTTAAAATCGTGAAGGAGTGTATCTTTTCTCAAACTTAGGTTGACAGTATAATAGTACACCTCATATAATCACAAAGTATTTGACAAAAAAGAGCCAACTGTTATTCTGTTTAAATTTCAGGATGCTAAATCCATACTAGCAGTTGGCAGTAGCTGAGTCTGGAATATTTTCAAAAATTATGAATAATTACCTTTCACATTTATAATTTACATGGATTTAACTCACAAAGCTTGCCTTATGAAAGAGTTCTTTAATGAAAATAAAACAATAATAATAAATAAAACTAGCCAAAGCTGTCAGCAAGAATTTGTCATTTTCACAAATGAGGCAGAATAATCTACAAGTTAAATATTTGGTAAAATATCCTCTGTACATCTTTTTTTGATTTTTATTGATCTATTTGTACATATTTATGTACATCTTTAAAACAACTGCAGGAACAACCTCATGATAAAAGCATATATTTGACTCTAAAACAGCCTAAATAACAGTATGACAAAAAATAGTGAATATCAACTGACCTAAGAATTTCTCATGTCAGTTGGTTCAGAAATTTAAATTCTGATTTGTCACATTCGTGGAAATCTTTTGGAGTGCCTTTCCAGAGAATCAAAAATGTCCTTGACTGTCCTTGTGTTCCACTGCCAGGGGCAAGTCTTGGAAGCCATCTTGTAAAGTATCACATTTTCTTGTCCACCACTGATTGGACAAGGGGCGGGTACTTTTCCTAAACTGGGCCAATCAGCTTTCCTTCTCAGAAATTTTGAATCTGGGGGTGGGGAATATATGTGGCCTCTTTGGGTGGCTGGATGCGTAAATCCAGAAGCAGTAAACAGTGGCAAAAGAGAGGAAGCCACCTAGAAGAGAAAGAATAAAAGGAAAGAAGAAAGAAGGAGAGATGACAGATGGAAAAAAGATGCTAAAGGCTTTGGAGCTCCTTGTCTCAGCACCTTGTTTGGGCTATCTGCTCTCTTTCCCATGGGAATTCTCTTTGGTGGGTAAGTTTGAGTTACGTTGCTCAAATATGGGTTATGAAGTAATTTATTGATATCTAGCAGATCCTGCATTGTATCCGTGGGACTTTGGATGCATGACTTAGACTTTTGAGCTAAAGCTTCCCAGTCTTTAAAGTAGGAGGCTAATAACTGGGTTATAGTGAATATTAAGTGAAATAAGGAATAAAGCACATAGCCCAGGAATGAACGCTCAGTAATTGATTGTTATTCTTTTTTAAATAGATCAACCTGAAATACAGATTTTGTAACATATATATCAGCTATATATATTAACTATTTGCTAATGTAATTATTAAGCCTAATATTGGATAATCATTCAATATTAATAATTATCACTTAATAACTGATAATTATTTAGCAACAATAAGTAATAATTATCACTTAATGTGATAATTAAGTGATAATTAATAATTAATAATCACTTAATTATTAAGTGATATTAATAAGTAATTATCACTTAACAGATGATTCCAAAGTATCTAATGAAATTTAAAAGAAAAATAGGCATGCTAGCAACTGTTATTACTATGATTATTTCTCTTTTTGTAGTAGAAAAAAGGTTTGTGAATGGATTAATTCTTCCTGTTCCCTTAATCTCTCATCCAATCTGTAATCAAGCCTTGTCTAGACCACCATGTCTCATGTGCTTACAGCGTACCAGCCTCATAGACAGATCAGCTTCCAGTTTTTCTTTCCTTTTTTTTTTTTTCTTTTTTGAGTTGGAGTCTTTCTCTGTCACCCAGGCTGGAGTACACTGGCACAATCTAAGCTCACTGCAACCTCCAACTCCCAGGTTCAAGCGATTCTCCTGCCTCAGCCTCCCAAGTAGCTGGGAATACAAGTGCCTGCCACCATGCCCAGCTCACCCAGAACATTTTGTATTTTTAGTAGAGACAGGGTTTCACCATGTTGGCCAGGCTGGTCTTGGACTCCTGACCTCTGGTGATCTGCCTGCCTTGGCCTCCCAAACTGCTGGGATTACAGGCATGAGCCACCACACCTGGCAGATCTGCTTCTAGTCTTTCTGATCCTCTCCCTACACACCTCAAAGAATGATCTATTTTTGTTTGTTTTTTTGTTTAGAGAAAGAATCTTGCTCTGTCACTCAGACTGGAGTATGGTGGTACATTCACAGCTCACTGCAGCCTCGAGCCCGCAGGCTCAAGTGATCCTCCCACCTGAGCCTCCTGAGTAGCTGGGACTGCAGTTATGCACCACCATGCCCGGCTTATGTATTTTTATTTTTGGTAGAGATGGGGTCTCCCTATGTTGTCCAGGTTAGTCATCAGAAATTCTAGGCACATTCCTACCCTATGGCTGCTGAACAAACACTTTCCCTCTGGCTGCAAACTCTTCTTACTTCATCCTTCTTAGTTAAGATGCATCTCCTCAAATATGCCTTCTCTGACTTCCCTGTCAATAGTGGGCTGTCCCTTCATTAGTCTTCATTTGAACCCCTTTGTTTCCTTGACATCATTCAGCACACTTTATAATTATTTTGTCCATTTACATGTTTTTGACCAGTCTTTTCTTATAATTGTTGAGAGGGTTATGAGAGCTTTGGGCTTGCTCTCTCCTCCTGAATTCTGGGGATGGTGAATAGAAGAACAGGTCCTGCCCATGTGGAGGATATCTACCCTGTATCTTTATTTCATTCCTTTGACAAAATGGTACTTTTGTGATGAATGTCATTTTCTGGATAGACACCAAACATGATCATTTTTGAACATACTTTTCAAGAGATTGTGCATCCAATTACCAAAACATATTTTCCTCTGATTACAATAAATTAATAATCAATATATGGGAATGGAGTGGATAACTATTTTTCACAAATAGTTGTCAATATTCTACCATTTGAAAGATGAATTTGTTGAACAGAAAATTCAAAAGCATATAAAATTGTTTTTAAGAAGATTCCATAAAGCCATGGGTCATGTCCATATCAACTAAAAGTAGAAGCGAAAAATAATTCCCTGTAGTAAAATCTTTAAATTTAAATAAACTGAAAGAAAAAGTCAAGTCAGTTGATTGATTAAAATTCTGAACAAACAAAAATATTTATCCAGGTTTTATACCTGAACTCTCATCTGGCATGAAAGCAATGGAGTAAAAATAATAATTTACTAATAATTACTAAAGCTAATTGTACATATACCCTTTGATCCAGCAATTCTGCTCCTGGGGATATACCCAACATCAATCAATGCTTATATGCACAAACATACATGTCCAGAATGCTCATAGGAGCACTATTTGTAATAGACCCTTTTAATATGTAGAGGGCCTTAAACAAAAGTTTCATTTTCATATTGTCCTTCATAAATTTCTCAAGATGTTGGATAAGTGTTGTATGATTTGTAAACGATGTCTGTGATTACATTTAAGGCAACATGTTATATATTCCCTAGAATAAACTAGAAACTGCTATCTAAAATAAATTAGAAAGCCATATCTGAGACAAATTAGAAACTAGTGTCATTGTTTATTTTAAAAAATAGGTTGAAGTCACTTACTGTGGAGTGCAAAATCTTAAAATAAGAACAGCCTATCTGCAACAAATCTGTGCATGAAAATCCTGAAGGTTTATAAAAGATTGAGCTGAATCAATAGTAACGTACAAAGCATTCTAGTGATCTATAAAAATATACAAGGCTTGAATACAATTGTAGTGGATGCTGTAGTGTGCTACCCAGCATAGCTGGGTAGAAAAGCAACTGGCTGATGCAGAATGGCTCTACATATTCATGATTACCTGAGAGGCAACCATAAAACTTAGCAGTGAGGGCTAGGGATGGTGGCTCATACCTGTAATCCCAGCATTTTGGGAAGCTGAGGCAGGTGGATCATTTGAGGTCAGGAGTTCAAGACCTGCCTGGCCAATATGGTAAAACACCTTCTATACTAAAAATACAAAAAATTAGCTGAGTACGGTGGCACATGCCTGTAATCCCAGCTACTTTGGAGGCTGAGGCAAAAGAATCACTTGAGCCTGGGAGGCAGAGGTTGCAATGAACTGAGATCATGCCACTGCACTCCAGCCTGGGTGACAGAGCGATACTCTGTCTCAAAACAAAACAAAACAAAAAACTTAGCATTGTAAATTAAGAATATTAATAGCCTGAATATGTAATAGACATAAAGATTTATTTTGTTAAAAAAATCACAAAAGCATCTGGTTTTAACTTCATATACTATAACCATTGCTAGTAACAATGTTTAATTCTGCCCAACATACTCAGACCTGTAATCCCAGCACTTTGGGAAGCTGAAGTGGGAGGATCACTTGAGGCTGAGTTCAAGACTGGCCTGGGCAACACAGCAAGACCCTATCTCTACAAACAATAAAAAAATTAGCCAGGTATGGTGACATGCACCTGCAGTCCCAGCTACCGGGGAGGCTGAGGCAGGAGGATCACTTGACAGGAGTTAGAGGCTTCAGTGAGCTATGATCATGTCACTGTACTCCCACCTGGACAACAGAGCAAGACCCTGTCTCAAACCAAAAAAAGTTTAATTTGCTACCCTTGCAGCTTGTGTATATTCTTAATAAATTAAAAGCTTGTGTATAAGAATATACACGAGCTGCAAGGGCAGAAAAGGAGGTTGGAACATTGTTAAAACTCACGAGAGAAATGGAGTCTTTGGGATGGATTTTCAGAAGAGGATATGAGAGTTGTAACAGGAAAGGCAGACATCATTCCACCATGAAGCAAGCAACCTCCCTGCCAAGTCCCCTTCCTTTTTGTGCTCTATCCTATAAAGCAGAGTTTCTCAACCAGGCTCAGTCCTTCAGAAACAGCTGCAAGCATAGGAGTCCACACATACATGTGCATTGGGCACTTCAGCTTTACCTTCCAATGGCAGTTCAGAGAGCAGCCTCTAAACCCACATTTCTTAAGTCCTTTCCTTGTGATCTGGGTGATTTGGGAAAAGTTATTTAATCTTTATGAGACTCAGCTTCTTTATCTGTAAGATAATAACAATTTCCAACTCCATAGGTTATAAAGAAGATTGAATAAAAGACTCAGTGTCCACGTGCTTTTAGAATAATGTCTGGCACATAAGAAGCTGGAAAAACAAAAATGATATGACTTTCATTATTATCTAGCTCTTTTTGCTACACTTAACAGGCTTTTCTTTTTCATTTTTTCTCACTTGTAGCTCTAAGAGGGAGGAACATTTATTTGGCTAGCAATGGGATGGTGGGAAGGAGTTGGATTGGACTTAGCAGAAGCAAGGTAGATCCATTATAGTGAAGCAGAGCTTGCTTGGATGAAGAAGACAAGTATTCTATTAGCCCAGCTGCTCCTAGGCATATTCAATTTTCCCCAAGTGCTCCTGGATACTTTAGAAGTCAACTGAATCACCTCAGAGGCAAAAGCATTGCCTAGAGCTCCCCAAGGAAAACTTAACAAGTGAGGGAAAAAAGTGGCTTTAAAACATCCTCTTGTATAAAAATCAAGATGAGAATTCTTAATTTCTATTGAAGAGAATGTGATTTTGCAAACTTCTCTATCATAGAGAAGCAAAGTGCTAAATAAATGTGAAAAAAATAGCTCCTAATGGGTTTCATAAACAGAACTATTAAAGGGCAGCATGGCCAAGTGCTGTAATTTTCAATTCCTTTTAAAGTCTCAAAAGCTACTCTAAAATAGGAGCTTGTGCACAATTCCAATGTGTAAAATAGAAAAAGTAGCTGCTCTAATCACAGTAGGTAAACCACACACAACAGCTCTCAGTATCAGCCCCTGATCTCTGTTAGGGGGACCCAAAGTTCTATGAGTCACTGTTTGAAATCTACTAATCAAATGGACACAGAACTAAACTGAACATTACAATAATTTATGATATTACATCATATATTGATTGTCTAGGTTCAGATACTTCACTTATTTGGGCCTTGGTTTCCTCATCAGAAAACATTTGCTGGGTGTGGTGGCTCACACCTGTAATCCCAACATGTTGGGAGGCCAAGGCGGATGAATCACTTGAGGTCAGGAGTTTGAGACCAGCCTGGCCATCATAGTGAAATGCTGTCTCTATCAAAAACACAAAAATTAGCTGGGCATAGTGGCAGGCATACAATGCATGTTTTCCAACTATAATGTAATTAAATAAAACAATAACAGAAATGTCACTGGAAAATTCCCAAATGTTTGAAAAGTAAATGACACAGTTCTAAAAAACACACTTCTAAATAATTCATGGGTCAAAGAAGAAATCAAACAGGAAATTATAAAGTATTTTAACTGATTGAAAGTGAAACACAACATATAAAATGCAACAGCCCATCAAAAACTTATCCATCGTGATCAAGTAGGCTTCATCCTGGTGATGCAAGGCTGGTTCAACATATGCAAATCTATAAACATAATCCATCACATAGACAGAACCAAAGACAAACACCACATGGTCATCTCAATAGATGCAGAGAAGGCCTTTGACAAAATTCAACAGCCCTTTATGCTAAAAACTCTCAATAAACTAGGTATCGACAGAACATATCTGAAAATAATAAAAAGCTATTTACAACAAACCCACAGCCAATATCATACTGAATGGACTAAAACTGGAAGCATCCCCTTTGAAAACTGGCACTAGACAAGGGTGCCCTCTCTCACCATTCCTATTCAACATAGTATTGGAAGTTCTAGCCAGAGTAATCAGGCAAGAAAAAGAAATAAAGGGTATTCGATTAGGAAAAAAGGAAGTCAAATTGTCTCTATTTGCAGAAGACATGATTGTATATTCAGAAGACCCCATCATCTCAGCCCCAAATCTCCTTTAGCTGATAAGCAACTTTAGCAAATCTCAGGATACAAAATAAATGTGCAAAAATCACAAGCATTCCTATACACCAATAACAAACAAAGAGCCAAATCATGAGTGAACTCTCATTCACAATTGTTACAAAGAGAATAAAATATCTAGGAATACAACTAACAAAGCACGTGAAGGACCTCTTCAAGGAGGACTACAAACCACTGCTCAAGGAAATAAGAGAGGACACAAACAGATGGAAAAATATTCCATGCTCATGGTTAGGAAGACTCAGTGTCATGAAAATGGCCATACTGCCCAAAGTAATTTATAGATTCAATGCCATCCCCATCAATCTACCATTGACCTTCTTTACAGAACTGGAAAAAACACCTTAAACTTCATATGGAACCAAAAAAAAGCCCGCATAGCCAAGACAATCCTAAGCAAAAAGAACAAAGTTGGAGGCATCATGCTACCTGACTTCAAACTACACTACAAGGCTACAGTAATCAAAACAGCATGGTACTGGTATTAAAATAGAGATATAGACCAATGGAACAGGATGGAGGCCTTGGAAGTAATACCTCACATGTACAACCATCTGATCTTTGACAAATCTTACAAAAGCAAGCAGTGGGGAAAGGATTTCCTGTTTAAACCTGTCTAGCCATGTGCAGAAAGCTAAAACTGGACTCCTTCCTTACACCTTATACAAAAATTAACTCCAGATGAATTACTCCAGAAGACCTAACACCATAAAAACCCTAGAAGACACCTAGGCAATACCATTCAGGACATAGGCATAGGCAAAGACTTCATTGCAATGCCAATGGCAACAAAAGCCAAAATAGACAAATAGGATTTGATTAAACTTGAGAGCTTTTGCACAGCAAAAGCAACAATCATTATCTTGGAGGTGGGACATGAGTCTAAACACAAAACTCATTTATGTTTATATGCACCTTATACACACCCAGCCTGAAGGTAACTTGGTACAGTATTTTAAATAATTTTTTGTGTGAAACAGACTCTCACTGTGTTTTGACTGCAATCAGTCACATGACATCATGTGTGGAATCTTCCCGTTGTGGCATCACACTGTCACTCAAAAATCTCAGATTTTGGAGCATTCTGGATTTCAAATTTTTAGATTAGGGATGTTCAACCCGTAAGATCCAGCCAGTGCAATCTGGCAAGAAAACTAATTAAAAGTTATTCAGGTTGAAAAAGAAGAAGAAAAACTGTTTATTCACAGATGACATGATTGCTTATGTGACACACTGAGAAACTACAATGTGTTTTTGTATAGCTTACAAAATGAAGAGTGGTTTTTACATTTTTGTACTGTCATAAATAATAATAAAAATAATAACAACAGTAGAAATAAAATGAAGAATCTGCAACAGAGACTCTATTGATCTATAAAACCTAAAATATTTATTATTTGGCCTTTTAGAGAAAAAGTTTGTTGATTCCTGGACTATGTAGAAAATTTGATGGAATCTCTAAAGACCTACTAGAATAAGTGAGTTTAACAAGATTAGAGAATATGAAATTAACATACATATTCTATTTCTACACCATTCCAATAAACAATCAGAAATTGAAATTTTAAAAATACCATTTACAGTAGCATCAAAATGTTAAATATATGTGGATAAATCTGACAAAGATTTGAATGACCTGTACACTCTAAACTAGAAAATGTTACCGAAAGGTAAGACCTGAATTAATGGAAATATCCCTTGTTCATGATCCAGGAAAGTCAATATTGTTAAGATGTTGATATTCTCCCTAAAATATATCAATTCAACACCATTCCAATCAAAATCCCAGAAAGCATTTCCTGTATAAATTGGCAAACTGATTTTAAAATTCCTATGGAAATGTAAAGGTATCAGAGTAACCCAAACAACTTTGAAAAAATAATTAGGTAGGAAAACTTAAGTTTTCCTCTTGCCTTGGTTTCCCAAAGTGCTGGGATTACAAGTATGAGCCACTGAGCATGGCCCCGTTTTGGTTTTTTTTTTTTTTTCATTGCAAAAGAAATTCAGTGAGAAAAGGGCAAAGTTTTTTAAATAAATGATGCTAATATGCCTTCCAAATGAACTTATATTCATAATTAGCATCATAGAAAGTTTACTCAAAATGGATCATAGACCAAAAGTGCAAAACCAAAAAGTATAAAACTCCAGAAGAAAGCATGAAATCCTTGTCACCATGTGTCAGGCAATTATTTCTTGGATATGCAACCAAAAACACAATTCATAAAAAAAAATAAATTGGACTTCCTCAACATTAAAAACTTCTGCTTCTCAAAAGACATAGCTAAGAGAATGAAAGACTAGCTACAGACCGGGAGAAAATTTTTGCAAATTACACATCTAGTAAGCAACCAGAATGTATACAGAACTCTCAGAACTCAATTAAAAAAACAAACAAACCAATTAAAAGTGGTCAAAACAGGTGAACATTTTGCCCAAGAAGTCATACAGCTGATATACAAGGACATAAGAAGATGTCCACATCATTAATCATTAAAAAAATTGAAATAGAAATTATAAGACACCATGACATACCTATTAGAATGTCTAAAATCAAAAACACTGACCATACCAAGTGTTGGCAAGGATGCTGTCCTATACAGCTGGTGGAATGCAAAAATAGCATACTTTGGAAAACAGTTCGGCAATTTTTAAAAAAGTTAAAGGTACACATATCATATGATCCAGCCATTCACTCCTAGGTATTTACTTAAGAGAAGAGGAAGCAAATGTCCACCCAGTGACTTGTACATGAATGTTCATAGCAGCTTTATCTGTAACAACCCAAGTTGGAAATAACTAAAATTTTAATTAACAAATGAAAGGAGGTTCAATACAGTGGCTTACACCTGTAGTCTCAGCACTTTGGGAGGATGAGGCAGGCAGATCACTTGAGGTCAAAAGTTCAAGACCAGCCTGACCAACACAGCAAAACCCTGTCTCTACTAAAAATACAAAAATTAGTCTGGTATGGTGGCGCACATCTATAACCCCAGCTACTTGGGAAGCTGAGGCAGGAGAATTGCTTGAGCCGAGGAGGTGGAGGTTGCAGTGAGCCCAGATCGTGCCACTGCACTCTAGCCTGGGCCACAGAGAGAGACTCTGTCACAAAACAAAACTAAACAAAACAAAAACAGAAAGGATAACCAAATTATGATATATCCATACAACAGACTACCAGTCAGTAATAAAAGTTGATTAATCCACATAAGAACGTGAAAGAATATGAAAATAAGTAAGCTGAGTGAAGGAAGTCAAACATAAAACCGAGCACTTATGGTAGGAACCCATTGTTCTTAAGTTCTAGAAAACGCAAACTTGTCTATATGGACAGAAAGCAGACCGTGATTGGCCTAGGTCGAGTGGGATAGGAAAGAGGAATTATGAAAGGGTACCAGGAAACTTTGGGGGATCATCATTTTGGTTTGGTAATAGTTTCATGTGTATGTGTGGGTGTATGCATATGTCAAAACTTATCAAATTGTACAACTTCAATATGTGCATGTATATGTCAATTATCTCTTAAAGCTGTCAAGATTTCTAAAAATTAAAAAAAAATTGAAATAAGAAAAACCTGTTTGATGTACATATAATATTAAAGTTAAACATGATGAATTAAACTCTAACTTACTGGACCCCTTAAGTAATCATGAACTTCTTTCTCACTTTACAGGAGAAATATAAATAAAAATAAAAAAGCCAATCAGAAACAAGTCTGTTTATTACTCTATATGTAGCAAATATTAATCGATACCAATTAGTTCTATTCAGTTGTTTAATAGCATATCACCTAGTAAACTCTTCTCAGCACTCCAAGGAATGTCTGGAATGGGAGAAAAGTGCTCAAAACTACAGTGATATT
Source organism: Aotus nancymaae (assembly GCF_030222135.1). Taxonomy (NCBI): domain Eukaryota; kingdom Metazoa; phylum Chordata; class Mammalia; order Primates; family Aotidae; genus Aotus; species Aotus nancymaae. The sequence goes on along the minus strand of NW_026988492.1, from coordinate 7,524,737 downwards.
AAGAGTTTTAATTAACAGAAAATGTATTTAGATAAAACATTAAGTATATAGGCACTTAATGAGTGTTCCTATGTGACCTTAGTCTCTAAAATCCATTTACTTGACTCACAAACATTAGCAGTATTTTTTTTCCTGTGCTAGCCTTCAAAAACGATGGGTGTGTTTGCCTCTGGGTTCATCTTTCTGGCTCTCTGGAATGCCAGTACATGTACTAAGCCTAGGAGGCAGCTAGCCTGTTGGCTGTACCAATTCAGCAGTTCCAATTGAACTGCTCTCCACTCACTCTGCCAATGCTGGACATACTTCTGGTTTCATTCGTCTGCAATCTCTTCAATTTCCTGCCTTTCAGAAAGTTATAAGCCATAATGTAGCTTTCACTTGCCTGGTATAGACATTTACAAAAACAAATCCAATGTCACCATGGGGAAAGAAAGAAGCTTGATGCCTTTTATAGGTGCTCATCAGTTTTCTACTTAATCACTTTTTCTTGCCTAGGAAAGGGCTTGCCTTGATGAGTTTTTTCCTGCAATTTATTCTTCATTGCTCTCCTATGTTACAGTTTCATTATAACTAACAAATAACTTAGGTAGCTCTTAGACTTCTCATATTTTCAACATAGTTTGTAACAAATCTGCATTTATATTCACAAGATTTTGTAATGGTACAAATCCCTGGGCTGATACATTTGAAAAGGAGGTCTGTGCAAAATCATAGAGAATTAAATATTCCTATCACATTGTATCATACGGGATTGATTAACACATTTAGAAGAGATTCTTACCTCTTCTAAAACACAAGCTGATTTTTCAACACAATTGGATCAGGAAACCCTTGTTGACCTCTTAGCGGGATTTAAACACAAACCCTTTTCAAAGTTGCTCTTCTTTTGGCTTCTAGAACTCCTGGTTAACCTCTTAACTTCTCCAGTCTAGCCTGACAGCTCTTCTTCCTAGTTTACGTGACCCGAAAGTGAAAATGTAGATATTTCCCAGGCCTCTATAAACTCTCTGCCAAAAACATCTCCTCCACCCTCATTAATGGCTTAATAACTCCCGCTGATAATTTCCGAATCTCTCCACCCTCCCCTCTGGAATTGTACAGTCCTGCAAAGAAACCACTAGCCACTAGTGAGCACTTAAAATGTGGCTGGTACAAACTGAGATATACTGGAAAACACACAAGAGATTTTGAAGAGTTGAGTACAAAGGCAGAGGTAAGTGGATCACCTGAGGTCAGGAGTTCGAGACCAGCCTGGCCAGCATGGTGAAACCCCGTCTCTATTGAAAATACAAGAATTAGCCAGTCGTCATGGTGGGTGCCTGTAATCCCAGCTACTCAGGAGGCTGAGGCAGGAGAATCACTTAAACCCAGGAGGCGGAGAGTGAAGTGAGCCAAGATCGCGCCGTTGCACTCTAGCCTGGGCAATAAGACCAAAACTTGGTCTCAAAAATAAATAAACAATAATAATAATATAAAGTATCTTTTAAGTAATTTTTATGTTGATTATATGTTGAAATAACAATATTTTGGATATACACAGTTTACCCTTGAACAACAGAAGTTAAAACTGCGAGAGTCCACTTATATGTGGATTTTCTTCTGCCTCTGCCACTCCTGAGACAGCAAGACCAACCCAACTTCTTCCTCCTCCTCTTAAGCCTACTCAATGTGAAGATGACAAGGATGACCTTTGTGACGATCCACTTCCACTTAATAAACAGTAAATATATTTTCCTTATTTTCTCAACATTTTTCTTCCTCTAATTCTACTGTACTAATACATAAAACATACGAAATACGTATTAATCAACTGTTGATGTAGGTTATTATAGTTAAGTTTTGGGGCAGTCAAAAGTTATATGTGAATTTTGACAGTTTACTGGGTCATCACCCCTAACCCCTGCATTGTTCAAGGGTCAAGTGTATTGGGTTAAATATATTACTAACATTAATTTCACCTGTTTTCTTTTATCTTTTCTTAAAATATGACTGCTGGAAAATTTAGTATTACATACGTGGCTCATGTGACATTTCTGCTGGGCAGCGCTGCTCTACACCTAAAATTCAAACTAACTATTCAAACTGAACCCATTAGAAACTGAACTCATTGTATTCCAGATCCTGCTCCTTCACTGTCAGGACAGAATAAACCTCAGCCTTCAGGAGACAGATACACTGCATTATGATTGGCCATTGCTGTTGAGGAAATTGTCTAACAAAGCAGCTAACCCTAGGATCAATCACTTATGAATAGGTGACAGGGTGACTCTAGTCGTTGTCAAAGAGCCTGTCAACTTTCACTCACTGGCAGCTGCAGCAAGAATGTTTGTACGACTGGAAAATAACACAGCAAGCATTTGACTAGAACCGGCGGCAGCAGTAAAGAACGAAGACAGCCAGGGTTTTGCCAAAATACTGTATAAAGTTTACATGCATTCAAAGTCAGAAATGTTAGCAGTCACACATTTAGTTGTGACACATCCTCTGCAGGTAATTAAACCACCCTGATGTGCCAAGTTTTTTTTGCATTATCTGGCTCATGAAATCTTCATCTTCATCTAGGCTGAAATCTGGAATAATTTTTTATAGGCTTTCCTTTATTCCCATGTCCAAGCAACTATCAAATTATGATTCTACCAACACCCAATATGCCACACTTACATTTTTTTCCTCCTTATAGAAAACCAGAGAGAGGAAACAGAGGTTCTTATGCTTCCCTTATGACCTCATGAGTTCTGGGGCTCAGAAAAGAGTAGGAAAAAAAGGTTGAAAGAAGCAATTTCCACATTGCATATTTTTGCTGATAACACACCATGGCAAGGCCTGCTCCTATGTTACTGCCAAGTAATTTACCAAAAAAAGTACCCTGTTCCTTACAGTTATTCTCCAATAGAAATAACAAGTGGTTTGAAATGCAAACAGACTAAATAGAAAGGCCCCCAAGAAACCCAAAAATAACCCAAGAAAGGCTCTAGAACATGACAGACACAATTTTCCTTCTTTGCTGTTTTCTTTTCTGTCCTTCACCCTAATCTTTCTTATTACCTTTCTTTTTCTAATTCTAAAGTTTCTCTTTACAGAAACTTTCCTAACTGTGTGGGTGGGTGAATACAGTTCCATCGCTTTACAAGGAAGAATAATATTCATAAATGATTTTGGATTATCTATTGGTTTGCATCAGAAGAAATCATTGCAAGTTTCCTATATACCAGGCATTTATGTCAACTGAACCATTACAGGTACACCTTAATATATTTTAAAACTTTTTGAGCTTAAACTAACTGGCAGTTGTCTTATGCATATGCTGTATGTCAGACCTTTTTCCTGGCTGCTGAAATTTTACAGTTTCTTTTTTTTCTTAAAGGCTGCATACTTAGGTTGTGCAAGTCCCTGTTCAATAAAAGTATGTATAATTTTAAATTAGAAATACCTTCCTTTTTGAAATGGGAACACAGTCATCTTAAGATGATGGCATTTTTGTCATTCCTGAACAACCTGAAGTTAATATTCCAATATATTTTTTATAATTTACTTTTAAAAATTGTTACTTAGTTTAAAAGATTCTTTTTTTCCCTCCAGATTTTTGCTTGAAGAAACTAATCTGGCCTAATTTACATGCCATAAAAACAGATTTACAATGGAAAAGTTGACACATTCAAACATAAGTTGAGTTTAATTTCAGAAATATTAACATCATATTCTTCCACTGGAATAGATTTCAAGAATTAATTAAAAAATAATTGCCTCAAAAATTACCAATTGGTATATTAGGAGTACTATTCCTCCTAAGATGTTTCATATCTGGTATATCTAGATTTGACTAGATATGACTAACTGGGGTTTTTAACTCTTAGCTAAAACAACAAGTCTATTTTGGGCATATGTTTTAAGATGTAAATACATCTGGTTATCATAGGCTCCAAATGAAGGTAATAAACAGCAAAATTATATTGTACAAGGAAACAGGCTATAGAAAAGAACTAATATTTTTAATCAATTTTTCCTAATACATGTAAGCTGTTCATGTACTGTAAGTATTTTTATATTGCCAGCAAAATATTCTAGGCAGTTTGCAATGTGTAGATAAGTTAGAGTCTCTTTACAGACACTTTCCTAATGGTCTCCTGATGCTCAAATTTAAACAAACGAACAAACAAATAAACATGTCTCGGAATCTATCCATTGTTATAGTTTAGCCTGTCAAGCTCCGCCTAGTTACTGTTTCAGCCAGTTCCTTTGGTGTTTAGCTGGTGCCTATGGTTGTCTCTATCCTTTATTATTTATGTGTTAAGTAAACACTGTAGCCAATAGAATTATGAATACTACTTCTTGTTCATGTGCTGTACATTTTCTTTCATCAAAACCAAATTATGGAATGATTGTTTTACTAAGTACGTTTCTATCCTTTAATTTAGAAAAATTCTGTCTCCATATAACTTTTCTGCAGCATAAATCATTGTAACATACAGGCATGGCGGCTCACTCCTGTAATCCCAACACTTTGGGAGGCTGAAGCGGGAGGATCACTTGAGGCAAGGAGTTCAAGACCAGCCAGGGCAGCATGGCGAGACCCCGTCTCCATAGAAAATTAAAAGAATTAGCCAGGTATGGAGGCATGCACCTGTAGTCCTGGCTACTTGGGAGGGTGAGGCAGAAGATCTCTTGAGCCCAAGAGTTCAAGGCTACCGTGAACTATGATTGCACCATTACACTCCATCCCTGGGGAACACAATAAGACCTTGCTAAAAAAATTCACAATAACACATGGCTTGAATGCAGCTGTGACACAGCAGGCTGGCACTTCTGTGTGTCTGAATACCTCCTTTAGAGAAATCTTAGTGATGCCTAAGTTTCTTTCCAGGCTACATCAACCAAACTTGGACTAAACCACAAAGTCATTCAACTGTACCTTTACTGCACCATTCTCATGCATGGTAATGCAGTTATCAGCATCTTCTGAGAGTTGGTACAAGGCCTGAGCTGTTGCCCGATGCACGTTGGTGTCATTTGATTTCAGGTAACGCACTAGTGGAGCCACTGCTTTGTGCTCACCGAAGGCCACTCTGTTCCTGCCCCACATACAGCAACGTGAAATAGCTTCTGCTAGATGATGCCTCAGTTTATTGTTATTCTGTGCAAAGAAAAATGAATTGGGATCTGTGCATCACAATGACTCTGTAAGATCATGTCTATAAGCACTTTATGTTTATTAACCATTAAGACACCAATGAGTCTAGAGAGAAGGGCCAGTTGGCTGGTTACTGAGGCGACATCTTGAAGGAACTAGTCTTTTTTAGACAGAATCTCACTCTGTTGCCCAGGCTGGAGTGCAGTGGCACGATCTCAGCTCACTGCAACCTCTGCCTCCTAGGTTCAAATGATTCTCATGCCTCAGCCTCCCAAGTAGCTGGGATTACAGGTGCCCACCACCACTCCTGGCTAATTTTTATATTTCTAGTAGAGACGGGGTTTCACCATGTAGGCCAGGCTGGTCTCGAACTTTTGGCCTCAAGTGATCTGCTCGCCTTGGTCTCCCAAAGTCCTGGGATTACAGGTGCAAGCCACTGCACCCGGCTGAAGGAACTAGATTTTTGGTGGGTTGCCAATTGACAAACGTTCAATCTTGAGTTTTCTTGTTATGAACTGAATGTAGTCAGTGCACTGAAAGATGACCAGGCATCTGACATCAGTCATTTGCTCAAGGCTAGCTTTTCTTTCGAGTAGGTCTACTAGACAACACAAAATTACAGATCAGCAAGTTGTTTTGGAATGCAAATATTTAAAGAATATTGGATATTCTTTTTTTTTTTTTTTTTTTTTTGAAATGGAGTTTCGCTCTTGTTACCCAGGCTGGAGTGCAATGGCACGATCTCGGCTCACCGCAACCTCCGCCTCCTGGGTTCAAGCCACTCTCCTGCCTCAGCCTCCCGAGTAGCTGGGACTACAGGCGCGCACCACCATGCCCAGCTAATTTTTGTATTTTTAGTAGAGACCAGGTTTCACCTTGTTGACCAGGATGGTCTCGATCTCTTGACCTCGTGATCCACCCGCCTCAGCCTCCCAGAGTGCTGGGATTATAGGCGTGAGCCACCACGCCTGGATACTGCACTTAACTGGGATAAGTAGATTGACTTGATTTCTCCACCCTAGGAATACCTCTATATATTATTAATACACCTTGGTTCCCTTGACTCCTAAGAAAGAGAAGAGAGTACAGCAAATCCAATGACACATTTTGGGTCTTCCATTTTCCTTTCTGTATTTTTTGATGCAGACTATATCCTTCTTCATATATGTAGTTGCCTTGCATAGACATACTATAACTGCATCGGATGGTTTTGTATTTATTGAGAGCACTGTTCTTTTGATTCAGGCAACAACTTGGTGCCCTTAACTGAATCTGACAGATACTCTTAGCAACTCGAAGTCTGCTAGACCAAGCATCCTTCCAGTGTTTGAATTTCTGCTCTGCTACTTTTCTGCCAAGTGGTAGTCCAAGCTATGCTCAAATACCTCTGGTCATGGTGAAGTCATTGTCTCTCAAGGCTGCTTATACTGTCTGGCACCGCTCTGGATAAACAACGCAATGATTGCCAAAGTCTTCTAGCTCAAGAATGCCATCGATCGAAGCTTGCTAAGCTGGGGGAGGCACATTTGACTTCTAACGTTGGCATGAAAAACCAGCAAGAATCATAACCACGATGGTGGTGGTGAAGATGATAGTTAACACTTACATAATAGCGTCTGTATTTGCCACTTCACTTGCCAGTGGCAAATAAAGAACAGCTTCTATTTTATAAGGATCTTGCAATATTAACATTTTATAGTTTAAAATACACTTTCACATATATTAGTCCCAGAGAAACTAAATGAGTTGACCAAATCTCATACCTCATAAGCAAGGGGTATTAAACTTGAATCCAGGTTTCTGGACTAAAAACGCATTGTTTTCATCGTGACACCATGATATCTTATGACAATAGGCATTTAAAACAAAAAGATATGTTACTTACTGTATTTGCCAACTTGGACAATAAAGGAACAACTCCATGATCTGTAATAACAGCTAAATTTTCTTGATCTTTTGCTATGTTGGTAATGGCAGCACATACACTTGCCAGAACTTCTTTGTTATCTGATTTCAGTAAATTGACAATAAGTTCCAAACCACCAACAAAGGAACGAACCATTTCCCCAGCATCCTAGACAAAAATAAAAATAAAGATGCTATCAAAACTAAGCCCACATTTAGGCATTTTTTAAGAGGCAGAATGTAACAATACAGCTGTGAGTTACATCTTTGGCATGAAAGACAACTTTAGATTCATTTATTTCTATATTACATATTTCTACATATATATGTATAAAGCATGTGTGTGAACTATATATATATCTATATAAATATATAACATACAAAAATTCAGTTTCAACAAATATTTATTGATTAACGATTACATGAGAATCACTGTGTTAGCTACTGAGGATAGCAAAGTTATTAAAGTACAGTTGATTCTTACTATTTGCAGTAGTTTTGTTCTATAAAGTAACTGCAAACACTGAATTAGCCAATACTAAACTGTTTCTCTTAGGAGAAAAATAGGATTAGGTTCCTGCAAGCCTCTGGCTACAAATTTTCATCAGCTGATGGACACATAACCTTGTTTTATGTATATTTCTGTTTGAAGACACCTTATTTCATATATATGGTTCATTCATTCACATTGAACTCATGACCAAGAGCATATAACTCATGAATGGAGCTTATTTAACACAGATATTTTCTCTTTCAGGCACTCCACAGCCTTCTTGAGCTTACAAACCACAGGTCGCACTTCAGCATCACACCTGGGGGCCATTGAGAACAGTGAAATAACCAACAAAAAGCACAAAAATGCAAAATATGGCACTAAATGGACCATAAAATGGACCCTTGCTTACAGTATGAGAACTGAAACAAGAAGGCAGAGAATCGACTTCATCAACCTCAGCTGAGAACATGTGCATTGGAAGACTCAAATTTTTCACTTCTCTGTGCATGTCCAAGAATGACTGTTTTGATTAGGGGGTTACAAGTAAACTTGAACAAGTAGGCGAATTCCCAAGGAGAATCTGTGAATAATGTGGATCGACTCTATATATTCTTTTGCCACCATGTTGCTTACAACTGGTGGGGAAGATGGGGCATTAAGAAGTTACAAGTATAACAAACAGCACTAGAAGGGGGAGGAGATGAAGAGACTAGAAATCCTTAAATGAGGGAACCTCAACTCATATAAAGGTTCAAGGGCTGATTCCCCAAGGTCTAAGGGACAAAGAGTTATCCAGTGTGAAAGCGATTCTGGTTGGACAAATCATCATGTTGCATAGACCTGGGAATGAGAGAGAAGGTGACTTTTTTTTTTCTAGTTCAGAATGACTGGAGCATCAAATAAGAAAGGCAGCATGGGAGAAAGGGAGACGTAAGAGGTGAGAGCTTGAAGGGTCTTACCTTTAAGATCCTTCAGGAAGCATCTTGGTAAAGAGTTTGGAGTTCATTTTTAAGGGCATTAGAAAGCCCCTTAAGAGGCTAAAGTGTTGTGGGGGAAGAATTTGTATCAATTTTGTATCTTAGGAGATTTCTCAGAATTACAGGGTGCAGGGTTGGGGTGGGCGCAAAGAATGGTATAGGAAACACAGAGGCTATTTCCTTAGTCGTCATGGGAAGAAGTGGTGATGGTTTGTATGAGGGTGGCGGTGGTGCTGGTGTATGCCTGGAAAGAAGAGTGTGGATTTGGGAAGCCTGATTGGAGAAGATAGGAGTGAGTGATTCAAGATGATTCCCATGTCTCTGGCTTAACTTAGTAGGGCTAATGTTGGAAAAGCTGGTTTGGTTTGGCTTGGTTTGGTTTTCTTAGGGTGGTATATGGTATTAGAAGACCTAATTTGAATGAAGTATCCACAGACACTTAAGTGGAACTATCTAGGATGCAGATGAATGTATGGATTTGGAGCTTACACACACACAAAAAAACCAGTCTGGAAGTGGAGATTTGGAAGTTATTAGGATGAAAACTGTTACTAAAATCACGCAAATTAGACAGTGGGGAGTGAGATAAGAGTGGGCTCTTTCTGGTGTCCCAGGTGTGGGCCAAGAAAAAGGATTTGTTAGAAGATTCTGGAAACAGATCTCCTCCTTCTCTGAGGTTGTATGGGAGTCAGTGTGTAATGTCCACCAATTATTTGGCTCTATCACTTTCTCAAATAATAGCAATTCACATCTTTTGAGTCCCAACAGTGTATCAGGCATGGTACTATGTACTTCACATAAGTTATCTCAGTTAAACCTCACAGGAGCCATGCAAAGTAGGTATTATTTCCATTTTAGATTTTTAAAACAGAGGCTTAAAGAGGTTGAACCTTATAAATTAGATTGTATCCCCCATGAAGGTAGGCACCATGTCTTACTCAACTGAGTGATCTTAGAAACCATAAATCTGATGAGCTCATCTCCATACACAACAAATTCTTCCACAGCTCCCCCAGCCCTTAGGATAAAATTCAAACTCCATCACGTTGTTTGCAAACAACGAGGTGCACCCCTGGTTTATCTCTCCAGCCTCAGCTTCCCTGCCCTTGACACCTCTTCTCCAACCTCCCCCCGACACACCCTGAGCCAGTGGCTCCCTGTATGAGCTAATAATAAGAATCCTGGGACTCATCCCCTGAGAATGTGATTCATTAAGTTTGGCGTGGGGTTCCTTAAAATATTTGTATTTTTAAAAACTCTCCAGCCAGTATTGGGAACACCACTTTATGAATTAGTCCTTCAGGTTTCGTGTCCTCAAATGTGCGTGTCTCCACAACTCTGCACAAACCTTTTCTGCCTATCTTCCTCTTAGCTTGGGAATTCCTACACATCTTTAGCTACCAACTAAGGTATAATTTTCTTCAGGAAACCTTTCCTGAACCTCACGTCCGAGTTAAGCAGCATCTTCCATAATACCTGGTTCTCCCGTATTATAGCACCTATCACTCCAGGTAGTTGTGGTTTTTTGTTTGCCTTTGACCCTGAACTATAAGTTCCAGGAGGGCGAGGACTCTTTTTGTCTTGTTCATTGTTGTATGCCTCGTACCTGTGCCAGTTTCTAGCAGTTAGTAGATGCTCAATTAACACTCATTAAATTTGATTGTTTGCAAACTCACGGACTTAAAAGGGAGCTTTCACTGTGGGTACAACAAATCAATCTAAACTCTTAATAAGTAATGAAAGCAGGACGTAAGTCAGGTTCTACCCAAGTGTGAGGACAAAGCCACCTTCTCTCCATAACACGTTGCCTTACCTGATCGCTGTGAATAGTGACAGCAGCAATATTGGTGACCTGGATCTTAATGCTAAATCTAAATACAATTTCTGATAGTTAGGAGATACTTCTAAATTCTGATGTATTCATAAACTTATTTGGAAAATATTTAATTGACATTCTCTGTAAAAATTTTTATGCAATGTTAAAGAAATGATTGTATTTTCAGTTGTCTTCTACAATGTTACCTTACTACACTTCTATGCATTAGCATGCTCTCAAATCAAAATATTATAAACACGAATGTATTAACCTTAAAATATCCAACATTATTTAATCCTAATTACCCTTTGAGGCAGTTAGTGGTGGTAGTTGGAGCAGTAGTATTTGCATGCCATAGGTGAAGAAAATGCAGAGGAATAAATTAATATGTAAAAGGTAAAATGACAGAGTGGTAGAAGCAGGATTTGATTCCAGACTGTCTGACCCCAGAGCCCCTTTACAATATTGCGATTTGTAAATCTTAACTATATACTTGGCTCAAATGAGGCCATGCACATGTAAATTCAAAAGCAAAAACAGCGGTTCTTAGAATTTCAGGGCACTTCAAAAGCACAGCCCCAAAGCTCAACTTTTCCAAGGATCATCTTGGTCCATTTGTGTTACTGTAAAGGAACACCGGAGGCTGGGTAATTTATAAAGAAGAGATGTTTATTTGGCTCATGGTTCTGCAGGCTGTACAAGAAACATGGTGCCAGCATCTGCTTCTGGTGAGGGTCTCAGGAAGCTTCCACTCATGGTAGAAGGTGAAAGGGAGTAGGTAACATATGGTGAAAGGAAGGAAGCAAGAGAGGGGAACGAGGTGCCAGACTTTTAAAAAGACTTTTAACAATCAGTTCTGGGCAGGTGGGGGGAACTAATAGAGCAAGAACTCACTTGTTACGAAGATGGCACCGAGGTATTCATAAGGGATCAGCCCCCATGACCCAAATTCCTCCCATTAGGCCCCACTCCAACATTGGAGATCAAATTTCAACATGAGATTTGGAGGAGAAAATATCTGAACAATCTCAGTGATCTTATAGGTGTCAATAGTCTCATACATTTGTCATAACAAAATCACAGAACTTATTTATTTATTTATTTTTCAAGAAAAACGGGAGAAATTCTGGACAGATGATAGTGGCAAAGTGTGTGAATCTTACTCTCCCTATGAAAACAGTGCAGATAGTAGAGCAAAACCAAAAAAAACAACTAGTTTTGTTGTTGTTGTTGTTGTTGTTTGAGACAGAGTTTTACTCTTTTGCCCAGGCTGGAGTGAAGTGGTGCGATCTCGGCTCACTGCAACCTCCATCCCCCAGATTCAAGCAATTCTCCTGCCTCAGCCTCCCGAGTAGCTGGGATTACAGGCACATGCCACTATGCCCAGCTTATTTTTCTATTTTTAGTAGAGATGGAGTTTCACCATGTTGGCCAGGTTGGTCCTGAACTCTTGACCTCAGGTGATACACCTGCCTCAGCTTCCCAAAATGCTAGGATTACAGGTAGGAGCCACCATGCCTGGCCAACCAAGGCACTTCTAAGGGAAAGAATAAGACATTATCATTAGACTTTCCAATAGTGATGTTTTAGGATGAGAAAAAGTGAGTGACACCTCTAAGCTACTCAAGGAGAGAAAATGCAAATCAACATTCTAATATTGAATCAAAATGACTTTCAGAGTGAAAAAAAAAAAGTATAGCTCAAAGTATAAAACTTTTGTAAACATGGAAGGTTTCCAGGAATGATGTTAACACAGGTCCTTCACTTGAGAACAAATGTCAGATCTCCAAAAAGACTAGAAGCACATTGACAAAAAGGCTGTCAATGTCTTAAAATCCTATATTGGCTTCATTTTCCTTCAGAATAACCGTTAGCATGACATTCAGGCATTTTCCCAATCTGGCCCAACCTCACCCTCTTCTTTCCCAGTCTTCTCTTTGGCATAATCTACACTTCAGCCTCCTGGGATACTGTATCCTAAAGTGCCATGTTCCTGTACATCTTTGAATCTGCTATTTTCTTTACTGGGAAGGACTTTCAAACTCCCACAAACTCCTACTTAATCCTGCAAACTTGAACTCAACTTTTAATAGCAGCCAATTATTTGCTTAGGGCTCAATTATGGCCAATAAGGTCTGAGATGATGTCTCTTAGGAATCCTCTGGGAGTTCTCCTACTTAGAGGCAGGAATCATCACAGGTCACACTAAGGAATGGCAAAATAGAAAGGAAAATAGCCAGGGTCAGCTACACTTTGGTTTGTCCAAGCGTACTTTCCAGTACACTTACCGTGTTACAACTTACCTCCTCTATACGAAGTGTTCCCTGGTGACACTGTTGAGCTGCAGAATTGACGAATCCTAAAATCTGATGTGGTAATTCACAGCTAAAGGCATCTGTGGCCATTTGTTGTTTATACTGTAATAATTTTCTTACAGATACTTCCCTCATTAATTCGTGAGCTCTTCTAGGACAAAGATACCCAGTCTTCTTGTTCTTTGACTCTCCCTGGGGATATAGGCTCCTGTCTATCACTCAGTGAACATTCAATAAATATTTGTTGAATTGTGAAAAATAAAAAAGGGGGTTTTGACTTTAAGATACTTGGCCATAGTTATAAACACTTAAAAGGAACAGAGTATTAGCTATGTCTGATGGAATATAAATTGATGAGATCAGTTCAACAGGCCAAATTCCAAATCAGTTTTGCTCCTCTGGAGTTGGCCTTACAGCGTCTAAAGACTTCCCGATTCTCCAGTTGCTTAATCAGTAGGGATGGTCAGCCACAGCACCGGGGCTGTACTGGGAAAAATGACAAAAGTGATCACATCTGCCTCCGATCCAAGAACTTCCTAAGGTGCATGGTATGAGATACCAGGAGCCAAAGTCCCAATGAGATCACGGGGACATCTCACTAGGGTCCCGTAAGGTTCCTAATCTGTGGGACAGGAAAACGTTAGGCTCAAAAGCCTGCAGGTCCCTCCAAAGCTTATTTGTTTTGAAGGTGAGATTTCTTTCTTTTCTTTTCTTTCCTTTTTAGATTTAAAGATTTTAAACATATGACGTCTTGCCTTGCATAGTTTCTATGGAAAGGGAGGCAGTATATTTGAGGATGGAAAAAGTAATTATTCTGCCAAAACTGTCTTTCACTAATGCTGAACGACTGGGCAAATTCACCACATTTTCCACCTTCTCACATGTCTTAGAAACCTCGTCTTTGCCAGTTTCACCACTGGTACAGTATTGGTTATGCACAATTCAAATGTTCATCTGTAATGGCAAAACCCTTAATAATAACAACAATAGTAAAAACAACAACAGGCTAATTTTTTGCAATTTATAAAGGACTTCCACATGCATTATCTCATATGATCTTCACAACGTTGTCTTAAAGAGGCATGGCATTTTTGTTCTATAGACACAAAGGCTTGAGATTCATGAATAGTGACAAAACAAAAAACCGACCTTAGATTTTTGGAAATCTTGTTTAACATTTTTTTCACTCTACGCTGTGCACTTAAGACTTGGAAGCACCCACAACTATTTATTAGATTAAACCTAGTTCATAGAGAATCAAAAGAACCTTCACTACTTAGGAGAGTAATAATTTTTTTAAAAGATGAAGTTATTTTACCAATATCATTCCCTAAGACAAATAAAAACAGTGATTGAGAAAGAGAATATGAAATGCCTTCATAATGCTACTAAAGTAAAGGTTGGATGGTCAAATAAGTAGGAAAAGGTGTCAAGTTCAAAGTAAACAAAATGAAGTAGAATACACAAGATGAAAAATAGAAAACAGCAAAATACATTTGGTTAAAATTAAGCTAATGGAAAATATTAAGACATTATTTATAGATTAATGAATAAAACAGAAAACTGGGTGTTTTGACGTAGAGCAATTAAATTAATGGGTATGAAATTCCTTCTCTTGCCTCCAGTGAAAAGCACTGGCAGTTTTCTGATGAGGTGAGATATACATAATGCAACTTTAAAACACATACAAGGAAAGCGTAACATGACTCAAGACAAAAATTTTTAACCAGAAGAGCTATAAAAACACCGCTCTGGGCCATATAGAGCGCAGGATGCATAATACAGTATTTTTAAAAGATTTTAAAATAGCACATCACATATAAAAAATTTTTTTAATCCTACTCTCACATTAGAATAGCATGTCAGAAAAGCAAAAACTGGACAGGCAAATCTTGTCCTCGAAAGTATGTTTAATAAACTAAATCCTTTAAAAATTCTCAGTACAGCCTATATATCCTCAAGCACACAGAGCTTGTTTGCGTTTCTCTATCACAATAAGATCCTTGTTCTATTCCCAGTAGTTAACAAGTTCAACAACTTTAAAAAAATTATTGCTGATTTAGACTTACCTTACCCTACCAAATGTAGTACTTCAAAAATCAAAATTAGAATATCAACTATGACCCTTGCCCTTGTGAATCAAAGGAAATGAAAATTAGCTTGGGTAAAAGAAATGATACAGCCATTACAGTCTAGATACATAGCAAAAAATGCATTACATGTTGAGAGTAGCTTTATTCAACTGAATCACAAGAAAAACTACAACAACAAAAATAAATGGAATGCTTCTGATTCGTTTCTGCTTCCCTAGACTGATTCAAGATAATTTTCTTAGATTTCACAGACAACTGTGATTTTTCTATTTTCCCATGCCCTGTGTTGATTCTGCTTTAGATGCAATATTCCATTAATGAGGAGGTCTAAATTGTGAGGTACCATTGTGTAACCAGAGGCTTACAGAGTTAATTACATGACATTCTTAACCAATGATGTATTTCAAAGAACTTTATAACAAGTATAAGGTGCTAAACAAATGTAAGTCATATATTATCATAAAATAGCAATTATTTATAAAGTAAAGTGTGTGTATCTATGCATATGTCTTTTATATAGGAATTTATGTATATATTAAAGAGTTTTAAATATACATATTTAAATGTTTTTCCTGCTTATACTCAGTAACCCATAGATTAAGAAGAGTAAAGTAATTTACTGTTCAGATTCAGACAGATGCTTCTAAACAGTGAGTCGTATGGATCAGGCTAAGAACAACACTTGAAATCATAATTACAAGAAAAAAAATCTAACTATATGATGTATTATACTCCAAAAACAAGGAGTCTTCAATTTACGAAGAGATTATTTTCCAAAATTTTGCTTGTTGGATCTGTTACATAATATTTTTCTGTAGATATGTGGTTAGCTTCTGAACTTGGTAGATAAGAGTCTACTAACTTATAACAAATGTAAACTATAACATGATATTAACTGTAATCTTCATCTTTATGAATGCTTTCCTAATATTGGAAGCCAGCTGTCTGGTCTCCCTCATCCTTTCTGCTGTGTACCTTTAATCAATTTTCATATTAAATAGTTTGCATAGGCCTACTCTCTCATTTATCAAAGTTCCTCCAAAAATAAACCCAGAGTTTAATATGGAATTCCAGATGTGGTCAGACTAGAGCAGAGTGTAGTGGAATTCTTATCTTCTGTGATCTAGTCATGGTACTTCTGCTGGTGTGGCAAACTCCATGAGCTATTTCAGTGGTCATGTTACTCTATTTGTTCACATTAAGCTTTAAAGTCAGCTGAAATCCCTGTATCTTTTACAAATGAATTACTATAATTGAGACCAGCCTGGGCAACACAGCAAGACTTCTGCTTCTAAAAAAAATTAAAAATTAACTGGGCATGGTGGGCACCTGTAGTCCCATTTACTTGGGAGGCTGAGGTGGGAGGATCACTTAAGCCCAGGAGTTTAAGGCTGCAGTGAGCTTTAATCATATCGTTGCACTCCGATCTGGGCAACAGAACAAAATCCTGTCTGCAAAATAAAAATAAAAATACTAAGAAGAATGAGTTGGCGAAACATCCAAAGCACAGTGTAGCTGAAGTTCTAAGCATGTTGAGTTTAGGTCCAGAAACAGACAAAGCAGCATTTAGTTTAGATTTTACAGGACAATAAAACAGAAGTGTTTCAGGCAGGGGAGCCAAATCTAGTTCACTTCCTGAAAACAAGTATACAAAGGAGCTTCCACATTCATGAAAGGAGACAGAAAAACATTACTACTAAAGGTTGCCTGTGGCTATTTCTCATATGAAGCCGTGTGCCTAGAGAGGTCAAATTGGACCCAAACTTTCGACTAGAAACTGAGCAAGGGATAAGGAATATTTCACACTTGGGGCAGTTGCTAAAGCTGGGGCTTGTGAAGCAAGCATGCTGGAGAAGGACAGTCTGCCTGAGAGAAGAGAAAACAGCCAAACTTGGATGGACACAGCATATCAAATTTGAATCAGAATAATTCCCAAGCACAGAGATAATCGTCATGAGTGATTCTCTCACACAGGAATTTTGCTCAGTAAGAGAGCTGGGGGCCAGGCTGGAAAATGGAGAAGTATCTTCCAATCCCACTGTCCCTTAGTCTTATGATCTCATAGGTTCTTTACTGGTGGTGTTGAAGCTCCACAACCTCAAAATCTCTGCCGTCCCACATTTTGGTGTGCTGTCTCTCAGTCCCACTGTCCCACATTCCGATCTCAGTCTCACAGCGACACTCCCACACTCTTCAAGTCTCCCAGCCCTGAGTACTCAAAGATGACTGCAGCTTTGCAATTACGCATTCTCACACTCTCATGGTAAAGCAGTCCTGTGGTCTCAGTTATGTTGGCCAATTTGAAATTGGTGATCACACATTGATAATGATGGTAACTGGCCCAATTACATGATTTTCTTCTGCAACATTCACCTGTCAGACTATAGTCATGAACAAAATGGATGAATGCTCCTTCCAGGGTTGAGAATTAATTAGGCAGTTTCCATGGAAAGAAAGAGAGTAGATGGACTTGAAGGTGGCGCGTGCCTGTAATCCCAGCTACTCAGGAGGCTGAGGCAGGAGAATTGCCTGAACCCAGGAGGCGGAGGTTGCGGTGAGCCAAGATCGCGCCATTGCACTCCAGCCTGGGTAACGAGAGCGAAACTCCGTCTCAAAAAAAAAAAAAAAAAAAAAAAAAATGCAGTGCGTGCTGTGCAATATATCCATGGAACAAAACTGCACTTGAACCCCTTGCATTTATACAAACAAAAAATGCATATCCAAAAAAATGGAGTAAGTATAATGATAGATCACGGAACTAATGTGTGCAATAAGGGAACTGAAGATAACCAAAGGCTGGTGGATAGAAAAAACAGTGAGATCAATGGGCAGGGAGCCAGATGGGGTCACAGAGCAAGTGAACCGGAAGAAGAGGCCATCTGGGGTCCTAGTCAGCGTCTGAGACAATGAATTTTGAGACGGCACAGTTTCTGATCATGACAGAGAGCATTGTTTGATGCTGGGCATTCTTGGCTGGGGTGAATATAATGATATGATTACTTTAAAAGGTAAGTTATTAATTTAATAAGTAACTAATAACCAACTGTGTTTTCAAAATGAAGTGGTTAAGTGGTTTCATAAGTAGCTAGTGGCTGGTACATAATTTTGTACATTCCTGTTTAGAATAGGTGATGCTTTTCATTGTAAGCTACCATTTTGTACACTGTGTTACCCTTCTGTCAATTTAATCCCTTGGTAGACTAGTAGCCTCCATTGTAGCTCTTTGTGGAGTAGGGAATGGGAGGGCAGTCGTGGGGAGATGGTGAGGAGGGAGGAAAATGATAGATTTTAGCTATGGCCAGTGATTCTTCCAGCTGTGCTCTGAAGACAGGCTTTTTAAGGTCCTGACTTTTGTTTGGGCCCCTCATGTCCCCACTTGAAAATCTAGTATATAAAAAACCTTGTATTATAGTTTGTTACTCTAATCTTTTAGGATTTTAGGATCTGGGGACCAGATGGGGTGCATACGTAGAACTATATGGTGACTGAAAATGACAGCTGACCTCAAACAGGCAGGCAGAACACAAACACAGATTACATTTTAAAGATGTTTTGGATTTAGGGAAAAAAAAAAGTTGATTCTTTGGCACCATGTCAGACAGCAATACATTTGATGGCCCAAAACATGGCTAAATCGGAGCTTGTGTTTACAGCAGTATTCCTCGTATGAAACTAAACCCTTCCACAAGCCTTCTTCTCAAAGTTCTCATTGGCTTCCTGAATGGGCATGGCCTGTTGGGCAGCTGAAGTTAAACAGAGGGTGATGTCAAATTCCTGTTCTGTTTGATCAGCTGTGTTCTGTCACACCTGTGGTCAGGAAGTTGGCCTCATCCATACTCAGTCCTCAACATTCCTGGCTAAGTTGTCCAAGCATGTATTCCAACCTCACAGAAATTAACATTTCTTCTCTTTTGGGGAATCATTCTCAAATTTCTGATTGGCTTCTCAGTTTGGAGCAGAACTCTAGGTCATTGGTTTTAAAACTACTAGAGTTTCTTTTTTTCTTTTTCCTTCAAGATCAAAACCAGAAATTGTCTAAACAAGTAACAAAATTAAGTTTAGGAAGGTTACAAGGCCAAATGAGATCATGGAGATATATTACTGATTTGGAAGACATATTGAGTTTTCTTCCTAATACAGCAACTGACTTATTATACATTCAGAATATTTATTCTAAAATAAGAATACCTGTTTCCTATCTAATTCATAAGGAAATGCTGATCATACACTAATGTGAATTACACTAATCACTTCTTATGAAAATGCAAATATAGCTGAATGTCTTTTTTTCTTAATAAAAAGTTTTAAAAAGTTATTAATGAAAGGAGACAGAATTAAGGAAATTAGTCACTATCTTGTGATATTCACAAAACAAATAATATTAAAAATGCAGTGATAGTTTAAGAAAAAAATGATTCTTAAAAATGTTAGTAAAAGGCATGAAAATAATTGTGTGATATGAGACAATTACATCTTTATATAAATTTTCATATTTTTCAGTATCTTCATAAAGCACACATTTGAGTTTACTTTCTGCAGCACAGAGTTTTGCTTCTTAAGAACAAAGAATTTAATACATGGATTTTTGCCAGATTCGGGTGCATTCTTTACATCACAACTTCATAATACCGAACACCTGTTCAACCACCCTTTTTCCCCAAAAATGTGTTTGATCATTCAGCTTGAAAGAAACAGCTTTTCACTTCCATTTACAAATCTCTCACATTTTTCACAAAGAAGTGATTCGTCTGCAACTACACTTACAGCTCTTGAAATTTACTACATAACATCACTACAGAGGTCGAATCTTAGGATATCTGTCCTTTTTAACAATCTTAATAGGGAAAAAGAGCTTTTCTTAGATCTTAATACAGAAAACAACTGGTAAATGTTCAAATAAAACTTCTTAAAAATACACAGATCATCTTTTATGATTAGTTCACTTTACTTTGACCTTTCGTTCTTGGGTTCTTGATAGACTAAAAAAGATCGTGTGGTTTTCTAAGTGAAGATGCTTATTTTCTGTCTTAAATTCTTTCGAGTTTTATAAAGATCATAAAACAGACTCACATTTCACACTCCGATTTTCCAATCAGATAATGAATGGACAGATAATTTTTAAGCTGGAAAAACATATCTGTTTCACCTAGGACATTTTATTTATCAACAATAAGCTATCAGTAACCATTACATACTTACTTTCTCCAAAATGAAGTCAAGTTTTAAACTTTTTAAACTGAAGCACTAGTCTACTACCAAAAAGGTCAATATTTCTTATTACAAAAATCCTACAGTTCATTTGTTTTATGCATTTAATAGCAAAATAATTTCAATGCAAAGGCAACGCCAACTTGTGAATCTTTATTTCTCTCAATTATCACACAATTCATTACTGAAGTCTTTGATCCTGCCACTTGGTTGCCTAGCTCAATCACTCGTAGGTAGCTTTAAATGTTTCCCAAGAAAAGATATACTAGGGCCAAGTGTGGCAACTCACACCTGTAATCCCAGCACTTTGGGAGGCCGAGGCTGGCAGATCACTTCAGGTCAGGAGTTCGAGACCAGCCTGACCAACATGGCAAAACCCCATCTTCACTAAAAATACAAGAATTAGCCGGGTGTGGTGGCACATGCCGGTAATCACAGCTACTCGGGGGGCTGAGCCAGGAGAATCACTTGAAACTGGGAGGCGGAAATTTCAGTGAGCCAAGATCTAGCTACTGCACTCCAGCCTGGGCAACAGAGCCAGACTCTGTCTCAAAGAAAAGAAAAGATGCACCACATTCACTAGAAGCAATTTTCACAATCTTTTTTTTTAACAGATACATCTGATAATGTGTTCTAATGTGTATGATAACAATATAAAAAAATGGATAACATCTGTTTTTGAACAGTTGACATTTCACCGTGTCCACACCACACGGACACATATGTACATGGCGTACTTAGGTTTCATGATGCCTGATAGACGTGGCAGGGGCCCGGAAGTAGCAGTAATTTGTCTAAAGGCATAGCTGGTGCTTTCTTCCCTTTCATGTGGCTCTCAGCTATAATTAACAATGGCTGGTTCCTGCAGCATTACTGTCAGTGCCATTAATCCAAACAAAGATGTTATTTATTTCAAAATGATGCCAAATCCTATGACTCATAAGTTAACAAGTCTAAAGTTACTTGCAAAAGCATTGTATGTGAAAACAATGTAGAAATGTTTCCATACAAAATAAAAGGCAATTCCTTCCTAGAAAGCTGAGTCACTAACTTACCTAAATAGGAAAGGGGCAGTGATGGGGAGAAAGAAAGGGCTATACTATTAGGTATGATCTCTTCTTCTAGTTCCACTGTTTTATCGCAAACTGGATGCTACAAGATATTCAAAAAACATTTCCCATCCCTACTCTCCCTCAGAATTTATAACCTTATTAGAAGGCCAGGTGTGGTGGCCCAGGCCTGTAATCCCAATGCTTTTGGAGGCCAAGGTGGGAGTATCACCTGGAGCCAGGAGTTTTAGACCATCCGGGGCAACAGAGCAAGACCCTATATTGATCTGAAAAAATTAGCCAGGCATGGTAGCTCAGGCCTGCAGTCCTAACTACTCTGGAGGCTGAGGCAGTAGGATTGTTTGAGCCCAGGAAATTGACACTGCAGTGAGCAAATATGCCACTGTGCTCCAGCCTGGGCCACAGAGTGAGACCGTCTCTAAGAAATACATGTATAAACAAACAAACAAACAAACAAACAAACAAACTTATTAGAAAACACTTTTAATGTATCTAAAAATAATAGAACATACAAAATATTCACTGAAAATGCTAAATTTAATATAACCAAGTGGGAAAAGTTTTGGATAGGAATATAAACACAAGACCATTAAAAAATTCCAAGTACACATAACCTCCATGGATATACATTTACATGTATCTTTGGCCATATTATTTTCCACTAATCCAAAAGGCAGTTGGTTGTAAAATAAACTATTATTTTATGTACCACCATGAAAATCACCACTGATTAACCTATGATATAATGTTACTGATAAAACAAATCTTTGGGGAACCATGCTAGAATTTCTACCAAAGGGTTAGAGGTTACTATTTTCTCTCTTAATGTGAAAGAACATTTTAGAAAGCTTAAGTAAATTTATTTTGAGACAGGGTCTTGCTCTGTTGCCCAGGCTAGAGTGCAGTGGTACAATCACGGCTCATTGCAGCCTCAACCCCCCAGGCTCAAGCAATCCTCCCACCTCAGTCTCCAGAGTAGCCGGAACTACAGGCATGCACATTTTCTTAAAAAACCATTTGCGGTAGAGAAGGGGTCTTCCTATGATCCCCCAGCTGACCTCAAAATCCTGAGCTAAGGCAATCTTCCCTGCTTGGCCTCCCTAGTGCTGGGATCACAGGTGTCAGCCACTTTGCCCAGCTTTGAATGAAATTTTTGTTTCACTCAACCTCATTGTTCCTTAACACTGGAAACTTAATTGCATAAATAAATTATGATATATCCATACAATATAATACTATATAGCCAAAGAAAACTAGACAGGGATATGGAAAGACAATATAGAGAGAATTAGAGAGAGACTCACTAGTCATCGGTAGGAAGAAGAAGAAGAAGGAGGAGGAGGAGAGGAGGAGGGGAAGGAAAACAACTTTTGGCTCTTAATAGCAGTTATCCCCAAGTGCTGAAATTATAGTGATTTTTCTTTGGTTTTCTTTAGTTTCTAAAACTTACATAATGAACATGTAAGCACACACAAACTCATTTAATTCTTGAGGTTTACAACTTTTCACAGCAGATGCCTTACAAAAACAACTCTCTATTACTTGCATTTCTCAGACCTGGGCACTAGCCACTAAGCACATGTAACTATTTAAACTTTTTTTAATTTTTATTTTTTATTTGAGACAGAGTCTCTCTCTGTCTCCGGTGAGTGGAACAATCTTGGCTCGCTACAACTGCAGTCTTCTGGGTTCAAATGATTCTGGTGCCTCAGCCTCCTGAGTAGCTGGGATTACAGGTGTGCACCACCATTCCTGGCTAATTTTTGTATTTTGCAGAGATAGGGTTTTGCCATGTTGGCCAGGCTGGTCTTGAACTCCTGGCTTCAAACTATCTACTTGCCTCGGCCTCCGAAAGTACTGGGATTACAGGTGTGACCACCATTCCTGGCTAATTTTTGTATTTTGCAGAGATAGGGTTTTGCCATGTTGGCCAGGCTGGTCTTGAACTCCCGGCTTCAAACTATCTACTTGCCTCGGCCTCCCAAAGTGCTGGGATTACAGGTGTGAGCCACCACACCTGGCCTAAACTTTAATTAAAACTGAATATAAAAATTCAGTTCTTTGGCCCTACTAGTCACATTTCAAGCACTGAGTAGCCACATGTGGGTAGTCATTGCCATATCTAAACAATACCTGTTCATCATTATGCAAAGTGCTATTAGAAAGAGTTGCCCTAACCATGGTTTGACTGGGATCTGTGTAAATAATGAGATGCTATTCTTAAACGTTATAAATATGCTTTCTTTCCTCTTGCCTTTCTGAGCACATGATCTCCATCATATTCTACTCCTAAAGTACCCTCTGCCTTGAAAGAATGAGATTTGTTGTAGAAAGATGCAAGGTGGGAGACGAATATAATATTCAGCTTCTGATCCTGAAAAACAGGATTTTTTTTTAACAATAAAGAGGCTTGCAAATCAGGCCACTTTCTTAAGGAAAGATGTTTTAAATTTCCCTCACTCTCATTTCAAGCATTTACTAGACAAGTGTCTTCAACATTTTGCTCACATATCCCAACGCACTTTTGAAAAGCTGCGTATCTTCTTTGCCTATTTTGAATTGGCATCTAAAAATGTTCATCATAAATTTGGCCT
The DNA here is from genome assembly GCF_030222135.1 of Aotus nancymaae. Taxonomy (NCBI): domain Eukaryota; kingdom Metazoa; phylum Chordata; class Mammalia; order Primates; family Aotidae; genus Aotus; species Aotus nancymaae. The sequence goes on along the minus strand of NW_026988492.1, from coordinate 7,501,135 downwards.
CAAAGATTTACTTTCTGATATTAAACATATCAACAGAATTTTGACCCTGCATATTTCGTTAATTCAATTTATGGAAATGTCTTTCTTACTACCTAATCAGAAAGGTCAGCGCTCATTGTTAAAATAATCAGTCAAATTAGTATTCTGCTAGGAAAAATCCAACTTTGACTTTTAAAAATTTATATCCATCAATCAGGATCCCTTTGATAACTTTCTCACTTCTGGATTCAAATTCAAAGATATCAGTGGGTAGGTAATATTCAAATTCAAAGACATAGATTGATAGGTAATAGATGGATGACTGATTGAAAGATAGACAGACAAGCAGGCCGTGTGTTTTTTTGCCTGGATGAAATAAAGAGGTGTCTCTTTCAGTATTCCTTTCTACTCTTGTTCTTCTGGTTTTTTTCTGTCTGAACTCAGCCTCAGGAATTACGCATTCTAGAACCATCCTTTTATTTGGCACTCTAGAAATTTTTTACAGTACTGAGAGCAATGTGCTTAAAGGATTAAGGAACAGTGAGAGCCATGCCTGTCTTTTTTTCTCCATCTGTGCTTGTGTGTTTGCACTCTCTCTAGATATATATAGGTATAGAGATATAGAGATATACATACCTACACGCACACAATCACATACACATGCCTCTTCCATATTTATCATTTCCTAAACTTATCTTCTGGATTTCATAATAGCCTCCTTCTCTTAATAGCTGAGCTTCTAAAAAAAACCTTTCTCTGCTTCCTCCCCTCAATTCACTTCTCACTCCAGTGCCATCCAGCTTAAACTCTCGTCCCTCAGTGGAAATGGCTATAACCATGACCAACTAATTTCTGTATTTAATGTACTCTTTTCACTTTTCAAGGGAAGTTTTCCTCTTAGGGGTAAATAATACTGTTGAACATTCTCCCTCTCCCTTGATTTCTCTCCTTTCTTGGCTTTTTTGTAATCAAGTTCCCCTGGTTTTCCCTCCCCAGCTGCCCGCCTTCCTCCTTTACTTCACTCTGTCATTGGGGGTCTCCTCTCACTCCACTCCCTCTCCCTTCCATTTACTCTCAGACCTCCACTACCACCTGCAGACTGACAAGCCCTAAACATATATCTCCATCCAGAATTCTCTCCTGACATCCAGATTCATGTATTCAAATGACTGGACATCTCCACCTGGATGAAGGCAACTCCACCATCTTTTCTCCAGACCATGTTATTCCCATGTTTGGTAAAAATTCTACTATGTTCCTAGCTGTCAATGTTAAAGGAAAAAAAAAACCCCAAAATTCAAACATCCAATCACTCACCAATTCCTGATTCTACTTTTCAACTGTTTCTTATATTCTCTCTTCTCTCCATCTACACTGCCACGGTGTTAGGTCAAATTTTAATCATTTTCATCTGAACTACTGTAATAGCTGAATTTGCAACCCACTCTTAGATGGTTAATTTTCTAATTAGCCATGTGGCTCACGTCACTTCCTTGTTGAAGTTTCTTCAAAAGTTTATGTTGCCTCAGTGATAAATGCATAGGAGAGAGGGAAGTTCTTAATGAGAGATGTGATCAAGCAGAGATCTTCTTCAGGAGCTTGTCTTTCCCTCAAGACAAGGAAAAAGAAGGCTGGAGTCAAGGAGGTAGGTGAAGTTCAAGAGAAATGGAACAGGAAGAAGCTCTTTTGGGAGCCTTGGATCTAGTTTAGACCTTGGGGCCAAGGACAAAGAGAGAGATGGGCTGGGTTATGTTTTAGGGTGCTTGCATAGGAGACCAGCCAGATATTCAGGAAAGAAAGTTTATGTGAGAATAAATATGAAAATACTGAAAAATCTTTTAAGCCCAATAATAGATAATTAGAGAGATTTGGAGTTGAAGTCCACAGCAAGACAAGACACAATTCATATACTATAACAGCACTAAGTAGAAACAGTATCTATCAAAATGGCTCACCAATGATAATATTAAATTCTACATTTAAATACAGATTTTCAATGACCATTGAGAGTTAATCAGTATCTATAACATCCTTTTCTAGGAAAGGGAAAAGGTCTGTAGTTATTATTATATTAGTTACAACTATTTAGCAATATTCATCTTAGTAGTCACCCTTTCTACCAAATTTGTTGGTTTGCCAAATATATTCTCAATTTCCAAAAAATAATTTTTAAGCCTATGAATTTTTAATAACAGTTTATGTGAATGCCTAGGTGCTTCTGAGAGTATTAATTTTAAAAATGTTATGTGATATTTCATTCCTTACATTACCTCTGTTTAAGTCAGTTCTGCTAGTTCATGTGGGTGTGTGTCTTTAAGATGGTTAGTATTCCTTAAATATTTAGTGATCTTTGATTGTTTAAATTTATGAATGAAGGACTGGGCTAATTAGTTGAAGTAACTGATGAAGATTATCCTTCAAGAATTTGTATCAATCTTTCCCTAGTTGGCTTCTTTCTTTCTTTCTAAACAACATTATTTAAATTTTGTACTTTAAAAAATATATTTGAACTTGAATAAAAATTGTATATCTGTTTCTGCAAGGTTTTATTTTGTTCAATATATTTGTGATATGTATTGATATTGATGAATACATTGCCAAAATACATTGATTTTTTTCACTGCTGCATTGTACAACATAGTGTGATTCCTGTAGATTGACATTTGAGATATTTTAAATTATTTTGCTGTGATAAATTACTAATGAGTTTATAATAGGTCTCCTCTATTCCAAACACATATTAAAATTTACTTTTTTAAAAATACTATAGTTAGGTTGATATTTAGAGTCAAGTTAAATTTGTTACAGAAATGTCCTTTATATAAAAATATACAACAGGACCTGGGCAAGATGGCCGAATAGGAACAGCTCCAGTATGCAGCTACCAGCTAGATCAGTGCAGAAATAATATTGTTTGAAGGATAATCTTCCAACTGAGGTACCCGGCTCATCTCATTGGGACTGGTTAGACAGTGGGTGCAGCCCACAGAGGGCGAATAGAAGCAGGGTGTCGCCTCACCCAGGAAGTGCAAGGGGTTGGGGAACCCCCTCCCCTAGCCAAGGGAAGCCATGAGGAACTCTGCCGTGAAGAACCCTGCAGTGCATTCCGGCCCAGATACTACGCTTTTCCCACAGTCTTCACAACTGGAAGACCGGAAGATTCCCTTGGGTGCCTACACCATCAAGGTCCTGGGTTTCAAGCACAAAACTCAGTAGCCATTTGGGCAGACACTGAACTAGCTGCAGGAGATTTGTTTTTGTTTTTGTTTTTTCATACCCCAGTGGTGCCTGGAATAACAGCGAGACAGAACCATTCACTCCCCTGGACAGCAGGCTGAAGCCAGGGAGCCAAGTGGTCTAGCTCAGCGGATCCCATCCCCATGGAGCCCAGCAAGCTACGATCCACTGGCTTGAAATTCTTACTACCAGCCCAGCAGTCTGAAGTTGACCAGGTATTTTTCCCTCACAGTGTAAACAAAGCCACCTGCAAGTTTGAACTGGGCGGAGCCCACCGCAGCTTGGCAATAGAACGGTCATGTTTCCCCCATGGCTGCACTCTCTCTACATAGCAGGCAAATGCAGACAGTTTTCTTATCCCTCAAAAGACAAGAACAGTCAATTTGTCCTCACTCTGATTTACCTGAGGTGTTTGCTTCAATTGTACCAATCAGCTAGAGCTTCGTAAGCACTGCCATCTTCGACTAGTTTTGCTTGGCAATTTAAAACTAACCAGAAAAAAGGCATTGCTCCAAAATTATTTTGGCATAAACACTGTGCAACACTCTTTCCCACCAGATAAATCTGATTTTCAATAAATCAAAAGCAATTAGTAACCTGTGGTGGCATTTTTCAGTATAGTATTAGAGACTCTAGAAGAGATTGACTTGCTATCTGTTCTTACCTTGGCATTTTCGATGCATGGACAAAGCGCCCACGCTGCGCTGGCCTTCACGTCTGGGTGAGGATTTTTCAGCAGGGACCACAACAAACGAACTCCATCTAAGTGATCAATTATCCTATCGTGGAGCCCAAAATCAAGATACAAACTGTCATTAGTGTGTGAAGACAAACATTTTAATGACCCACTTATTTACACAATTCGAATTATTTTTTCTCCTTTCGATATTTTGCTTAGTTTTTTCTTTTTCTTTGCAAAACTTCATCAACAGTAGGGAGGTAACATGCTGTTGAATTGTCAGCCCTCTGATTTCAGTTTTAAATCCATGACACAGAAAACAAGCTGCATGATGATTGCGATTCACATAAACTGAAAATCAAGCCACGTAATTTTTAATTAGCTGTAAGCAGACTGTTACCTAAATGTAAAAATACTGGTTTCTTTCATACAGTAACATCTAAATACCTTCCAAAACAAATATTTATGCCTCAAAACTGTGTAGTTCCCTTTTTTATTTGGTCTATGTTTAATTGACTTACCTTACTGTATGACATACTTTAAACGCTTTCAGTCCTAATCTAGCATTAGGAATTAAAATCATTACACCACAGTGCATCCTTTGTTGGGCATGAATAACACGTAACTTGTTTTCCATGTGCAGCCTTCCCAGCAAGACTAACATTGCAGACTGTGTTATAATTACTTAAACACACCGTAATCAAAATATCTTCATGACTAGCTGAAAAATGAATTATCATCAGAGCCATCTCTACACCATCTGTCTTCTGTTTATATATCAATCAGTCCAGGAGCATAACCTCGCAGTAAGGTCCACCGGGTACTCACAGTGGAGAAGAAGGCCAAACAAAATTTAATAACATTTACAAACATGGCTTTGTTCAGAAAGGTATATTAAACTCAAAGCAGATGAAAAAAGATAAAGGCCATCAAAATTCCTTTGATTTTTTAATCTCAAGTTGAATTAAACACATGTAGTATTGAGCCACAGATAGAATAAATACAAGCTTAAAATGCCATTCAAATTCTTCCTTGAAAATTGACATAAAAACATCTACATGTCTTGATTATCTTAGATGAGTTTACCAGTGGGGAAAATGTATTATTCCAAAGTTTTCAAGTAGGATATCAGTTTTGTATAACCTTATAAAATTGGTGATGCTGAAAGGGCATTGAAAAAAAATGGTGATGCAGATAGCCTATAGCAGGATAAAAACTGTCTAAAAAAGGACTTCTAATAAGAAAAAAGTACCCGTAAAAAGTTTTTTAAAGCAAATCTTAAGTAAATAGGTTTTCAAACCTTAAACTTTCATACCATGCTGAGAGAAAACAAAGTTTTATTTCTCAATTTATGGAAACTCTAAAGAAACATACTGGCACTTCACAATGAAGGATTTGCTTTTCAAGTTTAAATTGAAAAGGCATATTGCCTTCCATATGCTACTTAAAATATAACTAATGCCAATCTCTGAGCCTCTGTTTTTTTCATATAAAATTTCACAATGAACAATAGTGAATAATAGTCTGCCCTATCTTCTTGCAATTTCGCAGCAAATTTGGCATTAGTAATATTTAACTGTATGCTGCTGGCCAGAAATAACTCATCATTATAGTGGAAGTTATTTGGATGGCACAAATTTGCAATAAAAAATATGATCATTCAATCTTGGACAAAATTTCACAATTAACTTTAAAACAAGTTCTAGACAAAATTTCACAATTAACTATAAAAATTCACTATAATTGTAAAACTAGATCTATCATTTCCCATTTCCCTAGGCAATTCATCAGCGACTTAGTTAGGATGAGTGGAGATTTTGATCCCATTACTGGTGTCTTAAAAGAAGACTCAGAGGCAGGGCCCAGTGACTCACACCTGTAATACCAACACTTTGGGAGGCCAAGGCAGGCAGATCACTTGAGGTCAGAAGTTCAAGACCAGTCTGGCCAATGTGGTAAAATCCTGACTCTACTAAAAATACAAAAATTAGTCAGGCATGGTGGCACGTGCCTGTAGTCCCAGATACTCAGGAGGCTGAGGCAGGAGAATCGCTTGAACCTGGAAGGTGGAGGTTGAAGTAAGCCGAGATCACACCACTGCACTCTAGCCTTGGTGACAGAGTGAGACTCCATCTCAAAAAAAAAAAAAAAAAAAAAAAAGTACAAAGTGATAACTTCCTATGAGGAGAACATGTAAACTTCAGAGTTAAACTTTATCCCTTCCATCTCCCTTGTCCCCTGCATGAACTCATTTATCGCTGATTTTTACTTCACAAAAACTCAAATATCTGTCCATTTCCCTGTTTTCTATTTTAGCACCCAAATCCCAGTCTTTACCATTCCATATCAAGATCGTTGTGTGGGTGCATAACTTCGTTTTGTGTCTTCAGTTTTTCTCCCATTCAATCAATCTTACAAATCCCTGCAAAATTAATCTTCCCAAAGACACTTTTAGAGTTTCTGCAATGACTCCTTGAGAGCAGGTGCCAGGGATATTCATTCTGTTCATGACACTAACTAGCACATTCAATCAGACTTGTTAAACAATTCACAACCCAAAGATCACTCCTAGGGAAAAAATTCTCCAGTGGCTTCCTGTTGCCTTCATGGTATTAAACCTGCAATTCAAGAGCTCGGTATTTAAGTTTTCTAGGGAGCTGGAATTTCTCACAAGACTCCTTGACTCTCTACTAAACACTAAGTAATAGGCATACAGATACAAATAACAGATACACTTGGGCCGGGCACAGTGGCTCATGCCTGTAATCCTAGCACTTTGGGAGGCCAAGGTAGGTGGATTGCATGAGCTCAGGAGTTCGAGACTAGCCCAGGCAACAAAGGATCCTGTCTCTAAAAAAAAAAACAGAAAAATTAGCCAGTTATGATGGCACATACCTCTAATCTCAGCTGCTTGGGAGGCTGAGGTAGGAGGATTGGCTTGAGCCCAGAAAGCAGAGGTTGCAGTAAGCAGAGATTGTGCCACTGCACTCCAGCCTGGATGACAGAGCCAGATCCTGTCTCAATCAGTCAATCAATCAATCAAAAAAAACAGATACAGTCAATTCTCATCAGGGTAAGTTATGTTCTATCAAGTCACTGCAAACCTTAGATGAACAAATACTGAACCACTCTCCCAGGGGAAATATAAAGTGAGTTTCCGTGAGCCTCCAGTCAGAATGTTTTCATCAACCAATCAATATATAACGTGGTTCACGTGTATTTCTCTTTAAAGACACCTTAAACCTTATTTAATATAGATTGTTGAATCATGAATATTGGACTTCCGACCAATAGTTTTATAACTTGTGCCGGAATGGCGTTTAGAGAATACACAGATTTTTTCCAAAAGTAACATCACAACCTTCCTGCACTTAGGAACACTGGGCAGCACGTCAGTACTATGCTTAGGGACCATATTAAAACAGCAAAATCACCATCCCAGAGCACAAACGGTGAAAAACATGTCATTAAACAGACTGCCAAATGGACGACCTGTTCGCAGTGTGAGAGCTGGAATGAAAAGTCAGAGTGTCACCTTTTTGGGCTTCAGCAGAGAACATGTGCACCAGGCGACTCAAAATGTGTCCCTGCTCTACACGCGTCCGGGAATGACAGTGCAAGTGATGTGAGTATTGATTTGGGGGTAATAAATAAAGTTTAGAGACTATATGAATTCATCAACTCAGAATCTGCAAATAATGAAGACTGACTGTATTTTAATTAACCATTGGGAAACTGCAGTCTCGTGAGGGTGATAAACAGACCATTATAATCTGTGATAAATGCGCAATAAATGTGAGCATGGGGTTTCTCATGAACACAGAGAGAAGACACCGGTTTACTCATAGACCACAGAGATTCTCCCCCTGTTATGCACTTTCCAACTGTAGCTGTTTCTCAGCCATGTCCGTATTTTACTATAATAATCCATCACTTAAGGTCTATAACAAAACCTCTTTCACAAATCCTCTGGCATCCTCCTCCTTTAAGCTTTTTTTAAATTTTGCTCTCCCTTTTCCTGCCTCTCATACCATGTTACTTTGCCTTGTAGTCATGTGTTGTGTGCTTCTTATCTCCCCAATTACCATGTAATCTCCTTGACAGCAGGAATTCTGGATTTCCCACCACACTCCCAGCAGGCTACCACACCAGTGAATATTGGTGAACTGGATCTGAAACAAGACAGCCTTTGCTTACTCTTTTTCGATGAATTAAAAATCTCTCGCAACACAAGTACACTCCTCCTTAAACCTCATACTTGCAAAATACATGTTCAAATTCTAAATCTAAGCAGTAAAGTTTTCATTTGAAGTTGTCTCTAAGTGGAAAGTGTATTTTCCTAGAAATTCTTAACAATTTCATTGCTTTCTGCATATACAGTGGTGGTCTTACAGGTGGTGTTAATTTATAGCACTGTCCCTTTTCAACAAGTCTATCCCTTATATAGTTCTTTAATTTGATTAGCATCTTGCTCTGAATTCATTTCCAGCTACAGTATGGTAGCTCTTCTCATTTTGTATGTTAATAGAATCCTACATTAATTTCTTGAAATTATAAAAACAAAACTGAATTACATGCTTTTTTTTTTTTTTTTTTTGAGACAGAGTCTCCCTCTGTCACCAGGCTGGAGTGCAATGGCGTGATCTCGGCTCACCGCAACCTCCACCTCCTGGGTTCAAGTGGTTCTCCTGTCTCAGCCTCCCAAGTATCTGGGACTACAGGCGCATGCCACCATGCCCAGCTAATTTTTGTATTTTTAGTTAAAGACAGGGTTTCACCATGTTGGCCAGGATGGTCTCGATCTCTTGACCTTGTGATCCACCCGCCTTGGTCTCCCAAAGTACTGGAATTACAGGCAACCACACCTGGCCTGACTTACATGCTTTCGAGATCTTCAATTTTATCCCAGAAATCAAACTGCCTGGCTGGCAAAATAACAGCTCTAGAAAGATGAATACATGTACATATTTTGACTATTTAAAAAAAAAATAAACAAACCAAAAAGATGCAGCTGCTTGCTATGTTTCTCAGGCTCTGGTTATATTAACATTTTCCAGGACTGCTATGAAGTTTGGCTGGCTCGCCTGCCCATTGAGGTCACATATATGAACAAATGTGAACAGTCTGTGCCCATACTGTGGGCACAGGCAAGGTTGTAGGGTTTCTTTCTGGCAATATTAACATATCTATTTTGAAACCATAATTTTGCATGTTTTCTAAAAACTTCACAGTATTTGCTGAAAATTACACTGATAAATACTATTGTATGACAGTGGCTCATACTAAGTGTGGTTAGCTTAAAAGAACATGATGTTCTTAAACCACAACATTAAAAGATGCGACTGTCATCTACAAGTTTTGAAACCAAGTTGGCAACTTAGTAAAATGGGAAACATTAACATATGTCAGAATTGAAATGATCATCCCTGGGAAAAACAGATTAGAAGAGAATTTTACCTTTTAAAAAATTCTCGAGATTTTTACATTTCTACCTCTATGTATTATTCTAAACAGGCTATGAGACAACAAATTTGGAGAAAAGATATGAAGGCGGCAGTCTTGGGAAAAGTAGGTCAAAAATTCTTTGGGCTTTGGAAAGCAGGAGGATAGTCTATACTTTTTTTTTTTTTTTTTTTCCCGAGATGGCAGTGGCGCGATTTCAGCTCACTACAACCTCCACCTCCCAGGTTCAAGCGATTCTCTTGCCTCAGCCTCCGAAGTAGCTGGGACTACAGGCATGCACCACCATGTCCAGCTATTTTTTTTTTAATTTTTATTTTTAGTAGAAATGGGGTTTCACCATGTTGGCCAGGATAGTCTCCATCTCTTGACCTCGTGATCCGCCTGTCTCAGCCTCCCAGAGAGCTGGGATTACAGGCATGAACCACTGCACCTGGCCCGTCTATACTTTTATAGTTGATATAAACAATATGATTAGAAAGACTCTAGAAACTTTGTCAGAAAAATTATTCATCCTACAGTAAACATTTTTTTCTTTATTTTTCTAAACTTTTATTTTCGTTTCAGGGGTGCATGTGCAGGTTTGTTATATAGGTAAATTACATGTCATGGGGGTTTGGCATACAAATTATTTTGTTACCCAGATAACAAGCATGGTATGTGATAGGTAGTTTTTCAATCCTCACCCTCCTCCCACCCTCCACCTTCAAGTAGGCCCTGGAGTCTATTGTTTCCTTTGTTGTGTCTATGTGTACTCAGTGTTTGCTTCCCACTTATAAGTGAGAACATGTGGTATTTGGTTTTCTATCCCAGCATTAATTTGCTTAGGGTAATGATCTCCAGCTCTATCCATGTTGCTACAAAAACATTATAGCAAAATTAAAATGAACAAATGAGACCTAATTAAACTAAAGAGAGCTTCTGCACAGCAAAAGAAACTATCCACAGAGTAAACAGATAAACCCACAGAATGGGGGAAAATATATGCAAACTATGCATCTGACAAAAGTCTCATATTCATGATATAAGGAACTTAAATTAACAAGCAAAAACTGAATAACCCCATCAAAAAGTGGTCAAAGGACATGAACAGATACTTCTCAAAAGAAGACATACACATGGCCAGCAAGCATATTAGAAAATGTTCAAAATCAGTGATCATTAGAGAACTGCAAATCAACACAGGGAGATACCACCTCACTTCAGTCAGAATGGCTACATGAAAAAGTCAGAAAATAACAGGTGCTGGCAAGGCTGTGGAGAAAAAGGAAAGCCTGTACACTGCTGGTTGGAATGCAAATTAGTTCAGCCACTGTGGAAAGCAGTTTGAATATTTCTCAAAGAACTTAAAACAACTAACATTCGACCCAGCAATCCCATTATTAGATATAGACCTAAAGGAATATAAATCATTCTACCATAAAGATACATGCATGCATATGTTTATTGCAGCAATATTCACAGTAGCAAAGACATAGAATCAACCTAAATGCCCAAGAATGGTAGACCGGATAAGAAAATGTACATATACACCATGAAGTACTATGCAGCCATAAAAACGAATGAGATCATACAATAAATATCAGTGAGATCCTATTACATTTAAGGCATTGCAACACATCGAGAGGTGCAAAATATCTAGTTGTCCAACTTTTAGCAATGCTGAGTTTGGTCATTTGATTATGCTGGTGACCACCAGATCTTTCCATTGTAAAGATGTCATTTTTTCTTTTCACTGTATAACAATCTGTGGGGTCATATTACATTATTCCAAGAAAGTCCTGTTCCAACAATCATTCCCTACTTTAAGTTTTAGCATCCATTAATTATCTTTTCCTAAAATAATTATTTTATTTGGAGTTGTAAAATAGTGATTTTTCTAATTCTGTTCATCTTCTCAATTTATTAGTTGGCATTATTCTATGAAGAAGAGCTTTTCTCTCATTAGCTAGAGCTCAGAGTTCCTCCATAAAGGCAGAATAAATGTTTACCGAATTTGTGGTTATCTCCTCTGTAGGCAAGGGAGAAATATAGCATTTACATTATATATATATATATATGTGTGTGTGTGTGTGTGTGTGTGTGTGTGTGAGATATATATATTTATATATAATTATACAATATATAATATATATCACACACATACATATATACATATATAACACATACCTAATTTATATATGTATGTGTTATATATATATATAACACACACATACATATATAATATGTATATATATTTATGCATATATATTTATATATGTATGTATGTGTTATATATTCATTTATACAGTTGACCCTTGAATAACATGGATTTGAACTGTGTGGGACCATTTATGCGTGGATTTTCTTTCATCTCTGCCACCCCTGAGACAGCAAAGCCAACATCTCTTCTTCCTCCTCTTCCTCAGCCTGCTCAACATGAAGACGACCAAGATGAAGACCTTGATGATGATTCACTTGCACTTAATGAACTATTTTTTCTTCCTTAGGTTTCTTAATAACATTTCTTTTCCTCTAGCTTACATTATTATAAGAAATCAGTATCTAACATACAAAATATGTGCTAACTGCTTATGTTATTGGTAGGGCTTCTGGTCAACAGTAGGCTATTAGTAGCTAAGTTTTGGGGAAGCTAAAAGTTATAAACAGATTTTCAAATTCATGGAGGGTTAGCATCTCTAACCCCTATGTTGTTCAAGACACAGCTCTAGGGAGAAAAAACTAGAAACAAACAAATCTACAACCATGATTGAAAATTTTCACACCCCTTTCTCAGGAGTTGATAAAATAAAATTTAAAAACTGGTAAAGATAGAAAAGACTGAAAAACACACTTAACCTACTTGACTTAATCAACATTTTAAAAGTGTTGCATGCAACTATTGCAGAATAGACTTTTTTTCTCTCAGTGCAAATGGAATATTGACAAATACAGACCAGATGACTGAGTCATAAGCCAAATATGAAAGAACTGAAATCACATATAATATGATCCCTGACCTCGTGGTTTTAAACTAGAAATCAATAACAATATGGGATCTGGAAAATAACCAGTTTTGGAAATTAAGCAGCACTTGTAAATAATCCCGGGGTCCAAGGTAAATCACACAAAAAATAGAAACTATTTTGAATTAAACAAAAATGAAAACATAACTTATATTTGTGGGATGAGGCTAAAACAGTGCTTAGAGAAAAGTGTATACCTTTAAATAATTGTATAAGAAAAGAATTTGCCTATAATACCAATGAACACAGCTTTTACCTTAAGAAGCTAGAAAAAGAGGCAAAAGTTAAACATAAATAAGTACAATAAATAAATAATAAAAAACAAAGGCTGATATTAATGAAATAGAGAATGGACAAAAATAGAGAAAATAATGTCAAAAGTTGGTTCGTTTGAAAGATGAATAAAAATGGTAAACCACTAAAGAAAGGTTGGCAAACATTTTCTGTAAAGGTCCAGATAGCAAATATTTTAGGCTTTGTAGGTAACATATAAGCTCTACTGCATAGTCTTCTTTGTTTTCTGTGTTTTTGGTTTTTTCTTTTTTTTAGCTCTATTGCATAGTCTTGTTTTTGTGAAACCAATTGAAAATATAAAAATCATTTTTAGTTCACAGATTATTTTTTAATGGACCATGGTCCTCCCATAATTGAGATTGATGGAGAGAGAGAAAAATGAGAATTTCTATTATTACAGAATCTACAAAGATTAAAAGAATAATATAATGAATAATATAAGGATATTACAAATAATTTTAGGCTAATAAAATAAAATGAACATATTTGTTGAGAAACGCAAATTACCAAAACTGACCCGAGAGGGAATAGAAAACCTACATAGTGCCATATCTTTAAAGAAATTGAATCTGTAATTTTAAAAACCAATTAAACAGAGATCCTTTTCACAAAGAAAATTCCAAACCTAGATAATTTTGCTAAGTGAATTATATCAATATTTAAGAAAAAATAATCCTACATGAACTGTATTAGAAAACAAAGAGAAAAAGTAATTTCTCAACTTGTCTTATAATGCCTGCATAACCCTGATACTAATGCTTGACAAAGATATTATAAGGAAAGAAAACTACAAACCAATATGTCTCATGAACATAAACACAAAATATAAAATATCAGCAAGATGAATGCAAGAATGCAAGAATTCATGAAAAAGGTAATACAACATGATCAGAGTGATTTTATCCGAGGAATGGAAGGTTGGCTCATACTTTCAAAACAAATCACGGTAAGTCACTTTATTAAGAGAATAAAAGAAAAATCATCTGATCCCCTCAATAGATATACAAAAGCATCATATAAAATTCAAAAAAATCTATTTTTTATTAAAATATAACTCTCACAGCAAACTAGGAATAGAAGGAAACTTTTCCAATCTGATAAAGCATCTACAAAGATCCACCACTAACGTCACACTTAATGGTGAAAAATTGAATGCTTTCTCCCCAAGATTAGGTACAGAACATATATATTTGCACTCATTTGATTACAACAGAGGTCTTGGCCTGCTTAATAAAGCACACACACAAAAGAAATAATAGGCATAAGGATTGTGGGGTAAAGTAAACTGTCATTATTTGCAGACTATGTAATTCTACACATAGAAAACCCTATGGTATCTACAAAAAATTATTAGAAAAAATAAAGTTAGCAAGTTTGCCAGCATACATAAAGATATATTTGAATATACAAAGGTATATTCAAAAATTAATTACATATCAATTACTTGTAATAAACAACTGGAAAAAATAAAAAATAATTATGAATCATAAAACCATAAATAAGTAGATGACTAGAAAAAGTATAATGCAAAATGTGCAATAGTCTACATTGAAACTATAAGGTATTGCTGAGAGAAATGTAAGACTCAAATAAATGGTTATACATACCTTATTAATGGATTGGCAGTCTCAATATCATTGAGATTTCCATTTTCCTTAAATTAGTTCAGAAATAGACCCATTCATTTACAGTCAATTGAATTGCAACTGAGATACCAAGATAATGAAATGAAAAATAATGTTTTCAATAAATGATATTGGGACAAATGGATACTGTATGAAAAATTCAATTTTGACCCCCTTTCATTCCATACTTAAAAACTAGTTTGATCACAGACAGGACAGAATCCCATGAACCTTAAAGGACAACCGAAAAATTGACCTTCCTCAGATTAAAGATTTCTGCTCAAAAGGCAGTCTTAATGCTTATTAGGGAACAATTACTCCACAGTACATATATCTAATAATGCATATGTATTCAGAATAGGTAAAGGATTTCAACAAAAGAGAAACAATCAAATTAAAATGGGCAAAAGACTTTAACAAGCCACGGAACAATATATACAAATACGAAAAGTCACTCAATACCATTAATTACTGGAAAATGAAAATGAAATGATACAATGACCTACCATTTCATCCTATTAGGATGACTAAATTAAAAAAGAAAAAAAGGCTGACTACACTAAGTATTGGCACTAGTAGGAGTGTAAAATTATACAATCCCTTTTGTGTACTATTTGGAAGTTTCTAGTAAAGTTAAACACATATTCTATGATGACTCAAAAATTCCAATGCAAGATATGCAATACTAATCTAGCGATGGAAATAAAAAAAGTGGTTGTTTAGAGTGGGCATGAAAATTGATTGAAACATAACATGAGTAAACTTTTCTGGATGACAGACATGTTTTATAATTACTTTTGGCTGCTGGTTATATGGCTGTATACAATTATGAAAACTCACCAAACTAAACAATTAAGTGTAAAAATAACTCATAATTTAGAACAAAAACGTCAGACAAAACACTCTATACTTTCATTCAGATACATTCCAAGTAGAAACAAAACTAAGCTATAGTTTATAGGGATGCACTCTCAAAATTATGAAAATGAAGCAGGGTCCTCATTACCATAAAAGGCAAAAAAGAAGCTATCCCCAGAGTAAAAAGAGGTGGCACTGAGTGGGCTGTGAGGACTGATGGCCAGGGGGGTTTATAATAATGACAGTATTCTACTTCTTGACTTGGATGGCAGTTACATAAGTGTTTCCCTTCCAATAATTTAATAATGTGTTAATTTTCATTATGCACTTTCCTTTATGCATATTTTACAAATTAAAAAAAAATGTAAAGGCTTTTTACTTTATTGTGAACACACATATACAAATATGCGCTCTCACAGTAAATAGTACTGAGAAACCCATTCCTTCAGCTATTAAAATGAGTGCATATCACAACTGGCTGCAGGAGATACAGAATGCGGAAAAATAAAACCCACATAATCCTCAAATTAAAAAATCCTTAGAGGCTGTTTTAAAATGAGAAAACCAAGATTGGGAAGATTAAATGATTCACATAATTACTCTCCATTGACATTTTTATATCTCAGTTAAATCTATATGCTTGTAAAAGTATGCAGATGAAAAACAAAAATGAAAATGTGAGAGAAAAGAAAAATGTTCTTGTTGATATAAACATATAAAACATATATTCTATTTTATGTTTTGCATAAACCCTGACAGGTCACAAAGACTGGTTCTGTGGCAAAATAAATATCTGGGCAGCCACAGAGAGATTAAATCTCTTCTGTATACAAACAAGCATGGCCTTACTTTTTTCCTCCCTTTTTACAAAGAACAAATAAACCCAATGCAAAAACTGAAAAAAAAAGTATGTAAATGCAACATAATTATGTTTAAACCACAGAAGAGAGGAAATTTAGAGTTACAGATTCCATGGTAAGTTTTAATTCTATCCTTGTGTATATGAAAGAGTCTTTCATTACACGATCACATAACACTAGGCCATGTAACAATCAGTCCAACAAATGTTTACTTTACAACGTGTGGAAGGAAAATATTTTCTAAGAGAAATTGTAGGAAATTAGTATATTATTTATGTAAATTGTTAGGTAACATTTCTTAGAATCCTGGGCATTTGCAAAATATTAATAAAAATACCTGTTCCTTAATTTCCTTGATCTAAAGAACATTAAATTTGGAGGATAGCTTAAGCCCAGGAGTTAAGCTGCAGTGACCCCTCATCATGCCACTGCACTTTAGCCTAGGTGACAGAGTGAGACCCCCACCTCCAAAGAGAAAAAAAAAAGGAACATGAAATTCATAGGCAGGCACTTACTTATGTTGAAAGCTAACCTTTAAATTTTAAGGCTATTTTGGAGTAATGGAAAATTTAGAGCATTAGACTTTTAGTATGTTTTGAATCATGTATACCGGGTAATTTGTATAAAAAAATAGTAAAGTCTGAGTAACTCATGAAGATCCATGAATTCAAATAATTTAAAAAACCCACAACAGTCCTTATCAGTCTTGGAGTTTGCTGGGATTCCTGACAACTCATATATCTATATGTATATATAAATGGATTTTTTTTTTAAAAAAGAAGGAATCAATTATTTATCCTGCCTTATTTGTATGAGTTATATTTCAGCTTAACAAACAGCAATTAATTCTGAGACAAACCTAGCAAAATTATTACATTACAAAGATAAAGAAAAAATCCCCAGACCAAAAATGAAATCAAGTAATTTACAAAGGCAAAATAATTAGATTAGCATCAGACTTTTCAAAAACATGTTATGAAGCAAGGCAATGGAGCAGTATTTTTCTTTTTAATTTAGTGAAAGAATGTGGGAATCAAGAATTTTAGGCCGGGCACGGTGGCTTATGTCTGCAATCCTAGTACTTTGGGAGGCCAAAGAGGCTGGATCGCTTGAGCTCAGGGGTCTGAGACCAGCATAGGCAACATGGCAAAACCCTGTCTCTACAAAAACTACAAAAATTAGCTGGGCTTGGTGGCATGAGCCTGTAGTCTCAGCTACTTGGTAGGCTAAGGTGGGAGGATTACTGGAGTTCAGGAGGTTGAAGCTGCAGTTCCACTGCATTCCAGCCTCGGTGACAGAGTGAGGCTCTGACCAAAAAAAGGAAAAGAAACAACAATAAAATAACTTTATATCTAGGAAGGCTGTCCATTGAGCATTTTGGGGAAGTTTTAACATGTAAGAATTTAGGGAATTCTGCACCCATGAGCGCTTTTTGAAGATTCTCCTAGAGGATGAGCTCCAAACTAAAAGAAGACTCTAGAACATAAGCTAATGAATCATATATGCATAGATCATATAGACAAATACATATGTAACTGTTGATCTATGTTTGAAACAAAGGCAGGTTCAATGGTGGAATAATGATGTTTGATGTTATATATAACAAAACAGAAATAGTGCACTTTAAAATTGGGAGGAAAAGAGAGAAAAAGAAAAATAGAATGATCCCATTGATTTCCATACAGGCAATAGGTGAGAATTAAAAGAAATCAATAAAAACCGAGAAACTAAATAGTGAATGGGCTGGGCACGGTGGCTCAGGCCTGTAATCCCAGCACTTTGGAAGGCTGAGGTGGGTGGATCACTTGAGGTCAGGAGTTCGAGACCAGCCTGGCCAACATGGTGAAACCCTTTCTATAATAACAAAAATTAGCTGGGCATGGTGGCAAGTGCCTGTAATCCCAGCTAGAATGGTGACTGAGGTAGAAGAATCATTTGAACCCAGGAGGGAGAGGTTACAATAAGCCAAGATCACACTTTGCACTCCAGCCTGGGTGACAAAGTGAGACTCTGTTTCAAAAAAAAAAAAGGAAAGGGAAAAAAAATTAAAAATGCAAACCTTTCTAAAGAACAGGAAATTAAAGAGCAAGCAATAACAAATTAAAGAACAAAGACTGCAAGTCTTATAGCAAAATATAATTATAAAATATGACATAGTTGAAACTAAACATTATTCATATCAATGAATGTGAATAGGTTTAATTCACCAAAATAAAAACTATTTTTAATTGGCTCACAAAGCAAGACCCAATTTATATACTGTGTGCAAGGGCACATCTAAAACAATGTGATTTAGAAAGACTAAAAAGGGGTAGATCAAGATATATCAAGCAAATGGAAACAATAAGAAAGCAGAGATAAAGATTCTGTTATCAGACAAAGTAGAAATCAAGCCAAAACACATTAAACATGACAAAGAACAGCCCTTGAAATATCTAAAGCCATAATTTATAACCATTAGAAACATTTATGCACCAAATAGCACAGCACCTACTGCATAAGATGTAAAAAGACTTAGATAAAAGTGCACTAATAATAAGAATTTTTTAATACAGCAGTTATAGCACAAAAAAGATCAAGTTCACACAAAATAATAAGATGAAAGCCATAGATTATATAAAGTAGATCTAGAGAATAAACATCAAACTCTGCACTTTGTTGATAAAGAATCCCAAGCACTGGCAGGGCATGGTGGCCTCACATCTGTAATCTCAGCGCTTCGAGAAGCCAAGGTGGGAGAATCACTTGAGGACAGGAGTTCAAGACTAGCCTGGACAACAGAGTAAGACTGTATCTCTACAAAAAATTTTAGAAATTAACTGGGTGTCGTGGCACACACTTGTAGTCCTAGCTACTTGGGAGGCTGACGTGGTAGGATTGCTTAGTCCAGGAGTTCAAGGCTGCAGTAAGCTATGATCACACCACTGCATTCTAGGTGACAGAGAGAGACCCTGTCAAAATGAACGAATGAATGAAAGAAGAGAAAGAAAAAGAAAAAGAAAGAAAGAAAAGAAAGAAAAAAAAAGAAAGAAAGAGGAAAAAAAGAAGAAAAAGTATCCCAGTACCCATAAAACACACACACACATATATATAGAGAACAATATTTAAGAATGATAGAATTATATATATATTATATGTATATATATACATATAATATGTAAATATATATACATATAATATATATATAATTTGTTCTATCATTCTTAAATTGTCTTCTCTTCCTAATTAGACAATAAGGAGTAACATCATCACGTAAAATCCTTGTCTCTTCCCTTCATCAGTTCACAGTTCTTGCTAGGTGCTCAAAATATATTTGCTGAATAGATGAGAAACAAGAAGAAGACTATTATGAGAATGTGCCTGGAACTCTCTAGAAGCCTGGTTAGATAGATGTATAATACTTCCCTAGGAGACAGAGAAAAGTGTTGTTGATTGAATAAAGGTTTCCACCTGGGAAATTGATTACTGTGTATTGTAAATCCTTCCAATATGCCCAACTTAGCCTTCCATCTCATATAAGGTAACATTTTGGCTCTATAAGTCATGATTTAATAACATGATTATTTATATGACACATGGTATTTTTTCATCATTTGTGCACATCAATTATAAATGATGACACTATTCTGTGACCTCCCAAGTGTTTTCCGTAACACTTATATAAAATCTTTCCACTTCCAGGGCCACTTACATCATACTTTCAGGTTCTACTGCACAAGCACCAACTGCTTTTGTAACATTCACAAGAAGAGCTTGGTTTATTCCAACAAGGAGGTTCACAAGTGGCTGGATGCCGCCACATTTCCGGACAATGACTCGGTTTTCATGTTCTTGGCAGCATTCTCCCAAGGCCCCAACCACATTCACAAGTACTTCTTCAGGCTGATCTGTTAAAAGTCCCACCAAGGTTTCAATGGCTTTATATTCCCGAAACCTACGTTCATCATAAGAAAGACAGAGAGAGAATTGTGTTTTGTATAAGGTTAGCTAAAAATTAGCAAATATTCATTCAATCCTTACAACAACCCAATGATGCAGATATTATTCAATCGCCATTACTGGATGGCTAATCTGAAGCTTGGTAAATAGTAGAGCTGACATCTACACCCAGCCATCTGCTCCAGACCTTCACCCTTGATCACTGTGCAGTACAGTCTCTAAGAAAACCACAGCCTCTTCTAAACCTGAGCGTCTAAGATTCCACTTTGCTAGGGCTTTCCCCCTATCTTACAGAGACTACTTTACCTGAATGAAGTCTTCTAAATGTTTAATACAAATATATTATATGTTATATATTTTTGTTTTTAAACACATCAAATATGGCTCTATTGTACCTATTTGGATTTAGTTGGTTTCTTAAAAGGAGTAGTAGCTTGTGCTACTTAGATTTTTAAAAAGTCACTCTTGGGTATCTTCCATATTAACCACTAATAAATTTGAGCATCTCTCTTGTTATAAAATTTCACTCTGATTTATATATGTATATGCATATGTGTGCATATATACACACACAAATATACACACACACCCACCAAAGGAAGCATGCTACATAAAGGTAAATATCTGAAAATTACTAGTTTCTATACAGAACATTTTTCCCTTTCTAATACATATCAGCAGTATTTAAGTACTATGATGCAGCTGAGGTTTTAATTAAGATAAAAGTTCCATTAGCCGAGGTTACTTTTAAGTTAGCCATGACTTCGCTTTGCCTTATTTATTAAGTAAACTTATTTTGTGTTAAATGGTCAGAGATGTGAATTTCTTGTTAAAGGCAATAATCAGATGGAGTAAAGGAGAAATTGCCTCAGAATATCCATCTCTGAGAATGGAAACTCTAAAAAATATGAAGAGATAGATTTGAAAATTAAGATAAATCACATGATTGTAAAGTTTATAAATACTTTAAAATCAAATTAAATCATATTTTAAAATATGATTTTAATAATTTAATCAAAAAATTTGATAATTTAATCAAATTAAATCATATTTTAAAGAGTAACTGGTTAATTGACATTTAGCTGATTCATTTTGTTTCTCTTTAGAAAAGAAAAAAGAATAAAATCACTCCCATCTCTAAAGATTCCATGGGAAATCCACCCAATCACCTTGGTAGGTCCCCATGGAAAATATCAGAGATATTTCTAATTCAAATGGCTGCCCATATGCAAAGTAGAGAGATCATGTCAGCAAGCCTCTTAGTGCCATTGAGGCACAGAAAAAGTCATTACCAGGTAGTGGGCAATTTCTATTCTATTCTATCCTATCCTAAGAATCCTGTCATTCAGCTAACTTCATCCAGAATGTACACCTACCACTAACATTAGAATCGACTCCTTACTAGAATGGCATTAAATGACAAGAGGGTATTTTAGAAGCCATATCTTCGTTTCAGAATACTGAGCTCCTTCTCTTACTTGGTCACATTCTCCTTGCTGATGGAACATTTCCATATTGCCCCTGTGACAGCGGCTAACCGCTCTTTATTGTCAGTCTTATTGAGTAGACTGGCCAAGGGTTTAAGTCCTCCATGCAGCCTAACGAGGTCTCGGGTTTCCTCATCTTCAGCACACTGCAGAAAGTCAAATCAGAGGCTGTCAGTGATCAAGGAATATCAAGTTTTCGATAATTGCTAAAAAGGCTGCCATTCTAGTAGCTATGAAACTTCTTTCTAGAGAGATCATTTTCTGAAGGTGCCTCGAAGTAAAATATAATTCATCTCTCTACTGGTAGGTTTCTGACAGTACGTCTCTCTCCTTATGTGGCCTTGGGAATAGATAGCAGTTTCTACATACTCGCAATTCTCCTGAACCAGTTTTGAGATAGCCTGGGCATCTCCTGAGGCAAAGGTCAGTGAGAAAACTACAACTCCACACGCAGGGATGGAGGATTTCTGCAGTGATGCAACTCAGAATTTTGGGGAAACGTAGAAGACAGATTAGTGATAGGGATTTGGTCAGCTCTTCAATGGCCCCTGAAATCTAGAGACAAATGTATTTTCTTTTCATTTCTTTTCTTTTTCTTTTTCTTTTTTTTTTTTTGAGACAGAGTCTCACTCTGTCACCCAAGTTGGAGGGCAGTGGCACGATCACGGCTCACTACAACCTCCATCTCCTGGGTTCAAGTGATTAGAGACAAAGAATTTCTCCAATTCTCCATGCCCAGAGCAGTGGGTGATATCAATAGTACCTGACATTTTATTCAAATATGCTTATCCGTGTTTGCATCATCCTTTGAAATAAATCTTTACTGCACAGATGGTCTCAACTGATCATTCTTCCCGGGCTCTAGAGCCAACAGATGATACAGTTAGCAGAAACTTGGCTATTACCCCAAGTGCACAGTTGTTTTTTGATGTCATGTGGTGTGGATATGTGTCATGTGTCACCCATGGAGGCCATGGAAGAAATCCTCATCACAACGCACCACATAGGTACCTGCCATGTTTATCTTCTGCATGTGATTTTCAATTCTGGATTAGAGGCACCTTCTAAAAATGAATCCCTATTTCTAATCAACTCAATGGTTACTCCAGTGAGTTATATATACAAGTCAGGGCTATATACCATTGTTATGGGCCAAATTGTGTCCCCTCAAAATTTATATATGGAAGTTTTTTGTTTTTTAGATGGAATCTGTCTGTTGCCCAGGCTGGAGTACACTGGCACAATCTCAGCTCACTGCAACCTCTACCTCCTGGGTTCCAGCGATTCTCGTGCCTCCACCTCCGGAGTAGCTGGGATTACAGGTGTGCACCACCACACCCAGCTAATTGTTTTTGTATTTTTAGTAGAGATAGGGTTTTGCCATGTTGGCCAGGCTGATCTCAAACTCCTGACCTCAGGTGATCCACACCTCCGCCTCCCAAAATACTGGGTTTACAAGCATGAGCCATTGTGCCCAGCCCATATATTGAAGTCTTAATTACCAGTTCCTCAGAATGTGACTGTATTTGGAGACAGAGCTTTTAAAGAGGTCATTCAGGCTAAATGACCTTTTTAAAATTACTTGGGTGGGCCCTGCTCCAACAGGACTGCAGTCCAAGAGGAGACGAGGACACCGGTGTACACCCAGGAGAGACGGTGGGAGGACACAAGCTGAGGAGAGAGGCCTCAGAAGAAACCTAGTCTCAGACTTCCAGTCTCCAGGGCTGCGAAGAAATAAACTGGCTGCTCAAGCCACCCAGCCTGTGGTATTTTGTTATGGCAGCCCTCCCTCACAACCTAATACAATCCTCTACTGAAATGAATCCCTTGATCTTTTTGTTGTTGTTGTTTGCTTGTTTGTTTTTGAGATGGAGTCTCACTGTCACCCAGGCTGGAGTGCAGTGATGCATTCTCGGCTCACTGCAACCTCCAACTCCCAGGTTCAAGCGACTCTCCCACCTCAGCCTCTTGAGTAGCAGAGATTACAGGCACATGCCACCATGCCCAGCTAATTTTTGTATTTTTAGTAGAGATGGGGTTTCACTATGTTGGCCAAGATCATCTTGAACCCCTAATCTCCAGTGATCTGCCTGCCTTGGCCTCTCAAAGTGTTGGGATTACAGGTGTGAGCCACCATGCCTGGCCCCTTGTATCTTTTTGACATACTCTCTGACCGCACATCTTAAGTGTATTCCTCTAGCAAATCTTCTCTGATTAGGTTGAAGCTAATGTGCACAGTGACCAGCCATTCACTACCTTGTCAAGGCCATTTTTCTCCCTTTACCATTCTAATCTGGTTTCTGGTATACTATGAAATGTATTAATACACAAAAAGTTAGTGTAGACTACAATAAGTGATAAACCAGAAACACACACACCCATTCCTCTGGCTAGTCTTGGTAGGAGATAAATGCCCCAAGATTATTTGAACAGGATATATTAAAAGCAATATAGAAGCACCCATGTACTTATTTATCTACTTTATACTAAGTACATGATTTTAGGAAACAAAGATGCATAAACGTCTTCTAGAAACAAATAGTCACAGACGTCAAAGCAGGTTTCTCTGACCTATACAACTTATCTCTCATTACCACAGGACAATGGTTCTTAGACCTAACTGTGTAGGAAAATCCAATGCGGTACTTGTTAAAAATGCAGACTGGGCACAGTGGCTCATGCCTGTAATCCCAGCACTTTGGGAGGCTGAGGAGGGAGGACCACTTGAAGCCAGGAGTTCGAGACCAGCCTGGGCAGCATAGTGAGGCCACTGTCTCTGAAAAAACAAAAATAAAGAATATTAGCCAGGCATGGTAGTGAATGGCTGAAGTGCCAGCTTCTTGGGAGGCAGATATGCGAGGATCACTTCAGCCTGGGAGACTGAAGTTACAGTGAGCTATGATTGTGCCATTGCCCTCCAGCCTGGACAACAGAGCAAGACCCCATCTCTAAAAACAAAAAAAAATTAAAGCTTAAATAAATAAATAAATAAAATGCAAATTCCTGAGTCCCATTCTCACAGGAGGAAACCACATGGTTAGAAAACTACCTTAAACAATGTGAGAAAGAGCGCCGACACCTGTTAAGAGAGTTCATTGCACCTGATAAATGGCCATGGCGCAGTGCTCCTGCAGCTGCTCGTTCTGACTACTTAGGTTCTTGACAAGGCTTTTAATGATCCTTCCTGCTTTGATTGCAGCCCGGTAGCTTTCCTAGGAATAAAAACCTACATATTTATGTGTCTAAGGCATGAATATAAGTATCTGTTTACATTTATTAATAAACATGCTGAACAAACTTTCTTAGGAAATAATCACCAAAGTTCTAGCTTCACATATCCCCACATCAATAAGAGAATCAACTGAGTAATATACATGTATGTGTGTGTATATATACATATATATAGTGTGTATATATGAATATCAGTATATGTATGTGATTATATATAAAATGTCAGTATATATATGATATATATGTCACTGTCCTATCAACTGATAGGACACTGATTAAATCAGTACCTGTGTGATATATATATATATATAATACACAGTAATCAGTAATCAGTACACAGGTACTGATTAAATCTACCTGTGTGATATATATATACCTGTGTGATATATGGAAATATATAGTACCTGTGTGATATATATATATATATAGTATGATACATATATATATGTATATAGTACACAGTAATCAGTACACAGGTACTGATTAAATCTACCTGTGTGATATATGGAAAAATATAGTACCTGTGTGATATATATATATAGTATAATACATATATATATATGTATATAGTACACAGTAATCAGTAATCAGTAATATATATATATATAATACACAGTAATCAGTAATCAGTAATCAGTACAGGGGTACTGATTAAATCTACCTGTGTGATATATATATACCTGTGTGATATATGGAAAAATATAGTACCTGTGTGATATATATATATATAGTATAATACATATATATATATGTATATAGTACACAGTAATCAGTAATCAGTAATATATATATATATGATACACAGTAATCAGTAATCAGTACAGGGGTACTGATTAAATCTACCTGTGTGATATATATATACCTGTGTGATATATGGAAATATATAGTACCCGTGTGATATATATATAGTATAATACATATATATATGTATATAGTACACAGTAATCAGTACACAGTTACTGATTTAACTAGTGTCCTATTAGTTGGATCTCTCTTTCTCATTGCTGACTTCTTGGAAAAAAAGAAACTTGAGCCATCATGATAACCTTAAAAACAATTTTTGGACTAAAGAAAGTCAAGTTGAGAAGTCAAGGGAAGCAGAACCAGCGTGAGTACCTCTGAGGCACATTCTTGCAACGTCCCCACCACTGGAATTAGCATGTTTTCATGAGAAGTCTTCAGCAGCCGAGCCAGCAGAGGAAAGCCCCCTGCTTTGCGGATGGCTTCTTTATTCGCATGACTCTTACTGCAGCTCCACAGGGCCAGTGCCCCGCAGCGAGCCACTTCCACATCTCTGGCCTCATACAGGCTCAGCTGGGTGGGTTCTGTGGAATCATGTGCACAATCTAGTAGAGCAACCTACAAGAATAGATAAATCCAGTGTTAATGGAAATCTTAAAAATCTTAAGCATTCTTCAATAGCTACCAAGGTTGCTTACCAAGCTCACCTCCATCAAAAACAAGAACGTTTTACACTTTGGGAGGCCAAGGCGGGTGGATCACGAGGTCAAGAGATCGAGACCATCCTGGTCCACACGGTGAAACCCCATCTCTACTAAAAATACAAAAAATTAGCTGGGCATAGTGGCGCGTGCCTATAATCCCAGCTACTCAGGAGGCTGAGGCAGGAGAATTGCCTGAACCCAGGAGCCAGAGGTTGTGGTGAGCCGAGATCGCGCCATTGCACTCCAGCCTGGGTAACAAAAAGCGAAACTCCGTCTCAAAAAAAAAAAAAAAAAAAAAAAGAACGTTTTAAAAAATCAATTTTCATACTCCATAGCGGCCAGGGAAAGCAAACAAAACCCTACAAAAAATCTTCCTTTGGATTAGGGAGCGTATACATTTCCTTTTCACAAGAAATGTAAGCTCACCAAGATAGTATTTTCTTAACATGGCTCTAATATTTACATCAATAATATTTGTAAACCACATCCTCAGCCCAAACATCTCAAAAAACTAGCCTCCCCAAACATTAGCACTTTCTAAGGAGAACTGAATGGACTTTATACTCTTAAAGCCACAAGACCTGACCAGGAACAGTGGCTCATGCTGTAATCCCAACACTTTAGGAGGCCAAGGTGGGAGGATCACTTGAGGCCAGGAATTAGAGATCAGCCTGGACAACACAGCAAGATCAAGATCCTATTTCTAACCAAAATAAAATAAAATAAAATAAAATAAAAGCTGGATGTGGTGGTGCATGCCTGTAGACCCAGCTACTCCAGAGGCAGAGGTGAGGTGGGAGGTTTGTTTGGGCCCAGGAGTTCAAGCCTGCAGTGAGTTATGATCACTCCACTGCACTCCAGCCTGGGCAACAAAGCAAGATCCTGCCTCAAAAAAAAAGAAAAACAAACCCAGAAAATAAAAACCATGAGACCTCTTTGGAGGACATAGCCTTCCTCATGTGCTACTGAAGCCAAACAAACCAAACAGCACAACTGCCAGCATCCATCTTTTTCTCTGAAATAACTAAAAGTCACTGAAGATCTTAAGGGAAAGGCAATTTACTATAAGGATTAAGCAGGATGTCAGGTTGCCCCATGGAGGAAGGGAAGCCAGACCTCCTGAGAGCTGTGATTCGCTGTCAGCCACCCTTGCAGGCTCACTGTCTCTGTCTGGGGCTTAGGAGACATCACCTATGCATGTCTACTCCATTCTTCTCTCCCTGACGGTCAAATTCCACAGATACTGCCCATAACCACCAATATCAAATTTAGAAGGGAATAATAGCCCAGGCTAAGTAGAGTCTCTCAATCCCAATTCCAAGTTCCTGGGATAGAGAACCAGTAGGACTGGCTTGAATCAGGTGGACAGTCCTGGTCTAATTAGATATGGACCCAGGAAAAACGAGGAGGAGGGAATGGAGGCTTCCAGGTGCTAACTGCAGGTGGGATAGCCATGTGGGAGAAATTTGAAGACCATGGGGTTGAACACAGATGCACAACAACAAATGATGTGGTATGGAAGTGCTCAGAAAGCCCATAGCATTTGTGACTGGTTTGGAACTGCCTGGTGGTTAGGAGATGCTCCTCACAATCTTTGCCTTGTGAAAATTTATTCCTTGATTTAACCCATTGCCACCATGACCAGCACTATTGGCTGATTCACCAAAGATTGGTTAAATAATTGTCTTACTTGTTTTAATTAACCTTTCTCAAATGTGTGTATAAGTCATAGTTATTTCCATTTTTAATGTTGGCAGTGTTGGGGTCTTCTTTTAGAAGTCATATTTTTGTGACCAGAAATATGCTATAGGAACTTAATTCTTGTTTATATCAGTAAGTCTAGAGGAAAACTGGTTTTGTTACATGTTGTTTTGCTTAAAGTCACAATTTTTGAGAACCTATTGATGATATTAAATGAGGACTTACTATACTAGATTCCTGAATGTGATGCATAAAACATATTTTAATTTTATGTTACATTATCCATTATTACAGTTTAATGCGAGTGGTGTCAGTAGACAGTCACATCAACCTGCCAAATTATTTCATTATTTAAGCAGAATAATGATAATCATAGTAATAATTACATTTTCTCTGGCATTTTTAATGAAAATTTTCAAACAGAAAATCTTAAAGAATTTTACAGTGATTGCACAGCAGACTTCCCTACATCCACCACTTGGAGTCTATAATTAACATTCTGCCACTTCATTTTATTACGTATCTCACCAACTATTCATGCATCTATCCAGTCATGATTCTACCTTATTTTTGAAACAAATACATTTATAATGTTTCAAAGATGACAAATGAAAATACAGAATGTCTTTTGGCAAATTTCTGAACACATTTCTCAGTGTACATATTTACATTAAAATCCATATTCACCCAATAGATATGTATTAACCCTTAATATGGGTAAGGAACTGGGCTAAGTGCTGTGAAAGACACAAGAATGAATAAGGCCTGTCAAAGTGCAGAAGTGGAAACATTACAGTAAGATAACGGTTCTGGGGGAGACACAGATCTACTGATCCTTACTAAGAAGGTGAAAACACATTGACTTTTAAAAAGTCTCTCCTAATGACGGCAAAGGTGGTAAGCAGGATTCTGATATTTTTATTTTGATGCTAGCTATTGAGAAAATTACTTTTTCTGATTATAAGAGCAAGACTTAGATATAGAAGACAAATTGGCAAATGTAGAAAAGTAGGCAGAAAAATTGGTCATCACTTCAGAGAAAACCCTTGAGAGCAATTTGTGTGTTTATTTCTAATGCTTATTTCTAAAAATTGGGATCATAGATAGCAACAGTTTTTAATCCTGCCATGATTTTATACAATATTAAATATTATACATTTTATTTCTTGCTATTAATATACTTTCAGGCTGGGTGTGGTGGCTCACGACTGTAATCCCAGGACTTTGGGAGGGCAAGATGGGTGGATTGCGTGAGCTCTTGAGTTCGAGACCAGACTGACTGATACAGTGAAACCCTGTCTCTACTAAAAATATGAAAATTAGCCAGGCTTGGTGGCATGCGTCTGTAGTCTCAGCTACTCGAAAGGCTGAGACAGAAAAATTCCTTGAACCTGGGAGGCGGAGGTTGCAGTGAGCTGAGATCACACCACTGCACTCTAACCTGGGTGACAGAGCGAGACTCCATCTCAAAATAATAAATAAATAAACTTTCAACACAATAGTGATAGCTGTCTCAGTAGATATTTCTTGTGGATACACTGCAGACCATTTTACTGAGCACACACTGCTAAACACCCAGGCTGTTTTCAGCTCTCAGGCTTCTAACAATGAGATGAACAAGAGCCTGCAGATCTGACTGTCCGCTTGGAAGAGCATTTTCCCACTAAGGTCACCACATCAGAGGCCATGGGCCACCAGTAAGACTTACACATAAAAGGCAAATTGGCAAATGCAGAAAAATAGGAAGAAAAATCAGTCATCACTTCCGAGAACAATTTTTTTGTGTTTATTTCTAGTGTATTTGCTCTCTATAATAGTGGGTAGATCTTTACAATCTATTGGTGGCATCATAGGCCGGGCATGGTGGCTCATGCCTGTAATCCCAACACTTTGGGAAGCCAAGGCAGGTGGATTATTTGAGGTCAGGAGTTTGAGACCAGCTTGGCTAACATGGTGAAATCCTATCTCTACTAAAAATACAGAAATTAGCCAGGCACAGTGGCAAGTGCCTGTAATCCCAGCTACTTGGGAGGCTGAGACAGGAGAATCGCTTGAACTTGGGAAGCAGAGGTTGCAATGAGCCAAGATCACACCACTGCACTCCAGCCCGAGCCACAGAAGTGAGATTCTGTTTCAAAAAAAAAAAAAAAAGGCATCATAGACGTCAACAGCTTTTCAAGTTGTAAAGCTTTTGATGTTTTAAAGTTTTCAGCTTTCCACCGAGCAGCAGGTCTCACCATCTCTTACATCTATACATGAATCTATAGGTGAATGCATCCCTACCAATGTACCATAGGTGGTGACCGTTACATCTGCTTTAAACATTTTCTATTTCTTTTAAAAATGAGTTTGAACATGTTTTTATTTTGGACACTCAGTAATATAAATATGCAAAAATAATTCTTAAGGACAAGTGATACAGACAGAAGGCTCCTGGAACATGCTCTCATGGCTATGGAATGTCCAGCGTGGCCAGGAAGGACAGCAAGGAGCTGTGTGCGGTGCGGCTGGCACTCGATGGCGATAATGATGTCAGGACTACTCACCAGTTTGGTGATCCCCCCGTACTGCCTCACCACCCGCCGTGCTCTTTTACACTTGGCGACATTTGCGATGGTCTCAGCTGCCAAACACTTCAGACTCTTGTGTGGAGAATCAAGTATATTCACCATAATTGGTAAGCCCCCAAGGTCAACAATATTACGTCTGATTTGTGGATTATGACTGATTTCCTTCAGTATTTTTAATGAACCAATCTGCGTGAGAAAAAAAGAAAAAAGATGAGTGGTGAATATGTAACCCATGCTATGTTTTTAAAAATTCCGAGTCTACCTAAAATCCTTCCCCAGTTAAGTTTTTTAAGAAATAGTTTCCATTCCCAGAGGTTACACACATCCTGCATATTCTCCCATTTACGTAAACAATCCTCATTCAGGAAGCATGAGAGACAAATGGAGAAGAGCAAAAGAAAGAAGAAAAGCAGAGAAAAGAGAAGGTGCAGTGAACAGAATTAGCGGGTCATCAGCAATAATAGCAGATGAAGACAAGAACCAGGCAGCAAAGGAATGGTGGACGCCTAGAGCTAAGAAGAGAGCCCCAGGAAGGTGGAACAAGATTCCACATCCATTGTGACAGAGCCACTCACCTTACATTTGACTTCATCAGTTTCAAGCAAATTTATCAGCACTTCCAGGCCTCCAACATCTCTGATGGCCAACTGGCAGGTTTCTTGAGCTAAGTTGAAATCCCTCATTGAACACAACGCAATCACTGTAGCTGTCTGATTTCCTCCCTATAAAGATGCAATGCCAGAGAAAGGTTAAGTAAAACCACGTTCCCATAGAAATGCACTAAATAGTTATGAATCCATGAACTAGGAAACGTGTCTCTGAGTGGGCTAGAATTTGTTAAATGGATCAAGTAGAGTTAAAGCATGGAAAAGCTGTACAGAGCATCGTAAACCATTGTTCCAATTAAGAGTCAACATTGAAAGTGGGCTGTCTCCTTTAAACAGCCATAACATCAGGCAGTATTCATCTATTAAAGAGAGTCATGGGGCCAGCCTTGAGAGGCTGACTGAGGAATGGGACATGTACATGGAGCTAAGAGATGGCCCCCCCAGTTATTGAAGAGGGTATTGCATGATGCAAAGCATGTCTGCAAATTATTCCTACAGATGTGCATAGAACACCCTGGAATAGGAAGAACCCAGAGAAAAGGAAACTACGCAGGAAGCAGCACTGCAATCCATACTGGGACCTAGAGTAGGTGGTGTGAGGGACGTGGAGTTGGGAAAAGAGAAGCAATTCCAATCGGACCTGGAAATCAATGGGATGGGCAGGACAAAGACGAGAGAAAGCATCAATGTGGTGAGCAAAATCCTGGCCCAACACAGAGAGTCTTGCAAGCCAATGTCTTCTTGGTGAATCACTATATGTAAAGAGTAGTAGTGAGATGCTCCTTCAGGATTCAAAAAAAGAAAAAAATCTGAAAGATTAAAAATAAAACAGAATGATTGACCAGTGAACCAGATCTGCCAGGAGATTAAAATCAGAATTCACTGCAGGAATTCTTAGACAATGTCCACGGGTCATTTCTGCTTTGAAAATCTTCTAAGGAGTAGTACATAGTCTTGCTACTGCTATTCAGCTGGCTGATAAACAGGAGTTCTGACATCAGCACTGAAGTAGCTCATCACACACAAAAGCAAGATTGCTGTTCATTTTTGCAAAAGATGTTGGTAATAGACAAGCCTTTGATTCCTGCTTCAAAACATAGTAATGATGTTTTAAGGGAATACACCTTCAAATTATGTTTATTTCCATTTATTATTATAATATACTGCCATTATTTATCTGTATATATATATAATTATGTATATAAATAGATTATATATACATAGTAAATAAGGTAAACATCTACTTTATAAATTTATACATTATCTATTATCCATTATCTATTTTATAATTTTAAAATATATATTAAAATATATAAAATATTATACATTGTTTATATATA
The DNA here is from genome assembly GCF_030222135.1 of Aotus nancymaae. Classification (NCBI taxonomy): domain Eukaryota; kingdom Metazoa; phylum Chordata; class Mammalia; order Primates; family Aotidae; genus Aotus; species Aotus nancymaae. The sequence goes on along the minus strand of NW_026988492.1, from coordinate 7,468,817 downwards.
AATTTAACATTTTAAATACATTACACATAATAAATATAAATATAAAAATGTATCATTGAGATACCATCTCATGCCAGTTACAATAGCGATCATTAAAAAATCAGGACACAACAGATGCTGGAGAGGATGCGGAGAAATAGGAACGCTTTTACACAGTTGGTGGGAGTGTAAATTAGTTCAACCATTGTGGAAGACAGTGTGGCGATTCCTCAAGGATCTATAAATAGAAATTCCATTTGACCTAGCAATCCCATTACTGGGTATATACTCAAAGCATTATAAATCATTCTATTATAAAGACACATACACATGTATGTTTATTGTGGCACTGTTCACAATAGCAAAGACTTGGAACCAACCCAAATGCCCATCAATGATAGACTAGATAAAGAAAATGCAGCATACACACACACACACACACACACACACACACACACACACTATGGAATACTATGCAGCCATAAAAAAGGATGAGTTCATGTCCTTTGCAGGGACATGGATAAAGCTAGAAACCATCATTCTCAGCAAACTGACACAAGAACAGAAAACCAAACACCACATGTTCTCACTCATAAGTGAGTGCTGAACAATGAGAACACATGGACATGAGGAGGGGAGGAACATCACACACTGGGGCCTGTTGCGGGATGTGGGGGTAAGGGAGGGATAGCAGGGGGTGGGGGGATGGGGAAGTGATAGCATTAGAAGAAATACCTAATGTAGATAACAGGGTGATGGATGCGGTAAACCACCATGGCACGTGTATACCTACGTAACAAACCTGCACATTCTGCACATGTACCCCAAAACTTAAAGTATAATAAAAAAAGAAAAAAAAAGTATATTTCTATGTATAAAATAGATAATAGATAATAGGCTTAGCACAGACCATGGAAATTACATACCAGCTGCCAAACTCCCTCCTCCCTAGCACAAGCTTTTGCATACACAAATCTTCTTGTGAATTCAATACAATAGGTTATTTTTAAAAATATTTTTTAATGTATATGTAATAGTTGTATGTATTTTGAGACTACACATAATAATCCTATGTATGTATAAAATGTGTAGAGACCAAATCAGGATAATTGAGATATTTATCACCTCACACACTTTTCTTTGTGGTGGGAACTTTACAATTCCTCCCTTCTAGCTATTTTGAAATATACAATAAATCATTCTTAACTATAATTTCTTTACTATAATAGGGAACTTAAACCTAGTTGTACTATCTCACTGTATTGTTGTACCTCTTAACCAATTTATCTTCATCTTTTCATGCCCATGTCTTATATATAATAAGGTTAACACAGAAAATGGAAATTACATACAAGCTGCCACACCCCTCCTCCTTCATCACACATGTACACATATGCAATCCTCTTGTGAATTCAACACAAGACTTTTAGAATAAGAATCCGAAATGGGATTACCAGAGGATCCAAAGTGAAAACAGAAAGGTTGAGATATCAGCCTTTTTTCTTACTCCTTTTAAGAAAATTCCTTCCACGCCTCTAGAAATGTTCTCAACAACTGTCCCGTGAAGATGTCACTGACAATTTTCATTTTCCACATGAATGCTCCCAATGGATGCACCAGGCTGTCCTCTACATTCACAATTTAGAATGACTACAGTTTTAGTTTTACTATTTACACATAAAATAAGTCATGTTCTTACAGCTTTTAGTGTCTTTTCTACTTCCTATCAAGGAGAAAAGTAACCACCACCAATATCACCAATTTTCATACATTGGTTTTGAAATATGAAATTTAAAAATCCTCTCTATAACTGTCATGTTCAAAAACTCCCATATTTGGGTGCACAAGACTCCCATAAGCCAATACTTCCATTTCCTCTTTAGAAAAACAAAAGGCAGATATTTTATAAGCCATAAAGAAGAATCTAGTCTGAGTGTGCAGGCATGCACCTGTAATCCCAGCTACTCAGAAGGCTGAGGTAGAAGGATTGCTTGAGCCTAGGAGTTGGAGGCTGAAGTGAGCTGTGATCACACCACTGCACTCCAGGCTGGGCAACAGAGTGAGACCCTGTCTCTAGAAATAATTTTTTAAAAATAATAATAAAGGAGACTCTAAATGCTAACCATAATTAAAGGAAATTAAATCATGCACAAAAAGAAAGAACAAAGAAAATAAGAAAAACAATTCATTTGAACAAAGCTCCTTTTATTCTGAATTTAAAGGTTAAAAGGAGCCAGAATCCTCCCCAGGAGTGTTTGAAGGAGCAGAGCAGTGTTCCTATATTAAGGGTTTGGAAATCCAAACCAAGTGCTTCAGCTAGAGAGAGTTCTTTGGGCAGAGGCTTCAGACTTAAGCATGACTAGAAAGTGCAAGAAGACATGGAACTGCGTGTCATGCCTCGGTTAAGCCAAGAGCCTCCTCCCGCCCCAGATCCACTCAGTGAAGAAGAATGTACCATCCTGACATTCTTAATCGTGCATGCTGAGGACTTTCTTGACTGCATTTCTTGCATCATAATATTTTCTTTGGTAGCAATTTTTGGGCTTATACACTCAGCATAATATTTGTTTCCTATTTCAAGTTGTCTTAATTTTTCTCTTCTAGATGATTTCCCCATCTTTTGGGCTTTATTTCATTATTTACACTATAACCAATGACACAAATTCTTAAAGGCCATATAATTGCAGCAGATGTCCCAAAGGTAAGAGTTTATGTTTTTCTGAATTATCCCTAGACTAATTTGTAATGCAAAAGACTGACAATTTACAGTTATCATCAAGAAGTTAGATACTTATAGAAAAAAAAATTCTGTAAATCATCAGCTTTTTTTCTGAAAATCTGGAAACATATTCATAGGCTTGAGGGATTTTTTTTTAGAACAGTTTTATATTAGGGAAAGTTAGTTTTTCCACATTTCAGGATTTAGTTCTACTCTTGTCACTGACCACACTCCCAAAAGGATTATAAATCTTTCAGAATGAATACCAGAGGACAGGAGCCAAAATATTCAACATACAGAGCCACAAAAGTTAGCCAATTGCTATTCTTTAAATACCAGCTATGTCAAAGGATTTTTGAATGTTCGTTCCACTTTGTCCAGATGCCATAAATATCGAACTGAGAAGAAAACGTGCAAATACACTCCTTTGTCAACTAAATCTCCCCTGAGAATATAATTAGTTACCAATATTTATTTTTACATTTTATCACGCATTTGCATTTGTGAGGCTTTAAGAGCTGGAGAAAATACACTAAAATATGATTTTACTAGCTTCTGAAGGGCTTTGAAAAATGCTTCCAATAAGTTTTTCCACTTCTTAAATTAATGCAATTCTTTTGCTAGTTGTCTGCCTGCCCCTGTTTCTTTTCAAACATCTCCAGGCTCTGTTGGTCTTTGGATTTTTTTTTTTTGCAATTGGCATTCCTTCCAGTGACCAGGAGGCACTGGTTCACTGTCACCATTAGGTTTTAAACATGCAGAGATTAAGTGAAAGTGGCTCTCTCTCACTATTCTTAAGATTTCTTTTTGAAAGACAAGACGAATTAAAGATATTTTCCTAAATGGTGGTGATTTAAAAAAATCACTTCAAGTAAAATCTTTGAAATAAGCAAGTATTACCCCATCTGGTATATAGAGCAATGTCCCTCCCTTACCGTTGATGAGGAAGAAACAAACATTTGCTATGTGGAAATGAGCCATGTATTCAAGAGTAAAACAGGGAATGGGCTACCTCAAATCACTTTTGTGTTATTTTGTTATTTCATTCAACAAATGTGTTGCCATGCTGGATGGTCGGCACTAGAGACATACCAGTGTACAAAAACAGACACTATCCTTGCCTTCATGGAGCTTATAGTGTAGTGGAGGAGAAAGTTTTTAACTTTATTAAGCTCACCCAAATAAACAGAAACTATGAAGCTGAGAAGTGCTACACAGGACAGGGTATGGAGCTGTGGAAGCATATCACAGGGAACTTTGACCTAACTTGGAGTGTCACCCATTGGGATATCACAGGGAACTCTGACCTAACTTGGAGCGTCACCCATTGGTAAAGAACATCTGAGTTGACATCTGGGCAGAAAATAGGTGATTTCCCAGGCAAAGAAGGAGGGAATGTGATGAAATGTCCACCTGTCAGAGCAAACAGTATATGCAAAAACCCAGAGGAGTAGAGCATGGCATGTTTAGCACCTAAAGAAGGCCAGAGCCCACGGTGGGAGCATGGTGCAAGATGAGCTGAAAACCAGCTGGGCTGCTGGGCCCAGAGTCTGGGCTGAGAATGTTCATCTTTATTTCAAGATTGGCCAACATAATTTACAATGATGCCATTTGTAAAAGATCACTCTGGCTGCAGAGGGCACTGGCTGGAGGGGGCAAGTGTGGATGGATGCATGGACACCAGTCAGGTTACTGCAGGGATCCAGAGAACAGAAGATGAATTGCAGTAGGAGGTAGAGGTGACTCATCATGAACCATAAAGAAACTTTTGAAAGGTTTTTATCAACTTTGTTCAAGAAAGAACGCTATAAGCATAGATGAAACTCCAACTCTGTTGGGTAACATGCTTGCAAGGACATCATTTGAAGTTATTGTCAGAGCCCCACATGACAACAGTGAGACCAGAAGCCAGGCAGGGAATAATCAGGACCAGAGGACTCTTGTCCTGTCCCTACCTCACATGGCTTCTCCATCTGCAATCAGAAAGCAGCTGGTGAGACTTGAAGAAGTGGCACAATTATCACATGGTCATGCAGCTGGCTTCAAACATTCTCCGCATTTTTTCCTTCAAACATGCCACTCAGAGAGCAAGAAAAGCTAACCCCTGCCAGTAACTGCTCATTAATGATCACAGAGGACCTGGTGCCCAACATGAAGGTTGGCTTAGAGATACTCTTCTTCTCCCAGGATCAGAAATGGTACCAGGTGAGTACCCACAGTAAGTAGTATATAACCATGTGAGTCAACACAGAAAAAGACATCGCGTTCCTTCTTTTTATTTGCAAGTCTATTTTACACTGATGACTTAGCATGCATACACCTAAGACTGAACAGAACCCAGAGGAGAAAAAGAAAATACTGTTTCCAGAAGAAAAATATACATATACTCTTAAATAAATTAGACTTCAGGTTGCTGTTTTACAAGCTTGCTGAGAATGTTTTATCAGGAATGGGTAAGGAACAATGCAAGGATGGTATATACATTATTTTAATTGTATTTATTTATTTATTTTGAGACAGAGTCTTGCTCTGTTGCCCAGGCTGGAGTGCAATGGTGTGATCTCAGCTCACTGCAACCTCCATCTCCCAGGCTCAAGAGATCCTCCTGCCTCAGCCACCCAAATAACTAGTACTAGAGGCATGCACCACCAGGCCTGGCCCATATACATTCTTTTAAATTTGCCATGAAACATTTACAGGAATTTAAAATTATTGGAATGTTCTAGTCATTGCAATGAGGAAAAATTTATAGCAAATATAATTATTTTACTAAAAAGACTAAGCATGAGCTGAATAATTATAATTAATTTTAAAAAGTTCAATAAAGTGGCTGGATACAAGAGCAGAATTTTAAAGTGAGTAACTATTTATGCACTAACAATAACAAATCAAAATATTTAATTTGAAAAAAGTTCCCATGTCAGTATTAGCAACATAATAGGAAAAATATCTATGACTAAGTTTCATAGAAAATGTTTTGGATACACACGAAAAAAAGCTAGTAAGTATTACTAACGTATGTAAAAGACTAAACGGCCTGAGCAGAATAATTTTATTTATTTATTTATTTTATTTTATTTCTTTTTTTGAGACAGAGTTTCGCTCTTGTTGCCCAGGCTGGAGTGCAACGGCACGATCTTGGTTCACTGCAACCTCCGCCTCCCAGATTTAAGTGATTCTCCTGCCTCAGCCTCCTGAGTAGCTGGGACTACAGGCATGTGCCACCATGCTCGGCTATTTTTTGTATTTTTAGTAGAGACAGGGTTTCTCCACGTTGGTCAGGCTGGTCTCAAACTCCTCATTTCAGGTGATCTCCCCCACTCAGCCTCTCAAAGTGCTGGGATTACAGGGGTGAGCCACCATGGCCAGCCTTAATTCAACATTATTAAAATTGCAGTTTATCAAAAAATAATTTATAAATTCATGTAAACCAACCAAAATGCCAACAGAATTTTAAGGTTTTGTTAACTTGATTTTCAATTTATTCTAAAGATGATCCAGAATGAAAAATCCAAAGAATAAGTTTTAAAAATGTTAAGGTACCTATTTGATCTACCAAATATCAAAATATATCAAAGCTATGGTAATTAAAACAGCATGGAATTAGCATGGGAACATCCAAATAAGTTAAGGCAGAGAAAGATCCAGAAACAAACTCTCACATGTGAGATGGCAGAATTTTATGAAGGTGGCATCCCAGATCATTGGAGGAAAGAGTAGATAGGCCAACAGTCTGTATTGATACAATTGACTGTCCCTCTAGAGAAAAATAAGTGAAGTTAGATCCTTACCTTTCATTATACATAAAGTGAATTCCAGAAGGATTAAGAATTTGAACTTTAAAATTTTTTTAAAAGTTATAAAACTAACAGAGGGAACTGGAAAGTATTTTTGTCCTCTTGGAATGACTTCAGAAAAGCCCAGCCTATATTAGAAAAACATATATTATTTTTCTCTTTGTTTTAAACAGCTTTACTGAGGTATAATTGATATAAAAACTGCACTCCTAGTTCCTAAGAAACAAAACCTATAAGCCATGAAGAAATAGTAAATATTTATTAATGTACAAAAGAGTAGATAAAAAGACATCCAGCTGGGTGTGGTGACTCACACCTGTAATGTCAGTACTTTGAGAGGCCAAGGCAGGTGGATCGCCTGAGGTCAGGAGTTCAAGACCAGCCTGACCAATATGGTGAAATCCCGTCTCTACTAAAAATACAAAAATTCGCCAGGTGTGGTGGCACATTCCTGTAGTCCCAGCTGCTCAGGAGACTCAGACAGGAGAATTGCTTGAACAAGGGAGGCAGAGGTTGCAGTGAGCCAAGATCTTGCCACCGCACTCCAGCCTGGGCAACAGAGTCAGATTCTACCTCCAAAAACAAGACATCTGACATGCTAAGAGAAAATAAGTATCTGCAATTAGTGTAACAGACAAAGGTTTAATTTGCATCATCAAAAATTAAAAAGACAACCAACCACACAGAAAAAGTATGCAAAAGATCCAAAAAATGGCTATTTGACATATAAAAAATTGTCAACCTCACTAGTAATCAGAAATATGAAAATTTAGACTAGATACATTTTGCCCCTGTGAGAATTGGCCAAAATAAAAAATAACAAAAAGACTGCACATCAATGAGAATTTAAACAATGGATTTAAATCCTAGATTAACAATCTTTTTTTTTTTATTTCTTTTTTTTTACTTTAAGTTCCAGGATACATATGCAAAATGTGCATGTTTGTTACATAGGTAAATGTGTGCCATGTGGTTTGCTGCACCTATCAACCCATCACCTAGGTTTTGACCCTCACAAACATTAGGCTTTTTGTCCTAATGCTCCCCCGTCCCCTTGCCCATCTCCCCTGACAGGCCCCAGTGTGTGCTGTTCCCCTCCCTGTGTCCATGGGTTCTCATTGTAGATGAACAATTTTAATACCATGGGGAGTTTTAAAAGTCTATCAATGCCTAGATTCCAGATTGGACCAATTCAATCAAAACTTCCAAAAACGGTACCTGGGCATCAGGGTCTTTTGTTTATTTGCTCCTTTGTTTAACAGCCTTGGCTAACTTCATTCTGAGGTAGAGGGTCCAAGATTGAAAACCATTGGTATGTTACTGGTAGAGTGTAAATTGATGTTTGCTTTCTGTAAAGAGCTATGAAACTTTTTTTTACATAAACCAAGTTTGTTTTGTTTATTACTCTTCATTATTTCCCTTTAAAATTTTTTAATGCAAGGCTTCTCAAATTTTAGTGTGCATATATTATTTTTCTCTTTGTTTTACTGAGGTATAATTGATACTAAAAAACTGCACATCTTTAATGTATACAATTTGATGAGTTTGGATATATGCATATACCTGTGAAATCATTACTACAATGAAAGTAATAAATATATCCATCACCTGAAAAAATTTCCTTCATCTCTGCCTTTCTTGTAGTGAGAACACTTAATATGAAATCTACTTCTTAAACGTTTTAAGTGCATGATATATATTGTTAACTATAGTGACTATGTTGTACAGCAGATATCTAGAACTTATTCATCTTTCATAAATAAAATTTTATACCCATTGAACAATTAAATAAAACTGCCTTAGCTACCATGGTTCATTCCAATCAAAAATCTTATAAATATATTGGCATGTGTATAGAACTCCCTATTAAATGTAAATGTGCTATCAAAATGTAAATGTGTATTCTCTTTGACCCAAGTAATTTTATTTCAAAGAACCCATTCTATAGAAATAATGTACATATCCAAAGAATATGTAAAAAATATTAGCTGCAGTATTGTTTGTAGTAACAAAAACTGAATTGAGAGGCGACTTAAATGTTATCAATAAGGCAATTGTTAAATACATTAATGATATACACCTTTAATGAAATACTATATAGTAATTAAAAGGAGTGCGGTAGATATGAAAGATCACCAAGACAGAATATTAAATATAAAAAGCAAAATGTGGACTAAGAAATAAGATTTCATTTATGTGAATAAACTACATATGCATATGTATATAAACAGAGAAATATCTGGAAGGGGGCTTCCACTTTGCATGGCTTGAAGTTTCACATTTAGCATATATGAGTGTACTATTTTTAGAATATTTAAAGATTTTAAACACAGAATGGAGTAAGGGAAATAGGAGAAGAATAACACTTGCTTCTGCTATGCTCTATGTCACAGAAACATCAGCACCCAGGGAGCAAGGGCTGGGAAGAACCACAGCCCTCCAACAGAAATCTCAAGGCCAATTTACCAAAAAGGGACATGGAGTTTAATATGTTTCCTGCAAATATGCAGTTTTAGATAATGATAACAATAGATTTATAGAGAGATGTAAAATGAAAAATCATTTATACCAAATCTGATGCCTCTTATTCATGCCTTAACTCATATTTTAGAAATTCTTCAGCATGCAGACTCTGTAACAGGACATGAGTGTGTGTTTTTAAAACAGAAACAAAGCAGCCTAGCACACTGTATAAACTGGGAACTAGCCAGTACTACTACTCTTCTCCAATAGGTACTTAGCTTTCTTAAATTAATTTTAGGGGAAAAGCATATTTTAAGGAACAAAAATAAGTGTTGCTGCAAATATATGGGGCAAGAAATTCCCCTAAAAAGATCTACTACATAAAACTGCCTTAGATATCACAGTTCATCCCAATAAAAAATCGTATAAATAACTAGATGGTTATGTGTATCATATCATTATACTCTAGCTGTGCTGGCTCATAGCACACATTCATGAATAAACACATGAGTGAATGAATGAATGAGTTAAAGCTTAAGGGAACTCCCCTGAGATTTTTCGTATTGTCATTTTTCAGTCATTAAGTTGATGTAGCTTAGTGCTAGCTAGTAGTCATATAAACTGTTGTAAGTCAGCGGCATTGTATTATCATACTGATCTAATTGTCTTTACTCTGCTTTCTCTTCACAAATGATTATTTATGACAACCAAGAGACAAGGAGAGCTGAAAGCTTAAAAACTTAAATACAGATTTCCCTTTGAGAACGACAGAGATGACCCTCTCCATTTCTTCCACAATCTCCCTTATAACAAAAATAAAAGAAGACAAATTCTTCTTTCGTGGGCAATATAAGCATACAAGTAACATGCATTACCAATAATCCAAATAAAGTACATTAATTTCTTACACTACAATATTTATGGAAACATGAACGCAGATTATGAGTAGACATTTTTTAGCTGATGGAATTTAAAAATCTTATGATTTCAAACAGGCAATTGAAAAAATAGTCACAGAAGTTCTCCTATTGTTTGTCACTGACTTTTTTAAGAAAGTCAACCTGCATCAATGTTGCAACACATGTATTAACTTAAAGAAAGTTTCTGAAGAACATGGTACTCATTTTCCTCTCTTACTACTGGAGTTGATTCGAGTGGATAAACAGTGACTATTGTTTTCCATTTTTGAAAGACTCTTTTTAACAAGAATAAATCTGTGCCATCACAATATTTTCCATTTTTATAAGTAAAAACTTAGCAAAAGAGCACAGTCTAATATGGACTTCCAAACATGAATACTGAGTTTCTTTATAGAAAGGGCTCCCTGTTGACTCTCTTACTCAAATAAACAAACCCAAACAAGAGAAAAGATAGGAAGGTGCAACAGCAAGCTCTGCAGGCCTCCTGGGTCCTGAATTTCTTGACAGTGGAACAGAACAACCAGGCAATGGGCAATAAAGATAGAAGCCTGGACTCGGTCCCAGCTTTCTGTGTGGCCCGGAGCAAAGAATTTCTCAGCTTTTCCACCAATGAAACAAGGATCAGACTACCTGCCACTCTATACCCAAAACTCAAGTAATGGGAAAGGAATTTAATTAACTGTAATTGATTGCAAAGTACATCAAATTCCTACAACAAAAACTCATACAACTTCCAATTACCACTCGAACTCTTTAACCAATCAAGGGGTGTGTGTGTGTGTAATCAGTTTATGTAAGATCATTAAGGAACTGAGCCCCACAAATGGAGTCCTTAACAAAGCTTTTCAGGTCTGAAAAATGTCCTTGCCAAGAATCCCCCTCCAGAGAAGAAATCCAAAATATGCCAAGGAAAGAACTCTGGGGGTCCCTTCTGAAGCTGGCAGCCCAGTGGCATTTCTGATGTGAATGTCTTTTAGATGTCACTCTGGAACGGAGTATTGGCCACCGCTAAGCTGAGATCCACCAGGCGTCTTCACTTTTCATGGCCTGAAAATTCTCAATTTGTAGTTACAGAGCAGAAGCATGGCAAGCAATCTGGCTCATGTGAAAGGTGAAATCAACACTAATGTTTTAGGAATTTGATGATGTAGAATGAACACATTAGCCTACCCCTCACCAAACCACCGTGGGTTAGGGGAGAGGATGAGTGTGTGGTAATGCCCATCCTTTCTACCCATGTAACCCCATTGTCACTGTCTTCTCATCCCTTCCCATCAGATTCATATGGCATATCACCTGTTGCTGGATTCACCTTTCCAAATCAATGCTTTCATCATCCTTTTCCCCATTCTCCCACCTGGACTCTGATCAAAATCCCACATACAGAAGCTGGCATCCCACAGGGAGGAGGTATCCATGGAGAAAAGGCCCTGGGAATGAGCACTAGAGGGCTCCATCATTGCAGCAAGTACTCAGGAATAAGACCGGCTGGATGAAGCAACTCGCAGTATGGGCAGATGTCCAACTGTGCTTACCAATACAACCCTTGTGGAGGCTACAGCTGGTACCTGGATAATACGGGGGCATCTTATCCTCTACTGACAGCTCTAGGAAATATCTTCAAGGGAGATGAATCAAAATTCTAGACCCAGCCTCTGACATGTCTCTAAACTACCAAAAAGCTGACCAATCAACCATGTTCTCGGCACTATTCTAGTGTTTTCAATTTGTTCTTGGATTTACTGATCCTATAGTATTAAGTACCATAATCACTCCACCTTCAATCCACATTGAAATGGATTTCAACATGTTTTTGACCTTGGGTCCAGAAATTCTTTTTCATTACAATGTGTATAAAATGCAAATCTACTTAAATATTACCTTTCAACATTTTACCCCTCTCTACTGAAGAATCCCCATTGGTATGAATTTATAGCATACAGTACTTGTAACTAATACTTATTTCCACATTTCCAAACAAAGGAAATAACCTACATCCCTTCTCCTATTTTACAAAGGGGATCTCCACATACCTTATTTAGAAAGGAGCACGATTTCACTCAAGTTTTAGAGAGACTCATAGAATTAGTATGGAGCATAGAGACATTAACAAACCATCTCCTTTAATCACTGGAAGTGATCAAAAGCAAGACATTTTCCTTGCAAAATTTTTAAACAATCCTGGCCAGGGAAGAATATAATATCCATATAAAGTCAGCAAATAGAGCAATCAACTGGTATGTTTACAAGAAAAAAGGCAGGAAAAGGAAGAGAGAAGGATGCAAGAAAAGTGGGAAAGAAGTCAACAGCAGAAGGAAAGGGAGGCTCAGAGGCAGGAAGAACTGCTTTCAGGGAGCTGAGAGTGAAGAACAGCAAAGCCCTGCCACTAAGGAACCTCATCCTCTCCCCTTTGCACCATAGGGGCAGAGGTGGGGAGGCGAGCTTGTACCCATTAGCAAGATGCTCTGCAAGATACAGCAATAAATTTAATCTGGTCTCCCTACTCAAGAAGTAGGTATTAAGACAGACAACCTGAACCATCAGAATGGCAGAAGGCAGAACATAGGTGCTTATCAGTAAGGTAGCTGAAAAGGGGGTTCATTGCTTCCTTTAGAATTAGGATACAGAGTCATCAGCTGTGGGGACAAAAGAAGCTGGAAGGTTGGTGAGTAAAAATATGATACATTCATTAATTTAAAAATTACATTGTGTTCAAAAACTCTGGATGAAAAGAATATATACATATATAAAACTTGCAGATTGAAATTAACATATGTCAAACCAAATAATTAAATACAAATGCCATGTATGTGCCAAGATATGAGCTCATAGCTCCAGACGAATAAGCTATGGTTCACTGACCTGTTTGGGTATTAATGAGCTCATCAAATCTTTTTTTTCCCGACAATCACAGACATTACACTACTTGGAAAATGGTAAATAGAAAGTCAGATCAACATGAACATTTCTCTGCTAACTTAAATCTACATTTAAGTCATAATTTCATAAATTAAAATGTCAGGTGTATTTATTTTGAGATTACCTAGAGACATTCAATTTTGCATTTTATAGACTTTTAATATTGTTTTGTGTCTCCATATAAAATATTTATCTGTGTCAAAAACCTTGAAATCATTTATAGATACACTTTTCCTTTTATTGGCTATGTTAAGAAAATTTACCTGTGGGAACTATAAGAATTCCAAGCAATTTACTGTCTGGCCAAGAGTATCACATTTGCACATGATTTATTGATGAATAACTTGTGCAAATTTAAGTAGCACTTCATCAATAAATGTTTTCTTTAGCTGTACTGGGACAGAAATAGTGCATCTCTTTTTTGCCTAATGCTACATGGACTTATTCTAAATAGTTGAAAAACTCAAGATAGTTATCCAGTAATTAGGCTATTATGACATACTCTCTTTGCCATGTTCACTGGGAGGATATTATTGAGGCTGTTCACTCTCTCACTCCATGCCTGCCCCATTAAATCCTAAGGGAGAAAATTCTTTCTGCTGTTAGCACCAGGATCAGTTATACTCACTGGCAACTGGTTTGTTTTCATTTTAAGATGATGAGAGACTTTCCCTTTCTGCATTAACTCACTTTATTTCCCTCCTTTTTATTGGTTGCTAAGAGAACTGAAAGTAAAAATTGAAGGCCACCTGTACAAGTCAGTTAAGTCTCCATGCCACACATTTTCTACAATAATAATAAGCAATAGAAATAATTAGAATTGCCAACAGTTACTAAGTACTTTGTGCTAAGCACTTTACATGTGTTATATTTCATTTAATATTCTTAATAATCCTAACATGAGAGAACTTATTTTTCCGTCTTCACCAGTGAGGAAACTGAAGCTTAGAGGGGTTAGCCAACTCACCCAGGGCCACTGAGTAAGCAGCAGAACTTCAACTCAACTGGTCTTTCCAGTGTCAAAGATCATGCTTCTAATTACTCTGGTATTCTGCTTCCTGGCCCATTTTTTGTTTCTGCCATTTTGACTATGTTTCATTTTGCTAATAAAATAAAGATAATGGACCAGGACTCTTGGGAAAAACTCAGGACTCTCTTAATTCATCTTCTGAAAGGCTATGCCTTGGACAGGCATAGAGACTTATGCCTGTAATCCCAACACATTGGGAAGCCAAGGTGGGAAGATTGCTTAAGGCCAGGAGTTCAAGATCAGCCTGGGAAAGGGAAAAAGAAAGAGGAGAGGGGAGGGGAGAAGAGGGGAGGGAAAGGGGGAGGGGAGAAGAGGGAGGGAAGGGGAGGGTAAAAAAAGAGAAGGAAGAAAGTAAAGGAGAAAGAAGGAAAGAAAGGAAAGGAAAGAAAAGGGAAGGGAAGGGAAGGGGAGGGGAGGGGAGGAGAGGGAAGGGGGAAGGAAGGAAGGTCCATGTCTAAGTCCCAGTGGGCCTGTGTAGAGCTGCCCACCTCAAAGAGAGGGAGTAGTGTTGGCAAAGTTCTCCACTGCCAGTTTCTCCCTCCCTAGATGACATGCTTTTTAAGAGTCCAGGAGAGACGATCACAGGAGGCTCTGTGGTTCGGCACAGATGCAGAGGCACTGTTGCAAGGGTGTCCTAAATGCCCTAAGTCTGCACATAGTCACCGTGCATGCCAGACTGGGCTGCTGTGTTGAACAATGTGGTTTGTGCACAAGTACTCCTGGCAAAGGGGAGCACAGGAGCATGTGGCCTGAATCTGGCCTGTGCTCCATGCTAATGTTTCCAAATTCCCAACAGATTAATCTTCAAGATCCAGGAATATGCAATCAAAATTCCTAGGAATTTTCATGAGTTCCCAAAGTTATATTATTCTGTATTTTTCCTAACATTTCATTTACATGTCTTTAAATAATAATGAATGCCTGTAATAAGAGTGAATCATTTCTATCATAATAAACAGTGAATCATGTTTTTGTGGTAGTTATGCTAAAAATTTCAGAGGTTTTCTGTAAAAAAAAAATCTTATGTAATAAATGCATGATTTATTATTATTATGAGCCAGAATATGTGACATAATTATATACTGCACCAACATGTAAAAACAATGTGCACTTGATATAGAAATTTCATAATACAAAACACTAAATGAGGAAAACATTAACACAAACTAAATGCCAAATAAAAACCATTTTAAAAATTGACAGATGCCATAAAAATATTTAATATTTATAAAACATCATGCTTAAAAATGAAATTTTAAAACTCACAAAATATTAACTGTCCTCTCCAATAGTCTAGGAATTTCATGACAAACAGTCCAAACTAAAAAAAAAATTTCATTTTGCATTGATGTTGGTCAAATCATTAAGAGTCTGCCAAAAGAACCTCCAAGTTGAGCATTAGGGCTTCAGATAAGCTCATACCCTTTTTGAGATATGAAAATATTTATTTATTTATTTATTTATCTTGAGACAGACTTTTGCTCTTGTCCCCCCCAGGCTGGAGTGCAATGGCATGATCTTGGCTCAACCTCTGCCTCCAGGGTTCAAGCGATTATCCTGCCTCAGCCTCCCATAGCTGGGATTACAGGCACCCACCACCATTCCTGGGTAAACGTTTTTGGTATTTTTCATGGAGACGAGATTTCACCATGTTGGCCAGGCTGGTCTTGAACTCCTGACCCCAGATGATCCACCCGCCTTGGCCTCCCCAAGTGCTGGTATTACAGGTGTGAGTCACCACACCTGGCCAAAATATTATTTATTTTTAATTGACCAAGAATAATTGTATATATTTATGGGATACAATGTAGTATTTTGATAAATGTTTACATTTCGCAGTGATTAAGTCAAGAAAAGCCACTGGCAAATGCCCTTGGTTGATTTGACCAAAGACATGGAAAACCAGAAAGAAAACATGAATTAAGTCAAATGTTTTTTCACAAATACTTCTGGACATTGGCTTTACACAAGGCCTAAATATCATCAATACCTGCTATCTGACATCAGAAATAAATATTAATCTGGGTTTTGGTGAGCCATTTCCCTTGCCCTCCCACAAATTCAAGTACTTAAATGCATTATGTGGGCCAATTATTATGTAAAATATTCTCATATACGCTATCTGACTTAAGAGAGAAATGAAAACGGACCAATCCACACTGTAAGCACCCACAATGTTTCAGAAACCATGCTATATGTTTCAAGTGTGTTTTTAAAACTTTATAATAATCCTGTAGTACAGGTATATTAATTTTATTCCATGGGTTGAAAAAAATCAGGGATCAAACTGTAATGTTTCAACAGCTACATTGCTAGTAAATGAAACAGCTTAGAGTTTAACCAAAATTCAGCTTTAAAAATCCATGTTATTTCTTCCACACCATACTACAAATCATAAAATGGCAGCAAGTCACAATTTCAGCTGTTTACCAGGCCCACTCTCCAGCCAGGAGAGAGGGTTGGTACCAGGCAGCCTGGTTGCTCCATGAGGATGAATCTTGCATCCTCAGGGTAATAAGACCTTCCCCTGCACACACTTAGATAGAACAACAGGAATGTTTGCTACTCTTATTTGAAAGAAACATAAAATAAACTTGGACGCAGCATATATATTTTTGGGAAAGTATTTTAAATGAACATTACAAACATAGAACATTACAAATATTAAAAACATAGACCTTTCTGACCTTTAAATATTTCACCAGCTTCTGAATTTGCCAATATTCTGAGGGCAAATCCGCATTTGCTTCCTGACGATGGTCAGGTGGTTCTTCATCTTCCTCACTTTCTGAGGAGCTGTCACTAATGACTTCCTCAATCTTTTCAGCACTCTTTCTAGAACAATAACAACATATATATATGTAAGCTATAGTGTGGAGACGGTTATAATAATATTGTGGCAACATGGACACAAGCAATGGATCAGATACCAACACCTTCTGAGTTCTAGTAGATCTCTATTAAGATCTACATGAGGCCAGGTGCAGTGGTTCATGCCTATAATCCCAGTGCTTTGGGAGGGTGAGGTAGGAGGATCACTTGAGGCCAAGAGTTTAACACCAGCCTGGACAACCTAGCAAGACTCTGCCTTTACAAAATATATATATATTTTTTAATTAGCCAGACATAGTGGTGCATGCCTGTAATCCCAGCTACTCAGGAGGCTGAGGCAGGAAGATCACTTGAGCCCAGGAGTTTGAGCTGCAGTAAACCATTATTACATTATCACACCACTGCACTCCAGTGTGGGAGACAGAGCAAGACTTTGTCTCAAAAAATGTAAAATAAAAAGGAAATGCATGAGATGAATAAACCTGTCTCTATCGCAGGTGCAATTGCTCTGGGTGCAATAATCATAATAAAGAAAACAGTGAGAAATAAAAAAAAGAATTCAGTAAATGTCCTAAGGCTGTGCTTTTCAGTAAGACCGCCACTCATTACATGTGGTCATCTATATTTACAGGTATTTCAACTTATTTAAGTAAAATTAAAGAAAATTTAAAAATTCAGTTCTCCAAGCACACTAGCCACATTTCAAGTGCTCATGGCCCCATGTGCCTCATGGTTACCACACTGGACAGTTCAGATACTGAGTATTTCTATTATTCCAGAAAGTTCAACTGGACAGTGCTGCAAGGCCCTCAAGTGAAAGAGTCTCTGTTACCAAAGAGAGTCAATATTCAGCACATCTTTCCAGAATGCCTACACTGAAGTACTTGGAAAGTGCAAGGTGCCAAAGAACAGCAATGACGTGAACATAATCAGGTTCAGGACCGAAGAGTTAACCACCGACTCTGAGAGGCATTAGCATGCAAAGTGTTGAGTTCCACAGAAGAACATTACATTCTATGGTTTGATGCAGGGACAACAGTATTATAAGAGCCTTCTGTAATCCAATATATACCCTATGTCCCTGCAGAGGTCTCTCATGCACACTCAACACACCAGCCTGTCTCCACCTCCCACTGCTGGATGCGAGGTTATCACCATTGGGTCACCAAACCCACAATGATGCTTCAGGAACTACTCATCCATCACTCACATCCCAGGATGTTTATCCTGATATTGTTTCCCACATGTTCCTGATCTCACAGGGCAGAAGCAAACTTTTAAATCTTCTAGCTAATTTTAATATCAAATAATACCAACAGCAGCCACCAGTTCTAAATGTCGATTTTGTCCCAGGCATTCATTATTTCTAAACCTCACAACCACCTCGCAAGGCAGGTTCTATTATCCCCATTCTACAGGCAAGGAGACCTCAGAGAAATTAAGAGGAAAGAAAAAAAAATCATTCATTTTGAAGGACCTAAAATTACTTAAAATATGATTCTTGCCAATCACATATTAAGGTGTCCTTAAATATCAAAGTCACAAGGTCAGTGACCACTACAGAACACACAAGTCCACAATACTTTTCCTCTAATTCTGAAATCCAAAAAGCTCTGACAACTGATTTTTCCCCCCACTGGACTTAACTTGTTGCTGAGGCCTTATATGAATTGATACTAGACTATTTATGGCCTTTATTGCTCTCATTCATTGTGAATACTCATGTTTTTGATTGTAGGGTATTGGCTCACAGTTCAATAGAGGTTATTATATAATATACATTATATGAATTTCATTACCCTTTTTTAAAGTGAGTTTTTCAGAATCCCATGAATTTGGTCACAAGAATTCGGGACAACAGACTGTGGGTAAAATGTCTCCTTTTAATTCTTTCAACAATCTATGAGGTTGTTATTACTCTCATTATAGAGACAATGAGTTAAAAAATAATTTGGGCCAGGCGTTGTGACTCACACCTGTAATCTTAGCACTTTGGGAGGCCAATGAGTGGACTGCTTGAAGTCGGGAGTTTGAGACCAGCACGCCCAACATGGTGAAACCCTGTCTCTACTAAAAATACAAAAATTAGCTGAGTGTGGTGGCGCACACCTCTTGTCCCAGTTACTCAGGAGTCTGAGGAGAATCATTTGAACCTGGGAGGCAGAGGTTGCAGTGAGGCAAGACTGTGCCACCGCACTGCAGCCTGGGTGACAGAGCAAGACTCTGTCTCAATAATAATAATAATAATAATAACCATGAACAAAACTCCATGGTTAGTAAAGTGGCTGTGTTAAAACAAATAGTTGGAACTGTTCATCTTGGTTCCTACGGGAGTTGGTGTAGTCATTTAACTTAAATGTGCCTCAGTTTCCTCACCTGAAAACTGGGGATGATAACAGCAATAGTATGTAAAGACCTTATAACAGTGCCTGGCATAGAGAGAGCATGAAATAGATGTTAGATAGTTCTTTATTGTCATGCATATTCATTTGACAAATGTGCATGGAGTGCCTGTTGGCTACCAGGTATCAAGGGAATGCTGCTGAAGAATGCTGTCTTTCAGTATCTTTCTCAAATTCCAAGGAAAAGCCGTGGTTTTGCTTTTGAAGATCTGATCTGTTTTAATCTTAGGGACCCTATCAATTAAGTAACTTGTTAGGTTTTTGCCTTCACCTTGATCTTCAGCAATGACAGAATCAAATCTGTAGTCTATGAGTAATTATCTAAGTTTCCATTATTTTGCAGCTTAGCACCTTGTCCATTTGGGTAACTATCAGAAAATTTTTATTTCTGTGTTTTCTTGTATTGTATTAGTAAGTTCCATAAAGGCAAGGACCATTTCTGTCTTTTATACTGTCTCACCTAGCACGAGAAAGGCATTCAATAAATATTTGCTAGAAGAATCAATAGATTAAAGCATGTGTGAATAAATGAATGAACAAATGAATCCAGTCTAGGTTAAGATGATGAAAGGAAGGTATTTCTGGTGATAATTCCAGGAAGTGGCAATAGAGGCAGGTTGATGGAGAGGAGGCAACAGTCAGTGAGACTGAAACCAGGGAGTGCAAAGGCCAAGATTTGGTACTGGTCCTCCTCTTGGGGTTCAGGTTTTTCAAGATGATGATTGGGTGTAGGATGAAAGTGATAGCAAGTCAATGTTAACATCGTCAGTGATCATGGATCCATGGAAAACAGCAAAGACAGAGGGTTACATCAGCCTCATGGGAAAGGAGGTCTAACCTGAAGAGTAAGGTAGTTTGAAGCAATAAAGAGGAGATTTCTGTCTCTGTGGTTATACAGGACCTTGGGAAAAGAAGACCTGAAGGAGAATCGCTGCTGTCATGGAAAAGTTTCAATAAACGCAAGAAAGGAGAGAGTGGAGGCTTTAGTGCATAGGGTGAGGACATAAGGAAATTCATTTCCTTCTATTATGAGGAGGCCCAAGTCAAAAATGTAGAAGAAAGAGCAAAGTGGAAGAATGATTCAGATGGGATATTGTAGAGCAGGACAGGGGTGAGAGTCCAGGGGGAGACAGGACTCAATCGGGTTTGCATTTAGAGTGGTGTCCATGGGTAAAAGGAACCCATGGACCCTACCAGCCACTCCCTGGAGTCATGTATTCATTCTGGGCTCCCATTAATCTTTCAGAAACGTACCTGGGTCCCAGGTAATCCATAAAAGGGTTACTGACACCCTACACAGTGCAAACCTGGAGTGAAATCAACGAGGGCTGAAAATGGGCCATCTGCAGAAGTTTAACTTTGATTTACAAAAATAGAATTAGTGGAATCATGATCATTGTACTCTAATTATAAAAAGTCTTAAGAGAAAGTATACTTTATTCCTCATTGCTCTAGAAGCTTCTAACTCAACATTAAGCTCATGGGCAAGGAATAGTCCATTCAAGCCTCATGCTCATATCTAATTCATTCTCATTTTTTTTGTTTCTCTCCCTCCTCTCCTCTCTCCAACTCCCAGTGGGTTCTCGTCCGTAAAAGTCTTTTCTACTCTATTCCATTTTGGAGCCTAGGAAGAGGATGGGCAATTTTTAAATTGTATTAATTTGCAAGATTCCATGATTCTCTTTATTTCTTATAGGTTTTTTTGGCACAGAGAGCCCCAATTTTTGCACTTCCAAAAGCCAATTTGTGTGTAAAATACTATGATTGTGCTCTCTGGACCATGGTAGAGGGAAAGTCTGAACTGAAGCATCTGTTCCCATTTAGCGAGCCTCCTGAGTGAAGTTTCCAGTAGATCAGGTCTATTCAAGAAGTGGCTTAAACTTAACTCAAAGATTCCAGATTGAAGCATATACTAGAATAAGTCTAAATTCTTTGGGGGAAAGCCTAAATTTACTTTCTCTTAGCCTAACAAGCTCCTGGAGTTGAGGGCAGAATGAAATATGTCTACCCAATCACTCCACAATCCCATTTTAAAAAGCAGCACCCCAAAGAAAAGCTGTCTTTTTTTTTTTCCAGTCGATGAATCCTTTGATAGCTAACTTTAAAATGCTTTTCCTATTTGACATGATTCCTTCCTATCCTATCCCATAGCAACTGCATATTCAGGAGGTAAAAAGAAGCAAACCCCAATGTTGAATTGATCTATAAATTCCACTGTAAGAAACACTTCTCTACCACAGCATTCTATCTACTTAGGCAAGATTAGACACAGAGAACTTTTCATTTTTATCATTGAATAATAGTTGTTGTTTGGATACATTACAACTTTACCTTAACCTACTACCTTCAAGTTCTCTAACTCGCTAAAAATTGAAATACTTTGGCCCAGTATCTATTTCAGGAAAGAGGAAGTAGATGTACTTTTCTTTATTTCTCCCACCAAGTACAGCTAAAAATTCAGATACTGTATATAAAACAAACATAAGGTGAATCTGAAAGATAGAGGGAAAAAGAAGAGGACTACCTAGGTATCTAAAGACCTGTGGATCAACACAGCGGTGCATTCCCTGGGTTTTATTTTTGTCTCATTCATCCTAGACTGGGCACTGGAAAAGCCAGCAAAGCAGAAACTCCAGTGGGTGCAGACAAAAAACAGGACCTAACAAAGTCACTCTCTGTTTAATTCAAAGGACTGGAAAAGGAAAGCCTGATAAGACAGAAAATGTTTAGATAACAAATGATCTATTTCAGTCAACACTGCAGAAAACAACGTGACCCAACTCTACCTCTTACAGCAAAGGCTAAGTGAAGAGCCTCGGGGTCTATCTTTATCAGACTTTAAGAAAGCACTGCAACCCACTTGCTGGGGTGGCATCAGAGAAGGCCTGACAGAGAGTCAGACGCTCACTGCCTCTCAGCAAAAATGAAGCCACTTCCCCAAACTGTGATGTCAGTAGAGCCCACTGACAAAGTAACCGAGGACTCCCCTGTCACGCTGTCAGGCTGGTTATCAGCAGAGTCATACGTGGAGCATGAACTCCCACTACCCTCCAGAAACAATGAGGACCCCCTTGCCTGTCCCCTTAGGTGTCAATGAAGGCCTATGGGAAAACCTGCTATTTCTATTCCTCACTAGCCTAGGGAAGCAGCACACACCTCAACCTGCAAATATAGTGGGAGAGAAGGTTTTCTAAAATATAAGATTTAGGTCAGTTGCAGTGATTCACATCTGTAATCTCAGCACGTTGGAAGGCTGAGGCGGGCGGATCACATGAGGTCATGTGTTCAAGACCAGCCTGGCTGGCACGGCAAAACCCTATATCTACTAAAAATACAAAAATTAGCCAGGTGTGGTAGCACGTGCCTGTAATCCCAGCTACTCAGGAGGCTGAGGCAGGAGAATTACTTGAACCCAGGAGGCGAAGGTTGCCGTGAGCCAAGATTGTACCACTGTACTCCATCCTGGGTGACAGACCGAGACTCTGTCTCAAACAAATAAATAACTAAAAGATTTAAATAAGATCCAGAGTCTCATAATAACCAAAATGTCCACATTTCAACTGAAAATTATTTGTCATACCAAGAATGGGGAAGACATCATCTTGAATGAGAACAGACAATTAAAAAATGCCAATATCAAGGAGATGAAGATGTATGAATTATCTGACAAAAATGACAGCCACCACCATAAAAATATTTCAATAAGCAATATAAACATGCTTGAAACAAATGAAAAAAATAGAAAGTCTCAGCAAAGAAATAGAAGATAGAAAAGAAAAAACAAATGGAATTATTAGAACTGAAAATTATAAAAAGTGAAATTAAAAACTCACGGAATGGAATTAGTTGAAGAGTAGGGCAGAAGAAAAAATAAATGAACTTGAAGATAGAACAACAGAATTTACTCAATCTGAACAACTTAGAGAGAAAAACACTGAAAAAAAAACAATGGACACAGTCTCAATGACTTCTATGAGATTGTAACAAAAGCACTAACATCTGCCACTCTGAAACTCATCAAAGTGGCTGATCCTTATCTTCCAGACATGTCACTTCTTTTGTCAAACTGAAAATCAAGTACGAAGTTTACTAGTTGCCCTCATATTTAATTGTTTTCATTAGCAATAACGTAGACCACTTCAAAATCAGCAGTCATTTGTGATTAGCAAAGGGTCGCTCAGACAGATAACATAACTTTGCCAGGACATGACTGTTCAGAGGCAAGACATCATCAGCAGGAGCCCAGTGTTCCTAAAACTTAGTTCACTGCTCTTCGCATTAAATACATTTCTTTTCCCAGAGTCAACTAATACTAGTAAATCACTGTATTTCGGGTAAATCTGCATAAGAAGAATATCTTGTAAAAGTATTTAAACAAATCCAGTGTTGTCATTTTTACTAACACTCCTAGTAACTGTCAATGTAAATATCCTGGGACCCTGATAGTAAGAATGCCATTAATTTGCATGCCCAGCCCACTGTGTGAGGTGGCTTTAGGGAATTTGTCATGTTGACCAGAAACATACCGAAGTAATTGTGCTCTTGCGAGTGAAACAGATGGTTTTGTTTTTTCAAGTTTTCCTGTGTGTTTGTCCTCTTGGATTTCTTTCACTGAGCCTTTGCTCCTAAAATATACATATATATAAATATATTAACTTTATTGCTTTATAATGAATAAAAAATAAAAGATGGCAATGTAGATATATAGTCCATTATTTCCATGCACTCAAATGATGTGTGTTCCTGAAGAGTTCCAGCCTCATTCTGATACTCGGAGCTGGCTCTTTCACTCTTTCAGCGCGGCCCTATGTTTTACATATTGAAGAAACATTCTGTCCAGCACCTAGGAACAGGTCTTCATAGGCTACCACTGTTGGTGTGAAACCTTCATCCGATGCCTTCTATTCTAGGTATGTATCGCCCTCAAGTCTAGTTGTCTGTTCTCTTATCTTCCCCATCCAACATTGCAACAGGGCCTGCACCTGGTTTTCCGGGTATTCGCAGGCTTTGCATAGTCCTTGGCACATTCTGTGTTCTCCCTCAAACACCTGCTAAGGAATCTCATAGTTGAAAGAGTAAGCATATGGAAAAAGCAGTAGTTTAAAACTCGCTTCTCAGTTAACAGAGTTGCCCATAACATTTTTCATTTGCACATTGACTCTTCCAAACAGAGCCACAAAAGTCAAACGCCCCGCCCCAAAACTGATGAGAATCAATCAGAGGAGCCAGAGTGTCTCCCCTCTCCACAGGACTCCTTTCTTCAAACAGTGCTCTGGGTTTTCTTCCAAAACACAATCGCCCTGTGGTTCTCAGAATCCCTGCAAGAGAAGGTCCCTGTGTGATCAACCAGGAGCCAGTTCTTAATCCAAAAATGGGACAACATGGAACATCACTTACAGGCCATGACTTGTAAACTGTTTGTTAAAATTTTTAAAGTGGGCTGGGTGCAGTGGCTCACACCTGTAATCCCAGCACTTCGGGAGGGCAAGGTGGGTGGATTACTTGAGCTCAGGAGTTAGAGACTAACCTGGCTAACATGACAAAACCCCATCTCTACTAAAAATACAAAAATTAGCCAGGCGTGGTGGCACACACCTGTAAATCCAAGCTACTCGGGAGGCTGAGACAGGAGAATCGCTTGAACCTGGGACGGGGAGGTTGCAGTGAGCCGAGTTTGTGCCACTGCACTCCAGCCTGGGTGACGGTGAGACTCTGTCTCAAAAACAAATAAATGCATACATATATAAATAAATAGTGCTCTAGGTGGTTTGGACTGCCCCAGCATTTAAGTAGCATTGGCCCTCAATTTTTGCTTTGACACCTATTTATAGAGGGTCCTAAATGGTACTTGTTTAGTATATTTCATACATTCATCAAGCCAGTGTCTACTTTACACAGACCCATTCATATTTTTTAGACTCTAGCCTTTTTATAGTATTAAAATTCTGTTAAAAGAGAAGACATTATCTCTATGACAGTTTCCCTGATTAACTCCATATAATTTTCCTCATTCCACATTTTCCCAGTGCTTACTTAATCGGGTCTCTGCCATGGTTTTTACATTTCCCCTGTGACTTCTCCATGTTCGTATCATCTTTTCTGTGTATTATTTGTCCTGACTCACCAACTATATGAAAGTGAATTGTGTTCTTCCCTTCCCTCCATGGTGCTCCACATACAAACTCTACCAAATCTTTCTGCTTAGAATACAAAGAGGAGCAGAAAAGAATCAACCTGTGCCTTAGAGGGACATGTAAATATCTACCCAGTATTTTTCTATTATTAAAAAAGTTCTGGCCAGACGCAGTGGCTCACGCCTGTAATCCCAGCACTTTGGGAAGTCAAGGCAGGCAGATCACTTGAGGTTAGGAGTTTGAGACCAGTCTGGCCAGCATAGTGTAACCCTGTCTCTACTAAAAATAAAAAAAATAAATAAAAAGTTAGCCAAGCATGGTGGCATGTGCCTGTAATTCCAGCTACTCAGGAGGCCAAGGCAGGAAAATCACTTGAACCTGGGAGGCGGAGGTTGCAGTGAGCTGAGTTTGTGCCACTGCACTCCAGCCTGGGCGACAGAGCAAGACTCCCTCTCAAAATGCATACATACATACATACATACATATATAAAACAAAACAAAACAAAGTTAAGTGAAAAATTAGGTGAATATGGTTACTAAAGATGCATCTGAAAACAAATGAAATTGTCTACATACTGTTTGTAATTAACAGTGGTCTTCCTGTTTAAGCTTGGTTCTAATCTCTTGGTCATTTGATTCCTCCCAAAATTAATTTGGTTCTTCTCCAGTGACCTCTTGTCTGAACCAGAAATGTCTTTGTGGAGGGCAGCTGCTTCTTCCTTCTTGGGGGCTTCGCCAAGTGGATCCTTTTCCTTTTGCTGTTCTTCATTGAAGCTAATCCCCTTTATTTATAAAATGAGAATAATTTTTAATGATATCTGAATTATCTAGGGTTCTCTGAAGATTAATGCTGGTGGTAAATGCAGGAAAGGAAGTCCCAGATGCATCTAACTTGTGGTGCTTAGTAACAGCTAAATAAGGGCAATGTCAAGACTGAGGCCTCTTTTGGAGTTAGGTAGACAGTAACGTGACATTTCTAAACTCACACCTCTGCTGCAGCACACACAGATGAAACAGCAGGGCTGTACCTGCTCGTACCTCACCACCACCAAAAAAGTTAAACTAAAACCCTTTATTGACTGAAACTCATCATATTTAAATTGCTTCCACTAAAGATAAAGGGAACATCTTGAAGGCAGACAAGTATGACAGACATATTAAACACAGAGGAATGAACATAAGAATTTTAAGAGATCTCTCATCAGAAACACTGCAAACCAGAAAAATAGAGAGTCATATCTTTAAAGAACTAAAAAGGAAAAAACAAAAAAAACCCACATCAAACCAAAATTCTATACTAAGAGTAAAACAAAAATCTTTCAAAAATAAAGGTAAAATAAAAACCTTCACAGATGAACAAAAACAGAGAATTCACTGCCAGGAGACCTGTGCTAGAAATGTTAAATAAAATTATTTATCAGAATTAATATCATGTCAGACAGAAACATGGATCTATGCAAAAAAATTAAAAGCTACAGAAATGGTAAAAATATACAAAACTTTGTGTATTATTTTTAATCATTCTAAAATATAATTATCTAAAGCAAAAATAGTAACAAAGTTTTGAGGGCTTTATGACACGTAGAAATAAAATGTGTGACAATAATATCACAAAGAATAGGGAAGGACATTCAAGGTATATTGTCGTAAGTTTCTTAAACTATTTGTGAATTTTACAATCTTACTTAAAGGAGACATGATAAATTTGAGATATATATTTTAAGCTGGAGGGCAGCTAAGAAACTTTTAATAAGAAATATAGCTAGTAAACTAATAGCATAAATAAAATGGAATCATTTTTAAAAGCTCAATTCAGAAGGGGCAGAGAAAGGAAAACACCACAAAGAGCAGATGAAACAAATAGAAAACAAGTAGCAAGATAGTAAATTTAAATTTAACTTATTAGTAGTTACAGCAAGTGAAAATGGTTTACACACATCAATTAAATGGGGAATCATCAAACTGGATGAAAAAGGAAACCTAACTATTTATGGCCTAAAGAAACTATTTTATATATAAAGATACAAATACATCAGAAGTAAAAGGCTGGAGAAGAATAGTTCATGCAAACAACAATCAAAAGAAAGCAGGAATGGCCATATTAAAATCAGACAATATAGACTTCAAAGCAAATAATATTGACAGAGACAAAGAGGGGCACACATACTAATAAGGAATCAATTAGCACACAATTGTAAATGTATATTCACCAAACAACAGAGCTTCATAATATATGAAGGAAACATAGCGCTAAAAGGAAAAGTAGATAAATCCATAATTGGTAGATTTCAAAACTCTGTCAGCGCTCACTTGAACCTGCGAGGAGAGGTGAAGGTTGCAGTGACCCAAGATCACGCCACTGCACTCCAGCCTGTGTGACAGAATGAGACTCCATCTCAAAAAAAAAAGATCAGAAATCAGAAAAGTATGCCAGCTTTCACCACTCTTATTCAACATAGTCTAGGAAGTCCTAGCCTCAGTAATTAGTCAAGAAAAATAAATTGTAAAAGCATCTAAATTGGAAAGGAAGAAGTAAAACTATCTCTGTATGCAGACGGCATGATCTTGTATGCAGAAAAACCTAACTACACACACACACACACACACACACACACACATACACACACACACAGAGTTAAATGAATTCAGTGAAGTTGTGAAATCCAATCTTAACTTTAAGACTCAGAAATGAGATCTGATTTGAACACTCAAAAAGTTGTATTTCTATACACCACCAATGAATGATCAAAAATGAAATTTAGAAAACAATTTCATTTACAGTAACATCAAAAATAATAAAATATTAATGAGTAAATGTAACAAAGGAGAAAAACCTGTACACTGAAAACTACTAAATATTGCTGAAAGCCATTAAATACACAAATAAATGGAAATATAGCTTATCAACCTGTACACTGAAAACTACTAAACATTGCTGAAAGCCATCAAATATACAAATAAATGGAAATATATCTCCTGTTCATAAAGATATCTCCTGTTCATTTCATCAAAAATGAAATTTAGAAAACAATTTCATTTACAGTAACATCAAAAATAATAAAATATTAATGAGTAAATGTAACAAAGGAGAAAAACCTGTACACTGAAAACTACTAAACATTGCTGAAAGCCATTAAATACACAAATAAATGGAAATATATCTCCTGTTCATAAACAGGACTGCACATGGTTAAGATGGCAATACTATGTAAAGCAATTCATAAATTCAATAAATTCTCTATCAAAATCTCAACGGTATTTTTTGCAGAAATGTAAAACCAAGCCTAAAATTCATATATAGAGTGTCAAGGAACATCGAATAGCCAAAACAGTATTAAAAAACAAGAACAAAGTTTGAGGATTCACACTTCCCGATGTCAAAACTAATATAACTATAGTAATCAAAACAGTGTGATACTGATATAAAGAGTGACATATAGACCAATGGAATAGAATTAAAAGTCCCCAAGCAAACTCTTCCATCTATGATCAATTGATCTTCAACAAGGAAGCCAAGACCATCCAATGGAGAAAGAACAATCTCTTCAAAAAATGGTGCTGGGAAAACTGATTATCCACAGGCAAAATAATGAAATTGGAGCCTTATCTTACACCATAGACAAAAATCAACTCAAAAGAGATCAAACGCCTAAATTTAAGAGCTACTACAATCCTTAGAGAACTATACAATCCTTAGAGAAAAACATAGAGGCAAATTTTCATGACCTTGGATTTGGCAATGATTTCTTAAATACGATAATAAAAGCACAGGCAACATAAGAAAAAAATAGGTAAATTAGGCTTCATCAAAATTAAAAATATTTGTGTGTCAAAGAACACTATCAAGAAAGTTCAAAGGCAATCCACAGAATAAGATAAAACATTTGTAAACCTTCTATCTGATAAGGGGTTAATATCCAGTATATATAAAAATGAAAACTCAACAAAAAGAATCAATTTAAAATATAGGCTAAGGACTCAAATAGACATTTCTTCAAAGAAGATAAACAGATAACCAACAAACACATGAAAATATGGTCAACATCACTAATTGTTAGGAAAATGCAAATCAAAGCCACAGCGGGATACCTCTTCACACTGGCTATGATGTTTGTAATTAAACAACAATCTAGAAAATAAGAAGTGTTAACAAGGATGTGAAGAAAGTGGAATCTTTGGATATTGCTGGTGGGAATGAAAATGGTGTGGCCTCTGTCGAAAACAGGTTGGCAGTTCCTCCAAAAGTTAAATACAGAATTACCATGTGACCCACTTTCAGGAAGAGACCCAAAAGAATTGAAAATAAGAACTCAACAGATACCTGTACCCCAATATTCATAGCGGCATTATTCACAATAGCCAAAAGGTAGAAACAACCCAAGTGTCCATCAGTGGATGAATGCATAAACCAAATGTGGTCCATGCATAAACAAAATAGTATTCAAGTATAAAAAGAATGAAATTCTCACACATGCTATAACATGGATGAG
This sequence comes from Aotus nancymaae, assembly GCF_030222135.1. NCBI lineage: Eukaryota > Metazoa > Chordata > Mammalia > Primates > Aotidae > Aotus > Aotus nancymaae. The sequence continues at coordinate 7,439,132 of NW_026988492.1, read as the reverse complement.
GCTTGGAAACACTATGCTAAGTGAAAGAAGCCAGACACAAAAGGACAAATATTGTACCATTCCAGTGATGTGAAATGTCTAAAATTAGAAGCCTCATAGAAATAGACAGAAGATCAGAGTTAACCAGGAAGTCGGGGGTGAAGAAATGGTGAATTATTGCTTAATGGGTGAAGTTTAAGTTGGGGATATGAAAAAGACTTAGAAATTGACAATAGCGATATTTGTACAACATTGTAAATGTAATTAATGCCACTGAACCCTGAACAATGGTACATTTATAATATTTTTTATATTATGTTGTTAAAAAAACACTAATAATAAAAAGTATCCAAAAACAGGCAAAATTACTGTTTTTCTTGTACCATAGAAAGTTATAGTTTAGTAACATAATGCTATGAAAGCTCAAAAGAAACCATAAAACTTACCTGTTTAGACATATTTTCTAAAAATTGTGGTGATTTTTCTCTTAAAAATGTGACAAGATCTTTATAAATGGAACCTTTTCTCTCATAATTAATGCCCTCTTCATCATCCGTTTTGCCCTTTGGGAAAAAAAAGTTTAGTTCTATGATTAACATAAGAACAATGATAAGAACCTGAACAATACATCACAAGCTAAGCCCGTGTATTGTTTTCATCCCTGAAGAATCTGTATGGTAGTCTTTATACATGGAATGTATAGGCAAAATCCTTCCCCCTTAATTTAATGTCATCTATTTATACATTCATTCACTCATTCCTTCATTCACTGAATTGTTTATTCATTCAGCAAGCATTTACCGAGTACCTCCTACATGCATGTAAGGCACTCTGCTATTCAGCAGAGGAGTGACAGCCTCCTTCTCTCCACTCTCCTCTACTCTGAAAATGCATGATGATTTCAGGAGCCTTAGTTGATGAAGTCATAAAAGGCTTCAAGGTTAGAATTTCACCATGAAAAAGCCAATGTTCCTGTTTGTCACACTCTGTTCTTCTGTCTGTAGCATGGTTGCTATAGGCTTCTTTTCTAGATCTCTATGTAACAATCTGTCCATACACCCATGTGTCTCCCTCTCTCTTCCTCTGTTTCCTTTCTTCATTTTCCTTTTCTTCCCTACATTTCCTGTTCCTCTATAACACTATATATATACGTATACACACACATCACATAACTGTATCTATATATATATATATAACTGTAGTGTGTTATATATAACTGTATACACAAGAACATTTCTATACATATGACTAGTGTGTTTTAAATTTAGTTACTCAATAATTATTGAGTAGTTTTATGGTCCTTATCTTTCATTTTTTTTAAACTTAAAGGGATACTTAGATATTTCCATGCTAAATAAGTTGTATGTACATAGATCAATAATAACCTTTGATAGAAATAAAGACTCCTTGCCCACCTCCAAAAGGTCAAAAAAACCATTTCTCCTTTTGTCTCTTTATTCCTAATTAGAGATTTCATTTTTCTAAGATATCATGACAAATCAAAGCAAAATCTTATTTTTCTACTTTCTCCTTGTAGAAATGAGCTCAGTGTCATGCTAATAAGAAAAGCACCAAAAGGCATGTCAGAAAGATGCCTATAGGTAGTCAGAAAAGAGGCACCAGCATTTTGGTACCCACCCAAGCCAAGGTGTCATAACCCTCCCAGCAGTCCCCTGTGATGGCTGGGTCCCAATTAAGGACTTGGGTGCTCCTTGTAGAATTTTGCTTCTGAGTTTCAAATTTATGTTGAAGATACTGAGGGCAGGATATTGCAGACATGAAAGCTAAGCTCCTTCTAGCTGGTTCTGTGAATAGGGATGAGTCTAAAAGTGTTTTAACCTAGAACACTGTGTGCTGTTTATCACTCAGCTCAAAGCCCAGCCACCGAGCCTCTACTTTGTGCTACTCAGGCAGGGAATCTGCATTGTCGTATTTCTCCTTTGCCAGGCTAGGTTAGGCTCTGTCATTAGAATCAGCTAAAGGAAGACTGAAAGGCTGGGAGAGGAAGGAGGGATCTGCTCCTTCCTGCTGGCCCACTGTCCCTGCTAGAGTCACCCCAGCAACGGCCCTTCCTTCCTTGCAGTGGCAGTTGCTTCCAGTAAAAACAGTTGGTTTCAGTTTCCAGGTTAGTTTCTTTTTCACAGTCCCAGAACCAGGCTCACCACATCCCCTGGGAAATATCACTATCGGCAATCCAGTGCTCCATATTCAAAGGTCTGGGTCCCAGCTCTGCCAGCTCTACAAGGATCCTCTTCCAGAGGCACCAGCATTAACTGGGCAGTGCCCACTCTCCAGATATCTGGAGCCCACCTCATGGAGATGGTCTGAACTCTGTGGGGAGCAGCACAGCCTGGAAGGGGGCCCTCCCCAGAGGTCTGGATCCTAGCTTCATGGGGCACTGTCTCCAATCTTCTGCATTTAGATAATAAGCCCCTCTCTGTCCCTTTGTCCCTCCAACTCTTAGGATGCAAGCTGCAGTTATGACGTCTGTATTACCTCAATGTTCCTTTTTTGTCCATTCTATCCTTTGGTAACTGTGTAAGGAACAGTGAAGTAATTATGTTAAAAACCTTTATAATGTGGAATGGGTCACTTGGAAGCTCATTTCTTATCAGATTGGCTTAATGACCTGCAGTGGGGAATAAGAGAGCTAATTCTGAAGCTATTTTGGATTTGCCCAGCAAGCATATATCAAAGGAATCAGCTTCCATCCCACAGAACGATAATTCATTCTCTGTGGTCATTGGGACACAACCCTTGAGACATTTACAGCTCACAACCAAAGTCCACTGGCTTTAGTTAGTTTTTAAAAATTTACTTACACCATTTAAAAATACTCCTCCTGCACTGCAAGTAATGCGCAGAGTCTCACCATCGTGAGGTTTCACCAGCACATAACAAATTTCCCCATGAATTTGTCTCCAAGGTGGGGCTCGACATCCATTTGAAAATTCATAATCTGAAACCAATCATCAAGCAATTAACAAGAGTTCCTTAACCTAGAGTTTGGTAAAAAGTGTTGGCTTCCACAAAATAAATATTGTGGAAATTTTAAGTTTTCCCCTTCTTAAAAACCCTCTCTTGTAATGTAGACATTGAAAGCAGTTTGAAAATATAATTATAAAAATGTAAATAACATTAAATGAGCCTGAGAAAGCATCAGACCTGAAGTATATTCAATAGATTCCAAGACTGTTTGGTCTTCTTTTCCTGAGAAACGTTTGAGCAGTTCTATATCCTTCTTCACTGTCACAGGATTTAAACTTATTTCTCTGAAATAAATGTTTAAAATTTCTGCTTAAATACTTTAAACAGAATCTACAGGAAAAACATGAACACATTTCATTATATCACGATAAGTATCTTTTTATATAATTAAAATTGCAGGTAATTTTAGCTGTGCTATAATTTTATAGCAGCACTGTCAACACATCAGGACATTAGTGATTCATGTTTAATGCAACATTAAACGTACTCCATTAAATATTCACTTTATTTTGTACTGATAATATTCTAATAGTAAAAATATTAGAAAAATGAACATGCTTTGGACTATACAAACTCTACATGATATTGGCATTATAATTTAATAATTTGCATAATAGTCTTAAGAGCCTTTGAAAATAATAAGGCCACCTGATGTCTTCAGAATTGCATGAAACTTCACCAGAATGTTTTAATGATGTTACCTGCAACTTTTAATTTTTAAAACTAGAATAAATTAATCCCAAGAAAATTGTTTGTTCCAATAAAATGTAAGTTAAATCCATAGCAATAACTTCCATATTTCATTTTTCTTGTGTTTTTTCTAAAACTCTGAAAGCAACTTTGTAATTAATTTTTAAAGTTTCTTTTTTAATTTTTTAATTTAAATTTATTTAATATTTATTTATCCATCTATTTTGAGACAGAGTCTTGCTCTGTCACCCTGGCTGGAGTGCAGTGGTGCAATCTTGGCTCAATACAATAGAGGTTCCCTTTTAAAAAAGACTCACAATGAAATATGTTTTAGAGAATGATTGAGGAGGTGCTGATCCAATTGCTTAAGCAGCATAGCAATCTTCTTCTTAATTTCACTTTCAGGGTCATCATCTCTGGTAATTTTATCAAGAATATTTAATGCAATTGAGTCTTCTTTCATTGTATTATAATCGGAGCCCAGGATTTTTACTATGGGGTCTCTGTTAGCTGACAATAATAATAACAACAACAACAACAAAAGAGACAAATACAAATTACCCTTTTGTCTTCTAGCACAACAAACACTAAGACTAATAAATCCTTCAAAGTCTATTCAAATGTGTTTCTTTCATCAAGCTTTTTCTAATCGACCCAATTAGAATTCATCTCTATGTCTGAGATTTCATTGCTTTTAGGAACTTTCTTCTATCTCATGAGATGCTCTAGTTTATATTATAATATCATCTACATATCTCCCTAACAGCACAAAGATCAACGCCTTCATTCATTATTTCTTTTTTCATTGGCTGTGGGGCATTGTTCAGAATGTACATTCAATTAGTATATCAGGAATTTATTTGAAGATAGAGAAATAATGATCTCCTTAGAAGAATCATCATAGAACTATATGTGCATGTTTGTATGTGTGTGTGTGTACCAGTGCTGGGTATTTATAAAGGCTTTCTTTCCAAAACAGCATGCTTTCCTAAGCCTACAGACCCACTACCAGTCTTTTGCACCTATTCAAACTGCTTCATATTCACAATGCCATGTGATCTTAGAGTTGGAAAACACATCTAGCAACATATACATATATACATACATGTATATATATATTAAAATTATATTGAAAAACAAACACTACTTCATGATCAAGGCTGATACATGTGAAAGTTGAACCTAGAGACACTGAAAACAGAATTTGGTAAATGTCAAAACCCAATATGGTTGAAAATGAAGGAGAAAGGGGAAAACCCTTGTTTAGAAGGGAAAAATTTGAGAAAGATGAAAATATTTATACATTGAGACAGGGTTGGGGAGGAAGGCCTATGAGACTAATTTAGAAAGCTTGACTTAAATGACATGAAGAAAAGTATAGTGATGGCATTAACCTTCCCATGTGGCCATGGGATATGCCACGGCATTTGGGCTGAGAAAAGGACTTCACTGGGGGAAAGAAGAGCAGAGCAAAGAATACCAAGGAATTAACCATTTATTGAGCATCTCAACTTAACAGCCTTATGGCTGTCATCACATAGAGATTTACAAAAAGATATAGCTGGTGAATTCTGAGGAATGACATAAACCTGACTACCAAATTGCCATGTACCACGCAACACAGACCTGAAACTAAGGCAAAATTCTTGCAGAAACAGCAAAATGCAGCAAATGATAAGTATTTAGCTATATAGAAATCTACGTATTATGTCTATCAATTAAGTTGAATTGAATGAACAATCCATCAATTAACTATCTTCTTGAATTCAGCTTTACTCTTCAAGATTTGATACTCTCACCTAATAAGGAATAATAGGCAAGACATTAAAAAAAAACCCTGCAGTCCTGAGGTTGGTATCTTAAAAAAAAAAAAGACCATCTTCCCATCTCATACAGAAATGGGCAGAATTCAAATACCATGTGCCAAAAACCCACTGGTCACGTAATTCCAAAAAGAAAAACACATACATTATTACCTATGATAGGTATTTCTACTCATAAGAAATATTTACAACATGATTATAGCAGGCAAACACATTCACTTTTTGCATGTTAGATGATTAGATGATAGTGCAAACATCACATATCTTTAAGAAGAAAAATATTTGCCACACTGTTGAATGACTTCTCTAACTATTCACAGAAGACTGTGAGGTCCACAGTGGAATACGGCTGAGAAAAGTGGAGAGAGAGATTATTAAAGGCTGTCTCTACTAAAGGAAGAGTGCACATTCATTTTAAAGGAAATAGATTTTCATTCATCATAGCAGTATGCCAAGGGAGAGAGTGGATTCAGAGGCCGGCCCTTGTCGTCTGTCTTCTCTCCTGACGCTGACCTAACAGGCTACAGCCCCCTGTGCTTTCCAGAAGCTGAGAAGGTTCTCTTTCAAACCACATGCTAAAACTAGAAACCTAGAAACTTACAGCAGTAATGTAGCAGGCCTTTCATTTTAAAGCAGAAATTTGATAGGAGCATAATATTGCAGCCAAGGAAAATTAATAACGTTTTCATGAAGTTGTACATTTGACTTTCTACCTTGTAGATTGTAGAACTTTTTTTCAAGAGACTCTAACAAATGACCCTCCCACCCTTTCCCCAGTTCCCCAGCAAGACTGTTTCTACAAGTACAAATTACAGACTGGAGGACTAAGATCACCTTCAACACACGCTTGTGCTTCCTTTAGCTTCGCAGTTTTGGCAATAAATAACAAGCGTGACAGCTGCCCAAAGCTCCTAATTTTAATTTGTGGTACAGAGAGAAATAGCAAAGGCTGTCCATTTTTATCAACTTCTTCTGATTTGACTGCTGTTTCACTGAAAAATAAAAATAAAAAAATTGAAAGCTTCATGCTACCTGGAAGCCAGTAGAAATTAAATTTAAGACATTTAGACAGATTATTCCTTTATCTCGTTATAAAATAGAGAAAATATAAATACATCTGGTTAGTAGCTCATCTATTTTTCCACTTTCTTCCACACTCAAACTCTTACATCCTCAAACTTACCAGCAACCATAGTGACCAGTAGGATATATCCAAGGAAAAATTTTTTTTTTTAGCAATTTCTTGAATTCACAATTTAACTCAAATAGTCACAGTTTTTGGTTTTGTTTCTCTAAAACGTGTTGATTTCTGGCACATTTAAAAAATCACTTCTTCTGCAAAATCGTTATGCTTTGGGGATTTCTAATGTTATTTTATTTATAAAAATTTTTACACCACAGTAATTAGTGGTTAGGGGTTTTCTTGGCTACACTGTTTATGAACAAAAAAGCTATGAATAAAAAAACAAACTCAAGGCAAACTAGATCCTCTCTGTGGATTCCTTTCCCACTCTAAACTCCTTCATTTAGTTTGCCTTGGGATAATAGGCAGTTTTTCTAAATGGGCTCTTCCTGATCAAAAGTTATTGAGTCTCCTAGCTTCGCGTTTCTAATTTTAATGATTTTTTAATGATTAACCATTTTAATGATTTAATCATTAACCATTTTAATGACTTTTTTCAGGTTGACATTTGAAAAATATTAAGATGTTTTTATGAAAGTAATATTTCTATAGATTTCCACCATTTACAACATTAACTAAACTGTCCAGGTTTTGTATCCATCTCTGATGAAACTGCTGACACCTTAACACCTGATCTAGCTTTTTTTTCTTTCTTTTTTTTGAGACGGTCTCCCTCTGTCACCCAGGCTAGAGTGCAGTGGTGCAATCTTGGGTCACTGCAAACTCTGCCTCCTGAGCTCAAGCAATCCTCCCACCTCAGCTTCCCAAGTAGCTGAGACTAGAGGCGCACACCACCACACCTGGCTAATTTTTGTAGTTTTAGTATATACAGGGCTACACCATGTTGGCCAGGCAGGTCTTGAATTTCTGAGCTCAAGGGAGCCACCCGCTTCAGCATCCCAAAGTGCTGGGATTACAGGCGTGAGCCATCACGCCTGGCCTAATCTAACATATTTTGAACTGCTTTTAGATGTATAGATGTAAAATGTTGCTAGTTCATCAGAAAAAGTAAATCTGACTGACCCACATTACTTACTACTGATGATCTCACTAGAATAGAAACAAGAGGAGGGGAACTATGGGAGACAGAATAATGGCCACATCCTAATCCCCAAAACCTATGAATATGTCACCTTACATGGCAAAAGGGACTTTGCATGGAAATTAAGTTAAGGATCCTGAGATGGGGAGACTATTCTGGGCATCTGGAGGGAGCCAAACATAATCACCAGGGTTCTTAGGAAGACAGGAAGGACAGAAACAGTGAGAGGGATAGGCTGATGGAAGCAGTGGTGGAAGTGATGTGGGGCCATGAGCCAAGGAGCCATAAGCCATGAGTCATGAGACAAGAAACAAAGGGGCCTCTAGAAGCTTAAAAGCAAAGAATAAATTCTCCTTGAGCCTCCAGAAGGAATGCAACCCTATCAATACCTTGCTTTTAGCCCTGCAGTTTCATTTTAGACTTCTGACCTCTAGAACTATAAGATAATACATTTGTGTGTGTTAAGCCATTAGGTTTGTGGCAACGTGTTACAGCAGCAAAAGAGGGCTCACAGAGGGACTTTATTAGTCCGATTCTGCTGGGTGCAGATAGGGACTACCCTATCTCCAGGACTTCAGGTAGGAACTGCACATAGAAGGCATTTAGTAAACATCTGTGGAATAAATGAATGAATAAAATACGTAGACTCGCCAATGACATGCATTGTGTACAAAATGTATATTTTCTCTAAAATTAAGCTTCTGGAATAATGTCCTTAGGACTGAAGAGATTTCTTAAAGGCCTGTTACCTAAAGGTTACTCACATCAAGGGCTGGCCACTTATGCTAAGTGGATGGAAAGAAGGCTAAGCAATAGGCTGACCAAATGCCACAGATACCAAGCTACTTAACTGGAAAGAGCGAAACTCCTGGTGAGAAACCCAAGGGCACAGGTGACATTTTTTCATTGCTCCTACAAGTTGAAGCCTGTAACTTAACAGAGAAGTAAGAAATAAAATGCCAGCTACATTAACCAGGCGTGGTGGCACATGCTTGTGGTCCCAGCCACTTGGGAGGCTGAGGTGGGACGATCACTTGAGCCCAGGAGGTGGAGGTTGCAGTGAGCTGACATCACACCACTGCACTCCAACCTGTGACAGAGTGAGACCCCATCTCAAAAAAATAAAGCAAAAATAGATTTTAAAAAAAGAAAAACACCAGCTATACACAGGATTTTGAAGAGGAAGTTTCAGTTTTCAGGCTCACAGTTTCTAACACATAAAGAATGAGCTCTTGGAAAGAAAATGCTGCACCCACTTTGTGAAGGTCAGAAGAATAAGCTATTGAAAACTCCAATGGCCTGATGGAGAGACTTTTAAACCAGAATTGTCGAAAGGAGCTAAAAATTCTGTTTATATTCTAAAGCAAGAAAGCAGGAAAATGTCTTTTTTCTTTAATCCCCAGTGTATCGAGTTTAGTGGGGGTTTTTTGTTTGTTGTTTTTCTAAGAGCTAGGATCTTGCTCTGTCACCCAGGCTGGAGTACAGTGGCACAATCATAGCTCCCTGCAGCCTCAAACTTCTGGGCTCAAGGGATCCTTCTCCTTCAGCCTCCCAAATAGCTGGAACTACAGCCGCATGCCACCACTCCTGGCTGTTTATTTACTTGTCTCTTTAGTTATTATTTATTTTTTAGAGACAAGGTCTTGCTATGTTGCCCAGGCTAGCCTTGAACTCCTGGGTTCAAGTGAGTCTCCCATCTCCACCTCCCAGAGTTCTGGGCTTACTGGTATGGGCCACCACACTCGGCCTCATTTAGTGTCTTATTACTTAATAAATGCATGTCTAAATAGTAATATAGAAAATAAGGCAATAGCTAAGAAACTATTTAGCAGTTTTCAGGGACAAAAAAATAAATAGCTCAATAACGAAACTTATGGCACTGATCCTACTACTGTGACTTAGAAATTTTACCAAAATGCAATAATTATTGTCTCATAAAACAATACTATTTTATAGGTTGAGTGTAACCTTAGAGATCATGTAAATTCCATCTTTCATGATATTGATCACAAAACTAAGGTCCAGAAAGGTATGAACTATGTGTGAATTGTGCATTCTTGAGGGGAAGAGAGCCATTGCTCAGGCGACCTGACTTCCTTTCCCAACTCCTACCAGAATATATTTTTATCTCAATGTATATATATCACTGAGATGCAGTGGAGTCAGAATTTAAAACTAAAATATGGCAACATTATAGCACATTTGATTCAAAAAACATATTGTAGTTCTACCAGAGAAGGAAAAAAAAATCAGGTAATAGCATTTTCAAGTGATTCTGGACGCTTATCCAATTTATAAATTTCCCAAGCCACATTCGAAAGAATCAAAGTGCCTCCGTTCTGTGTGCCACAGACGGTATTGCCATTGAGTGGTGCCATTTGTTCTTAGTTTATAACAGATTTAGGCTTCATTCTGAGGTGTTTTAGGAAGATTATGAATTTCATCCTGTCTGATAAGAACAAACGCAACTGTAAATGATAATAAAAAAGAGACCTGGCTGAGTGCGGTGGCTCACGCCTGTAATCCCAGCACTTTGGGGGGCCGAGGCAGGCAGATCCCTTGAGATCAGGAGTTTGAGATCGGCCATACCAACATGGAGAAACGGTATCTCTACTAAAAATGCAAAAATTACCCGGTGTGGTGGCACAAGCCTGTAATCCCAGCTACTCGGGAGGTTGAGGCAGGAGAATTGCTTGAACCTGGGAGGTGGAGGCTGTGGTGAGTTGAGATTGACCCATTGCACTCTAGCCTGGGCAACAAGAGTGAAACTCAGTCTCAAATAAATAAATAAATAAGTAAATGAAAAAGAGGTCTGTGATTTCCATGAAATGAAAATAGAACTATTGGACCCCCAGCCCCCACCCCAAAACTGAGCGTGGACAGATGATGACAAATGTTATAACAGGATGAAAGCACTGAGAATAATTCTAAGGAAAAGACAAATCATGTAACATGGACAGTGCTATAATTGGCACAAAAGTAGAGAAGGCAGTTGATGAAACATAAAACCTTTCTAGTGTGTGACTAAAGTATCTATTTCAGTATCAGATGCTCATTAGCTTAATCAGAAAAAGGATGACCAACTTTTATTGGCTGTTGCCCAGAGTGCATTTGGAATGTACAACATCAAATGAGAGCTAAGGCCACAAATATAAATATATTCCCATCAATGTCTGCAGAGACCAACCAAAAAAGGGTGACTTATCTACTTCGGCAGAATTCCAGTGTAGATAAAATTTAACTTGTTTTGGAATAAGAGGCCTGAGAGGTCTACCCACAAGGAGAGGCATCTGCCTTTACTCTAAAATTTCCAAGGACATTTCTATTTGGTAGAAACACATCTGGACACTCCAAGCTTAAATCCTTCAGGATAATCTTGGCCTTACACATGGATGCCCAGACCTGAATCCTGTCTGGAAGGAAAGTAGCTTCCCCATTTTCAATAAATGTATAAATAGTGTACTAACAGCAGAGAAGCCAAAAGAGTGTGCTTGGTCTAAAGGGCAATGAATGAGGTCATGGGGACTGTTTTGATAATCAATCTCTGGGCAATGGAGAATATCTCTGGTTGACATCACTGGTTGATATAGCAAACCCTGATTGGCTATGGCTTACTGAACTTTCATTGATATGGGGAGTAGACCAGGGGTATTGTCAAAACCTGGATGTTAAAGCATCTGGTATTTTCCATTATGACCAAAATCTCAGCTGTACCCTTTGCCTTCTTCAAGGCAATCTTGGTTTTCATCAGAGCCAGGCAAGCATGGTTTCCTGCTAATACAACAGCAATATCTCTCTCTACCCTTCCAACATCAAAGATATCATCAATAAAGGTCAGACACAAAAAGAATGGATTGAGAAATTAGCCCAAGGAAAAGTTGCATAGTAAACGTGACCAAAGTATAAAAATCAAGCGGTAATTGTTTCAAAATGTCAAAATGTCCTTCTTAGGAGGGAACACTGTGCATAAAGACTGCATGCAGAACTGGGCACAATGGCTCAGGTCTGAAACACCAGCAATTCAGAAGGCCAAGGTGGAAGGGTCTCTTGAGGCCAAGGGTACAAGACCAGTCAGAGCAACATAGTGAGATAGCGTCTCTACAAAAAAATAGAAAAATTGACAGGGCGTGGTAGTATGTGCCTATAGTCCTAGCTGCTTGGGGGAGCTGAGGTGGGAGGATCCATTGAACCCAGGAGTTGGAGGCTGCAGTGAGCTATAATCACACCACTGCACTCCAGCGTAGGCAAGAGAACCAGACCCTGTCTCAAATAAATAATAAATAAATAAATAAATAACTGTGTGCTGAGATATCAGAATGGAAATAAAGCAAAAAGAATCTGAACAAGAATAGAGGAGAAACAGTGACAAATTTGAGTCATGTGTGTCACAGCCCACCTAATTAGGGGGCAGATGTGGTCATGTTTGTGCTTGGAGCAAAAATTCATACAGAGGCAAAACAATTACAATCATGATATTCTTTTCTATCATCTGCTTTAAATACATTTTTGGAAAAAACAGTAATTAATATTTTTTTTGAGATTGAGTTTTGCTTTTTCGCCCAGGCTGGAGTGCAGTGGCGCAATCTCACTCACTGCAACCTCCACCTCCCAGAACCAAGCAATTCTCCTGCCTCAGCCTCCAGAGTAGCTGGGATTACAGGCATGCACCATCACATCAGGCTAATTTTTGTATTTTTAGTAGAGACAGGGTTTCACCATATTGGCCAGGCTGGTCTTTAAATCCTGATCTCTGGTGATCTGCCCACCTCAGCCTCTCAAAGTGCTGGGATTACAAGTGTGAGCCACCTTGATCAGCAGAGTAGTTAATATGTTTTTAATTGTTTTTTGTTAATATGTTTTTAATTGGTTTTATGTAGGAGATCATATTTCAAAGGTTAGGAAGAAAGCTGAACAACACAGAAATGACAAGCACTTCTGGAGAAAGTTACTTACCACTGGCATAGTTAGAAATAAAAATGCACCATTAAAAAAAGATAAGATTTCAGGCTGGGCGCAGTGGCTCACACCTGTAATCCTAGCATTTTGGGAGGCCAAGGCAGGTGGATTGCCTGAGCTCAGGAGTTCAAGACCAGCCTGGGCAACATGGTAAAATCCTGTCTCTCCTAAAATACAAAAAAATTCACCAGGCATGGTGGTGGGCACATGTAATCCCAGCTACTAGGAAGAACTGAGGCAAGAGAATTGCTTGAACCCGGGAGGTGGAAGTTGCAGTGAGCCGAGATCACGTCACTGCACTCCAGCCTGGGCAAAAGAGCAAGACTCCGTCTCCAGGAAAAAAAAATAATAATAAGATTTCAAACAACTCAGGGAGAAGGCTGACCAATATAAGAATTAAAGAGCTCTTGAAATGCAGTTTAAGAATGGTTTTGCTGCAGTTCTAAAAATGAAATTCTGACTTTATTCTCACAAATAATCCCAAGGGGAGAAAAGGGAAACAGCAGCCACGGGAAGCTCTGGCTAGCTAGGGAACTTGTTTTGACATGATCGGACTTTAACAGTTCACATCCAAACCAAAGAACAAGGCGGTAAAAAATAGAATGCCTAAGGTGTAAAAATAAACTGAGGCTGGCAAAATATATATGTAGGGGTGTGTGTGTGTGTGTGTGTGTGTGTGTACCTATATATGTGTGTGTGTATATTTGTTAGCTTATTTCTCATATAATTATAATGTGTAATGAAATAATACATTCTTATACAATTATATTTATGTTTATATAATTTATGTGTGTGTGTACATATATATAAGCCATGTTTGAATGAGATAGATTCACTGTTTGAGACAAAAGCAAATTTTTTTTTCATCTCAGATTTGAAAGGCTCTCATCTGAAGACAGTACTAAGTCTTAAGAATTCTCTCCCTTATATTGAGCAAAATCAAAATTAATCCTTTATCACCCCCCGACCCCACCTCCTGCTGCTATTCCCAGGAGTTGATCAATTTAAATACCGGAAGAGATTTCGTCTACATCAGAGGTCAAGAAAGCAATGGCTCCTGGAATCTGGCAGGTAATACAGAAGAACCCCACAAACTTATGAAAATAAAATTCAAAAGAATATAGACGACCCGGTGTGGTGGCTCATGCCTGTAATCCTAGCATTTTAGAAGGCTGAGGCGGGAGGATCACTTGAGGCCAGGCATTTGAGACCATCCTGGGCAACATAGTGAGATTCCATTTCTAAAAAGTGCATACACACACACACACACACACACACACACACACACACAGACACACAAACATATGGGTGGAAAGGCCAGGCAGAAAGCAGCAATGAATGTTGGCAGTGTAGTGACCTGGATAATGTCAAATTTACCCACGAAAATTAAAAATTAAAATTTTGTTTAAAAACTTTAGATTTAAAACAGATAGATACTGTGTTGGTCAAGCCAAATCTCCTCAGACTTCACCTGTGTGTCTCTGGTTCACAATCCCTGGTTTAGAGGACTTCTGAGATTCAAAGAGGTTAGGTGACTTGTCCCCAAACCTACAACCAATCGATAAAGATGTGTACAATGAAGATATCAAATACTAGAAGCAATTAACTGGCTTACCTGACAACATAACCTGATTCAAATTCTGAAGGTTCCAAACTTGTGTTCCACTCAAGTGGTTCCACAAAAACAAATTTTGCCTCTTGTGGATATTTATAGATAAAACTCTCCACAAACGTAATAATTTCTTTCAATATCGCTTCATTTAGAGGGGTGATTTCCAGGGTTCCAGCTCCATGTCGAGCAGTGGTCCACTGTGCCAATTTCGCCAGAGCCACACCCATGGGACCCGCTAGTGCTCAGACCTGCTTAGCACAACCACTACGTCAGAGTGGAAAGAGAAAGAGACAATAGCATCCACCTTTCCCTTGAAACATTTTTCATTTTGAAGACTTTACGTTAGTGCTCCCCATCTCACATTCTGTTTATTAATCTTAGAAGAGTGATTTCTTTAAGATTATCTAATTGATCTTCAGTTCAAGAAAGTAGTAAACCAGCACTAGGTAAAACTAACTAGTATTTAAGACCTTTCTGGTATTTGCCTGCCCTGAAATTAGTAACTTCTTTCTAATTCCCTGGGGCCTAAGAGAGAGGATTCAAACAGAGAGGCATAAAACCCAAACAAGAAAACTCCAAGAGTGGCAAAAAGAAGTGAAAGAGGTTGGTATTCAGGGCTTTGGTTCACAGCTCTGTTTGGAGCCAGCATTTTCAGGGACAAACACTCCTTTGAACCAGGACATACATTGTTTAGAATTATACTATTAAATGGAATACTTTTATCCTGAGTATCTTATAGTGATAATATCTGCATCATCACAATGATGATGGATTAATATGATTCCGATAGCTTTGGGCTCCCTAAGTGCCTTCTCAGTTAAAAAAGAAATAGAATAAGAACAGTATTGAAAAATATAATTTTTTTCTGAAAAATGATATGGGACACATTGATCCTATTACCGGAATATCTGGACAATCCAAATGCCACATTCCCTGCCCATATATCCTGCCCAGAATAACATTTACTATAATTCACAACCTTCTTAAGAGTTAATGTAAGAGATACAGGAATAAGTGAGAGTCTTTCAGCCTTTTTATCTAAATTAGTTATCAGAAGAGTCTAGCAGTAAAATTTAAAACATATTCAAGTGAAACAAACTTCACATTGGCTAAATAGAAATTAGTCTGTAAAAGAAGATCTTTTAAAAAATAATAATATCTGTAACATTAAATAAGAACCAATTAGAAAACAAATTCTGACTTTATAAGGAAATTATGACATTTTTTGCAGATAATCTATACTTGTTTGTTTTCTCATTTGTAATAACACTTACCAATAAAGTCTTTCTTCCAGAATATTAGAAGAATGGTTATAAAGTTAAATATAGAATAAAATTAGCTTTTTTATCCCATCATTATTACAAAGGTTCAAAGTACAAAGATTAGACTTGTAGATTTTACATTCTGTACTGTATTAAATCTTAGAACTATTAAATTCAATCACGAGATCATTGGATCACAAAAGGTCAGTACCTTCTGCCGATAAGGAGTGTAGAAATATTATAGAGATGTCTAGTTATCAACATGATAGGAAAGGGGGCATTACCAGCCTTTAGTGTTGAGGACCAAGGATGTAAAATATCCTTTTGTGCAGGACAGTACCTCAGAAGGAAGAATTCTGCTGTAACCTCCAGGCATCTGGTAAGTGAAAAACTTCAGATAAGCACTACCTGAGCCTAGAATTTTTCTGCACTTTGCAAAAATTGCAAAGTATTTTGTCACAGTTTTAATACACCCTGAATTTCCCAGAACTGTAGCTATCATAAAGGAAAGAAAGGTTGTATATACTTTGTTTTACATGGAATGTTACCAAGAGCTCAGTATTTTGGAAAATGACACCATTGATGGCAATGTTATTTGAGAAATTTAAGTTGCAATGACACGTCTGTATCGGTCTGCATTTGGGGCTGCTGTATTCACAGTAATTCTGTGTAAGGCTGGGAATCTGACTACTTCCTTATACACTCCAGTGTAGTGGTACTCTAGTGTTTACATGCAGATATTTAATTTCAATTATTTTCTTTCATTTTATAGTTAGCACGCTATAGATATTTAAAACTATATTAAATATGTAGGATTATAATCTCTGATCTTGATTTCAGGATAATAAAGCAGGATTACAAAATATTTGTTATAAAAACAAGCACCGGATCAGATAGGGTCTAGAACAACTGATCCAGACATATATACCGAAGTGTTCATGAAATAAAATGTAGAAGTTAGTGCACGAATTTGTTCTGGGCGTTTGTTTTAGTATTCCAGCATTTTGTTTCGATTGCTAATTGATGAGAAAAGCTTTAGATAACACATAAACATATTTTGATTTGTATGTGTGAGACTCAAGTTGCCCAATGTCGTATAAAATAAGTGCAAATAAGTGTAAAATAAGTGCAAATAGCTTTATCTTACACAGAAAGGCTTAGGTGGACAGTTGTGCCTTTCGTCTTAAACACAGCATTTGTGTCAGTGATCTTATAAAGATTGCTTCTTGCACATTTTTAAAGAAAAAATGTGAAATTAACACAGATTCTGTTAACGCTGTGGTAGTCAACATATCATACAGTAACTTCTCGAAGGACCCTTAACACAGAACTAAGAAACGCAAAATCGTTCTCATTTTCGTCAAGATAAATTTTGACAGAAATGTAACACTTGAATCTATTCAAATTGTATTTCCAAGTCTAGTGAACAGTAGCAATGCAAAAGATTTTTATTCAAGAAGGTTGGTCAGCTTAAGAAAACCTCAGGTGGCCTATGACAATCCAGAAGGCAAGTTCAATGTTATTAGAAAATAAATAAATGGTGTTCAAAAATGGTTAGTACAACTCCAAACTAAGATTTAAAAATCAAGACCAGTTGCTCTCCAGTTTGTACCCATTGCCAATCCCCGTTAGCTCTTTTGGCTTAAGAACCATAGTTAAAATGAATCCATATAAATACATTGCACATACCTTTGAAGAAAATAAGTTTAAAGATTAAAAGGGAAAAAGTTTTTGGTTATGTGTTTACATAAACTGGGATGTTTACATAAACTGGGAATCACTTAACACTCATTTTTCTCTTTATCCAAGAGATACCATAGATTGTTTTTCTTTTTAAGGGTCAGTTTCAAGCTTCCAGCATCATTAGTGAAATGAAACCCATTCCGGAATCATGTCGTTAACACTTAAGCAGAAGCACAACAGAATTCTTTAGGGGGCGATGGAAAGGCAGTCATCAGCTCTAAGATCTACAAATGTGGTTGTAACATCCACCGGGGGTCCGCGCATGCTCGGCTTTCGAGAATGCAGAAGTTAGTAAGACCTATGAAAAATCGAACTTTCAAACTGACATGAACAGGGCCCTAAGTAAAACCAAAGCTAAGCCTAGGCCCCCACTAGACTCATTACAAGAAGGGGGCGTCAGAGCTGGAATCCAGGTTTCCAGGGATGAATTCGCTAAGGGGTCGAGGTGGGAAGGGACCCGGAAGACCACGCTGGGAGCGGGAGGCAGAGCTGCAAGGGCGGAGGAGAAAGACCAACCGGGGCAGGAGAGGCCGGGAAGCGGCGGGAGAAGTGGAGAGCGGATCCGGTAGGTGCTGGTGCGGGGGTGGTGCAGAGGGGGGCGCGGGGACGAAGGAGTAGACGGTCCCCGGGTGGGGGCCGAGGCCAGGCCTCGCGGGGAGGAGTGAGGCTGGGAGAGAGGGGGAGGGGGCGGGCCTCGGCCCTCGGGAGAGAAAGGGGAGCCGGCGAGAGCGGCAGCGGCGGGGCCGGAGAGCGGCCTCGGTTTCCCCATCCACGCGGCCGGCTGCAGCGCCCCCGCGGCGGTGGGCGTGAGGACTCCCCGGCCGCACTCACCTGCAGCCAGCGCCCTGCCCCGCCGCGGTCGGCGCCCGCCTGTTGCTAGGACGCAGGTCAACACCGCGCGCCAAGCGGCCGCGTGCGGTTACGCCCTTGGCTGAGGCCTCCCGGGCCTGTGCCCTACCCCGGGCGCCGCCGCAGCCCTCCCCTCCCCTCCCCTCCCCTCCCACCCTCACCTGGCCGCGATCGCAGCCGCGTCAATCACCGCGGTCCCGGGACCTCTGCGCCTCCGAGGTTCCCGCGGACCTGCTGCACCGAATACCCGCGCCGGAGACTCTCTGCGCCAGCGCTGGTTCCACCAGGCCCGGCCACCTGCTGCGTTCCGCTCGGCCCCTCCCGGTAAACACTTTTATTCAACTCTGCATCTTCCTTTCTCAAACACTTTTATGCAACTCCCGAGTAGGCATCCCAACTCACTCCACGCGGTGGGAAAGGCAAGTGACCTTCTCGAAGGTCGTGAGCGGTTGCGGGGTCGGGGGCAAGTTGGCAGAAACTTAAAATAAGGAGCAGAAAGGAAACAGAAAATATTCCTTAGGAACTCCGTTTCGCACTTCTCCACAGGCTTCCAGACAAGTGCGTTGTATGTACCTGAAATCTTCACTGAGTACCCCCAAATAGCATAAGGCCTCTTATAGGATATTGGAGGCTTACATGTTTCTTTGCAAAAAACAAATATGGTAGAATACTCTGATACTCACGGGAGAAGCAGAAAGTGCTCTTCAATAAGGCAGAGGATGGGAGTGAAATGAAACCATGTCCCCCATCTCGTTTTTAAATGGCTTTTACCTTTGTCCATTAAGATGATTTTGACCCCACCTGGAGACACCCTACCAGCAAGAATCCCAACTGGAAAACCAGTGAGGGATCAGGGAGTGGGAGTATTGGGGGAGGGGAGATGATGCAGTATCTTGGGGTGGGGGCTCGCAGTGTTTAGGGACCAATGCCGGGGGATTTAGGATGATGAAGTTTCTGAATTAAAACTAGATTCTTTTCCAGAGGCCAAATAGGCAAATGTGGAATGATGTTAGGGTCACCTGTCATAATATTATACGGATCCAGCTCAAAGCAGAAACTTTGTACAAACATGTAGGGATATGAGGTATAGATATTTGTGCTTTGTTTTGGGTATTTTCGATGGTGGGGGACGGAGTCTGGCTCTGTCACCCAGGCTGGGGTACAGTGGCGTGATCTCAGCTCACTGAAACCTCTGCCTCCTGGTTCAAGAGATCCTCCTGCCTCAGCTTCCTGAGTAGCTGGGACTACAAGCATGCACCACCACACTGGGCTAATATTTGTACTTTCAGTAAAGATGGGGTTTCACCATATTGGCCAGGCTGGTCTCAAACTTCTGACCTCAAGTGATCTGCCCACCTCTGCCTCCCAAAGTGCTAGGATTACAGGCATTGAGCCACCTCGCCTGGCCAGTTTTGGGTTCTTTTTTTCTCTTTTTGAAAGTGCGTCAGTTGTTGGGAATGGAATAGTTTCGCCTAAAGGAGCTTCTACCCTCAGAGAAGCTTAGACTTGCAACCAGTGAGAAAGGGGCTGATGCTAATAGGTAGGTAGATAGAGGAGACTTTTTTAAAATGGGTGGATTACAGTCTGAGACAAAAGCATCACACCTGTGGCGGGAATGCAGCTCACAACCTGGTGAGGAGCAGAGTGCATCCTTCAGACGGGCCCTGGTGTAGTCCCAGTCCTGGAAGCAGGGAAGCTTCTGTGGGTTCCTTTTTTTTTTTCTTTTTTCTTGATTAAAAAAAAAAGTTTTATTAGATTCTAAGACAAAGTGTAGCATACACAAAATTTGTTAGAAAATATATGTTAGAAATTAAATTTATAGGAGAGTTAATATTAAGGGGATATTATTAAATGTAATTGTATGATATATTTATAGCACAACTTATGTTTTCTTGCAGAATCTTGTACTTTTGAGTGTG
Source organism: Aotus nancymaae (assembly GCF_030222135.1). Lineage (NCBI taxonomy): Eukaryota > Metazoa > Chordata > Mammalia > Primates > Aotidae > Aotus > Aotus nancymaae. Next base: position 7,419,086 of record NW_026988492.1, on the reverse strand, counting down.
AATGTTGAATGTTGCAAATAAAATGAGTTCTGTGAATTTAAAATTTGAAAGAATAGTTCTTTTTCATATTAATGCTACAATCTTGAGAGATTTTTCTATTATTTTATAAATTTTTTTAGTGGGAGAGGTTCACAGTCTACAGTTGCCATTCCTAGTCACGCAACTGTAGCCAACATTCTGGTCATTTCCTCTGGGAAAATTTTAGAGATTATGGCAGCTTTTGGATTAAAACATTTGCTCAGTTATTTTTTCATGTGACGATGTTTATTGTGTTAACAGAGTGTCCAATCATGTGACAGGTAGCAACACTTGATTTTTAGTGTCTTACATTACATTGCCATCAGCAGCGGAAAATAAAGGTCCCCAAGCTGAAAGTAATATAGTTAAATTATATTGGCTCCTCCCATGCTTTGCTGAACCCAGAATACGCTGGTAAATATCAGAGTTTCTTTTTTTTTTTAAGAAAAAATGAAAAAAAAGGAAGAAAGAGAGAAAGAAAAAAAAAGAATGAAGGAGAGGAAGAAAAAGGAAGAGAAAGAGGGAGAGAGAACAGGTGTATTGCTTTATTGCCCAGCTAGAATGTGGTCTAAAAATAGGTATTGAAAACCTCTTTTATGCCAATGATTATGCTTAACAATGGAGACAGGAAGGAATAAGGGAAGAAAATAACAAACAAGCAGCCAACCAATATTTCATTTAAACCTATGAAATGCTATGCAATTACTGAGGAGTGATTTACTTCCAATTATGTCGTCACTTTTGGAATAGGTGTGAGGTGGTACTGATAAGAATGTATGTTTTGTGTATTTGAAGTGGAGAGTTCTATAAATGTTTATTAAGTTTACTTGTTCCGGGTCTGAGTTCAAATCCTGGATATCCTCGTTAATTTTCTATCTTATTGATCTGTCTAATATTGACAATGTGATGTTACAGTCTCCCACTATTATTGTGTGGGAGTCTAAGTCTCTTTATAAGTCATTAAGAACTTGCCTTATGTATCTGGGTGCTCCTGTATTGGGTGCGTATATATTTAGGATCGTTAGTTCTTCTTGTTGCATTAATCCTTTTACCATTATGTAATGTCCTTCTTTGCCTCTTTTGATCTTTGTTGCTTTAAAGTCTATTTTATCAGAGATGAGAATTGCAACTCCTGCCTTTTATTTATTTATTTATTTTTGCTCTCCGTTTGGTTGGTAAATCTTCCTCCATCCCTTTGTTTTGAGTCTTTGTTTATCGTTGCATGTGAGATGAGTCTGGATGCAGCATACCGATGGGTTTTGGCTTTTTATCCAGTTTGTCTGTATCTTTTGATTGGGGGATGTAGTCGATTTAAATTTAGGATTAATAATAATATGTGAGTTTAATACTGCCATTTGATGCTAGCTGGCTGTTTTGCCCATTAGTTGATGTAAATTCTTCATTATGTTGATGCTCTTTACTTTTTGATATATTTTTGGAAAGGCTGATACTGGTTGTTCCTTTATATGTGTAGTGCTTCTTTCAGAAGCTCTTGTAAAGCAGGCCTCGTGGTGGTGAAATCTCTAAGTATTTGCTTGTTCGCAAAAGATTTTATTTTTCCTTCCCTTGTGAAGCTTAGTTTGGCTGGATGTGAAATTCTGGGTTGAAAGTTCTTTTCTTTAAGGATGTTGAATATTGGCCGCCACTCTTTTCTGGCTTGTAGGGTTTCTGCTGAGAGATCTGCTGTAAGTCTGATAGGCTTCCCTTTGTGGGTAACCTGACCTTTCTCTCTGGCTGCCCTTAGTATTTTCTCCTTCATTTCAATCCTAATGAATCTGACAATTATGTGCCTTGGGGTTGGTATTCTTGAGGAATATCTTTGTGGTGTTCTCTGTATTACCTGGAGTTGAATATTGTCCTGCCTTACTAGGTTGGTAAAGTTTTCCTGAATAATCTCCTGAAGAGTATTTTCCAACTTGGATTCATTCTCTTTGTCACATTCAGGTACACCTATCAAACGTAGATTAGGTCTTTTCACATAGTCCCACATTTCTTGGAGATTTTGCTCATTCCTTTTTATCCTTTTTTCTCTAATCTTGTCTTCTTGTTTTATTTCATTAAGTTGGTCTTCGACCTCCGACGTCCTTTCTTCTGCTTGATCAATTCGACTGTTAAAACTTGTGCATACTTCACGAAGTTCTCGTGTTGTGTTTTTCAGCTCCATTAATTCACTTATATTCCTCTCTAAATTGTCTATTCTCGTTAGCATTTCCTCAAACCTTTTTTCAAAGTTCTTAGTTTCTTTGCATTGGGTTAGAACAAGTTCTTTTAATTCACAGAAGTTTCTTATCATCCACCTTCTGAAGCCTACTTCTGTTAATGGAACGCACTCGTTCTCCATCAGGGCTTGTTCCGTTGCTGATGAGGAACTGTGATCCCCTGTAGAGGGAGAGACGTTCTGATTTTAGGTTTTCTCTGCCTTTTTAGGCTGGTTTCTTCCCTTCAGTATCAACTTATCCATCTGTCGTCTTTGTAATTACCGACTTTCTAATTAGGTCTAATTAGTGGACGTCCAACTTGTTGATTCCCAGCGCTGAAATCTGAGCAATCCACTGCGCCAGCCAAAACAGCGGTGTTAAGATTGCACCAAGAACCGGTGCACCAAGGCCCCGGCAAAACCGCCACACCGGCCACAAGAGTCGCGCTGGCAACCCGTGGGACTCCTCTGCTGGGAATCTCCTGGTCCATGAGCAACAAAAATTTGTCTGAAAGTATGGCATCCTCTCATTCTCTGCTCTTTCACTGGGACCTACAATCCTGAGCTGCTAGTGATCAGCCATCTTGGATATCTCTCCTCTTTTTAGGCATGAAGGCTCTGCCACAGGTTGGGAATTTTATGTAAGAAAAGGTGTTTAGTGCAAAGTTATTGAAATCAGTTATCTAAAGCTCATTGTGTTAGTATGATATAGATAAGCATTGTGATCCTTATTTAATTGGTATAACCCATAAAGTTGAAGTAGTCATCCTAATGGAATGAGTTAGAAGGTACAGAATGGAAAATCAAGGCCACATTTAATAATTTATCAGATACTTTAGTAAATTGAGAACTATACATAATATTCTTTGGACACTGTGATTAAAAACTATTAAAGTTGATTTGCTATAATCTGTGATAGGAAAGGTGGAAAAATAAAAATTTTTTGTTTTTTTCATAGGCTCGTATATTCAATGAAACTCCCATCAATCCAAGAAGATGTTTGCATATTCTTACAAAGATTCTTTACTTACTGAACCAGGTAAATTATTTTTATTTTCCTCAGATAAGTGTGTCCTGGAATAGAAATGCTGAAGATGCAGTGAAATGCTTTCTAGAAAGTATAATTATTTATTTAAATTCACTTAATTTTAACATATACAATGTTTGGTTAAAAAAATATGTAAAACTTAGCACAAGGACTATGACATGTACAAGTTGAGTATACCTTATATGCAATGCTTAGAACCAGAAGTGTTTTGGATTCCAGATTTTTTTTTGATTTTAGAATATTTGCAGAATACATATTCATTGAATATTCCTTTTTTTTAATGAGAGAAAGAAAGAAAGAGAAAGAAAAATGGGGAGAGAGAACAGGATTCTTGCTCTATTGCCCGGGCTGGAATGCAATCTAAAAATAGGTATTAAAAACCTCTTTTATGCCAATAATTGTGCTTGACAACAGAGACAGGAAGGAATAAGGGAAGAAAATAACAAACAGCCAACCAATATTTCATTTAAGTCTGTGAAGTGCTTTGCAAATGCTGAAGAGTGATTTACTTCCAATTATGTAGTCACTTTCAAAATAGGTATAATATGATACTGAGAAAAATGTATGTTCTGTGGACCTGGGGTGGAGAATTCTATAAATATTCACTAAGTTTACTTATTCCAGGTCTAAGTTCAAATCATAGATGTCCCTATTAATTTTCTATGTTGTTGATCCATCAAGTATTAACAACGTGATGTCAGAATCTTCCGATATTACTGTGTGGGAGTCCAGGTCTCTTTATAAGTCATTAAGAACTTGTCTTATGTATCTGGGTGCTCCTGTATTGGGTGCATATATATTTATAATCATTAACTCCTGTTGTTGCATTGATCCTTTTACCATTATGTAATGTCCTTCTTTGTTTCTTTTAGTCTTTATTACTATTAAAGTCTATTTTGTGAGAGACAAAAGTTACAACTCCTGTTTTTGTTTTTGGTTTTTTTTTTTTTTTTTTGCTCTCCATTTAATTGGTGAATCTTCCTCCATCCCTTTGTTCTGAGTCTTTGTATGTTGTTGCTTGTGAAATAGATCTGGATACAGTGTACCGATGGGTTTTGACTTTTTATTCAATTTACCTGTCTGTGTCTTTGATTGGGGCATTTAATCCATTTAAATTTAGAATTAATATTAATATTTGTGAGTTCAATATTGTCATTTAATGCTAGCTGGCTATTTTGCCCATTAGTTGATGTAGATTCTTCATTATAGAGATACTCTTTACGTTTTGGTAAGTTTTTGGGATGACTAATACTGGTTGTTCCTTTCTGTTTGTAGTGCTTCTTTCAGAAGCTCTTGTAAAGCAGGCCTGGTGGTAATGAAATCTCTGAGTGCTTGCTTGTTCGCAAAAAATTTTATTTTTACTTCACTTATGAAGCTTAGTTTGGCGGGATATGAGATTCTGGGTTGAAAATTCTTTTCTTTGAGGATATTGAATATTGACCCCCACTCTCTTCTAGTTTGTAGGGTTTCTGGTGAGAGGTCTGCTGTGAGTCTGATAGGCTTCCCTTTATGGATAACATGACTTTCTCTCTGGCTGCCCTTAGAATTTTCTCCTTTATTTCAACCCTAGTGAATCTAGCAATTATGTGTCTTGGAGTTGCTCTACTTGAGGAATATCTTTGTGTGTTCTCTGGATTAGCTGGAGTTGAGTATTGTCCTGCCTTACTAGATTAGGAAAGTTTTCCTGAATAATATCCTGAAGAATATTTTCCAACTTGGATTCATTCTCATCATGACATTCATGTATACCTATCAATCGTAAATTAGGTCTTTTCACATAGTCCCATATTTCTTGGAGACTTTGCTCATTCCTTTTTACTCTTTCTTCTCTAATCTTGTCTTCTCGTTTCATTTCATTAAGTTGGTGTTTGACCTCTGATAGCCTTTCTTCTGCTTAATCAATTTGACTGTTAAAACCTGTGCATACTTCGTGAAGTTCTCGTATTGTGTTCTTCAGTTCAATTAATTCACTTATATTCCTCTCTAAGTTGTCTTATTCTCGTTAGCATTTCGTCAAACCTTTTTTCAAGGTTCTTAGTTTCTTTACATTGGGCTAGAACATGTTCTTTTAGCTCAGTAAAGTTCCTTATTATCCACTTTCTGAAGCCTAAATCTGTTAATGGAATGCACTCGTTCTCCATCAGGCCTTGTTCTCTTGTTGATGAGGAACTGTGATCACCTGTAGAAGGAGAGGCATTCTGATCTTGGGTATTCTCAGCCTTTTTACACTGGTTTCTTCCCATCATTGTGAGTTCATCCACCTGTCGTCTTTGTAATTGCCTACTTTCAAATTAGGTCTTTGAGTGGATGTCCAACTTGTTGATTCCCAGCGCTGAAATCTAAGCAACCCACTGCGCAGGCCAAAACAGCAGCATTAAGATTCGTGGTGCTTTTCTGACTCTGCACCAAGAACTGCCGTGGCGGGGCACTGGCAAAACCGCCATGCCAGCCACAAGAGTCACCCTGGAGACCCGTGGGGCTCCGCCAGGAATCTTCCAGTTTGTGGGTAACAAAAATTCGTCTGAAAGTGTGGCGTCCTCTCGTTCTGTGTGCTTTCTCTGGGAGCTACGATCCCGAGCTGCTAGTGATCAGCCATCTTGGATCTCTCTCTCTGGGTTCTTTAGTTCCCCTGCATGTTTTAATCAGCTGTATGACATGAGGGAGCATTACTGGGTCCAATGTGGACACCAGCCAGAGATCTTCCAAGTTCAGGACACTTAACTTGGTTTGCAAAGCTGGAAAAAGCCACCACCCACCAAGATCTAAGCAAATTTGTCTTCATTTGCCAAATTCATGCCAAGTGTCAAAATCTACCATCGCTTAATCTGATGGCAAAATGTGAAATTATTTTACCTGAGATTTTCCAAGTAAAAAGGACTTAATAACACTTAAATTTGAAGAAGTCCCCAGTTACCTCTTTCCACTTTTTCCTTGCCATGATGAAACACTAACTGGACCAAAGGACTTGTCCAAATGACTTCCTAAAGGACTTGTCATGACTTGTCTTACTCTGTCACCCAAGCTGGAGTGCAATGACGTAATCATAATCATAGCTCACTGCAGCCTCTAGTCCCTGGGCTTAAGTGATCCTCTAGCCATGGCCTCCAAAAGTACTGGGATTATAGGTGTGAGCCACTGTGCCTGGCCATAACTTGTCTTTGCCTTCTTGCCCATCTGCTACCCTTACAAGGTAAGCTTTATGAAAATAGGGAGCTTTTCTGCCATCTTCAAGTCTGTACTCCTAAGATTTAGAAGGATGACTGACACATAGAAGGAGCTAAATTCAAGAATCGCCTAGTCAAAAATGCCTTGCTTCCAGACACCATTCACCAAGCACCGGAAAGGCGAGGCCTACATTTTCTTAGAGTTGATAGAATCAGCCTGAGGATTCTAAGTAACTGTGATCTTGGAAAGAGCCTTCATCACTGAGAGCACACCCAGGGTCTGCTGTGCCAGAGGCCTTTGCCAGCCCTGTCCATAGCTAGAGCACAGGCACAGGGCACAGTGCTGTCCACTGAAACTTTAGAGAAAATCTGCCATGGCTTCTGGGAAAAGTCTTGAAAGTTTTTGCTCCACCTCTGCAACATTATGTCATCTACAGCAGGGGTCCCCCATGCCACACCTTCTGTCAGATCAGCAGAGGCATTAGGTTCTCATAGAAGCATGAACCCTATTGTGAACTGTGCATGAGAAGGATCTAGGTTACAATCTCCTGATGGGAATCTAATGCCTGATAATCTATCACTATCACTCATCATCCCCAGATGGGACCATCTAGTTGCATAAAAACAAGTTCAGGGCTCCCACTGATTCTTTTTTGTTTCGTTTTGTTTTTATTTTTTGTTTTTTTATTTATTTTATTTATTTTTATTGCATTTTAGGTTTTGGGGTACATGTGAAGAACATGCAAGATTGTTGCATAGGTGCATACGTGGCAGTGTGATTTGCTGCCTTCCTCCCCTTCACCTATATGTGGCATTTCTCCCCATGTTATCTCTCCCCAACTCTCCACCCCCTGCTATCCCTCCCCTATTTCCCCCCAACAGACCCTAGTGTATAGTGCTCCCCTCCCTGTGTCCATGTGTTCTCATTGTTCAACACCCACCTATGAGTGAGAACATGCAGTGTTTGATTTTGTGTTCTTGTGTCAGTTTGCTGAGAATGATAGTTTCCAGGTTCATCCATGTCCCTACAAAGGACGTGAACTCATCATTTTTGATGGCTGCATAATATTCCATGGTGTATATGTGCCACATTTTCCCTGTCCAGTCTATCATCGATGGGCATTTGGGTTGGTTCCAGGTCTTTGCTATTGTAAACTGTGCTGCAGTGAACTCTCGTGTGCATGTGTCCTTAGAGTAGAACGACTTATAATCCTTTGGATATATGCCCAGTAATGGGATTGCTGGGTCCAATGGAATTTCTATTTCTAGGTACTTGAGGAATTGCCACACTGTCTTCCACAATGGTTGAACTAATTTACACTCCCACCAACAGTGTAAAAGTGTTCCTATTTCTCCACATCCTCTCCAGCATCTGTTGTCTCCAGATTTCTTAATGATCGCCATTCTAACTGGCGTGAGATGGTATCTCAATGTAGTTTTGATTTGCATTTCTCTAATGACCAGTGATGATGAGCATTTTTTCATATGCTTGTTGGCCTCATGTATGTCTTCTTTTGTAAAGTATCTGTTCATATCCTTCGCCCACTTTTGAATGGGCTTGTTTGTTTTTTTCTTGTAAATCTGTTTTAGTTCTTTGTAAATTCTGGATATCAGCCCTTTGTCAGATGGGTAAGCTGCAAAAATTTTTTCCCATTCTGTTGGTTGCCGATTCACTCTAATAACTGTTTCTTTTGCCGTGCAGAAGCTGTGGAGTTTGATTAGGTCCCATTTGTCTATTTTGGCTTTTGTTGCCAGTGCTTTTGGTGTTTTGGTCATGAAGTCCTTGCCTACGCCTGTGTCCTGAATGGTTTTGCCTAGGTTTCCTTCTAGTGTTTTTATGGTGTTAGGTCTTATGATTAAGTCTTTAATCCATCTGGAGTTAATTTTAGTGTAAGGTGTCAGGAAGGGGTCGAGTTTCTGCTTTCTGCATGTGGCTACCCAGTTTTCCCAACACCACTTAGTGAACAGGGAATCCTTTCCCCATTGCTTGTTTTTGTCAGGTTTGTCAAAGATTGGATGGTTGTAGATGTGTTGTGTTGCCTCTGACGCCTCTGTTCTGTTCCACTGGTCTATATCTCTGTTTTGGTACCAGTACCATGCTGTTTTGATTACTGTAGCCTTGTAGTATAGTTTGATGTCCGGTAGTGTGATGCCTCCCGCTTTGTTCTTTTTGCTTAGAATTGACTTGGCTATGCAGGCTCTCTTTTGGTTCCATATGAAGTTTAAGGTGGTTTTTTCCAGTTCTGTGAAGAAGGTCATTGGTAGCTTGATGGGGATAGCATTGAATCTGTAAATTACTTTGGGCAGTATGGCCATTTTCACAATATTGATTCTTCCTAACCATGAACATGGAATGTTTCTCCATCTGTTTGTGTCCTCTCTTATTTTGTTGAGCAGCGGTTTGTAGTTCTCTTTGAAGAGGTCTTTTACGTTCCTTGTTAGTTGTATTCCTAGGTATTTTATTCTCTTTGTAGCAATTGTGAATGGCAGTTTGTTCTTGATTTGGCTCTCTTTAAGTCTGTTATTGGTGTATAGGAATGCTTGTGATTTTTGCACATTGATTTTGTATCCTGAGACTTTGCTGAAGTTGCTTATCACTTTCAGGAGATTTTGGGCTGAGACGATGGGGTCTTCTAGATATACAATCATGTCGTCTGCAAATAGAGACAATTTGACTTCCTCCTTTCCTATTTGTATACCCTTTATTTCTTTTTCTTGCCTGATTTCTCTGGCTAGAACTTCCAGTACTATATTGAATAGGAGTGGTGAGAGAGGGCATCCTTGTCTACTGCCAGATTTCAAAGGGAATGCTTCCAGTTTTTTCCCATTTAGTATGATATTGGCTGTTGGTTTGTCATAAATAGCTTTTATTATTTTGAGATACATTCCGTCAATACCTAGTTTATTGAGGGTTTTTGGCATAAAGGGCTGTGGAATTCTACATTATGGTGAGTTGTATAAATATTTCTTTATATATTACAATGTAATAATAATAGAAATAAAGTGCACAAGATATGTAATGAGTTTGAATCATCCTGAAACCACACCCCCTCCCCACACCCTGTCCATGGAAAAGTTGTCAGCCACAAAACAGGTTCCTGGTGCCGAAAAGGTTGGGGACTGCTGATCTACAGGGATTCTTGTGAAACCATCCTCCCTGGCTTGAACAAATCTGTTCCTCTCATGTGTCAGAGAGTTCAGACACAGCTTGCACACATTAGTTTGCTAGGGCTTTTGTAACAAGGTACCACTGGGTGGCTTAAACATCAGAAATATCTTATCTCACAGTGCTGGAGGCTAGAAGTCCAAGGTCAAGTGTTCGCAGGATTGATCCCTTCTGAGAGCTATGGGGAACAGACGTATTCCAGGCTTTTCTCTTCAGCTTGTAGATGGCTGTTTGCACATTCATATGATGTTATCCCTGTGTGCTTGTCTCTGTATGCAAATTTCTACATTTGAGATGGGACCCAGGCTGGAGTGCAATAGCACCATCACAGCTCACTGCACCCTCGACCTCCCAGGCTCAAGTGATCCTCCCACCTCATCCTCCCTAGTAGCTCAGACTACAGGCGTGCACCACCACACTCAGATAACTTTTTACAAATTTTTTGTACAGACGGGGTCTTGCTATGTTTCCCAGGCTGGTCTTGAACTCCTGGGTTCAAATGATCTGCCTGCCTCAGCCTCCCAGAGTGCTGGGATTACAGGCATGAGACACTCCTCCTGGCTTATTTCCTCTTTTTTTATGAACACCAGTCACATTGGATCAGGGCTCACCCTCATGAACTCATTTTAACTTGATTACTTGATTATAAAAACCCTATCTTCAATATGGTTGCACTCTGAGGTACTGGAGGTTAGGACTTAAGCATATGATTTTATGGGGACACAATGTCACACATAGCATTCTGTAAAGGCGTGATCAGCAGGCTTCCAGGGCCCATTCAACTGTGTTAGAATGACGCTAAGAATTTATAGGCCATAACCAGGGAGAAAGTAACAGGCAAGGTTGGTTTAAGTGTCCAGTACCTCAATCAGGAAAGAATTAAGACAGATGAAATAAACCTCATGACATTTGCAGGGAATTACAGTCATTTATATTATGTCATATTGGGGGTAAAGTCTCATTATAGGGCCGAATTGCCTCTCTGTGGATTTTTTTCAGGAGTTTTGAACAGAAATCCCAATGAGAGAAAATTACATGAAATCTTATGAAGTCCTGAAAACCAAATTCACCAGATTCTACCTTTTCTCATAGATAGAGACAAAAAGTCGAAGAAGTGCAGCCTCAGTTGCCTCCCTGTGCCCTCTGATATTTCTCCGTGATTCACTGTGGTTCCAGGCCCATGGCCTGGAAATGAAATGTCTCCTTCTCCTTAGATTCTAATCTCCTAGACATTCATTTACTCCATAAATGCTTTTTGGATGCCAATTTGTGGCAGGCACTCTGTTGGCAGAACTCGATTATCCAATTCAGGACCTGGCCAAAAAAGGAGTCAACTAAACTCCACTCAGAATTCCTGGACCAGAAGGAGAGCCATTGGCATGGAGTGCGGTAGCAAAGGGGAGAAAGGAGAAAAGACAGACTCGGTGGGTAGGATTGCATGAGGTGGAGCCATAATAAGGATTGAAATATTCTTCCAAGAACAAATGAAAGTTACTGGAAGAGTTTAAGCAGGGATTGACATGCCCTGATTTCTCTCGTTAAGAAGCTGTTCTGGTTACACTGGGGAAGTAAACAAGAGAAGTGCATAAATAGAAAGAAAGAGACTATTAACAAGGCACCTGGACTCAGGTTTCCCCTGGGAAATAGACTCTGGGATAGAGAAGGGCATGTTAGGCTGGGGGCAGTGGCTCACGCCTGTTATTCCAGCACTTTGGGAGGCTGAGGTGGGCAGATCACAAGGTCAGGAGATGGAGACCATTCTGGCTAACACAGCAAAACCCCATCTCTACTAAAAATACAAAAAATTAGCCAGGCATGGTAATGTGTGCCTGTAGTCTCAGCTACTCTGGAGGCTGAGGCAGGAGAATCACTTGAACCTGGGAGGTGAGGTTACAGTGAACCAAGATTGCGCCACTGCACTCCAGGTTGGGCAACAGAGTGAGACTCCATCTCAAAAATAAAAGAGAAGGGCATGTGAGAAATGTATTAAGAATTGCCTTCAGGAGAGTGAAGGCAAGGAGTTTAGGCCAAGAGAGAAACTGAACTGTTGTGCAGTCACAACCACCCCATGGAGAACCCTGGAGGTGGGATGGCCCAACAGTTTTCCCATATTGAGGCAAAGGGGCTGAGCCTTTAGATCTTCTCATCAACTGATCATTATCAGCCAGTCCCTGGGTACAGGCTGTCCCAGGGAAGAAGGCATAACCTTAGTCTTTCAGTTGAGGGCTATCAGCTGCCCATATTCCTCAGCAGCTGAGGGCAGGAGTACTTCAGTCTTGGAGAGGTGAGATGGGGCCAGGCATCTGGACAGTCCATGGCATCTGGACAGTTCACAGCATCCCCTACTGTCCCCCTTGCATAGCTGAGATCACTAGCATCATGCAATACAGCTCTGAGAGCGGTATCTGGGAGCAGCTCCTCTGGGATCCTGGTGGTCATCTTTCCCTGGGGAAACTTACAAGTGAAAGATACGAGACAAAATTGCAAGCTCTGGTTCTGCAGTTGGTCTCTGAGCCAAAACGTATTCATTTCCACCCTCCTCTTCTGCCCATTCCTGATTTCCCACATGTTTCACTAGCACTTTTGCTGATCTATATGGTTTCTTTGGTGGGGATGATCCTGACCCTCACTGCTGAGTTTCTGGTATGATACCCTTCTCAAATGGTGACTACTCTATACCTTTACCAACAAAACTGGGCAAAGACATCCTTACCCCACTTTGCAACAGCAACCTCCCTCTTCCTGATGATCTGGGTCAGTTTCTCTGTTGGGATCATGACTCCTTTACTTGCCTGTTTGTCTCTTTCATAAGGAGCCCAAAGTTACAAAATAGCCACCATAACTTAAAGTTGTATGTCCCCTGGTGGAACATTCTCCTCTAGGAGCCAGGACCTCCAAATGTGCAAAATAGGCACCAGGTTCACTGGATCCTGAGTGCATGAGGCCTTGCAGAGTGGAGACTTAAGTCCAGGGTCATGGCAAAACGTCTGAAGTTCATTGCCTGGACCATGATGATACAGGAAGGGCCATGGAGGGTACAGGAACCTCAACAGAATCCTCACCATGGGTGAACTCATTAAGGACATTAAGCTTTGAGGATACCATCAGGCGTACAATGAGAAGCCATGACACTGCTGACAACAAGAAAGCTATGCCACTTGCCGCAGTCCTAAAGCACTGAAATCACTCACAAGATCAAATTCCTGATGCAAAAGAATTGGACAGATCTGTGGCAGGACTGCTGAGGCCTTTGGACAGGATGTTCAGCATGAAAACCCTTGTCCAGTTTGTGTCTCCCCGTTTTCTTTCGACAACCCCATTTTCTGGTACCTTCTTCTACAATAAACTCAATCACATATATGCAAGAAGGCCGCACATAGCGAACAATCCCATTAGCCAGGAATGCACCCTCTCTTTCATTAAGTGAAAGAAGAAACTGTGTTTGAAATCAGTCTAGGAATAGAATGGTGTTTGCCAGGGACTGGGAGAGGGGGCTGCGGGGAGTTATTGTTTAATGGGTACAGAGTTTCAGTTTGGGAAGATGAAAAAGTCCTAGTAATGGATGGTGGTGATGGTCACACAAAAATGTGAATGTACTTAATGCCACTGAACTGTAGACTCGAATGGTTAAGATGGTAAATTTTACATTTGTGTATTTTACTATAATAAAAATTTTTTATGTCTAAAGAAAATATAAATTTGCAGAGCCCAGATCTGTGGTGACAGGAAGTTCAAATTTTCCCAAATGATGGGTAAACCTGGCCACTTATTCCACCTCTTGGTTCCAGAATCAGTGCAGTTTACCCTTAGAAGTCATAGCCCCACAGAATGGCTGTTGATTTAGGGTGCATGCAGCCTGGAGAACAGCATCCCACCCTCATGGGGCCCCATCACCAAGCTGGCATTTCAGTCACACCTCCAAAAAGCCTCCATAGCTCTAATTAGGGTAGTAGTCAACAGTAGAAATGGTGAAGATCTCCTACTTTGGAGTAGATCAGACTAGATTGTGGTGGTGCAGTCATGTCTCATTGTAGCCTTGAACTCCTGGGCTTAAATGATCTTCTGCATAGCTAGGACTACAGACATGTGCCACCGTGCCCAGCTATTTAAACAATGTTTTATAGAGAAGGGGTCTCACTATGTGCCCCAGGCTGGTCTCAAACTCCTGACTTCAAGCGATCCTCCCATGACGCAGGCATTTTGATGGTGATGCTGGTGGAGGCACTGTGTCCAGAGAAGGCAAACTCACATTTGGAAGACATGTCAGCCCCGGTAGGGAGGAAGCTTTTTGTCACCTCCAAGCTAGAAAGGGTATGATATAATTGACCTGCTACCAGAGCCCAGTTGGTCTCTCCAGGAACGGTGCTATGCCAGCTCGGTGGTGGGGCCCCATGAGGGTGGGGACAACAGAGAAAGCCTGAGCAACAGAGCAACACCCTGTCTTGAAAAAAAAAAAAAAAAGCCTGATTCACCCACATTATTACCTCAGATTTACCACAACAATGATTATCTCAGAAAAAAGAGACTCATCTGAGAGCAGCAAAGATGCAACAATGAAAGACATGGAATCAACCCAGATGGGCATAAAGATGTGGATAAACTTGGTTGGATTGAATGAAGAAATGTGATATGTATACACCATGGGATACTACACAGCCACAGAGAAGAATGAAATCATGTTCTTTGCAATTGCAGATCATTATTCTAAGTGAATTATTGCATAAACAGAAAACCATATAGCACGTTTTCACTTAGAAATGAGAGCTAAATATTGTGTCGCACAAACACAAACTTGAGAATAATAAACACTGGCAATTCAAAACTGGGGAGGGACGGGGGCAAGGGCTGGAAAACTACCTCTCAGGTACTGTTTACTACTTGGGCAATGGGATTCTTAGAAGCCCAAATTTCCGCATCATGCAATATATCCATGTACCAAACTCTTACATGTATCCTCTGAATCTAAAATAAAATAAACAAAAACAAAAATGCAATAATAGGCTCATGACTGTGAGAGCCACCAGACTCACCTTGGACCATATCACCCAGAGACAGCCTGATAGCACAGCAGAATGACATGTTGAGGGCTCAGGAAAGGTGCTAGTACGGCAGAACTCCTGTTAGGGTTGGGTCTCCATCTTCTGAGATGCGGCAAAAGCTCGGAATTAACAGTGGTTGTGTGATACGCAGTGCTGTTTTCCTTCATTGCTAGAATTCCTAAGTGTGCAAAATAAGGAGTTAATCTCACCGAAGCTCTCAGTGGCCTACCAACTTGTGGAATTTGAGCTTCCAATTATCACTAACCTTGAGCTCTGCCAGACTAGAGGCCCTACTTGCCATGGGGAGACTCCATCCATCAGGGAATAGAGTAGGTGCTCCATTGAACTTGAAGCTGTTATCACCACCTGGCTACTTTGGGCTCCTCATGCAAGTAAACCAGTAGGCCAAAAAAAAAAAAAAAAAAAGGGGGGGTTATTATGCCCATCAAAACCCAGGGACCCTGAGAATTCACTTCATTCCTCTCCATGGCTTACATCACAGTAACCACAGCCTCATCAAGGCAAGCCAGCTAAGGGCTCAAATCCCTCAGAAACGTAGGTCTGCGTCATCCCATCAGGCAAGCATCCCAGACCAGACAAAGTACCAGCCTGAGGGCAAAGGACATTTAGAATGTGTGATCACTTTCTTCTTTCTATGTCTTCACCATTTCCAACCTGGGGGTTTACCCTAACCCTTCTGGTGAAAAAGGATAGGAAAGGAAAAAAGAAAGGACACAGAACCTGTTTTTATCTGGTCCTGCCATAACCTGGCTTTACATTCTCTGAACAAAGCCTAGGCTGGCTGTCTTTCTTGTGGGTATTTTTCTTGGCTCTTCAGAAACCTTGTCTTGTTGGTGTCCTTTCCCTTGTGTTTTGCTCCATCCCAGAACAACCTTCTCCATTCTGGTTGTAGTCTTGGGAATCTGGCAGTTCACTACATCTACTGTCTGCTGAGGTCCTAGAGCTGCCATGCCACCTCCATCTCCCCCAACCAGTGAATTTCCCTCCCCCCACCCAACAGCCTAAATCTGGTCCATGGGAAGCACTCACGCATTATTTGCCCAGCAAATTCTGGCAATGCAGGTCAATCCCATCACTATAGAAGCTCTCCTGTTCTTTTCCACCAAATCCACCAGACCCAGCCTTTCTCTCAACCCCAAGACTCCTCAGCTGGGAGTAAGACACTTGTCCACTCTGTTCTCCCCCACCCCCAACCACACAGGACATATATTTTGCTCTCTGAGTGGTCCCTTGAAGTCTCTCTTCTCCCTCCCCTCTGAATTGAGGTTGGGGGCCCAAAGGGCAGCAAGTAGAGAGGCAATGCATAGTATGACTCTCCAAAGAGCTCTTCCCTGGAAATCCACTCATTTCCCTTCTATAACATTAGTTTGAGTGAGTCAGGTAATTGACTTTCCACTTAGAGCTTTCACAGTTTTATATCTTAGCCTCACACCCCACTGTGGGATAAACTGCCAATTGTATCTTTTTTTTGAGACGGAGTTTCGCTGTTGTTACCCAGGCTGACCTATTGTATCTTAAACTAGTGAAACAATTCTAACATCCTGTTTCTTAGGTGTATGTACAAACTGTGGATGGTTGCACAACAGATCAATAATTTGTATATATATATTGCCTTAGAAAGTGAATGGATGGGGAAGAACTGTTAATTTTTAAATTTATTTACCTCTTTATCTTTTAACCTATTACAATGCTCCTGTGTGCCTGTAGTAACAAAAATTAGGCTGGTATAAGAGACAATGAACATAGGACCTATGAGTAAATTTAAATTTTATATATAATTAAAATTAGGCCATATATCAAATATCCAAGTATAATAGGTTATTGCATATGTATCAAACACAATGATTTTGGTTTGGAAATAAAGCTGTAGAATTGTCTTAAACATCTGGCTTGAAGCAACTTCATGGAGAAAAGGTGTTCTCTGCAATCCTTACCTAGTATTTACATGTAATGCAGTTGGCTGGCCTTCTGACTGGAAAACTTGGGCAAGAAAATAATCAAACTGACTGGAATCTCAAATTTAATTTTGCGGGACAGAGTAAGCATGTTTTGAGCTTCAGTGCTCTACTTAAAAAAAAAAAAAAGAGGGAAATAAATCCAGGATAGTATATTCTCTTCTCAGTTTGGTCAACATCTCTAGAAATGATGAAAGTGATCATGGGCTCAATGGTATTTTAAACCCACATGCAACATTACAAAACTTCCAGTCAAATACAGTCATTGAGCACATCCCAAAAGTTCACTAAAATGACAGTGGAGAAAGAGAATGGGAGGAAAGAAGAAATAGGCAAAACATGTAACAAAATGTGAACAATAGAAAGCAAAGGTGTTGAACTAGCTTAGAGATCAGAGAGACATGAAAACAAAAATATATTTGCAAATCGGACTCTGGGAAGACTCAGAACCTGCAGGAATCTTTTTCTTTTCCAGTTAACTGAAAATTAAATTTTCTTTGCCCAATCATCAAGTTTGACATAAACAATTTTGATATTTACAAAGATTATTTCATACAAATGTGTCATAATTTAATATTGCTAGACATAGAATTTAGTTGATTTTTATTAGCAATAACCCAGAAATCAGTATATTTATTCTCAAATATTTATTATTATTTGGAAGTATATGATCCTAGAATTTGTGTTGGGTTGAGGGACATAAATACTTCTAAAGTTTTTGATGAATTTTACCAGATTGTTTCTCAGAGTTTTTATCAATTTATTCTCTATCTCTAGTGTTGGAGATTTTTTTTTTTTCTCACCATGAACTAGCCAGCACTGAAGTAGTCTGCTGAATTTCATTGCTCATTCTTGCTCTAATTTGAATTTATTTGGTTGTATTACTGGTAATTTGTAGCATTTCAATATACTTTTAATTTTAGTATTTTGTTTTCTGTACATTTTCTGTTCACACTTTTGGGAATCATCTCTTAAGGCCAGGATAGAGGTGGGCTGAAAACAGGAAAACTGCTTGAAAGCCTTGTTCAAAGAGTAGCTGGACCCTGTATGCTTTTTCTCGACTGACAAGTTTATAACTCAGGGCACCAGGCACAGCCATTAACACTGTACTAAAATAATGGGCATGTTGAATGCTGAGCGCCCCCTCAACCCCTTCTCTTGGTCAGCTTCCTCACACTAGAAACCCAGTATACATCAGCAGGCAGATCTGAGACTGACCAGCCTGAAAGCAAAGATCTATAGGTGCTCACATTTAAGTGTCTTTTCAATCAAATATGCAGGTATTGGAATAGGGTAAGTATGTGGGTAGAGTAGGGAAGGAGTGATGGAACAGAATTATACCCTCTTCTTCTAGAGTAAGAAGTCAATAGTAATCTCTTAAAAAGAAAAATCAGAGCTGGGTACAATGAGACATTCCTGTAATTCCAGCACGTAGGGAGGCTGAGGCAGGAGGATCACTTAAGCCCAGGAGTTCAAAGCTGCAGTGAGCTATAATTGCACCACTGCACTCTAGCCTCAGCAACAGAGCGAGACCTTGTCTCTTAAAAAAGATTAAAATTAAACAAATAAAATGAACAGTAGCAATTTAAGCATGTAATATAGAAATGTAGAAATGTTTGAACAACGCTGAAGACAATGGAAAAAGTTGTTGCCCATCACTATGAGTTTTAAGAAAAGAACAACCAGGAGTAAATCAACTTCTCAAGAAGAATCAGCATCGACCACTTTGTAGATGGCTTGCTCTCCATTATCCAGGCCTGGCTAATCATCACAAAGACTTAAATAGATTCAGTCCTGATGAGCACACCATCAAAGGAGCTGAAGCTTCTGTGACGGTCAATGATAGCGACAATAATGTTGCATAACACACTGTACCCAAACTCAGTGGCATGTGTGTATTTATGCTCACACTCCAGAATCTGTAGGCCATTTGGAGTTTCCACTGCGGTTTGGCTGATCCATGCTGGGCCTCAGAGGCTCTGCTTCAGGCTATATTTCTTCTGGGCTTGTTTGCAGGTTGTGAATCTGCTCCACGGATCTCATTCTGGAACCCAGATTTAGAGGCAGTGACTACCAGTGACATGTTCTTGTAATGGTGGATCATTTCTATGGACATTCCAAATCTCTGATTGCATCACATCCACTGACATCCCATTGACCAAATCAAATCATATGGTCAAGCCCAAAGTCAAAGTGTGGGGAACTATTGTTTGCCCACCACGAAGCCATGGCAAGGGCGTAGAGACATGACATCACTATGAGAGAGTGAAGAAATCATTGAGACCAACAATTCAATCTGCCAAAGCACCCTTCTTCATCATATCATTCATCATTTATCAAATATGCTCTGATCTTCATCATCATTTCCATTATATCACCATGGTGGTCTGGTCACTTTAGACTATTCCATCCTCTTAGCAAAAATATCTAGGATGAAAAGCAGAATTAATAACTAAGTGTACAAATTTGCTTATTTTTATGCAGTTATTTAAAATCTTATTTAATATTATTATAAATCGTATTTAAAGTCTCGCTGTTTTATTCTAAGCTCTTTTACCCAAATAAGAATAAAAGGGAATATAGAATTCTCTTTAAAAATGTTTGAACTCATTTTATGTCAAGTGGCACTTGTTCTGGATTTTTTAAAAGTCAAAACTCAGAGCAAAATACCTTGGAATGTAGGAAAAGTTATTTGATATAGAAAATGTGTAGTCTAGCCAAGAAGTGATTACTCCAGAAAACCTCATGGAGGATAAAGGATTTAATGTGAGATTTGATATTTTGGAAAAACAAACTGAGGATTAATAATATCCGGGTGATGTCTCCCAGTAACACCAAAGGAAGCACTGAAGGCGTCTTAAAAGAATGGCTTCCAGATGCCTAGTAAATCATGTGTCCATACCAAATGAGAACATGGCTAAGAGAGAATGTTTCTTATTTTGAGAAGGGATGCATTCTTTGGGTGACCAGTAGTATTTTGCACTTCAACTTTGTAATATTATTACAGAGATAAAAGCTAAGGGCATTATCCTTTTCAAATAATGAAATGATGAATAAACTATTTGCAATGAAAATCAGTTTTAGCATTCAATGTGATTTATTCGTAAGAGCATATGTAAATCAGGGTTTATGGTGAGACGATTTCTTCATTGACTGGAATATAGTTCAAAGTCTTGTACAGTAGGAAGAGGATGATTGTAAAAAGGAAGGAGAAAAAGAAAACCAGGATGATGCTTTGCACAAAGGAACGTTCTTAGAAACATAAATTTTTGAAAGAGCTGTAATCTGGAAATTGATTTCCCGTAAACCTTCTTATACCCACATACCCTTTGAAAAGAATTCACATGTACTGCAGTTTGGAGACCACTTACATAGTTCATTGAGTTCCCGTACTTCTATGGCCTTCGAGGTCTTAAGTCATTTCCTCCTACACACTCCATTATGGATTTGCACCAATCAAAATGTACCAGAACCTATTAGCTTTCAGAGCCAGCATCATGAAATGCATTTAGTGAGGTCACTGGCTTTTAGTTTTCTATATTGAAATCTTCCTTCGACTTACTCTGTGGTTAATTTTCAAATCTCTTTATTACCTGGCAAGAGTTTGCGCTTGAGCAATTTTTCTCTGGGTCTTGTCACTGGATTGAAAAACAACAGCAGCAGCAACAGCAACGGGGGCAAAGCGAGTTTCTAAGGAACACACACAGATTGTAATCCGATATTATACAACAGAAATTCAAATGTGTGCGTTCTCTGAGGGATATTTCTCTTAATCAATTAAATTTCCTAGAGAGGATATTAAACACAAATGGACCATTTGGCAGTTTCCATGGATATTAAGTGCTTGAAGAAGAAAGAAAAAAATGGGAGTCTAAATGAACCAAACTAATCTTCTAATTTTCTATTTCCTTCTTAACTGGCCAATCAGCTGAAAGTAGGAAGCAGAGCATAGATTAATAACCATATGCAATATATTGCCAGTTGTCATTTGAGGAAACTATTTTTATTCTGTCATATGGATTACCTAAGTGTTATAATAACGTCTCAGGAGTACTTTGGGATTAGGAAAGCAATGATGGTTTTTTTTCCTTCCTTTGCAAAAGTGTCTACTTCCTTGGCTTCTGTAAACTCACTCTGTATTAATTAAGATTAGCTTCCAGTGTGAGAAACAGACTCTAAAAACAGAGACTTACAGAAGACAGAAATTGATTATTTACAACAATAGTCTGGAGTGAATAGTTAAGGTCTGCAACAATGGCTGGACTCTGCAGTCACAAGGGACCTAAGCTCCTCCTGCACTGTGTAAGACCCAAGTTTCCAAGCTGTACTTTGTCTCCAGCCATCATGACTATATTCCAGCCAACCAAGAGGAGGGTAGTCGCAAGAGAAGGGGCAAAGGTCACAAACTTTCTTTCTGGAAATTGCCACACCACAATTCTATTTGTATCTCTTTGGCCAAAATTAAAAAGAGAGAGTCTTTTTGAAAAATTATTTGTCTGATCTTAATAGAGGTATACTAGCTTTTTTTTTTTTTGGTGTTTTCTCAGTGTATCTTTTCCCATATTTTACTTTTAACTTTTCCAGAAACTTCTATTTTAGACATGTTTATTGTAACAGAATATAAGTGCTTTTTAAAAAATCTAGTCTGACAATCTTGGTGTTTAATGTTGGTGTTAACTTACTTGTATTAAGTGCCATCTTGTAATGTGCTATTTGAACTACCTTTTCTTTGATTCTTTTTCTCTCTTCTGTTGCCTTCTGTTTGGATTGACTCTTTTTTTCTAAATTCTATGTTGTCTGCTACTATTTGGAAGTCATACACTCTGATACTATTCTTTTAGTGTTTACCACCAAAATAACATGCATTATTAATTTATCAAAGATTCAAGTTAATCAATACCTTTACCTACCTCCTGAACATTGCCTTCATCCCTATTAGAATTATGTCTCTGGAACAAGATGCCATTGTGATCATGCATATAAATTCTTTTTTTTTTTACTTGAAACACAAAATTGCTGTTTTCTACAATCATTATATTTTTTATAATTATCCATATATTCTCCAAATTCTCTGGCCTTCCATTTCTTTCAAAAATAGAATTGTTGTGGCATGAATGACATACAATAAACTGTACACATTTAAATTGCACAATTTCACAAGTTTTGCTACAGTCATGAGACTGATCATATCCTTACCGCCAAAGGATTTCTTGGATCCTTTTTTAATCCTTCACTTCTGCCACTGCACTCGACTGTTAGTAGTGGTGGGGTTTCAGCTAGAAGCCTAAGGTCAAATCCTGTTACTGCATCTTGGCTATTAGTGAAAGTGCCTCTCCATTATTGATTGTATCTCAGACTTGGAATATGAGATCACTTTCTGTGTATCTCTAGTACACTCTCTAGATTTTCCTTTAGCAAAGATCTGCTAATGGAAAACTCCCCTAAGTTTTTGATGGATTTAGAATGTCATCAGTTTGGCTCTATGTAGAAAAAAATTGTTTTGTGAGTATGGAGTTTGGATTGAAAATGCTTTTTCCTTTGCACATTGCATGTTATTCCACAGTCTCTTGGAGACTTCCCTTGTTGTGGTCAACAAATGAGCTGTCAGTTTGTTGCTCCTTTGAAGGTAACATACCTCCTTTAAGACCTCTTCATCTTCGTGGCTCCCCTGTTTCACTATGATTTATGTAGTTTTTGCATTTCTTTATATTTATTCTGTCTGATTTTTGCTGTGCTCTTAAATCAAGAATAAGATATTTTTGATCCATTCTGAAAAAATTTCAGTCATCTTATTCTCAAATACTACCTCTGTCCCCCTTTTCTCTCTCTTTTCCATCTAAAATTTCAGTTAGGCACATTTCCACTTTATCTACAATTTTTCTTAGCTTCCCCCCCCCCCAAAGTTTGCATCTTATTTCTGTGCAACATTTTGGATAACTTCTTCACACCTCTTTGTCTTCAAGATCACTAATTATTTCTTCAGCTGCATCAGTTTGGCTCTATGTAGAAAAAAATTTCTACTGCCAAGTCCATCCATTGAGATTTTTGTTCATTTTAGTTAATATATTTTTCATTTCTAGGTGCTCTATTTGGTTCTTTCTCAAATGTGATTGATCATTCTATATAGTTTATTATTCTCTATAAGGATTTTTAAATTTTATTCATTAAAACATGCTAAACAAAATTATTTTATCATCTACATCTCATTATAACAATACCTGAAGTATTTTTTAGTTTTTATCTGTTATTTTTATTCTTGCTGCTTCTTACTCTTTGTACCTTGTTTCCCTATATTTTGAATAAGTTTTTGGCTGTAAGGAAATTTGTTTTTCAAGGAAATTCCTTAAGAACTGAGAAAAATAAGTTGCCTCTAGAAAGGATTGGCATTTGCTTCTGCCTGACACTTGGGGCCACTATATATTTAGGACTGCTTTAAACTACCGGTGTCATTTTATGTATGTGGTCTGCAATTTTTCACTTAACAATATATTATGAAATGCTTGTCATTGCGAATAAATTTATCTACTTATTATTTTGACTACATAGAATTCTATAATAAAGATATATTGTAATTGATTTAACCCTTCAACTATTGATGGACTTTTAAATCATTTCTAAATTTTTGCTATAAAAACAGATATCACTTCAAATGTGCATTTCTTCTTATAGACACATACACACATACATGTCTGTGTACACATTTTTTTAAGTGGGAGTGCTATGGCAAAGAGAATGTATGTTAAAAATGTCAATACATATTACACGCATTTTTTTAAAAAAAGACTATCTTTTTACAGCCCACCAATATATAATAATGTCCTTGAAAGCACTGGATGTCATCAACCTTTGAATTTTGCTGATCTGATGAGAATCTTATTGTTTTAATCTGCTAATGTCTTACTACCAATGAGGCTGAACATACTTGCATATATCCATAGACCATTTGCTTATCTTCTATGAAATTGCTGCTCATTCACTCTGCTCATTTACATAATTTTTTTTCTGGACTATTTTCTCATTAATTTGAACTTTAAACTTACAAATTGTAAAGTCTTTCTTTTAGACATTTCACTAAGGAATAACTTTTAAAATATAAATATGAGCTAGTATAAATTAGTGTTAAGGTTTTTTTTTCATAATAGATACTGTTTTGATGCAAAGATAAGCACTGTGTAATTTTCTTAACTGGTGCACATTATAATAGTTTCCTCCATTAGTTCTTTGCTATTCTTCTCAAGTTTTTTAACAGTGCTTTTTGTGACTACTTTTAGAATTGATATTTTAAAAATTCCTGTTTCTGGTCATTACCTAAAATGAGTGCTTTACTTGAAATATGTGGGTATACTAATTGAGGCAAAAAAGTCTACAAGTTAGTAGTGATTATATATCTTATTGTTGAGAAAAATTCGATCTAATTGCTTCTTTAATATTTTTAAAGTATTGGAGATTTGTGTACTAATAATCATAATTAGAGAGCTATTTCTAATCACGTTTCTAATGTTTTAGTAAATGAATACTTATTTTCAAAAAGACGTTAATTTTTTTTAATTTCAAGGGCTTAATATATAACCAATTTTTACCAGCTATTTCCATCTTCTTCATTTATCTAGAGCAGTGACATTTATATTTAAAAACTATGCAGGTGGAAGTTAATAGCATTGTTGAAATTTGAAGTTTTACTAATTAATATTTTACTGTTTTAGAAAATTTGTATGACAGTCAGCCCTTCCTATCTGTGGGTTCCACAGATTCAACCAACTGTGGATCAACCAACTGCAGATTGAAAATATTTTTTAAAAAAAAGTTAAAAAATGATACAAATAAGGTCAGGCACAATGGCTCATGCCTGTAATCCCAGTGCTTTGGGAGGCCAAGCCAGGGAGATTGCTTGAGCCCAGGAGTTTGAGGAGAGCCTAACCAATCTAACAAGGCCCCATCTCTACAAAAACATTTTTTAAATGAGCCGGGCATGTACCTGTAGTCCTAGCTACTCAGGAGGCTGAGGCAGGAGGATCACTCAATCCCAGGGGTTAGAGGTTACAGTGAGCTATGATTGCATCACTGCACTCCAACCTGTGTAACGGGGCAAGACTCTAGATCTAGAAAAAAACATTAATTCAATCTGATCAAGAACCAAAATACTAACTTTTGTTAATATAACTGCAAAAGTTATATCTGCAAAAGTTGAAGGAATAGATGTTTCCACCAATACCACTTTCTATATTTAGAACTGAAAAGTGGCATCAGCAGCCCTCAGCAATGTACTTATTATCATATTTTTTATCTCTGAACAAGGCTGTATAATGTAAGCACTGAACTTCCAGCACTGAGAGCAGAATCCCAAACATTCGCTATATACATATGTCTATAATTACTTCCGGGTACAATAAAACCTACAAATAAAAGTGAAAAATAAGAATATAAAAAGTTTGTTTATTCATCTTGTAATTTTGTTTTATAAGTACACATATATACAAATAACAATAACAAATTTACAAAGCAAGATGCAAAATTGCATATAGACTATGATTACAACTATGTAAAAATGCATGTGAAAATAAATGGATGGCCAGGAACCCAATAAAATTGCAGTCATGGTTATGTTCAGGTTATAGTAGCATGGGTGTTTTGCTTACCTTTGTCTTGATTGCCCAAGTGAAATGCAATGTAGTCAAACTACTGTAATGCTGACGCCTACTGTTCGTTTGTCTTTTTGGCTGAGCTCTCTCAAAAGAATTTGCTGAAAAAATAAGTTAATGATGAATACAAAGCTTATTGACAACTTGGTAAGGGAGTAGAGATATTTAACATCATCTTCTGTGGGACAGAAGAGCTGTCCCACATCAGAGAATTGGAAAGCCCCTTTGATAGCCTTTTTCCCAGAATCCTTTCTGTGCTGCAGTGCCATGAAAACCGTTCTTTCTTCACTCCTTTAAGCACCACGTCAGCACAGGTCCAGGTCTTACTCCAGTCTTTGACCTCCAGAATTCCACCTCTCCCTTTGGGTTTCTCTCTCCTGAAATTAACTGTGCCTTGGTTCTTGCCTCTAAACTTGCTTACCGGCCAGGTGTGCTGACTCATGCCTGTACTTCCAGCACTTTGGGAGGCCAACGCAGGTTCATCATTTGAGGTCAGCAGTTTGAGACCGATCTGGCCAACATGGTGAAACCCCATCTCCACTGAAAATACAAAAAAATTAGCCAGGCATGGTGACACATGCCTGTAGTCCTAGCTACTTGGGAGGCTGAAGCAGAAGAATTGCTTAAGCCCGGGAGGTGGCAGTGAGCCAAGATTGCATCATTACACTCCAGCCTGAGTGACAAAGCGAGACTCTATCTCAAAAAGAAAAAAAAGTAAAAAAATAAAAACTTGCTTACCAAACCAATCCCATAAGGCACTCAGAAAACAAAAGGATTCTGCAATTTCTAGGAGCCACTCTCCTTTAAAACTGATTTTAAATAACCAAGCTACACAGTTTTAAAGACTAAAAAGAAATAATTTTTACAAACATGCTATGTTTATGTGAGTATAAAATGGCATAATATGCCAAGAATACACTGCACAATATCTATCAAAATGTAAAATGTTTATACCCTTTGACGCTGAAATTCCACTGCTAGAAATTCACCTTGTAGAAATAGTCAAGAAAGTCCACTGAAGAAGGATGTTCATAGATATTTGCTGCAACCATGTCTGTAATAGTAAAAAAATGAGAAAAATCCTAAATGTTCACTAATATGCCATGAATTTAAACAAATCCCTTATATCCAGTTGAAAAACTATTACACAGCTATTTTAAAAGATGAGAGAAATCATAGACTAATAAAGAAAGCTGGCATATATATATATATTTATATTTATATTTAAGTCAAGATTAACAATCTTAAAGTATTTTTAATTTTTTAATTAATTAATTTAAAGACAGGGTCTCACTGTGTCACCCAGGCTGGAGTGCATTGGTAGGATCACAGCTCACTGAAGCCTTGATCTAGTAGGCTCAAGAAATTCTTCTGTCACAGTCTCCCAAATAGGTGGAACTACAAGTGCATGCCACCATGCCCAGCAAATCAAAAAAAATCTTTTTTGTAGAGACAGGGACTTGCTATGTTGCCCAGGCTGGTTGAATTCCTGGCCCCAAGCAATCCTCCCACCTCAACCTCTCAAAGCACTGGGATTACAGGTGTGAGCCACTGGTGAATCTTCAAGTATTTTTTAGAGAGTGAAGTGCAAACTATCTACTAAATCAAAGACGCTAGAGAGAAAAAATGGTCCATGGAGGAATACAGTTGATCCAAAGGCACAAATCAATAAAGACGTCTCTTGGTATTGAACAATATACAGAATGAAGAGAACAGCAAGGCTTGAGGGGTTTCCTAGCCTTTTTGGCCCAAGTGATGTGACCATGTGATCTCCCTTAGGGATAATAAATAGCATTGTTGGTACAAGTGGCTGATGTGTAGTCAGAAAAGGTGAGAAAATCCCACCCCTGCAGACTGCTGTCTGGCTGCCCTGTGGGGACTCACAGAGAGGCACCATGGCCAGCATGGAAGCAGATTAAGTCCTGCCCCAGAGAAAGGGTCTGCTGAATTCTGCCACGCTGTGCACTTTCATTTCTTTGGCGGG
The DNA here is from genome assembly GCF_030222135.1 of Aotus nancymaae. Taxonomy (NCBI): domain Eukaryota; kingdom Metazoa; phylum Chordata; class Mammalia; order Primates; family Aotidae; genus Aotus; species Aotus nancymaae. The sequence goes on along the minus strand of NW_026988492.1, from coordinate 7,391,855 downwards.
CTTTGGACATTCCTGATTTGTGCAGAGGCCAGATGGGCTTGATTTCTCTGGTGAGTTACCGTCAAACATGTGACCTATGTTCTTTGGTTTCTTTCATTTTATCCCTTTGAGATGGTGAAACATCAACCCTCTACTTTAACAAATAGCACCTGGACTTTCTCATCTTGTTTCTTTCTTAAGCAATCACAAAATACTTTAGTATAAAAGATTTATGACAACTCTTCTATTTTTTTTTCCATTTTATACGTCTGCTAAATTCCATTTTTTAAACATTATGGAGAAAGCCACTGGTGGAATCACTATGTCTAGAAATGTTAACTTCTCTGTAAAAAATAAGGCCACTCAAATCTTGTTAAACTGATATTGTATTCATTGTGCCTCTTAATGCCCACGTTCATTCCAAAGGACTTATAAAATGAAATCATCAAAAAGTTCCCAGCTGCACAAGTCTTTTGAAACTGTTCTGTCGTAACAAAGTCTGCGTTCCACATTACAAAAACACGCAAGGGGGCTTAAAGATAGTTTAACAAAAAGACTAGAAAGGGAGAATATCCAGGTGGCTTTTTAAGTGTGGAACGTAATAAAACAGTGTTTGGAAACTATTAGGCCAAGATGTAATAACTAGAAAACAAGAAAGTCCATTTATAAGCTGAAGTGCAACTTCAAGTCATAAATAGAAGAAATGTTGAGAATACAAGGGGGAAAATAATAACATGAACACTCATGAAACGGGAAACAGACAGACTGGAATCCTTCAGCTTTAGAATAGCGACATGACAATATATTTTGGACTCATCCTTTTGAAGCTCTGTACTAAGGCTTTGCATTATCTACTAATCAGTCAGGGTCCTCTATTTAAAACAGAGGGGTCTGGTGCAGGAAACTGATCACACAGGAGAAGGAAGAGCTGAGGTGCTTAGCAGCAGAGAGACAGAGAGAAAACCTAGAGATCAACACTACCAGAAAACCACAGCCTCCTCTGGGCCAGAGTGAGGAGGCAGAGAGCTAAGGTCCTTAGATGGGGCTAGAAGATACTCAGCTATTGCATCAGATGTTGCCAGAAACAGATAGGGAGTGAGAAAAACCCTGGCTTCTCTCTCCTGCCTCCTCCCCCATCTGCCTCTAGTGTCTGCCTGGCCATTCCCTTCCTGGAAAGTAGTCTGCAGTGCACTTTCTTTGTTCAAGGGGCCGGGTGAGGAATGGATCCAAGGGCAAATAGGCCCGGGACCAGCACAAACATTGTCTGCATGAGCAGAGGCATAAGTCTATGTTCTGATGAGGACATCCGCCTGGGAGAGCTTGCATAATACCAGGATGACCACAGGACTCCCCCCTGATGCACAATGCCTTTGCTCAAAGCAAGTAGATTCAACCCGACTGCTCCTTGTGATCTTGACAGCATTGGTCTGCTGCATTGCTTAAAGTAATATTTCATTTTGTCCATACACATTTTTAAAGGGCCCATCAGGCTGATAGTCTGGGTGTCCTGCTATAATTCATCCACTGGCCTTTGGGCAGAGCAAACTGTATAACAACATCAGAGACAGGTTAAGTGGAAGTCCAGCTGGGCAGTTGTCCATGGTACTAACCTATGAAGGGCACTGAGAGATCTATGGGGCATTAAAACATCTCTGGAAATGTTTCTAACTGGCAACAAACAAGCAAACAAACTTGTATTTCTTAAAATTCCCCTAAAGGAGATATGCATTTTATCTGATTGGACTTTTTAATCCACTTTTAGACACTTTCTCCCCACCATGCTCCAAGTCAAAAAACTGTTCCTTGTATCTGTTTGGAAACAAACAGAAAACCAAATCCAAACAGTGAAGCAAATATGTTGGCTTACGTAATTTAAAAAGCAAGGATCTTGGTTAACTTCAGGCTGGTCTTGATCTACAGCCCAATGATGTCATCAGTGTTCCTGCCTTCTTTGTTTTTGGCTTCGTGGTTTCAGGATGGCTCTCAACAGCAAGCCCAGGAGGAGAGAGAGAATGTCTCTTTCCTCAACTCTATACCTTGAAGATCACCAGTATTTATTGGCCAGGCTTGAAATTCCTTTGAAAATAACCTCTTCTTAGAAATTCAGCAATTTCCTCCCTCTGCCATTCAAATGATCACTAATGCATAACCTAAGGATTTTGAAATGAATGGGGGGCCTGGAGGCATGGGTGTTTGGCCAAAGTAATTTGCTATTATAGATAATTCCCACCTTTCTGCTTTCTCAGAGACCAACCTTAGTTTGTGAAGCAGAATTAAGCTTTTCCAACCTTGAAAGCCTTCAGATTACTGGATCCCCAGATGCTATGGATGGCCAGCTCCATAGAAAGGTACCTCTTAGTGAAGCCACAAAGTAGAAACCTCTTTTCCAAAGTGGTAGAACTACCTGTTGGTCTGTTTAAGTTCAAAAGGAAGCATAAAAGAGTAAACATTTTATTTTAACGCATATCCTATTCACTAATATTTTGGTACAGGACAAGGCCTTTTCTTTGAGCACGGGTCTTTTTCACATAAACTTTCGCCACAGTGCGTCAAAGTAAGATTTCTAGTTTCAGTTTTTTTTTTTAATTGGAGTGAGAATTTAAAGCCCCTTGTGAAATACATGGCAGTAGACTCTTAACATTTTCATAATTTCTCTCCAATTTCTATAGTTCAAGAACAATTTTTAAGCAACCAATGTTTATCAAGTCTTTCAAGAGCATTTACTTTAGCTTTCGTAGAAAAAACTTCCTTTTTTTTTTTTTTTTTTTTTTTCCGAGACAGAGTTTCGCTCTTGTTACCCAGGCTGGAGTGCAATGGCGCGATCTCGGCTCACTGCAACCTCCGCCTCCTGGGTTCAGGCAATTCTGCTGCCTCAACCTCCCAAGTAGCTGGGACTACAGGCACACACCACCATGCCCAGCTAATTTTTGTATTTTCAGTAGAGTCGGGGTTTCACCATGTTGACCAGGATGGTCTCGATCTCTTGACCTCGTGATCCACCCGCCTCGGCCTCCCAAAGTGCTGGGATTATAGGTGTGAGCCACCGCGCCCGGCCAAAACTTCCTATTTTTATAATCATAGTTGATTGGTTTCCATAATATTGAATTAAATTATATAATTACAATAAACATAATTGGTATAAATAAGTTTGGAAACAAAGACAAAGTAGCTAGTCATAAAACTCAGTTTGTGGGAACAGATGTACTTGGTTTAAAGGTGGTACCCATAGCCAAGAACATTCTGAGGACCATGGGATGTAGTCAGGATATTTTATAGAAACACGGAGCACATTAAGTGGCCAAGCAAGTCAGTTCAACAGAGATTGGTTAAGAAAGTAACTATAAAATTAGGTTCCTTTCTGCTTTCAGAAGAGGCACTTGCAGTCTAAACTTGTATTGCTTGCATAAGACCTAAATCAAAGACAAAAGATATATTCAAAATCTCCAAATCCAATTTTGTTTCCTCTTTCAGATGTCTTAATGCTATTTCCCTGGTAGAACTGTGGTCAGAATCCCAAAGTGTGATAGAAAAGATTTTAAGCAGCTTTTTTTGTTTCAACATACAAAGGTCACCAACTTCCCAGCTGGGGTAGATAAAGTCATTCTCATTACCTTCCAGCCTACCTTACTAGTTGAGACAAGTACACATTTTAGGATCTATTATTTGTAACATCCCATTTTCTAATAGCAAATTCCCTATGATTATGCTCCTTTTGATTGCAATTGATATAAAAGTTCATTCTTTCTCAGTGCTAAAGACCTATGCAAACTGGCTTAATCAATAAAATCTATTAGCTCATGTAAAAACTCCAGAGGAGAGCAAGTATCAAGGCTCAAGGATCCAAAGTTTGTTTGTATAGATTTTGTCCTGCACAGAGGTGCCTGGGCAAGAGGTCAAGTGGGAACTTAATCTAGGTTTGGGGCTGCATCCAACACAGAAAACAGGGTACCATTTTGATTACATCAAGGAGCCTCTAATTAATTACAAAACCATGCTCCTGCAAGTTGATTTGCTCAGTTAATCCATTCCAAAGTGACTTATGCTAACAGTGGGAGCCTTGAGCTCAGCAATGTGAGCCAAGAATCAGTTTATTTTCACCTATCTGTTCTGCTTTTCCTTATGTCAGCTATATCTTTAGGGAACGACATCCATAGACTGACTCCACTCATGTTCTCCAGAGGGATGGCAGCATTAACCAAGTCTTCCTTTTTCTTGTCCAGTAGGAGACTGAGCTCCCCAATTACTGAGTAGGCTAACCTTACATTAAGTCAACCTGGGTCATGTGCCCATCGCTAAACTAATCAGTGGCAGAGGGACTAGAAATATGCTGATTAACTAAAGTCGGATTTACATCTGCCATTTTTCTACTTGTTTTCTTTCATTGTCTTTCTTTGTTTCTCTCTTCTTCAGTGCTGCCTTCTTTTGTGTTAAATAAATATTTTCTAGCCGTTTTATTTCCTTGTTGCTTCTTTTAGTATATTTTTCTACCTATTTTCTTCTTGATTGCCCTAGGGTTTACAATTAACATTTAATTTAAAATGATATAGCTCAGATTAATACCAATTTAATTTCAATAATATCTTAAAAACTTGTTCTAATATACTTCTGTGATCTTCCTCTTTGTTTATGCCATTATAATTACATAAATTAAATTTTTATGCATGATAAATCCATCAGCACAGTTTTACTATTGCAATATGTGGTTTTCTTTCTTTCTTTTTCTTTCTTTCTTTCAGTTTTAAGATAAACATAGATTCCCAAGCAGTTGTAAGAAATAATAATAGAGGTCTTATGTGCCTATTATCCAGCTTTTCCCAGCTGTTCCCAGCTTTTCTCATGTACCTGTTACCCAGCTTTTTCCCACTACCCACCTTCAAAACCATAGCATAATATCACAATCAAGATATTGACATTGGTAGTACCAAGATACAGAACATTCCATCTCCATGAAGATCTTTCTTATTGTCCATGAATAGACACAGGCACTTCCCTACAACTTCTATCTTCCCCTTAACTTCTCGCAACCATTAATTTGTTCTGTTTATACAATTTTGTTATTTCAATAATTTTATATATATAGAATTTTACATTATGTAACCATTTAGAGTTGGCTTGTTTCACTCAGCAGAAGTCTCTGGAGATTCATCCAGATTATTGTGTGTATTGATAGCTTATTCCTCTTTAATGATGCTGAGTAGTATCCTATGTTATAGATGCACTTCAGTTTATTTAACTGTGTACCCATTTAAGGACATTAGGATTGCCTCTAGCTTTTGGATATTACAAGCATAACTTCTATAAACAGTCATATATAGGTTTTTCTGTGGATATAACTCATTTTTTTCTGAGATAAATGAGGAAGAATGCAGTTTCTCAGTAGTATGAAACTTTCATGTTTACTTTGAAAACTGCCAAACTGTTTTCCAGAATAATTTTGCCATTTTTACAATTCCATCATTAATGTATGGTAACTCATTTTCTCTGCATCCATACCAGTGTTTTGTGATTGTATTAGTTGTTTGGGTTGCTATAACAAAAATAACCATGGGCCCTCCCTCTGGCTTACAGACAGCAATCTTCCACTGTATCCTCACATGGTGGAGCAAGAACAATCTCTTTCTCTTCCTCTTCTTATAAAGACACTAATCTTATCATGAGAGTCCCATCTTCATGATTCATCTAACTCTACTTACCTCCCAAAGGCCCATCTCCAAAGACCATTGCATCGGGGGTCAGGACTTCAACTACATGTAGTTGGGATTATACAGTATGCAGTCTTTTCAGACTGACTTCTTTCACTTAATAGTATGTATTTAAGGTTCGTCCATGGTGTGGTCTGAATGTTTATGTCCCCTCCCAATTCTCATGTTGAAATCTAACCCCCACAGTGATTATATTAGTAGGTAGGGATTTAAGCAGGTGATTAGGCCATTAGGGCTTCAACCTTTATGAATAGAACAGTACCCTTACAAAAGAGATTTCAAAGAACTCATTTATGACTTCTTCCAGGTGAAGTTACAGAAAAAGATAGTTGTCTAGAAAGGAGGCTTTCACCAGATACCAAACCTGCCAGTGCTTTGATCTTGGACATCCCAGCCTCTAGAACCATGAGAAGTAAATTTCTGTTATTTATAAGCAGCCCAGTTTATGGTAATTTTTATAGTTGCCCAAATAGACTAAGACACTCTATGTCTTTTCATGGCTTGATAGTTCATTCTTTCTCAGTGCTAAGGAATATCCCATTTTCTTCATGTACCATAGTTTATTCATTACTGGAGGATATCTTGGTTGCTTCCAAGTTTTGGCAATGACTAAAGCTGCTATAAGCAATCAGTCTTTTGCATGAAGTGTAATGCTGGCTAGTTTTTTGTACATATTCTTTATCATATGAAAAAAGTTCCCCTCTCTTTTCATTTTTCTGAGAGTTTTTAAAAAATTATAAATTTGTGTGAGATTTTATCAAATATTCTTTCTGCATCAATTGATATGATCATGTTATTTTTCTGCTTCAGCCTGTTAATGTGGCAGACACATTGATTTATTTCTTTTTTAATATTAAACCAATCTTGCATCTTCATGCGTATATTCTTTTTGTATGTTACTGAATTCTATGTGCTAATATTTTGTCAAAATTTGTGTCTATATTTATAAGGAATATTGGTCCACAGTATTCATTTTTTTTAAGAAAACTATCTTTAGCTTTGGTGTCAGGAGGATAACAGCTTAATAAAATAAATCGATAAGGGTTCCCTCCCTTCTGTTATTTGGAACACATTGTGTGGGATTCGTTTTAATGTTTTATAGTATTCTCCAGTGAAATGATCTGGATATGGAGATTTCTTTCCTGGGAGTTTTAAAATTTGAATTCTATTTCCTCAATAGTATAGGGCTACTCTTTCCATTTTGTAAATCATAAGAGTTGTGTTCATTTTTATTTTTTAAATAATTAGTCCATTTCATCTAAGTTGCCAAATGTACGTGTTTAGAGTTATCTGGAATGTTCCTTTATTATCTTGTAAAATCTGCAGGGTTTGTAGTGATAGTCTACTGTTTCCTTCTGCATGTTGGCAATTTGTGTCTTCACTCTTTATATCTTTGTCAGTCTTGTTAGAGGTGTGCCAATTTTGTTGATTTTTTTTAAAGTACCAGCTCTTTCTATCATTGATTTTTCTTTCTTTTTCTGTTTTTAATTTCATTGATTTCTGCTCTTAATTGTACTAGTTCCTTCCTTGTGCCTGATTTGGGATTATTTTGCTCTTCTTTTTCTAGTTCTTAAAGTGAGAATTTAGATTATTAATTTGAAACTTTTCCCTTTTTTCTACTGTATGCATTAAGTGCTATATATTTCCCTCTCTGTACTGTCTTTAGTTGCATTCCACATATTTTGTTAGCTGCATTTTCATCCAGTTTAATATACTTTTTAAGAAATTGAAGAAGACATCAAAAATTGAAAGATATTACATGTTCATGGACTGGAAGAATCAGTATTGTTAAAATGTCGTTACTACCCAAAGCAAGCTACACCTTTAATGCAATCTCTATCAAAATACCAATCACGTTCTTCACAGAAACAGAAAATATAATCATAAAATTTATATGGAATGACAAAAGATCCAGAATCGCCAAAGCTGTCCTGAGCAAAAAGAACAAAACTAGAAGAATCACATTACTCATCTTCAAATTATGGTACAGCAATAGTAACAAAAACAGCATGGTTTAAAACAAACACATACACCAATGGAACAGAAGAGAGAACCCAGAAATAAATCCACACATCCACAGTGAGTTCATTTTCAACAAAGTTGCCAAGAACATACACTGGGGAAAGGACCATCTTTTCAATAAATGGTGCTGGAAAAACTGGATATCCATATACAGAAAAATGAAACTAGACCTCTGTCTCTAACCATATATAAAAATCAAATCAAAATGGATTGAAGGCTTAAATCTAAGACCTGAAACTATGAAACTATTAAAAGAAAACATTGGGGAAACATTTTAGTACATTCTCTGGGCAAAGATTTCTTTAATACCTCAAAAGCACAGGCAACTGATGCAAAAATGGACAAATAGGATCATATCAAGCTAAAAATCTTCTGTGCAGCAAAGAAAACAATCAGCAAAATAAAGAGACAACCCGTTGAATAGGAGAAAATATTTGCAAACTTCCCATCTGATGAGGAAGTGATAGCCAGAATATATAAGACGCTCAAACAACTCAATAGGAAAAAATCCAATAATCAGATTTAAAATGAGTAAAACAATTAGATATGACAGAGGTGACATTACAGCTGATGCCATAGAAATACAAAGATCCTCAGAAACTATTATCAACACCTCCATGTACACAAGCTGAAAAAATCTAGAGGAAATGAATAAATTCCTGAAAAAGCAGAGTTTTCTAACATTGAATCAGAAAGAAACTGAAACCCTGAACAGACCAATATTGCATTCCAAAATTGAATCAGTAATAAAAAAAAAAACAAAAAAAACCTTCTCAACCAAAAAAAGAGTGCCCTAGACCAGGTGGATTCACAGCAGAAATCTAACAGACAAAGAAGAGCTGGTACCAATTCTACTGAAACTATTTCAAAACAACAAGGGAGAATCCGTGATACCAAACCTGGCAAAGACAACAAAAAAAGAAAACTACAGGTCAGTATCCCTGATGAACATAGATGGAAAAATACTCAAAAAAAACACTAACAAAGTGAATCCAATCATGCATCAAAAAATTAATTCACTGATAATCAGAGAAATGCAAATCAAAACCGCAATGAGATACCATCTCACACCAGTCAGAATGGCGATTAGTAAAAAGTCAAACATTAGAAGCAGCAGAGGAAAGGGAACACTTATACACTGTTGGTGGGAATGTAAATTAGTTCAGACACTGTGGAAAGCAGTTTGGGGATTTCTTAGAGAACTCAAAACTATCAGTCAACTCAGCAATCCCATTACTGGATATATACTCAAGAGGCAAATAAATCATTCTAAAAAATGACACATACATTTGTATGTTCACTGCAGCACTATTCACAATAACAAAGGCATGGAATCAATCTAGGTGCCCATCAATGGTGGACTGGTTGAAGAAAATGGGGTACATATACACCATGAAATACTATGCAACCATAATAAAAAAGAATGAGATCATGTTCTTTGCATCAACATGAATGGGATGCAGCTGGAGGCCATTATCCTAAGAGAATTAACACAAGATCACAAAAGCAAATACTGTATGTTCTCTCTTATAAGTGGGAGCTAAACATTGGGCACACAAGAACATAAAGATGAGAACAATAGACACTCTGGACTACCAGAAGCGGGAGAGAGAAAGGGCACCAGGAGCTGAAAAACTGCCTGTTGGGTATTATGCTCACTACTTAGGTGATAGGTGATAGGTTCATTCATAACCCAAACCTCAGCCTCATGCAATAAACCCATGTAACAAACCTGCACATGTACCCTCAAATCTAAAATGAAAGTTGAAAAAATTTTAAAAACTTACATAATATAAACTTAAAAAATTATTTTTGTACACATAAGGTTATTAGAACAGCAATTACAAGTGTAGAATTTGTAGTAACTCACATTTTTTAAGTAAAAATAAAACTTCTGTTCTCTAATAGTCACAGTCGCCCTTTTCTGATACCAGGTTTTGTGGATTCTGTTCTCTTGTTTCTGGGTTGCTAGCTTCTTTAGTTCCAAGTCTGGGATATATGAGACAAAAGGAAAATTTAGGGCTCTCACCACTGTGCCACTTCTCAAGTCCTAAGGTCCCTTGCCAGTCTGTCTTCTTTCCAACTTTTAGAGTCTTGTAATGTTTGTTATGTATGTGACATCTAAGGTTTTTAGTTGTACTTAGAGGAACAGGGTAAAATATATCTCCATGTTTCAAGAAGCAGAAGTCTCCACAATTTTCATTTAAATTGGGTAGAAGAAGAAAAGAATTACAAACAAAAATCTATTTATAGCATTTTTAATATTTCCTTATGCAATTACTTTTATCAGTGCTCTTTTATTTTTTCATGTGGATTCAAGTTATTGTTTAGTGTACTTTAATTTCAGTCTGAAGGATTTCTGTTTGCATTTCTTGTAGGGCAGTTCTGCTAATATAAAATTATCTCCAGTTTTATCTAGGAATATCTTGGTTTCTTCTCTTTTTTAAAAAAAATATAGTTTTACTAGATATGGGATTCTTGGTTAACATTCTTTTTTTTTCTTTTTTTTTTTTTTTTTTTTTAGCACATTGACTAAGTTATCCTGCTGCTTTCTGGCCTCCATGATTTCTAAGTGAGCTGTGAATCGTATTGAGGCTTCCTCTTTATATAATGAGTCCTTTGCCTCTTCTAGCTTTCCAGATTCTGTTTTTAATTTTACAATTTGATTATAATTTGTCTAGATGTGGATCTCTGAGTTTATCTTACTGGAAATTTGCTGAGCTTTTTAGATGTGCACATTAGTTTTCTATCAAATTTGGAACTTTTTTCTGTTCCTTTCTGTTTATCCTCTCATTAATGGACTTTAATTGACACAGTTATGCATGTGTTAATATTCCACAGGTCTCTGAAGCTCTTTTCATTTTTCTTCATCCTTTTAAAAAAATCTAGCCCTCAGACTGGAAAATCTCAGGTGACCTTCAGCTTTGCCTGTTCCGTCTTTTGATAGCTCAAACCTGCTCACGAGATCCTGTAATAAACTTTTCAGTTATTGTACATTTTGATGCTTTTGGAATTTCTGTTGGGTTATCCCTTATAATTTTTATGTCTTTATTGATATTCTCTACTTCATAAGATGTTGTTCTGATACTTTACTACTTTAGATATAGTATTCTTTAGTTCTTTGAACGTATTTAAAATAGTTGACTTAAAGTTTTTATCTAGTAAATCCAATGTCTAGGCTTTCTTAGGTACAGTTTCTACTGTTTGCTTTGTGTGTGTGTCTGTCTCTGTGTGAGTGAGTATGTGTGTGTGTGTGTGTGTGTTTGTAAAGGGGAGCATATTTTCCTGTTTTTTTCTGTATCTGGTAATTTGTTCATGAAAGCTAGATAGTTAAAATAATATGATGTGGAAACTCAGAAAATCAGATGATCTGCCACCTCCCCAGTTTCTGGTATTATTGGAATTCACTGTGTTATTGCTGCTTACTTGTTTAATGACTTGTCTGGACTAATTTTGTAAAATCTGTATCTTTCTTGTGCTTAGCAACTGAAGTCTCTCCTCAGTTAGCTTAGTGGTCAGCTAATGATTGGGCAGAAATTCCTTAAATGCCTTGAACTAATAAACTTCCCACCCTTTACTGAGGTTTTTCTGTTGGTTTGTTTGGTGTGTTGAGTTATGCCTTCAATGCTCTGGCATGCAAGTTTTAATTCTGACTTAGCCTTGGCTTTCTTCTTGTGCAGAGTCTTAAGTTCAGCGGAAAGTGAGAGATTAGGTCACCTCTTCTCAGTTCTTTCCCAAGCACGTGCACAGCTCTGCATATGAGGATGGCATTCTAGATTTCTGAGAATATCAGGGCTCCTGAAAGCCCCACATGAACATCTGATTTTCCAGTTTTTCTTTTTATATTTTCAGGTCAGCCTCTTCTTAGTCCCAAATGGTATTGCTGCCTCAGACAACTGTAGTGTTGAACAATTTCCACTGATTGTTCTACAATGTCATGGGAATATGGCCATTCATATTGTCAGTTCTGAATAGCTTAAATAAAGACAAGATCCACAAATGAAACTGTTCAGGGAGCAGCCAGGCAGGTCAAATAGTGACAGTTACCTTGGGAGCTCTCATCCCATTTTGCCCCTTCCTGTGGCTGCTAGGCTGCTGGTTCTCAGTGCAATGGTGGGGCTGCTGTTTTTCAAGTTCCCACATAATTACGGTGGAGTTGTTATTACAGAGGTGGGAGAGGACGGTGGAAATAGTGCAAATCGTAAACCTTGCTACTTTACCTAGAATTAGCTGCTTTTTCTGAATAAATGTTCTTTAGATTGTTGCAAGTTGTAAAGTTGTAATAAAGTTGATTTTAATCACTTTTGCCAGTGTCTCATTGTGGATTTAAGAGGTCCTTATTCTACCATTCCACAAATGCTCTCAATGTTATTTTTAATACTTGTTTATTCTATGCATGCTTTAAACATGTCATTCTCCATGCCTGTCTTGGTAGTTGAACTCTCCTCCTACCTCAGAAGAAATTGAATGGGAATCTCCTTTCTCTAGCTTACAAATTCTTCAAATTCTCCCTACCATTAAACAAGAGATGTCTTTACTCCCAAGTCAAACTCATCACTTAACTGCTAAACCTTCCAGTGGTTTCCCATCTCACTCAGAGTAAAATCCAGAGCACTTGCCATCTAAGATGACTTCCAAAATCTGTCTCCCACTACCTCTCTGACCTCATTTTTCACCACTTTCATCTTGTTCACTGTCTTAGTCCATTTTCTGTTGCTTATAACAGAATACCTTAAACTAGTTCATTTATAAGAAACAAAATTTGGTTTTTACAGTTCTAGAGGCTGGAAAGTCCAAGGTTGAGGAGACACATCTGGTGAAAGCCTTCTTTCTTGTGGGGACTCTGCAGAGTCCTAAGGTAGCACAGGGAATTATATGTTCCCCTTCTTATAAGTCCACAAGTGTAGTGTTCATGATAACCCATTAACCCATTAATTCATTAATTAACAAATCAATTCATCCATGCATGTGGGTTCTGCCTTTTAAAGGCCCCATCTCTTAAAGGTCCCACCTCTCCATAATGCCACACTGGGGATTAAGATTCGTGGAGTCTTGGAGGCTACAAATATTCCAACCATAGCACTCATACTTATTCTAGCTATGTTGGTCTTTTGCTATTTCTTGATCCATGATGTATGCTCCTCCCTCAGGGTCTTTGCATTTGCTGTTTTCTCTGCTTGAGACACTTTACCCCCAATGTCCACATGGCTTACTCCCTCACTTCCTTCATGGCTTGGCTCAAATATCTTTTATCAGAAAAGTATTCCTCAAGAATTAATGATTTAATTATTTTTCACCTTATCAGTGTCTCTCTTAAATATCTCCTCTTTCTCTCCTGTATCTTCAACTCCTCTCTAATGAGTCTTTGCCCCGACTATTTTTGAATGCTTAAGTCTTTCTTCTTAAAATAGACTCTTTTATCTCCACTTTCCTGTCTAGTTTACCTTTCTCTCTCTCCTCTGCTTCAGAGCTTAATTTTTTGAAAGGCTTACACTTAATTCCTAAGAGGTTTAATGCTTACAGCTTTTACCTTCTCAGCTTCCACTCACTTCTTAACCCTCTATAACCTTACATGTCTTGCTCAGCACCTCGTTTAACCTCTCAAGATCACTAAAAACTTCTTGCTACCAGATGCAATAAATGGTTTTAAAATTTGACCTTTTACCAGCATTTGGCATTGTTGGCCACCTCATCCTTTTAACATTCACTTTGGGAGCTTGAATGATGCTATGTTCTTCTGGTTCTCCTATGCTTGCTGCTTATATCCCCATGTCTCCTTCGCCACACTTTATCTTCTGTCTGTCCCTTAAATTCAGGCAACTCTCAGAATTCCATCCGGGGCTTACTTTTCTTCTCATTCTGCACATTATCTGGGTGATTCTCTATCCTTAGATTTCCATTTTCATGGTGATGACTCCCACATGTACAACCCCAAAGAGTTGTAGATCTTGTTATTTCTCCAGAGCTTCAGATCCATATACCCAAGTGTCATCTGGTTCCTACATAGACCCCTCAAATTTAACCATATTTAAACCTGAACTCATTTCTCCCTACCTACTTTAACCTGTTTCACTGGAGAAGGCAGTTAATACCTGCCTTCTCCCCAACCACTTACACCTCCAAACACCACGATCTGTTGATTCTAGCCAAGATTCTCCAGAATCTATTGACTTTGCTCCATTTCCATGACCACCACCCTAGTTTAGGCCACCATCATTTCTCATCAACATTACTTCTTTTCTCTTCATTTTAAAAGAGCATGTTAATCTCCATTGAGTTTATGAAGCCCAGCAGAATATGACGCTTATTTTTTCAGTTTCATCTTGTGCTGCCAAACACAAAATCCCATAAAATCTGTGATCCAGTCATGCTATGAGAAGTCCAGCTTCTCGTTCCTGAATCTTCAACTAGTTGTCCTTCCCCTCTGGTTACCTCTGCTGACTGTATTCAGATCTTGAGTTAGACTGCCTTCCTCCAGGAAGCCTTCTTTTACTCCACATCTGGATTATGTGTCATGTTGTTATACAAAGATCGCTGTGAAATGACCTTAATTAGGGTGGAGAAATGGTTATTATGTAGAACTAAAAACCTGATGGGAGCAGATTTTAAAAACCCCAATGGAAGGAATCCAGACTATACTCCTTAAAATAAAATGTTATCAGCATCTATTCAGATGGACTGGGTTGGTTATGCCTAAAGTTCATTGGCAGAAAATGGAAAAGAGGTTTCAGATTTATGGTCAATGTAAAAAAAGAAAAATTAAAAGGATCAGTAAAGGGACCAGGGCCCCACGTCAAAGGGCAAAAGGAGCCATCAGAGAACTAACTAGGAACTACGTCATTCCAGGCACTTGACTTTTGATTTGAAAATCTAGGGCACACAAACCTCCTAGATGTCCCCAAGGAGCTAGACCTCCACCATCACAATAATCAAAATTAAAACACAGGTTCCATGTCCACATTTGTACTCATTACTAGACCCAACAGCCAAACTCAGGTCTTGCACATGGAATGGTTACCCATGCATGCCCAGCTCTCCCCTTCTATCCACACCTTCATGCTCCTGCTGCGTGCCTGACTAGAGAATTCTGCCTCAGTCAGAAATGGACCCCAACCCTACAGAAGTGTCTCTGGCTACCAGTCTGCTGGGAGCTGTCTTATCCTTCATTTAGCATCCAGTGGTGATGATTTCACTATGGAGATACTGGTAACTTGGATTTTGTTTGAAAATTAGGGATTAAATATTATTATGAGGATGGAAGAAAATCTATTCAAATATGAGTAAAAAATATGGAGTTAAATTTGTATTAGTTCATCTAGGGTGCGTGTGTGTGTGCGTGTGTGTGTGTGCGTGTGTGTGTGTGCATGTGTGTGTGTGTATAGAAGGGAGGGCTTGAAAATGCACATAGATAAGACATAAACTTCTGGAAGTCATTCAGCCAACCAATATATTTTATTTTAGACTGTTACATAAACTTAAAATATGAGGTTGGTGAAATATAAGAAGACGCGAATAGTATATATCATGTATAGGAATGTCAACATTTATAATCTAAACAGGAGACTTTTTAACCTGACTTGAGAGCAGAAATCCACACATCTGGAGTTCAACAACAACAAGAATCTTTTCTTCCTTGTGCTGCCAGCAAGCAGCTTGGAAGAAATCTTCAAAAACTGCAGCTGTGAAGTAAGCCACTGTTGTGTCATTTGAGTCAGGGAGCTGTGCTTTGTGCTTTGGCACTTCTCATTGACTTCTTTCTTTTTTTATTTTTAACATTTTTAATTTCCATAGGTTTTTGGGGAACAGGTGGTGTTTGGTTACATGAGTAAGTTCGTTGGTGGCGATTTGTAGGATTTTGGTGCACCCATCACCTGAACTGTATACACTGAACACAGTTTGTAGTCTTTTATCCCTCACCCTCTTCCCACACTTTTCCCTGAGTCCCCAAAGTCCACTGTGTCATTCTTATGCCTTTGCATCTTCATAGCCTAGCTCCTACTTATGAGTGAGAACATAAAATGTTTGGTTTTCAATTCCTGAGTACTTTACTTAGAATAATAGTCTCCAATCCCATCCAAGTTGTGTTCTTTTCTTTTGAGATGGAGTCTTGCTCTGTTGCTCAGGCTGGAGTGCAGTGGCATAATCTCGGCTCACTGCAACCTTCGCTTCCTGGGTTCAAGCGATTCTCCTGCGTCAGCCTCCTGAGTAGCTGGAATTACAGGTGCACGCCACTACCACCCAGATAATTTTTGTATTTTTAGTAGATATGGGGTTTCACCATATTGGCCAGGCTGGTCTCGAACTCCTGACCCTGTGATCCACCCACCTTGACCTCCCAAGGTGTTGGGATTACAGGCGTGAGCCACCATTTCTTTATCCACTCTTTGACTGATGGGCATTTAGGCTGGTTCTGTGTTTTGCAATTGCAAATTGTGCTGCTATAAATATGCATGTGCAAGTGTGTTTTTCATATAATGGCTTCTTTTTCTCTGGATAGCTACTCAGTCATAGGATTGCTAGAAATCTACTTCAAAAGTAGATCTAGTCCTGAATTCTGACTCTAGCACTCCCACCTCCAATCTGAAAGTAATTGCTCCTTTAGCACTTGAGGTAGCTTTCAGAGAGGATACTTTAGGAGTTCTTAGTTCTCGTACTTTGGCCCAGAACTAGCTCATGGCTAGGCAGACACCACACTGACTCCCTTTGCCCAGTTTTCAAGGCAGGTCAACATGTCCCGTGCAGCTACCTGGTTCAGCAGGCTGAGCCACCCTCCAGGCCTCTGGTTCTCCTGTTTCCCAGGCCAGCCACATCAAGTGGCCAGGTGCATTATCAGCTTCCTCAGGTTACCATTGTGCACTAAATTTAGGCTTTGTTTGCTTCTCCAAAGCCTTCTGCCCATTTGAGTATAATACTGGGTCCCTCCAGATTAGCTGTACTGCATTAGGACTGCACTCTAACCCACTCCTGGGAGCTGCCAGGGAGAGTACCTACGTGTAGCTGTTGACTGGAGAAACACTCATCCAGGTAGAGGATAACATGCCCGACCATCGCTTAAAACTGTGATGTGGATGCCAAGCTCCTCAGGTGAGGTCGGTGAGTATGGCATCGCAGACCTAAGCCACCAGGGAGTTTCTAGAAGCTGTTTAATTACTATCCTTTTAGAGAAATTCCTGTCAGCCCAGTTCCTAAAGATGATCTATATCCCAGGGTAGTGCCTAAGGAATTTGAGCTACACCCATTGGAGAAAACCCTAGTTTTCAAGGTTGATACTGGAACTACCATCTGGTGTTCCAGTTCAACACACACTGAGGAATCTGAGGAATCTCCACACTATTCATTGACCTTTCTACCTCAGCAGGCCTTTCATTCTGTGTGGAAGAACTGATACTTCCTGTAATCTCCTTTCATAGGACAAGACAAATATATACCCAGAGACGGGCTCTGGAGAGCAGAGACTAGATGTAGCAGGCATTTCCCCTTCTTGGATAGCTGTATCCCAACCTCCTCTAGGTATGTGCTTCCCACAGTGAGCTCCCAGAAATGGAAACCAGCCTGAACTGGGAATTTATTGGAGATGGAAGTTCCCAGGCCTCAACCCAGATCTACTGAGCCAAACACTCTGGAGTGGGCTCGGAATCTGTGTTTTAGTAGGCTTTCCAAGTAATTCTGATGCAACTACCATGAAGAACTGCTCCCTTTCCTAATTTCAGGTGCCCCCAATCAGGGTGCAGCACAAGACATATGCTTGTCTAATTAGAGTAAATGTCAGGACGTTATTGGAAGCTCCCAGAAGACTCCTGTTCTTCCAGCTGTCTTGGAGTCTGTTCCTAGAACAGCTGATTATAACCCCAGATGGATAATCTGTCTGAGAAGGAAGCCAGCAGGTGGCAGAAAACCCTGCGAGCTGAGCCCAGCCCTGCCCCTCATTGCAGAGAGAACCAGGTCTTCATGATGTTGCTTGAGTCCTGACAGCAAGCACCACCTCAAGCCAGTTCTGCCCGGGCTATCCAGACACAAAAGCATATGCTATTCTAGGCAGCGAGGATGAGAATTTTTTTTTTTTTTGAGACAGAGTCTCGCACTGTTGCCCAGGCTGGTATGCAGTGATGGGATCTCGGCTTGCTGCATCCTACACATCCCGGGTTTAAGCAACTCTCCTGCCTCAGCCTCCCAAGTAGCTGGGAGTAAAGGCACCTGCCACACGCCTGGCTAATTTTTTGTATTTTTAGTAGAGACAAGGTGTCACTATGTTGGCCAGGCTGGTCTCAAACTTCTGACCTTGTGGTCCACAAGCCTTGGCCTCCCAAACTGCTGGGATTACAGGCATAAGCCACCGCTTCCAGCCAATGAGGATATTTTTAAACTAAATGAACTCTGAGAACTCATCTTGAGCAGAAAATTCTGCCTTCTAATTTATGAAGAAAATTAAAGTCACTTGAATGCTCTTATCAATACCCTCCTTCCCCTCCTCCACCCTCAGATGCGGAGGCGGCTCTCCTGTGCCCTCAACCTTCCACCTTCTCACACCTTACAGTCTCGCTCTCCTTAAAACACTCCATTACCCCTGCATCCTCAGCCTCTCCCTCTCTACACTCTCCTTGCCTTCAATCTGTAAATATGTTCAAATCTGCTATCCTAAAAATCCTTCCCCTGACACTCAGCTTCCCTGGAGTATGTTCAAACCTTGTGATAAGTGGTGTACATTTACTGTTTGCATTGCCCCACCTCCCAATAGTCTGACTTCTCCCTTCACCATTCATCTGGAAATGTCTTCATTAGAGTTGCCAATGGACACCCATGCTGAATCCAAGGGACGCTATACTTTCCTTAAGTTCTCTGTTGTATTTGACATCATCAGTCACTCCTTTTTTCTCGATGTCTTCTACTCCTGCGGCTTCTGTGGTTCACCCCCTTTCTTTTCACCCTTCTAGCTTTTCCTTGACTACCTCCTTTTACCTCTTCTCCTCTTGGTACCTCGTAAAATCAGTGCTACCTGGGATCCTGTCTTTAGCGTGTTCCTTTCCTCTCACACTGCCTCCACGGATGACATCAACCACACTCATGCCTCCACAAGGACCTGTGTTCCTTGGACCTCAGAGTTGGATACCCATGCCAGATCTTCCCCTAAGCTTCAGGCTCATATATCCAGCTGCCTCCTGGACATTACACTGCTGTTCTATATGCACTTCACGTTCAATATGTCTACAACTGACCTAATAATCCCCCAACTCCATTAGCTCTTCCTTTTATTTTTTTCTTGTTCAGTGGGAAAGGGCATCCAATCACTCATGTTGAAAACTTGTCTTTTCCCTCCTTTCACCTCTCTAATCAAGCATACAGCCTATAGATTTAGCTTACCAAAGAGTTCCAGACTCTGACTTCTCCTGTCCATCTCCATCACTAGTTTGAATCATTGTTCCTTTCCCCATGGATTAGGCCTTTCTTTTCCTCTTCAAATTAAGCCCCTTATAACCCTCCATAAGGCAAAATATGTAAACATAGCAAAACACAATTCCACCACCTCCCACTACGTTCAGATTCCTTCATTGTCTCCCCGTTGCTAGCTACAGCGTTTCTCAAATTATCAACCAGAGAACATCTGCATCAGGCTCACATAAGAGTTTGTGACAAAGCTGATTTCTTACACCAGTCTCCAGCCGGTTCCTGGCAATCTGACTTTCCCATACAGACCTCATGATGCACATGTTAAAGTTTTGGGCACCCTGTATACAGCAGAGCCTCCTGATTTTGGCTCTTGCCTCTCCAATCTCTCTTTGACTTGTTTGTTTGAGACGAGGGTCCCGTGCTGTTGCTCAGGCTGAAGTGTGGTGGTGCAATCATGACGTACTGCAGCCTCAACCTCCTGGGCTCAAGCAATCCTCCCACCTTAGCCTCCTGAGTAGCTAGGACCACAGGTGAGCACCACCTGGCTAATTTATTATTATTTGGTAGAGATGGGGTCTTACTGCATTGCACAGGCTCTTCTCAAACTCCCAGGCTCAAGTGATCCTGCTGCCTCCACCTCTCAAAATATTGGGATTGGAGGCTTAAGCGACTGCATCCAGCCCAATCTCATTTTTCTTCTTACCAGTCCGTGACTTTAGCTCCAGACTTTGATAATCTTAAATGCCTGCATTTTCCTACACTAAGTGCATCTCACTTCCATAACTTTGCTCATGCCTCTGCATTAAATACCCGCTGGTTCCTGCCTTTCACCCCCACCCTCCCTTTCCCTGGCAAATTCCTATTTATCCACTGACAGCTCACATCTCCTCCCTTCCAACAATCCTTAATTTTCTAGCCTCCCACCCCTCTTCCCTCCCACCTCTTACCCCTTTGTTCCGTGGGTTGGATCCACTTTGGAGCTTCCACATGCATATCTCCATTATTGCTCTTACCACCCAATCTCATTATTCTCAATCTGGGTGCCTATTTCTCCCTTTATAATGTGAGCACCTTGAATCAGGGACTGTCCACTAGTCAGCTCACTAATCCCCACCCCAGGCATGGACTGGATGAATTGCAGGCACTCAGTAAATGTTTCTTCCATAAATGAAGTGTGCACACTTGCTCTACTAATCCCTGTTAGCTGTTAACAATGATCCTTGTTAGCTGTGTGTTAGCTGAAGTGTGCACACTTGCTCTACCGATCCCTGTTAGCTGTTAACAATGATCCTTGTTAGCTGTGTGTTAGCTGAAGTGTGCACACTTGCTCTCCCCATCCTTGTTAGCTGTTAACAATGATCCTTGTTAGCTGTGTGTTAGCTGAAGTGTGCACACTTGCTCTCCCCATCCTTGTTAGCTGTTAACAATGATCCTTGTTAGCTGTGTGTTAGCTGAAGTGTGCACACTTGCTCTCCCCATCCTTGTTAGCTGTTAACAATGATCCTTGTTAGCTGTGTGTTAGCTGAAGTGTGCACACTTGCTCTACCGATCCTTGTTAGCTGTTAACAATGATCCTTGTTAGCTGTGTGTTAGCTGAAGTGTGCACACTTGCTCTACCGATCCTTGTTAGCTGTTAACAATGATCCTTGTTAGCTGTGTGTTAGCTGAAGTGTGCACACTTGCTCTCCCCATCCTTGTTAGCTGTTAACAATGATCCTTGTTAGCTGTGTGTTAGCTGAAGTGTGCACACTTGCTCTACCGATCCCTGTTAGCTGTTAACAATGATCCTTGTTAGCTGTTTGTTAGCTGAAGTGTGTATAGTTGCTCTACCAATCCTTGTTAGCTGCGTCGTTGCTACAAAAATGGGTAACTATTGAGAGTGCCAACAGACAAAGACACCAAGATAGGGCCAAATGGTAAGACAGCAAGGGGGACGTGGAAGGTGAGATGTATAGCGGTGGTGTTAAGGATGAACAGAAGTGTAAGATGCTCAAAAGGAACATTAAGCTCATTGCACTGGTTGAGGAAAGAGATGATAAGCTTTTGTACAAAAGCAGCAGAAGAGAAGGTGGAGAGGAGAGGATGGAGCTAAGAGACTTCTCATAGGATTTGGTGGCTGAATGTTTGCAGTGAGTGAGTGCTGGTGTTCTAATGCTGTGTAACACGTGACCACAAACCTAGCAGTTCAGAACAACATTCATTTTTAGCTCACAGTTCTGCAGGGCAGAAGTCCAGGCATGGCATGACTCAGTTCCCTGCTCTGGGTCTCACAAAGATAAAGTCAATATATGGGCGTGGCTTACTGCTCATTTCATTTGGAGCTCAGGGTTTTCCTGCAAGCTCATGTGGACATTGGCAGAATTCAGTTTCTTGTAGCTGTGGGACTAAGGTCTTAGCATTCTTGCTAAATGCCAGCAGGTGGGAAGATAAGGGGTCTTACCTCCTAGAGGCCACTTGTATTCCTTGCATGTGACCTCCTCCATCTTCAAAGCCAGTAACAGAGAATCTCCCTAACATCAACTCTCTTTCATCCTTCCAATTTCTTTCTTTAGGAAAAGCCTGACCTCTTTTAAGGTCTCACCTGATTAGGCCAGGATAATCTCCCTTTCTTAAGGTCGACAAATTTGGAAACTTAATTGCATATGTAAAATGTCTTCCTAGCAGCATCTAGATTAGTGCCTGGTTGAAAAACTGGGAGAGGGTAATATACATCACGGCAGGAGGATCCTGGAGGTCATCTCAGAATTTTACATCCAAGGTGAAGGGTAGGTAGTGGTTAGGTTAGACTCGTGTGCTAGCTGGACACATTGGAGGGACAATGGAGCCTTTAGCAAAGCTTGAGAATGTAGGAAGTAGAAGCGTTTTGGTGGGAAGGTGAGTTAAAATTTAGATTCATGAAATGTAGAGCTACAGAGAAAAAAAAATCTCAACTGAATAATTTTGGATTATAAGAAGTGCCTCTTGCCAGCCTACTTTATAAGGGCTGAACTCCAAAAGTATTATTTTCAGGAATATAAAGTTATTGGTGGAAAAAAATAAATTGTTAAAGGGAACTGATCTTTAGGGATTATGAGGCTAAAAGAAATATACTTTATAAAAATATTTTGCTCAGCTCAGCTATCGAAAAGTTCTCAGGAATATCCTCGAACTCACAGTGGGTTGTACAATGCGCCTGAAAATTGGGGGTCAGATTTTTATCCCCTAATTCTTAAGAGAACCTCGTCCCAGGTTTTCATTACAGTTGGTATTTCTACCTCATGACAGGAAATGGCAGTCGGCTGGATAATGGCCTTGCATATTTCTATCCACTGAAGACCTCAACGTGAAAAGTTACAAGGTGATTTTCCTTCTTCCTCAAACCTACTCATAAGTCTAAAATACCAAGGTCACACGGCAGCACTTCCAGAGACTACCGATGGTCTTGCATTGTCTAGTTGAATATATTTCCATGATTCTACTCATAATTCCCATAAATTATCAAATCCCAGGTATTGCAGGCGAGAGAGCAGAAATCAATATAACGAAATGTTTTCTGCATTCATGATTTGTTTACTGTTTAGCTTGTTGAGAGATATTTAGTTTATTCCCAGTTTGAGGCAATTACAAACAATGCTGATACGAACATTTGTGTACAAGTCTTTATGTAAATGTGTGCTTCCATTTCTCTGGTAAATGTTTAGGAATTAAATGGCTGCATTACATAGTGGTGTATTTAATTTCAGAAACTGCAAAATTGTTTTCCAAAGTGGCTGCACCACTTTCCTTCCCTACAGCACTTGCCATGATCAGACCTTTTAATTGTAGTCAACCTGATGGGTGAATAATGGTGTCTCATTGTGATTTCAATTTGCATTTCCCTGTTGAATAATGAGGTAATGAGGTCGAACATCTTTCTAAATATGCTTATGGGACAGTTATATATATACATATTGTATATGTGTGTATATATATATGCACATATACAATATGTGTATATCTATATACATATGTGTATATGTATATATATGCATGTGTATATGTATGTGCATATGTATATATATATGTGTATATATAGGCACACACATATATATATGTATTCAAATCTTTCACCCATTTGTTTACTGAGCTGTAAGACACCAAAGAAATTTAAGTAAGAGAGTATCATAATCAAATTTATGTTTCAGAAAAATCACTCAAGCAGGAAATATTGAAGATAAAGGACACCAGAGCAAAACTGCAGAAGAGGAGCCATTTGGAGGATATTGGAATAGGTCGAGAAAGATATGATGAGTTAGTGGCAGTGGGTGAATAAGAGACATCACTAGTACAAAACCAACAGGTACTGGTGGCCATTTTTGTATGTGAGAGTTAATCAAGAGAAAGAAAATCTAGGGGCTGGGTATGGTGCCACACACCTGCAGTCTCAGCACTTTGGGAAGCCAAGGCAGGGGGATTGCCTGGGGCTAGAAGTTTGAGAAACGCCTGGGCAACAGAGTGAGGCCCTGTCTCTACTATGTATATGTATCTGTCTACTGTCTATCATCTATCTATCTATCTATCATCTATCTATATCTATCTATCTATCTATCTATCTATCTATCTATCTATCTATCTATCTGTCTATCTGTCTGGTCTGTCGTTCTATCTTCTATCTATGTAGATAGATATATCTATAAAAAATTTACACAGATATATCTACTATGTAGATATATATACATATTATTTTTATTTTTTTCTTGAACTCTAGATCCTCATTTCCAAGTGAATCAGATTTCTTTTTAAAGTTTTTTTAGAAACAGGGTCTTGCTCTGTCACCCAGGCTGCAGTGCAGTAGTACCATCACAGCTCACTGCAGCCTTAAACTTCTGGGCTCAAGCCATCCTCTTGCCTCAGCCTCTTCTACCATGAGCAAAGCTCCCTGAAGCCCTCACCAGAAGTAGATGCTGGCACCATGCTTCTTGTACAGCCTGCAGAATCTCTTTTCTTTATATTCTGAATTACCCAGTGTTGGGTATTTCTTCATAGCCATGCAAAACACAATGCTAAATAAAAACCAATTCAAATAACAGAAAAGTACATACTCATCAGCACCTCCACACTCTGAGGTGTATATACGTCATTAACAGTTGATTTGTATCTTTTCATACTGTTTAATACATATGTTCACACACGAGAATGTAACATCCTTCCATGCCAATATATTCACACAATTTTTATGTACATTATAATGATGTATATTATAATGTACATAATACATATTATATATATTACATATAATATATATATTGTATACATTCTAATATATAATTGTATTTTTGATATATTACTTATAAGTAATATATATTGTATTATAATATATACCTTTTTGCATTGTATTACAATATAATAATATAATGCAAAAAGAACCACCCCATATTTTAAAACAGTGATATAGTAGTAAAAACTATATTATACCATTGTTTATTATTCCCTCACTAACAAGAGATTTAAATTTCTTCCACAATAAATTCTACTGCGATTAACATTGCTACACAAATATGGGTGTGCATGGAAGCTGTTTGGTTCAGGGGCATGGCATTTGGTTCAGGGGCATGGCATGAGTATTTTAACATTTGATGGAAATGCAAAATTGGCCTCCAAAAATATTTTAGCCATTTCCATTCATCGATTATAATGATAGCTAATATCTACTGAACATTTACCAGATGCCAAACACTGTCCTAAGGGATTTAGGTAGAGTATTTTAATGAGCCCTATTGTATCAGTCTTATTATTACTTCTGTTTTATAGATTAGGAAATAAAGGTTCTAGAACTTTACGCAGCGTGCATGATGTAATAGCTAGGAAGTGGTATAGCAATGATTTGAATATAAATCCTTATTTAGTATTGTCTTAAGTTTTGCTGATTCTTTCACTTCTTTTGCTTTTATTCATGCCTTATCATTCATGAATTTATTTTCAATGCTGAAGTGCATTGTTGAGCCATTTCCTCCAGGAAGAATATAGGGATGGTAAAAACATTTCAGCTTATTTATTGTCGCTCTTAATGATAGTCTGAGTGGTTACAGAACTCTAGGCTTAGACTTATTTTCCCCACAGTATATGATACAGCTTTTGTCATCTACTATCCTATTGCAGATGAGATGTTTGAGGCCTAGCAGATTTTGTATTTCTTTCTTTTTTTATTTTAAAATAGTATTTTTATTAAGAAAATACAATTATTTTGGTTTTTTTTTTATTTTTTATTGCATTTTAGATTTGGGAGTACATGTGAAGAACATGCAAGATTGTTACATAGGTGCATACATGGCAGTGTGATTTGCTGCCTTCCTCCCCTTCACCTATATGTGGCATTTCTTCCCATGCTATCTCTCCCCAACTCCCCACTCCCCGCTGTCCCTCCCCTATTTCCCCCCAACAGACCCCAGTGTGTAGTGCTCCCCTCCCTGTGTCCATGTGTTCTCATTGTTCAACATCCGCCTATGAGTGAGAACACTCCCACAACAGTGTAAAAGTGTTCCTATTTCTCCACATCCTCTCCAGCATCTGTTGTCTCCAGATTTTTTAATGATCGCCATTCTAACTGGCGTGAGATGGTATCTCAATGTAGTTTTGATTTGCATTTCTCTAATGACCAGTGATGATGAGCATTTTTTCATATGTTTGTTTGGCCTCTTGTATGTCTTCTTTTGTAAAGTATCTGTTCATATCCTTCGCCCACTTTTGAATGGGCTTGTTTGTTTTTTTCTTGTAAATCTGTTTTAGTTCTTTGTAAATTCTGGGTATCAGCCCTTTGTCAGATGGGTAAGCTGCAAAAATTTTTTCCCATTCTGTTGGTTGCCGACTCACTCTAATGACTGTTTCTTTTGCTGTGCAGAAGCTGTGGAGTTTGATTAGGTCCCATTTGTCTATTTTGGCTTTTGTTGCCAATGCTTTTGGTGTTTTGGTCATGAAGTCCTTGCCTATGCCTATGTCCTGAATGGTTTTGCCTAGATTTTCTTCTATGGTTTTTATGGTGTTAGGTCTTATGTTTAAGTCTTTAATCTGGAGTTAATTTTAGTGTAAGGTGTCAGGAAGGGGTCCAGTTTCTGCTTTCTGCTTATGGCTAGCCACTTTTCCTAACACCACTTATTAAACAGGGAATCCTTTCCCCATTGCTTGTTTTTGTCAGGTTTGTCAAAGATCGGATGGTTATAGATATGTTGTGTTGCCTCCGAGGCCTCTGTTCTGTTCCATTGGTCTATATCTCTGTTTTGGTACCAGTACCATGCTGTTTTGATTACTGTAGCTTTGTAGTATAGTTTGATGTCCAGTAGTGTGATGCCTCCCGCTTTGTTCTTTTTGCTTAGAATTGACTTGGCTATGCAGGCTCTCTTTTGGTTCCATATGAAGTTTAAGGTGGTTTTTTCCAGTTCTGTGAAGAAGGTCATTGGTAGCTTGATGGGGATAGCATTGAATCTGTAAATTACTTTGGGCAGTATGGCCATTTTCACAATATTGATTCTTCCTAACCATGAACATGGAATGTTTCTCCATCTGTTTGTGTCCTCTCTTATTTCGTTGGGCAGCGGTTTGTAGTTCTTGAAGAGGTCCTTTACGTTCCTTGTTAGTTGTATTCCTAGGTATTTTATTCTCCTTGTAGCAATTGTGAATGGCAGTTCATTCTTGATTTGGCTCTCTTTAAGTCTGTTATCAGTGTATAGGAATGCTTGTGAATTTTGCACATTGATTTTGTATCCTGAGACTTTGCTGAAGTTGCTTATCAGTTTTGGGAGATTTTGGGCTGAGATGATGGGGACTTTTAGATATACAATCATGTCATCTGCAAATAGAGACAATTTGACTTCCTCCTTTCCTATTTGAATACCCTTTATTTCTTCTTCTTGCCTGATTGCTCGGCTAGAACATCTAGTACTATATTGAATAGGAGTGGTGAGAGGGGGCATCCTTGTCTAGTGCCCGATTTCAAAGGGAATGCTTCCAGTTTTTGCCCATTCAGTATGATATTGGCTGTTGGTTTGTGGTAAATAGCTTTTATTATTTTGAGATATGTTCTGTCAATACCTAGTTTATTGAGGGTTTTTAGCATAAAGGGCTGTTGAATTTTGTCAAAGGCCTTCTCTACATCAATTGAGATAATCATGTGGTTTTTGTCTTTGGTTCTGTTTATGTGGTGAATTACATTTATAGACTTGCATATGTTGAACCAGCTTTGCATCCCCGGGATGAATCCTACTTGATCATGGTGGATAAGCTTTTTGATATGCTGTTGCAATTGGCTTGCCAGTATTTTATTGAAGATTTTTGAATCTATGTTCATCATGGATATTGGCCTATAATTTTCTTTTCTTATTGAGTCTCTGCCAGGTTTTGGTATCAGGATGATGTTGGTCTCATAAAATGATTTGGGAAGGATTCCCTCTTTTTGGATTATTTGGAATAGTTTCAGAAGGAATGGTACCAGCTCCTCTTTGTATGTCTGGTAGAATTTGGCTGTGAACCCATCTGGACCTGGGCTTTTTTTGGGTGGTAGGCTCTTAATTGCTGCCTCGACTTCAGACCTTGTTATTGGTTTATTCAGGGTTTCGACTTCTTCCTGGTTTAGGCTTGGGAGGAGGCAAGTGTCCAGGAATTTATCCATTTCTTCCAGGTTTTCTAGTTTATGTGCATAGAGTTGTTTGTAATAATCTCTGATGATGGTTTGAATTTCTGTGGAATCTGTGGTGATATCCCCTTTATCGTTTTTTATTGCATCTATTTGGTTATTCTCTCTTTTCTTTTTTATTAATCTGGCTAGTGGTCTATTTTGTTGATCATTTCAAAAAACCAGCTCCTGGATTTATTGATTTTTTTGAAGGGGTTTTTGTGTCTCTATCTCCTTCAGTTCTGCTCTGATCTTAGTTATTTCTTGTGTTCTGATAGGTTTTGAGTTTTTTTGATCTTGCTCCTCTAGCTCTTTCAATTTTGACTATAAGGTGTCAATTTTAGATCTCTCCTTGCTTCTCATGTGGGCACTTATTGCTATATATTTTCCTCTAGAGACTGCTTTAAATGTGTCCCAGAGATTCTGGTATGTGGTGTGTTCGTTCTCGTTGGTTTCGAAGAACATCTTTATTTCTGCCTTCATCTCATTGTTTATCCAGTCAACATTCAAGAGCCAGTTGTTCAGTTTCCATGAAGCTGTGCAGTTCTGAGTTGGTTTCTGAATTCTGAGTTCTAACTTGATTACACTGTCGTCTGAGAGACTGTTTGTTATGGTTTCCGTTCTTTTGCATTTGCTGAGGAGTGATTTACTTCCAATTATGTGGTCAATTTTAGAGTAGGTGTGATGTGGTGCTGAGAAGAATGTGTATTCTATGGATTTGGGTTGGAGACTTCTGTAAATATCTATTAGGTTTGCTTGATCCAGGTCTGAGTTCAAGTCCTGGATATCCTTGCTAATTTTCTGTCTCATTGATCTGTCTAATATTGACAATGGGGTGTTAAAGTTTCCCGCTATTATTGTGTGGGAGTCTAAGTCTCTTTGTAAGTCATTAAGAACTTACTTTATGTATCTGGGTGCTCCTATATTAGGTGCATATATATTTAGGATCGTTAGCTCTTCTTGTTGCATTGATCCTTTTACCATTATGTAATGTCCTTCTTTGTCTCTTTTGATCTTTGTTGGTTTAAAGTCTATTTTATCAGAGATGAGAATTGCAACTCCTGCTTTTTTTTTTTTTTTTTTTTTGCTCTCCATTTGCTTGGTAAATCTTCCTCTATCCCTTTATTTTGAGCCTTTGTGTATCCTTGCATGTGAGATGGGTTTCCTGGATACAGCACACTGATGGGTTTTGGCTTTTTATCCAATTTGCCAGTCTGTGTCTTTTGATTGGGGCATTTAGTCCATTTACGTTTAGGGTTAATATTGTTATGTGTGAATTTGATACTGCCATTTTGATGCTAGTTGGCTGTTTTGCCTGTTAGTTGATGCAGATTCTTCATTGTGTTGATGCTCTTTACCATTTGGTTTGTTTTTGGAGTGGCTGGTACTGGTTGTTCTTTTCTATGTGTAGTGCCTCTTTCAGGAGCTCTTGTAGAGCAGGCCTGGTGGTGATGAAATCTCTGAGTACTTGCTTGTTTGCAAATGATTTTATTTTTCCTTCACTTATGAAGCTTAGTTTGGCTGGATATGAAATTCTACATTGAAAGTTCTTTTCTTTAAGGATGTTGAATATTGGCCCCCACTCTCTTCTGGCTAGTAGGGTTTCTGCTGAGAGATCTGCTGTGAGTCTGATGGGCTTCCCTTTGTGGGTAACCCGACCTTTTTCTCTGGCGGCTCTTAGCATTTTCTCCTTCATTTCAACCCTGGTGAATCTGACGATCATGTGCCTTGGCATTGCTCTTGTTGAGGAATATCTTTGTGGCACTCCCTGTATTTCCTGGACTTGAATATTGGCCTGCCTTGCTAGGTTGGGGAAGTTTTCCTGGATAATATCCTGAAGAGTATTTTCCAGCTTGGATTCATTCTCTTCGTCACATTCAGGTACACCTATCAAACATAGATTAGGTCTTTTCACATATCCTATATTTCTTGTTGACTTTGTTCATTCCTTTTTACCCTGTTTTCTCTAATCTTGCCTTCTCGTTTTATTTTATTGAGTTGATCTTCCACCTCTGATATCCTTTCTTCTGCTTGGTCAATTTGGCTGTTGAAACTTGTGCATGCTTTGCGAAGTTCTCATGTTGTATTTTTCAGCTCCATCAATTCACTTATATTCCTCTCTAATTTGTCCATTCTTGTTAGCATTTCGTCAAATCTTTTTTCAACATTCTTAGTTTCTTTGCATTGAGTTAGAACATGTTCTTTTAGCTCACGGAAGTTTCTTATTACCCACCTTCTGAAGCTTGATTCTGTCATTTCATCACACTCATTCTCCATCCAGTCTTGTTCCCTTGCTAGTGGGGAGTTGTGATCCCTTGTAGGAGGAGAGGTGTTCTGGTTTCAGGTGTTTTCATCCTTTTTGCGCTGGTTTCTTCCCATCTTTGTGGATTTATCCACCTGTCGTCTTTGTAGTTGCTGACTTTCTGATTGGGTCTCTGAGTGGACGTCCTGTTTGTTGATGATGAAGTTATTTCTGTTTCTTAGTTTTCCTTCTAGCAGTCTGGCCCCTCTGCTGTAGGACTGCTTAGGTCCGCTCCAGGCCCTGCTTGCCTGGGGATCATCTGCAGCAGCTGCAGAACAGTAATGGTTGCTACCAGTTTCTTCTTCTGCTTTGTCCCAGAAGGATACCTGCCAAATGTCAGTCTGAGCTCTTCTTTATGAGGTGACTCTTTGGATATAAGGGGGTCAGGGAGCTGCTTGAGGAGACAGTCTGTCCTTTATAGTAGCTCAAGTGCTGAGCTGTGAGCTCTGTTGTTCATTCAGAGCTGCTGGGCAGGTATGTTTAAGTCTGCTGCAGCAGAACTCATAAACCCCCTTTTTTTTTTCCAGGTGTTCTGTCCCGGGGAGTTAGGGCTTTACTTACGAGTTTCCACTGTGCTGCTGCCTTTTTTTTTCTCAGGGCTGCCCTGCCCGGCAAGGAGGCAGCCTAGTCACTGTCTGCCTGCAGAGGCTTCACTGAGCTGCTGTGGGCTCTGCCCAGCTGCTGTGTGAACTTCCCTGCAGTCCTGTTTATATGGGTATAGTTAGAACTGCCTCGGCAATGGTGGCCTGCCTCTGTAATGACGGACTCTCTCTGTAATGGCGGGTTGCCTCGGCAATGGCAGGCTGCCTCAGCAATGGCAGACTGCCTCCGTAGTGGTGGAGTGCCTTGGTAAGGCGGACGCCCCTCCCTCACAGAGCTGGACCATCCTGGGTTCAGCTGTGCTTGCTGTGAAACTCTCAACCCAGAGCGTTTCCAATTGCTTTTTTGTTTGTTTGTTTGTTTTTGTGGGGGTGGTACCAGCCGGGCCTGATCACCTGGCTCCCTGCCTCAGAGCCTTTGTGTTTTAGTTGAACGGTCGGCTCTCTCCCAGGTGTTCTGGTCGCCTGTTGAAAAGGCACCGGGATCTGTGTGATTTCCCGTGTGGCGACCCACTGCGCCGGCTGAAACAGCGGCTCTGAGATTCATGGCGCTTTTTTGCCCGGGAATCTCCTGGCCTGGCTCCCTGTTTCAGTTCCCCCACCTTTTTTTTTTTAATCAG
The DNA here is from genome assembly GCF_030222135.1 of Aotus nancymaae. NCBI lineage: Eukaryota > Metazoa > Chordata > Mammalia > Primates > Aotidae > Aotus > Aotus nancymaae. The sequence continues at coordinate 7,360,623 of NW_026988492.1, read as the reverse complement.
ATGAATGAGTGACTCTGCCTTCCCGGAGCTTCTCGGATCTCCCCTTGCTGGCTAAGAGGGGACCCTGTCCCATTTACTCTGCACTGGGAACCGCTGCACTGGGGCACCGGCAAAACAGCTGCGTCAGCCTAAACAGCCGCGCTGGTGACCTGTGGGGCTCCTCTGCCTGGGAATCTCCTGGTCTGTGGGCAATAAAAATCTGTCTGGAAATGCAGCATCCACTCACCCTCTGTGCTTTCACTGGGAGCTGCAATCCTGAGCTGCTCCTAACCGGCTATCTTAGATTTTGTATTTCTTTACAGGTAACATCTCTCTCTCCCCTCTCTTCTCCCTCTGACCCTCTATGAGTATAGATATATATGATGCATCAGTGGAGACTCAAATGCCTTGAGTTGTACTGCAATTGGTGACATGATATTCCAAAATAGGGGAAAAAAAAAACTCTTAGTAAAGTCCTGAAAAAAAAAATGAAGTACAATCTCCCTTTGATTTACGTGGTAGTGCATTCCTGGAAAATTCAGTGTATATAATAACCTAGCCAAAATACAGTGCCAGTCATGTTATTCTTTCCCGAGTTGCTTGAGCCAATGTTTATTTTTATTTTTTCTTAGAACAGTTTTTACAGCGACAAATTTTTTTGAGCTCAGTTTTACTCATATTCCATAGGTTCTGATTTCAGTGTTATTTTCTGGATAATCTACAATTTTTTTTTAATTTCCTTGATGATCCAAATACTCTAAAGTTTTTATTTCTAGGTCCTTTTTCAGTTTATATTTGCTATTTGTTCCTAGTTCTATTGGACTAGGGTCATAAAGTGTAATTTGAGGCATTTAAATATTTTGGAGTTTAATGAGGCTTTCCTGTAGCCTACTTTAAAATTTTGTTTTGTAAATGCTCGATGAGATGTAATCTCATTTTCAGGACAAAATACTCTTTCCATAGCTATGACATAGCTATGAAAACAATTGCTTGTGAGACTAAAATTAAATACAAAGAATCTAAAAGAGAATCCATAAAATGCTATGATATCAGCCTGAAGAATTATGATATTCAGACCCTCTATAACCATTTTTCTTCAAGGTCTAAGAGATGTGTTTTACAGATTATCAAATAATGTGGTTATGTTGATTATATCTCTCATGTTTTGTTTTAGGCCTTCAGAGCTCTTCCTGTAGTAGCTCATAGCACTAATTACTAAAGAACAACTTTTTGACCCAATTAATAAGCATTGACTTTAACTCTCACGTTACTATTTTTGTGTTCTCTGCTTTCTGTTTGCATCTGCCTGGTATATTGTAGCTAATCCTCTCACTTAAAATCTTTCTCATCTGGAAGCACCCAGTTGGTTTCATTTTTCAATGTAGTTGAAATATTATCTCAATACATGAATTTATGCCATTTAAGTCCCTTGTTAGAGATACAGTTAGTCTTGCTTCTGTCATCTCATTTCTTAAATTCTCTTTTTGATTCTTTATATTTAATTACAGTCCCACTGGAAATTGCTATTTTTTGTTTTGTTACGTTTTGTTGTTTTTTTGAGACAGGGTCTCATTCCATTGCCCAGGCTGGAGTGCAGTGGCACGATTATGGCTCACTGCAGCGACTTCCCAGGCTCAAACAATCCTCCCACCTCAGCTTCCTGAGTAGCTGGGACTACCAGTCCGTGCCACCATTACCAGCTCTTTTTTTTTTTTTACTTTTTTCTTTTTTATTGGTAGAGACAGGGTTTCACCATATTGCCCACACCAGTCAAATTCTTAGAAAATAATTATTTAACTGATAATAACATACATTTATATTGCTCTCTCCCTTCTTCTATCCTCAGTTATTTTGATATCTTCTAGATTCCTGATAGTAATATATTTTTATAAGTTTATACTTATGCTACATTTTCTTTTAACATTTACAGCAAAAAATGTTTTGTAGCTAGTTATTCAAATATATTTATATTTAGAACTTTTCTATGTTTAAGTGAAACTGAAGATCACAAACAGCTGCTATCTACTACTAAGTAGCAATGCCTGGCACAGAGCAAGGGCTTAACAAATGAAACCTTTTGGTATAATTCTTGCCCGAGTCAAATTAAACAATTAAACAGGCATTACTTTGTTTGAAATGGTAGACTCTGCCGTGTTTAGTCAGCCTTTTAATTTATAATATATTTTGAGTGGCTAATAGAACACAACCATCATACATTTGTAAATCCAAAAACATTAAGAGCAACTTTTTTTGAACCTATATTTTAAGGTTAAATTCTTATCAATATTGAGCAGGAATAAAAATGAAATCCTAGAAAAACAAAATTTAAATGGAATGTCTTGCTTTGGACCATTCTATAGCGTATATTAATGCTCAGTAATTGTATCAATGCAGGGCACGTGACTGCTGAGCAAAAGGACAACTTTTGCTAAGTGAAAAGTAGATATTGAGAATGGCCTGAGTTGCTCATGAATACTGTTTCAAATTAGGAGTGATTTCAGCAGCAAGGAAGCAGTGACTTAAACCATCAGAACATTTTTTTTTTTTAAATTTAACAGAGGAAGGAAGTCCCAGGATTGGCTCAGCAGTTCAATATTATGGATTTAGGATCTTTCTCACTCAGTCATCCTTAGTTGATTGGCCTTTGTCTTCCCCTGATGTAGGGCTAGGATTATAGCTGTCATACTGATAAGCATCACAACATAACAGAGCATCTCAAGCAGGAAGATGAGGGCAAGACTATAAAGGATTTTCATTTCATGCAGTTGTTTAAATTAGGGAAATGTGTCTTTCTCATAGCTCCTCCAACAGACATGACCTGGAATTGGTAGCATGACCAGCCCAGATAAATCACTACCAAGAGGAGATTATCATGATTGACTGAGTCCAATCTTGAGTAGCGTCTGGAACTCAGACAGACTTAACAGAAAATTTCATAGTATGCTAAGATTTTTTATACATTTCTAATAATATCCATTGTTAGAAAATTAACCCCTGTATACAGGCACGGATACATCAAGTTGTATCTGACTAAATCAACCGTGTTTTGAGAAAATTCTTTGCCAACTGCATATGCATAAGAGTGAACAATCACTTCCCTAAGTACTCAAATCTTAACCTGTTCCCAGCTTTAGCTCAAATTACAGAAACACTATAAAGTACAATGCAGTGGAAACAGTATGGAGCTGGAGGATGCCAGACAACACTCCAACCCTAATTCCACTGCTCATCACCAGTGTCACCGTGGGCAAGGTACTCCAGCCCTGCTGCTCAGTTTGCTCCACTGTAAAATATGAAGATAACATCTTCCATATAAGATAGTTGTGGGAATAAGTAAGATCATGTTTGGAAATTATAAAGACTTTCTATGATTAATAAGTACAATTTTGCCAGCCAATGTTTAGGCCTGTATATGTGTATAAGATTGCTGTTACAAAAGTAAAATATTTTCTGTCCCCCAGAAGCTTAATTGTAACCGAGCACACATTTGGGGAGAAAAGGGTAGCAGCAGAAGAAAGGGCATTAATACAATTAAGGGACATTTCTTTTTTTTATTTTATTTATTTTTTTAATTGCATTTTGGGTTTTGAGGTACATGTGAAGAACATGCAAGATTGTTGCATAGGTGCATATGTGGCAGTGTGATTTGCTGCCTTCCTCCCCTTCACCTATATCTGGCATTTCTCCCCATGCTATCTCTCCCCAACTCCCCACCTCCTGCTGTCCCTCCCCTATTGCCCCCCAACAGACCCCAGTGTGTAGTGCTCCCCTCCCTGTGTCCATGTGTTCTCATTGTTCAACACCCACCTATGAGTGAGAACATGTGGTGTTTGAGTTTCTGTTCTTGTGTCAGTTTGTTGAGAATGATGGTTTGAAGGTTCATCCATGTCCCTACAAAGGACGCGAACTCATCAGTTTTGATGGCTGCATAATATTCCATGGTGTATATGTGCCACATTTTCCCTGTCCAGTCTATCATCGATGGGCATTTGGGTTGGTTCCAGGTCTTTGCTATTGTAAACTGTGCTGCAGTGAACATTTGTGTGCATGTGTCCTTGTAGTAGAACGATTTATAATCCTTTGGATATATACCCAGTAATGGGATTGCTGGGTCAAATGGAATTTCTATTTCTAGGTCCTTGAGGAATCGCCACACTGTCTTCCACAATGGTTGAACTAATTTACACTCCCACCAACAGTGTAAAAGTGTTCCTATTTCTCCACATCCTCTCCAGCATCTGTTGTCTCCAGATTTTTTGATGATCGCCATTCTAACTGGCGTGAGATGGTATCTCAATGTAGATTTCATTTGCATTTCTCTAATGAACGGTGATGATGAACATTTTTTCATATGTTTGTTGGCCTCATGTATGTCTTCTTTTGTAAAGTATCTGTTCATATCCTTCGCCCACTTTTGAATGGGCTTGTTTGTTTTTTTCTTGTAAATCTGTTTTAGTTCGTTGTAAATTCTGGGTATCAGCCCTTTGTCAGATGGGTAAACTGGAAACATTTTTTTACCATTCTGTTGGTTGCTGATTCATTCTAATGACTGTTTCTTTTGCCGTGCAGAAGCTGTGGAGTTTGATTAGGTCCCATTTGTCTATTTTGGCTTTCGTTGCCAATGCTTTTGGTGTTTTGGTCATGAAGTCCTTGCCTACGCCTATGTCCTGAATGGTTTTGCCTAGATTTTCTTCTATGGTTTTTATGGTGTTAGGTCTTATGTTTAAGTCATTAATCCATCTGGAGTCAATTTTAGTGTAAGGTGTCAGGAAGGGGTCCCGTTTCTGCTTTCTGCTTATGGCTAGCCAGTTTTCCCAGCACCATTTATTAAACAGGGAATCCTTTCCCCATTGCTTGTTTTTGTCAGGTTTGTCAAAGATCGGATGGTTGTAGATATGTTGTGTTGCCTCCAAGGCCTCTGTTCTGTTCCATTGGTCTATATCTCTGTTTTGGTACCAGTACCATGCTGTTTTGATTACTGTAGCCTTGTAGTATAGTTTGAAGTCCGGTAGTGTGATGCCTCCAGCTTTGTTCTTTTTGCTTAGAATTGACTTAGCTATGTGGGCTCTCTTTTGGTTCCAAAAGAAGTTTAAGGTGGTTTTTTCCAGTTCTGTGAAGAAGGTCATTGGTAGCTTGATGGGGATAGCATTGAATCTGTAAATTACTTTGGGCAGTATGGCCATTTTCACAATATTGATTCTTCCTAACCATGAACATGGAATGTTTCTCCATCTGTTTGTGTCCTCTCTTATTTTGTTGAGCAGCGGTTTGTAGTTCTCCTTGAAGAGGTCCTTTACGTTCCTTGTTAGTTGTATTCCTAGGTATTTTATTCTCCTTGTAGCAATTGTGAATGGCAGTTCGTTCTTGATTTGGCTCTTTTTAAGTCTGTTATCAGTGTATAGGAATGCTTGTGAATTTTGCACATTGATTTTGTATCCTGAGACTTTGCTGAAGTTGCTTATCAGTTTCAGGAGATTTTGGGCTGAGACGATGGGGTCTTCTAGATATACAATCATGTCGTCTGCAAATAGAGACAATTTGACTTCCTCCTTTCCTATTTGAATACCCTTTATTTCTTCTTCTTGCCTGATTTCTCTGGCTAGAACTTCCAGTACTATATTGAATAGGAGTGGTGAGAGGGGGCATCCTTGTCTAGTGCCCGATTTCAAAGGGAATGCTTCCAGTTTTTGCCCATTCAGTATGATATTGGCTGTTGGTTTGTCGTAAATAGCTTTTATTATTTTGAGATACGTTCCATCAATACCTAGTGTATTGAGGGTTTTTAGCATAAAGGGCTGTTGAATTTTGTCAAAGGCCTTCTCTACATCAATTGAGATAATCATGTGGTTTTTGTCTTTGGTTCTGTTCACGTGGTGAATTACGTTTATAGACTTGCATATGTTGAACCAGCTTTGCATCCCTGGGATGAATCCCAGTTGATCATGGTGGATAAGCTTTTTGATGTGCTGTTGCAATTGGCTTGCCAGTATTTTATTGAAGATATTTGCATCTATGTACATCATGGATATTGGCCTGTAGTTTTCTTTTCTTGTTGAGTCTCTGCCAGGTTTTGGTATCAGGATGATGTTGGTCTCATAAAATGATTTGGGTAGGATTCCCTCTTTTTGGATTATTTGGAATAGTTTCAGAAGGAATGGTACCAGCTCCTCTTTGTATGTCTGGTAGAATTCGGCTGTGAACCCATCTGGACCTGGGCTTTTTTTGGGTGGTAGGCTCTTAATTGCTGCCTCAACTTCAGACCTTGTTATTGGTCTATTCAGGGTTTTGACTTCTTCCTGGTTTAGGCTTGGGAGGAGGCTAGTGTCCAGGAATTTATCCATTTCTTCCAGGTTTTCTAGTTTATGTGCATAGAGTTGTTTGTAATAATCTCTGATGATGGTTTGAATTTCTGTGGAATCTGTGGTGATATCCCTTTAACATTTTTTATTGCATCTATTTGGTTATTCTCTCTTTTCTTTTTTATTAATCTGGCTAGTGGTCTATTTTGTTGATCATTTCAAAAAACCAGCTCCTGGATTTATTGATTTTTTTGAAGGGTTTTTTGTGTCTCTATCTCCTTCAGTTCTGCTCTGATCTTAGTTATTTCTTGTCTTCTGCTAGGTTTTGAGCTTTTTTGATCTTGCTCCTCTAGCTCTTTCAATTTTGACTAAAGGGTGTCAATTTTAGATCTCTCCTTGCTTCTCATGTGGGCACTTATTGCTATATATTTTCCTCTAGAGACTGCTTTAAATATGTCCAAGAAATTCTGTTATGTTGTGTCTTCGTTCTCATGGGTTTTGAAGAACATCTTTATTTCTGCCTTCATCTCATTGTTTATCCAGTCAACATTCAAGAGCCAGTTGTTCAGTTTCCATGAAGCTGTGCGGTTCTGGGTTGGTTTCTGAATTCTGAGTTCTAACTTGATTGCACTGTGGTCTGAGAGACTGTTTGTTATGATTTCCGTTCTTTTGCATTTGCTGAGGAGTGATTTACTTCCAATTATGTGGTCAATTTTAGAGTAGGTGTGATGTGGTGCTGAGAAGAATGTATATTCTGTGGATTTGGGGTGAAGAGTTCTGTAGATATCTATTAGGTTTGCTTGGTCCAGGTCTGAGGGACATTTCTTTCTGTTATCAGTTACATTCCATACCCAGTGGTTAAAAATAAAAATTGGTTCACTTCCTATTGGGGATTACCTAATTAGATCCTAATGTATCACTTGGTAGGAAGCTATGAAATTTTTTTTAAATAATAAAGCTTCTAATAAATTATTTATTGTAAATCTCCAGTGAGTTTATTAATAGGGAATGTGTTTATGTAGGGTGATTGAAAATATTTATACAGCTATTTTTAAATTGTGTGATGTGATGATAATGACCATTATAAAACAGGAGTTCACAATTATTGAACACTTCTGTTCCAGGTGTTCTTCTAGGTATACATGGATTCTTTCATTTCATGCCCAGACCAATCCCATAAGGTAAGGTAATCACTGTTTTTATCTCTATTTTTTTTTTTGAAGAGAAAATGAAGAACAGAGTGGTTCAATGTTTTTCTCAAGGCTGCAGAGCTGGTAACAGGCAAAACTAGAACATGAACTAAAGAATTCTAACTCTAAATCCCACGCTCTTAAATGCTTTTAAATGCTCTTAAAGAGAACCTTTCTGTGGATGCAGAGCTGGGGCTGACTGTTTTGAGGACTGAAGCAAGGCCAATGCTAGCAAATTTGCATAAGCAGATGACAATTTGTTCCCATATGCACAGCTGAAAAAGTCGAATTTAGCCTAACTTGAGTTCAGGAAGAGGATGCCTGTGACACTGATTCCTAATGGGGAGGAGGGAGAGGTGGGGAGTTGGGGAGGGATGTTCCCATCATTTGATGGTCCTAATTCTTCCTTCCCCCTGTGGTTCTCGACAGTTTTAAATTACCAGACTATATGGGTAAGAATAACACTAGTGAATTCCATCTCTCGAACAACCTTGATGAAAGCAGTGTTTGATTGAAAAAAATATGAAATTTAATTTTAGACATGGCAGGTTCAATTACATCACTTAATATCACATTAGAAAATAGAATTTGTTCTACCATGGGAAATAGTATAATGGAATAGATCAGAATAGTAGTATAATAAAATATAATATCCAAGTGCAAAAACAATTTTCAAGTAAGTACACACATTGTTTGAAGGTACTTTATTAAGATAAAAGATTTTCCATTACATTTATAAATCCTTCCTAGTCAAAAGAAAATAAATAATAAAAAAAACTGTATCTTTAGAAAGCTTTTAAGAACATAGTTTTGTAAGTCAGAGGTTATGTTTGTCAAATTCAAATTATTACAGTTTAGATACATTAAATCATTACACAATACCAAGGTCAGCCTTAAAGATACCAAGAACTTCCACATTGGTCAGTAAAATAAGGGTAAAAAATTAAATTTTAATTTCACCTTTTTATGTTTAACTGACTTTAGTCAGTCATAGAAGTACAGAAGTTCCTTTTTGGTCTTGGATTTTAAATATACAAACTTTAAAAAGTGAACATTCCTATTCTCTTACATAGTGGCTGACACTCCAACTTGAGAGCTGGCTTCTAGAGGGAGAAGTGCTATTCTTCTTGCTAGAGAAGGAGGCTGGAGGAAGAAACTACAGAATTCAGGGCTTTTGTGCTGTAGCTATCAATGAACTCTTGGAGGTGGCCTTGCCTTCTTAAATTTTAATCAAATATCTTTCTAAGCATCAAGGTGGCCATGTAGATACTATTTTTAAGACTATGTCTACTGGCTGGGCATGGTAGATCACGCTTGTAATCCCAGTACTTTGGGAGGCCAAGGTAGGAGGATGGCTTGGGCCCAGAAGTTCAAGACCAGCCTGAGCAACATGGCAAGACCCTACCTCCAAAAAAAAAAAATAATCTCTACTACCTGATTTCTCAAATTGCCAAAGTGCCCCGTTTCCGCCCCCCACCAATTATTTAAAACATATTGTTCTAGCTTGCCCTAAATAAAGAAAGGTCTGGATCTTTCTTTTTTAAAACGTTATATTTTATAACATCCCATTATTGCCAACACCAAAAAAGGCCTCAGTTTTTTCCCCTTTATCCTATATCTCTGTCTGTCCCCAAAGTAAAGAACTGAAGTAATTATCTGCATTTATTTTTTAATGTGGGTATTTCAGGGTAAAAAATTTGGACTACCTAAATGACTCCGGTGATTTCCTGAATTATTACATAGTTCACATCATTCTTTGTACCAGAAATCTTTATAGACACTTTTAGACAATGTTCAAAGAAGGGACTACGCTACCCAAACAATTTACTTAAGACTTCAGATTAGCAACCCTCCCTCTTTCATTTTTTTAAAAACAAAATCATTTGCTATATAATTAATACACTTAGAACTCACAGTCTGGATCATGTTGTTGTATAATACTTAGTCTGATTATCTGTTTGTTTTGGTGTGACTATGTGTCAAGGCCATGGGAGTGGTTTCTGTCTCTGTTTCTAATATGAACTTCAAAAGTCTGAAGGAAAACTAGTGAATCATGCTATCAAATGTGCTGTGCAGAGATAGCGTACTTGGATCTATCTATCTATGCAAAGCTCAACTATTTACATGGAATGTGACCTTGATTTACAAAACTACTCTTTTAAATTAGGACATCTTGACATACAATCAATTTATTTTATGAAGAGCCCCATTTTATATTTAAAAAAATATGCCTTTCAAATATTTCATAAATATATAAAATTTTACTACATTCTATTTTTTTTAACATGACATTTAAACTCTCTTTACAAATCAACAAAAAATAACATTTTTTTTCCCTTTGAAAGTCACAGATGCAATGATTATTTGATTGGCAGGGCTTCAGTGCATGCAAGAATGGCAGGATGTTCTCTTATAGAACATACAGTCATTTCTAGCATTTTGAACTATATAATTCACTTGCTGAAAATCAGTAGTATCAAAGAAAAGTGAGATCCCATCTAAATATTTACAATATAAGAGTCTTTCTTGAACTTCTTTAACAATGGCAAGGTTAGGATGGTGTCTGGACAGTATTAAGAATCATTTTGATGACAAATAAATAAATTAACATTACATGAAAAGTTTTCTAAAACATAGAGCAACTTAAAGAGAGGGTGATCTATTGCACATATATGAAAAATAATCTTTAGTTTTTCTTTAGTTGTATCAGTAACATGTAAAACATGTTTTACATGTTTTAGAATAGAAATTCTTCTTCTAATTTATTGGGAAAATCCAAAAACAGCTAAAATAACATTTTGGGTGACTTCATAAATGTCTTCTGAGGATATACAAATAAAAATATCCTTTGTAATCATTTCTTGCCACAAGACTCCCCACAAGGAAAGGCTTTTAGTTACTTACATAATAACTGTTAAAAGTCTACTTTCCCTTATTAAATATTTGTTGAGTCACTGACAGGTACTCAAAAGGACTTCTCAAGCTATACTATGGAGGCCATTCACTCAAGGTAAAATTTCAGTTACTCCTTTAAGAATGATTTTAAAATGCACACACTGAACGTATTGCGAGTATGTAAGAAAAAGTCTGCACTTTTGGAGGATGACTTACTGCCAGCCCAGCTAAATCTGTGATGATCCACCAGAAATAGCAAAGCTGTCCTGTCTGTCTGGAGCTGCTCATGGCTACTGAATCGATACCTTCAAGGGCTAACATTCAAACTTGACAGCAGCAGCCACACCTGAGACCAGCTGGAGCACCGAACTCCAATACATACTAAGCCTCTAGCGAGGTCTCGCTGAAAATCTCAGCCTCATCTTGGAGATAGAGCTGTATTAAAGACAGCCAGAAGGTTTGAGGTTTTGCTAAGAATACAGTACTGTGCACATTTTGATTTCAGATCTTATACTCACATATGGTACTTGAAATAAGGCTGTAAAAAGATACAAACAAACCAGCATTTAACCTGAACCAAAATTGTACATCTATGACAGTGATACAGATTTTAAAACCCTACTACCAAAACAGTAATTGATTTCATCATGCACTCTATAAAAAAGACAATTATGGAAATTTCTCTTAGTTATGAATGTAACCAGCTCACTGGTACCCAGTGGGTCTCTGTCTCTAATTTGTCAAAAGTTGTTTTGAGCTCATTGAATGCCACAGTGAGGTCATCATTTATTACGATTTTGTCAAAAAGATGACCATATTGACTTTCCATTATCTGTGCAGATTTAATCATTTCTTGAAAATCTTCTTCCTACGAAAGGAAGTATTAAAAAAATAATTGGTTAACCAGGCCATTACCTCACTTCACATCAATGCAAACATTCTACAATTGGTTTACCTAATGCTGTTCTGTGTTCAGTCTTTCCCCTTAGCCAGAAATAAAAGTCATCCTCTTTAACCACAAGTGCTTCAGAAGCCATAATTTCTAATACTGTTTCTCTGATTTGCTTGTAACAAAAAGCTACTCTGGCAAGAGTCAAAACTCCTGCCTTAACTGAATTGCAGGATAATGAGTCACTAACTCATCATTATGGGGATACATCAGTATTAAAATAGCTATTAGAGAAAAGAATTGTTTACTCTGATGTTTTGGCTGCATTATTTATGCTTATTCATAGGAAGGAATTTATAATCTAAACTCCTTTTTCAAAGTTGGACACATTTGTAAAAGATGATTACCATGTTTTTTGTTTTGATACAAAGTCTCACTTTGTCACCCAGGCTGGAGTGCAGTGGCGCAATCTCAGTTCACCACAACCTCTGCCTCACTGGTTAAAGCAAGTTTCCTGCCTCAGCCTCCCGAGTAGCTGGGATTACAGGCACATGCCACCACACCTGGCTAATTTTTGTATTTTAAGTAGAGACGGGGTTTCTCCATGTTGGCCAGGCTAGTCTGGAACTCCTGACCTCAAATGATCCACCTGCCTCAGCCTCCTAAAGTGCTGGGATTACACCACGCCCAGCCAATTACCATGTTCTTTCTATGTCACATTAGAAGTGTTTCAGGAGCCTTCGTGTCTCACATTTTTAAAGCCAGGAAGTATTTTAGTTGGCTATATAACATAAATGTAAAAGAGCCAAATCCTATGTTATCTTTTCTTATCTTCATTGAGAAACCTTTAAAATGTCTAAATAGTACAATAAATCTTTATGTTGCAACATGCTGAAATAATTTGAGTGCATTTCATTGTCACATAAGATTTCACAATAACAGAAATTTTAATTTTAGTGTTGATCAAGAGTCTAAGTAACATCATATGACAGTACCTACTCAGAACGGATATGTACTGTTGGCATGTAAAAAAAGGTATTTATCAAATATACTGGGAATCAGAAATGTGATCTGTATTTTGTAACCACAATGAACAGTTCATAAATTAATACAGACTAAAGTTAACGATGAGCTAATTAAGAGGGGAAGAAAGAAATACGCTTTTGACATTTAATTTCTTTGCTTTTGATTTTTTGGTCCAAAGGTAGAATATATTAAGATTAAGAACAAAAACAATAAAAGGTCTTGCCAGAAGCCATTATAGTCATGAATATACCACAATCATCATTTCCAATAACACTCATAGAAAATACAAATATTACTGCTGAATAATATGGGTCTACTTATCTTATACCCAAAACAGTGATTTTCTTTTGCTGTGCTAAATGTAATTACTGACACAAGGAGACAAGCAAGGCAAATTATTAAATTTTTCATTTGGACACTTAATGAGTAACAGTAACTGATGGTATTTTTAGCTTTAAAAATAAGCTGCTCTACAAATTAATTGGTCTAGGTTTTATACAAATGTTTGGCCTACAGTCGTATAAAATGTATGCATCATAGCATATAAAATAGCTTTGAGTCAACTGAATATGAAGATCCATTCACCAAAGCACAAAAAGTGTAACTATTCAAAAGGTATGTACCTAAATACAATTCGTTGACTGATTTTTTGATCTACTATACTCTTCCCGAGTCCTTGCAGCTGTATGTATGTTTTCATATATACAACTATATCTTATGTCTTATCTACTGCTTATATCTTATCCCCAAGCTTTTTGTGGTTGTTGCCCAGGCTGAAGTGCAGTGGTATGATCTCAGCTCACTGCACTCTCAATCTCCTGGGCTCCTGTGATCTTCCCACCTCAGCCTCCCAAGTAGCTGGGAATACAGGCGTGCACCATCATGCCTGGCTAATTTTTGTATTTTTTGTAGAGATGGGATTTCACCACACTGGCCAGTCTTGAACTCTTGGGCTCAAGTGATTCTCCTGCCTTAGCCTCCCACAGTGCTGGGATTGCAGGTGTGAGCCAGCACACCTGGCCCCCAAGCATCATTATACTTACTGTGAAGGGCTTTGCAGTACTTTGGTCATCTCTGCTTGAGATAATCTTTGCATTTTTTCTTGTTTCTCTCAAACGCTCTATTGATGGAGGCTTTATAAATATCACATAGGGCTTAAATTCTAGTGTCCTTAAATGCTTCACTGTCTACAAGGAAGAAAAGAAAGTTTTCTCACATTTCTCCATAGTATCATGAATTACTGAATTTTCTTTCTAAGGAGAAAATTCCTTGAAATTATTGTTTAATTAAGATCAGTAGTCCTTTCAATATATTATTATTCAATTAACTATTGACAATTAAATGTAATAAACACCTCTATAAAAAGCTGAGGAATGTAACAGCATTTAAAAATGTTCTGAAATATATCATAATTAACATTGAACAGAAGTGGCTAAAAATATCACAAAACTGGTTTTTAGATCAAATGCCCCAAAGGTGTGATGAGTTAAATAACCTTCTGTCCATGAACGTCTTCCAACCATCCCTTCTAAGCCCCTTCCTGATTTCAGGCAGGAGTTCTCTTCTTTCACCCTATCCTACAGAGTGTCCTACAAGGGCAGCCTCCTGCTCTCCCTGAAGCCTGTCCACATTGCTTCATCAAATAGTTGATCTTCTATACTCTATGCTTCTGGGGACCCATCGATAATCAAGGGTGAGAGTTGAAAGTTATCCTTGATGAGCTGAAACTACACTGTGGGAGTCTGAGAGCAGCTGTACCTGGGACACCAGCAGAGAGGCTCTGCATAAGCAGGACTGTCCCATTCACTGTTGGTGCCTGATATGGTTTGGATCTGTGTCCATACCCAAATCTCATGTTGAAATGTAATCCCCACCGCTGGAGGTACAGCCTGGTGGGAGGTGACTGGATCACAGGGGCAGTTTCTTAGGGTTTAACACCATTCCCCTTGGTGCTGTCATTGCAATAGTCAGTTTTTATGAGATCTGGTTGCTTAAAAGTGTGTGGCACCTCCCTCCTCTCTCTCCCTCATGCACTAGCCATGTGAAATGCTCACTCCTCCTTTGCCTTCCACCATGATTGTACGTTTCCTGAGGCCTCTCCAGCATCATGCTTCCTCTACAGTCTGCCGAACCATGAGCCAATTAAACATCTTTTTTTAAAAAATAAATTACCCAGTCTTAGGTATTTCTTTATAGCAATGTAATAATGGACTAACACAGTGCCCAAGTCAGGAGGCAGCCTCCCCGACGATTGTTGAAACCCTCTTACTCCAGATTCACCTTCCTTTAGAGGTGCAAAGGGCTTCTGCAGGTAATTCTAGCATTTAGAGGTTTTGCACCGCAGAGTGCAGCCATCAGTGGAAAGAGAAACCATGGTCCCTGGGGAATGAGGAAAATGCTGTGGGCTGGGAATCTGCTGGAAGATACATGGTTTGATAGGGAATTGAATGGCTTCATCCACTGACATTCTCAGTTCAGAATGTTCTTAATGGAGTGTCCAGGATGACAGGTGCAGATCTGGCAGTTGCAATGGGGCTTTCATTCAGTACAATTCCTGTAAAACGCCCTTCAGTTCTAGTGGGGGGTATTTGCTAGGATATATACAGAACTGAAGTCAAAGACTTGGAGCCAAAATGTCCATTTTTAAAAATTATAGATGCTGATACTAATACGTAACACATAAGAATGCATTATTCATGTCACAACGTGATATATTTTTTAAAAATACAGAATATATAGAAATATCTAAGAGCTGCTTTACTTGACAAAAACTGAATATAAATAGGTATTACAAACACAGGTCTTGGAGCTTCCTCCACTTCTCTTTTCTAATAATATTATGGGCTTTTCTTTTTTTCCACAAAGATGTCTCAAATTACATTTAAATGCTTTTGCCATCTCAGAAAAGCCACACATATGCCAAAAGCAAGTTGACTTCATATTTATTTCATATTGAAATGCTCACATGAGGTGCTGTAGATGACATGGGTCAGACGGATATTGAATAGTTCATTGTTTACTTACATGAGGCTGAACATCCAACAAACAAACTTTGTTTTTAGCGAGGACAGACCGAACTGAGTCTATACTTGTGCCATAGTAGTTGTTTTTATATTCTCCATATTCAATAAACCTGTAAAAAGTTAGATGCATCAGAATCATTTGTGAATTTAAAACAATTATAGGTGGCAAGATAAAATTCATAGGTAAAAGTCATTTCTGCTGAACATGTAATTTTTAAAAACTATGTTTAATAAAATAAACAGAGCCAAGTATTTCAAAATGTCAATTTTTAAAAAATATTTTATTTTACATTTTCAAATCAGTAACACTTGCTTAAATTACACTTAAGCAGAAAAAAGTACTTTAGTCTAGTAGGGCTCTAATGTTTTCCATCACCCCCCCCGCCCTTTTTCAGAACTAATGCAGTGCAATAAAATGGTGAATAAGCCAAACAATAGAAACTACTGGAATTTCATTGCATGCTACAGACTAACCCAGCCCAGCTTCAGAACTAGAGGCACTGGGTGGTGGCTAATGGAGCCAGGGCAGCCGATCATGTGCTATAAAAACACAGTCACTGCGCCAAATACAAAAAAAGCATTTCGATGTTTCAATAAAAATCCACAATCCTGCATTAAAACACATATTGCTTCTGATAGCCTAAAATATTCATGCCTCAGCAGATGGAAAACCTGGGCAGGGGGCAATGGGGTGGGCTTGGAGCTAGCTAGAGGAGATGGCACCAGCAAGTTAATTACCATCATTTCAATTATTTGAAGAGCCAATGAGAGAATGAGATGCAGGTGTGGGAAGCAGATGCTGAAACTAGTGATATACTACATAGTTATTCATTAGTTTTTGAAGTAAAATTCTATCCAAATTGTATGTTAAGATTCAATTAGTGGGCTGGAAGGAGGTCAGAATAAGATACTTGCAACCTTCCCTCATTCTGCAAAATAATGTCTACATATTTTATAGAAAAAAGCAAATCAGGTTACTAAAAAATTAGAGGTGAAGATTAATAATAATTACCAACCAAATTATTATCTTTTCATGTGTTTCAAATATTATTATGACAATTAAAATACATTTCAAATGGAGGGGAACTCTCAGTTGTCTAAAACTGAACAGGCATGTGCTTATAAAAACCAGTCACATGAAAATTCTCAAAAATGTCCACATACTTGTTATTTTGTACATCCGTCTCAAACAAATGCTTGGAAATGAAAATGTATTCAACGCCATCACTCTCCTGGTTTCTTTTTGCTCTGGTAGTATCTGTGATTTAATGAAAAGGAGTTTAGAAAAGCCCATATCAGCCACCTTAAGGAAAATAAAAAAAGAAATCAAGTGTATTTAGTTAGTTTTTTCAACAGGATTTAAAAATCTATTTAAAAAGCGAATTAGCTAATAAAATATAGTAAGCTGTTATAAATCCAAATTTTCCACTGTTATTAAAATTATATTGACTTGAAGATGGATAAAAAAGTTAATTGCATTGTATGTCTGTGCTATTATTTGCTATTTTGCAGGCTCTCTAACCTGATATAAGAATGATATTTAAACTTGTGAGGAAAAAAAACCTTTCTTTTGCAAATAGTATGCTTATTATCTTTATTGATCTTTATCCATTAAAGCAAATCTATTGACCACTAAGTTGTTAGGAAAACTCTGAAATTGTTTGACCCTCTTCCTCTCATGAGACATAGTAGCTATGCCATCAAAGTTTTGTTTTACTAGCCACGTAAAGTCAAATACTTCTGTGTGCTATTCATTCCTCCTTTGCAAAGTTATAAATAGCATCATCTTAGAATACTATTGAACTTCTAACCTTTCTGTAATCTTGCCTAATTATTTATTAATGAATTAAAATGGAGCAGAAAATATAGGATTCATTAAAAGGACAACAAGAACAAAGCTCAAGGCACTCCAGTGCTGACGTGGCAAATGTAAACCCACTACAGGCCATCCTTCCTGCAGATCCCAACTAAAACTATGGATGCCAATAAACTATCTGAACATTTTGAAAATAAGTAAAGCAGGTAGACTGTAGAGGAGAGTAAAACTGCATGGGGAGAAGTTTGACTTTATTTTCCTCTTAGCTTTGCCCCAAGGGTGGGAATCCTTCACAGAGCAGCATGGTAGAATTAGCAGCTAAACACTAATAGAAGCCCTAATGTTTTGGCGCAAAGAACTAGGAAAAAAAAGTCCCTGTGGTTTGAAAAGTGTGGAGGAAATCTAGGAGAGGAGAAAGTCAAAGAAGAAAATACTTTAATTCTGTGTATGAGTCAACAGTAGTCTAAGAATCACCTCTGTGCTATATACATGCAGTTCAAATTCAAACCATCATGGCAAAGGCCTTATGAAGTGAACTGAGAGTGGAATGTCCAGGTCTCGGCCTAACCCCTGAATAACAGTAGCACAAAACATATCTAAGCTAATGAAGAAAAGTCTTAAAGAACTGAGCTGAGATCTGAACCATGCACACAAGTCTTAGACTAATCCTTGAACCCAAGCAGACCCAAATCAATATAACGAAAGTAAAGGAGATAAAAGAAGCTGACAGCTAAAATGAAAATATCAATTCTCCAGAATATTGTAACAGGACCTAGTGTTAATACAACATTATATTCACGATGTCCAAAATGCAATCTGAAATCGTTTAACATCAAATAACCAAAAAAAAAAAAAAAAAAAAAAGACCAATTTTTAAGGGGAAAGATAACAGATGGCAACTCTGAATGACCTGGAAGTTAGATTAGACAAAGGCTTTAAAGCAGGTACCATACCTATGCTTGAAAAGGTAAAGGAAAATATACTTGAACAAAAATATAAATTCTTAGCAGAGGAACAGAAACTATAAAGAAAAACCAAATAGAAATTGTAGAACTGAAAAATAAAAATATCCAATAGCAACAAATCACTAGGTGGGCCCAGTAACAGAATGACAGAAACAAAAGTCAGTGAACTTGAAGACAGAGTGATAAAATTATATCTCAACAACAACAACAACAGAAAGATTTAAAAAATACAGATAGAACTCCAGGGACCTATGAGAAAACGTGTATGACATAGGAGTGCTGGAAGGAAAGGAAAAAAGAGGTTAGGCCAGAAAAATATGTTTGAAGAAATCAAGGCCCCAAACTTCTATAATTTGGTGAAAGACATAAACTTATAGATTTCAGTAGCTCAGCAAATCCCAAACAGGATACACTCAGAAGAAAAAATTATGCCTAGACATATCATAATCAAACTATTAAAAGCCAAAGATAAAAAAAAATCTCAAAGCAGCTAGGAAAAAACACAGAACACATAAGTGAATACTGATTTAAACTGTCACAGGTATGTTAACATAAATCATAACAATAAGAAATCAATGAAATATCTTTAAAGCACTGAAGGAAAAGACTTAATCAAAATGGATTTCAAGAATAACGGCAAAATAAAGACCTCCTCAGATGAAGAGAAACTAATTCCCCAGCAGACTGTTCTAAAAGAAATAATCAAAGAAGTTTTTTAGGCTGAAGAGAAATGATAAGAAGGAAATTTCTATTTTCAGGAATGAGAAAAAAACAAATAGCTGTGTAAATGTAAAAGTCTACTTTTTTCCTCTTAGATTCATTAAGATATAGATGAATATTTTAAAGACAAGTTATAATATTGTCTGATAGAGTTTTCAATGTACACAAATGTAATACACTTGACACCTAAAACAAAAAGATTAGGCTGGGGGAAAGGGTCTTAAATGGTTGCCAGTTTCTGTATTTTATGTGAGATGACACCAAGTTAAACTCCAAGGAGATCACAAATGGTTAGATATACATACTTTAATATTTAGAACAACCAGAAAAAAAACTAATGCAGAGATACCACCAGAGAGTCAATGGGTAGACTAAAATGGAAACTAAAAAGGACTCAATCCAAAAGAAGGCAGAAAAGGAAGACAAATACAATAAAATACAGAGGAGACAAACAGAAAACAAATAAGAAAATAGTAGCTTAAATTTAATCATTTCCATAATTTAATATATATATATTTACTGTATATATCAAAGGTTGGCTTTATATATCTATATTTATTTTTATATAACATATACATTTAATTTAAACATAACATATTTATATATAAATATAAATGACAAATATAAATATATATAAAATATAAAAATATAAATTATATATATATTTAGTGTGTATATATATATATACATATATACACACCAAAGGTTGACTTAACATTAGAAAAGCAGTAGAATTCATAAAATTAAGAGATTAATGGCAGCCAACACAATCATTTCAATGTATGCAAAGAAAGCATTTTTTTTTTTTTTTTTGAGACGGAGTTTCGCTTGTTACCCAGGCTGGAGTGCAATGGTGCGATCTCGGCTCACCGCAACCTCCGCCTCCTGGGTTCAGGCAATTCTCCTGCCTCAGCCTCCTGAGTAGCTGGGATTACAAGCATGCGCCACCATGCCCAGCTAATTTTTTGTATTTTTAGTAGAGACGGTTTCACCTTGTTGACCAGGATGGTCTCGATCTCTTGACCTCGTGATCCACCCGCCTCGGCCTCCCAAAGTGCTGGGATTACAGGCGTGAGCCACTGCGCCCGGCCAAAGAAAGCATTTTTAAAAACTTTGACAGCATTCACAATAGTCTCAGCAAAGTAGGAGTAACAGTAATGTCCTCAAACTGATAAAGGACCTCGATGAGCCAACATTATATTAATGGTAAAAGATGGAGCTGTTTTCCCCTGAGATAAGGAGCGAGGCAAGTCTGCTAAATAACAACATGAAAAATAAGCTTGAAATGGGTCAAGACCTAAATGTAAAACCTAAAACTGTGAAACTTCCAGAAGACAACAGAATATCTTTGCAACCCTGAGATAGCAAAGAACTTTTACATAGAACAGAAACATTACAAAACATAAAAGAAAAATTGATAAATTAGATTTCATCAAAATTAAACACTTTTGCTTTTTAAAAGATACCATTAAAAAAAAATGAAAAGGCCAGTCACAGACTGGAAGAAAATATGTGTAACACATTTATCAGATAAAGAACAGATATCTAAGAGTAGAACCCTCAAAGCTCAGTAATTAAACAAACAATCCACTGTTTAAAAATGGGCCAGGCATGGTGGCTCACACCTGTAATCCCAGCACTTTGGGAGGCTGAGGCAGGTGATGACTTGAGGCCAGGAGTTCAAAACCACCCAACATGGTGAAGCCCCATCTCTACTATAAATATAAAAATTAGCTGGGCATGGTGGCATGTACCTGTAATCCCAGCTACTTAGGAGGCTGAGGTGAGAGAATTGTTTGAACCCAGGAGGTGAAAGTTGGAGTGACCCAAATCACACCACTGCACTTTAGCCAGAGCAGCAGAGGAAGACTCTGTCTCAAAAAAATGGTCAAAACATTTAAACACACACTCTACCAAAGAAGATATATAAATGGCTGAATTCATAAAATCGGGAGTCCTCAACCCCCAACCTACACTGGTCTGTGGCCTGTTAGGAACCAGGCCACACAGAAGGTGAGCAGCAGGTGGGCAAAGGAGTGTTACCACCTGAGCTCCGCCCCCTTATGGCACTGGTTTCCCATAAGACCACAAACCCAATTGTGAACTGCATGTGTGAGGGACCTAGATTATACCCTCCTTATGAGAATCTAATGCCTGATGATTTGAGGTGGAACAGTATCAGCCTGACACCATCCCCTCCTGTCCTGTCTGTGGAAAAATTGTCTTCCATGAAACTGCTCCCTGGTGCCAAAAAGGTTGGGGACTGCTGCATAAAATTATGCTAGTCATTAGTTAATGCAAACTGAAGTATGAGATACCACTACGTACTTACAGTGACAAAAATTTAGAAGACTGACTACACCAGGTGTTGGCAAAAATGTGGAGCACCCAGAGCTCACATGTGCTACTAGTGGTTTGTAAGATGGTATAACCACTTTGGAAATCGGTTTAGTAGTTTCTTAACAAATTAAACCATATGGCCTTGTCATTCCCCTCCTACTTATTTGGCCAAAGAAAAATAAAAACATATATTCATCAAAAGACTTGTACAAAAACCTTGTAATAACTTTATTTATGATAGCCAAAAATGGGGGTAGAGGGAGAAACCCCTAAATATTCATCAACAGGTACATGGATAGACAAACTATGGTACTTCCATACAATGGAATGCTATTCAGCATGAAGAGGGACGAAAAGGAATGAATTACTGATCTAGGAAACAACAGGGGTGAATCTTACATTCATTATGCTGAGTGGAAAAAGTCTGGCAAAGAAAAAAATGGATGCATACTGTGTAATCCTATTTAGATAACACACTAAATCATTTCAAATAATCAATAGTGACAGAATACAGATCAGTGGTTGCTTGGGAGCAGGGTGGAAGGCTAGATTACCAAGGGCACAAGGAAAGTTTTTGAGATGGAAACATTCATTATGTTGACTGTGGTGATGTTTTTGCATGTGTACGCAGATGCTAAAACTGATCTAATTGTGTATTTTAAATATGTGCAGTTTATTCCAATTACATCTTGATGTTACAAAAAAAGAATCTGAGAAGCGGGGGGCTGGGGGGGTGCAGGGAATGTAACAATAGAAAATGTAATGGATAAAACTCAACTAATTTAAATTATATCCCAAAGTTTAATTCCCTTTTATTTAGTCAGCAGGAATATTTTAATACAATGTTCAGATCTCTTTAAACAGTTTTTAATACCTGCTCTGCAGGTGGCACACCAAGAGGTAGTGCTAGTCTTTGAAATGAAATGTCATATGCTTTACAGGAACAGCATGAAGTACTGGTGCACTGTATTCTAAACTGGTGCATCGTATTCTATCATAAAGACTAAAGCTTTACAGCAGAAAAATACCCTACTGAGTGTATATAACACAATTAATATCCAAGAACATGAGAGATATTAAAATTAGTATAATGCCCTGCTTTGGAGTTTAGGCTTAATGGTCATTTATTACTTAATCAGTTTTGTTGTTGCTATTTGCTAGTATTCCTTCAGCAAATAGTTGGCCTAAGTAAAAAGTATTGTTGAAAATCAAAATTGAGAATTTTCTGTGCATTGATTTCTTTCTTATGGACAGAGAAAAGATTGTCTTTACTCAATTATGATGGCAGGACATTTTGGTTGAAAATCTGCAACAAATGGTTGAAAGATTACTGCCCTGATACATGGCATCCCACAGCAGGGTTAAAATATTTTTAGAACCACATCAACTGGTAATTGAACAAGACATTGATGACATCACCAAATGCATTTATAATGTGTCTACAACCAAATTGTTTGCTTATCATAATCACCGTGAATTACCCAGGTCTGATGTTATTTTACTGATGAAGAATGTCAGAGCCTAATCATAATGAGTTTCATAGGAACCTCATGACCTTATTCACAATGAGGAATCCTGAATAAGAGATCTGAAATTCTTATAAGAAGGGGACTCAAAGGGAAAGATGTGCACGTTAACCACAAGGCAGGCACAACTTTGTCACAGCTCACTGAGTACCCAATGTGTTCCCAGATTAAGGCAAAATAGGAACCCTTTCCCCACTTCCCCAAAATATCCCAAAATAGCTGTCCTGGGGAGATAGGAAAAAAAATT
Source organism: Aotus nancymaae (assembly GCF_030222135.1). Classification (NCBI taxonomy): domain Eukaryota; kingdom Metazoa; phylum Chordata; class Mammalia; order Primates; family Aotidae; genus Aotus; species Aotus nancymaae. Next base: position 7,337,708 of record NW_026988492.1, on the reverse strand, counting down.
TTTTTAACTGGTACCCTAGTTATACTATCTTTTTTTTTTTTTTTAAGAAAATGCAAGTGAGGTATCTATGGACAAAGAAGTTGTCTAGAGCATGGATGCTTTAAAACCTACAAAAACACAAACACTGCAATATATGCCTTTCTGGGAACCACAGAAAGTGATTAATAGATGTGGTTGACTCCGAATGCCCAAATTCTAGACTACACAGATTTTGGAATCCATCAAGTATTTGATGTCTACTGTAATACTTTTTGTTACCTATTTTATTTTAATGTAAAGCACAAGAGACCCTTTTGACTGGTTGTATATAGTCATTCAGATTTATTGATGTTAACCTATAGCCTTAAAACAACATTGATGTTGCTTTTCAAGGAGGAAATTTCCCACAGGCTGGGCATGGTGGCTCACGCCTATAATTCCAGCACTTTGGGGGGCTGAGGCAGGAGGATAACCTGAGGTCAGGAGTTTGAGATTAGATTAGCCTGGGCAAAGTAGTGAGACTTCATCTCTACAATCAATCAATTAATAAGAAACTTCCCACAGAGGAGCAAAAGGCAGAAAATGAGAGTTTCAGCCACCACTTTCTTGGAAAGCAACTTTGAATATTTAATATTATTATATGGATAATTTTTTTAAATTTCATATAGCTCATTCAGCCATTTTAGCTAGAGTATTTACCTGATTTAGCATCCATTTAAATAATTTTTAAAAATTAAGGTAATTACAAATTCACAAGTAGTTACAAAAATAGTACAGAGAGGTCCCATGTAAAATCACTCAGCTTCCTCTTGAAATATTTACATAACTATAGCATTTTTAGGAAAACCAGAAAATCAGCAAACTACAGTTAATAAACTATTATTTCTTTTTAACTTTTAAGAGCCTGAGTATGATACAATAACTCATATATACACATAAAAGTGTATATAACTTCCTTACTTTTCACAGATTTAACACCCCCGTGCAGCCAGCACTCTAACAAGAAGCAGAAAATTGCTAGCACTTCAGAATCACCTCTTGGGTTCCCGTTCTAACCCAACTCCTTGACATTTCTAAGAGCAGACATGAATGTTGCTTTTATTGCAATTGTGAAAATGAAATCATACTGCCTTATTCATTCTCTTGGGTCTGCCTCCTTTTGTTCAACACATTTGTGGGATTCATTCTTACTGTTGCATGTAGTTGCAGATTGTTCTTTCTCATTGCATTACAGTATTCCATTGTATGCATGTACTATACTCCTCCATTTTACTTATTCAAATGGTAAGTATTTGGGTAGTTTTCATTTTTTAACTTTTATGAATGGCTAAGAATATCTCAGTACGTGTCTTTTGGTGAACGTGTTTATGCATTTCCATTGGGTGTGCAGTAGGAGTGGAATTGCTGGGTCACAGGGTATGTGTTTGCTCAGATTTAGCGGATACTGCAACTTAGTTTTCCAAAATGATTGTGTTAATTCACACTCCCACCAGCAATGTGCAGGAGTTCCTTTGGTCCATAATTTTTTCTGGTGGCTATGTAATACATGCTTTCAAAAACAAAATTATAGAAATAAACATCAAACAATACTGGTGGTATAATCAAAGCAATCATTTTTCTCCAATATTCAAGACTCTGCCCAAAGAATTTTACAAAGCAAAACTATCTGAAATTCTAAAATTACTCTTAAAATATATTCTAATTTATTAAATCACCTTGGCTTGATGCTGCATTTTCCAAACATGTCTGATATCAGGAATCATCTGCTATAAAGACAGATATTCGGGCATATCTTTTTATAGAACTCCAAGAGATTCTTATCATCAGGCAAGCCTGTGAAACATTGCTATATGAAGATCTTTTGACATTAACATCTGTCTAAAAGTAAATCAGAGTAAAAAATAACTTTGGGGATTTCTTTGGAGAGTCCCAGCCCCACAACCTTTCTAGAATATTGTCAACTTCTATAATAACGTCAGAGGCAAACATTTAAACAGCTGGGTAAATTGAGACTAAAGTGCCTTGCCCTAGGTCCTTCCATAATACCACATCTATCATAGAGAGTTAGTGGGATAGATTGCCTTATGGATATTTCTCATCTTCAAAAGAAATCCTTTTGACTACTTACTGGAATACAACCAGGAGAGTCTGTAGTTTTAAAGGATAGCTAGTGTTATATAAGAGGAAGAACATAGGAACTGACCAAAAAAAAAAAAAAAAAAAACCCTGGTTTCAAATCCAAGTGCACCTATCATCTATGGAACTCAAGTCAACACATCCTTTCTATCCCAATCTTCCTCTCTGTGAAATAGAGATAATATCAACCATCTTATACTTTGCTGGGAAGGCCACAAAATTAAGAAAAACCAAGGAGAAGAATACACAGTAGGAAGTTTAAAAACAAAATCAAGAGTAATAAGAAGCTCTTTGAACTTTTTATGATTCATCTGATGCTTCAAGAAATACAAAGGCCAACAAACCCAGAGCATGCCTTTCTCTGTATTAATCTAAATTCAACTCTGTTCAATTTGGGTTTAACAAAATGTAACTCCCTGGTCTCCAGTGCAAGCTATTAGACTGGCTTATTTTTTAATATAGTAGATGTGGTGCTTATTTATAAACATGTAAAAATTAAAAAAAAAATTTGTTTTTTTCTTTGTAATCTGTTTTTGCATCTTCTATGTCTCTTATATAATTGCTCAATTGTAAGGTTAAAAATTATTTTGTAAAATTTTCTAACAACTTGTATATTGTAATTCAGTTTTTGTAACAGAAGTGAATAATTACAGGAAAAAAATAAGAAACTGTCTAGTTCCACATTTTCCTTTACTTTCATCTTGGTAATGTGTGGTAGAAAGTAGCAGTCCTATAACTTATGTCTGAAAATGATTACAAACAATAATTTGGAAAAATGTAGTATAAAGAAGGAACTTGAGGTCATAGAAAACTATAATTTTAAAATAAAGCTGAACTCTTCCAAAACTAGAGAACGTCGCTAAGGGCAATATACAAGCAAATTTTTTAAAACAGTACTAAAACCACTTGAAAAAGCCAACATTTCAATTTAGCCTTTTAGACAGCTTTCTAATATCAACATATTAAGTAGTCAGATGGCATTTATACTGCAGATCAAAATGTTTCAAGCATCACATTTTATTTGTAAGAATGCCTATGAAAACCAATTTTATAAAAATAAATCTAATTCTGTGGACTGAAAAGAAACTTACCATATTTAAACTATATAGCCATGAAAAGCCCATTTAACACTATCTGCCAATTACTACTTATAAAAAGTAATTAAGAAAGATTTATATTATAATAAGTCTCCTTCAGCTCCCTATGATTTGATTCTTCTAATCTTAAAGCTGGTGAAAAACTCTGGAAAACATTAGCACTTATTTTAGAAAACAGAATTGTTAGACTTTTATTTAGAAGAAAATTTGTAATAACTTGATGTCATATGTGTACTAAAATTCACCATAAAAACCTAAGAGTAGGCCAGGCGTGGTGGCTCACTCCTGTAATCCAAGCGCTTTGGAGGCCAAGGCAGGCGGATCACCTGAGGTCGGGAGTTCAAGACCAGCCTGACCAACCAACATGGTGAAACCCCGTCTTAAAATAATAATAATAATAATAATAATAATAATAATAATAATAATAATAAAAAGAAAAAACCTAAGAGTAGGGAAGCTGTGATTAACAAATATTCTGCCAAAAATCTGTGTAATTTAGGGCACATTTTTAACCACTTTTGCCTTGGTTTCCTGCTCTGTAACATGGGGATAATGTCACTATATTCTTCTTGGGGTAGCTAGGAGGTCTACGTGAGTGAGGGCTCAAAACAGTGCTCAATACCACATGTGCTTGGAAAGTATTACCCAATCGTTATTATTAATGAATACAAAAAGAAAATAGTTACAAAGAATGAAGAAGATCTACTATTTGATAGCACAACAGGGTCACTATAGTCAATAATAACTTAATTGTATATTTTTTAAGATAATGAGTGTAATTGGATTGTTTGTAACTCAAAGGATAAATGCTTGAGGGAATGGATACTGCATTCTCCATGATGTGCTTATTTCAGCATTTCATGCCCGTATCAAACATCTCATGTACCCCATAAATATATACACTTACTATGTACCCACAATAATTTAAAAAATGATTTTAAAAATTTTTAAAAATTATCGTATGCGTAGTCGTGGGAACACTAAATAGCGCAGAACTCACGGGGCACTGTCACGCCATAGTGCTGGGTGTCACTGATCAGCAGCTTTCGTTTCAGTTCATTCAGCCCTACTCCCACAGGACCTGAAAAACAGAGTAACAGAACTTCATTATCAACCAAAACACCACATAAACATTTTTGTAACTGACATGAATCTCTAAGACAGACTGAAAACATGGATCCAGCTTTGTATTCTAAGTGAAGAGATTATTTCCAGTAACTTGGAGATAAGAAAACCCTAGATTTCTTTTGTTGCTTTTTTACTTTTTCCAATTGAAATCCTCACCTTTTCCTTAAAAAGGATTTATGTTTAAATGAGATATATTCAAGAGTATCTAAATATTACCAAATAATAAGCTACCCACAAGAGCCCAAAAAATACGTGCACCTAAGGAAATTAGACTGCACAATCCAGATAGTGATAATGTCAATTTTAAATGTTTTTAGGTCTTAATCAAACAAAATCTTTCACCCTGACTTTATTTGGGATGCAAATTCAGTTTTGCATTTTACATCTGCAAAACAATCAGCCACATTTACATGTGCTGAGAACTTTTCTTGCACTATAGACTTCCTTAAGCATTTGAAAACTTGCATAGACCTTATACACTTAACTCAATGTATACACACTGAACACCTATAGGAGCAAGGCAGACAGTAGATTCTGTGGACAGCAAAAGATGATAAATGAACTCTGATCTTAAAGAAGCTCACGGGTTAATTAAGAGTCTGGGGCCAGAAAAACAAAAAACAAAGAGCAGTTTCAAATATGAATCTGAAATCAAAAGTTAGACAGGCATATGCCTCCCCTTTCCAGTGTTGCTTTCCATCTAAAGGCTTCTCACAATGCTGCCATCAGGGTCCATGTAAGCATGGTGTGGTTCAGTGGGTGACACAAGCTACAGGACCACACTGCCCACAGGCAGAGTCCCGTCTCTTTCCATCTGCTATGCCCTCACCTGGTGATACTGAAGGGGAAAGCCAGGGCGTCATTAGATTTCATTTTCATTCTAAAAGTGTGCGCGTTCCCTCTCCTTCTTGGGCGGAATGAATGATAACTGAGAGAGAACTCATGCACAGTGTCTAGCACAGCATCCAGGTACTTAACTGTTCACTGCCTTGCCTATGTCTTCTTCCACCCTGAGGAGGTCATAGGAGGCTTTGAAAGAATAAGGTTTTACACCATACAATGGAGAACATGCAGGTGTAAAGAGAAGTAGGGTGGGCATCCCAGGTGGAGGGAAAAGGATGGGCAAAGACAAAGAGGGGGAAGTTGGTGACTGTGCCGTTCTTGCTCTAATGCCATTTCTAGGTCCCTGATCCTCGTATAAAAACACTTGTCCCCAGGTGGTTGTTCATGACCACCTTCAACCTTTCTCTACACTCCTGTCTAACACCAATTCTCTGGCAACTTTCCCTTGTTCTGTAAGGCAGCAACTCTCAATTCTCCCTCTTATAATAAATATGCCATAATATCCCATTTATATCCTGAAATGGAATTAATTGCTAATATAACTTATAATTCCCCCTTCCAAATTAATACTTTGCCCTAACTAAAAATAATACATGAAAGAGAGAAAAATAATTTAAAATAAAGCAATATATATTTCAATATGTAAATGCTTGACATGACCACAGCAGAAAACCTAACCAAGTCAGATGTCTGCACCTACTTACAATAAATAAGTTTGGATTTAAATGATCAGGAGCTATGGTGCACAAGAAAGAACAGGAAAACAAAAGCCCAGAGGTGCATGTAAATCCAGGAATAAGAACTAGAGTTTGGATAGAAACCACAAATCAGAGTTCCCTGAATATGATAAAGAGAGGGAAACAACCTAGGATAACATGTCAAGACCACTGAAGTGAAGAAAATAATACAATAAGAAAATAATACAAATGACTTGGGCTTACCCAAGAGTAGTACATGGGGCCCAGCGCCATGGCTCATGCCTGTAATCCCAATACTTTGGGAGGCCAAGGTGGGCAGGTATCACTTCAGGTCAGGAGTTTGGGACCCAGCCTGGCCAACATGGTGAAACCTTGTCTCTACTAAAAATACAAAAATTAGCCAGAGGTGGTGATGGGCACCTGTAGTCCCAGCTACTCAGGAAGCTGAGGCAGGAAAACTGCTTGAACCCAGGAGGTGAAGGTTGCAGTGAGCCAAGATCGCACCACTGCACTCCAGGCTGGGAGACAGAGAGAGACTTAGTCTCAAAAAAGAAAATTGTATGTGGGATGAGACAGTGCTTCAGTGTTCCAGAAGACAGTTCGCTTTTCTAGAAACCCCACCACATGCTGAGTCATCTACTCAGTCCTTGACTGTCTAGCACAGCACATGGAAGTCATGTGGGATGCAGTCAGATCTTTGTTTTATAGAAAGGCCAAGTCTACATCCCTCTACGCAGCAGCCATTTTGACATAAAAAAAAGTGCCCTCACAATGTCCATAATGTGCCCCAGTGGGCAGTCTTGCCCCTGTGGAAACCACTTTCTATGACTTCAGCACCTGACTCTTGTCATTCCCTGCACCCCAATTCCTGCTATCATCTTGGGTGACATCAATATCCACGGAGAAATTGCTTCCAAATGCAGCCTTTGACTTCCTGATCTCTAGCGATCTTCCTCCCTACTTCACTTCAACCATGACATGGCACACTTGGCCTTTGCCATCACTGGGAGCTGATTCACTATGAAAATATTAAATCCACATTCTCCAGTATGACATCATTCTCTGATCTTCTTAGACCGCTCACTCAGTTATTCCTCCCTCACGCATGGTCATATAAGGACCTCTAGTGCCTTTATTTCTCTACTTTCTTTGTAATCTCACAGCCCTTCACTTCTATGATTTTGTTACTGTCTTCGTCTCTCTTACACTTGTCCTTTATCACACTTGCCAATGATACCTCCATCTAAGACCAACCCAATGGTCTCTCTCCATACCCACAGAGGAGCTAATGAGTGCAGAAAACTCATGGAGCCCCTGGACAGCAGTAATATCATGCATTCCTGGTTGCCACACATAAACCAGGACCTTTGTGTGCTCCAGCAATTATTTTTGTTTTCTTTATCAGCTGGATTTCTTAGATCCTCACGATGGCAATTTCGGTCTTTCTCCAGGCTCCTCTCTACTCACACCTTGAAGCCTCCTGGTCAGTTCTCTTTTGTATATCCCTAGAATCAACTGCCAAAGGGTGCCAGACCCCACCTCCAACCCTGATTACATTTCAACATGAAATTTGGATGGGGACACAGATCCAAACCCTATCACATGCCAAGGAAACCTCCCATCTAAGATCAACCCATTGGCCCCTTTCCATACCCACACCTGAACTACAAAGTGCAGAAAACCCACACACACAGTAGTTCACTCTTCTTTCTACCATCCTGGTTTATAGCTCCATAACTTCTCACCAGCACCTCCCACTTGTCCTCTCTTGCATCCACAGTTTAGTGTAAATTCTTTTACAGGGTTATATAGATTGCATGATGCAAGCTACACTTTAATATCTCATCTTAATTCTTCCCACTCCTTTCTTGCATTGCATGCTGCAACTACATGAAATTTCTCCTGCTTCCTGAAACGTGGCCGCTTCTCTTGGTGTGTTGGGTCTTCATCACATGCTACTTGCTCTTTCACGCACACTACTGTCTTCTCACCTGACTAATTCTTGCTTGTTGTTTAGGATTCAGCTCAGACACACCTTAAGGAAATACTCTCTGATATTTTTTGGGTTAGGTCCCTGAGTTCATGTTTCTTGTACTCGCACTTCAAAGGAATTATCACACTCTACTGTACCTGCCTGTTTCCTTGTCTTGATCGTCTAACAGACTGAGTTCTGTGAAAACAGGAATGCCTTCTGCCTTGTTTAACAACTGCTTCCCTAGCTGGCAAATTGAAGGCCCCAGTTAGATTACTTATTTAAATTATACTCAGTAATGACACTATTATGTGTCATTACTGAGTATAATTTAAATAAATATTTAAGGTGAAACTTTGTTGAATGAACCAAAGGAGGTGAAACTTTGTTGAATGAACCAAAGGAGCGTGAGAGGAAGTTAGAAAGTATTTGCCGCTAGAACACATAGACATGATGATAGATAATGTGCTCAAGTTCACCAATAGAAATTGCTGGAATTCACATTTCAACTTGGCTCTTTATCTTAAAATAAAAGGGAAGGTGATGAATTCGCTCTAGGTACAGTGAGTTTACGGGAAGAAAATCTTGCTCCCTAAACTCAGACAAGAGCTGCAATGTAACAGAGAGGACAGGGCTAGGATTCCATTGTGAATGTATTCACATTGAAGTAAAACCTAAGACTTCAGTGACAGATGAGACTGCTAAGGGGGAGGGTGAAAGGGATACACACTTATCAGTTGTCTATGATACGCCCGGCACCATGAAGGGACTTGCATATTTATCTACTTTAAAGGTTCAAAAAGTATTCAGAGTAAGTTCTAAAACTCACTTTTTAAAATAGAGAAAACACAAGGAAAAACAAGTGGTATTGCAATGAAGGTACCTTCTAGGTACAAATGATGCAAACCCAATTATATATGCTTACACACACACACACAGAGAAGCAAACACAGCAAAACACTATTATAAAACGCAAATGAAGTGTCCCAGCCTGGCATGACCCTCAAGACCCTTAGAACTACAGGAAGGGATGTGAATTCACCATTTCCTTAGGAGGTCTCAGCTCTGGAGTGATTCCTAGAGTATGAGATACTTTGCCAAGTGAGAGTCTAGCACTTTTTTTTATTCTTAAAAATCTTACCTAACTACAAAAAAAAAAAAAAAAATTAACTCTTTAGGAAAATAAACTAGGTATATTTGAATTAATGGGAAAAAAATATGCCATCTAAAATGTGATATCCTTAAATGTTGACTATATTCGATTTTGGCTCTCTGTGATAACTTTATAATCTAACCCTTACAAGCAAGCTCTCTTCACCTCACACTTGTGTAGTATACACCTATGTAGGGTGTCAAGAACATTAGGAGGCTAATGACTTTATTTGGAAAATTGTCCCCAAATTAGGTTATTCTGGGTCATCATCTTCAAAGGTAGAAGTAGCTTCCCAAGAAAGGTTATAAGTAGAGACATAATTTTAATCATTCTTACTGCAAAATTGTCCAGTAGGCCTACAAACAGCATTTTCTTAGTCAGGCCTTTGGATCAATTCTGCCATCTCCACTGGAGATGTTCTAGAGTCTCCCCTTGACTTTAAAAGACCACAGCTTAGGTGCACCATCGTGACCCATATTCTCCTTCTAGGGTTAGGCCTAAGTTCACATTTTTAGTTGGCTGGTTTGTATTTGGAATAAAAAGTCTATTTTACATTGGAAGCAATTTAGGGATGCAAACTGAGTTAGGTTTATTCGTATGCCTCTGCAACAGAATAGATTCATTTTTCCCTTCGATATAGAAATTTTTATCACAATTGGTGAAATACACTTATATGTGCATATATAAGTAGATTACTCTGTAGTTCATTTTCAACTGAGCTTGCTAATGATAAAGTGAAGAAGAGAAGAGAATCTAAACCGCCCATCTTTAAATCACAGATGACAGGTTGTGGCATAATTATGATGATGACATAGTGAGTTCTTGTTACATGACAAACTTGTATGACATGGTTTCCATACACTGTTACTCATCCTCAAAACATCCCTGCAAGAAAGGTATCATTATCCTCATTTTACAGATGAGAACACTGAGACAATGAAAGGTGAGGTAATTTCCCAGAGGTCACACATCTGGCATGTGGCTTAGCTGGTGTTCAAAAGCCTGTCTGTCTAACTCAAAAGTCTGCATTCTTTCCACTCTACCTATGATCTTATCCAAAGAATGCTGATAAAACATGAACTCGGGTAGCTGTTGCTCTGCTGTCTGTTTATGGCTGTGAATTAGAACTTCACAGACTCTCTCACCCCCAGTCCATGCTATCCACACTTCATGATGACTAATTATGCTCCTGGAATAGGCAGAGACGCAGGCTACAAAAAATGGCAGAAATAAAATCTGGTGATTTCAAAACTCACTCTGTGTAGAATCTCTGAGAAATCTAACATAAACTGAATGAGGGTGATGTGTATACCAGGCTTGGGCCATAGACACTGGGCATATCTGTTAGGATTCTCAATTCAGGACGAAGGAAAATCAAACACGAGGATGATATATGTAAGTAAAAGCCGAAAAGGCATATTAAAAATGATTCTGGAGCTTACTAATCTGCAGTTCAAGCAGTGAACTGAAGTTGGTGTGACTCCTAACTTTGAAAATAAAATAAAAGAATGTTTATAGCCAAACCAGAAATATAAATAAGCATTTACCTGCTTCATTTAAAAAACATTTCACAAGAATTCATAAAACCATGTTGAAAAGGAAGAATAAAGCTGTATGTATCGATTTGTAGTAGGTGAAGGTCTTGGGAAAAATGTGTGTCAATTGGATAATTAAGATAATTAGTAAAGCATAATACAATTTTAAATTCCTTTTTATGCTTTTAATTAGTAACTCCTTATTGAAAGTAGGCAAATGTGGTGCATGATTTTATAAAAAGTTTCATTCATTTAATCCAAAAAAATGTAGCCCACTTAAAGTGTGGATAAAATGTTAATAAAGTTTCTATTTAAGATTTTACATTTAAGAAAACATGTTAACTACATGCAAAGATTCTTTTATGTTTATCTAAAAAAAGGTTAAAAAAACCTATATGCAAATTTTCAGCTTTATACAGGAGAATGTAGACATATATGACACCTTTTCCCCAAATGATCCTGAAATTGGTTGACATTATTGCTTCATTTCATGTAATGTAATTACGAGATGCATTTTCATTCTGTTTCACATTTTCTTTTTATTCCACAATATGTTTAAGTGTTTATGATTTGTAACAAATGTTTATGTATCAAAAACCAAAAATATATTTTTATTAGAATACTAGCACAGTATACTTTCAAAATTAATTCATAGTTGATGCACGCAAGTTTTTTATTCTGTACATATGGTCCCCCCAAATAATCTACATTTTGAATCTGATACAGACATATACAACAACAACAACAAAAACAAAAAACAAGCCAGGTGCCTCAGTTTGAACCTAGAATCCCAGTTAGTTGGGAGGCTGGGACAGGAAGATCACTTGAGGCCAGGAATTTGAGACCAGCCTGGGCAACATAGCAAGACCCTCTCTAAAAAACAAAACAAAAACAAACAAAAAAATAAAACAAGCTAAATGAGGAGAAAAAGATTTGAGGCAATAATATCAGTGCATAGAAGAGCACCCAAAACCATACGTGCACTGAAAGAATGATTTAAAATATCAGGTATGATGTTCTTATATTCATCTTAAAAAAAAAAAAAAAAAAAACCCTGTTAATGGCCATGCTCTCAAGTGTTGTACTTTGAACCGTCAACTCTTTACTTACTCACAAGTTAGTGCACATTCTGAGCGAATGAATAAACATTTACTTGAACAGCAATATGTATTACCATTGTGAAAAATAATTACTGAAGTCAATGAAATGTTATATATGTATATTTTAAATGACAGTCACAAAGAATAAGCATATGGCTGGGCATAATCCTAGCATTCAGGGAGGCTGAGGCAGGCGATCACCTGAGGTCATAAGTTCAAGAACAGCCTGGCCAACATGGTGAAACTGCATCTCTACTAGAAATAAAAAAATTAGTCAGGTGTGGTAGTGGGTGCCTGTAATCCCAGTAGGAGAATGGCTCAAACCCAGGAGGTGGAGGTTGCAGTGAGCCGAGATCATGCCACTGCACTCTAGCCTGGGCAACAGAGCAAGACTCCATCTCAAAAAAAAAAAAAAAAAAAAAAAAAAAAGAATAAGCATAAAATAATTTTTATTCTAAATGTCCAACATAAAATTTAGGTATAATTTTTCTTAAGGCTGATGACTATCAGATTGGTCTTAATAATTCAAATATGGATAGGTGGTACCTTACACATGAAAAGACAATCTGCTAAAGATGAATGCTCATCATGATATGTTAGAAAAAAAGCTTTACAAAAAGAGAGATATAGGTAGGTGGAGATTTACCAAATTAGTTTTAACACACTACATATTCATGTAACAGTCATAATGTATTAATGGTAAAATCCATTCTTATTTGAATTTATGTCTAATATTTGGATTAATGTCAAATATTAAATTAGATATTAGAGAGACATGTGTTGTTATGACCAACTACTATCCACTTTTGCTACTGATTTTTGTACATATTGGCACAAACATTAAAATGTCCTATCACGTGGAAAGTACTGAATGGAGACAGCTTTTACGATCTGCTGTACCTCTGGTGTATCCGTACTGCTTCACAGGAAAGCTCCTTCCATATTTCCCCCAAACACTTTTATGGTATTGGCTAGATTTGTTACTCTCACTATCCCAAGAAAAATATCAGAATTACTGGAGTCTGTAATAAATATCCAAACTGCTATTTGTTAATTGAAAAAAAAACACTTATTCATTTGATTTATTGCAAGATGAGTCCAATGAAATCTTTAGGCATTTTGGCATCAGACACCAGGTATAAATAGATATCTACTTATCACATTGTAGCACCACTATTTTGTTGTTCTAAGCATAAGATGAAAACAAGTATGTTATTATATTTGGCCCATAATCTTAGAATGATCATATTAGTGATCTGGATTTTTATGTTTGAGAGTGACAAATCTGTCTATAAAACTAAAGTTCACTTGAAATCAAACTATATAAAAAGTATAGCAACTTAGAAGTTTGTAACAATCTCTGACTTGGGTTCAGATTTCCTTTCTTCTATGCTTTTGTAATAGGCAAAAAGTGTTATTAATAAAGCATCAATTTGTGTGAGAGAGAGGAAGAGAAAGAAAGTAAAAAGGAGAGAAAGAAAGAGGAAGGAAGGAGGGAGGGAGGGAGGAAGGGAGGAGAAGGGAGGGAGGGAGAGGAGGGAGAGAGAGAAAGAGGGAGAGAGAAGAAAGGAGGGAGGGAGAGGGAGAGAAAGAGGGGAGGGGGAGAAAGAAAGAAAGAAAGAAAGAAAGAAAGAAAGGAAGGAAGGAAGAAAGGAAGAAAGGAAGAAAGGAAGAAAGGAAGAAAGAAAGAAAGAAAGAAAGAAAGAAAGAAAGAAAGAAAGAAAGAAAGAAAAGATAAAAGAAAAGGAAAGGGAAGAAAAGAAAAAAGGAACAGGAAGCTTATTGAAAGAGCACCATTTTTTCCATGCAGCTATTTACCCTACACTTATTTAGACTGACTAAAATACTCATCTCACTCTACTTGAAAACTATGACAAGAATGCAATAAAATTAAGAGGTCAAAATAAAATCATCCCTAAGGGTTCCTTAGCGAAGTAGAAAGGGGTATGGGGAACTGCCTTAGTTCAAAGTTTGCTCATGGGGCCACCATGTTCCCAATTCAAAATGTATCCTGTCCATGTCCCCAACTCTCCATTCCCCTTATCCTGCTCCACTTCTACTTTCTCCCATAGACTCATCGCCCTCTAACAACTATACAAGTGATTTTATTATTTATTTGTAATTTATTATAAATACATTTTTGGTCCATCTTCTCCCATTAGAACGTAAATGGCACAAGGGCAAAAAATGTTTCTGTGCTCAGAACAGTGCCTGGCATAGCTGGTACACCATAAAACTCAGTTGAATGAACAGATTTGTGATTTATGCCCAGAAAAGAAGTCTGAAAATAAATATTTAAGATTGACCAACAGCATAAAAAAGCCAACTGTGATTCCAATAAAGATCACATTTACCTTTTACATACAAGGGTTATAATTTTAAATCCATCACACTCTCATGAATTTCATTATGACTTTCGGTTTTACAGTTATCTATATAAAGTCCTCCAGAGCCAACTCTAATTCCTACAAGCCTTCAATCAAAGCGCAACAAAAGACATGAGAATTTTAATAAACACACTAACATTCACACTTAGTTTTGAGCACTTACCTTTTGCTTTGCTTTGCTTTATGTAGGAGGCTTTGTGTTGTGCCACAGTTTTATGGAAAAATAATGACAGTCTTATAATAAATGCCTATTTATTCAAATTATCTCTACAAGCAGAATTTGGGCAGCATATAAGATTCAGCACAAAGGAGGGGAGAATAGTACTGAAATGCTCAAGCTAAAAATGTGAAATATACAGAAAGATTTATTATGAGTTTCCTCTTGGACCTCCTAGCCAGACAGAACAAGTCACAAATTGTCTGAATATCCACAAGATGAATTTTTGCTCTCGTTTTGGCTTAAACCATGAAAAATGTTTTAGTTGCTTTTTAACACCCAAGTGTTCTCCCCTTTCCCTCCCTCACCCACCCACACATTATTTTGACTTTATTACTTTACTTTTCAAAAAGCTGGGTTTCACTGAAGATAAAACTTGTCATGTAGGAAAATGTACTAAAAGCCTGACATTTGGTTTCAACATACTTTCTAGAAAATACTTTTAAATGCAGAAGAAAGTTTAACAGAAACTGTCATTGAGATGTTTTGGTGGCTAAAATGAGACTTAAGAATAGCACATTTTCAAAATGAACAGAAAATTAACTACTTCTGATCAAAGCTCAAAGTCTTTCATTGTTGTATTTTTGCCATGATAACAACCTGGTCTATTATTATTTCTTGAACATTAAATACAAGAATAAAAACCATATAGCATTTGATAATAATACAGAAAAATAATACTTTGTATTTTCTCAACAATATTTATGGAACAGTTTCAAGGCAAGTATCAGTTTTCCCAATGGCTTTGAAACACTGGGTAAAAAATTATTATTATTATTATTATTATTATTATTATTATTATTATTATTTCAGACAGAGTCTTGTTTTGTCACCCAGTGGCACAATCTCAGCTCACTGCAACCTCCACCTCCCAGGTTCAAGTGATTCTCCTGCCTCAGACTCCTGAGTACCTGGGACTACAGGTGCCTGCCACCACATCTGACTACGTTTTATATTTTTAGTAAAGACAGGGTTTCATCATGTTGGCCAGTCTGGTCATGAACTCCTGATCTCAGGTGATCCACCCATCTCAGCCTCCCAAAAAGTGCTGGGATTACAAGTGTGAGCCACCGTATCCAGACAAAAATTACTTTCAAGGAGGACTATGACACTTATACTCTTTCCATCTTCCTATACATATACACATTTTAGGACCCAAGGAAATAAATTCCTATGTATACAATGTTTTTATAATCATAAACAGTAAACAGTTAATTCAGGAATAATACAGAATTTCCACAATTTGTGTCCGTGGCTTCATTACCTATTTTAGATGATAAATTTCTAGATAATCTAATAAGTGTTTTGAACACTGAGGTTCAAAACCAGCAGAAGCCTACTGATATTTGAGCATTTCATGTTTATATTATTACTATCTTTAATTAATATGTAAGACCTCCTCCTCCTCCTCCTTCCTCCTCCTCTTTCCTCCTCCTCTTCCTCTTCTTTCTTAATTTTTCCTCCTTCCTCCTTCCTCCTCCCTCCTCCTCCTCCTTCTTCATTTGAACTCTGTTACCCAGGCCAGAGTGTGCAGTGGTATAACCATAGCTCATGGTAATCTCCAACCCACAGCCTCAAGCAATCCTCTCATCTCAGCTTCAAGTAGCTGGGACTACAGGCACACACCACCATGCCTTGCTAATTTTATTTTATTTTGTATTTTTTGTAAAGATGGAGTCTCACTACGTTGCCCAGGCTGGTCTTGAATTCTTGGCCCCCGGCACTCCTCCTGCTTCAGCCTCCCAAAGCACTGGGAATTCAGGTGTGAGCCACTGTGCCCAGTCTCTTTTTTTATTTTTAGAGACGAGGTTTCACTATGCGTGGGCTGGTCTTAAACTCCTGGGGTCAAGTGATCCTCCTGCCTCAGTCTCCTGAGTAGCTGGGACCACAGGCATGCACCACAATGCAGGGCAAGAAATATTCTTATTAAAACCTTACTAGGTGCCAGGAATTGGCCTATGTCTTTGCACAGATTATTTTGTTTAACCCTCAAAAGAAACCTAGAAGTAGATGTTTTTATTATCTCAAATTTCCAGATGAATAAACTGAAGTCCAGAGAAAATTTGAATTGTTCCTGTGTCATGTGACTACCGAAGGGCATAATAGGACTAGAAGGCAGCCATCCTGTCCCAGAGGCCCATCTCTTATTTTCCATCCTGTCCTGACTCACAGGATATAAAGAGATGGGGATTTCTCCACATCTACTTCCAATGTGCCATATACACAAGCAGAAAGGGTTTCTGAACAAAGAATACAAAGAAGAAAGTGAATAATAGGAAATGCTTCTGAATGATAGTTACAGAAAACCCGCCTGGCTGTCACCAGATCCCACTGTGCAATGTCGTGCTGTACACAGGCCACAGTGGGGCAGAATGTGGAATGTTCGGTTAATGACACCAGGGGGCTGAATTTTCCAAGCCTCCATCTGTACAAGAATTCTTGATTCTGGAAAGTTTCTAGATCTTTCCTTTAGTAGAACTATTACTAACAAGTTTGCATTAATATAGCATGCTTACATGATTTTCTTCCTCTATTTTTTATTATACTTTAAGTTCTGGGGTACATGTGCAGAACGTGCAGCTTTGTTACATAGTTATACACGTGCCACAGTGGTTTGCTGGAGTTTTGCTCTTGTTCCCCAAGCTGGAGTGCAGTGGTGCGATCTCAGCTCACTCTGCCTCCCAGGTCCAAGTGATTCTCCTGCCTCAGCCTCCCAAGTAACTGGGATTATAGGCATCCGACACCATGCCCAGCTAATTTTTGTATTTTTAGTAGAGACAGGGTTTCACCACATTGGCCAGGCTAGTCTCGAACTCCTGACCTGAAGTGATCCACCTGCCTCAGCCTCCCAGAGTCCTGGGATTACAGGCATCAGCCACCACACCCAGCCCTTCCTCTATTTTTCATATAGAGACACAGGATATACCACCCACCTAACGAGAAACTGTGATCTAACATGACAAAAAGAATAAAATGAATATTCTCCATTAAGTCTGTTCTGTTATAATGCAATTGTTATAGATTTAAGAAATATTGCCTTATACCAGCAATTGCTCCAAAATAGGAAAAGAACATCTTAGGGGCTAAAGTGTTTCAAATAAAGTTAATTCTCCTAGAGGAATTTCAGACTACAGGCTAATAACCCTAGAAAATCTGTTGATCAAAACAGACAAACCAAACCTGAAATATCGCTGAGCAAATCCTCAACAGCAGAAAGATTAAGATAAAACCAAAAGTTTCTAAGTGGTCATTACATGGCATACACGAGAAAGCACAAAACTGAAATATAGTGCCAAGAAAAGTAGAAAATCAAAATAAATTGCAGCTAGTTTACAACTGCTAACCAAAGAAGCAATGGCAACTGAACCCACTCAAGCAGGGCAACAAGGCTTCTCCTTGTGTGCACAGCACCAGAGCTTACAGCATCTGCATCCAGGAAAAGCAAAATGCACTCCCCTGATCAACCAGGCCAGCAGCAACAGAATCATCTGGGAGCTTGTTAGAAATGCAGGCTCTCTGGCCCTGCCCCAGGCTACCAGATTAGAACCTGCATCTTAACAAGATCCCCAGGCTACCAGAATGCATGTTAAATCTGAGGAGCCCTGGAATAGGGTCTGCAGGTCAGAGACCTCCCTCTGTATATTCTCCGAGATACCTCTATCTACGGCAATCAAAAAAACTATTGAGAGACAATCTCTGAACTCTGAAGGCAACAGATAGTTAGATCATGAACAGAACCTTGCCTGGTAAGTGGAAGACTTATCCCAGGTTGACCATAGAAAATGTGAACAAATTTGAGAAGGAAAGACCAGGAAAATCAGCACTTTAAGAATTTATTGGCAAATTCCGAAGAGCAGGACAGTGAAATAGTAATGATGGTGCAATAAGAAACCCTGTCTAGACAGTGAGCAGAATTATTGTGTAGGGAAGAGAGAGGTGAGCCCAGCAAGGCTGCTGACCTGACCTCAGGAGACCTACATTGGAAACTCAACTCTAGACATGGGCAGGAGTCTAGTGAACATAAATGCTTTCAGTAGACTCACATCTAAACTTTCACAAAGCAAGGAGGTATCTGTCAGGAAAATGAATGAACAGGCCTTAAATCAAAGAGATTTTAAAAACTAAGATATTTAGATCTGGCACAGAGTGTGAAGTACAGCCCCGATTTTAAGATTGGGAGCCATATTCCACAGTAAGATAAGAAGTCGGGTTTTGGTGTCCACCTGCTGGAGTCTGAATCAGCTCTGTAACTTAATAACTGCAGGACCTTAGACAAGTTACCTCCTTCTCTCTGTGTTTCAGTTTCTTCATCTGTAACATGGAGAATAATAAAAGCATTTACCTTAGAGTCATCAGGAGGACTGAAGGAAATAGTACACATACAGTTAGTTATTGTTATTATACAGCATGGAGGAAGGACAGGACCCTCTTAAAAATAAGTTAAAATTTAAACACTCACTTGAGACTGTTTGAAACGAGTTGGGAACAGCAGAGGGTAATGAAATATGACAGTTAGATTTTAGCAGCAGAGAATCCAAGAAGTTCTAACAGGTATTTTGGTTGTCATTGAAGCAATTGCAATTAATTATTTACTTAAGGCCTGGAAACCTCTAAAGAATGAGGAAACACTCATTGGCAGAAGCATATAGCAAAGGAAATATGAATGTTCACTGACTGTGCCACTTGGGAGCACAAAGGGGAAATCTCTGAGAATCAGGAATCAAACAAGGAATTTTAAACAGGAGATAGAAATAGCAGTCATTGCAATAGGATTTATATCACAGGGCCAAAAAACGGCTTTAGGATTCTACTGGGAATGAAAAAATAAAGTGAGAAAAGGGAGGGGACCAACCCAAATGACCGTCAGTGATAGACTGGATGAAGAAAATGTGGCACATACACACCATGGAATACTATGCAGCCATTAAAAGGATGAGTTCATGTCCTTTGCCGGGACATGGATGAAGCTGGAAACCACCATTCTCAACAAACTAACACAGGAACAGAAAACCAAACACCACATGTTCTCATTCATAAGTGGGAGTGGAACAGTGAGAACACATGTACACAGGGAGGGGAACATCACCCACCAGGGCCTGTCAGGGGTGGAGGGGGATGGCGAGGGGAGGGGGAGCATCAGGACAAACATCTAATGTATACAGGGCTTAAAACCTAGATGACAGGTTGATGGGTGCAGCGAACCATCATATGACACATATATACCTATGTAACAAACCTGCACGTTCTGCACATGTATCCCAGAACTTAAAATGAAAGAAAGAAAGAAAGAAAGAGGAAAGGAAAGGAAAGAAGAGATACTTGGCCCCAAAACAGTCCAAACCCACTTCAGACTTTGCGTACCAGAAACCCAAAGGCCAAAGGGGAAACAGGGCAACTGAAGTGAGTATAACTAAGTTAACCTCTTTACTGACGATTTTGGCCAAATGAGTTTTAGTGCAATCAATGATCATGGATCTGGACAATTAGATTCAAATAGAGGAGAAGCGAAAATACATCAGGTCATTCTATGATTTTTGGCTGACAATGGAATGTGGTGATATATAATTGTGGAAGCATATTTTGCCTCAAAAGGTAGCTGGGATGATGCCGTGATATTCTTTTGTCCCGATGATGCTTTCAATTGCTGACCAGCAGGGCTGGGGTTCCATAACCCAGTTTTGAGGAGGCTGACTGAGGCACACCCATGAAGAAAGGCCAAGTTGTGTCAGTTAGAGGAGTTTAAAGCCTCAGAGAGTTCCAGATCCACTATGGTGGGGAAAGCCCACCAGAACCTAACCCCCACTGAATACAGCCCAAACCGCTGGACAGCGTGCAAAAGGCAACAACCTGGGGACGCTGAAAGGCAAACAAAAGCAGGCAGAGTGAGGATGGAGTCAAATCTCGAGAGGTGGTCTCCAAGATAATGAGGTTTCCCATTTTATTTTTGCCTCTTGCTACAGTTTCGATGTTTTTCTCCCTAAACTGCATGTTGAAATTTGATCCCAGTGTTGGAGACAGGGCCCAACAGAGGTGTTTGGATCCTAAGAGCAGATCCCTCATGAATAGATTAATGCCTTCCCTGGGGTGAGGCAGTGAGTGAGTTTTCACTCTATTTGTCCTTCAAGAAAGCTGGTTGTTAAAAAGAGCCTGACACTCCACCACTCCTGCTTCCTCTCTCTCCAGGTGATCTCTGCACACACAGGCTTCCCTTCATCTTCCACCACAAGTGAAAGCAGCCTGAAGCATCCGCCAGATGCCCAAACTTCCAGCCATTAGAACCGTGAGCCAAACAAACCATTTTTCTTTGTGAATTACCCAATCTCAGGTATTCCTTTACAGCAACACACAACAGACTAACGTGTTTTTTTGTTTTGTTTTGTTTTGTTTTTGAGAGAGTCTTGCTCTGTTGCTCAGGCTGGAGTGCAGTGGTGCAATTTCAGCTCACTGTAAACTCCATCTCCCGGGTTCAAGCAATTCTTGTGCCTCAGCTTCCAAAGTAGCTGGAACTACAGGTGCCTGCCACCATACCTGACTAATTTTTGTATTATTAGTGGAGACAGGGTCTTGCCATCTTGGGCAGGCTGGTCTTGAACTCCTGACCTCAAGTGATCCTCCTGGCTTAGCCTCCCAACATGCTGGGATTACAGGCATGAGCCACTGCACTGGCCTCATTGTCCTTTTATTACAACATTCCTCTCCCCTTGGCTGAGGAGAAGGGGCAACAAGGACAGATGAGATGCTGCTGTGACCTGTGCTGGTGAAGTAGGAGGCACAGAAGGGACAGTGGGGTGGGAGAGGAGCAGGAGGTCTGAAGTAGGCCCAATGAGCTGGGAAATGCAAGTACTCTCATTAGCACAACTCTACGAGGATGAGAAGCAGGGCACTGTAAGCTCCATAGTAATAAATTCTTTCTCCTCCTCAAGGAGGCTCCGTATAAATGGATTAGGAGATGTAGACATTATTAGTAAAGGAAATTTTAAATTTCTTTTGAAGTATGTATGTGTTTCAGAATAATGCAAACAATGTTAATATGCAATGATGCTGGTGTTCGCTTCCAGGACCTACAGATGTAAGAAACTGCATCATTTCCCATGAGTCACCCACCATCTCTGAATGAACAGCACAGCTTGTAACCTTTCAAAGGATTCCGTCTCACTAAGACGGGGTAATTCTCAGCTTCTCCACTGATTCTCATCTCTATAAGTATCATCATGAGCTTATAAAAGAACAATTAACAAGAGTGATATGGTTCGGCTCTGTGTCCCCACCCAAATCTCATGTTGAATTGTAATTTTCAATGTTGGGGGAGGGACCTGGTGGGAGGTAGCTGGATCGTGGAGGTGGATTTCCCCATGCTGTTCTCATGATAATGAGCTCTCAGGAGACCTGACGGTTTAAAAGTGTGTGGTACTCCTCCAATTGCTCTCTCTCTCCCCTGGCACCATGTGAAGCCTGCACCTGTTTCCCCTTCACCTTCTGGCATGATTGTTAAGTTTCTTAAGAGCTCCCAGTCATGCTTCCTGTACAGCCAATGGAACTGTGAGTCAATTAAACCTCTTTTCTATATAAATTACCCAGTCTCAGGTAATTATAGCAGTGTGAGAATGTACTAATTCAAAGAGACATCATGCTCTTTTACTCAAAACCTTTTCTAAAATCATTGGCTTTGATCCTGGAAGTTTAAATTTCTCTCACTAGATTTTTTAAAGAAATGCATTGAGGATGAAGTGAGTATACATGGAGTTTGTGACTGTTCACATTTGTGAAGGGTATACAAGATTGTAGGATGCTAATCTAAGTCAAACCAAACAATATTTGTGAAAATACCCACATTCATTTATTAACTACTTTTTTTTTTTTTTTGAGACAGAATCTCACTCTGTCACCCAGGCTGGAGTGTAGTGGTGCAATCTTGGCTCACTGCAACCTCCACCTCCCAGGTTCAAATGATTCTCCTGCCTCAGCCTCCTGAATAGCTGAGACTACAGGCCTATGCCACCACATCCAGGTAATTTTTGTATTTTTGTAGAGATGGGGTTTCACCATGTTGGCCAGGCTGGTCTCAAACTCCTGACCTCAAGTGATCCTCCTGCTTTGGCCTCCCAAAGTGCTGGGATGACAAGTGAGAGCCACTGCACCCAGGCAATTATCAACTTTAAAGCAACTCTGCTGACTCTCTAGGTTGAAATATTCTAGAACTCTGCTGTAATACTTTATTTCACTGAAGATATGAATGCTATCTGAAGTACGTACCATGCTGCTGCCTCAAAATGCTTTGAAACAAACTTGCATTGTGTTCAAAGATACTCATTTCTATTATTTAACTGCCCTGATATATGATTCATATATTACAACAGTGTTTGCTATCCCATTTTACAAAGGTTCCAGCAAAACGACAGTACCATTCTTCAGAGATGTCTTAAAAGTCTCTGCAAGTCAATTAAGTACAAAAAACAAAAGATTTTGTTTCAGAGACCAGATAAAAGGTGTTCAAGAGGAGGAGATTTTTAGCTTGAAAATGTCAAGTATGATTCACTTTGAAGTTAAATTGTTACTACCTGACTTATTTCCTCAGAATTATACACAGAAACAAACACTTACCGACCAAGACAACGAGTCTGTATTTCTCATTCGTTTGTCGCCGATATGGCATGACTTCTTCGTACGTGGGTACATCAGCTGTGTCGTACTGATCACTCTTCTTGCATTCATACATGGATTTATTTGTTTTCTTATCTTTTCTACTAAGACGAAAACTTCTTCTAAAACCAGCTGCAAATATGAAAATAAATATATCTTTAGTAAGATGAACCAAAAAAGAAACCCTCAAGAAACAAAAATAAAAAACCCTCAGAGATGAGTTGGATTTTATTTACAATAATATATATTTTTTTAATGTTAAAACCCAAATGTTTCAGAGACAGGGTCTCACTCTGTTGCCCAACCTGGAGAGCAGTGGCCCATCAGAGCTCACTGCAATATTGAACTCCTGGGCTCAAGCAATCCTCCCGCCTCAGCCTCCCAGGCAGCTGGGACTACAGGCACATACCACCATGCCTGGCTAATTTTTAAAATATTTTGTAGAGACAGGGTCTTGCTATGTTTCCCAGGCTGGTCTTGAACTTCTGGCCTCAAGCAATCTCCCTACTTTAGTTTCCCAAAGTGTTAATAGTCTGGGCACAGGCATGAGCCACTGTGCCCAGACTATTAATCATAACATTGTTATAAGTGCATTCAATAAGAAAAAAGTAATAGTATACAACTTTATTAAAACAATAACTTAGAATTAACTTTTATTTATGTAGTTATTATAATGTAAATTTTATTTGATTTAAATAGAGAGCTCTGTTGAAAAAAATTAATGAGTAAAGTAACTGTGTAACAAAGCAAAATAAGCCAGAAATCATAATTTATCATGAACTGATTGGTAAACACATTTGATATGAAAAAGTTAAAACACTGTAAAAGCGTTTAAAATGTAACCAACAAATTTTCTCATTCATAAACATTAACAAACTTTATACTACATTCTAAGCATAATCTAACAATGTACCCATGGCACAGATGGCATCTATTAAATAAAAAGAAACCTAAATTAGGGAGCGTATAGTGTATGACTATACGTCAGTCAGGCTGACAGAACCAGGCTCACTTGGTCAACAGTTAGTCAGTCTTCAGCAAGTCATTTAACTTTAACTGGACTCCAGCGGATGGAATAAATGATCAAGTCTCAGGTTCTCTCCTCTAATGGAGATGCTATGCTTTCACAATGTGACATACATAAAATTAAGAATTAGGGTCAGGCGCAGTGGCTCATGCCTGTAATCCCAGCACTTTGGGAGGCCAAGGAGGGCAGATTGCATGAGCCCAGGAGTTCAAGACCAGCTGGGGCAATATGGAGAAACCCCATCTCTACTAAAAATACAAAACAACTTAGCTAAGCATGGTGGTGCACACTTATAATCCCAGCTACTCAGGAGGCTGAGGCAGGAGAATCGCTTGAAATTGGAGAACAGAGGTTGCAGTGAGCTGAGATCACAGATTGCACCACTGCACTCCAGCCTAGGCAACAAAGTAAGACTCTTTCTCAAAAAAAAATTTTTTTTAATTTTTAAAAACCCCAAAACCCTTATATATATTTTATATCAGCTACATAGTTCAAATAAAATGCATTTTGAAGATATAAAAATACATTCTCCTCAAAAAGAATATTCATCCACTTCAATAAGTAAAATTTTTTATAAACAAGTATTTTGTAACAAAATGAAAAAAATGTAATAACTCATCTGTGTGGATTTTAGGGAATATAGTCAGCTGTCTGAATCTGTGGGTTCCATCCATGTGGATTTAAGCAATTATGGAATGAAATTTTTTTCACTGCATCTGTATTGAACATGTATTAAGTGTTACTGCATCTGTATTGAGACTTTTTTTCTCGTCATTATTCCCTAAACAATAGAGTATAACAACAATTTACATAGCATTTACATTGTATTAGGTATTATGAGTAATCTAGAGATGATTTAAAGTATACAGGAGGATGTGCATAGGTTACATGCAAATACTACATTTTATATCAGGGGCTTGAGCATCTGCAGATTTTGGTAACCAAGGGGGTCTTGGAACCAATCTCCCATGAATACCATGGGATGACTACATAAAAGAAATGAATAATTGTTACCATTGGGTTTAAGAAATTAACAGATTCAAAATAAAGAAAATATGAAACAATTACCAATGGCTAAAAATAGCTTTATCTGACTCACCTTATGGATTCAGAGTTTAATAAAAATCAATCAAGATATTAAGGACAGAGTGACTAAAGTTCATCTGATAACATGCTTCTGTGGCCCTCTAAGAGTCACTCTCATTTTGAGAAGATATTTGGGTTGAGAGAAAAGGTTATTTATAAAGGATCTGAAACAGTTGCTCTAAAGCTCCTTTACAAAAGTAAAGAGGTGAAGAGAACAGGACAAGTCATAAACACATGGGTGTCCTATAAGACAGAGATGACATCCGAGGGAAGCTGGGAAGCTAGAAGGTAAATGCGTCCCTCTGGCCCTAGGATGAGAAAAAGAGGTGGAATTCTAACATCATACGTGCAGAGAGGATTCAAACTTCTATGTAAAGTGTCAGAGAAAAAATTGTCTATTATTCTTTGTTCATCTTGTTTTCTAGGTTATAGGGAAAGCTTCGTAGAACCCAGAAAAGGGGATCCTTTCTTTTATTTTTTTTTTGAGACAGGGTTTGGCTCTGTTGCCCAGGCTGGAGTGAAGTGGCATGATCTCGGCTCTCTGCAACCTCTGCCTCCCGGGCTCAAGCCATCTTCCCACCTCAGCCTCCTGAGTAGCTGGGACCACAGGCATGCACCACCACGCCTGGCTAAATTTTTTTGTGGTAGAGATAAGGTTTCACCATGTTACCCATGCTGGTCTTGAACCACTGAGCAAAAGTAATCCACCCATCTGAGCCTCCCAAAGTGCTGGGATTGTAAGCATGAGCCACCAAATGCAGCCACCTCCCTATCACAGCCATCATACATCACACCAGAAGTAGCCAAGGTCCTCACAACTACCCCTCATGCTTTGGCACAGTGGTTTTCAGACAAGGGTCTT
Source organism: Aotus nancymaae (assembly GCF_030222135.1). Lineage (NCBI taxonomy): Eukaryota > Metazoa > Chordata > Mammalia > Primates > Aotidae > Aotus > Aotus nancymaae. The sequence continues at coordinate 7,311,848 of NW_026988492.1, read as the reverse complement.
TTCCTCCTTGCAGAATTTAGTTATCTCAAACCGCCCCCAGCACCTACTCTGTCACTGGTGCATGCTGGCCCAGACTGGAGCCCAGTATAGCAGGGCTTCTGGTGTAGCACAAAGTCGATACATGAGCTATTCTAACAACAAGTTAGAATGTGGGTATTTCACAGCATTCTGATTTCATGTTCCCACAGCTCTTGCCTCATCAGAGGCAATTACAGGATAAGCAGGTAGAACTATAAATTCCTTTACGATTATTCCGTCTATGGAGGGAGGCTTGCTGTCAAGTCCCTACAAACTTTTGGCACAGGAATGGATATAACAAGGACATAAATGCTTCATCCATGAGAAATAACATCCAAAAGTAAAAACCTGACAAATTTCTGATGAGCAAATCTCAGCTAAATCTTGAATTTCAATGTGCTTACCAAATTTAGTCTTTATAATTCATTCAAGTTTTTAATTTCTTTTTTTTTTTTTTTTTTTTGAGACAGGGTCTCACTTCTGTAGCTCAGGCTGGAGTGCAGTGGTGCCATCTTGGCTCACTGCAACCTCTGCCTCCCGGGTTTAAGCAATTCTCATGCCTCAGCCTCCTGAGTAGCTGGGACTACAGGCACCCGCCATCATGCCTGGCTAATTTTTGTATTTTTAGTAGAGACAGGGTTTCTCCATGTTGGCCAGGCTGGTCTCGAACTCCTAACCTCAGGAGATCCACCCACCTTGGCCTCCCAAAGTGTTGGGATTATAGACGTGAGCCACTACACCCAGCCAAGTTTTTACTTTCATCCTAAACAATGCAGAGTTAGTTTGAAAAAGAGAGAAGGTAATCAGCTCTCCTAAAGTGATGTTGCACGAGCGTCAAAGACGGATACTGTGTCACATAGATGGTTTGGTGATGTCAGTTGTACAAGGCTTGCTACAGAACAAGTGTTTGAAAAACATTTACTGAATGGAAGTAATTTTAAAAGGCGGCAAAAAACCCCTATTACCATTCCTATTTCATCTACTTCACGTAAATTTCAACAACGAAAGCATGACACATTTGGCATTTTCTAAGAGTTAAAATTCTAAGAGGTATCAAAGGCTAACGCTCCACAAACGAGCAAGCCTTAGAGCTGGAAGAAGCTCTGGAGATCATCTAAGCCTGCTCCCCACGGGGCACAGACGGCACCACCATACACTGCACTTGTTCACATCGCAACACCAATCAATTCGCACAGGTTATGAAACTTCAGTGCCTTGAATGATATTTTACAGTGCAAAGGAGCAAAGGCAATCAGGTCACCACAGGGGTTCCGTGGGAGCAGCCAGTCACTGAATAGCAATCTGGACCAGTACCTAGGCTCTGCTGACTTACTTCTCAAAGCTCATTTCCTCTACTTTAAAATACACATTATAGTAGTATCTGCCTCACAAGGTGGTTAAGGATTGAATAATTCATGTAAAGCTTTCGGCCCATCTCTGGCATATGGTAAGTGCTTTATATGTTAGCTACAGATTCATGCTACAATGCCAACTACTTAAAAGAACCTTAAAGGCAGGAACATGCATCCCATGTAGTCCCACAGCACAGAGTCTAACACAAATTTAAAAAGCGGGACCAGGAGGCAGAGCTAAGAGGCTCATTAATAAGTTTTAAATTGACTAATACATAAACAAACAAAATGTTAAAATTAAAGCCAGATTTAAATACATTAAATTTTTTTTTCAAAGCAACACTGTTTATGATAGCAACAACTGAAAAAAACAAATTTTCATCAATAGTAATGTGGATAAAGGAGTTACGACTAAATGAATAATTTCTTACAATAGATAACTACCAAAAAAAGAAAAATCTGTGCTGCATGCAATGACACTAAAAATCTCAAAAACATAAAGTTGAGCTTTAAAAAACGCAAGTCCAAAAATATGTTATATAATTCCATTATATAGATGCATATATAGGCAATACTAAACAGCATATATTTTAGGAATACACATGGGGTAAAAAAAAAATTAATGAAATACGTTAAATTTTGTACATGCCTAAAGTACCTTATTAAATATTAAGACATTTTAAATACAACAGAAATAGCCAGGTGTAGTGGCGCATGCCTGTAATCTCAGCTACTCAGGGGGCTGAGTCATGAGAATCACTTGAATCCAGGAGGTGGAGGTTGCAATGAGCCAAGATCCCGCCACTGCACTCCAGCCTCGGCAACAGAGAAAGACCTTGTCTCTAAATAAATAAATAAATGCACACAACGGAAAGGATTAGTATGCATTAACTATTTTTTCATTTGTCTTCACAGATACTCTTTCTAGGAATATAGCTATTTATTACCATATTTATATCTAAAGAGAGTATCCTTTCCTTTGGTCTTTTTACTTACTCCCCTGATTCACAAATACATATAAATGCTCTGTGTTTACATATACACACATCTGATATACATACATACATATGCATACAGACACATATATACATGTACATACATATATATGTATACACACACATAGACAGAGTGAGAAACAAAGAAGGAAAAATTGCCAGCCCAGACAACCAATAAAATAGCCGGAACAAAGGATATAGCAAGAGTTATGAAATTCAAAGTAATTATTTGTGATGAGTTTTCAGCCTTCCCCATACCCCTAAGGGCAATTTTTCTAGATTTTGTCCTCCATGGGGAGTCAGAGGTGACAGCACACTTAACATGTCCTTCCAGGCAGTATAGAGACTGTAATTTTCAAATTTCAGTAAAATAATGAGTGATGTGCCAGTACACCTTAGTTAAGTCTAAGCTTACAGGAGAGTAATCCTGTGTCAGGAAAAGGGAGTTAATCGTTTCTTGCCTTCAGATATTACTTCCCTTATTAAAAGGAAGACCAAAAAAAGTGACCTTAAACTGAAAGTACACAGAGGATTCTTTTAGATAAACGTGAACCTGTTTGATTTCAGTTCATTTTCGGTGCAAAAGTCTTAGCAAGAGCTGGCTTCAAAAAAGACAGAAAGAAAAGGGATCCATTAACAAGGAATTTATAGAAAGGGAACAGGTTTACATAAAAAAATATTTTTCCTTACATTTCATGTTTTCGTAATTTATAATTGGCTCAACATTTTTATGGACAGGCTTTTTCCAGGGAGCTTACCCACAGCTGCTAGAGATTTGTGTTTTTGAAAGGAACAGCACGTTTAGTTTATTACAATAGGAAAGTGACTTCAGAGTAAGACTGCAGTTGCAGGTCAGTCCCTAATCACAGACACTGCTTGTCTAATATTTTCCAGTGGAAATAATTTATGATGACTTATTCATTTATCATTTAATTTATAGCTTTAAGTTAAAAATTTAACTGTAAAGGGAGAGATCTGAGTTGCTTGTAGTTGCTTCTTAGTTCAATAAGACTGCAATAAACATCCCTTTATTCCATGTCACTGATGATTTCATTAGAGCAAATTGCTAGAAGCTAGACAGATCCTGTCCAAATGCTTCTCGGATTGGTTATTATCAATGTCCATTCCCACCAGCAGTATGTACAGTGGCCCATTTCACCATTCTCTCATCAAAGGACTTTTTATCTCTTCTTTAAAATCTTTAGTGATTTGACAAGTGAAAACTGTACATCACTGTTATTTTAACTGTTAGTGGGGTTGAGGGTTTTTTTTTTCATGTTTATTACTCACTTGCATTTCTTACTTCCTCTGTAAATTGTTGGTTTATACATTTTGATCACTGTTGGATTAGTCTTCATAAATACATATACACAGGTGTCTTTTAATAAGGTCATGAGCCCTTTGTTCTATTTCTTAAAAAGACATAAGGTTTTCAATTTTCCTTTTAACTATTATAAAGAAATTTAAACTGTTTATGTGTTTGAATCTATAAATATCTTTCCTTTGTGATTTCTTCCACTGTTTCTATAACTTTTCCATCTTAGTTCTAATAAATATTCACTGATATTTTCTGAAGTGTTAAAAAGTGGGTTGCATGGCTTTTACACTTAATTTTTTAATTCCATCTGGAGTTACTGACATGTAGACATGATGAAATCAGGCCTGGGATTGTGGCTGTAACTTTATATTTTTCTTAATAATTAACCAACGGTCCCAGAAATGCTGAACAATCCTTTTACTACTTTATGTTGACACATACGTTGTATTGAAATACCAGATTGTACATTATGCCGTGACAGAAAAGGATGATTCTTGGTCTAAATTGAGCTTATTCTCTTTTTATTTACTTATTATTTTGAGAATGAGTCTCATTCTGTCATCCAGGCTGAAGTAAAGTGGTATGATCACGGCTCAGTGTAGCCTCAAACCCCTGGGCTCCAACGATCCTCCCACTTCAGCCTCCCAAGTAGCTGGGCACACAGGCACATGCCACTGCACCCAGTTATTTTGCAAAATTTTTACTTTGTAGAAATGGGGTCTCACTAGGTTGTACAGGCTAACTTCAAACTCCTGGCCCCACCTCAGCCTCACAAAGTGCTAGGTTTATAGGCATGAGCCACCAAACCTCACTTTTCTTTCTCTTTTTAATGATATCAGTACCAAAACAGCAGTGTAAGTGGTGGTAGTGTTTGAAATTTGTTGGGCACATACTAGATGACAGCCACTACTCAAAGCACTTTATGTGGGATGAATTTATTGAATTCTTACAGCAACCCTAAGAGGTGGTATAACAATCCATGTGTTTAAGTGGATTCTTCAATGTAATAAACAATGATGGCCAAGGCTTTGGTTCAAATTTCAAATGATAACATGAAGGCAAGAAAAAAGACTGAAATATTATCCTACATACATAGATGGATAACAGAAAAAAATGAATTTAGCTCACTTCTATTATATTATGTCAGGGTATGAAATAATTTAATAGAAAAAATTAACGAAGAGGACCAGTAGTTTAACTTCCCGATTAAAAGCATAAAGTTTTTCCTGTTAGAAGACATTTTCCAAGTATAAGGAAACATATTTTTATACTCTCCTGTATTTGAAATGATATGTAAAATGCAAAAATATGTAAGGCAGTGTCATTGGCCCTCAGCCACTAGGGGACACAAAACCTATTCTCAAATACTTGCAGTTTAAGGTGTTTTCACATTGCAGAACCATGACTAGAAAATAAGACTTTTTGCAAGTATTCTGATCAGCCTAATTTCTCTTAAGTAAAAAATTCTAAAGCTTGGGCAGTTGCGATTTGGTCACTTTCAAAGCTACTTCATGACATTGCATTTGAAAAACATTATTCATCAGTAGAGTACTAATCTTAATGCTTACATAAATTAAGAATCATTTGCTATTAAAATAAGTTTCATATTGTAGATAAATATTATAACTACCTATTCTATAATTTCAAATGTTAGCAATATTTTTTAACAATAAAAAAACCTGGAAGCAACCAAGATACACAGAAGTATGGAGATGATTGATTAAATTATAAAACATCTCAAAGAAATGGAGTTGAAACTATTAAAATTATAAAACTATATAATACTATAGAAATGCATTTCATATAATAAATGGAAAAAAGACAGAATGCAATCATCATACTTAAGAGTTTTACTTTTTTACTAATATAAAAACTGTTATGGATACAGAAATATAGAAGAAAATATATTTTTTTAAAAGACGATGTTTGTTTTAAGAGAGGGCTGTGGACAATTATTTGTTCTATTTGTCAAACTTTCTATATTACATAATTTTATAATTTGAAAAATAAAACACAAAAGCACAACATTCACAATATATGAACAAACAAATGAAATCCATATTGGCAGATGTAGTTGTGTGGTTATATCAACATATAACACAAAATACGTACTAGTTATGTCTTAGAGGCAGGTTTTAACTGTCTATATTTTTCAGTGATTATGGTAATAGACCAATTACGTATATTAACAATAGTTAGGAATAGCCACATAAACTCAAGCACAAAGCAAGCAACCAAAGCAAAAACCATGGAAAAGTATAAAAACTGAGAATATAATATAAGAAGTTAAGATTAAGGGCAAGGAAGAGAGAGAACCAGAAGTCCTACCTAAGTAGTAACGCTAAAATAAAGTGCTTAGTGTTTTGAAACTTAAACCAAACTAATAAAATGGATAAAAAAGTCTTTTCTAAAATCACAAATTATTATATTCTTCGGCTCCCACAAATACATAATTTCAATGTAAACTTATAATGTAAATATTTATAACTTTAATGATCGCACTTTTTCATAAAATGTTGACCTTTAAGATGGTATTTGATTAAAAATACACGGTCATTTTAGCTACAAACATGCCCACTAACATAAAAGGCCCTCAAGGAAAGTCAAGATAACTCACCACCCACATCGACAGCCTCCAAAAACCCCATAGGTGAATGAGAGGGAAATGGGACTTGGTTTTCTGTTAACTCAAAGGAAATCAGTATTATGATGTTACCACCTGCAATTTTTCAAATGGGACAGTTTCAATTGTTGATTACATTTCCAACCTGGTCCAATAACATCAGATATTATGCATTTCTAATGTTAAAAATAAGCTTTTAATATGTTTAAATTTTGTACATGTTTATACCATGGGAAAAGAAGTCCTAGTGAATAGTCTTGAATCATAGCAGAGGTTTAGAGAAGGAGCCACTCTAAAGTTCATAAAGTTTTAAGAAATACATTTATTTGATGGAAACAGTCTAGAAAACTGCTTAATTTTTCAAAGGAGAAAAAAATAGACATTTACATTTTTTTCTCACCTTAAAATTACTAAAATGTGGATTTTATTTTTTAATCAGAAGACTTTTAAAAATCATTTCATGAAAGTTATTTTTGCATCTTAACAATCACATTAATTTGACCAAGCAAATATTTAACTGATTCAATAGGTACCTTAACTATAAGAAAAAAAAATTACTATAAGTGAACTTTTTAAGAAGATTTAGAAAAAAACCATATAGACATTAATAAAAACTAAGCAGCTGGAAATGATTACATGATATTAAGTTTCTGACAACAAAACATTGAACATTTCTACTAATATAAACATTTTGAATATAATCCCAATGCTGTTATAATAGTGCAAATTATAATCGATATGTGAAACCTATGTAGTAACATGATATTAACAGAAAATTATTACTGAAATGATGCTTTCATATTATGCCAATCATAAAATTTCCAAAGATTATGGAGGATAATTAAGAACATCTTACAGTAACAAACAAGTAAAATCTTGGGAGGAGGTTTAAACCGAGAAGAAAGCCCAGTACAAAATTGTAAGTTACTGAAATCTAAAGAGGCTAGGTTAGTTAGCTTCCATATTTATCTTACAAAACAATGTCAGAAAAAAATCACCAAAGAAACATGAAGATTTTCACGGATTATATTAGCCAATTATACATTTGCTAATTCTGTAGATAAAGAGGAAAAAGGTTTCGAACATACTATTAGAAAATTCATTCTGCAATGTTGCAGGTTCAAAGTTACTGCTGTCAGTAAAATGTAAAGAAATGTTCTCGTGCCATAAATACACTTGAGTGTTTCGGCTCATCTCAGGCTAAAAATAAAAATAGAAACTCAAAGTACCTAATGAAACCACAAAAGTTAATAAAAGATACCAATTTGCAACTTGCAAAGAAAAATATTACTTTGGTCTTTAAAAGTTTTCCTGATACCACTGACAATTTATTTTTAAAGGACAGCACAGAACATCACCATAAAAAAAGAGAAAAGAAACCATATGAGAATTTAATTTTTTGTAAGCCAGCTAATAAAGAAATAAGTTCTTACTTATACCTTCAAAATTGAGAAAATACAGTATGCATATGTAAAATTGCGTATAAAAATATAGTTCTGAACAGAGAGAAAAATTTATTTGAAATTTGAATATGTTTTTTCAGTTGAGTCTGTGCAACTTAAAATTCTCCAAGCAGAAATGGTTTCTTTCTGTCAGAAAAAAGTATTTCCAAGTAGTATTCCAGACATGTTGAGATTATGCAGTTTTTTTTCATGTTTAAGAAAGAATCTGTGCCACTTTTGAAAGAATGCTTCTAAATGTTCTCTATGCATACATATTATGTTTTGGAAAAATATTAAGGCAGTATATTTAAACATAGCTGTACTTAACTGGCATTACATTCTTTAATAAAATGATTGAATATTGGATAAATGGGAATTTTTACTGGATTTATAAAACATGCAGATAACTTGTTGAAGATTAGTGCTGCTTCAGCATAGGAAGACAGAGAGAAATAAGAAACAGGATGAGGAAAAAATAAACTTAAGAGTAAATGTGGGTAAATAATAATATTTGAGAGAAATAACAAGAAATGGACAGTTTCATTTTTATTTAACTTTATGGCAAACCCCTTTAGTCAAATAGAAAGAACACTCTGAATAAACTTACATTAAGTCCCCAAACTGATCTTGTTTTCAAAGAATGTATTAAGTACTCCAGAGCAAGTAGAGACAAAGTGATTTTTCAGGAAATTATTTGTAAGAAAATATGTTAGAAAAGAGATGCATGGTAAGTGATGCTTTGTGAATGGATTAGAACAAATTTTCTATAATGAATTAACCAGAGAAAAACAGTCTATGCATCTGACCAATGTTAAAAAGAAATTACTCTTCATATGGATTATTTTGTACCGCAGAAGGAAAAAGGAGAATTTTTAATGCTGACTGTTCAACCATCGAGAAGCAATTATACTTTGGAAGCAAACACACTGTTCTGGAAGACCAAAAATACACTAACTTCTACACTATCCACCAAAGCTAAGCAAAATTTTCAAAGGCCTATAGGAAGAAATGAATTATTCCTAATAATTCAAGTATATGCAAATATATACATATGTAAACATATATGATTTGGCAATCTTTATATACAGGCAGCCCCTGACTTACAGGGATTCAACTTTAAATGGTGTCAATTTCTACAATTCACATTTACAGCATACTAGCAATTTACGTTCATGTTATTATTACTATTTAGTTTTCAAAGAGATAGCGTCTCATTCTGTCATCCAGGCTGGAGTGGTATCACTGTAGCTCACTGAAACCTTGAACTCCTGGCCTCAAGCAATCCTCTCACCTCAGTCTTCAGAGTAGGTGGGATTACAGGTGTGTGTCACCACACTCAGTTTATTACAAAATTTTATGCAAACTACATACAACTTACATTGCCCAGTGAGCTTTTTCCTTTCTTTTAGTAATAATAGTCAAACCTCTTTTATTAATAAATAAGCTAACCCCTAAGAAATTAGGTAAGTTACAGGTCAGTAAGGATCATACCACAGTGTACTTTCACATCAGTGATAGCTTATGAAATAGGGTTTTAAAGCATAATTCTCAAAAAATTGGCATTTAAATCTTGGAATGTCACAGATCTCTATTTGGATGTCAACTCAGTACATCTCAAATGAAATTCCTGATCTTTTCTCAGCCCAACCTACTCCTCCACAGTCTTTCCCATCTCAGTAAATAGTAACTCCATCTTCGTAGTTACTAAATCCAAAAACCATACACCCATCCTTGGTTGGCCACTTTGTCGGGAAATCTCATCAGTTCTACTGTCAAAATATATCCAGAATGGGACAGCTCTCACCACCTCCACAGATAACATCTGCTTCCAGCCACAATTATTTTCTGCCTGAATGACTACAGGAGCTCCCTCCTTCTGCCCCGTCTCCCTTACAATCCATTCCTAACCAATCAGCCAGCGTGACTCTTACAAAGAGAAGGCAGTTCATGTTACTGGTCTGCTTAGAGCCCTTCAATAATCTGGAGACTAAGGGCTGAAGTACCTCCTTCCACAATCATTCTGTTACCTCCTCCCACAAACATTCTGTTATCTCAACCTCCATTCCTATCACTCTCCCCAGTCGCTTTGCTCTGGTCTCTTGACCCATCTTCAGGGCCTTTGCATACATTGTCAGGGCTTGTGCACAGGTATCCTGTCTCAGGGCCTTTGCATGTGCTTGTACCACTGCTTGGAATGCTTATTCCCAACAAGGCTCACTTTGGGTTTTTGCTCAAACATGGCCTTCTCAGGGAGGCCTTCCCTGACCACCCTATTTTAAATTTCCCCAGCTCCCTCATCACCCCATCTCCACTTCCGCCTTACTTTTCTTCTTAGCACTTACTACCATCTAATGAATTATTTAGTAATTTGTCTCCACTCCTACTCCCAACACAAAAGTGCTAGAAAAGGAGGATGTTTGTTTTGATCTCTGTTGAAACTCCAGTGCCCAGAACAGCATCTAGAATGTAACAAGCACTCAAAAACATTTTTAAATAAAATCCAGAAGTAGCATTAGAAGAAAGATATATTCTATAAATAACGAAGAAAATGCCAACCAGAGTTAAGGTGGTTCTCTCTCCAGGGAGGCCACAGGAATGGGGAGGAAGAGAGGAAAGGAGACTCCTGCTTGGGGTTGCCAGACTTGCAATACTATTTGATTACCCCAAGCAAGACAAAATAGCAATTTCATCTGCTTCAACCAAATGCCTATAGTACTTTGAAGAAAACATAGAATCTTAAATTATTTTAAATAATTTTGGTATGGGGAATACAAAAAGAAAACTCAGAAGACAAAAGGAAGTGTATTCACAGATTTGGCTACGTGAAAAGAAAAAATATCTATGTGCTCTAAAATTTAGCACAGAAAAAATTAAAACACAACCAAAAGACCGGAAGAAAATGTTGGCAACAGAGAAGTGATGAATATTCATAACATAAGAAGAACTCATCAAATTAACAGAAGACTGACGAATAACCTAACAGGAGAAGGGGGCAAAGAAATGGTTAAGAGGAAAAAAAAAGTGAGAGGGGAAGGAAAACTACTAAAAAGTCCCACTATTACAATAAGTCACAGAACATTTTAACACGTTTGCTAAATACATATGTTTCTCATAAAACAGTTTCGCCATTTATGTTAGTATGTTGCTTATGAGCCTTGTATTAAAAACACATAAGATCTGTAGGCATTTTTAGGATTCGGCTTTTGGGGAAAAAACAATTCCACAAGATAATCTATTTTCTCAAGTTATTTGTAACAAAGTAACTTTTAGCAATATATGCTTTTTAAAATGAGAGACCATGATCAAACTTGCTTATTCTACAAAAGAACTAATGTCAAATCTCTGGTCAGTAGTCGAAGTGTTTCCATAAAATACGACACTTTTATCAGTAACACTATTTAGTTATCTGTCCTATTATTGCACCGTAGAAGGACGTATTCTTTTCTTTTTATATCATATATCTCTCTTCTCAGGTATCCTCCTATCTTAGCAGTATGTCGAGGAACTTCTAGGTGCACAAACCTTGAGTTGTCTCTTGCACACATTAGAATAAGCATTTAGACCAGGAAGACATAAAGAAATGCTGTCATGATGTTCATCTACTAAAACACACTAGCCACATTTTTCCCTTTGCCATACTCAAGGAAGGAAATGAAACTATTTTTTTCTAAGATCAAGAGTTGAATGGAGTGAATAGTATACTTTATAATCAGGGCTGGCATATTTAAAAGCCCATCAAAGCCAAGTAGGCAGAAAGACCTTAAGCTATCCATCTGCCAATAGGAATACATTTTACACAACAGCCCTTGAAAAAACATGTTACCCATTTTTCTCAAAATACTTTTGAGTCACTTTTATTTCCCCATGGTTGATAATACAGATACAAAGAAATACTTTACTATTACAGCACGAGCACCAGCACAACTTTTAAGAGAATGGTACAATCTATCTTGGAATTAGCAAGTAATGAGGAATGGTGTGGACTATAATGAACTGGAGTGCTCTTAATCTCTCCATTAAGGAATCAGTTATAATGCAACTCAGTTAATAATAGTAACTATTGTTATTGTTATTTTGAGATGGAGTCTGGATCTGTCGCCCAAGCTGGAGTGCAGTGGTGCCATCTTGGCTCACTGCAACCTCCGCCTCCTGAGTTCAAGCGATTCTCCCGCCTCCGCCTCCTGAGTAGCTGGGATTACAGGGGCCTGCTACCACATTCAGCTAATTTTTGTATTTTTTAGCAGAGACAAGGTTTTGCCATGTTGACCAGGCTGGTCTTGAACTCCTGACCTCAGATGATCCACCAGCCTCGGCCTCCCAAAGTGCTGGGATTACAGGCCTGAGCCACCTCACCCCACCTCAGCTAATTATTAACATCAGGAAATGAAGGCCTATTTTGCACAAACCTTTTGTTCTGCCAAAGGAGCCAGAAATTTTTAAATTTCTCAATTTCTAGGTCTAACAAAAAGTATGGATCTTTGTCCAAATACAGTCTGCAAAGTGTCTGGGAGCCTTCAGAGTATCCATGAGCCATGGGTCTGATACGAACTGGTACATGATTCATGCTATGCTCATTCTGCTTAGATAGTCCCCTATTTTCACCTCTAATTGGGTGATGTAGATGGTCTCGTGGAAGCACAGAGCTCACCACCTTTTCCAAACAAGTAATTTTGCTGGGCCATGGGATATCTGTATGCTTAACTTCACCTGCTAATGCCAAATTTTTTTATCTAAACATTCCCATTGTCTTAATTATACCGAATCTAGTCTTATTTGGGCTTTTTTCTCTAATGCAATTGATCGCTAAAACAGTGTTTCTAGACTATTATCTCTCACCACTAAAAGCAGAGAACTTATCAGGACACCTAACTACAGTAGTGGGGGAAAAAGTAAGAAGAGAAATGTAGGTGAAGATAAGTTTGATGCCTTTAACAATTTCTAGATAGTCTTGCTTTTGTTTATATTAATAACATACCTTGGCATCTATGAACTGAAGATTTCCTTAGAAGTTAGTTATAGGTTGATTATATTGGGGACTGTTCAGCCATGGTTATTTAGAGGAGTTATGGGAATGATAAGTCATAAGGAAACATAATCAAAACGATATTTGAAAGAAAAAGTTATTTAGAAGCTTTGAATCATTCACAGTGAACCACAATTATTTCCTTTTTCAGATATTCAATTCTTTACCATTGGCTCCATCATCTCTGCCTACAAAAATGATTGTATTATCCTCTCTCCCACTGGAACTCTCCTATCCTCAACTATAAAAACTGCCTTGGACTCAACTGCTATCCTTCTTCTGCTGTCAACTCTGTCACTCCTTGACACCTTGCAATTTGGCTTCCTGTGAAAACGTTTCTCAGATGTTATCAGTGATTGCGTGTTGCCAAATTCAATGACATTTTGTCTGAACTCATTTTCTTTACATGCTCTCAAGAAACCTGTATTTCTGATCACCCCTTGCTTCTGCACACCAGTGTATAATATATCTACTGATTAAATACTCATTTTACAAAACTGCTAAATGCTACAAGAGAGACACAGATTTAAAATCCATATTTTGTTCTTTGGACAAAATTTTGTACAAAGAATAACACTAAGTGCCAAAATCAGGCAAAACTTTAATAAATGTGCAAATTACTTAGCCTAACACTTACGATTTCACATTATCCAGTACCAAACTAAATTTCTACATATACCAAACTTCAATATGCCCAGTGCTCAGCAAGTCATTTCTTTCCATGCTATTTTCTTCTACTTTATCCCCTGCACTAACTGAAATTACACCTAACCTTTGGGGTCCCTGGTTGATTCAGGCTGAGATGATCACCTCCTTCTCTGAATCTCATTTTATGTGACAGTCATCAGATAGTGTGTTATGCCACAGCTATCTATAATCCCTACTGTCTGACTGACCAACTATAAGCCCTTAAAAGCAGGGAGTAGGTACCACTCTTTCTATTTCTGAGAGAAGTAGAAGCGTGCAGTGATGGCCGTCCATGTCTTCACACCTCCCTGTACCCACGCTCTCAGGGGTTCTCCTTCCACAGTAACCCTGGCTTGGCCATGAAGTTTGTTTCATCCAATGAGATATTAGCAGGTCTTATGCAAGCTGAGGCTTCCTGAGCATTTACATCCTGGAGACTGTTATCTCTTGCTGTTCTCTGGAACTCTGAGACCATTGCATGGGCCAGCTTTGTAGAATGTGAAAGACTCCATGAAATACAAACAAGTTCACCCACCTGAGCACCCCCAAACCAACCAGACCACAGCCAAGACCCCAGACTGAACAGATCCACCAAGCTGAGCCAGGCCAGAAGAACCACATTGCTGACCACAGCATCATGAGAATAAATGCTTCTGTTTTAAGCCATTACAGTTTCCGGTAATGGAGGGGGAGGTGTTAAGGGATGTACAGGGTATCTGGCACACTGTATTATTCTGAGATGAGTAAAGAATTACTATAATTTTAATAAAATCTCTCTCATCATCCAATTCTTTCTTAGTAGATTTTCTCTAGCCTAGAAACTGAAGTACTCCATATGTCTGCAAAGGGTTTTCTAGTTTGTTTTGTAAAATGAAAAATCAAAGGGCGGCAATTATAAAAGATACAGTACAAATATTCTGTCTCGGCAGATGGGGATGTAACTTCAGGATGCTCCATTTACCATCTTTGAGTCCTCAGATAAATACTGTAAACTTTCTAGCCCTTTGTTTCCTTTTCTTAAAATAAATGCAATACCACTAACCTCACAGTATTAGAGATAATACACAGTAAATACCAAATACCATTTCTGGTGCATTTCTTCAATAACCAGGAGATATTATCATCATACATAATTATTAATCTTAAAATAAGAGAGCTGAAGTCGCTGATCTCTAAATGTGTTTCTGGCTGGGCATGGTGGCTCATGCCTATAATCCCAGTACTTTGGGAGACTGAGGCAGGTGAATCGCTAGAGCTCAGGAGTTTGAGACCAGCCTGGGCAACATGGTGAAACCCCATCTCTATTAAAAATACAAAAAAAAGTAGCCGGACACGGTGATGCAGGCCTGTAGTCCCAGCTACTTGGGAGGCTGAGGTGGGAGGATGGTTTGAGCCTGGGAGGCAGAGGTTGCAGACAGCCGAGATCGTGCCACTGCACTCCATACTGGGTGACAGAGCCAGACCTTATCTCAAAAAATAATAATAAAATAAAAGTTTGTTTCTATACCATTCATTCACTCTCACTACTAAAAGCAGAGAGTTTATCATAATGCTTCTATGTGGCAAGAGTAGGAAAGTTTGAAAGTAAAACATTGGGGAAGATCATTTTAATGCCTTGAGCAATTTCTAGATATTTTTGTATATAACAACCCTTGGCATCTCCAAACTAGAAATTTTTTCTATCAATACAGATTAGAAAGTTTGTCATAAGGCTTCATTATATTTGGGGCTGCTCAGTCAATGTTTGCTTAGGAGGGACGGTGGGAATAAGAAGTCATAAGAAAACATACACAAAAAATGGCTGGGCGTGGTGGTTCACGCCTGTAATCCCAGCACTTTGGGAGGCCAAGGTGGGCAGATTGCTTGAGGTCAAGAGTTTGAATCCAGCCTGGCTAACATGGCAAAACCCCGTCTCTACTAAAAGTACAAAAATGAGCCAGGCATGGTGGTGGGTGCCTGTAATCCCAGCTACTCGGGAGGGTGAAGAAAGAGAATCGCTTGAACCCAGGAGGCAGAGGTTGCAGCGAGCTGAGACTGTGCCACCGCACTCCAGCCTGGGCGACAGAGTGAGACGCCATCTCCAAAACAGTAACAATGACAACAAAAAATAAGCAGAAAGTTGTTGGGAAGAAAAAGGTTAGAAGTGTTGAATAATTCACAATTAACCAGGCAATTAGAAAAGTCCAGATGCCATTAACTGCGTAAAACTGCTTAGTGCCAATAGGATGTTTTCTAATCCTCTATCAGAAACTATATAATTATTTTTACCTTATATCAAAAATATAAATTAGATAATATAAAGATAGGGCATCTGGAACATTTCCGGAATATAATAACCAAAGCACACTAGGAAACCCTTTGTGTCCAGCCCATTGAGCCTGTGTAACGTGAAGGTGCGTGCCACCCCCAACGAACCTCAGGGCATGCGAGTGCAAATGCGCTCATTTCAGATAAAACAAGGTAATGACTTCAAGGAAAGCAACAAAAAGAAAGAGATCCTCTTTCATGGCCAAGTGCTCACCTATATAGGTTCCACTGTTGTTACCAGCATAGTCAGCATCTTCTGGATGGAGTGCAAAAGCATACAGAACAAAAGCCAAGAAATAAAGCAGAACAGTTAGAAGGCCAGCCGCAGATGCAAAAAATAAACCACTTAAAACAATTAGGTAAAGCACAGCATAGAACAGCCCTCGCAATGCCACTCTTAAACATAAAACAGTTTGTTTTATATTTAAGTTTAAAGTGATATTTTGAAATATCATGCAGGGTTGTTTTTTTTTTTAATTCCCCCAACTTTCTTTGATGGTTCTTGGTGCAGTTCCAAGAAAAATTATACACGACTTCTCAGATATATATATATATTTTGAGACGGAGTTTCGCTCTTGTCGCCCAGGCTGGATTGCAATGGCACGATCTCGGCTCACTGCAACCTCCACCTCCCGAGTTCAAGTGATTCTCCTGACTCAGTTTCCTGAGTAGCTGGGATTACAGGCACACACCACCACGCCCAGCTAATTTTTGTACTTTTAGTAGAGACAGGGTTTCACCATATTGGCCAGCTGGTCTCAAACTTCTGACCTCAGGTGATCCACCTGTCTCGGCCTCCCAGAGTGCTGGGATTACAGGCATGAGCCACCACGCCCAGCCTATATTTTCAAAGTTAAAAAAATGATGCTACTTGATCCCCCAAAGTAAATTTATTTGTGTAAATCAGGCTCTTTGATAATAGGTAAAAATATAGCACTTATTTTGGCTCATTGGATTAGACAGAAAGGTTAAGATGAAAATATGTCCTTTCTATTGATAAGTAGAGATTTCCTGTTGGGAAGTAACATGGGAATGATATTGCTTTTATAAAAAAGAACTGATAAAAACATTTGTAAAGTAAGCAATGTGCTAGTATTTTGAAGTTAAATAAATACTGGGCTATAAGTATCTTAAAAACTTTATTTAAGTAATTGGGTACTTATTATTTTAGGCCTCTTTTTTCTGGAACTAGCAGCATAGACTGCACAAAATTCAAATAATTGAGAAGATGCCCATAGACCCTACGTCAAAATAAATCTGTCAATGTATTTGAATACTGTTTATTTCATTCATATTTGAGACTACTGACAGAAGAAAAATATAATTTACTATTTCAGATTACATTCTATATTTCTGCTGCATAAAGAAAAAAAACATGTATCTCTTTCTAAAACAAAGTCTAACCACAATTTTTGGTATTGTAATGTCAAGATGGAAGATTAGAGGTACAACAGAGTATTTTTATAAGTTGCTTGCTATATTCCATTTAATCCTGCGTATATGTGCACTAAATAAAATTACTAGACTATGCAGGGTAACTTATACATGTACCTTTAATTTCCTCTGAGAAGCACAAAGAAAATGAGAAAGGAAATGATTAAATGTGCAGAAAATACAATTAAAATAGGAAGATGTTGCACCCAAGAAAAAACAAAAAAAAAATCCACCTACCACACTCAACTGTTTCCTCATCTTAGAAAAGCCAAAGGAAAAAACAAATGTATTTTAAATGTTTCAAAATTATCAGTCAACAAATAAACAGAATTTATGTATTTAGGCTGCACTGTAGATCTGTTTTAAAAAGAATGCATACACTTGAGTTGTCAAAACATAGTCCTTACATAGCTTATTAAATAACCAAATGGGAAAAATAACCAGAACATAAATCTTAAGCATTTTTTTTTCAAAATACTATCTTTAATAAGGGGATTATATTTATTTTCATAGAACAGTTTTGGGTTTTTTTTGTAAATCAATCTGTTGAATACTTAAAAGAAATTTCTTGACAAAAACAGTGGAAAGAAGAAAGGATATTAGAAACAACAAATTTTGTCCTTAACATATCTAAATATCCTGTAAATTTAACAATAACCTGACAATTATCAATGTAATTACACATATCAAATGAGTTATGCAGAATCATTTCTTTTCATTCTGTCTATATTATCTGATGAAAGGCATTTTAGAAAGTAATCCTAAACAGTTCCTAAATTACTAATAGGATAGCAATTTAAAATAGGACTTCGGAGACTCACTTTAAGGTAAGGGTGGAAAAAGTACTGGCAATATTGTGGAGGCGAATTGAACTATGAGTCAAGGTAAAACGCATTTCACTACATGACCTCAGAGGAAACAGGAGTGATCAGAACAGTTCTCTTCTCCCTTATCCATCCAAGCTACAGAATAGTGGCCAAAGAAAACACTTCTAGGAAAGTGTATACCATTGTATTTTTATTTTCCAAATACCTATGGATCCTTACACTATGTTGGCTTGGTTTGACCAGTATTAGCAAACATCACAAGCAAGTAATTATTTTTCAGGCTCGTGTTTTGAATCACCAAGTTGTGACTTTATTTATGCTCATGTGACAGGTAGCTCTACCTGTCATGTGAATCTAAAACAAATTGTTAGAAAACAAAGAATAAACTATATGATGCGGTTTATGCAAACAGCTAGGCATGATGGACACTGGATGGATCATTTTGAAATCTCATGTACTCTGTTATAAAGTGAGTTGTTAAGCATGGAGTCTATTTTTTGATAGAACCAATAGGATAGATTGAATACTGCACCCTCAATTAAAGACTTAGAGCCATGGAAGTCAAATGATAAAAGCCATATCACAAAAACCAACAAAAAATTAAAACACCAACGCCAATTCACAAAGAAATCTGTAATTTATGTTACATATAGTATATATGTAATATTCTAATAAAATGTCATGAATATGCTGTATAAATTTGCAAAAGAATGTTTCGCCATAAAATTTTTAAGTAGAAAGAGAATGGTATTTTTTATATTACTGATATAACCCCACACATGTATTCAGTAGCAAGTATCATGCTTAATAAACATCTAGTAAGAAAAGGAAAGGAACGGAATATCTTTGACTTAGCAAGTTTGAACAAAGAGGAAAAAACATACAAAAGGTTGATCTCAGAAGAGAGTTGGGACAGTTGTGTGATTATTACTATGTAGAAAGCACTATTCTGTGTATACTAAATACACAAAATTATTTAATTCCCAAACAATGTATGAGGTCAGTACTATCATCCCCATTTTTTCAGATAAGAAAGAACCTTATAGTGAATTCTCATAATTTTATGTTGCTTTGACATCCATTGTGAATCTAGGCTTAACTTTCTCATATCAGAAACAGGGCTTAGTCACCTTTGACATAGCTTCAGCTCTCTGCCTGCTTCCAGTTCCTCAAGGCAGCCCATCCAGAAATCTGCCTCATACAACTGCCTGCTGGCAACCACCTTGCTATGGGATGTACAGATACAGACTATTTGACTCTATACCCCAAATGGACCGTGCAGATATGCTGCAGTGACCACCTCTCAGTCACAGCATAACTCCATGGAACTCATGCCTGCTTTCTTTACACCCACTAATTAGAACTCCCAGAAGGAAAACTTGCTTGGGTAATGCCCTGGACCCCAGTGAAGGTTTTGTCCCCCCCATCTCTCTTGCTCCCCACACACTGGTTGAATCTGTGTCCCAGACAGCTCCC
This sequence comes from Aotus nancymaae, assembly GCF_030222135.1. Lineage (NCBI taxonomy): Eukaryota > Metazoa > Chordata > Mammalia > Primates > Aotidae > Aotus > Aotus nancymaae. The sequence continues at coordinate 7,292,346 of NW_026988492.1, read as the reverse complement.
CTCTTCCTGTTGGCCCTGTGAGGCATGCTGCCCTCCTGTCCAGGATCTGTGAGTAATACACTGCCTCTGATATTTCACGCACTCCTGCTATTTCATGTTGCCTCCTCTGTGTCTCACCTGCCGGACACGCCTGAATCTAAGGTTTTTCTTGGTCAGGACATTCCTAGAGAGTGAGTGACACAGGTCGGACAAGAGCCCCAAGACTGTCTGTCAATATAATCAAGTCCCTGTGAGAGAGGACATTTGGTCACAGGTGGACACTTAGGCATTAGGCCTTCCACCAGGAGAAAGAAGTATCCCATGAAAGGCACCACTGCAGAGAGCAACGAGCACCTCCCCTGCATCAGGGCAGGGCTAGAGTATATAGCCACTCCCTAGGGAGAGCTCAAGAACTAATCAGAAAGAAAAAAAAATACAAACCACTCGTACATGTTAAAATTGGGATTTGGACCTATGCCATCTGGCTCGAGTCTTGAGTTTTTAATTCAATGCTATGCTAATCATGGCAAAACCACATTTTGATTACTCAAGTCTCTCACTAGAAATGGGCAGGAGAGAAGTCGAGGGACATGATGTTTCTTCCAAGTTTCCTATCGACTTAGCATGACCTCCCACTGCCCCACCAGCCCATCCCCTATCCAAAGGGAGAGTCTCTCACCAGGAGTAGCTGGGGAGAGCCAGCTCCTCTCCCCAGTGTCATCAAGAGTCCACCATCTGCTATCTTCAAGCACATTAGAGCAGGAGAGGGAAGTCAGAAAAATCACAAAGTGGGGGCCAAGAAGGTTTCACAAAGATGAATGTGGCTGAGTACAGTGGCTCGTATCTATAATCCCAGAACTGTGGGAGGCCAGGGAAGGAGGATCACTTGAAGCCAGGAGTTTGAAATCAGCCTAAGCCACATAACGAGATTCCATCTCTAGATAAAATTTTAAAAATTAGCTGGGGGAGGTGGTGCACATCTGTAGTCCCAGCTATTCAGGAGGCTGAGACAAGAGGATTGCTTGAGTCCAGGACTTTGAAGCTGCAGTCAGCTATGATGGCGCCACTGCACTCAAGCCTGGACGACAGGGTGAGAGCCTGTCTCAAAAAAAAAACAAAACTTTTTTTTTTAAGAGAGAGATAAATATGCTGTCTTCAGAGAATGGACTAGAAAGGTTGTTGTGAAAAGCAAGTGGTGAGCCCTGCACAGTGGACAGTGGTAAATGTCCCATTCCACTGGATGTCACTCTGCAAGGGACATGTGTCTTTGACAAGTGGAGAAACTGTGTCTATACTAGTGTGCTATTATTCACATGGGCAAATTCCCATACTAAAAACCCCTTTCCTAAATGTCCCACCCCCTACTGCAATCCCTCCTAAAAGTCTGCAATAATCCACAATCACAGATCAGATCCCTAAGAGTTAACCAACGCTTTCTAACCTGCATGGCATTGGGTCTCTAGGACAAAATACAAGAGACAATAGGGCTGAGAACCCTTCCTATGTGAAGACTAGAAGCATCTACCCTGAGAGTGTTTCAGAAGAAACATCTTCAGGAATACCAGGAGAACACAGTTCACTGAGATTAAACATGAGCAGTAACAATGAGAAGGTTCTGAACCTCAACCACCTAGTGATGTAAGTGATTGGATGTGAAATTTACAACTTAGTCCATCTACACCTCTTTCCACACAAACTCTGAACTCTGGCATCTTCCAAATAGTATTAGTATTAGGGGAAAAAATACGTTAGATATTTTTTAAAACCCCATGTGTTTCTGTTTATACAAGACCCTATCAATATTAAGAAAATATCTCACAATGTTTTAGACAAATTTCATGTAATGGCATAAGCAACGTATTTGTTTTTGAATTAACTTTATGTGTGAAAACAACAAATAAAATTACTTAAGAATCCAGAAAGAAGGAGCTTACTCAACTTGAAAAGCTTTATTACAATGACTTGTAGCATCCTGTGATATATTATTTTTAACTGTTGGACCTTCCAGACTATTGGTACTGTATGCAGTGAATTAGTTTTTTTACTCAGTATTTAAATTCATTTGTTGCCTATTGTGATTATCAACTGACAAATGCCTGTCTTCGAATAAACTAGGTTATACCTTGCTTAAATGGATACCCTTTGGCTTCAGTTAAATATTTTCTTTTGGCCAGATGTGATGGCTCATGCCTGTAATCTCAGCCTTTGGGAGGCTGAGGCAGGTGGATCACGAGGTCAGGAGTTTGAGACCAGCCTAACATGGTGAAACCCTGTCTCTACTAAAAATGCAAAAATTAGCCGGTCATGGTGGTGGGCGCCTGTAATCCTAGCTACTCGGGAGGCTGAGGCAGGAGAATTGCTTGAATCCAGGAGGCGGAGGTTGCAGTGAGCCAAGATTGCGCCACTGCACTACAGCCTGGGTGATAGAGCAAGCTTCTGTCTCAAAAAAAAAAAAAAAAAAAAATTCTTTTTACCTGCATAATAACAATCATGACCAATTAAAACAAATTCTACAATAAAATATTTTGTGTTTTCCTTTCTAATCTTTAAATGGTTGAAAAATTGTACATTTGTTTCTTTGACTACAAAAATTCTTTTAAGAGTTATTTTATAAAACAAAAATTTTGAATTAAGGTTATTCAGTCAGCAATATTAGACACTTTTAGGTTCTTATACTTTGATAATTACAAAAGGAAATGACACTATAAAAAATCATGCTTGAGGCCGGGTGCGGTGGCTCAAGCCTGTAATCCCAGCACTTTGGGAGGCCGAGGCGGGTGGATCACGAGGTCAAGAGATCGAGACCATCCTGGTCAACATGGTGAAACCCCGTCTCTACTAATACAAAAAATTAGCTGGGCATGGTGGCGCGTGCCTGTAATCCCAGCTACTCAGGAGGCTGAGGCAGGAGAATTGCCTGAACCCAGGAGGCGGAGGTTGCAGTGAGCCAAGATCGCGCCATTGCACTCCAGCCTGGGTAACAAGAGCGAAACTCCGTCTCAAAAAAAAAAAAAAATCATGCTTGAATATTCTGTTGTAAAATACATTACATGGATAAGAGCTTTTTCTTGCTCCTTCCTGAAGACTGTATATACTGGATTTAAATATTTAATATAAATTACATCCTATTGAAGTTAAAGTTAAATTAATTTTCTGTCATTAGGAAGACAATTCTTAACTCATAGTTAGATTTCAATAGAAAAGAAACAAACAATACTTCAAAAAAATTCGTATTTTTTTCTTAACGGGTAGGTAACATATGCAACCAAACTATAAAAAGAAGCTTTAGAAAGAAAATTAGAGTACTTTAAATTATATTGACACAAGAAATGCAAGCTGCCAAGTTTCTGTCAAGCAAAACTACTCCTACATGCTATCTGGGACATAAGATTCACTTTTACTCATTTCCAGAACACTTAAGCTACATCTTTTATGTAATAATCTAAAAGCTGGTCATCTAAAAGAAAATCTATCAGACTTCAAGGTCTGCATTACTAATACAAATCCATTATGTGGGAACCTATCGTTAGATGATGGAGAGGGGGAAACAAATTTCCATTACAAATATCTTTGTTGGATAAGCAATTCTTCCAAAAAATAGGAGGAGGAGAAAGAGGAGGACACAAGTCCTTATATCCAGCTACTAAGACTTAGAAAGATTTTAGGTTTAAGAGTTCATGTTTTAGTTTTCAGGAATTTTTTATTTTAAGAGGTAATTTTTTTTTTTTTTTTGGAAGACTTTTTTATTCTCCTGGGTTGATATTAGATACACCAAGATTCTTAAGTGGAAGAAATAACCAAGCATCAAAGATGAATCTGACTTACACTTATGAATTTTGCATAAGGAAGTTAGTTTTAAAGCCTACAGCGGTTGTTATTATCACGGCTCCTGATTTTACTTACCTTGGAGCCAAGAACTAGAGCTCTAGCACAAATACAAATATGCAAAGATAATAAGATTGGGATGTGCCCTTTCTTATTTACTTCTATGTTGATATTAACTGAAACCCTCTAGTTCCAGAGCCATCTTCCATGAACTTTTCCTCCCTGCAAACTTAAGTTACGGTGATACAGTACAAATAAAATAAAGAGCAAAATAGAGAATAAGAAAAAGAGTAATACAAGCAATCACTTTGTGAAAAAAGTTAACTGGCTAATTTGGTAAATGCTATTACATGACTAGATTCATTAATTCAAATCTGATATTTAAAATTTCATCCTAGGTTTTAAGTACACTTGTAAAAATTAGTGGAGAAAGTTTTTATCATTGTATTTTAAAAATAAATTTATAAACACCTACATGATAGAATTATTCTTCCTTTAAAAATTTTACATTAAATCAGAAACTTTTTAAAAACCGTATTCTATTAATATTCAAAATCATAAAAACAAAAGATTTTATGCCAATTTGCTGTTTTTCTTCATGGCATTTTCCTATAATTCAGCAAAGGGCATAATAACATAAGTATTCTAAAACCCTAAGTACCAAATATTGAAATCCAGAAAGTAGTGAATCAGATGGCCTTTACAAGTTTTAGCTATGTAAAGAATCATCATCAAAACATAGGTTAAAGTGCTTTTAAATGCATTTAACATGTTCAGAATCAATACAATGATTTATGCATAATTTTTAACGTTATGTGAGACAATATTCAAGAAAATTTCAAGTAGAATTTCAATTCTTAATTTTCTATTTCTCACAGAAATATATTTTCCCTCTGAACAAGGCCATGTTTGTTAGATGCTTATGCTTTAATAAGGATAATTTTGACCAGATTTATTTGAAAATAAATAACATATATAAAAACAAATAATGCATCTCTCAGTTTGAATCAAAAGCTAGTTTAATAAAAAAGAGAGAGAGAGAAGAAAGAAAGAGAGGAGGACCAGCAAACATTTCTGAATGGAATTTAAGAGGCAGAAACGGCAAAAAACCAAATCAGTCAAATGAGGACACTTCAGTAAAGATAAATGCTAGAATAAACATTTATCAGATGCAAATACTGAAGTATTAACATAAAAAAGAAATTATACAAATCAACAGACAAAATGACTGTTACAATTAATACTTCTACACACACACACACACACACACACATACACACACACACACACCCCCCTCACCTTCACATGCTATACAGAAACCAGTTTGGAAGAGCTATTAAAAAGCAATGTATCCCTTTTGTATAGTTCTTTCAAAGAAACACATATACACTTATCAAAACTTTTGAATCAATGAAAATTCATAATAATATCAAACAGTAAATTTCTAAGTTGCCTAGGACTTAGAGTTGATCCAGATTCAAGTATAATTATATTTATTTCATTTTTAAGTTACACATATCTTATCCCACATATATCAAATATATTAGAAATGTGTAAGCCCCCTATTTAAAAATCCCTTAAAAAGCAAATCAGGTGGATACGTCAAAACTCCTTTCTGTTGGTGAGTTGGCTAGTGAAAAGTCATCACGCTTACAAACAATGCAATGTTCTCATGAAAGCTTTAAGCTTTCTGATGTCAGAAGATGTGTAGCATTCTGTGACAAGGGTTTTTCCCTTGTGCCCAGACTTAATGTAGCAAGAACAAGCAGGCTTTTGAATCAGTGCTCCACTTTAAGCATTTGCCTGCTTGTGAGATTTATACTCAACTACAGTTTGGCTCCCTTCTAATGTGATTCCTGGGCTATACGCTTCTGCAAACTGACAGAAATCACAGGAGATGTGAAAAATGCAACAATACTAAAAACAGATGTTGGTGTAAAATTCCAGGGCCATTTACTTGGTCATTTCACTGTTTAATGTACAACTTCTATGCTGAAAACAAAGGGCTGGTTTTTTCCTCTTAAAATACCTAGAACCATGAAATATCTAGAGGAGGTGAAATAGGAAATTTATGGGATGGGGACTTGAGGAGGTGGGTGGTGAGAAGTAAAGAAAAGCTGACAGAAGGTTAGGTTGAAAGAAGAAAAAAAGTGCTTAAATCCACACTATGTTTTTCAGTAGTCATAGAGTAGCCATCCTTCGTCTTTCTCTCATTTTCTTTTAATCTAGTCCAGTGATAACTCCAAATGGATAGGCTAAAGGTCAGAAGTATTACGATCTGGGGATGAGACAGGAATTAAGAACAATTGGTCTTGAGCATAGTTGCTTTTGTGCCAAAGAAAATGGTAGATTTTGTTTCTCCCTAATCTTTACCAAAAAATACCTAACCCAAACCTTCTGTCTTTGAAAAAATAAAAGAGCTGCATTTTAGGTGACATTTAATAAAATACCTACATTTGGAAATCAAAGAGAGTAGTAATAGCAGTTACTTTCTTAAAGAGTGAGTCATGGATTTATTATTAACAACCTCAACCACCCTTTTCTTCAAAAGATTCACATTAATATTCCACATATGAATCTCGTATTTATTTGTTCCTGAGAAATGATGACCCCAAAGTTATTGCTAGAGTAATATAGGACCCTTTGTTCTGCCACGAGCACCTGCTTTAATAGTAAAAAATAAACAGCAGGGTTTGGTTACTCTATATTCTTATTAACAAACTTACATGACTTCCTGTTGGAAACTTTCAGGGGCTGAACCAATATTTCTGGTCGTCTCAGAGCCAGTCTCCTGGGAGAAAGAAGTCAACATGCCTATCAATTTTCAGCACAGGTCCAAGGTGAATACAACATCAAAATATTTAGTGTTAAGAAAAAACTTAAAGGTTAGATAAAAAATGAATGCAATGCAATCTATTCAAATTAAGAAACAAATAGTCCACTTTCACATTTTTGTAAATTATCTTCCCTCCCTCCAAAACCAACGGTCTTTTTTTTTTCCACCTTTCACATCAACATGGTTTCAAGATATTAATGTGCTATTTTCCATTTGCTTCATAACAAAAAATCTAATATGACCCGGTACTGTCATATTATTTTTGGTCATTCATCATACTTAGTTAGACAAAACAGAAATCCAAACCCAAGGGATAAAAAATTCTAAGGCAAGGTTTTACAGCATATTTTATCACATCAATGCTAGAATGATATTTTGCAGAGAACAAAAGGTCAGCTGGAGAAAAGCCATTATTATGTACCGGTAGCTCACCTTTCCTGGAAATGCTTTGAGGGGATCAAGCCTGCCCTGGGATTGGCATCACCTTCGTGTTTTGCTTGCCACCAAGTTGCATCATCTTGGCTCATAATCTGAAGAATATCTCCCTTTTTGAAAGAAAGCCCAGCTTCCTTACATGGAATTGCCTTATCCTCATTAGGATTATAGTCAAAGAGGGCTTTGATAAACATCTGGAAGAAAAGTTTCACTGAAGATGAATAAAGATAAAAAATATACATGAAATGCCCTGTATTCTCCTAACTCTGATTCAAAACATAATAATTTTAAAACTAGAATATTAAAAGAAATGCGTAGTGACAAAGTGGATATGTGTTTGATGGAAAAACACGACTTCCCTCCCACACACACAAAAAATGTTTTTAAGCAATGATTACCTTGCCTTCTTTTGATGGTGTCTCCTCTTTGATGCCGGGTATAATCTTAAATGTAATTGCTCCCTGAGACTGAGCCTGGTATTAGATGAAAGAAAGAGTTATAAGAAAACCAGAGCCAAGGAAAAATAAGGTAAAATAGGTAGAAACTGAAATGCATCTGAAAATTTACAAGCTTGGGGTTTCTACTCTTAGATAGACTAAACGGAGGAAACCTTTTTTGTAGAAATTCCTGTAATGTGAGAAAGAAAGCTCTGAAGTTTGTAGAGTAACTTAAAAAACATTAACTCCTAAATCCACTTTTACTTCCTGTGTATTTTTAAACTGTCACTAAATAGATTCTCATCCAAGTTTCCTCAAAATAGAAACACACAAAATATGCACAACACCTTAAATAAACACGGTATTAAATGACTAGAATAGATCATGTATAAAGGGCTGAGTTCAGTGGCTCATGCCTGTAATCTCAGCGCTTTGAGAGACCAAGGTGGCAGGATCACCTGAGTCCAGGAGTTCGAGACTATTCCGGGAAATATGGCAAAACCCCAATCTCTACAAAAAAAATTAAAAATTAGAGGAGTGTGGTGATGAGGTTAAGGTCTCTTGAGCCCAGGAGTTCAAGGCTGCAGTGAGCTGTGATTGCACAACTGCACTCCAGTCTAGGCGACAGAGCAAGATGCTCTCTTAAAAAAAAAAAAAAGGTGGGGAATAATGTACAGGATGGTTCAGGCAGTTACATTTAAGTATCAGCATCCATGTTTTGGGGAACAAAATACCTATATTGTTCAATAGTGTGGTTATAAAACACATTATTCAGTTAGTGGCCATACCTATCAGAAAAAAACCATAAAGAACATTCATATCTATTGTATTCTGGTGAGTAAAACGTAGAGATTCATTGCAAGATGAAACGATTGAGTATCTATTCTAACTTCATTAAAACGAGTACCAGCAGTCACAAACTTTTGTTATCTCAGACAAGATCTCTCTTTAAATATACTCTCATGTCATTTTCTGTCTCTCTCTTTTTAGCACTTACTGCAGCCATATTTAATTATTTATGCAATTATTTCTTAAGATATGTTACTCCTGCCAAATTGTAAGCTCCACAAAAGCACCAAATACTTGGCACATTTGAAAGATATGTACTGACTGTCAATTTCCATGGTAGAAATACTTTCATTATAGCCAATTTCGATTCACCAGCATGAAGTTCATGAAAGCTGAATTGGGAAATGGTGCATGCAGTCAGCTTTGGCAGCCCTTAAGAAGGCAGCTCTAGTGCAACACAGTAACTTAAGTAAAATGGGATTCTGTATACATAAATAACAGAATTGTATAAAGGGTTGATTTATTTCAAAATAGCAATATCATTGCTATTGCTTATCATAAAAGGCACTCACAAATCTTAAGAATTCTTATACTGTAATACTGAATTGCATTGGTAGAGAGAAAACAAGTCTTCTCTATAATCTCCTCTTATTTTTCTAGTTTTTGTTATGTGTTTTTTTTTTTTTTAAATGGATCTATGGTCCTTACGACAGTGTCATTTATAAAGAAGTCAATCTATGTTAGCAATTGTTATTATTATTACTGCTAAGCCATATAGGTCTATCTCTCATTGTGATTGCCTCACAATAACCTAGGATATAGATGAATGATTACTTGATCAATGCAACTTTCTTGGTAGTTTCCAAATGTTTTAAAAATATTTTGTTTATACACATTTACCAAATTATTGCTGGAGGATTAATTTTCAGCAGTTGAATTTCTTGTTTAAAGGGTATGCACATTTAAAATTTTGATAGTTTCAGATCACAAAATGTTCTACTAATAATTTATTCCATCCCCAAATCATTAAATATATCTATTTTCCTATACCCTGACCAACTCTAAGCATCATCAAGCTTTCCAACCTCAAGTAACCCGACACTTTCCAGATATCTATGTTTTCTTTTGTAAAGTATTTGTCCAAATGCTTTCCTGACTTTTCTGTAAATGCTTTTCTTATTGATTTTTATCATCTCCCTCTATGTTGAAATATTACCCTTTTATTACATATATAGAAAATATTTTTCCTACAATCTCATTTGTGTTTTATGTTTCTTTATGGTACCTTTTTTTCTGCAAAGAAAGTTTTGAATTTGAGTAGACACATCTGTTATATTTCTATTTGATTTTCATATCAAGGTTACAAAGTCTTTTTCTACCTTGTAATTATAAAACTTTATATTACATTCATCTGTTATTTTTCTATTTGATTTTCATATCAAGGTTACAAAGTCTTTTTCTACCTTGTAATTATAAAACTTGTATATTACATTTTATTGTGCAATTTTTGTGATAATTTTGCACTTAAATATTTAATTTGCTGGGAATTTATTTTTACGTATTGTGTAAAACAAAAATTGACCTTATTTTTTTCTCAGTCATTAACCTCATACCATTTATGAAATGGTTCCATTGTCTTCCCACCGATTTAAAATACCACCTTAACCATATACTAAATTTTCATTTATACAGAGATCTGTTTTGAGACACACTCAAACCTCTTCTAGTTGCTATAGGTTTCCAGTATGTTTTCATATTTAAAAGAGTTTCCCTTGCTTTTATCTCACAAATGGACTTTAGAATAAATACTGCCAAGGCCTAAAATAATTTTATTCAAGTGTCAGATTTCAAGACATCTAAATTAGTTTGACTAATCTGTGTTGCTATGATCCATAGCCTAGAATATGGTGGTGTCAATGGGAGGAAGACAAAGATAAATGCATCACCAACCACAGTGTAGATGCCATCTGCTAAGTACAGATTCAGGACAGGTACTAAATTTTTTTTTTTTTTTTTGGTTTTTTTTTTTTTGAGACCCAGGCTGGAGTGCAGTGGCTCGATCTCAACTCACTGCAACCTCCATCTCCCAGGTTCAAGCAGTTCTCCTGCCTCAGTGTCCGAAGTAGCTGGGACTACAGGTGCCCACCACCATGTGCCGCTAATTTTTTTTTTTTTCCCTTTAGTAGAGACAGGTTTCACCATGTTGGCCATGCTGGTCTTGAACTACTGATCTCAAGTGATCCGCCTATCTCAGCCTCCCAAAGTGCTGCAATTGGGATTACAGGCATAAACCACTATACTCAGCCCTAAAACTCTTTATATATACTACCTCATTTAATCCTCAAAACACTCCAGATGGATAGTTACCTCTTATTCCCATTTTGTAAATGAAAACACTGAGGGATGAATAGATTAAGGTATTTTCCAAGGACACACAGGGATTAAGTGATGGAGCTGGGATTCGAACTGTTCACTGCTTAATCCAAATCCTGTATATGTCAAACAAAGTCTAAAAGTCTGAAATACAGTGATTCAATTTTATTTTTATTGTACCTTTAAAAGGAATTTACAGCTTACCAAAATCTGTATTATTTCCTCAGGACTTTTATCCTTAACTGGTATCCCGTTCACTTCCCTAAGTTCATCACCAACATGAATAAGACCTGAGAAACAGGAGATTTGGTAAATTAGCAGTGTAACCCACAACAGAAACTGTAATGTGCAGTTGTTTCCATAATTAAAGCATTGTCAGGTGCGCTTAATACACTTAACGATTGGAAAGGAGACCTTCACGTGTCTCAGGTTTCAGCCTCTATGCCTCTCCATAGCAGTGACTCAAAGATCACAACATAGTAATGCTGGCCAAGAAATGGTAGCAGCAGCTTGGTCTTTGTCTAGAAATGCACATTACTGATATCTGATACTAATAAAACAATTTTTATTTATCTTAAAAGCTGCATGTTCTTTGCAGTACTTTTCAACTGAGAAACACAGAAACAAGTTTTAATATAGCTTTGGATGCTTGTGTACACGAAGACCAGAGAGTAATATTTACCATTTATTTAAATAGGCTCTCACAATTTCAACACAGAGAACAATATCTTATTACTTGTTTTGCTGTATTATATCCAAAGATGATCATCCTCTTAGTTATCTATTGGAAATGCTACACACAAAATACATGACTTGTCTGTATTCCGTTAACATTTAAAGTCTCACCACTTCTATCTGCAGCTCCTCCTCTCATGATTCTGGCCACAATGATCGCCCCAGTCTGCTCATCCTTCTTAATCGTAGCTCCCTTTTAAGACAAAAACAAAAAGAATTTGTGAGTAAATGTGTGTATTGGGTGTTAGAAAAAGGGAGGAAATAAGGACATTCATCTGAAAAAAGGGAAAACAACTACAAAAAAAAAATAAATGAGGCAGGAAGAATAGATATCACGCCATTTGGCTTATAATATCTATTCTCATGACTAGATAGAGGAAATTCTATCTACCCAGCATCTAAGGGTTTCAGCCCAATTTAAAGATTTTTGAAATCTTCCACCTTTCCAAAATTGTGTAAAATAAACATATCTTCTTTCCATTATAAAAATACCTTGTATTTGAATGCTGTTTGGTTTTTACTCTTTTAAAGCACTTCTTCATTTTATCCTTAGAGTATCCCATCAAGAAAGTGGAATAGTGATAATCACACTAATAGACAACAGATTCTATATGTTAGAAAACTAAAACCCAGATCATTTGACTTTCAGTTAGTTCAGTGATCCTTCTATCACATTCAGTTACCATAGTTAAAAAAAAAAAAAAAAAAAAAAAAAAAAGGCCAGGCACAGTGGTTCATGCTTGTAATCTCAGCACTTTGGGAAACTGAGACAGGCAGATCACCTGAAATCAGGAGTTTGAGACCAGCCTTGCCAACATGGTGAAACCCTGTCTCTACTAAAAATACAAATTAGCCAGGCATGGTGGCAGGTGCCTGTAATCCCAGCTACTAGGGAGGCTGAGACAGCAGAATCCCTTGAACTGGGAGGCGGAGATTGCTGTGAACTGAGATCATGCCATTGCACTCTAGCCTGGGTGACAGAGTAAGATTCCATCTCAAGAAAAAAAAAATTGGTGATAATTGTAAAGAAAAAGAAAAAAGTTAAAACCCAGAAATTAGTCATATTTGTTGCCTAAGTCTAAGACAAATGATTAGAAGAAAGAGCTCTTACTCCATGGTTTTAGTGAACTAGGATTGTACCTAGTACAAACAGAACTAAGTCCTGGCATAAGATTAGGAAACAATCTCAAAACGAAGCCAAAAATGCTTCACTTACAGATATTCAGAAGCAAATGAACTGATGCTTTGTAAGAATGACAGGCACAAGTGGTTATTTTGAAAGCCTTTCCATGACTTTCCTTTTAAGAATCTGGCATTGGTTTTGCAAAGCCATCCAACATTGCATAATACTGCTAAAAAGGTATGCTTTTCAGTGGCGGCAGAATTCATCCCAAAGAAGTGGAATTTTTCTCGAGTTTGTCAGTAAACACATTTATGTCATCATTAAAGAACAGATATGTAAACAAAGTAAGGGTCCATCTGTAATAAGTATCTTTATATGTAACTATCAAATACATAGCTAATAATAGTAAAAAAATCAAAGAATTAAGTGACAGGCATTTTGCAGCATTTTCCATCACCTATGCATGCATTCAAAGCCAAAGACTTGAAGGAACATCTCGCCATGGTCATAAACCTTTAGACTCACCAATTATTGGTATTTTCTGCTTTTATTTCAATGTCTAACTCATTGCCAAAATGACGGGAAATGTAATATTCTCAATATAACTAATTAGTTTGATTAGATCAACTTTCATTTTCTTTAATAATGCCCAATGGCAGAAACGCCTAGTAATCTAACTCTATGTATCCATAGTTTCTGGACGAGAAATTGAATATCAAATGGCCATAATTTGTCTAAGATCTGACAACTAGTATATGGAAAAGTCAGGACTTGTTTATGGCAATCTGACCAGACACTGGACATTCATCTTAATCATCATCCAATACGGCTTAACCTCTATCTTCCCGTAACCTTGCATTCATAAGTTCATTCTGTCCATGAGTTCATTACTTTTGTAGGAGATTGCATGCCATATTCCCACATTAAGTGTTAAAAATGGTTTTGAGGCTTCGAAGGCTATAAGAAGATCTGTAGCTGCCATTCACTCCTCTGGAAATATCTCACTGCCATGTAAGAAATCATGACCACGGCTATGCCATGAGGAAGCCCGACCTAGCCAAGTAAAGATGCCACTTAGAGAAAGAGATACTTGGCCAGCCCCCAACCTTCCAGGTGCAAGCCCAGGTAACAGTTGTGTAAATAAAGGAGCCCTCAGTTGACTCCGGCCACCACCATCTGACTGTATGCATGAGGAACTCCAAGTGAGAACCTCCCAGCTGAGCTCATCAACCCCCAAAATAATATTGTTTTAGCTACAACATACAGGAGTGGTTTGTAACACAGAATTAGTTAAGTGGAACCAATCTCTGTCCACTGTGGACTGTTCTGTTTTTCAGTATAGGGCTATTTTGTTTGTTGTGCTTAATGCTCACCCTTTGGTTTCTTCTGTATTCAATGAGGGCTTATGATAAACTGAGGAAAAAATGTCTGTTTTCTCATCCTAATGGGGGAGACAAGACAATAAACAAGAGATGGAATAATTGCATACATTATACAGTGTGTTAGAGAGTGGTAAGTTAGTCTGTTTTCTCTGCTGATAAAGACATGCCCAAGACTGGGCAATTTACAAAAGAAAGAGGTTTAATGGACTTACAGTTCCATGTGGCTGGGGAGGCGTCACAATCATGGTGGAAGGCAAGGAGGAGCAAGTTACATCTTACATGGAAGGCAGCAGGCAAATAGAGAGTTTGGGCAGGGAAACTCCCATTTTTAAAAGCATCAGATCTTGTGAGACTTATTCACTATCACGAGAACAGCACGGGAAAGACTTGCCCCCATGACTCAGTTATCTCCCACTAGGTCCCTCCTACAACACATGGTTATAATGGGAGCTATAAGATGACATGTGGGTGGGGACACAGAGCAAACCATATCAGGTAGTAAATACTGTAGGGGTGCGAGGGGATGTAGGGCAGGAAACAGAAGATCAGGATGCCGGGGCAGGTGGAGGAAAGACAATGAGAAGACACAGGACTCACTGGGAAGATGACATCTGAGTGAACAAAGACTGCACAGAAGCGAAACAGTTAGCCAATGGGAAGGAACAGAAGACACAGCCAATGCAAGGTGCCAAGGAGGCTGTGAATGAAATGCTCAAGGGAGAGCAAGGCAGCCAGTGGGCTGGAGCCCAGTAGAAGAGGAGCAGCAAGAAGAGAAGAGGTCAAAGGTAGAAGGGAGTCAGCTATGTGCTTTCTGTGCTTTATGAGTCACTGTGAGGATGCTGGGCTTTACTCTGAATGAAAAAGAGGAAACATGCAAGGTTGTGAACAGCAGGAGGGACACAATCTAAAAGGACCCCTCCACCTACTGTGTTAAGAGTTGAAGGATGGCAAGTACGACAGCAATGAAATTAATGAGAGGTTAACACGTTAGGAATCCCTCATCTGAAACGCTTAGATGATTCAGATTCCACATTTTTTCAGATTTGGGCACATTTGCATTCTTATCGGTTGAACATCCCAAATCCAAGAATATGAAATCCAAAAAGCTCCAATGACCTTATCCTTGGACTTTGTGTCTGCACTCAAAATGTTTCACATTTTGGCACATTTTGGATTTCAGATCTTCAGATCTGGGATGCTCACTCTGCACAATAATTCAAGGGAATGATGATGGTGGCACAGATCTGACTGGCAGGAGTAGAGGTGATGAAAGGGAATCTGGATATATTATTGGTAGAGTCAAAAAGGATTTCCCAATGGATTGTCTATGGAATGCAAAAGAAAGAGAGGGATTAAAGACAGGCTCAACATCTTTTGGCTAAGCAGCTGGAAGGATGGAATTGCCATCAACTAAAAGGGGTTAAGACAAGGGTGGAACAGATTTGGGAACAAAGATCAGCAGTTTATTTTTAGATATATGAAAATTGAGATGTCTATTAGACCTCCAAATGGAGATAACGAATAGACAGATGGATATATGAATTTAAGGATTAGAAGAAAGAACTGGAAAAGAAATAAATAACCTTGGGCGTCTCTGGCACATAGAAGCTTTTTAAAGCCATAGGCAGGAAAAAATCACTTCTGGAATGTGTAGATAAAGCAAAGCAATCCAATGTGTAAGGGTCTCATTATAGACAGAGATAAGTGCCCTAATAGAATATTCTTGTATCCTCTGACTCTACTTTGCTTGGAGGGTAAACTACAGACCTGAAGAACAATCTCTCCCTTTCTACATAGTACTACCACTTGAATCAATCTTCATTTTGAACCCTTCATTCTTAAAGACTGCTATTTCCATATTGCTTTCCAAACCTCTCTTACCACAATTGCTTGATGTATTCCCAGTGCAACATATTTGCATGAAAATATGATCAAATCTCAAAAACATAGAGCACATTACATGTGATACTGTAAAAGTCATCAATCCTATGGCATAGTCTGCAAATGCAAAATAAATTAAATTTGGATCTAATATGATAAAACTGACATATTTTCCTACATAATTATTTTGAATTTATTCTGTGTGATTTTGGTTTAAAAATTGAGCATGGAAAATTTCAAGTTAGATTGAAAAAATAAATTCTGGTTAGATTTTTGTTAATTATTATTTCTGTAAAATGTTTTATAAAAGGGACTGCTTTCTGAGTTGTCATAATTTCCTTAAACAAAAAATGGATCTATAGAATTGCTTGAACCCAAGAGGCAGAGGTTGCAATGAGCCAAGATCACACCACTGCACTCCAGCCTGGGCAACAGAGCGAGATTCCATCTCAAAAAAAAAATTATCTAATTTATCTCCTATTAATTGCCAATATTGCAAGGTCTCCTCAAGTAGGTGGCACAGTGAATTTCAGGCTGAGCCTTTGAAATAAGTGTTTTTAAAGTGTGATCTACCAAAAAACTTGCACCAAGAACATCTAAGACACTTTTTTCAAGGGATCTTGCCCCTCAAGTGATCAACCTTTTTCCTATCCATTATCTAATACCTACACGACCTGTGTTCACAGCCCGTTCTCCGAGGTAGCCGTTCTCTTCTTGATCAGATGTGATCTAGCTTTTATCTTTACTATTCTAATATTTACATAATGCTTGCATATTGCTTCAGAACTCATAAAGCATTCCAAACACATCATATCTTAGCTGATATTCAAAAATACTTGCAAAGGGGTATATTTCCTGATTTTCTGATAAGGAACCTGAGGCTGAGATGGTGAGGGGTTTTCTCTGTAGGATACAGTGCAAAGTGACAGAATCCCAATTCCCACTTAGGTCATCCAATGCAAGCTCAGTATTCATGACATCACATTATGGATCCCAATAAACAAAATTGTATTTTTAGATAACACTGGTAACCTACACCTTGGTTGCCAAATGTTACAGCCTTTCTTCATGAATCGCTTGCCAAGCATTTCCTGAGCATCCACTTGCCAGAATTTTGTTTCAGCTTAGCTTCCCACACTTTGCCTACTTCTGATTCTCATGACTGGGACTCATTCTCCTAAAGATATCTTTGACTCTTAATCTTCTGTGTGTTTTTCATTTTGCTTTGACAGTCTTGTAGCTTCTCCAATAATCTCCCCGAACTAACAAATGTCATTTAACTGATGTTAAATAACAAATCTGTTGGAAGTATTTTCTATTTTTCTGGGTAGTTTATTTTTTAAACTTTAAATTTGTTCACAAAATAATCTTACTTTACCTTAACAATAATTGCAAAGATAATACACTAATTATACATTTGAATAAGAGAAATTTCAAGACAAGTAATTCTATTCATTTGATTTTGTATTCCAATATTTAAAAATCATTGCTATTTAAATGTAGCCAATAAATGCCTATTATTTTATTTGGCTTCATTTTTGTTTTTCAAAAGCATGCTCTTTAGACATCAATGTTCCATTTCTTTTAAAGTTTGAGAACACAGGCCGGGCGCGGTGGCTCAAGCCTGTAATCCCAGCACTTTGGGAGGCCGAGGCAGGTGGATCACGAGGTCAACAGATCGAGACCATCCTGGTCAACATGGTGAAACCCCATCTCTACTAATACAAAAAAATTAGCTGGGCATGGTGGCGCGTGCCTGTAATCCCAGCTACTCAGGAGGCTGAGGCAGGAGAATTGCCTGAACCCAGGAGGCGGAGGTTGCGGTGAGCCGAGATCGCGCCATTGCACTCCAGCCTGGGTAACGAGCGAAACTCCGTCTCAAAAAAATAAATAAATAAATAAATAAAAGTTTGAGAACACAGAGGAAGCATATTTTAAAGAGTTATACATGGTACGCACCATCAGATTTGGCCTTATCATGACATCGACTCATATCTGGGCATCAAAACTCACCAGTGGTTCTCTATTTTTGACCAGACGGATTATTTTTACTGAGTCTTCCTCATCATCAATATCTTCAGGCATAGGAGGCAACACAGGATCATAATTCTTCTGAGCCACAGTATCATGTACGGAGAGCAAAGCCTGTAACATTCAAAGGTTTATTTAAATATATATATGTGTGTATAAATATATAAAATTTTAAACACATCGAACTATAAAGAAAATCAAAACAGCATTACAGTTTTGACACAGTAGTGGTATAAGGCAATTACCACTTTTTTTGTAACAGGTGCCTCTTACAAACTGAATGGGAAACAGTACTTGTCCATAGAGCAGATGGTAGCTTCACTTAGCAGCCACCTCTGTCCCCAACGTCACTAATCTATGTAAAGAATCAACATATAATCTCCTCTAACCTGTACATTCTCTGGTTTATCCTTATAGGGGTAGCAATTTGGAGCAAGAGTGCAGGGGATGTTACCTTTGGAGGAAGAAAGAACATGAGAGCTAAAGATGCATTGTCAATGAGAGTCTGAGAATATTCTACATTTTTTTCTTTTCTACTATTTTTTCTCCTATTAGCGGAAAACATAACAATGATCACTACGATTGATTCTTTTTTTCCTCTCACTTTAATTGTTTGTGTAATTGCTGACTACTATGTGTATATAAGAATAAAAGTAATTCTAGACCAAAAATGAGAACACTGGAACTTTGACATGTCACTATTCACTATTTTAGATGGATGGGTTTTGGACTTTAAATGAACTTGACCCCTAATAAGCACCACTATTCATAAATTACTCAAGCCAAAAACATAGAAATCATCCTTGAATCCTCTCCTCTTACTGATATTCTCAACATCCAATACATATACTATTTTTTTTTAAACTTTTTTTTAGACACAAGGTCTTGCTCTGTTGTGCAGGCTGCAGTTCAGTGGTGGTATCATAGCTCACTGCAACATCAAACTCCTGGGTTCAAGCAATCCTACTTCCCCAGCCTCCTGAGTAGCCAGGATTATAAATGCATGCCCCAAAGTCCAGCTAATTTTTTTTATTTTCTGTATGAATGGGGTCTCACTATGCTGGTCTCAAACTCCTGGCCTAAAGCAATCCTCCCACTCAGGCTCCCAAAGCACTAGGATTACAGGCATGAGCCACTGCACCTGGTCCATATCCTATTAAATCTACTATGTATCTAAAAATTTTCTTTTCTTTACTCTAGATCAGAGATTGGTAAACTACAACATCTATTTTGTAAATCAGGTTTTACTGAAACACAGCCATGCTTGTTGATTTATACATTGTCTATGGCTGCTGTCCTGCTACAAGGGCAAAGTTTAGTAGGTGGAACATCCACTTTTTACATAAAAAGTTGGCAGGCGTAGGCCGGGCGCAGTGGCTCATGCCTGTAATCCTAGCACTTTGGGAGGCCGAGACGGATGGATCACGAGGTCAAGAGATCGAGACCATCCTGGTCAACATGGTGAAACCCCGTCTCTACTAAAAATACAAAAATTAGCTGGGCATGGTGGCACACGCCTGTAGTCCCAGCTACTTGGGGGGCTGAGGCAGGAGAATTGCTTGAACCCAGAAGATGAAGGTTGCAGTGAGCCGAGATCACGCCATTGCACTCCAGCCTGGGTAACAAGAGCGAAACTCAGTCTCAAAAAAAAAAAAAAAAAAAAAAAGTTGGCAGGCGTAATCCCAGCACTTTGGGAGGCCAAGGCAGGCATATCACAAGGTCAGGAGATCGAGACCATCCTGGCTAACACAGTGAAACCCCGTCTCTACTAAAAATACAAAAAATTAGCTGGGCATGGTGGCACATGCCTATAGTCCCAGCTACTTGGGAGGCTAAGGTGGGAGAATCGCTTGGACCCGGGAGGTGGAGGTTGCAATGAGCCGAGGTTGCGCCACTGCACTCCAGCCTGGGTGACAGAGTGAGACTGTCTTAAAAAAAAAAAAAAAAAAAAAAAAAAAAAAAAAAAGCTAGCAAGTCCCTGGTCTAGATCATGGATGCATGATTTTTTGCCTGGAGCAGTCGTCTTTACATGGTCCAGCGGCATTCAACTCAGGCCCATTTTCAAGTCAACAATTCACAGTGTAGCAAGAGTGATTATTTTTAAAACATAACTAGCCCCTGAACAGCCCTTCTAAAGTTGCCCATCAATCTTGGGATGAAGACCAAACTCTCCAGAATGTCCTAAAAGTCCTGCATACTGCTCCAACTTTATCTTACATTGCCTCTTACTCATTCAACTTGAATGACTCTTTCTCATAGAGGTCTGGCCAAAACACCCTAGAAAAGCAGATCCCCTGGTGACTCGATCCCATAGCACCTTGTTTTTTGCCTTTATACATGTCCATCATTTACAGTCATATGTGCATTTTATGTTTATATCACAAATATTTGCTGTCTACTGAAACAGAAGCTCTAAAATGGCAAATAGCATCTGTTTTTAATCAAACTTTTGAATTGACTGTAACATAGATACAAAAAGTACAAATCATAAGTGTATATAGTATAAAATTTCAAAAATGAATATGCCCCTATAAACATCCCCCAAACAAGAAATACAACATTAACCAGACTCCAGTGTCCTCTCTTATGATCCTTCCTAGTCACCATGCTTTCTATACCCCTCAACGTGTCAATCTTTGCCTCTATTTGAAAATCATAGAATTACAAGTGTGTATTCATTTTTCCCTAATATTAAGTTAGCGGAATTCACCCACGCTGTTACTGATGTTAGAAGTAATTCATTTTTCATTGTTATATAGTTTTCCAACATATAAATATCTTACAGTTTCTTTATACATTATGCCTTTGAGGGGAATCTGGGCTGTTTTCAGTTCTTAGCTAGTATAAATAATGCTGCCATAAACATTTCATATCTTTTGATGCACATATATATATATATATGATGGTGGTTAAGTATTTTAAGAGTAGAATGTCTGGGTCATGGGTTATATAGTAGTACATTCAACGTTAGTAGTGTTTTTCAATTACACTTCCACCAACAAACATATGTGATTTCTAGCTGTCTTTAACATGATCCCAAACATTTTACATTATTAGTTTAAATTTGGCCATTCTGAGTGTATAGTGGTATATCCTGTGGTTGAAACGTTCATTTGCCTTATAATGAATGAGACTGAAACCCTTTAGTGTTTATTGGCCATGTGTGTCTCTTTGTGAGCTGCCTCCTCAAGATATTTGCATGTTTTTCTACTGCATCTGTCTTTTTCTTATTAATTTGTAAGAACTCTTTATAATATAATGGACCCAAGCCTCTGTCAGTTATATGTACTACAAATACATCCTCCCTTTTGGTAGCTTGTCCTCTCACTCTCCTTCTTGGTGATTTTTGTTCAATAAAGGATCCTAATTTTAATGAGCTTAATTAATTTTTTTTCCTTTGTGGTTCATGCTTTTTGTATCCTATAACAGTTTCAAAGGGGAAAAAATAAACAAAATCAAGATGATAAAATACCTGAGAGGATAATGGCTGCAAAGTTTTGATAACTGATGAGAGAAAGACTCTAAAGGTTCAGAAAGCCCAATATATACTTTAGGAACAAGGAAAAATAAAAAGAAACCTATGCTTAATACGTCATAGCAGAACTGCAAAATGGCAAAGGCAAAGAGAAGATCTTGAAAGTACCAAGAGCAAAAAAGACAGATCATCAGAAAGGAAAGAAGAAAATTGATTGACAGCTGATTAACTGCAGCAGTAGACACCAGAAGACATTTCAAATACTTTCAAAGTGATTAGAAAAAATAAAAGTCAGTCCAGAATTGTGCATCCAACAAAAGTATCTTTCAAGAATAAGGATGAAGACCAAGATGAGGTTAACAGGAATCCACCTGAAAAAAACTAAAAACTAAAAGTAAATAAAAATAAAGGATAATAAAACAATAGTTTTCAAAGATGCTGGATATCAAGCAACAAAGGACAGAGATCACTGAGAGACAGGAAACAATGTGAGCCTATGATTGCCCCAGCATTATAGCCTAGAGTTTCCAGGCTGTGATGGGGAAAAAGAAACACAGGCAAACTCAGTGGTCTCCTTAAGTTGAGAAAAGAGAGCTGAGAATCCAGGGAGGTAAAGTGACTAAAGTTCCCAGGGAAGACTATAGAAGAGGAAAGGGTGGCAGATACAGAATTTGGGAGATCTAAAGGAGGTCTTCCTTGAGTTCTGAGCAAAGTCCTTAGCCTTAGCCATGGCATCATGTAAGAAAACTACCAGAAAGGATCAGAGCAGTGGTTCTTAACTGAGGGCAATTGTACTCCCTTGGAATCATTGGCAATATCTGGAGACATTTTTTGATTGTCACAATTTAAAGAATGTTACTGCCATCTACTGTATTGAGGCCAGGGAAGCTCCTAAACATCTGATCATATACAAGACATTTCCCTTGCCCCAGAAACAATTATCCAGCCCTTAAATGTTGATAGTTCTAAGGCTGAGAAACTCTGCATTACAAGGAATAATCCCTGAAGTTTGCATAAGGCAGGAATAGTTCTTGTTCTTAACAGTTAGCAGGAAATACCTCATAATTCATAGACACCGAGAAGAGTTATGGGATGGGTATTGTCTCAATAATGGAAAAAATAAGCCCAAGATTTAATGCTGCCATGATCTCACCTAAAAAAAAAGCTTAAAAAAATAAGCCTTTGAAAGATCAAAATATTTCCAATAATTTAACTGTATAACAAAATAAAGCTCAAGAATACTATCCATAGCCAGGATCTTCAACCTCAGGCCACAGACCAGTATCCATTTATGACCTGTTAGGAACTGGGCCGCACAGGAGGAAGTGAGTAGTGGCGAGCAAGCAAAGCTTCATCTGTATTTATAGTTTTTCCCCATTGCTTGCATTACCACCTGAGCTCTGCCTCCTGTCAGAAAAGTGGTAGCATTAGATTCTCATAGGAGCATGAACCCTATTGTGAACTGAGTATGTGAGGATATGGGTTGCACGCTCCTTGTGAGAACTAATGCCTGATGATCTGTCACTGTCTCCCATCACCACTATATGGGATGGTCTAGTTGCACGAAAACAAGCTCAGGGTTCCTACTAATCCTACATTATGGTGATTATGTACTAATAAAAAAAAGTACACAATAAATGTAATGCACATGAATCACATGAAATCACTCCCCAATCCCCATCTGTAGAAAAACTGTCTTCCATGAAGTCAGTCCCTGGTGCCAAAAAGATTGGAGAAGGCTGATATATAGAAACACAAAAATACCCAGCAAGATAAAACTCACTGTAACTGGTAGTCGATTGAGATAAAACTCACAATGACTCAAAATTACTAGGTATGCAAAAAAAGCAGAAAATACTGCTCATAATGAAGAACAAAAATAAAACAATGAAACAAAACCCTGAAATTGCACAGATAATAAAACTAGATAAAACCAAACCCTAAAATTACACAAAAAGCAGATAAGAAAATTAAAAGTTATTATTAAAATTATATTTCAAATGCTCAAAAAAGTTAAAGACTAAACATGAGATATGGACTATATAAACATTACTCAAATCAAAGTTCTAGAGATGGAAATTCTGAAATAAGAAAATAGTTCACTGAATGAGATTAATATAGATACTGCAGAAGGAAAAGTAATCTTGGAGAGTAGGTAACATACACTGTCCACAATGAAACACAAGTAGAAAATATACTGAGATATTATGAACAGGACTTAGTGATTTGGGGAACTACTTTAAATGGCCTAATATACATGTTAACTGGCATCTCCAAAGAAAGGGGGCAGTTGCTGAAAACTATTGAAAGAAATATGGCAGAAAGTCCAAATATGATGAAAAAAGTATAAACCTACATGTTTAAGAAGTTCAATCTCAAGCACAAAAAACACCACCAAATTGCTTAAAACCAGGAAGAAAATATTAAAATCATCCAAAGAAAAAAACATAATAATATATATAAAATAATAAGGATTAAGAACAACAGCACACTTTTCATCAGAAACAATGTGGGCCACAAAACAGTGATGCAACATCTTGAAAATACTCAAAGAAAAACAATGTTAACTTACAATTCTATACCCAGCAAAAATATCTTTTAGAAATGAAGGGGTATTGAAGACTTTTTTAAAACATACAAAAGCTAAAAGAATTCATCACCAGTAGACTTGCATTGCAATAAATGTCATAGGAAGTCTTTCAAACAGGAAGAAAATGTTGGCAGATGGAAATGTGGGTCCATACAGAGGAATAAAGAACACTGGGAATGTGGACTATCTGTGTATCTATGACAAGTAACTTGCACATAGTAAAATAGAGATAGCTAAATAAAATGTTTTCAAATAAAGCAATTATGATAATTAACAAGCAATATTAAGAATACTGTTAACCATTTTTTCTCCTTAGCTTTGTTCCATGTCTGCATTCCAAAACAATTTCATAGGCATTCAGTTCATAATTTTTAATAGCCTTTGTTTTATGACTATTGTTGGATAGCAACATTTTTAATTTTAGACAACTAAAACAAATTTTGCATTCCATTATCCTGTTTTAACTGATGTGATTTTATTATTTAATATACAGACTTTCCTTTCAAAAGGCAATACTTAAATGGAAATTGTGTTTCCATATGCCAGAACCACCAATCACAACTGATGGGTTTACCTGTTGCTCAGAAGAATCTGCAGGAAATTGAACACTAGCCTTGTAACTCATCAGGCTCACAAGCACTCACTGCACTGGACCCCCTGGAGTCAACTTTATGTTCTAAGTATCTGTCAGGTTCACAGAATTAAGTGTCTAGCTTATAAGGATGAGTAACATTGATTTATCCCTCCAAAAGGAAGCTTAACTTTTTCCTTCAGCTTGCTTTAATGAAGCCTCATCCATCTTGCATGCTCAGGCAGTGAGTAATTTCTGTTAAGTGAATATTTGGAAGCTAAAAATTACAACAAATCTTCTTATTTTATTGCCTTTTAAAAAATCTACCAAATTTTCCCTGACTTCCTAAATTATAATGTCACATTCTAGAGATGATGTCACTTCATTGTTTTATCAAAAGTGACCCCCTGGAATGATGACTCATACAGGTTAATTTGACTTTAACATGGCAATTTGATGGCTGAAGTGGTTCTGATTTATTAATGACTGTCTTTGCTTTCCCTAGAAACAAAGTCTCTGTATAGAACAACATCCTTCCATCAATGCCCCTAAATGCTACCAACATTATTGCTTTTGCCTATTTCATTATTGCAGGAAGTATTCATATTCAATTAATTTAGTTAGGCCTTTGGCTACTTACTTTTACATTTTCAGACATCTATTGTTTCTTTTATACTGCATTTATTTTCCTGACCCGGATTTTGTAGACATTATTGACTAATAAGAATAATCTATTTTTTACAATGGCAATTGACTGATCAATTCATTCTGGGTATAATCTTTCAATTTTTGACAGTTCTCAGGTGACACTGTTGTTACAGAATGACAAGTCATTTCCCAACTATCAACTACTTGAGGGCAATAGGTTACATAAGAAAAGTGCTGGCATTCTTCTGAATAGAGCAAGAGATTCCTAAAGAGTAAAATGAATAAAATTACAATCTTACAATATTAATTAAAGAATATGAAAGAAAAGTTTGAATGTTATATAAATGTACAAAATTATCTTATATGAAGAGACAAAGAAGGCTATAATAGAATAAAAATTCCACCAAACATTTAATAACTTACATTGAATTCGGCTTACTGGGAATCCCAATGTTGCAAGCACAGTGCTATGTGCTAGAAACAAGGATAAGAAGACCTTCCTGTGCATCAGTAAGAAAGACGTACTTGTGTTCTTTATCAGGGACAGAACACAGAAAATCCCTGAAAAACACACACACACACACACACACACACACACACACTCCTGTTAAATGTCCAGTTTAGCTTCTGGATACAAGTTTTTGAGCTTTAGTTTTCCTAATCTTTAAAAAGAGTTAATATTAGTACCTACTTAATAGGGCTTCACAATTATTAAAGAGATATTACATGAAAGTGCACAGCAAAAAGGCTGTTCCATAGTAAAGACCTAGTATTATTGGTTTGTAAACTTTTAAAAAAACTTTTAATGATTATCTTATTTCAGGAATAGTCACTATGTATATTAACTTTGTCTATAAGCTTGTAGAGAACCATATATATATTTTAAAAAATCATTTCCATATAGCTATTATTTTCCTTCATATATTTGCAAAAGTTGGCCAAACTAGCAAACAAATATTTTTAACAAATTTTACATTAAAAAGGTTAACAGTTTGCATAGTGATAAAAATGGATCAACCTAGAAATTAACATCTGTAAATACAAAAAAATGAAACACAAAAAACCTTGCAAATTTAAATCAGGATACTGAAGTTATCAAAATTTATTATAGACAATCAAGAAATTAATATTAATGCCAATATGACATACACAATGTCTATGGGAGGTGACCAAATTTAAAAGAAAGCCACATACTTTTAAATGTGTTTGTAATTAAACAAGCCTGAAAGCTAAGTATTCCACTAAATGAAATCAAAGATAGATATAAAGAAAAAAATTAGACCGGGTACAGTGGCTACCACCTGTAATCCCAACACTTAGGGAGGTCAGAAATTCAAGACTAGCCTGGCCAAAGTAGTGAAACCCCATCTCTACTAAAAATACAAAAATTATCCAGGTATGGTGGCAGGTGCCTGTAACCCCCGCTACTTGGGAGGCTGAGGCAGGAGAATTGCTTGAACCCAGGAGACAGAGGTTGCAGGGAGCTGAGATCATGCCACCGTACTTCAGCCTGGGTGACAGAGTGAGACTTAGATTCAAAAAATGAAAAAGACAAAAGAAAGAAAAACAGAATGATAATAAAGAGCCAATTCTTTTGAGAGATTAGACAATTAGTCATTTCTGGTATGCACAGCAAGAAACTACAGAAAAAATATATGTATATTAATAGCACTGAGGAAAGGGATGTAACTTCAGATAGAAATCAACAGATAAATTGAACACCATTCCAACATGGTTGAAATCTTAATAAAATGTTAAGTTTCCTAGGAAAAAACAAATAATGAAGTAATTCTAGAAGAGCTTGAAAGCTGGATTAAATCAATAACTACAGAAGAAATTGAAAGCACTATCAAAAAATTTTCCCCAGAGATGGCATTTGAACCAAATGAAGGGTTGTATTTCTGTACTATTTATAGCATTCCAATGTGTAATAAAACATAACATTTCTTTTTCAAAGGTCTCACAAGCCAAATGCAAAACCTAACCAGAAAGTATAAAAAGATGACGGCACAACTTTGGTCTCAGGATGATTTTTTAAAATACCAAAGTAATATATTATAAAATAAGATATAAAAGTCTTCTTTTATCAAAAAGGTTTAATCTCAAGAATTTAATATTTTATCAATATAAATATCTGCACATTATTATTTATACTAACAACTAAAAAAGCTTCTATGATCACCATAAAATACCAGAAAGGCATTTGACAAAATTTAACATAATCCTGACTTATTTTTTTTAAATGACAGAACAAAACTTTGTAAAATAGTCTATCAGAAACCAGCAACAAGCACCATATTTATTAATACACAGGAAGCACAGAAGTACCCCCATAAAGATACAGAAAAACAAAGGCATATCCTTTATTTACAAGTTTTGAGCATTTTTTTTCCTGCAAGTTATATCAGGGCAATAAGGTTAGGGGGGAAATGATCTATAATTACTAAAAAGGAAAAGATTTTTAAGAAATTTTGTAACATAACATTGAAAATTAAAAGATATGAGATACTTCGGTAAGGTAGTATAAGTATTATAGAAATTAACATGTTTACTGTATAGAAACAACATACTTTTTAGAAAATAATAAATAGTATACAAAGGAGAACATTAATTTATATATATTAAATTATACAAAATTAATTTATACATATGTGTGAATACACATATACATATGTGTATATGAACACACATGTACACATTAGGCCTAGGAATAGACTTAGCAGAAAATATTCCAGGCTTACACAAGGAACAATTTGACCTAAATAAATAAATTGCTATGTTCTTTGATTGGAAATTCAATTGCATCCCAATGGGTTTCTTTAATGACATGAAAAGAGAATTCCCAATTTCTTCTGGAAAAATACATTTGCAAGAATAATGATAGGAATTTGGTCTTAGCAGGTATCATGCTGTAATTACTAAAACAATAAGATAACTAAATTAACAGCAGTCAAACCAAGAGTTCAAAACAGATTCAGATATATAATAAAGACGAATCAAACTGTGAGAAAATTGCTATCCACTTGAATAAAAAAAACTAGAACCATATCTTACACCATACAACAAAGTAGCATACAGATTATTTCAAACTTTAAAAAATCAAATTTTTAAAAAGCCAAAAGAAAATAGGAAAGACAATTTTAATAAACTTGTCATGAAGAATGTCAGTCCTTTCTAAGCTAGCTCAGTGCCCAGAAGTCATAAAGAAAAATGCCAAATTCTACTACATAAAAGTACATATTTTTACACAGTCTTAGAAAATGCAAGTAAGATTAAAGGAAAGTAACTAAAGAGAAATATATATATATTCTTTTATCACTCACAATGCATTAGGAAAAACAAAATTTTTACTACCCATTATTTAATCACACAGTACTCACTGAAAGCTTGCTGTACGTCTGCAATTTTTATTGCCTACTCTCATGTAGCTTATATTCTAATGGTGATCAAACAGCAAAGCTAAAAGAGAGTATTAGTTGAGGCTGTGCACGGTGGCTCATGCCTGTAATCCAAGCAATTTGGGAAGACGAGGAGAGTGGATCACTTGAGGCCAGGAGTTTGACATGGCAAAACCCCGACTCTACAAAAAATACAAACATAGGAAAACCCTGACTCTACAAAAAATACGAAAATTAGCCAGGTATGGTAGCACACACCTGTAGTCCCAGCTAGTTGGGAGGCTGAGTCAGGAGAATTGCTTGAACCCAGGAGGCGAAGGTTATAGTGAGCTGAGATTGTGCCACTGAACTCCAACCTGGGTGACAGAGCAAGACTCTGTTTCAAAAAAAAAAAAAAAAAAAAAGAATATTAGTTGAAAAGAGCTTATGCAATTAATTGCATATAAATTGCAACTGCATAGGGAAACAGATCTTCTCATGCACTATACTGCAGGTGCTCGAGAAGATCTGTCTTAACAACAAACTGGCAATAATGGGCCGGGCGCGGTGGCTCAAGTCTGTAATCCCAGCACTTTGGGAGGCCGAGGCGGGTGGATCACGAGGTCAACAGATCGAGACCATCCTGGTCAACATGGTGAAACCCCGTCTCTACTAATACAAAAAATTAGCTGAGCATGGTGGCGCGTGCCTGTAATCCCAGCTACCCAGTAGGCTGAGGCAGGAGAATTGCCTGAACCCAGGAGGCGGAGGTTGCGGTGAGCCGAGATCGAGCCATTGCACTCCAGCCTGGGTAACGAGAGCGAAACTCCGTCTCAAAAAAAAAAAAAAAAAAAAAAAAAAACTGTAAAATGTCCAAATGTGATGTATGCCCCAATAATGTACTGTCCTCATTAAAATATATTTTGACAAAATAGTCCATAAAATTCTCTAATATACAAAAGATGTGCATCATAGTGTTATTTACACAGCAGAAAAACAGAAATAACAAAGATTCATCTGCAAGGATTAAGTTAAATAGATAATTTTGTTGACACAAAGAGAAGGCTACAAAATCCCAAAAATATTAAAAGCAAAAAAAAAAAAAAAATCACAGTAAGTAATGCATTCTATGATCCCATAGAATATGCTCGGGGAAAAATCACGTTTAATATTTATATATACAGAAAACGTTGAACGGTAATGCAGCCAGACAATAGCAGTTATCCCTAGAGGTATATGAACATATAATTCACAGAAGAAATAAAAACATATAGGCATAGGAAAAGATATTCATCCTCACTAATAAGGCAATGAGAATAGGGGCTTCTATATTCTGTTTTCAATTAAGAATATTCTTATGGCTCAACTTTTTACACTTAAATTTTTAATCTATTTGGAGTTCACTCTAGCAGCGAATTTTCTTATTTTTTCCCCAAACTATTAGTTATTCCAAGACCATGTATTAAAGTTGTCTCTCAAGCTGCCCATTCCCCATGCTTAATCCCACCCATCCCACATTCTTTCCTTAGGACCTCAATAGTGTTCTTTTTTTTTTTTTTTTTCTTCACCCAGGATCTCAGCTTAGCAACCTCCATCTCCTAGGTTCAAGTGATTCTCCTGCTTCAGCCTCCCTAGTAGCTGAGATTACAGGTGCCTGCCACCATGCCTGGCTAATTTTTGTGTCTTTAGTAGAGAAGGGGTTTCACTATCTTGGCCAGTCTGGTCTCGAACTCCTCACCTCAGGTGATCAGCCCACCTCGGCCTCCCAAAATGCTAGTGTTCTATCTGAATTATTTCTACAGGCTCACACTGGCCTTCCTTTATTCAGTATTGCATTCCTCCCATTCTACACCACCCAACGCCTCAAAAGCCTGTTCGCAGACTACATATGGAGTGATGTATCACTTCCTGGTTCAAATCCTTTCAATGGTTTTCCACTTTTTTTCCACTTTTTAAGAAGCTCACAATTTCAGGTGTGGCCATGTAATTTATCACCCAAGTAGGGAAACAGTTGAAAGTGGGAGAAAGGCTATTACTAATAATGCTGGAACTGCAAGCATGAACCAGAATGTCGTCAGCAAACCCAACTCAAAAGGCTTGACGCCCCAGCTCCAAACTTTTACCCCTTCTTCCTTCGCAAGCCACCATTCGCCTGTTCTGAGGCTGGTTTTGCATTTTCACATCTTCAAACTTAAAGTTTTCCTTTATGGGACTTTACATGCTCTTCCCTATACCTGAATCATTTCTTTTTCACATCCCACCCCCAACCCATCTCCTACTCCTTTGTCCCCTTCTGGTTTCCTCAAACTCCACCGTGAAGTCTCAACTTACATGCCATTTCCTCGGTAAAGGTTTCTCCAATATTCTCCCCTTGCCCAAGTCTGGGTTTAGCACCATTCCTATTCATTCCACATCCTATCCATGCGCTCCCTCTTTTGAATCCAGTATTTCTCCTATCACCTTCACGTGTGTGTGTGTGTGTGTGTGTGTGTGTAATCTTCTATAATCTGCATCCATAGAGCCTGGCACACACTAGGCATTAAAAGAAAAAAAATCTAAGAATAAATGAATGGATGAAGATCTGTCTCTGGTGACTTTTATAAACTGCCAAAGAAAGTTATAAAATTTTTCAGAAAGAATTGGCAGATAAGTGGAATATGGGTATTATCCACATATCTTCCCAGAGTGGGTGTATATTTGGGTGTTTGTGTCTGTGCATGTCTGTGTGTCTGTGTATCTGTTGTGTTTTTTTAAAGTTCTATTACTTTGAAGATATACATCAACTTTCTTTTCAGTAAAATGAATAAAGCATTGAAAATGAAATAGCAAATCTTTAAAAAGTAAATAACTTCCCTGATCCACCAGAAATTAAATATTCAAATTAACACACTAGAATTACATTTTTCATATTTTAACTATCAGTTCAACTAACAATCTATATACCTTGCTTCTGCTTAAAAGGGAAACAAAGATTTTAGTTTACTCCCAGGACAAAAATAGATTAACTGATTATATCCTGAAATAGTCTAAAATCTATTTGGGGGCTTAACTTCTTAAAGTAATATGGAAATGAGGTCAAAGTGATGGTAGATAATATGAATGACTTCAAAAAGAGCAATGTTAAATGTTAGATCCAAAAGGGAAAAAAGATATTTTATTTCCAAGACTAGTTAGCTACAAACTGACGCTGTCAAATGAAAGAGCATGTATCCTGGAATATTATCTATTTTCTACACATATGTATTAAATATATGTCTTTCATGCTAACTTTACACCATTCTTTAGTCACACCACTAGATAAATATGAAAAATAAACAAATTATCCACCTAAAATATTTTTTGCATAATAAAATGTACCTAATTATTATAAAATTTTATCAAATGGCCCTTCTTAATACTGTCTATATCTCCCTCTTGAGCCAAATACCAGTTCTCATCCAGTATATTATTGCATAATTAGCTATTCCATTTGAAACACTCTTGAACCAAATACCATAATCAGGGATTTTTTTTTTCATCTGAAACACACTGCTTTCATTTCTAATACCCTTGAACCAACACGATAATCTCAAAAAGGAGTTTAACAAACTTCTCATAGCTAACCTCACCCTCCTCTGGGTGATATTAACTTTTCAGGTACAGTCTAAGACCAAATGAAGAAATCTTCAGAATATTCTCTGGCTAAAAATCTCCTTCTCTTAATGTTTTTACACACTTTGTATTTAACATCAAGGAACTTTTCTGCTCTAATCTGATCCTTGTTCTTTTAGAACAAAAATTTAATGAACTTCCTGAACCACTACAAATCAATTACCCTCACATCATTAATCACAGCCTATTTAGCCTTTACAGCAATACATTCATGTACTTATATTTACTTATAGGGATTAGGTTTTATAGTCCATGCATGTTTTTAACCTTATCTTTTATTTAATACCATCTCTCTTTTTATAAAAATAAATTTAAGACCAACTAACGCGCAATTCAAAAATCTATTTCTCAAAAAAGGTAGAAACCAGCTTTTGTATCTTGGCAGAAATTTTCATTCAACACTTTACATAAGCTCACCAGTAATCATCACAAGCTAAATGATCATTTTAATTATGTAATTATGTAATCCATATGTAATTCTGACTCACAGAACAATATCTGACACATAATTGCCACAGTGTCAAGTCCAAAATACAGTGCAGGATTTAGTGCACTAATAATCTCAGAATAACTGCAGAAAAATTCTGAAATGCCAGCTGTAGACTGATCACATTTGGAGGAAAAATAAGTGATAAACTTAAGAGGCAATGGGAAAGGGAGAATTGAAATCTGTCTGCCAACATTTTATGGGTATTTTACACTGGAAAAGTGCTCTTCTCTGTAAAATGGAATTATATTTTGAAACGTAAATTAGTAAAAGGACAGGAAATGGGGAGGGGAAAGGGGAAAGAAAAAGGAATGCTGAAATGATCCTTCAGAAAAATAGGTGTATTTGTCAAACATATTGGAATTCCGTTAACTACCCAAGTAAAATGGACCTAAACAAAATTACTAGTAGGTTCTGTATAGTGTGCTCTTAACTTTATTTAAAAGGAAAATGACCTTGAAGCTACATTATATTTGTCAGAACCTAAATTCTGAGCTTCCCAATTAGCGTATTTTGCAGTGTCTCATCACATTGTAATCAAAAGCTCACCTCTTTCTCATTAATGGGATTTAGGCTATTAAAATACTGTTTCCCCCAAAAAAATAAAATACTGTGCCCTATTTGAAACACATTTACTTGAGAATTGATGCTCGAAACAAAATTCATCTGAAGGCTCAGAAAGTGGCCCTGTTTGAAGGTATTTATTACCAGCATAACATGTCCTCACCTTCACATTGGGTTTTGACAGTAGTTTCAACAGCTCTCTGATCTCAGTGTTTAATGGCTTGTTCTGAAGCTCTTCGGCCAGCTGCAAGGGAGATTACATTGACGTAAAGAACATTTAGTAAGAGCATTGTGAGGTTGGGTGTGTGACAACTGAAAATCTGTCTGCTCAAGGCTATTACTTTCCAATGTTTAAGGAGAGGTCAGCATAAAAGAAAACAGATCATCAATCATTGCTCTTCTTCTTAGGTCTTCAGTAGTCCAGACCCGAGCCCAGGCTCTTGGCTGAGCGCAAATCAAGTAATCATATCAGCCAGATCACCTTCTGATTTACTGCAAGGAGAGCAAACCCCAGCACTTATCTACGGGAATGGTCTTTTGCACCTAGACAAAGGACCACTTGTAAGAACTGGATAAAGCTTTGACACTGTAACCTTTCCCATCCTCCGCAAAAATAGAGCTTCTGAATGAGGTGGTGAAATCCACGGGGTTTCCAAAAACCCATGGGGATTCCAAACCCACAGTAGCTGTGCTGTTTAGAGCTAGGG
Source organism: Aotus nancymaae (assembly GCF_030222135.1). Lineage (NCBI taxonomy): Eukaryota > Metazoa > Chordata > Mammalia > Primates > Aotidae > Aotus > Aotus nancymaae. The sequence goes on along the minus strand of NW_026988492.1, from coordinate 7,258,450 downwards.
TAAAAATAATTAGAATGCCCCTAATAGAGCAAATGGCCTGAAACTTTTATTATGTTTACCCATACAGATGAAGAAATCTGTTAAATACCAACCAAGCAAAATACCAATCGTAAAATGAGCTATAATGGGTTAACAGCTACCCTGGTACCAAAAATGCTGACTGTTCCCTACTATAATAACCAAGAATTCCCATTTGGGTTCTACATAAAGAAAGTGTTAGAACTTCGAACCTGCCTCATGTCTTCCATAAGAGATAGTCTTATCAAATTCCAATTCAATTTTAGAGTATAGGAAAAAGCACATAATTTTCATAAGAAGAAAAACAAGACTCAAACAGGAAAAAAAAGATTAGAATTATGAAATATGTGGTATATAAAAATGCATTTTTATTTAAAAACCCTTCTTAAAACCTTGCATGAAATTTCCATTTGCTCCTACTTTTTCTACCAAGCTTAAAAATAATTGTTCTTATCTCTGGAAAAGGACTTTACTCTAAAAGAAGGACATAATATAAATTATACACAAAAACTAAAATCATAGAAAATTATACAGTCATTAATTACCTTTCAAAAATTGCTTTTACTTTTCTGAGGTAATAGTTCTACAGAATTTTTAACTTACAAAAAGACATAAAGGTCATTTGCACATTTTAATCACTTAAAACATAATATATTTTAACATTTAAATATACTGCTCTGACAAATTATAAGATACTATGGTTTATCATATTTACATAGCAGACTCTAATTTTTTATAAAGCAATATTAGTGCAATATGACTGGGCCACAACAACATTGGTTTATAAACAAATATTTCCCAAAACTCTAAATAGTAAATGTTTTAAAACTGGTTTTTAAGGCTTTCTTGGGGGACAACTGTGCCTTACTTAAACAACCATATCTACATCTTTATTCACCTTCATTTAAAAAATGTTGGTTCAATAATGCGGAAGTAAGTTTCCTGATTAAATATATATTGAACACACTTGTAATCTTTGTAGATAAAAATAGAAAGGAAAATGTTTGGGAACTAAACAAACAGCATGCAGTTTGGATATTTATACATACGCGTATTTTCTAAATTAGAATGCAAAGTAGGTCAAATAAAATCAACTTCTCAAAATGGCCAATTTTTTAATTATATTATGGCCCAGATATTTTACCACATTGAATTATAGATAATTTTATCAAAAATAAAGGAAAAAATATTAAAAGCAACAAATAAGCTACGGGATATCACTAAAACCAGCCTTTGCACTAAACATATTTCTCTTCCAGCTTCGTGTCCTTTATAGTTTATCCAGGTGTGTTCTCAATTCATCCGAGTCCGAAAGTTAACAGTAAGAATCAGTGAGTTAGTTCCCTTCCCCCAAGTTTAAAATAAAATTATAGCTACAGGAAATTAACTACTCCATCAATGCCAACTGCTTCTAAAATTTATTTTTTGGTTATGAAGGTAATTTGGAAAAGTCTAATATCCATAAATCATTACTATGTTTTATAATCCATTTTAAAAACAATCCTGTCTTTTTACATATTTCATATGCCTCGTTCGTATCTTAGTATCTGTCATTTTTTAGTACTGTCAGCAATATAGCTATCTCATTTGTCTTTATTTCTCCAAAGCATTCCTCTTGTCTGTGACTTTCTCAGAACACCAGCAGCTGACAGCTTCTCTCTCTACATGAGTTTAAAGCCTAAAATCTCTATTACGTAGTTATAAAAGCAGAACAAGAGCGTAGCTACATACAAAATTTTTAGAACAGGAAAGTAAATGGAAATCAACATAATATTAACATAAGCTCAGTGATGACAGGACTTCTGGAAATATTTGCAACCTCTTCTGCTTTTCCCTCATAGGATCACACGCATCTGTCTGCACTAGGACAGGTTCTGCCTGGGCCAGGTCTGTGGCAGACACGTCCTGGTGAGCTCGGACAGGCACACTTACATCATCGGCCAAGGCTGCCGCACCATGGAGGATGGGCACTGGACTCTGCTTCTCATAATAGTGTAGTTTTTCATGAATCTGGAAGAAAATCAAATGCATGTAAGTTCACCTGCTAGCAAACAATCTCAGACAGTTGCACATTTTTATACTTGAAAAGAGAATCTGAATCCTTGAATATTCTACAGTTATACGTTTGATTATGCTCATATAAACCCATAGGTGACATGTATGTGTGCCTAATTCATCTATTACTATAGTCCAGTGTTTACAACATGGAGTCAGATGGAAAAAAACAGTCTTTATCAAACAGAATCTAAGTGAAAGGAATCTGTCTTTCCCCTCAATAAACATGTAAGTTTTGTGACGTCTATCATACCTAAAATCCATTGTCGCAAAATTTCAAGTATCAGTTGCAGTTTATATTCCTGCCAAAAACATAAATTATGATTAAAGCAAAGCAATAAACTGCCAGCCACAGTTTGGCAGTTTGGCATGGAATCGCTGTCAAGAGGGAGGAAGCTGGCACTATTTGTGCCTGGGTGCCACATCCAGGAACATCTGCCTAAGCACACTGTTCCTTTTATTAAACTTATTCATTCTTTTTTAGAAATTGCCAACTTTCCCCCTTAAATTCAAATTTCTAAGAAATGAAGGGATTTCTCATAACTAGTGACATTTAATTATTTAGCATAAATGAGATCATTTTTCATATTGCAAAATAATTATAGTAATAAAAAAATGGCCCTTCATTTCCCATTATTGTGACCAAAGAAACACAAAAGCAAGGATCTACATAAATGCCATATAAGACAAACTGAGTTCCTCACAAAATCTAGCAGAAAGTTGAGAAACAAAAGACATGTTGACAAACACATAACTATCAGCACTTAGGTGACGTCTAGTTCAGCTCTTGTACAGGTGTCCTGAACATTTTACACTTGAAAACTTACTTTAGTCTCTTCTTATTTATAGTTGAAGAAAAATGTCCCCAATCATATATGAAAAACAGTTGCACCTCACAATTTCCTGTTTTTAATAGGTATCAAGTAATACACGCTTTAATTATACTCAAAGCTAACCAAACTCGACTGTAAAAGTCTGGAAGATAAATTTATTCTGATTAGCCAGATGCTATTGCTAAGAGAGGATTCTATTACCTTTTGGCAACCTGGTACACGATGTAAAGCTTCAGGGAAAGAATTTTGACACTTATGATACTACCAGAATGATCAGAGCCGTATTTTTACTGGATATCTTGGAACCTTTAAAGATGTATCATATCAAGGTAATAAACAAACTTTAAAGACTGCAAGCTATAAAAAGAGTTAGATTTAATTTGATAAACTATGAAAGTATAATTTAAAACAAAAAATAATCATACTAAGAGCTAAATTCACTGTTTAAATAATTATCAAGAATTCAGTCACCTCAATATATACTATCATAGAATACTTAACTTACCCCATCACAAAACTCATCTAATTCACTGCTGAACTTACCCTATCACAAAACTCATCTAACCTCACTGCAATTACTTGTTTAAATGTCTGGTTCCCTGCTATAATAAACATAGGGATTTATTAAGAACTTACCACGGGCCTGTACTACCCTTACAGCTGACAGTAATAGGAGTAACATAGTCTTTAATGAGTTTAATATTTTAATTCCTCAATTCTCACAAGAACATAAAGAGGTAGATAGCATGACCATCTCATTTTACAGATAAACAGGAGTTAAACAAGTTGCTATGTTCTTGCAGACAGTAAGAGGCAGAGCTGAGATTTCAAGCTCAAGCCATCTGGCTCAGTGTTAAGAGTTCCTAATCACTCACTTTTCCTCTCAGACTAACATCGCATCTGTGTTCTTCACTGCCATCCTCGGCTGTCTAGTGAGTATGGCCTGTTTGTAGGACATAGAAAGGAAGGCTGGATAGGTACATAACAAATTGCAGTGATTATTTTCACTGACTAGAAGATCATTGGTGGTTCCTCTCCATCCCTTACATTTTCTTTCTCATTGGTGGTTCCTCTCCATCCCTTATGTTTTCTTTCTGATGGCTTCCAATTTTCCCAGGTTAATTTCTATGAATACTCTAATTATAACCTAAAATCACGTGCCCCAAATACAGACATTATTTCTCCATTTCATTTGCTTCTTCTGAATGTCTTTTACAAATAGTCAGTTTCTCTTCCATCATCTTCTCTAGATCCTGACCCAACTGATGAATACTCCACCCCTAGCCTGCCCACTCCTGGACTCTGTACCACATCAAACATTTAAAAAATGTCCTCCCAGAATTTCAAAAGGCTGGTTACCCTGTGTTAGTATGTATTTTACTTCACTGCATCATTTTAAAAATTAAGTTGGTAGGAAAGTAAAAATTTAAATAATTTTGAGCTGTTCACTGTTCTCAAAAATACTGACAGAAATTCTGCTTTTTATTAGTATTTATGATAACCAAAAGGAAAAAATAATTTCTAAATTCTAATAAACAGGCAACACATATAGACTTCACCCCAAGGCTATCCAGCAGAACTGCCTGTGATGGTGAAAATGTTTTATAGCTGCTTGTCCAATATGGTTAGCCACTGGCCACATGTGGCTTTTGAGCACTCGAATGTGGATTGACTTGAGGAACTGAATTTTTAATTTTATTTAATTTTATTTACTTTACATTTAAATACCCACATGGTGCTTATGTCATGTTCTTGGAGAACATGACATAACTTTATGTAGTCTATAATTTCCCTTTATATCCCAGAAAAATTTATTCCGATACACTGTGGCAAATTTCTGAAAGTGGGAACATTTTGAGATCTGATAGACAAATATATAACCAAAGATGTGGTTTCAGCATCAGTGAGCAAACTAGCATCTAAGTATCAGGTACAGCCAAACCTGCAAAATCTCGTTTATTCTAACTAACATTTATTTCCCTTTGCAGATTCAATCACATAATAAAAGTATACTTCAGGCCAGGTTCGGTGGCTCACACCTGTAATCCCAGCACTTTGGGAGGCTGAGGTGAGGGGATCACTTGAGGTCAGGAGTACAAGACCAGCCTGGCCAACATGGTCAAACCTCATCTCTACTAAAAATACAAAAATTAGCCAGGGGTGATGGTGCATGCCTGTAGTCGCAGCTACTTGAAAGGCTGAGGCAGAAGAATGGCTTGAACCCAGGAGGTGGAGGTTGCAGTGAGCCAAAATTGCACCACTGAACTCCAGCCTGAGCTACAGAGCAAGACTCCGTCTCAAAAAAAAAGAGAAAAGTGTACTTCATTTTTCTTCCCTGAGCAACTAGAAGAGGAGGAAGCAGAGAAGGAGATGAGGGAGGAAAGGAGTTAGGAGTAAAGGTCTGGAGAAAAGGGGAAATCTGGTTAAGTTAATTTTATATAACAGTTATTCAAAAGCAAGATCCTAAAAGTCAGGACATGCTACAATATTTTAAATGCACTATTAAGAGAAAAGAATTTCAAAATCTATATGCATTATGCTCTATGTATATGTTCCTAAGGGTTTTTTTTTTCTATAATTACATTTGTAATCAGAAAAAGTCAGTAAAAATAAAAATCATTTCAATATGTAAGTAGTTCTCATAAGGAAGTCATAGTTACTTTCATTTACATAGTTCTTAAAAATAATGTTTAATTTTAGTGAGAAAATCTGTTTTACTTGCACATACAGTAGAACTTTCAAAAATAAAGCTTCAATAATTAAACTATGAATAAAGTAGCCCCCAATACAGTCATGTGTTTTATACCTCTCAATGATGTACAGACTTCACCATGGTTATCTGAATTACATTACATTAAGTAAAATGCTGTAATCCTTTTATTGGCTTAACTATTAAGAGTATAAAAAAGTACTGAAAATTACTGCTCAGTAGTTTGACTCTTCAGCACGTTAATTAATGTTACCAGATCTAGAATGAGCACATGCATGCATACACCTATCTACCTCCGTATTTAAAATACTGGGGATGTGGAGAAGATTCTGGGTACTGAAAAAGAAAATCCACGGGACACAATCCTTTCAGAAATACATATTTATGACCAGGCGCAGTGGCTCACATCTGTAATCCCAGCACTTTGGGAGGCCAAGGCAGTCAGATCACCTGAGATTCAGAGTTCCAGACCAGCCTGACCAACATGGAGAAACCCCGTCTCTACTAAAAATACAAAATTAGCCAGGCGTGGTGGTGTGCGCCTGTAATCTTAGCTACTCGGGAGGCTAAGGCAGAAGAATTGCTTGAACCCTGGAGGCGGAGGTTGCAGCTAGCCAAGATCGTGCCATTGCACTCCAGCCTGGGCAACAAGAGCGAAACTCTGTCTCAAAAAATAAATAAATAAATAAAGGGAAAAAAAAGAAATATGTATTTACTTCTGATGTGTGACCTTGAAATATCGCCAGCCACTTTGCTAACTTTACAGTGTAGGACTCCTGGACTTGGTGGATAAAACTCTCACCTCCTAAGCCATGAACCCACCAATCCATGGGTTGTTACAAATTCTTAAAGCAGACTCCTTTTTGTTCCTACCTAATTCCAGGAAGAGCCAGACCAGCTTCTTTGTCATCTCCCTAGACAAGTAGTTGAAAGTTTTCTCATCTTCCCATTCACTAACAAAGTAGCCCTAGAAAAGTAGCTATTTTGGGTGTGTATATCATAAAGCCTAAAATCTTGGAGGCTGTACCTTTGCTCAAGCTACACAGTCAGAAGTAAAAACCTAAATAAATAAAGCCTTCCCATAGGAATCGCTGGGAGCAACTGGTACTTTGCCTTCAACTCAGGCCAGAGTGTTTGCAACATCTCTACACAGATGGATAATTCTTATAAGGAACATGTTAACATGTCTATAAAGTCTATAAAATGTATCAAAAACAGGTTTTAGGCTTAAATTAAATTAATAAAAAGCAAAAAACTATCAACATTTTCATTTTGGTTGAAAACGTGGTGATTCTATTTGAAATCACTTCTCAGAAAATTTTCAACAGATCAGATTCCCTTAGTTCCTAGAACAGTATTCTAGAAAAAGTAGCCAGGGCATTAAACATTTCTTTGGAAAGTCTGAGTTTGTTGGGGGGGAAAAAAAAAAAAGAACTTCAATTCTCTCATCCAGAGATATATAATGTGTTCCATTTGGAAATAACCCACAGTTGTACACACATTTATTTTTCACTCCCCACATATTACAATTATCAGATTTGCCATTTTTCAAAAATCTATATTTCAGTAATCGTTGAAGAACTGGGAACTATGAAATTTTTAATCAGGTGGATGTTATTACAGATGATGTTATGAAATTCACACAGGTTTCAACCTACAAGTAGCAATCAATTACCTTGTATACTTGCTTGCAGTTTACATTTTAACAAACATTAAAATTGTAATTACAGCTTGAAAACTAGTTTTGTAACAAAAGATGGAATGAACCATCTTAAAACGTGGCAAGTCTGGGATCTATGGCTAGGAGAGTTCATGGGTATCTCTCAGCTGATTCATGAACTCCTGGAAAGTATATACGATTGTTTACATGCATTCTTCCAGGAAAATAATTCCAAATATAGATGGGTGATTTATGCTAAAGGACTTACGACTTTACTCAGTAAATAAATAGCCATTAAAGGCCAGGTGCAGTGGCTCACACTGATAAGCCCAGCACTTTGGGAGGCCAAGGCAGGCAGACTGCTTGAGTGCAGGAGTTCAAGACCAGCCTGGGTAACATGGTGAAACCCCATCTCTACAAAAAATACAGAAATTGGCCAGCCATGGTAGTGTACACCTGTAGTCCCAGCTATTTGGGAGCCTGAAGTGGGCGGATTGCTTGAGCCCAGGAGGCAGAGGTTGCAGTTCAGATTGTGCCACTGCACTCCAGCCTGAGTGACAGAGCCAGACACTGTCTCAAAAATAAAAATGAGGCAAGCATTAAAGAATAGGAGACTCTTGGGCCAATTTGTGCTTTACTCCCTTTTCCATGGACAGATCTGGGGAGGAAGGGAGGTAGCAGGTAAGACTACAAACAGAAAACCTGTTAGGAGGATATTGTTCTAGTGATAAGAAATCCCACCCCCCGCCCCCAAAGAAATAACTGGTCACTGCTCAGTACAGATTATTTTGGGGTTCTTCAGCTTCCCTTTCTCTGCAAACACAATGGACTTAAGCAGTTCCATCTCCTCTCAGCAGCCACCAACTGCCTCTGTCCCCAAACCTGTTGTACAATCAGTTGTACTCTTCCAGCTATTGTCTTACTTGCTGTCCCCAAGATAAGCAGACAGGCCCATTAAAGTTTAAAGATTTTACTGCTATCTCCATAAAGAAAAGGAAAAGAACCAAAAAAAAAAAAATGACGAATTTATAGTATTTTTACAGTTTTAAAAAATGAAGTATCAACATAATTTACTGAGAGTCTTGAAGTCAAATACGTGAGTTTAAATCCCTGTTCTGCCCCTTATTTACCCTTAAGCAACTTATTTACCTTTCGAAACCTTAGTTTTCTCATATTTAAAATAGGATAATAATCATACCTATTAACCAGGGTTACTGTGAGAATTAAAGTCACCATTAAAAGAGTTGCATGCGAGTCCTGGAAAATAGAAAACACCTAACAAATAGTATTTATTTCCAATTCACCTGCTCACTTCCACTGGTGTTCCTAGAAAGAGGAGATATCTGTCTCCCTTTGACTACACCATGTTGCATATACATATGACACAATCAAGACCTAAAGATAAACATCAAACTTGATCATTTGGAAAACACTCCTTCACTGAGTTCCACAGATTTTCCAAACATTTACACATTTCATGGTACAACAACAACAAAACATCACACATTAATATCACCACCAATCTCATCAAAAAAAGCTTTTAAGTACTAGAAAGCTGGCAATCTCAGAGTGGCAGATACAAGTTTTTCTTTTTTTTTTTTTTTTTTTTATTGCATTTTAGGTTTTGGGGTACATGTGAAAAACATGCAAAGTTGTTGCATAGGTGCATTCATGGCAGTGTGATTTGCTGCCTCCCTCCCCGTCACCCATATCTGGCATTTCTCCCCATGCTATCCCTCCCCAACTCCCCCCCCCCCGCTGTCCCCCCAACTCCTCCGCAACAGACCCCCGTGTATAGTGCTCCCCTCCCTGTGTCCATGTGTTCTCCTTGTTCAACACCCTCCTATGAGTGAGAACATGTGGTGTTTGGTTTTGTGTTCTTGTGTCAGTTTGCTGAGAATGATGGTTTCCAGGTTCATCCATGTCCCTACAAAGGACGCGAACTCCTCATTTTTAATGGCTGCATAGTATTCCATGGTGTATATGTGCCACATTTTTCCTGTCCAGTCTATCATCGATGGGCATTTGGGTTGGTTCCAGGTCTTTGCTATTGTAAGTTTTTCAAAATTCTAATACTTGCTAGAAAGCTTGAATTCTATTCATTGGCAACAATACAGTTTGTTGTTAACTTTTTAATGACAGGCAAACTTTGATCATTTGAAAAAAACGATGTCTTCCAAACACAATTTGCATAGACACAGTTTCTAATAGTTTCCTATGAAAAACAGCAGCTAGTTTAGTTCACAATCTCACAATCCTACAACTACCTGTCCTCTGATAACCAGAACTTTGGTTTGCAGCCATGTGCTTTCTGAGTACTCTTTTCTTTCTTTTAGATTAAAAAGACTTGACATTAAAGAGATATGTACCATGGTTAAGATTTAATGCAGCTGACTGTTTTTAATTGTGAGTGTGGGATGGTGAAGAACATGATGACTCACTAACTAGTACCACTTGGTGCCATAGCCTTGGTTTGTGTGACAACGCGAGCAGTTTTACCCATCAGTGTTTTTACCGTCAGTGCAGATGCCAACCCAGTGAAAAAAGCAAACAGCATCATAATATTATCATGAAAATAGTTTAGACCTTGAAGAGCCTTCCCACAAAATAGTCTCAGGGACCTCCAGGGGTTCACAAGCCACACCTTGAGAAGCATGACTACCTACAATCTCTGAATACATGAATATAACAAATAAAAGGAAATCTAATATTTCTTTGTGGCTGCAGAACTCATGGTGAATTGTATGACTCTAGTGTAGGAATATTAATACTTTTTTTCTCACACATACATTATTTTGAATCTGGCAGTTTACCTGAAACCACTGCTCCAGGCTTGTGATGTGTGTGACTCTCAAGACCAGGTGGTATTTTTCTACAAAACCATGATTTGGAGGTCTGAAAAGTAGCTTTAAGCAAAAGACTAGTATATTTTTAAAGAGTTCACTTAAACAGAAACACAGAACGGGTTTTAGTATTTCATGAAACTGAAGTTTGCTCAATCCCTTAATGTTTCATTATTCACATTTTTTCCAAAGTTCTGCCTTTCATGCTTTTCATGCCGGCTGATTGCTGCCACCGTTCGCGCATTTAAACCTCAGCAATTTATAACATGGTCCCAGACCAAGAGCCTCTGGCATTGGCCCAGTGCTGCTATTATCATCTTCTTTTATTTATTGCACTATTTCAAAATCATCCTGTCTTTCACACATTTATGTACATTTTGCAACTATTTTTACTTTCATACACATTTATGTTCTAAAATGCTATTCTATTTGTCTGCTTTATATAATAACATAAAATGTAATTTGCTTACACTGCTACCATCACAGTTAGGATATTTTAATGCACTCAAATATATATGGTATCATGTCCAAAAAATACCATTCTCCGCCCCGCCGGCCCCCAGCATGTTTTATTTAATACACAGCTTCCATTCCCTTCTTATTCCTATGAATAAGGGAAGGGAATGGCAGAGTTACCCAAAATGTTTATCTTCCTATGAAAAACATTTTTCGCTATGAATTCATTTTTTAATAGAAAATGAAAGCTGCTATTTTACAAGAAACTTTGCAGACATGAATAATCAAATATACCTCTTGGTCAGTAAGAAACAGAAACTTGTAATCATTCTGCACATAAGAATACGGTCCCTAGGTGGACAAAGGAAATTTAGACCAAAGCTGAACATTTCATTCCTATTCCTAAACGTTTCCTACCACCTCAAAGCTAAACATCCTTGGATTCTAAAGTCTAAGTGAAAATATTTGCAATTTATTTTTAATGAAAAATAAAAACTTTATTTTCTAAGAAAATTATTTCCCCAACTTTTTACTCAATAGAAAATTATAATTCAAATAGATTCTAAGTCCTTAGAATCATATGGGTATATGTTAAAACTTATTTACAGAAAGGAAATTGTAAAAATTGTTATGCCTTTCTTCTAGCTTTTAAACAATCTCTTGGTTCATTCCAACAGATAATATCTGATTACTTTCAAACAACAGATGGTTAATACATTCTTATTGATATAATTTAGACACCCAGAAAATCCAAGTCACAATTCAGAAAGCAATTGAATTCAACCTTCAGGGTTGAATCTGTCAAATCCTACTACCCTGAAATCCGGCTGAAGTTCCCTCTCGGATCAGTTATAATAAAGCATTGCTTAACAATAAAACCTAAATGAAGCTTTAGACCTCAAGGATGCAAAGACAACTCTCGGAAGAAGCAAAGGAAACACTGTTTTCCACCAAATTAATATTTTACATGTGGAAATATCAACAATTCCACTACAGGAGAGAAGAGCTTCCTTGAAAGCAGAGAACAAAGCCTTGGCAGATGGTGAATTGAGCCCACAATTGGGCTCCCTACTCAGAATCCCACTGAAATAACCAAATAATACAGAGTACAGATTTTTCTTTTTAATGCATGGTATTAGCAGAGAAAAATGCCACCCAAGGATCAGGAGACTCTGAAACATTTCTAAAAAATACAAAGATAAAAATACTGTGAAAAGTCTATCTGAATCCTCATATTCTTCTATACTCACCAGGAAAGGGGAACCTGCTTAGGAAAGAAAGCAGACAAGCATGGCCACCAAAGGACCAAAGAACTCCAAGTTCAGAGAAGCAGAGGTTCAGAAAAAGAGTGGGGAGCAGGCTATTAATCAATTGTTCAACAGTCATCTGCTAGGTGTGCAGCAGCAGGCGGCTCTAACAGGCTCCCAAAGATTCTCCTTCTCAGAATTTACTTCTTGGTGCCATCTCTCCTCCTTTTTGGGGGTTGGACCTACTGATTTGATTCTAATGAATTGAAATATTCAGGCAAAAGTGATGGGATGTCCCTCCTGAGATCAGGTTATAAAACACTGTGACTTCCGTCTTGCTGGTGCGTGCCTATGACCCCTCCGTATTCTCTCTCTCTCTCTCTCTCTCTCTCTCTCTCTGATCTCTGCTTCCATTTTCTAATCTCCTTCCTATGACCCTCCTACTTCCCTGTTACATGGAGCTTGTTATTACATTGGTTGGACCCATCTGAATAGTCCAGGATTATCTTCCTTTCTCAAGGTCCTTAACATAATCACATCTGCAAAGTCCCTTTTGCCACGTACGGTGACACAGTGACAGGGTCCAGGGAGAAGGCCGTCTTGAGGGTGGTGTGGGGATGGAGGAAGGCATGAATCCACACAGCACACCCCACCTCCAATCCTCCCTGTGATCTGGCCCCTCTTTCATGTCTGAACATGTCCCTCCCTCTCCCTCCATTCATAACACTCTGGCCACCTTGGGCTTTGCAGTTTCTTGAATCTAGATCCGGAGCCTTTCCCAACTGAGGCACTCTGTGCTTGCTGTTCCTTCTGTTTAGAACACTCTCCCTCTAGATCTTTAAGACTGAGTCCTTGACATTAGGTATCAATTAAAATGTCACCTCTTCAGAGAGGTCTCTGCAATCCCATCTTACTGTTTCCACAAAACCCTTGCTATTGCTTTCACAGCACAGCACCAAAGAAGTTGTCTTGCTCACTTCTTATTTCTTTAACATCAGTTCTCTCAGAAAAGAGGGCTGCCCTGGTTTGTCATGTTCACACCTATACACCCAGGGCCTAAGATAGTGCAAGAGGCTTAGTACATACTCAAATATTTTCAAATAAATAAATCAAGGGGACAAAAAGTACTTGGAATTTGACTGCCGGTAGTGAGAGAAAGAAGTGTCTTTCAGCCACCAGCTGAAACATAGTACTCACTCTGCTATATTTACAGCAGTGGCCCACCCCTGTAATCCCAGCACTTTGGGATGCTGAGGCAGGTGGATCACCTGAGGCCAGCCTGGCCAACATGTGAGACCCCATCTCTATTAAAAATACAAAAATTAGCTGAGCGTGGTGGCAGGCACCTGTAGTCCCAGCTACTTGGGAGGCTGAGGAAGGAGAATTGCTTGAACCCAGGAGGTGGAGGTCACAGTGAGCCAAGACCACACCACTGCACTCCAGTTTGGGCAACAAAACTCCATCTCAAAAAAAAAAAAAAAAAAAAAGAATGGGTACTATATTTCTATAAAAACTGGAGGAACAATGCTGCCATTTACCAAAACACAGAATTCTGAAGATTAGAGCATAAAGCCTTGTGAGACAGCCATGTGGAGAAGTGGAACAGGCAGCTGATGACATAGGCCTGGCTTTAAAAAGAAAGATCACGACTGAAGGCAAAGATCTGGAGAGTCAGGGGATGTAAATGGTAACTGAAATGAACTGAAGAGAAGAAAATCACCCAAGGAGAACCGACTGCCCGCAGTTTGAGAAGGGAAGTAGGGCAGAGGAGAGGCCCAGGAGATTTCCTGAGAGGAGGCCCCGCAGATGCTGGCATCTCAGAGTTCTGGGAAAACACTTTTTCTTTCTTTTTTTTTTTTTGAGAGGGAGTCTCTCACCCTGGTGCCAGGCTGGAGTGTGCAGTGGTGCCATCTCGGCTCACTGCAACCTCCAACTCCTTGGTTCAAGTGATTCTCCTGCCTCAGCCTCCCAAGTAGCTGAAATTACAGGTATGCACCACCACACCCAGCTAATTTTTGTCTTTTTAGTAGAGATGGGTTTTCACTATGTTGGTCAGGATGATCTCGATCTTCTGACCTCATGATTCACCCACCTCAGCCTTCCAAAGTACTGAGATTACAGGTGTGAGCCACTACACCCGGCTGGGAAAAGCGCTTTTTAAAGTTTCATTTATCATGAGATAAAATGAAGACGTTCCAGAACTGAACTGTACCTCTTCACACTGTGCAGCTAACGATCCACTCCTAGGCTTTCCTTGCTGAGAACTACTTGGTAGCTAAGTGGAGTGCTGCAACAGGATACTCCAAACCTAAGTAGGTAGAGAAGGCAGGTAGTCACCTGATAGTTAGAAGTTTACATTAAAAAAATGTGGGCAAGCACTCACTTATGAATAATGTGTACACATGGACACAGTGTGGAATAATAGACCAAGAGGGTAAATTGCTTAAAATATTATGAGATTTTTTTTTTTTTTTTTAGCTCATCCACTATCGTTAGTGTATTTTACGTGGGGCCCAAGACAATTCTTCCAGTGTGGCCCAGGGAAGCCAAAAGATTGGACATCCCTGTAAGAGACATTGGAGACTCAGAAGTGGGGGAGGGCTGAGCAATGAAGAATAAGAAATTACTTAATGGGTAAAATGTGTATTACTGCTTGGGTGATGGTTACACTAAAAGCCCAGATTTCACCACTATCAATATATCCATGCAATAAAACTGCATTTGCATCCCCTAAATCTATGCCAAAACAAAAAGTGGGGGAACATGAGTTAATGAATGGCTCAACACAATAATGGTATTTTAAATGCCCTTGGCCAGTCTGGTGATTCTCTTCTCCTCACTAATACCCATGACTCCAAATGAACACAGAGATCCCACCGTTCCCAGCTGCATCAACAATATCAGGGCATGTGTTGACTGAGTAATGGTCCCTAAGATGTCTGCATCCAAATCGCCCAAGCCTGTGATTATGTCACCTCACATGGTAAAGGGACTTTGCAGATGTCCCTTTAAAATAAAGATATTGATTGGGCACATGTTTCACTCTTACACTCCCAGAGCTTTGGGAAGCCAGGGCAAGAGGATCAATCGAGGCCAGGAGTTTGATATCAGCCTGGGCAACAGAGTAAGAATTCCATCTCTATAAAGAATTTTTTTTTTTTTTTTGAGACAGAGTCTCACTCTTATTGGCCAGGCTGGAGTGCAATGGTGCTATCTCAGCTTATCACAACGTCCACCTTCTGGGTTCAAGCGATTCTCTTACCTCAGCCTTTTGAGTAGCTGGGATTATAGGCATGCATCACCATGCACAGCTAATTTTGAAGTATTAGTAGAGACGAGGTTTCTCCATGTTGGTCAGGCTGGTCTCGATATAAAAATATTTTTTTAAGTTAGCCAGGCATGGTGGTGCCCACATATAATCCCAGCTACTCAGGAGTCTCAGGTGGGAGGATTGCTTAAGCCCAGGAATTCAAGGCTGCAGTGAGCCATGATAGCACCACTGCACTCCAGCTTAGGCTGTAGATTGAGACCTTGTTTCAAAAAAAAAAAAAAAAAAAAAATTAAAAGAGCCTCATTCTCTGCTGTATGGACCAGATGACTTTAGCCTCAAATATTTCAAAGGCAGCCATGGTAAGTTCATCACATCAAACATAAAAAAACGTGGGCATGACATCTTCCAAAAGTTATTTTCATAAGCACTGACTCCTGTCAGGCCAATTAGAATAAAAGCAAAATTTAGAATTTAGCTCATGCCTGTAATTCCAGCACTTTGGGAGGCTGAGGCAGGCAGATCACCTGAGGTCAGGAGTTGGAGACCAGCCTGGTCAATACGGTGAAACCCCGTCTATACTAAAAACGCAAAAATTAACTGGGCTTGGTGGTGTGCAACTGTAGTCAACCCTTCCATCCCCCAAGAAGTAACCATTACCCAGACTACTTTTTATCTTTTAATTTTTTAAGAAATCTGGTTTTCTAATGCTTGTATGAATGTTTCAACAATATATTGTTCTGTTCTGCTTGTTTTTGATCTTTATAAAAATGGTATCAAGCTGTAAGAAATTTTCCAAGACTTGCTTTTTACCACCTTCAACATTATTGTTTTGGAGATCACCCATTTTGTTCCATGTCATATAGATCATTTCTTTTTCACTACTGCATAATACTTTGTTCTGCAGAAAAACCACAAATTATTTACCTATTTTGCTATCAATAGCTATCCCAATTGTTACAGCTTTCTGCTATTAAGAACTCTGCTACTGGGGCCAGACGCGGTGGCTCATGCCTGTAATCCCAGCACTTTGGGAGGCTGAGGAGGGCAGATTACTTGACCTCTGGAGTTCGAGACCAGCCTGAGCAACATGGCAAAACCCAGTCTCTACTAAAAATACAAAAATTAGCCAGGCGTGGTGGCATGCACCTGTAATTCCAGATATTCAGGAGGCTGAGGCACAAGAATTGCTTGAATCCAGGAGATGAAGGTTGCAGTAAGCTGAGATTGTACCACTGCACTCCAGCCTGGGCAACAGAGCAATACTCTGTATCAAAAAAAAAAAGCAAAAGAACCCTGCTACTGAAACAGAAAGCCAAACTGTATGTTCTCACTTATAAGTGAGAACTAATCACTGGGTTGGGTACACAGGGACATAAAGATGGGGACAATAGATACTGAGGCCTCCATAAGGGGGAAGGAAAGCAAGGGAACAGCAGTTGAAAACGCCTACTGGATACTCTGTTCACTATTTGAGTGATGTGCTCAGAAGCCCAAACCTCAATGTCACACAGCATACCCGTATAACAAACCTGCACGTGTACCTCCTGAATCTAAAATTTAAAAAATAAATAAGTACTCTACTGCTAAAAATATTCTCGTGAAAGTTCCCTGGTACATATATGTAAACAGCTTCTGAAAATATATTCTTATGAGAAGAATTGCTAGGTCACAAGATATAATTATTTCTATGTTAATGTGAAACCGTTTTCTAAAATTGTGTTATCTATTTGCACCCCACCAGGAAAATGTAAAAGTTGCTCCACATACTCACCAATACTTGAGATTTACAGATCTATATTTTGCCGACCTAGAGGGCCTACATGAATAGCTAGCTCACTGTGGCACTAATTTGCATCTCATGCTTGCTGGTTAGATTACATTTTCTAGGCTGGGGATGGTGGCTTACGCCTGTAATCCCAGCATTTTGGGAGGCTGAGGCAAGAGGATCATTTGAGGTCAGAAATTCGAGACCAGCCTGGGCAACATGGTGAAACCCCATTTCTACTAAAAATACAAAATTTAGCCGGATGTGGTGGCACATGCCTGTGGTCCCAGCTACTCAGGAGGCTGAGGCATGAGAATCACTTGAACTCAGGAGGGAGAGGCTGCAGTGAGCCTAGATCATGTCACTGCACTCCAGCTAGGCAACAGAGCAAGACCCTATCTTTAAAAAGATGATATTTTCTACATCTAATGGCCCTACATGTTTCTGATGTTCTTTACGTATTTTCTCTTAAATTGTCTTTCTTCACTCTTTTGTAGATGTGCTTTATATTTTCAGGAAGCTAAATCTTTGTCAACTATATGTATTATAATTATCTTCTCTCAAATTAGGGCTTGTTTTTTCACTTATGGGACACCTTGATGAACTGAAGTTCTTAGCTTTAATGTGGTAAAATTTTCACAGCACTTTCTATGGTGAGTAGATATTCTTTCATCTCACCTTCTAAGAGTTTTCTAGTTTTGCTTTTAAAATTTATTTTTATAACCCATCTAAAATTGATTTTTGTTTATGATGTGAGGTAGGGATCCAAATACAGCCTTTTTTATATGTATCAATGATTTCTTTTAGCTTCCTACTTTTTCTATAGTACTGTCCCAGTTCCATAGACTTGTAAGTCTGTAACAAGGAGTTCTTTTGTTCCTTTGTTCCATTTGTCTGCTCCCATGTCAATATGATGCAATCTTCACTATTGAGACTTTATGATAAATCTTGATATCTAGTGAGAAGAGCATCCCCTACACCATCAGGTGTTTGTTGACTTGTGGTAGCACTTTGCTGGTATATATAATCCAAAGCTCCAAAACACATTAGAGGCCAGGCATGGTGGTTCGAGCCTGTAATCCTTGCTACTTGGAAGGCTAAGGTAAGGGTATTCCTTGAGCCCAGGAGTTCGAGACCAGCCTGGACAACATAGTGAGATCCTGTCTGTAATAATAAAAAAACAAATTTGGTTAGCCAGGTGAGGTCCCCAGCTAATTAAAACAAAGGCTGATATGGGAAGATATCTTGAGCCCAGAAGCGAAGCTGATGTGGGAGGATCTCTTGAGCACAGGAGTTTGAGGCTGCACTGAGCTATGATTGCACCATTGTATTCCAGCCTGGGCAACACAGCAAGACCCCATCTCTTTAAAAAAATTAATACACATTAGACAAGTGGCATCTTTACAATACTGAGTATTCCTATTTGTAAACAAGTATCACTCTTCACTTGTGCCTCAGTAAAGTGTCATAATTTCCTGCATAAAAGTCTTGACATTTTTGTTACATTTATACCTAGATAACTCACGGTTTCTGCTGCTATTGTAAGTAGGGTTGTTTTTTTTTAAGGTTATTTCATTTCTTGTTGGTTGCTGGAGTTAGAAACACAACTGACTTTCATATACAGACCTTGCAGTCAGCCACCCAGCACTGATCACTCTATTAACTAGTCTGTAGATTCTTGTTGGATTTTCCATACAGGGAGAATCATATTACCAGTGAATGGCAGTTTTGTTTCTTTCTTTCTATTCCTTATCCCCACTCTCCCATATCTTACAACGGTGATTAGGATCTCCATTCCACGATTTTTTGAAGTGGTAAAAGCATTTTTTATTTTCTTCTAATTTTTAAAGGAATGCTTTTCATTTTTCCCCATTAATAATAATAATTACTATAGATTTCAGTAGATATCCATAAGAAAGTTTCCTTTTACTCCCATCCAATTACCCAAGAGTATTTTTCTTCTTTTAATTCAAAAATGAGGGTGCACACAACATTCTAGTTCTGCCTTTATATATACATATATATATATGCACACATATATGCTTATATTAATGTGTATGTTCTGTTTATATATATGTATACGTTGTTTTGGGTATGTTGTGATTCCTGAATCTGTAGTATTATGGTTCTTCTACAGTTCTGGAAAGCATGTAGCCGTTCTCTCACGAATATCACCTGTCCTCTGTTTTCTCTTTCTTAAAATTTTTTTATGTAGAGATGGGGTCTTGCTCTGTTGCCCAGGCTGGTCTCAAATTCCTGGGCTCAAGTGATTGTCCCACCTCAGCCTCCCAAAGTGTTGAGATTACATGGGTGAACCACTGTATCCAGCTTCCTCTGTTTTCTCTATCATCTCTTTCTGGCTCCCTAGTCGAGCACATGTTAGACTCTCTCATTGTAACTTACATACCACTGGAAATATTTTTGCATTCTCTATTACTCTTATTATATAATTACAATATTTATAATATATAATTATGCATGAATTATCTGTCTACTTTCTTGTTTTTCAGATTTTCAAGGTCACTAATTCTTTTCAGCTGTATCTACTTTGCAGTTGACACCATTAGATCTACTGAGTGTTTTACTTCCACAATTAGATTTTTAGAAGTTCCATTCACCATTGAATCTGTCGGTTTCTTCCCAACGCTCATTCGATGTCATTTCATAGCTCATCTCTGTAACACCAACCCATATGTCTTCACTCATTTCTTCCCTTTTAGCCTCACACTTGGGTAACAAGTATAGAAAAGCATTCTCTCACATCACGACATAACAGTGATATAATAACCATATCACTATATCATATAATAGTTCTATAACAAACTACACACTCTGAGGAATAGCTTTATACAACTTCAGCATTCTGCAAAGGGTTCCAAAAGGTAAGTTAAATTATAAAAATTCTGAAAATGTCACATCCAAAAACACAAATTAATAAGTGTCTATTAGGTGTCAAGTAATGTGCCCTGTCAGCATCAAGGGTACAGAAAGGATATACACACCTTCATTCAGTCCCTCTGTTCTTAAAGTTTATAAAATACTTGGTGAAGGCATTGACATTAAACAACTAATTATAGTTGTTTTAACCTGCTTTTCAGCCAATTTTCTCAATAAGAAAATAAACAGATGTTCTGTGAGCAAAAGAAAACAGAAATTAATGAAATTAATGAAAACCAGAAACAGGAAAGTAAATTTTTGTCTATGCCACCTCTACGTCCTTTTTATTCTTAACCTCAGAATTCTATGCTGTGGGAAACGTCTATTTTCTTTACAGTTTTACATTTTAATAGCCGAAGAAAAAAACTGCTGGTTAGTCTTGGTTGGCAATATGGGAGGGAGGCCACACTGTGGGGTCAATAGCATTTCAAATGAGCCCAGAGATTTTTAAAAAGTGAGAATATGCTAAATTCACTGGAAAGAGAAACTATAATTTAGCTGAGTCTTCTCTACACGTATACTGAGCCTCTTTCACAGGTATGTTGTTAAAAGTTTATGCTTGCGACCAAACTTTTAATTTAAGTGTACCATATCTGAAACTTGGCAGGCAGAGCTAGTATTTTGCAGAATCCTCAGATAAACAAATCACGGGTAACACAAGCACATCTTCTGTGTACATCTGGATTTATGGTATCAAACGCCTGCACCGCACTTCTCTGGTTTCGTTCATTCTTTGTCTTTCTATACAGCAGACTTTCCATAGCTTTGTTATGTCTTTACTTTTTGCTCGTGCCATGTTCCAAAGAGAAGAGGGGAGGGTGGCTGGCCTCTTGGTTTCATGAAGTTATTTGAAAGCCAAGCCTCTTTCCATCTAAGCAACTCCTCTCTACCCCAGGTCCTCATCCCTGGCTACCCTGAATAACGTTGCTAAAGCAGTAGTCATCATCATCCCAGCAGCACAAGAGCCTGTGCTAACGTCTTCGCAAATCTCACAAACTGCCAGATCTAGGATGATGCAATGTACTTTCATTGGCCTATGGAGAAGGATGATGCCATGAACTTTGGCAACACATTTTCATGAAATTGCAAGATACCAAATCTAATTGTCCTATTAATATCAAGAGGATATTTTACTAAAATGTCAGGTAGGACCTCAGCATACTACGGATTTTTAAAATTCAGTACAAACAAATACATTGTTAAGTAAAATCTATGATTTAGAAATAGGTACTGTTGGAATGGTATGAACAAATCTCAAAAACAGTCAGACACTATTCAATCCACTGCTGATTTATGTAGAAAGATTAAACAGCTCCATGTGGCACACGCAGAAGTCTTATTTCATTCTAGACACTTGCTCTACCCTAAACATACACGTATTCTATTTCTATTCCCGGAAGGCAGTTACTGTGGAAATATCAAGACTCTACTACACCAACTCAGACTGTGTGTATAAAAAATATTTGACAATGAGTGGCAGCACAAAGTTGATTTTCCAGCTAGGACAAAATAACGTTTTTCATCAAGTTCCAAAGAAGAAAGATACATTTAATAAAGCATGAAAGAACTCGATATCCAAAAAACAGACTTTCTGAGCTACAGAAATTATACTGAGCTATAGAAATTACACCAATTACACTAATGATTGCTTCTCCTGTATCTAATTATACGTTTGCCAAGAAGTGAGTCAGACAAGCAATAAATTAGTCTTATTCTTTACATTTTTCTTTCCATCACTACCAACTTTAGTATTATTTATTGAAATGGTTATTTATTTTGTCGAATTAATGCATATGGCATTTTCTAATTACTACTAATAATTACAACATGAACAAACAGTGAGTGCTTACTATGGCCAGACACCAGGTACTTCATGCGGACTGGCTCCTTTAATCTATTCGGCCATCCTATGAATATCATGATTTTCATCCTATAGATATCACAGGTTTGGTAGAGATGAAATAAAATGTTTCAGCAATTCCTCAAGGATCTAGAAATAGAAATTCCATTTGACCCAGCAACAATCCCAATCCCATTACTGGGTATATACCCAAAGGATCAGAAATCATTCTTTTTTTTTTTTTTTTGAGACAGAGTCTTGCTCTGTCACCAGGCACCAGACTGGAGTGCAGTGGCACGATCTCAGCTCACTGCAACCTCTGCCTCCCAGGCTCAAGCAATTCTTCTTCCTCAGCCTCCCGAGTAGCTGGGATTACAGGCGTGCACCACCATGCCCAGCTAATTTTTGTATTTTTAGTAGAGACAGGGTTTCACCATGTTGGTCAGGATGGTCTCGATCTCTTGACCTCATGATCCGCCCACCTCAGCCTCCCAAAGTGCTGGGATTACAGGTGTGAGCCACCGTGACTGGCCTAAATCGTTCTATCATAAAGACACATGCACATGTATGTTCACTGCAGCACTGTTTACAATAGCAAAGACCTGGAACCAACCCAAATGTCCATCAATGATAGACTGGACAAAGAAAATGTGGCACATACACCATTGAATACTATGCAACCATAAAAAACAATGAGTTTGTGTCCTTTGTAGGGACATGGATGAATCTGGAAACCATCATTCTCAGCAAACTGACACAAGAACAGAAAACCAAATACCACATATTCTCACTCACAGGCGGATGTTGAACAATGAGATCACATGGGCACAGGGAGGGGAATGTCACATACTGGGGTCTGTTGGGGGTTGGGGGCTAGGGGAGGGACAGCAGGGGATAGGGAGGTTGGGGAGGGATAACACTGGGAGAAATGCCTGATGTAGGTGACGGGGGGATGGCAAACCACCATGGCATGTGGGTACCTATGTAACAATGCTACAAGATCTGCACATGTACCCCAGAACTTAAAGTACAATAAAAAAAAATAGTAACAGAAAAAAAAGAAATAACATGTTTGATCAACTTTTAAATAAAATGGAAGCTGGGGGAAGGCACAATGCTGGCAGAACTTGCCTTCCAAAAGGAGAGGTTCTCCAGACAGGAAGGGAACTGCTGAAAGGAGAACCAGGGTGAGCAGGGCAGGAACACTAAAGCACAGGAGAGAGAAGGCTTGGACTCAATAGGCGAGTAACAATGAAAAAAAAAAAAGATGAAAAGAATTCAGAGTCAAAGAGATAAGCAAATCCACTATTACGGATCTACCATTATTATGGATTATCCATTATGATAGATCTACCCATTCATCAATGTACTTAGAGGTCCTAGACTGAACAATAAGGCAAACATACATAGATAGATGGATGGATGGATGGGTGGGTGGGTGGATGGATGGATAGATAGATAGAGAATTGTCATGGAAGAAATAAAACTGCCATTATTAACAAACAAAAGAATCCACAGATAAAGAAATAAATGTTCTAAGTGCACTATACTGCAACAACAGGATGCATTTCTACGTACCAGTAGCAAATAATTAAAAGTCATTTTCTCAATACCTAGGAAAAACACTAATGAAAAATAAGCAAGATCTACAGAAGAAAATTAGAGAGTGTTACTGTTACTGGGAGAAACTGAAAACCTAACTAAATAGAAAGATAGACCATACTTGTGAATTAGCAGACTCAGTATTGTGAAGATATTCATTCTCCCCAGATTAAACTATGAATTCAGTGCAATAATAATCAAAACTCCAACAGATTTTTCTGCAAATAAGACACTGTGGTACTGACATGAAGACAGAACAACAGAAAAGAGCAGACAGTCCAGAAACACACCCATATGAAACATATGAAAAAGTACTCCACCTCATTGGTCATCTGGGCATCCAAATTTAAAATCAATGAGATACCACTACAACCCCCAAAGTGGATTCAAAAACAAAAAGCGAAAACCAACCCTACTATACCAAGGGCTAGCAAGAATGTGTGTGTGGAACAGCAACGACTGTCGTACACTGATAGTGGCAATACAAACCAGAACAATACCCCATTACCCAAGGCTATGGTTTGGATATGGTGAGGTTTTTGGCCCCACCAAGTCTCATGTTGAAATGTTGGAGGTGGGACCTGGTGGGATGTGTGTGGGTCATGGGGGTGGATCCCTTGTGAATGGTTGATGCCATTCTCTAGAGAGTGAGTTCTCACTCTTAGCTCCCACGAGAAGTGGTAAATGAAAGGAGCCTGGTACCTCCCCTCTCTCTTTCTGGAGCCTGGCACCTTCGCTCTCTCTTTCTTGTTCTTTCTCTTACCATGGGACATGCACATACCACCTCCGCTTTGCCTTCCACTGTAAATGGAAGCATCCTGACTTTCACCAGGAGATGTTGGCACCATGCTTTTTGTATGGTCTGCAGAACTGTGAGCCAAATAAATTTTTCTTTATAAATTACTATCCTCAAGAATTCCTTTGTAGCAACACAAAACAAAAATATTCCACAACTCTATTCTTAAGTCATACCTTATGAAAATACGTATACAAAGAGTTGAATGAAAATCCAATTTCCCAACATTTCCATTCCTTAGTATATACCCAACAGAAACACACAACATTTAGGCAAAGACCTGTACAGAACCGTTAACAGCAGCAGCATTATCCACAGTAGTCAAAAACCAGCAATGGTAAAAATGTCCATCTAAACTGTGCTATGCTTACAGAATAGAATACTCTTTGGCAACAAAAATGAATTAATCTAGTCACAACATAAATGAATCATATAATTTGAGTGAGAGAAGAAGGACACAAACAAAATGCATCCTCCTTGGTTCCATTTAAAGAAACTTCCAAGAACATGTGTGGTGGCTCACACCTGTAATCCCAGCACTTTGGGAGGCCAAGGTGGGTGGATCACTTGAGGTAAGGATTTTGAGACCAGTCTGGTTTACATGGCAAAAGCCCCTCTCTACTAAAAATACATAAATGAGTTGGGTGTGGTGGTGCACGCCTGTAGTCCCAGCTACCTGGGAGGCTGAAGTATGAGAATCACTTGAACCCAGGGGGCAGAGGTTGCAGTGAGCTGAGGCTGCATCACTGCACTCCAGCCTGGGCAACAGAGTGAGTCCATCTCAAAAAAGGAAAAAAAGAAACTTCCAAGAACAGGCACACTTTAAAGTGAGCTGAGTGATTTGCTTAGGAAAGAGTCTGAAGTAAAGGAGCAACAATATGAGGGGAGAGGAAGGGACATTTTGGAGTTCGGCAGGAATTTTTTTAAATGCCGTGAAATAAAAGTATGTGAACATATGTGATTAAAAGAACATACTGAATATCTGGGAAAACTGATACTAAACAGTCAACACTGAGAAATATTTTTTAAGGATCTGAAATTTTTAAACACATTCTTTGAACATCAAGACAAAAATACTTATAAGGGAAAGAAAGTCATATTGACACCATAATTAGGAACACTTTATACCAGAAGCTGAAGAGGTATGATACTTAAGATATTCAAAACAAGAAACTATGAACCCAGGATTTTAACTTTAGACAAACTGATCCTCAACTATTAATGTAAAGACCACAAGAAAAACTTGTAAGAGCTCAGGGGAAATTGTTCCCTGAGCTCTATCCATGGGAGAGCAACTAGAGGATGAATTTTTGAAATAATTAGAGAAGCTTTTGAATAAGAACTGATAGTGACCAATCAATATACTGCATTTAACTAAAGTTAAATAATGGGGCAGAGTAAAAAGTAGAATGCAGCTTTTTTTAGGAGTTAGGAATGCAGGTCAAATACAATTATCAAAACTTAAGAAGAGAAGGAAAATAATATATGTAAACTAAGTAAGTTCACTGATTACCTTACTGGTAATAATTGGAAGTTTAAAAAAAGTATATAGTAGTTTAAATTTGAAGTTGGGAAGAGCAGGGTAAAGGAACTTCTATTGGTTACCGTTAGGAACCAACAGACAGGAGAAATCTACCTTAAAATACACAGGGGTAGGAAGTGTAAAATAAGCATGAGAGACCCCGTTAGGCCAAAAAGCAAAGAAGCAATCAAAGCCCAATGGAGTTCGGTCAAAAACAAAACAAAACACAGGAGTCAACTTGAAGGCATTCCCATCGGCCAAAGCTGGGGTCATTTGAGCATTAAAAGGAATAATGATAGACTGGACAGGAAAAATGTGGCACATATACACCATGGAATATTATGCAGCCATCAAAAACGATGAGTTTGCGTCCTTTGTAGGGACATGGATGAACCTGGAAACCATCATTCTCAGCAAACTGACACAAGAACACAAAATCAAACACCGCATGTTCTCACTCATAGGAGGGTGTTGAACAATGAGAACACATGGACACAGGGAGGGGAGCACTATACACTGGGGTCTGTTGGGGGGAGTGGGGGGGACAACAGCGGGGGTGGGGAGTTGGGGAGGTATAGCATGGGGAGAAATGCCAGATATAGGTGAAGGGGAGGAAGGCAGCAAATCACACTGCCACGTATGCACCTATGCAACAACCTTGCATGTTTTTCACAGGTACCCCAAAACCTAAAATGCAATTAGAAAAAAAAAAGAAAGAGAAAAAAAAAAAAGGAATAATAATCGCACTGGCTGGGCATGGTAGCTCATGCCTGTCATCGCAACACTTTGGGAGGCTGAGGTGGGTGGATCACTTGAGGCCAGGAGTTTGAGACCAGCCTGGCCAACACGGTGAAACCTATCTCTATTAAAAATTTTAAAAATTAGCCAGGTATTGTGGCACATGCCTGTAATCCCAACTACTAGAGAGGCTGAGGCAGGAGAATTGCTTGAACCCAGGAGGGAAAGGTTGCAGCGAGCTGAGATTGCACCACTGCACTCCAGCCTGGGCGACAGAATAAGACTCTGTCTCAAAAAAAAAAAAAAGAAAGGAAAAGAAAGAAAAAAGAATATTAATTGCAGTGGACTAAAACCCATCAAATATACAAAAATCTTTGTATTCGTACTGATACTAAAAAGAGTTTTTACTGATTCACTTTGGAGGATGTGAGAGCACCAAAACAATATTCTGAAAATTAGCAGGTTAAAGGAAAGACTCAAGCATTTACCTATTGCTCCTATATTAGCTGTGTTTCAAAGTAACCTAAGAATTTATTAAGGAAAAATTGTTCCATACAATGATAAAAAAAAGATTAAATAAATCTTGGCATAAACAGTTGATGGATTACAATAATGCCACTAAACAAATTATGATTACAAAGTTTAGTGATTAATTAAGGATACAGATCTCTTCTCTATCCTAAGTTGCACTAAGACGATTTTTCTAATTAAAAATAACAGAGTCCAGACACGGTGGCTCACACCTGTAATCCCAGCACTTCAGGAGGCCAAGGTGGCAGATCGCAAGGTCAGGAGATCAAGACCATCCTGGCCAACATGGTGAAGCCCTGTCTCTACTAAAATACAAAAAAATTACCTGGGCGTGATGGCGAGTGCCTGTAGTCCCAGCTACTGGGGAGGCTGAAGCAGAGGAATCACTTGAACCCAGGCAGTGGAGGTTGCAGTGAGCTGAGATCGCACCACTGCACTCCAGCCTGGGCAACAGAGCAAGACTCCATCTCAAACAAAACAAAACAAAACAAAACAAAAAACAAAAACAAAAACAAAAAACATAGAAATGAGGCAGAGTTCAAGAAATTTTTAGAAAAAGGAAGCCACAGCACAGAACCAGACAAAGCAGAAAGTAGTTGAAAAAAGAGTTTGACCCAGGGAACACTGTCATGCTGGGGGACCAGGGATGCCAGGCATGCAGGTGCTGAACTCCTAAATACTGCAAGGGGCTCCTTTCCCTCAGCTGACCCAGAATGCCGAGCAGCCAACCACCTAAGTCCCAGGAAGCAGATTCTAGGTCTCTCTGATGAAAAAACTGAAAAGACATGGGGGAAAATGGCTCTCTACTCTGGGATTTGTATTCTCTCCTCCTGTAACCAACAGCAGCTGATTTTTCATCCTTTCCCTCTGAAGCAGAGTTTTTCAACTCTGGCAACATTGACATTTTAGGCTGAATAGTTCTTTGGGGGGCTTTCCTGTCTATCATAGGGTATTTAGCAGCATCCCTGAGCCTCTACTCCTAGATACCAGTAATACCCCCTCCTCAAGTCATCACAATCAAAGATATCTCCAGATGTTGCCAAATGACCAGGAAGGGGGAGAAGGAATCTGACCCAGTTGAGAAGGAATCTGACCCAGTTGAAAAATACTTCTCTAAAGAGATTCCACCTGTTACCAGACCCTGCTCCAACACGTAGATCTTCCAATCAGCTATTTTAACAACTCACTATCAAACATAGGCAGACAACCAAGAATAAGTAGACATTTGAGGAAAGCCTCCAACAGGATAAACACCAAGTAGGCAAAACAGGAAAACAAAAAAAGTCCCAGAGTAAACAAAAATTGTGAACAAAACGAAAAGAACTGAAAATGAAACCAAAACCATTCTACTAAGTATCCATCAACAAGCAGAGTAGCAGGATGGTAAAAATATAGAACTCCACCACCTAAGTGGCTGTGTAATCAAGGTGGTACCTCATTCTTCTAATCTTTGCAATGGGGTAAACATTAATATTTATCTAAAGGGTTGTTGGAAGAGAGAAACAAGGTACTTAGAACTTTGAAAATCTCATGGAACACAGCATCAACAAAAAAGGGGTTGTTTTGTTTGTTTGAATTATCCTCAGAAAGATTCTATAGTGTAACAATGGAATGAGACTAGGATGTTACTAAAAAAGAAACAGGCACATTACTTTCAAAGGTACTGGAATTAAAATAGTGACAGTGAGTTTTTAAAATTTTAAAGAGAAAGGTAGTAAAAGTTGAAGAAATCTCTTAGAAAGCAAAGCAAAATCCAGAAAGGCCAATATCCACCTAAAAGAACTTCTAGAAAGATGGAAGAGGAAAGAGCTGAGGGAAAGAAATTAATAAAGAAATAAAAGCAGAAGAACAGATGTCTCCAGGACTGAAAAGGTCCATTGGATCCACCCATTACAACAACGGGGTTGCAGATGAAGAACTCCCTGCAACCCCACACTAACCTCATCACTGTGAAATTTCTCCTCCAACACACTCAAACCTGGTTAATTCTTAAGCAACCTTCAGACCTCATATAACTAGATCAGTGATCACTTCTTCAATAAACATCCCAGAATCTGGGCAAATACCCACTTCTTTGTCCATTATACACTCAAAGCACCAAAAGCCTGTCCATATCTCAGTAATAATTTTACACTTATTCAAGTGATTACTTGAGTGTTGATTCCAAGAGTCATATGGTTTAAGACCACCATGTCTGTTTTTCACCATTGCATCCCATCACCTAACACAGTCTCTAATAACCGTTTAAATACATTTTATATAAATGAGCCATATAATAAAATCACTGATTTCTTGGAAATATCATACATTATTAATAACATATACCTCTACTACAGAGTTTCACAACTTTTACATGAAATTAAAAAAAAAATTCACAAGTTTTTTTGTACTGCTTTAGTCTGAATTTGCTTCTTTTATCTTTAACCCATCAGTGACAGAACTAAGTTCCCTGAGCTAGGTCTCAGATGTCCTGAAGGAATGAGCACCACCTAGTGGACATACATAATATTAAAAAGTGGTTTGAAACGCTCACTACCTAAATTTATTAGGCACACAATCGTGGCCAGCCAAATATTTATTCAAATTAAAAGTCAAAGATGCATGCCAACTTTGTCAAGTAATGAAAATCAAATTTTTACCATCTGTATAATTTATAACATACCAATTTAAACAAATGAAATTCACAAATAAAATGTATTTTTAAAGTTGGCAGTTAACATCCTTTCATTTAGCTTTTAACTGAACTAAACACAGAAATAAAAACAATGAGGAAAAAAGCAATTATAGACGCTATGCTTCCAAAGTGAGAAAGAAAATGAAGTTACAATTAAAACACTAATTGCATATGAAAATACACCATTTGATATACTCAAGCCTTTAAAAAAATTGGGAAAGTTCTTTTTCAGAAGGGAGGGGGTGTATTATACTTTGATATTGACAGCCTTTGTTTGCTAAGCAAAAATAGCTGTGAAATGTAGTAACAAAACAGGTAACTCTAAAAATAATGTAGATACATTTGTCTTCTAGTTTTATTAGTGATGAAAGGAAACACAAAATCAAATGAAGTATCCAGGATAGCACGCTCCTGTGCTAATATATAAATACCAAACTGTAATAATGAAGTAAAACAGGGACACCTTACAAGTCATATCACCTTTTCTCAAGCCTTTCCACACAGTGGTTGTGAGGTGGGGGGGGGAGATGCGTGTCGATCAAAGAAGAAAATGTAAAAATTACCAAGTTTTGATGAGAAAATCAATATGAACTTTCTACAGCACAACTGTCAGATCAGTAGCAACCACCCAAAAGTAACAAATCTCATGAAATGTTAATAACTACTTATTTTAACTTCTCCATCACTCAGCCATATTTGAAAAATAGATTTGAAGTGTAATATAGTGAAGAGACTTGTTAGAATTAAGTTATAAATAACATTATGGTAGTAAGCAGTGCCTAAATCTTAGCAGCGAGTAACAACGAAGGTTTATATTCCCCCAGACGCTCTCTGTCTACTGCATTTCCTCTGGGAACTCTGCTCCACAAGCCCACGTGCTCAGACCCAGGTGGGGAGAACTCTTGCCACCTGGAACGTCAGCAGACAGCAATGGGGGCTGGAGGGCAGGGAGGTGAGACGCAAAGCACACTGGCTCTTAAAGGCTTCTGCCCAGCAGTGACACACTCCACTCCCACTCGCATTCTGTTGACTAAACAAGTCCTGTGGCCATAATTAACATCAAGAGATGGAAAAGTGCAATCTTACAGGTACCTGTAAACAGCACTACTGCAGCATATATGGATGGATGGATGGATGATGAATGGACAGACTCGTGGGTGGGTAGATAAATAAAAATATGAAAAACTTTTTTGATTCAGAATGAATCATCTGCAATTAATTTTATATCTACAAAAGCTTATAATTCCACTTTTAGGTTCTTTATAATAAATTTACATTAGTGTCTTATAGAATTATAATAAAGCATTTTAAGCAACATTTTGAAACATTTAAAAATACTCAATTTGAAAATGTCAGAGATTTTCTAAGTATTTTATGTGAAAAATGGAAAGAACAATAAAACCAATCTAATTTGGTAATTTCCTTTGATAGTATATTATTGCTAAACCATGATTATCATGGAACATTCCTAATTCCTATTACCTTTATTGATGTTCAGAAAATCAACAATAAACTTCATTTTAAACCAGGTGGATAAAAATATCTTTCTTTATTAACTATCATCTGTCTGTAATAAAGATGATGCAACTTATGCCACAACTTGAGCTCACTGAAAAAACAAACTACATTCATCAGTTATTTGTGGATAACCATAAGACTTCAATAAATGAATCCAATGGGATGTGAGCATCTATTATCATGTCCCACAATGGGCACTCAAGTATTTGTGAAATGAATGGAAAACAAATGGGACAAGATAGAGCCTGGAAGGGCAAGTTATTCAGTCTCCTTTAATCAGGGAATCTCCCTTGAACACCTACTATGCTTTCAGGTAATGCAGAATTAAACATACACACACACACACACACACACACACACACACACACACACACACACATTCTGCCTGAAAAGAACTTTACTCAATGAACAACTAAACCCATAATTAGAGTAGGTGTTAAAAATACTTTCTGTAGATGCTTACAACCAAATGAGAATATTAGATCAGTTCAAATAGTCCCAGAGGACCCCTCTAGAGCCAGCATATAAAAATAAACCAGACCTCAGACTTGGCCAGGAGCTACATACACCTCCTACTCATACATGCTTTCAGTAAGACCCAGTGAGCTAATAAGGATTTTGTGTTAAATGGTGTGTCTGTAAAGATGCCTTTGCTTCTGCATTTAAGACAGGGAGAAGACTTTCTGCATGGATGTATGTTTTAACACTTATGATACATTATCGGAAAGAGTGGAGTGAGTCCAGACCAGGAGATAATTTACAATACATATAAACAAAGATCCAGCATCATAATGTACAAAATAATTCCTACAAATCAACTAGAAAAAGACAAATAACCAAAGGAAAAAAATGGCAGGCAAAGGACATAAAAAGGAAACTGGAATGACTCAAAAACGTATGTTCAACCTCTAATATTCAAATAAATATAAACTAAAACAAGGAGATATTATAGTATTTCAAATTAATCCTGTTGGTAATTTTTTTAATGAATGGTCTGGATTGGAAGTTGGTAAAAATTAGTCTAACAATTCCAAGTGCTGAAATAAATGTGAATTAATTGGAACTCTTGGATTATAATATGATACAATCCATTAGAAAAGTAATTTGGCAATATCTATGAAAGCATAAGATGCGTATTATCTATGGCCCAGGAACTCCATTCTTAGGTGTGTTACTCAGAGAAAGGACTGCATATGTGTACAAGGGGAATCTACATAAAAGTTATCTCCTACTGATCCCAACAGTGACATGGAGATAAAGATGATTTCCAGGCATATGACTCTTGTACTCACAAGCCAACTTTCAAAGCAAATATTCATCAACAGGAGAATAGATGATTTGTTATCTAGTCACATAATGTCATGTATAGCAATGTAAAGAAATGAATTAGACCTATTTATATCACCATAAATATAATAAATCTCACTAACAAAATGTTAAGCAAAAGAGCAAGTTGAGGAAAGAGAAATGTGTTAAATGATTCTATTTATAAAAGTTTTAAAACAGACAAAATAATATCTCACAGTGTGAAGACAAATTCAAGATGAAGATTATCGCTGGCAGGAGAAGGAAAGGAATGGGAACAAAGAGAGATGTTCAGATGTCAGCTGGATCTGTCATATTGTCTCTCTTAAGCTGTGTAGTGGAACACATGGGTATTCAGTATATTGTTCTCATTTTTAATGCCCAAAATATTTCATAATATTTTAAGGTGAAAGAAAAGTTAGAAAACACACTTAGCCAACTCAAGAACTTTTTAAAGAATTTCTAATCACAGACTATTAATTTTCACTGTAATTTTAAAACAATGAGAGCAAAGAAATAAAAAAGCCAGAAGAAGTTTATTAAGAGGCCAGGTGTGGTGGCTCACAGCTATAATCCCAACACTTTGGGAAGCTGAGGCAGGAGGGCAGCTTGAGCCCAGGAGTTCAGGAGCAGCTTGGGCAACAGTGGTGGGAACAGTGGCGTGCACTCGTAGAAGCTGGGAACAGTGGCGTACACTCATAGACCTAACTACTTGGGATGCTGAGGTGGGAGGATCATCGAGCCCAGAAGGTTAAGGCTGTAGTGGGCTATAATAGTGGCACTACACTCCAGGCTGGATAACAGAGCAAGAATCTAGCTCAAAAAAAATACGTTTGTTAAGACAAGAAACTATCATCCTGAAAAAACAGCAATGTAGCCCAAAGGGATACAGAAAATGATGCAAACCCTGGCACATTGCATGACACAGATAACAGAAAGAAAGACACTGAGGATGAGTATGACCAGGATAACGATGATGACTTATTATGTCCCAGACAATATTTAAAGCACATTTTATCTATCAATTCATTTAATCCTCATAACAAGCACACAAAGTAGGTACTACTATTATCCTCATTTTATATTTATATATAAGGAAACTGAGGGACTGTGAAGTAAAATAATAAGATATTTATATATAAAGATAATACATTTGGATATATATATCTTACATATAAAGACATTATCTTAGTATATATGAAGATACATCTTTTTATATATTAAAATACATCTTTATATATTAAATATCTTTCTTATATATAACTGATATATTAATGTTAAGATATATATCTTATATATAAAATATATATAGCTATACATTAAGATATATCTTTATATATTAAATATATCTTTATATTAATATATTATGATATATATCATATATAAGATATTAGTATATTACAATATTAAGATACTATCTTGGCCAGACATGTTGACTCATGCCTATAATCCCAGCACTTCGGGAGGCCGAGGCCGACGGATCACCTGAGGTCAGGAGTTTGAGACCAGGCTGGCCAACATGGTGAAACCCCGTCTCTACTAAAAAGACAAAAATTATCCGGGTGTTGTGGGGGCATCTGTAATCCCAGCTACTCAGCAGGCTGATATGTGAGAATCACTTGAACCTGGGGAGCAGAGGTTGCAGTGAGCAGAGATCGACCACTGCACTCCAGCCTGGGTAACAGGGCGAGACTCTGCCTCAAAAAAAATATATTATTCTAATATATAAATATAATTATTAATATATATCAATATATTATTTACATATGAAGATATTATCTTAATATATTATTAATAATCTATTAATATATTAAGGTAAATATATCTATTTTATCTTAATATATTATTATATTATAATTTATAAAATATATAATGATAAAATATAATACTTTAAATTATAAGTTATTATAATGTTATTACATTATCATAATGTAATAATAGAATATAGTAATATATTATGTTAATATATTATTAATATGTAATTAATATATATATAGTATTTATAATCATAAATACATCATTGGCTAGGTATAGTGGCTCATGCCTGTAATCCCAGCACTTTTGGAGGCTGAGGCAGGTGGATCACTTAAGGTCAGGAGTTCAAGACTAGCCTATATTTTTTATACTGTAATAATAATATATAATGATGACAAAAGTCATTATTTTAAGTTATTATAAGTTATATCATTGTATTTTAATATGATATCATATAGGATGATATATTAAGATAAATATAATTATAAATTATTACATTATAATGATAATAAAATAAGTTATTATCTTATTCTTGGCACAGCCTGAACCTGAGTCCAAGCAATGTGGCTCATAATGCGAGCTCTGAATTCTGACTATAGTTGCCTCTTTGCAAAAGGGAGGGACATGAGTTTCTGGAAACACAGAAAAGTACCCAATATATCTGACTGTCCGTAAGTGAGACAACACAAAAAGGTGAATAGACAAACTCAATGAGAAGTAAATGATCACTAGACTGAAAGAAAAAAGGAAAGAAAAAAGGATGGAGGCAGCGAATGGTCCCAACTTGATGTGAAGGAATCACGGAAGTCATCATCCTGGAGGTACAAGAGTCTTCTCTCTAGAAATTATCTATCTCCTTCAGCCACACATGACATTCACACTTCCATTCATTTCACGATTATTAACCAAAGGCCTAAAGTACCAAACTACACTTTAGTGAATATTATCCAGTTCCTCCACTCCTAATCAAACAGAATTTACAAAAAAGTGTGCTCATAATTCTAATGTTTTCTTAGATCTTGAGACACATACTCTAGAAATATAATTAAATATGGGGGTAGCTAAGCCTCCAAGCCAGCCCACAAAAACATGTTTAAATCTATCATTTAAATCTAACATGAGAGCATGAAATTCCATGCTCTCATTGAGTTTTCTTTATGCAGAATGTGTATGCCTATATACCTTTTTACACAACCAAAAGAAGTGTGAGTTAGCCTCCACAGAGCCTTGCCACAGCAGATCCCATCGCACTGCCTTGTTCTATTTGAGTTCTTCTTCCTGTCATTTCTGAAGCTCTGACGGTCACTTTCATGCTGACTTCCATCAGAAATATACTGTATTGGCTGGGCATGGTGGCTCATTCCTATAATCTCAGCACTTTGGGAGGCCGAAGCACGTGGATCACTTAAGGCCAGGAATTCAAGACCAGCCTGGCCAACATGGGGAAACCCCGTCTTACTAAAAATACAAAAATTAGCTCAGCATGGTGGTAGGCGCCTGTAGTCCCAGCTACTCAGGAGGCTGAGGTGGAAGAATTGCTTGAACCCAGAAGGCAGAGGTTGCAGTGAGCTGAGATCACACCACTGCACTCCAGTCTGGGTGACAGAGAAAGACTCCATCTCAGAAAAAAAAAGAAAGAAAAGAAAAAGAAAAGGAAAAGGAAAACAAAAGAAAGATACTGTATTTTTCCATACTATACACATTAGAAATTGGTGCCTACAAAGCCTGGGTTGAAATTATTATAATCCAGTCCTATATTTTAAAAATAATTTACACAAAAAATAATATAAAACAAGGATAGCCTCCATAAAGTTGTAGATGGCAAGAACTGTGATTTAAAATCATTTTACTATAGACTAAAACAAACATTGGAGGTTTATTTGCTACCAATAGTTCCTCAATTTGCTGTGGGAAATGGACTTTGAGAACCAACTGGGAATGTCAGGACCACACCTCACCACTCAACACGTCTGTGGCAATAAAGGACATGAACTGCCGCCTGCCATGGCATTAAAGCCAGATATCCAAAATCAGCACAATCCGGAAATGGAGGTGATAAAGGAAGATGACCTGAGTCAGTCAAATCACTTAGTAGGGGCCGGGCGCCGTGGCTCATGCCTGTAATCCCAGCACTTTGGGAGGACAAGGCGGGCGGATCACAAGGTCAAGAGATCGAGACGATCCTGGCCAACATGGTGAAACCCCGTCTCTACTGAAAAAAAAAAAATACAAAAATTAGCTGGGCATGGTGGCGAACGCCTGTAGTCCCAGCTACTTGGGAGGCTGAAGCAGAAGAATTGCTTGAACCCGTGAGGCAGAGGTTGTAGTGAGCCGAGATCGCGCCACTGCACTCCAGCCTGGTGACAGAGTGAGACTCTGTCTCAAAAAAAAAAAAAGTAAAAAATAAAAATAAAAACAAATCACTTAGTAGCACAATTTGGTCAAGACCTACTTCAGTGGGAAATGCACATCTCTGTAGCTCAGCGACGCCGCTGTTAGGTATAATACCTAGAGAAGCCGGATGCTTCCCTGCTGGAATTCCTATCCTCGGTAATCAGAGAACAGCAAGCATTGCCCAAAAAGGGAAATAAGTGTTACAAATATCCTGACTCCACACATTCTAATGAATGAACTGTTCTTAAGTCAGGGATTTCTAAGTAAGAAATTCCCCACATTTCCTCTGGTAAAGAATACAGACTTCCTATTATTAAATTATGAATAAATATAAGATGGTTGTTCTAAAACTAAGTATATTTGAATCACCACGTAAATCTCACAATAAATTCCACTGTTACGTTACATAAACACAGACGACGCGGGAGGGCACAGCCGCACTAAATATTCACAAACCCGGCTCCTATTTTCTCATCCCTATTCTCAAGGAAATCTCTAAAAAGGGCTACATATGGCCACCATTTTGAGAGTATGAATTACAAAGGCAACAGTTTACTCAGGGTCTCAGGAATTCTTCAGCAGATTTTACATGTTTCTGTGCCTGAGAAAAATGTAAACTATAACGGAAGAAATAACTTCATCTGGCTTTTCCAACAGAGCTGGCCGGACAATTACCTTTGATTGGCCAAGCAGCATTACCAGTTGCTGCTACCCAAGTCTCCACTCTGTCATACCAGGTGGCCATGGATCATTCGCAATGTCTGGCTGTCTTTTTCTTTTTCCTCCCACCCAAGGCAAATGATCTGTCAGAGGCAAGTAACATAACCTCCCCAATGGGTTTACTCTCTAAACTTAATATCGCCTCTCCCTTCCCCAAACAGCACTATTTGTTTCTAAAGGGCCCTATACCATGAGTCTCTTATAAAATATTGATAGTTCTTCAGCCTTGAATCTGATTCACTACTATATAAATATCACCTTTTCCCCACAAGTATGATTATTTTCATGGCTTCTGTATTAAAAGAAGAGAGGAACTTAAAAGTGCTTGAACCGAAAAGAGTTTATAAAACCATCACTCGATAAAATTATCTCTCTTTTTAAAATAGCTTGACTAGATCAATTATCCTGGAAAAAACTACTTTCGATGCAAATCTCATAGTG
Source organism: Aotus nancymaae (assembly GCF_030222135.1). Lineage (NCBI taxonomy): Eukaryota > Metazoa > Chordata > Mammalia > Primates > Aotidae > Aotus > Aotus nancymaae. The sequence continues at coordinate 7,220,819 of NW_026988492.1, read as the reverse complement.
CTAATTTTAGTAAGAAAATCTGAGTTACAAAAGATGAAGATCAAGAATTACCTTCAAACTGGTTTTTCATTTTCTGAAGTTTCCAGGTTGGAGACATGAAATTTTAAAAGTATGTTCTTCTTCACAGGTTGCTCTATGAGCCTCCGTTCAGGATTTAATTAGACTCAAGATTAAGAAGATTTTCCCTTTCAGAATTCAACCTAAATTCATGAGCATTAACTTGAGTTTACAAATTCATATTAATATGGAGAGTCAAGATAAACTCCCACTGTCATCTCTCATACTTCACTTCCACTAGGTGAGTAATATGCCCACGACTTCATAGGTTTCATTGAAAACAAGATTTCAGGACACATTTAAGAAGATAAATTGTATGTTTTGAATTTAAAACTACTCGATATTAAATAGTGGGCATTCCTTTTAAATTATGGATAATAAAACTAGGAATTTGTCTTACCTTAAAACAAGTGTTCATCTTTATTAAGGCGAAGGGGTAGGCAACAGAGATTATCATGGCACTTCCCAGTGCCATGATATATACTCCTGTGGTTTATAGTAGGCTGGTAGACAAAGGACTTGTCTATTTGTAGGGGAAAAGAAAAAAAGATGAATCATAACATTATCATGATGTCATCTACTGAGGAATATCTTTGAGTGAAAAGGACCAAAATATACACAAAGTTCACCTTAGTTGAATTGTAAAGTTTTCAAGTTCAGAAGTAAAGCCCATTAAAGGCTAAACTAGAAAGCAAAAATCTTGAAAGAAGCTTGAGGGAAAAAAAGAAAACTTTACCTCTAGAGGACAAAGATAAGCATAACTTCAGGCTTCTTGTCAGAAACCATGCAAGCAAAAAGAGAGTGGACTGAAATATTTTAAGTGTTCAGAGAAAAAAAATGCCACTCTGGACTTCTGTATCCAATGGAATTACACTTCAGAAGTGAAGGAGAAATAAAAACTTTTTCAGACAAACAAAAACTCAAGGAATGTGCCACTAGTCGACCTGCCTTGCAAGAAGTGTTCAAGGAAGTTCATCAGAGAGAAAGAAAATTATGTAGGTCAGACCCTCAGATCTACATTAAAAAAAAGGGAGGGGTCAGGCACAGTGGCTCATGCCTGTAATCCCAACACTTTGGGAGGCCAAGGCGGGCAGATTGCCTGAGCTCAGGAGTTCGAAACCAGCTGCGGCAACACAGTGAAACCCCATCTCTCCTAAAAATACAAAAAATTGGCCAGGCATGGTGGCAGGCACCTAATAATCCCAACTACTCAGGAGGCTGAGCTAGGAGAATCACTTGAACCTGGGAGGCAAAGGTTGTAGTGAGCCAAGATCATACCACTGCACTCCAGCCTGGGCAACAGAGCAAGGCTCTGTCTCAAATAAAAAAAAAAAAAAAAAAAAGAGGCCATCAGAGAAAAAATAAAGTTAAAGCAAAATATTTATTCTTAATTGATCTAATAGATAACTGTTCCAAGTAGTAATAGTAGCAACATACTAGGGGATTACTAGATAAGTAAAATGAATGACAACATACTAGGGGATTAGGGATAAGTAAAATGAATGACAGCAATGTTATATGAGATGGGAAAAAGGGAATTGAGGATATTCTGTTATAGGGTACCTGCACTAACTGAAATGACAGTGTTATCTGAAAATAGACCTAGGTCAGGCATGGTGGCTCATGCCTTTAATCCCAGCACTTTGGAAAGCTTAGGTAGGAGGATCACTTGAGTCCAGGAGTTCGAGACTAGCCTCAGCAACATAGCAAAACCCTGTTTCTACAAAAAATACAAAAAAAGTTAGCTGGGCATGAGGTGCACGCCTGTAGTTCCAGCTATTTGGGAGGTTGAGAGGTGGGAGGACTCCTTGAGCCTGGGAAATCAGGGCTGCAGAAAGCGAAGATAACACCATTGCACTCCAGCCAGGGAGACAGAGCAAGACCCTGTCTCAAAAAAAAAAAAAAAAAAAAAAAAAAAAGAGACCTATATTTGTTGTAAATGTGTGATGCAACATAACTGTAGGGTAAGCACAAGAAGAAGAAAAATAAGTATAATTGATCTGATAAGAAAGTAAATGGAATAGTATAAAATGGTCAACTAAAAAGCAGAGAAGGAAGGAAAAGACAAGGGAACGAAAATTTAAAAAAATAACAAGTGCAGTGAACAAAAATCAGTAAACACGGTAAATATTAACCAACTATATTAATAGACACTTCAAATGTGAATGGTCTAAATATACCAATTAAAAAACAGAGATTATCAAAATGGATTAAAAGGAAGACCCAACTATATATTGTCTACAAAAAACTCACATTGAATATAAAGATACAGACAAATTAAAAGAAAAAAATAGAGAAAGATAGACTAACATTAACCCAAAAAAAGGTGGAGTACATATGTCAGTTTCCAACATAGCAAACTGGCAGAACTAGAAAAATTATCAGAGATAAAGGTATTACATAATGAAAAGGGCATCAATTCTCCAAGACAACATAACAATCCTAATTGTGTATGCACCTAACAAGAAAGCATCAAAAAACATAAAGCAAAATGGATAAAACTGCAGAGAAATGCACGAAGCCACTTTTATCCTTGGAACTTCAATACCTGCTATCAGTCAGTAATTGACAGATCCGGCAGACAAAAAAATAATAATAATAATCAGTAAGGATATAGTCGAACTGAGCAGCACCATGTACCAACTGAATCTAACTGACATTTATGGAATACTTTATCCAATCATGGCAGTATACACATTCTTCTCAAGCTCACATAGACCATTCAGCAAGATAAACCACATCCCGGGCCATTAAACACAACTTAAATCTAAACGAACAAAAACCATACAGCATGTGCTTTCAGACCACATGGAGTTAAACTAGAAATCAATAACAGAAAGACAGCAGGAAAATCTCCACATATTTGGAAATTAGACAATATTTTTTTTTTTTGAGACGGAGTCTTGCTCTGTCGCCAGGCTGGAGTGCAGTGGCGTGATCTTGGCTCACTGCAATCTCCACCTCCTGGGTTCAAGCAATTCCCCTGCCTCAGCCTCCCACGTATCCAGGACTACAGGCACACACCATCACACCTGGCAAATTTTTTGTATTTTAGTAGAGATGGGGTTTCACCATGTTGGCCAGGATGGTCTCAATCTGCCTCATGATCTGCCCACCTCAGTCTTCCAAAGTGCTGGGATTACAGGCATGAGCCACCATGCCCAGCCGAGACAGCATTTTAAATAACATGTGGGTCAAAGAGGAAATCTTAAGAATATTTTAAATAAGTGGAAATGAAAATAAAACATCAAAATTTGTGAGATGCTGCAAAAGCAGTGGTTAGAATTTATAGCATTGAAAGAATATATTCAAAAGAAGTAAAATCTAAAATTAATAATCTAACTTTCTAACCTTTGGAAACCAGAAAAAGAAGAGCAAATAAAAGAAATCAGACAATAAGAGCAAAAATCAACAAAACCGGAACAGGAAAACAGCAGAGAAAAATCAATAATATCAAAAGCAAGTTCTTTTACATAATTAATAAAATTGATAAATCTATAGCCAAGGAAAAAAGAGATAAGATACAAATTACAAATATCAGAAATGAAAGAGAAGTCAACATTACTGATGCCAAGAACAATAAAAGGACAATAAAGAATTGTGATGAACAAATTCTATGCCCTCAAATTTGAAAACTGAGATGATACACAACAATTCCTTGAAAGACAATAGTGACAAAAACTCACAAAAGGAGAAACACAAATCTGAATAAGCCTACATTTATGAAAGAAATTGAATCAATAACTAGTTAACTTACAAAACAGCAACAACTAGGTCCAGATAGCTTCACTGGTGAATTCTACAAAACACTTAAGGGAGAAATTATTATTATTTTTTTTTTTGAGGCAGAGTTTCACTCTTGTCGCCCAGGTTGGAGTGCAGTGGTGCTATCTTGGCTCACCGCAACCTCTGCCTCCCCGGTTCAAGTGATTCTCCTGCCTCAGCCTCCTGAGTAGCTGGGATTACAGGCATGGGCCACCATGCCCAGCTAATTTTTTATTTTTAGTAGAGATGGGGTTTCTTCATGTTGGTCAGGCTGATCTCGAACTCCCGACCTCAGGTGATCTGGCCAGCTCAGCCTCCCAAAGTGCTGGGATTACGGGCATGACTAACCCTTCTTATAAACAGAGATGCAAAAATCCTCAGAAAATATTAACAAATTGATAACCAAATAATAGATCAAATTAATTATATACAGATAGAGCATCCCTAAAATATGAAATCTAAATGCTCTGAAATCTGAAATGCTCTAAAATCTGATACTTCTTGAGTGCTCACATGGACATGATACTCAAAGAAAGGCTAACTGGAGCACTTCGGAATTTTGGTCTTTCAAATTAGGGATGCTTAACTAGTTAAGAAACTGCAAATATTCCAAAACCCAAAACAATCCAAAATCTAAAACACTTCTTTCTGACCCTTCCTTATCCTTTTGGATAAGAAATCCTCAACCAATATCATGACCAAGTAAGATTTACTCCAGATCTGCAAAATCTAATTAAACATTCATAAGTAAATTAATGTAATCTATTACATCAATATGCTAAACAAGAAAATCATATGATCATATCAATAGAAGCAAAAATATTTTTAAGGCTGAGCACAGTGGCTCACATCTGTTATCCCAACACTTTGAGAAGCCAAGGCGGGTGGATCACTTGAGGTCAGGAATTCAAGACTAGCCTGGCCAACATGGTGAAACCCTGTCTCTACTAAAAATACAAAAATTAGCCAGGTGTGGTGGTATACAACTGTAACCCCAGCTACCTGAGAGGCTGAGGCACAAGAATCACTTGAACCCGGGAGGCAGCCTGGGTGACAAAATGTGAGTCTGTCTTAAAAAAAATCCAAAAAACTCAGTACCCATTCATGATTAAAAACTCTCAGCAAATGGAGCTGAAAAACACAACACAAGAACTTCGCGAAGTATGCACAAGTTTTAACAATCGAATTGATCAAGCAGAAGAAAGGATATCAGAGGTCGAAGACCAACTTAATGAAATAAAACGAGAAGTCAAGATTAGAGAAAAAAGGATAAAAAGAAATGAGCAAAGTCTCCAAGAAATATGGGACTATGTGAAAAGACCTAATCTACATTTGATAGGTGTACCTGAATGTGACGAAGAGAATGAATCCAAGTTGGAAAATACTCTTCAGGTTATTCAGGAAAACTTTTCCAACCAAGTAAGGCAGGACAATATTCAACTCCAGGTAATACAGAGAACACCACGAAGATATTCCTCAAGAAGACCAACCCCAAGGAACATAATCGTCAGATTCATTAGGGTTGAAATGAAGGAGAAAATACTAAGAGCAGCCAGAGAGAAAGGTCAGGTTACCCACAAAGGGAAACCTATCAGACTTACAGCAGATCTCTCAGCAGAAACCCTACAAGCCAGAAAAGAGTGGGGGCCAATATTCAACATTCTTAAAGAAAAGAACTTTCAACCCAGAATTTCATATCCAGCCAAACTGAGCTTCACAAGCGAAGGAAAAATAAAATCTTTTGCAAACAAGCAAGTACTTAGAGATTTCACCATCACCAGGCCTGCTTTACAAGAGCTTCTGAAGGAAGCACTACACATATAAAGGAATAACCAGTATCAGCCTTTCCAAAAATATATCAAAAAGTAAACAGCATTAACATAATGAAGAACTTATATCAACTAATGGGCAAAACAGCCAGCTAGTATCAAATGGCAGTATTAAACTCATATATATTATTAACTGGATAAAAAGCCAAAACCCATTGGTATGCAGTATCCAGACCCATCTCACATGCAACGATATACAAAGACTCAAAACAAAGGGACGGAGGAAGATTTATCAACCAAATGGAAAGCAAAAATAAATAAATAAATAAAAAGCAGGAGTTGCAATTCTCACCTCTGATAAAATAGACTTTAAAGCAACAAAGACCAAAAAAGGCAAAGAAGGACATTACATAATGGTAAAAGGATCAATGCAACAAGAAGAGCTCACGATCCTATATATATATGCATCCAATACAGGAGCACCCAGATACATAAGACAAGTTCTTAATGACTTATAAAGAGACTTAGACTCCCACACAATAATAGTGGGAGACTGTAACATTACATTGTCAATATTAGACTGATCAATGAGATAGAAAATTAACAAGGATATCCAGGACTTGAACTCAGACCCGGAACAAGTAAATTTAATAAACAGTTATAGAATTCTCCACTTCAAATACACAAAACACACATTCTTATCAGTACCATATCACACCTATTCCAAAAGTGACTACATAATTGGAAGTAAATCACTCCTCAGTAATTGCATAGCATTTCATAGGTTTAAATGAAATATTGGTTGGCTGCTTGTTTGTTATTTTCTTCCCTTATTCCTTCCTGTCTCCATTGTTAAGCACAATTATTGGCATAAAAGAGGTTTTCAATACCCGTTTTTAGACTGCATTCTAGCCTGGGCAATAAAGCAATACTCCCATTCTCTCTCCCTCTTTCTCTTCCTTTTTCTTCCTCTTCTTCCTTCTTTTTTTTTCTCTCTTTCTTTCTTCTTTAAAAAAAAAACTCTCAGCAAACTGGAAATAGAAATAACTTTCTCAACTTGATGAAGAACATGTATAAAATACCTACAGCTAATATCTTACTTAATAATGAGAAACTAAATTGTTTTCCCTAAGATCAGTATAAAGGAAAGATGTTCCCTTTCACCACAGCTATTCAATACTATATGAGAATTCCTAGCTAATGCTATAAGACAAAGAAAGATATATACAGATTTAGAAAAAACAAATAAAACTGTCTTTGTTTACAGATGAGATGCATATCTATGTAGAAAATCCCAAAGAATGAACAACAGCAAAAAACCTTCGGGCATAAGTAAGCGATTACAGTAAGTATGCAGAATAGAAGCTTAATATCCAAAAATCAATTGATCTTCTGTATACCAGCACTGAACAGCTGAAATTTGAAATTAAAAATATAATACCACTTAAAAGCCACAGCACCAAAAATAATAAAACATTTAGGTATAAATCTAACAAAATATAGTGTGTACAGAATCTAAATAAAGAAAACACAAAACTCTGATAAAAGAAATCAAAGAAGATTTCAATAAATGAAGGAGTATTCCATGTTCACGGTAAGGAATAAACAATATAACTAAGGTGCCATCTCTTTCCAAATTGATACAGTCCCAATCAAAATCCCAGCAGATTATTTTGTGGCTATGACAAACTGATTATTAAGTTTATATGACAAGGCAAAAGATTCAGAATAGTCAACACAATATTAAAGAAGAACAAAAAGGACCGACACTAGCCTACTTCAAGACTAAATAGAAAGCTAAGGTAATCAAGACAGCATGTGTTGGCCAGGCGCGGTGGCTCAAGTCTGTAATCCCAGCACTTTGGGAGGCCGAGGCGGGTGGATCACGAGGTCAAGAGATTGAGACCATCCTGGTCAACATGGTGAAACTCCGTCTCTACTAATACAAAAAAATTAGCTGGGCATGGTGGCGCGTGCCTGTAATCCCAGCTACTCAGGAGGCTGAGGCAGGAGAATTGCCTGAACCCAGGAGGCGGAGGTTGTGGTGAACTGAGATCGCGCCATTGCACTCCAGCCTGGGTAACAAGAGCGAAACTCCGTCTCAAAAAAAAAAAAAAAAAAAAAAAAGACAGCATGTGTTGATGAAAGAATAGACAAATAGATAATGGAACGTAATCGAGAACCCAAAAATCGACCCATGCAAAGAAAAGCTAATCTTTGACAAAGGAGAAAAGGCAATTCAATAGAAACAACTGATGCTAAAACAATTTGATATTTATATGCAGACATTTTAATCTAGACACAGAACTCAAGTTGGATAATATAGCTAAATGTAAACACAAAACTACAAAACTTCTAAGAGATAACACAAGAATATCTAGGTGACCTTGGGTTTGACAATGAGTTTCTAGATATAACTCCAAAAGCACAATTCGTGAAAGATAAAAATCTGTAAGTTACACTTTATTAAAATATGGAACTTCTGCTTTGTGAAAGACACCACTAAGACAATGAAAATACAAGCCACAGACTGGGAGAAAATATTTGCAAACACATATCTGATTAAAAAAAACTTGCATCTAGAAAATATAAGGAATTGTTAAAGCTCAACAATAGGAAAAATATTTAAAATAAACAAATCTGAATAGACACCTCAACAAAGATGTATAGATAACAAATAAACATGTGAATATATGCTTAAACCACCATGTGCAAATTGACACAATAATGAGATACTACTATATACCAACTAGAATGGCTAAAAAAATGGCCATACCAAATCCTGGTAGGAATGCAACATGGTACAGTCACTTCAGAAGACAATAGTCTTATCGTATGGTCCAGCAATTGTGTTCCTTGATATTCATCCAAATGAGCTGCAAGCTTATATCTACACAAAAACCTGCACACAAATGTTTATAAAAGGTTTACTTGTAACTGCTCAAAACTGGAAGCAATAAACATGCCCTTCAAAAGATGAATGGAGAAATAAACTATGGTGCATATCTACAATTGAATCCTATTCAGCAATACAAGAAATGAGCTATCATGCCGTTAGAAGACTTGATGGAGCCCTAAATGCATATTACTAAGTAAAAGAAGCCAATCTGAAAAGGCTACATAATGTATGATTCCAACTACATGACATTCTGGAAAAGGCAAAACTATACTGACAGTAAAACTCTCAGTGGTTGCTGAGCTGGGGAGGAGGAACAGGTGAAACATGGGAGATTTGGAAAGGTGAAACTATTCTTCATTACAATGTAATAATAGATACAAGACATAATGCATTTGTCAAAACGTAGAGAACTACACAACACAAAGAATAAACCTTAATGTAGACTATGGAGTTTAGTTAATAATAATGTATCAGTATTGGGCGGTTAATTGACAAATGTACCATGTCAACACAACAGGTAAATAATAAGAGAAACTGGAAAGGGGAGAAGGGCGATATGGGAGCTATCTGTACCACCTGCTCAATTTTTCTGTGAATCTAAAACAATTCTACAAAGTCAAGTCTATTAATTAAAAAGAATCCAATGGGAAAAATAATGGGCAAAGGATCCAGTTGGCCATTTCTTCAAAGAAGATATACTAATAGCCAATAAGCGCATTAAAAGATGGTTAACATCATTTAGACATCTAGAAAATGCAAATCAAAATCACACTGAGGTATCATTTCATACCCACTAGGATAGTTAGAATCAAAAAGTCAGATAAAAGCAAGTGTTGGTGAGGATATAGAGAAGAACCCTTATACACTGCTGGTGGAAATATAAAATGGTGCAGCCACTTAGGAAAATAGTCTCACAGGTCTTCATAAAAACTTGGAGTTACCATTTGACCTAGCAATTCCTCTCCTAGATACATACCCAGGAGAACTAAAAACATACAGCTACACAATCACTTATACACAAATGCTCTTAGCAGCATTACCATAATAGCCAATAGGTAGAAAAAACCCAAATGTCCATCCATGGATGAAAGGATAAACCAAGTATGGTATAACTATATAATGTTATTCAGTCATAAAAAAGAATTAAGTACTGATACATGCTATAATTTGGGTGAGCCTTGAAAACATTAAGCTAAGTGACAGAAGCCAGTTACAAAAAAGCCACACATGATGCTATTTACATGAAATTTCCAGAATAGATAAACACACAGAGACAGAAAGTAGATTAGCAGTTGTTTAGGGATGAGATGGGAGGGAGAATGCAAGGACTGAAGAACAATGGCTAAGAGTGAAGGATTTCTTTTTGAGGTGATAAAAATGTTCTAAAATTGATTGCGGAGATAGAAAAAGAAATAAATAAAATTGATGCCAACAATAATTGCACAATCCTGTAAATATACTAAAAGACACTGACTTATAGGCTTTAAGTGAATGATTGAACAGTAGGTGAATTATATATCTCAATAAATCTGTTCCCAAAAGAATGTTACCTTCTAAATGTTGATGATTCCCAAACAGTTGCCAGATTTCAGTAACAAAAATATAATTATTTCATGGTTCATACTTATAACAAAGACTATTTATTGCCTATCTGAAATTCAACTATAACAGGATGTCCCACATTTTATCTGGCAGCCCTACTCCCAAATCTATTCTCTCCAACCCAGAACATAATTATCCTCAGTTCAAGATTCACTTATAAAGGCCAGGCACGATGGCTCACGCCTGTAATTACAGCACTTTGGGAGGCTAAGGCGGGTGGATCATCTGAGGTCAGGAGTTTGAGACCACTCTGGCCAACCTGGTGAAACTCCACCTCTATTAAAAATACAAAAATTACCCAGGTGTGGTGGCAGGCGCCTGTAATCCCAGCTACATGGGAGGCTGAGGCAGGAGAATCCCTTGAACCCGGGAGGCACAGGTTGCAGTAAGCTGAGATCACACCATTGCACTCCAGCCTGGGCAACAGAGTGAGACTCCATCTCAAAAAAAAAAAAAAAAAAGATTCGCATATCCAATAGGCAGCTCTATTTGATTATGCCCCAAATATCAAACAAACACAAAACTAAAGTCACCTCTTATCTACTCTGAGGAAAGTCAAAATATGTGAGAACTGGTAGGTGGTATCTTATGACTTATACAGCTCTCCTGGTGCCCTCTCTCAACCCCCAATGGCCTGGCATAAACAATAGCTGGTGGTTTACAACAGGAGAGTTTAATATTTTAATGAACAGCCCACAGGAAGGTGAGAACAGGCTGAATATCAGCCTCCCTCTCTCAAACTAAAATCAGTGCCTCTTCCAACACTTTGCCACCATCATCTCTGACCTGGAAATCTCATGTCCCATCCAATCTTCACCAGTTTCCCTCTAAAAGAAAAATCTGTTATCTTCACTCTCCTTGAAGCCTTTCCATGCAATGGCTCCCACTCTCTTAGAAGAAGGTTCATTCATCTTCTATGGTTTACAAAGCCATTCAAGAATAGGTCGCCGTTCCTCTCTCCTGCCACCCTCTGCAGCCCACAGCCTTCCTGGTGTCACAGATCAGCCAAAACAATCTATTGACCTCCATCCTAAAGGTGGCCGCTTGCTCTTGCCTCCAGGTGTTAGCATCTACTATTCCTTCTGCCTGACCTCCCATGCCCTGATTCATCCTATAAACTCTTAACCTGAGAAACTCCTTTTTTTTTTTTTTTTTTGAGATGGAATCTGGCTCTGTCACCCAGGCTGGAGTGCAATGGCATGATCTTGGCTCATTGAAACCTCTGTCTCCTAGGTTCAAGCAATTCTCATGCCTCAGCCTCCTGAGTAGCTGAAATTATAGGCATGTGCTAATTTTTGTATTAGCCATACCTGGCTAATTTTCGTATTTTTAGTAGAGATGGGGTTTCACCACGTTCGCCAGGCTGGTCTCAAACTGCTGACCTCAAATGATTCACCTGCCTCGGCCTCTCAAAGTGCTGGGATTACAAGCGTGAGGCACCTCACCCAGCCTAACCCAGCAACTCCTATTCCATATGCAGGTTCTAGCTCAAGATACCAAATCCTTCATAAACCTCCCTCTGAAGCCAGGGTTAAGTGAGGCACCTCGTGTCTCTCCTAAAAAGTTCCAAATGAGACCTATCTTAGAATATTGTAATCATCCATCCCTTTATTTATAAACTCTCTGGGAGACTAGAGGCCCCACAGGTAAGGGACTGTGCCCGCCAAGTTGGACGTCTTAGCCCTAGTGGTCCATATAGTAACTGGCATGAGTACGTACTCAACAAATAGTATCAATCAGTCCATCAAACCTCAAAGTTAAATAGATGCTTGAAGTGATAGATGCCCCATTTACCCTGATGTGATTATTATACATTGTATGCTTGTATCAAAACACATATACTTCATAAAAATATACACCTACTATGTAACCCTCAAAATTAAAAAATATGCAAAGTTAAAACAATGTTACCAGATATTATAAAGTCTGAGTATTTATCATTATAAGGCTGAAATCACAGAAACTCACACAATAATTCAATCATATGAGGAAAATTATCTAGAAAATATCAATTTGGGTTTTGAAATACTTCAAAATACCAAAAAGAATAAAACTCAGATGGCTATGTTTTTTCCTCCTGTTCCCAAATATACACACAATTATTTTAAAGGGTAGGGGAAAACATAACACAAGAATTTAAAAGTTACTAATAATTCCATATTCTTATCCTAGAAATCTAACACAATTGTAGGTTAAAAACAAAGATTTCTGGAGGAAACAGAACTATATAGCCTTATTTAAAAGAAACAGAGGCTGGGCACAGTGGCTCACATCTGTAGTCTCAGCATTTTGAGAGGTCAAAGCAGTCAGGAGTTTGAGATCAGCCTGGCCAACATGGCAAAACCCTGTCTCTATGAAAAATACAAAAATTAGCCGGGCCTGGTGGCAGGTGTTTGTAGTCCCAGATACTCAGGAGGCTGAGGCATGAGATCACTTGAACCTAGGAGGCAGAGGTTGCAGCTAGCCAAGATTGCACCATTGCACTCCAGCCTGGGTGACAAAGCAAAACTCTGTCTCAAAAAAATTTTTAGAAAAAGAAAAGAAGTATAGTATTTAAGCAAATTTTTATGCCATATCTTGTTCCAAAATGAACTTAAATAAGATCATGAAAACACACACAAACATAATTTTAAAAAATAAAATGTAAAATAAGTAAAGAGTTCTCAATAGGAAAAAAAACCACAAGAGTAGAAACTAAATCTAGACATGAGGTTGGGATACAAAATATACAGTCCTGTATATTTGCAAGAGATGGGTCTAGGTTGCAGCTCTACCCTTGCTGAAGGTCTATCTCATTCCTTGGGTCATGTGAATTCTGATATCCTTGTATTACCACCCCTCATAAACAATGTATTTCCATCCCACAGATATGTGCATTAGTCAGTTTTCACACTGCTGATAAAGACATACCTGAGACTGGGTAATTTATAAAGAAAAAGAGGTTTAATGGACTCACAGTTCCACGTGGCTGGGGAGGCCTCACAATCATGGCAGAAGGAAAAGGCACATCTTACATGGTGACAGGCAAGAGGGACACAGCCAAACCATACCAATATGAGACTTTCCAGGTATTCAACTTTCAGTATCATCTTCCCTCTGATACTTCTAAAGTCTCATGCTCACTGTTTTTATCATTTTTCAACTTTTCTATTTAGGACTTTTTCTTTTAAAAAGTATCCTCAGCTAACACCCTATAGGATCACCATATTTCCTTTTCAGTGACAAGCTCATAGCCTACATATACCTACAGTGTAGCCCAATACCCCAAGGTGGCTGAACCTGTCACAGAGACTGTATTACCTAAACATCCTCTTTATAAGTATATTTTCCCTAGTCGAAAGAGGTCTATATATTTAAAATTGTGTTGCGATTTACAACCCACCCCCAACCTTTTTTTTTAAGAGACAGGGTCTCTGTCATCTAGACTGGAGCACAGTAGTGTGATCACAGCTCACTTCACCTCCCAGGCTCATGCGATCCTCCCACATCAGCCTCTTGGGTAGCTAGGACTACAGGCATGCACCACTATGTGTGGCTAATTTTTACTTTGTTGTTGTTGTTGTTGTTGTTGTTGTTGTTGTTTGTAGAGAGAGGGTCTTGCCATGCTGCCCAGGCTGTTCTTGAACTCCTGGCCTGGGATTACAGATGTGAACCATTGCACCCAACCAATTAAAAACACACACACACACACACACACACAAACAAAAGATAACAACTATGAAAATTCTGTGCTGGAATAAAATCAAGTTTTGTGTTCACCCAATTCTAAATCACATCCTAACAGCTTCGACTGCAGGCAGAAGAGCATAACACCAAAGCAATTTTGATTCACTCTACCACAAATCTTTTCAAACAAATTCTTTCAGTTCTACCAAGATTTACGTACAAAGGCTGAAGGCTCCTATCCTTCAAGATTAAATAGACGTGCTTGAAATACAGCTAAGTGGTTTGTTCCAGCTGTTTAAAGCTCCAGTCCCAGAAGCCTGCCTCCTGAAGGTATTGTACACTTTACATACTTGAAAACTAATAGAATGGGTCAAAGGACACACTTGAGGTCTGTGTCTGATAAAAGCAGGGGGTAGAAGGAACTACTAAGATATTGAGAATAAACTAGAGATATGGAATAAAACTAATTTTGAAAATAGATTTTATAGCAATTACTGGAAAACATTTGGAATAGTATATGTGTTATCATGCTATCTAAATACTAGCAACGTGAGTTTATTTGCTCCACTGTTTTTACGAAATCAGGTATCAGTACCCTCCAGTATGCTTTCTAACTACTTAGTATTGACATAGACTTTGAAAAACAGCCTCAGCTTAAACTCAGGACAGTGTAACTAAGAATTTGTTTTATACATTAGTTTCATTCTTTTAATAGAAATTACAACCATCTCTGCAGTTCTTTTTTGTTTTTTAGCACGCTATGATAATTATCTTTTTCCTTAATACTTAATAATGTCTACTTAAATTTGCCTAACCACATTATATAAGCATCAAAAAACTTAGATCTTTGCTATTTTATTTGAAACTCACAAACAACCTTGTAAACAGATGTTATAACTTTCATTTATAGGTAAGGAAACTGAGATAGTAGCTATGTTGTAAATACATAAAAATGAATACACATCCATTGTTTGGAGGCTTGCTGATTTAATGATGCCACTGCAAATATATTTTATTCCTTCTATCAAAAGGTCAACTCAATCTAAATAAACACATAGCTATCCAACTTCTATACATTCAGCATAAAAATCTTTTTATGATTGTATTACCAAGTCATAAACTTCATCAGTTATAATCCCAAGACCATGCCTAATAAACTCCCAGAGAGCAACTATTACTTAGAGCATAAGGATGCCTTGGAAATTACATTGTTATGAAAAAGAAAGAAATTAACAAATAAATGTAATCTTTAAGGGTATTGCTAGGGAAATGCCACATATCACACTTCTACTTTGTAAGAATTGTCATTCCTGGAAGTACACAAATTTCAGCAAATTTGACAAGAAAAAAATATATAGGAATTCTGTTCTGTAAAGCAATTGCAACTCAGAAGTTACTCATTTTCAAATACTCTATATCAATTAAAAAACTCTTATCATGACATGCAACCATAACAAATTTAGCTGAATTAAATATAGGTCCAGTTATCATTGAGGCACTGGTTTCTACCTCCTTACAAACTCCAGAAAGACTCTGAATTTCTTTCAGCTTGAGTTAGATGAGAAAAAATGCAATTCATATTTCCAGAAGCACAAGTGGCATATTTTCCAGTAAGCTTCTTGTTCTCATTTTACTATTTTAAGAGTTCTGATCACTCCCAATGTTGCTGTATGGCCAGACCCGATTTCTGCTGGCTGATCATTTTCATGGCATGATGCTTTACTAAAACTGTCTCAAAAACTGTTTTTACTCACATTCAGCTTCAGTGTATTTATATACAAAATACCACTTCAATGGAGTACTGCCAATAAAAGAAACAGCTTACTAGAATTTCAGTTGACTTTGTTAAAGGAAATTATTTTAAATTAATGTGGCTACTGAACTGCTGCCATCCTTGACCTCAGAAAATAGATTCTTTCTAATTTTTGCTGTGAACATTTATTTAAGTTAAATTCCAGCTCATGAATGTTGACCGTAAAAGAGTCTAAACCTTCCTGCTACTATTTCATATTCTTTCTCTAAACAAGGGGGTGACCACATGGTTGCTACATTAGTATACAGAGCCAGCTCACCACCATTAAGTGAAATCATCTATGTATTTTTCGTAGAATCTTTAACAACTTCCACGCCCGTCAGTGAATGGAACAAGGCTGTTTTGTTTTCAGAGAGCAACAATTTGATCCCTGGTTTACTTGATGGTGCCCCAAATATTTTTCCATATGCTTTTTGCAAAGAGAATCTGACATCAGCATGGTTTACCTTTACCAATGAATGCAGGCTTTTTTCACCAAACATATCCCAGAGGAAGGTCAGGTCTTCCTGGCTATCCACATGTGGCTGCAGCTGGGCTGGCAGAGCAGCCAACAGCTCATACAGACCTATAAAATGAAAATAAAACACAAAGCGTAATCTTAGAGTGATCTCATTAATTTCGCCTAAGGTGTGTGTAAATGACAGCTGGAACATGCCGATTTTACTGGATTTGTATTCTGGGCCATCAAGTTAAACACTTCGGTAAAGAACCAAAGGGAAATTTTCTGGCTTTTAAATTCCAACGCAGTGGTATGTATTAACAGACTCATTTTTACCTCTCACACTTGTCAACATTCTACAGCCATCCAAGTTTATATAACCCGAGACAGAAATGTGTACAGGTTTTCAGAAAAAAGAAGAAAACGCATACATTCCTTTCCTTAATCGTTATTACATTTCCCTCAGTATGAGCCAAAGAGTGAAATGAGTCATGAATAGGAAAAACTTCCTTAGAAGAGCAGAAAATTGATAGGGTAGCCCATTAAAAGGGTTTTGTAGTGTCCAATTAGTTCCTAATAACATATAGTTTCAAAAATACTTGCATTATCTAACATCCAAAAGAAAGTTCTACAAAGAATGGGAAAAGAAATCATACATGGTTCTGCATTACTTTAGTCAGCTATTTTTTAAAAAAATGCTACGTAGAACTTAGATTAAAATTGGGGGATGTAAAGTTTATGTAATACCCTCTGAAAGCATTAGAGTAACAGATGCGGGTTACTCGTGGCGTCCTCACTAGACACTTCCTAGGGACAGACAGTAGTGCAGTGTTCCACGGTAGCATGCTACATAAACCATCCATCTCCATCACAGCCCGTCACACTCCTGTCCAAGAAATGTTGCAACAGTGCCTGCCCAAGACTCTTTAGGGAGGTGACCTGGCAGGAGTCAGTATCAACTCATAGCACATGTTTCATTTTCCAGTGGGATTACATGAGGTAAAAAGGACAAAATTCCTTTTATTTCTTGTCTGCTGTCTACAAAAACACCAAGACCTCCTGGGACCTACAACACATGGGACTGTTGTTATTTTTGGTCTGAATAAGTGCTGCTGTTCATCACAGGGACAGCTTTACAAGAGATTTAACTAGCAAAGAATAGTAAATTATGGGCTGGTGATTAGTATATATGTTATCTTCTTGAACCATGTTAATATTCTGCTAATCAGTGATAACTCACAACCAAAGACATTAGGTATCACATTGAAAGTTCAGAGATGTAACTTGGGAGATCTCATTAAATTCAAACATTTCTGGGGCCTTATTTGGCAAAAAAAAAAAGAAAGGCTAAAACACTCTACAAAAAAAAACTTCTCTCAATTACATTCTGAAGTATCCTTGATGTTTTACATCTATTCCCTTAAAAATCTGGCATTCTGCCTACACCAGCTCTTATTTACAATTTAGTAAAATTATGTAAGGTATCTGAACCTAACTAAATCTATAATAATATAGGTCTCATTATATATATATGAAATGAATCAACAATGGTCAAGATCAGTGGTTAAAGTTGAAAGTCAAAATGTGAAATTATGTAAAAAGAGGGTGGAATTTCATTATTTTATTATTGATTTGGGGAGGTGTAAAAATAGTTACCCATTCCTTGGTCATGTGACTTACAGTTTAATTAAGGAGACTAATTCAACTGTGATATAATTTACATGCTAAAAGTTGTCAGGAGGATTAAATGACTCAATATCCTAGAACAGTCCCTGTCACATGAAAAGTACTTAATATGTTTCATATGAAACTTGGTAAGTGTCAGCCACTGTCATTATTATTACTGTTATTAGTCATATCCTTACTGAAAAGGCAAAAGTGTAAATCAAACAGAGCTAGATTCAAACCCAAAGTTTACACTTAGAGCATTTCACATAACTTATCTAAGCCTGTTTCCCTCATATGTTTAAAAAGAAATGGTAACCTACAGGTGTGGTTGCATAGCATGCCCAGGTGCAGTGGCTCATGCCTGTAATTCCAGCACTTTGGGAGACTGAGGTGGCTGGATCACTTGAGGTCAGGAGTTCGAGACCAGCCTGGCCAACATGGTGAAACCCCGTCTCTATTAAAAATACAAAAATGAGCCTAGTGCAGTGGTGGGAGCCTATAATCCTAGCTACTCAGGAGGCTGAGGCAGGAGAATCGCTTGAACCCGGGAGGCAGAGGTTGGAGTGAGCTGAGATCATGCCATTGCACTCCAACCTGGGCAACAGAGCAAAACTCCATCTCAAAATAAAAAGGTTGGGCGCAGTGGCTCACACCTATAATCCCAGCACTTTGGAAGGCCAAAGCAGGCAGATCACAAGGTCAGGAGATCAAGACCATCCTGTCTAACACGGCGAAACCCTGTTTCTACTAAAAATACAAAAATCAGCCCAGTGTGGTGGCAAGCGTCTATAATCCCAGCTACTGGGGAGGCTGAGACAGGAGAATCGAGGTTGCACCATTGCACTCCAGCCTGGACAACAGCAAAACTTCATCTCAAAACAAAACAAAATGCATAGCACTAAATACATAAACACATGGAGAAACACACAAAACAGTGGAGATAAAACGTGAAAACTGAATAAGATCAAAGGACTGTACCAATGACAATTTTCTAGTTGCAATACTCTATTATAATTATGCAAGATGCTACCATTGGAAGAAAGTGGGTGAGGGGTGCATGGGATCACAACGTGAATCTACAATTATCTCAAAATAAAATGCTAATACAAAAAAAGAAACTATGGCAAATATGGTTGTTGTAAGAATTTGATGGAGCAATGCATATGGCAGCATTTAGCCCTGTGGATGGCACAGAATAGGCACTCCTTTGCTTAACATGTCTTCTTCTAGAATGAAAATGTCATTTGAATTCAATGGTTCAAAGTCAAAACAATAGCTTAGCTGTATATTGCAACTGGATACAATATCATACTCAGAAATAAAACCACCCCAGTCTTTTACATATGGAAAGTGTTAACTTTACCCAAGTACTGCTTATATTTTGTAGGAATAAGCTGTATTATATTTAAGTTTTTATAAAAAAAAAAAATCCTGTTAGCAGAAGCTCATAAACCAGAGTTTTCTGGTTTTTACTAGTTTTATGCAATCCTAACTAATATCCCACCACAGTTTGGCACTCTAGTGACAACAGCAGTCCCTTCCCTTCAACTACCACATCTGGTAACCATGACCAAAGGCAGAAAAGACAGGACAGTGCCAACCAGAAATTAAAGACGATTAAAGGAGCTACCAGGCCAGAGCTGTGTGCAGTCTCCATGAAGGTAAGTAATACAGACAACTACTTCCACTCAAATGAATTGTAAGGGCCCTAGAAACCATCTTGGCCACGCATAAAATGGGGCCTGTGTTTTAACATGTTTTTTAAAATACTCCTATATTCAGTTCCTAAAGTTTTAATGGTGAAGAATTTTGTGAAATCCAAATGGTTTGGCTCCTGGAGATTCAAAGGGCAAATGATGAGAGTTTAGATAGCAAAGATATTTTTTAAGAATTTACCTAAATCTACTTAGTCTTTGAGCAAGAACTAAGACAATGAGATACTCTGTACTCTGTAGTGATTCAAACTCATTGATTCCAATAAACATTTATGGTAGCTATGAATCAAGTGCTCCTCAAGGCTCTAAAGATTTAAGACAAATCAATTGCAGATCCTGTCCTCAGGATTTTGCAGTGCAGTAGACAAGCACAGGCAGGTCTATTAGTAAGTCCAGGACAGGGTCAGAGTGTTGTGGCAATAGCAAGGGAAGTGGTCAATTCCTGCAAAAGAGGAAGAAGACATCAGGAAAGTCTTCAGAAAAGAAGTAACACTTGAGTTACGTCCTTGCTATGGTTTGAATGTATCCCCTAAAAAGCATGTATCAGAAACTTAAACCCCAATGCAAGAGTGTTGGGAAGTGAAGGCCAATGAAAGGTGATTAAGCTATGAGGGCTAGGCCCTCATAGATATATTAATGCCATTATTGTAGGAGTGGGTTCGTTATCTTGGAAATGGGTTTGTTACATGAAAGTGAGTCAGTCTTCTACTCTCTCTCTTTGCCCTTCTGCCATGGATGACACAGCAAGAAGGCCCTCACCAGATGCTGGTTCCTCGATCTTGGACTTCCCAGCCTCCAGAACTGTGAGCCAATAAAATTCTGTACATTACAAATTGCCTAGTCTGTGGTATTCTGTTATAGCAGTACAAAACTGACTAAGACCCTTTTTAAAGGCAAAGTTCCTAAGAATCAACATTTACTGACTTCTTATATTCAGAGTACTATGCTTGTCACTGGATATAAAACTTATAGAATATATGACTATCTCTGCCCCTAGAGACCTTATAATCTTAGATGACCAGAATATGCACCAACATAAAGCAATCCTAAATATAAGGCTCTCTTATTTGCCTAAGATCCAAAATACATTTTCTTCCCAATAAATACATGAACATTTAGTGTGACAATGAAACACATATCTAATTATTAACATCAGTTTATGTCTAACTAATAATTCAAACATCTAATTAATTTTTACAGATGTTGATAAAATGCTCATCCATACTTCTAAAATGTAAACTGCAGTTTAGTTAGGAACACATTACCTATGAGGCAAAATATATTAAGCCCCACTTGCATATTATGAAGTTTCATAATATGAAACAGTTTCATATTAACATGAAACTGTTTTATTTAAATTATTTATAATGACTTTGTAAATAATTTAGATTTCAGAGTTAAAAATACATTATTTTCATTTCAAAATAAGCTGCTCGAGATGCAGCATATTTTTGATTATTTGTGAGATGCTATCATGGGAAATCTGCATGAAGCTGATTGGTTTTTCATTTGCTCTGTAACTGCATAGTTTTTATCTCTACAACAGAACCACTAAGCTACTCTTTAAGTATCTTCAACATTTGCAAATGTGAGGTCACAACCTTTCCCTAAGGAATAATAATTAAATCTGATGGTAAACTTCTTTGCAACCTTCTTTTTCTCCCATCATCTTGAATAGTGTCCCTTTTAAAAAAAAAAAAAAAAAAAAAAAAAAACAATTCTGTCAGGTGGCCTCTAAAACCATGCCCAAAAATTTTGAATTTAGGTTATACAAGAACAATATGCCTTTTCCATTCAACATATTTTGGTGTAAGTGAAATAACTGAGAAAGTTACCTATAAGAGATTAAAAAAAAAAAGAGAGAGAGAGAGAGAGGGAATTTTTTTTTTTTTTTTTTTTTTTATTTTATTATTTTTTTTTTTTATTGCATTTTAGGTTTTGGGGTACATGTGAAAAACATGCAAGGTTGTTGCATAGGTGCATACGTGGCAGTGTGATTTGCTGCCTTCCTCCCCTTCACCCATATCTGGCATTTCTCCCCATGCTATCCCTCCCCAATTCCCCACTCCCCCGCTGTCCCCCCCACTCCCCCACAACAGACCCCCATGTATAGTGCTCCCCTCCCTGTGTCCATATGTTCTCCTTGTTCAACACCCGCCTATGAGTGAGAACATGTGGTGTTTGATTTTGTGTTCTTGTGTCAGTTTGCTGAGAATGATGGTTTCCAGGTTCATCCATGTCCCTACAAAGGACGCGAACTCCTCGTTTTTAATGGCTGCATAATATTCCATGGTGTATATGTGCCACATTTTTCCTGTCCAGTCTATCATCGATGGGCATTTGGGTTGGTTCCAGGTCTTTGCTATTGTAAACTGTGCTGCTATGAACATTCGTGTGCATGTGTCCTTATAGTAGAACGATTTATAATCCTTTGGATATATGCCCAGTAATGGGATTGCTGGGTCAAATGGAATTTCTATTTCTAGGTCCTTGAGGAATCGCCACACTGTTTTCCACAATGGTTGAACTAATTTACACTCCCACCAACAGTGTAAAAGTGTTCCTATTTCTCCACATCCTCTCCAGCATCTGTTGTCTCCAGATTTTTTAATGATTGCCATTCTAACTGGTGTGAGATGGTATCTCAATGTAGTTTTGATTTGCATTTCTCTAATGGCCAGTGATGATGAGCATTTTTTCATATGCTTGTTGGCCTCATGTATGTCTTCTTTTGTAAAGTATCTGTTCATATCCTTCGCCCACTTTTGAATGGGCTTGTTTGTTTTTTTCTTGTAAATCTTTTTTAGCTCGTTGTAAATTCTGGATATCAGCCCTTTGTCAGATGGGTAGGCTGCAAAAATTTTTTCCCATTCTGTTGGTTGCCGATTCACTCTATTGACTGTTTCTTTTGCTGTGCAGAAGCTGTGGAGTTTGATTAGGTCCCATTTGTCTATTTTGGCTTTTGTTGCCAATGCTTTTGGTGTTTTGGTCATGAAGTCCTTGCCTACGCCTATGTCCTGAATGGTTTTGCCTAGGTTTCCTTCTAGTGATTTTATGGTGTTAGGTCTTATGTTTAAGTCTTTAATCCATCTGGAGTCAATTTTAGTGTAAGGTGTCAGGAAGGGGTCGAGTTTCTGCTTTCTGCATATGGCTAGCCAGTTTTCCCAACACCACTTATTGAACAGGGAATCCTTTCCCCATTGCTTGTTTTTATCAGGTTTGTCAAAGATCGGGTGGTTATAGATATGTTTTGTTGCCTCCGACGCCTCTGTTCTGTTCCATTGGTCTATATCTCTGTTTTGGTACCAGTACCATGCTGTTTTGATTACTGTAGCCTTGTAGTAGAGTTTGATGTCTGGTAGTGTGATGCCTCCTGCTTTGTTCTTTTTGCTTAGAATTGACTTGTCTATGCGGGCTCTCTTTTGGTTCCATATGAAGTTTAAGGTGGTTTTTTCCAGTTCTGTGAAGAAGGTCATTGGTAGCTTGATGGGGATAGCATTGAATCTGTATATTACTTTGGGCAGTATGGCCATTTTCACGATATTAATTCTTCCTAACCATGAACATGGAATGTTTCTCCATCTGTTTGTGTCCTCTCTTATTTCGTTGAGCAGTGATTTGTAGTTCTCCTTGAAGAGGTCCTTTACATTCCTTGTTAGTTGTATTCCTAGGTATTTTATTTTCTTTGTAGCAATTGTGAATGGCAGTTCGTTCTTGATTTGGCTCTCTTTAAGTCTGTTATTGGTGTATAGGAATGCTTGTGATTTTTGCACATTGATTTTGTATCCTGAGACTTTGCTGAAGTTGCTTATCAGTTTCAGGAGCTTTTGGGCTGAGATGAGGGGGTCTTCTAGATATACAATCATGTCGTCTGCAAATAGAGACAATTTGACTTCCTCCTTTCCTAATTGAATACCCTTTATTTCTTTTTCTTGCCTGATTGCTCTGGCTAGAACTTCCAGTACTATATTGAATAGGAGTGGTGAGAGAGGGCATCCTTGTCTAGTGCCAGATTTCAAAGGGAATGCTTCCAGTTTTTGCCCGTTCAGTATGATATTGGCTGTCGGTTTGTCGTAAATAGCTTTTATTATTTTGAGATACGTTCCATCGATAACCTGGCAGAGACTCAACAAGAAAAGAAAACTACAGGCCAATATCCATGATGAACATAGATGCAAAAATCTTCAATAAAATAATGGCAAGCCGATTACAACAGCACATCAAAAAGCTTATCCACCATGATCAAGTAGGATTCATCCCGGGGATGCAAGGCTGGTTCAATATACGCAAGTCTATAAATGTAATTCACCACATAAACAGAACCAAAGACAAAAACCACATGATTATCTCAATCGATGCAGAGAAGGCCTTCGACAAAATTCAACAGCCCTTTATGCTAAAAACCCTCAATAAACTAGGTATCGAGAGAGGGAAATTTTGTAAGAACTTGAATATAAAGCAGTTCTCTCTTGTGAGAAGGAATTTTAAAGAGGAAAAAATCTCACCTTATATTTGGGCGCATGCAATAGATACTATCAAAGATGCAAGTGAAGCATTTCAATAAAATTATTTCATAAAATTTTCCAGTAGGTAAAAAACAATAATTTTTAATTCACATATTTCATAACTGAAAAAAAAGAAAGCACCACAGCAAAACTAAAATATGTCCAGGGTCAGTTGATTGATACGTACAAGAACTATAATAATTTAAAGATGATATCAATCAATGAAAGTCAGAAAAGGCTATATTGGGGTCTGGGCATGGTGGCTCACTCTTGTAATCTCAGCACTTTGGGAGGCCAAGACAGAAGGATCGCTTAGGTTAGAGACCAACCTGGGCAACATAGTGAGACCTTGTCTATGCAAAAAATTTTAAAAATTAGCTGGGCATAGTGGCACACAGCCTCCTGAGTTCCAGATACTCAGGAGGCTGAGGCAGGAGAATCACTTGAGCCCAGAAGGTAAAGGTTTCAGTGAACTATGATCACACCACTTTACTCCAGCCTGGGCATCAGAGTGAGACCCCCATATCAAAAAGAAAAAAAAAAAATACACACACACACACACATAAAGAAAAGAAAGAAAAAGAAAATGCTATACTGGAACTTGCAAAACTTGAGCTAGGATCTGAAAAAGGAAAACAGAAACTGGAAGGGTACATTCTAGGTTGGAGAACACCCAAGGTGGAAAGGCAATTATAATCACATAAATCTATAGATTTTTAAGTACACTAAATTTCCATAAAACCAAAGAAAACACTAGTGATTAATCAAACCCTAATTTCTGCCTCAGAAATTAGGCAGAATGACTATGTTTGCATCAGTCATGGTCCAACCTAGAGACAGGAGCTCTTCAGTAATTTGAACAGAGAAGCTTAATATAAATAATTATCACCTATAAAAGGGGCTTATCTGTAAAGTCAGAGAGAACTCTAAAGAATACCTAGGACTGAAGGAGATTTTTTCCTGTTATCCAAGGAGAAAACAACCTTGGAAGAAAACTCCTTCCCCAAAGCAGGGACTCAGAGCTCACAGGAGAACATGTGTTTGCAGCACATAAGATAGTTGGGTTCCTTGGGCTAAAACTTCTCCATTATCACGAGGCAGGCAGAAAACACTTATTTCTAGGATGCAAGTGGACAAGAAACTAGGCCTGGGACTAGCAAGCAAGAAACACTTCTCCAATGTACAGATGGTTTGAGGCTGGCAGACAGGAAACCATTTTTAGTCCTGCCATAGCAGGACTAAAAAGCCAGAAATACCCTGGGGGTGTATAAAACAGTGACAGGAAGTGTCAAGCAAACACCCGCTCCAGTGAATAGGCAGGGTGAGGCTAGGAAGCTGACCTCTGGGATGCCCACGATACTCACTGGGAATCTGTCCACGGGCATGTCACTAAAACTCAAAGAGGGTAAGTACCATTGGATATTCCCACATGTGCTGTTAGAAATCCTACAAGAGGAAGAAAAGGCAGATAAGAAAACACGAGAGTAAGGAAGAAATGCCTCCTCCTCCTCTTGCATTGTCCTCTCCAGTGCCCTCTCCTAACAAAGCTTCACATCAGGCCAGCAGCTAAGGAGAAATACTTGAAGGGCCTAGCTCTATCTTCATAGAGCAGGCAATGAAGTACGAATTTGGAGCTAAGTGAAAATAAAACAATAACTGGCTCAATCTTCTATATAGAGGTTTATATGTGTACATATGAGGCTGATATAGTTTAGCTATGTGTCCTCTCTAAATCTCATGTTGAATTGTAATCCCCAATTGGGACCTGGTGAAAAGCAACTGGATCATGGGGGTGGATCCCTCATGGCTTGGGGCTGTCCTCAAGACAGCGAGTTGCAGTGAGATCTGTTTGTTTAAAAGTGCATGGCATGTCCCCCTACCCATTTCCTTTGCCCCTATTTTTGCCATGTGATATGTCTGCTCCTCATTTCCCTTACGCCATTATTGTAAGCTTCTTGAGGCCTCCCCAGCAGCAGATGCCAGCTCCATGCTTCTTGTACAGCCTGCAGAACTGTGAGCCAATTATACCTCTTTTCTTTATAAATTGCCCAGTCACAAGTATTCCTCTAGAGCAATGCAAAGAATGACCTAACACAGAGGCCAAAGCAGGAAGATCACTTGAGGCCAGGAGTTACAAGCCTAGGTAACTTAGCAAGAACCATCACTACCAAAAAAAATTTTAAGTTAGCTGGGCATGGTGGTGTGTGCATCTACAGTACAAGCTACTTGGGAGGCTGAGGAGGGGGGAATCCTTTGAGCCCAGGAGTTCAAGGCTGCAGTGAGCTATGATCGCATCACTGCACTCCAGCCTGAGTGACAGAGTGAAATCCTATCTCAAAAAAAAAGAGTGTGTGTGTGTGTGTGTGTGTGTGTGTGTGTGTGTGTGTGTGTGTCTTTCTTTCTGGGGGAGAGGAATGTTGTCTTTCTGCTTTGTTTTTGGTGTTCTTTCTGTTGTTTGGCAATGGGGATACAATGAAAAATATTTAACTAGTGATTACTGAAAGAAAGGTTTCCCTAATATGGATTTGAAAGGGAAATACTATTACATCAGAGGCTTGTGTTGACAACGTTTGTCTGTCTTAACAATATACTAAGCCTGGACCCAATAGCTCAGTTGGAGCACAGAGCCAAAGTTCTAAGTTCAACAAATGACAAATGAACAGTCTTGAGATGGTTAATTTTATGTGTTAACTTGACTGGGCCAAGAGATGATCAGATAGTTGGTAAGACATTATTTCTGGGTGTGTCTGTGAGGATGTTTCTGAAAGAGGTGATCCTTTGAATTGGTAGACTCAAGAAAGAAGATCTGCTCTCACCAACATGGGCAGCATCAGCCGATCTGCGGAGGGTACAAATAGATCCAAAAGGCAGAAGAAGGGAAAATTCCCTCTCTCTGTTGTTGAGCTGGGACACCCATCTTCGTCTGCTGTCAGACATCAGACTTCCTGGTTCTTGGTCCTTTGTGTTTTGATATTTACTTACACTGCAGCCTTTTCTTCTCCACCCCACAACCTTGGTTCTCAGCCATTCAGACTCAGACTGAATTATGCCACTGGCTTTCCTGGTTCTCCAGATTGCAGACGGCAGATCATGGGACTTCTTGGCCTCCATAATCAGGTGAGTGAAGTTCCATAATAAATCTCTTATAAAAACACACACACCTATATATTCAGTTGGTACAAAAGTAATTGTGGTTTTTACTAGTGTCAAAAACTGCAATTACTTTTGCACCAACCTAATATATACATGTCTGTGTTTGTGTGTTTGTGTATATATGTGTGTGTGTGTGTGTGTGTGTGTGTGTATTATATTATCTCCTACTGGTTTTATTTATTTGGAGAATCCAAACACAGCTCTTTTCTATCAAAAGAGCACTCTTTTAATTTCAACTTCCTCAAAAATATATGAAACTTAGAAGATCAAGATAGATTGTGGTTTTCCAATATTAAAAAAACATAAAACCCCTAAACATGGAAAAACAATACAAAGTACATAGTGGACAAAAACTTTAGGGGCTAAGAAACGTGCTTAAAATTAAAGGAACTAATTGCAAAGACACATAAAGATGTTTTGAGATTTTTAAATAGGTTACCAAAGCCTGCTGTGTGGAAACTAAATGTTGTAACCTATTCTCCCTTTCCAGAGGAATTTTATATGGCAAATTTTGGCTGTATGAAATCATAAAAAGTAATATACTAATGAGAATGTTTTCAGTACAATATAAATAGCTCACTCTGTGAGCCAGTTCATTAAGCCATCGCATATGTAAGACCATAATCTTAATTTAACTACACTGATTTATTTATTTGATGGGATTTAAATGTGCTGTAGCTGGCTTCCCTCTACTCACACTATAATAAAGGATAAATACATGTGTCACTTACATTTTCTTAAAGATAAAAACTATATGCTTTGAGATCACTGAGTTATTTAATTGGACTTAATATGCTGTGGTCATCTTCCTGAACCCATGCTACACTGCAGAAGAAACATGTCACTGTCTCACTGTTTTTTCTTTTTCTTTTTCTTTTTTTTAAGATGAGGTCTCACTCTGTCACTTAGGCTAGAGTGCAGTGGCACAGACACAGCTCACTACAACCTCGAACCCCTGGGCTCAAGGGACCGTCTCACCTCAGCCTCCTTAGTAGCTGGGACTACAGGAGTACACCACTGCACCTAGTATCATTGTCCCTATCGATAAGGAACTAGGTGTTTTTCCCCTCTAACAACTTACAATCAGAGTGTTCTTGAGGCTTTGGTAGCCGTGGGCAACACACTGAGACGGTTTGTATTTTACATACAGTTTGAAATACTTTGAGCAACTTCAAGTTGTCTTGTAGTATATTTTTTGCCATATATATAAGAGCATTACTATAAAACTAAAGTCATGTTTTCTATTAGAATCATATTACCTTTATGTAAGATATATATAAGTAACAGGGAGGTGAGTTGACCAAAGATTGGGGAAGGTAGACAACCTGACCTAATCCATAAGGGAATGTAATCATGTTGAGTAAACAATTCACCCAAAGTTATAACTCATTAATCAGAAGATAATGACAAGCTGTCAGCATCCTGAATTAATAAGATTACATTAACTTTTAAGAGTACACAAACCACCAGAATACATCAGAATACTTTTAACTGAGGAAGATGATGGTCAAGGAATCCCACATGACAGGGGCAGAAGGAGAAAGAGGAGGATTAAAGAGAGGATATAGGCCGGGCGCGGTGGCTCACGCCTGTAATCCCAGCACTTTGGGAGACCAAGGCAGGTGGATCACGAGGTCAAGAGATCAAGACCATCCTGGTCAACATGGTAAAACCCCGTCTCTACTAAAAATACAAAAAATTAGCTGGGCATAGTGGCGCATGCCTGTAATCCCAGCTACTCAGGAGGCTGAGGCAGGAGAATTGCCTGAACCCAGGAGGCGGAGGTTGCGGTGAGCCGAGATTGCGCCATTGTACTCCAGCCTGGGTAACAAGAGCAAAACTCTGTCTCAAAACAAAACAAACAAACAAAAAAAAGGGGGATATAAGGGAGGAAAGGGGAGCCCAGATCACACAGGGCCTGGTAGGGCAAACACCGGAAGGAGCTTCACTTTTATTTTAGAGTAAAAGAGCCATTGCAGAGTTTTGTGTAAAGGAGTGATCAAATCTGACTTACATTATAAAAGCATCACTCAGCCTGGCACAATGGCTCACCTATAATCCCAGCACTTAGGGAAGCTGAGGCAGGAGGATCATCTGAGCCTAGGAGGTCCAGGCTGCAGTGAGCCATGACTGTACCACTGCTCTCTGGCCTGGGCAACAGAATGAGACCCTGTCTCATAAAAAAATAATAAATGAATGAATCAATCAATCAATCAACCAATCAATCAATCAATCACACTCTGGCAGTTGAATTGAGAACAGATTGCAGGAAGCCAAGGGCCGAGGCAGAGAAGTATATTGGAAGATCAAACGCAGCAATCCAGGCAGAAGGTGAAGGTGGCTTGGGTTCCTGTAGTAGCCAGGGGAAGTTGTGAGAAGTATGCAAATTCAGATGGATTTTGAAGGAAGAGCTCGATATGAATTTCTGTCTGACTGAATGAGGGACACAGGAAAAAAAATCAAACATGACACCAAGAGTTTCTGAAGTTGCTATCACCTATAATGGGGAAGTTTAGCCTCAGACATATTGAATTTGGAATGTCAACTGGATACCAGTGGAGATGCAGTGGGCAGATGAATAGGCAGTCAGCAGTTCAGCAGACTGCTCTGAGCTGAAAACTTAACCCCTGGGAGTCATTGGTACATAATTTGTACTTAAAGCCATGAGGCAAAATGAGATCCCCAGGGGCATAAGTGTAGACACAGAAGAGAACAGGAGGTAGGGACTGAGCCCTTAGGTCTCCAAAGTTAGGTGATGCAGAAGAGAGGGACGACCAGCAGCCACTCAGAGTGCTGTAATCTCATGTCCTGGAAAGAGAGTGTCATGGAAGAATAAACCAACCACTTTGTAAACGCCACTGATAAGTGAGTACAATGAGGACTGAGAACTAAGTGTTGGATTTTGCAATGCATAGGTTACTTACTACCTTTGGCAGAGTGACAATGTAGAAGACTGAATGAGGAGCACTAAAATACGGGAAGATAGAGGAGAGAGCAAATACAGACAACTCGCAGAAGGAGCTGGGTTTGGATTTTTTCTAGAGATAGGGTCTCTCTCTGCCACTCAGGCTGCAGTGCAGTGCCATGGTCAGAGCTCACTGCAGCCTTGACCTCCCAGGCTCAGGTAATCCTCCTGCCTCAACCTCCCGGGTAGCTGACACTACAGGCATGCGCTCCTACACGTGGCTAATTTTTACATTTTTTTGTAGAAACAGGGTCTCGATGTTGCCCCAGGCTGGTCTCAAACTCCTAAATTCAAGCAATCCTCCCACCATGGCCTTCAGAAGACTTGGCTCAACAGAGAATTGATCTTTGAATGGAAAGGGGGATAAAGAAGTTTTTTAAAGATAAACAAAACAGCTTATTTGTGTGCTAATGGCAATGATCCAGGACAGAGAGAAATTCTGATGATGTCACAGAAGGAGGAATTAGCTGGAGCTCTGTCATTCAGTAGATGCGAAGGAACAAGGTCAAGTGTGCAGGTGGAGGGATGGATTAAATCCAAGCAGGCTCCTCTATGGTCCCAAGGAGGAAGGCAGAAGGCAGCAGATGCCCCACGTGGGGCAAATGTGGTTGAGAGAACACGTGGTAATTTCCTGAAGGTTGCTTCACTATTTTCAGTAAACTAGGAAACTGGATTTCATGCTGAGAGTGAGGACCTGGAAGAAAGTGTTTGCATTTAAAAGAGAAGGTTGGCCCGGGTGTGGTGGCTCACACCTGTAACTCCAGCACTTTGGGAGGCCAAGGCAGGTGGATCGCTTGAGGTCAGAAGTTCAAGACCAGCCTGGCCAACATGGTGAAACCCCATCTCTACTAAAAATACAAAAAAATTAGCCAGGTGTGGTGGTGCATGCCTGTATTCCCAGCTACTCAGGAGGTTGAGGCAGGAGCACTGCTTGAACCTGGGAAGTGGAGGCTGCAGTGAGCTGAGATCATGCCATTGCACTCCAACCAGGGTGACAGAATAAGACACTGAAGAGAGGGAGAGAGAAGGTTGGTCAGAGCACTCTGGGAAAAGGGAAGAATGAAGAATCCAGGGAATTCAAAAATCGATATACATTATTGGCAATATGAAAATTGAAAGCTTGTATTCTCTTTGATCCTGAAATTCATCTCCATTCACTCATTTGTTACAGTTCTAGGAGACCTAGAGAGCCTTCTATTGCAGGATCTATATCTAACTGTTATCGATTTTTAATCTGGAAGAAGAAACAGGAGACAATTACTTTCATTTTTGTCACGTATATTTCTGCACCGCTTGAGTTTTTGCAAGACAGACATCAGTTGTATAATTTTTCCAAACTGCACTTTGGGGTAATAACCTGCTGTAAACCTTGTTTCCGGCAGGATAGTTTACAACTTCTCCTCAAATTCTATTCCAGCCACAGTGGATTGTTATTTGCTGTACCCTGAAATTACAACTGTATCCAGGAAACGTTATGCCAATTCACCAGATAACTAATTTCCTGATGACTGCTACTGCTGTCATGCTCCCATTCTTCAGGATCCCGGAAATTATGTGAAAGACGAAACAAGCGTGGTAACTTGCTCACATCAAAGATTCATTAACAGGTTTAACTTAACACACTTGCCAACATTTCAAGAGAGTATTTAGGAAGCTTGCAAGCTCCCAAGTCCCTCCACACCTCAAAAGTCCTCTTGAGCCTTTCCCATCCTCATCCCACAAACACCAAGTGCTTATCTATGTGCCAGGCACTACGAAGGGCTGGAGATGCCATGATGATGAAACTGCCTTTGCAAAATTATAACCAAGGAAATGATGACAGTGAAAGGAATCAGACCTAACTGACCCCATCTTGCTTCTAACCTTTACGGTGTCCTTGTTTGATCCTGGGCATGGGCCAAACTAACTTTGGGAAGGAATTCAGTTCATGGTTTGTCTCTGAAACAAAATTAATAATAGCCCTTTCCCAAAAAGGCCCCCTTCTTGCCTGGGGACCAGCCTGCCTTTGCAGGACTAACAAATTAGCTACAAGATTAGAAATTACAGTTTAGGGGTCATGCAGCCTCTGGCTCCAAGAGTCTGAACCTCCCCAAATTGCTCCTGGGGATAACATCACTATGGTAAAACCTAAGATCAGTGCTTGAGATATTCTGCAGACCCTGCACTGGATGGATCAGCTGATTACCACCCAGACTGGTAATCCAGCTCAACCAGTTCTGCCATCCCACCCAAGAAGAGAAAACAGCAAGAAAAGCTCACTTCGACCCCCTATGATTCCATCTCCAACCTGACCAATCAGCACTCCTTACTCCCCAAGACCCCACCCGCCAAATTATCTTTAAAAACTCTGCTTCCAGATGCTCAGGAGACTGATTTGAATAATAATAAAACTGCAGTCTCCCACACAGCCAGCTCTGTGGGAATTACTCTTTCTCCATTGCAATTCCCCTGTCTTGATAAATCAGTTCTGTCTAGGCAGTGGACAAGGGGAATCCATTAGGTGGAGAGGGAAAAAAAAAAAAAAAAAAGCAAACACAAGCGTTTTCCCCAGTGTAGGGTAGGAGCCAGATATCAATAATCATGAAAATAAATGCCAAGTAACAACTCTGAAAAGTGCTATACAAGAATAGGTTGTTGCACAAAGAAAAGTATAAGAGTGAGAGACGTGAACAACTCAAGGACAGCATTCTGGAGGACGCAACAATTAGGACATTTATGCTGGAATCTGAGGGAAGCACAGACATTAACTGGGAGGTGCTAAAGTGAAGAACAGAAAGAGAATCGCACTTACAAAGGCCCTGGGGTGGCATATTTAGACTCTAGAGCCATGCGACATAATTACAAATCCCAACTCTGCAACTGAGCGTACTGGTTAACATCTCTGGGCATCCATATTTTATTATGTAAAACAGGTATAGTCATGCTAACCTTAGAGAATTGTTATAAGATTTAAATTAGTTATTTCTAAAGCTTACAATGATGCCTCACCTTGCTGAACAACTTATGTAAGCATCTTTTAAATAAAAACAAATTCCAAATTAAATGCTATAACATATTAAGTATGTCCAACCATTAAGGAGACATGAATAAGTTTATCCTGCTGGGATGCATTAAGGGGAAAAGAAGGCTTTTGCAATAGGCAATAAATACAGGTAACAACAAACTCCATGTATTGGGTAAACAGTGAACTGAGAGGTGAGAACTTAAAAATGTGATCACACCCCCACATCGACCTTTGGCAAAGTACAGTGGCTCATGCCCATTAAACCCAATATTTTGGGAGGCTGAGGCAGGAGGACTGCTTAAGACCAAGAGTATGGGACCAGCCTGGGCAACACAGGAAGACCCCATTTCTTTAAAAAAAAAAAAAAAAAAAAATGGAGGATTGCCTGAGCCCAGGATTTGAGGCTGCAGTGAGCCAAAGTGGTGCCACTGCACTCCAGCCTGGGTGACAAAGTGAGACCTTTTCTCAAAACATTAAAATTAAAATTAAAAAACAATTTTCAACCTAAAGATAATGTAACATGTATTTGCAAGAACCATCAGTAACTATAATTTTGGTGATATCAATATTACGTACCTATTAACAATATACTGACAATATTGGCTGATGTAAACTGTATGCCAATACACATTCTATATCAAAATCCAACCTGAGACGTCAGGGAACCAATCATTTGTCATTAAAACTAACCACATTAAAATACTTGCAGAGTCATTTTAGACAATGTTTCAAATGATACAGAAAAATAGTATTAATCCCTTCATTGAGATAATTAGAAATAATTGGCACCTCCCTCCAGACTACCAGGGTGAGACATAATAAACACACACTGGAGATGACCAGCTATGGCATACAGATGTGGACTTACTGAAACAATTATGACTCAGAACAGACTTGCTGACAACAACTGTTTGTTCAAATTAGTCAATCCATCTGGATCTCTGGGTCTTGAACTCTTGAAGTGACAGTGCAAAACAGTTCATTAGATAAAAGGTCAGCGTTGTCAGTAGTAAGCACTGTTATCCTCAATTTTTTGGCAGAATGAAAACTTAGAAAATTCTGGTTACATTCAGAGATGGTGGCAAAAAGAGTCAGCAATATAATTCATCTCAAAGTATTTTTAACACTCAAGGTCTTGATTTTGAGCCTTTTAACATTAATTCTCCCAGCAATTTTTCTAAAAGTTCTAGATGTAATTAAGATATTCATAAGAAAAATGTAGAGAACTCCTGCTTGCAGGTTCTTGTTTATAGTTCTAGTGCTTTAAAGTTTTTTAATACATTTTCCTCTTTCATTTCAAAGGCTATAGTAATTATATAGGAAAAAGCTGCTAGAATTTACAGCTCAACAAAGCTATCCTTCACACAAGGATATAACATACTCAAAAGTCAGAAAAGCTACATCAGTCTAGGCACGGTGGCTCACGCCTGTAATCCCAGCACTTTGGGAGGTTGAGGCAGGCAGATCGCTTGAGCCCAGGAGCTTGAGACCAGCCTGGGCAACATGGTGAAACCCTATCTCTATTAAAAACACAAATACTAGCTCGGTGTAGTGGCATGCCTGTAATCCCAGCTACTCAGGAGGCTGAGGCAGGAGAATTGCTTGAACCCAGGAGGCAGAGGTTGTAGTAAGCTGAGATCACACCACTCCACTCCAGCCTGGGCACCAGAGTTAGACTCCAAAAAAAAAAAAAGAAAGAAAGAAAGAAAAACTGCATCAATGAAGAACTTTTACCAAAAAAAGTCAAAAAAAGTCTTTACCATTTGCTAGGAACCATTTCACAAAAACCACCTTTTTTCTAGAAATTATCTTCTGAATCATTAAGCTAGGGCAGGGGAAGAGAAAAGGAAGTAGTAAGAAAAAAGAAGCCAAGAAACATATTTTCTTCCTACACGGATGAAAATAAAGTCCTAACGCTTTGTAAAAGAGGAAAATTACCAGGGTCGTCATGTTTGTCAAACAAAAGAGAATCATCTTTTTCATCAAGAAAACTATAAAGCAAGCATACACCAGCTGGACTACATCAAAAGCAATCAAAGGCAAGGCAAAAAATAAAACCTCTAACTTACCCAAATGTTTGTGGTTCAGAGCGCCTAAAGAGAATTAGGCAGACGAAGTATGTGAGCTCTGATTTTACTACTCATATTGGGTTGATGATTCATATCTCCTCATGGAGACTTGACGCCTAAATGAAAATACGATGTGTCATGCAATTAAAAGTTACTGGAGAGCATGATCAAAGTGATGAGTGGATAACAGTTGAAAGCAGCAATGACAGCTAACTTCAAATCAGTAGGGAGGAGGCCAAAAGAGGCCAATGGAGAAGTGACTACGGTTCAACTGAGGCTGTGTGATTAATAAAACCGGATGCTGGAAAGGGGTCGGGGGTAAGGTAGCAGTGGTAGAGAAGTGGTTGGGGGAGAACTAGAATACGGAGCAAAGGGATTTAGTAGAAAAGGAATGAATCTTCAGATTAAAAGATCAATATGCACTAAAACCATTCACGCATTTGGCAAACTGTTCCTGCACACTTGAGTAGCAAAATGCAAAAAGAAATGCAGCTTTATCAGCTTCATGTTTAGTCTCAGCAACATCAGGTGAGACAGATAGGTACAAGATGGACTAAGCAACGCTAAACAGAGGTGGAAATATCTCCTTTAAAGTAAATAACTGACTTTCAAACATATGTTACATAGTTACAGGACACAAAGACACTAGTAAGACCTAAGAAGAGGCTTTCTAATCAAACCATCCAGCCCATATTCTAGCCGATGATACCTATGGCCATGTGATGACACTGTCTCCAAATGCAAGGAACCAAAAAAAGAAAATGAAGATTCAGGAAAGTCTAATTCAAAGTAAAAATTTACTAAATAAAATAGAAATTTCTGCTGTCTAAAACATCAACAACGACAACAACAAAAAGAATTTTTAAAAAAATAAAACAAACACGTAACTTATACCACAGATACTTATTTTAAATATCCAGCATGATCCAGGGATGATTAGAATCTCAACTTCTCGTTTCAGAAATGTTTGAAACAAAACTAATAGAAACTAGAGAATTTCACATATTCCTTCCCTCCACCTCCAGAGCACTTTTTCAAGAAATACATCTATGCCACATTCAAGGGACAAGTATCAATCTAGCTAGCTATATACTATAGGTATTCTGAAAATTCAAGGAAAAAGATACAGACCCACCCATACAAACTATAAAGAGCTTCATTTAGAACAACTTATTTCCTGTTGCCTTCTCACTGCATTTAAACAAATATATTGTTTTCAAACCTAAAAAATTAATTCAATGCTAAAATGTGACACTAAATTTCAAAACAATTACATATCTAAAATGTGAAAGAATTAAAAAATACAGAAACACAAGAAGGAAAAAAATTTTTCCAGTTCCAGAAAACTGCTTCTGTAAAAATATAATATTCTATACAAGACAGTAGTGGTTCCTAAGAGAATAAATGGCTCAGAATTTGATGAAAGTGTTCCCGCAGTGAACAATTCACTCTGCTTGCAGATTCCAGATGCTCAGCATTCCTGACATCAGAACGGAAAAATTTACTGTTAGTCTAGAGAAATTTAATATCACCATTCTTGTCATATCCCTCATAGCTTCATTATTAGTACAAGTCTGGGGAAGCCATAAACCTATGTTAAATGATAAAAAAAGATGTTCTCTGGGTTCAATTATATTCCTATAAGCAACCAAAATACCTAGAAGTCATATGGAAAAAGACTTGAGAGACAGAAAACAAATATGTATTTACATGTTTTTTCTGTCTTCGTTCTCATATTTGCATTCTGTGCAGTATGGTCAGGCATCAGACCAAAACCTTTTACTATAACCTAGGGGTAATAAACACTAAAGAACATATATCAACGCCCAGAACAACACTATAAAATTTTATTATATTAATAAATTGGGATACTCCAAGCTTTAAATTTTCCACTTTGTCAAAGGTAAAATAATCAGCACTATTCGGTGCCATTCATAACAGGCTGCAATTTTTCTCATTTAAACTATGTTTTATTTCCAGAAGTACCTAAGGTACGCTAAAATACTAACACAACCCTGACAGAGGCATTCTCTTTCTGACACTTTCCCTCAACTGCAAATAACTTATTAAAGTACCAGGCAAGCTGAGTTTTTAAATATGCAAAATAATCTAAATAATTATAATATTACAGTTTACTTGGTAACACTTTATACAATTATCTTAAAGTCTATGAATTCAAGGGGAATTTTAAAGTCTATAAATTCAAGGGGAACATGCATACACCTGTACCTAACTTTCATTTTTACATGCCATCTCTCAGCTTTAAACAGGTTCCAATTTGTAATTAACTTTCAGTAGCCTGTAGCTTTGCACAAACTATTCTCTACCACCAAAATAAATATGAAGGCAGTGTGATTTTTAGCAGTATTCACCCAAAAAATAAAGCCATAGCAAAATAAAAATTATTTCTAAAGCTCATAAATTATGGCCTATAGCTGTCCTTTCCAAAAATTGATTACATTTACATTACATTAGAATAGTTACAGGGTTTCCTACTTGGAGTAGTTGACTATAAAAGCTAAAATGCAGTATTGGCTTTAAGGTATTAATAATGAGATAGGACTTATCTCAAGCATAACATGTAGTTTAACAAACTGGCAGTAAATATGGATTTTACATTACATTGCAAGGCAGGAATCTAAATCTTAACTCTCATCACACTACTGTAGCCACCATTCATTGTATTAAGTGGTAAGCGATCGACCAATCGGTAGGTGCTAATCTTAATCAGGAAGTACTGGTCATGGCAACAGAAACCATGGAAGCAGAAAGTGGCCTATTTGGTTGTAGAGAAGATGTAGTAGAAAGAGAGGTAGGCTTTTTTCTTAGAACTGTTATCATCATCAACAGAGATAAAGGATGAGTATGTAGCACCTAATTTATGCTTCCCAGTTTTGCAACGGGACAAGAGCATAAAAAATACCGAGTACGGCCGGGCGCGGTGGCTCACGCCTGTAATCCCAGCACTTTGGGA
Source organism: Aotus nancymaae (assembly GCF_030222135.1). Lineage (NCBI taxonomy): Eukaryota > Metazoa > Chordata > Mammalia > Primates > Aotidae > Aotus > Aotus nancymaae. The sequence goes on along the minus strand of NW_026988492.1, from coordinate 7,182,756 downwards.
GGCCAAGGCGGGTGGATCACGAGGTCAAGAGATCAAGACCATCCTGGTCAACACGGTGAAACCCCATCTCTACTAAAAATACAAAAAAAATTAGCTGGGCGTGGTGGCGCAGGCCTGTAGTCCCAGCTACTTGGGAGGATGAGGCAGAAGAATTGCTTGAACCCAGGAGGCGGAGGTTGCGGTGAGCTGAGATCGCGCCATTGCACTCCAGCCTGGGTAACAAGAGCGAAACTCCGTCTCAAAAAAAAGAAAAAAAAATACCGAGTACATGGTTGGCCCTTAATAAGCAGTAGCTGCTATTGTCATCTTTGTCATATCCTCCAGAGGCTTGTTACTGAAATAAAAAGCACTTAAGTGAAAGGAAAGCTCTCAGTAGAGTTCAAGAGATAGAACTATATTAAACAGCCTTCTTTGCAAGCATTCTCTAAGATGAGCCTGTTACACAATAATGCAGTGGCTGAACTGCTAAGAAACTTCATGCTATCAAAAAGATAAATGCTTGTTTCAATAGAGGAAAGACACTGTAGGTTAGAGAGTTTGCAACTAATAATAACTCAGATTCTTCCACATATGAAATTTAGAAAAATAAATAATCTAAGCTGTAAATATATTTATTTTAGCTAAAATAACAAACTGGTGGTTCACTACCAATAACTACCAAGCTAAATGCTTCCCAGACTTTCAACCCACACTCAAGTATTCTTTAAACATGTGACACTTTGTAGCAAGAGAATTCATAACTAGTGGAATTAAATCCTTCCCACCCAAAAGAACAAAGGAGCATCTAGCAAAACTTCCGAAAACATAATGAAATATCCGGAAACAGACTGGTGATGCATAAAGAACTGAACACAAGATAAGAATGGCATTTCAAATCAGTTACGTGGTAAGGAATTATTCTACCAAGAGCAGTGAACTGCTGGTTCATCATTTCAGAAACAAGTGAAATCAAATAAACTAGATCCCCACATAATGAAGCAAATCCCAATAATCTAATTACATCCAAATTATGTTATGAAAATTCAGTCTGAGAGAATTTAACACAGTAAAAATCTAGGAAAGATTAAGGATACTTATGAAGGTGATTTTTCTACAACCCCTCAATTTGTCAAGAAGAAACAAAGCAAAATACATACACTTAGGTAGTGTGTGCCTTATCTTAAAACATGTTGGCCAGGCACAGTGGCTCACGCCTGTAATCCTAGCACTTTGGGAGGCCGAGGCGGGTAGATCACAAAGTCAGGAGTTCAAGACAAGCCTGGCCAACATGGTGAAACCCCATCTCTACTAAAAATACAAAAAAATTAGCCAGGCTTGGTGGCAGGCACCTGTAATCCTAGCTACTTGGGAGGTTGAGGCAGAAGAATCACTTCAACCTAGGAGGCAGAGGTTGTGGTGAGCTGAGATCATGCCACTGCACTCCAACCTGAGCCGACAGGGCTAGACTCTGTCTCAAGAAAAAAAAAAATGTTCACTGAGCTCCCTGGGCAATACTTTTAAAATCTAGGTGATTCAAGTACACTATATCAGAAAGAGAAGTTTAACATTTAATGTGAGTGCTGGCAAATAAAATATTTTAAAGTTTTTATCAATATTTTCAATAGTGCTACAATAGCTATTTATTTCCATCTTAACAGATGAAAGTATATCCAGATTTGATCTCCATTTGTACTGGAACTGCTTATTATCCATCCCTAAAGTTCTCTTCTAAGAGGAAAAATAGTCATGCTGATTGAATGACAAACAAGTTCATATTCAAACAGAAAAGACTACTTTAATATTGAACAATTCTACATCAACAGGAATCTGAAATCTACCAAGGCAATTCTTAATATATTTGGTCACTGAAGCCATCACAAGCTCTTTTTAGGACTAAACCCTAAGATTTGTGCTAGGATTTAAAAAAAAAAAAAAAAAAAAAAGGAGCCAGGCACAGTGGCTCATGCTTGTTAATCCCATCATTTTGGGAGGCTGAAGCATGAGGACCACTTGACTCAGGAGTTCGAGACCAGCCTGGGTAATATGGTGAGACCCCGTCTCTACAAAAATAAGAAATTAACCAGGTGTGGTGGCATGTGCCTGCAGTCCCAACTACATAGCAGGCTGAGGCAGGAAGATCACTTGAGCCTGGGAGGTTGAGGCTACAGTGAGCCCTGATTGTGCCAATGCACTACAGCCAGGGTGACAGAGTGAGACCCTGTCTCAAAAAAATTAAAAATTAAAAAACTAAAAAATAAAAAAGCAAAACTATTTTTGTGACAGTGAATATTATAATTTTTAAAACCTAGTGATTTGGCTAATTTTAGACAGTATTATATACATACAAGCATACTGGAGATCTGGGCTATAAAAATAGCCTCCCAAGTTCGAGACCAGCCTGGCCAACATGGTGAAACCCTGTCTCTATTTAAAAAATACAAAAATGAGCCAGGCGTGGTGGCAGGTACCTATAGTCCCAACTACTTGGGAAGCTGAGGCAGAAGAATCGCTTGAACCCAGGAGGCAGAGGTTGCAGTGAGCCAGGATCATACCACTACACTCCAGCCAGGTGACAGATTGAGACTCTGTCTCAAAAAAAAAAAAAAAAAAAGAAAAGCCTCCCAATATGACTATTCAAATTTATTAATATTTTATAAGACCACCAAAAAATACTCTCTTAAATTTAAGAGTCACTTGTTACAGCACTTTCTCCTGAGCAAGATACTGCTAGGAAGCAAGGAAGGGCATTTTCCATACTGATCACTGACCCCCAATCTTCTGAGGAAACAGTGCAAGAGGCCAGATTAGTTCTTGGTCCTTAAGGTGTGGTCTGCCAAACAACACAGGGTCCCAGTAATCTTTCAAGTGATCCACAAGCTACTTCAATCAGTAAGATTTTGTTCACCTATGCTCAAATTTGCAACATGATTATAATTTTTGCAGAAATCTTGTCCCATCATTGTTGCATAAGGCTACACAAGTACTGCAGAGATTATGTTTGTCAGAATTCTTCCACTGGCCTTTGCTTATTGCCATTTGTGTTTGGAGAATTCATGCTTTACACAATTACAATGATATTGAGCCATATAATCTATTGAGTAAAATTGATCAGAGACATAGAATTAGTTTACAGTAATTAAAAATTGTAATGCAAACACTGAGGCTCCCAATCTTCTGAATATTTCTGTTCTGAGTCTCAAGTGTTATAAAGCTACAAAGGAAAGTAAATATAAGGCTATTCACTTATTAACTGACAATGTATAATATTAGGCTTCATTCCAATATCTCTTCCCACCTAACACATGCCCACCCTAGTAATTTTACTGGTCTTTATCTCTGATGCCATAAACATCATTGCAAAAATACATGATTTCAGCAGGGTGCAGTGACTCACACCTGTAATCCCAGCACTTTGGGAAGCCAAGGCAGGCAGATCAGTTGAGGTCAGGAGTTCGAGACTAGCCTAGCCAAACATGGTGAAACCCCATCTCTACTAAAAAAAAAAAAAAATTAGCTGGGCATGTGGTGTGCACCTGTAATCCCAGCTACTCAGGAGGCTGAGGCAGAAGAATTGCTTGAACCCAGAAGACAGAGGTTGCAGTGATATGAGATCATACTACTGCACTCCAGTCTAGGCAACAGAATGAGACTCCGTCTCAAAAAAAAAAAAAAAATACACGATTTCACAGAGCTGAGAAAATTCAACTGTAAGCCATGCTGGTGATGAATTATTAGTTTCTGAAAAACCTTGCCCCTTGCCCAGTTAACAACTAACAGAGAAAAGACTAACCTGCTTGACAACATATTACACTTCAAAAGAGAACAATGTGAATATCAAAGTTAAAAAAAAAACCTAGAGAAACTGAAGACTTCACATTTTTTCATTAAAATGCTCCTTTCGTTGACTTGCTAAAAGTAAAACAAAGTATTATCACGAAATGTTACCAGCAATACTATGCCAACAAAGAAAAATTCAGCAGAATCCATTTTACATTTTATGAATTAGCCCAAAGCTAAAATTATAACCTAAAACGTCCTTAAATTAAAAACATGATAATTTGTTTCCTTTTCCTAGATAAAGTTCTGATCACTTTTCCTATCATTTAATATGCTCTTTCCATCCCCCATTTAATGCAGATTAATTTTATATGGCCCTTTTCTGCTACCCATTACTATTAGATAATAAAAGCATCAATGGAGAAAGTTAACAGGATTCCAACCTTAAAACACCATGTGAATCTACCTGTGTTAGGAGAATTTAAGCTAAAAATGCATTTAGGTAACCAAAACAAATTACCAAAACATGACCATAAGAATTAGATTTTATCAAAAAATAAAAATAAAACTTTTTAAATTCTAAATTTAAAAATTGTGAGAGCCCATTTCCCTTATACCCAGTGCTCTGTCAATTAAGAAATTCTGTCACACAATGGTACAAAGTCATCAAAGTTTCCTAGTAACTTTTAAATAAAGAATACTGACCTATTCTGCAAATAAACATAAACTAGTGCTTTCCAGGATAAAAACTGGTAGTCACTAAACACAGAGATGAAAACTACATAGACAGTGCTGGGACAATGGAATTTCTGCATGCAGAAGAATAAAGTTCGACCCCTACCTCACACCATATACAAAAATTAGCTCAAAATGGATCAATAACCTAAATATTTAAACTAAGACCATAAAACTCTACAAGAAAACAAAGGAGTAAATCTTCATGCCCTTCTATTTGATAATGGATTCTTAGATATATCACCAAAAGCATCAGCAATGTAAGAAAAAACTGACAAATTGAACATCAAAATTAAAAACATTTGTGCATCAAAGGACATTATCAAAAAGTGAAAAGACAACCTACAAAATAGAAGAAAATATCTGCAGATCATAAATGTGGTAAGTGTTTGATATCTAGAACATATAGAGAACAGGGAAACTTGACAACAGAAAGACAATCCAATTAAAAAAATAGGCAAAAAACTTGAGTAGACATTTCTCTAAAGAAGACAAATGGCCAAAAAAGTACATGTAAAACTGCACAATGTCATTAGTCATTAGGGAAATGCAAATCAAAATCACAATGAAATATCACTCCACACTTTCCTACCATGGCCATAATTAAAAACTATGGAAAATAACAAATGTTGATAAGGATGTGGAGACATTGGAACCCTCATACATTGCTGGTAGAAATGTAAAACGTTGCAGCACCCATGGAAAATAGGTCGGTGGTTACTTAAAAAGCTAAATACAGAATTACCATATGACCAGGAAACTACACTCACAGGGATATACTCACTTATTTTTGTGACAATGAATATTACAATTTTGTAAACCTAGTGATTTGGCTAATTTTAGGCAATATTATATATACACAAGCATCTAAATCAAGGACTCAAAGAGATACCTGTACAGCAATGTTCATTGCAGCATTACACACAATAGTCAAAATATAGAAACATCTCAAGTGTCCACCAACTGATAAATGGATAAGCAAAATGCAGTACATACATACAATGGAATATTATTCAACCATAAAAAGAAATTAATTTCTGACACATGCTACAACACAGATGAACCTTGAAAATATTATACTAAGTAAAATAAGTCAGTGAAGAAAAAGATAAATACTCTATGATTCCACTTAAATGAAATATCTAAAATAGGCAAATTCTAGAGACAGAAAGCAGAATAGTGATCGTCATGTGCTGGAGGGAGAGGGACAGATAAAGTTACTTTTTTTTTTTTTTTTTTGAGCCTCGCTCTGTCACCCAGGCTGGAGTGCAGTGTTGCAATCTCAGCTCACTGCAATCTCCATCTCCTGGATTCAAGCTATTCTCATGCCTCAGCCTCCCAAGTAGCTGAGATTACAGGTGCACACCACCACACCCAGCTAATTTTTGTATTTTTGGTAGAGACAGGGTTTCACCACGTTGCCCAGGTTGATCTCAAACTCCTGGCCTCAGATAGTCCATCACCTTGGCCTCCCAAAGTGCTGGGATTACAGGAGTGAGCCATCATACCCAGCCAGGTAAAGTTACTCTTAATAAGTACTGAGTTTCTGTTTAGGGTGAAAAGAATGTTCAGGAAGCAGATAGTGGTGATGATCATACAACTTTGGAATGCAATTAATTACACTGAATTTTACTTAAAAATGGTAAAAATGGCAAATTTTATATCATACATGTTTTATCTCAATAAAAAAATCTTAAAAATGAAAAATAAACTACACAGACATCATTAAAGGTTGCACTCCTTATAGCAAAAACAGAAGTTACACTATTGCCATAAAGGTTCAAAAATGAGCAACGAAATGAAACACAAATATGCACTGAATAAAGATTACTGGTAAAATTCCTATATGAAAGGACTTTTTTTTAACAGTAAAGGCATGCAATGTAGTAAACTAATCACTATCATAGATGCTTGCTAACAGATACTTTACCTTACTATTAAAGGAAGCTACTGATAAGACAAACATTGAGACACACTCTCTGCCCACAGGAGAGACAATGTAAGAAAAGAGTACTTAGTGATGTTTCTTTTGTTTATCACTGAAAACTCCATAATACCTGGAGAGGACCTTTACACTTAGTTCTAAATATTTTGTGAGTAGTGAGAAAGATAAACGTACTGATTCAGTGTTAAAGAACACAAGCTCTGTGTATAAGGAAGTACATTACTCCCAAAAAGAAGCTTTACTCAAATGCCAGTTCACACACTGCTTCTTGTTAACGGAGAGCAGCTTGCAGTCAACTACATGCTTAATGATCTTTTCTTTATTTAATTTTTATTTTCAGTTCCGGGATACATGTGCAGGACGTGCAGGTTTGTTACACAGGTAAACATGTGCCATGGTGCTTTGCTGCACCTATCAACCTATCAGCTAGGTTTTAAGTCTCACATGCATTAGCTATTTTTCCTGATGCTCTCCCTCTCCCCACCCTCAACAGGCCCCCATGTGTGTTGTTCCCCTCCCTTTGTCCATGTGTTCTCATTGTTCAGCTCCCACTTAGAGAACATGCAGTGTTTGGTTTTCCGTTCCTGCATTAGTTTGCTAAGGACAACGGCTTCTAGCTCCAACCATGTCCCTGCAAAGGACATGGCCTTGTCCCTTTTAAGTCTGCATAATATTTCATGGTATATATAGACGACATTTTCTTTATCCAGACTATCATTGATGGGCATTTGGGTTGATTCAGTGTCTTTGCTATTGTAAACAATGCTGCAATGAACACATGTATGCATGTATCTTTATAACAGAATGATTTATATTCCTTTGGGTATATACCCAGTAATAGGATTACTGGATCAAATGGTATTTCTGGTTCTAGATCTTTGAGGAATCACCACACTGTCTTCCACAATGGTTGAACTAATTTACACTCTCAGCAATAGCATAAAAGCATTCTTATTTCTCTACAGCCTTGCCAGCAACTGTTGTTTCTTGACTTTTTAATAATTGCCATTTTGACTGAACTACATGTCCAACAATCTTAATCTGCTCTGAAAGGAAACTGAAAAGTATGTATATGATCAAGTCAAATCAACAAAGTATACTTTGGGTGGGGGAACGTTAGAGGGAAAAAGCAGCAAGTTCAAGACCCTGCTTTTCCACAAGGAAATATATGAATTACCAAGAAGAAAAAAAAATTAACCTGAGTTTTTTTTTATGAAAGATGAGAACAAAATAATTTCATGACACTGACAACATCAGTAAAATCTACTTTTGTTTTCTCAAATGGATTCCTTGAGTGGTGAATTTCAGTGATATATTCATTACCTGCAGTAATTTGAATCTATCACCAAAGGATCATGATTTTGGTACCAGAAGTGAGGTTAACAGGATTTCCTAAGCAAATTGATCTATGGTGCAAACAACTTGAACATTGGCCAAACATTTTTAAAAGAACCGAGCAGTTCTGGCTGAGCACAGTAGCTCATGCCTATAATCCCAGCACTTTGGGAGGCCAAGGCGGGCAGATCACCTGAGGTTAGGAGTTTGAGACCAGCCTGGCCAACATGGTGAAACCCTGTCTCTACTAAAAATACAAAAATTAGCCAGGGTGGTATGGTGGCACGTGCCTGTAATCCCAGCTACTTAGGAGGCAGAGGCATGAGAATCACTTGAACCCGAGAGGAGGAGGTTGCAGTGAGCCAAGATCACACCACTGAACTCCAGCCTGGGCAACAGAGTGAGACTCCATCTCAAAAACAAAAACAAAACAAAAAAGAACTAAGTAGTTGCTTCTTATAAAAAAAAAAAATCATTGAAATTAAAAACTCAATGTCAGAATGTAAATGAGATCAATAAAGCTCAAAACAAAATTAACCAAAAAGAAGAGAGGTGAGAATTACTCACAGGGCTGATGGACAGACCAAAGCAGACTCAAATAGGTAAGAAGGATAAGAAAGATAAAAGATAGAAGAACTGTCTTATGCATATTTAACTGGCATACTAGAACAACAGGAGAGAGAAAGAATTAAGTAAATGAAATATAGGTATCATTTTAAAAGATTGCCAGCTGAAAACTTTCCAGAATTCATGAAATACATGGATATATATGCATTCAAAAAGCCAAATGAATACTGGATAAGGCATAGAAAATGAAATTCCACCTAGACACAGAATAGTCAAAGTACAGACATCTAAGAAAAAAAGAAAAGAAAACAGCCAGAGAAAGAAGCCAAATTACTTCCAAAGAGGGAGCCTGACAAGTGACTTTTAAATAGCCACTTTGAATATATAATTTCATTGCCTCTTGCTTTCAGCGCAGAGGAAAAAATAATAACTGCTAACCTAGCGTTATGTGCTTGGTAAAAACTACTTCCAAGAATGAACGTAAATAAAAACATTTTCAGCAATAACAGAGACAGTTTGATAGCAGTAGACCTTCAAAATAGGAAACTCTAAAGATTTTTACTGTAAGCAGATGGAAAAACCATTGTGGATGAAAATGCTGAATTGTGAGTTGGAGGTAAACAAATAAAATGGTAATATGTGAGGAACTCTAAATGAATACTGATAGTATAAAACTGTGACAATGATGTCTTCAAGGTCTGGGGTTTTGTTTTTTTCTTTTTTTTGAGACAGAGACTCACTCTGTCACCCAGGCTGGAATGCAGTGGTGACATCTTGGCTCACTGCAACCTCTGTCTCTCAAGTTCAAGCAATCCTCCTGCCTCAGCCTCTCGAGTAGCTGGGATTACAGGCATGCACCACCACACCTGGCTAATTTTTGTATTTTTAGTAGAGACAGGGTGTCACCATGTTGCTTAGGCTGGTCTCAAACTCCTGACCTGGTGATCTGCCTGCCTTGGCCTCCCAAAGTGCTGGGATTACAAGCATGAGCCACCACACCCGGCTGGTCTGGGGTTTTTTAATTTAAAACAGAGAATGAAAATACATGGCACAGTGGCATGTAAGTTGGGAACATATGAAGTAGAAGTCTCGTAAGGTCCTTGGCTTGTCCATGGTGACAACAAAGGTAGTGACTAATGGTGAATTTTTACAATAAAGGATTCCGGTAGTAATGTTGAAGGAAACCACCAAAAGAACAGAAAGAGAAGGTATAACATCCAGACTGTTAGAGGGGAAAACGAAAATGATAGAAATATTCTAATCAATTCAAAAGGAGACATAAAGAATAGAAAAAAAAAGAAAGGACAAAGAGAAAGCACAATATGGGATGGTAAATTTTAAATTTTAAAAGTCAGTCATTGTGTTAACTGTATTGAAAATACTCTAGTTAAAAGCAAAGATTGCCCAAACCCAAAAAGCTTCAATTACAAGCAATTCACAAGAGCTCCATCAATGCAGAGTTGAAAGTAAAAGGATATAAAAAGATAAACCACTCAGTGCTAACAGAAAAAACAAGTATACAGTTCAATATAAAATTCATTTAAAAGGCTTAATTTACCAACAAAATGACAAATTTAAATATACAAAAGAAGGCCAGGTGCAGTGGCTCACACCTATAATCCCAGCACTTTGGGAAGCTGAGGCAGGTAAATCACTTGAGGTCAGAAGTTCAAGACCAGTCTGGCCAACGCAGTGAAACCTCGTCTCTACAAAAAATTAGCTGGCGTGATGGTGCATGCCTGTAGTCCCTGCTACTCCAGAAGCTGAGGCAGGAGAATTCCTTGAACCTGGAAGGCAGAGGTTGCAGTGAGGCAAGATAACGCCACTGCACTCCAGTCTGGGTGACAGCGTGAGACTCTGCCTCAAATAAATAAATAAATAAACAAAACAAAAACTGACAGAACTACAAGATAAATCTATAGTCACTGAGGGAGATTTTTAAAAACGCTTTTCTTGGTAACTGAAGGAATGAGTAGTAGCAACAACAACAAAATTAGAACACAGAATATTTGAATGACTTAATCAATAAGCTTGACCTAATAGACACATACAGAAAACTACACTAAATAATTGCAGAATATACCTATTGTTAAACACATTCAGAATACTTACTGAAATTGACCATATGTCTAGCCATAAAATAAGTCTAAACAAATTTCAAAGGACTAAAATGGTGCAAATTCAGATTTCTGACCACAAAGCAATTAAGGTAAAAAAATCAATAACAAAAAAAAAAGAAAGAAAAAAGCTCTTGTGGATTTTTTTTTTAATTCTAAATAATCAGTTACAAAAAATTCTAAAGCAAAGCAAATACTTAATAAAATTAGAAAATATTTTTAAATTATAGCACAAATAAAGCCAATACAACTTAGGAAGAAATAGTTTTAAATGTGAACATTAGGAAAAGGAAAAGATTAAACATTTATGAACGAAGTATTTCTAGGAATTAGAAAAATAAGAGTAAAAATTAATGAAATAAAAACAAAAGTATAATACAGAAAATAAAATCGTAAGTTTTATATCTAAAAAGACTAATAGAATTGACAAAACTCTGGCATAATTAAGAGGAGAGAGGAAGAGACTACAAAAATTACCAATATCAGGACCAAAAAAAAAAAAAGCACCAATATAGAAACTACAGGCATCAAGTAATAATAATATGAATAATTCTTCAAATCTGAAAATTCTGATAAAATGGACAGTGTTAGAAAACTGTAAATTACCAAAACTGACTCAAGAAGAAACAGAAACCTAGAATATTCTTATAAACTTAAAAATAAATTAATTAGTTACCAAAAATCTTATCAAAAAGAAAATTCCCAGGCACAGGTGACCTAAAAGTTCCACTCAAGTAAAAGTTAATTTCAATCTTTCACAAACTCTTCCACAGAAGAGGAAAGGCTCCTCTCAATACACTACATGAGACCAACATGAATCTGTGAAATTTGGTAAAGAATGAAAAAGTGAAATTACAACTCAACTCACTCATCAACACAGATCTTAAAATTCTAAACAAAATATGAGGAAACCAAATCTAGAAATACAGAAAAAGGATAATAAATTATGACCAAATTGGGTTTATCTCTAGAATGCAAGTTGGTTTAACATTGAAAAATCAATATAAGGCCAGGCATTGTAGCTCATGCCTATAATCCCAGCACTTTGGGAGGCCAGAAGTTTGAGACCAGCCTAGGCAACACAGGAAGACCCTGTCTCTACAAAAAATAAAAAATTAGCCAGGCATAGTGGCAAGTACCTGTAGTTCCAGCTAATTGAGACACTGAGGCAGGAGGATCCCAGTAGTTTGAGGCTGTAATGAGCTATGATTACACCACTGCACTCCAGCCTGTGTGATAGAGACCCCATCTCTTAAACATACACACACACACGCGCGCGCGCGCGCACACACACAGTCTCTCACACACACACACACACACACACACGATTGGTAATGTAAGATGGATTGGATTGCTTTTCTTTTAAAGAAAATACTACACATGAAGAGGCAAGCAAAGAGTAGACAGCCAAAAATATAGAAGAAAAAGCTTTATGAAGGTGTGTCAGGGAGTTAATTTTTTTTAAAAATATGCTTTTCCCCTGGATTCTGTAATACTTGTTATATGTAGCCACTTCTTAAAATTCACAATTTGTTGTAATTTTTTTCATTCTAAATATTCACTTTCAAACTAAAAACTGCTTATGGTATAATTTCATTTATAAAGTTCAGCCAGCAAAATTAAACCATATTGCCTATGAATGCTTACATAAATCATAAACTAGGTCTTATGTGTAGCGTGAGGCAGGGAAGATTGTGATTGAGAAGAGATACACAGGTTGCCTTCAAGGTGTTGGAATTTTTGACCTAGATGGATGTTGTCACATGGACATGACCAGGTCACATGGATGCTGGCTTATAACTATTTTTAAAACTGTAGTTATAAAGGTTTTTTTTATAGCATTTCTGTACCTATATTATATTTCACATTATATGATGCTTGTAAAATTCATAATGAAATTATAAAACTAAAACTAATATAGGTATTATGCAGGAAAGGAATGATTCCATAAGATTAAAAACTATAAAGATAGTATGGCACTATCCTGGGAATAAAAATAAAATCAACTCTCTAGCTAATAAAAATTGTTTCCCATGGGTTAACAATTCTGATACTGCTACATTGCTACACGTAAACTGGGATTGAACAATTAAGTAAATCGACGGTGGATGGTAGAAGCAGGTTTTCCACTGTTGGAGGGGAAAGAGGCTACAACGATCCATTTGCTAGTGATTAGAGTTGAAAACATCAGTGAGAACTCATATGTAATTTAGTATAGTTACAGATGATTGCACACAGAAATGTTCATATATGTGTATGTGTGTTTATGCATGGGTTAATTTACACACATACATTTCCTTGCTTTGTCAGCTAAAATAGCCTTAAAGAAACAAAGCTGGTGCAGTGCCTCATGCCTATAATCCCAGCACTTTGGGAGGCTGAGGCAGGGGCCCCACTTGAGTTCAGGAGTTTGAGATCAGCCTGAGCAATACAAGGTAACCCCATCTCTACCGAGAAGAAAAGAAATGAAAAGAAAAAAGATAAGAGGAGAGGGGAGGACAGGGGAGGGGAGGGCAGGGGAGGAACACTTTAGTAGCAATGAGCAAACGTATTGCCCAGTTCTTGGTTTCTAAGCCCATTCTCCAATGAAAGGAACTGGAGCCCCTTAGAGAAATGTCTATTTCTAGGTCTGGGGCAGGAAGTGTACAAGATGAGCCAAGAATATTTGTAGTACCAAAAGTAATCAAGTGCTAAAAACAATGAACCCATGTTGATGGGGGTTATCAAAGAAGCCAACTCAAAGAGCTCCCAAGGGCCAAAGCTGGAACAATTTGAGCAACAAAATTACGTAGTCATGGTTTATAACCCAAAACACAAAATAAGTATCTATGACTCCATATTGATATGAATGATTGAATAAATAAATGGAAGAGAAAAGACAAAGAATTCCAAATAATTTAGATAGCTCCTTTACCCTAAGGGAAGAGAAACAAAACATGTTGCTCTAAGTGTGGACTGCACAGAGAGACTTTTTTCCAAAGATTAACAGTATGGAAAGGACGAAAAAAGGAGTAATCTTACAGTAGAGAAACCTGACAAACAGTATGTTAGGCAGATCACCAACATTAATGCCAACAGTTATAAATTGAGTTGATAGAATGTACCCTCACTATGACATGACGACAATGGCCCTTCCCTGCTGTGATCTTACCCCCACAAACACATAACCCCAATCTCTTCATAAGAAAAACATCAGACAAATTCCAGGAGAGGGGAATCCTTGCAATATACCTGACCAGAACTCATCAAAACTCTTAAGGTTGCCAAAAACCAAGGAAAGTCTTTTGGGTTTTGTTGTTTTTTGTTTTGTTTTATTGTTTTGTTTTTTTGAGACAGGGTCTCACTCCATCACCCAGGCTGAAGTGCAGTGGTTTGATCCCTGCTCACTGCAGGCTGGACCTCCCAGGCTCAGGTGATCCTTCCACCTTAGCCTTCCAAGTAGCTGGGACTACAGGCACATGCCACCATGGCCCAGCTAATGTTTTGTATTTTTAGTAAAGATGCAGGTTGCCCAGACTGGTATCAAACTTCTGGGCTCAAGAGATCCACCCACCTCAGCCTCCCAAAGTACTGGGATTGAGGTGTGAGCCATCATGCCTGATTTCTAACGTCTTAGAAACCATTATAGCCAAGAGAATGAGAGATGACAACTAAATGTAATATGATATTACAAATGAGATCCTGGAACAACAACAACAAAAAAGACATTAATGGAAAAATTAAGGAAATCTGAATAAAGTATAGATTTTAGTTAATCATAATCATGTATCAATGTCACTTCACCAATTGAAATGAATTTATCACACTAATGTAAGATGTTAATAACAGGGGAAACTAAATGCGAGGCATATTGAAACTCTCTGTACTGCCTTCATAATTTTTCTGTAATTCTAAAATTGCTCTAAAAAATAATCTATTAAAAACTTTTTAAATATAATCAACAGATGATTATAGCCAAGAAAGAGAACTCAGAACATACATATAATGCTGGATTATGATACAGGAGATATTAAAAATATGCATGAAAAGAACAGACTATTATTGAATAAACTATCCAGGGACTACTTGCTAGACCACATGAAAAAATAAAATCAGGTGAGATTAGACTACTGCCATACTCCACATACAGATTGCAGTTGGATTACAATTTCAAATGTGTAAAAACAAATATTTAAAATAATTGTAAAAAATCTTAGAGAATATCTTCATAATCTTGGGATAGGAAAGCCTTCTTAAGCAGAAGAAAAGCAACATGAACCATACAGAAAATATTGATTTTACTACAAAAAAGTTTTCAACTACTATAGAAAAAATGTTACTATTTAAGGAATAAAAAAGGACAAATAAAAAACTGACCAGAAGAAATGGTGCTCAACCTATAATGGCTCAAAGGATTACTATGTAAAACATATATAAAGAAATTCTGTAAGTAAACTTGAAAATGATAAACCAACATAAAAATGGAGAAAAGATATGAATAGATGAATCACAGAGGAATGACCATTAAACAAATTACAATATGCTAGATATCACTAGCAATGCACATTTCACACTTAAGATTTTATATTTTTCCCAAAAGATTGGTTAAAAATTATAAAGATTGACAATATGGAATATTGCCAAGAAAGGATCTTTAAAACACTGAGTGTAGATCATTCGGTGCTTTACCCACTCTAAAGGACAATTTGACATCATTAAATGTGCACATCTTCCCTTCCAAAATATTTACAAAAGGAGCAAAGCCAGGCTTTCGTTAACAGCAATATGGTTCACTGAATAGCGATATAACAGAAAAGTATGCATTAGTTTAAAAGAATGAGATGACTGTACAGAGGTATAGAGAGACAGATTACAGATAAACATGCGTGAACACACACACATTTTTCTATATATAACATGGAAATAGCTCTCCAAGAATATAGCTTGGTGTAGAAAAAAAGTTGACGAATAATAATTAGGGCATAACAAAATCTGTGATTAAAAAGAAAAGGAAAAGAGACTCAAAAACAACATATTTATGACATACACATGCAAGTATCGAATGCACAGATACAGGCTACTTATCAAACTGAGAAAAAAATGAGATTGAGGGAAAGCGGTATGATTTTATGCATTACTTGTATAATTAGATTTTTTTCTTAGTGAAATAAGCAAGACAGGAAAGAAGAAGCGGTAAAAGTTTTACACGGAACGTATTTTCCCAAATGAGCAATCCGTGTGCATCTAGGCTGCCATAAGTCGGGTGCCTGCTCCTGTGGCATGAGGGTCTCACCTTCGCTTATACTCTAACTCTGTTCCCCTGGAAACCTGATAATGGGATGACATCAGCAATACTGCTAAGCAACTGGCCAGTTGCATCTGGACTGGGAGGAACTATGACAGGACAACAAACATCTGATGCATACGCCGTATTTTGTGGCTTCTGCAAATGCAGAGACACTTGTCTTCTGTGCTTGGCTCAAACCTTGTGGGGACATAAGGTCAAAAAACACCATAAAGCAAGGTGTCATTCAGATAGGCCCTTTAGATTTGCACTAAGCGAGCTGGCTATGTGTGGAAAAGCCCTTTTTAAATTCTTAATAGCCTATGCTATTTTTCATGACTGACACCTAAACTGCCTTATAAACTATAAATATTCCATTTTAATCCTCCTTCAAGTTATATGTAAGCAACAATATTTTGCATTCAATTAAACTCAGGCATTTTGGGTGAACAGCAAGGTTTAAAACATATTCATTACACAACTGTAGTAAATTTATGGTTCACATAAATTTTATCCATAATTTCCCAAAGCACTATGGAAAGTTAAATCATTCATTTTTATAAAGTAGAACACAATGTGGGACTATATAAAAAGAAGAAAAAAATTCCAAAGGGGCTGGCTTCCAAGTTAAGCGCTTCAGAAAGAAAAGTTTTATGTAATTTAACAATCAAAACTTCTTCCTGACAAAAAATCCTCAGTGTAAATCATGGTGGAAAAAAAAAATCATTCTTGATTGATAAAGATGAGACAAAATTTGCCAAAATATAACTATGGACATGCTTGAAATAGTGAAGAATTATATTTGCAAATAGTGCAAATGGAAATGCCAGCGTAAAGTGATACGAGATAAAACTGACTTTGCGTTTCAGCATTTTTGAAATTAGAGCACCAGTCATTGTAATTGTCCAGTCTGAGATAGCCATTTCAGATGGTTAGAGAGCTGTATCAACCAAATTCAGGATGCCCATATAAAATAGAAAACATTCCTTTTCATCACACTATGTTATCACTTCTTTCAAGGGGCTTTAAAAATGACATAAACCCCCAACCCCATTTGCATTTTTTTTTTTTTTAGTTCTTAGAGGCATCCAGGATTCTACACTTTGAAAAAGTGCTGATTCTGGTCCAGAATAGGACCTCAAACAGGCATCTACCACCATACCCCTACTTCCTGAATCAGATCAGAAGAGGAGGATTTATGTACACATGTGTGCATGTGAGTTTTTTTTTTTCCTTTCTTAGAAATATCTGCTCTAGGTATCTCTAAGTCTTATAACTGATAATCATGAAATATGTTTGTTAGTTTTAATTGAATCCCTTAATGTCATATATCAACTTCAGGATATGTTTTACCTCTGACAGAGAGAAAACAGAGAATTGGGGTAAGGATAATGTTTTACTTCTTAAACAAAAAAAAAAGAGAAAGATCTGAATCGACTGTGGCAAACGGTTCCTGTTTTTACATTTGAGTGAAGGGTAATACGGTTATTATGGTATTTGCCATCCTTTTCTGTATGTTTCAAATACTTAATTTTTTAAATTAAATACAAAGAATTATTCTAAAAGCAAGAAAGTATGAGAGCATCAGTACACGTCATCACTACCTGGAGAAAGGCAGTCAGCCCATATCCTCCAGTGACTTTTACCTAGCAAGGCATCCGAGTCCATCTCATGCCCCTAGTGTTGGTGACAGAAAAACAAACAAGCATGATCTGCCTGCATTTGCTTAAAGCAATGCTGTATTTCACTGTGAACAAGAAGATTTAAGCAAAGTTGGAATGAAAAACGCCCCTCTTGGGTTCACATACCGGTGTCACTCCCGGATCCCGTTGACAAAGCTGGCATGATGCAAGGTGCAGGAACAGGTCAGCCCACCGCTCTGCAGACACCCTGCCCTCAGAGAGCCACAGGGAATTCCAGTTCAACTGTCTGCAGCCACAGTGTCTACCAAGATCTGTGTATCTTGTAAGCTGTTTCTAGAAAGGAAAGAAACATTCATATTTTTTAAAAAGGGACCATCATCAAATCACAACATTCTGTTAACTAATTCAAAATTCTCATCCCAATCACTACCCGAGAGATCACAACTCTTCAGAATTTTTTCTACAGACCACATGCAAATATGAACTGTGAGAGTTTCTGATCTTGAAGAGCAACTTCTAATTGAAAACATGAATGTTCTGCACGCATGTGTCAAGGCTTCTTTAAAGATTTTTACATTTGGGTTGGGGAACGCTGATTGGATACGTGGATAATTTTAAGAAGCTTCTGTACGTCAATGCCATTCTCAACTTCCTTCCCCGTGTTACCATAACTCTCAGTCATATTTCTAACTGTAGAACAGAGACTATATAAATTGTCAGCAACTTATAATTAATTGTATTTTTTTTAATATATGGAGTCTCACTCTGTCGCCCAGGCTGGAGCACAGTGGTGCGATCTCGGCTCACTGCAACCTCCGTCTCCCAGGTTCAAGCAATTCTCCCTGCCCCAGCCTCCCGAGTAGCTGGGATTACAGACACCCACCACCAACCCTGGCTAATTTCCTTTTTCTTTTTTAAATAGAGACGGGGTTTCACCATATTGGCCAGGCTGGTCTCAAACTCCTGACCTCAGGTGATCTGCCTGCCTTGGCCTCTCAAACTGCTGTGATTACAGGTGTAAGCCACCGCACCCAGCCTAATGGTATTTTTTTTAAATAGCTCATCCTAATATGACAAACGCACGGTTCTCTAACTGAAGACTGCAACTAATCTTGAAGGAATATTTACTAGAATGAAAAACAAGATGTTATTATAGATTTATAGAAGTGTTAGTAATCCAAAGTAAATCTAACAATTCGAGCCAGCATACATAAGTAAATTCTTTTAGTAAAAACTAACCTTTGTTGTATCTGGAAAAATATTAACTTCTTTTTAAATAGCTATCTTAACTAGTGTTCATCCTGAAATAAGCAGTAAAGGCAGTACAGCATAGTAGTTAAGAACAAGGAATCTAGAGTTTGACCTAATCTCTAAAGCTGCTAGCTCTGTGATCTTCAACAAGGTATTTCACCTTCTTAAGCCTTAACTTCCTTACATGCAAATAAAGACAACAGCAAATTAGAACTATTTGGTAATTAAATATACTCAGACATATAATGCAGTGTCTGACACATGGTAAGTAAACAAGAAACGCTGGCTATTATGACTGGGCTTTTTTAAATTCAGGTAATGAGATTATAAAATGAAAACATAAAAGAAAGTAGCAAGATTAAAATTTACATTGGCCTAACACCTAGAGGGAGGCCATCTGGTTTAAATTTGGATCACCCCTGGCTAATAACGGAAAAAGTACTCCATTTACATTTTTGTAGAAATCAGAAGAACCACACAATGTGTTTTAAGTTCATTTTTAACGTACTTTCCTCAATTCTCTATAAAGCAAATTCAGTAATTTAGAAGCATATTTTAACATGTATTGACAACAACAAGAAAACATTGGAAACCTTGGAAAAACTGGCTCACATCAATTCTTAAAGCCTTTAAGTTGCTAAATCAAATTACAGAAAAAAAAGAAATGAACTTGCCAAATTTTACTTTAAAAAATCCACACTGTAAGATTCTATTAAAGCCTTCTAAATTAGCTTTTTAATTGTTAAAGTGAAAATTAGTATTAAAAACACCATCATCAAACGCATTATTTTAGATCAGACTATTTGCTGCAATGGCTTGAATTTTGCTTTATGTTACTGCAAAGGCTGACATGGTTAAAACATGCATACAAATCCATACAGAAAAGAGTGCTCATTTAAAATATGAGGCCTGTTATTTTAAGTACCAAATGAAAATACAGCTCACTAAGCTAAAAATTAAAAATGTGAGGCAAGATTTCACTAATGCACATGTCTGAAGCTGTTTTTTCTAATAACTTTGAAAGCAATTTTGCTTTGCCTTCATAAATTATTATAAAAATCAGGATGAAGATTCAACTACAGGAAAATGTTCCTTATATAAAGCAAGGTTAGAAACGAAGTCATTCAAAGTCAAAAACAGACTGTATAATTTCAAGAGCACAGTCAATTAGTAGACTTTTGTTTCGCTAATGGAAAAAAAGGAAAACAAATTAAAATTCGTAAAATGTCTGCAGACACATTTGTACCATTAGGGCAATATATATGTATGTATGTTTGTGCGTGGGTATTATATGTGTGTGTATATATACGTAATTTAAGTTCTTTATGTCCCAAGAAAAGCCATTAATTATATGGTATAGATTGTACATGCGCTATACAATCTATACCATGCAACCTATCACTTTCTTCACAGCTTAAAGAACATACAATGTTTCACGTTTATAAACCATACACACCATATGATAAGACAACATATGCTTATAGCAAACAATTAGAATTTCATATAATCTGAAACATTCACATTCCATTAATACTAAAAGCCTTACATTCCACATCAAAACACCCTTTTGAGCTGATATTGCTGCTGTTCATCTATGCCACATACGAAAAGCCCTAGCACTTCTTGTTCTTTATTTCATAATGAACACTCAAGATTAAATTTTTCCAAAGCTGTATTATTTACTACAAAGCAATTCTCTCTTAAGTACATATACTACAAAGTAATCACCTTCTCAGAGCATATGCAAGAATATGAATTTTTAAAATGGTTTGACAGAATCCTAACCAGTAATATTTTGTATTTTGTGGAATAAAGCGCTAGGTTTAACTTTCGAACTGAGTTAAACTTTTGTAGTAATGATGTTATTTTCTTTGGCTAAATTC
Organism: Aotus nancymaae; assembly: GCF_030222135.1. Lineage (NCBI taxonomy): Eukaryota > Metazoa > Chordata > Mammalia > Primates > Aotidae > Aotus > Aotus nancymaae. Next base: position 7,162,261 of record NW_026988492.1, on the reverse strand, counting down.
ATTGAAAATGCTTTGGAATTTGTCGGAAGGCAGCCATAATTATTACTGACTGTTGTATGGAATCAATTTACTACAACACAAAAATACCAGCTGTTACAGTATGTCCTGAGAGGGATTACCGAATATTCTTAAATTGAAGTTCAATCCATCTTTCCATAAAAAAGAGAAAGATCCAAAAGCCAGGAACATAACAGCAGTATCAAGTGCACCTGAAGCATTTACAATACCCAATAGAATGATTACAACCCTCCTTTAAAAGGGCTTATTTTTGAAATTTCATTATTCCAGTTGTACCTTGCTTCTATATATCACACTGTATCAGGTTCCTCTGGCATTGATCATGTGGAAACAGTGAAGTATGTGAAGGTCTATGAGTTTACAATGTTCAATTTCTACCCGCCCTGGGTAACTCTTAATGCTCCCGTGGCACTCATGACATCTAGTGGTCAATCACAAAAGTGCAAGTGTTTACAACTTGTTTTCAGTAAAGAATTAATTCCATCGTCTGCAACATTTTTTATTAATGTAAACATATATATATACACACACAGTTAATATATATGAATAAGAAATCAAGTAATTTTCAAATACATTTCCTACTTGTAAGTGTTCAAAAATATGAAAACTTGTAATTCATTGTCATCATAAACTATTTTAATAAATGTTAGCAATCTATCATTTCAGAATAATTGTGCTCAGACATCCAACTGTAGATTATTTCACCACATACACATACTCAAAAGTTACATTTTCAAAACCTAATAGAGCAATAAAACAACACACACAGAGTAAACTTTTTTTTTTTTTTTTTTTTGAGACGGAGTCTTGCTCTATCTCCAGGCTGGAGTACAGTGGCGCAATCTCGGCTCACTGCAACCTCCGCCTCCTGGGTTCAAGTGATTCTTCCGCCTCAGCCTCCCGAGTAGCTGGCACCACAGGCACGTGCCACATGCCCGGCTATTTTTTGTATTTTTAGTAGAGACGGGGTTTCACTATGTTGGCCAGGATGGTCTCGATCTCTTGACCTCGTTATCCACCCGCCTCAGCCTCCCAAAGTGCTGGGATTACAGGCATGAGCCACCGCACCCGGCCAATACTGTTATTTTTAAATGAATTAAACCAATATAACCCACATAATCAAAACTCTTTAGAGCCTTCAGTAATTTTTTAAAGAGTGTAGATATGAAAACCAAAATTGTTAAGAATTGCTTCTCTAATGCCAAGGTTTGGCAAACATTTTCTGTAATGTCCATATCATCTTAACCTAAACTATATGTACATGAGTATGACTGTGTTCCCATAAAACTTGATTTCTAGAAATGAAGGAAGGCCAAGCTTGCTGACCACTATTCTATATCTTTATATCCTATCTGCTAGTGACTTCAGGATCTAGAAGTAACATTCTTTCTAGTAACATTTTTACTGGTCATCATTTAAATATTCAAAAAAAGAAAGTTAAAAAAATTCATTTTATTTTGTTGTACAAGAGTATGAAAATTTTTAAAGATTCAGTTCTTAATCATAAACGAAATTGTATTTCAATTCTGGCTATCCCAAGTATCTCAGACTCTGTCACTATACATAAAAAATTTAAAAACAGACTTACAACTGGTTGAGTATTAGGATGTTGTATCTAAGAAAAAATGCTTTACACAACCAAAACCAAAAATTCCTAGTTTTTAGGAAAAAAAGGAATGAGTATGAAAGATCAAAATGCCCCACATTTTACAAATCCAGTGGGGTTCAATGATTATATTAATATAAAACCAACACATGTCCTTTCCACATATGGAAAGGGAAATGCTGAAACAACAGAAAAGAATCCCACTAAAAGAATCCTATAAACCTTTAAAGACTTCAGAAAAGAAACAAGAGAACACACTGCTTTATAATCCCCAGGTGAAGAGACCCAGGCTTTAAGGCTGCTAGGAAAGTCTGCCGGGAACCCTGGTCCACTTGCCAGGAAGGAGTATTAACCACAAGACCCTTAGGGCCTCATCTAGTGAGGGCTCTTAGAAAGGCACACAATCGCCCCTTCTCTGGAAGCACAGGTGTAATGAATGAACTAGCACTTGCAGGCAATGACCTCATTCCAGACTACCGGAACCATCTACAACAATGAGGGCACGACCCCATTTTCTTTTTTACTCTCCTTAAAGCAAAGATAGCAGCATTTATAGTGCTGGCACATCTTCCACACCTCTCCTCGGGGACACTTCTCTGATGATGACTCTTTTCTCATTGCATTTATATTCTACCACCTACTACTAAAAAGTCTTGGCTAAATCTTAAAGATGACACCACTGACCATCAATGAACCACTATTTTTGCTCCATGTCTCTTTCCTCTAATTGTTGGAGGCAGAGAAGAGTGATACAACTTCATTACGTTTTCCTTAACTAATTCTCAATTCCAGATTCATCTCGGCATTCTACTGGCATTCCCTTAAGTCCTCTACCACGGAAAACAATCTTGTAATCCTTTTTTATAATTAAGATGCATCAATGTAATTTTATATTTTTTGTTCAGTCAATGTCCCCCACTAGATTACTTGATAATGGAACCCATATTATCTTATGTCCCTAAAAACTAAATAATAAAATGGTCTGCTGTCTTTCCCTTCCAAGTCAGAGTCACCTCATCATTTTACCTATGGGGAGATAGCACAGCCTAATAATGACAGCACAGATTTTGAAATCAGACGGACCTAAGATCACACCCAAGCCCAGCCTTACTGACTCCGTGATCCTGGCCAAGCTACCTAATGAAATGAGATTAAATGAAATAACAAAAGTAAAACATCTAACCCTTATAGCAGCCAATCAACAGATGACCATTTTGATTAAATTTTTTTTGAGACGGAGTTTTGCTCTTATTTCCTAGGCTGGAGTGTAGTGACATGATCTTGCCTCACAGCAACCTCTGCCTCTCAGGTTCAAGCGATTCTCCTGCCTCAGCCTCCCAGGTGGTTGGGATTTCAGGTACCCGTCACCACACCTGGATAATTTTGTATTTTTAATAGAGACGGTGTTTTGCCATGTTAGTCAGGCTGGTCTCAAACGCCTGACCTCAGGTGATCCACCCACCTCAGCCTCCCATAGTGCTGGGATTACAGGCGTGAGCCACCATGTCCAGCCTGATTAACACTTTCCGATCTTGTTTTCATCACTCTCTAATTTCTTATTTCCTCTAATCTCCCAAACTTTTGGTGATCCTACAATGAAAAGAATACATGCTTTGGTAGGACGAAAAAACAGTTTAAAATCTGAAGGATCTTCTATCACTTACCACAGGCACAATTTATAAAGCATGAGACCTTGAAAAGCCACATAAAATAACGAAAATAAATAAATAAGAATAATGTTCAGGATGGTTATTAATATTAACTGAGTATCCACAATTTCCTGTATAGTAGCTTAAAAATGCAACATGCACTGTTTCAGTGAATCCTCACAATAATCCTATTTCATAATCACTATTCCCATGTCTTACAGATGAGGAAACTGAATTTTAGGCAATGTGTTCTAAGTCCACAGCTTGAAGGGATTCTAACATTGGTATGTATGAGTTCCAGGCCCACACTGTGAATCATTCTACACAAAGCTGGCTCTTAACTACTATTAACCTCTCTCAGTTTTCTCAGTGGTCAAACAGAAAGAATATATATATATATATCTCACTCACTTTTTGTGACTGGTTAAATGAAACAATGTATCTAAAACACTAGAAACACACCAGATGCTTCAATTTTAGCTCTCCCTTTCCCTCAACCTTCCCCTTAATTTTCTTGATCTACTTGATTCCATTTACAAATCAGAAAATTGCCTGCTTCATAGCCACATCCTCATGTTGGCTCTTCAGTCACATAACACAGTGCCTTCTCCGATATACCCAAAACATCAAGCAGGTTCTGAAAACAGTATTCTTAGCCTTCAATATATTGATCACCAATTCTTAGGTCTAGGACATACCTACAAAATTCACAGCCTGTAAAAGCCACAGATCTTTCTAAAATCTACAGTAGCACCTTACATGATAGCCAGAGATACTGTCTTTCTGTTTTATATGGCTAAAACAAATGACAGAATATATCTGAAGCTCAAGAATACAATCCGGACTCTATTAAACCTTTCTTATTAACGAACACTATAGCATTACCCACAATTCATAATCACTAATTTCAAAAATATCTTGAGAGGTCAAAAATAAACCAGTCAACAAAGCAAGTTTGATTAAAATTATATACAACTCCCTGTTCAACCTATCATGCATAAAAACAGAATAAATCTGTGTACTAAAAAGCTACATTTAACATTAAATTTTAACAGAGTTACCAAATATCTACCTCTTTATCAATAAAACCTATTATAACACAGTAATAATTATTCTCCAGGCATAGCAAAACATCCAGTGAATTATTCTAGCAATGACTGGAGGTTTTACTAAATATGTACAGGGAGTGACATTAGCAAGATGGTGGAATAGAAAGCCTCAAACCCTCTTTTCCCTGTGGAAACACTGACTTAACAACACCATACAAATCAAGTTACCTCTGTAAGAACTCCAGAAGTCAATTAATTATGCAGTACCCATGCAAGCAAAAGCTAAGGAAGGTGACATCAGTGTATGTAGGAAAGTTCATTGCTTTTAGCCCACCTTAGCTCCTCCCTGACCCCAGTGCAACATGGAGTAATTCAGAGGAAAATTCCCAACTTCCAGCTTCTCCCTCAAGAAGGAAAGAGAAGAGGAAAATGTGCACCCAGTGTTCTGGCTTATGGGGGCTACCCAAGCAACTAACTTGGAGTGCTAACTTGGAAGATGATATAATCTGGATGCCAGATTGGGGGCCACTGAGAACAAAGGAGAGCACAGGGGCTTGTTACAGCATCAGGAAGACTGCAGCACCTCAGATGCCATGAGGAGGAAGAGATTACTGTATAGACTTCTGAGAAGAAAACAGGAGCAAGTCCTGTTTCATTAACTGCGAAATTACATGCACAGGCCCAGAGAAGATGCATTCCCAGCAAAGGTTTGAGAGGTCCAAAGAATCACTATTCAGACTGATTGGAAAAGATTTTCCCCTGCATGAAGCCAGTCCATAAACGCTGAGAGAGGCTCTCTTTTCAAATGCCCAGATCTCAATGAAAGAATGCAAGGCATCAAAGAAACAGTAAACATAGCCCAATCAAAGGAGCAAAATAGAGCTCCAGAAATCCACGATGAAGAAAAGATCTCCAAATTACCTGACGAAGAATTAGAGATAATCACCTTCAAGATGCTCAGTGAGCTAAAACATCACACAAACAGACAACTAAAAAAAAAAGGAAAGGGATTCATGAACAAAATAACAACAGAATTAGAGAAATAGAAACTATTAAAACTTTCTATTTCTAGAAACTTTGGACCTTACAAATGCAATAACTGAACTGAAAAAATTCACAACAGCAGACTTGATCAAGCAGAAAAAAAAGTCAGTGAACTTGAGGGTAGATCATATGACACTATCAAGTCAGAAGAGCAAAAGCAAAGGAGAATGAAGAAAAGAGACAAGCCTAATGGAACACCATCAAGCAGACGAACACAGGCAATACGGGAGTCTGAGAAGAACAGAGAAAACATGGCTGAACATTTCCCACATGTGAGGAGAGAAATGGACATAAAAATTCAAGAAGCTTAATAAACTCTGAATTGGATAAATCCAAAGAGACTCATGCTAAGACACATCATAACTGAACTGTTAAATGTCACAGAGAGAATCTTGAAAGCAGCAAGAGAAAAGTGAATCGTCATATACAAGGGAGCATCCACAGAGGATCAGTGAATTTCTCAGCAAAAACTTTGCAGGTTGAAGTAAGATGATATATTCAAAGTGGTGAAAGAAAAAAAGTCTGCCATTAAGAAGACTACATCTGACAAAACTGTCCCACAAAATGAAAAATAAGTTAATCCCTTCCCAAATAAACAAAAGCTGAGGGAGTTTGTTGACACTATACCTGTATTAGACATACTAAAGGGAGTCGAGTCCTTCAAGTCTAAATGAAAGAACGCTAGACAGCAACATGAAACCACATGAAAATATAAAGCTTTTTGGTAAAGGTGAATATATGAACAAATATAAAATACAGTAAAATTATAATGATGCATAAATCGCTTTTATTTATTTCATAAATTTTCAGCCTGGGCAACAAAGCAAGACCCTCATCCATACAAAAAAAAATGTTTTAATTAGTTGAGTGTGGTGACATACATATGTAGTCCCAGCTACTCAAGAGGCTAAGGTAGGAGGATTGTTCGAACCAGGAGGTTGAGGCTGCAGTGAGCTACGAGCACACCACTGCACTCCAACCTGGGTGACAAGGCGAAACCCAATCTCAAAAAAGAAAATTTATACACACACCCATAATTATAATTAAAATATAAAATACATAACATGTACATGTAATTTATATACACATAAATTATATATATACATTTTAACAGACAAAAGTATAAAAGTGACTATAAATCTATACTATATTAATGATTTATAACAACATAACACAATATAAAAAGATGTAATCTGTGATGTCAATAACATATATGGGGGACAGAATTATAAAATGCAGAGTCTTTCTATGTGATTGAAATTAAATTGCTATTAGATAAAAACAGATTATTACAACTTTAAGATGATATGTGCAATCCTCATGGTAACACAAAGAAAATACCTACATCAGATACACAAAAGATAATGAGAAGAGAATCAAAGAATGTCCCTACAAAAAAAATCTATAAAACACAAAGGAAGGCAATATGAAAGATCCTCAACATCACTAATCATTACAAAAATGCAAATCAAAACTACAAGATATTACTTCATACACATTAGAATGAATACTATCAAAAAAAAAACAGAAAATAACAAGTGTTGACAAGGATGTGGGGAAATTGGAACCCTTGTGCACTATTGATGGGAATGTAAATGTAAATTTCTGTAGTATGGCCACTACAGAAAATAGTATGAAGGTTTCTCACTTCTGGGAATATATCCAACAAAATTGAAAGCGGGAACTCAGAGAGATATTTGCGTAGCTACATCACTGCAGCATTGTTCACAACAGCCAAGGGATGGAAGCAAATCCAACATCTATTGACAGATGAATGGACAAACCAAATGTGGTATATATATTCAATAGAAAATTATTCAGTCTTAAAAATGAAGGAAATAAGCTAATTACCAAAAATCAAATACTTTATGGTACCATTTATCAGCAGTATCTAAAATAGTCAAATTAATAGAAACAGTAAGCAGAACTGATGATTGCCAGGAACAGCGGGGAGAGGCAAGTGGTTATTGTTTAATAGGTATAGAGATTTTGTTTTGTAAATGAAAAACTTCTGAAGATCCATTGCATAACAGTGTGACTATACTCAACACTACTGAACTGTGCACTAAGAATTGTTAAGACAGTAAATTTTATGTTATGTTTAACACAATTTTAAAAAATGAGTACACAACTTTGAAGATAGTCTAAGGAAGAAATGACGTAACTACAAACTAATAGTAGCCATAAAAGTTCGTCAAAAATCTAGTAAGTAGCTCTCAGACATTGGCAAGCTTAATCCAAACAACAAGCAAACTGATTTAAGGGGCAGTTGCAAATACAAGCCTGCCTATTTATAGTATAGCATGGAGAGCAGTCCTGTAGATCAAGTCTGAAACACATAAATCATTGTTGTATTTAAACTCACAAACACTGTCAGAGGGGAGGGACTAATACCAAGTGATTTTGCTATGTATTTGGTATATAATAAATGGTTTCAACCAGCACTACCAATTATAAATGACAACTCAATTGTTATATCAAAGTATATGATGTAGGGAACTTGACCACATTCATTATTTTAGAAAACTTTCTAATTATGACTAGACAATGATGCTACTCAACAATATATCTGCAGCTCCTCCCTTCCACATACAGAGGAGAATTGTGTGCCTCTAGCCCCTTGAAGTTAGGTGAGGTTTTGTGGCTTTCCTTAGCCAGTAACATGAAAGTGATAGGTTATTACTGCTACAAAGACACATTTAAGAGCAAGCATGGGATTCTACACTGTATTAGTCTGTTTTCATAAAGAACTGCCCAAGCCTGGGTAATTTATTCATATAAAGAAAACAGGTTTAGTTGACTCAGTTCCACATGGCTAGGGAGGCCTCAGGAAACTTACAATCACAGCAGAAGGTGAAGGGGAAGCAAGGTACGTCTTACATGGTGGCAGGCAGGAGAAACAAAAGATACTGCTAAACACTTAAAGCATCAGATCTGGTAAGAACTCATTCACTGTCCCAAAAACAGCATGGTGGAAACCATCCCCATGATCCAATCACCTCCTACCAGATCCCTCCTTTGACATGCAGGGATTACAAATTGGATTATAATTCAAGATGAGATTTGGGTAGGGACACAGAGCTGAATCATATACATCTTCTCCTTCCCAAGTTATCTAATGTTTTCCATAGTGGCAAGTCCATTCGCTCAAGTTCTGACATGGAGCACAGTACCCCACCAACATGTGATGGATATACAGCAACAGCAAAAAATAAATGTGCTGTTGGGGCTATTTGCTACTGAAACACAACCTTTATGACTGATACACTGCTCATCTGCAAATATCAACAGTATGATTTTTATATAACATAAATCATTCACTCTAAGTATTTACATTATTATTTCCTGAGGATTAATTAATATTAAGTGGTTCAATACAACAATTCCTAAAAATGTGGGCTACTAGAAACACCTGTAATAAATCTGGACATTCATAAAGATGATTTCATGTGTTTACTGACAACAGACTCATGTAAATTGTCTGGTTTGGTCAGATTCCTAGGCCCTATATCAGCACTATCAAAAAATATGTTTTCTAAAAATTGATTCTCATTTGTAAATAACTGTGTCATAATACTAAAGCTAATTGTACGCATTTTCAAATTAAGGACTAGTGCTACCAAGTTAAACTAAATGTAACTCACAATGGTTGCATTCATTTATATTTACATATGTATGTTTTGAAGCTATCTTAAATAGACAGCAATAAAAGAAAATATGTCATCCAAAAGCACTGATTATATATAACGCAAACAACTTTATATTAAATTAGATTTTTCTCCATGGTCATCTATCTTTACACTTCTAAATGAAATCCTCACTTATTTGTGTATGAGCTTATACCTATGTTTCCAGTCTTGTAGCATATTCATAATCTATTTTATTTCCAGTGCTGAGAACAAACCAGGAACAAGTCCTTCAAACAATTCAAAACCCTAATGTTATACTGTAGAGAACAGTGCATCCTTTATGAACTAGAAGAAAATCTATTATTAGCTCTTTATGAATCAAATGGTAGAGACTCTTACATTTGAAGTCAGCTATACCCAAGAGAAACTTTAAGAGCATTGTGCTGTTCATATGCCTTTTAATATTACTTTCTTCACTAACTCAATATTTACACTTCATTAATATTAGCTGCTGGAATCTATTGACTATACTTCGTAAATTTTTAATTTGCATGTCATAGCTCTGAATAGGAGTATTTTAGTTTCTACAGTGAAACAAATGAACGGAAAAGGGGAAAAGTCAACATTTCCAAAGAGTTACGTAAAGACAGAACAAAAATTAAGTTGCTAAGGAAAGTAACATGCCAGTCATTGTCCAAAAAACCATGGGAAACGGTTACACAAAAGAGCATTTCACAGAGCTATGCACAGCCTGTTAGTGAACTGCTAGACAAACTGTCTTAGACTAACACACCCTGGGATGAATCTATCTGATAAGGGGAACTTGCTTTATGATCAATTTAGTGTCAAGAAATCTGAAGGTTAGAAGAGGAACCTGGCTGGGAAAAACAGAGCATGCTAAGACCACATGGAAGCCAGCTGTCAGCCACTTCCTATTCATACACTCTCTAGAGGAGACATGCTCTCACAAGAAACAGAAAATGATGTAAACGCCAAGCAGGAGGCTTTGTGCACTCCGACACGGCTCAAATGGTTCAGGTTTCCGGGTGTTTCCCCAGACAGCATCTTCTCAGCCTCCCTGACCTCCGTTTCTAAAATCTCCCTCGCACATTCCTATTTCCACTTAATGATCTTAGTCTGTGCCTATCCCAATTTCATGAGCTATGCATATTTCACTCTTCTTGTCTACTGTCTGTCTTTCCTACTAGAATACAGTCATGCAATGCAGGGCATAATGATGTTTCTGTAAAGGAGACTCCACCTATACGACACTGGTCTCAAATTTTTACTCTACCCTTTCTATGTTTAGATGCACAAATACTTACCCCTGTGTCCCAACTGCCTGAAATATTCAGTGCAGTCACCTGCTGTGCAGGTTTCTGACCTAGGAACAACAGGCCACACCATGTACGTAGCCTAGGTGTATAGAGGACTCTGCCATTCTGCCATCTAGGTTTGTGTAAGTGCACTCTAGGATGCTCCCACAAGGACCAAGTCGCCTAACAACAAATTTCTCAGAATGTCTCCCCATCGTTAAGCAACATATGACTTACAGAAACTACGCGAGAGCAGAGACTTTAGTCTGTGTTATTCACTGCTGAATTCCTGGTGTCTCAGAATAGTGCTTGCCATAATAATAGGTGGCTCCAAACATTATTTGTTGAACCAATGAAAAATGAATGAGAGACTACTGGAACCCCTATCAACTTTAGCTATGATAATATTATGTATTTTATATACGTTATGTATTTCGTGTTTCTGCCTGTCCTCTTTTGAGCTCTCCTGTGCAATGGAGAAGGGCTAATCTCATTGATCACAACCTAAAACATTTACTAGACTAAAAGTATAGTAGGCAAACTGTCAACAAGTTAAAGATATTAAAATGTCACCATCTGGCCGGGCATGGTGGGTCATGCCTGTAATCCCAGTACTTTGGGAAGCTGAGGCCAGCAGATCACTTGAGCCCAGGAGTCGGAGACCAGCCTGGCCAACACAGCGAAAACCTGTCTCTACTATACAAAAATTAGCCAGGTGTGGTGGTGCATGCTTGTAGTCCCAGCTACTTAGGAGGCTGAGGCAGGAGAATCGCTTGAACCTGGGAGGCTGAGGTTGTCATGAGTTGAGATTGCGCCATTGCACTCCAGCTGAGCAACAAAGCGAGACTCTGTGCCCCCTCAAAAAAGGTTCATCTGTCATCTGTGACCAGTCCTCTTTGACGTCTCCTGCTCCCTCTTCCCCAAGTAAGTAGACTCTGCTAGTGCCAGTCAGCTCACCAGCTGCCCACTCTCACCATTGCACTTGGTGTGGGTCACACTTGTGCTGGCTGTGTGCCTTTCTCACACAAACTTCTGCTGACCTGGGCTTCTGTTATAATAAAAGAGCCTGCTCCTTCTCCCGGTGAGAGAAGCCTGGCCTACTTCTCTCCGGAATAGTTCCACTTCTCTTCTCTTCTCACATGGAGATACCTGGCACGGGCCATTGCCTTAGCCAAGAATGATGTCCTCTTCAACTTTTGTACGTATTTGAAACTTTGACCAATCAAAAATGTGTCCTTTTCAACATTTTGATTTAAAATGTAATAGCATTTACTATATATCCATCTCTTGAAAGTCTCAAACTGTAGAAAGAAACTATTATATAATCACAAATTAATAACAGCAAAAGCAAGCCTTTGTGGTTCTCCTATTGGATGTAACAGAAGTCATTATCCATACCACCAAATTCTAACTTTCCTGATTTCATCTCCCTAAACATCTCTCTCCTAACATCCTTTATTTTAGAGAGATACTTGATAAAGTATTTAGGGGTGTCAAGTACTGGTGTCTGTAATTTACTCAAAAATACTTCAGCAGGGAGGGGGAGGAGAGGGAGAGAGAACATATGGCAAAATGTCATCAGTTGCTGGGTCTAAGGTAGACATACGGATATTCATTGCACTATTCTTTCTACTTTTCTGTATATCTTGAAATTTTTATGCTAAAACATTTTTTAAGGGGGGGGAAAGAACTTACCCATCTCCCAGCCTCTCATACCCCAGAACTATGTGTCTTTTGAGAACCTTAATAAGCCCACTTGGCAAATGCAGTAATCCTCAAATTGGTCTGTCCCCACCTCCAACCCATCCTACACCTGCTGCCAGCATCATCTCTCAAAGATACTTACATGATGGCTTGACTACTCTAAATAAACTAGCTGATGATTCAACCGCACTTTCATGATAAAGTTTAAGTTCCTTAAAATGAGACATGCTCTTGGTCCTTTCTTGTTGCTTTCTTTGTAAAAATCACACCAACACCCTCTCTCAAGTTTTCTATAAAACTACAACCCTGTGAAAACACGATGTTATTTCATGCTTCTGTGAATTTGCTCACTCTAGTTCCTCTGCCTGCTTCAAAATATGGGTTTAATTGCACATATGTTACCACACTGCCTCAGGAGGAGCCTGTGAGCAAAAAGGATCATCACAGCAAGTAGAGGTGACAACAAAATCTAATCTATAAAGTCATACGGTCTCTTTTTCAAACCTGCATATGACTATTCAGCAATTCCTTTCAAATTCAGTAGAGGGTGCCATAATTTAATTTTTAAAAGGAAAATGGAATTCATGTTAACAAAGGCAACTTTCATAAGCTTTAGGCGATGTGTTAAAGCTCTAAAAACTATATTTCTAATAAGTAAGGAATGTGAAACTAAAACACCCAACATTGTATTAATCTGAACAAATATCATATTTTTAATTTAAGAAAGAACTACATAACAATACATCAAAATTCTGGCTGGGCACAGTGGATAACACCTGTAATTCCAGCACTTTGGGAGGCTGAGGCAGGCAGATCACTTGAGGTTAGGAGTTCAAGACCAGCCTGGCCAGCATGGTGAAACCCCATCTCTACTAAAAATACAAAAATTAGCCGTGTGTGGTGGCACATGCCTGTGGTTCCAGTTACTCAGGAGGCTGTGGCATAAAATCACTTGAACCCAGGAGGTGGAAGTTGGAGTGAGCCAAGATCATACCACTGCACTCCAACCTGGGCAACAGAGTGAGACCCTATCTCAAAAAAAAAAAAAAAAAATTCTAACTGTGATTATACCCTCTGAACCAACACTAGCTAGTAAGAACATACCCTAAGAATCATACAAGCATGCAACAACGAGCCAATCGATCTACTGTAAAATATGACAGAAAAGTATTCAAGTTTTTAAAGAAAGTATCTTCGTTTCAGAGTTACTACTTCAATCACAGTATCAACACAGAACTGATGCTGGCACAGGCATTCTGACTTCAATACACCTTTAGCAACGCAGGAGGCCTCTATTCCCTGGCACCTCTTGATTCAAACTTTTGCCATTTAGCCAGGCACAATAGCACACACCTGTAGTCCCAGATACTTGGGAGGCCCCATATATATATATATATATATATATATATATGGGTGTGCGTGTGTATTTTTTTTGAGTATATATACATATGTGTGTGTGTGTGTGTGTGTGTGTGTGTGTATATATATATATACTCAAAAAAAAAGAAAAAAAAACTTTTCCCATTTGTTTCACTTTGGATCTTCTAATCTATACTTTTCTATGCTAATTCCTGGTCAATTTTTAGTTTTGCTTTTGCAGTTTCAGAAAGGTGCTAACAATTAGCAATGACTACACTTGAGACAAGACAACAGACCTCAAATTATCTGGTACTGTCAAAATTAATCTTTTCATTTTGTGACTTAGCTTATACATTGCTTAGTTATCAAATACTTATCAAACTCCTGTAATTAGTGCAGTACTCTCTCAGGAGTATAACAGGAAATATCAAACTATAAACATAGATTTCATTATCTTAAGATCAATTTCACTCCCAAAATTCAGAATCTATGAGTCTAGATGGCATTCTGCAGTTTTACTCATTAACTTCAAGAATTCAAGTAAATGAGGACATGTCACATACTCAGAGTATTCCAAAGTAGGGCATTCTCCTACGGTGGAATCATTGCTCAATTTCTTCCTTATCTGAAAGGAAGCCAAGATGGGATTGAAGAAGAATGGAACCACATGGCCATTTACTCAGCTTTCTGCCAGGCATTAAAAAAATCAGGTATTGCTCAAGACTGGGTTGTAGTATGAGGACGCTGGCATCAACCCTCGTGCATTCAGTCTCTCCATCTAGGTCTCCCACTTTCTGGACAATCTGCTACCTGTCACTGTTTTCTTCAGTATATGAAAAGGCAAGACGTACACCTGTGTCTAGCAACATACAAAGGTGTTAAAAGGCAAACAGATAAGATTTTTTTTCCATGTCGGCAAAATCAACTCTTGATAGTGGAAACTCAATAGGCTCTTAGGACTGTGTGAAATTCGAACCTATTTTAGCAACATTAACCAGCGAATATTCTGATAATAAAAGCTTCCATTTCTGATATCCATGCAGAAACTCCCAGTTTCTAACAGCTGCAAGTTTATTCTCTGTGTCCTAGAAAGGGTCTTTTCTCATTTGCATTTTTTTTTTTTTTTTTTGAGATGGAGTCTTGCTCTGTCATCCAGGCTGGAGTGCAGTGGTACAATCTTGGCTCACTGCAACCTCCGCCTCCCAGGTCCAAGCAATTCTTCTGCCTCAGCCTCCCAAGCAGCTGGGACTATAGGCACCCACCACCACGCTCAGCTAAGTTTTGTATTTTTAGTACAGATCAGGTTTCACTATATTGGCCAGGCTGGTCTCAAACTCCTGATGTCGTGATCCAACCACCTGAGCCTCCCAATGTGCTGGCATTACAGGCGTGAGCCACCACACCCAGCCTCATTTCTTTAAGCATTTCTTTAAGGATCAGATGGTTTTTTATTTTTGGTAAAGATGAGCAGGCAAAGGAACAATTACTGAAATGCCAAGTAGAGCTGCCAGACAAATATGAACTGGGGAATTTAAGATTAACTAGGATTTAGAGTTTTAAAGGTTGCTGAGCAAGCTCAAGTGGTTAGCCCAACAAACAGAGAAGAAGCCTACAGAAGATGGACTGATTTCTCTGTAGCCTAAAAAACAGGGCCAGACTCCAGGTTTGGATTAATCAGAAAGAGGAAAAATAATAAATCTATGCTACCACTATTTCAACATCAAGGAAACCTACAAGTATCAGGATGTAGAAACAGTGTTTACTAACATGTTTCCTTATCAGTTGACAGGTCCTATGGATTCACAGTGAAAAATCATCTTCCTTAATTTCTGCACATTACACAAAGACAACTAATTAATTGTTCCTCCTCAAGTGCTCAGGGCGTCATTTCTCAATTTTTAAAAAGACAGACTTTTGGCCGGGCACAGTGGTTCACGCCTGTAATTCCAGCACTTTGGGAGGCTGAGGCGGGTGGATCACTTAAGCTCCGGAGTTGGAGACCAACCTGACCAACACGGCAAAACCTTGTCTCTACTAAAAATACAAAAATAGCTGGATATGGTTGGGGGCACCTACAGTCCCAGTTACTTGGGAGACTGAGGCAGGAGAATCACTGGAACCCAAGAGACAGAGATTGATTGCAGTGAGCCAAGATCACACCACTGCACTCCAGCCTAGGCTACAGAGCAAGACTCCATGTAAAAAAAAAAAACAAAAAAAAAACCACATACTTTTGCCATATCCACTCTCATGGAAATTATATTCAATTGCACTATAATCTCCTTGAATTAACAAAAGGAGACAATGTTTCAAATAGTTCATTTTACTCTCCCCCAAACCATTTGAGAATATTTCTAAAGCCATTAATTTCACAAACTAGCCAAGATTACTGAGAAAAATCATAGCTGTACAAGTTCTGAAAATCTTGCTGAATATAACTATCTTGTGGTCCAAGGTGTTTCTTTGCCTATATCCCTGAATTATAAATGGCTATGGAAAGAAAAGGACCCAACAAAATAAAACGTTCCCACATGAAAAGTAATGATGCTATATTGTAACAAACAATTTGGTGACTGGGATTACCAGAAATCTCTGGCTTCTGCTCTGAAGCACTAATTTGCCAAAAGTACGGCAAATGCAACTCTTAAAACAGTACTGACTCATCCTGGGTTAACAGTTTGATCTTATCTATTTTAATATCAAGCAAATATCAAATTTGCTATACCTTGTATCATAAATGAAAAGGAAATACTAAAGATAATTACTTAAAACCTACCCAACAGAATTATCCTCAGTGTAAGTTTTAAGTATAATGAAGACAACCACAATACAGATTTATCTCAACATGAAAACCTGGGCAGATGATATTTAACTGAGTAATTATGTTATCTGCACTCTAGATAGGAAGGGCTGAGAGGAAAAGCAGGGTGAAACTTGCCACAGTGGAGTGCTGGCTATAAATCAAGTCGGCCTGCCCAAACACACACACGACTTATGGACAACCTCAGAGAGAGCAGTTGAGTTTATGCAGTAAGGAAACCTGTACAAAATTAAAGGGAAAACTACTGAGGTCCCACATGGACATAATCACTATGGACTGTGGGTGCAAAAACGATGATATAGTGGTGGGGAGTAGGAGGACTCCATTAGGAAGCTATCATCAAATAAAAATACATTTGTTATAAAATGGAAACTAGAAGTTATTGAATTTCTAGCATTTTCCCCTGTTGTTCTCTAAATATATGCATTCATTCTAACATAGTGCAAATGTACTCTGAAGAAACAAATGTATAGAAAAGGGATAAGAACTCATCTTTTCTGTCACCCAGGCTGGAGTGTAATGATGCAATCTCGGCTCACTGCAACCTCCACCTCCTGGGTTCAAGCGATTCTCCTGCCTCAGCCAACTGAGTAGCTGGGATTACAGGTGCCCGCCACCACGTCTGGCTAATTTTTGTATTTTTACTAGAGATGGGATTTCACCATGTTGGCCAGACTTGTCTCAAACTCCTGACCTCAAATGATCTACCCGCCTTGGCCTCCCAAAGTGCTGGGATTACACGCATAAGCCACTGCGCCTGGCCTTAAATCTCTTTTCTTTATAAATGAGAAGGTTCTAGGCTACCTAGATCAAACCTCTCCCTTTCCAAGATCACCCATAGAAGATAAAAAGCCAATGACAGCAGTCAAGATGTCACAGTGTTAAAACGCAACAAGCACAATTCAGCATTTCATGTCAAGATACGAATTAGAAATAATATCATTTATCTGGTTCCTGGGAGAGAAGGTCTAAATTTGATGAAACCAATCAATTATGTCTTCCTTATATTCTTTAATTATGATAAGGAAACTGAAAACCAACATATTAAGGAAGATATTAAATACAGCATTTATATAAAACTTCCAAAGAAAACCTTCCCAGATATATTCATAGAAAATAAAGCTTGTTTCCATGAACATAACCCTTTTTTACAACAGGTTCTGTACCTGTTACAGCTACATGCAATTCCTGATCAATACAATGTGATAGCTCCACATTTCTGATGAACCCTTAGCATTAAATTTTGTTTGTTAATGGGGGCTCTGTTTTGGTTTCTCAATGAGAAAAGGACAGACATTCTGTGGGAGTAAATATAAAAGTTTCTAAGTAAGGTATTACAGTCTGGTGCTGACACCTTACAGTACACATATAACAAAAACATACACATCTGCAGAACCTGACAATATTGAGTATTTATGCAGCTATTATTTCACTTAACCCACACCCTTTAAGGTACGTTACACCTCCATTCCATCCTTCCCATCCCAGATTCTATAATAGAAGGGGACAGATACAAGTCTAGAACCCAGCGTTTCTTCCACTCCATCACGCTCCTGCCACCTTTTCAAGTAGAGTCAAGGTGAGACCACCAAAAAGACAAGAAAGGTTTAAAAAAACAAAAAGGCATTTTTGCTGCTAATACCAAAAGTCTACAGTTTGCCTATATGTACATCTACTAAATTCTCTATTATACTTAGGACTGATAAATAACACATTAAATATTATATATATGTACTTTTTTCTGAGACGGATTCTCACTCTGTCACCCAGGCTAGAGTGCAGTGGTGCAATCTCAGTTCACTGAAACCTCAGCCTCCCGGGTTCAAGCAATTCTCTGCCTCAGCCTGCCTCCCGAGTAGCTGGGATTATAGGCATGTGCCACCACGCCCAGCTAATTTTTGTATTTTTAGTAGAAACAGGGTTTCACCATGTTCACCAGGCTGGTCTTCAACTCCTAACCTCAAATGATCCGCCCACCTCAGCCTCCCAAAATGCTGGAATTACAGGTGTGAGCCACTGCGTCTGGCCTAAATATATATTTAAATAAAATATATTAAATTTTACTATTAGTTTTACTGAATGGCAATTACATATATCCAAAAAACATTTACTGAGCAATCACAAGACACTAGGCTAGAATCAGAGATATCACAGTAGTATCTCCTGTGGAGTGGGAGAGTGAGCTCTCCACACAGTAAAAAACAGAAATCCCTATTTCTGTGAAAACACCAAGTTATTACTGCACTAAACAGCTGCTAAAGGGAAAAAAGAAAGAGCCTTTGTGTAATATGTCACAGGCTCAGGACTGACACTTACAGGTGAAACTGCACCTCTAATGTAGAGAGCCCACCACCATTCATCCTCAACCAGGTTTGTTTTTTTTTACTCTAAAATATATGAATGAAGTTAAACAGAAACAGCTATTTATCAGTCACCTAAATTAGTAGTTCTCACACTTTTGATCATTCATATGCCACCCTCACAATTTTTATGTTACATACAAAACAACTTTTTTGCCTAATATTTTTCTCACATAGAGTTTTTTTAATTTAAATACCTATTTTAGTCTCTTTTAAAACACATACAGTGAGGCCAGGTGTGGTGGTTCATGCCTGTAATCTCAGCACTCGAGGCCTCCCATACTTAGTAAACACTGATACTTAACCAAAAAAAAAACAACAACAGATCTTGAGCTCAGGAGCTCCAGACCAACCTGGGCAATATAGTGAAACTCCAACTCTACTAAAAATACAAAAAATTACCCAGGCGTGGTGGCACACCCCTGCCGTCCCAGCTACTAGGGAGGCTGAAGAGGGAGAATCACTTGAGCCCGGGAGGCAGATGTTGCAGTAAGCCGAGATTGTGCCACTGCACTCCAGCCTGGGCAACAGAGAAAGCATCAGTCAGAAAGAAAAGAAAAAGAAAAGACAAGAAGAAAAGAGAGAAAAAGAGAGGAAGGGAGGAAGGAAGGGAGGGAGGAAAATATAGTGAAGCATGAGTTTGATGAGCTAGTTATGTTTTCTAATATGCATGAAAATAAAAGCATATGAGCAGGTGCAGTGACTTATGCCTGGAATCCCAGAACTTTGGGAGGCTGAGGTGGGAGAATGAATCACTTGAGCCCAGGAGTTCTAGACCAGCCTGGGCAACATGGCAAAATCCCATCTCTACAGAAAATTAGCCAGGCACGGTGGCATGCACCTGCCAACTACTCAGGAGGTTGAGGTGGGAGGATCACCTCAGGGAAAAAATGAGAGAGAATGAGAAGGCTCAAGACAAGTCAAGGCTGCAGTGAGCCATGATTGTGTCACTGCACTCCAGCCTGGGTGACAAAGCAAGGCTCTGTCACTCAGTACCCCCCCAAAAAAAGCATAGTGCTTAAAACGAAAACTGTTCATTAGCATACTTCAAAAATAACCCTGCATGTCCATACTTAGAAAACACTGATATTTAACAAACAAACAAAAAAAAACCAGAAAACACTGTATTAACAGCTATTTATAAATACTGTTATTAATAATTTTATGGTATCATTATCATCAACATATTTGAGTCCATCCCTCTTTCTACTTGGTAATTAATACATGCTTAATTATCTAAAAAATATTCAATCATTTCCAGTGGCAATTCATCTATTCCAGTCTCCCTGGCTCTCTATAAATTATCTATGTATTATATTATGTATTAGTCTATATCTATCTATTAGTTAATGATCTGGAAGCAGTTATACAAATCTTCCTCATACCTACAGACTATAAATGGTCCTTCAATCACCTGTCAAGATAAAGAAATCGAAAACATATTTAAAAATCAGAGACTATATTTAACTATGTTCTAACCAAACAGTATGTTTCTGGCTGGGCACATTGGCTTACGTCTGTAGTCCCAGCACTTTGGGAGGCCAAGGTGGGCAGATCACCTGAGGTCAGGAGTTTAAGATCAGCCTGGCCAACAGGGCAAAATCCCGCTTTTACTAAAAATATAAAAATTAGCCGGCCATGGTGGCATGTGCCTGTAGTGCCAGCTACTCAAGAGGCTGAGTCAGGAGAATCGCTCAAACCCAGGAGGCGGAGGTTGCAGTGAGCCAAGATGGCACTGTTGCACGCCAGCTTGGATAACAGAGTGAGACTCCATCTCAAAAAAAAAAATTTTTTTAATTAACATGTTTCTTCTGGTACAATTTAAAGTAAAAGTGAAAAGGCTCTGTTTTCTACATGATGCATTTCCACTCGGTGTGAGAATTATTTTATGCCCAGTTGTTGTTAGAGTATATGGTTTTCCAAGTACATAAGGTACCTATAAAATTGCAGTACAAAAATTATTCTTTAATAGCCTAGTTCCTTACCAAAGCAATTAGTTTTCTTAAGTCACTCCAGCAAATCACAAAGCCAGGTGGGCCCCCAATTCAATCATTTATCTTTCATTTTTCAAAGTTGCTCTTTATCTACTTTGTCTCCATAGTTCTCTGTCCAGAATTAACCATTTTGGCAGTGATATATGCTTGTTAGCAAAAGTAGATCTACACACAGGTGAGAAACTACAGAATTACTGTGAACACTTTCCTTCCTAGCAAGGTGAGCAGTGACACTGAACTATGACTTAATGAAAGACTGCCCAAGTCATTCGCTGGGGTGGAACCCTATGGTGTTTATCACAAAAATCTTTAAAAATCAGAGACTATATTTAACTATGTTCTAACCAAATATGTTTCTGACTGGGCACATTGGCTTATGCCTATAATCCCAGCACTTTGGGAGGCCAAGGCAGGTGGATTGCTTGAAGTCAAGAGTCCGAGACCAGGCCAACATGGTGAAACCCCATCTCTACTAAAAATACAAAAAGTTAGCCAGGCATGGTGGTACACACCTGTAGTCCTAGCTACTCAGGAGGCTGAGGCAGGAGAAACGCTTGAACTCGGGAGGCAAAGGTTGCAGTAAGCTGGTATTATGCCACTACACTCCAGCCTGGGCGACAGAGCAAGACTCAGTCTCAAAAAAGAAAAAATTAATTAAATAATATGATTTCTGACTGAACTAGCAAATTATGATGAAACTAAAAGTATATCCCAAATATATAAATGGACTTTGGCCCTTTGGGAGCCACAGACATTTCTTAATCTGAAGAAAACTATGGACCCCTTCTTTCCTAAGAAACACTGACTAGTTACACAGAAGGCTGCACGTATTCTAAACAGGCTATACATTCATTAGACTCTAAAGTCCAATCATGTACCCAGTTCATGAACTCTTGCTTTAGTGGCTAGAGAAGGCTAATACAAGGCTAAATCTCACATTTAGCTGGGCATGGTGGTTCACACCTGTAATCCCAGCACTTTGGGAGGCCAAGGTAGGCAGATCATTAGAGGTCAGGAGAGTGGCCAACATGGTGAAACCCTGTCTCTACTAAAAATACAAAAATTAGCTGGGCATGGTGGTGCATGCCTATAATCCTAGTTACTCAGGAGGCTGAAGCACAAGAATCACTTGAACCTGGGAGGCAGAGGCTGCAGTGAGCCAAGATTGCACCACTGCACTCCAGCCTGGGCAACAGAGCAAGTCTCCATTTCAGAAAAAAATAAAATAAAAATAAATCTCACATTTAAAAAGAAACACAATGAGTCTACCTGTATTCAGGTGTCTAAGTGTCTAAGTACCTGATCACGTATAAACCAGAGGCAATTATAAAATATTTTAAAGAGAATCCAAATTTCTCTGGTGGTAGTGTATTCAATTTGCTTTCCTATAAATCCACTGAATGAAAGGGCCACTACCATCTGGTAGTGGCCAATCTTGAATTTAAGAAATGAGGAATGTGACCTGATGGGCCAAGGGAGGGTAAAGTCACAAGGTTTGAAGCTGTGTGTGCATAGTTCTGTGAATAAATATTCAAAACATGGAAATTGTTTATGTCAAATAAAGGGGATGGGGTATTACGGAAGGGATAAAGCCCCAAAAGCGTCCCCCGATCTTGATCCACCACTGCCAGTTGGATCTTAAAAGTATTATGAGCTACATTTTTCCCATCAATGTGGATTGTGATGAAAAATTAAATTGGCTCATGAGCCACATACAGAAGACTTCTAAAATCAACACTGAAGTGTTTCCCTTTCTCAGGATTTGGCTGTGAAGCATGACGAACCAGCCAGGAGGAAGGGGAAGGATCTTGGAGCTGGCCCACAATCTGCAGACAGGAAAGGATGGCAGGGGAGGACGGAGAGGAGCAGGCTGGCTCAGCTCAGAAGCAGATGGAGGAGCTGCAGCTGAAGGTGCCAGGCGAAACATCCACATCCGACACATGTGGGAACCTTAGTGGTGATGCAGGCGACAGCAGGTACTAGAATTTTCAAGACACAGGAACAGTATCCAAATCTCACAGATGGAAGAAAGCAATGGGAAGTGTGGCAGCACTTGGGAGTCAGGTAGGGAGAATGTTCTAGCTCTATACCCAATTCCAGAGGCAGAGCTTCAATCCTAGAAAAAAGAAAGTTTGAGAGAGAGGCACAGTTTCAGGAACCAAATAAAAAGCCCCATTCTAGGCCAGGCACGGTGGCTCATGCCAGTGATCCCAGCACTTTGGGAGGCCAAGGCAGGAGGATCTCTTGAGGCCAAGAATTGGAGACCATGCTGGACAACATAGGGAGACCCTAGCTCTACAAAAATTTTTTTTTAATTAGCCAATCATGATGGCACTCACCTGTAGTCTCAGCCACTTAGAGGCTGAGGTAGGATGATAGCCAGATGTTCATGGTTACAGTGACCTATGATTGCACCACTGTACTACAGACTGGGTGACATAGTATGACCCTGTCACTATTTTTTTTAAGTCTCATTTTAGCTAAAAGTTGGGCAAAACACAGGGACAAAGAGGAGCACCAGAGCCAGGAATGGCTGGCAACAAAAATAAGCCAAAAATGCAAGAAACCTAGTGCCCAGGCCTGAGACCACGGATCCACAGGATGGGCCACTGGTGGACCAGAAGCCGCACCACGTGAGGAGGCTGCACCTTAAATTCTGCCATCCTGTCATCTGCCTTGGTCACAAAATTAGAGTGGAGATAAGCAATGCAGACACCAGCCCTGGCTTCAGGGAGGTTTTTTGGGTTTTTGTTTGTTTTTTTTTAATAAAATACAATCTCAAATAAATAAAATCTCAAACAATCAAAGAAAAAGCCAGACAGTCTCACTGAAGAGCCTAAGCATTAATTTCCACCATCTCTCAACAGCTTGAGCAAACATATGGAAGTGGGAAGACAGAGCATGTTAAGGAAACTGTTTATTACAGTTGGGATAAAATAAAAGGTAAGTGTTGGAATAAAATGGGAGATGAGATTAGGAAAGAATGATTACCAGTGCTGGCCTAAGGATGTTATGGTGGCGGGGGGTGGAAAGGACAGGTCCAGAATGGTGTCTTGGAAGATTAATTCACCAGCACCATCTTAGAAGCCAAGGAAGAGAGACTTTCAGGAAGTAGGCATAAGCATCGTCTCCAATTGCTGCTGATATTGAGAAATATAAAAATACTAATTAGAAGGCATCCTCTCTACCAGTTTCATTAGAGTGGAGGTTATAGGGTGGACAGACAGGTCAAGGGCAGAATCAATTCGAGAGATAGAACAGTACTCAGCATGCACCTCCCACTGAGGAAGTTATACACAAAAAGAGACAAGAGATAGGTCCCTGAGTTCCCATCAGAGGTACTGCTTGTAGTGTTGTTGCTGCTATTTTTAAAAACAGGTAGACCTGAGCCAACAGGTTAAAGATGCAAGAAATGAGATGCAGTAACTGATAAAGAATGTTTAAAAGGACAGAATTACAAGCTCAGCTCATATCAACATGACGCGATGCTGGGCATGGTGTCTCATGCCTGTAATCCCAACACTTTGGGAGGCTAAGGCAGGTGGCCTGCTTGAGATATTCAAAAATACAGAAATACTAATTAGAAGGCATCCTCTCTACCAGTTTCATTAGTGGAGATTATAGGGTGGACCGATAGGTCAAGGCCAGAATCAATTTGAGAGCTAGAACAGTAATGAGGATACACACCTCCCATTTAGGATGTTCTGTACAAAAAGAGACAAAAGATAGGTCCCTGACTTCCCATCAGAAGTTTTACTGTTGTTGATGCTATTTTTAAAAACAGGTAGACCTGAGCCAACAGGTTAAATATGCAAAAATGAGACAGGGTAATTGATAAATAAAGAATGTTTCAAAGGACAGAATTATGAGCTCAGTTCATATCAAAATGCCTTTACACTAGGCATGGTGACTCGAGCTTGTAATCCCAACACTTTGGGAGGCCAAGGCGGGTGGACTGCTTGAGCTCAGGCGTTCGAGACCAGCCTGGGGAAAATGGCGAAACCTCGTCTCTACAAAAAAATACAAAAATTAGCCAGGCATGGTGGCACATGCCTGTAGTCCCAGCTGCTTGGGAGGCTGAGGTGGGAGGATTGCTTGAGTCCAGGGGGTCAAGGATGCAGTGAACCAAGATTGTGCACTGCACTCCAGCTTGGGCAACAGCATGAGATCCTATCTCCCCACCCTCCCAAAAACTGCCTTTATTTCTAAAAAAATAATTCCACTTTGAATCTCTTTTTTTAACAAATAGTTTCTCAGCATAAAATGTCCACAAATTACTCAATGTTGATAATGTATCTGTTCCATTGTTCAATAACCAAGAAATACATATTATAGCTTTTTTTTTACTTTATCAAGTTAATTAATAAATTTTGGCACAAACTGCGCTTCCTTTTAATGAAATGCAACAAGCAGAGTAAATGCAGAGGAAAGGGAAAGAACGGGTTTTAGAATTATCCAGACCTGGGTTTAAATCATATTTTTAAGAAAAAAAAATTACAACATAATTTGAATATTTAGGTAAGCATAAGTACTTACATATTAAGGGATTTACAAAGGACCTTCTTTTTTTTTTTTTTTTTTTTTTTTTTTTTGAGACAGGATCTCACTCTATCACCCAGGCTGGAATACAGTGGTGCCATCTCGGCTGCATGCAACCTCCACCTCCCAACTTCAAGCGATTCTCCTTCCTCAGCCTCCCTAGTAGCTGGGATTACAGGCTCGCATCACCATGCCCAGCTAATTTTTGTATTTTAGTAGAGACAGGTTTCCACCATGTTGGTCAGGCTCATCTCAAACTCCTGACATCAAGCGATCCACCCACCTCGGCCTCCCAAAGCACCTGGCTCACAAAGGCCTTTTCAATTTAGAGGTTCAACAACTCACCCTAGTTAATAAAGAAGTAGAGCAGGGACCTGAACTTGAGCCTGACTCTAAGGAGAAATGCTTTCACTGCCCTCAAATTGTAATGTCAAACTCTGCCACCTCCCGCAACTTCTGCGCTTCAGGTCCTCATAACACCCTCTTTATAGTTGGCCATGAAGAATTAGAAAGAACAAGTTAACATGTAAGGCAGGAGGATGACCTGAGCCCAGGAGTTGGAGGCTGCAGTGAGCTATGATCGCTCCACTGTACTCCAGCCTGCGTGACAGAGCGAGACCCTGACTTTAAAAAAAAGAGAAAAAGCGAATACATGGATAACACAAAAGCGAGAAGGTCCTCAATAGGTGCTGGTTTCCTTAGTTCCTTCCTATTTCATTTTTGTAATCACTTTCTTAAAACCTTGATCTTACTACACTATGGTGCTGTCTCTTCTATGTTCCTCAGACACCATATGTGTACCCCATCAGCACTTTGCCCCCATGTTACAACTGTTAGCTTACTTGTCTGTTTCCCAATAGTCAGTAAACTCTTCAAGGACCAAAGCCTTTGCGTATCATTAACTTTATGTCTCTAGTTCCCGGTGAATCTGGCATGCAGTAAGTGCTCAATAAGTGTTCCTTGTTTCAACTAATTCTGGTTAATATTTAACCCAAGTGTGCTATCTGCTTAGGTTGCCTCTGTCTAAAATCTTAGTCATTAGGCCCATCAGCATTGTCCCAGATGTCAAAGAGCTAAGGTTTGCCTGCCATGTGCCATCTGTTCTGCTATATGCAATAATTAGTTCAGGGGCCAAAAAACTACATCAAGTTGGCCCACTGCCAGTTTCTGCAAATAAAGTTTTATTGAAACACAGCTGTGCTCATTCATTTGTATCTTGTCTATGGCCACTTTTATGTTACAATGGCAAAGTGGAATATTTGAAGCAGAGACCACTGGGCCTGCAAAGCTTAGTGTATTGCTAGCTGGCCTTTACAAAAAATATTTGCTAGCCTCTGCATTAGTTGGATCCATTCAGTAAATTAACAAACATTAGAATATTTGCTATGAGGCAATTGCTGCCTTTAGATGCTGGATATAGTGTGGTGAACAAAACAGGTACATACCTGACCTTCACAGAGCTTATAATCTAGCAAGCAAAAAAGACAAAACACTCAGATAGTCAAATAAATAAATAAATAAGCAATAATAACACAGGTTGAGCATCTCTAGCTCAAAAATCTGAAATCCAAAATGCTCCAGAATCCAAAATTATCAACTTGATGCTCAAAGGAAATGGTCACTAGAGTATTGCAGATTTCAGATTTTCAGATTAGGGATTCTCAAGCAATTGATATAATGCAAATATTCCAAAATCCAAAAGAAAACATAAAATCCAGAACACTTCTGGTCCCAAGCATGTCAGATAAGGGATATTCAACCGTATAAAATGTGATAAACATGGTATAAGAAAAGTAGATAATACTATTTGAAAGAATAACGAGCCAGCACTGTGGCTTACGCCTATTAATTCCAGCACTTTGGGAGTCTGAAGCAGGTGTATCACTTGAGGTCAGGAGTTTGACACCAGCCTGGGCAACATGGTGAAACCCCATCTCTACCAAAAATTAAAAATTAGGCAGATGTGGTGGTATATGCCTGTAATCCCAGCTATTCAGGAGGCTAAGGTGGGAGGATAGCTGGGACCTGGGAAGTCGAGGCTGCAGTGAACAGTAATGTATCATTGTACTCCAGCCTGGGTGACAGAGCAAGACCCTGTCTCAAAAAAATTTTTTTAGTTAAATTAAACAAATGAAGAATAATAAATGTGAATGCAGAGGAGGCGTACTCTATAATGGGTAGAAGGTGATGTTTCTCTAAGCAGGTGCAATTAAGCTCAGCCCTGAATCACTGTGGGGCAGGGAACCACCACGTGAGGCGCAAGGGCATCCAGCAGAAGGTCCAACAAGAATTCAGGCTGGGAAGAAGGAAAGGGCACAACATGTTCAAAAGAAGGTACAGCTGGAGCAAAACGAGCCAGAGAAAATCTGATAAAACAAGGAAGGAACTGTAGGCAAGGGTTAATACAAATTTTAATTTTTACATTTCTAAAAACCATTTTTATTATAAAGACAATTGCGGGCCGGGCACAGTGGCTCACACCTGTAATCCCAGCACTTTGGGAGGCCGAGGCAGGAGGATCACTTGAGGTCAGGAGTTAAGAGACCAGCCTGGCCAACATGGCAAAACCCCAACTCTATCAAAAATACAAAAATTACCCAGGCATGATGGCACACACCTGTAATCCCAGCTACCCAGGAGGCTGAGGCAGAAGAATCATTTGAATACGAGAGGCAGAGGTTGCAGTGAGCTGAGCATACGCCACTGCACTCCAACCTCAATGGCAGAGTGAGACTCCATCTCAAAAATAAAAATAAAAAGGACAATTGTAGAAAAGGGGCTAATATTTTAGACTCATGAAACTACTCTTCCTTCAGGAATATTCATGACAAGCAAATCCACCTGTAGAAATTACATACACCTTTTACTCAAAAATAAGGACTTTCTTTTCCCATAACTATTTCTAATTCCTTAAACATTTTGATGATTACTTATGACTGAAGCCTTGGATTCAGTGTGATATAAATACTTTATATTTCCAAAACCCTGCTCATCTGATTGATGTAGGACCTTGCGGAGAGGCAGATGAGGGACATGCCCTGCTGGCCTAACCCCAATGCTCCAGCGATAAGAAAAGAAAAGGAGAACAAATTAGTGCATTCAATGCCATACCCTCAATGTCCAGACAGTGATGACAACAGTGAATGCTCAACAAATCATGGTCGATTTTAACTGAATTCTCTTCAAATCCAGTCCAACCTTATGTAAGCATTAATTAGGTAGTGATTCTGTCCCCAAACTCTTCAGCTATTACCATAAAAGAAGCCAATCCATCATCATTCTAAAGTAAATCCCCACCAACATTAAATCTTCAATTAGCCAGAGAACTTGGTCTTTACAGTTTGAATATTTGTTTTTATATTTTATTTTGTTTAAGAGATGAGATCTTGCTCTGTCACCCAGGTTGGAGTGCAGTGGCATGATCAAAGCTCACTGCAGCCTCCAACTCCTGGGCTCAGGTGATCCTCCCAGCTCAGTCTCCCAAGTAGCCGGGACAAGAGGCATGCAACACCACACCCAGCTAATTTTATTTTTTATTTTTCTGGAGATGGGTTTTCACAATGTTATCTAGGCTGGTCTCTAATTCCTGGCCTCAAGCGATCCTCTCACCTTAGCCTCCCAAGTATACTGTTTGAATATTTTAAACATAAAATTAATAAGTAGTACTTCAAAGTACGTAAGATTAGATCATTTTCCTTCAAACTCTGAGGAACTAATAGTGCTTAAGATAAGATCAGGGTATCCTGCAAGGACAGGATACTAGAGACCTGAGTTGGAGTTAGGGGATGTGAAGTCTAGACCTGGTTTTACTGGTTCTCTTAGTAACAGCAACATGGCAGCAGCCAGTCCCAGAATCCCCTAGGCCTCTGGATGTCCCATCTTTGAAGCTTCATCGATGAACCAGATTATTCCCAAGACCCCATTACAACTTCACATGCAATGACTTATAGGCTGGTAAATGTCACAAGACTGAGAACTCAAGTTAAAAGAGTGACTTGAGTGATGAGCTTCAAGGACGAAGAGGGGTTTGATGCAGTCCTCGAGGAATGGGAAGCCTTCCACAGTCGTAAAGCTAAGGTCAAGGCAAATCTCGGCGAAGAGAATCGCTGACTATGCTTTCATTCAGCAAAAACGTTACAGTGGTTCTCCTCTAATGCCTAATACATCAACATGGTTATAATCACAATACACAGAAGCTTTAAATCACATTTAAAACTATTGTTTTAATGGGTTGGGGGAGGAGAGAGCCAGAGCAGTGGCATCCACCTGTGATCTCAGTTTCTTGGCAGGCAGAGGCAGGAGGATTACTTGAGTGCAGGAGTTTGAGACCAGCCTGGGCAACATAATAAGACCACTGTCTCTTAAAAAAAAAAAAAAAAAAAAAAAAAAAATGGTGGGGGGAGCAGGGCAGGGGGAGCAATTTATATCTAGTGCTGGATGGGGAGAGGCATGTGTGCCTACTTCAGTTCTATCTTCAGGGCCTGCTCAACATCAATGTCCTCCATCTTGGTTTTCTTAAACATGCAGTAGGAAATGGAAGTAAAATATTTATTGTTAAAGATGTATGAAAATGTTAAAATGTCTTTGGGGAACTTGTTAAATCAGAGTTCATCAGATATCTCTGGCTGTAATGCTTGGGCTGCCGTTTTTGAGGAGTCCTGAAGCCTGAGAGCTCTTTTTGAAAACCACAGTTATTTGAAACAGAGCATGCTGCTTTTCCTCCAGTGACATTAAATGATGTTGCGATCTCTCAGCGGGACTGCCCCAGCCATCTGTTTTGTGGACTTTTTAGTACAATAGTAAGCTAAATAAGTAGCTGGTGGTGTCCACTGACCCACACCCATAATTACATGCAGAACTGTTCTACTTTGTCATGACCTGCAACTGATGTTTTAATTTTTTTAAGAATTGTATTAATCAAAATGGTTCACGTGCATAGTTCAAAACAACACAAAAGAGGTCCCAAATATGGTTTCTAGGCAAAATTTGCAATGTATCTTCCCATTTTTGCAGATGCGCTGCCTATCTTTTTGGAAGGAGCAGAGAAACCTGAGGAATATTTCATTTAAGGTCAGACAACAGTCACATGCTCTGAAAAACATTTGTTTTACTTGAGAAGAAAAAAATATTAGGTGGTGGGGCCACAGGATTTATAATACTATTAGGGGATTTCTGAGGTATTAGCCATCACAACACCCACTAATATCACACCAGCTAAAGATTCAGCAAAAGCTTGTTGGTATGCCAATCAAACATGATATGAGGACACTGTTCTCTTGCTAATCTGACTTGATGCAGGAGCATATTTGAACTATCTTGTCTAATGTATGATCTGCATATCCTTCAGGCACTCCTCCCTAAATATTGCTCCTTTCAGGCAAGACTTTCATAAATTTTGAAAGGTAGGGAGCACCTGTTTGCATTCCTGGGAAATGTCTGCAGAGTACTTATCTGAAGGTCACAGATACATAGACAGATCCAGCTGCCTTAACATGCAGTTCTAAGGGCAGTTAAGATTCTTCTGTGAAAGCTGGGGCACTTATAAGGATGCAGATTTGAATAAAAAGCCAGCTCGCTGCAGCTTCTGAGAAGCTGAAGGAGACAAGGTCGATATTCTCCTCTGAAAATGAGGCAGACTAATGAATGATCAGGACCCAACGTTCTATTCCATATAATTTGACCATGAGCATCTAAACCTGAAATATACCTGAGGTAAGACTACTCGTACACCTTCAGCCAAACTAAAACACACTTCTACATTCATGACTTACAGCAGTGTTTCTTCCTGTTACATAAAATCAGAGAAAATTATTTCTAATATGGACACCAAAATGTGCTATTTACACAGAGGTGTCCAATTTGTGAAAATTCATCAAGCTCTACACTTAAATGTGTACTTTTTGGCATGCATTTTACTTTTAATAGTTTTATTTACATCTGTATATATACTGTGTGTGCATATATATAGACATAAGTATATAAAATAATAAATGAGGTAATTAAGGTATTGATAGAACCCCAAATGATGAAAAGAAGTGCTTTTCATTGAGGCTTTTCATTTAAAGGCTAGCAATGTCTTCTAGAAAATAATTTCATTCCAGTAGCAATTGCTATCGAATAATCAACAGATATCATCAACGACTCAGTCAACTAGATTTCACCTTTTCATTAATTGAGTTTTCATAAAGATTTGCTTGGATGCTAATTTTATATGTACTCTTGTTCCTGCTTTTAAAAACATGTACACAAACTCTCACTTTTAAAATAAAGAAAGAGAATGGGAAGGAAAAGTATGTGTGGATACTGAAGCCTGAGGATGTTGGAGTCAAACCATTTTTTGAATTTAATACACTTACTTATTAAGTCTTATTCACCTGTTACTACTTCCTATGAAGAATAATGATTTTATTATAGCCCAAATAGAACAACCCAAAATGGTTTGTCTTTGGTTTTTGGTTTTATGGGTTTTTTTTCAGATGGAGTCTCACTCTGCCACCAGGCTGGAGTACAGTGGCACAATCTCGGCTCATTGCAACCTCCACTTCCCGGGTTCAAGCGATTCTCCTGCCTCAGCCTCCCCAGCAGCTGGGATTACAGGCACGCATCACCACGCCCGGCTAATTTTTTTTATTTTTAGTAGAGTTGGGGTTTCACTGTATTAGCCAGGCTGGTCTCGAACCTGACCTCAAGTGATCCACCCACCTCAGTCTCCCAAAGTGCTGGGATTCCAGGTGTGAGCCACCATGCCTGGCCCCAAAATGTTATATTAAATCATAAACAATATTAGCCGATATTAACAGTTCAAAGCCAATCTGGAATCATCAAAAAGAGACTGCAAGTCAACATGCCCTAAATTAACCAGGAAGTTTTTCCCATATCTTATGGTACAATTACAAAAGAATTCTGTCTAGAAAAAGAATATAGCCCAAAAAAGATTAAAGGCATTCAGATCAATGTATTTTGTCAAGATTTCTTAGATGACCTCTTTATTGGTGCCGTTACAAGATAACTGGAGACAAACATAAGCAATTGCTCAGCATAGCCTCTCCTGCAGAGGAGTAACCTCAATGAACTGAGAACATTCTACCCACTCTTACATTCCAGCTCACTCATCCACACATACTTTCATGCTCAAGAGAAATGTTCAGAGACTATAAAAGCAAGGAATTTAAGTCTTCTGCTACTTTAAGGCAAATCGCATCAAGAGAGCTACCACGAAATGCAAACACAATGAAAGAAGTTCCTCTTCTTTGCAGAATGCAGTTATTCTTTGCATTAACAATGTCAAGTTCTGCATCCAATGGACCTCCCAGATTTTTGTTCCTGTCCCTGTACAAATAATCAAAGATGCATATATCTCAGAATGTGGATTAGAAAATACTACAAGCTAAGCATGTTGCTACACACCTGTAGTCCCAGCTACTCAGGACGCTGAGGTCAAAGTATTGCCCGAGCCCACGAGTTCTAGTCCAGCCTGGGTAACATAGATTCCATCTCTAAATGAAACAGACAAAAAAGCTGTGCACAGTGGCTCATGCCTATAATCCCAGTACTTTGAGAGGCCAAGGCGGGCAGATGGCTTGAGTCCAGGAGTTCGAGACCATCGTGAAACCCCATCTGTGTAAAATAACATTTTTTTAAGTACTACATTTGTAGTCACTAAGGCTTCCTAAACTCTGCCCCATATTCTTCAACAACCAAAATAATTTCACACAACATTAACACCACAGAAACAAAATAAATAACATGGTTTCATAAAATGTACTAATATTCTAATAGCCCTCCCATAAATCAGAAGATTCTTTGGCTCCCAGAACCAACAGAACAAATGAAACAGATTTATAGGGCAATCATATCCATCCACCCAGTGTTTACACAGTACCTATACTACCAGACTAAAGTATAACACAGCTCAAATCCTGGACCACATAGGAGGCTGCCTGGATGGCTTTCTCTCTACTGCCTGCTACAGAAAAGGTTAAAAAAAACTAAACACCTCTGAAAATAAACTATCTTCATCACCATCCCTTCCTAGTTTTTTTGTTTATACCATCCAATTCTATATCACAAATAATCAGCACAAATAAGCAACTCTCATTATGTGACTTTCTAGCCATATTTAATACACTTTAGTTCAATTTTATCCTTAGATTTGAAGGTCTCAAGATGGAAACTAGACAGTATTCATCTTTGTAACTGCCCAGAGCCTAACACAGTACCTTCAAATTCTGTAATCAGAATTCAATACATCTGGATGAAATCAGCTTAAAATGTTCATAATCCAGATTTAGTAAAAGGCATTGTTGAACGTGAAAATGTTCCCACTGAAGAACAAGACATTTGGCTGCAATTATCACCTCTAAGCTGACATCTCCAGTTCTGCCCTACCCCAGATCCACCATATAAACAAATATTACCTCACTTAATGTGTAGGCATCTCAAGCACAACATGCTTGAAAACGAGCATGTCTTTCCACTACCTCCCCAAGCCCTGCTCTTCTGCCAACATACCTTCTTCTCCCTGAAGAGCATGACAGTCCACCTAGATGCCCAAGGCAGAAATCTTAGGCGTGCCATTGAGTCCTATCTCTCCTTTACCTCTTACATCCAACCAATGACCATGTCCTGTCACCTTCCTAATATTTTTTTTTTTTTTGAGATGGAGTCTCTAGCTATCACCCAGGCTGGAGTGCAATGGCACAATCTCCGTTCACTGCAACCTCCACCTCCTGGGCTCAAGGGATTCTCCTGCCTCAGTCTCCTGAGTAACTGGGATTACAGGTGCACACCACCATGCCTGGCTAATTTTTGTATTTTTAGTAAAGACGGGGTTTCATGGTGTTGGCCAGGCTGGCCTCAAACTCCTGACCTCAAGTGATCCGCCCACCTTGGCCTCCTAAAGTGCTGGGATTATAGGCATGAACCACCTCGCCTGGCCTTGTCACATGCTTTTTACAACAAGCATAAACATTACCAAGTGGCAAGATGTTATGAAGACATTAATAAATATTTAGCACTGGTTAGGCTATCAAAGTAATCTAAAATAGCCCATCCCAGATGGAACTTACAGCTGAGATGAGAAATAGCTTCTATATACAAGGTAGAAAACAAACAAGATAACATTACATAAAGATAAACAGAATACTATATTGCTATAAGAGCCTGTGAGTTAGATACAAGATGACATTACGTAAACAGAATACTATATCACTGTAAGAGTCTGTGAGTTGGATTACTAAAGGATCAATAGAATGTAAGCAAAACAGAAGACGCTACAGATGAAAAACTACGGAGGCATCCACACATGGGCATGTTTTTCAGTCATGTTCACATAGGTTTGATATGAGGGGAAAGGAATCAAAGGACAAAGCCACTGATCTGATCACAGAACAGGTTTATGTTTTGAAAAGTTTAAAGCTGACTATTTTGAGAGCAGCACGTAGGGAGAAAAATGGGATCTGGGTGATGGGATTTAGACTTGATAGGATTAGGAATAATCGCCTTATCTTTGACTGTGCCAGCTACAGGACTTGACACATATTCTATGATTTAAAACCTACTACAGGCCAGGTGTGGTGGCTCTTGCCTATAATCCCAGCTCTTGAGGAGGCCAAAGCAGGAAGATCACTTGAGCCCAGGAGTGTGAGACCAGAGCGGACAACATAGCGAGATGCTGTCTCTACAAATTTTTTTTTTTAATTAGCCTAGTGTGGTGACACCCATCTGTGCTCCCAGCTATTTGGGAAGCTGAGAATAGCTTGAGTCTGGGAGGTCAAGGCTGCAGTGAGCCGTGACAATGTCACTGCACTTCTACCTAGGAGACACAGCAAGATACTGTCAGAAAGAAGAAGGAAGGAAGGAGGGAGGGAGGGAGGGAGGGAGGGAGGGAGGGAGGGAGGAAGGAAGGAGAAAGAAAAGAAAGAAAGGCAGGTAGGCTGGCAACTACAACCCTGGAGAGAGAGGAGAGAGAGAGAGAGAGAGAGAGAGAGAGAGAGAGAGAGAGAGAGAGAGAGAAAGGAAACGAAGAGGGAGAGGGCGAGGAGAGGGAAGGAAGCCTACTACAACCCTATCATCTAAATACTACTACTAGTGTATTATCTTACTCATGAGGGAACTAAGTCCAATCTTTTTGCTTCCTGGGCCACACTGGCAGAACTGTCTTGAGCCACACAGAAAGCACACTAACACTAATGACATCTGATGAGCTAAAAAAAAATCACAAAGACAATCTCATAATGTTTTAAGAAAGTTTAGGAGTTTGTGTTGGGTCGCATTCAAAGCCATCCTGGGCTGTATTCGGTCCATGGCCGCAGGATGGATCGGCTTGATTTACAACATATTTAAGGTCATACAGTTGGCAGAACTACGGTTTGAATATAGGAACTTCAGAGCCTTTACAAGTCCACAAAGAAGTCCTCTGTAAAAATGATGTTATGCAAGGAATGCTTTAAAACCTAATAACAGGGTACAGGGTAAACTGAAGGCTGCATATATACTCGGCAAAGCAGCAGCTGTAGTAATCTAGGTCAGAAGTGAGCATAATTAGACTAGAATGATAGTGCTGAGATTAGAATACAAGAGATCAGTGTGCAAGAGAATATTAAAGGGAAAAAAGCAGGTCTGAAAGTGAAAAATTAAGGAGGTGTTGGGATTCAAAGGTTAAGTCCACAGTTCCGAATCTTAGATATGAAAAGAATAATGGTACCCTAAACAGAAAAGGAGTCCATAAAAAAGTGGACCTATTTTTCCATTTTTGATCTTTTAAGTGAGATGAAGAGCTATCCACATAAAAATGTCCAACAGACAACCAGGGCAATGAAACCAACGCTTGGCTAGAAGAATAGGGCCAGGCTGGTCGCGGTGGCTCACGTCTATAATCCCAGCACTTTGGGAGACCGAAGCAGGTGGATCATGAGGTCAGAAGTTCAAGACCAGACTGGTCAACATGGTGAAACCCCATCTCTACTAAAAAATACAAAAATTAGCCGGGTATGGTGGCACATGCCTGTAGTCCCAGCTACTCAGTAGGCTGAGGCAGGAGAATTGCTTGAACCAAGGAGGCGGAGGTTGCAGTGAGCCAAGAATGCACCACTGTACTCCATCCTAGACAAAAGAGTGAGACTCCATCTCAAAAAAAAAAAAAAAAGAAGAAGAAAAAGAAGAAGAACAGGGCCAGACTAATATTATAAATATCAATTTTATATCCATGCATATTTCTTAAACCAAAGAGAATATTGTTTTAATATAGAAAAGTAACACTGTTACCAAAAAAAGAAAAATAAAACTTTTAATAGCATAACACTTTCCCACACAATAACAAGTTCCCAAAGTGGCCCTAGCAACAGCACTTCTATGTATGTTAGTACAAGTCAAAAACTCCCTGCCTCCTACTCAAGTCCTTTGCAAACGATTCCACACCCACTGCATTATCTTTGCAGCATCTTTTTGGAACACAAAATATTAAGACAGCCTGCTAAAATACATATGGAAGTTTCTGCCAAACATCAGGCTTTCAGCTTACTGGGGGTATCCATTTTTAAATTTCTAATCAATTTGAGACATAGAAACAATGATTTTTAGGAAATGTTAGTGGTACTGATGGATTTACATGAGCAACCAGGTACTTAAAGAGGATACCTGCAAACACCATAAAAAAACTAAAACGTCATCTGGTTTCTGTATCATCATGGCTAGATATTATCAAAATAGATAAAATTTTGAAAGCAAGTAATAGAATGAAACACAGTGTATCATTTAGTATAATGAACACATAACACTGTACAGACCCTTAATGTTAATGAAATATCCATATATAGTAAAAGTAAATTTATAAAAAGATAAAAGGATATATATAAATTCATATTAACAACTCTTCTAAGAGAGATCCAAGATGGCTGATGATTAGCAGCTCGGGCACGTACCTCCCAGTGAAAGCGCAAAGAACGAGAGGACGCCACACTTTCAGACGAATATTTGTTGCTCACGGACCAGGAGATTCCCAGTGGAGGAGTCCCACGGGTCGCCAGAGCGACTCTTGTGGCCGGCGTGGTGGTTTTGCTGGTGCCTTAGCACACCAGTTCTTGGTGCAGAGTCCGGAGATTCCCGGGCAGAAAAGCACCATCAATCTTAACACCGCTGTTTTGGCCGGCTCAGTGGATTGCTCAGATCTCGGCGCAGGGAATCAACAAGTTGGACGTCAGAGACCCAGTTAGAAAGCCGGTAATTATAAAGACGACAGACGGACAAATATATAATGAAGGGAAGAAACCAGCGTAAAAAGGTAGAGAATACTCAAAATCAGAATGCCTCTCCCTCTACAGGGGATTGCAATTCCTCATCAGTAACGGAACAAGGCTTAATAGATTACACGTGTGTTCCAATAACAGAAGCAGGTTTCAAAACGTGGGTGATAAGAAACTTCTGTGAATTAAAAGAACTTGTTCTAACCCAATGCAAAGAAACTAAGAACCTTGAAAAAAGGTTTGACGAACTGTTAACGAGAATGGACAATTTAGAGAAGAATATAAGTGAATTGATGGAGCTGAAAAACACAACACGAGAACTTCGCGAAGCATGCACAAGTTTAAACAGTCGAATTGATCAAGCAGAAGGAAGGATGTCAGAAGTCAAGGACCAGCTCAGTGAAATGAAACGAGAAGACAAGAATGCAGAAAAAAGGATGAAAAGGAATGAGCAAAGTCTCCAGGAAATATGGGACTATGTGAAAAGACCTAATTTACGTTTGATAGGTGTACCTGAATGTGATGAAGAGAATGAATCCAAGTTGGAAAATACTCTTCAGGATATCATTCAGGAAAATTTTCCCAACCTGGCAAGGCAGGGTAATATTCAACTCCAGGTAATACAGAGAACACCACAAAGATATTCTTCAAGAAGACCAACCCCAAGGCACATAATCGCCAGATTTATTAGGGTTGAAATGAAGGAGAAAATACTAAGGGCAGCCAGAGAGAAAGGTCAGGTTACCCATAAAGGGAAACCTATCAGACTTACAGCAGATCTCTCAGCAGAAACCCTACAAGCCAGAAAAGAGTGGGGACCAATATTTAACATTCTTAAAGAAAAGAACTTTCAACCCAGAATTTCCTATCCAGCCAAACTAAACTTTATGAGTGAAGGAAAAATTAAATCTTTTGCGAACAAACAAGTACTTAGAGAGTTCACTACCACCAGGCCTGCTTTACAAGAGCTTCTGAAAGAAGCACTATACATATAAAGGAACAACCAATATCAGCCTTTCCAAAAATATATCAAAAAGCAAAGAACTTTAACACAATAAAAAATTTACATCAACTAATGGGCAAAACAGCCAGCTAGCATCAAACGCCGGTATTAAACCTATATATATTTTAATTGGATAAAAAGCCAAAACCCATCGGTATGCTGCATCCGGGCCCATCCTACATGCAACAATACACAAAGACTCAGAGAGAAGGAGGAAGATTTACCAATTAAACAGAGAGTAAAAATAAACTAATAAACAAAAAGCAGGAGATGCAATTCTCGCCTCTGATAAAGTAGACTTTAAAGCAACAAAGATCAAAAGAGGCGAGGAATGACATTACATAATGGCAAAAGGATCAATGTAACAAGAAGAGCTAACGATTCTATAGATCAACGAGATAGAAAATTAACAAGGATATTCAGAACTTGCACTCAGACCCGGAACAAGTAAACTTAATAAACATTTATAGAACTCTCCACTTCAAATACACAAAACATACATTACCACCTCACACCTATTCCAAAGGTGACTATATAATTGGAAGTAAATCACTCCTCAGTAATCGCATAGCATTTCATAGGTTTAAATTAAATATTGGTTGGCTGTTTGTTATCTTCTTCCCTTATTCCTTCCTGACCACATCATTAAGTATAATTATCAGTATAAAAGAGCTTTTCAATACCCATTACTAAATTGCATTCTAGCCTGGGCAAGAAAGCAATACTCCCATTCTCTCTCCCTCTTTCTTTTCCTTCTCCCTCCTCCCCATTCTCTCTCTCTCTTTCGCTTCCTTTTTCCTCCTTCCTATTCTCTCTCTCTCTAAAAAAAAAAAAAAAAAAAACTCTTCTGAGAAGAGAAGGAAAGAGAACTAGAAAGAGGAACAAAGTATATTTCAAACATTATTTGTAACATTTCGTTTATTCCATATTTTTAAAATCTGAAAAAAAAAACACACCAAAATGTTAACATCTGTTAATTGGAGGTAAAGGTCATAGGTTGTTTATTGTATTCTCTTTGCCATTCATTATTTCTGAAATGTTACCCAAATTTAAAAAAGAAGGAAAGAAAAGGATCCATATCTCTCGCCTAATGAAAATATCACATGAAACATATCTGACATATTCTGCCTGAATAACTCCAGGGTGAACAGGGTGAAGCAAGCAGCCAATTTCTATTTTGGACTCGACATCTATTTCTTGAAATAGAAATGGCATAATTAGCAGATCTAAATGCTGGTTTGATCTCCCGGAGTGAATCTACAGGGTGGGGCTTAACTACGGGCAAGTTTTCCAGTGGCAGCAGCTAGGCAAGGGCACTAAGCCTCAGTATCTCGCTAAGAGGAAGATTCGGGAAAGAGGAAGCTGCTAAAAGTTCTCCCAAATAAATCCAATGTCTTCCCTCCTACCCCAATCATTCTCTTGTTCCCTTTCCAAGTCCTTCCTTAAGTCACCGATAGAGACATTCTGCAGGTTAGTGGATCTTTTTGCTTCTAAGAGGTGAATCTCTGATTAGTCTTTTGGGTTTGTCATTGGCTCACTACAGAAATGCACAGCAAGTTCTTTAAGAACTCCGCCGGGCATAGTGGCTCCCATCTGTAATCCCAGCACTTTGGGAGGCCGAGGCAGGTGGATCACCTGAGGTCAAGAGTTTGAGACCAGCCTGGCCAACATGGCAAAACCTCATGTCTACTAAAAATATAAAAATTAGCTGGGTATGTGGGGGGGCACCTGTAGTCCCAACTACTCTGCAGGCTGAGGCAGTAGAATTGCTTGAACCTGAGAGGCAGAGGTTGCAGAGAGCCGAGATTGTGCCACCGCACTTCAGCCTGAGTAACAGAGCAAGACTCTGTCTCAAAAAAAAAAAAAGAAAGAAAGAAAGAAAAGAAAAGAAAAGAACTTCATGTCTTCTTGCAATATCACTTTTATCCGTACAGGCATCAGGGATGTAAGTTTAAGGACAAAAATCCCTGCCCTCAAAGACACGTCTATTAATTTTCCTTTCACTCAATTTCTTAGTCTTAAAATGTTCCCACCAATAAACCCAAGAAAAATCAAGTCTAAACTGTGGCTAAGTGATTCCTTAGAATTATTATGACCATCATGAGTCAAGGTAAGAACGAGGTGTAAGACGAGGCTATTTGAACAGGGCAACCACTTAGGAAGGTCTGTGTCTCCCTAACGTGCCCAAGCCACCACTGGTAAACCAGGACAATGGGACATTACAGAGAACAAGGAGGAATGCATGCTCATTCATGTGTGACTGCACTTCTTCTTACCAGAGATTAAGTTCGGCAACTGCCAAGACTGCTACACTTAAGAGGACAAAAATAAAGGAAACATACTGTGTACCTGTTCTATATTTGTTTTAGGAACAACACGATGTAAAGAAGTTATATAGTCATTCCTCTGTATATGTGGGAGATTAGTTCTAGGACTTCCCCCGACACCAAAATGTGCTGATGCTCAAATCCCTGATATAAAATAACCCAGTGTTTGCAAATAACCTGTGCATATCCTCCTGTACACTTTAAATCATATCTAGATTACTTAGAATACCTAATACAATGCAAATACTATGCAAATAGCTGTTATATTGTTTAGGGGATTATGACAGGAAAAAAAGACTGGACATGTTCAGTACAGAAACGGCCATTCATTTTTTTCATATTTTTGATCTGCCGTTGGTTGAATTCAGATGCAGAACCCACACACACAGGGGGCTGACAGTATAGTGATGTCATACGCAGTCCAAGCTTCAGGAACAGAATTCGTTTCAACAGGGTTTAGGCATAAAAAAAATTGGTGTGGTTTCTAGTACTCTTAACTCCAGATTAATAATAGCAACAGAGTAATAAAGTTTCCCAGAATCAAGGACTCCTAAAGGCAGGCTAGGGCGTGGCCTAGAGAAGGTGCAACAGCCAAGACCCAGATCATCTCAGACCCTGGGAAATCACAGACCAGACAAAGGTCACATGCGACCTCCACATACGGGGTCAAACTGTCCCACGAGAAACGAGTGGGCATGTTCCTGGCAAAGCAATACAGGGTGCCAATTTAGACAAAAAGAGAAAGAAAATTCATACCTTGAACACATTACTGCATCTGACTAGAGTGGCGGGTATGTAAAAGAAAAATAAGAGTAATGGAAAATACCATATAGAGGCCTCAATATGATAGGTTTGAAAGGCAAACTGTGTAATTTAGATTCAGTGTGGTAGATCCAAAGAATCGATTTTTTTTTTTTTTTGAGACAGGGTCTCATTCTATCACCTGGGCCAGAATACAGTGGTACACTCTTGGCTCACCACAACCTCCTCCTCCCAGGTTCAAGCAATTCTCCTCCTTCAGCCTCCCAAGTAGCTGGGATTACAGGTGCATGCCACCACACCCGGCTAATCTTTGCTATTTTTAGCAGAGATGGGGTTTTGCCACATTGGCCAGGCTGGTCTCGAACGCCTGACCTCGAGTGATACGCACACCTTGGCCTCCTAAGGGATTACAGGCATGAGCCACTGCACCCAACCCAATGGTCATTTCTAAAAACAAAGATGACTTCTCTACCAACACACAATGAAGAGGTAATGAATATCTGCTCAAAGAAGGTAGCAGCAGTTACTCAGATAGAAGAATGACAACATGAGACACTATGAGTAGGAAGAGATGACAATATCAGGTTACTGACCAGACAGCAGAGATGGAAAAAAAAAAAAACTAAACAGCTTTTCTAGGGTATTTAACCAACAGTACTGTTAATTAATAATGAATAGCAACTCCAATTTACTGACCTTTGGTATGTGGCAGACACTGCACTAAATACTTCTCATGTGTATTTAGTGCAGTGCCTGGCACATACCAAATGTGGATTTAATTCTCACTACCAACTTTTGTGGTAGGTACTCTAATTAGCCTGTTTCAGATAAGAAAACGGAGGCTTGGAGAGAATAAATAACTTGTCTAAATTCATAAGACCAGCAATAAGCAGGACTGGAATTTGGAAGCCAGCGTGTTTAGTTTTACAGTCTACATTCTTAACCATCAGGACATATGGCCATAAGGTTTTCAGTTGCATGCCCAGGGCAATGTATACCAATTAAGCAAGGAAGAGAGCTGTGGAAACCGACCTCGCAGGACACTGGAAGGCTACAAGCAGAGTCATTGTTAAGAACACCCAACCCTTCTGTATCTTCACAAAAGAGCTTTTGGTCTTGAAGAAGCTAAATTTCGTTCAAAGCCTAGGAGAACCTGCTGTTCATGAACATCCCCATAAAAGGAAGTGCACAGATGGCTCCTGTTAGTTCCACTGGCACTGTGATGTAATCTCTGACATTATCACAGGCAGTTGTGTGCCTCACTGGGAACCAAGGGGCCACAGAAAGGTACACCTCAGTATATTATCTCTTTTCCAGTGAATGTGGGTGCCCGATTCCAGGGTGGCTCAGGACCCTTGGCTAATTTAATAGGAACTTGAGCCTCATCGACAGTGGATGTGGGAATGTTCTCTTCCTACCAATCTGCGTACCACTTAAAAATGCTTACAGCTGGCTTTGGAGGAAGAGCAGTTAAAATCAAATGTACTCACTCTGAGATATTCACATATCCAGGATATAGCCACTGAGCAATGCAAATCTGCTACAGCAAATTAGGGCTCAGGTGGATTCACTGAACTGGAGCTCATTAAAGCCACAGACAGTTTAGAGGCCACTCAGACAGAAATTATAGCTGAAACCAAGACAATGGGTAAAGACACAATTCGGAATGTAGGGGTGAGTAACTGGATCAAGGGCTGAAATCACTCCCACAGTTAAGGGACAGGAGCATAAAGAAAACCAGTGGCAGAAACCAAGAAGAAACCAGAAATGGAGGAACTAAGTTCCCCATCACCAGTCATCAAATCTTCTCCCTTACACTGTTCGGATCTGTGTTAAATCTATCCATGCCCTACCACCCCTTACTCCTTAGTTCAGTTCCTCACTATTGCCTGCCTGTTCTGTGTCAGTGACCTCCTCTCAACCTGACCCCACTACACAATTCAGTGAATTAACTAAATTCCATATATGATCATGACTGGAAAATCCTATAGCCTGTGCCTCAACCTGAGGTAGTGTGTGGATAGGGGTAGGCATTAAAAAAAGATACCTCTTTCTGGTGTGTCAGTTGCACACAATGGAAAGTGACTTTTAATCTTGTACATGAAACATACAATTTCACAACAATTTCACGCTTGCAGTGGGCTACTTTTCAATGTGTCCCAACCTTCTCCTGGGAAGAGATACATGTTGGTGGAATAACTTAAGGCACTGGTCAAAATAGGTGGGACTTACGCTTATCCAAATTATGTGAAGGAGCCAAAGAAAGATTAAAGACGCATACAGGAGAGGAAACTTCCAATATGAATTCAAATCCCACAGTTCTCATGCATTGGTCTCTGATGTACAGAAGAATGGGTAACCTGCGTTTGAATCCTGGCTCTACCAGTTCCTAGTTATATGACCCCAAAGGCAAATCACCTAACTTCTCCCTGACTCCGCTTTTCTATTTGTAAATGAAAATGGCAATACTCAAAGGACATCTAGGGAGGGTTTGCAGAGCACAGCACCTGGCATACAGTAAAGAACCAAGAAATGACAGCTCTTCTCTGTAAACACCAAGCCTGAACCAATCTATTAAAGCATTCCAATGGCCAATGCTTTATTTTATTTGAGACAGAGTCTCACTCTGCTGCCCAGGCTAGAGTGCAGTGGCACAATCTCGCTTCACTGCAGCCTCTGCATCCCAGGTTCAAACAACTCTCCTGCCTCAGCCTCCCAAATAGCTGGGATTACAGGTGCCCACTACCACACTTGGCTAATTTCTGTATTTTTAGTAGAGACGAGGTTTCACCATATTGGCCAGGCTGGTCTGGAACTCCTGACCTCAAGTGATTCACTCATCTCAACCTCCCAAAGTGCTGGGATTACAGACGTGAGCCA
Organism: Aotus nancymaae; assembly: GCF_030222135.1. Classification (NCBI taxonomy): domain Eukaryota; kingdom Metazoa; phylum Chordata; class Mammalia; order Primates; family Aotidae; genus Aotus; species Aotus nancymaae. The sequence goes on along the minus strand of NW_026988492.1, from coordinate 7,117,959 downwards.
CCACACCTGGCCCCCAAAGCTTTTATTCATTCCAAAATTGTTATTAGACAGGAAAATGTCTATTTTGATAAGCAGCCTTGCCATATCATTCATAGCCTGTCCCAAAGGCTACTTTTAGCCATATGCAAAAATAGAGTAAATTTTTTTTTTTTTCTTTTGAGACAGAGTCTCACTCTGTCACCAGGCGCCAGGCTGGAGTGCAGTGGCACGACCTTGGCTCACTACAACCTCCGCCCCCCGGGTTCAAGCAATTATCCTGCCTCAGCCTCCCAAGTAGCTGGGACTACAGGCGCACAGCACCACGCCCAGCTAATTTTTATGTATTTTTAGTAGAGACGGGGTTTCACCATGTTGGCCAGGATGGTCTCAATCTCTTGACCTCATGATTCGCCCGCCTCGGCCTCCCAAAGTGCTAGAATTACAGGCGTGAGCCACCGCACCTGGCCAAATAAGAGTAAATTTAAATAACCAGTTCCAGATCCATCTGGAAATTAGAAGCACCCAGGAATAACAGAAGCCAAGTCAAAATCACTTTAGTTATCATTTATTAAGTGTAAGACACTGAACTGAAAACAACTGAACAGATCTCGGTAGTGAGATTCATAGTCCGTACGGTCACCAATGATTAAATAAAGTACTTTACTGAAGATACTGCTCTGAAATGCACATGAGAGGAAGCACACAGGAAAAGCCAGTGTCACCACAATCCCTGCTGATCAAGGACAGCTGCTAACCAGTTCCCAGGAGAAGTGCACAAATATACACAGACATTTAAATAATCTTTTCTTGTCTAGGCACCAAGTCTTGTGTATTCAGCAATCACTCAAATTATGAGAAGGAATTCAGGAAGGGAGGAGCAGCTTAAAAACAGGTCTGGCCTGAAGCAGGAGGACCTGTTTCAAGCTACAGGCAGCATTAGCAGGAAGAAGCCAGTGAAAAGCCTGTAGCTGAAGGCTCAAGAAAGTTGCATTCCCTTCCATTCTCCTCTCACCCTAATTCCAATAGGACATCTTCAGTCCCATCTGACTGCCTTGTACATAATAGGTTTCACTGATTGCTTCCCTTTTTTCTAAAGGAAACTTTATCTGATTTTTTATCAGCCATTTCTCAAAACTATGAATTTTAAAGAGGGGGGAATATTGGAGTAAATAGAACTTTTGTTTGTCATTCCACGCATGGAATGACTGTAACAAATCTATGTGATAAGAACAGATGTCAACTTTTCACCTACTCTATTATACTACAAGAACCTTGAAGGCACGGATGCTTTATACATTTTTGGATCTGCTCTCAAAATACAACATAAGATACATAAAAGGATAATTACATGCAATGAATACATCATTCTAAAAACAAGAACAAGTATTTTAATTTTTGTTTGTTTCTTGATTTTTGTTTTTTTGAGACGGAGTCTCGCTCTGTCGCCAGGCCGGAGTGCAATGATGCAATCTCGGCTCACTACAACCTCCAACTCCTGGGTTTCAGCCATTCCCCTGCCTCAGACTCCCAAGTAGCATGGGACTACAGGTGTGTGGGACTACAGGCATGAGCCACCACGCCCTGCTAATTTTTTGTATTTTAGTAGAGACGAGGTTTCACTATGTTGGTAAAGATGATCTCGATCTCCTGACCTCATGATTCACCCACCTCAGCCTCCCAAAGTACTGAGCCATCGTGACCAGCCAAATGTTTTAATTTTTTAAAATTTCAATTTAACAGCTCCGAGATGTCTCTGCCATTATTTTTTTATTTCAAGTGAATTAAGCTACTTTCAGAATATAACAAAAGGACTTTTCTATTAATAGTTTCCTTTAGATTTGCTTCTAAACACCAGTGCAATTTAGCTTGGTGTTTCCAAGAAAAATGATGTAGAGACCAATTTAATTTACACATCCTGAACGGTCCTGTTCTATAATCTAAGGAACCAATTCATAATATTGAAAACTGATTTCAAAAACAAACAAAAAGAAAGAATCAGGCATCTAACCTACCTTTTCTGTACTAACTAGATATCAAAGAGTTTATGAGGGAAAGTTTCTCTTTATAAAAATATTCTAATAACTAAAAAACAATAAAAATATCAGATAAAATAATGGATCTAGGCAATGGTTATCAATGGTCATGAACACTACAAAAATCAAGACAATCAATATCACCTGACAGTGGTGAGACGTACAGGCCACTAGGTACAAAGCAGTTTTGCCAAAAAAGAGAAATTGAATCAAATCAAGATCTGATTACTATTTACAGGAAATAAAAGAACATAAGAACATGTTAAACCCTTCATTAAATAAAAAGCATTACAACAGGTGGTAGCCTGGGTTTTTTTTTATTTAATTATGATGACCAAACAAATATTTCTTGAACAGAACATTTCTTCATGTTCTCTTTCATTATCTTCGTCTTAAAAGATGAGGAAAGTCTGTCAAGTGTAAGTATGTTTATGGATGTATTTATTTATTGTGATAAGGCAAAAAGTACAACTTTGTACATGTCAGGAGTCGCCTATCTCAAAAACATTTTCTTTCCTAGTGTTACTAAACATCCTTTCACTTAGAAAACTACAGCACAGCTGACCAAGAAGTAGCCGGTCCCTGCTTCTAAAAGGACAACTTTAGGAGTGATAGATAAGCAAAGGAGAAGCTGGATGCAGTTGAGCGAGAGACAGATCACTGTAAGGAGCCCACCTTCAACTGAACTGACAAGCCAGCTGCTCCCAAAGTGCTTCAAGACACCCTGGGGGTCCTCAGGCACCTTTCGGGATGTCCATGACATCAAAACTATCATTATAATGGTCATTCACAACTTTCATAGACCGACATGAAGCACTGATGATAATCAAAGCAAGGGTGTGTAAAACTGCTGGCCCCTTAGCATGAATCAAGGCAGTGGCACCACCAGTATAGGTCATCATGACCACTGTGAGCTTGCAGTGGAAAAAAAAGGAAGGTATAAAAATATCCTTGATGAAACAGTGAACATTAGCAATTGCGTGAAATCTCAACCCCTCAGTACGTGCCTTTTTTTAATACTCTTTGTGCTGAAATAGAAAGTTCACAGGAAGGAGTTGTGTGGCATACTGAAGTATGGAGGTTGTCTCAAGGAAAAGAATTTATGCCAACTGTTTGATCAGCAAGCTGAACTAGCAGCTTTTTTTGTTTACAGAATATCATTTTTACACGAAATAAACACTGAAAGTATTAGTATTGAAAGTTAGGTATTTGGCACTTTCTCAAAAGCAAAATGAGCCTGTTGCTTAAACAAAAAAAAAAAAAATCACAGACCTATTTGTTGCCAATATAAAAGTCAAGCCATCAAACAAAAATTAGATACTCAGAAAAACTGTATCTGCCACCAAGAGTGTGACAGCTTTCCCAATATGCAGACAGTTAATAAGATGACGTCGTGTACTTTAAAATTTGTAGAGGGTAGATCTTGTGTTAAGTGTTTTTAACACAAACAAAATAAAAATAAAACACAAGGACACAAGGAAACTTTGGAGGTGATGGACACGTTTATCACCTGGATTGTGGTGATGGAAAATGTAATATACATTAAAGTTTATTTGCAGCGTGGAATCTGAAACCGTATCAGTAAACTTTTCTCACTTTGTTGTATTTAAATCCATTGGTCTATCTTTCATTTTGGATCTTTCTTACTCATGCATAATTAGGAAAATATTGGCTTATGGACTTAAATGTTAGCATATTTTATAATACCAAATACAGGAGTGTATACTTTTGTCCAAACTCACCAAATTCTATAGGTTGATTATAAAAAATTTTAAAGAAAATATTTGCATACATCTATACAACATGCTTGTGTTTTAAGCTGTGTTATTACAAAAGAGTCAAAAAGTTAAAAACCAGCCAGGCACAGTGGCTCACGCCTGTAATCCCAGCACTTTGGGAGGCTGAGGCAGGCTAATCACAAGGTCAAGAGATCGAGACTATCCTGACCAACATCATGGCTGTACTAAAAATACCAAAATTAGCTGGGTGAGGTGGAGCACACCTGTAGCCCCAGCTACTCAGGAGGCTGAGGCAAGAGAATCGCTTGAACCCAGGAGGCAGACATTGCAGTGAGCTGAGATCACGCCACTGCACTCCAGCCTGGCAACAGAGCAAGACTGTGTCTCGGAAAAGGAAAAAAAAAGTTTAAAACCACTGAAAAGTTTATAAAGCAAAAAAGGTAAGCTAAGCTTAGTTTATTGTTAAAGGAAAAAATACTTTTTAGATGAATGTAGTGTCACCTAGACATAGTGTTTATAAAGTCTACAGTAGTTAATGTACAGCCATGCCTTAGGCCTTCACATTCACTCACCACCCACTCACTGACTCACCCAGAGCAACTTCCAGTCCAGACACATGCAAAGTGTCCTATGCAGGTAGACCATGTTTAATCTTTTCTACCATATTTTTACTGTACCTTTTCTATGTCTACAGACGTTTAGATATACAAATGCCATCATGTTCCAGTTACCTACAGTATTCAGGACAGTAACCTTCTGCACAGGTTTGTAGCATAGGAGCAATAGGCTATCCCATATAGCCTAGGTGTGTAGTAGGCTATGTTATCTACGTTTGTGTAAATGCAGTCTGCGATGTTCACACAAGGATGAAATCACCTAATGACACATTCCTCAGAACATATCCCTGTTAAGTGATGCATAGCATATGTGTATATATGTAAGATTCCCCTACACCAGGGAAAATAGACAATAGAGAATAAAACAGGAAAAAAATTGGCATTCACAATAGAAACAAAAGCTGAAATGACTAGGAATTACTGTAACAAAGAAGATGAGATCATTACAGAAAAAGAAATTTGACCTCCATTGAATAAAACATAAATACTACTGATGAGTGATTTCCACTTGAGACATAGATCAGTATCACTGGAGGAGGTTTAAGAAATACAACTGCTGGACTCCACTGCCTAGAGATTACAATTCAGTTCCTCTGTGGTCAATAGGATATATGGTTTTTAAAAGCTACCTAGTAAATTCTAATATAAAACCATGGTTGAAAACTACCAGTTTAAATATATTTTTAAAAGAACACAGGAGGGACTCATTCTTCTAGATATCAAGATAGATAGGCCGGGGGCAGTGGCTCATGCCTGTAATCCGAACACTTTGGGAGACCAGGGCTAGCAGATGGCAAGGTCAAGAGATCCAGACCATCCTGGCCAACATGGTGAAACCCCATCTCTACTAAAAATACAAAAATTAGCTGGGTGTGGCGGTGTGCGCCTATAGTCCCAGCTAATCAGGAGGCTGAGGCAGGAGAATTGCTTCAATCTGGGAGGTGGAGTTTGCAGTAGGCCGAGATCACACCACTGCACTCCAGCCTGGCAACAGAGCAAGACTCTATCTCAAAAAAAAAAAAAAAAAAAAAAAAAAAAAAAAAAAAGATACATAAACAAGTTGTAGCAATAAAAATAAAAGCAAAAGCCACTGTGAAATTAGAACGGAAACAGACAAATTGATCAGAACAGAGCAGGGAGCCTAAAAAGGTGAGACAGAGAATATGTATATGTGTCTGAGTGTGTGTGAATACAAGTGTGTGGATCTTAATATATGATACAGGTAGCATCACAAACCACTAAGTTATTTAGCAAATGAGATATGGGAAAATTGGCTTGCCATAGAAGAAAATGTAGAAACATAACTTTGGTAAATATGAATGGATATTTCCTACACAAGACCCTGAAGGTAAAAAAATGGATGGATCATAACAAAATTAAAGATTCATTTTAAAAAAAGTTTCACAGAAAAAAATCCAACACATAAAAAACTAAGATGTGTATATCATTTAAAATCTAACGAGAAAAAGAAGAAAACTGCTAAAATTTTTCTTGGAAAAAGAAGAAAACTACTAAAAATTAGGGCAGAAAAATGGGAAGGAGATACAAAAAGCTAACAGAAAAAGAGGCAAAGGACATATAAATGCTCAACTCACCCAAGGAAAAACCCACACAGTATACAATAGATACCCCACTGCATTAGTAATCAGACACTTGCAAATAAGAACAGTAACATACCACTTTGCGCTGGATTGCTCCATCTGTTGCATCAGATTGGAAAAATTATAAGGTCAGAAAATGCCACATGCCAGCAAGAATGCAGGAAGCAGCAGCTAGTGAGAGTGTCAACGAGATAACAATCTGGCCGTCCTTAAGGGAATTATGCACACACCAGAGAGTGAGGGTCTCATGGGGCCAAGGTAGAACATGAATGGGGACAGGTGATGAAGGGGAAAGATACAAATAAAATAAGGTAGGAGACTCTACATGGGCCAATCATGACGATGTGCCATGAAGTGAGCGCTAACTCCAGCCTGAGTCCCTGAGCTCGGGAGGAAGCAGAGAGGGGCAGCTCCGCATCAGAGGTGCCTTCACCAAACCAGCAGGTATTCAGTCTCCATAAACCAGGAACTCCATCCCAACCCAGGGACCCAGTAGCAAAGATCAAGTCCTTACCCTCTTAGGGCTGATGTCCTAGTGAAGAAAACAATAAAAAGTAAACAAATAAGATGATGATAGGAGTGTGATAACAGCTACAATGGAAATAAGACAGTGATCGTGACAGAGAGTAAAGGAAAAAGGGTTTCACTAATGAAAGGATAGCCAGAGGTGAGCTCCTGCAGGTCTGTGGAAAGAAAAGAAACCAGGCATTCAGCAAGTTGAGAGAAGAGATCCCTGAGAACTGTATTCAAGGTCATCAAATACAAAGTTGTCATAGTACACGTGAGAGTATGTTCTAAAGATGACTTTCAGGTACTTCCTGTCATTCAGCTCCCAGAAGCAACTTTTAAAATGCCTGTTATATAAAATGTAAACTATGAGGATTATTGTGAGAGTCCAACATACCGTGATCTAAAAATCCAAACTTTCTGAAGGGAAGAGGGAGGAGGCAGCACCAATATGAATATTCTATGTCTCTAAAAGAATGTTTCTGGAAAATTACTAGGATCCACAACTTTTCCTTCACTCATTAAAAAGTAATTGAGTACTCATATTTTTTTTCCCCAGCACAGTGCTAGGAAATGAGGTTAAGTATTAAATTTTCTGTCTTTGGTTCAATGGTATAAGATGCAGGATTCTATTTATTTTATATACTTCTGTTTTCTATGGATAAAAGAAAACAGAAGTATATAAAATAAATAGAATTTATTCCATGCTTGCAATCTATAAGGCAGTTCCCTGAGCTTCTATTCATTGGAACTCACTTACATTCACAACAGCAAAATACTATATTACTTCCACTTTAGAGATGGAACAACAGAGGTTAGAAACTTGCCTGAAATCAAAGCACTAGTAAGCAGCAAAATAGGGATTCAAACCCAGATCTTTCAAACTTCAAAGCCTGTGTTAACCACTACACTTATGTTTCCCCCTAGAATGTACTCAGTTGTTTTCAGGGAGTGGCCCCTGCAGTGGCTGCAGCACAAGACCTTAGAATCTACTAGAAATGCAAATTGCCAAGACCCCCCCCCCCCCCCGACCCCCTTCCTTCCCAGACCTACTGATCAGAAACTCTGGGGCTGGAAGGCAGCTACCTACGGTTTGACAAGCCCTCCATGTGACCCCAAGGAATGCTAAACTTTAAGAACCAGTGGTAGAAATTTTTCATACTAAGCTTAATGTGAAACGTGAAATTACTACATTTTGAAACTTCTAAAATATAAAATTTGTATCCTATTTAAAATGACTATAAAGAAATCAAAATTAATGTTAATTTATTTCCTCACTGCTCAACTTCCTTCTCCCAAACTTGACAAAATGCCTAATCTGTATCCTGATTACACTACATACAAAAAGGATACTCTGATGGGCTTTAGATCACAGAGGTCTGAACTCACTCTTCAGAAGTAATCAGAAGTCATCACAGGAAGAGAAAATTATTTTGAATATCAGCAGTAGAAGCTTGATAAATCTTGGACCATAACTTCAAATTTTGATCCCAGGCTCAACTCCAAATTTTTATATCATCACTTCAACAGTCTTCCCATTGCCAAAAAAGAAGTTACAACCCTGAGAAATATTCGATTATCAAGATTCGAATTGCTTTAAGTACACATACAGAGAAACCATCCAAGAGTGTGTTTTTATCACAAGTTAAGCTAAGTGATGTCTAATTACACATCAGACCCTCTGACAGTATTCTCTACAGCAAAAAGGGTTAACATTATCTCTGTCCCTACCTACACCTGCTGTGTACAGCATCCTACCTGACTGTTCTCTTTTCAAAGCTACACCTAGACCAGGAGTCTTTTCTCTCCAACTGAAGTCCTCAATTTGATCAGTACACCTCTATGTGTATTCAAGTTTGCCTATTTCTAATAGCCCTTTTTTTGTTCTTAAAGGGATGGAAGAAAGAGTATGAGAAATAAGTATATTCAAGCACCTACCATAATCTGAAATCCACCATAAGCCAAATAACTCTATGAAGCTATTCACTTGCATACTCGAGTCATTAATTTTATAAAGTTCAGGTTTCTACTTATTTCAAACATAAATTTGAAGATTAAGCAGTACTTAGTCCAAGCGTGGACCACAGGAGAGCTATAAACCTGTCTTAAAATGCTTAATGACCTGATTAAGGTCATCAAAGGTGAAGAGAGCTCTGGGAAGCCTGGACGAGGACGGCCTTTTAATCTGCCCGGCTACTTACAACCAACTGCCCACAGTCTCCTAAGGGCCAAAGGCACTGCCAAGAACAACCTTCCTAGAAGGGCTGAATCCTATTCATTTTCTCTCTCCCAAATCTCCATCAAATCCCCTGAGAACTAGCAGTGTTCTAGTAAGAAACAAATTAACCACTGCTCTCCACCCCACCCACAGTTCAACGGAACTGAAATAAACACACACACACACCCCCCAACTACTAAAAGACTTTCTTACTTAGATTCCTATCCTGCATTTTCAAAGCCCAAAGTTGTCTTCAAAACATCTTGCAAAATGAAATCATACCAGCTAGTCTTTATTCTCCACTAATACTGTCATTTCTATACCCAAAATGGGTATTGCAACCGCTATGCTTTTTCACCTCCCTTCTCAAACAATCAGTAACAAGCAACCCAATCAGTAATAAACAAGCCTGACAAACAGCTCCTATCTTCAGAGAAAAAAAGAATGCTCTCCTCTCTTTCATAAGTAAAGCAAGCTGATAATGTTCTCCTACATAGAAAGACTAAATGCCTATTCAAGAAAAAAAATTTACATGCCTGGAAAAACATCTTATTTGGGGATTTTGGTTTTTTTTTTTTTTTTTTTAACTTAAGCATCTGTTCATAGTAGGTAGCAAATAACTTTGCCACACATATGCTCTGTACTACTTATTTTAAAGACTCAGTAATCTAAGACAGCAAAGCGTTAAGACTAGGCTCAAAGAGCTAAGTCCTAGCTAGTTTACATAAAATTTAAACAAAACACAAGCCATTTAAAAAAAAGTTCAACTACTCATAAATAAAGACCAAGAAATCTACACTTTGGTCTGGGCTTCTGAACACAGGTAAACTCAGAGGGTCCAATAGGAGAGGATATTTCTGAAATCATAGGCATACCTTGAAGATACCATGTGTTCCATTCCAGACCACCTTAGTAAAACTAACATTGCAATAATGCCAGTAACAGAAATTTTCTGTTTTCCTAATGCATATACCAGTTATATTTACAGTATACTGTAGTCTATTATGTGGGCAATAGCATTATGTCTTAATTTTAAAGTGCTTTATTAATTTTAAGAAATGCTAGTGATCATCTGAGCCTTTGGGGAGTCATAATCTTTTTGCTAGTGGAGGGTTTTGCCTTGGTGTTGATGGCTACTGACTGAACAAGATGCTGATTACTGAAAGCTGGGATGGTTGTGGCAATTTCTTAAAATAAGAAAACAATGAAGTTTGCCACATTGACTGACTCTGCCTTTCACAAAAGATTTCTCTTTTGGTAGCATTTTACTCACAGTAGAACCTCATTCACAATTGAAGTTAATCCTTTCGTGCCCTGTCACTTCTTAATTAAGTTTACAGAATATTCTAAATCCTCCATTGTCATTTCAACAATGCTCAGAGCATCTTCACCAAGAATGGATTCCCTCTCAAGAATCCCTTTCTTTGCTTATCCAGAAGCAACTCTTCATCCATTCAAGTTTGATAATGAGATTGCAGCAATTCAGTCACATTTTCAAGGTCCACTTCTAATTCTAGTTCTCTTGCTATTTCCACCACATCTGCAGGTACCTCTTCCTCTGAAGTCTTGAACCCCTGAAAGTCATCCATGAGGGCTGGAATCAACTTCTTCCAAACTCCTGTCAATGTTAATATTTTGACCTCCTCCCTTGAATCACAAATGCCCTTAATGGCATCTAGAACTGTGAATTATTCCCAGGTTTTCAATTTACTTAGCCGAGACCCATCAGAAGAATCACTATCTATAGCAGCTATAGCTTTACAAGATGTATTTCTTAAACAATAAGTCTTAAAATGTGCAATGACTCCTAGATCCATGGGTACAGCGTGGATGATGTGTTAGCAGGTATGAAAACATTAACTTCCTTGTACATCTCCATCAGAGCTCTTGGGTGGTCAGGTGCATTGTCAATGAACATCACTGTTCCAATGATACCTTTTTTTCTGAGCAGTGGGTCTCGACAGTGAGCTTAACAGGTTCAGTAGACCATGCTGTAAACAGATGTATTGTCATCCAGGCTTTGTTGCTCCATTTATAGAGCACAAGCAGCATAGATTTTGCATAATGCTTAACGATTTTTGGAATGGTAAATGAGCACTGGCTTCAATTTGAAGTCACCAGCTGCATTAGCTCCAAACAAAAGTCAGCCTAGCCTTTCAGATGAGGCATTGACTTCTTTCTAGCTAAGAAGGTCCAAGATGGCATCTTTTTCCAATATAAGGCTATTTCATCCACAGTATGGTTCAGTGTAGCCACCATCATCAATGATCTTAGCTTGATCTTCTGGATAACCTGCTACAGCTTCTATATCAGCATTTGCTGCTTCACCTTGCACTTTCATGTTAAGGAAGTGGCTTCATTCATTAAACCTCATGAAACAACCTCTTCTAGCTTCCAACTTTTCTTTTTTCTCTCTTGAGATGGAGTGTTACTCTCTCACCAGGCTGGAGTACAGTAGCATGATCTCAGCTCACTGCAACCTCCACCTCCCAGGTTCAATCGACTCCCCTGCCTCAGCCTCCCGAGTAGCTGGGAATACAGGTGAGCACCACCATGCCCAGCTAGTTTTTTATATTTTAATTAAGAAGGGACTTCACCATGTTGGCCAGGATGGTTTCAATCTCCTGACCTCGTGATCCACCTGCCTCTGCCTCCCAAAGTGCTGGGATTACAGGCATGCGCCACCACGTCCAGCTGCTTCTAACTTTTCCTCTGCAGCCTCCTTACCTCTCTCAGCCTTCACTGAATTGAAGAGAGTTACGGTTTTGCTCTGCTGGCTTAAGGGAATGTTGTGGCTGGTTTGATTTTCTACCTAGACCACTAAAACTTTCTCTATATCAGCAATAAGGCTGTTACACTTCCTTATCGTTTGTGTGTACAGTGGAGTAGCACTTTTAATTTCTTTCAAGAACATTTCCTTTGCATTCAGAGCTTGGTTGTTTGGTGCAAGAGGCCTAGCTTTTGGGCTGTCTTGGCTTTTGTCATGACTTCCTCACTAAGCTTACTCATTTCTAGCTTTCTGATTTAAAGTGAGAGACATGCAACTCTTTGATTCACTTAAACACTTGGAGGCCAATGTAGAGTTATTAACTGGCCTAATTTCAATATTGTTGTGTCTCAGGGAATAGGGAGGCCTGGAGAGAGGAAGAGAGATGCGAAATGGCCAGTTGGTGGAGATATCAAAACATACGCAACATTTATCAATTAAGTTCACCATATTATATAGGTGTGGTTCATGGAGCCCCAAAACAATTAGAATAATAACATCAAAGATCACCGACCACAGATCACCATAACAGATAAGATAACAATGAAAAGGTCTGCAATATTGTGAGAATTACCAAAGTATGACAGAGACACACAGAATGAACATATACTATCAGAAGAATGGCGCCAATAGACATGCAGGGTTGCCAACGAACCTTTGGTTTAAAAAAAACAGTATCTTCAGTGCACAAGCCTCACTAACAATTCCCTTCACTTTAAATTCAAAGTGAAGGAATACCCTTTCCTTCCAAATGTATCTCATTTAATAAAATCAAGACTTAAGTCATTCATTGCACTTCTGCCTGAACTGCAATTGGGAGAGAAACAGTTGCAGTACCTTGTATCTTTGTCAGTGAAATGTTTATAATAAGGAAAACCAAAAATCTGTTTGAAATCTCCAATAAGCAGCCCCCAGTGCAAAAAAAGAAAAAAGTGACAGAAACTCTGAAAACCATGGGGGAGGGGGAGGAGTCAAAGCTTCAGGTCAGAATACAGGCAAATACTTTACACACAGCCAACATATTTTTCCAGTCTTCCACACTGCAGGAGGGCTGGGCTTATGAGAATAAATGATTCATTTTCTATATAATCAACATATGATAAAAGGTTCCTTTATGAAAATTTTTGCTTGGGTGCTAGGAATTTTAATTTGACAGAGAGTAAAAGTTAAATAAAGCCACTAAAACACAAATAAATAGAGTGATAGCCTTGTGTAAGAGTTGCCTTATATGTTACATGAATATGTTAAAATGTACATATGCAACAGAGGTATTAGCCACAAAACAAGAGATAACTTCATGTTTAGAACAGTTCCATTCAGGCCAGGTGCGATGGCTCATGCCTGTGATCTCAGCACTTTGGGTGGCCAAGGCGGGCAGATCACTTGAGGTCAGGAGTTGGAGACCAGCCTGGCCAACATGGTGAAACCACATCTCCACAAAAATACAAAAAAATTAGCTGGGTGTGATGGTGTGCACCTGTAGTCCCAGCCACTTGGGAGACTGAGGCACAAGAATTGCTTGAACTTGGGAGGCAGAGGTTGCATGAGCCACTGCACTCCAGCCTGGATAACAGAGTGAGACTCCATCTCAAAACAAAGGAGTTCCATTTAGTAATCCATAAGACATCTTCACATTTCTGATAACTTGTAAATTTAACATAACCTAACAATTCTCTAAAATTCCCTAAGCCTTAACATCATACAAGAGTTTACTCCCAATTACCCATTTCAGCTTGTCTCACACTAATGCCCAAAATCCTTTGGTCGAGTTATTCTAATTAAGAAATTATTTTTCAACCCGTCTATAAATTTACAGTAAACACTTCCCGAAACAAAGTCATAAGTCAGGATCAAAATGCATTTCATTAGTATTTGCCTTCTGCATATCAATTATTTCAATTCAATTCAAAAAATTGTACCAAAATTCAATACTGCACTAGAAACGCAAACATAAATAAGGTTCTCTAGTTTGGAAAGTTTCCCAAAATTTAAAATTGAGATTTTCACACAGCACTACTAACTTTTGTTTGTTTTACCTGTGTGGAAAATTGCCTTTCACCTGAAATTCAAACTAGCTTAGCAACCTGGATGGAAAGAAAAACCTTAGAGATAATATTTCTTTACTTGAAAATAACCATCTCCACCTCTGACCTGTGTACACGGGATGGAATTGGTATGCAGAAGCTGGCTTGATGGCGGGAATTTTATCCGGATTTTTGAATTAAATCCATTACAAGTATAAAATAAAGTAGGAGCAAAGTGAGGCAGGATTCCTTTCATCTCTAGGGCTTTCAGTTTATGTACCTGTAAAATGGGCATGCTACGCACAGCCTGCCTCAGACGCATAAGAGGGTTACATACTATACAATTTTTGATAGAGTGCTATGAGCTTCACAAGTAAATGAAAATACTGTTTTGTAGAACCAGAGTGAATCTGAGCATAGAAAACTCTTCAAGGGCCATCGCTGTGACATTATCACTAAAACTCAGTGATCGTCATCAATTCACTTGTAAACAAACAATATATTGGCCATGTCAAAGGAAAGGTAGCAACAATTGAAGCTACTTCTTTACAAGTAAATCAAATCACGAAAATCAAATCAAAGTAATTGCCCAGGATTTACCTGCAAACTATTACTGCCTGAATAAAGCAGATGCATCCCTAAAGCTTCAGTCCAGAGACTGCTTTTAGGGAGCCCTTTTATAAACGTAAATGTTGTTTTTAAAAATTAGAAAAAGAAAAAAATCGCAATTCTACTCCTACCCATGGCACGGTAACAGAAACAAGGTTCCACCCCCACAATCCTTTCAAACCTGCACAGGCACTCATCACGAACACTCCTCCCCCTCATTCCTACCTCGCCTCTCCCCACTGCAGCCCAGACAAAGGTGAGTTACTCTGCTGGGTCTACCTGTCACTTAAGCAAAAGCCCCCAAATCGATTCACGCTAAAGGCTGCTTTTAATTTTTTTAATAGTAAATAATAAACGATGCTATCGTGTGGACTGCAAGCCCAAACGCCTGCTCTCAGAAAACATGTAATTAACATGACCCAAGTGAAGACGACTTTCTGGCTTAGAAGAAGAAAAAAAAAAAGCCGCCCAGCTTATTGCTCCCTTTCAATCGGTTCTTTTCCCCGCGGAGCCGGACTCTGACTCAACTCTGCAGTTTTCCCTCCACCTGCCGGTCCTCCCCGCCCTGGGTCGGCGCCGCCGCCGCCCCCGCCCGGAGTCCCGTGTGTCCCCAAGGGTCTCCAGGGGTCTCCAGGGGTCTCCAGGGGTCCTCAGGGTCCCTCCGGAGGCGGCCCCGGCCCGGCTCCGGCCCCGCCCCCACCTCCCCGCAAGGTGCCCGCCGCGGGCTCCAGGGCGGAGGCGCCTCCAGGCGGGCGGGAGGCTCCTGAGCACCGCGGCCCCGCTCGGCCCGGTCGCCCGCTCAGCGAGCAGCTTCGGGAGCCGACCCCACCATCCACTCCGAACCCGGGACTCCGACAGGCGCTCTCCCGCGGCGCCCCATTACCTGCTCTGGGCAGCCGCGGTCCGCGGGCGGGAGGCGCACTCGCTCTGGCCCCTGCAGCCCCGGGCCCGGAGGCAAGAAGGCAGCGACCGCCACCGCCGCAGAGGACAATCTGGAGCCAGCGGGCTCGGCACCGCCGCGGCGGGCGCAGAACGCTTGAGCCCAGTGGGAGCCCGGCCTCCGCCTCCGGCCCGGCGAGTAACCTACACAACCCCTACCCTCGGAGGGGCAGGGCCGCGGCTGGAGAGGCGGGGCGGGGCCGCACCTCCCGCGGGGTAAGAGGCTCCTGCTGATAGGCTGCGAAGGCGGCGGGCATCTCAGACTTGAAGACAACCCCTCCAGCAGAACTCCCTCATTGGTCGGCAAGAGAAAACAAAGCTGGGCTCTGATTGGTGACAGCTCTGTAGTTCCTCCTGCTACCCGCAGTCACCGCAAGCTCCGCCCCTGCCCGCCCGGTTCACTCGCCCTTGGTTCCACACTCCCAGGTGGCTGCAGACTGGGGTGTGTTTCGTGGACGAGCAACCTCCCTGAAGAGAACCCCGCATACGCAGGTTCATTCGCCAAATGCGAGTTTTCTTATGCCCCTGCGATTCGCTAATTTCCGTATAAACTTGGTGAATAACAAATCTTTAACTTCGTTTGCATTTAGAGAGATCTCCTAGGTTTGAAAATGCTGCATAAGCTCGAGAGGGGTACTGTTATGCACGAAGAAAGACAGGTGTTTTCACCCTTGGCGGCACTGTAGGTGACTTTTTTTTATTACCTTTTTGTGTTCCATATTGAACATGTATTACATAATTCGAAAAAAAAATTCTTAAATAGAAAAATAAGTAGGGTGCGGAGAATGGTAAAGACAAGCTTTAAGGAAATCCAGAGAACTGATTATTTCACAGTAGAAGAAAATACAGTAAACACGCTCAATATCCGACGGCTACCCAAAAACACATGAACTGCTATCAGCGCCCTTCCCCTCTCTTAAAGAACTTTGCAGATATGACCGAGATGCCCTTATACTCCTTCCTGAGTAACCATCCTGTAACCAACACATAGTGCAGACAGCACTACGTTGCAAGCAGAATTGTAGGAAGACTCTGATTGGAAGAATTAGAATTCAAAGTACACAATCAATAAAGCTTTAGGAAAAAGGGGGGGTTTTAAAAAGCAGAAGACGAAAAAAGAAATCAGGTAATATAAATTGGAAAGCTCAGCTAATGGAGGGAATTGTCAGAAAAAAACAATACTGTGACAACACTTCAAGATGTGATACAGACTTTGAAATGGAAAGCTGAAGGGAAAGGGAGGGGATTGAGATAAGATTAATGACCTGCAGTTAAGGTAATGTGAGTTCTCAAAACACATCCCCCAGGCCTGTTGTCAGCCTAGAAGGCAGGAAGCATATTTCACCTAGGGATCACTCTCACTTAACTCTCTCTAGCTGCTTACCATTCTGTTTGTTCGTGTCATTCTGGTGAAATTCTAAAACAGACTATTTGAAATTAAGCACTTCCCCCAGTAACTCCATGAATTACATAATAGTGAAAAAAGGAAAAGACAAAAAGCAAACCTAAGGAAGGAAAGGAATGTTAAGGTAAACATAAAGAGAAGTCAGGGCAAAACGCCTGGTACAAAGAGGACAAGAAATTCTTTTTTCTCTCTTACTCCCTGAGAATAAGGTAAATCTCTTCGGAGGACAGAGTAAACTTATTGACTAACAAAAAGAGGTTTTATCAAACCTTTTTAATAACTATAATTCTAAACTGTAGTCTAAAAATGTGTCCTAAGGTAAGTACTTCAAGCAAGTAGTTTTGAGATGTAGTATTTTTAAATTGTGTAAAGAAAAGAAGGAAAACTTAGCCTAGTATGAACAAACTGGAAGGAATACCATCAAAAGTTTCTTCCACAGTAACACCCGAAATTCCACCACTGACATTCTTTCCCTGAAATTAAATAATTTATGTCTAAGATTATTCTTCTATTCATTTACTCATCAAACATGTAATCAGTATTAATCAGCAAATACTAGATGCTGCAATGAACGAGGCATTCTACTAAGCACTCAGAGTTGTAGCCTTGAACAAGACAGACTTGCAGCTATTTTTATCAGTAGAAGATGAACAATGATCCAATAAACAGATAAACTTGCAGACCGGGATTAGGGCAAAGAAGAAAACAGTGACCAGAGGGGTAGGAGACACTCTTAATTTTGGGAAGGGAGAAAGAAATGCTTTCAGGAGAAATGATCGAAGATAAATGCTCTAAGATTTGAGGCAACACCTAAATAAGGAAACCAACTTAGCAAAACTCCAGGGCAGATAAAACAGCAAGAACAAAGGCCTTGAGGTAGGAAGAAAAGTGATGTGTTGGAGGAAGAGAGAAAGCCAGCATGGGTATCATGATGCATAAAGAGAGTGTTACTAGACAGGTGGGAGAAGGAAGTTAAGTATCCTGTTACAAGGGGCAGAAACAAGCTGCTGCTAATGGTGAAGTAAAATCATTATTTTTTTTTTCCTTTTTCAGAGTCACCAGTAAAATGAGCATTTATTCATTAAGCCAGTCTATCAGAAATAGATCTAGAAGGAACCTACTATTTACCAGGAATAGGTTAGATCTGTGGATATAACAATGAATAAAACAAGACTAGCTGGGCGCGGTGGCTCACGCCTGTAATCCCAGCACTTTGGGAGGCTGAGGTGGGTGGATCACCTGAGGTCAGGAGTTCAAGACCAGCCTGACCAACATGGAGAAACACGGTCTCTACTAAAAATACAAAATTAGCTGGGTGTGGTGGCACATGCCTATAATCCCAGCTACTTGGGAGGCTGAGGCAGGAGAATCGCTTGAACCTGGGAGGCAGAGGTTGTGGTGAGCCGATATCTTGCCATTGCACTCCAGATTGGGCAACAAGAGCAAAACTCCATTAAAAAAAAAAAAAAAAAAAAAAAAAAAAAAAAAAAAAAAAAAAGTCAAGACTCTGGTGGATCTATAGAGAAACAATTAATGTACAGGTAGTGGGGAAATCAAGAGTACTATAGGACCAAGGAGATTGTCCTGTAGAAAAAATGAAGAATAAGCTGAAGAATCAGTAGGTGCTATCCCAGAGAAAAGGAACAGAGTTCTAGACCCAGAGAACAACAGAAGAGTATTTGGTGCCTGCAAGGGAGCAGGGGATCTAATGCAAAGCCATAGAGACGATTGCATGAAGAGTCAACTTTTCCCACATCACAAGCTTGCCTAGCCTGGAGGGGCCCAGAATATTGAAACAAATGTCTAATTAGTAACAACATCCTGAATGCTTGGGAGCTGATCAAAACATAAGGAGAAGCAGGCTGATTTTTGTTTCATATTATCATCTCCTTTGTTCCAGCAACAAAAGTCACTGAAAATAGTAAATGCCCACTATTAACCATGACAATCCTTTCAGGGTAGTAACCGTGAGCAGTATTAATCCTATTTGACCAGAACTAGGGCAGAGTTGAAGGCCCTGGAGTAGCGATCTGTTCTATTAGCTCCAGCCTTTCCATCTGCTTCTTGGCATGACTGTCTTTTCTATATCAGTTGAGCCTCCAACATTATCAGATACCTATAAGGGAAGGGAGCAAGCCCTCACTATGGAGGGCCAGAAAGAGAAAATGCTGAACATTAGGAAAGATCCAAGTATCTCTACATCCAGCTGATTAGTGACAGATGAGTCAAAATTTGCAGCAACTAAGTAAATCAAAAACTAGATTTTAAAATGTGATCTTTGAAATATTTGGCACAATGCTTCAAAGCCACTGAAAAGCTATCTCTGCACCCTAATAATAGAGGATGGAAAATTCATTATACAGATAAAGAGGCTTCACGCAGTAGCCCATGCCCATAATCTCAACACTTTTGGAGGCCAAGATGGAAGGATTACTTGAGAACAGGAGTTTAAGACCAGCCTGAGCAACATAGCAAGACATCTTTACAAAAAATTTTAAAATTAGCCAGGTATGGTGGTATGCAGCTGTAGTCCTAGATACTCGGGAGGCTGAGGTGGGAGGATTTCTTGAGGCCAGGAATTTCAGGCTGTGGTGAACAGAGATCGTGCCACTGTGTTCCAGCCTGGGCAACAGAGTAAGACCTTATCTCTAAGATAGATAGATAGATAGATAGATAGATAGATAGATAGATAGACAGATAGATAGATAGTTGATAGATGGTAGATAGATAATAGTTGATAGATTAGATAGATGTATAATAGAACCCAAGGGCAAAAATAAGTCAGTCCTAAGGAAAACCCAGAAACCAGACCTGAAAAGCCAGGAGGAACTCAATGGAATTTTTTCTCCATAGCAGGTGCTCTCTCTATACGTGTGCTCTATTCTCCTAGTCTGACAACCAGCTTTCCTGGCTTCTGTGTTCCAAGTGTCAGAGAAATGATGTTCCAGAGCTGCACCCACAGGGACTAAATCACCTGCCTAACCCTAACCCTAATCATAGATGATGGGGGCTGCAGGGGACCAATATGGCTGCCAGGGCCCATCCCTGTTTATGAGCAGAGGTTTCCCAGAGAAGACACACTGGGCAGATTACTAGACAGGCATTCATTGCACTCCCCCAACAACATTTTCAATCGCGCCAATGAGGCTTCATTTCTAGTTACTGAAAGTCTTCACCTGCTGTTTACAGTAAACTGGAGACCTAGAGGACAAGGCTTCAGTTGGCTCCCAGACACCCAGTAGTACCCTTGTCTCTTCCAGTTTCAAGTTGCCGTCTTGTTCAGGTCTTCTACTAATTTCCTGTTTCCCTGTCTGAAGTGTACCTCCTGACCTCAATGTATTTAAAGAGCAAACACTCCTGCCAAGTCGGTGAATGTCAGTGAACTAGCGTGCTGTCCCGGGCTCAGATGAGACCAACCTGCAGAACAAGCAGGACACAGGTGTGAAGGGAAGCAGATGGTAAACCTGGATCCACCACCATCCCCTCCACAGGGATTCAGGGTGCGGAGATCTGTCCCCACCCGCGAATGAAAACTTGGGTGATCCCGAAACTTTTCTGATGGCTCACAGGTAATAAAAATCATTTGGTCAGTTTAAATCACAATATATGGCTTTGATCGAGAAATTTTGATGTGAATGCCATGGATCAACCCTTGAAGCTTCATTCACAGTTAAGCTTTCCCTCCACTTCCCCAGAAAGGGTCCCCTGCAGGCAAGCTATGGAACTCCACAAAGGGGGAAAGGATCCTTCTCTCTATCAGCCTAGAACCGCCTGCAAATTCAGGTTGCAAAAAGAGGGGGAAGAGTCCAGGGCTATCGAGTTCATACTTAACTGGTGCATTGCTAGCAGGGCTGCTCTCCAAGCCTGAACAATGACTGAAACGTACGCTTCCTTCTTGGGTGCTTTCTTGGGTTCTTAGAGACCCGCACTTGAAACATCCAACTTACTTCTCATGACCTGAGCAATGCAATTTCCTCTTAACATGGCCCCTTGCTTCCTCATTCCCCGCACGCCACTTTATAGAGTCTCCTGTTGCAAGGGAGGGAAATGGTCACCAGGCTTCTCCAGGTGTTCCTTGTAGGCAGGATTTAAACACCTTCAGCCCAGCTCGCTCTAACAAACAGCTGTTATCTGGTCCGCCATACTTGACTCCCATGGGTGGTAAAAGTGCAGCTGGCTCTGTGCAGACTGGTCTTCAGTATCCTCTCTCTTTCTCCACCCCTGCCCCACTGCTGCCTCAAGCCAGTACCTTCAGCCTCTCCACTTGAGACTGTCTCCAGTTACCAGGCGACACAAATCAAGTTGCCCTCATGGTCCTACTGACACTGCTTCTCTAGTGAGTTTAAGGAGGAAGGTCTCAAAGAAGTAGGAGTTACAGAATTGCTTTCTTCAGAGAAAACATCTTCATAGATTCTTTCCTGAACTCCACTTCCTTTGGGTGAGGCACTTTTAAAAGTCACCAAGGGGCTAAGATATTTCCTTTGAAGATGTGCTTCTTGCTCTGACAACATTTTAGAATGTCACATCTATTAATTATCTCAGTGTGGTGGTGCACACCTATAGTCTCAGCTACTCAGGAGGCTGAAGCAGGAGGATTGTTTAAGCCCAGGAGGTCAAGACTGCAGTGAGCTATGATCAGGCTATTGAACTCCAGCCTGGGCACCAGAGTGAGACTCTGTCTCCAAAAAAAAAAAGAAAAAAAAGCCAACAACAACAACAAAAAAAGAATTTTATATCTACTGTCTCTTGCTGCTTCAGTCAAAACTTTCTTTTTACATTTTTCTATATTGATGTGAATCTGTAAAAACTGCTTTTGTTCATTAACACCAAGGACACAGGGCTAAGAAAACTGGAAAACTCTAAAACCAGTCAGAAACTACTGTTTGATGATCAATGAGAATGGAACACCCACTCTCACCTGGATGATCCGAGCCTGAGGGTCACTTGACCCAAGGAAGCAGTTTTGATTTCCAGCCTTCAGTTCAGAGATGTAGGGACGCGACATTCCACATTTAACTTTATAGTCTCCAAGGAAACAGAACTCTGAATCTGTCTGTTACACCAGAACACATGTTAATAAAAATATTACTAAATGTGAATAAAATACTACTCACATCACCTGAGGTCAGGAGTTCAAGACCAGCCTGGCCAAAAAGGAGAAACCCCATCTCTACTAAAAATACAAATATTAGCCGAGCATGGTGGCAGGTGCCTGTAGTCCCAGCTACTCAGGAGGCTGAGGCAGGAGAATTGCTTGAACCTGAGAGGCAGAGGTTGTAGTGAGCCAACACTGCACCACTATACTCCAGCCGGTGCAACAGAGTGAGACTCCATTTCAAAAAAAAAAAAAAAAAATGCTGCTCACAGCCTTGCTCTACTTTCAGCCTATCACAACACTGTTTCCTTCCAATTTCACCTAAATTCCACTCTTCTCCCAATTCCTCCAAAGACCCTGCTTTTCCCTTTGGTGAGACCCTCGTAGGTCCCTTGGAGCACTCCCCGTTGTTATGAGCTCATGAACCCAACCACGTTAGACTACAAGTTTGTCTCTGAGGGTGTTTGGCTGTTGAACTTTATCATTAACAACCTGATATCATCTGGATGTTTTTCCCTGAAAATCTCACATTGAATTGTGATCCCCAGTGTTGGAGGTGGGGCCTGGTGGGAGGTGTTTGGGTCATGGGGTGGATCTTTAGTGGCTTGGTGCCACCCTGCTGACAGTGAGTGTGTTCTCTGGAGATCTGGTTGAGTAAAGTGTGTGGCACCTCCCCTCCCTGCACCCTGGCTCCGGCTCTCATCATGTGATGTGCCTGCTACCCCTTCCCCTTCCGCCATGAGTAAAAGCTCCCGGAGGCCTCCTAGAAACTGAGCAGATGCTGGTGCCATGCTCATCCAGGCTGCAGAATTGGGAGCCAATTAAACCTGTATTTTTTTTTTCTTTTTGAGACAGAGTCTTGCTCTGTCACCCAGGCTGGAGTGCAGTAGTGCAATCTTGGCTCACTGCAACCTCCACCTCCCAGGTTCAACCAATTCTCCTGCCTCAGCCTCCCAAGTAGCTAGGATTACAGGTGTCTACTGCCACGCCCGGCTAATTTTTGTATTTTTAGTAGATATGGGGTTTCATCATCTTAGCCAGGCTGGTCTCGAACTCCTGACCGCAGGTGAGCAGCCTACCTCAGCCTCCCAAAGTGCTGGGATTACAGGTGTGAGCCACTGCACCTGGCTTTAAACCTGTTTTCTTTATAAATGACCCAGTCTCAGGTATTTATTTAGAGCAGTGCAAAAATGGCCTAACACACAGCCAGTCCTTCCCAGCTCAGGTTCCTGCTCCACTTTCCCACGTTCTGTCTTCATGTCTCCGTCTCCTTCTGTTATGTTGTCACACAAACTCATTGCCACCATGGTACCATCACAAGTCACCCAGAATCCTGCAACTACAATTATATAACATTCAAAATACTGTAAACATATGCATATACAGGAATAATCATATTTATAGTTTCAAACATAAGAAAAAACTAATTTCCTTATACTATTAATTTGCAACAGTGGCCGGGTGTGGTGGCTCACGCCTGTAATCCCAGCACTTTGAGAGGCCAAAGTGGGTTATCACCTGAGGTCAGGAGTTTGAGACCAGCCTGGCCAATATGGTGAAACCCCGTCTCTACTAAAAATACAAAAGTTAGTCCCAGCTACTAGGGAGGCTGAGGCAGGAGAATTGCTTGAACCTGGGAGGCGGAGGTTGCAGTGAGCCAAGATCATGCCATTGTACTCCAACCTGGGGAACAGAGCAAGACTCTGTCTCAAAAAAAAAAAAAATTGTAACAGTATTAAAATTACCTGAAGAGCCTTTTCAAATTATATAAGCACTGAGATGCTAATTCAATCCTTCTTAACATTCTCTCACCTGGATCTGCCTCATTACAGCAGTGATCCTGTGACCCTCAGGTATGTTTGGGAAAAAGCTATAAACCACTTTACCCCTCACTGATCTGATAGACTCCTTAGCAGAATTCTAAGTCTATAAGCGTGGGGAATATATTAGGTTGGTGCAAAAGCAATGGCAGGTTTGCCATTTAAAAGTAAGGACAAAAATCGCAATTAATTTTACACCAACCTAAAATATCTTTTTCTTAGCTAACATTACAGGTTTGAGCTTGCTTATAAATAAAACTGTCCCCACGATATCAGAGGCTTTGTTTGACTTATTCACTATGGGATCCCCAGTGGTGTACAGGTTCCAGACATAAAAGAATCCAGTGAAGATATACTGAACTAATTCATTTGGAATTTATTTTAAAATGGAAGAGTTTTCATCAACCAGTTGTACCTGAGCAAGAAACATTTATCTAAAGTATTAGCAGTGACTTGATCCATTATATTTATTTTTGTCTATTTGGCAACACTTCAAGATTGGTTTTCCATGCGGTTTGCAATTGACTGCATAGTCAAGGACTTCTGTATGTAAACTGAGCATAATGTACTAACTCTGAGACATATGGGTGATGAATGACAGCATGATGTGTGGGTGTCTGAAATTGAATTGCTAGCAACCCCATGAATACCTCTCTACCAATTTATATATGGCCCCCAGCATAGTATGTGATCATATTTGTTACAGTAACATAGTCAAGAACTTGAATAAAACACATTAAAGAGACTGATAATTACTTAAATGCTGGTATGCTAACCTAAGGAGCCTCTGTCTGTTTGTGACTTAGTCTTTGATTATTCAAACAAGTTGTCTCCTGTAATACATATGTCCATTTGATTGAAATATACATATAGCTGAGCATGGTAGCTCATACATGTAATCCCAACAGCTTGGAAGGCTGAGGCAGGAGGATTGCTTGAACCCAGGAGTTCAAGACCAACCTGGGCAACATAACAAGACCCCCATCTTTACAAAAATAAAAACAAAAATTTTTAGAATGCATAGATATGTGAATACACACACACACACACACACACACACACACACACACACTTAGATTCTCATGTCAAATAATGCTCCATCCTCCCTCTTGCCCATGTCTGGAAATCTATAAATTTGAACCAGTCTGGAGTACTTTTAAAATACTCTTCATATCTATAGTGTTTGAAATGGGATTATAAAACAATTTTTTTAACTTGCATTTAGCTTTTTTTAAAAAAATGATCAACTTTTTTCTGGCATGTAAATTAAGAAACTTCAAAATAGTACCAAAAAAACCAGTCTCATCACTTTTTAGCCATACTTATTATGTAAGAAAAAAATACGTGAACACTTTGTAACACGTATAATTGGAAAAAGCATTTTATATTCAGAAAGAAGGCCAGCGATGGAAACATTGAGAAAAGAAGTACATAGTGAGATGAGTCATTCAGAATTTAGATTTAATTAAGCTCAGTCATCTTTGTACTTACCATGTTAATCTCCCAAGGGAGCATCGCAAGCAAAGTGACTCTTGCACTTCTTATGTTATCCTAGAAACTATGCCAGCAGTAATTAATTTGTGCTGACCTGGAAAGCAGAAGCTTCCTTATCTCACTACTTGAAAACTGACTAACTCCTTGTTCCACATTGAAGATTAGGCAACTTGTAAGGATGAGCTATAGCAAAATAGAAAACAGTAGCCCCATAGCGGGAGGGGCAGCATGAGGATGTGCACTCAAAGAGGATGATTCCAGGACTCCAGCTGCACGCCCAGCAAAGATGTCACTTTGGAAGATGGGACTCTTTTGCTCAATTATGTCTATTTTCTTAACTCACAGCTTACTCCTATCACCTTTATCCCAAAGTTCCCTGTCCCTGGTATATGAGCAGGAAACAAAGGAACTTAATAGTTAAGTTTCTGATACTTATGAGTGCAAATTCTACCATCAGAAAAATGAGACTAAACTGGGTGTGGTAGCTCATGCCTGTAATCCCAGCACTTTAGGAGGCTGAGACAGGCAGATAACTTGAGGTCAGGAATTTGAGACCAGCCTGGTCAACATGGTGAAACCCCATTTCTATTAAAAATACAAAAATTAGCCGGGCATGGTGGCACACCTGTAATCTCAGCTACTCAGGAGGTTGAGGCAGAAGAGTCACTTGAACCCAAGAGGAGGAACCTGCAGTGAGCTGAGATCGTGCCACTGCACTCCAGCCTGGGCAACAGAGTAAGACTCTGTCTCAAAATAAAATAAAATAAAATAAAACTGAGAAAATGTGGCCGGGCGCGGTGGCTCAAGCCTGTAATCCCAGCACTTTGGGAGGCCGAGGCGGGTGGATCACGAGGTCAAGAGATCGAGACCATCCTGGTCAACATGGTGAAACCCCGTCTCTACTAATACAAAAAAAAAAATTAGCTGGGCACGGTGGCGCGTGCCTGTAATCCCAGCTACTCAGGAGGCTGAGGCAGGAGAATTGCCTGAACCCAGGAGGTGGAGATTGCGGTGAGCCGAGATCGCGCCATTGCGCTCCAGCCTGGGTATCAAGAGCGAAACTCCGTCTCAAAAAAAAAAAAAAAACTGAGAAAACGTGAATAATGTATGGACTTTGGTTACTAACAATTCACCAGTATTGATTCATTAATTATAACAAATGCACCATACCAATATCTTTATAGTAAGGTGAACTAGGTGCAGAGCACATGGGACCTCTCTGTACTACCTTCTCAATTTTTCTGTAAATCTAAAACTGTTCCAAAAAATAACGTCTATTTTAAACAGATGGTATATATGTATGGACTTGTATATAGACACCCATACGAAGGATACTAGTGTATCTCAAGGAATCAGTGGAAGATTTGAAAACTCAAGACTTGAGTAGGAAAAGTTACGTTTTCAGCAGCTCTTTCCTGTACCGTGCTGCCTTTAACGTGACTTGGCTCTGTCCTCTCTCAGGCTTTGAGTCTCTCTGTTCCACATTTCAAATCTGTCAAAGAGAAAAGCTTATTACCTGAGCCTGAGAAGGAGTCAGAGCCTTGATCTGTGAGTCCTGGCCAGGGTTCTGTGGGAGAATCCTGCCGCTGTACCCGTTGCATGTGTGTAAGTGACTATTTTCTTGAAAGAGGGGAGAATTGAGAACCAGAAAGTCCTGAAATGCCAAGAAGGTGATGCAAGGGAAAGGCGTCACTGATGAAGTCCATATCCTAAAAGTTAAGGCCAGATGTTCCAAAATGAAGAACATCCTTGTCATTTGCATCTGCCATTTATACATGCCAGAAAAACTTCTATGCTAATCCCAGAATTTACAAAATTTCAAGAAATCAAAATATATGAAAATTGTTTATTTGGCTGGACACAGTGGCTCACACCTGTAATCCCAGCACTTTGAGGCCAAGGTGGGAGGTTTGCTAGAGACCAGAAGTCCAAGACCAACCTTGGCAACATAGGATGTGCCCATCTCTACAAAATAAATAAAATAAAAAAAGCCAGGTGTGGTGGTGCATGCCTGTAGTTTCAGCTACTTACGAGGCTGAGGCAGGAGAATTGCTTGAGTTCAAGAGTTTGAGGCTGCAGTGAGCTGTGACCACACCATTGCACCCCAGGCTAGATGACATAGCAAGAACCTGTTTCAAAAAATAAAGAGTAAAAAACTGTTTTCAGTGAAGACTGATTTCGCTCCCAAGTAGTCATGTCAACTCTCCTGACTTCTAACCACAACTTCTTTTATTTTTAAATAAAATCATATTAAAGGAAAAGTCTAAAGTAGTCGCGTGGAATAGCAACCTTGGAAATTTCACCACATTGATACAGTGGCAGGAAAGGGAGTTAAAGGCAGAACAGCTAGGAGAGGCATGGGGTAGGTCACGATTTCAGGGCGACCACCATGCCTGGTCCATGCAGTTGGTCCTTGGCACAAATTGGGAAAAGGCACCCTTCCTCAAGATGCTTCCCTTCCATTTGTTGGAAAATTGTTATGCTATGCTGCTTTGATTAGAACAAGACACTTCACTGACATCCGCCAGGAATGTGTCATAATAAAAATATAAACATGTGGTGCTTATGCCATGCTACAGTGCCCTGTGCACAAGCCGCACAACTATATGCTGTTGTTCCGGGTGCCATCGCCTACCATGAGCATGTGTCATCTATTTAGATCCTTGGCAACCTCAAGCTTACTTTCATGCCTCACTATGTGTACTTCTCCCAACAGAGCGGGCATTCCAAGTACCATGGGTAATCATGATTTTTGTTTACCTTGGACTGAAATAAAGAACCCCACTCTTGGACTGATCTATAATTGCACATTTCTCAACCATAACAGAGGAGATAACACCCATGGCACAGGGATGTTACGATCTTTAAATGAGACGACACTTCAAAGCACTGAGCACACTGCCTGACAGATAATGAGGTCCCCACTGATGCTTGGTTCTTCTTCCTTCTCTGCACAACATAACATGGCACACCAGCCCACGTCAAGCTTCTCTGTTGAAAAGCAATAGGGGCCGGGCGTGGTGGCTCACGCCTGTAATCCCAGCACTTTGGGAGCCCAAGGTGGGTGGATCACTTGAGGTCAGGAGTTTGAGACTAGCCTGGCCAACATGGTGAAACACTGTCTCTACTAAAAATACAAAAATTAGCTGGGCATGGTGACATGTTCCTCTAATCCCAGCTACTTATGAGGCGGAGGCAGGAAAATCACTTGAACCTGGGAGGTGGAGGTTGCAGTGAGTTGAGATTGTGCCACTGCACTCCAGCCTAGGTGACAAGAGCAAAAGTCCATATCAAAAAAAAAACAAGAAGAAGAAAGAAAAGCAATAGGATTATTCTTGTAAAAGTACTCTTAGATAGGTAGCCCTGCCTTTCTAGATGTCAGATGATGGAAAGCTTTTTTACTTGCCTTGCTTAAGTGAAGCCAAATTCAAATCTCATACACCCTCTGTAAATAAGCAGTGTGTGTTTTCTCTTCACGAATTATATTGCAAGAAGCAGTTTGTAACTTCTATTTGTGAAAGAACCAATTTCTAAATGTAATATGATGCTTTAGAAATCTATGCCAAAGACATATTTTTCCTTGAAAAATGTTTGCCTATTTGTAGCATTTTTCTTACACTGCTATAAAGAAATACCTGAGACTGGGGAATATATAAAGAAAAGAGCTTTAATTGGCTCACAGTTTCACAGGCTGTACAGGAGGCATGGCTGAGGAGGCCTCAGGAAACTTACAATCAGAGCAGAGGGTGAAGGGGAAGCAGGCACGTCATACATAGCCAGAGAAGGAGGAAGAGGGTGAAGGGGGAGGGGCTGCACACTTTTAAACAACCAGCTCTCATGAGAACTCACTCACTATCATGAGAACTCACTCGTTATCATGAGAACAGCAAGGGGAAAATCCACCTCATGATCCAACCACTTTCCAGCAGGTCCTTCCCCCAATATTCGGGATTACATTTCAACATGAGATTTGATCACAGAGCCAAACCATATCAATGTTTTATCTACCTAGATTGAGATTTTAGGCTGGCATGGTGACTCACATCTGTAATCCCAGCACTTTGGGAGGCTGAGGCAGGTGAATTGCTTGAGCCCAGAAGTTGAAAACCAGCTGGGCAACATGGCAAAACCCTGTCTCTACAAAAAAATACAAAAATTAGCCCAGCATGGTGGTCTCAGAGAGTGAGAAAGAGAGATTATATATCTTCAGTTAACTGTGTTATGACTTACATTTGGCTTCAGTGAAGTAAATTCAGGACATAAATTCAGAGGGGTATTTAAATGTTGACAATGCCATTTATAAAATACATATTGTGGCCTGGCATGGTAGCTCACACCTGTAATCCCAGCACTTTGGAAGGCCAAGGCAGGTGGATCACCTGAGGCCAGGAGTTCGAGACCAGTCTGGGCAACATGGAGAAACCCCATCTCTACTAAAAGTACACAAAATTAGCCGGGTGTGGTGGTGCACGCCTGTGGTCCCAGCTACTCGGGAGGCTGAGGCGGGAGGATAGCTTGAGCCCGCGAGGCAGAAGTTGCAATGGGATAAGATAGGGCAACAGAGGGAGACTCGGTCTCAAAAAAAAAAAATTACATATTTTATTCACCCAAGTTATTATTTCAGTGCCCCCTCCCATTGCCTCAGTCAGGAAAACTGCTCTATTGAAGTTCCCATGGGAGGCGCATTACTTATGTTCCCAGCCACACACTGAATGTCTCTATGTAACGGCTCCAGCTAGTATCTCTGGAGAAGACATGTGTGAGAGATCAACAGGAATTGAAGAAAAGGAAACTAGTTGAAGGAGAGAAATGAGCCAAGAAGGTCCCTAGAGGAGAGCATTCCTTTTGGGATACATCATGAATAAAAGGTTAGAGGCAGCAATGTGCTGTATATGTCTGGAGGAAAATGAGGATGCCAGCTGGAACAGAACATTTCTGTAGGGAAGGGTTGGACAGCCGTGGAATGACCTAGATTGTCAGGCTGGGAAATTTGGACCAGATCCTAAAATCAATAGGAGTTGCTGAAGATTTTTTTTTTAGCTTGCCAGGAAAATGGTATTTTCGGACAATTAATCTGATAGGGGGCAAAAAGAGACTATTTCCAAGTCAAATAATTAAAATTATTTTTTTTGCAATGATAGTGAAAAGAGGACATTGAGAATAAACCTTCTTAAGAAAAAAATAAAAATTAAACTATTGAAGTGACCGAGTACTCATCAGCAGTGGAAGGGGTGTCAACTTGAAATCACTGCACATCATTTCGTAACCATTTTGCTTGACATAACTCTTCATTATTTAGGGTGGGGGGGTCCCAAATCTTTGTTTCATAATCAGTGAGGTTCAGTTGTCAGTTTTCACTAATTTAGAATAATTACTTAATATCTACATCAAGTCTACATCTCCTATTCCTCCACTTCCAATTTTTAAAAAACTAGTGCAGATTTTTATTTTGTTTGTTTGTTTGCTTCCTTGCAGTGGTTTGGAACAAAAGGCAGCACTGATAATAGCCCCCGATGAAGTTCATCTTCTTAACTATAACTGTGCGGCAATTCAGCGGCAGGCAGAGTGTCCCTGGAGCTATGCATGGCACAGGACATGCTCAGGCTCCATGCCCGCTCTGACAATGTGCGGTGCTTGGAGGAGTTTCCTTCCACTGGGGAGATAGGCAGCTCCTCACTCCCAGAGCCTGAGCTCAGGCCAACACTTGGATCTGAAACGTTTGAAACCTTAATGGGCCTGGTAGAAACCAGAAAGAAAAGCTAACATCTCAAATATGTAAGTATCCTCTCTTGCAAAAAATAGAGACCAGGATATATATTTGGGACAGATTGTTCTAGAAAACAAAACAAAAAAATGTTAATTTTAGATATGAAAATAGACACCAAATGAGAAAAGCTCTTTTCATGTTATTGCTCCAAATATCTAAATTATTGCATATTAACTAACAGTAACAGAGAACACCCAATACACATCTTCCTGGATTATTTTATGCAGTCTTCACAATAAACATCATGGGATATGTTATTCCTATTTTATAGGTGAGAAAACTCAGGCTAGAGCAATTAGTTTAATTGCCCAAATTTAGATAATGAATAAATTGGCACAGCTGGGAGTCAAACTGGTCTGCCACATGTGAAGGTCAAAACCCTTCACTGTCATTCTAAATCCTTCAGATTAGGGTATTCTTTAACAGAATTTGTTTTTGTTTTTGTTTTTGAGTCAAGGTCTCGCTCATCACCCAGGCTAGAGTGCAGTGGTGCGATCTCAGCTCACTGCAACCTCTACCTTCCGGGTTCAAGCAATTCTCCTGCCTCAGCCTCCTGAGTAGCTGGGACTACAAGCATGCACCACCATGCCTGGATAATTTTTATATTTTTTAGTAGAGATGGGATTTCACCATGTTGGCCAGGCTGGTCTTGAACTCTGGCCTCAGATGATCCACCCACCTTGGCCTCTCAAAGTGCTGGCATTACAGGTGTGAGCCACAGTGCTCAGCCAGAAAATTTTAAATAATTTATTTAGACTGTGTTATACCTGTAAGCCACGACTTGTTTTTGTAAGGGTGTGTATGTGTGTGTTTAGCTGTACAGATACAGAAGATAAAAACCAGCTTTTCTGAGAAACTTGGAAAGACATTACATACATTTTGTGCCACTTCAGGGCCATGTGACAAAATGAATCACAGATCCAGGGAGGTGACAAATGTTCCATTTATATAAGGAGCTCTGCACTCCAGGACTTGCAATCAACTTAGCAGGCAATTGGCCATGGCAAGGAAAAGTGGGAGTAAGAGATCAGGCACAGGTGGAGATTGTGTGTTGCTGAAGCGGATGGGATATTATCCACATAAAAGCTGGATGTCTTGTGGTTCCTGCCCTGAAGAAGTAGTACTAAACTAAGCATTAGATCAGAGGCTGTCAAGTTCAAGATATTTACATTTTTCCTGTTTTTCTTAAAAAAAAATAAAAATAAAAATAACGCTCATGACTCTGGAAGGATCAGAAAAATTGCAAAAAAAAAATAAAAAGTAAAAAATAAAAAAATTTGAAAAACCCTCTCTCTCCATCTGAAAACCCACTCTCCCCAGAATGGCAGCCAGGCCCATACCTCATTCTGTCACTTTTGGCTCTCACTGACACCCCACTCTTGTGGGTCTTGTCTCTTCTTGCCGCTGTCTCTTCCCTTTTGTTTCTACCCTTTGGCCTTTGCCATGGGTAAAACTGAGTCCTTTCTAGAGCACAGCCACACTCCGTCACTTCTTCAGTTTCCCCAAGCCCAGATCCTGCACTACAGAAGCCCAAGAACCAAGCTGAAGAAGACAAAATTTCCTTTAGCAGCTGTGCAAGGGGAAAGCTAGGAGCACTCTCATGTTAATATGATAGTATTTGTGTTAAATTACTGATAAGACCTGGTGAGATTGGGGTTGCTCAGTTCTGTACATCACCTTCTGCCTCCATTCCTTCATTAAGAAGTCCCCTGTATACAGTTCCAGCACTTTGGGAGGTTGAGATAGGCAGATTGCTTGAGCCAGGACTTCGAGACCAGCCTAGGCAACATAATAAGACTCATCTCTACAAAAAATAAAAATAAATTAGCTGGGCATGGTGGTATATACCTGTGTTCCCAGCTACTTGGGTGGCTAAGGTAGGAGAATCAGTTGAGCCCAGGAGTTGGAGGCTGCAGTGAGCTGAGATCGCACCACTGTATTCTAGCCTGGGCAACAGAGCGAGACTCTGTCTCATAAAAAAAAAGAAAAAAAGAAATCCCAATCAAAACTGGGCTTTGTTTTCCCCAGTATACAAGTTCTAAGCTTAGAAAAAATTGCTTCTCTAGGAATTGTGAAATGGGCTAGCCACCGTGGCTCAAATCTGTAATCCCAGCACTCAGGGTTAGTTGAAGGGATCATTTGAGGCCAGGAGTTCTAGACTAGCTTGAGCAACATAACAAGACCCCATTGCTAGTAAGGGATGGGGGAGGCGAGAGAGAGAGACAGAGAGAGAGAGAGAGAGTGAGAGAGAATGATGAAATGACCAGGAGACAATGAATGAAGTTCAGTCTCCAGGCCTGGAGCCACATTGATGGAGCTTGATGACTTTGATGCAGGGCGACTGACTATGGTATGATATGCCACCTCCTCAAGCCCCAGTGTCCTCTTTGCAAAATTGGGATCTGGACATTCATTAGACATCTTAAAATATCTACTATATGCCATGAAAATTTTGGGTTCTACGGATACACGATGAACAAAACAGAAAAAACATCTCCCTTCATAACTATATATCCTAGTGGGGTAATAGCCATAGTCCCCTCTTAAGTTCTCACAAGGACTAAAATGAGATAGTAACAATAGCTGTGATAGTCTGAATGTCTACTTCCAAAATTCATAGGTTGAAATCTTAACCCCCAAGTTGATGCTATTATGAGGTAGGGTCTTTGGGGCTGTGACTAGGTCATAAGGGCTCTGAATGGGATTAGTACTATAGAGAAAGAGGCCCCAGAAAGCTCCCTGGCCCTTTCTGCCATGTGAGGGCACAGATAGAAGACATTGTATGAATCAGGCAAGAGGCCCTCCCCAGACACCAAATCTGCCAGCGCCTTGATCTTGGACTTCCGAGTCTCTATAACTGCAAGCGACAAATTTCTGTCATCTAGAAGCTACCCAGGTTATGGTATTTTGTTATAGAAGCTCAAACAGACTAAGATAATAGCAAACACAGATAGTATGATTATTATGTACCAGGAATGATTTTAAGTACTTGGCACGTGTTTGCATTCAAGGGTTCTTTAATCTTTCTGCACTACAGGCCCTTTTGGAAACTGAGTGGAACCTCTCCACTCCTTCTCAAAATAAGAATTCCAAATGCATAAAATAGAATAAACAGGAAAACAAAACATACTGAGACAGTTTCCAAACGAATAAAAAGTAATATGGTAATAAAGATGCTTCTTTTTAAATAGATTTAATAATGAGAACTGGAGACAGATTTAACAATGTCAAGACTTTGAAAAACTGATGAGCATAGATGTAATTAATTTTTCCCATTCAAGTTTGCAAGTATCCAGAACTCTACCCACTGGTTTATACATCTCAGAGTGAATCTAATCCTCACTATAAATCCTAGGAGAAGGGTTATTAGCCCCTTTTTAACAGATAAAGAAACTGAAGTGCAGAGAGATTAGTTGACTTGCCTAAGGCCGTAGGTGATAGAGCTGAGATTTGAACCAATAGTCCAGCTCCAAAACCTGTGTTCATGGCTCACTGCACCCTTGACCTCCCAGATTCAAGTGATCCTCTCACCTCAGCCTCTCAAGTGGCTAGGACTATAAACATTTGCCACTATAACTGGCTAATTTTAATATATTTTGTAGAGATGGGAGTCCCACTCTGTTGCCCAGGCTGCTCTTGAACTCCTGAGCTCAAGTGATGCTCCTGCCTCGGCCTCCCAAAGTGCAGGGATTACAGGTGTGAGCCTGGGATTACAGGTGTGAGCTACTGTGCCAGCTACCTGTGTTTTTAACCACCATATAGTATGTGGCTTAGCACAGAGCTTGCCTCATGGTCAGAGTCAATAATATTTGCTAGTAGTTGAAAATAGTATTGTAATAACTGGTAGAAGCATTTGTAATAGAAGATATCTAGGGAATAAGGAACGACTTGTACTAATATTAACAACCTCCTTGGCCAGGTGCGGTGACTCATGCCTGTAATCTCAGCAGTTCGGAAGGCAGAGGGAGGAGGATCACTTGAGGACAGGAGTTTGAGAGCAGCCAGGGCAACATAGCAATAGAGTCTTGCTCTGTCACCCAGGCTGGAGTACAGTGGCATGATCTCAGCTCGCTGCAACCTCTGTCTCCCCGGTTCAAGTGATTCTCATACCTCAGCTTCCCGAATAGCTGGGATTACAGGCATGTGCCACCATACCCAGCTAATTTCTAGAAGAGACAGGAGTTTCCAAATGTTGGCCATGCTGCTCTCAAACTCCTGGCCTCAAGTGATCTGCCCACCTTGACCTCTCAAAGTGCTGGGATTACAAGCATGAGCCACCACTCTCAGCAGCAAGACAACATTTCTCAAAAAAATTTAAAAATTGGTCAAAAATATATCAAAAAGTAAAAAGCGTCAACATAATGAAGAATTTACACCAACTAATGGGCAAAACAGCCAGCTAGCATCAAATGGCAGTATTAAACTCATACATATTGTTATTCAAATTGGATAAAAAGCCAAAACCCACCGGCATGCTGCATCCAGACCCATCTCACATGCAACGATACACAAAGACTCAAAACAAAGGGATGGAGGAAGATTTACCAACCAAACAGAAAGCATAAATAAATAAATAAATAAAAAGCAAGAGTTGCAATTCTGGCCTCTGAAAAAATAGACTTTAAAGCAACAAAGATCAAAAGAGGCAAAGAAGGACATTACATAATGGTAAAAGGATCAATGCAACAAGAAGAGCTAACGATCCTAAATATATACGCACCCAATACAGGAGCACCCAGATACATAAGACAAGTTACTTATAAAGAGACTTAGACTCCCACACAATAATAGTGGGAGACTGTAACATCACATTGTCAATATTAGACAGATCAATGAGACAGAAAATTAACAAGGATATCCAGGACTTGAACTCAGACCCGGAACAAATAAATTTAATAAACATTTGTAGAACTCTCCACTTCAAATACACAAAACATACATTCTTATCAGTACCACATCACACCTATTCCAAAAGTGACTACATAATTGGAAGTAAATCACTCCTCAATAATTGCATAGCATTTCATAGGTTTAAATGAAATGTTTGGCTGCTTGTTTGTTATTTTCTTCACTTATTCCTTCCTGTCTCCATTGTTAAGCATAATTATTGGCATAAAAGAGGTTTTCAATACCCATTTCTAGACTGCATTCTAGCCTGGGCAATAAAGAAATACTCCCAGTCTCTCTCCCTCTTTCTCTTCCTTTTTCTTCCTCTCCTTCATTCTTTTTTTTCTTTCTCTCTTTCTTTCTTCCAAAAAAAAAAGACATACATATTGTAAAAAAAAAAAAAAAAAAAAAAAAAAATTGGTCAAGCGTGGTGGTGAACACCTATAGTCCCAGCCACTCTGGAGGCTGAACTGGGAGGATTGCTTTAGCTCAGGAGTTCAAGGCTGTGGTGAGCTATGGTAATATCACTTCCCTCCAGCCAAGGTGACAGAGTGAGACCTCATCTCAAGAAAAAAGAAAATTTGAAAAAGTCTGGCATGCAGTAATAACGTTAACTTTATAGGACACAGCGTAGCCCATTCTTCTCCATCTCCAGGCATGTAGAAGCTCGCTGCTTTCTGTATGTGGTTACCCTATTCTGAAGCTGCACACCAAAGATTCGGAGTAGACGTGGTAATGCAGAGAAATGTTTTTCAGTCTGTGAAAATCTCTTATTTTTATCTATATAATCCCATATCAATTATTGAGGTTTTTCTGTACTTCTAGGAGGCACTGTCACCAAAAGACCCTTAGGAAGTCAATCAGTGTGGCAGAATAAAAAGCCCAGTGCTCATCCTGCAGAGAAGGACTGCTGTAAGTGAGGGCAGCTGCTCTTCCTCCTTGCTACTATTCGTAAACGTGCGAAGTCAGAGGTGTTGGTACGACATCGATCCTTCAGGCACTCTATAAATATTAACTGAAGGAAGGTGTTGATAAGGCAAAGAAACTTACACTTCTACAAATGGTGACAGCCAATGCTCCAGGCTCAATTTTTAAAAGAAAAAACAAACAAAGGAGTCGAGATCATTAGAAGGGCTTTTTTGGCAGTGCTGGGTTACAGCCATCAGCAGAGCAAGCTATGGCTAAGGCTAATGTCACGTGGTAAGATGATTTATTCTTTCCCCTAAGTCAGCTTTGAAAATACATTTTTAAAGTTGCCTGTCCACAGCATAGTTTTACTGTGACAAGGCACTCAGTTCCTTAACGTTCACCTGGCACACTGCAATCAACAGCAAAGCCAAGTGACAGGAAGTGCTGGGCCACATTGCCAGGGCAAATGCCAGTCGGTTCACCAGAGTTTGCAAACCCCAGCTCATGGGCTCTGTCTGCTGCACTGATATTCTTTTAAATTCCATATAAGAGAAAAGGCTTCAATGCTTAGATGCAAGAAAGAGTTGAAGTGTTAGTAGCCGCTAAGCCCTGGACTTGACCATGAGGATGAACAGTATCGATGACCAGGGAGGGATATGGCGAGGATGGAGATTGCCGTGACAGTCTGGACACATTCCTCCCCAGGTCACCAGCTTTTACTTGGGAAAGTAAAGCACATGTGACCAGCTGCACTGAAAAACACCAACGTGAACCTTCGAAGGGAAACCAGATGGCCCCAAGCCGGGGGTAAAAATAGCTCAGCATCCAGCACAGCCCAAACTAGGAACTGGGAAGTCTGAGAGCCTCTCAGGTTTTGATTTCAACTTGTCAAAGAGGTGTA
Organism: Aotus nancymaae; assembly: GCF_030222135.1. Classification (NCBI taxonomy): domain Eukaryota; kingdom Metazoa; phylum Chordata; class Mammalia; order Primates; family Aotidae; genus Aotus; species Aotus nancymaae. Next base: position 7,080,648 of record NW_026988492.1, on the reverse strand, counting down.
AAAAAAAAAGCCTTAACTAAACTGTGAGAAGCTGTTTTGAAGAGATATTAAGAGTGAAAAAATTACTCCTTCTACCTGCCTTGTTTCAAATTCATTAGACTGTTATTAGCAAAAGAACTGAAAAAGATTTGCAGCTAGAAAGAAAAAAAAAAAGAATTTATCTTTCTTCTTATCTGACCATAAAAAGAAAAATTGGCAAACCAGCTTAGAAACTTGATCAAGAACTTCTTCAATTCATGGACTAATAGGAAGAGCTGAATAAAGAGAGACATAAAAGGCTTTGTTTTTTTTTTTTTTTTTTTTTTAATGTAATGGTTTTTAAAGACCCAAATATATGGATCTATCTGAGTTCTAATTTATTTATGTATGTATTTATTTTACAGAAGCTGTTTAATCCAGCTCCCTTTGTTCCAGTGACGTTTCTATTTTTAACCAGTGGGGGTGAATCATGTTGAGACCATTTAGGGACATGTTTAGAACATGAATTTTCGAGTCAAGAACCAAGTGAAATTTTTATTCCCAAGTCAGGTCCTGGCTGCTCAGCACACTAGCAGCTATTGTGCTCTGACATTATATTCGTGAGTGTTCACTGACTGTATCATTCAGAACAGAGGTGATTGGAAGAATTCCATGAACCAAAAAGAGCATGGATAATAACTCCTTACAAGATAAGAGGAAATAAATGGCATTTCACTTGGGGTTCCCTCAGTCCCCTGACCTGATGAACAAGAAAATGCTTTTGTATCTTTCAGTTGTTGAAATTGATGCAGTCTTCTGTCTCCATCCAATCGGCAAAGACGTTTTTGTCCTCATGTACAGTGTTGTTCTGTGCTGAGAACCATGAATGCTTTTCTTATTTGACTCAAACTTCTAGTGCTTCATTAATACAATAACAGTCTTGATGCTTGGCTAATAAAAAAATCTCAGTTCCGTCAGATTTAATTTTGATTTTTTTAAGAAAAAAAATAAGTAAAATCAAATCTAATTAGAACTGACTTTTACCTACATGCAAAGGTTCGATGCTCAAATTCACATCTTAAAAAGTATAGAATGACTGTTCTTTGAGGTCTATCTTATAGTTTTTAAATTTTGAAATTGAACATTAACTCTAATATTCCCTCTTTTTCAGTAGGGCAGAATTTTAAATATGGCAACAAGGAGATTAATAAGCTGTAGTAGAATAAGGCCTAGTAGAGGTGAGGTTTATAAGCACTAGTTAAGTTCCTAAGTCTGAGTTATGAGCTCTAGTAAAATTCTTAGCTTTTTCTCTCTGGGTGTCAAGAGCTTACTCATAGTTCAGAGGGAGGAAAAAGTGCTTCTGACTTGAGACTTTACCTTAACTAGCAAGCACTTTTTTTTTTTATTAAAAGTTTATTTACATTCCAAATAGACTTGAAAGGCTTAAGTGCTTTTCTGTTACATTAGAAAGATATTATACCAGAATTATATCTATATTGATTTATGTTTTCTTCTAATACCTATTAGTTGTATTTTCAGTGTTTACATTTTCTGTATAGCTAGCACAGATTTTGACATAAAAAAATATAAATACAACTTTGTTTAATGTCTTTCTATTTGTCCAAATACCATATGACACTGATTTGAAATACTTTTATTATATACTAAACTTTTAAACATACTGTCCTCAGTATACCATTACGACGCCTCTTTCTTTTTATTGCCCCGCTGTTTTAACCGTTACAACTTTTATGTTGCCACACTGTTTTACCATTGTGGTACATTGTAACACATTTTATTTTTATTATGCTACATAGTAAAATGTATTGTAAAGATACTGATATTTTCTATTCTTTTCTAAAATGGTCCTGGCTACTTCTTGAACCTCTTAATGACCTGTAAACTAATCCGTCAAGTCTCCTTCCCCACCTCCTTGCCTTCAATTGAAGGGAATATCTTTTGATTTATTGGTTGAGATAGTATCAATATTTCAAAACATTGCTTGCTCCAAAGCATTAAAATATTCAACATTTCTTGAATATTGCCTTATTAATTCTCAAGGATTTTATGTTTCTGGTTTGATGTTGTAACTGAGGGAATGCTGTCTCTCTTACCTGATATTTTCATTTTCTGTTCTGAGCTTGGAAAAGTATTGATTTTTGCATGTTACCTTAAAAACCAATACTTTACTAATACTTTTCAAATAGATTTTCAGCTGAGAAACTTTCCTTAATGGATGATGAAAAATTAAGTCTCATTTAGTTTAAATTAAAGGATCAAAATGTAGAATTTGAAATGAGGAATTCCAGTAACTGAAGCTATGCACATTTCTATAAATCTGATTAGCTTTAACAGCTTTATAGATTTTAACCTTGTCCAACAAGAACAATATAAATATGAAGGCTTAGGGTTTAAACCCAGCTCATTGACTAAAATGCTCTAATCATAAATGCCTTTCTCTTTTCTCTTTATTATGAGTTTTCACATTTGTGCAATGAAAAGAGTAATACTTCTCCTTTTCTCTCCCTATTTTGAGGTGATATAAGGATCAATGAGACAATTCGTTGAACTGCTGTTAATAGCTTCCTAATAGGTACCACGTAGCATCCACCAAACACACCTGCCAATACTCACTAACAAGAACACTATTTGCAGAGTTTTCATGTTAGTACAGTGGAGTACCTTGTATCATGCTGAACTTCCTTTCAACAACAACTATAAATGCTGAAATAGTTTTTGAAAATGATCTGAAGGCAGTACATGGTGACTAAATGGCACACACCTGTAATCCCAGAACTGGTGCAATGACACTCACCCGCAATCCCAGCTGCGTGGGAGACTGAAGGAGAAGGATGGCTTGAGCCCAGGAGTTGGGAAGATAAGAAATTCCAAAATGTCTACAATAGGCTCAAATGGTGCACTGTGATCACACCTGTGAATAACCACTGTGCTCCGCCCTGCACAATTTTTTTTTTTTTTTTTTTTTTTTTGAGACAGAGTCTCCCTCTGTTTCTCAGGCTCCTGGAGTGCAGTGGTATGATCTTGGCTCACTGCAACCTCCAACTCCCAGGTTCAAGTGATTCTCTTGCCTCAGCCACCTGAGTAGCTGGGATTACAGGTGCCCGCCACCACACCCAACTAGTTTTTGTATTTTTAGTAGAGATGGGGGTTTCATCACGTTGGTCAGGCTGGTCTCGGACTCCTGACCTCATGATCTGTCCACCTCGGCCTCCCAAAGTGCTGGAATTACAGGTGTGAACCACAGCACCTGTCCTGATCCATCTTGTTATTCTTCAACAGAGCGCCCTATTCATTTTGCTGCACTGAGGACAATTTGAAATCATGTGTCTCATACTTGTTTATTTGCCATCTACCCCACTAGAATATAAATTCAATGAGGGCAAAGTCATATCTACTTTGTTCACTTTTTGCCTAGCTTGGGATCTAGCATCTAGCTCAACAAATATTTGATGATTAATGAATAAAGGGAAACGTCTTCAGAGTCTGTTTAGGCTTTCTCTGGCTTCCCATCTCAGTGGCTACTCACTGAGTGGGTCCTGCCTTCAATGAACTTTCTTCTTCTCTTCATTTCTACAGTAACCTCACTGAGGGGAGGCGCCTCAAGAAAGTTAGAAGGGTAAGTTCCTAACGTCAAATGCAGGGGAAGGTCTTAGAAACTATTTTAACTATAAGATGATATGAATTGTAAGACAAGAAACTGCATGTGCAATATCATAGTACAATATTTAATCCTAATTGTTGGTCTTGCTCATATTTTACCCAGTCAGCCATGATGACAGTTATAATACAAGTGAGAGAGGATTTTTTTTTTTTTTTTTTTTGAGACGGAGTCTCGCTCTGTTGCCCGGGCTGGAGTTCAGTGGCATGATCTCGCCTCGACTCACTGCAACCTCTACCTCCCAGGTTCAAGCAATTTTCCTGCTTCACCTTCTGAGTAGCTGGGAGTATGGGCCACAAAGCCCAGCTAATTTTTGTATTTTTAGTAGAGATAGGGTTTCATCATGTTGGTCAGGCTGGTCTCGAACTCCTGACCTCGTGATCTGCCCACCTAGGCCTCCCAAAGTGCTGGGATTACAGGCGTGAGCCACCGCACCCAGCCAAAAGAAGATACTTTTAAAAAGTAATTTTCAGTTTGTGGGTTTTTGAAAAAATATTATTATTATTTTGAGACAGTCTCACTGTTACCCAGGCTGGAGCACAGTGATTCAATCTTGGCTCACTGCAACCTCCGCCTCCAGGGTTCAAGTGGATCTCGTGCCTCAGCTTCCTGAATAGCTGGAATTACAGGAGCACACCACTATGCCCAGCTAATTTTTGTATTTTTAATAGAAATGAGATTTCACCATATTGGCCAGGCTGATCTTGAACTCCTGGACTCAAGTGTTTCAGCCACCTCAGCCTCCCAAAGTGCTTTGATTACAGGCATGAGCCACCATGCCTGGTATAAAACATATTATCTTTACATAGAAAATGAGAACAATTTTTATTCCTACATTTCATCTCCTTGGTATTGCTGAAATCACAGGCACTAATTCCAGGTTTTAGACATTTAGAAATTGTATGTCCTGCCCTCTTTAAGGGAATAGGAAGCTACAGACTCACCGGCAATTGAACAAGCATTTGCTTTGTTTATTCAGCTGTGGTTCTGGTGGGGGTTATTCCTTCAACCACAGTTCCTGAGCTCTTTTTTCAGCCACCAGAAGACACTGGAGAGTTTTTATTCTTATGGAAACCTGCAAATCTTCATTTCATTAACACCGTGTTTCAAGCAACGTAGATAATGTTTGAGACACGTACATTGCCAGTTTGTCAAATATTTGTATATGTGTGTTTAATAAATTGCAAGTGCCCAATCTTGGGTGTAGTATTTCCATTTCCCATCCATTTCTCTAAGTGCTGTCCTAACTATATTCTCCTCTTACTTGCTATATAACTTAAAGTAGAAAGAATATCATTTAAAATTTTTGAAGCATGGAAGTTTTTGTTCTGTTTTGTGTTTTTGAGACAGTCTCACTCTGTCGCCAGCCTGGAGTTTGAAGTTACTATTTTATAGTTGGCAGTTTATACACATTTTATGATCTAAATAGTAATTTAGAATATGAATAGTATAAACCTGTTAGAAATCATCATAGCTAGAAAATTTGTTATAGTATTGTGTATTGTATTAAATCAACAGGCTTTGAGCATTTAAATTGTAGCACTTATTCTTCAATATGTTACTACCTTTACAACTCTGTAAGGCAAGTTATTATTTGCCCCTTATTTTTTGAGATAGGGTCTCACTCTGTTACCCAGGCTGGAGTGCAGTGGCATGATCACAGCTCACTGCAGCCTCAAATTCCTAGACTCAAGTGATCCTTCCATCTCAGCCTCCTAAGTAGCTTGGACCACAGGCACGTGCCACTATGGCTGGCTAATTTTTTTCAATTTTTATATAGAGATGGAGTCTCACGATGTTGCCCAGGCTGGTCACAAACTCCCAACCTCAAGCAATCCTCCCACCCCAGCTTCCCAAAGTGCTGGGATTACAGGCACGAGCCACTATGCCTGGCCTTATTTGCTTTGTACAGAGGAAAGAAACCATGTCAAGTATCCAACAGCTGATACACACATCCAAGATTTGAATCCATTCGTGTCTGGGTACACAGGCTATGCTTATGGCACTGCAAGAATTCTACTTAATCTAATGTGTTAAAACTTTAGTCTTCTGCAATACACATTTTTTTCTTTTTTCCTTTTTTCTGAGGTGGAGTCTTTGTTGCCCAGGCTGGAGTGCAATGGCATGATCTCGCTCACTGCAACCTCCACCTCCCGGGTTCAAGTGATTCTCCCTGCCTCAGCCTCCTGAGTAGCTGGGATTACAGGTGCCTGCCACCACACCCACTAATTTTGGTATTTTTAGGAGAGACGGGGTTTCACTATTCGGCCAGGCTGGTCTCAAACTCCTGACCTCAGGTGATCCAACCGTCTCGGCCTCCCAAAGTGCTGGGATTACAGGCATGAGCCACTGCACCCAGCCACTATTCTAATTCTTGAGTTCTTCAATTGTGCTGTTCTGTTTAGCACACATCATAAATTTTCAACTGAAGTAATCACTCAAAAGTAACAGGAAAATGTTACATGCAGGTCTGGGATGTTCCATTATGCAACATTGTATATTTGTGAAACTACAAAAGCAGGAAATACTGCAACTAAAGTCTGGTGAAAATTTGGCAGCGATAATTACAACCTAATTTTTACAATGTAACTTTTTCCAGTATTTTCAAAGAAACAGTTTCCACTTCAAAAGAGATACATGTAGCCACAGTGAGTGTAAAGTAGGTGGAATTAATTTGTTTAAGTCTATCTAGAAACAAAGGAAAAGCAGAGGTTTCTTCCCTAACATCCAAACTCAGATGTAGATGTAAAATTTGGACTGAGAAATTTTTGTGTGGGCTACACAGTGGAGACATAATAGTAGCCAAGGGCACCAGGCCTGGTGGCTTATGCCTGTTATCCCAGCACTTTGGGAGGCCAAGGCGGGTGGATCACTTGAAGTCAGGAGTTCGAGATCAGCCTGGCCAACATAGTGAAATCCCGTCTCTACTAAAAAAAAAAAAAGAAAGAAAGAAAGAAAGAAAAGAAAAGGAAGAATTAGAAGAAGAAGGAGAAGGAGAAAGAAGAAATTAGCCAGGCATCATGTCACACGCCTGTAGCCCCAGCTACTCGGGAGGTTGAGGCAGGAGAATCGCTTGAACCCAGGAGGCAGAGATTACAGTGAGCCAAGATCACGCCACTACACTGCAGCCTGGGTGACAGAGTGAAACCCTGCCTAAAAAAAGAAAAAAATAATAATGGCCGAGTCATCAAGGAGGTGAGATGAAGGAGAAATTGAAAGAGGAAAAATTTCTAAAACAAAATGTTAGAACAACTAAAGGAGAGAAATAAGAGTAAATATTTTAATTCAAGATATTATATATAAGAATAATGTGATCTAGACAAAACAAGAGAGAACATGATGGTTGACCACCCCCACCACTAAATACTCAGCTGCTAACCACAACAATTGAATCCAGGATGAGATGGTGGTTACGGTGTCTGAGTGAAGCTGTTTTGCTTCTTTCTTTAGTTGCCAAGCAACCTGTTGACCTCAATGTTCCCGTGTTTATACTCAAGTCAATGTGCTTAACATTTATTTGTTCTGATATAAATAATTGTGTGCCTTATAGAGATACAAATGTACAAGAGTTAAAATCCTTTGTGGAATTTAAATATTAACACTTTCACTTTGGGAGCATCTATTTCTCCCAGTCTTTTTCTCTTTATGAATATAAATGTTTTGTTTACTCAGTTAGGAGGACCCTGGTGATGGGAAATACTTTAAGCTAAAGAAAGAGTGGGATTCTGGTTTAGGGAGACAGACTGATCCCATACATTTTCTTTCTCTCCCTTCCAAAATCCTATTGGAATGAGATAAAATATATTTTAAAATTATATTGCTTACCTACTGTTTTGTAACAAATTACCCCAAAACATGGGGGCTTAACACAACCAACATGTTTTTGAATCTCACAGTTTGTGTGGGTCAGAAATGAGGGGTCAGATTAGCTGGAAGTTTCTGTTTTAGGATCACTCATGAGTCTGCCATCAAGATGCTGCTGGGGCTGCCGTCATCTGAAGATTTCTCTGGGCTCTGGGATCCACCCTCCAGTGCCCCACGTGGTAGGGGGACCTTAGTCCCTCATTGCACTGAACTCTCCACAGAGCTGTTTGCATGTCCCCTTGCCGTGACACCTGGCTTCTCCCAGAGGAAGAAGACAAGGCGGAGATAGAAGACAAGGCAGAAGCCACGGGTCTTTTATGACCTAGCCTCAGAAGCCACATGCCACCATTTCTGCCATCTTGTATTAATCAGACTAACTTGGATCCAGTGTAGGAGATGACTACATAAGGGTATGGACTGTCTTGAAGTCTGGCTACCAAAAAGCTAAATCCAAAACAGCATAGTAAAAGGGAACTGGTAGCCATCAGATCTTTTGAATGATAGAAAGCAAGTGGAATTTCTAATTTTATTTCTAATTTTTATTAGAAATAAAAATTAGAGTCCTGGATCTAAAAACTTATAGGTGTAATCAAATTAATTCTCAGTGGAAAATTTATAGCTTCAATTTATTATCAGAAAACCTGAAAGATAGGAAAATATATTATGTAAATATTCAACTCAAGTAATTATAAAAACTTTTACTGGCCAGGTGCAGTGGCTCACATCTGTATTCCCAGTGTTTTGGGAGGCCTGATGGGAGGATCATTTGAGCCCAAGAGTTTGAAGATGCAGTGAGCTGTGATCACATCACTGCACTCTAGCCTGGGTGACAGAGCAAAACCCTGTCCAAAAAAAGGGGGCAGGCGCAGTGACTCACGCCTGCAATCCAAGCACTTTGGGAGGCTGAGGTGGGTGGATCACCTGAGGTCCAGAGTTCAAGAGCAGCCTGACCAACATGGTGAAACCCCATCTCTACTAAAAATACAAAATCAGTTGGGTGTGGTGGCACATGCCTGTAATCCCAGGTACTTCGGAAGCTGAGGCAGGAGAATCACTTGAACACTGAAGGCAGAGGTTGCAGTGAGCCGAAATCATGCCATTGCACTCCAGCCTGGGCAACAAAAGTGAAACTCCATCTCAAAAAAAAAAAAAAGTTCTTATTAATTTCTTATTTTATCTGAAATCAGAGTTTTAGAAAAATCTGTTTCTTTTAAAAAGCCAATAAAATTAGCAATTATTTAAAAGTCTGATCAAGAACAAAAGAGAGGCCGGGTGCAGTGGCTCACGCCTATAATCCCAGCACTTTGGGAGGCCGAGGCAGGTGGATCACGAGGTCAAGAGATCGAGACCATCCTGGTCAACATGGTGAAACCCCGTCTCTACTAAAAATACAAAAATTAGCTGGGCATGGTGGTGCGTGCCTGTAATCCCAGCTACTCGGGAGGCTGAAGCAGGAGAATTGCTTGAACCTGGGAGGCGGAGGTTGCAGTGAGCCAAGATCGCACCATTGCACTCCAGCCTTACAAGAGCGAAACTCCATCTCAAAAAAAAAAAAAAAAAAAAAAAAAAAAAAAAAAAAAGAGCAAAAGAGAAAAGATACAAATAAAAACTAAAAGCAGACGGGGGAATAATACTTTAAAATTATAAGACAGTGCTGGGGGTGGCAGCATGTGGCTATAGTCCCACCAACTCAGGAGGCTGAGGTGGGAAAATCACTTGAGCCCAAGAGTTCTAGGCTACGGTGAGCTATGATACTGCCACTATACTGGGTGACAAAGCAAGACCTTGTCTCTAAGATAGATAGATAGATAGATAAAATGAAAAGAAAGACTGTGTATATCGTTATGTTAATACACTTGAAAGTCTAGGTGAAATCAATTACTTTTTAGAAAAATATGAGTAATCAAGTTTATTTTAAAAGAAACAGAAACTCATTAACAAAAGTAAAACACATAACCTTAGCAGTATTTGAAGAAGTAGCAAAACAACACACACACACACACACACACACACACACACCAAAAACTCACAGAAAAGAGCACCACATTCACATCTGGTATAACTCGCTAGTGTTTTGAGGAAGATTTATTCATTTACTCAATAACTATTTATTGAACTCCTTTTATGTTTTAGGAGCTGGAGATACAGCAGTAAGCAAAAAAAAGTTCCTGCCTGCAGAGATTCTTTCTTCTAATGCAGTGAGCATAGTAATAAAACTTTCTGATTCATTTTTCAAATCAAGCTAAGCCTGACACCAAAACAAGACAAGCACAATCTTATATAAATCATGAAGGAAGAAGGAAGGAGGCGAGAGGTAAGAGACGAGAAGGAAAGGGAAAGGAAGAGAAAAGAAAAAATAAAATGGAATTACAGATTAATAATTTTTTTAAACTCAATTAAGAAATTTATTTAAAAACCATAGCTAACATCATACTTGACCATGAGACGAAATGCTTTTTCCGTCAGATTAGACACAAAATATTGTGATATCACAGGTCTATCCTTAATTTGAAATGAACTATCCAAATAATACTCAGAAATAGTGACAAAAACTAAAGGACAACAAATGAAAATGACTCAGATGAGACAACGCTGTACGATAAACTTGACGTGCTTACAAATTGATGCCAGCTCTTCATTAGCAAAGAAAAGGGAATAAAGAGTCATGTCAAAAACAGCAGTTTCCCCATAATAAAGGAAAATGGAATACACACAATGGGTGAGAAATATCCAGAACTTGCCACATAGCATCAATAAGAAAATCTCAATTAACGAAGTCTCATTTTTCAATGGTCCACTAATCACAGAATGATTAAACACTACATAAAAAATAAAATTTAATTCACCTATAGATCAACACACTTTAAAATAAATAGAGAAAATTTTATTAACAGTCTTAGGACAAAAACACTTCCTATTAAACCTCAGGTACCATGGCTTGAAGAGCATGAGAATTCTCAACACAATGTTTCCTTGCAAAAGTAGAAATCTGGCCAAGCCCAGTGGCTCATGCTTGTAATCCCAGCACTTTGAAAGGCCAAGGAGAGCGGATCACCTCAGGTCAGAAGTTTGACACTAGCCTGGTCAACTTGCCGAAACCCCGTCTCTACTAACAATACAAAAATTAGCTGGGCATGGTGGTGGGCACCTGTAGTCCCAGCTACTTGGGAGGCCGAGACAGGAGACTCACTTGAACCCAGGAGGTGGAGGTTGCAGTGAGCCAAGAGTTCGCCATGGCCCTCCAGCCTGGGTAACAAAGTCGAGACTCTGTCTCAAAAAAGAAAACATAGAAATTTATTGTCCAAAATCCTCTTTAAGAATGAGCCACTGATAAACATCATATATTGATAACTTTGTATAATAATTCATGTTGGAGTTTTGAACATTTTTTACAATAATTAATTTGCATCCAGTTTTCCAAATTACTGACATTTGTAGGATTTCTTTCCAGTGGGAGTGTTCTCATGATTTTTAAAGTAGTTACTAAAATGGAAAACTTTCCTGTATTTTCCATGCTACTAAGATCTCCACCCAGCATGCATTCTTCTATTTTATAACGTCTATCTCCAACGTGCACTGCCGTGTGTTTTTGAATGGAGACGACAGCAAGGAAAGCATCCCCACATTCTGTATATTCATAGGATTTTTCTCCAGAGTCCTTTCCCATGTTAGAAAGCAACTGGGGAAATTAAATGCTTTACCATATGCTTTACATTTAGGGGGTTTTCTCCAGTTTGAGTCATTTTATAGTTTTGAATGGAACTGGGACATCTGAAGCCTTTACTACACTTTTTATGTTCTTCGAATTGTTTTCCAGTGTGGGTCTTTTCATGTCTTTGAAGGAAATAAGGAAAACTGAATGCATTCCTACATTCCATACATCCACAAGATTTCTCTCCTGTATAAATGAGAGTTCTTTCTTTCTTTCTTTTTTTCCTTTTTTGAGACAGTCTTGCTATGTTGCCCAGGCTGGAGTGCAGTGACGTGCTCATGGCTCACTGTCACCTCCATCTCCCAGCTTCAAGCAATCCTCCTGCCTAAGTTTTCTGAGTCCTGAAACTACCAGCACATACCACCCCACCCCATCTGGTAATTTTTTTTTTTTCTTTTAGATACAAGGTCTTGTTATGTTCCCCAGGCTGTTATGTTCCAGTAGTCTCAAACTACTGGACTCAGATGATCCTCCTGCCTCAGTTTCTCAAAGTACTGGCTGCACTGGGCAAAATGAGTGCTTTCCTGTAGTCAAAGGTAATTTTAAAAGCTGAAGACTTGCCCACATTGTTGACAGTCATAGGGTTTTTGTCCAGTGTGAGTCCCTTCACGTCTTCCAAGGGAACTGCACCACCCAAAGGCCCTACCACACCCTTTACATTCATAGGATTTGTCTCCAGTATGAGTTTTTTCATGTCTCCAAAATGAACTGGGTAATTGAAGGTTTTGCCCCATGTATTACACTCTCAGGGTTTTTCTTCAGTATAGTTCTTTCTTGTGCCTGAAGGGACGTGGGACATCTAAAGGCTTTGCCACACTTTTTACATTCATGATGGTTTCCTGCATTATGAGTTATTTTGTTGTCTTCCAAAAAAAAAAAGGAACAATTGAGTCTTTTCTCACATTCCTTAAACTCATGAGATTTCTTGAGAGCATGAGTTCTGGTTTCGTGCATCCAAAGGTAAGCTGAAGAAATGAATGCTTTGCCACAGTGTTTGCATTTGTAAGGGTTTTCTCCTGTGCAAGTTCTAACATGTATTTGAAAGGAACTGGGGCCAGGTGTATTGGCTCACACCTATAATCCCGGCAGTTTGGGAGGCCGAGGCATTTTTGGGTGGATCATTTGAGGTCAGGAGTTCAAGACCAGTCTGGCCAAGCTGGTGAAACCCCGTCTCTATTAAAAACACAAATATTAGACAGATGTGGTGTGCATGCCTGTACTCCCAGCTACATGGGAGGCTGAAGCAGGAGAATCACTTGAACCCCGGAGGCAGAGTTTACAATGAGCCAAGATCATGCCACTGCACTCCAGCTTGGGTGACAGAGTAAAATTCCATCTCAAAAAAAAATTAAATTAAAAATTAAAATGAAAGGAACTGGAACAATCAAACATTTTTCCACAGTGCTTACATTCATACCATTTTTCTCCAGTGTGAATATTTTCATGTATTTGAAAGTAAATGGAAACAGTGAAGGCTCTCACAATTTCTCTACATTTATAGAACCTCTTTCCAGTGTGAGTTCATTGTGAAATAATCAGGGAACGTTAAGGGTTTTGCCACATAGCTTGCATTTATAACATCCCCAGTGGTGGGGGGTGGGGGCTGGTGGGAGGTGATTGGGTCATAGGGTAGATCCCTCATGAATGGCTTAGCACCATCCCCTTGGTGATGAGTAGGTTCTCACTCAGTTCACACAAAATCTGGTTGTTTAAAACAGTCTAGGACCTCGCTCTTCTCTCTTACTCCCTCTCTTGCTCCTACTCTTGCCCTGTGATGTGTTCACTCCCACTTTGCCTTCCACTATGAGTTAAAGCTTCCTGAGGCCTCTCCAGAAGCAGGGCGGATGCTGGCACCATGCCTGCACAGCCTGCAGACCCATGAGCATATTAAACCTCTTTTCTTTACGAATTACCCAGGCTCTGGTATTTCTTCACGGCAGCACAAGAACAGACCAACACAGCAAGTAAAGAAAACGAAAAAGGAGGGGTCAATGAAGCAGGAATAAGGTCAGAGGAGCATGATGCACCAGATGCCAAGCAGAGAGGGGGATTGAAGGAAAGATGGTTGAGTGGATAATGATGATTAATGCTCGGAGATGAGGACAGTGAATTACCACGTGGACTTGGCACAATGGAGGTCTCTGATAACTTTGACAAGAGGAGTTTTAGTGGGGTGGGATGGGTGCAGGGGACAAAAATACATATGGCATCAGAGTGGCATAAATTGGCATAAAAGCAATGATGGGCTACGGAGTAGGAACAGGAAGTATAGGCATGATTTTTCAGGGAGCCATCAGAGGTGCTTTTTTTAAGTGTGAGACTGTGCCAAGTGTTGCGAGGACTCTGGAATCCATATGGTCATACGATTTGGAAGGAAAATAAAGGATTGTAGAAAATGGAAAAAATTTTTTAAATAGGAAATTTTACTAAGAACCAGCAGCAGACGTTTTCTATTAGTATGTGGGAAGGAAAGTATTCAAATGAAATTCCAGAGCTCTAACTAATACCTACCAGAAATCCTGAACATCATCATATTTAATGACGAAATAGAAAGATTAAAATTAGGATCAAATCAAGAATGTCAAGAAACACTGCTGTTATTCTACATTGTATTAGAGTCCTAACTGATGCAGTCGATGCAAAAATAAGACGAGATGTGATATTCGACAGAGAGACTTTCATGATTTATATGCTGTAAAATCAGTGGTATGATGATATATGACAACCAGCTGGTTCTGAGTGCAGTTCCCAGTATGCATGTTGGTTGTTGGTTTTGTTTAGATATGAACAACTTAAAATAAAGTGAAACAATTTGCCTGAACTACACTTGTTAGTCAATGATATGAGCAACTTCTTGGTTAAATTGAAAAGCAGTTTTCAAATACTTCAAGAGTATTTATTTCCTCAGTTTTTTGTGTTATTCACAATGTAATAAGTATAACACATTCATAAGTTTAATCTGTAAGTTTTGTGTCATCCTAACAAAATACCTAAAACTGTGTAATTTATAAAGAAAAGAGGTTTGGCCAGGTGTGGTGGTTCATACCTATAATCCCAGCACTTTGAGAGGCCAAAGCAGGTCGATTGCCTGAGCCCCAGAGTTCAAGACAGCCTGGGTAACATAGTGAAACCCCATCTCTACAAAAAAATCGCACTTTTGGCTGGGTGCTGTGGCTCACACCTGTAATCCTAGCACTTTGGGAGGCTGAGGCAGGTGGATCACAAGGTCAGGAGTTCAAGGCCAGCCTGGCCAACATGGTGACAGCCCGTCTCTACTAAAAGTACAAAAATTAGCTGGGCGTGGTGGTGGGCACCTGTAATTCCACCTACTTGGGAGGCTGAAGCAGGAGAATCGCTTGAATCCAGGAGGCAGGGGTTGCAATAAGTGAGATTGCACCACTGCACTCCAGCCTGGTAGATAGAGTGAGAAAAATAAATAAATAAATAATAATAAAATTGCACTTTTATAATGTTTGTTTGAAACATAACTTAAGACAGGGTGCAGTGGCTCAAGCCTGTAATCCCAGCACTTTGGGAGGCAGAGGCAGGTGGATCACCTGAGATCAGGAGTTAGAGATCAGCCTGGTCAACATAGCAAAACTCCAACTCTACTAAAAATTAAAAAAAAATTAGCAGAGCATGGTGGTGTGTGCCTGTAATCTCCGATACTCAGGAGGCTGAGGCTTGAGAATCGCTTCAGCCTGGGAGGCAGAGGTTACAGTGAGCCGAGACTGCACCACTGCACTCCAGCCTGGGCAACAGAATATAACTCCATCTCTCTCTTTCTCTCTCTCCGTCTCTCTCTCTCTCTCTCTCTATACACACACACACAAACACACACACACACACACACACACACACACACACATTTCTTGCTTGCTTGCTTGCTTGCTTTTGAGACAGGGTCTCACTCTGTTCCCCAGGCTGGAGTGCAGTGGCATGATCTTAGCTCGCTGCAACCTCCACCTCTTGGGCTCAAGCGATCCTCCCACCTCAGCCTCCTGAGTAGCTGGAATTGCAGGTGTGTGCCACCATGTCTAGTTAATTTTTGTCTCCTGTGTGATACAAGTTTTAATCTTCTCAGGCTAATGAAATTTCAGGGAGAAGATTGAAGGCACTTGTGTTCCTCTTTGGCAGGTCTAGTTTCTACCTAGATTAGGGAACTTCAGGGAACAGCCTCTTCTTGTGCGTTTGGGAGAGACAGGATGGAGAGACAGGAGTTGGAGGTGGGGAGAAGGTCAGAGTGAATTTGAGGCAGCTTCTTTATTTCAGCATGTCAAAGCGCCATATTTTGGGGTATCATTTTCTGAGCCCCAACATGCATACAGTGTTTACATATAATTTGCTTCTATCTTTATAGACTGGGGTGGATAATACAGTGGTTTTCAGATTTGCTTTCATTGTTACTCTTTTAAAAGCTAAAGGGTACAACGTTCATTATTTGGGTGACGGGTAAAGTGGAAGTCCAATCCCACTAGGATACAACACCCATGTAACAAACATGCACATGTGCCCCCTGAGTCTAAAATAAAATAGCTAGAGGCTGGGCATGATGGTTCATGCCTGTAATCCCAGCACTTTGGGAGGCTGGGTGGATTGCTTGAGCTCAGGAGTTCAAGACCAGCCTGGGCAACAGAGTGAGGCCCCATCTCTACAAAAAATACAAAACTTAAGCCAGGTGTAATGGTGCACACCTGTGATTCCAGCTACTCAGGAGGCTGAGGTGGGAGGATCACTGGAACCTGAGAGGTCGAGGCTGCAGTAAGCCATAATTGTGCCACTGCACTCCAACCTGGGTGACAGAGCAAGACCCTGTGTTATAAAAAATAAAAATAGATAGAAAGTCTTATAATTTTCCTTTTCTTCTCACCCACCCATGACATTAATCTAGAATTGGGTGGAGCAGGCAAAAGAGGAGAGAAGGAAGCAGATTGGGCTCCTGGGAATTTGCACCAAGTCACTAGCGGTTTGTGAGTTACTGAGAACCCTAGCTGGAGAATGCGTGTGTTGTGGACACACTCCTGGAATATACGCAGCAGGGGTGACCCTGCCCCCTCCTGTGTGTGACAAAATCGTGTGACAAATGGACACAGACCTGTGCCCCCGCTGTCAGAAACTGTCTGCTCTCCACAGAGGCTTCCTTTTGAAGATTCAAGTTTCTTGCCAAGCTATCTTTGAGCCATAAACCATTTTCCTCTCATTTACAGGAAAAAGAGGAAGAAAAATCCCACCCATCCTTTTCTGGGTTGATTATTTTCCATTTGATATTAATGGGCTTCCCACAATGAAGCCAAGTTGTTTTGTTTGGATAATGAAATTGTCCTTTGGCTTCACACGTAGCAATTCAAACTCACGTGGGCTTCAGCCATTCAGGGACCAAGTCCTTAGTATGGCTAGAAAGAAGGAACGCTATTGTTTTACAGGGATGAAAGATTCAAATTCCTCGCTGAATTTCCCTGCTTATCATGGACAGGCAAACTTACAGCAAGACTGTGTTTGTTTTTTGTTTTTTGAGACAGTTCTTGCTCTGTCACCAAGGCTGGAGTGCAGTGGCGCAATCGTGGCTCTCTACAGCCTTGGATCCCCAGGCTCAAGTGATCTTGGTCAGCTTTCCGAATAGCTGAGACTACAGGTGCAGCACCATGCCTGGCTAATTTCTTTTACTTTTGCAGAGACAGGGTCTCACTATGTTGCCCAGGCTGGTCTCAAACTCCCGGCCACAAGTGATCCTCCCGCCTCAACCTCCCAAAGTACTGGCATGAGCCACTTTGCTCAGCACAGAAAAACTTTTAATATTCACCCAGGATATTTCAAATGTGAATCTGTACTTGAGTGTCTCCAAGTGACTGGCCAGTGTTTCCAAAGAAGCACTAAAAACATTGAAAAAATAAAATGGTGACTCTGGATAAGGTATCTGTCACCATGCTATGCTGCACAGAATGCTCACAGGAAAATCCACACTGCTCTGTGACGCCGTTATCAAGGAACACGTGCTGAGTGGAGGCTCAGACCATATGGGCCTGTGCATATGGTAATCATTAAAGACTCACAGCTTACAAGAGTAACTGACAGAAAAAATATATATAGCGAGAGTCTCAGCGGTATAAATGCCTACCCAGACCTCCCACCATATGGGGATCTTTAAGTCAAAAGAATTAAGCCTCAGAGCTAGAAGCTATTCCTGCATACAAGTAGAAACTGTTTTCAGTGAGCAGAATCAGGAAATGCGATGACTTGTCTACTCAGGCACATACTTAATGGAAGTACCCAAACCAAAGGAACTAGAAGGACTTTCGCTTCTTTTGAAAAGAAGGGAGGTGGTGAGTGAGCTTCCACATTCAGCCCCACCCAAAGAGCTCCCCAGACCTGGGCCACAGGGTCAGGAAATTGCAGCAGAGAGTTCAGAGACAGGACTAGGGCCAGCAAAGGAAAGGTGATTAAGGGGTCAAAGACAGGCATGAAAGTGGCTTCTTTCCAAATATTGAGTTGGAGACTTTTATTTATTTATTTATTTATTTATTTATTTATTTAGAAATGGAGTCTCACTCTGTACCCCAGGCTGGAATGCAGTGGCACAATCTCAGCACACTGCAACCTCCGCCTCCCAAGGTCAAGCAATTCGCCTGCCCCAGCCTCCCAAGTAGCTGGGATTGCAGGTGCATGCCACCACACCCAGCTAATTTTTGTATTTTTAGTAGAGACAGGGTTTCACCACATTGGCCAGACTGGTCTTGAACTTCTGACCTCAAGTGATCCACCTGCCTCAGCTTCCCAAAGTGCTGGGATTACAGGCATGAGTCACCCCATCTGGCCAAAATTGGAGTCTTGAATGAAAAGTAAGAGATACATTTTCAAAGGGTTCATGTAAAGTGCAAGCCTTTGTCATTGGTAAGCACAGGTTTGCAATCTGGAGAATGTGTAGATTTTCCGGTGAGGATGAACAGAGCAGGAAGCAAATATTCTACTTTGACCAATTTGATTTTAAGCAATAGGTTTCATTTTGTTGTATGCCTCACTGCAGAAGATGGTGACACCACAAGAAGGGGCCAGAACACATCCCGAAGCAAGATTCTAGTCACTCTCACCTTCCCCTCCACGCCCCAGAAAGTAAATCTACACCCCAGAAAGCCAAGTTACACACATGCGGAAAACATAAAGTGCCTATGCATCCTACTGTGGAAGTCAGTTTTAACATTAGAAGAAAAGTCCATGCCTTCAAGAAATATTTATTAGGGCTGGGCACAGTGGCTCATGCCTGTAATCCCAACATTTTGGGAGGCCAAGGTGGGAGGATCACATAAGACCAGGCGTTTGAGACCAGCCTGGGCAACATAGCAAGACCCCATATCTATAAAAAATAATTAAAAATTAGCCAGACATGGTGGTGCACACCTGCAGTCCCAGCTACTCAGGAGGCGGAGGTGAGAGGATTGCTCCCACCACAGCCTCCTGAGAAGCTGGGACTACAGGAGTGAGCTATGATCACGGCCCTGCACTGCATTCTGGGCAGCAAAGCAAGGAACTGTCGAGAGAGAGAGAGAGAGAGAGAGAGAGAGAGAGGGAGGGAAGAAGGGAGGGAGGGAGGGAAAGACAGGAGGGAGAAAGAAAGAAGAAAGGAAGGAAGAGAAAAAGGAAGAGAGAGGGAAAGAAATAAAAAAAAGAAAGAGAGGAAGGAAGGGAGAAAGAAGGAAGGAACAAACAAATGAATGAATGAATAAAAAAAGAAAGAAAGAATACTTATTGAGCACCTACTACGTCCACAGGCAGCAGGTACTAAGAAAGAAGGAAAAGAAAAGAAGGACGGAAGGAAGGAAGGAAGAGAGAGAGAAAGAGAGAGAGAAAAGAAGGAAGGAAATGAAGAAAGAACACTTACTGAACAGGTACTATGTGCACAGGCCACAGGTACTAAGGGAGGCAGCAGCAAATGAAACAGCGTCCTTGGACTTCTGGGGCTTTTATTTTAATAGGGCAGATGAATAGTAAACAAATAAATACTACAAAGTTAGATAGAAGAAATGTAAAGAAAGTTAAGTAAATAGAGGAGGAGGCTGATGCTACTCAAGAGGATAATATGGAAGAAGCCTGTCTGAACAGATCTCTTTCTGCAAGGGCCTGACCAAGTAAGGAAGGCAGGCAGGTGCCGGGTAGTGGAAACAGTGAGTGCAAAGGCCCTGGGGTAGGAGGTGTGTGCTTCAGGAACAGCAAGAAGGCATGCAGGGCCGGAGTGGAGTTAGTAACGAGTTTATTTCACCTGAGGTCTCCCTTCTGAGCAATAAAATGGGATGCCAAAGTAGTGAACTACCTAATTAATTGTAGCTTCTACCCAAAGTGGTAAGTGGTAACAAACCTGAGCTCACACCCTCTGACCTTGGCAGAACTACGCTGTCTTCTGGGACTGCTGCTAGTCCGTCTGGTGCCTGTGGGCAAATTAGAAAACGGTGCTCCTTCCTCTAGGCAAAGCCCGCGCCATGGCCGGGTGCACTACTAGGCGGACGGTGCCTGGCCTGGACTTCACCTGCCATTTGCCCCCACCATCAGGCACTCTCGGCTGGGCCCAACCTGCACAGCAACGTGCACTGGCCGGAGTCAACCGCATCTTTTCTACAGCGTTATATCTCCCCAACTACTGATCGGATAGTTCCCCAAGCCAATGGTTTCAAGTGTGAACTCTTAGTTAATTCTCATCATATAGTTCATTTTGCAACAAGTGTGCAGCCATGCCCCTTTGAACCGTTTGGTAGGTGTTGCAAATAGCTGAATGAGGGAAAAGATGAATCCGTTTGGCCATAGATGGACTGTAAGACGTATATTGGATTCCCCTTCCTGTTGTTAAAAATTAATGCAAATTAAGTTACTTAAAACAACACAGATTTATTATCTCATAGTTTTGGAGGCCAGAAGTCCCAAATTCAAGGTGTTAGCAGTTGCATTGCTTCTGGAGGCTCAGTGAGACAATTCATGTAGCTGCCTTTTCTGACTTCTAGGGGTGCCTACATTCCTTCACTCCTTGACCCTTCCTCCATTTTCAAAGGCAGCAATGTAGCACCGTCAAAGCGTTCTCTCTCCCTCGCTCTCACACACACACACCTGCTTCCATCATACATCCCCTCCTCTGACTCAGACCCTCTGCCTCCCTCTTATAAGAACCCTTGAGATGACACTGGGTTCGCCTGAGTAATCCAGAAAAATCCAGGATAATCTCTCCATCTGAAGATCCTACATCTACAAAGTCCTTTTGTCCCATTTAGTGACATGGCAGCATCTGGGAATTAGGACATGGACATCTTTGGGGGTCATTGTTCTGCTGACCACAAGATACAAAAAGAAAGTACACTCCCTGAGAAGGCCCCTTGTCTGACACTGTTCCTGGCCTTAAGAATTGCTTTAGACATTCATTCTTCACCTCTGGAAGCCTTTCTAATTTTAAAGAATTCATTGATAAAACACAAATGCTGTTAGGAGCACCATTCACAGTAGCAAAGATATGGAATCAACCTAGGGTGCCCATCAGTGATGGACTGGGGAAAGAAAACGTGGTGTGTATACACCAGGGAATACTACACAGCTTTAAAAAAAGAATGAGCTCATGTCCTTTGCATCTGGAGGTCATTATCCTAAGTGAGTTGATACAGGAACAGAAAACCAAATACCACATGTTCTCACTTATAAGTGGGAGCTAAACATTGGGCTTATGGGGACATGAAGATGGCAACGACAGATACTGGGGACTGCTAGAGAGAGGAGACGCGAGGGGACCAGGGTGGAAAAACTAACTGTTGGATGATAGGATCAACTGTACCCCAAACCCCAGCATCACACAATATACCCAGATAACAAACCTGTGAATGTACCCCCTGAATCTAAAACAACAGTTGAAATTTTTTTAAATTAAAGAAAAAACCCAAATGCTGCTAAGAGGGAGAACATGCTAAGTGTCATCTGTGAAGATATTAGAGAGAGGAAAAAGATCCAGGGAAATAATTAGAGAATGTAAGGAGCGGTGTTTGGGCACTACAGGCAAAAAAAACCCAATCATTATTTTTCGGTTTTAGCCAAGACCTAATTTGCCCCCTTAGAAAGAGCACACAGCTGGGTACGGTGGCTCACGCCTGTAATCCCAGCACTTTGGGAGGCTGAGATAGGTGGATCACCTGAGGTCAGGAGTTCAAGACCAGCCTGGCTAATGTGGTGAAACCCCGTCTCTACTAAAAATACAAAAAATTAGCTGGCATGGTGGCACATGCTTGTAATCCTAGCTACTCTGGAGGCTGAGGCAGGAGAGTCACTTGAATGTGGAGGCAGAGGTTGCAGTGAGCCGAGATCGCACCACTGCACTCCAGCTTGGGCAACAAGAGCGAAACTCCACCTCAAAAACAAACAAACAAACAAAAATTTGTTAACCACAGAAATTGCATGTGGTATTTAGTATCTTCATATCTTACTTTCTTCACGATGAACTGAGAATAACAGCTAATCCCTTGGGTCGTGAGATGACACTTAAAAACCCTGTATGTAGAGCTGGGCACAGTGGCACATGCCTGCAATCTCAGCTACTTGAAGGGCTGAATCAGGAAGATCCCTTGAGACCAGGAATCTGAGACCAGCCTGGGCAACAATGTGAGACTCTGTCTCTTAAATTTTTTTAAAAAATCACCATATGCGCTGGTGCACAGCCGTAGCCCTAGCCACTTGTAAGGCTGAGGCAGGAGGATCACCTGAGCCCAGAAGTTTGAGGCTGCAGTGAGCTATGATCGTGCCACCGCACTTGAGCCTGGACAATCGAGCAAGACCCTGCCTTAAACAAGTAAACAAAAAACAAAGCAAGAACAACCCTGTGTGTAAAAGCCCCTAGCTTAACAAACTAGTGAATATTCCTTTTGTGATAAGTCTTTAACATACATCATCTCCTTTAATGCTCAGAACTGCTATTTGAAGCAGGTGCTATCATTACCCCCAAATGACACGTGAGGAGACTGAGGCTTGGGCTAAATAACCAGAGAAAGGTCATTCAGCTAGGAAGTAGCAGAACTGGAATGTGAACCTGGAATCATGTAACTCCAGGGTCACTACTTTCTATCACTATAAAGTATTCTGCCTGCAGGCTGGGTGCAGTGGCTCACACCTGTAATCTCAGCACTTTGGGAAGCCAAAGCCAGCAGATGGCTTGAGTCCAGGAGTTTGAGACTAGCCTGGGCAACATAGCGAGACCCCATCTCTATAAAAAATACAAAAATTAGCCGGGCATGGTGGAGCATGCCTGTAGTCCCAACCACTTGGGAAGCTGAGGCAGGAGGATCACTTGATCCTCCTGGGAAGTGGAGGCTGCAGTGAGCCAAGATCGCACCACTGCACTCCAGCCTGGACCACAGAGTGAGACCCTGTCTCAAAAAAAAAAAAAAAAAAAAAAAATGTATTCTGCCTGTAAAACCTAGGTGGGAAATCTGGGTACGGTATTTGGGTGAGGTTATGGTAAGGTGGTGGGGAAAATAAAGCAAGCTCATATTTTAAAATTACAAAAGGAGGCAATTCCAAGGTGATTGAGGTTTGAACAAATAATTATAGTTTAGGATTTGGCATTGCGAGCCATTTTAAAATTCAGGCAACAGAGATGGAAATTAGCAGCACCTGCTCTTCCCTGGGTCCCCTGCCTCTCTCTGAAGCCTCTGAAGAGACCCCTGAAAAAGGCCAATTTCAGAAGCCACACAGTTATTTTGTCTGTTAAATTATCAAACACTCAACTCAGGAGTCTAGAAAAGAAAATAATAAAATCTTGAAGCTATCAGAAGAATTTATGAATGAACAAATTACAAACCAGGCCATCAATTAAGTAAACGAATACATTCAAATGGAGTTTTTTGATTAAGAAAACTCCCTCACCAAAATAGTCTAATTTCTGAAATTGTCATTGAGGAAAACATAAATGAAAGAAGAAAAATAGTAAGAAAAAATCAGAAAATCATTGGAATAGATGAAACAATTTCATCCATATTTTAAAATAGACAAACGTACATTTTCAAAAAAGAGATACAAAACTGGAAAAAAAAAAAAAACGACAGGATTGTATTTTCCTGACCTGGGTCCTACTAAGTCCTCCCATGGACATTCCAGTGAGAACGCAGCTTCCATCTCTGCAGCTTGA
This sequence comes from Aotus nancymaae, assembly GCF_030222135.1. Taxonomy (NCBI): domain Eukaryota; kingdom Metazoa; phylum Chordata; class Mammalia; order Primates; family Aotidae; genus Aotus; species Aotus nancymaae. The sequence continues at coordinate 7,057,296 of NW_026988492.1, read as the reverse complement.
ACTCCTACCCTCGGCTTCCTCCCTGTCTCCATCCACCCTCTCTTCCCCCAGCACGGACCCCACCTCGCACCACAGCCCTTCCTGCACCACCACCCCATCCCATCCGCTCCCTACAAGCTACTCTTGCATCTTGTGGAACTCAGGCTCAATTATAAACAAGCTTCCTTACAAGTTAATGTATTCTAATTGGTCATTTACCTCTTAAAGTATTGTGTGAATCATGAATAAAACAGAGCAAAATCCTTGTTCTCTGGTAACTTACATGTTTAGTTGTGAAAGGCTGACAACTATGATATAAACATATAGGTACAAACACTATACATAAAATACATAAACATAATATAATGCATAACACATAAATTCATAATCAATATATTTCCAAACAGTTAGCATTTCACCATTCAGGTGCACTTACCCTTCTGAGACCTTAAAACTACACCAGTTCTATCTGAACACAGGAGAATTTGATTCTGGAGCTCAGCTCCAGAATAAAAACACTTTATTTATTTATTTATTTTTATTTTTATTATTTTTTCTTATGGAGTCTTACTCCAACACCCAGGCTGGAGTACAGTGGTGCTATCTAAGCTACTGCAGCCTCTCTGCCTTCCAGGTTCAAGTGATTCTCCTGCCTCAGCCTCCCAAGTAGCTGGGATTACAGGCATGTGCCACAACGCCTGGCTATTTTTTTTTGTATTTTTAGTAGATACAAGGTTTCACCATATTGGCCAGGCTGGTCTCTAACTCCTGACCTCAAGTGATCTGCCTGCCTCGACCTCCCAAAGTGCTGGAATTACAGGCATGAGACACCATGCCCAGCCTAAAAAAACATTTTTTTTTTAAAGGTGCAATCTGCCACGTGACTTTCTCTTAGTATTGAATATTTTTGTTGCATTAGTTTTAACTTGATGTGGGAATGTTATTCCTGTAGTGAAAAGTACTACACAGTGGTCAACTGTGTTCATTAGTTCCTAGCCAGAAAGATATTTGGAGGCTATTTCAAAAGTCCTTCTTCATTTGTGGCTCTGCTGATCAACTTTTCAATCAGCAACTGAAATGATAGTTTCCAATGAAGAGAGGGGGCGGGTAAAGTGGTGGGAAGAAACTAGGCAACCAGAGAAAAATAAAGCAGGCACTGAGTCTCCCCAGCCCTAAATTTCTGGCTGCCTGAATTGCTGTCAACAACTACTAAATGGAGTTTCCTCTGCCTCCCGCCTCCGAATTTTCTCAAGGTCACCTGTCACACTTTTACCTAATTATCTAGAAGAAATATAGTTAACAGGCAGGTGTAGTAATGCATTTAATCCTTATAACAAGCGTATGAGGTAGGTAGCATTCATGTCAATGCCATATATATATACATATGTTATTCTTTTTTTTTTTTTTTACACATACAGAAACTGAGGTACAGAAATTAAGGACGTTTCTTAAGCCCTCACAGATAGAAAGTGGCTGAACTGGAATTTCAACCCCAAGTGTCTGTCTCCAGGGTTCCTGCACTTTACTACTTCAAACTCGTCCACACTCCTGCCCAGAGTCATCGCACAGGAATTCCTTCAGCTGAGCTCCTCTGCTTCAAAATGTCGATGTACGTTCAGTCTTCCCCATATTTAGAAATCATCATTTTGTTTTTCCCAGCCTCTTTCCCTGTGCCTGTACCCTGCTTTGTACCTCCAATTATATATCCTTCTTTTGACTTTGGAAAATAAATAAACCAGGGCACTATTGTAAAAATTAATATGCCCTGTTTTTGTGCCCTGCTTAGTACACAGATCTTTGCTTTAGTTGTTCTGAGGGATCTGTAAACCCAAAAGGAGAATAAGATTGTTGTCACCATAGCAGGTCAGGCATGGTGGCTCATGCCTGTAATCCCAGCACTTTGGGAGACTGAGGCAGGTAGATCACTTGAACCCAAGGATTCAAAACCAGCCTGGGGCAACATGGTAAAACTCTATCTCTACAAAAACTACAAAAATTACCTGGGTGTGGTCGTGTGTGCCTGTAGTTCCAGCTACTTGGGAGGCTGAGGTGGGAGGATCGCTTGAGGCCAGGAGGTAGAGGCTGCAGTGAGCTGTGATCGTGCCACTGCACTCCAGCCTGTGCAACTCAGGGAGACCCTATCTCAAAAAAAAAAAAAAAAAGATTGTGGTCATCAAAGAAATGGCAACAATTTCTAAAGAGTCATGGGTCATCATCCCCTGTAGCCCTTATTCTTGCCCACCCTCATGCTGCATTTAATCAGCGAGGCTCTATGGAATCAGCTCGCAAAGTTGTATTGTGCGAGAAAGCCCTAAGCAATGTCAGGTTTAGCAGAGCTCCAGGGGACGGAGCCAGGAAGCAGAAGGGAGCAGGGGGTGAGGAACTGTGAGAAGAGGAGAGAAAGGCATAGGGCTGGGTGGTTCCATGTCCTAATGCTCCCTTTCCAGGATCTGTCCTGGAACAGGGGAAGAGGTCAGAGGAGGGGCTCCTGCCCACTGCCCATTTAGGACTCCAGGGGGTCACCTCTGTTGTTACATTGTAGGGTTCAACCACATCCATTGGCTTCCATGAACAAACTCCATCACGCCCTCCCTAGCTTTCTCACTTCCCCTTCTGATTTTTTATCTCTTCTTTCATCTCTCCTAGTTCCACTTCTTTCATTCTTTGAATGTGGGTTCTCCAAAGTTTTGAACTCAACACTTTTCTTCCCTTAGGGATCTCATTTTTTTTCTTATGATATGAACTGTCACCTCTAGACAGATATTCCCTAAATCCAGATGTCTGGTTACACCTTTTTTTGTGTGTGTGTGAGAGAGAGTCTTGCTCTGTCTCCAGGCTGGAGTGCAGTGGCGTGATCTCAGCTCACTGCAACCTCTGCCTCCTGAGTTCTAGCCATTCTCCTGCTTCAGTCTCCCGCGTAGCTGGGACTACAGGCGCACACCACCATGCCCAGCTAATTTTTGTATTTTTAGTAGAGTTGGGGTGTTTCACCATGCTGGCCAGGATGGTTCTGGTTTCCTGACCTCATGATCCGCCCGCCTTGACCTCCCAGAGTGCTGGGATTACAGGCATGAGTCGCCACGCCCGGCCGTAACGTCTCTCTTTTAAGTCTCTGTATTGTATCTCAAGCCCTCTTACATACTTCCACCTGTTCCTTTTGCCTGTAACTTCAATTTGCTACAATTAAACCTACATCTATTCCTCCCAGCTTCGAAACCATCCTTCCTTCTTTCCTATAAAAGTTAAGGACACCACCACTGTTCGTAAATTTCCCTACTTTCTATGTTGAGTGAAAATCTTCAAACTATTCAAACACACATTTATAATAACTTAGTAAAATGCCAAACACACATAAATTACTACATGCCAGAGGCCAAAGGCTTTCCTATAGTAATTCATTTAATTCCCACCATAACTCTATGAGATTGCTACTGTTATTACTGCCATTTTATGGCTAAGGAAACTGAGGCACAGAGGTTGTCCCTCAGCTAGTTCATGGCAGATGTTGGCATTTGAACCCAGGCAGCCTGGTTCTGCTGTCTGTATTCTTAATACATGTCTGTATTCTTAATTCCGATTAGATAGTAAGACTGTGTTTAAAAAAAAAGGATATAACATTGTATACATAACATAATCACTAGCAAAACATACAAGCAAAAAACAATTTAAATAATTAGGTACAGAAAAAAGACAAGAACGAAATATACCAAGATATCAATGGTGGTTATACTGATGCAAAAAGGACTGAGACCAGTTTTATTTTTTACCCTCTACATTTTTTGATTTTCCAAATTTCCTATTATGGGTATAATAGTTATAATGAAAAATCAATTAGTACATTTTACATTTTATTTTTAACTGACTGTAATCAATTGAATATGGAAATACAATACCAGCATACTTCCCTCTCTCCAACAAAAAAATAACTTATACATCTGAATCTTCCATTCAACTTCACCATTCTAGTTCTGGCCATTATTGTCTTCCACCTACTTATAGACTCTCATATTTATAACCACCATCCTACATGCTAGATTAATCTCTTTTTTTTTTTTTCTGAGACGAAGTCCCACTCTGTTGCCCAGGTTGGAAAGCAGTGGCATGATCTTGGCTCGCTGCAATTTCCACCTCCTGGGTTCAAGCAATTCTCCTGCCTCTGCCTCTGGAGTAGCTGGGATTACAGGCGTGTGCCACCACGCCCAGCTAATTTTGGGGGGTTTTTTTGGACACCGAGTCTCCCTCTATTGACCAGGCTAAAGTGCAGTGGTGCCATCCTGGCTCACTGCAACCTCCGCTTCTCAGGTTCAAGGGATTCTCCTGCCTCAGCCTCCCAAGTAGCTGGGATTACAGGCACACGCCACACATCCAGCTAATTTTGCATATTTACTAAAGATGGGGTTTCTCTATGTTAGCCAGGCTGATCTCTAATTCCCAGCCTCTGGTGATTCACCAGCATTGGCCTCCCTAAGTGCTGGGATTGCAGGCGTGAGCCACCATACCTGGCCTAATTTTTGTATTTTTATTGGAGGTGGAGTTTTGCCATATTGGCCACATTGGTCTCGCCTGACCTCAGGTGTTCCGCCTGCCTCAGCCTCCCCAAGTGCTGGAATGACAGTTGTGAGCCACCATGCCCAGCCTGGATTAATCTTTTAAAGGCAATGTTTTCTTTATATCACTTCCCTATTCAAGAGACTTCTGTCTTCCTGTTACACATGGAATTCCACTCAGGCTCTTTAACCTGGCATTAAATTTGTCTGCAAGCTGGCCCTGCAAACTTTTCCCCCGATTTTTTTCCTGTGTGTTTCCCATGATCCTATCAGTTTCATTTCCTTTCCTTTGCCTTGGTCTCTTCTGGCTCCATGCAGCTCCTCAGGTAGCGAGGTAACCTTGACAGATGTGAATCAGCAGCCTGCGCCCAACTTCTAGAGTGGTTTGGATTGGCTCATGCTTTGCAGGGACCCATGTCCACTGGCCTGGTCAGATCTCCTGGGCGCCTGAGCACTGCCCTGCCCAAGGGCCTTCCCTGCTGGTCAGTGCTGGGAGCCAGGAGTGAGTCTTCTGGAGCATCGCCAACCCCCTTCTAGATGAGCGATTAGCCTAGTCTGTGGCTCGTTCTGCTCTTTGGTTTCTATTCTTCTTCATGTTTTCCTGGCAGAAATAATGACTTGGTGCTCTGTACACGTCTAGCCAGGTTCAAGCTGGATCCTTCCCAGCCCTCTTGCTTCTGTATTGGACTAACAACTCAATTTCCAAAGCACAGGACTCTGCTCATCGAATGACCTGACCCATTCCCAAGGACACTGGGTCCTGGAGATCACATGACGTGAGCTACTCAAGTGTCCGCGCTGAGCCCAGACTCTGCTGCCTCAGAACCTCTCTTCCTCATCACCCTGCCAGCCTGCATTGCCAAAATCGCACATAAGGTAACTGGGAGCTTTTCTGAGATTGAAATTTCTCCCAAAATATATCCTCCTCAATCTTTCCTGCCCCTTGGGCCTTGGATTATGTTGTTCCTTTTGCTCAGAACTCTCCAATGAACACTTAGAAAGTTTCTGCCTTTAAAAAAAAAAACAAAACTTTTTTTGAGACAGAGTCTCACTCTGTCTCCCAGGTTGGTGTGTGGTGGGGTGATCATGGCTCCCTGCAGCTTCAAACTCCCAGGCTCAAGCAATCCTCCCACCTCAGCCTCCCAAGTAGCTGGGAGCACAGGTGACATGTGCTACCGTATCCAACTTTTTTTTTTTTTTTTTTTTTTTGTAGCTGTAGGTTCTTAACATATTGCCCAGGCTGATCTCGAACTCCTGGGCTCAAGTGATTCTCCTGCCTTGGCCTCCCAAAGTGCTGGGCATGAGCCACTGTGCCCAGCCTAAAAGACTTTTTTTATTGTGGTAAAATATACATAACATATAATTTACTATTTAAATCATTTTTAAGGCAGGGCTCAGTGGTTCACACCTGTAATCCCAGGGCTTTGGGAGTCCAAGGAGGGAGAATTGCTTGAGATCAGGAGTTGGAGACTAGCCTGGGCGACATAACAGACCCTGTCTCTATTATGTATAAAAGTTAAAATAAAAGAACATTAACTAGCATGATGGTGCTACCTGTAGTCCCAGCTACTCAGGAGGCTGACATGGGAGTATTGTTTGAGTCCAGGAGTTCGAGGCTGCAGTGAGCTATGATCACACCACTGCACTCCAGCCTGGGCAGAGTGAGATCCTGTCTCAAAAAAAAAGGCTGGAGGTGGGGCGGGGGGGAAGAAACAAAAATAAATCATTTAAAAGTATACAACTCAGTGGCATTAAGTACACTCAAAATGTTACACAACCAACCATCACCGTATTCATTTCCAGAACATTTCGTCATCCCAAACAGAAACTCTGTACACATTAAATAATAGCTCTCCATTTCCTCTCCCCACAGCTGCTGTTCACTTTTAATATACTGTTCTTTTTCTTTTCTTTTCTTCTCTTTTTTGGAGACACGGTCTCCTCTGGCCCCAGGTTGAAGTGCAGTGGCGCCCACTGCAACCTCTGCCTCCCAGGCTCAAGCGATCCTCCCACCTCAACTTCCCAAGTAGCTGGGACTACAGGCAGCCCCCAACACATCCAGCTAATTTTTGTATTTTTCATAGAGATGAGGTTTCGCTATGTTGTCCAGGCTGATCTCGGACTCATGAGCTCAAGCAATCTGCCCGCCTCAGCCTCCCGAAGTGCTGGGATCACAGGCATGAGCCACCATGCCTGGCCTTTAATCGACTTTCTGTTTCTATGAATTTGCCTACTCTAAGTACGTCATATAAGTGGAATTAGGCAATATTTGTCCTTTTGTGTTTGGTTGTATTAGGGTTCTCCAGAGAAACAGAAGCAATAGTAGATATATAGATACAGACAGAGACAGAAAGAAGGAGATTTATGATGAGAAATTGGCTCATGATCTTATAGAGGCTAAGAAGTGAGCTGTTTGTTATCTGAAGACCCAAGAAAGCTGACGTGTATTTCCAAACTGAGTTGGAAAGCTTGAGAACAAGGGGAATCGATAGTGTAAATTCCAGTCCAGGGACGGGAGAAAGACCAATGTCCCCAATGCCCAACCCAGAATAGACACCCAGCAAATATTTAATGTATTGAATACATAAATGAGCAGTTAATGAGTGACTCTAACAAACACAAATCAGAATCCTTTGTTTTTTGACATTTTTATTGAAAGCGCCTGGTTTTTACTTACTAATTTCCACAATTTAATTATTTTTAAAACTCTCTAAGGAAGTACGTGTATATTATCTGATGTCAGTTTGCCCAAAATAATAATCAATTACAATCCTATAATAAGTGAAATATTATCTAATTACTCTATTAGGTTGAAATCAGCCAATGTTGTTTGTCAGGAGGAAAAACTGACCCATGTAAGTGTTTATTTCAAGGATTTTCTTAACTACAGATATCTGATCTTTGAGAGCTGCTAGTTTTAATTCTCATGCATCCTTCTGAAAAGTCACATTCTCAGAAGTTGTTTAATTATGGAAAATGAAGAAGCCATAGGCTTAGAGCATGAAATTCTAAACCTCTCCTGACATAAATGTTGCTCAGCCAAAGTTTCCTATTTTGCAAACCACGTGTTCCTCAGTAAAACTCAACTACGTAAGTTAAACATTTGTTTATGCTTGTCAGAGAGCTAACGGCATGGAAGAAAGAGGAGAAAAGTAAGGAATATTTAATAATAACTGGAAATGTACGTTATTTCATGTCTTTTTGAATTCCGATTCTTCTGATCTGAAAAAGTAAATGTGAAAAAACAATCCAAAAAACAGTCTGAAATATGTTAAAAGTGAAGACAGAGTTTTATATTGGAATACCCAGCTCAGCCTTAACTGCGTGGTCTTTACCACAATCCTATGATTATCTCATAAACTCCAGGCAAAGACCAAATGTCGACCACCGCTTTTCTCAGCAAATACAAGGGCCTGAAATGTATGATGCAAGGTATTCCACTGCCACCTGCTGGTACTCCATCAATATGCACGGGAAAGAAAGGGTGCAACACGGGGCCTTTTTCCTCGTGCTTTCTCTCTTAGGGGTAATCTCCCAGAGGAGACAGTAGTAAACTAGAAGAAGGGGAACGTGGAGGCCATTTTTTTTCTTGGTCCTAGCAGTATAATCCAGCCTCCGAGTTCTAGAAAGATTCTTGTCTTTTTTTTTTTTTTGACATGGAGTCTCGCTTTGTTGCCCAGGCTGGAGTGCAATGGCATGATCTCCACTCACTGCAACCTCTGCTTTCCAGGTTCAAGCAATTCTCCTGCCTCAGCCTCCCAAGTAGCTGAGATTACAGGTGCACGCCACCACGCCTGGCTAATTTTTTGTATTTTTAGTAGAGACAGGGTTTCACCATGTTGGCCAGGCTGGTCTCGAACTCCTGACCTCAGGTGATCCACCTGCCTCAGCTTTCCAAGGTGCTGGGGTTACAGGAGTGAGCCACTGCACCTGTCTAGAAAGATTCTTAAGTAAACAAACGATACACTCTAACACTATTGAGTGGTACCACATTCCTCTAACACTTAGAGAATTCAAAAAACAAATGATCCGGTTCTAGTTTCACAGCATTGACATTAGAATTTCCAGAGAAGGGGCATGGGATGTGGGGAATATGAGTCACCCTTACAGTCAACATCGTCTCATCTGCAGCTCTTCTGTAAAACAGGATTAGCTGTAGGGCATGAAGTCCTTTTCCAGCTTGAGTCCATCTGTGCGACTGCCAGGGAGGAGCTTTGTGCAGTTAGGGGTCATTCTATGGGAATCAGAGACAGATGTCAGACCTGTGCTATCCAGTACAGTAGCCACTAGCCACAGGCGGCTACTACACATTTGGAAAGTGGCCAGTCTCAATCGAGACGTGCTGTAAGTACAAAACACTCGGTGGATTTCAAAGTCTTTGCATTAAAAAATATATAAAATATCTTGTTAATTATTCATGATGATTATATGTTGAAGTGTAACATTTGGAATATGTTGAATTAAATAAAATATACTATTTAAAATTAGTTTCATCTGTTTAATTTTATTTTTTTGAGGCAAGGTCTTGCTCTGTTGCCCAGGCTGGTATGCAGTGGCACGATCACAGCTCACTGTAGCCTCAGTCTTCTGGGCTCGTGTGATCCTCCCCCCTCAGCCACCTGAGTAGCTGGCACTACTTGTGCACACCACCATGTTCAGCTAGTTTTTGTTCTTGTTTTTGTAAAGATGGGGTGGTCTAGGCTGGTCTGGAACTCCTGAGCTCAAGCTATCCACTGCCTCAGCCTCCCAAAGTGCTGGGATTACAAGTGTGAGCCACTACTCTGGGCTGTTTAAATTTTTTTTAATGTAGCTGCTAGAAGATTTGTAAATTACATATGTGGCTCACATTATTACTCTACTGCACAGGGCTGAGTTTGAGGAACAATTATGGCTAAGGTTGATTGAGTGTTTACTATGTAGTAAGGGTTACCTAGTGGATATACTATGTCAAGGGTTTTTTGCACACTGGTTTTTTCATTTAATCATCATAATAGCAGTATTAAAAAATATGTATTATGCTAGGCACAGTGGCTCACGCCTATAATCTCAGCATTTTGGGAGGCCGAAGGGGACAGATCACCTGGGGTTAGGAGTTCGAGACCGGCCTGACCAACATGGAGAAACCCCATCTCTACCAAAAATACAAAAAATTAGCTGGGTGTGGTGGCACATGCCTGTAATCTCAGCTACTTGGGAGGCTGAGACAGAAGAAGTGCTTGAACTCAGGAGGCAGAGGTTGCAGTGAGCTGAGATCATGCCATTACACTCCAGCCTGGGCAACAAGAGTGAAACTCCATCTCAAAAAATATATATACATATATGTATTATTATCATTCCAAATTTACAACTCAGAAGAGTGAGATTCTGAGAGAATAAGGAATAAGTTACCATAGTTGTGAGTGACAACACCTGGACTTGAACCCAGATGCTGAGAAATCCAAAACCGAGGCTCTTACCCACAATGCGTGCAGTCCTCCAGCAGGGCTCCCTTCGGCCCTACCTCTGTTAAGGTCCTTTCCATGCTCCTGTTCTGTGGCTTTGTTATGGAGTATTTTCCCTTCTCTATAAGACCACTTTGCTGTAAATTCTGTAGTTAGGTAACGTATTTTCCTAGGCCCATATTAAATAACAAACTTAGAGGTGGAGAGGTGGAATGGTATATAGGGGTAGAATTCTTTCCAACGACTTCTAATTTTTGTCCATCTTGGCTTTCACTGTCTTGAAGCATAAACTTTCTCAGACATCATAAATCCTTGAGAAAGTGCTCTAAGAGGTTTTAGACAAAAACAGATTTTCCAGATTTGCCTGGAATTTTTTTAGCTTTTTGCAAAGAAGGAGAGTTCTGTTTATACAAAAGCACTGGCAAAATTTCTGAGTCTCAAATCCTTCTGTTATTTGGGTACATGGCGGTTATACATGCACACAAACACATACATACACACTCACGCATGCACACAAATACAGAAAGCCACTTATAATCTCTCTTACAAGGAAATTAGGCTTTTGATCTTTGAGGTTTTTGTGAGGCAAGTTGCCAATTCTAAAACAAATAAGAGTTGTTATCTCTGAAGTAATTATCCAGGAATCAGTAAATGTGACGTCTCCTCCACGTGTAGTTACTTCCTGCTCTGTCTCCACGTGTAGTTACTTCCTGCTCTGTCTCCACGTGTAGTTACTTCCTGCTCTGTCTCCACGTGTAGTTACTTCCTGCTCTGTCTCCACGTGTAGTTACTTCCTGCTCTGTCTCCACGTGTAGTTACTTCCTGCTCTGTCTCCACGTGTAGTTACTTCCTGCTCTGTCTCCACGTGTAGTTACTTCCTGCTCTGTCTCCACGTGTAGTTACTTCCTGCTCTGTCTCCACGTGTAGTTACTTCCTGCTCTGTCTCCACGTGTAGTTACTTCCTGCTTTGTCTCACATTGTTTTGGTTCTCTCCAGTTGTGAAAGGTCAAGAAATTTTTAGTGGTGGCTAGTAGAACAAAATCCAGATGAATTATATGTTAAATAACACAGTGTTTTAGCATAGGCAGAAAACGCAAAGGCTAAGTTTTGGAAAACTTAGCTATACATCCACCTATCCATACACCTATCCACCCATCCAGCCAGCCAGCCACCTAGCCATCCATCTATTCATCCATTCATCCATCTGTCCATCCACCCACCCACCTACCTATCTTTCCATTCATCCATCCAATCATCTATCCATCTGTTCATCCATCCATCCATCCACTCATCTATCCATCTATTGATCCATCCACCCACCATGCTAGGTATGGGGAATATAGATTCAACAGTAAACAAACAGAACTCAACCCTGACCATATGGAGCTTGTGCTCATGCGGGAAAGGCAGGCAATAAACATATTAAAAACTGTTCATTGCAAAACCAAACTCTGTAAAATATTTTTTTAATGGTTATTCTGAGTTAATATGAGTGTCCATGGCCCAGAGAATACAACAGTCTCGGAGGTCCTGAGAAAGTGCACCTGAGGCAGTCAGATTGCAATTTGGTTTTATGCATTTCAGGGAGACAGCAATTGCAGGTAAAATCATAAATCAGTACACGGAAGATATACATTGGTTCAGCCTAAAAAGGCAGGATATCTCGAAGCGGAGGACTTACAAGTTATAGATGGGTTTAGGGATTCTTAAGTTGGCAATTGGTTGAAAGGGTTAAGCTTTGTCTAAAGACTTGAAGTCTTTAGAGGAACGCCTAGCATTCCCTTCTACTGACTTCAAGTTAAGATAAGGAGGTCTGCTACCTGCCACGTGATGCTATACCGGAGACAGGTTGGAAAGCAAGCCACATTATACCAGGCTTATTTGAAAAACAAAAACAAAAACACACATTTAAGGAGATTTTGTGGTTTGTAGGGCGTAAGTTAACCCTTTCCTTGCATGGGCTTAGGTCTTGTTTATAATTTGGTATCATAACACAGAGTCCATTCTGTCAGTCTTACAATCCCTATTTTAACACTAACGCTGGTCAGTTGCACCTAAACTCCAAAAGGGAGTGGGTATAACAAAGCACGTCCAACCTCCCTTCCCATCATGGCCCAGAACTCAGTGTTTCAAGTTTCTCTGGGGTCCTCTTGGCCAAGAGAAAGGTCTGTTTAGTTGGTTGAGGGGCTTAGGATTTTATTATTAGTTTACAGAAGCAAATAAAAACTATGCATTGAAATGAGTCTTATGAAGGAAACAAACAGGGTGTAGAGATAGAGGACAGCCTGCTTTAGAGAAAGTGGTCAGGAAGGCCTTCAGCTCATTGGGAACTGGTCAAGGAAATGATTCAGCAGTGCAGGCAGAAGGAAACACAAGCGTCGGAAGCACTTGAACCAAAGCGACTCCATTTTGAATAAGGGCTGGGTAAAATAATGCTGAGACCTACTGGGCTGCATTCCAGACAGTTAACGCATTCTAAGTCATGGGATGAGATGGGAGGTCAGTGTAAGGTTTGAATGAAGCAACTGAGGTTCGAATGAGGCAACTGTGGCCAGTTATTGAAATAAAGAAATTTAACCAGCTCCTGGGCGAGGTTCTGCGGTCCCACACGAGGGGCCAGAGAAGTCGCGCCAACTTCCCGGAGTGTGGGGTTTTTATGGCATAGGGGTTGAGCAACGGCAAGGCACTCTGATTGGCCCTAAGAGGACCGGAAGGGAATGGGGCAGGCCGTCATTGGCTATTGGGTGGCTGGGCGAGCCTTCTGGTGCAAGAGCTGGCTAGGCTTGCATTAGCCAGGGTGTGGTTGACTCGGAGAGTTCCTGGGCTGAGCACACAGCAGCGGGAAGGCGGGGAAAAGGAAGGGGGAGGGCGACATCAGGGAACCTTTTGGGTGAGGCTACCGGCCTGACAGTCGGCACAAGGTACGGGTCACAGAGACCTTGCTGACAAAACAGGTTGCAGTAAAGAAGCCAGCCAGAACCCACCAAAACCAAGATGGTGACGAAAGTGACAGCTGGTTGTCCTCACTGCTCATGATACGCTAATTATACTGTATTAACATGCTAAAAGACACTCCCACCAATGCCATAACAGTTTACAGATGCCATGGCAGCATCAGGAAGTTACTCTATGTGGTCTAAAATGGGGAGGAGCCCTCAGTTCTGGGAATTGGGAATTGCCCGTCCCTTTCCCAGAAAACTTATGAATAATCCACCCCTTGTTTAGCATATAATCAAGCCCAAGCTGCTGCTCTGCCTTTGGAGTAGCCATTCTTTATTCCTTTACTTTCTTAATAAACTTGCTTTCAGTTTACTCCATGGATTCCCCTCCAATTCTTTCTTTTGTGAGATCCAAGAACCCTCTTCATGGGGTCTGGATCAGGACCCCTTTCCAGTAACACAAGCACAACCATTCTGAAGCTATCAAGAGCACGCAGCTTTAGGGAAAGGATAGTGAATAGCGACAGAATGCAGTGAGCTAAGGTGAGCATGTGGGTGATACACAGGCGGAAGAAGTCAGCATGGAGAGATCATCCAGGGATTCTCAGCAGGATGGAGTTTGGGTTTTGTTCAAAGTTCACTGGAGAGCTACTGAGAGGTTCTAAGGAGAGGAGTAACACGTTCCGATCTATATCCTTTTGAGACGCTCCTCTCACTGCTGGGTAGAAAGCAGTTTGAACAGGCAGGAGGCAAAGTTAAAAGTGTTTCCTGTCACTGAGTAAGTATTCTTTTATCTCCTGACATTCCTGTTCTCCAGAATCGTGCTGTTGACAATTTCACGTTCCACTTTAATTCCCAAAATGCTCCATCCTTTTTACAGGTTAAAACCTTTTTTACTTTCTTTCTCGCTATTTTTGTTTGTTTGCTCTCTGACTGCATTTCCAGAATCTTAAAGCTCCTGAGAAGAATGTTTCTTTCTTCAGGGAATCCTAAACATCTGATAGAATGGAATAGCCAAGGGTTGCCCTGGCCCAGGTGGACTCACAGCACCGAGGACTCTGTCCTCGGCCCCCACATCTGCTTGGAGATCCATAAAACACTCTCCAGTGAGCATCTCAATGCTTCTTTTCTTCCAAGCACTCTAGTTTGTCAGCAAAGTTCTTTTCACAGCAATGATGAAATACTGTCTGTGGCTCCCTGACAAAAGTCTCGGGACACACCCTGCCCTGCCTTAGGGATGGGCTCCGACTCTCCCTGAAGCACAGCGAGCGCGCACAAGCCCTGTCAGTGATCTGCACGAGCTTACTCGGCTCTTTTTCTGTGCTTCTCAGTGTGCTGACCTGGTCTACTGGGCTGCTGGGATGTCCTGATTGCCTTGTGCTCCTGGCTGGACATGCTTGGATTGACATCCCTGTACCACCTCTTTAGGACACATGAGTTCACTTGGTGGAGGGCAGAGATGCCTTTCTTAATGAGTGAAAATGCCTCCTACCCTGGAGATCTTCCATTTGCCCCTCCAGACCCATTCGCTACCCTTATGAGCCCTCCTGAGTCCACCGGAGGCTCTCTGTGGGCACTACACAGTTGTCCTTTATCATCCAGCTGGGATAAGCTAATGAGGACCCCAACAGATCAGTGGGAGCAGACTGAGGTCAGAGTTCTTATTCCCTGTCATAGCACAGTGGCTCATGCCTGTAATCTCAGCACTTTGGGAGCCTGAGGTGGGATGACTGCTTGATCCCAGGAGTTCAAGACCAGTCTGGGCAACATACGGAGACTCTGTCTATAAAAATAATTAAAAATAAATTAGCCGGGCGTGGTGGCACACATCTGTAGCCCGAGCTACTTGGGAGCCTGAGGTGGGAGGATGACTTGATACTGCAGTTGAGGCTGCAGTGAACCATGATTGCACCACTGCACTCCAGCCTGGGTGACAGAAAGACTGTGAGAAAGAAAGAAAGAGAGAAGGAGAAGAAAGAGAAAGAGAGAAAGAAAGAAAAGAGAGAAAGAAAGAAAAGAGAGAGAGAAAGGAAAGAGAGAGGAAGGAAGGGAGGGAGGGAGGGAAGGAGGGAGAGAAAGAGAGAGAGAAGAAGGGAGGGAGGGAGGAAGGGGATTATTAAATCTCCTAGGATGCTCATCTTTAAAAAAAAAAAAAAAGCATTTAGTTATTTATAGTAATGATCCCCAAACTTTAGTGCAACACCCAGCAGAGGCTTTGTCAGATATGAGGAGAACTGGGATCAACACAGAACTTCTGAAAAGAAATCCGTAGGGCATCATAGCAGGTGGAATAATGGTCCCTCACAGATGTTCATCCTCAAAATGCACAAATATATTTTCTTATATGGTAAAAGGGACTTTGAAGATGTGATTCTGTTAAGGATGTTGAGATGAGGCCAGGTGCGGTGGCTCACGCCTGTAATCCCAGCACTTTTGGAGGCTGACGTGGGTGGATCATTTGAGGTCAGGAGTTCAAGACCAGCCTGGCCAACACGGTGAACCCCTGTCTCTACTAAAAATACAAAAATTAGCCAGGCATGGTGGTAGGTGCCTGTAGTCCCAGCTACTTGGGAGGCTGAGGCAGGAGAATCACTTGAACCCAGGAGGTGGAGGTTACAATGAGCCAAAATCACACTATTGTACTCCAGCCTGGGTGACAGAGGGAGAGTTTCTCTCCAAAAAAAAAAAAAGGATGTTGAGAAGAAAGTGTTCACATGCGTTATCTGGGTGGGACCAATGTTATCATAAGCGTTTTTACAGATGAATGAGCCAGGCTGTAAGATCAGAGGCAGAGAAAAAGGTGTGAGCATGAGGATGGAAGCAGAGGACAGAGAGGAGACCTCTAGCAAAGGAATGCTGGCAGCCTCTGTGGGCTGGAAAGGGCGAGGAAACAGATTCTCCTCCAAACCGTGAGGAAAGCAGACCCCCTGACCCATTTTAGACTTCCGACTTCTGGAATTGGAAGGCAATGAACTGCTGTTGTTTCAAGCCACTAAGTCTTCTCCATTACAGCAGCAATGGGAAACTAATAAAGGGGTCAGTTCAGAAATCTGCATTTGTAACAAATCCCCTAGGTCAGGGGTCCCTAACCCCTGGGCCATGGATAGAGCAGGCAACCTGTCTGTCCCTGGCAGGAACTGGGCCGCACAGCAGGAGGTGAGCGGTGAGTGAGCAAGTGAAGCTTCGTCTGTATTTACAGCTGCTCCTGATGGCTCATATTCCCACCTTAGCCCCACCTCTTATCAGATCATCGAGGGCATTAGATTCTCATAGGAACACAAAACTTCTCGTGAGCTGCATGTGCTAGCAGTCTAAGTTGCACATTCCTTATGAGAATCTAACGCCTAATGGTCTGTCACGGTCCTTCACCACCTCCAGATGGGACCGTCTAGCTGAAAAACAAGCTCAGGGCTCTCACTGATTCTATATTATGGTGGGTTGTATAATTATTTCTTATATATTACAATGTTGTAATAATAGAAATAAAGTGCACAATAAACGTAATGTTCTTGAATATCATCTCGAAACCATCCCCAGTCCGTGGAAAAACTGTCTTCAACAAAACTGGTCCCTAGTGCCAGAAAAGCTGGGGACCTCAGCCATAGGTGATTCTGCAATAGTTGGTCTTTGAAGAACTTTGCCTCATAGGAACAGCCTAGATACCGGCCTCTGACAACAGGATTAAAAAAGGGGTTGATGCTCGTCCGGCGTTTCCTCTTTAAAGTGTTTTAAAAATAATATTCTGGTCAATTGTTTTATTTCTTTCGTTTTAAAAGCCATTGGTTTACCACATAGATTGGTAATTGATCATGAAATAGTGATGAAAGGAAGTGTAGCTAGAGTGGAATAATCATGGCATTTCCAGCCGTGGGACCAGAACCACCCGTCACTCCTGAGCTGTGTAAGCTTGTGCAACTGTAATAGGTTTGTTGCCTGATGCAAACTGAACCAATAAACCAAGACTCCAGGGTTCACAGCAGACAAAGTTCCGTTTAATAATCACAAGGCCACTGGATGACGAGATGGGAGCAAATCTCCACCCCACTTCCCTGTGAGGTTTGGGTATGAGGTTTGTAATGGGTCTAGACAGGTGATGGGCTAAAGTATTACCTACCAATTAGCCAGCCTAACGCCTAATAGTTTGTCATTAGGCATTGGATTGGCTAATTGGAAGGGGAGTGAGGGATGAAGTCATGGGGGGAGATTAAGAAATTGCATTCCCATGCTGAGTTGGGTCCTTGATGGGGGTCTTCAAACTGGATGGTGTCAGCTATTTTGCTGGAATTCAGGATCAGAAAAAATGCCTTAAGCAATTCTTAGGTAAAAAGGTCCAGTGACAGCCAGGAGTCATGGCTGATACCTGTAATCCCAGCACTTTGGGAGGCCAAGGCAGGAGGATTGCTTAAGGCCAGGAGTTCAAGACCAGCCTGGGCAATGTAGTGAGATGCCACCTCTAAAAAAATTTTTTTCTTTTTAATTAGATGGGTGTGATGGTACACACCTGTAGTCCTAGCTACTCAGGATACTGAGGCAGGGAGATCACTTGAGTCCAGGAGTTAGGGGCAGCAGGGAGCTATGATTACACCAGTATACTCCAGCCTGGAAGACAGAGTGAGACACCGTCTCTAAAACATAAAAATAAATAAATAAATAAATAAATAATTTTAAAAGGTTCAGTGCCAAAGATTCTATCTATAGGGAAAATGGGAGCAGCTGGCCAGCAGGCTACGCGCCTCTCGGATAGTCAGCAGCTGTGGGGAGGTGGCTTGAAGTGCACCAGGACACCCTGGCCAAGGCCTAACTATAATTCTGCCTAGAGCTGGCTTGCAGTTCTCATTAACCCTGTGATGGCTGCTTCCACTTCACTTTCATGAGCTTCAGCTTTCCCTTTTGTAAACTCTAGGATAATATCATGCCAAATAGGTATATTTCAAAGAGCCTGGCATTACGGCTGTCATCATTTAATATAGCTCACCTTATTAATAGATTAGGAACGAAGTCATAATCTCTATTGATGCAGAAAAAGGCATCTGAGAAAACAGAACATTTCCTGTTTTTTGTTTGTTTTTGAGACGGAGTCTTGCTCTGTCGCCCAGGCTGGAATGCAGTGGCGCCATCTTGGCTCACTGCAACCTCCACCTCCCTGGTGGAGCAATTCCCCTGCCTCAGCCTCCTGAGTAGCTGGGACTACAGGCACACACCACCACACCCGGCTAATATTTTTGTATTGTTAGTAAAGATGGGGTTTCGCCGTGTTGGCCAGGCTGGTCTCGAACTCCTAACCTCAGGAAATATGCCTGCCTTGGCCTCCCAAAGTGCTGAGATTACAGGCGTGAGCCACTGCGCCCGGCCTGTTTTTGTGTTTGTTTTTGTCTTGTTTTTAATTTAAATTATAAATGACGGAAAGTTTCTAGTAATAGATGCTCAGGAACATTTAAAGTTTCATCTGTTCATCTTTCCTTTTCCTTCTTCTTTCCAGAAATAAAATGACAAAACACTAATAGGATTCTATGTATGTGAGTCTTTGTGTAATAGGATGGTTTTTAAATTAATTTTGTTGTTGTTGCTTGTTTCCTGAGATAGAGTCTCATTCTGTCACCCAGGCTGGAGTGCAGTGGAGTGATCTCAGCTCACTGCAACCTCCGCCTCCCAGGTTCAAGTGATTCTCCTGTCTCAGCCTCCCAATTACCTAGGATTACAGATGTGGGCTACAACGCCCAGCTAATTTATTTTTTTGTTTTTTTATTTTTAGTAGAGACAGGAGTTCACCATGTTGGCCAGGCTGGTCTCGAACTCCTGACCTCAAGTAATCCTCCCCCTCTGCCTCCCAAAGTGCTGGGGTTACAGGGGTGAGCCACAGCACTCAGCCAAGATATTAAGATCAGACATTCCCAGTCTATTTCTACAGAGCCCCCAGGATGATGATGCTAGATCCTTCCACTTTGCAAAGTGAGGTGCCAGGACACGCAGTCAGAACTTGCAAAGCAGATATTTAAAAACAGTTTTGTTACCCTTAACCCAGATCCCAACTGGAAGGTATAACATGTTTGCAGGTGAAGATTAAAGAAGGGTTCTCTGGAGAGTATAATTGATGTACTGTAAACGTCTCTCCACCAGATGGGAAGCTTGACAACTGTCCTATACAGCTGGAGCCTGATGTGTGCCTCAAAAATAATCTACAGGCAACCGCGTGGCTGAAAATCCTTGGCAGGGGAAGACGCGAGTTTCGGAAGTGACTGTGCGCCCTCTAGTGGCAGATATAAGGGGAGCGTATCCTATGGGCCAGATGTGGCCACGCAGAACGGAGCCCCCCTGGAGTTGTCTTAAATCCTTTGTGGGCAGATCTCAGCAGAGGGAGGCTGGAACTGTCCTCTCAGAATCAGAGACCAATGAGATGCAATTTGGCTTGCATCTAAAGAACGGCTGGTGAGAGGGGGCTCTGAAGAACCCACAATTACCCCACAGAATAGGCGTGAGCAGATGGTGTGGGGGATGGGAGAATGAAAGTGTTTTCAGATCACACCCCATGAGTCTTGCTTGTTCAACATAATGACTTTTTTTTAACTTGGTGTAAAGGGAAAGTTATATAAGATCATAAAAAATCCGTATGAAGAATCCTTTTTAATGCCTCGGAAAATGTAAAACCTGTTTAATTCACCCTGTGACCCATACAGAAGTCCTTTGTTCACATTTTTTATGCTCACATTTGCAGACCTTTTCCCTTCCTCAGAAGGAAACAAGTGATTTTCTAATTGTAAAAAAAATTATAAAGTATATAA
The DNA here is from genome assembly GCF_030222135.1 of Aotus nancymaae. Classification (NCBI taxonomy): domain Eukaryota; kingdom Metazoa; phylum Chordata; class Mammalia; order Primates; family Aotidae; genus Aotus; species Aotus nancymaae. The sequence continues at coordinate 7,037,611 of NW_026988492.1, read as the reverse complement.
TTTTTATATACTTTTCTATACCAAGTATAGAAAAAGTCTAAATAAGAAAGTAAAAAGGTCGGGTGTGGTGGCTCATGCCTGTAATCAAAGCACTTCGGGAGATCGAGGTGGGAGGATCGCTTGAGGCCAGGAGTCCAAGACCAGCCTGGGCAGCATGGCAAGACCCCGACCCTACTAACAAAATACCTTTTAACCTTAACTCTCAGTGTTACACACCGGTAACATCCTGCAACATTTGCTTTTGTTTTGGGGGGTTGTTGGGTTTTTTTGTTTGTTTTTTGAGTCTTGCTATGTCACCCAGGCTGGAGTGCAGTGGCTCAATCTCGGCTCACTGTAACCTCTACTTCCTGGGTTCAAGTGATTCTCCTGTCTCAGCCTCCCAAGTACCTGGGATTACAGGTGTGCGCCACCACATCTGCTAATTTTCGTATTTTTAGTAGAGACAGGGTCTCACCATGTTGGCCAGGCTGGTCTCGAACTCCTGACCCGAGGCGATCCACCTGACTTCCACTTCCCAAAGTGCTGGGATTACAGGCGTGGGCCACCTCGTCCAGTTGAATTTCTCAGATTCTAAAGTGCATTTATTATAACAGATTTGGAGGAAAATAATGCATGAAATATATACATTGATTTTCCGGTTCTGTCTTGGCTTGCGCTGGCTTATGGCGTACTCTGGCCACACACTTTATGGCAGAAAATGCCCACTCTTTGCTCTCATGTTTATATGGTACAGATACAAGTCACATAAACAAACTGAACAAATCTTTTTCTTTTTATCTTCCACCTTCTCCTCCTTTACTACGTTTCCTTCCCTGCCCCCTCCCCTCTCGTTTTCCCAATTTAAATTATCAACAGGTGATTCTGGCAGGCTTCATTTAAGTTAAGTGCCCATTCAGTCCAAACTCAACCAGGATGCCGGAAGCCCCCCTGGGTATTGTGAGGTGTAGGCAGAGTGGCAGAGGGCATTTAATTTGGGAATGAGGCAGACATCCAGAAGTCGTCCGCTATGAGAGCTGTGGCTTGCACTTAGCTGATGCTCAATACTTTGATTTGAACCAAGTCGAAAGCTTGCAAGAGTTTAATAATACAATGATCTAATTTCAGGGTCAATTTCATTTTAAACAGTTATGTAATAGGAATACTAAATAATCAACTTTTTTTTTTTTTTTTTTTTCTGAGACATTGTCATGCTCTGTCACCCAGGCTGGAGTGCAGTTTCACCATCTCGGCTCACTACAACCTCCGCCTCCCGGATTCCAGTGATTCTCCTGCCTCCACCTCTCGAGTAGCTGGGACTACAGGCATGTGCCACCATGCCTGACTAATTTTTGGTATTTTTAGTAGAGACAGGGTTTCATCATGTTTGCCAGGCTGATTTCAAACTCCTGGCACCTCGGCCTCCCAAAGCGCTGCGATTACAGGCATGAGCCACCTCGCCCAACCAATAATCAACATTTAATGAAGCTATATTCATGTCATCATTTTCACCACTCATATCTCAAGTTGTAAATACTAACACAGTGATAAGTAGAAAAGTCTATGTGCTTCCTTGAAACAATTCTCAGAATGTTCGGTGAACAAAACCAAATTTCTTAGTTCTTGGAAAAAAACAAAATAAAACTTCAGAGTTTGTTAGGAAATTTGCAAGATTCTTGGCGTTCAAATCACTCGCACAAAGCAATACTGAGATGAGTCAAGTATAATTGAATCAGGAACATATGGATTAAATTCTCCCTTAAATACACATGGATATAAAGATGAGGGGAAAGAGAACCTGCCAAGTGTGTTACCAAAACAAAATGCTTTCAAAATAACTTGAGACAGTCAACAGACCACAAACACAGCTGTGTTCTCTTATGTCTAAAAATATGCATTTTCGCTTCAATGTCTTGATATGTTAATTAGATGTTTGTTGCGCGCCTATGGCGTGTTAAGCACCTTAGGATGCTCACCAAGTCAGGTTTCCTATGTGGGAATGTGAACTCTTTTTTTAAATTTCAACTTTTATTTTAGATTCAGGCGGTACATGGGCAAGTGTGTTACCTGGGTATATTGCGTGATGCTCACAGCTGGGATGTGATTGATCCAGTCACCCACACAGTAAGCGTAATACACAATAGGTAGTTTTTCAACCTTTGCACCCTCTCTCCCCTTCCCTGCTCTGTTGGATCTCAGCATCTGTTGGTCCCATCTTTATGTCCACGTATATCCAATGTTTAGCTCTCACTTCTAAGTGAGAACATGCAGTATCTGGTTTTGTGTCACTGCATTATTTAACTTTGGATAATGGCCTCCAGCTGTATCCATGTTGCTGCAAAGGACATGGTCTCACTCTTTTTTATGGTTGCCTAGTATTCCATGGTGGATATGTACCACATTTTCTTTATCCAGTCCACCTTGAATGGGCACCTAGGTTGATTCTATGTCTTTGCTGTTGTGAATAGTGCTGCAATGAACATACAAATGCGAATATTTTCTCCCATTCTGTAGGCTGTCTAAGGAAACATGAACTCTTAATGAAATGATTAGCATCATTCCCTTTCTGGTGTTAAAGCAAACTAAATATGGCCTGAGAAGGACTCTGTGCTTCTCCTCTTTTAAATTTGAGATGGGGTTTCACTCTTGTTGCCCAGGCTGGAGTGCAGTGGCATGATCTTGGCTCACTGCAACCTCCGTCTCCTGGGTTCAAGTGATTCTCCTGCCTCAGCCTCCCAAGTAGCTAGGATTACAGGTATGCTCTGCTATGCCTGGCTAACTTTTTTGTATTTAGTAGAGACTGGGTTTCACCATGTTGGTCAGGCTGGTCTTAAACTCCTGACCTCAGGTGATCCACCTGCCTCAGCCTCCCAAAGTGCTGGGATTACAGGTGTGAGCACCCAGCCAGGACTCCGTACTTCTGTATTTGAGTCCTCGTGGATGAACTGTAACCTAGCTTAATAATCAGACACGATTGAAAACCTAATTTAGGCATATCTGCCTGCAACAGTAATTGAGTCAAGCCCGATCCCAGCGGCCACGCCTCAGTCACTCATAGACTGCTGAGTGTTCCAACTGTGTTCAAATAAGGCAAACACCAACCTGTAACCAACCCAGCTGTTTCTGTACTCACTGCCGATTTCTGCACGTCATTTCCCTTTTTTTGTCCATATATCTTCTTCCACCATGTGGCTGCGCTGGAGTCTCTGTGAATCTGCTGTGATTCTGGGGGCTGCCCAATTCACAAATCATTCATTGCTCAATTAATCTCCTTTAAATTTAATTCAGCTAAAGTTTTTCTTTCATCACTGGTTTTCCACATCTATTTGAATAATTGCTCTTAAAATCTGTGCAGCAATAGGCATTGCTGTCAGCCTTGCTTCTGCAATTGATTTTTATGGCCTTAACCAACTTGATGAGCGTAAATTTCCTGGAGAGGGCTCCCTTGGATTTGGTGTTAACTAGAGAAGTGGTGGATGGCAAGCCTGTCTGGGCCATGTGACGAGAGGAGGAACCAGCACAGTTTTACTGACACCGATTTGTTGGGCTGTTTATTACCACGACAAGACAGCTTTGCTGATTCATGTTGCTCTTTTCTTTAATTTTCTTAAGAATAGAGTTTTCATGGTCTGGGCAATTTTAGGAGGTTCCAACTTTTCCCATCATTTCCATGTTTGTCTTTGAACAGAGTAAATGATGACGTAGGTCAAGTCACAGATGAGAGTTATCCAGCTCTTCTGGGTTATACATCGGTGGTGTGTGATCCACCCAGGCAAAGAGGGGCCTTGTCAAAGGAGCTTTCCAGAAGTGAAGTTCCTTCCTTCGTTTTACTCACTGTGATCACCAGACACCTGATGGAAACCCTCATCAGGAACCTCCAGGCCAGATGTTTCTAGAATAACCTCTCAGGGTGTTCATTAACTCTGAAGTTTGCAAAGGCAACAAAGATGAGTTGATTGCAGCCGATCACTACATTGGATTACATAATTACAATTAACAGAGTTTTTGCTATACAGGAAGTAAGCAGGAGATCCCATATCTAAGTATAGCTAGCAGGCAGTGGGGTCTAGAAAGCAGCTGGAAGCCCTTAGTGAGTATGGGTAAGAGAACAGCTTTTCTGCTCAGCCAAAATCCTTTCCCTGCTCTTTTCAAACTCTGCTGGCTTGTCTGCCTGCTCCCTATCGAATCTGTGTGGAGGTGTCACACAGTCCTTGCATCAAAGTCCCAACTACTATTTGCACAAAAATTTCAGCCTGTGTCTATCAATTTCCCAAAAACTGCAGTTGACATAGGCTGTATCAGTGATATCCCAATGCTATCCCAAGCATATTGCTTTCTATAAAATGACTTTCTGAAACGGATTTCAATAATCCCCTAACTCTGGGACAGTTTTTTCTTTCCAGTAGAGAGGGCCGCACACTGGCCGACTGCAATCCGAAGGCTCTGTGCTCTGTACAACTTGTTCTGCTCTCACGAGTTTTGCTCATCCTGGAGCAATGAACATCGTGATCCTGGAAAGAGTAACTTCTTGAACTGAAAGTAGATTGTTCCTCATCAACACTCCTCTTGCCCTGCTTTTCACACTGTGGGGCAGTTTCACTTGAGAAATATTCATGGGGTGCTTGTTACATCTGGCTAGGTGCCAGGGAGATAAAGAAGAACAGGACACGGCCCCTGCCTTCAGGCGCACATGACCTAATGGGGAAATAAGAAATGTGCAATTAGCACAATATGGTGAAGGTATGCTGTTGATGCTATGTATGCCCAGAGGAAGGGTCATAGCAGGTTGTGCTGGGGAAGGGAGGGAGGTATACTAGTTCCATACAAAGAATCACAAACTTGGTAGCTTAAAGCAACATACGTTTGTTTTCTTACAGTTTTGCAAGTCAAGACCCTAAACGGGTTTCACTGGCCAAAACCAAAGTGCTGGCAAGGCTGTGCATCCCTGGGGGCTTTGGGGGAGAAGGCATCTCTCACCTTTTCCAGCTTCGAGAGCTGCACTCCTTGGCTCATGGCCCCTTCCTCCATCTCCAAGGCCAGCATCTGCAAATTTCCATCTGTTCCACCTCCACATCCCCTTCTCCTCTTCTGTGGAGTCCAATCTGTCTCCCCCTCATAAGAACACTTCTGCTTGTATTTAGTGTCCACCCAGGTAATCCAGGATAATCGCCCTATCTCAAGTACTTTACAACTGCAAAGTCTCTTCTGCTATATATGGTAACATTCACAGGTTCCAGAGATCCAGACCTGGATTTTTGGGGAACCATGCGTCAGCCTTTCCAGGAGGTAATGTGAGGGAGACAGGAACAGCATTTCTGACAGGAGGAACAGCATTTCTGACAGGAGGAACAGCATTTCTGACAGGAGGAACAGCATAAGAGGGCACAGTGGCATGACTCAATACAGAGCGTGCAGAACCTGTGTAGCTTAGAGTTGTGGGAGCATCAGGTATGGGGTGATGGGGAAGAGCCAGGCTGCAGAGGGTGTCATGTGCCATGCGAAATCATTTGGGTTTATTTCATAGAATCTAAGGAGTCTTGGAAGGTTTTTAAGCAGGGCCGTGATGTGGTCAGCTGAATGGTTTAGAGAGATCATTGTGGGGGATAGATTCAGGCAGGCAGATACCACTGAGAGATCATGAGAGTCAGAACCAGGATGGGGATTAAGATGAGAACTGTGTTATATAACAAAAGAAGTTTCCAGGTGAAATTAACAGGAATTATCACTAATTGGATGATGGAGTGAAAGGGAGAGAGGAATCTCGGATGATCCCAAGCTTTTTGCCTGAGTCGACGGTGGCCCATTAAATGTAATAAGTACAGGAGAAAAAAATATATGCTCAAGGAAGGAAAAACTGGCATTGAGTTTGAGTCTGTGGAATTTGAAGATAACCTGTGGGTAGGATTGGCTTTGTGGGTGTGTGACCTGTGCAGGCACTCAGGGCCCCGCACTTAGGAGAGGCCCCCAGCTTAGCTCATGCTCCGCTGTCACCGTCTTGAAAGTCTTAGTAGTTTTGAGCAAAGGGCACCATATTTTTGTTGTACACTTGGTCCCATAAATTCTTGAGTCAGTTCTGCCTGTGAGTGATCTAAGAATCTAGGCAAGCGCCTCTGTCTTCAGAGGAAGTTTCCAGCAGTTTCTCTTAGACATGTGGACTCAGCCCCTCCTGGATAGACCATTCAGTCTCCTGGGCTGCAGCAGCTCAGAGCTTTCCCAGTTAACACTTCAAGGCCAACAGTATGTGCCATAAGAGAAAGCCAAATATCCCGAGTTAAAGGGCTCCTGATCAAAATTTAATATACAAAAAAGGCCTTGATTTGGGCTTCTTTTCCGCCAGCCTCAGCTCTGATGCTAACAGAAGTTAAAGAGAGCCTGAAGGGTTTTTATATGACTAGCTTTGGTGAGCAGAGGAGCTGATTCTTATGAAACTTGTTAATTCCTCTAGACTCAATACTTTCGACACCTCCCAAGACAGCAGGAGAGCAGCCATCCACATTCAGAGGTGAAGGGCGCTAGAGATTTATCTTAGTGTAAACTGGGAAGTTCCTAGAATAAAAGGAACAGGTACTTTTTCCCTTCCTTACTGTATTAGTCCATTTTCACACTGCCAATGAAGACACATCCACGACTTCCGTATTAGCTGACTCCACTTCCCAAATCCAGCCTGAGAGTCATCTGCATTCTTCCTCCAATTCCTCTCAGGCTGAGGAAAGGAAAAAGTGTTAAAAATACAGATTACGGGCTGGGCGTGGTGGCTCACGCCTGTAATCCTAGCACTTTGGGAGGCCGAGGTGGGTGGATCACCTGAGGTCAGGAGTTCAAGACCAGCCTGGCCATCATGGTGAAACCCCATCTTTAAAAAATAAAAATAAAAAATACAGATTATGAGGGACATATAAAGAAAAGGTTGTAAAGGAGCGCTGTGGGTGGTTGGTACCACATCAGAAATCAGGGCGGGAATGAGCCGTCACAAGCTGTGGGATGCCAACTTCCTGACGTCCCTCTGCCATTCTGCACCCTGCCCTCACCGACACGCCAGCCTTCCTGGTCACCTGCAGCACCAGTCAGGTATGTCTTCTTTTTATGTTTGTTGATAAAGGGTCTTGCTCTGTTGACCAGGCTGGAGTGCAGTGGCACAATCTCAGCTCACTGCAACCTCCGCCTCCTGGGTTCAAGTGATTCTCCTGCCCCAGCTTCCCGAGTAACTGGGGTTACAGATGTGCAGCACCATGTCCGGCTAATTTTTGTATTTTTAGTAGAGATGAGGTTTCTCCCTGTTGACCAGGCTGGTCTCGAACTCCTGACCTCAAGTGATCCACCTGCCTCAGCCTCCCAAAGTGCTGGGAAATACAAGTGTGAGTCACCGCCTGGCCCAGGTGTGTCTCTATGATACTGAAGATGCATGAGAAGGGCTTCATGGGCAGGGTTCAAAGTTCAAAATGAGAATTTGGATCTGTGCCTGCTCCCATGTTAGTGTTCTTGTTTTGTTTCATTGTTTGTTGTTTAAGAAGGGAAACCACCTGGACTGTGTCCTTTTCTTCTTACTCTCCCAGAGGAAAAGAAGAACATCATCAATGCCGAATGGCAGGTGCAACAAAGCACCTCTGAGAGCTGGCTTCATGCTCAGGAAAGAACACGCCAGGTCCCACTCCTGGCGTCTGGCTCTGCACGATCAGAGAAACTGCCCCAGCAAAGAGCTGGAGACATGAACTCTGTAAGCACGGCCCTCACACATGCGCACTCTCAGGGACACGGGGCGACAGCCACGGCTGGGCCAATTATGATGTGGGGGAAGTTGGCCTTCACGGCCTCCTCTCTCTCTCAATCTCAATCTCAGTCTCAATCTCAATCTCTCTCTCTGTCTTTCTCTGTCTCTGTTTTTCTCTCTGTCTCTCCCTTTGTCTCTCTTTTTCTGTCTCTGTCTCTTCTTTTTCTCTCCTTCTCTTTGTCTCTCTGTTTCTCTCTCACTGTCTCTGCGTGTGTCTCTCTCTCTGTTTCTGTCTATGTCTCCCTCTTTGTCTGTCTCTTACTCTACCTCTGTCTCTCCCTTTCTCTTTGTCTCCACTTCTATTTATCTCTGTGTGTTTCCCTCCTTCTGTCTCTGTCTCTCATCTCTCTCCTTTTTCTCTCCCTCCCTGTCTCTCTCCCACTCTCTGCCTCTCTCCTTTCTCTCTCTCTCTGTATCTCTCTGTCTCTCTCTCTCTCTCTGCACTCTGGCATCTCCAAACCTGCCCACCTCCTCCAGCATCTTGCTCTCAGCTAATTGCTATAAAACAACACTTAAGACTCTCCCTGGTAAAGGCTTAAGAATCTATTCTCTCTTCAGAGGTACTTTCAGGATTTTCTGTATGTCTATCAGAACCTGTTAGTGAGAGACACTGCTTCCTGCTCAGAGCATCACCCACCTCAACAGCTGCCTTCTCCAAGGAGAAAAACATCTCGAAAAATCACTGTGTACATTTTTATGTCCAATGTGGTTGCTGCAAGGAGAATTCATCTTTATTAAATGTCAGATATGCAAATTCTTCTTAAGAAAGACTAGTGCCCAGAAATTAGGCTTGTTTTTTTAACACCTTCTGAATATGGTGGCCCAGTAGGACCAAGGGTGTCTTCCTGGTTATTTTGATGGGGAGACGGAAATGAATTTGGACAAAACCTAGCAGTAGTGGGAGCCAGTGGATTCTGCAAAGCAGAAAGTAGGAGATAACAGAGTTGAGAAGAGCCTGGGAGGTGGAATGATAGAAATTATGGGGTCTGTTTTGCAGAGGAGAAAACAGAAGAATGAATGAATGAATGAGATTATAAAGTGATTTCTCTGGAAGACTTCAGATGACGGCTAGATTACATTTGCCTGAAGCCAAAATGTTAGATCCTGAACTAGACCTGGCACACAGCTACTTTTTCAAAGGCTTCCAAACACAACTCATGGTCATGCCTCGTAGTCTTTCTGTAAACCATTCTCCTGCCTGAAATGCTCTCATTGGGCTAGCTCTCTGAGCTCCTGAGCATCCTCTAATAGTTAACCAAAATATCCCTGCCCCTGAGATGCCTCCCTGACCTGTGACTCCTCCTCTCTTCCAGGCATTCTCTTTCTGCTGTGCTTTCAAAATACTGGGTGTGTAGGTCTATTAATATCTAGCACTCTTTATTACATTGTTTATTTGGTTTATTTGATGTAAGCTCCTTGAAAGCAGAGAGAACACATATTTTATCTTAGAGTATCCAGCTCCTGGCATAATGCCTAGAAAGCAGTGAATGTCAATAAATTCTCCATAAATAAGGAGAAAATAACTTGAAGATCCCAGAAGAGAAGGTGAGATATTTCATTGACTCAGTCTGATGAAAATTATGATACACACCTATCATTTAATGCTGTGGAGTTGATACTCAGAGAGTCCTGGGTATATTCTTATATTTTGATATAGTAAAAGACAAAATTCTGGGAAAGAAATCTGAAGAAGAAGAGGGAGCATTTGGCTTTGAATTGCAGGAGCCCCATATCTAGGGGGGAAAATTGTGTCCTCTTCCCCAAGGTGGCGATAGTGAGAAGTTACATAAGAGAAGAATTGGCTGATCAGGCGTGAAGACACCTCCATCGTTGGCACTTTTAGTACAAACAGCACTGAGAACCTGGGTGGGGCATCTCTGTGAATACCTTGCTCAAATGCCAAAGGCTTTCCCACCCTTCCCAAAGACAGGCAGGGCAGACCATTCCCAGGAATCAGAGCAACTTGCACATTCCTGAGAAGTCGCCCTGGCATGCCGTCACTAACTCTAGCTCTAAATTGGTGGTTCTTGGATGGGCGTGGTGGCTCATGCCTGTTATCCCAGCACATTGGGAGGCTGAGATGGGCAGATCATCTGAGGTCAGGAGTTCAAGACCAGCCTGGCCAACATGGCAAAACCCCATCTCTACTAAAAATACAAAAAATTAGCCAGGCATGGTGGCGGGTGCCTGTAATCCCAGCTACTCAGGAGGCTGAGGCAAGAGAATCACTTGAATCCGGGAGGTAGAGGTTGCAGTGAGCCAAGATCACGCCACTGCACTTCACCCTGGGTGACAGAGTGAGACTCCATCTTAATAAATAAATAAATACATTGGTGGTTCTCACCCAGAGAATATTTTGCTTCTTCCCCCAAGGGATATTTGGAGATGTCTGAAAATATTTGGGGGTGTTATAACTAGTGTGGAGGGAGTTGCTACTAGCATCTAACAGGTAGATGCCAGGGATGCTGCTAAACATTTTATGGTGCACAGGGCAGTCCCCTCTCCCTCTCCCAAATAATTATCTGGCCCCAGATGTTAATAATCCTGAGACTAAAAACCCTGTTCTAAATGATGTCATGGAAGATGTTACTCATTCTCAGAAACACCATGACAGAAACTCTCAGCTCTAAAACACTCCACCCAGTTCTTGGGATTGGTGCACCCTGAAGCAATCTCAGCAGATTCTGGGTCAAGTGATGCAACCACTCCAAACAGTCACAGTGGTAATCGCCTCCCACTTTCCCCATTTACTTACTCTCATGTGGAGGCCTCGCCTTATGCTCCATTGAGAAATTATCGGCATGTCTCTCATCTTTCTTACTCTTTTTTTCAGTTCACCTGCACTGGCAACTGCTCTCACCTCTGTGTCTTCAGTCTCCATGGCTGAGATCTCCACTTGAACTAGAGCCCATCCTCTCTGGACTCCTCCAAGATCTTGCTCTACCAGTTTTCAGGTCTTTTTACATCCAACTTCTTCAGAATCTTTGGCTCCTTCCCTTAGTCTATAAATATGCATTAGACTGCATCCTTTAAAAAAAAATTAGCTGAGCATAGTGTTTCTCACCTCTAGTCCCAACTACTCAAGAGGTCAAAGCAAGTGGATCACTTGAGCCCAGGAGGTCGAGACCAGCCTGGGCAGCATAGTGAGACTCCATCTCTAAAAACATAATCTAATAAAGAGTAGAACATTTTAATGTTAATGGAGTCTAGCTTATCAATTCTTTCTTACATGGACTGTGCCTTTTGGTGTTGCACGTAAAATGTCCAGAGTCATCCAGATTTTATCTTGTGCTGTCTTCTAAGAGCTTTATAGTTTTGTGTTTTACACTTAGGTCTGTAACTCTTTTTGAGTTATTTTTTGTGAAGAGTGAAGGGTCTGTGTCTGGATTCATTTTCTGCATACAGATGTCCAGTTGCTTCAGCGTTCTTTGTTTAAAAGACTACCTTTCTCCATTGTATTACCTTTGATTTTTCGTCAAAGAGAATGTCTGCTGTCAAGAGGATAAAAAGACTAGCCACAGATTGGAAGAAAATATACGCAGAAGACATTTCAGATGAAAGACTGTTATCTAAAATACACAAATAACTGTTAACCTCAGCAATAAGAACACGAACATGATTTAAAAATGGGCCAATGAGTCAGGCATGGTGGCATGCTCCTACAGCTACTCAGGAAGCTGAGCAGGAGGATCACTTGAGGCTAAGAGTTTGAGACCAGCCTGGACAGCATAACAAGAACCCATCTCTAAAAATAAAAATAAAAGTAAAATATAAATAAATGTTTTAAAAATATTTTTTAAATGGGCCCAAGACCTTAATGGACACCACACCAAAGAGGATATACAAATGGCAAATAAACATATGAAAAGATGCCCCATATCATATACCATCAGGGAAATGCAAATTAAAACAATAATGAGCTACTACGACACACCTATTAGAATGGCCAAAATCGAGAATACTGACAACACCAAATGCTCATGAGGATGTGGAGCAACAGGAACTCTCATGCATTGCTGAGAATGCAAAATGGCACAGGCAGTTCAGAAGACAGTTTGGCGGTTTCTCACAAAACTACACATGCTCTTACCATACATCCAGCAACCGTGCTTCTTGGTATTTAATGGAAGGAGTTGAAAACTTATATCCATACAAAAACCTGCACACAAATGTTTATGGCAGCTTTATTCATAACTGTCAGAACTTGGAAGCAACCAAGATGTCCTTTGGTGGGTGAATGGATAAACTACTACAGCCACCCAAACTTTCAGCAGCCGCCACCCTGATCAGTCAGAAGCCATTAGCATCTTGGCAAGACCTTTCACCAGCAAAAAGAGTATAGCTCACTGAAGGCTCAGATGATCATTACCATTTTTTTTTAGCAATAAAGTATTTTTATTTAAGGTGTGTACCATTTTTTAGACATAATGCTATTGCACATTTAGTAGACTATAGTGTAAACATAACTTTTATATGCACTGAGAAACCAAAAAATCCATGTGGTTCACTTTATTGTGATATTTGCTTTATTAGAGTGGTCAGGAAACTCATCTGCAATATCTCTGAGGTGTGCATGTATGTATCTGTGGAAACCTGCAGTATATGTGTGGGAATGAGTTCTAAGAGTGTTTGTGGCTGTTCACCAAATTCATTTCTCTTTTGGCTTCTTTACAACTAGACTACATTTCCCAGCTACCCTGAAATTAGACATGTTCATGTGACTGATTTGGGCCAATGAAATGCAGGCAGAAATGATGAGTGCCACTTCTAGGAATGGCCCATAACAATTTCCCACAGGGAATTCTTCCATTCTTCTCCATCTGCTGGCCAGAAGCAAATGCCCAGAGAGACCTTAGAAAATGTGACTGGAAGGTGACAGCCTAAGGCCCTGAGTGACTGCAAGGAATGGACCTACCCTCTCCTTTACTGCAGACTGTATTTTTATGAGTAAAAAACAAACTTCCATTGTTAAGCCCTTGAGATTTTGATGTTTACCTATAATAGAAGTTAGCATTTCCTTAGCTAGGAACTATATTCATTTAATTAATTAATTTATTTTTTTGAGACGGAGTCTCACTCTGTCACCCAATCTGGACTGCAGTGGCACGATCTCGGCTCACTGCAACCTCTGCCTCCCAGTTTCAAGCAATTCTCCTGCCTCAGCCTCCAGAGTAGCTGGGATTATAGCCATGCACCACCACGCCTGGCTAATTTGTGTATGTTTAATAGAGACAGTGTTTTGTCATGTTGGCCAGGCTGGTCTCAAACTCCTGAATCTCAAGTGATCCGCCTGCCTCGGCCTCCCAAAGTGCTGGGATTACAGGCTTGAGCCACCACGCCCAGCCAGTATATTCATTTCAGAGTGTATCTTGGATATCTTTTCTATCTGGTACTTCCTTCTTAATTGCAACATAATGTTTCACAATATAGACATGCCATCATTTACATTACTATTTTCCTGTTTCCAACTTTTTGCTATCAAAATGTTGCAAATAACACCTCTGTGCAGGCCTCTCTATACAGCTGTTTCTTCACATCTAAAGCAGATACGAGGAAATGGAATCACTTGGACAAACAATAGGTTCATGCTCAATTGTTGCCAATACTGCCAATTTGCCTTTCAAAATGTCCATATGATTTATTCTACCATTAGCTGTGTATATGAGTACCTGTTTCCCTGGCCTTCAGCAATTTCAATAATAATATTTTGAAAAACATGAAGCAAATATGTTTTCCCTACATTTATTTCTTAAATCTCCTTGCAGACTTCCATCCCTTAGGCTGATACATGGGGCTTAATATCCTAGGAAAGGGAGAGCAGGTATGACGGAAGAAAGGTTCATCAGCTCTGAATCTCACACCTGGCTTTTCTGAATCAGAAGCAAATTTCTGAAGCCTGTCTTTGGCAAGAGAGTTTTTTCATATCCTAATGACAGATTAAGAGCCAAGCCTAGAGAGTTACATTATCAGTTTGCCTTTGCTGCATGATAAACTACCCCAAAACATGATGGCTTTGAACAAACATTGATTTGCTCTTGATTCTGTGGGCTGGTGATTGGGATGGGCCATGGCTAGGAAGACTTGCTTCTGTTCCATGTTGTACCAGTGGGGCTCACTCATGCATTGGGGTTTCCACTGGAAAAGCTGGGATGGCAGAGGCCCTCTTTACATGCTGACATCCTCCAAGAGGCCAGAGTATGCTCTTCACATAGTGACAAAGGGTTCTTAGAAGCAAAGGAGGGCAAGTCTCAAGGCTCAGGCACTTTTCAAGCCTATGCTTGCATCCTTTGTCTGTAGTCCCACTGGCCAAAGTCACATGGCTCAACCTAGATTTAAGTGTTGGGCAGACAGACCCTCATCTTTGACAGGAGGAGCAGCAAAGATGCATACAAAAATTGTCACACCCACCAGGAATGTCATTTCACACACCTCTACTCTAGACCTCCACGTATCCAATCTTTCAGTCCTTTTGCTTCAGTCCCCTGGCAAACCAACCAGGCTATTCACCATACCCGTGAGCTCTTGTAAATTCTCACCTTGGGCTACTTTTCCTTCTACATAAAGTGGATGATCAGGTGATACTCAAAGCTCTACCCATTGGACCTTGAGAGCTTGTTTGGAGGTTCTAGCAGGGGAGCACAGCTACTCGTATACCCTTGACTGAAGACCGGTCCTCTTCTATCGGGGATGGTCATCCTCTTTGACCAAGCATGCAGTTTTGGGAGGGATGCACATGGAGCAGTGAGGGAGGAAGGGGACACCCGCCTAGCCAGCCAGATCAGCCGAATCAACCCTGGCGATCAGTGGGGTGACAGATGTCGCAGCCAGATCGCCCTCACATCTGGCTCTACCCATTGGAAAGATTTTTCTCTCAACACTTTATTCATTTTTTGTTTGTTTTCCTTGAGACAGGATCTCACCTTGTTGCCCATACTGGAGTGCAGTGGTGCAATCATAGCTCACTGCAGCCTTGAACTCCTGGGGTCAAGTGATCCTCCAACCTTAGCCTCCCAGAGTCCTGGGATTACTCAGCACTGTCTTTTAAAGTTCCCCGAGTGTGACTGTAGTGCATCTACTATTCATTTTAAGCTTGCACCCACACAACAATCTAAACTAATCTATCCATGAGCTGAGTTCAGGCTTTTTCTCCTCGTTCAGTATCTCTTCCTTTGCCCTCGATGGCCAAATGTGTGAGTTGGAGGGGGATATGCTGGTACAGCTATAAAGGAAAGGGCAGTCTGGGCCAGCTTCTCACGCATCTTACTGTGCTGCTCATGCTCAGTCACTGACATTGCATTTCCATCTGCATATGGACGGCTGCTGGGACTCCCTGACTCTATGATTGGTGGGTTCAAGAGAACCCAGCTCAGGCCAGGCATGATGGCTCACAGCTGTAATCTCTGCACCTTGGGAGGCTGAGGAGGGTGGATCTCTTGAGGTCAGGAGTTTGAGACCAGCCTCGCCAACATGGTGAAACCCCTTCTCTACTAAAAATATAAAAATTAGCTGGGTGTGGCGGCAGGCACCTATAGTCCCAGCTACACAGAAGGCTGAGACATGAGAACCACCTGAACCTGGGAGGCGGAGGTTGCAGTGAGCCAAGATCGCAGCTTGGGTGACAGAGCAAGACTTTGTCTCAAAAAAAAAAAAAAAAGTTAAAGCCAATGATTCGGTTTAAATATTCATCTGATTTATCAGTAGCACTTTGCACTTCTTGAAACTCTCCTCTTTCTCAGCTTCCAGCACGTGCTCTCCTGGTTGTCTTCCTACATCTCTGACAATTAGTCATCGGTCTCTTTTTAGGGTTCTGCTGCCTTTGGCCGCCCCTTAAATGTTTGTATCTTCCAGGCTCTGCCTTTGATTCTGTCTTCTGCTGTTATTCACGTTGTTCTTGGGGAGTTCATCTAATCCCAAGTTTCAGCAACCACTTATACATTGTTGCAAACCAAATATATATTTGCATCCAAGACATGTTCCCTAGCTACAGTTTTTTTTATATGTGACTTTCTGGACAGCTACACTTCAACATCACAAAGGCATCTCTAGCACAATACGTCCAAAATGGAAATCTTACCCCTTCACAGCCAATCTCCTTGAGCTGACTGCTTCTACCGGCTTCAATTCTCACCTCCTATTCATTCTTCAACCCACTCCAATCTGGCATCTGCCCCCACCACTCCTAAAAATATGCTTTTGGTAGAGTTACTAATAATCTTCTTGTAACCAAATCCAATGTACACTTTCATTATTTTTCTTATTTTTTTTTTTTTTTTTTTTTTTTTTTACTTAGAGACAAGGTCTCACTCTGTTGCCCAGGCTGGAATGCAATGGTGCCATTAGCTTACTGCAGTCTCCAACTTTGGGGTTTAAGAGATCCTCTCACCCCCACCTCCCAAGTAGCTGGGACTACAGGTGTGCACCACCATGCCTGGCTAGTTTTTGTAGGAATAGGATCTTGCTTTGTCACCCAGTCTGGAGTGCAGTGGCATGATCATAGCTCACTGCAGCCCTGAACTCCTGGGCTCAAGCGATCTTCCTGCCTTAGCCTCTCGAGGGGCTAGGACCACAAATGCATGCCCCCCTCCCGGCCCTGGCCTCATCTTCTACTCTGCCCTGCAAAACTCATGTTCTACTCACCCTGACGTCTTGCCATTTCCCAGAACACACCTTGCCCTTTTGTGGCTCTGTCTTCAGGCTGTTTTCTTCGCTTGGAACAATTTTTCCTCACTTGTCTGTTTAGCATGTACCTTCTCATTCTTCAAAACTCATCTCAAATATAATTTCCTATTTGAATTATTTTCTTTTTTCCCGAGAAGTGAGATACTTCCTTTCTCAATTCCTACTGCTTTCAAATCATTCCTTTATTTACCACATACCACATTGCATGGTAATTTTCAATTTCCCTGCTTGTGAAGGTTGTATGAAATTAATAGCCACAATTTGGATGTGTAGGAAAGGTAGCTTTCTTTACTTTCTGTAGTAAAACTCAACTAGCTGTTGAGACACATAGCCATACATAATAGAAAACACATATTCTGGCCACCTAGGAATCCCTTCTGGAGTGAAACAGTCTCTTTTGAGTAAATATATCCTGTCCATTTTCCTTTCAGCTGATTTCTCTCTGCATATAATCTAAGTTTCCAGATGACTTTGGTAACATCTTGACATTAAAGGATGGAGTATCTGGACCATGAATCTTTCTCCAATTCTTTCTGGCCTCTGAAGAGGAAGGGACATGCAACCTGTTTGTAAGTGTTGAGGGCTGGCATCAGTTGCTGATATCCCAGGCCTGTGACATGGCCTCTGGGGAAATCATTGGGTCCACTCATTCTTCACCTTCATCCAGGCTGCTTCCTTCCATCCTATACCCTTCCTCTGAGCAGTGATGCCTCCAGTTTCTCCCTGGGTTCAGGAACTTGGACCTGTTTTTTCATGTCGTTGCATGGCATGCAGGACTCTACAGAGCTGCAGTCACGTCCATCTACCTGGACAACGCCTTGAACCATGGTTCATCTACTGCTCTGACACCCCATCCCCAATGTGGGTCTCCCCTACAGGCTTGCCAAGCACCCTGGAATGCAAAGCCCAGGCATGCTTCTCTGGAGGGGAGGAGGGGGCTTGTTGGGCACCTAACTTATTCTCAACTTGTTTAATCCAACAAGTTTATTCTATTAGGCTCAGGAAGAACTGCTGTTTTTTACTTACATTACAGAGTTGATTTTTAATAAAACCTGTGTTCCCATCTTCTAGGCTCTGAGTCTTTGATTTTCTAAGGCATGTGTATTATCTCCCAATCAAAAATAAAAGTGTTCAGCTTTCAGGCTGATACGGTAGCTAAGGAGTTCAAAAGTCATATTTTGAGGCTGAGCGAAGTGGGTCATGCTTGTAATCCCAGCACTTTGAGGGGATTGCCTGAGGCCGGGAATTCAATACCAGCCTGGACAACAGAGTGAGATCTCATCTCTACCAAAAAAAATAAAAATAAAAAATTGTCCAGGTGTGATTGTACACACCTGTAGTCCTAGCTACTCAGGAGGCTGAAGTGGGAGGATTGCCTGAACCCAGGAGTTCAAAACTGAAGCAAGCCATTATTGCATCACTGTATTCCAGCCTGGGTGACAGAATGAGACCCTATCTCTAAAACAAAATCATATTTTGAAGCTCAAAGCTAAATAGTGATTGCTTTTTGCTAGGCTGTATCCACCCTTCTTCTGAGGACAATGTGTCATTGGATGGCATTGCTGCTTTTTCATTGGTGGGGGATGGTAAAGTAAAATAATAGAAAATGCAATTTAACAGCAAAATCTTTCCTACAGCACTGCTTGTATCCCCCACAAAACCCTAAGCTCTCTGATAGCTGTGCCACATAGAGATGGAATGCATGTGGCAGCCAGAAAATAACAGATCCCTGGAGTAAGAGATAGCAAAGGTCAGGGTATCAAAGCTGTGATAAGGCCCTGGCTTGTAAGGAATTGTGGTAAACCCACATGTCATTCCCCAAAGCTTTCTTCTTTGCTGTCTACTATCAAGACTGAAAATGTTAAACAGATACCTGATTTTCTAGTTTCCTCCATAACTAGATCAGTGGCAAGATTTTGTCAATTAGACATGAAGTAACAACTTCATGTGAAGTGTCTGGGTGAGTTTTTGCTTTCTAAATAAAAGAGACAGACACAGCTAATAGCTAATCTCCTTTCTTCTTGCCTTCATCAACTGGCTAAATCCTCACATTGTTTCTGACCTGTAGAAAAAGGATAGTCATGGTGGAAGGGGCCAAGTGGAAGCCCTTTGTGTTCTTCCTTGTTACTGAGAGAGTAAAAAAAAACAATAACACATTCCTGAAGAATTGTAGGAATTGGTGTCTTCTTAAAAGTTTTGAACAATAAAGACATGGTTATACCTATGATATCCCCCATTACAGTCAGTTGTAGAGTCTTTGCAGAAGAGAATTTGGTCTTAGAAACAGACAGTGGACTAACCCAAGCCTAATTAACAAATGACTTTAATTACAGCTGCTCTTCTGGATAGGATTTCTTTATGGTAGCCAGGCAGCACGGGCACAGATACGTGGTATGTGCTGCTATTAACCCAGAAAATGCTTTCCCCTTCCCACTCAATAAACAGAGAAAACCAGAAACAGTATGCTTTTACCTGGAAGGGACAGCAGACACCTTCACGATCAGTCTCCTTTCCTCCCTTGCCTTATTCAAAGGAATTTTTTGAAAACTTGATATTCTTACCAACTATATATCCTGCTTGTTCACTATTTTGATGACATTTATATGGGTGGACTTGAATTAGGAAGTTCCTTGGATGCCCAACTAAGATATATGCCCGCTAAAGTATGGAAAGAAAATGTCATGAAAATATGGGATTACTCTCCATACTTTAGCAGACGCATATCCCTTACAAAAGAAGCACAAGGCCAGGTGTGGTGGCTCATAGTGGAAGTCCCAGTGCCTTGGGACGCCAAGGCAGGAGGATTGCTTGAGACCAGAAGTTTGAGGCCAGCCTGAACAGCATAGCAATACCCTATCTCTACAAAAATATTTTAAAAATGATCTGGGTGTGGTAACATGCCTGTTGTCCTAGTTACTTGGAGGGCTGAAGAGGGAGGATTGCTTGAGCTCAGTAGTTTGAGGCTACAGTGAGCTATGCCCACACCACTGCACTCCATCCTGGGCAACAGAGCAAGACCCTGTCTCCAAAAAATTTAAATTAAAATTTAAAAAAGAAAGCAGCACAATACTTGATGAAATTTGTGGATTTTGAAGACCATCTATATTTCACTTTAGGTCTCTTTCTGCAGCACATGTACTAAGTGAACTAAAATATTTTCTGTTGCCACCTTTGAGTAGGGCCCACAGCAAGAGAAATCTATATGGAGGCTGAAGCTAACCTTGATTGGAGAATAGGATTTTAGAACAAAGCTATGCTGTGTTGCATTAGTAACAATTTCCACTTTGGGAAACAGCTGTTGGCTTGCTACTGGATCCAGGTAGAAACTGAATGCCTGGCTATGAGACATGAGGGGACAATGTGACTGGGCTGGCCATGACAAAATGGTTGTTTCCTGATTCACTTCTCTATACAGTTGAGATGCCCAGAAGCAGTCCATTATCAAGCAGAAGTGTCAGACACCTAATCTGGATTAAGTAGGTCCTGAAGACACAAATGAATGGCATGAACAGGTGACTTACCTTCCCCACAGGGCTACTCCTGTCTACTGCTACTTCAATCCATCGCAAAACACATAAAGCCTCACAGGGAATTTATTATATTCTACTAACTAATGCGAAAAATTTGAACCTGGATTACAGATGGGTCTAAATAACATGCTAGCACCAGCTGGAAAGACATGACATGTTACAGGCTTGCTACAGAATTTTGGTATAGACGCTGAACTGATACTCAATATATGGTACTGGTTTTTCCAATGCCAAAACATAGTCAATCTTCATCATTCATAGATTTTGTATTTGTAAATGTGCTTACTTGCTAAAATCTATTTATAACCCTAAAATCAATACCAATGGCACTTTCATGGTTATTTGAGGACATGTGCAGAGGTGGCAAGAAATGTCAGTTGCCCTCTCTGCATGTTCCCAGCTCAGGCTGAACAAGGAAGGCAACGCTTCCTGTTTCAGATCACATACTATAAATAAGCATTATTTTCATAATCTATTTAGTGCCATGTTTCCCACTTTCCATGCTTTTTGTTGGTGATTCTGCTGTTTGAAATGGCCCCTAAGCGTAATGCTGAAGTGCTGTCTAGTATTCCTAAAAACAAGAAGACTGTGATGCGCCTTATGGAGAAAATGTATGTGTTAGATAAGCTTCATTCAGGCATGAGTTACAGTGCTGTTGGCTGTGAATTCAATGTGAATGAATCAACAATACAATACATCCAGGAAAAGGAGAAAGAAATGCACTGACCTATAAATCAGGCTGCTCCAGCAATAAATTCGTAGACACATTACCCAGTGGATTCGCGTTCTCTAGAAAAACAGAACCAATAAGATATACATATATATATATATATCCTTGCTATATATATCATTATGTAGCATATACATCGTATATGTATCTCATATATAGCATATATAGTGTCTATATATAGAGACACAGATTTATTATAAGGAATTAGCAATGACCTAAGTTCTGTTTTAAAAATGTAATGGCTTAAATTCTAGTCCAAGCCCAAGGGCAAGAGACTACCACTGTTCAAGCTTGAAGACAATGAGGCAGAGATAGACAGTTCTTTCTTACTCAGTGTTTTAATCTAGTCAGGCTTTTAACAGATTAGATAGGATCATCTGCTTTACTCAGTCTATTGATTCAAATGTTAATCTCATCCAGAAAGACTCTCGCATACACTCCCAGAAATAATGCTTAACCAAATAACTGGGCACCCCAAGGCCCAGTCAAGTTGGCACATAAAATTAACCATCACACCCAGGGGTTGGAAAATGTGAAACTTTTCTGGGCTAGTGCTGGCTGGCTTACACATTTCAAAAGGCAACAGAGCCTAAGAAACATTAAATTTGCAGGTGAGACAGGTTCTGCAGATCAGGAGACTGCAGAGGAATTTTTTAAAGTATCTGCCAACTGTTATACAGGAAAGGGTTATGTACAAGAGTAGGTTTTCAATGCTGATGAGGCTGGCTTATTTTACAAGGATGTTGGCAAACAAACCTATACAATGCCAAGGGTGGCATTTTGTTTAGAAAAATTATTACAACCAGAGGCTCACAGGAACATAATCTAGTCTTTCCCCTTGGAGCAATAGTTCATTGTTCGCCAGTTCAGCATTAGAAGAAACTTTATAGAATGTAACTGTCATGGATAATTTGAATAAAGTGTATATGAAT
Source organism: Aotus nancymaae (assembly GCF_030222135.1). Classification (NCBI taxonomy): domain Eukaryota; kingdom Metazoa; phylum Chordata; class Mammalia; order Primates; family Aotidae; genus Aotus; species Aotus nancymaae. The sequence continues at coordinate 7,015,996 of NW_026988492.1, read as the reverse complement.
GCGAGAAGCAAGGAGGGAAGGGAGAGTAGCTCCCCCACTTTTATACCTAAGGACCCCTCAGTATTTGCTGTAGTCTTCATGATTCTAGGCTCTAATGGATTGGGAGTCAAAGACCTATTGAATGAATTTTTACACCAGAGGACACAATGACAGTCACTAAAATATTTTTTAAATACTCTGTCGATTGTGCTACTTGTCTGTACTCTGTGTGTGTGTGCATTGTGTGTGTGAGGGGCAGGGGTCATCAGTTTCCCATGAACCCACAATGCCATCTGCACTGCTGGTCACCATCATTCCTTTTTAACCTTCTTCAAACTGTTATCAGAGGAGGGTGTCCAGGTCCTTGGCATTTTGAACAAAGAATTAGGCAAAACACACAAACAAAGCAAGGGAAGAATGAAGCAATGAAAGCAGAAATTTATTGAAAATAAAAGTACACTCCACAGGATGGGAGCAGGCCAAGCATAGGGGCTCAAGAGTCCTGTTATAGAATTTTTTTCTGGGTCTTTAAATACCCTCTAGCGGTTTCCCATTGGCCACTTGGTGTACAGTCCCATGCAAATGAAATAGTGGCCTGCAATCAGTCTGAACGGTTGCAGAAGGCAACCAACAGAAGCAGAACTGAAGGTACAAAGGTTACACCCTATGCAAACATCCGACTGGCTGTGGAAAGCAACCAATCAGAGGCTGAAGCAAAGTTACAAAGTTACACTACTATGCAAAGGAAGAGTTGGCCCACAATCAGTCTGATTGGTTGCAGAAAGCAACCAATCAGAGGCTGAAGTGAAGTTACAAAGTTACACTCATATGCAAACATCTGATTGGTTGAGGAAAGCAACCAATCAGAGGTACTTTCAATTTTCCATCTGCCAGGCAGCAAGAGGCGCAGGCAGTTGCAAAGGGAGTAGCCTTCTGTCCTTTTGTTACTTGGATGTGGAAAGGTAGGGAGGGTTTCCTTTTGATTTAATTCCAGGAAGTCAGCATGAATTAGCCTTAGGCTCCCTGCCTCCAGACCCTATTCTCCTGCCTCAAAACTACTTTTCATGCCCATTACTGTACCAAAAATGCTGTCGTCAACTTCACCAATGCTGTGTATACTGCCATGCCCAGTGAATGTGTCTCTGACCTCAACTTTCTCTAATTCTCATCAGCTTTTGATTGAGTTGACCACTCTCTCCTTTCTGACACCCTCATCTCTCCAATTCTGCGGCACCCTATTCTGATTCCACTTTTCCCCACTTTACCAGCCTCTCTTGTGTTAAGTTCTTCTTCTCTACTCAATCAGCAAAATTTGATTCTCCTCAAAACTTGGTCCTGGGCCCTCTTTTTAATATCCTCTATACCTAAATATTCTTATCCACTCCAATATCTTTACATACAGTTTATGTCACAGCTTCTAAATTAATACTTCCAGCTCAAATCTTTTTCCCTTTCTCGAAAGTCACATATATAACTACACACTTGACATTTCCACTTGGCTATCTCACAGCATCTCAAAGTCCATATGTCCAAAACAGAACTCCCTATTGTCACCGCCAAGCTCTGGCTTCATCTCCAATCCCACTCCTGGTTCTCCTCCCATTTTAACAAATGGCAACACATTCATCCAGGAACTCATTTAGAAATCTAGAAGTTATTCTTGACTCTTCCTTTTGCATGTCTCTTGCCTCTGATTCAATCCTCCAGCAGATTCTACCTCAAAACACATTTCAGTTGTATCTACTCTGCATGCCCATTCCCCTGGGCGTCCACCATAAAGTCAGTGAGAATAGATGAGTATCACAGACAGGCTCAGACCTTTATAACTCAGAGGTGTGACCCTAGAGAAAAGAGATAGCGTCTCTCTTCCAGCATTCACGTAAAATCCCAGCAAAGAAGTGGCCAGGTTTGGCTCATCTGCCAATCATTCTGACCAGAGGGATGTAAAGAATGCCAGACTAAGAAAAACATCACCACCTGCTCAGAAAGGAGGCTGGTGACCAGGCCCTCACCTCCCTGTGTGATGTCACCTCCCTGTGTGGGCTTTGCTGTCTTGTGTCCACTTCCCATGCAGGCCAGAACTCTTGAAGTTATGGACTCTTCAATGAATCTGTGTCATTATAATGCCTAGAAGCTTTGAGGATTTCCTAGAATAAATCTTATACAGAACTTGTAAATTAAAAGAGGCCTTTTTGGCTGGACACAGTGGCTCACGCCTATAATCCCAGCACTTTGGGAGGCCGAGGAGGGTGGATCACCTGAGGTCAGGAGTTTGAGACCAGCCTGGCCAACATGGCAAAACCCCACCTCTACTAAAAATACAAAAATTAGCCAGGCGTAGTGTCACATGCGTATAATCTCAGCTACTCAGGAGGCTGGGCATGAGAATCGCTTGATTGCTTGAACCTGGGACTCGCAGTGAACCAAGATCCACCACTCACTCCAGCCTGGGTGACAGACCGAGATTTCTTCTCAAAAAAAAAAAAAAATTTTTTTTTAAGCCTTTTAGGGCTTGGAAAACACGCGATTATATTTGGTTGGATTGTTGGATTGAGGGGTCTGGTTGTAAGTGGAAGGGGTCAATCCCCGTGTTCTTTTGCAGTCTCTCAGGAAGCTTTCAGCTCAGCAAGGTTCCAGAATAGTTACAGATATATTAATAGATGGAGATAGCTCATGTAGACAGAGATAGACATAGATATTGATAAAGATTCACATGCATTCTATTCTTTAAATATATGATGTAATATCAGTTATACATACCAGAAAATGCATAGCTGAAGAACTACACAGTAAGATATGGATAAAAAGAAGTAAAGCCAGAGTTTTTTCCTATTCCCATACCCCATCTCTGAACACCTACAGTAATTCAAATTAATCTGTTCCATTGAAACCTACATGTCTTCTCTTAACATTTTCATAGTTACAGTGTTCAACTGGAATTCTGATTTCCCAGAACAAAAATAAGCCAGGAAAATATCTCCCAGGATCAGAGAAAGCCATTCTTCCCATTCATGTTCTTCTTTCGAAAAACCAGCAGAGGGCGAACAAGATGGCAAATGAAACCTCTTGAGCAGACAGGGCAGCCCAGAAAACTTCCCCAACAGTTCCCACTGCATAGCAGCCAAATGTGGATTCCCAACTCAAGAATGTGAAAACGCAGAAACATGGCCTTGAACACTAATTTGGTTTAACCCTGGCGTTTCCAAGTTGTTTCTCTCCAATTTGGGTCTGTCATAGAGGCTAAATCCTTTGCAATCTGGCTGCTCATCTCCTAGAGACCAGTTTTGGAAAGATAGGTCTCAGAAAATAGAGGACTGGGCTTGGTGGCTCACACCTGCAATTCTAGCATTTTGGGAGGCCAAAGTGGGAGGATCCCTTGCACAGAGGAGTTCGAAACTAGCCTGGGCAACATAGCAAGACTCAGTCTCTACAAATATATATATATACACACATATATATATATATGTGTGTATATATATATTTTTTTTCTTTTTCTTTTTTTAGGTGGGGGGATCACTTGAGTCCAAGAGATTGAGGCTGCAGTGAGCCACGATCACACCACTGCACTCCATCCTGGATGACAGAGTGAGACTCTTAAAATACATATATATATATATTTTAAATATATACATATATATACATTTTAAAAATATATACATATATATACACACACACGAAAATGCACAGAAGAGGACAGAGGATAACAGTCCATTTCTTATTTTAATGATAGGGTATCAAATGCTTGCAGCAAGCAGAACATGACTTCTGAGCACTCAAGTATTTCTCAGCATCTGTAGAATTTAAAAAGAAGGAAATCAAGGGAAGGAACATTTATTTTCATATACCCTCACTTCAGAATAAAGACACATAGAAGCACTATGGAGAGAAAATATAAGAATTTTGTAAGCCTTGATGTTGGGTAATCGTAAGAATTTTCTATTGAAATGTTAAAATATGTGACGTATGGCCTCTGCCCAGTTAGGTCGCCTTGTGGGCCATTTGGGTAAAGTGCTCTTTATACTGTAACTCAGTGTGTCAAAGATCAATTGTTACTAGATGGGCACAATTTTTTTCAAAATGATAAAATCCAGTTTGGGCAAAAGTCTGGGAATATGAACCATTTTGTACACTCTTGGCTGGAGGGTAAACAGATACAACTTTTGGAAGGCAATTAGGCAATGTCCATTCTAATTTTGTGTGGATATCCGACACGATCCCTCATTCTGACTTCTGTCCTGTAAAAACATTAGTAAACGTGTTCAAAAAGATGTGTATAAAAACCTTCATTGTAGCACTGTTTGTAATAAAGTTTAAAAAGAACTTAAAACTTCACTAAAAACAGACAGATTCATTATGACTTGTTACATGCCCTAGTACCATTCTAGAGGCTCTATCTGCATTAATTTATTTCATCCCCACAACAAGCATTTTTTTTCCTTTTATTTGTATACTTTTTTTTCTTTTGAGACAGAGTCTCGCTCTGTTGCCCAGATTGGAGTGCAATGGCACAATCTTCGCTCACTGCAACCTTCACCTCCAGGTTCAAGTGATTCTCCTGTCTTAGCCTCCCCAGTAGCTGGGACCACAGGCACGCACCACCACACCGGGCTAATTTTTGTATTTTTTAGCAGAGATGGAATTTCACTACATTGGCCAGGCTGGCCTCGAACTCCTTACCTTAGGTGATCTGCCCAACTTAGCCTCCCAAAATGTTGGGATTATAGGTGTGAGCCACCACACCCAGCCTATTTTTATAAATTTCAGGGGTACAAGGATAGTTTGATTACATGGCTATATTGCATAGTGGTGAGGTCTGGGCTTTGAGTGCCTCCATCACCTGAAGAGTGTGGATTGGACTCATTAAATAATTTCTCATCGCTCACCCTCCTCCACCCTCCCACTTTTCCCAGTCTCTCATGTTTACCACTGCACACACTCTGTCGATGTATACGCATGACTCAGCTCCCACTTATAAGTGAGAACATGCAGTATTTGACTTGGTGGATCATTTGACGTTAGGAGTTAGAGACCAGCATGGCCAACATGGTGAGACTCTGTCTCTACTAAAAATACAAAAATTAGCCAGGCATGGGGGCAGACGCCTGTAATCCCAGCTACTCAGGAGGCTGAAGCAGGAGAATCACTTGATGTGGTTACTGAGCCCAGGGTTGACCATCAGTGTCACACAGAGGCATCTTAATGTTAACCTTCCCACCATTGCTCTGTGTCACACAGATTCTCCTCTGCGCTATGTGAACATTGCCATCCCATGCAACAACACGGGAGCTCACTCAGTGGGTTTGATGTGGATGCTGGCTGGGGAAGTTCCGCACATGCGTGGTACCATTTCCCACGAACACCCATGGGAGGTCATTCCTAATCTCTACTTCTACAGAGATTCTGAAGGGATTGAAAAAGAAGAGCAGGCTGCTGCTAAAAAGCCTGTGACCAAGGAGGAATTTCAGGGTGAATGGACTGCTCCAGCTTCTGAGTTGACTGCTACTCGGCCTGAGGTTGCAGACTGGTCTGACAGCGTGCAGGTACCTTCTGTGCCTATTCAGCAGTTCCCCGCTGAAGACTGGAGCACTCAGTCTGCCACGGAAGACTGGTCTGCAGCTCCCACTGCTCAGTCCACTGAATGTGTCGGAGCAACCACTGAATGGTCTTAAGCTGTTCTTGTACCGGCTCTTAAGCAACATGGAAGTAAGGTTGATGGAAAATAAACATCAGTTTCTAAGAATAAAAAAAAGAAGTGGTTTTCCCTGGGGAGAGGGATTAATAGAGAAGAGGTAAAGAGAAGCATGCTCACTTTTTACTACGTGTAAGAATATGTATTTTTAATTCATTATAAGCATAAATATCTTATATAAAGATTTTTTAAATTTTTGTACAGACAGGGTCTCATTCTGTCGCCCAGACTGGGGTGCAGTGGCACAATCACAGCTCACTGCAGCCTCAAATTCCTGGGCTCAAGTGACTCTCCTGCCTCACCTTCCCAAATAGCTGAGACTATAGGCATAGGCCACTATGCGGAGCTAATTTTTTAAAACTTTTTTTCAGCCGGGCGCAGTGGCTCACACCTATAATCTCAGCACTTTGGGAGGCTTAAGTGAGTGGATTGCTTGAACCCAGGAGTTCGAGACCAGCCTGGGCAACATGGCAAAACCCTGTCTTTACTAAAAATACAGAAATTAGCTGGGCGTGGTGGCACATGCTGTAATCCCAGCTACTTGGGAGGCTGAGGCAGGAGAATTGCTTGAACCTGAAAGGCAGAAGTTGCAGTGAGCAGAGATTGCGCCACTGCACTCCAGCCTGGGCAACAAAGTGAGCCTCGATCTCAAAAAAAAAAAGATTTGTTTTTTCACTCGACATTTTCCCATTTTCACTCCAATCTGATTTTCTTTTGCCCTAGCGCCCAAGTCAACATGATGAACGGGCATCTACTGTGTACCAGGCACTGTGCTTGGTGCTTTTGTACTTTTTATTGCTTAGTTCTCCCAACAACAAACTCTGCAAGATAGGCGCTATGATCCTCATATTCCACTGAAAGAACAGACTCAGAGAAGTTAAAAACTAGCTTCAGGTTGTGCCACTTGTAAGTGACAGAGTTGGAGCTTGACCCTGTGTCTGACGACCTCTAAAGTCTACATCCTTTCCAATAATCTGCACTTCCTCAGAACATGTATTTATATTTCTTATGTCTATATCATTTCCATCCAGGTCATTCCATAGTAAATGCTTGGAATTTAGAGATCAATGAAGTCTGGTATGCAAATGCTACTCTAATTCCATCACCTTTTTCTTGAGCTGTGTTTAGGGTTCAAACTGCAAGCTGTGAAATTTTCCAACAGGAAGATTTCCCTAATATAAAGCTGCATTTATTCTGTTCTAGTAGAAAGAACATTTGTGTTACAGGATGACCAGATTAGCAGCGGTAGCCAAAAGAAGAGGCAGGAGGGGTGCTGAAATCTCAGTTGCCTGCGTGGTGCCTGATGTTCCTGAAACCCTCACTTTGGTCAGCTTTCCATTTCCTTAGAATGTGAAGTATTTTTAACCTGCTGGTGGAATTCTGTTCATCTCACGAAAGGAAGACTCATCACACTCTTAGCTAGGATGTGATAATAAACCAGAAGAAAGACTGAATGCGGTGGCTCATGCATGTAATAGCCTCTTGGGAGGCCGAGACGGGAGGATCACTTGAGCCCAGGAGAGACCAGACTGGGCAACATAATGAGACTCTGTCTCTTAAAAAAAAAAATAGCTGGGCATGGTGGCACATGCCTGTAGTCCCAGCTACTCTGGAGGCTGAAGTGGGAGGATCACTTGAGCCCAGGCGTTGGAGGCTGCAGTGAGCTAGCTATGATCATGCCACTACAGTCCAGCCTGGGTGACAGAGCAAGACTCAGTCTCTTGAATAAACAAGTAAATCAAAGCAGAAGGAAAGAATTGTTCTGATGCTGACAGCACTGGAATACTCCCACGGCTAGATTTGTCTGAGTTTAGCCAAGAAAACAAATATATTTCCCAAATTTAATAAGAGCATAAAAAGAGTATAAAGACATGCTTATTGGAAAGCAATAAAGTCTTTAAAAGTCTTTAGAAATGCAAAACTTTCTGTGAGATCTTCCTGCTTTCTCTCTTTTTTTTTTTTTCGTGAGATGAGGTCTCACTCTGTCATCCAGGCTGGAGTGCAATGGCACAATCTCGGCTCATTGCAACCTCCAACTCCCAGGCTCAAGCAATTCTCCTAACTTGGCCTCCCAAGTAGCTGGGACAACTGATGCATGCCACCATGCCCAGCTTATTTTTCGTATTTTGGTAGAGATGGGGTTTCACCATGTCGCCAAGGCTGGCCTTGAACTCCTAGCTCAAGTGAACTTCTAGGCCTCCCAAAGTGTTGGGATTACAGGTGGGAGCCAGCATGCCAGGCCCCTACCCTACTTCTCTGTCTTACTTGCCTTTCCTTTTTTTTTTTTTTTTTTTTTTGAGACAGAGTCTCACTCTCTCACCTAGGCTGGAGTGTAGTGGCACGGTCTCAGCTCACTGCAGCCTCAACCTCCCAGGCTCAAGCAATCCTCCCACCTCAGCCTCCCAAGTAACTGGAACCACAGGTGCATGTCACCACACCCAGCCAATTTTTTACTTTTTTTATTTTTATGTTTTACTTCTTATAGAGATGAAGTCTCACTATGTTGCCCAGGCTGGTCTCCAACTCCTGGGTTCAAATGATCCTCCCACCTCAGCCTCCCAAAGTGCTGAGATTACAGGGATGAGCCACTGTGCCTGGCCTGATCTTCCTACTTTTCAAGTTCTAAATTAAATACCCCGCATAATTCAACAGAAGCAAAAGAAATAAGATGGTTCATTCAACAGAAACAAGGACGGTTGCTGGCAGCTTTAGGATTACTGAAGTGCTAGTGGGTTCACAAGTCTCTGCTTGGGATATGAGTTTGACTGAGAACTTCCGGTAATAATGAACTAAGAGACTGGTTTTTTTAATTGCAAGACCACATTTTTCTCTATATTTTCCTTCAAAATAACTTCTATTGATTTGCTGCTGTTAATCTCTAAGTGATGAATGTCTATTGGCAAGAGGTTGAAAAACATTGAATAAAGACAAATACAAAAATCACACTCATTATTACTAGTTACAAATGACCACTCAATAGCTTGATGCCACCTTCCTAGGTCAATGTGTATGTGAATATATTTTTAGGGTTCTTGGCTTGATTTTTAAAAGTGGGATTATGCTGAATCTACTATTTTCTACTTTTTTGCTTAACAGTTTGTTTTGAATATTCTCTTATGTTATTAAGTAATCTTCTCTAATATTAAAATAATCAATGGAAGAAATGAAGAAATAAAATGTTTAATATTAACCATAAGGCTCATGTTAACTGAGCTACATCCAATTTCACCAGCTTCAGGACGCGATGAAGCCAAGTACCTCTTGCCTTGGGGTTTTTGCTTTGTTTTGTTTTGGAGACAGAGTCTGTCACTCTGTCACCCGGGCTGGAGGGCAGTGGCACAATCTTGGCTTGCTGCAACCTCACCTCCCAGGTTCACGCAATTCTCCTGCCTCAGCCTCCCGCGTAGCGGGGATAACAGGTGCGCACCACTACACCCAGCTAATTTTTGTATTTTCACCACATTGGCCAGGCTGGTCTCAAACTCCTGACCTCAAGTGATCCACCCGCCTCGGCCTCGCAAGGTGCTGGGGTCCCCATGCCCGGCCATCACGTATCTCTTAATAGTCGAATCAAGGTTTTCTGAAACCTCATTTTGTCAGTTAAATAATATTTTTCTTTTTTTTTTTTTTTTTTTTTTTTTTTTTTTTTTTTTTTTGAGACGGAGTCTCGCTCTTGTTACCCAGGCTGGAGTGCAATGGCGCGATCTCGGCTCACCGCAACCTCCGCCTCCTGGGTTCAGGCAATTCTCCTGCGTTCAGGCAATTCTCCTGCCTCAGCCTCCTGAGTAGCTGGGATTACAGGCACGCGCCACCGTGCCCAGCTAATTTTTTTGTATTAATAGAGACGGGGTTTCACAATGTTGACCAGGATGGTCTCGATCTCTTGACCTCGTGATCCACCCGCCTCGGCCTCCCAAAGTGCTGGGATTACAGGCTTGAGCCACCGCGCCCAGCCTAAATAATATTTTTCTCCTCTTTGGGGGTCTTCTCTCTCACTATAACTTGAAGAACCCCAAGAATGCTTCAGGTAAGAGATGAGTCCGGGCTACCACCACCTCAGGTGAAAAGCAGCTGAAAGCCCTACATGAGCTAGGGACTGCCAGCTGCTATAACAAACCTCCAAATCTCAGTGGCCTAACACAGCAAAAAGTTATTTCTTACTTGCTTAAGAGTTCAAACCCGTGTTCCCTGTTGGGCGGGAAGATGATGGGGAGCAGCTCTGATTTTGCTCTCTCTAGACACTGGCATCCAGCCAGCAGAAAAGGGAAATGCCTGGAGGAGCCCCACGTGAGATCCTCATGGGACTTCCACCATACCCCACTGGCAGGAGTCCATCCCACGGCCATACCTCACTGCCATGCAGCTGGGAAATGTGGTACGACTCTGTGCCTAGGAAGAAAAGAACATGAATTTTGATACGTACTATTTCTATTGCTATTTCTGCTACCTTCTACTCTTTGGGCACCAAATGCAGACAGTTCTTACTTGTAATTTTTCAACTAGTTATTTTTTTACTTTATGGTAGTGCAAAAGCAATATGAATTCAGTAGAAACAGTACTTCAAATACTCACACAGCCATTCTGTTTTTCATTTTCCATATGGTATTCAATAAATTACATAAGATATTTAACAGTATGATACAAAATCAGCTTTGTGTTAGATGATTTTGTCCAACTGGGACAAACGTAAGTGCTCCAAGCATGTTTAAGGTAGGCTAGGCTAAACCATGATTTCTGTAGGTTAGTTCTATTCAATGCATTTTCAACTTGCGATATTTTTCACTTACAACAGGTTTACTGGGATGTAGCCCCATTGTAAGTGAAGGAGCATCTGTTCTTGTTTGCAGCTTTCCTCCTACACCAGAGAACACACCCATTCCTCCACTGCCTGCAGCTCATACTCCAGAACCTTGCTCTGATTCAGTTTTCATCCTCAGGTTTCCGCAGGGACTTCTGCAGTCCAGCGAGCTGTGAACTACAATTTAAGCCATCTCTCATTCTCTTTTCCAAGCACTGAGGACAAAGACAAGTAAATCCCAGTGCCAGACCTGGAGGGATCCAAACACACATCTCTATGTTCAATCATCATGAAGTATGAAAACTCTTCCACTAAAAGCACGTGCCGGGCTCAGCTGGAGCTCCAGGGAGAAAAAGCACGTGCCTGAGAAGATCAGAGAAGGTTCTCTGAAGGAAATGACATTGGAGTTAAGCTTGAATACTGAATTGGGGTTTTCCATGAGGCCACAGGGCCAAAGGATTTTCCAGTCTCAATAAACACTATGTAGAAAGTAGTAACAGATAATGACAGACAACTCTAATCTCTCTCTTGCCAATTTCTCAGTGCTCAAGTTTTAAGTAGTGAGTGAACATAAATTATCTTTTTGACAGGCAGACTGCTTCTGCATCTCCTTTGGTTCTGTCTGGAGTCTTGGAAGCTTTACCTACCTACACTCTTCCACAGAGTTGCCTCTAGAGTTTACTAGAAGGTTCTGGCAAGGGGCACAGACACACACCCTAGACTGAAGAAAGGTGCTCCTCTGTCTGGGAAGGCCAGCCTGCTCTGCCAAGGGGCTGCTTAAGAAAGGAAGCACGTGCAGCAGTGACGTGGATAGGAGGCTACCCAGAAGGGCAGAATCGACCCTGGCCGTCAGTGGGGTGATCGGCATTGCAGTCATATCACCCTTCCATCCAGCATTCTTCTTTGGCTTTAGCTGTCTTCACTCTTAATGGCACAAAAATTGAGAGCGTCTTTTCCAGAATAGACTGAAAACCACCCATTGTTTGGCCAGTGTGGTCACTCACACCTATAATCCCAGCACTCTGGGAGGCCTAGGAGGGAGGATCACTCAAGCTCAGGAGTTCCAGACCAGCCTGGGCAACAGAGCAAGACCCCATCTCTTTAAATAAATGTTTTAACTCTAGGTGCATGCTTGTAGTCCCAGCTACACGGGAGGCTAAGGCAGGAAGATCACTTGAGGCCACAGGTTTGAGGGGGCAGAGAGCCATGATCTCGCCACTGCACTCCAACCTGGGTGAAAAAGTGAGACCCTGTCTCAAAAAAAAAAAAAAAAAAAAAAAAAAAAAGCCTGTTCTTTGGTAAAGCATCTCACTCTGAGATGCCTCCAGCTCTCCATGCAAGACTTTCACCCGTATCTCTGCCCTTTATCCTGTTACAGGAGGGAAAACGGCTGTTTTGAAAGAAAAAGAACCTACAGATGGAGGACGGTGGGCAGTCTTTGACAGAAATACATTTTTCACCCAAACACTCTCTCTTGCTAGTGTAGGCTGGAGTTTGATTTCCAAGCTCTCACTTGCAAATGCTGTAAATGCACATTACTTCACAAATGTCTACATATATTTTTAGCAGACAGAGGAGAAACTAGAGGGTTAGTGTTTACCTGGCAATACCTAAGTATTTTATCCATCTTTTAATGAGTCTGGATAAAATTTTTTTAAGAGACAGGGCCTCACTCCATCACCCAGGCTGGAGTGCAGTGGCACAATCATGGCTCATTGCAGCTTTGAATTCCTGGGCTCAAGTGGTCCCTTCACCTCAGCCTTCTGAGTAGCTGAAACCACAGGCGTGCCACCATACCTGGCTAATTATTTGTTTTTGTTTTTGTTTTTGTTTTTTTAGAGAGATGAAGTCTTGCTATGTTGTCCAGGCTGGTCTTGAACTTCTGGTCTCAAGTGATTCTCCTTCCTTGGCCTCCCAAGATGCTAAGATTACAGGTGTGAGCCGCTGTGTCCAGCCTAGAATCTGGATAAATTCTTATAAGGAAATAAATGACTGAGCTGAAATCAGGATCATTTGGTACAAAGAATAGAGACTAAGGTACTTGGGGGAAAATAGGATTTAATGAAAGGCCACTGATCACAGGAGCACAGAAAAATGTTTCAGGCAGGGCAGGAACAAGGGTTTATTTTCTCTTCCTTTATCTTCCAAAATCAGTGTTTCCGCATTCCAGATTTTCAGGAGAGGAACTGGATTGGCCCAATTCACTTTTCCCACTAGGGCACCAGATTTTAGGTCTCAGGCCAGCCAGTGGATGGCAATCCTGACAAGTCTTCTCCCTTAGATACTTAGCTGTGGTCAGGGGCATGGGATCCAGATTGCCCCTGCCCCAGAAGGAGAGTGAGTGAGGGAACTACCCCAAAATGTATCTAATACATTATGAGACTTAGGTCAGTAATTAAGAGTGGATTCTGGACCTATACTCCCTGCTTGCAGTATTGGCTACAGCCCTTACTAGCTGTGTGACCTTGCTCAGGTTACTTAACTTCTCTGTTTTTCAGCTTCTTTACTCTTAAAGCAAATAAATGGTACCTTCTCACAGGATTGTGATAAAGATTAAATGAGACAAGGGGCCAGTGGCTCATGCCTGTAATCCCAGCACTTTGGGAAGCTGAGGTGGCCAGATCACCTAGGGCCAGGAGTTCAAGACCAACCTGGCCAACATGGCAAAACCCCATCTCTACTAAAAATACAAAAAATTTAGCTGGATGTGGTGGTGGGCACCTGTAGTCCCAGCTACTTAGGAGGCTGAGGCAGAAGAATCGCTTGAACCTGGGAGGTGAAAACTGCAGTTAGGTGAGATTGCACCATTCCACTCCAGCCTGGGCAACAAGAGCAAAACTCTGTCTCAAAAAATAATAATAATAAAATAAATAAATATATAAATGAGACAAGGCATTAAAAGACCTCAGAATTACACACAGCACACAGTGTGTTCAGTAAGTATTGCTATTATCATGTTTTGCCAAAAAAAACAAGCAGTGCTTCCTCAGTGTTCTGTTAATGGTGTCATCATTCTCCCATACATAAAAAGTAAAGTCGGCCGGGCTCCCGCTGTAATCCCAGCACTTTGAGAGGCCAAGGTGGGCTGATCACTGAGGTCAGGAGTTTGAGACCAGCCTGACCAACATGGAGAAACCCCATCTCTCTAAAAATACAAAAATTAGCTGGGCCTGGTGGTGCATGCCTCTAATCCCACCTACTCGGGAGGCTGAGGCAGGAGAATCTCTTGAACCCGGGAGACAAAGATTGCAGTGAGCTGAGATCGCATCATTGCTTTCCAGCCTGGGCAACAAGAGTGAAACTCCATCTCAAAAGAAAAAAAAAAAATTAAAGTCACCTGTTGACCATTATGTCCTGTTCATTATTTCTTTGCTAAGCCTTTTGCTTTATTCACAGATTCATTTATTTACCCGATTTACAGTTTTCAGCATTCATTTGCTACATAAAAATTTTTTCCTTTCCGGCTTTGCTGGCATCTCGCTAACTTAAGCCCTTCCTACCTCCCACTTGGACTGCTATGGTTAGCTTCTGCACTGGTCTCCCTGGCTGCTGCATACCACGGCCAGATTAATGTCACTAACACACATTCTGATCATGTCATTCCCCTGCTCAGTGGTTTTCCGTGCTTCCCTACTGTCTGTGGTGTAAAGTTCACATTCTGAAACTCGACATTAAACATTCTGCAGTTTGGATCTGATCTGCCATGCCGGTTCATTCCCACGGCTTCCCCAGCTAGAGGCCACAGTCTGGTTGACTGCACTGTTCTTGTTTCTCTCCGCATCGCAGCTCCTATGATGTTTTCCCACCTCTGTGCCTTTGTTCCTGTTGTTCCACCCACCTGAAATGCCCGACCAGCCATGTCAGCATCACATGGGGGCTTGTTAGAAACGGCATGCCTAAAACCTACTGCATCAGAACCTGCATTTTAACAAGATCCTTGGATGGTTCATATACATGTATTTTTTTTTTTTTTGAGATGGAGTCTTGCTCTGTCAGCCAGGCTGGAGTACAGTGGCACGATCTCGGCTCTCTGCAACCTCTTCCTCCCAGGTTCACACAATTCTCCTGCCTCAGTCTCCCGAGTAGCTGGGATTACAGGCATGTACCCCTACACCAGACTAATTTTTTTTGAGACAGAATCTCACTCTGTTGCCGAAACTGGAGTGCAGTGGTGCAATCTCGGCTCACTGCAACCTCCACTTTCTGGGTTCAAGTGATTCTCTTGGCTCAGCCTCTCGAGTAGCTGGAACTACAGGTATACAGGTGGGCAGCACCACGCCCTGCTAATTTTTTTTCTTTAGTAGAGACAGGGTTGCACCATGTTGACCAGGCTGGTCTCAAACTCCTAACCTAAAGTGATCTCCCTACCTCAGCCTTCCAAAGTGCTGAGATTACAGGTGTGAGCCACCGTGCCCAGCCATGTACATGAATTTTTCTTATATTTTACAAGATAAAATATCTTTCTTTAAGGGATGAGTTCTTGCTATGTTGCCAAGGCTGGTCTTGAACTTCTAGCTTCAAGCAGTTCTCCTGCCTCGGCCTCTCAAAGTGCTGGGATTGTAGGTGCAAGCCACTGCACCAGCTTAGATAAAATATCTTGTAAATTTATGTATTTTGCATATTATGAGTTTATCCACTCCATCCCCCTCCCTGCTAAAATTCTACGCTTGCCTCAAGGCCTAGCTCAAACAATAATGCCTCATCCAGATATGTCTGTTGACTAGAGACAGAAATAATCTCTTTGTTCTCTGAATTCCCATAAACTGCTTTCTAAATTCTCTGGATTTCCCCAGCCGCATTCTTTACACTTGTTTCTGGTAATCATCATCAGACATATGTTCTCTCTCCTCCTAGACTCAGTTTCCTTGAGTACAGGACTTTCCGTAGGAAATATCCAATAAATATCCAGAAATAGATCATAGGGTTCAAAATACAACAGAAAGACTAGGCACGCCTGTAATCCCAGCACTTTGGGAGGCCAAAGTAGGAAAATTGCTTGAGGTCAGGAGTTTGAGACCAGCCTGGCCAACATGGTACAATCCCATTTCTACTAAAAACATAAAAATTAGCTGGGTGCAGTGGTGCACACCTGTAATCCCAGCTATTCAGGAGACTCAGGCACAAGAATCGCTTGAACCCAGGAGGCAGAGGCTGCAGTGAGCTGAGATCACTCTAGCCTGGGTGACAGACTCTGTCTCAAAAAAAAAAAAAAAGAAAAAGGGCCGTTGCAGATTTGGAATGGAGAGAAATGGAAGGAGATGATTATGAGTTCCGTTATGGAGATGGTGCAAATGAGGCTCAGGACAGTGATTTTCCAACAGTGGAGAGAAGCAGGTTTCAAGAAATGCTGTCACTTTTGGGCCTTCTTTTTAAATTAAAAAAAAAAAAAAGAAAGAAAAAGATGTCATTTTGCTGGTCAATTAGAAAACATGACATAGGAGGTGACATTTTATCTATCAGCCACTCTAATTGAGGCTTCTGGGTTGATGAGATTTTTTTTTCAGAGACTGAAAATACATTGAAATCTGAAAAAAATATATTGGATACAAGATATGACCATAAAATTAAAATAATAAATATTGAAAACCATAACATCCCAAATTTCTTAATTGCTAGAGATATGACAATAACATTAAAATTATGGAGATAACAATAAAATTAAAAATTAATAAATGTTAAAAATTATAACATACCAAATTTTTCTTTTCTTTTCTTTTTTGAAATGGAGTCTCTTTGTCACCAGGTTAGAATGCGGTGGTGCGATCTTGGCTAATTGCAACCTCTGCCTCCTGGGTTCAAGTGATTATCCTGCCTCAGCCTCCCAAATAGCTGGGACTATGGGTGCGTGCCACCATGCCCGGCTAATTTTTGTTTTTTTTTTTTTTTTTTTTTAGTAGACACAGGGTTTCACCATGTTGGCCAGGCTGGTCTTAAACTCCTGAGCTCAAGTGATCCTCCCACCTTGGCCTCCCAGAGTACTGGGATTACAGGTGTAAGCCACTGCATCTGGCCCCAAATTTCTTAATTGCTAAATTTAGGATTCAGAATAATCACATTATCTTGAATGCAATTTTTATAGATTTTCTTGCTTTACAAGGATTCTCAAGCATGTATAATGATTCTCCAGAAATCAGCATAGTAAGAAAAAAAAAAAAACAAGGACAGATAATGGCAAGCGCCACCTCGCTCTAATATATGACATGGGGTAAGGCTTCCAAAAGATTGTCTCAGCTTATGAAGACCTAGAAATATCCCTGTACATAAGTGCACCCAGCCAATGCTGGTGAGAGAATAAATTGCTGCAAACATCCTAAAAGCAATTTGTAAGTGGGCACATGGGGATTAAAAGTGTTAAAACCACCTGTAATCCTAGTACTTTAGGAGGCTGAGGCAGGAGAATCAGTTGAGCCCAGGGCTCAAGACCAGCATAGGCAACACAGCAAAAGATTATCACTACAAAAAATTTAAAAATTAGCCTGATATGCTGGTGTGTGCCTGTAGTCCCAGCTACTCAGGAGGCTGAGGCAGGAGGATCACTTGAATCCGAGAATTGAAGGCTGCAGTGAGCTGTGATTCTGTCACTGCACTCCAACCTGAGCGACAAAGCCAGACCCTGTCTCAAAAAAAAAAGAAAAAAACATTGTGACCTTCCGACCCGATACTATTCCCAATACTTAATGTTCTGGAAATAGTCATACATCCTCTGCAGTTAGTAATTTTCTATCTTTCTTTTTTGCATACTATTTTGTATATTTTTCAGATTTCTCACACAATAAGTATGCATTTTATAGCAAGAATGTCTTACAAGAAAAAAATAAGTATTTAAAAAGAAGCCAATTAGGTGGGCACAGTGGCTCACGCCTGTAATCCCAACACTTTGGAAGGCTGAGGCAGGTGGATTTCTTGAGGTCAGGGGTTCAAGACCAGCCAGGCCAACATGGTAAAATCCCATCTCTACTAAAAATTCAAAAATTAGCCAGGTATGGTGGTACCTGCCAGCAATCCCAGCTATCAGGAGGCTGAGACAGGAGAATCACTTGAACCTGGGAGGCAGAGGTTCCAGTGAGCCAAGATCGCACCACTGCTCCCCAGCCTGGGCGACAGAGCAAGACTCCAGTTCAAAAAAATTAAATATAAATAAATAAATAGAAGTTAATTAAGAGGAAGAAGAAATAAAAGGAAGGTACAAAGAGGCAAGAAGGCCAATTTCATGCAGTGGCCTCGATCTCTTAGCTTTCCTTTGCCTCCCAATCTGCTCTGACCCACAATGCAGGCATTTCCCTTGATCCATACTCCCAAACCACAGGCCAGCCTTTCTGTCCTGGCACAGGATCCCAGCTCCCAGAGAACCCTAATCACCCCAACTGCATGAGTGTTGAATCTTCCCAACATTTAATCTTTCTAACAATTCTAAACTGTGGGCGCTATTTTTCTGCTTCTCTAAACGTGAAAACATACTCAAAGAGGTTAAATCACTTTCCCAAATACCACACAGTGAGGAAATGGCAGAGCTGGAGTATGGATAAATATTGTCTACTTTAACAATGGGTCCTATCTCAATTACCCCAAGCTGCCCTTGGTCCATGCTTTATAAGGGACACTCATTATCTTATGGTCCAAGTTCAACATTCTCACCCCCTTTTCCATTTCAGATCTTTTTATCAGAGAGCATCTTTCCTTTCTCCTCCCAACAGGACCAAATAGACGTATATAGATACAGACCAATTTAACATATGGAGTCATTTTGTCTCTGAAAAACAATCTCAATTTGGAAGCCAATCATAGTGGGGAAGGGATAATGTTAGTATTTCACCTTCCTATCATATATTGGTTTAACATTTTTATTCTGATGTCAATGTACCCTTGTCTGGGTGTCTGTTTTAAACAACAGACATCTCTAAGGTAGAGACTGATTCTGCATAACTCTCTTTATGCTCTACTTAGCAAAACAAGGTGGTCAGTTAAATATTTAAAATTGTTTTGCATAAAGAAAATTTTGACATGCAAATAAGGAAGAAAAATCTGTCTTATAATGGAAGGCAATTATCCTTAAAACATAAAATAATCACACATTGGATTAGAAGACAGAAGGAATCACAAAAATATCTGTTTGAACAATCTACTTTAATCTGAAAAAAGATTTCACTCTCCAGGGAACAGAGTGTGATGAGAATGGCCAGAAGGTTCATTTTGAGCTTTTGATCAGCTCTCTCTTGCAAGTGCAGCCAGAGAAGACATTTCCAGACTGTACAGAGTGCTGTATTTACCAGCTTTGGAAAACCAAGGAATATAGGCCATTTTTAAATCAAAGAAATGTTGAAGACTCATTCATGAAAACAAAGAATTTAGGATCTGAAAATGAACATTTAAAAAATATTTGTATTCAACCCCATTTTACAACACGGAATGAATTAGCTCCATTCTAGCAAAACTATGTATATATGTAACTATTCAACGGAACAGTCTGCTTTTTACAAAAACATTCACATTTTACACAAAGAATAATTCAGAAATGGGCAGGAAGATGTATATTTAGTCTACACTGAAATATCAGAGAGAAACAAAACTTATACCTGTTTTGAAGACTGTGGTTTGATACTACACAGCATACACTGTCAGTGTAAGAAAAGTGGCCTTTTGAATTCAAAAACACACAGTGCTCTAGGCTGAAAGTGTGGCCAGGGATGGTGGTTCATGCCTGTAATCCCAGGACTTTGGGAGGCTGAGGCAGGCGGATCACCTGAGGTTGGGAGTTCAAGACCAGCTTGGTGGCCAATATGGTGAAACCGCTATCTCTACCAAAAGTACAAAAAACTAGCCAGGCATGGTGGTGCATGTCTGTAATCCCAGCTACTTGGGAGGCTGAGGCATGAGAATCACTTGAACCCAGGAGGTAGAGGTTGCAGTGAGCCAAGACAGCACCACTACACTCCAGCATGGGCGGCAAAGCAAGACTCCATCTCAAAAAAAAAAAAAAAAAAAGAAAAAAATAAAGTAGACAGTCATGTACCATATAATGTTTCAGTCAATGATGGACCACATGGTGATTGTTCCTCAAGATTATAATACCTTATTTTTGTGTACCTTTTCTATGTTTGGATATATTTAGATATAAAAATACTTATCATTGCATTACAATTGCCTACAGTATTCAGTACAATAACAGGCTGTACAGCTTTGCAGCCTAGGAACGATGGGCTATACCAGATAGCCGAGGTGTGTAGTAAACTCCACCATCTAGGTTTGTCTAAGTACACGCTATGATGTTGGCACAATGATAAAATCACCTAAGGACGCCTTTCTCAGAATGTGTCTCTGTCCTTAAGCAATGCATGATGGTACACACTTTATTCAGTCAGTTCAAAGATCTCTTTTGACTTATTAGGTAATATGTATGCACCAATAGCAAGAAAAATGGAACTTGATCTCAAAAGATGTGACTCAATTTCAGTTAGCCACACTCCAAATGTTAAATAAAAACTTACATTCACAATTTCACTCTTTGTGTTCAAAATAACAACTATTATGGCCAGGTGCAGTGGCTCACACCTGTAATCCTAGCACTTTGGGAGGCTGAGGCAGGTGGATCACCTGAGGCCGGGAGTTCCAGATCAGCCTGACCAACATGGAGAGACCCCATCTCTACTAAAAGTACAAAATTAGCCAAGCATGGTGGCAGGTGCCTCTAATCCTAGCTACTCAGGAGGCTGAGGCAGGAGAATCCCTTGAACCCGGGAGGCAGAGGTTGCAGTGAGCTGAGATCACGCCATTGCACTCCAGCCTGGGCAACAAGAGCAATTCTCCATCTCAAAAAGAAAATTATATGTATATATATGTGTATATCATATACGTATGTATATATATGTATAAATAACATGTTTTTTATATATAAATATGTTATATATATAACTATCACAAAATATCACTAAGCTGAATATAATATAAAAATAATAAACTGGCCAATAGTTTGCAATGAAGGTAGGCTAGGGAAGGGTAAGTTACAAGATGCAAAAATCTGGGCTCTCTGATGGACAATACAAACTTTCGGCTTTGCTTAGTTTTGTTTTAAAATTATTATTCCTACTTTATTCTTCTTTCCCAAAATTGTTTTAGTTGTTCTAGTTCCTTTGATTTTGCATATAAATTTCAGAATAATCTTGTCTATATCTACAAAAAAACTAACTAGGGTTTTGACAGGCATTGGGTTAAACATACAGATCAATTTGGAAAAAAATTGAGACCTTCCTCTACGATCTCAATATATATATCTTCATTTAACTTAGATTTTTGATTTCTTTCATCATAATTTATAGTTTTCAGCATATACATGTTTTGTTAAACTTATATCTAATTACCTCATTTTTTGGGAATTGTAAATAGTATTCTATTTTTTAATTTCATTTTATACATACTTGTTGCTAGTATATAGGAGTAGATGATTTTTTTGTCTAGTAATCTTACATCCTATGACCATGTGTGAATAACCCGTCAGTTCTGCATCCTCACGAGCATTTGGTGTTGTCTCTGTTTTTCTCTTCTTTCTTTTTCTTTTGCCTTCTTTTCACAGGTGTTGATGGTCTTTGTTTTTTATGTTAGCCTTTATGATAAGTGCATAGTGATATATCTTTGCGGTTTTCTCTTTTTTTCCAACAGATTGGCCAAATGGGTGTTTCTTAATGGGTGTTAATAAACACATGATATGAGATCAACCCTCTTAACTTTCTAAGTGTATAAATACCATAGTATAGCATTGTTAGTAAAATATTATAGTTAATAAGTTGGTGCAAAAGTAATTGCAGCATCAATGGCAAAAACTGCAATTACTTTTGCACCAATACAATACAGTTATTACAGTATTGTACTTAGTATCGTATTATAGTTAACAATAGTATATCATAGTATGGTGTGGTGAGGTGTGGTGCAGTGTGGTGTGACGTGGTATGGTATTGTTAACTACAAGCACATTATTGTTACGATTTTTTCATCTTGTATGACTGAAACTCTAAACTTTTTGAATAGCAATTTCCCACTTTCTTCTTCCTGAAACTCCCGGGAACCACCATTTGCCTGTCTCCTTCTATGAGACTGAATATTATAGATACCTCATATAAAGAGAATCATGCAGTATTTGTCCTATGGCTAGCTTATTTCACTTAGCATAATATCCATAAGTTTTACCCATGTGGTTGTGTATGGCAGAATTTCTTTTTTAAAGCCGAATAATATGTCATTGTATATGTATATAATGTACATGTCCATTTTGTATATATGTACATTTTGGTTATCCATTCATCCATTAGGTTGTTCCTACCTCTTGGCTATTGTGAAGAGGCTGCAATGAAGATTCATTGTAGATCTTCAATTGAAAACAGAATCTTCTTTAATCTTCTTCACAAAAATAAGCTGCAATGAAGAATATTCTGATTTCAGTTTTTTTGGTCACATACTCAGTAGTGGGATTGCAGATCATAGGTAGCTCTATTCTTAATTTATTACAGAATCTCCATCCTGTTTATCATAGCAGCTGCATCATTTTACATTACCATCAATAATGCAAAGCGTGGCAGTTTCTCTCCGTTCTCACCAACACTTATTTTCTGTGTGTGTGGGTTTTATAATGGCCGTTCTAACAGATGTGAGGTGATAGCTCATTATGGTTTTGATTTGCACTTCCTTGATGATTAGTGATATAGCATCTTTTTATATATCTGTTGGCTATTTGTGCATCTTCCTTGGGAAAATGTCTATTCAAATCTTTTGCCCATTTTAAAATCAGATTATTTATTATTTTGTTTACTGATTTGTAGGGGGTCCTTATATGTTTTGACCATTAACCCCGTATGAGATTTATGGTTTACAGATATTTTCTCCCATTCTGTAGGTTGCCTTTTCACTCTGTAACTGCTTCTTTTGAGCACACAGCTTTTTAGTTGCATGTAGTCCCACTTGTTTTTCTTTTGTTGTTTGTGCTTTTAGTGTCATGTCCAAGATATCATTGTCAAAACAATGTTGTGAAGGTTTCCCCCATGTCTTTTTCTAGAAGTTTTGTAGTTTCAGGTCTTACATTTAAATTTTTAATCCATTTTGAGTTAACTTTTTTGTATGGTGTCAGAAAAGGGTCCAACTTTTTTATTTTGCTGTGAATATTCAGCTTTCCCAGCACCATTTGCTGAAGAAACTAGTTTCCCTATTGTGTAGTCTTGACACCTTGTTGAAGGTCATTTGACCATATATGTGTGGATTTATATCTGGGGTCTCTATTCTATTTCATTGATCTATATATCTGTTTTTATGCCAGTGCCATACTGTTTTGATTACTGTAGTTTGCAATATGTTTTCAAGTCAGAACATGTGAGACCTCCAGATCTGTTTTTGTTTTAAGATAGTTTCAAGAATCAAGGTATTTTTGTCAAAGGATTCTGATTGTGTTCAGAATCCTTTTTGGTTCCATAAGAAGTTTAGGATTTTTTTCTATTTCTGCAAAAAATTCCATTGAGATTTTGACAGGGATTGCATTAAATCTGTAGATCACTTTTAGTAGCATGAACATTTTAGCAATATTAAGTCCTCCAATCCATGAAAATAAAACATTTTCATTTATTTGTATCATCTTTATTTCAACAATATTTTGTAGTTTTCACTGTATAAGTCTTTCAACGCCTTATATTTATTCCTCAATACTATATTTTTTGATGCTATTGTGAATGGAACTGTTTTCTTAATTTCTATTTTGGATTGTTTGTTTTTAGTGTACAGACCACAACTAATTTTTGTATGTTGATTTTGAATCCTGTAACTTTGCTGAATTCATTTATTAGTTCTAATAAAATTTTTGGTGGAAGCTTTAGGGTTTTCTACGTATCAGATAATGTCATCTATTATTTTTTCCTTCTCTTGTTCATGTATTTCTTCCATAATTTTTATGATTTCCTTCCTTCTGCTAAGTTTGTGCTCACTTTGCTTTTATTTTTCTGGTTCCTTGAGGTATGAGGTATACAGTCAGGTTGTTTACTGATATCTTTCTTCTTTTTCAATGCACCCCTTCACTTCTATAAATTTCCCTCCTAGTACTGTTCTTGCAGTAGCAAATAAGTTTGGGCATATTTATTTTCATTTGTCTAAAGATATTGTCTAATTATCTTTTTGATTCTTCTTTGACCCATTGGTTGTTTGAGAGTATGTTGTTTTATTTCTTCATATTTGTAAATTTTTCTGTTTTCCTTCTGCTACTGATTTCTAGTTTCATCCCATTGTCAACAGACAAGATACCTGGTATTATTTCGATATTCTTAAATTTGTTAAGACTTATTTTGTCACCTAACACGTGGTCTATCCTGGAGAATGATCTGCATATTCCTAAGAATGTGTACTTTGCTGCTATTGGGTGGAACATTGCATATATGTCTCTTAGGCCTGTTTGCCTATAGTGTTGTTCAAGTCTTTTGTTTATATATTAATTTCCTTTTTTTTTTTATCTTGAGATGGAGTCTCTCTCTGTTGCCAGGCTGGAGTGCAGTGGCACAATCTCAGCTCACTGCAACCCCTGCCTCCTGGGTTTTAGTGATTCTCCTGCCTTAGCCTCCTGAGTAGCTGGGACTATGGGCACATGCCACCACACCTGGCTAATATTTTTGTATTTTAAGTAGAGATGGGATTTCGCCATGTTGGCCAGATGGTCTCTATCTCTTGACCTTATGATCTGCCCACCTTGACCTCCCAAAGTACTGGGATTACAGATGTGAGCCACTGTGCCCAGCCTATATATTAATTTTCTGCCTTGATAGTCTATCAGTTGTTGATAGTGGAGTTCAAAATCTCCCACTATTAATGTGTTGCTTCTATTTCTCCCTTCAGTTTGGTCAATATTTGCTTCTTATATTTGGGTGCTCTGAAGCTGGGCACATATATATTTTTAAAGTTTATATGTTTCTAGTGAACTGACCCATTTGTCATTATATAATGTCCTTCTTTATCTCTTGTGACAGCTTTTGACTTAAAGCCTATTTTGTCTGACATAAATATGGCCATCCTTGCTCCCTTTTGTTTAACATTTGCATGGAATTTTTCTTCCATCCTTTCACGTTCAGCCTATGTGTGTCCTTAATCTAAAGTGAGTCTCTTATGAACAGAACATGGTTGCATCTTAGTTCCTTTATCTATTCATCTACTCTTTGTCTTTTAATTGAGGAGTTTAATTCATTTACATTTAAAGTCATTACTGAAGGGAAGGATTTACTATTGCCATTTTGTTAATTGTTTTCTTTCTTACAGAATTTCACTTCTCTTTTCCTCTCTTGCCTTTTTGTTCCATTGATTATTTATTGCAGTGGCACGCTTTGATTCCTTTCTCATTTCCTTTTGTGTGTCATCTTGTAAGTATTTTCTTTTTGGTTACAATGAGGCTTACATAAAACATCTTGTAGGTATGGTGGCTCATGCCTATAATCCCAGCACTTTGGGAGGCCGTGGCAGGTAGATCACTTTAGGTCAGAGTTCAAGACTAGCCTGGCTAACATGGTGAAATCTTGTCTCTACTAGAAATACAAAAATTATCTGGGCATGGTGGCATGCACCTATAATCCTAGCTACTCAAGAGGCTGAGACAGGAAAGTTGTTTGAACCTGGGAGATGGAGGTTGCAGTGAGCCAAGATCCTGCCACTGCACTCCAGCCTGGTTGACAGAGAGAGACTCCATCTTAAAAATAAAAATAAAAAATAAAACATCTCATCGTTGAAACACTTTATTTTAAACTGACAACTTAACTTCAGCTGCAAACCAAAATAACTTCACGTCTTCCCTCCCCACACTTTGTTATTGCTGCCACAAATTACATCTTTTTATATAGTGTCTGCATTAACATATTTTTATAGTTATATTTTTCTGTACTTTTGATTTTCAACTTCTACACCAGAATTTAAGTGACTTACATACCATAGTTACAATATTGCAATATCCTGTATTTTTCTATATATTAACCTTTACAAGTATGCTTTATACTTTCATATCCTTTTGTGCTGCTGTCTAGCATCTTATTGTTCTAACTTAAGGAACTCTCTTTAGCATTTCTTGTAAGGCAGGTTTAGTGGGAATTAACTTCCTGAGCTATTTATTTGGGAAAGTCTTTCTTCTTTATCTATGAAAGGCACTTTGGCCAGAGACAGAATACTTAGTTGGCAGGGTTTTTAAATTTTATTTTATTTCAGCACTTTTTTTCAGACATCCCATTCTCTTCTGGCCTGCAAGGTTTCTGCTGAAAAATCTCCAATACTCTTATGAGGGCTACATTGTCCATACAAGTCATTTTTTTCTTGCTGCTTTTACAATTTTCTCTTTGTCTTAGACATTCAATAATTTAACTGTAATGTGTCTTGGTATAGACTTCTTTGGATTTATCATAGTTGGAGTCTTTGGGGTTCTTAAATCTTATGTATTTCTTTCCCCAGATATGAGAAATTTTAAGCTTTTTTTTTTCAAATAAGCTTTCTGTTCATTTCTCTCTGTACTCCTTCTGCAACTCCGAAAATGTATACAGAGGCTTGCTTGATAGTGTCCTGTAAATCTCTTAAACTTTCTTCACTCTTTTTCTTTTTTTCCCTTTTTTTGAGACAGAGTCTTACTCTGTCACCCAGGCTGGAGGGCAGTGACATGATCTCAGCTCACTGCTACCTCTACCTCCTGGGTTCAAGCAATTCTTTCACCTCAGCCTCCCGAGTAGCTGGGACTACAGCTGTGCACCACCACACCCAGCTAATTTTTGTATTTGGCAACAGAGTTTCAACCATATTGGCCAGGCTGCTCTAGAACTCCTGACCGCAAGTGATCCACCCATCTTGGCCTCCCAAAATGCTGAGATTACAGGCATGAGCCACTGTGTCCAGCACATTCTTTTGCATTCATCTTTCCGCCCCACCACCCCACTGGATAATTTCAAATGTCCTGTCTTTAAGTTGACTGATCAAGTCTGAAGCTTAACCCCTTTAATGATTTTTTTTTTTTTTTTTTTTTTGAGACAAGGTCTCACTCTGCTGTTGCTCAGGCTGGAGTGCGGTGGTGTGATCTTAGCTAACGGCAGCCTCAAGCTTCTGTGTTCTAGTGATCCTCCCTCCTCAGCCTCCCAAGTAGCTGGGACTATAGGCATGTGCCACTATGTCTGGCTATGTTTTTATTAACTTTTTTGTAGAGATGGCATCTCACTATGTTTCCCAGGCTGATTTTGAACTTCTGGGCTCAAGTAATCCTCCTGCCCCAGCCTCTCAAAATGCTGGGATTACAAGTGTGAGCCACTGCACCCAGTCCTTTTAGTGAATGACCCTTCTAGTGAATTTTCTCATTCAGTTATTGTATTCTTCAGCTCCAAAATTTCTGTTTGGTTCTTTTTATATTTTCTCTTTGTTAACATTCTCATCTTTTTTCTGTATTTTTTGATAGAAAGGGGTTTTCACCCTGTTGGCCAGGCTGGTCTTGATCTCCTGACCTCAAATGATTTGCCCATCTCAGCCTCCCAAATTTCTGGGATTACAAATGTGAGCCATTACACCCTGCCAAAATCTCATTGTGATTTTAATTTGTATTTCTTCAGTGTCTAATGATGTTGAACAGCTTTTCACGTGCTTGTCTGCCATCAATGTGTATGTATATATGTGTGTGTATATACGTACACATATGTTTTACTGTTGAGTTTTGAGAGTTCTTTATATATTCTACATGCTAGTCCTTTGCTGGATATGTGATTTTCAAATATTTTCTCTCAGTATGTAGCTTTCTCTTCTTCCTTATGAATCACTTAATGATGGGGATATGTTCTGAGAAATGCATTGTTGGGTGATTTCCTCATTGTGCAAACATCATGGAGTGTACTTACACAAATCTAGATGATATAGTCTGTGACGCTCCTGGGTGACATGGCATAGCCTACTGTTCCTAGGCTACAACCCTGTATAGCATGTTACTGTATTAAATACTGTAGGCAGCTGTAACACAGTAGTATTTGTGTATCTCAACATGTCTAAACATAGAAAAGGTAAAGAAAAAAATATGATATTATAATCTTATGGGACCACCATAGTATATGTAGTCTATCATTGACTGAAATGTCATTGTGTGGCACATGACAGTATTTTACAAAGTAAAAATGTAAACATTTTGATAAAGTCTAATTTATCAACATTTCCCTTTTTGAATCTTGTTTCTGGTGGCAAGACTACAAATGATCTGCTTATCCCTAGATCATGAAGATTTTTTCTTACATTTTTCACTAAAAGTTTTACATTTTAATTTACATGCATGATCTAAGTTTTGTATATGGTATAAAACTAGGTCACAGGTCATATTTTTTGCTTCTAGGTGTCCAATTACTCTAGCACCACTTTAAAAGGCCATCTTCCTCCACTGAAATATTTTTTTAATTTTATTTTTCTATTCATAATTTTTATCTTTCTATGAAGATGACTTACAAAAGTCCTATTTTAAAGTCTTTAAAAAGTGAGGTTTTTTTTTTTATTTTAAGAATTCCTCTTTTGGTTGTTGATAAGTTAAACTAGTACAAATATCAAATAATTGTATAGCACTTAAGATGTACCAGGTTCACCTCCCAGTGCATTTCATATATAAATTCTTGTAATCCTCACAATTCTATGCAGGAATATCATGCTATCACACTACAATAATACTACAATATTATACTAGTGTGTTTTATTCTATAGGTGGTAAAAAGCCATTGGAAAGTTTTTAGAAGAGTTATGGAATAGGTCTGGTATGCATTTTTAAGAATTTTTAAAAGACATCTTTATATATAAAAGTAGAGAGGAAAATATAATAAACCCTCATTTATGCATCACCAACTTCAACAATGACTACCATTTTACCCATCTTATTTCACCTGACTTTTCCCTACATGAACATAGTTTTTCTAGAGTACTTAAATTTCAGAGAGTGACTTATTCATTAATACTTCAGTAGGTATCCCTCGAAGATAAGAAGTTTTTTAAAAACCTAGCCACAATAGCCTTATCATGAAAGCAAAAACTATTTCTTAAAATATTTCCTTAACAAATTCCCATCTCTGTTCAAATTGCCCCATTGTCTCAAAAACGTATTTTTCTAGTTGGTTTGTTCAAATCACTGTATAATCACATTATAGTTCATCCATTTGCTTCTTTCCTATGTCATTTATTTGTGGAGTAAACTGAGCCTAATACATGTCTTTAACATTCGCTATGGATAAACAAAATGTGGTACCTACATACAACAGAATATTATTCTGCCTTAAAAAGGAAGGAAATTCTGACATATGCTTCAACAGAGATGAATCTTGAGGGCATTACGCTAAGGGAAACAGACAAGTTACAAACAGACAAATATTGTATGATTCCTCTTATTCACGTGAGATACCTGGAGTAGTCAAATTCATAGACACAGAAGGTAGAATGAAGGTTGCCAGGGACTAGGGGAGGAGGAATGGGGAGTTAGTGTTTAATGAGTAGAGTCTAAGATTTGCAACAATAAAAGGGTTCTGAAGATTGGATGCACAATAATGTGAATGTACCTAACACTACTGAACTGCCTACTTAAAAATGGTTTAGATGGTAAACTTTATGTTATATATATTTTGTCACAATTTAAAAATTTTTAAAACATCACTCTGGCTGTCATCTAGAGAACAGTGTGTAGAGTAGAAGCAGGCTGACCAGCTGGAAGGCTATTGCAGTGCTCCAGGTGAGATGATGGTGGCTTGGATTAGGGTGACAGAGGTGGAGGTGGTTGAGAAGAGATCAGATTTGGGGTCTGTTTTAAAAGTAGACATAATAGGACCCGCTGACAGATTGGATAGTGAGTGTGAGAGAAAAGGACAAATGACAGCGAAGTCCTGGGATTTTGGCCCGTTCAGCTGCGTGACTGACTGTGCCATTGAGTGGAATGAGGAAACTGGGGGAGGAGCCAGCTACCAGGTGGCAGGTTGATTACATTGGACCTCTTCCATCAGGGAGGGGGCAGCGATTTGTTCCCTTTGGAACAGGCACTTTCCGGATTTGGATTTGGTTTCCTTGGCCGTTGTCATGCTGCTGCCAGCACTCTCTTTATGGTCGCGCTAGATGGCTTGTATCCTGTCATAGTCTCCCACACAATATTACTTTAATGAAACATTTTGCAGAGACAAAGTAAGCCAAGAGACTAATGCCCATGGGACACACTGATCTTGTCAGGATGTCCCATCTCCAGAAGCAGGTGGCTCGGGAGAACAGAGGAACGGTCTGTTGGCAGCCAGTTCCTGTGCCAGCTGGAGAGATACCTTATAGGGACACAGCGTATTTTCTGGTCAGTGCTGCTGTTTCTCCCGGAGCCAGGATCCGCTTGGCTGGGGAATCCAAGCAATAGAAGCAACAGTATATACCACTGACCTACCCCAAACTATTTGCCTCCTTTACCCAAGATTCTGTTTGGGAGATTTGGGTACCCAAAGGAGAAATGCTTTCATTTGGGAACAAAGCCTTCCAAAAATGACTTCCTGATTGACTCCATATCATGACTATTGTGACTAGTGCTGCAATAAACATGGGAGTGCAGATGTTTCTTCAACACACTGATTTCATTTCCTTTGCAAATATATCCAGTCATGAGATTGCTGAATCCCATGGTAGTTCTTTTTTAGGTTTGTTTTGAGACAAAGTCTCACTCTGTGGCCCAGGCTGGGGTACGGTGGTGTGATCTCTGCTCACTGCAAACTCTGCTTCTCAGGTTCAAGCAATTCTTTTGCCTCAGCCTCCCAAGTAGCTGGGATTACAGGCGAGCACCACTACACCTGGCTAATTTTTGTATTTTTTAGTAGAGATGAGGTTTCTCCTTGTTGGCCAGGCTGGTCTTGAACTCCTGACCTTAGGTGATCCGCCAGCCTCGGCCTCCCAAACTGCTAGGATTACAGGTGTGAGCCACCGTGTCTGGCCCCCTTCGTAGTTCTATTTTTAATTTTTTTAGGAATCTCCATACTGTTTTCCTAATGGCTGTACTAATTGACATTCCCACCAATAGTGTATAAGTGTTCCCCTTTCTTCACATACATGCTAGCATTTGTTATTTTTTGTATTTTTTTTTTCAGAGGAGAGTCTCACTCCATCACCCAGACTGGAGTGCAGTGGCACAATCACAGCTCACTGCAGCTTCAGCAGCCTAGGCTCAAGCGATCTTCCCACCTCAACCCCTCAAGTAGCTGGAACTACAGGCATGTGCCACCACACCTGGCTAATGTTTAAAGTTTTTATAGAGATGAGGTCTTGCTATGTTGCCCAGGCTAGTCTTGAACTCCTTGGCTCAAGTAATCGTCTTAACTTAGCTTCTCAAAGTACTGAGGTTACAGGCATGAGTCACTGCACCTGGTCATTTTTTGTCTTTTCAATAGTAGCTCATCTAATGGTGAATGAGTAAAGGAAATGTGATATAGGCTGGGCACCGGGGCTCATGCCTGTAATCTCAGCACTTTGGGAGGCTGAAGCCAGTTGATTACCTGAGGTCAGGAATTCAAGACCAGACTGGCCAAGATGGTGAAACTTTCTCTACTAAAAATATAAAAATTATCCGGGTGTGGTGGCACATGCCTGTAGTCCCAGCTACTTGGGAGGCTGAGCCAAGAGAATTGCTTGAACCCGGAAGATGGAGATTGCAGTGAGCTGAGATCATGCCACTGCACTCCAGCCTGGGCAACAGAGCAAGATTCCATCTCAAAAAAAAAAAAGAAAGAAAATGTGATATAAATACACACACACACACACACACACACACACACACACAAACGGAGTATCATTCAGCCATAAAACATAATGAAATCCTGTCATTTGCAATAACATGGATGAACCTGGAAGGCATTATGTTGCATGAAATAAACCAGGCACTGGAAGACAAAGGCCACATGATCTTACTCATATGTAGAATCTTTAAAAAATCATTTTGCAGAAGTAGAGAGTAGATTAGTAATTACTAAAGGCTGGGGAGAGGACAGGGAAGGAGAGAGGGAGAGACCAGGAGACATTGGTCAGTGTGTACAAAGTTACAATTAGATAGAAAAAAATAGGTTTTTTTTTTTCTATTACTGTACTAGTCCATCTTCACGCTGCTATAAGGATATACCCAAGAATGGGTAATTTATACAGAAAAAGGGGTTTAATGGACTCAGTTTCACATGACTGGGGAGGCCTCACAATCATAGCGGGAGGTGAAGTAGGAGCAAAGGCACATCTTACACGGTGACAGGCAAGAGACAGCATGTGCAGGGGAACTGCCCTTTATAAAACCATCAGATCTCATGAGAACTCACTGTCATGAGAACACCATGGAGGTAACGGTCCCCATGATTCAATTACCTCCCATAGGGTCCCTCCCACAACACATGGGGATTATAGGAACAATTCAAGATGAGATTTGGGTGGGGACACGGCCAGGCCATATCAGTTACACAGTAAGGTGACTATGGCAAATAACCATGTATTATACCGTTCAAGATAGCTAGAAAGTTTAGAATGTTGTCACCACAAAGAAATGATAAATGTTTTAAGTGATAGATACAGTAATTACCCCGATTTGATCATTATACCATACATGCATTGAAATATTACATTGCTTCAATTACATACATATAATTATTAGGTATAAATTATAAATTATTTTTTTCAATGACTGACTGGAATATCCTGTTAGCCAGGCCAGTGAATGTTGTGCCAGATTTGCTTTTGCTCAGAAAAGTAAAGAAATGTGATATTCATGCACTTAATCATTATGGAGCTCTTCACACCCATCATAGGTAACCCACACTTCTGAGTCTCAGCGTCTTTGCTTTATATACAAGTCTTCCTGGCATCGCCTTCCGTGACTCCCATGACAGCCATCCTGCTGCCAGGCTCTTTCTGCCCAGCTTCTCCCTCCTGTTTGACCTCTACTGTCCCTGAGGCTGTTCGAGAAAGGGTATCTGCTGCCCTGGCACAAGGCCACCAGTGTCTCTGCGAACAGCCCTTTAATACAATGCCCTTGGAGCCAGAGAGTGAGGGGATCCACCCTCCCACTATCATCTGAGCCCACTGCAAAGTTATGTTCCTGCAAGTCTCCCAAAGTCTCGCTCAAAAACAGACACTTCTATTTCTCTGCTTTGATTCTTGCCTATAGGCAACAATCAGAACGTAAGCAAGGCCGGGTGAGTGGCTCATGCCTGTAATCCCAGCACTTTGGGAGGCCAAGGTGGATGGATCATGAGGTCAGGAGTTCAAGACCAGCCTGACCGATATGGTGAAACCCTGCCTCTGCTAAAAATACAAACATTAGCTGGGCATGGTGGCAGGCACCTGTAGTCCCAGGTACTCAGGAGGCTGAGGCAGGAGAATCGCTTGGACCTGGGAGGCAGAGGTTACAGTGAACCAAGATCGCGCCACTGTACTCCAGCCTGGGGGACAGAGTGAGACTTCTCAAAAAAAAAAAAAAAAAAGTAAGCAAAACCCCTTTCTATAGGAACTGGCATTGTCTTCATTCATTCAGAGCCACAGCTCTCACCTCTCACATCACGTACGGAGAAAATCACCACTCATTGGAATGCACAAACCAGAACTCTTTCATCTGCCTTCGAATTAATGGTGACTCCCCGGTTTAAGAATCTCAGGTGTTAAGGCCAGCATAGTGGCTCACACCTGTAATCCCAGGCCTTTGAGAGCCCGAGGCAAGAGAATTGCTTGAGCCCCGGAGTTTCCAAGACCAGCCTGACCAACAAAGTGAGATTTCTACCAAAAAAGAAAAACTCTCAGGTGCTACTTTTTGAGTTCAATAGGGCCTATTCTAGCAAACTTCCCAAAACAAACAGCATGGATATGAGTTACTTGGATCTTAAAGCCTAGAATTGGAGCTTAATTTTTTTATATTAATAAATAAACTATTTATTTTAAGAAATGTCATCACCACTCACCAACAATCCTTAAGCTGGAGTGAAAATTAAATCTTCGCCAATTCAGGCCAGTGTCAGCCAGTTTTATAACTTCTTTCAACAGTTCCGGGTTTTCCCTCTTCCTTTCCTAGAGCGGCATCTAAATTCTGGGAATGGAGAGTGTGGGACTTGCAACATCTGTGGGAAGAGATGCCTGGTCCCCCAGGCCTCTTCTGGCCCCATAGGCCTCGTCTGAGGCCCCGCATCCTCTGAGTCAGCCTCTGGCTGGGTTACAGCTCCCTTTAGCCAAGCTCTGGCTTTCTGTGCTGCATCCACCCTGTACTCAGCCACCACAGGAAATGCTCAGCTACAGCCTGTGCCTCATGGGGTGCACAGGGACCTCAAGGTGGCCCCAGGCCCCAGGGGCCCAGACATCCTTTGAGGTCGTCCCTCCTCTCCTGCTCCCAAGCCCTGCTGCATGGGAGGGCCTGAAGACCTGCCGCCGCCCCAGCCACAGCTGTCTCTCTCTGATCTCCTCAGCTACCTGGGGGTTATTATTAGTTTGGAGCGGGGAACTACAGGTGGCTGCTGCTCCTTCAGGGAACCATGTGATGCAAGTTAACTCCCCAACCTGCATGCCCAGCCCCGCCTCTTCTCCTCCTCGTTTCCTTCCAGGCCTTGGCTGTCAGCAAGATGGAGAACAGGGGGCAGGCCCAGCCTAGGCTCTTGAAGTTTGCAGAAGTCCCCGCCAACCTCACCCAACTTAGCATGTGTGTGACAGTCTACTGTCAAATGTTCCACTTCCCACTGACAAAATCAGGGGAAGCTGCTTTTCCGGGAACTCTTAGAGGTTGTCTCCAAAACAAAACAAAACCCTCATCCCCTTTAGGATGAGTGCATTTTCCCTCTGGCCACGAATCTGGAGGCACCTCCAAAGCACAGCAGCTCTGCGGTGGCTCAAGGAATTCATGGCAGATTCAGGTCTGGGATCCCTCGACCTGAGTGGCCAGGGCTGGGGTCACTGATGTGGGGCTACAGGCCACAAGGTTTTTCCTCTTCTAGGACAAATCTTAGTTCACTTCGAAATTCCCAGAAGTGAATTCCCTTGCTTTTATTTATTTATTTATTCATTCATTCATTTATTTTTGAGACAGGGTCTCTCTCCGTCACCCAGGCTGGAGTGCAGTGGTGTGATCATGGCTCACTATGGCTTCAACCTCCCTGGTCATGGTGATCCTCCCGCCTCAGCAGAGACGGAGGTCTCACTGTGTTGTCCAGGCTGGTCTCAAACTCCTGGGCTCAAGCTCTCCACCTGTCTTAACATCCCCAAGTGTTGGGATTACAGGCATGAGCCACCGCACCCAGACACAGAAGAGCTTTAAATTATCCTTTCCTTGCCCCTAAATTTCTTCCTTGTCCCGGCTATCCTGCATATACCCAGAAACTATAGTTTGGGTTTGTTTTTTTTCCACAGTGCAGTCTCATCACAGCCCGTTAGTATTTCTAAATCAACAGGAATTTCTAAGACATTTGCCTCATTTCTGTACACCAGTGTTCTCATGTCTTGGAGTGACCTGCTGCCAGTTCCATTCTGGGATTTGTTATCAGTCTGTGTGGCCAATGTGTACACTGACCTTGGACAATCATCTCTCTGTGACTCCGTTTTCTTCTGTAAAACGGGACACATGATAGTATCTACAATAGAAGGACATGGGAAGCCCCTAGAACACAGTCTGGCACAGAGCAAGCAGTCACTAAATGCTAGCCATCACCACTGCTGTCATCATCATTATTATGAATGTAAGTCGCACAGGAGTCCCTGCATGTAGCAGGGGTGAGTCAGAGGCCCCAACTCAGATATGCAAAAAGTGGAACTTGCTTTATTTTTCCATGACTTCATTTAGTTTCTATTTTGTGTGTCCATTCCCATGGGTGGCAGAAACTTCACTTTAGTAAATTCAGGGTAATTTCACTCAATTTAGACTCTCCCCTTTCCCCGAGGTTGTGTCTAACTCCCAGACCTTCAGGGGTACTTGTGATCAGGATGGACATCTGGCCTGTCATTGGCCAAAGTCACCCCAGATGGTCCTAGGTCTGCAAACCACACGGATCTTGCATGGAAACTCTCCAGATCCCACAGCTGAGAGCCAAGATCTGATCCCACTTCCTGGGGAGTCGGGTAGCAGAGAACACCTCTAAGAGAAATAAACTTTCTTCGTAAAGGCAGGAGGGATTACAGGAGGAAGATGTAGTAAGAAAAGTTTTTAGAATCCTAAGCAACGTGTTTTTCATTAGTGGTCATTTCTTTCTACCCCATGGCCCTTTTACCAGGCAGAGGAGACTGTGAGGTGTCCATTGTACGTCCCAGGAAAGGGTTCTTACATCAGGAAATAAGGGGAAATGGCTTTTGGAGTTGCAAACATCTGGGTTTTCAGTGTCAAATGCCTGGCCTTGAAAGAGTCACAGCATAAATCTTACACCATAAACAGTGGATCAGAAAGAATATGAGGAGCTTGTTAAAACCAGGATTTTCAAAGCAAAATGAGATATCAATTCTCAAGGCTGGAAGAGGGGAGAATTAAAGAGGAACCAGGTAAACTAGATTCTGTGTGGGTAGCGTGATCACATAGTTTACTGTCTGTATCAGGACTCTTCTGAAAGTGAAAGGGAGCATTGTTAATGACTTCCTTGGACACAGACATGAACCAGCACTGGTCCAGGCCAACCAGTACTAATGTATCTTCACCCTTCCAATGGGTCCCCCTCCATTCTCCCTACACCTGGCCTGGGGCCAATAGAGGCGAGGATTTCTAGAAATCATAGATCTACTTGGGGAATCTAAGAGAAGAGGTCCTATTCCTCTGTGCTTATGTAAAGCCCAGGGTGTGACAAAGCTCCCCGTGTCCACCCTACCAGCTCAGGGTCAGCGGTGTGGCTACAAAGCATGGCCACACAGTGGGGATGGAGAGAGTCGGATACAATTCCCTGCACACCAACCTGTCAAGGAAGTACAGCCAAGCATTTTCCCTGCCTCCAAGAGGTGAGAAATAGCAGAGAAAGAGCCAGGT
The DNA here is from genome assembly GCF_030222135.1 of Aotus nancymaae. Classification (NCBI taxonomy): domain Eukaryota; kingdom Metazoa; phylum Chordata; class Mammalia; order Primates; family Aotidae; genus Aotus; species Aotus nancymaae. The sequence continues at coordinate 6,979,570 of NW_026988492.1, read as the reverse complement.
CTGCTGAGTCCATGCAGCTGAGACACGTACAGTCCAACAAGGACCAGATGGGAGTGCCTGCACCCCTGCAGTAGCCTCTGAGAGTAACTAACAGCAAGAAAAAAAAAAAAAGACAAACTCATCCTCACCCCACTCCTCACCAGTGCCTCTTTGTCTTAAGCTACAACCAAGCAACCAGGCCTAGGGTGTGCAAACAGACCCTACACTAAGAAGTGGCACGTGAATTCACTGATAGCCCCTAATTTGACTTAGGCTTCATTTCAGGTGCAAACGAAATGGTAAAGAATAAGGTGATCTCTCTGGCACATCTGAGTTGGTGACGTGAGATTCACATCCACTTTACAATGAAATAGAGGACCCCAAAGTTAGTTTCAACTTCCAGAGGCAAAATTCTGCTTGTCACTTTTAAATAAAAGTCGCTCCTTTAAAAATATTGCCTTGTCTTCTAGGACGGCCCCTAATATACACAAGAAAAGGTCAGGACTTCAGGGGGGGCGTTTGGACAGTATGTGCAAACACAAGAAACAAAAATGCACTTAAAATTCAGCCCCGTCGCTCAGGTGCGGTGACTCACACCTGTAATCCCAGCACTTTGGGAGGCGGAGGCAGGTGGATCAGAAGGTCAGGAGTTCAAGACCAGTCTGGCCGACTTAGTGAAACTGTGTCTAACTGAAAATACAAAAAAATTAGCTGAGTGTGCTGGTGTGTGCTTATAATTCCAGCTACCCGGGAGGCTGAGGCAGGAGAATCACGTGAACCTGGAAGGCAGAGGTTGCGGTGAGCTGAGACGGCACCATTGAACTCCAGCCCAGGCAACAGTGCGAGATTCCGTCTCAAAAAAAAAAAAATTCAACCCGTCTTTTATTTCTCACCATCTGCCTTAGAGAAATAATTGCCCATATGGGTTAAAAGAGAAGTACAAGGATTTGCAGAGTTATGTTGTTTATGATAATAAACAATTGGGAAGACCCTAAATTTCAGCCAATAGGGGAGGGGTTAAATCGACAGCTGTGTCTCCACTTAAAGGAAACTAACCAGCCTGTTTTTTTAAAATGTGTTAAATCTATGTTGTTCTGAAAGTGAAAAATTTCTCAAAACATAAATGTTTAAAAGCAAGGTATGGAATAATTCATACCATGTGAAACTCACTTATATAAACACATATATACACATACCCCACAAACATATACATAAAAAGCTGTGTTTGTATATACATTCGTCTTTGTAAGTAAATATAAGAAGTAAAGATCTGGGAAGATATTCACCAAATTGAAAACAGTAGCTATCTCTGAGATGGGAACTACAGTTGTGAGATTGAAGGATAAGGCAACTTTTTTTTCACATCATTCATATTGTTCAATTTTTTTATAGCAAGAATATATTCATGTTTTACTTGTATACTTCTTTTTTTTTTTGATATGAAGTCCTACGCTGTAGCCAGGCTGGAGTAAGTGGTGCTATCTCAGCTCACTGCAACCTCTACCTCCTGCGTTCAGGTAATTCTCCTGTCTCAGCCTCCCCAGTAGCTGTGATTACAGGCATGTGCCAACACACCCAGGTAATTTTTATATTTTTAGTAGAGATGGGGTTTTGCCATGTTGGTCAGGCTGGTTTCAAACTCCTGTCCTCAAGTGATCTGTCCATCTTGGCCTCCCCAAGTGCTGTGACTACAGATATGAGCCACCACACCCAGGCTGTATAATTCATTTTTAATTGCCCTCTTGAAGCAGTCTTGGTGCCACAGGACACAGATGGTGCAAATTAGGATAATTGGAGGAGCGTTTAATCAAGGGGCAATTAATAAAGTTATATAGGGGCCGGGCATGGTGGCTCACATCTATAATTCCAGCACTTAGGGAGGCCAACACAGGAGGATTGCTTGAGGCCAGGAGTTCAAGACCAGCCAGGGCAACATAGTGAGACCCTAATCTCTACAAATCATTTTTAAAAATTAGCTGAGCATGGTGGTGTGCACCTGTAGTCCTAGGCTAAGACAAGAGAATGGCTTGAGGCCAGGAGTTTGAGACAAACCTGGACAACGTAGTGAGACCTCATCTCTACCAAAAAAAAAAAAAAAAAGTAGAAACAATAGCCAGGCATGGTGATACACACCTGTAGTCCCAGTTGCTTGGGAGGCTGAAATGGGAGGATTGCTTGAGCCTGGTGGGCTGAGGTTGAAATGAGCTGAGATCATGCCACTACACTCCAACCTGGGTGACAGAGCAAGACCCTATCTCAATAAATAAATAAATAAAGTTATGTAAAGTTCAGATATGTACCGAAGAATGAGTAGCAGTGGATCTGTTACCCTCCTCCCCAAGCCCAAAGGGATAGTGGGTAGCAGGGGGACAGGGTAATTGCAGAAGCCCAGAGGAAGAATGCCATGTAGTCAGGTTTCCTGCAAGAGCGCTGTGACCCACGGTCTTAGGACGCAGCCCATCAGAGGATTTAGGAAACAACAAGAGAGTTTGAAAATAAAATTCCCTGACCTAATTCTCCTCTTTCCCCCAATCACCTACTGGAGCTCACCATTGGCCAAATTTAATGGGAAGGCAGAAAGTAAGAAAACTCATTGCTGAGGCTCCTAGGACAGACGCAGAGTGGAAAGGGGTAGAGGGTGAATTCGGAGGGATAAAGGAAGAAAACAGGCATGTAGAGCCACATTCCTTGGACAATAGCAAAAAGAAAAGGAAAACATCAAGCATAGTATATACACTATGATCACTTTTCAGTGTTGGGATAGTGTATGTTTTAAATGTCTTTTGTTTATCTGTATTTTCAAATTTTCTATAATAAATATTTACTGCCTTAAGTTTTTAAGAGCTACAGCTATTTGAGAAATTTTAAGAAGTTATGTCTGGAAATATGAAACACAAGCACTGAGGTGGAGGTACCTTTAATTAAAGAATGCTGGGGTTGGGTGTGGTGGCTCATGCCTGTAATCCCAACACTTCGGGGGGCTGAGGCAGGTGGATCACCTGAGGTCAGGAGTCAAAACCAGCCTGGCCAACATGGTGAAACCCCATCGCTACTAAAAATACAAAAAAAAAAAAAAAAAATAGCCAGGCATGGTGGCACATGCCTGTAGTCCCAGCTACTTGGGAGGCTGAGGCAGGAAAATCACTTGAACCCGGGAGGCGGAGGTGTAGTGAGCCAAGACCATGCCATTGCACTCCAGTCTGGGCAACAAGAGCGAAACTCCATTTAAAAAAAAAATGCAGAAAAGGGAACAAAGTTAATGAGCTGATGGAGTTGAGGTTAGGCTGTCTCAAATATAAGGATCCTGTTGGATATTAAAAAGATATTTAACCTGGGCATGGTGGTGTGCACCTGTAATGCCAGCTACTTGAGAGGCTGAGGCAGGAAGATCTCTTGAGGTCAGGAGTTCAAGACCAGCTTGAGCAACATAATGAGACTCTGTCTCTACAAAAAATAAAAAAACTCCCTGGGCATGGTGCCAAGCTCCTGCAGTCCCAGCTACTCTGGAGGCTGAGGTGGGAGGATTGCCTGGGCCCAGGAGGTAGAGGTTGCAGTGAGCTAGGATTGCACCTGCGAATCACCACTACATTCCAGCCTGGGCAATGTAGCAAGATTCTGTCTCAAATTGTTTTCATTAAGTAAAAAACAAAAAGTGAGCTATCTATTAGGGAAAGTTTGGTTTTTATACTAAGCGGTGCTGGCATAACTGGCTGTCCATCTGGTAAAATATAAAATTGGACTCCCTAGTTTAAACTATATGAAAAACAAGTTTCAGATGTATCAATGATCAAAACAAGCTTTCAAACACTGAAAGAAAATTTTGAGAATATTTATATATCTTTTGAGTGGGAGATGCCAAAAAAGAAAAGGCCAACATATTTGACTACATAAAAATTAGAGACAGATACTCATCATAAGGGAGAAAAACTATAAACAAACTCATGAGACAGATAATATACTGTGAGGCCCATGAGATGGAATGAGAGCCATCACGCCCACTCTACTGGATGAAAAGGAGCAAACCACTTCGCTGGGCATGGTGACTCACACCTGTAATCCCAGCACTTTGGGAGGCGGACACCAAGGTGGGCAGACACCAGCCTGAGCAACATGGTGAAACCCCGTCTCTACCAAAACTACAAAAATTAGCGGGCGTGGTGGGGTGCACCTGTAATCCCAACTACTGGGGAAGCTGAGGCAAGAGAATCACTTGAACTCGGTAGGCGAAGGTTGCAATGAGCTGAGATTGTGCCACTGAACTCCAGCCTGGGTGACAGAGCGAGACCCTGTCTCAATCAATCAGTCAATAGAATAAACAACTCACCAAACATTGGGATGTTTGAATCAATGTTACCGGATCTTCTTTCTAACCTGAATTCTGAACAAATTGAGATGTGGGACAAAGAGTAGGGAAAATGGGATCTCAAATGTCACCCGCAGTCTGGAGTAGGGGCTAGGATGAAAGATGTAGTTTACTGTGAGAGGTGAGTGTCTTCCTAATACTGGATGAGAAATCTACAAGGTGTCGACCCTTCATAGCAGTGCTGCAATGCAAAAGATCCCTCTCCAGCAAAGGTAGGGTTACCCTGCTTTGAGAAAGGGAGAAAGTGAGCTGAGCATGGCTGGGGGTCATTTCATCAACCCTGACAGGTCACCTGCCTGCCCTGGGGTAGAATCAGCAAAGAGGTAGAAAGAGTCCTGGCCGTTCACAGTCCCTCAGGTGACTCAGCCATTGGGAGTAGGGAGGATCTGTTCTCTGCCAAAAACCAACAGAAACACAGAGGAAAAGACATGAGCAAGAAATTTAATCAAGGAGAGGAAGATAACAAAGGAAAAGAGGGAGAAGGAAGGGGAATGGAAACGGGAAAGGGAGGAAAGAGGAGAAACTTCTCTCTGTGGGTGTGTTTGTATAGCATGGAAAACAGCTTAAAGAGAAAGGTTGAAAATCCAGGTGGCTCACATTTTTCTTCATAGATTTGTGTGTTGTTTAGTGCATTATGTAGAGTGACTGCAATTTTTGTCAATGAGAATCTCAGCTGGGCTCACACCTGTAATCCCCACAGTTTGGGAGGCTGAGGTGAGAGGATTGCTTCAGCCCAAGAGTATGAGACTAGCCTGGGCAACATAGCAAGACTCTCTCTCTACAAAAAACTTAAAAATTAGCCAGCTGTGGTGGTGCACACCTATAGTCCCTGCTACTTGGGAGGCTGAGGTGGGAGGATCACTTGAGACTCTGCTTGAGCCCAGGAGGTCAAGGCTGCAGTGAGCTGTGATGGTGCCACTGCACTATAGCCTGGGTGACCGAGCAAGATTCTGTCTCTTCGAGAGAGAGAGAGAGAGAGAGAGAGAGAGAGAGAGAGAGAGAGAGAGAATCCTATTAAGTAAAAAAGCCATAGTGTTTCTTTTCTAGAAAGAAAAGATGGAGTGTAAATTTTGACAAATGCAAATGCTATGAAGAGATGAACTGAAGCATAGCTTTTGGATCAGACCACAAATGAGGAGGTGCTTTTTTTTTTTTTTTTTTTTGAGACAGAGTGTTGCTCTGTCGCCCAGACTGGAGTGCAATGGAACCATCTCAGCTCACTGAAACCTCCGCCTCCCGGGTTCAAGCGATTCTCATGCCTCAGCCTCCAGAGTAGCTGGGATTACAAGCACCTGCCACTATGCCCAGCTAATTTTTGGATTTTTAGTAGAGACAGGGTTTCACCATGTTGGCCAGCCTGGTCTCAAACTTGTGACTTCAGGTGACCCACCTGGCCTTCCAAAGTGCTGGGATTACACGCATGAGCCACCTTGCCCAGGCCGAGGAGGTTCTTATAGACACCAACAAAGACAGTCTAGCTTTTTTGAGGTCAAAATGCAGATGCTGAGTGAACATGGCGCTTTCAAAGAATTGGGCTATGGAAGCCGGGCGCAGTGGCTCACGCCCGTAATCCCAACACTTTGGGAGGCTGAGGTGGGTAGATCACAAGGTCAGTAGTTCAAGACCAACCTGGCCAAGATAGTGAAACCCCGTCTTAAAATATACATATCTATAATAAATAAATAGAATTGGACTATGGAAAAGGAAAGAAAAGATGAGATGGTAGCTTGAGGGAAGCCAAGGGTCGTGGACAGATTTTGTTTCATCAATGGAGAGATGTGAGAAGGCTAAAACACAGAGGGAGAGAGAAGGTAATCCAGGAGCAAGGTTTCAGGAGATGTAGGTGCAGGGAAAGCTTGGCCTCTGAAACAGGTGGGAAGTGCATGGGTGAGAAAAAAAGATGTTTTCTGAGAAGGCAGGCCTTTTGAAAGCAAAGTCCCCTCCCAATCAAGAGGTGGGGAAAATTTGAGATGAGAGGTCAAGTTTTGGAGGAGTTTCTGAGAAGCCAGGTGAAGTTTACCAATCTGGCAGCATCCAGCAATAACGTTAACACACATTCATCTCAGTCTGGTGGTTTGCAAGGCAGTTGTGTAAGGTGAAGAGAGAGTTTGTGGGAGTCAAGAACTTTAGGAAGAAGGTGATTCAATTGGAGTCTAGTCTGGATAGCAAAAAACAAAAACCATCTCCCATACAGAGCGTCCCATACAATTGCAATAACTGCCTATTTATTTTCTGCCACTTACCCCCATTAAGCAAGTTCTCAATAAATGCTTGTTGTGTGAGTAAATGATGAAGGTTTTCCTGTTTGGCTTCCAGTGGAAAATGATAGAATCAGAAAATGATTTGTGTGCTCCTTGAAAGAAACAGACCATATTGGGATTCAATGATGACTCAGGTTAGATTTCTAAGGGATTATCTAGCTTTATGACTTTATAATTCTTTTCAACATTGAAAACTCAAAGAAGCATCTTCATCTTTTATTATTTTTTAATTGTATTTGTGCTCTGGGGTGCATGTGCACATCCCACATCCTGCAGGATTGTTACACAGGTACATACATGCCATGGTGGTTTGCTGTTTCCATTCCCTGCTGCCTGCCGTCATCTACATCAGGCATTTCTCCCAGTGTTATCCCTCCCCATCCTCCCCACAGCCCGCTCACTGTCCCTCCTCCCCTCCTCTCCCCTCCCCTGTCTAGCCCTGTGAGTGTTGTTCTGCAATCAGCAGTGTTCCCTTCAGTACTCCCCCTCTGTGGCTATCCAATGTCCCTGTATCCTTTCCCACGTGTCAATTTTTAAAATATTAGGCCCACCAGCCTGGCCAACACAGTGAAACCCTGGCTCTATTTTAAAAATACAAAAATTAACTGGACATGGTGGCATACCTGTAATCCCAGCTACTCAGGAAGCTCAGGCAGAAGAATTGCTTGAACCCAGGAGACAGAGGTTGCAGTGAGCCGAGATCACTCGACTGCACTCCAGCCTGGGCAACAAAGAAAGACTTCATCTCGAAAAAAAAAAAAAATTATTGGGCCCAGTGTGATGGTTCATACCTATAATCCCAGCATTTGGGGAGGTTGAGGAGGGAAGATCACTTAAGACTAGGAGTTTCGGCCAGGCGCGGTGGCTCTCGCCTGTAATCCCAGCACTTTGGGAGGCTGAGGCGGGTGGATCACAAGGTCAAGAGATCGAGACCATCCTGGTCAACATGGTGAAACTCCGTCTCTACTAAAAATACAAAAAATTAGCTGGGCACAGTGGCGTGCGCCTGTAATCCCAGCTACTCAGGAGGCTGAGGCAGGAGAATTGCCTGAACCCAGGAGGCGGAGGTTGCAGTGAGCCGAGATCGCACCATTGCACTCCAGTCTGGGTAACAAGAGCGAAACTCCATCTCAAAAAAATAAAATAAAAATAAAAAATAAAAATAAATAAAAAATAAAAATATAAAAGACTAGGAGTTTCAGACCAGCCTGGGTAACATAGCAAGACCCCATCTCTACAAAAAATGAAAATAAAAAAATTAGAGGGGCGTAGTGATGCATGACTATAGTCCTAGCTGAGGCTGAGGCATGAGGATTGCCTGAGCACAGGAGTTGGAGGCTGCAGAGACCTATGACCGCACTTCAGTCCGGGTGACAGAGCAAGACCCCACCTCTAAAACAGAAAAAAAAGGCACAGCCTCATAAAATGTATGTAGCCCTTCCTAATGGGAGACAATGAAGAGTCTCTTCCAACTACTGTGTATATTTCAGTCCCAGCTATTTCAGAGATCTGCAGTCCTCTCCATTCTGTTATTTGGATTTTATGTGTCTTCTTATTTAGGAGTAGAAACAATTTTCTGAATTTTTACTCCAGAGAGAATTCTTTGCCTTGCACGTTTGAAGCTCCCTTCTTCCTCTTCCTTCTTTTTTAGATGAGAGCAGAATTCTTGCACAGACATCACTGCGTTTCTTCTTGCTTAGTCATTGTGAAATAGCGGCAGTTCTCCATGGGGCTACTATTCCCCCTAAATAACACTGATATGGTCTCTTTTGCTTATCTCTCTGTTTACCTGCATGCAATTTGCATCTTCCCGATGGAATATGAGCTGGGTCTTGAATCAAAATCATTGATGTTTGTTGGTCCCAAAGCTGTCTGAGAAGGGTGAGGAAGGAAGTGGGTCTATGTGCAGTCAAAGCTGGGAAATGTTTTTCTATTCTTTTTTTTTTTGGAGACAGAGTCTCTATTGCCCAGACTAGAGTACGATCTCCACTCACTGCAATCTCCACCTCCTGGGTTCAAGTGATTCTCATGCCTCAGCCCCAGCGTGCACCACCATGCCGGCTAATTTTTGTATTTTTTGGTAGAGATGGGGTTTCACCATGTTGACCAGGCTGGCCTTGAACTCCCGACCTCTAGTGATCCACCACCTCAGCCTCCCACAGTGCTGGGATTACAGGCGTGAGCCACCATGCCTGGCCTATTTTTCCATTCATCTTATTTCTGACATTGATGAAACACTTGACTAGAGTCCCCATCCAATAGATAGAGAACCTACGCTGTCCCATGGCTGGGTCTGGAGAGTTAGGTTTGTCTCACCTCTCTGGCAAATCAGATATGAGACTGGATCCCAGCCCAGCAGCCTGTGAACGTCTTGTCTGTTGTGGCCACAAGCACTTTTCTCCAGCCAGCTTGCTATGTCGCAGCTGCCTGGCCCTCGGGGACAATTGCTGCTAGAAGCCTATTTCTAGACTCCCTCCCACCACTGTGGCCTTGGACTGATGTTTAGCTGTACAGCAGGGGAAAAGGGCCCCAAGCAGAACATTCCAGATCTTTTCTCTTGCCAGCTCAGGCCCTTATTTCCTGTTCCTCTGAAGTAAGAAGTATTACTGGGATTTTTCAAAAATTCAGCCTTCTCTCACCATGCGGTGCAGCTTGCTCCAAAAAGGGAGTTGTGGGTTGGTTCCCAGAATTTTATTTCAATTCAGACCTAATTGTTTTTTATTTGGATGCATTGGGTGTCTTGCATTTGGATTTAGATTTCTTGAAGTTTGTGGTATGAGGTTGGAAAAATTTCCTAGATTCAGTGTTGGAGGATGTTTCTTTTGGTATATCTTGTTTTCTTCATTCCACTCAGTGTTAGAAGGAAATGTTGTAAGCCTGTTAATTTTGCTGCCTTTACTGGATGTTCCAATACCACTATTTTTTTGTTTTGGTTTTTTGGAGACACGTTCTTGCTCTGTCACCCAAGCTGGAGTGCAGTGGCATGATCATAACTCACTGCAGCCCCAGCCTCCCAGGCCCAAGTGATCCTCCCACCTCAGCCTCCCAAATAGCTGAGACCACAGGCATGCACCACCACACCTGGCTTTTTTTTTTTTTTTTTTTTGGAAAGACAGGGTCTCCCTATGTTGCCCAGTCTGGTCTCCAACTCCTGACCTCAAGTAATCCTCCTGCCTCCATCTCCCAAAGTGCAGAGTTTACAGGCGTGAGCCAACACCCCTTTTAGTGGTTACATAGTATCCCATCACATGAAGCCTAATGTTCTTAACCAATTTCCAAGTGGCGTACACCTAGGTGATTTCCAATTTTTCATCATCACATAGATGCTGCAAAAACTTTGAACATAAACATTCGTGTATATCTCTGATTAATTCTAGTAAATGATCACATTTCCAATGGCAGAGAGTTCAGCAGGACTTTACCCCTTCTCAGACTCATCTTCATTTCTCAGTCAAGTGGTTCTAAATAAAACCATCACAAAATCCTTTGCCATATTGTGGAATACTTTCAGCAAGTTCTCTTTCCACCAGACCATATGTTGACCCAGATAAGTTAATCCCTCTCTCCAGCGACATGGTTGGTCCACCAGGATGTTACCGTCATTTACATTCTTCCTCCGCACCCGCTCGTGGCCTTGGCATCCTCCACAGCTTCATGCACTGTGCCTTCTACTTTCTTTCACTTTCAGCTGCTTTCATCCACACACCTTTGAAGGTTTGGGATCCATGTCCACTGAGGCTTTCAACTTGTGAAGACCAATGTGCTAGAAGTAACAGCCATCTGCTTCTTAGCACCCCGCCCGTCAAAATACCACACGCACACACATGCAGAAGACTTGACACTTCACTGTCAGAAGGCGAAACCAGTGCTCATGTGTTTATCAAACCCTGAAGACCATTTGCGTGAAAAACCCCAGAAGTGCTTGTTAAAATTTAAATTCCTGGGCTGCACCTCAGACTCACTGTGTTAAAATCTTGTGGGATAGGGACCAGCTTTCCAATGACTCTACTACTTATGAAAATGTACAAAATTCTGTAATTACAAGAGTTATTTTTTTCTTTTAGAGACACAGTCTTGCTCTGTCACCCAGGCTTGGGTATAGTGGCACTCACAGCTAGCTGCAGTCTTGAACCCCTGAGCTCAAGCAATCCTCCTACTTCAGTTTCCCAAAGTGCTGGGATTACATGCATGAGCCACTGCTCCAGGCAAGAATTCTTTTATCAAAGCTCAACTCTGCATAAGTTAAAATTGCAACACTCTTCCCATGATAACTTTCTTTTTTTGAGACAGAGTCTCATTCTGTCACCCAAGCTGGAGTTCAGTGGTGCAATCTTTGTTCACTGGAACTTCTGCATCCCAGGTTCAAGCAATTCTCATGACTCAGCCTCCCAAGTAGCTGGGATTACAGGCAGGTGCCACCATGCCTGGCTAATTTTTTGTATTTTTAGTACAGGCAGGGTTTCACCATGTTGGCCAGGTTGGTCTCAAACTCCTGACCTCGAGTAATCACCTGCTTCATCCTCCCAAGTGCTGAGATTACAGGCATGAGTCACCACGCCCAGCCCCATCATGACTTTTCAATAAAAAGTCCATTAAGCATGTTTCTAAAATTATTATTTTTTTTTTTTTTGAGATGGAATTTCGCTCTTGTTACCCAGGCTGGAGTGCAATGGCGCGATCTCGGCTCACTACAACCTCCACCTCCTGGGTTCAGGCAATTCTCCTGCCTCAGCCTCCTGAGTAGCTGGGATTACAGGCACACACCACCACGCCCAGCTAATTTTTTGTATTTTTAGTAGAGACGGGGTTACACCATGTTGACCAGGATGGTCTCGATTGGTCTCTTGACTTCGTGATCCACCCGCCTCAGCCTCCCAAAATGCTGGGATTACAGGCATGAGCCACCGCACCCGGCCCTATGTTTCTAAAATTATAGCAACACTCATACAGCCTACATATAACACAGATTATTTTTCAAATGACATGGTGTGGTAGTGATGAGAAGAATCACCATCTTCTTTCTTTGTAGCTCTTGCTGTTAAGTTGGAGCCATGTGACTAGGTCTGGCCCCTGGACTGTGAGGAGGATTTGCTTTGTGAGTCCTCCACACCACGTCGGGCTGTAGTGTCCTTTGAGATGCGTGCTAACAAGATACTGAACCAATGTCAGCTTAAGTCTCTTACGGTCTGAGGATCAAAGCCCCTGTCAACCTTCAGTGGATGTATAGCTTGAGCCAGTAATATGTCATAGAAATTTTAAGTTTATTTGTCATTGCAGCATAACCTAGTCTCATTCTAACTACTCAGTTGGAACTCTTATTTCTTGTTCATGCATCAGTGTACCTGAGTGTCTTCGATTAATTTGACATTAAGTAATTATAAGTGTACAGTTCTATAATCTGAGCTTTATTAGAATATTGGCCTCCTAAAATTAACTCCTATATTTGTAACTAATTTTGCCACATTTGAATTTGTGCAAAAAAGAAGCTGGGTGCAGTAGCTCACACCTGTAATCCCAGTACTTTGAGAGGCAAGTCAGATGGATCACTTGAGGCCAGGAGTTCAAGACCCAGCCTGGCCAATACAGTGAAATCCTGTCTGTACTAAAAATACAAAGATTAGCTGAGCATGGTGGCAGGTGCCTGTAATCTCAGCTATTTGGGAGGCTGAGGCAGGAGAATTGCTTGAATCTGGGAGACAGAGGTTGCAATGAGCCAAGATCGTGTCACTGCATTCCAGCCTGGTTGACAAAAAAAAAAAAAAAAAAAAAAAAAGAAAAAGAAAAAAGAGAGAGACAAAACTTTCTGTAGGTGAAATGAGAATATTACAAAACTGAATGACCTGGAAAAAGTAACCAAGATAAAAAGTGAATCAGTTAGTGACTGACCAGAGAAAAAACCCGAAACTTGTTCTGCTACCTGTTTTAACAAGAATTCACTTTTTAAAAATTCATATCCCTACCATTAACCATGATAGGAAACCTCAAATTTCTCTTAAATCCTAAATACATATGTACTTTAAACAATGTAGGTTGCTATATTATTTATTGTGGAATCAGAATCTCATTTTTAATTCCTGAGGATCTTACACAGCTCTGGTTGTGGCTCAGTTCTGCTGCATAGGCTGATGTTTAACACAGGGCTCATCTTAAACATAGTGCCAGCACCTCTATCTTCTGACAGTAGATGTACCTCTCCTACTCTCCCAACCCCATCTCCAATTCCAGGAACAATTCCAGTTTCCTTGTGAAGAGTATTAGCAAAGACCAACTTCTCTTGGAAGCAAAAAGTACATGTTTTTTGGCCGGGCGTGGTGGCTTACGCCTGTAATCCCAGCACTTTGGAGGCTGAGGTGGGCAGATCTCATGAGGTCAGGAGATTGGGACCAGCCTGACCAACATGGTGAAACCTCATCTCCACTAAATATACAAAAACTAGCCAGGCTTGGTAGTGGGCACCTACAATCGCAGCTACTCGGAAGGCTGAGGTATGAGAATCGCTTGAACCAGGGAGGCAGAGATTGCAGTGAGCCAAGATCATGCCACTGCACATCAGCCTGGGCCACACAGTGAGACTGCCTTAAAAAAATATATATGTGTGTGTGTGTATTGTGTTTTGTTTTTTAGCAACAAGGTCTCATTATGACTCTCAGGCTGGTCTTGAAAGTTTTGTTTTTTAGCAACAAGGTCTCATTATGACTCTCAGGCTGGTCTCAAACTCTTGGGTTCAGGCAATCCTCCTGCCTTGGCCTCCCAAAGTGCTGGGATAACAGGTGTAAGCTATCACACCCAGCCAATTTCTTTTTAATTTTAAAGTTCTCACTATGTTGTCCAGGCTGGTCTCAAACTCCTGAACTCAAGTGATCGTCGTGCCTCAGCCTTCCAAAGTGACTTTGTGGTTGTTAGTGGTGTTGTTGTTGTTGAGAAAGGGTTAATGGTTTCATGCTAGTACGTGAGTGGATATTGTTTCCTTATGCTAGAATCACATTCTAGTATCTTCTAGAATTATCTAGTATCTTCTATGATTCTTGAGATTCATCTCAAAGACGTAATTTGTGGGTATTAACTGAGTTAGTAGCTACTTGCTACTGGTTGCTGTGGGGCAGTGTTACCCAACAGTTAAAACATGATTGCCTTTTGGATGAGGATCAAATAACGTAGATTCACACCAAGAGACAGTTATTCCCTTTACAATCCTCTCCTGATCTTTCTGGTTGTATCAACCAGGATGTCTCAGGTTCATGGTAGGGTTTTCAACAGAAGAAAGAAAAAAGGACCAAGAACAGAAGAAAGAAGGACCAAGCTCCCTTTGCACCTCTTGGTATTAGAACTGACCTTTGTTAGGGGCTGTATTAGTTCATTTCCATAATGCTGTGAAGAAATACCTGGGACTGGGTAATCTATAAAGGAAAAGAGGTTTGATGGACTCAGTTCTACATGGCTGGGGAGGCCTCACAATAATAGGGGAAGGCGAAGGAAGAGCAAAGGCCTGTCTTACATGGCAGCAGACAAGAGAGCATGTGCAGGGGAAATGCCCTTATAAAACCATCAGATCTCGTGAGATTTATTCACTATCATGAGAACAGCATGGGAAAGACCCGTACCCATGATTCAATTACCTGCCCCCAGGTCCCTCCCATGACACTGGGGATTATGGGAGCTACAGTTCAAAATGAGATTTGGGTAGGGACACAGCCAAACCGTATCAAGGGTGCTGAACCCCATGCAGTTGAAAATCCGTAAATAACTTTTGATTCCCCCAAAACGTACCTACTAATGGCCTACTGTTAACCAGGAGCCTTATCAGTACCATAAACAAACAATTAATATATATTTTGTATGTCCTACATATTATAGACAGTATTCTTATAACAAAGTAAGCTAGAGAAAATAAAATGTTATTAAGGAAATCATAAGAAAGAGAAAATATAGTTACTATTCATTAAATGGAAGTGGATCATCATAAATGTCTTCATCCTTGTCGTCTTCATGTTGAGTAGGCTAGTGGGGAGGAGGAAGAGGAGGGGTCGATCTTGCTGTCTCAGGGGTGGCAGAGGTGGAAAAAAGTCCTTGTGTAAGTGGACTCTGCAGTTCAAACCCACGCTGTTCAAGGGTCAGCTGTAGGTATTTGACTCTCAGGGCCGGCATTTGTTTCTCTGCAGCTAACACAAGTTTTGGGCCAAGAAAAGTAGAGAAAAGATTTTAAAAAGGGGTGGCAAGAACTGCTTTGCTCTATTCTGTTCCTTTTCTTTTTTTTTAATCTTATTTTTATTTAAATTCCCCTTCTTCATTTCTGGTAGCATAACCTCTGGTTTCTATTTTCTGTTTGTCTCTGCCTTGTTTGTCTAATCATTTAGCATATAAATTACACATTTTTCTGTGTCATAGATATATTTCAGAGTCTGATTCAACTTAAGAACTCTCTCCTTGGAAAAATCGCACGTATACTATACTCAGAATTTCAAATTAAGTAATTCCTTTAAGAACCAGATACGCTTTCCTCAACTAAAAGTCTTTAGTTCACTTTCCCTAATGTATTCCTCTGAAACTCAGTTGCCCCATAAAAATCTGACTCTGGCATTGTCTTAGATCTTTTCAATAACAGGTTCTTGATGTTGACTCAGAAATCTTTATTAGACATCAGGCTAAGGTGGTGGAAAGAGCATGAACTTTGTGATAACCAATACTTGGATTAAAGATGCACTGGCTTTAATGCTTATTAGCTACGTGACAAAGATAGATAAAATCTGTTAAGCACCTATTTCCTCCTCCATTCATTGCTTCTCTTCTATGGACAAGCTAAGAAACAGAGGAAGGATCTTAAGACTAGCAGTAGTTTCAGCCTGTGGCAGTATCCAGCAGTCTTTTTAGAATGGATAAGCTTTTAACATTCGATGTCACCAGTATAAAACTTGATTGAGCTCCAAGACAACAAAAAATTAAAAAATTAACATTATAAGCAAAACAGAAATTCAGATCATACATATTATTAATTAGCGTAAAGAGATTGAACTGATGCCTCCAAAGGATTATTTCTTCTTTCCCATCTTTTTCTTTGAGAGATCCCTGTACACCGCTTACTGATTTGTTTTGTTTTTTTGCATCTTTTTATTACTTCCTATCATGCAGTGCTTGCTCTCTATGCTTTCCTTTCTTTCTCATTACTTTAAAATTCCTTTTAAAATAGAAAAGAAATTGGCCAGACATGATGACTCATTTTCTAGTCCCAGTCCTTTGGGAGGGCAAGACAAGAGCATCACTTGAGGCTAGGAGTTCGTGACCAGCCTAGGTAACATTGAGACCCTGTATCTAATATATATATATATACACACATACACACACACACACACACACACACACACAATATATATAATCTACTATATATAATATATATATAATCTAATATATATATATATTTTATATATATATATATATTTTTTAAAGTAGCCATGCACGGTGGCACACACCTGTCCTCTCAGCTACTCAGGAGGCTCAAGTGGGAGGAACACTGGAGCCTGGGAGGTGGAGACTGCAGTGAGCTGTGATTGTACCACTGTACTCCAGCCTGGGTGATGGAGTGAGATCATGTCCTAAATAAACAAATAAATAGAAGAAAACCTTCTGACTTCAAGATCATATAATTTATCTCATCAAAGGTCTGTCAGCCCCTCTCGATTCCTTATCTATCTAAGAAAATAGAGAAGAATCTGAACTCCCATTCAGCTCCTCCTCACTGACTCAGGCCAACTATTTTCCCACTGTATACACATAAAGCCCTATTTGATTCTAGTCAGACTAAAATGGCAGGTAGTGATATGTTATGATTCAGTGCTGAAAGCCAATGATTTCAAATAAGATACAAAGTTAGAAGATTTTTCTGTAAATATAAACAAGTCATAGAACTAAACTGACCCAATAATCCCACAGTCTTTTTTTTTTTTTTTTTTTTTTTGGAATAAACAAAAATTGACCCTTCTGGGCTTAAACCTTGAAACTTACATTTGTTTTATGTGAGTTACTTTCTTAGGAAGTGAACTTCAAGCCTCTCAAAAAAAATTGTCACAGAACTTAAACTCACCAGACAACCGCATCCAATCATAATGGACCCCTCATCTGTCATGATTTTTTCCTTGCCCCTCCCTAGTTCCTGTTTTCTTACACATTGTGACATTTCTTCCCTGCTATATAAACCTCTACTTTTAGTCATCAGGGAGATGGATTTGAGAATGAGCTCCCATCTCTGATTCATTGCATGAGTGATTGGTTTTCTGTGTGACCAGCAGGATCTCAACAGAATTCCTGAGGTTTCTGTAGCAGAACCTGTAACATATTCCAATACACATGTTTACAAAGTTCAACTCTGAAAAAAAACTTTAAAAGGAAATATGAATACATTCTCTTGTCCTGACATAAAGGATTTACAGTGGTTTTGAGGTAGTTCTGCTATATTCCTCTATTTGCCTTTGTGAGTTTAACACAAATCATTCCAGAATGTCAGAAGGTGGTATCTATTTTTGATATTGCTTCTCCAAAATGACATTAGAGAAACATAGTGCAGGTGGGGATTCTTAACAACCATATTCCATTAAAAGAGTGTTAATAAGGGTATTCCCTTAAGAGGAAAAAGAAGGCCAGGGGGAATTATAGTTCCAGAAAAGTCACTCCTTCCTCGTATTGGCCTGTATTTTTTTTTTTGGCGGGGGGGTGGTTATCACAAAAGGAAAGTAAGTAGGACTTAAGTACTCTTAAGTATGAGAAAGGGGAAGGATTTGTTTGGTTGACATCTGAGGGCGGTTATAAGACTGGGAAAGCTGGGGGTGGTGACTGCGCCATAGTCCTGAGTACTTTGGAGGCTGAGGCCAGAGAATTGCTTTGGCCCAGGAGTTTGGGACCAGCCTGGGCAATGCACTGAGACCCCATATTTAAAAATAGATATTAAAAAAGAAAAAGACTGGAAGAGGTGTGAATGCAGCCATGCTGTCAGGTCTTAGTTCCAGCAGAAAGCCAACTCTTCCTCTGCTCTGGGGTGAGAGGTCGATGGTCAGCTGAGTTGCCGTTGGAAAGTTAGAATAATGGAAGAGACTCAGAGGAGATGTGGGGGATTATAAACCGCTTTCCCTACTCTTCTTTCTCCGACTGCTATGATCAGAGCTTGCCTGGTGAGTATGGACCAGCCCCGGAGCGCAGGAGGCTTTGCCTGCACCGCAGAGATGACCTTGCCACAGGTTCATGTGCTTTCTCCACTTTCAGACTCACAATTTGGTGTGCTCTTCTTGCAAAAGGGCATGCCAGGTGTAGTGAACACTATAATGTACCACCCAGGCTCCCCTTCAGGAATGAAGACCTCAGTCCTAGAGCTGTGGGGCGGGGGGGTGGGCACTGCCAGGAGATAGCTGTCATTTTGGGCCCCCTTGGGAATTGCCTCAGCTGAAAAACCTTACCCAAGGTTATTCTCCCTTCCTAGGGTGGCCCCTGTCCAGTGACTAATTGACGGAGCCTCTCACTCAACTGGGACAGCTCTGAAAGGCCTTCCTGGGTTCAGAGCTCTCTGTGAGGCTGATTACAGCATTTGTTAAAACTGCATCTGAGCCCAACTTCTCCCTCTGCCTAATCCTCCGTGTCCCCTCCCCTTCCTTCAAGGTAAGCTCCAGGAACACTCCTTTAAAAAAAATTACTTTAAAAGTTTTATGGGTACATAGCAGGCATACAGGTGTATGTATTTATGGGGTACATGAACTGTATTGATGCAGGCATGCATTGAATAGTAATCATATCATGGAAAATGGGGTATCCGTCCCTCAAGCATTTATCCTTTGTGTTACAAACAACACAATTATAGTCTTTCAGTTATGTTTAAATATACAATTAAGTTATTATTGACTCTAGTCACACTGTTGTGCTATCAAATTATAGGTCTTGTTCATCGTTGCTATTTTTTGTACCTGTTAACCATCTCCACCTCCCCTCAGCCCCTCACTACCCTTCCCAGCCTCTGATCACCATCCTTTTACTCTCTATGTCCATGAGTTCAATCGTTTTGATTTTTAGATCCCACAAATGGATGAGAACATGTCATGTTTGTCTTTCTGTGCCTGGCTTATTTCACTTAACATAATGACCTTCAGTTCTATCCATGTGGTTGCAAATGACAGGATCTCATGCTCTTTTTAGCTGAACAGCACTCCATTGTGTATGTGTGCCATGTTTTCTTTATCCATTCATAGGCTGATGGACACTTAGGTTGCTTCCAAATCCTGGCTATTGTGAGCAGTGTTGCAACAAACCTGAGAGTGCAGATATCTCTTCAATATACTTCAATATGTCCTTTCTTTGGGGTATATTACAGCAGTGGGATTGCTGAGTCATACGGTACCTCTATTTTTAACTTTTTCAGGAACCTCCAAAGTGTTCTTCTCCACAGTGGTCGGGAACACTCCTTAATAAAGGTCCTGCCCACTGGTCTCCATCTCAGAGTCTGCTTCCTGGAGGACCCAAGCTTTACATTCGTATTTACTCTACTATACTAAAAACAATTGCATCCACGTCCAGAATTTTATATGCATAGAAAACTGTTTTCGATATGGTACAATTTCTTGAGAGACTTCTGATTGTTGACTGTTAATATGGAACTAGTGTGATAAAATAATTAAACTGGTAATTATTGCTGACTTTCATTTTGAAAACGACAACCTTTAAAAAATGGAGCCAAGTGCGGTGGCTCACATCTGTAATCCCAACACTTTGGGAGGCCAAGGCGGGCAGATCACGAGGTCCGGAGTTCAAGACCAGCCTAACCAACATGGTGAAACCCCGTCTCTACTAAAAACACAAAAATTAGCCAGGCATGGTGGCGTTCACCTGTAATCCCAGCTACTCGAGAGGCTGAAGCAGGAAAATGGCTTGAACCCAAGAGGCAGAAGTTGCAGCGAGCTGAGATCGCGCCACTACACTCCAGCCTGAGTGACAGAGTGAGACTCCATCTCAAAATAAATAAATAAATTAAATTAAAAATAAAAAATGGAATACTTAGAAATATAGGAAAGTGAACTTGGAGTCTGAGGGTCTATGTCAGTTACACAGCATGAGTCCCTTACCTGCCAAGCAAGAGGTGATGTCAGGGAACAATCCTGGTCCTTTCAGCCCCAGTTCATTGCTGGTAAATGTTAAATGTTCTATTGGTACTTAGTTTACCTCATGTACCCCATAAATATATACACCTGTATTTCCTCCTCCACTAGCAGGGGAGTGGGAAAATACATATGAGCAAACCCAAATGAAACTACAGCTGCCCCACCCCTCCAATAAAGACAAAAAAAAAAAAAAACCCAACTCATAGGCACTTGTGTTAGTGTAGGAATGGAAGGGAGGAGGAGAAATTGTACAGTTACTCAGCAGTGAAGGTAATGCTGATGGGAGAACTGCCAGTGACCACAGAAACGGAAAGAGAGATGGAGGGAGGGAGGGAGGGAGGGAAGGAGGGAGGGGGAGGAAAGGGGAGGAAGAAGGAAGAAATTCTGAAAGAATATGATCTGGTGGGTACAGTGGCTCACACCTGTAATCCCAGCACTTTGGGAGGCCAAGACAGGTGGATCACTGGAGATCAGGAGTTCAAGACCAGCCTTGCCAACATGGTGAAACCCCATCTCTACTAAAAATACAAAAATTATCTGGGCATGGTGGTCTTTGCCTGTAATCCCAGCTACTTGGGAGGCTGAGGCAGAAGAATCGTTTGAACCTGGGAGGCAGAGGTTGCAGTGAGCCAAGATCCCGCCACTGCCACTGCACTCCAGCCTGGGTGACAGAGCAACTCCGTCTCAAAAAGAGGAAAGAAAGAAAGAAAGAGAGAGAGAAAGAAAGAAAGAAAGGAAGAGGGAAAGAAAGAAAGAAGGAAAGAAGGAAAGAAAGAAAGAGAAAGAGAGAAAGAAAAAAGAAAAGGAAAGGAAGTCCCGGATACACAGAAATTCCAGTTTTGGTAGAAATTGGCTGTAATTTATGTGCAATTCTTTTGTTAAAATTCTGTGGTCTCCTGGAGGAGGCATAACCACAGGCATCTCAAATAACAAATAAAACAAATAAAAAGCAAGAGAGAAGGTGCTGATTTTTTTTTTTTTAAGTTTATTTTCTGGCTGGTTTGTTTCCCCAGAAAGCAGCTGTTTAAAATTGAGAAATAGCTACAACTCTTCTGTAATACACTCTGGGGAAAGAGAAAAGAAGAGGAAGGAAAGCAAATACGATATTACAAAAAGGCCTGTGCAGTGTTAGCTTAAATTGGAAATGCTTTGAGGGTTTGTTCTTTCATCAGAAAGGAACAAGAAACATAGGAAGAAACAGATGAATATATCTGAGAGGAAAAAAATTAAATTCTCATTATGCACAGGAAAAATTAAGCTACTTAAGAGAACTTATTAACAGCGCGTATGCTAGCACATTGCTTCGGGAAGTGGAAAATGCTCTTTTGAGTATTCTCTACTTGATTATGATCTTGCATAGAATTTTGAGGGCATTAGTAAAACAACAGGTAGATGCTTATTATCTGCCACACCTGCGTTGACCAGCTCTATGACCAGCCCCATTCCATTCTGTGACTGAGAGGACCAAGGTGTTAGTGCATACAGATCATAAGGGAATCCACGCAGAAGCCTCTGGAGGAGGGGCCCAGTGGCTCATGCTTGTAATCTCAACACATTAGAAGGCCAAGGCAGGAAAACTGCTTGAGGCCAGGAGTTCAAGACCAGCGTGGGCAACACAGCGAGACTCCATCTGTACAAACAATTTTAAAAATTAGCCAAGTGTGTGGTGGACTGAACCTGTAGTCCCAGCTACTTGGAAGGTTGAGGTGGGAGGATCGCTTGAGCCCAGGAGTTTGGAGCTGCAGTGAGCTAGAATGGTGTCACCGCACTCCAGCCTGGGTGACAGAGCAAGAGTCTATCTCTAAAATAAGTGCATAAATAAATAAATAAGAAGCCTCTGTAATCTGTTCTCTATACACACTCCAGCAATTCAGCAAACATGCAGTTAAAAATTGTGTCACCAGCTTTGTATACTGTGGGGCTACAATTTCAAATATAGCCCTTCAGAGACTTACTATTTATTTTAAATCATTAAAGGTAGAATCTTGTTTTTAAAGAATATGTTGCATGGATGCCAATCTCTTTACCAATATTTTAATCTCCATAGTAAACCAATTCAGATTTCAAGACCCCATGCATGACAGGTCAATGCTAAGCACTAATGGCAGTGGAAGGATGAATACCATCATTACTGGCCTGGTGCGGTGCCTCACACCTATAATCCTAGCACTCTGGGAGGCAGAGGAGGATGGATAGCTTGAGCTCAGGAGTTCGAGACCAGCCTGGCCAACATGGTGAAATGCTGTACCTACTAAAAACCCAAAAAATTAGCCAGGCAAGGTGGTGGGCACCTGTAATCCCAGCTACTTGGGAGGGGGAGGCAGGAGAATTGCTTGAACCCAGGAGGCTGAGGTTGCAGTGAGCTAGGATCGCACCACTGCACTCCAGCCTGAGAGACAGAGACTCTGTCTCAAAAAAATAAACAAAACAAAAAAACTGTCCTTGCCTTCTAGATCAGTCTTGGCATGAAGTCTATCCACAGAAGTAATTATGACAAGTAATTGTGACAAGTACTTGAAGAAAGTAGTTCGTGCATTTTGCTACATTTATGCTAATTATGTCTATTTCAGAAAGAAAGTCTTTCAAAACGGTACAATGGTCTTAAAGATATATCTATAAATCCTGTGATAATACCTCCCTTAAGAGAAGAAACTGAATTCCTCTCTCTTGTGCGGGGGTTAGGGTTAGGGTTAGGGTTAAGATTAGCCAATAGAATATGGCAGAAATGATGAGATGTCACTTCTTTCTGTTTTTTTTAAAATTGTGGTAAAATATACATAACAAAATTTACCATTGATAACTATTTTTAAACATACAGTTCAGTGGCATTAATATACATTCACATTCTTGTGCAACCATCATCACCATCCATCCATCCCCAGAACTTTTCATTTTGCAAAACTGAAATTTGTACCCATTAGACATAAATTCCACATTCTCCTCTCCCCCAGGACCTGGCAACCACCATTCTACTTTTTGTCTCTATGAGTTTGACTACTCTAGGTACCTCATATAAGTGGAATCATACAGTGTTTGTCTTTTTGTGACTGACTTATTTCACTTAGCCTAATGTCCTCCAGGTTCATCCATGTTGCACTATGTGTCAGAATTTTCTTCCTCTTTAAGGCTTAAGAGTACTCGATTGCATGTATATACCACATTCTGTTTATCCATTTATCTGGTGATGGACCCTTGAGTTCCTTCTGCCTTTGGTTATTGTGAATAATCCTGCTCAGAACGCAAGTGTAGAGATAGCTCTTCGGGGTATATACCCAGAAGTGGAATTGCTGGATCACATGGTAATTCTGTTTTTAATTTTTTTAGGAACTGCCATACATCTGCATCATTTTACATTTCCACCACCAGTGCCTGAGGAGCCCAGTATCTCCACACCCTCACCAGCTAGAGCAGACTAATACAGTCTCACAGGCGTTATTTGCAAAAATTATAAGAATAAAAGCATGGACTCTGGAGTCAAAATACTGGGTTTGAGTTCCAGCCCCAGCACTTACTAGCTCCGTGACCTAGGGATGTTATTTAATCTCTCTGTTCCTGTTAGGGAAAAATAATTGTACTTACCTTTTAGGATTATTATGAGGACTACATTTGTTAATATTTGTAAAGCAGTGTGTATGGCTCATATAGAGTAAATGCTATATACGTGACAAATAACTAAGAAGCTGATCCGGGCACAGTGACTCATACCTGTAATTCCAACGATTCGGGAGACTGAGGCAGGAAGATCACTTGAAACGAGAAGTTCAAGGCCAGCCTGGGAAACACAAAACTCTGTCTCTAAGAACAAACAAAAAGGCTGGGTGCAGTGGCTCATGCCTGTAATTCCAGCACTTTGGGAGGCTGAGGCAGGCATGTCACCTCAGGTCAGGAATTCAAGACCAGTCTGGCCAACATGGTGAAACCCCGTCTCTACAAAAATACAAAAATTAGGCTGGAATGATGGCAGGTGCCTGTAATCCCAGTTACTTGGAGGCTGAGGCAGGAGAATTGCTTGAACTAGGGAGGCAGAGGTTGCAGTGAGTCAAGATTGCGCTATTGCCCTCCAGCCTGGGCAACAAAATGAGACTCTGTCTCAAAACAAACAAACAAACAAACAAAAACCCACAAAAACTAGCCAGGCATGGTGGTGCATGCCTGTAATCCCAGCCACTTCAGAGGCTGAGGTGGGAGGATCGCTTGAGCCCAGGAGTTTGAGGCTGCAATGGGCTACGATCATGCCACTGCACTCCAGCCCAGGCAACAAAGTGAGACCCTGTCCCTCAAAAAAACAAACAACACACACACACACACACACACACACACACACACACACACTAATGAGTCACATTCCATTAGTCAGGAAAATAAAAGCAACCTAAGAAACTTGAATAAGGAGTTTATTATTGGGAACTAGGGACTTATATGACCTCCAAAGATAAAAAAGGCAGGAATGGCAGAAGACAGGGATCACAGAGAAGCCACCACCGATCCTCGGCACTGATGTGGGTGATTCTCAGAGGACCATCAAAAACCTCGGGCCCACACCAGTGTCGGCTGTCTGCCTCTCCAGATGTCCATGTGTTTCTGGGGACGAATAGTTCCTCCCAGTCTTCCACCCACCACTCACCTCTCAGATGCCTCCCTGTGCGCTGGGGAGCCTGGAAAGGCGGGGTTTCAGGCTTTCAACAGCTCCCGGGAGGGTTCAGAGAGGCAGGGCTGACACCAAGGTTGAATAGACAGGGTTTTATCTAATTTCTGATTATCTCCATGTGTGTTTTGCCTTCATTCATGATTAAAACATTGATTAGAGCCCTAGAAGATCTGTCTACAGCTGTAATAGATTCTTTAATGTAAGGGAGAGCATATTTTATACTTCTTTTACTCTCCTTTTCTGCCTTAATAGAATTTTGCACCTGGAATGTACTATGGCTGCTCAAGAGATTTTTATTTATTAAAAAAATTAAAAACCTTTATAATGAAAGTGACTCTATGTGATATAATTCAAACCACAAAGAGCCACTGCTGAAATTATTATAGATGGAACTTTCTTTACAAAACATCTGTTTTTATTTTTTTTCCCCCAGTGTATTTTACTTTTATTTCCCAGTCCATTCTCACACTGCTAATAAAGACACACCAGAGACTGGGTAATTTATAAAGAGGTTTAATTGACTCACAGTTCCACAGGGCTGGGGAGGCCTCAGGAAACTTACAATAACGGTGGAAGGGGAAGCGAACACGTCCTTCTTCACATGGTGGCAGCAGGGAGACGTGCATAGCAAAGTGCACATAAAACCATCAGATCTCGTGATAACTTACTCTCTATCACAAGAACAGCGTGGAGGTAACTGCCCCCATGATTTGATTACCTTCCACTGGGTCCCTCAAACAACACATGGGGATTATGGGAACTGTAGTTAAAGATGAGATTCAGATGGGGACACAGTCAAACCATATCACCCAATAATAATAGAATCTATTATTAAAAATCAGTTCTTAAAAACACGACTGCCACCATTCATGGCATATTACAAAGACACAGGACCCAGCTTGATGGGGAGCTGAGCAGTCAGATCTAGGACAAGAGAACTCCTGGGCTCAAACGATCCCGAGTAGCCACCACACCTCAGGGCTACAGGCACAAGCCACCACATCTCATTTGGCTAATTTTTAAATTTTTTTGTAGAGACAAGGGTTTCAACACGTTGCCCAGGTTGGTCTTGAACTCCTGGCCTCAAGCAATCCTCCCACCTTGGCCTCCTAAAGTGTTGGGATTACAGGCGTGAGCCACTGCGCCCAGCCAAAAACACCTTCCTAATCGGACTTTAACCTGCTGAGGATAACATTCGAGGTCAGGGTGGTACCACACCGTTTACTCCAAGACACTAAACTTGGGATCACTGAAATGCGAGGAGGCTACGGGGCCTTTCAGCAGGAAGACTGTGAGCACCCACTCTCAAGTAGTCATCCTCATCCTCTCCATCATATTACTGGCTTATTGTCCTCATCACATAACGTTACCTGTTATCATTTTTCCCTGCATATCTTCTGTGTCCCCCATCAGAATACAAGAAGCAGCGGAGCCGGGATCGTATCTGTCTTGCTCATGTTGTCCCCATGTCTGGGCCACGGTCTGGGCTGGGTGAAGAGGTTCTGAATCAACAGCATGAGTGGAGAAACTGGACATCCTGGAGGAGGGAGAGGCCAAGTGCCTGCCCCAAGGCCAGCAAGCCCAGTGCCAAGTGGCAAGCAGAAGCATCTTGTGGGGCCCCAGAGATCCCTTAAAAGATTGTGAATTTGTTTCCCAGGATCTTAATGTTTAAAAAAAGAAAATCTAGGCACAGTGACTCATACCCGTAATCTCAGCACTTTGAGAGGCTGAGGCAGGAGGATCACTTCAGGCCAGGAGTCAAAGACTAGCCTGGGAAACATAGGGAGACCTCATCTCTACCAAAAATAAATAAAAATAAAAATCATCTGGGCATGGTGGCATGCAACTGTGGTCCCAGCTACTTGGGAGGCTGAGGTGGGAGGATTACTTGAGGCCAGGAGGTCAAGGCAGCAGTGAGCTGAGATCACACCACTGCACTCCAACCTGGGTGACAGAGTGAGACCCTGTCTGAAAAAAAGAAGGAGAAGGAGAAGAAAAGACTATAGTTGTATCTATTTTGCTGTCTGTGAATGCAGCTCCTTCATGTCACTTCTCTTCACTGTCCGACCAACTCTTCCATCCTTCAATTTCCACTTTAAATGCCTTTCCATCTGCGAAGTAGTTGGAGATGTCCTTATCATACTTCCCAAGTCAGTTCACATCTCAGTGTTAGGGCTTGTATTGTGTCATTAGTCTGTTTGTTTCCAAGCCTACCTTCCCCCTAGACTTGAGTTGCTCTAGGATAACCTCTGTTATCTTCAAGGCCCACCAGTGCTGGTCATAGAGTGAGTGCTCCACGGACTTTGTTGTGTGCATGACTGGATAGATAACGAGGTGACAACCTGCCTCTCAGAGCCCTAGCCACCCCTAGTTAAGCCATGAGACAGGGCTACGGTTTCCAGTTTGCACGATCTCCTCCCTAAGTTCACTGCACTCCACCTAGAATGAGGAGAATTGGCTGGTCCCACTTCTTTCCTTTTGGCTCTTCCAATAGTTTCCTTCCAAGCTATAAGGTCTTTCTCCAGAGATTTTAAAGTATTAAGAACTGGAATACTGTTCTGCATGTTTAGGTCAACAGAGTCAACTGATCCACAGAATGCACATATTGGTATTTTTTTTTTCATCATTAGGTCTTCCCCTTCTAATGAATGATATTTGCCCCCAAACTCCAAAGTGATGTTTGATCCTAAATTACACATGCAAAGCAAGTTAGTTAAATAATGATTTAGTCCAGGTTCCCTGGCAAGCAGGTGACACTGGATAAGAGATCTATTGGTGAAAACACTGGGGAGAGATAGTGAGAAGGAAACAGAGGGTGACAGGAGAGCCATCAGATCATGGCACAGGACTGACCCCTGGGAAGGATGAGGGAAGGAGGGAAAGAAGCAAGGAGGGAAGGGAGTAGGGGAAGGAGAGATTAAGGGAGAGAGAATGAAAAGGAGGGAGGAGAAGGGAGAGAAGAAAGGAAGGAACTGGAGAGGAAAAGAGGAAGAGAGAAAAGGACGGAGGGAGGGAGGGAGGGAAGAAGGAAGAAATGAAGGAAGGAAGGAAGGCAGGCCATAGACTGCCTTGCAGTTCTAAGAAAGTTTCAGCAAGGTCAAAAGGGAGTCAGTGAACCTATGCTGCCCATTAGAAGAGCCCTGCCTCCCGGGAATGGGCCTCCTCGGTATCCCTGCCATACTCAGTCATTGACTGGGAGCAGCCCTCAGGAAGTGTGGTCTCAATGCTGGGTACACCAACAGCTAGGGATGGAAATCAGTTATGCTTTAGGAGATCTGAAACATGTTTTCGCATGCTACTGCAGACAACAATTTGTATAATTTAACTACCCTCTGATCTTAACTGAAACAGTGGAGTGATCCAAGGCAAGTTTGGGGTTTAGTCCTCAAGCATCCACCTGGGCCTTGCTCTCAATTCCACTAACTAAACAGAGGATTGTAGCCACAGCATCCTAAAGGAAAACTGAGACGAAGGATCCACATTTTGCTAAAAATGTTAAGCTATAGCTCTGCAGCAAGATAACTCCTGCTTTCATTTCAAAACACAATCGATGCATTACTTTTCTTCTGTTTCTGCAAGACACTGATTCGAGATGAGTGTTGGATGCCTGCAAACAGGAAAAAAAAATCTAGCGACTGTTAGTTGAAAGCCTTACTTATTTTTTATAGACTAATTTATGGATCAAGAAATCTTCAATTTGCCTTTGCTGCCAAATGAGGCCACCTTATCATGAGCCATCTTTACCTCCATGCCCTAGACCTGCTAGTGGACAGCATCTCACTGCGACTTACAGGCCTTCAGTTACACTGACATCAGCTAGATTAAGAGAGTTGGCTCTTGCCCCAGTGAGTTGACTGTTTCGGAACCAGTGTTTGCAAGAGGGCTTCTTTGCAGAATTCACTCTGCTAAATCTCTCATTTGGGGAACACTTGTCAACATTTATTATTTATTTTTATTTTTAGAGACAGGGTCTCATTTTGTTACCCAGCTGATCTTGAAGTTTTTGCCTCAAACAATCCTCTTGCCTCAGCCTCTCAAAGTGCTGGCATGAGCCACCATCTTGGCCCTTCATTTGGGGAAGCTTTTCAAAATGTCCATTTAAACAGTGCTTGGATCTGGCGCAGACAAGCAGTCTTTGGAGGTGATGAAATCTGGTCTTGCATTCTAGCTCTCCCACATTGTTGTCAGCAAAGGCAGGTGACGGGTAGACGAAGAACACTTAGAAGCTTTCTGACAGAAATGAAACATGATGGGTTCACATACTTGGTGCAGTATTAAAAGAATAAAAAAATTTTTTAAGGAAATAAAACAATGGGTTATAAGTGCTCTTTGTCATTCTTGTGTTCAAAACTCTGAGAGACAGAGACTTTTATATTCTATTTTTATTGTACTGACTGTCACATCTATTACAGTTCTTGGGTCTCTTCTCCTAAACTTGTCACTTTTAATACCATCTGTATTTTTTCATATGTTTATTTTCTCAACTGAAAAACTGAATGGCTTTTAAACTGATTGACTTCCAAGCCAAGAATATTCTTTTTTTTTTTTTCTTTTGAGACAGAGTCTCACTCTGATGCCCAGGCTGTAGTGTAGTGTAGTAGCACAAACTCAGCTCACTGCAACCTCCACCTCCCAGATTCGAGCAATTCTCCTGCTTCAGCCTCTGGAGTAGCTGGGACTACGGACATGTGCCACCACACCTGACTAATTTTTGTATTTTTAGTAGAGATGGGGTTTCACTATGTTGGCCAGGCTGGTCTCGAACTCCTGACCTCAGGCTATCTGCCTGCCTTCGCCTCCCAAAGTACTGGGATTACGCGCATGAGCCATCACGCCTGGCCAAGATTCTTTTATGTAGAATTATATACATAAGAAGCCTGGTAATGATTATTACAAAATTATGTGACTGTATTTTTCTTCATTTTCAAAAATATTGATTGAATGGAATTCTGATATATTTCTTAAAAATTTATTGTTTTCAGTGGTATAAGCAATTCCAAATGGACAAGATAAGAAGACGTACAGGCTCACGTTGTGCTAATTATGGACTTTAAACAAAGTCTCTAGGCACTACTGAACACATAAAGTTCAGACAATGAGGAAATGTGAGAGTTTATGTTTTGTTATGTAAAAAATCACCCCCAAAATGTAGTTGCTTAAAGCAGTGATCAATCATTTGCTCCCAATCCTGTGGGTCAGCAATTTGAGTGGTTTTTGCTCACATGGGTCAGCTAGGGTCACTCTGGGAGTATGGGCCTCATCTGGAGAGGCTGGATTGACTGGGATGGCTGGATCCTCTCTATGTGCTCTTTCGTCCCCTTTGAGACTAGTAGGAAAGCAGAGTCCCCGGCAGCAAGAGAGGGCAAGCCCTTGTGCACAGGCAATTTTCAAGCCTGCACTGTATTTGCTAATGTCCATTGGCCAAAGCAAGTCACATGGCTAAGTCCAGGTTTAATGAGTGGAAAAATAGATTCAGTCTCCTAATGGGCTGTGTTCCACAATCACACTGCAAAGGGGAATACACGTGCATAGAAAGAACTGATCGCCACATTTTGTTAGCAAGAAAATAGTGGGCTGGGTGCAGTGGCTCACACCTGTAATCCCAGCTCTTTGAGAGGCCGAGGTGGGCAGATCATTTGAGGTCAGGAGTTGGAGACCAGCCTGGCCAACATCATGAAACCCCATCTCTATTAAAAATACAAAAAATTATCCTGATGCATGCCTGCAATCCCAGCTACTTGGGAGGCTGAGGCAAAAGAATCCCTTGAACCCGGCAGACGGAGCTTGCAGTGAGCAGAGATTGCACCACTGTGCTCCAGCCTGGGCGACAGAACCAGACTCCATCTCGAAAAAAACAAAACAAAACAAACAAACAAAACTGTTATGAAAACACAAGTTGACAAAGGATTGTTACTGCTGCATGAATTTTGCTGAGAACTTGCTTCCTAACCCGTGAGAGCAACTTGGTTCCTGTTCTTTCTCCAAGCTTGATCCTTCCAGCTTTCCAGGAATTCTCTAAGCTTTTCCAATAAATTCCATTTGCTCAATATAGCCAGAGTTGATTTTTGTTGTTTGGTTTTTTTGTTGCTTAAAAGATCCTAGTGAACTACAAATTCATGCTACTTCAGATTCAATTACAAAAAATAAAGATAAAAAATAGTATCCTGGTCTTATTTGTCAAAATTGCTGTATGATGACAGCTCCACAGTGCTCTCTAGAGTAGCTGAGTAGATCAGTAACTGCCCTTGGGACTTTACGGAAATAGGTAATATTTTAAATCAATTTTTACACTTATAGTAAAAATTTAGAAAATTCAGAAAACTGCCAGGCGTGGTGGCTCACGCTTGTAATCCCAGCACTTTGGGAGGCTGAGGCGGGTGAATCACCTGAGGTTTCAGGAGTTTGAGACCAGCCTGACCAACATGGTGAAACCCCATCTCTACTAAAAATACAAAATTAGCCAAGCGTGGTGGTGCATGCCTATAATCCCAGCTACTTGGGAGGCTGAGGCAGGAGAATCGCTTAAATCTGGGAGGTGGAGGTTGCAGTGAGGCAAGATCATGCCATTGCACTCCGGCCTGGGCAACAAGAGCAAAACTCCGTCTCAAAATAAAAAAATAAATAAATAAAAATTTAAAAATAACTTCAAAAAAACAAAAATTCAGAAAACTTTAGAAAGAACAGAAACACAAACGATCTCACCAGCTAAATGCCAACTACTGTGAAAATTATTTACAGAATTATTTCAAAATTGGCACAAGCAAATATTCCCAGTTCTCTATTTTAGATGTCTATCTAAAATTTCAATTTAGGCTGGACATGGTGGCTCATGCCTACAATCTCAGCACTTTGGGATGCCAAGGCAGGCAGATCACCTGAGGTTAGGCGTTTGAGATGAGCCTGGCCAACATGGTGAAACCTCATTTCTACTAAAAATACAGAAATTATCCAGGCCTGGTGGCCCACGCCTGTAGTCCCAGCTCCTCAGGAAGCTGAGTCAGGAGAATCGCTCGAACCCAGGAGGCGAAGGTTGCAGTGAGCAGAGATTGCGCCAGTGCACTCCAGCCTGGGTGACAGAGTGAGATTCTGTCTCAAAAATAAAATAAATTAAAATTTCAATTTAAAAAAACTTACTTATTTTTGACACAGGGTCTCACTCTGTCTCTGAGGCTGGAGTGCAGTGGCTTGATCACTGCTCACTACAGCCTCAACCTCCCCAGCTCAAGCAATTCTCTCACCTCAGCCTCCTGAGTGCAGGAGACTGCAGGTGTGTGCCACCATGCCCAGCTGTTTTTATTTTTATTATTATTATTCGTAGTGATGGGGTCTTATGTTACCCAGGCTGGTCTTGAACTCCTGACCTCAAGTGATCCTCCTGCCTCGACCTCCCACCATGTTGGAATTACAGGTGTGAGCCACCATGCCCAGCCTCTATATGAAATCTCAGGTAGAAATTTTTCACTTTTTTTCTTTTCGTCTCTTCCTATTTGCAGCCAGTTTGGCATACAACAAATTTTCATCAATGTTGTAGTCCGTCCGTTCAACAACAGAAATTTCTATATCATCTGTTAAGCCCTGATGTTTGGTTTGTTCAGCTTGCAGAAGAAAAAAATCATAAATATGCTCAGGCTATATTGTCTTTTACGTCTCCCCCATAGAGGGTAATAAACACCTAAATGGCCCAATGAGATAGGGAGGTTTTGAATTTAAACAGTCCTCATTCAAGTTCTAGTTCCTTGCTTCTACCAGTCGTAGGATCGGAGGTATCGTGCCTGATCTGTATGCTCCTCAGATTCCCTGTTTGCACAGAGGGGATAAGAATTTCTGCCTTCAAGGGCAATGTGAAGATTAATGATAAGATCTGAAAAACACTTAGCATAGTGACTAAGCCATGCATTACGTAGAACCTCTACTCTCCACGTGTTATCTGTATTAAGTTGAAAGTAAACTGTAGCTAGTACCAAATAAAAAAGACAACAGTCAATCCCATAGTTTTTCTCCCTTTGCCTTAAATCAGTAGTCCCTAACTTTTTTTAAGCACCCCTTTGAGTTCAAAGTAAGCTATGAACCCTCCCTCCAGAAAAATAAACATCACAAAATAAGCCTGACTTTTTGTATAAAATTTCATAAGAGTGCCAGATACCTTAGTCATTCTATGAACTTTAAAATTTAAAACTCCTGCTTTTTGGCACCAGTTCTACAAGGTGTACATTTTAAAAATAAAAATTTAACCCAACTTCTGCTTTAAATGAGATAGCTTCCTTTAAGCCCTCTATGTGAGAGACAGTGTTCACAAAATCCCATGTGTTCCCCTATAGCTAGGATGGGTTTTATAGAAATACTTCTGGCCAGAGGATTATAAGGGGAAGGACATATGATACCTTCAGCCCAAGCCTTTAAATGGCAGGTGTGAAGAGTTCTCCAGTTTTATCTTTCCCATCTGTGGTGCTGGAAGCAAAAAAACTTTAAGATGGCAGAGTTGCAAAATGTCTTCAGCCCCAGAATTGAAAGTGAGCTACCAAAGAGATCGATCTATGATAAAATGAAGAAGAAATCTTTCCTGTGTCAATTCACTGAGAAGTCAGGTTTGCCTACTAAAGTAGCTAGCAGATTATTTAACCCAACTAAGACATTCCCTCTACTAATGTATCTTTTATTTTCTTGAGATGGAGTTTCACTCTTGCTGCCTAGACTGTAGTCAATGGCAGAATCTCGGCTCACTGCAACTTTTGCCTCCTGGGTTCAAGCAATTATCATGCCTCAGCCTCTCAAGTAGCTGGGATTACAGGCATGCACCAGGATAATAATATTTTGTATTTTTAGTAGAGACGGGGTTTCACCATGTTAGCCAGGCTGGTCTTGAACTCTTGACCTCAGGTGATCTTCTCTCCTCAGCCTTCCAAAGTGCTGGGATTACAGGAGTGAGCCACCACGCCCGCCCTGATATCTAATCTTGAATAACTTGGATTGACCTGGACTATGTCTATAGTAAATCAAATCTGTATGTTAATAATAAAACGTTTGTAAAGTGTTCGTTCAAAGGTCTTTGACACCTCACCGTATTTTACAACTTTGTGAGATAGGAGGGCAGGGATTATTGTATCTCCTTTATAGATAGAATGAACTAAAGCTCAAAAAATGTGTCCTGCTCAAGCACACTAGTGAAGATTCACTTTTAATATTTATTTATATTTTTTAAATTAATTTTTAATTTATTTATTTAATCAAGCTATGAGTAGGACTTTTTATCAGTTACATTTCTTTTGAAAAGATGTCTTAGGAACCTTAATGCAAATTTTTTTTCCTTTAACTTTTTTTTAGGTTCAGGGATACACGTGCAGGTTTTGTTATATAGATAAACTGTGTCACAGGGGTTTGGTGTACAGATTATTTTGTCACCCAGATACTAAGCCTAGTACCAACTGCAACTTTTAAAATTTGATTTATCAATCCAGTTTTTCTAACTTTGCTCTATAAAAGATTTGAGGTGGTTATATTTCAACTAGATCCAATATATTAGTGGGTTTAGCTAAGAAGATGCTATACATAGAAAGCCTGATGACTTTCTGGGATTATCCTTAGTTAAAACTACTGGATGGCTTCAACTAAAACGTCACATGTACTTGATTTAAGAATGTGTTAAGCAAAGAAATACCGATTTGGTTGAGAAACTCACAATAATATGAATTTGTAACTTACCTTTATTCTTGTCAAAAACAAAATAATTGCTTTTAAAAGTAAAAGGTATATTTTAAAAATAAATCACAAAATTCACTTCTTTAATCCTTTTTTATTATGAGATGAAATGCAGAAAAGTACATAAAGTTAAATTGATAATTACAAAGAAATATATGCAATTACCATACAGGTCAAGAAAGAAAACACGGCCAACACTTCAGCAGCAATCCTCTTCAGCACAAAACTCACCATTTGAACACCCAATCTTTTGAATTCATCAGAACATAAATTACCCATGATACTGATTTTTTTCATAATTGCATTAGACATAGCATTGAAAATATTGCTGAATTTGCCTCTTTTTTTCAAAGCAAGTTTGAGTTTGCTTTAGATACCCTATTTCCACTTTTCAAGATGCCATTCATTCAAAGGAGTGAGCATCATATTCAAGGTACTCATGCCCTCAGAAAGAAAAATTGGAGTGAGCTGTATTGTTATTATTTTTTTACTATAGAAATATCATTCAGATTTGAATTTCTTCAAGGAGACGCGACAATTAGGCCAAACTAAATAACTTGGATCACAGTATGGTCAGTATGGTATCTTTTTCTTTTCTTTTCTTTTTTTTGAGACAGAGTTTCACTCTTGTTGCCCATGCTGGAGTGCAGTGGCGCCATCTCAGCTCACTGCAACCTCCACCTTTTGGGTTCAAGCGATTCTTCTGCCTCAGCCTCCCGAGTAGCTGGGATTACAGGCACCCGCCACCCCACCCAGCAAATTTTTTGTATTTTTAGTAGAGACAGGGTTTCATCATGCTGGCCAGGCTGGTCTTGAACTCCTGACCTCAGGTGATCCACCAGCTTCGGCCTCCCAGAGTGCTGGGATTACAGGCGTGAGCTACATGCCAGGCCAGGTTGGAGTATTTTCAAAAGGAGATCATTTCTTCCTATACTTGAGAGTCTGCCCATTTGAATTAGTTTAGCTACAAGTAACAGCAAATGCAAAATTACAGTGGTTTATCAAAAAAGCAGATTATTTTCTCACTCACATTAAAAATCTCTCTAGAGGCTGGGTGCCATGGCTCATGGCTGTAATTTGAGCACTTTGGGAGGCCGAGGCGGGTGGATCACGAGGTCAGGAGGTTGAGACCATCCTGGCCAACATGGCAAAACCCCTTCTCTACTAAAATGCAGAAAATTAGCGGGGCATGGTAGTGCGCACCTGTAGTCCCACTTGGGAGGCTGAGGCAGGGGAATCGCTTGAACCTGGGAGGCAGAGGTTGCAGTGAGCTGAGATAGCACCACTGCACTCCAGCCTGGTGACAGAGCAAGACTCCGTCTCAAAAAAACAAAACAAAACAAAAAAACCACCTCTCCAGAGAGGTAACAGTCTCTCTAGAGGTGACGGGCCGTCCTAGGATGCCAGAAAACCAGGCTCATATCTTTGGCTCCATCATCCTTAGCACATGGTTTCCACTTCATAGTCCAAGGTGGGTATTCACGCTCCAGCTCTCACATTCACACTGCAGCCAGAAAGAAGGAGAAAAGTAGAAGAGCCTTTTCCCTTTAAGGACATTTCCTGAAAGTTCCATGCACCACTCCTGCTTATGTCCTGTTGGCAGACATGGCCACATCAAGCTACAAGGGAAGTGGAGAAATACAATCTTTTCCTGGATGAGGAGAAGTCCACTAAAAACTAGAGATTCTACAAAGAAAGAAACGAAGACAAAATATTGGGAGAAAGCCTCCTTTTGACAGAGCTTTTAAATTGGTAGTGCTCCACAGGTGAATTTATTCACTATATAAACAGGTCAATCTTCCTTTGAATATAAAAGTAACTTGCATGTAGAAAAACATGCAAAATTTATATTAGAATTTTGCCAATGAAATCTAGTTTTTTAAATGTTGATTTAAGATGGTCTTTCTTTTTTGATATAGCTAATGAATATTCCTCTTTCTGGAAGTATACTTTGTGATGGAAAAAAAAAAAAGAATAAAAGCCAGACGGAAAACAGCATTGTGAAAGGAAAGAATTCAGTACTACTACCCAGTTGTATACCACCTGGCAAGCAGACAACACTAATAAGAATTTGGAACCCTGCCGATGGAGTCATATGCCCCTTCTGGGCTGGGCGCTAGGACACGCACCTGCCTAAATGCGCCAAGTGTGCTCCCTGCTACATGCTCTTAATGCAGCGGCTTAAAAGCACACAATGCAGGCCAAAGGTGAGCCTGAAAGAATACTCTCACAGAAATCACATCATCCCAAAGTGATCACAAAATTCGATTAATTAGGAAATACTGGACATTTATATGAGTGGAATTAGCATATTTCCTCAAACACTGCATGAAAACTGGGTACCTAATTGGCCAGGCTGGTCTTGAACTCCTGATCTCAGGTGATCTGCCCACCTTGGTCTCCCAAAGTGCTGGGATTACAGGCGTGAGCCACTGCACACAGCTGTGCCATTTCTTTTTTTCTTTTTTTATATTCTTTATTGCATACCTTCCCATGGTATGTGCCCCCATTTCTAAACTATATTTTTCTTGGAGAAATGTTGCTAGTTTATGGAGTTCCTAATATTATATATTAAATAACAACCACAGCCTGGCCAACATGGTGAAACCCCATCTCTACTAATAATACAAATATTAACCGGGTGTGGTGGTGTGCACCTGTAATCCCAGCTACTCGGGAGGCTGAGGCAGGAGAATCGCTTGAACCCAGGAGGTAGAGGTTGCAGTGAGCCGAGATTGTGCACTGCACTGCAGCCTGGGTGACAGAGTAAGACTGTCTCAAATAAATAAATAACCAACCATTTACTCACAAGGCAAGAGTGATCATAGCATCTTGGTAAAAAAATAATACAAAATTATGAAAATGTTTCAAAATAAGGATCAGCTTTCCTATTAAAAAAGTGTTCACCATTGTCTTAAGGTTTTGTGCAGACATGTACTATTTCGCAAAAAGAAAGTCTACACAGCAAAATGATCTGGATAAACCAAGTATCTGAATATGCAGGCCCTGGACAGCTGCTGTAGCACTGTAACTCCCTGGCCAAGCAGGGTTGCATCACACATTAGTTGGATAACAGGTGCTTCTGTTTAGGGGTAACTTTCTGGCACAACAGAGTCCCACTGCTTGCTTCCCTTTTGGCTCCAGTCTGCTGTATTGTAATATTACCAGGGTTGCAAAAGAAAAGCCTAAATGCAATGTTCTTTTCTTTTATTATTTTTTTGAGACGAGTTTTGCTCTTGTTGCCCAGGCTGGAGTGCAATGGCGCAATCTCAGCTCCACACAACTTCTGCCTCCCGGGTTCAAGCAATTCTCTTGCCTCAGCCTCCCAAGCAGCTGGGATTACAGGCATGCACCACCAAGCCCAGCTAATTTTGTATTTTTAATAGAGACAGGGTTTCTCCATGTCGGTCAGAGTAGTCTCGAACTCCTGTCCTCAGGTGATCTGCCCGCTTGAACCTGGGAGGTGGAGGTTGCAGTGAGCCGAGATTGCGCCATTGCACTCCAGCCTGGGTGACAAGCATGAAAACTCCATCTCAAAAAAACAAACAAACAAAAAACAGACAACCATGCCATGCAAATTACATTGAATGTTGTGATTTGTGAGCAGGGATTGCTTAGTACCCTGGGGCCGTCTGTGCTTTATGTCTCGTTATCTGTTTCACATGAGACATAGTATATTACAATTCAGAAAATATTTTAAGTTATATGGATAATAGTTCCTAACAGTGTTTTTTTTAAATTGTGGTTGAATATTTAACATAAAATTTACCATTAAAACATTTTTTAAATGAACGGTTCTGTGCCATAAGTACATTCACACTGTTGTGCAACCATCACCAGCATC
Organism: Aotus nancymaae; assembly: GCF_030222135.1. Classification (NCBI taxonomy): domain Eukaryota; kingdom Metazoa; phylum Chordata; class Mammalia; order Primates; family Aotidae; genus Aotus; species Aotus nancymaae. The sequence goes on along the minus strand of NW_026988492.1, from coordinate 6,941,652 downwards.
CATCTCTAGAACTTTCAGAATCGTATCAAACAGAAACTCTGTACACATTAAACAAGAACTTCCTGCTCCTCTCTCTCTCTGCCCCTGGCAACCACTATTCTACTTTCTGTCTCTATGAATTTGACTACTCTAGGCACCTCCCACAAATGGAATCATACAACAGTTGTCCTTTCATGACTACATTATTTCACTTAGAATAATGACTTCAAGTTTCATCCATGTTGTAGCATGTGTCAAAATCTCCTTACTCTTTTAAGTCTGAATAATGTTCCATTATACGAATATGCCACATTTTGTTTATCCATTTATTCATCAACAGATACTTGGGTTGCTTCCACATTTTGGCTTTTGTGAGTAACTCTGCTATGAATATTGGTGTACAAACATGTTAGGTTACTGCTTTCTTTTGGGTGTATACCCAGAAGTGGAAATGCTGGATCATACGGTAAATAAATTTTTAAATTTTTGAGGAACTGCCAAACTGTTTTTCACAGGAGCTGCACCATTTTATATTCCAACCAGCAGTGCACAGGTGTTCCAGTTTCTCTATAACCTCGCCAACACCTGTTATTTTCTGTTTTGTTTTGGTTTTATAACGGCCTTCCTAATGAGTGAGGTGGTATCCCATTGCGGTTTTGACTTACATTTCACTTGTGACACTAAGCATCTTTTTATGTGCTTATTGGCCATTTGTATATCTTCTTTGGAAAAATGTCTATTCAAGTACTTTGCTCATTTTTTAATTGACTTTTTTTTGTTGTTAAGTTGTAGAGTTTTTTATATATTCTGGATAGCAATTCCTTATCAGATAGATGATCAGATAGTGTTTTAAGGGAAAATTAAGTCTGCTATGAAGACTGAGTAGCAGAAGACACATAGGGGTGAACACAAGCTTTGTGTAAGTGAGTGAAACATACCAGTAAGCAGATTTCACTGGGGAAGGAACAAGTAGAGACAGACCCTCTTACGAATGCCAGGGTGCAGAGTTTCAATCTTTCACTCAGGCAGAGTTGCCCTTCCACTTTGCTTCTTACCTCCCTTAGCATGGAGGTATGGAGTTACCTCACATCTGCCCCATTTTTCTCAGACCCCCAACTACTACATCAGAGACCCACCCCAGACAAATTATTTGCTTTACAGCAATGTTTCTCAAACGTCCTTCACTTAACAATTTTTGCCATCTTTACATATACAACATTTTCCTAGCACTTTAAATCAACTCAATTTTTAAAATTAATTTTATTTTATCATTTTATTTTTGAGACGGAGTCTTGGTCTGTCATCCAGGCTGCAATGCATGGCATAATCTCAGCTCACTGTAACCTTCACCTCCCAAGTTCAAATGATTCTCCTGCCTCAGCCTGCTGAGGAGCTGGGATTACAGGCTCACGCCACCATGCCTGGCTAATTTTTGTAATTTTAGTAGAGACGGGGTTTCTCTGTGTTTGCTAGACTTGTCTCAAACTCCTGACCTCAAGTGATCTGCTTGCCTCGGCCTCCCAAAGTGCTGGGACTATAGGCATGAGCCACTGCACCTGGCCATTACATTTATTTTAGAAGGAATCTTTTTTCTTTTCTTTTCTTTTTCTTCCTTTTCTCTCTCTTTCTTAGACAGAGTTTCGCTCTTGTCACCCAGGCTGGAATGCAATGGCGCAATCTCAGCTCACTGCAACCTCCACCTCCACGATTCAAACGATTCTCCTGCCTCAGCCTCCTGAGTAGCTGGGATTACAGGCGTCCACTATCACACCCAGTCAATTTTTGGGCAGGGTGGTTTTAAACTCCTGACCTCAGGTGATCTGCCCACCTCAGCCTCCCAAAGTGCTGGGATTACAGGCGTGAGCCACTGCAGTATTGTAAATGGAAAATCAGAATCAGGTGTCTTTTCAGGCACAACAGATGATAAACATCAGTTATTCCTTTGTCATTTAGGACTTTTCTTACTGTTGGTACTAGATAAGCACATCCTTTCCCTAACAGAGAGCATCTGCTAGCATACCACAGTGAGACCATTTATTCAACACAGGTGATATTCAATAGACAGTTTGCACTTGTGCAAAAGTTTGTGCCCATCAAATAGAGAAGGGCTGATAGTGACAGAGTACAATCTCAAATGTTTGTTCATTCCATACTTTTCTCTAGCCTACAGAACACCTCTTGAGATTTTATTCCTGGGGCAAAACCACAGATTCTAAGAGAGTTCCCTCTGTCTATGTGAGTGAAGGTGGATACAGGCCTAACTGACTCAGCTGTCAGTTGCCCGGAGGTAATTCTTTAATTCAGTAGTTCTCAAACTCTGCGGCCTCAGGATCCCTTTGCATCCTTAAAAATTACTGAGGAATACCAAGAGCTTTTGTTTATGTGGATTTTATCTATTGATATTTACCAATTAGAAATTAAAAGTGCAAAATTTAAAACTATTTCTAAATTCATTTAAAATAAACTAATTACGTTACAAATTTTTTTATAAAAAATAGTTACATATTTCCAAACACGAATGGCTGTTTACATTTTTATAAATCCCTTTAATATAAGACTTAATGGAAATCAGCTGAATTCTCGTATCTGCTTCTGCACTGAATCTTTTGCAACATTACATGTCATAAAGCCTTTGGAAAATGACACTGTACACTCATTTATGTTTTGCTATTATTATGAAAAGTTTTAACTACATAGATCTTCTGACAGTTTCTTGGCCACTCCCAGATCTGCTTTAATTCATTTAGAGGTAGCATAGTACGGTGGGTTAGAGGGTAGATTCTAGAGTCCAATGCTGAGTGCACACCCCAGCTCTGCTGCTTTTATTATCTGTTTGACTTTGGCCAAACTTTAACTATTTTATGTCCTAGTTTTCTTATTTGTAGAGTGATGATGATAATGAGGTGATACACATAAGGGTATGTAACGATGAAATCAAAAAAATAAAGTAAGACCTTGAAAGAGAGGTGCATACAGGTGCTGAGTCTAGCCTTATACTGAAAGTTCAATGTTATTTGTATTTCTTAGTTTACATATGAGACTAAACATTTATTATTGGCCATCTGTATTTCCTTTTCCTGTAACTCATCTATACATTAATATAATCTATCTACTTTTTGTTGTTATTTTTACTAATTTTGGGAGTTCTTTGTATAGCATACGTATTAACTGCTCGATTCTTTTATGTATTGTAATTATTTTCTCCAAATCTATAACTTACCTTTTAACTTTAATTATTTTTCATCACAAAGAAGTAATAAATTTGTTTGTGTCAAATCCATTAGTGTTTTTCTCTCCGGCTTCTGGATTTCATGTTCTGTTGATACCTAGATCAAAACAATTCTCCTATATATTATTTCAGTACTTTCATACTTTATTTTTTTATTTTTTATTATGTTTTTCTTTTGAGATGGAGTCTCACTCTGTCACCCACCCAGGATGGAGTGCAGTGGCACAATATCGACTCACTGCAACCTCTGCCTCCTGGGTTCAGGCCATTCTTCTCCCAAGTAGCTGGTTCTACAGGCACGTACCACCAGGCCTGGCTAAGTTTTATATTTTTAGTAGAGATGGGGTTTCACCATGTTGGCCAGGTTGGTCTCGAACTCCTGACCTCATGACCCACCCACCTTGGCCTCCCAAAATGCTGGGATTACAGGCGTGGGCCACCGCACTCTCCCTTTATTTTTTAACATTTAGATATTTAATACATTAAGAACTTATTTGGAAGTACAATGTAAAGAAGAGATTTAACTTTTTCTTCAGAATGGGTAGACACATGTTGCAACATCATTTCTTTTGTCCATCAATTTGTTACTGATTTAAAATGCCTCCTTTATAATTCACTGACTTCTAATAGCTATATGGATGTGTTTTTGAAGTGTTTTGATTCACAGAGTATTTTTCTTTTCCAGTAGCTATAACATACATTGTAAATGACTCTAGACTTAAAGTACATTTTAATGTATAGTATTCCCTCATTCTTCTTCCTCATTTTAAATTTTTTCATGAATTAATTTCTCAAGATATTAGAATCAACTTATCAAATACTAGCCTCATTTCCCCAAAGTTATGATGACGATGAAATCCTGGTAGGTTAGATAAGGAACTTGTTAAAATGCGTGCTCTGAATGAAGAGACCCCCCTCAACCCCAAACAGGCTTTGTGTGAGCAACATGGCTGTTTATTCATCTGGGTGCATGCAAGCTGAGTCCGAAAAGAGCAGCGAAGGTTGGTGGGATAGGAGGTGGTTTTAAAGGTGTGCGGTGGGCAGTGGAATGTTACAGAAGTTACAGTTTAGGGAGGTTTTTTGCAAGCTGGGAGGGGGTCGTAGGGTGTGGAGTCAAGAGATTGACCAAGGTCGGTTACAAAATCCAATGGCCTTATCAACTGGGGCGAGAATAAGGAACAACAGAGGATGTCTCAAAATTAAGTAGGCCTTCCAGTTATTTCAGATTTTCCAGGAACTCAATTGGAATGTCTGTGCAGGTCACAGAGGTTAACATGACGTCCTTGGCGCTGTAAGTCTAAGACCTTACAGAACTTTAGGAAAGTCATCAGCTGTGTCAAGTGCTGAAGACCAAGAAATAAAAATCAGGCTTGAGAACCTGGAAGCTACAGATCATCTTGAGCAGGTTCAGGAGTGTGGGAATAAAGTCTGACTGTGTGGGTTCAAGAGAGAGGAGAAGTGGAGACAGTATTTCTGAAAAGGACAGCAGATCAGAGAGCAATGGAGTAGTATTTGAAGGAAGATTCAGGTCAAAATAGTTTGTTTAAGAAGGTGGCTTATATAGCACGTTTAAAAGTTGATGGAAGTGATCTAGCTATAGGGGGAAAAATTGTAAGGAAAGCTGACAATTCTAAGAGTAAAATGCAACTAAATGCAAAAATGGCAAGTTTGGTTTTAGGAACCGCGACAGTTTATCCAGTTATCGGAGTGTTGCGCTGTATTCAGATGTAGATAGGCTGGTAGGTGCAATGGTAGGAGTAGTTACTACTTTCTGATTTCTTCTATTTTCTTAGAGAGGTAACAAGCAAGTTAATGACCTACAAATGAGGAGGTATTTAGAAGATGTAAAACAGTTGTTTAAGAAGGCAGGTTAAATGGATTAGGGAAATACAGCCCCAGGGGGTGGGGGACTGTGGTGCTCACTTCAGAATTAGCAGGACTGTATTTTTTTTCAGCTAAGTTCAATTGCTCTGCGGCAGGCATACAGTAAATTAACCAGGGATGTTGTTTAAGCAGGTAAGAAGATGAGAAAAGGAGGTGAGGGTATATATACAGAGAAGGTTTTATCTAAGCTAGATAATGAATGGGTGTAACATTTAGACACGTCCCTTAATAAGCACAGATGATTCTGACAACTCTCGATATTTGCGGTAGTTATGTTCAATAAAGTCTCTGTGAACGCTGAACTGTTCCTAGGGTAAAGACAATTCCTGCAAGCCTCTGGCCACGATATTTTTGTCAATCAATCAATACATAATATTGTTTTATGCGTGTTTCTGTTTAAAGATACCTTAATATATATTGTTGATTAATTAACATCTAACTCATGGCCAAAAGCACTAAGGAGAAACCCGAATGAAACTTACATAGCACGTATGTTTTCTCTGTAACATAGCACAGCCATTTTTTGCTTAGGAATATTAGACAGCAGTTCAGCAATACCTGTGGGAGGAATTTAACACAGCAAAACCACCAATAAAAATGCACAAACAGGCTGGGTGTGGTGGCTCACACACCTGTAATCCCAGCACTTTGGGAGGCTGAGGAGGCAGATCACTTGAGGTCAAGAGTTCGAGATCACCCTGGCCAACATGGTGAAACCCCATCTCTAACTAAAAATACAAAAATTAGCCGGGCATGGTGGCACACGCCTACAATCCCAGTTGCTTGGGAGGCTGAGGCAGGAGAATCGCTTGAACCCAGGAGGAGGAGGAGGTTGCGGTGAGCCATGATCGTGCCACTGCCTTTCAGCCTGGGTGACAGAGTGAGACTCTGTCTCAAAAAAAAAAAAAAAAACACACTAATGCATTGTAAAGAAGACAGTTGTTTACAGTATAAAAGCTAAAATAATAAGGCAGAATGTTGCGTCATTCAACTTCAGCTGGGAAAGCGGGTGTCAGGCAAGTTAAACTTTCTCCAACTCTGTGTATCTGCAGATACTGGGAGTATTTTTTAGGGTTCCAAAAAATTTTAAGACAGTAGGTTCCAGTTTGCAAATGTGGAATCCTTGAATGAGGATCAACTGTACATTGCCTGGAACTGTCTCCTCCAGTTTGCTACTTTTGGTAATGTGGTTTATTTTTTGAGACAGGGTCTCCCTCTGTCGCCCAAGTTGGAGTGCAGTGGTGTGATCACAACTCACTGAGTCTCGAACTCCTGGACTGAAGTAATTGTTCAGCCTCAATCTCTGGAGTAGCTAGGACTATAGGCATTCACCACCATGCCTGGCTACTTTTGAGCAAACGGTTTATACCAATTTCAGCAGACACCTAGTTATCAAACAAATTAGTAGTAATTTTGCTGCCAGTTTTCAAAGAAGTTTCTTGTAACGTTTGTTATTTGTTGTACTCCTGATATTTCTTGTCTTCAATGGATTCGCTACAAATGTGTCAGAAATTGCAGGTAAGATGCACCGATTTTTTCATAATTTCAGCCACTGGGAATTTTTTTTAAGTTACTGACAGTTTAAGTGAGCATTAGATAGGCTTTTTACTGGTCTTCACATCTCCACAAACAGCAATAAGCTTTATGTTTGGCAGGTGATGTGACAAATAAGATTACGTAATTAAAAATTTTTTTCCACCCAGCTGTGATTTCAAGGCCTTTGTCCCTACATCATTCCCTCTCTTCACCTATTAGGTCTAGCAATAATATTACTTCTTGGATACCAAATAAATCAGTTACTTTTCGTTATTTTTTTGGGGTGGGGGTCTTTTTTCTTCGAACTTGTTTACCATTTTGCCTCTTCTGTATTAATCACATATTTATGCTTACTACAATTCTTTTAACTAATGTTTCCTTACAGTTTAGGCAAAAAAAAATAATAATAATAACTAATCACCAGATACCACCACTCTCAACTAACGGTTGTTTGGTATACTTGACGTTTCTCCTCCCAATGTGGCTACAACAGTACATAAAATCTCATTTGTAGCAATTTCACCTAACACACCTCAAGACTTTATTCACATCCAGAACCTCAACATGTATTTCCTTTCGCGAACTTCAGTGAAGAAGAATCAGAAGGGGGAAAAAGTGAGAGATAAATAGAGGGTGGGCGGGGCACCGCTGGGTATGCAAAACGTTAAAAAGGGGTGAGAAGCCGGGCACCCTGGCTCACACCTGTAATCCCAGCACTTTGGGAGGCCGAGGCGGGAGGACCGCTTCAGGCCAGGAGTTCAAGACCAGCCGGAGTAACAGCGAGACCCTATCTCCGGAAAAACTTTTTTAAAAAAATTAGCCGGGCGTGGTGGTACATGCCTGTGGTCCCAGCTACTCAGGAGGCTGAGGTGGGAGGATCCGTTAAGCCCGGGAGGTCGAGGCTGCAGTGAGCCGTGATCGCGCCACTGCACTCAGCCTGGACGACAGAGCGAGACCCTGTCTCAAAAAAAGGGAGGGGAGGTGGGGCAGTGAGACAGTTCAGCGCTGTTCCCAAGGAACTCATCTCCCTAAATCTCCACTATCAAGCACCGCTTTCATTCCCTGCCCGGAACGGCGCTCCCTGCTCCGTGCAGGCATCTCCGCTGAGGACCGCCTTGGTGCACCGCCTTCCACCTCGGGCACAGCACCCCTCAGCTCCTCCTCTCGGCCGTTTCTCGCCGGGCCGCATGCGCTCCTTCCCGCTTCGGGGCGCAGGGTGAGACTTACGTCCAAAGGGCGCCCGACGAGCTCGCTGCAGCCCCTGCCCCGCGGAGGGCCCGTGGCGCCCGCGGCGTCCGGTGAGGGACAGCGGCCTGGGTTCGGTTCCGGCTTCCAACAGTGGCCCGAGGGCGCTGGAGCACGCTCCCTGCTACCCAGAGCGTGGCGTCTGCGACTGCCGACCAGGCTGCTCATCGGAAGCGTCCGCCCGTGGTCTCGCCAGGGGGTTTCCGACCTCCCCGCCCCAGCCCATAGGGGCGGGGGCCGCGGCCCGAGAGCTCGCCCGAGAGTACCCCCTCCCACGGCGCCTCTGGGCGCACGCGCAGCCGCCGCAGCCTCCCTTATTAAGTCCGCGATGGCTTCCCTCGCGCCCCACCGTCCTCTTCCGGAAGGCGGCTCCCTCCCCGCGCAGCCCGGAGCCCCTGGGACCAGCCTCGAGCGGGCGCCCGAGCGAGACTATCCCTAAACGGCAACGGCGGTGGCCGGACCAAAGGGCTGACAGGTCGCGAAGATAAGAGCCAGGCCTCAGAGGAGGCCGGGTCCAACCAAGGTTTGTCGAGGGTGGCGTTCGGGACCCGCGCGGGGCGGGGAGGACGGCCGAGGGTGGGAGAGGAGGGGCGCGGCGGAAACTGCCGAGGTTTCCCGAAGGCGGCAGCGTCCGAGTTGCCCGGATGTAGTTGGTGGAGCGGCAGCGGCGGCACCAGCGGCGGCGGGAGGAGGTGGAGGAGGAGGAGGAGAAGGACCAGGCGGCGGCAGCAGCGGCAGCGGCGGCGGCGGGGGGAGGAGGGGAGGAGGCGGCGGAGCAGGAGGAGGAGAAGGCGGAGGAGGCAGTTGCTCTCCGTGGGGCTTAGCCGGACGCATCTTCTTGCCCCCCCTCCCCCCCGGTTCGCGCTGCCGCCGTGTAGTTGGCGCCGCTGCCCCGGCTGAGAGTGAGCGTGGTGTCGACGGAGGGAGATGGCCCGGGAGCGCCGGCGCCAGTAACTGGGAGGTGCTGAGAGTCGCCGAGGGCGCGCCGGGCCCAGGTGCCGGGGCTGCCCGCCGCCCGCCGCCGCCTGCTCGCTCGCCCGCCCGCCTCTCGCGGCCGCTCTCCCCCCTCCCCGACACACACTCACAGGCCGGGCATTGATGGTAATGTATGCGAGGAAACAGCAGAGACTCAGTGATGGGTAAATTGTCTTTTCGTTTCGGGCCGGGCGGCGGCGGCGGCAGGGGGCGGCGGCGGCGGGGGGGCTGTTCCTCCTTATCTGGAGCTGGCCGGGCCGCCATTTTTGTTGTTAACCCTGATCCGGATCGGGTTGGGGAGGAGGAGCGGCCGCGCGGGCGGGCTGGAAGGGACGGAGTGTGGCGGGGAGCGGGGACCCGGCTGCGCGGCGTTTCACCCTCCTCGGCCCTCCCGGAGGCTCCGGGTTTGCGCCTTGTGTGCGCCGGGCTCGGCGCCGGGGCGCTGGGTAGGTCTCCCGCGGGGAGGGGCGATGGGGGACCCATTTTCTTCCTCCCTGGCCCCCCACCCACGCCTCGTCTTATGTCTCTGCTTTCTCTTCCTGTTTTTCAGCTGTCACGACCGGAGAGGGGACTCGCAGCCTTACCAGGTACCAGCCGAGGCCGGGTGGAGGGTTTGGAAGGGGCCGAAGGGGGAAGGGAGGGACTGCTACTCGAGCGCAGGCCTCAGAAGTCGCTACAGGCCCTTCGGTGTAACACATCCGAAACCAGCACCACGGGTCCCCTTAAAATTCGGGGTTTGGTGCCTTTGGCCCTCTCCAGCAAGGTTTAGTGACTTATTTTGACAGGTGACTGGAGGAAGTTCGCTGATTTAGGAAAAAAAGAATCATTTGCAGCCAGGAAGACCTGACTCGATTATTTGCGGGTGAAGGAGTCGATGGGATGAGATGATAGGTGACTTCCGAGGCTTAATTATTTATTTATTGTGTTGGGGAACTGGAAGTTAATGCAAAGACGTTAAAATTAAGTGAGGGACCTGGGATAAATAGCTAAATGACTTACAACTTTTAAATCGGTTAAAAAGTACTATTTCCCCTTTTAATATTTTTGGTATACTTAATTGCTCTACAAGTAAAAGATGTGTGCTTTTGTTTCTGTAAGAATTGAGATCTTTCGGATAATTCATTCTGATGTAGGTGGTTCTAGGTAGGTGGATTCCTTTTTGTTACTGCAGTCGTTGCGTGTAAAGTTCTAAGGACTATGATAGAAGTGGCCCCAGTTTTCAGGAGGGAAACATCATAAATGATTGTTAACCATCAGATGACTACAGAAATCCTTTCTACATTTTAAAGGATCAGAGAGCAGGTTTCTAACCGGATTCCTGTGTTACACAGCTGAATTTGAAAACACTGTTCTCTGATGTGTAAAACATTGGATACGTCAAAAATTAAACCTTATTCAATCTGTCCTCCAAAGCATAACTAATTACACATTGCAACAGACTAGTACATCATGGTTGTTTTAAGATATGTTGGAATAAAGCTAAACCATTATTTTGAGTGCATTATGCTTGTTTAGAAACAGTACTCACGTTAGTGTATTGGTCAGTATTTTTATACCTTAATATTGTTTCCCACACCTGTAAGAGTAAGGAAGTTAGGTCTGAAATGCTTTATTTGAATCATAGAATTGGAGAAACTAGTGTGTGGGTTTTTTTTTTTTGTAGGTTTGCAAAAATATGCGTGTGCTTATTCATGTGCTTGTGCATATCAGTTGTAGAGCAGAAATTGATTGCAGTAGTACTGAATTTCTAGTTTTCCTCTGACTAAACTTTCAAAAAGTAATTTTAAATATTGCTAGAATTTTTTTTTTCCAGAATCAGTGTGCCAAGGTGCTTTGATTCAGTTACAAGACAATGGAGTGATTCTTTTTTTTTTTAACATTTAGTATTATGATTTGTACCAGGAGTGTTACTGTACCACTTAAGCATTAGGTTTTGTCTGAGAAACTTTGAAGAATAGAGCAGAATTTAAAGTGGAAATTTAAGTTCATAAAATTTAATGAGGTTAATACACCAAAATTTATGTTTAAATTAGTTTCTGGAGTTAAGTTTAAGGTTTCAATTCTTTCTCTCTGTTTTTGGGGGGTTGATGTTTTACAGGCACTTAAGTATTCATCAAAGAGTCACCCCAGTAGCGGTGATCACAGACATGAAAAGATGCGAGACGCCGCAGATCCTTCACCACCAAATAAAATGTTGCGGAGATCTGATAGTCCTGAAAACAAATACAGTGACAGCACAGGTCACAGTAAGGCCAAAAATGTGCATACTCACAGAGTTAGAGAGAGGGATGGTGGTGAGTAGCTTTCTTGTTGAAACTTTGACATATGTCTTTCACAGTAGCTGTATATAAAACAGGCAGCAGTAGTATTTCTAGCATGAAGTTACTGTGTGGTTATGTCATTAAAATATTTTACTACTATCAGTTTTTTTTTTCTTTCTCTTTAAACAAGTTACTGTAGAAATAAGATGCTGATGTGAGCATCTGAAAAGTGGAGTCTAAGGCCAGACATGGTGGCTCATGCCTGTAATCTCAGCACTTGGGAGGCCGAGGTGGGCAGATCACTTGAGGTCAGGAGTTTGAGACCAGCCTGGCCAACAGGTGAAAACTTGTCTCTACTAAAAATACAAAAGTTAGCTAGGCTTGGGGTGGCAGGCACCTATAGTCCCAGCTACTCAGAAGGCTGAGACAAGACAATCACTTGAACCTGGAAGGTGGAGGTCGCAGTGAGCCTGAGATCATTCTACTGTGCTCTAGCCTGGACGACAGAGTGAGACTCCATAACAAAAAAATAAAAAGTGGACTTTAGTGTCTAAGTATAGTTTAAAACATGCTTTCTTAAGGATGGGGAAAATGCAGGACATTTTTCCAATAAAGGAACTTTCCCCTTTTTAAGTAAAGATTTCAGTTTATTTTGAGATCCTTATTGTTGCTTCAGTTTGTTACTTTTTAAGGTGTTCAAATCTCTTTTCTCATTACAATGATAGTATGTTTTTTCAGGATAGTTCCCAGATTTAAAAAATTATTTGTGACTTAGAGAATATATTCTTGCTTTTTGTTGTAAACATTTTATTTTCAGTATTCTCCAGTTTTGGTGATGTGATTTTTATACCTTATTCATTGAACTATTCTTTTTAAAAGTTAATGTGATTTGTTTTGCACAATGCTGTACCTTCAGTTATAAGTTTGTGTCAAGCTCTTTGTGGTAGGAGGCTGAGAATAAGTAAACAAAACCAACTCAGTAACTACTTCCAGACTTAATTTGCCCTAAATTTGCCAGAATTACATTTCATGTCAGAAGCATCCAGTTTCAATAAAGTAATTAAAGACATCTATATTTTCTCATACTGTAACATACTGCTTAAGGAGATAACATATGTTAAGCAGATTTACCATATTAAAAGCTTCCAAAGAAATTCAAAGTACTATGTGGCTTTTTGCTCCTATTGGCAACTAGTTCCTCAATACTTTGCTTACTTTAAAAAAATACCGTGCATCTTCTGGTTCCTTAACAGAAATCAGCTTTATTCAGTGTGATCATACATCAAGAAACATTGACTTCCTCTACATAATTACTGGTTTGAGAAAATACTAGTCAGAAGAGATTACACTGGGATTGAATAATTTGGATGAGGAGAAAGTACTCTATTGAATTTAGTTACAGCTTAGTGTTATTTATGCAGATAAAAACCACATTTTTGTTTGTAGTAGCAGGTATATTTGATTATTAAAGTGTTAGAAGTTATTGGGTTGCAAAATTAAGCTCTTTAAGTTTTCAGTTTGGTGGGTAAGTTTTCCATAGTGTTACATAAACCCTGAGAAAGCCTGAGATGGTGCTGTCTATCAGTCACTCTTCTATAGTGGATTTCATTTCAGATGTTAGCTCATGGAGAGCAGGTACTGGTTGTACTTATAACTGTACTTTATTTTGTAAAATTTGGTGATTGTAACAAAATAGGGTATGGCATCTCATCTTCTTACAAATGGCTCTTATTTTAGTGACTATGATCCATGTTATCCCCAAATGCCAAGTAGTCAGTTTTGCAGTCAAACTTACTTTGTAAATGCTTTCAAACAGTTCCAGCAAACCTTGCTCAGCGACTTCTTTTACAGGTGAAATAATCCCAAGAACGTTTTGTTACTCATTCAACAAACCTGGGGGATCTACTCTGTGTGATACTCATTAAGATGTGATCCTGGCCTTGAAGCTATTCTGAAGTGCTTTGATTCTTGAGAGCTAGTGGTGTTTTAGCCACTCACTTTTTCTGTACCCATTTTTGTCTTCACTTTGATTTTTCATTTTCCTACCTGTCTGAACTCCAGGTACTTGTTAGCTTTTTGTTTTTAGAAATTTGCCTCTTTCCTGATCTTTAGCTTCATTTGCAAGAAACTTGATGTCTTTCTAGCTGCTTGTCTTCTGGAGTCTTCCAACTAATACTGTAATTCCATTCCTGTCTGTACCAACTCTAATATACCTGGATGCCATATTCCTTTATATTTCATAGAAATAACAACACCATGAGCTATACAACTTTGATGCTAATACTGTCTTTAAAAAATGTAAAATGGTGGTTTTTCCTCATTTAATACTGAGCTATTTAGTCATTATAATTTGACTTCTGGAGTCTTTGCTTTATTGCTAATGATGTGTTTGGTGCTAAGATGTTAAAAGTGTATATGTATGACTTTTATTGCTGGCATTATGAACTCCTTTAGATTTTTATCTTTAAAAATGAATTCAGGCTGGGGGTGGTGGCTCACACCTGTAATCTCAGCAGTTTAGGAGGCAAAGGTGGGCACATCACCTGAGGTCAAGAGTTTGAGACCAGCCTGGTCAACAGGGTGAAACCCCTTCTGTACTAAAAATACAAAAATTAGCCGAGTTCGATGATGAGTGTCTGTAATTCCAGCTACTAGAGAGGCTGAGGCAGGAGAATCCCTTGAACCTGGGAGGCGGAGGTTGCAGTGACCTGAGATTATGCCACTGCACTCCAGCCTAGGTGCCCGAGTGAGATCCTGTCTTCAACAACAACAAAAATAATTCACCCAGGTGCAGCTGCTCATCTCTTGTAATCCTGGTTGCTTGGGAGGCTGAGATGGCAGGGTCCTTTGAAGCCAGGAGTTTGAGACTAGACTTGGCAACATAGCAAGACCCTGTCTCTAAAAAAAATTTTTTTTTTAATTAGCTGGCTGTGACAATGCCTGCCTGTAATCCCAGTTCCTTGGGAAGCTGAGGTGGGTTGATTGCTTTGAGCCCAGGAGTTTGAGGTTAACAGCTGTGGTTGCACCACTGCACTCTAGCCTGGGTTGACAGTGAGACCTGTCTCTTTGAAACAGGAAAAAGAAAAAAGAACTCAAATATATAAATTCAAGACCATTATCAAAAAATCAAATGCAAGTGAGTAGGATTATCTAAGCTCTCAGCATGTAAAAAACTTAAGGTAATAGCAGGTTACTTACTGTATTGTTTATTGAACTACTTAATTTCCAATTTTTTCATTTTAAGATTTGTTTAATGATTTTCTTTACTAAATGAGAACCTGTATGCTATGATTTGTAACTTGCATTTTACAAAGCAAGTTAAACAAATGTGGAACTTGTAAAGTGTTGTATTTATGTTTTCCTTAGGCTTTACTGGCATCACAGCATTTTTCAGTAAGTACTAGATTTCTTAGCATCTTGGATTTCATTGAGAAATGATCATTTGGAAGTAATATATAAAAGGACTTTCAGATACACTGTAAAAAATGAGAAGTCAGGGATTGTGAGGGATTTTACTCCTAAAAACCGTTTCATTAGTTAAAATAAGCTTGATGTTGCTAACAGCATGTATAGTTTAAAGAGTTAGAGATTTTACCCTTTAGGATTTATTAAAGGAAATATTGTCTATTGTAAATTTAAAAGAGGTTATGTAAGGGTATAATTGAAAGGTTTCTTTGTGAAATTAGTTATTTTTATATATTCTGTGATATGTCAGTAAGCATACAATCTTTTGTTTAAAGTAACCAAAACCAAAAACCTTAAGGTACAATCATTAGGTTTTGTATGTGTGTGTGTTTATGTGTTTTTTTTTTGTTTGTTTTTTTTTTGAGACAGTCACCCAGGTTGGAGTGCAGTGGTGCCATCCCGGCTCACTGCAACTTCCGTCTCCTGGATTCAAGTGATCCTCCTGCCTCCACGTCCCAGGCCGCTGGGATTACAAGCATGCGCCACCATGCTTGACTAATTTTTGTATTTTGAGTAGAAATGGTGTTTCAAAATGTTGGCAAGGCTTGTCTCAAACCTCAAGTGATCTGCCTGCTTCGGCCTCTCAAAGTGCTGGGATTATAGGTGTGAGCCACCGCACTTGGCCTAAAGGGAAGTTTTTATCTTGTCATTTAACTATATCTTTGGAAAAATTTGGAAATGTATTTTCATTTCCCTAATTTTCAAACAAAGGTCAATAGTAACATTTTGAAGGAATTAGAAGTGATTATTTGGGGATAATTGGTCTTGTCATAGTACATAATTCAGTAACGCTTGAGTCTTTCACATTGAATAATAGACTGGTAGTTGAATGACATGGTCTTATAGTTATTTAGATGACTTGGAAATATGCTTTGCATTAGTAATATTAGAAATTACTAACAAGAAATGTATAGGAAGTACTATACAAATTAACAATCGCTTTTGATACCGACATTGGAAGACAACAGATAGTATCCTCAGTTTACAGTTTTACAAATGAGGGAAAATTTTTAAAAAATTGAATAAATTGTGACAGACTTGAGTCTGGAAACTAGTTCTTTAACTCTGGTAATTTATACACTGGCAGAGATGAAATACCTTGGGTATTGAAAGCTTATTTGGTGGTGTTTACCATGGCATGAATTAGTTTGAAGCGTTTTTGCTTTTATCCTCCTAATATCGTCACTCATCTTCCCTCAGTGGTTACATCTTGCCAAATTATAGTACATTGATAAAATGTATTTGTGTAGTTCTAGGCCCAGTTGTCACATTAGTGTTTTATTTTCCAGAATAAGTTTTGACATAGAAGCATGACACAAATTTCACTAAGAAAAGTCTGTTCTCTTAATCCTTTGTATTTATAGACTTGTTTACAAAGAATGGAAATATTGCATATTATCTAATATATTAATATTTGTATTTTAGCAATGCTGTTGACTGTTAAGTATTCCTTTTGTCTAGTAAATATAGTGACACATGACCTTTTTCATTGATTCATGTTTTGTGATGTTGTAATAAACTATGCAGAAATGTTTGCATTGGATTTTCACTGGTCAATTGAGAAAACACAGAAAACATTCTGTTTCAAGAGAAATGGAGTAAGATTGAAGGAGTAGCAGTCTTAATGCTTCAACTCTTTAGTGGTTTTTTTTTTAATTTTAGTAAACAGTGTCTGATGTAAGCATCTGTGCGTGTAAATTGTTAAATTTGAACACTAGTACCAACTCATTTGTCATAGGGCTTCTCATCATATTTTAACATTTTTTATATATTTAGAGAGATAGTTATGTGTTTATGATTTAATGGTATTTCTGTTTTACGATCATAAGAATATTTTGGAATGAGTTGACTTAGATCCTTTAAGACAGTCTTAATTGCACTGTTTTCTAGTTGTGCAAGATGTATTTAAAATTTCTGGTGTAACATAACCAGGGTTTTGGTCTATAATTCACAGAAAATTTATATATTCTGATTTGTCTCTGTTAAGCATCTGTTACTTTATATTGTGCAGAATCATTTAGAGATAGTGCATTATTTTGTTATGATGCTGGAAAAAATGAAGATGGAAATAAGCTGGGCATTTAGGATGCTATACCAGGCACTAGATATAACTCATTGTCAATTTAATCATTACAAAACCGATTTTCGTGAGGAGGTTTTTTTAATTTTTATTTTTTGGAGGCAGAGTCTCACTTGTGCCCAAGCTGGAGTGCAGTGGCACGATCTTCACTTCACCTCACTGAAACCTCCACCTACCAGCAAAACCAATTATTTGAGGCTGGCAAATATGTGAACAATCTTTTTCAGGATTTGTATGATGCTTTATAATTTTCAAAGGGTTTCTATTTGTTTCTCATCTAATTTCATAGTAGTCCTTTGAAATAGGCTGATCAGTACTTTTCCTGTTGTACTGATGAAATTATAATATACATGAAGTATTTAGTCTACTGTTGTTGAAACTGGAAAGGAAGTCTCTTCACATAAAATTTTACGTGAATTATACTCTAAATATAACTCATAATACTTTATCATTTTAGTTCTGGCTACCACCTTTTCTTAGCTTGAATTCTGCAAGAGCCCCCTGGGTGTTTGAGTCCATTTTGCTTTATGTAATTGTTTCCCCACACAGAAGCCAGAGTGATCCAGTTAAAATGCCAGTCACCTCACATCTCTCTCGGGCTCGCAGCCCTCCAGTGACTCCCTATTTCTTAGCAAGGCTTATAATAGATCCTGTGTAATCTGGTATCTGGGTATTTTTTCAGCCTCTTCTACAACTATTCCGCTTGTTTTTGCTACTCTCTCCATACTGGCCCTGCAGGCAGAAGTTCGTTTATGTCTCAGGGGTTCTGCACATTATGCTCCTTTGTTTCTCCTAGTGTACTCACTTACTTCAGTAATGTGCCTGCTTAAGTGTCACCCTCTCATAGAGCCTTCTCTGCCCTTCCTGAACATTCTGAAACAGTCGTTCTCATAATTGTTTCCTTGCCCCTGCTTGTTCCTTCCTTGTATGAAGGTGACCTGTTGTGATTTACATATAGTCATTTTGCCATAATATGATAGGGGCATTCCTGAAAGTCACTGTGCTATGCAGAATTTTACCAGAGGATTTATGGGGAAAATGGGGTTAGGAGCACAGTAACCAAAAATATTGTCAGTGACACATTTTAAAAAGATAGGAACCTAATAAAAATTGTAACCTAGTTTTATACATATAAAATGGTTAAGGAATACCTTAACATCCCAATAAATGGCACTTTACCTTGACCAAGACCTGACTTCTTGTGGAAGTGGCCATCCACCAGAAGGGTTGCAGCTCTTGAATTACTGTGTAGTGATGGATGGAAGTTACCTGATATGAGACAGAAAGTTGTAACACCAAATGTGGATGGATCTGACTCATAATTCCTAATGAACTAAGCTGTTAGGTGTTTGAGCTATGTGTATCTGTGCCTTGTGAATTTCTGTGCAGCTTGGTGTAGCTAGTGTTTCTCATAGATGAAAATACACGTAAGTGTGAAATTTACTGTTTTCTGATAAATCAGTAGCTTTCAAACAAATTTGTGTATTTCAAACAAATGTTATAGTAGAACTGACTGTATTTTAGATTTTGTTTGCTTGCCTTTTGTGAAATATAAGCTCCACAAGAAGAGGAAGTGAGAGTTTTAATGTTTTTATCCACCTTGTATTACTGTTGCCTGGAATAGTGCCTGAAACTTTATAGCATTTCACTAAATGGATAGATTAAAAAATACTGGGATTGTTGTAATTTAAGGGGAATGAAATTACAGTATTTTGGATTAGCGGTCCTCAAACTTGAATATGTATACTAAGCACCTGGAGATACTGTTATAGTCAGCAATTCTGGGGTAGGGCCCAAAGATCTGCCTTTTAACAAGATCTTGGGTGATGCCTATGCTTCACTTTGTTAACAGGGTTCTATAGCAGCATCGTTCAGTAGAAATATGTTAGGCACAAATGCAAACTGTACGTGTACTTTTCTAGTAGCTTAAAAAGTAAAAAGGAATTTTAGTGTATTTTATTTGACCTAATATATCAAAAATATTTCAACATGTAATTGATACTTTAAAAACTATTAATGACAAACTTTACATTCCATTTTTTGTACAAGGCCTTTGAAATCCAGTGTCTGTTTAACATTTATAGCCCAGACAAGTCACATTTCATGTGTTTAATTGCCACATATGAGTGATGGTTATTGAACTGGACAATGTAGTTCTGAAGAATGTAATCACCCTGTTGACCTGTCTGGCTTCTACACATATTTTTATTTTTCTAAAGAAAGTTTTCTGTATGCTTGATTTCTGAAATGCCATATTTATGTACAGCAAGATTGGAAATAATGGCTCCTAGAGCTATGTAGTGCTTATATAACTAAAATTTTGTTAGTACACGTTCATTGTAGAAAAATTAGGAAATGCTGAGAAAAGGAGAAAAACAGTGGCCTTGTGTCTTCTCATTTAGAGTTAATGATTAGTTTTCATGGAAGACATTCTTATGCCATAAAATTAGCATTCGATAATCTTTCCAGAATTGTTTGTTTTTGTTGTTGTTGTTGTTGTTGAAGGCAGGGTCTCACTCTGTCAACCCAGGCTGGAGTACAGTGGCGCAATCTCAGCTCACTGCAAACTCACTTCCGCAGTTCGAGTGATTTTCCTGCCACCCAGATAGCTGGGAGTACAGGGTGTGCTCCACCACACCCAGCTAATTTTTGTATTTTTAGTTGAGATGGTGGCCAGGCTGGTCTCAAACTCTTGGCCTCATGTGATCATTCTCCTCAGCTTCCCAAAGTGCTGGGATTACAGGTGTGAGCCACTGAGCCCAGCTTCTTTACAGATTTTTTGTAAAAGTGTTTTGCATTGTATTTTCCCTTTTTATAAAGCTTGTATTCCTATTTGTGTAGTGGATTAAACAAATACTTGGTATTAACTATCAGTCTTAGAGGACTGAGTTTAGAATTATTTTTCATTTGGGGCTCAGGGAATATTAATACCTACTTTGTATTTTTAGCGAATTAGGAAAGTCATTTTTCGTTAGATTTGTGTTTAGGTTCAGACACTCATAGCTACGTGACCTTACGTGCTACTTAATTTCTGAGTGTTTGTGTCCATCCCTGTAGGATTGTTGTGGGGTTAGATGAAATTGTGTATATATAACACTTCTAAAGCATTTTACCTCAGTGCCCAGGCTGTGATAGAGTAGATTATTAGGCTTGCTTTTATTCCTATGATTATATTTAGTGTCAGATTAGCAACCTATAGCTATTTCTAAAGCTGCTGCTACTTTCTTTTTTTAGAGTTAGGAAGAAACATGCTGGACAGTTTGCCAAATGAGAGCTACGTGATGGGGGCTGCAGGAACATTCTAACTTGCCACTTGTCCATCTCCAGGACTTTGCAGTTCATCTATTTTGGGGGATAGATATAAAGGTTAAAAAATAGAAAACGGCCAGGTGTGGTGGCTCATGCCTGTAATCCCAACACTTTGGGAGGCCAAGGCAGGCAGATTACCTGAGCTTAGGAGTTTGAGCCCAGCCTGGGCAACATGGTGAAACCGTCTCTACTAAAAATACAAAAATTAGCTGGGTGTGGTGGCGCACGCCTGTAATCCCAGCTATTCAGGAGGCTTGAGGCTGTAGAATCGCTTAAACCCAGGATTGTATCACTGTACTCCAGTCTGCGTAACAAAGTGAGACTGTCAAAAAAACAATGCAAGTTTAGAGTAATGGTTCCCCAATTAGGCTGCTTATTAGGCTCCCCTGAGAAGCTTTTAAAGTTACAACTTGACTCCATCCCAATTACCCAGCATCAAAGCAATAGTTGATGGAGCCTAGAAAACTGAATTTTTAGGCTGGGTGTGGTGGCTCACACCTGTAATCCCAGCACTTTGGGAAGCCAAGGCGGGCAGATCCCCTAAGGTTGAGAGTTTGAGACCAGCCTGAGTAACATGGAGAAACCCTGTCTTTACTGAAAATACAAAATTAGTCGGGCATGGTGGTGCATGGCTGTAATCCCAGCTACTCAGGAGGCTAAGGTAGGAGAATTGCTTGAAAACCCAGGAGGTGGAGATTACAGCCAGCTGAGATTGTGCCATTGCACGCCACACTAGGCAACAAGAGTGAAACTGTCTAAAAAAAAAAAAAAAAAAAAAACTGAATTTTTAAATAATCACTGGGTTAATTTAAATATTTATAAACTGCAGGTTTAGGGAGAGTCCACAGAAGGGAGGAGGAACTCTGAAGTGGACGTTAAGGAATGTGAGTTATATCATTAACAATATGGTTATTGGAGAGATTATTTGCCAAATCATATAATATGTTTTTGTTTCAAATAATTTTCTTCTCTATCACCTTCTGGATTCACAGATAGTATTAAGATTTGTAAGTAATTGCTATTAAATAGCTAACTTAGTATCCTGTGGCAAGGGTATCTAATGCCCCTCAGTAGAGAAGTTTCTAATTGGACAGGCCAGTGAAATATTGGGTAGTATCTGGAGCCACTTGTGTTACTTTAGATATTACTTAGGTACTACATTTCCACCACAACCCCTGGTCTCTAGCATAAAGCTGTCCTGAGACGATTCAGTGGTAAACTTCATTTAGTTTTTAATCTTGGTTTGAAAAATAGCCTTCCCCCAAGTTAGTAGAGATACTTTGGCTGACCTTAAGTGTTAAGAAAAGATGTCTAAAAGTTTACCCTTAGTATTTGCATTTTAAAGGAAATTTAGAATGTGTGTGGTTGATATATTTAGATAGTGCTAGTCTTTCTGTGTAGGCTTTGATTACTTCTGACTTTGTATGACAGTGTGCCAAAAGAACATGACTTACTGTTGGCATCTTCTGAAAGGTTCTGACCTGTTCTATATTCATAGAACTAATTTTTTCTGGTAGCTAAGAAAGCAATACTATTGAATTATGTTATCCTGGAATACTTTGGCTAAGATGAAGAGAGGATCATGATAAGATATTTCTGCGTTTAATAATTCTAACTTCATAGAATTGTGTGCCTGTTGATTGTGAAAATATTCATTGTAATGGAAGAAAGCTAGGGAAGTTGGGGTACAGCTTGTGACAGGCTGCTGGAAGTACTATTCTCTGCTGCCTTCAGCCTTTTGTATGGTTATTGGAGCTGGTTTCTGTTCTGCTGCCTGCTGGCTCCTTGTCAGTCTCCTAAGCATTCATATTTAATATATGCACAGATATCTGAATCTCAGTTATGATACTTTGATTTTTTAAAAAGATAAGAGTTAAGTGTAAACTACCTTAATTTTATATTTTTATGTAATTATTAGAGTTCCTTTTTTATATAGCTGTTAAATAAATGCCAGCGTTAATTATTTTGGAAAAATAAAGTACTTAGACCCTTAAACTCCTCTCCCCTTTGAGTTTGACCAATTTTATTTATTATTTAAACATGTAAATTTTGTAAACTTTGCTGCTTTATTCATATTGCATAGGTTTTGATGCAAAGTGGAAGAGTCAGCTCATTTTTTATTCAAGCCTAAATGTAATTTCAGTTTTAATTTGTCTTTTTTAAAACCCAGATCTGTTAAGGGTGTTTTAAAAATCCAAATGAATCAGTTTTGTAAGTCACTGTTAGGCTTTCTGTTATATACTAATTTTCTTGGCTTTTTGGAATTAGGATTTTTATTATTTCTGGGTACTTTTTCGATATTTTTTGGATATTTGAAAATGTATTTCATGTTGGGTACAAAGATCTCTGTCAATAGATCAAGCTCTTTATGTAATGGATAATTGTGTAGGATGTCTTTTGTATTTTTGATATAGCATTTTCTGACAGATGGGATAATTTTCCAGCGTAGTTGATTTCATTTCTCATTTTTAAAAGCGTTTTCTTTTTTTTTTTTTGCTTTATGTGTTATATATGTTTGCTTAAAGAGTTAGAACTTTTGGCCAGCCGTGGTGGCTCATGCCTGTAATCCTAGCACTTCGGGAGGCTGAGGTGGGTGGATTGCCAGGTCAGGAGTTTGAGACCAGCCTGGCCAACATGGTGAAACCCCATCTCTGCTAAAAATACAAAAATCAGCTAAGTGTGGTGTCGTGCGCCTGTAAGCCCAGCTACTTGGGAGGCTGAGACAGGACAATGGCTTGAGCCCAGGTGGAGGTTGCAGTGAGCCAGGATCACGCCATTGTACTCCATCCAGCCTGGGCAACAGGAGCGAGAATCCATCTCAAAAGAAAAAAAACAGACTTAACAACTCTTTTTGTGAATGGTAATCTAAGACTTTGCATATTGAGAATATCTTCATTTTGTTTTCATATCTGAATAAATGATCTTTTGGCTATATTCAAAAACCATTTATCCTCGAATCTTTTTTTTTCCCTGAAGATATTTCTAAAATGCTGATTACTGTTCATTCAATGTTGGAAATGAGAAGCTGATATCAGACCTAGTTCTTTTTTGTAGGTAGATCACCATTGGGATGTATGACTTCTAGTTTACTCTGCCACCCAGCTTGAAGGTTCTGGTTTTTTCCTTCTTTATCCTTAGATCTAAAACTTCACAAATCTCTCTTTGTAAGTGTAAGCTTCTACTTAGTGTGTTTTATTTTTTAAATTGCATTTTATTTATTTATTTATTTTGAGACAGAGTTTCACTCTTGTTGCCCAAGCTGGAGTGCAGTGGTGCAATCTTGGCTCACTGCAACCTCTGCCTCCTGGGTTCAAGCCATTCTCCTGCCTCAGCCTCTCGAGTAGCTGGGATTACAGGTGCATGCCACCACTCCAGCTAATTTTTGTATTTTTAGTAGAAACAGGGTTTTACCATGTTAGCCAGGCTAGTCTGGAACTCCTGACCTCAGGTGATCCACCTGCCTTGGCCTCCCAAAGTGCTGGGATTACAGGCGTGAGCCACCACACCCGGTCTACATTTTAGTTTTCTAAAGACCCTGGACAATGCCCTGAATGCTGAGTGCCTTTTTGTCTGACCCTATTCCTTATAAAGTCATCTGCCACACTTTTTTTCTTCTCATTTGTTTCTGACTGTTATCCTTTTGAAACTTCTGTTAGATGTCTTTTGGTTCTATTCTATTTCTCTTTTGCTTGGTAAACAGTAAGTACAGTAGTTAGATACTTTTTAAGTGTACACTGTATTCTGGCAAGAATCCCTTGGCATCTTCTTTCAACTCTCTGATATTTAAAGCTGTATTCATTTCATTCACCTATTGCAAGTTTTATTTTGGGTGCTCTGCTTTTAATTTTTCATAGCTTTTTGTAATTTTATGACTCTGATTTACTTAGAAATACTCTGAGAAATTTGGTTATTTTTAGTTTTTTTTATGTCCAGTATATTTCCTCAGAAAGTCTTCTGGTTGAGTTTGGTGCATCATATCCATGCTACTGGGTTCCTCAGATGCTTGCTGTTGATAGTTATCTGTTTACATTTGGGAATACAAGTCTAGGTCAGCTCTGTCAAATATATGGTTGAAAATATTTGCTGTCTGAGCTGTCCAATGTGGTAGCCACATGTATCTTGAGCATTTGAAATATGGCTAGTACAGCTAAGAAACTTAATCTTTGTAGTTTTTTTGGTTTTGTTTTGGGTTTGAAGCAGAGTCTCACACTGTTGCCCAGGCTGGAGTGCAGTGGCATGATCACAGCTTCCTGCAGACTCAAAAAAAATTCCTGGGCTCACGTGATCCTCTTGAGTCACCCTCCTAAGTATTTGAGCCTATGGCACCATTCCTGGCTAATTTTTATATTTTTTATAGAGATGGAGTTTTGCCGTGTTCCCAGGCTGGTCTTGAACTCCTGGCCTTAAGCGATCCTCTTGCCTCAGCATCCCAGAGTGCTGGGATTATAGGTGTGAGCCATCACATTTGGCCAACATCTTGGTTTTTTATGGTGTTGGTTTTCCTTTCTGTACTGCTGTTTTAATCTCATTCTTGAGCTCTGCGACTGAAAAGTTACTGTTTCCTGAGATGTTCTGTCTTTGCTGCTTTCTCAGTTTTCAAACTCTACCTGGGTATAGCTGTGGGTACCTCATGCTTCTACTATTGCTCCTTTGATTTCCAGGCCTACCACCTAATGTTCTATAGATAATCTTCCTAAATCTTTTTCTAACTTGAATATTCCCTGTCCTTAGTAATGCCTGGGAAGTTGTCCTTGATTCTTTTCTCCTGTGATTAGGGGTAACTTCTAGAACTCACTGCCCTGTTTTAAAATATTAAAATGTCTTGTTTACAGATCTGTTGTCTAATTTCTTATAGCTGAGTAAAAATTTTAACTACAAATTTAAACATACTCCTTAAGTCATTAACTCTTAAAGCGTAAATTTTATGCATCTTATGTTGTATTAATGACAGTTGTCCAATTAAGTTTTTCTCTCCGCTTCCATATATACTCATCAGAGAAATGTTCTTATTTAATGTACATGAGAGGATACTGAAATGAAAAGAACTGTTAGATCCATGCCAGAAAGTTAACATCTCAGACTAGATTTTTGGCTTTAAATAAAACTTAGAAGTTTAAGGAGTTTAAGTTTTGGTTGTGCGCAGTGGCTCATTCCTGTAATTCCAGCTGAGGTGGTTGGATCATGAGGTCAGGAGTTCAAGACCAGCCTGGCCAACATAGTGAAGTCCTGTCTCTACTAAAAATAGAAAATATTAGCTGAACCTCGTGATGGGTGCCTGTAAGCCCAGCTACTTGGGAGGCTGAGGCAGGAGAATTGCTTCAGCCCGGGAGGCGGAGGTTGCAGTGAGCCGAGATCATGCTACTACACTCTGGCCTGGGCCACAGTGCGAGACTCGGTCTCCAAAGTTTAAGTTTTCTGAGCCACTATTACCCAAAGTCCACCTTTATCTTTTCTCAGCCACCCTCTGCTTTCTCTACTATCTAGTAATGTAAAAACACCCAGTCCAGGCATCTTTTTATTACGCTGTTGTCCCATTGTATGTGTTTTCATAGCCAAAACTGTCCTCTCTCCACTCCTGCCTCACCTTTTCTTTTCCTTGCCAAACCTCTTACTTCTTCAAGATCCCACTTTATTTTATGAAGCCTTCCTTGAACCTATCTTTATTATAGCTGTTTTATAGAGCTTTGTAGTTATTTCCATATGTGTTTGCCTGCTACACTGTGAGCTCCTAATAGGCAGCAATTTTTCTGTGTGTGTGTGTGTGTCTGGTATATATAGGTGCTCAGTAAATGTTAAATGTCTTTTTTTCTTTGTTCTTTCCTTACACTATTTACCAACTGAAAATGTTAAATGTCTTATATGTCATTTGACATACTCGGAAACAAGTGAGTGGCAGTAACCTTCAGAGATTGGTGTCCCTCAAAGTTCTTTTTTAAAGTGCAATTAAGATAAAAGTAAAATCATAAGAGTTTACTACTACAGAGTTCCTATAGTGTTTGCATGGAAGTTGCCTTTATTTGTGGAGGAAGCTTTTAGGAAAATGTATAAACTGTAAGCATGTAAACTTAAAAAAAAATGGTGTATATAATTGATGGCCTCATTCCAAACTATTATCAATCTCTTAAGTAGCCCTGCTGGTTAGACTAGTTTTCCTTGCATTAGTATAATCCTATAGAAAGCTGTATGTGATTTGAATAATGACGTGACATTTGAAATTCTGCAGTTCAGACCTTTTACTGATTTTCTTAATTGTTCCTTTTCTAAATTGTTGTTTCTCAAACCCCGTTAAATTCATGTCTTACTAGCGAAGGAGATTTTTATGGTTTTGCTTTCTGTAGTAAACTAGGTAGAATAATAGGGGAGATATTTTGGGGTGGTGATAGTGGTGGTCTGTTTTCCAAATATCCTATATTTGAATATTCAATAAGCTTTTTGAAGCTATTTATACATGCCTAAAACTTCTCAGATGTAGTGCTCTATTTCCTGTATCCTTGAGAATGGCTGATTGTGTTGAACTGGTGATTCATTATGTTGTGATTTTGTTCCTAAAGTGACTATAATGATTTAAAGTGACTTGTGTTAGAGAAAAAAAAAAGAATGCAGCTATTACACAGGCATACTTTAGCTGTTGAGCTTGGGCATTTTGATAGTGAAACTATGACTTTTACAAGTAAACCTATGGAAAGTATATAAGCTATTATAATCCAGCAGTGGCTCACTTGTAAAAAGTCTTTCTTTTGGGGGTTGAATTCACATCTTGTGGAAAAGCCAGGGGCTGCCTAGCAGATCAGTCTTGGTTTCTCTTCAGTCCCATCTTATTTTTGATCTGAACCAATATAAGCCAGCTTGCCTTCTACCTTATTTACTGTATTTTCACTGAATTATGTTTTTAATAGTCAAACCCACCCCCAATAATTAAAGAATTAGCTTAAGATATTGGAGTGAATGTTGTAGGATCTGAAATTGTTTTTCAGAAATGATTAATAAATGTTTTGAGAGTTGATGTCATTTTAGACTTAAGTCAAATGCTTTTATGGTTCCTATTTACTTTTTGTGTGTGATGTATATATATTCTTTTTTGAGATGGAGTCTTGCCTTGTTGCCCAGGCTGGAGTGCAGTGACATGATCTTGGCTCACAGCGACCTTTGCCTCCCAGATTCAAGCAATTCTCCTGCCCCAGCCTCCCCGAGGAGCTGGAATTACAGATGTGCGCCATGATGCCTGGCTAATTTTTGTATTTTTAGTAGAGATGGGGTTTCACCATGTTGGCCAGGGTGGTCTCAAACTCCTGACCTCAAGTGATCTACCTGCCTCGGCCTCCCAAAGTGCTGGGATTACAGACATGAGCTACCACACCCGGCCTTTGTATGTGTATTTTAATAATATTTGCTTTTTAAAAATCAACACATTATTTGTTACCTTCTCATTTTTTTTTTCCTCTTAGTATTATTCTTAGGTATCTATGCGGTTTTTGAAAAGCTGTCTTCTGGCTTTAAAAAGCATTAATTTATTTTGTGGATGCTGCAGTGGCGTATCATTATGGTTTTTCTCCTGCCTAGGCTCAGAATTGATCAGAATCAGGTGGATAAAATCAGACTTGTTGGTTAGAGTGGTACATTACATTGGTTTGTTAGCCCTCTTTCTTCTTTGTGACATTAGATACTATCCCTCTTTCTATTGTAATTCTTCAATGTCATTAATGTTGATATCAATGGTGGAAGGCAAGGAAGCATATAGAGAGCTTATGTTTTGTTTTGTGTATTGTCACTTCAGAAGACACTTGTTGGTTGGCCATTGGGTTTTTAATGTAAATGTGAAAGCATCGTAAGAAATTATACCAAATAAAATTTAAAACTTTGAAAATTTTGAATCATATAGTCAGAACTCTGAATAGTGACTGGATTCTATCTAATGTGTATGAGGAAGTTCCTTTTTGGGTTTGGATATTATGTATCTTTTAGGATTGTATGCTGCTAGAAAGTATTGTCAACTCAGTAACAAGAATTAAGGTGAGAAAAAAAGTATTAGAACAGTGTTGCGATCTGGATGTTGTCGTTTTTGTTTTGTTGTTAGTGTTTTAACAATGAGCAAATCTTGAAACCACTTGGCTGCTTTTTTTGCTTTTTTTTTTTTCTTCCTTGAGTAAAGAACAAGTTTGAATTTGATAATCTCCAAGGTCCTTTTCTGAATAAATGATTTGAGACCTTTACAGGAGAGCCTTTTGATTTTTGTACTTTAATTTCTGTTTTCGAATATTTGCTCTGTGTCCTGCCAGCCCATGGTAACTTACCCTCCTAGAGGTAGTATTTATGGCTTCATTTGTTTGAGTGGAGACAAATGGAATGTTTTCTTCCAGCATTTAATATTTTCATTAGTGTATAGAGAAGGATAGAACAGGAAAATACTTATCTCTGGATTTATTAAGTTTAAATTGAGAAACAAGGTTGAAAATTTTCAAAATGACTATATACAGAAATCTTTTATAGTTTTTGCTCTATGTACTGTATTTACTATTTGTTTACAAATCATTTTTATATAAAAAGTGATTTAGTTTGTAACCTTGTTAATACAGCTTTCAGTTTAGTAAATCTTAAGTTGCCCACCAGATACAGTATTCATTTTATACTTAAATCAGGAAATACTCATTTTGACTCTTGAAATAGTAGATACTAAGCATTTTAAACCTAATCCACTGGGCAAATACAATTTTTATTTCTGGTGGGTTTTTTTTTTAATGAAAAATGAATTTCATATTTCAAATTCTTGTATATTTGTATTTTAAATGTATGGCTTTTTCTTTTTTACTTAAGATAGTTATGGTGTTGAAGAACAAAGGCATTATAGAGTTTTATAGTGCTATTTAAGATTGAGGGAAGAGTTGTTACTGTTTTAAGTTTGTTAAGGTATATAAGTAGAGTAAATATTAATATAGTCAGCCCTCTAAATTCATGGATTCCTTATCTCTGGTTTCCCCAACCACAGATAGAAAATATTTTGGGGAAAAAAGGATGGTTGTGTCTTTACTGAATATTTACAGGCTTCTTTCTTATTCCCTAGGAATAGAATATAAGAACTATTTACATTATAATAGATATGGTAAGTAATCTAGAGGGTTTTTTTTGTTTTTTTTGTTTTTTTTTATTCTTTTGAGAGAGAGTCTCTCTTTGTCACGCATGCTGGAGTGCAGTGGCTCTATCTTGGCTCACTGCAGCCTCTACCTCCCAGGTTCAGGTGATTTTCTGCCTCAGGGCCGGGCGTGGTGGCTCAAGCCTGTAATCCCAGCACTTTGGGAGGCTGAGGCAGGTGGATCACGAGGTCAAGAGATCGAGACCATCCTGGTCAACATGGTGAAACCCGTCTCCACTAATACAAAAAATTAGCTGGGCATGGTGGCACGTGCCTGTAATCCCAGCTACTCAGGAGGCTGAGGCAGGAGAATTGCCTGAACCCAGGAGGCGGAGGTTGCGGTGAGCCGAGATCGCGCCATTGCACTCCAGCCTGGGTAACGAGCGAAACTCCGTCTCAAAAAAAAAAAAAAAGATTTCCTGCCTCAGTCTTCCAAGTAGCTGGGACTACAGACACACACCACCACACCTGGCTGACTTTTGTATTTTTAGTAGAAATGAGGTTTCTCCATGTTGACCAGGCTAGTCTCGAACTCCTGACCTCCAAGTGATCAGACCCTTGGCCTCCCACAGTGCTGGGATTTATAGGCATGAACCACTGCACTCAGCCTTAGAGAGATGATTTTAAGTACACAGGATATGCATAGGTTATATGCAAATAATACACTATTTCATATAACAGAATTGAGAATTTGTGGAATTTGGTGTCAGTGGAAGCATCTTAGAACCAGTTTCCCATGGATACTGAGACATGACTATACCTAAATGTGATGATTTATTTTTGATGAAAGTGGGGTTTTATCAAAATGTAGATATCTAGAATCAGCAAATATTTGTAAAGTTGTTTGCTTCTGTTGCTGTGGAGTGGAAGGAACCACTAGGAACCACTGAGTAGGGGTTGTACTAACCTTAGTTCATTTTTGTATCTTGATTTCCTTCACTTTGCTTAGCTCGTGATTCTTTTACTGTCATTATGCTCCCTTATCCCCAATATCCACAGATAACTGGTGAATTTGTTCACTTTTTCTAGCTTGGGCCATGACTGTCTCTTGCCCTGAGTTAAAGAAGAGTCATACTACCCCACCATTCCCCACCAGTTTATTCTCCACATTGCAGTCAGAATCACCTTTTAAGAAAAGCACATTTGCTCATTCTTTTTCTAAAAATCTTTTACTGACTTCCCATTGCCCTTAAAGTACAGACATTGCAGTGGCCAGCTCCTGTATCTTTCTACTTTTCCATACCTCCCCTTTGCTCTTTCTTTGAAAATGTTCTTTGAAGACGGTTCGAGTTCTGACTTATCTTGGGTACCTCACGCATGCTGTTTCTTTCTAGAATACTCTTTCTCCATCAGATCCTTTTGCCTAGTTAATTCCGTATTTTTCAGACTTCAACTTAAAAGTTACTTTGTCTATCCTCAACCCCCAGTCTAGGTTACTTAGCACATCCGTTATCACATAAAATAGTTTATTTATGATGATAGTTATTTTAGTATCTGAAACTGAATTGTGTGTTTTCCCCTCCCAAACTTGCTTTTCTCAGGTCTTCTGTGTTTTGTTAAATGGAAACTACAGTTTCCCAATTGCCAGGCCAATAATCTTGAGCCTCCTCCTTAACAGGTCTTTCTGCTTTCCAACTTTGTAACTCTTCAGTGTCTTTATGCAGCAGTTAGGTCAAGTTACTCTTCTGAAACCCTCTCAGATGTCCTTGCAAGTGGGTCATGAGGCCCTATGCCTTTGTTACTCCTGCCTAGCCCCCTACCTCTCCAACCTCATGTCTCTGAGTTACATTCTTTACTTAGGGTTTACTCAGTCACATGAACGTTGTAGTTCCTTGAGCATTCCAGGCACATTCCTGCCTTATGTTAGAGAAGATACTCAGTGATACTTGTTTAAAAGCACAGTAAGGAAGATTTTTGGTGGGGACTATTGCAGTAGATAAAAGAAGCACTGCAACCAGGTCTTGCAGTTGGTGGGAGTGTTAGGCTCAACTCTGAATGCAGCATGAGCAAGTGGGAACTTACAGGCAAAGAGTAGTGTAGGAGTCAGTGGATGGAAAATTACTACAAGGAAACATCAGTGGTAAAGGGGATTTGGCTAAACCAACTGCTATGGTTTGAGTGTATTCGCTAAATTTTATTTGTTGGAAACTTAATTCCCAGATTTATATGTTGATGGTATTTGGAGGTTGGGCCTTTGGGAAGTAATTAAGATTAGTTAAGTCACCAAGGTAGGGCTCCCATGATGGCATTGGTGGCTTTGTAGGAAGAGGAAAGGAGACCTGAGCTTGTGTGCACTTGACCTCTTGCCATGTGATCACTGGCACCATGCTGTAGGAATTTCCAGCTTCCAGAACTGTGAACTAAGTAAACCTTTATTCTTTATAAATTATACAATCTGGTGTTCAGTTACAGCAACAGAAAACTAAGACACCAACTAAGCAGGATTCCTGCTGAATATTTGCCAGGGTGATTAGACATCAACCTGGGAGATGGTGGAGGATGAGAACCCTGATCAGGTGTAGAGCATAGAGTGTTCTTAATAAACTGTCTTAGCCAGAGTTCTTTGTTAAAACTGGACTTTGCAAGGAATTGCACAGAAGGGCCTAGTGAAAGATTGAGAAGAGTTTAGCCGAGCAAAGAATCTTTGTCACTTACAGTCTTGTCTTTGCTGTTTCTTCTTACTGGGTATCTTAGATATCCTCTGCCATTTAGGTATTTTGAAAATAATATATAAAATGTGCAATTAAGAATTACTAAAGAGCAGTAACATACTGAATTTGTGAAATAATCAAAAGGATTACCATGACATCTGTGGTACCATGGTTTGTATCCAGGGCAGATAACAGGTTATTCAAATGCTTGGTCTCATTAATCTTTTTTCCTACCAGAAGACTTAGATATCTATTCTTAAAGACTATATCTAGTGCAATTATTTAAGGTCTAGGGAAGTTTTTATTTCTTTTTTTAACAAGTGAATGTATACTATAAAACATACAGCCATTGATAATCTTGTCAACATTTTAGTGTATTTCAGAATATACTTTTAGTTCAGTGTATTTCAGAGAAATATTCTGACTTCTTTTGTGTGATCAGGAACTTTGTACCATTGTTTTTCGTTGGTTTCATGGACCATTTGACCTGCAGGGTTTGAAAATGCCACCTAGTCCCACTCAAGAGTGAGCAAGAGAACCTTTGGCTGATGGGATCTAAATGTCTGCACATTTTTTGTGCTCCTGAAAGTTTTATTGATCATACACATAATATGCCAGCCATGTCTTTATGTTGTACAGTTGAAGAGTTACAGTGGAATTGAGAAACTGAGAATTGAATCCCATGGTATGATTCGTGGCCAGAAGTCTGGGATATACTTTAAATTGAAACTTAAAAATTGTATTTAATTTAAATATATTTAATAACTTCAAAAATTATAATTGAAGGTTTGGAAAAGTAGCTTTCATTTTTTAATGAAAGAAAGCAAGTATAATCTATTAGGACTAAATAGAATCCACTTGATGTTGCTAGTTCTCATGTACTTTAATTCTTAGTAACATTTTTTGTCACTTGGGGTTTACAGTAGGGAACCTTGGGAATACCATTTGATTCAAATCACAGAAACATGTATAACTTTGTAAAGATTTTTACAAATCTTTGCTTTCTAGGGAAGTACCTCCTGTTTCTTAGTGCCTTGCTTGCATCAATTTTTTCAGATGTTTGTCACCATAATTGTGAAATGTTTACGTTAGCACTTGGTTTTTAGCCTCTATATAAATGGACTATTTTGGGTTTAGGAATGCGGTGTTTTTCCTGCTGGAATTCATTAGTTAAATGAAAACATAGCCACTTTAATTCATTTAATGTGTACTAGTTTTAAGTGTAGATTGTTCCTGACATTTGATACTGGTAATTGCTTACTGATTACATTCTAATTGTATTCCTGAAAGACTGCTAAGTCAAGGCGTTTTTTTTGGCTGGAAACTTGAATTTTGTTGCTGGAAAAATTACTTATATTTTAACCCTGTTTCAAAAGGTTTAAGGTTTATGAGAGCTGTAGTTTCTTCATTTAGAAACTATTTCTTTATATACCTTCTTTATTATTTTAAAAATACATAATATTTAAAATATTTGATAAAGTCAAAAATATTTGATGTGATGATTTCATATACATACACATTATGTATATGTTAATTAAATTAATACATCCATTACTACCCATGCTGTATGGTAGATCCCCAGGATTTGTTCATGTTACAACTGAAAATTTGTGTCCTTTGCCCAACATCTCTTCATTCTTCCCTTTGCCGCCTCTCCCACCCCCAAACACTGGCACCACCATTGTGCTCTCTGCTTCTATGAATTTGACTGTTTTTTGGTTCCAGGTATAAGTAATATCACAGACCACAGGCATACTTTGGAGATACTGTGGGGTTCAGTTCCACACTGCTGCAATAAAGAAAATATTGTAATAAAGTTAGTCAGTTTTTTTTGTTTATTCGTTTCCCAGTGCATATAAAAAGTTACATTTACACTATAGGGTAGTCTATTAAGTGTACAGTAGCATTATATCTTTTTTTAAAAAAAGTACATACCTTAATTTGAAAGTACTCTACTGCTAGAAAATACTATGATCTGAGCCTTCAGTGAGTTTTTGCTGATAGAGCTTTTTACCTCAATATCGATGGCTGCTGACTGAACAGGGTGGTGGCTGCTGAAGGGTTGGGGTGGCTGTGGTAATTTCTTAAAGTAAGACAATGAAGTTTGCAACATCAATTGACTCTTCTTTCATGAAAGATTTCTCT
Organism: Aotus nancymaae; assembly: GCF_030222135.1. Taxonomy (NCBI): domain Eukaryota; kingdom Metazoa; phylum Chordata; class Mammalia; order Primates; family Aotidae; genus Aotus; species Aotus nancymaae. The sequence continues at coordinate 6,907,766 of NW_026988492.1, read as the reverse complement.
GTAGCATGCAAGCTGTTTGATAGCATTTTACCCATAGTAGAAGTTCTTTCAAAATTGAGGTCTCCAAGTCCTTTCAAGTCTCCAGTCCCTGCTGCTACTTTATTAACTAAGTTTGTGTGATAGTCTAAATTCTTTGTTGTCATTGCCACAACACTTACAGCATCTTCACCAGTGGACTCTATCTCTGGAAACCACTTATTTTGTTCGTCTACAAGCAGCAACTCATCTGTTCAAGTTTTGTCATAACATTGCAGGAACTCAACCACATCTTTAGACTCTACCTCAAATTCTAGTTCTCTTCCTATTATATCCACCACATCTGCAGTACTTCTGTACAGAAGTCTTGAATCTGTCTAAGCCGTCTGTGAGGGTTGGAATCAGTTTCTCCTAAACTCCTGTTAATGTTGATATTTGAACCTCCCATGAGTCACTGATGTTCTTAATGGTATCTGGAATGGTGAATCCTTTCAGGTTTTCAGTTTACTTAGATCTATCAGAGGAATCACTGTCTATGTTGTCTATAGCGTTATGAAATGTATTTCTTAAATAATAAGACTTGAAAGTCTAAAGGACTCCCCGATCCATGCCTTGTTTTACCAACCATGAAAACCACATTAATCTTCTTGTACATCTCCATCAGAGCGCTTGGGTGATGAGATGCCTTATCAGTGAGTAGAAATATTTTGAAAGGAATTTTTTTTTTTCTCTGAGCCATGAGTCTCAAGAGCGGGCCTAACAGATTAAGTAAACTATGCTGCAAAAAGATCTGCTATCATCAAGCCTTTGTTCCATTTCTAGAGAACAGGCAAAGTAGATTTAGTGTAATTCTTAGGGGCCCTAGGATTTTCTGAATGGTAAATGAGCATTGACGTCAACTTAAAAGTCAGCAGCTGCATTAACCTGTTAACAGGAGAGTTAGCTTGTCCTTTGTAGCTCTGAAGCCAGGCATTGACTTCTCTCTGGCTATGAAAATCATAGAAAGTCTCTTTTAATAGAAAGCTGTTTTATCTACGTTGAAAATCATAGTGTGGCCACGTTCATCACTGGTCTTAGCTAGGTCTTTTGGATAGCTTGCAGCTTCTCCATCATACTTGCTGCTTGGTCTTGGGTGTTTATGTTCTGGAGATGACTTCTTTCCTTAAGCCTCATGAACTAACTGCTGCTAGCCTCCTTCCAACTTTTCTTCTGCAACTTCTTTACCTCTGTCAACCTTCAATAAAATTGAATAGTGTTGGACCTTGCTCTGGATTAGGCTTTGGCTTAAGGGAAGATTGTGGCCGATTTGATCTATCTAGATCACTCAAACCATTTGCATGTTCACTGGAGTAGTGCTTTTAATTTTCAAGAATACTTTCTTTGCCCTCACGGGTTGACTAACTTCCATAAGAGAAGCATCTTTTTTTTTTTTTGGCTTATCTCAGCTTTTGACATGTTTTCCTCACTAAGCTTAACTGTTGGTAGCTTTTGATTTAAAATGAGAGTTATATGACTCTTCTTTCACTGGAACACTTAGAAACCATTGTGAGGTTATTGATTAGCCTAATTTCAATATTGTGTCTCAATAGAGAGATGGGAACAGTCTAAACATGCAGTGTTTATCAGTTAAGTTTGCCATCTGCCCTGGGCAAGGTTTTTGGGGCTTCAAAACAGTTAGAATACTAACAACAAAGATAACTGATCTCAAATGACAATAATGGATATAATAATAATGAAAAAGTTTGAAATACTGTGGGAAGTACCAAAATATGACACATACACAGCACATGCTGTTTCGTGGCACTGATAACTTGCTCAATGCAGGGTTGCCTCAAACCTTTAATTTGTGAGTTTGTTTTTTTTTTTTAAAGCAGTACATGCAAAGTGCAATAAAACAAGGTATGCCATTCTGTTTCTTTGTGTCTCTTATTTCACTTCGCGTAATAGTTTTCCAGGTACACCCGTGGTGGAAATGGCTGGATCCTCTTTTTTAAAGACTGAATAATATTCTGCTGTGTAATATATATCACATTTTTCTTATCTGCTCGTCTGTGAATGCACGCTTAGGTGGTTTCCATGACTTGACTATCGTGAATAATGCTGCAGTGAACATGGAGGTGCAGGTTTCTCTTTGAGATACCGATTTCCTTTCCTTTGGATATATATCTAGTTGTAGGTTTGCTGGACCATATGGTAGTTCTATTGTTAATTTTTAAGAAAGCCTCTATACCAGTTTCTGTTATTCCCACCAATATTGTACAAAGGTTCCCTCTTCTCTGCACGCTTACCAACACTTGTCTCTTGTTTTTTTTCTATAATAGCCATCCTAAGAGTTGTGAGCTAATAGATCATTGCAGTTTGATTTGCATTTCTCTGATGATTAGTGATGTTAAGCACTTTTTAATATACCTGTCAACCATTTGTACATTTTTAAAATGGTCAAATCAATTTCTTTGCCCAGTAATATATATATATATTTATATATATATATATATATATTTTTTTTTTTGCCATTAAGCTGGTGTGTTTGAAACGTTTTGTATACTTAATTCCTTGTCAGATAAATGGTTTGCAAATATTCCCTACTGTTTCGTAGGTTGTCTTTTCATTTTGTTGATTTTTTTCTTTATTGACACACAGAAGCTCTTTAGTGTGATACAGTCACATGTATTTTTGCTTTTGTTGCCTGTGCTTTGGTGTAGTATTTGCAAATTACTGCCAAGACCAAAGTCAAACAGCTGTTTTGTCCCTTGCGGTTTCTTGTGGGAGTTCTGCAGTCTCAAGATGTTATATTTTCAGTTGTTAATTCATTTTGAGTTACTGATTGTATATGCTGTATGACATGAATCCAGTTTCGTTCTTCTGTGTGTGGATATCCAGTTTCCTCAGCAACATTTTTAAAAGAGACTTTCTATTCCTCATTGTTTATTGTTGGCACCCTTGTCAAAGATTAGTTGACCATGGAAATATGGGTTTATTTTAGGTGTTCTGTTTTGTTGCATTGGTGTGTGTTTATTATTACCATAGCTTTGTAAGATAGTTTTAAATCAAGAATTATGATACTTCCATCTTTGTTCTTTCTCAGAATTGCTTGGCTATTTGTGATCTTTTATGGTTCCATACAAATTTTGGGATTTTTTGTGTTTAAAATTTCATTGGAATTTTGATAGGTATAAGTCAGGATTATTTAAGTTGAAGAGTCTTTTTCTAATAACAAGTGGTAATATAGGTTATATCCTGTGCCAGGTTTTTAAAGATAAATTTGAGTGCCTTGTATTATTGACTAATAAAATGTTAGGCATAATTTAATGCATTTTCACTGCCAGTAAAAACAACCTGTTGAAGCAATGTAATACTATAAAACTGTCAATATTATACAGTGTCATTAGTTATATAAAGGATAGAGATTTTCCTTTGTAAACAATCAAAATTAGGAAGTATATGAATAGCTGTAGGCTGGGTGTGGTGGCTCACACCTATAATCCTAGCACATTGGGAGGCCCCGGTGGGAGGATCACCTAAAGTCAGGTAATCAGGACCCACCTGAACACAACATAGTGAGACCTTTTCTCTAGAAAAAATTTTAAAAATTAGCTGGGCATGGTGGTCTGCCCCTGTGGTGTCAGCTAGCTATTTAAGAGTCTGAGGCAAGAGGATTGCTTGAGCCTAGGAGGTAGAGTCTGCAGTGACCCATCATTGGTCCACTGCACTCCAGCCTGGGGGACAAAATGAGATCTGTGTCTTAAGAAAAAAAGGAACAGCTTTGTTAAAGTGGTCCTGGAATGTGGGAAAATGTCTTTGGGTAGATTTTGACCGATGTTAAGAAAATACTCTTAGGGTCACTTGAAACACTTTGAGAAATTCGCTCTGGATCATCTTTTGGCCTAGCTCTTTCCTTATGAATTATCTACAAGCAAACTCAATCTTCAGAGAGAAAACTTTGTGAAATTATTTTTCACCTTTTTTTCTATTGCCACTTTGTTCTCTGATGTTTAAATTTTAAAGAGTTTATTGAGCAACGTGATTTACAGTCAGACCATAAGCAGTTAGGGAGCTCAGCCTGCGGTGTTTGAGGGGAAGGCTTATATAGGGTAAATGCAGAAGCAAAGCAAAGAAGTTATTTGATTTCTTAATGTTTGAGCAATTGCCTTATTGGACTAAGTGGGAAGTTCAAGACAATGTAACTAATACCCATTTGGCCACCTGTGATTGGCTGAGTTTGTTTCATTTTCATTAGGAAGCCTGAGTGTTCTGCCTCAGTCAGACCGCTGATTTGAGCCTTTTAATTTTAATTATTTTGAGTTATGTATAACAATCTATTTGTATAAATATAAATTGTAAAAAAAAATGACATAAGTAAACCACCTGTGTATGTTCTATTTTTTTCTATTTTTTTTTTTAACCTTATTCTTCATTACTGCATTGTATCAGAGACTAACATTGTGGGTATTAACGAAAGCAAGTAAAATAATAGTGAGTTTGCTTTACAATGAATCAGTAAAGTCTGGTGCATTCAAGAAATTCAGGGAATCCAGAGGTGGTGCTGTCCTGTAATAAAGATACATTGCAAAGAGTAGAATATAATTTTTGTGCACTGTGGGCTTTTTACTAGATACAATTGGCAGGCCCTTAGAAGTCAAGTGTTGCTTTAGGTGTTATTGGAAAGTTGGAGAATATCGGAAAATCCTAGAATGACGAATATGTGTAGTTCATTTGGTGCACATCAACCCAGCTGAATTTGTTAATATAACAAATAGAATGTGTAAAATAAAGCATGAGGGTGGGTGTAATATTTCCCATAAGATGCTAATGTAGTACACAAATAAGCAACCTAGTATGTCAAGTATGTGGGTATTGTAGACAACAGATTAGTTAAATCTCTGCTCTCGAGAAACTTTTTTTTTACGTAAATCTGATGTTTTCTTGGGTGCAGTAGTAAATGGTAGTGCTCTCTTGTAGACAAACAAAACTAGATAAAGGAAGTAGTAGGAAGTAGGAATTGCTTTTCTATGTAAAAACGAGGAAGCTAGGCATGTGGTTATGGGAGTGAGGGAAGTGTGTTCTAGGCAGAGAATAGTAAATGTCAAAGCCTTATGGTGAGAGTGTTTGTTTAAACAAGATAGTTACCAGGATCTTTCTGGTGGGAAAGCAATAGAGTTTAGGGAAGGGGTAACAAGAGTTGGCCTAAGAAGGAAATTGAGGCAAAATTAATGTAGAGGTTTCGTTTGGACCAAGGTTGAGGACTGCAGCCCCAGAAACACTGAAAAGTGCTCTGTTTGGCATTTGTGACAAGCAGGTTTGTAAAGACAAGGAAACAAGGAGTGGGCTGATACGAGGATATTTGATGACAGTTCCCATTGGTTTACAGAAATAACGTTGATTATTGTCATACATTGTTATGGGATAAGTTAAGGCGTCCAGTATATCATTGTTAGGTTAATTTATGGCTACTTGGGGTCAGTCTAGAACCCACATAGCAGGAAGCTTCAAATGGTGACTGCTTAGCTTGAGGGGGGAGTGAGACATGACTCCTGTCACATTTCATTAACTCTCTGTGCCTGATGAAGGGGTTTACATTCCTCAGATAGATGTTTCTTTCTCACAAGGGCCATGTATGTAAGGTCTTACAGGCTTTTGGAACGGATTTTGGTTTTTCCTCTGAATAGAATGACTTGGATTAGGGTAATGACAATAGATGTAATGTGATTCTGGATATATTTTGAAAGAATCAACTGATGAACTGGAAGTTAAGGAAGAATAAGGCCAGGCGCAGTGGCTCATGCTTGTAATCCCAGCACTGTGGGAGGCTGACATGGGAGGATTGCTTGAGCCCAGGAGTTCAAGACCAGCCTGGGCAACATAGTGAGACACTGTTTCTACAAAAAAATAAAATTAAAAAATTAAAAGCCAGGCATGGTGGTACACACCCGTAGTACCAGTTGCTGGGGTGTTGGGGGTCATCTGAAGGGGTAATCACAGATAGCTTGAGCCTAGGAGGTCTAGTGAGCTGTCATGATGCCACTGTACTCCAGCTTGGGCAACAAAGCAAGATCCTGTTGGGAGTGGGAGTTTGTGGTGGTTGGGTGTCGGGGGAGCTTGGAGTGGGGGTGGTTTTTAGCCAAAGCAGGCATTAGCTGGAATTGTGTATTGAGATGAAGAAGACTGTAGAGTGAAATGTTTGTGGTGTGAGGAGGATCAAGAGTTTCGTTTTTTTTTGTGTGTGTGTGTGTTGTGTTATACCTGAGATTCTGGTTTAGACACCAAACAGATGTTGAGTAGGCAAATAAGTAGGTAGAGTCTAGAGTTGAAGGCACAGATTTGGGCTGAGATTATCAGCATGTGAATGGAATTTAAAATTGTGAAACTAGTATATTCCACTCAGACTCTTAAAGAAAGTGAGTGAAGACCAGGAGCCTGCAGGTTCTCTGTAAAGGCCACATGTAAATATTTTTGGCTTTGCTGCTACAGAGTCTTTTGCAAATGTAGTATTATTCAAGTCTGCCTGTATAGCAGTCACAGGCAAGATGTAGATGAAGGACTGTTGCCAGCTTTGACTAGTGGACAGATTTTCTGATTTGTACACTCCTGCTGTAGACAGAGGAAGTTAAGGCTTTGGGGTGATCCCTGTGTTACTATGATGTTTAGGAGTCAAGGATATGAAGAGAGACTAGTAGCAAATGAGACTGAGAAGGAGTGGCATGTGAGGTAGGAAGAGAACCTAGAGAATGTCTACTGGATGCCAAATGAAGATGTCTCAAGAATATGTGAGTGTATACTGTGCCTTAGGTCTGCCAGTAGATCAAATAATGTAAGAACTGAGGATCTGCACCCTAGGGGTTATTGACATTAATGGAGAGCAGTATTAGTGGAGTTGGGAATATTTCAAAATATTTTAGCTTACGTTCTATCTTTTAATATGAAATACTGATGTCCACGTTACAGAACTAGCTACAAGGTGATGATATACAGCTCTCCAGAACTGGGTACCTGCCGCTCAATTACACATATGTACTACCTTTCTCAGTCGTTTTACTCTCTAACCCTGCTCTTCCCAGAATTGTCCAGATTTTGGTGTTTGCCATTCCCGTTAATTTGATTGTTTTGTTTCTATTTTGAGCTTATCCAAAATGCAGTTTTACCGGTTTTCCTTTGACAGGAATCTAACCCAAATGAAAAGTTCACTTTTAAATGATGTTTTGTTTTTGAAAGATGGCATAAAACAACTTACATTAGGGCATGTGTATATTTAATGGAATTTGACCCTATAAGGAAAAATAAGGATTATAGAACTTTAAACTTTTTTGCTAGTTGGGATAATGGGTGAAATGATATGGGTTCTTTGAAACCAGGGGGTTCTTAACCCCTGGGCTGCAGACCCTTACCTTTCTGTGGCCTGTTAGGAACCAGGCTGCACAGCAGGAGGTAGGAGGTAGGCGGCAGTCGAGCAAGCATTAGAGCCCGAGCTAAGCCTCCTGTCCGATCAACCACAGCATTAGATTCTCATAGGAGCATGAGAACCCTATTGTGAACTGCACAGGTTATGTGCTCCTTCCTGATCATCTGAGGTAGAATCATTCCACCCCAAAACCATCCCCTCCCAGCCCCCGTCTACCCCCATTGAATTGGAATTGTTGGGAAGTAAGGGTAAGGATGAGAAGCAGGTAGGGTGCAGAGACCCAGGAGCTGATTATGATCTGTAATATGCTACAGACAGCTGAGATTAGTTCTGTTTTCTAATAGATTTTGAGATGGAGTCTCACTCTGTCACCCAGGCTGGAGTGCAGTGGCACAATCTTGGTTCACTGCAGCCTTTGCCTCCCAGGTTCAAGTGATTCTCCTGCCTCAGCTTCCCGAGTAGCTGGGATTGCAGGTGGGTGCAACCACGTCCGGCTAATTTTTGGATTTTTAGTAGAGACGGGGTTTTGCCACGTTGGCCAGGTTGGTCTTGAACTCCTGACCTCAAGTGATCTGCCTGTCTTGGCCTCCCAAAGTGCTGGGATTACAGGCATAAGCCACCAGGCCCAGCCAGTTTTCTAATAGATTTTCTATGTGGTTTTTTTCCAGTTTCTTAAGAGCAGTGACAATATTTGAAAATTTGTTTGAAATTCAATGATTGATCTGATCGTTTTACAACATGATTTTTGGTCTGGTGTGTGTTGTCTTTGCACATAGTAGATGCCCAAAATATGATTTGGTGAGTAAATGTTATTGTTTCTGAATTTGATTATACTTTCAGAACATATTTTTATGAGATAAGAAAGGTAACAAAAATTAACAAAACTGACAACATTTAGGCATTTCATTCTGTGCTTATTTGAAGAGATTAAACTAATTACATTGTGGCTATCTTGTAACCAAATGTCAGATGTTGTGTAGATTGTAGTACATTAATGACAGCGACACAATGAAAACAAAGTTAGCATTAGGGCAAAAACTCTAGCCTGTGTTTGTCTTCCACTTGTGGCTTTGGCCCCCTCCCACCTTTAAATTTGTTTTTCAGACTGAAAAATGTATTATTTACTACCTCCTTCAAAGATTTTCTTGAAGAGTAAATGAAACTGTCTGAAATCTGTAACAATTACTAGTTTGTACAAGGTGATCAAAAATTTTATTTTCTTATTTTGTGTTTTATGTTTGAGTAAAAAATCTCTTTGAAGTTAAGTACAAAGAACTATATTACTCTTTCAGCATTACTCTTTCTTAGTAACTTTTTTTTTTCTATTAGAGATGGAGTTTCACCATGTTGGCCAGGGTGGTCTTGAACTCCTGACTTCAAGGGGTCTGTCCACCTCGGCCTCCCAAAGTTCTGGGATTACAGGTGTGAGCCACTGCACCTGGCCGAGCATTACACTTTTAAAGTAATTTGATTCTTTTCCTTCTAGTTGGGAAGTTTAGTAATACCCAGTAGTTCTGCCTTTTCTTAATTTTCACTTAATGGCCAACCTTAGTGATTACATTCTAGGAGGCAAAACAAGTGAGGTTTTGGAGGAAAAACAAAAGAGCTAATCGTTTTCTATTTTAGGAAATATTTGTTATAATTCTTAAAATGCTATATTTTATAACAGAAATCAGTTAAGTTTGGGAATTTTCATAGTATATTTTAACATAAGGTATCTTTAGTTTTTTTAGCTCTTCAACATGTTTTAAATTTATGTCAATTTAATGATAGCAACACAAGAGATTTCGTATACAGTATTTTTTTTTTTTAATGGAATCTCGCTCTTATCACCCAGGCTGGAGTGCAGTGGCACAATCTCAGCTCACTGCAGCCTTCGCCTCCTGGGTTCAAGCAATTCTTCTGCCTCAGCCTCCCGAGTAGCTGGGACTACAAGCGCATGCTGCCATAGCCCAGCTAATTTTTCTTTGTATTTTTAGTAGAGACGGTATCACCACGTTGGCCGGAATGGTCTTGATCTCCTGACCTCATGATCTGCTGGCCTCTGCCTCCTAAAGTGCTGGCATTACAAGCATGAGCCACTGTGCCTGGCCTAGTATACAGTATTTTTAAAAGAGAATTATAGTAAAATATTCTTTGAATAGAGGCTTATTTTCTGAAACGCCATTTAAACTGAAAGTAGAAGAAAAAGACTGGGCATGGTGGCTCACACCTATAATCCCAGCACTTTCGGGAAGCTGAGGTGGGCAGATCCCTTGAGCTCAGTTTGACACCAGCCTGGGCAAGGCAACCCCATCTCTACAAAAAAATACAAAAATGAGCCAGGCATGGTGGTGTACACCTGTAGTCCCAGCAACTTGGGAGGCTGAGGTGGGATGAAAGCTTGAGCCTGGTAAGTGGAGGTTGGAGTGGGCTGAGGTTGTGCCACTGTACTCTAGTCTGAGTGATAGAGCCAGACCTTATCTCAAAAAAACAAAGAAAGAAAGAAAGAAAAAGAAAGAAAGAAAGAAAGCACCCTAGGAACAAGAACAATGGGAAGGGAAAATGTCCTTTGGGCAGATTTTAGTGTTGTAGCTAGAAGGCAAAAATGAGTTTTTGGACTAAGTTTTGATGCTGATTGAAGGTCATAGAAATGGAACAAGAGAAGACTAAGAGGCCATGGTGGTTAGAGGAGGAGTAGGAGTGATGAAACATATTAGTGGAGATTGAGGAATTTTAGTGGGGATACTGAGGAGTAGTGACAAAAGAACATCCAGCAACAATGTCTTTATCATTAGGAACAATGAGAGAACAAAACCACACTATTCATGCTTGTTAACAGGCAGAAGAATAGACATAAGGGTTATACTTGGGTTTAAACCTCATCTGTTTATATTTAGCTAGTTTTTTTAGGGGAAAAGAAAACTATTTTGAGATAATTGTAGATTTACCTGCAATTGTAAAATGATAATGCAGAGAAATTCAGTATACCCTTCATCCAGTTTGCCACAATGGTAACACCTTGCATAGCTGTAGTATACTGTGACAGCCTCAAAATTGATAATGATAATATCCATTGACTCTATTGAGAGTTTAATAGATACGCATGCACTGTGTGTGTCTATATTTTGTTCCATGCAAGTTTTATTTTTGTTTTGTTTTGTTGCATGAATAGGTTAAGGCAACCATTGCCATAGTCAAGATACAGAGCAGTCCCATCACAAGAATTTCTTGTGCTACCCTTTATAGGCACAGCCTAACCTTCCTTAACTCCTAGCAACCACTAATCTGTTCTTCATCTCTCTAGTTTTGTCATTTCAGGAATGTGTCATGTATAATGGTATGGTATTACCCTTTCTAAATGTCCTTTTTTCACGTAGCAAAATTCCCTTGAAAATCATCCACATTATTACGTGTTCCTGTTTTACTGCTGAGTAGTATTTCATGGATTGATTGCACCACAATGTGCTTAACCATATACCACTGAAGGAAATGTGGATCGTTTCCAGGTTTTGGCTGTTAGCAGTACAGCTCTTACAACATTCATGTACAGATTCTTGGGTGAACAGACATTTTTGTATCTCTGTGATAAATTCCCAAGAAACAATTGCAAAATTCATATGGTAGGTTAGCTGCTTAACGTTATTTGTTTTTGTTTTAAAGAGATAGGGTCTTGCTCTAACACTCAGGCTGGAGTGTAATGGCTTAATCATAGCTCGTTGCAGCCTGGAACTCCTGGGCTCAACAATCCTCCTGCCTCAGCCTCTGGTGTAGCTGGGACTGCAGTTGTGCACCACCCTGCCTGGCTCTGCTTAATGTTCTAATGACAGTTAAAAGCAGAATAATCTTCGCTCAATGTCAACAATTATCAAATAGTATTATAAATGGTTACTGTTTTTATCTATTGTCCTCTGATTACATTCTTCTGTGGGTAATTATACAGTTACCTGAATTTTTAAAAGGAATTTGCTAGATGCTAATTAGTAAATGTATCAAATTAGGTTTCTATTTTGCAACTTTTCCTGGACAAATTGCACTTTAATTTTATGCAATACATACTGTATAACAAATACACTTTTTGTTTAATGTATTTAAGATAATTTATTTTGGACCTATCAAACTCTTGAGCTATATGTTTTCGGCGGTAATTTTGTTGTCACTTTCTATTTTCGAGATGTTTAAAAATTATTAGAGTGCGCAGAAAGCAGTGGCACAATCTAGAGTCTGACATTTATACCAAAGTTTCATACTTACTATACTGCTGTTGTGTTAAAAAAAAATTAGAGTAAAATATAGTACCGAAAGTTACTTACTCTGCCGTAAACGATATAGGAGACTTGAAGAGGTTGTAGTATATGTTGTAAGTACAGCAGATCTGTAGTTCCTAAACCTGGCTATCAGAATCACCTGAGAGGTTAAACACATCTGAAAGTTCGATGACAAACTGGTGGTATGGAACTAGGATTCTTAAAAAGCACCTCAGTTTCATTTGATGCCTAATAAAGCTTGGAAAATCAGGCAAAACTCCAGGGAGGAGTAATTTCTAACTTACTCTTCCAGTGTCTTATACCAGCTTTGGCATATAGTAAATGTTCAATAAATTAAATGTTTGTTGAATGAGTATTGTGTGTGTGAATGCTGAGAGTAGGGTGAGACAAGTATTGACTATTTTAATTAAAAAAAAATCAAGAATATATTTTAAGTAAATTAACATTTACTGTTTAATGTCAGTCCTTGGGCATAAAACAAATTAACAGTTGTCAAAATAAGTACATGGTAGAGTGGCTGTTGATCTCAGACAGTAAGCAGGTGAGTTTAACTGGATTTGGTATACACTGCCAGTCCTCAAAGTACAGCTACTCCTTTTGCTAATGCATGTTGATTTTTCTTATGATTGTCTGTATTCTGAAGTTTCCTTTCATTCAGTGTACTTAAGAATGTCTTCCTATTGCTTTTACTCATGAATGACATCTTAGACGGAAAAATAATTTTCTGGGTCACATCTAGTTATTTTTTATTAGCATAAGACATTACTCCATTGTCTTCTGGCATTTAGTGTTACTGTGGAAAAGTCCAAGGTCAGCCTATTTTTGTTTTGTAAGTGATGTGCCTCTGCTGGGATGCTTTTAGAATTTTTTTTATGGGTAAAATTCAGCAGCTACACCAGTGTATGAGGATATGTGTCAGTATTTTTTGGTTCTTTGTTTTTTCTGGTATGTGGTGAGTCCTTTTCAATTTGCAGATTCAGATCTTTTATTTCAGGGAACTTTTGCTTTATTATCCCCTCAAATGTCCTCTCTGTTTTTTTTTTTTTTTTTTTCTAGGACCCTCAGTTTTGTATATATTGGCTTCATCTTTCATATTGGACATCTTATCTCTAAGTACTTTACATTTTTGTCCTATGTGCTTTATGGTATTTCTCTGTTTTATTTCCTTATGATTGACATTGCTTTCAGCCATGTTACTGTTTTGCTACTTCTAACGTTGTTTTAATTTTTTAATAATTTCATCTTTTTTCTTAAGTTTCTCTAATTTATTCCGGCATCTGCTTTTTTGGGGGTGGGGAGGGGGGCTCTGTTTATGTAAGTTTTTGGTTTCCTGAAATTTGAAGTATTTTTTTAATATTGTATACCCCCATTTCATATCTGTACAGGCTTTGTGTGTCTTTGTTTTGAGTGGATAATGTGTCTGGATAGTATGATTAGATACTGCTTCTTATTCTTCTGGGCACTATTTTAATTGTGTCCTTAAAATTTGGTGTTTGTAATCTGAGGCCAGGTTAAGGAAAGAGGTGTGAAAGGTGGCATATATTTGGAAGAGAGTGATAAAGTGAGGAGGTGATATTTATTCTGAAGGTTCATAGTATTTGATGAAGTCTCTTTTCACAGATCACTCCTGGGGGTCCGGGCAAGGGTTTAGAGTGGCATAGGGATCCTTTCTGAGAATTCTCTACTTCACTGGGCCATAAAAAGGCAGTTTATTGGTACAAATGACCCTTCTCTCCCACCTTTTATAAGTTTTCAAAATACACAGGCTTGACAAGAATTGGAATTTGTACCTTCTTGGCATTTCAGTATGGACTTTTTTTTTTCCTTCTCTAAATGGAGACATGGTCTCACTTTATTGCCCAAGGTGGAGTGCAGTGGCACCATCATGGCTCACTGCAGACTTGACCTCCTCAGCTAACGTGATCCTCCTACTTCAGCCTCCCAAGTACCTGGGACTAAAGGCAGGTATCACCAGACCATTGTAGAGATGGGTGTCTCACTATGTTTCCCAGCCTGATCTCAAACTCCTGGGTTCAAGTGATCTGCCCACCTTGCCCTCCCAAAGCACTAGTATTACAGGCCTGAGAAACCTTGCCAGGCCTTAGTATGGATTTAATTTGTCAGAGACAGTTTGTTGAGTTGTGACTTGCCTTGTTAGAGATGATTACATTTTCCTTTTGGTCTCTTGTTAGTTTTGTTAGGTGTTACAGAGGGCAAATATAGAAACATGTTCTCAAGCTGTCGTCTTTTTGAAAGTCAACTTTTAATGTAATTTTCAGTGTCAGTTTTGCTGTTTGATTTATCTAAGTTGTTTGCAAAAACACAAATGCATTATTCCACTTGCTGAATTAATGGCTTTTTAAGTCATTTGGAAATAGGTCTTTTAAGATAACTTTCATATGATTATTTCAATATTAGATTCTGCTGAGGTTTTTTGTTTGCTTGCTTGTTTGTTTGAGACTGAGTCTCACACTGTCACCCAGGCTGGTGTGCAGTGGTGCTGTCTTGGCTCACTGCAACCTCTGCCTCCCGGGTTCAAGTGATTCTCCTGCCTCAGCCTCCCGAGTAGCTAGGATTACACGCTACTGCCACCACTAATTTTTTTGTATTTTTAGTAGAGACGGAGTTTCACTGTGTTGGCTAGACTGGTCTCAAACTTCTGACCTTATGATCCACCCACCTCAGCCTCCCAAAATGCTGGAATTGCAGGTGTGAGCCGCCGTGCCCAGCCTAAGTTCTTTTTGTATGGGTTGGGAATTTCAGCACCCAGATAAATAGTAATTAGAGAACATATATGTCCCTGCGATTATATGCAATATATGAATATATGCATTGTACGTGTGGAGTATAATGTTGTTGTTAAAAGTAGAGGCACATTTATTGATGAATGAAGAACTTCCTGGATACTAAATAGAAAAATGCCCACACAAAGTAGCATGACTCTGTTTTTGGTTACAGTGCACGTAAAGAAAAAACTTAAAGGAGACTGACTTATCTTTTCTGTTTTTCTGTAGCTTCTTATACTAATACCCATTTTTTATTGAAAATCAGATAAAATAGTACTATAATTTTTAAATATAATGATAAAAATAGACTAATGAGAATTTCTTTCTTGTGCTTGGTGGTAAATGATCATAATGCAAAAACTTTTTCATATTAAGGAAACATTCATCTATTCCTACAATTAGTTGTTAATGCTGTTTGAATTTTATCATGCTCTCTTTTGAAGCATTTTTTTTTTTTTAATTATTATTTTTTTTTATTGCATTTTAGGTTTTGGGGTACATGTGAAAAACATGCAAAGTTGTTGCATAGGTGCATTCATGGCAGTGTGATTTGCTGCCTCCCTCCCCCTCACCCATATCTGGCTTTTCTCCCCATGCTATCCCTCCCCAACTCCCCCCCCGCTGTCCCCCCACTCCCCCGCAACAGACCCCCGTGTATAGTGCTCCCCTCCCTGTGTCCATGTGTTCTCCTTGTTCAACACCCTCCTATGAGTGAGAACATGTGGTGTTTGGTTTTGTGTTCTTGTGTCAGTTTGCTGAGAATGATGGTTTCCAGGTTCATCCATGTCCCTACAAAGGACGCGAACTCCTCATTTTTAATGGCTGCATAATATTCCATGGTGTATATGTGCCACATTTTTCCTGTCCAGTCTATCATCGATGGGCATTTGGGTTGGTTCCAGGTCTTTGCTATTGTAAACTGTGCTGCAATGAACATTCATGTGCATGTGTCCTTATAGTAGAATGATTTATAATCCTTTGGATATATACCCAGTAATGAGATTGCTGGGTCAAATGGAATTTCTATTTCTAGGTCCTTGAGGAATCGCCACACTGTCTTCCACAATGGTTGAACTGATTTACACTCCCACCCACAGTGTAAAAGTGTTCCTATTTCTCCACATCCTCTCCAGCATCTGTTGTCTCCAGATTTTTTAATGATCGCTGTTCTAACTGGCGTGAGATGGTATCTCAATGTAGTTTTGATTTGCATTTCTCTAATGACCAGTGATGATGAGCATTTTTTCATATGTTTGTTGGCCTCTTGTATGTTTTCTTTTGTAAAGTATCTGTTCATATCCTTCGCCCATTTTTGAATGGGCTTGTTTGTTTTTTTCTTGTAAATCTTTTTTAGCTCGTTGTAAATTCTGGATATCAGCCCTTTGTCAGATGGGTAGGCTGCAAAACTTTTTTCCCATTCTGTTGGTTGCCGATTCACTCTATTGACTGTTTCTTTTGCCGTGCAGAAGCTGTGGAGTTTGATTGGGTCCCATTTGTCTATTTTGGCTTTTGTTGCCAATGCTTTTGGTGTTTTGGTCATAAAGTCCTTGCCTACGCCTATGTCCTGAATGGTTTTGCCTAGGTTTCCTTCTAGTGTTTTTATGGTGTTAGGCCTTATGTTTAAGTCTTTAATCCATCTGGAGTCAATTTTAGTGTAAGGTGTCAGGAAGGGGTCGAGTTTCTGCTTTCTGCATATGGTTAGCCAGTTTTCCCAACACCACTTATTGAACAGGGAATCCTTTCCCCATTGCTTGTTTTTATCAGGTTTGTCAAAGATCGGGTGGTTGTAGATATGTTGTGTCGCCTCCGACGCCTCTGTTCTGTTCCATTGGTCTATATCTCTGTTTTGGTACCAGTACCATGCTGTTTTGATTACCGTAGCCTTGTAGTAGAGTTTGAAGTCCGGTAGTGTGATGCCTCCTGCTTTGTTCTTTTTGCCTAGAATTGACTTGGCTATGCGGACTCTCTTTTGGGTCCATATGAAGTTTAAGGTGGTTTTTTCCAGTTCTGTGAAGAAGGTCATTGGTAGCTTGATGGGGATAGTGTTGAATCTGTAAATTACTTTGGGCAGTAGGGCCATTTTCACGATATTAATTCTTCCTAACCATGAACATGGAATGTTTCTCCATCTGTTCGTGTCCTCTCTTATTTCGTTGAGCAGTGGTTTGTAGTTCTCCTTGAAGAGGTCCTTTACATTCCTTGTTAGTTGTATTCCTAGGTATTTTATTCTCTTTGTAGCAATTGTGAATGGCAGTTCGTTCTTGATTTGGCTCTCTTTAAGTCTATTATTGGTGTATAGGAATGCTTGTGATTTTTGCACATTGATTTTGTATCCTGAGACTTTGCTGAAGTTGCTTATCAGTTTCAGGAGATTTTGGGCTGAGATGATGGGGTCTTCTAGATATACAATCATGTCGTCTGCAAATAGAGACAATTTGACTTCCTCCTTTCCTAATTGAATACCCTTTATTTCTTTTTCTTGTCTGATTGCTCTGGCTAGAACTTCCAGTACTATATTGAATAGGAGTGGTGAGAGAGGGCATCCTTGTCTAGTGCCCGATTTCAAAGGGAATGCTTTCAGTTTTTGCCCATTCAGTATGATACTGGCTGTTGGTTTGTCATAAATAGCTTTTATTATTTCGAGGTACGTTCCGTCGATACCTAGTTTATTGAGAGTTTTTAGCATAAAGGGCTGTTGAATTTTGTCGAAGGCCTTCTCTGCATCAATTGAGATAATCATGTGGTTTTTGTCTTTGGTTCTGTTTATGTGGTGAATTACATTTATAGACTTGCGTATATTGAACCAGCCTTGCATCCCCAGGATGACTCCTACTTGATCATGGTGGATAAGCTTTTTGATGTGCTGTTGCAATCGGCTTGCCAGTATTTTATTGAAGATTTTTGCATCTATGTTCATCATGGATATTGGCCTGTAATTTTCTTTTCTTGTTGAGTCTCTGCTGGGTTTTGGTATTAGGATGATGTTGGTCTCATAAAATGATTTGGGAAGGATTCCTTCTTTTTGGATTATTTGAAATAGTTTCAGTAGGAATGGTACCAGTTCCTCTTTGTTTGTCTGGTAGAATTCGGCTGTGAACCCATCTGGACCTGGGCTTTTTTTGGGTGGTAGGCTCTTAATTGCTGCCTCGACTTCAGACCTTGTTATTGGTCTATTCAGGGTTTCGACTTCTTCCTGGTTTAGGCTTGGGAGGAGGCAAGTTTCCAGGAATTTATCCATTTCTTCCAGGTTTTCTAGTTTATGTGCATAGAGTTGTTTGTAATAATCTCTGATGATGGTTTGAATTTCTCTGGCATCTGTGATGATATCCCCTTTATCATTTTTTACTGCATCTATTTGGTTATTCTCTCTTTTCTTTTTTATTAGTCTGGCTAGTGGTCTGTCTATTTTGTTGATCTTTTCAAAAAACCAGCTCCTGGATTTATTGATTTTTTGAAGGGTTTTTCGTGTCTCTATCTCCTTCAATTCTGCTTTGATCTTAGTTATTTCTTGTCTTCTGCTAGGTTTTGAGTTTTTTTGATCTTGCTCCTCTAGCTCTTTCAATTTTGACGATAGAGTGTCAATTTTAGATCTCTCCTTTCTTCTCATGTGGGCACCTATTGCTATATATTTTCCTCTAGAGACTGCTTTAAATGTGTCCCAGAGATTCTGGTATGTGGTGTGTTCATTCTCGTTGGTTTCGAAGAACATCTTTATTTCTGCCTTCATTTCAGTGTTTATCCAGTCAACATTCAGGAGAAAGTTGTTCAATTTCCATGAGGCTGTGCGGTTCTGGGTTGGCTTCTGAATTCTGAGTTCTAACTTGATTGCACTGTGGTCTGAGAGACTGTTTGTTATGGTTTCCGTTCTTTTGCATTTGCTGAGGAGTGATTTACTTCCAATTATGTGGTCAATTTTAGAGTAGGTGTGATGTGGTGCTGAGAAGAATGTATATTCTGTGGATTTGGAGTAGAGAGTTCTGCAAATGTCTATTAGGTTTGCTTGGTCCAGGTCTGAGTTCAAGTCCTGGATATCCTTGTTAATTTTCTGTCTCGCTGATCTGTCTAGTACTGACAATGGTATGTTGAAGTCTCCCACTATTATTGTGTGGGAGTCTAGGCCTCTTTGTAAGTCTTTAAGAACTTGCCTTATGTATCTAGGTGCTCCTGTATTAGGTGCATATATATTTAGGATCGTTAGCTCTTCTTGTTGCATTGATCCTTTTACCATTATGTAATGTCCTTCTTTGTCTCTTTTGATCTTTGTTGCTTTAAAGTCTATTTTATCAGAGATGAGAATTGCAACTCCTGCTTTTTTTTGTTCTCCATTTGCTTGGTAAATCTTCCTCCATCCCTTTATTTTGAGCCTTTGTGTATCCTTGCTTGTGAGGTGGGTTTCCTGGAT
Source organism: Aotus nancymaae (assembly GCF_030222135.1). Taxonomy (NCBI): domain Eukaryota; kingdom Metazoa; phylum Chordata; class Mammalia; order Primates; family Aotidae; genus Aotus; species Aotus nancymaae. The sequence continues at coordinate 6,888,959 of NW_026988492.1, read as the reverse complement.
ACAGCACACTGATGGGTTTTGGCTTTTTATCCAATTTGCCAATCTGTGTCTTTTGATTGGGGCATTTAGTCCGTTTACATTTAGGGTTAATATTGTTATGTGTGAATTTGCTCCTGTCATTTTGATGCTAGCTGGCTGTTTTTCCCATTGGTTGATGCAGATTCTTCATTGTGTTGATGCTCTTTACCATTTCGTGCATTTTTGGAGTGGCTGGTACTGGTTGTTTTTTTCTATGTGTAGTGCCTCCTTCAGGAGCTCTTGTAAAGCTGGTCTGGTGGTGATGAAATCTCTGAGTGCTTGCTTGTTCTCAAAGGATTTTATTTTTCCTTCACTTATGAAGCTTAGTTTGGCTGGATATGAAATTCTGGGTTGAAAGTTCTTTTCTTTAAGGATGTTGAATATCGGCCCCCACTCCCTTCTGGCCTGTAGGGTTTCTGCTGAGAGATCTGCTGTAAGTCTGATGGGCTTCCCTTTGTGGGTAACCCGACCTTTCTCTCTGGCTGCCCTTAGTATTTTCTCCTTCATTTCAACCCTGGCGAATCTGACGATTATGTGCCTTGGGGTTGCTCTTCTAGAGGAATATCTTTGTGGTGTTCTCTGTATTTCCTGGACTTGAATCTTGGCCTGCCTTGCTAGGTTGGGGAAGTTTTCCTGGATAATATCCTGAAGAGTATTTTCCAGCTTGGATGCATTCTCTTCGTCACATTCAGGTACACCTATCAAACGTAGATTAGGTCTTTTCACATAGTCCCATATTTCTTGTTGACTCTGTTCATTCCTTTTTACCCTGTTTTCTCTAATCTTGCCTTCTCGTTTTATTTCATTGAGTTGATCTTCGACCTCTGATATCCTTTCTTCTGCTTGGTCAATTCGGCTGTTGAAACTTGTGCATGCTTCGCGAAGTTCTCGTGTTGTGTTTTTCAGCTCCATCAATTCGCTCATATTCCTCTCTAAGTTGTCCATTCTTGTTAACATTTCGTCAAGTCTTTTTTCAAGGTTCTTAGTTTCTTTGCATTGGGTTAGAACATGTTCTTTTAGCTAACGGAAGTTTCTTATTATCCACTTTCTGAAAGCTGATTCTGTCATTTCATCACGCTCATTCTCCATCCAGTCTTGTTCCCTTGCTGGTGAGGAGTTGTGCTCCCTTGTAGGAGGAGAGGTGTTCTGGTTTTGGGTGTTTTCATCCTTTTTGCGCTGGTTTCTTCCCATCTTTGTGGATTTATCCACCTATCGACTTTGTAGTTGCTGTCTTTCTGATTTTGGTAATTTTAAGTCTGCAGCAGCTGAACTCATAAACCCCCTTTTCTTCCCCCTAGGTGGTCTGTCCCAGGGAATTAGGGCGTTATGATTTTCCGCTGTTGCAATGGTTTTCCCTGCCCACAAGGTGGCAGCCTAGTCACACTCAGCCTGCAGAGGCTTCGTTGAGCTGCTGTGGGCAAATTGTCCTGGGAACTGCAGGGTGTTTCCCGGTGGGTGACGCCCCTCCTCCACAGAGCTGGACCGTCCCGTGTTCAGCCGTGTTTCCGGGGGCGTCCTCTTTGCCCAGGAAACTCTTGGGTTGAGTCCCTGCCTCAGCTCCCCTTGCTGGCCCAGAGGGGATCCGGTCTCGCTCACTCTGCACAAGGGGCCGCTGCTCCCTGCCTCGGGTGCAGGCAGAGCAGCCGCACCAGTCCAACCAGCGGCGCTGGCAACCCGTGGAGCTTCTCCACCTGTGAATCTCCTGGTCTGTGGGCAGTAAAAATCCGCTGCCCTGTGAGCCGCTGCATCAGCCAAAGCAGCGGCTCTGAGATTCGTGGCGCGCCCTTGCCCGGGAGTGTCCTGGCTTGAATCCGTGCTTCAGCTCCCCTTGCTGGCTCAGAGGTGATTCAGTCTCTCTCGCTCTGTATGTGGATCCGCCTCCCCCCACCTCAGGGCGTAGGCCGAGCGGCGCGCCGCTCCGCTCAAACCAGCAGCGCTGGTGACCCGTGCGGCTCCTCCTCCTGTTAATCCCCTGGTCTGTGGTCAGTAAAAATCTTTCTGGAAATGCGGCGTCCACTCACCCTCTGCGCCTTCTTTCGGAGCTGCGATCCCGACTTCCTCCTAATCGGCCATCTTGAAAAAAACTTGAAGCATATTTTAAAGACATTAACATTTAATATATTTTTGCCAGTGTGATAAATATTCAGCCATTTTGTATTCTTGTGCTTAGGAGTATATAGTTGTGAATTCTCTTATTCTATGATTATCTTTGTCAGCATTTTGCAGTTGATTACTTTTATGATTGAATCTGTTTCTAAAGCGTATTATACACTGGGAGTTAATCTCAAAATGTTTGAAATAGTTCCTCAGTAAACTTAATATAATCTAAGTCTGGCTAGAGCTGTGGTTGGGCAAGGAGGTTGGTAGGGAATGGAAAGATTGGGACTGAAGGGAGAGTGAAGAGATGTCTATAACATGTTGTCATTAAATTGGTATGTAGATGGAACATCAGCAACAAATATAATTTGTTGGGGCTTCCCCTCCACTGATTATTGAAAATTTGTTTTTCATCTTTAGTACAGTACCTTATAGTAAGTAACATTTGCGTCTGTCTCTAATTGGTTTAGACAATGTAGCAGTATGTACTTACCCTTGAACACAACCATTTCATAGTTCAACAACATCAGAAGTGTCCAATATTAGGTTATCAATGGTTCTATCCAGAAATGCACCCCTTGTTGCCTCAGCACAAAAGTAGGATGACTAAGCACTCAAAACAGATGGAGTTTTAGAATAAATACTGCTTTGTGTGCACATGTCTCAACTGAGACACATGAGCAGTATTGAAATTGTCTTATCTGTAAGGGAGAATTTACTCAGAGTGTTTCTTGAGATAACTCTGCTGTAATATGCTACCTTTTATCTCTTTAATACCACATATTTTTGGGAAAAGTATTCCAATTTGTTTTATTTTGTATAGATAATAGAGTGGAGGCTAGAGTAATTTTGAAGTTACCAATTACCAACTTTTATTATAAGAATTTTTAGTTGTTATTACAGTTATAGTGTGTTGTCTTAAAACTTTTTTGCTGTGTTTTAGTAGTTGTATTTGATGAGGTGATGTTTATATTCTTGGATATAATACTAAGATTTGTTATCACCAGCCTTTTGGCAGCTTGTCTCCAGAGAGTCTCTGTATCCCTTATTATTAAGTGATGCTGTATAAAGCCCCGAGGTTCTAAGAACAGTCTTAACTAAGAATTGATCCTTAATCACCCACTATCCTTGTTGCAATAGCAGCAGCTCCACTTTTAAGTATTGTACTTTCATTCATGCATTTATTTTATTTTAGAGTCTACTCACAGACCTGGGTACTGTTCTCATTACGGAATTATTCCAGTGGCATGTGAGGAAGATCCCTGTGCTCAGAGATTCTCTTCTAGTGAAAGAGACAGACAATATAAAATATATAAAAGGATAATTGTGTGATAAGGAAATAGCGATTCAAACAGTAATGGAGTGAAAGTAGATACATTGGTCAGGGAGAGGCTGATTTATGAATTAACACGAGGGATGTATAGCCAGCCATATAAGGAAAGAATTCTGTGGCTTTAAATAGTTGGGGAAAAATTAGATAACCATTTTTCTAGAAAGACGCTTCTTTAGTTGTGTTATCCTTAAAGATACACTGTTTCTTTTCTTTTTTTTTTTTTTTGGAGACAGAGTCTCACTCTGTCACCCAGGCTGGAGTGCAGTGGCTCAGTCTTGGCTCACTGCAACCTCCGCCTCCTGGGTTCAAGTGATTCTCCTGCCTTGGCCTCCCCAAGAAGCTGGGACTACAGGCGTGTGCCACCATGCCCGGGGTTTCACCATGTTGTCCAGGCTGGTCTCGAACTCCTAATCTCAGATGATCTACCCACCTTGGCCTCCCAAAATGCTGGCATTACAGGTGTGAGCCACCATGCCTGGCCCTTTAAAGATACACTTTTAGTATGCTTTTTCATGATGCCACCAGTACCATTCGGAAGCATCTAAAAATGCTTAAAAGTGAAAAGTAAGTAATTTCAAGAATTTCTTACTCAGAAGATGAGATCTGTTCTTTCCTTAGTTTAGTATCCAAGGCCACTTAGTAGTCTAGCGTAACAGCTTTACACATTCGTTATGTCACAGTACAGTAACCATATTCCTGTCAGACTTCTTGTACTCATTGCCCTCTGAACTATGTACTTCCCTACTTTTATGCTGTTGTTGATAATGTGTCCCTTGACTGAAGGTTGTCCTCTACCTTATGTACCACGTTGAAATCTCCTGTGTATGATGATCTTTGTAATTTGTCTTATTCTTTTAATATAACTGAGACAGATAAAAGAATAACATGTACTTGAGGATTCCTTTGTGCTCATTTTTACTCCTTCTCAGATTGAGAAGTGAGTTCCATGTGGCTTCCAAAGTTGAAATCTACTTCTTGCTTAATTAGGGTCAGAAGGAAAAATTACCTGGAGACACCTACGTGCATGCAGGTACCTGTCTCTGTTTGTTTTTGCTTGCTGTTCTTGTAACTCTGATCAGCTTGGAAAAGGGTGATACTCAGTTTTTTAACTATATTACCTACTCACCCTTTAGAATCTTAGTATAATTTGATAAATTTTCGTATACTTAGTGTTTTACTCTAACTGTATTTTTTTCTCAGAGGAATACTTTCTTCCCTTAGAATAGCTACTTACATAATTTAAAGATGAGAAAACAGGGAACAATATGGGATGTAGTCTAATTACACTGCATAAAAGTAGTTATTGTCTGGACATGGTGGCTTATGCCTGTAATCGCAGCACTTTGGGAGGCCAAGGTAGTTGGATCATGAGGTCAGGAGTTCAGGATCAGCCTGGCCAAGATGGCGAAACCCCGTCTCTACTAAAACTATAAAAATTAGCTGGGTGCAGTGGTAGGTGCCTGTAATCCCAGCTACTTGGGAGACTGAGGCAGGAGAATCTCTTGAACCTGGGCAGCAGAGGTTGTAGTGAGCCAAGATAGTACCACTGCACTTTTGAGATACTCCATCTCAAAAAAAAAAAATAGTTGTTAAGGAGAGATGTGTGTTACGATGGGGGCTTGCTTTAAATTGTGTACTCAGGAAAGGCTTTTCTGAGGATGGGGCATTTAAGCTGAGACATGAAACTTGACCAAGAAATAGAATAGGAGATAGAATGTATAAAGAGTATAAAAATCTTACTCTTGGCTGGGTGTGGTGGCTCAGGCCAATCACTTGCGGTTAGGAATTGAAGACCAGCCTGGCCAACATGGCGGAACCCGACCTCTACTAAAATTACAAAAATTAGCTGGGCATGGTGGCAGGCATCTGTAATCCCAGCTATCAGGAGGCTGAGGCAGGAGAATCACTTTAACCCGGGAGGCGAGGTTGCAGTGAGCCGAGATTGCACCATGGCACTTCTGCCTGGGTGACGAGTGAAACTCTGTCTCAGAAAAAAAAAAAAAAAAAAACCTTACTTTTGAAATCTTAGCTAATTCTTTAGTGAAAAGTCAGATGGCAAGGGTCAAAAAAATTAGTAACATTAAGTATCTCATTTCAGACTTTGTTGTGATTATTGCAGTCCTGCACAGTGTCGAGCAATATCTTACTTGATAAGTGACCATAAGTTGGGCCCCCACCTAAGTAAAGGCAGAAACTGAACTGAAGCCCAGATTGCCTGATTGCTAGTCTCACTGCAGGGTGGCTCTTAACTTGGTTAGACCAGCCATCTCTTTTAAAAAATATTTTATATGCCTATTTTTTTTCTATTTCAAAAATATTTGTTAGTATTATTGTAGCGACAGAATATCCCCTGTATATGGTCTGGAATTCATGGCTATTTTTAAAAATTGAGATAAAATTCAGTTATTTCCCCACCCAAAAGAACTTGATACCCATTAGCAGTCAACTTTCATTTTTCTTCTCAATGCCCAACTCCCCAGTTGCTGATCTACTTTCTGTCTCTAGATTTTTTATTTTGTTTGCTGGATATGTTACATAAATTGATGACACAGTATATAGTCTTTTTTGACTGGCTTCTTTTACTTACTGTTTTCAAGGCTCATCCATGTTGTATTATATATCAGTACTTAGGCTTTTGCTTCCTGTGTTAAAAATTTACTTCAGTAAATCTCAGAGCCTGTAAGGAACATTAAGTTTTCTATAAGAGAATGTCAGTACAGACTATTCTAGATTCACAGTCATGTACCATTTTCTATTCAAAGCATCCAGTGGGATTAGGTATTGAGAGCTGATGAATTAAGGACTTGTGTCTAAGCTAGACAAATTAAAGTCACATGTATAGTATAGTAGATTGCTTTTTTTGGTGGGAGGGTAAGTTTTATTTATGTGTAATTCACATACAGTTCAGCCATTTAAAGTGTGTAGTTCAGTGATTTTTAATGTATTCACAATTACTCTGTAGTAGCAATGTTCTAAATCAGTTTTAGAATATTGACATTACTTAGATGTCACTTACATTTTAGAATATTGACATCACTTAGAAACCCTTTAACTGTCATCCCCCAGCATCCCCCTCACCCTCAGCTCTAAGAAACTGTTACTGTATCTTCTGTCTCTACAGATATGTCTATTCTGATTGTTTTGAATAAATGGGTACATACCATACATATGTGATCTTTTGTGACTAGGATATTTCACTTAGCATATTTTCGAGATTGATTGATGTTGTAGCATGTGTTAGTATTCATTCTTTTTATTGCTAAATGATACTCTATTGTATGGCTATGCCACATTTTCTTATCAATTGGTAAACATTTGGTTTTCATTTTTTGACTGTTAAGAATAATACAGTATGTTTTTGTTGTTGTTTTTGAGACAGTGTCTCACCCTGTTGCCTTTGCCTCCTGGGTTCAAGCGATTCTCCTGCCTCAGCCTCCCAAGTAGCTAGGATTACAGGCATGCTCTGCTATGCCTGGCTAATTTTTTTGTACTTTTGGTAGAGACAGGGTTTCACAATGTTGCCCAAGCTGGTCTCGAACTCATGAGCTCAGGCAGTCTGCCTGCCTCAGTCTCCCAAAGTGCTAGGATTACAGGTATGAGCCACTGTGCCCAGCCAAGAATGATGCATTAGGAACATTCATGTACAAATGTTTGGGCATATGTTTTCATTTCTTCTGGGTATATACCTAGACGTAGAATTGCTGGCTCATGTAACTGGTTGGTGTTTTTTTTTTTTTTTTGAGACTGAGTTTTGCTCTTGTTACCCAGGCTGGAGTGCAATGGTGCGGTCTCGGCTCACCGGAACCTCCGCCTCCTGGGTTCAGGCAATTCTCCTGCCTCAGCCTCCTGAGTAGCTGGGATTACAGGCACACACCACCATGCCCAGCTAATTTTTTGGTGTGTATTTTTAGTAGAGACGGGGTTTCACCGTGTTGACCAGGATGGTCTCGATCTCTTGACAGCGTGAGCCACAAGCCTGGCCCGGTGTTGTTTTTTTGTCTCTTTTTCACTGCTTTATTCTTGTTTGCCAGTATAGTGCCAGTACATTTTAGAAACACAAGTAGATGTTTGAATCAATCAGTCAATCAAAGAAAAAATTACATTGATGGTCCATATAGCTTATTATTTTGTAAACATTGATGTTCTGTTTTAACTCAGGATTATAGCACTTGTTTATTATTAGGATTTTGTATATATCTTCAACTAATAGAGGAAATCCTGTTTTTAAGTTTTTGTTTAAGATTTAGTGGGTACATTTGCAAATTTGTTACTTGGGTGTATTGAGTGATGCTGAGGTTTGGGGTACTAATGGTCCCATCACCCACGTACTGAGCATAGTACCAAACCGTTAGTTTTTCAACCCTTACCTCCTCCTTTCCTCCTCTTCTAGTAGTTCCCAGTTTCTGTTGTTGCCATCTTACTTATTTTGAGACGGAGTCTCGCTCTGCCTCCCGGATTCAAGTGATTCTCCTGAGTCAGCCTCCCAAGTAGCTGGGATCACAGGCGCACGCCACCATGCCTAGGTAATTTTTGTATTTTTTAATAGCGACGGGGTTTTGCCATCTTGGCCAGGCTGGTGTCGAACTCCTGACCTCAGGTGATCCGCCCTCCTAAGCCTCTCAAAGTACTGGGATTACAGGTGTGAGCCGCCCCGCCCAGCCTGTTGTTTCCATATTTATGTCCCTGAGTACCCAGTGTTCTGTTTGTATATATGACATGATTTCGTTCTTTTTTTATGGCTACAGATAACTATACTTAAACATTTTCAGGAACTACCGGACTTTTTTCCAAAGCACCTGCAGTATTTTACATTCACATTAGCGGTGTGTATGAGAGGGTTCCAGTTTCTTTACATCCTCACCAACACTTGTTTTTTCCTGTCTTTTTGACCGTAGCTATTCTAGTGGGTGTGAAGTGTTATTTTCTTGCAGGTTTGGTTTGCATTTCCCCAATGACTAATGCCGTTGTTCGTCTTTGATATGCACTTTGGGAATTTGTATGTCATCTTTGGGGAAATGTTTGTTCAGATTTGTTACTCATTTTTAATCAGATTATTTTTATTGAGCTATGGAGTTGTTATTGGTAGAATTAGATAAACGCTGTATCAGATGTATGATTAGCAGCGTTCTACATGTTGTCTTTTCACTGATAGTGTCTTTTCAAACACAAAAGTTTTTATTTTTGACAGTACAAATTTATTTTTTGTTGCTTGTACTTTTGGCGAAAACTTACGCCTATACTTTGTTTTAAAGTTTTAGTTTTAAGATTTAATGTAGGTCTGTAATTCATTTTGAATGTATTTTTGCATAGAGTGTGAGGTAGCGGTTCAACTCAGTTTTATTTTGCACGTGCCACCTCCCATTTTTAAACTCGTGTCGCATAATGTTTCCATAAATGAAGAACTGTGTATTTGAAGGTGGTCCCATAAGATCAGAATATATTTTTACTGTACATTTTCTTTGTTTAGATATGCTTAGATACACAAATACTAACATATTGTATTATAATTGCCTGCAGTCTTCAGTTACAGTCTGTATAGGTTTGTAGACTAGGAGCATTAGGTTATACCACATAGCTGAGGTGTGTAGTAGACTTTACCATCTAGGTTTTTGTCAGTACACTCTTAATGATGTTTGCACGACAAAATATGCCTGATGCCATATTTCTCAGAACGTATCCTTGTTAACCAACACATGACTGTGTCGTATAAAATCCCCATAGTAATATATACATAATAATGTATACTACCTGCACATAGAATATTACATGTAATTTTCACAAACTCTTTGTAGCACTGTGCTAAAATATGTAGCCATACATACATATTTAAGATAAGGTATGGCAGTACTATTTTTTAAATGATGAAATTTGGTGAGTGTCTTCATTTATCTCTGCCACTTCAGTGTTTGGACCTAACTGTTAACAAAGGAGTCTACTTAATGTCATTTGTTTGTGACAAATGTCAGGCAGATGTATTTTATAGCTTTATTGTCAGTGGTGAGATTTTTCCAAGTAGTGAACATTTTGATAAAAGTTCCAAACAGAATGAAGTTTTATACAGCACAATTTGCATAGCAGCTATATTCCTGGAAAATTCAGCATGCTGTGCTAAGCAGATCTTGGTTCTAGACTCAATTATAAGCAGCTTGTTTTCAGATGTTAGTTCTTTGGGAGACATGTTTAATGCACAGTAGGCATCCCTGGCCTCCTTTAACTAAGTATCAGTGCACTTTAATCTAGAGCAGTGCTGTCCAGTGAGTCAGATACGCAGTTTTAAGTTTTTTAGTAGCCAAAATCTGGAATTTTAATTATATTTATTAACCAGATATATCTAAAATACTTATATAATCAATATAAAAAATTAATGTGATAATTTGCATTTGTTTTTCCCTAAGTCTTGGAATTTAGTGTGTATTTTACACATACAGAAAAATCCCAGTTTATACTAGCCATGTTTCTAGTGTTCACTAGCTATGTGTGGCCAGTGACTGTCATTGAAGAGCCCAAATGTAGAGGGATTAACTCTATAGCCAACTGTCAAATTGTTGATACTTACTGTGATACATTTTTCCCTCCCCCAAAGGACAAAGCCTGGTTAGCTGTAAGTTTTCCTTTTTACCACCAAGTTTCTTGATACACAGTTGGTAAATTGCAGAATGATGTTGTTATAAACTGAAGTTGTATTGGTTCATATGTAAAAGAAATTTTTTAGTCAAGGAGAATCAGAATAGCAGAAGTAGGGTTATTACCTTCAAATAGAAAGGAAAAAGCCCCCAACCAGGCAAGAATCCCTAAAGAAAATTCAAGTCGGCTTCCCTAGCCTTGCATGGCTCTCTGTGGCAAGTCACACTTTACTGTGTGTCCATATTAATTATATCCTCAATGCTCAGAACTTCGCTTCCATTTCCATGTTCTTAGCCCCAAATAGCTGCATTTTTATCCTAATGTATTTTGCATTATTATCACTTGGAAGTAATTTATATCCATGCTGCGCTGCTTGCCTGTGCTAGTTTTTATTAGTGCTCTGATAATAAAGTTGCATAATTTTGAATGGCTTTGTTCCTACTCTATTTTTTTCCCATAAGACTTAGTGTGCAGTTTTACAGAATTCAAGATTATTCAAGGAAAACATACATCATGTTATAGCAGAAATACCCATTACAGATACGTGGCTTTCTTGGTGAAACCCTTTTTTTTTTTTTAAGTGCTTGTGGCCTGCTGGTTAGGAGCCTTTTGATGAAAGGCGAAGGACCCTGGAAGGTAGTACAACATGTAGAGTAACAGGAAGAAGATCCTTGGGAAGGTACTAGAAAAGACAGGAAGAGACCTGTAGAGTACAGTCATCTCTGTAAGTGAAGAGGGTATGATCACCAGTTTATTTTAGCATATTGCTTACCTTTTCAAGGGAGATTTGTTGAGTATCCTCTACCATTTGACTTTGTAAACCTATGTTTCCCAATGTGTGGCCTGGGTGCTAACTATACTAGAACTGTCCTGGGAATGCGCTTTAAAAATTCAGGTCTTAAGCCAGGCATAGTGGCTCACGCCTGTAATCCCAGCACTTTGGAAGACCGAGGCAGGTGGGTCACTTGAGGACAGGAGTGTGTGACCAGCCTGGCCAACATAGCAAACAACTCTACTAAAAATACCAAAATTAGTTGGGCACGGTGGCTCACACATGTGGTGCCAGCTACTCAGGAGGCTGAGGCACAAAATCGCTTGAGCCCGGGAGACAGAGGTTCCAGTGAGCCGAGATCGTGCCACTGCACTCCAGCTTGGGTGACAGAGTGAGATTTTGTCTCAAAAAAAAAAAAAAACTTAAAAAAATTTCAAAATTACTGTGAATTAGAATCTCTGAGAAAAACAACCTTGAAATCTACAATCTTTAATAACTAAAGTTTCAAATCCACTACTGAGGTTTATTCAGTCCTACCTGTTACTTGCATTTGTTTGAAAGCAATATGGGATGGTAAATGTCCTTGAATTATTTCATTTTGTATATGGATACACCTATTCCTTCTTTAGTGTCTTTATTGTTTTTAAGACACTAAGACTTCTAAGTTTGAGGATCTGGTAATGAATTCTGGTCGTTGTCATGGTCTGAATAAGAACATAAATGCCATAATATTTTGCTCCTGAGTAGACTGAAAACTGTTGTTGCACCTTTTCTAAAGCTGGTTGCCTTTCCCACTGTCATTTAATCATGTAAAATTGTATATTCTCCTCCTGCTTTCCTGATACCCTGGTTCCCTTTTGTAAATGGAAGGGCATTGTAATTGCTTAATACCCATTTCTTGCTGAGTCAAGTATGTTTTGATAAATATTTTTTGGACCGTTTTCTGATTATTCTTCTAGAGCCCTCACTGTTTGAAACTATACGTTATGTCCTTCTCACCCTTAAAATTTAGCTTCTGAAGTTTTAAGAGGATGCCAAATAGGGATTATTCTGTCAAAAATACTGAAGATTTTGTCAGGGGAAATGTCATTCTCTTGTACCGACCCTTGGACTCTGGTCTGAAACTAGCATCCAGTCATGTTGTTACATCTCCATTTCATAATCTGCCCTGGTTAAGCACTGGAAGGGAGAATTTTCCTCACCATTTAGGTTCTTCAAGTTGGAAGCATAAGTATAGAATTCCCTTATCTGTCCTCTCCTTCTCCCAAAACCAAGTAATTCCCAATAGCATCCTTTTCTTTGAATCCTTTAAGACTTAACTTTATTAGTCCTAACTTCAATATCTTGAGGTTGGCCTAAATTTGTAGCATTGAAAAACATTTTTATCCCACTTACTCACTGATACCGTATTTCTTGAGTAGATGATTGTTTATTTATTGTCGTTAAATAGCGAGCTTTTCCTTGCTAATATACAGAGTGCATAAAAGGTACTTGACTGTATAAACAGCATTGCCTCCGTTGCTTCTTTGGGTCAATGTGTGACTCAGTGGGTTCTTACTTGGATATGTTCAGAAGTCTTACTATATTCTTTCTCTTAGCCTTAGACTCTATTATAATAGGAATATAAAACTTGTGGGATGACATATAAAAATTGATGTGAGATTTTTAAGATAGGAGATTTAAAAGGAATTTTGTGTTGTAGCGCTTCTTTTCAGTATGGTTCTAGAAAATCATAATCACCATTACCCCAGCCCTGGGGAGGATGTGCACAATCACTTTGCTGTTCTGCTTGTGTATTCAGTTTGAAAACAGTTGCATGGAGAAAGTAAAAGGCTCAATTGAAATACCAAAAAAAAGTGTGTAAGGTAGTATAAGCTGAAGCTTTTATTATGAGACAGTTAACTTTGTAACTTTGTTTACCTTATTACTGTCATGTTATTCAGGGTCAAATCTGCCCTACCTTCAGGTCCTAAGGACATCCTTCTTGTTGGAATCTAAAGATGTATTGACTGCCATGCTTTCTATAAAACCTTTTATGTGAATTTGAAATGTGTTTAATGATATTAGTTTATTCTTAGTCTTTTACAAAAATATCTTTATCTTCTCATCCTTTTCAAGTTTTGTTTTTGCTAAGCAGTCTCGTTAAATCTGCTCTGTAGAATGTGGAATCTGGTCCCTATCCAAAAAAGCTCCTGTCTTTGAAATTAATTTCCCTATCAACAACTGATTCCATTTTCTCTTTTAGAGAAGTCTTAGGCCGGTGTGCCTTGATGCTTTTGACTTTTGATTATTATGCTGTGCCTTCTAAAAACACATACACTAGACCTAAAAGTTAACTGGTAACTTCCATCAGGCTGGTGGAAGGCATACCATTTACTTAGAGGTAAGAGCTTAATTAATTGGAATGTTTGTTGGTATTTGAGTTTTCATTGACTTTAGGAATAGTCACTAAAGTGGAGTGACTTCCTGGATCGAGACCTCATGAGAGGTCAATAGACCTCTTTTATAATATACCTTATGTTTGTAGAATACTCTACCTGTCATATCTTTCAACAAACCTTAATGTGGCACTTTCACAGATTTAAGCATAGGACATATTGTGCAAGAATGTGTGCAAATAAATGTCAGAGTGGGATATCTAACCCAGGCTTTTTAATGGATTACACTGGGGTTTATTTCAGTCAGTAAAATTAGCCTTTTTCCTATACTGTCAACAAACTTTTGGAAATTTTCATGGAAATCTCAACTCTACAAGTAGTGCATACATATTCTAGTAGTCCATATTACTAGTCCTATTTCTTATTTGTGTGTTGTAAATCTGATTTTCAAAAAATCTTTGGAGTTATATCTGAAAATTAGAAATTTCAGTGTAAATCTAATATTTTCTATGAAACTTGCAATATTACTTTTCCTTTGTTACTAAGCATTTTGGGATCTTAAAACCACTTGAGGTTTGGTGATTTGACTCTCAGGACCCAACATAATAGTTATCATGACTGGGACTTACTACAGTAGAAGGTACAAAGAGAAAAGGCCCATGGGCAAGGCCAAAGGAATCTGGGTATAATCCGAGTATCTCACACAGGATGCACTTTATTCCTTCAGCAACAAATTGTGACACATTTTTGGAATGTTGTCACTAGAGATTTAGTGCAGACCGCTTTTACTGGACATAGGTACTCTTTGCCTTGCATGTACCAAAATTTCAGACTCCAGTAGGAAAGCAGGTGTTCAGTACAAACCGTATTATATACACAAACAGCTCAGGCACAATGAGCAGTTCGTTTTTTGTTGTTTTTTTTTTTTAAGTTAGATTCTTAAGCACCTCTTTATCAGTTAGGGTTGTGAGATCCCTCTGGAAATCCAGATTCCCACATGCCTACCAAGGGCTAGCTGTGCCAGAAGGCCTTTCTAACGGTAGCAGTCTCAGGGCTTCTTGTCAACTTTTCCTGCTTTCTTTTCTTTTCTTTTCCTTTCTGTCTCCCTTCCTTCCTTCCTTCCTTCCTTCCTTCCTCCCTCCCTCCCTCCTTCCCTCCCTCCCTCCCTCTTGGTGGAGTACAGTGGCGCAGTCTCAGCTTCCTGCAACCTCTACCTCCTGGGTTAAAGCGATTCTCCTGCCTCAGCCTCCCGAGTAGCTGGGATTATAGGCACATACCACCTCGCCCAGCTAATTTTTGTATTTTTGGTAGAGATGGGGTTTCACCATGTTGGCCAGGCTGGTCTTGAACTCCTGACCTCAGGTGATCCACCCACCTCAGCCTCCCAAAGTGTTCAGCTTATTTTTGACTGATTTCTTCTTGATTGTGTTTATTCTTAGAGCATTTATTGAGGTTTTATTTATTGCTTCCTGTTACTCAAAAAGGGAGTTGGGGTATTTATTCTATCTATATAAATAGAATACTGTACAGCAAGATAAAATAAGTAGAAGAACTCATCAGGTATCTCAAGTATTAGGCTTCTTAGGAAATGTCCTCTAGAATACCACTTGGGTTGTTCTTAAGTAACCATTATTAATTCTCTGATCTTTTGTGATATCACTAGCTTTCTTGGGTCTTTGAATCTGCTTGTAGTTTCCATTATAAGCATACCCTTATCTGAGGGTATATCTTGGCCATTGCCTTTTTTCTTGTCATATCCTCATTTCATCCATGAACTTCCAGTGCTTGCTGCTTAATGCAAAACCGTCTCCTCTCCTACCTTTGACCCCTAATAGATAAGACTTCGAAATCCACATCTACACCTTTTCTTCTGAATTCCTAATACTGTGTTGATCTGCTGACCATTTTCACTTGGATGTCGAAAACCTTATAGTCATCATCTGTCTCAGTTCACCTTTCCTCTTACCATTTAATTGTTTCTATTGATTGAAATAGTATTTCTAACTCATTTCTACTTATATCCACCCTGGTTTTAACTGATAATTCTTGGCCACTGGAGCATTTAAATTGCTCTCTGCACCGTCAGTTTTTGTTCATAATACTGTAGCCTCTATGCCACTGCCAGCTCATTTATTAAAACATATCAGTTGGATTATGTTGCTTTGTTGCTGAAAAATCTAGAATTATGTGGAATGAAATTGAAATACTAACAGACTTCTGTGGTGAACCTTTCTATTTCATTCATCAGTGTTTTTGCAAGTTAGGATTTTTATACCCTGGTTTTTCTTAAAGCAAGAGAACATGGTCATTGACATGTATATATTGTTCATAAAACTCAAGTTACTTTTAAGCAATTTTTAGACTGAATTGGACTTGTTAGGAAAAGACTCTTATGTCATCTTTATCATCTTATGAGTCCCTTCCCTGAGACACTCTTTAACTTTTTGAAAAAGTTAATGCTGTTTTATTTGAAAAATTGGCAAGACTATTGAAAGGCAAATAGGGGAAACTATTAAGAAATTGAAATACGGTTGCAAAAACATACTGATAATAGTGAGTTTTGGTTCTGTATTATTTGAGTTCTTGTGCCTTTTTTTCTGTGTACATTGTACTTCTGTTTTTCTCCAGTAAAACTTTAAGAAAACCCAGATGTTGCTACAAATGATAAAGATAAGATTTTTCTCTAAAAAAGGTCTCTGTTATATGCTGTTGTTCCAGGGCATATCAGGTTAACAGCGATAATATATTTTAAAGCCACATCTTTAATAGGTTCACAGATACTTTATATACTATAAAAAATATAGATATGTTTATATTCCTAATGCTTATGTAAGATATTGGTTTAGGAATGTACAGTAATCTCTAGTATGATAGAAAACAGTTTAGATTAAACATGAAATACAGTTTACTTGTAATTCACTTTGTTCTTTATTTTTTAAAGGGACCAGTTACTCTCCACAAGAAAATTCACACAACCACAGTGCTCTTCATAGTTCAAATTCACATTCTTCTAATCCAAGCAATAATCCAAGCAAAACTTCAGATGCAGTAAGTATTATAAACATGCCCATTATTGTTTCTTTGGAATTGTTTTTTCTTTCTTTTTTTTTTTTTAAAAAACCTATGGCAAGTCTTGTAAAATCTAATGTCTTTTATTTTTTTAAAAATGTGTCCAGCCAGGCGTGGTGGCTCACACCTGTAATGCCAGCACTTTGGGAGGCTGAGGCAGGCGGATCTCCTGAGGTCAGGAGTTCGAGACCAGCCTGAGCAACATGGAGAAACCCTGTCTCTAATAAAAATACAAAAATTACCTGGATGTGGTGGCTCATGCCTGTGATCCCAGCTACTTGCGAGGCTGAGGCAGTAGAATCACTTGAACCTGGGAGGCGGAGGTTGTGGTGAGCCGAGATCACACCACTGCACTCCAGCCTGGGCAACAAGAGCAAAACTCCATCTCAAAAAAAAAAAAAAAAAAATTTTTTTTAATCACAGTCTCTGTATTTATTTGATATTATTATGATCCTATTTTAAAGCAGTGAACCAAGCTTATTAACGGAACTGAGCATAGTCAGAAGACTCTATCTTTGGTATTAACCAGGATTTCTGTACAAAGCAATGTTTTCTTCCTTTGTGATAACCGAAATAAAAAGAACTTCAGGCTGAAACTTCTCTGAGGTGGTCTAACTTAAGCTTACTTTCTTTTCATAGTGTATAAATTCCTTATAGGATATATTTATTATCTCCTGTGTCTTACTCTCCCAGACACTAGGGATATACAGTTACCTGTCCACAAGGGCATGAAACCCAATGAGGGATTTTAAATATTTTCAGAAGTTTAGATTAATAAAATAACTTACTTATTTTGAATTTTTTAAAGTCATAGGATTAAATGAAATGTTCAATTCAGCAAAAAAATTAATAAGGTTTTAATTCACCGGGCATATGCTAGGCTGCATATATATAGAATGTGGCCCATCTTAAAGGAATTTTGGGACCTGTGGTAGAGACAGAAAAGTAAACAGTGCCTGTTAAAGTTGCTTTGGGGAGCACTCAACACAGGACTCTCAGCTTGGATGAGGAAGATAAGTCAGGTATAACTAATGCCTCCCAACAGGGTGACTGTAACTTAGGCAGTAAAAGAGCTCTGGAACTTCATAGCATACAAAGGAATAGAACTTGCAATAATGTAGAAGTGTAAAATAGTGTAGTATATTTAGAGAACTGCTAGAGGACAGTGTGGAAAAATGGCAGGAGCTAAAGTTTCAGAGATAAGTGGGAGGTATATCATAAAAAGTTATATGTCATGCCAAGGAATATGGATTATGCATATATAAGGCAGTGGAGAGGTATTGAAGGATATAATCAGTAAAGTCAAGTCATATTTGCAATTTAAAAAATTATCTCAGCAGTGTGGAAAAAAATACATTATAGGAAAGAAGGAACAGTGAGAAGGCTGTCAAAAGGTGTAGGTTGAGTCCAGTGGATTTTACTTTTGAGTATTTGAGTAATCATCATGTCTTAATTGATGTTGAAAGACCTTCAGATTTTATTTTTGTTTGTTGTTGAAGCAGTGTGGATAGTACATTTCCATAGAAAATTGAGACATTAGGATACTATTTGAATAAAAATAGATAGTATTAATGTTCATTTAGAAAATGATACCAGTGGCCAGACAAGATGGCTCGCCTCCTGTAATCCCAGCACTTTGAGAGACCGAAGTGGGCACATCACTTGAGGTCAGGAGTTTGAGTCCAGCCTGGCCAACGTGGTGAAACCTCGTCTCTACTGTAAATACAAAAATTATCCTGGCATGGTGGCAAGCACCTGTAATCCCAGCTATTTGGGAGGCTGGAGAATTGCTTGAACTTGGGAGGCAGAGGTTGCAGTGAGCCAAGATGACACCATTGCATTCCATCCTGGGCGACAGAGCAAGACTGTCTCAAAAAGAAAAGTCATACTAGTTATTTTAACACAGAATTTAACATATGGGATTGGTTAAGCAGATTCTGAAGAAAACAAAGGAACCCTGAGATAACGCATAGTAATCACCACTCAGGGCTATGGAACAACAGGATGAAGTTGGGTTTTGGAACCTAATAGCCTAGAGTAGGAGCCCCACAGAGCTGGTGGCAGTACTTCTGAGGGTATGGTGAAGCTAGTTTTAGTGGTGAGATGGTAGCCCAGAGCTGGAAACAACTGGCTGCTCCTTTCTTCTAACTTTCCCTCTTTTAATGCTTCTAACAGGAAGGAAGCCAACTGGCTAAATAGAGAGTAATTTGCACTCTTCCAGCCCTAAGAGCCGACTAGAAGGGTGGGATTGAGGCTGAGAAAACAGCTTGCTAAGCCTTCACACATGCTATCATCAAACTATTTGCAATGAATCATTTTCTTTTTTCTTTATTTTCTTAAAAGTGGGGAATGGAGGATGAGGCCGAGTAGGGAGAAGGGGGAGCAAATCATTTTCAATGAGATGTATATTCAGGATTTTAGAATGAATTTGCCTGTTTTTCTGGAAAACAGTCTATTAATTTAAAAAGTAGCATTAACCCTAAAGTTCCACTTGTCATTGACAGTTTAGATTAACTATTTGTCTACTCTTAGGACAGCAGCAGCAGCCCTTGTGGGTTTGTGTTTTTGTTTTGTTTTTTAAACATAAAGGCAAAACACACACCTCCTCCAGGGAAAACAAATTTTGATTATTTGGGTTTTAGAGCAATGGATTTAACCCAGTAAAATCAGAAAGAATAAATAATGGGCATCAGATAAGCTTGAATGATTCAAATGATAAGTATGTCAGGGGAACTTAATTACGTTCCCCTGAAACATAATTACTCAAATAGATATAAAATATTAATGTGTTTCTGGAATCCGGGTTCTGGTTTCTCTAGATTTCACCCGTAGATGCATAATTACTTCTAAGTAGTGGTCTTTTGCATTATAATATAGCTAGTGGGAATGACACAAACAGTACTTAAAAACTGTAAATGTAATCTTACCTGAAAAGTTGGCTTTAATCTACACAGATCTTTGGTTATGTGGGTGATTTTTAAAAATGAAGTTAACTATTAAAAGCCAAGTTGAAATTCCTTTTTTATTTTCAGTATCAGATTAAGGCATTAACATGTAATGTACTTCCCTGCTAAGTCTTATGATAAACATTTATTGTGGGGTGTTTACCACAGAGCCTGGCTCATGGTAAAGATTAGGAAAAGCTTGGTGAATGCCTCCTTCACAGTAAAAATCATGGGAATGTTGGACGCAGTGGCTCATGACTGTAATCCCAGCACTTGAAGTGCCAAGGCAGGAAGATTACTTGAGGCTTTGAGTTTACAGCCAGCCTGGTCAATATAGTAAGCTCCTGTCTCTACCAAAAAGGAAAAAAAAAAATTGGCTCTGGTGGTGTGTGTACCTGTGGTCCCAACTACTTGGACGGCTGAAGCAAAGGATTGCTTCAGCCCAGAAGGTTGAGGCTGCTGCAGTGAGCCATGATTGTGCCACTACATCTCCAGTCTGGTCAACAGTAAGGCCCTGTCTCAAAAACAATAAAGTAAAATAAAAAAATCATGACGTGACTTGCAGACTATTTTAGATTAGTTGTGCATATTTGATTTTTCAAAGAGAGCTCTCAATTTAGGGAAAAAAGTTGCTTATTTCTATTTAAAGGCACTGTAATTGAGATTTTCCCTTCTAAATATTCTGTGCCAATTTTGATTTGCTGGGGTGTGCTTAAGTTCAATCCTGTATGAGTTTGCATTCATACTCCAGCTCCTCTTGTTACCAACTAAGTATCATCTGCATACTTTGAAGCTTTTGAGTCTTGAACCCGCTGAGGTGGCTTGCCACCTGTGGTCCCGGCTGCTCAGGAGACTGAAGAGGGAGACTTGCTTGAGCCCAGGAGTTAGAAGCCAGCCTGGGCAGTATAGCAAGACCTCATCTCAGGAGAAAAAAGGAAATGAAAGAAAAAGTTTGAGTCTCACCAATATCTGCCATATTAAAAATTAAAACTGGAAAATTAAATAATCATTTAAAATGTCAGTTGTAAACCCATTATATGGTAACATATGTAATATCTTTATGAAAAATAACTATTTTCTAAAAAAATAGACATAGAACATCTTGGTAATGTTTGACTTAATAGAAGAAGACAGAATTTCATAACTTCATATCTGCTGCATTCAGTCTGTTGTGATACATTCAGTGTTTTGTTGAGCCTCTTGGTAAACTTCACTATATATATCCTTGTGATAAAATGAGGAAGAAAAAAATGATCATGTTAGTATATAATAATAGTTTTGGTCTTGCGAAAGGATCTCAGGGTTCCCTCAAGGTTTCTTGGATAACACTTGGAGAGAGCTGCTTTAGAGCATATGTTGGCAACCATCCCAAACCAAATCTAGAAAACCTTAAATGTTTGCACACCTTTTGTTTAAGTTCTGAATATTGGGTATTCTTTTTGTAAAATTAAGAAATTTGACACCTGCTGTTGCACATCAGCATTGTAAAAATTATCCCATAAGTTGAAGGGCTTCTTTTTCCTTAACCCCTTGAGGATGGCAGTGGGGTGGAAAAGATAAAGTTATTGGTGTGCTATTGTAATTCTGTACCCTGGAATTTTATTAAGTATAAGACATTAGCTTGAACTGATACAGAATTTGATATGCAAAATCGTTGTAGTGTGGTAGACCAGTGTTCTGCTCTGTGAATTTTCTGTCCTGGAGGTTGTGCTAGTATGTTAATCACTTAAATACAACGTTTAGTTCAAGGTACAACTTCTGTGAAAGAAACGGTATGTTTATGTATTCAGATGCAAGCTCCTTACTCCGCCAGGACAAGTTGGCAGACCATCACTTGGAAGAGCACCGGTCTAGATCATACTGACCTCTGCTGTTCTCTGTCCATTAGTGTGAAATCTCATTCTATCTCTCCAATACAGTAATTTCACATAACCACTTGGCAAGCAAACCAAGTTTTCCA
Source organism: Aotus nancymaae (assembly GCF_030222135.1). Classification (NCBI taxonomy): domain Eukaryota; kingdom Metazoa; phylum Chordata; class Mammalia; order Primates; family Aotidae; genus Aotus; species Aotus nancymaae. Next base: position 6,867,763 of record NW_026988492.1, on the reverse strand, counting down.
GATAACATCCGTAGAAGGGATCAGTTGCATAATAATTTATAGGGAGGAGTAGGTAGTGGAGAAGAACTTTTGAATTTGGCCCTTTGTGATTGGGTTCCTAAAGCTTGATTGTAGCTTCTGGAAGCTAGTGGGATTGAGAATTAACTCTCCACTGCCTTTTGAGGTTTGGGGGCCCAGGGATGCTTTACCACCCTCATTATTTTGGGATGTAATCCTGAGCATATAAATATATGGCAGAGTCTGTGATCTTTTTCCACCTGCCTTCAGAATTATTAGGGAATTTCCAGAATTTGGTGTTAATTCTGGGGGAATAACAGGCATTTGGAAACCAGGGTTTTTTGTCCTTTGATAAATGACTAATTAGTTTTGTGACCTATAGGCAAGTCATAAATTCTCTCAGCTTGTTTTCTAGTTGTTAGAATTAAAGCCAAGGTAAGGCAGTGAATAAGACTTCATTTCCTCAAGCTTGAAAATTGTGTTACAATACACTCAACCCAGAAGGATAGGCTATAATGGTGTAGAACATGATTTCATGAGTAATTTGCGTGTCTGTCATCTCAAACATTTGTCATTTCTTTGTGTTGGGAACACTCAATCCTCTTTTCTAGCTATTTGAAAAAATATATAATCAATGTTATTTCAGTAAGCACCTTTGAAAAAAATAATTAAGGAATTCAACCAGGATACTTGGCGGTTCTACTAGATTTCCTGGGGCCAGTTAGGCACTTAAACATTTCACTTTGTGAGATTAGTTTCATGGAAATTGAACCTTTCAGATTTTTCTAATTTCTTTATGATGTTACATTGCCTGTAAAAATACCTGGAAGAGGCAATATCTGAGAGTTTTTGAAAGACCATTTTTAGTTATGGGAAAATGAGTGATACTGTTAATCCTATATATTATATGAGAACAAGATTCTAGTTACTATGGTATGTACTTGACCCATCTTGTCAGTTTTGAAGGTAAAGCAGATTTATAGCTTTTAATTAGCTTTCTGTTTATGTTTACGTATTTTGGTTCCTTTTTCACTGAGTAACAGTTAACACAAGCAAGATTGTTCTCTTTTATACCATATATAATTACTGTTGTGCCTTAGAATTTAAAACTGATGATCACATGTCATCATCTAGTCAAGAGTACATTTCTCACCCTCACGTTACTGGATTTCAACAATTAAAATGATGGTGGGCGATTTGGTCATGTTTTCTAAAATCAAGATGATAATAATTTCACAGTTTTCTTTCTGTGCCTAGCAGTCTAATTTTTATTCTGCTTAATTTTGATATTTTAAAGAGTTGTGTTGTCTTTGAAGACTTTCATAAACTAAAGTCTTCTAAATATCTATGCAGATAGTTGCATTCTAGTTCAGGGTGCCTGTATCTCATAAGTATTTTCCTGTATGTGTGCTTTGATGTTCTTGATATTTCATTTCATGTGATTAAATAGTATTGACATTTTCTAATTGTAAAAATATATATTTTTAAGCCTTATGATTCTGCAGATGACTGGTCTGAGCATATTAGCTCTTCTGGGAAAAAATACTACTACAATTGTCGAACAGAAGTTTCACAGTGGGAAAAACCAAAAGAGTGGCTTGAAAGGTAATTTGCTTTTAATCTAATTAAACATTATTTCTCTATCTTGGTTCTATAAGTTAATATCTTACAACATTAAACATTCTAATTTAGGTTTTTTATAGTGATACCCATCTACACTTTTTAGTTGGCAGTGGTTGATGGCCCCATCATGTTTTCCATAGTTTGTCTTTATTTTTATTTATTTATTTATTTTTTTGAGACGGAGTTTCGCTCTTGTTACCCAGGCTGGAGTGCAATGGCGTGATCTCGGCTCACCGCAACCTCCGCCTCCTGGGTTCAGGCAATTCTCCTGCCTCAGCCTCCCGAATAGCTGGGATTACAGGCACGCGCCACCGTGCCCAGCTAATTTTTTGTATTTTAGTAGAGACGGGGTTTCACCATGTTGACCAGGATGGTCTCGATCTCCAGACCTCGTGATCCACCCGCCTCGGCCTCCCAAAGTGCTGGGATTACAGGCTTGAGCCACCGCGCCCGACCTTGTCTTTATTTTTAAAAACAAAAAACGTGGCCAGTGCAGTGGCTCATTCCTGTAATCCCAGTGCTTTGGGAGGCCAAGACAGGAGGATTTCTTCAGCCCAGGAGTTTGAGGCCAGCCCTGGCAACATGGTGAGACCCTGTCTCTACAAAAAAGTTAGCTGTGAGTAGTAGCATGTACCTATAGTCCCAGCTACACAGGAGGCCGAGTTGGGAGGATTGCTTGAGCCTGAGAGGCGAAAGCTGCAGTGAGCCATGATGGTGCCACTGCAGTCCAGCCTGAGCAACAGAGCAAGATGATACCTCAAAAAAAAAAAAAGAAATTCTAGGACAGATAGACAACTGTCCACAAAGGCCTTGTGAAGAGTCAGTATAGTTAATATAATACTTACCTACATTTATGCAGAACTTTAATCGTTTTTATGATACCGTAATGTTTCTTTCATACGGAGAATGAAAACTACTGAGCTTTGGTTATGGCGTTAGTGGTATAATTTATTGATATGGTTTTGCTATTAGTGAGAAACATTAGTGTTCTGTTTGCTACATTCCATCTCCCACACCAGTTAAATTATGACCATGTTCATTTCTTTTGTTTTCTATATAACATTTGTTAGGCATTTGGCCAGGGCTGTTTATTATGGAGACTCATGCCCATGATGCAATTTTTATGTGTTTATCTTATTGTTTTATTTTTAGAGAACAGAGACAAAAAGAAGCAAACAAGATGGCAGTCAACAGCTTCCCAAAAGATAGGGATTACAGAAGAGAGGTGATGCAAGCAACAGCCACTAGTGGGTTTGCCAGTGGAAGTAGGTATTAATTTTTTTTCTTTGAAGTGTATGTTTGATTTATTCCTATTTTTCAAATCTGTGTCCATCATCATCTACATATGTAAATTAAAGTAAATAGAAACGTATATTCTTTTATGTTGGATTTATCCCCCACCCTCCACCATTTTGGTCCCTGAAAAGGGAAGATATATACAGTAGAGTAGTACACATCTGTGTTTCCCACTACCAATTATGGCTGTGATGGAGTTGAATTGCAAGCATATCAAATGTTATGTTTTGGATTGGTTTCTCTTGATCCCCCCAAACAGGAGCTTTCTCTCCCACCCTACCCTCCTGTGCTTAAGTTGTGTCCTGTTAAACTGGAGACTCATCTCACTGGGTTTTAGTCTAATAATTGAATCATAGCCATACACAGTAGCACCATAGCTACTGGTTTTTTATGTTACCAGTGAGTAACTTGTTTATCCTTGTATTTGGAAATTAATTTCACCATGATCATAGATCTATATAATATCTCTATTCTGAATTTCCACACAATTTAAAAATGTCTATTAGAAAACTTACACCATTTTGTTTTAAGGTACTCTTCATCTGTAATTCAAACTCAGTGTTCTTCTGAGGCCAAATTTTGTGCTAGGGAGACAATTTTGGATAACACACATTTGTTTTGTAATTCATTCTCCAAATTTGAAGCTTTTTTTAAAGGTACTCTTTCCACTGGCTTCCCTTATCTTGAATAAAATTTACTCCTGGTGCCGTGGCTAATGCCTGCTGCAATCCCAGCCCTTTGGGAGGCCAAGACAGGAGGGTGGCTTGAGGTCAAGATTTTGAGACCAACCTGAACAGCATGACAAGACCCAGTGTCGACAAAATTAAAAATTAACCACCCAGCTATGGTCCAGCAATTTGGAGGCTGAGGCAGGAAGATGACTTGAGCCCAGGAGTTTGGGCCTGCAGTGAGCTTGTGATCATGCCACTGCACTCTAGCTGGCAACAGACTCTGTCTCAAAAAAATTAAAAAATTTAAATGCCACATAGATTTCTCGGGTTCCTTTTGCAATTTTGAGAAGAATTTCAAGGTGATGTTTTCTGGGAACTCTTAGACTTCAGTATTTCAGTCCTGCTTCTGTAACTCAAACCAAAAAGTCGGGGGTATGTTTGGTCTCGGAAGGGATTATTGAGTTTTTGATGGGAGAAAATATTTAAGATGAAACAGTAACAAACATAGATCTGCAGGATTAAATTTTAAATATTAAATTTTTATATTAGTGAAATTATATATAATGTTTAATGATATAAAGTACTGAAGTTAGGAAATAAAAGAACATTGAATTTTGAGATAACTTAGATTCTAGTCCCATTTCTTTTTATATCTTAATTAACTGACTTCTGTCAAACAATTAAAAATGAGACAGGATTTCCACTTGAGGTAAATGAGTTGCACCCAACTTGTGGGCTTTTTGAACAAATTGCAGGGGGAGGAGATGCACAGAAAATGAGTGACAGATAAATATAAAAATAACTTCTTTTTTCTTCATGAATTCAAAAGTAAGCCATATTTGTGAATGGAAATGTAAAATGTTGTAATTCCATGACCCAAGAACATTTTGGAATGTATACTTTTTTCTGTGTGCATATAAAAGTGTATACAAATTATATATGTATGTATGCCAAAAATGGGATTCTGTATTACTGTTTTTACTTGTTCTTTTATTCAGTAATGTATCAGATATGTTTTTATGTCCTTTTATAATTCTGAATTTGTTATATTGATGGCATAGGTATACCTTCATTGATAAATAATCCCCTATCAGTGAGTACTTAGGTTTTCAGCCTTTTCCTACTGTAAACAAGATTATGATTCATATCTGCCCACTTGTATGATTACTGCCTTCAGTGAAATTCCTAGATAGGCAATTGATGAGTCAGTGGGTCTGTGGTTAGTTGAAATGTAGTCATGTATCACACTTTGAGTTTCGGTAATGTTTGAGAGAGAACCTTAGCTGTGTTGCTTTTTTTAATACTTGGTCAACTTAGTTATATTTGGTGTAGTAGTAATAAAGTCAGTAAGCCATTGAAGTGTTTAACTTAGTCTGTCCAAAATATATTGACAGAGTGTTCCCTTGTGTTCAGTATATTGGTGTTTGTGTAGAGTATGGCTTAAAGCTTGTTCTTGACTACGACTAAAAGAACTGTAGGGGTTGTCAGAGGGGCAAGGTTTGGGAAGATTTTTACATGTAAAGAAGTAAAGTAGGTTTTAGTAACATTTTTTGGTTTTGTTTTTTTGCAGTGTATTAAGTGTTTGCAAAATGCTAAAATATTTTAACCAAGGCCAAGCACGGTGGCTCATGCCTGTAATCCCAGCACTTTGGGAGGCCAAGGCAGGTGGATCACCTGAGGTGTTAGGAGTTTGAGACCAGCCTGGCCAACATGGCAAAACCCCGTCTCTACTAAAAATATAAAAATTAGCTGGGTGTGGTGGTGTGTGCCTATTAGTAATCCCAGCCACTTGGGAGGCTGAGGCAGGAGAATCGCTTGAACCTGGGAGGCAGAGGTTGCAGTGAGTGAACTGAGATCATGCTGTAGCACTTTAGCCTGAGCAACAGAGTGAGATTCTGTCTCAAAAAAAAAAAATTAAAATGTTTTAGCAGGAATATTCTCCACAACTTGGATATTGAAAATTATATGGGTAAAATTCCTAGTTTGCTTTTAACTGCTACTGAATTTTTTTTATTATTGCAAACCTGTGCTTTATATGGTGATGGCTCTGTGTTTAGAGAAACCTTGCTTAGGGTTTCTCAACAGAAGCACTAACGACATTTTGGGTGAAGTAATTGTTTGTTATGGGAGGCTTTCCTGTTTTGTAGGTGGTTGCACACCATAACTGGCCTCTCCTCACTAGATGCCAGTAGCATACCTCTCCTTTCTCCAGTCAGGAAAGGCAAAGCACCACCCTCTGGGAGGGTGGCAAACAGTCATTGCTTTAACTGTGTTTATCCAGAGTTGTAAGTATAGAAAGCTGTTACAGCTATAGCGTCCCCTGTTTCTGTAATGCTGTTGCCTTTTTTGTTTTTTAACTTATAACTGTTAGAAGTATCATCCTTAATTTTCATTGGAGTGCATACACTTCATACATTTTGACTAGCCATACAAAGCTGAAAGGAAAGTTTCTTGGTTGAGGAAATAAAAATTGTATATAGGGGTTGGGCATGATATTATTCCTATTATGAATGCCCCTAAAGGTTTCTGTTTTAGTAGTATCCTCAGTGTAGGCAGAAACTGTAGAATAAAATTTTTAAAATTTTATGTTCATACAAGTTGATAGCTTACTGATACGTTACCATCATACAACAGATGTTTGTATTCTGTTCATTTTTGTAAATTTTTACTTATAACACTGAATTTTATATATTAAGTCATTGTCGAAAGACCTTATGTTTTGATGTGATTGACTTTCTGGGTAGTATTCTGGTACATTTTGCTGTGGTGTAACATGTAGTGGTTGTGTACTGACAACTTTAAAACTGACTTATAGTTTGAGTGTTCCTCCTTCGTTGTCTTGTCTTGGTCTTTACAATTGGAGGAGCTGTTAATTGGAAAAAAAATACAATAATCAACAGAGGGAGCATCGCTTTAGTAAAATTATTACATGTTACATGGTTGGATTTTAGGCTGTTTCTCTCCTTGGAGGTTATTTTAATTCTTTAGTTGTCAATTGGAATGTTATAATTTAGATTGTACACTTCGAATGAACTTTAACATGATCGTTGAAAGTTTCCTTCCTTTGTACTGTTTTGTGGAATCATGGTGTTAGAATTTAAATTGTTGGTAGATTTTAAACTGATTTCAGTATTTCTGAGCTTAAAGTGTTTTTGTGGCTTTAAATTGGAAGATTTGTTTTTAATATACCTAGTGATAAGTAGATATTTCTGACTACGCTCCAGGTGTTGGACTTCTATTTTCAGATAGCATTATGCATTATGATTTTATTACTAACTCTGGTATTTGTAGCATTATTAAAAATACTGCAGAACTTCAGTCATCTTAAAATGATTTCATTTAAGCCTTAGTATAAACTACTTTCGAGGCAACTAATTAGCCACCTTAGTATTCAAAAAGACCAGGCTAATAAAGCTAATATTCTTTTGCAGTTGAACCACTGTGAATAATTGAATTATTAAATTCTGTGACCCATAGTGTAGAAGAATGAAGCATTTACCTTTTTTGCTTTTAAAACTTTTTTTAAATTTTATGAGTATGGTATTACAATTCCATGTTTTTTTTTTTTTTTTTTTATGTTTTGTTTGAACTACAGTGTGATTCTAAGGAATCCTAAAAAAATGTGTAGCCCCCTTGAAATACAAGTATAGATTAATATTTATAGTTGAGGAAAAACTCCTCTTCTTCCAGTATTGCATATTTACATGCCAGTGGTAAAACTGCAGACACTAACTGGGTTTGCAGTTTTATAAAAGGATATATAAGTACAAGTATGTTGCTAAATTAGCTGATGTTAAAGGTAGGATTCTAACGTAATCTTTTTTCTTCCCCCTTCTGTCATTCGAACATCTGTTTTTTCGAACTGTGAACTAAAGTGGAAGACAAGCATTCCAGTGATGCCAGTAGTTTGCTCCCACAGAATATTTTGTCTCAAACAAGCAGACACAATGACAGAGACTACAGACTGCCAAGAGCAGAGACTCACAGTAGTTCTACGCCAGTACAGCACCCCATCAAACCAGTGGTTCATCCAACTGCTACCCCAAGCACTGTTCCTTCTAGTCCATTTACGCTACAGTCTGATCACCAGCCAAAGAAATCATTTGATGCTAATGGAGCATCTACTTTATCAAAACTGCCTACACCCACATCTTCTGTCCCTGCACAGAAAACAGAAAGAAAAGGTATGCCATTATTACTAGATGCTGCACGTTGAACTATAGTTTCTACGTTTCTTATATATTAATTACATTATTTCCTTTGGCTTATAAGACTTTATTATAAATTTTTTTTAAAGTCTTTTAGAATGTTTCTATGTAGAGTTAGGTCTAGAGTTAGTAATATCTAGCGCTTTTTCTTGAATTTATAACTATCCAGCCTCAGAACTGTTTCTTGCCTCTGAATTAAGTCAAGTGCTCAATTTATAAAAATAATGGTTTAAGTAACTTGTCGAAGTCAAATAACTGTCCCTTCAGTTTTCTATTTTTTTTGTGATAATTGTCTTGACAGTTGAGTTTATAAATCGTCTGTTTTCTCTTAATATTTAATATGAATAGAGATATTTTAAAACTAATTTCTTTATAACATTTCATTATTGGTTTCAGTTTGTGATTTAAAAATTAAGTTGTGAGTCATAAGATAAGGAGTGTTAATGTCTGAATTGGACTTTAAGTCTGAAGAGTGGAAGTTAAACATTGCAACCCAAATTGTGTTTATCCAACTCAGTGTCAATAATCAAAGCATGTTCAGAAAGTTACAGAAAAATTGTGAGAACAGCTACTTGGAAGGTGACACACAACATAAGCAATGTGATGAGATTTGTATAGACCATTCACAATCCCAAACTTGTACTTTATAGTATGTTTTAACAATCTAAGCAAATTAAAACACAGAAATTGTCACAGGTAGACCCAGTAGCAGACCATTAGTAAGTGTTGAGGTACTTTTAAATGTTCTGTGGGTTAGGAGAGGCTTGATTCATTAATTCACATTGATTTAATTTGTTGACAAAGGGCTCAGATAGTTGGATTTCTTTGTTTCTGGTTTCTTTTCTTGAACTACAGTGTGATTTTAAAGAATCTTAAAAAAGAACTTGTAGCCCCCTTGAAATCTAGAATAATATAGATTAATGTTTATAGTTGAGCAGAAACTCAACTATAAATAACATGTTATTTAAAATTTCCTTATATTACATGTTATATGCATGTAATTTGAATTTTCCTTGTTATTAAACCGTATACTTTAGTATATATATTATGCAGTACATAGTGTCAGATGAATGCTTGTTCCAAATGTCAAATTCGGTAAAGATGATTTGTACTAAAATTCATACATATCATGTCAGATTTTATCCTGTGACAGAATTAAGTTTGCACAGAGAAATACTGAGGGATGAAATCTGAATTAATGCTATAGTTAATATATTTTCCATAGGACATTTTGTTTGTTTTTTTTTTTTTTTTTTTACTTCCTATAATTCTGACAATTTGCTCACAGAAAATTTTACTTAAAAAATCTGTCAGTTAAAATTCTGATGATCCTTTAAAAGTATTTATCCCATTTTACCTTTGTCCATTTAACACATTTTAACTCCTTTTTGAAATTCTTTTTCTGGCTCTGTGTTACTGCTCTCCTTCAGTTTCCTAGTTGTGTTCCTTCCTGCTTCTTACATATCTGTATCTTAGCCTGTTCCTTGGTAGTCATTTTGTTACTGTCATGACTACCAAATCTTTAGTTCTGGTTCACACTTAACTTATCTACTTACCTTCTGTAAACTCTTAGTATTTGTTACGTATCCTCAGATACAATGTGTCCCTGATTTCTTCCTTTCCCACAATTTATTCTTAGATTCACTGTAATTGACAGCACTGTTCTCCCTAAGTTTGCCTTATTCTTAAACATTCTCACCCACCCACCGATTGACAAATCTTGGGTTCTTTGTCCTAGCACTTACTGAAATTTGATCCCTCCCTCCCTCCTCCCCCTTCCCCTCTGTCAATTGTAAAAGTATTTTGTTTCATTTACCGAAATTCAGATAGTCTCTCTCTGTTTGTTAATTTGTAAAAATCACTGTATTGCTCAGACTGGTCTCAAACTTTTGGCCTCAAGCAGTCTTCTGACCTTGGCCTCCCAGTGTGCAGGGATTACAGGTATGAGCCACTGTGCCTGGCCAGTCTCTCTTAAAATAATCTTCTGATTATCTTCTTACCTAGTCTACCCACTTATGGTAGCGTCATTTTATACAATTTAAATTGAATTGTGTTAGTTCCTTGCTTAGAAACTTACAGTGGTTTTTTAATATCAAAATGATAAAGTCCATACTTTTTAGTAGATTATAGCAAGCACTTGACAGGATGGTTGCAGTCTTGTTACTAGTTTGATCTCCACCTGTTTCGCCCTTAATTCTCTGTAATTCGTCTGTTGCAAACTTGGACATTTCTTGGGACTTGCCGTTATCTTTTCTGTCCTGAGCTTTTGCTAAATAGGACATGTTCTTTCTTTCATTGCTGTCCTATTGAATCCAATACTGTTTCATTACAACACTTAAAACATTATAATTTCAGTTTTTTCCATTAGATAATATCCTCTCTAGGGCTCAGCATTATGTTTTAATGTATTTCATACTTTGTTAACCTTCTTCTGTACTTTGTTCACCTTCTAACCCTTCCCTCCATGTAGTTTGATGCTAATTGTCTTATATTTATTTTAGTTTATTCCTTAAAACAAAACTGTGAGGGAAGGTAGTATCTCTGTCGCAGAAATGAAGAGCTAAACATTGCCCTAGTTCAAACGTGGTATTAGAGGCAGCTTCTCCACAACTCTGGTCTTTCCTCAAAACCATATGTAATGAAAGACGTAACATACACCACATCTATGTCAATTTGGACTCTCGTAATTTAAATTTTTTGACAGAGTAGATTAGAGTTTAAATTAAGGGTTGATGATCCAAATCAGGTTGCTCTGTTGGTCTTAAGCACTAATAGTATAGTTGAACTGTGTCGAAAGATGTCAGTGTTGGAGGCTGTGAGAGCAGAGTCTTTGTCTTTCTTAACCACTGCTCTATTCCTAGTGCTTGACAAATACTAGGCAGTGTGTAAATACTGGTTGTAGATGGATGCCTGTACAACAGTGTGTAAATATTTGTTGTAGATGGGTGCCTATACAACAGTGTGTAATATTTGTTGTAGATGAATGCTGTACGAATAGGTGTTGAGAGTTGGGGGAGCACTTGCATTGGTCATGGTTTAAAAAAGTATTTGAGGAGAAAGAAGTGTGTGTATGTGTTATGCATCTGACTAAAGCATACCAGCAGTGAATTTAGATCTGTTTGATGCCAGTGTGTCATTTGAGAGAAAGAACCTAAGGTGAACTCAATGTTTGTGCCTGCTTGAATGGTCAGAGAAAGCTGCAGAGCTCTTTACGTCTGCAGAGAACAGTCTTGATGTTAGGTAGAGTGAAACAAGGGAGTGAGGTGACCCCGTTTAGGTCTATATTTATTTGTTAGGGTAACATTTGACCATCTATGTACGATCACTTTACTGTAAACCCTCTAACAAATAGAGAAATTCTGATACACCAAAAAAATATAAAACTGAATTTTATCAGTTGGCACCCCAATGGCCATTTTAGGCCTGCTCTAACTCTACCATCTTTTCCAGATTTGTGAAAAGACAAAATAGGAGACATGGGCCCTTGTTGTTTGCTATGACTAGGTTAAGTTTCAGGAGAGTTTAAACCTTTTTCAACAAGTTCCTTATTTAATAATTGAGAATTATGATTTATTAGCAGAGAGAAATTTGAAAACAAAGTGATCACAGAGTTAGACCTATTTAGTAACCTCAAGCTGGCTCTCAGTATGGACATGTGTAAATAGTCACATGCTCTTATGCTAGTGCCATATGCAAGGGGCAGTAGACTAGTCCAGGATAGACTAGTACTAATTAATATGAGGTGTGACTCAGTCACTTGAGGTAAAATTCCCTCTGTTTTTATGCTGTCTGTAGACTAAATGACAATTGCGTGAACCCAAAAACCTCAGTATGTGTTAAAGTTAGTCTCCTATAGCTGATGTAGATGGTCATTAACTGGCAGTGGTAGTGAGCCAACTTCAGCACTCAGTTGTTTTGCTTTAAAATAATTTTTAGAAAGATTGGCCACGGTTATTCAAATATTTATTGAATAATCGAATACATAGTGTAGGAATATAGTCTTAGTCGCTAAGTTTAAGTTTAGTCAACTTACTGATAAAAAGAATATTAGGAAATATTGTTTGTAATTTGACAGTAAGGAAGATGTTCATCAAGACCCAAATGGATTTGTCCTTTTAAAAATTAATATATTTGACCACATGTAAGACATTTTAAATTTCTTTATGGAAAGTACAGTAAACAAAAGTTGAAAGATAAATATCAGATATGAGAAAATACCTGCAGCATATTTGCAAGATTCATTAAAGATACATTAATTCATACAAAGCATTATGAAAAAGACAATCCAGTAGAACAGTGGACATAGACTATGAACAGAAAATTAGAGAAGGGCAATTGCACCATATTCAAAAATTCACTGAGAATGGATCAAAGACCTAAAGTTAAGAACTAAAACATTAAGACTTAGAAGAAAACGAAATCTTCATGGTATTGGATTTGGCCATGATTTCTTGAAATATGATACCAAAGCACAGGCAACAAAGAAAAAAATAGACACATTGAACTTCATCAGTATTAAAAACTTGTGCATCAAAGAGAGTGGAAAATGCAACTCATAGAATGCAAGAAAATATTTATAATCATATATGTGATAAGGGATGAATGACAATATGTAGAAGTCCAATTCAACCACGTAAAACAGCCCAGTTCATAAATGGGCAAAGGACTCGAATAAACATTGCTGCAGAGAAGACATTTTGGTGGCCAGTAAGCACATGAAAAGATGCTCAACCTCATTAGTCATTAAGGAAATGCAAGTCAAAAATCATAATGAAATATCACTTAATACCCATTAGGATGACTATTATAATTTAAAAATGGAAGGAAGTAACAGGTGTTTTGGAGGATGTGGAAGAACTGAAACCCTTGTACATTATTGGTGGGAACATAAAATGCAGCATCTCTGGAATATAGTTTGGCAGTTCCTCAAAAAGTTAAACATAGAATTACGTGTACGATCCAGCAATTCCATTTCTAGATATATACCCAAAAGAAAGGCAGGGACTCAAACATGCTTACATGCATGTGTTCCTAGTAATTATTCACAATAGACAAACATTAGGTAGAAACAAGTGTTCATCAACAGATGAAAGGATACATTGTGATACATAGACATAACAATACCGTATTCATCCTTCAAAGGGAGTGACATTCTGATACATGCTACGTGTATGAACTTTGAGACTATTACATGAAATGAAATAAGGTAGACACAGAAGGACTCATATTTTGTGATTCCACATATACAAGGGTACCTAGAATGGGCAAATTGGTACAGACAGAAAGTAGAATAGTAGTTCCCAGGGACTGGTGGGTAGTACCCAGGGTGAGAGTGGGTATTAAGTTTCTGTTTGGGAAGATGAAAATGTTTTGGAGATGTATAGTGGTGATAGTTGCACAGAAATGTGGATGTGCTTAAAAGTATACCCAGAATACTTTACTTACAAGAATCAGTATTCTTGTAAAACAGTTAAAATAGTAAATTTGATGCTGTGTATACTTTACCAGGATAAAAACAATGGAAGAGAAAGATTGCCAGTACATGCTGAAAATTAACATTACTATGAGGACATTTTTTACTCTTGAGATTAGTGACAACAATTGAATGTTGGGAAGTAGAGTATGTGGGAGTGTGTAAGTGGGTTCTGCTAGCGTGGGATGTCACTTTAGCAAAGTCTATTAGAATTTGTTTAGCTTTTATATGTATTAACATGAAGATTTTCTCAGTTGAATAAAAAGGTTGAAAAAGATACTATCTTTGTTATAATCAACATATTTATGTGCATTTATAAATGCGTTGAGTGCTAGAAAGATACATGAATAAAAATACTCATGAATTTAAAAATTAAATGACAATCACACTAAGATTTATAATAGGTGTTGTCACCTACCTACTCTATGTTTTTTTCCTACGACACTTACATACCTCTTCATAATCTGCTCCGTGTCTCCCATGTAACACCACTGTTGCAAAATAAAGCAGGCTGCCTTTGTAGCAATGATTTGAGCTTCACACATTCCCATGTCCTGCTTAGTATTACAGCAGCTGTCAAGACACCTCAGGAAAGTAATGATTAGAAGTACACTTATTACCAGTATCATTTAGATCTTACTGTATATTGAAAAGGAGTTGAGATACCAGAAAAAAAGGTCAGACATAACGTTTGACTTCATGCTCTTACAGTGGTTTGCAAGAGTACCTATAAGAAGAGTTGAAGTGATAATATTTTAAACCCTAGAAGGAGGTTATAGCAACAGATTTTTATGCGTCGAGTCTTTGGTAGGTTGGTCACCCTACTCCCCACCCACCCATCAACCCCCCGCCCCCTCAGCCCCAGCAGAATTTGGAAATACAAGGGAATAATTTGTAAATAGAAAGCATTAAGAGGTTTTGTCTCTTAAAGTAAATATACACAATTTAAAATGAAATGGTGACATTTATGGCACACATCAAATAATTGGTCAGAGATACATCACAAGTCACAGAAATGTCAAATGGGAGAGTGAGGGAAAGTTTAAAATAGCTTAGGAAGAGATCACAAAATATCCTTTAAAAGATCATAGGCACACACAAGTCAACACTAGAGCTAAAACCAGATATTATTCCATTGCCAAAGACTGATGATGAAAGACCATTTAAAGCAGGAGTGTCCAATCTTTTGGCTTCCCTGGGTCACATTGGAAGAAGAAGAACTGTCTTGGGCCACACATAAATACACTAATGGTAGCTGATGAGCTTTTAAAAGAAATCACATGTTTTAAGAAAGTTTATAGATTTGTGTCGGGCCACATTCAAACCCGTCCTAGACAGCATGCGGCCCATGGGTCATGGGTTGGACAAGCTTGCTTTCTAGTAGCCTAGGTTTAATCTTTAGTGCTTGGATAAGTTTGCATTCAAACAATGAGAGTAGGGCTGATAACTCTTAAAGAACAGAAGAATGCATTGAACTGATTTTGTAATGAGAAACGCTACATTCTCTCTTTTATTTAAGTTCATTCTTTGTGCTTAGCTATTTTCAAAGATGCACATTTTGTTTATGTTCAGTTTGATGTAAACATGTAAAACATGTTATAAGCATATTAGCCTCACATCCTTAGAAATTAGCTTAAAGGGTTTCAGACAAATGAAAGTGTTAATTACAATTAGATATTTGTGTACTAAAAGTACACTGATTTTTAAAAATTATTCCAAAGTTTTTTTGCCTTGTGTTTACAAAAGGTGGTTTGAGTTATTTTATAAGATTATTTAAAATAAGTTTAAGTTAAATTTGTCTCTCTATACTGTTAAGCTTCATGAATATAGCATAAAACGAGCTATTCATCATTTCCTTTGACTGTTAGAGGTGAAAGCTTAAGGCCTACCTTCCCAGCATTATCAGTTTTGTTTTTTTTTTTAATTTGTTTGACGCATTTAGAAGTTAAATGTGAGTGCACATGTACATGCTCTTGTTACCTGTATTGCAGAATGCTGTCATTAACTGGCATCCAGGCAACAAATATACGTTGATGCCATTTTGGTACCAAGTCCTATTTTCTACCAGGGCTACAGAAAAAAGTACAACAAGGCTGGGCATGGTGGCACATGCCTTGTAATCCCAGCACTTTGGGAGGCTGAAGTGCGCAGATCACTTGAGGCCAGGAGTTTGAGACCAGCCTGGCCAACATGGCAAAACCCCATCTCTACTAAAAATACAAAAAATTTGCTGGGCGTGGTGGCGCCCACCTATAATCCCAGCTGAGGCAAGAGAATCAGTTGAACCGGGAGGCAGCCATTGCAGTGAGCCAAGCTTGTACACTGCACTCCAGCCTGGGTCACAAAGAACAACTGTATCTCAAATAAAAAGGGGAGGGGAAGGGGTACAGCAAAATTTCTCTCTCGAGGAAGCTCATGTTCCTAATACAAAGGAGGGCTAATAAATGTAACAGAAGATACTAATATGCTAGATTTGAATAAGGGCACTCCAAACAAAGAGGAGGGGCACCCAACCAACACTTTAAATGTAAAACTTCTACCTTTATAATATTTCAGTGATTAAAACTACCTCTCAGAAGAGCGTTTTATGTTTTGTATTAATTATTAAACTCAGCCATGAGTATTGTACATGTAGACTGAGGCATGTAACGTAAGAGGCATGTCACGTAAGAAATACGTAAATAACTTGCAGCATGCTTTAGAAGGACGTTTTTATGTGTGTCTTTGGTTTGGGGGAGTGGAGCAATAAAAAAAAGTATAAATATAACATGCTGAAGACCTGCCTGGAAAAAAGATTTTGCTTCTGTCCTTGATCGTAGTCAGTTCTCCACATTGTGCTGTATTTTTTTCAGTTTTGCTTTATGTTTTCTTTTGTTTGTTTTTAAAGTTAAAAGGAACCTTGGAGGTTCTCCAGTCTACTTTGGCATAAACACCAAGTAGTGCCAGAATCACACATAGAACTTTTACAAGTTGTTAGATATGCCCAGGCTTCCCCAGTTTCAATAGATGTGGCTTGGAGCCCAGGTATCTGTTTCATTTTGTTTTTTAACTTTAGAAGTGATTCTGATGAGCAGTCTGTTGAGAAAAATCAAACCTTTTCATAGAGAAATTCTGGGCTTCAGAGATGTCACTTGCCCAAGAGTCCCATAAATATTAAGTAGGATCAACTGGTTTCCACACTACTCACCTATAATTCTCCAAAACTACAGAAGAAGTCTGTCGTTGGGGTAAATAAACTTATTGAGTAGAAATTAAGGATGTTTTTGTTGTTCTTTGTTAATGGTGATGTGTATTTGTTTTCTGTTTTGGAGTATTTTTCTTTTTGCTTAGCTTGATGGACAACACTGAAGGATTTTTAAGCCCTTCTGTTAATTTTTCATGTCTCTGATAGATTTGGCAGCATCAAAAAAAATTGTGAACACCTTGCACTTTCTTCTCCAACTTGTTTCCGTTACTAAAAGCAGAAGAAAATTTACGGAAATAACAAATAATGAGGATGATTTCACAGGGATATTAGTACTAGTTCAATTCATGCAGTAAGTAGAAATATAGAGCTTATTTCATTATGAATATTAATCAGGATGCCCCAAAGTTGTATGTGAAGGAACCTTTACGAGGGATATGATCTGGAGAATACTGCTACTGTATTCTGTAATTGATTGCCCCATAAAATACAATGGCTGACAGCAGTTTTTTGGTTTTTTTATAGACAGTGCCTCACTCCCATTGCCCAGGCTGGATTGCAGTGTCTCAATCACGGCTTACCGCAGCCACAACTCCCATGGCTCAGGTGATTCTCCCACCTCAGTTTCCTGAGTAGCTGGGACCACAGGTGCAGGCCACCATACCTAGCTAATTTTTTGTACTTTTAGTAGAGACAGAGTTTTGCCATGTTGCCCAGGCTGGTCTTTTTTTTTTTTCTTTTTTTTTCTCTCTTTTTTTTTTCTCAGGCTGGTCTTGAACTCCTGGGCTCTAGCAGTCATTCGCCTCACAAAATGTTGGGATTATAGGCATGAGCCACCATGTCCATCCGGCAGCAGAATTTTCACAAGGAAAACATTTATCATTTTATTCAAGTTTCTTTATGCTTGTCTATGAATCCAGAACAGCAGAGCTGAAAATAATAGGTAGTCTGCTGGATTCAGGTACCCTCCTTTAAAAGTGTATACCTTACACAAATAAAAATATCTTAGTCCTTCTGAGTTCATCATGGTTAATCAACACATTTTTGAAATGTACTTAAATGAGCTATGAGAGCCACGCTTTAGAGAGCTGTTATTCCTAGTTCTTTCGACCATTATAATAGTGTAAAAAGACCGATAGTAGAGTCTGTTTTCAGTAAACTTGCTAGTACTGTATACAGGATCTTGAAAGTCTTACATAGGTCGTTCTAGTTTTGTGCTAAAATACAAAAATGCTATTATGATAGTCGTTTATTGTTTCTCCTGGTTTACATATG
The DNA here is from genome assembly GCF_030222135.1 of Aotus nancymaae. Lineage (NCBI taxonomy): Eukaryota > Metazoa > Chordata > Mammalia > Primates > Aotidae > Aotus > Aotus nancymaae. The sequence continues at coordinate 6,850,036 of NW_026988492.1, read as the reverse complement.
TCAAGAGTTTCTCTGTGGGTGTGCCCGTAAAGGGGAATTACTGGGTCATGCAGTGTTTGTATCTTTAAATTTTCTAAATAATGCCAAATTACTTTCCAATGTGATAGTATCAATTTATTATCCACCAGAAATGTAAAGTAAATGTTGTCATTAGTCTTTGTCAACATTTGGTATTGTCTGACTTTTAAGTTTTTCATTATGGTCAGTGTAAAGGGATATGTTGCTTTATTTTACATTTTCCTGATTTTTAATGAAGTTGAGCATATTTTTTTTCATTTCCTAGGCATTCAAGTTCCTTCTTTGAAATAACTTTTTATATCTTCCATACATTTTTCTGTTGGACACTTTGTCTTTTTTGATTTTTAGAGGTTCTTTAAATAGTCTGATTAAAAGTACTTCAAATAAAATTGTTTTTGCTTTTTGTAACTTTATAAATCTTCTGCTTGGTGTTACAGATATCTTTCTCTGTTTTCCTATAATAGTTTTAAGACTTAAATACCTATATAAAAGTTCATTCTATCTTAAATTGGCTTTGTTTTAGATGTAAGTTTTTGTATTTGGCATATGTCCTGCTAGCAGTGTTCTATTTCTTCAGGATATGGAATCTGCAAGATTTATGTTATTGGCTTGTCAAATACTATTAACAGTGCTCTTAGGGCATTGATTACAGTTACACTGAATCTATATAAATAATTTGAAACAACAGCTTTCAAATAATTTTCCATGCATATTTCATACATCCTTTATTTCTAAATACTATGAGGTGGGTTGTCTTTACTATTAAACTGTCCTTTTTAATTTTAATAATCTTTAAATGAAACAGAAATAGCTCATTGCCTTATTGAATTACAAAAGAGAAGTACGTAGTTATAAAACTCAGTTATTAAGTATAAAAGTCTCTTATTCATCTTATCTTTAGCCCATTCTGGGTGTAACCACCTTGGTGTACCTATCCTGATTTGTATTAAGACCAATGTCATATTTAGGTAGGTTGTTACTGTGGCCATAAACATTTTTCTGCCTTAGTTTGTGAGATAAATTAAGTCCTATAGAGTTATATTGTCCCTTTATCCTAATGGAAACTTGTTTGAATGTGTGGTTAATAGATAATTGTGTTTGAGATAGCATTGCTGGTAGACAGAGATTGGTACTTTCAAATCAGATATGCGTATGGCTTACCAGGTTTTATGGTTTCAAGTTACCTAACCTTTTTTGTTCAGCCTTCTCACCTGTGAAATAGGGTGAGAAATGCCTAAATCATTATTCTCATCACTTGGATGTTTACTGAGCATCCTCTATGTGCTCCAGTGTAAGGGTTAAATGAGATTACTTGTGTTGTGTTAGGTGCCTGGCACATGAGAGATGTTCTTTGGATGTTTGTTCCAGTTTTCTCTATTCAAGTAACTTTTCAGGCTTACTATCTTTTTATTTAGAATCTACATCAGGAGACAAATCCGTGTCACATTCTTGCACAACTCCTTCCACGTCTTCTGCCTCTGGACTGAACCCTACATCTGCACCCCCAACATCTGCTTCTGCAGTCCCTGTTTCTCCTGTTCCACAGTCACCAATACCTCCATTACTTCAGGACCCAAATCTTCTTAGACAATTGCTTCCTGCTTTGCAAGCCACGCTGCAGCTTAATAATTCTAATGTGGACATATCTAAAATAAATGAAGGTAAATCTTCATAACTTTTTAAAATTTATTTGGATTGTGCAAAATTATGTAAGTAGTAAAATCTCCAGTTTAAGAATGGTCTTAGTTTTCTTTCGAAGTTTATAGTTGAACTTTTTTTTTTTTTTTTTTGGAGTTTGGAATTTATATCCCCTATAGTTTAAGACCATTGGTAGTATAATTGAATTAGTGGTGCTTGGATCTTGTGTATATTTTTCAATATTTGTTACATGTCTGGTAGTTACTGGTGATAAGCCATTCTATGTACTTAATGTGTATGGTGATATTTTACATAAAAACAATGGAGCATTTGTTGGAATTGGTACAAAAACTTCTGCTATGTTTCTAAAAACCTGTATTAATAATTACTTAGAATATTTAAAATATACTAATTACTAGAAAAGTAGGAATTCAGGTAACTACTTAAAATACTTTTTAAAAATACTGAGAAAGGAGGAGATAGGTACTAGATAAGATACTGTCTTTTCTTCCTTGTCAGTTGCATTATTTAATTCTAGTCTTGCTTTCCAGTAGTGCTACTTAACGTTTCAGAATATTTAGGTAGCCACCTTGAAAAAGTCTGAATAAAATTAGATGTAGTTTTAATTTGGAAACTATTCAGTTTCACGCATTAATTCCTAAGAGCATTGCAAAATTTTCTGTTGAAAATGATCAATTTTTAGGTCGAAGTGGGTGGATCGCCAGAAGTCAGGAGTTTGAGACCAGCCTGACCAAGATAGTGAAACCCCATCTCTACTAAAAATACAAAAGTTAGCCAGGCATGATGGCACATGCCTCTAAATCCTAGCTACTTGGGAGGCCGAGGCACAATAATCACTTGAACCCAGGTGGCGGAGGTTGCAGTAAGCCAAGATCATGCCTCTGCACTCCAGCCTAGCTGACAGAGCAAAACTCCATCTCAAAATAAAAAAAGAAAAAGAAAATGATCAATTTTTGTGTACCTTTTCACATAATATACCTGAAAGTAGTGTTAAGTGGTTAAGTTCTTAATCCTAAAAATAAAGCTATTCTCAGGCTAGTTGGTCATTAGTCTGTTCTTACTGTCCTTAATTTTTTTGTATTTTATTCTCAAACCATGCGGTTCTCTTTTGTGGTAGGTAAATGTTTCACTTAGGCAGAGTAGGGCTTTTAAATAATTTGAGGAGGCCAGGTGCAGTGGCTCATGCCTATAATCCCAGCACTTTGGGAGGCTGAGGCCAGTCGACCACTTGAGCCCAGGAGTTTGAGACCAGCGTGGGCAACATGGTGAAACCCTATCTCTACTAAAAATACAAAAAATTAGCCGGGCGTGGTGGTGAACGCCGGTAGTTTCAGCTACTTGGGAGGCTGAGGTGGAGGATAACCTAAGCCTGGAAGGTCAGGGTTGTGAGGAGCTGTGATTGCACAACCCTGTCTCCAAAATAAAGAAATAGTTGAGGAAATAATAGTTAATGTCAGTAATAAAATATCTTATGCATGAAAAATACGTGGTATTTCTAAATACTCACTTTTTTGTATCCATTTTTAGATTATTGGGGTGGATGTTGATAGAGGATTTGAATGGCCAGCTTGTATAAAAAAGGCAACCACATGAAATAGCAACCATTTATCCAGTTAATTCCAAAAAGCATACTGAGCACTCACATGTGAATAGGTTTCTAACGTAATCCGAAGTTCCTGTGAACACTCTTTAAGTCTCACTCATAGAGAGCCTTTGTTCAGGTGATCATCTTAATTTATTAGTGTAAAAGAAACTCTGTTGGTTTACCTTTATTGTAAACCCATTAAGTTTCTTCTCTGCCTCAGATCATTTAAATCTTGGGACCCATTGTAATACACCTATCCAGTAGGTTATTTTGAGAGTTCTAGTTTGAAATATTCCAGTTTCTCCTGGGTTCTCTTCCTTATCAGGTTGTTACTGATGCCACATAAGCCTCTGTTTTTATTTGAATGTATGAAATAATATGTTTTTAGTTCTTACAGCAGCTGTGACACAAGCCTCACTGCAGTCTATAATTCATAAGTTTCTTACTGCTGGACCATCTGCTTTCAACATAACGTCTCTGATTTCTCAAGCTGCTCAGCTCTCTACACAAGGTATTCATACTGATCTTAGATATCTCTAGAATGGTATCTTGATTTTGTTTTGGAATTAATAGCCCTTTTTTGTTTTTAGTGGTTTTTGTTGTTTTGTTTTTTTTAGTTTTTTAAGAGATTATCTACAATAATTTTGGTTTTCTTGTAACATTGGCATATACAGTAGTATTTTTATTTCCTTTATTTTTAGATGAAGCAAGCTTTGACATTTGTCTTAAGGTATTGCCATCAAATCTGTATTCAGAATTTGTTATTAATGAGGTTTTTTTTTTAATGCCAAAGCTAAAAGAATAGTATGATATGCCACGTATCTTTGTGAAACACTGCATGTATTTGAAGAGTTGAAGTTTGGTTCAGATTGACATTAGATGTTTTTTGACTGGATAATATAGAAATGCTCATTTTCTGCCTTGAATTAGATATCGCTCTTCATGAAGGTATCCAAATGAAGAGAGATACACATAGGAGCAAATGGGAAGTGAAAGGGTCACTTTGTCAGAAAGCTGATAAACAGCAGGAATGCCTGGTCTGGAATGGAAGTATAATGGTGCAAAGACTCTTGCAACCCCCTGGCTAGCCTCATGAGCAGGAGACTGCGTGGGATACCTGGGCCTAAATGTAGAATAAGAAAGAAGAAATAAGGATGGTGAGGAGGCCTTCCATGTGAGAATAGGTTCAGTCCTAGCTTCCTGTTCCAGCCCCATAAAGGAGAGTGGGCCACACTGCGTGTGCTTACCTCTTAACACACAGCTCACTTAGTGTGGCCCAGTGAGAAGGTCAGATTCTGATTTATTCATATAAGCATTCTCTGGGTAATATGGGGTGGGGGGTTTGGAGTGATACAAAGATCTTTACCACATATATATATTACACAGGACTTTAGTTTTTTGTTTTGTTTTTCTTTAAAATTAATTGCTTTCCTCTTTTACAGCCCAGCCATCTAATCAATCTCCAATGTCTTTAACGTCTGATGCGTCATCCCCAAGATCATATGTTTCTCCAAGAATAAGCACACCTCAGACTAACACAGTCCCTATCAAACCTTTGATCAGTACTCCTCCTGTTTCATCGCAGCCAAAGGTATGTCACCTTTGAGGGACATTTGGGAAAGAAACTACTTTTGGAAAATCAATAATATTTTAGAATCTCTTATAGAAAAAGTCCTCTGAGAATGAGGTGTAGTGGTGGAATGAATGACAGGTATGGTAGTAGATGTGGCCTAGAATTTCTCAGTGACATGGAGAGTGAGATCTAGAGGGTATACTGAGTCTTAATATTTGTAAAATTTTTGAACTCTAAAGGATATGAGAGAACATGTTTTCCAGCAACTTTCCCATATTTGTATTTTAAAAATGAGGCAATTTCTGTGCTAAGAACTTAATGTATGTTTAAGTTTCACATCATGAGAATCACTTGCTTCATTTGATAGATAAGAAAAATCAAACTTTTAGTTAAGTCTAGTTTTTGTGGTGGAGTCAGAATTTGAAACCTAGGTGTTTGTGAATACAGGGATCCATTTTACTAAGCTTACATTGCCTGTATTTGTCTCAGCAGAATCTTACATGGCTGGCTCCATAGGTACAGTTAGAAAATTGCTGGTCTAAATGGTAAATGTAGGAGGAATTTCTTTTGAGTAGTTGTGGAACAGTGGACTGTTTCAAACTTTAATGCCAAAGAATTCTTTGTAAGATCTTAAGCAGAAGCCCCAAAATAAAAATGCATTGAAACATAACTTGAAAGAGGTGGTTGGTCAGCTTTTAAGTCCTTGGCCATTGATGAATACATGTTTTAGGATCAATTTAGATTGATTTTTTAAAATTCCAAGTTACAGTTTATTATGCAGTTCCTTATCATTTGCCAGTATTTTGAGGGAGAAAGAATTAAAATGTGAGTTTCAGCAAAAGAGGTGTTATTTTTGGAGCTTAGAACTTGTCTTTAGGGTGGTATTTTAAGAGAACAGTAAATAGTGGTTAAAAGTGAAGTAAGTGGTAGTATTGGTTTTATAGGCACTTGGTGAAAGCAACATTTCAAATCATTTAAGCAGCTTGGGTGCCGTGGCTCACACCTGTAATCACAGCACTTTGGAGGGCAAGGCAGGAGGATTGCAATAGGCCCTGGGCAGTATAGCAAGACCCCATCTCTACAAAAATAATTTGAAAATTTTCTGAGGGATGTGCGCGGTGGCTTACACCTGTAATCCCAGCACTTTGGGGGGCTGAGGCAGGCGGATCACTTGAGGCCAGGAATTTGAAGCAAGCCTGGCCAACAGGTGAAACCCTGTCTCTACTAAAAGTATAAAAATTAGCCAGGCATGGTGGCACAGGCCTATAATCCCGGCTACTCAGGAGGCTGATCCATGAGAATCACTTGACCCAGGAAGTGGAGTTGCTGTAAACCAAGATGCACCACTGCACTCCAGCCTGGGCAAGAGAGCGAGACTCTGTCTTTTAAAAATAAAAATAAAACAATTTAGGCATGGTGATGTGCACTACTCAGAAGGCTGAGGTGGGAGGATCATCTGAGCCTGGGAAGTTGAGGTTGGAGTGAGCCAAGATCACGCCACTCTGCACTCCAGACTTCGGCACCCGGTCTAAGACCCTGTCTAAAAAAAAAACAACAAAACTTTAAGCAGATAGCTGTCAGTTTTTGTATTCCAAAAACTTTTTCAAGTTATTTTAAAAGTAATTGAACATTTGGGCTTTTATGTAACACTTACTAAGATATTCTTTATAAGACTTGACTTGAACTGATAGGTTATATTCAGAAGTAAGCAGGACATTCCAGATTTGTTAGGGAGAATTATTAATCATAACCCCTCACTGCAAAAGCAGTGAGGTGTGACTTTATCACAAAGGATTCCATCTGCCTTTGTGCCTCAATTTGGAGCTTATATTTTAAACTACTTGTTTTCTCTCTCTGTGGCTTCTGAATATAATAGGTACCCCGATTGGTAATCATGGACTTCTCAGTCTACTTCTGCAGAGTAACATCTCCTTGAAAAACTCTCATGTTGAATTTTATATGGGCCGTAACTCATTTTCTGATAGCCCAATTACCTGTTTATCCATGTCATTGAAATCTGAGCATCCGTATATGCATGATATGGTAGCATACATACTTACTTTGATATAAAAGTAACAGTAAATCAGAAGAGATATAATGTATTGGAAAGAAAACCGCGCTGAAAATGAGGAGAGCTAGTTTCTTACACTGGTTTGATAGGGAAGTAATTTTATGACCTTGGGCCATTTCTACAAAGAAATGAGATCTAAGTTTCAGAACTTGACTACCTTCTAGCTATATGGCCTTTGGCTAGTCCTTTGAATTCTACTTCTTGTGGGGAGAGATGTGGATTAGATTTTGGGACCATCTCACCAGATTTTGACATTTCAGGTTAGTACTCCGGTGGTTAAACAAGGACCAGTGTCACAGTCAGCCACACAGCAGCCTGTAACTGCTGACAAGCAGCAAGGTCATGAACCTGCTTCTCCTCGAAGTCTTCAGCGCTCAAGGTAGGTTGATACTATATATTGAGACCACATTATTGTTTTCTTTAATTATGGTATATTGCACTGTTGGAATATTATATATGTAAAATATAACTTAACCGTAGATTCCATGAATAGCCTAAACTAGACTTCTATGTTGTTGTAAAATTTATAAAGACAAACCTGTATACAACAGGTTGGTTACTGTCTCTAGCAGTGAAGCCTGGGTTATTTTGAAAAAAGTGCCTCTTTTTCTTTAAAATTTTACACAGTGGAATATGGTGGGGCTAAAGATTTGTGATACTTATACCAGAAACGCACATAATATTTGTTGGAATTACATCACTTTTTAACCTCCTCACAGAAGTTTTGATTTGAGTATATTGATGAAGCCAAAGTCTCATATCTAAAACTTGGGCTAATGTTTCCCAACTGGTATATATAGTCAGGCTTTCCTAATAGCATAATGCTGACCCTATACAGATGGCTTTTTAGATAGTTCTATACCACTGTATTGTGTTAGCACATTTCTTGTTCATTAATAATAAAAATTTAAATGAAATTTGTTGAATGGTTTTCATTTGATTGATTTTCCTATTTTTTATTTCATGCTATGAGGTGGCAAAATAATTGAACTGTTTTTATTGTTGTTTTCTAAACAAGCATTTCAACTTATGCCTCCAAATCAGAGTTGTCCCCTTCAAAATAATCACCTTGGGAAGCTGTCTACTTACTCCAGCAATGTTGCCATTGCTCAGCACATTTTTGGGCAATTCTTCTTTTAAATTGTCTTTAGAGGCTGCAGTATTATTTTAAATATCCTCAGTGATGAAAACTCTTCATCCTTTGGGAGATTTAGTTTTTGGAAATAACTGAAATTCATTCAGAGCCAAGTCTGGTCAAGCAGGTAGGAGATCAACTTGGGTGATTAAATTTTTTGGTTCTCACCACCATATCCCCAACCCTGGCCCAAACCATTCAATTTTAAAAGAAGATAAACAGTCTCAGAGTTTTATTTTTGGCCTTGTTTTGCCACTATGCTTGTTCATTGCTATCCAATAAAATGTCTGTATTTTGCTTCACATTATTTTACCCTCTGATTCAGAAGTTCTGATGCTGAACAAAGGCGATATGTATTTCCCCTTTTTATCTAGATATATATGAGACACAGTCTTCAGATGTATAGTATATCTACAGCTGTTAAAATGTGATCTTTTTTTAGTTATATTATTAGTGTTTGTGATACACAAAGTTAACGGGTTCTGCTATCAGATTTGGTGGGTACAGTTTACATTGGACTCTGACAGTAGTGTTAAAAGGGCTTTTCCCCCCAAAGTATCTTGACGAATAATATACTTTGGATTGTTCATTCTCTGACGTTAAAATAACAAATTTTTCCTAGGAATTTGGATATCTTTAAGTTAATAAAAGGTATTAACATGCAGTTACCAGGATACCTAGAAACTACTTTTAAACAAACTACACATTCATTTCTGTTTTCTGGTAGCCAGAGAAGTCCATCACCTGGTCCAAATCATACTTCTAATAGTAATGCATCAAATGCAACAGTTGTACCACAGAATTCATCTGCCCGACCCACGTGTTCATTCACACCTGCACTAGCAGCACACTTCAATGAAAATCTCATAAAACATGTTCAAGGATGGCCTGCAGATCATGCAGAGAAGCAGGTATGTTATATACAGCCTATATTTTACCTTTAGGTGATTAGCAAAACAGAACTTCAGCCAACTTGTAGAAAATCTAATGTAGACCACTGAATTCAAGCAATATTTAAAAATAATGAATCTTTAACTTGATCTTTGTAGTCATTTATAAAAAAATTGATATATAAGATAACTGTTCTGGTTTTACAAAATATTTTAACATAATTATAGCCACTGTTGTCAGGTACTCAGCAGTTAACTCTGTGCCTTACATTTATTTTCTCTGCCGCTTAAAACAGCTAAGCAGTGCAGATAGCATTTTCTCATTTTGCCATTGAAATCCTTAAAACCAAGTAGGTTATCCCATGGTCATCCAGTTAGCAGAGTGATGTGGCTCAAAGCCAGTGTACTTTTACCACTCAGCTGCTGTGATAGTTTCAGAATCCATTAAAACTGTTAATCTGGCCAAGTGCAGTGGCTCATACCTGTAATTCCAACACTTTGGGAGGCCAAGGCAGGTGGATCACTTGAGGCCAGGAGTTCAAGACTAGCCTGGCTAACATGGTGAAACCCCATTTCTAACCATAGGTGCAAAAAGTAACCAGGCGTGGTGGCATGCGCCTGTAATTCCAGCTACTTAGGAGCCTGAGGCACCAGAATCACTTGAACCTAGGAGGCGGAGGTTGCAGTGAGCTGAGATCGCTCCACTGCACTTCAGCCTGGGTAACAGAGTGAGACTGTGTTTCAAAACAAAACAAAAAAAAACTGTTAATTTTCTATGACTCTCCCACCAGACTAGCAACTGGAAGTTAGGAAACATTTTTGCTTTGGAATGAGAGACCTTAGGACATTGCAGTTACTGCCATTTGCCTCTTACTTTTCGCCAGATAAATAACCATCTGGGGTGTTCTGAAAGTTTACAGAGAATATGTTGTGTGTCTTGTAACAGGAGTATAGTGAGGCTCTTTAATCAATATTTAATACCTGAACTTGCAGGAATGACACTCTTTGGCTCACTCAGCATCTTTATTAACCACAAATTATGAGTTCTTTTTTCTTAGTGCTGTGTTAGCTTGAGATTGGAAATTCTCCAGCTTGGAAGGGAAATCTTAAAATAGGTACCTTCCACCCTTAGAGACAGTTTCTTAAAAGAAATTCATTTTCCCTGTTAGATTCCCCAGCATTTTTGTGTATTTAAGGGAAAAGGATTATCCTTTAATCTTAGTATAAAACTCTGCTGAGAAATTTAATGTTTTATTTTGTATATGTTCATGTTATTTATAATGTATTTTATGTTTCGTTCATTTCTTTAATTACAGGCCTCAAGATTACGCGAAGAAGCGCATAACTTGGGAAGTGTTCACATGTCAGAAATTTGTACTGAATTAAAAAATTTAAGATCTTTAGTCCGAGTATGTGAAATTCAAGCAACTTTGCGAGAGCAAAGGTAAGTTTTTCACTGAAATACATTTTTATGTTTCTCAGATTATGACTCTTAAATCGAACTAAAGAATGTAAGTCACATTTTATTTGTGAAATGTAAAGTTCTCTTTGATACATTGGTCACATTCTGTCACTGCATTTTCATAATCTAATAATACTCCTGGTGAAGGATAAAGCCTGTGATTTTCTCTTAACTCATGATGAATGCTTCATTAGACTTTTCTCATAACTCTGTAAGCCGTAATAATACATTATTGAAAAAGTGAAATATTGGCCACATCTAATTATAAATGACCTCTCTTGCTGAGGATAGTATTTGTTTCCATTGAAATTTCAGATTATTTATCCTTGCATCATCAGTAGACCCCTTAAAAAGTATAGAAAGAATTTGTCCAGCAAGATACTAATATCTGCTGTCTTAGTATTTTTCACCTGAACTCTTGTCTTGCATTTCTTAATCTAGTGTTTCACTCAGGTAGAATATCTAGGTCACAATAATAATACCATAGGTTTTGTTTTTTTTTTAATGCCTATTTATAGAATTGAGGACAAACTTGCAATGGCTTTATGTTTCTGCATAGCAACTTGGGTTCTTGTACTCTCGGATTGCTCTGAAAGTAGTTCTGACATAACTATCTTCATTTTGGCCTGTTACATCATTTAACTTTTAGGAAATTATTCATTATTGCATCTTAGAAAAACAGCATACACAGTTGAATATCAAGCCAGCCTGATTATGCCTAATTCATGGGTACCGGCAATAAATATTTTTGTTTCCAGAATTGAGGAGTAAAAAGAGGAGAGATTTTCACATTCATGGGAATCTGGGTAACTGGGGTTTGTGTGTTTCATTTTTTGGTTTTGGGCTGCATTTTAATGTATCCACGTCTACATTGAGAATTGGTCTTATAAATGATTAATCTCTTGTACCTAGTTAATTCTACTCTTTACTATATAGTGGGCCACAAAACATACAGTGTAGGTTTATTTAAGTCAGTTGTTGTAGCCAAAGTAATTATTAAGAAATTGTTAGAAAAGGCCAAGCACGGCAGCTCACTCCTGTCCCAGCACTTTGGGAGGCCAACGTGGGTGGATCACTTGAGGTCAGCAATTCAAAGACCAGCCTGGCCAACATGGCAAAATCTCATCTTTACTAAAACTATAAAAATTAGCCAACCATAAGGACGGGTGCCTGTAATCCCAGCTACTTGGGAGGCTGAGGCAGGGAGAATTGCTTGAACCCGGGAAGTGGAGGTTATGCCACTGCACTCCAGCCTGGGTGACAGAACAAGACTCTGTCTTAAAAAAGAAAAGTTAGAATACAAATACATTCTTTCATCATCCTCATACTTTAATAGATATTATGTATTAAATGTTTACTTTGTCTTAACTATAAACTAATTTATAATTTTAATTATTTAGCCTTAGAAATTTGTTTTAATTTTAAAAATTTGTAATTATAAAAGCTTGGGTTTCTGTAATATTTGTATATATACACAGGTTTTAATGTCTGCTTTATGTTTTTCAGGATACTATTTTTGAGACAACAAATTAAGGAACTTGAAAAGCTAAAAAATCAGAACTCCTTCATGGTGTGAAGATGTGAATATTGCACATGGTTTTGAGAACAGGAACTGTAAATCTGTTGCCCAGTCTTAACATTTTTGAGCTGCATTTAAGTAGACTTTGGACCGTTAAGCTGGGCAAAGGAAATGACAAGGGGACGGGGTCTGAGAGAGTCAATTCAGGGGAACGATACAAGATTGATTTGTAAAACCCTTGAAATGTAGATTTCTTGTAGATGTATTCTTCACGTTGTAAATATGTTTTGTAGAGTGAAGCCATGGGAAGCCATGTGTAACAGAGCTTAGACATCCAAAACTAATCAATGCTGAGGTGGCTAAATACCTAGCCTTTTACATGTAAACCTGTCTGCAAAATTAGCTTTTTTTAAAAAAATTGGGGGGGTTAATTTATCATTCAGAAATCTTGCATTTTCAAAAATTCAGTGCAAGCGCCAGGCGATCTGTGTCTAAGGATACGATTTTGAACATATGGGCAGTGTACAAAATATCATGAAACAACTGTTTCCACACTTGCACCTGATCAAGAGCAGTGCTTCTCCATTTGTTTTGCAGAGAAATGTTTTTCATTTCCCGTGTGTTCCATTTCCCTCTGAAATTCTTGATCTGATTTTATCCATTTTTTTAAGGCTCCTCTTTATCTCCTTTCTTAAGGCACTGTTGCTATGGCACTTTTCTATAACCTTTTCATTCCTGTGTACAGTAGCTTAAAATTGCAGTGATTGAGCATAACCTACTTGTTTGTATAAATTATTGAAATCCATTTGCACCCTGTAAGAATGGACTTAAAAGTACTGCTGGACAGGCATGTGTGCTGAAAGTACATTGATTGCTCAAATATAAGGAAATGGCCCAATGAACATGGTTGTGGGAGGGGAAAGAGGAAACAGAGCTAGTCAGATGTGAATTGTATCTGTTGTAATAAACATGTTAAAACAAACAAAAATTGTTATTTTTCTTTTCCTTCGGTCAATGCACATTAGAATTTGAACTACCTGGGGATTCTTTATCAGAACTATTCTTGTTGAATATTTATACTTAATTGAAATAATTCCTTAAGGGACGTTTTGTTTAAAGCATATTAACAGGAAATTGTGTATAAGATATTTAATGAAATACGAAATTCAACAAGAATGATTAAGTCACTTCCCAAGTGGTTGTCATTTGTTAAACCCTGGTTTACTTGTCTTGCTATTACGACATTTCATTTGGAAGGATGTTTGTGTTGTAGCTAACTGTTCAAGTCTGGTGCTGACTGCTGTTCTTAGCCATCACAAAACGCTCAATTTGTGTAATTGGAGCTTCCTGCTTTTATCTGGAAATAGCAGGAAAGCTCAGCTTTGTATATTGTTTCCTAAAGTATATTAAAATAAAAAAAGAAACTATTGCTACTATAAAATTACCTTGACTTTTTTTTTCCTTTGCTAAAATATTAGTCACATGGCCTTAGCTTCACACTGCCAGTAATGTATCAAATCACAAGCGTTTTCACACACAAAAAAAGTATTTCCCCCCCAAAACACTTTCACCATTAAAATCTTGCCATCTGATTTAGAGAGGTTTTCTTGGGTTATTGTTTTTTTTTTTAATTGGTTTGGGGTTTTCTTGTAATTTTTTTTGTTTGTTCGCTTTTTTCTGTTGGGGAAGATAAATGTTTCCAAAACTGCCAGCACCAAGAGTGTATTTTTATGTTAGACATCAATGTAAATATTACTGTATTCTGGGATAGTAACATAACTTTCAAAATTGTTCTTGTGCTTTAAGCATATTTAAAGTATGGAAGTTAAATATTCAGGCTTTTCCGTAAGCTCAAAAAGTTAACTGTAAGCAATACCGTTGGTGTTTTCTAAAATACAAAAATGTTCCAGTGTAATTAAAAGGAATTAAAATTTTATACTGGAAGCTTATATTCTCCTGTAATTTAAGAATACTTTTAAAATGTAAGAAAAGACAATGTCATGAATTTATTGTCATGGAATGTTCATACCTCTGTGAGATTGTTAACATCTGCTGAATTAGTGCATGTAAATGAAACGCCAAATTGCTGTGTTAGGCTAGAATCCTTACTGTACCTTTTCTGGAAAGAAGCGAGCGATTTGTTGTAATAGGCAAATGTTTCCTGATCAGATGGCAACTTGTGATTTAGGTAAATTTGAATTTGATTTGCTAATAGTCTGCTGGTCTGTGTAGCTGTTTTGTTTTTTTAAAAAGTTTATATCCCTAAATGAATTAGTCACATACCTTTAGGAGAAGACGCCTAGTTTGACATTTCTTGGTAGTGATTTTTTGTTTTGTTTTTTGAAACTGAGTTTCACTCTGTAGTGCAATCTCAGCTCACCGCAACTTGAATGCCTTCCAGGTTCAAGCGATTCTCCTGCCTCAGCCTCCGGAGTAGCTGGGATTACAGACGTGCGACACCACGCCTGGCTAATTTTGTATTTTTAATAGAGACAGGGTTTCTCCATGTTGGTTAGGCTGGTCTCAAACTCCCAACCTCAGGTGATTTGCCCGCCTCAGTCTCCCAAAGTGCTGATACTGCAGGCGTGAGCCACTGCGCCTGGCCGGTAGTGAATTTTTAAACAACTTAAAATTTTGTGGAAATATTTTAAATGCTGCACTTTAATATAGACACGGTATCCGGCTCCTAACCTCTTTGATGTAACTGGGGAATACCTATTAAAACAAGCATAGTATTCTGGTATATACCTTATCTAGTTGGCATATTGCCATGGATTTGAATGTGTACCTTGGTTCAGATAATTTGAAAATAGCCTCTAGGGAATTTGAGTAGCTTTTTTTCTCGTTTTAAAAGGTTAGTACTCTACATTCAGACTTTTAAAACGTGATACTGTAACAGTATATTTGATGAAAGAAAGTAGAGACTCCCTGGAAGAACCAGCTTTCCTACGCTTTTTGCTTTTCTAACTTGTCTAACCTGATTTTAAAAAGACTGTAATTCCAGACTAAAAACATGCTTCAGCCCTGTTTCAAGACATTATGCTGCTTTTAACAGCCCAAATTTTTTCTTACAAATCTTACATGTTTCACACTTGTAAAATCTTGGGAAGGAGGTGCTTAAAACTTTGCAAGGAATCGTTACCCATTTCCAAAACAGTTTATTCTGTTCAAAAACCACCATATCTTTGAGGGACTGTTAAAGGGGAGAGGGTAATGTGGGAAGTAATTCACTCTGCGCACCAGAACTATTGTAGTTCAGGACTTCCAGCTACTGTATTTAGATGTTGGGTTTGAATATACAGATTTCTTTTCAATACCTGTAAATACGGCTATATTCTTGTATTTGTACAGGAGTGTACAATATGACACTGAAAAGTAATAAATATGTTTTGACTATATTGTGCAGTTATTTCAAAACTGTGTTTTGAAACAGTCTTAGAATGTGTAATTTGCATTTGAGTAAGGAAATTTACCAGATTACTGCTAAAATTTTAGTGTATTTCAGTAGTTTCTCATTTATTAAGTGCACCATTTTAGTGAAAATTACGGTGTAAAGTTGGGATTCTTTAGGTCCTGCTCTAATTTGCGGTACCCTCCTTTTTCTGATCGTGACCTTTGACAGTGCCCCGAAGTGCAGCCTGCCTAGATAATCTCATCCAGGCTCTTGACTCTAAAAATCC
Organism: Aotus nancymaae; assembly: GCF_030222135.1. Classification (NCBI taxonomy): domain Eukaryota; kingdom Metazoa; phylum Chordata; class Mammalia; order Primates; family Aotidae; genus Aotus; species Aotus nancymaae. Next base: position 6,834,444 of record NW_026988492.1, on the reverse strand, counting down.
CTTGCATGTGTTACATCCAGATTATCTCCAGCCCTGATCTCTCTTGAGTTCCCAAAACCAGTCCACTTAGATGCTTTTCTTAACACGGCATGTGCTCCCAAAAAATCTCATGGCTTGTGCCTCAGATTATTCTCGTCTTTCAGTTTTTTAGTAATTGCCAACATCATTCTTCCAGTTGCCCAAAACCCAAATCAAGTCATCCTTTTTTTTCTCTAACACTCTGTATTTTATCCATCAAGACCCACAAGCTCTGCCTTTGAAAATGTATTTCCCTAGTGTTTACCTCTTTAGTCCAATCCACGATCATCTGAACCAAATCCCTGCCACAACCTCCTAACCTTTCTTCTACTCAAATGTCCCAAGGTCCTCTCCACCCTGCCCCTGCACATACACAACCTTTTCTCCATTCAGCCAGCAGAGTGAAATGTAGACACGGCTGTTCTGTTCTTAATCCTGCAATGATTCCCACTCAGAACAAAACCCAGAGCTCCTACCATGCTTACATGTTCAAGCCCCTGAATATTGCCACATTTTCATCACTGCAGTCTCTCCTTGCAGTTTGCATTTCCTCTGCCTGGAACGCTCTTGGTAGAAATTGGCACAACATGCTGCCTGTTCATCAGTCTCCTCAAGATGGTTTTCCTGGGCCAGGTGCAGTGACTCACCCTTGTAATTCTAGCACTTGGGACGTTGAGGTGGAAGGATTGCTTGAGCTCCAGTTTGAGACCAGCCTTAGTGAGACTTCATTTCCTTTTTTAAAAAAAGCCTTTCTGATGGCTCAGACTATCTAGAAGCACCCTCCATCACTTATTTCTTCACTCGTTTTCTTCTAAAAACACTGCCTGGTACATAGCAGATGTATTGAGTGAATTCTGAATGTTTAAAGGGCTTTGGACAGAATCCAAACTTGGGAAGATGTAAAGAGGTTACTGAATTTTTTTTTCTTCATTTAAATTTTGGTCCCTTCACCTTGGGAGATAGAAAAGGAACAGCAAATAGCAATTTTTTTTTTAAATGATCACACTTTACAATTGGTCACCAAAACCTAACTGCAAACCTGTCTTGAATTGTTAGCATTATGAAATGTGGTCTCTAAGCAAGAGTAACCAACTGAACCAGTGATCATAGCCTCTTGTGAACACATTTTAGGAGTAAATAAGCCAATGAGAAATGAGATGCTGCTTCTGATATGACGGTCTTGGGGAGATGGACTGGTAGGAAGTGAAACTGCTTCTAAGGCTAGGATTGGGTGAGGCATGGGGGTTGGAGATTGTCCTGGTTTCACTAGGTGGGACTGAACTGTGTGTGTTTCAGAAGATGCCTTGACATCCAACCAGACCCTTTCTGGTTTTTAGAACAGGAACCAGGCACTCATCACATTCTAAGCTGTGTCACTAATAGAACATCTGGACTACCCATACCTAATCTTAAAATAGCTAGGATGTAAGAATTGCCTGCCTTTGCAATGGATGGGAAGATTGAACAGGCACTCAATGCCATTTTCTCCCCCATAAACGAGCATCTTCCTATTTTAAGATGTCTTCTGTTAATTGCCCAGTTTGATCAGCATATGTAGGTGTGCTAGTATGAACTGTTTCTTATAATTTTAGGCATTTCAAAGGCTTGGGACAACAGAATGTAAGCACACTGATTTTTGTCATTTTTGTTTTATGTATCCCCATCACCTAGAAGAATCAACACGTTGGAGAATCAACAGATACTTATTGATAAGCCTTTTAAATTTCACTTTTTGCCCCCACATTTTGATGCCTTGACATTGTATTACCTTTGTGAGCTAAAACCGTTAAAGTGAAAATACTACCATGGTTGGTGAGGGCTCTCGCTTTTAAAATGTCAGTAATTTCAGGCCATGCTTCTCTGTATCTGTTTCACAAGTATAAAAGTTCCAAAGGTACTATCTAAAATACAGTGGTATTTAGAAAAAAATGCTCAGTACCATTAATCAGGAAAATGGGAATCAAAACCACAAAATACTCCACTTTGACTATTATCAAATGTCTGTTATCAGATGACAACATGCTGGCAAGGACTGCAGGAAAGGGAACTTAGTCACTTTTGGTGGGATGTGACACCAGTACAGACATTATGGAGAGCAGTATGGAGGTTCCTTACAAAACTACAGACAGGGCCAGCCACAGTGGTGCGCGCCCATAATCCCAGCTACTCGGGAGGCTGATGCAAGAGAATTGCTTGAACCCGGGAGACAGAGATGGCAGTGAGCTGAGATCATGACACTGCACTCTAGCCTGGGCGACACAGCAAGACACTGTCTGAAAAAGCAAAAACAAAACCAAAACTACAAATAAAACTACCCTATGATCCAGCAATTCCACTATTGGCATTTCCTATACCTAAAGGAAAGAAAAGCAGTATATCAAAGAGATATCTGCAACCCCATGTTTACTGCAGCAAGCACTATTCACAGTAGCCGAGATAGGGAATCAACTGAATGTCTATCAGAGGACGAATAAAAGTGCGGTGCACAATGGAATACTATTTGGCCATAAGAAAAATGAAATCGTGTCATTCCCTGGAGGACATTATATTAAGTAAATAAGCCAGGAACAGAAAGATACATGCTTCTCATATGCAGAACCTAAACAAGTTGATATGATAGAAGTAGAAAGAGTTAATAGAGGCTGGGAATGGGAGAGGGGATAGGGAGAAATTGATTAATTGATTGGTTAAAGGATATAAAAATTACAGCTAGATGTGTCTATAGCACTAAAGGCTGTCTAGTTAATGATTTTTTTTTTTTTTTTTTTTTTTTGATGGAGTCTCTGTTCCCCAGGCTGGAGTGCAGCCTGGGCTTACTGCAACCTTTGCCTTCCAGGTTTGAGCTCACTGCAACCATCTTGACTCACTGCAGCCTCTGCCTCCTGGATTCAAGTGATTCTCCTGCCTCAGCCTCCCAAGTAGCTGGGATTTCAGGCACCCGCCATCATGCCTGGCTAATGTGTTTTTGTAGAGATGGAGTTTCACCATTTAGCCAGGCTGGTCTCAAACTCCTGACCTCAGGTGATCCACCTGTCTCGGCTTCCCAAAGTGCTGGGATTACAGGCGTGAAACACTGCATCTGGCCTAGGGTCCTCTTTTAAATGTGCAAAAAACCATTTCCAGTTTGAACACAGTGTGAATTTCCTTCGAGAAATCTCACAGGAATGAGGTCATAACTGTGGAGCCCTGCAGGCAGGCCTGGGACAAAAAGATGCAGGTCTGGGGAAGGAGAGGCTTCATCACAAAATCCCTTTCCCTGCTTTCCCTCAGTGGGGTTTCCAATGATGTGAACTAATTGCAACATTTTTTCAACATTTACTTTGGTTAAATGCAGGTCTCCCAGAAGAATTTACCAGGTGACTGGAGCGATTAACTTCAGAAATGGTGGCACTCTCTGGTTCCCACGATCCTGGTAGGATCTTTTCATTCTACTTCTTCCACACGTGACTGTCCCCCTCTGCCCCAACCCTGCAAGAGAAGACATCAACTGGCACTTTGGGAACCTTAATCGGGTCTCTTCCCCTGCTGTTATTTTCCATGTGGGCTTTGCTGGGAGCTAGCGTTTCCTGCTTTAGGGCAAAAATAGAAAAGTGATAGAAAAGCTGCTAGTAGAGAATGAAGGTGAGAACCTAGAAAGAGAAATGTGTCTGTGTCCAGCACTAGAGGAAGGGACTGAGCTGTTCCCATGTAGTTGAACCAGCAAAAAGGAAAACTGCCTGGGGACGAGGTCAATGTGAACTGCAGAGCAAATGCAAAGCCTTTGCGTTGATGCCTCGGCAGCCTTTCATCATGGGGACCCCCTTGTCTGCTTCCAAGGAATCACTGACGATGGTCATAATAGGAGGTTCTTGCTGCAAATCACTCTGGTGAATTGCATTTAATGCCGTGTGAGCTTCACCATGTTTTGTTTGGTTGGAGCCACTGAGCTTCTCAGGCAGGGGAAGACTGCGTATCCAAGAAGATCTCATGCTGCCATTGAGGGTGGAGGCTGGAATCCATCCTACATCATTCAGTTCGGCGTTCCTAAGTGTGGATGTGTGGCATTCGGGCTGTCTCTCCTCTCTCCTCACTCAACTCAGTGATGCTTGTGACTTCTTATTTTGAAAAATATCAAACGTATAAAAAGTTTAAAGAATTATACAATGAGCACCTACTCGTATATTCCCCATTGAGATTCAGTGATTAACATGGTCCTATTTCTCTACCTCTCTTTCTCTGTCTCTGTCTGCTTTCTCGTTCAAACCATTTGAAAGCCAATTGCAGACATGGTGGGACATATCCCTACACACTTTAGTGTGACTCTCCTGAGAATAAGGCCATTATCCTCCATAACTATAATAGCCTGGGCATGGTGGTTCACACCTGTAATCACAGCACTTTGGGAGGCCAAGGCAGGCAGATCACTTGAGGTCAGGAGTTGGAGACCAGACTGAGCAACATGGCAAAACCCCATGTGTGCTAAAAATGCAAAAATTAGCCAGGCATAGTGGTGCATGCATTTAGTCCCAGCCACTCGCAAGACTGAGGCACGAGAATTGCTTGAACCTGAGAGGTGGAGGTTGCAGTGAGCCGAGATCGCACCATTGCCCTCCGGCCTGGGTGACAGAGCGAGACTCTGTCTCAAAAAAAGAAAAAAAAATACTGTCATCACAAAAACAAACACAACCTGATGGAATTTGGAGATGAGAACAATTAGAGAACTATCCCCACGGAGGTCAAAGCAGAGTAGATTTCACGTTCCATTGTGCAAGAAGGCTTTTCCAATTACTCCCTACAAGCATACTTAAACGTTTTGCAGTAAGCTTGTTCTTTTGCAGTCAGAAAGAACAACAACAGAAAAAAAAACCTTTTAAAGCTGTGATCAGGATCACCGAGTCTCAGCCCATGTCTGTGGTGGCCACTGGGCATGTCCTGGGCCTCCAACACCAGGTGGCAGTGTTGGGCTACATTCAGCAAGCTGGTCCTAACCAGTGAGAAGCCTACCTGGAAACTAGGGATGGGGCAAGAGAAGGGTGGTTGCACTTTCAAAGTAAATCTCAGAACTTCAAGAAAACCTCTAAAGACATAGGAAGGGGGAAATGACAGAGAACTTACCTTAATGAACAAGCCTCTTTGCGGGGGAAGATGTTAAGTACATTGTCTCAAGAGTCTGACCTACTGAATTCAAACCCTCATTCTATCCCCTCCTAGTTGATTGCCATGGACAAGCAACTTGACCCAGGGAAGGCTGGGTTTTGTTTTACCCTACGTAGGATGACTGGCAGGGATATGGGTGACAAAAGCCCGGAGTGCAGGGCCTGACACCGTGCAAGTACATAAAACGTGCTGGCTACGTAGCTACGGTGACTCACTTCTCTCCACAACTGAGCCACTGCTGGCTTCGTCCTCTCGAAAACCTCTTCTGCCTCTGCCCTAGTCACCTTGTTTGCAGTACCACCTGGGTGTGGGTGGACAGTGGCTTCTTTTGCAGAGTCAGGGAGGTGGACAGCACCCACAAGCTGAGAGAGGGCCAGCGTCACAGGCTGAAGCACAGGCTTCTGCATTGGCCTCCAGAGTCCATCCTGTAGCATACATGTACTTACGCCTGATGGACAAAGAGGCTTGATTTTGGGTCCAGAATATATTGGCACAAAGCCACCCTAGAATGGAAACACTGAGGCCAAGCTCCCTCCGGAGCATGCACAGTAGCTGTTTAGATTCATAGACAGCATCAGCCTTCTCCTAAGAAGCAGGTCAGGCCAGGCACAGTGGCTCACGCCTGTAATCCCAACGCTTTGGGAGGCTGAGGCAGGCGGATCACCTAAGGTCAGGAGTTCAACACCAGCCTGACCAACATGGAGAAACCCTGTTTTTACTAAAAATACAAAAAATAGCTGGGTGTGGTGGCGCATCCCTGTAATCCCAGCTACTTGGGAGGCTAAGACAGGAGAATCGCTTGATCCCAGGAGGCAGAGGTTGCGGTGAGCCAAGATCACGCCATTGCACTCCAGCCTGGGCAATAAAAGCAAAACTCCGTCTCAGAAAAAAATAAATAAATAAATAAAAAGAGAAAGCAGCAGCTTGGAGAGGACTCGGGGTCACTAGGTGGCTCACCGCAGCTGGCAAGCTGACCCAGAGCCCTCCCTGACAGCTCTTGCCTCTGCCCACCTCCACCCCACCTTGCACCGATTTCTCCTACCTGCTGCCGGTGTGTGCCCTCCCTTGTCAGAGCACCTCTCACTCTTCCTGTAGGTATCTGCACCCAGCATGGTTAGTGCAGATCCGCTCTGCTATCTCCAGCCGTTTCCTCTGCCCGGAATGATCCCCGAGTCTCACGTGATTGGTTCCTTCATACCTCCCACGTCTCGGCTGCAGTACCCCTCACCGGGGGACCTCCCTTCCTAGTCTCACTCTCCTGTCACTCTGGGTATTTTCCTTTTTTGCTCTGTCACCCAGGCTGGTAACAGGCCATCGCAAAACCGAGGGATTTCTTAATTGAATGTGTGGGCACCAAGAAAGGAGAGAAAATCATTTAGCATGCAGGCTTATTACAAACACTGTTTAGGTATGCTAAACAGTGGGGAGGTTCATTGCCCTTGTGCTACTGGAAATAAAGAATAAATAGATATTCTTGCTAGCTTTTATTGCATTAGATCATGTTGTTTTAACCCGAGAACCTCGGGAAGTGCAGAGTAAATTGCAACACTCAATCAAATAAAAAAAAAAAATGCTTAAACTGAGTTATAGTTGGTTGTGCCACAAACGCGAAAGTTCAAATTGACGTTTCATCCTGAGCTCATAAAGTTATTAGTGGGGAACCCACAGCGGGAAGGAGGAACAGAGAGTGTATCAGACTTCAACATGCGTGGTGCGACTCTGTTACTTTAGAGGAAAATGAACCTCGCTATGTAATAACCTCTGTTGTGTTTGTTTATTCATTTTCTTCTAAGTTCAAAGGTCAGTTCTAGGTAGGAGAGCAAATGTCCTTATATTTTTTCGAAATAGGCCGTTTGCTCGGTGGGCCTCACCCCAGTGGAATGGAAGCACATTAGGGGCAACCCCATCCTTGTCTTGGGATTGCGTCGCTATCTAATCAGCGCACAGTGAGGGTGGAACTGCGAACGTCTACACAGCACGCCTGCATCAACTACAGCTTTGCTTTACCTTCGTGCAATTTTTGAAAAAAAGAAAAAACCAAAAGCATTGCATTAGGGGCAATTCCTACCCCTGCCCCCTCTCTCCCGTGCCCATAGCTCGGGGGGCGGAGAAAACTGCTCCCTAGCAGGGGCGGGGGCCCTGTAGCCTAGCGACCTCGCATCCCAAGTGCTGGTAGCACCTGGCATTATCTGTAGATGGTTTGTCAGCAACCCAGGGAACGTGAGCAAAGAGTTCAAAACATTTCAGTTTAGAGTAAGTCATACCGAAATGCTGCCGACAGAACACACCAAACACCGGTAATGTAACTGTATCTGGGGAGATGGATATTCCAAAGACAGCTATGGTAGCCTTTACGCACAACTGTGAGCAGGAGAAGTCTGTCTGCAGCTCCTCCCCCTTGTTCTTCCTTTGAGCTCATTCTCCTTTTCACAGTCCCTTCTGCTGGGCTCATAGAATACTAGTAATGGATCTTTACAGCTTACCAAATGGTTTTTAAAAATCAATTAAATTAATTAATTTTTAGAGAATGTGCCTACTGGAGGTTGCAGAGCTAAGATCGCACCATTGCACTCCAGCCTGGGCAACAAGAGCAAAACTCTGTCTCAAAAAAAAAGAGAGAGAGAGATGGTGCCTCCCTCTGTCACCCAGGCTGGAGGGCAATGTTGCAATCATAGCTCACTGCATCCTTGAATTCTTGGGCTCAAGTGATCCTCCCACTTCAGCCTCCCAAGTAGCTAGGACCACAGGTGCACGTCATCACTTTTTGCTAATTCTTAAATTTTTTAGTAGAGATGAGGTCTCACTATGTTGCCCAGGCAGGTCTTAAACTTCTGGGCTCAAGCAATTCTCCTGCCTCAGCCTCCCAAAGCGCTGGGGATTACAGATGTGTTGTGAGCCACCACACTCAGCCGCAAATGTGTAAATATTAATCTTCAGGTTGGAACCTTGTCTTTTGGAGCTTAAAGTAATGAACATTGTAGCCTCTGAATTCTCCTCACTCTTATACCCAGAATTCTGAAATTTCTGCAGAATGTGGTGCATTTTCTTGTGCTACTATGTAACATGAAGAATTACATATTGAAATTATTTTTTCACTGAAGAAGAGGCCTTTCACCAAAGCTACCCAACCACATTTAGGTGAGAAGGTAGTTGATGGAGTGCATAAAATCCAAGAATGGGGCCACGAGTGGTGGCTCACCCCTGTCATCCCAGCACTTTGGGAGGCCGAGGCGGGCGTATCACCTGAGGTCAGGAGTTCAAGACCAGCCTGGCCAACATGCTAAAACCCCATCTCTGTACTAAAAATACAAAAAAAAAAAATTAGCAGGTCATGGTGGTGGGCACCTGTAATCCCAGCTACTCGGGAGGCTGAGGCAGGAAAATCACTTGAACCCAGGAGGCGGAAGTTGCAGTGAGCCAATATCATGCCACTGCACTTCAGCCTAGGTGACAGAGTAAGACTCCATTTCAAAAAAATGTAAAAAAAATGAAGTGAGGACGATATCAAGGGAGAGTCATCCTGCTCTGGAAGACTCTTCGTCATGCATCAGGGCAGCCTTTGTCCTTTCTTCCTACCTCTGCTCAGCCACTACGGCCCTTCTGGGCTCATCTCTGTCTGCTGTTCAAGACCATCTATCCAACCTTTGCATTGTCCAGCGGTCATAAGGCCACAGTATTTCCCCTTTCTTCTCTCCTTAGAGTCTCGTCTCAGGGAAATAGGCTTGGGTGGATAGGGTTTTGATTCTAAGGCCAGAAAGCCCAACTGTCTCCATTCCTTGTGGCTTGGGAGACTCCCTCTGGTCAGAACTGATGCCCTATGCACCACCATCTCTCAGCATCACTGAGGGGGAATGCAGGACGCTGTGATGGGGGAGAATCTTGGATGAATGAATATGGTTTCTAAAGGCCTCGGTTGGCTGGGCGCAGTGGCTCATGCCTGTAATCCCAGCACTTTGGGAGGCTGAAGTGGGTGGATCGCTTGAGCTCAGGAGTTCGAGACCAGCCTGGGCAACATGGAAGACTCCATCTCTAAAAAAAGAAAAAGAAAGAAAACGAAAGATGATCAGAGATTTGAAAAATCAAAACTGAGAACTAAGTATCAAAATTTATCTTTGGACAATCCTATCCAGAGAGCCCTTCTCCAGTACACTGGATAGTACAGAAAAATTGACACCACTGATGACAATGACTGAAATACAATGAAAATTAATTCACTATTTTACGAGACCATTTCCATGCCATGTTCTAATGAGGAGTAAGGGCTTCCAGATCAGGTTTCTACTGTGTTTTACAATGGAACCAGAGAAAAATGGCCATCTGAATAACATAGTTTTGCATGTGTTAAAATGATCTCTAATTAGCACCTCAAGAAGTAATTTTCTGGTTAGAAACAGTGCCCCAGGCTGGGCATGGTAGCTTACACCTGTAATTCCAGCACTTTGGGAGGCCAAGGCAGGCAGATCACCTGAGGCCAGGAGTTCGAAATCAGCCTAGCCAACATGGTGAAACCCCATTTCTACTAAAAGTACCAAAAAATTAGCTGGGCATGGTGGCACGTACCTGTAATCCCAGCTACTCAGGAGGCTGAGGCAGGAGAATCACTTGAACCTGGCGGCAGAGGTTGCAGTGAGTCAAGATGGCACCACTGCACTCTAGCCTGGGTGACAGAGCAAGACTCCATCTCAAAAAAAAAAAAGTGCCCCAATAAACCAGAAGAATAGATTGAAGGGCAGCTTGGTAAAGTACAGAGAACAGAGAAGACTCAAAAGACCTGGGCGAGTCCTGGGTCCTCACTCCACCTCTTTGTAGCTTCACGACACTCATCAGTCTTGACCATGACACTTATCAAAAACTTGATTTGACTTTCTTTTCTCCAAAAATGAAGATATGGTATTTATATCATAGAATTGTCAGGAGAAAAAAATGAAGCAAAGTGAAGCTCTCTGAAAACTGCACACACTCTGAATATTAGTTATCACTGGACGGTCTCTATGAGACCAACCCTAGCAAACAGGTTGTGTCGGAATCTGTCGCAGGTACAGGGTTAGGTGTCGGTCTGCAGGAGCCTTCTTACTGCTGGAAGAGCAGGGATCCAATCTCTTGGCAAGTCTTGCAAGAACTGGAGAATACTCGGTGCCTCCAGCTCTAGGCCAAAGGTTCTCAAAGGGTGGTCCCCAGTCAGCAGCATCATCATCACCTGGGAACTTACAAGACATAAAAGAGATGCACCAGAGACTGGACAGGTGACCGTGAAATTTTTTTTTTTTTTTTTTTTTTTTTGAGACAGAGTCTCACTTTGTTGCCCAGACTGGAGTGCAGTGGCGTGATCTTGGCTCACTGCAACCTCTGCCTCCCGGGTTCAAGTGATTCTTGTGCCTCAGCCTCCCAAGTAGCTGGGATTACAGGTATGCATCACCACACCTGGTTAATTTTTGTATTTTCAGTAGAGACGGGATTTCGCCATGTTGGCCGGGCTGGTCTCAAACTCCTGACCTCAGGTGATCCACCAGCCTCAGTCTCCCAAAGTGCTCGGATTACAGGCATGAGCCACTGTGCCCCCTTTCTATTAATATTATTTAAAGATGTAAAAAATGCAGGGAACTTGAGAAAGAAAGCCATGGAAGGAACCATTGATGGCTTATTGATACATGCTGCAGTGACTGTCAATCTATTTCAGTTATTTGTGGCCGCAAAGAAAGCAGCTTGCCTCTACAAACTGGGAGAAATGAAGACAAGAACTCTAGCTACTGAAATTTTTTTCAACCTTTCCCCAAATAACAATATTTCAGAGGCATTGAAAAAATGTGATATCTCAGCAAATGACACTTTGGTTCTAATTGTTTATACTAACGAGAAGAACACATCAAGGATATCTAGTATCTCAAGTAGAAGGTCAGCAGGTTTCTCTGAAAAATCTTCCTGAAATAATAAATATTATTACAAAATTCAAAAAGAAATATAAACTCCCTCCACAAGAAGAATGTATTGGGGACATTACTGGATGGTATTTGTAGAATGTCAACAAAGGATGTTTTGCAAAAACTCAGAAATATTAGCAGAAATTTTCAGCATTAAAGAAAACACTGGGCCTGTAATCCCAGCACTTTGGGAGGCCAAGGTGGGCCGATCCCCTGAGCTCAGGCATTCAAGACCAGCCTGGACAACATGGCAAATCCCCATCTCTATAAAAATACAAAAAATTAGCCGGGCGTGGTGATGGCGCACCTGTGATCCCAGCTACTTGGGAGAATTGCTTGAACCCGGGAGGCGGAGGTTGCAGTGAGCCTAGATCGTGCCACTGCATTCCAGCCTGGGTGACAGACTGAAACTCCATCTCAAAAATAATAATAATAATAATAAATTGATTTTCCTTTGCTCATTAAAATGTTATTTTATTTTTATTTTTTGTAGTGATGGCATCTCGCTATGTTGCCCAGACTGGTCTCAAACTCCTGACCTCAAGCCATCCTCCCACCTTAGCCTCCCAATGCACCAGGACTACAGGCATGAGCCACCATGCCTTGCCCCCACCTCTTTTATTATCTTAAAGGATAACCACTGTTACTATGATTTGTTAGTGCCTTCTAGTTTTCTACTTCTACTCAAATATATTTTATTTTTATGTAATTGGGATAAAAATTGCAAACACTTCAAAAAAAAGAAGAGGAAATACAAATTCTCAGGCCCTACCTCAACCCTACTAAATCATAAACTGTGGGATGGGGCCCGTGAATCTGTTTTTCTAAACCCTCCAGATGATTTTAATGCATGCTGAAGTTGGAGAATCAGTGACCTAGGTCTTTGGAGCCTCTGCAAGAACCAAGAACAAGGCCCCCACTTTAATAGCCTTTTCATTATCTTGCATAGTGTGAGCACAAAAAAGGTTTCAAATCCTAGAGCCAGGAGGTACCTGAGAAGCCATTTCTCAGGTCAGTTTAATTTGTAGCTGAGGACTTGGCAACCTGCGGGGCTAAGTGAAGTGTGACCCAGAGCCAGGCCAACAGCTGGTGTGAAGGCAACTCTCAGCCCAGGGCCCTTCCTGCTGTGTCCACTGCCTCTCTTTATCCAGAGCAAAAGCACCATGCGGTTGTGACTTGAACACAGTAGAGCTTGAAGGAGCAAGGTCAGGTGGAGAAGCTGGGTTTGGATAAACCCACTTAGTTCTAGCCCAGAAAGCAGGGTCCCAGGGGAAGTCACAGCTACCCTCCTTGTTCTTAGTCTTGTAAATTGCCTGATTAGTTCTTCCTGCTTGCTACGGACTAAATCAGTTCACTGAGACTGTGGTATTGCAGTAAAGAAAGAGTTTAGGCCGTGTGAGGTGGCTCACGCCTGTAATCCCAGCACTTTGGGAGGCCGAAGTAGGCAGATCATTTGAGCCCAGGAGTTTGATACTAGCCTGGCCAACATGTCAAAACTCCATCTCTACTAAAAATACAAAAATTAGCCAGCCGTGGTGGTTCGCACCTGTAATTCCAGTTACTAGAGAGGCTGAAGCAGGAGGATTGGTGGTGGGAGCCTGTAATCCCAGCTACTCAAGAGACTGAGGTAGGAGAATTGCTTGAACCCAGGAGGCGGAAATTGCAGTGAGCTGAGATTGCACCACTGCACTCCAGCCTTGGCGACAGAGCAAAAGCAAGAGTTTAACTAACTTGAGGCTGGCCACATGAAAGAACCGGAGTTGTCACTCAAATCAGTCTCCCCGAAGATTTGGGGTTAGGGTTTCTCAAGGACAGTATGCTGGGCTGGGGACTAGGGAATGGGTGCTGTTAACTTGTTGGTGATGAAATCATAGGGGTGTGGAAAAATGGTTCTTATGCACGAGTCTGCCTTTGGGTGGTGGTCACAGGACTGGCTGAGTCATGCGTCATGATCCTGGGTGGGGCCAGTCAGTTGCCAGAATGCAAATATCCGAAAAACATCTCAAAAGACCAATCTGAGGTTCTGTAGCAGTGATGTTATCTGTAGGGGGAACTGGGGAAGTCACAAATCTTGTGACTTCTAGTCACAGGACTCCTGAGCCGTAAGGGATTATAGAAACGATTCCTGCATTTTAGCAGAGGTCAGGACTCTCCCATAATTTTAATCTCTTGGCCTTTCATTAGTTTTTGGTCCCGGAGCAAGGAAGGGATTAGTTTTAGGGAGGGACTATTATCATTCTTGCTTCCAACCTAAACTATAAACTAAATTCCTCCCACGGTTAACTTGGCCTATGCGCAGGTGTAAGCAAAGCCAGCCAGCCTGTGAGGCTAGAAGCACTGTCGTCATCTTTCAAAGGCGGTTTCAGCCTAGGAGATAAAATCATCTCCAAGTTCTTAGTGATTGGTGGGTCTCCCATTCATGGTCCTTGAAATGGAACCAGGTATGGACCCCAGGGGCCCTGGGGTGTCCCTTCCATTGAAGCCACTTTCTTGACTGGTGTGAGGGTCAGGAATTTCCCATAGAGCATTTTTCCACAGGAGAAGGCCAAGCTCTGAACAGAAGGAGCTTGCAAATAAAATGAAGCATTGGAGGAAGCAGCCACTGACAGCTGCCTAGGCAAGCTGCTTTCTGTAACTGAAAGCTGGAGTCCAAGAATGACCTCAAACTCATTCCCAGAATTCCTTACTTCAGGCTCGTAGGGACTGAGACAAGTTTGGGAGTAGTCGTTATTTAATCAACTCAAAAACAGCCCATAGTTTCAGCTATAAAGGCTCTCCCTTCCTCTCCTTCCCTTCTCCTCCCTTTCCTCACAATTTCTTGCCACATACTTTTCAAGGAGAAACAAACCACCATTTGCCAGCGACGAGCTCTTCACAGCTTCTCAGCCTTTGAGATGAAGAGGGGTGTCCTGAACCCAGAGTTTCAGTGCAGTTGGTGTGACCTTGAGGAAGCCGTTTCACCTAGTCTCTGTTTCCTCAACTGTAAAAATCAGAGACAGATGTGATCTTTCTTTTTTCTTTTCTTTTCTTTTTTTTTTTTTGAGACGGGGTCTCACTCTATTGCCCAGGCTGGAGTGCAATGGCGCAATCTTGGCTCACTACAACTTCCACCTCCCAGGTTCAAGCGATTCTCCTGCCTCAGTCTCCTGAATAGCTGGGATTACAGGCCTATGCCACCACGCCTGGCTAATTTTGCATTTTTAGTAGAGACAGGGTTTCTCCATGTTGGTCAGGCTGGTCTCGAACTCCCGATCTCAGGTGATCCACCCACCTCAGCCTCCCAAACTGCTGGGATTACAGACATGAGGCACCGCACCCGGCCAATGTTTGCTTTTTAAAGTCAGAGTCAGTTAAAAGAGTTCGTATTCAAGACCAGCCTGGCCAACATGGAGAAATCTCGTCTCTACTAAAAATACAAAAATTAGCTGGGGGTAGTGGCTAATCCCAGCTACTTGGGAGGCTGAGGTGGGAGAATCACTTGAACTTGGGAGGCAGAGGTTGCAGTAAACCACTGCAGTCCAGCGTGAGTGACAAGAGTGAAACTCCATTAAAAAAAAAAAGTGTGTAAATTTGTAGGAAAAAAAGCCCGTTTAGATAATAGAGATTAGGAGTGATGCCTTGTCCTGCTCAGTTAGCACATTTCCATTCAAAAATATTAAGAAGACCCATAAATGAACTCGGTGGCCCAGAATAGAAACTCCCCCTTCTGGTGGGTGACACGCTCTCAGGCAAGGGTGATTTATTTAGAACTGTGGTTACCGTTGCACTCCATGGCACGCATGTACCCGCTGGAGGTAACACCACCTCCTCTCAGCCTTATGCACAAAGGGAATCTGGCTCATTATTGTCTGAAGTCTTCAAACGACTCTGGTAACAGGGCTCACAGTCCTCTTTTACTGAGGTCTTGCATGACATGGAGACAGAGTCACTTGAATATTGGGTCTAAATATTCCCTAGAACGACCTTGCTTTTTGTATCAACAGCAAACAGTAGCTGCTGTCTTCCCAGTTGAGCGCTGCCTCCCTCTCACCACAAGGGGGCGAGAAAGACACGCGACAGTACCTCTCCCTCCTTGCGGGAGGTTGGAAGAGAAAGCTCTGGGCTGCCATTAAGAAGGCATTTTATTCTCTGGAAAATAGAAGTAATAAGAGACGCCAAAGTTCCAGTGTTGGCTTAAGAAACAGTGGTTACCCTGGTGGGTTTTTTGTTTGTTTGCTTGCTTCCTCCAGCCCCAATCTTTTAGAGCTTGGACATGATTATTCTCTAGAGAATTAACACAATATTATTATTTATTATTATTATTTAGAGACTCACTGTGCTGCCCAGGCTGGAAGGCAGTGGTTTGATCATAACTCACTGCAACCTCGAGCTCCAGGGCTCAAACAATCTTCCTGCCTTAGCCTCCCAACAGAGGGACTACAGGAATGCGTTACCATGCCTGGCTAATTTTTCTATTTTTTGTAGAGACAGGGTCTTGCTATGTTGTCCAGTCTGGTCTTTAACTTCTGGCCTCAAGCAATTCCCCAGCCCGGCCTCCCGAAGCTCTGGGAATATAGGCATGAATCACCAGGCCTGACCTGAACACATTATTTTAAGTAACCTGAATGATGTATGTGTAAGAATCCAAACATTTGATAAAAGAGGGTTTGAGGCCGGGCGTGGTGGCTCACACCTGTAATCCCAGCACTTTCGGAAGCTGAGGTGGGTGGATCACAAGGTCAGGATTTAGAGATCAGCCTGGCCAACATGGTGAAAACCCGTCTCTACTAAAAATACAAAAAAATTTAGCCGGGCGTGGTGGCAGGCACCTGTAGTTCCAGCTACTTGGGAGGATGAGGCAAGAGAATCATTTGAACCTGGGGGGCAGAGGTTGCGGTGAGCCAAGATTGCATCACTGCATTCCATCCTGGGCAACAGAGCGAGACTGTCTAAAAAAAAAAAAAAAAAAGAGGGTTTGATGGTCTGGAGCATAAGCTTATGCTTGTCTTCTACCAGGCTATGTGATGTGCAAAAAATTGGGGAGGGGCCTGGGCAGGACAGTGTTTTCAAGAGAAGAAAAACCAAGAGGCTGTGATATGGTGATTCTATTCCTGGTACTGGAGGGTCCAGTACACCTGCAGTGCCAGGCACACCGCAAGAAGTACTTATCAAGGAACGGTGTTAGCAAAAGCTAGGAAAATAAACTATTGACTGCTCCTTAAAGAAAGATATCATATCGACTTGGGTTTTCCTTCCCCTTTCTCCCTGCTCCTTTCTCTGTATTTTTTTGTCTGGAATTATGATATGACATGAAATGACTCTTTTTTTGTAGCTGGAGTTTTGCTGTTATTGCCCAGGCTGGAGTGCAATGGCACGATCTCGGCTCACTGCAATCTCCGCCTCCCAGGTTAAAGCAATTATCTTGCCTCAGTCTCCCGAGCAGCTGGGATTACAGACAACCACCACCACGCCCGGCTAATTTTTGTATTTTTAGTAAAGACAGGGTTTCACCATGTTAGCCAGGCTGGTCTTAAACTCCTGACCTCAGGTGATCTACCTGCCTCAGCTTCCCAAAGTGCTGGGATTACAGGTGTGAGCCTCTGCGCCCAGCCATGATATGAAACGACTTATAAGGAAGGTTGGTAGAGCCTGCCAAACAGAATTTACCTTTCATCCCATCCAAAGTTAAATCTGTCCAGTTGTTGACTGAAACAACATGGCCATGAGCTATTGTTTAGAGACTGGTCAGAAAAGGGAGATAGAAAGTGGCTTTGAGTCATACGGAATGCAGGTTTGTTTAAAATGGATCCTAAACGTGAATTAAGATCCTGCATACAGCTGTCTTCTGTGGGCCCTCTGCCCTCTGCAGCCCTTCCCGTAATTACTAAGAGCAGGTCTGCTAGGTCAGGGAGGGCTGGGTCATAGGAATGTGGCGGCCCCATCCATGCTTTTTTTGTGTGTCTCTTAAGCAGTCACAGCCAGCACTGGTGCTCGGCCTATTCTGAAGTGAGTTGCACACCCACCCTCATATTTCTCCTCAGTTGAGCATCTTTGGTCTTGAATAGTTCAGGAAAGTTGACACTCAGTTTCTTCGTAGATGAGATCTAGTGCACACCGATTTTCCTAGTTGCGGAAAATTACACAGCACTGTCATCTCTAATATTAAAGGAAATGATAACTAGAAGCTGGGTGGGCACGGTGGCTCCCACCTGTAATCCCAGCACTTTGGGAGGCCGAGGCAGGCGGATCACAAGGTCAGGAGTTTGAGACCAACCTGGCCAATACGGTGAAATCCCGTCTCTACAAATAAATAAACAAACAAACAAACAAACAAACAAACAAACAAACAAATAAATAAATAAATAAATAAATTGGCTAGGTGTAGTGGCACACTACTCAGGAGGCCTGGGCAGGAGAATTGCTTGAAACCAGGAGGTAGAGGTTGCAGTCAGCCCAGATCGCACCACTGCACTCCAGCCTGGGCAAGAGAGCGAGACTCTGTCTTGAAAAATAAAAAGTCCGCCCGAAGCCACACACTGGAGTGACTGAGCCCCAAGCTAAGGCTGGGCCTCGAGTGCAGGGATGCACCTCCTCACGGCTTCCTTGTGTCTGGCTCTGCCTCAGGAACAGCCTCCCTGCCACCTGCCGAAGCCGCAGATGTTTTTTGTATTTCCAGGTTTTCTGCAGTGATCCATTACTTTTACAATCAGAAAACGATCACCTGGGCCTGACTAGTTGGTTCATGCCTGTAATCCCAGCACTTTGGGAGTCTGAGGCGGATGGATTATTTGGGGTTGAGAGTTCGAGACAAGCCTGGCCAACATGGCGAAAACACGTCTCTACTAAAAATACAAAACTTAGCTGGGTGTGGTGGCGCATGCCTGTAATTCCCGCTACTCAAGAGGCTGACGCAGGAGAACTGCTTGAACCCAGGCAGAAGTTGCAGTGAGCTGAGATTGTACCACTGAACTCCATCCTGGGTGGCAGAGTGAGACACCATCTCAAAAAAAAAAAAAAAAAAAAAATCAATTGGCTAGATACGGTGGCTCAAGCCTGTAATTCCAGGGCTTTGGCAGACTGAGGCAGAAGGATCAGCCAGGAGTTTGAAGCCAGGAGTTTGAGACCAGGTGGGGCATCATAGTGAGACCCTGTCTCTATTTAAAAAAATAAATAAGAAAATAAAGAAAAAGAAATCAATCAATCAGACAAACAAAACCCGATAGTCTTGAAAAACACCTCAGTCATACAGAGGCCAGCCCCTAAAGTCCGTCTCTGAACCTCTAGGTCAGGGAACACTGCTGTTCCATCTCTCCTGACTCCTTAAAATTCAGTGACTTAAAGATCACATTTTGGTCAGAAGTTAAATAATAAAACCTTTTCCTATCCCGTCCGCCACATTCACGCACTCCCGGGCCCCCACGCGGCTTATTTTTAAGACGCTGTTTTAAATTTCCTGAGTTACGGGGGAAAGAGGGAAGGGGCTGCGGCGGGAGCGAGTCTGAGAACCACAGCGCGAACGGGGGCGCCTTGGTACCAGGATCGGGACGGGGAGGTCTCCAGTCCTTGCAGACTCTAGCCGGGGGGGAGTCTGTCCAGATCACAAGTGTCTGTGCCCCTGTTTTATTTTAAGACGAGTCGAGGGCGCTCCCTGAGTCAGCACAGAGGAGGCGCTGGGGGAGGCCGACCGCGGCCGGGACGCGCGGGACCGGGGCGCACTTTGCGCGCGGGGCACCCGAACCGTGCGCGGGCGGCCCGGGGCGGGGCCCGGAGAGGCCGGGAGGGCGTGGACCCCGCCGGGGAGGGGCGGGCGCGGACGCGGGCGCGTCTGGGTCGGGCGGGATGATGTAAAACAGCGCGGAGCTCCTTGGCGCCTCGGCCCCATTACCTTCAATTATCATAATTGGTGCCTCTCTCCAGCGTTTGCATTTCCCCCGAGGGACCTCTCGCTGTTCCCGTTCCTTCTCCTCCTCGCCCTCTCTCGCTCACTCGCCCTCGGCTCCCGATCGCTCTCCCAGCCTCGCCCTCCCCTCGGTATCGATCTTTTTGGATGTTCTCCCTGCCTAAAACGGATGCTAATATCCCTTCGATTGAACCGAGATGGCGCTGCGGCGGCTATTTTTCTATTGTCAATAGAAACTTAGAGGGACCAGGGATCAGCATTTATCTTATACTTGAATTAATTTCTCTAAGTACTTTTCTACTTGTATTCCAACGAACCAGGAATCAGTAACGACGTGTGGAGCCTGGAGTACGTTTTCCCGAAACGTCTCGATCTGTCAGTAGGAAGGTTCATCTTCCCTCTCTCTTCGCTGGAGACGTGCTGGCTGATGGGAACGAAAAGACTTAAGGTCTGAAAAGGCTTTGATTGTACCTTGAGACATCACCTCTGACAGAAATATATAAACACAGGCTCTTCTTTCTGCATTGCCTGCGTCTTTTCAGGGGCTGAACCTCACCTGTCTCCGGAAAAACTGTGCGGATCGTCAGGGATGACTTGAAGGATTCGGAAAGAGAGAAGAACCAGTGCCCTTCCATCTTTCCTACAGACCTTTGTTAAAATCAGGCAGTCACCGGGGGGGAAAAAAAAAAGGGGGCAGGTGGATTAGTAGCATTTTGAGGGCAGGAGCTATTTCGGAAATCTTGATCACTCCTAAAAAAAAGAAAAAGGACATCTCTTGAGTACGGTTCATGGCGAGTGTATCCATACCTTAATCAGGATTTTCTTGGGAAGTGCTTCTGTTCAAAAGTGAATAAACAACATCAAACTTCTTCGAAAAATGCCATTGGATTGGAGATGGGCTATCTAAAGGTGTGGTGTGGCACAGTGGAGGAGACTTCTCGCATTTCCCATCAGACTGGAGGCATGAGTTATGGTTCCATGCGAGCAGCTAATTTCTTGCGTAATGATAAGTTAGCCAACC
Source organism: Aotus nancymaae (assembly GCF_030222135.1). Classification (NCBI taxonomy): domain Eukaryota; kingdom Metazoa; phylum Chordata; class Mammalia; order Primates; family Aotidae; genus Aotus; species Aotus nancymaae. The sequence goes on along the minus strand of NW_026988492.1, from coordinate 6,814,472 downwards.
AATTTGTCTCGGCTGATTCTTGGACTATCACCAGTCATGGGAGCAAACCTTTCTTGGCAAGATTCCTGCGTTTTTAGAGAGATATCATCACCCTGCCCAGGCCGTAGGCTGACTTGGCAGTAACATTATTTAAGCTTCAAATCTTGTGCTCCGGGGAGGAGAAAATCCTGAAACTATGGGAAGTCCTGAAGCCATCATAAATACATTCAGATATTATAAACTTTTTTCCTTAGACCAATTTCTAAGGAAATCGGTACCATTTCTATAGAGATTCACAGTTAACAAAACTTAAATGAAGACGTCATGCTGCACTAGTAGCAATCTCTGGAGCAGGCAGGCGACCAAACACTCTTGTTCTCATTTTATGGGCAAGAAAACTGAGTACCAAGGGGCCAATTGGTTGGCTCATAAAAACTCATTAAGTATATGGGCATGGCGGTTCACGCCTGTGATCCTAGCACTTTGGGAAGCTGAGTCAGGCAGATCGCTTGAGCTCAGGAGTTCAAGACCTGGCCGAGCACAATGGCTCACACCTGTAATCCCAGCATCTTGGGAGGCCGAGGCAGGTGAATCACTTGAGGCCAGGAGTTCTAGACCAGCCTCGCTAACACGGTGAATCCCTGTCTCTGTCAAAAATACAAAAATTAGCCAGGCATGGTGGCAAAAATCTGTAATCCCAGCCACTCAGGAGGGTGAGGCAAGAGAATTGCTTGAACCCGAAAGGCAGAGGCTGCAGTGAGCTGAGATCAATCTATTGCACTCCAACCTGGGCAAGAGAGCGAGACTCCATCTCAAATAATAATAGTAAAATAAACAATCAGCTTGGGCAACATGGCGAGACCCCATCTCTACAAAATATTACAAAATTAAGGGGTGTGGTGGCGTGCACCTGTAGTCCTAGCTACTGGGGAGTCTGAGGTGGGAGGATCACTTGAGCCGTGGTGGTGGAGGCTTCAGTGAGACAAAATTGTGCCACTGCACTCCAGCCTGGGTGACAGAGCAAGGCCCTGTCTCAGAAAACAGACAAAACATTGAGTAAGGGAGTGTGGATACAAATGAAGGACTTCAGTTTCTTCCTTTAGTGTTACTGCTTCCTCGCTCTGTTGCCCAGGCTAGAGTGCAGCGGTGTGATCTTGGCTCACTGCAGCCTCCCGCTCCCGGGATCAAGTGATCCTCCAGCCTCAGCCTTCTGAGTAGCTTGGATTACAGGCATGCACCACCACACCCATCTAATTTTTGTATTTTTTAGTAGATACTGGGTTTCACCATGTTGCCCAGGATGGTCTTGAGCTCCTGGGTTCAAGTCCACCTTTCTTGGCCTCCCCCAGTGCTAGGATTACAGGTGCGAGTCACAGTGCCAGGCCCAGAGAACTTTTTATATATACTCCTGTGATTTAACGAGGAATGCTAAGTGGTACAGGGTGGAGCAGCGAGGATGCACCTCCAAGGAAACAAGTGACGACTTTGACCCTTTGGCTGTAACGCTGATGGATTTTGCTCATGAATTACATACAGACTGGCAAGCCATGCCATTGCTCGCAGACATCGCATCGGGGCAGCTTGCCTGCTCCCCTATGGAAAATGCCAGGTTGACTATTCACCCCAAATGCTCATCTTTCTCAAGAAACTAATAAAAAGCTCTGCTCATTGCCATGGCCAACTAAAAATACAAGACATTCAAGATTGTCATATATTAAAATTAATCCAGGAGTTCAAAAATTGTCCTGGACTCTCAAAAGTCCTGGACTCCGGAAGGTTCTGAGTTTCAGACTTTAAAATGGGCTGTTTTCAGATGACTACATTAAGTTATTTTAGATGATAGCAAACACTCAAGTGATAAAGTCACACATAATTAATAATTAGAAGGAATAATTTTTTTTTTTTTTTTTTTGAGACAGTCTCACTCTGTTGCCCAGGCTGGAGTACAGTGGTGCAATCATGGCTCACTGCAACCTCTACCTCCCTGGCTCAAGGGTCAAGTAGCTGGGACTACAGGCACAAGCCACATGCTCGACTAATTTTTAAAATTTTTTTGTAGTGCTGTGGTCTCCCTGTGTTACCTAGGCTGATCTCAGGATTCCTGGGCTCAGCAATCCTCCTGCCTTAGCCTTCCAAAGTGCTGGGATTATAGGTGTGAGCTACCACATTGGCCATATAGATGTTTTAAAGGATTTTAAGCAATGTCTTTGAAATTATAGGCTAAACATGTAACGAAATGGCACTAAACTGTGAATGGGACAGCAGAGACTTACTTGGTTTTGCTTTTGCTTTTATAGAGATGAGGGTCTCACTCTGTTACTCAGGCTGGAGAACAGTGCTGCAATCATAGCTCACTGTAGCCTCGAACCACTGGCCTCAGCCTCCCAAGTAGCTGAGATCATAGGTGCTCCCCACCACATGGGGCTAATTTCTATACATTGATTGATTGATTGATTGAGATGGAGTTTTGCTCTTGTTGCCCAGGCTAGAGTGCAATGGCACGATCTTGGCTCTCCGGAACCTCCACCTCCTGGGTTCAAGTGATTCTCCTGGCTTAGCTTTCTGAGTAGCTGGGATCAGAGGGATGCCCCACCACACCTGGCTAATTTTGTATTTTTAGTAGAGACAGGATTTCTCCATGTTAGCCAGTCCGGTCTTGAACTCCTGACCTCAGGTGATCCGTCTGCCTTGGCCTCCCAAAGTGCTGGGATTACAGGCATGAGCCACTGTGCCTGGCCTTAATTTCTATACTTTTTGTTGAGACACAGTCTCCTTATGTTGCCCAGGCTAGTCCCAAACTCCTAGCCTCCAGTGACCCTCCCACCTCAGCCCCCCCAAGTAGCTGGGATTACAGGTGTGAGCTGCCCTACCTTATCAGAGAGTTATTTCTATTTAAAAGGATTCTAGCAGAATAGGAGCTCATTTGTTAGGTGACCAAATAGAACAAAGGAAGATTATTTAATCTCTGAAAAATGCATCAGAAGTTCTTCCCTTAATACCAAGGATAAGAACAGGATTTCTGTTCACTGATGACCTCACTTAGGGTCTACCCTTTCCATAACCTCTGCCCATAAATCTCATTGAAACGCATTAAATATTTGAAGACATGTTTGTTTGGCTGACATTTTATTTCATGGCTTGAATTCATACATCAAATATGTGTATCTTGATGCTTTGTGAATGATAAAACAAATACTATATAGTTATTTTCTCAGGAATTGTTACGAAATAAAAACAATGACAGTGACCGAACATAATAGCAAATAGAATATTGAAGTTCCACTGCAAAAGACTTTATTCAGTTGGGTCACTGAGATTTGAGTTTGAGATTCCAAAGGATAGGATGGGATAATAGGAGTCATTACTGGACCATCCACGGGAGGGAGAGTGGGTAGAGGGAGGAGCATGGGTGGGTGCTGGGGAAGGATGCAAGATTTCATTGCATTTCAAGGAAAGGTCTAAATGTATATATATATCATGTGATCCTCAAGCCTCCTGGGTTCAAGCCATTCTCATGCCTCAGCCTCCTGAGTAACTGGGATTACAGGTGTGCCCTACCATGCCCAGCTCATCTTTTTGTATGTGTGTGCTTAGTAGAGACAAGGTTTCACCATGTTGGCCAGGCTGGTCTTGAACTCCTGGGCTCAATCGATCCTCCCTCCTCAGCCTCCAAACTGCTGAGATTACATGTGTGGGCCACCACACCTAGCCACTGGCCTACAAATTCTTAAGACAGCCTCAACTCAACAACTTTTATGGTTTATTTGCATGTGGCTCATCTGTGGGAAGATGGGCATTTTGGAATGTGAGTTTCAGTCTTGTCCTTCCTTTTCACGTCCTATCACTCTACCTTCCAGGTGCTATAGCCAGTCTTTATCTCCTCCATTTTGGAAGAAAAACAAAAACAGACAAACAAAAGAAAACCAAACCAAAAAAACTCCACAACTATCTAGCCATTCCTTTGGGATGGGCTTATCTCTCACCTTTGACCGATTCAAATGAAAGTACGTTTTAGATCTGAACTCCTAACTTCTACGGAAAACAAATGACTAGAAAGAAACCAAAAGCTGCTACTGGAAATTCAAAGTGTTACCGAACCTCCGTGGATTGTTAGTTGGTAGAAGATTTGTGTAACAGGCAGAAACGTTAGATCCTATCGCTAGACTGCAATAGGTGTTTGGAAGCTAGCGAGGAACCTGAACACAACTGCCTTCTCTATGAACAAAATGTACCCAGAGCAATTTTTTTTTAATTGGCATTGTGAAGAGAGACATAGTGCTGAAAGGAGATCATCCATAACTTTGGGAAACAATGGCATTATTTGGGTAAGCAGAGACTGATAGAGCAGTTACAGCTTTATTAACAAAATGGGTTTTGTGGTGGACGACAACTATAAAAATGTATCATTGGCTGGGCGCAGAGGCTCACACCTGTAATCCACCACTTTGGGAGACCAAGGCGGGCAGATCACCTGAGGTCAGGAGTTCGAGACCAGCCTGGCCAACATGGTGAAACCCCCATTTCTACTAAAAATACAAAACTTAGCCGAGCATGGTGGTACATACCTGCAATCCCAGCTACTCGGAAGGCTGAGGCAGGAGAATTGCTTGAACCCAGGAGACAGAGGTTGTGGTGAGCCGAGATCATGCCACTGCACTCCAGCCTCACTGACAGAGCAAGACTCCATCTAATATATATACATATATATATATATCCCATGGATAAATTATATCTTGAATGCTGTTTGAAGGTAATAGAAAACTATTACACTGTTCAAATATTTCAGTTAGGTCTAGAATCAGTTTTCTGTTCTTGGGTATAGATAGTTTATTCCCAGGTATTTTCAGAATCCTTTTGTAGGTGTAAAAAGAATTTTGGTTATTGATTTCATTTCTTGCTTTAAACTTTAAAAGGACAGTAGATTTTGCTATTTTTTCCCCTCTACTTATCAACCCACATGTAGGAAAGTAATAACTGAATTATGTGCAAAGCATAAGTAAAATTCTCCAGAGACGCAATTCTCCTTAAGAGTCTTAAATTGAATTAAAATTGTTGCCTATTCTCTCAACTATTGATATGGCCTCATAATTGACATATTTCCCCTAAAATGACTGTGATATTCTACATTGATTTGAACACTCTGATTCACTTAGTTGAAAAGTCCATGTCTTCCCCAGAACCATTAAAGTGAAGACTTGTTTCTCTTAAAACTAATTTCTGGTCATTTAGAAAGTCTGCCCATTAATAATAAAAACAAAACAGTTGAAATAATTGTCTAAAAAACGGATCCCAAGTTCTTATTCTGAACTGCACTTGGAACAAAAAGATCTATACAACCTGGAGTGCTCAAAGTTAACATTAATTCAATAAAATACAAATATCTTAGTTTGGTTCTTTTGGGTTGCAAGGAAAAGAACCTTAAGTAAAAAGGGGACTTTAAGGTTACTGAATTAACCTAAAGATAAGAAGTGAGGCCCCGAGACTGGAAATCCATTTGGATTTATGTCTTTGCCGCTTTGCGTATCTTCATCATTTTTCTTTCTCTGCAGACAGGTGGACTACAGCTGCCCCAAAGCAAAATTTTTATGTCCCTTGTGAAATGCCCTCGAGGAACTGACCAACATGTCTGTCCAAAGACACAGAAGAGAGAATCTAACTGACCTAACCTGGGTCATGTGACTAGCTAAGGCCAGAGGGTCAGCGTCTCCTAATCAGGTTGTCAAAGCCCACTCCAGGGAAAAGGAACATTCTCTGAATTGGGCTGGGAGACACTCATAAAGTGTCTACTAGAATGCAGCTTTCACCAACAGATTCCCCAGACCTCTTCCATTAAACAAGTATTTATCTGCATCAAAGGGAAACAGAGTTCATTTCTGGTGCATCTCTGTTCACATCTTCACATTTTATGCTACAGTCACAAAGACTTGCTTGTCATCCCAACTAACTGTTCGCTACTTACCATGCCTACTCCCATAAGCAATCAAATAATGTCATGCCTCAATTCCTGTGGTCCTCGGCGCTTGTAATGGTCTTCTTTCAATCCTTAACGTCACTGCTTCTAGGAGAATTTCCTGGCTCTCTTTACCGTCCTAGGCTGGTTAACCTCTTTCTTTTAGGTATTGTAACGTTATCCACATAAATCTCTATCATTGTCCAACTCCATCGTTTTGAGATTTACTCTCTCGTTTCTGACATCTTTCTAACCCCAGACACTGCAAGCCTGGCCTCTACAGTGGGAGGCCAGGTTGAACGAATATACTCTGAAAGTTTCCTTTTAGCTAATAATTGACTCTCTAAAAGAGAGTGTATCATTACATAGAAAGTATTGTCTGCATGAAACCCTTACAATTGTTAACTTGTCAAGGTTCTAGTAGCCAGGAAGTTCTAATCAAACACTGCCCCAGGACTGACTTGCCGGCACGCCCCTTGAGAAACCTGCTTGCTATTTACCTGGTGCTCTAACTAGTTTAATCTTCTTTTAAAACTTCTCAGCTTATCCTTCTCTCGTTTTAGATGCAGTTTTGATCTAGAGAAGTAATGGTCTGAACATCAGTTTATGAAATTATTTTTCTGCACATAAACATTATTTTTCAAAGGCAATTTCACGAACTACATCCTGCAGCTCTGCAGACTTTCAACAACTTTAAAAGGTTAGGCGTTTGAGATATGTTGGCCTTGATTTTCAGTCCTCAAGACATATATAAATTTTTCTTAGTCTTAGAGCTCACGTCTGCACTCCAGTCCTAAGGGATTTGATATAATTCTCACCTTGGCATGAAATGTGCTTCTCTTTCTTTCCTTCCCCACCCTCCAAACCCCTTTTGAGGCATCGGGTAGGGAAGAGCTGGCAGATTCTCAAGAAGAATTTTGCAAATGGTTGGCTTTTGTTCGTTTCAGGTTTTTGAGGAGGGGATAAAAGAATATTCGCTCAGATAATGAGTTTTAAGCTTAATTCCTTCCAAAGGGGGTGGGGAAACTACAGCAAGACCACCTTGAGTACCTTGGGAAGGGCAACCCCGCGAACCCTAATAAATGAATTAGCATCTCAAGGAGGAGATCACCGCGGGGCTGATATCGATCTGGGTCAGCCGGCGTGTTTGCCAGAGATTGTTTGGGGGGTGGTTAATTGAGTGTCAGTCTCGGCCAGTGTCGTCTCGCTGGCGCCGGGCGCTTTTGGATTTGCTAATTTTCGTTAAGTGTCTCTAGCCGGCTACTCGTCCCGTGTACCCGGGAGAACCTGGAGGCTCCTAACCGATCAACAGTCGGTCTGTCTGGGTTTTATCGATCCCAGGGCCGGGCAGCTCGAGGCGGACGCGCTGCGGGGGTTGGGGGCGAAGGCTGAACGCAGACCCCAGCGCCGGGACGCCTCCTCCGGGATCCCACCCGACCCCTCCTCCGCCTCCCGCACAGGCCGGGGCATCGTCACTCGCCCCTGGGGGCTCCAGAGGGCGCAGCACGCGGACCCCCTGCGTGTTTCGGGGGGCACCCAAAAGAGGCCCCGGGCTGCGGGGACGCTGGCAGCCCGAGGATGGGCCGTCAGGGTCTCGGCGCCTCGCGAAGGTCACGGACGCGCAGGCCTCCGCAAGGGGGAGCGCGGGAGACGGCAGCGCCCCAGCCGGGCGCCCCAGACGCCGGCGCCGCTCGGAGCCGCCGGGCAGGTCCCTCCGCGCTCGCGTCTGGGCCCGCCCCCCGCTGAGGGGCGGATTGACAGGAGCCCGGCGGCCAATCGGACGCCGCGGGGCGGGGCGGGGCGGGGCGGCGCGGGCCGGGTCTCCGCGCGGGGCGCTATTTACGGCGCGGAGCCGGCGGGACCCAGGCTGGCGCGGGCGGGAGCTGCGGCGAGTTTACTCGCGCGCCGGGGAGCCCCTGCCCTCTTCGAGGAGAGCGGCGGGTCGCGGGAGACGGCCGGCCGGGCGCCCACTCTGGCCCGCGGCGGTTCCCGGGGCGAGCGTGCGTCCCCGGAGTCGAGCGGGGCGAGGGAGCAGGCGGCCGCCGAGGGGGACCGAGAAACTTTTCTGGGCTCCCGGGCGCGCCCTGCAGCCGCGCTCCATGCTCCGGCCGCCGCCCGGCCCCCCGCCCCGCCGCTGACGGCGCCTGCCGCTCCGGGCAGGGCCCATGCCCTGCGCGCTCCGGGGGTCGTAGGCTGCCGCCTAGCCCGGGCTCCAGGAGCCGGCGGGGGCGCCGCGGCCGTGCGGGGCGTCAATGGATCGCCACTCCAGCTACATCTTCGTCTGGCTGCAGCTGGAGCTCTGCGCCATGGCCGTGCTGCTCACCAAAGGTGGGTGCCGGGGGCGCACGGGGCCCGGGGTCCCGTCCCCGCCGCGGGGCTTCGGAGCCGGCTGCAGAGGCTTTGTTAGCGGCGGGCGAGGCGCCCTCCCGCGCCGGAGCCGCAGGTCGTGACAAGTTGCTGTGTTCTTAGAAGTCGCGGCGGTGGCCGGGCGGGTGGATGCGGACTCCGATCTCAGGGCCTGCGCTGGTCAGAGGGTCCTCCGGGCTCTGACTGCGGAGAGCGGCGCGCTTGCAGCCCAGCGGGGAGCGGGGCCGGAGTCTCAGCTCGACGCCGCCGCCTCTGCCGCAACCCGGGGTCCCGGGCGGCCGAGAGGGATCGCAGACCCCGGCCCGCAGCGTGTCTGAGTGAGTGTCTCAGGATGTATTTCTGTGAGTGTGTCTGAGTCTCAGGATCTCCGAGTGCATTTGTATCTGTCTCGCTGAGCGTCGTTGTGCCTCTGAATATGTCTGAACCTCCATCTTTCAGTGTATTTATGTGTCTCTGACTGTGTCTCTGAATCTATCTCTGAATGCTTTTCGGTGTCTCTTTCTCCGAGTCTTTGTGTCTCTGAATGTGTCTGAGTCTCTGTATCTCTTAGTGTATCTCTGTGACCTGCGTATGTCTTTCTGAATGGATCTCCGAATGCATTTCTGTGTCTTTCTCTGAATACGCATCTGAGTCTCTGAGTGTGTGTCTCTGAGTGAGTACATCTCTAAGTGTATGCCTGTGTGCGTGTCTTTGTGATCGAGAGTGTATGAGTCTTCCTGAGAGTTTTGGTGTCCGAGGTGTGCAGGAGTGTGTGTTGTGTTGCTTTTCAGTAGCCGGGAGGAGTAGGCTCTGTCAGCGGGCTCATTTCCCACTCACCTCATATTTTACAAACAGGACTAAAAAAAAAAAAAAAAAAAAAAATCAAAAACGGGTCAGTTTCTTCTTTCCTCTGCAGGCTTTCACCTTTTAGATAGAAATAACCTGAACTCCCTCTGAATTTCAAGGTTCCCTTCACCTCCTTGCTATGAAATCTACCTACTTTTCTGTGAACAGATAATTTTTTTTTTAGTAGGAAGCACTGTTTAGCCTTTGCACCCCCCGCTTCTCTCTAATTGCCATGTAGCAGGCATGAGGTTAAAGCATAAGCTAGCCCAGCAAGGATGATGTGCTACAGTATTTATTTATTTTGGAAGGAAGGGTGTAATTAACCCTAAATAACAGCCCTTGCAGCTTGCAGAGGGGAGCCTCCTGGCCCTATCAAAGGCGGGCAGAACAGGGAGGGACTGAGGCTGACATGAAGTCACAGATACCGAAACTATGTGCCTGATAATGATATAATTAGGGGATCAGAGATTTCTGACGGCTGCGGACTTCAAAAGCTTTAAAAGAAGCCAGCAGTCTCTCCTGTAGCCATCTTGACTAAAGCAGACATTTTTGTTTAATCACTACATACAGTAACGAAGGGGGTAGAAACAGAAGGGCATTGTTCCACAGTTTCAAAATACCAGTCCCCTCTCTGGCCTTTTGCATGCCACAGGAAGAAACTTTATGAACGACAGAAATATAGTTTTAATACAGTGGTACAAAAGTCCATTCTCCTTGCTTAAAATGTGGCTCCAATTAAAAAAAAAAGTAGTTAGAACTTTCCCAGTTACCTGTCAAAATTTTATTAGACTGTTTTTAGGTCATTGAAAATACAGTATTTTAAATAGACTCACATAAACATTTAAGCAGCATTTTACTTGTATTCAGTTTTCCTTTTCTGTACAAGGTCTGAGGCTAATAGGGTCAAAATGGGCTTTTAATCTGTTTTATTTATACTTTAAATCTATATATGGAATTTGTCAAACTAGGGATATGTAGTCATCACTCCAGAAGACTGGTGAGCTTTATGTGGAAAATAAAGTGAGCTTGGAGGGAGGAGGAGAAAGAGCAGAAAAGCGGTTCTGCAAAGCAAAGGTTCTTACTTGAAACAGAGAAAGAACTTGGGCCCAACCCCAGGACACTGAGTGCAGATTGAGGAGCAGACCCCCGGCTTTAGACTGTTAGGGGTTGCCAAAGATCTGTGTTTAGTGGGCTGGTTTTTCTTAGAACCGAAGCATTAGCAGCCTCTGGTGGAAACTGAGCATACCATACCGTGATCTGGAATTTGGACAGATAATTAAATGAGACACCTTACTCAGGCATTCAGAGAGAGGAGGAAGAAGAAAGGTAAGGGTGGGGAGAGGTTTGTAAAACAGCATGTCCCAGTGTTTAATTTCAGAGTGGAGGTTTCAGTAACCACACAGATCTTCAGATGGGAAACTGGAAGAGGTGTGTGCATTCGTTCAGCTTACTTGCTGTAGCAGGTGACAGCGACCAGGGTCCACTAGGTTGATGTCGTATTCGTGATAACTTTTAAGACCCAGATTATTTCAACTAGAGACTGCTATTAAAGACTCAAATCTTGCCCTGTGACAAAATGTGATCATAGCCTTGCAACTCACAAAATAAGTTTTTATAAAGGAAACTTTTAATCACTTCCTGTAGAAAATTTGAGGTTTCCTTAAGGATTTTTCATTCAACCAGCAGAGGATTTTCAGTTTCAGTGTCTCGGCTTTTAGATCACATGTTGAATTACATGTAAAACTTGAGAGGAGGAGGAGGAGGAGGAGAAGTTAGCCTTGCAGTTTTATACTCCCCCCCACCTTTTATGACTTTCCATTTGGGCTGAAAGAAATTGACTTTGGCAAGCAAACCACTAATTGTAAACTGCCTAGTTCCTGTTTTACAATATACTGACTAAAAGCTCCTCTGCATGAAAAGATCTTTATAGGCAAAAAGTTTGCCTTTTCTAGAGAGGTTGCAAATAGCTGCGTAGTTTCATAGTTTTAAAACCTCCTGACCTGAGCAATTTCTAGATTGTTGTGTTTCTAGTTAATAACTTTATAAGGTGTTAGCTAAAGCTCTTAACTCTTGGCCCAGTCCTTTGGGATAGTAAACAATTCAGTAGTTCCGATCAAATATTTATACTGACAAAATCAAAAAGCCTAGCGTTTTTATGTTGTATGGTCATGTGGGATTAAAATGAACAAATACTATGATTTGCCTTATGGTAGGAGAAATTATATTCATTACTATTTCCTTCAAAAAGCAAGTTTCTTTTTAAATTACTCTCTAAACCCCTCAGAAATCTGCTGTTGGAATTATTACATTGCCCAAATTACCTTTAACTGGACTGGCTGCAGGAAGGGCTTCTCCAGGCTCCATGGACTGAAGCACTCAGCCTGGATGATCTGAAAGTTCATGCCTTTGAATCTGGGATTCAGCAGTTGCCTAAATAGTTGCTTTATCTGGTTTCTGGAGCAGAGTTTGACGTGGTTTCTCATTGTTTTCAGGTGAAATTCGATGCTACTGTGATGCTGCCCACTGTGTGGCCACTGGTTATATGTGTAAATCTGAGCTCAGCGCCTGCTTCTCTAGACTTCTTGATCCTCAGAACACAAATTCCCCGCTCACCCATGGCTGCCTGGACTCTCTTGCAAGCACAGCAGACATCTGCCAAGCCAAACAGGCCCGAAACCACTCTGGCACCACCATGCCCACATTGGAATGCTGTCATGAAGACATGTGCAATTACAGAGGGCTGCACGATGTTCTCTCTCCTCCCAAGGGTGAGGCCTCAGGTAGGTAGAAGCCGTTTCTAACCAGAATGGCTGCCTGATCTATAGACTTGTGACAGCCACGACTTTGTATGTCTGCTATTGATTTTGTTGTTAATGTAATTAGAGACATCAGAGGGAGAGGCCTGGCTGGATGCAAAGATGCATCTTGATTGAGTGGCTTTTATGTCTGCCTGAGCATTAGATGTCTGTCTACATAATAGGTTTTGCCTGTTTTTTCAACATTTTGAAGACATTAAAAGGCCATTACATTTCAGTAATGACAGTCTGTAAATGGTGTTTGTAAGCTTCTTTAGATAGTTTTGTAATATTTATTTTCTAAATATTGTTGATTTAATTGTAAGCTTCTTTTTAATGGAATTCCTGGTTAAAATGAATAGATGATTATGAATATCCCTAGGAGGAGTTAACATGGAGTTTGGTCATTTTCTTTATATTCCTTTAGGACAAGGGAACCGGTATCAGCATGATGGTAGCAGAAACCTTATCACCAAGGTGCAGGAGCTGACTTCTTCCAAAGAGTTGTGGTTCCGGGCGGCTGTCATTGCCGTGCCCATTGCTGGAGGGCTGATTTTAGTGTTGCTGATTATGTTGGCCTTGAGGATGCTTCGAAGTGAAAACAAGAGACTGCAGGATCAGCGGCAGCAGATGCTCTCCCGTTTGCACTACAGCTTTCACGGACACCATTCCAAAAAGGGGCAGGTTGCAAAGTTGGACTTGGAATGCATGGTGCCGGTCAGTGGGCACGAGAACTGCTGTCTGACCTGTGACAAAATGAGACAAGCAGACCTCAGCAACGATAAGATCCTCTCGCTCGTTCACTGGGGCATGTACAGTGGGCACGGGAAGCTGGAATTCGTATGACGGAGTCTTATCTGAACTAAAACTTCTTGAACGTTTGAAGACCTTTGAGTTCTGCTGGACAGGAGCACTTTATCTGAAGACAAACTCATTTAATCATCTTTGAGAGACAAAATGACCTCTGCAAACAGAATCTTGGATATTTCTTCTGAAGGATTATTTGCACAGACTTAAATACAGTCAAATGTATTATTTGCTTTAAAATTATGAAAAGCAAAGAGAAGACTCTGTACACAGTCACCAGGGTTATTTGCATCCAAGGGAGCTGGAATTGAGAACCTAATAAACTAAAATGTGCCCTATGTAAGCTTCTACATCTTGATTTATTGTAAAGATTTAAAAGAAATATATATATATTTTGTCTGAAATTTACCAGTGTCTTTCATAAATTTAAAACTAAGTGGGACGTGTAAGACAGTACATGTTAATTACACAAGTGGCCATCTGCTGCTGCTCACTTGCTGGTTCTCAGCTCTAGGATGTGGTTTGGTTTTTTTTCCCCCCTCTTCTTTTCTAAACAAGACCAAGATCTTGCTTATTCTTCCACATGCCTGTGTAATTTTCTTACAGCGTGGAGTTTCTAAATGTGTACTGACCATCTTTTAGTGTCTTACCCATATTTCTGGTTATGGGATAACTGGTTTTAGCTTTCATCTAAGAAGGAGATCTTAAATTTATGTGTACCAGGTCAGATATGATTGATCAATTTCTGGAGTTGACTTAGCAAAGGTTATATTGATCCAGGTGTGTTCTGGAATACCTTTTCCAATGTGTCTACCTCCATTCAAAAAAGAGAGAAAAAAAAAAAACCCCAACTAAACAAAACTTTCTTGGTCAGTTTAGTCACTGTCTCCTTTTACTGTTGATTAATTGGCCAGTTTATTTTGTCCTAAACCACATTAAATATTTTGGCTACCAAGTTAGCCAAACCTTACTGTACAACACTCTTAATTTTAAATCTTGCCCTTCAACAGGCAATGCCTTTTTTTTTTTTTTTTTTTCCGGTTTTAACTTTTTCCTTAGAAAGGTTTTCTGTAGTGAACATGATACACTAATTGATTTAAATAACATTGCTACTAGGTTTCTTCCCAAATGATCCTTTATGTAACTAAATAGAACACTGGCTTTAGCCAGTAACTAACACAGCTAGGAAGCAATGTTTCCTCCTGGAAGACTTTCCATCCCAGCCTGAACTTAAACCTATGCCATATTTGTGTACTTCCCTGCCCCCATTGGATCTTTCTTATTTTAAATGTGAGAATAATTTGCCATAGAGAGTATTTTCTCAATTCCTTTGTATATTTGAAATTTTTGCTTAAAAGTTAACCTATAGGCCAGGCATGGTGGCTCACGCCTGTAATCCCAGCACTTTGGGAGGCCACAGTGGGTGGGTCACAAGGTCAGGAATTAGAGACCAGCCTGGCCAACAGAAACCCTGTCTCTACTAACAATACAAAAACTAGCTGGGTGTGGTGGCCAGTGCCTGTAGTCCCAGCTACCAGGGAGGCTGAGGCAGGAGAATCACTTAAACCCAGGAGGTGGAGGTTGTGAGCCAAGATCACGCCACTGCATTCCAGCCTGGGCAACAGAGCAAGACTCTGTCTTAAAAAAAAAAAAAAAAAAAAAATTAACCTATAGCCTGCATATTTGAGTATGGGGTTTTCTTCTAGTAATTTTTTTTTTGTATATTACTAGAGGATTTTTCAATAAGCATAATTTGGGTCCCTTAAGACAGGTGCAGTAGCCAAGATCATGGAAGAATCTGAGTTGAAATGACCAGTATAAAAATGAGCACCTAGATTATTTAACAATGAACAGACCACCTGCCCCAAACGCTAGGGGGTGGAATAAACATGTTTTAATGATAGCATTCGTTTGTCCTCTCTAAGATGAACAGCTCTTGCATGCACGCCTCATATTTTATAAAAGATGTTACGCTTTATGTACGTCAATTTTCGAGGAAGCTAAAGAATTGTTGAACCCAACCCTTAAAACCTGTCAAGATAATTGATCAAAGTTGTCAGTTGGTGAAATTTCCGCCCTCACTTCCACTCTGGTTCTTTTTTTTTTGAGACAGAGTCACTCTGTCACCCAGTCTGGAGTGCAGTGGCACCATCTAAATCACTACAACCTCCACCCCCCTCCCCCAGGTTCAACCCATCCAGAGCAACTGGGATTATAGGCGCCCACCACCATTCCCGGCTAATTTTTTTATTTATAGTAGAGATAGGGTTCTCACCATGTTGGCCAGGCTGGTCTCAAACTCCTGACCTCAAGTGATCCTCCCACCTCAGTTTCCTAAAGTCCTGGGTAAGGTATGAGCCACCGTGCCCAGCCCCACTCTGGCTCTTGATCACATTACAGTAGTTTGTAGTTTGGAGATTAAAGGACTTCTTGCTCCTTTTACATTCTCATTTCACATACACCATTGGCAAGCTCAGCGATTCTTCAAGTAGCCAGCTGTTCTGTCTGTTAGGTGTAGTCATCGTTTCTTTTCTCTGCTTGCTCTGATGAGGGCCGGTTCACCTCATTTCTTCTAAGTACAGGTTAACTAGGAACTCCGCAGTTGTTTAGGAAATAAAACAATGAAGGATTTAAAGTCATATGCTTTGAAACACTTTGAAATCAGTGAACCCCCTCCTCTAGGAGAGGCCTATGTCTGGGCTGGTGTTAGCAGAAACTTAATGGAGGATGCACAGCCTCTCCACTAGGTCTTATGCCTTTGTTCTTCCTATTGTACATTCACGAGGCTATTTACAGCTCCCAGTACTGTGGGGAGGTGGCACTGTGCCCATGGCTTCTCAGAGTTTTCTGGGGCTCAGCTTCTGGCCACATAATAGGCCAGCCCTGCCTCTTTTCCTAAAAAAAAAAAAAAAACTCTCTTTTTTGAAATTCATTTAGTTTTTACACATGTCCTCGCCACCAGTCATAAAGTCAGATTCGCACATAACTTGACCTTCTTATGAAAACATTGCAGGCATCTCAACTTTGGATATAACTAAAAACTACAGCGATTTGACTTTTGCTTCCCTGTGAGACTGTAGAAGTTGCCAGGAGCCAGAGATAAGAACTAAGACAAGGTCCAGGGTCTACCTGATTCAGTGATGTCAGAAATGGTGGGATGACTGGTTTATTTGTTTTTCCCTCTTAGAGATGTTCACTGCTACTTTGAGGTGTCACAAGGCTGGGCTACCAAGGAACAACCCTTGCTTAATATTGTCATAGAACTCCCCTCAAAAGGAATTTTCCTTTCTAAGTGGAAATTTGCCCAAACTATAGAGACATGGGACCAAAATTGCCAAGATGATTTTATATGTACAACTCCTATATTCTACCACTGTTGAAAAATTGATCCGTGCTTGGTTATGTCTTGTGTTATTTTTTTCCTTTTATTTTGAATGGCTTAGAGGCTTCCTAGAAATGGACTGGTATGTCTCTAATTTCTGCTGAACTGATTTTATTAAAAACACTACACCATAGGGGGTTTGACCTTATAAAATACCAAACATGTCTGCTTTAGAAAATCACAAAGCTTTCCTCTGAAGCGCTCATAAATCTGGTTTCAATGTGGGTTGATTATAGGCTAAAAGCTTGAAAGCAGTGGCATCTAGTATCATGACTTGGGAACGGCCTCTTTTGGGGCCAGGATAGCTTTTTTTTTTTTTTCTCCTTCAACCTCTAATTGGTCCTCTTCTCTGCCTCTCAGCCCAAATGACTTTAAACCTCCACAGCTGTGTGAACTTGGGCACATTATGTAAGCTGAATATTCAGTTTTGTTGCCTGTGAAATGGAAGCCATAGTAACACCTTGTAGGATTATTGTGAAGAGACATTGTAGCTATTTTCATTAATATACACAACAGTCTTATATAAACCATCCCCACATAATATTCTTTAAAGTCTGAGGGCGTACATTAATATTACTTTTTAATATTTAAGACCTTTGTGTACTTGAGACTTGCAGGCCTGGCAGTCACCTGCAAAGAGACTTTAGCATTTTAAATATTCATTTTCAATTTATTGTTTTTGGCCTCTCATGCCTATTAAATAGGTTCATTTGTAATTGTTTCCTTCTGGAATAATAGAGATGGCTACTGATAAGAATGTTTTAATCATATATATACCTCTTTCAATTTCTGATATTTGACAGAATGAAGTTCCCTTGGAGTTTCAGCTGCTCTGAATGGTCAATCCATTGAGAAAACCGATGGCTTTGATAGGTAGCAGATAATGTGTCCATATTGCTTGCGTGGTTTATGTCTGACTGGTACATTCTCAACAAATGCCACAATCAATTACGACCTGCCCCACAGGTGCTCCCAACAAAATACAAGTACCTCCAGAACTGTTTTTAGAACTTCGTGAATTTGGAAGTGGAGGAGCTAGTTAAGAATCATTTAATTTTCCTGGATGAAATTAATTTAGTTACTCTGTGGGTCACAGTTATAATAGAAAAGTTAAATGCTCCAGATACCAATATTTATAATAGAAAAATTGACTGCTCCGGATACCAACTGACACCCCTTCCCTCTACCCAATTCATTCTGTCAATATGACTCTATCTGCTGCCTTAAAAAACCAGATCATTGATTTTTTGGGAATCAGAGATCCCATAAAATGATGAAATTCAACTCTCAACTTCTGGCAACTCTTGATTTGGAGTGCAGTTTACACTCTGAACATGTCCTTGTTAATCTGCTAACACTGCACCGTTTTGCAGCATAGTGGTGTAATTCATTTATCTGCCATTCCAGGAATTTGAGGATAGAATCAGGAAGGTGGCAGAGCTGAGATTAACCAGTTGGGGGTTTACTTCTTCCAGCAAGGCAGCCATTTTCCAAGGGATGTGCTTTTTTAAGAGTTTCAAAGTATTTATTGCTAGGGAAGGCCTACCAGCCAAACTTCTGCAAACTTTTCCCATTCTTTGAATATGAAAAGGGTAACAGGAAAGGCATTGATAAGCAATCTGGGGAGATACCTTGGGTAAGCAGTGAGATAATATCAGGCATTTGGCATTCCTCAAGACTTTTAGGAGATTCATTCTTTCTGGAAGCTAATGGCCAGCTGACCTCTCAGGGGCAATTTCAAATGGTGTTTAGCTTCTTATATCTTGCAGATTAGATTGATGTTGGACTAAATCTAAATAGAACTCAGGAAAGATCAGCTGAAAACTATGCATGCTGTGTGTATGTTTTGTGTGTGTGTGTGTGTGTTTGTATACCATGCTAATTGAATAGACTTCGTAATATAATTTTGCATTTAACAGTTTTCAAGGCACTGCGTAAGTAGATTTGGAACTTGCGAGAAGTCAGCAATTTGTTTTTAGACACGTGAAGACTAAGTTGTGATGAATTAATAAACTCAGGCTGTTGTGTCAATTCACTCTGAAAGATCTCACATTACAAACCTAATGGAACAGAAATTGTTTTAGCAGTTAAAACCAAGAGAAATACAAAAAGCTCTTTATCCCTGGTTTCTTCCCCTTGGAACTTCCCTAGGGAACCGATGAGGACAGTGGAAAAACACCACACTTCTCAAAGCAACTTTCTTACTTTTTAAGTGTTACAAGTTCACGTTGGAGCTTTTTTTTCTCCCACTAAATTTAGTGGATGTGGTTTTAATGCCATAGCTTTAATTCACAGTTGCCTTGGTAGATGAGAGCATTTCTCACCTGGATTTAGGGATTAAACTGTGAATTCTCCATGGGGAGGACCTGTGATCAATAACCTTTGTACATTTCCAAAATCCAAAGGAGAGAATTAGATGAAGGACTGATTAAAGCCTTTTGTTTTCAGGCACCTGATTTCTGGTTTTTAGTAAATAAACAAATGCTGTCTTTCTCTTTTATTTCTCTATCCTAACTGATTGTTTTACAGATTTATAATTTTTGTATGGAAAGGAAAACAAACTGCTAGTGAAGGAAGTTGAGGATAAAAAATTCCAATGGGGCTGAGCATTAATGAAAGGTTGCTAAGGTCAAATATCTGAGTCTACCTTTTATATTTGGTGCAGGCTCTAAGCTCATTTAAGGACATTAATTCTCACACATAAGTGTATCGATATTCTCCTTTAAACTAAGAGTTGTACTTTCATTTTAATATTTTAAGATAATCCAAAGTTTTCACCAATGTCTCTCCAAGGAGTTAAGAACAAGCCACCGAGAGTTTTGCTGATCAAAAAGGTGGAGAACCTGGAGTACGCTACCTGATTTAATATTTCACCCTCAACGGCTTGATAGGCCCAGCTACACTAGGGCACCTTTGGCAAATTCTCTTTTCTTCTCACGGAAATGAAACTCTGCTCAGAGGCTATAATAAAAGCAACAAATAGCTCCACGCGGCTTTCATTCAAGGACACGCCAAGTTATAAATTCCCTTCTCTTCATAGATTCTTAGCATCTTCATTAAAAGATTACCTTTCACTTCAAAACCCAAATCACTCTTGTGCATCCACTGCGGTTTTATAATTTAGACTTTTATATTTATTTCTTTTTATCACAGTATTATATAGGGTTTTTTTTTTTTGTTTTTTTTTTTTGAGACAGAGTCTCACTCTGTCACCCAGGCTGCAGTGCAATGGCACGATCTCGGCTCGCTGCAACCTCCACCTCCCAGGTTCAAGTGATTCTCCTGCCTCAGCCTCCCAAATAGCTGGGATACAGGCACGTGCCACCATGCCCGGCTAATTTTTGTATTTTTAGTAGAGACAGGCTTTTACCATGTTGGCCAGGCTCATTTCGAACTCCTGACCTCAGGTGATCTGCCCATCTCAGCCTCCCAAAGTGCTAGGATTACAGGCATGAGCCACAGGGCCTGGCCTTATTATATAGTGTTCTTTTACGAAAATGATTTATTTTTGTAAGCCCAGTCTGTAGGTCGGGCTGGAGTGTAGTGGTGGGATCATAGCTTCCTGCAGCCTTGAACTCCTGGATTCAGCAATCCTCCTGCCTCAGCCTCTAAGTAGCTGGGACTACAGACACACGCCACCACGCCTGGACTTTTTTTGTCTTTTGGTAGAGGTGGAGTCTCCAGGCTGGTCTCAAACTCCTGGGCTCAAGCAATCCTCCTGCCTCAGCCTCCTGAGTAACTGGGATTACAGCTGTGCACCACCATGCCCAGCTAATTAAAAATGGTTTTTGTAGAGTTAAGGCTCTCACTTTGTTGTTCCACACTGGTCTCAAACTCCTGGCCTCAAGTGATCCTCCCTCCATCGCCTCCCAAAGTGCAAAGATAAATTTTGAAAAACGAATGTATGTGTTGAGCAGGGGTGGCAGGTGGGGGAGGGAAGGGAAGGTCATTCATGACTTCACAATCCTTATACAGTATTTCTTCTAGTTTCCTGTGGTCCTTTTACTTATTTATATATATTAAAATATTATACATATCTTTATATTTTCTGAGTCCTGGCTCAAACCAGTGTCAACCTTTTTTAAAAAATGTTTTAGATTTTAAAAAATTGATACATAATAGGTGTACGTATTTTGGGGGCACATGTGATAATTTAATACATTCATGTAATTTGTACAGATCAAAGCAGTATAATTGGGTATCTATCGCTTTAAATATTTATCTTTGTTTTATACTAGAAATGTCTGAATTATTATCTTCTAGCTATTTTGAAATATCTAATAGATTACCGTAAACTGTAGTCACCGTACTGATCTGTCAAACGCTAGGTCTTATTTTTTTCTATCAAACCATTGGTACCTACAAATCAAGCTCTCTTCATCCCAGGGGGATTGAAGTGCTTGCTAAAAATTGAATACTTACTAAAAATTGGATAAATGTGGAAGAGAGAAAATCTGCCTCTCTAAAGCAACACCGTTGTGGGCATTTTAAAATGCAAACGTCTTGGCTGGAAGTCGGAAATTGTATTCTGTCTGTTAAACCTGGTGTAGCAAATTGAAGTGGAGGTATCTGGTCACCAACTTCTCAGCCTGGACAGAGCAAGAAGGTGCAGCCGGTTTAGGAGGTGACTTGCGAGAGGACCGTCTGTCCATCCGGGCTTGGGAAACGTCAAGGGTCATTTCTCTGTCCTGACACTCGATTGTGAAGCAGGTTGCGAGGTAACTCTTTCCAAGGACTGGATTGTGACAATCGCCATCACTGGACAATAAAACCAGAACATCCCTCACCAGCTCCTTTAACAGCGGGAGGTTGTGTGCTGGCATTTGTATGCAAATTGGCGTGAGGAGTTAACAGGTTGCTTTGAAATGCTCAATTTGTTTATCCCAACCTGGAAAGTCCGAGCTTTTCTTCTGAGGCAGATTTATAGAGCTGTTTTTCATGGCTCTCAGCAATGAATTGAGTTCAGCAGGGTCCCCAGGATCTTCATTAACTTAAGTGGGCTTCAGAGCAGAAGAGCGCTGCCGGTCCCCCGGTCTGACACAGGCAGAGGTGGCCATTGCGAAGCCACTCACCGCGTTCTGCAGTTCCTCTGGGGCTCTGCTGCCTGGTCCCGGGCTCAGCGACAGCAAACTGCAAGGGGGAGAAGGAAAACCCTTTCTTCGGAATATCCAGACACAGATACCTCATCTGGAGAAAAATACATTGGACAATTTTTTTGGTCTTACCGTTTCTTCTGAGAAGTCACACCTTCGCACCTGGCCTAAAGAAAGACCTGCCCCTCCAATCTCTCACTATGTTGTGTCTTTGTATGTACTTGTGGTAGTCAAAAGCTTTTTCTGAAAGTGCCTATCCTAATATTTTTTCTTTTTTGAGACAGGACCTCCCTCTGTCCCTGAGGCTGGAGTGCAGTGGTGCGATCTTGGCTAACTGCAGCCTCAACCTTCCAGGCTCAAGCAATTTTGCCACCTCACCCTTTTGAGTAGCTGGGACTACAGGTGTGAACCACCACACCCAGCTAATTAAAAAAAAATTTTGTAGAGATTGGGGGGGGTCTCACTATGTTGCCCAGGTTGATCTCGAATTCCTGGGCTCAGGCGATCCTCCCTCCTTGGCCTCCCAAAGTGCTGGGATTATAGGTGTGTGCTACCACATCTAGCCCATCCTAATGTTTTTATGAGCCTGCACAGCTGTGACATGGTTTGACTCTCTGTCACCACCCACATCTCACATCAAATTGTAATCCCCAGGTGTCAGCGGAGGGACCTGGTGGGAGGTGATTGGATCACGGGGGTGGATTTCCCCCTTGTTGTTCTTGTGATAGGGAGTGAATTCTCACGAGATCTGGTTATTTAAAAGTGTGTGGCACTTCTCTCTCTCTCTCTCTCCCGCCCTCCTCCTCCCTCTCTCTCCTTTTTTCCTCTGGCTCTCTCTTCCCCTCCCTCTCCCCCTCCTTCCCTCCCTCTCACTTTCTCCTCCTCTCTCCCTTTCTCTCCCTTCCCTCTCTCCCTCACCCTCTCTCTCAACTTCCTCTCTCCCTCCCCCCTCTCTCAACTCCCTCTCTCCCTCCATCTCTCTCTCTCTACCTCTCTCAACTGCCACCATGAGAAGAAGGTGCTGGCTTCCCCGCTGCCATGATTGTAAATTTCCTGAGGGCTCCCAGTCATGCTTCCTGTTAAGCCTGTGGAACTGTGAGTCAATTAAACCTCTTTTCTTCATAAATCCCCAGTCTCAAATAGTTCTTTATAGCAGTGAGAATGAACTAATACAAGTTGCCATGAGTGTGTATGGTTCTGGCCTCTGAGAGACCTGGGTTCAAGTTCAGACTTACCCTGTTACTAGTGCTGTGACCCTGGGCTAATCACCCTCTCAATTTCCTCACATAATGAAGGTAGTAAGATTATCAGCCCTTTATTTTTTAAAGTCTTTTATTTTTATTTTTATTTTTTGAGACAGAGTTTTGCTCTTGTTGCCCAGGCTGGAGTACAATGGCATGATCTCAGCTCACCACAAACTCTACCTCCCAAGTTCAAGAGATTCTCCTGCCTCAGCCTCCCGAATAGCTGGGATTACAGGAGCGTGCCACCATGCCTGGCTGATTTTGTATTTTTAGTAGAGACGGGTTTCTCCATGTTGGTCAGGCTGGTCTTGAACTCCTAACCTCAGGTGATCTGCCTGCCTCAGCCTCCCAAAGTGCTGGGATTACAGGAGTGGGTCACTGCACCCAGCTATTTTATAAAGTTTTTATTTATTTATTTTTAGAGATAGGGTCTTGCTCTGTTGCCCAGGCTGGCGTGCAGTGGTGCAATTATGGCTCACTACAGCCTCGAACTCCTGGGCTTAAGTGATCCTCCCACAACAGCCTCCTGAGTAGCTGAGACCACAGGTTTGTGCCATCACACTGGGCTTTATTAGTGCTTTGGGTTGTTGTGAGGATTAAATGAGATAAAGCAAATAAACACTTAGCACAGTTCTTAACAACACTGTGAAAGTCAGCCAGTCCTACTAAGTACTGTTCCTTCATCAGCCCTCACAATGCCTAGGAAACACACACGGGTGATAGAGGTCACCACGCTGACTCTACAAATGGAAGATCCAAAGATCCAGGCCAGGTGTGGTGGCTCACACCTGTAATCTCAGCCCTTTGAGAGGCTGAGGCGGGTGGATCACTTGAGGTCAGGAGTTCGAGACCAGCCTGGCCAACATGGTGAAACCCCATCTCTACTAAAAATGCAAAACTTGGTTGAGCATGGTAGTGTGTGCCTATAATCCCAGCTATTTGGGAGGCTGAGGCTGGAGAGTCACTTGAACTGGAGAGGTGGAGGTTGCAGTGAGCCAAGATCGCACCACCGCACTCCAGCCGGGCGACAGAATGAGACTGTGTCTCAATAATAATGATCATATCCAGTGATGTTTAAGCTTCTTTATTTGTCAGTGTGAGTGTCTTGAATTTGCTTTAACTTTCCACAGTTATATTTTGCTCAAGACAGTAGGAAAGTACTTAATTTTTATTTAAACATATTGAAACTACCAGATCCATTGCAGGAAAATGTTATGTATTAGGAACATTTACAATGTGCGAGTTTACCCTTCTTCTAAACCAGGAAGGACGTGATCCATGTTACAGCAAATACCTATTTTTGCACGTTCTGTTAATGAATACACACACTTGTTGAGTGCCCTTGTTTGTGCTGCTGACGGGGCCAAGCCACAGTTCGGGGCAACACCTGTGCCTGGAGCACAGGTGGTATGAGCTCCTGGCATTGCCCACTGTCTTTCTGCTTGGGGGTCCAGGTGAATGGCTGGCAAAGTTTGTCTCACAGGGAGGAAAAAGGCACATTAATTTGTCCCAGGCTAGGTGTGGTGGCTCACGCCTGTACTCCCAGCACTTTGGGAGGCTGAGGCAAGAGGACTGCTTGAGCCCAGGAGTTGGAAACCAGCCTAGGCAAAATGGTGAAACTCCATCTATACAAAACATTTAAAAATTAGCAAGGCATGGTGGTGCGTGCCTGTGGTCCCAGCTTCTCAGGAGGCTGAGGTGGGAGGATTGCTTGGACCTGAGAGGTCGACACTGCAGTGAGATATGATGGCGCCACTGCTCTGCCTCCTGAGTAACAGAGCGAGATCTTGTCTTAAATTTGTTGTTGTTCTAGAGCGCACCTGTAATCCATAAACCAGGTGAGGTCTGTTCTCATGAGAATCTGGGCTTCTGAGAAATTCGCTGAACTAGCCCAGTGCAGTGGCTCACGCCTGTAATCCTATCACTTTGGGACGGTGAGGTGGGAGGATCATTTGAGGTCAGGAGTTTGAGACCAGCCTGGCCAACATGGTGAAACCCCATCTCTACTAAAAATACAAAAATTAGCTGGGATTGGTGGCACATGCCTATAATCCCAGCTACCCAGGAGGCTGAGGTGGGAGAATAGCTTGAACCCAGGAGGCAGAGACTGCAGTGAGCCAAGATTGTGCCACTGCACTCCAGCCTGGGTAACAGAGCAAGATGCCATCTCAAAAACAAAAAACAAAAAAGAAATTTGCTGGACTAAAAACATAATACAGCTTTAATAATTGTAGTATAAATCATAAACCCACCATCCAGTCTTTTATTGTTTCTTATTAAGGAATGGTGGAGCTGGGCACAGTGGTTCATACCTGCAATCCCAGCACTTTGGGAGGCTAAGGCAGGAGGATCCCTTGAAGCCAGGAGTTCAAGATCAGCCCGGGCAACATAGTAAGACCTTGTCCCTACAAAAAACAAATATATATTTAAATTGACCAGGTATAGTGGCATGCAGCTATAATTTCAGCTACTCAGGAGGCTGAGACAGGAGGAAGGCTTGAGCCCAGGAGGTTGAGGCTGCAGTGAGCTGTGATTGCGCCACTGCAGTCCAGCCTGGGTGACAAAGCAAGACCCTCAAAAAAAAAAAGAGAGAGAGAGAGAGAGACTGTTGGGACATAAATGCTTCTGTGATTTAGTGTTCATATAAGTAAGGCTAATATGAATGTTACTTAAGATATTGACAAATCGGTGGGACTTCCCCAAGCCCAGCAATTGATCTGTGTGTCCCACATCTGTCCAGCACATTTAAGGAGCCACCAGCCCCTTCCTGCAGGCACTTGCTGCGTGAGACCCAGAAGGCAGTTCTAGCACATTTCTCATTAACAGACCAGCTTGTGAACCGTTCCTCCCATCCTGGGTCTTGCTCTTAACCCCGTCTCTTCTGCTCCCTCAAAATGGCCTTTGCTGCTGATGATAACGTTTCACCCTCCACTCCCCCTGTTGACTTGATACTTCCTGCCATCCCAGCTCTCCACAGCTCAGGCCACCTCTGGGGTTCCACCTCCAGCTTACTCTGCCTCCTTTTGCTCTGACTTCATGCTCTTAATCTCTTTTATTTATATATTACTATTATGATGATTTTTTTTTGAGATGGAGTCTCGCTATGTCACCCAGGCTGGAGTGCAGTGGTGCAATCTAGGCTCACTGCAACCTGCGCCTCCTGGTTCAACCAATTCTCCTGCCCCAGCCTCCCAAGTAGCTGGGACTACAGGCACGCACCACCACGCCCGGCTAATTTTTGTAGTTTTAGTAGAGAAGGGGTTTCCTCATGTTGGTCAGGTGACCTCAATCTCCTGACCTTGTGATTCACCCACCTCAGCCTCCCAAAGTGCGTGAGCCACCGTGCCCGGCCTCTTTTATTTATTATTATTATTATTATTATTATTATTATTATTATTTTGAGACAGAGTCTTGCTCTGTTGCCCAGGCTGAAGTGCAGTGGCACGATCTTGGCTCACTGTAACTTCCACCTCCCTGATTCAAGCAATGATTCTCCTGCCTTAGCCTCAGTAGCTGGGATTATAGGCACCCACCACCACACTTGGCTAATTTTTGTATTTTTAGTAGAGATGGGGTTTCACCATGTTGGGCACGCTGGTCTTGAACTCCTGACCTCAAGTGATCTGCCCGTCTCAGACTCCCAAAGTGCTGGGATTATAGGCGTGAACCACCACACCTGATCTCTTTCTTTTAAAAACATAAATTATTATTGTTATTTTTGAAACAGGGTCTCACTGTCACCCAGGCTGGAGTGCAGTGACACAGTCACAGCTCACTGTACCCTTGACTTTCCAGGCTCAACCCATTCTCCTGCCTCAACCTCCTGAACAGCTGAGACCACAGGCACACACCACCACACCCAGCTAATTAAAGAAAAAGCCATTTATTCCCACATTCTATACTGAGTAGTGAGATTTAGTGAACCAAATCATCTTTCACTTTCATCTTTTTCATTTGCAAAGTGAGAGTTACAGGATCACAATGTTTTCCTCCAGCCTCAAATGCATGTATGAAAATCCTAGAGTGGTTCCAAGGCCCTTTGATGTCCTTGGAAAAGGCATTATGGATGGGAATTATTATTAAAATGCTATTTTGAAATAAAGATAAGCTTTTTCTCATGTATTTCTAGGTTTTTACCTCTTCCATACTTTTCATTCTCATTCCTTTGTAAATACAGGTTTGTGTCTGATTTCTCTCATGTTTATAACCAGTAAAGTTTGCTTTAAGAAGATGGAAAATGGCAAATACACAGTTACATGCTTGATGCCATCTTTCCTGTTTCTTTTTTTTTTTTTAATTTTCTAAATTTTGGCTCGAAACTCTCAGAGCCATCTTTCCTTTTCAACCAATAAAAACATTACCTATTTGGACATTGTTTGTAATTGAATTTACATTTACAATAAACCTCAGATTTAGAGCTAAAGAATGAAGGGAGAGAGGAAAGAAAAGGCCAGACATTGTAATTAATAAAAGCAGTGGCAATATTATTGTATACAGTTTAAAAAAAAACATTAATTTTTTCTGAGTCTCCTAAATAAAGATGAAACAAAACAAAACAAAGTTCAACCAAAAAAACCCTGAAAACAAAGAACGTTAGAGACAATCCTGCTTAAAAGTAAGTTGAAAAATAACCTTGTGTTTTTCTTCCTGCTTAAGATGAATACTATACAGCGTGAAATTGCCCTTTGTTTTTGAAATTTCTCTAAAATAAACAGAAATGTTAAGATGAGTAGACTGTGTCTTGGTTGCAAACATCACAAAGGGCTTGATGTGGTGGCTCATGTCTGTAATCCCAGCACTGTGGGAGGCCAAGGTGGATGGATGGCTTGAGCCCAGGAGGTCGAGAGCAGCCTGGGCAAAATAGTGAGACTCTGTCTCTACAGAAAATAAAAAGTTAGCCAAGCATGGTGGTGCTCGCCTGTGGTCCCAGCTACTGGGGAGGCTGAGATGGGAGGATCACGGAAGCCCAGGAATTCAGGGTTGCAGTGAGTCGTGATGGCGCCACTGCACTCCAGCCTGAGTGACAAGGCGAGACCCTGTCTCTGAAAACAAAAACAAACCCAAACTAAATAAACGAAAAAAAAGAAACAAGAAGAAATATTTATGCTTCTTTTAATTTATTTTTATTATTATTTTAATAGAGATGGGATCTCACCTTGTTGGCCAGGTTGGTCTTGAATTCTTGGCCTCAAGTGATCCTCCTGCCTTGGCCTCCCAAAGTGCTGAGATTACAGGTGTGAGCCATTGCGTCTGGCTGAATAATTATGTTTCTTATTGGCTTAAACGTTTAATACTTAAATGGTGCATAAATATTGCAAATTTGGGTGTTCTCCCTACCTCCTAGTTAAGAAACACTGGCAAAGTGACCCACTCAAGGCCATGCTGTGAGCAAGGACTCAGACCAGGGATTTTGGCCCAGGATTAAATTATTAGGGCACATTCACCCCAAAGGATACTGAAAACTTTTAAGAACAATAATATTAAGTTTACAAGCTTTTATATCTGAATGGAAACCATATAATGACACTTTGTCTCATGTAGGGTCTTCTCTTTTTCAGGAAGGCTAAACCCCAATGGCACTATTTCTGCTGAGACACACTCCATCCTGCCTATGGAACTGGGAAAGAATTCTTGGCCTAGTTATTTCTGGGATGTGGGTTGGGGGATCAGAAGACATTTCTCCTTTTCTCTCCGGGTTTGACTCCTTGAGGGAAGATTCCATGTTTTATGTGCCATTCTGGAATTTATCAGAAACAACTTTTTTTTTTTTTTTTTAAGACAGAGTCTCAGTCTGTCACCCAGGCTGGTGTGCAGTGGAGCAATCTTGTCTCACTTCAGCCTCTGCCTCCTGGGTTCAGGTGATTCTCCTGCCTCAGCCTCGAGTAGCTGGGACTACAAGCGCGCACCATCATGCCAGGCTAATATTTATATTTTTAGTAGTGATGGGGTTTCATCATGTTGGCCAGGCTGGTCTCCAACTCCTGACCTCATGATCTGCCCACCTCAGCCTCCCAAAGTGCTGGGATTACAGGTGTGAACCACTGTGCCCATCTGAGAAACAAATTTTTATTCTCCTTTTTAATGACCTGCTTACTCTAGGGATAAGGAAAGACCACTGTTAAATAACTTACCCCGCTTTTTCTTGGCTTTGTGGGGGATGAAAGATGGGGGAAAAACACAATCTTATCCTTTCATTTACTTCTCATCGCCTGTTTCCTTACAAACGACCCACCAGACAAAAAGAAGCAGAAATCGATCAATTCTGATTTTTGTGTGTGTGTGTGGTTTATATTAGTGAACCATTCTGAAATACTTTTTTTTTAAGGAGTAATTTTTCCCTCAGAAACATATAGAATTACCTGTAGGGAAAAAAACATGATGTATTGAATTTACTCTTTCAATAGTCTTGATTTTTAATTCTTCACTAAGGGCAGGAGATCCCGGTGCAATTTAGTGACCATCAGTATACACTTTTAAAGTCACAAAATGTCAAACTTCATGTAAATTGTATGTCTAAAGCCTCAGCAGCCCTCAGGCACTATAATTATATCCTGACAATGTCTTACTCACAAAAGAGACTCAAACAACTTTTCAAAACCGTGCTTTGACAATCCCATTCACTTTATCCATAACACTATCTTAAAAGAATTTCCTTTCAGAAAATAGTCAGTGAGTGCAGGACAGGGGAATTTTCTCCTTGATTGAATTCATGGAAGTGTAGAGTTCTATTTCCAAAATAATCAGCCAGCCAGAGACATTCCGCTTCTCACTGAGCAGTGAATATTTGATATTTCAGAACTAAAGTAAGCAGCTTAATGGAACTTGTCAGGCACTGATAAAATGCTAGAATAAGAAAATTAAGATTTCAGGTTACTTCAGAATAACTAGTGTTTCAAAGGTCAATGTTGAACTATTCCAAGTTTTGCTTAAATGAAATGCATGAGAGAGAGCAAGAGGGAGAGAGGGAGGGAAAAATAATTCTGGATTGGTTATACCAACACATTAAAAGGTGCCCTGGACAGGGTATTGGAAGAAAGGTTTAACAATTTTTTTTCCTTTTTTTGTGGAGACAGGGTCGAGCTCTGTTGCCCAGGCTGGAGCGCAGTGGTGCAATCACAGCTCGCTGCAGCCTCGAACTCCTGGGCTCAAGCAATCTTCCTGCCTCAGCTTCCTGAATAGCGGGGACTATACAGACATACACCCCACCACACTGGCTAATTATTTTATTTTGTTTTTTGTTTTTAATGTAGGGATGGCGACCTTGCTATGTTGCCCAGGCTGGTCTTGGACTTCTGGCCTCAAGTGACCCTCCTGCCTCAGTCTCCCAAAGTGTCGGAATTACAGATGCAAGCCACCATGCCTGGCCAGTTTTAGCAATTTTCGAGAAGTCTTTATGTATTATGCATAGCTGAGTAATCTTGATTTCATTTTCTTTCTGTCATCCAGACTGGAGGGCAGTGGCGCGATCTTGGCTCACTGCAACCTCTGCATCCTGGGCTCAAGCGACTCTCTTGCCTCAGCCTCCCTAGTAGCTGGGCTTACAGGTGCCTGTCATTATGCCCAGTTAATTTTTGTATTTTTAGTAGAGATGGGGTTTTACCATGTTGGCCAGGCTGGTCTTGAACTCTTGACCTCAAGTGATCTGCCTGCCTTGGCCTCCCAAAGTGCTGGGATAACAGGTGTGAGACACTGCACATGGCCATAATCTTAATTTTTTTGTATTCTATGGTTGCATGAAAGAGAGAAAGAGAGAGAGATCAAGAGAGAGAGGAATAAAAACAAACAAAAAGAATGAGTGAGAAGAAAGAAAACATAAAGGAATATTAGAAGAGTAGGAGGAAATTCAATTTCTTTCTGGAACGTGGAACAGGGAAACAAGTGGAGGAGGTTACATTTAACGGAGTCAGCTCCAGGGTCAGGGGTGGGCTCCCAGCAGCAGCTAAATCCGGTGCCAGGAGCCTTGAGAGCTGAGACCCCGGAGGAGGGAAGCGGCAGGGTCAGCAGCAAGGGCTCACTCCCAGAGCTGGCACTGATCTGAGGCAAAGCTGTGTTCCGGCCCCTCCTAGACTGCTGGTTCCTCGTCATTTTTAAGAGCTCCTCCACACTGTCCTTGGCCTTGCTGGCAAAACTCTAGGGTGAGGTGGCTTGAAGTAAGGCCCACAGATTGAGGCTACTGCACAAACTGTTTTGTACTGGTTCATGATGAGATAAGCGCAGAATTGTTGTTGTTATTTTGCTGCAAAAGTAATTGTGGGTTTTGCCATTAAAAGTCATTGCAAAAACTGCAATTACTTTTGATTGCATTTTTTGCAATCAAACACTACCTAATAATTTTTGTTTTCTTTTTTTTGAGACAGGGTCTTGCTCTGTCACCCAGGCTGGAGTGCAGTGGTGTGATCTTGGCTCACTGCAGCCTCCACCTCCTGGGCTCAATTGATCCTCCTGCCTCAGCCTCCCGAGTAGCCAGGACTACACTTGTGTACCACCGTGCCCAGCTAATAAGCATAAAAAATAAAGGAAAGCAATTATATACTTTCAGCAATTTGTTGGATTCATTTTGTGTCTGTTGAATCTAATAATAAATATTTTTTAAATGGGGCTTCATTTAGTGTATCTTTGTTTTCAATTTCATTTCTGCTAGTACTATCTTTTTAATGTATTTTATAAAATACCAGTTTGTGAGAGTTTGGGGGGAAACTGGCCTTCTATCATAAATAGTTTGGGAAACATTGCTCTGGAGAACGAGGCGGTAAAGCAGAAGTATTTTTGGGAAAGAGGTATCACTCTCTGCCAAACATAGATGGAGTTTATGAAGCAAAGGTTCGAAGGTTCCCTTCCCTAAAGGGAGCTGTCTGAATCAAGGATCTCTAGTGAGCGGTGTTCTTTAGAGTAATGCTTCTCAAACACATTTGTCTTATGATTCCCTATACACTGAAAAAAATCCATTTTCCTATTTTTCATTGCTAGGATATAGAAATGCAATTGGTTTTGTTTTGTTTTTCTGAGACAGAGTCTCGCTTTGTCACCCAGGCTGGAGTGCAGTGGCGTGATGATCTCAGCTCACTGCAATCTCCACCTCCCGGGTTAAAGCGATTTCCTTGCCTCAGCCTCCTGAGTACCTGGGATTACAGACATGTGCCACCACACCCAGCTAGCAATTAGTTTTTAAAATGTTTTGTTTTCTCTCTCTCTTTCTTTCTTTCTTTCTTTCTTCTTTCTTTCTTTCTCTTTCTTTCCTTCCTTCCTTCCTTCTTTTTTTCTTTCTTTCTTTTTCTTTCTTCTTTCTTTCTTCTTTCTTCTTTCTTTCTTTTCATTTTTCTTTCTGTTTTCCTTTTTCTTTTTCTTTTTCTTCTTTCTCTCTCTCTTTTTCTTTCTTTCTTTTTGAGATGGAGTCTTGCTCTGTTGCCCAGGCTAAAGTGTAGTGCTGTGATATTGGTTCACTGCAACCTCTGCCTCTTAGGTTCAAGCAATTCTCCTGCCTCAGCCTCCTGAGTAACTGGGACTACAGGCATCCACCAGCACACCCAACTAATTTTTGTATTTTTAGTAGAGACAGGGTTTCACCATGTGGGCCAGGCTAGTCTCTAACTCTTGACCTCAAGTGATCTGCCCACCTCGGCCTCCCAAAGTACTGGGATTACATGCGTGAGCCACTGCGCCGGGCCAGGGTGGTTATTATTTAAAAAACAAATCACAATGAAAAACCTGGTATATAGCACACGTGGGTGAAGAATCGTAACCCTCGTGCATTGCTTCTGGGAGTGTAAAATGATGCCGCTGCCAGGGGAAAACTGTTCTGTGGTTCCTCAAAAAGTTAAAATAGAATTATCACATGATCAAGCAGTTCTACTACCCCTCTGTACATATCCAAAGTAATTGAAAGCAGGGACTCAAACAGATATTTGTACACCCATGTTCATAGCAGTGTTATTCACAATAGTCAGAAGGTGGAAACAAGGAGCGTGTCCATCAACAAATGAATGGAAAAACAATAACCAATACATATACACAATAGAATATTGTCCATGAAAAATGAAATTCAGACACACGCTACAACACAGGATGAACCTTGAAAATATTATGTTGAGTGAAATAAGCCATACACAAATGGACAAGTATTGTATCATTCCATTTATATGAAGTATCTGGAGTAGGCAAATTCATAGGGACAGAAGTATAATGGGGGTTACCAGGGACTGGGGAAAGGAAAGTGGGAAGTTACTGGTTGAATGGGTCGGGACTTCCAGTTTGGGATGATGAAAAGGTTCCGTGAATGGACTGTGGTAATGATTGCCCAGCAATGTGAAGGTACTCAATGCCGTTGAACTGTACACTTAAAACTGGTTAAAATGGTAAATTTCATGCTCTGTGTGTGTGTATATATGTATAATAATTATTACATTATTATTGTACATATATAATGAATCAAAGTTCCCTGCAGCCTTGAATACCTGGGCTCAAGCGATCCTCCCACTCCAGCCTCCCCAGTAGCTGAGACCACAGTTGTGTCCCACTGCACCTGGCTAATTTTTTTTTTTTTTTTGAGATGGAGTTTCACTCTGTGGCCAGGCTGGAGTGCAGTGGTGTGATCTCTGCTCACTGCAACCTCTGCTTCCCGGGTTCAAGCAATTCTCCTGCCTCAGCAGCCTCTGAGTAACTAGGACTACAGGTACACACAACCACACCCAGCTAAATTTTGTATTTTTAGTAGAGATGGGGTTTCACCATGTTGGCCAGGATGGCCTCAATCTCCTGACCTCATGATCTGCCCTCCTTGGCCTCCCAAAGTGCTGGGATTATAGGCGTGAGCCACCGCACCTAACCTATAGCTAATTAAAAAAAAAAAAATTTGTAGAGACAGGGTCTCGCTATGCTGCCCAGGCTTGTCTTGAACTCTTGAACTCAAGACCTTGGTCTCCCAAAAAGCTGGGATTACAGGCATGAGCCACCATGCCCAGATGATATATTTTTTTAAAAGCTTATAGAGACAGAGACATTTGGGGAAGAAATGTTTTCTCATGGTACGGTTTCTTTTTTAGGAGGACATATGTTCGTGGGATTGTCTCTACGTCATAAAAAGGAAGAAATTAGCATAGCTTTAGCCGGCTTCATCTGATCTAGGATTTTCCACAGCGTTTTAATATTTCCTTTATTCTATCAGCCATCTTTGACTTCCACCAACTGAAACATCTTAAATATGTGTTGGGAACACAGGTGAAAGTGAAAGGAAATCAATGTCTCTCACTCACTGGTGAGATATCCTGCGATTGTCTTTTACCCATCAGGAAGAAACGATTTCCTCTCATTTTATCTTTAAGTGTTTTTCTCCTGGAAGCTGTAAACTGTTATGTGAGACCATTTTTGCATTGCTATAAAGGAATAGCTGAGGCTGGGTAATTTATGACGAGAAGAGGTTTAGTTGGCTCATGGTTCTGCAGGCTGTACAGGAAGCATGGTGCTGGCATGTGCTTGTGTTAAAGCCTCGGGAAGCTTCCAGTCATAGTGGAAGGGGAAGGGGGAACAGGGGCATCACATGGCGAGAGCTGGAGCAAGAGAGAGAAGGAGGAGTCCCCAGACTCTTCTAAACAAGCAGGTCTCGCATAGATTCACGAGAGAGAACTCACTCATCAGCAAGGCAATGGTGCTGAATCATTCATGAGGGATCCACCCCCATGATCAAGTCACCTCCCAACAGGTCCCACATCTAACATTGGAAATCACATTTCTTTCTTTCTTTTTTTTTTAATTTTCTCTTTTGAGATGAAGTCTCACTCTGTTGCCCAGGTGTGATCTCAGCACACTGCAACCTCTGTGAGTGATTCAAGTGATTCTCTGCCTCAGCCTCCCAAGTAGCTGGGATTACAGGTGCCTACGACCATGCCCGGCTAATTATTTTTTGAGACAGAATCTCAGTCTGTCGCCCAGGCTGGCATGCAGTGGTGTGATCTTGGCTCACTGCAACCTTCCCCACCTGGGTTCAAGCGACTCTCCTGCCTCACAGCCTCCAGAGTAGCTGGGACTACAGGTGTGTGCCACCACACCCGACTACTTTTTCTATTTTTAGTAGAGACGGGGTTTCACCATGTTGGCCATGCTGGTCTCCAACTCTTCACCTCAAGTGATCCACCCAGCTTGGCCTCCCAAATTGCTGGAATTACAGGCGTGAGCCACTGTACCCGGCTGAAAATCACATTTCATCATGAGATTTGGAGGGGACAAACATCCAAACCAGGTCTTGTTC
Source organism: Aotus nancymaae (assembly GCF_030222135.1). NCBI lineage: Eukaryota > Metazoa > Chordata > Mammalia > Primates > Aotidae > Aotus > Aotus nancymaae. The sequence goes on along the minus strand of NW_026988492.1, from coordinate 6,779,789 downwards.
TTCCCAGTTCTTATCACATAGTTCCTGGGTGGTCAGGATTTATCACATCTTCAGCTGGTTTGGAGGCCATGGACCTGAGACCTCCATGGCACCAGAGAAGAGGGAGGAAATCAGGCCTTCGTGGGGTTGGTCCAAGGGGACACTGGCAGCACACATGTCTCTTGAGTGAGGTGACTGATGGAGAGCTGAGGCCTATGTGGCCTGATCGGAGCTGGCGTTGTTGCTGAGGGGACACAGGCAGGCAGCAGGCAGCACCTGGGAGCTGAGTGGTCACCCCTTTCTGACCGGGACTCCAGCAGGAGTCACCCGTGCAAAATTCTTTCAGCCCATGTTGAGAAAAAGTTAACAAATGTTGCGACAGGCTTCTGCTTGGGGTTTGGGTTCAGATTTCCAGTCCTGCACAGAGTACTGGCAACTAACTTGAATCTGAGGGGCACAGCCCCGTGGCCACTGTTGGCTGGTTTAAGGTGTACTTGGCTGTAAATGTCCTCTAGGTCATGAGTTCAAAGAGTTCCAGGTTCTAACTGCTGCTGAGTGTGGCTCTAAGGGGAATCTTTTTCTGGTCAGGCTGAGTCAGAGACAGCGAGAGGCTAGCAGCCAGAGCCCTGGCTGATCCGGGCAGAGAAAGGACTGATAGAACGGGACACAAATGTGCTGTGGATTCAGTTTAGTGTCACACAACATTCTGTGTTCCAGAGGAGAGACTATTTACATCACATTCTGTATTATTACATTATTACATTTAGTCCTATTCCTTTTTCTTAAGTTAGTTTAACGAATTTATCAGCAACTTCTTTTTCTTAGATATAGGGTCTTGCTCTATTGACCAGGCTAAAGAGCAATGGGACTGTCATAGCTCACTGTAGCCTCAAACTCCTGGGCTCAAGTGATCCTCCTACCTCAGCATCCCATGTAGCTGTGACTACAACAGGTGTGTACACCACACCTGGCTAAACTTTTTTTTTTTTTAAAGAAACAAGGTCTTGCTATATTGCCCAAGCTGGTCTCAAACTCCTGGTCTCAAGCAATCCTCCTGCCTTACCCTACCAAAGCGTTCAGATTAAAGGTGTGAACCATTTTGCCTGCTATTATCAGTAACTTCTAACATATTGGATTGGTCTAATAGGGGTCCATGGTAATTCTTCTCCATGTCATGTTCCACCTTCTTCTTCTTCTTTTTTTTTTTTTTTGAGATGGAGCCTTTGCTTTGACACCCAGGTTAGAGTGCAGTGAAATCTCGGCTCATTGCAACCTCTGCCTCCCAGATTCAGGTGATACTCGTTCCTCAGCCTCCTTAGTAGCTGGGATTACAGGTATGTGTCACCATGAACAGCTTTCTTTTTTTTTTTTTTTTTGTATTTTTAGTAGAGACGGGGTTTCACCCTGTTGGCCAGGCTGGTCTTGAACCCCTGACCTCAAGTGGCCCACCCGCCTTAGTCTCCTAGAGTGCTAGGATTATAGGCGTGAGCCACCGCACCTGGCCCACGTTCCACCTTCTTGTCCAAGCTTCAAGTCGGCAGTTTTGATGAGTGTAGTTTTAGACGTGGGTGATTTCGTAGTTCTGACTTGGGTCTTGCTCTTGGATGCTGCGTGTCTCTTTCAGAGAAACCCCATGTATATGTCCAGCTTTGGAATTCCAGGAACATGAAAACTCCAGGGATGTTGGGTTTGCCTTTGCTTCTTCTGATCGATGTTGTTTAATCTCTTAACATGAACTAAACCTGTTCCTGAAAAACTAGAGTTTGCTAAAGACAGTATCTTTTTTTTTTTTTGAGACGGAGTTTTGCTCTGTTGCCAGGCTGGAGTGCAGTAGCACGATCTTGGCTCACTGCAACCTCTGCCTCCCGGGTTCAAGCGATTCTCCTGCCTCAGCCTCCCAAGTAACTGGGACTACAGGCATGCCCCATCATATCCAGCTAATTTTTGTATTTTTAGTAGAGACAGGGTTTCACCATGTTGGCCAGGATGGTCTCAATCTCTTGACCTCGTGATCCGCCTGCCTCGGCCTCACAAAGTGCTGGGATTACAGGTGTGAGCCACTGAGCCCAGCTGCTAAAGGCAGTATCTTATTCAATACTTCAAATTCAGGAATTTTACTAATTGTTATTTTCTCTCCTCTGCAAATCGGGGTGCTCTGTTGACTATGTTCTAGGAGGCTGAGCTGGAGGAGGCTTTCTTGTTAAGTGTTTATTTTCCTCATGCAGGAAAAGCACCCCGCTTTGGACCGAAGAGTCTCTGTTGCTGTGGATTTATTCTTCTTGCGCCTTGAGTTGCTCCTGGAGTTTCCTTTTCTCTAGGAGCAGGATATCAGTTTGGGCAGCGATCTGGTTCTGGAATGCCTTCTGCTTTTCTGGTTGTTGCCTTTAAACATATTTTTGTTTGTTTTTTCTTGAGACAGGGTCTTACTCCATTGTCCAGGCTGGAGTGCAGCGGTGTGATTATAGCTCACTGCAGCCTCAAACTCCTGAGCTTAAGCGATCTTCCTGCCCCCACCTCCTGAGCAGCTGGGACTACATGAATGTACTACCATGCCAGGCTGATGTTTTCATTTTGAATGTCTGTAAACACAAGGTCTTGCTGTGTTGCCCAGGCTGGTCTTGAACTCCTGGCTTCAAGTGATCTTCTTGTCTTGGCCTTCTAAATTGCTGGGATTATAGGTGTGAGCCACTGTGTGTGGCCTAAAAAGATTTTTGACAAAGCTTCACCCCAAAGAAAGAAGCCCGGATGTGTCTTCCTGGAGATAATGGGGTGCTGCTGTGGCATCTTAAAAGTGGCATTTCTGGGCCAGGCATGGTGGCTCACACCTGTAATCCCAGCACTTTTAGAGGCTGAGGCAGGTAGATTGCCTGAGGTCAGGAGTTTGAGACCAGCCTGGCAAATACTGTGAAACCTATCTCTACTAAAAATACAGAAGTTAGCCAGGTGTGGTGGTGCATGCCTGTAGTCCCAGCTACTGGGGAGACTGAGGCAGGAGAATCGCTTGAACCCAGAGGTGGAGGTTGCAGTGAGCCAAGATCATGCCACTGCACTCTGGGCTGCACAACAGAGTGAGACTCTGTCTCCAAAAAAAAAAAGAAAAGAAAAAAGGGGCCTTTCTGCAGCAGTCAGTCAGGGGCAACAAGAAGGCTCGCCTCACTTGCTTGGAGTGAGTTTCACAGGGACTCCATCTTCCCTTCATGTGAGACCCCCCTGGATCCTTCCACCTAGATCCTTACCACAGGCGGAAAGCCAAAACAAAAACCTGCCAGCCACAGTGCCTGGCACCTGTAATCCCAGCACTTTGGGAAGCCGAAGTGGAGGGATAATTCGAGCACAGGAGATTGAGGCCAGCCTGGGCAATATAGGAAGATGCCATCTCTACAAAAAATTTAAAAATGAGCTGGGTGTGGTGGCACTTGCCTGTAATCCCAGCTACTTTGGGGGCTGAGGTGGGAGGATTGCTTGAGCCTGGAAGGATGGGGCTGCAGTGAGCTATGATCACACCACTGCGCTCCAGCCTGGGTGACAGAGCGAGGTGCTGTCTCAAAACCAAACAAAACAGTAATAAAACAAAAACCTGAAAACCAAAATATAAAACCCCCTACAACCTCCAAAAATAAGCCATTCAAATACTGTCCAGTATCTCTGCTTTTAGTCCCAAAGTCAGAAAAAAAAGGCATTCGGGCATGGGATGTGCTCTTACCGGTGGCCTAAGACCTCGGTACAATTTTAAGGTATAACTCTTCTAGCAGGAAAGCTGCTGAGAAAAGAGAGGAGAGGAATTCACAAAAGGGGAAAGCAAATCAGACAGCTGACCATGAGCCTGAAGCGAATGTAGCTGTCTTCCTCCTTGTTCCAAGCCTAGGATTGAAGAAACAGTCATCTAGGGAGTAAATATTTTATCACGGAAATTGACGAAGTGGAGGTGGTTGGTGAGGAGGGAGAGCGCAAAGCCAGAGGCCTCCACACAGACAATAAAATGTTAATAATAAAATGCTCTCCCTTGCTGTTGTCTAAGTGGAGAATGAAAAAGGACCCAGGGATAAGACAAACCCCTGAAGGGGTTAGGGGAAATGAGTGCTGACACTTCCCATTAAAGTCACAGTAATAACGATAACTACCGAATATTTATAGAATGCATTTCATGCCTGGGATTCCACTGGGCTTTGAAACAGGAGAATCTGACTCACACCCACTCCCAAGAAAATGAATTGGGTTCCAGCGCTCAGGGCTGGTGTGAGGGACTTCCCAAAAGAGCTTAACTTCATTAGATGAGAGAGTTAAGTGTGGCCAGAGGGGATCTAGTCCAGTGTCCTCTTCTGAGGAGTCCATAGAAATTGAAGGGATGGCTCTGGGTCACATCACTTGTTAGTGGAATTCCTGTGGATAGTACACAAGTGTATTTCCTTTGGGCCCCAGCTGTCACTTTCCAGCTGTGTGCCTTTGGGAAAGTCACCTAACCTCTCTGAGCCTCAGTTTTACCACAAAATGTGGACAATCATAGCATCTACATCAAAGGATTACTGTGATGATTAAATAGGTTAATGCGTGCTTAGAACAGTGCCTGGCACATGGTTAGTATCAAATACATGTTATTTATCATTAGCTGTTATTTCTTCTAAGGGTAACATCACTAAAAAAAAGAGCGGGGGTTGATTGCCTCTTCTCATTTGCCACAGTTTCAGAACAACCAGCTGGGAAGGCAATGGCAGGTAGCAGCAGCCGTCTGAATCCCTTTTGGCCCCATATCCCTGGCTAACCAGGCTGCTAGATGACCATGCACCTGCAGCAGCCCTGGCTGTGTGACCCACTCGGGTTGTGGGGCAGTTGGAGACTCAGGAAGCACTGGGACTGACTCCGGGTGGTGGGGTGGGGTCTGGGAGGGAGATGAAGCACAGATGCTCAGTTTGCTTCAGGACTGCCTGACCCGACAAGAGGCAAATCGCTGGATGGTTCTAGAAAGCACACTCAGGAGATATGTGTTTTCTTTTTGTTTTTGAGATGGAGTCTTGCTCTGTCGCCCAGACTGGAGTGCAGTGGCATGATCTGGGCTTACGGCAAGATCATGTTCTGACTGGTTCAAGTGATTCTCCTGCCTCAGGAGTATCCTGAGTAGCTGGAGCTACAGGCATTCACCACCATGACCAGCCAGTTTCTCAATTTTTTTCTTTTCCTTTTTCTTCTTCTTCTTCTTCTTTTTTGTAGAGATGTGGAGCGGGGGGTCTTGCTTGTTGCCCATGTTGGTCTTGAACCCCTGGCTTCAAGTGATCCTCCCACCTTGGCCTCCCAAAGCACTGGGATTACGGGTGTAAGCCATTGCTCCTGGCCCTATTTTGTCTTGAAAGTGAGGAGAGAGGATAAAGAAAGGAATTGGGTGGGATAAATTTTGGAGATTCTGCAAGGGTAGAAAAAGGCAGATGTGTTGGAAAATAATGACTTCTTCACACTTCAGCCTAATATGGGAGCTGCTGGAAACCAAAATACTGTACAATCAAATGACAGTGACCTGTAACCATTCTGGCTTTTTTTTTTTTTTTTTTTTTTTTTTTTTGAGACACCCAGGCTGGAGTACAGTGGCACGAACTTGGCTCACTGCAACCTCTGCCTCCCAGGTTCAAGCAATTCTCCCACCTCAGCCTCCTGAGTAGCAGGGATTACAGGCATGCACCACCACGCCAGGCTAACTTTTGTGTTTTTAGTAGAGACAGGGTTTTACCATGTTGGTCAGGTTAGTCTTAAACTCCTGACCTCAGGTGATCCACCCACCTCGGCCTCCCAAAGTGTTGGGATTACAGTTATAAGCCACTGTGCCTGGCCGAAGTAATTTTTATTATTATTCATTTATTTATTAATTTTAATTTTTTTTTGAGACAGAATCTCACTCTGTCTCCCAGGCTGGAGTGCAATTGCGCGATCTCGGCTCACTGCAACCTCTGCCTCCCAGGTTCAAGCAATTCTCTTGGCTCAGCCTCCTGAGTAGCTGGGATTACAGACACGACCCCACCATACTCGGCTAATTTTTGGTATTTTTAGTAGAGATGGAGTTTCATCGTGTCGGCCAACCTGGTATCAAACTCCTGACCTTATGATCCACCCACCTCAGCCTCCCAAAGTGCTGGGACTACAGGTGTGAGCCACTGTGCCTGGCCAATTTTTTAATTTTTTTGTTTTGTTTCTTTTTTTTTTTTAATTTTGAAACAGGGTCTCACTTTGTCATCCGGGCAGGTGCGATCATAGCTCACTGCAGCTATAGCTCAACCTGCCGGGCTCAAATGATCCTCCTGCCTCAGTGCCCCCAAGTAGCTGGGAGTATGGGCATGAGCCACCATGCTTAGCTAATTTTTCCATATTTTTTTAAAATAGAGATAGAGTCTCACTATGTTGCCCAGGCTAGTCTTGAACTCTTGGGCTTAAGTAATCCTCTTTCTTTGGCCTTCCAAAATGCTGAGATTGTGGGCATGCGCCATCGTGCCCAGCCTTATAATGGATATTTTTCATAATAGGTATGCACGTGACCTGCGGAGGTGTGGACTCAAGGGACAAGAAGTGAAATTGCCACGTCTCAGACTGGGGTAGGGGCTTGGGGTGGTAGCCATGATCAGGACGCTTGGGGTGGGGGTCGTGGTCAAGGTGAAGGTTGAGGGGAAGGATCTAGGCAGCCTGGCCATATTGTTTTTGGAAAGAGTTCTACACAACGTTAATTTCTTCACTGATGAGTCAATAGATGAAGGAAAGGATGTCTTGTTTAAAATGCTGCACGTTGGTGGGTAAGCGAATCTATCCAAGATAGACGGGAGACTAAAGAGTCAGGGAGCCAATCTGGGGATGGGCAGGGGGCCCATAAGTCAGGCAAGTCTAGGTCTGCTCCTTCGACAGGTTGCTCCGCCTCTTTGTGGCTCATATCAGCGATCTCAGCGGGTTAAATAAGAAATACACAAAGTGCCTGGCACAATTCCTTGCACGGAGTAGCTACTCAGCAAATGGTTATTACTGATGCCATGAGGCAGAGTTTACACATCATCTCAACATAACTGAGATCTCAAGCTGTCACAAATAGACACGATTAGCCTCTTGTGAAGAAATCTCAACTTCCCATTTATTTTCCTTTTTTCCTCCCTTAACGATTGAAACTCTGACTCTTAAGACTTTTGGTGCATGGGTAATTTGGGGTCCATTTGACACAAGGAAAGTTCTGATGGTCGCTTTGAGTCTTGTTCTGTAGGAAACCACAGTGGTAGCGATGTGCTCCCTTGAGAAAAAGCCAGAAACATGGTGCATTCCATTAAAGGAAAAGGCATTAACTTTCCTCCCAGCCTGGTTACTCGGGACATTAATCAGCCCATAAAAATGGGATTAAGTCAACTCTCAATTTAGCTCTGCAGTTCACCTTTAAAATGTAGCTGCTCTTTGTGTTTTAATATCGGGTGATCACATTTTAGATGTAATGAAAGAGCAAGGATATTTTCCCACAAATTTTCATGGGGATTCGTGACTACAGATGGAACCCTCCCTGAAGACATAATGAACAATTATGCAATCGGGAACGGCTTTGGAGAAGCAATTCCAGCTGGGGTATATAAAGTGAGTTTCCTAAGAGCTGTGTAAATGAGGAGCTCCAAACCTGCAGTCATGTATTTTTCCCTTTATGACCTAGTGAATATGTTATATTATCATGAGCCTATCAGCTTGAAACTGTGCTTTTGCTCCGAGTCCCCCAAGGCAAACAGATGGATTTTTAAATCCTTCTTCTTAAAGTCTTACTGGATGGCAAAGCCTTTGCTTAAATGTGGAGCCTGAAATTATCCCGAGTTCTAAAGCATCCTCCTTGGCTTTGAAGGAGCTGCTCTGACTCTGTCCTAAAGGTTTGCTATTTTTTCCCTCCCTTTTTAATTTTTCCTACTCTAGGATATGATGCTGGAAGGGACCTCAGGGATGATTCCAGGCCAGAATGTTGACGATTCCCAACCAAAGAGAAAAATTAAAATGATAGTGAGTTTTCTCAAGAAACTACATTTATTAATTTAAATGACCAATCTTTATTCTGAGGTTTTGTTTTTCTCCCTTTTTGGTATAAAATATCTTATTATTATTTTATTTATTTATTTGAGATGAAGTCTTGTACTATGGCCCAGGCTGGAGTACAGTGGTGTGATCTCGGCTCACTGCAACCTCCGCCTCCTGGGTTCAAGCAATTCTTCTGCCCCAGCCTCCCAGGTAGCGTGATTACAGGTGCCTGCCACCACGCCCAGCTAATTTTTGTATTTTTAGTAGAGAAGGGGTTTCACCATGTCGGCCAGGCTGTCTCGAACTCCTGACCTCAATTGATCTGCCCGGCTTAGTCTCCCAACATTCTGGGATTACAGGTGTAAGCCACTGCACCTGACCCATGTTCTTTATTAGACAATATATTTAAAAGTATCTTTTAAAAGATAAAGCTAAAACATTTTTCAAAAGAGCTTTGTTTTAAGCATTTTGGTACAAAATCCAAGAGCCTGGGAAGCAGTGGTTTAGTGTAATCTCTCCATCTTACAGACGAAGAAGCTAAGGGCGAGGCCACTGTGCGTCCCCAAGGTTGCTTCATGAGTTGGGGTGGAAATGGGCCAACTCCAGCCTTCTGCCTCCCAGCCTGGCCTCTTGTTCTCCACCAGCTGTCACTCGAAAAGTGAATAGAGAATGCCTTGCTAGGTGGATGAGGGAAACTGGACACGAATTCTGGCAGTGAGAAAGGTCATTAGAGTACTCCAAGGGCACAGCTTTGCAGCATGTCATGTCAAAAGCAGGGTGAGCCCCACATGCAGGTAAGACTGCAGCTCTGAATTACACTCAAAGGTTCTGGAAATGCACAGGCTGGCAAATGCTTCCCCTACCAGCCTGTGGTACCCACGATCACAACCTTGCCACTCCTCTCCTTGGATGGGGCCTTGCTCTCTCTAATTTTATTTTTTTCCCACCCTTCCAAGGACATGTTTTCCCAGGACATGCACTCGTAAATCTGTATCAGTCAGTAACAATCTTGGAATGAACAAGTTCACTATTGTCATCTTTGGAGACCAGCTAGGGAGCTGGAATTCTGATGAAGAAATGAAGATCATTTAAGACCCAGGAAGTTCAGAATGAGAATGGAAAAGCAGATCTAGATGGAAAGTTTCTAAAAGGAAAAGGAAGATGCAGTGGACAGAGATGGTGTCCAGGCTCTGGCACTGGTAAGAGATGTCTAGAGGCCAGGAGTTCACCGGATGGTGGGTGGATGGGCAAAATGAATGAACTTGGCCATTTTGTCTGGGGTCATTTGTCTGGCAGGAGAGACTAAATTGAGAATGCGAAATCTCCGTGAGCAGGAGACTTTCAGAACACTTGGCTCTGTCCCCAGAGGGACCCCAAGTTCATCAGCTTAGAGCAGAGGCCTTAGACACAGCTTTGCCAAGATTGTCAAACAGTCTTTTTACTGAAAGACATCCTGAAGGCAATTGCAACACACCCTGTGAGTAATTCCTTATGGCAGACGTCAAGGCCCATCTATACATGTATCTCTGATTCAAATGGCTGTTGTCATTTGGGAATAGACACAGAAATGAAAGGGAAGGACAACAACATCTTGTCGCTAGGCTTGCTTTAATGCTTGATAATAGCATTCAGTGCCGCTAATAGAGCTCCTCTACAAAAAATGAAGTGCCCTCCAACCCCCATTAAAAGAGCAGTTCTCAGCCAGGCACGATGGCTCATGCCTGTAATCCTAGCACTTTGGGAGGCTGAAGTGGGCGCATCACTTGAGGTCAGGAGTTCGAGACCAGCCTGGCAAACATGGTGAAACCCCGTCTCTACTACAAATACAAAAATTAGCTGGGCATGGTGGTGCACGCTTGTAATCCCAGCTACTCAGGAGGCTGAGCAGGTGAATCATTTGAATCCGGAGGCAGAAGTTGCAGTGAGCTGAGATCGTGCCACTGCACTCCAGCCTGGGAGACAGAGCAAGACTCCGTCTCAAAAAATAATACTAATAATAAATAAATAAATAAAGAGCAGTTCTCCTGAAGCAGACCTTTCGGGGGTCTAGAATAGAGATTTTCAGTTTCTGCTTTTGCTCCAGTGTTTGGGTTTCTTTGCAGCCGCTCAAGATGAACCGATTCTTTGGGAAAGTGAAACCCAAGGCTCCGCCACCCAGCCTGACTGACTGCATTGGCGTGGTGAACAGCAGGGCAGAGTCCATTGACAAGAAGATTTCTCGATTGGATGCTGAGCTAGTGAAGTATAAGGATCAGATCAAGAAGGTGAGAGAGGATCCTGCAAAGAATATGGTCAAGCAGAAAGCCTTGCAAGTTTTAAAGCAAAAGCAGATGTATGAGCAGCAGTGGGACAATCTTGTCCTACAGTCATTCAACATGGAACAAGCCAATTACACCATCCAGTCACTGAAGGACACCAAGACCGTGGTTGATGCTATGAAGCTGGAAGTAAAGAAAATGAAGAAGACATACAAGCAAGTGAAAATCGACCAGTCTGAGGATTTACAAGGCCAACTAGAGGATATGATGGAAGATGCAAATGAAATCCAAGGCGCACTGAGTCGCAGTTACGACACCCCAGAACTGGATGAAGATGACCTAGAAGCAGAGTTGCACGCATTGGGTGATGAGCTTCTGGCTGATGAAGGCAGTTCTTATCTGGATGAGGCAGCATCTGCACCTGTGTTCCCATCGACAACAAAAAACAAGGATGGAGTTCTGGTGGGTGAATTTGAATTGCTGCAGATCCCTGCTTCACAGATTTGCATCATTGAAGTATATCTTGCAAAACAAACACTTACTATGGGACTAGGAAATATTTATCTTTCCAAATTTACCAAAACAGATTTAGGTTTCTTTCCTTTCTTTGAAGGAAAGTTTAATTACATTGCTCTTTTATTTTTTCCATTAAGAGACTCATTGCTTGGGAAATGCTTTCTTTGTACTAAAATTTGATTTCTTTCTTTCTTATGATAAACGAACTTAGTTTAAAAGTACCTTTGGCTTGTATGACTTGTTTTCATTCGTTGGCAATAATTTGAAACAAAACTAACGAAATGGAATCTTAAAAACCTATGACAGTGTATTTCTACAGCCTCAAAATGACCTGATAAATTGGTGAGACAAAGATGAGATTATTGGGGCTGTTCATATTATGATTCAGAATCATTTTCTATTGTGGTATTATAGGTTGGTTTACGTGATGGCCTTTTTGGTGAGTTTTGTTGTGTCTTGTGAACAAGTCATTACTGTGTTCGATGTTGGAATGGAATTATCACTATTGTATCATGAGTGGGTATTTTGATTCTATGATTCCCTCAGTATTACATCTTGACTTGTAATTAATGATAAATATTTCTTGATATTTAATGTATAGGACACTTATTTATGCTCAATAGATATTTTTCTTTTGCTGTTTTGTTTTGTTTTTGTTGAGACAGAGTCTCACTCTGTTGCCCAGGCTGGAGTGCAGTGGCGTGATCTCGGCTCACCACAACACCTGACTGTCAGGTTCCCGAGTAGCTTGGATTACAGACATGTGCCACCATACCCAGCTAATTTTTTTCGTATTTTTAGTAGAGACGGGGTTTCTCCATGTTGGATCTCCTGACCTCAGGTGATCCACCCACCTCAGCCTCCCAAAGTGCTAGGATTACAGGCATGAGCCACCGTGCCCAACCTTCAATAAATATTTTTTAAAAGGAAAAAATAAAATAAAATAAAGATTTTCAAAGGCTACTTACAGGTGCTGGGTTCCAGTTTTTTTTCAGAGCCAGGGTCTTGGTCTGTCACCAGGCTGGAGTGCCATGGCATGGTCATAGTTCAGCCTCCTGAGCATCTGGGACTACAGGCATACACCACCACGCCTGACTATATATTTGTGGAGATTGCATCTCATTGTGTTGCCCAGGTTGGTCCTGAACTCCTGGACTCAATTGATCCTCCCAACTCAGGCCTCCCAAAGTGCTGGGATTACAGGTGTGAGCCACTGCTCCACTTCTCGCTAAGTATCATAGGCTTACTAGGCAGAGACTCCATGCTATAGATAATCTTCGATAGATTACAAACTTTTTTCTTACTACATGAGCATTTGAGCAAAATCAGAATTACAGATAAATAAAAAGAAGAAAATAAAAGGAATATAAAAACCACTATAATGTCAACACCCAGAAAACTTACCACCTGGGAACAACCACTCATAACACCTTGGTAATTGTCCATTATTATATTTTATACACACACACACACACACACACAGACATACACCCCATTGGAAAAAAAAGTGAAATGAAGAGCTTTTTTCTAGTAATCAATGTATTATATATATCTTTCTATGTAAAATGTAATAGAGCTAGAAAAAAATAGATACAAACTGAAATTTATAGACGTGGGGATATAGTGGAAAAATGTATCTTATAGAACCTAAATCCCTACTATGATGTGAATGTTTGTGTCCCTCCAACTTTTTTGATTTTTTTTTGTTTTTTTTTTAGATATGGAGTCTTGCTCTGTCACTCAGGCTGGAACTGTCATGGCAGCCTTGAACTCCTGGGCTCAAGTGATTTGCCCAACTCAGCTTCCTAAGCAGCTGGACTATAGATGCATGCTACCATACCCGGCTAATTTTTGAATTTCTTTTGTAGAGATGGGGTCTCACTGTGTTGCCTGAGGCTGGTCTTGAACTCCTGAGCTCAAGCAACTCTCCCAACTAAGCCTCCCAAAATGCTGGGATTACAGGCAGGGGCCCCTCCACTAATCATGTATTGAAATGGAATCTCTAGTGTAATCGTATTGAGAGAGGAGGCTTTTGGGGAGGTGATTAGGTCACATGGGCTCCATCACTGTGCATGGGATTAGTGCCCTTATAAAAGAAACTTAAGAGAAGTGTTGGCCCCTTTCCCCTTTCCCCTTCTGCCATGTGAGGACACGTAGAAGACACCATCTATGAAGAATGGGCCCTCAAGAGACACGGAATCTGCTGGTGCCCTGATCTTGAGCTTCTCAGCCTCCAGAACTGTGAACAGTCAATTTCTGTTGTGTGCTAATTACCCAGTCTAAGGCATTTTGTAATAGCAACCCAAATGGACTGAGACAATCCCTGATTTTTTTTTTTTTTTTTTTTTTTTGAGATAGGGTCTTGCTCTGTCACCCAGGCTACAGTACAGGGGGATGAGCATAGCTTACTGCAGTGCAGCTTTGATCTCCTGGGCTCAAGCAATCCTCCTGCCTCAGCCTCTCTAGTAGCTGGGACTACAGGTGAGCACCACCACACCTAGCTAATCGCTTTGGGTTTTTTTTTTTTTTTGGTAAAAAAGAGTTTTCACCATGTTGCCCACGCTGGTCTTGAACTCCTGGATTCAAGCAATCCTCCTGCCTCAACCTCCTAAAGTGCTGGGATTATAGGGATGGCCACTATGCCAGGCCCAGCAGTCCCTCACCTTAATGGATCACGAGGTCAGGAGTTCGAGACCACCCTGGCCAACATAGTGAAACCCCATCTCTACTAAAAAATACAAAAATTAGTTGGGTGTGGTGGCACACGCCTGTAGTCCTAGCTACTTGGGAGGCTGAGGCAGGAGAATCACTTGAACCTGGGAGGTGGAGGTTGCAGTGAGCTGACAATGTGCCACTGCACTCCAGTGTGGGTGACAGAGTGAGACTCTGTCTCAAAAAAAAAAGTATCAACAAGCTCCTTGGATGGAGCCATAGGCTGCCAGCTTTCCACTTTTGCTTTCAAATTTAAATACGTTTTCTGGAAGAATCAAAGCTTTTGCTATCTATATTCTTTTCTTAATCATATCATTGTTCATAATCTACTGGATGATTGATAAGACACTTTCCCATGTATTATTTCATTTGAACGTGACAATCATGTAAGTCACTTGCTTTTGTTATTGTTGTCAGACACGGATTTGTGGCACTCCAGAGGCCAGATGGTGGTGGGCCCACAACCTTCGGCCTTCAGACAGGCCTTGGATAAACTTATCACTTACTAACATGGTGACCAGGGTCAACGTCCTCTGTTTCCTTATTTCTAAAATGTCTGACTACTTGTAAGCAGGAAGAATAATGTGAAAAAGAACCTTGCCAGATAGATGCTTAGCACATAATAGGTTCTTTTTTTTTTTTTGAGACAGAGTCTTACTCTGTTGTTCAGGCTGGAATGCAGTGGCAAGATCTCTACTCAGCCTCCTGAGTAGCTGGGATTACAGGCGCATGCCACCGTGCCTGGCGAATTTTTTGTATTTTTAGTAGAGATGGGATTTCACTATGTTGGTCAGGCTGGTCTCGAACTCCTGACCTCGTGATCCACCTGCCTTGACCTCCCAAAGAGCTGGGATTACAGGCATGAGTCACTGTGCCCGGTCCTTGTTGATAAATTTTCTTGGACTTGCACAGTGTATAATATTTTTCTGTCAACATTTAAAAATCAAGCGATTTCATGTACAACTTTGATTTTTCAACATAGCTTTTATTTTTTACTTTTATTACTATTATTATTACTATTTTTGAGACAGCGTCTCACTCTCTTGCCCAGGCTGGAGTGCAGTAGTGCAATCTTGTCTCACTGCAGCCTCTGCCTCCCAAATTCCAGGGATTCTCCTGCCTCAGCCTCTCAAGTAGCTGGGACTACAGGTGACTACCATGCCTGGCTAATTCTTGTATTTATTATAGAGACGGGGTTTTGCCATGTTGGCTAGGCTGGTCTCGAACTCCTGACCTCAGGTAATCCGCCCACCTTGACCTCCCAAAGTGCTGGAATTACAGACATGAGCCACCACATCCAGCCAAGTATTTCTTTTAAATGTGTAAGTCACTGGGTCTATCTTCTGCGGGGCCCTGCTCCCTGGGGCTGAGTAGCAGCTTCCTCTTCTAAACGGGGCATGTGAAGTAGGGTCTGCGAGGAGGTCTCCCTACATCCATCACATCCCTACACCCATCACCTGTGTATACTACCTGACAGGTGTCTGCAGGTAGCCAGTGTGTGATGGTTCTGGAAGAATGACGTGTGTGAGTGTATGTGTGTGCATGCACCTTCATTAAGAGTGGAGGACAAGGAGAGTGCTTTTGAGGTGCTGAGGGGCGTTCTGGCTACCTCTTTTTCTTTAGAGACAAGGTCTGGCTTTGCCACCCAGGGTGGAATGCAGTTGTGTCAACATATCTCACCATAGCCTTGAACTACTGGACTCAAGCGAACCTCCTGCCTCAGCTTCCCGAATAGTAGGGCTACAGGCATGTGCATTCACACCTAGATATTTTTAAAAAAAAATTTTTTTATAGAGATGGGATCTCGCTATGTTGCCCAGGCTGATTTCAAACACCTGGGATCAAGTGATCCTCCCACCTTGGCCTGCCAAAATGCTGGGATTATAGGCATGAGACACCATGCCCAGCCTGGCCACCTCATATAAAGCATTGTTAAGGCTTGTAATTGAACCAAGATAAAATTCTTTTTAAAGATCCACAGCCCAAGACAAAATAATCACGTCACAGATAAAATAGGAAAGTCTAAGCAGAATTTCGTTTCTTTTTTTTGAGACAGAGCCTTGCTCTGTCACCCAGGCTGGAGGGCAGTGTCACGATTTCAACTCATTGTAACCTCTGCCTCCCAGGTTCAAGCAGTTCTCGTGCCTCAGCCTCCCCAGTAGCTGTGATTACAGGTGCGTGCCACCATGCCCAGCTAATTTTTCGTATTTTTAGTGGAGATGGAGTTTCACCATGTTGGCCAGGCTGGTCTTGAACTCTTGACCTCAAGTGATCTGCCCTCCTTGGCCTCCCAAAGTGCTGGGATTACAGGCATGATCCACCGTGCCTGTCCTAAGCAGAATTTCTAAGAAAGCTGTAGGCTCCTAAAAAATCCATTGGTTCTCCAAGTTGTGAAGATGAGATCGGGAGCGTTCAGGGTGGTATGGCCATAGACGCCCAGGGTGTAAAGAAAGGTTCCTGAGTGAACAGAATTGATGCTGCTTCGCAAGAATGAATTACAATCCTTGATATGACTCACCGGGGCTCAGGCTGCTGAGCTCAGTGATGAGCACTCCTTCCCTTCCTGCTCCTCCCCCTGCTCCACCCTTTCCCCTGTGCTGTCCAGCACATCTTTATTCTGGGTTGATTGGGACCAGGGTCACCTGGTACACAGGTGAACAGGACCTAGGTAGGCATGTTGCTCCCCATCAGAGAGGATTTGTCGGAGACCCCACGGAACAGGGAGATGTCCAGGGCAGCAAGAATTCCCTGGGGGAAAAGTGCCACCTAGATTTCATGTTGGCCGAGGGGGCCACTAGATGAAAGGCAAAGCCATCTGACCATTGAGTACAAAGCCACAAGCCCAGGGTGGCTTTTCAGGACAAACCCTCATCTCATTTGATGTGTTTGCTTTTTATTTATTTATTCAGCAATACTAGTTTTATTTACCATGTCTTCCTTTTTTTTTTTTTTTTTTTTTGAGACAGGGTCTTGATCTGTCACCCAGTTGGAATGCAGTGGTGTAATCACAGCCCACTGTAGCTTTGACCTCCTGGCTCAGGTAATTCTCTTGCCTCAGCCTCCCAAGCAGCTGGGACTATAGGTGTGCACCACTATCTCTGGCTTTTTTTTTTTTTTTTTTTTTTGTATTTTTTGTAGAAACGGAGTTTCTCCATATTGCCCACGCTATGTCTTCGATTTTTAATGCAAGATTCTTATGTACCTGGAAAAAGGTCTCTGAAACCCAGTGTCTGTCCTGGAGAGGTGGAGGCAAAAGATGGAATAGTTGCTACTCTTCAGGCTACATGGTGTATTTCCTTTAAGGTATGACTGTTCTTATCATTCAGACAGCTAGACCAGTCGTCTAGATTAGTGTATTTTAGATAGAGAGCTATTTTTTGTTTTAAAGGAATGCTAAGTTAGAAAGGTCATCAAAAGGTCATCAAACCTCTTGTTTATTTACTGGTTTTGAAGATCAAGTTTCCTGTTAATAGATGTTGGACTCCAGTAGAGGGCAAGACTCTCAGTCTGGCCCCAACCAAGAGGATTGAAATTGGCAAAACAGGTTGAAAGGAATGGGTGGTTTCTCCTTTAAGTGGAACGAAGCATACGTGAGCAGAATTTAATCACTTACAGTTCCCAAGGTCTTTCCCCCCCTTTCTTTATAGAGCTGAAATCCTGCAGAAATAGTCCAAGATCCCAATAATGTTGTTATCTGTGGTTTTCTTTGGAAATCACTCAGCAGTAGACACAGATATGCAGACATGTACCCAGCTCTGTAGTAGGGAGCTCTCTATATGGGGCGAGGGTGTTGCCCAGTGGTAAAACACTCCTCCCCTGCCTCCCCTTGTCACTCTCAAAATGGAAAACTTCTTTTATTCACAAACATGACCTTAAAAATGCCAAGTTCCAAGATGTGATATAAATTTGATATATTTTGAACAAAGCACACCCAAATTACTCTTTGATCACATTTTATCTTTCCAATGAAGATGGGAACTCCAGCATGGAGTGCCAGAAAATGGACTCCAAGACATCGTCTGTACTCAGCAGCCAAGTGTTTCATGAAGCCCACTTACCTGAACAGGGTGCATCTAATTGAAGCATTTAGCCTTCGGTATGGGCTTATACTAAACAGCATCCAAAGGGTTGTTCTTTCTAGTGTTATTAAAGGAGCCGGATCCTTCTCATAAGTTTTCCATTAATGGGATTATAAATTGATATAATTTTAAGTCCAAGAATGCAGAACTGGTATGTGGTAAACATAAACATGTGTTTGGTGTTAGATGTAAACTAGTGTAGCCAAAGTGGGCAAGTGTTGTAAACTTCAAACATAAAACAGATGTAAGGTAATTAGAGGCATGAAAGTGATGACAACGGCAGTGAACTGTAGCCATAAATGGATTGTTAGTTTAGGCAGGCATCACTGTGGCCCTGGTGGATTTATCACGTTTCTAGCTGCTGTGTGAACTTGATGTCACCCTTCTCTTTTCGAACTCAAGAATTGCTTTTTTAAAATTTAGAGGCAGGAAGTACAATTTGGAAGCATACAAATGATAAGCTTCATTTTCTAAGTACATCTGAAAAAGTTGATTGGCATTGCCTATTTTAAAATGGATTAACTAGTTAGTGGGCAATTTTAACATTTTATTTCACTCATTCTCTAATCTTAGGAGTAAACACGTAGATCACTTCTGGAGAAGTTCAATTGGATTGTAGACAAAGGGCACAGCCTAGGCTTTCTCCAAGTAATTTCTTAAAAAAAAAATATATATATATTTTGAGAGAGGGTCTCATACTATCACTCAGGCTGGAGTGCAATGGTGCAATCCCAGTTCACTGCAGCCTTGACCTCCAGTGCTCAATGTAATCCTCCCACCTCAGCCTCCCAAGTAGCTGGGACTATGGGCTCATGCCATCACGCTCAACTTTGTTTTTTTTTTTTTGAGATGAAGTCTTGCTTTTTTGCCCAGGCTGGAGTGCAGTGGCACGATCTTGGCTCACTGCAACCTCTGCCTCCCAGGTTCAAGCGATTTTCCAGCCTCAGTCTTCAGAGTAGCTGGGAATACAGGTGTGTACCATGCCCAGCTAATTTTTTTGTATTTTTAGTAGAGATGGGGTTTCACCATGTTGGTCAGGCTGGTCTCGAACTTCTGACCTCATGATCCACCTGCCTCCGCCTCCCAAAGTGCTGGGATTACAGGCATGAGCCACTTTGGAGCAAGTTTTATAGTTGAGTACAACCAATGTGTAAAAACTCCTTCTACGCTGTTCTGATACCTAACAAGTAAAAAGTTAGAAGTCTTGGATTTGGTGGAGGAGAAGACCTATGATATTTTCCTCCTGAGGTACCGAGTGAGAAGAACAACACTTTTGGGTCGAGTTCTTTGTCACTGGAAATCACTATTGTCCTCTGTGGCAAGTTACTTTTAAGGTAGTAGGACCCAAATGAAACCAACTCTGATGCCATTAGTGTGTATTAAATTCGAGTTGAAAAAATCTGACACCAGCACAATGGGTAAAGATTTTTTTATTGCACTTTAGGTTCTGGGGTACATGTGCAGATCATGCAGGATTGTTGCACAGTACACACATGGCAATGTGGCTTGCTGCCTCCATCCCCCCGTCACCTACATCTGGCATTTCTCCCCATGTTATCCTTCCCCGACCTCCCCACCTCCCCCGTCCCTACCTTGGCCCCCAACAAAAGACCCCAGAGTGTGATGCTCCCCTCCCTCTGTCCATGTGTTCTCACTGTTCAACACCTGCCTATGAGTGAGAACATGAGGTGTTTGATTTTCTGTTCTTGTGTCAGTTTGCTGAGAATGATGGTTTCCAGATTCATCCATGTCCCTACAAAGGACACGAACGCATCATTTTTTTATGACTGCATAGTATTCCATGGTGTAAATGTGCCACGTTTTCCTTGTCCAGTCTATCGTCAATGGGCATTTGGGTTGGTTCCAGGTCTTTGCTATTGTAAACAGTGCCACTATGAACATACGTGTGCATGTGTCTTTATAATAGAATGATTTATAATCCTTTGGGTATATACCCAGTAATGGGATTGCTGGGTCAAATGGAATTTCTATTTCTAGTCCTTGAGGAAGTGCCACACTGTCTTCAACAATGGTTGAACTAGTTTACACTCCCACCAACAGTGTAAAAGTGTTCCTATTTCTTTTTTTTGTTGAGTCTCTGCTGGGTTTTGGTATCAGGATGATGTTGGTCTCATAAAATGATTTGGGAAGGACTCCCTCTTTTTATATTGTTTGGAATAGTTTCAGAAGGAATGATACCAGCTCCTCTTTGTATGTCTGGCAGAATTCAGCTGTGAATCCTTCTGGACCTGGACATTTTTGGTTGGTAGGTTATTAATTGCTGCCTCAACTTCAGACCTTGTTACTGGTCTGTTCAAGATTTGAACTTATTCCTGGCTTAGGCTTGGGAAGGTGCAAGTGTCCAGGAATTTATCCATTTCTTCCAGGTTTACGGGTTTATGTGCATAGAGTTGTTTGTAGTAATCTCTGATTGTAGTTTGTATTTCTGTGGAGTCAGTGGTGATATCCCCTTTATTGTTTTTTATTGCATCTATTTGATTCTTCTCCCTTTTCTTTTTTATTACTCTGGCTAGCGGTAGGTCTATTTTGTTGATGTTTTCAAAAAGTCAGCTCCTGGATTTATTGATTTTTTGAAGGATTTTTTGTGTCTCTATCTCCTTCAGTTCTACTCTGATCTTAGTTATTTCTTGTATTCTGCTAGCTTTTGAGTTTTTTTGATCTTGCTCCTCTAGCTCTTTCAATTTTGACGATAGGGTGTTGGTTTTAGATCTTTCCTCGCTTCTCTGGTGGGATTCATTGCTATGAATTTCCCTCTAGACACTGCTTTAAAAGTGTCCCAGAAATTCTGGTACATTTTCTCCATTCTCGTTGGTTTCAAAGAACATCTTTATTTCTGCCTTCATTTCGTTGTTTATCCAGTCGACATTCAGGAGCCAGTTGTTCAGTTTCCATGAAGTTGTGTGGTTCTGAGTTAGTTTCTTAATTCTGAGTTCCAATTTGATTGCACTGTGGTCTGAGAGACTGTTTGTTATGATTTCCATTCTTTTGCATTTGCTGAGGAGTGATTTACTTCTAATTATGTGGTCAATTTTAGAGTAGGTGCCACGTGGTGCTGAGAAGACTGTATATTCTGTGGATTTGAGGTGGAGATTTCTGTAGATGTCTATTAGGTTCACTTGGTCCAGATCTGAGTTCAAGTCCTGGATATGTTAGTTTTCTGTCTCATTGATCTGTCTAATATTGACAGTGGAGTATTAAAGTCTCCCACTATTATTGTGTGGGAGTCTAAGTCTCTTTGTAGGTCATTAAGAACTTGCTTTATGTACCTGGGTGCTCCTGTATTGGGTGCGTATATATTTAGGGTCATTAGTTCTTCTTGATGCATTGATTATTTTACCATTATGTAATGCCCTTCTTTGTCTCTTTTGATCTTTGTTGGTTTAAAGTCTATTTTATCAGAGATGAGAATTTCAACTCCTGCTTTTTTTTGCTCTCCATTTGCTTGATAAATCTTCCTCCATCCCTTTATTTTTAGCCTATGTGTGTCCTTTCACATGAGATGAGTTTCCTGAATACAGCACACCAATGGGTTTTGACTTTTTATCCAATTTGCCAGTCTGTGTCTTTTGAATGGGGCATTTAGTCCGTTTATATTTAAGGTTAATATTGTTATGGGTGAATTTGATCCTGCCATTTTGATGCAAACTGGGTGTTTGTCTGTTAGTTGACACATTTTCTTCATTATGTTGATGGTCTTTATCATTTGATACGTGTTTGGAGTGGCTGGTACTGGTTGTTCTTTTCCTTGTTTAGTGCTTCTTTCAGGGGCTCTTGTAAGGCAGGCCTGGTGGTGACGAAATCGCTCAGCAATTGCTTGTCCATAAAGGATTTTCTTTCTCCTTCACTTATGAAGCTTAGTTTGGCTGGATATGAAATTCTGGTTGAAAGTTCTTTTCTTGAAGGATGTTGAATATTGGCCCCCAGTCTCTTCTGCCTCGTAGGGTTTCTGCTGAGAGATCCACTGTGAGTCTGATGGGCTTCCCTTTGTGGGTAACCTGACCTTTCTCTCTGGCTGCCCTTAGCATAGATTTTCATTTCAACCCTGGTGAATCTGACGATTAAGTGTCTTGGGGTTGCTCTTCTTGAGGAATATCTTTGTGGTCTTCTCTGTATTTCTGGGACTTGAATGTTGGCCTGCCTTGCTAGATTGGGGAAGTTCTCCTGGATACTATCCTGAAGAGTGTTTTCCAGCTTGGATTCATTCTCTCTGTCACATTCAGGTACACCTATCAAACATAGATTAGGTTTTTTCACATAATCCCATATTTCTTGGAGGCTTTGTTCATTTCTTTTCAATTTTTTCTCTATTCTTACCTTCTCGTTTTATTTCATTGAGTTGATCTTCAGTCTCTGATATCCTTTCTTCTGCTTGGTCAATTTGGCTATTGAAACCTTTATATGCTTCGAGAAGTTCTCGTGCTGTGTTTTTCAGCTCCATCAAGTTGTTTATATTCTTCTCTAAGCTGTTTATTCTAGTTAGCATCTCATCTAACCTTTTCTCTAGGTTCGTAGTTTCTTTGCATTGGGTTAGCACATGTTCTTTTAGCTCTGAGAAGTTTGTTATTAATAGGTAAAGATCTTAATTCATTTTTGCATCGATTGATATAAAAATGTGCAGTTTGTCCATATGTTAAGCTTTGAAGGCATTGAAGGAAGAAGGTTGTTTCATGATGATGAAGAAAAGCCTGCAAATGCTGAAGAGAAAGAACGATGGATGATAACAGCTTGCTATTGGTAGGGCAAAGGGGCCCAAAGCAAGGAAAGCGTTGTTATGGTTTGAATGTGTGCCCCAAAGTTCTTGCACTGGGGACTTGATCCTCAATGCCGGGTTGCTGAGAGGTGGAGCCTAATGAGGGGTGTTTGGTTCATGGGGGCACTGCCCTCATGGGTGAATTAATGCTTTTATTGTGGGAGTTGGTTCCTATTTATTTATTTGAGATGGAGTCTCGCTCTTCTTGTCCAGGCTGGAGTGCAGTGGCACAATCTCGGCTCACTGCATCCTCCGCCTCCCTAGTTCCAGCAATTCTCCTGCCTCAGCCTCTCGAGTATCTGGAAATACAGGCACGTGCCACCACCCTTAGCTAATTTTTGTATTTTTAGTAGAGATGGGGTTTCACCATGTTGGCCAGGATGGTCTCAAACTCATGACCTTGTGATCCACCCATCTCAGCCTCCCAAAGTGTTGGGATTACAGGCGTGAGTCACCTTGCCCAACTGGGAGTTGGTTCCTTATCAGGGGTGAGTTTGTCCCTCTCCACCCCTTCTTGACCTTCTGCCTTCCTCCATGGGGTGACACAGCAAGAAAGCTCTCACCAGATGCCAGAGCCTTGATCTTGGACTTCTCAGCCTCCAGAACTGTGAGAACATAAATTTCTGTTCATGATAAATTACCCAGGTATTCTGCTCTAGCAACACAAAATGGACTAAGACAGGCATGGAATTCAAACCACTTTTTATTTTAAAGTGCAGCCCCTTCCGGGAAAATGAAAGCATTGTTTGTTTGTTTGTTTTGTCTTTTTTCTTTTGTCTTGTTTTATAGAGATGGGGGTCTTGCTATGTTGGCCAGGCTTATCTCAAACTTCTAGCCTCAAGCAATACTTCCACCTTGGTCTCTCAAAGTACTGGGATTACAGGTGGGAGCCACTGAGCCCACCCTGAAAGCATTGTTGATGAATTGGTCCTTTCTTCTTTTATGACACCTGGATTGAAAGAGGACACAGCTGTCACATCCAACGAGGACACTTCGACTCTCAACCTGCAGCCATAACATCATTAAGCCTCTTAAAATTGTGAATGTTCACCACTCCTTCCGTCATTGCCAGTTTCCAATTTTAAAACAAGTAAAATGCTCCTGAAAGTAGCAATATTTCCTCCACTTTTCAGGGGTTGTTGTGTATCTTAGACAAATGGGAAATGGACTTGGTGTTAAATGAGCTGTAACTACTAATTTTTAGGAAAGTGATATGCTCTGAGCCTCAGCTTCTATCTTTGTAAAACAGGGATAATATTTGTCCTTCCTACTTCCCAAGTTGCTGCATTAAATGATGAACACAAGCATGCTTTGTTAGTGTTATTCTTGCTGTTTGTTCATGTTGCTAACTGTGTGGAAGGCTCTTCTCTCCTGCTCTACCCGGCCAACTGCTATAGTGCCTTCCAGGCCTTGTTAAAATGTCACTTCTTTTGCTGTTTCTTGACTTATCTCCAGGGCTTTTGAGACATTCTGTTTCTATGTTTCTAGCTGTTATTGGCACTTACCATGTTGTGTTATCATTGTCTATTTACATGTTCAACTCTCCAATTGGACTCTGAGCTCCCTGAGCTCACGGCCAGTGTCTTACTCACTTTTTTCCCTACTTTTCCCCTCCTTCCCGCTCTCCCTCTCTCCCTCTCTTCCTCCTCCTCCTCTTCTTTCTTTCTTTCTTTCTCTTTCTTTCTTTCTTCTTTCTTTCTTTCTCTTTCTTTCTTTCTCTTTCTCTCTCTCTCTCTTTCTACTTTCTTGTTTTTTTTTCTTTTTGAGACAAGGTCTCTGTTGCCTAAGCTGATATGCACTGGTGTCATCATAGCCCATTGCAGCCTCCAAATCCTAGGCTCAATGGATCCTCCCACCTCAGTCTCCTGAGTAGCTGGGACTATTGGCACATACTACTGTTCTAGCTGATTTTTTCCCTTTTTTTTTTTTTTTTTTGAGATGGGTGTTTGTTCTGTTGCCCAGCTAGAGTGCAGTGGCAAGAACACAGCTCACCATAATCTCAAAGTCCAGAGCTCAAGCGATCCTCCCACCTCAGTCTCCCAAGTAATTAGGACCATAGGTGTGAGCCACCATGGCTAGCCTATTTTATTTTATTTTATTTGACATGGAGTCTTGCTCTGTCGCCCAGGCTGGAGTGCAGTGGTGCGATCTCAGCTCACTGAAATCTCCGCTTTCGGAGTTCAGGTGATTCTCGTGCCTCGGCCTCCTGAGTAGCTAGGATTGCAGGTGTGCACTACCATTCCTGGCTAATTTTTGTATTTTTTAGTAGAGACAGGGTTTTGTCATGTTGGCCAGGCTGGTCTTAAACTCTTGACCACAGGTGATCTGCCTGCCTTGGCCTCTGAAAGTGCTGGGATTACAGGCATCAGCCACTGTACCTGGCCCCCAATTTTATTTTTTGTAGAGACAGGGTCTCTCTATGTTGCCCAGGCTGGTCTTAGACTCCTGGGCTCAACTGATCCTTCCTCCTTGGCCTCTCAAAGTGCTGGGATTACGGGCGTTCAGCACCATGACCAGTCAATTTCTTAAACTTCTTTGTATCATCTTCAATGTGGAAGACATGATAATCAGTACTTACGTATTGAATAAATAGGTCCTTATTTTTGCCATAATAATTTTCCCTTGTTTTTAACCACTATAATATTCCAGGGCAACACCAAATACATATTGCTCCCTTTTCTGCATTTATGTTTATATAAATCAATTGATTAATAACATTTCATTTATAAAGTATGGCTGTGGATACCACTTTTGGCAACTATTTGTAGTTGAGAAGTCATTGGACCATTATGTCTTCTGCCCCATATTACTCTAAGAAATTATTAACCTGGTACGGTGACTCACACCTGTAATCCCAGCACTTTGGGAGGCTGAAGAGGGCAGATTTACTTGAGCCTAAAAGTTGGAGACCAGCCTGGTCAACGTGGTGAGACCCCGTCTTTACAGAAAGCTAAAAAATTAGTTGAGCGTGGTGGCACATACTTGTGGTTCCCGCTACTTGGGAGGCTGAGGTGGGAGAATTGCTTGAACCCAGGAGATTGAAAAGTTCATGCCACTGCACTCCAGTCTGGGTGACAGGATGAGACCCCATTTTAAAAAAAGAAAGAACTTCCATCATTTAATTCAAACATTAATTTTTTTTTTTTGACATGGAGTCGCATTCTGTCACCTAGGCTGGAGTGCAGTGGCATGATGTTGGCTCACTGCAACCTCCACCTCACAGGTTCAAGCAATTCTCCTGCCTCAGCCTCCTGAGTAGCTGGGGTTACAGGCGCGCACCACCACACCCAGATCATTTTTATATTTTTAGTAGAGGCAGGGTTTCACCATGTTGGTCAGACTGATCTCAAACTCCTGACCTCATGATCCACCCACCTTGGCCTCCCAAAGTGCTGGGATTACAGGCATGAGCCGCGACACTCGGACTTTTTAAATTTTCTTTTTGAGAGCCTCTGACATTGACACCATGTGGCAAAGATATTGTGAAGTTATCTTTACTTTTAATTTCTGGGTATGTTATAATTCTTTGGATAAAAAGAACATGGTGAATAATACCTTCTATTGGCACTCAATATGTATTTGTCAATTCATTTTGAACTTAGCTAATGCGTACTATCATTGCACTCCTTCTGATATTAAAGGGCAAGCCGTGGGGGGATAAAAGCTGAATCGAGATAGTGTGGTACTAGAGGAGCTTAAAGTACAGTTTTGGAGATAAGACAACACACATAAAACATAACTTGCAATAAAACTCTATGTCAATCAAGCTCCCCAGCTATATAAATCGTGAGATGCAATAAATCTCTTTGAGGGAAAATAATAATCCTTAGGTTCTAACAACAGATCGTTTATACGAGGTTTATTATTAAGACGTACAACATTATACATATATTTATAGGCACAAGATAAGACAGAGAAAGGGGTAGGGAGGGAGAGAAAGAGAGGAATGTTTTGATTAAATAACAGGCTGCTGAGTCACGTTTCCTGAGTTTAAATCCCACTTCTGTTACTGGCTGTGTGACCTTGGGCACATTCTTTTAATCTCTTTCATTCTCAGTTTTTGGGTGAAATGTGAACAAGAATACCCTTCGTCATGGTATTATTGTAAATATGAAATAAGATGAATGTAAAGTACTGGACACACAACTCATATGCACAAAATTTTAAGCTTTTTTTTTTTTTTTTTTTTTTTTTTTTGAGACAGGGTCTCCCTCTGTTGTCCAGGCTGGAGTGCAATGGTGCAATCATAGCTCCCTATAGCCTCAAACTCCTGGGCTCAAGTGATTCTCCTGCCTCAGCCTCCTGAGTAGCTGGAACTACAGGTGTGCACCACCATGCCTGGATAATTTAAAAAATTTTAAGAGACAGAGTCTCCTTTGGGAGGCCAAGGCAGGTGGGTCATTTGAAGTCAGGAGTTCAAGACCAGACTGACCAATATGGTAAAAACCCAACTCTACTAAAAATACAAAAAATTAGCCAGGCATGGAGGCAGGTGCCTATAGTCCCAGCTACTGGGGAGGCTGAGACAGGAGAATTGCTTGAACTCAGAAGGTGGAGATTGCAGTAAGCTGAGATTGTGGCATTGCACTCCAGCCTGGGTGACAGAGCAAGACTCCATCTCAAAAACAATAAATAAATAAATATAAAAAAATAAAAATCGTCTCACTATGGTGCTCAGGTTTGAATTTTAAGTATTAACATCTAACATTTGCTGATCACCTACTGTGCCAGGCAGTGTTCAGGGTTTTATTATCATTATTATTAGTTTTATTTCATTTTATTATTTTTTTTTGAGACAAGATCTTGCTCTGTTGCCCAGGCTGGAGTGCAGTGGTGTGATCACAGCTCACTGAAGCTTCAAACTTCTGGGCTCAAGTGATCTCCCACCTCAGCCTCCTAACTGGCTGGGACTACAGGCACACACCATGAAGCCTGGCTAATTTTTAAGTTTTTTATAGAGATGGGGTTTTGCCACGTTGCCCGTGGCTTGTCTTGAACTCCTGGGCTCAAGTGATCTGCCCACCTCGGCCTCCCAGAGTGCTGGGATGACAGGCATGAGTCACCACACCCGGTCATTATTATCTATTATCTCGGTCAATCTTGAGTCAGTGTTTGTTCCACAGATGAACTAACATATGTGGCTCTTTGCACAGTGTTACCCAGGTGAGTAGCTTTTGCTCAATAATTATTCAATTGTTCATTAATTGAATTGTGCAAATGACATGAGTTACATATCTAACGTACTGAGCACAACAATACTGGCATGTTAAACGGAGCGCAGCCTCAATGTTTGGTGTCCTGCGTTTGTACATGCCCGGTGCCCTTCCCACCGGGGAAGTGGGGCAAAGCACCCAGGGGAACAGTTTGAGGTAGGCGCTGGCTTTAGGGCAGAGGCTGCCATTGCCATCTAATGACAGTGTTCCACAGTCAGAGCTACAGTTGTTGGAAAGCAGCTTCTCCCTTGTAATTAACCGTTTGGCTGCTGAGCCTAGGGTGGCTTTGAAAGACACCCAGGTGACAGTGGGGTGCCTGTGGTCCCAGACTGTGGAATTACACGGAGTCAAGAGCTAAATAGCCTCTCCCATCTACTCATTTTCTCTTAAATTACATGTGATTAGGAATATAATTACCACTCCTTACTCTTCCCCCTCAAAACACTATTTTCCTTTCCTGGCGCAGCGCTTTGATAAGGGAAGAACAGACCGAGATTGTGCTCAGCGGTGGGAAAGGCTGAGGATGGGAGCGAGAAGAGAAGCCTGGCGGTGACGGAGAGGATGGAGCCCACCCTCTGTGGCACTGGCGAGCTTGCAAGTTCAAAAACAAAAAAAAATCCAAGGTCAAGAGTGGTAATTAGAAAATGTATGCAAAACGCTTTGATTATTGAAATCATACCTGCCTAGGGGTCCTGGGAGAGCCTGAAATGATATGTGTGCTCACGTTAGAATTATAAAGCTCAGTTGTTGATCTTCTTATTTTGGGAATGTCTATCCCTCTAATTACTTTGCAGTCCAAATGATTAAAACAAAGAAAAAATGAACAGGAAAAAAAAAAAAAAAAAAAAGGGAAGGGAGCAGCAGACGAGCCCAAATTGCTGTGTTTAAAGGAGCAGGGCTGTCTGTTTGCGTGGGGCTGTCTCCCTGTAATGAGAGCCACCGCTGGAAGCTGTTTGGACGAACCCAGCGCCCCGGAGCCGCGCGGGCCTCCAAATGCAGGGGTTTGTCCTGCTAGGGCAGCGTCGGTCGCGAAAGCAGCGGCGGGGAGGAAGCGCAGAGCTGTGTTTTGAATTAATGGGTTCAGCTTCATGTTGAGCCCAAGTGGGAGGCTATTTTAGAGAAACCTTCCCAGGCCGGCCGCCACTTATGTGGCAAACTCAGCCTCTGGGCAGACAGGCTGGAAATAGAAACGTCTCCGCGTCGCGATGGCGCACTCCCAGGCGTCCCCTTCCGAGCGCGGGGCCCCTCTGTCCCCCGAGGCCCCGCCGCCCTGGGTTACATCCCCGCCTCGCTCTGGGTCCACTGAGCCCTGGATGCACGGGTCCCCCCAGCAGCAGCCGAAAGACCGTGCCCGGGCGGGAGTGAAATCCCGGTGAAATGTGATCAAGAACATGAAATGCTGAGGCAGCTCCAACTAACATCAGCGCGCGGTCTCCCCGCCCAGGTGCGATCCTCCAGGCGGCTCAACGCACCGCCCATTCCGGTGCCAGGTGTAAGTGCGCGCCGGTAACGCGTGGCTCCAGGAGCCGCAGGGATGTCGTCCCCTGGCTGCAGACGACTCAGCCTCGAGAGGTCAATGTTCAATTCCGCAGAGATGCCTCCCGCTGCGGGGCCTCGATGCAAGCCCACCTGGGAGGGGCTCGCTGAAGAATTGGTGTTATTAAAGATAGCTTAGCTCCAGCAGATTTCCTCACGTCTCTAAGCGACTCGGAGAGGACTTACATCAAAGGCATTTCGCTTTTGCGTTGATTTCTTAATTAAAAAATATCTTTCTTTTCCCTTTGGCCCAGGCTGAATGACCTTGGAATTGCTTGTGAAAGTACTGGGGGCACTTTTTCAGAGCGTTGAAATCACTTTTCTCAGAAAACTTGAAAGAGACCCCCAACTTCTTGATGACCAAATAGACAGATGGGTTCCTTATTTGCAAAATCTTGAGTGTTTCTAACTCGTTCTGGAGAAGGAACAGCAGATAAGTCAATACAATCCAGGCACATAAGTTAATTTTCCAAGTTGATTAACTTGGACACATTTCTACAACATTACGGTTCCTTTTTGATGCTTGAAGAATTAATTCCCGCCTTCCACCATGAGAAACATCTACACATATTATTTTTTATTGTTGTTGCTGTTAAGGGAAATTTTTGACCTAGTAAATTTAAAATCCAAAGAAGTGCTGTAGTGTGTATATAAGATACAATGGATTCTCTATGATACAGTTGTATTAATTCATATTCTCAACTGTGATGAGGAAATACATAAATCCTTCCATTTTTTCCCCCCACACAAAGTAATGTTTTGTTTTTGCTTTTTTGATTTTTGGGTGTTTTTGTTCGTTTGTTTGTTTTTTTGAGACAGGGTCTTGCTCTGTTGTTCAGGCTGGAGTGTAGTGGCACGATCATAGCTCATTGCAGCCTCAACCTCCCTGGCTCAAGAGATCCTCCTGCCTCAGCCTCCTGAGTAGCTGGGACTACAGGCATATGCCATCACACCGGGCTAAGTTTAATAATTTTTAGTAGAGATGAGGTCTTATTATGTTGCCCAGGCTGGTCTTGAGCTCCTGAGCTCAAACGATCATCCCACTTCAGCCTCCTAAAGTGCTGTGGTTCCAGGCGTGAGCCACTTCGTCTGGCCTGTAATATTTTTGGTATTTATTTATACAGTATCATGCTTTGCAAAGAGAAATCATAATTTAATTTAACTTCTTGCCTTCCTGCTGAATCCTCTGGAAAAGCTGGTTTGCTTGTGTGGTAGATACCAATTTATAGATGGGCAAGATTGTTGGGCGCTTGACTTGCCTTTACTTGGGCCAACGGAAAAGAGGTTGGAAACCACCTATTGATCATGTCTAATTTGTGCGTATTTCCACTCACCTGTGTTGCCAACCCTGACACAGGCCAGGCTGTGAACTAATTACACGTGGGATCAGTAGAAGCTCTTCAGATAGTGGGTGTTCTTGCCAGACTGACAGTGGCATTATCTCCTTGGACTAGGCAGAAATTTAATGGATTTCTGTAGAATTCCATAAAGTGGAAAATTTGAAGTTAAATATGATTTATATATTGAATTTTAAGACTGATAGAGTATAACTTTTTCTCTTTCTCCTATCTTTTCCCAAAACCAAATTAACACAAATGATGATAACAACAGGACTTTTAAATGATGGCCATACCACTCTGAAAATGAACCCAATCTTGTCTGATAAAGGATGGTAAGAAGAAAACAGATTAAGCCATTATATTAGGAACTTTGGACTTAGGACATTTAGGAATCCTACAAAATTGACCAAAAGATGCTTCTATCATCTCATTGACTTCAGGCTTGGCATGCTCTGTCCACCAATATTTTATGGTGGATTTTTTTTTTTTTTTTTTTTTTTTTTGAGATGGAGTATCACTGTGTCACCCAGGCTGGAGTACAGTGGCACGATCTCAGTCCACTGCAACCTCTGCCTCCCAGGTTTAAGTGATTCTCCTGCTTCAGCCTCCTGAGTAGCTGGGATTACAGGGCATGTGCCACCACGCCTGGCTAATTTTGTAATTTTAGTAGAGACAGGGTTTCACCATGTGAGCCACAATGTTCTTGAATTTCTGACCTCAAAGGATCCACCCACCTTAGCCTTCCAAAGTGCTGGGATTACAGGTGTGAGCCATCATGCCCAGCCAATTTTGAATTAAAAAAAAAAAAAGTTCAGGGCTAGGCACAGTGACTCATGCTTGTAATCCCAACTCTTTGGGAAGCTGAGGCAGGAGGATTGCTTGCAGCCAGGTGTTAGAGACCAGCCTGGACAACACAGAGAGACACCATCTCTATAAAAAGTTTAAAGAAATTAACAGGGCATGGTGACATGCAACTGCTGTCCCAGCTACTTGGGAGGCTGATGTGGGAGAATTGCTTGAGTCCCAGAGTTCAGGTTATAGTGAGCTGTGATCGCACCACTGCATTCCTGCCTGGGAGATGGGGCCAGACCCTGTCTCTAAGAAAACAGCAAACAAACAAAATTTCTGCATAGTTGCACCATCCCCTATTTTCTGGGAAGTAATTTTTTTCTCATTTACATACTTCAGAGGTACAAGTCTGACCCTCTCCCAGCCCCTTTCGCTCCTCCCACCCCATATCAAGTTTTACCTAAACATAGCCATCAATCACAGGACTCCCTTCAGGAATTTTGAGTCTTTTATTCATAAGAGAACAGAGTATATTCTGGCAAGAATGAACTCAGGCGAATCCATGATACTGTTTGTGTTTGTGGGATTTGGGCAATCCAGTAAAGAAAATGCCAGCATTGGTGATTAGAAATGGCATGTAAGCTCTGGATTCAAAACCAGGCATCAGGGGATAATTGCGACAGGGGCCAATTCTGTAGGAAATGATTTTTCCTGTGCCACGTATTGTAGTCGAAGGATAATTATGTTTTTATTTTGTTTTTCCCCAGGGTGGCCCCATGAATATGAAGGTATCTGGAAAATCTTTACTACACGGCACGATTTCAGGAACGATGAAACAATAAATGAGAATCTGGTATTAATAATCTGTGGGTTTTAAATTGTATGCCATCTGAGGATGTTAGGACCAGTAATTTCATGTATCTTACAAAGTGGAACATGCCGTAGGGCACAGGGATTCATGATTCATGAGGAGGTTGGACGTCTGACGATAAACGTCCACGCACACAATTTGAGCCTTTGGTGCTTACTGGCTGTACTATGATAATACCTCATTAATTCAAACCTCTCAAAGCCAGATTTTGGAATGAATCAGGTTGAAAAGATTGAGAGCTGAAGCCTGCCTTTGCGTAATTGACAGCCTTTGCTCAGCAAATTAAGTCGCTTATAGTTGATGACCAAAGAAAATGCAGAGGATCTGAGAAGCACAAAATAGGAAAGGCGAAACCATCAGAATAGACTTTCTACAGCCCTCACAGAGCAAGGTGTTATTATCCCACAGTATGTTCTAGAAAGGATGTCTGAGCTGCCTTTCTTGTCGAATATCATCTTCTTTTAGAGCACCCACCCATTTATCTTTTATAAAGGCCAGAATTGGAATAAAACTGTGTGAAGAGATTTTTTTTTTTTTAGACAGAGTCTCAGTCTGCCACCCAGGCTGGAGTGCAGTGGCTCACTGCAACCTCCACTTCCTGGGTTCAAGCAATTCTCGTGCCTCAGCCTCCCAGGTAGCTGGGATTACAGGCATGTGCCACCATGCCTGACTAATTTTTGTATTTTTAGTAGAGACGGGGTTTCACCACGTTGGCCAGGCTGGTCTCAAACTCCTGGCCTCAGGTGATCCACCCGCCTCGGCATCCCAAAGTGCTGGGTTTACAGGCACGAGCCACCATGCCTGACCTGCAAAGAGATGTTTTAATAAAGACGATCCGAAGTTGCTTCATTATCTCAGCTAAGAAGGAAAGAAGGCAGAGGAACAGTTTTCTTCCCATGGGCAGACAAAGTACTTCTGCTAGAAAGACTTCAGACAACATCTCTCCACTTGTCTTAAGTAGAATTTGCAAAGTCTTCTCTCCACAACTACTTACCCTTGCAACTATCTCTCTGATTGTAGAGATGGAGTGATGAGCTTCCACTCTGTCCCCGCCGAAATCTCATCTTAAATTGTAATCCTCACATATGGAGGGAGGAAAGTGATTGGATCATGGGTGTAGTTTCCCCATGCTGTTCTCGTGGTAGTGAGTGAGTTTTTATGAGATCTGATGGTTTTATAAGTGTCTGGCATTTTCCCTGCTTGCACTTCTCTCTCCTGCCTCCATGTGAAGAAGAACCTTGCCTCCCCTTCACCTTACACCACGATTGCAAGTATCCTTACAATCATGAGTCAATGAAATCTCTTTCCTTTATAAATGACCCAGTCTTGGGTATGTCTTTATGGCAATGTGAACGCAGACTAATATATGGAGCATGATGAATGTGGCTGAAACTTTCTGCATCTGGTACTCTGATAAATTTCCCTGTATATCAGCCAGAATGTTCTCTGGTCAGACTAGAACTTGGAGCAAAAGAAGGAAGAGCAAAGGCCCACCGGGACCCTGCTATTCTGGGACACACAGCTTGGTGGCCTGGCTTATGCCTGCCCCTTCCCCAGAGGTAATTTGTCATTGTGTCTGCTCTTGTTCTCAAGAAATGTAAGTGCTTTAGTGAAAAGCTGCTGCCCAATGCATCTCAGTGTGTGTGCTTTCAGGCTGACACTGGACACACCAAGGCCATGAAGTCCCTTGTGGAATAGAAGTGTGTTCAGTCCAGCACTGAGAAGCCAAAGACTTGGTCTCCAACAAGACTCCTGAACATTTAGAACATGGTTCTCTTCCCTCTTACGGCATAAATGGGACTGCAAAATGCTTCTCAATGAATGATCGCCACTTTTCCTCCTTTGCTTTGTAATGACAGTATTTCATGGAAAAGAATCGTGTCATATATCTCTATGTGAATCTTTCCAGTGAATTAATTGCGCAAATTCCTGCTCTGCTAGAGAAATAAATACTTCTGCAAAACATTTACCTTACCTAATAGTCTAATCTTAGGCCAACAGAGCAGCAACATCTGCCAAACAGAAAACCCCTGATAATCCAGGATTAAATAACATTAATATTATTTTTTGTAGGCAAGCAGGATTGAACAGAGGACCAGTGATAATCAGGATTTATGAGGGTGGAGAGGCCCTGCAAAATATAACACTACAATAATATTCTGTGTTTATACTGGGCAAAGGGGACAGGACACATTTTCAACAAGAGCAAACTTCAGGATGGAAAATGTTAATACTTTGTATTTGTAGAGCACATTGTAGCTTATGAGTCACCTTCATACAGGAGAACTCATCTACTCGTGCTCCTCATATGTCAAGGTTCCCGGATGGGTGTTATTCTCATGCACGAGACAATGGAGGTTCAGCAAGGTGAAGTGACTCAGCTAGTAGGTAGGAGAACTGGGCTTAAAATCTAGGTGTTTAGGTTGGTCATGGTGGCTCATATTTGTAATCCCGGCACTCTGAAAGGTTGAGGCAGGAGGACCACTTGAGATCAGAAGTTCAAGACCAGCCCAGGCAACATAGTGAGACCCCATCTCTACTAAAGATTTTTAAAATACATATTTTGCCATGCATGGTGTTGTATACCTGTAGTCTCAGTTACTTGGGAGGCCAAGGGGAGGATCACTTGAGCCCAGGTGTTCAAGGCTGCAGTGAGCTATTATTGTACCATTGTATTCTAGCATGAGTGACAGAGTGAGATGTTGTCTCTAAAAAAATAAAGAAAATAAAATAAAATCGAGGCTGGGTGCAGCGGCTCACACCTGTAATCTCAGCACTTTGGGAGGCCGAGGTGGGTGGATCACAAGGTCAGGAGTTTGAGACTAGCCTGGCCAATACGGTGAAACCGTCTCTATTTAAAATACAAAAATTAGCCAGGTGTGGTGGCAGGTACCTGTAGTCCCAGCTACTCAGGAGGCTGAGGCAGGAGAATCACTTGAACCCGGGAGGTGAAGTCTGCAGTGAGCTGAGATCGCACCACCATACTCCAGTCTGGGAGACAGAGCAATACTCTGTCTCGGAAAAAAAAAAAAAAAAAAAAAAAAAAAAAAAAAAAAAAAAAAACTAGGTGCTTTAATTCCTACTTCAATATTATTTTTTCTACATTTCTGACAATAAGGAGTATTTAAAATGGATTGATGATACTTGATGAGTCTCTGGTTAAGACTTTCAAAATAAAATCTATAGCATAGAATGAGACATTGAGTTTGTCCGCAGGAACATAGCTCCAAGGGGATACTTTCCTTTAAAGATCTCTGGAATGTTCACTTTCCCCAAGAAGGAACATCTCTGTTGCTTGTACATTAAAGAGAAAGAAAAGAAAAGAAAAGAGGAGGCCAGGAGTGGGGGCTCACGCCTGTAATCCCAGCACTTTGGGAGCCTGAGGCTGGTGGATCACCTGAGGTCAGGAGTTCAAAACCAGCCTGGCCAACATGGTGAAACCCCATCTCTACTAAAAACACAATAATTGCCAGGCATGGCTGCATGTGCCTGTAATTCCAGCTCCTAGGGAGGCCGAGCAGGAGAATCGCTTGAACCTGGGAGGCGGAGGTTGCAGTGAGCCAAGATTGCGCCACTGCACTCTAGCCTGGGCAACAAGAGCAAGACTTCGTCTCTAAATAAATAAATAAATAAAAGAAAAAAGAAAAGAGGAAAAAAGTCAAGGCTCAAGGCAAGGTCAGTGGTAAACAAGGAGTTGATCTGGATTGAGAGAAAAGGTCCTTTTGAGAATTTTCTCCCTGAGGCCGCAGTTGGAGATTCATTTTGGGGTTGCCCTGTTCAGCAAGGAGGCTCTGATGAGTGAAAGGGTGTGGGGACTTCTAAGAATGTGTTTTTTGAGTCAAAATAGAAACTTTTCCTTATATTCTGACTCACAGGGGATTAGAAGGTAGTGCATGGATTAGACGAAAATGCCTCAGTTAAGAATTTAATCCTGTTAGGCAATAGTAAGTCATTTTTTTAAAGGCTCTTGAGCCAAAAAGTAGAAAAGAAAAAAAAAGTTGCATCCACAGTTGGTGGGAGATAATTGTTTCTAAAGAGCTGCTTGCCTGAGGCCTCTTGAATGCTACATTTTCTTCCAGATTGCATGACTTTCTCTTCTAAAGAGAACAATGGGTTTTAAATTTGGGGTGTGAGCGGTGCCTCCGCTAGGGTTTACCAGCCAGGCTGTTCAGGCTCCAGGTGTGATGCTCAGGGATGTAGCTGGAATTGATGAGAGGAGCCAGGAGCGAGGGACTCTGACTTCCTACCCTGTTGTCAGAGTTCAGTTATGCAGGGGAATGAGACAGAATGAAACCAAATGGTTACGCTGATTTTGACTTTGGAGACTTGACAGTCCATTAAAACCCTTCCAGCGCCCTCCCTGTTTCTTTCTTTCTCTCTTTTCTTTTTTCTTTTCCCTTCCTCCCTCCCTCCCTCCCTTCCTTCCTTCCTTCCATACAGAGTCTCACTCTGTCACCCAGGCTGTAGGACAGTGGCATAATCTCACTGCAACTTCTGCCTCCCATGTTCAAGCAATTCTTGTGCATCAGCCTCCTGAGTAGCTGGAATTACAGGCATGCATCACCATGCCAGGCTAATTTTTTTAATTTTTTATAGAGATGGGGTTTCTCCATGTTGGCCAGGCTGTTCTCAAACTCCTGGCCTCAAGGGGTCTACCAGCTTTGGCCTCCCGAAGTGCTGGAATAACAGGCGTGAGCCACCACGCCCGGACTTCTTGCTTCTATCGTTACAAGACTCAACTCGAAGGGTAAGAGCTTTGCTTAAGATCTATTTTGTTTTTTTCTTTCTGTTGTATTTATTATTTACTTTGAGACAGAATCTTTCTCTGTCGACCTGGCAGGAATGCAGAGGCACGGATCTGACCTCACTGCAACCTCTGCCTCCTGGGTTGAAGCGATCCTCCCACCTCTGCCTCCTGAGTAGCTGGGGTTATAGGCGCATACCACCACACCTGGCTAATTTTCGTATTTTTTTGTTGAGACAGGGGTCTCGCCATGTTGCCCAGGCTGGTCTCGAACTCCTGGGCTCAAATGATCCTCCTGCCTGGGTCTCCCTAAGTGCTGGGATTACAGGTGTGAGCCACCTTGCTCAGCCTCAGTGGTGTTCTTGCTTTCAGCACCACAGATATATTCATTCATTTGCTCATTTGCTCAGCACCTCAAATGTGCCAGAAATGGTTCTAGACGTTGGAAACACAGTGCCCAAGACACATCTAATTTCTGCCTCTAGGAAATTATATTCTAATGGAAGGAGCTATGAGATAGCAAATGAGCAACTGGTAAGTCCAAGTCCTACAGAGGGAAACAGACAGAGAGAATATCAACTGGCTGAGTGTGTGTGTGTAGCCGGGAGAGAGATCGCTATTTTAAGTAGGTGATCAGGAAAGGCCTCACTGATAACCTACGTCTCACCAAGAGCTGAAAGATGTGAGGCAGGGAGTTGTGCGATGTCTGAGGGAAACAGTTCCAGGCAGGAGAAACCCCAAGGGCATAGGCATTTAGGTGGGAACACGTGAGGGGCTGGTGTTCAGAGCTCAGTGAGTGCTCAGGAGAGGAGCAGGGATGCAGTTGGAGTGGGATACGCGTGTGTGTGTTGCGAGGTAGGTTATCAAAGGCCCTGCTGGCCTTGAAAGGGCTTGGATATTGACTCTGGAGGAGGTGGGAAGCTGCTGGAGGATTTTGGATAGAGGAATACCATGACTGGCCTGTTATAAAAAGACCACGCTGGCTGCTGTGTTGAGAGAAAAACTGCAAGAGGTGAGGGAGAGCTTGGTTAGGAGGCTGTTAATAATCCAGATGAGAGACGAGGAGATTTAGCTCGGCATGGCTGGGTGGAGATGTGAGAGCTGTTGGGTTCTGATCTCTTCTTTTTCTTTTTATTTTTTGAGACAGAGTCTTGACTCTGTCAAGACTGGAGTTGCCCA
This sequence comes from Aotus nancymaae, assembly GCF_030222135.1. Lineage (NCBI taxonomy): Eukaryota > Metazoa > Chordata > Mammalia > Primates > Aotidae > Aotus > Aotus nancymaae. The sequence goes on along the minus strand of NW_026988492.1, from coordinate 6,741,798 downwards.
GGCTGGAGTGCAGTCTTGTGATCTTGGCTCACTGCAATCTCCACCTCCCAAGTTCGAGCAATTCTCCTGCCTCAGCCTCCCGAGTAGCTGGGATTACAGGTGTCCACCACCACACCTGACTAATTTTTTTTATTTTTAGTAGAGACAGGTTTTTGCTATGTTGGCCAGGCTGAGCTTAAACTCCTGACCTTAGGTGATCTGCCCGCCTCAGCCTCCCAAAATGTTGTGATTACAGGCATGAGCCACTGCACCTGGCCAACCTCCCCAAAGTTTTAATAGTCATGCTTCAGTTGTACAATTGTGTCAGGAAGTGATGCATCCTTTCTAAATTATGTTTTGAGATAATCAAAGCTTAGCCTTTTAAGTAAGCAATACCATTTTGAAAACTTTTTTAGATGCAAATATTTGTGAATGTGTTACTTATTTTTCATTTTCTTAACCAGAACATGCTGGGCAGATTTTAAACTTTACTTGATGATTCATGTCATGTTTATGAGCATCAATTATTATGTAATGCCATATTATAGGGAGTTTAAGTATCTTGCCCAAGGCTAGACAGCTGTTAAGTGGGGAAGCCATTCACATGCATGCAGTCTGGCTACAGAGCCCATGTTCTTAGCAACTATGCTATGATGCCTCACCAAGGACTCAAGAGAGTTAGAGGTCGCTGTGGGCTGGAGATGACTCGTCTCAATAGTGTTAGTAGCTTTGGTGAAGAACAGGGAGGCAGGATCTGAAGGCATCAAGCAAGCTTAGCAGGGGTGGTGATCAGGGTCCACTTTGCTGACATTTCAGAATAGAAAAAACGCCACATCATAGGGAAAGTCCAGGAAGAGCCAGATCAGAGATAGAACGGTGTTTTATTATGAAACAAAAAGTGGATATTGGTCAGGTATGGTGACTCATGCCCCTAATCCCAGTGCTTTGGGAGGCTGAACTGGGAGGACTGATTGAGGCCAGGAGTTCGAGACCAGTCTGGGCAACATGATGAGACTCCGTCTCTATAAAAAATTTTTGGAAAGAAAAAATTAGCTAGGCACGCTGGCATGTACCCATTGTCTCAACTACTTGGGAGGCTGAAGCAGGAGGATCGCTTGAGTCCAGGAATTTGAGGCTGCAGTAAGCTATGATTGTGCCACTGTACTCCAACCTGTGTGACAGAGTGAGACCCTGTCTCTAAAACAAAACAAAACAAACAAACAAAAACCCAAACATGACTATCAAGGAACTGATGCATAAGAACCTGATGAAAGTCACATGTTAGAGTTCCTTGTGGGAGGAGGAGTGCTGATAAATAGCACCTGTTTTTCCTGCTCAAGTTCTGAAAAACCTGACGGGTCCAGAGTAGCAGATGGGGCCACAATTTTCCTTTACTTTTGTTCAGGGTTAAATTAGAAGCCATAGCTCATTGCAAGAACCACATGGACCTGTGAAGTAATTCCAAAATTCAACACACTCACCCCACACTCATGTAGGCATTGGACCAGGTAAGACTTAGAGCATGGAGAAACAGAGAACTCTTGGTGCTTGCAGTTAGGTTCACTCCTAAGAGGGCAAAGGGTGTAGCTGATCCTAGAATGCCTATGACCATAAGAAGTACATTGCCCAATGTGCAGCAATCAGTATGCTAACACTGAGGGTTGCAGCAGAGAAAGAGATTAAATCATAAGGCTGCTGAAAAAGGAGATAGGAAGAGAGCTCACAGCCACCTCCCCAAGGAGTTTGTGGCTAGGAATATATATAAAAGGTATAGGACTTGCATTTATATATATATTCCTATATTTGCATATATGTATAATGTATATATTACATATCTAAAAATGCAAATTAGGACTGTCTCTCTCTATATATATAGGTCTTGCCATCCTCCCTCCTCAGCCTCTGGAGGAGCTGGACTACAGATGTGCATCATGTCTGGTGAATTTTTTATTTTTTTGTAGAGATGGGGTCTCACTATGTTGTCCTGGCTGAGAGGAGGGGGCAGGGATTTTAAGGAGTTTAGAGAGGATTGAGGCGTGGGGATTTTTGGTGGGTCAAAGAGTCCAGGGTGAAGTCACAGGGATGATGGGGTGATGATGAAGCTGTATTTTCATGTGGGCTCGGTTCCTCTGTGGGGTCTTCCAACTGGTTTGCATCAGCTGTTCCACCAGAATGCGGGGTCTGAAAAGCATCTTAAGCACTTCTTAAACAAAACCTTTAGGATTCTATCATCAGAGAGCCTATCTACAGGAACAGTGGGGATGCAAGTGGCCCGTATCTAGTGCTATGTGACTTTCAGTTACATGGAATGGGCAAAGTGCAGCCTGATGATGCTTAATTGTAACCTTATTCCTGTCCAGAACCTGCCATGCTATTCTTGTTAACCCTGTGGTGCTAGTTTCATGCCCAGTATATTCTCAGAAAAGTGTCTGTACTTTCTCTTAGACAGAGTGAATGAGAGGTGGTGAGAGACCAGGGGTTATAGTAATGTATTGATGGTCATTCTTTTCATGGAAGAAGCACCAGAAATTCCCCTTGCAGTGTCCTAATTAGGGAAAAGGAGTTGGGCTGGTGGGACCAAAGGAATGCAAAAACAAGAAGCAGATAAGCTACAAAACTGCCCTTGTTCATGGTCCAAGACACATAACCCTCCTGTGCAAGTAACTTACGATTTTCCTGTACCCAGCTATCACCAGACCCTCAGCTGACAGAGAAAATGCAAGTTAGCTCACTGCAACCTTGGCATTGCCAGTACCGCACCAAGCCCTCTTCAGCACAAGCACGAACGCTATTATATAAAATCCCCAGCAAGCCTTTGTCTCCTGGCATCAGCTCCTTTTGGCTGTCCTCCCTGTTGCTGCCATGCAGGGTATTTTTCTACTTTCTCTAATAAATCTGCCTTTCTTTACCTACAACTGTCTTGGTAAATTCTTCTATCACTGGAACCACTGGTCTAGATAGTCACCACGTATCCATGACACACCTTACCTTACAGTGATAGATTTTAGCTGTGTATCCTAAAACTTTTCAGCTGTATCACAGTTCACTAGAATTGATAATACTTATCAACCGTATCCTGATAATAGTTGTCAGGAAATACTCGTGAAAGAGGTTGGAATTAAACTGGCATTTTAGCCGAGACTGATGGGTCACATCTGTAGTCCCAGCTAATAGGAAGGCTGAGGCGGAAGGGTCAATTAAGTCCAGGAGTTCAAGGCTGCAGTGAGCTATGATTGTGCCACTGACCTCCAGCCTGGGTGACAGAAAAAGAGGCCATCTCTAACAAAAAACAAAAGCAAAAGCAAAAACAGATTCCAAAGATGGCTTTGGTTTACATAAGTGGAAAGAGCAAGACCATTATTCTAGACAGAAGGAAACAATTTGAGCCAAGAAATATTCATTCTGTTCTTAGGGGACAAATACATGAGCTGACCAATTAAAGAGGTTTTAGAAAGCTAAGTTCGAGCAAGCCATGCCTGGTGAAGAAGCTGAAGATTTCCGGAGATCACATGTGGTATCAGATGGTCCGATTACTGAGCTTTCTATCTTTGAAAAAACCCTGCATACGTATAAATGTTCTACACTTTTTTGGGGGGTGGGGGATGGAGTTTCACTCTTGTTGCCCAGGCTGGAGTACAGTGGCGCGATCTCGGCTCACTGCAACCTCCGCCTCCCGGGTTCAAGCCATTCACCTGCCTCAGCCTCCCAACTAGCTGGGATTACAGGCGCCCATCACCATGCCTAGCTAATTTTGTATTTTTAGTAGAGATGGGTTTCTACATGTTGGTCAGGCTGGTCTCAAGCCCCTGACCTCAGGTGATTCGCCTGCCTTGGCCTCCCAAAGTGTTTGGATTACTGGCGTGAGCCACAGCGCCTGGCCGTGTTCTACACTTTTATGCCAGTCATTTTCCTGTTTGCCGTCAGATTCATTTGCTACCCTTCCCTTGCTCTGGTCTGTATTGTAGAAAATCATTTTCCAGACTTTCCATCATTGCCTTTTGGCTGGGTGTGGCCAATGGGAGGCACTGGCATGAGACTGCAGGGTAAGTGGTAGGAAGAGGCCAAGGCACATTTTGTCCTCTTTCTCTGACATCTCCAATAGTAATCATGTCTCTTCTAGGTTCCTGCTTCCAAAAGATATCCCTGCGGTGGTTCCGCCTTCCACCAGCTTCTGCCAGAGCCTAGACTCCAGGAACACTGCCTCCTTCAGGCCAACTTTTGGACTTCCTCACTGTCTTCTGAGCCCCCAGATCTTCCAACATTTTTGCGGCCACTTTTCTGTATTAAATGCCCTTTGTTTGAAATATCTAGAATAATTTTCATTTTCTTGGCTGGACCGATCCACCACTTTCCCTCCCCCTCAAATTCAGTAAGATCTACTTATGGCAGGTATCTACCCACCACATTGCTTCCCGATGCAGACATAAAGTTGGATCCAAGGCTGTGGAAGAGCAGGTTAAGGTTGCTCCTTAGAATTATTGCTTTGGTAACGTGTGGAGAAGGATGGTGGATGCTGAGACTAGAGGAGACTTCTTGGGAGACAATTACAATGGCCCAGGAGGGAGAGGATGACAGCTTTAAGTCAGATCGTTTTACTGCAGATGTAGAGCAGGGAAAGGGACATGAGAGGTGCGGATGCCGCAGAACCAGGTCCCTGATTGGATGGGGCATTTTGGGAAGATGAAGGAGGCTGGAATGCTTCCCAGATTCCTCCAGAGTGAATGGATGGCATGTGAGTTCTTAACTGAGCTTGAGGACACAAGAAGAGGGGCAGCAGCTCTGGATGGCTGGGAAGATCATAAGTCTGTGGCACGTTGAGTTTGGGGGGCATGCTGTGCTCAGGAAAGTGCAGGAGGGAGATGGTTGAAAAGTCACAGCACAGGTGATAAGAAATCTATGGATATATAGGTGAAATCTCCTGGAGATGTGGATAGAAAAGAGTTAAAGGCAGAACATGGAAGAGCCTTAACAAGGACGGGGAAGGCAGAGGACTGAGTTGGGACAGCCAGACTGCTTAGAGAAGAGCCAGGGAAGAGTAACATCATGGAGACCAAGGGACAGCACGGTTCAAGAAGGGAATGGGCACTGTGTCAAAGCCTGCTTTTATTTTTATTTTATTTTTATGTTTTTGAGATGGAGTCTTACTCTGCTGCCCAGGCTGGAGTGCAGTGGCACGATCTTGGCTCACTGCAACCTCCACCTCCCAGGTCCAAGTGATTCTCCTGCCTTAGCCTCCTGAGTAGCTGAGATTACAGGTGCACACCGCCATGCCCAGCTAATTTTTGTATTTTTAGTAGAGATGGGGTGTCACTATGTTGGTCAGGCTGGTCTCAAACTCTTGACCTCGTGATCTGCCCGCCTCAGCTTCTTAAAGTGTTGGGATTACAGGCGTGAACCTCGGCTCCCAGCCCAAAGCCTGCTTTTAAAGCAAACTAAATATGGCCTGAGAAGGACTCCATACTTCTATATTTGGGTCCTTGTGGATGAACTCTAACCTAGCTTAATAGGCAGACAAAACTGAAAACCTAACTTCGTAGTATGCACCTGTAACAATAGTCAAGTCTTGGCCAATTCCCACTGCCATACTTCAACCATTTATACTCTGCTGAGTGTTCAAACTGTGTTCAAATAAGTCAAACACCAAACTGTAGACAATACAACCACTCTGTACCTCACTTCCAATTTCTGTACATCATTTCCCCCACTTTTTTTGGTCTATAAATCTTCCACCACGTGGCTGCGCTGGAGTCTCCGTGAATCTGCTGTGATTCTGGGGCCTGCCCAATTCACAAATCATTAATTGCTCAATTAAACTATTTTAAATGTAATTCAGCTGGTTTTTCTTTTATCACTGCACAATGGCCAAGAAGGACCAGAATTGACTGCTAGGAGGATATGTACAGACATGGGTGATGACAGATGTAAATACGAAAGCTTGAATAAGTTTATGCATGATGGCTACACACATGCATGCACACACACACACACATATACGCCTTTTTAGAGTTATATTTTAGGTAAGAAAGATGGTATCTATTATATATTATCTGGTTTCTCTAGTCTAGAGGAAAAGAGTGAACAGATCTTGGTCTGCTTTTCATTTTCTTCTCTACACACAGGTAACACAGGGGCCTCGTTAAGAGACCAGGAGAACTTCAAGGGGTCAGACCATTGGTCCCAATCTGCAGAGAAAATGAGGAGCTGTTGGTTAAAGTCCCAGTTGATGGAGCCAGAGCTGTTGGGCTATAAAATCATGCCCCTTCCTCCCTCCCTCCCTTCTTCCTTTCTTTCTTTCTTTCCTTCCTTCCTTCCTTCCTTCTTTCCTTCATCCCTCCCTCCCTCTCCGCCTTTCTCTCTTTCTTTCTTTCTTTCTTCTTGCTCTGTCGCCCAGGCTGGAGTGCAATGTTATAATCTCAGCTCACTGCAACCTCCGCCTCCTGGGTTCAAGCGATTCTCCTGCCTCAGCCTCCTGAGTCGCGGGGATTACAGGTGCACACCACCACACCTGGCTAATTTTTGTATCTTTAGTACAGACAGGGTTTCACCATGTTGGCCAGGCTGGTCTCTAACTCCAGACCTCAAGTGACCCTCCCACCTCAGCTTCCCAAAGTACTGGGATTACAGGTGTGAGCCATTGCTCTGGGTGCCCCTTTCTCCTGTAAGATGCATTGAATTATTTGGTGTCTCTTAAGAGTTCTGAGAGTTGCCTGGGCTTTAATTTGTGGTCCACCAAAGCAGCACTTATGAACACAGGGCCATCCGGGTGACGGCACTTCCTGGTGTCACCTGGGAAGATGCTGCTGATGCCCACACAGATACACGGAGAGGTTGATTAGTGTCAACACTCAGATGGTTTCAACACTGATTAATTAATACTTGATAATATGTGTGTGTTTATGACATTTTCTTCATCCACTCATCCACTGATGGACACGTAGGTTGTTTTTATCATGGCTATGGTGACTAATGCTGCAATGAACTTGGAAGTGCAGATATGTCTTTGAGATAGTGATTTTATTTATTTTGGATATATACCCAGAGATGAGATTGTTGGATCATATGGTAGGTCTATTTTGCATGTGTTGAAGCAACTCCATACTGTTTTCCATAATGTACTCATTCAGAGCTGGTCAGGACCTGATGGATCCTCCAGCTCACTTCTCCCAGCTGTCAAACACTGGTGTCATTTATACTTCCCTGGAAAATCACCAGCAGGTAAATGAAGGAGAAAAGAACAAAATCCAGCAGGAACCAGAGACTTCCGGGCTCTGAAGACAGGCAATCTCCCACAGGAAGTAGGTTCAGTATAAAATCAAGTTACTGTACTTCTTTCTTTAGAACTTAAAACAGATTTTATCTGATTAATGTCCAACAGAGGCCAAGGCAACCCCTGGAGGAGTTGTTTCCTCACCCCGTGTGGCAGATAGCTCCTCATTTGTGCTTCAGAGCCATGTAGAATGGTTGAACCCAGTGAATCGTTCGTTCGCTGAATATTTATTGAGCATCTACTCTGTGCCGAGCACTGTTCTAGATGCTCAGAGTGGTGGGCCAATATCTTAGCCTGGGTTGTCCAGAATGCTGATATGGTGACATAGCTAAGGCTTAAGGTCATACTTCACATGCTTTATTGTGGCATATGACCTAGGAGCAGGAGGGAAGGATGGAGTGCAGCAAGGAAGGAAAGCCAATTACAGAGCTGTTTTGTTGAGCTGGGCACAGCTCCTGTGTCCAATCTTGTGGGGCTGCCTGAGACGTGTCTTGAAGACATAAGCCCAGGGAAAGAACAGAAAGGATGCCTTTATGCACTGGATCCACTTTTTTCCATGATCAAAGGTTTGTCCCATAGAATATTAACAACTAAAATATTAATACACCATGAGGATTATTGGAGATATGATAATTCAATAGTTATCATCATCTGGGAACACCAAGCTTATTCCCATGTGTCAACCACCCTACCAGGGCTGGCAGTGGGGGCCCCGGTCTGGGTGCTGTTAGGTTGCACCTGCTGGTCAGATCCTACACAGTGCTAGTCCCAGCAACAATGGATGCAAAGAGAAATAGGTGAAGCTGAGCAGGTGTGGAGTGGTGCCCAAGGGGCACCTTGACCTAGCCAAAGTATCTGTACAAGTAATAACTTCAGGAAACCTCTTTTCTTGGAACTATTCCTGATATTACTGATGAAATATTATTCCCATCAATAGTATTATATATTATTTTATAAATTTATAAATTATTTTAAATAAATACAAATATAATTTGTATTTATAAATTATACATTTTAATATAAAATTTTTAAAAAATGATATTAAATATTTTATATTATATCCATATTATTATCATAAATATGATTCCCATCAATAATATTTCCAATAATGTTAGAAATACTATTGATGGGAATCTAGCCTGTGGGTTCCCTCCAGTCTGTTGATAATACTTGTAGTCTACTGGAAAGTAATTTCTGTAATGGAGAGCTATTGTCCATCATGGGCTATACATTGAAGTAGACTTTGTCCAGCAGGATGAGGGACTTCATGACTTGTGTTCTGTCACAGGGCTGAGTGCAGCTGAGGTTTGGCTTTTGCCAACGAAATCACCTTACCTTGCAGATAATTACAATGAACCAGAAGACTAAGTAAATCATGAACTGGCATAATGTGAGAATCATGGCAGATTCCTATATCCCTCTTTTAGGTTCTTTAGTGGGGGTGCCTGGCTCTAAATAAAAAATCCCTTTGTTGAGCCACATGAGAAAAATGGACCTAGAGAAACAAGAGTTCAAACAAACCATCCTCAGTATTTTTTATTCATCTTTGCCTCCATGTGCATCGACACAGATTAAACTAGGTTAAAATAAATACTTAAGGGTGGAAAGGAAGATAGCAGATGAGGGCAGAAATAAGTGAGCACCTTACGACTCATATTTGCAAACCATCTGATGCTGCTACCACCTTCTTCCCTTCCACCTGCACCTCAACATTCTTGAGACAATAGATAGAAACAAATGACTTGTTCCTGTGCGACTTGGAAGTTCTGCCCCAGAAGCTGCAGAAAACCTTCCCTTGTCCCTGAGTTGGCTCTGTCCTTAAATTTTGCAGCAGTAGAATTACTGGGCTGTTCTTGCATTGATTTTTAGGCTATGTTTGTCTACACTTAGGAGGCTGACATCTTATAAATGCATATGGTTTTGTTCAAATGAATACACAGTTGACAAATGTTTGGCTAGAAGTTATAATGACAAATTTAATAGCCCTGCTACAGCCTGAACTGTCATATTTATTTGGGTTAAGCTTGCTAAATGTCAGTTGGAATTTTGTACTATAATAACCTGCAATTTGGTTCCAAAATCAGCCATGTTTTTGACAGATGTAAGTAAATTCAGCTGTCTAGAGGGGCTCATGTGCTATGGGGTGATTAAGGAGTGGTCTTTCATTACGATTATTTAACCCCAAGTCTGATAACAATGTCCTGGTTTTTCATTTCTGTAGATGCTTTCCTGGCTGGAAAACATGAATGACCCAGAATAGTCCATATCTTTGGAAGATCCTTCTTTTACTTGTAAATGAAAGTCATACATTTGGAATAATATCATGAAATGATGTGAATGGTAGAGACTCAAAAACTTTCCCTTCCAAAAATATTCTACAGGTTGGTGCTCAGGAAAGCCAAACGCTCTGCAGTGGTATGAAGTGGCTCCAGGGGAGTTCTATTTACTACTTTAATAAGTGATCGTTTTCTCAATGTCTGGTATTTACACACATGAAACTGGCTTAACCAGGACATCTCATTTCCTAGCCTTTGTAGATAAAAGAGAATTGGCCGTAATTCAGGTTAACTCGAAATGTATCCTTTAATGATCTTTGTCCCACATGACTAGTAGATCACTAGCCTCTTCTAACCCTATTCTCTCTTGAAAGTTTTGAGTTGTATGCACACTCAGACCCCTTTGCTTTCCTCGTGTATCAGTTTTGACCTAGTCCTTTTGCTATGTATTTAACTTTGCTATAGTTCCTTTGGATCATGTAGTAAGATTGCCAAGAGAAAAACTCCTGATATGTGTTCAAGTCATATATTCCATTTCCAAATCTCCAAACTAATATGTTTCATTTCTTATCACTTTTTCCTTCCTCCTTCTGTCTCTGCTTCTGTTATTCTGTTCCTGCTTATCTCATTGGTCCTGTCTTAAGTTATCCCTTGGATTAAAAATAATAATAATAATAAAACTTTTTTATTATAGAAAAACTCAAATATATACCAAAGTCTTTAATAATTGTAATGTGCCCTCATGAGGTATTTATCATCTAATTTATACAATTATTAATTCATGGCCAATCTTATTTCTGCAATACTCCAGCCCTCAAGCAACACTGGTTATGATGGAAAATACTGATATATTGAATATGAAAATCAAGAACTTCTGTTTATCAAAATATATTAGAAAGGGCATAAAAAGCAGGTGACTCATTCTGGAAAATCTAAAGGGCTTCTATAAATCACTAAGGAAAAAAACAAACAACCCAGTAGAAGAAAAATGGTAAGAGACTTAACAGGCACTTTATGAAAGAGGATATGCAAGTTGTTAATGTATTTATATAAAGGTGGTCTTCTATTACTTATCCAAGAATTGCTAATAGTTGCATCCACTAGAATGGCTAAAATTAAAATGCCTGGCAATGCCAAAGTCTAACAAGGATATGAAGGAACTCAAATTCTCATTCATCATTTGTTTTAGTATAAATTGGCATAATTGGCCAGTGGCTGTGGCCCACGCCTGTAATCCCAGCACTTTGGGAGGCTGAGGTGGGAGGATCACTTGAGCTCAGGAGTTTGAGTCCTGTCTAGACAACATGGCAAAACCCTGTCTCTATGAAAATACAAAAAATTAGCTTGGAATAGTGGTGTGTGCCTGGAGCCCAGCTACTTGGGGGGCTGAGGTGGGAGGACCGCTTGCGCTTGGGAGGTCAAGGCTGCAGTGAGTTGAGATCGTATCACTGTGCTCCAGGCTGATTGATAAAGTGAGACCATGTCTCAAAACAAAACAAAACAAACCCATAAATTCAATTCTGGTTATATACAATAATGAGTAAATTTCACAATGTCTGATTTTTTAAAAAAGCAAGGCAACAGTGGCCAGGCATGGTGGCTCATGCCTGTATTCCCAGCACTTTGGGAGGCCAAGGTGGGTAGATTACCTGAGGTCAGGAGTTTGAGACCAGCCTGGCCAACATGGAGAAACCCTATCTCTATTAAAAATACAAAAATTAGCTGGTGGTGGTGGCAGAAATCTGCAATCCTAGCTACTTGGGAGGCTGAGGCAGGAGAATCACTTGAACCTGGGAGGTGGAGGTTGCAGTGAGCCAAGATTGTGGCATTGCGCTCCAGCCTGGGCGACAGGAGTGAAACTCCATTTCAAAAAAAAAAAAAAAGCAAAGCAACAAAGTGTATATACAAATTACTTTGTGGAAAATGGTAGGGCAGGATACTCAAATAATCTCTCTAATGAAACAACCATTAAGCTGGAAATAACTGACAGAAACCACTTTTTTGAAACTGGAATCTAACGAGAAATTTATAGAAACCAGAGGAATGCTTAATGAAGAAGGCAGCTGAAGTTTGATAAGAAAGCATCGTGTTGTTTTTGCCCGTCTGCCTACATCCCCCATTCCCCAGGACAGTGGTGGTGGTGGGGACAGTGGCCAGTGTTCCTGATGCAGTGTGTTGGTGTCCAGGGCTGAATGCAGACTTTGCTCTCAAAATAATGTGGTTGTATTTGTATTTGACCTATCTGATAGTTCCCTGAGTGACTGGTACAGGGGCTGATGTTTCTTTTTTCTTGCCCACCACACACTGGAGTGCTTTTCTGGGCAACAGCAGCATTTGTTGAAAGGTTTAAAGACATATACTACTGACAGCCACCTAGGGCAGTAGATAGGGTGAGCATCAGACAGACCCAAAAGACTGGAAAGGAAGAGGCTGAGGAGGAAGTTTCTTGGGGGCAAAAGGTTTTGAAAAAACTATCATGTGTAAGTGGGGATTCTAGACTGAATCTTGTATTCATAAGGCTGGGTGCATGTACAGAAAAGACCTGAGCGGATTCTATGCTTGTATGTAGACTCCATGCAAGCAATAGCTGAAGTGAAAAATGCACTAGAGGGTTTCAACAGCAGATTTGAACAGGCAGAATAAATAGCCAACTTGAAGACAGGACAACTGGAATTATCCAGTCAGAAGAGCAGAAAGAAAAAGAATGAAGAGAAATTAACAGAGGCGAAAGGACTTTGAGGACACCTTCAAGTGTACCAATATATGAATTATACAATTTTTTAGAAGAGAGAATGGGGAAAAATAGATACTTGAATAATGCCCCCAAACTTCACAAATTTGGTGAAAAAAAATGAACCTACACATCTAAGAAGCTCAACAAACTCTAAGTAGGATAAACTCAGATCTACACCAGGATATAGTAAAACTGCTGAATGCCTAAGACAAGAGTGGAACTCTTGTCTAGCAACGGGGAAGCAACTAGTCGCTTTGAGGGGACTGTTAATAGATTAACACCCTGTTTCTCATCAGAAATCCTGGATGCTAGAAGGCAGTGGAGTGACATACTGAAAATGCTGAAAGACAACTATCAACTAAGAATTCTATATCCTGAAAAACTACTCCTCAAAAATGAAAGAGAAATTAAGAAATTCCCAGATGAAAGCTGAGAAATTTTGTTGCTAGCAGACCTGCCCCATAAGAAGTGCTTGAGAGGGTTCTTCAGGCTGAAATGAAAGGATGCTGGACAGTGACTGGAAGTGATATTAAAAAATAAAGAACTCTGGTAAGGTAAATATATAGGTAAATAAAAAAGACAGTATCATTGTAGTTTGAATTTATAATTCTTTGTGGTTGGTATCAGTGACTCATGCCTGTAATCTTAGCACTTTGTGGGGCCAAGGTGGGTGGATTGCTTGAGTTTAGGAGGTCAAGACCAGCCTGGGCAACAAAGTGAGACCCTGTCTCTACAAAAAATACAAAAATTAGCCAGGAGTGGTGGCACATGCCTGTGGTTCTGGCTACTCAGGAGGCTGAGGTAGGAGGATGGCTTGAGCCTGGGAGGCAGAGGTTGCAGTGAACCAAGATAGTGCCACCACACTCCAGCCTGCGTGACAGAGCCAGACCCTGTCTCAAAAACAACAGCAGCAAATATATACTTCTTTGTTTTCAATATAATTTAGAGGTAAATGTATAAAACAAATGTATGTCAAGGAACTCACAGTGTATAATTATGTAACTTGTGACAATAGCAAAATGAAAAGAAGGCAGGTCTGTATAGAGGCAGAGTTTTTGTTTGTTACTGAAGCTAGGTTGGTAACCATTCAAAGTAAATGTTACAAATTTAGGATATCAAGAGCAGTAACCGCTAAGAACATAACTAAAAATACATAGAAAATGAGGGCCGGACACAGTGGCTCACACCTGTAATCCCAGCACTTTGGGAGGCAGAGGCAGGCAGATCACTTGAGGTCAGGAGTTCAAGACCTGCCTGACCAACATGGTGAAACCCTGTATCTACTAAAAATATAAAAATTAGCTGGGTATGGTGGTATGTACCTGTAGTCCCAGCTACTCAGGAGGCTGAGGCAGGATAATCCTTTGAACCTGGGAGATGGAGTTTGCAGTGAGCCAAGATCATTCCTCTGTACTCCAGCCTGGGTGACAGAGCCAGATTTTGTCTCAGAAAGAAAAAAAAAAAAAGAAAAGAAAAAGAAAATGAGGAAGGAATAAAATGGTTCACTAGAAAAAAAAAATCAAACTCTTAAGTTCACCTGAGCCTGTTGAGAACTGAGTGTGGTGTAATACTGACCCAGATGATGTCACACTGTTCGATGATCAATACCTAGAAGAGACTGATCAATTACATTCTGTATCCAATGTAAAACTTCTTTCTAAGTAACATTAGCCACCATGCCCTGCTAATTAATTTTTTTTTTTTTTGAGAGATGGGGTCCAGCTATGTTGCCCAGGCTGGTCTCAAATTCCTGGAGTCAAGTGATCTTCCTGCCTTGGCCTCCTAAAGAATTGGGATTACAGTCATGAGCCAGTGAGCCTGCCTCTAAGTTTATTTTAAAAAGAAAAAACAGGCCAGGCATGGTGGCTCATGCCTGTAATCCCAGCACGTTGGGAGGCTGAGGCAGGCAGATAACTTGAGGTCAGGAGTTCGAGACCAGCCTGGGCAACATGATGAAACCCAGTCTCTACTAAAAATACAAAACTTAGCCGGGCATGGTAGCACATGACTGTGATCCCAGCTACTCGGGAGGCTGAGGCAGGAGAATTGCTTGAACCTGGGAAGTGGAAGCTGTGGTGAGCTCAGATCATGACATTTCATTCCAGCCTGGGCAACAAGAGTGAAATTTCATCTCAAAAAAAAAAAAAAAAAAAAAAAAAGAAAAAGAAAAAGAAAAAAAGAAACCAAAACAGAAATAGTAAAGGACAAATAAGCTTCATATCTTCTGAAAACCTGGGTGACCTGACTCTTAATTTATTGTTTGTTTCTTTATGCCTCAAGTTTCAAGGTGATTTCTTGCAAACTTTAAAGAAAATACAACACACACAATGACCCTTTAATTCGGTTCAGGTCACTTTCTTTGTCCATCTTATGAATTTTCTCCTATTTAGTTAATGGCAGCTACATTTTTTTTAAGCATAGATGATTAATTAAATCATTCAAACAATGTTTATTTACCATTTGACTTTGCCCTAGGTATTTGGATGGGAACCAGAGATTCCAAAGATATTAAGGTTCTTGTAATGGTAGAGTATAGTTGTAATTTTGGCATCAATGCTTATTTGGAGTGAGGAGGAAGAACATCTGAAGGCATTACTTGTCATAAAGTATCTGCCTCATAATTTCCCTTCTGCTTTTCCATCTTGAGAGTTATGCCTTTGATTTGGACAATAAAAGCAAGGACATTGTCTCTAGAAGGTTACTTTTGAATGCAGCCTGTGGATCAGGTGAGGAGAAAGGGGGTAAAAGTAAAAATTAGAATAGAAATTGAGTTGTCTCTCGCTTTCACCTATTAGAGCATTTGAGAGGGCCTATTACTTTTTCTTGAGAAAATGAGGCAAGCTGTGGTCCTTTTTTTTTTTTTTTTTTTTTTTTTGAGACGGAGTTTCGCTCTTGTTACCCAGGCAGGAGGGCAATGGCGCGATCTCAGCTCACCGCAACCTCCGCCTCCTGGGTTCAGGCAATTCTCCTGCCTCAGCCTCCTGAGTAGCTGAGATTACAGGCATGCGCCACCATGCCCAGCTAATTTTTTGTATTTTTTTTTTTTTTTTAGTAGAGACGGGGTTTCACCATGTTGACCAGGATGGTCTTGATCTCTTGACATCGTGATCCACCCGCCTCGGCATCCCAGAGTGCTGGGATTACAGCACGCGCCACTATGCCCAGCTAATTTTTTGTATTTTTAGTAGAGACGGGGTTTCACCATGTTGACCCGGATGGTCTCGATCTCTTGACCTCGTGATCCACCTGCCTCGGCCTCCCAAAGTGGCTGTGAGCCACTGCGCCCGGCCCACTGTGGTCCTTTTTAAGCAGGTAAACAGTAGAAGGAAACATGGCAGGCGGTATAGCTGCAAAAGCTGCCTGTGAATGATAGACGTGATTTAAGACTCTGATTTATGAACTTAGTCCAAGAGTGTCCCACTTAAAGTAGTACTGAGCACATGAAGTTCAGGAACTACTGAAAAGTTGGAAGTTTAGCAAGGGAGAAGGCAGAAAAGGGAGAGAAGGAATAGGAACGAAAAAAGCAGGAAAGAAAGGGAGAAAAATTGGTCAGGCACGGTAGTTCACACCTGTAATCCCAGCACTTTGGGAGGCCAAGGCGGATGGATCAGTTAAGGTCTGGACTTCACCACCAACCTGCGCAATATGGTGAAACCCCGTCTTAACTAAAAATTCAAACGTTAGCTGGACATGGTGGCAGGCGCCTGTAATCCCAGCTATCCGGGAGGCTGAGGCAAGGGAATTGCTTGAACCTGGGAGGCAGAGTTTGCAGTGAGCCGAGATTGTGCCACTGCACTCCAGCCTGGGCACCAGAGCCAGACTCTATCTCAAAAAAAAAAAAAAAAAGAAAAAAAAAGAAGAAAGGGAGAAAAATAGAGTATAGCTTCGATCTGTGTATTATACCAAAAGGTTTTCTTATTTGAAGCACTGAGTCAAACTTGCTGTAGTTACTGCAAGCTCAATACCAGGTAAGGGTTCTGACGGGGCCTTTTCCAAGCCATGGAAATAGCACAAGGGGGTAATTTCGATGAATCTGATTGCTACAAATTAATGTTTTGGTTTCTTGATGATTGAAGTCTGTTGAAGAATAGGGGCTTTCCATTTGGGTGGGATCATTTGAATTACAGATTGATATGTTGCGTAGATTTATTTTTAGTTTTCCACTGTAGACACACTATGGCAACACAAATGCCATGTAGACCTCCAGAAACACAACTGGAATTGAACAAATTGGTGTTCCTCACTGCGATGAGAGAGAACATACACAATTGGACACCGTGGAGTGTCTCTGTAGGAGAATGTCGAAAAGGACTTACAGGATTTGGGCTGTGTGTGGTGATTTGGGAAAGGAGTCAAGAAAGCGGGACTTTGGTCTGAATCGGATGCTGTCAGGAAGTGGAATTAATTCTATAATTGTGCATCTTATCTAGAAAGTGAGAGGAAGGAAGCCAGGCTAGAGCTTTAATTGCTAAAGAATCAGCAGTCACTCGTATTAGCTAAGATGGGTGGGGTGTTGGTATTTTGTGGCTTGGACAATGTTCATATTTTGTCTGTGTTCAGACATGATATGGAATAATACTATTTTTTTAAAAATTGAACGTTTCATGAATTTGTGTCATCCTTGCACAGAGGCCACGCCACCCTTCTCTGTATCGTTTCAATTTTAGCATATGTATTGCTGACAAAAGTACAGAGTGATCTTATTTTTGTCAGGAGCTCTCATGGTCACAAAGCGGTCTTATCTGAGGGTGATGTTTTGTGCAATTGTTTATGTTCAGCTGGACAATATTAAGACCTCATTATGAAGACCAGACAGCTTTTAGCAATGCCATTGTGCATTGCTGATCGTACCAGGACAGCTCCTGACCGTCAGTACTGGTTTTCTCTTTCTCAGTTAGCAAGATATTGCTATAAGGAAAGCCCTCAAAATCAAGGCATATGTTAGGACTAGATTTTGTCACATGCAGCAAACTAACAAACCCAAAATAACAGTGGCTCAAGCAATAGAGATATTTTTTTCTCTTTCACATAGAAAATAATTCTGGAGGTAAATCTTCCATTGCTGGACAGGGCCCCAGGCTCCTGCTAGCTCAGTGCTCTGCCTTCCTTAGCTTTTTGTTCCTTGGACTTAAGGTCCAAGATGGCTGCCTGAGTTCCAGCCATCACACTAAAATTCCATTCAACCGAAAGAGGAAAGGAAGAAGAAGGTGCCTGGCTCACTGTCTGGAGACTTCCTGAAGCTACCATTCAACATAGCTACTCGCATTTCATTTGCCAGCACTCATGTTTGTGAAATCCTTGAATAACTGGGGTTCTGTTATGAAAAGAAAGGTAATAATTGCTCTTGAGGGGCTATAACCATCTGGAGTTGGGATAATACAACTGCCACATTGAGTTCTGTGAAAGACAATTCTATTGGCTATTGTTGTATGCAAATATCCCTCTCTTTAGTGAAACAGCAAGCAGCTAATTATGTTAAGGGATGCCTTCTTTTTGGTCTCTTTCTTTTGTAACAATCTCAAGAGTTCAAGTTTCCAAAGTGAACTCTCTTTTTCAGTCTTTGGGAGCTCTGTAGCTTGATGGAAAGAACGCTGTGATTCAGCTGGCCACGCTGCCTGGCAATTTACCTCTAGCAGTGGGAAAGAAACATTGTGTTGTTGAAAATATTTAACTTAAAAATGGATAAAAATTATTCTTCAAGTTTATTTTTTAATAATTAAATCATTTTGCTTAGAAGAGCTAAAACATTTCTGTGTTCCTCTTTCTGTTTTTTTTTTTTTTTTTTTTTTAAGGAGGTAATAAATAAGGTGAATAAAATTGTAAACAAAAAGTTCATGTTGGCTCTATAACTGCATGCAGACATCTGGGCTGGAAATGTGAGAAAATTGTAAAGAATTTGGAAAGGTTCAAAGGCTCAGGTTATTAAAGTTTTAATAATCTTCTTTTCTGCAGTGCTAACCCCCTGCTATTCTTTCAATGCGGTAGCAAAACAAAATATGGACAACATTGTAGTTAATTAGAACTGGATCTTCATTGGAAAGCCTATAGAAATCATTTGGGATTTTTATAGAAGCTGAGAGTTGGGAGCCACTAGTCTGAAAACATACAACTTTATTTTCACTTAAAGAATTTGGAGGATGTTTGTTAGCGTTTACCAAAATAGGATATATTTTTTCTTTTTAAAAAACCTGTCAGTTAATTCATATTTGCAAGAATTGCCTATGAGAATAATCTCATTTAGCACTTTAATTTTTTCCCATTGCTCAATCAGAGCAAAACGAAATATTCATATGAACAAAATGGCTATAGTGATATGAAGATGGACAAATGACACATCTTTAATCAATTGTCAATTTTTTTGATTAAAGGAACAGCATTCCTTTATACCTGAAATATGTTGAAAAATGATAATGTGATTTTTCTTCAGAGTAAAATACAATTTATTTTTGCCATAGACTTGTAACACCAGCATTGTGATTTTTTGGTTTGAAATTGGTTTTCTTTTAATGGCATCTTAAAAGTATATACCATGCCAGCACAAAATACAGTATGCATTTTAGTATATGTTGTAGAAGACTATACTCAGTGTATGAAATTTTTATGATCGCGATGGACATATGTATAAGATATGCATGTATGAAGTCACATTTGTATGTTTGAAATACGCAGACACAAAGAATACTTTAAATTGTGTTGAATTGAGGATGGTGAAAGAATTTTACTCAGTAAGCTGCAGCCATGAGCACTGAAATATGGCTTCAGAGAGAAGATGTTTGGAATTGTTCTAATGGGCTAAGTGATTCCAAATGCAAGTCCATATCGCAGACTCCTAGGCTCTTTGTGAGACTAATTGACTTTGCTGTAGAGTTTTGGCAAAGCTCTTATTATTTTTACTACATTTTCCTTTTTAATAATGTAAAATTGAACTAACTTCTAAAATTCAAGTTTCCCTTTATGAGTTTGTTAGCCCTTCCTTCACCAAATTAATGACCAACTGGGCAAGACAGCCAAAAATGTTTTACCACTCTGGGCATTTGTTAATTGGTTGTTCGTTGGACTATATATGAGGGAAAATTATTGCTACTATAAACCAAAGAGTGTAAAGGAAAAGCAGTGATATAAATATGGAACTGGATTGGGCAGGGAAAGCTAGTGATGTAAAAGTTCTGTTTTTCTGTTAGATGGTTCCCCTAGGAAGACTGCAAATACCAAAAATAAAATGCAGCAGACCAAACCATAATGTAGAAGTTCGTTCGGATGTCTCCTGGCCGAGAAGATTCATTGTTTTGGTTTGTTTTTAAAGCCCTATGATAACTGTCTTTTTTTTTTTTTTTTTTAAGTGGGCTCTTTGAACAAATCATAAGTAGTAAAATCTATTTCACCTTGAAAGTTGCTGCAAAAGTAGTTTGATCCTCTGGACTGGGAGAGTGATTAGGAAGAAATAAAAATTCCAAGACTGGAATTTCTGACCCTTCAAGAATGCGAGGTGTACATTAATTCCACTTCTCTAGGCCTGACATTCCTTGGAAATTTCCCTTGGATTATCCTGGGGGAAAACCACAGCCACAGAGCCAGACCCCCAGCTACTCTGTTTGTCCACTTTTGTCCCCATGCAGGGCTCTCTACTGATTCTCCTTATAAATGCCCATCAGACACTGTTTTAACTCATGTTTTAAGCTGGGGAAGGAATCCAGGGATCTGGCTCATGTTGCAAAGGTTTCCAACAGTATCAGGTAATTCACTATAAGCTGGGCTCCATTCAGAATGGTAACTGAGACCTGAAAGGCTGCACGACTCATTACCAATTACCAATTCCCTGGGCCATCCGGTTCCCTGGCAGAAAAGCTTCCGATGAATTTGCGTTGCAAATTGAAAACATACTGTCAACAGCAACAAGTCCAGAAGATGTTTACCTTAATTTTTCCAAGGCAGGCTTTTATATGGGGATGTTTTTGTTTAAGGACCAGCATTCTTGATTTCCTGCTGTTTCTGGGGTTGGTGTGTTGTTACGAAAGAGTTGTCACAGTCTCATGATGGAGAGGAGAAATGAAGTGGCTATGTGAAGACACGCTGGCATTCGTGTCTGTGTTCTGTCTGTGCCTTTCCAGTGGAGCCTGAGACATAACTTTGCATGGGGCACAGGTTGGCAGATGTCACAGCTGACACAGAGCCATTCAATTTTCCTAAGCGCTCAGGCACCTAGGACATGATCCTGTTGAAGGGCTCCTTTTGCAGATAAGTAAAGTGAGGTCCAGATTGATGTGTCACTTCTCCAAGGACACCCCCATAGTTAGCATTATGGTTTAGTCTAGAAGTTCATGTTTTCTTGGATGCCCCATGCTTCTTCATAGGTTTGGTGCTCAGGCTAAATACTTGTTAATGATGGATGTGTACAAAATAAAGTATTAGAAATTAATTTATATGGCTGCGTACAGTGGCTCATGCCTGTAATCCCAGCACTTTGGGAGGCCAAGGCGGGTGGATCACTTGAGGTCAAGAGTTCGGGACCAGCCTGGCCAGCATGGTGAAATCCTGTCTCTACTTAAAATACAAAATTTTGCTGGGTGTGGTGGTGCATGCCTGAAATCCCAGCTACTCGGGAGGCTGAGGCACGAGAGTCACTTGAATCCAGGAGGAAGAGGTTGCAGTGAGCTGAGATCGCACCACGGCACTCCAGCCTGAGTGACAGAGCACAGAGGAAAACTCTGTTGCAAAAAAAGAAAAAAAAAAGAAATTAATTTCTAAGTTTCCCTTGAATCTGAGAGCATCGGGATGTAGGGCCCCAAAGGAAAAATATTTAGCCCTGTGAACCTTGTTCACCAAGTAACACCCACCTACTTCTAAAAGTACTGTTGGAGCCTGGGCAATGTGGTGAAACCTCATCTCTACAAAAAATCCAAAAATTAGCTGGATGTGGTGGTGCACGCCTGTGGTCCCAGCTGTTTGGGAGGCTGAGGCTGGAGGATCCTTTGAGCCTGGGAGGTCAAGGCTGCAGTGAGCCGAGATGGTGCACTGCCTTCCAGCCTGGGTGATGAAGTAACACCCTGTCAATCAATAAATAACAGTACTGTTAGGAGTAGCCTATGAGTTTGGCCAGTGTGAAGGCTTGTTTTAATCTGAGGTTAATTTCCTGATGCTTCTGCTCCATGGGAGGTCTAATTTAGGGCCAGCAGGAGTTGGCTTGTAGAAACGTGGAAAACAGAGGCAGTTCTGAGCAAAACCCTGGGGAATGCATGTTGGGAAGCCTCTTTTTTTTTTTTTTTAATGCCTTGTTCTAAATTCTGAGTCTCCCCCTTCACCCATAAATTAAAGTTGAATGTATTTACTTAGATTACATGTCATCAAATCACAAGTCCTGCCCAGAGACCAGACAAGTATCTGGAGCAAGTCTGAAAAAGAAAGTTAACTCATTGCAAACCTTGGGTGAGAAAAGCCCATGTTCTATGGCTGTCAAGGGAAGGGAGCATGGCTTTGGCCAGGGCAGAAAGTAGGAGTCCCACTCATGGTAGGCTGGTTTCACACAGCATCACACCGGGGGTTAGGTTTCAACATATGGGTTTTTGGGCAACACATTCAGTCTATTGCAGAAGTCAAACAGATTTGGGACTGTCACAAAGAAAACATACTATTTGTTGCTATTATTGGCACTTCATTTTCTGGATTAAAAAAAACAAAGTTTTTGCTAGGACAAAGGAATCAAAATGGGACAGCAATATACCCAAGGATGAGAAAAAGACGAGAAAGCAAGACCTTAGGACTAACTTACAGTCATCAAAGAACTGATTTCTATTCTTCTTGTATGAAAGTGACCCAAGACATTTTTTTTTTTTTTTTGAGATGGAGTCTTGCTCTCGTCCTGTAGGCTAGAGTGCAGTGGCACGATCTCAGCTCACTGCAACCTCCACCTCCCAGGTTCAAGTGACTCTTTTTCCTCAGCTCCCAAGTAGATGGAATTACAGGCATGTGCCACCACGCCTGGTGACTGTTTGTATTTTTAGTAAAGACGAGGTTTCGCCATGTTGGCCACGCTGGTCTCAAATTCCTGACCTCAGGTGATCCACCCAACTTGGCCTCCCAAAGTGCTAGGATTATAGGTGTGAACAACTGCACCCAGTGACCCAATACATTTTTACTGGAGGTAACAAAATTACATGAGTAGGAAGTGTGCTGACTTTTAGGTAATGTTTATTCCCTACTTGGTTTGCACGTCATAAAATTTGACCTGGGCTGCTTAATGAAGAGTGGCTCTTGGGAAAGAGGGGTTCACTGGTTCTAGCCTCAAGAGGATATTTGTCATCTAGAGCAAACACTAGAGGAAATGATATTATCTTAGAGAACTTGTGACTAGGTTTGACTTCTATTTCACCCAATCAACCACAACACATCAGTATTAGGTCACTCAGGACTTACTGTGATTGGAAAGCTTGAAACCTTTTTTCCTTTTGGAAACCGATGGGTTTGAAAGTCAGGATGTCAGCATTGGCTAGAGTTGAGCTCAGGATTTCTAGAATGCTGCATCTTAGCTTTTATTAGCCTGCCTTGAGTCAGGGCCATGGGCCTTGGGAATGTATTGCTGGAGTGCTACTTGGATCCTGTCAAAAGATGTTAAAAGGAGTGGGTGTCAGATCCTGGCATAAGTCATTTAGGATGGTGACCTTCTCAGAAAGGTCAATAGGAAATAGAAAGTGGAAAGGAGAGTCACGTCAAGGATGCTTTGAACAAAGGAATAAGAGCAGAGTCCAATAAACACTGAGAAAAACATAGATCGTAGGGATCTATGGCAACTTTCACTTTGTCCTGGCCTTGCTGTTCTCATGGATATGCGTGGCATAAATCAAGCAGCTAAGTTACATTCGCTAGTTCTCTGAAGGTACCTAGTGGCGAACCTCTCAAGACCTATACTCAGCAGTTCATTTCCTACCAACCTAATTACAAGTGTTTTATTATAAAGTTTATGAAATGAGATATAAGATACTCTGGAGTCTGCAGTTGCCATATTTCAATTTTTGTGAATAGTTATATTGGTAGTTACCAACGAATGTGGCCTTTGGAAGGTTCTGCATCAAAGCCCAGGGTATTCTGGGGTCGTTCTAGCTCTCTGCGAGGCAAAACTCGGAGACTTGTATTTTAAGTAGTTCCTCGTTTTTACTGAGCCACGAGGGCAGTGGCTCACAGGGACTTTACTGAAAATTTACATCTAGTTTCTTCTGAATAGCATTCAAAGTGGTAGTAACAAGCCATAAAAGGGGTCACCTTGAGGCCTGCTCTGATTTTTGAGAACACGGAATTGGTGATGTACGGAGGTGAGAAAGCAGTCACCCAAACAAACAAGACTCCAGGCTCCCTCCTTATGGCTTGGTTGTGTCTACTGTGTAGCCGCTAGCATCTTTTATTCTGGGGACAAAGGACAGCTCTATTTAATCCTCCTGTTCCATTGCAAACTCCAGAGGGGATAATTACATTCTGAGTTCTAAAATTCCCTTTGCAGTTTTATGTGGATGAAGTACTTGTAATGGCCCAGGATGCCCCGCACGCTGGCAGACAGCCACCACGTTTCATTTCCAGGGAGGTACTTCCGGCAGACCCAGCGTTGGAACTGCACAGTTTGACTCGTTCCCGGCGTTGAAACTGGACTAGGGTCTCTTGCTGTAAAATGCATTGAACAGGGCATCAAACACCACATCACTGGAGAATTATGTTGTCCTTGACTGTCCCCTCTGCACAGCTGGTCTGATTAGAGTGTCTAAAAAGTCCAGTCATTTGGCTAATCCTGTTTTTTTTGTTTTTGTTTTTTTTTTTTTCAAAAAGAACTATTTTAGAGCAGTTTTTTGATAGGTAAAATACAGCATAAAATTATGGTTTTGTGGCCGGGCGCGGTGGCTCAAGCCTGTAATCCCAGCACTTTGGGAGGCCGGGGCGGGTGGATCACGAGGTCAAGAGATCGAGACCATCCTGGTCAACATGGTGAAACCCCGTCTCTACTAATACAAAAAATTAGCTGGGCACGGTGGCGCGTGCCTGTAATCCCAGCTACTCAGGAGGCTGAGGCAGGAGAATTGCCTGAACCCAGGAGGCGGAGGTTGCGGTGAGCCGAGATCGCGCCATTGCACTCCAGCCTGGGTAACAAGAGTGAAACTCCGTCTCAAAAAAAAAAAAAAAAAATTATGGTTTTGTGTTCAGGTGAAACACTGAGTTCAGATAGAATGTCTTGACCCCACTAAAATTACTAAAACTAATTGGAATTCTACATACCAATCCCAAAATCAGACAGTTTGATTCCCTGACATATAATTATTATTTCCTAAATAGCGCTGATAGCAGTATCATTGTAACTGGGCTAAAAAAAAATTCTTATGTTTGTTTAAATTCCTGGAACTGATCTGTATAATATAGAGAAAATGAACCAAGCTTCCTAGAATGAAATCCAGGTGAAAATGTTAATGGCATATTACTTTTCTGGATTTTTGGAGACATAGATACAAAAATTACTGTTTCAATTCCCCAAGGGAACTGGTAAAAGCCCGACAAGCTGTTGGTTTTATATTGGTACTGCAAGCTGTTCCCAACCTTAATTGTAGTAGAAAATGAAACTGTAACCATGGAGTGGTGTGTTTAAAACCCACCAAGAGGTTTCAGCAGGAGAGCGGAACCGAAAAAAGAGGGAATCATTAACCACAGAAGTGACTGA
The DNA here is from genome assembly GCF_030222135.1 of Aotus nancymaae. Lineage (NCBI taxonomy): Eukaryota > Metazoa > Chordata > Mammalia > Primates > Aotidae > Aotus > Aotus nancymaae. The sequence continues at coordinate 6,716,854 of NW_026988492.1, read as the reverse complement.
AGTGGTTTAATAATTATGTTATTTCAAGAGGAAAAAAGGATCTGCCTAAAGTAGAAGGGGAAGGGAAGGATTGATAAACAGAACTTATTTCTATCCTAGGTAGTCAGCTGGTAGGGCTACTAGTGGGAATGGCCTATTAACTAATTGATCTGCTAGACTCAATAGAGAACTCCAGCTGGAGATCAAAGAAAATTCTCTGCTACAAAGGCAAACGGCAACCTTGGACCAGATGTTTTTCTTCCAGCTCTGTCATGCTTGATAACTGTAGGGCATGGCTATATCTGGCCATAAGCCTCATCCATCCAACCGTTGAGATGAAAAGCAAGGGCTATGTGTGTACACGCATGTGTACATATATTTATACACACACATGCACACATGTACACACACATGCTTGAAAAAGAGAGACAAGCAACTTCAAAGTCAAAAGGATTTGGAGTACAGGCTAACTTTGGGAGCTGAGATTTTTTTTCTTTCTACTTATTTGCAAAGTGAAGGCATCAAATGCCAACTTTTACTTTTTATTTTCATTTTCTTGGAGACAGAGTCTCGCTCTGTCTCTCAGGCTGGAGTGCAGTAGTGCGATCATAGCTCACTGTAGCCTGGAACTCCTGGGCTCAAGTGATCCTCTTGCCTCAGCCTCTCGAGTACCGGGAACTACAGGCACATGCCATGGCACTTGGCTAATTTTTAAAAATTTTGTAGAGATGGAGGTCTTGCTATGCTGCCCAGGCTGGTATTGAACTCCTGGCCTCAAACAATCCTCCTGTTTCTGCCTCCCAAAGCGCTGGGTTGACAGGTGTGAGCTATCGAGCCCAGCCCAAATGCCAGCTTTTAAAAAGATTTCTAGGCCAGGTGCATTGACTCACACCTGTCATCGCAGCACTTTGGGAGGCTGAGGTGGGCGGATCATAAGGTCAGGAGTTTGAGACCAGCCTGGCCAACATTGTGAAACCCCACCTCTACTAAAAATACAAAAATGTGCTGGGTGTGCTGGTGCATACCTGTAATCCCAGCTACTCAGGAGGCTGAGGCAGGAGAATTGCTTGAACCAGGGAGGCAGAGGTTTCAGTGAGCGGAAACCTCTGAACTCCAGCCTGGGTGGCAGGAGCAAGACTCCATCTTGAAAAAATTAAAAATAAAAATTAAATTAAATTAAAAAATAAAAAGATTCCTATACCTTAATCATTCTACAATTGCCATTTATGGTAATGTATACTCATGCATTATAATACGTATCTGTTACTATAAAATGAATTGGATATTTTGAGTAATGAATGACATTATAGAAATTCAACTAATTAGTGTTAGCCTATCTGGTTTCTTAAATATTTAGAATAATAGTGAAAGCTGAAAATCAAAACATGATGTTCATTTTAGTTATCTTAGATTGTTTGTTTACATGTGTTATCCACCTTTATTTTTCCAGTGTTAATGATGTGTTCTCGTTCTGTTTTTTTTTTTTTCCACATGTGGACAAAGTATTATTTATGACGAGGCAAAATATTTGATTTGGAAGTTTCTTTGAAACATATATAGATTTATCAATACTTCCTTTCTATTAATTGTCAAAGATTCCTTCAGTCCCAGACATTTTGAAAAATGAGATGTGTAGAATTACCTTGATGTGGTTAGTTTTGTCTGGTGTATGGCCTTTCTTAAGATACCACATTGCTTTAGGAGTTGGTCACCAAATATCACTAGAAAGTTATTAGTTCATCTGACTGGTAGATGTATTAGGTTCAGAGATGTTCAGTTTCAACCTTAATTGACCTCATGCAATTAAATTCCCCATAAAAGGAAAATTTTTATAAAATATTTGAATGTTTGTGCTTTCATGATACCTGAAATTCTCAAATGGTAATTTTTAAAGCTAGGCTTTTGTTTCTACTAAAATGTTGGCTTCTAACATTTTTCATTAAGTTCGTGTGTGTCTGAGTGTGTTTACTTGAAGGCCAGGCATGGTGGTTTATGTCTGTAATCCCAGCACTTTGGGAGGCTGAGACAGGAAGAACACTTGAGGCCAGAAGTTTGAGACCAGCCTGGTCAACATAGTGAGACCCTTGTCTCTAAAAAAAAATTTTTTTAAATTACCCAGGTGAGGCCAGGCACAGTGGCTTACACCTGTAATCCCAGCACTTTGGGAATCCAAGGTGGGTGGATCACCAAGGCCAGGAGTTTGAGACTAGTCTGGCCAAGATGGTAAAACCCCATCTCTACTGAAAATACAAAAATTAGCAGGGCATGATGGTGCATGCCTGTAATCCCAGCTGCTCGGGAGGCTGAGGCAGGAGAATCACTTGAACCCAGGAGGTGGAGGTTGCAGTGAGCCAAGATTGTGCCACTGCACTCCAGCCTGGATGACAAGAGTAAAACTCCATCTCAAAACAACAACAACAACAATAACAACAAATTACCCAGGTGATATGGTTTGGCTGTGTCCCTACCCAAATCTCAAATTGTAGCTCCCATAAGTCCCATGTGTCATGGGAGGGACCTGGGAGGTAATTAAATCATAGTGAATAAGTCTCATGAGATCTGATGGTTTTATAAAGGGGAGTTCTCCTATACACGCTCACTCCTTTGCCCGCTGCCATGCAAGATGTGACTTTGCTCTTCCTTTGCCTTCTGCCATGACTGTGAGACCTCCCCAACCACATGGAATTGTGAGCCCATGAAACCTCTTTTTCATTATAAATTACCCAGTCCCGGGTATGTCTTTATTAGCACTGTGAGAACAGATGAATACACCAGGCATGGTGGTGTGTGCCTGTGGTACCAGCTACTCAGGAGGCTGAGGTGGGACGATTGTTTGAACCTAGGAGTTAGAGGCTGCAGTGAGCTAGGTCATCCCACTTCACCCCGCCTGGGCTACAGAGTGAGATCCTATCTCAAAATAAATAAATATTAATAAATAAAATGAAATAAGTATTTACTAGTTGATGTATTTATTATATATGTATTTATCTGATAATTTTCTGAACATATAATTTGATAGGCTGGGAGGAGGAAAAGGTGAAGATGACTTCTAAAACAAAAAAAAAATTCTATATGCTGCGATCTTTGCTGAGTATCTTCTTTTTTTAAAAGTGTGTGGCACTTCCCCCTTCACGCTTCACTTCCCCCTTCACTCTCCCTTCACTTGTTCAAGAAGGGAGAGTGAGCGTACATATAAACCTTCACGCTTTGTCAAGGTCCCACCAAAATGACTGAAACTATTACCCATCTGTTGCCATTCTGCCTGTCTATCAATCTATCCAATTAAACCACAATGCTGGACATGAATAAAGGAATCACAGAACGTGAAATACATGCTGGTAGAAAGAAAGCAGATGGACAAGTATGAAAAGCAAACAAAAGTGAAAACAGAGGAGGAGATTCCAGAGAAAAGAGAGGGCTGGAGAAGCTCCAAGCTTGGAGTCATCCAACACAAAGGACGGGGATGGGTCGGAGGGCACCCATCAGAGTGTTTACTTAAACTTCTGAATTCAGGACTTTGGAACCCCCTTCTTTAACTAGCGCTTTCCCTTCTCCTCTCTTCCTTCTCTAGTCTACTGTGCAATTTCAAAGTAAACACGGGCAAATTATGTCAAGCAGATAAAACCAAATAATCTCTAAAGAACCCTAACTCTTCAGAGTAAGGGGATATAGGTGCTGGGCTTAAAGAAAAAAGCTGGAGGTAACCCTGGGCCTGCGGAGCAAAGGCTAAGTAAGGCAGCTTTGTCATGTGTGAACTATGCCAAAGTTCTTTATTCTCTAACAATCTTGGGGATCTCTGGGTTGCCTGGTGTATACAATAGAGAAGGCTGCCTGACAGCACTCCCACTCACTTACCCAGTGTATGCACAGAACTCCCTCACTTAAGAAAGAGTCCTGAGAAACCCATGCTGTCTATGCTAATCAGCTTCGTCCTTGAGCCCTAGGTATTGACATGACTTGGCTCTGTTTGGCTCTCCCAAATCTCATGTTGAATTATAATCCCTGGGGATTACAGGGGAGGGACCTGGTAGGGAGTGACTGGATCCTGGGGGCAGATTTCCCCCTTGCTGTTCTTGTGATAGTTAATGAGTTCTCATGAGTTCTGGTGGTTTTAAAAGTGTGTGGCACTTCCCCCTTCATACCCTCTCTTCTGCTGCCTGTGAAGAAGGTGCTGGCTTCCCCTTTGCCTTCTGACATAATTGTAAGTTTCCTGAAGCCTCCCAGTCATGCTTTCTGTTAAGTCTGCCGAACTGTGAGCCAAACCTCTTTTCTTTGTAAATTACCCAGTCTCAGGTAGTCCTTTATGGCCGTGTGAGAATGGACTGTTAAAGATATAACACTAGATATTTTATGATGCCAGTTTCAGAAAAGGGAAAGATTAAAATGAACAAATAGAACAACTAATTCTGAAGAAAATAGATATAACTCAGGGAACTAAGAAGAACTGAGACATACCTTTTTAGAGTTCTCAGAACAATTTAGGATGATATGAATGACATTACATTCTTAAAATAAAAACAAGTTGTTGTGACCCAAGGGCAATCAGAGAACAAGAAGAGCTCCTGATAATTAAAACATGAAGTTTTTCTTTGAGACAGGGTTTCGCTTTGTCACCCAGGCTGGAGTGCAGTGGCACCATCATGGCTCACTGCAACCTTGACCTCCAGCCACCATGCCTGGCTAATTTTTGTATTTCTATTTTTTATAGAGATGGTATATTAGTTGTTGCTTCACTGCTATAAAGAAATACCAAAGACTGGTTAATTTCTAAAGAAAAGAAGTTTAATTGGTTCACAGTTCCACAGGCTCTATAGCAGGCATGGCTGGGGAGGCCTCAGGAAACTTACAATCATGGCAGAAGGTGAAGGGGAAGCAGGCACGTCCTACAAGGCTGGCTCAGGAGGAAGGGCGGGGGAGGTCTACATACTTTTAAACAAGCAGATCTTGGAATAACTCACTCTCTGTCATGAGATGAGCACAGAGGGGATGGTGCTATACCGTTCATGAGAACTCTACCCCCATGATCCAAACACCTCCCACCAGGTCCCACCTCCGACACTGAGGATTACAGTTCAACATGAGATTTGGGTGGCGGCACAGATCCAAACCATGTAAGATGGGGTCTTGCTATGTTGCCCGGGCTGATCTCAAACTCCTGGCCTCAAGCAATCCACCTGCCTCAGCCTTCCAAAGTGTTAAAATTACAGGCATGGCCGGGCGCGGTGTCTCACGCCTATAATCCCAGCACTTTGGGAGGCCGAGATGGGTGGATCATGAGGTCAAGAGATCGAGACCATCCTGGTCAACATGGTGAAACCCCGTCTCTACTAAAAATACAAAAATTAGCTGGGCATGGTGGCGTGTGCCTGTAGTCCCAGCTACTCGGGAGGCTGAGGCAGGAGAATTGCTTGAACCCAGGAGACGGAGGTTGCGGTGAGCCGAGATCACGCCATTGCACTCCAGCCTGGGTAACAAGAGTGAAACTCCATCTCAAAAAAAAAAAAGAATTACAGGCATCAGACACTGTATCCAGCCTCTGAAGACCTTCTTAAACTACAGATTGCTGGGCCTCAATTTCAGGGCTTCTGATTCAGTAAATCTGAGGTGGAACTGGGGATTTTGCATTTTTAACAAGCTCCAGGTGGTGCCAATGCTCCTGGTCTAGGGACCGCACTTTGAGTAGCAAGAGGTAAATAAAGCTAATTTGAATTTTGGCTTTACCCACTGCAGGCTGTATGAGCTTGGGCAAGTTACTCAATTTTTATGCCTCATGGTTTGTTCAACCTATGACATGAGAGTTGTTGTATTTCCTGTCTTTTTCAATTATTGTGAAGATTTAATAAGAACAGATATGCAATTAATATACTTAGTACAGTATCTAGCACATAGTAAGAAGTCCATAAATGTTTACTGTAATAGTGATAAAACCATACTTTTCTTTTCTTTCTTCTTCTTCTTTTTTTTTTTTTGAGATGGAATTTTGCTCTTGTTACCTAGGCTAGGGTGCAATGGCGTGATCTTGGCTCATTGCATCCTTCACCTCCTGGGTTCAAGAGATTCTCCTGCCTCAGCCTCCAGAGTAGCTGGGATTACAGGCATGCATCACCATGCCCAGCTAATTTTGTATTTTAAGTAGAGATGGGGTTTCTCCATGTTGGTCAGGCTGGTCTTGAACTCCTGACCTCAGGTGATCCGCCTGCCTCGGCCTCCCAAAGTGCTGGGCTTACAGGTGTGAGCCACCACACTGGCCCTAAAACCATACTTTTCTAAGCACTGATCAGGTCCAAGAGGCTGGGATAGATTGTCAGCTGTTTGGAAAATAAGATTCTAATCATTTCTTCTAGATCTCATTCTTTCATGAAAATTTCCCTTAATATTGAACCTGCAGATAGAAATAGCTAGCTAGCTAGCATTAAATCATGTGTCTCACCTGGCATAGTGGCTTAATCACAGCACTTTTGGATTAAGGGGGGGATCACTTGAGCCCAGGAGTTCAAGAAAAGCCTGGGCAACATGGTAAATCTCTACAAAAAAGTACAAATATTAGCCGGGCGTGGTGGCCTGCACCTGTAGTCCCGGCTACTCCAGAGGCTGAGGTGGGAGGATCACCTGAGCCCAGGGAGGGCTGAGGCTGCAATGAGCCATGCTCATGCCACTCCACTCCAGCCTGAGTGACTCTGTTTAAAAACAAAATCATGTTCCTAGCAATGAAGTACAAATTGAAACGGATGCAAAGAGAGGGTTATAGGACCACTTGTAGGTTTATCGCTCTCATTTGGAGTAATTTTAAGTTTAAAAAGAAATGTGGAAATTTTCACACGTGACAGCTGGGTTTGTCTTTTTCAAGTCCTTGGCCTATCATCAGTTGAATTCAGCACATTTTCACTTTGTACTGTTATCCGTTGGCACAGCAGGAACGTTGTAATTGATGGGAAGCAGTTACGGATAAGCAGGACACATGTATGTGAAAGAGGTGGAAAATGAACATTTTCTTCTCAAGAAACATATAATCCAATTTTAGATAAGATAACATAGCCCTTCCTGAAATAGTGACGTGAAATGCCAGGCAGAGTGTAGCCACTCTGTACAGGAAATTTGTATTAGATTATTCACAAAGAGTCTAGAAGATTCAAGGATCACTTGATGTTCAGGGTGTGATTGCTTGGGAAGGGATGGAAAGTGCCCCCCCACCTTTCTCACATGGTAGGAAACATGCTTTCCAAAGCTTTGAGGACAAGGCCAGTCACACTGGGTCACTTTGGGAGTAATCCTAGCACTTTGGGAGGCCAAGATGGGAGGATCCATTGAACCCAGGAGTTCGAGAGAAGGCTGAGCAACACAGTGAAACCCTGTCTGCACAAAAAATACAAAAATTGGCCAGGTGCGATGGTGCATACCTGTAGTCCTAGCTACTCTGGAGACTGAGGCAGGAAGTTCACTCGAGCGTGTGAGGTCAAGGCTGCAGTGAACCGTGATCATGTCACTGCACCTCTAGCCTGGGTGACAAAGTGAGACTCCAGAAAAACAAAAAAAGGTAGAAGATGAAATTAACACAGGATGAGTTAAATTTAACTAGAAGTTGAGGAATAAGTCACTGTTAAAAACAATGCAGGCAGGCTCTTTGAAGAGCAAACTCCGGTTTTCAAGTATGCATGTTATGATGCTTTTTATTTTGCAAGTGGCATTGAAAATGCTGAAGTAGTGTAAAGTTCCGTAATTGTGACTGATGAGGAAACTACTCAAAAAAAACCCCACCAGCTTTGACAACTCGGTCAACAGATTCAATGCGCTCCGTATGCAGGATGGAAAACCTTCTGACCTTGAAGTCATCAGAGGGGATGAGCTGGACAGAACAGGAATTTTCCTCATCTTTTCCTCTCAAGGCAACAAGGCTGAGACAGACCACATTTGTGGCCAGGGAGTGAGATGTGCAGGGAAACTTGGCTTCGGGTTCTGGATCTTGGAGAGGACAGTTATTCATCACTTAGACTGCAGTTAAAGAGAAGTTTTTCCTGAGGGTCAGCAGGCAACAAGTGAGAAGAGAAATCTCTCTCTTTCTTTCTTTCTTTCTTTCTTTCTTTCTTTCTTTTTTTTTTTGAGACAGGGTCCCACTCTGTCTCAAGGGTGGAGTACAGTGGCATGATCTCGGATCAGTACAGCCTCCAACTCATGGGCTCAAGCCATCCTCCTGCTTCAGCCTTCCAAGTAGCTAGGACTAAAGGAGTATGCCACTGCACCCAGTGACAACATGATGGATCCATCTACCTCCTTGTGACTGGGTGCACAGTGAAGAACACTGTCTCGTGTACTGTGGAATGGAGGGGTTTCCGCCCATCTGAAAGCTGGAATTTGGAGTTGAGTTCAAGCATGTTCACCTGCAAAAACACTGGTGGTTGTATATTTGATGCAAAGTGAGACCCTGCCACACCCAATCTCTGCCTTAAACAGAATCATAATGACATCAGATAATAATACTGGAGTGACTAATGATTGTGACCTCATTAAAGAGAAAGGAGACTACCTCCTGCTGATTAGAGGGATGGTAGCCATGGATTAGTCACGGCAAAGACAGGCATGGTTGCATCTGCCACTCATTTATCTCCTTCTGGTTTTTAAATTGCCAGAGGAGAAGATTTATGAAAAATGTCTGTGACTTCTCATTCTCCCTGGGAGATAATCGGGTCCTCAGCCTCCCTCCCCAGCACCCCACTCCTAGTTAATTGCCTTAACAGCCAGACAGGATTACTGGGTACCTTGTTTCTTGGAGTGGTCGTCATAAAACAATGCTGTACAGTTTTGGTTCATTTTGTCTTCTCTGTGCTGTGCAAATTAACTTTGATTTGAGACGTTTTTGTAGACAGAGGACTGGGATGATTAGAATAAAAACCACGAAAGCACTTCGGTGTCGGCTCCTTAATTGTATGTAACTTTCGCAAGCAATGACTGCAGGTGAACCTCACCCGTTTCTGGCTAGGTATGCGAGGTCCCTCCCTGAGCCTGAGATTGGCCATCTTCCCTAATGTCCAACCAAAGTGACCGCCTGTCCTTTGAAACATTTGCTCTTAGTTATTCGCACTGACATCTCCACCAACAGAATGGATAACCACGGATGTCTATATTTCATGAGTTTTATCAAAAACCCTCACTCATTTAAATTGTTTATGTTTCATTTAAATTAAGATCCTCAGAGAGAGACCTCTGCCTCCCGGGTTCAAGCAATTCTTGTGCCTCAGCCTCCTGAGTAGCTGGGATTACGGACTTGAGCTACCTTGCCCGCCTAACTTTTGTGTTTTTAGTATAGATGGGGTTTCACAACATTGGCCAAGCTGGTCTTGAACTTCTGACCTCAAGTGCTGGGATTACAGGCATAAGCCACTGCACCTGGCCTTCATCTAACTTTTTTTTTTTTTTTTTTGAGATGGAGTCTCACTCTTGTTGCCAGGCTGGAGTGCAGTGGCATGATCTTAGCTCATTGCAACCTCCCCGTCCCGGGTTCAAGTGATTCTCCTGCCTCCGCTTCCCCAGTAGCTGGGATTACAGGTGCCCACCATCATGCCAGCTAATTTTTGTATTTTCAGTAGAGAGATGGGGTTTTGCTATGTTGACCAGGCTGGTCTTGAACTCCTGACTTCAGGCAATCCTCCCGTCTTGGCCTCCCAAAATGCTGGTATTATAGGCGTGAGCCACCGCCCCCCAGCCAGTCACAAAGGTCTTTATCCTCATCATCTTCATGATGAGTAGGCTGAGAAGGAAGAGGAGGGGTTGGTTTTGTTGTCTCATGGATGGCAGAGGTGGAAGAAAATCTCTATTATATAAAGGACTCTTGCAGGTGAAACCTGTGTTGGTCAAGGAGCGATTGTGTATCTGTATACCATATCATTTCAGTCATTAAATAAACATATGACCTCCAATGAATCACTTGACCTCCCCAAACTTTAGTTTTCTAATCGTCATGCAAAAAGTGAATTAGTTGATTTTTTTTTTTTTTTAGACTTCAAAGTCACCTCTCTAAGTATCATACCCAGAAATGCTTTTTCAAAGGCATCCAGCACAGGATAAAGACGGAGGCCGGAAGACTAAAGCAGCCTAGTCTCTCCACGTTCTTCGGCCCGCTTTTATTCTGGCTGAGCTGGCAGCCGACTAGATGGTGCCCACCAAGATTGAGGGCGAGCCTGCCTTTCCAAGTCCACTGACTCAAATGTTCATCTCCTTGGCGACATCCACATAGACACTCCCAGGAACAATACTTTGCATCCTTCAATCCAATCAAGGTGACACTGTATTAACCATCACAGGGAAGCATCCGTTTCTGTCTTTTCTTGCTCCTAAAAGTTGCCTCCTCATAGTTCCTCCCTCAGTCCTCAAAGCCAGCGGGAAAGATTTGCTCTCAGACTTCCGTTTCCATCATCATATGTCATTTTCCACCCCTCTCTTGTAGGACCCTTGTGATTACATTGGGCCACTAGATAATCCAGGATAATCCAGGATAATCTCTCTTTCTCCTGATCCTTCACTCAGTCACAAATGCAAAGTCTCTCTTCCCATGTAAGATTTACAGGTTTCAGGAAATACCATGTGAACACCTTTATGGGGCCACCTTCAGTGTACCACTGTAGAATATAGTTTTAGGCAGATATAGCAAGGTATTAGTTTGGTGGAAAAATAATTGTGGTTTTTGCCATTACTTTGAATGGCAAAAACCGCAATTACTTTTACACAAGTATAATACATTACAGCATGAATAGAATGCTACCATTAGTGTAAAAAAAAGTGGTGGGGGGCAGAGGATAGATATCTAATGTATGTTCTTATATACATAAAATATCTCTGGAAAGAGATCCAGGAACTTGGTAACAATGATTCTGGCCAAGTGTGGTGGCTCATGCCTGTAATCCCAGCACTTTGGGAAACTGAGGCAGGCAGATCTCCTGAGCCCAGGAGTTTAAGACCAGCCTGGGGAACATGGTGAAACCCTGTCTCTACCAAAAATACAAAAAAAAATTTGCCAGAAATTATGATGTGCACCTATAATCCCAGCTACTTGGGAGGCTGAGGAATGAGAATCGCTTGAGCCCAGGAGGTGGAGGTTGCAATGAGCTGAGATGTGTCACTGCATTCCAGCCTGGGTGATAGAATGAGACCCCATGTCAAAACAAAACAAAACACCAAAAACAGTAATTCTGGGGTGGACTGGATTTACAAGTGGGAAAGGAATTTATAATTGTTGCTTTTTACTTTTATGTTATTTATTTTTCATTTTTTTCAGACAGGGTCTGGTTCTGTCACACAGGCTGGAATGCAGTGGCATGATCATAGCTCATTGCAGCCTCCAACTTCTGGGGTTAAGTGATCCTCCTGCCTCAGCCTCCTGAGTAACTGGGATTACAGGTGCATGCCACCACATCTGGCTAATTAAAAAAAAAAATTTCCTGGAAACAGGGTCTTGCTATGTTGTCCCAGCTGGTCTCAAACTCCTGGCCTCAAGCCGTCCTCCCTTCTCAGCTTTCCAGAGCACTGGGATTACAGGCGTGACCTGCAGCTCCTGGTCTTTTTCCTTTTAAAACAGAATAAGCATCTACTACAAGAAAGCTAAGCCATGGTACCACCTTCTTTCTTACAAAACCTTCACAACAGCTTCAGTTGGCAGACTCTTGCCTATGGTGTGAAAAGGAGACAATGAATGCAAATGACAGGTAGAGAAATCAGGTTTAATGCTCATCCCCAAATTAGCTTTCCAGCATCAGGCTAGTTGAACATTGACTTGCCCTTCACAGCCAGGCCATTGTATGAGATTCTGCTAACATATCCCTGCTCCTTAGCTTAGTCTCTCAAAAAAAAAAAATCTCACTGGAAGTCAAAGACAACTGTCTCCAGAGCTCTGAGACAGTACCGCTTCTTGAAATTCTTGGTAGGCAAGAAATTCTCTGCTAGCATTCCATCTTAAACTCTGTTTCTCATAGAATAATATACCTTCCGGGCTTAAAAATCATTGGGTTAAGGCTGGGCGTGGTGGCTCACACCTGTAAACCCAGCAGTTTGGGGAGCCAAGGCTGGTGGGTGGATCACGAGGTCAGTTTGAGACCAGTCTGGCCAACATGGTGAAACCCCGTTTCTCCTAAAAATACAAAAATTAGCCTGACATGGTGTGGTGGGCGCCTGTAATCCCAGCTACTTGGGAGGCTGAGGCAGGAGAATTGCTTGAACCCAGGAGGCAGAGGCTGCAGTGAGCTGAGACCCTGCCATTGCACTCTAGCCTGGGTGACAGAGAGAGTATCTGTCTTAAAAACAAACAAACAAACAAACAAAAAACCACTGGGTTAAAATTTGTCCTTAAGATGAGAACACTGAGACCTGAAGAGACTGATATAGATGAATGCTACAGATTCCTACAGATGATTGTTACACATGAATGTTACAGATTGATACAGGTAATTGTTACAGATTCCTACAGATGTTTGTTACAGATGATTGTTACAAATGTATAGCTAGATGATACAGAGACCTAGAGATTGATACAGATGATTGATACAGAACTCACCTTTGGCAACAAATGCAATATATATTTACTTATTATTGAATACATATTTCTTTGTAATTTGGCAATGATTGCTTCATTTATTGTTGCATATTGCCAATGTTTCAGGCCTCGTGCTGGGCTACAGAGAGGATAAGATGCTGCAGCCTGCTCCCAAGAAGCTTACAGTTGAACTGACATTTGCAGACTGAGTGACACTTGCTGTTGAGAGGGGTGGACGCAGCGTCCTGGCTCGAGAGGCCGAATTTTTAAATAAATAAATGGCAAGACTCACAGTATGCAGTCTGTGAGCTGAAGCTTGACAGATGGGTTCACGTTTGTGAGGAGCCTGGCATTCCAGGATAAAGGAAGAAAACAGCAGGAGAGATGAGAATGCCTGGCATATTTCGGAAACCATGTATGGTTACATAGCTGTGGAGGGTAAAGTTCCAGCAGGAGGAATGGGGACAGGAAGATGAGAGGCAGGCAGGCAAGATCATGAAAGGTCTCATATATCTTCTTATGTTTCGATTTTTTTTTTTTTGTTCCCTACCCAAATCATAGGAGCTGACAAACTTTCTAAAAAGGCCAAAGAGAAAACATTTTAGGCTTTGGAGGTGACCTACCTCTCTGTCACATAATTTTATTTTAAAATTTTTTTAGAGATAGGGTCTCCCTCTGTCACCCAGGCTGGATTGCAATGGTGGGATCACAGCTCACTACAGCCTTGAACTCCTGGGCTCTAGTGATCCTCGTGCCTCAGCCTCCTAAGTAACTGGGACCACAGGTGCACACTCCCACGTCAGGCTAATTTTATTTATTCTTTTATAGACATGAGGTCTTGTATGTTGCCCAGGCTGGCCTTGAACTCCTGATCTCAAGTGATCCTCCTGCCTCAGCCTCCCAAAGTGAGATTATAGGTGTGTGCCACTGTGCCCAGCCACATATTCTTTTTTAATTAAATTAATTATTTACAAACCTTACACATGTAAAAACCGTTCTTAGTTCACAGGCCAGATTTGACCCATAGGTCACACTGACAGCCACAGGTGATGGGAAACCTGGAGATTTTCAAGAAGGAAATAAACATGATCGGAATTTGGGCTTTGGAAAAATCATTCTGGTGGCAACTGTGCAGCAGAGAGACTGGGGGTGTAGGAAGAGTTGGGGGGCTGGGGATATGCAAAAGAAGACCTCTAAGGAAGTTATTGCAATAGTCCAGGGAAAAATAATGAGGACCAGGACCAGGTGGTGGCTGAGACCTAATTTCTTGATAGCTGGGCTGAAGGAAGGTGGCAGGAATAAATGGACATGCCTTTGCACAGATAATGGTGTTACCTCTCTCTCCTCCTTCTTCCCACCAATTCCATGGGACATTCTTCTTATCCTTTTGGGGTGGGGATGACAAGTGGTGGAAGGGCACCATTAGATGAGGCCCCCTCTGTCCAGGCATGGCTCTACCATGTTGAGCCCCCCAAGATCTTGGAGCAGGACTCCCTTTTCCCATGGGACCACTCTGCCCAGCTTCTCTGCAGCCAGCCCCCTGAGTAAGACCTGGCATCCTGCCTCCTTCTCGGTCTGTGTGCTAAGATACGCTGATTCTCCCATCCTTGGGGATCAAAGAGTCTCACTTTCTCTCTCAAATAAGCATCTGCACAGAGTATTTGACTGCATCTGCCAGCCCCAAGTCTTAGCCCCAGCTAACTTTATTCTAATTGCCAAGAGAGAAAACTGTTATACTTTCCACTCTATTTCTTTTGTTCACCACCAAGAACAGTCTCCTGTTTCAGGTGTAAAAGACGGGCAAGGCAAAAGTGATTCTAGGTGGGGTGAAGTCATTTCTCATCCTTAGCCCATGCTGATTACATCTCCCCTTCTGTGGGAAAAGGGCTGCCTCCCAGCGATGTGTGTACATCCCTTTGAATGTTTCTTGTCACTTAAATTTCTTACGCTATTTACTGACCTGGCTCCCCAGGCCCATCTCCCTTGCCTTATCTGAGAGTCCTGCTTCTCTGTAAGAGTCTCTTTCATCTCCTCGGGGGTTATCTTTTCCCCACCAGGACATGAATACTTTTATTTTCGTTTTTTCTTGCAGTTCCCATGGTAGAATTCATGCCCTTTTAACTTTGGTTTCCTTCTCAAATACTTGATTGCAATTTCTTGAATTACCTCCTTCATAGCACGTTGCTCATTCTGATGAGCGTGCCTGCATTCAAATGCTCCAAATACATGACGACAAACTCAGTTTTCTACTTTCCTCTCTTTTGCTATTTTGCTTGATCAAAATTTGTTTCTGAGTTTTTAGGATATAAGTGGTTTCTCTTCAGCTGTGCTTGGCAGGGGTAAAGTTCCCACATGATATTGTGTCTAGTCCTTGTTTGGACAACTCTGTTTTGGGGGCGTGATCACCCCCATTTAAAGAATACTCAGCAGTGTTTTCTACGGTGAATACTTTCTCTTTTTCCCGTAGCTGCTTTAGAGAGTAGCTCTGTTGCCTGGGTTTTTCTTTACGTTTTTGGTTGTTTGTGTGCATTGTGATATTCTTTGTATCATCGGCCAATTGTCTTATGAATTATCCAAACATGAGAGTCAGATAATTATAGTTGGACTTTAAACTCTATCTGAGATGATGTGAGTGCGGCAAGAGACCTCTTGGGTTATCCAGCTTGGTTCCAGATTAGCCCGTTTTGCTCTATCATCCTCACGGGTAGCAGCAATGATAGTGATGATGGTGGTCTGAACAATTTTTAGCTGACGTTTATTTACTGGGTGTTTACCGTATGCCAGCTATGGGGCTAAGTTCTTTATTCATATTACTCCATTTAGTTCTCACAAGAGCCCTCTGGGTTATAGATGTTCATCATCTCATTTTACAAATGAGGAAACAGACTGAGACTTTAATGCACTTACCCAGGACTGGATGATAACACCAGGATTTGAATGTACCTAACACTATCAGCTCGTGTGACACTAACTGGAGTAACCGTAATTACCGGAGTAATACAGGTACATTTTATTTAGGCATCACCAAAGGATTTGTTGAAGCATGTGAATATGAATTACAATGCTTGGATTTGTGTCGTTTTATGGTCTCACCTCTCACTGCTCCCAAAAGGTGTAGATGAGAAGTTTCACTGTTTTGGAGATTAAACTTTCCTTAAAGTATGGGAGACAACACCCCACCCCCACCCCCAACCGCCAAATGGAGCCTTCGTACAATCAGAAGTCAAAGCCCAGAACCTGCATCTACTTTAGGAGGCACAGTGCCCAAGGCCTCAGTGGTTTTTAGGGACCTGCAATAATGTTTTAATTTCGTTCTAAATTAGAAGAAAAAGCCAGGTGCAGTACTCATACCTGTAAGCCTGATTAGACTCTCATGCCATTTCCCCCTGTGTTTATCTGGATATGATGGATTCCCTGCTTTCTCCATCTGACATTAACCCAACAGCTTTTGCCCGCTCTGCCACTGCCATCCCCTAGAACAGTGTAAGACACAGTTCTGGGAGATCAGGTCAGAAGACCAGGACAAAGGTTTCCTTGAGGATTGTAGCTCACAGGTCTTTAAAATGCTATAGGGATTCTCCTGAGATTTATACTTAAAATCATGGTTCTCAGAACAATATAAATTCTGAGGACAATGGGGATTTTTGAGATGATCAGATCTAAAGTTTGTTTCATAGATGTGGAAACAAAAATAAACCAAGGGGGCTTGAATTACTCCTTCAAGGACATACGTTGAATGACTTCCAGAGCCAGACATGAAACCCACATCCCCTGACTCCCTATAGCATGCTTTAAAGAAATCTAGAGGCCGGGTATGGTGGCTCATGCTTGTAATCCCAGCACTTTGGGAGGCTGAGGCAGGCAGATTGTGATGTCAGGAGATTGAGACCATCTTGGCCAACCTGGTGAAACTCCATCTCTACTGAAAAATACAAAAATTAGCTGGGTGTGGTGGCGTGTGCCTGTAGTCCCAGCTACACAGGAGGCTGAGGTAGGAGAATCACTTGGACCCGGGAGGAGGAGGTTGCAGTGAGCTAAGATCCCACCACTGCACTCCAACCTGGCGGCATCTAGATCGTCTCCTCTTCTTTTTGTTCATTGGATAATTCATTTGTCTCCAAACCTTTTTTTTCTAAACACTACTATGTGACTGTGGATGTTCCAGACTTCAGATGACCTGTCCTTCTTGAGATGTCACATTTTTATCAATCATATTTAGTGGTATTTCTGATTTTGTTGGTAAATTGAAACACTAGAACCATCGTCTTTCCTAACTAGAACTTTTAAAAATGAAAACAAAATAATAGTCTGTGTTTGCAGTTAGAAACTGTGGACACTTTTAGATGTTTCCAGGGGAGTTTCTTTCCCCGTTTTTTGAGATCTATGTAAGCTCTCTTATTTTTTAAAAAATTATTTAAATTTTGATCTATAAATAAATATTTTGTTTTTAATAATTTCCACTTTTGTTTTAGGTTCAGGGGTACATGTACAGGCTTATTACCTGGGTAGACTGTGTGATGCTGAGGTTTGGCATACAATTGTTCCATTACTCAGGTACTGAGCACAGTACCCAATAGTTAACTTTGCCTCTGTTAGATATAATTAATTCCAGGTTTCTCTTCAAAGTATCAGTATGTCAGTATGTTCAGCTCTCTTATTCTTTAATTCTCCATTTTAAAGTTTAACTTCCTTGCAGTTTCCATAAACAACCTTTTCTACCAGTTCAAATCAGTAGTTTACATCTGTTCCCTGGTGCCTTGCTCCATCCTGACTCATCCTGGTCACCTGCTCCAGTCACTTGCCCTGGTCATCTGCTTTGACCTGAGTCACCTCTGGTTACCTGCTCTGCCCTGTCCTGTAACCATTCTTCCTGCCAAACTACCCATTCACCACTCCATCTTATACCTCTGCTCTCTTTAAAACAGCCAATCAGAATTAGCTTAGACTGTGTGGTTTAACCCTAGCCAATAGGGGAACGACACAGCAGTAGGGACTACTGCACCAGGAATAAGAACCCCTTCCCCTCCCTTGTCCAGGTGTGTGCTCGACATTGCTCCATCTGTGAGACACACTCTTCTATAGAAGTAAATTGCCTTGCTGAGGAAATTTACATTCGACATTTGAGTGCTACTTCTGTTGCAGCACCAAAAATTACATATAACACCTCCTCTTCTTCCTCCCTCCTGTAGGAGGCACCAGTGTCTGTTGTTCCCATCTTTCTGTTCATGTGTACTCAACGTTCAGCCCCCACTTACAAGAAAGAACATGTGTTATTTGGTTTTCTGTTCCTGCATTAGTTTGCTTAAGATGATGGCCTCTGGTCATGGTGGCTCACACCTGTAAACCCAGCACTTTGGGAGGCTGAGGCAGGCAGATCCCTTGAGCTTAGGAGTTTGAGAGCAGTGTGGGTAACATAGGGAAATCCTGTCTATACAAAAAAACACCAAAAAAATTTCTGGGCATGGTGGTGCATGCCTACAGTCCCAGCTACTTGGGGGGCTAAGATGGAAGGATTGCTTGAACCCAGGAGGTTGAGGCTGCAGTGAGCTGACATTGTGCCACTGCACTCCAGCCTGGGTAACAAAGTGAGACCCTGTCTCAAAAAAAAAAAAAAAAAAAAATAGTGGCCTCCAGCTGCATCCATGTTGCTGCAAAGGACAAAATTTCATTCTCTTTTATAGCTTTGTTGTATGCCATGGTGTGTACATACCACATTTTCTTTATCCAGTCTACTACTGATGGACACCTGGGTTGATTCCGCGTCTTCGCTATTTTGAATAATGCTGCAGTAAACATGCAAGTACAGGTGGCTTTTTGGCAGAGCAATTTATTTTCTTTTGGCTATATACCTAGGAATGGGATTGCTGAGAAGAATAATTTGGCTCTTTCTTTAAAAACAGAATGTGCTGGTACAATGTGGCACTTGAGCTGTTGTGGTCTTTAAATGTCATGCTGTCTCAAGGGTGTGGTGAGACAATTCAGCTTCCGGCTGCCAACGTTAACTCCTTGGCACTGAAGCTTTGTCCAACCACCTGCCTACTTTTGGGGGGCTATCCCAGATCACAAGATTATGTCAGCTTTATGCTGGTTAAATCCTCTTTTCTGAATTTAGCACCACAGAAGGCAGGGGCATAAGGCCCAAGCCTAGGGCAATAATTTGGGTGGTATCATAGACAGGGGACTGTTAGTTCACTGAGAGTCAAAGGTGATGTGTAGGGCTAGCTAATTCCTTAAAACCATGCAGACTTGACTTAAAGATCTTTTTCTGGTCTGGTTGCTGTATCCTAAAGCACTGGATTGTGGAGCTGATGGGAGACGGGTTTACTGGGATTGGCTCCTGGGATGCCGAGGGGTCGGAGAGACCAGCTAAAAGCCTAATGAATATATTTCAGGTGATTTCCAGGAATACATATTCAATGTGCCACTTTTTGTTGGAAAAATGAATAAATATAGCATCTGGGAATGAATAAAGCACTTAGAAGAGTGTTTCCCCATTGGCAGAGATCGTGGAGCCCATGTATGCTTGGAGCTTGGGGAGATGCGGGAACAAGGAACGCTTTGTTGGGACTGAAGAACACTGGGATGCTTCCTGTGCATCACACAAGCCTCTGCACCATTGCTCTGAAATCAGCATGGAGATCGTTTCATTTCCAGGGCTTTTTTGGTTTTTTCTTTAACTTGACACAACCTTTTGACTTGATTTTAGACCTCACTTTCATGGCCAAAGCATACATCCAGGAGGAATACTTACCTTTTCTTTTCTTAAAACAGGGATAACAACAGTGTACTGGCCGAACCTTGTATTTATAAACCAACATTTCCACATCTGCCTGGTGAATTTCTTTCTTAAGTCGTCATAAAAAAGAGGAAGATAAAAACAAATGAAAAGAAATGGGAGTAATTTAAGTCAAGAATAACTTCCTTTTTATTAGGTTTAACTTGAAACCAAGTATCATATTTATATAAATAATGTGGAAAATATTTAACCTATTCATAAAGGTTAAGTAACTAACTGATAAGCTTTGTAGGAAAAGTATGTTTAAATGCTCCCATTAAACTATAACCGTGCCAGGCAATTTTTCAAGTTTTCAAATATATACCTTTAGGAAACTGAAAAGAAATGTGAGGAACAGGAAGAATTTCTGGTGAACAAATACAGTGGTTCACTGTAGAAATTATTGCTACTTAGGTATCAGAGGGTACACAGTGAGTCAAAAAGTCAAAATAACAGGACTTAGAAGTCTTAATGATACAATTCAGTCTTCAGTAAAGACTAAGATAAATTCCCTCAGCAGCTGGCTGAAGAAATCAAAGGGACAAGATATTTTAGCTGGTGCTCTTTTCCTATAAATACAAAAAATGATTAGAGAAGTCTGAGGGGTTTGGAGAGGTACACAGAACCATGAGACTGGAATATCTATTTAAATGAATACAGGTTAGGTGACGACACCTTTGTAGATTTCCTCTTTGAATAGAATGAAATAGAATTTGTCCTCCAAACCAGGACAGTCTGAGAGTGAACAGGGACAGGATTACTGACTATAACCCAGGACTATCACGAGAAAACTGGGAAGTGTGTCCACCCTTTCTCCGAATCTATTTTTAGAGCTAACAATTTAATTGTATAGAGAATTATACAGGTCATCATCTTTGTTTCTGTGGGAACTGAGAGATCCTGTATTTTTAAGGACTTGTGCTATTTCTGTTGCATTAGAGAGAAAAATAACCACAAAATGATCAATTAAAAAAAATTACAACTAAAACTTGAATCCTAGAGAGGCCACAGCCGCCTGGTGGGAGCGGGTGAAGGGAAGTTTAGAAGCGGGTCTGGGGAAGAGCTCGCAGTACTCCAAGGGGAAGGAGAGGCAAGGCCGGGTCACTCTGCTCATCACTGGAGGCTGGCGTGCTGCCTTTCTAACAGGACCGTCCAGCATCCAGCCCTCAGTCCTCACAGTCACTAGACAGCAGCTGCTGAGCGGATGGAGCCTGCACCCACCCAGTTTGGCCAAAGAAGCCCGTATACTCTCCGTCAAAAAGACTTCCTTCCAGAAGCTGTTGTGTTAATAAAAAGGTCCCCCCACCAAAAAAAAAATACCCCACAAAACCACTCAGACTAAAGATCATTCTTGAGTCTGATTTGAAGACTAGGGTCCAGTTCTGCAGAGGCATTCAAGTGGCCAGGTCCTCGGATGCCTCATAGCCAGATCCAGAGGTCCCGTCCATCATGCCAGGGAAAATCCTGCACTCACCACCTCAGGTTCTGCTTCTGGTTTCAGAGTTCTCTCTACATTGGAGGGGTTTTAAAGCTAGAGTGGCCTTCGCTCACTTACTCTTATTCACAGATCTGAATATAGAGATCAAGAGCGGATAGTGACATGCCCTAAATCAGGGTAAACAAGAAAACAATGACTGAGCTTCTAGTGTGTGAGGGGCACTTTCAGAGCTCCTGACGCTACAGAGATGAAGAAAACATAGTCCTTCAAGGAGTTCAGTCTAGCAAGGTAGACAGCCTCTTCTTTGTAGGCAGGACCAGGCTTTCCTGAGAGGATCATGCATGGACACATGGCTGTGACATGGCCACTCTGACCCTCTAGCTATGCTGTAAGGCCAGGTGGGACCTGGAGTGGCCTGATCTGGGAGCTGCTGTGAGCTCTTTCCACTCTCCCAAGGCACTGCGCTGCATAAGTAATGTGACTTTCTGTTTGCACAGCAAAATCAGGGACACAGTTTTCTAGTACATGGGATGCCTGTCCTCCCCTAGCACAACGGACGGTCTCCCCTGGTTGGCGGGCCCTTGTTAGAAGTGGAACACGCTGCAGGGCTCCAAGCGGTCAGTTGTGGCCCACATGCCAGTGGAGAATGGAGGCAGAACTGTGGAGCCCTCGAGAGCCTGCTGCCCACCATGAAATGCCTCCTCAGCTGCTGCTGGCCCACTTGTGGGCAGCAGTAATTAGTGATGTACAGAATCCTGGGACCCAGGTCAGCAACCCTAGGGACACCCTGGGTGAGATGGTTTGTGCACCGCTGTGATGGCCTCCCTGGTCAGGAGGTGAGACACGGTGAGAAGGAGGGAAGGGCTGGCCCAAGGACTTCAGTCCAAAGTGAGATACACTGAAAGGCTGGTGCCAAAATGCAGCCAGCAGCCCCCGCCAGTGGTAGCTTTGTGGAATCTATGCTGGGGCCAGTCCCTGATTGCTCCAAACTCTGCTTGAAGATTCTAATGGAAATGAGCATGTCTTCTAGGCGGACCTAGGTGAGCTTCTGAAAAAAAGCATGAAAAAGTGGCCTCCTGAACCTTCCCAAGTGACTGATGGGAAGTATGTCCCACACACTTCACAGCATGGGAGATCTTGAGGTGCAAACTATGGACGGTATGAATGACAGCATGGACCATTGGCAACCCGCAGAGCTGCCCGACCATGAGGCTGTGAGACAGGAGCAAAGAAGAAGAAAAAAAGGCAAGAAGGCCACGGCAGGAATAAAACAAGCCATGAATGTTGGAGTGAGGCAAGCGACCTCCCCGGCCTCCGCTCTGCTGAGCACCCTGCACCTGCTCCAGGGCTGGAGAGATCACACTGAAAACGAGGACTTGGCAGTGGAGAAGAGAACTGGGAAGCAGAACAGAGTGGTCCCCCAGCATTGTGGCTGCAAGTCCCTCTGAAAGCGTAGATGATAATGGTGACATCGGTATTTCTTTCGAATTTCCAGAGGGAAAGACTCGTGATCTGGACATGCAATCCTGGGAAGAAATCCAAAGGAGTACAGAACTCAGCCTAAGTCCAAGGTCTCCTCAGCGAGCCGGCCTCTGCAGGGTGCAAGGGCACGGCTGCAGAGGAACCTTCCGACTTTACCTTACTGAAGCTGCAGCCGCTGCTTCCCACTCTGCCTGAACGGCCCCGAAAACACCTGAAGGAGCCTCAGAAGGAGTCCATGGAGAAGGATGTCTACTGCTTGGACCTCAAACAGAGACTCCAGAAAGTGCAGGAAAAGAGGAACTGCATCTGTCACACCTGCAAGCTCTATGAAAAGATGTGTCCCAAGACTTTGCCCAGGAATTGGAGAATTACACAGTTTTCAGAGAGATCCTCCTCTGTGAGAAAACAGCCTGGGAAGACTGGATGGCTGCCACGTCCACTGAGATAGCAAGAGCTCTGGAAATAAGATGACCATAAGAGGCAGAAGCTGGCTGACTGCGAGGCCAACTTCCATCCTTTCCTGAGCGGTCCTTTGTCTCCTGGAGTTCCACCTGCAGCCCATAGGGGCCTGGAAGTGCCAGAGGGTCTGCCACCAGGGTCCCCAGGGGGGAGGCGGATCACAATGGGAGGGCTTGGCTGCAGGGCACCTGCTGGTTTGATTCTGTTTTCCTTATAGCTGGGTCCTGAACACCCAGAGACCTGAACATCAGCCGATGCTTCTCCCTTTAAAACACTTTTGACTGCTCTCTGGTTAGCTACTGTTCATTAGTTGATGCTGAAATTGTTCTTACTGAAGTTTGATTGATAGCCTTAGACTGTAAGGTACAGATAAAGATTGTGTAATATAAAAACATTTTTTTTTTGAGACAGAGTTTCGCTCTTGTTACCCAGACTGGAGTGCAATGGCGCGATCTCGGCGGACCGCAACCTCCGCCTCCTGGGTTCAGGCAATTCTCCTGCCTCAGCCTCCTGAGTAGCTGGGACTGCAGGCACGCGCCACCATGCCCAGCTAATTTTTTGTATCTTTAGTAGAGACGGGGTTTCACCATGTTGACCAGGATGGTCTCGATCTCTTGACCTCGTGATCCACCCGCCTCGGCCTCCCAAAGTGCTGGGATTACAGGCGTGAGCCACCGCGCCCGGCCTATAAAAACTTTTTTTTAAGTGAAAGGACCCTTGAGGTGCTGGAAACCTGAAAGAAAAAAGTGGGGGTGGGGGGGAGAAAAGAAACTGAATCCTTGCAGGTTCACCAAGAAGTGAAAATCATATACAATCCTATCACCCAGAGGCAACCATGATTGCCTTTTGTTTTTACCAATTTAAATTTTTCTATTCTTATTACATGTATACAGTTTTATATCAATGTGATTCTATCATATGGGTTGCTTAACAGCCCGCTTTTGGTCATTTTAATATTGTTGATTTGTTAATATTATTAATGCTGTGAATATCTTTGCACTCGATTATTTTTTTTTTTCTTTTTGAGACGAAGTCTCACTCTTGTTGTCCAGGCTGGAGTGCAGTGGCACGATCTTGACTCACTGCAACCTCCACCTCCTGGGTTTAAGCAATTCTCCTGCCTCAGCCTCCTGAG
The DNA here is from genome assembly GCF_030222135.1 of Aotus nancymaae. Taxonomy (NCBI): domain Eukaryota; kingdom Metazoa; phylum Chordata; class Mammalia; order Primates; family Aotidae; genus Aotus; species Aotus nancymaae. Next base: position 6,693,069 of record NW_026988492.1, on the reverse strand, counting down.
TAGCTGGGATTACAGGTGCCTGCCACCACACTTGGCTAATTTTTTATATTTTTGTAGAGATGAGGTTTCATCATGTTGGCCAGGCTGGTCTGGCTTGGGTCTGTAGACCCAAGGCCAGAGTTTGAATCTCCCCAAGTCCCATAAAGGTCCTTTATTATTTCCCTTGCTGGACTCTCATCTTTGAATCCATAGTACCTGATGCATGATCAAGTACATATAATAGGTCCTTCTTAAACAAAGGATGAAACTGGTTTTCTCAACTCCCGTTTCCTTCAATGAGTCCTCTATGTTGTTATAGTTATCTAAAACAAAATATGATTATGTTACTTTCCTCTTAAGAACTGCTGTAGCTGGGCCCGACAGCTCACAGTACTTTGGGAGACCAAGGCAGGAGGATTGCTTGAGCCCAGGAGTTTAAGACCAGCCTGGGCAACAACGCGAGACCCTGTCTCTGGCTTAAAAAAAAAAAAAAAAGAAAAAGAATTGTTGCTAGTGTCTCATTGCCTACAGCAGGATTTCTCAGTCTCGGTACTACTGACATATGGCCCGGATAATTCTTTGATGGGGAGGCTGTCCTGTGCACTGCAGGATGATCAGCAGCATGCTTGGCTTCAGCCTATGGATGTCAGCAGCACTCTCCTCCCACCTTCCCTTGGTGAAGACAACCAACTACGTCTCTAGACTTTGACAGCTGTTCTCTAGGAGGCAAAACTGCTGCTGGTTGAGAACCACTGGCCTACAAGAAAAGCTCAAAACTTAGTTATCATGCATTCACGACCTGGTCCTAGGCCGCCTTTCCCGCCTCATTTCTCGCCTCTCCTGTACCTCCGGGAAGGCGCCGTGGACCTTAGCGCGGTGTCTTTCCACGTCCTGTGCTCTCAGCCCTTCCTCAGTTAGGCGGACCAACTGCCGCAACCCATAGACAAACGGGCGTTGGCTCAGACACAACGGGTTTTTTGCTCACCTAACAGCGTTCTGTGGCTGAACGTGCTGATGAAACGGCTCCCGCCTCCCCAGTCTTTCAGCAGTTAAGTGGGGCCAGAGGCTCTACCGTCTTCAAATATGGCTTCCAAGATGTCCCTGGGGATCGTCTCCATTTTACTTAATGAAAGGAGAAAGGACACGGAGAAGTGCGTGAAGGAGAATATTACGGCCAGGATTGAAAGAGCTACACATCCCTTGCCGTCTCATTCTAATTGGGTAGAACTCAGTCACATGACCACGCTTAACGGCAAAACAACGGATGGAAAACAGTTTAGCTGCGCGTGCTTGGAAGGGAGAGCAGAACAGGCATTTTCCTAATCGGCCGGGCCAGCACTCTCTTCCATAGTCTACTTATTAGTTCAGCAAAATTACGGTTATTCTTTCAGGCCCAGCTTTCATGTCGCCCCTAGAATTGTAAATTCCAATGTCCCCATGATGACCTATTTTATGTTCTTTGCTTATACTAGTGTGTATTGTGATATGATTAGTTATGGCATAAAAATCATTTTTTCCTCGTCAATTTCTGGACAGTTCCTAGTAGGTGGTGGATATATTTTTGTGAGGGAAAAAAATCAATGAATAGTATTTAATGATATATTTAATATTATTTCACGAGAATGCCTCAAGGACACACACTGAATTTTATTGTCGTTACTGTTATTTTTCTAGCCTCTGGTCTACGCACCCGCAGTAACACAAAAGTGAGCCAGAATTATCTGCATTTTTGGGCAGGACTCTAGCATCATCTGAGTCCTAGGAGAAAGGGGATGAAGTTCCTTTTAGAGACCTCCTTTCCCAGGCTCCCGAAGCCTCCGGCGTCTGCCCCGCAGGCTATCCACAGATTCGCTTTCCACTGGCTTTCCACACCCTCCACCTCCCCTCCCAGCCCAGGTCCCTGTGGGCTCAGTGACTTAATCCTCCCACAGAAGATTTGCATTTAAAAGGGGGTGAGTGAGGAATCACTGGCTGGTCAGTTATATTGGGAAAGACCTAGGGATTCTGATTTTAAAAAGGGCTAAAATGTTGCAGTTGTTTTTTCAAAAATCTACATTTGCAGGGGCTGGTCCGTGGTGGCCCATGGGTATAATCTGAGCACTTCGGGAGGCTGAGGTGGGAGGATCGCTTGGGCCCAGGTGATCAAGGTTGCAGTGAGCTGTGACGGTGCCACTGCACTCCAGCCTGGGTGACAGAGTGAGACCCTGTCTCTAAATAAATAAATAATAAATTCAAAACCCTACATTTGCAATTTAGCATTTCCCTAGGAAACAAAAGTAATTAGACAGAAAGTTTGCCATGTATAAATTCTGTAAAATTTGTAAAAAAAAAAAAAAAAAAACGTTCTGGGTGCAGTGGCTTATATCTGTAATCCCAGTGCTTTTGGAGGCTGAGATGGATCAACTGAGGCCAGGAGTTCAAGAACTGCCTGGGCAATATAGTGAGACCCTCATCTCTACAATACATACAGAAAAAAATCACCCGGGCATGGTGGTATTAAGTCCCAGCTACTCAGGAGGTTGAGGTGAGAGGATCGCTTGAGCCCAAGAGTTAGAGACTGCAGTGAGCTATGATTACACCACTGCACTCCAGCCTGGGGAGCAGAGCAAGACCCTATCTCTGGAAACAACCAAAAAGGCAGTGGGGAGAGGGGAATTTTGTACCTCAGAAATGAATAATCTTCTTTGGAACTCTGGCTATATCTATCACTGCCAAGGTAAACAGGGATAAGGCCAGGATGTGACTTTGATGCCTGGTGTTCTTATTAACCAAAATGGAGTAAGAATGAAAGTACTTTCGCAGCAAATGTTCAGGGGATTTGAGCACCCATTTAAGGCTGTAACCAAGCCAGAATTTCCTTTTTGAGGCCGGGCAGAATCTGGTCCAAAAATCATGAACAACAGGAATGTTTCTGGTAATTTTTCTCAAATCCACCAGAGGGTTCCCACTGAATATTCTGACAAACTTAGCCTATACACTGCATCTACAAGACAAGGGAGCATTTATGTAAAGTATTTTTTCCCCCCTTAGTTACTTTGACAATTCCAACCCTCACTTTTTCCTCTGCTCGGATCGACATCTGAGAAGCGAGACCACAACTGCATTCCATTTTATAGATCAGCCTGATTAAAACCAGGTCTCTCTATAGGTCACATCATGTACAAGACACACGGTTTTTGTCAAGAGACCAGCTACCAGCAGAGAAGGTTTTGATGCTATTGCTAGTAAGAAATTAGTAACTAGATCCCTGGTCTCCTTTATGCCAACTTTATAATTATACTGTTTCAGTGGTAAACCAGATCTTTGCGCCAAGGGTAATTTAGAAATTCTAGAACTGTATTCTCTCCCCCCTCCTCCTCTAATGTTCATCTTTGCTGCCTCTCCATCTTCTTCTATCAAACATATAATTTTCTTCCACTCCCTCCTCACCCTGGCTCCTTGTTTCTGTGACCCTCTGTCACAAAAGGACAAATGCATCTTGTTCTCCCTCATCCTAGGACATCGTGGGCAACAATCAAGGATGTGTATGCACAAATCTAATTCAGGAACGTGTCGTGGCTCTGCAAGGGCGTTGCCCATGTGGGCTCACCGCTGGCCTCTGGGACTGGAGGTTCACATACTGCCTCACAGTGAGCTTGGGCTGCCCATGTATCTGCATCCAGGAGTGAGCCTCTCTTTTCTAAGCTTCACACAGGAAACTACTTTCTAGAATTTTTGAACTCCTCTTGATTCTGTAACCTTTTTGTACTCTGAGCTCTTTTGCTATAGAAACATTTGGTGAGCCGAGTGCAGTGGCTCATGCCTGTGATCATAGCACTTTGGGAAGCTGAGGTTGGAGGGTCACTTGAGCCCAGCCTGGGCAACACAGTGAGATTCCATCTCTACAAAAAATTTTAAAAATTAGCAGGTTTGGTGGTGTCCATCTGTAGTCCCAGCTATGTGGGAGGATTGCTTGAGCCAGGTGGTTGAGGCTGCAGTGAGCTCTGATTGTGCCACTGCACGCCAGCTGGGGCAACAGAGATCCTGTCTCTTAAAAAAAAAATTGTTAAATATTAAAAACTGGCTGAGTGTGGTGGCTTATGCCTGTAATCCCAGCACTTTGGGAAGCCAAGGTGGGCAGATCACCTGAGGTCAGGAGTTCAAGACCAGCCTGGCCAACATGGTGAAACCCCGTCTCTACTAAGAATTTAAAAATTAGCTGGGCGTGGTGGTGCACGCCTGCAGTCCTAGCTACTTCGGAGGCTGAAGCAGGAGAATCTCTTGAATCTGGGAGATGGAGTTTGCAGTGAGCCGAAATCACACCACTGCACTCCGGCCTGGGTGACAGAGCCACTCTGTATCAAAAAACAAACAAACAAAAAACTGAAAACTAAAACTCGGGCTTTCTTGGTGAAAATGTGCTGGTCTCACTTGAATTTTGCATCACATTCTTCCTTCCCTGTTTTCTTCTTTACCCCCACCCCTGCTGATGCAATGGGTTTCCTTCTACCTCCTCTCCTTTTAACCTATCTTTTGAGATGGTTTTTAAGAAAAACAAACCTCTTAAGTATACCTCTTGAAATACTAAATTTTCATTTCAGCTGAAAGTCATCCAAACCATACGCATTTCAGTTGAATGCTCCTGCAATTGGCCTCACTCTGCCAAAGACCTTTTTTTTTTTTCGATAACTGACCAAGTTTCTTTAGAATAAGGCTGGAATCATATTTGATTCCTCCGAGATCTTTTGAGGGATCACCATCACCAAGTTCCAGATTGTTCGTTCATGCAGTACGATACGGTTGTTTGATTCTGCTAACTTGGGAGTATTTCTCCTCCAGAATTGCTTGCTCTTCCTTCTTTCTTTGTGCTTTTTCCTTTTACTCTCCCTCCCCTTTGCTCTTCTCTCAGGTAGCCTCTGCCTGATTTGTCACTCCGTCTGTCTCGTGTTTCCCTCTCTCTTGAACACTAATCTTCTGCTGAGAAATCGGGCGGGCAGGTGAGTGGCTGCCACACAGCCTCCGTGCTACAGAGGAATAGCCAGCATTTCCCTCGGAGACAGCTGTTTTCCATTTCAGGAGTATCAACATTGTGGCTTTGCTGATTGTCTTTTCACCTCCAGGTTTGGCCTTGTTTGTAGCTGAAACATAAGTATTTTCCCTAAGCCCTTCAGGGCCAGTGCTCCAGCTCTGTCAGCTGCAAGCTCTGCGTGTGTGTGCATCCTGCCACACAGACGCCACCGGGAGTCCCCATCAGTCACACACCCCTCCAACCCAGGGGAGAGATTAAGGCAATTGTGCTAAGGCCCACTGGTGAGGAAAATTGGCCGATCAAATTATTACTAAATGGTTTTTCCAATCTTCTCATTATTCTGTGAGAAAGGAGTGATTTCTGCAGCTTGTCAGAGCCTGGCCCCTTGTTCAGAGATAAAACCAAATCCACAAAAATCCTGTGAATGGAGAGGCTTGGTGGCTATACCTTGGAAACAAGCCACAGGACCTAATTCAGCAGGGCTGTCCCTTGGTGCAGAATGCAACCAATTCTTCCCTGTTTTAAGTGAAAACATCCCAGGATGGGAAAGTATATGCTGAGAGTGGAATGCTTTGTAGTTACTGGTACTTAAGGGGCGGCAGGGCGTGTTAATAAATGATCGTGCTGCTTAAAATTTACCCCTGTCTGCTCCCAGGTTACTTCTCCTTAGGGAGCTCCGTGCTAAAGATCATTAATATGTTTCCTGTAAGTAAATGAATCAAAGGGAAGCTTTGCTATCTGCACTATGTTTACCACACTAGGGTGTCCACTTATTAACTCTTTCATAGTTACAATGACCATAGAACCTTTATATATAATATATACATATATATTTACATACATACCCACAAAGACATATGTATATATCACACATATATCACATATATATATATATAAAGTCTACATGTATATTTCTATTTGTCTGCAATTTCTTTTTAAGAGTCAGGGTGTTGTTCTGTTGCGCAGGCTGGCGTACAGTGGTGTGATCATAGCTCACTGTAGTCTCGAACTCCTGGGCTTAAGCGATCCTCCCTCCTCTGTCTCCTGAGTAGCTGGGACTACAGGCATGCACCACCACAACTGGCTAATTGTATTTTACTTTTTGTAGAGATGGGATCTTGCTATGTTGCCCAGGCTGATCTTGAACTCCTGGGCTCAAGTGACCCGCCTGCCTTGCCCTCCTCAAATGCTGGGATTGTAGGCATGAGCCACCATGCCTGGCCTGTCTGCATATTTTACCTGGATCTGCAAATACCTGTGTGAATGTGGATATGTCACTTGGTGTGTCTGTGCCTCAGTTTACCCATCTGTATATGAAGAAGTCAGACTAGCTGGGGTGCTTGGAAGTGGGGTGCTTAGTGATGAGGTGCTTCTGCCTCCCATGAGATCACTGTGTTCCATTTCCCTCCTCCAGCACAGTTCTGGTCACATGGTTGGCTCTCAATGCAAAGTAATGTACCAGTGCATGATAGGAAACACATGATTCCTGAGGTTATGTCCGGTGCTAACACTCTGTGATTCTCTTGTTTTTAGACAGTTTGGCCAGGAAGTGGCTGGCAGTGGAAGGAGGAAAATAATCAGCACATCTGCATGTGAGCCCATCTCAGACACAAACTGTGAATCACAACTCACTTGGCTTCACAACCAAGACCTGCTCTGAGGAATTTTATCTCTTCCTTGGAGACCTTGATTGGCCTGCTAGGTTAAAGGCAAGGGACAGATTTAATCTAGCTTGACTTTAACAAGACTTTTGACTCAGTCTTGGTCAACATACTTATCAATAAACTTTGGTTGAGGCCCTTTTGCCTCTCACCCAGTTTGCTTATTTACCCCATTCTGACACATCTTGCATATGGCTGCCAACTTAAACCTCTTAAATGTCACTCTCTTTAAAAGCCAGATGTGGCTCTCAGTGGCCTTTCTGATGATTTTGAAGACCCTCACCTTGGAATTCAGGCTTTATTGGGTTTTCTGCCACCTTTTCCTTCCAACTTTATTTCTAGGAGCCTCCCACAGACCTGTCTCTCAAATGAGAAGAGTCTTCTAGTTGCTTTTTCCCTCCCAGAGGTGCCCCCACCACACCCTATGCTTGTTCTTGTTCCAAATAAACCTGGAATACTTTCTGATGCAAAGCCAGCAATTCCTTCCTGCATTCTGATCCATGCTTTAAAGTCCAGATCAAGACCTGTCTCCCTTGGCTGGGCACAGTGGCTCATGCCTCTGATCCCAGCACTTTGGGAGGCCAAGGTGGGAGAAGAGCTTAAGCCCAGGAGTTCAAGACCAGCCTGGGCAGCATAGCAAGATCCCATCTCCCAAAAAAAAATAACAAAAACCATTATCTGGGCACAGTGGTATATGCCTGTAGTCCCAGCTACCTGGGAGGCTGAGGAGGGAGGATCACTTGAGCCACAAAGTTCGAGGCTGCAGTGAGCTATGATTGCACCACTGCACTCCAGCCTGGGTGGCAGAGTGAGTGAAAGAATGAGAACCTATCTCAACAACAGCAATAACAACAAAGGACCTGTCTCTGCCATTAAGGTTTCCTGGTGAGCTGTTTTGGAGGGATCTCTCCTTCTCTGGTTTTCTGAATCACTGTAGACTATAGATATTATCCTGCCCTTGTTCCTTTGTTCCTACTGGGCATTTCACTAAATTCTTGGAGGAGTCTGAGAGAACTTAGGGGGCACTTGAGGAACCCAAGCATGTGAAAAAAAGACCAGAAACCAAGATTGCTGGGAAGGTTCAGAGGAAGTAGAGATACTTCATTTGAAGGAGACCACATGCAAGGTAATGATACAGGGGGCAGAAAGAAATTAGTTAGGCAGAGAGTGAGGGCAACAGAGTCCTTGGCAGAGCTTCCCTTTTAACAAAAAAGCAGCCCAAGAAATTATTTTTTTCTAACAAAAAGCAGCCTGAAAAATCCAGCTGCAAATATAGATAAGCAAGCTGGAAGCTTGCATGGGGGAATGCCGGCAGCTGTGCCAATAGAAAAGGGCTACCTGGGGACCAGGAATATCCAACATGGAAGCTCCATCTTCCCTTTTTTTGTTGTTACCACGTGTACAGTAAAGGAATGGGCAACATGGTGCAGGCCAGGCATAATAAAAGATTAGGGTGGGGGCGGCCAGAAATTCGTACCCTATGCAAATGGCACACCTGGCCCAACCAGTCTTTTGCGCCCTATGTAAATGAGGCACCGCCTCCTCACCAGCTCAGCTGTAAAATCCCTGCATTTCACTGCAGAACTGGCAACCCATTTCTCTGGGACCCCTCTTTCCATCAGAGAGCTATTCTCTTTCTTTTGCTTATTAAACTTCTGCTCTTAACCTCACTCTCTGTGCGTCCGCGTCCTTCTTCTCCTTGGCTGTGAGACCACGAACCTTGTGTAATACCCCAGACAACGAGGCCATTTCAGTAATTTCACAAGAATCTAAGTGTATAATTACACATCAAGTCTACATCATCCCCGACAGTGAGTCAAGGAAAATAGAAATGGTTGGTTTACCAGGGGAGGTGCTGAAACGTCCTTTACTCTGTCGTATCTTTAAGGTTGCTGAGATTCTCATTTACTTGTAGTGGTTTAAGAGAAGCATTGATCAGAGACAGAAGTTTGAAAACATGCCCTACCTCAATCTGATTTAGGCCAAAGGCTTAATGCTTTTAAAATAACTCTGACAGATATTTGACTTGGTAAAGTAAAAATTAAGTTAAAAATAAATTATCAAGTGAAACATACTGGTGATATTTCACTAGATAAATTAAGTTTAAAAGTAAATTATAAATATACTGATACTTAGAAACCAGTTTCATAATTCCATGAAAATTATCCTATATTTCTCTTAAGCTAAGGAATGACAACAATATTAGAATTTGCTTGGTTGGCTGGGCACAGTGGCTCACGCCTGTAATCCCAGCACTTTGGGAGGCTGAGGCGGGCAGATCATGAGGTCAGGAGATTGAGACCATCCTGGCCAACATAGTGAAACTCCATCTCTGCCAAAAATACAAAATAGCTGGGTGTAGTGGCATGCACCTGTAGTCCCAGCTACTCGGGAGGCTGAGGCAGGAGAATCACTTAAACCCGGGAGGCAGAGGTTGCAGTGAGCCGAGATGGTGCCGCCGCACTTTAGCCTGGGCGACAGAGCAAGACTTCATCTCAAAAAAAAAAAAAAATTGCTTGGTTAATAGCTCTTGTATATAAATATTGCCAGATATGGTGGCTCATGACTGTAAATCCCAGCACTTCGGGAGGCCGAGGCTGGTGGATCACCTGAGGCTAGGAGTTTGAGACCAACCTTGGCAACACAGTGAAACCCCATCTCTACCAGAAATACAAAAATTAGTCTGACATGGTGGTGTGCACCTGTAACCCCAGCTATTCAGGAGGCTGGGGCACAACAATTGCTTGAGCCCAGTAGGCAGAGGTTGCAGTGAGACAAGATCTCACCACAGCATTACAGCCAAAGGAGACAGAATGAGACTCCATCTCAAAACAAAACAAACAAATATGTAGTTACTTCTGCGATTAGTTACAAAAACAGACAATAGACGTGGAAGCACTCTGACAAAGTTAAGAAGACCTCCAAAAGAGAGATAGTTTTATTCTTAGAAAGCACTTTTTTTTTGGACTTTCTTTTTTTCTAATGTAATTCTCAGGTAAATGACAGCCAGCCTTCCTAACTAGGGGGTAAGTTTGGCTCAAACAAGGGATGAACCATTGCCCTCCCTCTGTCTTAAGGCTTAGTGAATGAAATCTCCTATTTCTGGCAGGGATCACTCATCTTTTATTGGATTCTTGAGTAAAGTTTTTTTTTTTTTTATCTCAGTTACTTTGCCTTTTTTTTTTTATTTTTTATAGAGAGTCTACTCTGAGATCAAAGACAGCCTATAGCAATTTATGAGAAATGAAGGAAGTGGGAGAGAGATGCTAAGTTACTTTAAGGGCTGTTCTGAAATCATGAATCTAGCTGGAATAGCTGGTGTCTGCTGTGTCCAGAAAAGCTGGGACAAGTTACTGCTTTTTGGTGTGGGGAGAGGGACATAAGAGCTTGCTCTTTGGAACATTGGCCTTCAACCCAAGTCTGATGGGTGCTTCCTAATGCTGAATGAGCTTCAGGGTCACCTGGGTTCCTTTAACTTAAAATGTATTTTTTAATTTTTGTGGGCACATAGTAGGTGTATATATTTGTAGGGTCTGTGAGATGTTTGGATACAGGCAGGCAATTCATGGAGGGTATCCATCCCTGCAAACATCCTGTGTGTTACAAAGAAGCCAATTACACTATTTTAGTTATTTAAAAATGTACGTTAAGTTTCTATCGACTATAGTCCCCCTGTTGTGCAATCAAATAGTATGTCTTATTCATTTTTTTCTAACTATTTTTTTGGTACTCATTAACCATCACCACCTCCCTTTAAGCTCCCTACCCCCTTTTCTTGCTCTGTTGCCCAGGCTAGAGTGCAGTGGCATGATCATGGCTCACTGCAGCCTTTGACTCCCGGCCTTAAGGGATCCTCCTGCCTCAGCCTCCCAAGTAGCTAGGACCATAGGTGCATGTCACCATGCCCAGCTAACTTTTTTTTTTTCTTTTGAGATGAAGTCTCACTCTGTCACCCAGGCTGGAGTGTAGTAGTGTGATCTCGGCTCACTGCAACCTCTGCTTCCCTGCAACTTCCACCTCCTGGGTTCAAGCAGTTCTCCTGCCTCAGCCTTTTGAGTATCTGAGATTACAGGCACCTGCCACCGTGACTGGCTAATTTTATTTTATTTTTAGTAGAGACAGGGTTTCACCATGTTGCCCAGGCTGAGCTCAGACTCCTGACCTGGATCCTCCCACCTCAGCCTCTGAAAGTGCTGGGATTACAGGTATGAGCCACCACACCTGGCTACCTGGGTTTCTTTTGAATGATGCAGATGGTTGGGCCTGACTTCAATGATTCAACAGGTCCCTAGTGAGTCCAAAGCCTTTGTATCTCCAAGTGTTACAGTGTCTGGAGGCTCGAACAGCCTCGAGAACCATTGATCTAAGTCCCCGATGTCTAGCAGTCTCTCTTCCCTACAAATATGCTTATAGTTTTCAAAGACTCCTAAACAAGTCTTTGGTTAATCCTGAGTCTGGTGCATTCACTGGCAAAGAACAAAGAGAAAATTTACAAACATGAGAAGGCCTCAGAAGTCGGACTACATAAATTATTTTGGAAAAGGTTTCTCCTTCTTGTATGATTTTCAGAGGGACTTTGGGACACACACACACACACACACACACACACACACACACGGAATCCGGGAGACAAAGTAAACAGGAAAGAAAAGATTGACTTTTATTGCTTGATGGTTTAAGTGAAAAAAAGTTTATTTCAAAAAATATTTTGACTCCCCTCTTTGTTCCCTTTAGAAGTGCATGAAGCTATTTTTAGGAGGGCAGGGTGGCTGGTTTTGGGGGACATGAAAGCATGACATCACCATGCTATTTTGGTAGAGACAGCAAGAAGAGAAACATACCAGGTTAGGTCGGCTTGGGCTTGGTTCTGTGTGTTTAGGAGCTGAATTGCGTCTTTTTCTAATTTGGCTTCTTTCAGAGCTGTGGCTCTTCACTGGAGGCTGGAAGCATAATATTTATTCAAAGCTAATTTGTAAACTTCATTTTCAGTTCAAGGTCTGGAATCGAAACTGCTATTGTGATCGTAAGGGCTGAAACCAGGAGAATCTGGTTCTTCCTGGAGTATTTCAGCAGGGATCAGGTTTGCAGACTTTTTCTCCAGGGCCCCAGTGAGAAACCTGGCTGCCTCCCTATTTTAGGTTAACTGTGGGGTATCAGTTTGGAAAGCAAATGCTTAACCTGAAGTTTTTGTTGCTGATAAGGGCTTTGCAGCCAGCAAAGAGGTAGCTTTCTCATTTATTTAGATTTTGCAGTGGAATTTCTCCCTGCACGTGTATTATCGTCAGCAACTCTTATTTTTCGCAGAGAGGTTCTGAGATATTCCTTCTTTGTCCATATGTTTATATAACTTTTCTCAAGTGGAGCTCCTTCTTCCTAAAAAACATTCAGCTTGTTCAAGAAGTCACCCCTACCTCCCATCCCTGGAGACAAAAGTACACCTTTGTGTGCATCTGTTACGCCTAGAATGTCTGAGACGGTTGTTTTCTAAACTAACTCACTGATAGCTTAATCATTAGAAGCAGCATTTTACTCCCATGTTCCTATTTATGGGTCTCTGATAGATGGTTATTTTCTTGGCAGGCTTGAGATAAGCCTGGGTCAAGGAAACAGCTTGCGTTCGTCTCTTTAAGTCTCACTCATCCTTGCCATATCATTTCATGATTTCCTTTCCTGTTATCTTCAAACATTCCCTCAAAGCAGAAATTGACAAGAGCGAGGAGGTTGGGAAAGCTCTGGCAAGGCAGTTGTTTTTCTTTGCTTCTAAAATGGACGTTTTCCTTTCCCCCACAGCCCCCACTCCCACCCTACTTCCAACCTTTCTTTTTTATTAGCCACCCCTGGGTCTCTCTGTAAAGATGATGGAAAAAAGTTAAGAACTCCTTTCCCTCTTTAAAGAAGGGTCTCTGAGAGGTTTCTAATCAGCTCACTGTCAGCCTGTTTCCTCCGATCAGCTTAAATGGGTCCACTTGAAGTTCACAACTGCCAAAACCGTGTTCAGACCGAAAGGCTGCGAGCATTTGAGACGCATTTATGAACTTCCACCAAGATTATCCGGCAGGCTGAAATCGCAGGGAGAGCGTCTGTTCAACAAACCCTTTCTTCTTGATTAAATTAGTGTTGCCCGCTAACAGGATGAGGAATTCCCATTCCACAAGCTGATTTTTTTCCCTCTATTTCTACCTTCCGCCTCCCTCCATTAAAATGTAAACTTGATTCCTGTGTCCTTCGCCGGAGCTTGGCTTCCCTGTAAGCCCATCGTAAACATCTTGGTAGAAATGAACCTTTTAACCTCTCCTTGATGGTTTTCTAACTTTATACATGAGGGGAAAACGGTGAAAGACGTTATCTCTGGCGGGTGCAGGCATGTAGGGGCAGGACGTTTCTGCACTGTGGCTGCTCTAGTCCTTTCGTAACTGAGGTTTTCCTGCCCTGTCCTTCAGCAAAGAATGGCTTTGTTAACCATTAGCCACTGACAAGAGTGTGTCCATTTCAGCAAAATTAATAAGAGATAGCATTTTTCTTCCTTCTAAATGGCCCATGTCAGTAATTAACATCGCCTTTCATTACTCAACTTGAAAGCGCCTTCTCGGCCTCCTTCTGACCTTGCCCTGGCTTTGTTAAACTGTGGCCTCCAGCCTGTGAGAGACCTAAATGCAGAAAAAGTGCTGTGACCGAGATGCCTTGAAAGAATCATTTGACAAATATTTATTGAGTGCCTACTGTGTGGGGCTACCAAGTTGAATCTGAGGTAAACTCTGATGGAGGAAAAAAAAAACTGGGAGAAAAGATAAAAGGAGTTTGTTTAAAATAGTCCTAAGATAACAGATAATGATGGTTACTTACTCCAGGAGAGGAGCAGATCCGGGGTGTTGTGGGTCTGGGCTAAGAGAGATGGTGGGGGATGGTGGGGAAGTGGGTGAAAGTTTAATGGGAAAGGCGGCATTTGAGAGAAACATTATAATGTTGGAGTTCAGAACAAAAAAAGGATATAAAAGTTCAAACGAGCTTTCCTGACTCATTAGGGAATGAGAGCAAGCGTACCTTCATAGAGAATATATGTTTAAAACTCAAGAGACAACTTTTCCCTTTCCTGGTCAGTTGTTTGCATGTATACCTAGCCAGCGCGGAGCTCACAGTGGAAATGTTAATAATTGCACTAGAGTCTAGTTGAGCCAGCCCCGACCCAAAAGTGTGTGAAATATATTCCTGTCATGTTTTCCCCACCAGGAGAATTCTTGGTCACGGAGATAGAAGTGTCACTTTAGGGTGAGTTGAGTTAGACTCCACCGTCTTCATGCCTATAACCACGAACTTCGTGTTTAAAATAACCACCGGGAGAAGTCCAAATGCCGAGAAGGAAAGAATCGGTGGAAAAAATGATGGTGCAGCATCGGGTGGCATCTGCTTGCAACCACGATGGTGAAGATTTTCAATGGTTTCTGAAAAAGCAAAATGGCATATTCTCATTTTTGTGAAGAACATGATTATATTCATATTGAGAAGGACAGACTAGAAGACTAAGCATTAAAATGTGAGTAATAGTTATTGGTGGATGCTGGAGAAACAAGTGATCTGTCTATTTCGTTCCTGTGATTTTCAGGATTTTCCAAAATGTTTACAATGCACAGGTGTTACTTTTGCAAGCAGGCAAAATGCTGTTAAAGAATAATGAGGCAGAGGGAAAAAACGACTTCTTTATTAAGATGAGAACTTAAATACAGATAATTATGAAAATGACTGGGAGAATTCTTTTCCTGGGCCATGCTGAATGCCATCAGTTTTAAAAACAGAAAAACTGCAGGACCCTGCAATCAGAACGGAACACGGCAGTCTGTTTTAAGTAACAATGACTGTCATTCAATAAACTGGATACTTGTGTTAAAAATTTGTCAGTTGATTTTTTTTTGGAAATTCTTGCAGTGAAAGAATAATTTCTCCCTGTCTCAGCTGGAATGTAGCTCTCGTAGGTTTTGGGTTCCGAATTATTCAAGGGTCAAAAATCTACAGTAAGGTTGTCCTGATTGCTTTTTATTTTTTGTAAATTCTTTGTTATCGTACGCTTGCTCAAGCCTAAAGATACAAAAATCTAAAGGCCAGCTATTCATCTTATGATGGCCTTCACAAAATAATAGTTACACATAAAGAAGTTTCTTATGCATACAGAACAACAAGAAATCTCTTTAGTTGTATCTATTATTTCATAGTTTTCTTCTTCTACTCAAATGGCATAAATTAGATAAGTTATTTATTTCTCAATTGGTGGTAAGTCTGCAAAGTCGCTCAAATTGTGATGCAGTTGTCTGCAGATCCTAAGCAGAGGAAACAGCTTCTGCTTTCATTCAAATCCAGGGCCCGGCTATTTGCAATAGAAAAGCTAAGTTGGATGCCGGGATGCGATGGAGGTGATAGAGAGAAGGCAGAGAAATGGGAAAAATGCAAACCTGTAGTTCAGGTTAAAATCGATTTCCAGTCTCACAACATGAAAAGCAACAACCACCCCTGTGGGCACCTTTCCCTGAGTCCTGGATTTTTTTTTTTTTTTGTCATCTGAGTCACTCAGAATTGTGGGGCAGAAACACATAAACAGAATGAGAGATGCTGTTTGCCATGAGCACGCAACTTGTAAAACTGTTCGGGCCTTGAAAGAAGGTTCCTTCCTTTTCTCTTTCCAAAGACTCAAAAAGAAAAAAAGAAACTCAAGAAAATACTTCTGTCTTTGCGGTGAAGGGATTCATGTCCTGTCTGTCCTTGGCAGCCAGAAAGAACTTAGTTGCTGGCTGAGAAGTCCGAAGTGACTTAGGGAGAGAAGCGCTGTCCCAGAGTGGAAAGGCTGGTGGTCAGCAGGCGATAGCATGGTCTCCATTGAATCTAGGATGGGGGCAGGAGTGGGGAGCGGGGAGGGAGGAGGGGAGTGGAACTGATGACCTTGACCTTGGGAGTCTTAGGAATTTGAAGGAACAACCCCCCTTGAACCTGTTTTGTACCAAGTAGTGTCCCAGATACTTAGAAATATTTTCCTCGCTTGCCTTGCTTCCTGGGAATTTATAGGAAACCCGAATTTAGAACATAAACGTGATATTTCCAATACTACATAGCAATATGCAGCAGTAAGAGAGAATAAGGTAAGTGGCTGGGTGTGGTGGCTCCTGCCTGTAATCCCAGCACTTTGGGAGGCAGAGGTGGGCAGATTACTTGAGCTCAGGAGTTTGAGACCAGCCTGGCCAACATGGTGAAACTCCATCTCTACAAAAATACAAAACATTAGCCAGGCATGGTGGTGTATGCTTGTAATCCCAGCTACTTGGGAGACTGAGGCAGGAGAATTGCTTGAACTCTGGGAGGTGGAGGTTGTAGTAAGCTGAGATTGTGCCACTGCATTACAGCCTGGGCAACACGCACACGAGAGAGAGAGAGAAAAAAAAAAACTAAGATAGACCTATATGATCCACCCACCTCAGCCTCATCACTTAAGGTCAGGAGTTCGAGACCAGCTTGGCCAACATGGTGAAACCCTGTTTGTACAGAAATAAAAAACATCAGCCAGGCATGGTGGTGCATGCTTGCAATCCCAGCTACTTGGGAGGCTGAGGCAGAAGAATCGCTTGAACTCCAGGAGGCAGAGGTTGCAGTGAGCTGAGATTGCACCACTGCACTCCAGCCTGGGCAACCAGAGGGAGAAAGAGAGAGAGAGAGACAGAGAGAGAGAGAGAGAGAGAGAGAGAGAGAGACAGAGACTAAGGTAGACCTATAGTGCTGACATGGAAAGATTCATAAGACATATTTTTATGTGAGAAAGTAAGCGTAGAGCAATACAAACAGTTTGATGCTATTTCTATACCTCTCGTGTGTGTGTCTGTGTATGTATGCAGGCACGTGTACAACTGCATAGAAAAAAGTCTAAAATTTACACACCAAACTGTAATAGTGCTTTCCATGGGGGTGTGTGTTGTGACTGGGGCCGGGGGAGGGAGGAGGTAAAAGTGGCTCTTATTTTTGTAGTCAATATGCTTCTGTATTGTATGAAAATTTAAAAGAATATATTCATGCTTAATTAAGTTATTAAACATTGTTTTTAATAACTTAAGCCAATGTATCAGAGCTGGTACATTTCTCATAAAGAAGACATTTTACCCAAATTTAGTTAATGTAAAAAGGTTTAATGCAGTGAAATAAATAAAATATAATCAACAATCTCAGGTAAAATATTTGCAAGATAAATGATTGACAAAGATTACTGTTCCTAATATGTAAGGAGCTCATACAAATAAATAAAAAGGGGGAAAAGGTAGAAAGATGGGTAAAAATGGAAACAGTCAAGTGAATTCAGGAATTCATCCTCATGGGGATAAATGGAGTCTTTTTTTGGCCTTCTTTTTTTGAAAGGATTTATTTTCTTAAACCTTGCAATCTCTGATCCCTCTTTGCCTAGCCATCACACCCCAGGACCCTTGTTTCTCTTTAATTTCAGTAAGGAAAGCTCCTAGGAGATGTATTAATAGTCTCTGAAGCAGTGGAAGGATCGGGGGTGAGGACAGTATTCAGTCCTTGACCTATAACTCCCATTTAGCTATAGATTTATGTCTTTGCTATCCAAGCTGAGATTTTAAAACTAACTCCTTCCCCCTCCACTGCTCTCTCAAGGTGATGTAATCGTACAAAGAGGTCAGCTAGGAAAAGGATTTGGTTAACTCACACCAGGACAGTTAGTTCCTGCATGACTGAAAGCTGGCTAGTTGGATTTCATTCAAAGGTAATGACCACATTTCCTTTAAAAGAAAATGGCAAAATGTTGCGTTTGGTGGCCTGGTGCATAAATCAACATCCGACAACCCCCCTTCCCCAAAATGTATAATGCTCACAAAATGAGACACATTTGTAGGCCTCTTGGGTATCTTTGTTTGAATGACCCTTTTTTTTCCCTCCTGACCTGTACTCTCCACACTGTATATCAAACCCAGAGACTTTATTTCCTCTCCCCCTTCCCACCCCTTTAAGAAATTTATTTGTGCTTCACTTATTTCATGTAACCCTCTGCTTCGGTGCCCAAAACAGAAGAAAGAGTTTAGTGTCTAAAAAATAGCCCTTGAGCAAGACGACCCCTAAACAAACTCCCATCTCTTCTCCCAGCCCAAGGAGTGTTTCTCTTACAGTTTACACATGAAGTCATTAAAAAGCAAAGAGTGAGCTGATCTGATATCCAATAAAGTCACATTTGATTTACTTCCTTCTGAAAATGCTTACCCAATAGCCTTTCCAATGCATTTTTAAATGAACACTTTTGCTGGAGTCTGTATGTGTGTATGCGTGCACATGTAAGAGGAAAAATTCCTTTAAACATGTTGAAATACCTGTTATAGTTTTAGGGGATCTGTGTACAGCTGCCTTGTCATATCAATTGTATATTACAGAGAAAACTATTTTTATTACATTCAAATGAAGACCTACACAGTGGATAGCTCTGTTGACTTAAAAGGGAGAAGCTGAGGCAAAACTGATATAAGTAGATACATAATTTGGGTCAAACTTGAGGACTGCAAGCCAGGAGCATAGATTCAAGTTGCCCTGAACATATACTCTGATTAGCAGCAGTTACAAGTAGACTTTTAAAGGAAAAAAAAAAAAACCTGTAATCGCAGCACTTTGGGAGGCCAAGGTGGTCGCATCATGAGTTCAAGAGATCGAGATCATCCTGGTCAACATGGTGAGTCAAATTTCTTTTGCTTTCAACTTAGAGAACTCTGATGGATGCAGTCCATTTTATATTTTTACTGATCATTCTATTGATTAAATGGGTTATCGCATTCTACTTCAAAGCTGATTCACACATGGTAGACACAAGGCTTATATACAGGAAAGGTAGCACAATGGAATTGGATGGGCCTATAATCAAAGGGAACCGTTATGGACATAATTTTGTTTCCAACCTAACAGACAAATTCCAAGGAAGAGAAACTCACTCAAATAAGCAAAGGAAAAGGGCTTTCTTTATTGACAGGCTGCAGGGGGATATCCCAGAATCTGATTTTAGGAAGAAGGGCTGGACCCTGTGAGGTGTGGACCTGAATATTGAGCAGTCAGGAGCTGAGGCGTCGCTCCAAGGTCACATGCGCTTTCATCTTAGTTAGAGACAACTTCCTTCTTCCAGAGGCTGTGGCCAAAAAACCCTCAGTGTCCTTACCGACTCTCTTGGGGTCCTTACTGGATCACAGGCCTTTTTTGTATGAGCTGCCTCCTTTTGTCTTCAGTTCTGCAATCTAGGAAATGCTAAAGTGATGCTGTGTCATGCATATCCTTTCTGGAATAAGGCCGTGCTGCACCCTATGAGGAAGTAGGGCCATCTCCCTATTTTAGTGACAGCAAATCCATCCATTTAGAAGCACAGGGCCTTGGAGTCCCACTGTTTCCAGCCTTCCCCTCACACTTCACATTTAATCCAAAAAAATTTCACTGACTTTCCCTCTAAAATGTACCCAGAGTTCTACCACATCCCATAACCACCAGTGGAGCATCCTGGTCCCAAGCCCTAGCACCTCTGACTGTCTTATTGCAAGTGTCCTAGCTGCCCTCTCCATCTTCTTCTGTGGCCTCCTCCACCATCAGAAGGGGCTTGTGAAAATATCAAGTCCTGTCAATCCATGGCTCAAACTCATCAGTGACTTCCAAGGACTTTATGATCTCCTCTCCTTCCTGTTCCTTCTGTTCCAGCCCTGTGGTCTCCTACCATTTCTCTATTGCATCAGGTATCCCTGACTTCAAGACCTTTGCACCTTGCTCCCTCTGCACCTTGCTCCCTCTGCTTGGAATGCTGGCCTCCACATTTCCATGTGGCCATGTTCCCTTTCTTCAAGTCTTTAATCGGAAGTCACCTTCCTGAGCCACCCTATTGTGGGGTCTCCTCATTCATCCCCCTTTCATCTTTTTCCAAGTGAAAGAGCTACTAATGGCCTGGACGGAGATGAGGGTGGGGAGAAGATGGCTTCTGGAATAGTTGAGTGGAACTCAGTATCCACAATGCCAGGCTTTTGCAGCTTTGCTGTTGCAATGATGGAGTGTTTCTGGGATCTAGTTGGTGTGGTTCTCCTGTTAGGCAGGCTATCGAAGGACAGTGCAGAGAGGAGGAAGCTATCTTAGGTGATTGGCTGAACATGACAGCTTTGAAATGGAGAATAAGTAATATTCAGCAGTTTGCTTATATGTTTGCCTATGTAAAAGGATGAGTATGTTCCTGATTAGACAGCAGGTGGGGGTAATAAATGTGCCAACTGAAACATGAACCCTTCATTGGGAATTTAATGCCAGCAGTGATTTGCAGATTTCTTCTTTTTATATATAATTTAAATATTCTTAATTGCTAATGCAAATGTAATTTTGAAACTGATCATTTATTTAAGTTATAATGTAATTATTTAGTAATTACCTTAAAAGTTAGATTAAAAGGATATAAAACATATGACTAATGATTTAAAAAAATAATTTCAACTAGTAAACTTTATTTATTTTGAGACAGGGTCTCGCTCTATCATCCAGGCTGGAGTGCCATGCTGTGATCACAGCTTACTGCAGCCTCGAACTCCTGGGCTCAAGAGATCCTCCCATCTAAGCCTCCCAGGTAGCTGGGACTATAGGCATGTGTCACCATGCTCAGCTAATTTTTATATTTTTTTGTAGAGACAGGGTCTACCTATTGTTGCACGGGCTGGTCTTGAACTTCTGGGCTCAAGTGATCCAAGGTGTTGGGATCACAGGCGTGAGCCACGGTACCTGGCAAACAACTTCTATTTTAGAGTCAGGGGGTTTATGTGCAGTTTTGTTACGTGAGTATATTGCTTGACGCTGAGCTGGGGAACGATTGAGCCCGTCACCCAGGAGTTGAGCACAGTCCTCAACAGGTATAGTGTCCCAGCCCGTTCCCCCTCTCTTCTTCCCTCTAGTAGTCCTCAGTGTCTGCCGTTGTCATCTTACCCATGTGTACTCAGATCTGCAGATCTCTGAGATGGGGTTGGCATAACGGGAAGAGGACATTGACATGGCATGAGAGGATCCTGGAGACAGTAGGGACCGGAGCTTCTGGGTACTGCCTTTGTTGTGATGGGATGAAGGACCTTTTAGAAATTGACTGGCAGAATAGAGAGCAAGTAAATTGAGTGGCTTTACTGAGCAGTAAATCACAGAGTAGTTTGAGGAAAGACGAGTTGAATAATGAGTTGAAAGAGACTGGGAAGAACATAGATTAGGAATACTTATGGGAAAGCTGAAAATAGTTTCTATTTGTTAGGAGAGATGTCCTGGAGAGGAATGAGACACTCTGAGTGCCAGCCTTCCTTCCCAGGTACCCAGGATTTTCCAGGACTCGGAGACTGATATGGGTTTAGAACCTGAGGATCTAAATGAGGGAGATTGGCTGGGTGCAGTGGCTCACACCTGCAATCCTAGCACTTTGGGAGGCTGACGCAGGAGGATTGCTTGAGGCTAGGAGTTCAAGATCATTTTGGGCAACATAAAAAGACCCTGTCTTTACAAACAAAAAAACAAAAAAGCAGGTATGGTGGCACATGACTGTAGTCTCAGCTACTCTGAAGTCCAGGTGGGAGGATCGCTTGAGCTCAGGAGTTCCAGGCTTCCGTGAGCTAGGACTGAGCCACTGCACTCCAGCCTGGGCAGCAGAGTCAGACTCTGTATCCAAAAATAAATAAAAACAAGGGAGACCTAACAGCTAAAACATCCTGCCCAACGGGATGACTTCTTACTAGACACAGGCAAACTGACCTGGCTTCTTGGGTCAGGGAAATTGAGTGAAATGGGTCCACAGCTCAGGTTGGAATCTGATCAGCCTTAAGCCAGCAGTATTTCAGCTCTCCCCAGGGCCTGATGTACATCGCAAACTTGGAAGCACCGCGATTCGCCTGCCTACACTGCTGCTTGAGCCTGCTTTTTGGGCCATCTCAGTTTCCTGTGTATTCTTAAAGTCAAACCCCCTCAATAAAGATGATCTGTGTGTCTCATCTGTGAAACAGCAATGAGTCTGATCAGTTCAGCAGATGATCTTCTCTCTGTATCAATAAGCTTAGTAATAGTTTCTAGACATTGCAAAGTAGGAAGTAGGAAGAAAGAGATCACAAATGAACAACTAGGGAAATAGGAAAACAGGGCTTCATCTGAGTAATAGATTTTTATTGATGCCAGGCTAGTGGACACTTGCCGTCTCGAAGAAGGAAAAGTTAGCTGCCTTTTTGAGTGACATGGGTGTGGTCAGGTTGAGAGGCACTGGACTGAGACCCCGGAAGATCTAAGCTTTACTTCTAGGGAGCTATGTAACCCCTTGCTTGGCCCCAGTTTCAATTCGATTCTAAATTTACGGAGTCCTTCCTCTATGAACAAGACCATGATTGGTCAGGCTTCAGGGGAGCCTGAAATGAATGAATCAGGCAAGGCCCCATAGATCCAGCAGAGTGGAGAAGCTGGGTTTCAAAGACAAGTGCACAATGAACCCTACTTTAAGCAGAGCAGGACTGAGGTGCGTGCTCTCTTTGGGTAGAAATCAAGTGTTATGGAATGCCCACGATGACCGTCAGAGGCGATGGGTCTCTGCATTCAAATTTGCAGGTTGCGGTCTTCTCTGCTGTAAGCAAGGGTTATCTTCACCTGCTTCCCGACACTGCTGAGATGGGAGATCGGTCAGGCAGAGGGGCGATGAACTCTTGATTCTGGTTCCTGGGCTGGAACTCTGAGATATGATGAACGCCTCTCTACATGCAGGCTGACAGAGCTGGTGAAAGAAGGACAAGGAGTTGTAGAGGGAAAGGAAAGGATGTGGGGTCGCGCTGCTGTCCCTGTCAGCGGCGCTGGTCTTAATGAAGGAAACCCCAGTGACAGCGCTGGAATCCTCCCTCTGCTTAACGTATTAAAGTGTTTTACAACCTCCCTTTGCTCTCTCCTCTTCCAGGCTCCCTGTTGCCTCCTTATCTATTCTTTCCAGAACTTAAGAGGTGAGGCAAACAAACTTCAGTGGTGTATGGTTTCTTTCTCCTTTCCTCCCCTTACCAGTTGGGAGCATGTTTCTTAGTGGGTGTGCACCACTGCATTCTCTCTGCCTCTAACTTTCTCTCTCTCTCTCTCTCTGCCTTCCTCTTTCTATCCCTCTCTCTGTTTCTGACTCCTTCTATTTTTCTCTTCTCCATTAGTCTTTGTTTCTCTTTCTCCACCCAGCACCCCTTAAATCTGTTACAATAAGACACAGGATCTGAAAACCCATGTGATTTTATCTCTGAAATTTGCAGACAGCAAACTAATTCGATGCAAGAGAAATGAAATGTTTTCATATCCTTTTAATTGCCAGACTCCTCTGCATCTTCTCAAGCACACATTTTCCAGAGCAGAAAAATGTTTGATTCAAAGTTTGTTTTGATTTTCAACCAGGGGCAGCAAATATAACTTTTTTCCCCTGTGGAGTCACTGACAGCTTTATCCAATTTCCATCCCATCCAAGCACTTTCCCTAAGAAAGAATGCTAAGGTTTTTCTTTAAAATCACCATTTTGCAAAGGAGAGGGAGATGGCTTCTTTGGTGAAATGTACTGATTGGACAGATCCTCATGTTGCCTGCAGCATTGTGGTTTTTGCTTGAGGATGAAAAAATAAATGATGGGAATATAATTTCTCTCTTCAGCCAAATGCTATTTTGACTGTCTATTCAGGCAGCCAGTTGGGTATAGTCATCCATTCAGTAACTCACGATTTCAACAATAGTTTATTTAGTAACTACTAAAGGACAGGTTTTGTATTCCAGACTTCAAGTTATTACCTCACTAGCACAGGATGGCGACACCTTCAGTGACCTGGTGGATATGACCAAGTCAAGACAAGTTAGCCTAAGGGTGAAAATAACGCATTACAGTTTCAACATAATGGTAGAAGTTTCAATTAAACAAAAAGTTACAATTCTAAATTTATACACACTGAATCACATATAAAGCCTAAATTAACAGTTTTAGGGAGAAATTGGGGTTTTAAAACATCCGTCTCTTGGAATAAGTGATAAAGTAAAAAATCATGAGACAGAGATGATTTGAACAGCACAATTGACAATATTAATCTACTGAGAAATGTACATGCGCATATCTGTGTGTGTGTGTGTGTGTGTGTGTGTGTGTGTCTAAAATATGCCCAGTTCCTGGTCACTACGCGTTCTTTTTAAGTACGCATGCGCATGGGCCAATTTAAAAATCGATGACAGTTGGGCCTCAGTATCTGGTTCCACAACCTTAGATTCAATCAGCCTCAGGTTGAAAATATTTGAAAAAAATAACAGTCACAACAAAGCAATTAAAACAAAATAATATGAAATAAAAACAAATACAATAAGAAACTACAGTTTAAAAACAATACAATGTAACAACTATTTACATGGTATTTACATTGTATTAGGTAGCATAAGTAATCGAGAGATGATTTAGAGCATATAGGAGGATGTGTATAGGTTATATGCAAACACTACTTCAATTTTATATGAGAAACTTGAGCATCTTTGGGTATTGGAATCCACAGGAGTCCTGGAACCAATCCCCACTCAGTTACTGAGGGACACCTGTACTTAACAGGTCATAAAGCAAGCTTACAAATCTCAAAGTCTC
This sequence comes from Aotus nancymaae, assembly GCF_030222135.1. Lineage (NCBI taxonomy): Eukaryota > Metazoa > Chordata > Mammalia > Primates > Aotidae > Aotus > Aotus nancymaae. The sequence continues at coordinate 6,668,792 of NW_026988492.1, read as the reverse complement.
TAGCACAATACAAATAAACCAGAAATTGCGGCCGGGCGCGGTGGCTCAAGCCTGTAATCCCAGCACTTTGGGAGGCCGAGGCGGGTGGATCATGAGGTCAAGAGATCGAGGCCATCCTGGTCAACATGGTGAAACCCCGTCTCTACTAAAAATACATAAAATTAGTTGGGCACGGTGGTGCGTGCCTGTAATCCCAGCTACTCAGGAAGCTGAGGCAGGAGAATTGCCTGAACCCAGGAGGCGGAGGTTGCGGTGAGCCGAGATCGCACCATTGCACTCCAGCCTGGGTAATGAGCGAAACTCCGTCTCAAAAAAAAAAACAAACCAGAAATTGCGTTTAAAAGATAAACTTAAAATAAATTACATATTATGTAATGTTAAAAAAGACCCATGGGCTGGGCACCGTGGCTCATGCCTGTAATCCCAATTTGGGAGGCTGAGGCCGGCGGATCACCTGAGGTCAGGAGTTCGAGACCAGTCTGGCCAACATGGTGAAATCCCCTCTCTACTACAAATGCAAAAATTAGCTGGGCATGGTGGTGGGTGCCTGTAATCCCAGCTACACGGGAGGCTGAGGTAGGAGAATGGTTTGAACCTGGGAGGTGGACGTTGCAGTGAGCCAAGATTGTGCCATTGCACTCCAGCCTGGCAACAAGAGCAAGATTCTATCTCAAAAACAAATAAATAAATAAAACATAAAAGGGACCCATTAAGGGTCCCTATTTTTATTGATCTGTCTTGCTAAAACTGTCATTTTAAGCGACTTTGGCTTTGATAATTTTGCATCTTTGTTTCTTATTTTTTTCATTATTTCTTTTTATCTTCTTAAGATAGATACACAGCCTTTCTTTCTTTTTTATACAATTAAGCATTTAATTATAGAAATTATACTCTAAAATATGACTTTAGCTATGTCTGCCAAGTTTCAATATATAGTATTCCTGTGTTACTCAATTTTAACTATTTTCTAACTTCCACAACGGTTTCTTCTTTGAGCTCACATCTGTAATCCCAGCACTTTGGGAGGCCAAGGCGGGTGGATCATGAGGTCAGGAGATCGAGACCATCTTGGCCAACATGGTGAAACTGCATCTCCGCTAAAAATACAAAAATTAGCCAGGAGTGGTGGTGCATGCCTGTAATCTCAGCTACTTGGGAGGCTGAAGCAGGAGAATCGTTTGAACCAGGGAGTCAGAGTTTGCAGTGAGCTGAGATTATGCCACTGCACTCCAGCCTGGTGACAGATGGAGACTCCATCTCAAAAAAAAAAAAAAAAAAAAAATATGACAATATCTGAATGAATGAAGTTCATAACTACTAATGCAGCAGAGATTAAATTTTAAAGGAATACTATGATCAACTTAATGTCAAATACTTAAAAACTTAGGTTAAATGGAAAAATTCCTAGAAACATATAAATTTGAAAAGTGACTTAAGTAATAAACACCTGAAGGGCCCTATAATTTTTAAAGAATTTGAGTCAGTAGTTAAAAATCTTCCCACTGAATAAACACCAATCCCAGATGTTTTTGTAAGTAGTTTCTACTGTATATTCAAGGAAGAGGTAGCTTCAAGCTTTTACAAACTCCCGCAAAGAATAGGAGACAGAACATTTTTCACTTACATTATAAGACAAATGTAACCCAGATTCCAACAGCAAACAGGGACATTTACGAGAAAAAAAGATTCCTAGACAAATCTAAAGGCAAGAATCCTAAATAGCAATCTAGAGCAAGCAGTGAACAAGTAGTGTTTATTTCCAGAATGATTGATTTAACATTATAAAATGTACTATGTTATACTCTTTTAAATAAGGCATGAAACAGGAGTGGCTGCCCTTAGCACTGCAGATCAGTAGTGTTCTGGAGCACAGCCCAGTGTAAGTAAAGTAGAAAGTGTAAGAATCACACAGGAAAAAGCAAAATATTACTATTTGTGGATGATATAATTTTCTACGTAGAAAACGCGAAAGAATTTACAAAGCATGAGAAATTTCACACACTCACAGTTGTATTAGGCAGGGTCTCTACAGAAAACAGATGGTGACTCCAATGCAGTTTAATGACTGCCAAGGTCTGAGCAGAGCGAAGGGACACCTGCGAAGATGATCAAAACCCCACGGCAAGTAACATCAAGGGACCCCCAGGCCTGGGGAGGGGAGGATGGGAAACAGAAGCTGGAGCAAATTTCAGCTCTAGCAGGGAGCTGCAAGCTGGAGGTGTTTGTTTCAGAAGAGCACAGTCACTGCCTACTGGCTGCCTGGAAGAGAAGGTGCTGGGAAGTAAGACCCAATTTCTCTTTTGTTTTGTTTTGTTTTGTTTTGAGACTGTGTGTCTCGCTTTTTCACCCAGGCTGGAGTGCAGTGGTGCAATCTCTGCTCACTGCAACCTCCGCCTCCTGGGTGAAATGATTCTCCTGCCTCAGCCTCCCAAGTACCTGGGATTACAGGCGCATGCCACCATGCCCAGCTAATTTTTGTATTTGTAGAAGAAACAGGGTTTCACCATGTTGTCCAGGCTTGTCTCGAGTCCCTGGCCTCAGGTTGTTCACTTGCCGCAGTCTCCCAAAGTACTGGGATTACAGGTGTGAGCCACCACGCCTAGCTTTTCTATTTTTGTTTTATTTCGTTGTTTTTGAGATGGAGTCTCACTCTGTCACCCAGACTGGAGTGCAATAGCGTGATGTTGGCTTACTGCAATCCCACCTCTCAGGTTCAAGCAATTCTTGTGCCTCAGCCTCCCAAGTAGCTGGGATTACAGATGTGCGCCACCACACTTGGCTAATTTTTGTATTTTTAGTAGAGATGGGTTTTCACCATATTGGCCAGGCTGGTCTTGAACTCCCAACCTCAGGTGATCCGCCCACCTCAGCCTCCCAAAATGCAGAGATTACAAGTGTGAGTCATCGTGCCTGACCTCCAATTCACTCTTCTGCCCTCTGATCTCCCACCCATTGCTTTCTACTTCCAACACTCCAGGGAGTCAGGATCCAGAGAGCCTGTTGATGCCATCCACAGAGTCAGTCTCCCGGGCACACGACATGGTGAGAACGATGGAGGCTCCACTTGGAAGGCAAAGGCAGGATAACCCAGCATGCATCTGACAAATGCCATGCAGGTACTTCATGCAGAAAATTAAACAATTGTATTCAGTTATAATAAAAAATACTAAGCAAATGAAGAGAGAACCATATTCATGGTAGAAAGGCATAATAAAAATAACAATTCTACCCTAAATGATAAGATATTAAATGAATTTTAATGAGAATGCTAACTGGATATTTTGTGCAGAACTTGATAAACAAATTCCAAAACTTATTTATTTTATTTATTTGTTTTTTTGAGACAGAGTCTTGCTGTGTCACCCAGGCTGGAGTGCAATGGCACAATCATGGCTCACTGCAAACTCTGCCTCCTGGGTTCAAGTGATTCTCCTGCTTCAGCCTCCTGAGTAGCTGGAATTACAAATGTGTATCACCTTGCCTGGCTAATTTTTGTATTTTTAGTAGAGACAAGGTTTCCCCACGTTGGCCAGGCTGGTCTTGAATTCCTGACTTCAGGTGATCCGCCCATCTTGACCTCCTAAAGTGCTGGGATTACAGGCGTGAGCCACCGCAATAGTGCTAATATTTAAATAGAAGTGTCAACTGATAAGAACAATCAAGACAATCTTAAAAAGAACCAGGTGGGACATGTACAAGATATCCAGATTATCTACAAGATACTTGATGTCTACAAGGTATCAAGACTTATTATAAAGTTTTAGCAATTAAGATAGTGCCTATTAGCCCAGAGAGACAATAGGAATGGAAAAGAGAGCCCAAGAAAAGGCCTGCCAAACATAGCAGCTGGTCCACGACCAAGCTGACAATTGCAGATCAGTGTACAAATGGCAGATTATTCAACAGGTGGCACCAGGACAGTTGGTTACGTGTATGGGAAAAATCACAAAAGCCATCTCACTGTCCATTTTCAGATGACAATGCTGAAATCAGAGGGCAAGGTGGATTACAACCCAAACTGTGAAAGGTAAAATTTTGAAGTACTTGGAAGGAAATATAGGAAGAATATCTTTATGACCCTGGGGATAGAGCAGAATTTCTTTAACAAACACAGAGAGCACAGATCATAAAGGAAAAGATCAATAAATTCAATCACAGTAAAATCAAGATCTTCTCTCCTTCAAAACACATCAATAAAAGACTGAAAAGACAAGTCATAATTTGAGATATTTCAGCACATAATGGACAAAGGATGAGAGTCTGTAATATAAAGTACATTCTGTATATTATGTACACAGAATACTCATCCTTTTATGTACGTATATATACAGAATACTCATCTGTATCAAGAACAGGTCAAGAACATAGTGTATGAAAAAAAAAAACAAGCAAAACAAAAAAAGCCCTAACTTGCAGAACTTATATATGAATCAACAACAGTCCAAACTCAGCAATATGTTAATCAGAGATATGTTCACATATGTTAAAACATCCAAGGAAAATTCAGGAGGAGGTTTACATAAAATTCAGCAGTTACCTCTTCGAAAACAGAGGAGAACGTGCCTGGGTGGAGACATTTATAAGGATATAGAATAATCAGTTACCTTTCTTAAGCTGGGAGACTGGCACATGGGTGTATGTTTCATGTCTTTAATTTCATTTTTAAATTTCTGTAATTCTTTAAGATGTACATATATATGTGGTTTTTCGGTGTATAGTGCATATACAAAACAAGTTTAAAAATAGACTAGACTGGTCGGGCATGGTGGCTAACGCCTGTAATTCTAGCACTTTGGGAGGCCAAGGCTGGCAGATCACTTGAGCACTTGAGGCCAGGAGTTTGAGACCAGTCTGGGCAACATGGTGAAACTCCATTTCTATAAAAAATACAAAAATTATCCAGACATATTGGCCATGTTTGTAATCCCAGCTACTTGGGAGACTGAGGCAGGAGAATTGCTTGATCGCAAGAGACGGAGGTTGCAGTGAGCTAAGATTGTGCCACTGCACTCCAGCTTGGGCAACAGAGCGAGACTCTCTCAAAAAACAAAAAACAAAACAAAACAAAAGAATAGATTATAAGGAGAAAAAAATACACCAGTCTAACTTCCTTTCTACAGCTCAGCTCTTAACAACTGTCCTAAGTCTCGTTTTCTTCTCGTAAGATCTCCTGGTAGTTTATTGTTCTTTACATGATTCGTGAACCTTCGTCTTCCCCAGTTTAGAACTGGTAACATAGTAGGCGCTCAGTAAATATCTTACTCTTGACTCAAGCAACCAACTAACCAAATGACAAGAGGTTCAGTTTTCCTAATAACGAAACACACTACAAATCAAAACAAGGTGTTGTTCTTAACCTAACAACCTGATAAACTGTAAAAAGTGATTAGTGTTTGGAAGAGTGTGAGAAATCACATACTGTTGCTAGGAATATAAAATGTAAGTGGTGGCTAATATGCGAATGAATTTCAAAAGTCCTGAAATCTTTGTGTTTTCTGATGTAGTGGGTCTGCTTGTAAGTATTTACTATCATAAAACAGTCATAGATGTGTGTGAAAATTTACATTTAGCATAGCACCTTGAAAAGTTGTGTAAAAGATGTGTGTTTGACAGTGGTTTGGTTAAGTAAGCTGTGGTACATCCATACATAGAATGAAATAATATAGAACTATTAAAATGGTACATAATAGATGATGAAATAAAACACTTTTATTCCATCTATTTTATGTCATTTTAAAATCTGATTTTTAAAATGTTTTATAATCATTTTATAATTAACATTTAAAAATTAGGCTAAAATCCTAGGTATAAAACAATGCCATGTTTAAAAAATAAGCATATTTATGTATAGACAAAGGATGGAAAGAATGTACAGTGCCTGGGCCCATAATTGGTGCTAAATAAATAAATGAATGAATAGTAACTGAATAAAGGAATGAAAGATACATACCAATGTGCTAAGAATGGTTACCTCTCTGTGCTAAGATTAGGGATGATAATAATTTTCTTCTTTTTACGCATATATGTATTTTTTTAAAGTTTATATTATATTCATGTATTCCAGTTGCAATAAGAAAATATTCAAATAAATAGAATAAAAATTGAATACTAGTATTGACATACTACTATCTAGTTTTATATCACAACTAGTATGACATTACCACATAGGAGGTTACTGAATGTCTTTGAATTTGAGGTTGACATTAAGATTTGCTTTCTGGCTGGGCACGGTGGCTCATGCCTGTAATCCCAGCACTTGGGAGGCTGAGGTGGGCAGATCATGAGGTCAGGAGTTAGAGACCAGCCTGGCCAATATGGTGAAACCCTGTCTCTGCTAAAAATACAAAAATTAGTCAGGCGTGGTGTTGCACTCCTGTAGTCCCAGCTACTCAGGAGGCTGAGGCAGGAGAATCTCTTGAACCCAGGAGGCGGAGTTTGTAGTGAGCCCAGATCATGCCACTGCACTCCAGCCTGGACGACAGAGCAAGACTCCATCTCAAAAAATCAAAACAAAACAAAACAAAACAAAACAAAACAAAACAAATCTCTGCTTTCTTCCCAATCGTCTTAATACATACTTGTTTACTTGGGATCCTGCAGGTTTAATACCTTTTAAAAGAAATGATGGCCAAGTGCAGTGGCTCACGCCTGTAATCCCAGCACTTGGGGAGGCGAGAGGATCGCTGGAGCCCAGGAGTTCGAGACCAGTCTGGGCCACATGGCAAAACTCTGCCTCTACTAAAAATACAAAAAAGTTAACCAGGCATGGTGGCAGGCACCTGTAGTTCCAGCTACTCAGGAGGCTGAGGTGGGAGGATCACCTGAGCCTGGGAAGTTAAGGCTGCAGTGATCTGAGATCACCTCTGTGTACTCCACTCTAGGTGACAGAGTGAGACCCTATCGCAAAGAAAAAAAAAAAAAAGAAGAAATGATTATGTGTTCATACTCAGAATTGAAAGTACCCATTTCAAGGTCATTATTTGGCCAGAATCTCACTGGCTGGCCCACGTGTATATGTGCTTGCTGGTGCTGTCCACCCACACCAGCGGAGAAGGAGGGCTGGGGAGGCAGTGAAAGGCACAGGTCTCTAGCTCTGGATTTCCACCCAGGGGCTGAAAACAGCCTCTAGGACTGAGGCTTTCAACACAAGTCTCACAGACTGTGGGACTCAGTTGTCAATTCCTAATATCAGACAGGAAACTTTGTTTAAAGGTCTGAACTTTCTTAAACTCTAATCTGGATATCCTTACAACAACCTGGGTATGTCTTTCCAGGTCTGATTTCTATTAATGTGGCCATTGTTTTCAAAAATATTCATAGCAAGACTTGAAGAAACGTTTGGTTCTTCTTGTGAATCAAGTTATTAGAAACATTTCTGTGCTATTGAAGACACAGGTGCAGGAAATTTAGCAAATTATTCTGGGTCTTGAGGTCAGTGCTTCTCCTACAGTGTCCTGTGCACACCCTTGGGTGCTGCCTCCCTTCTGGAATGTTTGTGGTTTTGAGGCAGGACCACGTATTTCTGCACCTCCCACAGGTTTCATGCTTTTCAGTTTCATTAAAATTTGAGTCTTCCAGCAATTCACTTAGGAAGAGAAGAGGGAAAAGGCAGGGCTTTCATGAGATTCAAGATTGTGGGTTGTCTGGAGTGATAGGAATTTTTTTTTTTTTTAGATGAGTCTTGCTCTGTCACCCAGGCTGGAGGGCAGTGGCACGATCTCAGCTCACTGCAACCCCTGCCTACCAGGTTAAAGTGATTCTCCCACCTCAGCCTCCCAGGTAGCTGGGATTATAGGCGTCCGCCTATACAAAACATGCCTGGCTAAGTTTTGTATTTTTAGTAGAGACGGGGTTTCACCACATTGGTCAGGCTGGTTTCAAATTCCTGACCTCTAGTGATCTGCCTGCCTCGGCCTCCCAAAGTGCTGGGATTACAGGTGTGAGCCACCGCGCCTGCCCTAAGAAACCCTTTTTGGGAGATCTATGAGTTTTCCATTATTTGCATGAGCATGGAATTATTTTGAGCATTAAGGAAAGACCCTAGACAGCCTAGGGGCAGGAGGTGGGGTAAAACACAAGTTTAAAAACACATTTGTCTTACAGGAAATATTAAAAACATTAGCCAAAACCCAGCACTGACACCTGCCGCTGAGAACATCATTAACAACTTGCTTGAAGATCAAGGTGGACTTGGGGAGTCCTACACGATCCCGGTGATCTGGGGTAATAATTTCCAGGATGACCACTGTATGGCTGTAGGGAGGGGAGAACCGCCATTAGTTTTGTTTAAAGAATCTAACATTTAACAGATTCCCTGAGCCTAAGTAAAATGTGTTGAAGTACCAGTTTTTACCACGTGGCCTCGTATCTTTGCAGCTCTATAGAGAATAGTATTAAAGCCAGTTCATTAAACTACTGTGTGGGGGGACCCCGTGGGAGAAGGTCAGATGAAGAAGCAATGGAGACGAGAAGGCTCAGCAGTGTGGAAATCCACAGTCCATTATCCTTAGACACTAAAAGAAGCAGTGGGAGGCCGAGGTGTGAGGATCACTTGAGCCTGGGAGTTCAAGACCAGCCTGGGCAACACAGTGAGACCCCTGTTTTTACAGAAAAATAAAAAGATTAGCCAGGTGTGGTGGCAGACACCTGTAGTCTAAGCTACCCAGGAGGCTGAGGTGGGAGGATCAGCTTGAGCCCAGGAGGTCAAGGCTGCAGTGAGCTGTGATGGCACCACTGGACTCTAGCCTGGGTGACAGAGTGAGACCCCGTCTCCAAAAAGAAAAAAGAAGCAGCGTTTAGAAAAAAAAACAGAAGCAGTGCTTAGGAATGAATAAACGTGTATCTCTACTTGCAGGGACTGCATTCAGGAAGCAGCTGTGGATTGAACCGTCCGCTTTGCTTTCTAGATCTGGGATCATGTTTTACTTCTAATGGCCAGCAATGGCCCATCTGAAAGGTAGGAGTTCCAGCTTTTCCTGTGGGCAGAGTTTTGCAGCCACATCTGGCTTTGTTTTGCCATATTTTTAACCCCCCTCTCCCCGCTACGTTTGTTTTCTTTTTATTACATTTCCCGTCTGGATCCTTGCGTCTGCATTTCTAATGTCAACAACTGCTTTTATCACAGATGATAACTTCCTTTCATAAAGAGGCTGTATCATCCCTACATGCATTTCAAATTACATTTTTATGAACAAACACAGAAATACAGTATTTGGCAGTAAGCACGATTAGGTGTACTTACAGCAATCTAAATCTACGTTGTGACAGCCAAGAACCAAGTGGGTTGCAGTTTTCTTAATAATCTATTTCTTGAGAGTTTTGTTAACTCTCTTCAGAACTTAATTAACTTCACATTGGGATGTTTATTTAAGTAAATTATGCAGTATGCCCAAACATGCCATAAAAACAATTATCAAAACACTAGTAATTCTTTAAAGCTCCACTGTTTTCCCAACCAAGATCGTTAAATGCTCCAAAATCGGTTGTTTGTCAATAGACAGATTGGAATAAACTTATGAAAAATGTCTGTACAATAGAAGGAAAAACCAACCTCTACCGTTTCCATGGCACAGAACCAAGTGAGTATTAAAGCGTCTATTGTTTTGGTTCTAGGTTCTGCCACGGACTTTCTGTGGGTTATTCAAACCTGTCTGATTTCTGTTCACCGCTTGAATAGCTACAGAGGACAGTTAGAAAGCTATTGACTAACATAAGATTAAAATCAATGTCCTGTTCCTATCAGTCAATCTGATAGAATTATATATAATTTATTATATATTGTATTTAATCTAGTAAATAGTCCTTTATAGCCATGCAATGCTGCCTATATCCCACACCAAAAACTGAGCTAACTATAGATCGTTGAAGCTGAACACTTAAATGACAAGTTTCTGATGTTTCTCGTTTTGAGATGTTCCGACAAATCAATCATGTGAACTCTCACGTCGGGAGGAATCCGTCTGAGTTTGGCACTTCTTTACCTAGTACTGGGCGGTCACAGGGAGCATTGAGTCTCAAATCTCAGGCTGGGTTTGGGGATGACAAAAGAATATGCAAAAAGAAGCTATTGGCCTGGCTTAGGCTAATGTCACTCTCTGGGCTTGGAATCCAATAGCCTTGGAAAGGCAAAGTGAGAGACAAAATACACTGATGCTGGTGGACAGAAAGGGACGGGAGGGGTCAGGCCTCACTCCACAGCAGGGCCTGATGATTTTCACTGGACGGTTTGTGTAAATTACATATTAGGATTCATGTGAACATGATTAGATTTTCACTGGACAACTTGTGTAAATTACATATTAGGATTCATGTGAACATGATTAAATATTATTTTTATCCTTTCCTTCCTTCCTTCCTTCTTCTTTCCTTCCTCCCTCCCTCCCTCCTCTCTCTCTCTCCTTTTTTCTTCTCTCTCCTTCCTTCCCTCCTTTCTCTTTCTTTCTCTGTCTTTCCTTTCTTCCTCCCTCCCTCTCTCTTCTTTCTTTCTTTCTTTCTCTCTCTCTCTGTCTTCCTCCCAGCCTACCTTCTTCCTTCCTTCCTTCCTCCCTCCTCCCCTTCTCCTTCTCCTTCTTTTTTTCTTTCTTTCTGTCTCCCTCTCTTTCTTTTTGAGACAGAGTCTCACCCTGTCATTCAGGCTGGAGTGCTGTGGTGTACATATTTATTTTCCAAAAAATTGCTGGAATATTGAGCTATTGGCCTGGCTTAGGCTGATGTCAGTCTCTAGGCTTGGAATCCAATAGTTTTGAAAAGGCAAAGTGAAATAGCTCGCTGGAGCCTTGAACTCCTGGGCTCAAGTGATCTTCCTGCCTCAGCTGCAGTAGCTGGACCTACAGGCATGTGCCACCACACCTCGCTATTTTTTTTTTTTTTTTAATTTTCCTATAAAGACAGGGTCTTGCTACATTTCCCAGATGGATCTTGAACTCCTGGCCTCAAGCGATGCCCATGCTTTGGCCTCCCAAAGTGCTGGGATTACAGGTATGAGCCACTGCATCTGGCCTAGATGTTATTTTTTATACTCCTTGCAATGAGGAAGGAATTCAAACTGTGTTGAGAGCAATGCAAATGTATAATGTGTTTTATTAATTTAAAATCTTCTGCCTTCAGAGAAATAATAATCCCTGTGGGTACATAAAACACACTAATGTGAAAATGAATGTTGAAGCTGCAGAGTGATTCACTAGGTAAGTATTCAGTTAAAGCAGGTACCTGATGGGGTGACACGAGGTTAGACTTGGCGCCAAATGCCTTTGTTTTCTCTCGATCACTGATCATGTGTTCGACCATCTACGTCTAACTCCTCTCAGCATTAGCTCCCGGAACTGTTGCAAGGATCGAAGGAGATAATTTATTCCATTTCAATAAATAGTTTTGTTGAAAGTCAGGTGCACCAGGGAGTTTGCACACTGCTGGAGTTAGCAAGATGAATACACCAGGCATCATGGTTCATGCCTGTAATCTCAGCACTTTGGGAGGCTGAGGTGGGAGGACAGCTTGAGCCCAGGAGTTTGAGACCAGCCTCAACAGCATGGCAAAACTCTTTCTCTACAAACAATGAAAAATTAGCAGGGCATGGTGGTGTATGTTTGTAGTCCTAGAAACTTGAGAGGCTGAGATGTGAGTATTGCTTGGGGCTAGAAGGTTGAGGCTGCAGTGAGCAATGATCCTGACACTGCACTCCAGCCTCAGCAATATAATGAGACCCTGTCTCAAAAGAAAGAAAGAAACAGGAAAGAAGGAAGGAAGGGAGGGAGGGAGGAAGAAAAGAAGGAAGGAAGGGAAAGGAAGGAAGGAAGAAAAAAAGGAAGGAGGGAAAGAAGGAAAGAAAGAAAGAGAAAGAAAGGAAGGACGGAAAGAAGGAAAAAGAAAAAGAGAAAGGAAAAAGAGAAAAAAAGAACAGAAGAAGGGAGGAGGAGAGAAACAAATGAGACAAGAATTGCTCTTGAACTACGGCTGCAGAGGGGAGGCAGACAAAGGATTCTAATCGCAGTGTAGGAGCATGCAGGAGGACAGGATAGAATCTGTCTAAAGGAGACAATGTGTGTCAGGACACTTTGCACGACCGGATATGACATACTGTTAATGTGAAAGCTGTTAATATGGATTGCTTTTATCAGATTATTTTATAATAGTAGAAATGATTTTCATCATCAGGGAGAAGATGGCACATTTCCAGCTGAGATAATGCCTAATTTCTGACTTGTATTTATGAAGAATCCATGGAAATGTGTCATGGGTAACCTCACATCTACTGTAGGTTAAAATCTGACACTGGCTATGTTTAACCCACGAGCTGCTCTCTTAAGAGAGTTTGGGGAATCGATTCTTCTTAGTTAAATGCGGCACAGCGTCTGAGTCTCATGCAGTGTGCCTGCAGTTAGGTCTAGAGCTACAGTAAAGAAAAATACGAAGTTGTAGTTAGATGGGAAGAATAGTTTTGGAGTCCTTTCACAGGGTAGGGTGACTACAGCGAAAACAATGCAGTGTAGACAGTATTTCAAGATAGAAGATTTTGAATGTTGTCACCACAAAGAAATGATAAATGTTTAAAGTGATGGGTATGGAAATCACCCTGATTCAATCGTTATATCATGCATACCTGCAGCTAAACACCACACGGTACCCTGCAAATACGCACAATGATTACGTGTCAATCGTAAATAAAAAATTAAATAAAAAATAGAACGTCAGCCCTTGGATAAAACAAAAACAAAAGGAAAAATACAGAGGCTGCTTCTCGAATGAGAATATCTGAAACAAGACCTGGGTGGTAGGAAGGAACCAACATTTCTTTGGGTTTCCCTCTGTTGCCAGGCTGGAGTACAGTGGACCAAGTGTAGCTTGCTGCAGCCTCGAACTCCTGGGCTCAGATGATCCTCTCACCTCAGCCTCTTGAGTAGCTGGAACTACCGATGTGTGCCATCATGCTTGGCTAATTAAAAAAAAATTTTGTCTACAACATTTTTTTTTTTTTTTTTGTATACACAAAAAAGAGGGATCTTGCTTTGTTTTCCAGGCTGGTCTCAAACTCCTGACCTCAAGTGACCCTCCTGCCTTAGCCTCCCAAAGTGCTGGGATTATAGACATGAGTTTCTGTGTCTGACCTAAACCAACATTTGTATTGTGTGAGCATGCGCACATGTGCACACACACACCCTGCAGAGATATTAGCCTATGAGTAAAATAGTGACCCATGATTATTACATGTGTTCTTTGGCCTACCATTCAACAAGAAGGTTTATGAATTTAGAATTGGTAGTCCGCTATGGTAGTCTGGAGTTTGAGACCAGCCTGGGCGACGAAGCCAGATCTCTCTCTACAAAAAAATTTAAAAAATTAGTCAGGCATGGTGGCACACATCTGTAGTTGCAGCTATTCAGGAGGCCGAGGTGGAGGGATCACTTGAGCCCAGGAGTTTAAGGCTGCAGTTGATTCCCTTTGCTTTCACAGCCATCCCATGCACTCACTTGAGAGCATTTTCTGTAATGAATTCAAGGAGCACTTACCTTAAGGTTCTAGAGGACTTGTTAGTAGAATACAGAGTTAAGGGCTATTTTGGGATTGCAGTAAAGATGGGGACATGTGTCTCTCATTCTTCATGGGGATAATTAAGAAGCTGTTGCTAGTGTCTAATGAGAAGTGAAGTTGCTGTTTCTGGCAGAGGGGCAATGAGGATCAAAACACATATTTGGAATTTTATGTTGTTCCTGAGCTCCCCTGCAGGGCCAGGATGTGGGTTAAATTTGCTCTCTTGTATTAATGAAGAAAAAAAAAACCACGAGGGAGGCAAGGCAGTGGAGAGCAGAGAAAATAAAAGGCAGGGAGATGAAGTCGAGTTTCCTCTGATCTCTCTCGGAGCTGCTGTCGACTCATCAGCCTCATTTAATTACAGAGGCAGAAACTGAGCCGCTGCCAAAATAAACGGTGCTGGGCACATACTAGCCTCTTGATAAGGGCCGCATTTATCTGTGAGAAGAGCGTCTCAGAGAAATGTGGAATGACTTACTGCCGGAACTTGGGACCTTTGTAAACCACGTCTACTAAATCTAGAGCTTGTTTATCAGCCAGTCTGCAGCTCCTCATTCCTGCAAACATTGTTACTGGTGCACATTCTGTTTCTCTTCCTGAAGGAATGGGAAAGCCGGTCTCCCGCGCCCTAGAATGAAAGCATCTTAGATATTAATATCTAGGTTTATGGCGTGGCACTGCCTTTTAAGTTTGTGGAAAGCTATGGAAACCAGGGCTCTGCCGTGTAAAATGGCTTTTCCCATTCTCTAGTTGGGGAATTTTGACTTGAAGTTTAAGAGACATCAAGTGAAGAGAGTTCACAATTATTATTGGTAAGAGTTGGGATGCGATCTTGTCTTTTTTATTGAAATTCAAACACAAGACTTTCTAAGCCCTTTCTCTGCTATGCACCCTGCCAAGTGTGGGGTTTCAGAGTGCTCTTGGACCTTTGGGGAGCTCAGTCTTTTTCTTCTTTTCTTTGAGACAGAGTCTTGCTCTGTTGCCCAGGCTGGACTGCAGTGGTGCAATCATAGCTCACTGCAGCCTTGAACTCCTGTCTTGGGCTCAACTGATCCTCCTTGAGTACTCAGCCTCAAGGAGGCTAGGACTACAGGCACATGCCACCACACCTAGCTAATGATTTTTGTGGAGATGGGGGTCTTGTTATATTGCCCAGGGTCTCAAGGGATCCTCCTGCCTTGGCCTCCAAAGCACTGGGATTATAGGGGTGAGCCACCGCACCAGGAGGTCAGTCTTGATAGGATAGGCAAGACAGATACATAGATCCCTAGTCCAGAAACATGTTTGGAAATGTGTCCCCACCCCTCCAATATCAATATTCAATACATTTTCCATATAATGTACAATGCATGCATGGAGGATTTTTATTTATTTATTTTTTTTGCTAATGATTAATGGATTGAGAAATCTCATTTTCAGATCGATTTTTAAATACATCCTTACAGATCCATTAAGAGATTAATTTTATTCCATAAAATCAGTTTTAAAGTTACTCTTTCATTCAAAATTTGGAGAGCGTCAGCGTCTCTGGTATCCTCAGTCGTATGCGTGTGTGCTTTTTGCCTTAATAATTAAATAATTGTTCATCGCCTGAAAGCTCCGAGCCGGCTGACTATGGATAGTTAAGTGTTTATCTTCCGTTGCTTCTGGGTAGCACATCTTACTGCTCCTGCGTGCTTTTGAGTGGTAGAAAAAAGTCAGTGTTAGCATCGAACATTAACCTTGCGACCTACTTGTTTATATGCCTACTGTAACATGACTTTGCTTGAATTTCTGAGGTTAGTCAAAGCAAATATCCGCACAATCTTGAGACGACTGCATATAAACTAAAACATCTTTTGTCAAGATTGCCGGTAATACATTCCTTCAGACCAAAGCCTTAAGAAAAACTAGCTACTGATATTAATGGAGGGAATTTCTTAAAAGCTGAAGAGGAATTATAGGGCTTTTGTACCACCTCCCGTTTACCACTTTATCCTGAAAGAGGTGGCGTGGAGGTCCTCCCCCGGCTCAGTTAAGTGCCTTGTAGGGTTGTTGCTGCTCGAAGACACTGTCGTGTGAAAACTAACTCTGCTTTGTGTTTGTTAAACTTACATATGCTAAAATAAGTATTAGCTTTGTTTGTCCATCAGGCAATGTATGGGACAACATGAAACAGAAATATCTGGTTGAAAATAAATTGTATATGCTAAATTTTCACTGGGTATGTGGAATCTAATTGTAAAACAAAGCTGTATAAGACATTTAGCAAACTGTTTTCTAGGGATGATATTGTAAGGTCTGTTCTCGCCGAGTGTAAGATGAAGAAACTGAGGCCAGCACGAAAAAATCCAATGCAAAGGGTTTTATTCAGGCTCCCGGACGAGGTTCTGCGGTCCGACGTGAGGGGCCGGAGAAGTCGCGCGGACTCCTCTCAGATGTGGGGTTTTACAGGGAGTGAAATAGCTCGATTGGTTGTGGGAGAGCAAGACTGTCACTGGGTAGAATTACAAGCCTTCAGCTAGGACTTGGCTTGCGTTGGTTAGAATTACTCAGCTGCCATTGGCTAGAAAGGCTCGGCTGCTATTGGCCAAAAGACTTGGCTGCTATTGGTTAGAAAGACTGGGCTGCTATTGGCTAGAAAGAGGCTAGGGTTGCAGCACCTTGTTTGCATACTGGGCTTTTTAAGGGAAGGTCAGGCTGTGCTGAGCATGGGAGAAGGGAACATGCCTGAGCAGGTCTGAGCTTGCCCGAGCTCGTCCGTGCTTTGGAAAAAATGGGGAGGGTCTGCGTCCGTGCTCCCGGCGAGGCTACCAGCCTTACAGATATTAGATAAAACCTTAAAAAAATCACACAGATTTTTTTCCTATTCTTAAAAAAAAAAAGCATTTTGGCTTTGTAGCATAATACTCATCTTTCCAGAATGAATTGTTTATATTTTAGGGTGGAGAGAAATCTGATCTACCTTAAAAGAAAGGCCAACCACTTACTACTCCAGAAATCCTATGAATAGATTGCTATGGGCCAGGCACAGTGGCTTATGCCTGTAATCTGCACTTTGGGAGGCCTAGGCGGGAGGATTGCTTGAACCTCGGACTACAAGACCAGCCTGGGCAACACAGTGAGACCTTGTCTCTACAAGAAGCAAAGAAATTGCCTGTGCAAAGTTGTGTGTGTTTGTGGTCCCAGCTACTCAGAAGGCTAAGGCAGGAGGATTGCTTGAGCCAGGGAGGTCGAGTCTGCTGTGAGCTGTGATTGTGCCACGGCACACCAGCCTGGGTGACAAAATGAGATCCTGTCTATACATAAATAAATAGTTTGGTCCTAAATGTTGGCTTCAGTATTGGGAAAGAAAAGTTTTAAAAAATTCTCATAAATGTTGTCCCCTCCATATCAGTTGTTAAGGACAACACTGTGTGCCATATTGTAGAAGACAAAATCATTCGTTCTAGGTCTGAGGTCCTGTCAATAAAAGCAAGCTCACATTCTTCGCAGTGGGCAGCGGTGAGGTACTCTCCAGTTTTGGAGGCATCACTGAACTCAAGAACCCTGGTTCTGATCACTATAGTCCCTTTTTTCCTAGGGATTTGTACCTAGTTGCTCCCAATGTTTCCATGTCAAGCAGTAAAAGGGATTTCCTTAGAGAGCTTCATACTGAAACAAACCATAGACGGATTCCTATGATTGGGTCATGGCTTTGCTTTCCTCATCAGATCTCCAGCACAGCACTCAGAAGTCTCCATCTTGTGCCTATCACTTCGCAGGTTTTGTTTCTCCAGGGTGCTAGGGAAAGGGTTTTTGACTCAAATCAGCATAAACTGCTGCCAGGAAAGAAAGGATCCCTTCATTATTTGCAGTTTGGTAGCCAGTGTGCTGATTTAGCCTCATGCAGAATATATAATTCCTTCCTCTGTTTTCTTTTCTTTCTTTTTTTTCTTTTTTTTAGACAGAGTCTTGCTCTGTCGCCAGGTGCTAGGCTAGAGTGCAATGGTGCGACCTCGGCTCACCGCAACCTCTGCCTCCTGGGTTCAAGCAATTATCCTGCTTCAGCCTCCCGAATAGCTGGGACTACAGGCGTGCGCCACCACGCCCAGCTAATTTTTGTATTTTTAGTAGAGACGGGGTTTCACCATGTTGACCAGGATGGTCTCGATCTCTTGACTTTGTGACTTGCCCACCTCAGCCTCCCAAGGTGCTGGAATTACAGGCGTGAGCCACCGCGCCCGGCCTCCTTCCTCTGTTTCCTTAATACATTTGCTTGTGCCTCAATAATGAAAATTTCTACTTTATATTTAATTTGTTTTCCTGCCTTCTCCCCCTATTATATATATAAAATAGTGTATATATATATACTATTCGTATATATATACACTACTATATGTATATACACACTACTATATATATATATACACACATTATATATATGTTTTGAGATACATACACACACACACGCACACACATATATATATATATATTTTTTGAGATGTTATCGCTGTCTGTTGCTCAGGTTGGAGTGCAGTGGTTTGATCTCAGCTCACTGTAACCTCCACCTTCTGGATTCAGATGATTCTCCTGCCTCAGCCTCCTGATTAGCTGGGATTACAGATACCCATCACACCTGGCTAATTTTTGTGTTTTTACTAGAGATGAGGTTTCGTCATGTTGGCCAGGCTGCTCTTGAACTCCTGACCTCAAGTGGTCTGCACTCCTCAACCTCCCATAGTGCTAGGATTACAGGCCTGAGCCACTGTGCCTGGCCTCTGTACTGTATTCTGACATTTTCAGGATGACAATTTCTCATTCCATTTAAAACCTTCCATAGTATAACCACAATACTTTGCACATAGTAGGCTCTTGACAAATTCTGTTGAATCAAAAAATGCATTAAAAATGATTGCCTCATACTAGCAGGCTTTCTTCCTTATTAGCAATTTTTATTTTTTTTTATTTTTTAAGACTCGGTCTCACTCTCGTCCACCAGCCTGGAGTGCAATGGCACAATCTCAGCTCACTGAAACCTCCACCTCCTGGGTTCAAGAGATTCTCCTGCCTCAGCCTCCCAAGTAACTGGGATTACAGGCACCTGACACCATGCCCAGCTAATTTTTGTATTTTTAGTAGAGACAGGGTTTCACCATGTTAGCCAGGCTGGTCTTGAACTCCTGACCTCAGGTGATCTGCCCACCTTGGCCTCCCAAAATGCTGGAATTACAGACGTGAGCCACTGTACCCAGCCCCTTATTACGAATTTTAAAAGAAGGTCACCCTATTCCAATGTGTTATCACATTGGCCCTTCTTCTCAGTGGTTGGGGTCCAGAGAGTCCAAACACTTCTTCTCCATTCTGATTAGGTCATAGTTTATTCTGAATATATTTGAACTGATGTTCAAAAGCCCCTTCTCTCCTCCGCTTCTGCCCTTTTTCTCCTTGCCCATCTGTCCTTCCCTCGTGTTGCTGCAGCTCCTTGTGGTTGAGACCTGTTCCTGTCTCTATCAATAGATTCTTGCAGTTTTCAAACTGGAGCCTAAAAAGAACACTGCACATTATTATTTTTTTGTCATTGGCATAGTAATCTACAATATAGTAGCTTCTGTGTTATCATGCTCAATGACTCTATCTCTACTAAGAAGAGGATGAAAAGAATTCACTATAATCAATAACAAACATAGTAATAAAGTAAATTATATAGACTATTAGAAGATAATAAATGGTATGCTTCTCAAAAAAGAAGGAGAGAAAAAAGAAAAGGAAAAGTGTAGGGCAGGATGAGTGAATAAACTGGGGAAGGAGCTAAAGTTGTGAGTTTAAATAGGATGATGAGAACTGGCTTATGACAACGTGAGATTGTGAGATTTGAACAAAGTCTTAGGGAGAGAAAGTGAGCCATTTGGATCTTTGAGGGCAGGGTGTTCAGGCTGCGGAAAGGAAGGGGCCTGGATGGTTGATTGAGGAGCGGAAGGGAATTGCGGTGCTGGAGCTGGGATGGTAGAAGTGGGATGGTAGGAGCTGAGGCTAGCAAGGTCACAGAAGCCTGGATCACATGGAATAGATGATAAGGGGCAAGGCAGGAGCAGGGACCCCTTTTAGGAGGCGAGAGCAGTCCTCCAAGCAAGATGGTATTGGGATCAGAACAAGAGCAGCAAAGGCAGTGAGAAGTTGTCAGAATCTGGATGTGTTCTGAAGAAAGAGGCAAGGGATAGTCCTGATGGATTGGATGTATGATAGGGGAGAAAGAGAGGAGTCAAAGATGAATCCAGAAGTCTTCCATTTTAGGCCAGAAGGATGAAACTGCCATCAACTCACATGGGGAAGGTTGTGGATGCAGTGGGATAGGTAGGAAAAATCAGAGAGAAGCATATTAGATATTCAAGTGAAAATAATGAGTACGCTATTGGAGATGCAGGTTTGGAGTTCAGGATGGAGGACTGGACTGGAGATATTCATTTGGGAGTTATCAGTGTGTGAGTACCATTTAAAGCCATAGAACCAGATGAGATCGCCAAGGGAGTAAGTAGAGACAGTGATTAAAAAAAAAAAAAGAGCAATTACTGAGCCCTGGAGTAATCAGAAGTTAAGAGGGGGCAAAGGACTGCAGTGAATATGCGTGATGAGATCCATGTATTGCTGTGAAAGTGGCTGGCTGTTTCTATGAGGGTAGGGGTCAAGATGACTGGAGGAGGAGAGAAGCTGAATGACCTGAGATGGTGGAGTTTTGGCAGGATTATTATCTATGCATTGAAAATGCTCAGAAAAGAGAGGAGAAATATTGGAGAGGACACCAATGGGCCAAGAACTGATGTTGTTGAGAAAGGTGGGGAACAATGCTGGGAAGAGGTATTACAGGACCAACACGTTCGTATGCCTGTTGTGCAGGAACAGATCAATACACCAAGACAGCAGGCTTTGCAGCAGAGAGAGGGTTTGATGACAGCAGGGAGGCTGAGTGAACATATGAGAGAAGACCCTCAAATCCATCTCCCTGAGGAGTTCTGGGCTGAGGTTTCTAAGGGGATTGTGGGAGTTGAGGGGCTGAAAAATTGCAGTCATTGATTGGTTGGGGTAAGAGGGATGAAATCATCAGGATGTAGAAACTGCATTCTTCAGTGAGTCAGCTTCTCATGGAGTCCTTCAGACCAGCTGGCGTCAGGAGTTTCGTCAGTATGCAGGATCTACAAGAATATCTCAAATGGAAAACAACGTTTCACAAGGTTCAGCTGTTAGCTGTAGAGCAGTGAAGGGGAACTCTAATCTCTTGACAGGGTCTGTATGATTCTGGAGCAAGACGATGAGGAAGGATCAGGAAACAGCTGATCCCATGACTAATGCTGAGTGTGTGAAAGCTTGGCTTATTTTTGTTTCTCTCCCTCCCTTCTCTTCTGATTAATTTTGAAGTTTGAAGGGACAGTTTTAGGGGTGACAGATGATGATGGTATGAGATCTACATTAGAAGGGAAGGAGAAGGCTCTGGAAGGGGAAAAGGGGATCAGCGGGGCCCCTCCATCACCTCCAGGTCTGGCAGCAGGAGGGCCTGGAATGAAAAACAGCCATTACGTGAGAGGGGAGGTGAGCAGTGTCCTCAGGGAAGAGTCAGTTTTTGTCAGGAGGACTATCTGGAGGTTAGATCTGTGATGTGAGGCATTTTGCTATGAGTGGATCAGGCTGATGGCACCATGGAAGGGTTTCAGGAGTCAGGAGCCGGTGGGAAGAGGTTTCGCAGTGAGGGTTGTGCAGCGTCTCCTGCACAGGAGAGTCTGGGTGTGACGAGTGGCTTGGGAGACGGGGATGAAGAGCAGGAACGCAAACGTGAAGCACTGAGCTTAAAGCACTGAGCTCACATCTGCCACATCTTAAGCTCTCAGAAGACTGCAGCTTCTATTTGTTTTGTCACAAATCAATTCATTATTGAGCTAAAGGATACACAAGAAAAGGATCAATAGCAATACTTCGAACTTCCAATCTGTACTTTGACTTGGCATTCAACTGATGTTATCAAAACCTGTGCTAACTCCAAGGAAGAGAGAACACTGTTTTCTGATCTAGCTGCTTCCTGAAAGGAGCTGAGAGCCGTAAAATGCAGGCAAGATTGGACTTTTCAATAATGCTTATATATCGACTTGCAAAAGATAGTCTTAGAACATTTTTTAAGTGCACACATTATCTCCTTAGGGTAAGGGAAACGGTTTCATCTTTTTATTTCTGCACCCCCCTTTGAGTGAACATGGTTCTTTTTTTTTTTTTTTTGCTGTAACTAGCAATTTTACAAGGTATTCAGAGAAATTTAAGGGAGAGAGAGTTTCTGTTTCTCATCTCTTTAAGCAATATCCTCTTGTATACCAAATGATATCTTAACTGTAGTTAATGATACGAGAAACAGAACACTCCTCCAGAAACCTTTTCACATCCCAGATTCAGAGTTCCTGGGCCCAGAATATGATCTGACATATTTTACTACTTAGGTAAATCCTTAATCTCAAGAGTGATAAGACTGAAGTCTTTTTATGTTTGTTTTCAAGAGCTGGGTCTCCTTCTGTCACCCAGGGAGTGCAGTGGTGTGATTAGAGCTCACTGCAGCCTCGACCTCCTGAGCTCAAGTAGTCCTTCTGTCTCAGCTTCCTGAGTCGTGACTACAGTCATGACCCACTGCACCTAGTTCAGGTGTTTTGTTTGTTTGTTTTTTGTTTTTCTTAAAAAAAAACACTAATGATTCAATTTTCACTCCGGCAACTTTCATAAGGTCCAGGGACAAAATCAGTGTATTGTCTCCTGGGAGGAGATGGACGTATAAGCCCGTGGGCACCATTCAGAGGCTATATGTCCTGGAAGCACCGAGGAATGTGGCTTGCTCCACCTTCCCAGGACTCCAGGCAGACACTTGGGTCATCCTTGACTCTTCTTTTGCTCTCACATGGCACATCCAATCCTTCAGGAAATCAACTTGGCTCAGGTAGTTTAAAAATCTATCTGAATGTTGGGGCCAGGCACAGTGGC
The DNA here is from genome assembly GCF_030222135.1 of Aotus nancymaae. NCBI lineage: Eukaryota > Metazoa > Chordata > Mammalia > Primates > Aotidae > Aotus > Aotus nancymaae. Next base: position 6,646,298 of record NW_026988492.1, on the reverse strand, counting down.
TCCTGCCTGGAGTCTTAACTACTCAGGAGGTTGAGGTGGGAAGATTGCTTGAGCTCAGGAGCTTGAGGCTGCCATGAGCTATGATCATGCCACTGCACTCCAGCCTGGGCAACAGACAAGACCCTGTCTCTGAAAAAAACAAAAAGCTATCAAAAGTGATCCATTCCATTCCATTTTTGAGTCCCCATCATGTTCTAACTGGTCTCCCTGCCTCCAATTCCCATGGCCTGTCTTTAGGACTTTCAAGTTCAAGTCCAACAATGTTTGCTCTCAACTCAGAACCCTGCAGTGGATTGCATGTCTCTCACACTAGAAGCTGTGACGCCTCCCCCGCCCACTGCCCCTTACACTCTCTTCCCTCCAACCCCTACTTGGCCTCTGTGCTGCTCCTTAACTCATTGTGAGCCCTCCCTTCCTTCCTTCCTTCCCTCCCTTCCTTCCTTCCTTCCTTCCTTCCTTCCCTTCCCCTCCTTCCTTCCTTCCTTCCTCCCTCCCTCCCTCCCTTCTTTCCTTCCTTCTTTCTTCCTGTCTTCTTCTTTTTATTTTCTTTTGACTGAGTCTCTCTCTGTCACCCAGGCTGGAGTGCAGTGGTGCAATCTCGGCTCACTGCAACCTGTGCCTCCTGGGTTCCAGCGATTCTTGTGCCTCAGCCTCCTGAGTAGCTGGAATTACAGGCACTCACCACCACGCCTGGCTAATTTTTGCATTTTTGGCAGAGACAGTGTTTCACCATGTCGGCCAGGCTGGTCTCTAACTCCTGACCTCAAGTGATCCACCCACCTTGGTCTCCCAAAGTGCTGGGATTACAGGCATGAGCCACTGCACCCGGCCTGTGAGCCTTTTCTTCGGCTGTTTGTTCTGCCTGGAATTCTCTCACCTTCCTCACATAGGTATTCAGTCAACCTTCTCATTTCCTTTGAAGTTTCTATTCGATGTTACTTTCTCATCCTGACCACCCCATTTCTTTATTTTTTTAATTTTCAATATTATTTACTTATTTAATTTTAAAGACAGAGTCTTGCACTGTCACCCAGGCTGGAGTGCGGTATTGTGATGATCGCTCACTGCAGCTTGAAACTCCTGGCCTCAAGTGATCCTCCCGCCTCAGCCTCCCGAACTGCTGGGATTACGGGTGTGAGCCACTGTGCCTGGCTGAATGATAAATGATACAGCTGCCTACTTATTCACCTTTGTTCTCCTGGAGCACGCACACACATAGTTCCTGGTATTCATTTCTCGGAATGAATTCTTCTATTCCGAGAAAGTGGCATTGGGACCAGATTCTTATTTGTGTTATTGGTGTCTGGTATCTGAGTAGAAAAAAGAGAGTGGGAAAAGATAAGAAGATGCTGATTCCTTTGTCAGACTGATCTGGCGTAAGTGAAAAAATTGCATCATCATCACTAGCATGTGCTTAGTCAGCCTCTACTGGATGCTTTGTGGCAGCCGTGGAAATGGGCGCCTAGATTTCCCTTTAAGCAAGAGCTTGTGATCACTTGTGAAGAGCCATTGCTGGCCTTCAGGATCTTCAGCATTCTAGCCATGGCCATGCATTTCCAGGGCAACTGCATAGCAAGCACTGAGTGTGGCGTGATTCCAGGGCCCAGACCTTTCTGCCTGATGAGGGACTCTCAGGGGAATCAGATGCTGAGACTTGATCAGCTGCGTATTGTGGTTTGGGGGCTTCCTGCCCAGTCCTACCTCCCTTTTCCTTTCTCTCCTAACTTGACGTTAACTGCTTCGGAAGGACCCAACTGATATAGTAAGTTCCAGGTGTGGTCCAGGAAAGAGGCAGTTGGAGGTCCTTTGGGACTGGATCACTTCCTTGACTGGCAATGAATACCCCATCTGCCTAATATATGGAGTGTGGATGGTTTCTGGCAAAAGGTGGTGATTCAATTGCTCAAACTTTCTCTTTTTTTCCTTTAGAGACATAGTTTCTCTCTATTGCCCAGGCCAGGTGCAGTGGTATGATCATAGCTCACTGCAGCCTTGAACTCCTGGGCTCAAGTGATCCTCCCACCTCAGCCTCCCAAGTAGCTGGAACTACATGAGTGCAACACTGTTCCTGGCTAATTTTTTTGTAGAGATGGGATCTCACTATGTTGCCCAGGCTGGTCTTGAACTCCTGGCCTTTAGTGATCCTCTTGCCTGATCTTCCCAAAGTGTTGGGATTACAGGCATGGGCCACTGAGCTCCACCTAAAACTGTCAGTAACTTGGAAGAATGTTCTAGTTGATGGGAAAACCCTGGATGGGGAGAGGATTCGGGCATTTGAGAGGTCAGAGAGAAGCAAGGTATCCAGGGACAATGGAATTGGCTGGTTGTTGCTCAATTGCATTGAGGTTCTACCGTAGTATAATGAAAAGCTGAAGGCAGTTAGGGAACAATTCAAAGCCAAGTCTGAAGGCCAGAGGGACTCTGGGAAAGAGGCCTGTATCCACTCCATTCAGAGTAGAAACAGCAGAAGACCAAACTATGGTTTTAATAGGCTTGCCTAGCTTCAAAGATGATTATCATTACGTAAGATCAGAGCACTGGTTGGGAAAACATGGAACTCTTGTGCATGGGATGGAGACATGTGGGTGGACGCCTCCAAATATTTTGAGCCTTCAAACTCTTCTAAGCCCTCAGAGCCTGCAGAGGTGGCTCACCCTTCCCTGTTATGATCCAGAACTCCCTATATGGGACAACATCACAGAGTTCTGTCCCCATGAGCTAAGGAGGGCTTCTCAGGATCCTCAGTTTCTTGCCTGGTTGCCAGACCAATCACTAGAGGTAAGTCACAACATTACCAAGCCAAGAATGTTATGAGCTGGAAAGAGACTGTACCTCCCGCAAATTGTGAAAAATTAGCCCCCATGTACTAGAAGGAAGGAACTGGATTTTGAAGACACTTGATCAAGGAGGCAGGATAAAGGAGAGCAAAGGAACCTGAGGGCATTTTCTCAGGATGTGGGACATAATGCTTGGCAAAGACCCTAGAGGATGACACAAACGTGCTGCTTGGGTGGTTCAACAAGCCTGGAGATAGGTCCATGCCAGGTGGAGCTGAAACAAAACAGTTTTTTAAAGGCTCCAGGAAGTGAATATGCTGGAGAGGATATTTTATGGAGATCAGAAGACCCATCAGAGGATTATGTTGCAGAGGGAGGTCTGGAGAACACAGCATTCACCAAGCCACTGGGAAATTAGCTGACGACTTTCCTCTGCAGGCCACAACTGATGGTGTGAAAGGCTGTTGTGGAGTTGAATCCATGGAGAACGTGATGATGGGGTGAAACACTTGGGAAGCTTGTGAGGATACTTCTTAATACACTTAATCAAAAGAAAGCCAACGCAGGCCAGGTGCAGTGGCTCCCACCTGTAATCCCAGCACTTTGGGAGGCTAAGGTGAGTGGATCACTTGAGGTCAGGAGTTCAAGACCAGCCTGGCCAACATGGTGAAACCCCATCTCTACTAAAAATATAAAAATTAGCCAGGCGTGGTGGTGTGCACCTGTGGTCTCAGCTACTTGGGAGGGTGAGACAAGAGAATCGCTTGAATCTGGAAGGTGGAGGTTGCAGTGAGCTGAACTTGCACCATTGTGCTCCAGCCTGGGTGACAGAGTGAGACTCTGTATCAAAAACAAAAACAAAAACAAAACAAAAAAGCCAACACGGATGCCCAGGAGGCTGAGGGTGTTTGCTCTTTCAAATATTTGCAATCCCTTGTCTAGTACCTAGAGCCTGAGGCAGTTTTCAGACCTGGAGTCCCCCAGTAGAAAGGGTGGCCATGTTCCCAGGATGAAGGACCCAGCAATACCACACCAAGTCTATGATGGTAGAATTCCCATTGTTCTCCCCTAAAGGACATTTATTCAAGTGACTCTACTCTGGGGAAAAACTCTCAGACGTTTTGAAGATTATTGGATGCCCTGCAGGGATGGATGGAGGTAGGCATTGAGGTGTGCAATGGCTCAGATGTTCACTGGAGAAAGAACTTACTTGGCAGCTGCAAGGAGTGTGGGCAGCCGACAGCTTCCAGCTACAGCACCTAGAGGATCTGCTTGAGCTTCTGAGCCAAGACCACACTTTTTCTGGGCAGCTCCCAGCCAATAATGGCACCGTGGTGGTACCAAGGCCGTGTCTGTCCAGCACAGGAATCCTCTAGTGTGCAGTCTTTGCTCCAGAGCTTCCCACCACTTCGGCCAAATCCATCCATATCTGACCCACCAAAATCTGATGTTCTCTCTTGTCTATCTTGTTTTCTACCCGTTTTCCTTTTGTAAGTGTCAAATCTGCATCGTGATCTGGAGGCTTTCCATGCCTGGGCAATCTTCATATTTCCTCTTATGTTTTTACAAACATTATCCCCCCACCCCAAACCTCTTGCACTTCTAACTCAGCCTCATTATCTGCCTTCCTTTGGATGCAGCTGACATGATGCTCTGGTCTGCTGGGTTGTAGTCTGTTTCGGCACAGATGAGGCGGTCGGATGCGGTGAATGGCTTCGCAGAGGCTGGCTAACACATGGAAATGTTTATTTGCATTTAAAAAGTTGATTCACAAAGTAGTACCAGATTTTCTCATTACAGTATTTTAATGCAGGAGCTCTTACAGTTAAAATATTCTGGAAGTTGAGCAGGAAAACTACATTGAAGATAAATCTGAGTTAATTACAGTTGCACAAGTTTTGTTTTAAATGTAAGCATCTACCCTACTTCCTTCAACCAGAGTTAGGCCGGGGTTCTGTGAGTTGCACACAGACATTTCTTGCTTGTTATGGAAGTTGCTTTTTGTATTTCAGAAGCAGCTAAATTCTGGGCAACAAAGCCAAACTGGTCTCACATTTAGATTAAGCATCTTCTATGGCTGAGCCACTTCCTGTTGAATGTTTGATAGTCACCCAAAATTAAAGGCAGTGGTGGTTCCACTCTTCGCCTTCTGTTTCAACGCTCCCTTGCCTTTCTTATTTCCCAGTGCTATTTGTGGCACTGCAATCATATCTGTTTGCTAGGTTTAGGCAACAACAGCATCTTGGCTGCCACTTTAAAAAAAAAATTGAGATCATTGACAACAGCTCCATTCCTCTGACTTCGGGAGAGATCACATGGCTTCTCACCATGGCTGAGACAAGGGTGGGAGCGGGAAGGTCTTTCCGTTTCTTCATCCAGGCATTTAGTGAATAAACCCACTTCCTCAAAATAGCTTTTATCCACAGAACACAATCTTTTACCTAAGATTCTTTATTTGGTTTTCCATCATCCAGTCTTCTCTTTTTTTTCTCTTTTGAAGCTTGAAGCCCACGGACTTTGAGATTTGTTGCATCTTTATCCACAAATCTCCTCCCTTTAATAACTGGTCTTCTCAGGACTTAAATTTCAGCCAAACCAACAGCTTCAACACACCCAGCCCGTTTTTCTTCTTCGGATACTGAATATTACTAGACTGTTTTCCAGCCATTCTCATTTTATCAATATCTCCTTCAATCTTGAGAGTCCTTCTTAAGAACCATTTCCTTCTAAAGGTCTATTCTAACTGCCTCCCAATGATTTCTTCTTCTTCAGTCATGATCTTAATTCTTCCCTGGCCATGAGCTTGTTTGTACAAGTGTAAAGATAAATGGTGGCTGGCAGAATGCCTGTGCTTGAAAGAGACAACTGGCATATTTGCCAATTTCTTCTGTCTTATAGAACTGTGATCAGACTACCCTACCTTCATTACAATCACAAATGTGTGAGAATGAAGGAGAGGCCAGGGATGCCTGTAATATTAGCATTTCAGGAGGTTGAGAGGGGAGGATTCCTTGAGCCCAGAAGTTTGAGACCAGCCTGGGCAATGAGCAAGCAGTTCAATGAGAGATGAGCAGGTGGGAAGACTATCACTACTACTTCAGAGGAAACCCTGTCTCTACAAATAATACAAAAAATTAGCCTGGCTGAGTGTATGCCTGTGGTCCCAGCTACTCAGGAGGCTGAAGTGGGAGGATCATCTGAACCCAAGAGGTGGAGGCTTCAGTGAGCCCTAATTGCATCACTGCACCTCAGCCTGGGTGACAGTGAAACCCAATCTCAAAAAAAAAAAAAAAAAAAAAAAAAAAAAGAATAAAGGAGAATATTCAAAATCACCATCTGAAATTTGAGGACGAAGGAACGAATTTGGCTACTTTGTGATTCTTATATAGTTGTTTGCTGTCAGAGCTAAGGGTTTTACCTGAGTTAACAAATAACTATGCTATGAGTAACAAAAATGCTGAGCTGAAGACTTGCTAATACTTTTCCTAGTATTAGCTGGTTTCCCCTGAGTTAGAACATACCTATGAGAACACAGGGGGAGATCTCTCCAAATGTAACGGACACCAGGCTGTTTGTGTAGAACTGTTTACCTATCACCCTCTGAGCCAGACATCTGACATCTTTGTTGCCTTTTTGTTTCTAGGTCTTGGTACTCTTGACATGTTTATTCCTTGATTTTAATTCTTGGCCTTTGTTGCATTTAATACCCTTTAGTTCTTTAAACCAGAATTGTCTGGAAGGCAACTGAAAGTTAAACAGAGATAAAGGAAATCCAGATCACAGTATATTCCTCATAGTTCTAACATCGGCATTTCGGGAACAGAAGGCAAACGTTTTAAATGTTTCGTCGACTGCAATTAAATGAAATGGTCAACTATTCATCGTTAGACAGTTCAGGGATGTATGTCTGCGATTCACACATTTCCTCTCCTAGCTTGTTCTTTCAATAAAGAGGTCACAATGAGAGTGACTTTTAGCCTAAATAGTAAACAGCTACCTTTGCCTTTATGTCTCTTGTAATAATTGTTGTGTTGGGCAAGGATTAAATGTGATATGTGCGTTGTGATCTGTTTCAGAACAGGAGAGGAAATGTGTTGGTCTTCCCCAGAATCACCTCTGTGAGCCCCTTAAGACTCTAGTAGACAGAGCACTGAACAGCATCCCTCAGAGAACGGTTTTAGCTGGCAATCTGCCTTCTCACCATCTAGATTATAGAGTGGATCTATGTTTTGCAGCTTTTAGGCTCCAGACCTTTTTTTTTTTTTTTTCCAGTCTCAACCCCTAAATCCTAATGAGACCAAATTCTCCATTGTTTTTATAAGTGTGTAGAAGCTATTCCAAAACTTTTAGATTTCATTGACTAGTAAATTTCCAAAAGATATTTTTGAAGCCTTGCTTAAAGTTTTTAATATTTTTATTTTCTCAAGTAAAAACAGTTTTTAAAAAGAGATTGTCAAACCGATATTTTTTCTAGAAATATTTACTGTGGCAGATACTCCCCTCTCTTTCCTTTTTGGCAAAACTTCAGTTTCACGTGGGAGTTTATCCCTCTCCTGTACGAGTTAAAGTTAAATCTTGACAAGTCGAAACCTATAAGTCAATATCCTTGACAGCGACTGGCTTAAGGGGAGGCACAAGATCCTTTTCTGGACTACTGTGTACACGGGAAGGTCTGTTAGGGGTTTATGCTGCTCTGTTTCCATTTGTCCTGCTCCAGCCAGAATTCATCTGTCTTTTTCTGCTTTTCTCTGTGCCCCAGGAGGCTGACCTCTAAGGTTTGGACTGTGAAGTCTTCCTTGTCCTCTGGTGTTCCTCTGGATTTGGCTAATGGAGGCATTGCGAGGAGGACGGAGTATTCACGACTCGACCTCAGACTCCTTTCCTTCTGGCTGCGATCCGGACAGTAGCTGCGTTTCTCTAAGGCACAGCTCTGGTGTCAGGCAAGCTCTCTTCCTCAGCTACAGCTCTCTTTATGGAGGGTGGAAACTTCTTTTTTTCTTTCTCCTTCAGGACCGGAAGTAGGGAGACTCCACTATAATCCTTGGCAGCTCACCTTTCTTCCTTGGTTCTCTTAACTTTGCCTGCTTGCAGTCTTTAAACAGCCAGGTACAGTGGTTCATGCCTGTAATCCCAGCAGTTTGGGGGGCTGAGGCAGGAGGATCACTTGAGTCCAGGAGTTCGAGACCAGCCTGGGCAACAAAATGAGACCCCTGTTTTTACAAAAAATAAAACAATTAGCCAGGTATGATGGCAAATGCCTGTGGTCCCGTGGGAGGCTGAGGCAGGAGGAGGATGGTTTGAGCCCAGGAGGTTGAGGCTGCAGTGAGCTGTGTTTGTGCCACTGCACTCCAACCTGGGCAACAGAGAAAAATAATAATATCTCAATAATAATAATAATAATAAAAGGAAGAAACTTGCTCCTTGTGATATATGGGGCAAGATGTTTTGACCCTTCCTTTTTTCTGGGCTTTGGGTCTTTAAGGCATTCACTTAGCCTCTCTGGGTTACCAGAGTTGTGATCTCTAGCACTGAGGTGATTAATTCTGTTCTGCTCACCTCTCAGGGTCAGACAGGATCAAATGATACAGATGACAGCATGTTGTGACACACAGCCTTCCACACTAGTGCAAGGTATCACTGAGGTTCTACTCTGATGTGTGACCCAGTTGCACAATCACCAGGCACTGTGAGTGCTATGGCCAGCACCCCCCTGAAGAGGAAGGCTGGAACAAGATGCAATCCTACCCCTGGGTAGCTTCATTTGGCTGAAAAAAAATCACTTACCCAAGGCTGTGTGCCTAGACTGTGCTGAGAAGCCAGGGGAAACAGAGAGATGTCTCAACCAGGGCATTTACAAACTGATGCCTGGGAACACCATCAGACTTAACAAAGGACACTTAGTTTAATGTATTTGCTAACATAGCCACCTGGCAGTTCAAAATGAAGTCACGTTTGTTTAAGAAAATTATAAATAAATGTGTTTTTGATTCAAGTTCGTCTTATTGACCCCTCCTCCTAAGTGTTTCTGAAATCTGCCCCCTTCTCTCCATCACCACCACAGCTTTATTCCAGGCCTGCCTTGCCTCTCGTGTCCATCAGACTCTCAGCCTCCCACTTGGTCTCTTTTGTTCCAATTTCTTTCCTCCAGCAACCTACTGTCCACACCCACCTCACATCTTCTCTGCCTCTAGTCAGATCCTGTCACTTCCCTGCTTAGCATCTTCTGGTATTTCTCCATTCTTCCTCCTTCTATGTTGCACTGAGACTTCCAGCCTCCCCAAGGCTGGACGGGGTTGCTCCTGTGTGCTTGGTGGGCATGCTCACCCACCTTGACCCACCTTCCCTCCTTGATCTCACCTGGTGGCCTCACATCACACTTCTTTGAGGAGGGAGAATGCTCTCAAACTCCCACTAAATCTTCTCATCAAAACTGCTGACTTGAGGCTTGCACAAGAAAGTGAAACAGGATATGGAAAAGAATTATCACAGACCCCCACTAGACGTCAACCAGGTGTCTTTTTTTTTTCTCTCTCTTTGAGACTGAGTCTTGCTCTGTTTCCTAAGCTGGAGTGCAATGGCATGATCTTGGCTCACTGTAACCTCTATGTGTCAGGTTCAAGTGATTCTTGATTCTCGTGCCTCAGCCTCCTGAGTAGGAGTAGCTGGGACTACAGGCACCTGCTACCACACCCACTTAATTTTTCTATTTTTAGTAGAGGTGGGGTTTTGCTGTTTTGGCCAGACTGGTCACCAACTCTTGACCTCAAGTGATCCATCTGCCTTGGCTTCCCAAAGTGCTGGGATTACAGGTGTGAGCCACTGCGCCTGGCCCATCTCCTGCTAAACCTATAATCATCTCCCTCCACTGTTTTCTCTTTCTTCCCTCCAGGTACAATTGTCACGCATCCCTCCCTTGTCTAAGGCCAGTCCCTACGCTCATGCCGTGCACATGATCCCTGAACCATCTCAGGGACTTCCTCCTTTTATTATCGCCTCTAACTCCAACCTCATCAAGCTCCCCTTTTCTTCTGGATAATTCCCATCAGCATGCAAACATTCTGAATGTTTTTCCTTGGTCCTTTATAGGATGTCTAGCTATCATTCCATTTGTCTGCTTTTTATGCCTAAAATTCATGGAAGAGTCAGCCGGGCATGCCGTCTCACATCCTGACCTCTTCTCCTTGTCAGCCGGGTTCCCCTTCCGCTGCTTGATGGTAACTCCTGCTCCAGGTAATCAGTGACCTCCTCATTGCCACACTCAGGGCTCAGCTTTCTTTCTTTCCTTTCTTTCTTTTTTCTTTTTCTTTTTTTTTTTTTTTTTGAGACAGAGTCTCACTCTGTTGCTCAGGCTGGAGTGCAATGATATGATCTCAGTTCACTGTAACCTCCACCTTCCAAGTTCAAGTGATCCTCCTGCCTCAGCCTCCTGAGTAGCTGGGATTACAGGCATGTGCCACCATGCCTGCTAATTTTTGTATTTCTAGTAGAGTCGAGGTTTTGCCACGTTGGTCAGGCTGGTCTCAAACTCCTGACCTCAAGTGATCTGCCCGTCTTGGCCTCCCAAAGTGCTGGGATTACAGGCGTGAGCCACTGTGTCCGGCCTAAGCTTTGTGCCTTCATCTTGCTCCTTGCTCAAGGGCAGTCACCACCTCCCCTGGGTTTCTTTGTCTTTCCCAGTTCCTTCTCTGGCTCCTCCTCCCCTCCTAACACAGCTATACGACTGTGTTCCTGAGCCTTCCTCTGCTCTTGCCACACTCTCTGTGGGTGGTCCCAACTTGACCCATGGCTTTAAATAGCATTTATTTGCTGGTGATTCCTAAATTTATAGCCTTAGCTCAGACCACTGCTTCTTTCAACTTCAGACTTGTGTATCCAACCACCCTCTCTCCACTCCCATGTAGCAATTTCACAAGTATCCCAAAGTTAATATGTCCCGAAATGAACTCTTGATTCCTGCCACTTCAATCTATTTCTCTCCTGTCTTCCCTGTCTCAATAAATCACACCTTCATCCACCTGTGGCTCCATTCAGAACCCAGGATGGCCTACATGTCTTTTCCTTATACTTACCTTCATAGCCAAGTTGTCAGAAATTCCAGACTATTCTACCTCTAAAACACATCCTGAATCAGTCTACCTATTCCCTCCTCTCTCTCTCACTATAGTTCAAGCCACCACCAGTTTTCTCGTCTCCTTCTTCTTCTTTTTTTTTTTTTTTTTTGACATGGTCTTGCTCTATTGCCCAGGCTGGAGTGCAGTGGCACAATCATAGCTAACTGTAGCCTCCACTTCCTGGGCTCAAATGATCCTCCCACCTCAGCCTCCCAGGCAGCTAGGACTATAGGCCACACTACTATGCTTAGTTAATCTTTAAAAAACTTTTTTGTAGAGACAAAGTCTTGCTATGTTACCCAGGCTGGTCTCAAACTACTGTCCTGAAGTGATCTTCCTGCCCTGGCTTCCCAAAATGCTGAGATTACAGGTGTCAGCTACCATGCCCAGCTCACCGTCAGCTTCTTAAGTGGCTCCCCTGATTCCACTTGTGGAATGCTTTGATCTCTTCCTATGCAGGAGCCAGGGAAAGTGTGATGCCTGTATGAATCCTTCAGTGGCTCCCCATTGCCCAGCTCATAGGGCCCTACTTGGTTTGGCCCCTGCCTTTCTTTAAGCCCTCCTTCTCTCCCCATGTCTCTGCCCTCCTCTTCCCATAACCCGTGGCTGGCCCTCCTCATATCTGTCTGTTTCACTGATGAATACTCGGTCTCTGGTAACTGCCCCAGCACAGAGGCTGTGCAAATCAATATTTGTTTTGTGCAAAGAAATATTTGAATTTATTGCTAGGTGCTAGATCCTAGAGTAACTAAGATGAACTAAAGAAAGTCCCCACCAAACAGGAGCTATTAGTTAAGTCAATGGCACAAATGTGTACACAGAGAATATTTACAATTCATTGTGATGGGGTGAATACGAGGGGAAGCCAAGGAAAGGCTTCTCAGGAAAGGAACACTTGAACACAGTTGATGAACCTCCCCATAAATCTAAAACATCGCATAAAAACAATTTCAGGAAATCAAATGGAAAAATATGCTAAAATATCAATATTAGTATTCCTGGCTTTTAGCTTGGTGGAAGGTTTTTTTCTTCCCTATTTTGATATTTCCAAATATTCTAACAGGAACTATAAAAATACTTAGCTTTTTATGATTAAAAAAAGTTAAAAAAAAAAACCTGGAGGAAATAGTTCTTCACACACACACACACACACACACACACACACTAGAATAAAAACAAATGGAAACAAACGAAAACCCCTGAGTAATGCAAACACACACCACACATTGATATTATAAAACAAGACACACTGGGATATCTCACTACGCATTTTCTCATGTGTTTCTGGAAGTCAGCTACAGGTACTGGAAATAAAGCTGCTTCTCGAAATAAATTTTCCAAAAACAACAAAAAAATTGAAGAAGAAAAGGAGAAAAAGGATGAGAAATGTTGAAATCTTTTTACTGAGTTTATGAGTTGAGTGGGTAGCAGGGAAAGGCTGGGCTGGGAGGGAATGGGGAGGAAAGAAAATAGGATTTGTTGGTGATGTTCCACTCGTAAAAGCCAGTGGATATTTTTACAGGTACCAGCCAGTCCTTCCTGAAAATCCTCTAATGGCGACAGGCTGTGACATGGCAATAGGAAGATAAACGCTTTTCTGAAGAGTAATTTTAGTGCCGTGTGGAAAATGTGAAGGGGAAAAAAACGATGGAATGGAAAATCCATCCATGGGCCAACCCACACCACAGAAGCGCTGGGGACCTTGTGTGTCCTAATTAGCCCCTACACCGGGAACAGCAGCCCCAGCAGAGGCCTCTCCCTGGGCAAATGCCCTCGTCCTTTGTGGGGGCAGCCTGGGTGAAGAGCATTCATTTACTCCACATGCCCTGAGTGTGGCTATCAATTTGAGGGTGCAGAAGAGTTGCAAAGTATAAAAAGCTACCAAGCAGTGACCTTTTCCCCTTATTCTACAATGTAAGTCTATTTTCCATAATGGGTATTTAGATGTCAGTGAATGGAGCATTCCCAAGGCAGGCAGTGTTGCAGGAAAGCTGCTAGTAATCTCGAATCTCTCTCCCACTCTGCTTCTTTTTCTACCCTAGTCAACCCTTCTGCAATCACGATGAAGTTCACGCAGATCTCACCAAGACTCACGCCTCTTCCTTTTGCATTCTCTCCGTGCTGAGATGATCCTTATGTAGCACTCTTTTGAAGTTCAGAATTTTACCATGCTCCTATGGCAAGCTTTAGGGTTTCCAGTGCCCGAGCACCACCCAGCTGGCAGAAGCTAAAAAAAGACGGCGTCATGAGATAAGCCCTGCTTGTCTGTGGGGGATTCATAGCTTTCTCCCGTCTTCTTTACTCATACAGCTTCTCTTCCAAGTCAGAGACTTTGAAATGATAGGAAATTCTGAAGATTTCCTGAGAGCTCTGTACTGAGACATCTTTAAACATCTAAGAGAAACATGGGCAACTGTAATTTCCTTCCTAGAACCAGCTCACTAGATGATACAGTTCTGTTTTAATGAGGGCAGCTGATGGCTGAAAATAAGAATCACACCCCGTGTTCAGATCATTGCCATTTTATGTTTTGAGGTACCACTGACCCTTGAGCATCCTGAAGGTGAGGGGTGCTACGCATACTCCTGCATACTCCAAAATCTGTGTATACTTTTTGCCTTCCCAAAAACTTAATGACTCATAGCCTGCTATTGACTAGAAACCTTATCCATAAGATAAACCCTTGATTAACACACATTTTGTATGTTCTATGTATTCTGTACTGTATTCTAACAATAAAGTAAGTTAGAGAAAAGGAAATGTTATTATGAAAATTATAAGGAAGAGAAAATGTATTTGTTATTCATTAAGTGGGAGTGGATCATCATAAAGGTCTTCATTCTACTTTTCTCTGTGTTGAGTGGGCTGGGGAGGAGGAGAGAGAGGAGAGGTTGGTCTCGGGGGTGGCAGGGGTGGAAGAAAATCCACGTGTAAGTGGAAACCTGCAGTTCAAGAGTCAACCATATATTTTTTTTCCAGTAAAAGGAACTTTCTACTCCCACACAGGCAGTCATTGAGTTCTAATGGTTGACATTTAAAACACAAGAACAGTAAGATCTACAGGAATAATTTCACATTTAATTTAAAACAGGAGACAATCCAAAAGGACTTAGCATAAAGGAGATGGTTCCTGGTCCAGTCTTAAGCCACCTGCTGTGATATGTCCAAAGTCCGTGTTCGGTCCTGATACTCCAGGCAATAACTGGGAATGTTTACTTCTCTTGTCTTTAATCCTTAGCCTAAGAGTTTGTCTGTTTCTTAGTTTTAATTGTTGTCTTTTGAGGGGTTTCAATCAGGTCTGGTTGGATGTAGAATTAAGTTGGAACCTGGTGTGAAGGAGTTTACTTTATTTCTTTTGCTATAATTGAAAACGGTAGCCAGGCCTAAGGGATTGCTAACAGGATTGCTAATTTGACACCATTATATTCGGGTTAACACTTAAGCGTGAGTTCAACAAATGGAAAGCAACAATTGCAAGGATGTAATTCTAAAGAGGAACATGATGTTAAATAATCTGGCTTATAAAATCATACCACTGCATTTTCCAATTAATGTCTCTTCATGGTCACCTTCCCACATGGCTTTACCCCTGTGTTCACAGGACAGTGGGTGTGTTTGATTCTACCTCCTGGGAGGACCTGCAAGAGAACCAAAAGACAGAGGCCCATAAAGACAGAGGTGTTCCTTCTCATTCCTTTGTTTGTTTATTTGAGACAGGGTCTCACTCTGTTGCCCAGACCAGAGTACAGTGGTGCAGTCACTGCTTACTGCAGCCTCAAACACCTGGGCTCAAGCACTCCTCCCACTTCGGTCTCTCAAAGTACCTGGGACCGCAGGCAGGCATCACGATGCCTGGCTTATTTTTAAATTTGTTGTGGAGATGGGAGTCTCACTATATTGCCCAGGCTGGTCTCAAACTCCTGACCTCAAGTGCTTCTCCCACCTGGGCCTCCCAGTGTTGGAATGACAGGCATGAGCCACCACACCATGCCCCCTCTCATTCTCATCTTGGGACATCTTCAGGGTTCCATTTTGCTTCTAAAATCCTTCCTCCTCTCCAATCCTGGGATGTCCACTTCCTGCAGGGAGAGACCAACTCCCACCCTGGACTTCGAACACTCTTACCCCCAGTCCTCAGTAGGACCAGCATCAGGCTCTAACAGATTAAGCCCTATGGCCACACAAAAGGCAGACACCCCCATCAGAGGACAGAGGAATTATGTTGTCATATGAAACTTTCCTATTTTCCAGAGTGTGACACGCAGATTTTTAAAACAGAAATCAGGAAATGGGGAAATTATATAGCTATGCGTATGTGACTGTATCTTACCTAGACATCAGTTTGCCCTTTGCTTGTGGTAAAATAATATGGACGATATTGTTTTGAGGGGTCACTGAGATTTTCAGACTCTCTGAACAGACCGTTGAGAGAGTCTGAAATGGTTTCCTTGGTGAAACCATTTCTTAGCAGATTAGTTTCTTTATAAATTATGAAAACATGGCACCTAATGATGACCTCAACACAAATAAAATGATGAGACCCAGGCTGCCGTGGACCTCAGAGGTTCTAGGGAGGTCTGTTCTCATGACCGTATGCATTTGAGTTTGACCTAAAGATAACAAAAATGCACTTCAAAATATTAGGCTGCAGTTGGTTCACTGATCAAAAGGAGGAGGGAGTTGTTTTGAAGGTTTCGTTCTGGCTTATACCATGGTGGCATTGCACATCCCCTCAGACCTGTTCCTTTGTATCCTTAGCCAACATATTCAGAAACGGAAAGGGTCTGTTGCCTGAAAAGAGAGCAACAAAGCCCTCCAAGCTGGAGTAAATCTGACACCAAAACAGATTGCAGCAATAATAAGAAAAAAAATTCATTAAGCCAGACATGTTTGAAATATAGGGACTCCCTGTGGAACCGCAATGAAGACAGATCAGACACAAAAGCATTCACTGTCTCCATTGTAAAATCAAAGCTCCAGTTTATGGGGCGACTTTGAACATAGCTGAAGTAATAGGTTCATTATTCTGCCTAATCCCCACTTTTCACTGTGAAGCAATGTTAAAATGTTAGGATTCTTTGGAGATATGAATGAACAAATACTGAGTTTCCATGAAATTTTTAGGGACATGTTTTATTTTCCCCAATAAAAAATTCACCTATTTCTTTAATGTGGTTAATCTCAAACGTGTTCCCATAGAAGCAACTGATGATTAGACAGCAAAGTCAAACAGTTATTTTTAAGAATATGTGCTATGACCCAGAATTGGTGCGTAACTTTAGCTACAGATATAGAATCTAAAAATGGGAACCTCCATAGAATCTGGCAGGAAGAAAGTGGTACTTGGGCTGAAAGGGGTCCAAAAATGAGTGTCATTAAATTTTCACTACACTGTAAAATAATGTGGTTTTGAAAGATCATTTAAAAATTTCTCGAAAATCTTAGTTTACACAAAAATTTGATAAGTAAATAATGTTTGTAACAGTTTGATGGGAATAGGGTGGGAAAAAACTTGGCCAAATTGGACTTTCCTTTGAAAGAATCTTTAGAATTAAAATATTACGACTAATGATGACATAATATGTTGGCAGAAGGAAGATACGTTGGAATGATCTTAAAATGAGCAGTTCAAGGTAATTCTTGGCGGTCTTATGATCATGGACATGGGTTTATTAAAAATCATTCTTGCAATTATTATAAGGAAAATCATAACCTCAAATATCAGACATTCTAAATTTAAACATTTCTTTTTATAGGTTTCTGTAATAAATTGTTAATGTAGTGCTCCTTAAATAATTGATTATTAAAAATGGCCCTGGGTTATACAATAAGAATAAATGTAATATCATTTTAAATAATCTTTGAGGGATTATTATTCAAGATATTTAGTTTTATCAACACAGAACCCTCTAAAGACTTGCAGGGCAGACATATTTCCTTTTTGCAAATTTAAGAAGTGTAAGCTTTTGCCTTGCCTAACGCTGAGAACCGCTGGAGTGAGTAGCCAGCTCTTCTGTCCTCTGGATTAATGGCCACTGTGTTTTGGTGATTGAGGAAGATGCTTTTGCTTCTGGGTTGCTCTTGAATGAGACCTAAAGCTTTAAAAATAGTCTTGGCTTAGTTTCAGGTTAAAAAAATAATGCATCATCACCCCTTGCCATTCCATAGTGAATGAATGCACTACAAGTCTTCACTTAACTTTGTTATTATTTTAAATTACAACATTTTTTAAGAGACAGACAGGGTCTTGCTCTGTTGCTCAGGCTGGAGTGCAGTGGTGCAATCCTAGCTCACTGCAGCCTCCACCTCCTGGGCTTAAGTGATCCTTGACCTTAGCCTCCCGAGTAGCTGGGACTATAGGTGTGCGCCATCGTGCCTGGCTAATTTTTTTTTCCTTTTTGTAGATTCAGGAACTTGCTATGTTGCCCAGGCTGGTCTTGAATTTTTGATCTCAAGCAGTCCTCTTGCCGTGGCCTCCCAAAGCTCTGAGATTATAGGAGTAAGCCACCGTGTCTGGCCCTAATTATTCATTTTAATATATAAAATCTAGGGCCGTTTTGTGTCCTATCTGTGGAATTTCCTCGTTCTTTTGGGGAATTGTCTTTCATTTAAAGAGGTTTTGTCTAATAGGCAATGGGATATCTACAAGTACGGAGTTTGGGAGAAAGGTAAGGTGAGGATGTTATTTTGGGAGTCCCCAGCATGGAATCAGACATCTAGGGTGTGAAGATGGATGGAAAAGGAAAGCTGAGGTCTGAGAACTAGTAGTGTCAGTGTAGAGCACTGATGTGGTAAAGCTGTCGTCTAGTGATGCAGAGTGTAGAGCAGGGCTTCCTTCCCAGCTGCACAGCAGTTTGAAATCACATAGCCTTGGAAGCCAAACTTAGGAAGTGTTCAGGAGAGGTGGATTGTTCAGCCGTGCCAAGCACAGCGGATGCAACAGATAAGACAACACTGGCCATTCATTTTGTCAGTAGTGAGGTCATGTTGATCTTGACAAGGCAGTTTCTGTGGACGAGTGAAGATGAAAGTCTAAATGGAATTTTTTTTTTTAAATTTGTATTTTTTGAGACAGGGTCTCACTCTGTCACCCAGATTGGAGTGCAGTGGCATGAATGCAGCTCACTGCAGCCTCGACCTCCCGGGCTCAAGTGATCCTCTTGCCTGGGCCTACCAAAGTGCTAGGATTACAGGCGTGAACCACTGCACCCAGCCTAAAAAATGTTTTGAACGGGGTGCCAGCATTAAGAAATTGGGAGGTTTTTAATTAAATCATCTGGATTTCTGGCTTCTTTTGACATCATTGGGTTCATTGCTAAAGAAGAGTAGCCGGTTGGGGTCCACGAGGGTCCTTCCCTCTGGGGCTTCTCAGTTTGACTCATTCCTCAGCTGGCCTCTCTGTTACCTGCGTGGTGCACTCAGCCTCAGCTTCTGGATTGTTCCGGAACTTCCAGTGCTCTTCTCTTACGTGTTCCCGGTCAGGCCTCTGTGGACGGTGTCAGAGGCCGTCACTGCCCTAGTGTAGGGATCAAAATCTCCATTATACATTTTTCCTTTGGTGCCCAGTGCCTCCTTGTTTCCTGCAATAAGACAACATTTGGAAACCTGGTTTCTGATTAGAGCTCAGCTTTATTTTGAAATCTCTCTCTTTTCTGAATTCTTCTCACTTTTCTGAGTCTCAGCGTCCTTATTTGTAGAATACATTATCTGGACAGATGAGCTGTGAGGTCGTGGACTGTCTGTGGTTATGGTGAATTTATTCTGAAACGTGTCTGCGTGTTATGTGTCCCTTAGCTGAGGGGTACAGGGCCAGTGCGGAGGGTACTCTTTTTAGCAGGAGCCTTGCCTGACATGGGAGATAATGGCCTATTTCCCTTCTGTCAAATCGAAGCCTAGGGAATTTCTGAAATACTGGAACCCACTCCATTGGCTTATGGCTCCATGTAAGCTGTAAAACACACACTCAACACCTGATACTTTTCATTATGATGAAAGGACTCTCAAGTGCAAGTGACAGAGAATGTTGATCTATGGTTAGGGGCGTAACACGTGCTTGACTGTCTTCAGAAGAGTTTTGCCCGGTTGTGGCTTTAACTTGACATCCAGACAACAAAGCTCCCTGATCACATTTAATTAGAAAATTTAATAACCCCCGTGTTGAGTATTTTTGCTGCCCCCACAGGTTAACCTTTAACAAATGAAGCTTTCGTCACCACACAGCCTCAGGAATGTCCTCTCTGTGATGAATGTGTCTAAATTTGTGTGGACATGAGGACTCTGAAGGATGGAAGAGTCCCATTGTGTGTGGAAAAGTTCCTAGGGAGCCAGCTCTAGTGGAATCGATGTTACCAAGACACTAGGAAAGACTTCCTAGGCCCACAGCCCCTAATCACACTCATGCACACTAAATGACAACATCTAGAAGACACCCATTTCTCCAGCTACTTAAATACCAGACACACATAAGCAGCCCAATAATTTCCCCAAGATTTTTAAATAAATGGTCATCTATATAAAAATGGAATGATGGGCCGGGTGTGGTAGCTCACACCTGTAATCTCAGCACTTTAGGAGGCCAAGGTGGGAGGATTGCTTGAGCCTCGGAGTTTGAGACCAGCCTGGGTAACACAGCAAGACCCCATCTCTATTAAAGATTAAAAAAATTAGCTAGGCATGGTGATGTGTGCCTGTAGTCCCCACTACATGGGAGGCTGTGGTGGGAGGATTGCCTGAGCCCAGGTGTTCGAGGCTGCAGTGAGCTATGATTGTGCCACTGCACTCTAGCCTGAGTGATGGAGTGAGTCCCTGTCTCAAACAATAAAATTAAATAAAAATCGAACAATGGTTTACTGTGGGTCACAGCAGCACAGCGGTTGCTGGGACATGTTTGTGATGATGTAAGGGGACAGTTGGTGTTCTGTGGACAAGAAAAAAGTGTCAAAAAAAACTCTGTATTTCATTTTGTAAATATCTCATAAGCATTACGAAACAATGCTTATTTACTATTTAGCAGAAGATACTCTAGATGTACAAGCTTGAAGATAATTTGAAAAAACCGGTAACACTGTGGGATCTTTCCCAAGAGCTGTTGCATCACTGTTTCCTGGGGTTTAACTGGATAATATCACAACAAATCCTTCTATGTGATTTTGTCCTACTGCTCCCTGTACATCAGAGAAATTTTGATTTACAGTCATTTTTATTTATAATTATTAATGATGGCTTCAAAATGAAGATTTTTTGAGGCAATGAATGTGTAATGCACATTTCTATTCCTTTCAGGTTATGCTGGATAAGTACACAGCTTAAATTATGTTCAGTCTCTATTATTTAAGGTTTAATGTTGTAATTGTTTTTGTTCGTTTCTTTTCAGGTAAGCCTCGAATTGTATGACTGGCACACGATGATGGTAAGTACTTATTATACACCACGATGTATTTGTATGATATGTGATATATTTTTATTAAGTAAAAAAGTTTTCTAATATATATACACACATACACATGCATACATATGTGTACTTAACACTTAATTATTCTAATGAAACTTTACATTCCTTATTGTGTACTATACCTTATGTGCTCAAAGTGCCGTTTTGCATCCCTGGATCTGTTTGAAATCAAGATCTCTGGCTTGTAGATGTATTTTTAATTGGGAACAGATGAGCCCCTGGCCACCCGGGTGAATTATTTGGGACTGTGGTGTGTGCGCCTCGAACACTCTGCACCCTGTTTCTTCTGCTTCCCTAGGGAGGTGATTGGTGAGTCTTAGGGAGAGGCTAGGACAAAGATCTCGTGGCCTGGGGAGGACAGGTTATAGTTTAAGCTAACACCCTGTCCTTGTGTGCTAGGAGGTCACCAAGGAAGGAGGTGGCCTTGTCCCCCGGGGAGTTTGCACTTGCGTGCCTGTGGTTTGTCACGTACCCAAGGTGACTGGAGAGACTGGCTGGGTCCTGGAGCAGTCTCACCTTTTACATTTTAAGTTAATTATTACTTTTTGAAAGGAAGTTTCCCTTTGTTGTGCAGGCTAGCCTCAAACTCCTGGGCTCAAATGATCCTCTTGTCTCAAGTGATCCTCAGGCTGAGATGACAGTAGCTAGGTTGACAGGCATGAGCCGCTGTATTAGTCCATTTTCATACAGCTATGGAGAAACACCTGAGACTGGCAATTTACAAAGCAAAGGAGGTTTAATGGACTCACAGTTCCACGTGGCTGGGGAGGCCTCGCAATCATGGTGGAAGGTGAAAGAGGAGTAAAGTCATGTCTCACATAGTGGCAAGCAGGAGAGTGTGTGCAGGGGAACTGCCCTTTATAAAAACCATCAGATCCCATGAGACTTACTCACTACCACAAGAACAGCACGAGAAAAACCCAGCCCCATGATTCCATTACCTCCCACCGGGTCCCTTCCACGACATATGGGGATTATGGGAAGCATAATTCAAGATGAGATTTGGGTTGGAACACAGCCAAACTGTACCTGGCCAAGCCTACAGCACCCCGTCTTCCCAGGTGGTCTCCCATCCAAATACTAACCCGGCCCAAACCTGCTTAGCTTCTGCTTTCGGACGAGATGAGGTGCATTATCTTCAAGTTGTGGTATATGCACCATCAATTCTAGCTTCTACAAAATGTGCAGGGACATTGAATAGATCTTGTCCAAATCCCGATTTTTCTCTGTCAAGCATTGCCACATCCCACAGTAGGAATGGGTTAGAGAACATGGTAATGCCACAGTTCAACCACCCCAGAGTGACAGAAAAATGAGATGTGTGGAGATAAATACTACTGCAAAAGCTCTCCTGTTTCCTAAGCACTCAGCATTCTATAGCAGAATGGGCATCTATTCTGGACTCCAATGTTACCTTGCCTAGGACTTTGTGACTGTCAAGGTGTGACTACATGTATGTCCAGTTAACCACCAAAATAAGAACAAGGGCTTCTTCCAATCTCCGCTTCCTCTACTCAGAGGATGTGTGTGTGTGGGGAAAGATTGCCTGCTGAACTCCACACACCTTCGAACACCAACATCCCCCCAACTTTGCACTTGCTGTTTCAGGTCACTTAAGCCGATATTAACGTTCCTTCTCATTTATTCTCCTCCCTTTTTGATGTTAAAAAAAAAATTTCATTCCATTGTTTAAGGCCAGATGCCATGAATGAAGATTGCTGGTTAACAGTGAATATGTGGCCATGTGTGGTGGCTCACACCTATAATCCCAGCACTTTGGGAGGCCTAGGTAGGAGGATCACCTGAGGTCAGGAGTTTGAGACCAGTCTGGCCAACATGGTGAAACGCTGTTTCTACTAAAAATACAAAAACTAGCTGGACATGGTGGTGGGTGTCTACAGTCCCAGCTACTGGGGAGGCTGAGGCAGGAGAATCACTTGAAACTGGGAGGTGGAAGTTGCAGTGAGCGGAGATTGCACCACTGCACTCCAGCCTGGGCAACAGAATGAGACTCTGTCAAAAAACAAAAACAAAAACAAAACAAAACCAAAAAACAAAAAAACACCAAACAAAACCCAGGGAATATGCATGAAGGATAAGCTTTACTATCTTGTGATGAATAAAAGGAAATGTGTTCTGAAGGCATCAGGTGACTTATCTTTGAATCTCTGGGACACTGTCACAGAACTGTGGGGAGTTTAAGCCCAGACAGAATTGTCTGAGATTATTAAATGAAGCAGTCCCACATTCACGGTGACTCAGACTGTTAGCACTTCCTTTCTTCTGGGATCCAGCCTGTTGTGGCCTCTTTAGCGTCCGTGGTGACTGAGCAGAACACTGCCAAGTCCTTAGCAACCTATTCAGGAGCTCTGTGGGGATGGCCGGGGAGCCCCAGGTTTGCAAATGCAACTGCAAGTCAGCCTGGAAAGTCGGCACCACGGTGCCCCCTCCCTGCCCGGCTCCTTCCAAGAAATTCCCAGCTACCCTGCTGTTTATTAAACAGCTCAGTAAAGAAAGCACAAGGGGCAAAACAGCCATCCTAGATGAGCAGAAGGCATTCACAAGTTGCCAGAGTGATTTTGTCCGAGTGTTCGGCCTGGAGGTGGCTGAAAGAGGAATAATGAAACAGAACGGGCGGTCCAAAGGGACATGAAACACTGATGACACAGTGGGTATTTCTTTGTAGTTAGGCACTCTCTTTGCCAGCGTGAACACGCAACTTGAACTTACTCAACAGTTTAAAGTCAGGGATTCCAGAGACTTAGCTTCGGAATACCCACTGTTCAGGGACAATGCTGACATTTACAAGGCTGATGTGAAAGATCACATGTGTGAATGGAAATGCTTTATCTTTATGGATTTATCCTCTAATGATGCATGCTGCAAAGTAGTATCCTGAAGCAATGGAGATATTGAAATAAATAAAAAGTTATGAATAATTTTATACACACACACATCCAAAAGCAGCTGCATTTTTACAGATTAGCTATTTAACTGGTCAAGGGCAGTTAGGCTTAATTAAGGTGAACCTAGCCACTAAAGTTAATAAACTCTCCCATGGGAGCTATGAATCCAGAGGGTGAAAGGAAGTTGTCTGTTTAATAGCTAATTAAATGACTGGTGTTTTCCTACAGTATCATTTTCTGGGATTTGCAAGCTAACAAGAAGCCATCACTCTGATTTCTTTTCTTTTTTTTTTTTTTGAGATGGAATCTCACTCTGTCGCCCAGGCTGGAGTGCAGTGGAGTGATCTCGGCTCACTGCAACCTTCGCCTCCCTGGTTCAAGCGATTCTCCTGCTTCAGCCTTCTGAGTAGCTGGGATTACAGGTGCATGCCACCATACCCAGCTAATTTTTGTACTTTTAATAGGGATGGGGTTTCACCATGTTGGTCAAGCTGGTCTGAAACTCCTGACGTCATGATCTGCCCACCTCGGCCTCCCAAAGTACTGGGATTACAGGCATGAGCCACCGCACCTGGCCCAATTTCTTTTTTAATCAAGAAGATTTAAGACAATTTTTGCTTTGTAAAGCAACAAAAAAAATTCATATAGACTTTATGGAAGATTTGTTTGTTTTTTAAGAAAACCTTAACTATTATAAGTATTTCCCTAGTTGCCTGTAACCTAAAAAGTCAAGACATTTGCTATTGGATTAACAATGCTTGACTGACTCACATATTGATTTTGAGTTATTATTTCAGCTAAGATGAAAGAAAGTTTCATAAAGAGAGCAGTGAAAACCCAGGTCCCTTGGCCCCCAGGGTGGTTTTGTGGTAATACGTTAAGAGGTTAGGGAGCTTTAATCAGTGACTTTGGCATCTTCACTCAGTATATGAAAGAATTATGAAGGTTCCTTAGGTACCGGACTTCCTACTAAGGAGGGAGCTTATAACTCAAAAACTTAAGGATTTAAGTGCATTGACTAAAATTCAGTTGTGAGAGAACAAGGGAGAATTCTTGTTTGAGAATTCTCTGCATAATCATTTGACAATCTGTATAAGACTTTCTTATAATACTTTACTGAGGTAAATTTAAATATAGTGAAGTGAAAAAATCTAAGGTAAAAAATGTGATGACTTTTATATATATGCTTACAGCCACGTGACCACCGCAGTTCCATGTTCCTCAGGTGAGTGAGATTCTAGTCTTTAAGAGGTTTTTGTTTTGCTTTGCTTTGCTTTTTTACTTTTTCTTTCTTTCTTTTAAACAGCCTGGCACTTAAAGTGAGCCAACTATTTCACCAGGAATACTCAGGTATAGAACCAGTTATTGGGGCTGGGTGTGGTGGCTCATGCCTGTAATCCCAGCACGTTGGGAGGCTGGGCAGTTGGATCACCTTGGGTCAGGAGTTTGAGACAAGCCTGGCCAACATGGTGAAACCCTGTCTTTACTAAAAATGCAAAATTAGCCGAGTATGGTGGTGCATACTTGTAATCCCAGCTACTTGGGAAGTTGAGGCAGCAGAATTGCTGAAACCCGGGAGGCAGAGGTGGCAGTGAGCCGAGATCATGCCATTGCACTCCAGTCTGGGCAATAAGAATGAAACTCTGTCTTTAAAAGGAGAAGGAGGAGGAGGAGGAAGAGGAAGTAATAATGGTTTATTGGACTTGATTTTGGTAACTTCTTGAAGGATTTTGAAGGGTAATTTTGAGCATATGAAATTTTTGCAACAAGAAATTATTTTACTCCTTCCTAAGATAGGATTCCCCTATAGTCTCAGAACAAAGGAAGTTCTTTGAATAGACTATTTCAGCCTTAGGGAAACACACATTTTAGTACTTCATTTTATAGTGGGTGGGTAAAAATTTCATTATGGATATTCATCAGTTCTCTTAATTTAAAATCATAAATTAAAAATCCCTAATTTAAAAGTAGGGGTTTAATGTTTCCATTGTGGAAGGCTTTGGGATCTTGATGTTTGAGTTAGTTTCCTGACCCAAAGGCTTAGACAGTGGAAGCCTCTTTTTTTTTTTTTTTTTTCAGACGGAGTCTCACTGTGTCGCCAGGCTGGAGTGCAGTGGCGCGTTCTTGGCTCACTGCAACCTCCATCTCCCGGGTTCAAGCAATTCTTTCCCTAGTCTCCAGCATTCTTTAAAAACAGAATTACAGGAGATAATATATGCAGTGCCTGGCACACAACAGGGGGAAAGCAAATGTAAGCTCTTTTCTCCTCCCTCGCCATCCTTCTCCTTGATCCCACTTGTAAATGTCACAGCTGAATACAGGTAGCTGCGAATAGATCGAGATGTCGGATGGTGGAGAAGGGTGACTCTTGAGTTAAGGCAGAGACCAGGGTGAGGTGTCGGTGGAGAACATAGGTAGGTTCAGGGTCTAGCAGGTGAGTTGGGCTGGTGTCCTGAAATATAAGCCTTGTTGGCAAACACAGGCAATAGAAGGTCCAAGCGATGAGAGTTGATGTGAAGGACCAATGGATGTTGGGAAACAGTTGAGCATTGGAGATTAGTTGAGCACAGTCATTCCATTCAATTCAACAAACATTTGTGCAGTCTGTCCTATGTGCAACTAAATGCTCTAAGATTTCTGAGTTAGGCACAGTCTAGCATGTGGCAAGTATAACTGCTGACCTTGGGCAAAGACAATCAATCTCTGCTCTGGCTTGAATAATCTGGTTTGAATAGATAAGGATCACAATGAGCACTGTGTTCGGGGAGGCTACAGGATGGGGGATGACATTTCTGCACGTGCTGATGGTTGCAGCCAAAGACAGGGCTTCTGGGAGACCTGCGTTGTAAATGTTCCATCTGATTGGGCTGTTCCCATTTGTATCTGTCTCCCTCTGGTGCTAGATTTTTTTTTTTTTTGGTTTTATGTGTTTCTAAAACAGAATTCTGTCAATTTCATCTGAGGTCTTCAACTAGAGTTTGGGTTGGAAGGGGCATGCTGTGTAGAGTTTGGAGCACATGGGGCCTGCCAGCCCTATTAAGTTCTATTCTTTTGACTTGTGTATCTCCCCTTGCCCCAGCCCTGTTCCCCACCTGTGAGGCAGCCATTGACTTCCATACATTATGAAATATTATGCACATAAGAGAAAAGAGCTTCATTTTATTTTCTGTGTTTTCCATACTTCGTCAACAATGAAGCATGTTAGAAAAAGTAGAGCTGAAATAATCTTGTCAGGAATTGGCACTGGGTTTCTGGGAAACATAGCCTTAACCACCTCTTTTATTTAGTGTGTTTGTCTAGGAATTGAGAAAAGCTTGAGTGTTGGTTTATTTTCTGTTTCCAACTAAGAGTAATTTCATAAATACTAGAAATCTTGCAGGGAAAAAACCTATTTTCATAAAATGATTAATGCACTAGGCAAGAGAATTTGAATGAGTGGAGACTAGAATTGGATTACTTGATCTGTTTTTTGCTGCAGCATTTTTTTTTTATTTGGAAGCAATCCCCAAAGTTTGGAAATCTGTTTAGGTTATGAAACTCAGTATTCAGATGAATGTCACTTCTTCATTAAACAAAATAAAATACAATTTTGTGCCTTCTGAACTGAAGAGTGGTGTTCCCCATCTCTATGGAGTAGGGGATGAGGGCGGAACCTCCAGCCTATGAATATAGGATCTAACTGCACATACCTCTGTATGCTGAGGGGACTCCCAGTTATAAGGCTGATTTTTTCTTTTCTTTTTTTTTTTTTTGAGATGGAGTTTCACTCTGTTACCCAGGCCGGAGTGCAGTGGCTGATTTCGGCTCACTGCAACCTCTGTCTCCCGGGTTCAAGTGATTCCCCTGCCTCAGCCTACTGAGTAGCTGGGATTACAGGCACCCAACACCACGCCCACCTAATTTTTTTGTGTGTTTTTAGTAGAGACGTGGTTTCCCTATGTTGGCCAGGATGGTCTCAAACTCCTGACGTCGGGTGATCCTCCTGCCTTGGCCTCCCAAAGTGCTGGGATTCAGGTGTCAGTCACCGCGCTCAGCCTGATGTTGTTTTTTATGAGAAGAAACAATTTGCAAAGTCTGATTTAGGAACCAATTAGCTAAATTTAAGATCATGAAAACGAACCAGAAACAGAAGCCTGTGATAAACGACTTTCGCTATTGGGAGATGGACCCCTCACGTCCCATGGGACCTCCAATCAGCGCCCTTGAGAGAATCTCTAGGAAGCCTGAGAGTGAGCGAGGCCTGGGCCATTGGAGACCCCTCCCGGCCCCTGGCCTTCGTCCGCTTTGGGAGAGACCATCCTGTCCTGGAAACACGCTCCGCGGTGACGCCCCGGCGCAGGGTTGGCCTTCTGGAGTCTGTGTCTCTGGAAGCCGCATCCACATCCTGCTTCCCGGTCCACACTGAGTGAGGCCGGGAGAGGGTTTCCAGAGGCACTTCCGTTTCAGCTTGTTTCTATTTTAATGCCTGGAGACAATTAAAGACCAATGCCTGGTGCCAGTCTTTTTTTTTTTTTTTTTTTTTCCACAGTTCACGCTATTCTTAGAAACAGTTGAGCCAGTGGCAGCGGAGTCTGAAGGCTCTGGAATCCTTTCCTTCGTGTGGCAGCAACTTATTTTTCCTGCGGAGGCTCGGTGGTGCTTTTCTTGGGCTCAGGATTGCGGCTTGGATGGCTCATTCCCTGGGAGTGCACACACAGCCCTTTGGAAAGGCAGGAGCAGGACAAGGATCAGTGGCAGGCAAAGAGGCGAAAAAGCAGGACCAGGGTTTCATAGGCAACTGCTTTATTTACAGTTCCAAAAACGGTGCTCGTTCAACTATCCCGAACTTTTGTAGAAGTTCAAACCTGGAAACTGTAGTGATGAAAATGAGAGCTGTGTTTTAAAAAATTACTTTTAACTGTCTATGAAGCAAGTCTACGTTTTGGCAAAATGGGCTGCTTTTAATCTGGTCATGTGGGATTTTAAAAAAATTTTAATTCAGCTGGATTTTGCAAAGCCTTTGCATTGTATGACATGAGGTTATTTAAGGTATAGTTTTGTCTTCAAAGAGAAGAAATAAGACACATGCATGGATTTCTAGATTAAAAATGGGGAATGTTATTACCCAAAAGCATATATTAGAAAGTTCACTTGATGTGATGTTGAACTAGGAACATTCCAGAAGGAGTCTGCATGAAGCAGTGTTTGCTTTTGTATGTTTGAAATGCTCCATAATAAAAATGAAAAACTGTAAGAGCACAAGAAATAATAATGCAGATTATAAAGTAATTAAAATGAAGCAGAAATAAAACCCATAAGATGCAGCCTAAATAAATGATACTTTAAATCAAGCTTGTCCAACCCATGTCTTGCAGCCCAGGGCAGCTTTGAACGAAGCCCAACACAAATTCGTAAACTTTCTTAAAACATTATGACATTTTTTTAGCTCATCAGCTATAATTAGTGTTAGTGTATTTTACATGTGGCCCAAGACAATTTTTCTTCTTCCGACGTGGCCCAGGGAAGCCAAAAGACTGGATATCTCTGCTTTAAATAAACATTTACAGCCTCAATCACATGTATTAGAACATGAGAAAGACTGAAAAATTCGCCAGCTATGTGCTTGACACAGTACAACAGAAAAACAACAGCAAAGCAAGCAAAAGGAAGGCAGAAGAAGGAAGGAAACCATAAAGATAAGGAGAGCAATTAATGAGCTAGAAAACAAAGTAATAATGCAGAAAATCAACCCAACTAAAAGCCAGTTCCTTGAAAAGTGCTAAAGCCATCTCTGGCAAGAATGACCAAGGACACGGAGAAAAAGCATGAAAAAGAAACGGAACATAACTACCGACGAAGATTTTAAAGCCTGTAAGAGAATACTATGGATAAGTTCCCGACAATACATTTGGAAACAGAGAAACCAGACAATCTCCTAGAAAAATATTAATTACAAAAACGGATGAAAGAAAAAGCTAGAATATACCTATAATCAACAAAAGAAGTGAATCAAGTTAATAATCTACAGCCTTCCTTCCTGAGATGCCTCCCCCTCCAAAACACAGGCCAGACAGCCAAGTTTACAAAATCTTCAAAGAACAGATAAGCACTACTTTGTATAAACTTTTTCAAAGAACAGAAAAACGACAACTTCCCACATCATTGTGTATGCGTAACCTTGATAATAAAACTGAACAAGTAAAGTGAGGCAAAATTATAGGTCATTGTTAATTACGAATGTGAGTGTAATGATCTCAAATAAAATATTAGTAAACCAAATCTATCAAAATATTTAAATAATACATTTTTGATCAGTTAGTGTTTATCCTAATGTTGCAGGATGGTTTACATTAGGAAATCTTTTTCATGTAATTCACCACATCTGTACATTTAAAGATGTTCAAATGTTACTGCATATTGCTTACCATTCCATGCGTATGAAATACAAAAATATAGTCAGTTACTGCCTATCTCTGGTGATAGATAGTGAACGATAAAATGGGAATGCTCTAGCTGACACTAAAATATTTCCTTTCTCAAAAAATAAAAAGGTCACTAAAAGAAAGATTGGGTTAAGGATAACACTTCTTAGATCCAGTGGATGAATTATCATTGTTTTTCTTACTTTTTATGAATTGCTGATGTATTACACAACTAAACATGTTTAAGAGAAAAAGGCAAAATCTGAAACTTAGATGATATCCAGCACTGTTCTACTGAGATATTTCATTTATCTTCATTTATGCACTAAATGAGTTTTTTTTTTTAATTAAAATACAAAAATTAGCTGGATGGTGGCACATGCCTGTAATCCCAGCTACTTGGGAGGCTGAGGCAGGAGAATCGCCTGAACTTGGGAGGCGGAGGTTGCAGTGAGTTGAGATCGTGCTACTGCTGTAATAGACTATCTGATATAATAGATTATCTTCTCCATTTAAAACTTTTTCTTAACTAATCTTCTGCCCCACAGTTATTGATGAATCTCCATCCAGTGTTTGTCAAAACTAAAATTGATTCATTGACACCTTTCTGTCTGTCTCCTGCAACTCTCTCCTCACCCCTTAGCCAAGAACATTACCAGCCAAAGTTCTGCAATCGACAGGTTTGTTCGTAATTTGTATCCAGGGTATTTTTCTGCTCCCTCTCGCTAGTGTGGCCTCAGACCCTGGGTCCACCTTCATACTGACTTTCTTAGGACTTAGGAGGGAGAAATCATCCTCACCCTCGGGGCTAATGATGTTACCTTTGCTCAGCGACTCTAAAACAGAAAATAATCTTCTAGCCAAGATCAGAGGTCAGCTACCCATGGGGGCGGGAAGGCAGCAGAAGGAACACCGTAATTGGACAAATCTGTTAAGTTTTCATATTCCCAATTTCTTTACTGTTCGTTTAGGCAACATCTGCTCTCTGTTCCTCAGCCTATTCACAACGGGTTGTCCCTGTCATCCTCAAGTCTCTCTGCATTTAATATTTCAAAACACACTTGTTCAGTGTACCATGGTCCAGATATGAGGGCTGGCACTGAAAATGCCATGGAGAGCAAGACCTACGCCTAGCCCTGGAGAAGATGCCCCCTTATGGGTGAAACAGACACACACTGGAGGTAGAAACTATCTCAGCTACCGCTGACTTTATTCTTAAGACATTTCTGGGTTATGTTCTTTTTACATCTTAGTTCAATTCCAGCTTTCTCGTGAAGATTTCTCAGATTTGCCTCCTCTGGGTTCAAACATACATATCCATGTTGTTACCAGGTGTTAGACCTGGCACTTAGTACCCCCTGTGTTTTTTGGGGAAAACCACTGACACAGGCACTGGAACCCGGGTCGGGTCCCTGATCCGTCGTCTTAGCCGTGTGACTTTCCTTCAACTCGCAAATCCTCTGTCCTTTCCTTTGCCAAAGGAAGGACGATAATCCCCATGTCTCGCAGAGCTGTTGAGTGTTCAGTGAGATACGTAAAGGGGACCCGCCTGGGGTCCGCCTTACCTGTAGAGTCACTCATTAAATATGAGTTTCTGCCTTGTTTTTTCATATCTTTATTTCTTTGTCATCTGTCAGGGAGTCAGTCTATCAACTCTAATTTCTCATCTGCCTCTCAGATGCTGAGATTCCGATAGATTGTTCTTTGATTATTAGACAACTAGTTATTGCCTGTGTATGTTTTATTTTCTGAGCACGATTGTCAGTTTCTTGAGAGCTATTATAATTTTGGCATCCCCGCTGAGCTCCAGGCAGTGAGGTCTCTCTGTGTATATCACTCATCTACGCATCATTTCTGTGTCTGCTTGTCCTGTTTTCCATTACAAAACGCAGACTCCTTGAGTGTATAAATTATAAAACTTCCGTAAGAAAGGGAGTTTCAGAATCATTTAGAGTGGTGGAGAATGACAAGTCATCTTCCACCGTAGACCAGCTTCCTCTAAACACTGTTTCTAGAATTACTTATATTCAGAATAATTAATCTTCCATGGAAGCTCTCGGTGAGAGTGCAGCATTCCTCAGATATCCTATCCTGATAATAGCATGATTCCAAGTTGTCGTCATTTGATTGATCCTTGGAGCGTGTACCCATGAACTGTATATGGCAAGTAATTGAATTTCAAATCTTATCTCTCTCTTATAATCTGATATGCGTTCCTACTGTGCTTTGGCTCCAAATATAATCAAAATCACGTTTCTGAAATCCAAATTTTACCTCCAGGGATCTTTCTGCTCTTGTTAATGAGCAGTTTGTGTACACTGAACTCTTCGGAAAGAGTTTAGTCAAACAGTCCTCGACGCTTCTACTCTCTGAAAACTCATCATTAGTACTTACTAATACAAAACCAACAGCAAGTCCTTTGTAATTAGAAATACTCCCCCAGGCCTAAGGAGTTTAATATTTAGAAAATGACACTCACTCTGTCATTCTTCAGAGAACTTACTTCTATCGGTAAACATATATTCAGTTATTATTTTCCCAGATAGCAAATATGACTAAGGTATTACAGCATTTCCTTGTTGGTGCTCAAACAGTCAAAGTACCACCTCTTTAAGTGGGATCTTATCCCCCAACTTAACAATTTAGTTAATAAGTGTTTAGTTTGAACCTCTCCTAACACTTAACACCTTGACTCAAGTAGGCCCTTGGTTCCTGGTCGTCTCAAGGATCTGTCTAAAGACTTTTAAAAATCTAAGTTTAGGAACATTATTACTACAGCATGAAATCAGTCTCTCTCTCTCTCTCTTCTTTTTGTTTTGAAACGGCCTCGCTCTGTAGCCCAAGCTGGAGTGCAGTGGCACAATCTTGGCTCACTGTAGCCTTGATCTCTTGGGCTCAAGCCATCCTCTTGACTCGGCCTCCCGAGGAGCAGGGACTATGGGCACGTGTCACCACATTTGGCTAATTTTTGTATTTTTGCTTTGTAGAGTCAGGGTCTCACGATGTAGCCGGGCTGGTCTTGAACTTCTGGGCCCAAGCAATCCTCCCACCTTGGCCTCCCAGAGTGCTGGGATTATAGGTGTGAGCCACTGCGCCCAACCAAAGTCAGTCTTGAGCCAGTTAGGAAGAGTGCTGCCTGCCACACGAGTTTGAAAACAAAAAATAAAAAACCTAAAATTTTGGCTGGGCACTGTGGCTTATGCCTATAATTGCAGCACTTCGGGAGGCCAAGGCAGTCAGATCACCTGAGACCAAGAGCTCGAGACCAGCCTGGCCAACATGGTGAAACCCTGTCTCTGCTAAAAATAAAAAAAAAATTAGCCTGTAATCCCACCTACTCAGGTGGCTGAGATAGGAGACTCACTTGAAGCTGGGAGGCAGAGGTTGCAGTGAACTGATCCCACCACTGCACTCCAGCTTGGATGACAGAGCAAGACTCTGTCTCAAAAAAACAAAAACAAAAAACCCTAAAAGTTTGTTTTATAAGTAATGAAAGTGTATATTACATCTCTAAATCGACTTTAAACCACTTGGCTTGTGTCAAGGACTAACTGTATTCTCTGGTTTCTAATGGCCATAATTGATAGCTCGAAAAAATTATGGTTCTTCTGTGTATGGTGTGGGTGTGTGTATCAACATGTTAAAATAAATGACTTTGTTATATAACAGTTCTGGATTTGTTTGAGATATTAAGATTAATTTACTCAATCTAACGAAGCATGCTGAACTCCAGGTTCGTTAAAACAGAAATGAGGCCTATTTCTAACAGAAAAAAGGAAAAATTCCTGATGCATCCCTGTCTCCCAACCCTCCCTGTTCTTACGACCTGAATATCTCTTCCCCAGGACGGAGGGGACTTGACACTTGAGGTGTCTGTTCCCTTTGGGCCGTGAATTGTCTATCCCGAGCAAACATTTTAAATCCTTTGTTTGGATCCCTTCTCTAAAACAAAACCAAAACTAAAACCAAAAACCCCTCGCAGCTTAGCATGGTGGCACATGCCTGTAGTTCCAGCTACTTGGGAGGCTGAGGTGGGAGGCTGGCTGGAGCCCAGGAGTTCGAGGCTGCAGTGAGGAGTGATTACACCACTGCACTCTAGCCTGGGTGACAGAGTAAGACCCCGACTCCGACTCGAATAAAAAAAGAAAACAAAAATGTTCAGGGATGAGTTAGGTCTTAGAAATTCATTTGAGCATTCAAGATAGGCATCAAAGTGGCCCTACCCTTCGACTGGGGTTCTGCCTTCTTTGTGATTTCTTGGCTGTGTGCTTCTCCACTCACAGCCTCTAGTTCTGATAGAGAATGGGGGGAGGGGTCACTCCTCTAGGGACTGTTAGATCAGAAGTGGGAACTGATCTCCCATTTGCTCATTTTCAGCAAGTTTCTGGATTGGGCGCATGATCACTGTTGGCATGCTCTCCTGAGCAGTCCTGAGTTAAGTCTAACCTTAGAAGCAGTAGTAGCAATAATAATAATAGCTAACATTAACTGAGCATTTAATTTGTGTAAAGTGCCATAGTATGTGCATATCATATGGTCATTTAATTTTTTTTTCTAATTAAAAAAATTTTTTTTGTTTGATATGGAGTCTTGCTCTGTTGCCCAGGCTGGAGTGTAGTGGTGCCATCTCAATTCACAGCAACCTCCGCTTCCTGGGTTCAAGCAATTCTCCTGCCTCAGCCTCCCAAGTAGCTGGGATTACAGGCGCTCTTCATCACGCCTGGCAAATTTTTGTATTTTTAGTAGAGATGGGGCTTCACCATGTTGGCCAGGCTGGTCTCAAACTCCTGACCTTGTGATCTGCCTGCCTGGGCCTCCCAAAGTACTGGGATTACAGGTGTGAGCCACCATGCCCGTCCTCTGTTTTTCTCATTTTTAATTTTTAACTTTGTGGGTACCTAGTAAGTGTATTGGCCATTTAACTCTTATAAGAACTCTGTGAGTTAGGAGCTAATTTTTTTTTCCATTTTATTGATGAGGAAAGTGAGGCTCAAAGAGCGTAAGTCATTTGTCTGAGTTACTAAGCAATGAAACTGAAATTTGAAAAAGCAAGTCTTATATCAAAGTTCCTGATCTCAATCATTTTATCATGTGTAATGCACAATGATCCTAACTGAAAAAATGCTCATGCAATAGAAATGCAGCTGACATCCCTTAACTCCCCTATCTTCTATCAGTCACCTCCCCAAATTCTTATGAGATTCCCAGATCTTTGTTTTTGCGCATTTGTGGTATGTGTATAAACATGATTTTCTTCTGTGGGATATAAAAAATATAAACCATATCACATCATATGTTGTAATCTGTAACTAACATTTTCAGAAAGGTATAACAACATATTTTAGATTTTTTTTCAGTTCAATACAAAAATTATGCTTTATTCTTTCAAAACGGTTGCATGGTATCCTATATTACAGATGTACCCTATAATAGTCAATCATCTCTCTAGCGTCCGATGGTGATTAGATTTTTTATAATACAAAGAGTACTGTGATCATCTGTCGGCAGGCTCCTGTGCACTCCTATTTCTAAGAGGATAAAATCATGCTAATTATCTGTAGGGCAATTCCTAAAACACCGACTGATGTCTGTTTCAACCTGTTCTCAGAGAAACACAATTAGAACTTTAGAAAATTGCCTATACAGGTGGTGTTTGATTTTTTTAAAAAATTCTTGCCTCTTAATGTCCTGGGGTTCATTGGAGGATACAGCACAGGTGGTCCAATTTGCGGTCACATCACCCCAATGAGGGCAAGTCCCTCTTCCTTGGTAAAATGCTTACTGGTTTCTTTTGCTTTGAGGAGAAAAATGACCTGGGAAGGATATTTCCTTTAATAGTCCAGTTTTAGTCACCCCTTGGCCAGCGACCTTCCTCTTACGTGAATCATTTTAGCTAGAGAGAAAAACCCCATTGCTTCTTGTGGATGTATATGTACACACACACACACACACACACACACACACACACACAGAGACCATATATATATACACACACACACACAGAGACCATATATATATACACACACACACACATATATGTGTATATATATATTTGTATACATATAAAGAGAGAGACATACATATTTAGATATATACTAGATATATATGATCACAGAGTGAGACCCTATCTCTCTCTATGTATATATGGATCACACTGCTATATATTTATAGATAGATAAATAGATCTATATCTATATGAGGGCTGAGAGTCAAGGGGTGGTTAGGGAGGCCCGGAGCGGGGCAGGATGCCAAAACCCCCAGCAGCCAGACCCAGACCTTGCCTAGGGTCTCAGCAGCCAGACCCAGACCCTCCCCAGCCATATATATATATACATACGTATATACATATATATACACATATGTATACATATATATATAAATAGAGAGAGAGAGAGAGAGCACAGCAGTGTAATCATGGCTCACTATAGCCTCGACTTTCAGACTTAAGCAGTCTTCCCACCTTAGCCTCCCAAGTAGCTGGGCCTTTAGGTGCCACCATACCCAGCTAATTTTTTTTTTTTAATTTTTATATATGGGGTCTCCCTGCATTGCCCAGGCTGGTCTCAAACTCCTGACCTCAAGTGATCTGCTGCCTTGGCTTCCCTTGGTGCTGGGATTAGAGATGTGAGTCACCATGCCTGGCCTTCTTGTAGATATTTTACATTATGCAAAGGAACTGGTTTTAATCTTCCCCATCCGATTTGTGAATCGCTCAGTAGCAGCGTCAGTGGTTTCTCTACCCGTGGTTTCACTGAAATATGAATTTAGGTCTTTGGCTTCCTTTGGATTCACATTTCCATGGAAAATCATGGGTTTCAGCTCCATAGCTTCACACCAAAAATTCTTCAAATTTTCAACTTTCGTTAATTTTTCTCTCTCATTCAATGAACGATTTCCCCCCAGCTGGACCCCTTACTAACATAGTTTTCTAAAACACTTTTCTTATATCACTAGAATAAGCTAGACTTCTTTATATGGTAGATCTGAGTTAACTGCAGAGGTTAACATCCTATCCTTCCAGGTATCCAGAACTCCTTGTTAATACCGTTGACTTTCTTAGGTGTCTTTAACTCCTTTAGTTATCAGGAATACTAAAAAAGTAGGAAATTTGGCCATTTGTCCTCAGTTTTAGTTAGGATGGTTTCATTTGCTTTTATTCCTCTTCCTCAGGGCTTTGTCAATCTATGTAAAATCTACTTCCTAGCATCCTAGATTTGGTCATTTATTTTAGAGATCCATAGAATTTGAGAGATGGTCATTCTTTCAGCTGTCATTTAACATACATTTAAAAACCTGTGTGTATTAGTCCCTTCTCACAGTGCTCTAATGATACTGCCCAAGACTGGGTAATGTATAAAGGAAAGAGGTTTAACTGACTCACAGTTCCACATGGCTGGGGAGGCCTCAGGATACTTGCAATGATGGCAGAAGGGGAAGGGGAAGCAAGCACCTCTTCACAAGGCGGCAGGAAGGAGAAGGGTGAAGCAGGAAGAGCCCCTTATAAAACCATCAGATCTCATGAGAATTCACTTACTATTACAAGAACAGCACAGGGAAAGGTGCCCCCATGATCCAATCACTTCCCACCAGATCCTTCCCTCAACACATTGGGGGGTGGTTACAGTTGGAGATGAGATTTGGGTGGGTACCCAGAGCCAAACCATGTCACCATGTGGTCCACTGAATCTCCTGAGGATGGATCAGAGCTCAGATCACCTCACTCAGGGCCAGTGCGGCCCTGCTTCACTGACGGCGACCTCAGTCTCTGAAATTTCAGAAATTGGAGAACAGTGACCACAAAAGGAGATCCAGGTTCTTTGGTCAGTGTCGAGTAAACGTGGATATTATCTCAGCTGGGTATTTTGGGGGGCATAGGGGTTGGGGAGAGAGGAATGGGGATTATCACACACTGTAAACCCAAAATGAATAAAAGGCGCTCACAGGCTTTAGGAATGGGTAGATACTGAATGTGGTTTTGGTCATTCCTGTCGAGAGCAGGCCTGACCAGGTCTGAGTTGGTAGGACTGTCTCACGCCTCATCTCCTCCAGAATCAGGGGGACTGAGACTCTTCTACTGAAGAGAACCGAAGGGGTTTCCAACAGCCCCAGGCAGCCCCTGTGGAGCCTGAGGTGGGGAATGTGTTTCCCCTGGCTAGGGGCTGGGGGAAATGTTTTGCTGCTCCAGTTACAGAATGCAGTAGGGCACGTGGTGGCTCTGGGAGAGGCCCTTGCAGCTTTTATAACCAGGGCATGAGAAACTTCCAGAGCCTTCTTCACCCTCGGATTGAGGGCTTGAGCAGTCTCCTGCCTACATCAAACAGAGGTGGCATGATTTTAACTGTGCATTCAAAATCTTTGCAGAATATTCCAGACAAATCTCCCGACAGGAGACCTGCAGTGGAGGCATTTCCAGACGGCTCCCGAGGCAGGGCCTGACAGGCAAGGGTCTACAGGGGCTGGAAAGCCATCTGGGTCTCCTTCAGGTACTGGATTCTCCTCGTCGCATGTGCCTCCTTTCCTTCCTCTGTGCTCTTGCTTTTCTTTCTCTTTGCCAGAATGTTAGAAGGGAGTGGTGTCTTCAAGGCTCTCTTTTCCCCACCCCCTCCCTTCTACCTGCATCTATTGACTCATCCCCGAGAGTTATAGCATTGGTTTCTAGTACAATCTGGCTGGCTCGACACCAAAGCTGGCCCTTCTAACAGTCAGGCCCAGCAATTAGCCACACGTTGCACAGAGCCCGGCAGCTGCTGACTAAGGCGGGGTGAAGCTGGGGGTGTGGGTGCCAGCAGGCGCCTTTACCATTGCTAGTGTGGAGTACTGGAAAGCAAGAGGTACCGAGAAACAGAGGCAAGGAACTAAGAAATAATCTGAAGACATGAGCAGTTTCTCATTAAACTCTGTTCTGTCATCCTCAGACCCTTCCTCTGCGTGCGTTCCAAGAAGCACCACAACCAACTTAGCCTCCCAGGAAAATGCTACTTTATTAGTATGTATTAGTATCATAAAGGAATGCTGCTTTATTAGTATTCCTGATAATTAAAGGAGTTAAAGACACCTAATCCAGTTTAGAAGGTGACGCAACAAACCAGGGAAAAGGCAAAAGCATGTACAGAGTTGCCTCCATCAACATTGGTGTTTTCAATTTTTTTAATTTTATTTTTTGAGACAGGGTGTCACTCTGCCACCCAGGCTGGAGTGCAGTGGCGCAATCTCAGCTCACTGCAACCTCCATCTCCCATGTGCAAGTGATTCACCTGTCTTAGTCCCCTGAGTAGCTGGGATTACAGGCATGTGCTACCACACCTGGCTAATTTTTGTATCTTTAGTAGAGACTAGGTTCCACCATGTTGGCCAGGCTGGTCTTGAACTCCTGACCTCAAGTGATCCACCTGCCTCAGCCTCCGAAAGTGCTGGGATTATTGCTTTTGATTTTTAATTGTATTCATTTATTTATTTTTCGAGACAGGGTCTTGCTCTGTGGCCCAGGATCGAGTGCAGTAGTGCGATCATGGCTCACTGCAACTCCAACCTTCTGGTCTCCAGCAATCCTCCCACCTTAGCCTCCCAAGTAACTGAAACTACTGGCAAGGATCACGATGCCTGGCTAATTTTTAAAAATGTTTTGTAAAGGTGAGGTCTCCCTATGTTGCCCAGACTGGTCTTGAACTCTTGCTGCAGGCTTCCAAAGAGCTAGGATTACAGGTGTGAGCCACTGCGCCCTGCCCAACTTTGATTTTTATTCTGTGCTGGCTGTCATATGTATGTGAGCATTTCCTACTTAATGTTGACAATATTATGGCTGCATAGAAAAACTCATTTTCCTCCAGAATGACCACAATTGGAAGCAATTAGTGGCATAACTTAGATGATGTTATGCGTCTACTGCGTGCTTCCCTAATGATTGATCAGCATTTATCTTGGGGCTATGCTGATCTCCACCACTCTTGGGCCCGGGGAAGAAGGTCTTTCTCTAAGGCACATAGCAAAGTTTTAGGGTGAAAATGTGAGCTAAAATTAGATGATTCCTTAACTAATGTTAAAGCAAATGTCTCATTGTGCAAAGTATTTCATTTTGAGGCTAATCTGGATTCTTCATTTGCTGTGACTCTTTCACCTCGAGACTCTCTTTTTTCCATTTCTCTTCCTCACTGAGCTCTGGTGTGCAGGAAACAGCATATCCTATACTTGCCAATAATGGTTTTTGAGGTAAAATGTAAAAAAAAAAAAAATGAAGCATGGCTTCCCTGAGACTCTGGGAAATTTAGTGTATTGATTTGTCTTTACCATGTGGTAAAAGGGTCTTTGATTTAGTTACCTTTTTAATCTTCAAATCCTGGCACAAAATAAAGGTGGCATGAAAAATGAGCTTTGAGAGAACAGATTTGGTTGTGGAGGAGAAACTGGCCAGGGCCATTTTTCCTACATTTCTGAACTGTGTAGAGACGAAGGTCGGATAGGAGCTGACACTCATGACAAGACCTAGGGCACAGAGCAGAGCTCCTCAAGGAAGCAGAACAAGGGGCCGTTCATTCTGGAATGCGGTTTGCGGGAGCACGAGGAAGGAAAACGATTCTGCCCCAAAGCTTTCTCCCATCATGTCCAACAGGGTCTGAAATGCTAACATGTGAGATTCAGTCTTCCATGTAAGGCACCTCTTTCCTTGGGTTCTTACCAAAGAAGGAAAAAAAATTCAGTTATTGAATTATATTGTCACTAACACTCTGATGGAAATCTACTTAGCCTTACTAGCTGAAAATACCATGGAAAGTATTTACAAATTTTCAGTGATTCTAGTGAATGAAGTTTTTCTGGAGCACAGCCATGTCCATTGATTTATATATTGTCTATGGCTGCTATTGGCACTACGGGAGGACTGAGTCACTGTGATGAAGACCACACTTCCAGAGGCCTAAGATGTTTATTATCTGGCCCTTTAGGGAAAAAAGTTGCTGATCCTTTGTCCATAGTTATGCTATCTAGTACAGCAGTCCTAGCAACATGTGGCTATTCAAATGTAAATGTCTTAAAATTAAATGTAATTAAAAATACATTTCTTCGGCTGAGTGATGTGGCTCACACCTGTAATCCCACCACTTTGGAGACTGAGGTGGGCTGTTCTCCTGAGGTCTGGAGTTCGAGACCAGCCTGGCCAACATGGTGAAACCTTATCTGTACTAAAAATACAAAAAATTAGCCAGGCATGGTGGCAGGTGCCTGTAATCCCAGCTACTTGGGAGACTGAGGTAGGAGAATGGCTTGAACCCGGGAGAGGGAGGTTGTAGTGAGCTGAGATCACTCTACTGCACTCCAGCCTGGGCAACAGAGCAAGACTCTGTCTCAAAATATATGTATTTCTTCATATGCACTAGCTACATTTCAGGTGCTTATTAGCCACATGTGGATGGTGGCTGCCATATTGGTCAGCACAGATACAGAACATTCCCATCATTACTGAAAGTTCA
Organism: Aotus nancymaae; assembly: GCF_030222135.1. NCBI lineage: Eukaryota > Metazoa > Chordata > Mammalia > Primates > Aotidae > Aotus > Aotus nancymaae. The sequence goes on along the minus strand of NW_026988492.1, from coordinate 6,605,190 downwards.
CTTTAAACCTAAATATGAATGAATACCTAATTTATTAATCAATAACGTTTTAGTCTTGTATATAAATCTACTCACAATCCAAACATGTCGCCTTCTTTGATCTCTATCACTTTTTAAAATCAAAGGTAAAAATCACTTCAGGGAATGAGTTAAACTCATTGCCTGCCTCTGAGCAGTAGGGTAACACCTCACTCTATGAACAATCCTCCATACAGAATTCTCTCTGGAAAAAATGGTTATTTCCTTCTCCTGTGTGAGTCTTAAAAGACGCAGGCATTCGGGCTATTTCCACGTATTTCACTTGACGCCGGCATTCACAATTCCTTGCTGGCCTCTGAGTAGGAGAGAGATTCTGTGAACCGTGGGCTGGATTGCCCCTGCTCAGAAGGAAGGTCACCCAGCCTTCGCAAGCCTGAGAACCCTTGGCTACAGCCTTAAGATGACAGCAGTGAACTCCTCTAAAGGGAGAGCAGAAGATCATCCCTGCTCATTGCTGCTGCTCGAGTGAGCTGCTTTCCCGAGGAAAGAGTTGAGGGGCTGGGGGAGTCATTGCCCCTCGTCTTGGCCAAGGTTTGCACTTCTGCACAATGAAGTGTGAACTTTTTTTTTTGTTTTTTTCTGGAGATAGGGTCTCATTCTGTCGCCCAGGCTGGAGTGCAGTAACACGATCACAGCTCACTGAAGCCTCGACTTTCAGGGCTCAAGTGGTCCTCTCCCCTCAGCCTCCTGAGTAGCTGGGACTACAGGCGCACCTCATCACGCCTGGCTAACTTTTTTGTATTTTTTGTAGAGACAGGGCTTTGCCATGTTGCCCAGGCTGGTCTCAACCTCCTGGTCTCAAGTGACCCTCCCACCTCTACCTCCCAAAGTGTTGGGATACAGACGTGAGTCACCTTGCCCAGCCAACCTGTGACATATGGAGAGCTGGTAAAGGAAGGATGGGACCTGGGGAATCTCTTTCTGATCTGATTTGAGAATTATTTTTATATCAGGGCAAAAGGCTGAGCTGCCATAACACAGACTCAACAGTACAGAAGTTTAAAAGATGAAGTTTCTTTTGTGTAACTAACCAAAATCAGTGTTCCAGGTGCCGCCTGTTCTGTTCCACAGTTACTTAAGGACACGGTTTCCTTTCAAGTCATTGCTCTGTTCTCCCCTGTCCCCTGTTCTCTGGAAGAATTGTCATCTGCTGGCTGAAGCTGATTATAGAAGCAGTTCTAGCTTCCACTTGTGAGAAGAACAAAAAGCATGATCGATACATGCCCACTCCCTGAAGGCCTGAGTCCCTCACTGCAAGGTCGTGATCCACTGGGCTAGATGCTATACCTAAATGCAAGGATCGCTGGGAAATGTTGTCTAGACTGTGCTCAGGAAGCAGTGGAAACTGAATTTCGGTGGACCAGTGGCACTGTCCACTATGCTTTCTCTCTCTCAGTTCTTTTTTTTTTTTTTGAGAAAGGCTTGTTGCCCAGGCTGCAGTGCAATGGCATGGTCTCAGCTCACTGCAACCTCTGCCTCCTGGGTTTAAGCCATCCTCCTGCCTCAGCTTCCCGAGTAGCTGGGATTACAGGCACCTGCCACCGTGCCCATCTAATTTTTGTATTTTTAGTAGAGACGGAGTTTCACCATGTTGGCCAGGCTGGTCTCGAACTCCTGACCTCAGCTGATCCGCCCACCTCGGCTTCCCAAAGTGCCTTTTCTCAGTTCTTAGTATTTTTTTTTCTTTTCAAACACTATGATAACTTCATATTTATCAAGACAGTATGTTGTTTCTCATCTTCCCCTACTTCTACCTCCCTCTCTAGCTTTCAAAAAAAAAATCAAGAATGAAACAGAATTTATTTTTTCAACCTTTTTGTTAATGTTTCAAAAATCACAGATCACCGACACTCATAGACTAGGTTGAAAATATATTACATTTCTATGGGGAATGAGCCCTTTCTATCTAAATGCTAGACTCTCCCAAATGGACGCTATTTCGTGTTTTCCTGGAGCAGGAGTGGTGTGGGACAGCGACCTCTCATCATATCGTCAACAGCCAGAAACATAGATACAACCGGAATGTTCTTTGGAGCCAATCCGCTGTGTGCAGGCCCCAGCGTTCCCTATCGTTTTGTTGCCTTCATTCCACTAGAGCGGCTCCAAGTCATGACAACCGGTGGGGATAATTGATGTAAAAGTGCTCAACCCCGAGTGGCCAAGCTTCCCCCAAACAATTGCTGGATTGTTCGGGGACCTGTTGATGCAACAAACCTCGTGCTGAGAAGCTTGCCCCGTAATTAGCAAGCGACGCTGTCAAACCCATCAAATGGTTTTGTGTGATGGAGTGAACGAGACAAAGCACTCTCTTCTCCTTCGCTGGCCGGGAAGACAGTCGGTTTCTGAGTGGAGCTGACACTTCTGTAAAGAGAACTAAGTGAATGTGGCTTCCGTTTCACACTCGTGTTTCCAGACTGATACCAAATCTATGAGCCTCGGCTCTGAGTCTGGCTCACTGGTACTGGGCTGCTGAGCAGCGCAGTCTTGATGAATCTCTGGGAAGGAAAGAATGGCTGTGGGGTGTGAGCCCTGTCATCCCTATGCCTCAATAATGCTGAATAACCTCTGGGAATTCTCAAAAAGGAGCATGTTTTGCACTCGCTCAACACTGAAAGGAAGTTCAACACGTGATAGTTTTAACCTTGACGTTGACTTTGCCTATTTGGGGAAATTCAAAATGATGTAAGGTGATGTCCAAGTTATTCAGTGCTAGAAGAACACTGTTCACTGTGTATACTGTATACTGTGATTAAAGCAAATGTAAATTTTATAGCATTCTAAAATTGCTTTTATGAAAACATACAGTTGTAAAGAAACATTGAGGAGTGCTGGGAAAAGCAGCAGATGAGAAAAAACATGGGTAGAAATTTAACTTTTAAAGGCCTCAGCTGCCTTGACTATAAATTGGGAGCATTCTTTATATAATCTTTAGAATGTTATTCAACCCCAAATATATATGAGCAGATGGATCGTGTCCTTTACAAAACATTGTAACATATACAGTTATGTTCTCAAAAATCTCTTTCCTTCTCTCTGTACACACATATTGGTATCTATATGTTTATAAATATATGATAGATGATAAAGCTCTATAGACACGTTGATGCATTAGATATTTTTCTTTTTTTTTTTTTTTTTGAGACGGCGTTTTGCTCTCGTTACCCAGGCTGGAGTGCAATGGCGCGATCTCGGCTCACTGCAACCTCCGCCTCCTGGGTTCAGGCAATTCTCCTGCCTCAGCCTCCTGAGTAGCTGGGATTACAGGCACGCGCCACCATGCCCAGCTAATTTTTTTTTGTATTAGTAGAGACGGGGTTTCACAATGTTGACCAGGATGGTCTCGATCTCTTGACCTCGTGATCCACCCGCCTCGGCCTCCCAAAGTGCTGGGATTACAGGCTTGAGCCACCGCGCCCGGCCGATATTTTTCTTATATACTCATTCCAGTTAGAAATACAGATGCATTTAAAACCTGATTCATGTTTCTGAATTGAATGAGAATGGAAATAGTTACTTAGCACCATACATATAAATATCCAAATAATTGTTATTAATATCAACATACTTATAACTGTGATGATGACGATAACACCATTTAAAAAGTATCTAGGCTGGGAGCGGTGGCTCACGCCTCTAATCCCAGCACTTTGGGAGGCCGAGGCGGGTGGATCATGAGGTCAAGAAATCAAGATCATCCTGGTCAACATGGTGAAACCCCGTCTCTACTAAAAATACAAAAAATTAGCTGGGCATGGTGATGCGTGCCTGTAGTCCCAGCTACTCGGGAGGCTGAGGCAGGAGAATTGCTTGAACCCGGGAAGCGGAGGTTGCGGTGAGCCGAGATCGCGCCATTGCACTCCAGCCTGGGTAACAAGAGTGAAACTCCGTCTCAAAAAAAAAAAAGGAAAGAAAAGTATCTAAAAGGCAGAAATTTGTATCTTGCATTTTATATGTGCTAAAATAACTGTGACGGGATTTTTTAAAATAGAAAAAGTCCCATTTATTTTAATTTTCACTGTAGATTTGAGTCTTAAAAAGTCTTAGAGTCGATCCAAGATGGCTGATCACTAGCAGCTCGGGCTCGTAGTTCCCAGTGAAAGTGCAGAGAACGAGAGGACGCCACACTTTCACACGAATATTTGTTGCTCACGGACCAGGAGATTCCCAGCAGAGGAGCCCCACGTGTCGCCAGGGCGACTCTTGTGGCCGGCGTGGCGGTTTTGCTGGTGCCTTAGCACGCCAGTTTTTGGTGCAGAGTCCGGATATTCCCGGGCGGAAAAGCACCATCAATCTTAACACCGCTCTTTTGGCCGGCGCGGTGGTTTGCTCAGATTTCGGTGCTGGGAATCAACAAGTTGGACGTCTGCTGAGAGACCTAGTTAGAAAGTCGGTAACTACAACGACAACAGATGGATAAATATATAATGAAGGGAAGAAATCAGCGTAAAAAGGCAGAGAATACTCAAAATCAGAATGCCTCTCCCTCTACAGGGGATCGCAATTCCTCATCAGTAACGGAACAAGGCTTAATAGATTACGAGTGTGTTCCAATAACAGAAGCAGGTTTCAAAATGTGGGTGATAAGAAACTTCTGTGAATTAAAAGAACTTGTTCTAACCCAATGCAAAGAAACTAAGAATGTTGAAAAAAGGTTTGACGAAATGTTAACGAGAATGGACGATTTAGAGAGGAATATAAGTGAATTGATGGAGCTGAAAAACACAACACGAGAACTTCACGAAGCATGCACAAGTTTAAACAGTCGAATTGATCAAGTAGAAGAAAGGATATCAGAAGTCGAGAACCAGCTCAGTGAAATGAAATGAGAAGACAAGATTGGAGAAAAAAGGATGAAAAGGAATGAGCAAAGTCTCCAGGAAATATGGGACTATGTGAAAAGACCTAATTTACGTTTGATAGGTGTACCTGAATGTGACGAAGAGAATGAATCCAAGTTGGAAAATACTCTTCAGGATATCATTCAGGAAAACTTTCCCAACCTGGCAAGGCAGGGTAATATTCAACTCCAGGTAATACAGAGAACACCACAAAGATATTCTTCAAGAAGACCAACCCCAAGGCACATAATTGCCAGATTTATTAGGGTTGAAACGAAGGAGAAAATACTAAGGGCAGCCAGAGAGAAAGGTCAGGTTACCCATAAAGGGAAACCTATCAGACTTAACAGCAGATCTCTCAGGAGAAACCCTACAAGCCAGAAAAGAGTGGGGACCAATATTTAACATCCTTAAAGAAAAGAACTTTCAACCCAGAATTTCCTATCCAGCCAAACTAAGCTTTATAATCGAAGGAAAAATTAAATCCTTTGCGAACAAACAAGTACTTAGAGAGTTCACCACCACCAGGCCTGCTTTACAAGAGCTTCTGAAAGAAGCACTATACATATAAAGGAACAACCAATATCAGCCTTTCCAAAAATATATCAAAAAGAAAAGAACATTAACACAACGAAAAATTTACACTAACTAATGGGCAAAACAGCCAGCTAGCATCAAATGCCAGTATTAAAGTTATATATATTCTAATCGGATAAAAAGCCAAAACCCATTGGTATACTGTATCCAGACCCATCTCACATGCAACAATACACAAAGACTCAAAACAAAGAGAAGGAGGAAGATTTATCAACCAATCAGAGAGTAAAAATAAACAAATAAATAAAAAGCAAGAGATGCAATTCTCGCCTCTGATAAAGTAGACTTTAAAGCAACAAAGAGCAAAAGAGGCAAAGAAGGACATCACATAATGGCAAAAGGATCAATGTAACAAGAAGAGCTAAGGATTTTATAGATCAACGAGACAGAAAATTAACAAGGACATCCAGGACTTGAACTCAGACCCAGAACAAGTAAACTTAATAAACATTTACAGAACTCTCCACTTCAAATACATAAAACATACATTACCACCTCACACCTATTCCATAAGTGACTACATAATTGGAAGTAAATCACTCCTCAGTAATCGCATAGCATTTCATAGGTTTAAATGAAATATTGGTTGGCTGCTCGTTTGTTATTTTCTTCCCTTATTCCTTCCTGTTTACATCAAGTATAATTATTGGTATAAAAGAGGTTTTCAATACCCATTACTAAACTGCATTCTAGCCTGGGCAAGAAAGCAATACTCCCATTCTCTCTCTCTCTTTCTCTTCCTTTTTCCTCCTCTTCTTTATTCTTTTTCTTTCTTTCTTTCAAAAAAAAAAAAGTCTTTAGCCAATTATGGCATGATAAAGTTGGGAAAAAAATACAGTCATAATTACATTGTTTATGATATTCACAAACCATTCCATCTCTTGGAGAGCTTTAAATTATTACCAGTTGAAATGAAATGAAACCTCTGACATTAAGAGCACATGGGCATCTAGAGAATGAATTAAAAATGAATATGTACTTGGGAATTTTGTGTATATTTCTCTCAATTTCAGATTAATAGTACAAAATAGCAGCTGCTATGTAACTTCTGAGATAACATGGGGGAGAAAAATATTTTCTTCAACTTAGAAGATGGCCCAATTTTCAGGTTAAAGGAACAAAGTTTTACTTTTAATTACTGTACTATTATTATACTATTTTATAATCTAGATTTATCAGAGATGAAATAGGTTGACATAGATAGGAAATATGTCCTTGTATTACTTCTTTGATTTCTTTTTCTCATTGTATTCTCAGCTTATATCACTGTACCTGGCACATTAAACATTAATAAATACTTGTTTAGTGAATGAACAAATGTATGAATTTGGGAATAGGTTCCTATGTCTTTGTGAATGTAATGGTGAATTTTTTTGTGTCAACTTGACTGGGACATGAAGTACCCAGATATTTGATTAGACATTCTTCTGGGAGGGTGTCTCTGGATGAGATTCACATTTGAATGGGTGGGCTGAGTGAAGCAGGTTGCTCTCCTCAGTGTGGGTGAGGCTCTCAGTCCTTTGGAGGCTGGAGTAGAACAGAAGGTGGGGAAGGGAGAAGTGGCTCTTTCTGCTTGATGGCCTTGAGTGGGGATATCTGTATCCTTTTGCTTTTGGTCCCTGACTGCAACTTATACCATTGGGCTCTCCTGGTTCTCCTGCCTTTCAATCTAGATTCTTTTCTTTGGTCTTTCTCTGTAAGTTCAATTTTTTTTTCAGCCACATTTTTGTTGTTGTTGTTGTTGATATCTTGTATAGACAATGGAAAAAATGTCAGGTATATTCAGAGAAAAATAAAACATAAATATCCTACGGTAAAGAGCATTATAGAATGTGTGTGTGTGTGTGTGTGTGTGTGTGTGTGTGTGTGTGTGTGTTGTATGTTGGGGGGAAACTTATGAAGAGATGGGTTTGAAAGCACTAAAAATATTGCCATTAAGGGAAAATGTTGATAATTGTGGTAGTTTAAAAAAATGACTGTGAATTTTTTAACACTGCCCCCATTGAGAGGTGGGTGGAGTCTATATCCTCTCTCCTTAAATCCGGGTGGGCTCATTGTTTTCTTCTAGCCATTAGAATACTGAATGACTTCACGGCTCAGTTGGAAAAAGTGACAATTTTCACCTTGTTCACTGGGATACTGGCAACAGGACCCCGAGCCGGTCATCTTGTGACAAAGCCCAGACCACGTGGAGAGGGCACATTTAAGTGCTCTGACTGAGGTCCCAACTGACAGCCAACATCAGCCACGAAGCATACTAGCGAAGGTGCTTCCAGAAGATTCCAGTCTCCAGCCGTTTCCTCACCCCTAGCTGTAGAGTTTTTCCATTTGAGGTTCCAGGTTTAGCTAAGCAAGCCATTTTCCCTGCACTCTGACAAAACCCTGACCCACCAAATTTGTGAGCATAAAGAACTGGCTGTATGAAGTGGCTAATTTTGGGGGAGTGATTTGTTCCACAGCATAGTTAAGTGGAACAACGGGGTATGGAGAGTGGGATATGGGGAGGGAGAGTGCAAGAGCCAGCATGAGGTGTTACTCTTCCTTTTCCTTTGTTACCGAATATTCTGCTGTTGCTGTTTTTGCCCTGAACAAACCCTGGGGCAAGGTAAATAGATTGGGAATAAGGGTTTGGAAGAAGTCTCAGCATCAATTTCATATATATATCAATACATATATATATATATATAATAGCTATACTTATATCTATTATATAGATATATAAATCTATAACATTGGTGGACGTGAGGCGATTCTCAAATTGTTTTTCTTCTTAGAGATGGGGTCTTGCTATGTTGCCCAGGCTGTCTTGAATTCCTGGCCTCAAGCTATCCTCCTGCCTCAGTCTCTCAAGTGGCTGTGATCACAGGTGTGAGCTACCTTGCCTGGCTGCAGTTAGTTAACATCAGTCACAACAAAACTACCAGGTTAAATATATAGATTTATGTAGATATATAAAAATATATATAGATAAATTCATATATAAAATACACATTTATATATAAATATAGATATATAAAATATCTATTTATAAATACACACACATACATATATATATATAATGTATATGTATATTTAACCTGGTAATTTGGTTGTGACTGGTGTTAACTAATCGCAGCCAGGCATGGTGGCTCACACCTGTGATCACAGCCACTCGGAAGGCTGAGACAGGAGGATCGCTTGAGCCCAGGAGTTCAAGACCAGCCTGGGCAACACAACAAGACCCCGTCTCTAAGAAAAAAAAAACAATTTGAGAATCGCCTCACATCCACCAATGTTATATTCCTTTATGCAGCTACAATGGAAGGAGGAGGAGATAGGGAGGAATTCTTGTGGTCAACTGCTCCAGGCAGCCATTTTTGGGTGACCCAACATAAATACAATGTCAACAAATCAGTGGACACCACAACAAAAGTACTTTTATAAGAGCTGAAGTTTCAGGGATGGGAATCCCGTTTTTGTAAATGCAGAGATAGAGATCAGTTTCTTAACTAAGAGTTTTCAAAAGGACTGTTTTCTATACGGACTGTGGGGATGGGTATCCTCTTGAGTATCTGGCAAAGGAGGGGAATGGCATGGAAGAATTGAAACCAGGGATACTGAGGGCAGGCCAAATGAGGTCCATGGAACTACAGGAGGCAGAGTGGCTTAGTTCCAAGTCAGAAAAGGGCCCAGCCGTTGAGAGGCAGGGAATTCTGTTCCAGAATCTGCCATCTTGAAGAGCAGTATGGTTCTCACAAGGTGTGGAGATGCTTTGCTATACAAATAAAGAGTACAAAGGGATTTGGTGCTTACCGCATTCACTGTGTCACTGTCAGATTTTTTTCCTAGGACATAATTTATAGATCAATCTTTTTTTTTTTTTTTAAGGAAAAATAAAATGATCTCAACTAGGGGAGAAAGTCTTCCAACCCAGAAGACTTCTTAAATACTTCTTCTGAATAGACTGTTTTTCTAATTTCTTCCTTAAGTTTGTGTATGATATATTATTACACCAGCACGTGAAGCCAGCCAAATGAGCCCCAGGAAAGAAATATTGCTCCAAAGTAAATATAGGAACTTGCTTAATACCACATGATCAGATATCTTGCAAATAAGACACACAATTAAAATATCATTGTATATGAGATTGAGAGTTGCAGATTGTATGAGATAGTCCCACTATACTGAAGTGGAAATTTGATATACTAGTTGAGGTTCGAGAAGAATTCTGGGAAAATGGAACTTTGAACCTGTGTGGGGAGAGAAGGATGATGTGGAAATATGGCTGAAAACTAAGGGCCACAGAGGAATGAAGGCAGATCATAAATCTGGAATTTAGAGCAAATGTTTAGCAAACTATTCTAGCTGTATAAAAGTATATAACATTTTTGGATATGAGGAGGTTCTCAAATTTCAGCTAGCACAAGTCACAATAAAATTACCAGGTTAAATTCTATTTAAATTCTATTAAAGCATGCATATGTGTAAAAGAATATTTGCATGGAAAAGAAATTCAAAGGCAAAAGTGGTCAACTTAAACAAAGCAAGGAAATGCCATTAAAGAATTAAGGATAGGATTTTAAAAACTCATCATAATGTGATTTTATTTTGCAAAGTTCATTATTTAAGAGATATGTCTATCAATAAATAATATAAACACACACACACACACACACACACACAGAGAGAGAGAGAGAGAGAGAGAGAGAGAGATGCCTGAGTAAGTTTACCTTTTAGTAGCAATAGAAAAGTAAACCAAGGGCATGAAAATGACAAGCCCAGAGGCAAATAAAGCAAACTTGCAGAGTGTGTCTTATTATTGCATAGCTTGAAATAAGTCATTGCCTGGGATTAAAAAAACATTTTTTAATGTAAAAACTTGTTACATTGTGATATTATTTTACTTTAATCCCAAAGACAACTTGGGATATATATTTGTATGAAAAGTCACAAAGAAGCGTAGGTGTCTCAGTCAATGAAGATTATTAGGCACAAGAGGAGATTCAGAGATTTCCCTAGAAAACACAGTCTGATCTTTTTAATTTCTTTTTTCTTTTTTGCTGGGAAAAGTTTAATGTAAATCCTTCCTTTTATGGGAAGTGATTGACTTTGTTCTTTGCTCATCGTAGATGGGGCCCTGGTCCCGGATATTGTGCGTTTTTACATATTTAAAGGAGTTTTAAGGGACACTAAGACTTTTCCTTCACCAAGGTCTTACAAACGACTGACACTACTCCAGCAAAATTGCACACTTTGGTCTTCAAGGATTAAAGACTGAAATAGAACTAATCTCCTACAATTCTACAGCCTGGGGAGTTTGCTAAGTAGGAGAAGGCTGCCCATTGCCATTTATTGAACTAATTAAAAATAAAAACTTAGCTTTCAATAAAATGTATATTTTAGAGCATGATACTAATTAGGTTTTTTTTTTTTTGTAACCTTATCCTCCTCTTTTGAAGGTTAACAATGCTCCCAGATTTTGTTAATTGGTTTATTAACTTTTCCTATCCTGGAATAATTCATATTCAGGCTTTCTTACATTCATATTCTTGTGTAACTGTTGACTTTAGATTGAATTTTTTGTTTGTTTGTTTGTTTGTTTGACCAACAAAGTGAGTAGAATCTGAGTTGGAAGAAAGCTTAAAAGGTTTCATGGGCTCATCTCTGCCTTCAAACAGGTTCATTCTAAGTTAATACATTAAGATGTACAGTCTGTAGACTGGGAGGTGGATGAGTTTAGACGATGCACAGCCAGTGAGGTCATGACAGGGCAGACCCTTACAGCTTAGCTTCACAATCTGGAAATCCAGCAGGCATCCATTTCGGTAATAAACGTGTTCTGAGGAAGGAAGGCACAAACTCAGGACCCAGATTTCCATAATGCAGAATGACAATTACTAAAATGACTTTGATCTGGGGAGTGTGTTTCTAGTGATCTGTGATCATAGGTTTCTGCCCTACAACCACTGTGTTCTGAGGTCTTACAGGCCTTATATTCACCTTTTACGAGAGTTTTTTTCAAAGATTTGAGTTAGGAGATGCCACAACGAACCAGATGGCTCAGAATATTTTTGCCTATACTCTGTCTTTCAACACGTTGTTGTTTGCATGACTTCACTGGTCTTGGTGAAGTATATGGCCTTGTATAATAAAACCACAGAGCTTTGGGTAACAAATCTTCTCTAATTTTGACGCACTCAAGGTTCCTAAATGAAACACTTTTTCATTAGCATCTTCAGTCCTAACCAAGTACCTCTGTACTCAGAAGTAAGGCTTTCCTAAATATTTGTCAGGGAGAGAAAAAACCCTGGGACAGATTTTATCTGGCTCTCTGAGTACTTTCAAAGTCTTGGATAGAACTGGACAACTTTTAGACTTTCCTTTGTGTGTCAGAGAGAGTTTCATCAAGGCAGGCCACTAGATAAAAGAGAAACCCCAGCCTGTTTGGAGATGAAAGTCTTCAAACCAAGGCAGGCCAAATTCATTGGAGAATATAGCCTCAAAGGAAATGTTTACTTTCTTTTGAAAATTCATTATTATAAAGCCCATTGTGTCATTAGGCCAGTTGTATGATTATTGAGAAATAACTAAAGATAATAAACGAATGTCTCATCAAAAGCATGTTAATGCTGGGTGATCTTATTGAACTTGTGAGTTGTAGAGGCCTGACTTCTCTGTGAAAAGACACAGCCCATATCCATCAGCATTTTTAATTAGGAAAACTCCTGGAAAACTATGGTATGGACAAAAGTTGAGGCTTTAAACAAATTCTTGGAAACATAGCAAATATTTTACATCTGAACTTCAGAAGAAAGATCTATTTTCGTGTTCTGGTTTTGGCTCGCCAGACTGGTCCTGCGCTTTGATAAATGGCAAAGTTACCTCGTTAATGAGCACTAAACAGATCCGGCCACTGTCCCTGCTTGGGCTCTGCACTGGGCAGGAAGCGTTTTTTTTTTTTTTTCCCCCAGGCCAGATCTTATTTTCATGACTGAATCTTGTGAGATCTTGAAGCACTAAATCAATAGCTCTTATTCAGTCAGTCCTGAAAGGAAGGCAGTTATAAAAAGGAACGCAGGCAAAGCAGGTGACAGCAGATGAAACTCGGTGATTAATTTCAAAAGGACCAGCAGGCTCTGAAGTCTGTGGATACTTCCCTGATACACCCCAGATCTTCCCCTCACATCCAGTTTGGTGCCAAGCTGTGCCTGTCGTCAGTATAGGGTGTACAATTTAGTTGCTTGAAGCAGAAAAACATGAAAATGGCCTACCTTACCTCTTACTTACCTAGTCAAAGTGCTTATAGAGCAAAAACCAATTGCCTACATTAAAAAGAAAATAACATATCTGGTCCAGAAAGACATGAATATCACACTCCACTGAGCAAATATCACCTCTGTGATGAGGCACGGTGTACTTCAAGAACTGCCTCCTCTCCCGCCCCCACCCCATGTAAAACAAGGAAGTCAAACATAAGCACAGAATTCCCAAATATAGAAAGGATCCTTTGATGATTCAATATACAAAAGAAGGCATGTCCCTGAGTCATAATAAGAATAAAATAAGGGACTGAAAAGAGAAAGACCATTTTCTCCAAGAACTCATCCTAGATTTGCAAGAATAGCAATGGTTTTTCCCTGCTTCTCACCTCATGCCTTCTTTTTTTTTTTTTTGAGGTGGAGTCTCACTCTGTCACCCAGGCTGGAGTGCAGTAGCAATCAACCTTGGCTCACTGGGCCTCCGCCTCCTGGGCTCAAGCAATTATCCCACCTCAGCCTCCTGAGTAGCTGGGACTACAGGTACACACCATCACACCCAGCTAATTTTTTGTATTTTTGGTAAAGACAGCATTTCCCTATGTCGCCCAGGCTGGTCTGGAACTCCTGGCCTTAAGTGATCCGCCTGCCTCAGTCTCCCAAAGTGCTGGGATTACAGACATGAGCCACCTGGTCGCACTTTGTGTCTTCTGTTTAATGCTGAATGTTATAGCACAGGCTAAGAACATGTATTGCATGGCCCTTGGTTCAAAATTTCAGGAAGCTGAGATCCTAAGATAGCAGAGAGGAAGGAGACTAGAAATATTTTCAAAAGTCAGATAAGTATCATACTCAATCTATTTAAATGAGTAATCGAATTTCCCTATCAAAACAAGGCTAAAGGGTTATTTCTCCCTGTACAGAAATAGTTTTTCAAAGGTAATAGAAAGTTTGCAGAGTTGTGTTTAAGTGTTTGTGACTGCAATCAGAGTTATTTTTTCTTTTCATTTTTTTTTGGAGACAAGGTCTCACTCTGTTGACGAGGCTGGAGTTAGTGGCATGATAATAGTTCACTTCAACCTTTGCCTCCCTCCCAGACTCAAGCAATTCTCTTGCCTCAGCCTCCCAAGTAGCTGGGACTGTAGGTGCATGCTACCATGCCCAGCTAATTTTTTTTTGTATTTTTTTTTCAGACATGGGGTTTTGCCATGTTGTCCAGGCTGATCTTGAACTACTAGACTCAAGTGATTTGCCTGCCTCAGTCTCCCAAAGTGTTGGGATTATGGGCCTCTGCCACTGTGCCCAGCCTGCAACCACGTTTTCAATGTCTTTGTCTTTTAAAAGGCATTCTGTGATAAATCATTCATCATGGAATAGAGAGAATTATTTTCTAACGTGCAAAACTATCTCAAAAATATGGGAGTGTTGGGGTTTTTATGTTCAAAGAAGTATCTTCCATATTAAAGCTTTAAACAGGTGATTGTCTCTCTCAGATGGGGTAATTAATTTCTGTTAATTCTTTGCTGTCAGTTCTGTTTAATGTTGGTTTCAATTTTGATTGTGTTTAAGGCACATCTGCACTCTGGAGATGAGACAGTGGGCTCAGTGCCTGAAAGAAATTTAGAAAGCATGAGAGGTGTAGCCTTCAGCTTCTCATGCTCCCTTCATGTATGGCTGATATAATTTGGCCCTGTGTCTCCACCCAAACATCATCTAGAATTATAACTCCCATAATCCCCGTGTGGAGGGCGGGGACTGGTAGGAGGTGATTGGCTCATGGGGTGGTTTCCTCCGTGCTGTTCTGGTGATAAGAGTGAATTATCACAAGATCTGATGGTTTTTGAGTGTCCAGCATCTCCTCTGCTTGCACTTCTCTCTCCTGCTGCCATGTGAAGAAGGTCCTTGCTTTCCACCATGATTGTAAGTTTCCTGAGGCCTCCCCAGCCATTTGGAACTGTGAGTCAATTAAACCTCTTTCCTTTATAAATTATGCAGTCTCAGGCATTTCTTTACAGCAGTTAGAGAATGGACAAATACAATGGCTTTCTATGTATGCCTGTGATTGAAGCTCGAGATTAGTATTTCAGGAGCACATTTTAATCTATACACTCTGTATTATTCTTATTTCTAAAAAAATTTTTAGAGACAGGGTTTCATTCTGTCACCCAGTGGGACAATCATAGTGGGGCAATCATAGTTTATTGCAGCCTCAACCTTTTGGGCTCGACTGTTCCTCCAGCCTTAGTCTCTAGAGTAGCTAAGACTACAGGTGTGCACCACCATGCCCAGCTGAGTTTAAAATTTTTTGCAGAGACAAGGTCTCGATATATTGTCCAGGCTGGTCTGGAACACCTGGGCTCAAGCAATCCTCCTGCTTCAGCCTCCTAAAGTGCCAGGATTATAGGTGTGAGCCACCATGCACTGGCCAAATTCTGTATTTTTGAAGAAAAGAGACATATGATTCAGTCATTAGAACAAATGTATCCAAATGTACAAATGAATTAATTTTGCCTAGACTGATAACCATAGTTCTATGTACTTTTATGGGATTTAAAAATCAGAATAATTAGTTCTAGAACCAACAAAACTTAAATCACTGGAAACCAGAAGATAGTCATGCATATTTCTCAAGCATACAATTAAAATTTGCAACTTGGTGAAGGGGCCATTGGACACACATCCTTTTAAAACCAGTGGCATGTCTGTCATTCCCAGAATGCAGCAGGACAAGGTGGCTGGGCCCTCTCTGCTTTGGGGAATCTGAATGTGATGCCAGCACCAGGGATTCAGGTCATTGGGTCACATACCCTTAGTCTCTGAGGAGTCTGAGCCTCTGAAGCTACAGGTCTGGGGCCAAAACCACAGAGTTCTGACACCCAAATCAACTAGAGTTGATATGTGGATGCCATTTTTCTGTGTCCCCTGCAGATTCATGACTTCAATTGAGAGATGAATTTCAAGCCAACTTTCAAGGAATCCTGGGTAGAACGAAATCTGTTCAATGGAATCTAGAGGAAGAAAAGAAGAAGGAGGAGGAGGAGGAGGAGGAGGAGGAGAAAAAGAAGGAGAAAAAGAAAAAGAAGGGGAAAAAAATCGAGATCCCTGTGGTAGGTATCAGTCATTGGTTTCTAGTTACTCAATCTTTTTACAAGTCTTAAGGATCCTATAAACTTTGAAATTGTAGTAAAATATTTATAGAGCAAGTCAAAGAAAAGTATAAAACAGTGGGTCTAGGTGAAATTTTGACGTGGCTAAAATTCCTTTTCACCTCTTTAGCTTTTTGATTCGTAAGGATATAGGTACCTGGCCTGGTGAAATAGCAATTCATTTCACCCTGTAGACCCGACAGAGTCCAATTTCCACAGTTGCAATGCCATTTCATTTCTTTTCCTCCTGGTGTTTACTTTAGAAGTCCAAGAGACGATTTTGATGAGAAATGACAGTCCGGTGCCTCATGAGAAACTCAGACGGGTGCCACAGCTGAAAACTCTTAGGTCATTACCCCTTCTGAATTTTCCCGGGAAAGGGCCTTGGAGCCACTTTCCACTGTGACTGAGAAACGCGAGAGTAGCAATTGGTGTTTCAGGCTTTTAGGGGAGATATAAAATGGAGGCCTGACTAGTAAAACCTGCCACCAAAGCCCCAAGACACTCTTTATTCAGGCAGTCGTAGAACCGGGATGGAACTCCATCTGGAGGAACCCCACTTTGCCTGTGTGCCCTCACTTCCCCAGCCCATCCTTGGGATTCTTCCCTTCCTGACCAGGATGCAGGGGCTGTAACAGCAGGGTGCTGATCAGCAGCTGCTGCATTACCACTAAGCAGTAAGGGCTGGCCTTCAGCAACGTGAGCCGGGATTCGTAGACATACATGGGGCAGGAAAATGCGATAGCGCATAAATGTGTGCAATGTTATTCCAGGAAAAACGTGACTGTTTTGAAAGTCATAAGGGATTTCCTAAATAACGATGGTGTATGGAAACCAAGAGGTTTTTGCTCAAAGAAAGCCCAAGATCATAACTGAAAGTGCGTTATGAAGCAAAAAAAAAAAAAAAAAAAAAAAAGGGTAAAAAACCAAGGGCAAAATTAATGTCTTGTTTGGTCCTGCTGCGATAACTCTGGGTGAAATGAAGTTCATGTTCCTTTATTCTGAAGTTTGATTATAAAGCAATGGGGTAAATGCTTCAACAAATATATCTGAATGAATGTATCTAAATAAGTGCTGTGGACTTCAAGTTGGCTATGGTGAAAACGCTGATTATTATGACACATTTGCTTAAGCCTTTTTTGTGACCTTCCCAATCCTTCTTCTCCTTCTGTGCACCGCTCTTCTGAGATGCTTGAGGTTTCATACATATTACTATTGTAAATATTGCCATTTAACATTGAAATTAGTTGTTTTCTGGGTATGTGCCCCATCCAGTATTGGTACAGAGTAAAAATGTATTACACTAAAAAAAACCTCAAAGTGTGTTGAGTGAGTGGCCTTCAGAGATAATTTATGACTCACAAGAAAACTGGCCTGATGTTTTAGGGCCATCTTTTGTATACTCAAGTAGTGTCACCCAGTTTGATCACTACATTTACCAGCTCTGTTTTAAAATAATTGTTTGGTTTATTTTAAGAATCAAATACACCTTCTTCTTGGTATAAAGATTTATAACCATTGAGACTATTCAAAAGGAATGTGCTCTTGGCTCTGAAGGCCATTCCAAAGGAGGAATTTCCAAAATATTTTGAGCTATGATTGCATCATTGTGTAGTGATGCCCAGTGGAAAAATATTTTTTAAAGCAGTAGAACCGTTCTTTAAAACACTCGTACTTACGAAAGGCTGAGCAACCAATGCATGATTGAGACTTCCTTTGTTTTGGGAAAAGTTAGCAGAATAAACACTTCAGTTTGTCTGAGAACAATAATTTGTGTAATGATCAACATCCTCAATGTTACTCTAAATGTAGGCTGCGATGTAATGTGTTCTGTTTAACATAAATAGAGTCTATTTTTAGTAGGACATTGTCCTTGCTGAATCTTTGAATATGGATTTAGATTTTAGTGACTGTCTCTGAAACTTTCTGGGAAGGTGTGTGTGTGCAGGCACCTGTGTGTTCATATCTGTTTGTATGTATAAATGCATGTATATTTTGCCTATTTGTCTGATTACATTTGTTTTAGGACACTGCGAACCCTGAGCTAATCCAGAAGGTAGCCTGACCCTCTCTTTACTCCATACTGGGTGAAAGACTGGGAAAGGAAATTGAATCAGGTTTGACCAGGTGCGGTTGCTCATGCCTATAATCCCAGCACTTTGGGAGGCTGAGGCAGGCAGATCATCTGAGGTCAGAAGTTCAAGTCCAACCTGGCCAACATGGCAAAACCCCATCTCCACTAAAAATATGAAAACAATTAGCTGGTTGTGGAGGCCTAGCTACTCTGAAGGCTGAGGCAAGAGAATCGCTTGAACCTGGGAAGCGGAGATTGCAGTGAGCCGAGATCATGCCGTTGTACTCCAGCCTGGGCGACAAGAGTGAAACTCCATCTCAAAAAATAAAACAATAAAATTTAAAAAAAAGAAATTGAATCAGGTTTGACCTAGTGCTATCTGGGTGACAGTACCAGGCACGGTGTTATGGAGACCAATAGATGGAAATGAATCATTGGTGATTGGGACTGGTGTTTGGGACTAAGGAGGCTGCGTTGCAGCTGGAGGGTGGTTGGAGGATTCCCCTTTTAGGAAGGAGAAGTCCCCAGTCGTCTTGGGGTGGGAACAGGCAGGGCTGCCACTGAGCTCTGGGACTGAGAGGCTCCAGCTGGATTCAGAGGTGGGAAAGACACGTGGAGCCTGGTGGAGAGGAGACCGAGTTGGCGAAGCCAGGCGAAAGGTAGCCAGGAACTAGGCAAAAGGCCCACGGCCAGCTTTCAGAGCTGGGACCCTCTAGAGAAACTCCTTTTAATAAGCATGGAAACGTTTCTTGAAGTTGTAATTGTGTCAACCCCATACTTTCAGAACAATTTTATTAAATAATTGGGCTGCTTCTCTCTGCACATTGGGGAAGTAAAGGCAGAGCTTGTCTGCACTTGGAGTGTCGTGGATGGGGATGGCAGAGCAGCCTGAGGACGCCAGTGATGAGCCTGTTCAAGGGGATTTCCTTGCAGGGCTTTACAGCACTGGCATTGGAGTCAGAGTGGCTGGAGGGATGAGCAACTACTGGGAAGGGTGGGTGGCGCATCCAGCATCTCTCCAGAATTCTCCAACATGTCCATGAAGGAGAAGCAGGGAGAAGAGTCACTTTCTTGAGTTATGGAATTGGTCCTCAAAGTCACGGTTATTTGAATAATTAAGAAAACATAGGCTGGGTATAGTAGCTCAAAGCTGTAATCCCAGCACTTTGGGAGGCTGAGCCAGAAGGATTGCTTGAGCCCAGGAGTTTGAGACCAGCCTGGGCCATATGGCAAGACTCAGTTTTTACAAAAAATTTATTTTTAAAATTAGCCAGGAATGGTGGCTCACATGTAGTCACAGCTACACATTGAGGAAGGAGGATCGCTTGAGCCCAGGAGTTCAAGGCTGCAGTTTAGTGGGCTGTGATTGTACCACTGCACTCCAGCCTAGGCAATAGAGCGAGACCCTGCCTTAAAAAAACAGAACAACTCCCCTCCCCATCCTGAAGCCACGTGATCTTTCTGGTAATTATAGGTGAGTGAGGTCTGGGGGCTTATTGGTTCTAATTGAGATAAGTGTAAAACATTACTATGTCTATAAGATACCTTCTATTTTTTAAAAAGCAAACTTGAAACAATTCCATATTTTACATGTTTTTAGGGTTCTTATTATGTATGTAGGTGAAATAGTCACAATTTAACTGAAATGTTTAGTTTTCAGCAACTGGTTTGATATTCTCTGCTATAATCCCCCTTACTCTGACCTTGATATTCCTCCCTCCGCAACACCTAATCCATCAGTGAGTTAAAGATTTCTCAAATCCGCCAAGTATGGTGGCTTACACCTGTATCCTAGCACTTCAAGAGGCCAAGGTGAAAGGATTGCTTAAGACCAGGAGTTCGAGACCAAACCAGGCAACAGAGTGAGACCCCTATCTCTACAAAAAACACAAAAATTAGCCAGGCATGATAACGCACGGCTGTGGTTCCAGCTACTTGGGAAGCTGAGATAGGAGGATGACTTGAGCCCAGGAGGTCAGGGCTGTAGTGAGCTATGATTGCACCACTGCACTCCAGCCTGAGTGATATTGCAAGACCCTGTCTCCAAAAATTAAATAAACAAAAATAAAAATAAAAACAATGCGAACACATTTTTAATTTACAAGACACTCTTTGAGAAATCTATGTTCTAGGAAGGGATTATGAAGCTGGAGCTGGAATCCTGCCTGGTTCCCGTCATCTGGCACATTCATCAAGTGTTAGATGAAACACTTAACACTTTGCTGAGCCTAAAGAGTCCTGCGGTGTGGGATGAGGTGGGTGGAGGGACTCCTTAATGCTCGTGTCCCATCCAGGGCCCTCTTACGCTCTTCTGTTCCAATTCTCAGGAACATCAACTCCATAAAAAACATTCCTCTCCCTGGAGCTGCCCATTAACCTTCTGAGTTGGCTAATGATTAATGTCATTAGCTTCGGAATGTGATGGCAACTCCCCAAGAGGGTATGGCGCCCACAGTGGAGTGGGTTGTAAGAACTGTGCAAACCAAGCGAGCTGTCCTCAGTCTGGGTGTGGAGATAATTTACCCCTCCAACAGTGACTTTTATTGCAGTCATAATTATGCATCTGTTCGGTTAGCACCTGCCCTACTAGTGGGGAGAGAGAACCCAAATAATAATGTCACGTTTACCCCACCTAAACAAGGCAGACATCACCAACCATGTGATGGCTTTGTGTTTGGAAAGCGAAGGTCTCCTTGGGCAGGGGAGCAGCCCAACCACATACTCTCAGGAACTGTTCTGACTTCCTTTATCCTTGGCCTTGTTCTAGCAGGTTAAACTTTTATGAGACTGCCATTTCCATAGGTCAAAAATGACCAAATATCAGCAATTTCATAGTGTTTGACCCAAATAGTTTGTTCTTGATTCCTGAACAGTGATAAAAGACAGAGGTAGAAAGTAACAAGCAAAGAGAATAACTCGTCAAGTAAGAAAACTCTAATCAAGTTAAGGGTAGTGTATTTTAACAGTGAACTTGCCCTAGAGAAGACTACAGTTATTATACACTCTTGTACTAATAGTATATGCATGCAGCTTTTGAAGTATTTCAACTCCTTGGGTGAGACATTTAAGGTAATGAGTTCCTGAAGTTTCATGGCACTACAGTGCCTGAAGATCATTTTCATGGAATTTTCATTAAGTTCTAAGGGATGAGAAGGTTGTATTTACAAAATTAGTGATTGTTGCCTTCGAGATCAGGCAGGACATTTCCATTAATGAAGGCAGACTGCAGTCAGGAAGTCTTATTTGAATTAATAGTAAGTGAACTTCAAGACAGCAGAAGTCACTGCCTGTCCCAGATGTCTAATGATGAGTAAGTGAAATGGGAACGGAAGGAGAGCTAGAACTGCTTGCCTACTGTGTGACAGCTTTTGACATCTTCTTTCCTTTCATCCTCATTCAGCTCCATGGGGACAGGCACTATTGTCACCATTTCACAGATGCTCTGAGCAGCGTTAAATCAACTGTCAAAGTTGGTATCACCAGATGCTGGCAGAGTCAGCATTTACAGCCAGCTCAACTGTATTCCAAGCCTCATCATTGGCTTACGCCCAGAAAGACTGCATGACTTGGTCCCAAAGGTGGTCTGTGTTTACGGCTTTGGGGCTGGCATCTTCAGAAGTGTCCTAGTTTGGTACTGTGCACACTGGTGCCATTGTCCTACTTCGCAGGTCTCCTCAGCATGCATTGAAGAAGGCATCCTCAAGTATAAAGTATTGGGATTTGGGGTCGCATTAACATTTGCCTCCAGTTACTCCCAGCAGAGCTTGGAACACAGTAGTCAATAAAGCATTTATATATATAATATATATTTTTTAAAGAGATAGGGTCTTGCTCTGTCACCCAGGTGGGAGTGCAGTGGTACAATCATAGCTCACTACAGCCCCGACCTTCAGGGCTCACGTGATCCTCCTGCCTCAGCCTCCCAAGTAGCTGAGCCTATAAATGCTAAAAATCAGCTGCCAGGATGTTCAGCTAATCTTCCTGCTTTTTGTAGAGATGGGGTCTTGCTATGTTGCTCAGGCTAGTCTTGAACTGAGCTCAACCAATCCTCCTACCTCAGCTTCCCCAAATGTTGGAATTACAGGTGTCAGCCAACATTCCCAGCCTTGCATATTGTTTCGGTGGCATCTCAGATGACCTTGTTAGCCGGATTTTCTTGTCAGACATCCAGGATAAAAAGGATTTCCAAATCACTTTTGTTCAGGATGAAATGGGGATTTGGTCGAAACCTTAAGCCACTAAATTCTTTTTGGGTTGGGTGAGAGCTGTAGGTGTAGGTTGATGAACCATTATATCAAATAACAATTATACCTGGCACTTGGGAGAGGGAATAGTTTGGATCCTGGCTTGGACTGCTGGGCTAATTCTCAGAGTGCTTCTGTTTTAATCGGCTTCCATGGTGAGAGTCATGGAAAAATACCACTTTCACATGTACACACAAGTACTGAACTTAAGAGTAATGAGCACTAATGCAGTCATTTAATACATATTAATCTGTTTGCTTCCCCATTCTGCATCTGTCACTTCCTGTAAACCCCAGCAACCTGGAAGCCACTAATTCTACTCTGTTGCTAGACAGGTGACATAGAGAAATACCAAAAAGAAAGCATGGAAGCCTCGCTTGTTTATGGACAGTGGTGCGTGGATCTGATACTGCTGACGTGATGTGTCTCGTCATTCTGCTTGAGCTTTGGTCAGCTGTGTGGACAGAATTTCCTAGGAAGGGAAAACAAACAGATAAGGAAGCATTCGCTGTACATTTTTGGCCCTTTGCTGGCTGTATGACTAGCTGTGACAGGCTGCAGGAGATTGGATTCAACTCAGCAACCAAGGACAGGGCTTGGCATAATGGAAGCTCAATAAATATTTGAATGCTATGTATTTTCTTAGTTCCTATTCCTATATTATCCAGAGGAATATAAAGCACTTATGCCTTTTTTTGGAAGAAGATGGTGATAGATCAAATAATTAGACATAAGGCATTTAGAAAGCAGGACATGCAAGATGAAAAGCAAGTGAATTGAAGAGAATCGTGAGCCATGGTAATGCTACAGACCCCAAAATAATGTTATGTGTCTGGCTGGCTGTATTTCTGGCGGGGGGAAACATGTTTCCTGGAGCAAGGCTGCAGAAGGAATAGGGCCTGACACCTGGGCTGGGCGACCTAGGGTTAGTCATTTAATGGTGCTGAATGTTTCTGTCTTCCTCTTTACCAGTGGCTAACAATCCCTACCTTAAAGGACTGTTGTAGGGATTAGGGATAAGGTTGGTAAGGGTGTGCACGACACCAGCTGCAGAGAAGGAGTCAATAAATGGTAGCTCTGGCCAGGTGCGGTGGCTCACATCTGTAATCCCTGCACTTTGGGAGGCAGAAGAGGGAGGATCACTTGAGGTCAGGAGTTTGAGAGCAGCCTGGCCAACATGGTGAACCCTTGTCTCTACTGCAGATACAAAAATTAGCTGGGCGTGGTGGCATGTGCCTGTAATTCCAGCTACTTGGGAGGCTGAGGCAGGAGAATCACTTGAACCTGGGAGGTGGAGGTTGCAGTGAGCTGAGATCACGCCACCGCACTCCAGCCTGGGCAACAGAGCAAGATCCATCTCAAAAAAATAAAATAAAATAAAATAATAAATAAATGGTAGCTCTTGTGGCTGTAATCAGATGAGGAAGGACTAGAAATGGGTCTCCTTAGGGAGTGGTCAGAATTTCAGTAAGTGGTGAGAAAGAGTGAAGGTATCTTCCATGTTGATGTGTCAAACTCTAGGTCATTCATTTTCACAGCTGTGTAGTTTTCCATTGTATGAATATCCTTCTATTTATTTATGTGTTCTCTGGAGGATGGATATTTGGTTGTTTGCATCTTCTGACCATTAAGAACAACATGATGTACTGGTTTCTGGCTGGCACATGACTGGAGGGACTAGCAGACGGAAAAGAGGAGGAGAAATCAAACATTTAAGATATGCCTCCTTTGCCCATCAGTGCCAGATCCTTAGGTTGGGGCACTCACTTGTAAGTGCTATTGGCATCTTCCTGGGACCTTAGGAAAAAATTTGTCACAGCAGTTTCCAACCTGGCTGGGAAACACCTGAGGCTCAGCTCCTGCACCATCCACTTGGAACTGGATTGGTTGTCCTTGTCCCTGACTCTTCTATGATTTCTTCTCTGCATCCAGCTCTATTTAGATGGCTTGTCCTCTGCAAACCTTCCCTCTAAAAGGGCATTACTCTGCTAGACCCCCTCCATTCACCCTGCATAGCAGTCACAACCAAGGCTCAGGCCCATGTCCATCTGATTTCAGGGCTCTGGACAGAACCTCTGCCTCTCAGGACAAGGGGAAGTGACACTTTTTAAATGTCAAATCTTGTCTCCTTCCCAATGATTTTAAATACGATTTCCACATAATAAGGCTTTGTGAGATTCGGAGAGGTTAAATAGCTTGCCCCAAATCATAGAGTCGCTCAGTGGTAGAGCCTGGCTTTCAACACTTGATGGTTTGGCTCTGTCTCCTACCTTGGAGATGACAATTATGTGGAAAATACGTGGCAGTTTCTCCTTTCCTCCAATCTGTCCACCATGAATGAAATTAGTAAAGGATAATCCAGAAGTGATGGCTTAAGCCTGTAATCCCAGCACTTTGGGAGGCCAAGGCAGGAGGATCACTTGAAGCTGGGACTTTGAGACCAGCCTGGGCAACATAGCAAGATCCTGCCTCTACCAAAAAATAAAAAAATCAAAAAGGGGAAGAAAAATAAATTAGTAAAGGATACTAGCATTCTTTCCTGCTGGTTGAATTCAGCCTCAGAAGTTTTCTTAGCGCAGTGCTTTAGAACACCACTACCAATTAAATGGAGCTGGCACACAAGATGAAACTTATTTAACATGTTTGCCATGAGTCAGTCTCTTTTTTATTTAGGGGGGCGGCTGTGACCTCAGCTTGTTGGAACCTCTGCCTTCTGGTTTCAAGCAATTCTTGTCCTTCAGCTTCTAGAGTAGCTGGGATTACAGGCACACACCATCATACCCAGCTAATTTTTGTATTTTTAGTAGAGACAGGGTTTCACCATGTTGGCCAGGCTGGTCTTGAACTCCTGACCTCAAGTGATCCACTCGCCTTGGCCCAGCAAAGCGCTGGGATTTTTGGCGTAAGCCAACACAACTGGCCCTATTTTCTAAGTAATAGAAAGGCTCTGTAGAATTTGATGAGTCAGGAAGCAGAAGCAACTGTGGCTCCTCAACCTTTTTCTCCTCTGCTTTTAAGGCACATGTTCTTTTGGGTGGATATAATTTTGTTCTGGTTTTCTGGATCAAAGCAGAAGTGCCTGCAGAGGAGGTGGGAAGGGTGGCAGGGTAACTGCAAAGGGGAACACTCCCGGGCTCCAGCTCTCAGGATGCTCCCGAGGGCTCCCAAAGAAAGCTGTGCTGCCTTCTGGCTTCCAGGCAGCACAGATTCCCTTCAGTTGAACCTGATGCAGTTCCAGCCCGCCAAGCCTTTCCCTTGGCCACCCAGAGCTGGACCGGAAAGAGGTAAGGGAGATTTTGGCAGGAACAGACGAGTGGTCCCTGCTGCTAAGACAGGACTGTGCACGGTGGATTCAGAGAAAGGTATTACTGAGGTTGGGGTGGGGGGCACCCTGATTGTCTCTGGAATTGGATTGTTTAGGGCACGGGGCTGCGCGCAGCACAGGGGTGCCGCTGGAGCGCCACGTGCACCCACCTCCTCCCGGCTCCCCACATCCTCCCCACACGTGGAAGCAGCCCTCTCCACAACGGGAACTTGTAGAGCAAAACTAACATACAGTCACGTCGGCTCGGCCAAGAGAAATAAGGCGGCGGGGCTGGCTGCTAACCAGAGGGAGGCGGCGGCCCCTCACCGAAGGTTTCCGCACGGAGGATCACGCCGCAGAAGCAGCAACAGACCCGCGTATTCATGAGCTCATGTCACCGGGAGGTTGCTGCCAGGCCTTAGCCCAACCACCATTTCGTTTCAGGAAATGCTGCCAGACTCCAAAATCAGCAAAGCAAGGCTGTCCCTGATACCTAGATGCGTAAATCAGGGCCGCCGAGGGGGTCTGCCTGCAGCCACTGGGCTGGAGAGGCAGACGCCCGGTCATCATATTATGACCTTGTCTACCTCCAGGCTGAAACACTGTACCTTTATGTTCTAGGGTTCTTCAAAGGCTGGTCCCCTAGCCACCTCTCCTCTCTCCTACTTACATACTCCAGCACTTCATTTACCTGAAACTTTTTTCACCAATGACTTAATTGCCAAATGCAACAGCTTCTTTTCCTACTTGGCATTCCACATGGTGTATCAGGAGAGTATCCTGTGGGCTAATAAATAGGCTTCAGGAGCAGTAAGACCTTGAATCCAGGATCTATTCTTAGAAGCAGTATGATACGAAGTCTTGGAAATCTAGGTTTCCTTGTCAGAAAATGAAGATAATATGAGTGCCTGTGTCATGAGTTTCTCATGAGGATTAAATAGAATAATATGTGTAAACAGTCTGACTGTGCTTGGCACAAGGCCAGCCGTCAACATTTGGTTATTGATTTTAGTATTGATCCGAGTGTGGGTCATGTCTGTGATTCCAGCACTTTGGGAAGCCAAGGAAGGAAGATCGCCTGAGCCCAGGAGTGTGAGATTAGCTTGGGCAACATAGAGAGACCTCATCTCTACACAAAATTTAAAAGCCATGGTGGCACATGCCTGTAGTCTCAGCTACTCAGGAGGCTGAGACAAGAGGCTCACTTAAGCCCAGTAATTCAAGGATACAGTGAGCCATGATTGCACCATTGTACTCCAGCCTGAGTGACAGAGCAAAACCTGTCTCTTAAAAATTAAAAATCATAAAATTTCTTTGAAGAAAAGATATTCGTATTGGTGGTGATCGGTGTTTTCTTCTTCACACTCTCTCTTCTCCTCTTCTTTGGTTTCTACGATACATAATTTCCTGGTATTCGTTTAAAAAATTGACACGTAATGCGTCAATTTTCATTTCGCTTCATGCACCAAACCTTCAAATCTCCCTCTTCTGTGTTCCCACGTTCGTTCAGTCAGACCATTTCTCACCTGGACTATTACAACAGTCTTTGAGAAACATTCCCCACTGGAATCTTTGCTCACTCCAGTCCATGCTCCATATGCATACACAATTCAGAAGCAAAAAACCCTTTAAAAAACTTCAGACATGGCCTTCTCCTGATCCGAACCTTATAAAGGCTTCCTAGAAGTAAAGTGACCAGAGCTCCCTTAGTAACCCTCTCCTTAAAAGAGCATCCCTGGAGCCTCCCTTAATTGTTACCCTAAATATTACCTAAGCATCCTCCCTGGATTTTATCTGAATTTTCCAGTATTTAGCAAAACTGTCTACACCAGGGGTCCTCAACCCCCAGGCCACAAACCAGTAGTGGTCTGTGGCCTGTTAGGAACTGGGCACACCACAGGAGGTGAGCAATGGGTGAGAGAGCATTACCATTACCGCCTGAGCTCGGCCTCCTGCCCGGTCAGTGCTGGCATTAGATTCTCACAGGAACACAAACCCTGTCGCGACCTATGCATGCGAGGGACTAAGTTGCATGATCCTTAAAAGAGTCTAATACCTGATGATCGGAGGTGGAGCAGCTTCATCCCCAAACCATCCCCCCAACCCCACCCCCGCCCCAGGTGTGTGGAAAAATTGTATTCCACAAAACAGTTCTCTGGTACCGAAAAGCTTGGGGGCTGCTGGTCTACGCCATTTGTGGCTTTGGTTGGTAAACCCTTTTAATTTCATTTAAGATGAAATTATTCTATCAGTTAGGAGACATTTAGCTAAAAGTAACAGAAAAAAACTGACAATTCAACTGACTTGAACCAATAAGGGGTCATATTATGTTCTGTATCGAGAAGCCTGAAAGTTGAGTGGCTTTTCAAGGTTGGTTAACCCCGTGGCTCAACAATGTCATCAGGGACCCGAGTTCTTTGCATGTTTCTATTCCGTCATCTTCAGAATGCCTGTTTAACCCTCATGGTTTCAAGAAATCACACTGACACAGTACTACCCAGTGGACAGTATGCTGTCACAACCAGTCGTCAGCCAAGCATCGCTATCTCCATTTCATAAATAAGAAAATACAGGCTCAGATAGGTTAGTGACTTGCCCCAGGTCACACAGCTATTAGTGGTAGAAACAGGATTTGGACTTCTGTTTACTGGACTCCAAAGTCCACGCTCATAAACACTTGTTTCTGCTCCTCCCAAGCATGAGAGCAAATGACTTTGCCCTGGAAAAAGTAGGATTCAAAGTAGTTTAAAAGTAGGATTCACAAGGCTAATATTTCACTTAAACTCCATAAGACCTGGATTTCTGTCATCAATCATCAGCTACAGTCACCATTCTCAAAAAATGTTAATAGTGTGCTTACGTTACACACGTGTGTATAATGTCTTAATCTTTAATTTCCAATTAGAACACACATTCGGACAATGTTTTCATATAATGGTTTTAATTGGCGTCTATGTGTGTGATGTGTAAGTACACGTATATGTATGCATATTCATGTATACGTATGTGTATGTGTACGATTCCATTTCATTGATAAACCAACCAAAGGCCAACAAAGTTAGGAACCTTGTCCACTGTATATGGCTAGTAAGACATTGAGGGGTTTTAGGAGATGTCTGGATGACCTCCTAATACAGTGGTCTTCCCCAGAAGACCCTTAAGCTAACGAATTGCTTCCATTCAAAGTAGAGGGAATTGTAGCAGAATTTCAGTGAGCTTTTCTAAGTGACACGATGGCAATATCCTATCAGATAAAGGGACTCAGTGCAGGCTGCAGGTGTCATACCCACCGGTGGTGTGGGAAGAGAACTAGCGCATCAATCTCGCATGCCACATTTTCTCGAAGACCTCTGTGAACCACCTCCACCCTCCATATTTCTTGCCTTTTTTCCTTTTCTTTTCTTTTCTTTTCTTTTTCTTTTTTTTTGAGTGGGAGTCTCACTCTGTCACTGCTGCTGGAGCGCAGTGGCATGATCTTGGCTCACTGGTGCTTCCGCCTCCCAGGTTCAAACCGTTCTCCTACCTCAGCCTCCCAAGTAGCTATGATTACAGGCGCACGCCACTACGCCCCTCTAATTTTTTTTTTTTTTTTTTTTTGTATTTTGAGTAGTGACAGGGTTTCGCCATTCTGGCCCTGGCTGGTCTCAAACTTCTGACTTTAAGTGGTCCACCTGCCTTGGCCTCTCAAGGTGCTGGGATTATAGGCGTGAGCCACTGCACCTGCCCTCTTTTTTTCTAATAGGAGAAAAGGCACACAAATCTATTTAATGTGTACACACAGGGAGAGTCACCTTCCCTCCGGTCCATATTCCTATCTAGGGGGTACCAGACACACTTGATAAGTAAGCAGCCAAATCCCTCCTCGATTACTGGAAAACAGAGATGTGAGTTATTTGTTTGCAATATTTACCTTCCAAGAGAATCACAAAATGAGTGAAGTTAGTGAACGCTCCTCCCAAAACACACATGCCGATTTCCATTCTGCCAGCCTGAACTGCTTGCCCAAGGGCTTGTAAAGCAAATGAGGAACCATAAGTAACTCAGGTCTAATCCTCATGGCAGGTGACAGGGTCCTCAGACTGCTTCAAATGTGTGTCCCTATGTCTGACTCCGCGGGAACACAGCAACACCAGTTCCCAGTCCTTGAACCCTGCTGCTGCTCCTCTGCACTAAATTGGCTTTGAGAAACTACACAGCAATACCAATGTTTTTCCATTGGGTATCATGAGAATTACTATTATATTTATTAGTCATAATTATAGTATTTTGAGGATTACAGGTAGACAAGTTTACCCAGGTGACACTCAGAAATCAAAACGTTTTCAATCCTCAAACAAATTTTTCTCTTACAAGGGGACTAAAAAGTTCATGGAAAATAGAATGAAAAGATAAATGTCAAAAATATAAAATTTATTTCTCTACATCAGTGCCTCAAGTTTCGGATACTTGTATAAGTGATGATATTAGCCATTTAGTCCATTCCTAAAGAACTGAGGATCTTGGGAATTTAACCATGTCAACACAATCATTTTAATATTATGAACTGAAGAAAAATGAGTGCTCTTAAAGGTTTTTTAAGATTGGAAAACAAAAAGAAATCAGAAGGACTGAAATCAACACTGTAAAGTGGATGCCTAGTGATTTCCCATAAAAACTTTCATGAAATTGCCCTCGTTTGATGAGAAGAATGAGCAGGAGCATTGTCATGGTGGAGCTTTCCTGGGTATTTTTCTGCTAATGCTTTGATTAACTTTCTCAAAACATTCTCATAGTAAGTGGATGTTAGTGTTCTTTGGCCCTCCACAAAGTCAATAAACAAAATGCCTTGAGCATCCCCAAAACCTGTTGCCATGGCCTTTGCTTCTGACTGGTCCATGTTTGCTTTGACTGGAGCATTTCCTACCTCTTGGTAGCCATTGCTTTGATTGTGCTTTGTCTTCAGGATCATACAAATAAAGCCATATTTCATCTCTTGTTACATGTTCCTTCTCCCAAAGAAATGCTTCAGAATCTTGAGGCCACTTGTTCAAAATTCCCAAAGCTCATTGCTTTCTGTTTCCTCTGCTCTTGATCTGGGCACGGTGGTTTTGGCACCCATCAAATGGAGAGTTTGCTCCACTAATTTTTCTGTCAGAATTGTGTGAGTGGAACCAACTGAGATGACTAGGATGTTAGTTACTGTTTCTGCTCTTAATTGTTGGTTCTTTTCAATAAGAGTATGAATAACATTAATTTTGTCCCTGAAAATTGATGTAGATGCTCTGCCACTCTAGGTTTCATCTTCTACATCATCTCATCCCTTTTTAAAATGAATTAGCCACTTGTAAACTGCTGCTTTCTGTGGGGCATTGTCCCCATTAATTTCTTATAAAGTATTAATGATTTCACCATTCTTTCACCCAAGCATCACCATAAATTTGATGTTTGTTCTTGTTTTACTTTAGCAGAATTCATGTTGCTGTGACAGGGGTTCTTTTCCAACTGATATCTTACCGTTCAGAATACCTCAAACTAGATCCTGCTCAGCCATACTATAACAAGTTAGTACAAATTTACGTTGGTGCAAAAACATTTGAAATCCATGAATTTTTTTCATAATATGCATATTCCATGAATGTTTTGAAGACCTCTAGTATTTCATATCAAATTCTAAGCAAAAGATTTAGCAATTCTAAGAGTCTGGTTAGACTGGGAAGTCATGTCAGCTGCTGGTCACAGTAGAACTTGGAATGACAGCCTCTCTTCCACCCCTCCAATAGTTTTTGAATGACCATCCTAATTAAATTGACAATATCTAATCAAAATTGAGAGTCTGTCACAAACTTGCCCAACGAGTATTTACATATGTGAGATTGCTGTTGGTGCAGTGGACTTTTTCTGGGGAATACTTTCAAGTTGAACCAGACTCAGTGTTTATTAGAAAAGCATTCTGGCTGGGTTGCTGGCTGTGAGCCAATCACAAATGCCAAAATTGCTGGCTAATTGCTTCAGTGTAAATGCCACCTCTCCTCTGGGGCTTCTGAAAGGTTAACATTCTCTTGATACTCCCAACTCTGCTCTTGAGCCCTGGGAGGTTGCCCAGTTGGTAATGGGAAAAGGGTAGCAATCGCCACTTTCCCTCTTCCTTAGGATGGGATTAACGAGAGAGACTGGAGACTGAGCTATTACACATACTTATTTGCAGAGGGTTGATGGAATCTGAGGGTCTGATTTTCATGACTTTTTGGATTGCATGCTTCTAGGGGATAGAAACAACTACAATTCTTCTTACCTCTCCTTCTCCTTAATCTGGAAACACTCCACAGAGAAGTGGAGGGCAAGTAGAGGGCATGTTTTCCAATTAAACAGGAGGCTTCAACATGATGATGTAAATAATGAAATAATTGTACTTCCCTGAGGCATTGTTAAACTTGTCTTTTAAGGACTTTTAGTTTCTTTCTTGATGAAACAAATTTTGCTAGCAGGCAAGCTTTTGGAGGCCAGAGACCAGGTCTTTTGGTTCTTTTATATCTATTATAATTGTGATTGCTGTTCATGAAATATTTTCAGTTCTTTCCTTTTCTGAGCACATGGTAGGATCCCACTCTGGGGGTAGGTGGGTTCTTGAGGTTAGTCTGGCCCACCTACCACCTACCATGTTATGATACAAAACATGTGTCATTTCTGTGCTAGGAGATTGAGTTTCCTGCTTGAGATCCTTCAGAGCTTTCTTTTCTCTTTGGCATGGCAACCAGTAATGTGCACAGTGGTGGCTGCTTTAGCAACCTAAATATCTAAATATTTAGGAAGAATAGACTCCCCTCCTAACCCTAACTCCTTTGGGCCCCTGCTAACTCTCAATAGACATGTAGTATGAGTGAAAATCAACTTTGGCAGCTTTAAGCCACCAAAAATTTGGGGCTGGGCATGATGGCTCACACCTGTAATCCCAACACTTTGGGAGGCTGAGGTGGGTGCATCACCTGAGGTCAGGAGTTCAAGACCAGCCTGGCCAACATGGAGAGACCCCATCTCTACCAAAAATATAAAAATTGGCTGGACATGGTGGCATGCATCTGTAATCTCAGCTACTTGGGAGGCTGAGGCAGGAGAATTGCTTGAACCTGGGAAGTGGAGGTTGCAGTGAGCCAAGATTGCACCACTGCACCACAGCCTGGATGACAGAGCGAGACTCTGTCTCAAAAAAATAAAAAAATGAATTATTTGTTACTACAGTATAATTCTTACTGACACAATGTGAGAGCTAACCTATATTTCAAGTACAAACTTCACTGTATAATTTAGTGTATGTTTTGGGCCATTATGTATTATAAGCACCCTAAGGGCAGAGGTGGTGTTCTATTCATTTTGCATTCCTGGCATGTAGCAGAGATACAGGGTGTTTCTT
Source organism: Aotus nancymaae (assembly GCF_030222135.1). NCBI lineage: Eukaryota > Metazoa > Chordata > Mammalia > Primates > Aotidae > Aotus > Aotus nancymaae. The sequence continues at coordinate 6,572,326 of NW_026988492.1, read as the reverse complement.
AACTGAAGTTATTGTATGAATGCTCGGATACCTGAAGAGATTGGAAAATATGAAGAGAATGAGTACCTGAAATTCAGTGTTCCTCCCAAATTTTAAGCTAATAGTTTCAGCTCCTTCTCTCAGCATTGCTTTCAAAAGAACAGCTTTCAAGAGCGAAATTTCACTAAATGTATTTTCTCTCTCCCTGCAGTCTCAAGTGGAATCATAGTAAATTACAAAAAAACGTTCTTTGGAGAGAGAACAAGAATCTGCTTAATCCACATGCCACACAATCATGGTTGAAAGTTAGATATGTTCAAAGCAAGGGTGTTATTTCTCTTTTGGATAAGAGGAAGTCTTGCAGCACCCATTCTGGAGGTAGAGGTGTCTAGTCTTACAGCCAGTGGTCTCAAATATTTGCCACTCACAACCATCCAGTAACGTTATAAGTAATATAATAATTGATTTTTCCATATTTCAATCGGATTAAGATTCTCAGGATCGCTGATTTCACTGATTAGAGGGGTAAGATGATCAGTAATACAATTTCAAATGGCTATATTTCTAGCCAAAGCTAAGAATCTTTTTAGTTAACATATTGGCTGAATACACCGTTTCTATGGAACTTTCTGAAATATTGAAATAGCTGGAAGGTTCTTCCACTACTCCATTTGACTAATAGCCTAGAATTTGATCATTCCCATACTTCATTCAGGTCCCCACTATGCCATCTAAAACAGCCATAGCCTCACCCTGGACATATCTTCTTCTTACTTGTGATCTGAAATTATACTATTTTTACTTTTGCACTTGGCTGTTGTCCAGTTTTCTCCACTTGAGTGTAAATTCCTTGAGGGACGGAGAGATACTTCTGTTCACTGCTTTCATTCTGGAACCTAGAACAGTGCCTGACACATACTCATTACTCAATCTGTGCTTATTCAATGTATGAGCAAATGAATGAGTGAATGGGTCCATCCCTTGATGCAATACTTGAATCATAGAATTCGTATACTGATAGAAGCAGAAGGAAACCACCAGTGCTCCAACTGAAGGCCTCCATTTTACAGATCAGCAAGCTTTGGGCCATGCCTAGGATCACACACAGGTGTGGTAAAGCAGGGACCACGACTCTTGCGTCATTTCCGTTTCCGCATGCCAATGCCTACTCTACAGCTGCTGGAGAGGGAGGAGATAGGGAACAGTGGAAACACCTGGAGTGGAAGGGAAGTGCTGGTAACAGAGGACACCAGTGCCTTCAATACATCCCATCTTCCCTTTGCTATCCAGCTGACCTATCAGCAAAGGTGGGAGTGAACGTTACAGGGATTCTGGGCCAGGAGTGGTGGCTAATGCCTGTAATCCCAGCACTTTGGGAGGCTGAGGCAGGTGGATCACTTGAGGTCAGGAATTCGAGACCAGTCTGACCAACAGGTGAAACCCCATCTCCACTAAAAATACAAACATTAGCCAAGTGTGGTGGCACACACCTGTAATCCCAGCTACTCGGGAGACTAAGGCAGGAGACTCGCTTGAACCCAGGAGGCGGAGTTTGCAGTGAGTCAAGATCGCGCCATTACACTCCAGCTTGGGCGCCAAGAGTGAAACTCCATCTTAAAAAAAAAAAAAATGTTACAGGGATTCTGGAAGGGAGGAGAATAAAAATGAAGTGTGGGACATAGCAAAAAGAGAGGGCGGGGCGTCAAGAAAGATGCTGTACTTCTCCCTCAACTTTCCATCATAAACTTACAGTGCCTTTTTTTTTTCTGTAGCTCTTTTAAAAATTATGAGCCACTGAATATTTTAAAGGGGTTTTCTGTTATGTCATAAATATTCAGACTGGAAATGGTAATTGTTCCCTGTGATTAATTCTGCTTACTTGGGAAAGTTGTGCAAGGTTTTCACTGGAGGGTATGTCTTTTATGTTTTCATGTTACTCATATATATTGCAATTTGTCCTGAACTGGACTTGAGACAGTGAAGTTAGGGTTGAGGGCTTTTATTTTTCTTTTTTTCTCTCTTATGGCAGTGTTTGGAAATACTTAAATTGGATGGTTTGTATTACCCCTCCCTGGGCTGAGATGAAGGTAATTGATGGGGCTCAGGGCCAGAAGTTCCTCCCGGCTATTTCGGTTGTATTGGTCCGGGGTTAATGGAGAAAAACTCGATGTTGAAGGTTACCGCGTTTCCCTTTGCTTCCAATTTAATGATACGTGCCTGCCAGTGTTTTCTCTTTGAAGAGCAATTTAATAAACAATCACTGGCGTTTCATGTTGAGGGTAGGATCTGTAATGGCATTCATCTCCCCGGGAGTTCTTCCTCAGCAAGTGATTGGATCAAGGCCGTTGCAATGAACACAGGCCAGCCCAGCCTGGGGCCTTCGAAGGCACCGTGGTTCCCCCATGTAGGGCATAAAGATGGGCTGAGGGTTGGGGTGGGGGACAATTTTCAGAATGATTCTGAACTCCGCTTAGATTTCTCTGATTTTAAAGACATTTCCCAAGGAAATCAAACCTGAGCCTGCAATTACACTGAGGACCCTTGCAGGGGAGGCCAAGGGGCAGTGGGCACAGAAAGCTCTGGAATGTGGTCTTCGGCCAGGATCTGTGCTTTGGTGTAAGAAGGAAGCTGAACAGCCAAGGGCTTTCATTGTTAAAGAGGACTCTTAGGAACTCTTAGGCTTGACAAGGAAGATCATCATCAAATGGTGCTTTATTCAACACCCACGTTGGGAATGCACTGTTCCGGGTGCTATACAAAGCAAGCCTGGGCAAGGAGTGGGGCTATGAGCATCTCTTTTTTATTAAAATCACATGTAAATTTATACAGCCACAGTGAGAGTGGGACTCGGGTTCCAGCCACAGTGCTGCCTGAGCCTAGGTGGGGCTGGGCCCAGGTGTGCATGCTCAGAAGTAAGGAGCTTGACTTTTCCAGTTTCTCCTGTTCTGAAATTAACAATGATGATGCTCTAGCAAAAGCACTGTGGACAGGGGAACGGCCCTGAGGGACACTGTGGCATGGCCCAGGGCTGAGGAGGGGAAGGACATCTGTCATTCCTCTCCATCAGTGATGAGGCTCCACTGTGACCCACAGTGCTGGTCCCAAAGACCATTTCAATGATGATTTCTGTAAAGCCAGAGGTTGGTAGCATCTCAAATGTGGCAAGCTGGTTTATTTATTCTTTTTCCTTTTGGCATGCCAGGATCGGAGAGAAAGTGGTACCCAGACATCCCTGTTTGTGACTCCTTTGAGAGCAGGGATGTGACTTTTGACAAGAGGAGAGCTGGTGGTGACCAACTCTCAACTACTTCAGGGAAGGGGTGTTCATGGGCACACTGGGGGGTAACTGACCCCTACTCAGTTGAGAGTGACTATTCCTGTGGCTTTGGACCTGCATACTGTACTTTTAAAGTTTTTGAGACCGAGTCTCACTCTGTTGCCCAAGTTTGACTGCAGTGGTGTGATCTCGGTTCACTGCAACCTCCGCCTCCTGGATTCAAGCGATTCTCCTGCCTCAACCACTGAGTAGCTGGGATTACAGGTACACGCCACCATGTCCCAGCTAATCTTTGTATTTTTAGTAAATTGATGGGATTTTGCCATGTTGGCCAGGCTGGTCTCAAACTTCTGACCTCAAGTGATCGGCCTGCCTGGGTCTCCCAAAGTGCTGGGATTATAAGCATGAGCCACTGCGACCGGCCATACTATATATTTCTATATACTGTTTATCTTTTAAAAATCCTAACAACAAAAAAGATATTCTAAGCTTTAGCCAGTGATATGCTTATTGGAAGTAATAATACAAAACTTAAAATATGCCAAAGGATCTACAGAATAATTAGTATGGCCCTTTGGTGATGGTAGAAATGAGTTCTAACAGGTGGGTATGAAAGCAGACATGGCCTTCACATGTTAAGGATGGAACTGGAGCTGCCAAAGGTCTCCTGAAATAGCTCTTTAGAGTCAGCCTGGAGGTCATGCTTTTACATAGGTTGCCATATAAACTAAAGGCTGGGTCTTTCTCTGGCTTAGCCAGACACAATATTAGATATAGAATAAGGAATTAGGGTCAGGGCAACCTAACCGTTCTCCAACCTCTATCCACTCACCCATTTCTGCGGGCAAATACACATTGAGATTGTCCTCCAAGACTCCACTTAGGAGGAAGGAGAAGAGTGGTTTTCCTTCTCTCTATTTCTGGGAAAGAATTAGTTCTAATTCTGGTGGGTTTTTCTGTAGCAAGATTGTGTGATGAGTTCAAAAACTACTCAAATGGGAGACTGAGGATGGTTGAATGAAAAAGTTCTTACTATAGTCATAAAGGGCTGATTTTTCAGGACAAACACGATGCTACCTGCCTCAGTAGAGTACAGTGGCTGTCAGAGGGTTCCAGAACAATTCTCCCACCTTCCATTCCCAGCTCTACTGTTTACTAGCTGTGTGGCTTTAGGCAAAGTGCCCTCCATTTCTGTATCTGGGAAATGGGCATGATGATAGAATTTACCATAAGTTGTGGTTGAGGCAGGAGATTAGGGTCTCAAGGCGGGGAATCTAAGGCCAGTTCACACTGACCTCCTAGAACTAAACTGAAAGGAAAACCCCAACTTTCCAAGCTTAAGTAACAAAAGGATGAGAGCGACTCCCTTTGCAAAGCCCAGCTTTTCTGCCCTGCAGCTGGAAAATTGAAAGTACCTCTGATTGTGAGCCAAGTATTCATTTGCATAGGAGTGCAACTTTGTAACTTCACGTTAGCCTCTGATTGGTTGCTTTCTGCAACCAGACTGCAACCAGACTGATTGGGGGCTGCTACTGCGTTTACACCAGGTGAACACCAAGCCGTGAACGGGAAACCTCTAGTGTGTATTTGGAGCCCAGAAGAGTCTGTGAATGGGCTCTTGAGTGCCTATGCCCAGGCTGCTCCCATTCTGTGGAGTGTACTTTTGTTTTCAATAAATCTCTGCTTTTGTTGCTTTATTCCTTCCTTGCTTTGTGAGTTTCGTCCAATTCTTTGCTCAAAACGCCAAGAACCTGGACATCCACCACTGGTAAAATGGTGGGGGCTAAGTTATTGTAAGGGTTAAGTGAGTATATTATGCAGAAAACACCAAAACAGTGTCTGGCACATAGTAAATACTTGATAAATGCTGTAATGTTTCCTTCTTCATTCAGAACCTCAAATAGATATACCTATTTCCATCTCTCTCACCATTATTGAATCTGTATTAGGTCCTAATATTTTGCCTGAGGGAGTTGCACTTGTTGGGTTTACCAACCAAATAATCAGTTCACTGCCTCATGCCCTTCATAAGAAACAAGCAAGCAATTAAACGAATGTTTGCTGAAAAGCCCTATGCACTTCTTCTTCCTTCAGGACAGTGAAATCCTATCTCAGGCCAGGTTATTACAGCTAATGTGGGAAAAAATGTGGATCTCCATATTCATCTTGTGAATTTGGAAAGGCACATGTTATTCAGATTTATCAAACATTCTAGTGGCTCTTAAATTTAGTTCTATGTCTCAAACAGCCAAAGAACTTAATATAAATACCAATATCTGGGCACCACTCCAGAGTTCTGTGATGTGGTTTGGGCATCTGTATGTCTAATAAAAGTTCCTCAGGTGATTCTGAGCACAAAACCCCAAATGAGTACACAGCTGATAATCCTGCTTTAGTTAAGTAGATCTGAATAAAATACCACTAAAGGTATATTTATACTGAACTGGGTTCTTCCTGTTAGTATCTCTCATTATGAAATTAATGATTTGCTGCTATCCCTGGAAAGATATATTTGGCAAAAGAAATCCTAAAGGAATCAAGTATTAAGTGATTATGGAAGTCTTAGCCTCTCGGTTAGGCATTCCATGCGTGAGTCTTCATTGCTGTCAACCTGGATTCACACATTAATGATACTAGAATTCACAAGTGTCCCAGCACCTTACAACACACTTGAGCAATATTAATCTAAAAGGAGCAGCAAAAATAATTTAAGTAAAATTGCAATTGCCACAGAGCTCTGACTTTTCAGAAACACTTGTACACAAAGTGCCAGGACCCCCATGTTGCACGGTTCTGGGGGGCTGTTTGCAGAGTGTGGACTGAAGACTGCCTGAGGAAGGGCGACTTGCTGGCCCCGCACGACTGGGCACAGGCGCAGGCAGGGTCCCTGCCCAGCACCACCATGCCCTATCCCAGCTGGACTCTGAGGGCCCCGCAGGGAAACTCCCCTCTCTTACTCACCTCCATCCCCTCCCCCTCCACTCCTGCAGCCTCCATGCACCTCAGTGGGAAACGGATCTGTACTACAAACTGTCCCCCAACTTGCAGAGTTCCAAGCTCACGTAATTACACAGTGTTTGGAACAGTGCAATAAATCAAAAGATACTTCCTTAGCCCTGGAGGTGAATAGAATAGTTTTATGTTATTAAACCCACAACCAATGGACCCTTTATGACACGGACTTCTTTGGGAGGTGATGCCTCTGTCCTTGCAAGATTCCTGGCTCCTGGTAGGTTTCTTCCGGTGCCTCCCAGGCAGTTGGAGGAGCAGCTCTCATTAGGTCATGTTTACTGAAGGTGCTTGTTTTCTGTCTCTCCATTCATTCGGTTACAGGACACCCGACGGGACAAAGCGTGTTGTAACTGACCACCAATGGAGCCGGCTCTGTTCACGGATTATGGTTGTCTTGGCAACCAGCTTTGCTGAACTCACCACAGCAAACATGGAATGAATGACTAGGTCAACACCCCAGATAAAAAGAGGGTTATGCAACAGTTCGCTGAACCCTTGGCGTTTTTTTTTTTTTTTTTCTGGACATTTCCCAGAATGTCCCCATATTCAAAAATTCCAAACGAAGAATTCTTGTTTAAACCCATAACAAGTATTTCCATTGTTCATAGAGAAGAGCTGTTGCTTTTGGAAATATAATTTAAGGCCTGTAGACGATTTGAACTGGGTGTTGCTTCAGTTTCAGTAACCGTGCAAAAGCATATTTAACGATAAGTTTTCCCTAGACAGGAAACGAGAGAGGCCACTCATGTATTTCTAGGGATCTACATAAATAATTTCATCTACTTAGATTCAAAACTTTAGTCATTAAATGGTTTTACTTTCAGCTAAATAGATTCTTGAAAATGAATTTTTAAATGCAGAAATAAGCTTTTGAAAAAAAATTCAGAGACAGGATGGAGCCTCTCTTGTGGAAAAGCAAATTGGCAAACAGGACAATTTATTTAAGACAGTGAGTACAAAGGGAGCAAGGTTCTGGGCTCTCCTGTTTCCCAAGCCATTTAATTCTATGCAAACAATTACATGGTAATATAATCCAGGCTTCTAGAATAGTTTATGTTTATTTCTGTCTTGGACTGGAAGAAAAATATTGCACCGGGTAAGATAGTAACAGTTGTTATGACTTGTACCTGGATGGTTGACACAGCTTTCCTTGTAATTATTCTCCTTTGTGTTTTCCTGATTTGTAGGTTTCTCCTACTTTCTGAGCTCTGACTCCTGGAGATTTTTTTTTTTCAGCTTCTTCTTCCTCCTCCCACCTCTTCTTTTTCCTCCCAGTAGAATCTGGTCTGGGTTTTATATAAAGTAGGCTCTGAGAGCTAGGTTGTTGCCCTCTTCAATAGCTCATTTCAGATGCCTGAGTTGAGGTCTTTCTTCCTTTTCTTCTGTTTGCTCCAAAGATACTGGCCCACATTTCTTCAAATTCAGATTGTACTTCTCTCAATAGCAGTTTGTCCTGTCCTTAAAATGCAGCCAGGGCAGGAGAAGGAGCCATGAAATATCTTGAAGAGTCCTTTTATTTTTATGTTTTCTAAAATGGCTCATGGCTGACGTAAATTATTTTAGACTGAGTAATTAATAAGTGTAGCAAGCGTACACTTACCACCAGATAATTTCAAAATCATTATAAACAGATAATTTCAAAATATCTTCCTTTTTATTGTGCTTTTACTTCCTGTTTTATCCTAAACACAAATTGTTTTTTTCTGGAAAATTATGGATAAAAATAAGGAACATAGTGCAAAAACATGTGTTTTTTTGAAGTAAATATTTTAACAGTGTTTACTATGTATTTATCTTTATATTTTTTAGAGACAGGGTCTTGTTCTCTACCCAGGCTGGAATGCAGTGGTGTGATCATAGCTCATTGCAGTCTTGGCCTCCTGGGCTCAAGTGATCCTCCCACCTCAGCCTCCCAAGTAGCTGGGATTACAGCCATGCAACAGTACACCTGGCTGATTACAATTTTTTTTTTTTTTTTTTTGTAGATATGAGGTCTCCTGTGTTGCCCAGGCTGGTCTCAAACTGGCTCTTGAATGTTGACTGGATAAACAATGAAATGAAGGCAGAAACAAAGATGTTCTTCGAAACCAAAAAGAACGAAGACACAACTTACCAGAATCTCTGGGACACATTTAAAGCAGTGTCTAGAGGGAAATTTATAGCAATAAATGCCCACAAGAGAAGCAAGGAAATATCTAAAATCAACACCGTATCATCAAAATTGAAAGAGCTAGAGGAGCAAGATGAAAAAAACTCAAAAACTAGCAGAAGACAAGAAATAACTAAGGTCAGAGCGGAATTGAAGGAGACAGAAACACAAAAACCCTTCAAAAAAATCAGTAAATCCAGGAGCTGGTTTTTTGAAAAGATCAAAAAAATAAATAGACTGCTAACCAGATTAATAAAAAAGAAAAGAGAGAAGAATCAAATAGACGTAATACAAAATGATAAAGGGGATCTCACCACCAATTCCACAGAAATACAAACTACCATCAGAGGTTACTACAAACAACTTTATGCACATAAACTAGTAAACCTGGAAGAAATGGATAAATTCCTGGACACTTGCACCCTCCCAAGCCTAAACCAGGAAGAAGTCAAAACCCTGAATAGACCAATAACAAGGGCTGAAGTTCAGGCAGCAATTAATAGCCTACCAACCAAAAAAAGCACAGGTCCAGATGGGTTCATGGCCGAATTCTACCAGACATACAAAGAGGAGCTGGCACCACTCCTTCTGAAACTATTCCAAACAGTACAAAAAGAGGGAATCCTTCCCAAATCATTTTATGAGACCAACATCATCCTGATACCAAAACCCGGCAGAGACTCAACAAAAAAAAGAAGACTTCAGGCCAATATCCGTGATGAACATAGATGCAAAAATCTTCAATAAAATATTGGCAAACTGATTGCAACAGCACATCAAAAAGCTTATCCATCAGGATCAGGTAGGCTTCATTCCGGGGATGCAAGGCTGTTCAATATACGCAAGTCTATAAATGTAATTCACCACATAAACAGAACCAAAGACAAAAACCACATAATGATTATCTCAATAGATGCAGAGAAGGCCTTAGACAAAATTCAACAGCACTTTATGCTAAAAACTCTCAATAAACTAGATATTGACGGAACGTATCTCAAAATAATAAAAGCTATTTACGACAAACCCACAGCCAATATCATACTGAATGGGCAAAAACTAGAAGCATTCCCTTTGAAATCTGGCACTAGACAAGGATGCCTTCTCTCACCACTCCTATTCAATATAGTATTGGAAGTTCTAGCTACAGCCATCAGGCAAGAAAAAGAAATAAAGGGTATTCAATTAGAAAAGGAGGAAGTCAAATTGTCTCTATTTGCAGACAACATGATTGTATATTTAGAAGACCCCATTGTCTCAGCCCATAATCTTGATAAGCAACTTCAGCAAAGTCACAGGATACAAAATCAATGTGCAGAAATCACAAGCATTCCTATACACCAATAACAGACCTAAAGAGAGCCAAATCAACAACGAACTGCCATTCACAATTGCTACAAAGAGAATAAAATACCTAGGACTACAACTAACAAAGGACGTAAAGGACCTCTTCGAGGAGAACTACAAACCACTGCTCAAGGAAATAAGAGAGGATGCAAACAGATGGAAAAACATTCCATGCTCATGGTTAGGAAGAATCAATATTGTGAAAACGGCCATACTGCCCAAAGTAATTAATAGATTCAACGCTATCCCCATCAAGCTACCTATGACCCTCTTCACAGAACTGGAAAAAACCACCTTAAACTTCATATGGAACCAAAAGACAACCTGCATAGCCAAGACAATTTTAAGCAAAAAGAACAAAGCTGGAGGCATCACGCTACCTGACTTCAAACTATACTAGAAGATTACAGTAATCAAAACAGCATGGTACTGGTACCAAAACAGACATATGAACTAATGGAACAGAACAGAAGCCTCAGAGGCAACACCACAGATCTACAACCATCTAATCTTTGACAAACCTGACAAAAACAAGCAATGGGGAAAGGATTCCCTGTTTAATAAATGGTGTTGGGAAAGCTGGCTAGCCATGTGCAGAAAGCAGAAACTGGACCCCTTCCTGACACCTTATACTAAAATTAACTCCAGATGGATTAAAGACTTAAACATAAGGCCTAACACCATAAAACTCCTAGAAGAAAACCTAGGCAAAACCATTCGGGACATAGGCATAGGCAAGGACTTCATGACTAAAACACAAAAGCATTGGTAACAAAAGCCAAAATAGACAAATGGGATCTAATTAAACTCCAGACCTTCTATACAGCAAAAGAAACAATCAGGAGAGTGAACCGGCAACCAAAAGAATGGGAAAAAATTTTTGCAATCTACCCATCTGACAAAGGGCTAATATCCAGAATCTACAAAGAACTAAAACAGATTTATAAGAAACAAACAAACAAATCCATTCAAAAATGGGTGAAGGACATGAACAGACACTTTTCAAAAGAAGACATTTATGAGGCCAATGAATGTGAAAAAATGCTCATCATCACCGGTCATTAGAGAAATGCAAATAAAAACCACATTGAGATACCATCTCATGACAGTTAGAATGGTGATCATTAAAAAATCTGGAGACAACAGATGCTGGAGAGGATGTGGAGAAATAGGAACACTTTTACAATGTTGGTGGGAGTGTAAATTAGTTCAACCATTGTGGAAGACAGTGTGGCAATTCCTCAAGGACCTAGAAATAGAAATTCCATTTGACCCAGCAATCCCATTACTGGTATATGGATTATAAATCATTCTATTATAAAGACACATGCACAGGTATGTTCGTTGTGGCACCATTTACAATAGCAAAGACTTGGAACCAACCCAAACGCCCATGGATGGACAAGGAAAATGTAGCACATATACACCATGGAATAGTACGCAGCCATAAAAAATGATGCGTTCGTGTCATTTGTAGGGACATGGATGAATCTGGAAACCATCATTCTCAGCAAACTGACACAACAACAGAAAAACAAACACTGCATGTTCTCACTCATAGGTGGGTGTTGAACAATAAGAACACATGGACACAGGGAGGGGAGCATGACACTGGGGTCTGTTGGGGGGAACAGGGGAGGGACAGTGGGGGGTAGGGAAGTTGGGGAGGGATAACAGGGGGAGAAATGCCAGATATAGGTGATGGGGTTTGGAGGCAGCAAACCACATTGCCATGTATGTCCCTATGTGACAATCCTGCATGTCCTGCACCTGTACCCTAGAACCTAAAGTTCAATAAATAAATATCTATATATATACATATATATAGATATATATTTATAATTCTTCTTTGGATTATGGATTATTTAGGTGTGTGTTGTCTAATTTACATGTATTTAAAGATCTTTCTATTATCTTTCTGTTATTGATTTCTACTTTAATTCCATTATGGTAAGAATTTACTCTACATAATTTCAATTAGTTCATATTTATTAAACTTGTTGCTGGGCATGGTGGCTCATGCCTGTAATCCCAGCGTGGTGGGAGGCCGAGGCAGGTGGATCACCTGAGGCCAGGAGTTTGAGACCAGCCTGGCCAACATGGTAAAACTCTGTTTCTACTAAAAATACAAAAAATAGCTGGGTGGCAGCCACCTGTAATCCCAGTTACTTGGGCAGCTGAGGCAGGAGAATCCCTTGAACCCAGGAAGTGGAGGTTGCAGTGAGCCGAGATTGCACCATAGCACTCCAGGCTGGGTGACAAGAGCGAAACTCCATCTCAAAATAAATAAATAAATTTGTTTTATAATCTAGGATATGGTCTATCTTGGTAAATTCCATGGGGTCTTGAAAAGAATTTTTATTCAGCCATTGTTGGGTAGAGTGCTCTGTAAATGTCAGTTTGACATTGACAAATTGTTGTTGGTATCGTTGAGCTCCTCTGTACCCTTGCTGGTGTTCTGTTCAGTAGTTCACTTGTGAAAGACAGTTTTGCCAGGTAAAATATTTGGGTTGACAGTTCTTTTCATTTAGCACTTATAAGTGTTGTGTCACTTCCTTCTGGCCTCCTTGGTTTCAAAGAGAAATCTGCTTTCATTTAAATTGGTGTTCCTCTACAGATAACATGTTATTTCTCTCTAGCTATTATTAAGACTTTAATACTTCACTTTTAGAAGTTTCATTATGATGTGTTTTGGTGGGAATTTCTTTCAGTTTATGCTGTTTGGGTTTGCCCAACTTCTTGGATTTGTTGGTTTAAGTCTCTTGCTAACTTAAAACGTTTTCAGCCATCATTTCTTTGAATTCCCTTTCAGCTCCACATTCTTTTCTTTCTCATTCTGGCACTTCAATAATATAATTTTTTTAACTTACATTTTTGTTCCATAAATGCCAAGAATTCATTCATTAGATTATTTTTAGTTTATTTTCTTTTTGAATAAACTCAGGTTCACCAATTCTATTCTTGTTGTCTCCACTTTACCACTGAATTCATTCAGTGAGGTTTGTCTTTTTCAGTTTTAGTAATTGTATTTTTCAGTTCTATAATTTTCACTTGTACTTTTCAGTTCTATAATTTCACTGTAAATTATACTTAAAAAAACAAACAAACTTCTGTTTCTTTGCCAAAATTTTCTATTTTATTTCCTCCTAGAGAATTTGTAAGTGTAGAAGCATTTTAATGATGGCTATTTAATGTTCTTTGCCCGATAAGCCCAACCTCTGATTCATCTTAGTGTTGGCGTCAGCTCATCGTCTTTCCTCCCTCTTGTATGTTTTTTTTTTTTTATGGTTCGTCCTATCATTAATGGCTTTCTGTTGTTTCTTGGATATTTTGAATATTATGTCTGGAAGCTCTTGACCTTATTTCAACTTCTGTTTAAGTTTAGGTCTTGCCTATTTGTGTGAGCTATTGGTTCAATGACCATTTAGTTTCAGAGCCCTTGCATATTGTTCTAGTTGACTTTGTTCTTCTGGTTCTGCTGGGTCTCATTCAATCAATCCCTGAAGGGCTTTCAGTGTGAATGGGGAGGTAGTTTTGGAAGCAATGGGTTTTAGCTGCTGCTGTGCTAATTGGGCCTGCTACTGCCTCAGATTTGGGATGGATCATTTAATTAGGTCTCTGCTGGACCATCCCCTTTCCCAGTTCTTTGGCAGAGAGAACAAGAATTTTTATTTGTCTATTCCTTTTTGATGCCCAGTCTGTGATATATGAACCATAGGAAAAAATGCAAGGAATTCATTCTGACATCATTCCTTAAGGCTTGATGTTGCTACCCTTCCTCTCACTTTTTCAAATTTTTTATGATTGTCTGCTGCATTCGTTCCAGGATATTTAGCTATAATTAGAGAGGAAGGGCAGAGAGAAGTAAGTCTATGTCATCTTGTCCTCGAGCTGAATAGAACTTACTACTTTTACAACAAAAATTTTATTCCCTCCAGTAAGAACAATCTTGTGTATCTGTTTAAAAAAAAAAAAAAAAAAAAACAGAAAATAAAGACAAGAAACACGACATGGAGAAAGTAAAAGTAGGTACGATTATTATCACATTGTTAACACACTGATGGATGTCCCTTCTGATCTCCTCTGTATGTGTAGTTTTGGAAAAAGTTAACAAGTTTTCTATACTTGTACACTAATGTATCTTAAACATAGACACTTTTAGTTTGCAAAGAAGACACATAGCTAGGTTACTTAAGTGAGGAAAGCTAAGATTAGAATATGAAGAAATTGGCTAGGCGCAGTGGCTCATGTCTGTAATCCCAGCACTTTGGGAGGTCGAGGAGGGTGGATCACGAGGTCAGGAGTTCAAGACCAGCCTGGCCAAGATGGTGAAACCCCTGTCTTTACTAAAAATACAAAAAAATTAGCTGGGCATGGTGATGGGTGCCTGTAATCCCAGCTATTCGGGAGGCAGAGGCAGAGGCAGAGGCAGAGAATTGCTTGAACCTGGGAGGCAGAGGTTGCAGTGAGCCGAGATCGCGCCACTGCGCTCCAGCTTGGGCGACAAAGTGAGACTCTATCTCAAAAAAAAGAATATGAAGAAATCAAGAAAGCTGTCTTAATCATTGTTCAGACATTCCAGGTACCAGACTTTAAGAAAGATCGGAAGAACATCTCATCTTCAAGATGCAAGGTGAGCTCAGGAGACCTCCACCACTAGTGATTGGGCCATTTTATATCCTTTTCACAGAGATCCATTGTTCCCTCCTACTCTCTTACTGTTCCTAACAGAGAAACTTTGTTTGTATCAGTTTTTATGTCACTTAATATGGAGCACGTGGACTGGGCAGAGTCTCCAGCCAAGCCACATGATAGGAAGCTAGTTTCCCGTATGACCACTTCATACAAGTTCACCTTGGTCTCTTATGGCTCAGGCCCAAGTCTCATACATTGTGACCACAGTAGCAACGTTCATAGAATACAATATACTACATTTTACATGGAAAAAAAAAAACTGCCTGTGGTCAACTTCTCATAAAGGAGTTGTGGGAGGGGAGACACACAGGGAAACCTAGGCCTGTGTATTTCAAATATTTAGAACCTTCAGTGCCAGATGCAGTGGCCTACGCCGAGCACTTTGGGAGGTCAAGGTGGGAGATTACTTGAGCCCGGGAGTTCAAGCAGACTGGGCAATATAGCAAGACCCTGTCTCTACTAAAAATTTAAAAACTTAGCTGGATGTTGTGGTGTGTGTCTACAGTTCCAGGTCCTTGGAAGGCTGAGATGGGAGGACTGCTTGC
Source organism: Aotus nancymaae (assembly GCF_030222135.1). Classification (NCBI taxonomy): domain Eukaryota; kingdom Metazoa; phylum Chordata; class Mammalia; order Primates; family Aotidae; genus Aotus; species Aotus nancymaae. Next base: position 6,557,325 of record NW_026988492.1, on the reverse strand, counting down.
ACTCCAGTCTGGGTGACAGAGTAAGACCCCATCTCAAAGAAAAAAAACAAAACAAAGCAAAAAAAAACACCAACAACAAAAACCAGACCATCTGGGTTGATTTCAAGTTTTTACTAATGTGAAAAACAGCCCTGTGGCTAATCTTTGCACTGGTCTTTCACATCCACATGGCCATGAGCGACTTTCACAGGTAATAGACAGTACTAATCAAAATTGCTCGTATGACATATACAATCTCAACAGTTGTTGGTTAAGAAAATACATTCATTTTGCTCTATTTTTGCAGAATTCTTATGCCTGAATATCATATTACAAATAATTGAATATATCTCAGTGGCAACCGAGGTTCATAGAGCCAAGTGATATACCCAAAGTCATTTGACTCAACTGCTAAAAATTCTAAGGGCAAACTTCAAGCGTGGCGACATCTAATCCAGGGTTCTTTCTACTATGCTGTGCTGCCTTTCTCTTCTTAGAAAACAGTGTTGTTAGGAGACCATGGCCACAATGCTGTTTAGAAATCCCTCTTATTCACATTTTAGGGAGACTTTGAACAATAAAAGTAAAACAAAAAATAAGGTTTTTCTGGTTGACTCTCAATTAAACAATGAAATGTATTAGAAATTAACTAGAAAATTTTATTTCTAAATATTCTGGTAAATCGAAGATGTTCTATAAATAATGAGATTGATTGGCACCTGCTATCTACAAGCTCTATTAATCACAGCTGCTTGAGTTCTTAGGCAGACGTAGGATTATCCATTTCCTTCATCATTGACTCCTTTGGACACATATCTCTCAGGGATATTGGGGAGCTTATGATGAGAGTTTTCTGGAGTTACTAACCCCAATCAAAGTGTCTACTTTTTGGCAATCTCTGGTACATTGCCTTAGGCATAAAAGCTTAACAAATGGAACATGATTACTAATATTTCTACATTTTAAATTTGTGTTTAAGGTAGATGTCCTAAAATAAAGGGGCATAAAAATTTTCAACACATGAGCATGTGTTAATAAGAATCAAGTAGTTTTAGAACAAAATTCACCTTTGAGAGCTGAAGCTATGAAATGACATTTCACTTCTCATTCAGATGTTTAATGTTCCACAAATCTCATCTGCTGCATGTTGAAAGAAATTTAGAAGCAGCAATTCATTTGGGCGAAGTAAATAATTAGAAGATACTTGTTAGAAGTAGAAGCAGTGACAGTAGTATTTTCTGAGCACTTATTAGGTGCCAGGTATCTTACATTGTCGTCTCATTTAATCCTTAAAACAACCCATGAGCCCAGCTATTTCATCAGCCTATTGTACAGGTGGGGAAACAGAAGTTTTGAGAGGTATGGCGATTTCTGAAAGTTCCTTAGTTAGTAAGTCACAGGACGAGGAGCAAAATGAAGATCTGTATATTTCTAGAGCTTGCATCTTTTTTTTCCCACTATGTAAAACTGCTTCTTGAAAGTCTCAGGATTAAAGAAGATTGGATTTTAGAAATCAAGGATATTTCTCTAAATTGATAAGGTATAAATTCACTATAGGGTTTCTCCTCAATTAAATTCCAATTAGTTTGTCTTCTAAACCGCATGCAGGTTGGAAATGTGAGTCTTTGGGATCATGAGAGCACAGCAATCTGGCAGACTTGTTGGTTTTGTTGCGAGACTCAAGCTAATGTGCCTCTAAATCCCTAAAAGGCACATTAGTGGGTAATTACAACAAATAACGGCTAATGGGAGAACCACATCTGTTTTGTTGATTTGCCTTAGAGAAGAATTCTGGGTTAGGAGATTTAGTCAAATTGCTTGACCTGATGTAGCCACCCCTAACTCCAATCCAGAGCATACCTGCAAGGGAGTCATTGTCTAATGGAAAGATCTCTTGACCTCATATGTGCGCAGGAAAAGCACAAGCAGCCACATGCTCACTCCCATCCTGTTTCTGACACAGTGACCTGGCTGATGACTTTAGACAAGCCACTCATTTTCCTGACCCTGAAAAAGCTGTAGAATGTGCCTAGGAGGAGGAATGTCATAAAGAGATTTTTATCTTTGCTGTCTCCCAAGGGACCCAAAGTGTTTTCCAAATGAACTGACAAAAATGCATTTGAGAGAGAGCTTTCTCTGCTTGAATTGCTCCCAAGGTATCTGGAGCCCAGGTGCTCATGGAGTGAAACTTTCCAGGTGCTCATGCCTTCACTTTTTGAGAAGTTGGTGCAACAAAGCTTTCATTCGGGACACAGAGAAACTATTACTAGCTTCTTACTGCATGCAGTAATTAAAAATTGGTTCTTAACAGGTTTTCCTTATTACATACAATGTAATTCACATCTCTCTGTGGCAGACAGTGCTACATGTTCATGAAATCCCATTGAATGAATCTTCCTCTTCCTAAGCAAGTAGAATGACGACATTTCCTAGCCTCCCTTTCAGTTAGATTCAGACCATGTGACTGGTTCTCATCAATGGGGTGTGAGCATTGTAACCCATTTCCAGATCTGATCCTTAGAAATATCACATCTGAACACACAGCCTTGGTTTCCTTGACTCAGTAACCATGGAAGTCATGTGTTGAGTTCACCTCATCAAAGGACAAAGGCAGCCTGAATCCCTGGGTTACCAGATGGAGGAGAGATGCTCTGCAAAGTCATCTTTCCCATCAGACTTTATGCGAGTGAGAATAAAACCTTTTCTTTGGAAAACCACCAAGACTTCTCTTTTTTCGATCATCATATAATAGCCAAGACTATACTGAATAATGCATTCTCCTTTTCCTATGTGCTTATACTCTGTGTTTCTTGAGTATAAGCACATAGGAAAAGGAGCCTCATAGAATCTTGAGCCTCATAGAATCTTGACTTTTAAAAGTTTGAAACTCTGTAGTCCACCCATCCATCTGTTGTTTGCTTGACTCTCCTCTACTATATCTTAGTCAAGGAGATTTCATCTTCTATAACAGCCATTTAGAGCAGCACTGGCTTCCACAGATTCCCTTTACAGGAACTATGTTATTATTATTATTTCAATAGGTTTTGGGGGAACAGGTGATATTTTGTTACACGAATGAGGTGATTTCTGAGGTTTTGGTGCACCCATCACCCGAGCAGCATACACTATACCCAATGTGTACTCTTTTATCCCTCACCCCCCTCCCACTGTTTCCCCTGAGTCTCCAAAGTCCACTGTATCATTCTTATGCCTTTGCATCCTCATAGCTTAGCCTCCACTTACGAATGAGAAAATACAATGTTTGGTTTTTCATCCATGAATTACTTCACTTAGAATCTCCAATTCCACTCAAGTTGCTGTGAATTCCATTATTTTGTTTCTTTTTATGACTGAGTAGTATTCCATTATATATACATATACACACACACACAAATATATACACACATATATACACACCATATATAATATATAATATATATTATATATGGTGTGTATATATATTATATATACTATAATATATATGTATAATATATATATCACATTTCATTTATCCACTCATTGATTGATGGGCATTTGGGCTGGCTCCATATTTTTGCAATTGCAAATTGTGCTGCTACAAACATGCATGTGCAAGCATCTTTTTCATTAATATAATGATTTCTTTTCCTCTGGGTATTCACCCAGGAGTGGGATTGCTAGATCAAATGGTAGATTTACTTTTAGTTATAGTGAACTATATATTAAATGGTGTCTTCTGTACACTTGTGCCATTAAACCAGGCTTCTAACCAACATTTCCCTTGCCCTCAATGAACCACATTTCAGCCAGCTCACAGAGAAAAGCCACACGTGCTAAGGCAGATCGTAAGTGCCTGAATAGAATCCCTAAACTCACTTCACTGTGTTCGGGCTTGCCCTTTCCGCTGGTGCTCCCACATTTTGCAAACATTAAAGCGTCTGCTCTCCACATCGCATTTTCACTTCCCCTTACCATTTTGGACTCTGGCGCTCCAGCACTGTTTTCATTCTTTCCTCTGTCTTGTACTGTCTCAGGAGAGGACTCTGCCTCAACTCTTAGTGTGATAAAATCCCACCCCATTGCTGTCCTGGTCTCTTTGTACTGTCCTGGTGACACCAGGCTGTCTCTGTCCTTCTCAGCCTTCCCCAACCAAAGCAGAAACAGTGCAGGGTGAGAAGCAGATGCAGAATAGAACAGCCAACCCATTTTACACAATGTCAAAAAGTTAAATCAGAAATGAGATCTGTCAGGCTAAAAGAGTAGGGGCTAGCAGAGACCCTATTGTCCTGGGAAAACCTTCTTTGGGTAATTTTGCAAAATTTCAGGGAATTGTAGTCCTCTTCTCAGAGGCCATGTCATTCAAGAGATCTTCTTGACCATCTTTTCTATTCCATTCCTTCTTATACTCTATCTCCTTTTTTTTGTATTGTTTTTCTTCGCAGCATATTTCACTACTTGATATATATTTGTTTATTTTTTGGCTCCCATCAATAGGAAGTCTTGAAGACAGGAGCTTTGTTTACTGCTGTATTCCCCTATCCAAGAGAGTACCTAGCACACACCAGGTGCTCAATAAAAATTTGCTGGATGTTGAATAAACAGCAGAATAAAACACTTTCAGAGCTAGTAGATCAAGCTGAGGAGTTCTTCAAGAGTATGGCATGAAAATAACAAAGAGATGGAAAAAATGGAAGAAAAGTGAAGAGAGAAGGAAGATAGTTTCAAATATAGCAAATTAAAGGAAGAAAAAAGGGAAAGAACGAAGAGATAATTTTCAAAATCACATAAGAACATTTCTCACATCTGGTACTGAGGTTGAAAGTGCTTGAGTTCTATGTAGAATAAATGAAAAGACACATCATAGAGAAATTCCAGAACACTCAAATGAAGAAAAGAGTTCTATAAGTATCTAGAGGAAAAACACCAGATAACTCACAAGCAGGAAGAATAAGACTGGCAATTGCATGGGCACAGCTGACACCAATGCAGGAGGACACTGCGGAAATGTTTTTAAATTTTTACACAATGAGGTCACCTAAAGGTGCAAAAAAAAAAAAAGTAGAAATAACTCATCATAGGAAAATGAAAAAATGAACAGTGGAACATATACAACGTCAATAAGAAAGAAGCAAATCAGCATATGAGAGCAGGGACAAATCTATTGTCAGTTGATAATCTGAGTTCGGGATGGCACTAACACCATGTGATACCATTTGCGTGTTTTAAAAATACAGGAATCGGTTTTGTTATATTTATTCTTTGTATATCTCTCTGTATTTATCTAGTTCAAAATTATGCATGGAAATTATTTTCATATGCATGTGAACTTTAGAAAGCTCCCAAATATGCATGGGAACTTTGGAAAAATGGTTACCTCTGGAAGGGTAAGAGAAGATGAGGGATGCTTTAAGTGTGTATGTAATGCAAGGTTTTAATTTATTTACAAAAATAAACTATCTCAACTATGGCTGGAAGTTTTAAATGTTGTTAAATACAGGTGCTGAGTACAGAGGACGGTTACAGTATATTTTTCTAAATATGCATAATTGAAAACGAAGACATTTTCAGATGTACAAAGACACAAAATTTATTATCATCTCTGAGAAAGAAGAAGGGGGAAGTAAGAAGGAATGGGGAGTAAGGAAAACCAATAACACACTTAAAAACAGCAAAGTGTCAGTATTTTCAAAAATTATTAGAATTACAGACCCAAAGGGCCAGATAATGTAATCTGAACTTGTGATCGTAGAAAAACACAGGTGAAAAAGTGAGGTGACGGGAAATGTGGAGAGTAAAAGAGATCAGAAATGTTCTCGGTTCTTGTTTAGGGGGAGGCTCTAGACACGAATTAAGTCTAGTTGTTTGTAGTAGTACATATTTAAGTATGTGTGTTAAAATATAAGAGTGATTTATAAAAGGAGGGAAGAGGAGTGTAAAATGTTATAACCTTGGAAGTGAGAAGGGAGAGGAGAGAAGAGAATGAGAAGAGTGAAGAAGAGAAAGAAAACAGACAAAGGAAAATATAAATCCTCTAACAAGTGGTAAAGGATAGAGTAACAGAAAATATGGTGATACAGTACACACACACGCACACACACACACACACACACACAGAAGGCAAGAATATATAAAAATGAATCAATCATTAAAATAACAGGGGTGCTATCAAATGTACAGGGATTCCATTAGTAATCAAAACTTACACATACACACACACACACCCCACACACATATCCCAGGACCAGATGACTTCACTGCTGAATTCTACAAAATGTTTAAAAAATAATTTATGCCAGTCCTTCACAAACTCTTTCCAAACACACACACACACACACACACACCCCTCCAAATCCCACACAAAAGAAGAGAACTCATCCTATGAGGTCAGTATTACCATGATAAAGAAAATCTAAGACAGCACAAGAAAAGAACTACAGACCAATACCTCTTATAAATATAGAAGCAAAAATCCTTGGCAAAATACTAGCAAATCAAATCCAGGAACACATGCACTAGGGCCAAGTGGGATTCATCCCAGGAATGGTTTAACATAAAAAATCAATCAATGTAATGCACCGTAACAATAGAATAAAAGACACAAATTTTACATTTATCTTAATAGACAGAGCATTTAATAATATCCAACACCCTTTTATGATAAAACACTTAACAAACAGGAATAAAAGGGAATTTCCCCAAGCTGATTAAGGATCTGTGCAAAAGCCAACAGCTAGATTGTACTTAACGGTGAAAGACCAAATACTTTTCCCCAAGATAAGAAACGAGACAAGAATGTCCGCCTTCACTACTATTTAACATTGTATTAAATGTTCTAGCCAGGGAAATTAGACAAGAAAAACAAAAAATAAAAGGTATCCAGATAGAAAAGGAAGAAGTTAAACTATTAGAACTAGTAAATGAGATCAACAAGATTGCAGGGTATCAGATCAATACGCAAAAACCAATTGTATTCTCCACACTAATAATGAGTAATCTAAAAACAAAATTGAGAAAATTCTATTGCAGCAACATAAAAAAGAATAAAATAATTAGGAGTAAATTTCAGAAAAGAAGTATAAGACCTGTACACTAAAATCTGTAAGTATCACTGAAAGAATTTAAAGGAAACTGAAATGAATGGAAAGAGAGCCCATGTTCATAAAGTGGAAGACAATATTATGAAGATGGCAATACCCAAATTGATCTACAGATTCAGTGCAATCCTTATCAAAATACCAAAATACCAGCTGTCTGTTTTTCTGGTTTTTGTTTTTTGGGGGTTTTGTTTTTGCAGATATTGGCAAGCTCATCCTAAAATTTATATGAAAATGCAAGGGGCCCCAACATCGTAAAATAATCATAAAAAGGGGAAAAAAATGGAAAAACCTACTTCCTGATTTCAAAGCTTACTACAAAGCTACAGGCATAAGGATAGATTGTAGATTAGGGGACTAGAATGGAAAGCCTAGAAATAAACTCTCACATTTATGGTCAACTGAGTTAGGCAAGGGTGCCAAGACAGTAATGGGAAATGAATAGCATGTTTCAATTAAATGATTCTGAAACAATTGTACTTAAAGAAACCACTGAATTGTGCACTTTAAAGAAACAATAATAAACTTAAAAATAACATCTTTATCTCTTTATATTCTTTTTGTAGGAAGCTTAAAGAGGTAAAAAAAAGAAAACAGATGGTCCTGGCCATCAACTTATAACCAACAAAACAAAGTTTGAATAAAAAGCATAAAAAATGACTCAGCCCTATTTTATGCTCATAAAAGAAACGTGTTCTAAAAACTCTTACTTTTAAATCTTTATGCATTGAAGAATATAAACTCAAAATACATAGATCAAATACCGATAGAAAAACAGTGACTAATTAAGAAATCCAGTTAGAGTGGAAGACCCCAACGACCTTTTTCTGAAATCTGCAGTTACAGTAGGCAAAAAATATGCAAGAATAGAGAAAAGAGGATTTGATCAACAAAATAAAAACTTTTGTATCCAATGTAGGCAAATAGTTAATGTTCTAAACATACACAGAACATGTATAATATTAACAATGTGTTAGGTGATGAAGGAAATTTCATCAAATTCCCAAAAATTATCATATTGCCACTTATTATAATAAGCACAGTGCAATATAATTGCAAATTAATAGAAGGATACCATAAGAAACTATATGTTTAAAGATGAAAAAAAAAAACACTTATAATTACTCTTGGACTGAATAGAAAATTAGTGAAAATTATAAAATATTTTGACATTAATGTTGAGAGTACATATCAAAATTTCTCTGATGCAATTGAAAGTGTTCCAAGAGAAAAAAACTATAACTTTTAATACCTTTACTTGAAAATGAAAATGATGTAAAATGAATAAACTAAGTCTCCAAAGTGTCAGAAAAATAAAACCAAAAGAAGTCCAAAGAAGATCGTGATTAAGAAAGAAACAAAAGCAAAAGTGAAATTTAAAAATAATTACATTTTAGATAACACTTGATTTTAGTGATTACAAAATAACAAAACACTTGTTTGAAAATACCAGTAACACAAAAAACGTGGCAATTGTTAGCAAATAAATAATAGAGATGTTTTAATAAATAGTATTAAGCAAGAAGGAGGGAATGTAAGTATGGAGACGAGTCTTAAAAATCATAAGAAAATACCAATAAAGTTTGAGACCTTTATGAAAATAAGTAAAAATAAGAATTTATTGAAATGATTAAAATTGGATCAAGGAGAATTAGACACTAGAAGAGAGTAATAAAAGTAGGTTAAAATAAAAAAGTGAGAATCTCTCTGCATCCAGTTGGTTTTAAGGGGAAATTCCACAAATATTCAAAGATGATAATTGCCATCTTTAACAAACTTTCCATTTTTAAATATTTTTATGGAAGAATAGTTAACTTATTTTATGAGACCATGTAAAATTAGATAAAAATTATAATCTAATTTTTATAGGACAGTATAAAATGCTTTTACACTGTTGGTGGGAGTGTAAATTAGTTCAACCATTGTAGAAGACAGTGTGGTGATTCCTCAAAGACCTAGAGGCAGAAATGCCAGTTGGCCCAGCAATCCTATTACTGGATATATATCCAAAGGAATATAAATCATTCCATTATAAAGATACATGCATTTGTATGTTTGTTGCAGCGCTATTCACAATAGCAAAGACATGGAATTAACCTAAATGCTCATCAATGATAGATTGGATAAAGAAAATGTGATATATATACACCATGGAATACTATGCAGCTATAAAGAGGCACAAGATTCTTTTTTTTTGGCAGGGATGTGGATGGAGTTGGAAGCCATTATCCTCAATGAACTTAAAAGAAACAGAAAAAATATGCAAATTCTCACTAATAAGTGGGAGCTGAACAATGAGAACACATGGACATATGGGGGAACAACACACAATGGGGCCTGTCGGGGGTGGGAGTTGGGGGAGGGAGAGCATCAGAAAGAATAGCTAATGGATGCTGGGCTTAATACTTAGGTGATGTGATGATCTGTGCAGCAAACCACTATGGCACATGTTTACCTGTGCAACAAGCCTGCATAACCTCTACGAGTACCACTGGACTTAAAAGTTGAAGGAAAAAAATTATTAGAATCAAACCTGGCAGTGTATTAACATTATCATGACCAAATAAGATTTATCTCATTAGAGTAAAGTGCTTAAGAAATAAACATTAGAAAATATAGCCTTATAATTCAATTCTCTACATTAACAGATTAAAGATAAAAACATACAATCCACTACCTGATTTCAAAATGTACTACAAGTCTGTAGTAACCAAAACAGCATGGTATTGGCATTAAAACAGGCCGATGGCACAGAACAGAGAACCCTAAATAAATCATGATTTGCAGCCTACTGACTTTTGACAAAAACGCCACACACAAGAGGCTGCCCAAGGACAGCCTCTTCAATAGGTGGTGCTGGCAAAACTGGATATCCACATGCAAAAGAATAAAACTAGACCTCTATCTCTTGCTATATGCAAAAATCAACTCAAAATGGACTAAAGACTTAAATGTAAATCCCGAAACTATGCAACTACTAGAAGAAAACAGAAGAAATGCTTCATGACATTGCAACAAAAGCAAAAATAAACAAGTAGGATTACATCAAACTAAAATGCTTCTGCACAGCAAAGGAAACAATCAACATAGTGAGAAGACAACCTATAGAATGGGAGAAAATATTTGCAAACTACACATCTGACAAGGGGTTGATATCTAGAATGTATAAGGAACTCAACTCAGTAGCAAAAAAAACCAGGTATCTGATTTTGAAATGGGCAAAAGACTTGAGTAGACATTTCTCAAAAGCAGACATACAAATGGCCAGCCAACAATTATATGAAAAAATTCTCAACATTCACTAATCATCAGGGAAGTGCAAATCAAAACTACAATGAGACATCACTTCATTAGAATGGCTATTATTGGCTGGGTGTGGTGGCTCACGTCTATAATCCCAGCACTTTGGGAGAGATCGAGACCATCCTGGTAGAGTGCAGTGCTACCATCTCGGCTCACTGCAACCTCCACCTCCCAGGTTCAAGCAATTCACCTGCCTCAGCCTCCCAAACAGCTGGAACTACAGGTGCATGCCACCATACCCAGCTAATTTTTGTATTTTTAGTTGAGATGGGGTTTCACTGTGTTGGCCAGGATGGTCTCAAACTCTTGACCTCGTGATCCACCTGCCTTGGCCTCCCAAGGTGCTGGGATTACAGGCGTTAAGTCCCCACACCCGGCCCTTCTTTTGGGCTTATTATTTAAGGTTAATTATTTTGGTTGGAGGTTAAAAGCGTCACTGGAGTTGCATGCCCAGGCCTGTTTCACAGAACCTGGGCTTATTCCCTCAATATCAGACCTCAGCTATGCTACTTTGAGTCCTACTGTAGGATTTCTCAAACTGTAGCTGATTTTTCTCCAGTCACAAAGTGACATGCCATGACCATCTCCTACGATGTGGAGGGAACCTGCCCACAGTGAGAGAGATTTAGGCCAACTCGGTGCGAGAAGTTAGGTGAACCCTGGGACAGCAGGAGACACATTAATTCCCATTCCTGGTTATTCAGTTTTACTTTCAATTTTGTGAGCTGTCTTAGTATCATTTCAATAAATCACCCATTTTGCTTAAGAGGGTTTGAATTAAGTTTCTCTTACTGGCAAGCCAAAGAACAATGACCAGTCCAATATGGCGCCATTCTCTTAGTATATTGTTCTATGTGTGCAGAAACTCCCCACGTCAGCTTTGAGTAACAGGCAAATCTTGGTTACTGAAAATAGGAAGCCAGGTCATGGCAGGGCATAGAAATAAATTCTAGTGAGTCAGAGATGAAAATGGGGTAAGTTAGAATCAGAGGAGAGACTCAAAATATGAGAAAGGAGAAAAACTCTTACATGGATACCAACAATCTGCTGGTTTCCCACAATGCCTACCAAGCCATCCAGTTGTGTAACTTGGGACCAATTTTTTTTTTTAAACAAGTGTCAATTTTGCAGCTTGCCACACACTGCGTTTTGTTGGGCTTTGAAGGCAATAATCACCAGTATTTATACCATACTTTATAATTTACAAAGTGTTTTCAGAATTGTTATTTCATTCCCCAGATGAGAAAATTCGCTCAGAATAAGACTGAGTTTTCCCTCAAGATCTCAACTACAAAGACTTAGAACCAAGACCCAGATCCAGTGCTTTCTTCTAAGTCCAAGCCTGTGGTCTTTTCAATGCACCACCGTGTCTGCCTCCAAGGAACAGATAGTATCACTGGGGAGACATCAGCAACTCAACCTACCAGGAAGACCTTTCCAGGAAAACATTTCTCTAGTTTTATAATGGAAACCAATAAGAAAAGAGAAATTCCTGCTACTATTGTGTGACAGGCCTGTGTTGGCAGAAAGAAACACTGGCTGTGACAGCAATCTCTAAATGGGTATTTGACGCAACACATTAGTTCAGCTGAATTAGGGGAGGTCAATTGGTAGCTTTTCAACAAGAAAGACCACAAGGCAAGGAATCAGGAATCTGGATTCAAGTCCAACATCGTCATTAACTGCTGATATGATTGCAGGCAAGCTTCTTAACCTTCCCAGGCCTCAGTTTTGCTGTTTGTAAAATAAAAGGTTGGACACAATGATCTCTGAGGACTCTTCCCCCTACAATTCTCTTGCTGTTTGCTAGAATGCTCCTAGGAACTACACTGCCCCATGGTTTATAGCTCACTCTAATTACAGGGTTTAGAGTCAGAGAGAACAGTGAATTCTAAATCAGTTCAACGTCTAATTCCTGTTCAGTCACGTCAGGGCAGATTGTTTTTATATACATTAAATTTATGGTGCTGCCCTTTCTAGGGGAGGAGGTGAGGAAATTTCCTGTAATCTCTTTAGGTGAATAAGGCCAGAAAGCTATAAACAATAATGAGAGTAAGAACCAGCTAGGATACTTTATACTTCTCAAGACATGTTCGCAGTAAATCCATAAGATAGATGGGCAAGTGTTTTTTGTTTTGTTTTGTTTGCTTTTTAAAAAATTACCTTTTGTCAGATGGAGAAGGTGAACACAGACTGGCTTACATGGTCTGACCAAAGTCTTCTTATGACAGAGCCGGGACTAAGACCCAGATTTCCTGACTTAGATTCTAGTATTTCTTCCAACAGTCATGAAGAGTATATTTTCTTTGCAGTCATATAACATATTCTTATTAGCAAAATGCTCCTTTCTGATGTCTATGAAAAGGAATTGGCAAGTATCATTCTTGCCGACAGATGCTGGGGAGAGATGTGTCATTAGGGTGCAAAGGCCACTTTCCAATGTTCTTTCTTTTTGAATAATTGCAGAGGCAGAAGATACGTGCATCTTAGGATCTATCATCATGTAAACTGAAATGAAAAAAGAGCTTGGGTTGAATTTACATAGACCTATCATTATTTCAAATTGCATCTGGTCAAAAACAAATGGGATTTTTAGAATGTCGTCATCTGCTCAGTGCCTTCACTATAAAGCTTGGTTGTAACTCCTGCTGGGTCTTTCATCTGAGTACATTTCCCATTTCACTTGATGTGATTCATCTTAAACTTTATTATCATGCTCATGGTAATAATGTGGGTTGACAACACTTTAAATGGTAATTAATTTTTATATTCCATTTTTTAGTATAAAGTATTGAGACACTTTAAAGATCAAAGCAAAAAGATAATGGTTTTGGGGGTCCACAAAAATTGGATCATGACAATGTCATAAAAGTTGAAATGCAGAAATAACGAGAAGACTAATTAGGATAAAAGTTGTTAAGCATTGGAATGGAATATATAAGGTTGCCCGGTTATTTCTTTCTAGGAGGCTTGACGTGTTGACAAATCTGGGATTTTTATGAGATTGGAGGTATCATATTCATGGCTTGTAAAGTCCTTCCCTCCACCTATTCTTTCAGAAAAAAAGATTTTAAACTGGCAAGACCTAGCTTACAGAGATTTTCCTGAGAGGGGTTCATAACAAAGATAGGGGACATAAATCATCCTGGGAAGAGGAAGATTAAAAAAGAGATGTTTGAAGTTCAGTCTAGAAAGAATGGGGTTCTCATTACCAGGAGCACGGGAGCCATCTTTGTGGTGGAAATCGCAGAGAGCTCAGGTGAGTGGCCAGGTATAGAGGTGGAAGCAGATGGAGGAATGCAGGGGGCAACTGCACGCAACAGACTGAGAGGGATTTTGCTTACCTCAGAGCTTTCCATGTGAGTGGGAAGGGAGGTTTTACACTGAACTCTGAGACTCTGACTTAGAAGAGATTTGTAGTCCCAATTATGAAGTTGGTGCCTTTGGGCTGGATCAGGGCACAAATGCAGAAGAAACAGTTCATCTTCCCAACTCCAGCCCCAGTCTTCTAGCCCTTCAGCAGTCTCTGCTGCCTTTTAACTCTAGCAGTCGTAAGTGTTCCCAGATCAAAGACGATCCCATGAGTTCTGCAATTTTATGACAAGGTTTGATTCTAATTCCCTTTAGTTTTCCTGTCTTCTTCCATAATCAGTCATTTTTATTTATTTATTTTTGCTTTTTAGAGATAGGGTCTTGCTCTATTGCCCAAGCTGGAGTACAGTGGCACAATCACAGCTCCCGGCAGCCTCCAACTTCTTGGCTCAAACCATCCTCCCACCTCACCCTCCCATGTAGTTGGGACTACAAGTGCCTGCCACCACACCTGGCTAATTTTAAAATTTTTTGTAAAGAAGATATCTGACTCTCTTGCTCAGGTTGGTCTTGAACTTTTGGCCTCAAGCAGTCCTCCTTCCTCAGCCTACCAAAGTGCTGGGATTACAGGTGTGAGCCACCATGCTGGCCTCAGGTATTTTAATTTCAAATATAAGGTAAGTGTAAGAGAGGGGTGTTTGCACTTTTACTTCATAATTAGAGACAGTGGGTAAAAGTTTAATCTCCTGTTCAAGTGATATTCTCAGAGTCCCTTAAATGATACAAGCCTGGGCAATGACCCCCTCCTCCCTGGAGTAAGAAAGGACTCCGTTACATAGCTGCGTCTGAAAGCTGCTGTCCCTGTCTCCTCAAACGGTGCCAAACATGACACATGCTCCCTGCTTGAGGACAGAGTTCCACCCACTCATTTACCAAGCCTCACACTTTGGGATGTTCTCACTTGGACTTTCCCCAAAATGGACATGGTTGCTTGTGCTTCACTCTGCCTTTACCCTGCTTATCCGATCTCACCCTGAGATCTCCCTGGCCAGGACCTGACTTCCTCTAAGCCTCCTCATCCTCCCCATCCCAGTGTGGGCTTATTGATAGACTACCTGACCTCCCCTCCCGACCTACCTTGGCCCCAGGGGTCCTACCAGCTGGGCACCACCAGGGCTTCAGCTGCCAACCCCAAGGCCAGGAGCAAAGCTCAGACTGCAGAGAGACCGGTATGCTGGCCTGTTCCACTGGAGTATTTTTTTTCTTCCCAACTTTCAAGTTCAAGTGCTACATGTGCAGGTTGGTAACATGGGTAGATCGCATGTTGTAGGAGTTTGGCATAAATATAATTCAGTCACCCAGGTAATAAGCTTAATAACTGACAGGTAGTTTTTTGATCCTCATCCTCCCTCTCTGCACCCTCAAATAGGCCCCAGCGTCTATTGCTTCCTTCTTCATGTCCCTGAGTACTCACTGTTTAGCTCCCACTTATAAGGGAAAACAGTATTTCGATTTTCTGTTCCTGTGTTAATTTGCTTAAGATTATGGTTTCCAGTACCATTCATGTTGCTGCAAAAGCCATAATCTCATTTTTTATGGCCTCATAGTATTCCATGGTGTATATGTACCACATTTTCTTTATCCAGTCCACCACTCATAGGCACCTAGGTTGATTCTGTGTCTTTGCTGTTGTGAATAGAGCTGCAGTGATCATATGTATGCCTGTGTCTTTATGGCAGAGTGATTTTTATTCCTTTGGGTATATACCTGGCAATGGTTGCTGGGTCGAATGGTAGCTCTATTTTAAGTTATTGGAAAAATCTCCAGACTCCTTTCCACAGTCGCTGAACTAATTTACATTCCCACCAGCAGTGTCTAAGTGTTTCCTTTCTGCACTGAAGAAGTTTAATGAGCCTTAGCCAATTTGTAAACAGGAGCAAGGCTTTTCAGAAAAGTTTTTGAGCCATAGGATCCTCTCTTCATTTGAAATCAAATGTAAAGATCTTACTTTGGAAAGTGCTGCTCTATACTTAAAATGGGGGCTGGGGTCTCACTTGCTTATCACTCTCACCGTCCCTTTCAGGGAGCTACTCCATGAAACCCCCATAGCTGTGAGAAGCATGGCTTTGACTGGAGGACTCTCAGCCCTTTTCTCACACATGTGCTGACTTTGCCAGTCCCACCCACACCTGTGAATCAGCTGCCTGAACTGCACCTGTGATTTCTAAATTGCCATCTCCTGATCTCCACCCTAACCTCCAGTTGCACGTTTCCAGTTCATTACTGGATCTGCCCCAGGAAGCTCCATATGTTCCTCAGCGTCTCCAAGGCTTCATCTAATTGTCCTGCCTGCCACCCCCTTCTCTCCTTTAGCGCCTCTATTTCTTATTTCTGAAGTTAACTGATAGAATTGCAAGGAAGTTTGGGGTTATCTTAGACTACTTCCCGACTCACAATTCCTGCATAGGTAACAGGCCACCAATTCCTATGACTCTACCTTGAAAACATCTCTCAGGTCTATAACCTATTCCCTATCCCACTGCCACTGCCTGGATTGGGCTTTTGCCATCTTGGGTAGAGATTGTAGCCTCAGTATTTGATCTATTGCCTGTCCCAAGCCATTCCTGACTCTGCAATAAAGAGGAAGCCTTCCAAGCAGTGGGATTGGGATCCACCATTGAAGAATGAAGAGAATATTTATAGGACTTCCTGAAGCCAATAACCGTGAGCTTGCGATATTCCAAGAGCATGCAGCTCATTTGAGAATGTTTCTCATGTCAATGTCCATTGACGGAAATGCAAACACAGCCCATTCATTCACTGATTCGCCCTTTGTGTTGTCTTTTCTAACCCCTTTTTCCTTATGTGTGGGTGGAGTGCTGTCTAACAGCTGTACCAGGGAACAACTGATCCCATGGGCAACCTGCCGCCAGCGTCCATCATTCACAGGAGACAATCTACTGTGTTTCTCATTGTGCTTCACGATTCACCCACTGCAAGAGAAAACTAACACACAGAGTGATTGTTCTGTCTCCCGTGGAGAGGGTCCTTATTATGACAGAGAAGTTATTTTCTTTTCTGTGGTTTCTTAAGGGTTCTCTAATTGGGTAACCCCCTGCTGACCCCCGGCTCCGGCAGTTTCTATATTGATATCTTTGTTCCACTACTTGCACACTGAAGCCAGAGACGAGTAATTCAAACCAACAGAAAGCATAAGATAATGGGGCTTTTATAAACTACCAGTGTTTAAAAGGCAATGACCCTTTAAGTTCACTGGAGTTCTCTTCCATTAAGAATTTTTCTCACCTGCACATAACAGATGGGGGATGAGTTACAGCCCTGTGTCTGCTCCGGTTGGCAGCTGAACTGATCTGCCAGACTTCATGAACTTGAACCTGGACTGCTCTGAAATTCATCCATGTTCTACCCACACTTGGATAACAGCTCAGAATAAGCACAGAAGCTTTCCATTCTGTTTTGAGAAAAATATAAAATATGGGAAAGTATAAAAGATAATGTAACAAAAACCTATATTCCTAGAAATGTTAACACCTAGAAGTATTAACTTATCAAATTTTGCAATATTTGCTTGCAGTATGTTTTTTAAGGCAATAAAGCATTAAAGTTAAAACTAAAATCCTGTTAGCCTCCAACCCTAGTGTTCCCAGTCCACACCCCAGGGGCACCGTCATCATAGGATGCTGTATAGCTATGCAGTCCGTTCGTTTATTTTCTTCTACTGATATGAAATTTATTTATTGCATTTCTAGTCTATTAGTGTTAATACAGTTTTAACGTGTATACGTATATATTTTTTCAAAACTTAAAATTCACCAGTGTCTATATTCTCCGTAACATGGCAATATGGTTACATTCTGTGTTATTTTCAAACACTCTCCTTATCTGAACACCATGTTATCACCTACATCTCACTTCAAGCTTATTTTAATCATGACGTTTCTTCTCTTTCTTTTCTTCCTCTTTCTGTTACTGCCCTAGGATTTATTTAAAAATGTTTAATTAGATCTTCTACCACAGTTTTAGTATTTCTTTTCTCATAGTTGCTCCTTGAAACTTATTCCCTCTATTCCTCAAGAACCCAAAAACAGAAACACCACTCGATCCAGCAATCCCACTACTGGGTATACAACCAAAGGAGTAGAAATTGCTCTATCATAAAGACACATGTATGCATATGTTCATCGCAGCACTATTCACAACAGCAAAGCCATGGACTCAACCTAAATGCCCATCAGTGGTAAACTGGATAAAGAAAATGTAGTACCTATGCACTGTGGAATACTATGCAGCCATAAAGAATAACAAGATTATGCCCTTTGCCCGAACACAGATGGAACTGGAGGCCATTATGTTTAGCAAACTAACAGCGGGACAAAAAACTAAACATGCTCTCACTTATAAGTGGGAACAAAATGATGAGAACACATGGACACAAAGAGGGAAACAACACACACTGGGGTTTTTCAGATGGCGAGGGCAGGAGGGAGAAGATGAGGAAAAATAATAACTAATGAGTGTGAGGCTTAATACCTGGTGCAACAAAAAATAATTTTTATGTTTTCATCTCTCTGTGCTATGTTCTGGGTATTTCCTCTGTTCCACATTTTAATTCATTAATTTCTACTTTAGCTGTGTTTAGTTCATGAATTAATGCATTTGCATTCTTCCTACATAGCAGTGGTTATTTCTTGCTTTTGAATACAACATACAACTTTTTTTCCTTCTTTGGGACAATTGAATAATTTTCTATAATGTCTATATATTTGGCATAGAAAGCATTTATACACGGTAGAAGCAGACAGAGAAGTTTTAGTGTGTACTGAACTCACAATCTTGATTCCTTTTTTTTTTTTAGATGGAGTCTCTTTCTGCTGCCTAGGTTGGAGTGCAGTGGCATGATCTTGGCTCACTGCAACCTTTGTCTCCCCGGTTCAACAGATTCTTCTGCCTCAGCCTCCTGAGTAGCTGGGATTGCAGGCATGCACCACCACACCAGGCTAATTTTTGTATTTTTAATAGATACAGTTTTTCACCATGTTGGCCAGGCTGGTCTCAAACTCCTGACATCAAGTGATCCGCCCGCCTTGGCCTCTCAAAGTGCTGGGATGGCAGGTGTGAACCACTGCGCCCGGCCACAATCTGATTACTTTTTGACTTAGAGTAAATGCTATCCTTTCCTGAATTATTGCGTCTAGTGTTGCTGCAGTAACCATATTTTCCAAAATAAATACCAATTTTCATAGTTTGAGAAGGGATTGTTTCATAAATTGCCAATTTATTTAATTAAAATGTCTTACAAAAGGCCAATTACATTCAACAATTTTTTGTAAATAATACAATTACATGAACCATGATAATCTCACTAAAGTCCAGAGTGGAAGAGTCAGGAGAAATGAACATTTCTGAATCTATTTTTATAACTTAAGCACTAACAAAGCCTGGAAGATCCTTTCTCGCTCCGTAGATCTCTAGATGTGGGAAGTAGAGATGAAGTGAATATGTATTAAGTAGACATATTTTATATGGTTTCTTAAAAATCTCAAAAGTAAACTGTTTTCTTGTGATTTGCTTCTTTCAAATCAAAGTAGGATCTAGCAAAACATTCCAGTCATTTAAAATTCTCCCACTGATAGTAATGGTGGGTTTTGTTTGTATTTGAGGGCTGATCACATTTATAAATACACAAGCCGTAGTATTGTGAAATTCATGGTTTTTCATTAAAATAAAATTTATAAAACATCCTTTTATCACCTCAATTATTTTTTACCTTGTTGCCATAGCTAAAGTCAGTAACATTAATAGTTAAATAGAGGAAAAGACAGTCTTTCCTTTGTAAATGGGGAAAGGAATAGTCTTTTCTTTGTTGCTTTCAACATTCAGGTTTAAAAAAATCTTGGTTATGAAGTCAGGGAATTACATTACACTTCAGAGCAAACATCATATATAAATCTTCTTATGTCTTCTTGGTTATTAATTAATGTGCTGATGATGCCAGGAAGTTTCTTAGCTGAAACTTGTGGTTTAAAATAGCTGTTTTGGGGGGAAAAATTTGGCCAGATTCCGTTTATAGACCTAAAGATTTTAGTACTTACTATACAATGAAGGATTTATCCTCATTTTTGGAAAACTAATGAAATCAGTAATTTGTGATGCATGTCTGGTATGGAAGAAAATCACAAGAAGATCTACATGCACCTTTTTAAAATACAAACTGCAAAAATGACAAAAACAGCACATGCAACGCTTTCAGTGTTCCTGGGAGAACAAGCTCTTTCAAAATTCAAAATACATATTGTTCAGCATTGTTACAAATGAGGTACCTGTGTATTAAACTGGCTTCAAATGACGGATTGGAGTTGTAATTGATTGACTTCTCCTACCGCCAATCATATGTGTACCAGGAGATGTCACAGGAGGGCTCATAACTCATCTCCCACCCACAGCCTCCAGGTAGTAACTACCTGGTTGCAGGTAATTGCCTGGTTGCATCTCTTGATGTCTCTCAACAAAAAAGTGTGTGTTGGGATCAGAGGGGTAGAAATATACTTAGACGTTTGAAAACAAGGTGAAAACCCACAAGCAGAAGACTGATATCAATATGGATATTATCCGAATTTTGTTTACTGTTTATCAATGTGGAGAATAAATAAGAAGCAGAGTAATTCTTTTAAAAGAATTAAAATTAGGTCTATAAAAGAGACAAATAGATTCTGCTGATATTGACAATTGCCTAAATCATTAGTCACTGTGAACTCTTCCATATTTTGCAAGTTTTGATATTTACTTGACACTGCCTGCTTTTATCTAGACCTCTCCCTATCACCTGAGTTTCTACTGTGAAGATCTACTTATTTACCACTTTTTTTGCTAGATTCTTGTCTCGGAAAATTTAGAATCAACATCCAGGAATTCACCATTTCCTATGGGATTTTGGTGTTTTCCTTTTTTCATCTTAATTGTAGACAAAGGTTAGTAAAATGAAAACCAGCTTCACATTTATGAACCTTGAGCGAAAAAGGAATGTCTTGAGATATACTTAGCAACAATCTTTTCAGACTATTTAGGTGTTTTCTGTATATAACTCTAGGTATCTGTGCAATTTCTTTGACCCGGGAAGCAAAAAGTGTTAATTCCTTTGCACTCATATAAGAAAGCAGAAGTGCCCAGAAAAGAAATGACTTCTAAGAGGGATACCAGAAGTCAGAGAAAGGGCCACACACTGAAATCTGGTTTCAAATATTCTACAAGCAGAGGAAAAGTTGGGAGAACAGCTCCTGTGCACAGAGATGTCAGTGACAACGCCTTTGCAGTATCTGAAAATGGACTAAATTGAAAGGTGCTGAACATGAAAAGTAGACACACACAAAGTTAACATTTCTTGTCGGAGAAGAGGGTTATCAGAAAGAACACTGGAGTCATCTCGTGATGCCTTGATGACATAGTGCATATCAAAAGCTCCTGCCATGACTTTTATGACAATTTTCTTCCGAATGGAATGGCTCTCCACTTTACCAGATTTAAACCTCCTAGGTGTGCATTTTTAATGTTTTCAAAAACATTAGGTTGGTGCAAACTGATGACTTTTTGCTGCCTTGCGGTTGAGCAACTAAGGATACCGCATCTGCTTCCCGCTGGCTAACCCATTGCCCAGGACAGCCCACGAGGAAGCAAGTATTAAAGCCTTAGAGTTTCACCCCACACCTCCCGCTCCAGTTACTCTATCCACCCCTCACCCCCACAACAGCATAATACCGCATTTATTAAACATGTGCCTGGAAAGTTTCCCCAAGAGCCACATGCACTTATGTCCATATTTTACAGTGGTAGATGATAGACATGGAGAGAGAATATGCAAGTTACCCATCTTCATGAGACTGTTGAAAATCACTCCCAGAGTTACATCTCATTTCTAAATGTATACTTTGGGAATAAGGGCAAAGAATTAGGAAATCAATAGGATTAACTAAACTCCCTGCCCTCTTATTTCTTATTTTTATAACACTGAAGGGTTTTTTGTCTCATTAAGATCTTGGCAGAGCACTCCATTACAGAGGTCCCATGCTCCCGATAGGAGGAATATGTTCTATTGCAATTTTTAGCTCATATGTTTTAAGTGTTTCTTCAACAACACAAGAGTTAGCATCAAATCACCTCTGACTAAGGAATGGAAGAACCCACTTTAGGAGAAACTGCCCTAAGATTACCTTTGTTTTAAGGGTGTAAAAATCCTAAAGTTCTACTTGTACAGAATTGCATAGGCCCTGCTGAATTTTCATCAATGCTGTCTTCCTTCCAACTCTTTCTACTATATTAGTCTGTAGCAACTAGACAGCCCACAAATCAGTCTAACACTGAAATGTAGAGCACCTTCTCCGACAACATGCATGCCGGGAGAAAAGGGCATGAAGAGATGAAGCACAGAGCAGATCTTGAAAAAGTCGTAGGTCGTGTTTTTCAATACATTTTCTTGCCTGGTTCCATTCAGTAAGCTTTGATTTCCTTTCGTCCTGGGGAGGGGATTTATGCTTATTTTTTTCTGCCTAGGTGAACTATCTCTAAATACAGTGAAATAATTCAGAAACTCTTATATCAAAGACTTCTGGAAATATGGAAAGATAAGGAAGAAATTGGGCATGGTGGTGCACACCTATAGTCCCACCTACTTGGGAGGCTGAGATGAGAGGATCACAGGAGCCCAGGAGTTCAAGACTAGCCTGGACAACTTAGCAAGACCTCATTTCAAAAGAAAAAAAAAAGAAGGAGGAGGAGGAGGAGGAAGGAAAAAAAGAGTGACTCACAACACAAAACCTTGCCATTTCCTATTAAAAAAGCCACAGTCTGTCCCTTGGAGCAGATGAAGGGCAGATCTCCAGTCTAAGAAGAGACTCTCTTCTTCCCTGACTGCAGGAGGGGAAGCCACCTGGCATCTTCCAGCCTGAGCTCACGTACCTGCTGCTGTCTTCCATGACACTTGTAAGCAATTGTATTGTTTCCCACGACCACTGTAACACACCAGCACACACCTGCTGGCTTAGAACACCCCAAGCTTATTCCATTGTAGCTTAGGAGTTCGGGAGTCCAAAACCAGTCCCTGTTGGCCAAAATCAAAGTTGGCAGGGATGCCAGAGTTCCTTGGCATGTGGAAGCATTACTCCAATCTCTGCCTCCGCGGTCGCACCAACTCGTCCTCTTCTGTCTGAAATCTCCCCCGCCTCCTTATTAGAAACGTTTTGTTGCATGTAGGGCCCACCCAGATAATCTGGAATAATCTCTCCATTTTATGATGCTTGACTTTATCACATGTGCAAAGACTCTGCCTTCTAATGTGGCTCTCACAGATTCCAGGGATTAGCATGTGGACCTCTTGAGAAGCCAAGATTCAGCCTCCATAACACCTGTTGTTTCCCTGGTACTCAGATTTCAGGGACGTGGACATGTTCTTCGTTTCTCTGCAGAGGAGCTCATTCCAAAGAATGATGGACACAGGTTAGTAGTTGTCCAGGCCAGATGGAGGGATTACAGTATGTGATGATGTGTACTGGGATTTCTGAGACTAAGATTTGGTCTGGAGAGGGTGTGTTACTTATACTTAAAGTCTTTGTTCAGTCTCCTGCATGTGAAGCAATACTCTGTGTACCTGGAAGGATTTAGAATTACAGAATGTTTCTTTTGTCGGGAACTAGTCTGCCTGTGATACTAAGTAAGACAGATGCATGAGAAAGGAGATACAATGTAGCACAGGGAAGGCAGGGAGAAGTGAAGGAGAAGTGGAGAAAGAGAGATGGTAACAGCAGGAGATGGGATTTGGGCTGGGCTCAGAAGGATGCATGTCCTTTAGGAAACCATCCATGCTCATCTCTCCCGTATTATTTAGTATCTACCTTTGTTTGTGTCTGTCAAAAGGCTTCTCTCCTTGTTTCTAGTAGTCTGTTTACCTGGCTAGGGTGAGGACAATGGCTTCTCATGTTTTAGCATGTAACATAGCACCTGGCAGGCAGTAGAAGCTCAATAAACATGGGCTGAGTCAAGTGAATTAGTGGAAAGGAGAAAGAAGGAAATTTCGGGCAGAGAGCTGGCCCAAGAAAACACTTGGAGGCAGGGCAACTTTTCTCATGTCAGTGTAGCACGAGTCACCATGAAGAAAGTGGGGCAGTGAGCCGGCTGGGCTCGGGGGATGGCTGAGCAGAAAGGAAATGAGGAAATGGCTGCTCTGTTCTCACCATGCCTGGCCGTGTTCCCGTGGCTGTTCTTGGCAGGTGTGAGGAGGTGGCAGGCCATGCCTGGCAGAACACACCCACTGATGCAGGAGGTGGCACAGAAGAGGGGATAAGGGCAAGAGCCTTGCAGCTCGAGTCCTAGCACGGCCACCTGTGTGAGCTTGGGCACACTGCTCACGCCTTCTACATCATGGTTTTCTTATCTGCAAAATGAAGCTCCATCTCACAGTTCTGAACTACGGATAAAGAAGACAAGCTGTGCAGAGTCTAGTGCAGCACCTGGGATGGAGGTAATGCTGACATTTTTGTGACTCTAGATCGCATCCGTTAGGCTCCTCGCTGGAGGGAATCCTGGCCACACATGTCACTGACGTCCCTTGGTCAGCAGTACTGACTGGTGCCAACATCTGAGCCTCTTCTTCCTTGCACAGCTGGCAATTAGCTGGCTTGTGGACTCCATTAGGTCCCAGAGTAACTTTGAAGAGAAAGTTACCCTCTGGCCCTCTCTGCAAGTGTGAGCACCAATAGGGCCTTTACAAAGGATGAACCTGTGGCTCTGGGTCGTAGTCTACCTCCAACTTGCAAAGCTCTTGTTTTGCAGCCTTGAAAAACCAAGCGAAGGTGCACGGGGAGCTTTGAGGCATCCTAGCTCAGGTGGAAAACAGGGGTCAAACAAGGCAAGCCGTGGTGCTAGATCTGACTGTAGAGCCAGACTGTGTCACTAGACCAATTTCTCAAAGAGATTAGACAGGATCAGAGCCAATGGGACCTTTTCCAGAGTTAATTGGACTGAATTATGAATAACACGAAAGTCCCTTGTCACTGATTGCTTCTCCGGGTGTCTGGCTTACATGCTGAAATACAGAACCTGGATAAAAATGTTCAAGACATTCTGGCAGGTTTCAAGGTCTTTGCCCTCATGGCAGGGGTCGCATGGCAGGTTTCCTTCTCATCAAGAGGCTTAAAAGTGAGAAAGAGCAGAGCATTTCAAGTTGTTTGATAAACTGAGTAAAGCCCATTTGCCAGTTGGAATATTTTTTTCTAATAGATGAGGTCCTCACTACAGTTCTAATTAAAAATCAATGTGATATATAATTAAATTCTAGTGATCATATATGCACCAGCCCGTCTCTTTAGCTTTTAGCCAAAGGCAGGGGAGGCATGCTGTTATTGATCAGTGCAGGAGCCCTTCGAGGCTGTCAATAGATGGCTCATCTGAGAGCCATGCGACTGCTCAAAGCCCTTCACTCCGCTGACTCCAGCAAAGCGAGGCGATGCTCCCGGACCATTTAAGTGCTCTGCCCGGCGGGCCAGGACCCTGCTCACCATCTCCACCTGCCAGCCAGTCCTCCAAAAAGTGAGCTCCGGTAAGGAGGCTTTGGAAAGGGAGAGAAAGCCAAACAATGGTTTCCAGCTTCAAATGATCATTTTAGCTTTCTTTTTCCCATTAGACCATGGGTAAGTCCTCTCTAATTATTTTCCATCAGGTGTGTCCAGTACAAAGCCAAGTCTGCTGAGTCAGAATGACTAAGGACCACATTGATTCAAGACTTATCCGAAGGCCACTGACATGTCTCGGTGGTTCCATCCAGTCTGAGGAACCCTCCTACCCCTATTACGTGAAGAACTATCATTGGAATTTTCCAGTTTCTTAGAAAGATGTTCATGTTTCCTTATACAAATTCTTGGCAACCTCCCAAGCAATTTACCATAAAAGCACATGTGTGTAAAGTGCATAATCCTTCTCAAAAGACTTCCACAATTTTTACTTTTGTGCTCTCATGTGATCCTCATCACAATACAATGACCTGAGGCATGAAAATAGTATTTTTTTTTTCTTTTTAAAGAAACGATCTTGCTCTGGTGCCCAAGCTGGTCTCAAACTCTTGAGCTCAAGTGATCTTCCCACATCAGTCTCCCGAAGTGCTGGGACTATAGGTACACAACACCATGCCCTGCTGGAAGTGGTATTTTTATTCCTACTTTACACAGGAGCATTTCCTCACCCAAAACAGAGAATGCTAAAGGGTTGATCCAGGTTTCTCCAGCCTAGGAGACTTCTGGAGGAGAACTTGGGTCTTCTGACTTCCTGTCCCATGCCTGACACCATGCTGCCTGCTCAGGGACCGTAGCTGACGTATCTTTCACTGCCAGGCCCTCCTCATCCTCAGAATACTTTATCTCTCCCTCATTTAAAGCTGAATTTAGTGACAATGTATTTTATTTTTGACTCCATCTCTTTCTTTAGTTAGTTTGTTTGTTTGTTTTTAATTTTAGACAATCTTTCTCTGTGGCTCAGTCTGGAATGCAGTGGCATGACTTTGGCTCACTACAACCTCCACCTCCAGGGTTCAAGCAATTCTCATGCCTCAGCCTCCTGAATAGTTGGAATTACAGGCACCCACCACCACACCTGGCTAATTTCTTTTTCTTTCTTTCTTTTTTTTTTTTTTTTGAGACGGAATCTTGCTATTACCCAGGCTGGAGTGCAGTGGTGTGATCTCAGCTCACTGCAACCTCCACCTCCTGGGTTCAAGTGATTCTTTTGCCTCAGCCTCCCAAGTAGCTGGGATTACAGGTGCGTGCCACCATGCCTAGCTAATTTTTGTATTTTTAGTAGAGATGGGGTTTCACCATATTGGCCGGGCTGGTCTCGAACTCCTGACCTCATGAACTCCACCCACCTCGGCCTCCCAAAGTGCTGGGATTACAGGCATGAGCCACTGTGCCCAGCCCACACCTGGCTAATTTTTTGATTTTTGGTAGAGATGGGGTTTCCCCATGTTGGCCAGGCTGGTCTCAAACTCCTGACCTCAAGTGATCTGCCCACCTTGGCCTCCCAAAGTGCTGGGATTACAGGTGTGGGCCACCATGCTGAGCCGGATTCTGGACATATCATGAAGACAGAGCAGGGAAGATTTGTGGCCAACATAACAAAACCCCATCTCTACTAAAAATACAAAAATTAGCCGGGCGTGGTGGTGGGCGGCTGTAATGCCAGCTACTCCAGAGGCTGAGGCATGATAATTGCTTGAGCCTCAGAGGCAGAAGTTGCAGTGAGCAGAGATAGTGCCACTGCACTCCAGCCTGGGTGACCAAGCAAGACTCTGTCTCAAAAAACAAAAAACAAACACACATGCATACACACACACACACACACACAAATATATATATATACACACACACATATATATAAATCAAAAAAGGATCGATTTGGGATATATATATTTTTTATCATGTCCCAACTCACATCCTGGTGCAAGCCATGAGAATCTCTTTCCTGGATTATTGCAGCTGCCTCGGTGGTATGCCACAGCCAGCTGGTTAAATCACTGGAGAGGATTGTGGCTTCCAGGAATTCTGCAAGTCAGTTGTTAAAGGCATCCATTACTAAAAATTAAACAATATCAACTTATCATTAGGTTATATTAAAAACCAAGGTAATAAATATTTAAAAGTCAACACTTCCTGATTTTACTCCATTTTACTGAGGCCACTGATCTGTACTGTATTCACACGGCACGAATACTGTATGATGCCAGGCTGGCACACATCTGTCCCCAGCTCTGCTTTCATTTTATTTATTTATTTATTTACTTTTGGAGATAAGGTCTTGCTCTGTCATCCAGGCTGCTGGAGTGCAGTGGTGCAGTCATGGCTCACTGTAGCCTCAAACTCCCGGGCTCAAGTGATTCTCCTGCCTCAGCCTCTCAGGTAGCTAACACCACAGGTGCATGACACCATGCCTGATTACTTTTTATATTTTGTAGATATGGGATCTCACTATGTTACCCAGCTGGTCTTGAACTCCCGGTCTCAAGCAGTCCTCCCACCTCCGCCTCCCAAAGCACTGGGATTACCGGTGTGAGCCACTGTACCCTGCCTGCTTTCAGTTTTCTTGGTGGAAATCAGCTGTGGGGAAGTATGAACACCACAGAAATCACCAAACACTACAAATCAGTAGTGGTCAACACTTTATGAACACTCACTGCCGTTTCACTCTCAATGAACAGAAGTCCCCATCTTCTGAAGTAGGAACTTGCCAAGCCTGAAGCCTGGGATTACAGGTGTGAGCCACCACGCCTGGACTTGAGCCTGCTTTTGAATCATGCTGAGTCCATCACAGTGGTCTCAAAGTGAAGCAATACGGTCAACCCAGAACCATCTTGGGCTCGTTTGATCTTAAAGTCTGCCTGTCTCTGATACTTTCAGATCATGTATTAGGACAGCAGCAGAAGGCACATGACTGTAGAGAGGGATGGAGCTGAGCTTTCACATGGCTTTGGCTTTTACTGGTTGTCCTGAAGTCAGTTACTTTGCCTCTCTTTGCCTCAGAGTTTCTTCATTTGCACAATAGGGGTAACATTTGGATTAAAGGAGATAAAGTAAGTGTCTAGTGTTTGGTCAATGATCATCAAGACGGAGAGTTTCTTCCAGAAATACAGGTCAAGCCTCCTCAGCATGGATTTGGCTGGTCCCACCTGATGTCATTCTTCCCACCAGTTTCAAGCTGGGCTGCTCGCCTGTGGCCAGGGAGTGTATTCCAAAGCATTCCTGTTCGCCAGCTCAGGCCCCGGGGCTGCTGTGAAGTTGCAGTTCCTTTCATGGAGCTCGTGTGTGACAGGGTGTGCCCAGCTCTTAAAGTGCTTTGATGAAAATGCCTTTGTGCTAAAAGCTCTATAAATATAAGGCGCAGACCTAGGCGTGGTGTTTCCAGAATACTCCCAATTTGATGTTAGCCATCATCAAAGGCTCATAGAAAAGTTGGAAATGGGGGGTGGTTTGCCAATTCAGTGATTCCCCAAAGCAGAAATGGTTGTTTTTTCTCTTTTTTTTTCCAACTTCCATTTCTTGACCTGCTTTGCTTGATGGTACAAAGCCCATCTTGCCTTTCTTGTGTCCAGAGCTACAAAAACCTGATTTCAAGTATCCTTTTAAAGAATTACCAATTGCACACACTCTCTCTACCCCTTTCTCCCCCACCCCACCCAGCAACCACCCAGAGCCACCCAACAGCTCCTCCTGGTGGCCATCACGGAGAGAGATTCTCTGATCACACACCTTTACCTTCAGCATGAATGTACTTCATTTATTCAGCCACTTTTTATTGGTTAACTGCTGTGCACAAGGCATCTTGCTAGATGCTGGAGATAACAATAGAACAAATAGGGTTCCTGCCTTCAAGGGGTCACAACTCTGTGAGGAAACAGACAAACAAGTGATTATAATTACACAATGACTGTGTTGTAACAAAAGTATACACAGGAGCATGAGGAGGAGCGGGAAAGGAACCCAAGGCATGTTGATCTTGAAGCTAAGAAGGCCAGAACTTCAGGGCCTGCTCATTTGCATGGGCCCCTTCCGAGGCCATATCACGTGTGCATATAACACACACACACACACACACATATTTTTGTGATCGCAGCTCACTGCAGCCTCAAACTCCTGGGGTCAAGCAATGCTCTTGTTTCAGCCTCTGGAGGCACATGCTACCACACATGGCTAATTTTTGTATTTTTTGTACAGACCGGGTCTTGCTAGGTTGCCAAGGCTGGTCTCAAACTCCTGGCCTCAAGTGATCCTTCCTCCTCAGCCTCCCAAAGTACTGGAATTATAGGTCTTGGCCACCATCCCTGGTGTATGGTCAAATATTTCTATAAAATTTATAGAAGTAACCCATTTTGAAGGAATCAGTTAAGATTACACTTGTCTCCCACACTAACATTTGCTGTCATATTTCTCCTGCTACTGGGGGACATGGAAGCAGGAAAAGGTATCTTTGGAACTGGCTTAGGGAAGGTTGAGTTGGGGATAGAATTTGTTTGGTTTTAGTGAGATATTTTTATGTGGTTCACGGTTGAGCTATCGTCAGGCTTCCTGTGTAGGAGCAGCTTCCAGAAATACTCCTGTCACCCACCATTCTGACTCAGCAACGCTGTGACATAAAGCTCCATGATCAGAGGCTACATCACAACTGAAACATGTCTTCTAGCTCTGGGCACCAGAGCTAGGTGAACAATGGACGAGAAACATTATTTAGATGGATGGAGCCAGAAGCTGGTCTGTGGAATGTTCTTCAAATTATCAGACATGTCACTTTGTAAGAATTTGGTTGTGGGAAAACTTGAGAGAGGCTTCTGTTGATGTGGAAGCAGTCTTAAACCCTTATACGATATCACTTCTGAGTTTCAAAGCTGTAAGATCTGTTTTCAAACAATCTATAGGCTAAAGCAAATCACCACAAACTACTAAGGCAAAGAGAATGGATCTTTTTTTATCCTCCGTATAGAAAATAAAAGCTAGAAAACTGTCCTATGAAGAAGAGATCAGCATTTGCAGCTAAAAGGTAGAAGAAAGAGAACTATTATAGATGCATATGAGGCATTCACTATTTCTGTGGATTTCGTATTATCTGTGGAATTTGTCAGATGTTATTGTAATATGTTATGATTTTATACTCATTCTAAATAAATGTTCGCTTTCATGCCTAAGTTTTTCTTTGTGATTTTGGATTCTTTTCTTTCATACTTCAGACCCAATAAAACTTGGATCAGGCCTGGGAAAAAGACCCTAAGTTTGTCCTGGGGAGGACCAGTGGGGCTTCATGGAGAGTCAGTGTGGGTGCCAAGAAATGGAGGAACCTTATGAGTTGGCCAAGGGCAAAGTGAGCAGGGGAATTTCCAGGCAGAGGGAAAAAGTCAAGAGGCACGTGAGAGCCCTCTGTAGAGGAAAGTGGAATATTGTAACTGAGGGGATGGGAAGTGACAAGGCCCTCAGGCTAGGTCATGGAGAGCTCTTCTGCTGTCCAAGAGGTTCCCAATGGAAGACTCCTGATCGTTCAGGCAGGGAATAGGCAGATGCCAATTTGGGGGTATGCTAACTTTTCCGCTGTCTTTATCACTCACAGCTTTTGATTTATTCTATCTTTTCTCATCTCTCTGCACATATCCCTTTAATCTTCCTCCTTCCTCATACTTTTTGGTTAATTCCCTCGCCTGCCCTCCTCACCACCCTTCCACACCAAGGAATGCTTTTTTTATTTTATTTTTTTGAGACAGAGTCTTGCTCTGTTGTCCAGGCTGGAGTGCAGTGGCTCGATCTTTGCTCACTGCAACCTCCCCTTCCCAGGTTCAAGCAATTTTCCTGCCTCAGCTTCCTAAGTAGCTGGGATTACAGGTGCCCACCACCATGCCTGGCTAATTTGTGTGTGTGTGTGTGTGTGTGTTTAGTAGAGACGGGGTTTCACTATATTGGCTGGGCTGGTCTCAAACTCCTGACCTCAAGCCATCCTTCTGCCCCAACCTGCCAAAATACTGAGATTACAGGTGTGAGCCACCGTAACTGGCTCAAGAAGTGCTTTTTTATCTCTCTCTTCTCTTGATTTGTGAAACGGGAATGACTACAATCATCAAAGGAACTAACACAATGTCAGTGAGTACCTGTACGTGTTCCGTGCTGAGAAAGTAGCTGATAATTAAAATAGTAAAGATATTGCCCTCAAGAATCCTGGAGGCTATGGAGAGGTTCAGCTAAACAAGCAACCAGATATCCGATTTTTAATAAATGCCAGAAAAGAAGCCATGTACTACATCACAATTGATTTATTCATTCACCTGTCAATGGACATTTAGTTGTTCCTGCCTTTTGCTTATTGTGAATGGTGTTGCACTCATCTGCATTTGTGTGAGTACCAGTCTTCTGTTCTTTGTGTACAGACCTAGAAGTGGAATTGCTACCATTTGTGTTTTGATGCTTTGTCTTTCTATCTTCCTGGAATCTCGATTTATCAATTATTCCCCATGCTTCTTCAGTATTTCCATTTATTTCCACCACCTCCTCCCTTCTGGTGTACAGCACATAGAAAGATCCAATCTGAAATAAATAGTCAAATATCTTGGAAAAAAGTTCCTATGATTTTCAGATACAGAAACCTCAATGTTAAGCCATTGTGGAAAATCTTTATTTCACAAAAGGATCTGAAACGTACGAAGGGAACTGAGGAGAAAGAAAAATCTCAACAAAGGCAGTTCTAGGAAGCCATCTCTCATCAGGCTTCATTCTTGAGCAATTACCACCATACTGGTTTTTATTGTATTCATGGACTTAGGAAAACAAAGATTTCACACAGATTGGGACCCACTTCTCTACCTTTCCATAGGTTGATTTATTTCTTGATTTAGTGACCTTGCAAATATAGATAGATTACTTTTATAAGCTGCTTCATAAGATGGAGCAATCTGAAGTTGCGGTGACACAAGAGAACATAAAACCAGCCCGTTGCTTTGTGGTGGGTAGGATTTGGGCTGGAGAATTTTAGCCTGTATTCCTGGCCAAACAACTGAAGCCATTCTGTACTCTGCAGAATTTGAAAATTAAAGCAAAACTCTTTGCAACAATGCCTGAGTTGCTTTCTAAGTGTCCTTTCAGCTTTAGAAGCCTAAGATTCTAAATATACTGCTGGCTTTGCCATGTAATCAGATACAAAAGTGGCACCATTACCATTGACATTTCTTACTCTGAGTCTAAGCATAAGAGATTTGTTGAAATAGAAATTGGCTGATTAGCATATTTCCATTTCTAAAAAGTACACTGACTTCACTTCCCTTTGCACTTGTATGTTCTGCATGTGGAGTGTTTGGTGAAGAATGTCTCACAAGGAGGTCCCGGCTTAAGCAACTTGGGGTAATTCTTCAGTTTCCACGATGGGTCTGTCGTGCTGTGTTTCAATCCACCCATGCAGCCTGGTTGAGGTTGTGTTCCTACAGGTTGTGATTCTCACTTCCCAGACAGGTGGCCTTTGTCTGTACCTTCTTGGAGACACTGTCCTGCATTGATTCTTTCCTGCATTGTTTCCATTGCCTCTTTGTGCTGACTCAAAAAGAAACTTGCTGAAATCATGTCTCCAGGATAAATGGCATGAAAGCCTTATTTCCTTAGTCATTTTCTGCCTGTGTGCATTTTCAAGTATTGACAATGGTTGCCCAGTGAATATACTGTGCCCTGGCAGGGTCAATAGTTCCTGGATCTTCAGGGATCATCTTGTCTACTAATTAAGCCCTAGAAATTTCTAAAAACAGATATTTGCTTTGATATTTCATGAAACAAAGGCATAGATTGAGCAACTTGAGTGCGCTGTTGTTAGTTGCTGTGGACGAAGGACTTCTTTACAGAGAAATGAAAACAATTCTGCATTATCTTCTCATTTAATCCCATCAAGACTTAAAAAGAAAAAAAAAAGGAGAGTTACTCATGTATAGTCTATGAGAATGAGGTCCCTAGGAGCTGTACTTCTTGGGAGCACTGTAGCCTCGTGCATGTTTGTTCACTCAAGAAGAATTTGCAAGTACACGTTTCGTTGAAAGTATTTGTAGAGCTCTGTTCCCATAACTGCACTGTATAAATGCTCCCTTCCTCAAGAATTTGTTCACTCAACAAATATTTATTGATTGTCCACTCTGTGGGAAGCACTATACTTGCCCTGGGCACACAGGCGTCTATAGTCAGCTGTGTATCCTTAAAGAGCTTGCAAAGTTGCTAAAAGAGAAAAAGAAAAAAAAAATGTAATGGTGGAGCTATTTGCATGCAAACACTAAGCTCCAATGTTTGCAGATGTAATAATGAAGCCCCCAAGTTAATAGTAAACAACTTTCCAGCCCCAAAGGCTTTATGCCCCTGCTAAGACTGGATAAATGATTTCACCACAAAATATTGGATTAGAAGCACTTCATTTATGGTTTAACATGGGTTATAACAAAAATGTGAGTGCTGCTAGAATGTCTTCTACTAGTCTGCACTCAAAGAAACCTCTGAGCTTTTTTTCCTTTCTGTAAAGAAGTTAATTTTCTTTTAGCTACTTTTTGGACCTTCAAAATGCAGCCAAAGAGAAGCCAGGGTCTACCCTACTGTATCAGGCTTCTCTAGAGGAACAGAACTAATAGGATAGATGTACATATAAAGTGGAGTTTATTAGAGAGTATTGACTCACAGGATCACACGGTGAGGTCTTACAATAGGCTGTCTGCAAGCTGAGAAGCAGGAAGCCAGGCTGAGTCCCAAAGCTGAAGAACTTGGAGCAGGAAGCACCCAGCATGGGAGAAAGATGGAGGCCGGAAGACTAAACCAGTCTAGTCTCTCCATGTTTTTCTGCCCGCTTTTATCCTAGTCAGGCTGGCAGCTGATTAGATGGTGCCCACCCAGACTGAGGGTGGTTCTGCCTTTCCCAGTCTACTGACTCAAATGTTAATCTCCTTGGGCAACACTCCCACAGACACACCGAGGAACAATACTTTGCATCCTTCAATCCAATCAAGTTGATGGTATTAACCATCACACCTACTTATTTGCCTCCATTCTTCTCTTGAACCTTCTAAGGAACTAGAGTAATAAGTCCTGGAAATAGAGATGAGTCATGGCTGGAGCTTCCTTGGCCCTTGTATAGTTTTGTCTTGAAGACTAGTCAGAAATACAGAAACAATCACCTTGACCTTCAGCAAAAATCACTGAAGAAAGAAGGAACCAAACCCTCTTGCTCTCACTCAGTTCATAGCTGTGCTCTCTGTGGGCAGAAATGCAGCTTTCTCTAGAGTTTGTGGGTTTTCGCTACTGTTTTTTCTCCATACCTATAAGAAGTGTAAGATGAAGTCGATGTGGTAAGTAACCCGTCTGTTCACATTTATTTTTAGAAAGAACTTTGAGGCAGTAAACGTGAGGCAGTGACATACACAGTTCCTTGGAATAGTTTATTAATCATGTTAACATTTACAAGCCATAATGCTTCTACTGTTTGAGAGGAAAAAATCTGAAAACAATATTTATACTAATTAATTTTTTATGGGCCTTTCCACCCTAAGGAATGGCTGCTGAGCAAAGCAATGCAAGATGCTTAGAGTGTTGTGAGATTTTTTTTAAAATTGCCATTTTAATTCTAGATTCAGGGGCACATGTGAGGGTTGTTATGTGGGCATATTGTGTGACACTGAGGTTTGGGCTTTCATTGGATTCCGAGCACAATACCCCATAGGAAGTTTTTCAGCCCTTACCCCCAAACCCCTCCTTGTGGAGTTCCCATATTTATCTCTGTGTGAACCCAAGATTTATCTCCCACTTTAAAGTGAGAACATGCAGTATTTGTTTTTCCATTCCTGTGTTAATTCACTTAGGATAATGGCCTCCAGCTGCATCCATGTTGCTGCAAAGAACATGATTTTATTTACTTTTATGGCTGCATAGTATTCCATGGTGTCTGTATACCACATTTTCTTCATCCAATCCACCACTGATGGGCACCTAAGTTGATTCCATGTCTTTGCTATGGTCAGTAGTGTTGCAGTGAACATACGTGTACATGTGTCTTTTTGATAGAACAATTTATTTTCCTTTGGGTATATACCCAGTCATGAGATTGCTGGGTTGAATGATAGTTCTGTTTTAGGTTGTTTTAGAAATATCCAAACTGGTTTCCACAGGGGTGACTAAGTTACATTCCCACCAACAGTGTATACGCATTCCCTTTCCTCCAAAACCTCGCCAACATCTGTCATTTTTTGACTTTTTAATATTTTTAATAATAGTCGTTCTGACTGCTGTGACGTGACATCTCCTCCTGGTTTTGGTTTGCATCTTTCTGATGTTAGTGGCATTTTCAATCCTTACCTTCCAGTCATGCCCAGTTCTTATGGGCAGCTCTCAGTTATCTCTCAGCTGCGAGCATTGCCTCCAAACAGCTCGAAACGGATTTTCAGTGGGTTATCCTGCAATTGCTCTATCATTTCTGTATTTTCCTGCCTTTGCCTATCTCTAAAGCCACACCAATATTATAACCATTAGCATGGATGAAAATTTGATTTTCTACCT
The DNA here is from genome assembly GCF_030222135.1 of Aotus nancymaae. NCBI lineage: Eukaryota > Metazoa > Chordata > Mammalia > Primates > Aotidae > Aotus > Aotus nancymaae. Next base: position 6,521,567 of record NW_026988492.1, on the reverse strand, counting down.
TTTAGTCTTCTAGGAAGGCAGAGCTGGAAGCAATGGGTAAAATTTGGAAAGGCAGATTTCAATTAAGCAGAAGGGCCCCTTTCAAACCATCAGAGCTGCCTGTGGATGGAGCCACTTTGAAAGGTGATGAGCACACAGTCAGTAGTGCTCTGCAGGTGAAGAGGCTGCATCATATTATCAGGGACAGCAGAAGGAAGGTGCCAACATTAAGAGGGAAGAAGGAAAAAAAACCATGCCTCTGGTTCCTCTGGACCCTCAGTCTTTATTTTATTTTATTTACTTGTTAATTACATTTTTACCAGGCTGGAGTGTAGTGGTGCCATCATAGCTTACTGCAGCCTTGAACTCCTGGGCTCAAGCAAACCTCTAGCCTCAGTGCCCTGAGTAGCTGAGACCACAGGCATGCACCACCATGCCCAGCTAATTTATTTATCTTTTTGTAGATATGGGGACTCACCATGTTGCTCACCATGTTGCTCAGGGTAGTCTTGAACTCCTGGCCTCAAGCAATCCTCCCACCTTAGCCTTCCCTCCACGAGTCTCATATTTCCTCAGTAGCACTGAGGAGAGCAGTTTCCACTGCAGATTCTGACTGCTCCCATCACCAGAAGGTACTTAGTACACAATGCAGGGAAATGAGGCTGTTTTCCACATTTGGCATTTGCTCCCAGAGGTTTTTTCAGCTTAGTTTCAGGTCCTGGGATGTAGGTCAACAAGATGTTCCTGGACTTTGCGGACAGGTGTGCACATGCCTGGTCTCTGCACACACTTCAATTTAGCCTCTCAGATGAACTGAGCCATCCTCAGTTTGGTTAAGCAGGTGGTTAGGCAGATTAAAATGAGCAGATTATCATGTGCAGACTCTGCAGCTCTATGGAGAAACAACATAGAGTTCAGGTTCAGTCTACGTTGTGGCAGAGGAAGAGGACTTAGGGTGGGGAGAAAGGCAGATGGGCTCTCTTATTCGGCGGGGCTGGGAAAAAGATGTCAGTGCTTTTCAGGAATGTAGCTAAACTCACGCTTCCAGGCTCTGAGCAAGTAAGTATCTAAACCAGCATGAAAGCACCCTCTCAGCCCTTCCAGCATCCGTGGGCAGCTGCCGAGGAAGCTGGGGCCACATGGACTCAATGTGTTCTGGATCCTGCTGCTGAACACTCAGGCTGATCTCTTGAGTTGGAAGCACAGAAACACATCGTGTCAGTTACAGCCTGGCTGCCCGAGGAAGCATCTAAGGAGGCTCACATACAATGAGCGTAAGAACTTTCTAGAAAGCTGCTCCCAGTGACTGGTGCTACTTGTGGTCTTCAGTGCTGGCCTTCCTCATGGAGAGGTGCAGAGGAAAGAGAATGTCAGTTCTCATGTGGGCGGCAGGGGCCACGCTGATAGCCGCATGGCCTCCACCTTTCCCTTTCCCTGTGCACATTTTCCCTTCCCTGACTAGGATCCTATAGTCAGCACCCCAGAGGATGTTTTCTATAACTAAATCCAAGGCCAAAGACTGTCAGACTCTACTGGGTACTTTTATGACTGCCATGTCACCGTGACTGAGAACTTGCCTCCTTGGTCAAAGGCATATTTAGATCTTCTGGCAGGTGATATAGTTTATCTGCCTATTAATACAAGTTGCCCAAGAAAATTACCACTCATTGCCTGAACAATTATTTCTAATTAATATGAGAGTACTGAAAGAGGAGACTGTGTTATTTTTGTTTCCAAAAAAGGCCTCATGAAAGATCCAATGTAATACACTGTTTTTATTTTAAATATAAAAAAATATGAAACACTTGGATTTTGTTCTGATCACAACAGCAGTACCTCTTTTATGAATTTTTTGTATATTTCTATACAGTCATGCCCTGCATGACAATGCTCTGGTCAACAACGGACTGCAGCTATGACGGTGGTTCTGTAAGATTATAAAGGAGTTGGAAAATTCCTATCACATAGTGATGTCAATGTGTGATGCATTACCTTTCTGTGTTTAGATATTTGTAGACACATAAATACTTACCATTGTGCTCCAGTTGCCTAGAGTATTCGAGAGAATAGCATGCTACACAGGTATAGAGCCACAGGTACAGCAAAAGGCTGTACTGTATAGCCTGGCAGTAGGCTGGGCCGTCTAGGTTTTTGTTAAGCACACACACACCTAGGTGGTATATTTTATTTGCACGATGAGGGAATCATCTACCAACTCATTTCTCAGATGTATCTCTGTCATTATCTAATGCATCATTGTATTTTTTCTACAATTATTTATTATTAATAGCTCAGTTATTTTTAATAGTTCATTTGTTATTATTACACACAAACCTAGATGGTATATTTCATTTGCACAATGAGGGAATCATCTAACAACACATTTCTCGGAATGGATCTCTGTCATTAAGTAATGCATAACTGAATTTTTCCTACAATTATTTATTATTATTATTATTATTTTGAGACAGAGTTTTGCTCTTGTTGCCCAGGCTAGAGTGCAATGGCACGATCTCAGCTCACTGCAACCTTTACCTCCCGGGTTCAAGCGATTCTCCTGCTTCAGCCTCCCGAATAGCTGGGATTACAGGCATGCACCACTGCGCCCAGCTAATTTTTTTGTATTTTTAGTAGAGACGGGGTTTCACCATGTTGGCCAGGCTGGGCTTGAACTCCTGACCTCAGGTAATCTACCCACCTTGGCCTCCCAAAGTGCTGGGATTACAGCATTGAGAATTTTGCTGGTCTTTGTGTCTCTCTTAGTATCTTTTAGAGTACCCAGCACATTTGTCAGAATCTGTGATGTTTTTTTAAGGACTCAAAGCCAATGAGACCTGGTTTCCTGTAGGGTGCTGCTAAGGTGTGAATGTTTGTGCCCCTCCAAAATTTATGTTATAACATAATCCTGGCCAGGCATGGCGGCTCACACCTGTAATTCCAGTGCTTTAGGAGGCCGAGGTGGAAGAATCACTTAAATCCTGGAGTTCAAGACCAGCCTGGGTAACATAGTGAGACCCTCTCCTGTACTAAAAATTTTAAAAATTAGCTGGGCATGGTGGCGTGTACCTGCAGCCCCAGCTACTTGGTAAGCTGAGGTGGGAGGGTCGCTTGAGCCTGGGAGATTGAGTCTGCAGTGAGTTATGATTGTGCTGCTGCACTCCAGCCTGGGAAACAGAGCGAGACCCCACCTCAAAACAAAACAAAACCAGCCAATGCAATAGCATTAGGAGATGGAGCCTTTAGGATCAGGTCATGAGGGCTCTGTCTTCCTGAGTGGAATCAGTGCCCTCATAAAGCTCAAGGAAGCTTGTCTGGCCTTTTTGCTGTTTCAGCATTCATGGCTTCTGCCATGTGAGGACTCGGCAAGAAGGCGCCAATTTGGAAGTGGAAAGCAAGCCCTTACCAGACACTGAAACTACCAGTGCCTTGCTCTTGGACTTCCCAGCCTCCAGAACTGTGCAAAATAAATTTCTATTATTATAAATTACCCAGTCTAAGGTATTTTGTGAAGGCAGGCTGAACTAAGGCAAGTGTTTACCGTGAAAGGATTCAAGGAGCGAGGACTTTGGTTAAATAACCTGGCTGCAGGAATGAGGAACAGAAATTTGAGCAGGCAGTTGCCCAAGGTAACTCAGGCCTGGGTGGTGGGGGATGGATGGAGGCCTCCTCTGGATTGTTCTGCAGAGCAGCAGGAGGTCTCCAGAGAGCAGAAGCTTTTCCACATTACATGGACTTCAGCCAGTGGGGTACTGGTAAATTCTTAACGACTGTGTCTCTGGGGAAACACAGTCCTGGTTTGAAGCATTTACTGATTTCTGTGGTATAAATACCCGCAGTGTGGAGTATTGCAAGCTCCCACTGTGAAGGAAGTCACTGAATGTGCAACTGGAAAGAGATGTGTGCCGTGGTCTCTCGTGATTTGGTATGAGCTGACAGCATCTTGTTTCTGCGCAATCTATCCATTCATTCTTCCATTCATGGCAGGACCACAACTACTACTTGAGGCAGGAGCCAGTGGGGGCAGAATTTAGCATCCCATGGGGGGCCAGGAGCACAAAGCAGTGTGTCCAACCACCAGCCCCACACGCTGGAACTGGGGCTCGGCTTAGGGGCAGGAAGACACGGTGCTAACCTGAAAAGTTGGGGCAAGTTTCAGTCATGACAGCTGGGGAGGAAGACTGATCGAGGGGCTGCAGTGGGGCCCGGCACTCTTCCCTGGTCAGTTTCAGAACTGATGTCATGACCCAGCCATTGATATCCTTGAAGCTCTGGATGTCTGTCCTCTCCTGCTCAGACCTGGCTCAGATACAAACAAGGGATATTGGCTTAGGGTAAAAAAACAGGGACCCCCAAACCAGGGGCCAGGCAAGGCCTTTGATAAACACCCAGCACATGAATCTGATGTCTTCATTTACACACAAAAGAGGGAATGGAATATTCCTATTATAATAATATTTTGCCCTTACATTATCATCTAACTTACTCAACCAACAAACATTTTTAGATGAACAAGAGAGACAAGAGTTTGCTGTTTTGGAGGCTGCATTTTGTGGAAGGGACAGATAATAGACCATTTATAATAGTACCAAATCGTTTCTGATTGAGATAAAGGCTAGGAAAGGCTGAGGGAGGGGTGGCAGAGCAGGGACAGGAGATGTGTCCCTTTATACAGGGTGGTTGCGTTCTTTCTGAGAAGATATTGGGGCTAAGCAAGGATGATGAGAAGGGACCCATCATTCAAAGAGCAAGAAGCAGAGGCAGAAGATAAGACAAATGCCAAGTCCTGAGGCAGGAGGAAGAGGGAAGGAAGCACAGCCTGAAGACAGGAGGGTAGGAAGCTGAAGTGTGGTGAGAGAGGGAGGGACAAGGTGACGAGAGAGGCAGTGAGCTCCCGATCTGGTAAGGCCTTGAAGGTCAAATGAACCGTTTGAATTTGAATTTGGTTCTAGGTGAAATGGGAAGTCCCCTAGGCCATGCCATTTTCCTGGTTCATGGACTCAGACTAGGAAAATGGCATTGCCTGGGAGGTCCACCCCATCCCCAGACTTACTGATAAGAATCTGTTTTAACCAGGTCCCTAGACAGTTCACATGTACTGTAATGGTCTGCTCAGGGTGTAATAATGAAATACCATAGATTGGGTGGCTCAGACAGCAGAAATTTATCTTCTCACATTTCTGTAGGCTGGAAGTTCAAGATCAGGGTGCTAGCATGGTCAGGGCTGGTGAGGGCCCTCAGTTTGCAGAAGATCACCCGCTGACTGTGCTCTCATATGGCGAGTGGGGGGGGGGGCGGGGGGAGAGAGAGAGAGACAGAGAGAGAGAGAGATTTCTCCCTCTTTTCCTCTTCTTATAAGGCCATAGTCCCATTGGATTAGGTCTCCACTCTTATGACTTCATTTGACCTTAATTACTTCCAAAAGACCTTGTCTCCAGATGTCCTCTTGGGAAATAGGGCTTACACATATTAACTTGAAAGTGGGACACAATTCAGTCCTTAGCTCATACATTGCTTTTGAGCAGCACTGATCTAATATTAGTAATTCTCAAACTTCAGCATACATAAAATCACCTGGAGGAATTGATGAAACCCAGATTCTTGGGCCTTCAGGGATTTTTATTCAGTTGCTCTGAATCTGATTCAATAATTTCACCCAAGAATTTTCATGTCTAAGAAGCTTCTCGATGCTGATACTGCCAGTCCATGAGCCATACTTTGAGTAGCACCAAATTAGACAACATATTTGGGTCACCAGTTTTCAAAAAAGTAAAATATCGTAAGAATCTAAATGTACTCTTTAAAAAAAATTCAGCTGTTCTGAAGACTTTTCATATTTATAACATTTTTAAACATCATTTATTTTTAAGTTATATGCAATCACACCGCATAATGACATTTTGGTCAATGACAGATGACATATGCTAGGCTGGTCCCATAAGATTATAACAGAGCTGAAAAATTCCTATCCCCTAGTGATCACAGCTGTCGCAATGTCAAAGTACAACGCATCAGTCACGTGCTTGTGTGATGCTGGTGTAAACCAGTCGACTGTACGGCCAGTGATATAAAAGTCCAGCACATAAAAGTACACACAGTACATAATACTTCATAATAACAAACATCTATGTTACTGCTTAATGTATATACTGTACTTTTTAATGTTATTTTAGAGTATGTTCCTACTTACTGAAAAGAAAGTTAACTGTAAAACAGCTTCGGGCAGGTCCTTCCAGTATTCCAGAAGACAGAATTGTTATCCCCTTGGAGGGGACAGCTCCATGCATGTTATTCCGTCTGAAGACCTTCCAGTGGGACAAGATGTGGAGAGGGGAAGCAGAGATATTGATGATCCTGACCCTGTGTAGGTGTAGGCTCATGTGTGTGTCTTAGTTTTTAACAAAAGTGCTTAAGAAAATATTTTTGTACAGCTGTACAGTGTGTGTTTTCAGCTGTTATGAGATTCAATTTTAAAAAATTACAGTTCATAAAGAAGTTACAGTAAGGTAAGGTTAATGTATTGTTGAAGAAAGAGAATTTTTTTTTGAGATGTAGTCTCACTCTGTCACCCAGGCTGGAGTGCAGTGCGATCTTGGCTCATGGCAACCTCCGCCTCCCGGGTTCAAGTGATTCTCTTGCCTCAGCCTCCTGAGTAGCTGGGACTACAGGCGTGTGCCACCACACCCGGCTAATTTTTGTATTTTTAGTAGAGATGAGGTTTCACCATGTTGGCCAGGATGGTCTTGATCTCCTGAACTCGTGATCTGCCAGCCTCGATCTCCCAAAGTGTTGGGATTACAGGCGTGAGCCACCATGCCCGGCCCGAGAAATTTTAAAAAATAAACTTAGTGTAGCCTAAGTGTGCTGTGTCTACGAAGTCTACAGTAGTGTACAGGAGTGTCCTAGGCTTTCACATTCACTCATTCACGGGCTCACCCAGAGTGACTCCCCGTCCTGCAGCCTCCATTCAAGGCAAGTGTCCCAGGGAGATGGACCACTATTTATCTTGTTAATCATAATTTTACTGTAACTTTTCTATGTTTAGATAGGCAAACACTTATCATGGTGTTCCAACTGCCTACAGGATTCAGTATAGTCACCCGCTGTGAAGGTTTGTAGCCTAGATATGTAGTAGGCTGCGCCATCCAGGTTTATGGAAGCACACTTCGTGATGTTCCCACAATGACAAAATCACCTAATGATGACGTTCTCAGAATGTGCCTGTCATTAAGCAACACGTGTACATGTATTTAATTTTTGTGTTTTTTTTGAGATGGAGTCTCACTGTCACTCATACTGGAGTGCAGTGGCACAATCTCAACTCACTGCAACCTCTGCCTGCCAGGTTCAAGCAATTCTCCTGCCTCAGCCTCCTGAGTAGCTGAGACTACAGGCATGCACCATCACACCTGGCTAATTTTTTTTGTAATTTTTTTTTTTTTTTTTTTTTTTTTAGTAGAGACGGGGTTTCACCGTATTGTCCAGGCTGGTCTCGAACTCCTGACGTTGTGATTCGCTTGCCTCGGCCTCCCAAACAGCTGGGAGTACAGGCGTGAGCCACCAGGCCTGACCTACATGTTTAATTTTAACTGACTTGTTGTTATTCCGGCTAAGTGGAGTTTTACTTAGGTACTTTCCTTTGATCACCTGAAGTGCTTTGCAAGCATTTTGTTAACCCTCAAATCTACTCCAGGGAGGATAGTAAATAAAAAATTAAATGTGGAGAATCAACAGTGTTTTGGGTCACGGGTTTCTACAACTGTGGTAATCAAACCAAATAAGGGTGCTTATATACCAGCCATGGTTTCTCCCGGTAATTGTTAGCATCTAACTTACTTCAGCAGTTCACACACTGCAGGTTGTGAGGTTTAGCAACAACGCAACAATGACTTACAAAAGCTGCATTGTTTTTATTCTACCACCATTTTACCTAATTATTTCTGGTATAAACCCCAGTGGAAACAATGCATATTTTGTTATAAAATTCCAGCCAGAAACTTTGGACCTCAGACAAGAAGGAAACTTTGGCAAAGCTACCAGAGTAAAACTGTGGCATGCAAATTCCTACATACATAAAACGAAGAATTAATGTAAAATGTCGTGCCAAGAGCACACTACTTAATATTTGCGCATTTTCTATTAAACTTAACTTGCTTGGAGGATAAATGGTTTTTTCCCCCCATGGTTAAAAAAAATATTATTCCAGTCATTGTCAGGCACAACTCATTTCAAAGTGTATCATTTCAAAATTCACCTAAGGAAATGTTTAGGAGGCCAGGTTCAGTGGCTCACACCTGTAATCCCAACACTTTGGGAGGCTAAGGCAGGCAGATAGTTTTGAGCCCAAGAATTCAGGACCAACCTGGGCAACATGGCAGAGCCCTGTCTCTACAAAAAATACAAAAATGAGCCAGTGTGGTGGCATGCCTGTAGTCCCAGCAACTTGGGAGACTGAGGCGGGAGGATTGCTTGAGCCTGGGAAGTGGAGGTTGCAGTGAGCCATGATTGTGCCACTGCACTCCAGCCTGGGTGACAGTGAGAACCTGCCTCAAAAATAAAATAAAATTTACATAAATAAATACGTAAAAATAAATGTAAAAGAAATGTTTAGGAGCTAGGGCAATGTGGTTGCAGTTGGAAAAGACCATTCCTTTAAACAAGCTCAAATGCTATTAAATTTGTTAATAGGACGCCATTAACAAATTTATTTTGGACATTCTGTCCCCAAAATGCAATTTATAGTTTTGAAGATAATTGGGAAAGGCCACAGTGCTGGAAGCTTCACAGAGGGGTTTTTCTTCCATGACAGTTTTTTTAAATTCAATTTTTTATTTTGAGACAATTGTAGATGCACATGCAGTTTAAGCGGTAATTCAGTGAGATCCCATTCACCTTAACCCCCAGCAACCACAAATGTGTTTTCCATTTCTATGATTTTTGTCCTTTCTGGAATGTTATATAAATGGAATCATTCAGTATGGAAGTTTTTAGGACTGACCTTTTCCACTCAGCATGATTCTTCAGATTCATCCAGGTTGCAGTGCATATCAACAGCACATTCCTTTTTATTGCTGAGTAGTACTTCGTTGTATGAATGTATCTAGTTTGGTTAAGCACTCATCCATTTAAGGTTATCTGGGTTCTTGCTAGCTTTTGGTTATTATGAATAAAGCTGCTATAAACATTTGTTTATGGGTTTTTGTGTGCACTCAGGTCTCCATTTCTCTGGGATAAATGCCCAGGAATACAGTTACTGGGTCATGTGGTAGTTACATGTTTAGATGGTTAAGAAACTATCACGCCGTTTTCCAGAGTGGCCGTATGATTTCACATTCCCATCAGCAATGTATGAGTGATGCGGTTTTCCTGCATCCTTGCCAGCATTTGTTGTCACTTTTTAAAATTTTTAACCCATTTTGACTGGAATATAGTGATATCTCACTGTGGTTTTAGCTTGCATTTCTCTCATGGCTCATGCTGTTGAATGTCTTTTCACTGGCCTGTTTTCCAGCTTTATATATTATTCAGTGCAAAGCATGTGTATGTGTTTTGCCATGTTCTAACTGGATGGTTTGCTTTTTTACTGTTGAGTTTTAAAAGGTCTTTGCATATTCTAGATACTCATTCTTTGCCAGGTGTGTCGTTTGTAAATAATTTCTACCACTCTGAAGCTTGCCATTTTCATGGAGTCTTTCATGGAGCAAGAGTTTTTAGTTTAGATGCAGAGCAATCTATCAACTTTTAATTCGATAGATCATGCATTATGTGTCAAGTCTGAGAACTCTTTGTTTAGCCCTAGGCTCTGAAGATTTTTTTTCCTGAAAGTTTATAGTTTTACATTTTAAATTTAAATCTTCGATCCATTTTGAGTTAATTTCTGTATAAAATACGAGACTTAGGTTTAGGGTTCCATTTTTGCCTATAGATGTCCAATTGCTTTGTTTTTCAATTTGTTGAAAAAAAGTGGTTTTTGCTCCATTGAATTGCTTTTGCACCTTCATCAAAAATTAGTTGATTATATTTGTGTGTTTCTATTTCTGGGTTGTTGATTCTGTTCCCCTGATTTATGTGTCTGTCCTTCCACCAATACACACAATCTTAGTTACTATGGCTCTATAGTAAGTCTTGAAATTCAATAGATAGTTTCCTCCCCCTTAATTCTTCTTTTCCAAAATCATTTTGGCTATCCTAGTTTCTATCCTTTCCATAGGAATTTTAGAATAATTTTGCCTATATCTACAAAACATTTTGCAGCGATTTTGATAGAAATTGCATTAGACTTGTATATCAATTTGGGCAGAATTGACATCTTTACTATATTAATTACTTTCAATCCATGGACATAGTATATATCTCCATTTACTTAGATCCTGTTTGATTTCTTTCATCAGCATTTTGTAGTTTTTAGCATACAAAGTCCCATACAAGTTTTGGTAGATTTATACCTAAGTATTTCATTTTTGAGCAATTGTAAATGTTATTATATTTTAAATTTCCATGTCTGCATGTTCACTGCATTCATGAAGAGCAATTATGTTTTGTATGTTTATCTTGTATCTTGTAAACTTGCTGATGTCATTTATTAGTTTCTAGGAGTTTTTTGGGTAGTAGATTCTTTGGGATTTTCTATGTAATCCTGTTCTCTGAAAATAGAGGCAGTTCTTTTTTTCTTTCTAATCTGTATCCTTTGCACTTTTTCTTGCCTTGTTGTATGACTAGAGCTTCTAGCACTATATTGAGAAGAAGTGATGAGAGTGGACATCCCTGCTTTCTCCTGGTCTCAGGAGGAAGCATTAAGTTTTTCACAAGTAAGTATATTAGATATAGATGTCCGTAGATGTTTTTTATCAAGTTGAGGAACTTCCCTTCTAATATACTTGTTTATATTTAAAAATTTAGGAATTTTTAAAGATTATATAAAGATTACAGGAGTTTTTTTTCTCTTTCTTTTTCTTTTTGATATGATGACAATCATATTTTTCAAGTTTTTTTCCCTCGAGTTTACAAAAGTACTTTTGTCATCTATTTCCATCCAAAGGATGTTGTATTGTTGTTTTGCCTTTCTTGGGTTCGTTATGGAATGTGCTGCTTACATAGAAGAAATGTTGGTGCTCAATCTTAAGCTAACTCACCAAAAATGAAAAAAATCTCAGGTCATAGCTTGGCTAGTGAAAGACCCATTTCTTTATGGTTTTGGGTATAACACAGAAAAGATGTTGGGAAACAAAAGGAAAGGGATTGTGGGTTCAGTGGCCCTGCCATTCTTCTGTCTCTGCTTGGCCCCCCTGCCTCCCAGGCCTACAGAGAGCTGGCTTTACAGGCTAAACTCCAGAGTCAGAGATATCTTTCTTCCTCACCCTCATTCCCTTGGGGCCACTTGGCACTGCAGAGCTCCAGCAAAGCACATGTTCATCTCTGACTCCTGCCTGAACACCCAAAGGTCTTTTTCCTCCAGGTCAGGGTTTTTGTTTTGTTTTGTTTTTCCCCAGCCTGTTCAATGAGAGCTGCAGGACAAGAAGGCAGGCATTATTGCTTTCCTTTTTTCTATCTTAGACTTTCCAGGCCTGCAAGTTTCTAAATTGTACCTCTACTGCTTGTCTGCTAAGCCTCGCATATCACAGAACTCTCCTGGGTGTTCAATTTTTGCTTTAAAAAGAAAAGCCTCCATTACAGTCCCTATCAACCACAAAGTGAAAATCTGGCAAATTCTATAATTCAGTCCTACAGATGTGAAGTGGGGTGTTTTGTTTCTTCAGTTTGTTTGCCTTACTTATGGAGGTGGGCTTTCTACATTAATCAAACCTCTTTGGTACCTCCCAGTCCCAGACTCCTTTTTTGGCTCCAGTCTATTTTAACATAAAACTCACTGTATGTCCTTGGGGTCTCATTTTGTTCTCCAAATCTATTATCTTCTGTTTAAGTAGTGAAACTCCGTGGTGCTACTAGCCAGGATCACTCTATAAGAAGACCAGTTTATAGCTGCACAGCATTATGGAAACAAAAAGTCCCCTTTAACTGCATAATGTCCCTGATTTACTCCTGGTAATTTTGGTGCCTTTCTTCTGAGAAGCTCAAAGCATTTCACAGTCTTTATTCAGCCACTGGCAGATTTCCTAAGATGCAACATGTACCAGGAATGATAGTCATTCCCATGTGCAGTTCTGCATTTTATTGATAGGATGTTTTACATAATTTTGAATGAAAACAGTCTTACATACTTCAGCCTACAGACCTTTGGAGTATTTTTGGCTCCGAGAGGAGCACTTACATTTGTTGTCTTGGTTACGCATAGTTCCCCAACTGCTCAAAGTGATTGATGTTTTTAGAAACATTAGCAAAGACCCCATGTCTCCTGGAACTGATCACAAATGTAGAGTTGTCAGTCCTCCTCAGCCGAAAGGAGATGGATAAAGAAGTTCAATAAGAGAGCTGGGCATTGTCCACTGTGGCTAAGCCTTAGTACACCTGCATCTGCGGTTCAGCAGAATGATATCTCTACTAAGATGGGGAACTTCAGATATTATTTGGTGTGGACTGTATCCTACAAGAGGCTTATGGAACCTAAGTTTGAGTTTTGGAGGACTAGAAGGAAAATACCTCTGAATTGTTTTCAATTATAAATTGCTTTTTTAGAGGGGGTTTAAGATTAAAATTACATGTACAATAGCTACAAAAAATATATATACCTAGGAATAAGTTTAACCAGGAAAATGAAAGATCTCTACAATGAAAACTATAAAACATTGATGAAAGAAATGAAAGAAGACATAAATACATAGAAAAATATCCATGTTCATATTTCCTTCTGTATAGAAGGAAACAATAAACAGGGTGAAAAGACGACCTAAAAAATGGAAGAAAATATTTAAAAAACCATGCATCTATGCATCTGACGAGGGGTTAATTTCCAGGATATATAAGGAACTCAACTCCATGGCAAAACAAAACAAAACAAAACAAAACACCAACAAAAAACAATAACAACAAAACCTCAACCTAAATAATCTTAAAAAATGGGCAAAAGACCCAAACAGACATTTCTTGAAAGAAGATGTACAAATGGCCAACAGTTACATGAAAAATGCTCAACTTCACGAATCATCACAGAAATGCAAATCAGAACCACAAATGAGATCTCACTTCACCTTGGTTGGAATGGCTATTATGAAAAAGACAAAAAATAACAAAGGCTGGCATGGAGAAAGGGGAACACTTATATACTGTTGGTGGGAATGTAAATTAATACAGCCATTATGGAAAACAATATGGGGGTTCCTTAAAAAATTAGAAGTATAATTACCTATTACCCAGCAATCCTGCTTCTGGGTATATATCCAATCAGTAATACTGAAGAGATACCTGCACTTTTGTGTTTATTGCAGCACTATTCTCAACAGCCAAAACATGAAATCAATCTAAGTGTCCATCAACAATGAATGGATAAAAAAATATGGTACGTACACACAGTGAAATACTATTCAGTCATAAGAAAGAATAAAATTTAGTCATTTGTGGCAACGTGGATGAACCTGGAAGACATTATGTTAAGTAAGATAAGCCACAGAAAGATGAATACCACATGTGCTTACTCATATGTGGAATCTCAAGAAGCTGATCTCATAGAAGAAGAGAGTAGGATAGTGGTTACCAGAGGGTGGGGAGGGCAGCGGGGAGGTGAGGATAGGGAGAGATGAATGAATGCATACAAAGTTACAGTTAGATTGAAGGAATAAATTCTGGTGTTCTCTTGTACAGTAGGGTGACTATAGTTCACAATATAGTATTATTTTCAAATAGCTAGAAGAGAGGATTTTGAATGTTCTGTCCACAAAGAACTGATAAATGTATGAAGTGATGGACATGCCAAATACCCTGATTTGATTCTTATGCAATAACTGTACTCCATCAATATGTACAGTTACTATGTGTCAATTAAAAAATAAATGATACTTTATTATTATTATTATTGAGACAGAGTTTCACTTTTGTTGTCCACGCTGGAGTGCAATGGCGCAATCTCGGCTCACTGCAACCTCCGCCTCCCGGGATCAAGCAATTCTCTTGCCTCAGACTCCTGAATATCTGGGATTACAGACACATGCCACCACACTCGGCTAATTTTATATTCTTAGTAGAGACAGGGTTTCTCCATGTTGGTCAGGCAGGTCTTGAACTCCTAACCTCAGGTGATCCACCTGCTTCAGACTCCCAGTGTTGGGATTGCAGATGTGAACCACTGCGCCTGGCCTAGTAAATATTTCACATGGATAATGGTTGTAGTAAAAAAGAATGGAGACAAAACTGAGAACTTAAAGAAAAAGAAAATGTACTCAACTTCATTGCTTATAGATTCAGTGAGAAAGAAATGCACCTTTGGGGTTTTAGTGCTGCTTCCATTCCCTCCCCATGTGAATGATGTTTCAGAATGCACTCATGAAGTAGTATAAAAATATCATTACTGCCCAATTTCATTACAGTGAACATCGCTGTATACTTGCAAGCTGGTAAATATGTCAAGTTTTAGGATCAATTTCAAGGTAGTGATCATACCTTGAGTAGTCAAAGGGTAATTGGGGAAGGCAAGATGGCTTTATAGCGAACGATTACAGGAACACTTACCTGCATCTTTTCAAGTTACCATTTTACTATGCAATGTTTCATTAGCTAATTGTTATTGAGAAAATGGAAGAATCTGTTCCAAAACAGTCAATTACTTTGGGTAATAAAAACATTCTATGAAGTGAAATATAGTTTACTTTGAAAGGAAATCCTACCTCCCTGGAGGCTGTTAAATGGTTTGAGGAAAATGTTTCTACCACTGGTCTCTTTGTTGCAACATTGTATGTTGGAAAAGATACACTTAATTATATTTGGTTCACTCTGAAAACTTTCTGGTGCAAACTGCTAGGATATTAGCAAAGAAAAACTTGAATGCTGGAGTTATATGGGGGGAAACTAGTTCCAGAGAGGAGACAGGGTACCCCTAAAGAGGGCACAGCAGACCTGACAGCCTCAATCTTTAGACTGAATTCAGTTGTCCTTCCATTACTTCATACAGCAAAAACTATAGATAACCAAACAGTGACTCTGAAGGGCTGCTCACATAGTTTAGGAAATGCATCTTTTGTTAGGGTGCAAAAATACTGAGGTTTTTGGAAATCCTTAAAGTGTAAACTGCTGTTTTAAAATTAGTAATTTGACTTTTTTTAGTAGTAAAATCACATATTCTATAGAACAGTTATTATATGTAACTGTTCAATATGTATGGTCTACTTAAAGGAAAAACAAGCTTTTGATTGCTTTTGTGAAGCCCTGCAAATGAATCACTGTCATAAAACAATGTGTTCAGGAGGCCTCATTGCTCTTCAAAGATGTCATTTTCCACTCTCGTTTTTTTTTTGTTTTTGTTTTTGTTTTTTTTTTTTGCCATACATTTAAGACAAATCCCCTGTCCTAACACCACTGTCACTTGCCAAGTAGCTTAGAAAGAATGTTTTCTTGGGACTTAAAAATGGTGAATGTGGCAGCTCAATTCTTTTTGCTGTCAAAAATAAATATTTTCTCTCTCTTCTTTTAATTTGCTGTTTTCTCTAACCCTCACTGCAGAGGTGTGTGCATGCGTGTGCACACACACACACTCACGTCTGAGCCCCATTTTGACACTGGCCCTGAGCCTCAGCCTGTATTGTGTTTAAGGGTCTGCCTGGTTGCATAGGAAGCATCTAGGGCCACCTGTGTCCTTTATCTGCATGTCACACCTGAAGGTCTCCAGGGCAGTGTTTGCTCATGAGGAATGACGTCTATAAGTGACCTATTTGTCTGAGGAAGCAGAAGAGCTTGTCTAAGCACCAAAAACACTGCTCAAGCTGCCGCTTTCTGCCTCCATAATGGGGCTCAGGAGCAGCACCCACCACCTGGGGGTTCTCTGGCCAGTGGCATTTTCCCAAGACTGTCTGGGAGCAATAACAAATGCCAAGCTGTCACATCGGCCTTTGTGAGATATGTGAATTGCTTATGACTTTAGAGCCTGACTTGAAAGAACAGAACAGCTTCACATAAACTATGTTTTTGTTAACTTGATGAAATTGGAAGCAATGTCATATTCAAAGAGTTTATAGTATTATTTATTTCTCTGCATTCTGCCTTTTCAGGATCATCCTTTTTATACTGCTGAGTACATGGTAGACACTAAATTTAATATTGCTGAAGCTTAACTTTTGCAAAGAGTAAAAATGTTTTGTTCTATATACAAAGAGTATGGTTGCCTCCTACTTTTTCAAATTATTTAAAGATAAAGAATGCAAAAGACTATATTCTTTTAAAATTTTTATTTAATTAAAAAAAATTTTTTTAGAGATGAGGTCTTACTATGTTGCCCAGGCTGGTCTTGAACTCCTGGTCTCAAATGATCCTCTCACCTTGGCTTCCCAAAGTGCTGAGATTTCAGGCGTGAACCATCATGTCCAGCTACAAAATACTATTCTCTATTTGTGGTTACATGAACTGAATGAATGGCCCAATTCATCCTGTGTCCATGCCCTTTGCAATGTGCTTTGCAGGTTTTCTCATCAAGAGATAGAACGTAGTTCTCTAGTGTTGGGTTCTGGGTTCAGGCATGTAATTTTGGCGGAAGAGATGTTAGCAGTCTTGAAGTAAGCAGATTCTTGAAAAGGTGCCTGCACAGTTCTGTTTCCTTTCTCTTTCACATGAGAACATATCCATGCTGGAAAATGAGACCAGTCACCCAAGTTGTCTCAGCTGAGGCCATCCTAGACTAGTTGGCAGCCAGCTTCCTCCTCCCAGACATATGAATTAACCCAGCCAAGATCAGCAGAGATGCTGAGCCAATTAGGGTGACTGTCATTGTTTGGGTAAGCCCAGTCATGCTCTGAAAAAGTGCCCAGCTGACCATAGACTCATGGGCTAAACAAGTGCTTATTATTTTACACCACTGGATTTTGGAGTGTTTGTTACCCAGCATTTTTGTGGCAATAGATTACTAATGAAGTATTAAACACAATGCAATCTTTCTTCAATTCAGGAGAATTTCACACAAGAGTAATTGTTATGAAAATTCATATTTTTGTCCAACTATGAACATAAAGAACGTGTAGGAGGTACAGTTGAATCTGCACAGACCTTCTTAACATAGTGGCTGTATATTTACTTCTAGACAAAGATTTAGTGGACAGGCATGATAAACATAAGGGATGTCTATAACAGAAAATATTAAAAGTGTGGGCAGACGAAGAAATGTACAGTTGTTCTATATACTCAAGTTACATCAAATAAACAAACAGAAGCAAAATAGCAAGACTCTTGTGGTTTCCTGTCCTGTCTTTTTATTTCCCATAAAAATCATGGGACTTAGATTAATTTTATACTTAAATGAATTCTGGGTAAATGTAAAATAATAATTTATATTTATGTATTTAATATACAGAACATCAGGGCTCTTAGTTTGTAAGCAACAGAAATTGACTCTGGCTTAGAAAAGGCATTTATTTGTTAGAAGAATATTCAGGAGCTCACAGAATCAAAGGGAAGACTGGAAGACCAGCACGGAACTGGACAGAAACAAGAGCAGTTCTTAGGATCAAAAAGGGAAATTAGGCTGGGCATGGTGGCTCATGCCTATGATCCCAGCACTCTGGGAGGCTGAGGTTGGCAGATGGCTTTGAGTTCAGGAGTTCAAGACCAGTCTGGGCAACATGGAAAAACCCCATCTCTACTAAAAATGCAAAATTGAACCAGGCATGATGGCATGTGCCTGTAGTCCCACCTATTTGGGAGGCTGAGGCTGGAGACTGCCCTGAGCCTGGGAAGTGGAGGTTGCAGTGAGATCTGCTTGTGCCACTGCACTCCAGCCTGGGTGACAGAGTGAGACACTGTCTCCAAAAAAAAAAAAAAAAGTAATTCAATGCAAAATAAACAATTTCTTTTAAAAATTTAAAGTCTAGGCCAGGCATGGTGGCTCATGCCTGTAATCCCAGCACTTTGGGAGGCTGAGGTGGACGGATCACTTGAGACCAGGAGTTCACAACCAGCCTGACCAACAATACAAAAGTTAGGTTGCAGTGATCCAAGACTGTGCCACGGCACTCTAGCCTGGGTGACACAGCCAGACCCTGTCTCAGAACAAACAAACAAAAAAATTTAAAGCCCACTATATATGGATTTTTAATTTTCAACCTGCAAACTCTTCTTTCACAAGTTCCCTTATACTGAGAGGACACAAGTTTGCCTTGAAGCCTTGTTTGTTGAAGGAAATGCTGTTTGGGGAGTTGTCTAAAGATAAATAGACGAGTGAATCTGCGCTACCAGCCCCTGTGATTAGAGGCAAAGCTTAGTCCCAAATCTAAATTCTCTGGTCTGTGGCAGCAACACTTTGGAGGCCAAAGTTATTGTTCACCAACATGGCGCAGTTGCTCAAGCATGGATTCAGAATGAGTAGGAAGGTATCCACCACCTAAAAGCAGTAGGACTTATCTTTTTTGTTGTTGTTGAGACAGAGTTTTGTTCTTGTTGCCCAGGCTGGAGTGCAATGGCGCAATCTTGGCTTACTGCAACCTCCGCCTCCTGGGTTCAAGTGATTCTCCTGCCTCAGCCCCCTGAGTAGCTGGGATTACAGCCATGTACCACCATGCCTGGCTAATTTTGTATTTTTAGTAGAGATGGGGTTTCTCCATGTTGGACAGGCTGGTCTCAAACTCCTGACCTCAGGTGATCTGCCTGCCTCAGCCTCCCAAATTGCTGGGATTACAGGTGTGAGCCACCGCACCCTACCTGACTTATCTTCTTTAAATATTAGAGGCAAGGTCTTGTTCTGTCTCCTAGGCTGGAGTGCAGTGATGTGATCATAGCTCACTGCAGCCTTGAACTTCTGAGCTCAAATGATCCTCCTGCCTCAGCCTTCCAAGTAACTAGGACTGCAGCTACCCAGCTAATTTTTCTATTTATTTTTTGTGGAAATGGGGTCTCGCTATGCTTCCCAGGATGGTCTCAAAACTCCTGGCCTCAAGCAATCCTCTCGCGGAGGCCTCCCAAAGCAGAGATTACAGGCATGACCCACTGTGCCTGGCAAGGACTTCTGTTTAAAATGAGGACCATATTCGGAATTGAGGCCTCATAGGGTTGTTGTAGAAAACCACTCAACTAAAGTTAGCACAAAGGGAAGTTGGTAGCACAATGGGTCATACGCTCTTCACTACCATGAAGACTGAGGTAGGTGGTGAAGAAAAGGACTGTGGGCTTTAGGACAGATAAGGTTGGCTTACAATCTTGATTAGGTACCAACAAAATGTGTGACCCTGAGCAATGCATTTAAACTCTGGGAGACAGGCTCCTCATTTGCAAAACTGAGATAACACCAGCCTTGGAGGCTTGCAGGGAAGAGTTAAAGTTGGTGGATTGCTTAGCTATGTCTGTAATTTGTGGGGCTCTAAGAGGGAATCTCTTGCCTTAGAACACTGCAGATGTTTTACCATCACATAGCCCTGGAAAAGTAGAATGGGGTAAAGAATTCAAGTCATTTATTTTATCACCCCCCTGGGCCTGGGGAAGACCTATCAGTTGGCGACAAGACCAGTCTAGAGCCATCTGCTGGAGCAGCTGGAGCACCCTTGCAGAGTCCTGCCCCTGTGATGACTTCCTCTGCAGTAGGTATAATTCAGATGCTTTATGATGACAAAGCTAATGGAGCTGGGTCACTAACCAGACCTTCTCCCACTGTTGATGTCACTCACAGGGTGGCTTGCTTTCTCTTCTTCTTCCTCCTTCTCTGCTTTCTCCTACTACAATGACTTTAATTTAAGGTGCCATGGGGGAGAAAATAACCTTATATCTGTGTGTCATGTTTTCAGTTCTATGTTCTATTCTATTTCACAGATACATTTCTTGGTCCAGTATTACAGCTGCTGTAATACACAAGGAGGACAATGTTTGTGTGGGTCCCTGAACTTTACACAGACATTCAAGTGAATCCACTCAAACTAGAAACATTTCTGTGACTTTTGCAATAATGTTCTTGGCCAAATCTTTTCAATTTCTGGCTGGTTTCTTACTCTGTCATTACAGTTGAGAAGATTTGCAGGAGTGAGGTGAACAGGGAGAATGACTGCTTTCATTAAGGAAAGAAGACAGGAGAGAAGGAAGAAAGAAAGGAAGGAAAGAAGGAAGGAAGGGGAAGGAAGGAAAGAAGGAAAGGAGGAAGGAAGGAAAGGAGGAAGGGAGGGATGGAGGGGGGGGGAGGGAGGGAGGAAAGCAGGGGAAGAGGAAAGCAGGGAGGGAGGAAAGGAGGGAGAGAAGGAGGCAGGGAGTGGGAAGCGAAGAGAAGGAGGGATGAGGAAGGGAAGGACAAAAAAAGTATTTCAAGGAACACACCAGGTTCAAGTTTCCCAGATCAAAATTCATATTCAGAGGACATAATGTATGGTTAACTCCAATCTATACAAATGCAGAGGTAATCCTGCATTTGCACAGAAGCCTCACTTTATAGGAAAGCAGCTCTACCACTTGGCCCCCACCCAGCTTTCTCCATCTCTCAAATACATGCTTTCTCTCTTTTGGACTAGAATGGAGATGCTATATCCTCTAGGGTGAGATTTCTTAGAAAGAAGAGTTTTAAAACTTGGCAGACATTCACGTAAAAGCAAAGAGCTCTATTTGGGGCAAAGCTATTGAGTGAAAAGATAATGGAACTTGGGAAATCTGGTTCCGTTTAGTATCTGGGATTCATTCACAGCCAGAAAAGCACAGGGTTTTCTCTTTAAATAAAAACAAAACAGTAATTTGCTAAAATGATAGTGTTTCTCCCTGTGTGCTTCAGATGGCAAAGCGTCCCACATGGCTCTCTGGGGCTGTTGGGGCTTCTTTGTTTCTAGTTACCCTCTGAGTGTCTCCCTGCTAAGACTTCTCTGCCTCTACTTTGTCAAGAGGCGGAATAGTCCTTGGGGAAAAGATCTAGCAGTTTAGTTTATTCCTTTTATTGGGTGACTTAAGCAACAAACTGATAATTTAACTCATTTAGAAAATGTTATGATGACCGTTCCCCGCCACCCAGCCCCAATCTCCCTTTGGTCTTATTAACAGCTAAGATTTATTAAATGCATTGAGTGGTCATTTTGTTCCAGGTACTGGGCTAAGTGCTTTCCATGTGTTAAGTCATGTCAGCACTTGGGAGAGCCACAGGGTTATTGGTCTGTTTTGTTTTGTTTGTTTTTTAGATGGAGTCTCACTCTGTCATCCAGGCTGGAGTGCAGTGGTGTGACCTCGGCTCACTGCAACCTCCACCTCCTGGGTTCAAGCGATTCTCTTGCCTCAGCCTCCTGAGTAGCTGGGATTACAGGTGCCCACCACCACACCTGGTTAATTTTGTGTATTTTTAGTAGAGATGGGGTTTCTCCATGTTGGCCAGGCTGATCTTGAACTCCTGACGTCAGAGATCTGCCCACAGCCTCCAAAAGTGCTGGGATTACAGACATGAGCCACAGCTCCTGGCCTGATCTGTTTTTGTTTGGGGATATATCCCAAGAGCCTAGAACAATGCTGGGAAGACAGTTGATGCTCCATGCATATTTGTTAATGGATAAAAATTCCTCATGACAGCCTGGCAAGGAAGGTAGTTTATAGACGCCGAAACTGGGAGCTCAAGAAGCAAAGTGACTGTGACTGTTCACAAGGTCACATGGACAGGAAGTAGAGGAGCTGGTACAGGGCAGACCTGGCTGTTGGCTACAGAGCCTGTGGTCTCCACCACACTGAGCCATGGTCTTGCTTCCCCTGAACTGCCCCAGGAACCCAGTGCTCCAGAAACAGTGGTCCCTGAATAGCAATACCACAGTCCTGGCATATTCCTACTCTGAGCTTCACTTGTATCTCCCACAATCCATCACTACCGCACCACCACTACTTTCTCTGCTCTCTCTCCTGCTGGTGCCAGTTAAATCCCATTCTCTTTTCATGCTCGATGGAAGCTGTATTAGTCCATTTTCACACTGCTACAAAGAACTTCCTGAGACTGAGTAATTTATGAAGAAAAGAGGTTTAATTGACTCACAGATCCACAGGTTGTTCGGGAAGCATGACTGGGAGGCCTCAGGAAACTTACAATCATGGTGGAAGGCAAAGAGGAAGCAAACACATCTTATCATGGCTGAGCAGTAGAGAGAGTGAAGGGGGAAGTGCCACACACCTTTAAACCATCAGAATTTGTGAGAACTCACTACTACGTGAACAGCAAAAGGGAAATCCACCCCCATGAACCAGTCACTTCCCTGCAGGCCCCTCCTGCAATTTGATGGGTGGGGTCATAGAGCCCAGTCGTATCAGAACCTCACTTTCCCCCAAGCCCAGGCTGCCTTCGTGGTCATGGAGCTCTCCTTGCTTACTACATGTGCTGGCGCCACTCCTTAAACATTCACACGTCAAGTCTTGGTTAACTTTTAGATTGATGAAGACTTTGTCTCTCTAGTTAGATCATAAGCTCCTAAGGGACAGTGATAATCTTGGATGCCTAACATTGCTTCTTCATCAAACATAATTGTCTATCAGGGAAAGGGAGGTATGGTCAGTCACCATCCTCTCCCTCAACTTCTCATCCTCACTATGAGCCATTTTCTTTTTCCTGCTAATGAAAGATCACATCTAAGGAGATTGGGGATTAAAGAAAGGCCAAATACAACTCCCATAAGGTTTAGTATAAGAGAGGTCATTTAGCACAGTGGTCAAGAGTGTGCACACGGCTCTTAATCCATTCAAGTTGGAATCCCAGAGATGTTGTATTCATTATCTATTGCTATGCAATAAATGCCCAGAACTTAGTGCCATGAGGTCACATTAAGCATTATAAATGCTATTTTTCCTGGTCGCTCCTGAGGCTGCAGTCAAGATATTGTTCAGGGTTGTGGTCTTTGGAAAGCCCAACTGGGGCTGGAGGATCAGCTTCCAAGGTGTTGCACTCACATGGTGAGCAGGTGGGGCTGGCTGTTAGTAAGACACCTCCATTCCATGCCATGTGGACCTTTCCACATCACTTCTGCCATATTCTATTGGTCACATGAACCAAACCTGTTACAGGGTGTGATGGGACAATACAAGGACATAGATACGAGGATGTAAAGACGACTGAAGAGCCTTTTGGAGGCTGGCTACCACCTCCACCATTGATAGCTGTGTCAGCTGGATCATTTCCTTAATGACTTGAAGTCCAGTTTCCTCATCTCTAAGATATGGATAATCATTGCAATAGATTATTGCAATGATTAAATGAATTAATACAGGTGAGATGCTTAGATTACTATGCAAAGGTTAACTGTTTTTATTTGAAAGCACAAACAGAAGTCAGAGTAGGAGAGAAGAAGTGTCTGATAGTGTGCATTAGAAATTTTACTCTTCTGATCAGGAGAGTTGTGTGAGTCTGATTCAAATCTGGGTTTCTTTGCCTGCTGGTTGCTGGGCAAGTGTTGAGGCAGCTCAATATCCACATCACCTTTGAGGTTGCCATCACTCCATTTCATGTGCATTGCACATCTTGTGATTCGAATACAGTCTCTGTGCCACTTACACACATAACAATGATTGTGGTAATCACTGCAGAATTCATGTTTTGGGGAGAAATGCACAGAACTTAGATTTGTTGCTCACCCAGAAAACCAGTGGTTAACCCCATCCAGATCTGATTGCTCCTTTGCAGAAACCTAAACATAAAGAAACAGAGAGACACACACACTCCAAGGGAGCCTTGCTTTTGCGATAGATATGTTGCTGAAATGTACGTTCCCCAATTTTTGCAAGCCAAGTGATATATTTTGCTTTGACTTTACACTCTCATTTCAGAGATGATTTATCCTGATTTATTTTCAAATTGCAATGGATCTTAACATTTTTGGCTAAAAGTTACTTTCTTTGTTTCTTCTTTCTCCTCTACTTTCCCCACCCCATTTTTTTGTTGTTGTTGTTAAGAATTTAATGGTCTAAAAACACTTAAAGCCATTAGGAAGTTGCCTTAAGGAGAAGAATCCTTTCTCCATATTATTAATTCATGGCTCTGCTGGGGCCCTGAGGTCCAGTACGTGTCTAGAGGACAATATTCTGGAGTCAGGCGTCTGAAGCAAGGACCTCTGACTTAAGCGCCAGTGAAGTTTACGATGCAGAATAGAAATGTGACATTTTATCTGCTTTGATTACTTTATCTGAAAAGTTTCTTTCTAGGCCAGACTTAAGCAAAAATTTTTAGAAAAGGAAATTCTCAGAGACACACACACATCCGGGCTGTATTATAGGCACAAACATTGGAAGAGTGTCAAAAGGAAAGAGACAGGGAGGAAGTAGCAACGTTAAATTGAAACTTGAGTCCTAATTCACCATTTCATGCCTTGGCAATGCAGTTGATTAAACAGTAATACATCGGGGCCCTTCCAACTCTGGGTGGGAAAGCTACAAGTTACGGGTTAGTTCCTTTTCCTTTGTACCCAGAATGAAAACTGGCCTCAGTTTAAAGGCAATTGGCACAGTAAGTGAACCAAAGACATTTTAGCTTGGACCCAATGCGCACATCTAGAAACGGAATTTTTTTCCAGCGAATTTTATGAGCATTCTTAACATACTTAAGGAAGCTATATTCAAAGACAAGAGAATATCTATGTAAGTTATTTTTTTCAAATGGAAAGGAATATGAGGACATCAAGCATAGGGTTCCTTTTCACAGGCTGTATTTTGGAATTCAATTTCTATCCAATTGCTGCCAAATGAAAGAGCTGTGATTTTTGTTTGTTCATTTGGCTTTTTGTTTTGTTTTTAACACAGGCCTTCACTCTGTTACCCAGGCTGAGTGCAGTGGGGTGATCATCATTCACTGCAGCCTCGAACTCCTGGGCTCAGGTGATCCTCCCACAAAGCACTGGAGAAAGTACTACTTAGAATAATCATTTTGCAAGGAGTCGTAAATCACAATTGAAAAATCACTTACGCTTTTCCGGCGGTGACGACGAGAACATGCCTCTCACAAAGGATCTCCTTCATCCCTCTCCAGAAGAGGAGAAGAGGAAACACAAGAAGAAACGCCTGGTGCAGAGCCCCAATCCCTACTTCACGGATGTGAAATGCCCAGGATGCTATAAAATCACCACGGTCTTCAGCCATGCACAAGCAGTAGTTTTGTGTGTTGGCTGCTCCACTGTCCTCTACCAGCCTACAGGAGGAAAAGCAAGGCTTACAGAAGGATGCTCTTTCAGGAGGAAGCAGCACTAAAAGCACTCTGAATCAACATGAGTGGGAAACCATCTCAATAAACACATTTTGGATTGAAAAAAAGGAAAGAAAAATCACTTACATAGGGAATTTACCGCTCTAAGACCCTTTGAATATTGCCCAAGGACAGCGTTAAACTCTAATTCTGGACATTTTCCCTCCAATACCCCTGGGGCAGGTTAAAGACGGCTGAAAATTCCTTGACACTTAATGAGTGGCGGAGTCTCTGTTCACTTTTCTTGTGACTTCTTTGACAAATAGAACACTGCAGAAGTGACACCGTGTCAGTTTTCAGACCCAGGTGTCAAAAGGCCTGGCAGCTTCCACTTTGTTTCTCACAGCCCTGCGCAGCCACAGAAGAAGCTGAACTATTTTTTTTTTTTTTTTTTTTTTTTTTGAGAGAGAGTCTTGCTCTTGTTGCCCAGGCTGGAGTGCAGTGGTGCAATCTTGGCTCCCCGCAACCTCCGCCTCCCAGGTTCAAGTGATTCTTCTGCCTCAGCCTCCTGAGTAGCTGGGACTACAGGTGCATGCCACCATGCACGGCTAATTTTTGTATTTTTAGTGGAGTCGGGGTTTCACCATGTTGGCCAGGATGGTCTCGATCTCTTGACCTCGTGATCCGCCCACCTCGGCCTCCCAAAGTGTTGGGATTGCAGGCGTGAGCCACTGTGCCCGGCCTAAAGCTGACCTATTGCTGGAGAGACCGTGTAGAGAGGCCTGGACACTATGTGGGGAAGGAGACTCGTCTAGCCAAGCCCAGCCTTCCTGGCTCCCCTGCTAAGGTGCCAGTCACATGCATGAAGCCATCTTAGATCCTCCAGGTCAACCTACTGCCAGCTAAAGACCACCTAGCATCCTCAGTCAATGCCACTTGCATCAGAGGAAGTGTCTAGCCCAGGCCTGATGAATTTCTGACTCACAGAATATGAGAATAAATACAATTACTTTTGTTGAGAAGCAGGTCTGTGATAAGAACCTTTGAACTATGAAAAAAAGAAGGATTCTTTTTCTATTTTAGGAACTCCTTTTCAAGACACATGACTCATTTATAAGCCACCTGCAGATTACAATCTACAGCATAAATTCCAGGCAGCATTGGGGCATCTAGATTTGATTAGGCAGACAAAAATTTCCGATATTAAATTCTTATCTGGTTTTGAAAACTTTCTCATAGACGCCTTGAGAACAGATACCATTCATTCTTCCTGACCTTTGCTGGACTGATCTTAATCGCATTCCCTGCCAGAAAGTGCAGTAGATTAGAACAAGTCATCATTTTAAATAGGCTATTTCAGGAGCAATATATTAAATTTGTAGAAACCTCATTCCAGAACATCAAGGCAATTTTACTGAGGAAATGTAAGAACTAAGCTCTTCTACCTCTGCAAGAACTTATAGGTATTGAATGGCTACAGTTACAAATTGATTTGATATACATCATACTTGGAGATATAACTCTTCTGCCTAAAATAAATCAATAATTTTGCTCAGTCTTTGCTCTGTGCCTAGTGTGCTCTCTGTAGAAGGACAAACTGCTGTTTATTAAAGTTGGTCTGGCAATGGTATGTTCTGATTACTCAAATATTTTACTTAATTGAGAATTCCTATCCATACCACACAACACAGACCAATTTCAGAGAATTATAAGTAAGTGAAATACCTTGTAATTTCCATTGAAAATGACTTTTCTCTTGCTTAATGATTCAGAAGGCCATTACGTTTCCAGGCACCATTAGAAACACACCATAGAGGCCGGGTGAGATGGCTTACGCCTGTAATCCCAGTGCTTTGGGAGGCTGAGGCGGGCAGATCACCTGAGGTTAGGAGCTCGAGCCCAGCCTGACCAACATGGAGAAACCTGGTTTCTACTAAAAACACAAAATTAGCTCGGCATGATGGCGGGCGCCTGTAATCCCAGCCACTCGGAGGCTGACGCAGGAGAATCACTTGAACCCGGGAGGGAGAGGTTACAGTGAGCCGAGATGGCGCCACTGAAGTCCAGCCTGGGCAACAAGAGTGAAACTCTGTCTCAAAAAAAAAAAAAAAGAAAAGAAAAAGAAACCTAGAACCGTAGACGCAGGAAGCCCCAAAAGTGGGACATTTTCGGTAAGTCGTTTCAATTCCAGAGTCGTCATGTAGAAGTCATTCCTCACAGCAAGCTGTTAATTTATCACTTTTCTTTGGTTTTTATTCAAGTATAGCTTGGAAAGAAATTCATCTGTAATTTTTTGCCTTAGTGGTCAGGGATTTCTCCTTGCTTTGGGATCTCTAATTTGGTGTAAATGGAGTATTTCCTATCCGTAAATAAGTACCTATTCCCTGGAAATAATATTTGCTGCTGAGCTCCTGGAAGTGGTGGATGCATTCTCACAAGACTGTTGCATGAACAGTGAAAAAACTCCTTGGCAGGAGCTCATTTGCTCCTAGGGAAGTCAACCTGAAACCCAAAGCGTGAAGTGAGAGTGAGTGCACCGCGGGCGAAATGGACCCTCGCTGATGTCACCAGTGCCTTGTTATTTCATCAGCAGCTTCAGAGATCAGCTTTCACAATGGCCTCTACCCTCAGGTAACTCGTATGACCCAATCAATTTTCTGCTTTGTTGGCTCCCTTCCCTTTATTTTCACATGTGGAAAGGGAGGTGAGAGCGTAAAGGAGGATGGAGCTAGGCTTGGACTCCTGCAGGACACAGACTCTGAGGCCAGGTGAAATCCCGGAAGCAAAACCGCAGAGGCAAAGTCTGATTTGAATATTTGCTTGTCACCACTGAGATTATTTATTTACCTAAGAGACAGGGTCTTGCTCTGTTGCTCAGGCTGGAGTGCAGTGCTGCAATCATAGCTCATTGCAACCATAAACTTCTAGGTTTAAGCAATGCTCCCACCTCAGCCTCCCAAGTAGCTGGGACCACAGATGTATACACCATGCCCGGCTAACTAAAAAATTTTTTTGCAGAGACAGGGTCTATGTTGCTAGGCTGGACCACTTAAATTATTAAAAAGACAAAAAATAACATGTTGGGAAGGAGGCTCAGAAAAAGGAACTCTTACACATTGTTGGCGGAAAAGTGAATTAGTACAATCTTTATGAAAAACAGTATAGAGATTTCTCGAAGAGCTAAAGATAGAACTACCATTTAATCCACCAATTCCACTACTAAGTATCTACCCAAAGGAAAACAATCGATATACCCAAAAGATACCTGCCCTTGTATGTTTCTTGTAGCACTATTCACAATAGCAGAGCTAGTGAACCCACCTAGGTGTTCAATGACAGATAACTGGATAAAGAAAATGTGAGAGAGATCCAAGATGGCTGATGATTAGCAGCTCGGGCACGTACCTCCCAGTGAAAGCGCAAAGAACGAGAGGACGCCACACTTTCAGACGAATATTAGTTGCTCACGGACCACGAGATTCCCAGTGGAGGAGCTCCACGGGTCGCCAGGGCGACTCTTGTGGCCGGCGTGGCGGTTTTGCTGGTGCCTTAGCACGCCAGTTCTTGGTGCAGAGTCCGGAGATTCCCGGGCAGAAAAGCACCATCAATCTTAACACCGCTGTTTTGGCCGGCTCAGTGGATTGCTCAGATCTCGGCGCAGGGAATCAACAAGTTGGACGTCAGAGACCCAGTTAGAAAGTCGGTAATTATAAAGACGACAGACGGACAAATATATAATGAAGGGAAGAAACCAGCGTAAAAAGGTAGAGAATACTCAAAATCAGAATGCCTCTCCCTCTACAGGGGATTGCAATTCCTGATCAGTAACGGAACAAGGCTTAATAGATTACACCGGTATTCCAATAACAGAAGCAGGTTTCCAAACGTGGGTGATAAGAAACTTCTGTGAATTAAAAGAACTTATTCTAACCCAATGCAAAGAAACTAAGAACCTTGAAAAAAGGTTTAACGAAATGTTAATGAGAATGGACAATTTAGAGAAGAATATAAGTGAATTGATGGAGCTGAAAAACACAACACGAGAACTTCGCGAAGCATGCACAAGTTTAAACAGTCGAATTGATCAAGCGGAAGGAAGGATATCAGAAGTCGAGGACCAGCTCAGTGAAATGAAACGAGAAGACAAAAATGCAGAAAAAAGGATGAAAAGGAATGAGCAAAGTCTCCAGGAAATATGGGACTATGTGAAAAGACCTAATTTACGTTTGATAGGTGTACCTGAATGTGATGAAGAGAATGAATCCAAGTTGGAAAATACTCTTCAGGATATCATTCAGGAAAATTTTCCCAACCTGGCAAGGCAGGGTAATATTCAACTCCAGGTAATACAGAGAACACCACAAAGATATTCTTCAAGAAGACCAACCCCAAGGCACATAATTGCCAGATTTATTAGGGTTGAAATGAAGGAGAAAATACTAAGGGCAGCTAGAGAGAAAGTTCAGGTTACCCATAAAGGGAAACCTATCAGACTTACAGCAGATCTCTCAGCAGAAACCCTACAAGCCAGAAAAGAGTGGGGACCAATATTTAACATCCTTAAAGAAAAGAACTTTCAACCCAGAATTTCCTATCCAGCCAAACTAAGCTTTATGTGCGAAGGAAAAATTAAATCTTTTGCGAACAAACAAGTACTTAGAGAGTTCACCACCACCAGGCCTGCTTTACAAGAGCTTCTGAAAGAAGTACTATACATATAAAGGAACAACCAATATCAGCCTTTCCAAAAATATATCAAAAAGCAAAGAACTTTAACACAATAAAAAATTCACATCAACTAATGGGCAAAACAGCCAGCTAGCATCAAATGCTGGTATTAAACTTACATATATTTTAATTGGATAAAAAGCCAAAACCCATCGGTATGCTGCATCCGGGCCCATCTTACATGAAACAATACACAAAGACTCAGAGAGAAGGAGGAAGATTTACCAATTGAACAGAGAGTAAAAATAAACTAATAAACAAAAAGCAGCAGATGCAATTCTCACCTCTGATAAAGTAGACTTTAAAGCAACAAAGATCAAAAGAGGCGAGGAATGACATTACATAATGGCAAAAGGATCAATGCAACAAGAAGAGCTAACGATTCTATAGATCAACGAGATAGAAAATTAACAAGGATATTCAGAACTTGAACTCAGACCCGGAACAAGTAAACTTAATAAATATTTATAGTACTCTCCACTTCAAATACACAAAACATACATTACCACCTCACACCTATTCCAAAGGTGACTATATAATTGGAAGTAAATCACTCCTCAGTAATCGCATAGCATTTCATAGGTTTAAATTAAATATTGGTTGGCTGTTTGTTTGTTATCTTCTTCCCTTACTCCTTCCTGATTACATCATTAAGTATAATTATCAGTATAAAAGAGGTTTTCAATACCCATTACTAAATTGCATTCTAGCCTGGACAAGAAAGCAATACTCCCATTCTCCATTCTCTCTCCCTCTTTCTTTTCCTTCTCCCTCCTCCCCATTCTCTAAAAAAAAAAAAAAAAAAAAAAAAAAAGAAAATGTGGCATATATACACAATGGAATACTATTCAACCATAAAAAAAGTTGAGGGCCAGTCATGGTGGTTTGCACCTGTAATCCTAGCTACTCTGGAGACTGAGGTAGGAAGATTGCTTGGGTCCAGAAATTTGAGGCTGTAGTGAGCTATGATCGCATCACTGCACTCGAGCCTGGGTGGCAGAGCAAGATTCTGT
The DNA here is from genome assembly GCF_030222135.1 of Aotus nancymaae. Taxonomy (NCBI): domain Eukaryota; kingdom Metazoa; phylum Chordata; class Mammalia; order Primates; family Aotidae; genus Aotus; species Aotus nancymaae. The sequence goes on along the minus strand of NW_026988492.1, from coordinate 6,490,667 downwards.
ATCCAAGAAAAAAAAAAAAAAGGAAGAGTGAAATAATGCATGGATGAAGCGGGAGGTCATATCTTAAATGAAACAAGCCAGACACAGAAAGACAAATTTCACATGTTCTCGCTCATTAAGTGGGTGCTAAAAAATGTTTATACATGGACAAAGAGAGTAAAAGGATAGACAATGGAAACTCAGAAAAGTGAGGGGGTGGAAGGGGAGTGGGGGGTGAGAAATTGCTTGATGAGTACAGTGTATGGTGTTCAGATGATGAGTACCATAAAAGCCCTGACTTGATCATGATACAATCTATGTGAGAAATGAATTGCACTTCTACCTCATAATTTTTTTTTTTTTTTTTTTGAGACAGTCTTGCTCTGTAGCCCGGGCTGGAGTACAATGGCACAATCTTGGCTCACTGCAACCTCTGCCTCCCAGGTTCAAGCAATTCTCCCGCCTCAGCCTCCCAAGTAGCTGGGATTATAGGCATGCACCACCACGCCTGGCTCATTTTTTCTTTTATATCTTTAGTAGAGATGGAGTTTCACCATGTTGGCCAGTCTGGTCTTGAACTCCTGACCTCATGATCTGCCTGCCTCAGCCTCCCAAAGTGCCGGGATTATAGGTATGAGTCACTGTGCCCAGCCTTTACACTGTAAATTTATATAAATAAATAAAGCAGCACGAGATGCTAAGGGGTGGACTGCTGTGTTCAACAAGAAGGGGATGAATCTGTTTCCCTCCAGTTCTGCATAGAGACAACAATAAGGCTGTTTCCTTGATGGCCTGGGCCACAGCATGAGAGGAACCAGCAGGATCCTTGTAGCAACATCAGCAGCCTCCAGGGGACAGCCCTAGGCAGGCCATTTCCCCAAATGTGTCTCTGTGTTCATATGTGCAAATTTCATGGCCAGTACCAGGTGACCAGGATGGTCAGCATTTGGGTTTGTTTACTGAAGCTTTGGAGAGGTAGCATTCATTATTGGTAATAACTAACCCCAAACTTCTTTTTATTTATTTTTTAATTGTACTGGTTCTGGGGTACATGTGCAGATCATGCAGGATTGTTGCGTAGGTACATACATGGCAATGTGGTTTGCTGCCTCTATCCCCCCGTCACCCACATCTGGGATTTCTCCCCATGTTATCCCTCCCCAACCTCCCCACCCCTCGCTGTCCCTTCCCTAGCCCCACCCCAACACACCCCTGTGTGTGATGCTCCCCTCCCTGTGTCCACGTGTTCTCATTGTTCAACACCTGCCTATGAGTGAGAACATGCAGTGTTTGATTTTCTGTTCTTGTGTCAGTTTGCTGAGAATGATGGTTTCCAGATTCATCCATGTCCCTACAAAGGACAAGAACTCATCGTTTTTTTTATGGCTGCGTAGTATTCCATGTGTATATGTGCCACATTTTCCTTGTCCAATCTATCATTGATGGGCATTTGGGTTGGTTTCAGGTCTTTGCTATTGTAAACAGTGCCTCAATGAACATACGTGTGCATGTGTCTTTATAACAGAACAATTTACAATCCTTTGGGTATATTCTCAGTAATGGGATTGCTGGATCAAATGGAATTTCTATTTCTAGGTCCTTGAGGAAGCGCCACACTGTCCTCCACAATGGTTGAACTAATTTACACTCCCACCAACAGTGTAAAAGTGTTCCTATTTCTCCACATCCTCTCCAGCATCTGTTGTCTCCAGATTTTTTTAATGATCACCATTCTAACTGGCGTGAGATGGTATCTCAATGTGGTTTTGATTTACATTTCTCTAATGATCAGTGATGATGAGCATTTTTTCATAAGTTTGTTGGCCTCATATATGTCTACTTTTGAAAAGTGTCTGTTCATATCCTTCGCCTACTTTTGAATGGGTTTGTTTTTTTCTTGTAAATCTTAGTTCTTTGTAGATTCTGGATATTAGCCCTTTAAATGGGATCTAATTAAACTCCAGAGATTCTGTACGGCCAAAGAAACAATCATTAGGGTGAACTGGCAACCAATAGAATGGAAAAAACTTTTTGCAATCTAACTCCAAATTTCTAAGCAACCTGGACTTTCCACTTATAAACTAGCAAGAGGAATCTTGATATCAGTTCCTTTTCATGGAAATATATAGAAAAAATTGTGGCCAGGTACGGTGGCTCATGCCTGTAATCAAAGCAATTTTGGAGGCCGAGGCAGGTAGATCACTCGAGGCCAGGAGTTCAAGACCAGCCTGGCCAACATGGTGTAATCCCATCTCTACTAAAAATATGAAAATTAGTCGGGCATGGTGGTGCACGCCTATAATCCCAGCTAGTCAGGAGGCTGAGGTATAAGAATTGCCAGTGAGCCAAGATGGCACCACTGCACTCCAACCTGGGTGACAGAGTGAGACTCTGTGTCAAAAAAAAAAAAAAAAAAAAAAAAAAAATTAGAGCTTCGCACATTTAAATTGCTGAGAGCTTAGTAGGCAGTGAAGCAGGAGAGTTAAGAGATCTCCTAGGGCCTTACCTGACTATTTTAAAGATTCAGAGTTTTATGACATTAGGGAAACTAATAAAGGTTTTAAGTAGTGAAGTGACATGACCGATACTGGCTTTGAACAGATGGCCTTGGCTACCCGGGGGAGAATGCACTGAGAAGAACCAGAATAGATACAAAGAGGACAATTAGGAGGTGTTAATTAAAAAAAAATTACAAGATCTATAAATTTGGAAGGGGAAAAAGGAGATTTTATTTCTTCTGATGGGTTACAGCCTGTGAGGGCTGGGAGGTGTGCCTCCGGCCAAGGCCACTGCAGGGGGAAAGGGGCTTGGGTAGGAGCTTTATGCTGAACAGGTTGGCTAAACAAACATATTCAGCAGGTTACAGGAAGAGCTGTGAATATTCATGAAGGCGGCCCTGACGCGAGCTTTTGAATAAACGTGCATGTAACATGCAGCCCATGTTCACTTTGGGGTAGAGACTTAACATTTAAATGTATTACAATTATGCCTTTACCCCAAAAGGTCTTTTCAGGACATGAAGACATGTGAGTGTGCAGTCTGTAAACCAGACAGAACAAGCCCATGGGCTTCTTATCAGGAGAAAGTTACTGAAATCAGTCTCTTGTCTCATCAAAGCTGCAGTCATGGCTGGTGGAACGGGAGGTCAGCTAGTCACTGCCTAAATTCCAAAAGCGAGGGGAGTGTACTGAGACGTGTCTGACCTCCATCCCACCATGAGTGGGAACTCAGTTTAAAGTTTTCTCCTGAGGTTCCCTTGGTGGTCCATTCAGTTGGTAGAGAAGGGGGTTTAGGGTTTTAAGTTTACAGAGGCTACTGCAGAATCCAGGGGAGAGATGAGGGTGGCTTTACCTGAGGGCTAGAGGTTGGGGATAGGCAAAAACAGTGGTGGTTCCATCTTTCTTCCTCCAGCCATGTTCACTGGACAGCTCGTCATTTATTATTGTTATTTTTAAGATGAACTCTCACTCTGTCACCCAGGCTGGAGTGCATGGTGCAATCTTGGCTCACTGCAACCTCCGCCTCCCAGATTCAAGCAATTCTCCTGCCTCACTCTCCCGAGTAGCTGGGACTACAGGCACCTGCCACCACACCCAGCTAATTTTTGTATTTTTGTAGTGATGGGGTTTCACCATGTTTGCCAGGCTGGTCTTGAATTCCTGACCTCAGGTGATCCACCCAACTTGGCCTCTCAAAGTGCTAGAATTACAGATATGAACCACCGTGCCTGGCCATCACTTATTTTTGAAGTGGAAACCAGTCATAAGAGAATAGCGGGAGGAGGGGAAATTGTCAAAAGTTCACTCATTCTACATTTATTACTTACTGTATCAGGCACTTTTTATAGCACTGGGGATATAGCACTGAACAAAATGGAACTTTCAGCGACCTTTTTCCATCTGCTAACTTAAGATCAAGTAGCCTTAAAGACTCTATCCTCCTGATTTCCCTAATCTCCAACCCGTCTCTGTCCCAGATTATGTATCGTAGAAAAGCTCTAATGTAATCTACAACTTTTCCAGCTTTTCCTGTACTGAGCATTTTCCTTTTTCTCTACTCTTCTACAACGTATTCTAAGGACTTGATATCAGTTTTATTTCACCTTTCAAAAAAATGATTTGAGGAATGAAATGCTAAGAAGTTAAAAATGTATCCCCCAAATTCCCTTTTGCATAGAGAGTTACCCCTTGCTCTGTGGTTCAAAATTGAGATATTTACCAGGCACAGTCCTAAGAATTTCGTATATATTCATTCTCTTAATATTTATCTTCACAGCGTTAATAAGTAGTATGCTTGTTCCCATTTTGTAGATGAGAAAACTGAGGCACACAGCAATTAAGTAAGTTGGAGAGTGCTACACAGTTAAAGAGACCAGAATACCATGCTGCATCTCCGGATGAAGAGATGTGGGCTTCTGTCTTTCATCCCAGTCCCTACAGGGCCGTCATCTTCAAATCTACCCTTTAAACAGACAACTTCAAATCCTGCTCCATCAGAATAAAATCCTCAGGAGATTCTGCAAATTCATTCTTCCACTTTCTCTTTGGGCTGCAGGTCTGGACTGCTGCTCTCTCCCTGTAAAGGGACCAGATCCCTTTACGCTCCAGTAGCTGTGCTTTCCCATGCTGGACCCATAGTATGCTGCTGGGCGACAAGATAACGTGATCAAAAGGTACCAAGGCCAGAAGACGGGACACAGGCAGACAGGGACCTTTAGTTTCATCAGCTTCTTGGATGGTCCTTTGGGAAATGAAGTTTATAAGCCATGTGTGAAGCTCAGTTTCTGGCTTACCCAACTTTGAGACACTTCCCATCTGTTTTGTGTTTAAAATGGGCTTTTTGTGTGTGGAGAAGCTTCAGAAGCTTCAGATGAGGGATTATGTTAATGCTTGATATGAAAACATTGCCAAAGGTAAGATCACTCAGATGGGATTCCTTGGAGAATCTATTGAAGTTTACTGCCTAATCCATAATCTGTTTCCCTAGTGCATAGGCATAATCTTGCCTAGTCCTGCTCCTGGCTCACGGTCTCCTAGAGCTAAAGAAGATTGGCAGGGGTAGGGGTGTGGTAGGGAAGAGGGTGGAAAGTAGTGGCAAAGTAGAGAAAGGAGAGACAGAGAGACAGGGAGGCAGGGTAAGGAGAAGAAAATGGTTAGAGGGGAAAGTGTCTCAGTGGATCTGGATGTATCTCCATGCTTGCTGGGTGTTGGGAAACTTGGACTGTCTACACTGTTCACAGCCAACAGCCTCTGTTTGATTGATATTTTTGCAATTGCCTCAGTACCATAGAGGGCTCTGCCATGAGGCAGGTCTGCTTCACCACTTACACAGAAGGAATGAGGCACATCTTTTGTTCCTTGCATTTCTTCTTCACTCTCTTTGGCTCCCATCCCAACAAAGGTTTTGAAAGATAGGAATTCCTATGTCTGAAGTCAGAAAAACAAAACATGCATAAAATGCTGTGAAGATGCCACATTCATCATTGTTATTAGAGACCATTTGTAGGCTGGAGGGCTTGAAAGGAGTACTTAAGCCCAGTCCATTACTATTCAAAGAAAAGTATCTTTAGTGCAGAGATCTCTGTGCAGAATGCCAGGCTCCAGCTGGGCTCCATCTCCACCAGAGAACACATGACAAGAGACAGTGGGGTCAAAAGGCAACATGAAGAATTTGTGTCAAGCATAATATGAATAGACAGTAAAAGTAAAGTCCATTTATGTGTGAAAGAATGTGACAGTTCACCCAGAGCCCAAGGCCTGGAGTCCAAGACTCTTTTTTAAGGTTTATCCTGAAAATACCTCTGTGGCTCTAGAAATGACCGTAATGTCATTTTGGTGCAATGAATAGTGACTGCTCTACCCCTTCATGCAATCTGGACCTGTGAGTAATTATTCCACTCTGTCCTAGAGCCCTGGTCACCACATCTGTCTCTCAAAGAAGGTGCAAGAGACAGTACAAGAGCAGGATGTTGGCGGTAGTGGTGATGATACTGATGGAGACAGTGAAGGTGCTGATGGAGCTGGAGGAGGTGCTAATGGAGATGGGGGCAGTGCTTATGGAGACAGAGGAGGTGCTGATGTGGATGGTGGAGGTACTAATCGGATAGTGGAGGTACTAACAGAGATGGTGGAGGGGCTGATAGAGATGGTGGAGGTGCTGACAGAGATGGTGGAGGTACTGATGGAGCTGGAGGAGGTGCTGATGGAGATGGGGGCAGTGCTTATGGAGACAGAGGAGGTGCTGATGTGGATGGCGGAGGTACTAATAGGATGGTGGAGGTGCTGACAGAGATGGTGGAGGTACTAATAGGATGGTGGAGGTGCTGACAGAGATGCTGGAGGTACTGATGGAGATGGTGGAGGTACTGACAGAGATGGTGGAAGTGCTGATGGAGATGGTGGAGATGTTGATAGAGTACCAATACAATACACAAAGTGCCAATTAAAGGGCAGAACTTCATTTAACAAAGGATATGGGAAAAACTTCAGGGTTGGTGTTGTATTGATGTCATTTCCTTTCACCATGCTTCAGAGGGTTTGTGTGTGTTTATGTAGATGAGGAAGATATTTACAAAGCTCGTTGCCCATTTTGCAGAGTTATCCTAATTAATTTCACAGTATGTGTGAGGGAGGCCCACAACTCATATCTGACCTTTTCATCTTCATTCCTGGCTTGTTGGGGATTAAAGGTAGACTAGGCTTAATGTCAACAGGACTTGCCCTGAATAGGCTTTCTGAGAAGCAGTCATTGATGATAGTCTCCATATGGTAATACTACTTTTTCCTCCCAGAATTTTCTGACAATGAAGAAATAAAATAATCTCAGACATCAGAAATACTTAGTCTTTTATTTTCATTTTCTCACCTGAAACAGAACCTGAGACACCTTGTTGGATTAAGTTCTCCTTGAGTGTGACATTAGGGACTAAGAAAATAAGCAGCAGCTTGATGTTTTGAAGTATAGTTGCCACTGCTGACAGAAGTCAAACTTATAACACCAGAAAAGTCTGGTTTTGATTCCTGCCATCTTCTCGGGAGAGTGGGTGGCTTGGTTAATAAAGCTGCGCTCTCACTTCTGGAACTGGATTGGGTTCCCAAGCTTCAACACGTCTGCATTTAGTTTGGATCTGCTTGTGTATTCCAATGAGAAACAGGGCTTAACATATGCACTGCAGCTTGGCTGAAGGGCATTTTAACTGGTTATGGGTCTCCTAAGACACAGGGATTTTAAGCCATTGCTTTTCAAACGTGCAGTCTGATTGTGCACATGCCAAATGGAGAGGCAGGAGCAGTGGTGTGGGAGATGGCATGTCACACACAGTCATAACAATCGAGCTACATCTAGCCAAATAACGCTCTCTTTGCTTACAAACCTAGGAAATAAGCCAGAAACTTACCAAAGAATAAGAGTGATTACTGATACTGAACAGCTAAAAAAATGTCGCCTCCCTTTTCGTTTCTGTTTCTGCCAGATGAAGACAAGGGGATTTATATTCAGAAGTGGCTGTTTCTAGAAGACTCAAAATCTTAGTGTAAATTAATGAAATTCATCATATGAACAGAACTAAAAAGTAAAGTAACATGATTGTCTCCAATAATGTTTAAAAAACATGCTTGGCAAGATTTATTAACCATCCATGTTAAAATACAAGAATTGAGAGAACTTGCTTAGCATGATAAAATATATACATTAATACCTCAGCCCTTGCAGTGAGCTGAGATCACACCACTGCATTCCAGCCTGGGTGACAGAGAAGACTTCATCTCAAAAAAAAAAAAAAAAAAGTCAGCCCCAAGCCTGCATCTTACTTAATGGGGAAACACAAGATGCTTTTCCACAAAGTCAGTGCGGCCACTCTCTCCATTACTGTTTAACTCTGTGCTGAAGTTACTAGTGTAAGGTTTGTTCTTGCCAAGTTTAAAAGGAAAGAAACTGAGGCCAGCACAAGAAGATCCAATGCGAAGGAATTTATTCAGGCTCCCGGATGAGGTTCCGCGGTCAGACAGGAGGGGCCAGAAAAGTCGCACGGACTCCTCAGACATGGGGTTTTATAGGGAGTGAAGGAGCTCGATTGGTTGTGGGAGAGCAAGACTATCACTGGGTAGAATTACAAGCCTTCAGCTAGGACTTGGCTTGCCGTTGGTTAGAATTACTCAGCTGCCATTGGCTAGAAAGGCTCGGCTGCTATTGGCCAGAAAGACTTGGCTGCTATTGGTTAGAAAGTCTTGGCTGCTATTGGCTAGAAAGAGGCTAGGGTTGCAGCATCTTGTTTGCATACTGGGCTTTTTAAGGGAAGGTCAGGCTGTGCTGAGCATGGGAGAAGGGAACATGCCTGAGCATGTCTGAGCTTGCCCGAGCCTGTCCGGGCTTTGGAAAAAGGGGCGGGGGTGTCTGCGTCCGTGCTCCTGGCGAGGCTGCCGGCCTTTCAATTAGCTAATGCAGTTGGATCAGAGAAAGCAATTAGAGATACAAATTGAAAAGGAAGAGGTAAAACTATTCCTATTTGTAGATAATATGATTATGTATCTGGAAAACCCAAAAAAACCAATGGAAAATCCACTCTTAAAAACTTTAGTATATAGGTAAGGTATAAAATTCACCTACAGAAATCAGTTACATGTATATACACACACATGCATAACTAGTTAGAAAAAGTAATAGAGAATAAACCACATTTAAAGTAGCAGAAATACAATATACCTCGACTTAAACTGAATAAGGAATGTGCAGGTTATATAAGGAAAACTACAGAACTCTGTTGAAAGTCACAAAGGTAAATTTAAATAAAATAGTGAGGCACGTCATATTCTTGCATAGCAAGGTCCAGCAGATGTCAGTTCTCCCTATATTAATTTTTATGCACTCCAGTGCATAAAAAGGAGTGCTATGTAGTTTAATGTGATTCAAACAAAACCACCATCAGCTTTTTTTTTTTTTTTTCTGGAGCTAGACAAATTTATTTTAAAGCCGTCTTAGAAAGATAAACAAATAAGAAAAGGAAGAGGGAAAGTTACGGAAGCTAGTCCCACAGATATTAAATATTTTCAGGTGGTATTAATGTATGAGTAGACAGACTAATGAACCAGATAGAAAACCCAGAAATAGTCACATATGTATGGAAATTTAGTATATAATAAAAATTATAATCTAAAATCAGTGGAGGGAAGAGAAAAACTTTTTAGAATACACGTAACTGGATAGCCATACAGGAAAATATAAAATTTAGATCTTTTTCTCATATTATACACCAGGATAAATTAAAAATTTAGATCAGAGATCTAAATGTAGAAAGTAAAAACATTTGAGAACTAGAATAAAAGAATAAAACTGTGTGAATTTCTTTATATAAAATCCTTGAATGATGAAAATTTTGCTACCTATATTCAAGATCAGATAGCAATAAAAAAAGATGGATAAATTCACCATGTTAAATTGAAAAAAAAAAAAAACCTTTCTTCAGCAAAGAAGCAAGTAAATAAAATAGGAGCAGAAAGAACAAACTATACAATAAAGTAAAAACAAAAAATACCAGTCAGAAAAAATAGTTGCACTTTGTATTACCAAAATAGGCTAATATCTTTAATAAATAAAGATTTTCTAAAAATTAATAAGCAAGAAACCAATAAACCAAAGGAAAAATGACACAAGATACAAACAGTTAACTGAAAAAGAAATGCAAATTTTTCTTAAAAATATAAAAGATATTTATTTTTGCTTATAATAAAAGAAATGCAAATTAAAACTATACAGAGATAACCCTTTTTACCTATCAGGTTGGGAAAGCTTCAAAAGTCTGATGATATATTCTATTGGCAAGATTGGTGAAATAGTTACTTCATAATTGCTGATGGGAAAGCAAATAATACAGCCCTTATGGAGCACAATTGGCAAAATTTATGTACATTATAAATTTACACTTTGACCTAACAACTTGTTTCTAGAAATATGTCCCAAATATACTGTCAAAAATGTGAAATGACATTTATATTCACCGAAGCACAATTTTTACTATTTAGTGACTGGAAATACCTAATATCCATCAAGAGAGAACTTGAACAAACTACAACACATCCTTAAAATGGAGTGCTATGTAGTTGTTCAAAGGAACAAGGAAGATCATATACCACCAAATAATGATCTCTAGGATATGTTGCTAAGTGAAAAAAAAAAAAAAATGCAAAAGAATGTGCATAGTTTACTTTTTTGTGTAAGAAAGGGAGTAAATATGAATATAAATATCTACTTGCCTATATTTTCAAATATTGAAGGATAAAGCGAAAACATTGAAAAATTGTTTCCTAGGGAAGAAGAAGATAAGAATGAGAGAAGAGAGGTGACAGCTAGAATTCCATGTTTTAAATTTGGAGCTGTGCAAATATTTTGCATAATTAAAAACATTAAAACAAAATTTAAACACACAAAATCAGTTAAAAGCCAAACTAAAATAAACAGCTCTAGAAAATTGGTGGGATAGCCATATTTCAAGAGATTTTAAAAACACAGTATTTGATCATATATTTCAAGTTAGGTATATGTGAAGAATAAAACCAACCACAAAGAAATCTTAAACTGCATTTAGTAGTCGTATTGGTAGCATTACCATTAGTACTGTTTTAAAACTATTGCATATCAATTGTAGGAGAAAACAGATTAGTCATTTTGTTAGTATTATTATTGCAAATAAAAGAACAGCCCGGTAACAATGAGCACCTTTTGAGCTCAGAACTCTAATAACCATTTCTTCCTAGGAGGAGAAACACTTGATTTCCTGTCTGGGGCCAGCAATATACAACTTGTGCTCAGTGCATTTTATATTATTTATCAAAGCCTACTGGAATTGTGTCAAGAGAAGATGGGAGAAAATGTGCATAGGAACCAACCTGAAGGGGTTCTCACTGGCCAAAGACTGCATAATTAGAGAATCAAAAAGAATAACTGTAAAAAAGGAAAGGTATCAAATATGTAAGAACCTATGCATCATAACAATACTCTAAAAAGAAAATTCACTGACTACCTTTGCAGGTTATTAAGACTTCCAATAATTCATTATTCTGAAAATTTGTATCAGAACAAAAATTGAATATTTATCTTGCCTTTCCTGTAAGGGCTATATTTCAAAGCAAATAAACAGTTGATAGAAGACATCTCTTTCTTAGAGAAGAATTACTGTGAACAAATGCAGAAGGACTGATAGAATTTTTAAAAATCACAATTGTGCAACTCTAATGAAATAATAGATCTAACCAACAATCAGCAATAGCAGCTAAACCATTAAGTGAAATATCAATGGACAAATTTTATAATAAATGGGTTTGCTGGCACCTAAACCCAGTGATGTATCTTAACATCACTACAGTTAGGAAAGCCAGGCATTATGTGGATTCTGATGTGAAGAAGCATTAGTAAGTGCCCAGCACCATCTAAAGAACCTTTGTTCTAAACTTTGACCCTGAATATAGCCAAGCCTTTAAATCTAACTACAGGTTTGCAAAAATATGGAGGATAGAAGAACATGATCAACAATACCATGAGGAAGAGGGAAACTTCCGTTGGACAAATAATCCAGTTTCTTCTACAAAGAAATGGCATGGGAATAAAAGGAAGAGAGACTATTAGAGATTTGAAAAGACTTACCAGACATAATAATCAAGTGAAATATGTATATATATATTTTAAGAACAGGGCTTCCTTCCCATTCCCAAGGCTGGGGTGCACTCATGTGTTCTTGGCTCACTGCAACCTTGACTTCCTGGGTTCAAGTGATCCTGCCACTTCAGCCTCCGAGTAGCTGGGACTACAGGTGTGCAAAACTCTTCCCTTTTTGTATTTTTAGTAGAGACAGAATTTCGCCATGTTGTATGGGCTGATCAATGTGCATTTTTATTTGGATTCTGATTTGAATAAATTAATTGTAAAAGATCTTTTTAGATAACCGGGAAAATTTGAGTATGACATTATTGAGTAACTACCGTTAATTTTGTGGAGTGTGACAATGGTGTTATAGGGATATGTTTTAAGTGTTTATCTGTGAAAGGTACATATGAAAATATTTATGGGCATTATATAGTAACTGGGATTAATTTAAAATACAGCAACAAAGTTGGGTTGGGAAAAGAGATTCAGATAAAGCGAGTAGAATGGAGCATACATGCTTTGAATAACTGGGCCACAAGAATTCATTATACCATTCCATCTATTTTTCTCTCCACTTTTGTTATGTTTGGATATTGACATATAATTCTTTTTTTGCCAGGTGTAGTGGCTCAAGGCTGCAATCCTAGCACTTTGGGAGGCCAAGGCAGGAGAATCACTCAAGGCCAGTGGTTCAAGACCAGCCTGGTCAACATGGCAAGATCCATCTCACACATACACAAAAATTAGCTGTGTGTGGTAGTGCATGCCTGAGGTCTCAGCTCCTTGGGAGGTTGAGGTGGGAGGATTGCTTGAGCCCAGGAGCTTGCAACTGCAGTGAGCTATGATTGCACAACTGCACTCCAGCCTGGGCAATAAATTAAGACCCTGTCTCTTAAAAAAAAAAAAAAAAAAAAAAACAAGAAATTTAAGAAAAATAGTAATCTTGCTGTTAAAAAGGGACAATATGAAAACACCATGTAACATTTTAAGTGAAACCTAGAAAGTGAGAATAAAGAATTTATATTGTCTAAATTCAAGGAAGGAAAAGACATGGTTCTTTGGCCATAGTCCCAATCTATGAACAAGCCATCTCCAAAACTGCTTTTAAACTCTTCCCAATCATCACTAACAACTTCACTCCAGTACTCATATTTCTGAAAGTCCAGTAGTCAGAGCAGCCTCAGTCCATCAAAAAGGCTTTCACAGCTAAAGATCAACCAATCCCCCAACACTTCAATTTAGTTTCCCAAACTCTGAACTCCATCCTTCCCAAAACCCTAGGTTAGAACCTTAGTTTGCTTTGTTCAAAGGCACTGTAGCTTATAAGTACAGCTCTCCCTGGCAGCAAGAAATATAATCAGGTCTTTGTTCTGGATAATGAGTGGTGGTCTCTTCTTTTGACAAGAGAATAAATACATCAAAACAAATTTCAAAAGTCTGATAAAGGCAACAAGACCAAATTTGGGGGCCTTGAACCTGCATTTTTAATAAGCTTAAGTTGCACTGGCCTTTTGAAAGCAAATTCTAGATGAGGTCCAGCCATTGAATACAAACTCCCATCTTCCCCTTCCCCAAGCAGGAAAAATCAACACAATAAATAAAATTTTGCACTACTAAAGAAGGATTACAAAGAAGAAGGATAGAGCAAATAGTGTTGGATAACACACTTCTTAGGTATGACTTTTGGACTCTGTAGTTCATCTTCCATCCTGAAACAAACTGATAACTAATAAACGTTTCAAAGAAGCACCTACTTTTTTTTTTCTGAGACAGAGTCTCACTTTGTCTCCCAGGTTGGAGTGCAGTGGCGCAATCTTGGCTCACTGCAACCTCTGCCTCCCAGGTTCAAGCGATTCTTGTGCCTCAGCCTCCCAAGTATATGGGACCACAGGCATGTGCCACCATGCCCAGAAAATTTTTTTTTTTTTTTGATATTTTTAGTGGAGATGGGGTTTCACCATCTTGGCCAGTCTGGTCTTGAACTCCTGGCCTCAAGTGATCCTCCCGCCTTGGCCTCCCAAAGTGCTGGGATTACAGGTGTGAGCCACTATGCCCGGTCCAGAAGCATCTCCTTTTATGTACCTTACATATGCTTTTAAATTTTAATGTTTCTGTCACAGAAAAAGGCTCAGACCACTCTTAAAATGTATATTTTGCTTGTGTATTTACATTGAATGAATAAAAAAAGCATGTCCCAAATAACACACTTTGATGTGTGACTATTCCTGCTTGCAATCTATAGGTTATAGAAGTGCATCTATGAATGTTGAAACTCCGAAGGGATTATTCTCTGATACATAAGCTATGGATCCCCATACTTTTTATTTGAAACCTCAAAAGGAGAAGATAACATATATAAAAACAAATGATATGAACGATACTTGCATTAATTTGCTCAAGATATAAATTATAAGACTGTTCCTTTTTAACCCTCCTTTTATCAAAGTTATCACTAGTGTATTTGTTCAGGAGTCAATGTCATCTGTATCTTATCAAACTGTGAAAAGTTTCAGTATGGTAAATTAGAGAGTTAATATTCAGGAATGTCATACAACACAGATTTTGCTGATATTCTTTACATATTAAAAAGTGACCTCATAGATTTCTTTGATGATTCTAAGTTGTTTTTAGTCTGTCAAATTGATATAAAAACTTACCACTATCTTGAAATGATCAAAAATTAAATACTTAACTCTAATTGGAGCACACCACTGAAAAACTCTTTGTGAATGAATACATTTAAAAAATAATATTTGGGAAGTTGTGCATGAATATTTTTGAAAATTGAGGCAAATTTGTGGATAGAGTACTCAATACTTTTTTCTGTGATCTAATTTTTGAAAGTTTTTATAGGGAAAATATGTCAAGAACTTTTCTACCATTACCAACATGTCCTAGCACTATTTCTTTTTCTTTTCTTTTTTTTTTCTGAGACAGGGTCTTGCTCTGTTTTCCAGACTGGAGTGTAGTATCGTGATCTCAGCTCACTGCAACCTCCAGCTTCCGAGTTCAAGCAATTCTTATGCCTCAGCCTCCCTGGTAGCTGGGACAACCACATCCAGCTAATTTTTTTTTTTTTTTTTAAAGTAGAGACAGGGTTTCCACCATGTTACCCAGGCTGGTCTTGAACTCCTGGCCTCAAGTGATCCACCTGCCTTGGCCTCCCAAAGTGCTGAGATTATAGGCATGAGCCATCACACCCAGCCATACCATTCCTTTTTATTTGTAAGTCGTGACATTCGCATTAGTTATTGGTGATGTTTGGTAAAGAGAATGACAATATCAATTAGAATAAGTAATAAACAATTAGAACAATACAGTACTGAGACAAGTAAATCAAGCAATATGTTCCAAAACACAATATTTGGAGTGTCATGATGAGAAAAAAAAGCCATTTAATTTTTTTTAATTAGAATTTTTGAAGAGGCAGGGTCTCACTATGTTGCCTAGGCTGGTCTCAAACTCCTGGCCTCAAGGGATCCTCCATCCTGTCCTCCCAAAATGCTGGGATTACAGGTGTGAGCCATGCACCTGACTGAAAAAGCCATTTCAAAAGAAGGTTCTTCCTCTGGCTTTAGGGGTCAGGAATCCCCAGAAATATGTGCATTTTTGAAGAGAAAGTCTTTGTCAAATTTTCCAAGTGGTTCTTGACTATGCAGTCGGATTAAGGTCAAGTACACAATGCCAGCCTTTGGATGGGATCGAAACCTTTCAGCTGATGATCTGGGTATTTTACACAATAGTTGACAAACTGAAATATTCTTCACAAACCAAACCAGCCACTATTTGATAATGGAATGAACTTTCTACTTTTGCCTGGATATGCCAAGCACTTTGATTATCATCCTTATTTTCCAGATAAGGAAACTGAGGCAGAGAGTGGGTAAGTGTTTTCTGCAAGGCCACACACACAGTGGTGGGGCTGGGATCTGGGTTTAAGAAAGTGATCCCAGAGCCCATTTATTTTAGCCATGATGTAATTCCATATGCCCTAAGAATAGGTTAACTCCAGGTTCACATTTCAAGGTTTAACTCATGATGAACTTTCTTACATTTTCTTGGGGAAAAAGAAACAGTTACCTCAGTTGAAACTAAAATCTTGTTTGATGCCTCTCTCCTCCCTGTATAAGTTCTCATTACATCCATTCATTTGACCTCAGCAATTGGCTTATTGGTTTGTATTCCCTTCTGGGCTAGACATCATTTAGGACAGGGATTGTGTTTCATGCTTCACTACACCCCTAGCACTTAGCATGAAGTGTGGACATAGTACATTCTAAATTAGTAGTTGTTGAATAAATTAATGCATTTATTTCCCTTCCTAGCTGTGCATAAAGGAGAATAATGTTAGAAGTTACTGCTTTATCTAGATTTAGTGTTGGTTTTAGATTGTATTTGAATATTTGCCAATGAGAATCTGGCCAGGTCAAGAAAAACATGGTGTTCCAGAAAGTCAGATGCCCTACATACAACACCCTGACTCATTGTCTTAGCTGTATAATCTGAAAACAGTAAGAGGTTATATACCATGATCCTCAAACTAAAATTCTGTAGTTAGGCAATAAACACATGGCTCTAGCCACGATCTTGTACCTAATTAGGGGGCATAGAGAAAAACAAACCAAACCAACAAAGAATCCAAAATCTTGTCCTTCTAGCTGCTCAGAGCAAGGTTTTATTTGTAAGTTGAAGTTCATGAACTCCTCACCATGGTATGCAAAATTTGGTTATATGTGGAAGTGAGGGCACCTCTTGGGAAAAAGTCTTGACTTTCCTCAGTGGCTCAAAGTCTGTGACACATAAAGGGTTAAGAAACAGTGTTTGGGGAAGCTGTGTAATCTGGTAGAAATAACCACATCTCCTTCTGTGCTGCACTATCAAAGCATCCGTATCAGAGCCCCAGTCAGCCATATTATTTCCCTCCTATTCTGCCGCACAAGGTCTTTGAGAAAAGAGAATGTTTTTATTCATTTTTTGTGTCCTAGCACTTAGCACTAAGCCTGGTAAATTGAAGCTTCTCAGTAAGTCAGAAAAAAAGTAATGGCCTTTACAGTACAGATACTGCAGTCTTCTGGTATCTTCTAGAATCTTCTAGAATAGACCAATCCTTTTTTATCATGTATCTCATTTTCTTTGCTTCACATTTTAATCATGAAAAGAAAAAGACTACACATTTTTCTGACCAACTGGTTTGGTCAATGGTAGGAAGAGTGTGAGTCTTTAGAGCATCGTTTGTGGCTGAAGTCTTTTGAGGTCCTTTGAGAATATTTCTCTAAAATTCCTTAAACTTCATGTTTTGGTGGGTGCTCTTATGGATGCTTCTGGAAAAAATAACTGTTACTGAAAACTCACAGGGCTAGAAAGAATTCGAGCTTCATAAACAGGACAACTAGCATCAGTCAGGGAAACAAGACCTTCGGTTTTAGTGGAAGTGCAGTTATTAACTCGAGGGTGATCTAAGGCATGTCATTTATCCCTGAGGACCTCTATTTCATCCATCTGTAAAGTGAGAGGACTGCTTTAGATGACCTTTAAATACTCTTTCGGCTCTCGCAATCTATAAATCTTTAACCTAGTTCATTTCCTCTCTTGAGCAGGGACAGAGCAGTTTAGCCTGACAGTCTAATAGAAGCAATCTCTTTGGATTAAAGTATCTGTACTGGATTTCTCTGCATGCACCTCAGATCCATTTTCATGGTCTTTCACCTTATTCTTTGTCCCCAGAGGCTGATCTTTAAGGATTACATCACTAAGTTCCCTTACCTTCTGGCTTTCGGTTAGGTTTAACCCTTGGGAGACACCAGCAGATGAGAAGGTGAGAGGGAGAAAGAGGGAGAGGTCAAGGTTTCTACTACCTTCCCTTGTCTCCACTGGAGCCTTCTGGGGGCAGGGTCTGCACTTCTCTATTCCTTTCCACAATTCCTGCCAGGGATCCTCAGCTGTAATGACGGTTCTGAGAATTACTTCTGCTCTTCTCTTTAGGGCCAGGGGTGAAGCTTGTGGAGCTTCACCGTCTCTTTGTCTCCATCCTGCCCTCATCTTTGTAAACAGGTCATTCATTAAACTCTCTTTCACCCTTTTCCATCTGAGGAATGAGGTACACTACATCTACACACTTAGCAGAAAAGTGGTTCTGAGAATCTTTCCAGCTGCAATTTTTAATGAAATTAATTAGATATTGAACAAACAGGATTTTTTTATTTGTATAAAAAAGTACAAGGGCAGTTTTGTTACATGGGTATATTGTGGAGTAGCGAAATTAGGGTTTTTAGTGTAATCATCCCTGAATTATGTACATTGTACCCATTAAGTAATTGCTCATGCTACACCCCCTCTCCCATCCTCCCACCCTTCCTTCACTCTCTACCTCCATGTGTACACATTATTTTAGCTCCCACTTATAAGTGAGAACATGTGGTATTTGACTTTCAACGAACAGGAATTTATTAAACACTTTGATGGAAATGGACCTGCACAGCAACCTGATAGAAACTATCTACACTTTAGAAATCCTGACCATTATGTCACAGGATAAACAGCCAATGTTGACTAATGTTTCAACCTTTCTTAAGCATTGCCGTGAAAATGGTTTCTAGATTCACTGGCACGTCCGGGGAAGTTAGGGTTGAAGACATCTTTGCTTGTAAAAGTACACTTTAGTTTGCATACACTAAATTTAATTTAATTGGATTACTCTTCCTTGGAAGATAAAGCGCGCGCGCGTGTGTGTGTGTGTGTGTGTGTGTGTGTGTGTGTGTTTAACTGACCCAGGCAGTATCGCAATGATGCAATCTTGGCTCACAGCAACCTCCGCTGCCCGGGTTCAAGCGATTCTCCTGCCTCAGCCTACCCAGCAGCTGGGACTACAGGCAAGCACCACCACACATGGCTAATTTTTGGATTTTTAGTAGAGATGGAGTTTTGTCATGTTGACCAGGCTGGTTGTTTATTAATAAAAATAACACTCATAGTATATGTGAGAGGACTGAACATGTTGCAATGTGGTTGACCAGCTGACCAGTGGCATCATTCTTATTGCCCAGGCTGGAGTGCAATGGCAGGATCTTGGCTCACTGCAACATCCACCTCCCGGGTTCAAGCGATTCTCCTGCAGCAGCCTCCCAAGTAGCTGGGATGACAGGTGCCTGCCACCACGTCTGGTTAATTTTTGTAGCTTTAGTAGAGATGGGGTTTCACCATGTTGGCCAGGCTGGTCTTGAACTGCTGACCTCAGGTGATCCCCTTAAAGTGCTGGGATTACAGGTCTGAGCCACCGCACTCAGCCAAGACATTGATTTCATGATGCTAGTAGAACAATCAGGTGAAGACATGGAGCTTAGGAGAACAGTCTTAGGGAGAGAAAGAGAAAGAGAAGATAGAGGGTCATAAGATTGTAAATTGGAGCTAAGGACATGGGAATAGATGCTCTTTTAAGATGATTACATAAAGTGACAAGAGGCTATAATATAAACCTTAGGGGCACCAGTATTTAAGAGGCTTGGAAAGGAAGAGAAGCTCACAAAAACAACCTAGCTGGAACAGAGGTACGGGAGAGACGTTGTGGAAGCCAAAGGAGAAGAGTTCTATGATCGTGGGATTGAATAACGCTGCCAAGTGCTGCGGGGGGATCAAGCAATATGGAAACAGGAAAGAGCCTTTGGGACTTGGCAATTGGTAGAGAGATCGAGTAATTTATCTGAAAACTAGGACACGTTTGAGAGGGAATAGAGAGTGGTATTAATAATTACAGTAGAAAAAGTGTGTCTTTGGGCAAACAAGGACATATGGTCACATTAGTCTTTGGGGAGCTTTGCCAGACTGTTTCTACAGAGTGACTGGAGTGTAACCTTGGTTTGCAGTGGGCAGAGGTGTGATACGGAACATGAAGGAGTTGAGACAGCAAAAGCAGATTTTTTTCTAGGAGCCTGCTTGGATGAGGAAGTGGGACAAGAATGCACTAACAAGTCCACAGGCTTGGACAGATGCTTGAATTATCTTTTTTTTTTTTGAGACAGAGTCTTACTCTGTCACCTAGGCTGGCATGATCTTGGTTCACCACAACCTTCACCTCCTGGGTTCAAGCAATTCTCCTGTCTCGGCTTCCCAAGTAGCTGGAATTACCAGTGCTCGACACCATGCCCAGCTAATTTTTGTATTTTCAGTACAGATGTAGAGATGGAGTTTCACCATGCTGACCAGACTGGTCTCGAACTCCTGACCTCAAATGATCCAACTGCCTTGGTCTCCCAAAGTGCTGGCGTTACAGGTGTGAGCCACCGTGCTTGGCCAAATCATCTTACAACAGAGAAGACCTTAAACAGCTTTTAAGTGTAACCAAATGCAACTGATTAAGCAGCTAAATGTAACCATTTCATAACTTTAATGCTGACTATGAGATTTTTTCCAAGAGGATTTAGAACTGGCTAGTAAGAACACCCCACTTTTTTTTTTGGACTATGGAGAAGGACAATGGGAAAGAATAATCCCCTTGGCTCAGGTTGTGGCACCATTTTTGCAAGAGCAAAACCATATTTGTACACATGCCTTTGAAATATTCTATTGTCAAAGGACCTAGTAAAATGTGTTGGAAAACTCAAAATAAATAAATATGCTACGATACAACTAAGTCTCAAAGTGTATCGAGAATATTAGAACACTAGCTGCTTGTCGCATACAACTCCTTCATTCTCTGCCCTTGCTAACTTCCCCTCCAAGCCTTCCCTCCCCCACCACACCCAATCTACTGTTAAAAATTATTCTAAAATCAGACTGATGGCACAAGTCTTAGCTTCAGAAACCCTTTTTGCTAATGGCATCAGTCAGCTCCAGAGTTCACGTGAGCAGGCAGCAGGAATAATTTCATGATAATCTAGGTTGAATTTGCTCTTTCCCATCATCAATGCCAGAGAGAGAGAATGCCAGTCCCACTGATTTCAGGAGTCGCCACAGGACACAGGACTGGGCTTTATCTCAGTAGTCAAGTTTCTTTTATTGAGTTGCCGATGGGAGAAAACAAAATCTCAGCTCACAGGCATCGCAGTGAATGATTCTGAGAGCTTTCACTTGATGCACATTTGGTTCTTTTTTCAACAATCCTTTCAATTCACTAGTGACTAACAGAATAGCAATACATTTTGGCTAGGCAGAATGTGAGAAGTGAAGTTACATTTGAAACAGTCTTTTCTTTCAGGACATAAAAGGTAACTCGCTCAGCAACTGGCAATCGTGAAACCACTTTGCCATAAATACGGTCCCAAGGATGAGAGCCAATCTATTTTAAACTTAATTTCATTGAAATTTCAGGATTGTTTTTTAAAAAATTCAAAAGACAGAGCTTTAAAGGCAAGCATATAAAATGTAAATTGCTTCCTCTCATTATTGCAGAGTGAGGGGCCGTTCTTCCTATTCTTGTTTTTGCATGAGGAGAGAATGCTCATCCGTGCTCTGGGTCGCCCGCATTGACGAGGTCGCACTGAACAGCGCAATAGCTAAGTCAGAGCTGAATTCTAAGTCCTGGCTCCTTCTTTTATTAGCTGTGTGGCTTTGGGTAAGTTAATCAACCTTTCTGTGTTTTATTTTTCCTCACCTATAGAGAGCAATCATAATGCCCACCTCATAGGACTCTAGGTTGTGTTTGTAAAGCCACCTAGTACAGGATAATTAAATCATAAAATAAAAACTCAATAAAAGTAAAATACATTATTACTTCTGTTTCATGAATCCTGCCTGAGGAGTCCCAGAAACCAACTTCAAGAACACGCTAACATGGCTGGGTGCAGTGGCTCATGCCTGTAATCCCAGCATATTGGGAGGCCAAGGCGGGAGGATCACTCGAGGCCAGGAGTTTGATACCAGCCTAGGCAACATGGTGAGACCCTGTCTTTCCAAAAAAAAATTAAAAATTAGCTAGGTGTGGCGGCATACAGGTGTGGTCCCAGCTACTCAGGAGGCTGAGGTGGGAGGATCACTTGAGCCCAGGATTGTGAGGCTGCAGTGAGCTATGATTGTGCCACTGCACTCTAGCTTGGGTGACAGAGTGAGAACTTGTCTCACAAACAAAAACAAAAAAAGAAGAACGCCTTATAAAACCTTAATATGTGAGAAAAATGAATGCAGGCTCCAAACCTCAGGTCTGAACTGCGGCTATCAATGGTGCTCTCTGCACATGTTCAAGTTTAGGGAGCCCCTAGCAGCAGCGGGAGAGGGAGTTTAACTCAAAAGAACTTCTAGCTCCTTCAGCCCGCTGCAGGTCTGGCTTTGAGAGGCATCAGGAATCCACTTCTGTGTGTTCCTCACATTGGAACTTCCTGAGCTGTTGGCCTGGTTCTCCATTGACAGCCATTCAACCTGGTGTTTTCTTGAGTTCTAGCTCTATCAGGCCTGTGGACATGGAACCCTGGCCTTCCTTCCAGCTGTCCTAAAGATTGTCTCATAGTGATGCTCTCTGCTGACTGCCATTCCTCCCCTATGAGAGACCCTCTTGCCACTGGTTAGGGGGCTGTTTTAGTTCTATAGAGAACAAGACATTTTGTCACTAATGACAAGGGACCAAGTAGGATACTATGAGTAAGTTATATAAAAACTATCCTATGTAAACCAACCTTGCTAGTAGATTTTACTTTTTTCTTTTTTTTGAAACTGAGTCTTGTTCTGTCGCCAGGCTGGAGTGCAGTGGCATGTTGTTCTCAGCTCTCTGCAACTTCCGCCTCCTGGGTTTAAGCAATTCTCCTTCCTCAGCCTCCCGAGTAGCTGGGATTACAGGAGCCTGCCACCAGGCGAAGCTAATTTTTTTTTTTCTGTATTTTTAGTAGAAACGGGGTTTCACTATGTTGGCCAGGCTGGTCTCAAACTGCGAACCTCAAGTGATCCACCAGCCTCAGCCTCCCAAAGTGCTGGGATTACAGGCGAGAGCCACCATGCCCAGCCTACTTTTTCATTTTTTATTTTTATTTTATTTATTTATTTATTTATTTTTGAGACATGGTCTCCCTCCATCACCAAAGCTGGAGTGCAGTGGTGCAATCTCAGCTCACTGCAACCTCTGCCTCCCAGGTTCAAGGGATCCTCTCATGTCATCCTCCTGAGTAGCTGGGACTACTGGCAAGCCTGCTTCATTTTTGTTTTTTGTTTGTTTGTTTTTGGAGTTTTCTGTGTGTAGAGTTGGGGTTTTGCCATGTTGCCCAGGCTGGGCACTAACTCCTGGGCTCAAGTAATCCTCCTTCCTCAGCCTCTTAAAGTGCCGGGAACTGCAGGCATGAGCCACTGTGCCAGACTGAGTCAAAGATTACAAGTTCAAGTCTTACCTTAACAGTAAATATGAAAATCATGCTTCATCCATAATATAAAGGTGCTTTTTCTAAAAACTCTCCAAACGCTATTTATTTTTATTTTTTTGAGACGGAGCCTCCATCTGTCACCCAGGCTGGAGTGCAGTGGCTCCATCTCGGCTCACTGCAACCTCTGCCTCCCGGGTTCAAGTAACTCTTGTGCCTCAGCCTCCCAAGTAGCTGGGATTACAGGTGCGCGCCACCACACTTGGCTAATTTTTGTGTTTTTAGTGGAGACGGGGTTTCGCCATGTTGGCCAGGCTGGTCACGAACTCCTGACCTCAGATGATCCACCCACCTTAGCTTCTCAAAGCGCTGGGATTACAGGCGTGAGCCACTGTGCCCAGCTTCCAAATGCTTTTTAGCTTTAACTTATCATCAGTTTTCCTTTTTCTAAGGTAAGAACAAAAAGGCATGAAGTTTCCAAATGGGAAGATAATTCCAAATTCATGTTTATTTGCCTTTGAGTAGATTTTTTAAATGAATGTTTGAATATCCTGATGTATGATGTTTAGCATTAATTATTATTAATAATAAGCACTATTAGTAATGTTTTTTATCAACATAATAAAACAATCAAATAGTTTATAATAATAATTAAATAATAGTTTCTAATAATCATTGTATTTATTATTAATAAGCAGTGCTGGGAGAATGAACAGCTTGTTTCTCTCTTTTTATTCTGTCTCAATCTCTGCCATGAGGACTGTGTCTCTGAAACCACTTTAGCTAGCTAGCTTTCCCTCTAACTTTCCAAGGATATTGGAAATACTCAATAAAGGTTGACTGGCTGGATGATTTGAAACCTAAAGGGTTAAATAATTTTGAAGGTCAAATGTAAATATAGTATGTGAGATAAAGAGAGGAATTAAGTAGAAAAAAGGCTCTTTACATTTCAGACTTTTCCAAGTGGTGTATAATGTTATGGAGATTTGTTTCTGATTTTATAGGTTGAATCATATAACACTGAAAGTCTTCAACTATTTTTAACGTATAAACTTGACCATTTCACATGGGTAAATCCAGGAACATGGAAGGTCACTGGTTGCTTACAAAAAGGTGACGGAGTAAATTCCACATGAAAATCCCTTTGGCAAATAAGGACGTCTCATTTATGAAATAGCTCTTAAATATATTGTGATTATATCAGATGTTGCAAATATCTTGCTAATTTTTAAAATGCGCTGAATGAATTCAATTAGCGATGTTAGGACACAGCATGCTAACAACTTCAGAGTTAAACATAAAATCAAAATTTAAAATTTGGGGGCTTTGGGGACTGGTGGGAAGGGTGGTGGGTGGTGAGGAATAACAGACTAGACAATGGTACCATGTACACTGCTTGTGTGATAGGTGCCACCGAAGAACTTACTCACGTAACCAAACACCACCTGTTCCCCCAGAAACCTATTGAAATAAAAAAAAATAAATAAATTTTTGACTGGCTATGCAATAGAGAATAAGTTCCACTTGTTCTATTTTATGAAATGAAGTGCTGACCTTCCCACTCTGAGATGGAATTTCACTCTTGTCACCCAAGCTGGAGTTCAATGGCTCAGTCTTGGCTCACTGTAACCTCCGCCTCCTGGGTTCAAGCAATTCTCCTGCCTCAGCCTCCTGAGCAGCTGGGATTACAGGTGTTTGCCACCACACCCAGCTAATTTTTGTGCCTTCAGTAGAAACAGGGTTTCACCACATTGGCCAGGCTGGTCTCAAACTCCTGACCTCAAGTGATCCGCCTGCCTCAGCCTCCCAAAATGCTGGGATTAGCCTGGCCCAAAAAAATTTTTTTAAAAAGAGAATAAATTCTGCTCTTCTGAAATTGAGTGAATGTATGATGACAAAAACTGAGTCAATGTCTCATAGAGATGCCAGGTTTTCTGTTGTTAATTAGATCACTGAAAAATCTCATGCTATGGGATATATGTGAATAATTCTTTCTACCACAAAATGCATAGACAATAAAATAGTGGAGCAGTGTATCTGCTGATTGTGTCTAAACTGAACACTAACTGTAGCAGAAGGATGCTTGTAGCTGAAACCAAGTTAAAATACCTTAAATTATAAAGACTTTGCTCTTTTCACATAATCAAGTCTGGATGTCTCGACGCTGTTGTCAAGGACTTGGGTGCTGTCACTCTCTCTTTGTCTTTAATGTGTTGTCCAGGTCTCTAGGCATGGCATCTCATGATTGCCAGGTAGCTTCTTAGTTCTAGGGTCATTAGTGTCCATCAAGAGTCCCTTGCTGGGGTATGTTCTCACATGCCTTTCAGACATCTCCTGGCCCCACTGTTTGGAAATATGGCCAGGTATGGTGGCTCACACCTCTAATTCCAGCACTTTGGGAGGCTGAGGCGGGCAGATCACCTGAGGTCAGAGTAGCCTGGCCAACCTAGTAAAACCCCATCTCTACTAAAAGTACAAAAATTAGTAATCCCAGTTACTCAGGAGGCTGAGGCAGGAGAATTACCTGAACCCGGGAGGCAGAGTTTGCAGTGAGCTGAGATCGTGCCACTACACTCCAGCTTGGGCAACAGTGCAAGATCCTGTCTCAAAAAACAAAAACAAAATACTACAGTGTCAACGGACTGAGAACACTTGAATATTGACATCAGTCAGTTTCATGCTTGAAGAATGAGAAAGAGCTCAGCCTCCCCTAAAGGAAATGACTATTTAGGTAAGGATGAGCCAAACAAAGTACTGGTAGCAAGAAAGAAATGGGGGAATGCATACTGGAGAGGGATCCTAGAGCACAGGACTCAATGGCAAAGTCAGTAATAAATTAAAGTGGATCATGAAAAAAAAAAAAAAAAGACGCAAGCATCCTGCCTTGGATTTTCCATAACTCAGCACCTCTGGATTAAGATCTGATTTCAACTGGAGTCCAGGTCATGGTGTGCCCTCCCCCACGTTGACTCATAACTAGAAGCTGAGTTTTGGTGAAGTGAATCTCATTTTCCCTTTGATTTATTTCATTAAAAGCTTTCCCCATATTTTCCTGTAGTCTGAATTTAAAACAGTTTGTGAGAGTGTGATTAAGCAATGGATCAAGTCCACAAAATATTGGGCGATGTAACACTCCGTCCTTCTGGAGATGCTTTGTAACTGCAGACACTTCTTTACCCACCATCTGTCCTCCTCGGCTCCCAACTCCACAGATCTTCGATCTGTCTGACTCCACACTTATCATTTCTGTGCGTGCACTCCCTTCTCTTCTTTTGTCTGCGAGTGAAGAACGTCTGAGAGATTGCATCATGGAGTCCCGTTAACCCTTGGTGCTGTACCGCGTAATGGGATAAGAAAGGTTCTGTCTGGATAGGAACTAGAGCAATCAGACGTCTATTCACATCTCAATGTTCTTTTGTCTGAAGGATTTGTGTTTTATAAAATTAATTTGTGCTCTAATTTATCAACTTGGCAAGTTAGAAATCTGTAAACCAAGGTAAACAATGTTTTTTGCTCTATAAAGGCGTACGTGTAGACACCACAGAGTGCAACTCTAACAGTTAAAAAAGAAAACCCGGCGAGCAGCAAGGAAACTGCCTTTGCTCCCATTTGCCTTAGGGGAGAAAATTTTTCATGGTGGGGCTTGCAAAACAACCAACTAAATAACTTTTACATGATTAATGGGGTGAAGGTTAGAGTAAAATGTGATGTCTTCCGTCCAAAAATTAGGAAGATTTTAAAAACGCTTTCCTTTATTTAGTACAAGGAAGGCAGCAGTTTATTTACTTACTTACTTACTCACTTATTTATTTTTAAGAAGGAATTTCGCTCTTGTTGCCCAGGCTGGAGTGCCAATGGCGTGATCTTGGCTCACTGCAACCTCCGCCTCCCAGGTTCAAGTGATTCTCCTGCCTCAGCCTCCTGAGTAGCTGGGATTATAGGCACATGCCACAACACCCGGCTAAAATTTTTAGAAGGAAGAGTGTATTTGCTTTAGAATAAAAGGAATCTAGGCTGGCACAGTGGCTCACACCCATAATCCTAGCACTCTGGAAGGCCAAGGCAGGTAGATTGCTTGAGCCCAGGAGTTTGAGACCAGCCTGGGTAACATGATGTAACCCCATCTTTACAAAAAATACAAAAATTAGCCAGGCTTGGGGTCACACATGCCTGTAGTCTCACTACTTGGGAGGCTGAGGTGGGAGGATCACTTGAGCCCAGGGAGGTTAAGGCTGCAGTGAGCCACGATTGCACCACTGCACTTCAGCCTGGGCTACAAAGTGAACCTTGTCTCAAAAGAAAAAAAATAAAAAGGAATCTCCAGAATTTCCATATTTCAGCAGCAAATATATAAAGATTATTAGCCAAATCAATGAAAACTGGGATAAGTAACATGTTTAAATTTTAAGATGAAGCTTTTATTGTGGGAAGACATCTATGCTATTAACGTATCCTCTGTGATTATAGGAAGGAGCATTAAGGTGGTAACTCATATCAAAGAAGGAAATAGACCAATATGAAGCAAAATAGACCAGTATGGAGCAGACATAAAGACACATACGTAAATGAAGGAAATACTGGGATGCTGATGAAGGAAAAGAGCATGGTCCAGGCCTTCTCTACGCATTCTGCAAAGGTTTAAAACAAGCACAGTATCCCTTTCTATTATTTGTGGTTACTTAGTAATGGCCGAGGCAGTTGGATCATGAGATCAGGAGTTCGAGACCATCCTGGCCTGCATGGTGAAACCCCACCTCTACTAAAAATACAAAAAATTAGCCTGGCATGGTGGCGCGCACTTATAGCCCCAGCTACGTATGCACTCATAAACTAAGTAGTGCAGAGGGACGAGGTCCCCTTTTAAAGAAACTGCTTCTATCTTGGTCAAATTTTTTTTTAAGTCAAGAAAACAATTATACCTTGGCTGGGTGCAATGGCTCACGCCTGTAATCCATATGCTTTGGGAGGCTGAGGCAGGAGGATCACTTAAGTCCAGGAGTTCAAGACCAGCCGGGGCAACATGGCAAGACCCCATCGCTACTCATATTTTTGAAAAAAAATTAATCAGGTGTGGTGACATGCTTCTGCAGTCCTAGCTATTCAGGAGGCTGAGGCAGGAGGATTGCTTGAGCCCAGGAGTTTGAGGTTATAGTGAACTATGATTGTGCCATTGCACTCCAGCCTATGTGGCAGAGCAAGTCCCTATCTCTAAATAAAGAAAGAGGCCAGGTGTGGTGGCTCGCGCCTATAATCCCAGCACTTTGGGAGGCTGAGGCAGGTGGATCATGAGGTCAAGAGATTAAGACCATCCTGGCCAACATGGGGAAATCCTGTCTCTACTAAAATACAAAAAAATTAGCTGCGTGTGGTGGTGCACACCTGTAATCCCAGCTACTCAGGAGGCTGAGGCAGGAGAATCGCTTGAACCTGGGAGGTGGAGGTAGCACTGAGTTGAGATCATGCCACTGCATTCTAGCCTGGCAACAGAGTGAGACTCTGTCAAAAAAAGAAAGAAAAGAAAAGAAAGAGGGCCGGGCGCGGTGGCTCACGCCTGTAATCCCAGCACTTTGGGAGGCCGAGGCGGGCGGATCACGAGGTCGAGATCGAGACCATCCTCACCATGATGAAATCCCATCTCTACTAAAAATACAAAAATTAGCTGGGTGTGGTGGTGCATGCCTGTAGTCCCAGCTACTCGGGAGGCTGAGGTGGAAGAATCGCTTGAACCCAGGAGGCGGAGGTTGCAGTGAGCCGAGATTGTGCCACTGCACTCCAGCCTGGCGACAGAGCAAGACTCCGTCTCAAAAAAAAAAAAAAAAAGGAAGAGAGGAAGGAGGGAGGGAAGGAAGGAAGGAAGAAAGGAAGGGAGAAAACTATTATACCTATTTTTTCCCCCTTAGGACCCTATGTTTGAATACATTGCCACCATTTTCTTGCCAGGTAGATATAAAGCTTTTTACAAGGTTATTCACGGCAATTTGAATACATCCTTTATCTATGTCTCTATTCCTCTGTCCACCTTCTTCAGTTACACACCTTCTGATCTCTTTTCTATCTTTCAACAGAGATGAACCCATGACCCTTTGATGTCTCTCCTTGATCCATGTCCCCACTCCAGATTCCAGAAGCTCACGCTGCCCTTTCACTCACAAAATATTCTTTTTCAATCTCAACACTGTCATTACCGTCCAGACAAAATGAGACTGAATTTCACCATTTGTAGGCATAGAGATATGTAAAGCAGAGATTCTTGGGAGTTAAAGGGACTTTAAAGACAAGTGGCAAATGGGGGGATAACATTTCCAAGCAAAAGGTATTCTTATGATACGAAGAGTTAACACAAATTAGCAAGGATAAGATTGACAACTCAAGGAGTAAGTGGGGAAAATGTGTGCCAAAAAATAGAAAAATTCAGTAAGTGTATAGTTAATACTTTCAAGCTCATTTTCAGTCAGTGGAATGCAAATGAAAGAGTGACAGCATTTTTTACATATCAGACTGTCAAAGGCTGAAAAGGATTCTAATTCCTCATGCTGGCAAGAGTGTGATGAAATGAGCATGTCAGGGGCGGCTGCTGGGAGCCTACATGTGTACGAACTTAGCCTGGGGCATTATGACGGGACCTATCAAAGCCTTCAACATGTTTCTGGTCTTTGAAGTAAGAACACTTCCAGGATTTTATCCTAAGGAAATAATTAGGGAGGCATGCAAAAACCTTTATGTGCCAGGATATTCTGTGCAAAGTTATTTGTAATACTTGATAAAACGGAATCATTACCTGTAGAACATTGGAAATCTAGTTCAATAATTTATTTTTATAAGAGAATGCTAAACAAAAATCACGTTGTCAGAGACTTCTTGATTTATGGGAGTAGAATCACATTATATTAAGTGAAAAGAGACCCGTTTTGTGAAAGGGTGGAGTGAGAAAGGCAGAATGGGTTTTGGAGTCAGATGACAGGTGTTTGGATTCCAGCCTTTGCACTGATGGGTGAAGTAACTTGGAGAAATTACTTAACTTTTCTGAACCTCAGTTTCCTCATCTGTAAAATGGGTATAATATGTTCACAGGCTTGTTGTAAGGTTTAATTAAGAGACTGTATGTAAAGTGCTTTGCCAAGGACCTGACAGGTAGAAAACATTCAATAAATCAACAATGCTATTTAAGTCACCCAAATGTCACCAAGACTCATTAGGCTATCTATAATACGTAAATGACCTCATTAAGATCTCACTAAATTTATGTCCTTGCCCCTGATCTGCTCACACAGGACCTCTAATGCAACCTGTAAAGAACTCTCTCCTCTGAATATTTCAGGGAGACCCCCCCAATACAGCTAAATTAGTTTCTTACTTTCACCAGTCAGCTTCTGACACATGGTTTCTTGCAGATTTCAGGCATTATCACTCCTGCATCTCTCTGTGTGAAATACCTATGACTAAGCAGCTCTGTGTTGCCCAAATAAACACTGATGCCTCCTGGCCCATTTTCATGGAGTTTATACTTCGCTGAGGGGAAGAGAAAGCAAACATTTACACGTGAATATATAAATTGTCTTGAGTGGGCTGGGCTCAGTTGTCTGGCAAGCCTCGGTTTTCGGCTCCTATTTAAGCTGGGATATTACAAAGTGGATGGGAGAGTCTGTGGCTGTTGGGAGTAGGCTGGAGGAGCCTGGCACCATGGGCTTCACTATGGGAGGGTCTGCCGGAACAACAGCTGTATCTCTAAGTCTTTTCTTTTGGCCTGGCCAGATTCTATTCTCCTATTTGGATGGCAAGTCTGGGCCATGAAGCTGAAGCCGTGAAGAGAGCTGTGGGTTTTCAACACTGAGAAGAGTTCCCCAGGTCTCAGCTGATTTTTTTTCTTTTTTTTTTTTTGAGATGGTCTCACTCTGTTGCCTAGGCTGGAGTGCAGTGGCACAATCATGGCTCGCTGTAGCCTCGATCTCCCAGGCTCAGGTAATCATCCCACCTCAGCCTCCCTAGTGGCTGGGTCCACAGAAATGCACAACCATGCCTGGTTAATTTTTGCATTTTTTTGTAGAGGCGGGGTCTTACCTATGTCACCCAGGCTGGTCTTGAACTCCTGGGCTCAAGCTGAGGAAGGAGACCCCCTCCTCTTAGGCTTCTAAGGCCACTTCTCCTTTAGCCTTCTAGATTGCATTTCAAAAGGAGAAGTTACAAGTCAGCCAGAGAAGGTCAGTGGAAGAACTGGTTGGCACCACCAGTCAGGTTAAGGATTAAACCCCCTACGGCTAACCACAACAGGCTGTCTGGGGGAGCTTATAGTTCAGCTGATCACGCACATGGCATGGAGGAATTTTCCCCAGAAGGCATGTTCTTGCTCAACTGCTCAGACCCCCACCTAGTCACGTCCTCCACACCCTCGACCCTCTCACATGTGCACCTCTTAGACTGTAAGCCTTTAAAAGGGCCAGGGTTTTCTTTGTCGGGGAGCTCGGTTATTGAGGCATCTATGCCACCGCAGCTCCCAGCCGAATAAAATTACCACTTCCTTCCCTGTTCGGTGTTTGAGAGGTTTGTTTGCGGCCGCTCCTGCTTCAAAGCCATCCTTTGGCCTCAGCCTCCCACAGTGCTAGGATTACAGGTGTGAGCCATTGCCTGCTGTCCCCCAGGTCTCAACTGATTTGATGTCCCTTCAACTTTTACTCCACGTGGAGAATAAACCTCCAGTATTCTGCCAGGATAGGAAAAAGACAGCTACTCAGCTGCATGTGATGAAAGAGAGAATCTGGTTTTGTATCTTAATCACTTTTAACCAATTCTTATTTCAGTCTGTCCTTCACCCCACTTCGAGAGAGACCGCAGTGCTATCATTATCAGAGCCATCACGGGGCTTCTTCAGTGCAGATGTGGTTGTCTTTGTCTTTCTCAACAGGAGCTGAGGGTTCAGTATTCTTTGGTCTTTGGAATCAATCCCCAGTCATTCTTTAACTTTTCTGCATGCAAAGTTCAGTTGCTATCATCTCCTTTCCCAACCTCATGACCCTTTAGAAAATTCTCTTCTGTCAGGCTAGGGGTGTTTTAGGAAGGGGCAGAGTTAAATGTATATTTTTGATTCACTATCTTTAACCAGAAGTTTATATTTTAAGATTTTTGAAAAGTTGGTTGGCAGAGGTGGCTGGCAAGTTTCCAGTGAGGGGGGTTTCTGTTTGTTCCTTCGCATATGTAATTGGAGAGGATATTCCAGAGCCTTCAATATGCCGATGCTGCCTGGTATGCTATGATGGGAGAGAGGAAAGGAAGTCTCTCTTCTGAATTAGACATTTTTACAGCAATTTAGTGGGACATGTCTTTTGAGTTTTACTTAGAGCTCTCACCATTGACAAGGGATTTCAGAGGAGTTGTCGGGGATGGGGACTGAGAAAAAATCCAGGTGATAGAGATCATGATTCTGGCTCATTCTATCAGGCTGCTTTTTCCCTTAGGATTTTGCAAGGCTTGTATCCCAAGTTTCCCAGATATAGTGAGTCATATTTGAATCCCCAGAATGGACACAATTTAGGCTGGGGCTGGGATTTCTGCTGCATTTATTTATTGAAAGGGAGACTTTCAGATTATTAACTCACTCCTCCATTTTACAGAAAAGCAATCTGGGGTTCAGAAAGTTTCAATGTCTTAACTAAGGTCACAACTTTAAGTAAGCAGCAGGATCTCATGACTGGAACTGCAACCAAGGAATTATAACACACTTTGATATTCCTTAAGAGAATGGTACTAAGGAAACAAGGGACATTATTTCACCACATAAGATAGGAAAGGCAGGAGGAAATATGCTTAGCCAAACCTAACTTTATAAAGGTAATGCCCTGAAATGTGACCTTTGTATTCTCTCCTTTTACTTACAACTAACAACGAAATCTTAAGACAAAAATGACTCATATTTGCCAAAGGCTAAAAATTTCAGTGCCCCAGTAATGCTGGAAAAATGGAGAGTTAAAAAGTGTCACCGTTGGCTGGGCATGGTGGCTCACACCTATAATCCCAGCACTTTGGGGGGCCCAGGTGGGTGGATCACCTGAGGTCGGGAGTTTGAGACCATCCTGACCAACACAGAGAAACCCCATCTCTACTAAAAATACAAAATTAGCTGGGTGTGGTGGTGCATGCCTGTAATCCCAGCTACTCAAGAGGCTGAGGCAGGAGAATAGCTTGAACCTGGGAGGCAGAGGTTGCGGTGAGCTGAGATCACGCATTGCATTCCAGCCTGGGCAACAAGAGCAAACTCCATCGAAAAAAAAAAAGCATCACAGTTGCTTAAGCATCATAGATGCCCAAAAAGCTTCAGAGTTGAGGGGGGTATTTAGGACTCTTCAAATTTAGTTCCCTTTGAGTTCTTCCCATCTCATTCTTTCTGATCATCCATCCATGGTTATCCATTTATAGTAGCTATCCTTTATTTGCATTTCAGGTTCACTTTTCTTCCAATAATAGCTCTTACTTTTACTGTGGAGTTCACCTCTGCTTCCTCTCAGGCTAGGCTGTCTGGGGGAGCTCATAGTTCAGGTGATCCTGCCCTCAAAGATTATTTGAGAGCTGGGCATTGACTATTACAAACAGAGAACTACTTGGCACTTCCACTAGGAGAGATAGGGCCAGAAATGAAAAGAGAACTTCATGCTGCTGACTTTATTTGAGCTCTGGAGCAAGCCAAATTGGAACCCAGAATGCTTCTGAATTATAAAGTAACATGGATGCATTACGCTATTTTCACGCTGCTAATAAAGACACACCTGAGACTGGGCAATTTACAAAAGAAAGAGGTTTAATGGACTCACAGTTTCACGTAGCTGGGAAGGCCTCATAATCATGGTGGAAGGCAAAATGCACATCTCACATGGTGGCAGGCAAGAGAAGAGAATGAGAGCCAAGCGAAAAAGATTTCCCTGTATAAAACCATCAGATCTCGTGAGACTTATTCATACCACAAAACCGTAAGGGGGAAACCACCACCATGATTCAATTATCTATCACTAAGTCCCTCCCACAACATGAAGGAATTATGGGAGCTACAATTCAAGATGAGGTTTGGGTGGGGACTCACCGTATCAGTGGATTAATAAATATAACTTTCTGTTTTCTTTCTTGATCCTGTGTCAACAGTACAGAGTGGTTTGTTGACAAAGGAAACAAAGGAAATTCTAATTGTTAAATTATTAGCACAAACACACATGCATACACACTCATCTCTTAATAATATATTTCTTCTAAGGGATAATGTAGGCTGTTTGCAAATGAAGAGAGAGATTTTCCTAAATGTGTAATGTCCCCAAGCCTCTGCCTGCAATGGGAACAGAGCTTTACATCATGAGACAAAATGCCAACCCCCGACTTGGTTCATCTTCCAGCTTCTGAATGTGTCTCCAGTGTCTACAAATGTGTAGGGAATGTGGCCTCTTGGAGTGGTTTTCAAGCAGAACCATCTGCTCCACCAATGGCCACCTCATGGCATTTCAAAGAGCTGACTCAAAGGTCAAATCCCTTCCCCTCCCTTGTCCAGATGTGCGCTTACCATTGTTCCACCTATGACCTGCACCCTTCTATAGAAGTAAATTGCCTTGCTGAGGAAATGGAATATTCCTCCTTCCATTTGGAGAAACCCTTGACAAATCATTTCTATTATTATCATTACTATTTTTAGAGACATAGTCCCCCTCTGTCACCGAGGTTGTAGTGCAGTCATACGATCATAGCTCACCAACTCCTCGAACATAGCCTCGAACTCCTGGGCTCAAGCAATCCTCCCACCTCAGCCTCCCAAGTAGCTAGACAAATCATTTCTAAGCAGGGGCGGTGTTTCTCAGTGATGTAAGGTGTGTTCTAGAGTCTCTAAAACCTGTCTGGAGTTACAGCAATGGTGCGATGAAGAGGCTGCTGAGAATTCTTGAGCATGAGGTAAAGAATGAACCTTCGCCATTTTAACATCCATCATTAAAGCCAATGCAAAGATTTATGTTTTCCAGAGATGGCTTTTTGGAAAGATTTGATGTTCAGCATTCCCGGGCTCTAAAACACATTTGTCTTACATTATAAAATACCACCTCAGAGAAACAGCAGTTCATGACTGAAAGAAGAAACAGTATTTGGGTATTTAAAAGAGGTGTGTGTGTGTGTGTGTGTGTGTGTGTGTGTGTGTGTGTGTGTAAAAAGTTAAAATAATAGGAAATCCTTTCTGGATTTCAGAAGCCAATTGTTCAGGATATGCATTAGGCTCAGGCTTGAAAGGAGAATTTTGCTAAATGTCCTTTAGGTCTTGGCTAAAGTGTCTCTTCTCCAGACATGCAATTTCTTCTCATAGAATTTTAACTAGACACCTGGATTAATCTTCTCTCATAGAATTTTAACTAGACACCTGCATTAATCTCTCTCAGCTCTCTATTTTTTTCTTCATACAGATCAGAGCCTGTAATTATCTCATTTGTCCTTTTAATTGTTTCCTGCTCTACCTTACAAGAAAGTTCAATGAAAATAGGAACTGCAGACAGCCTTGTTCACGATTTTATCCCCAATGCCTAGCGGAATGTACCTGTTGTATACATTAGTAGGTGACCAATAAATATTTGTTGAATTAATGGTCATGATGAGACAGACATAAAAAGAGTGCCTCAGTAATAATGTGTTAAACTCTTGAAAGAAGAACCGAAAAGGGAAAGATACCAGATAAACTGATTTCTAAAGATTAGATCAGCTCTCAGCTCGCCAATGAGGGGTAAGACTTAAATATAACACATCTATTTCAATACGATTATTTAGAATATAGGAATAGATGTGGGAGTGAAATCCTCATGTTATCTCTTTGGGTGGCATATATAGAGTTATGGAGAGATTGTGGGAACATGTCTACTTCCTGTGGTGCTGAAGCCATGTGAACTAGGGCCCAGCGTGTGAGGAGTACACAGTTCAGCATGCAGGCAGTATAACATGATGGCTTTACAAACTGCCCCACCTGAGTAAGAGAGGGAGTTTCTGCTAATGAAATGGGTTACAGGCACAAGAAACCTTGCTGTACCTTTTAGGGCCTCTTCTGAGGAGGTCTGCGCTATAGAACTAAGGAAACACCATTGGTTAATAAGCCCATAGTATGTATCGAGTATCTAACACTTTTATCATAATTAATCACCATGAAAATGCCAATAAGCAGGTGCTATCTCCACTTCTCAAGGGAGGAAACTGGGGGTCACTGCCATCTACCCAAGGCTGATGTGGGATTAAGTGAAGGTTCTTTGACCCCAGAACTTGGACTTGACTTGAGGTATTAAATGGCACTAGTTGGGGGATTACAAGAGAAATGAAAGCATGTCCACAGAATACCCGGGGTATTTGTTTTGGTTTTCTTTCTTTCTGAATTTTTGCAATTCTACTAGGTAGCCTGTGTTTTAACGCCCATTATATCTCTAACTAGCTCAACCCCAAGAGGCAAGTTTGAAATTGAACATTTAGGGAGCGTGCAGAGGGTTAGGGCACTGAACCCTCTACTTTCTAATGTGTAAAATGGACACAGTTATTCCTAGTTCATGGCACTCCCATGAGGCTCAAATTAAGACAGTGGGAACAAAAGAGGATTTTTTCCCTCCTTCTAAATAATTTTCTAAGTTAATTGGAGAAAATAATAATTACATTTCCATCCCTTATTCTTGCACGAGATCAAAGGTTGGCTTCTGCAGTTTTAAATTTGAGAAAAGCCACTTACTATGCCTATTTATTCGCACTTTCTGATTGTCTCATGAATATACGCCAGCAATTTCTTCACATGAAAGCTGGCTTTTTCCCGCTGCTGGTAGCCTCTTACAGCTAATTGTAGTTAAGGGGGAAATTAGATGTTTAGAGATGCTCATTGGCCCAGACTCATTAATAGGCCCTCCTTACTCTATTGTATCCGGTAGAAGAGTTACAAGTATGTCATTCCCTCCCCTCTCTCTTTTAACAGACTTTTGACGAAGACCAAGCCACAAGTACATACTGCAGATCATCAAAAGCCGGCACCAATTTGGCTAATGGTGTGTACTTTGTTTTCAGATTCTCTTAATACTTTAAGCACTTAACTGGAGCCTAGGTTCATTTTGAGCTCTAGCTTGTGGTTTCCAGGCAGAAGCAGCCCATCTGACTTTTAGTGCCCTTGTCTGTGAGTTGATAAGACCGCCTGGAGTCTCTAAACTCCTTTAAGTGCTAAATGTCAAGCTGGAATTGGGTACCTCTGGCCGGAACAATGTGGTGTTGTTTTAAAATGACTGCTTAATATGAAGAGGTTTCCAGGCGCACTAATGTCAGGGGTATTTAAACAGGGTAATGAGGGTATCTTTAAAATGCCTTTTTAGTTGGCAACTTAATAATCTCCCTCTTGTTCAAATATTATTTTCACCACAGTACATCTGATACTCTCCGAAAGTTAAACAAGCCATTTAGGAAAATGGGATTGAGTTATGACAAGCTGAACAGAAGCCCTGAAAGGTCGTGGGCTCGTTTCTTCATTTATGGTAAGATGTCCCTTCTCACCCCTTTTTTTGTCAGTCCTGCTTTGGAAATAGTGAGGAATTTTACCTATAGATAAACAGGAAAATGATTCACATCCAATTGTGTCATGAGGCAAGACTTTGAGTATATAAAGAGCAATGTCTACATAAAATTTATTTTCTTCTCTATCTAATGCCTGGAAATAAGGAGCTGGAGGAGTTGTTATCTATGTGGGAGTGGTCCATTTGATGCAGAAAAATAGTCTGTTCTCATGCTGCTAATAAAGTCATACCCAAGACTGGATAATTTATGAAGGAAAGAGGTTTAATGGGCTCACAGTTCCACATGGCTGGGGAGGCCTCACAATCATGGTGGAAGAGCAAGAAGCATCTTACATGGCGACAGGCAAGAGAGAGAATGGGAACCAAGTGAAAGAGGTTTTTCCTTATAAACCATCAGACTTTGTGAGATTTATTCACTACCATGAGAAGAGTATGAGGGAAACTGCCCCCATGATTCATTGCTCTCCCATGGCATCCCTCCCACAACACGTGGGAATTATGGGAGCTATAATTCAAGATGAGATTGGGGTGGGGACACAGCCAAACCATATTACATATAACAATTAAACTGTGAAGCAGAGGGGAACCTGGGAATATCTCTGCTCCTGAAGTTTCCAAGATGTTCAGGGAAGAGCTGCAGCCCTTCCCAGATCTGCCCTGCCCAGACCGGAGCCACCATCATGTGAAGCAAACCTGCAGCCACCATCTGCACCACCCTCCAGCAGCAGGAGTCACCTTACCTACCTCCAGAATATGTGTTCCTTCTTAGTATTCCCCCTGAGCTGTATTCATTCTCCATCACTTACAGTCTCCTATTATTTTTACTTATTGGCTTCAAAAAGTCTCTAATGATAGAAGGACTGTGATAATAAAATCAGATCATCAGAATCTAAGACCTATCATTAATATAGTATTGTAATCCACAAGATGTTTCAATTCTGAACTTAAACTAAAAATAAATTTCACATCGGTTGCAGTGGCTCACACCTGTAATTCCAGCACCCTGGGAGATAGAGGCAGGAAAATGGCTTAAAGCCAGGTGTTTGAGACCAGCCTGGGCAACATAATAAGACCTCTTCTCTGCAAAAAAAAAAATTTTTTTTAATTAGCCGGGCATGGTGGTGGTGTGTGCCTGTAGTACCAGCTACTTGGTAGTCTAAGGTGGGAGAATTGCTTGAGCCCAGGAGGTCGAGGCTGCAATGAGCTGTGATCGCACCACTGCACTCCGGCTAGGCAACAGAGAGTGACCCTGTCACAAATAAAATAAAATAAAATAAATTTCACATGTATATATATATTTAAATTTCAGTTTCTGAAGAGAGAGTCTTAGGATACTTATTCTTGTCTGGCTATGGCTTCCTAGTGAGTAAGATGGGAGTAAAAAATGAAAAATCTCGCATATTTGATGTTACTTAGGCCAAGCTCCTGGTGATTTATGGGTGCGAGGGAGGGGAGATGGGGAAGGAGAGAGGGCTGGGAACCAGAAGGTAGGCTATGGGTCTCTGGCCTATGCTTCCCAACAACGTGGCCCGAGACCTGCCATTTATGTTTTTATCTGTCCAATAAGGATGATAGGATTGTACCACTGCCCTCACGCAGAGGTTTGAGGTGGCTGAGGAGGCAAGAGGCTTGAGCTGCATTGTGGTTTTGGTCACCCTTCCTGCTTAATAAGCCCCTGCACCCAGTAGGGGCTGTGGCTACCCAACTCCAAGAGTCCTCGTGCAGCAGTGGGCTGTGAAGCTGGAGAGTTCGCAGGTACACCCACCTTCCCTGGTGCAGGCCTCTGTCAATGTTACTACTACCAGTAACGACTATCCCTTCATTGTTGGGGTCCTTTCAGATGTGGTATCTCACCTGAGCCCTACTTCAAGGCCTTCCAGCCAATGCAAACCAACAACTTCCCCCAGTCTCACGTGTCCAACACCCCTGTGGGCAAGAGATGTGGGCCAGGATGCTGACTAGACTGTCGACCCAAGATCCTTCCTTGCCACCCACCAGACGTGGAGCTGCAAGTGACCTGGAGCACACGGCCCATCACCTAGCAACCCGGGCCAGGGCTTAGGGCACCTTCCAGGCCTGGCAAGGTGAGGGGACACACCCATGGTCCTGTACAGTGAAATGCTCATTTTATGGCCAGAAGCAGGGCCTGAGTCTCCAGGCTTGCAGGCCCCCTGCCCTTTCTAGCTTGGTAGATAGCATCATTGGAGCCACAGCAGTGAGGGCGCAAAGTCCTCACGGCTTCAATTTCATCATCGGAAAGCTAGGATTAACACTGAATTGGTAATGGGAGGAAAAGCAGTGTTCTGTCAGGAAAGAGGGCAATTTTCTACTCCTTGGCACCTCAGAGAGGCCTCCAACGATGGCTGGCAGCCTTTGAAAAAAAATCCTTTGCAGCTCTTGGCATGAGAGTTCATCTGGCCTGTGTGGAAGTCATTTGATCCTGGGGCTGGGGGCTGTGAAGCAATTGTGAAAGTCGCTTCAAAAGTCCTGTAGACACCAGATCTGTTTTCCAGCTTATAAATTAGATGCAAGCAAACCCTGGACCTTGTCCTCTCGTGGTGAGAGCTGCCACTGAAATCGCAGCAGGGCTGGGGGGCTGACGGCACACAGGACTGCTGTTTGTTTAGGAGGGCCATCCTCACGCAGGGCCTGTGTCTGGGGCTGCATTGTTGCCTGTCTATACCCGGGCTCCGTGCCAGCGCCCATGCCGAGAGGCAGCAGGCCAGGCCAGGCTCTCCGTGCTGCTGCCTGCAGCCCTTTGAGGTTCAGCTGCAGTCATTATGACAATATTTCTTCAGGCTATGCTTCCTGGGCACCCTGGCTCTCCAGAGAGCAGCTACAAGTCCCTTTGCTCATCCCTCCCAGGCAGAGCCCACCCAACCCAGCCTGGTCCAGTCCAGTTGTGTCCAGGTCAGCTCAGGATCCAGGGGTCATCATTCAAGGGCTCATGAGATTGCTAAGTGATTCTACTCAACCCGTTGAAGGACATTTCATGTAAAACGTTAACAGAAGGGAGATTTTTAGCAGGAAGATGCATGAAAACATTCTATGGCTAAAAATTCCAGCACCGTTGCTTCATTGCCCTGATGATTCTCCTTGGCTCTGAAAGTTGTTTTGCCCTCATCTGGGCAAACACCTCTCACTGAAGTAGGATAAGCGTCACTTTCCATTCAATCTATTTCCCTGGTCTCAGCCTATGCACCAGTGAGCCACAGTGTCTCCTTTATAATTTTCTCTAGCAGTCCTTATGCTGCCAGCAGGAAAAATTATAGCCTCCACCATCACTAAATCCAAAAGTCTGGTCCAATGACCTTTGCGTGAAGACAAAATTTCTCACCACCTCACCTAAAAAAATCCAGCAAAGGGCTTTGATCCTGAAAAGCATTAAACAAAACAACACACAAAACAAACAAACAACCCAGCCCAGCCTCAGTTAAAGGGAGGTTCTTTTCATGTGGTTTCCTTTGCTCCAACATGCTGTGACAGGTTCAGGATGTCTCCAGCTGCAGAACACTGAGATTTGATGTTTTAGAAGGGTAAAGCTGACCGCCCAGCACAGAGCCGTATTCAGAATCCATTTCGGGGCCCCAAGCCTTGCCTGGCAGCTGCCTCACCGCATCAGCCGCCGAGGCTGGCAGCTCCCACCGCTTTGAGCTCATCATTCAAAGATGATTCCTGCAGCACGTTTGAGTGACAGAGCTAAGATGAGAGGGGGTGAGTTTCTGGCCTGAGGGCCAGAGCACTGAGGGTGCACGTGCGGGTCCCTGCTGGCTCTGCGGCTGCAGCGGTCTTGAGTGTCCCTCAAAATCTTCCTGCTTTGAATGCTTCTTCCTCAAGGACCACTTTCTTTAGGGGCGAGGGCTAGGTGGATCAAGTGTAGCCAGGGCCCTGAGTAAACAGTGGTGAAAAAACTCAGGATTACACCAGATTTTACAATGCGGGAGTGGAGGGCGATGTCAAACTCATGTCTGAGTCTGTGACAAGTGTGTGTAGTGGAATATACGTGTAAAAAGTCCCTGGCCAGGCACGCTGGCTCACGCCTGTAATTCCAGCACTTTGGGAGGCTACGAGTGGATCATGAGGTCAGGAGTTCAAGACCAGCCTGGCCAACATGGTGAAACCTCATCTCTACTAAAAGTACAAAAAGAAGCTGGGTGTGGTGGCGGGTGCCTGTAATCCCAGCTACTCGGGAGGCTGAGGCAGGAGAATCACTTGAACCCGGGAGGTGGAGGGTGCAGTGAGCCAAGACCACGCTACTGCACTTCAGCCTGGGTGACAGAGCAAAACTCTGTCTCAAAAAAAAAAAAAAAAAGTCCCACTGAACAATGGGGCCCAAGTTACACTGGATTTGAATGTTAGATTGCAGCCCCCTGAAGAGAAGAGAGACATTTGTGCTCTTTACAGCCCCGTGCTGTGTTGTTATCTTGAAATATGTGGGTGCAAAATGTCTGCTATGGTTTAAATGTTTGCCCCTCCAAAACTTGTGTTGAAATGTAATCCTCAGTGGGGCAGTATTGAGAGGTGGGGCCTTTAAGAGGTGATGTGGATGGCTGGGCACGGTGGCTCATGCCTGTAATCCCGGCACTTTTGGAGGCCAAGGCGGGGAGATCACTTGAGGACAGGACTTTGAGACCAGCCTGGCCAACGTGGTGAAACCCTATCTCTACTAAAAATACAAAAATTAGTGGAGCATGGTGGCTCGCACCTGAAATCCCAGCTACTCAGGAGGCTGAGGCAGGAGAATTGTTTGAACCTGGGAGGCAGAGGTTGCAGTGAGCAGAGATCATGCCATTGCACTCCATCCTGGGTGACAGAGTGAGACTTCATCTCAAAAAAAAAAAAAAAAAAGGTAATTGGTCTTCAGAACTTTGCTCTCAAGCAAATGGGTTAATCCGTTCCTGGATTGATGGGTTATCAGGGGAGTAGGGACTGGTGGCTTTATAAGAAAAGAAAGAGATCTGAGTAGCATCCTCAGCCCCATCTCCCAGTAATACCCTGAGACGCCTCAGGCCTCTGCAGAGTCCCTGCCAACAAGAAGGCTCTCACCAGATGCGGCCCCTTAACCTTGGAGCCCTCACCCATCAGAATGGTAAGCAATCAATCCTATTTTTTTTCAGATTACTCAGTTTCAGGTATTCTGCTATAAGCCACAGATGAGGGACTGAGACAGTGTTGTACTGAGTAAATGTCACCAAGAAGCCTCAGGGCAGTGTTGTGTCTGGCAGGACCAGATATGCCTTCTCTCACAAACACCAGCCTCCTGGAGACAACAACCCCTCAAGTATTTGATGGGGCTCTTCAGCAGGAGAGGGCCCTACCTGAACAGGTGAAGGCAGAGTCCACCATCGAAAGAAATGGCAGAAACCACAATGAATTTTGCACCGATATATATACAAGTCTGAATACTTTAATTGCTGATATGAGATTAAAATTCTTTTAATCACAGGATTAAAAGGGCATGGAAAAAACGTAAGATCTGCTTATGATTTCATCTAGAGACAGGGTGACTTGAAGGAAGGGAGAAAGGCGAGTAGTTATTCTTTTTTTTCTTTTTGCCCCTATTAAGTTCAGCTTATTCAATAAAATGGCTATACCATGAAAAAAATCCCCCTCACCAAATTCCCACAGTGATTATCCTGACCATGGAAAGCAAAAAGAAATGGCTATATTATTTTGCTAAGACTGCTCTGCCACAGTATCGCAGACGGTGGCTTAAAGGACAGGATTTGATTTTCTTGTAGCTCTGGAATCTGAGATTTGCTTCTTCTGAACCTCTCCTTGGCTTGTAGATGGCCTTCTTCTCTCTGTATGTTCACATACTTCTCTTTCTGTGTCTGTGTCCAAATTTTTTTTCTTATAAGGACACGTATCAGCTGAGTGTGGTGGCTCATGCCTGTAATCCCAGCACTTTGGAAGGCCAAGGCAGGTGGATCACCTGAGGTCAGGAGTTCAAGACCAGCCTGACTAACATGGTGAAACCCCGTATCTACTAAAACTACAAAAATTAGTTGGGTGTGGTGGTGGGCGCCTGTAATCCCAGCTACCTGGGAGGCTGAGGCAGGAGGCAGAGGTTGCAGTGGGCTGAGCTGGCATTACTGCATTCCAGCCTGGACAACAAGAGTGAAACTCTGTCTCAAAAAAAAAAAAGGACACGTATCATACTGGATTAGGGCTCACATTCATAGTCTCATCTCAATTACCCCTTAAGAGATAGAGCATTTAGGAAGTTATTGAGGCCTGAGGGCACAGCTCTCATAGATGGGGCTAAGGTCCCTATAAAGGGATTTAGGAAGTGGGTTCCCTCTACCATCTTTTCTACCACGTGAGGATGCAGCCTTACTTCCTTTTCCCCTCCTGTCTTCTGCCCTGTGGGGCATGGCAATACAGCACCAGTTTGGAAGCAGGGAACAGGCCGTCACCAGACCCTAGGCCAGCCGGTGCCTAGATCTTGGACTTCTTGGCCTCTGATACCATGGGAAAAAACTTTTCTCTTATCTGTAAATGATACTGTTTATGGTATTTTGTTACAGCACTCACTACAAATGAACAAAAAGACTCTGTTTCCAAATACAGTCACAGCCTGAGGTACTAGGTGTTAGGACTTTAACACGTAATTTTGGGGTGAGGAATAAACACACCTCAGCCCACAACCGTCGCCAATTAAATTGAAAAGGTGAAGGATGTGTATATGTTCTCGCCCCAAGAGCAGGCTTCACTACAGTGTAGGCAGTGTGTGTGTGCACATTCTCTCTGGAACTCACTGCACATAATCAGCAAAATTCCCTGTATCCTGAGACTCTCCTCTGAGTAGTCACTTCGCCTTCTACTGTGACTGAAACTTGATGGCTTCCCTGAAAACATCGCTTCTCCTGCAGTCCATTCAAGTAGATGTCCGCTCTGCAGACGACTAGGCTTTGGGGTAGGGTAGAGATCCTGCTTGCCTCTCATTGCCACTGTTAGTCTATTCTCATTCTCTCCTCCACAGAATCCCCCACCTCCAAATTCTACCATACTACCATGGTACCATACCTTACTCTATATTCTGCATTTGTCTATGAACACATAGTTCACTGCTACCTTTTTATTTTTTGAGACAGAGTCTCACTGTGTCACCTGGGCTAGAGTGCAGTGGCTCGACCTCGGCTCACTGCAAGTTCCGCTTCCCGCGTCAAGCGATTCTCCTGCCTCAGCCTCCTGAGTAGCTGGAATTACAGGCATCTGCCACCATGCCCAGGTAATTTTTGT
This sequence comes from Aotus nancymaae, assembly GCF_030222135.1. Lineage (NCBI taxonomy): Eukaryota > Metazoa > Chordata > Mammalia > Primates > Aotidae > Aotus > Aotus nancymaae. The sequence goes on along the minus strand of NW_026988492.1, from coordinate 6,446,002 downwards.
ATTTTTAGTAGAGATGAGGTTTCACCATGTTGGCCAGGCTGGTCTTGAACTCCTGACCTTATGGGATCCACCTGCCTTGGTCTCCCAAAGTGCTAGGATCACAGATGTGAGCCACCGCACCCAGCTTCCTTTCATTTTTTAAAAAAGATTTTAGATCCTGACTCACTGTTACTTTCTCCATCACTACACTCTTTAAAATTATTGATAATTTTAATACTCCACCAACCACAATTTTTTGAAAAGTTAAAAACATGACTCATAAAAATATTGAATGAACACACATCAAAGGTTATTAATTCATGAACAAATAAATCCATAAGACAGTAAAGCTGATTTTAAGAGTACTTTGAGGAACTGGTGATTTTTATACATTTTAGAAAAAAAATTAGAATAAAATTGCTGGGTTAGATATGATACCTGTTAATGTCCTATGTAAAGGCCATAAAACTATCATCTTTGGGGCTCTCTCTTGTACTGCACAGACTCTACAAGTTAATGAGTAACCTTGCAGTGTCTGGGCCCTAATCAATAATAAATAGTAAAGTCAAACACGCGTACCAGATGTATTCTCTGAGAAAATTAAATGATCCACAGGTGGGCCTGTAAACCATGCTCCATGATGTCAGAGGTCTGTCACCTCCATTCACCTAAAATCCAAGTTTTAGATAATGTTTCTGAACATTCACCACGGGTGACTCTTTCCACGCTGAGGCTTCTCATTCCCCGTCTCCATCTCTTCCAATCGTCTTATTCTCCATTCCACCTCTTCTGTTCCACCTCTTCTCCCCTGCTCTTGTCCCCAGACCATGTCATAACCACTCACTTGGTTATGACAACCCCTCCATTGTTTCTGCTGCAGGTATCCCACTTTCCAGCTGCCATCTCCCATCTTCCAGACCACGTCGTCTAGTCTCCCATCTCCAGCCATTTTGGGCTCCAGTAGAAACTGCACTCTCTTGATCCTTCACCCTTTCATGTCTCTTCTCACCTCTCATCTTCACATCCCTCCATACCCAGTGTCGACTCCATGTCAGTCGCCATGATCATTCCCTTTTGGGGACCACCGCATTTCTTTCCCAGCTCTCACTTTGCCCCACTCTCTTGGCTAAGCTGCAAGCATGGTTAAATGTAGCTCCTCTCCCACTTGTGCCTGCCCCTGTACAGCTAAACACTAACAGCAAAAAAAGCCAGCATATTGACATCTCTTACTTGAAAGTTGTGATCACTAACCTCACATGGGCCTTCAGCATAGCCAGGAAATCAGAGGACATTTTCCATGTCCATTTCCTTTCCCGTTCTTCTAAACTCTGTTATGACTGAATGTATCCCCCCAAAATTTAGATGTTGGAGCTCCAGTCCGCAATGTGATGGTATTTAGAGGCAGGGCCTTTGGGAGGTAATTAATTTAGATAAGGTCATGAGAATGGGGCCCCCCAAAGTGAAGAGGTAGATAGGCCAGAGCCTATTCTCTCTCTCTCGCTCTCAATCTCCACCACCATCTCTATCTCTCCCTCTATCTCTAGCGCTACCCTGTCTCTAGCTCTAGCTCTCTCTCCCCATCATGTGAGGACACAGTCAGAAGGTAGCTGTATGCATGCTTTATTTTTCCACTTAATACTCAGCTCCATCTAAGGTGGTATCTGTTTTATATATTTATAGCACCATGTTTATCTTGTTTAGCATCTATCTCCAAGTATGTAAAATATCGATCTTACATAATTATTGTGAGGATCAAATGAACTAGATCTTTGTAAAATCTAAAGACAGAAATTTGTTATTGCAGCTGCTGGCATACTGGGGAAACCTAACAAAAATCAAGCCAGCCAATGGACTTTCCCCCTGCTTTTTTCTTTAAAAAAAATTAGGAAGTAACTAAATTCCTTTCAAATGTATTATCTGAAGGAGATTCAGACTTCTTTTATTGTGCTTCCAGATTCTCCCAGGTTTCAGATTCACAAGTATGAGACTCTTGCGTTGTAATTTCTTTTGGGAACCAAAGTATGATCCCTGGAGCTCCTTTCCTTTTCCAAATCACATTCTAGACAAGAAATTGGCTCCAAATTATTCCATGCAATTCTAGAATCATTTTTCTATGGCTTCAAAAACCCTATTCGGTGCTCATAAACTTGGTCTATGGGTATTTAAACTCCACAAGGAAAATTTGATGCAAATTGCCTATGTCTGTTTATGTAATATGTCCATCTAGGAGTGGGTTTCTCTGCCTTCTGAGTTTATTTGGGGGATGGGTGTGAGATCTTGGCTGAGGTTCTCTGCAGCAAACATATTTTCCGGTGCCATTTTCATTGGCAGTAACTTTATTATGCCAATCTAAATGGACTGATGAAATTATTTTGAAAATAATCTTTAAAGGTAATCAATAATTCAGGTCTGACCTTTTGTACATTGTTTTTCTCACTCACCCTCTAGCAATCCAAACTGTCAATCATCGCTTGAAAACAGTGAATTTTTTGTACTCATAAAAAGAGGAGGCCGAGTAGCAGAAAAGCAACTAAAGGGTTTGACTTTGGGTAGGAGAAGAAAACATCTTTTCATTCAGATTTCAGAATGAGGGAGCATAGATTCCATGGAAACCTGAAAAAATGTCATTATAAGTGTGATACTGTCCCAAAAGGAGGCTGCTACCTGGCTTGTCCTGGGTTCCACTTCAAATGACATTTTTCCATTTGGGGATCTACTTGTCCCTGGTGTCAGAGACCATCTCCTGCTGCACTTGCAGACGTGGAGTGAGTAGGGTCTACAGTGGCTCGAACTACCAGTCAATTCAGTAAAAGGATTACTCAGAGCGGTTGTGTGAAATTTCATTACCCAAAGAGACTTTTGGTTGACTGAGATTTCAGAATGCCCTTCCTGTCCTTCTTTGAAGACGCCCAGGACCCTTGAGGATGACTTGCTGTCGCTGGGTGACCCGCAATTTCCCAACGCACATCTTATTAAAATCTTTCTCAGTCCCCCTTGAATTCCTTCCTGTACACCCCAAACTTGGGTCTGCAATTATCTTGCTTTGAAATCACCTGCAGAGGAAGGAGGCATGCAGGCAGAAGCTGGCTGCGGCACATCATGGTCATTACTGTGTGCCCAGGTAGACAGTGGGCCCTTTGAGAAAAGGACGGTGTCCCCTTCTTGTCACTCTCTCATTCCCTGCCACCCCTCACTGAGCATAGTAGAAATTTAATGAAAACTTGTTGATAGATTAATTGCATTATTACCTGGTTCTGTTGTGAAAGCAGAAGCTAATCTCCTGAGACTTTCCTCTCCTGCTTAATTTATGTATGTATTTATTTAGAGACAGGGTCTCATTCTGTCACCCAGGCTAGAGTGCAGTGGTGTGATCATAGCTCACTGCACAGCTCACTGCAGCCTCAAACTCCTGGGCTCAAGCGATCCTCCTGCCTCAGCCTCCCAAGAAGCTGGGACTACAGGTGCATACCTTCATGTGCAGCTAATTTCTTAATATATTTTAAGATGGGGTCTCACTATGCTGCCCTGGTTGATTTCAAACTCCTCCTCTTGATCCTTCCACCTCGGCCTCTCAAAGCACTGAGATTGCAGGTGTGAACCACAGTGCCTGGCTTAGAAGGGACTCCAGCTAAGCTAGACAGTGAGGAGGGAGGCCAAAAGCTGGGCCCTCCAAAGCCACCATGAAGCTCCCGACTGCCACAGTCAAGAAGAGCCAGGTGTGCCCATTCTCACTCCCAGGTTCCTCGCTCTCTCACATATATAAGATCCCTGGTCCACCCCTCTTTTTGTCTCTGCTTTTCTCGGCCTCAGGTAACTGTGGCTTCTAGATTCCATCCACCCAGTTTCTGCCTTTCCCTGCTCTAACCTTCTGGAGGGTGATCATTGGAAGCTGGAGCTCTCCACTCACCCAGCACAGGGGAAAAGACCCTGGTGTGGGAACCAGAGGACCCTGGTTCTGCCGGAGTCAGAATCCAGGTTCGAGGACTTGCTCCTGGTCTAGATATGAAGGAGTGTCAGGGTTTATCTCAAACCACAGGAATTGGACCCCATCTAAACCTTCTCATCTGTACAGGTCACAAGTCACCTGAGATTCCTGCAAAACATTCAGATCCCTGGGCTCCCTTTTGAGAATCTGGGATCTGTGGGCCAGAGGAGGAGCCTGGAATCAGTACAGATAACAAGCACATCTTAGCAGGGAAGTTGGGGGAACACTGGTTTGCATGACTCTGAAGTTGCTGCTTGCCCTGACAGGGTGTTGCTGAAATGCCTTAAAAATAGGGTTTCCACGGTAGTGGTCATTGTGTGCCAACTTCAAGATTTTGCCATATTTATACATGCCATAATCTTATTACCTTCATGCTTTTCTTTAAATCATTCTGAATTTTTTAAAAACCACCTTCTTTAGCCTATTAGCTATAAAATCACTATTTTGAGGGTTATTTCCTCCTCATATACAATAATATAAATATATAATTCGAATTTAAATATTCACCCCAGTTCCAACAAAAACCATGTCAAATGTCACCCACTAGAATATGCACTGCACGTTGGAGACGCTACATAGATAGTGTTGCCATCCAAGGCAAAAGGGTGGGGAGGTGTGAGATCAGGAGGGGCCAGGTGTCCCAAGGGTGTGGGAGCTCTGAGGTCAGGATGGGGCAGGTGTCCTCTGGGTGGGGGAGGTGTGAGGTAAGGATGGGCAGGTGTCCTCTGGGTGGGGGAGGTGTGAGGTAAGGATGGGGAGGTGTCCTCTGGCTGGGAGAATCTGTGAGGTAAGGATGACCAAGTTGCCCTTGGATGTAGAAGCTGCGAGGTCAGGATGGAGCAGCCACAAGAGAACTTCCCAGGAGCTGACCACATTTTCTTTCTTGACCCAAGTCATGGTTCCCCTGGAGTTGCTTTATTATCATTCCTTAGCTAATCCATTATATTTTATGCTCTCTTCTTTATTTAGCTTAATAAAGAAAATAAAAATAATTTAGAGAGTTAAAAAGACAAATTGTTCTAGCAGCAGTTCACTTAGTGGACATTTAAACCCTGTTTCACCCAGCAGTGGGAACACTGCAGCCCCATAACCTCGGCTAGGGTGGGGTTCCTGGGGAGGGGTGAAGTCGGGGTGGTTTCCAGAAGCTTTGTGCTGTGTGCTTCAGACCCTTATCTCCGGAATTAAGTTGCTGAGTATGAATGAGGCTGACACAGAAAAGCTCTGTTTATTCACAATCCTTAGCTGAGTTCTTGGTGGCATGAGTTTGGGGAAGGAGGAATGCATAAAAACGATGGCTTTGCACACTGGCGTCCTGGTACTGCTACATCCCTGTCTCCTTCCCGACACAGAGACACACACACACACACACACACACACACACACTGCCATTTTTAAAAGGAATCCCAGTTAAGGTAAGCATGATACCTTAAAAGCAAAGCCTTATCTTCGCTTTCCATCGAGCTCCCTTGAAAGAGCACACTGTCTGGCTGGTAGTCCTCTAGGAATCTGTTTTCTTTGTGGCAGCTGCTGAACCCAATGAATCAAGCCAATAAACTATTTTGACAGCATCTGCTCCTTTTATTCTTCCTTCTCTCCAATCCAGGCTCCAATCTAAAAGCCTCAGACACCATCCCCTCCTTCCTCCATGCTGAAGCAGACAGCCTCTGTAACTGGTTAATGGTGCCATTCTTCAGCAAATCTGAAGGCCTTGGCAGAGGCCCAAGGGCCAGGGGAAATCAAGTTCTGCATTCCAGTTGACACACTGACAGGGGCATTCATCCAACTGGGCACCCCCTCCCCAGAGGAGACTGCCTATATGGGGAGAGTGGGGGGGCCCTCTATCCCCAGATGTGTCCTCTAATGAATTGTCACCACCTCTGACTTTCAACCATTTATTCTTTTGAGCCTTGTTTTAGTCTTTCAGAGTTTTCTATAAAAAGCTCCATCCCCAGAGAGAGATGTAGTAACACCTTAACACCTAGCAGAGTGAGTCAGTATCTGGCTAGGTCGCAGGGGCTAAGGGGATTGGGTTACTGTATGGGTGGAGTTCTGGACAAGGAGAGCTGTTTCAGGGTGATGGTGAGGAGCGGTGGGAGGAGGGCACCGCAGGCCTGTCCTGGCTCCCACGCCAGCTGAGCTAGGTTACACAAACACAACTTAGCGGCGCTACCGTGAATGCGTAAGGATGGCCTGACATCTGGGAGAGAGGAGTTTCTAATTTCCCAAGGTTCTGTACTTTCATTTAAAATGTGGAGAAAATGCGAAGGTGCAGTGTGATGGTGTAAAAATTCATGAGTTGAATTTCTAACCCCCAAGGGGAAGCCTTGATTACGAGGGTGGAACCCTGATGAATGGGATTAGTGCCTTTATAAAAGAGACCTCACAGAACTAGCTTGCCCCTTCCCCCATGTGAGGACACAGCCAGAAAGCATCATCTGTAAACCAGGTCCTCATCAGAATCTGCTGACTGCTTGATCTTGGACTTCCCAGCCTCCAGAACTGTGAGAAACAAATTTAACTTGTTTATAAGCTACCCATTTTATGGTATTTTGTTATAGTAGTCTGAATAGTCTAAGACATTGAATCACTGTTACAACAGGTGGATTCCTTGACGTCTAGGAGAGTCCACAAAAATAAGACCGCTAATACAGAGGCTTTATATTCTATAGAGGAATTTACAGACTGGTAACAGAAAAGGCAGGTATATTGTCTTAGTCTATTCATGCTGCTGTAACAAAACATCTTAGGCTGGGTAATTTACAAACAACATAAATTTATTGCTGACAACTATGGAAACTAGGAAATCAGGGCAATGGAGACTAGGGAAGTCTATATTGGGCATTAGCAGGTTCAGTGTCTGGTGAGAGCCCACACACTGCTTCCAAGACGGTGCCTTCAACATGGCATCTTCCTGAGAGGCAAGGAGGAACGTCATGTCCTATATGGTAGAAGGCTGAAAGGATAAAAAAGGGCTGAATGTTGTGGGAAGCCCCTTTTATAAGGGCATACAGTAAATCCAGAGAGCTTGGAAGCTGACTGGTTTCTCTTTGTATGTGCCAAGATTATTGGTATTATCTTTACGAGAAAAGTTGGCCAAGGCCATTACCGCCATTACCAAGTTATTAAAACCACAGAGATCTTGACTTGTATGCACTGAGATGAGGCTTCTATCAGCATCTCCCCTAATAACATAACACTGCTGGCAGCAGATGAACATGGAAACAGTGACATCCACAAGGCAAGACCTTTTATTCTTTGCCTTGGGCTCATCTACACGCCTGTAGCAGGAGGTTCTGAAGTGTGGAGCATTACTGATTCTGAAATGATACATTTACGCCCTCACTAAGCAGGGTCCCCTTTGGTTATAAACATTGTACCCATCATGAAGTTATTAAGGCAAGAACATATTTCTGGACCCTGGAGAAGACGATAGGCTTGAAGGAAAAACAAGCCTTGACCTCAAAGACACAACACAGAGGGAAATACAGCTGATGAAAAGCTCAAAGATGATCATCAATGTTCCCATCAGGACATTTTTAAAGAGACAAGTGGAATGAGCAAAGTCTTTGGAGACAGTGTTGTCTGCCAGGCACTCAGATCATTAGGAAGCTGAAAAAGAGATGCAAGATCAGGTTGAGATGTAATTTGTGCAGGAATACACATTCAGTGTTACAATGTAACTGGACAAGAGCCTGCTTCAGAGGCATCAGCATGGCTTAACCTCACCTGTGGTGTGAGATGGACAGTGGGTGTGGGTGGCCCCTCCTATAGGTGGGAAGTGTAGTGATGTGGTGGGCACCCAAACAGGGCTGCCAAGATTTTCTAAAGCATTCTGTGGACCATGAATGCATCCCACAAGGGGCTCTGAGCTCCTGGCCCTGGTATTTGTTCCAATGGACCTATCTAACTGGTGTCTCCAGTGTCAGAGGTGAGTGAGAGCTTCTGTTTGTTTGAGCGCTGCGTGATCTCAGTCTCAGTGCTTATTTCGAACCAGGAACTAAATGTAGAGGAAAAGTATGGAGGACAAAGTGCACAATTATTTTCTCTTGGACAGATCTTCAATGTCCTGCTTCTCCCCGGAGAGCACCTTCCCTGGGTTGCAGGTAGACACAGCTTCTTTCTCCTAACGTGCCCACCCTGGACGCTCCCTTCACACTGATCTTTCCTCATGATTTTTGGAAAGTTCCAGACAGTCTCTGTGACTTGCAGCAGGAAAAACACAGTGCAACATAATATGTTGTGTATATTTAGCATGACATGTAAATATTTTATAGAAGCTAAAGTAAATAATGTACATATTTGTAATGTCAGTGTAAATATTTGATAGGCTGCAGTAGGAATCCGGTATGCTTGGAGCTGGGCACAGCACCAGTGGGTGGCAGAAACAAGGTCAAAAGCAATCAGAAGGGCGACCTGTTCACGACGCATCTGAAAACAACTTTTTCTCTGTCTGCCTGGCTGCTGCTTTGAGCACCTGACTCTCAACATTCAAATATTCTCTCACACAAATTATCCACAGCAATTCAAGACCAAGCAAGCCCTCTAGCCTTAGAGGCTGCTGAAAAGAGAGCAACATGTAAGATCCTAAATAACTGGCTAAATTCTATTTATTCATTTGTTGACTTATTACTGTCTGTCTCATCCATACAGTGGACATTCCAGGAAGGTCCATCTTGCCTATCATCACATCTCCAGTGTGTAAGACAGTTCCTGACACATACTAGACACTCCGTCAATGTCTCTGGACTGAATAAATGGTGAGATTTGATGCCAAATAGAGTAGGAAAAAACTGCAACCCCAGCTGTCCCCGAAAGGGCGAACGTTTTAAATCCGTAAGTCATGCCAACTTTGAGGGTGAGTTTATTTAAATTAGTGACAGGAACTAGCTGAAGTTAGTTATGTGAGGGGGTGATGTTGTTTCATTGGAAGGGGAAGAGGCATTTGGGGCTCCAGAGTGAGATCTACTCCAGCAGAGTTGTCTAGGAGGCCGTGGAGTTGTGAGTGGCACACGGCAGATGGGGATAAAGAAGCAGAAAATCTTGAATGGAAGATGAGAGGAAGGTGGAAGATACTAGAATATCTTACCACTTCCCAGATCTCCCAGGAAAACCTCTTTATATGCATGACTATGAGTAAGTGTTTCAACATTAAATGCAACCTACTGTAAGCTTTCCCAAGACTAGTTATCCAGAATGTTTTACTTCATCTAAAATGCAACCATAATAGCATTTATAACAAATGGGTATGTCGTATTTACCCAGACACTGTTCACATTGTTCTACATGCCTGAATGCATTTCACCCTTAGAAACCCCAAGTAGAGGAAGAAGAAATTCAGGACATTATGTGACTAAATTATCTAGGGATGATCATGAGCTATGTCCCTTTCACTTGTGAGTAGAGGCAACATGTCCCTCATTCTAGATGCTCCTCTTCCGGTGTGTGTTGGGTTGGATTGGGCGGAGGTCTTTGTGTGAAGTTCCTGGACTTAAGGAAGGTAGAGTAACTCCCAGGTAAACAGAACCTGATTGGAAACAGGTCTCATCTCTCACAAAATCAAGAGCCCAAAGAATGCAAAGGCCCCGAGAGGAACTAAGTCTAACAGCTCCACCGAGAGATGCACAGAGGGTTGCAGAAGCTGTCCTTCTGCTGCTAGCTGCACAGGAAGTCCTGTGATCTGTGCTGTATGCACATTTCTCATCGGTCTTTAGAACACAGTAAACATCAGCTCGCTTTGCTCATCAGAGAGGTGTGGGGTATGGAAGGGACAAGGGAAGAGAGAAAGGGAGACAATGGAACAAAAGCTGATCTCTCCTTTCTGATATTACTGTTGTAGCAGCACAATGGCAATTGAGCCATCAATTCCAAGCTTATAAAGCTCTTCTTCTTTTCTCAACTTAAAATCAAAGCTTGGGCTGGGTGTGGTAGCTCAAGCCTGTAATCCCAGCACTTTGAGAGGCCAAAGCAGACAGATGGTGAAGTCAAGAGATCAAGACCATCCTGGCCAACATGGTGAAACCCCGTCTAGTGAAAATACAAAAATTAGCTGGGTGTGGTGGCACACACCTGAAGTCCTAGTCACTCGAGAGGCTGAGGCAGGAGAATCACTTGAACCAGAGAGGCAGAGGTTATAGTGAGCTGAGATCTCACCACTGCACTCCAGCCTGGCAACAGAGTGAGACTCTGTCTCAAAAAAATAAAAATAAAATAAATAAAATCAAAGCTTGAAGTTCTTATACCATGGCACCAGCCAAGATCTGTGCTGTCTTGTCGCTGTGCCCAACAGAAAGGATGACTTCTTTCCCGTATCCCACCTGATGATGTTCTGAGAGGGTTTTGAAAAGGTGTCTAGACCTCAGTGGACCTGTCTTACAAATCGCACCTCTGTCAGGGGTACCCACACCCATGTCACATTATCCGTGGCTCTAAAGTGCTGTGGATGAGGGCTGCAAGTGAGCTAGATATATCAGAAGACAAAGAGAGAAGCATGTTGTTTTTAATATTCTCAGTGCCTCGAGAGGAAGCTGGAACCCAGCAGAGGCCTGAGTTGACATGCTGGGTCTTCTCCAAGGCCAGCTGTTGGGGACCAGATCCTCAAGTCCTGCCATTTAGACAAGGCAAATGGAACACATTTCCCCTGCCTTCCACATTTGAAGCAAGAGTCTGGACTGAGCATCAGGGTTACCTTGGTGCATGTTCACGTCCTTCATTCTTGAGAGGTGTTAACTCAGGAGATCTCAGCGGGGCCCAGGCACAACACAGCCAGGTGAGCTGACTCCAGAGCCAGAGCAGAGCTGGACTTGGGAACCAAGATCCAAGCAATTTATTGAGTCCTCAGAGAAACACTGAACTTCATTTCACTGAACTACACTTGTAGACCAATGCGTTTTAGTGGGACCTTCAGCAGCATGGAATCAGACACAGAGTGTTTTGTTTTTTCTTTTTCTAGTCTTATTTTTTGCTTTGTCTTATTTTGTCTAGCTTTGTCTGTTTCACCTTGTTAGGCAGAAAATTCAAGGAACAAGATGATTCCCTTTAGTTTCATTTGGATAAATAAACATTAAATGAGCAACTACTGCTTGCTAGACTTACGTTGCCTCTGTGGATTAAGATATGAGTCATTAAACGTTTATGTGGCAAGGACTAGAGAAGATAAGTATACAAGGAGCAATAGGACAGGGACATTAGGTTCCCAATCCAGACAGGAGAAACAGAAAAGTTACCTGGAGAGGTGACACTGACATTGAAGGTGACTGAGTTTCTGCAGTTGTATTTTTAACTGTAAGAACATTGACGATGCAGAAGAACCCAGATTTCAAGTGAAACAGAGCTAGGTTCAGACAACAGCTCTACCACTACTTAGTGTTTGCATCAGTCAGGGTAAGCCAGATGCTGTAACAAACAGCCCGCAATAGGTAACCTAAGGCATGCTTATTTCTTGCTCATAACACAGTTCTATGCAATGCAGGTGGGTTCTGCTTCATATGGGCAGTCATGCTTCTTATATGCTTTTTCTCATTCTATGGCCTCATCTTCTTTGGCATTAAGTTACAGAAGGGGAAAGAGAGAGGTGGTAGAGAAGACCTACTTGTTTTTAAGCTGCTTCAGGCAAAAAGTGGCCTACATCTCTCTTGCTTCTCTCCATTGGTGAGAACCAGCCACGTGGCCTTGCCTAGAGGCCAGGGGACTAGAAGTACAGTCTAGCTGTGGGGACGTCCCCAGGAAGGGGATGTTGGTGAGTGTTAGCAACCTCTACCACACCAGCAATATCATATCAGTGAGGTTACCAAACTTCTGTGAACACCGAATGCTGTTGCTGCAGCTGAGACCACAGTTTCCATCTACTAGGTAAAGCAAGGACATATAGTTTTGGCCTCTGCACACTTCTTGGTGACCTGGGAGCACTTCACTGATATGCTGTCCCCATCACAACCATCAGCCAGTCAACAAACACATTGGCAGGAATGGTGCTGGTGTGGGAGTACAGCTGTGGACCGGAGACACTGCGTGCCTGGCCTGATAGAGCTGACACACATCACATCCTTAGAACAGAATATGACACACTGCAGGATTTTCTTGGTATTCTAACTCTGAGACATCCTTCAGAGTAAACTTTAGGTATATTGAGGGTGTAAAGTATTTATACCTTTCTTTAAGCAGATCAATTCATGGTTGCCTCTAACCTTTGGGTCTCATGTGTTTTCTTGGGCACTGAAATGTTGCTTTTTTTTTTTTGTGCCTGAGGATAACAAAAGACCAGGTCATGAGGCATGACCTCAGCCTGCTGTTTTGCTTCCAGAGTGTGAGGCTGTCTGCTATAAAATACCCAAATATGTTTCCCGGTACAATATGTCTTGGAAATTATATGCTTTCAACTCAGAGCATAATTGGGTACCAGAAACAAATACCAATGCTGCTTTATAACATTTATAACATGTTTTTCACAGGCTGTGGCCTTTTGTCCCGACTCCTCCCCCTCCAGGAGGGCACAACTGTTTCGGAAAAGAGATTAAACCTCAAAAGAATCTGAGAGTAACCTCGGAGTGGCTACGGATTTTTCAGGAAAGCTCTGTCTCCATTGCAGGCTGGATACTGTTACCCTGCACCACATTTGTCACTGAATCTGAAGTGGCTGTGTTTTCACAGACAATTGGGATTTTTTTAAAAAAAGGAAAGATAAAATTTATGGACGTCCCGTGGTCCCCCCAGTACCCAGACAGCGATAATCTGACAATGCTAATCTTTAGTGTTAAGGGTTTAGAAACTACAGACCAGCCCTTTGGGAAACTGAAAACGAAAATATTTAAAAGAAATCAAAGAGCAAATATCAAACAAGCAGTGCCTCTTCCGTCATCTGTGCTGTTGTCTAGTAATCCTCCAAACTTTAGTTTGAGAGATCACTTGAAATTCTGGGAGTCTTTCAGGAGATTATCGGTATCAGTTAAGGCTTTGAAGTAGGGGCTGCTGGCATCTCATTACTGACAGAGATCAAAAACCAAAGCTGGAGTGCAGTCCCGGCTGTAGGGCCTCATTCACACATCACAGCAGCACTCAATTATCAAAGTCTTTACGGGATACCTGCTTAACCACAAATGGCCCTTCCTGCCTCCTGTGGCCTTTCACTCCCTTGTTCTTGCGTCTCTCCCGCTTGTGCTAATTCCCTCTGCTTTTCCTAAATCAAGGAAGTCTTAAAGCTTGTAGTGGCAGTTCTCTTCTAAGTGAATAGTGTATTTTTGACACTTTTGAAAAAAAAAAAGAAAGAAATAAAATTCAGCCTTCCTGGGGTTGAATAGTTTAAGCGGCAAATGTGCTTTGATGGAAAAATGTTTGAGCAACAGGTCACTCTGTGGTTCTCTGGTGCCATGGTGGGGTTAGCCATAGAGTGAAACTGGTTTACTTATGGTCTGAACTTGGCATTGAACAAGCCCAGGAGTACCTAAGCTTGTGAATTTGGACTGCTAATTAGCACAGAATCAGTCTCCTACCCCAAATGCTGTGTCCTGGTGGGAATTTTCCTGGGATAGTAGGAAAAGCAGGGCAGGAAATTTGAGCAGCCATCCTTGATTGCTGCCTAGGTTTTCCAGAAAACTTCCTACCTCTGGGGAGACAATTCGGGGTCAGGTTATCACGGAGTCATGCTGCAGGCTGTTATGAGAAACCTTCCTTTCTGCCTGTGCCTGCTACCTTTTGTGAAAAGTTATTGCTCTTGTACCTAGGTCACATTTACTTAATGAAATGCCAACCTGGAACCCACCAGTGGGCAAGGTGACCCCCTTGGTGGTTACACTATTCTGGGGTAGAAGAGTTTCAATAAAACGGTGGCAACAGAAACTATGATAGGACAACGAGCAGATGAAAGATGAGGGGAAGCTGGGCACGGGAGCTCATGCCTGTAATCCTAGTACGTTGGGAGGCTGAGGCAGGAGGATTGCTTGAGGCTGCTCTGGGCAACATGGCGAGATCCTGTCTCAGACCCCATACCTCCACTATTGAATAAATCATACACCCAACTGTTGAATGCTTCTGGAGAAAGACACTTAACCTCGATCTTCTCAGACCCCGTATCTCCACCACTGAATAAATCACACCCTCAACTACTGGATGCTTCTGGAGAAAGACGCTTCACTACATTTTCATGGCCTTCGACATCAGCTAGGCCTTGTGATCCTTTTACACCTCTTGTTCTCTCTCTCTCAGTCTCAACTTTTGAAACCCTTCCTCTCTTTTTAAGTTCTCTTTTCAAGCTCTCTTTTCACCATCTCTTCCAAAACGCTCATCAATTAACTTGTTTCCTCGTCATTTTGAGGACAAAAGTCTAAGGACAGGAACTGCCCCAAATCCTAATCCCCTTCCTCCCATTGGTAGGTGTCCCACGCTCCATTCATCCTTGTTCCCTTTCCCAAGTCTCAATGGAATGTGTGTCCTTCCTCCTGGCGAAGGCTAACCCCAACCCTCCTGCTCCTTAGGAATCTCAACGTTACCTCTCACCCTCACTCTCCTCCTATACCTTCAGCCTCTCCCATTTAAACGGCCTTCTCACTTGCACGTTCAGATGGCTCCCAGCTGAGAAGAAGCCAACACACCCATCCTTCCACCCTGTGTTTCGCTCCAGCCTCTGCCTTTCAATTCTGAGTTTCTTCTCAGTAAAGATTCGTAAAGAGCTGTCTGATGTCCACATTTCCTAATCTTAATTTTATTTTTATTTTTTGAGATAGAATCTCACTCTATCACCCAGGGCTGGAGTACAGCGGTCTGATCATGGCTCATTCAGCCTCCAACTCCTAGGTTCGAGCAATCCTCCTGCCTTAGCCTCCCAAAGTCCTAGGATTACAGGCATGAGCCCCCGTGCCCAGCTTCCCCTCATCTTTCATTTGCTCATTGTCCTATCACAGTTTTGTTTCTGCTGCCACCATTTAACTGAAACTTTTCTACCCCAGAATAGCAGTGACTATCTTACCATTGAATCCAGTGGCGACTTTATTGGTATTCGCATAACAGCCCTTCCTTCTTGGAAGTCTTTTACTCCCTGGCTTTCTCTGATGTCAAGCTCTCTTCATTTTTCTCTTACCTCTCTAAGTGTTGCCCCAGGAAGTGTCTACCATGTAGCAGGCACTTAATAGACGCTGAACAAAGAAACTGTATTCCTTCTTTTTTCACTTCTATCTCCTTTCCTTTTCTCTTTTCTTTACTATCCTCTGCTGTGCAGAAAGCCCGACAGAAACCTACCCTCTGGTGGGAGGGATTACTGATCCTTATTCTGTTTTGCATGATGTAAACCCAGTGGTCTGATTACCTATAGGAAGCTTAGCCAAGAGAAATAGAGCCCTGGCCCAAGTGCTGACCTGCAATCACGGAACCTTCTAGCAAGAAAGGTAGCCATTGAGAGCAAGTGCTTGAGCTGGGTCCTAGTCTTTCAGGAAGTGAAAAGCTACTTTTGGCCATGTGTTATTAATATAAACTCAAAAGTAGGGGGCCATATCTTTTCCCTTCTCTGAAGTTCCTCAAAGTACTTACTATTTCTGCAAGATGTTTGATGACTGAAAATATTTCCACAAAACCCTTCAACCTGTGACTTTATCTGACAATTCTAAAATGCAACTTCAAGTCTAAACTTGAAGATTTACCACTGAATCCAGTGGCAACTTTATTGGTATTCACATAATATTGGTATTCACCTACATTTTTTGGAAAAGTCATCATTTTCTTTCTATTAACAAAACTTGGATATCAGCAGCAAGAAGGAGACGGGGTAGTTCTGTCCAGTTCCACCTCTCTCTGTACCTTTTCTCTGGCATTTTGGTAGCACTAACATTGCCCACAGTCATGGGGGAAAAGACAGCTCAAATAAGTAAAAATGCATTTGGATTATTGGAGGCCAATATTGTGCCAAGAACTGTACTAAGTACTCTGTATATTTCAGTTCTAATCTTCACACCTATTTTGTGAGATAGCTGTTGTTATTCCTATTTGACAAGTGACAAAACTGAAGATGGACAGGAGCCTTATCCAGGGTCATGTAGGTAGCTCCTGGTGTCGTTGGGGAGCTAAGAGCAGCCCTGCTGGGCTCACAATCAGTGTCTGGCCCCACAAGCCTGCAAATGCTACCCTCATCAAGGTCGGCACTGACCACCATGCTCATGGAGCCACTGGGCAATGCAGTCAGGCACAATCATATTTAACCAGCAGGATACGATGGCTCACACCTGTAATCTCAGTGCTTTAGGACCCCAAGGAGGGACGACTGCTGGAGGTCAAAAGTTCAAGACCAACCTGGGCAACACAGTGAGACCCTATTTCTACAAAAAATTTAAAAAATTAGCTGGCGTGGTGGCATGCACCTGCAGTCCCAGCTACTTAAGGAGGCTGAGGTGGAAGGATGGCTTGAGCCCAGGAATTAGAGGGTGTAGTCAGCTATGATGGTGCCATTACACTCCAGCTTGGGTAACAGAGGGAGATCTCTTTCTCTTTCTCTCTCTCTCTATATGTGTGTGTGTGTGCATGTATGTATGCATACATATGTGTATGTATATATATATAAAATATATACATGTATATGTATTTAACCAGCTGATGCATTTATACTAAACAAGCACAATCTCACCTCCTTGCATTTTCTGTGTTCCTCTGGTGACAATGCTGAAGAACAACAGAAAGAGCTAAATGGAGGGAGAAGAGAACAGGTTTCACTGCAGATGTTCATTCAGCCATTCATCAAAACCACTCATGGAGCTAGGTGCTTGGGAGATTCCAAAATGAGTAAAATCCTACTCCTTCCCTCAGGAAGCTTACCACTTAGAAGAGGAGACAGCCAAGTGTGCAGAATCACAAAAGGATAAGGAGGAAAGTGACAGATGCCAAAGAGAAGTTCAAAGGGCTCTGCCGAGGGGAGCGAGGGACAGTGGGGACCTGGGAAGCAGCTCTGTCATCAAGGCTGGAGACCGAGTGTAGAGCATGGAATGTTCCCTGCCCTCGGCATAACACAGACGCACGCAGCAGCAAAACCACAGCAAGGGGATGGAAATAGTAGAACAAGAAAAAAAAAGGTCAGGAAGAAAAAAATTTTGAGCATGGAGTTAAATAGTTTGAAATATTCCTAAAAAATTCTGTGTGTGTGTGTGTGTGTATGTGCGCATGCACACACACACACACACAGAGGGAAAGAGAGAGCCATAAATGAAAGCAGGAAAGACAGAACACAAAGGTGGAGCTCTGAAGCCATCTGGCCTAGCAGAGACTCCACAGCCCTCCAGTGTTTGACTACCATCAAGGCTATCAAGAATGTGTCACCAGGAGGAAATGGAACCTGGCTTAAGTAGCTCTAAAGCCAGATTTCAGCTGAGATTGCCGGAGGGTGCCTGGAGAAACAGGAGCAAAAGGAGATAATAAGCAAAATGGCTTTGCATTTTTTTCCCCTCCCGTCTCCTATCGCTGAACTGAACAGACAGGTCTTTCTGTGCCAGTGTATACATTTTCCTAGGAGCTCGTGGGGAAGAGTGGGTTTATTAAACGGTGATTGGATCTGAAGTGTATGCAGTTTCTATTGTGAGGTTGTCTGGACAATGAGGGTGAACAAAGAGGATGATAACAGGCATCCGGATACTTGCTGAAGCATGAAGGGGAGCCCAAAATATCCATATTGATTGCACCCCTGTCGGGTTCAAGCCACTTTCTTATGTCAGTGAGTCACTTCTGCTTATTGAACCATAAACCCCAGACAGAGTGCATGCCCCCACGTCGCCAGGGCAGCCCTGTTCCTGCTGCCTAGAGGGATGTTCTAGGGATGGACCCCAGATACCCAGGGCACCGACAGCAGTAAGAGCAAACACATTTGTCACAAGTTTTGAGGGCTTGGTGTGAGGTTTCGAGGATTAATGGAAAAATATGTGATGAAGAGTGTTATTTCCTCAAGAGCTACATTTGAATCTGGAGAAATGTGATTCCTCTAGATCTTTCTAAATTCTTAAGGAATTTGATTCCTTATTAAGGAAAAACTCATTTTAGTCCCTGATAGGTAGAATTTTGGAGAAAAAGGCATAGCGACAACCAATGTATTTGTTGGCTCTAAGTTGGACACAGCAGATCGTGGGCCAGTTCTGAAACTGTCCTTTTGCTGTCTGGCTCTTTACCCAAAGAGAGCAACCATTTTCACTGCTGCATCTGTGTGTGTCAGATGTTTATTGCTCTGAGAGATTCACGCTGCCAAACTATGCCCAGCGTGCCTCTCTAGGGGGAGAATGACTTTGGTTGAACTGTGAGCTGCCTCATGAACAAGGCTGATCTATGAACGCAGAACTGGATCCTCAAAGCCTCTGCTTGAATTGTGGTCAGACTACTGTGAAGGCATCTGGACCCAAGTCCAGTGCCATGCTGAGCATCTGGCATGACCACAGTCCTTTCTGCAACTCTGAAGCGCCTTCAGACTCAATCCTGGTTGCACCTCTCAGACTGAGAGGTGGCTGTCCCTCTCTTCCACAGCACCCAGCTCTTCCATAAAGGCTGAATCAGCACCTTCACCAAGGGTAAGAAGTCAAGGACTGTGCGTGTCAGGGAGGGGAGACAGATTGTTGGAGGAAAAAAGAGAGATGGTGAATACATTTCACCCCAGGCAACACATGAGGCTCTGTGCTTACACAGATAAACCCTTAGTGTTTCAGCCTGCTCCAAGATTAAAACATATCTACATCCAGAACATCCAAATGATACTAGGGCACAGACATCCTGTACTTCAAAGTGCGGGTGTGTGCATGTGTGCATCAATGAGCATAACATTGGGTTAATTTCTGAGCAGTATACAACAATCCATTCAGCAAATAGTTGCCGAGTGTCTACAGAGTTCCAGGCACCACTCTGTGCTATGCAAATATGACAGTAAGCAAAACAAAAATCCTTCTATGAAGGCAGAAGATGGGAATACTCAAGTATAATATTGTATTCGTCATCCCATGATCAGTTCTGTGTCGACAACCAAAACGGGGTGAGGTGTAGACCGCTGAAGGTTGCAGGGTGCTTACAATTTTTGATAGAGTAATTAAGACAGGCATCTGCCAAAGACCTAGTAGAAGGAATGGCTCTTGCCATGCAGCTATCTGGGGAAAGAGCTTTCCAGACATTCACTCCTAATGAAATGCTTTTTAAAATGCACAACAGGCTGGATGCAGTGGCTCATGCCTGTAATCCCAGCACTTTGGGAGGCCTAGGAGGGCAGATCATGAGGTCAAGAGATCGAGATCACCCTGGCCAACATGGTGAAACCCCATCTCTACAAAAAATACAAAAATTAGCTGGGTATGGTGGCATGTACCTGTAATCCCAGCTACTTGGGAGGCCGAGGCAGGAGAATCGTTTGAACCAGGGAGTTGGAGGTTGCAGTGAGCCAAAATTGTGCTACTGCATTCCAGCCTGGTGACATAGCAAGACTCCATCTAAAAAAAAAAAGCACAACAAAATTACGATTTTTTTGGCAGTGACCCCCAGTATGAAGGCCTCCCTTATCTCTTTGAGGTCACAGGATTTTGTGGGAGCACTGAGACAGAGGGGCCGGCCTCTGCCTGGCAGGGCAGATCCACCTGAAAGAAGGAATCTGGAAGTTTCTGAGTGATGAGGGCCATGACAGGGCAATTGTGTGTCCTCAGGCAAAACTGCAAACACAAAAAGCAACCAAATTAAAGGATGGAGGGAGGGAAAGGACCCCCCACAAAACTTTTAGATCCTATTCTTTCCTCCTTGCATTTGATTTGTAATAAAGTTCAATTCAGTTTAGGTATTAGGTGCTATGGTTTGGATGAGGTTTGACCTTGCTAAAACTCACGTTGAAATTTAATCACCAATGTGGCAGTGTTGGGAGGTGGGGCATAGTGGGAGATGTCTGGGTGATGGGATGAGATCTCTCATGAATAGAGTAATGCCACCCCTCCCAACCTACCATGAAGGGAGTGAGTTCTGGCTCCCACAGGAACAGACTAGCTCCTGAGAGAGCAGGTTGTTAAGTCTGGAATACAAAAATTAGCTGGGTGTGGTGGCATGCACCTGTAGTCCCAGCTACTCAGGAAGCTGAGGCAGCAGGATCGCTTGAACCTGGGAGGGAAGGTTGCAGTGAGCTGAGATCGCGCCACTGCACTCCAGCCTGGCGATAGAGCAAGACTCTGTCTCAAAACAAAAAAACAAAACAAAATAAGTCTGGCTTCCTCAGTTACTCTCTGGCATCCTCTCTTGCTGTGTGATTTCTTTGCACATATCCACTCCCCTTCTGCCATGAGTTGAAGCAGCCTGTGGCCCTCTCCAGATGCAGCTGCCCACTCTTGAACCTCCCAGCCACCAGAATTGTAAGCCAAATAAACCTCTTTTCTTTATAAATTACCCAGCCTCAGGCATTCTATCAATGCAAAACAGACTGAGATATAAGGTATTATTAAATATGTGCACAAATAACTACTGGTATCTCAACAAAGGGCGCATCTCTAGGATACTGAAATGCAAAACACAAGAGAACACATCAGTAGCCCAGGTCTTGTCTCCAAATAGAGGCCAATGGAGTTCAGCTTCGAACTTAGAAGACCTCATTTCCTGATACAAAAATATATGGAAGTTTAGTCTCTCTCTCTCTGGCTTTTATAATACCATAAAGAGAGGGAAGAATAACTTCTTTCTGCTTCCAAGGCAGTATTTAGCATAAGAGGAATGATACTCTATACTCTGGGCACCATGACTGATCTCAAATGCCTCTAGGAATCACCCTGATGACCATCAATCAGATGGATGCTGGCAACCTCCAGCTACTCAATGCTAGTGACCCACACACAGTTTCCCTAATGTGAAAACTAATGTGAGTCAGAATCCATGGCCTCTGAAAACCCAGACAAGAGCCCCTTTTCCAGTGGAAGCAATGTTGCTATATAGTCTGAGGTTGCAGAGACTACTAAGGATATTGTATGTGAAGAACTGTGAGGGGTGAAGTTGGAAGGGGATGAAGTTGGAAGGGGGTCTGTGAATAGCTGTGGTACATGGTGCTTCAGGCTGTAGTCCCCACTCACTTTAGCTGTCACTTTAATCATTTACTAACACTTTGTCTCCATTTCCTCATCTATAAAACAGGCTGTGAAAATTAAACCCTACTTTATAAGACTGCAATGAGAATCGAATGAGATAATATCCATAAAGCATTTACAACAGTGCCTGAAATATAGTAAGCACTTAATAATAGCAACTCTTTTTACTATTCCTAGGGAGCAAGAAAGATTTTCACCTCGACTTTTTGGTTTTCTGTGTATTTTCCAGATTTTCTGGAACCAAATCTTAAACTCTGCTAAAGAGTCACTGGCGGATAAAAAAGGAAAACCTTTGCTCTCCCCATGGAAGACAACCTGAGGGAGTTTCTGATCAGGTCATATTTTAGGTATACTTTTCTTTCCCTTCTTCTTTTTATTTCTTTTATTTTGAAAATGAGTCCAGGCATGGTGACTCATGCCTATAATCCTAGCACTTTGGGAGGCAGAGGTGGGCAGACCACCTGAGTTCAGGAGTTCAAGACCAACCTGGTCAACATGGTGAAGCCCTATCTCTACTAAAAATACAAAAATTAGCTGGGTGTGATGGTTGGCACCTGTAATCCCAATACTCAGGAGGCTGAGGCAGAATTGCTTGAACCTGGAAGGCAGAGGTTGCAGTGAGCCAAGATCATGCCACTGCACTCAGCCTGGGTGACAGAGTGAGACTCTGTCTCAAAAAAACAAAACAATAAAAATGAGGAGGGGGTGGAAATTGTAATTCTATACATATTTTAAAGACTACCAAAATTTAGCAATGTTATCTTGTTGAGTTACTTGTTAGATAAACTTTATTGTATATTTTAAGGTATATAATATGATGGTTTACACATACATAACAGAGAGAGAGAGAGTAAATGGTTACTGTAGTGAAAGAAATTAACATATCCAGTATCTCACATGGTTACACATTTCCTTTCACTGTGGCAACAGCAGCTATAATCTATTTAGCAAGAATCCTGAATGCAGCACACCATTAACTATAGTCCTCATGTTGAACATTAGATCTTTCAATCTGTCTATCCTATGTACCTGCTATTTTGTATACTTTGACCTACATCTTCTCATTCCCCACTCTGGCCATGGTATAGTCAACTTTACTTTAGATTTACCCACTTAATTCTGCCTGGATTTCTAATTTTCTTTCTCATCCTCACTTCTGCATTTTCTATTCTGTGTTTCATGCTGTATATTTTCTTCTGGTTTAACTTTCATTTCACTGATACTTTCTTCAGCTCTATCTACACTGCTCTTATCCCTATCCATTAAAGCTCATAATTTTGCTTTCATAGTTTTCAGTTCTGGAATTTCTATTTGATTCCTTTTTAAATCTCCTATTTCATGTTTTATACATTCCAATTATCTTTCAAAATTTTTAATCTTTTTAAAAACTCCCTTGAACATAGTAAGCATAGTTATCTTGAAGAATGTATCTGAAATTCTTTTTTTTGTCTTAAAACAATGAACACATATTCATGTGCAGTTCTGGAGACTAAAGTCTGAAATCAGGATTTCAACAGGGCTATTCATTCTCTTTCTCAAGCTCTAGAAGAGAATTCTTATTTTATAATAATTCTGGGCCGGGCGCGGTGGCTCACGCCTGTAATCCCAGCACTTTGGGAGGCCGAGGCGGGTGGATCACGAGGTCAAGAGATCGAGACCATCCTGGTCAACACTGTGAAACCCCGTCTCTACTAAAAATACAAAAAATTAGCTGGGCATGGTGGTGCATGCCTGTAATCCCAGCTACTCAGGAGGCTGAGGCAGGAGAATTGCTTGAACCCAGGAGGCGGAGGTTGCGGTGAGCCGAGATTGCGCCATTGCACTCCAGCCTGGGTAACAAAAGCGAAACTCCGTCTCAAAATAATAATAATAATAATAATAATAATAATAATAATAATTCTGTCACCTGGAGTCTCTATGTGTTTATGTTCATTTTCCTTTTTTTGGTGTGGTTCTTATTATGTTGTTTTGTCTCTTTTTGTGCCTGGATATCTTTTAATTTTGTACTGTAAACTGTATTTGTAAAACTGTTTGTAGAAGTTATATGAGAACTTTGTCTCCAGATAAGTTTGTTTTCTTCTTCCAGGCACCTCAGTGCACTTAGTCCTTTTGAATCACCTGAATCCAGTTTTAGGGACTGGAATTTTTTGTGTCACCCTACTTGAAACTGAGCAGAAATCTATTTGAGGAATGACTTTTTTTTTTTTCTCCTACTGTTCATCCTTTCTGGGCCTTAATTAAAGATCCAAGGGTTCACCAGAGTGTTCCACACTTCGTGAGACTGGAACACCTATTTTTGTCCTCCCAGACCCATGAGGCTTCTGTCTTATTCATGATTTGGCTTAATCAAATCTTATCTTGGTTAGCTTTTTTATACCTTCAAGGAGATTTAAAAAATAATTTCCCCTGATTTTCTGATTGTCTTTAGCAAGAGAACTTGTCCAAATTAGCCCAAGAGTAATATAATTATCAAACTTTCCACTGAGATGTTTTTTATGAGGCTCTGTAAATGGTATAAGTGAAAGATCTATATAGAATTATTGTCCTTGGTGCTAATACACAGTATAAATTTGGGTAAATAACCTCAGCTTTCTGGAATGGCATTCTTCTTCTACATCAGGAAATTCAATGATTTCTTGGCTCAGGACTTTCCAAAGAGAAAAATATAATACATTGAAAACAGAGTTATTTAAATCATGGGAGTTTATTTATAACTTTAAAAATTGTATTTAATTTTTTAAATAGAGATGGGGCCTCACTACATTGCCTAAGCTGGTCTCAAACTCCTGAGCTCAAGCAATCCTCCTTCCTCAGTCTCCCAAAGTGTTAGTATGACAGGTGTGAGCCATTGCATCCAGTCTAAACTCATGGAAGTTTAAATTGACTACAAGTGACAAACATGCCTGCAGTATGCCTTCCTCTAATTCCAGTATGTTTGTCAAGAAAATGTGTTCTGAGATTCAAGGCAGTGCTGATCACAACAGTCATGTACCTGAGGACGGAGAAGCCCACCCATGTCATCAGGGTCCATGCCAGAGGTAGGAACCACACTAGCTTTTTAGAAGAGAGAATTTAATGGAAGCAATCATTAGCCAGGTATTGAGGAATTCTAAAGGCAAAAAGGGAATAGGAAGGTATCAACTACTTCGTGGCAGCTAGGGCCCCTAAAGCTGGAAGATCAAAGAAAAGAATATGAAATGGCCAAAACATAGAAGTTTGGAAGAAGATCCTATGGAGCGAAAATTTAGACCTGTGAGGAGGGGGCCATGCTGGTGCCTCGGGAACTTTGAGGAGGGGCTCCAGGGGCTCACACTGAGCCTCCGAGGACAGTCCCTGTCAACTGCTGCTTAGAAGGCACCATAAAGCTTGTTCTGGGAGTGCTGGAAAAGCTGCCGACTAGAATCAGTGGCTGCTACTGGAACAAACTGTTACTGCCCAGAGAAAGACGCAAACAGGAAGCAGCTCTTCTCTTCTCCCTCATCCAGCCTCACAGCTCTTCTCTATCGCCCCCCAATGGCAGAGCCTCACACAGAGTCAGCTGGCAAAGGATAAACGCCACCCAGCCTCAGAAAGCCGATGACAATAGGATGGATTTAGACCCGATTGCTTATGTGTTAATAACCAGTACACCATGTTTACCATCTTCACTGGGGTCTAGTTTATTTTGTCATGCTGTCACTATGGATTATTGGAGTTTTAGGATAATGAGCTGTGTTTATGCCCCAGAAATTTATATTATTTTGTCTATATAAGAAATGTCAGGCCTGGCTCAGGGGCTCACACCTGTAATCTCAACTTTGGGAGGCCAAGGTTGGTGGATCACCTGAGGTCAGGAGTTCGAGACCAGCCTGGCCAACATGGTGAGACCCCATCTCTACTAAAAATACAAAAAATAGTCACGCATGGTGGCATATGCCTGTAATCCCTGCTGCTCAGGAGGCTGAGGCAGGAGAATGGCCTGAACCCAGGAGGTGGAGATTGCAGTGAGCAGAGATTGCGCCATTGCACTCCAGCCTGGGCAACAGAGCGAGACTCTGTCTTAAAAAAAAAGAAAGAAAAAGAAGGCCAGGCGCAGTGGCTCACACCTGTAATCCTAGCACTTTGGGAAGCCGAGGCGGGCACATCATGAGGTCAAGAGACTGGGACCATCCTGGCCAACATGGTGAAACCCCATCTCTACTAAAAAATACAAAAATTAGCTGGGCGTGGTGGTGCATGCCTGTAGTCCCAGCTACTTGGGAGGGTGAGGCAGGTGCACTGCTTGAACCCGGAAGGCAGAGGTTGCAGTGAGCCGAGATTGGGCCACTGCACTCTAGCCTGGCGCCTGGCAACAGAGCGAAACTCTGTCTCAAAAAAAAAAAAAAGAAAAGAAAAGAAAAAGAAATGTGAGTACGGTACTATCTAGCAAAAGAAAGTGGATCTGCAGAGGGATCACTGAAAAAGACAGCCACTTTAAGAAGCAAAGGCTTATTTTTTCTGTTCTCCTTTTCAACGTATCTGTATTTTATTCTTTGAAGAAATAACCTTAACTTAGGTTGTCCAATGACTTTCATTCCATTGCCTTGTAATGTACCACCAGACAAGAGTTTTTGCCTCACATTCCAACACCCGCAACCTCTGAAACATCAGCTCACTCTCCTGAGGCCCTGGGGCTTTCCATGACTCATGCTCTAACATGAGTCCCTATCTAAATACAGGCAGACTCTGAGGGAGCCTTTCCTAGGCGACCTGTGATTAATCTAGGTAATCATAAACAAATAAGATTTCTTCAGCTTCAGTTCTCTGAAGTTATCTCTCCCTTTCTTTCTTTGCCACTGTGGAAGGATTGGCTCAAATAGTGTCAAAGATCAGATTTCATTATGGCAAACTACAATGTTGTCTAAATTCCTCTTCTTCTTAAATTAGTATTATTTTTAGATATTGGGATCTCACTATGTTGCCCAGGTTGGTCTTAAACTCCTGAGTTCAAGCCATCCTCCAGCTTCAGACGCTTAAGTAGCTGGGATTTCAGATGTGTGCCACCATGCCTGGATAGATGACTTTTTTTATTGTGGAATATGTTATACCAAGTAATATTTGTTGTTAATTAAGCATTTGATTTATTTTAGAAATCCTTCTGTTACCTTGAGACCCAGTGTAACTGTTTGTTTCATAACAATAAAGGAGTTGTTCATGCATAGTGGAGTGCTCACAATTATTCAAAACCAGCCAAAGGGACAGAGGCCCTACTGCAGAAATTTACACTTAAAATAATCAGCACAGGTACTAACATCCATGGATATAAACATACTTTCAGCCAGGCACAGTGGCTCAAGCCTGTAATCCCCGTACTTTGGGTGGCCAGGGTGGGAGTATCGCTTGAGCCCAAGAGTTTGAGAACATCCTGGGCAACACAGGAAGACCCTGTCTCTAGGAAATAAAAAATATATATATATATAAAATAACTGGGCATGGAGGTGTGCACCTGTGGCCCCAGCTACTTGGGAGGCTGACGTGGGAAGACTGCTTGGGCCGAGGAGGTGGAGGCTGCAGTGAGCCATGATGGCACAACTGTACTACAGCCTGGGTGACAGAGTGAAACCTTCAAAAAAACAAAACCCAAAACATAATTTCCTATTTGCCAATATGAAGCAACCAATCATAAGCCAATACAAAAGCAGAAGCATTTTATAAATGAAGTGCAGACTTTGCTGTTAGGGAGAGTGATTATAAGGAGAACTTCAAGGCAAGAAATACTTCATACCAGCAGTTGCCTTCTTCAGTTGCAAACAACAGAAACCATCTGCAGTGAGTTTAAGTAAAAGAAATGTATTAAAAAATACTTAACCACTCACAGATTCCCTGGAAGAGCCAGAAAAACAGCCTTAGAATCAATGGATCTAGGAAGAATACTCAGATCACAGTGGCCTAGTAGAGGGCACAGATACTGAAAAATGCCTTCTGATGCTGAGTTCTGGCCTCTGCTCTTGGAAACACCATTAATTCTGTCTCTGGAATGGCAAGGGTATCTGCTTGCACCATGGGTTCTGGACACATTTGCTTCAGATACAGTCTTGTGGGGCTGCATCTGGTTGACTAGGTATGGACTACATCCCCTGAACCCTCGCTGCCAATGAGACTGAAAAGAATGTTTCTCTGCAAGGGAGAAAGGGCAAGTCTGGAAGGCGCTGACTTGAAAGATAGGGAATTCGAAACACAGAGAGAGTGTTTAAAGTTGCTGGCTAGCCAAAAAGAATGGAAAATGTCGAAGTCATTTCTCAAAGCATGGTGCTTATCATCTGCATCATAATATATTAGGATGCTGAAGAAAAATGCAGATTTCTGGGCTTTATCCTCAAATCTTCCTCTTCTTATTTTTTGAGAGAGTGTCTTACTCTGTCACCCAGGCTGGAGTGCAGTAGTGCAATCATGGCTC
Organism: Aotus nancymaae; assembly: GCF_030222135.1. Lineage (NCBI taxonomy): Eukaryota > Metazoa > Chordata > Mammalia > Primates > Aotidae > Aotus > Aotus nancymaae. The sequence continues at coordinate 6,418,578 of NW_026988492.1, read as the reverse complement.
GCTATAGCCTCAAACTCCCTGGCTCAAGAAATCCTCCCTCCTCAGCCTCCTGAGTAGCTATGACTACAGGCACACAATACCACATCCAGCTAATTTAAAAACAATTTTTGCAGAGATGGGGCCTTGCTATGTTGCCTACGCTAGTCTTGAACTCCTGGCCTCAAACAATCCTTCTACCTTAGCCTCACAAAGCGCTGGGATTATAGGTGTGAGCCATTGCATCTGGTCAACCCTCAAATCTTATGAATTAAAATTTCTACATTGAAAATAGCAACCTACATTCTGCTCCCAAGCAGCCTCCTTGGGTGATTGTCATGTGTACCAAAAAGTGAGAACACTCTTGCGCAGTTTTGTTTTGTGTCTTATTTATTTAGAGACACCCAAGCTGGGCTCTAGCTCCTGGGCTCAAGAAATCCTCCTGCCTTGCTCTCCCAAAGTGCTGGGACTACAGGTATGAGCCACTGTGCCTGTCATCCTGCACAGTTTTTATTTTCAAAAGGACTTTTTAAATTTTTATTTTATTTACTTTTGGAATTGAAAGGAAGATAGCTATACCTTTCTCAGTCAGAGATAAAAATCTCTGTAACTCTCAGTAAGAAAGCCCTCTGCTTTGGACTAGAGAAATGGTAACTGTCTGCTCTTCTCTTCACAGGAGAAGCATCAAAGGAAAAGTGAGTATTAGGGTGTAATTAGCCTAGACTCTGAAGTGAGATGACTTGAGTTTGAATATACGCTACCTCAATTAGCAGTGTGTTGTAGATTGTATTTTTCAAAAAAAGGCCACAGCAGTATTTCCAATTCTGCAGGCTCTTCTAGAATCTTCTAGAACCTTGCCTCTCTCCCAACAAGAAATTGAGACAATTTTTTCTCTCTTTGCATCTAGGCTGGCTTTTGTGACAGCTTCTACCAATTTGTGACTTCTGAGTCTAGCTCATAAAAGTGCTACACACTACTACCTGGTCCTCTGAGAAGACTCCCTCTGGGAATTCAGCCTCCACACTGTGAGGAAGTCCAATTTGCCGCAGAGAAGAAGCTGACACAGAAAGAACTGAGGTCCCCACCTCACAGGAGATCAGAAGCCAATTTACAGGCCATGTCAGTCATCTTGAAAGTGGGTCCTCCAGGCCCCAGATGAGCTGCTCCTCTTGATACCACGGAGAGCAGGGACAAGTCATTCCTGTGGATCTTTGCCAAAATTGTAGATTAGTGAGAAAAAGAAACAATTGCCATTGTTTGAAGCCACTAAATATGGGTGGTTTGGGTGGTTTGTTATGTAGCAATAGATGACTGCTAAGGAGATGAATCAGTTAACTTCTTTGTGCCTCAGTTTCTCTGTGTGTAATATTGGGAAAACAATTAAATCCACCTTATGGAGTTTTAATGAGAATTAAACATGTTTTGATATGTAAGTACTTAGAAAAATGGCCTGACTGGCCAGGCAAAGTGGTCCAATGCCTGAAATCCCAATACTTTGAGAGGCTGAGGTGGGAGGCTTGCTTGAAGCCACGAGTTCAAGACCAGCCTGGGTAACATAGTAAGACCTCATCTTCACAAAAAATAAAATTAAGAAAATTAGCCAGGTGTGGCATTTTTTCATATAGAGGAGGTTGAGGTAAAAGGGTTGGGTGAGTCCAGGAGTTTGAGGCTCCAGTAAGCCTTATTTGCACCACTGCACTCCAGCCTGGGAGATCAAATGTGACTCTTTCTTTAAAAAAAAAAAAAAAAAAAGCCTGACTCTTATAATAAGTGTCATTTCAAGAAAAGAGGTAAGGGTGGATGAAAAGAAGATCAGAACAATGTAAACAGACAATCCAGAACTCCTTTAGACTTGTAGGAGTAAAATTGTGTTAATTTCACATATCTGAGGTGGGGTGGGACGATTTAAATTGGTAACCACTGAAATGATAACTTTTTAAAAATATAAAATGAGTTGTACTACTTTTAATTCTAACTATAATTTAAGCCAGACTAATGTCAATAATATCTGTTTAATTATAATGCATCATTTATTCTTAGTCTGTGAATCATTTATTCCTGTCGTTGCTGAGTTAGGACTCAGAGGCTAAATACCTGGTCTGTTTTAAATTTCCCTTTCCCTTAATGAGTGACCTTAGCCAATTACCTCAGTTCTCTCCAAAGACCTAGAAGTTTCCAAATAAACATTTGGAAAATAAATAAAACTGACAGATATGATACAAATGTTGGTTCTTCCTGTTATTCCAGCACATGGTTGTTTACCAGGCAAATGATCTGTTGGAAATAACAGAATGGAGAGTCAGAAAATATGACACTGAAGCTCAAATCTGATAAAAACCTCCTTGGGCACTAACATGCCACGAGGATAAGGAGACAGGAGGTGAACCTTTGCTCAAGGAGGCATTGGGCAGCATAAAAGGCATCTAGAGGGCAGACGACCATCCCAGGGCCACAGGCACATGAACCTCCATCATCCAGCAGTCTTTGCTAGGACAGGACGATGGTCTAGTAAGACGAGTCCTTTGTATTTTCCACATATCTTCAAATATCTCAAGCCATTGTATTCACTATCTATGCTGCATAAAAAATTTGCCCCAAAACTCTTTTGGAAAGTTTTCTTTCTTTCTTTCTTTCCTTCTTTCTTTCTTCCTTTCTTTCTCTTTCTCTTTCTTTCATTCTTTCCCTCCCTCCCTCTCTCTCTCTCTCTTTCCTTTCTTTCTTTGTTTTTGATACAGGGTCTTGCTCTGTTGCTCAGGCTGGAGTGCAGTGGCACAATCATAGCTCACTGCAGTCTCAATCTCCCAAGCTCAAATGATCCCCTAAGAAGCTGGTGCTATAGGCAGGTGCCAGCACACCCAGTTAATTTTTTAAATTTTTAATAGAGATTAGGTCTCTCTGTGCTTCCCAGACTGGTCTTCAACTTCAGGGCTCAAGCAATTCTCCTGCCTCAGCCTCTCAAAGTGCTGGAATTACAGGTGTGAGCCATTGTGCCTGGCCCCTAAGTTTAAAACAACAACAACAACAAAAAAAAAACAAACAAAAAAAAAACAGGGCAGGGCATGGTGGCTCAAGCCTGTAATCCCAGCATCCCAGCACTTTGGGAGGCTGAGGCAGGCAGATCACCTGAGGTCAGTAGTTCAAGACCAGCCTGGCCAACATGGTGAAACCTCATCTCTACTAAAAATACAATAATTAGCCAGGCACGGTGGTGGCACTTGTAATCCCAGCTACTCGGGAGGCTGAGGCAGGAGAATCGTTCTGAACCCAGGAGGCAGAGGTTGCAGTGAGCTGAGATCGTGCCACTGCACTCCAGCCCGGCGATAGAACGAGACTTTGTCTCAAAAAGAAAATAATAAAATAAAATAAAATAAAATAAAGTTTTTTCCCATCATATTATTGTCATGTATGCAGTTTAATACTCTACTTCTTCACCTTTTTCTGGGGATAACTTTAAAACAAGTAGCCATATACAAGTCGTCTGTGAATACATTCGCGCTGTTTAGGAAAACTGCATCTAAACAGTCCCCTGGGGACTAGCAGCAGGAGGAGTGCCTGGGGTCCTGGTGGAAATGCAAAATTGCAGGTTCCACTCCAGACCCACTGACTCAGAATCTGCATTTTGACAAGGTTCTCTGGTGGTTAGTATGCATGGTAAAGTTGACAAGCTCCCTTCTAGGACTCTCATTGAAGAGCTGAGAATCACTTGTTTTTCTGAAAGTTATACATGCATCCAGCATATGAGAATAACAAAATGAGATGTTTAATTACAATGAATTATTTATTCATTGGAAATCATGGCCAGTCTTGCAGCTTGACATGGTGAGTATTTAAGAATTTGGAGATCCTTCTTTCTCTGTGTCTCCCTGTCTCTGTCTCTCTCTCTCAATCTGTCTCTCCCTCTGTCTTCCTCCCTCTCTCTCTTTTTCCTGCTCTCTTTCTCTCTTTCCACCTTTTTCTCTCTGTCTCTTTCACCTACATTGACTTTATCGTTTTATTTTTCTATGGAAATGTTGAAACAATTGAGACTTGTTTTTGTTTTTCCCCATCACTTGGAGCTGACCCCTTTCATCTTCGATTCAGCCAATTTCCTTCAAAGCTAAATATTAAACAGATCTGTCTTCTGACAGCTGACCCTAAATAGGGACGAGCAATGGTCCTCGCCCCAGGGGTGGAGAACTGAGCCGACAAAGGTAGAGGAGAGACAGGATGGAGCCAGTTCCTGTCCCCCAGGGAAGCCCAAAAGTTGTGGCTAAGCTGACACACAGCCGAACAGCCAACAACCAAACAACCGATAGCTTCTGGAAGGCATTCCTGCAGAAATTCCTCTTTTGCCAGAGGGTGAAAGGGTTGCTAATTGATTTTGTCTGCTTTTCAGATGGACTTACAGACACACAAGAGTTTTAATTCTAACAGAGAGGTAACAGTTTTAGATACTGTACTGGAGGAAAGTTTGCTGTGTCTCTCATGTGACCTAGAGTTGCATACAGGTATTTTTTGTTTCATCAACTTGTTATCCTGTTAAGCGAATAACAGCAGTAAATCCAATTAAGTAAACCCTGTTCTAAAGAACTTATGTTTCATAAACATATTATTTATTCATAGCAAAGGAATAAAGGAAAGCTAACTCTTCCCAAATGCCTTGAGAATTGATGGTCCCGACTCACTGAAGAGATGGGGGAAGATTGTAGTCTTGTGATCTCTGGCCAAGAGATAGATGCCACCTAGTGTCTCCTTTACTGTTTCTGGGGCTTGTATCTCTCAGCACAATGTGCTATTGATCTCAAGTCTGATATGCTGTATGTCAACATATGAAAACAGGGACGAGAGGAGACAGGTAAGTGTGAAAGGAAAACATCTTGGGCTCTCAAATCACTGAGCTAAAAGGAAAATTCCAGCTGGAAACTGCCCAAGGCAAACCTGCCTCCCATTCTACTCGAAGTCATCCCTCTGCTCACTGGGACGGATGCGTATTTTCTGATTGCCTCCTTTGGAAATGCTTATCAGAAACTCAAACGAATGCAGCCATTTGTCTCTCACCTAACTGTGAGAAAGCCCCCTCCTTGCTCGATTTGTCCCGCCTTTCTGGACAGAATCAATGCACTTCCTACATATATTGATTAATGTTTCACATCTCACTAAAATGTGTAAAACCAAACTTCGCTCTGACCACCTTGGGCACACGTCATGAGGACTTCCTGAGGCTGTGTCAGCAGCGCAGTTCCTCAACCTTGGCAAAATAAACTTTTTCTTTCTTTCTTTCTTTTTCTTTTTTTTTTTTTGACAGAATCTTGCTCTGTCACCCAGGTTGGAGTGCAGTGATGTGATTTTGGCTCACTGCAACCTCCACCTCCTGGGTTCAAGCGATTCTCCTGCCTCAGCCTCCCCAGTAAGGGATTACAGGTGCATGCCACCACACCTGGCTAATTTTTGTATTTTTAGTCGAAACAAGATTTCACCATGTTGGCCAGGCTGGTCTCAAGCTCCTGACCTCAGGTGATCCACCCACCTCTGCTTCCCAAAGTGCTGGGATTACAGGTGTGAGCCACTGCGCCTGCCACAAAATAAACTTTCTAAATTAACTGGAGACCTGTCTCAAATTTTCAAAGTTCACAGAGGGAAAAAAGAGAAGTGACCTTTTCATATCCATAGAGAGAGAGCTCTGTAATGTTATGCAAAATGGCAGAAATGCCACTTTGTGAAAAGAGACAATTGTTTTAACAGACACAAAAAGGTCTTCTAGTCATTGTGAATGACCAGAGTTTTTAAGAGAAAAAAGTCACAAAAGTCAGAAAGTCTGCCTATAATCCTGAATCAAAAAATAGAGTCAGAATAAATAGTTGGTCAGGACGTATTTGCTTACATAAAAGGAAAACTGAAAAACCTAGGAATCTGGTTCACAAAGTCTTCTTAAGCCCTGTGATTTCAGTTTTGTTCTTCCTTTCTTGTTATTCTGGATTAGAGTGTTATTCTTGTGATTTTTGAAAAATGAAAAATATGGGCTTATACTCTTGCCTAATACATGATTTCTGGAAATAAGAGGTGAAAAAGTGAGTTCATTTCTTCTTCAGCCCAACCCGAACCATGTGTGAGCTAAGGAATTCTTTATTTTATATTTATTCATTTTTAAGAGACGCACTTTGCTCTGTTGCCAAGGCTGGAATGTAGTAGAGCTCACTGCAACCTCGACCTCCTGGGCTTGAGTGATCCTCATGCCCTAGCCTCCTGAGTAGCTGGGACTATAGGTGTGCACCATCATACCTGGTTAAATTTTTTTTGTTTGTGTTTTGCAGAGACAGAGTCTGGCTACATTGACCAAGCTGGTCCCAAACTCCCAGCCTCAAATGATCCTCCCACTTTGGCCTCCCAAAATGGTTACAGATAGCCACAATTCCTGGCCAGGAATTCTTAATATGTTTGTAACGTAAAGAAAAAATTAGGGATATATTGGATTTTGTTGTTATAGTTTGGTTTTTAATTTAAGCTATACCGTAGAGTTGTGTGGACACTATGAAATCTAGGACCATTACTATGTATTTAACAGAGTAAGTGTTCTAATGGGGCAGTGGAGAGTAGTATTAATAGCTGTGAGTATAAGGTCTGACCACGCCGTGTACGGCATAGTGACCCCTGGTGACCTGCACGTACACCTCTGGAGGGACTTCTGGAATTAGAAACCTGAAGTGGCTGGAAGATCATGAAAAGCAGAAGAACTATCAACCCCTGTGGCACCTAACTAACCTAAGGCATTCTTCTATTATTTTTTCTTAATCTGGCCTCCGATGACAAGGCCATTGGACTTTGTAACCGACCTTGGCCAACCTCGTGACTCCACACCATATAACCCCCTCCCAGCTTGCAAAAACTGCCTTAAACTGGAACTTCTGTAACTTCCCATTGCCCACCCCAAACCTATAAAACCAACTCCTATCCCACTGCCCTTTGCTGACTTTCTTTTCAGACTCAGCCTGCCAGCACCCTAGTGAATAGACAGCCATATTACTCACACAAAGCCTATTTGGCTGGGGTCTCTTCATTCAGAGCGTGTGCGTTTTAACAGTTTTAATATTTCTGGAAAAATCTGACAATAAGTTCATTGGGTGAGTAGCAAAATCATAACCTCAGAGAGAAATTTCTGAAACAGAAGGGCATACTATCTTTCAGAGAATTAACTTCATTCAGAGCTTCCATTTACATTCTTCTTATTTTTCTACTTTGCCTTTACATTTTTTTTTTGTAATTTACATATTCCTATACAATCCTAAAATCTTTCTGAAACAAGCGAGATTATAAATTTGTTATTTTGATAATTGTTAGAAATTAATTTTTATCTATTTTTTAAAACACAAAGTTATCCTTGTGACGATTGGCATTATAACTGATATTAAAAAGCAAGGGCTCCTCCTATTGATACTGCAACGCAATGCAGTGTGTGAATTCCAGGTGCATTTGTTGTCTTTGTTGTGTGACAAGTTCATTATCCTGTAAACACACACTGGAAATCTGTTGAATCCAGGCATCAGTAATGGAGATGTGTGTTTTAGGGAAACTGCAATAACTCCTTCAGGCCACTAGGGGCCATTTGACTAAATTCTCTTCCCAGTTCAAAGGAAAGGTCCCCAGTGCTGGACTCCCAGGCAGCAAAAAGAAGGACCTCCTCCCACCCTAAAGTGGGATATTCTAAGGGTAGAATCAGGCTCATCATACTCAATAAATCAGTATTTCTCTGATTCTATGATTTTTTGAAACCTCTTTAAAAGGAAAAATAAATGTGGGTTCCTCAATGCTGACATGGGACTGGATTACTGTACCATACAGATTCACGTACAAAATGACTGCTCTGACCATAATAAGAAAGTTGATGTCCCTTCACTATTACCTGCCATGGTCAGATATTGCCTGCCTACTCTTTATCCCAAAAAAAGAAACGGGGCTAATGTCACTACCACCCACTTCCGTCAAATCCTCCTTCCAAAATGCAATTTGTCCTGTTATGTAAGATGAGAAGAATTGTCCCACTTGTTTGAAAAAAAGTTGTTTTTTGTTTGTTTGTTTGTTTTTTCCAGACAGAGTCTCACTCTGTCGCCTGGAGTGGAGTGGTGCAATCTCAGCTCACCGCAACCTCCACCTCCCAGGATTGAACGATTCTCCTGCCTCAGACTCCTGAGTAGCTGGGATTACACGCATGCGCCACCACACCTAGCTAACTTTTCTATTTTTAGTAGAGACGGGATTTCACCATGTTGGCCAGGCTGGTCTAGAATTCCTGACCTAAGGTGATCCACACGCCTCGGCCTCCCAAAGTGCTGGGATTACACGTGTGAACCAGTGCACCCAGCTGAGAAAGGTGCTCTTTTCTTTGTCCTTCCCTGCCTCTGTTCGCTTCCTAAATGGCACCATTTCTGCCCAGGTACACCAAACATCATTGTCTCTTTGAAGGTAATTCAGGAGATTGTATAAGATGTCATTAAGTTTTATTACAATTGCACACAAGGACAGGCTATTGGACACAACCATCTAAGTACATATGTCCTAGATGCTTAGGTGGCCGTGCAGCACAGTTCAGAGTCAGGCCAAAGCTCAGCTGACTATAGGAAGGCCTCACCTTCCTTTTGATGCGGTTACAAGATAGTTCATTTGCAATCTTGCAGAAATAGCTTTGAAGAAAAGCACTGTAAGCTGTGTGGTTGTAATTGGATTTAAGTACTGTTGAATATAATATAAAAGTGACGCACCCTCCTAATAATTAAAGTTGTCATCTCCAGGTTTTATTCAACATTTGAATCATGCTCAAACTTGCAGACTTGACTTAAAGCTTAGATGCTTCATCTCCAAAAGAAGCTGGCCATGGAGTATAACAGGAAATCTAGTAAGCAATCTGGAGTTTTCCTCTAGAAAGTGCTGTGGTCTCAAAATGCAGTCCTGGTATCTGGACACAATGCCACAAAGGGTGAGTGCTAAAAAGAAAAGATTTTAGGATTGAGGGACATGGCTCCTTCTTCTAATGTACACTGTGTTGGGATAATGGGGTGATCCAGGTTGGAGTCTTTCTGTGGTTTTAGTTTGCTTATCCTGGTATCTGGAGTTGAGAGGAAACCAAGTTTGAGATTTAGGATGTGGACAGGAGGCAGGAGTTTTGCCTATAAATTACAACAGAGTCTGAACTCGAAGGGACTGCCAAGAAGACAAAGTGGTCACAATTGGCTTAGGCCCGAAGCCAGGGCCCCTGCAGAGCCGGAGCTCAGCTGGGGCCTCCTCCCAGGGACACTGCAGCTCTGCCTGTGCTTGGATGAGAGACAAGCTCTGTGCTGCTTCCTCCAAATCATGAAAACAAGTGGGCTGGACCAGGATGGAATAAATGAAGCTGAGGATGAAAGACATTTTTAAGACGGACATGAATTAGAGGGCTGTGGCGATCTGATTTTGTCTTTCGCATTCCTCTGCCTTCTCCTTTCAGCAGTGAGGCCAAAGTGGATGGTCAAGCCACTGGGACTTGTATGAGAGCCTCTGCAGACAGAAGGATGGCGAAGATTTAGAAACTGTGGAGTGGACTCATGCTCAGGAGAGCCATTAAGCTGGGGCCTTGTCTGCAGGTTCTTCATTCACGCTGAGAAAGTTTGTCCTTACTGCCACCCGTAATTTTCCTGGAGAACTGAGAATAAGAAAACCAAGGGGACACCCATAGAGTCCATAGGTTCCTAGGTTACTTCTACATGCTCCCCTTCTCCTCCCAGAAGCCCGAGATGTCAGATTCCTCAAGATTCCTTTGACTCACCCTAAACTGCTCAGGGCAAGAACATCAGTCCGTTTGTCTCTTGAGACAGTCTCTGGCGTGTTTATGAAAAGATCACTGGAGACCTAGTTTCACAATCAACAATGTACCTAAAAATAGAAAAAAAATCTGTTCCAGGATAATTTTGCCTCTGAACAGCAAGATCAACAAAAGATGCCTTCAGGGAACGAGTGATGCTGCACTGAAGTCTAATGAGACTCCCAGCCGCCTCTCAGAGTAAGGGGAGGGGTAGCTCCTTCATGCTCCTCTTCCCATCAGCTCTTACTGACTGGCAGCACAGATGAAGCTGTGCACAGTAAATGCTGACTGTGAACCATTCTGACCCCATCACCTGGGGCTAGGTGGCACTATTCAAGAACCATCTCTGCTCAAGACAAGGCTGGGGTCTAATTGGTTGGAAAGCTTCATATGAAACCCAGAATGCTAGTTGCCAAGGCTCTCTTCCCCTAAATTTTTAAATCCCTAGGTAATTCCCTGGAAATGTAATACGGATGTTCCTGACTCATGTATATTTAAACCTATCCCACTGCTGTTTCCAGAAGACATTTGATGGATATTCTGGGCGAGTGTTTTGTCTTGATCCAATCAAGGAATCCCATTAATTAGTCTCACAAAAGTCCACCTGGACTGCTGTAAAATCTAATTCTGTCTTGTGTTTGCTAACTTTTTTTTCCTTTTTTTTTTTTTTTTTTTTTTACTGGCCTTGTTAAATAGTCAAAGAAAACAAGAGAAAGACTCTAACATAACATAGAGCAACACGGACCTTACTACGATGAAGCTTCCTTTCTCTGGCCTGGCAAACTGGGACCCCATCAATAAGTCGTGCCAAAATATGGAGTTTCCTGCAAGTCAGCTTAGGAAAGGGAGTAGAAGAGAATAAAGCAGAAATCAATATCTATTCCTAGGTTCTTACTGCATTGTAGGAAGCACTTTGTTTTATTTGTCTGTTTGTTTGTTTTGAGACAGAATCTCACTCTGTCACCCAGGCTGGAGTGCAGTGAAGCAATCTCGGGTCACTGCAACCTCCACCTCCCAGGTTCAAGCGATTCTTGAGCCTCAGCCTCCCGAGTAGCTGGGATTACAGGTGCCCACCACCATACCCGGCTAATTTTTTGTATTTTTAGTAGAGATGGGGTTTCACCCTGTTGGCCAGGCTGGTCTTGAACTCCTAAGCTCAAGTCTCCTCTCGCCTCAGCCTCCCAAGGTACTGAGATTACAGGCATGAGCTACCATGCCCAGCCGTAGGAAGCACTTTCTATTTCAGTTGGTAGATATAGAGATATCCTATTATCCTTGCTGTTTATCAGTAGACAACAGGTTCCAAAACACAGTGAAGATTCATCATAGAGTTTTGAAGTTGCAGAGACTTGGGTCAAAGTTTTGTCCCCCTCCTCCCATTCCCAACTATGTATGTAGGGCCTGGATAAGCTACTGGAACTCTCTGAACCCCTGTTGCCTCATTTTTCAAGTGGAGACAATAATATTTAGCTCATCACTTTTAACTAATGTTTATTGAGCACTTACTATGTGCCAGATATTGTGCCAAGAGCTTTCCATGCATCATTTTGTTTTACCCGTATGATTTCCTTATTCTATGTGCATGAGAACTGACACTCACAGCATTCACATAGCATGCCGAGTGGCAAATCTGGAACACGAACATCTCTCTGTATGATTCCAGAGTCATCATCTTGCTGCTGTGAGTATGAAATGAGATAAGACGTGTATAGACGGGGCTCTTAGTAGCTATGGAGGAGAACCAACACTAAGAACCTGCCTACTGTGTGCCATACCCTAGACATGCTTTATTTCCAAGGCTGTCATTTTGCTTATGCATACAAGGTTTTTCTGGATGTGACAGTTGTAGTAGAGGATCACAGGGACATGTGCACCTCTGACTAAGATTGTCCTCCTCCACCAAGAACACAGCTTTCAGAGGATGTAAGTAGAATGGTAAGTGAGGACGGAGGCAACCACTCAGAGAGATAAGTTCCAAATCAATCCTTGAAATGGAGCCAGGCACAGCGGCTCATACCTGTGATCCCAGCATTTACGAGGCCAAGGAAGAAGGATTGCTTGAGGCCAGGAGTTTGAGATCAGTCTGGCAACATATGGAGACTCTGACTCTACAAAACAGTAACATTAAAAAGTTAGCTGGGCATGGTGGTGCATGCCTGTGGTCCTAGCTACCCAGGAGGCCGAAGCAGGAGGATCACTTAAGCCTAGGTGTTTAAGGTTACAGTGAGCTATGAAGGCACTACTAAACTTTAGCCTGGGTGACAGAGCAAGACCCTGTCTCAAAAAAAAAAAAAAATCCTTTAAATGAATGGAGCAAAAGATATCTCAGACAGACTCTATATCTTCCTAAAGGGATTTAGGTAGGCCACATTTCAGTGTGAACATAAGTCTAGAAAATACAAAAGGAGGAAGAATTTTCTGTCCAATGCTTTATTTGTGCAAGTGACAGGACTTCTAAAGCTTTCCAACAACGCAGCAGTTGGCATTATTCAAAAGGACTGACAGTAAGCGGGTGCTCTGTCCTCTAAAGGTTTCTAGAAGCTTACGTGGTCTGTATTTGGTCATCCTGATTTAAGTCCCTATTTTGCTGATAGAGAAGGAATGTTGTTCTCTGTAGAAATATGTGTCCTAAAAGTCCCTTGGCTACTCTGATTAAAAAAAGAAACATGTTTGTGGGACTAAGCTAAGATACAGAGATAAGAACGGACACAGTAGTCACAGCAGATACATAGGAGGAAGAAAGGAGCTGATGAAAATGGGAATCCTTTTTTTTTTTCTCTCTTTACAGTTGCCGCACAGAGGCGATAAACCTCATAACTATGCTGATATACTGATGACGTAGGACATTGCTTCCAAAGAGATAGCAGTTTCCATAGAGTTGAATCTATGGGAGCACATATTAATTTCTTTTAATTCTAGGAGGAAGAGAATCACATCACAGAAAAGTCATGAAATGATTGAAATGTTCTTTTCTGTTCTCCCAAAGCATCATTAAATGTATGTTGAACCTCATCATATAATCTGATTAACACACGTGCTTGAGATGATTCATTATAATGATGACAATGGGAATTTCCAAAGAACACTTATTCTGTGCCATGAACGTTGCTAGCCACTTGACATGAATTATTTCCTTTAATCTTCTCAGGAATTTTGTTGAGAAAATTGAGACTCTGATTTTAAGTGACTTTTCTAAGGCCATGTGCATAATGCATAGGTTTGAGTTCCATGTGTCTTTGACTGCAGAGCCATGCTGGTCCACACCTCCTAGCTCTCTTATGATACATCAGCAGTGACATATCATAAGAAAAGGACCAGGAGATGAAGGGGGTGGGAACCGGCATCTGCCCAGTACTTGGTCTGTATCAGGTACATCACATGTGTTCGCATGCTCAGCTCTACATAATGAATAAGTAGGTGAGCTGAGATTGAACACCAGATGGGTCTGCTTTCACAGTTCACTCACGTTCCCTCAAGTGGACTTGCTGCCTGATTACTTTATCTGAGTTAAAAAAAATTTTAAAAGGTATGAAAGTTAAATTTAGGCACCACTGAATCCCTAGGCTAACTAAAAATGATACTGGGAATTAAACTTAAGACACTGGTACCCTGATTATCTACTGCTGCATAACAAGTTACCCCAAAGTGTGGTGGTTTTAACACAACAATTTATTATTATTATTATCACAATTCTGTGCAATGAAAAATCAGGTGGAACACAGTAGAAAAGCATGCTTTTCTAAATAAATTTATTTAGTTAGTTAAGTTTTAACTGACACATAGTAACTGTACATATTTATGTGGTAAAGTGTGATGTTTCAATACATGCATGCATTGTGTAACAATCAAGCCGGGGTATTTAACATAGTCACCACCGCACACATTTCTCTCTTTTTTTTTTTTTTTTTTTTTTGTTAAGACGAAGTCTCACTCTGTCACCCAGGTTGGAGTGCAATGGCGCGATCTTAGCTCATTGCAACCTCTGCCTCCTGGGTTCAAACAATTCTTCTGCCTCAGCGTCCCTAGTAGCTGGGATTACAGATGCGTGCCACTGCGCCCAGTTAATTTCTGTAATTTTAGTAGAGACGGGGTTTCACCATCTTGGCCAGGCTGGTCTCTAACTCCTGACCTGGTGATCCACCCGCCTCAGCCTCCCAAAGTGCTGGGATTACAGGCATGAGCCACCACGCCTGGCCCATTTCTCATTTCTTTGTAATGAGAACATTTCAAAATCCTCTCTTCTGTCTGTTTTGAAATATACAATACAGTATTATCAACCATAGTCTCCCTACTGTGCCACAGAACACCAGAACCTTTTCCTTCTATCTGACTATAACTTTGCATCCACTGACCCACTTCTTTGCATGCCTTGGGTGACTTGCTTCTGCTCAGCAATGCCTGGAGTCTCAAATGCTAAGACTTGAATGGTTGGGAGGGGTGAAACCAACCATTTCTGGTTGGGTATCTCTCTCTCACTCTCTTTATCTTTCTCTCTCTCTCTCTCTCTCTCACACACACACACACACACACACACTCTCTCTCTCTCTCTCTCTCTCTCTCTCTCTCTCCAAAATAGCAAGCTTGGGTTTCCTCACAATATGGCAATCTCAGGATAGTTGGATGTCTTAAATGGCAGCAGAGCTTTGGAGTTCACTAAACTAGCAGAACAATGAATGCAATTCAATGAGGAAAAACATAAAATTGCATTAGAATACACAAGGAATGGTTCAGGAAGCCCAGTGAAGAATAGTCGATGGCCACAGAATGAGATCCAAAAAAAGATGACAAAGTCTCCAGAAATTAGTATTAGTTGGATATTTTAAAGTTTATTTAATAAATACTTGAAAGAAGAAATGCTTTATTTATTTGTTTGTTTGTTTGTTTATTGAGACAGAGTCCCACTCTGTCACCCAGGCTGGAGTGCAGTGCTGTGATCATAGCTCACTGCAGCCTTCAATTCTTGGGCTCAAGCAATTCTGCCACCTGAGACTCCTAAGTAGCCAGGACAAGCACATGCCAACATGTCTGACTACTTTTTAAAATTTTTGTAGAAATTGAGTCTTGCTATGTTGCCCAGGTTGGTCTCAAACTCCTGGTCTGAAGTGATCCTCCCACCTCAGCCTCCCAAACTGCTGGGATTACAAGTGTGAATCACTGTGCCCAGCCATAAAACATGCTTTAATAAATCTTTCAATAACTTGCAAAGTACTGTGACTGTTAGAAAGTTACCATGTCCTAAGAGATTATCTAAAGAACTGAAAGAATGACTGTTCTGGGAATTCAAAGAAATATTAAAACAGCTTTGAATGAAGACAAAACAGCCCCAAAAGAGAAACAATGGAATCCTTTAAATACATATAAATTAAAAGCTAACACACCCCTGTTTTTTTGTTGTTTTTTTGGAGACAAAGTCTCACTGTCGCCCAGACTGGAGTGCAATGGCATGGCTTCGGCTCACTGCAACCTCTACTTCCCAGGTTCAAGTGATTCCCCTGCCTCAGCCTCCTGAGTAGCTAGGACTACAGGCTGACGCCACCACGCCCAGCTAATTTTTGTCCTTTTGGTAGGGACAGGATTTCACCATGTTGGCCCGGATGGTCTTGATCTCCTGACCTTGTGATCTGTCCACCTCAGCCTCCCAAAGTGCTGGGATTACAGGCATGAACCAGCACGCCTGGCCCCTCTTTTTATGAATCTTATTTTCGTCAGCATTCTGTCCTGGTGTGACATGGCTGTGTTGGCTTCTGCTGAGTGAGGTTGTTGCCCAAGATGGCAGATCACGGAAATTGTGGTGGAAAGCCACGCCTCATCTTTAGCTCCCTCTAGAGCGGTCCTTGGTTTACAAAGGGTACACAGTGTGGGCTGGTTGTGGAAAAGAGGTATTCCCACAATGACAATTAAGTTAAATTTGGAGGGCCAAGTCACTTTTTCCCTTACAGCTCAGCTTGAGCCCACGGGAAACCATCTTGATCCTTCAATATAGTGCCTTCAGAGTAGAAATCCAAATTGGCCCTCCTACGACATGAAGTACTGCTGAGATCACTGAACTCCTCTGACCACTCATACATTTAGCATTTCCCTTTTCTATGTCAACAAATCCTGAATAATCGTGTTCATTATTTCACCGCATTCTCAAAAATAAAGGAACTCCAGCAAAAAATAGTTATGTGTCAAGCTATAATGAGACAACTCATTTTCATATATTAAGCACACGTGGGGACTCATGTTTTGTTAATATGCTATCATGACTACTTTTGTGTACCTTTGTTACAGAATTCTTAGTCTTCTCAGAATTTTTAAAAAGACCAATTTAGAAAGTAATTGCCATTATTTTTGCCATTATTTTTATTCAAAGCAAATCAAAAAGAACATTTGTATATATTTCAAAAGTGCCATCAGGGACTTTTCATCTTATAGGAAATCTAGAATATATACTCCCTAGTGCCTTGAGCTGATTTTTAACGAACTCCTATGGGTGGCAATGTTTTATTTACCTTGGGTTTATTTTTAGTATTGTGCCTCTAAATTTTGTTTGGGGATGAAAACATGAAGGCCTTTTCTTGTATTTTCTGTAAGGCATATAAGGGCTCATTGGCTACAACCCTCTTAAAAATTAGTGGCAGGAAAAAAGCAAGCATCTTTTGAAACAGTGAAATGCTTCCTTTCGTTGGCGGCAGAAAACAATGTAGCCCATTGTTTTTACTCTTACCCTAAACTGCCAGGAAGCTCAGAATTAAATTTAATGTTCAGTTGCAGTAACTATCTTAAACTTCCCCTTTTATATGCTTTTTGATTTTCTGTCTATTTTAAAAGACTTACTGTGTATGTAACATTTTATTGAAACCTGCCTAAAATATTTTCTGGCAGAAGGAAGAATTTAAGTTACTTTTTAAAAACAAAAACAAAACAAGACCTGACTCCAATTACATGGAAATGTGAGGGTTATTTTAGATGTAAGCCCACAGAACAGTCATCTATTCGGTTACTTGGGAGAACTGCCTCTACGTATCCACTGTGTCCTTGTGCATAAAAACTACAAATTGAGAAAAGTAGAAAGGCCGTTTTGGGCCGGGCGCAGTGGCTCACACCTGTAGCACTTTGAGAGGCTGAGGTGGGCGGATCACGAGGTCAAGAGATTGAGACCATCCTGGCCAACATGGTGAAACCCCGTCTCTACTAAAAATACAAAAATTAGCCAGATGTGGTGGCATGCGCCTGTGGTAGCAGCTACTCGGGAGGATGAGGCAGAAGAATCGCTTGAACCCAGGAGGTGGAGGTTGCAGTGAGCCGCGATTGTGCCACTGCACTCCAGCCTGGCCACAGAGCAAGACTCCGTCTCAAAAAAAGAAAGGCCATTTCAAATTTGACTTTTCTTTTCTTTCTTTCTTTTTTTTTTGAGACAGAATCTCGTTCTGTCACCCAAGCTGGAGTGCAGTGGCATGATCTCGGCTCACTGCAATCTCCACCTCCCAGGTTCAAGCAAGTCTCATACCTCAGCCTCCCAAGTAGCTGGGATTATATGCATATGCCACCATGCCTGGTTAATTTTTGCATTTTTTAGTAGAGATAGGGTTTCACTATGTTGGCCAGCTTGGTCTCGATCTGCCTCAAGTGATCTGCCCAATTTGGCTTCTAAAAGTATTGGGATTATAGACGTGAACCACCCTGCCCGACCCATATTTGACTTCTTGATGAAAATCTACTTTCTGATTTGATTCTTCAATGAACTTGTCCCTTGGGCATGGAGAGCAAAAAACCTCCACTTTGTTTTCTCTCTTTTTTTTTTTTCCTGAGAATTTTTTGCTTCTGACTAGCACCCAGTATGGGTCCCTGCCTTGCTATGTGTGGTTCTGGGTATGAAAAACTGGGCCAAAAAACGTATTTAAATCCTTTTTACCACGGGATGCTTGTTCTAGCTGACTTCTAGTGAGGTATAAAATGTCAGTTCTAGTATTAGTACCGTTATATCTGATACTGCAAATTCCAAAGGGCTAAAAAAATACAGTCAAAGAAAGCCAACCAAATTGCTCTAAAGCTTTAAAAATAAACATTTGCATTTCAATCATGTGTAAAGGCCTGGGAAAGCGGGAAGAATTTGTGGAAGTATTTAAATTAAATCAGTTTGCCCACCTCCTATCGAATTCTTATACTAGTGGTACATTCTGGTGGGGTTCTTAAACTTTTTGTAATTGTGTAGTAAATAACAGCATGTTCAAATGTAGCATGAATTATGATTAGAATCCGATGCTGAAGCATAACATCTCTTCTGAAAACAACATAGTCAGTGAATCATTCTTTATAACAAAGAGCTTGGGAAAAAAAATTAAGAAAGGTCACAAGGGAACCTGGGATATTGATAACCAATCAGAAGCTTTCAGGAAAAAACCAGTTTGCATTTGGTATAACTTAGAGACTATTTTGGAAATTTAATAAACCTGGAACAAAGTTATTTGAAACTTCAGTAATGAATACAACGGTTAAATTCCACTCATTCCTGCATCATGGCAGAAACACCCTTATCTCTGAACACAAACCAAAACACACAAAGTCCTGATACCTATCTGCCAGTCCTGGAGGGCAGCCTGGCAGTAGGAGAAGGAAGAAATCTCTTAAGAGCCTTCTCTTTTACCATCTGTGCTTTCTACCAAATCTGTCATCTTTTACTTCTATCCAAACTGGAAATGAAAGAGCAGGCCTTCTCAGATGGCAGAGGCTACTGATGTTGGCAGTAATATATAAATGAAATAAAAACAGAAATAACACACACACACACACACACACACACCAAATTAAAACAGCTCCTGAAATGCGCAGCTCCCTTCCACCCTCTCTAAATTAATAACAGACTTAATAGTTCAATAGTTGAGTTAACAGACTTAACTCAAACCTTGCGAGAGGTTTGTGTTTCTTTTAAAAAACCTAAATATAGATTAATATATTCCCTCCACCCTTATATTAATATTTTTAAAAAATAGACACATTTGGTCTAGCGTAAGGAATATTTAAATATAAACAGTAATTTTCACACACAACTGCATGTTTTTATAATACGAAATCAACCTCACACCAATAAGAGTTGTAGCAGTTGACCACTTTTTACTGCAACTACATCCATGATTTCTTCTTGCCATTAGAAGTGATACGGAAGTGCTGGGAAGGGAAGAGTGTGGTCACTTTAAGTGATAGGGAATGGAGAAGTGCTGGGTACGGATGGGCATGGTCCCTGGCTAGGGCTCCACCCCTACGGACCTAAGTGAGGTCAGGCACCGTTGCTTTTGCCCACCTCCTAACTGTTGCATTTTCCAAGACCACCCTGGCCCACCATGTCTCCGTCCCGGGCCTATAAAAACCTGAGACCCTAGCACGGCAGCGACACCAGCAGCTGGACCTGGAGAGGAGCAGATTGGTGGAAGAAGACGCAAGCGGGTGATTGTGGAGAGGACGTGCAGAGGAGAGGATAGCAGGTCCAGAGGAGAGCCAGGCAGAAGAGCACGACGGGCACCGGGCAGAAGAGCACGACGGGAAGGCCACTGACTGGCAGAATGACGCGGAGTTTGGCTGGGGCAGTTGGAGGACAGCTCAGGCCGCCCAGTAGCCCGACCCCAGGGGAAAACCATCTAACCATCTCCCTTCTGGCTCCCCCATCCGCTGAGAGCGGATCTCATGAGGAAGGGGGTCTCATTGAGCTGGTTAGCACAAGCTGCCTGCAGACGTCAAACTGAAAGAGCACCTGTAACACATGCCCACTGGGGATTCCGCTGTAAACAGTCACCCCTAGACACTGCCCCACAACCTGCCCATCTGTATGCTCCCCTAGAGGTTTGAGCAGCGGGGCGCACCCCCATCGCACTCCCTGTGAGGGGGACGAGGGAACCTTTCCCATTTCAGAAGAGTGGGGCGGAGCGCAGTGACTCACTGCTGTAATCTCAGCACTTTCCAGATCCCAGGCGTGCGGAGTCTGAGACTCGCCTGGGCAACGTGGTGAAACCCCGTCTCTGTTAAAAATACCAAAATGAGCCAGGTGTGGTGGCAAGCACCTGTCCCAGCTACTGGGGTGGCTGAGGTAGGAGGATTGCTCGACCCCCAGAGGTGGTGAGCCAAGATCACACCACTGCTCTCTAGCCTGGGCAACAAAGTGAGACTCTGTTGCCCCGCACCACCTGTCAAAAAAAAAAAAAAAAGGGTGGACAGTTTGTCATCTGGCATAGGGGAGAGAAATGGCCGTTTTCCATTTCTGAAGATGCATTTCAGTTGACTTGCCTGTTCCTCTGCCTGCCTGTCCATGACCTCTCCAAGGAGACCCATGTCCATGTCTTCTCCAGCCAGATCACTACCACCTTCTCAGAATGAGCGGAGCTGGGAAGAATGGTAAATTACCAAGTACTACCAGTTTTTAGCACAGTTTATTAAATACTAAAAAATGCTCACTTTGCCACTTCTTTCTATACTAGTTTCTTTTGGTATTTCCCAGCGGTGTTAACCATAAAACATGTATCCAAAAAGTGTCCAACAAAAACACTCTTCCTCTTATTAACTACTATAATTAGTGACATGAAATGCTAATAAACATGTTTTATTGTTTGAGTTGAACATTAAATTCCATGGATTTGAAGAGGTACGGTTTTACTGGGGACTGATAGCTTTTAAAATTGTGATCTGGATCACTGGTGTCTGCAGCCGGCACAGATGTGTACAGGGATGAGGGCACGTGGCCTGGAGTGACACTGGGGCACCAGGTAAATGATGAGCACATTTACAAATGGTATTTGACAGGTAAATTCATAAATGCCAAGGGATAACCAGAATTGTATGTCCCAGAAACTGATGATGTGTTGAACTTTCTCCATTCTCCTTCCAGATGCCCTGTCTGCACTTCTGTCTTGTTTTCTGAGCTCAGGAAGCTGACCTCTGCAGATTGCATCAGCTAGGTCTGGGCCCCCTTGTCCTTTGGCTTCCTTCTGGTTTCAGCCAGTGACAGCACTATAGCAGAGCAGAGGGGGGCTCATTCTTCTGCTGAAAGCCACAGCTCCCATCCGGTGGTCTCAGAGCTTGGTGGGTCCTGTAACTACCTGCATCCTTGCTTGTAGGTTTAAGGGTGGCCATCACTACCCTTTGCTAGCCCCAGAGGGGCTTTATGGAGCCTTGCTGGTTTCCTTGCCCTTACCTTCATATAACCTCCTTTTATTAAACTGTTTAATTATCATATTTGAGTGTCATCTTTTTCTGACACATGCAGCTATGTAAATTAAAGGGGATAACTATACTTAAAAAAATCAATAAATCAGACTTTGCTTCTTCTGGTCTCTTCCTTATCCCTCTGGTCCAATGTATTATGCAACACTGAACTATGGTGGTAATTCATGAGGGCTAAGAGTCTCATGTATTGAGCACTTAGGTGCTAGGTGCTTGGCATGCATTATCTCATTTGATCTTTATTATTACCACCTGGAAGGTAAATGCTATTATCTCAATTTTCCACACAAGGACACTGAAGCACAGACATGTGAAGGAACATGCCCAAAGGCCCACAGCCAGCAGCCTGTGCGGTACTGCAGCCTGCGTTCTCCATTCTCAGTGCAAAATCAAACAGTGAATTTCTGGGCTCGGAGCAGTTGGTGTCAAACTGGATCACCTTCCCTGCGTCTACTGGTTTCTCCCTTTCCTGATTGCCTTCTCTCTCCCTTCTTATTTTCTTGTTTTCAACTCTGGCTTCACCTCTTCACTCTTCACCCTTTGTCCTTTACTCGGCCTTCTACTCGCTCATGAGCTGGATTTTCTCCTCCAGTGAAACACAGAGCAAAATATCAAGAGCTACACATTGTTTTAAGAGTCTGTTGTAGCCATTACAAATTAAGTTTATGGGAAGTTCTTAATGGTATGGAAAAGGTGGGATTTGTGAATTCCCTAAAGCAGCACTGTCTTGTTCATTGAGCTTTCCAGTAGTACAATGCAGGCACTCAGCCGATATGCAATATACAATTTTTAAAATTTTGTATCAGAAGTTTTTCCTGGGATTGGACTGGAACAGTAACACGAATGCCACAAAGTTAAAACAAGCAAGATCTTTTGGGAGGAGAGAGCAACTTTAGCTACGGGATAAAGTAGCTGCCTTAACAGCCGAAGGTCAGGCACATGTGATGACATTTTCCAAGCCTACACAGATAGGGATATCTTTGGTATTTTCTGCTTCTTGCTCACAGGACCCTACTGCTTTGGGTACCATCAGGAGCTAGGACACATTAACCCTTAGCGGACTGATTTTTTTAAGACAGAGTCTCACTCTGTCACCCAAGCTGGAGTGCAATGGCATGATCTCAGCTCACTGCAACCTCTGCCTCCCGGGTTCAAGCAATTCTCCTGCCACAGCCTCCAGAATAGCTGGGACTACACCACCACAGACAGCTAATTTTAGGATTTTTAGTAGAGATGGTGTTTCACCACGTTGGCCAGGATGGTCTTAATCTCTTGACCTTGTGATCCGCCTGCCTCAGCCTCCCAGAGTGCTGGGATTACAGGAGTGAGTCACAGGGCCTGGCCCAGACTGATTTTTTAATTTTTTTAATCTTTTTGGATTTGTTGTTTTGTGATTCTCCTGTTGAGATTTATGTTGCAAGCTCAGAAAAACAAAGAAACCCACAATTGTCCACCTTAGTCCTTATAACTTCACATAATAAAAGACAGGAATTTATTTATTAATTTACAGGAATCTGGCAGAAGTGTCATCTCTCAGAACCCAAATGCAAACAAAATCTCACATCTACTTTCATAATGGACAAAGTAATAGTAAAGCCCTTTGCAAACAAGAACAAAAAATTCAGCAGTTACTCTTCTTCGATTCGTAGAAAAGAAAACTAAGAAAGAGCTGGTTGGCCAGGCACAGTGGCTCACACCTACAATCTCAGCGCTTTGGGAGACCAGCCTGGGCAACACGGTGAAACTCCATCTTTACTAAAAATACAACCTGATGTGGTGGCGCATGCCTGTAGTCCCAGCTACTTGGGAGGCTGAGGCACAAGAATCGCTTGAACCCAGAAGGCAGAGGCTACCGTCAGCCGAGATCACACTCCAGCCTAGGTGACAGAGCAAGACCCTATCTCAAAAAAAAAAAAAGAGCTGGTTTATGCTTCTGACCCATAAAAACTAGCAGAAAAGAAGCCTTGATTGAGACATTCGTGTTGAATAATCATGCATGCATAGAAAACTCCTCAGTCAGGTCAACATAATGATTTTAATGAAAGCTTAAAATAGATGTCAAAACCTAGATATTCGAGAGCTTCCAGAGAAAGCTGGGAAATCCAAGGAAAGGTCTTGCAGAAGAGTAAGGGAGGAGATATGAGAATATCTAGGGCAACATTTATTTAACTTACCCAAGGGTATGTGTGTATATTCATGCCTTTGTCACAACCTATTTGGGAAAACCATAAATGTCCTTGAATGACAAACGTGATTATTTTTATATTAGATATGCACAAATTTGCATAATAATATTTTTTGGATCAATTTATAGACAGTTCAAAATTATTCTGATTAAAACCATCAAGGGTCAAATAGAAAGCCAATAAAAACCACTGTGTCAGGCCAGGTGCAGTGGCTCACACCTGTAATCCCAGCACCTTGGGAGGCCGAGGCAGGTGGATCATGAGGTCAAGAGATCGAGACCATCCTGGTCAACATGGTGAAACCCCGTCTCTACTAAAAATACAAAAAATTAGCTGGGCATGGTGGTGCGTGCCTGTAATCCCAGCTACTCAGGAGGCTGAGGCAGAAAGAATTGCCTGAACCCAGGAGGCAGAGGTTGCGGTGAGCCGAGATCGCGCCATTGCACTCCAGCCTGGGTAACAAGAGCGAAACTCCGTCTCAAAAAAACAAACAAACAAAAAAAAAACCATTGTGTCAACAAACTGTACTTTCTAATTCCACATAAAAATATAAGTAGACTCTAGATTTAAGGTGAGATTGCCTTTAACCCTGACACTGAGGTCAGGATTCAAAATGGATTACTAAAAAAAGGGTGGATCTTATAAAATGAAGAATAATCAATTAGCATTCACTAACGAAGGCTAAGTCCAACCACTGTAATTTCCATTTTGAACAAGCTGACTAGACAGGTGGTCAGGAAAGCAGTGAGCCTGACCTTCAGCAAGGCGTGTCACAATATATTTTAGGTTATTCTGCAGATAAGATAGAGAAACACAGATTGAAAGATAAAATAATGAAGTACATTAATAGCTGACAAAGAACAAAGGATATGAATGGTGCTGAGTGATGTCTTCTTGCAGAATAGTTACTTTATTTTATTTTTTTAATATTTTTTGAGACAGAGTTTCACTCTTGTTGCCCAAGCTGGAGTGCAATGGTGGGATCTTGGCTCACTGCAGCTTCCACCTCCAAGGTTCAAGTAATTCTCTTGCCTCAGCCTCCCAAATATCTGGGATTACAGGATCCTGTCACCATGCCCGGCTAATTTCTTGTATTTTTTAGAAGAGATGGAGTTTTGCCATGTTTGCCAGGCTGGTCTCAAACTTTTGGCCTCAGGTGATCTGCCCACCTTGGCCTCAGTGTTGGGATTACAGGCATGAGCCACTGTGCCCAGCTGCAGAATACTTTAGTGACATATTCTTAGTTTTACCCTATTTAGCTCTGTTATCACTGACTTAGGTGAATACGTACAAGGCATTCTCACTACATTTGCAGGTAACTTGAAGCTGGGAAGGATGGGACATATGTTGAATGAGAGATGTGGAGTACAAATAGTTGTTGGCTATTTGTCCAATTTCCAAAATTTCAGTAGTTTTTTGACATTCCTAAAAAATGAGATACTTACATGAGGAGTCAGAAGGTTTCATGAGCTACCTCTGTATCTTACGCCTTCGTGGATAAATCTGCCTTAAAACTAGATCACTTGTATCTGTCACTTGCCTTTAGTTAGCCCTATCTTCTCTGGGTATTCCAGGGTCTATGAGGTAGAGGTTGCAGTGAGCCAAGATCATGCCATTGCACTCCAGCCTGGGCGACAGAGTGAGACTCTGACTTAAAAAAAAAAAAAATCAGTCTGCTAAGTCTGCTAAGGGTTAATGTGTACTGGCTCCTGATGGTATCCAAAGCAGCAGGGTCCTGTGAGCAAGAAGCAGAAAATACCAAAGATATCTCCATCTGTGCAGGCTTAGAAAATGTCATCGCATGTACCTGCCCTTCTGCTGTTAAGGTAGCTTATCCCATAGCTAAAGTCGCTCTCTCCTCCTAAAAGATCTTGCTTGTTTTGACTTTGTGGCATTCATGTTGCTGTTCCAGTCCAATCTTAGGATAAACTCCCGAGGTTGCAATGCCAGTTTGGAGAGCAGGACAGCAGCAAATTCCAAGGGAAGCCCTGGGGTTATCGCAAGCCAGAGCCGCCTGAGTTATGTCACGTTGCCAACTTCAACAGAGCTTGACCTCGAATTGAACTGCTCATTGCCAGGCTGCAGAGAGCCAAGCCAAGCAGCTATAACAAGGACAGGCCTTCCCAGCCAAGCAGAAGCCCACCTAAAATAAACCTGTAACCTTTCTCCAGAAACGTTGTGTTTGTTTATAAATAGCCTAACTGCATAGCCCCCAGACTTCACTCATGGGGACGGGAAGTCAACTTGTGTTAAACCCTCAGAGCTTCTCAGGTACCCCCCAAACTCCAGGCCTGTACTCACCAAAAATGGATCATTCATCCCTTGGACTTCCTAGAATCCTGAGATCCAGGGCAAAAAGGGAAATAGCCTCAATTTTCTAGTGGCTAGGAGGAATCTCACTCTATTTTTCCCTACGGGTAACAACGTGCCTGAGTTAAAGTTCGAGATTTGATATAAAAATGATAGCCACCCTTACCAGGTGCCAGGTACTAGCCTATGCATGGCACATAATAACACAGAAGCACATATCAACTCATTTAATCCTCAGAACAACCTTGTAGGAACACGTCCCAAGGCTATATTACGATCAGCTCTATTTCCAGTTAGGAAACTTCAGGCACAGAAAGGATGAGTAGCTTTCTCAGCTAACAAGCTCTAGAGGCAAGAACTGATCCAGGTATTTTGAACACAGAGTCTACACCTTTATATTCATTCTTTGCAAGCACAAGTGATGGAGAATCCACAACTGGTGTCAGTATCCTGAGACAGATGTGCCAGCAAAGTCCAGGCATCTCCAAATCTTGAAGTCCACAAAAATGGAAAGAAAATAGTAAAAGGCACCACAAAAGGTAGCAAAAGGTAGGATGGGGGCCTCAGCAGAATGAAGGTTAAGAGAGCTTAGAAGGGGGGATCTCCCCCTTCTTCCCCATCCTACCACCACCCCCAGCCTGCAGGCAGAATTCAATTGTAAAGGAATTCCCATTCAGAGGCTTAGCCTTAATTAGGTTAAATTCCAGCAATCCCAACCAATCTAACCAGAGAAACCAGCCCTTTCAGTGTGAAGAATGCCCTCATCCTTTCCTACAGTCAAACTTGCCAGGCTATGAGTACTGGCCTCCACCCCAGGCACCCACAACCCACCCAAAAGCTCTTTCACAGCAATGCACTAAGCTGTCTCTGCCTGGGCATTTCAGCAGCTGGAATGTTCTACTGGTTGGCTCTTCTCACATCTTCTGTACAAAGAGAGCTGATGTTCCTAAGATGACTTCAATGCCTTGCAAGATGCCGTGAATCCTCAATGCCTATCACAGATTCCATTTTCAATGACATTTTTGGTTTGTGAGGTCATTTACTGTATTTTCTGTCTTCCAAAATTGGCATCATATATTACATAAACCAAATGCAGTAGCCAGCTTATTTTTTAGCCACTCCACTAAATGGCTCACTCAAGTAGGAATAGCCCCACTCACGTTTTTTTTTTGTTTTTTTTTTGAGACGGAATCTCACTCTGTCACCCAGGCTGGAGTGCAATGGCGTGGTTTCAGCTCAGGCAACCTCTACCTCCTGGGTTTGAACGATTCTTCTGCCTCAGCCTTCCAAGTAGCGAGGACTCTAGGCATGCACCACCACACCCAGCTCATTTTTGTATTTTTAGTAGAGACGGGGTTTCACCATGTTGGCCAGGCTGGTCTCGAACTCCTGACTTTATGATCCACCCACCTCAGCCTCCCAAAGTGCTGAGATTAAGACCACTCAGGTATTAAAGCATGAAGGATACTGCTTATTAGATGCCAGGACAATGATTCCAAGTATCACCGGGATCAACCAGCATTAGGTATCCATAGATAACAGTGCCTTAACACAGAAATTCTCAAACTTGAAGGTGTATTCAAGTAACCTGAGGACCTTGTTATCTTATTGCTGTGTTTTGTTGAGAGTTCTTTGTATGTGATTATTATTAGAGACAGGATATTACTCTGTTGCCCAGGCTGGAATACAGTAGCACGATCATATCTCATGGTAACCAAGGGCCTTGTTAGAATTCAGATTCAGTAAGTCTGGGGTAGGGCCGAGAGTCTGTATTTCTCACAAGTTCCTGGGTGATGCTGCTTGGGGAAACTATACTTTAAGGAGCAAGACCTTGAAAGATTAATTTATCTTGAGACTCTGTGCTCTTGACTGATGTTGTACAAATTGCAACCCAGAAGCTTCTGGAGGGTGTGCTCCCTATTAGTGACACCTGTGAAAGAAAGTGAACTTGTCTGGGCTCTTTGGATTGGATGATCTTTTTAGATCTCAATGGTTTTAAATTTCTTGCCTCTGTTCTTTCCCTTTGCTCAGAAAACATTTCCTATGGGACTGTTTTTCTGTCTTAATATAAGCATCTCTACCTCAAAGGAACTCCCTGTCCCTGAGCCGAGGTGCAATAAAACTTTTTTCAGGGCCCTGTGGTTTGGTTATTTCATGTCTTTACATGTGGGTTACAGGATTATGCTGAAGGGGGGGAGGTGAAACAAAGGTCCACTCTATTGAAATTGGAACAAAGACTGGAACAAGAATTTCAAGCTTTTTGAGGACGGCCACCTCGTCTAACCCCAAATGAACAAATGATGTAAGAGGCAATACAGCAGAGAAGCGAGACTTCAGGCTTTGCAGAAACAGAGACCCTCATTCAAGTCCGAGTTCTGGAAGCCGTAGGAGTTGTCACATGGGGCGAGTTTCCTAAACTTAGTTTCCTTACCCATAAGATAGGTGAGGCTGTCATGAGCAAAAGAGCACAAGTGAGATAGGTGGCGAGACAGAGAAGGCAAAACTCATGTTTCCTCTTGACAGACCCTGGATGGGCCCTGTCAAAGCCTCCTGGCACTAAAGGTTGTAAACCACTGATGACAAGAATCTGACTGCTAATGTCCTCCAGAAAGCGTCTCCATAGAAAGAAAGCAGAGACTCAGCTGTGGGCTCACTGAACAAACTGCATTTGGGCTTCCTCTACCCCACATCTCCATCCCTTTACAGCATCACAGACAATCGGATACAGGTTGCATTCTGCAACATCCACCAGTAGGGGTGGTTTATTGCACTGCATAGGAAAAATATTTAGAAGATACTTTTTGAATTTTATATTTTGGGAAAACAAAACCCAACATAGTTTTCTCTGTTTAAGTTTCTTGGCTGAGTGTTTATTACTTAGAATATGTTTCCTACTTGACATTTTTTTCTCTCTTTCAGTATAAGTGTCTCTGCCTCAAGAAGGTTGATTTAAATGACTGAGCAAGCTTCCAGCGTCTACTCCTTGCTAATAATACCTCTCATCCAGCCATGAAGCAGGATGTTGGTGGAATTTTCACTCATCTTCCAATGCCACCCATCACATCCCATAATGGTAAGAGTAAAAAGGGTTGTGCTTTAAGAGCTTTTCTGACCCAAAGTACACTCCAGATGACACTGAGCAGAAAGGTCTCCAAACCAAGGACACCAGTTCCTCTTACCTTGAAGGCAATTCTCAGTTCATGTCTCATGACCACTGTTGCACCTTATTCTTGAAGCACCTTGATTTTAGGGGGTGAATGTAAAGCGGACACTTTCTGCTAGAATCCATTGAACAAGCACTTCCTCGATTATTATTAGGTTAGTCCAAAAGTCACTGCAGTTTTTGCCATTATTTTCAGTGGAATGAAATAGTATATCAACAAACCACCGCAGAATCCTATCTTACTTTGTTTGGGGTGTTATAACAAAATACCATCAATTGTTTGCCTTATAAACACCAGAAATCTCTTTCTCATAGTTCTGGAGGCTGGAGTCTGAATCACGATGCCAGCACAGCTGAGCTCTGGTGAGGATCTCCTTCTGGATTGCAGACTGCCGGCCTGTCGTACCCTCACATGGTGGGGAACAGAGAGGGGAGTCAAGCTCCCTCAAGACCTTTATAAAAGCACCAATTCCATTCACAAGGGCTCATCCTTATGGCCTCATCGAATCCTACTTAGCCCCAAAGGGCTCCACCTCCTAATACCATCACATTGGGTGGTAGCGTTTCAACACAGAAAATTTGGGAAGACACAACATTCCATCCGTAACAAGTCCTGTTAAAATGCACATTGTGATTCAGTGGATCTGGGGCAAGTCCTGAGATACCAAATCTGCTTCCTAGGTGACGCTGATGATCTGGTGCACAGGCCAGCACGCTGTGAGTAGCAGCGCACCAGCACTCTCACGCCTGATTGAATTGCAAACGCTCTTAAGACATGCTCAAGACCTCCTCTGTGCATATGCGTCTCCAACTAGCCAGAAACTTGTTGCACTGTCATCAACTTTGATCTCCAATTCCTCCGGGTGCCTTGGGCCAGCCTGTTCTGAATGTCTGAAGGCAGGTTCATAACGACTTTACTGTAGTCACCCCAGCAAGAAGACACAGAAACAGGCCATCCTCAGCACAGCTCCCGGGACCGGCTGGATGTTTTGAACTCAAGAGGAGGAAGCCTGAGCTCCACAAGCCTGAAGATCATAGAATTTTAAAATGAAGAAGAATCTTAGAAGTAGTCTTCCACAAAATCGTTTTATAGGAAATCAGGTACCATAATAAGAAGAATGAACACCTACTCAGCATTCACTCTGTGTTCTTTAATCTTCCCAACAGCCTCATGAGATAGATATAATTATTACGCCCACTTTACAGGTGATAAAACTGAGGTTTGGCGTGGTTAAGGATCTTGCTCAAGATCACTCATCGTATAAGTGATGCAAACCCAGTTTTGCTTGATTCCACCCTTGTGCTCTTAACCACACTTGAGCAACACGAGAAATGGAGCAATTCCCTCTGCAGTACACTGTCATATCCAGGATTGGGATCCATGTCACCGGACTCAGAGTTCTTTCCTCCACAGTAAGATGAGTTTATTTATTTATGTATTTAGAGACAGAGTTTCACCCAGGCTGGACTGTAATGGCTCGATCTCAGCTCACTGCAACCTCTGCCTCCTGAGTTCAAGAGATTCTCCAGCCTCAGCCTGCCAAGCAGCTGAGATTACAGGCACCTGCCACCACACTCAGCTAATTTTTGTATTTTTAGTAGAGAGGGGGTTTCACCATGTTGGCCAGGCTGGTCTCAAACTCCTGACCTCAGGTGATCAGCTCACCTCTGCCTCCCAAAGTGCTGGGATTATAGCTGTGAGCCACTATGCCCAGCTGACGGGTTTACCTTTTTTTTTTTTTTTTTTTTTTTTGAGAGGGAGTCTCACTGTTGTCATCTGGGCTGGAACGCAATGGCCCAGTCTCGGCTCACCACAATCTCTGCCTCCCAAGCTTCAGCAAGTCTCCTGCCTCAGCCTCCCAAGTACCAGAGATTACGGATGTCCACCACCATGGCCAGCTAATTTTTGCAATTTTAGTAGAGATGGGGTTTCACCATTTTAGCCAGGCTGATCTTGAACTCCTGACCTCAGGTGATCCCCCGCCTTGGCCTCCCAAAGTGCTGGGCTTATAGGCCTGAGCCACTGCGCCTGGCCCTATGGGTTTATTTTAAAGCAAGTGTTAAGTGTCACATGTTTCTTGCCCTGAGTCTTGAATTCAAGCACAACTGCAATAATAAAACAGATTTGTTATCTCACGAAGCATTTATAGCTGAATATGCAATAGTATAGGAGTACTACTATGTAAATCACATCCTAGCAGAGATAAAATGTTTAGTTGTACCTGCTCCTTCTCCAAAGGGCGTATCAGATTTCCTATTGTGCCTGAAATTTGTATATTTGGTACCCAATACTGAATACACAATGCCTTAATGATACAGCATTTTTGACAGCTATTCCCAAAAGTAGGTTGTATCTACCTAACTTCAAAGGAATTAGTTGAAAATTGTTTTCAAGCCAATAAATCAGTTGTTTGATGTTACATATGACAAAGAGCTTCCTGAAACTAATCCTTTAATAAAATAGGCTGGCTTTTTGAGTCATAAATGTTGCTACAGTTGCAAATTGTTCCCTAGGAGGTAAAATTTTAAAGTTGTGGGTTCAGGTTAGTAAAGGGACAAGAGCTGAATGGGTTGGAGGTAGGGCCATTAGGAAAAAGAATCAGTAAGAGATTATCTGGACTTGTCAGACAATACAGAATAAAAAATTGTTGACCAACATTGTACAACAGCACATGGCTTTCTGAGTATCCCAAACATACTGGAATATCATGACAGTCACTGCAGCAGGGCTTCGAGGCTGGCAGCGGGTAGAGGGATGGTGAATGGGAATCCAAAAAAGAAAACTCCGTTACTATCAAAATCTCTCCTTTTTACTCCTTAGAACTAAAGTTTCTGCAAGGTGATGGGGTCTAATTAAATTTCTCAGTTCCTAAAGACTATAGTCTTTTAGCTCTGCTACAATCTGCTCCCACAATGGTCTGGCCTAACTTTTTTTTGTTTGTTTTTGGGGGAGACAGAGTTTTGCTGTAGTTGCCCAGACTGGAGTGCAATGGCACAGAATCGTGGCTCACTGCAACCTCCGCCTCCTGGGTTCAAGTGATTTTCCTGCCTCAGCCTCCCAAGTAGCTGGGATTACAGACGCCTGACACCATGCCTGGCTAATTTCTGTATTTTTAGTGGAGACAGGGTTTCACCATGTTGGCCATGCTGGTCTCAACCCCTGACCTCAGATGATCCATCCGCCTCGGACTCCCAAAGTGCTGGGATTACAGGCGTGTGCCACTGTGTCTGGTCAGTTTTTTAAGCAATAAAATCCTTTATTCAAAATAACTCCCACTCAGCCACAATCTATAAGAGAGGTCAGGTTAGAGATGCCCCGGTAGAAATTAGGGGGTAGCTAGGTAAAGTCTCACTGGTCCTCTGTCTTGATTCCCACGTCCTTGAGATTCTTCCAAAAATCCAACAACTCACCAGAAAACTGTTTGCAAACTTAAGTTGAAAACCTCAACTTCAAGATCAGAGAGTGCCTTACCAAGATCTGAGAGTGCATTCGTGTTGGAGGCTGAATAGGGCCTGTCTTTGCTTCATCTAGTCCAGAATGTGTAGCTATTGAACTGCTAGCTCTCCTAAAGAAATTCCTCACTCATTCCCAAAGCCATGATTGCCCAGGTTAGCTACTTAGTGACTCTCACTCAGCACAGCTCCCAGGGATGTACGGAAGTTCAGGAATGTATGGAGCAGAGGCCTTCCCCTTACCATGCAATTTACCTAAACAGCCTACTTTGTCCCTTATGCCAAGACTATTGGGCTGAGGACTGGCTGTTACACTCTAGCGCCTAAATGTAATTACTGTGCTCACTTGGATGATGAAACAAAAACAAAGACCAGAATCTGCTAGATGCACAGTGTGATAGATTAATTTGAACTCTATCAGCATGTATGGAGATTCAGGAACTTCACTGTCTAGGTATAGAGCTCTTTGCAGAGCCTGCATCTGTTGGTCATCTGTGGCACTGTTTGCAGTCATAAGCTAGGCGTCTAGGCAGATGTTGGACAATGCTGGCCTGTGTAGCTTGTCCTTCATTCATGCCATGAGGAGGAAATGCATGGCACTAATGGCAAATGTTCATAGCAGTGGCTGAAACCCCACAACAGACACCCTGGACGCTGCCTGGGAGTGGCCCAGACAGTCGTGGAAGAACAGGACATACCAGGGCCAGGGAACACAGGAAGCCATTGTACTTTAAGCCCCAGAGTTCTCTTCCAAAAGGGAACAGAGGCATTGTTTCAACACCCTGAACACATCTACAGCCCATTCCAGCTCATGACAATAAGCCAATTAAAACTTTAAAGCTTGGCACAAAATGCTTCAGAGTCTCTATGTGTCAATCAAAGACCATGCTACAGGGCTCTGGGTATAAACACATGCACTGTCTACTCAGAGCTGCTTCACTTGGAGCCTCCACGTTCTTTCCTCCCTGTGAGCAAAAGGCACCCCACTGCCTGCTTTAATGCACAGATCCATCCCTAGCATATCTAAGACAGCTGATGTCCTCAATCAAATGTGACAACCAAGGAGGTAGCCAAAAGAATGCACTGAGTCAGGTCACCGCAGGGCAGGGTGGACCCCACCATAGAGAGTTAAATGGGCTTTATGCACTGGGCTCAGTATGACTTGTAGGAGCTTAAGATTCCTAGGAAGGAGAATGAAGCCGTGCAAATGGAAAATGGAGTGGAGAAACAGGAGCCACGTAGACATCTGCTTATAGTTCTTAAGTCTGCAATAAATAATAACTGCTCTATCTTTACTGCCAGGCCCCAGAAGGTTCCAAGTCTCCTGAATGTCCCAGGGGCCCCTCCTCCCAACTTTCAGGAAGCTTTTACACCAAGATGACTCAGTTCTCCCTGTGTGAAGGTGGCACAAACTCAGCTTCTTCTCAGGAAGAGGCAGGAAATTGAAGATTCTCTAAGGGCACTTTTAGAAAATTGAACATAGAACCTTTTATCAGCGAAGGCACAGTCGGCTTTGGCCCACGGCTCTCACATTCATCAGAAGCACTTTCAGGGAGAGAAAATTAATGATAATCCTAAGTACACAATGACTTGCTGGAGACCAGAAGCCTCCACTCTGATGGGTCTGACTGGAGCTTTGCCCCCATGGTAATGAAAGATGCCGCCTGTGAGCTTGACCTTGGCTTAGTTCACGCTTCAGAGTAAAGCGCTGCATAGTTGGTAGGGGCTGCTTAATCTCTTTCCTGGTAACTGAAAGAGACTTAGATTGGGACCATTGGGAATAGTGCTGTGCTTGGTTATTTTTAAAAAGACAGAAAGAAACGCTTTGCTTTCAGTTGCTTTCCAGTGTAAACATAAAAGCTCACAGATCCCCTGGGAGAGTAGTACACAGAACACAGAAAAACAAGTTATTGTGTAAAAAAAAAAAAAAAACTACACAGGGTGTGTTAAAACACGCACAGTCTGAACGAAGAGACCCCCCCAAACAGGCTTTGTGTGAGCAACACAGCTGTTTATTCACCCGGGTGCAGGCGGGCTGAGTCCAAAAAGGGAATCAGCAAAGGGGGTTGGGATAGGAGTTGGTTGTATAGGTTGTGGGGTAAGGCAGTGGAAAGTTACAGGAGTTACAGTTTAAGGCAGTTTTTTGCAAGCTGGGAGGGGGGATCATAGATTTGCAAACTGGGAGGGGGTCTTAGGGTGTAGAGTCATGAGGTTGGCCAAGGTTGGTTACAAAGTTCAATGGCCATGTCAATTGAGGCAGGTATAAGGAACAATGGAAGAATGTCTCAAGTTAGTCAGGTGCCGCAGGGGTTGATCATTTCTTCCAGGAACCCATCTAGGGTGTATGTGCAGGTCACAGTGATTACCATGCCGTTCATGACATGGTGAGACCTTATACGGTGCAGCCTTCCTATGAAGAGCACGTTGGTTCAGTAGCACAGCTGAAGACAGAAACCAACCATACCTGGCCCAGTGTGCCAGTGAAACTGATGCTTTGTATTTTCCAGAACCTGAACTGTGCAGCAAGACACTTAGAAGTGGGTTTGCAATGTCCTGCCTTCCTCCTTGATGCTGACATGTGGAGTAACTGCTTTAATTCATTCCCCGGTGCCTAGAGCTTGGTTGTGTGATTAATGTTTCCAGTAGAAGGTGTCTGGGTTCTTGGCATCTCAAACAAAGAATTGTTTTGGACAAAACGCACAAAGTGAGGAAAGCAAAAGTCGGAATTTGTTGAGAACGAAAGTGTACTCCACAGGGTGGGAGCGGGCCCAAGCGTGGAGGCTCAAGAGCCCAGTTACAGAATTTTCTGGAGTTTCAATACTCTAGAGGTTTCCCATTGGTTACTTGGGGAATATTCTTGTTTTTTTTGCTTTGTTCTGTTGTTTTGAGACAGAGTCTTGTTCTGTTGCCCAAGCTGGAGTGCAGTGGCGCAATCTCAGCTCACTGCAACTTCTACCTCCCAGGTTCAAGCGATTCTCGTGTCTCAGCCTCCTGAGTTGCTGGGACTACAGGTGGGTGCCACCATGCCTGACTAATTTTTTATTTTTAGTAGAGATTGGGTTTCACCAGGTTGGTCGGCTGCTCTTGAACTGCTGACCTCAGGTGATCCGCCCACCTTGGCCTCCCAAAGTGTGAGGATTACAGGCGTGAGGCTACTTGGTGAATATTCTGTGTAAATGTAGAGAATGAAGTGAAGTCACAGAGTCATTTACAAAGTGTAAATGGTGTGAATGGAGAGGAGGAAGTGAAGTCACAAAGCCATTCACATTCCTGTCATTGCTGAAGTGCTTTCGTTTGATGTAGATCTAGAAACTAAAGGCATGGATGGGCCTTAGGTTCCCTGCCTCCAGAGACTCTAAGTAAATTGTTGTTTTGCTTTTTTTAATTCTCACTAAGGTGTAAATGTCTGATATCAGGTTTATATTTGAAATTGAAGGTCGGGCGCGGTGGCTCACACCTGTAATCCTAGCACTTTGGGAGGTTGAGGCAGGCGGATCACAAGGTCAAGAGATCGAGACCATCCTGGCCAACACAGTGAAACCTCGTCACTACTAAAAATACAAAAAAAAAATTAGCTGGGCATGTGGCACGCGCCTGTAGTCCCAGCTACTTGGGAGACTGAGGCAGGAGAATCGCTTGAACCCGGGAGGCGGAGGTTGCAGTGAGCCGAGACTGCACCACTGTGCTCCAGCCTGATGACAGAGCAAAACTCTGTCTAAAAAAAAAAAGAAATTGAAAAGGAAAAGGGAGAAGACACCTGTGTCTCACCAGGCCTATGACATAGGAGCAAGAGCTTGATAGAGTTCTTGTAAATTGTTTAAAGGGGAGACATGAGGCAGGTAGAAGTCTTCACAGTTCTTTTGAACCCCTCACTGACATGTTGTGTCACAAAGGAAAGACCCTAGGCACAGCAAAGCCACGTCCCAGACAGCCTGCAGCACACTCCTGTTACCGGAGCTGGTGACTCACTCTGACTATGTTTCCTCCGGGTTCTGCTGGGCAGCTGGGCTGGGCCATTGAAAGTTCATCATCAATTACTTTTGTCTGTGCTCTTGTCATTAGAGTATCAACAGGTTTATAATGAGCCTGAGTTTTTTATGCTGAGATCAAAGGCAAGCCAAGATGGTTGGCAGAGGGGTAGGAGAGAGGAGGGCTGAGGACAGGGTGTTTCTGGAATTTCCACTGCTCTGGGGCAGGGTTGACCCCACTGTGTTACAGTTCTGCAGGCGGCAGCTGAGGCACCAGCTTCCTTGGAGTCAGTCTTGCCAGGAGTCAGGGGGTGGCTTTATCTGGAGTATCACAATGCTGGGCGTTTACTCCTTCCAAGGGCCTGAGGGCTCTGAGGTTAGAGAAGCAGCATTTCACAGAAGGGAAGGAGTGGGAAATGGTGGAGACTTAGAGTCCAGTGACCAGATGTATGGGAAGTCCTCTGGCCCACAGCCCTTGCCCTCCCTCTTCTAGTTTCTGCAAGAGCACAAGTAGCTAGCCTGACCCTCTTGAGGCATAACGGGGACCAGAGCACCTTGTGCAAAGGTTGTCCACTGTAGGAGCCCCAGTCATGCCTCTGTATGTGCCTCTGTATGTGCCCCCTTCTCCTTTCAGGAACTCAGGTGGTCTTGGACGTGGGTCTTTTTTGGCCTGGTGTCCTTGAACCCCACTCCCCAAAAGCTTGCAAAGCTCTTTTAATGAGGATCAGGGGTCAGCAGGCTAGCTCAGGAGTTTAATTGGTGCAAGCGGTTTGCATGAGGATGGGAGCAGGCTGTCAAAGGCAAAACCATGCCATTTGAAAGTAGTCATCTGGGTGCCATAGCACCTGCATTCTTTTAAAAATATATTTTTAAAATATCTTGGGCTAGAATCAGTGGCTCACGTGTCTAATCTCAATGCCTTGGAAGCTAAGGTGAGAGACTCACTTGAGGCCAGGAGTTCAAGGCCACAGTGAGCTAGGATCACACCACTGTACTCTAGGCTGGGCGACAGAGTAAGACCTCATCTCTAAAAATATATAAATAAATACACAAAAAATAAATAATAAAATTTTTATTGATGTATAGTTTTATGCATAAAATAGATAGTGTTAAAATACGAGCTCTAAATGAAGAGACCCCCCGCCAAACAGGCTTTGTGTGAGCAACATGGCTGTTTATTTCAACAAGTCTGAAAAGAGAGTCAGCAGAGGGCAGTGGGATAGGAGTTGGTTTTATAGGTTTGGGCGGTTTTTGCAAGCTGGGAGAGGGTCGTAGGGTCTGGAGTCACGAGGTTGACCAAGGTCGGTTACAAAGTCCAATTGCCTTATTAATTGGGGCAGGAATAAGGAGCAATGGAGAATGTCTCAAAGTTAATTAGGTGCTGCAGGGGTTGATCATTTCTTCCTCTCTTCATGGTCTTCCAGTTACTTTAGATTTTCCAGGAACGCATCTGGAGTGTCCGTGCAGGTCACAGAGGTTAACATGGCATAGTCAGTGGCACTGTCAGTCGGCCTAAAAGACCTTACAGACAGTTTCTTTGTTTTTTGTTTTTTGATTTTTCTGGAGATGGAGTCTTGCTCTGTCACCCAGGCTACAGTGCAGTAGGGTGATCTTGGCTCACTATACAACCTCTGCCTCCTGGGTTCAAGTGATTCTCCTTCCTCAGCCTCCCAAGTAGCTGAGATTACAGGCACCCACCACTGGCTAATTTTTGTATTTTTATTAGAGACGGGGTTTCACTACATTGGCCAGGCTGTTCTTGAACTCCTAACTTTGTGATCCACCCTCCTTGGCCTCCGAAAGTGCTGGGATTACAGGCATGAGCCACTGTGCCCGGCCAATAGATTTTAAGTGTAGAGTTCTATAGTTTGGACAAAGGTACCCAAATAAACCAATACTCTAAAGAGAATTTAGGACATTTCCATCACCCCGGAAGTTTCCACCTGTCCTTCCCACCTCCCTCTATTCCATCCCAAACATCATCATTGTTATGATTTCTGTTCTCCACCGCCTTTGTCTACCCAGGTAATGACTCAAATGATGGTAGCTCACATCCCATCTCCTCACATCAAGGAACTACCTCTCTGCCCTCTCCCTTCTCTGCCAGGCCCACCTTGATATGGCTCTGATGAGTGGAGGAACACCAAATTCTTCGTCTCAAGTAGAATTAGATAAAATGACACAGACACACGTGAAGTGGTTTTAAGAAGTGGAGAGTTTAATAGGCAAGAAAAAAGGTGAAAGAAAGAAAGAAGCAGCTCCCCTCTACAGAGACAGAGGGAGCAGGTGCTCCAAAGCCAAGAGAAGAAATCCCAAGTGCTGTGGATTCCAGCCAGGTATACATAGAGGGTTTAGGGGATTGTTTGATCAGGCATGTCATTCACGTAGCTTGTGAAACAGCTGGCCCTCCCACCCTAGTCTTTTAATATGCAAATAAAGGCGCCATGATGTTCTACACATGTGGGGGCATGTGGGGGCAGCCATGTTGCCAGGAACATGTCAGGGCAAGGGCCAGAATGTTGGGAATAGCCATATTTTGGTGGACCCAGTTTCCAATGGCCAGCATTTGAATATCAAAGGTTGCCGGCCTGGCTCTAAGAGCTGCTTTAAAAAAGAAAACTTCCCAGGGACCCCTTTTCCTTTCTATCTGCCTAAAATAATTTCTTAATAACTCCTACAACAGCATTCCCTTGAATATACCTACTGTGGGGGCAGAATGCAGGGCCGCGTGATAAAGGAAGAGTAGAGGAAGCTCAGAAATGAGGATGTGGCTAATGTGCCATTGATCTGCCTTGGGCAGGCATTGAGCTGGATTCTGAGAGAACAGGATGGGAAAGGAATCTTGTTGGATTAAGGAGTGATTTGTGCAGAGGAGGAGGGAAGAAGGAGGAGAAAAATTTGCCCCTAGCGCAGGAGGTAGTCTGGCCTCAGAGAAAGTCTCTGGGGTTAGCACCCCAGACATTGCACACATACTCACTAGCTCTGTCATCTTGGGATGCTTCCAGCTTCTGTGTTGGTGAATTGAGGTAATTAATCATTTGGAACCTATTAATTAGGGGTGTTATGAAGTTTCAACGAGATAATGTAAATAAAACACCAATTGTAGGGCCTGACACATAATAGGTATTTCTTACATGATAGTAGCTATATTACTGCTGCCAGATAATCCCAGTTCTTAGTAAATGGTTTTCTTTTTGTTTTTAATTGAGGCAGAGTCTCACTTTGTCGCCCAGGCTGGAGTGCAGTGGCACGATTTTGGCTCACTGTAACCTCCACTTCCCATGTTCAAGTGATTCTCCTGCATTAACCATAGTACAGTTCCACTTGGCCAATAAAATGACAAATTATTCAGAAATTTATAGGTCCTGCTTTTAATAATGTAAAAGTCATCATTAAAGAGTGTTTTTCTATAACTACAAGCTGGGCTTCCTTTAAATTTTATTGCCACAACAGGCTACCAAGTGAGAAACAAAACCAAACCAAAATAAATGGATATGGTTAAAATAACAGCAGCAGCAACAACAAACAATAAATAAAACTCCAAACCGAAGTTAAGCACTTAGTCACTTTGTCATCATATAAGACCAGGGATACTGAATTCAGATGGATTGATCCACTTTGCATAAGAGGATGGCACTAAGTACCAACTCAAAGTGTTGGCCTGACCAAACACAGTTGCTTGGGCACATAGGAAGTTTTCTAGATGTTGTTTTGATTTTATGTTCAAAATTCAGACGGAGAAAAAAAAGTTGAACCCACTGTAGGGTGGGAATCACCAGGTTACCTGCAGCCAAACATGGTGAAGATGACACATGGACACTAAAACACACACAGAAAAGTAGCTTGGTGTGAGACAGCCCAAGCAAGAAGAGCTCAAGTAAGAAACCTCCTGGACAGGATGACCCGGAAGCTTCCTTCCAAATCTGGAAATTCCCCATTCTCTATGCCAGCCCTCCCAGCCCTCAGGCCAGTCAGGCAAACTCAGTGAGAGATGGAACATCATCTACGACAGAAACATCTATAAGAAATAGGCACTTGTTATTTTTGATGAGGCAGAGGATTATGAGGAAGGATTAGGGGACCATTGTTTCTGGTTATGATGTAGAAAGTCGAAAGAAGCTGTCTGCCACTCTTGCCCTAAAAACCAAACCAAGAAGAATCAGTGGGACAGGAGAAATCTACTTTAGTTGGTAGGGAGAAATCCTTCAAACTTGCAAGAAAATTGTAATGGATGTGTGTGAGATAATGTGTGAAATTAGAATGTCAAGGAGCCCTATCCACAGATCAAATCTGTATCCACTTATCAGCTTTTAAACGTAGGTTTTCACCAAGTTCATGGGTGGTTATGTTAGATGTTGGGACCAGATAGCTTAGAGAGATTCTCACAAAGTATGAGGGGTCTTCCCCAAGCGCAAGGCAGTTGATGTCTAAAAGTGGAGGACAGACCAGGAGAGCAGGGAGAAAACCATCTAAGACACTATGGGCTTTTAATGATCAAGATTAGGGCAGGGGCAGGCACACCTTGCTTTCAGATTTCACAGGAACAGAAATTTGAGGACGGGCACAGAGAGCAAAGAGGGCTCACCAGTGATCTTTGCAGCCGGGCTATAAAGCAGAAGGAGAGCTCCTATAGTTTGTTGGAAAAACTGGCAGCTTTGTGTATAACATAAAGAAATATCTTAACTCTCTCAATTCTCAGATTCTAGAACCTGCTGCCAGAGAAAAATTTACCTCTCTCTCAAAACATTTAAAGCAAGTGGGAAACTGAATCAAACTAAAACTGAAATAAAGCTCAGATCCAGACTGACAACCTGTCAGATAAAGTTAGTCCACTAGTCTTGAAGCCTGGCAAAAGAAAGGGCATGACATTTTCTAGGAGTATTATTTATTTCTCCTTCTAGTGTCCTTTTATATAAAATATCTGTTAGGCAATAAAGCGTGTGGGAAATTTGAGACAAAAAAAAAAATGTTAACCATAGTCAAGAGAAGAAAGAGTCAATAGAAACATGCCTAGAGATAGTGTAGACAGGAATATTTAAATAACAATAAGTATGCTTAAAGGATGTAGTGGAAAAGGTAAACATTATAGGGAAAGAGATGAGAGTTTTAGCATAGAAATAGACACTATGAAAAAGAAGTAAAAGAAATGCTGGTGAGATTTTGCTTCTGATCAAGATGGAGTATCATGACTAGATTTATCTTCTGTGCAAAACAAATGAAAAAATAAACCAGTCAAACAATAGCAAACAATGATTTTCAAGACAATGGATATTAAACGACAAAGAGCAATGACCCCTCAGACACAGAAAATAAAAGTGGTGAATCCTACACATGCTCCAGTTCATTGCCTTGTAACAGATTCCAGACTGTGACACAGAGAAAGAGGCCTAGCTGCAGCCCAAAAGACTCGTGAGTTGAGGAGATGGAGTGGAACGTTCTGGAATACAAACTTGGCTAGAGTGTGCAGGACAGAATACCAGAGAGGGAAACTGCATCAAGAAATAACTCTGGAGAGCTACAGAGAATCTCTATTAAGTATTCGCGAGAATATTGATCAGTGCATGTCTGTGCATTCTCCCGAGGCTTGGAGAGAAAAAAATTACCCCAAAATATTAGAAGGAACAGTAGCTGGTGCTCATGCAGGGGAAAAAAATGATGTTTTACCCCACAACCTAGAGAAGAAAACCTTATACATCACACTTGGTAGTGTACTTATATATTAGTGAGCTTGGGCTACGATAACAAAATATCACAGACTGATTGGTTTAAACAACAGAAATGTATATTTTCACAATTCTAGAAGCTGGGAAGTCCAAGATTCAGGTTCTGGCAGGGCTGAATTTCTAGTGAGGGCTCTCTTCCTGGCTTGTAGACAGCCACCTTCTTGCTGTGTCCTCATATGATACCAACCTCTGCTGGCTCTGCCTTTTTTATAATCACAAGTTCTACTGGATCAGGGCTCTACTTTTATGACCTGATTTAACTTTAATCACTTCCTTACATGCCCTATCTCTGGTACAATCACATGGAGATTAGCACTTCACCATATGAATTCGGGAAAGACACAAGTCAGTCCACGGCAAAATGGAAGAGTCTTGTCTCAGAAGTGGGTAATAAGTAGGTCTGGTTCTGAGTAACAAAATTTAGAAGTAAGACCTGAAAAGTTCCAACTGTTTCTCAGTAACATAGTTGTATGCTAGAAGTAAGGTCAGGAATATTATAGATACACAAAAATGTACAGAATCCAATGAGGTAAAATTCACAGTTCTTACAATAAAAAAATTACCAGGCATGTACAAAAGCAGAAAAGTATAACACATAGTGAAGAGATAAATCAATCAATCAAAATTGACCAGAACAGATACAAGCGTTACAGAAAATGACATTAAAATAGTCATTTCATCTGTATTCCCTAGATCAAAAAATAAAGTTGAGGCATAGAAAGTATTGAAAAGACCCAAATGAGGCTTTTAGAGATGAAAACTACAATGTCGGTGATGAAGATATGTAGAGTGATATTAACAACAGATTACATACATCAGAAGAAAAGTTAGCATGCTTGAAGACATGCCAACAGACACCATCCAAAATGGAATACCAAAGAGATAAAATAATTTAAAATTAACAGTGCATCAGTGAGTGGT
Source organism: Aotus nancymaae (assembly GCF_030222135.1). Taxonomy (NCBI): domain Eukaryota; kingdom Metazoa; phylum Chordata; class Mammalia; order Primates; family Aotidae; genus Aotus; species Aotus nancymaae. The sequence continues at coordinate 6,375,877 of NW_026988492.1, read as the reverse complement.
AGGAAACGAGCAGAAAACTAAGATAGTTGTAATTGTAGTCTATGAAGAGGAAGAGAAAGTGAGGGACAGAAAAAATATTTTTTAAAATAATGCCAAAAATTTTCAAGTTGGATGAAAGCTATAAACTCACAGATCCAAGAAACTTGACAAACTCTAAGAACAAAAAAACTTAGGAAAACTGTTCTCATCAGTCTTTGCAAATCCATCCTGTAGGAAAACCTATAAAAATATCATAGCCCTCTGCACAACAATTCCATATGGGCAACAGTGAAGAAAACATCCCCAACTCTACTGTCTCCACTGCTCACCTGCCAGCATCATCATTCTTTCCTTCTGAAAATAATCACCCTTCACTCCATCTGCCACTGAATCCTCTGAGATCATTATTATTCATATCTTTTTTTTTTTATGGAGACAGAGTCTTACTCTGTTGCCTAGGCTACTAATTCAAGCAATTCTCCTGCCTCAGCCTCCTGAGTAGCTGGGATTACAAGTGCGCACCACCACACTCAGCTAATTTTTGTATTTTTAGTAGAACTGAGGCTTCACCATATTGACCAGGCTGGTCTCAAACTCGACCTCAGGTGATTCACCCACCTCGGCCTCCCAAAGTGCTGGGATTATAAGCCTGAGCCACCACACCAGGCTATTATTTATATCTTTATTTAACACATAAAGAAGTAGGTTTAGAGAGATGATATAATCATTCCAGGATCACACAGCTAGAATAGGCAGGATTTGTACCTTATCTGCTGGTGCCTCTCCTTTGCGGCACTAAGATACCTTCAGAAAAATGGCATTTCCTGACCCACTGCAGTGCCAAGCTCTATCCTAGGCAGCACCATGACTCTGCTTAGCCTTGTGAACTAGAGGATCAGCAAGAAAGACTGCTACACAATTTGGATGCAATTGTTAACTGAAAAACCCTTATGGTAGCTGCTAGCTAATGTTCAAAAGTAATGATCATATAGAAATAGAGTACAATAGCCGAGTGCGGTGGATCATGCCTGTAATCCCAGCACTTTGGGAGGCTGAGGTGGGTGGATCACGAGGTAAGGAGTTTGAGATCAGCCTAATCAACATGGTGAAACCCCATCTCTACTAAACATACAAAAATTAGCTGGGCATGGTGGTGCGTGCCTGTAATCCCAGCTACTCAGGAGGCTGAGGCAGGAGAATCACTTGAACCTGGGAGGCGGATGTTGCTGTGAGCCAAGATAGTGCCACTGCACTCCAGCCTAGGCAACAGTGCGAGACTCTACCTCAAAAAAAAAAAAAAAAAAGAAAAGAAAAGAAATAGAGCACAATATTTAAAAGCTTGCTATTTTATATACACCCAAAGGAATATAAATCATTCTATTAGACATATGCACATGTATGTTTACTGCATCACTATTCACAATAGCAAAGACACGGAATCGACCCAAATGCCCATCGATGATAGACTGAATAAAGAAAATGTGGTACATACGCACCATGGAATAATATGCAGCCATAAAAAGGAACAAGATCATGTTCTTTGCAGGGATGTGAACGAAGCTGAAAGCCATGATCATCAGCAAACAAACAGGAACAGAAAACCAAACACTGCATGTTCTCACTCATAAGTGGGAGCTGAACAATGAGAATACGTGGGCACAGGGAGGGAAACATCACACACCAGGACCAGTCGGCCGGGCAGGGTGTGGGAGAGCATCAGGATAAATAGTTAATGCATGTGGGGCTTAATACCTAGGTTGATAGGTGCAGCAAAGCACCATGGCACACATTTAACTAGGTAACAAATCTGCATGTTCTGCACATGTATCCCAGAACTTAAAGATTAAAAAAATTAAAATATGTATATGTCTTAAATATATAAATATTGATGTTTTAATTATATATGTTTAAAAGCTTGAGGCCTGGGATCCAGACAAGTGCATTTGAATGCCTACTTCGTTGCTTCAATTCTATGACATTAGCAGGTTGCTTGGCTTTTCTGCATCACAGTTTTCTTCTCTGCAAAATAGGGTTAATAAGAGTATCCACCTCAGAAAGTGGCATAAGAAATTCATACTTGGATTTAAGTCTACCGTTCCTTTAGTTCGTGGAGTGTTTCCTTGTTGAGTTTTTTGAAAAGTCAAAAATGGATCATTTAGTTTTCACAAGCATTCTCAAAACCCTAAGTAGCTTTTAATCACACTCCTTTTAACGAGTCTCCTTTCCAGACTAAACTGTCCTAATCTTGGAAATCTTGCTTCCTTTGGAGCTGGAATCACATGTACCGAAGTAGAAACAAAAACACTCTCTTCAGCATTTATGAGGAAAAGGGCTGCAAAGGGCTCATTCGCAGCAGTCTTTCCTGTGGAAAGACTGAAAAATTAAAGCAGAGAAGTTCAAAGACTCAGGGCTGCGGAATAAAAACAAAATCCCTTAAAATTACACTGATGGTTCTTCCAGATAAGCAGGTAATTCTTCGAGATAATTTGGAGAGAATTCAACAGTGTTTATTGCAGGCTCACTTAAGAGAGCTAAACATTTAGCTCTAAAAGCCATTTCAAAGCAAAACTCTAAACAGTATTTTAGAATAAGAAGAAATTATATGCACACTCTTGCCTCCCAGGGGTTTTGAAGAATTCATGAGGGAAAATAGACGCTCTGGGGAGAAAATCTCCAGAATTACAGGAAATATAAGAAATTCACCATAAACACAACAGGCTGACAGGGTATAATACCCATTAAAGTGATTTTTAGTAGACAATAAATAAATACCTGTAGGTAGAGTGACTTTCTGTTCAATGATAACAATAATGAACATTCTAGAAGGCATGACTAACGGGAACTAGAATTGTTACAAAAAAGAAAAACTAGTTCAAGTACTCACAACCTTTTTTTGCTTCTCGGACACAAAGTGTCCAAGAAGCATTAATATTCACTTGAAAAAGAATTATCTTAATAATTTCTTGAGCAAGCCAGACTATTTTATTTTGCTGGAAAAATGACACATAAAATATCAGCTTGCTATTGCAATATGTCACAGTGAGTGCCTTTAATGGCAAAAAAAGCCATGTTATTCTCCAATTAGGTTAGAAAATATGAAATGTTCAGCATTCTTAATAAGAATGAATAGACAATGAGGGAAAACAAGGTCTTTTCATAAAATGTGCTTATTGATGTTGTTCTAAACCTTCACGTGAACTCTTTTGGAGGAGATGGAAAAAAGTGTTGGGCTTCTCTGTCGGAACCACTCTAGGAAAATCACCGCCATGAATAACTTTCTTACATCCCTCAAAGTCCTCCCTCAAAGACTGTTTCAAGGTTTCCACCTCTTCATCTTATTTTGTAGTGATGTTCCTTGGAAAATCATTTTCCTCTAAACGTGGTTGAATATAGTGGTTTGCATGCATACTGTTTTCACCAAGAGCAGTTATGTGTCCCAGGCATGGGTTAAAGCCATGCATTCAAAGATCTGAAGCCCCACCCTCTTTGAAGTTAGAAGTTCTGGAATCAATATAACACAGGAACACCCAGACGTTTGAATCAAAGAGCTCTGGGTTTGAATCCTGCCTCAACCCTTCCCCAGCTAAACGGCTTTAGCTGAGTTACTCAGCTTCCCTGATCTCCAGTTTTCTCCCTGTACAATGGGAAAAGTAAAACTTACATACCAAGATCATTGGGATGGATAAATGAGATTATTGGTCTAGAACACCTCTCTTGATTTGTTAAATAATTAAAGGTAGATCTGTTATTCAATCCAGCAATTCCACTACTGAGTATCTACCCAAAGGAAAAGAGTCATATCAAAAAAACACCCACACACCTATGTTTATGGCAGAACAATTCACAGTTGCAAAGATACGGAACCAACCTAAGTGCCTATTGGTCAATAAGTAGACAAAGATGATGTGGTATGTATACACCATGGAATACTACTCAGACACAAGAAGAGAATGAAATAATGTGCTTTGCAGGCACTTGGATGAACCTGGAGGCCATGATCCTAAGTGAAATAACTCAGGAATAGAAAACCACACACTACGTGTTCTTGCATATAAATGGGCGCTAAGCTATGGGTATGCAAAGGCATACAGATCGCTATAATGGACACCGGAGGCTCAGAAGCGAGGAGGGTTGCTGGGGTGAGGTATAAAACACCACAACTGAATACAATGTACACTACTCGAGTGATGAGGGCACTAAAATCTCAGGCTTCACCACTGCACAATTCATCCATCTAACCAAAAACCACTTGTACCCCCAAATGCTACTGAAGTAAAACATGAAGTTTTTAAAAGCTTCATTCCTGGTATCCATGTGTCCATCATGCCAGCCCCGAGCACTGAGTTGAGGCACTGCAAAGACCATATTGGCCTCGAGCAATAGGTTTAGTGACAATGTTGTACTAGAGTTAGCGTTTTCTCCCAGAAACTGATGTTCTTTCTTTTCGGTGCCAGACCTACTTGTTCCTTGCTTAATGAACACTCAATACGTGAAAGCCTTGCTGGAATAGTCTTTGTTTTGAAACCTGTCCAGGTTCAACATGTCAATGACAGCCGCTGAACATGAGGACCCTAAGACATCAAGACTCTAGGATTTGTTTTAATTATATACTTGAGAGATTTTCTTTTTAATGAGACAGAGTTTCACCCATCACCCAGGCTGGAGTGCAGTGGCGAGATCTCAGCTCACCGCAACCTCCGCCTCCTAGGTTCAAGCGATTCTCTTGCCTCAGCCTCCCAAGTAGCTGGGATTACAGGCATGCACCACCACACCCAGCTAATTTTGTACTTTTAGTAGAGATGGGGTTTCTCCATTTTGGTCAGGATGGTCTTGAACTCCCAACCTCAGGTGATCCGCCTGCCTCAGCCTCCCAAAATGTTGGGATTACAGGCGTGAGCCACCGTGCCTGGCCATTTGAGAGATTTTCACAAAGGCCCACTTAATATATGTGTCTAGAAGTTTAGAATGTTACAATATGACATGCCTCTTCTTTTTTAAGTGCATGTTAGTTTTCTTCAATGATTTTTAAAAACTGGCCTGGTTGATGTAAAGCATCCTTCTATCTAAGTGTTGTGCTCAATTGCATGAATTTCTCTCTGTGGAAAGAATGCTGGGGGTCCTGGCTCCACACTTCACTAGAAAAGAAAATACTCCTCTTGTATTTACGATGGTTTTTCTTTCCACTTGATTAAGTAAGAAGAGAAGTGTAATTAAGAGGGTACTTCTTGTAGCACTGTCAATTTGGGAACAAGATTCTCAAGAATGAAAAATTTGTGACTGTTCTCAGCGTGAAAGGTAGAGAAGATTACTTGATCATTATGTGCTTATTTGAAAGTCATTTTCCTCCCGTGTCTCAGCATCTCACTTTTTAGAATGCATACTGAATGCCTGGAATCTCTTTCTTTTAGAAAAGACAAAGTTGTACTGTTAAAGGAATAATATTGTCTGGGAAAAAGGTTAGTACTGGATGGTTACTCTATAAAGAGATTAAAAACGAAAGTCAAGGAAGGGAAGGAAGGCAACACGTGGCTTCCAACCTCATGGGGTCTACTAGCACTATTTCATGCCCAGGCTGGTCTCTAGCTCCTGAGTTCAAGAGATCCACCTGCCCTGCACTCCCAAACTGCTGGGATTACAGGGATGAGCCACCACTTTCTGGCCATTCAAAAACACATTTTAAAAATTTTATTCACTACTTTGTAAACATTTACTGTGTACCTGCTATTTACAAGGCACAATGAGGAGTGCTCTGACAAGGCCAAAGATAAAAGAGTTGACAATTCATGTAGCATAAAGCACCGCTGATAGTCAAGTTATCTCCTTCATTGAAATGTAACACACCATCTGATGACAACCAGATCTGGCTGGTCTTGAACTCCTGACTTCATGATCCACTCGCCTCAGCCTCCCAAAGTGCTGGGATTACAGGAGTGAGACACAACTCTGTGCGGTGACTCACTCCTGTAATCCCAGCATTTTGGAAGGCTGAGGCAGGTGGATCACAAGGTCAGGAGTTCAAGACCAGCTTGACCAACATAGTGAAACCCCATCTCTACTAAAAACACAAAAATTATCCAGGCGTGGTGGCACGCACCTGTAATCCCAGCTAGTCAGGAGGCTGAGGCAGGATAATTGCTTGAACTCGCAAGGCAGAGGTTGCAGTGAGCCGAGATCATGCTACTGCACTCCAGCCTGGGCGACAGAGCGAGACGCCATCTCAAAAAAAAAAAACAAAAAACAAGGACGTTCCCAGGACCAGTTCTGTTCATTGATTCTCTTTCTCCAAGACAACTGAGGGCTACAATTCCTGGGCCCTGGAAAATAGAGATGATCTCTCCTGGCACAGTCATCATTGTTTCTAATATTATTTATTGTTACAAGCTAGGCTTTTACTTGAGTTTTATTTTCCTTTTTTTTTTTTGTAAGAGGATCTCACTCCTTTCACAGGATGGAGTGCAGTGGTGCAATCATAGCTCACTGCAGCCTCAATCTCCTGGGCTCAAATCATCTTCCCACCTCAGCCTCCTGAGTAGCTGCAACTGCAGGGGCATGTCAACACGCCTGGCTAAACTTTTCTTTTCTTTTTTTTTTGTAGAGGCAAGGTCTTACATTGTTGCCCAGGCTGTTCTCAAACTCCTGTCTTCAAGTGATCCTCCTGCTTCGGCCTCCCAAAGTGCTGGGATTGCAAGCGTGAGTCCCTGCACCCACCTATTGACTTCCGTGTGTCCTTCTGGTCTCCCAAATTAGGTAAGTTCTCTAAGAGCAGAGGTTACTTCTTATCCTTCTTTGCATCCAAATATGTTTCATTCACAATGAATATGTGCAAAAACGATTTCTGCCTAGATGCCCCTGTCAGAGGGGCCTAATCTATGCACAGAACCAATTTAGGATCATTAGTTAAAGGGCTTATAGGAGTACTATCTTATTCTTGCCCCACTTTTGATTCCTTCCTTCCCCTCTGGCTCTTCTTGAGTTTTAGATTAATTTTTCCTGCCCCTTCCTTTTTTCCCTATAAAAATATGTATTTCTTTCTGCTGTGACTGCCTGAACTCATGCTCTGTGGCTGCAGTGTCCCTGTACCTGGAGCAATGGGCACCACAGTCTCCCCCAAGAAGGACAGCGAAGAGAGAATGCCTGCCACCCAGGGAGAGCATCCACAGCGCCATCCAGAAGCGCCAATGTCAGCTGACTCCTTTGTTCTTTCTCTCAGTACTTTTCAGAGTTTCTCTATTTAAACATAGGGACACAAGTCTACTATGATAACAGTAGGTATTTTAATGCATAAATAGCTTTATCCACGCTGGGAATGCGTTTCCTGTTTTGACTTGCTCTCTAAATATAGATATATAATTTTTAAATTATAGGTTTACGTCAGGACGACAATTTAGTCAAGTATTACTTTCTTCCCCAAACACGTCCTGGTTGCTGCTCATAAACCATGGAATGTGAGCAGGCTCAGAAAACGCACGAAGGGACTCAGCCTCCTCCTCGCCTTCAGTTTCAACATTTTAAAATCATCTCTCCACTCTTTTGTTGTAGGGACTGAGTCTACAGAGGAGCTCCTCTCTAAGCAAAGGTTGTAAGGACCAGAACTTTAGTCGATGCCACCTTAATAGAAAAAAATTCAAAATCCTGCCATAGAGAGAGAAAGTTCCTTTAGAAGGGGGACTTTTCTTAGATCCAGCGTGGCTAGCACCGCATAGGCATTCCACCTGCAATCCCTCAGGCCACTTGCTTTTGGGGGGCCCGAGTTCCCAGGCAATAGCAGAGAGGAAAGCTGACGTCTCCGGGGAGCTGGGCTATGTAATTTGTCACATAGCTGCGTAGAGGTGCAATCCAAGAACGTTTCTTTTTCTGCATCTTATTCTATTTCTGGAGTGTCCATTTTTGAAGTCAAATAAAAAGTTTCTTTCTTCCTATTTTATTTTTATGTTTTAATTATAATTTTTATTTCTGATTCTGGGGGATCATGGGCAGATTTTTTACAAAGGTATATTGCGTGATGCTGAGGTTTGGGCTTCTATTAATTTCGTCACCCGGATCATGAGCCTAGTACCCGACAGGAAGTTTTTCAGCTCCACTCTCTCTTTCCTTCCTTTAGGAGTTTCTAGCATCTACTATTCCCATCTTGATGCCCCTGTATACCCAAGATTAAGCCCCCTTTTATAAGTGAGAACATGCAGTACCTGCTTTTCTATTCCTGTGTGATTTCTCTTAGAATAATGGCCTCTACCTGTATCCATGTTGCTGCAAAAGCCAAGATTTTGTTCTTTTTTATGGCTGCATAGTAATCCATGGTGTGTATGTACCATGTTTTCTTTATCTAATTTACTATTGATGGACACCTAGGTTGATTCCATGTCTTTGCTATTGTGAGTAGTGCTGTGGTGAACATACAAGTACAGGTGTCTTTTTGGTAGAATGCATTATTTTCCTTTGCATATATATATAGCCAGTAATTGGACTGCTGGATCAAATGGCAGTTCCGTTTGTATCTCTTTGAGAAATCTCCAAAATGTTTTCCACAATGGCTGAACTAATTTACATTCCCACCAGCAAGGTATAAGCCCTTCCAAAGGAAGAGTTTTTGAGATGGAGTTCAAGGACATAGATTGTAAAACTGAGAGCACTCACCTCAAATTGGAAAAAAACCAAATAATTTAAATGGATTTGTTTTTTACATAAAATTAAAGCAGAGACATATAATCAGGTTGACCTATATACAACACAGGTGAAGGATAGACTTCCGCCGTGTCATGGGTTGGAAACACATTCTGAGATGGAGATTTGTGTGCAAATGGTTTATTTGGGAGCGTGCTCTGGGGAACAATACCAGGACTGTAAGAGACTGAAAGGAGCAGGGAGGGTGGGGAGAATCTGGGCTGTGACGTGGTGGTGACAGAGACCTCGGCTGTGCCAACAGGAAGTGCTGGACCTGAGGGGGCCCTGCAAGGTTGTCACAAATTAGGGTGTCAGGGCCAGGTTGATAAACCCCTCCCCATCTTCCTCACTCCCTTTGCCACTGGGCTTCCCTCATGACAGGGAAGCAAGGGAGAAATCCTGGACACACGACTTGTAGGCTGAGAGCAGTTCCCTGAGGGGAACTCAGCCGTAAGCCAAAGGCAGCCGCCCTCCCAGCAGCGGAGAGAAGGATTCACTCAGACCTAGGCAGGACATCGGGACGGCACCCACAGCATCCACTGCACCCTGAGACTCACAGTGAGAAAGACACAAGCAGGCAAGCATCTAGGACTTGAAACAGATACAGGGCAAATGTTCACATATCTGAAAACTTAATTATTGTCTATAATTTTTCAAAATTAATATATACAAACTAGATAAAAATAATCTATCATTGTCAGTTATTTTTGAGTAATTCATCATTACTCACAAGTGAATGAAAATGAAGCAAAAAATGCCAGCAATGTAGCTTTCTGTGGAACACAGGCAGATCCGACCCCATCTACTGCAATGAAGGGACAACTTCCATGGTGGAACTTTGCAAACAGTCGTGGACAAAGGCAATGATTTCTGAATTACACGTGTGTGTGTGTGTGTGTGTGTGTGTGTGTGTTTCCATGTGTGTGTCCTAGGCAACAGTCAACAGGAAGACATATTTGTTTTTTTACTTAGATTTGGAGCCATCAGAGACATGTTGGTGACATTGCAGTGCCCTCAGGCTCTTTTATAGAGAAGCTTTACAGGCATCTGACCAATGGCATGAGTAGGCATATTTATACACTCAGAAGTTTCAGAATTTGCAGTGATTTGTACCAATTAGAAACAGAAAAACCTCAGCAATAACAGAGTTGATGAAGTCTGTGTCACAGAAATGTCTCAGAGCTTCTATCAGTTGCATAAGAATTATAATTGCTTCCAATACACAGTTGGCAAGGCAATAAAAGAGTTGATGAAGTCTGTGGCATTGGACAGAATGCTTCTGGATATTACACAGATTTAACTTTCAGCACCTGCAGACAGTTCAACTTAGAACTCTGAAATCAGGAAATCAGTAAGACATGCACCAGAGAAGCAGCAGAAGGTGATCAGGGCAGTGCCACGGATCAAGGGTGATTCAGGAAAAGCGTCTGGACCCAGCCAAGACAGGCACCTTCAGAAGCAATACCAAAGTAGAAATTGGTAGTTTCTACAGTAACTAATTTAGCTATTGTCACTTTTTACCATATATATTTAGCATACTATATAATTCGTTTCATAGAGTGTGTGCAATTCTTCTCAGTGAAGCTTCTAATGTTTCTTCTAAGGTCCCAAGTCAAAAGAAGGAGAGGGGTCTGCTAAGGAGTAGGTAAATTCGCTCGAAATTTGTGTTAAAAGAAAACTTCAGACAATTAAATTTAGTGAAGTTTAATTAAGCAAGAAAAAGAAAACAATTTGTGAATCGGGCAGCCCCCAGAATCACAGCAGATTCAGAGAGACTCTGGGGGTGCTTAAAAAAAGGAAAGTGATTTTCAGAAATCGGAAGTGAGACACAGAAACAGCTAGATTGCTTAGAGCTCGGCGTTTGTCTTCTTTGAACACATTTTGAACACTGGGCAGTGTATGAGTGGTTGAAGTATGGCTGCTGGGATTGGCCAGGACTCAGCTAGTGTTACAGACACGTACTCCTAAGTCAGGTTTTCAGTCTTGTTTACCTATTAAGTTACAGTTAGTTCACAAAGACTCAAATATAGAAGTATGAAGTCCTTCTCAGGCCACATTTAGTTGGTTTTAAGAGGTGCCTAAGTAGGAAGACCAGAAAAACAACATCCTTCAGAAAATGGTGCCTACTTACGCTATTCCTTTGTGAGTATGCCATCCATTTACTACATAATGTTTTCACCATTCGAGAGAGAGAGAGAGAGGAAGGAAGGAAGGAAGGAAGGAAGGAAGGAAGGAAGGAAGGAAAAAGGAAGGGAGGGAGGGAGGGAGGGAGGGAGGGAGGGAAGGAAGGAAGGAAGGAAGGAAGGAAGGAAGGAAGGAAGGAAAAAGGAAGGGAGGGAGGGAAGGAAGGAAGGAAGGAAGGAAGGAAGGAAGGAAAAAGGAAGGGAGGAAGGAAGGGAGGGAGGGAGGGAGGGTTTATTGGAAGCAATTATCATTCTTACACAGTTGATGTAAGCGCCAAGAGGTTTCTATGACCAAATTCTAGCACAGATTTTTATTTCACTTCTTTCACTGAAAATGTTTGGACATTGGCCTACAAGCTGCAAAACAACAAATACAACTTTAGTCTTTCAAATAGATTCCACAATGACAAGTACTCTCCTAAGGAAAAAAAAGAAAAAAAAAAACAACATTTCAGAGTGTTTCAGTGAGGGGTCAAAGATCAGACAAAAGAGGCTTGAGATGAGATTTGTCTTTTCTAGTCTTTCTTAGAGGCAAGAAAAAAAAATGCAACTGCCAGAACACTTCGCCTCTCTATTTGGATGTAAGCTCTCCTAATCTTCTCCCTCATGAACATTGTCCTATCCCTGTCCTTGGGCTGAGATGGTCCGTCCACCTAAACTTGAACAGACTAAGAGGGATACTGACTTCGAAATCAAGGTCATGGTGGACAGCTGTCCAGGACCTGGCGTCAGGAGATCTGCTCTGAGGTTCTAGCTCTAGCTCTACAGCTTGCTCCCTGTGTGTCCCCTGGCGTCCACTGGCTCCCAATGTCTGCCCATTCAAGCAGATGTTATGCTGGTCTTGCGATATTTGCAAGGATGAAATAAAGACGAAAACTTGAGAAGGGCTTTGTAAACGGCAGAGCCCAATACAAAAATGTTAGATGTCACTATAAATCTTAATCTTTCTTCCTATGAATATTTGCTGAATGAGTCACAATAGACATTGAAAAATTACACAGAGGAGTGGTATGAAGAGGTAAGAAGGTCCCTGTAGCCCCCCCTGTTACCCTAGATTTTCTCCCTGATCCAGTACTTGTAGTTGTAACGTAGAACAATGGTGTTAGTGCCCAGGGCTTGCGTTCCAACAGTTGCCCAGTGGTGATTTCCCTATCGGGATGATTTATTTCCAGCTTTCTGCTTCACACTTGGACTCCTGACGCTGAACGGGCATCTGAAGTGCTGGGGAACCCCTGGCTTTCTCTGTCTCTCCCCTGCACAGGTACATTTACACACTCGGGGAGAAGGCACAGAGAAAGGACGGAAAAGATGAAGGGAGACCCCAAAGCCAAACTCACACTTTAATCTGGGTCCTCAGAGCTTTGAGGCAGGAGATCTAGTCCTATTATCCCACAGACGGAGTGAAATTCCAGGAAGCAGAGAAGCCAAAGGAATTCTCAGCAAGTTTCCCATTCCCACCCAGCACAAAGGGCGATCACCCTCATTCTGTAATATGTGTGCCTCTAAACCCCTACCACTTCACATTTATAAAATCTAGTCACTCACCAACTTCCTTTCCCAGAATTGCTTAGAAACAAAAGCTTATCCCAACATGAGTTTTTTCCCTGGCCATCTCTCCCCTCCAGTACAGAACAGAGCCCTGAACCACGTGTTGTGTTTAAGAAACCAGGTTCTGGATTGAAAGCTGCATTTTGATACTAGCTTTGGTAATTTGGGCATATTAATTGATAAGTGCTTCTCTTTCCTAACCCATAATCAAAGATCACCAGGAGTAATAAAGTATTTAAGACAAGTCTGGCAGGTAGTAGATGCTCACTAAGTGTAGGCTAATATTAACTATACAGCACTCTTAGCTATATTAACTATATACACTCTCTCAGGCTGACAAGGCACCCCAGAGGTATAGAATTATAAAAATAGGTTTCTTCTCTAATCAAAGAGAGAAGCAAGGCCTGTTCCTTACAAGCTTCCTTTCTCAGACACACCCTGAGCTGCCTAAGTTAACTCCATGCACGGCCACAGAGAGTCCAGGCCTAGAGTTGGATCCTGTGTTTGATTGTGGTTCTGTCTTAGCCCTATGGCCTTAGGTCTCTTCTCTGCTACTTGGTTTTGTTTGCAGTAGAAAGTACTGGGTTAGATATCAACAGTGCTTCTCAAATTTGGGTGCCCATGGAAATCTCCTGGGGTCACTTTCAATATTCCTGATGTCTGGTACATCCTTGACAAATTAAATCAGAAAATCTGAGGTTGAGACTCAAGCAAGAGGACTTCTTACAGTTCCCTAAGTGATTTCAATGTTCAGCCAAGGTTGAGAACTGCTAGTTTAGAAGATTGGTGATTGTCAACTTTGGTACAAGAGAACTATCTAAGAAACTTTAAAAAAAAATACAGAAGCCAGAGTCTTAGCTTAGGACAATTAAAATAGAAATCCCTGGGGGTTGGTCCCAGACATGGTATCTTTCGAAGCTCCCTGGGTGATTCTAATGTGTAGCCAGATTGCAGACCCTCAGGTTTAACGATCTTCAAGACTCCTCCTTCATCTATGTAAGGTTCTAAGCTTGTATGAGTCTGCATTTGTGGAGCTATGAGCATGTGTATAGTCTCTGGAAGCTGGCCGCACCAACACTCTCTGACTCCGAGAAATGAAATGATTATTCCCACCTCCAACATTTATCTTCTCTGGGTTTTGGGTATTAACAACCAGGAAGGACTTCCCTATTTACAATCCATAGAAAAGTCACCCTAGACTTGACCTCAGTCCCATTATAACACACCAAGTCAGTGTTCTTAACCTTTTTGGCTACACTGACCCCCTCTGAAACATCATGAAAGCTATAAGTCATCTCATAAGGAGGATCTTACATGTATATCAAATTGAGCATACAATTTTCATGGATCCTTGAACTCCTGATACAAAGATAATTCTGTTCTATTTCACAGTAATATAAAAGTCAAAAACTTACATAATCCAGAAAAACAGAAATTGCAACATAGTGGAAATAGACCAGAGTGAGAGTTAGTTCTAATCCTGGTTTCACTACTCATCAATCAACATTTAGGAGTCACTGAATCACTAGATGGCTGAGTTTACTCATATGTCCAATTAAGAATTGTACAATCATGCCACCACATAACAATGTTTTGGTCAACTACAGATCACATATGATGGTGGTTCCATAAGATTATAATACTGTGTTTTTACTGTACCTTTGCTATATCGATATGTTAAGACACACAAATACTTGCCATTGTGTTGCTATTGCCTACAGTATTCAGTATAATAACCTGCTGTACAGACCCCTAGCCTAGGAGCAGTAGGCTGTACCATACAGCCTAGGTGTGTCGTAGGCTCTGCCACCCTGGTTTGTGTAAGTACACTCTATGATGTTCGCACATGACAAAATCACCTAATGACACACTGCTCGGAATGTGTCTCCATCATTAAGTGATACATGGGTGGTACCTGCTCTATCAGTCTTACCTATTTTAGAATAAAGTAGAATGAATAATATAAAATTGCTTTCACCAAGTTATAAGTATTACATTGTCATTGAAAATGGAAGAGCTAGACCAGGAGATCCTGGTGTGGCCCTGGATTGTGCATATGTCTTCCGTGCCTTCCATGCTCATAAAGAATTAGCACTTTCTCACACACACCCTGGCCAAACTGTGTCTTTGGGACCACAGCACCAAGGTGTGTTTTCGTTTGTCAACTTATTCTGAGTATCTGTGTTGACCAAGAGGCTTTGGGAATAAAGGTGCATAAAGGTCTTGGAGCCTGGATAAGCCTTGGGTGAAGAGGTAGCATGCAATGTCCTTAAATTTGGAGTGTGACTCGAACTCTGCCCTTGGGAGAGGCAAGTACAGAGCCCATGAACTCAGCACACACCAGTCCCGGTCCTTGGTGGGGAAAGGCTGAAACTAGAACCAGATGTCTGAGAAGCAATCTCCCAGACTTCACAGTAGCTGCCAGATTGGCCACAAGTTTGGCAGAAACCATCCCAGTGGTGAGTGCCAAGTGGTTTGGAGCGAGCGGGAGCACAGCCTGGACTCCAGGCCCAGGACTCCCGGGGGAACCTGGTTCCCAGACTCACTGGGCGCTCAGACCATTAGAGTGCTGTCTTAGTCTGTTGGGGCTACTATAGCAAAGTACCACAGACTGGGCGGCCTGGGAGGCCCTAGAAGGAAGCACAGCAGACTGGGTGTTGGTGAGGATCTGCTTCCTGTGGCCGTCTTCTTGCTGGGCCCTCAGATGGTAGAAAGGAATAAGACAGTTCTCTGGGGTCCCTTTTTTAATATTTTATTTTATTTTATATTTACTTATTTTTGAGACAGGATCTTGCTGTATAGCCCAGGTTGGAATACTGCAGTGCGATCATAGCTCACTGCAGCCTCGACCTCTCAGGCTCAAGTGATCCTCCCTCCTCAGCCTCCCGAGTAGCTGGGACTACATCACACACCAGCATGCCCAGCTAATTTGAAAATTTTTTGTAGAGATGAGGTCTGGCTCTGTTGACCAGGCTGGTCTTGAACTCCTGGCCTCAAGCAATCCTCCTGCCTCAGCCTCCCAAAATGCCCTTTATAAGGGCACTAGTCCCTTTAATTTAATTTAATTTACTTATTTTTGGACAGGATCTTGCTCTTTATAAGGTCACTAGCTCCATTCACAACGGCTCCGCCCTCATGACCTAATCATTTCCTGAAACCTTCTCAAACCATCACACTGCAGGTTATGTTTCAACATATGAATTTTGTGGTGGGGGATGCAAGCATTCACCTTCATCCCTGCAGGAGGGTAGGTGTGGTGGCTCTGGGGGTCCCCAGATTAGCTGCATCACCAAGAGAGCACAGGGTTGTTCTACCAGTAGTCTTGGGCAGAAATTAGCCAGGATAGAAGTGAGAGTAAAGAGACTGCGCTCCTGGTCACTCCCCGCACCCATTCTCCCTCAGCCTACCTTCCCTGATCTCTGGGAAAGCCCGATGAAAGCATGAGTGAGGTGAGAAGAGAGAGGCAGGAGTTTCTGCATGGGACCCCAGGCTTCTGCTCAGAGAGATGGGAGAGGAGCCCTTGGTGCTCCAGGAGAGCTTCTCCCCCTAAACAGTGTCAGAGCAAACAGTAAGAAAGGCCTCTAATTAAAAGCAAAAATGTGGGTCCAGACAGGGTGACTCTGGGAATTCTCAGAGAGCTTGAGGAACAGATCTCAGGGAAACAGGAATAATGAAAGGAATCATGTTTGCTGCTTAGTTTTGTTGTAGATTCCTCGGGATTTCTAGATGGATTATCATGACATCTGCAAACAGGGGCCGTTTTACCTTTTCCTTTCCAATCCGTATGCCTTTTATTTCCTTTTCTAGTCTTAGAAAAGTATTATGATTCCTATAATAATAATAATGAGGAAACTAGCCTGGCATTCTAACAGAGCTGTCTGTCTCTCTGAACTCAAATGTATGTGTGGACACATACACATACACACAGACACATATACACAGGCACACACACAAACACGTTCTCTCTCTTTTTCTGAGAAACCCAGAAGGACTGACCACAGGCTGGGTCCTCGAGCTACTGAGGGGTGCTTTTGTGTTTAGAGGAGGTCCCACCACATGGAGGTGTCTACGGAGGGGTGATTTTGTGTTTAGATGAGGTCTCACCATACGGATGGGTCTACTAGTTGAACGTGGATTCTCTGGGAGCTGCCAGATCGCTCAGCACAAGGCTCCCCATCCTTGAAACGCTAAAAATTATCTGTGAGATGGGAAGGGAGTTGTCCACGGAAGAAAAACATTAGTCTCCATGTTCTACACCCCGAGGTGGTCTCTGGTCTTTCTAGCCCAGGGCCCTTGGTGACGTGGTCCCTGATGGACACCTTCCTGTTGCAATCAGAGGGGAAGTGTCAGACGAGTGACAGCCTCCCCAGCCCCGGCAACCGCAGGCTTTAGGGAATGACACCCTTGCACACTCACGTCCCTTAAGCATGTCCTTTCTTCTCCTTTTGTCCTCCTGGAAAGGAATAACTCGGGGACACGGGCTGCACCGCAGTGGAGCCCTGTGGTTTCCTTTTCATTTCCTCTCCATTCCTCAGTGGCTGCTCATGGACTATTTTGCAACTACTGTTTCCAGCTGGGACAGAGCAATATACACAAGCAATATATTCTTTTAAATATTTACTTATTGAAAATAAAGATAGGTATCTTATCATTTCTTGCCATAAACCAAGTGGTATGTGTTCCCAAGCTGGGACCTCTTAGTGTCTTTACAGATCTGGCAAATGGATAATTTTCTACCATAAATTCTTTTTTTAATTTTAACTTTTTTTTTTTTGGAGAGAAGCCTTTATGTTCTGCACAAAGTTGCTTTCCTGTATATTTGACTCATAGAGAGAAGACACAAACAGCTGTTGATGAGAATGGTGGAAGATGGGTGTTTCCACTGGGAGGCAGCTTTGGGTTGCCCTGTCTTGTGGATTTGGTAAAATCCAAATGAGGCCACTGGCCAGAAGAGTCCAAGGAAACCATGTTAAGACCCAAGAACTCACAAGCTTCTTGTTTCCTTGTGTGCAGCACCTCAGCCTCACAACTCTGTTTTGATGGGGTGAAATATATTGTCATCTTTGATGCTAACACCTTGACATGATGCTGTTTGCAAACCTTGAAAGAAATGAGCAAAATACCCACACCCTCCCCCAGAGGAAACTGCCATTCGAGGCAGCTCTCCTTGACTCGGGCTGGAGCAAGGTGGGACATGGACCTCCCCGAATCCCCTCACTGTGGCAAGGAGATTCTGCCTCATTCCTGTATCAGCTAGCCTTCATCCAGGAGCCAGGAAGCACACCAGTTAGTGTAAGAGGGAATTTACTGTGAAGAATCCTAGGCCGGGTATGTTGGCTCATGCCTGTAATCCCAACACTTTGTGGGGCTGAGGCAGGAAGATCCTTTGAGTTCAGGAGTTCAAAACCAACCTGGGCAGCATAGTGAGACCCCGGTCTCTGCAGGAAATACAAAAATTAGCAGGGCGTGATATGTATGTTTTTGGTCCCACATACTCGGGAGGTTGAGGTGGGAGGATCACTTGAGCTCAGGAGGTGGAGGCTGCAGAGAGCCATGACTGTGCCACTGCACTCTAACGTGTATGACAAAGTGAGATTCTGTCTCAAAAAATATAATCCTTAACTATGTCAAAGAACTGAAAAGGCAACCATGAAACACCAGAGTATCAAGGAGGTGAAAAGCGAAGCAAGCAGCTACTTTGCCCTTGGGCTGAGGACACAAAGGAACAGGTTGGAATTATTACAGCTTAAAGTTTGGAGGACGGCTCCATGGACTGAAACTCTGACCTCTGCAAAGGGGACCCCGTCCTGCTGTGAAAGCTGCCTCTCTGCAAAAAGGCAGTTTCCGTGGGTGTTGAAAAAACTGCAAAGAGGGCTCAGCCGTTGCTGCTGAGATAGCCGGTCATGGCCAGGGTAAAGCCGCACTGCCAGGGGGATCCGGATGGGAACAGGAAGTGCAGGAGGGAAAGAAAGAACGCGGCGGGACTGTGGACTCTTCTCCTCAAGCCTCGCCCCAGTGTCCTTTGCTAGCAGCACCCAGCAGGAAGCAACTGGCATAGAAGAAATGCAATTTGCAGGTCCCAGCTTCCAGCATCAAAAGCAGAGACAAATCACTTAACGACAAATACACTTGGATAAGTTCTCCATTGCTTCACCATTGTTAACCTAGTTTTTGCTTTTTCCTGGTCTGTCAATAAACTGTGGCACTGCCCCTTTATGTTTCCTTGCAATGGCTGAGCTTGGCCCTGAAGAGGACTTGGTGGCTTACACCTGTAATTCTAGCACTTTGATAGCCTGAAGTGGGAGGATTACTTGAGGCCAGGAGTTCAAGACCAGCCTGGGCAACATAGCAAGACCCATCTCTACAAATAGAAAAACAAACTAGCAAAGCACGGTGGCTAATGGCAATAGTCCCAGCTACTCTGGAGGCTGAGGATTGCTTGAGTCCAGGAGTTTGAAACCGCATTGAGCTACGATCATGCCACTGCACTCCAGCCTGGGCAACAGACCCTGTCTCTCTTTAAAAAATGAAAAGAGGATTTCGGGAAGCCTCATTTGTAGGTTAGCAGCATGCTTATAATCGAGGATTTCCCAACATCAACTTCAATTACCTAGCCCACTAATGACATTTCAGGCTAGCTGGTTCCTTGTCGTTAGGGGCTGTGCAATGCCCTGTAGCACTGTAGGATGCTGAGCAGTATCCCTGGCCTCTGCCCACCATGTACTAGTAGTAACACCCCTCCTCTCTCCCCACCTACAGTCAGTAAAAAAATGGCAGCCAAAAAGGTCTTCAGACATTGCCAATACCTCCTGGGGAACAAACTTTCTGCCAGTCGAGAATCACTACTCTAACATGTGTCTACATTGTTACGCTGGATTTCTGGCCTGAGAATTAGACGTGTAAGGACATCCATGCGTTTGCATAGTAGTCTACAGTTTTCAAAGCCCTTTCTCTGCTTTATTTGAACAGATTTAAACAGCCCAAAGAGGCAATGCGAGAGAGATACTATTGTCTCTACTTTACAGACCAGCAAACCATTACTCAGAAAGGCTAACCATCTTCCCTAGAACTCATATCAAGGCAGAAGCTACGCTATTCTGATAATTCTCATCACATATTTAGAAGGGAAAGGAGGGTGGTTTGACAGTTGGCGGACAGAGAAGACACCTTTTTTTTTTTTTTACACTCCCTGTTATGGTTTGAATGTCCCCTCCAAAACTCATGTTGAAATTCAAGTACTATTGTGATGTAATTAAGAGGTGGGACCTTTAAAAAGTGGTTAGATCATGAGGGCTTTACCTCCATGAATGAATTAATGCTGTTATCAAGGAAGTGGGTTAGTTATCACAGGGGTGGGCTGGTTATTTGGTTCCCTTTTTCTCTCTCTGCCTCATGTGTGTGCTTTCTCACCATGTGACACCTTATGCCATGCTATGACGTAGCAAGAAGACCCTCACCAGATGTCACGCCACCATGCTGTTGGACTTCTCAGCCTCCAGAACCATGAGCCAAGCGAATGTCTTTTCTTTATAAATCACCTAGTCTGTGGTATTCTGTTATAGCAGCAGAAAATGGACTAAGACACCCCCCACAAGCTACCAATAATGTTTCTTTTATTTTTCTTTTACGGTGTCCAGCTTTTGCCAGGAATACCATATAAAACATCTTTACGAAGTGAACACAGGCCCCAACAGCTTATACAAGCTGGCTCTGTCAAGGGCACCAGTGTTTCTAATTAATGCCTGGGTCCAGTGTTCCATGCAGGCTCTACCTGCACCCTCTCCCTCAGGTTACGACTTCTGGCTGACCCACCAGGGCCCTTGTGCCTATGACTAATAAATGCTCCTGACGTTTCTCACTGGATCTGGGAGGGCAGAAATAAAAGTCAGTTCCAACTACCCATGTTCCAGCCTGAACATGGAGCATTCAGAGCAGGCACTAGGGAGAAAGTTCTGGCACCCTGTGGTGTCCAGCAGCAGCGTTTGCAGACAAGCGTCTCTCTGTAGCTGAGCCGTCTCATTTGAACATGCTCAGCATCAGATATAGTCACCAAATAGTCTCCTATCTCCCGATAGAGAAATCCTTCTCCAAACACTAGGGCAGTCATCTTCACACCCTCTATACCCTAGAGATCTCTGGTACTTTTAAAAACTGAAAGTGAGACAGCAGTCATTGACTAGAACAAAATAAGAACAGGCATGAAAATCAGTTCTATATGCATGCACATGTATGTCTGTGCATGTGTATATATTTATCCAGCACTTCTCATGTCGAGTTGATGAAAACCAAAGTCATGGAAGTGCAAACCCTCTGCAAACCCCATGGTCTGATTAGTTAACAGTTTGACTAATTGATTTCTTAGAATCACAGGGCATTAACGCTCAAAAGAAAAAGATCATTTTGCCCTCCTGTCTCATTTTACTACGGAATAAATTAAGATCCAGAGATGTGAGATGGCAAATCAACACCAGGCACAGCCAATTTGTGGAAAAGCTCAGGACCAGGACCTCCCAGGCAAAGAGGCTTCTTCCCAGATCTCCAAGCCTCCAAGACGAAAGGTTATTCCCTTCTTGGCCACTTTCTCCAAGAGCTATGGACCAGGGTCTATAGCACCCTGGATATGTAGCGCAGGCCCTCCTTTCCAGAAGGAAGAAACTGTTTGGTCAGTGTCTGGATGCATCCACTCCTGTCTTTACTCTCCTCCCCGCTCTACCAAGGCTGCTCTTCACTGAATCCTACCCCAGACTATCAGATTCCAGCCACTGGGAGAGGCTGACCCCAGAGTGAGAAAATATAAATTGTGACCCAGACGGTATGTTCCTAGTAGAAAACAAAGCCATGAAAAACATCTAGCTGTGTTATTCAAATGCTTGTAAATATTTAGATAATCTACCATATTTTCCCCTTCTCATTGATGTTGAGTACTTTTAAAACAAAATCTCAGTCTAGATCTTCACAGCTCAGGATTCATAAGTAAATAGGAAGCTCTGTTTTGGTAAGGACTGTGTTATAATTTTCATAAATTTCCCATGGCACTTAGTCTAATGCTGGATAGCAACTGAATTGTCATTTCAATGATACTTGATAATTAAATAATTGTTAATTAAACATTAACAAAATGATTGAATGATGTAAAAATAATGTTACGTGCTTTTGAAATGACAAGTGGACACCTAAGGTCAGTTTTTTTGTTTTTTTTTTTAGATGGAGTTTCACTCTTGTTGCCCATGTTGGGGTACAATGGCTCAATCTTGGCTCACTGTAACCTCTGCCTCCCGGGTTTAAGCAATTCTTCTGCCTCAGCCTCCCGAGTAGCTGGAATTACAGGTATATGCCACCATGCCTGGCTAATTTTTTTTTTGTAGTTTTAGTAGAGACGAGGTTTCTCCATGTTGGTCAGACTGGTCTCGAACTCCCGACCTCAGGTGATCTGCCCACCTAGGCCTCCCAAAGTTCTGGGATTATAGGTGTAAGCCACCGCGTAGATAGGGATTTTCCTTATCTCTTTGTTGATCATCACAGCACAGCCGGGGAGGGTGGCCCTCCTGAAGCCATGGGCATATTCCAGGCTGACCAAGGACAGTCGCGTCCTCAGACTTTAGACACTGGACAGGATGAGGGTGGATGTGAAGCTTCCCGGTGATCCTGAAAGTCAGGGCCTTGCCATGATGAGCACTTGATCTGGAGTTCCCCTCCACACTGTGTGACCTGAGAAAAATCACTGGACTCTTCTGAAGTGAGGATAATCAACTCAGTATTTCCATCTCAAGGTTGTTGTGAGGACAAAATCAAGCAAGCAAACTGGAGAGTGCGACACAAGAAGGGTTGCTATTAACATGGAATTCAAGGTCAAACCATCCAAATTAAGGAAAGCAGACTTCCTGAGCATTTGAGAAGGTTTCCTGAAGCCACAGGAGCACATGCACTCAGGCATGGTGCAGCTGCACAGTGACAGCGCCAAGCATTTGGATTTAAAAGGTGTCTTAGTGCAAAACAAACTTCCCAATTCAAATACAAATTTTAGTTAATGAAGCCATACAGAGTAAGGGCTAACTAGCTACTAGTGTGTTTGGATCAATAAATTCAATATTCTTAAAAGTCTGGGCTGGGTGCAGTGGCTCACACCTGTAATCCCAGCACTTTGGGAGGCCGAGGTGGGCAAATCACCTGAGGTCGGGAGTTCGAGACAAGCCTGACCAACATGGAGAAACCCTGTCTCTACTGAAAATACAAAATTAGCTGGGCGTGGTGGCACATGCCTGTAATCCCAGCTACTCAGGAGGCTGATGCAGGAGAATTGCTTGAGCCCGGGAGGCAGAGGTTGTGGTAAGCTGAGATTGTGCCATTGCACTCCAGCCTGGGCAACAAGAGCAAAAGTCTGCCTCAAAAAAAAAAAGTTTGTTTATGAGGAAGCAATTCATTTTTAAAACATAAAAAGCAATTCGTTTAGAAAAGGAAACAAAGATATGAAGTAGAGAAGAAAATAGTTGTCCCAAATCCTAATCCCTCAGAATTAACCGCTTTAATGTTGACATACTTGTTTCTATACTTTTTTCATCATTTAAAAAATGTGAAAAGATAATAGTATAGATGATATGTAAATAAAGCAAAAATCATGTATGCAGGATACAAATGATGAAAGGTAGGGAAATATTAATATTAGGCATGGTGCAGAACCTTGTTTTATGGATTAGAAGTAGATGAGACCTCACTCAAAGGTCAGCCTGCAAAAGCGATGGGAGCAACTTTGCTGAATCCTTCAGTATCCACTGCCATTGGAGACACATGCAGCCTCTGATTATGAGAGTGTGGACTCCCCACAGAGAGGCTTCTCAGTTGCATGTCTTGCTTGCCTTAGAACTTGCTTGCCTTAGTACTATAAGTACTCTACTTAGTACTTAAGTACTAAATAGTACTTAGTATATACTTAGTAATAGTACTTAGGATAAAATTAGTACTTATATACTAAGTACTACTATAAATATTACTATAAGTAGTATGATTACTATTATGGACTAAATGTTGGTATTTCCTCCAAAATTCATATGTTGAAGCCTTACCATGTGATGGTATTTGGAGGGTGGCCCTTTGGGAGATAATTAGGGTTAGATTAGGTTATAAGGGTGGACCTCCAAGATTAAGATGAATGTCCTTATAAAAAGAGACTAGACACGAGACCTCACTCCCTCTATTGGTGCACACACCAAGGAAAGGGTTTTTGGGGACATAACCCAGAAGAAAGTCCTCATCAAGAACCTGACCATGGTTGGGTGTGGTGGCTCACGCGTGTAATCTCAGCATTTTGGGAGGCTGAGGCAGGCAGATCTCTTGAGTTCAGGAGTTTGAGGCCAGCCTGGGCAACATAGTGAGACTCCATTTCTACAAAAAATACAAGAATTACCTGGGCAAGGTGGCACGTGCCTGTAGTCCCAGCTACTTGAGAGGCTGAGGTGGGATCTCACTGAAATGTCAGGATGAGAGGATTGTGTGAACCTGGGAGGTTGAGGCTGCAGTGAGCCAAGATCTCATCACTGCACTCCAGCCTGGGTGACATGCCAAGACTCTGTCTCAAAAAAAAAAAAAAGCAGAAACAAAAACACACTTGACCATGCTGGCACCCTCATCCCAGACTTCCAGCTTCCAAAACAGTGAGAAAGAAGCTTCTGTTGCTTACTCCAACCAGCCCATGGTGTCTGTCATAGCAGGCCAAGCTGGCTAAAATGCATGTAGGAGTCCATTCTTGCAATTTCCCTTTGTATTGTTTCAGTTACCCACAATCAACTCCGGTCCAAAAAATAGGTGAGTACAGATAATAAAGAATTTGGAGAGACAGAGAAGACCACATACACATCACTTTTATTACAGTGTATTATTGTAATTGTTGTATCTTATTAGTTATTGCTATAATCTCTTACTGTGTCTAATTTATACATTATACTTTATCGTGACTATGTACGTGTTAAGAAAAAACAGTACATATAGGGTTCGATACTACCCATGGCTTCAGGTGTCCACTGGGGAGCTTGGAATGCATCCTCCATGGATAAGCAGTGGCTACTGTATTCTGTTTTCATACGTGCCCTACCCGTTCTTCCTGCTTCATTTCATCCCAAGTTTTGCCACGGACACAACCTCCATTACTCTTAGCATGTTGAGAAGACTCTTTGTAGCCAGGCTCTTTATCAAGTGCCTAATTCTGGGAAGGCTGAAGAGATGTGAAACTCTGCTTAGGCTGCCCTAGCCCCAGCAGGCAGGAAGCAATGGGGTGGGGAGGCAGAGTCCCCGTGGAGAAGCTAGGCAGCGCTGGCTCCCCGTCAGTTCTGCTCAAGTGACCTCTCCATCTAATCAAAAAGCCTCAGAATCAGAAACACATCCCAAAACCTCGTGGGCATGTCTGTTTTCCCACCTTCTGACTGCCTTGAATCTTCAATACCTCTACTTTGTTCTAATTCGCACAGATAAGTAACTGCTAAAGTGTGACAGGCAGTTTTTCCCTGTTCAAAATGCATCGGTGTTGAGCTTCTGTCTTGCTTACTTAGAAAGAAAGCAGAATAAACAAACCTAGACAAGTAACCCTGAGGGTACACTATGGCGAAAACTAAGGAACAATATAAGACATTGAGTTAAAAATAATTTCTGCTACTTCGAAGTTTAAAAATATAATTTTGAAAGACAAAATACAGAACAAGACATCTGCACGCATGTATACACAATATACACTATCTAATTTGCACCAATATATTGTGGGAAAAATACTCAACAAATGGAAACTTCTCCTAAAATCTGGCAAAAAGCCACCCCTCAGCTCAGCTCTGGTTTGGGAAAGAAAAACTATAAACAATGTGGTGGTGTCTGGTTTTACATTACAGATTATTTACAGATATCTAGCTTTGATTATAGTTTAGCTTTTTAGATTTTTATCACAGAAATGTATTTCAAAGAACCCGAGAATACAGATGATGGTAGAGAAGCTTATAAAAACAAACTCTTGGGTTTCTTTAAGCCTAAAAAAAATCAAAATAAAAACACTGGACAAGCTAACCACCTTCCTCCCCTGCCCCCCATTCACTTCTCTGGATTTTGTTCTGCCCTGCAGAGATCTTTGCATCCCGCAAGCAGAACATTGATTCACTGGGGTGAATTTTGGTCTGTGGAACTTGGGTGAGCATGAGCCAAGAGTCAAGTCAGGTTTCAGCCTCCAAAGGCTCAGAAAAGTTTGCTTGGTGGCAATAGTGAAACTAACAGAGAGGCACAGGTTGCTCCTAGCTACACACAGAGCCCAGGGCCCACACTGCAATCTGGATGCTTGTTTTTGTTTTATTTTAGATTAAAACAATTTTCTGGGCGACGGGGTCTGGCTCTGTTGACCAGGCTGCAGTGCAGTGGCATGATCACAGCTCACTGTAGCTTCAAACTCCTGTCCTCAAGTGATCCTCCCGCCTCAGCCTCCCAATACCAGTACTGGGGTTACAGGAGTGGCCACCACGCCCAGCCCTTTCAATTCCTCTTTCTAATGCCAATTTTATCCACTAATGAAACACATCTCATTTATGTGGAAGCATTTTTCTCCCACTATTTTGTTATCAAACTATTCAAACACACAGGAGATTGCAAGAGCCATAGTTTCCAAAACTCTTAAACAGAAGTTTCTGTTGCTTAAGTCGTCCAGCCTGTGGTATCTGTTACAGCAGGTCAAGCTGGCTAAAATGCATACAGTAGTCCCCGTAAATATTATCCACTATTTAGAGTCTATACTTAACAGTTTGCCATATTTGCTTTATCATAAATCTATCCATTTATCCATCACTCTATCCACCCATTATTCCCTTTTTTTTTTTGGTAGAGACAGGGTTTCACTATGTTGCTCAGGCTGGTACTTGAACTCCTGGTTTCAAGTGATCCTCCCAGCTCGGCCTCCTTAAGTGCTGCAATCTGGACACTGTGTTGCGCAGAGGGAACCAGAACATCAAAAGCAGCCTTGAGAAAGAAGAGCAGTCACAGAAGTACGATGCCTCCTGGAAAGGTAGCATTGAGAGGGGAGGCCAAAACTTCAAACCCACCCAGCTCGCCTGAGCAGCCAGGGCAGAGCAAGCATTCTCTGCAGCTTCTGCGTAGAAGGGCATCATGGTCTTGGCTTTCTAGCACCAATGGGTTCAGGCTGTTTCCTGGGTCTTCCCTCAGGCGGTCTCTGAGCTCCCCAATTTATGCACATGCCCTGAAGATGCCCTATGTTGATTTGATGGTGCTGAGCTTCATGAAAGCGGGAAGGTGAGTGTGAACTGGGGGACAGGAGGCAGAACTACTTCCTTCTAAACCCTGGCACTACTTAGGGCCCTTCCAGACAGCTGTCCCTGAACTTCCCCCGCCTTTCCCTGTCCAGCGCTTGGCACTCTCACTTTTTCTCCCAACAGCATCTCTCTGTTTTTCCTTTCCCTAAAGATCTGTAAGCTTTTCCAGGACAACTGTGGGCATATCAGGCAAACGGACCTCAGAATTCTGGGCTCTGGTGAGAAGATGCTTTGTTCTGGCATCTGAGAAATGACCTGCAAGTAGGGAGCCACCCCCTATGGAAGGAGCTTTGTGACACACGTGGAGCTCCAGGCCGGGGAGGGGGTGGGCCTTGAAGGACTTAACACATCCCAGGGCTCCATGCAAAACCTCCGCAGAGATCTGCCATCCCAAGCCGCCCCCTTAGATGTCCCTGTTGTTTCTGGCCATGTGAACCTTTGGTGTCACTTCACAGCATCTCTGAGCCTTAGTTTCCTCAGCCATCAGATTGTGTGCTGTTGCTCCCTGTCCTTGTCCTGTACACATACATAAGATGCACAGGAGGGATCCGCAGGAGATGCACACGAGATGCACAGGAGAGATCCGCAGGAGATGCACATGAGATGCACACGAGATACACAGAAGAGATCTGCAGGAGATGCATATGAGATGCACAGAAGATGCACAGGAGAGATCCGCAGCAGATGCATATGAGATGCACGTGAGGTGCACAGGAGAGATCCACAGGAGATGCATATGAGATGCACAGAATATGCACAGGAGAGATCCGCAGCAGACGCATATGAGATGCACATGAGGTGCACAGGAAATGCACATGAGATGACAAGAAATGCACACGAGATACACAGGAGAGATGCGCAGAAGGTGCATATGAGATGCACACGAGATACACAAGAAATGCAGATGAGATGTATACGAGATTAATGTCATTGAAAGCGTAAATTAGAAGCTGTGATGGCAACAGTAGATGCTATTAATCCCAGAAAGCTAACAGGCTGGATGCACATCACTGTTCCTGAGCAGTATGAGAATGGGGAGAGCCCAGCTCAGCTATGCTTGAGGGAGCCATACTCCAGCAGTAAGCCCACCCCAGAAGGGCAGGGAAACAACCTTCCCTCCAGGAGGATGCAGGGTGCCTCATGAGCTCGCTATATCCCTCTCCTGTCAGTATTTGGAGGGAAAATGCCTTTATTTTCTGTGTAACCAGCCTGAACCGAGACACATATCCCTTTGTGCCAAGTTCTAGGGGCTTGAGTTTCCTTTACTGAGGGCACCACTCCCATGTGTCAGTGGGAACCGGATCAGTGGGAGCTTAGTGGTTTTACTTGAGGAGAACCTACAGGAAATAATTTAAGAAGATAATAAGGGGAATTTTTCCTGTCTAGAAATGAGGCCCATGGGTCTTTGCAGATGACATTACTTTCTGATTCAGAAATAAATGGAGGAAAGGGGCCTCAGTTGTTTTGCCAAGTCAGTGCAATTGGCCGTACACAGACATTCTCAGAGTAGTATGGAGCTTCCATGCCTTGTGCTTTGCCCAGGATCCGAGGCTCTGTGTAACATTTTGCTGGTCCTAATAATTCTCTTTCCCAGCATCCAGTACTCGTACACAGTCAGGATGGTCTCTGAGCCCACGCCTTCCTGTTCTCTCATTCTCACTGTCTTCTTTTCCCCATTAGATTTGTACAGTTGTTCAGAATGTCACTATCATCAGAACTAAAATTATAAGCTAATTCCCACTGATGTAGAGGGTACCTTGTGGGGTACCCTCCTCCTCATAAACAATGTTTATTTTAAAAAGCAGTTTAATTCAAAGAGGCAACTGCCTTTGAAATTCAGCATTCAGCTGTCTGCCCAGGAATTTGCAGGTGGGAAAAAGATTGTTTGATACCTAGAAAAAAATAAAGCAACTAGGCTGAGCACAGAGACTCTTGTAATCCCAGCACTTTGGGAGGCTGAGGCGGAAGGATCACTTGAGGCCAGAAGTCTGAAACTATCCTGGTCAACATAATGAGATTCATTTCTGAAAAAGAAAATTAACTGGTATGGTGACACATGCTTCTAGTTCCATCACTTTGGGAGGCTGAAGTGGAAGGATCACTTCAGCCCCAGAATTCAAGACGACAGTGGTCTATGATTGTGTGCCATTGTATTATGGCCTGGGCAACAAAGCAAGACTCTGTCTTGAAAGAAAGAGAGAAAAAGAGAGGGAGGGAGGGAGGGAAGGAAGGAAGGAAGGAAGGAATTAGAATGATGGTGCCTAGCATAAGATCTAATCCAATCTCTTCGTTTTATAGGCCTAAGCCCAGTGACTACTGATTGAATAAATAAACTAATAAATGAATGAGTAAATGGACCTGAGAGTTGGGGCTGTGGCTGAGATCATCTAGGGTTCAAGGCCAACATTCTCACTTTCTAGGTGAAGAAGCTGAGGCTTAGGCTACAACCTGCCCAAGTAAAATCACAACCAGTGACAAGGAAGGCTGAAGGCGGAGTCCACAGATCCCCAGTGCCCTTAGCAGATGAGCCTCTCCCACTCCAGGCATGCCAGGCCTGAGTCCAGGGGAGTGGGCCCCCCGGGGACTAGAACTGGGGTTCTTCACTTTTCTCTGCTTCTCATTGCATCTGTTTCACATGGCCAGGGCTCGCTTTGAAGCTGTGAGGGCAGCTTTCCTCACTCCCACAGCTGACATGAGGGATGCAGAATAATATTAGCATGGGAGGGAAGCACCCCCGGGCCTGGTTCTCACGATTCCCATGTCCTGTGCCCTGGCCATCGTCCTATCTCTGATCAGTATCCAGTAAACAGAAAAGAGCCTGCTTTCCACCATCGCAGATTAGGTGACACCAGTGAGGAGCTACATCTTTCACTCTTCCTTTGAAATGAATCCTCCCTCCCATTCCTGCTCTTTGTCCCATGAGAGGAATGTGGAATGGGGGTGGGGCACAGACTTCTTTTTCACATCCAAACAGGGGGACGTCCAGGCCCTTTTGCTGCTGAGAGAGCGGGGAGTGATGGAAAGATTAAAGCAGTATTTCGCTTTAGAGCATTTTCATCTTTATGGTTCTGGCTTTTTAACCCATGAAATGATCATCCCACAGGGAAAACAAGGACCCAGAGAGTCAAGGTGCAGAATGTGGGCAGCATTCCCTCCAGCAAAGGGGAGGGAGGTGCTGTGTGCTTCATTTCATATCCTGAGGCCATTTCCCCAAGTCCTCGTCCGCGTTTGATATCCCTGATTTCTGAAACCCCGAATCTAGGTGGTTGCTAAGATCAGAACCTTAATCATTTCTGAAGTGTGAGGATGCAAGAGGAGAGCCCATTTCAATGGCTTTCAATCCAGTGGAAAGATGGAGGGAGAATCCTGAGCTAGACACACTTATCCTGGTTCTCAGCAGCCGCTCACAGAGAGCATGGAAAAGCAAAGTCGATTTCAGCCTGCAGTTAGAGTCCCCAAACTTAACTGGATAAATGTACACTGAACTCACCAATAACTTCCAGTTAAAGCAATACTTAACCTTATATGAGAATTCTGTTTCTTCGTGGTTCCCAGTTATCAACATATGGTTTAAGAAGTACTGACCGGCCGGGCGCGGTGGCTCATGCCTGTAATCCCAGCACTTTGGGAGGCCGAGGCGGGTGGATCACGAGGTCAAGAGATCGAGACCATCCTGGTCAACATGGTGAAACCCCGTCTCTACTAAAAATACACACAAAAAAATTAGCTGGGCATGGTGGCGTGTGCCTGTAATCCCAGCTACTCAGGAGGCTGAGGCAGGAGAATTGCCTGAACCCAGGAGGTGGAGGTTGCGGTGAGCCGAGATCGCGCCATTGCACTCCAGCCTGGGTAACAAGAGCGAAACTCCTTCTCGAAAAAAAAAAAAAAAAAAAAAAAAAGAAGTACTGACCACAGGGAACCAAAGCATGATCAAGGCTGAGGGGAATGTGGATAGAGGTGGGGTGTGGGGTGGTCAGTGACAGGCACAGGTGGCTCTGCCTAGCACATCTTAAAGTTGCTGCCTTTACACAGGGACGGGATGCGGCAAGTGTGGTTCCTAAGAAATGAGGCTTCGCTGATAGAAAAGGGTTTAGAATAGGGGACGTGATTGATTCTGTATCTCTTATTATTATTTACTTTAAATTTTTTTCTTTTCTCTTTTTATTATTTTTTACTTTACTTTTAATTTTTTCTTCAAGAGATGGAGTTTTGTTCTGTTGCCCAGGTTGGAATGCAGTGGTATGATCGTAGTTCACTGCAGCCTCGAACTCCTGGGCTCAGGTGATTCTCCAATCTCAGAAGGTTTTAGGGATGCAGTTAACTTCCTGAGTAGCTGAGACTTCAGGCACCTGTCACCATGCCCAGCTGTTTTTTCACTTTCGTAGAGATGGGTTCTTACTATGTAGCCCAGGCTGGCCTCCAACTCCTGACCTCAAGCAATCTTCCCACCTCAGCCTCCTGAGTAGCTGAGATTACTGGTATGCACCACCATGCCTGGCTAACAATGCTGTATCTTTTGATGTTAAAATCACAGCTCAATGACGAGATTTTTCTTTCTACCAGACAAGTTTTCATCATGTGAATTGGATAGAAAAAATCAGTTCATTACAAACTACTTTTGCTTTATGTGACTTCCTAACCTGCTATGCGCTGACAGTGTGGTCGCAACTGGGAAATAGGCCGGTGTGCAGCAGACAGCCCAGAGCACACAGCGACCACTAAGGCCTTTGTTTTCCTTTGATTTTCACTGGTGGTTGTCAATGCTGCCTTCCTTTTACTTTCCCAGCCTCAAAACGTGTTGATTTTCATCTGGGCTTACGTGCAGGTCAGGATTTGCTCAATGTTTAGTTTCTTTTCCCCCTCCCAGTTTTGATAAACCTGTTTATTATTTTTAGGTTGCAAAATGAAAATAAGCTTACAAGGACATCTTTGCTGTTGAAATTCCTGCTGAAAATAAACAACTTTGTAGCTGGGAGTCTGAAACTCCAGCTTCTAACCACTCCTTCATACCATTACCTCCAACTTTTTCTCATTGAAATTACCTATACAGATTGTGATTAAAAAAACATACTGCCAAGGGTTTTAAGGATGTGGTTTTGCTATTACAGCAGTAGTCAACTTGGGCTATTACTGTTTTGCGAGACTTTGATAAGCTAAAGTGAATTCCAGGATGCAACCCAATGGGTGCAGGGTCTAGAATCAATTGGAAGGAGCAGAAGGAATGAAGGCTGTTGGGCTCACAGAGGAGTGGAAGGTCTCTCATGCAGATGTATTATTTTTTAGATCTAGTCTGTGTTTCTGAGATTTCAGCTCCATGCAAGCAAGAGTTTTCTAATAATTAGAGGTGATCAGAAAAGAAATGGGCTGCTTTGTGAGGAAGTGATCTCCATATCCATGAGCAAATCCAAGCAGAAAGTACATAGCCTTGTGTCTAAAAGTTTAGAAAAGGAAATCTCTCTTACAACACTGAGATGTGTTCTCCATAGGATCTCAAGAGTGTCAGAAGGTACACAGGTAAAAGAGAGAGGGTCAGAGGCAGATAAACAGTAGAGGATCATGGAGACCCCAAAACTGTCTCAGATGGAGAGCTTTGCATTCTGACACTGATCGTGACACTGCCCTCTGCCCTGGGTGACAAAATGAGACCCTTACTCAAAAAATAAATAAATGAAAAGCAAAGCAAAACTACCTGGAGCACCTGGCCCTGTCGTGGGCATTTGGGCCCTGGCTCACTCTGGTGCACAGTGCGGGGGTGGGGATCGCTAAAGACCTGACTGGCCTGCCTGGTGGTGTGGCAGGAAGGCTTGGCATTACTGCAAGTGAGACTTCAATGCATTGGTTTGGGAAACTCCACCTACATAAAGGCAGA
The DNA here is from genome assembly GCF_030222135.1 of Aotus nancymaae. Taxonomy (NCBI): domain Eukaryota; kingdom Metazoa; phylum Chordata; class Mammalia; order Primates; family Aotidae; genus Aotus; species Aotus nancymaae. The sequence goes on along the minus strand of NW_026988492.1, from coordinate 6,343,349 downwards.
TGCTTGGCCTGTTGGTTTCTCAACCCAACCGTGCTCCGGGGTACTCCTAATCCACGTTTCCTACTAATTTAACCTTCATTCATCAAAATACGATTTCGTAAGAATGTTTTAATGTCTAAGAAGTCTGATGGGTCTCTTAAGCCCTTTCCTGCTTTGTGTCATGAAATTGTGTACTCCCAGTGTCTTGTGGCACCAGGGGCTGGGAAAACAGCCTTGTAAACAGTTCTCTGCCCAGTCCTTGCAGGCCAATTGTGATTATACCAGGTGGCAAGAAGGTAGGCCATTTTTCTTTACATTATTCATTGGGCCCTCCTTCTAAGGAGGGTCCACCTCCATTGGAAATTCAGTAAACTGTACCGTTCATTCACTCCCTCATTCAACAACTGTTAAATGTGCATGTACTATGAACCAGGCATTGTCCCAGTGCTAGGTATCCAACATGAACAACACTCAGCTCTTGCTCTTAAAGAGCTCCCATCTTAACAAAGAAGATATTCACATAAATAATAAAACCATCACCACCAAGGCAGTAAATCCAAATCTGATAAAATGCAGTATAGTATGGAATGAAGGATACACACCTACCCAGGCAAGGGCAGAAAAGAGATAGTCAGGAGAGACTTTTGAGGATGCCTGGAAATGATCACATCTATTAATTAGAGGTGATCAGAAAAGACATGGGCTGCCTTGTGAGGGAGTGATCTTCACATGAAGTCATCTTGTGATACAAGATGTAAATTCTCAGCTGTTTTTTAATGTCTCTTACACCAGCCAATCACAATATTTTCTAGTTAGAGAAAGGAGAAGGGGGAAAGAAAGAAGAAACAAAGAAGTTTTCAACTAGTCAAGGGCTGATCAGGGTGCTTCAATAAGGGATACTTTGGCATCTAAGGTACATTAATATGAGAACCAATTGGACTTTTTATTCTTTAAAGAAACACAAACTTTCATCCTCAGTCTCAGAGTTTTTTCAGCAGCAGCAATCCACTGACTTCATGACCTGGGAGTGTCTCCACAGCTTGGGAGCTGTTAGCTGGCTGAGAAGACAGGGGAGTTTCTCAGGCTGGTATATTTTATGTGTAATTCAAGGACGATCATGAGAAAAATTGTTATCCTTACCTATCTGAATTATAAATGATATTTGGTGCAGATTCCAAATTCTATGTTTATTCATTTGCCTCAATCACTAACAGATTTTCTTAATCATTTTTTTCTAACAATAAAAAGTAATATCTTCATAGTAGAAATTTTTTGTTTACAAAATAAAATTGGAAAGATGAAAATAAAAGTCACCTATAACATTAACCAAAATAATCGATTAAACATTTTGAATATTCGCCTCTCTGATGACCTCTGATTAAGTCAAAAACTGTGTGGAAGTGTGAAGAATTCTGAAGTCTCATGATAACCTACAGAGGCTTTGCTTCTAATGACAACCTGCTTATTCTGTACTTTCATAGCCTAGGGTCAAAAATTGCTCTAAACCACGCATTAATTCCTTCATCAGAGTAGTGGCCAGTTGACCGGCTAAATTCAACCCTGGGAGGGACCGGGCACTTAGACAAGGTGGCTGCTAACGCCAGACTGAACTGTGGAGGGACCACACTAGCCAACACCAGTTTTTTACATACTTAAAATGTTGCCAACTCCTGAGAAGACCTTGAAAAAGATAACTCTGTTTTCCATTCTGAACAAAAACGTCATGAGATTTTTTTGTGATATATGAGGAAAGGCAGAAGGCAAATATTTCTCTTTTTGTCCTTAAAACTAAAAGGAAAACCAACTTTATGTTCTTTCAACGTGTGATAAATTGTTGTATTTCACTCTCTTCTCAAAAGATGAATACCATTTTCTGATTTACTAGGGTACTAATGTGTCCTTTGTGGTTGGGGTCAGAATTTGAATAAGCCTTGCCAAATCACTTTAAAGTTTAACTTGAATGTTGTTTAAATTCTTTATCACTCAGATTTAACTCAATACATATTCTTTTTCACAGGGTAGGGAAATAACTGATTAAAAGAGAAATGAAAATGAGTGTGCTGTGTGACTTTCCATTAATTTTATAATCTCTCTGAGCCTTGGTTTCCTCAATGAAGAATCGTGACAGTAGGAGTACCCACGTGTGGTAGATTACAAAAATGTCTACAGTCTTTACTCTTTGTCTGCACATCCTTTGCAATGGGACTTTGCACCTCCTTCCATCAAGAAGTAAAGTCTGTTTCCCACTCCTTTAATCTGGTCTAGCCTTGTGACTTGCTTTGGTCAATAAAATGTGATAGAAGTGACAGTGTGCCAGTTGTGAGCCTAGACTTTAAGATGCCTTGTCTGCTTCCACTTTCTCAGAACCATGCCCAGCTGCCCTATGAACAAGTCCAGGCTACTGTGTTCAGGAATGAGAGATCACACAGAGCAGAGACAAGCCATCCCAGTTGAGGCTATCCTAGACCAGAGAGCCCCCAGCCAAACACCATTCAAACACAAATACATAAATAAGTGCAATCAAGACCAGACGAACCACTTTGCTGAGCCCAGCCCAAATCATTGAACAGCAGAATTGTGAGCAAAAACAGGGCTATTGTTTAACACTATTAAGTCTTGAAGCAGTTTGTTATGAAGTAAATGCTAACTGGCACACTATCTCCTATAAGCTTATTGAGAAGTTTTTTAAAACTAGTATTTGTAAAATAGTTATAACTGTTTCCATCACTAAGTAAGCTCTGAATTTGGTGTTTATTTTCATAATCATGATTATTATTAAAGTTTCATGCAATCCTCACAGTTCCATGATCTACTGGGAAATAACAAAATTAAAAGTCTCAAATATTAACTTGAGTAGGATATTTTGACTTGTATTTCAGCTAAAATCCAAAATGATGAGCAAATTAGTAAGTTCATCTGTACTGACATTTTTGTTCTAATACTAATGGTGCCAACGTGAGTAGGATCTTTTGGCATCTGAACAAGTATTTTTGCTGACTGTCAAGACTCTAACCTTACAAGAACTTACTCTTTTGCCAGGGAAATTGAAATTGTTTAAACTTCTTAAAAACAAGCATCATTCTGATTGCTTAGACCCCCCTGGTTGGAAGTGTACTGCATTGAGACCAGGCATGTCATAAGCAAAATTCACTCATTTCACTGTCCATGCTGGAAATCAGCTGAGTCATCTAAAGTGAGGTCAGATATAATTTCAGAATTCAAAATAGTTCTTGTTATTCCTTGTAGGAACAAGTGTTTAACATATATTTGTATTTTAGTACAATTATTCATAATGCTAGATTATAACAATTACTGTTTTTATGAACATAACTTTCCTCTAGCTTGTTAGAAGTAATTTTATATGATTATCTGTGTTACCAAATGCCTAAAGAATTACAAACCTGATCAATAAATTACACAACTGAGTCTGCTTTTTCACAATGTCTGGGGGCTAGAGACAGTCTCTCTGCTTGTCTTTAGAAACTACACGTGATTGCCAAGGGCTGCTGGAATATATCTCATTTGCCAAATTCTTCACTTTAATTTTTCTCTATTGCTACCTGTTAGTATAGCAACCTTCACTTTGTAAATAATACAACATTACAGTGGTCTCATGGGTTTCGGTTTACAAAGTACTATACATCATGCCATTGTCATTTGATCACCCAAGAGGTAGACCAGATATATGTGATTATCTCCATTTTATAAGACAAGGCTCAAGGTCACCTACTTAGTAAGTGACAGCACCAGGTTCAAAACCAGATTTTCTGATTCTAATCAGGCTGAAGAGTATCAGACACTTTATTTATTTATCTATTTATTTGAGACAAGGTCTCACTCTGTTGCCTAGGCTGGAATATAGTATGATCAAGGCTCACTGTAACATTGACATACTAGGTTCAAGTTATCCTCCAACCTTGGCCTCCCAAGTAGCTGGGACTATAGGCACAAGCCAGTGAACCTGGCTATTTTTTTCTTTTTTAAAGAATGGGGTCTTACTATGTTGCCCAGGCTGGTCTTGAACTCCTGGACTAAAATGATCCTCCTGCCTCAGCCTCCAAAACTTTTGAGATTATAGGTATGAACCTCTGTGCCCAGCCTATATATATATATATATTTTTAGATGGAGTCTCACTCTGTTCCCCAGGCTGGAATGCAGTGGCACGGTATCTCCTGTGCCTGGCCTAATTTTGAATCCCGCTTTAGCATATATTAGCTATATAAACTTGGCCAAATTATTTAAACTTTCTGAATCACATCTTTTTACATATATAGAGGAGGGATGATAATATTACATATCTCACAGAATTGTAGTTAAGATTAAATAAAATAATATATATAAATTGCTTAGTTACAGAAGTGTTTAATAAACATCAATTGTCTTTAACTTTTTGGTATCATTACTATTATTAATAGTCTGGTAGTAGGCTGAGGTAGCCAGAGTCCTTGAACCTGAGCGTTCAGTGCCTGAGAATGTGCTTAGAATTCTTTCAAGCATGCCAATTTCTCTATCCTCTTGATGTGATACTTGGCTAACTGTACAATTCCACCCAAAGGTGAGACGGACAAAGATGAGGCCTAACGTGGACTGCATTTACTATCTTTTGTGGCTGGGATTTTGGGGCATGTGCACAGTAATGTAGTGGTGCGTAGAATTTTCTCTGTCAACTGTTACATTTTCTTGTGAGAAAAATGCATTGTTACTGGAGACATATAGAGGGGAATTCAGGGTAACTTTAGTCCATTCTTTGACCCTTCCATTCAGTCTGATAACAGCTCACCATAATGTGACTGAAAGATAACACCACTGGGAGGTGGGCATTTTCCAATGAAAACTGTTTTGTAGGTTCTAAGCAATGAAAGAAAATAGTGTTTGCACGTTTGCAGTCTCCTCCCTACAATTCTCTTTCATCCTACACTTACATAGAATTTACCAATTGCTGTTTGTTATCATCTTAAAATCTCTCCATTGCTTCATGGATTTTCAGCTAGAACTGCATGTGAATTTCTATACACACTGTGTGTGTGTGTGTGTGTGTGTGCGCGCGCGTACGTGTGCGCCTGTGTGTGTTCTTTTCTCTTTGCCTAGAATACTCACCTCATTCCACAGTCTAGCAAGGTCCACTCCATTCTTTAAGAGTTATTTTAGGCATCGTTTTATGATGGTTAACTTGAGCGGAGCAGAGGGTGCCCAGACCTTTCAACCTCTATTCTGGGTGTGTCTGTGAGGGTGTTTCTGGATGAGATCGGCATTTGAATCGCAGACTGAATAAAACAGAGTTCCTTCTCAAATGTAGGTGGGCCTCATCCAATCAGTTTAAGGCCTGACTAGAAAAAAAAAAGCTGATCCTCCCTCAAATAGAAGAGAACTGCCTCACTGCTTAGAGCTGGGACATTGGTTTTGTTCTGCCTTTGGAGCTGAACTGAAACATCAGCTTTTCTTCTGTTGCAAGCCTGTTAGCATTTGAACTGCAACTACAACATTAGCTCTCCTGGTTCCTATTCAGACTTGGACTAGAACTGCACCATCAGCTCTCCTGGATCTTGTTGGCCTTTATAGTTGCATAAGCCAATTTCTTAGATGTTTATGTAAATCTCTTTACAGCTGTATTTGTATCCATCCATCTAAATCAATCTATCCATATCTATGTGTCATACTGGTTCCATTTCTCTGAAGAACACGGACTAATACATTCTTTCTCCAGAAGTCTTTCAGGACATCCTCTGTCCCCTCCCTACTCTCTACCACTGATTGGGTTAGAGTCTTTTTCTTGGTGGGTGCCACTATAATTACTTAACAGTTTTCTACCTCACCCCTCATCACATAGTGCTAAATTGTCTGTTGGTACATCTGTTTTCTCAACTCTACTGTGAGAACTTTGAAGGCAGCAACTTAGTCACCTTTGCAACCTGCTACTTTCCAGTGAATAATCTTTAAATGAATAAAAAACTTAATTGTCCAACTCTTTCCTTGCCTGTACTAATTACTGACGGTTCCCTTTGAGGAGCATATTTGAACTAATTACCTCAATTTCTATCCTGCTTCACTATTCTCTTTCCAAAGACTATATGGTAAATGTCTCCATCCAGAAATATACTGTGCCTTTCTAGTTTATAGCTCATGTTAGTTGCAAACTTTTCTAGTTTCCATGTACAATACTTTGACTATTCTCCCCAAGCAATAAAAAAAAATGGATAAAGGAATACACATGGAATTGAAAATTATATGTATTGATAAATTTTGTCCACATTTATTCATGTGATTAAACATATACACGTGTATTAAAGTGTAGTGTATATCATGTGTATAATACAGGCATATGCATATGTATCTATACATTTGTATCTATGTATCAATTTCTCATTAATATTCTGAAACGGATGACTATACACATTGGTGCCTGGGGAAGTCTCTATGTCCATTCAATCTTCAGTCTTACTGAGACTTTCTGTGACAGCTGCAGTGGCAAAGTCACTCAAAGCCACAGCTGTTTAGGGTGACTATTGTTTTCCAGTGCCCAGGGTCTCTGCAGTGAGACGTAGCTATTATCTAGAGCTTCTGAACCTCCAATCTCAGCAAGAAGCTTGCTAGGATATTATTTTTTCTCCTCAGTAAGAATATAAAAAAAAATCCCTGTTTCTCCATAGATATCCAAGGCACTTCTCACATGGATGGCAGAGAACACTGGGGACAGCTGGGCAATAAGAACTCACAGGGCTGCAGTGCTGTGGCTCGGTCCCTTTCCCAGGTGCAGTTGCTTCAGGTGGAGGCAGCTCTGGAATCAGGGTCACTGTGATTGAGCTGGGGTGAGGGTGGGTGCTCACCCTTCGTACCCAAGAGGGCCCATCGAGATGCTTCCCTAAATCCAAGAATCATCTGTTCTGGATTTGAGTTAGGCTATTTCCCCAGAAGGCAGAAATCACTGCCATCAGTTTTGGCTTGAATAGCCTTTACTTTTCTTCTTGCTGTATTTGGATGCACAGCCCCAAACCTGGTGATCGGCACGTTAAAAAATGATGAATTGAATTAAATAAATGGAATTACAGAATTCGAGAACTATGAGAAGAGGGGAATGACATCCAGCTGAATATTTTCTTCCTAAAACTTCCAAGACCTGGCCTATCTTTCTTAAAATGACGCAGAAGAAAGTCAGTTGGTGAGAAAAATAACGTCTGAAAAGAAATGAACTGAAGCACAACCTCTTCAGAGATTGCTGCCTGCTCCTCAGGGATAAATCTAACCTGTAGGATAATAACTCTGAATTTCTTTGAAGCTTTATATTTTTAAACCAAAAAATCTTAAGCTCGATAACATTCTTACATTTATTTGTTTATTTTTTATTTTTTTGAGAAAAGATCTTGCTCTGTTGCCCAGGCTGGACTGCAGTGGTGTGATCATAGCTCACTGCAGCCTCCAGCTCCTGGACTCAAGTGATCCTGTGCCTCATCCTCTGGAGCAGCTGAGATTACAGGCATGTGCCACCACGCCTGGCTTCCCTCTGACATTTATAACCTGAGATAGAGTTGGCATTCTCACTTACAGTCTTTCATCTCAGCCATCAGGAACAGAGCAAGTCTACACCCGAAATCACATTTGTATTGAGACTGAGTAAATGAATGGAAAGTGAGTGAACGTATTCTACTCAATGACTGCACGTTAATTTCTGACTAGTTTTTATCTTATCTGCGTTGTTAACATTAAACCCCAAATGGACTGAAAAGACGAGTTAGAGTAATGGTCTATTTATGTTACAGCCGTTAACCTTCTTTGGTTGATCACTAGCACCTTTTTACGTCAAAGATTCTGCAGATAATTTTGGAAACTGTATATATACACGAGGATGGGTTTCTGTACCGGAAATAGCATGGTGTCTTCTTGGCCATGGCCTGAAACTCTGGAGTTCACTTGTTTGGTCACAAAACTGCTGAATGTGAACATGGTTTGGGATCCTAGTAAATTTTTTTAAAGATTTCTACTCTATTTCTAACAGAGACACAGGGAGTAGGATGCCTAGGCAAGGACTTAAAAAGGCCCTGAATACAAAGGAGCTTCATTCCCAAATAATCTTTCTCTTAAAAAGAGAAATGCAGGTGGGGCGCTTTACAGTTACAAATGTAATCACTGACACAGGCAGTGATCACCAATGGGTAGTAAAACCTCTAGATGAATGTTGTTGAAAAGAGGAGTCACAAGGTTTTCATGTGCTATTCCTCCAATTATTAATTAGTTACAGAGAGGGAAAGGTGCCTTCACAGTGGAGAAATCCATTGGATAAGTAATCAAATTGAATATTTATTTTTTATTTTTTTTAGATAGGGTCTTGCTCTGTTGACCAGGCTGGAGTTTCTAATCATTGGAACACATGGCATGTAGTTTCTGATGTGATACACTAGGAAGGACTCAATATTACCTATGTGTGTTTTTTCCCCCAAATACATAAGCTGAATCTAAGAGAGACAAATTAGACATTTTCAAATTGTATGTCACATTCCATGAACCAGCTAGCCTGGATTCTTTAAAACTGCCAATTCCGTGTGATATGGTTTGGCTCTGTGTCCTCACCCAAATCTCTGAAATTGTAATAATCCCCATGTGTTGAGGGAGGGAGGTGATTGGATAATAGGAGTGGTTTCCCCTAATGAGTGAATTCTCATGAGATCTAATGATTTTATAAGTGTTTGGAAGTTACTGCCTCACTCCCTCTTGCCTGCCGCCATATAAGGTGTGCTTGCTTCCCCTTGACCTTCTGCCATGATTGTAAGTTTCCTGAGACCTCCTAGCCATGCTTCCTGTTAAGCCTGCATAATGGTGAGTCAATTAAACTTCTTTCCTTTATAAATTACCCAGTTTCAGGTATTTATAGCAGTGCAAGGAAATTTTCTGGGTTAAAGAAAAATAAAGGAACATGATAAATAAGTGCAATCTAAGATCTTTGATTTATGATCCTGGATTTTTTCTTAAACCTAAAGGTATGAACTATAGATTAAATAATAATATTTATTCAATGTTAAGTTTCTTGAGGTAATGATTGCATTGTGATTACGTAGGAGAATGTCCTTATTCTTAGGAGATACATGCTAAACTATTTAAGAATGAATTATCATAACATCTGCAACTTGCTTTCAAAGGGTAAAGCCGATATATATACATAATTAATATATATGTGTGTATATGCACACACATAACTATATATGCAACTACACATATGTGTGTGTACAGAGTCAGACAGAGAAAGAAAACATGCTAAAATGGTTTTTTTTAAATATAGGAGAGGAAGCTCAGCTTAATCAACAGGGTCCCAGCACAAATGTGGGAGGCTTGGCAATCGCCTATTTCCTAGAAGAGGTCAGGTGGTCTACACCATCCTACCAGCTGGAGACAGAGAGAGATGACCAATATCTTTGTCACATGTTATTGCTTCAAGACACAAATTGGGGCCTGCATAACATTTTCATTTTTCACATAGTGGTTTTTGCAAGAGAATATATTTCCTTATTTCACTAATATGGCTCTGGAGCCAGATTGCCAGGTTTTAATCCAGGCTATTAACTTTCTAGCTGTGTAGATCTGGGGAATTTACTTATTCAATCTCTCCTGATATCAGTATCACCTTTCATTAAAGAGGTAAAACAGCAGTAACTATCTCATAGGGTTATTATAAGGGCTAAAGGAAATATGAAACTAAAGCTCTTGGCATGGTGTCTTGTGTGTAGTAAGCACTCAATAAATATTTGCTACTATTAATACTAGTGTCATGCATGCTACTCGGATCTCACAACTACAATAATAAAAGTCAACAATAAATATATATGGATCACATACTATGTACCAGGCACTGTTGTTGTTTATTGAACATCAATGAAGGCCGCTGCCCTAATGGAGCTTGCATCATAGTCAACAATTTCCATAAGCCAGGATCATTCTAAGCACCATGCAGATATTAACTTGATTAATTCTCAGAATAACTCTGACTCAAGAAGTCTTACCTCATACATTCTGTTTGGTGCCTTTGCTTGCTGGAATTTTCTGAGGCTTCTGAAAAATAACCAAGTTGACATTGGTGTATATATATGTGAGGGGTGGGGTGGGGAAGAGTTTCTTTTGCTGTATTTTGTCTTGCTTTTCAACATGAAACTGTTTAACGACAAAAACCATTCTCTGGTTGAGTCAGCTCTGAAAGGTCCAGTAGAAACAGCCAATGAAGCTCACTCCTCATTGCAGGCCAGTGACGTTCTCCAAGATGGGGCAGGTCAGAGGAGACTAAGGGGACAGTGACACAAAGAATCAATCCAGCCTCCCTTTACTGTAGACTGATTTTTCAGGATATTGGTTCAGAAGGTTCAGAATTTCCACCAGGTTTCTTCTTTCTAGCCAGTGGTGTCATGATTATACCACCTGGAGAAGAGAAAGCACTTGGCATTTGAGGGAGTGCGGTGCTCGATGCCATATTCTGAATTCAGAATCACCCCCCTTGCCTGCTCTCTGGATTCCCCTTCTGGCTGGCCTGTGCAATGCGTTCCAGCTCTATCCCAGGGGTCTCTGCTTACTTGCCTGTTTAGCCCAAGTAGGAGTCACAGGGGAGATTTGGTAAACTTGTCAGCTGTTTGTCATTATTCTTTTACTTGCTATTCCAGACCCGAAGATGTGTCTTGAACACTCTTGATGTGTTACTTCATGCTGTGCAGGTGTCTTGAACACTCTTGATGTGTTACTTCATGCTGTGCACCTCCAGATAATTGCTCAGACCCTCCCAAACCATTTTTACCCCCACGCAGCCTCAAGACACCTTTCCAAATGCATTTCCTTTCATTTTATAAACCCTGGCTATTTCCAAGAAAATGCTGTTTATGTTTCTGTTTTGTGTCCACTTACCTCATCCTACAGTTTAGTAAGAAAAATTAGTGTTATTCGAGAAGTCTCATCATCTGTCTTTCCTTTTCATTGAGAGAAAGGATGGCCACAGTCTTAACCAAGTTCAAGTCTGGCTGGAAACCCAAAGCCACAGGGTATTTTTTACTTTGCAAATGTTCCTCTTCCTGATCAAAGAGCCCAGGTTAAAAACTCAGGGAAGGCAGTACCAGAATGGACAAAACAGAAGTACCCAACTAAACCATATAAATTAACCGTTTATCTTCTATTTTTTCTTGAATACTTAAAATGTTCTTATCCTCTAATCCCAAATTTCTACTTTTAGGAAATTGTCCTAACGGCACGGTCAGATATACACTAACAAATTAGCGAACACTGTAATATCATTTAGCATAGTGAAAAATTTGAAAATGCATTTGAAACTAAATATCTGACACTATGATATTGGTAAAACAAATTATGATATGTCCAAAACATAAATTATTGTGTAGCCATTAACGACTATTTAGTAAAAAAAGATATAGTGACGTAGGAAAATGCTTACAACATATTAGATCACACCGTGTAAGTCAGTTACAAAGCTAGTTACAAAAAGATGGCATGGGAGTTATTTTAAATTAACAGGAGAGAATAAACTGATGGAATATTTAACCGTGACTTCCATGGTCAGCTGTGGGATCTTCGCCTGAGAAGGAAAGGGAATTTCTCTCCATGTACCAAAAAAGTAGCCAGAGCTTGGGCTTCTAGAGGGTCAGTGCTTTTCTATATACAAAGGACAGTGAACAAGTCTTTATTTCTAAGGTCCAACACCTTTGGAAGGAAGAAAATGGAGTTTGTGGCTTTTGATAGGGAAAGAATGTCGACTCTCCTGGAGGAATGAGAGTCCCTGGGACTGGAAAGGGGACAAAAGGTCGTGTGTTTGATGAAGAGCTGAAGCTGGGAACTGTGCTGATGTGCAGCACCCAGGAGGAGAGGCAGCGGGTGACAGGGTGACTCCAGGTATCTTCAGGCAGTAGGATCCAGTGCTGCGGCTCATCATGATCTCTATTCCTCCCCAGCTACTGGTTCCAGGAGGTCACATACATGCTCTGGTATCTTTCACCTTAAAACAAACCACCTTCCTCAACCTATATTTCCCTTTACCTGCTGATATGGTTTGGATCTGTGTCCCCGCCCAAATCTCATGTCTACTTGTAATCCCCAGTGTTGGTGGGAGGTGACTGGATCAAGCGAGCGGATTTCCCTTTTTGGTGGTGTTCTCGTGATAGTGCGTGAGTTCTCGTGAGATCTGGTTGTTTAAAAGTGTGTAGCACCTCCCCCTCTCTCTTCCTCTTGCTCCAGCCACGTGCAGTGTTCACTCATTCTTCATCTTATGCCATGATTGTAAGATTCCTGAGGACTCACAAGAAGCCAAGCAGAAACCACTATGCTTCCTATGCAGCCTGCAGAACCATGAGCCAATTAAACTTTCTTTATAAATTACACAGTCTCGGTATTTCTTTATAATAGTGTGAGAATGGACTAACATAGCTGCCTTGCCCCCCAATTCTAAAAGGTTGCCCATGATGGACTGCCTTCTGCCCTAATTCTGGGTACTCTTCAGCCCCCTACATATTTTTCCCACCATAAAAGTACAGAGAGTAGCAAGATGGCTCCAGGTACATCACTGAGGTCCTCTCTGCTGCCAAATTCAGTGGAACACTCCTTCTGCTCACTGTTCCACAGCCCCCAAGTCTCATTTGAGGTCCTCAGCCACCCAAGCTCTCTTGAAACACCTATGCTCCCAGACTCTGGGACATTGGTGCTCCTGGCTTTCTTCTGACTTGCTGGTTCTTCTTTCCCACCCTCCTTTGCTGACTACTCCAGGTCAAATTCTAAACACCCATGGACTACAGATTCAACCTGCCTTCTCTGTGGTCCCCCTTCCTTCCCTCCCTAGGTAACACCACCCATTCTCAGAAATTTATTTTTATGCAAGATTGTTTTCATACCTGTGTAGGTCTGGATATCCTGACTTCTGAACCTACACCCCATTTCATATAAAACTACTAAAATGTACTCACAGTTCAAAGTAAGTGTGCTTTTATTGAGAGGGCACCTTCTTTTTATTGTTTAAAATATATGTGATGTATATTTGCCATTTTAATTATTTTTAAATGTTCAATTCAGTGGCAGTAATTACACTCAGATGCTGTGCAACTAACACCACAATCTATTTCCAAAAAGTTTTCATCACTCCAAACAGAAATTCTGTATCCATTAAGAAATAATTGTGTTTCCCCCTCTCCCTCAACCCCTGGTAACCTCTAATCTACTTTCTGTCCTTACAAATTTGCCTAGTCTCAATTAAATATGGCTTTTTTGCTGTTAAAAATTTTTATAATTTTGCTTTTGAAACTGGGTAGAGCATTTCCATTTTAAACTGGCTCTCATTTTCCAGGCACCAGTAAGAATGCTCTGATATTCTTACACAATGAGAAAAATCTAATCCCCAAATTGCATTTTAAAAATGGCTCCTTTATACATACCAAAGTTTAACAATGAATGAAAATGATATAAGTGTATTTTGTAAAGTTATTGGGTTATTCATTCATTTTCATTTTATACTTTTGTATTTTGAATTTAAAAAATACTTCTAGGCTCATATAAACTTGCAAAATAATCATACTTTACTATTAAAACCTTGTGTGGGACAAGGCCTCATGGCTCATGCCTGTAATCCCAGCACTTTGAAAGGCCTAGGCAGGAAAATTGCCTGGGCAACATGGTGAAACCTCATCTCTACAAAAATCAGCCCAGTGTGGTGGAGCATGCCTGTAGTTCCAGCTACTCGGGAGGCTGAGATGGGAGGACTACTTGAGCCCAGGAAGTCAAGGCTACAGTGAGCCATTATTGCACTACTGAGCAAGACCCTGTCTTAAAACACAAAACAAAACAAAAAAACACCTTGTCTGGATTTCACCAGTTTTTACATGCACTAATTGTGTGTATGTGTGTGTGTGTGTAGTTACATCACATTTTATCACATGTATGTTTATATATTCAAGTAACCGCCACCACCATTGTATATAGAGCCATTTCACCATGACAAAGCCTCTCTCCTGCTGTCCCTCAACAGTCACACTCTCCCATCTGGTTGCTGAATCCTTGGCCACACCGATCTGTCCTCTATCTCTATAATTATGTCACTTTGAGAATATTGTAGAAACAGAATCCTACAGTGTCGTACTTTTTGAGATTGGCTTTTTTCACTCAGGGTCTGTTTTTCCCGGTTCTTCAAGCAGCCTGCTCTCTGAGAAGGTGATCTGCATGGACACACAGGATTGGTGCATGGAGAATGGTGTCTCAAAAGGGCTATAATGAGAGATTTTTCTAATTGTGATTTGGTCCACTAAACTTGAAAAATTAGGAACAGATTCAATATTGTGTTAGAGATAAAGATCCATCATGAAACTTTGTTTTAAATCACTTGGCACTTTCAACTCCTTGCAGTAATACTTTAGGAAATTTTTGAAAACTCATCTTTTCTTCCTTTGCTTCTGTCAGTCATCTCTATCTCTTCCCCTTCAACCTAGCCACCATCTTCCGTTGTCTGACCACTCCAAGACACCTCCTAGCGACTCCCTGCCTTCCATTCATATCCTTTTAGAATCCATTCCCAGCAACAGTGCATGGCCTCTTTGTCCTCACATGTTCTCAGCTCTGAAAATACCTCTTTAAAAGGATTTCTCTGACAATCGAATTCTCCCCCACCACAGGTCACACCCAAGTCACCCTGCTTTATTTTATGTTTATATTACTCATGAAGATGAATTAACAGCATTTATCTTGTTGACTTGCAGTCATTTATTTACTTATATCTTCTCCTCCTTCTATAAAATAACCCCAACAACAGCAAGATCCTCATGTCTGTAGCACCTACAACACTTGGCATAGTCTGTGATCTCAGCAAGTATTTACTGATGGAATGAATGGCTAAATGAACATATGTGAGGCTGAAAAACTGCCCCAAAGTGATAGAAGCAACACAGCTTTATTACTACACTATACAATTGCTTGGAAAACCCAGGAGAAAATTGAGAACTTCTCCAGAAGCTGGGGATATGCAGACCAGCAGGATGCTGTGGACTTAAACTCCATTCAAGGCTAGGCGTGGTGTTATCCCAGCACTTTGGGAGGCCAAGGCAGGAGGATCATTTGAGGCCAGGAGTTCAAGACCAGCCTGGGCAACGTAGTGACACCCTGTCTCTACAAAAAAATTAAAAGAACTTAGCTGGAAGTAGTGGTGTGCACCTGTAGTCCCACCTACTTGGGAGGCTGAAGTGGGAGGACTGCTTGATCCTTGGAAGTAGGGGCTGCAGTGAGCTAAGATCATGCCATTGCACTCCAGCCTGGGCAACAGAGCAAGATCCTGTCTCAATAAATAAATATAAAATTTATTCAATGTACTGAGTTCAAAACCTCAATCCTGTGGAAAATGCCACTGGATCTTACAGGGCCACAGTGATGAGGATGCTGGCTTTCCCCTGAACTTCCTGGAGAAGAAAGAGCTCTCTCTTGTTCCCCTGCTGCCTTATTTGATTTGTTGCATGTATAATAACCAGCCACTTGTAAACTCCTAAGCTGTGTGCCAGTGGGAAGTACATGGCAAGAAGGAGCACGTTTCATGCCAATGTAGTGGAGGAACGACTCCAAATCAACTTAAGTTTATGAGTTCACCTGACGTATATCACCCTAGTTGGCTCTAGCATCCCAATGGCAAGACCAGCCAGCTTAATTGGATTGAGTATTTTTTGCTTCAGCAATAAATTTATGTAACTGATGTATTGATGGAGGCTGGGGGAGGTAGAGGGGTTGATATTTGGCATTTAGGCCTCAAAAGCAAAACTAATTCCTGTTTTGTATGGAAAAATATATATTTTCTTGATAAAAAGAATGAAAGCCTTCTTCCTTCAAAGCAAAGAAGGAAAATGAGCGTTTTCTGCTCCCATGAAGAAAAATGGTCCCCAAACAAGATTTTTTTATACCTCAAATAAGATAAGACCAAGGCTAGTCTTTGGTCTTATTTCTTTTGGTTAATGAACCATTTGGCCACCAAGATAATTTTGGACTTCTGAAGGTTAAAGCTGCTTAAACAAAACTGTTCTTCACACTGTTGGGCAGGAGTTCTTTAGGGTGCAGGCTGAGGAGGTCTCACTAAGAAGGAACACTGTGCCACACTAAGGAAGGACTCTGTTTCCAGGGACTCATGGCACATATGTAACTTCACACATTAGAGGAAGCCACTTTACCTAATTCAGCACCAAGGTTTCAAATGACGTCAAAACACAATGTCATGGAGAATGGGGAAACGGCCACCAAGGCAGAGACAGATGCAGGGTGTGAGTTGCTCTTCCTTCACTCTGTGTGAGGAAGGAGACCCTTAATCCTCTAAGCTTCTAAGAGCCCTTCCCCTAGACGTCTACATTGCATTTCAATAGGAGAAGTAAAGGCTGGCAGACCCGGGCACCACCCTTAATCGCACTCCTGCAGATGGCAGGCGTAGTATGTAGGAATCTTTCCGGAAGGCATCGTTTTTGCTTAAACACAATCAAACCCCCACCTAAGTCACATACCCCACGCCTGCTTCATGGATCAAGACCCTTTCACATGTAATTTCTAGAATTGTAAGTCTTTTAAAGGGTAAGGATTTTCTTTGTTGGGAAGCTTGGTTGTTAGGCATCTATGCTGCCGCAGCTCCCGGTCGAATAAAACACCACTTCCTTCCCAGTTCGGTGCTCGAGAGGTTTGCGACCCTTCACAAATGTGCATTCACACTTTTTCAAATATTGACTGCCCCTATTGTGAAAGTGAAGGGAAGTGGGCCAGGCACTATGCAAGATTCTTTGATGACTGACACACAAATCTTGTCTTCAAGAAGGTTACCATAGAAGTACAGGAGAGAGATCTGTGTCTATATCATTCTAAGATCACATGGAGAAGAGCCACAAGAAAGTGACAGGGAAGATATTATAAAACTCCAGAAAAATAGAAATCATTTTACCTGGTTGTGACAGGAAGTGGCTAAACGGGGAGGGGAAGTGAATCAGGAAATTCTTTGTAGGACAGGCAACATATGCCAGAGACCTTGCCAGCTGGGTAGTTTGGCTAGAAGGACATGGGACCAAGGGGGAATGCCTTTTAAATAAAGACATCCACCGGGCATAGTGGCTCATGCCTGTAATCCCAGCACTTTGGGAGGCCGAGGCGGGCAGATCACGAAGTCAAGAGATTGGCATCATCCGGACCAACATGGTGAAACTTTGTCTCTACTAAAAATACAAAAATTAACCAGGTGTGGTGGCAGGCGCCTGTAGTCCTAGCTACTCCGGAAGCTGAGGCAGGAAAATCGTTTGAACCCAGAAGGCAGAGGTTGAAGTGAGCCGAGATCGAGCCACTGCACTGCAGCCTGGGCAACAGAGCAAGACTCCATCTTAAAA
Source organism: Aotus nancymaae (assembly GCF_030222135.1). Lineage (NCBI taxonomy): Eukaryota > Metazoa > Chordata > Mammalia > Primates > Aotidae > Aotus > Aotus nancymaae. The sequence goes on along the minus strand of NW_026988492.1, from coordinate 6,326,021 downwards.
AAAAAAAAAAAAAAAAAAAGAGATATCCACAAACTCATCTGTAAAGGAATATTGTCCTGAGAAGGCAGCAGGGGACATGAAGAAAATTGGTCTGATCTTCTCTGAAAAGAGCAGAGAAGAAGCTGTAGGCAAAGACACTCTTTGATTCATATCTAGTTGTGATACTAGCTTTGATTCACAATATATAGACCAAGACTGTATAAGCTCAGTTCAGCAAAATGCAGCTCCAGGAGTTAAACCAATAAATACCTGCAAGAGATTTGCATTTCCGACTCAGCACTGCCTAAAGCAAGATGTGAGCTCAGGGACATTTTACTGCTTCATCCCTCAGATACTTTTCTTGAGCTACCTTACCAGCTTCTCCCAAATGATGAATGAGATTATTTGAAATTCTACTTTGGGAACATTCTGGAGACGTTAGATGGAGAAATTCATGAGTGTGGGTTCTTGGAGTCAGTTTGTTCTTATTTTAACCTAATTTCTTCTCCTACCCAGTCTGTAAACTTGGACAAATGATGTAACCTTTCTAAGCCCATTTCCTCATTTCTAAAATTGGGGAGTAACAGTAAAATTAAGGAGCCCATACTTCATGGGCTTAATGTTTAAAAATTAAATAAGAACATTTGTATAAAGACTTTAACCCAATTTTTAGTACATAATAAGTTATCTGTATTATGAATAAGTAAACAATGGCACCTGGTCAGAAGATTGATACTGTATTATATATCACCATGGATGAAAACCTTGTGATGAGGGTCATTAATTGACCCAAGAGATGTAAGCTATCAAGGGATCATTTGAGACTTAGAATATAGAATAATCTAGCATAAAACGCACCAGTATCTCTTTAGCCTGAGCCTTTCAGTTGAAGTGAAGGGTTAGAGAAGATGACTTTTAGAGATGGACTAGAAAATATCACTCAACTAGAAAACTTTGAGTAGAATCCATCTCTCTCTTGCACATTCTCTCCTTTCATGAACATTCTGGAAAGTGGCCCCTTCCTATGTGGAAGTTTAGGGCTTGAAAGAGCTCTCCAGTGAGTAATCATTTCACTCATCACTGGAAGCAGCTCCTTCTAGCACTGCCAACAGAGTTCCATTATTTATGTCTTTCAAAGAAAATAAAAAGTTTCCAGGACTCATTTGCCTGTAGGTTCTTTTCTGTGATTTTTTTTTCATCCAAGGTGTCCACTTAATAATCAAGTAGATTATTCCTGCCTTGGGCTCATAGAAAGTAACCTTTCAAGCTGTTTGTACCTTCTCATACCTGGGTCTATTAGTGTAATATTTCATTTCACTGGAATTTTAACACCTTCACTAACAACAGGAAGTTAAGCAACTTCATACAAGGTATCTTAGAATCTATCAACGTTTCACCTAACATTATCCTCACAATTCACTTTCTCTTGCTTATGTGAATGGGATAAAATATACAGTTTACCCAGGAGGGGTCATGCCAAATAGAAACATAGCACTTTGTTTAAAAAGCAGATATCTTATTACTTAAAACCCTCACCTTCTGGCCCAACCTAATACCATAATTACTCCCTTAAATTTCCCATTATTTAACATCATCTATTCTGTCTTCTTTTGTTACCATTATTAAACTAAGTAAACAGACCCAATATAATACCAAAGGCTAAAGGAGGCATGAACCCAGCTTGTGGAAACCTGCTTTTCATTTAGAATTATGGGGCTAGTTTTCTAGAAATTGCCACATTTTAAAGAAAATAGATTTTTCTTCTTTATGTCAAGAGATGGCTGATCTAATTAGAATCTGTTTAATCTAATAAGTCATTTATGTGCTGTCTTCAAAATGAATATTTTAGTCCCAAATCCAAACTTAAAACATCAGATTTGTATTCTTGTTAGTCCACCAAAAATTAAATCATTGAATTCCCATACGAACTTTCTCCACTCATAGAGATGTGTTAGAAGGTATGAAGATGAAAAAATAAAACAAAATTACTTGGCCACCGAGTAGACCACAATGAATTATTTTCTCTTCTAAAGAGCTACTGATATAAGAAAATTACTGGGAAGTCAGGGAGCTCTTTATAAATGTATGCTCCTTAAGGGTAAGGGGTATGACTAATTTTTGCATGCCTAGTGCTTTACAGCACACCACTCATAGAGTTGGTACTCAGAAAATGAGAGCTAAATGTATATGAATTTCAACCTTGAAAACATGGGGCTGAAAAGTGAGATTAACCCAAGGAGAAAATGCTTTTGTTTTGCTCCCCATTACACATAACAGGTGCTCAAGACATATGCACTGAATGAATGAATGGCTGATTCTGAAGCTGGCTCAGAATCCAGATTGGATTGTTGAACTTAGTTCATATGGAATCTTCAACCCACATGGAGAAATTATGTTCACTGAATGCTGAGCAAATAAACTGGGTAGCACATGGCCCTAGCAGTGAGTCCTTGGGAAACCAAGCAAATAACCATTTTATAACAGATTATTTTAAACACTAGGAAGCCCAAGAATTCTGTCACATTTGACTGGTTACAAATGCAATTAGAAAGCTAGATCCCTAATTTGTTGTTTTAATAATTAGGGATTGTCTTAGTCCATTTGTACTATTATAAAGGAATATGTGAATCAGGGTAACTTACAAAAAGAAAAGGTTTATTTCACTCACAATTCTGTTGTCTGGAAAAGCGCAGGACTGGGTATCTGGTGAGGGCCTCAGGCTGCTTCCACTCCTGGTGGACAGTGAAGGAGAGCTGACATGTGCAGAGATCAGATGGAGAGAGAGAAGTCAAGAGAAAGATGGGGCAGAGGAGTGTGCCAGGCTCTTTTAGTAACCAGCTCTCACAGGAGAGAGAACTCACCCACAAGGGAGGGTATTAATCCATTCATGATGGACCCATTTCCATGACCCAAACACCTCCTATTAGCCCCCCACCTCCAACATTGGAGATCAGATTTCAACACGAGGCTTGGAGGGGACAAACATCCAAAAGATAGCTGAGATAGAAGACAGCGTATAGATTACTAAAGAAATCACAGCAAACTGCAGGCAATTTCCACTTTAAACACGTCAGACAACTTTAGAATTGTCTATAAATAATTGACATATTCTCTGACCCTGGAAAAATTGGTAGGGGGATGTGACTTTCTTTTCTTTATTATTTTATTTGTTTGTTTATTTATTTTTGAGACAGGGTCTCACTCTGTCACCTAGGCTGGAGCGCAGTGGTCTGATCACAGCTTACTGCAGCCTCAACCTCCCAAGGCTCAGGTGATCCTCCTGCCTCAGCCCCCACTCCCCTCCCATGTAGCTGGGAATACAGGCACATTCAGGGGGCATGACTTTCTTCGAAGAGTTTTTGCAGCTCTGGGGCATACATTCTCTTGTTCTGTATTTATCCAGAGTGAACACACTCTTCTTAGTCTTAATATAACCAGGAAGAAAAAGGAGGTTGAGCTACAAGACCAGAATTTTTCACAAGGTGAAAAACCAACCAGAGCAATATGCATGTCTCACTGGAAACACCAAAATGAAAAGCCTCCACCTCAAATCTTTGTATTTTCCCCTAAGTCTGAAACATGCTAGCTTGACTTGGGTGGAATGATACTGTGCAAAGTGACTGAAATGGAGTGAACATAAATAAATTTCAGAATCTTCTTAGAATTAAGCAGAGAATAACCACCATCGCCACAAAAATCAGTATCTCAGCTCCTCATCAGCAAAACTGACTTTGCTTATGGAAGCTAGATTTAGTAACACTCGCCCTTCTTAGAGTTTTCAAATAATTTTATAAAGATAAAAGTTTACTAGCATGTGGGACATACACATACTCTACCACATATTTACACGGATTTCTGTGCAAAGACATGCATACCCGGAAAGAAAGCTAACTATGCTAGCCTCTAAAATGTAGCTGCGTTTGTGAAGAAACACAATAGACATTTAACTGAGCACATCAAAACTGCTTAATGGTTTTCTGACGTGCCTCCAGGCAATGGCGAATAGCATGTCCAATTGTAAGCGCAGGGAGCATTCTCAAGCAGCAAAAAAAGAAATGAATCCTTCTCTTTCTCATTTTCTTTTTGAACTCTATAATATAATTTTTCAACATTGTTCTTTTGAAGTCTGACATTAAGATGAAAATTCCTTGAGGACTGTGACACTGGAATGCATTACAAAGGAGGGCACAGAATGGCCTTTAGTGCAGATCCTTTAGAGGGTAGAGGGCAGCATTTTTAGTTTCTTTCCCACCCTCTAATTCCAACGTGCTATAAAAATGATTTTAAGTCTGCCTGACTAGCACAAACAAAACTAAACAAAAACACTGACTTCCTGATTATTTTTTCTCATTTGCCCCATGACTTTATAAGGAGGGGTCTTAGTGGCAAGGACGGTCTTCCTCATGCTTTGTCCCTCTACCCTGCTTGACATACAGGTATGGTCAAGGATTCTGAATTTCTCTGCTCCTCTAGCCTTTTGATGCGTTTATCCACAAATACTGGAGCCTTCGGACAGGGGTGGAGACACTTACCTTCGGCTGCACCAGAGGAAGAGGCTCTGGGAGGTTGGCTAACCATGTGAGGAAGAGGCTGGTCGGCTGACGGCGTGGGGAGGAGGCTCCGGTCGGCTGACGGCGTGGGGAGGAGGCTCTGGGAGGTCGGCTGACCGTGTGAGGAAGAGGCTCCGGTCGCCTGACCGTGTGAGGAGGAGGCTCCGGTCGCCTGACCGCGTGAGGAGGTTGCGCTCGCCTGACGGCGCAGGGAGGAGACTCTGGGACGTCAGGTGACCACAGGCACCGTCTCTGCGTCTTAGCGCATGCGCCGTTGGCCCATTGTGGCCGTGGGGCTGTTCCCAGTTGTCTTAGGGACTACTCCTCATCTTCCGAAGTTTTCTGGAGGTGAAATTAATTTCCACAGGAGAGTGGAACCAAGCGCTTAATCAAGATCCCGCATGTCCCCACCTCTGAGTAGAGCAACACACCCTCAGGCCCATCCCTCTCATCCAGGCCCTGGCTTCGTGCTTGTAGGGGAAACTGAGGCCTCTGGCTGTGAGCTGCCTGGCTCCTGGCCCTCTGCTTACAAACTCACCCACATCCACACCTGTCCTACTTCCAGTGTCAGAGAATGAAGTTGAACAACCCCCCAGGCCCTGCACCCAGCCCTCCTCCTGGGCCGGCTCCATCCTCCTCTCTCCAGATTTTCCATTTCTCCTTCTCTCCCGTCTTTCCAACCTCCTCTGGTTTCCCCTCGGCCTATAAAATTCTTCAAATAGTTCCTATCTGATTCTCTAAAAAATAAGTTCCCTGACTTCACTACCCTTTCTTCATGACATCCCCCTTCTCATCCAAAAGTCGAAAAATTCTGAACTTCCAGTCACTCTTTCAGCTCTTCTTCCTCACTCAGCCACTCCTTCCCCATGAATCAACCCCCGCCCCCCCATCTCCACAGGCTGCGCTTTTCCCAAGGACATCAGTGAACTTCATCATAATCATTGTATTACTGAATATCTGCCTCATTTGACATGGGGGCCACTTCCTGCTCCTGGAGATTCTTAGAACCGTCTAGAGTCCTGCACCTTTCTGAGTTCTGTTTCTTCTCCTCCCCCTCTGTGGGCTCCTCTTTCTCCCTTATCCCATTAAATGGTGGTCTTCTCTGGGGTCAGTTTCTTGTCCCTTCTTTACTGTATACTTCCCTTGGCTGAGCTCACCTAATCTCATAGATGGGGGAGTCTTTCACATATAAAGGGTGAGTAATTCCATTTCCATCTCAGCCCCTGAATTTCAGGCTCATGTATACAACCACTATGTGATATTTTCACTTCAGCATGTCCCTCAATTCCCCTCAGTTTGTGTTCCTTCTGTATTTTTTGTCTCAAGGGGCTGGATTATGATACCCGATTGCATTGCCTGGTTGTAGGCATACCTCACCCATCGTTGCACTTACTTCATGCCACTACACTGCTAACCAGCCAGCGAGTGCCTCGATTCACCTCCTAAATAGATCCTAAGTCCCCTTCTCCTGTTGTCAACCAACACCCTACCTTAGGTGTATATCAGCTTCCAAGAAGATTAGTGCAACGAGCTTCGAACGCATCTTCCCGCACCCAGTTTTGTCCTTGTCACGTCCATCCATTACACATCACCAGAGGGATCGGTCACTGAACTCTGACCCCCCTATTACTGCAGGATGTAGTTCAAGTTCTACAACTAGTTACATAGGGACATACAGCACTGTTTTTCCAGTTAGGTAAAGCTGAAACAAACCATCACTGGTAAAAGACAGATACGTTGCTGCCAGTCTTCTTGTAATTATGCTACAATTATTTGCATATGTGCTTATTTCCCCCATTACATTGTCTTGAGAAAAAGATTCCCCAAAGCCCCACACAGTGCCTGGCAAATGGTGAGAATTTAATAAATGTTTCTTAAAGTTGGCATAGAGAGGTTTTTCTGAGCTTGCTACAGATCTCTGAAATTTGTTCCTAGAAATCAGAAAGCAAGTGGCCATGGCTGGCGAGGTGAAGGGATCGAGGGGCATCAGTGATGGCAGGAAGTAACAACAGGGAGTGGGTATGTAGCACCACGTGACCTGACCTGTAGTGTTGAGGAGCCTCTGATGACTGTGATGGTCTCACCTACACCAAAGAAAGGCAGACATAGAGATGCAAAGGGAAAGAATTACTGCAAACATTGAAGTGGCCACAGACCTGTACTGATGAGGACAGAAAGTACATTCGAATTTCTCTCTCATTTCTGTCATTGGAAGAACAGACGGTCATCTTCGCGCACTTGCCCTAAACACCTGATATACGGGTGTTGGTATTCAGGGGCCATGACTAAACAAACCCAAGACGTATCTGCATTCACTGAATAAAGAGCTGCCCTATAACAGGGTCCTTCCACGCAATCTGAAGAACCTTTCATCAGTGGGGAAACACCTCCCCGTTCTCTCCATGACACTTCTAGAAGAGCAAAAGGTACTGCCTTTATCTCTGGGTATCCTTAGGCTCTGAAAGGTCCCACGACGTCCAGCAGCTTTGTCCCTAAAAGGAGGTCTCAAGTCCTTTATGACATAAATGGCATTTTGTTCTTATCTAAATGTGAAGAGCCACCCTGGGCTACTGTCCTTTCGTACTCTTCTTGAGTCTGTGTGCATATGGTTTGGGAAATTAAAATGGTAGCAAAATCTCAGATAGCATTTTTATACCTATTATTGAAAATGTCCTGTGCTCATAGGCAAACAATAAAAATAGATCTAACCACTTTTAAAAAAAATAAGCTTTTTAAAATTATTATTACTATTTTCTTTTTCTATTCATTGAATCCTTCTTTTTCTGGAATTCTTATTTTTCTGATAATTTTTTAAATTCTCAGAGACCAGGCACAGTAACTCATGCCTGTAATCCCAGTACTTTAGGAGGCTGAGGCAAGAGGATTGCTTGAGTCCAGGAGTTCCAATCCCATCTCTACGAAAAATAAAAAAATTAACTGGCATAGCGGTGCACACATGTAGTCCCAGTCACTCAGGAGGCTTAGGTGGAAGGCTCGCTTGAGCCCAGGATTTCCAGACTAATCTGAGCAACATAGCAAGACCCCAGCTCTAAAAAAACAAAACCTAAAATTAACCAGACATGGTGGCCGCACACCTGTAGTCGCAGCTACTCAGGAGGCTAAGGTGGGAGTATCACTTAAGCCTAGGAGTTCGAGGCTGCAGTGAGCTGTGATTGCACCACTGCACTCCAGCCTGGGCAACAGAGCAAGACCCTGATTCTAAAAATAGATTAAAAATTAAAAATAATGAAAAAAATAAAATTCTCAAAGGAGTTCTCTGGTATGGTCCATAAGGCCAAATGTCTGTGGTACATTAGAAAATCATATTCTGTAAAGCTGGCTGGATTATTACAATATTATCCAAAACTTCCAAGATAGGACATTTAAAATAATTAAACATATATGTTAGTGCCATATGTTCCTGCCTTTATAGAACCAAATTTCAAAACAAAAAACAATGAGAGCTATCACTTGGATAAAACCTCCCCCATCCTTTTCTGGTTTTCTTTTAATACTCTAACAGTGTTCTCCTGTTTGTTTCCATCTACAGTAAGGAGGTTTGCATTTTTTGCTCATGTTATGAAAATTTTTTTTAATCTCGATTCCACCAAGTCATGTGAGATTTCTCAGTTGGAGGTGGGGTTCAAAGAAGACTCAGATGAAGAATTAGGGGCCAGAGAAGGAACTTCATTTCTCTGTTGATGGATATCACCTGCTCCTTTTACTCGATTATAATGTAATTAGAAAAAATATCCTATGATTGCGATTTTCATGAATTGTTGGTGAGAGTAAAAATTTCTAGAACCATTCCAGAGGATAATTTGGCAATGTATGCAAAGTTTAAATGTGTTGCCCTTTGACCTAAGAAAAATTACTGGAATGTATGTAGAAGAATATTCATCAACACACATTATTTATTACAACGAAAAATCCAGAAACATCCTAAAAAGGGTAACAGTCAAAAAAGAGAACAAAGGAATTCTAGGCAGTCATTAAAAGTAATGATATTGTTACGTAAAGGTCCCCCTGGTATAGGAGAAAAAAATTATTACAAAACAGGATAAACAGCAAAGTTTCACTTTTGTTGAACTGTGTGTGTGTGCATTTTACAAGTCCATAAGGACATTCAAAATGTTAACAGTTGTTATCACCAGGAAGTGGAATGTTAGATTTTTTTTTTTAAATATTTTTTCATACTGTCTGAATTTTTCTTTTCTCTTTTTTTGAGACAGAGTCTTGCTTTGTCACCCAGGCTGGAGTGCAGTGGCACAATCTCGGCTCACTGCAACCTCCATCTCCTGGGTTCAAGCAATTCTCTGCCTCAGCCTCCTGAGTAGCTGGAATTACAGGAACCTGCCACCATGCTCAGCTAACTTTTGTATTTTTAGTAGAGACAGGGTTTCACCATCTTGGCCAGGCTGGTCTCAAACTCTTGACCTCATGATCCACCTTCCTCGGCCTCCCAAAGTGCTGGGATTACAGGCGTGAGCCACTGCACCCGGCCCTGTCTGAATATTTTATAAAAAGCATATATGATTTCTCACTTGGGAAAACAAAGCACCAACCTTTCATAGCAGAACTTTGCAGGGTCCCATGACAGGGCGCCTCCCTGAGACCCCAGAAAGAGAGCAGGAAGCAGGATGACCTTGTCCTCATCCTGCTTGCTCAGAAATTCCAGCAACTGAGATCCAGCACTGCTGCCTTCCAACACTGAGAAGGTCAGTATCAAGAACATGTTCTGAGGCCAGGCAAAGAGGCTCACACCTGTAATCCCAGCACTTTGGGAGGTCGAGATGGGTGGATCACCTGAGGTCAGGAATTTGAGATCAGCCTGGCCAACATGGTGAAACTTCATCTCTACTAAAAATACAAAAAAATTAGCTGAGCATGGTGGCAGGCACCTGTAGCCCCAGTTACTCAGGAAGCTGAGGAAAGAGAATTGCTTGAACCCAAGAGGAGACGTTTGCAGTAAGCTGAAATCGTACCACTGTAGCACTCCAGCCTGGGCGACAAAAGCAAGACTCCATCTTAAAAAAAAAAAAAAAAGAAAACAAACCTGTTCTGAAAGAGAAGTATAAATGTCTCTGGCTTCACCTGGAAAGGTTATAAGGAATCCAGGTTCTAGACATAGTGGCGCCTACCTTGGAGGTGACATGGCACCCCGTGAGAACAAGGTCATAGGGCAGCTTGGAACATTACCTGAAAAGCCGAGCTCACTCAAGGTTAAAGACCCCTTGAAAAACAGAGGGGCTGGGCGAGGTGGCTCAGGCCTATAATCCCAGCACTTTGGGAGGCTGAGGCAGGCAGATCACAAGGTCAGGAGTTCGAGACCAGCCTGACCAACATGGTGAAACCGTGTCTCTACTAAGCATACAAAAATTAGCCAGGTATGGTGGTGGGTACCTGTAATCCCAGCTACTTGGGAGACTGAGGCAGGAGAATTGCTTGAACCTGGGAGGCAGATGTTAAAGTGAGCTGCATTCCAGCTCTGGGCAACACAGCAAGACTGTCTCCAGGAAAAAAAAAAAAAAAAAAGCCACCGGTAAACAAGTCAACCAGTTCTCTGTTCATTCTGGTCTCACCCGTCAGTGTGGAGGTTGGCTTCCAAAGATACTGAGCATAAACCCTCTTCATCATGCACAGAAACACAGGGTTTACTGGCATAAATATTCTGGGCATGCTAGACAGTGCTTTCAAAGCAAAACAACAGTTGATTTAAAATAATAAACCTTCCATTGATGTTGATAATGAAGGAGATACGTTACTAAGTCTTGCCTAATTTCAGAATATGGAAAATAACTCTCAGCATGTGGGGCTAGTTATTTTATAATAAGTAAATAATTCCAGCTATTTCTCCTTAAACTCCATAACAAGCTTTTTTTTTTTTTTCAATTTATGTTTGTTTTCACAACAGTAGCATGACACAATTCCTTCAAGATTTCCCAGCCAGCAGCAGGGCGTCGCTGGCTAAACCTGGATATAGCCCCGGATGCAACAACTTGCTGGTTGCTCAAACCCTAGAAGCTCAACTCTTCGTGCCCAGAGCTTTGGTTTCCACATTTTGACAGATGACCACTGATGTCCATTCCTTCCAGGTGTTTAGTTTGTGGGCCAGTCTTTAGTTGGCGGGTGAGGAAGTGGAAAGAGCACACAGTGATAACATGAGGAATACGACAGAAAACTCTGTGTGACCTGGAACCAAAGATGGTCACGCTGGGGTAGAACGTGGATATGAGTCAGAAGGGACTAAATTTCATGAGCACTTGTTATGTATAAGATGTGTTATTGCTGGGTGCGGTGGCTCACGGCTATAATCCCAGCTCTTTGGGAGGCTGAGGCGGGCAGAGTTCGAGACCAGTCTGGCCAACGTGGTGAAACCCCATCTCTACCAAAAGTACAAAAAATTAGCCAGGTATGGTGGTGCATGCCTGTAATCCCAGCTACTCCAGAGGCTGAGGCAGGAGAATTGTTTGAACCTGAGAAGTGGAGGTTACGGTGAGCCAAGAACATGCCTTTGCACTCCAGCTTGGGTGACAAGAGTGAAACTCCATCTCAAAAAAAAAAACAAGAAATGTTATTGACATATAATAAGAGCTGATGTCTGCTGTGCACCTCTGTATGCCTGGGGCTGTGCTTGTACTTGACATGTGCAATCTCATTCAGTCCAGCAACAATCCAGTGGGATAAGGACAGTGATGCCCATTTAACAGACGAGAAAACTGAAGCCGTAGTGGTCACACAGCTCTAAGTGATGAAGTCAGAACCGCAACCCAAGTGCAGCCTGAGAACCTGAGCTCCTGACCACTAACTCAACTCTATCACCTCTCATTCCCTTTACTGAGTAGACACAGGTAATTTGTCCAAAGTCCCATAGCTAACAAGCAGCAGAGTCAGTATTTGAAAGCAGATTTGTCTGGCACCGACAACTCATGATCCTTCGCCTACATGCGATGTTTCCCCAGATTCTGACCCCGGAGGCAGATTCTCAGCTGACTTACCAATGTCACCAATTTGTCTCCACCCGGGAGTCTTAGTCGCTGGGTCCAGTCTTAAACCCAAAATGCAGTTGAGAAAATTTAAAAAAGAGCCTTGGGTGTGTGTGAGCAGTAAGCCACACTAACCAAGACCATTTTTGACTACGTTTTCGAGATCTTAGAATACATGTTGTAACTTCTATGGTATTTCCTTTTCAATTTTGTTTTGCTTTTTGAATGCACCTTTATGTTGCTGACTTCATCAGTATCAATGCCAACAAGGAGGAAAACAAATCATGGGACCAAGAGTCAGCAAAAGGTCCAAGCCTGAATACAAACCCGAAAACAGGGTGGTTTTAATTTTTTTGATTTTTATGTTTCAGCTTCTCTGCTTTTGCTAAAGGGACCTTCCTTCTCCCCACCTGCCACCCCATGGAAGCTAGTTTTCAGGTACCCGGGAGCTACCTGGGAGTATCACTGACACCACATTGACACTGACACCCCAAAGGGCCGTGGCAACAGGTCTTCGCCTGTCGAGTGTGTCAGCCTCATCTCCAAAGCCGCCCCAGCTTTCTTTGGTGGTGTGTCTAATGTGCCTATGTGTGAGATTCTCAGCTGTTTCCCGGTGTTTTTAGCTGTATTTTTCCTCTGCTTGCTTGGCTCCCAGCAGCTGACGTTCACTGTTCTCTTCCACAGCCTCTGGGAAGACCTGCACTTTCCTGAGCGCAGAGGTCTGCTCCGAGGCTGATTCCTTCCAGTACTTCCTGGGTCCTGGTCCCAGGAGGACTTGGGAGAGTAATTCCAGAGAGGAGTAATTCCCTGAAAGAGAAGAAGTGTAAACGTCTCTGGCGTTTGTAAGTGTAAATGTGTCTGGAGTAGTAACTCTCTCTCCGCCAGGTCCTCCTGGGACCAGGACCCAGGAATTACTGCTACATTTTGTCACCAGGGCCCCCATGGTGTTTGCGCCTTGGAAACAGTTTTCTGGTCACGTTCCTTTTGAAACATCCCAACATTGTCTTGGCTGAGGAGCATGTTTTTTCTATGCACAGGCAAACATAACTGAGTTTATGTTATAGATCGTCAGAGGGTGGGACAGTCATGTAAAGAAAGCTGCTGCCCTGAGGATCATCCCTTTAGGGTCCCATCTGTCAGAGCTGTAATCTACCCATAAAAGCCAAGGCTGCTAAGGTTTGGCTGTTTAACTCCAGGTAGTCTGGCTCCCACTCGTTGACCTTCACAATTTTTTACTGTTTCTAGTGATCTCCGGCGCCTGCCCAACCACCCACAAGGAACGTGCTGCTGTGTTTCTGCAGAGTTTTTTTTTTTTTTTACCTTTTAAACAGATACTGCCTGGTGGGCTTGGAAAGAGAATTCCTTAGTCTCCTCTCAAACCCACAGGGCATTTGGCTCATGAGATAAGGAGACCAGGATCCAGCGCCAGCATTGCTGGCTGAGAAATCTCGTTGACTTCAGTCCTATCTGCATCACTTTCCCATGTCCAAAATATCAAGAAACACATTCAGGAAACTTAAAAAACAAAACAAAAACAGCTTCTCGAGATAAGAAATATTTTAGAAGAAGCCTAAAAATAAAATACAGTCACGATCTGTATCTGCTCAGGTGTCAGACTGACGTGTTTGAATTTTATTGAAGAAGCACTCAGGGCAAGAAGTTTTCATCTTTGAAGTTCCATTTCTTAATCAGTAACTGCTCTGGCCAGTACAGTAGACGCTTACCACTTGAACAGTACTGTAGGGGGAAATACACACTGGACTTCAAAGATGTAGCACCAAAAAAGAATGTAACATATATCATTAACATATTATCAGGCATTTATAATTGACAATTTTAATATCAATTACATGAAGAGATTATCATATTTTGGATGTACTGGGGTAAAGAAAATGTATTATTAAAATGTTTAAAAAGAATGCAATCACGATCTGAATTTAGCCAGACTGCCCTTGTGTGCTGAATGTAAGACAGTTCTTGATTCGAGAAAAGATTAAGTAGAAACCAGTGAAATGCTATGTTTCTGTGCTAGAGATGGACAGGTGAGTCCAGAGAGAGAAACTGGGATGAGGTCAGAGGGATTCTGAGTCCTGTGGGCAGATTTAATCCTCTGAATGCTTTAGGAATTCACTACCAAGTTCATTACTTGTTTGTTACCCTCTAGGCAGAAGGAATTAAAAATTTTAAAAAAGAAAAAAATATCTGCAGTGAGAAACAGATCAAAGGCAGCTGAACTTGGTCAGTGGCATGCAGGATAAATATTATTCCATGGCTCAAACAAATCTTCTGGCTGCCTGGGCGAGACATGTTGATAAGGCACTTTTAAGTCTCTTCTTTCCACTCCCCATCTCCCCGGCCCTGGTGACCTCTTCTTTTTATTTCTCCGAGGGGCCCCTGGTGATATTTTAATAACCAGAAGGCAAAGACAATCATCTGAGTAGTGCAGGAAGACTTCAGATCTTCAGGCAGAACCAAGAGGAGTTTCATGTGCACCCCGCCATGCTAACCCCTGGGGAGGGTTGGATGTTTCCCATGGGAAGCCATTTCTATTCTGTATCTGAGTCTGCACTACCACAAACTATGTAATCTTCTGCCTCTACCACCTCCAAGGAGATGGTTTTAATGAATGCACTTTTGAAAGTGCCTTGTGAAAAATGTGACATTAAGAGCAACCATCAGCAGCCTGGTGACAGCTAGTGCTGATGGGATCCTAGGCTCTCTGAGCCGAGTGGCTCAGGAAGTTAGCAGATTCTCCAGTCTGTGAAAATAACGAAATGTTACCCTTCTTAAACACTTGTGATGTGCCAGATGCACTTTCCAGTGCTTTGCAGACGTTTTCTCATTAGATCCTCGCAGAAACACTGTTGAATGTTCCCTATTGTTCTTCAGTCTTCACTGAAAGAATTAGCCAGGCGTGGTGAAGTATGCCTGTGGTCCCAGCTACTCCAGAAGCTGAGGTGAAAAGATCGCCTAAGCCCACGAGTTCGAGGCTGCAGTGAGCTGTGATCATGAAACTGTGCTCCAGACTGGGTGATAGAGTGAGAGCCTATCTCAGAACAAACAAAAATTTTCACTAATGAAAACTTACCCAAGGTCACAGAACTGCACAGTGGCAGAGTCGGAATTAAAAGCCAAGTCTGTGCAAACTCCAAGCCCAGGCTCTGAACCACTAAGCCATGGAGGTCTTTTGTGCTGTTTCTACACTTCCTGTGAAACTGTCAAGCTTTTTTTTTTTTTTTTTTGAGATGGAATCTCTGTCACCTAGGTTGGAGTGCAGTGGTGTGATCTCGGCTCGCTGCAACCTTCGCCTCCTGGGTTCAAATGATTCTCCTGCGTCAGCCTCCTGAGTAGCTGGGACTAAAGGTGTGTATCATCACGCCCGGCTAATTTTCATATTTTTTAGTAGAGACAGGGTTTCACCATATTGGCCAGGCTGGTTTTGAGCTCCTGATCTTGTGATCTGCCACCTCGGCCTCCCAAAGTGCTAGGATTAAAGGCGTGAGCCACCCACCCCACCTAAACTGTCAAGCTCTTAAGAATTTTTCTGACCCTCCTGAGAAAGGAAGTTTTCCAACTTGCCCCTGTGACTTTTAGAGTTCCCGTTGCCATCACACATCTCTACCAATGTGAGTTTATTTGGAGGTGGTTGTCCAGACATTCCAGGGCAGCTGCTACAATAGTTTCCATGCAGCTCTAGGAGGGGCCATGTGCCATGATGTTGTGCAGTGCACAACCTGCCCAAAGGTACCCTGGACCCGCAGAAAAGAAGGTCAGATGCTTCCTAATTGTCACCAGCTCTTATGCTCCCATCTCATTCCTGATGAGTACAGAACAAAGTACTACGTGTCAAAACTGTTCCATGGCATTGATTTGAATATAATCCTGGGTTTCTTTTCAACTTACTTAAGAGAATTTACTTAACCAGTCTTCTAAGTGATCTCCTCCGTGTTTGCTTCTCTACTTTTTATTTTTTTAGGCAAGTAGTCAGAACCAGAAATATCACATATGGGTAGCTTCTGGCACTATGATTGCAAGGGAGTCTTTGAAGTTTACAAAGTTCATCTAACAAGGTCATGGGGCTAGTATTTTAATATAAAAATTCGTAAATCTACCTATTTAATTGCAGTTTCCTCCAAATGTTTATGAGTCCTTTGATAGTTATTTTCAGAAACTGTCTCATCCTTTTTGTTAAATAGCCTCGAGAATGATTTTTAAAAGCCTTTGTATGAAAAATGTTGGGGTCATATTTAATTTGGATAAAAGGTGATCAAGGAAAACATTAAGAGTTTCATCTGGCCGGGCGCGGTGGCTCACACCTGTAATCCCGGCACTTTGGGAGGCCGAGGCGGGTGGATCACGAGGTCAAGAGATCGAGACCATCCTGGTCAACACGGTGAAACCCCGTCTCTACTAAAAATACAAAAAATTAGCCGGGCACGGTGGCGCGTGCCTGTAATCCCAGCTACTCAGGAGGCTGAGGCAGGAGAATTGCCTGAACTCAGGAGGCGGAGGTTACAGTGAGCCGAGATTGCGCCATTGCACTCCAGCCTGGGTAACAAGAGTGAAACTCCATCTCAAAAAAAAAAAAAAAGAGTTTCATCTATTTACAAAAAAAAGTGAGATAATAAAATAACTTTACACATCTTTTGTGTGTTAGATTATAAACAACCTCATGAAAAACCCAAGAGATGTCTTAAAATATTTTTTGAAGGATAGCATCATCTTGAAATAAATGACTATTATAAAAAAAAAGTCACTCATTCTATAAAGGTAAGATTTAAAAGAAATCGTTTATCTCTTTTTATTCACATTCGTCATGAGAGGATAATACTCAATTCTTGGTGTTTTACTCCTGAATGCATGTTGAAGAATACAAGGTAAAAATAAATTAAAATAACTACCCCAAAATGCTAAATTGAACTCTGCGGCTTGGCGTAAAATTTAGGGCTTATGTTTAAAAATTTATTTTTAAGAAAGTAATTCAGAGGAGGGAGAAACCACTGAAAACAGTAGTTCCTCTGCCAAGTTTAGCTGCTGACCATCTAACTGCCTGGCAACCAAATGTTCCATAAACTCCAAGTGCCAAGTAGCAGCCTTGGGCTGCCTCTGAGCATGCGTACAAACAAACACACTTGCATGGAGTGTTGCTCATTATGGATGGAGGACAGGCTGTTTACAAATCTGCCATAGATTAGACCTCTGAACCCCAGGCGCAGGAGACAGAGCGATCCTGCTGCCGTGCAGCTTGGACGGCAGGCGCCCTCCTCCACCCCAGGCAGAGCCCTTGCAAGAGCTGGGGACTCCTGCTCACAGCAGGGTGCAGGCTGCCCATCAGAGCCAGCGCAGATCAGGGCACTCTCAGCGTCCATCCCAAAAGTAGCAATCAGATAAGCCACCCACTTTCCAAGGGGTTGTTAATAAGGTGGGAAGGCCAGGAAGGGTGTCAGAGCAGCAGTGCTGCCTGCATCAGGAGAGAAATAGAGAGGATGCGGCTGGGTGTGTGGCTCACGCCTGGAATCTCAGTGCTTTGGGAGGCTGGGGTGGGAAAATCCGCTTGGGGCCAGGACTTTGAAACCAGCCAGAGTAATACAGTGAGACACTATCTCTACACAGACACACACACGAGCTGGGCATGTGCCTGAAGTGAGCTATGTGATCACTCAACTGCACTCCAGCCTGGGTGACAGAGTGAGACCCTGTCTCAAGAAAGAAAGAGAAAAAAAGAGGAAGAAGGGAAGGAAGGGAGGGAGAGAAGGAGGGATGGAGGGATGGAGGGAGGGAGAGAGAAAGAAGGAATGGAGGGAGGGAAGGAGGGAAGGAGGGAGGGAGGGATGGAGGGAAGGAGAGAGAAGGGAGGGAGGGAGGAAGGAAGGAAGGAGAGAGATGAGAAGGGGAGAGAAAGGGGGAAGGAGGGAAGGGAAGGAAGGAGGAGGAAAGGAAAGAAAGAATGGGGTTGCTTTTCTCTGAAATTTCCCCAATTACCTAGAACAGATCATATGGAGACTTGAACCCTGAACTCTGCCCCTCTTGTTGATTTTCATGTCAGCCTCTGAACATGCCAGGGCTTCAAGTGGGTATCAATAAATACCAGTTCTCACAGTATTATCTTCAGATCCCTGTTTCTTCCTTGCAAATTGAGCTTCCTGGACAAGATTTTCTTCAAGATCCCTCCCAATTACGGAAAAACAACTTGTTGTTCCACTAACTTCTGTTATACAATAGGCTGGAGTCTGACTAAATTAAACTCTTTCCCCCTACCGGTTGGCTTGTGTAGACACAGCCCAGGGACGCCCCCCTGCCGTCCCCAGTTACAGCAAAAAGGGGCCTAGGGCATGAAGAAAAAGACCCTCGAATCTCTCCCGATGAGATACTACGTGGGCGCAGGAGTCAGACTGAGTGGGAGACAATCTACAGTATATTTAGACATTGAATTAATTGTTTAGAGAGAGAATAGGGAAAAAAACAATGAATACAAGAGAAAGGGAGTAAAAAAGAAAGGAAGAATGTGGAACCAAAAAGCACACAATCAAGACAACACAAGAAACAGCAACCAATCCAACAGATGATCAGGCAGCCATTCATTCATCAGGACAGCTTTCATTCATGAAATGTAACCATTGATAAAATCGTCTTGTTCAGGTTGGTCAACGTCAAAACTTCATACTTTCCCAGCACCAACTTACTGTCACTTCTTTAATTAGAATCCTTGCAAAATAAATAGCTTGGGTGTTATCAGCAAAGGAACATGACCTTCCAGTATAGGCTAAAAGTATAAAAATGAACCAGGGGCTCCTTACTGTAGAAATTGATCTAGGCCTTTGATTCTCAACTGGGGACGATCTGGCAATGTCTGGAGACATTTTTGGTTGTCGCAACCGGGATTGGGGTGCTACTGGCATCTGGTGGGTGGAGGCTAGGGGTGACACTAAACATCCTGGGTGCACGGGACAGCTCCCCACCACCACTCCTCAACACACACACCCTAAGAATTATTCAGCCCCAAGCGTCCATAGCACTGAGATTAAGAAACCCCTGTCTCAACGAGGGCAAAACGGAGGAAAGATGTAGCGCTATAATCCTGATGGTCTTTTAGGCATTTCGCTGCCAACAGAAGCAACATTTATCTGCTGCCACAGGCCCTGGAAGCTGACAGCGCTCTGATAAATCTCTGTGTGTGTCTGATTCCCAAGTACACAGAGGCAGCCCTCTCAAATATTGATTGGGTCTCCCAAGGAGCAGTAATAAACCTACCATGCAAATGCATCCCATGAGCTTACAAGCAGACACAGTTCAGTCTTAGAGATACAGATAACTGATAACTGTTCTTTGAAGTCATTTAAAAAGCCTTTTCCTAGAGAAAGAAGAGGCCAGAAATGATTGAAAGAAGGAAATCAGCGAGTATCTTGCTATGCAAGACAGACTACACCAGCTTGTCTCGCAAGGATGGGAATCAAAGGCTATATGCCCCTGCCTTGGTGGAATGATGAAGACTCCACATCCATACCAAATTGTCCCTGGGTACGGGGCGGGGGCGGGGGGAGGGAGGCTAGGGAAAACTGGTGACCCAGGCAAGGCTTAGATAGAAAAGATTAGTTATCAATGGGAGAAAGGAAAGTTCTAGATGCACCTGATGCTATTTCCATATATTGCCCACCGGAGCTTGAAGCAAGTAGTTAGACTTTAGATAAGGAGGAATCCACATTCCCAAGACACATTTCACCACTACCCCCAGGTTCTTTCTTGGAATAATCAGTTTCACCATGTGTTCCTGTTTCCCTTCCATCTGCTTGTCTTTTCCCAACCTCAGGTGATAGGAATACGTAGATGCTCCTTGCCATGCATTGGTCAGAGATTCCCAAATGTTCACCTGCTGCAGGAACAGGGGCTGGGTTTGGACTGACTCCATAACCTTAGCTGGAAGCCTTGCTCAGGAGTGCTCCCTACTGGATGAAGGGAAAAGGTCAGACAAACAGTCTCAAAGAAATCAAAGGTAAGCAGAGAAGAGTAATTCTGAGCATGGTTTCATTCAAATTCTGGTCAGACTATGTTTTAAGATACTTCATTGGGGTGCAAATTTAAGAAAGCTGGGTCTACTTGGATTTTTTAAATTATTCTATATCAACTAAAAAAATAGTACAGTGACCTAGAACAGAGACAAAAATCAATGGTCATCTCTGAGACCAGGCTGGTGGACACATTGGGGCTGCCTGGAGGCTGGAGGGAGAGAGTCTGAAGACTCCTCAGTGTAACTAAGAGACTGGTGGTGGAAATGCTGCCTGTCTGGGCTGGGAGGGAGGGAGGAGTTTCACGTTACAGGCCCAGCGTTCCTATCTGCCCTGCATGCTAGAAACCCAACTAAGCTTTGCCATAAATGTTTGCATCACAGAACTTCTGTCAAAAAAAATTTGAATCTATGATTAACATGAACCAATCAGAGGTCGGAAAATTAGGATTTTGTTCACTGATATTAAAGTTTCCCTATTTCCAATCAGCACTCATTTAAAAATCCTACGTTTAATAAATTTCGAAATATGGCAGAACTTGAAACCTAGCCCTTTCCAGTACTAATTCATACCAGTAAAGAAAATAAAGTTAGTAAGGAGATGCTTGTCATTGAAGCCCTCATTGACATTTCCCCCCCACCCACCCCCCACCACCGGGGGAAAAAAAAGAGGCTTTCAGCTATCTCTATTAAATTAGCCATCATTATAAGCATTATTTAATGATTTTCCTCCATGCCTATAAGGCACTCCCCTAGGCAAAGTCGCTTTCTAGTAAAACTCTCATGATGTCCTCTGAGGTAAGTATTGTACTCATTTTGCTTGTAGTCAAAGAACTTCAGAACCTCTTAGAAGCTGGATAATGCGCTGGAGGTACCATTAGTAAATGGCTGAATATTTTATTTCTGTATCATCTCGCCTACTGGATATGGAGGCGGATTTCAGGACACGAAAGGAAGGAAAAGTGATTTCTGCAGGGTCTGCTTAACTAAATAGACTCGTAAGTGAGATGGTGGTGGTGCTATTTTGTCATGAACCAGCTTGGAATCTCCTCAGAATTTCCTAAGTGAGAACAGCAAGGGTAGGAATTTCCCAGCACACAAGATGGCGGGTGATGGAGACATGGAGGGCGTCGGTGCTCACGGACAGGAGCAGGGAGAGGAGAGGAAGGAACGAGAATGACACAGACCGTGATCCAGGCGTGCGTTTTTCTCCGCTCTCGTTTATAAGACGGTATGGAACCCCTTGTTACTAAATATTAAGATAGTAAATGTCCATTTAATAAATGTTAGTGACTCATCAGGTTTGTGCATTAAACCTCATGCCTCTAACAAATTGAACTAAAATAATTGAATTTAGTGGAGAGAAGAGTAGATGGAGGGAAAATGTGTTCCGAAACCTCATTTTGGGTTTTCTTTCCCCAAAAGGGCATCCGGCCAGAATGAACTTCAAATATGAAGAAATACCACAAATAATGCATTTTCTGTTCTTACCTCCATGCCCTTATTGAAAACACCATTCACTGTTATTCCAGTAAGTTCCTTCCTTCAACAATCAGGCCACTGTCCCAGAGACTTGGCAAGGGCCTTTGACATCACCAACAGCAAGGGAAATGTTTTAACAGCTCCGTTAATACGGCAACAGAGGTTTATTGTTATCAAACAGACCCTTTAAGCCAAGCCACTGCGACTCCCACAGGCCCACCTGCTCCGCTTGGAAGACCCAAGACTGACAGGGCCAAGTCTCCGCAAGGCTAAGGATTTGTTTAGTCCTCACGCGGGAGAGCAGGGACCATAGGGCACAGAGGTTTCCACTTTGGGATTTAGAAGCGAGAACTAGATTTGAGCCCAGAATCTGTGGATCTGTGACTTGTGGCAAATTGCTTCAGCTTCATGCACTTAGCACTTTGCCTGTTACACAGTAAACACGTAAGAAATAATAGTGCTTTTTACAAAAAATGTTAGAATTTGAGTTCTTTTATATATGTGTTTATGTATTTACCATCATATATTCATATCTTTATATATTTATAAATAAATTTACTTATATATTTATATTTAAAACAGAGTATATTGAAATACTAAATATATTTTATATATTTATAAATAAATTATTTTGTATATATCTTTAAAATAATCTTTTTTTTTTCTTTAAGATGGAGTCCCACTTTGTCACCCAGGCTGGAGTGCAGTGGAACGATCTCGGCTCACTGCAACCTCCACTGCCTGGGTTCAAGCCATTTTCCTGCCTCAGCCTCCCGAGTAGCTGGGACCACAGGCGTGTACACCACACCCACCCAATTTTTTGTGTTTTTAGTAGAGATGGGGTTTCACCATGTTAGCCACGATTGTTTTGATCTCCTGACCTCATGATCCACCTGCCTCAGCCTTCCAAAGTGCTGGGATTACAGGCGTGAGTCACCGTACCCAGCCTAAAATAAATCTTAAAAGTAGAGTCTGATAAATTTCTACACATGTAAAGATCACCCAAATCAAAATTTAAGACATTCCAGCCAGGCATGGGCCTCACATTTGTGATTCCAGCACTTTGAGAGGTGCGAGGACCTTGAGGCCAGGAGTTCAAGACAAGCCTGGGCAACACAGCAAGATCCCATGTCTAGAAAAAATTTTAAAAATTAGTCAAGTGTAGTGGTACGCGTCTGTAGTCCCGGCTACTCAGGAAGCTGAAGTGGAAGGGTCACTTGAGTCCGAGAGTTCAAGGCTGCAGTGAGCTATGATTGCACCACAGCACTACAGCTTGGTAACATAGCAAGAACCTGTCTCTAAATATATATTATTAAATATAAGTATATATTTATATATTATATATAAACATATATAAATAATAGATAAACAATGAAATCTAATTTTTTAAAAAAATTTAAATATAAAATTTAAAATTATAAAAATATAAATAAAAAATTAATAAAATATAAATATATATAACTTACATATTTGACATTAATATATTTATAACAAATATCAAAATAATATGATATATAGATATGTATATTTTTATATATGTAAATTTATAGATGGGGTCTTGCTATGTTGCCCAGGCTGGAGTGTGGTGTATATTATATATATAACATTTCCAGCACCCTAGGGCTCTATCACGCTGCTTCCTCATTATACCTGCTCCTCTTCCAAGAAAACAGCTTTCCTGATGTCTATCACCATACATGCATTTTGACTGTGTATGTTCTCTGTCGTGTCCGGTTTCTTTGACTCAGTATTAAGTCGCGGTCTGTGTTGTTCTGCATATCGGTGGGTTGTTCTGTTTTACAGAACAGCATTCTGTCGTGTGGATGCGCCACAACTGATTTCTCCATTTCACTGTTGATGGACGTTTGGGGGCATTCTTGTACGTGTCTCCTTATTTTTTATAGGGACAGAGTATGAAGTCTGTTTTCCTCATTACTGGTAGACTAACTGTTCCAAAACCATTTTTCTTTTCTGCATTTCTCATATCTCACGTCAGTGAATATATTTAAATACTGACTACAGCAGTTTCTAAATTGTTACACAATTTCTGTGTCTTTCTTTATATCATATTATTTAGCTTCTAAAGAAAAGAAGTGTCATAAGTAGCTGGAGACCTTCATAAAGATATTTGTGATAATTGTTTTAAAATAAAGATATAAAAATATTTATTTGATTTCAAAAGCACAGAATAATTGCCTTTTCTTTCTCTCAAACGTTTATTTTTTTAGACTACACTGTAAGACAAGAAATGTATTCTGGGAGGAAACAAAGACTAGTCTGATATGAATCTTGCTTTCAAAAGCAAAGTTGTCCACATTTAAGAAGAATAGCACAGGCTAGAATGTGGTAACTGCAACAGGAGGAGTTCAGATAAAACCCCACAGTTCACAGCACAGAGCCCCAGCAGTCACCTTTTCCGAACGAATCATCTTACCAAAGCCCAAAACCCTCTCCAAGACGCCACATCACTAGTAAATATGGTAACGTGGAATTTAAATCTTTAACATTTATCAAGCGCCTACAAAATCACTATGCAAAGTAATATGTTCCCTTGTTTAAAGAATACCAGGTTGAAATGTGCTCTCGAAATACAAAGTTAATTAGATAGAAAGTCTCTTCCAACTTATCTGCGCAAAAATATTTTCAATTTGTTTTGTGCTTAATGTCAAATCAAAACTTCATTTACCTGAAGTTCTTTTTGAGGCTACAAAGGAGGATCCTTTAGCTTGCTCCAAGTCACAGAAGAAACTGAGGCACAAGGAAATTGAATGCATTGACTCTGAGAGCTTTAAATAAAGGATGCATCGGTTAGAAAACAAATACAGATGCCCTACTGGAAACTTGGAAATGTTTAGCCGAAGCTTTCTCCTCTTATCTTAAACACAGGGCTCCCTCGAAAGTAATCACAGATGGTCCAGCACTTGGTAGAAAGGCAAACTTGTGGTGAGAAAGATACAAACAAAATAAGAGCCAAAAGTTAGTTGTTGGTTGCAGAATGTTTTGTTCAATGTATATTTTTCTATATGCACATGCATAGGTAAGTGTCAGAGACTTTCTACTCAAAGATAGGTAACTCTCAGGTGCAAAAGTGCAGTCTCCACTTCCACCCTCATACCCTTTAAAAACAAGGAAGGGTGGCTCACACCTGTAATCCCAGGTGAAAATAAGGTTGCGGTGGCTCATACCTGTAATCCCAGCACTTTGGGAGGCAGAAGTGGGCAGATCACCAGAGATCAGGAGTCCGAGACCAGCTTGGCCAACATGGTGAAACCCCATCATCTCTACTAAAATACAAAAATTAGCTGGCTGTGGTGGCAGGCACCTGTAGTCCCAGCTACTCAGGAGGCTGAAGCAGGAGAATCGCTTAAACCTGGGAGACAGAGGTTGCAGTGAGCTGAGATTGCACCACTGCACGCCAGCCTGCACAACAGAGCGAGACTCTGACTCAAAAAAAAACAAGAGAGGGGAGTCAATTTTAGCTATCAATTGGTCTGACATTCCAAAAGTCTAGAAATGGTGAAGTAAATGCCTTTTTAAATATAAATATGTATGTTTCAAGTTTTGATATTTTTAACAAATTTTAGTATGAAAATGAATAGCAAAGAAGGACTAGCCATTGTTACTAGTTAAACCAAGGGGCATAATTCCAAAGACGCAGACAATAACATCCCTCTTCCTAGCCGAGTCCAGTGCTTTGAAGGCTTGAGCCGGGTGTGGGTGTGTGCAGAATGCCCTCCCGCTCTCTGCCCACAGGATTTCCATTGACGTAGGTGGGACCTGATTCCAAATATATGACCCCAAATAGGTCAGTAAAGGACGCCTGTCACAAAGGGGAATCTGTCTTTAAAATTTCCGCATGTGACAGTTCACAAGGGAGAAAGTCATAGAAACCCAAATACTGGATCCTCTGCTCTAATTATTTCAGTGAATGTCACTTAATGAGAAAAGTCATTTCACAGCATCATCTGTGGGTTTGTGTCTGGAGCCATAGAGGTGTTTCACCGGGGAAAATCTTTTTACTTTGAGCTTTTGAAGACAAAAGAGATGAATGCAGTGTGGACATAGCTTCAATGCTGTGTGAGGATCCAGAAAGACAACAGAAATACAAAATGCATCTCGGGTCAGTAGAGCACATGTTTAGGAATGCCTGTCTGTCCGTCTCAGTGTTCGCAACCCATGCTGTGTTCCTCTGCGTGGTGCTGGATACCAAGTCCCTTCTCCATTGATGGGTCCCACAGGTCTTGATACAGTTTGAATGGTTGTCATCCCAATCTTATGTTGAAATGTGATCCCCAGTGTTGGAGGTGGGGCCTGGTGAAAGGTGTCTGGGTCATGAGAGGCGGATCCCTCATGAATGACTTGGTGCCCTCCACGGCAATAAGTGAGTTCTTGCTTTCTTAGTTCACGTAAAATATGATTGTTAAGAAGATTCTGGCACCTCCTCCTCTCTCTTTTGCTCCCTCTCTCACTATGCGACACACCTGCTTCTCTTCTGCCTTTCACCATGAGTAAAAGCTTCCTGGGGCCTCACTGGAAACTGAGCAGATGCTGGTACCATACAGCCTGCAGACCTGTGAGCCAAATAAACCTCTTGTCTGTAAATTACCCAGCTTCAGGTATTCCTTTATAGCAATGTAAAACGGACAACCACAGGTCTCAAATATCATTTCATTTTGAGGGTTTAAGGTGTGGTCCCAGTAAAAATGAAAGTGTCCCTGGTAAAAGGGAAAAATGAGCTGGTGGACTTGTTTCAGTGTGACAGCTAGTTAAAAGCAGCTTTTGAGAGGAGGGAGGAAAGAGAGGGAAAGGTTGGAATGCATGGAAACGATGAAACCTAATTAAAATACAAATGTATTTGAACTTGGAAGAAGGGTGCTGTAAAGTGAGCCAAGAGGATAAGTTTCTCCTCCTCCCAACCTGGCTAAGCGTTAACCCTGCAAGTGGCTTTCAAAAAAGGTTTATGAGGCTGAGATTTTCCCATTCACTGTGACACCTACCACATCATAAACAGCATGATACATTGTCATGATCTCGCTTGATTCACCAGCGATCCTATGAGACAGGTGTTAATGGCCCATTCTCCGGTATAGGACACTGGTTCGTCCTAATGTGGTGCACGTGGTGAGTTAGGTGGCCTGTCCTCCCACACAGCACAGTACAGTGGCACAGGACACACCGAAAGGCCAAGGGCCATCCGGTCAAGAATGATGCAAAAAGTGATCCCAGGCACCCTCCTGCATCAGCCTCAGTCATCAGCCCCCAAGAAGAGGTGACAAGGGAGGCTCAGTTCTCATCCCTGCTCTCGTGAAGCTTTCGTGGTCCCCACTGAAAATAAAAAACCAAGTTGCTAGCATCAAATGCCCTGAAATCAGTAGCAAAAGAAAAGAGATCCTCTGTCTGCCAAGGAGCTGCAGCCAAGCCTCCTCCTCAGTCCTTCCTTCCACACCAGTCATGCCCCGAATGGAACCCAGGGCTGACATCTATGTCGCTCCACCTTCCGCAAAGGTCCAAAGCTGCCTGCAGAGGCAGGGTTCCTCCTGACGTTCCATGTTGGAAAACTCCCATTTGGGGGAAGCAGTGTTAGACCCAGTTCAGTCACTTATAATCTATTGCATCGAGTATTTGATTAATATATGTTCTGCTTTAATCAGTAAACAACTTACATTTGTGTAGTACCTTAGAGTTAACAAAGGATTTTCATTCCTTACGCCATTATATCCTCAAACAGTGATGACCATCAATATCCTTATTTTATAATTGAGGAAGCCAAGAGGTGAAATGAGCAGATTTGTATCATCTATTCAACAAGCATCAAAGTTGAAATGGGAATCCACGTACGCTGGCTTTTAAAAATGATTATCAAATTTTTCAAACATAAGCAGAAGAGTAGAGAAAATAGATGACACTCTCTCGTGCCCATCACCTAACTTGAATAATTATTCATCTGTTTCCAGATTTACTTCGACTATTTTTGTGTTGCCAAGGTTGCTTTTCTCACATTCTATTACTTCACCCCTATGCATCTCTAAATATAAGAACACCCATGCCTTCTAGTGGCAAAGCCCAGCTCTGCTCACTACTTCATAATGTCCCCGGGGAACTCACTGGCTTCACCTGCGCCTGCTGGAGAGGGAAAAGTCCTGGACAAGATGAGCTCTGAAGCCCTTCCTGTTTTGAAATTTCTGGATTCTGGTTTTCGTAACCAAAGCAACATTCACCACAGTGGCTTCTGTGTGCTGTTCTCACCTCGCCTTTTGAAGTCATTCCCCCTCCCGTTTTTGACTCTAAGACTTTATAATTCATCAGCAGGTGAGCAGAGAAGCAAAGTTGGGGTGATTGACAGAAATCAGATCAGGGTTACCCGGTATAAAGAGACTGAGCACATTCTTCAGGTGTCGGCAAAGCGAGATCCCCAGAACAGGTTGGAAAAGAACCAATGTAAAAAATTACAAACACACTACCAAAGTCGTTATCTAAAGAAAATAAGAGCTTAATTGCTCTTTATTATATTTATTGTATATTTTTATCTTGAATTTTGAGGCGCACCATATTTGCAGTAACTAGAGCCTCTGAAGGACCATCCTGGCTTCCGTCGATATGAAGAACTGACAATTAACGAAGTCATTGATTAAGAAAATGGAATTCCAGCAGTGTGGTCAGGTCAAATTAAAGATCCTAAGTGTTCAGACGTTGGAAGAAGGATGTTCTAAGGCAAGCAGATGAAATAAGTTTCCCCTCTTGACAGCTTGGCAGGGCATCAACCTTACAAGTGGGTTTTTTTTTTTTTGAGACAGAGTCTCACTCTGTCACCAGGCACCAGGCTGGAGTGCAGTGGCACAATCTCGGCTCACTGCAACCTCCACCTCCCGGTTTCAAGCAATTCTCCTGCCTCAGCCTCATGAGTAGCTGGGACTACAGGCACTCGCCACCACGCCCAGCTGATTTTTGTATTTTTAGTAGAGACGGGTTTTCACCATGTTGGCCAGGATTGTCTCGATGTCTTGACCTCGTGATCCGCCTGCCTCGGCCTCCCAAAGTGCTGGGATTACAGGCTTGATCCACCGCGCCCGGCTGCAAGTGGTTTTTTAAAGGTTTATGGGGCTGAGACATTTCCATGTGCTGTGACACCTATCACATCGTAAACAATGTGTTACACTGCCATGATCTCACTTGATTCACCAGCCATTCTAGGAGACAGGTATTAATAACTCCATGTTATGGATTAGAACATTCAGGTTGGATGCAGTGGCTCACGCTTGTAATCCCAACACTTTAGGAGGCTGAAGAGGGAGGACCACTGGAGGCCAGAAGTTTGAGATCAGCTTGGACCACATGGTGAGACCCCATCTCTACAAAGAATAAGAAATTAGCCAGTTGTGGTGATGTGTGACTGTAATCCCAGCTGTTGGGGAGGCTGAGGCAGGAGGATTGCTTGAGCCTAGGATGTCAAAGTTACAGGGAGCTATGATCACACCACTGCATTCCAGCCTGGGCAACAGAGCAAGACTCTCTCTCTGTCTCTAAATAATAATAATAATAATGGCATTCAGCCTGAGAGATCAGTTGAGTTCCAGGATGTCCTGGGTATGTCTTGGGAACAGGGAAACTCAAGTGTGAGTATCAGGTGTTGTCACAGTTGCAGGATGGTAGCTGAGCCTGACTTGATCCTCACAGTCCCTGAGGCAAGTCCCCTGTCTGGGAAGCCACCTCAGTACCTCTATCCATCCTTACTACCTTCGACAGCATTATCTAAGGTGCCTCATTCATCATGCATGGATACGCTTCAGACACTGCCCTTGGGGACTTTGACCCAGAGTCTCCATCTCCAGGACAGGGGCAAATCGCAAGCTCATCCCAGTGCCTCGGCCAGCTGGGCTGGAAAGCATGCTGCAAGCCTGAGTCTATTCCAGCCAACGGACTTTGTACCATGCAGAGAATCCATACCAGACGCTGTCTTGAAGAATCCAGTCCCAGAGAGCAGTTTATTGATCTGGCAGATGATTAAAAGACAGCAGAGATGAGCTCAAGTGTTGCTTTGGTTTTTCCATCCTGAGAGTGAATCTGACATCTCCTTGGGGGATCATCAGCCCCGTCTGCTGCTGCAGAAGAAGCAGATGACTCCTCCATGCAGCCGAGGTCACAGGAATGTTCCAGTCAACGTCTTCTGGCTCAGTTCTGTTCTCAGTGAGACACCCAGGGGAATGTCACGTTTGCCCTGGGTCTGGAGCATGCCAACGCCTTGCTCCGGATCGCGTCTGTGCCAAGAGAAATGCAAGTGCATTCATCCCACGTGCGTTCATAAGGAGACATCTCGCCCTCTCCTCTCTCCTTATGGGATGAGGAGAATGATCACGGCACAGTCTGCAATGTTTTATAGCTGCTCCGAAAGAAATGGGGGAAAAATAGCTTGAGCTTGCATACATTGCAAAGAGAGCAGACTATTTTCAGCAGTAGGGAGAAGGGATGGAATTTGGGCCGATACGTATGAAGTCAGCTGGAGTTGTCATTTGAAACAGACATCTCTGCTGTCAACCCTTGGATGACCTAAGCTGTGCAGCAGATGACTCAGACTTGTCACTAAGTAGATACACTGTGGTTTTAGGAGAAATTACAGCAGGTGAAATGCTCAGGCAGCAGATTATTTACCACCTGTTTCTAACGTGAGAGTTTCTACAGCGAGTGGTTTCGTGGACAAAAGTACATATTAAATGGCTCATGTAATTGTTCATGTTGGTAGTGAAATATAACCAGGTTGGATTTCAGCAGGACACCTATAGCGATGAAGCATGCTTCAATCTCATTAGAAAGTGAGCAGCTCTCTACTGGGACAAATTATACACTGCCCAGGCCAGCAAGCGGAGAACCTGAATAGCAAATGAATCTTGACAATTAACTTCTTCAAAGCAAACTCCCCATTCATCCACTTCTGCAGCTTCTGACATCCCTTAGGAGTGGGATGTGTATGCTCTCCTGCAAGTCACAGTCCACCAGCCTGGAGTTATCAAAGCTGATTCTGCTTTGGGAACCTTGAACAAAAAGAACAAGAAGGAGAAAATGAGGAGAAGCAGAAGGAGGAGGAAGAAGAGAAGGAAAAGAAGAGGAAAAAGAGAACAGGAGGAGGAAGAAGAGGAGGAGGCAACTTAAGGGCCTGCCATTTCTCGGTTCTTTTTCATTTAATAAAGAGAAGGAAAAAGATAAAGAGAAGAAGGAGTAAAAGACTTTAAATCCCCTTTCTTCCTTAAAATGTTCTGCAAAACTTGCCTACAGTAAATATGCTCTGTCCCAGAAAAGCTCTGATCCACACAGTTAAATTGGCTGCACGGAAGGGAACTTCCCTAGACATTTTTATGGGGACTAAAGGAGAGATAAAATAAGCTTCCCTGCATGCTCCCCACCCCCAGCTCCCCCAACGCTTGCCCTGCTGGGTTTTGTCAAAGATAGTTGTAGTTACAGCTCATTAATCATCCTTCACCCAGACGGACTCTGACAAGAATGCTGATAGCATCAGGGCCCCCAGGGAGCAGACCACAGAGGCAGGACGACGGTTGGGGGTGACATTCTCTCCAGCCTGGCCTGAAAGGCCAGCAGTCCCGGAGCCTGCAGTTTCTCAGCTCTTTTTCACAGACTGAAAGCTCAAGCCTGACTCAGGTTCGGATCAACTGGGTGAGATCTCAGACAACGGGACCTTTGCCACCTGCATAGTAACAGCACTCTCAGGCCATCTAAAAGGCTGGCATAACTAAAACAACCAGAAACCACTGGCATTCTTTATTAAAGGCATTCACTGGGGCTGGGCGTGATGGCTCTCGCTGGTAATCACAGCACATTGGGAGGCCGAGATGGGAGGACTGTTTGAGCCCAGGAGTTTGAGACCAGCCTGGGCAACATAGGGAGACCTCATCTCAAAATTTTAAAGAAAGGCATTCACTGTGACTGACTTATGCTCTGGGTCTGCAAATTAGTTTTCATTTATCATTACATCAGCAGTGTGATTCTGTTTCTGGATGCCAGCTGGAACCATTTGGGATTTAAATAGTGTGTATGCGCGCGTGCGCACACACACACACACACACACACTTATTCAGAGAAGGATGTGAGTCATTTATATATTAACCCTAATTTCTGAACCCAACACTGGGATGTCTGGTATGATAAGCAAAAGTAATATTGTTTTATCTGGAAAAAAACTACCTATCAAAGAAAAAATCAGTGGATAACAAATTGAGATCCAAAGCACCCCAGACCAGGAATTTCAGTACATATTTGCTGAATATGTACTGACAGACCAATATTAAAATCATGTCAGAGTAAGACCCAACTCCACTTTTTAAAGAGAAGCATCTTAATTTGTTCACAAGCATCTTTAAGCTGCAGAGAGGCGAAATGTATTGCATTTGGAATACATTGAAATGTATGGAAAATCTGGAGGCCATAGAGATTGGATGCCCACCACATGTCACTTGGGGAAGTCTCATTCTGTGACACCCCGTTTAATACAGATTCCATTAGCCACCCTGTCAAAGACACTCATTTCCTTCCTCAGACACAAACTTTAATGGATACAATGTCAAATTTTGGCATCTGGAAGGCCTTATTTCCTTTGCCAGTCCTCTCTTTTGGGGAGATGGAAGGAGAGAGCCTAGATGGTAGGGGTGTGGGGGTTGAGATGGTGAGCTTTGTCTAATGTGCTAGATTGCCCTGATTTGGGGGTCAGGACCTACTATTTGAAGCTAGCCGGGATCTTGTGAATTTTCTGAATCAGACTAGAGAGGCTTGTGTGTGTGAGTCGTGGCATGCTTCCCTTTCCAACTAAAGGAAAGATTTCAGGGGTGCATGTAGCTCGACTCCTTCTTTTTGTCACCCCACCCACTCCACCAGCCAGTGTAATTCCTGGTTTATGAACCATGTGTCCTGTGGAAGGACCACAAGCTACAAGAGGGTTTCGCCCGCAGTCCCACCTACTCAGCCTTGTTAAATGTCATGAAAAGTTTGTTTCAAAGCAAATCCCAGTCATTCGTATAATTGAAACACACAGAAGCTTGTCTATGAACAGGAATGTTGACAGACGATGTTGGGCAAATTATTAAGAGAGCCAAAGCTGCTTACGGAGATGGGCAAGTGACTTGCGGGGGGACAGACATGCCACTTCAGCAGCAGAAGGCATTCATTCCAACAATGTGATTCCACCACCAGCACCCTCACGCACTCCCCCGCCTTCCCACACCTGAACTCCAGGGAAGTTCGAATGCAAGGAGATTTTAAATGAAAGCGTTCAAAGGAAAAGCCATCGAGAAACCCTCAAGTGGACAAGTGGGTTTTTTTCTGAGGGTTTCAGACATGTAACTTTCATTAGTGTTCAGAGCCGACCTGCCTCAAGCCAGCTATTGAGCAAGTTGAGTAAATCCCCCTAAGGTATGAAACAAAGTCCTCTCTCTTTACATTAAAAGGAAGAAAAATTTAACAACAGAGTCCAGACATGCCACAAGGCTTGCTTCATAAATAAAGAGTTTTATTTAAGAGATAAGGTGAACTCTGGGAATCTGCAACAGTTCCTTTCTGTGAGATAAATGCTATGGCATTTGTAGAAAATCAAACTCTCAGAGAAGCCAAGACTTTTCTTGTCAAAACAAGGAGATTATTTTCTAGCAACTAAGTTCATTCTCTTTGACCTTGCCTGCCATGAGGGTAAAGGAGATTTAGAGGAAGGGGGAGATTGAATGAGATGGCTAATGTGCAAAGAGAATGAGAAAGATATTTAAATATTTCTGGAGAAGTCTGCTCCAGTGAGATGCTTTTAGGAAAAGAAAAAAAAAGATGCATTCTCCATTGCTCCCAACTGGATTGCAAAGATAGAACAAGATTATTTAGAATCACATTTTGTTTTTATTTATGATCTGGACAGAAGGGTGATGCGTGAGGGCTGCCTCATACTCCACAGCTGCGCTCCCCGCGTTCTGGAGCTGAAGACATGGCGGGCTCTGGGGGGAAAGGTTAGCGCTGAGAACACATTGCCGTTTCTTGCTCAGATGTGCTGGCAAGAGGGGCCCTGGCTTTGCCTTGTAAAAGTAGCTCCGAAGCAAATCATTAGCACATCTAACCTCAATATTTTGAAATCCAGAAACAACATTGAGTCATGCTGGTCGTACTATAAAGTTTTATTGCATTTTTTTAAGAAACAGAGTCAAAAACAAGCTGGGGATCATGTGAATTATCTCTTTACATGTGTCAAGCCCAGGAATTTGGCACATGGATCAAAATGATGGAATGGAGCAGGGAAGCCACTGGGAGCGTGTCATTACAGGGAAATCATCCAGCCCCCGGGCATGCATGGCGCTTTATCAGGTGGGGCGCCCCTTGTCTTAGCCACATACCTGGCACAGTGTCTGATCTTTGGAAATCTACAGCTATAAATACCCTTCATCCTGTACTAAAAATAGAGACTCTTTAACATGAAGGAAGCCAGAGGGGAGACGGATCAGCTGCTGGTGACATCAACGTGTGTCCAGTGTCTGTGTCGTCCTGGCCACGTCTCTGTGAGATGGTGAAGCTGGGATCTTAGTGTTTTCAGGAGAAAAATGAGTGAATGAACTAATCCCCTTCTGGGAAAACTTGGGATGCACTGATGACTGGAACTGCTTGTCAACTTTTCCCAGATGTTTTCATGAGTCTCAAGGTCAACCTTTTCTGGAAACAGTCCAGCAATTTCACCCCAAGCGTCAACTTTGTAAAAATACTCAGTAAACACGAATCCAGGAATGGTTCCTTAGCCTACAGCACCCAAGGCCATGAGAGCAGACAGTTTTCCAAAGTTCCCAGGCTGCTCGGGGGTGACTACTAAACCAACCATACTTCAAACTAACACCTTGAATAATGAGGAGCTCTAAACACATGAGAAAAGCCAATGAAGTATTTTAGAAGACAAACAAGAAGACTTCCAGTAGACTTGCAGGGCTAGGCGCTATTACAAAGTTGCAGTAATCGAACGAATGTGATAGTAGCCCCAGAATGCACAAAGAAGTCAATGGACCAGAGTAGAATATTGGGACCAGATTCCCCGCAAGTTCAATGTTATATGATAAAGGTCTTTCTAAGCATGACACAAGAGGTAGAAACCATACTAGAAAAAAACCACCAATGGGGGATGCAAAACAAACATTCTATACGTCACAACACACACACACACACACACACACACACACAGAGAGAGAGAGAGAGAGAACAATGGGTAAAGGAGGTAGATATGCAGTTCATAAGAGAAGGAATACACACGGATGGTAAAACCATGAAAATCCTTACTAATAATCAAAGAAGTGAAAATTAAAACCGTAAGTTATGCTAGGCATGGTGGCTCACACCTGTAACACCAACATTTTGGGAAGTGGAGCAAAAGGATTGCTTGAACCCAGGGTTTCAAGACCAGCCTGAACAACAAAGCAAGACCCTGTCCCTACAAAATAAAAATTTAAAAATTTGCCAGGAACGATGGCACGCGCCTGTAGTCTCGGCTTCTCAGGAGGCTGAGACAGGAGGATCGCTTGAGCCTGGGAGATCAAGGCTGCAGTGAGCCATGATTATGCCACTGCGCAGCAGCCTGGGCAACAGACTGAGACCCCATCTCTTAATTAAAAAAAAAAGCCATGAGTTATTATTTGGCTTTTATCAAACTGACAAGTATTTAAAATAATGCTAACGCCCAGATTGGGCAATGTAGAAAGGCAAAGCTTCTCATACCCTGCTGGTGAGAATATTAACTGTGTTCATAGTAAGTTTTATAGTTATTCTACTGTATTTGTCCTTCTGTATTCTTTTCTACGATAATTTGTTAATGATCACCCCTCTCTAATATAAAGCTCATGCTGCTGGTATGAATGACCCAAAAGCCCAGATTGAAAGGACAATTGAGTAACATCAAAGCCATTTTCCTGGTAACTGGATCATTGGAATGGTCCTGTGGCCACCGTATTTTGTGGCTGGGCATGGCAGCTACCCCTGGCTGGCTGTACCAACCGCCATGTGTGAACCTCTTCTTCCCAGTTCATTCTGATCATAAAGGCTGTAAAAATCTCAATACTTACTTTCCACACCTGTAGCCGTGGTTGCCCATGTGATGTGAATCTGTACAAAGAGCTGTAAAAAGAGATTTGTTACAGCTTCTGGGACAGTCTTTGCTTTTGTCTCTGGGGGCCTCTTTTTTGCTTCTTCCCATCTTGACTGAGGAGGTAAAGCCTGCAGCAGGGACAGCCGTTTTGTGACTGTGAGGCAAAAGCAAGAGGATCGTAGAGACTTTAGCCCCAACACTGAGAACCTTCAGCAGTCCCCAATTTGCTTATTGTATTAAAAAAAATGAACCTGTATTTGTTTAAGATAACATAAACCTAGTTCTCTACTACTTGGTAGCAAACAGAATTCCTAACTGATTGAGAAGTTCACAACTGTTAGAAAACATAACATAAATATATAATATATGTCAAATCCCTTAATACATAAAAGGGAGGAGCGAGTATGCATTCAGAAGACATTTGGCAGAGACACATTTTTATTTTTTAGTAAGTATGCTATTTGAAATAAGATGCTTACATTCTAGCAATATTAGCTCATAAACAGCCACGCCTGAACATTCTGAATGAATCTTTCACTAAATATCTAAAAAGCTCTTAAATAATCCTGGTATTAAAGTAACAAAAAATAATAGAAACATAAAATGTACATGCAAGAATGTTCTTGTTAACAGTATGTCGTCAAAATAAAAAGGGAGGAATTCAAAAACCTAGATGTCTAACAAGAGGAGATTGGTAAAATAAATAATGGTAAATCTATAAAATGAAGTCATATGTACCCATTAAAAATCATGTTGCAGAAGAATATTTATTGGTACAAGAAAATTGTCACTATCTAATTAAGTGAAAAAAGCAACCTACAGTATGGAATAAACACTACATGATGATTTCTGTTACTGAAGACTGAGACCACCTTCATCTTGCTTTTCATTGCATTCCCAGTGTCTAATATAAAGCTTGACATGTACCAGTGGTGTTTTTAATTTTTTCATTTTTTTGAGACAGAGTCTTTCTGTCACCCAGGCTGGAGTGCAGTGGTGCAATCTCAGCTCACTGCAACCTCTGCCTCTCAGGTTCAAACAATGTTCCTGCCTCAGCCTCCTGAGTAGCTGGGATTACAGATGTGTGCCACCACGCCCAGCTAATTTTTTATTTTTAGTAGAGATGGAGTTTCACCATGTTGGCCAGTCTGGTCTCGAACTCCTGACCTCATGATGTGCCCACCTGGGCTTCCCAAAGCGCTGGGATTACAGGTGTGAGCCACCATGCCCGTCCTTAATTTTTTCTAAATGAAGTTGGGTGTGGAAGCTCACGCTTATAATCCCACACTTTGAGAGGCTGAAGCCAGAAGTTCAAGACCAGCCTGGGCAACATAGTGAGACCATGTCTCTACAAAAAATTTAAAAGTTATCTGGGCATGGTGGTGCACACCTGTAGTCCCAGTTACTCAGGATGCTGAGGCAGGAGGATCACTTGAGCCCAGGAGTTTGAGGCTGCAGTCAGCTATAATCACACCACTGTACTCTAGCTTGAGTGACAGAGAAAGACCCTGTCTCTAAAAAAAATACATAAAATATAAATGAAAATTGTATTAAATGAATTAAAATGTGAGCGAAATAGACCACATTATTGCTAGTGTTTTTCTTTCTTTTTGCTTTTTGCTTTGAACATATACATATCCTTTTGCTTTTTCATATTTTTCATTGATTTTTGCATTCAACATCTATGACTTTTTTAATTAGGAAAAACTTAAAAGACAATTCATGAAATGAACTTTTCTTTTCTCCGATGCTGCTTTTCACCATCGTATCTCAAAAGGGTATGCAGACTTTATGACCCGAGGCCCCTTCTTAACACGGTCTTCATGGATGTGGAAGTGAGCATGCGCCAGGTTGGAGCAGGCAGGCTGATTCCTCAGGGCGACACTGCTGCAGGGGATGGCCACAGTCCATGGCTTTCTCCATTGTCCACTCAGCCCTGGCCCTCCCAGGGATCTGCCAGCTGCTCCCTGACTGCTACTGACTCCTCACTGAGGGGCCACCAGAATCTCAACCTTTCTGTTCACCACCCTCCTCTCTCTACACCCCATAATCTGTCTGCCTGACAAAGTGACAACAAGCTTTCATGAACAGGTGTTGCTGTTGTTTTTGTTTTTGAGACAGGGTCTCGCCCTGTCACCCAGGCTGAGGTGCAGCGGCATAATCATAGCTCACTGCAAGCCTCAGCTTTGTGGGCTCAAACAATCCTCCCACCTCAGCCTCCTGAGTAGCTGGGACTCTGGGCCTGTGCCATCACATAGCTAAAGTTTTCGTGTTTTGTAGAGATGAGGTCTCACTGTGTTGCCCAGGCTGGGCTCGGACTCCTGAGCTCAATCAGTCCTCCCACCTCTGCCTCCCAAAGTGCTGGGATTATAGGTGTCAGCCACCATTCCCAGTCTGTTTATTATTTTTTTTCATTTTTATTTCCTTCCCAGGGTAGTGTTTGCAGCAGAAAATATACCTGGTATATCTCAAATTTAGCTAAAATGACAGAATGTGACAGTGAAGTTGCTCTGTGGAGACTCTAGATGGATTTTAGGTTATAAGACACTGGGTTGATCTCAAATATGAAGAACAGACCAGGTCAGTTCCTGAAGGGTAAAGGCAATTGTGTTTTCTTCTTCTACTCTTTCAAATGCTCGCCACAGACCCTATAGCCTTGTGAAAGCCTATGGCTTCCCGTCTCACAGAGAAAGAGAGGAAGGAAGGAAGGGAGGGAGGGAGGAATGGGAATGGGAGGAGGGAGGGAGGGGGATGTAGGGAGGGAGGGAGGGAGGGAGGGAGGGAGGGAGAAAGGGGAATGGAAGGAGGGAAGGAGGGGGATGTAGGGAGGGAGGGAGAGAAAGCAGGGAGGGAGGGGGAAGGAGAAAGGAAGGAGGGAGGGAGGGGGAAGGAGCTGTTCGTTTCCTTCTTTCACTCTCTCAAATGCTGGCCACAGACCTACAGCCTTGTGAAAACCCATGGCTTCCATCTCACCCAGGCAAGCCTAGTGAAAACTCCCCACACCTCCTATGCTCCACCTCGGTTCCCACCGCACGGCCCAGCTGTCTGCCCATGTGCCACTTGTCCAAGGTGCTCTCATGTGAACAGTGCCTTCCACCCACAGTTCCTGGTCTTCTCTCTGCACTGTGCTATCCCCAGGGAAGAGCTCCCACAAAGCTGCACCCTGAAAACAGGCTCAAGAAGGGTGGGGGCCTCATCGTGGAGTAGAGGCACAGAGCTTTCCTCCAGCGCCATCTAATAAGCAGCTACTATGAGGGCGTTATGCTGTGTGCTGGGTCAGAAAGATGAACAAGGCCCGAGTCTTGCCCTCAAGAGACTGACAGACCAGTTTCCCCAGTTGCCATGTCGCAACTCTCTGGGGACACTGGCCCTTCTCAAGGAGGGAGGCCCCAAGGCACAGAGCAACTGAGCAGACTGCTCATGGGGGTGCCTGGCTAACAGTTCGGTTCCTTCCTCATGCCAGCGTTGAATAAGCAACATGCATGGAGGAAGTGGGAAATGACACAACCACTAAACCTGGTTTTCATCTCCTCTTGCCTGTTTTTTAAAAATCTGTTATATATTTATACACTGTTGGTGGGAGTGTAAATTAGTTCAACCATTACAGAAGACAGTGTGGTGAATCCTCAGACACCTAGAGACCGAACTGCTGTTCAACCCAGCAATCCCATTACTAGGTATATATGCAAAGGAATATAAATCATTCTGTCCTAACGACACATGCATGCACATGATAATAGCAGCACTCTTCACAATAGCAAAGACATGGAATCAACCTAAATGTCCACAAGTGATAGACTGAATAAAGAAAATATGGTACTTGTACACCATGGAATACTATGCAACCATACAAAATAATGAGATTAGGCTGGGCATGGTGGCTCACACCTGTAATCCCAGCACTTTGGGAGGCCAAGGCTGGTGGATCACCTCAGGTCAGGAGTTCGAGACCAGCCAGTCTAACATGGTAAAACCCTGTCTCTACTAAAAATACAAAAATTAGCCCGGAATGGTGGCAGGCACCTGTAATCTCAGCTACTCGGGAGGCTGAGGCAGGAGAATCTCTTGAACCCAGGAGGCAGAGGTTGCAGTGAGCCAAGATTGTTCCACTGCACTCCAGCCTGGGTGACAGAGCAAGACTCTGCCTCAAAAAAAAAAAAAAAAAAGACATTCTGTCCTTTGCAGAAACATGGATGGAACTGGAGGCTATCTTTAGCAAACAAATACAGCAATGGAAAACCAAATACCGCATGTTCTCACTCATAAGTGGGAGCTAAATGATGAGAACACATGGACACATAGAGGGGATCAACACACACTGGCGCCTATTGGAGGATCGAGGGTGGGAGAAGGGAGAGGATCAGGAGAAATAACTAATGGGTACTAGGCTTAATACCTGGTTCACGAAATCATCCATACAACAAACCCCCATGACACAAGCTTACCTATGTAACAAACCTGCACATCTACCCCTGAACTTAACATTTTAAACAAACCTATTATAAACTTATATTTGTAAAAGCCACCTTTTTCCTACACCTGTACATTTTGTTCCTGTTGCATCACCCTCTTCCTTACGCTGCTCATTTCAGCAGCTGTGAAAAACAGAGCACTCTGAAAATTGGCAGGGTTTTCCCAGGCCCACTCTTATACATGAAGTGCAGAGCTGTAGACAATGGCAGACTATTCTGAATGTGCATTTGTGTGTAAACACAATCACCATTGTAACAACTGGTCAACATATTTACACAGCTTGCATGAGAGTGTGAAGAATTAAATTCATACACACATGCATTTTACATTAAAATATATGCATGGACATGTAAAAGATGCAATGTGTGTGTATATCTATATCTACAACCACACAGATAAAGACAAAGAAAGTGGTTGGCAGTTTGCAGCAAGTAATTCTGGGACACTCATGGCTGTACAGTAGGCAAAGCAAGCTGACTGTAGGGTAGGAGTCATCTTGATCGTTTTGCATGGACTCAGAGAGAAAGGAAGCTGCTAGCGCCATGTAAGATGCTGAAACTTCAGGAAATTTAACAGTATATGTTCACACTCTACTGTAGGAAGCATTCCTAGCATCACTACCCTAAGACAGGCATGGTTGTTCTCAGAGGTGATGCTGGATCTTCTTTGACACTATAAACACGAAATTTATGCTCATTTGAAAAATATTCTGGCTGTGAATGGGAGAATAGAGAGAAACACTAGAGGACAAGGGGGCAAATTTCAACGAATTAAAGAAAACAAGGGGAGTGTTTAGAGAGCATGGTAGTCTCATTAGAAGAGACTCCTTACTTTGCTTTGCCTCTAAGGCAATCTGGAGTCTTCGGCAGTCAGTTTGCCAAGTTAAATGTTTTTTTCTGCTTTACTATTGACCCAGCAAGTTGCACGGTGCCGTTTTATTGAAAAAACATGTGCAAAGTGTCTCCTAAGCAGCGGTGAGGACACACTTTGAAAGCAGCCTGCTGCATGGTCTTGAAAGCAGCTACCAGCAGGGAGCCCACTGGGGTTAACTGATGAAATGGCAGGCTGCTCAGGCTCCCGAATCATCGATTTCCACAGCCACCAACAATTGTGCAATCAGCCAAGCTCAGAATGAGCCTGACTTACCCTCATTTGTATGTGTGTATGTGTGTATGTGTGTGTGTGTTTGTCTTGTATTTGTTCCCTAGTCCTGGGACCCATCTTCATTTCTGTACTTGTTTTGTTTATATTTCCAAAATGCAAATTTTGACTTTCTGCCTGGGAACACTACAAAGTCCTTCCTCACAAACACTGAGGCAACAGGAAACTCACAGATTTCTCACAAAAGGGGCTTTCAACTCCTGTTAGATAAAATGATATTCATAACAGGTTCCAAGAAAACAAAATACTTTTTTTTGCAAAGTAAAGGAGACGCTAAGATTTGCCTAAAAAATAGAAGCAGGGATTTGGGGGTCTCTTTACTGACTTTTTAAAAAATGCCTTACCCAAAATCTCCTGAATGTTAATAGAACTTTCTAGAATTTTCTAGAACTTTCCACACAGAAAGTGTTCAACATTTTTCTCACGGTATCTTTGATTACATAACATATGATGATTCCAGGGCTATGCCCCTTTTTTCCCACCTCAAAAAAATGTTAAAGGCCGTTTTCTAGGAGGGCTTTCTTACACACCAGACTTCGTAGAAAGCTGATACAAAAGTTACGTCAAGAGAGGGTATGTATGAGGAAGAGATGAAAACTTTCCACGCTGGCCATCTTACTTTCTTCGCAATCCTCACAAATCTCTGGCTAGCACATTTGTCAGCTTCAACTTGTTTAGACATGAAACTTCCAGTTTTTTTGTGGAAACAGCAGATGTTACGCTGTGGCATTGAGGGTTGAAACCATTCATCTATCAATCTAGAATAGGTCCTCTATGCCTAATAGTATCTTCATTCTGCGATGCAGGACTCACTGCATCTGCTATAATCACTGCTACAAAGTGCTATGGGTGCCCGTCTTGCTTTTCAGGTGAGCTGAAAAGAATAGCTTGGCTGACTTCCAATCACAACTGGGAAAAATTTGATCGAGAAGGTGGGCCTTTAAGAAATGTCACCAGGCCAGGAGCGGTGGCTCACGCCTGTAATCCCAATACTTTGGGAGGCCGAGGCAGGTGGATCATGAGGTCAAAAGATCGAGACCACCCTGGTCAACATGGTGAAACCCCGTCTCTACTAAAAATACAAAAATTAGCCGGGCATGGTGGCGCACGCCTGTAGTCCCAGCTACTCAGGAGGCTGAGGCAGGAGAATTGCTTGAACCTGGGAGGCGGAGGTTGCAGTGAGGGAGATCATGCTATTGCACTCCAGCCTGGGTAACAAGAGCAAAACTCCATCTCAAAAAAAAAAAAAAAGAAATGTCACCAGTAGCCCTACCAGTAGCATTCTTTCCTTTCTATTTGTGAAACATTTTAAGCTATTTTATAATCAAAATCTCTTCCACGCTGCTCCAGCATGGAGCCTGTAACTTAAAATACTAGTATTCCCTATAAGGTTAAATCATAGAAGACTCATTTTTAAATAGAGAGTTTATTTGACAGGGACCAAATCCAGTGAATCATTTATTTTTTCTAGACACAGAGTCTCTCTCTCTCTGTCACCCAGGCTGGAGCACAGTGGCACAAGCATGACTCACTATAGCCTCGAACTCCTGGACTCAAGCAATCCTCCCAACTCAGCCTCCTTAGCAGCTAAGACTACAAGGATAAACCACCATTCCAGGCTAATTCATTTTGTGGAGACAGAGTCTTGCTATGTTGCCCAAACTGGTCTCAAACTCTTGAGCTCAAGCAATCCTCCCACCTTGGCCTCCCAAAGTGTTGGAATTACAGAAATGAGCCACTGCATCCGGCTTGGTGAACCACTATTAAACTTGAACATGAATAACAGAGAGCAGGCCTAAGAGGAAAGGACAGAGGGCTGTCAAAAAATAATATTGTTGAGGCAAGGGCAAAGTTTCAAACAACATGGCTTTGTTAGGGCTCATGAGCAGGACAGGATGCTATAGCAAAGGCAGCCTAGGACCACAGGGGTATTCATTCAAATGCTGGATACCTTCAGGGGGGTGGGTGGGAACAAGAATAGCACTAGAGGAAGAGGTGAATGGTGAGACACCCAGAAAGCTGTCTGCCAGGTAATTCTCCCTGGTCTATGTTGCCCAGATAAAAACATTGCCTTTGAGATTCTTATATGACATGATTATCTCCAGACTTAAGGACACCTGGCCCAGGAGGGCGACTACAATCCCAGCACCCTTTGTATTCCACAAATATCGCAGTCGGGTTTCTAGGCCTCCTCTCTAGGTGTTAGAAGAGAGCAATGGAAATTAAAGTAACAATGCACATCCATCAACACTTTGCTCAAATTGTATTTCAAAACAATAAGCTCCTCCAGAAATGTTTTATTGCTCTGCAACATTCAGAAAAAATATATATCTCAGATGAAATGACTTTATGCTTCTATCAAAACAATATTCCTGACAATATGTCAAAATCTATCCATTTCAAAGAAAATATTGATATGAGAACATCAAATATTAACAAAACAAATCATGCCATCTGACAGAAAATAAAGAAATGACACAGAATTAAGCCTTTCATGTGTTTTTGACGGGGATGTAATAGGATTTGGAGGGGGCTGAGTTTCTTTTTAAAAATGATAGAATCCATGTGAACACGTGTTAAATTCAGCACATTTATCGTCCAGTCGGTGAAGTAGTTCCTTGGGAAATGAGATGACAAATGCGTTTTGGTTTCATAAAATGTACTTCTGGCTTTCTTCGGTTGGTATTTAATTGGCAGTGAAAACACTTTCCACAGATTGAAACAGACACCTCAGGATCTCATTTATAGTCCATTGGGACAGGGAAGTATATGGCAGGAAAACAGTTTCAGCTTCCTTGGAAACGCAAAACGAACGAGAGTTTGCCAAGTCAGAAGTGTTTTGACAACCACTGAGTGTGGGGATCCTTAAGGCTGGTCCACATCAAGCTGTAGGGTGAACTCCCTGGGTGTGTTTGCGTGTTTATGTGTGAATATACATTGTTCTAGGCTATGGTTTTCATCACATTTGGAGACAACTCCAAAAAGGTTAAGAACCACTGATGTAAAGTAAAACAAAAGTGGAAGAGTCAGTTAGAAACAAAAGTGTATTTTGGAAAGAACAAATATCGTAAAATTGAATAATTACTGTAGAAGAAGGATTTGTTGATTCCAATATTTTCCTAGACTCGGCACCCAAGCCTGGGAAGGGGTGAAGGCAGAGCCCCATTCCCTTGGGGCTGACTACAAGGGTAAACCACCATTCCAGACTAATTCTTTATTTTTTGTGGAGACAGAGTCTTGCTATGTCTCCACAAAAAGTAAAAAAAAAAAAAATAAAATAAACCTTAATGCCCTCAAAGCCAAGGTTTACTTTTAGGGTTTTACAAATGTATGGCAGGATGAAAGGTCAAGACCTGTTGCGTCCAGAAACTGAGATAGAGCAGATCTAGCATGAGAACAAACGGTCTTTCCAAAGACCCAGACCAGCACTGCTTCATTCTTAAATTCTGAAATTAGGATGATGTTAGAGAATATAGTATAAGCAAAATGAACCCTTTTTAACTGCTCTTAAGTCCATCCCTGCAGGATTTCATCTGCCCTTACAGATATTGACATTCAAATCCTTTAACATTAGTGTGAGTAAAAGCCAAGACAGACAGTAATCCAGGTCACAGTCTTGCAACTCACCTGCATACACGCAAAGCCTAGCTCAAAGAGAAAGAGTGCAGCAGTCAGGTTCTCCAGAGAAACAGAACCAGTAGGATGTATATTTCTATGTGGATATATATAGACAGACAGAGAGACAGACGACAGAAAGAGAAGAAGGAGAGAGAGACTAATATAAGAAATTGGCTTATGTGATTATGGGGACTGGCAAGTCCCAAGGTCTGCAGTTGGCAACCTG
Organism: Aotus nancymaae; assembly: GCF_030222135.1. Classification (NCBI taxonomy): domain Eukaryota; kingdom Metazoa; phylum Chordata; class Mammalia; order Primates; family Aotidae; genus Aotus; species Aotus nancymaae. Next base: position 6,281,446 of record NW_026988492.1, on the reverse strand, counting down.
GGGACCTACGAGAGCTAATAGTATAGATCCAGTTGGACTCTGCAGGCCTGAGAACCAGAAATACTGATGGCACACATTCCATCAGCCCAGAAAAGCTGATGTTTTAGTTTGAGTTTAAAGGAAACGACTGATGACCCGGATCAAGGTGGTAGGACATGAGGAGTTTCTCTTACAGCCTTTTTGTTCTATGTAAACCTTCAATTGACTGAATGAGTCCCATACACATTAGGGAGAGCAATCCACTTCACTCAATCCACCAGTTCAAATGTTAATCTCTCTTTTTTTTTTTTCATTAAGACGGGGTTTCACCATGTTGGTCAGGCTGGTCTTGAACTCCCAACCTCAGGTGATCCTCCCGCCTTGGCCTCCAAAGTGCTTGGATTACAGGCGTGAGCCACCACACCCAGCCTCAAATGTTAATCTCAAAAGCATCCTTACAAACACACCCAGAAAAATGTTTGACCAGATATCTGGGCACCACATAGCCCAGTCAAGTTGATACACAATTAAGCATTAAAAAGAGGCTATTCCTTTTTTTTGTTTTGAGATGGAGTCTCACTCTGTTGCCCAGGCTGGAGTGCAGTAGCATGATCTTGGCTCACTGCAACCTCTGACTCCTGGGTTCAAGCGATTCTCCTGCCTCAGCCTCCTGAGTGGCTCAGATTATAGGCATGTGCCACCACATCCAGCTAATTTTTGTATTTTTAGTAGAGACAGGGTTTCATCATGTTGGTCAGGCTGGTCTCGAACTCCTGACCTCATGGTCAACCCACCTTGGCCTCCCAAAGTGCTGGGATTACAGGCATGAGCCAGTAATGGGTATATCTGGTAGAATATACCAGATATTGGTATATTCTGAGGCTGTTTCTTTTTAATGAATACCTCAGCTCCTACACATCAAATGTCTATTGTCTTCTTCAAAACTGCCAATTCAGTAGTCTTTGCAGATCTAATAATGACGGCTGGTCTTTGCTTAGCAATTACTGCATGCCAGAAAAAAAATCTGAGCATGTCACACAGATTGGCTCACTTGATGCTCACAGTAAGTCTGTAATAGAGGTTCTATTATTTTCCCCATATTACAGATGAAAAAACTGAGACACATTTTCTACAAGAGTCCAACAGATTGGAAAGAAAAAAAAAGTATGGGTGGTGATATCCCCTTTATCGTTTTCTATTACATATATTTGATTCTTCTCTCTTTTCTTTTTTATTAATCTGGCTAGCGGTCTATTTTGTTGATCATTTCAAAAAACCAGCTCCTGGATTTATTGATTTTTTTGAAGGGTTTTCTGTGTCTCTATCTCCTTCAGTTCTGCTCTGATCTTAGTTATTTCTTGTCTTCTGCTAGCTTTTGAGTTTTTTTCTTTTAATCATGCTCTTGTAGCTCTTTCAATTTTAATGATAGGGTGTTGATTTTAGATCTTTTATCATTTCTCATGTAAGCATTTATTGCTATAAGTTTCCCTCTAGACACTGCTTTAAATGTGTCCCAGAGATTCTGGTACATTGCATCTTCATTCTTCTTGATTTCAAAGACCATCTTTATTTCTGCCTTCATTTCATTGTTTATTCAGTTGACATTCAGGAGCCAGTTGTTCAGTTTCCATGAAGTTGCCAGGGACTGAGTTAGTTTCTTGATCCTGAGTTCTAATTTGATTGCACTATGGTCTGAGAGACTGTTATGATTTCCATTCTTTTGCATTTACTGAGGAGTGATTTACTTCCAATTATATGGTCAATTTTAGAGTAGGTGTGATGTGGTGCTGAGAAAAATGTATATTCTGTAGATTTGGGGTGAAGAGTTCTGTAGATGTCTATTAGGTCCACTTGGTTCAGATCTGATTTGAAGTCCTGGATATCTGTCTCATTGATCTGTCTAATATTGACAGTGGAGTGTTAAAGTCTCTCACTATTATTGTGTGGGAATCTAAGTCTCTTTGTAGGTCATTAAGAACTTGCTTTATGTATCTCCGTGCTCCTCTACTGGGTGCGTATATATTTAGGATCATTAGCTCTTCTTGTTGGATTGATCCTTTTACTATTATGTATGCCCTTCTTTGTCTCTTTTGATTTTTGTTGGTTTAAAGTCCATTAGCACCCTCCCAAGACTAATCGAGGAAGAAGTTGAAACCCTGAATAGACCAATAACAAGGGCTGAAGTTGAGGCAGCAATTAAGAGCCTACCAACCAAAAAAAGCACAGGTCCAGATGGGTTCACAGCCGAATTCTACCAGATATACAAAGAGGAGCTGGTACCACTCCTTCTGAAACTATTCCAAACAATACAAAAAGAGGGAATCCTTCCCAAATCATTTTATGAGACCAAAATCATCCTGATACCAAAACCCAGCAGAGACTCAACAAAAAAGAAAACTTCAGGCCAATATCCATGATGAACATAGATGCAAAAATCTTCAATAAAATACTGGCAAACCAATTGCAACAGCACATGAAAAAGCTTATCCAGCACGATTAAGTAGCTTCATCCTGGGGATGCAAGGCTGGTTTGACATATGCAAATCTATAAATGTAATCCACCACATAAACAGAACCAAAACCACACAATTATCTCAATAGATGCATAGGAGACCTTTGACAAAATTCAACAGCCCTTTATGCTAAATACTCTCAATAAACTAGGTATCGATGGAACGTATCTCAAAATAATAAAAGCTATTTACAACAAATCCACAGCCAATATCATACTGAATGGGCAATCTGGTACTAGACAAGGATGCCCTTTCACCAATTCTATTCAATATAGTATTGGAAGTTCTAGCCAGAGTAATCAGGCAAGAAAAAGAAATAAAGGGTATTCAATTAGGAAAGGAGGAAGTAAAATTGTCTTTATTTGCAGATGACATGATTGTATATTTAGAAGACCCCATCGTCTCAGCCCAAAATCTCCTTAAACTGATAAGCAACTTCAGCAAAGTCTCAGGATACAAAAATCAATGTGCAGAAATCACAAGCATTCCTATACACCAGTAACAGACTAACAGCCAAATCAGGAGCAAACTCCCATTCACAATTGCAACAAATAGAATAAAATACCTAGGAACACAACTAACAAAGGATGTAAAGGACCTCTTCAAGAAGAACTACAAACCACTGCTCAAGGAAATAAGAGAGGACACAAACAGATGGAAAAACATTCCATGTTCATGGTTACGAAGAATCAATATCATGAAAATGGCCATACTGCCCAAAGTAACTTATAGATTCTATGCTGTGCCCTTCAAGCTACCAATGACCTTCTGCACAGAACTGGAAAAATCCACCTTAAACATATGGAACCAAAAGAGACCCCACATACCAAGACAATCCTAAACAAAAAGAACAAAGCCAGAAGCATCACACTACCAGACTTCAAACTACACTACAAGTCTACAGTAATCAAAACAGCAAGGTACTGGTACCAAAACAGAGATATAGACCAATAGAACAGAACAGAGGCCTTGGAGGCAATGCCACACATATACAACCATCTGATCTTTGACAAACCTGACGAAAACAAGCAATGGGGATAGGATTTCCTGTTTAAGAAATGGTGTTGGGAAAACTGGCTAGCCATGTGCAGAAAGCAGAAACTGGACCCCTTCCTGACACCTTACACTAAAATTAACTCCAGATGGATTAAAGACTTAAACATAAGACCTAACACCATAAAAAAACAAGAAGAAAACCTAGGCAAAACCATTCAGGACATAGGCATAGGCAAGGACTTCATGACTAAAACACCAAAAGCATTGGCAACAAAAGCCAAAAATAGACAAATGGGAACTAATTAAACTCCAGAGCTTCTGCACAGAAAAGAAACAGTCATTAGAGTGAACTGGCAACCAGAATGGGAAAAAATTTTTGAAATCTACCTATGTGACAAAGGGCTAATATCCAGAATCTACAAAGAGCTAAAACAGATTTACAAGAAACAAACAAACAAGCCCATTCAAAAGTGGGCAAAGGATATGAACAGACACTTTTTAAAAGAAGACATATATGAGGCTAACAAACATATGAAAAAATGCTCATCATCACTGGTCATTAGAGAAATACAAATCAAAACTACATTGAGATACCATCTCACGCCAGTTAGAACGGCGATCATTAAAAAATCTGGAGACCACAGATGCTGGAGAGGATGTGGAGAAATAGGAACACTTTTACACTGTTGGTGGGAGTGTAAATTAGTTCAACCATTGTGGAAGACAGTGTGGCGATTCCTCAAGGACCTAGAAATAGAAATTCCATTTGACCCAGGAATCCCATTACTGGGTATATACCCAAAGGATTGTTAATCATTCCATTATAAAGACACATGCAAATGTATGTTCATTGCGGCACTGTTTACAATAGCAAAGACCTGGAACCAACCCAAATGCCCATTGATGATAGACTGGACAAGGAAAATGTGGCACATATATACCATGGAATACTATGCAACCATAAAAAACAATGAGTTCGTGTCCTTTGTAGGGCTATGGATGAATCTGGAAGCCATCATTCTCAGCAAACTGACACAAGAACAGAAAATCAAACACCATGTTATCACTCATAGGCTGGTGTTGAACAATGAGAACACATGGACACAGGGATGGGAGCATCACACACTGAAGTCTGTTGTGGGGGGAACTAGAGGAGGGACAGCAGGAGGTGGATAACTGGGGAGAGATAACATGGGGAGAAATGCCAGATATAGGTGATGGGGAAGAAGGCAGCAAACCACATTGCCATGTATGTCCCTATGCAACAATCCTGCATGTTCTTCACATGTACCCCCAAACCTAAAACAATAAAATATATTAAAAAGAAAAAAAAAAGAAGGAAACCTAAAATATGGAAGAGAATCCAGGAAACATAGAGAACAGTTTGAGATCCTCTCTGATGAGCCTAATTGCAGTTCCAAAGGTAGAGGATGTACAGAATGGTTGGTAGGGTGATATTTTTGAGAATGTGATGGCTTCACATTTTCCTGAATTAAAGGGAAAAAAAGAGTGTTCATACATGTAGTGCAGGCCAACTGGGGACAATATAAAAAAGAAATAAAACCACACTTAGACATTTTGCAGTGAACTTATAGAACACCAAGGAAGAAGAAACAACCTTTAGAAGTTATAAGGGAGAAATCACAGATGAGCTACACACTGGTAACAGTAAGAGTCCTGTCTTAGTTTTCCGTGCTATATAAAAAATTACACAAACTTAGCAACTTAAAACAGCACACATTTCTTATCTCATTGTTTCTGTGGGTCAGGAGTTTGAACATGGCTTAGCTGGGTTCTCTGCAAGGCAGCAATTGAGGTGTCAGCCCAGGCCAGGTTCTCATCTGGAGGATCAACTGGGGAAGGATCTGCTGCTTCCAAGCCCACTCAGGTTGTTGGCAGAATTCACTTCCTTGAAATCGCACAACACACGGCTGCTTGCATCTTCAAAGCAGCACGGAGAGTAAGACTCCAGAACCAGTCTGCAATCAGTCAGTGTTACATGACACAATGTGATAATAGGAATGACATCTCATTACTCTTGTCATATTCTATGGGTTAGCAGAAAGTCACAGGTACAACCCATGCTCAAAGGAAGTTGATTATATAAGAGCTTGCACACCAGGAGGTGAGATTGTAGAGGCCACCTTGAGGTCTGCTTGCCATAGGCAGTAGACATCTCACCAGGAAGAGATACCAGAAGAAAGTAGAGGAATAGCCTCAAAGTGATGGAGAAAATAATTGTCGGTCTCTCCTGGGAAGAAATTTCATTTAAATTGAGAGCCAAAAAAGTCATTTTCAAACACATAAAAACTTAGAAAGGTGATTACTCTGATTTTTAAACAATATTTTAAAATTATTTTAAGTAACAGTAACAAAGACATTGGTAAAATATGTTGACGTGGCTAGCTGATATTAAAATGTTAAATAATTGATTATATTTTGTCTTTTTAGAGATAGACCTAAATTTCCAGCTAGAAATATTATGAAGATGGGGAGATAAGATGGAAAGGAGGAGGCAATGCATGCTAACCAACTAACAGAGCCTTTGTCGTTCAGAAGAAAGAGGCACTGGATAACTTTAGATATCATTAGGAAAATATAAAATAAAATGTATATATTAAAACCAAATTCACCAAAAAGTGAAGGAATACCAGTTGTAATGTTCAAACCAGCCTAACGAAGGGTAAAAAGCAGATTCAAAACAAGAACAATCAAAAAAAATTTTTTTTTTCTTGAGATGAAGTCTTGCTCTGTCACCCAGGCTGGAGTGCAATGGTGCAATCTTGGCTTAATGCAACCACTGCCTCCCAGGTTCAAGCAATTCTCCTGCCCCAGCTCCCCTAGTAGCTGGGATTACAGGTGCACGCCACCACGCCCAGCTAATTTTTGTATTTTTAGTAGAGACAGAGTTTCACCATGTTGGCCAGGCCAGTCTCAAACTCCTGACCTCAGGTGATCCACCTGCCTCAGCCTCCCAAAGTGCTAGGATTACAGGCATGAGCCACCATACCCAGCCAAAAATAATTTTTTTTAATCAATTCAACAAATGTCAAGAAAGTAGTAAAATATACACAAAGAAAAAGCATGGTTCAAAAAAGGTAGCAGGAAGAAGCCCAATGTGTCAATAAACACAACAAATAAATGTAACGTGGTTACACTCACCTATTAAAATATGCTGATTATAAAAGGCACAGTTAAAACATCTGGGGAAAGTTTGAAAATGAAAGAGTTTTTTAAATTGATGAATTTCCAAAGCACCCTATTGCTTAGCTGCTGATTCTCTAATGTCTAATGAAAGATTTGATGAAATTGCAGATTCCTGGGCACCGCCCCAGAAATATTGGTTCAACAAGTTTGGTCTTCTAAGCCAATCATCTGGATAATTAGCAAATTAGCCAGTTGTTTTGGATGAAGGCGACCTGAATGCCAAGCTCTAGAGCGTTCAGATTCTGCAGCAGGCTTCAGCCTAGCCATCTAAACCTTCCCTCATCAGCTAATCGTACTTTTCTCGGTTTAACTTCCCCTGATCCCCTACAAACCACATTTTTCCTTTTACTGAGAAAAGAAGGTAGGCGTGACTTTGTTACAGGAAAGGGGTCCGGATCTAGACCCCAAGAGAGGGTTCTTCGATCTCATGCAAGAAAGAATTCAGTGTGAGTCCATAAAGTGAAAGCAAGTTTATTAAGAAAGTAGAGGAATAGAAGAATGGCTACCCCACAGACAGAGTAGCCCCGAGGGCTGCTGGTTGCCCACTTTTATAGTTATTTCTTGATGATATGCTAAACATTGGGTGGATTATTCATGTCTTCCCTTTTTAGACTATATAGGGTAACTTCCTGACATGGCCATGGCATTTGTAAACTGACATGGCGCTGGTGGGAGTGTAGCAGTGAGGACTGGTCGCCATCTTGGTTTTGGCTGGCTTCTTTTTTTTCTTTTTTTTTTTGAGATAGAGTCTTGCTCTGTAGCCTAGACTGGAGCACAGTGGCGCAATCCTTGCTCACTGCAACCTCTGCCTCCCGGGTTCAAGCAATTCTCCTGTCTCAGCCTCCCAAGTAGCTGGGATTACAGGCACCTTCCATCACGCCCAGCTAATTTTTGTATTTTTAGTAGAGGTGGGGTTTCACCATGTTGGACAGGCTAGTCTTGAACTCCTGACCTCAAGTGATCCACCCACCTTGGCTTCTCAAAGTGCTGGGATTACAGGCATGAGCTACCGCACCCTGGCTGGCTTCTTCACTGTAAAGTGTTTTATCAGCAAGGTCTTTATGACCTACATCTTGTGCTGACCTCCTATCTCATCCTATGACTAAGAATGCCTAATGATCTTGAAATACAGTCCAGTGGGTCTCAGCCTCATTTTACCCAGCTCCTATTCAAGATGGCATTTACTCTGGTTCAAACATCTCTGACAACCTGTCTAGTTTACAGCTTCCCAGGCTTAAAGCTAGAAGGGTAGGTCCAGATCGCTCTCTAGCCATTGTTTCTGCAGCAGCAAAGATGAAAGTCAGACAAACTAAGCCAAAAAGTGCTGAACTATGACGGCTAATTCCTTAGGGGTTTATTAGACTTTACTTTCCTCGAACATTGAGAAAAGTCTTCAGCTGAAGTCCATTAAGCAAATTAAAACACTGGAGAAAAATAAACATAGATTGAGGTAGATAGCAGTTTTATGTGAGAAAGGAAGCAGTTAGTTCTAACAAAGCTCCCGTCTGTTACTTGGGCTCTTAGATGCTCTTAAAACTCTTAAGATACTGTTCTGTCTAAGATAGCCTGCTGGCAGTCATAAAAGAAAGTTAATAGAATTTTTTCCCCACAAGTACAAAAGCTGGTACAAACTAAAATAAAAATATAATCACACTGTTTCTTAGTGCAATTCCTGACACCAAGCCATTTGTCCTTCTGGCTCCAAACAGGGAATTAAATACTAAATCCAAGACTGAGGTATACTGTGCACATGCCACACAGCGCTTGGACTTCAGATGAAACCAAACCACACTGATACACAGTTCGCCCAAAGTAGAAATGTATATGTTAGAGAATCACTTCAGATTCATACTTCGGGGCAATTCTTAGCAATATCTGAAAAACAAGACATTTTATAATATTCCAAATCTTTAATAATGCAAAATTTTAAAAAAATGCACACCGATGATGTGCAATGCTGGGTCTATGATGCATGCGAAGAAGATGAACAAAAGATTTCTATGCAAATCACCTCTCTTGCAGATGAGTTTGTGCATTTATTTTAGGTATTTAAATATAAAGTCACCACTTGGCCTTTGTCTCCAAGGCAAGGAATATTCCCTCAGGGCAATGAGCAATGACTCTCAAAGCTCTATGCATGCATATTTTCCTAAGGGATAGGGGTGAAGCCAGCGTTAGATTTTTCCATTTCACATTCTGTGGCATATTCAGAGGCCCTGCTCTCTTCCTCACCTTGCCCTGAGGTTATGGAAACAGAGCCTGGTGCCAGCCTCACTCTCCAGCAGCTCCACATGCACGGGCTGGTTCCTCTCCAGGAGGCAGGGCTGCAGAAGATGGAGGAGGTGAGTCCTTGGATTTTCTAAGCCAAGTAAATTCAATACTTCAAAGCATCCTCATGATGTAAAAGGCTCGAGCTTTCTAAATACTGCAAAATTCTTTACTACCAAATATATCCAGCCTTGCTTCATACTGAACATATATGTGCATAATCACAGACACTGCACATTTTCGAAGAAATCGGGGGGGGCCAAACCCCTGAGTCATCTAAACCCATTAAAAGTGAGAACTATCATTTTGCAGAAATGTCACAGTATTTTTTAAAGGGAAAAAAAGCAAGTTGTACTAATTTTGTAATAGATAAAAGCACAATTTCTTCTTTTATGTCCAACTGGTTACAAAGGAGAGCGTCTCTGAAATATAAACGGCCAGATTCTCCCTCAGCCCAAGTAAATATCTCCCAAAAATGCCCGTAATAATCTCAAAGCTGGATGCTGATCTCTTGGCACTGAAAATCAAGTTAAATCTGATTGTCCTTTCCAGCAGGGCATGGGAAAGGCATGACCAGTTTAAATCCACAGAAATCCCAAACCTCATTTTTGCCAACATCGCCTCCCTTGACATCTTACCCAAGAGCTGCCTTAAAAAAACAAAATGGGCTAATTTGCCTCCTCCTAAGCTGTCTTTTCTCACTGGTTAGTGAAGATACTAATGGCAAGCATTGCACAGAAACCAGAGAGAAGAGGTTCAAATACTCCACAAACCAAATTACCAGCCAAAGGAAAAATCTAAAGGATCAAGAGTTTCCCCAAACCCCCAAATGAAATTAGAAGTAATACCCCCCTGAAAGTGCCCATGATCTTTAACGTTTGTGGAATGTTTGGTTGAGTTAATATCAAATATTCTGAGCACATCTGGGTTAGCAGGCAGAATTCCCACTCAATCCTGGAGCCTTGACTTTTCTCATGGAACCACATTCATGGCAGAAAATCTGCTGTGAATACCCAGATTCGCAATTAGCATTATCTCCTGTTAAAAAGACTATGATGTGTGCAGCGAAGTGTAAAATTCCGTGCTGTGTAAAATATGGGGTGTAATTATAAAATGGGGAGCTCAAGGGGCGAGAGTGCCTTCTCAAATGGGGCTGGTGACCCCCTGCTCTTGGAGTGGAAGATAAATGGGGACCAGCCTTCTGAGCACGCAGGGGTTTGGGAGGGCCAAGGGGATCTGATTAAAGTAGATGGGGAAACTTTTTTTTGCAAAGATTGTGAAAAAAATGACACCTTCTAAGGGAAACAGAATGCCTTTTTACTCAACGTCAGCTACTGTGAACAGACGCGCACTTCTCAGTCACAGCTGACCCTTGAACACCAGGGGTTTGAACTGAGTGGGTCCACTTATCTTCGAATTTTTTTCAATAAAAGTTGCACATAATATGCCTGCCTCTTCTGCTTCCCCTTCTACCTCCTCCTCTGCCACCCCTGAGACAGTCGGACCAACTCCTCCTTTTCCCCCTCCTCAGCTTACTCAACATGAAGACAACGAGGATGAAGACCTTTACGATGGTCCACTTCCACTTAATGAACAGTAACTATATTTCTTTTCCTTATGGTTTTCTTTTTCCTTTTGTCATTTTTTCAGAGTCTCACTGTGTCACCCAGGCTGAAGTGCAATGGCATGATCACAGTTCACTGTAGCCTTGACCTCCTGGGCTCAGGTGATCCACCTCAGCCTCTCAAGTAGATGAGACTGCAGGTGCAGGCCACCATGCCTGGCTAATCTTTGTATTTGTTGTAGAGACGGGGTCTCACTTTGTTGCTCAGACTGGTCTTAAGCTTCTGGGCTCAAGTAGTCTGCCCACCTTAGACTCCGAAAGTGTTGGGATTACAGGCATGAGCTGCCACACCCAGCTGTGATTTTCTTAATAACATTTTCTGTTATCAAACTTCTTTTATTATATAGAATACATATAACCTACAAAACATGTGTTAATCAACTATTCATGATGTCAGTAAGGCTTCTGAGGAACTGTATTAACTCCTCTTCCCGGGTCCACAGGGGGCACGGTTTTAAAAGCAAGAACTTCCTAGCGACATGCCTGACCTGTCTTCTTTCACGTCTCCATCTGGGAGTTCTTCGTCTAAATTTGGTGGCACAAGAAGGTAGACTGCCCAGGTGAGCTCCCTTTATTTAGAAAGTCCGCAAAAAGCTATGGGAGGACTGTGGTTCAGGCAACCAATCCAGCATCAGAGTCAAAAATCAATCACTCCAGCGGAAGTTTGAAGGAACTCCTCTCATGGGACAAGAACTTGAATGGGGCGGGAGTTACTCCAGAGTAAAAGTCCCCCTGCCCCTCACCTGTGCAGACTCCACCTCTGGATCCCCTCCCACAACATCGTGGGAGTTCCCCCTCTCTCTCTCCCTGCTTTCTCTCTCTCTCTCTCTCTGCCTAATAAATCGCTTTTCTGCAAAACTCGATGGGTCCAATATTTACTTAAACGAGCCCACCACACCTCCAGGACCTCTTCCCCCATTCCTGGGGCAAGAGGGGCCAAGAACTTGGAACACCCAGTTACACTTCAGGCAACAGTAGGCCATGAGTTGTTACATTTGGGGGGAGTCAAAAATGATACATGGATTTTTGGCTGTGCAAGAGTTGAGGCCCCTCTCCCCATGTTGTTCAAGGATTGACTGTAATTTGAATGTTGGCTGTTGGGCAATGGCAGTAATTTGCTCATCTTGTTTAGAATTGTGCTAGACGATTGCTGTATTCACAAAGGAACATGACATGGGTTTTCATTTTACACTCATTGAGCTGGTGTGTGGACAGTTGCATCTCCGGATTAAATGAAAGTTTATTATTATTCATTTACTGACTGAGCTCCCATAGCCATGTCCTAGGAACTCAATATTCATTAAGCTGTGACTGGGTGCCTGACACTAGGAGCCTCTTTCTCAGAGCAAGTCACTCAATCACAAATATTCACAGAACAAGCACTTACCGAATGCTTAACTTGGTGCCAAACTTTGTGCTACACATTAAAAATGCAAGAAAGTAACTCCCTGGGCCTCAGCTTTTTTATCTGTAAAGGAAGGTACTGGACCACAACAATTTTGGGGGGTACCTCCTGTTTTTTTAAAAAAGGAAATCTCATTTTTGGTTTTATTATTTGTTTATAAATAATTATCTTTAATTTATAAACTTCAAGAATCTAGATTCGTTATTGTGACATCTCCTGATTCTAAATTAGACATTTGAAAGGTCACCAGATGATTCCATCCTCACCGTTGGAGCTTGCCAGCACTGGGAGATCAGTGTGAACTGGAATTTTCAACATGTGCTTACAAATTACTGCAAACCCCAGATACAATAAACACATGAATGCGAGGGAATTGATATCCTTAGAATCGTCCTCATAAAACGCCTTTCCCACTTGATAATGGCAACATAATCAGGATTCCAGCGGAGACGGCCCTCCTGTGGGAGGAGGAGCTTAAGGTTGGAAGTGGTGGGGTTGATGCCTCCTGTCCCTCTTATCTGGCTCAAAGCAACAACCATTTGCCACTGACAGGAGCCCGCAGTTGTAAGCCTGCTGGGTTTCTGATTTTTCTTATTCTGGGAGTGCATGGTTGGATTAAATCATGGAAAAAGTCATGCCACACAGGCATTTTCCTTTGAAGAAGTTAAGGAGAGTTCAGCCACAGTGCAAGTTCTTTCTCCATTTATCTTGGACTTAAAAAAAATTGGAAATGGCTATAACATGACATGCTGACATATGAGAATAAAAACGGGAAAGATTTGTAAAGATGCTGGTGAAGGAAAGAGGCCTGCCAATGAGTGGGCATTTGTAGGAAAAAAGTAGCAAAATGCATTGGGCACAGGACTGAATGTTCACACACACACACACTCACTCACATGCAGACACACACATAGCAACAGAAATTCTCCAAGGGCTCTAGCACCAAGAACTGAAGAAATTCCTCGGGTACCACAAAGGTACAAAATGTGTGTTTCATGGAGTAATGTGTGTTATCCTACTGTCTGAACTGCGCCTAAAGGATTTCGGAGTGTTTGGGATCCTGGAAAATTTTCTGTAAGCATTTGGCAAATGTTAAAAATGTCAAGGAATTGAAATAATTTTTAAAAGACCCAGTGCAAGATGAGTGTGGCATGGAAGATGCTGAAGGATTCATGTCGTATCCATCCACCTGTCTCCAGGCTGGGCAGAACACACCTGCAGAAAAGCTGTTTAACGCAGCAGGTTTGAAAGGAGCAGTTCTTAACATTGTGGAAGTCCCACGCTGTTTTGAGAATTTGGTCAAATTTAGAGAAAAATGAACATGAGTATCTCCACTTTGCATAAATTTACAGCTTTTCAGATCATCTGAAGCCTTGGACTAAGAACTCCTACCCTTATTAGAAAATATCCCTAGACTTTTTTGATAAATGAATCTTTATGCTGAAGGGCCTCACATTTCTTCACCAAAATAATTCAGACCTACCTGATACTTTTGCCTTAGACTTCATTTTTTATCACCATGGGAGTGGGGTAACACTAATATTCATAGTAGTGATATCTCTACTAATGTTCATAGTAACCATATACGTTGAGCTCTTGTCATGTGCCAGGAACTATTCCAACAGTTTTCATGGTAACAATTGGTAATTGGCAGGGCACAAGTTTATATCCTCGAAATCTGATATCAGAGCTTGCACTCTTAACCTTCTAGATTCCTCTACCTTTCAGGTGAGGTTCCCAGGATGGTGGTGAGAGCCACACTTTGAAAAACACGCTTTGAAAAACACTGGTAAAAACACTGCAGATCCATTTATGGGAAATTTCCACAACAGGCAAATCCATAGAGACAGAACAAAGATCGGTGGGTACCAGGGCTGGGGAAAGGGGGAAGTGGGAAGTGAATTAATGGGAACAAGATTTCCTTTTGGGAAGATGAAAAAGTTATGGAACCAGATAGAACCGATGGATGCGTGCTGTGAATGTACTTAATGACTCTGGACTGTATACTTTAAACTGGTTAAAACAGTACAGTTTATTTAATGTCTATTTTACTATAATTTTTTTAAATAAATAAATAAAAACACTGCACACATTTAAAACCTCTGTTTCCATCATCACCGCAGAGCTGAGCAAGTCTGTGTTTGATTGGCTCCGTGTTTCTGCTTGGTCTCAGCTTTGTGGCTGCCGACTCCGTGGAGGTAAATGTGTAAGTCAGCTTAGGAGCCTGAATCTTTACACCTGTGCTGTCTGGCTCTTGTGTCTTCATCTTACTTTCTATGGTCCCAAGATAAGAGGATTGAGAATAATGTATCCACTTACTCTTTTTAGTTTACTGCAACATATGGCCGTTTAGATGGCACGGGATATCACCAACCAGGTTCCATTTTATACGAAAAATAAGTAGGATCAGACTATATCAGTAGAGTGAAATTAATATGGTTAATTTGATTAGAATAAGACCTTTAAATAATAGAACCTTTACAATAATTTATCATGGGAAGAGGAGTGACTTTGAAAACTTTCTGTGGCACATGCATGCTGGATTTCTCATTGGTAAAGTAATTACAGTCATTGTCGAATGTAGAGATTGGTTAATCAGTTTTATTTTACAGTAATCATGCATTTCAAGTCTGCTCACCTGTTCTGTGATAAGTGGCTATCAACAGTATGCCAGCTAACAGACTTTTAAACTTATTTTGGAATCATTTTAGGTTTACAGAAAAGTCGTGCGGAGTCTAGAGTCCCACATACCCTTTCCCAGCTTCCCTAACATGAACATCTTACACGTCCACAGCACGTTTGTCAAAACCAAGAAATTAACATTGGTGCAATGCATTAACTGCAGGCTTTATTCAGATTTCACTCGTTTTTCTAATCTTGACGTTTTTGCATCCCAGGATCCAATCCAGGACACCGCATTGTTTTAGTTTTCATGCTTCCTCAGTCTCTTCCAGTCTTTCGCATTTCCTCAGCCTTGCTTTTCCTGACTTTGACATACTTGAGGCGCACCGGTCAGGTATTTTGTGGCTGTCCATCCTTTGGGATTTATTAATGTTTCCTCATGATTCGAGCGGGGCTATGGATTCTGGGGGAAGAAAGCCACAGAGGGGAGGTGCCCTTCTCTCACGTCCCACAGGGGGACCTGACTCCTCCCTGGTGAGGTCAACCTCGATCACTTGGCTAAGATGGAGTCCGCTGGGTTTCGTCACCAGCAAGTCACCATTTTCCCCTTTCTGTGTTCTCTCTGCGGGAAGCAAGTCGGTCAGTCCAGCCCCTGCTCACAGGGAGGAGAATTAAGCTCCATTTCCTGGAGGGGGATTATCTACATTGACTATTTAGAATTCTTCTGTGAGACAGACTTTCTTGTCCTCAGATGTTTATTTATTCAATCATTTATTTATATCAGCATGTCCTCATACATATATTTATCTTATTCTCTGAGTTAGAATCCAGTGCTATCGTTAGTTATTTTGCTGCGCGATTGTCCCAGTTTGGGCCATCGGGAGTCTTCTCAGTTTGGTTCCTGTGTCTCTCTGATATGTGCCTCCCCGACCCGCAGCATTTCCATATTCTCTGGCACCAACAAAATACTCCAAGCTAATTTTGCATTTTCCCGGACTCAGTCCTGAAATCAGCTTATTTCTAAGGAGTCCTGGCTTCTTTGACTGGAGAAAGAAATTAGAAGCAAGTCTGCGTGTTGAGAGTGCTCATTGCTACCGGAGTGCCACTGTTTCTAGGTAGATGGACAGATTTATATTCATGTCTCCGACTCTAATCCAGGATCACAGAGTTCAATTCTAGTCTTTCTCTTTTGCTTATTTTTAACTTCTCTCTCTGACAGTGTGAAATCTGGCTTCCATTATCTGCAATTTTTTTTCCCTCATTCGTTTAATGCTAGTTTACATGTAGTTTCAGAATTGCTAACACTTACCCCAATAAGGGAATTCACCAACTGGAGTACAGTGTTGATGTACAGATTGTTTTGTCTATAGACTTTAAATATTCAGTCAAAACACTATTTTCTAAAGTTACCTGGATCTGCATCTCGTTTCCCACTCTTTCAGCAAGGTTATGTCATACATTTGTAATACTGTTGGGTCTTTTCGTCACAGACTAAATTCCATCCTGGTATTCCCCAACATCCTGGATGATTTTTTAGTGTTTGCATACAATGAAGTTCCCCTGTTGTTGTATATGTGTCTGTGGGTTTTGACAAATTAGTGAAGCCATGTATCCACTACCCGAGACCATAGAGAACAGTTTCATTGACCTAAAATAAAATAGAACACGTGTGGCTCCTTTGTAGTCAATTTCTCCTCTGACCCTTGACAATCACTGAACTGTTTTCCATCCCCATAAATTTTGCCTTTTCTATAATGTCACATATATGGAATTATATAATACGTCATCTTTTGGGTCTGGCTTCTTTTACTTAGCAAAATGCATTCAAGATTCATTCACGTTGTTGCAGGAATGAAATGACTCATTCCTTTAATTACTGAGCAGTATTCCATTGTACGGATTAGACACAGTTTTTAAATATATTTGCCTCTTGAAGGTCATCTTGGTTGCTTCTAATTTTTAGTGATTATGAATAAAGCTTCTGTAAACATGGGTTAGCTTGTTTTTGTGTGAACGTAAGTTTTTGATTCACTTGAATAAATATGTAGGAGTATGTTGTCAGTTTATACGACAAGTCTATGTTTAATTTAATGAGAAACCGCCAAACTGTTTTCCAAAGTGACTGTACCATTTTGCATTTCCACCAGTGATAAATCGGAGTTCTTACGGTTCTGTGTCTTCATCATTTGGTGTCATCTAATTTATTTTAGCAATTCTAATTAGTGAGAAGTGATATCTAATTGTGGTTTTAATTTATGCTTCCCTGGTGACAATGATATTGATAATCTTTTCATATGCTTATTTGTCATCTATATATCTTCTTTTAGGTGTCTGGTTAAATCATTTGTTTATTTTTTAATTGGGTCATATACTTGCTTGTGGTTGAATTTTAAGAGTCCTTTATATACTCTGAATACAAGGCTTTTATCAGACATTGAGTTGTAAATATTTCTTCCAATGTGTAGCTAGTCTTTTCATTCTGTTAATAATGTCTTTCAAAGAGCAAAAGATTTAAATTTTGATCAAGTCCAACTAATCGTTTTGTTGTTGTTGCTGTCTTTTCGTGGATTATGCTTTTGGTGTTGTATCTAAAATTTCATTGCCAAACCCAAGGTCCTGCACATTTTCTATGTTTACTTAAAAAATTTCCGGCCGGGCGCGGTGGCTCACGCCTGTAATCCCAGCACTTTGGGAGGCCGAGGCGGGTGGATCACGAAGTCAAGAGATCGAAACCATCCTGGTCAACATGGTGAAACCCCGTCTCTACTAAAAATACAAAAAATTAGCTGGGCATGGTGGCGCGTGCCTGTAGTCCCAGCTACTCAGGAGGCTGAGGCAGGAGAATTGCCTGAACCCAGGAGGCGGAGGTTGCGGTGAGCCGAGATCGCACCATTGCACTCCAGCCTGGGTAACAAGAGCAAAACTCCACCTCAAAAAAAAAAAAAAAAAAAAATTTCGTTGTGTCACTTTTTACATCTAGGGTTTTGATCGATTTTGAATTAATTTTTATGTGAGATATAAGGTATGTATTCTTCAATATACCTTATTTTATTTTTGTTGTTGTTTTTGTTGTTTTGCATATAGACAGTCTTATTTTTGTACCATTTGTTGAAAGGAACGTCATCTTTCCATTGAATTTAATTTTCATCTTTATAAAACGTTAGTTGACTACACATTTGTAGCTCTATTTCTAGGCTCTCTATTTTGGTCCACTGTTCTGTGTGTCTATCTTTCCACAAATATCATTCTGTCCTCATTACTACAGCTTTACATTAAGTCCTAAAATCAAGTAGTATGAGTCCTTCAATTTTGTTCTAAATAGCTTTGCCTATTCTAGTCCCTTTGCCTTTTCATATAAGTTTTAGGATCCTGTTAGTGATATTTCCAAGCAATTTTCTGGGATTTTAAATGGAATTCAATTAAATCTATAGATTAAATCTTAATAATATTGAATCTTCAAATTCATGAATATGGTATATCTTTTCATTTACTCAGGTCTTCTTTAACTTTTCATTTATCTTACAGTTGTCAGCATATATATTCTGCACCTATTTTGTTAGGTTTAAATTTAAGTACTTCATTTGTGTTTGTGTACTATTGTAAATGTTTCTTTTTATTTCATATTCTCATTTTCTATTTTTAGTATATAAGAATGTAAATGGCTTTTATATATTTACCTCATTATCTGAAAACTTGCTAAACAAGCATTTTTGAAAAAGAAAAAGACAGTCTGTCTCTGTTTTCTCACTGATTGTAATATCCCTATTTCAAAGCATTTTGAAAAAGATGTTTGAAGAAAAACCTATACATTTTCTCTTATTACAGACAGTTCACAAGAAAAGGTCCACAAATGGCTTCTAAAGATTAAAAAAAGAGGCTCAAGCAGCTTGAAATAACAAAAGTTGAAATTGAAACTCTGCTGAAAACTTACGTTTCATCTCTGATATTGACAAATATTGAAACATTTGATGACACAGTGCACTATCTTCCGGATACAAGCCCATGTGAAAGGCAATTTAGCAAATATCTAGCAAAATTACAAAATTATGCCCTTTGATCCAGCAAGATATTCTTGCAAAGGTAAATGACACATGTATAAAATTACTGGTTGTAATATGTTTATAATAGAAGAATAAAATAAACTAAGTGTGCATCAATATGAAATTGGCCAAGTGTGTTACATTGTATCTGCACAATGTAATGCTATCTGAACTTAAAAATAGATTTCAACAAAACCTTTGCATTACTGGCAGATGGAATTTAAGAAAATACAATGATTAGTTAGGTGCAGCCAACAATAAAGTTCTACTTAGATCTACGTATGCCAATGAGAATTCATTTCAAATGTGTCACTAAATCCGAACATTGAAATAAATAGACCTCAAAAACAGCTCTTTAGTTATTGATTCACAAGATGTTAGCCCAAATTTTTCAAAAATGATGAAATCATATTACAAAAATATGTTATTAATAACAATTTGACTATAGCAAATAAATGTGCTGTTAATAAATTTTAATGTCAGTTTCACCTCTATGTTGCTCATTTTCAAATTTTAGTTTTGTGTTTGTTGATAATTTATGTAGCATATTAGTACAGAGGTACAGAAGTATGATTTATAATGTAATATACATCTAAAGGGGATACATGCTTAACCTTGTTTATTAATGGTGTCTGTGATAAAGTTTGCAGACTGTTGACTTAGAGAAGAGCTCTCACTTGGACGGGAGGCCCTGGCCAAGTTGTGTAGTGAGGAGGTTGTTGAGGGGAAGAGAGAAAAAACGAGAGGTTTTAAGGCCCAGAAGACAGTTATCACCTGCCTCAGAACACAAGCGAGCAGGATGTTATGGCTTCTAGTCCCAAGAAGTAGAATTCTAGCATCTCTAGGTGGTGAGAAACAAAGGTGTTAAGAATTTTTCTTTCTCTAACATTCTAATGAAAGGTTCTTGAGCTAGGAAAGGATTACTCGTGCCTTGTAGGAATCAGACATGGCTTCAGGGGATGCGGGAAGCTCACCTGAGCTGCCAGTCACCGACTGAGTAAGTAGAGCCGTGCTTCTTCCGCAGACTCACCTGAGAAGTCAGCCTCTGAGGCAGGCACCAGGAATCTGCATTTTCAGTAAGACCTAAATTACTCTGATGCCACCTGTCTCAGCGAACCAGCAATGGCAATCCCATCCTGGCTTGAAGGATGTAGAACATGATTCGTGGGGTTACCATGGTTGTGGGTTTTCTTTTGACTTATTTGAGATCAGTAACATTCTAAGTCAGGGGATGGAAACCCACTTTATTTATAAGCTCTGCACTTTTTTGTTTGTTTTGTTTCTTTGAGACAGGGTCCCACTCTGCTGCCCAGGCTGGAGTTCAGTGGCACTATCATGCTTCACTACAGCCTCAACCTCCAAGCCTCAAACAATCCTCACACCTCAGCCTCCCAAGTAGTTAGGACCACAGGCACATACCACCATGCCTGGCTGATTATTGTATATTTTGTAGAGACAGGGATCTACCTTTGTTGCCCAGGCTGGTCTCAAACTCCTGGCTTCAAGTGATCTGCCTGTCTGAGCTTCACAAAGTGCTGGGATTATAGGCATCAGCCACCGTGCCCAGCCTAAGCTCTGCATCTTAAACCTCGTTTGTCTGCCTCTCACAGCTTAACACAATGCTGTATGCCACGGACTGGCACGCTTTCTCTGAAAAGGGCCAGATAATAATATGTTAGGCTTTGTGGTCGATACAGCCTCTAACACAACCACTCAACTCTGCCGCTGTAGTTGGAACTCAGCCACCAATATATTACCAAATGGGTGTAGCTATGTTTCGATAAAACTTTACATACAAAAGCAGGCCTGGTTTGCCCACCTTGCTAGTCACGTTTGTAATGTACATACCCCTCGTGAAGGCAGTTTCTTACCTTATTGCTTAGTCACCTTAGAGCCCTGCTTGTTACTCAGTGTGCTGGCCTTGCTGATGAGTACTAGCCCTGTTTTGGGCCTAGGCTTTCAATGCAGGAATCCAGCCCCAGGGAGAGAAACCAATGACTGGAGAAGTTTCTAGGCAAGTGCAGAAAATGACACGGGATGAACACATGGATGAACATCCAGTTCAGGATCCCGAGCAGGTGTCAGAAATTTCACTTCACCTTATTCCAGCAAGGCTGTCGTTTCTGGGGAAGACAATACTCCGAGAGAGGAAGAGACTGTGGGAAATCAGGAGGCAGCAGGAGACGGCGCTCTTGATCCTACTCCCATTTCGCATGGTTCCGGGGGGCCCTCTTGATGCCCCTCTGCTCCCCCAGGCGCTGTCCTCCTTTCCTGAGGCATCGTCATCCATCCCTCTTGCTCCCCAGTCAGGTGCCAGGCTTTTAGGAGGCCCCCAAGCACTGGTGATGAAGCCCAGCAAAACAGTGCATTTGCAATCTCAGATAAAACATTGGTATTTTGGAAGCAACGTGGCCACGTTTGGAAATGAATCAAGAAAAGAAAATGAAAGATTAGGTGCTTCATCTTCAACCTTCAATAAACCCCCAAACAATAAACCTTCAAGTTGTCCATACAGCCCCATGGGCCTTTCATCACTGGGTGAAATGGGATGTCTATTTCTACACATCCAGTTGATCCTTGAACAAATGCAGGGGTCGGGGCGGGTGCCAATCCCTGTCCAGTTGAAAATCTGCATGTAACTCGACTCTCTAGAAACTTAACGACTCATAGCCTAGTGCTGACTGGAAGCCTTACCAATAACATAAACAGCCAATAAGCACATATTTTATGTTCTGCGTCTTCTGTACAATAAAGTTAGCTAGAGAAAAGAAAATGCTATTGAAAAAGCATAAGGAGGAGAAGACACGTTTACTCTTAGTTAAGTGAAAGTGGATGATCATGAAGTCCTTCATCCTGGTTGTCTTCACACTGAGCAGCTGAGGCGTGGGAGGAAGGGGAGGGGTTTGTCTTGCTGTCTCAGGGGTAGCAGAGGCGGAAGAAAATTCCCAAAAAATGGACCCACGCAGTTCAAACCCATGTGTTCAAGGGACCGCGGTACAGGGAATGTTTCACCCTTGTATTCTATTTTCTATTCATAGAATTAAAATAGAATCCTAAAAATGCTCCCGGTGACTTTCGCCTGGATGTGTATTAAGGAGGGTTGATTTTTTCATTTGCTTAATCCTGAGAACACAGCGCTGACTTGGAAGTTACTGTAGGGAAAAGCATTAAGGAAAGAGCCTGCAGTCGCGTTCCTTCCCTGGACTGGGGAGTGGCCAGTTTTCCCTGATGGTGGCTCTGAATGACCAAAGTGACAGGCAGCATCTAGGCAGGGCTGCGCACAGTCTCCGACGCTGGATTTCAAAGTTCCCGAATCAAGATCGTCTGACCCGGTCTCCTGCTCTTCGGCAGGTTCTGTCTCCAGCAGGCTTTGAGGATGAAGGCTGCGGGCCTTTTGACCCTGATTGGCTGCTTGGTCACAGGCGCCGAGTCCAAAATCTACACTCGCTGCAAACTGGCTAAAATATTCTCGAGGGCTGGCCTGGACAATTACTGGGGCTTCAGCCTTGGAAACTGTGAGATTCTTCCTTTCCTGATCTCTTTCTGTCCTTGACCTCTGCCCTGAGATGCTGAAGGTCCCAGCCACACTCCCTGCTGCGTCTTCCCAGCGGTCCATGCCCTGCCCCCGCCGCACCCAGGGGTGGCTGCTAGCCTAACTGTGGCTCTCTGGGTCTCCTCTCCATCCTCCCCCGCCCCTCATTTCCTTATTCCTGGAGTCCTGTCCTCAGGACACCATCAGGGAAGGGGAAAATAATGCCACTTCTGCTGTCACTGTGGGGAAGGATGACCTGACTTTTGTCTAGGCTCAGCCCCTGACTGGGTGTCCAGCTTCAGGTGCACCCTCCCAGCCCCCATGTGTCCCTCAAGGTGTCCGCCCGCCCTGCCCCACCCCGAGGTGTGTTGGGAGGAAGCAGTCAGGGAACCGGGATCAGGAAACACGCCCTCAGACCAGGCTTAGAGCAAGCGATGCACTTCCTTTGCTGGCGTTTCTGGCTTTGCCCCTCCAGGGATCTGCATGGCTTATTACGAGAGCGGCTACAACACCACGGCCCAGACGGTCCTGGATGACGGCAGCATCGACTACGGCATCTTCCAGATCAACAGCTTCACCTGGTGCAGACAAGGAAAGCTGCAGGAGCAGAA
Organism: Aotus nancymaae; assembly: GCF_030222135.1. NCBI lineage: Eukaryota > Metazoa > Chordata > Mammalia > Primates > Aotidae > Aotus > Aotus nancymaae. The sequence continues at coordinate 6,258,649 of NW_026988492.1, read as the reverse complement.
CCACTGCCACGTCGCCTGCTCAGGTGAGGCTCTGACTTTCCAATGAGACGGGGAGAAAGCCGACAATGGGATCGCCACTCACATTTCGCTTTAACTAAAATTTGGAGTTCAGACTTGCCAATACATCTGTTCCAGATTGGTAAATTATGCAACGGTTTCCAAGGCGACACTCAGGATCCTGCAGCTGACTTGTCCAAAAATGACTTATTCCTTGTAGGAGAGTTTTTATGAAGCCCTCCGCTAAAGCAGGGGGATGGACAAACGACCCTACTGCCCTTTCAGGTTACAGGTATTTGATGTCTCCAGTAAGAAAAAAGAAACTGCCTGCCAGCTGCTTTCCATAAGCAATTCGCTTAAAGGATGCAGTTTGTAATTTTTTTTTTATTTATAAATATACAAGTAAGCAAGGTTTTTCCTTGCTACTTTTCCTCTTTTAAAAATGTGTCACATACATCTTCTTCAAGAGGATTTTTTTTTTTTTTTTAATGACTGAGCCTGTCATTCATTTTTTTTTTTTTTTTAAAGAGAGAGAGAGAGAATAGGAAGGAGGAAAAAGGAAGAGAAAGAGAGAGAGAGAATGGGGAGGAGGGAGAAGGAAAAGAAAGAGGCAGAGAGAATGGGAGTATTGCTTTCTTGCCCAGGCTAGAATGCAATTTAGTAATGGGTATTGAAAACCTCTTTTATACTGATAATTATACTTAATGATGTAGTCAGGAAGGAATAAGGGAAGAAGATAACAAACAAACAGCCAAACAATATTTAATTTAAACCTATGAAATGCTATGCGATTACTGAGGAGTGATTTACTTCCAATTATATAGTCACCTTTGGAATAGGTGTGAGGTGGTAATGTATGTTTTGTGTATTTGAAGTGGAGAGTTCTATAAATGTTTATTAAGTTTACTTGTTCCGGGTCTGAGTTCAAGTTCTGAATATCCTTGTTAATTTTCTATCTCGTTGATCTATAGAATCGTTAGCTCTTCTTGTTGCATTGATCCTTTTGCCATTATGTAATGTCATTCCTCGCCTCTTTTGATCTTTGTTGCTTTAAAGTCTACTTTATCAGAGGCGAGAATTGCATCTCCTGCTTTTTGTTTATTAGTTTATTTTTACTCTCTGTTTGATTGGTAAATCTTCCTCCTTCTCTCTGAGTCTTTGTGTATTGTTGCATGTAAGATGGGCCCGGATGCAGCATACCGATGGGTTTTGGCTTTTTATCCAATTAAAATATATATAAGTTTAATACTGGTGTTTGATGCTAGCTGGCTGTTTTGCCCATTAGTTGATGTAAATTTTTTATTGTGTTAAAGTTCTTTGCTTTTTGATATATTTTTGGAAAGGCTAATATTGGTTGTTCCTTTATATGTATAGTGCTTCTTTCAGAGGCTCTTGTAAAGCAGGCCTGGTGGTGGTGAACTCTCTAAGTACTTGTTTGTTCGCAAAAGATTTAATTTTTCCTTCGCTCATAAAGCTTAGTTTGGCTGGATAGGAAATTCTGGGTTGAAAGTTCTTTTCTTTAAGGATGTTAAATATTGGTCCCCACTCTTTTCTGGCTTGTAGGGTTTCTGCTGAGAGATCTGCTGTAAGTCTAATAGGTTTCCCTTTATGGGTAACCTGACCTTTCTCTCTGGCTGCCCTTAGTATTTTCTCCTTCATTTCAACCCTAATAAATCTGGCGATTATGTGCCTTGGGGTTGGTCTTCTTGAAGAATATCTTTGTGGTGTTCTCTGTATTACCTGGAGTTGAATATTACCCTGCCTTGCCAGGTTGGGGAAATTTTCCTGAATGATATCCTGAAGAGTGTTTTCCAACTTGGATTCATTCTCTTCATCACATTCAGGTACACCTATCAAACGTAAATTAGGTCTTTTCACATAGTCCCATATTTCCTGGAGACTTTGCTCATTCCTTTTCATCCTTTTTTCTGCATTCTTGTCTTCTTGTTTCATTTCACTGAGCTGGTCCTCGACTTCTGATATCCTTCCTTCTGCTTGATCAATTCGACTGTTTAAACTTGTGCATGCTTCGCGAAGTTCTCGTGTTGTGTTTTTCAGCTCCATCAATTCACTTATATTCTTCTCTAAATTGTCCATTCTCGTTAACATTTCGTCAAACCTTTTTTCAAGGTTCTTAGTTTCTTTGCATTGGGTTAGAACAAGTTCTTTTAATTCACAGAAGTTTCTTATCACCCACGTTTGGAAACCTGCTTCTGTTATTGGAACACCCGTGTAATCTATTAAGCCTTGTTCCGTTACTGATGAGGAATTGCAATCCCCTGTAGAGGGAGAGGCATTCTGATTTTGAGTATTCTCTACCTTTTTACGCTGGTTTCTTCCCTTCATTATATATTTGTCCGTCTGTCGTCTTTATAATTACCGACTTTCTAACTGGGTCTCTGACGTCCAACTTGTTGATTCCCTGCGCCGAAATCTGAGCAATCCACTGAGCCGGCCAAAACAGCGGTGTTAAGATTGATGGTGCTTTTCTGCCCGGAATCTCCGGACTCTGCACCAAGAACTGGCGTGCTAAGGCACCAGCAAAACCGCCATGCCGGCCACAAGAGTCGCCCTGGTGACCTGTGGAGCTCCTCCACTGGGAATCTCCTGGTCCGTGAGCAACTAATATTCGTCTGAAAGTGTGGCGTCCTCTCGTTCTTTGCGCTTTCACTGGGAGGTACGTGCCCGAGCTGCTAATCATCAGCCATCTTGGATCTCTCCTCCGCAGTTTGTAATTTTTTGTGGAGATTGAGATGAATACACTTTATGTTTCTTTCCTTTCTTTTTCTTTTTTTTTTTTTCTTTTTTTTTTTTGAGACAGGGTCTCACTCTGTTGCCTAGGCTGGAATGCTGTGGTGTGATTACAGCTCATTGCAGTCTTGACCTCTAGGGCCCAAGCAATCCTCTCTCCTCTGGGTAGCTAGAACTACAGGCACAGGCCTGGCTGTTTTTAAATTTTTTTGTAGAGACATAATTTGGCTATGGAGTCTCGCTATGGGGTCCCACCTAGGCTGGTCTTGAACTCCTAGCCTAAGGAGATCCTCCTGCCTCAGCATCTCAGAGTGCTAGAATTATAGATGTGGGCCACAATATTTAGCTAGCTGCATGTCTTAAATATTAGACATTAAACTAGAACTCACTTCCATGTTGTTTACTTTAGTCATTCTAGAAATACATATGAGCACAGCATTGAGGATAACAAAATACGTCAGGCATGAATTCTGCTTTACCAAACTTCCATGTGACATGAAAGAGAAGAGAACATGTGCTTACATGAAGTTAAATGATGTACGCAGGAGTGCACTGAGTGTCACGGGCTTCAGAGGAAAGCGACGGTATTAACAAACCATGGAAAGTTCTGTAAACACAGTGATATTTGACCTGAGACTTAGAAGATGGGAAAGATTTGAATAAAGAGAGAGAAAAGTTATCCCAGGCCAGGGGAACAGCAAAAGTGAAGAGGTGCCTGTGGGAGGGTGTGGGGCATGAACAGAGAGTAAGGAGAGGCTTTTTTTTCTGTAACAAAGTGACATGAAGAGGAATCACAGGAAAGGCAGGTGGAGAGGCTAATGACCACCTGTGCGTGAAGGGCCTGGAAAGCCAGGCTAAGAGGCTTGCACTGATTTCTGCCTGCAAGAGGAAGCCAAGAGAGGTCAGTTAACTAAGCATTGCTTCAGCAGGATCAACCTGCAAGTGGTGTGTGGGACGGATTAAAGTAGAGGCCATTTAAGTGTCACTGCAGTTACTGAGCTAAGCACCACAAAAAGACTGAATGATGGTCACAGTTGGTGACGTGGAGAAGGCTGACGCCAGAGATGCTCAACAGGCAGAGGACAGAGCTCAGTTGAAGTCATCTTCTCTGTGCTCCCTCTAGAGTGTAAGTCCCTTGCGGGCAGAGAGTTCTATTTCATTCACTGATGTATCCTCAGTGCCTAGAATGGCGTCTGGCCACTGCAGGAGCTCAATAAATGTTTATTGAATAAATGGAGAGAATGAGGAACAAGAGTGAAGTCAGAGAGTCATAAAATATTCTATTGCAAATTCTTTCAGGGCAGAAAATAAACTATTTTAACTTCTCTTTGCCACATCCAGGAGTCCCCCACTTATCGAAGGGGGAATATATTCCAAGATTCCCAGTTGATGCTGAAACTGCAGATAATATCTAACCCTGTATATACTGTAATTTTTTCTATACATAGATACTGATGACAAAGTGTAAGTTATAAATTAGGCACACTAAGATGTTATCAACAATCAGTAATAATGGAATAATTATAACAATATGCTGTAATAAAAGGTATGTAAGTGCTTTCTCTCTCTCACTCTCTTTAATGTTACATTAATAAAAATAACCAAGCACTGTTGACTGTAAATGAAAATTTAGAAAATGAAGTAATCAGTATATGGGTTTAAATGTCAGTTTACCTAGTACATTGTCCCTACGCTAACATTAATAAAGAATGATCACTACCTCCTGAGATACATCTCCTGATTATTAGTCAGCCCTTAATTTAGAACATTCCTTTGTTAGGCCAAAATCTATCTTTTTCTAGCCTTCTATACCAATCCTAGTTTTTCCTCCTGGGTTTTTTCAAAACAAATTTGCTTTATGTTACACATAAAAACATATTAACTGTATGCAAATGATTTATAAGTATCTCTCATCTCCAGTTTCTTATCTTCTGAGCTAAAACATTCAGTATATTCACTTTCCCGTAGGCATGACTATTGAACCCTTCCCTGGTCAATCTTATTAGCCTTCCCTAAGAGCTCACCAACGGAGTCTTTCAGTCAAATATGAGGATTAAATGTGTGCATTTAACTCCCATGATGGGCTGACCCCACCTTCCAAATGTCCACTCTCTAATCTCTGAAACCTCTCACTCTGTTATCTTACATGGGGTGTGATAGGAACTTTGCAGATGTGAGGAAGGATCTGAGCTTGGGCCGGGGAGATTATCCCTGACCATGTGGGTGAGCCAATCTAATCTCATGAATCTTTAAAAGCAGAGAAACTTGCCCAGCTGTGGTCAGAGACAGATCCAATGACAGAAGAAGGAAGAGAGATTCAGAGTGTGAGAGGGTCTCAACCCACCATTGCTGGCTGTGAAGGTGGAGTAAGGGGCTGTGAGTCAAGGGGCGTGAGTGGTCCCTAGAAGCTGGGAACGGCCCTCAGGTGACAACCTGCAAGCAACAGGGATCTCAGTTCAAAACCCACAAAGAACTGAACTCTCCCGAATCCCAAATGAGCAAGGAAATGGATCTTCCCCCAGAGCCTCCAGAAAGGAAAACACACCTGTCAGCACCTTGACTTCAGCCCTGTGAATCCCCATCACTCTTCTAGCCTAGAGAACTGTCAGCAAATTTTGCAGTGTTTAAGCCACTAAATTTGTGGTAATTTGTTAGGGCAGCAATAGAAACCCAATATACCTCTCCTCCCTCTTGGTGTCCTACTAAATTAACACTAAAGGGATTCAAGAATCAATAAGATAAAAAGACAAATCCACAAATACAGGATAAATGGAAGAGGAAACTATACCAAAATGTTTAGAAGCTGGAAAGCAGGAGGCAAGTGGTGACTAACTTAGCGATTAAAGAAATCTGAATCCTAAACCAGCAGTGGGAAATCTGAGAAGCAAACATGGAACCAACATAACAACAAAGCTCAGAAATCAGTAGCATCAGCTACTTCTGGAAGTTAGAGTGAAGATATATTTAAAGTTCCATTAAGGAATAGTTAGAACATTGAGTCCCGTCCTGAGGCATTCATCTACTGACTGCCCCTCACCCTGGCAGAATACTGAGACTTCTCCCTTTAGATGAGTGAAGTAGAAAACCTCTCAACTGAGAGACCTCCACTGCCTTTGAGGATGAGAGCTCCAGACCACAGACATGGGAAATTAAGTTATCGTTTCTATAGTCCCAACCACCTTCTCCACTCAGATTTCACAGTGACAGCAGCCAGGACTGACTCTCCAGATGAGAAGATTTTCTTCTACAGATCTGGCCAAATTGAAAGGAAATAACTAATGATTCTGAGTGGGACTCCCCAGTGAACAAGATTGGTCAAACCTCCCTGCGGTGAGATCCACAGTTGAAAATCCCTACCTCTGAGCACAGGGCTCTGCCAGCTTTTAGTGTCCCTCTCTTAAATAGTTGCAGAGAGCCAGGGATCACCAGACTTCAGAGGAATGACAGTGACATGAAAAAAAATGAGGCAAAAACCTAACAGATAAAACTTTTTGAAAGCAAAGGTTATGCAAGGAAATGAAAACTTCGAATTCAGAAAACTATCATTAGTATCTTCAGACAGGTAAGAGAGGATGCTTAGATGAAACAAAGCAAGATGCTTTTTTTGAAAAAGATAAAGGAAATTTAGGTCGGGCACGGTGGCTCATGCCTGTAATCCCAGCACTTTGGGAGGCCAAGGTGGGCGGATCACAAGGTCAAGAGATCAAGACCATCCTGGCCAACATGGTGAAACCCCGTCTCTACTAAAAATACAAAAAAATTAGCCGGGTGTGGTGGCACGCACCTGTAGTCCCAGCTACTTGGGAGGCTGAGGCAGGAGAATTGCTTGAACCCGGGAGGCAGAGGTTGCAGTGAGCCAAGATCATGCCACTGCACTCCAGCCTGGCACCTGGGGACAGAGCAACACTCTGTCTGAAAAAAAAAAAGAAAAAGGAAACTTTCAGAGAACCAAATAAAGAGCCTTTGGAAATTAACAATATGATAACAGAAATGGAAAACTCAATAAAGTAATAAGAAGATAATATTGAAGAAATCTCTCTAAAAGCAGAATGAAAAAAAGAAAGAGATAAGTGGAAAATAGGAGAAATAAGAATGGTAAAATTAATGGATATAAAAAATATGTTTTAGCAGGAGAGGAGAGAAACAGTAGATAGGACACAACCTTTAAAAAACATTTCCAGAACTAAAGAGCATGTGATTTCCATTTGTAAGTTTCATCACATGACCAGAACAGTAGTCACCCCTTGTCTACTGTTTTGCCTTCCATAGTTTTAGTTACTCGTGGTCAACTGTGACTCAAAAGTATTAAATGGAAAATTCCAGAAATAATTAATAAATTTTAAATTGCGTGCCATTCTGAGTAGTGTAAGGAAATCTTGCACCATTCTGCTTTGTCTCACACTGGATATAAATTATTCCTTTGTCCAGCATATCCACACTGTATACACTACATGCCCATTAGTTACTTAGTAGCTGTCTCATTTATCTGGCTTAAAACAAAACATAGCATATACAGAATTTGGTACTATTCATCATTTCAAAAATCAGCTGGGAGCCTTGGAATGTATCCTCCTTGGATAAAGAGAAGCTACTGTACAATTGATTATTCTACACTCACACTCAGGAACATCCTCCTCCAATTTCAGAACACTATAGAAAAACAGAATATGCAACAGGCTTCCATTTGAAAAAGAAAATGTCCCATACAAAAGAATCAAGCATCAGAGTGACATCAGACTTCTCAACCACAACACTGGAAGCTAGAAGAAAATGGAAAAATGTCTTCAAAACTCAGAGGGAAAACCATTTCCAATATAAAATTCTGTGCTACCAAATTATCAATACATTTTGAGCATAGAATGAGTACATTTTCTGAGAACCAAGTTGTTAAATTTTTTACCTCCTGTATCATAAAGAATCCTGGCTGGAAGACAGAACAAACACAAACTGGGTAATGGAGGAGAATGTTAATAAAGACTCTACTTTCAAAAATCTGATCAAATCACAGAAAAAACATGGCAGTAGTGAAGTGAGGGATAGGAATCACAGGCCATTACTACCCCCTTGCCCAGAGAGGAATGAGCTTTCATTATAGATTCCTAGTTACACCTCATTATGGTCAGAGACTATGGTCTACATCAGCGGCCCCCAACCTTTTTGGCACAAGGGAACAGTTTGTAAAAGACAAATTTTCCATGGACCAGGAGGAGGAGGATGGTTTCAGGACGATTCAAGCACATTACATTTATTGTCCACTTTATTTCTATTATTATGACAGTGTAATATATAAGAAATAATTATACAACTCACCATAATATAGAATCACTGGGAGCCCAGAGCTTATTTTCCTGGAACTAGACAGTCTTTTCTGGGGATGATAGGAGACAGTGACAGATCATCAGGCATTAGATTCTTGTAAGGAGCGTGCAATCCAGATGCCTCGCAGGTGCAGTTCACAAAAGGGTTTGCACTCCTATGAGAATCTAACACAGCCTCTGATCTGGCAGGAGGTGAAGCTCAGATGGTAACATGAACAAGGGAAAGTGGCTGTAAATACAGATGAAGCTTAGCTCACTTACCCGCTGCTCACCTCCTGCTGTGAGATTTGTTCCTAACAGACAATGGACGGGTCTTGATCTGTGGTTTGGGGGTTGGGGACCCCTGGTCTATATGGTTTCAAGCCTCTAATATGTTTTTAACCTTATTTTACAGCACAGCAAAGCCGTCTTATGGTGAATATACATTTGAAAAACAATGTGTATTTTATATTTGGTGGGTAGATGTTCTATAAATGACTGTTATTTCCTTTTTGATTTTCTTACTTAGAACTTACTAGATAGCTCTTAGCAGAACTATCATACAGTGAGAGATACATATTGAAATTTGCAACTATCATTTTAGTTTTTTCTATTTCTCCTTTCAGTCTTGTCCATTTTTGAAGCTTTGTTATTAGGCACATATTCATTGAGGACTGTTATGTCTTTGTGCTGAATTGACCCTTTTATCACTGGAGTCCATGTTTCTGCTTAACTCTGGTACTATTTCTCATCCAGAAATCTACTTTACCTGATAGCAGTATAGCCCACTCTTGCTTTCTTTGGGGAAATCCTTGCATAATATGTTTCTTCTTTCCATCCTTTTACTTTTAACTCATCTGTGTCTTTATATTTAAAGTAAATTTCTTATAGGTAGCATGAGTTATGTGTTGTTTTTATATCCATTCTGATAATTACTGCTTTTCAGTAGGAGTGACTAAACCATGTTTTCCTAAAGGGCCAAATGGTAAATATTTTAGGCTTTTCAGGTCATCTGGTTTCTATTGCAACTACTCAACCGTTACAGAGTGTGAAAGCAGCCACAGACAGTATGCAAATGGATGGGACTGGCTGTGTTCCAATGAGGCTTTATTTACAGAAACAGGAGGTTGACCTGTGGGCCATACTTTGTGGAACCTTGATTAGATCATTTACCTTTATTGTGATTACTGATACGGCTAGTTTTAAATGCTATCTTGCTGTTCTGTTTGTCTGTGCCATCTATTCTTGGTTACATTTTTCTGCCTTCTTTTGAATTTTTTAAAATATATTTTATTATTCTCTTTTATTTCCTCCATTGGTTTGTTAGCTATACCTCTACTTTGTTTTCAGTAATTACTCTAGGGTTTCCAATAAGCATCATTATCTTATCACATTCTACCTTCAAATAACACACCACTTCATATGTAACATACGAGTTTCTTAACAGCATTCTTTAATTTTTCCTATTCCATCCTTTGTGCCATGTTGTCATGCATTTTTCTTCTACATTTATATACCTCCCAATGTATTTTTATTATTTTTGCTTTAAACAATTGTCTTTTAAATAGTTTTTTAAATGAGGAAAAAGGTTCTATAATATTTGTTACATATTTACTATTTCTAATACTTTTCATTCCTTTGGTGGATTTATTTAGGGAGGTAGTTAATTGATATCACTTCCCTTCAGCTGAAAAAATTTCTTTAACTTCCTGGTTTTGCTTTTGTCTTTTTTTTAGGGTAGAGGTCTACTAGCAAGTGTTCTCTCTGCTTTTGTTTGTCTGAAAATGTCTCTATTTTATTTTGATTTTGAGGAACATTTTCTTTACATATAAAATTCTGGGCTGACAGTTGTTCTCCTCTCCAGTTATTGTTGTTTTGAGACAGGGTCTTGCTCTGTCACCCAGACTGGAGTGCAGTGGCGTGATCACAGTTCACTGCAGCCTCAACTTCCTGGGCTCAAGCAATCCTCCCACCTTAGCCACCTGAGTAGCTGGGCTCACAGTCATGTGCCACTATGCCTGGCTGATTTTTATTTTATTTTTTGCAGAGATGGGGTGATATGGTTTGACTGTGCCCCCATCCAAATCTCATTTTGAATTGTAACTCCCATAATTCTCATGTGTTGTGGGAGGAACCCAGTGGGAGGTGATTGAATTATGGGGGTGGGTTCTTTCCTGCACTGTTCTCTTGGTATTGAATGAGTCTCATGAGATCTGATGGTTTTAAAAATAGGAGTTTCCCTGCACAAGCTCTCTTTTTGCCTGCTGCCATGCTTGTAAGACATGACTTGCTCCTTTTTGCCTACCGCCATGATTGTGAGGCCTCCCCAGCCATGTGGAACTGTAAGTCCATTAAACCTCTTTCTTCTGTAAATTGGCCAGTCTCAGGTAGGTCTTTATTAGCAGCATGAAAACAGACTAATACATGGGGTCTCGCCATGTTGCCCAGGCTGGTCTCAAACTCCTGGGCTCAAGCAATCCTCAACCTTCCAAAGTGCTGGGATTACAGCCGTGAGTCACCACAACCAGCTTCAAACTGTTAAAGATATTCCATTGCCTTCTGACTTGCCTTATGCATAATGGAAAACCAATGATTTTCTTATCTTTGTCCCCTGCATGTAATATGTCTGTTTTCTCTAGTTGTTTTTAAGATTTTCTATCACTCATTTTTAGCAATTTGGTTATGTGAGATATTTGTGTTTATCTTACTTGGTATTTGTTAACATTTTGTATCCCTGAGTTTATAATTTTCATTAAATTCAAAAACATTTCAGCCATTCTTTCTTCTAATACTCTTCTCCTTCAAGGATGCTAATGGCACATATGCTAGATGGCTGCTGCTGTCCCATTATCACCATGGCTCTTCATGTCTTCAGCCTTTCTCCCTCCCTGTGTTTTATTTTCAATAGTTTCCATTGTTACGTCTTCAAGTCCGCTGTTACTTTATTTTTTTAATGCTAATCTGTTAAGCTTATTGATTGGATATTTCTTTTCAGATACTCTATTTTTTATTTGGTGTTAGGCAAACTTTTGTATCTTTCGTTTCATTTTATTCATGGTTCTCTTTGAGTCCTTGATATAAAGAAACATATTTATAAGCAGTGATTTAATTTTCTTATCTGCTAATTCAATCAACTGTCATTTCTGTGTCTTTTCCCTGACTGATCTTTCTCGTGGTATGTGTCACATTTCCTGGCCTCTGCGCATGGAATCATTTTTTATTGAATACATGCACAGTGTATGTGCTGACAGCTGTTGTGAGTTCTCTGGTCCTGTCTTCTTAGTGTAAAATAATTTCAACAAGAGACACACAGCAAAGGAGAGGTAGCATAGACTAATTTATTGAAAAAGAAAAGGAATATTTTGAAAGCTAGGTGCAGAATGGACAGTTCACCCCGAGAGAGACTTCAGGGCTGTCTGCTCATAAGGATGAGACAGCAAAGACCGCGTGAGGAATGGTCCCTTTATGGGAATCGTCCATGGTTATTGACAAGCGGGTGGGAAGAGGTGTGTTGCTGGTAAGCGTGTTCTGGGTGATCCTCTCGGTGCACTTGCACAGTCACTGTACATGCTGTTCATACAACACATGTCTCCTTAGTATCTTAAATCTTCACCGGGTGATGTGTTTTTTATTATTATAATGAGCAAAGTGTCAGTCTAAGGACCAGTAAAGTCAAAATGTGCATTTTTCCTACAGGGGAAATTCCCTTCTGGAGACAGCTTTGTTTGAATGGGCTGGACTACACTGTGAATGCTGAGGCTTACAGTGTGGATTCTACAGTCACCAGAGTTGCCACACCCTTGCCTACCTATCCTGCCTCATACACAGCACTGTTGAGTGTCTAGACTATGCTTTCTTCCTTTAAAGAGTGTTGAATTTCTTTTGCCAACCAGTTAAGTTTATTCTGATGGGCTTAACCCTTTAAAGACTTGCTCTTAAACTTTGTTAGGGAAGTTCTGGAGTAGTCCTTATGGCAGGGCTCGTTTAGTTCCACTACCAAGGCATGACTACTCACCCAGTGTCTCTTTTGAATGTGCTGAGGATAAAGCAAGGTCTGTTCCCTTGGGCTAGTCAGAAGTCACGTCTCCCAGCCCCACGTGAGGTCTGTAACTGCCCTGCTCCTGGCAGTAGTTCTCTGCCTAGCCCTGTGGAATTTTACCTGTGCATACCCAGTTTAGCCTTCAGTCCAAGACTCAGTGGAATCCCTTTGCAGATTTCTGCTGCTCTTTTTCTGGGTAGCTCCTGCCTCCCAGGTATGAATTTGCATATGTTGTTTCAATTGCTGTCTCTTATAGCTGATATGTTTTGTTAGTTTTTCTTTTGGTTAATAGAATTTTGTTTTAAAGAAAAATTAAGTCACATTCAGAATAAATTTGCTTAAAAGAAATTTGTCGCTAGGTTTATCTTCTAGTTAAGCCGAACTGAGAAAGCAACAAAATTAGCAACTCAATGAAATAGCGGGCTCAAGAAAAACTTCCACTTTCAACTGAGTTAACAAAATAATCTGGTAATACAATGCTCCATTGAAATGCGATATTTTACGTTAACTTTTTAAATTTTTTCTGGTATCAAAAATAGTGCATTTGTAAACAAATTTTAGAAAATATGCAGCAGACTTCAGACCACTGGTGATCCCACAGTTAAGAGCCAAATCTTCTTCAAATCCTAGTGAGCTAATGACTGTCTTTTTTTGTAATCTAAACTAGTGCTGCCTAATAGAACTTTCCATGACAATGAAAATGTCTTCCATCTGTGCCCTCAAGCATAAGAACCACTAGCCATGAGTGGCTATAAAGTGTCTGAAATGTAGCTAGAACAAATAAGGAACTGAAGTTTTAATTGTGTTTAATGTTAATTAATTAGAATTCATGGTTTTTAACATGTTTCTCAGCTTTACTGAGGTAAAATCGACAAATCAAAATAGTATATATTTGAAGTAAATAACATGACAATTTGATTTTGTATGCATTGTGAAATGATTATCACAATCAAGTTTAACAAATCCATCACCTCACATCATTACCTTGTGTGTGTGTGCGTGGGGGTGTGTGTGTGTGAAAGAGAGAGAGAGAAGAACACTTAAGACTCTAGCTCTGTCACCCAGACTGGAGTGCAACGGTACAATCTCAGCTCACTACTACCTCTACCTCCCATATTCAAGTGATTCTCCTGCCTCAGCCTCCTGAGTAGCTGAGACTGCAGGTATGTGCCACCATGCCCAGTTAATTTCTTTATTTTTAGTAGAGACAGGGTTTCACCATGCTGGCCAGGTTGGTCTCAAACTCCTGACCTCAAGTGATCCACCCACCTTGGCCTCCCAAAATGCTGGGATTACAGACGTGAGCCACCGCGCCTGGCTACCATCAGCAAATTTCAAGTAAGCAGTACAGTATCATTAACTATGATCACCATATTGTACATTAGATTCCCAGACCTTCTTCACCTTATAACTGAAAGTTTGGACCCTTCCATCAGCATCTCCCCATTTTCCTCACCAGCCACTGCTCTACTCTCTGCTTTTACGAGTTCAACGTTTTTAGATTTTGCATATGAGTGAAATCATGTGGTATTTGTCTTTCTGTGTCTCACTTCCTTCACTTAGCATGATGTCCCTGGGTTCATTCATGTTGTTGCAAATGTCAGCATTTTCTTCTTTTTCATGACTGAATAATATTCCACTCTCTATATAAATATTTTATCCATTCATCTGTCAACTAATATAATTTTAATTTAGATGTTCACATGTTGCTAATGCCTGCCATATTGGACAGTACAGCTCTTGATGGATATCTTTATGATATTGAGAACTTAACATTGCTTGGGGAACATTTCCCCATATTATTAAGCATCTTGGGAAAACATAATTCAAATCCCTCTTTATTGAATTATATGAAAGTATTATGATTAATTTGAACATCACTGATTATGAGGCAATTAGATTTTTTCATTTTACCTCTTATAAATAAAATTATAGTAAACCACTTTGTAAGGAAATATTCCTTGGGATATGTCTTGAGAGAGAAGTTACTAAGTGAAAGGAAAAGAACTTCTTTAAGGCTCTGAACACATGCTGCTCTGTTGGTTTCCTGAGATGTTGAATCTATTCTACTCCCACCCGCAAGTATTCCAGAGAACCTGCCTCTCTGCACCCTTGTCAACATCAAGCATTACCCAATCCTCTAAAAAAAAAAAAATCTTTGCTTAATTGACAAGCAGAAATGAGATCAAGTAGTTTGAGTATTTTTGTCCTTGATTGGCGGTTGTGGTGTTCATGGACGTGGGCCTCCCAGATCCCCTGCTAAGGGAAGATTAGTCTGCAGTTGTGTGATGAGCAGACAGCACCTGCCACCTGCTTCAGAATCAGCCTCGGCTGCAGGCTGTTCCCTTCCAGGGTGGCCCATACCCAGTGACACATGAGCAGAAGCCTGTGGACCGGGCACGTGGGTCCAACTTGGACAGCTCTGATGGACAGCGCTCACTCAGGAGCTCCTGGCTGGGCTGCCTGAGGAACTGCTGGGTCTGCATCTCAAACGGACATCTCCATCTGCCCATCCCGCTTCCCCCCACCCCATTCCTTTCATAGATGTGGATCTCTGAGGAATGTCTAGCATCTCAAATCCATCTTAGCATCTGTTCCTGGAGAACCAAATTGCAATAGAAGTGATATTGGACTTTTAAAATTTACTTACCTTTTTCTATCATGTTTGTGTTGAGAAGGATTTTGAGGCCACTTTCAGGCAAGCAGGAAAGAATGTGGATATCAACTAATACATTTGAATCAAAAGATTTGAAACAATAGAAAATGTAATAAATGGCCAGGCACCCAGGTGGCTGTAATCCAAGTGCTTTGGGAGCCAAGGCAGGAGGATCACTTGAGCCCTGGAGTCCAGCCTGGCCAACATAGTGAAACCTTCTCTCTACAATAAGTACAAATAATAAAAATGGCCGGGCATGGTGGTACATGCCTGTAGTCCCAGCTACTCAAGAGGCTGAGGTGGGAAGATTACTTAAGCCCAGGAAGTTGAGACTGCAATGAGCTATGATCGTGCCACTGCACTCCAGTCTGGGTGACAGAGTGAGATCCTGTTTCAAAAAAAAAGAAGAAGGAGATAGATGCATTTGACTTAAAACTTTCTGCATATGAAAAACACCCTAGGCTGGGTACAGTGGCTCACACCTATAAGCCCAGCACTTTGAGAGGCCAAGGTGGGTAGATGACTTGATGTCAGAAGTTCGAGACCAGCCTGCCCAATATGGTGAAACCCTGTCTCTATTAAAAATACAAAAATTAGCCCGGCATGGTGGCACGAACCTGTAATTCCAGCTACTGGGGAGGCTGCGGCAGGAGAATGCTTGAAGCCAGGAGGCGGAGCCTTCAGTGAACCAAGACTATGCCACTGCACTCCAACCTGGGCAACAGAATGAGACTCTGTCTCAAAAGAAAAAGAAAAGTGGATAAAAAAATTTTAAGGCACAAACTGAAATGACAATAGACAAAAGTTTAATATTTACTTCTAAAGAGATCTTACACGTCAAACTAACCCAAATACAGAAAACATTGTACTAGCCTGTCTTATGTGCCTTTTTTTTTTCCTTAAGACAGAGTCTCACTCTGTTGGCCAGGCTGGAGTGCAGTGCTGTGAACACGGCTCACTGCAGCTTCCACCCCCTGGGCTCAAGTGATCCTCACACCTCAGACTCCCAAGTAGTAGGGACTAGAGGTGTTCACCATCACACCTGGCTAATTTTTTACTTTTTGTAGAGACTGGATCTTACTATGTTGCCCAGACTGGACTCAAACTCCTGGCCTCAAGTGATCCCCCTACCTTGGCCTCCCAAAGTGCTGGGATTACAGGTCTGAGCCCCCACACCTGGCCTGTGCCTATTTAGGACATAAAAACATTCGTGGCATCTCCTCTAAACACCTTTGCAAAAACCCTTCGGGATTGGGCTCTTTCTCTGAAACTTCAGGTAGTGCAAGATGAAGATGGTCTTAAAACAAAAACAAAGTTATTTTAACTATAAAGAAGCTTAACAAAAATGAGATTGTGGCTTTGCAGGGAAAATCATAGTTCTTCCAAACCTCCCATTCCAACAAGAGTGAGAAAAGGGAAGTAAGCTTGAGCTGGGGTCCCTCTCCAACAACAAAATCTCACCTAACCCTGATGTCTTCTCTCTTTTCCAGCCTTGATCACTGATGACCTCACAGATGCGATTATCTGTGCCAGGAAAATTGTTAAAGAGACACAAGGAATGAACTATTGGTAAGAGTCTTTCCTTGGGAGACTTTGGCTGCATGGGCAAAACCTAGTGTGTGTCTTCATCACAGCTACGGTGGAATTGACAACTCACCTCTGCAGAGTGGTCCAACCAATGGAAGGAGACCTTGTCTATATTCTCCTCCGACGGCGGGCGGGTGTGCAGTGAACACAGTAGTAGATAGAAGGGGAGAGGAGAGATGGGATTGAGTGAAGATAGTTTGCAATTGTTTTTCATATGAATGGATTCCAAACAATGGAGGAAGGCATTTTCTAAAGTGATTTGGAAAGGAGTCAATTGAGTCAATCAACAGAGAAAAAAAAACAAAAAAGCTTGAGTTTGCTTTAGACTTGGATGAGATTTGGAAGGTTACAGCAACATTTTGCAGGGAAAGAGGACGAGCAGCAGTGAGAGAAAAGTGAGCAGGTCTGTGACACGGCGACTCAAGAGAAGCCTCCCAGGACCGAGCCTGGGACCTTACGTTCCCTGTTGCTGTGTTCTAGTGAACATTGCTAGCCGGGCCACCCACTCAGAGAACCCACATTTTCAAAGATGTGGGTGTGTAATGAAATGACCCATCCTTACCAAAGTTGATTGCTTGTTGCTGAAGCTAACAATGGCTAGGGGAAAAGCAGGAGAGAAAAGTCTGAACTAGGCAAAAGGGCAGTGTCCTTGGATCTCAGAAGCAAATGAAACCCAACCCAGGGTTCCGCTGGTGATTCTGGTTAGTTTCTGTAGGCTTTGAACCTAAGACGATTTGGATTGTCATGCTTCTTTCTGCTGCTCCTGCTTCCCTCTGGTCCTCAGGCAAGGCTGGAGGAAACACTGCGAGGGCAGAGACCTGTCCGCGTGGAAAAAAGGCTGTGAGGTTTCCTAAGCTGGGACTGGACACAGGGTGCTTTGCAGCAACGCCCCAGGGTTTGCAGTGAACGTCCAAATGCCTGTGTCATCTCATCCCGTGTCCTCCCAATATTCCTTCTCAAACTTGGAGAGGGAAAACTAAGCTATATTTTTAAGAAAATAAATATTTCCACTTAACGTCTTCACCCAGACTCTGTTTCAATGACATCCTAGTAGCTTGGTGTTAAGACTTGAACAATCACCTCCACAATGCTCTAGCCATGGGAAAAACAAACTTCCCTTCTTCATTGTAGGGAGTCCTGGTTCCTGTGGCCCTGAAACATCTGCTCATTCAAAAATAAGACTCCCTCATCTTCAGGGCCATCCTCAGGAACAGGACGCATGCAGAAGGGTGAGGGTAAGAGCTAGGAGCACATGAGGGGGTGAGTCCCCTTAAGAGTACCCCAGAAGGAGCATCTATGCACACCCACAAGCTAGGTACCATGCATCTACCCACATGCACGCAAGAGACGCGGAGAGACAGGGCAACTGGGATTCACGGTTTAATGATTGAAATTCTCAAAAAGGTTCTCAGTTGTAATTTCCGTATTTTGTATTCTGCATTTTCCAAGTTTTTCCTGATGCATTTTGCTATAAATGAAAAACATCATCAGGCACAGCAGTTCACATGTCTAATCCTAGCACTTTGGGAGGCCAAGGTAGGTGGATCGCTTGAGGTCAGAGGTTCATGACCAGCCTGGCCAACATGGAGAAACCCTGTTTCTACTAAAAATACAAAACTTAGCCTGGCGTGGTGGTGCGCACCTGTAATCCCAGCTACTCTGGAGGCTGAGGTTGGGGGATCACTTGAACCTAGAAGGTAGAGGTGAACCAGTGAGTGGAGATGGTGCCACTGCCCTCCAGCCTGGGTGACAGAGCAAGATTCTCTCAAGAAAGGTGGAGGGAGGGGAGGGGAGGGGAAGAGAGGTCATTTTTTTTTTTCCAGAGGAAAAAATAAGACCCCAGCCAGGCTCAGTGGCTCATGCTTGTAATCTCAACAATTTGGGAGGCCAAGATAGGAGGACTGCTTAAGGCCAGGAGTTCAAGACAAGTCTGGGCAACATAGCAAGACCCTGTCTCTACAGCAGTTTTTAAAAAAATTGCAGCTTTTATGCAAAAATCCTGCTGGAAACTCTAATGGGTCCAAATAGATAAAATTGTAGCTCTTATGCCCAATATCCAGAGAGTTCCCCATGTTATTCCAACTTCTACTTAAATCAGGCTTGTCAAACCCACGGCCCATGGGCTGCATGTGGCCTAGGACGGCTTTGAATGTGGCCCAACACAAACTCATAAACTTTCTTAAAACATTATGAGATTTTTTTTGATTTTTCTTTTTAGTTCATCAGCTATCGTTAGTGTATTTAATGTGTGGCCCAAGACAATTCTCCTTCCAGTATGGCCCAGGGAAGCCAAAAGATTGGAAATCCCTGATTTAAATTAAACCTACCCAATTCAAAAAGCCATGCTGACATCCCCATGACAAAGTTGTTTTTAACCTTAGACATGCAGATGTTATTTGTATAGCCAGGAATTTGATGACTCTCTGATGGAAGTCTAGGTGACATGGCAGTGAGCCGATCATCTCAGACCCCAAAGGGATATTCCCAGGATGCCTTCTGCTCCACGCAGGGATGGCGCCACCTCCTGGCTCCCATGAGGGTGGCTCTGTGGCACCTGCTGGGTTTTCTCTTGCCCATTATCAATCCACATGCCTCTGTTCTGCTGGGGCAGAGCTGGTTGGAGCTCTAAATTTAGGTGAAAGTAGTAGGCTCGTGTTGAATGCAATTTGACCTAGAAAAGGCCCTTAACTGAGGTTTGTTGGAGAATTGGTTATGTCAACAAATAAGTTTCCCACTTAGAAGAAAGTCTCTACTGATCAGACTGATGGATACAGTGACGGCACCTAAATGGCCCTTCACTGTGCTCTTGTTGCCAACTCCCCAACCCTCACTAGTGGCTCCTTTCCAGCCCACTGGCTTCACTTGCATGCAAAGACTTTAAGAACTCCTGGGCCGAGTGCAGTGTCTCATGCCCGTAATCTCAGCACTTTGGGAGGCCAAGGCAGGCAGATCACCTGATGTCAGCAGTTCGAGACCAGTCTGACCAACATGGAGAAACCCCATCTCTACTAAAACACAAAATTAGCCAGACATGGTGGCACATGCCTGTAATCCCAGCTACTCGGCAGGCTGAGGCAAAGAATTGCTTGAATCTGGGAGGCGGAGGTTGTGATGAGCCAAGATCACGCCATTGCACTCCAGCCTGGGCAACAAGAGCAAAACTCCATCTCAACAACAACAAAAGAACCCCTAACTGCTACTTGCCTAAATAAATAAATAAACATGTAATATATTTCTAAACAGACATGTAATCCTGGGACAATCTGACAGGCATTACAAACCCTGGGGAAAAAAAGCTTTTGAACCCCATCTAAGAATTGAAAGATAGTTCTATAAGATACCTGAAGAAAATCTGAAGAATGTAGAATCCATTAAGCTGCACTAAATCAATAATGCATGCTTATAGAAGGCCATAAATATGCATTTTTCATTATTATTGTCCTGTTAGCCATCTGCCTTGCAGTCCTCATTCTTAGCCAAATTTCTGCTTCATTGAAACCAATGGCACCTATTTATGAGCTCAGTTGGCATGAACCTGGCACCAGCCATTCAAAGACTAGGGGAAAGATCTTTTTTTAAAACCAACTCCAAAAATAAGTGCTTTAAAATTCAAGGTGGAAGGATATTGGCTGCCCTATCATTAGACTCATCCATCTTTTTGCAAAACTGACAAAATTTCTAAGCATGCAATCCTGCTCTTCCCCTTCCCCCATGTTTGATTTATTTCTATAAAGAATAATTTAGGATGAAAAAATGCATTTTCCCAGATGATTTTCCATAATTAATGCCTTCAGCAATTCAAGAGAAAATGACTACTTCTATGCCTGAGTTATCTTTGTTTAACAAAAGCATATTTTAGAAAAACCCACACTCATATTCTTCTTTATAGCTTCCAAGACATTTAGAAGTAGATTTTCATTTTCACCTCGTGGTCACATTATCTGCTGGTTACCAGACACACTGAGCAGACCGTTGGGTATTAGCAGATCTCGATGGGTTTATGTGGGGACATGGTTTCCGTGGGGACTCAGCTCTGCCTGATTCCTGGGATACCCCTTGCTATCCGCAGCATCTGGCCCTTTGTATCCCAACTTGTTCCGTTGTTCCTCGATGCTTTCCGGTCTGGTCTGCAATTTTCCCTTGATGCCTTTTATACCCAGTATCTCATTTCCCCTCGGGTGTCCTTGCTCTTGGTTTTTCCCAGACTTGGAGGTTGTGCCACTCCCCTGCAGCCTATTCAAGCCTGGCCCTGCCAACATGAAGCTCCTGCTCCTCTAACCCCTAAAGCTCTTGCCTCTGAAATCATGGCTGGTATGTGCCGTAGGATTAGGTCACTGGGGATTGGTGTCCTCATCCAGCCTGTAAGCTCCCTGAGGCCTAGACCATGTCTTTCACTGCTATATTTCCACAGTCCCTGCTGCAGTGCTAAACACATAACAGTTAACATTCAAAAATATCAGGTATAGGCCAGGCACAGTGGCTCATGCCTGTAATCCTTTCACTATAGGAGGCCAAGGCAGGAGGATTACTTGAGCCTGGAGTTTGAGACTAGCATGAGCAACATAGTGAGACCCCATCTCTACAAAAAATACAAAAATTCACTGGGTGTGATGGTGTATGACTGTAGTTCCAGCTACTCAGGAGACTGAGGTGGGAGGATCGCTCGAGCCCAGGAGTTTGAGGCCGCAGTGAGCTGTGATGGAGCCACTGCACTCCAGCCTAGATGACTTAGTGAGGCCCTGTCTCTTAAAAAAATTAATTAATTAAAAAATTTGATGTTGATTTTTGGTACCACTGGACACATGTGGAATCATAGAAGGAATACAAATAAGATCTTGCATTTAGAACATTTTTGTTTTCAAATCAGCTTCATGTTTATTACTTCATATGCTCCTCCCAACAACTTTGGGATAGAGGGGATGTAACCTTCACTCCACACATGTCCCTGAGATACAGAAGGGGTAACTGTCGCCCAGGGGCCACGGTGCAACAGCAGAGAATCCAAGAGACCCCGACTGCACTGTGGGGATCTTCAGAACTCAGTGACGGAACACGTCCAAGTTCCTTTACAAACAGGGAGTGCCTGAGCACTCCCCCGTGCTCCACACAGACGCTTCCTTGAGTGTCTCAAATATGCCACAAACCCTAAGCCAGCCCCTGCAAGATCCGCAGGAGCAATTTAATCTCTTCAAGGGGAATTTAAAAAGTAAAGCCTTCATCAAGAGACCCAGAAAGAGTTTCTATGTGTCTCCAATACAGAAGGAAAATGCTCTGTATGTCTAAAACTGGAACTCTCAATAAACAGGAACTACATTTTCCAACTAGAAATACATCATGATTTTTGACTTAAAAAATTTAGGCCAGTTGCAGTGGCTCATGCCTATAATCCCAGCACTTTGGAAGAGCTAAGCCCAGCTCCTCCATGACTGGCTGTGTGAGCACAGACAAGACACTGAACTTCTCTGTTTCAGTTCCTGTAAAATGAGAATAGCAATATATGCCACGCATGGCCATGGTAAGGACTAGCAACCGTATTAGAAGCATGTTAATCACCAATGTCTATTACAAGCCTGCCACAAACCAGGCTTGTAATCATTGGTGATTAATTTAGCTGGGGATGGTGACACCCACCTGTAGTCCCAGCTACTTGGGAATCTGAGTAGGAGGATCAATCAAGCCTGGACGTTCAAGGCTGCAGTGAGCTGTAATGACACCACCACACTCCTGGGCACTGTCTCTTTAAAAAAAGTGATTATTATCCTATCTCTGCACTTTTCTTTGTCACGATTTTGTAATAGGTGATTTCTACAGAATAAACTACATTTTATGTGAAATAAATGCATGTTCAAAAAGTAAGGGGGCAGATCATGGCTGAAAGAAACTCGAACCTGAAATGGAGGCTAAGTTTATTTTCACAGGTCCCTACTGCTAAGATTTCCAAGCTACAGGGAAAAAGTTAAACTCGTCGCTAGCTTGTCCTGCCTGCTCAAGACCACACCCCCACTGGCAACGTAATTCTTGGTGAGGATGAAAAAACTACATCTATACTTGCCTTGAAAAGCATTCATGCAAAATAAAGCCCAGATTCATAAGTAATCTGGCTTTGGCATCACTTTTCAAAACAGTATCCTGTTACCAGCTAAAGCAAACAGAGCGGTTTCAACCCCAGGAACTGACAGGCAGTGCAAAAGGGCAGATTGAAAAAGATTAAATATTTGTGCAAAAGCCCATACCTCCGCCTTCACAAAGGGCTGCTCCGTCTGGCATAAAAGGGAAGGGAGGCAGGAACTGAGAAGAGGGCCTTATCTTTCCAGAGGAAGGACTGTTTGGGGCTGGAGGAGGTGGAGAAGGGGAGAGAAAATAGCAGAGGAGGGGAGACGTCAGACGGGTGCGTGTCTCCTGGTCACTGCCAGGCCAGGCCGCTGTCATCGGCTGAGACTGCACTTCTGACCCCTGCGGTGAAGCCAGGCAGTGTGGGCTCAGGGACAGATGGAAACAGGATGGATTGAGCTTTGAAGCTGCCAGCCTGTGATGGCAGAGAGGCCAGAAAGAAGCCTGCTCCAGAACCCACTCTCTCAGCAGCAGCACCTCATTAATTTGCAGGGGGAGGCGAGGAGGGCAGAGGAGGGGAGGGGCAGAAGAGGAGGGCAGGGGAGGGCGGGCTGGGACTGAGGCCTGGGACACGGGTCATGTGCACACTGCAGCCCAAAGGCCTGCCAGGGGCTGCCCAAGGAGGACTTTAGAGAAGGGAGATTTTGAGAAATTATAAAAAACAAATTAGTAGTTTTCAGCTCTGCTGACAGTCGATCAAAGCTAGTTTCTGCCTCTGAGACATTTTAGTGGCTGTTAGGAATTTAGAATTTAGAAAAGAAAAGAGGAAAGGAAAAAATCTACAATGGGGCAGTCCGTGCGGGTGGTGGGGAGAGTGCCGACGAGAGTCTTTAAGGAATTGGGGTTTTTCTGTGGACTTTGGGGCTCCTCGGGGGCCCTCCACAAAGACCAACATGGGGCTGGAGGCACAGGGAAAAACACCCCTGGGAGGCCTTTAAACACAGCTCAGGTTACCCACAATTCACAGAGACAACGGGAGGAATGGCCTGCAGTCCCTTGGGGCAGCCCAGGGACAGGGCTGGAACTGTGGTTCCAAACCCTGGCTGCACAATGCAATCATTAGGACACTCCAAAAAATGCAGTTGCCAGGCCTGGCTCACTTGAGTTAACTCAGGCTCCCTGAAGACAAGGTCCCAATGTGGATGTTTTTAACTCCACCATTAATTCTAATGCTCAGCCCAGGTCACGAACCTGCGTAAGACTTCATAGGACTCCGCTGAGCACAGGCTTCCCTTGGGCTACGGCACCGGGTCTTTGAACTGGGAGAAGAGCATCAAGGTCACCCACCTTCTGGTTACACAGTGAAGACTCAAGGAGTCCTTCCCTTCCATTGGCTGAGTCAATGCAGGGATCTCGGAAGTGGAGCCTTGTCATCAAAGCAGCCTGGGGACAACAGAGGACAGAACACACACAACACTCAGAAAGTATTTGAAGGCCAGGAATGGAGGCTCATGCCTGTAATCCCAACACTTTGGAAAGCTGAGGTGGGAGGATTTCTTGAGGCCAGGAGTTTGAGACCAGCCTGGGCAACACGGCAAGACCTCTCTACAAAAAACATTGGAAGAATTAACCAGGTGTGGTGACTCACACCTGTAGTCCCAGCTATTGAGGAGGCCGGGTCAAGAGGATCTTCTGAGCCCCAAAGTTCAAGGCTGCAGTGAGCCATAATAGAGCAAAAACTTGTCTCAAATAATAATAATAATAAAGCCCACCAAAACATAACCAAAAAACTCCAAATCTGTGAGTAACTGTGCCAGGCATTATGTTCTGCAAATGGTAAATATAACCAGTTTGTTGATTCTGCAGCTCTGGTTTTTCTCTGGAGGCAGGGTCAGGAGAACCAGCCATACCACAGTCTCAGGGCGAGGACTGTGAGAAACTCTCCTAGGTGTGAAATGAAAGAGGCACCAAAACACTCAGTCATCAGGATCGACAGGTGTTAATGCATGATCTATTTGCACCTTGCAATGCACTAAACTAATGCAAAAACTCCGTAATGAGCAAAATGTCAACATTTCAAAGATAGGACCAATATTACTGAGTTTTTTTCTTTTTCTTTTGCCCCAGGTTTGAATGTGGCTCTTCACAGTACATAAGTAATTTTCATTTTCTTTCGATTTTTTTTTTTTCAGAAGGAGTTTCGCTCTTGTCGCCCAGGCTGGAGTGCAATGCCATGGTCTCGGCTCACTGCAACCTCTGCCTCCCAGGTTCAAGCAACTCTCCTGCTTCAGCCTCCCCAGTAGCTGGGATTACAGATGCCTACCACCATGCCGGGCTAATGTTTGTATTTTTTTTTAGTAGAGACAGGGTTTCACCTTGTTGGCCAGGCTGGTCTCGAACTCCTGACCTCAGGTGATTCACCTGCCTCGGCCTCCCAAAGTGCTGAGATTACAGCACCTGAACTATTTTGAAATTTTGATATTTTCTTCATTATAGATTTTTGTATTAATTTTGATTTTTAAAAAATAATGCCTTCGAATATTATTTATCTTGATTACTGAGTTTTTGGACACTCCCTTAAATTATGTGCTAAGGCTTCACCCTCATCCCAGCCCTGGAAGTATTCTAATCAAGGTGGAGAGTAAAGCTAATTGACATTTCTGAGCAATAAGGGAGGGAGGAAGGGAGGGATGGCGGGAGGGAGGAAGGAGAGAGGGAGGGAGGGAGGGAAGGAGGGAAGGGAGGGAGGAAGGGAGGGAGGGGAAAAGAAAGAAAGAGAAAAAAGAGAGGAGGGAGGGAAAAAAGAGAAAAAGAAAAGAAGGAAAGGAAGGAAGGAAGGAGAGAAAGAAAAAGAGAGAAAGAAAGATCTTTCTGAGAAATAAAAGGCAGAGAAGTGGAGTGGGCTTGTCACACCGACATAGCCAGGAACAGCAGATAGTGAGCAGTAGTCTCATCTAGAAATGGTGAGTTGTGACGGTCTTCACCCCTGACTGCACAGGAGAACCGTCTAGGGAGGTTTTTAAAAATATTAATGTCCCGGTCCTCCCCTAAAAAGTCAAAACCTCTGAGCATGTGGCCCTCAGGCCACTGTCATTTCCCACCAAGGTCACGAACCCCAGGCTCCTTCCAGCTCCGATATTCTGGACTGCCTCTGTTCGTTCTGCGGCGGCTCTCGGAGGGATCAGTAAGGTCGCTTTTGTAAACTCCTTAAAGAAACCTTTGAGAACCTAAAAACAACAACAATACAGCCCCCTCTTTGGCAAAATGTTCATTTGGCAAACACAGAATTCAGTTTCAGGAATCCCACAGCCCGCTCCTCACCCTCAAGAAGCCACCAATTGGTTCTAAATTTAAAATTCCTGATCTATTTTAAATAGCATCCAAACAATCTTGATCCTTCATGTGTGACCCATGCTAAGTGCTGCATGAAGGAGTTTATCTGGACCTGTTCCGCTCTCTGGAAGCTAAGACACAGCCGCTGGGTGGACTGCAGTTATCTAGACCCGTTTCTCTCTCTGGAAGCTAAGACACAATCGCTGGGCGGACTGCGGTTCCCACTGCCACATCCTCAACTTCCTTTCGCAGTTTTCAGAGCACACGCCTCAGTCTAAGGGTCCTGGCCCTGACTGCAGTCAGACCTCAACTGAGAGCTTTTAAAAACTACTGCTGCCTGCAACCCACCCTCAGAGACCCTTATTTACTTAATCTGCAATGGACATGGACATGTTTTACTATTTATTTATTGAGACAAGCTCTTGCTCTGTCACACAGGCTGTGATGCGATCATATCTCACTGCAGCCTTGAACTCCAGGACTCAAGCCATCCTCCCGAGTAGACAGGACTACATACATGCCACTGCTCCTGGCTAACTTTTTTTTTTTTATATATAGATATGGGGTCTCTCTATGTTGCCCAGGCTGGTCGTGAACTCCTAAGCTCATGCGATCCTCCAACCTCAGCTTCCCAAAGTGCTGGGATTACAGATATGAGCCACTGTACGTAGCTGACATCAGCATATTTTAAAACCACCCTGTGCCTCTCACGGGCAGCCAGGGTGAGAGCCCCTGTCAGTCATGCTGTGGGAGACACGGAGGGCTGGCGCAGGACGAGGGCCTGCTGCACAGGTGAGCTGGCTTGAGAGGGCTTGCTGATCTAATCACTCCCAGCTGTAGGCTCAGCTAAATGGGTGGTTTTATAAGCTACTTAAAGTTTAATAATCCAAAATATAGAGTGCTTTTAGCACAGTGTAACAAGAAGAGTGCCGGCCAGGGAATGAAAAACCGAGGGTTCAGGTCCTGGTGGTGATAACGATTATGTGACCTTGGCTGAGACTCCCACTTCCCGGAGCCTGCCTCCTGCACCGGCAGTAAAATGCACAGCCTACTGGGCTTGGCAGACATCAGGTCAAATCCCATCTCTGCAGCGGAGCAACTAACTTACCCTGCCTTTGACCTTGTTTGATCGTCAAATACTATCACCTCATGGGGGTGTCATGAATACTGTAATGCCTAGCATAAATGAACAGCAGGTCCTCGGTAAGTTTTTGCTGTTATTACAATTCAGTTCAGCAAATGTCACAGAGCCATTGTGAGGATAAATGGAGTAATACATATATGCAGCCCCGAGTTAACTGTGAAGTATTGTACGGTGGTGTTACTGTTGTTGACCTTGTGACTTTCAGTAGGCTGAAGCCAGGACATGAGTTTGCAGATTCCACAGTTCCTGGGAACAAAACTCCTAGTATCTTACTGCCCCCAACTCATTTCAGAAAGCTCATTTGAAATCAGAATCTGAGGCAGGGTGCAGTGGCTCATGCCTGTAACCCCAGAACTTTGGGAGGCTGAGGTGGGCAGATCACTTGAGCCAAGGAGCTCTAGATCAGCCTGAGCAACTTAGTGAGACCCTATCTCTACAAAAAATCCAAAACAACAATTAGCCAGGTATGGTAGTGAGAGGCTGTATTCCCAGCTACTCGGGAGGCTGAGGTGGGAGGATCGCTTGAGCCTAGGAGGCAGGGGTTGCAGTGAGCCGAGATCATGCCGCTGTACTCCAGCCTGGGCAACAGAGTGAGACCTTGTCTCAAAACAATTTTTTTGAGAGAGAGTACTGGAATAGTCCCATCCCAGTCAGATTGGGTACCACAGTCCATTTGGCCAAGCAAGCAGTCTTGTAATGGTTGGTAGCTGCTTTCTCACATGAGGCTGAGTGAAAACCCAGCTCTTAGGGTCCGTACAAAGCCTAAATACAAGGGCAACAGCAGTGATTTGACTGAACTGGTTAAATTAGAAAAAAAAATCAGGTGAGCATGACCTCATTCTGGATATTTAAAATGCTCCCACAATGAGGCCTAGAAGAGCTTGTAGGCATCTGAACTACTTAGGAGGCATAGCTCAGAAACTACAGATATTTCCATTTCCTCTTTCATGTCTTTTCAACGAGTGCTGCTAAATGCACCCTGAAAAAACTCAACTCCCAAGATTCTGGCCTTCCAGTGAATAGGCAGTGTTGGGCCATGTGGTTCCCTGATCAGTTACAGAAGAACTTGTCCATTTCAGAAGCCAGATCGGAAATCGCTTTTATCAATGAAATTTTGCTACCTTTAACAGCTTGGCAGCATGCATTGCACTCACAAGTTCAGACATCCAAGTAGCAGCTTGCTACCTGCTTGAATAAAGAAAAGGAAAGAGGAAGACAGAAAAAAATCCACTGAGTTCTCAAAAGTACCCTGCAACACTGAATATAGAGTGTTGCGGCCGTGGTACAATGGTTTGTCAGGTGAAAAATCGAAATATTCTACACACAGCAGATTGATGGGCATTGGAGAGCGTAACAACTATTGACATAATAATGATAAATGTTCCTCTATGTTGGAAACACAGCTAAGGGCTTTTCATTCATTAACTGAATAGTCTTAACAATCCTATGAAACTAACCTTATTCCTATTTTACAAATGAGAAAATTAAAGCCAAGAGAGTTGAGTGAATTTGCTCATTTAGTTGATTAACTTAATTAACAAGGTTAGTTCATTAATTCAAGTAATTCAAGTTCAGGTTATTCAGATACTAAATCCCTCCTCTTGACCCTTGTACTATATGCAACCAGAATACACAGCCCAAAACACAGTTCACCCAGAACGTTAGCCTCCCATTTCCAAGAAAATATTAACAGTTGGAAAATGTGTCAGAAAGAACATGGAGGGGTATTTTTCTCTGTCTTTCTCTCTGGGACCCTTCCCTCTTTATACCAGACAGTAAGTAACAAAAATAACCAAAGGGCGAGCAATAGAAAGAAGGGACCAAGGAAGAAATCTGAATTGATCAAGAGACAATTGTACAAAGCATCTTCAACCAAATTCGGAGATTTTTCAGAAAGTTTACACACTTAGAGCGTCTACTCAGTTACGAAATATTTGTTAGCGAGTGTTCACGCTGAATGAAGGATGCACATTTTTTAACTGTGCTCCTGACTTTCCTACTTGCTGACTTGGTAATTTCAAAAGACCTAGTATAGCTATGGGATGTATTTCTCATGACCAAGTGGTTTCCTTAATTTTATCTTTTATCTTTTTTTTTTTTTTTTTTTTGAGACGGAGTCTTGGTTTGTTGCCCAGGCTGGAGTGCAGTGGCACGATCTCGGCTCATTGCAACCTCTGCCTCCTGGGTTCAAGCGATTCTCCTGCCTCAGCCTTCTGAGGAGCTGAGACTACAGGTGCCCACCACCACACCCGGCTAATTTTTGTGTTTTTAGTAGAGACGGGGTTTCACCATATTGACCAGGCTGGTCCCGAACTCCTGACCTTTTGATCCCCCCGCCTCGGCCTTCCAAAGTGCTGGGATTATAGGAGTGAGCCACAATGCCCGGCTCCTTAATTTAAAATAAATTTTAAATTAATACATCAACCATGTAATATTTTAAACCACTAGAAAAGCCTAAAACTGGAGTGTGAAATGGCAAAAGAGAGGGAAGGAGAGAAGAGACAGAGGTTCTAACTCAGCCTCCACGTAAGACGTCCAAAAAGAAATATTCTAGATGAGGCCAGGAGAAGCCATCTAAAGTGTCACTGAAGCTCGGAAACATTCCACAAAGAGCGAATCAATTGCATTTGTGTGCCCCGCCAAAAACGAAAAGCCCAGTGGGATTTCCTGATAGCCAAGCAGTGCGGCTCTATCCCTAGGACTCAGTGACTCTCTTTGCACTGAGGGTTACGTCCTGCATTTGACCAGCCAATCTGCATTTTCCCATGTGTTAATCATTTGACCCTTCTGGAAGTCTTGCTGCGTGTACTGAAATTGTCTGTTAACTCTCCTGTGGACTGCTGGGTTCGGTATTTAATCTTCAACAGGAATTTCAGAAGGTCAAAGTCCCCATCTGTGAGGAATACCATGCAAGTAATGAAACCAGGCAGGCAGGTTCACCCTCAAGGAGATGGAAGTCTTTTAGTGTGGCTGACAAAAGACCTTTAGACTGTGAGCATTTGGAGCCTGGGGTGGAGCGAACAGAGAAGAAAATTAGCTGAGGGAGAGAGATTCTTAAATCAATGGGAGAAAGCAAAACATGTGATATGTGGCGTTGCAAGCTACTGGGACGTTTGTTTTCTATTAACTGCACGAGTAATAGATTTGGTCATTGTTGATGTCGTGAGTGTAATCATTACGTTTAATGGGCACCCAGCGCAACGGCAGTAATAAACATGGAACAGAGCAAGTACGTGAAGGAAGTAAAGCTAGAACTTACCGGTGTAAGTTTATTTCTAGTTTATTTTTGGAAAAAAATAAGCCCAAATATTTGCAGGTCCCAGGCACTCCGAAGCCTGCAGTTTCCCACGCTTACCGAGAGCACCCCATGGCGTGTCAGCTTTCTCATTTCAAAGCATCGTAAAGCAAACATGAACCTCACAGTGAAATGGCCTCACTCTGATTTACACATCGTTATTTCTCTGACTGTTAATTTAGTCCAGTCATCCCCAAAGGCTCCTTCCAGAGGAAAGCTTCTTCGTATTCTTCCCCAGGAGACGGTCAAGGCTATCCATGGACAAGCAGGTTGAGACAGTACACTCCATGCTAAATCTGAGGGCATAGGAAATGTCCTTGTGCTTTCTCCTATTTCAGTTCTGTAACCTCCATTCCAATGCAGTCGTGTGAATAGTTTTCTTCTTTGGGCTCGTAATAGACAATGCCATTTATTAGCCACGCATATACTCAGCCCTCCCCTTATGGAAAGGCAACTGGAGAAAATGAGGTCTGTATCCAATGACCTGCTCCATGCCAGCATTTCTGTAATTGGGAGCTGGAACATCTGAGCTACA
This sequence comes from Aotus nancymaae, assembly GCF_030222135.1. NCBI lineage: Eukaryota > Metazoa > Chordata > Mammalia > Primates > Aotidae > Aotus > Aotus nancymaae. Next base: position 6,227,964 of record NW_026988492.1, on the reverse strand, counting down.
GGCAGTGAGATATTGCTGTAGTGACCACCAACATCAATGTTTGAAAAATTTATAAAATAACAATAGTAGCTACCTTTAAGAACTCAGTGTACCAGGCATCTTTCATACATTCGCTTTAATTCTCAGACCACTCACCCTACACATGCGGAATCTAAGGCTGTAGACCTTCGGGGGCTTGGAGAGAGCTTGCAGGTGGTAAGCGGCAGAACCAGAACTCACACGCACGTATCCTCTTGACTTTGAAGCCTGTTTCTCCCTGGACCTCAGGTATGGGAGACCATGCCCCACATCTATCCACTTCTTCACACCTCCCCACACTCTTCCTTTGCTTATTCTTCAGCTTAAGGAGCTGACGTAGTATCAAGAGAGGACCATCCCTGGGCGGAGCGGGGGGCGGTCAAGGGCTCATATCTGTAATCTCAACACTTTGGGAGGTTGAGGCAGGAGGATTGCTTAAGGCCAGGAGTTCAAGACCAGCCTGGCCAACATGATGAAACCCTTTTGTATTTTCTACAAAAATTCGGGAATTATGGCAGATGCCTGTAATCCTAACTGCTCTGGGAGCTGAGGCGGGAGAATCACTTGAACCTAGGAGGTGGAGGTGTAGTAAGCTGAGATCACACCATTGTGCTCCAGCCTGGGCGACAGAGCTGACTGTCTCAAAAAAGAAAAAAAAAAAAAAAGAGAGAGAACCATCCATAAAAATCTTCAAACAGTTGGTTAGCAGCTGTGAAACTTATGTCACTCCACCTTGACATGAGGTGGCTTGTCTGATGTCTAGCATCCGTACTGAAGGATAATTTGGAAGATGGATGCCCATCATATTTCTTCTGGAAGCAGTAGGACCCCAAATGTTGGCAACTGCCATTCCCCTGGCATGCTTTCCAAATGAGAAAGAGAAGATGCCTGGGATGGCTTCCCACGTTCCTGAGTGAGCTCCCATGTTCGCGGCCTGCTGCCTACCCAGATCATCACTGCAGCAGCTCACCTGCACCTTCCATCTGCCGCCCCAAACATCACCCAATTTTCATCTCTCCCACCTCCTCCCATTTTTGCAAGGTCAATTGGCTCTCATTCTGAACCAGTTTTGCCTGGCTGTGTAACCACCACTTGAGAGAAAGTTAATTTTATACTCAGTGCATTTACTTCTATTTGAAATAGATGTTAAGGGCACTCTGCTTTATAAATTCTCCCCAAGTGAAACAGAGCTCTCTATGAGGCCCCTGAAAACAACAGAGCATTCACACAATTCCTGTCCTAAAGACATTGTGTCTCCTCTTAGGTCAAGAGCCAATAAGCACATATTTGACCCTTAATCGTATGAACTGTATTCCTGGTGCTTTTCACAGCACACGGCATTGCGTAAGTGGTCAGCAAAGCTTGCTGATTTATGCGTTACATGTCTCTCTCTCTCTCTTGCACGTGCATGCATGCATGTGTACCTGTGTGTGTGTGTGTGTGTGTGTGTGTGTGTGTATGTGTAGAGAGAGAATGGGATTTGGCAGTGATGGCAGGTCACAGCAAGGGGGGCACCGAGAATGAGATAACTCCTATAATAGGTGTTGTTTACTATTCATTAGCAAGAGAAAACACAATTGCAAGAAAATCCCTTTATGATTATAGAGGAGAATGGAACTATGCATTCCAAAATTTTTTCCAACAAAACATTCAGACACAACTTACACTCACACTTTTCCCCTAGAAGCAGTAATTAGCAAACAGCTGTCAGAAGATTTGTTGACAACCTTTCTGATGTCAATGTCTTTCAAAAGACCCACTTCCATGCAATCCCTCCACCCACCGGCTGGCAGAGGTCAAAGGAGCATGGAGTACGCGTGTGTATCTATGCCTCTCTGTATTTTCCATCTTCTTCTTCTTTCTCTTTCTCCCTCTTCCTTCCCCACTTATTATCGTAGCATCCAGGTTTTGTCAATTAGCAAACACTCAAACACTACATATGTGCATCCTTACACAAATAATCCAATGAAGCAAAGAGGAAGTCCCGTATCTTCCTCTCTGTTACTGCTATGGGTTAATGGAATGAACACTGAATTTTGGAATCAGAGATTTGGACTCAAGTTCTAGGTTCATTCACTGCTAATTGTGTGATGCAAAGCTGTTTAATCTCTGCAGTTGACTCCTCTATAAAGTAAAGTACTTAACTCATGGAGTTACTCTTAGGGTTAAAGAAACAAATGTACATATGAACAAATGAATGTAGTACCTGATAATAAATGTGCAACATACACTTCATTCCTGTCTGGTGTTCCCTGTGGCAGAAGAGATAACACACCAAAACCTTAGCCTGTTCATCAGGAAAGCCAGACTTCAGATAAAGAACAAATGTAAGGCTTGTTTACAACACTGTTTCCAGCTTTTTTTTTTTTCAGTTATAGTTCCTACCTTTATCCTAATGGATGATACTAATTTTGGAGAGGGTGAAGATTTTTCTGAGAGAAGAAGACATTCAAAGCTGATCTCTCAACGAATGATGTCAATATTTCCTCCACCACTATTTATGCCTATTTGTAAATGTTATTTTAAAATAGCAATGGATTTTGCTGTTGACTGATGAGTGTCATGGAGAATTGATCTGGTGTTTCTTGTCATTCAAAGAGAATAAAAAGGAAACTTCCGCTTCCTTCTCACATCAAGGATGGCTAAGCCTTTGGGTTTGGAGTTCTGCGCTCAGTTGCCCACCTCTAGCCCCTTTGAGGTAGGGCAAGCTGGAAGGCCACAGAGAAAGAGGGACAAGGACCACTGTGGGGTCAGACTGAGAAAACCAAAGAAGTTGCTTTTAACACGTGGTGGAGACACATCATTACTCTGATGGGGGTGGTGGACTACACAGAGGCCGGAAGACCAAGGAGGGGTCTGATGCCACCAGCAGAGCTGCCACCTTGGAGAAAGCATTGAGGATCCCAGGCACAACTCTACTCATTAACCACAGACTCAATTTGGGTTTCACCAGTTTCTCCATTAATAACCTTTCTCTGTTCCAGGACCACACTGGATACCCCATCGCACTTAGTCATCCTGTCTCTTTAGTATCCTCTGATCTGTGACAGATTCTCAGTGTTTCCTTGTTTTTCAGGACTTTGACCCTTTTGAAGAGCACTGGCCAGATATTTTGGGGACTGTCATTCCATCTGAGTTTGCCTGATGTGTCCTCATGGCTGGGCTGTAGGAAAGGTTTGCCCCTTCTGACACACACAACCACATGGATGAAACTTGAGGATACTATGTTAAGTGAAATAAGACGGTCACAAAATGATAAATACTGAACGAGTTCACTTGTATGAGGTACCTAGAGTACGATTTCAAGCATCTACTCATACTGTCATAAATGGCTTTTGACTGTCATCTATACATGGAAGCGTTACCTCCTATAACCTACATTCCCACATCATCCAAAATTTCGGTGACTGATTACAGTACACATAACTATGGTAGACGTCAGCTCCAAAAGGTAGGAACTGGGACTTTTCCTTGCTATATCCCCGACCCTTAGCACCGTGTTTAAAAACTAATCATTAAATAAGTGAGTGAGGCCACCCTGCCTTAACCTAGCTTGCTGGGTATACAGCAGACTGGATGTGGAGGTCTTCAGTGGAAGGGCAACCAGCAGAGGCCCTGAAACCAACACAGATGACTCCCCAACCTGAGCTTAATCCACCTGGCCTCAGTTGCCATGTGCCACAAGCCAGTGTTTCTCAGCCTTTATCGCACAGGGAAAGGCCTGGCCAATGAACTCATGAGTTGCCTAACTGTTTTTGTTGTTGTTGTTGTTGTGTGTGTGTGTGTGTGTTTGTTTGTTTTGAGACAGAGTCTCCCTCTGTCACCCAGGCTGGAGTGCAATGACGCAATCTCGGCTCACTGCAAACTCCACCTCCCAGGTTTAAGCGATTCTCCTGCCTCAGCCTCCTGAGTAGGTGGAATTACAGGCACCCACCACCACGCCCAGCAAATTTTGTATTTTTAGTAGAAACAGGGTTTCATCATGTTGGCCAGGCTGGTCTCCAACTCCTGACTTCAGGTAATCTGCCAGCCTCGGCCTCCCAAAGTGCTGGGATTACAGGCATGAGCCACCACGCCCAGCTGCCTCACTGTTGAGAGCCCACACTTGCAGGGGTAGAGGTGGAGTGGCATTCTCAGCCTGCTAACCTGTAAGTACTCTCTCCTCTACCCTAGCCCTGAAATCACACTGCTGCGTGGAATGAGCATGACATTGTTTGGGGAAAACATTGCAGCTGTTTCCGCTGCGTGATTTTTAAGTGTATGCATACTTTCACTTGCAGGTCTTTCCTTGTAGCAAAACTCATAGCTGACAGGACTTGCCCAAGAATCATGACCCTGTGGTTGTAAAGCTCTATCTGGGCAATGGCTGCTGTGCTCTCAGCTTCTGAGATGAGGGTGACCAGGCACCTGGTCATTGGAAGGAAATCATGTCAGCTGCCAGTTTTGCTCTATGAAGGGTAAGACGCTTGTGTTGAGGAAACTCTGGCTCAATGGTTTCCTGGAACAGACTCCAGAGGAAAAGCCAGGAGAGGCAGCTACAGCAGACACAGTACATCCAGGTTAGGAAAACCAACCAGGCTGCACTAATATAGAGGGGCCAAGCAAACAGTCAGCCGACTCTAGGGAGGCTTGGACTAAACCCAAGTGCTCTGCAGCCGTCTCCGGGAGCCAGGGGATTGGGAGGTTCGGCAGTGGAGAGGATGGTGCTAACACCTTCAGAACTGGATTTAGATTCTGCTTAGAAAAATGGAACACCATCATCATTCTAAACCACAACTGGTGTGGGCCGGAAGTTAACCGTGTCCTGTAAAAGGAGAAAAGACAAACATCTCTGGGTCAAACATTTTAGTACATTGTGGAGGCCAAGTGTAGCAGTGAACGTCTTCGCGGATGTAATATTCATGCCTCACTGCTAGTCTATAGCTTCACAGCACAGTGGTCCTGCCTGCCCCAGACAGAAGTGACCGACAGTGACCCCAGCGCAGAGCCCCAGTCAATCGACACATGCTTATTGACTGTCTACAGCATGAGAAGAGTTTGAGACAGACCTAACTCTGGAAGTCTGCAATGACGGGCAGTATTGTCTAGGTCATGTCCTTGCCACCTAGGAAACCCCCTCCCTTCATCTCCAACTACTGAAATCCTACCTATCCTTCAAGGTCATGGCAAAGACAGTCTTCTCTGTGAAGCCACTTTTGATTCTATCCGCAGCACCATCATTATAAATATGATCCTTCCTCTCTTTGAACCTCTCAAGAATTTAGTTTCTACCTCTGTGATGACACTTACTGCAATCTGCTTCAGAGGAGCAAAGCAGATGGTGATATTAGCAGAGTATTTTCTTTCTTTCTTTCTTGTTTTTTTTGTTTTTGGAGTCTCGCTCCATTGCCCAAGCTGGAGTTCAGTGGCACAATCTTGGCTTACTGCAACCTCCACCTCCTTGGTACAAGCGATTCTCCTGCTTTAGCCTCCTGAATAACTGGGACTACAGGTGTATGCCACTGCAACCCAGCTAATTTTTGTATTTTTAGTAGAGACGAGTTTCACCATGTTGGCCAGGCTGGTCTCGAACTCCTAACCTCATGTGATCCACCTGCCTCAACCTCCCAAAATGCTGAGATTACAGACATGAACCACCGTGCCTGGCTTTTTTTTTTTTTTTTTTTTGAGACAGTCTCTTGCTCTGTTGCCCAGGCTGGAGTGCAGTGGCGTGATCATGGCTCACTGCAACCTCTGCCTCCTAGGCTTAAGCCATCCTCCCACCTCAGCCTCCTGAGCAGCTGGGACCACAGACACTTACTACCATGTCTGCCTAATTTTTGTATTTATTTTGTAGAGACAGGGTTTCACCGTGTTGCCCAGGCTGGTCTTGAACTCCTGGGCTCAAACAATACACCCACCTCAGCCTCCCAAAGTGCTGGGATTACAGGCATGAGCCATGGCACACGGCCTAGGAAAAGCATTTTAAAAAGAGTCAAACTTTCAACCAGGTTCTAAACTCGTTGAAAGCAAGATGATGCTTATCAGAGTTGCCCCTGCAATGCTTGGCATAGGGGCTAGCACAGAGCAGATATTTGTTAATAACTGAACAAGGATTAACAGATGAAGGTTAAGGATGATGAAGAAAATCATTCAAGTATAGTTCTTACCTCCTATCATGTATGGACGCCAGAAACACAGTCATATAAGAACCTCCAATGCTGAAATTAAAGTTTTACTGTTGTCAGAATATTTTCCTTATTTATATGGCAGGTTAAAATTACCAAGATGTCATATTTTCCAAGAATAACAAGCACTGGACCAAGAGTTGAGAGACCCAATCCTGGGTTTTGCCACTAACTAGTCACATGGCTCTGGACAAAACACAACCTCTAAGGACCCAAACTTCTATAATCTTAAGGACTCTAAGTCGTCTCTGTGGTTTTACAGCGTTGTAATTTTGTGAAAATATTTCATATGTATCACATCCTCTAACTTAAGATGACCCTCAGGTCTTTACAGAAAACCAGAAAAGCAAAGCCAGTTCTCTGCTCATGTTGACTGGGTACAGTGGCTCACACCTGTAATCCCAGTACTTTGGGAGGCCGAGATGGGTGGATCGCTTAAGGCCAGGAGTTTGAGACCAACATGTCGAAACGTCATCTCTATTAAAAATACAAAAATTAGCTAGGCATGGTGGTATATGTCTGTAGTCCCAGCTACTTGGGAAGTAGAGGCACAAGAATCACTGGAACTCAGGAGGCAGAGATTGCAGTGAGATGAGATCATGCCACAGCACTCCAGCATGGGCAACAGAGCAAGACTCTGTCTCAAAAGAAAAGAAAAGAAAAGAAAATTATTGTCCTCTGAGAGTTTTCTTATCAATTTTTTTATATTTCTTATTAGGATACCAAATCCTTACTGTGTGTATCAAAAAGAAATAACTTCCCACAAGTTAAAAAAAAGTAATAAATTTAAGATATATTTAGGATAATACTAGAAAAAATGTTAAAACAAATTACATTTCTTTAATAGTTTAATACCTTAACCTTTAGAAGAAAATAAAAATTCATGTCTACCTACACTGGGTCAACATTGTCCCCTATTCTTACCACTGTAAGAACAAATATTATAGTAGCATAATAATTATAAGTGGAATATATTCACTAGTGCAGTAGTTTTATGTTCATTGCAATTGTTCAAGCCATGAAATCATGCTTTTGCTTTATCGCATGTAATTTAACTTTGGTTCACATTCAGTGCTAATTAAACTTTAAGACTAACTGCATCATTTTCACTTTCAAATAAGTCTGTGGAAACTAATGACTTGAATATCACCTGAGTTTCAAAAATAAACAATTTCTGGCTTTAAAGTTACTCATCTGTATTTGGTGAGTATTGAGGAGGAAAGAAAGAGAAAAGGTATTACTCCAATTCTAGAAAACTATTAAATATCACCTGTACCATTTTTAAGGAAAGGCATGACCAGGGTATGATAGCTCATGCCTATAACCCTAGAGTTTTAGGAGGCAGAGGCAGGAGGATCGCTGGAGGCCAGGAGTTTGAGGCCAGCCTGGGCAACATAATGAGCCCCTGATTCTAAAATAAAAATAATAAATAAATAAAACATTTAAAATCAAACAAACAATAAGGAAAGGCATGATTTGAGAGCATGAAATTATGTTCGAGTAGGAAAAAGAAGAAAGGAAGGTTTCCTTCAAAACTAGTTTATCCATACCGAACACTGGGAAAGATGCTTCCTGTTCTTAAAGAGAATTATTCCCTTTGGTTGGCCAGTTTTGTGTGTGTTGGTGGTTGGAAGGCAGATTATGAACACAGTACATGGCATTTAAAATACTGTTATTGAAAAACATGATTCAGTATAAGTATAAATGCTGTCATTCAAGATTTATGCTCATGAAAATCTACTTATCACCCTATGCAGCTGTTAGCCTTTATTCCAGAGGTTGCAAGATTTGCAACTTCCCCAAGGTACTGTAGAACCTAAGATTGGCCTTTTGAGATATCTTTTCAGGCTTTTGTATTTCTGACAACCAGATGGCCCTGCCCAGAACAGTGACTCCTATGTGGTCCCCACCCAGAGTCAGACTTAGTGCACAAACACCATTTTCCACACCCCTATGATTATATCCCCAAGCAATCAGCAGCACCCATTCCCTAGCCCCCTGCCCACCAAACTATCCTTGAAAAATCCCAGTTTCAGGATGTTCCAAGAGGCTAAAATTGAGGAATAATAAAACTCTCCTCTCCAATTTACCCAGCTCTGCATGTAATAAACTCTTTCGCTATTGCAATTCTCATCTTGATAAATCGGCTCTATCTAAGCAGTGAGCAAGATGAACCCATTGGGCAGTTACAAAGATGCTTGGCATCTTTTATGATAACTTCCTGTAAGTTATGATAACTTGCATCTTCAGAAACATGGAGCATGTTTCTGAGAATTACAGCTTGATACCAAGTCAGGGTAGTGATCTCACTCTTCTGTGCTTATTTAAGTAGTTCTGCTTTAATACCAACTGCAGATGTCACTGAACATTCTCTGGAGTCTTCTTTTCAACCAATTTTCATCCCACTGAGATGAAGAGCAAACATGGGAATGATTGAGATAGGATGACTTTGTGACTATCTTGATAGAGAGGTTGTGACTATAAAGCTGTTGATGGTCTTGGGCCACACTACCGTCTTTGCATTTCCAAGGCTTTTCCCCACTTCCATTCTGTTTAGTAATCTTTGACCTAGTCACCAAGACTCTTTCTACAGCCTGGGTAGAAAAAGTCAAGGCATGGTGCCAAGGTTAATTTTCTTCTTTTTCCCTAGTGTTCAATTTCCCACTTAGCAATAACAGGCTCCACGCTGTCTTGCAGAAGTCAATGTCTCTGAGAAATTTGTTCTTAAGCTCAGAGTTAGCTGACTGCATTTCCTGGGGAGTTCCTTTCTTACCTTACAGAGCAAGGGATGTTCCCACCTTCCTTGGGTCCATGCTTACTCATAAAATCTTTCTGATCATTTATGAATAATTATGTTTAAACTTGACTTGAAAGAGGAAAGAGGTATGTGTATGTGTGTGTGTGTGTTTTTTTTCTCTTTCTTTTCAGTCCCACTTCCTGTGGTCTGAAAAATAACTGACAGTTCCTGACTGTTTGAATTTTATCTTTCCACTTTGGGAGCCACACAGCAGAATTATATTGCTTAGTAAAACAAATGGACTACAGAGGGTCCCTTATGTGCCGCCTCAAAACAGGAAGCTGGGGTGTGTGATGGGAATGGCTGGTTTTACATAATGAGGCACGCTGGGGGCTGCAAACACCGCCCTGTGGGTTAGAGGCTAGACCTCAGGAAGTAGAACCCATCAAGGCCTGATCTTTCCAACCCTGGAGTCTTTGTTTGGCTTGGAAAGCCACACCCTGGGACCCCACCGTCAGGCTCCTTTAGCAGGGTCCAGCCCCCACATCTGACATGGGTCTTAGCAGCAGAATTACTCTCTTCTTCATGCACCCTGAGAATTGGCAGGAACATGGAGAAGGTTTCCAAACACACCCCCCATTTGTTCGCTGTCCTGCATATCTCTAGAGCAAGGTTGCCTCCGGCCCCACGTAGGTGGGCCTGACCGCAGAAGGAAAGCTAGTGTCCTTTTATGAATACCGCTAAAGAAGGAAGAGAGCGTGTCCAAAGGATGCAGATGTGAGTAATCAGAGGACGAGAAAAAGCAGAAGGGCACTTGGCATTTCCCCTTCACCTCCACGATCCCTCCCTGTGCTGGATGCGGCCGCGACTTCCCTTTGTAACTTTGGCTCTGATGACTGGGAAGAGCCTTCCAAAAGGCCACAGGGAGGTCTACATTTGAAAAACCTATCATTTCCTCTACTGCTGAGAAGTGAGCCAGAGTGACCTAACCTCCGCTTCACCTTAGGTAATGAGGACTTGGCTTGCAGTGGTCTGAAAGGGTAATCTGCTGATTGGCCTCCCGAGAGTACTGTGCCGGCTCATTTATGAAGCTTTAAAACAATTGTAATTCTTTGGCAAAGGGCCTTCAGGGGCCACCCACGCCGGACATGAATCATTTGCATGTGTATCATTCGTTTCCCACCAACAATGCCACCCACGGGCTGCATGGAGGGCCCAGGGGCTTTCAGAGAAGGGAAGAAAACTTCAGCCGTGCAAAGAAGCCCTATTGAAGTCTAAGCCCCTGCCCTCCTCGGAGGGGTGCGTTCCTCAGGCCAAGAAGTCGGACTCTGACTTCCTTTGAAATTCCTTCTGGTGACCAACAAGGAATTAGTTAGACTAGTAGGTACCTGGTTGCCTAATCTCCCACCCCAGATTTCCGAACCAAAAAAACAAAAAACCTGGTGAGCAACAGAATGATTACAAAAGGTTCAAGAGTCCAGGTTTATAAACGCAATTTTCCCATCGAAGGCTATTAAGAGTCCAGCTTGATCATATGGCTGTGTCCATATTTTTATTTTTACTTTTAAAAGGGGTTCCATGTGCTCAAAAATGTTCAAAACTCTAGCCAGAAGTCACCAAGAGAAATCAGAAGTCCATTCTCCCTTAAGCAGCTTAAATAGTTTAGCAGTACTGGGGTGTCAACCACTCCACCAAGTCTCGGGTGCCCAAACCCTGTACCCAAGCAGAAATATATTACTTAATTTGTTCTGTTTTTTGTTTTGTTTTGTTTCGTTTTTTAGCAGGCAGGAAGACATTTTCAAATTCCAGAAATGCTGACGGACCTCCAGCGTTTCCATGTTCCTCCCCACCCAAAGAATGTCAAGATAAGCTTAATGTGATTATAACGAGACTTATATGCCCAACAAGCATAGTTTGGGAAAGAGATTTCTTTCAGTACTGGGAAATAAGCTTTAATCTGACAGGTTAAAAAAAACGTTCCTGTGAATTAATAATGCAAATAGCACTGTGCTTTCTGAGTGTGACTATGAAAGAATTTAATTACCTCCTATTGTGTCAAGCTGTGGATTAACTTCAATTTTCAGAAGATCCCAGGATGCCGGAGTCAGGGTTTGAACTCCTGAGAAAAGTAAATGGTAACCCCTAAACTACCACTGCGTAGGAATCCTATTGTCCCCGCTGCATAGCAACCAGTCCCAGTAGGAGGATATCCTGCTTCGGATAAAATGAAGTGTCCAGAAAGTGGAAACAGCTTTAACACCAGCTTGTGTAAAAACTATATGAATATTTAAAATGCTTAACATCTGATCAAATAACAGACTCCCGAAGATTAGCTCTAAACCTTAGGTAAGTAGTAGAGTGGTCAGTACATTTCATAATCACTTTCAGGCAGAACTCAATTAGGGATTCCAATTCATGCAATCAGCTGCCAGCTTCCCATTTAGGAACTCCATTCGGCCTGGGTGAGCTGACTATGAAGCCCTTGTTACTCCCTGGTGTCACACAGCGCCAGCTTATGTCTTAGGGGCAATGCTGGTGTGAGGACATGTGAGTAGAGCCCCACGAATCAGGATGTGGTGACAAGAACTGCACAGTGGGGCAGGGAACTAAAAGAGAAGGGTCCAGTGGGGGTGCATTATGGGCAATGTAGAAGGTAGCTGTGCACAAAGACACCAGAGTCTTCACCCTGGGCCACTGCAGAGAGCCCCCTAAACCCAGAAAAGAACTTGTTCCTAAATAAAATCAGATTTACAAGGAAATGAATCTTGGAGAGCATCTCCCCAGGGCCTTTGGCCTCCACCAGCTGGGACACTCACACTCCCAGAAGGAGGATGCCCACCTCCTCGGTGGGATTTCCCAAGGGCTCCTGCTAGGAGGTTATGGATTTGCCTGGATGACATTTCACAGCGGAAACCGTGGGATTGATTTTGAACATAATGGGGCTGTGTGTGATTCTTAAAGTGCCCGCCTCTAAATCATCTGCTCCTCAGATGGCCCCATGAGGTAGGGAAGCTCTAAGGCCTGTTTTCTCTATTTCAAGGAAATGAGCACATCATCACAGCCTCTTGGTAAATTGCACCCCCTCCCTTCCTATGGGGGAAGTAATACAGGAAAAAATGAAACTGGCAGATGTGGGAAGACTGGGAAAGATGCAACAACGAAACCAAACTTTGCAAAATATAAAGAAAGTGAGGGTGAGGACCCCTCCTCTGGGATCTCTGCGTGTCTGCCTCTGTCCCAGCACTGACCACAGTGACACTGCGTGTTTATGTGACCGTTCCTTCACAGAGCACATTTCCCAGAGGGTAGGGCCATGCCTTTCACAGCCTGTATTCCCAGTGCCCTACTCATGCCTGGACAAACACACAGCATGGGAGGTGCTCCCGAATGTGCAGATATTAACAAGGGAAAGATGCAGCGGGTTTAACTTAGAAGATTGTTAAAGAAGGTGCTGCATGTCTGCAGACAATGATTCAAGTTAGGATAAATGCAGAGGCAGAATTTCTGGGGGAAAGGCCTAGCAGACAAAGGGGATAGGATTCTAGAATGTTCCTTTGGTCTGGTCTACTCAACAATCTTTTCAAATGCAAACTATCATCTTAGCTTAGGATGGGCAAAAATCCACTCTCTTAGAGATGGGAGCTTGCAGCCACCTGTCACAGACTTAAAAAGGAAGTTGAGTCCCAGCTCGGTGGCTCACACCTGTAATCCCAGCACTTCGAGAGGCCAAGGCAGGCAGACCACTTGAGGTCAGGAGTTCAAGACCAGCCTGGCCAACATGGTGAAACCCCGTGTCTACTAAAAATGCAAAAATTAGCCAGGTGTGGTGGCACATGCTTGCAATCCCAGCCACTCAGGAGGCTGAGGCAGGAGAATCGCTTGAACCCCAGAGGTAGAAGTTGCAGTGAGCTGAGATGGCACCAGTGCATTCCAGCCTAGGCAACCAAGTGAGACTCTGTCTCAAAAAAAAAAAAAAGGAATTTGATAGGAAAGTTGAGGCTACAACCAAGCACCCTCCCTGAAATTGCTACTGTGGGCCAGGAGAATTCTCCCAAACACACACACACACGCACACACAAATATGTGCATATATATGTCCTTATGTATATTATATATAGTTTACATATTATATATGCACATATTTTATGTGTGTGTGTGTGTGTGTGTGTATCTATTTAACTTCAAAATTTGTCCTGTGAAAAGCCATCTTGCTTTCCTTTGAAAAACAGTTTGGAAGGAAATTTAATCTTGTAGATATTTTGTTTCTAAATGGGAAGCTGGACCACAATGCAAAAGAGATTATTTCTGATAATCAACTTTTGTTCTAGTATAGCTAAAATGCTAAGGAGAATTTTTATTGTATTTTCAGCAGAATAGCTTAAAATATGAGTCTCTCCTGAATTCCAACAATTTTATTGATATCAAGCTTGGTTCCCAATTTAACACTCCAGTTCTTAGATTGACCAAATGAGTTGTCTGTGTTCAGTCAGAAATGCTATAAGAGAGGAGAATTTTGAGAGGTTTCTGAGACAATTGTTAGGTAACCATTACAGACAGGCTTTAAACAAAGAAATAAGGTACCATATCCCACTTTTCCAATCACCCCCCCCATTGCTATCCTACCAACATTCCCTAAAGTATGTAACGTGATCGCTGTGACAGTTTGAAGAGTAAACCATCTGGGTCCCATTTCCATACAACTTTTACTGACGTTTATCATCTTCTCCTAGGCTCTTCTCAGGTGACATGAGCTCCTAGGGTTCTCTAGTAGAAAATTTTCTGTGAGAGCATCAATATCATCCTTCAATTCCTTCTTTGTTCCATGGCTCTTCCTCACAGCAATGCTTTTTCTTATTTACTCATTAGTCTAGACTAGTTTTCATTCATTCATTCATTCATTCATTCACTCACTCACTAGCTGTGATAGTTACTGAGTGACTATGACAGACAAGGCCCCTGCTTTCATAGAATTTACCTTCTAGCAGAGCAGAGCAATCCAGCAATAAACCAGAAATTAATTATCTAGAAGCTCTTTGGGGTTTACCACAGTGGGAAGAGAAAGTGATTTAATTGACCCCAGAAAAATATATATATCCCGTTAAGCATAACTGGTATATGATGTAGAGGAATGAGCAGGGCCCTGCTCTTGCTAGGAAGCCAAATGCCAGTCCTGCGGTGCCCTGCGAAGTCATTCCTGGTCTGCAGAGCAGCTCCGTGCTGATGGGTCTACTTCTGCTCCATTCTCAGGCCCACTAAATGACTTCTTTCCAGACAAGACTTGTTTATGTGTTGGAAATCTAATTCCATAAAATGAAAGCTGGGGAGTTCACCACAGGAAGTTTCAGGATGGAAACCCAGGAAGAGAAGGGTGGGCGCCCAGCCCCCGTCTGTTTGCAGCAGGATGTCTTTGCCAGCAGCCTTCACTTTCCTCGGCTTGGACCTTGGCCACATTGTTGATTTCACGAGGTCTCAGGCTCCACTGACAGCTGTTCGAAAGAGGGCCCGAGTGCTCATGGAATCACCACTTTACCATGTGATGATCTGCTTTAAGACAAGGTCTACACAGCAGTAGAACCAGGCAGTGGTGCCAGTAGAGCCAGGCAGGAGTTTAAGACCAGCCTGGCCAACATGGTGAAACCCCATCTCCACTAAAACACAAAAATTAGTCAGGTGTGGTGGTGGGCACTTGTAATCCCAGCTACTCTGGAGGCTGAGGCAGGAGAATCACTGGAACCCAGGAGGTAAAACTTGCAGAATTTCTGGGGGAAAGGCCTGGCAGACAAAGGAGATAGGATTCTAGAATGTTCCTTCAGTCTGGTCTACTCAACAATTTTTTCAAATGCAGACTACCATCATAGCTTAGGTAGCAAGCTTAGAACCGAGATCATGCCACTGCATTCCAGCCTGGGCAACAGAATGAGACTCTGTCTCAGAAAAAAAAAAATACACAAAAATATATGAACTCCTACAAGTTAATTTTTAATTGCTTTTATAAAAATGGTGTCTTACTGTGTTGCTCAGGCTGGTCTCAAACTCCTAGCCTCAACCAATCCTCCCCGCCCTGGCCTCCCAAAGTGCTGGAATTACCGGCATGTGCCATCATGCCTAGCCAGGTCAATTTAGCTCAGTATATACCCAAAGGAATATAGATCAATTGACACATGCACACATATGTTCATGGCAGCACTATTTACAATAGCAAAGTCATGGAATAAACCTAGATGCCCATCAGTGATAGACTGGATTTTAAAAAATGTGGTACATATACACCATGGAATACTATGCAGCCATAAAAAAGAATGAGATCATGTTGCAGGGACATGAATGGAGTTGGAAGCCATTATTCCCAGCAAATTAATGCAGGAACAGAAAACCAAACACTGCATGTTCTCACTTACAAGTGGGAGCTGATTGATGAGAACACATGGGCATGCGGTGAGGAACAACACACACTGAGCACCTGCAGAGGCAGGAAGGGAGAGCATCGGGAAGAATAACCAGTTGATGCAGGGCTTAATACCTGGATGATGGAATGATCTGTGCAGTAAACCACCATGGCACATGTTTACCTATGTAACAAACCTGTATATCCTGCACACGTACCCCCGAACTTGAAATAAAAGTTGAAAGGGCCAGAAGCTGCAGAGACAGCAGGGTGCCAGCCAGCAGGAGGCCATAGAAGGGCGAGTGACTCAGTCCAGAGCACACACAACATAGTATCCAGAGCCACCTGTGAAAACCAGCCAAGGCTCTTTAAGAAAGCTGCATTCCCGGGGCTCAAAGTCTATTGTGATTTGGATATTACAGGATAGCTAGGACATCATTTTTTATTAACAAGCTACCGTGCTATGCCCTAGGCATACCAATTACAGCAGCATCTTTGGGGCCATTAGTTCCATGGGGAAGCCTCACCAAGGCTGTTTTCACTGCACTGATAACTCTTCGGAATTACTGACATCTATTTTCATTTATTTATTATTTTATTTTTTTGGAGACAGGGTCTCACTCTGTGGCCCAAGTTAGAATTCAGTGGCACAATCATAGTTCACTGTAGCCTGCAACTCCTGGGCTCAAGCCATCCTCCTGTGTCAGCCTCCCTAGTAGCCAGGACTACAGGCCAGGGCCATTACAACTGGCTAATTTATTTATTTATTTATTTATTTGTTGAGACGGAGTCTTGCTCTGTCACCCAGGCTGGAGTGCAGTAGCACAAACTTGGCTCACTGTAACCTCCACCTCCCGTGTTCAAGAGATTCTCCTGCCTCAGCCTCCCCAGTAGCTTGGATTACAGGCACCTGCCACCATGTCTGACTAACTTTTGTATTTTTAGTACAGACAGGATTTCACCATATTGGCCAGGCTGGTCTCAAACTCTTGACCTCAGGTTATCCACCTGCCTCAGCCTCCCAAAGTGCTGGGATTACAGGTGTGAGCCACCATGCCTGGCCCAGTGCTTTTTTCATTTTTGTAGAGTCCGGGTCTTGCTATGTTTCCTAGGCTGGTCTCAAACTTCTGGCCTCAAGCAATCCTCCTGTGTCTGCTTCCCAAAGCTCTGGGATTTCAAGGATGAGCCACCATGTCCAGTCATTACTGGCTTTTAATCCAATGCCCCAGATCAAACAGATGGCAAATATGGGAGCTGAAACGTCATGGGAAATAAATGTTCAAGCTGATGTGGTCACCATAGGATGACACAAATTCACCATACGTAATAAGGTAAATGGTGTATAAAGATTCCACCATAGGTGAGTCCTGTCAGGTCAACGTCATGACTGTCAAATTAGTCATTCTCTAATTTAATTTCCATTTACAATTTTTTAGTCCTTTTTCACTGCCCTGCAAATCAACCAAAGTAAATATTTATACTTGCAGTCATGTACCACATAAGGGTGTTTAAGTCAATGAAGAACCATCTGTGTGACCACAGTAGTCCTGTAAGATTATTTGAAGCTGAAACACCACCTAGTGATGTTGTAGCCATTAAAACGTCATAGCGCAAGTACTTTATTTTATTCTATTTTATTTATTTATTTGAGACGGAGTCTCACTCTGTCACTAGGCTGGAATGCAGTGACGCGATCTCAGCTCACTGCAACCTCCACCTCCCGGGTTCAAGCAATTCTTCTCCCTCTGCCTCCCGAGTAGCTGGGACTACAGGCACGCGCCACCATGTGCAGCTAATTTTTGTATTTTTAGTAGAGACGGGGTTTCGCCAAGTTGACCAGGATGGTCTTGATCTCTTGACCTCGTGATCCATCCACCTTGACCTCCCTAAGTGCTGGGATTACAGGTGTGAGCCACCATACCCGGCCTACTTTATTTTCTAATAAATGTAGTGTAGCCTAAGTGTCCAGTGTTTAAAAGTCTACGGTCATGTACAGTAATGTCCTAAGACTTCACATGCATTCAATATTCACTCACCGACTGACCCACGGCACCTTCCAGCCCTGTGAGCTCCACGCATGGTAAGTGCCTGTTAACCAAAGATGACAGACTGAGGCCAGAGTCTCCAGCGGTAGGAGTTTACTGAGCCAGAGCCTGAGGGCACGCCCAGGAAAAACACTGTTGCAGAACATTTCTGAGGTTTTCAGGAGGCCTTGTGTTTACACATTTCTGAATGCCTGTGGGAAAGGGGCAGGTAGTGGTTAGGTGAATGGTTATATTCTTATGAGACTTTAGTTGGCACCCAGTAAGTCTACATTTTACATAAGATAAGGTAAAAGTTTGAAGAAAAGAGGGAGTGAAGGAAGAATGAATTATGCAGACATCTCAGGGTAGATGGAGGAATCATTCATTGATCTCATCTTTTTTTTTTTTTTTTTTTGAGACAGTTTTGCTCTTATAGCCCAGGTTGGAGTACAATGGTGCAATCTTGGCTCACTGCAACCTCCTCCTCCCAGGTTCAAACGATTCTCCTGCCTCAGCCTCCTGAGTAGCTGGGATTACAGGCATATGTCACCATGCCCAGCTAATTTTTTTGTTTGTTTGTTTTATTAGTAGAGACAGTGTTTCACCGTGTTGGCCAGGCTGGTCTTGAACTCCTGACCTCAGATGATCTGCCTGCCTTGGCCTCCCAAAGTGCTGGGATTATAAGCTTGAGCCACTGTGCTCGACCTGACCTCATCTTGTCTTTGTTCTGCACCTGGAAAGTGAAGCTTATGATGGACATGATCAGCTTGGAATCTAACAGACTAGACTGGAATCTAACAGTTTTAGGAGCTAGACTAAGATTATAGACCTAAAGTTACAATTCACAAGCCCTTGTTTATGGGAGGAGATACATCTTGAGAGGTTTTGAGTCCAGCAAAGAATTTACTTATGAATGATTTATAGGGGCAGCCATCCCAGATTCCTGAAGCCTTTTGCCTTTCCGTGGGGACATGGCTAATGTATAAAACCCTTTGGCACAAGGCTAAGAAGTAACCACTATTCATTGGGAAGAGGATGGCAATGGTGCTGTGTGACTCAGCCTCCAGGCTTAATTTTCTCTCATTGGCATAAGGAGTCTTGGGGTCCGAGATTTTTAATTTCCCTTTACGTTCACTCACCACTCACTCACTGACACACCCAGAACTGCTTCCGGTTCTGCAAGCTCATGGATGGTAAGTGCCCTCTACAGGTGGACCATGTTGTATCTTTTATACCTTATTTTTACTGTATCTTTTCTGTGTTAGAGATGGTTAGACAGATACTTACCATTGTGTTGCAATTGCCTACACTATTCAGTACAGTCACATGCTGTGCAGGTTTGTAGCCTAAAAGCAATAGGCTGTATACTACAGAGCCTGAGTGCATAGGAGGCTGTGCCATCTAGGTTTTTGTAGGTACATTGCAGGGTGTTTGCAAATGACAAAATCAGCTAACAATGAATTTTCTTCCCTTTAAGTGATACATGACCGTTGCTGGGAAATATGGAGTCTTTCTTGGGTCTGCCTTTAGAAAGCGTTCTTGGATCTCATGTAGGAAAGAGTTCAAGGAGAGTCGCAGAGAGCAGTGAGAAGAGATCGCTTACTGAAAGCTACTGGGATGCAGCGTAGGGCAACCTCAGAAAGCAAGCGGAGGCGCACCTCATCTGTGTTTTTCTTATGTAGGGATATTGTCTACGTAGAAGCTAAGCTAAGCTGTGTCTACGTGTAGGTAGGCAGACAGCCTGACAAATTTTGTTATTCTGTTGATTTAAAGAAAACTGTCTTTGACATTTTAGTGTGCGTGTACTCTAAAGCATCAAGGAATTATCTTGAAAATGTGTTGTTATGAGTATTGGGACATCTGGACTTTCCACTGTTGCAGGAGTGCATCCTTGTAGGTATTTTTAGGCTATTTCCTTTCAACTGTAAGCCTCTTAAGACTATAGGTGGTGAGTAACAGTGAATGTGCCATTAGTCTCAAGACGGAGCCGAACTTAAAATGGCATTAGCGTGGCTCTCCTAGACTTTGGCTTCCCTAACATGAGTGGAATAGAAATTACATTCCGTGAATAGTTTACGTTCTGCTTCTCTCCTCCAGCTCCTGTTACGATCACTTTGAAATTAGAAATTTGGTGAAATACTCCAAGGATATTGTCACCAAAGGGGATTGTGAAAATCAATGAAATAATCCATTCTTAATTTTAAAAGTTCTTGATACAGTATAATCCTGGACTTTAAAAATTTTTACAAAGTCTTAGAGATTCACATATAAGATCAAAAAAGTAAAGCACATTAACAAATCGGTGCATGTAATTGAAAATCAGTTTGATTCAGATGCTTTGTTGACTGTGGTTGAAAACTGTTTATGAGAGCAAGTTTGTACAAAGAAAATAAATCTTGCGTCTTTTTTTTCCTTCCAACAGGTCAAGCGTTTACAGACAAGAATAGAGAAAAAGGGAAACTCATCAAACAAATAATGACATAAGTAGAAAGGTCTGGCGCATCGATGTTATCATCAGATATGGCTTCATAGGAAGGAGCAGAGCACGTTGAAGTTGATGGCTACCACGGCCGCTGCAGAGCCCAGCTGCACCCTCAGGAAAGCTGCAAATCTCAGAACACCGAGTACACCGGCATCCTGTTCCCACGATCCTCATGGCTTAACTCTCTGTACGTTCTTGATCCAATTAGTTACCCTTTCATTTAACATCTCTTTTAAATCTTTCTCCATGCACATGTCCCTCTCCCAAAAGAAAGAAATTTCTAAAAATATGTAAACTGTTAGCAGCAGAACATCTTCTGCAAATGTCACATCCTTGTTCTTTTTTTTCTTTTTGGCAGGGGGCAGGGGTGGGATGGAGTCTCGCTCTGTCGCCCAGGCTGGAGCGCAGTGGCTTGATCTTGGCTCATTGCAACCTCCACCTCCTGGATTCAGGCGATTCACCTACCTCAGCCTCCTGAGTAGCTGGAATCTCAGGCATGTGCCACCACGCCCAGCTAATTTTTGTGTTTTCAGTTGAGATGGGGTTTCACCACATTGGCCAGGCTGATCTGGAACTCCTGACCTCAGGTGATCCACCCACCTTGGCCTTTCAAATTGCTAGGATTACAGGCGTGAGCCACTGCACCCAGCCCCTTGTTCTTATTTTATATTCTTTTCCTCTCCTGATCTTTTTTTGCCATTTCGCTTTTTGTGTATATCCTTTCCCCAGATGGCAAGCAAGAAAAAAAATCTCAATCCTGCCAATTGTGAATATTTATTAGCAGCTTTCATTAAAAGAAAGAAATACTAGAGGTGAGCTTAAAACTCTTAGCCGTTTTTCTTCTTCTTGGTGTTGATACCTACCTCCCACTTTCCGTTTCTAATTCGCAGTTAATATTATCTGTATGCCGCTTCAGATGGTGAGCCAGGTCATTGACACACCCTGGCCTCAGTGAGCTTATACTTATGTGTCCCTCAGCACAAACAATATGAAAAGACATATGATCAATCCAAGGGAGTTAAAAAAACAGATAAATATAACAAAGCCAAGGATAACGAGTCAGAATATTCTAAAAATTGGAGGACATTGTAAGAAATTATCTAGCAATACTCTTCCACTGAGAGATGAGCGACAAGAGGGAGAGGCTGTGCCTGGCTGCTGTGAGCTACCCTTGACCTTGGGAAAGCGCTTTAACAAATCACTTCAGTTTCGTGATCTGTAAAATGAAGCTAGTACTGACACCATGGGGCTGCTGTGTAAATGAATATGGTAATCCCTTTAAAGTACTTAGTAGTGCCTGGGACATAGTAAGCCCTCAATTACTATTAACTGTAATAAAAATATCATGATTCTTATGGTGCCCACATCACTGAGCATGTTGACAGTTAGCAAGTACTAGACGCTAAGGGTCTTCATTCTTAATCATGTGTTCTAGGAACAGGATAACTTTTCCTCTCATGAGTGGCTGGAGCAACGAGGGGTGCCCACATTGGATCTGTAGGACATTTGAGCTCAAGGCTGGAGCCAAATGATGCAGCATCTTTTCAGCCCTGTGGCTTTGGTATTTTGCTTCCACAAGCCTCAGTTTCCCCACTTTTGATGAAGGAAATGAGGGCATGCCTTATGAATGATGACGAGGCTTGAGATCACACATGGAAGTGGGAATGATCCGGGCATTGGAGGCATGATGAGGAGACAGAGAGGGTGAGCATCTCTCTCTTCCATAGGCGGCCAAGTCTGGGTTCTCTCATTTTCCCAGGAACCCCTGACATGCATCCATTTATTTTTTGGAAACTGTGTTTTGGATTGCTGCAAGTAAATATGCAGCTACTGTGTATGAGATGCACTGGCTCAGTTATGGAGAGGGAGCTACCAGAAAGAAAACGTGTCCAAGAGAACACTTCCCAGCGAAACCAGATCAGACCAAGGATTTACACCTCTTCTGAAAGAGCAAAAACATTTGCTTTGCACGTCACCCGAATGTTTGCAGCTTTGATGCCAAACCTAACGCGCTAAACCCGGGCAGGCGCGGCAGGCTCTGGAGCGGTTCTGTGGGCTGGGCAAGCTGAGGTTTAGGAACCTCTCGTCCGCAGAAGTCACGGCAGCTCCCCACTTTATGGAGGAAATTAGCTCAGAGAAATGCCAAGTGCGATAAAAAATGAAATAGATTGACATTCCAATAAAATAAGTTCTTCTACCCTCTGTGCACCCCCTGGGTCCCTGGAGTTGTATATATTCCAGAAATAGCATTACATTCACATTACAGCATATTCTTGGCTCAAAACTAACACATCAGGCCTCTGCCGCTCCCAAAGCTGCCAGGAGACAGCTCTGACTGGTGTCCAGCTCACTTCCATGCGACGTTATAGGTTATTATTACTGATGATGACAGATGATTACCAGGGGAGAGTGTTCACGGAATATGCAGATTGGAAACCCAAAGGAAAACCAACATATTAAAGGGACATAAAAGCCTTAGGGTTCAGGCAGCGGAATGTGACATTACCCCCTATTCGGCACAGGGGTGGAAGGCAGGGAGGGGGAACAGAAGAAGTTTTCACCAACCATTAGGAGGTCTGTGGGTTCCATCCCTTTTTAAGGCCAACTCACTCCCTGGCCCGGGAGTAATTGCTATGTGGTTCTACCCAGGTCTCCTGTGAGCTTTAAGGGTGAATGAGCTAATGTTGAGATTTGTAGATAAAAGCTGGCAAAGTACACAAGGCAGTCTCTGAGTTTCTGAAAGAAGAATTGTTAATGTTTGGGAAATTGCAGAAAGTCTCTTGACAAAACCAAGGATGTGGCTTTCTGTGCCCTGCCTGTGTTGCCCAGGGAAGAGGACATGTTCTTTCTCTCCTGTCCCTGTGATTCACTGGCCAGGGCGAAGTGGTAGAGGAAATATCGGGAACCACATAGCCAAACAACTTTGCCCTCTTCTGTTTCGTAGACAAAGTATTTGAGGTGACGCTCACAATCCAAGGAGATATCTCAGGATATAAGATTTATACCAATTTAAACCACAAGGCCAGAAAAAAGGGCGTTCAGGAAATTCCCTTGAACTGATGCTGGTAGTTAAAAGACAGGATTGAGAATCAGGAAAACATTTCTGATTTTCTGTGTGCTGGGACATTCTCGCTGATGTAAGACAACAAATTTTGCAGTAGATCTTTAATTTATGCCTCTCCCTGAAGCCCCCTCTTCATTCCCAGGGAGTTGAACCCCACTCCTTCCTCTTGTAAGTTGTCCTTTTGCATTATTTTACAAAAGTAAGACATGCTTACTTGGAAAGACTTAAGCAATACGATATAGGAAGTAAAATTCAAGATCTCCTGTGTTTTCATCTTATTCTCTAATCTTACTCCCTTGCTGTTAACCACAGCTAAATTATCACTTTAGCCAGTGCAATCAGAAACATAGGTATGTTTACGTGCACACCCAAAGTGGTAGGGTTTTTAAAAGCTATTAATGGAGCCACGCGTGGTGGCTCACGCCTGTAATCCCAGCAATTTGGGAGGCCGAGGCAGGTGGATCACGAGGTCAAGAGATCGAGACAATCCTGGTTAACATGGTGAAACCTCGTCTCTACTAAAAATACAAAAAAAAAAAAAAAAATTAGCTGGGCATGGTGGCGTGTGCCTGTAATCCCATCTACTCAGGAGGCTGAGGCAAGAGAATTGCCT
Organism: Aotus nancymaae; assembly: GCF_030222135.1. Classification (NCBI taxonomy): domain Eukaryota; kingdom Metazoa; phylum Chordata; class Mammalia; order Primates; family Aotidae; genus Aotus; species Aotus nancymaae. The sequence goes on along the minus strand of NW_026988492.1, from coordinate 6,204,474 downwards.
GAACCCAGGATGCAGAGGTTTCGGTGAGCCGAGATTGCGCCATTGCACTCCAGCCTGGGTAACAAGAGTGAAACTGGGTCTCCAAAAAAAAAACTATTACTGGGATCATACTATGGACATATTATTCTGTGACTTATTTCTTTCCCTTAATGGTATATAATAAACATCTTATCTTCTCGCTATTTCTCCTATTTCTTTAAAGTCCTGATCAAGCCCTACCCCTTCCATGAAAGTTTTTCTGCCAATTCCGACCTTCCTTCTCTTGAAACAAGAGATGTAATAGTATTGAGGCTATGGCATGCGTCTGGGCTCTTGCTGCACACTTTATGTCTACTGTCTTGGATCTTTCCAACAACCTTACAATGTTGGCATTACGATCCCCCTTCTGTGGAGGAAACTGAGGCTAAACAAAATTCCTTACCTTGCCCAGGGTCAGGTAGCTGTCATTCCACGGAAGAGCCAGACTTTGACCCAGACATTTCTGGCTCCCAAGCCCCTGTCCTCTCCATCATCCACACTGGGCTTTCATTCCTTAATTCCACCCACTCATTCACCAAATAGTTCCTGAGTTTCCACCATGTTACTCTGCTTTATCTGGGGACTAGAGATTCAGTGAGTAGCAAAGACTTTTTTTGACCTTCTGTTGCTCGCTTATTTCCTGCCTTATAATATGCCCGGCCTTACTGATAGACTGCAGTTTGCCTTTAGCACAGGTGTGACGGAGGGTTTCTATCGAACCAAGCTGAGACTTAGTAGGAACGCAAGACATTTTGCCTCACCATTAGAACAAAATGGCAGAAAAATTATTTTTCAAAAAGCCAACATGTTATTTTTATCTCACATGTTTAAAATCACAGAAAAAAGTAATGAATAACCCTCTTTTGAATCCTATTCAATCTTAATCATATCGTCTTCATCATTAGTCTGCTTGGGCTGCTGTAACAAAATACCATAGGCTGAGTGGGTTGAGCAACAGGCATTCATCTCTCACACTTCTGGAGGCTGCGAAGTCCCAGATCACAGTGGTGGCCGATTTGGTTCCTGATAAAGGCCCTCTTCCTGGTTTGTAGAGTTGCTTTCCTGCTGTGTGTTACATGGTGGAAAGAGAGAGTGAGCTCTCCCTCTTCCTCTTCTTATAAAGCCATTAGTCCTATCATGAGGGCTCCACCTTCATGCCCTCATCTAACCCTGCTTATCTGCCAAAGGCCTCCTCCCCAAATAGGCACATTGGGGTGGGCCTTCGACATATGGATTTTTGAAGAGAGACAACGTAGTCCATAACAATATTCTTCTCTTAACTAATTCTTAGTATAATGAATGTTTAGGGACTGGGCGAGGTGGCTCACACCTGTAATCCCAGCACTTTAGGAGATAAAGGTGGGAGGATCCCTTCAGCTCAGGAGTTGAAGACCAGCCTGTGCAACATAACAAGACTCTACTCTATAAGAAATCAAAAAATTAGCTGGATGTGGTGGTGCATGCCTGTACTCCCAGGTACTAGGGAGGCTAACGTTGGGGGATGGCTTGAGCCCAGGAGGTCAAGACTGCAGTGAGCCATGATTACACCATTGCACTCCAGCCTGGGTGACAGAGCAAGACCCTATTTCTAAAATACATATATATATATACACATATATGTGTGTGTGTGTGTGTGTATACATATATATTTACTATATACTAAAGTTTATGTATTTCATATATATGTATTTACTATAAATAGTAAATATATATAAAGTTATACATAATGAGTATAATAGTATATTACAGTATAGTATTATAGTACATATAACAAATATATAGTAAATATGTATATTACCAAAATATAGTAAATACATATGTATCTTTACTATCAAAAAGTCAAACGACATTGAGCTTTACATTCCCATCCTTCTAAGTATTTCTGTCTTTATCATTCATACATTTTTTTTTTTGAGACAAAGTCTCACTCCATCATCCAGGCTGGAGTGCAGTGGCACGATCTTGGCTCACTGCAACCTTCGCCTCCCAGGTTGAAGCAATTCTCCTGTCTCAGACTCCCAAGTAGCTGGGATTACAGGTGCGCGACACCATTCCCGGCTAATTTTGGTGGTTTTAGTAGTGATGGGGTTTTGCCATGTTGGACAGGCTGATCTCGAACTCCTGACCTTGTGATCTGCCTGCTTCGGTCTCCCAAAGTGCTGGGATTACAGGCGTGAGCCACTGCACCCAGCCATTTATGTATCTTTTTTTTTTTTTTTTGAGATGAAGTCTTGCTCTTTTCTGGAGTGCAATGGTGCGATCTCGGCTCACTGCAACTTCCACCTCCCAAGTTCAAGTGATTCTTCTGCCTCAGCCTCCTGAGTAGCTGAGATTACAGGTGCCTGCCACTACGCCTGGCTAATTTTTGTATTTTTAGTAGAGATGAGGTTTCACCATGTTGGCCAGGTTGGTCTCAAACTCCTGACCTCAGGTGATCCACCTGCCTTGGCTTCCCAAAGTGTTGGGATTACAGGCATGAGCCACCAAGATCTTTACCTGGTCAGGGAGCTAAGAGATAAAAACATTTTTGTATCTTCCCAGGAGCTCTTTCTGATGTAAATACTATGCCAGGACACAAGGTGCAGAGACACGTCCCCTCCATTCAGGCACCATGAGGGGCTATGGAAGCCTGCAGCTATAAGCACAGGAGGGATGGAGGAAGGCCCGGGGACTTCATTTAGAAAATGTAAATCAATCAAATGAGACACATTGAAATTATGTCTAAATATTGGCTCTGGAAATTGCATCTGTGGTGAGGGAAAATGGTGACAACTCCGAGGAAAGAAATACAAAATGTATGGTATAAACCTCTTTGAGTTGTGGGTGGTGAGCTGGGATGGAAATTCATAGGTTAGCCAATGTATGAGTGAAAGCATTCAAACATATGCTTTAAAATAATCTTTGAGCCTAAAAACTTAAAATTTGCACCCAAAGTTTTGTTTCACTGCCTCGCATTTTGACCAACCACCTATCAGAGTCCCCTTCACATATGTTATTTCATAATTGACCCTGTCATAAAGGAAAACTTTCACCAAAAATACCCATTTTTACTTTTTGAGGTTTTCTCTCTATATGGAGTTGTGGAAAAGTAGACTTTCTGACTAAAGCTGCCTGTCTTTATAGCTAAATATAAGAGCAAATCTAAACACAGAAGAAAATAATTATCCAGAGGTGGCCAGGGAAGCGTTCCTGGCTTGTGGTCATGTGGGCTCAGGAGGCAGGCAAGCTCTTTGCACAAAACCCAGACCTTACAGTATGAATGGCAGAGGTATCAAATCAGGGTCAATAATTCAACCGAAGAACCATCCCCAAAGGCCACCCAAAACTAAGTTCAGTGACTGAAACAGAAGCCCAGTAGGGGTGTGGCACTGTGCCCATAGCCAACATAAAAATAAACGAATGGGCCACTGTGGGCAGGTGTGAGGACATCCCCAAATATCCCCTAGGGACCAATCTCCCCACCCCCGGGTTCATCCCAGGTACAGAAGAGTGCTTTTCCCTAACCACCTTTGAAAGAAGAAATTTTGTTTCCAGAAACTGCTTTTCTTTCTTTCTCTTTTTTTTTAACTGAGACAAAGTCTCACTTTAGCCCAGGCTAAAGTGTAGTGGCATGTTTTGATCACGGCTCACTGCAGCCTCAACCTCCATGGGCTCAGGTGATCCTCCCACCTCAGCCCTCCCAGTAACTGGGACTACGGGGCCTGGCTAATTTTTGTATTTTTTGTACAGGCAGGGTTTCGCTAGTCTTGAAAATCTGGGCTCAAGCAACCCACTCGCTTCGGTCTTCCAACGTGCTGGGATTACAGGCGTGAGCCACTCTGCCTGGCCTCCAGAAAGTTCTCAATAAAAAGGAAATAAGCTACTTGCAGTGATGGACATGTAAGGTTTAAATGAGGCAACTGAGGCCAGTTACTGTAATAAAGAAATTTAATCGGCTCCTGGGCGAGGTTCTGCGGTCTGACAGGAAGGGCCGGTGAAGTCTGACTCCTCGTGGTCACGGGGGTTTTATAGGGAGTGTAAGCATTTTGATTGGTTGTGGGGAAGCAGGATGTGGGCGGGGGCAAGCTGCCATTGGCAGGTAGGCGGGATTTCCGGTGAGCGGGCTGCCCAAGGGGAGTGGGACCAGGATGGGGCAAAATGCTATTGGGCAGGTTTTGGCGGGGCTACTTTCAAATTTTGGTGGGGTTCTCCAAGGGCGGGCTAGGTGCTGAGTGCAGAGCCTAGTGTTGAGTGCAGATTTGAGTGCTGAGAGCAGAAGTGGGCGTGGGAGAGTTACGCGGCAGAGCTAGGTGCTGAGTGTAGGGCTTGGTGCTGGGCGTGGAGTGGTGACGTAGTTTCTAGGCGCAGAGAGGGGTGGGCGTGTCCAAGCTCCTGGCGAGGTGACCGGACTTACATTCCGAGCCTTTTGATGATATAGGACGCCGCTTCTTTCTGGCTATTTCCTGCTGAATGGGGCGGAGTGGAGGAGAAGGGTCAGTTGGCTGGTGCCTCTGTTGGGAGTAGGACATAGGGGTGAAGCAGCATCTGATTTACGGCCACCCTGGAAATTTCCCTCATGCGGGCCTGTAAAAACCTGAGGAAAAAGGGGGCTAGCATTAGCAGAAGACAAAGTACGACAATGGGAGTGATGATGGGGGTTAACCAGGTAAGTATGGGGGATTGCCACCAGTTGAGAGGCGAGACTGATGTATTTTGATTCTTGCAGAGATCTTCCTGGAGGCAATAGAGAGTGTTGATGTTTTCTTCTACCAGGCCGGTTTCACTGATACAGTAGCAGCACTGTTCCTGAAGAAACAGACAGATACCTCCCTTTTCTGCTGTTAGCAGGTTAAGGGCCCATCGGTTCTGGAGAGTTACTTGGGCCAGCAATATGATTTGTTGCTGGAGGGAGGCCAGGGAGGCAGCTGACGCTTCAATAGCCACACGGAGCTTGTCTTCTAGTTGAGCGGCTGAAGTGACACTGTATCCTAGGGCGCTGCTTCCTGTTCCAGCAGCTGCTAAAGAAGATGCTAAGGAGAGGCCAACTACCATTGGGAGGAAGACAGCTCGTTTGTTTCGGTGAGCAGGGGAAGGCGTAAGGAGAGATAGGAGCTCAGGTTGCCCGTATACCTCTAACTGCGGAACTAGAGTAACAGGCACGCAAGGGCAAGGGAAGGAGGCATTAATGGCTTCGGTTAAGGTTCTGTTACACCAGAAGTATCCTCCCGGAGGCGGGTAGAGGGAGGAGTTTACTCTTACTGTGGTGTTGCAGCAGGGGTTGGAACTGCTGGTTGTTCCATAGCAGAGAGAGAGAGATTTTGAGGGTGCCCTCCGAACAAGGGGATACCCGTTAGGGTGGTGCTAGGCCCCATAGGTGACTGTGACAGATTTAACCCGGACCGGAGGGGAACTGAGGCTAAGGGGGGTTTGTTGAGAGAGGCACATAAAAAACAGTGGGTGAGATTTATGGCTTTGGTTAGGTTCAACATGTTAGCTCCCAGCTGAATTAGAGTTAGCCAGGAGAAAGGTTGGGAAGTGCTGTTTGAGGGTTTGATTTGGTTAGTTAGGGTCGCTTCATTCTGTAGGATGGTATGGCCTACTGAGCTGAGTTGCTCCATTCCTTCAGGAACAACGCGGGTATAGGACCGGAATATTAGCCATGTCGCCTGGGGGTGTGAAAAGGTGTAGTCTACGTACAATTTGCCTTGTACTCCAGTGTTCCAGCGATCGTTCCAGGGGTCACGGATGTGGAGGAGCAGAGTTTCGTTGGAAAGGCGAGTTAGTACTTGGTTGCTGGTGGAGGACAGGGGCCTCGGTCTGTGGATTTTGTAAGAGTAATAGGGGCATCCTCCATATGTGGTGTTCCACCAATGACAGTAGTCGTGGGTTTGGTCATAGAGAAAGCATAGTCCGTGTAGGTAGGTGTGGCCTTCCTCCCATAGGACAGCACTTTTACCTGGCAAAATAGGAATAACTATAGCAGACTGGCAACCCTTGGGTTGCCAGTCTGCTTGGCCAATGTAGTGAGTTTTAGTGGTAGGGCCTTCCATCCAGGATTCCTGAAGGTAGAACCGCCAGACATAGTAGGGGTTGGCTTTAAGAAGGGACACCAGAAGGATGGTTAGGAGGAGAGTTTGATGGGTTAGGAGTTGACGGGCAGGGGCCACGGGTGAGGCGGAGGCGAGTGGGGCCCAGGGATTCAGATTTCCACTGATTGTTTTGAGGGGCCATCTTGAGGTGGGACACATGATACCACGGAGTGTGACCCAGAAGTTTGGTGGCTGTGGGGGTGGTTAGGATAACAATGTGGGGTCCTGACTGCCTGGGCTGCAGAGATCCTGGTTTGAGCTCCTGGAGGAGAACAATGTCACCTGGCTGGAGAGGTGCTGCTGGATGGGAGTCTCCAAGTCCTGGGACAACGGGGAGAGTGCGATCTGCGTGCTCCCTGAGTAAGTGGTGGAGGAGAGAGAGGTAGGGGAGGTAGGAGGCTAGGGGAGGGGGTTGCACCGGGAGGTTATGGGAGACCAGGAAAGGCTGGCTGTACAGCAATTCAAAGGGGCTGAGGCCTGTTGGCCCTGGTGGGGTGGCTCGGACCCGGGCTAGAGCAAGAGGCAGGAGTGTGGGCCAAGACAGTTTTACCTCAATGGCAAGTTTGGCCAAATGGTCTTTGAGGATGCCATGAGCCTGTTCAACTTTACCCGATGACTGAGGGTGGTAGGGGATGTGTAGTTTCCAGGAGATGTTGAGAGACTTGGCGACCGGCTGAACCACCTGAGCTGTAAATGCTGGACCGTTGTCTGATTGGATGGTTGCAGGTAAGCCGAAATGAGGGATGATTTCCTGAATCAAGAGGGAGGCCATCGTGTATGCGGTTTCCCTGGAGGTGGGAAAGGCTTCAATCCATCCAGAAAAGGTATCTACAAAGGTGAGTAGGTAGCAGAGTTTTTTGTGAGTGGGCATGTAAGTAAAATCAATTTGCCAATCCTGGGCCGGCAGGTTGCCACACATTTGGTGGGTAGGAAACTGTGGCCTTAAGCCTCCCTGAGACGAGACCTTAGAGCAAGTATGGCATGCCGTATATACCGCTCAATTGTCTGTTGTAGACCTGGTGAGAAGAAAAGGGGTTGCACAAAGCAGTGCGGCGCCTTGGGCCCTACATGTAAGGATTGGTGGATTTCAGCAATAATTTTTGGGGCCTGTTCCCGGGGAAGGGCGATCTTGTTGTTTAGGAAGATCCAGCCCTGATCAGACTCGGTTCCCCCTTTTAATATGAGGGCCTGTTTTTCTGATGGTGAGTAAACTGGCGGCGTGGTTGTGGTGAGGAAAAGGATTGGAGCAGGAGCTAGTCTGCTATTGGTTAAGGATTTTGCTGCCACATCTGCCCTTGCATTGCCCCGAGAGACGGCATCTTACTGGGCCTGGTGCCCTCGGCAGTGAATGACAGCGACCTCTTTGGGCAGTGACAGGGCCTGCAGGAGATTAGAGATTTGGGTTGCATTGATTATGGGGGACCCTTTTGTGGTAAGGAATCCCCGCTCTTTCCAAAGGGCAGAGTGGCAGTGGGTAATGAGAAAGGCATACTTTGAGTCTGTATAGATATTAGCTCACTTTCCCTGCGCTAGCGTGAGAGCCCGGGTTAAGGCAATGAGTTCTGCTTTTTGTGATGTGGTTCCATCAGGGAGGCGATGTGCCTCGAGGGTGGCTGAATCTGTGACTACAGCATAGGCTGCCTTTCGTTGCCCTTCGGCTGTCATTATTGAACTTCCATCCACATAGAAAGTAAGGTCTGGGTTAGGTAAGGGAAGGTCAGACAAGCGTTCTCAAGGTTTGGCAAATGCGTCTATTAGTTCAGGGCAGGAATGGGCTGGGAGGGGGAAAAGGGATGGAAGGGGCAGTAAGGTAGCCGGGTTGAGTGGAGAAGTGGGATGCAAGCTAACTGAAGGATTTTCAATAAAGAGCAGATGGAACTCCTATAGGTGAGAGGGTCCTAGGTGAGCGAGAGATTTGTGAGAGAGAAGGTCAGTGAGCCGATGGGGAGAAAACACTGAGATGGGCTAGCCCAAGGTAAGTTTTAGGGATTCCTTGATGAGTTCTGTTGCTGCTCCCAGAGCCCACAGGCAAGGCTGCCATCCCCTGACTGTGGGGTCGAGTTGTTTTGATAAGTAGGTTACTGGACGTACACGGGGCCCAGGGGTTGGGTTAAGACCCCAACCACAATTCCCTATTTTTCGTCAGAGAACAAGTGGAAGGGGCAGTTGAGATCTGGCCGTTGGAGTGGGGGTGCCGTGGACAAGGCAGTTTGTAGGGTTTTAAAAGCCTGTTTTACTACCCCAGGGTGGGAGAGGGGTCCCGTGGGTGTGTCTTTAGCAGCTGCATACTGAGGTTTAGCTAAAGAGGCAAAATTAGGTATCCAATGGCGGAAGAATCCTACAAACCCTAAAAAGGAGAGATTTTTGGTCAGCCATCTCTGGACGCTGTAGCGAAAGGAGTGCCTTTTGGCGATCTGTTGTCAGGCTTTTAGTTGTAGGGGTGAGGTGAATGCCCAAGTAGACTACTGAGGTGACTGACAACTGTGCCTTGGAGGGAGATACCCAGTACCCTTGAGATCCCAGAAAGTTAAGGAGAGTGGTGGTATGCTGTTAAGACCGGGAGAGGGAGGGGCTACAAAGTAACAGGTCGTCTACATACTGAAGGAGGAGACTGGGTTGGAGGAGGCAGGAGCTAAAGTCAGCTGCTAAGTCTTGTCCGAAAATATGGGGGCTGTCTCTGAATCCTTGGGGCAGGACCATCCAGGTGAGCTGTTGTGACAGGTTGGTGTCCGGATCAGTCCAGGTGAAGGCAAAGAGAAAGTAAGACTCAGGGTGTAGAGGAATGGTAAAGAAGGCATCCTTGAGGTCAAGAACTGTAAAATGAGAGGTAGTGGAGGGAATGTTGGATAGCAGGGTGTATGGGTTGGGGACTACCGGGTGGAGGGGTACCACCGCTCGTTAATAAGGCATAGGTCCTGAACTAGGCGGTAGTCGCCGGACAACTTTTGGACTGGCAAGATAGGAGTGTTGCAAGGGGAACTGGTGGGGTTAAGGAATCAGCGTGTGCTCAAGCTGCTGTAAGAATGCCATCACGCTCATCTGGAGTAAGGGTGGAGGACAGGATTACATAGGTGTCATGCCAGGTGAGGTCATATGCCTGGGTGAGGTAGCGAAATTCTTTGGTGTAAGCAGTAGGGTTGGTGGAGAATGACCCTAGGCGTTTTTCAATGGCTGATAGATTGGAGAGGGAGAAGGGAACCTGCACTTGGACAACACCCTCTGCTCCGGCCACCTCGTGGAGGGGACAAAGGAGAGAGGTTTCGTCATTAGGAGCACAGCGCGAGTGAGTATGAGCACTAACAGGAGAAGCCAGGTTGGGATCAGGAGGGGGAGGAGCTGGGGCGGGGTTGAGGTTCTGCATAGGGCAGAGGATTATTGGGTAGGGCGGGTGGAAAGGAGAGTTCCTTGAGCAAGTCGGGGTTGGAAAAGGAAGGGGAGGAGGGTGGAGGGGCTGAGGGTGAAGAGGAAGTTTCTTTGGCTAGGAGCACCTGGGCGGTGGTGCAAGAGGAGCAGAGGGTGGGGCAGGAACGAAGATACCAGAAAGCCTGCACATAGGGGACCTCTGACCATTTACTGTTTTTTTGTTTTTGCTTTTTTTTTGGCAAAAGTTGTTTAAGTCTGTCAGGACATTGAAGTCAAGTGTGCCCTCCAGAGGCCACTTAGACTGGTTGTCTAGAGGATACTGTGGCCAGGCCACAGTGGAGAGGAAGAGTAGCCTTCTCTTTTTTATGGAAAGACCCAGTTTGGGTAGATTTTGTACTAGGCATCCTAATGGCGACTTGGGGTCTAAGCGGGACTCCTGATTCCCCATAGTTGGCTTTTGTGAGGTAGTCGGAGGCGAGGAAGGGATATGAACAGATATTACACCTAACACGGGCAGAAGTGTTCCTTTCCTGGAGGGGGTGGCTGAGAGAACTTACAGGCTGCAATGATTATAATAAGGAAGAAGATAAAAAGAGACAGGGCTAGAGCTATCTGCCACATGGAAGTGAGACCTCGGTGGTAGAAGAAGAATAGGAGGAAAAAAGAGAACAGAGTTATTTCTAGGGGCCTGAATTCAGTAAAGGTTCCCTGCAGCCAGTGGTCTATTACCTACTGTAGAATATATGCTACTTTAAGGGAAGCAGGTCTAAACCACTGTACATCAGCTAGCAGGAGTTTAACAAAACTGGCAAATTTACAATAAAGACAGAACCACATATAGGATTGACGGACAAGGGATGGGTTCCCCCCAGTTGGGAGACCAGTCTGATGCCTTCCCAGCCACGTCCCCAAAGGGATGTTTCAGGGCGTCTTGGCTAAGGTATACCCGTATAATCCCTGGGCCTGGTCACCTCAGAACTTTCAGTCCAGAGGTGAATCACTGTTATGCCTTATGACGTCCCTGTGGAACCACAGGTTGAGGCCCACGCAAGCCCCGTAGCCATTAGGCTGTGAGACTACACATAAACTCACTCACTCACTCACGCCGGGGTTAGGAAGAGAAACTGAAGGTTCAGCTACTCTATTAAGCAGGAAACGGCCGCTATCTTGAAAGAGGGAGAGAGAGAGTTAGGAGCAGGAAACAGCTGCCATCTTGAGAGAGAGGGAGAGAGAGAAAGACAGAGAGTTAGAAGATAGGAGCAGAAACAGGAGCCAAGAATACAACAAGAAAATAAGAGAGGGGAAGAAGAGAGGAGACAGAAAAGAGAGAGAGAGAGAGGAGACAGGAGAGAAAGAGAGAGAGACAGAGAGTTAGAAGATAGGAGCAGAAACAGGAGCCGACAATACAGCCGAATCTGGATTTGCTGCTTAGAATTTACTTACTCAACTGCTTACTTGTGCCAAGGTTAGGAAGAGAAACTGAAAGTGCAGTTACTCAATTAACGGGAGTTTTTATGCCAACGGGCTGGTTTGAGATAAACGTTTTGGTGGCGTAAGCCGGGGGTTTGGTTCTGCTATGGGGCAGGGCCTGGATTTACAAACGGGGCTTCTGATTACCCACACCTCGGCCACTGCTGCGGAGATGGTCAGAAGAGCGGCTCAGCATCCTGGGCCATGCTACCGAACACTGGAGGATACGAGAGGGTTCAGGAAGGTGAGGATGTCTCCCTCAGAATCCTGACCCTGAGAAACCCCTTATGGGGAGAAGACAAGAGTGTAGGAACGTCTCCTTTACGCTCAGGTCCTCGAGATGAGGCCGGGGCCCCAGGCCCACGGCAAGAGACAAGAAGGAGTCCCCAACGTGGCTGCCATTACGAGCAGGGAGTCCATGAGGCAAGCAGCGGGAGGGGTTGTGGGCAGCAGAAGTCTTACCTTGCAGCAGAGCGTCTCCCTGGTCTGGCTTTGAGTGGGGGAGTCAGTTTCCCCCAGGAGGGGTCTTACAACTCCTCCCGGGTTTTGGCACCACTTGTAAGGTTTAAATGAGGCAACTGAGGCCAGTTATTGGAATAAAGAAATTTACTCGGCTCCTGGGCGAGGTTCTGCAGTCCAACGGGAGGGGCCCGAGAAGTCGCGCTTGACTCCTTGTGGTCACAGGGTTTTATAGGGAGTGTAGGTGTTTGATTGGTTGTGGGGAAGCAGGATGTGGATGGGGCAAGCTGCCATTGGCAGGTAGGCGGGATTTCTGGTGAGCGGGCTGCCCAGGGGAAGTGGGACCTGGACGGGGCAAAATGCTATTGGGCAGGTTTTGGCAGGACTACTTTCAAATTTTGGCGGGGTTCTCCAATGGCGGGCTAGGTGCTGAGTGCAGAGCCTAGTGTTGAGTGCAGATTTGAGTGCTGAGTGCAGAAGTGAGCGTGGGAGAGTTATGTGGTGGAGGTAGGTGCTGAGTGTAGGGCTTGGTGCTGGGCGTGGAGTGGTGATGTAGTTTCTAGGCGCGGAGATGGATGGGCGTGTCTGAGCTCCCGGCGAGGCGATCAGCCTTACAGGACACATTAAGCCATCATCCCAGTGTCCTCTTAATACAGATCATTCAATAAGTGGCCTCTGAAATTCTGCTTTTGGAAAGGCAGCACTGAAAAAGGTGCATTAGATGTAGATCAAACATTTAAAGCTCTGTTATCATGGAAATCAAATGAATGAACAAGATATGTTTAACTCTTCCATTGTCTTTCTGATGCTGTTTGTTCTGATAGGAGTTAAAATCTTGACTCTGGAGCCAGACATCACTACTAGCTGATGTCCTTGGGAAAGCAAAATAGGGATAATAAGAATATCTTATTCATGGAGTGGTTGCGGGAATTAAGTGAGATGATACATAGGAAGCAAGGATTAAGTGAGATGATACCTAGGGAGCTGTAACAGTGCCTGGAGGCAGCATGAGCTTTGTTTCTGTTGTTATTGTTAATACTGTTTCTATGTTTATATACTTTTTTCTTTTAGAAAAAGAAAACTTTAGATATTTTTTATAAAAGAAAAGTTTTTTTCTAAAAAAATATTTTTTTGGCCAGGCGCTGTGGCTCACGCTGTAGTATGTGATTACACTTTGGGAGGCCGAGGCGGGCAGATTACGAGGTCGGGAGGCTGAGACCAGCCTGGCCAACATGGTGAAACCCCGTCTCTACTAAAATACAAAGAATTAGCCGGGCGTGGTGGTGCGTGCCTGTAGTCCCAGCTATGTGGGAGGCTCAGGAAGGGGAATCGCTTGAACCTGGGAGGCAGAGAGGTTGCAGTGAGCTGAGATCACACCACTGCACTCCAGCCTGGTGACAGAGGGAGACTCCTTCTCAAAAAAAAAAAAATTTTTTTTCATATATATATATAGTATATATATTATATATAGTATATACACATAGTATACAGTATATACATTGTGTATATATTATATATAGTATATACATATAGTATATAATATATACATTGTATATATACACATTGTGTGTGTATATATAGAGAGTGTGTGTGTGTGTATGTATATTGCAGAGATGGGGTCTCACTATGTTGCCCAGGCAGGTCTTGAACCCCTGAGCTCAAGCAGTCCTCCTTCCCGGACCTCCCAAGGTGCTGGGATTACAGGCATGAGACACCGTGACTGGCCTAATACTGTATCTATAATGAATTTTTGCGACTCTAATGTCTCATACATTGTCTAGGAGCCCTATAAACTAACTACTCATGTTCTTTAAAGGATAAGCTAAAATACCAACAATGAAATAAAACAGTAGAATAAAAGTTCAAAGTTCTATGGCAGGCTGGCGAAGGTTTAGTGTTGGAAACAGTTGTGAGAAAGAGGAATGTTCCTCAACCTTCCAAAATTTTGTTTTCTAACCTGTAAAATGGGGAGAATAACGAGTGCTTCGTTTTGGAGATGAGATGAAATAATGTATGTAAAATTCGTAGGTTTGGCAGGTGCCATTACAGTGCAAATCTTTAACTGCAACATAATTTTTAATTAAAAGATGAGGGTAGCTGGGCACAGTGGCTCACGCCTATAATCCCAACACTTTGGGAGGCTAAGGCAGGTGGACGGCTTGAGTCCCGTAGTTCGAGACCACCTGGGCAACATGGCGAAACCAAATCTCTACAAAAAATATATATATAAAAAAAATGCCGGGCACGGTAGTGAGTGCCTGTAGTCCCAGCTATTCAGGAGGCTGAGGCTGGAGGATCGCTTGAGTCCAGGAGTTCTGGGCTGTAGTGCGCTATGCCTGGTGTCCACACTAAGTTCGGCATCAATATGGTGACCTCCCGGGAGCCGGGGACCACCAGGTTGCCTAAGGAGGGGTGAACCGGCCCAGGTCGGAAACGGAGCAGGTCAAAACTCCCGTGCTGATCAGTGATGGGATCGTGCCTGTGAATAGCCACTGCACTCCAGCCTGGGCAACATAGCGAGACTCCGTCTCTTAAAAAAAAAAAAAAAAAATTAGCCGGGCGGGGTGGCTCACACCTGGGGTTCCAGCTACTGGGAAGGCTGAGGTGCAAGGCCTGCTTGAGCCCGGGAGGCGGAGGATGCAGTGAGCCGGGATCGCGCCATTGCACTCCAGCCTGGGCAACAGATTGAGCATCCGTCTCAAAAAAAAGGGGGCACGCTGGCTGACTCAGGATATCCACTAGGTGGTGCTAGAAAACAATGCCCAACCGTGAAGCATTCATTTTCAAAGACCTGGCATTTTATTATTGTATTTGAGTGTGTCAGGGAACAGTTTCTTTCTTTAAAATTTTTTTTTATTTCAATAGTTTTTGGGGCACAAGTTGTGTTTTTTGTAGCATGAATTATATACTGGTGAACTCTAAGATTCTAGTGCACCGGCGTAGTGGACGTTGTACCTAATGCGTAGTTTTTTATCCCTAGCCCCTCCCCCTTCTGTGTCTCTAAGTCCATTATACCACACTTCATGCCTTTGCATACTCATAGCGTAGCTCTCACTTGTAAGTGAGATCCTGTGGATTTGGTTCTCCACTCCTGAGTCACTTCACTTAGAATAATGGCCTCCAGCTCCATCCAAGTTGCTACAAAAAGACATTATTTCCTCCCTTTTAATGGCTGAGTAGTATTCCATGGTGTACATACACCACATTTTCCTTACCCACTCACTGGTTGATGGGCACTTAGGGTGGTTCCACATCTTTGCAACTGTGAATTGTGCTGCTGTAGACATGCGTGTGCTGGTGTCCTTTTCATATAATGACTTCTAGGAAATGCGGTTTCAATGAACTCAACCCACATTCCTTGCAGCACTTTGGGACTTTTACCTACTCCAATAACTCTCAAACATGTCCACTCCTCTGCCTCCCAAGTAAGATGCCCCCTCAGCCAATAATTCCTTAGTGCCTGCTGTCTGCTAGGTGCTGGCTACACAAAGTTGAAGTCACAGTGCCTGGCCCGGTCATGAATTCCACTGTGAATGTGCTGAGTTTGAGGTTCCCATAGTACTTCCGGGTGGAGATGTCCAACAAGCTGTTGAATATTTAGATTTGAAGCTGAGAAGTGACATTCGGAATCAGGGAGACATCACACCTCATTTGTAATTGATGGTGAGGGTGAAAAGCATGGCCCAGGGCAGAGCATCAAGTGAGAGGGGCTGGGAACAGGCACAGAATCCTGCAGAACGCAGCATGCCAGTCAGGAGACAGGCTCGCGGAGGACAGAGGAGGGTTCTGAGAGCCGCGGGCAGAAGCTGGCAGGGTAGTGTCAAAGAAAGTGGGGGCTATGAAGGGACAAAGCAGGAGTGTCCCCTAGAAGACAGAAGAAAGCCCATTGGATTTGCAACAGGAAGAGGCACATTGAGAGTGGCCTGGGGACAGAGTGCTGTGAAGACAGCCCGACATCGGCTGCTTTTTAAAAAGTGTGGATGAGAAGAGGAGAGTCAGGGTAGTTACCAGAGGAGCACTGGAGGTGGGGGGAGTTGCTTTGGGGGCTATGTTGGTGTTTAGCTGTTATTTATCATTATTATTATTATTATTATTATTTTGAGAAGGAGTCTCGCTCAGTAGCCTAGGCTGGAGGGCAGTGGTGCCATCTCACCTCACTGCAGCCTCCGCCTCCTGGGTCCTGCTTCAAGCAATTCTCCAACCTCAGCCTCCCAAGTAGCTGGGATTATAGGCACAAGCCACCACACCCGGCTAATTTTTGTATTTTTTAGCAGTGAAGGGGTTTCACCATGTTGGACAGTCTGGTCTTGAACTCCTGACCTCATGACCTGCCTGCCTTGGCCTCCCAAAGTGCTGGGATTACAGGTGTGAGCCACCGGCCCTGGCCAGTGTTTATTGATTTACTTATTTGATGGCATTTTCAGATGGAGGGAAGGAGCCGGTAGGGAAGGACAGGTTGATGATTTGAAGACATGAGAAGGACTGACACCCCCATCCCACTGCTTTTGTCCTTGTCCTGAACAAGCTGTGCACCCTTGGATGATTTCCTGTCCCCTCTCATCCTCAGACACCTCACCTAGAAAAAGATGCAGAGTAAAATGGTGAATCCTGTATAAGATCTCTCCTAGCTCTAGGAAAATTCCATTTCCCAATTTCAATCTTTCAATTATCTAAATAGCAAAGGGAAGAATTACAAAGGTTAAGTATGTTTAAATAATTGTCTTTGAAATAAAAGCTAACGTTACAATATCTCACATCCCTAAATGCATGGGTGTGGTAAAATGCAACGCAACCCATTCAAAATAGTCACTGGAAGGTGTGTGGTTGGCGGTGTTAATGGCATGTCTCCCTCTGCTCGTGAATCTAGGGGCTGGCCCTGGAGATCCACCATCCGCATGTCACACCACAGCTGAGTCTCCAGATCCAGCCTGTCGATACTTCCATTCTCGAGCACTGGGTAATGTGGTCCTGGCATAGCTCTGTGCCAAACACGTGGTTAACACTTGGACTCATAAATCGTTTATAATCAGCCTTCCTGGCCAATTACAATAGAGAATTTGTAAGCAAGTGAAGATATTCAGGCATGCAGAAAATTAAATAAACAGTCTATACACATGTTGAAATACATCTTGCAAATTGCAGGAAACATATTCACATTACCTTTTATGAAGGCCCCGGCTGTGTTTAATAGGCCCTTTCTAATAAGGAATGCTTTGACTATGATCTTCCCAAGATATTATAGCACTCAACAGAAAGACACAATTTTTTATTCATGAATCTCATAGACTTGAGTTCAAGAAGGCCTTGGCAGGCTTGTTCTGTGCCCCAGCAATGGAAGGTGAGTGCTACCTCATTCATTTCCTTAATGCAAAGATGTCTTGATTGCTCTGCATCTAAAGAACGGCTACTTTAAGTCCCAGGGGCACTTAATAAACATCTTTGGATTGAGTGACAGGGACGAGCAGAGAGCAAACTCCATTTCCCTCCCGCGATCTAACAAGGAGCCCCGCCAGTTCCTCCAGGCGCATCTTGGGCTTGGTAGCACGCAGAGGCCAGTCTATGAGGGAGGCCAGACCTCCAAAAGAAGAGGCTCCAAAAAGACAAGACCTGGTGACCCTGTTCCTCCATCTCAGACGTCATTAACATCTTCATTCTTGGGACAATGATCAAGTTTCTTGATGAGTATTGATAATTACATACTTTAAAGATTACTCAGACCGCCTGCTCTCTTTTCTCTTCTCTCTCCCTCTCTCAACCTCTCTCTACCTTTTGGTGCAGAAAGAGAATGAGCAAAAATCAAACCAGTCACGTGGGCTCCGAGGAGAGCCTTTCAGGCTTAGAGGTGTGCCGCCCAGAGGGTCGGGAGGTTTGGCTGGAAAGACAGGTGGGTTGTTGCTGTGTTTCTGTCTCTTCTGTTCCCCTTGCCCCTCATTACTGATGAACTGGGGGACTGGCTGAGAAGAGAGGGGCTTCCTGCATCCGTGCTCTCTGGGGGCTGCCTTCTGCCTGCGTTTCTGGGCCCGTGCTCTGCCAACAATGTGCGGCTGCATTCAATTTGTTCAAACACTCACTGATTTTAATTAACTGATTTCTGTTCCAAGAACCAACATCAAATACTCCTGTGATCTTTCATGGTGAAGCAGAAACCCCTGGGTGAGGGGACAGGAAATCGCTCCTCCCCCAGCCCCTGCTGCTTACGCTGAGCTGGGGCCAGAAACACCCCATAAACCCTCGGGCAGCCATTTATTAGAAAGAATGTCATTGAAATGGAAGTTGCCAGGGCACAGTGGCCTCCAGCTGAGAGCCCAGACTCCTGGGAGGAGGGAGGGTAAGGGAGCTCCGGCTCCCGCTACTCAACGTTACCTTCGCTCCCACTGCGCAGATAAAGCACCACAAGGGGTTAGCGACTCCTTTATTTAAAGGCTGATTCAGGTGAGGTTTCTTTTTAACTCCATTGAATAAACATTGCAAAAATGTTGGGGTCAGGAGAGTAAAATCAGAAGCTGAAACAAAATGACTTAATTGCTTTGCCATATACAGGCATATTTAGAAATGAGAGGTGCAACAGGAAAGATTGCATCACTGAGGTTTTAAATCCTTGGTTACTGCAAGCAAACACAGCCCCAAACCTCGATCCACATTCTGTCCAAGTTGGAATAAAGGTAAGGTTGGCTTTATTACAAGTGGTAGAGGTATGGGCTTAATGGGGTGGGCAGCTTCTGAATTCTTTTTTGCCTGATGTCGTTTTAAAGAGGTGGATAGCTGGGCATTCCAAACCCAAGGATAGGGATTCAGATTAAACCCAGTGCATGGTTTGGTTTTTAAGCCATGCTGGAGGTGCTGTTACCTAATGACCCAGCCTCTGCTCTCTGCAAATAAGCCTCATCTTTCTGATTAAATTAACAGACATAAGCTTTTCCTCCTCTCCAGGGCCTGTCACCATGGGTACACATGGAATGTGGAATTGCTCTTCAACTTCCAGTGGCTTTGGGGGGCCCAGCGCCCTCCGGCCCCTCCGAGGTGCCAAGCCCGGCCCCGCTTCCTCTTACCTGCGTGACCTCAGGCAGGTTAGTTTCTGTGAACTTCTGATCTGTTATTTCTAAAGTTAAATGAATAGTAATAATAATAATACCTACTGTATTTGTTTCTATGGCTGCCTAGCAAATGACCCAAAACTTAGCAGTTTCAAACAACAAACACGTGCACCCTCACACAGTTTCTGCAGGGCAGGAAC
Organism: Aotus nancymaae; assembly: GCF_030222135.1. NCBI lineage: Eukaryota > Metazoa > Chordata > Mammalia > Primates > Aotidae > Aotus > Aotus nancymaae. The sequence continues at coordinate 6,185,862 of NW_026988492.1, read as the reverse complement.
CCGGAAGCAGCTTTGCTCCAGCCCAGGACCTCCAGGAGGCAGCGGTCAAGGGGCAGGCTGAGTCCAGAGTCATTTGAAGGAGTAACTGGAGCCGAGGACCTGCTTACACGATGGTGCATTCACAGGACTGCAGACAGGGAGCCCCCGATCCTCACCTCCCGGGCTTCTCCACAGCTCACTCGAATGTCCTCATGGTGTGAAAACTGGCTTCATTCCCCCAGAGTGAGTGATCTCAGAGAGAGCAAGGGGTGAGGCCACAGTAGCTTTTGTAGCATAGCCTGGGCGGCGACAAACCCTCACTTCTGTGTTCTCACAGCCACACAGACCAAACCTGGGGACTGTGGGAGAGGCCCATGCGATGCTGCTGACCACCTCTCCCTTGAGGGGTGTTAGGGAGATGAGTGTGTGTCCCTGTGAAGTAAGCAAATGACACCTGGTAGAGGCTCAAGAAAATAAACCGAAGTTATCATTATTTATCCCATCAGTACAAAGTGTCCCAATTCAAAATGTGAGGCTGAGAAAGAACTGCTAGGTAACATACAGAAAAGCTGAATGAGAACAGCATTCATTCATCCAACAAATACTTACTCATAGAGTGCTTACCATGCTCCAGGCACTGTTCTAGTTACTTGGGCTATATTAATAAACAAAATCAAGGTCCCTGCCTTTATGCAGCTAATGCGCCAGAGGTAAGACACAGACAATTAAAACAGACACAATAAATGAGTAGATTGTATAGCACATTAGAAGGCAGGATGTGCTAGAATAAGAAGAAGAAAGGAAGAGCCAGTCAAGGGGCATTAAGAATGCAGGGGTAGGAGGGGCAGATTTAAATATTCAATGTGGTGCTAGCACGAGTTTATGAGAAAGGTTTGGCAGAGCGCCAAGGGGCCATGAGGCAGGCCCCTTCCTGGGAGACACAGACTGCTCTGCAGAGATTCTGTCCTGAGGCTTCACTGCAGCCTGGGACCATCCCACCTGACCTCTCTCTCCTGCACTGGGCATCTGACCTGCATCCCAGCCTGATGCCTCTCTCAGCCTCCTTCCCTCCTTCCTTATATCTTCTCATGGGCAGATCGTCTCAGAAGAGCTTCACTCATTGAATCCTGTAGGAGATCAGTCAGAATGGTGGGAGAAATTATAGAAAACTCAAACCTTCTTGGAAGGCTGGAAGGTTTTGCAAAAGAAGAGGTTACGGCTGAAGGCAGACTAATCTTCTTACCTTGAGCTAACACCAAAAAGCAAATAACAAGGGAATGTAGAGAAGTTTATCTAAATAGCTTGTTTATTTATGTGGTCCTAAGACTGACCTTTGATCGTCTGCAAGCACATAACTGCTCTCTATTCAAGACCTTTGTCATTTAATCTGTACTAAATTAATGCAAGCATTGCCAGCTTATGGGGGCCGCTGCTGACTCTGCCAGAGGTCCCCTGGCCATGCTGACTAGCAAGTCTGGGCCAGTGTACGTTTTTCATTCATCAGTCAGTCGAGTCTGCTGGTCGGACTTGACAGAATTCCCCCCAGGCATCTATATCTCAGGGGACTGGGTTGATACACCAGAGAAGCATGCCAGCTTTTGCACTGAAGGAAAAGGGCAGCACCGCGGGGCTCAGAGCAGGGAAGGAGCGCAATGGGAGCTGCTCTGAAAGGATTGTCCTGATGCAGTTCTGAAGAGAACGCTTGGGAGACACAAGAGTCACAGCAGGGGACCAGGTGGAATGTTCTAGGTTCTGCCACAGCCAGGAAATGATAACACCACTGTGACTGGGGGCAGCAGGGAGGTGGTGAGAAGTGGTCTGACTCTAGGTGTATTTTAAAGATAGAGCCAACAGGATTTCTGTGTTGTGAGAGAAAGAGGAGCCAAGGATGTTCAGCCTAAGAAACTAGACCAATGGGGTCACCAGCGCCTGGAATGGGGGAACCTGTGGGCAGGGCAGATCTGGGGGAAATTTGGACACATCGGTGTGATGTCTCCTAGACATCCAAGCCTCCATCTCAAGTAGGGACATGGACAAACGTGTGTGCAGTTTGGGAGAAAGTTCAGGGCTAGCGATGGACATGTAGGGGTTATTATGTGTAGATAAACAGATGTTTAAAGTTAGGGGACAGGATGAGGCCTCAGGGGAGTGTGGGAGGTAAGGAGGGATGAGGCTGGAAACCAAAAAGTGGCTGTGGCAAATCGCAATTTATGTAAAGGTTTATTTTGCCACAGTTGAGGATGCACCCAGGAAACACACACACACACACACGCACACACACTCACTCTACAGTAGGATCTGTGCCCGTGCTTTTTCCAAAGAGGGTTTTGACAACTTCAGTGTTTAAAGGGGAAAGAGTAGGCAGGAGCGAGGGAGGAAAGAAAAAAAAGGGAGGGTCAGCAGTGAGGCAAGTGGTTACACTTTTATAAGGTTTTGATTAGCACACACTGAATCCACATTTTACATGTGAAATGGGTGGGTCAGTCATGCATCCGTCTGCGCTCAGCACATCTACATTCTACATAAGATAAAGTAAGCATGTGAAATTACAGCTATCTGGGAACAAAAGGAAGGCAGCGTTCGGTTTGTTGGTTGTTTGTTTTAGCGTAACTCAGTTCCCAAGCTTCACGTTTCCCTTTGGCATAGTGGGTTTGGGATCCCTGGATTTTATTTTCCTTTTGCAAGGCCAAAGACACTGTGACATTACAAGATTAAGGTGCAGCAGATGACCCAGCAGAGAAGGCAGGGTGACCAGGAAGTGGGAGGAAAACCAAGAGACGGTGGCGTCCAGAGCCGAAGGGAGAAAGCACGAAAGAGCAGGGCCATCAACACGCCCCAGCTGCTGAGGTCCGGCCCGGTGAGGACGGAGGGGTGGCTGTTGGATCTGGCAGTGCAGAGGCCATTAGTGACCATTAAGGAAAATGCTGGAACAGGCTTTTCCTTTCAGAGGCCACAGCTTCCACATGTGGGTCCCTCACACTCATCTCCAGGGACACAGGCTCCGGACCGCCCTGATCCCTGATGACCACACCTTCTGAAGCAGCTCTGCCCGCTCCACATTCTCCTTTGAGCCTGTTTCTGCTCCGTGAGGGAGGGGACAGCCTGCTTGTGTACTGAGCCACTCCCCGCTGACCTGAGCGTGGGAGCAAAGCGCTGCGCTTGCTCATTTTACCAGGTGGTTTCCAGAGACAATGTTCCTCAACCAAAGGAAAGTGCTCTGGGGATTGGAATTGCACCTCGAAGAGTAGGTCTTGAGTCTGGGAAGGAGAATCACTGGGCTGTGATGGGAACACGGCCCTGGTCCCAGCTCTTCTAGTGACCAATGGGTGAGCCACAACTATCTGGGCCGGTGGCATGGGGGTAAAAGAATTTGCCAAGACAGTTGTAGATAAAGAAAGGCAGATTTATTTATTTTTTTTAATGTATGAAAATATATTGCAAGAAGGCAATGAGCAGCTAGCAGAAGAGCAGCTGCCAGCCAGGAGACAGGCTGCTGGGGATTTTATAGGACGGTGCTTGTGCCGTGTGCTGGAGAGGGCTGTGCGCAGTACTGATGACGCCGAGGCTGCAGTGAGTTAACCTGCAGGTGTCTGCTGATACTTGGGCACAGGAAGATCGTGAGTTATTTGTACAGGAGAGCTGGTGACCTGGGTCATGAAGAAAGGCAGACGTACAGCCGACCTGCTGCCTCTTTCTGCTTTCCCCTCCTCCCACCAGCCCGACTCCTTTTCCCTAATTAGGAGTCCAGACCCAGCTCTGTCCCTGTACTCACCTCACCCTTCTCGGCCTTATCCGCTTCCTCTGTGGAATAAGGGGATCTGCCTCCAGATTCTCACGCTATCTGGACGACAGAACCCCCATATGTCACTCTATGCATAGCAGTGTGACCTACTTAGCACATTGTGGATTTCTAAATAAATTCACAATGATTTTGAAATTCTAAATAAATTTAATTTTATGATAAGAAATAAAAAGAATTTTTCCAGCAAAAAAACATGGGAGAAATAGCAGTCTTATCTTTATAGTCTAATACTAAACAAGGGACCTGAGCCATGGGAAGGGAAGAGGGGCAGCTGTTGATCACAGCTCATCTGTCCCTAAGGTCTCACCTAAAAGTCATCTGTTGCCTATTTAGTTAGGGAGGCATAGTGGGTACAATGATTTAAGAAAAATATATGAAAGAAACTATATGGCACAGAGGATCACACCTGTAATCCCAGCTCTTGGAGAGGCAGAGGCAGGAGGATCACTTGAGCCCAGGAGTTCAAGGCCAGCCTGGGCAACATAGTGAGACCTCCTTTTTCAAAAGAAAAAAAAAAAAAAATAGCCCGCCATGGTGGCATGTGCCTGCAGCCCCAGCTACTCAGGAGGCTGAGATGGGAGGATTGCTTGAGCCCAGGAGTCTGAGACCAGCCTGGGCAACATAGTGAAACCTCCTTTCTACCAAAAAAAAAAAAAAAAAAAAAAAGCCAGGCATGGGGGCATGTGCCTGCAGTCCCAGCTACTCAGGAGGCTGAGGTGGAAGGATTGCCTGAGCCTGGGAGGTCGAGGCTGCCGTGAGCTGTGACGGCACCACTGCACTCCAGCCTGGGCAACAGAGCCAGACTTTATTTCAATAAAATAATATTTTAAAAAAAGAAAAAGGAAAATATATATGGGAGAAAACTCAGAATTGAGAAAATCCTTCTTATTAACTTTTTTCCTGTGATTTATGGGAAGATAGGCCATTAATTGATTGCAATTCTGGAGCCAGATAACCCAGTTTTCTAGGCTGAGCATCACTTGCTAGACAGTCTGCAAAGCTCCTTCCACCTGTTAAGTGTCTACGATTCCACAAAGTGACACCTACCTCCTCCAGTGGCTAAAGCCACCTGAAATACTACAGTGTGGGCTCACAAGGTGAGGCAGCTTCCCTAAATGCATAAAATGAATGGCTTTATTTTATTTTATGAATTAAATAAGGTCCTCGGGCAGAGGCTTCAGACAAATGGGTTATCTAAAGCGACAAGCTATGCTCTTCTAAAGAAGCCAAAGGAGAGTGTAAAAGGGCCAGTTAGACCTTGCAACCTCGGAATGAAAGTATTTGTGATGAGTCAGGCATGCAAAGCATTCCTTAGGCAGCAGAGCGGGAAAGATAAATCGAAGGTTCTGCCTTCTCCACCAGCCTTTCCTACCTCCCGGCCTAGGAAGCATAGTGTCTGTAATTACCCCTGTCAGCCTCCAGATGGCAGTCCGAAAAAACAAACATCCCCCTCCCCCGACCACCACTCCAGAGTAAATTAAGAAGATAAAGTTACAAAGTCTTTGTACGTTAATGAAGAGAATATTTTCTGTCATAGCTGAAGTGTTTCCACTTGATTTGGTTCTAGGAAGTCCTTAGGTTCCCTGCCTTCAGGCCCTGTTCTCCTGCCTTAGTTCTAATAGGTATGTCTCACTGTTTCTTAATTTCTATTTCCTCCGTGACATTGGATCTGGAGCCACTTTTCAAGATATACAGATGCCTATTTGCTATCTGTATATCTTCTTTGGTGAGGTATCTCTTGAGGTCTTTGGTCCATTTTGGGGGGTGGATTGTTAGTTTTCTCATTATTGAATTTAAAAATGTCTTTGTACATTTTGGATAGTAGTCTTTTGGCAGAGGCGTCTTTTGCAAATATTTTCTCCCAGTCTGTGGCTTGTCTTCTCATTCTCTTAACATTGTCTTTATCAGAGAAAGTTTCCTTTTTCTTTAAATTGTAATTATGTCTAGCTTATCAGTTGCTTTCATGGATCATGCATTTAGTGGTGTATCTAAAAAGTCATTGCCATACTCAAGGTTGTCTAGATTTTTTCCAGTTATTTTCTAGGAGCTTTATACTGTTTTACATTAGGTCTGTAATCCATTTTGAGTTAATTTTTGTGAAAAGCGTAAGGTCTGTTTCTAGATGCATTTTTTTGTACGTGGATCTCCAGTTGTTCCAGCACCATTTGTTGAGAAGAGTATTTTTTATCCATTGCATTGCCTTTGCCCCTTTGCTAAAGATCAGTCGACTATTTATGTGGGTCCCAAGCTTTTATTATATCGACTCTGCCATCTTTTTCTCCTGCTCTTGCTATCATGATTGATGTCATGGTGACATGCATATAGTACCCGCTCCTTGGGACACTTAGGTGGAAGGATCCCTTGAGCCCAAGAATTCGAGACTGCAGTGCTTTATGAGCCTACGTGTGAAGAGCCACTGCACTCCAGCCTGGGAACATAGCAAGACTCCACCTCTTAAAAAATAGTTTCATCAGGCAGCCTGCTAGAGCACTGATCAAGGCCTAGCTCCAGGAGCTGCTAGGGTGCAGGTTCGAATCCCAGGTAGGCTTAGCGTTAGGAATAGGGCTAGAGGCTTAGACATAGTGCTAGGGCATTAGTCAGTAGGGTAGCGCAGTAGGTAGGGTGCAGGAATAGGAAGGTCGTAGGATCGAGCCCCAGGCAGAGAAAAAAAGGAGAAAAAAGAAAATGGCCGGGCACAGTAGCTCATGCCTGCAATCTCATTACTTTGGGAGGCCAAGGCAGGTGGATCACGAGGTCAGGAGTTCAAGCTCAGCGTGACCAACATGGTGAAACCCTGTCTCTACTAAAAATACAAAAAATAAGCCAGGCTTGGTGGTGCATGCCTATAATCCCAGCTCCTTGGGAGGCTGAGGCAGGAGAATTGCTTGAACCCAGTAGGCAGAGGTTGCGGTGAGCCAAGATCCCACCATTTCACTCCAGTCTGGGCAACAAGAGCAAAACTCCTCTCAAAAAAAAAAAAAAAAAAAAAAAAACTGTTTCATCATCATTGTTGACAGTAACTTTCCTGAAAACACTAATATTTGTGCCAAAGATGCTGCCTCTTAATTCTCCCAAGAAACTGAGCTTTCGGTCCTCAGGTCAATGAGTAAATGAATAGAATGGTTAGTCAGGGTCCCAGCAAGAAACAAAATCTAACTCAGATGTCTCAAGATACTATAATCAAAAGACTATTTACAGCAGGTTAGGGCAGCCAAGAAGAAAGTCACCCAGAGATTAACTTCAGTAGGTAGCCCTTTCCACCCTAGTTCTGAAGACGCAGAGGCAGGAGCTAGTGTTACCAGAGCCCAGTGACAGCCAGGGCCAGGGTAGGAGCCATATAGGAGGAACATATAATATAGACGCGGGAGGTCAGATGCTCCTCATTGACTGTGAATTTTATTAGGAAAGTGGCATCATTTGTAGGTTGCAGGTTTAAAGTTTTTACTACATCCGATAGAGCAGCAGTGCAACCTTACAGAATATTATCTCCCTGCTAGCACCTAAACTGAGTGGGCATTGGGCCATCCCACAGTCTATCAGACTAGCTGCTTCCTATGCTGGGGTCTGGTGATAACACCAGTGAAATCCAAGGGCATGCATGAGCCCACGGCCACACTTCTGATGTAAAACGAGTTCCTTGGTAGAAGGTGATATTGTGCAAATTATAACAGAGAAACCCCTCCAAGTGGTTTCTTCATTTCAATCCCTTCCTACATACTGGGCTATCATCCCAAACTTCAGGTCTTAAGACTATGTCCATAGATATTCTTCTATGAACTGATCGTATCTTCGGAGTATGGCAAAAAATAATTAATACTAGAAAATAGATCTGCAGGGAAAAGGACAGTCAGGAATGTCTAAAACTTATGAAAGGATTTCCCTGTTTTCCAGGGATATAAGAATAACAGTATACAGAACACAACACCTAGGCCAAATCATTAGTTAGGAATGCTATCTCCCTGCTTCTGTTTTTAGTGTCTGGCTATCTGCCCTGAATCTTAGAACCATAGACTAAAAGAGTTCTGAAAAGTGATGCTTTCAAGGCTCACCCTTACATGAAATTCACTATGGCTGAAACCAAACTCATATTCCTCCTTGTTACTATCTTGGGTTTTCTCTCTGATCAGTGGTGCTGAGGCTCAAAACATTGGAAAAATGCTTCCAAAGGTTGTCAGGAATTTCTAGGGATCTGGGCACCACACATTTAGAATGACTATCCCAGAGCAGGAGAGCTTGACAATTCTGTGACCCTCACAAATAAATTCTTGCTGTCATACTGAAAAGAAAGCTAGTTAGACTTGATTGAACTTTCCAGTGCTATTTAATGAGGGGTATAGGTTGTTTCATTGACACTATTCTCTAAGGTTGGAAATAGACTCTAAGAAATTCATTGAATTAATTTACTCAGCATATACTTAGCACATATGATGTGCCAGGAAGTACTCTAGATACTCAGAACCATACTGTAAACAAAACAGACAAAAAATCCTTGCCTTCCTGAGACTTCTAACAAAGTAATAAAATATACAGTGCCTCAGAGGGTGGTTAAGTGCTTTGCAGAAAAACAATGTAAAGACATCTAGAGATGCTAGAAGGATCTGCATATTTCAGTAGGATGGACAGGGAAGACCTCCTTAAGGCAACGTTTGAGGGAAGATCTGAAGTAGGTGAGGAAGCCGCTTGGATATCTGGTGAAAGAGCTTTTCCAGGTATTTAACAAATAATTTCTTAACTTACTCTACATTTTATTTTTTGTTTTTGAGACACAGTATCTTTCACTCTGTCACCCTGGCTGGAGTGCAGTGGCACGATCTCTGCTCACTGTACCTTCCACCTCTTAGGTTCCAACGATTCTCCTGCCTCAGCCTCCCAAGTAGCCTACCACCACACCCAGCTAATTTTTGTATTTTTAGTAGAGACAAGGTTTCACATGTTGGCTAGGCTGGTCTTGAACTCCTGAGCTCAAGTGATCCACCTGCCTAGGCCTCCCAAAGTACTGAGGTTACAGGCAAATGAGCCATGGCACCCGGCCTCTAAGCTTTATTTGTATGTATTATTTAATCAAATATCTATTTTATATGACATTAACTGCAGGTATAAGGAGATAACGGATGTTTATTGAGTGCCTGCCACGTACTAGACACTGTGCTAAGTATTATGAATGAGGTTTGGTACCTTCACTAAGATTTACAACTTAATGCAAGAGGCAAGGTGTAGGCATACACTTTCTGCAGAGTGTAGCAGCAGTTCTTACGAGGAGGAAGAGTTGGTTTGAAGTTGCACCACCGAAAGTTTATATGCACCTGACCTACCTGAAGTCTACACCTCCCTTTCAAGATCAGTTAACGTGTGAAGGGTGCTCTCCACTCTAACACAGGGGAAGCCAGCAAGTTAATACCTGATCACACCTTATTTATAGAGACTGTGGTTAACAATCTGTCTTCGCAAATTAACTCATTTAATCTTCATAACAATAAGAAACAGGTGTTCTAAGAAGCCTTCGTGTCTCTGATAGAAAAAGGCTCACAAGGTTGGGTAGTATGACAAGGCAGTTACATGCCTAAATTTAAGGTAATCTGCTTCAAGCACAGTGCGTTTCCCACTGCAATGCAGCTATTATGAGCATTTGCTGAAATAAAGCAGCTTTGATATTCTCCTGACTCGGTCCTCGCCTACTGACACGACATAGATTTGGATCGAGGTCGGGCAGATTTAGAGCCCAAGCTGTCCCAGCGCTCCCCGTCTACGCATGCGCAGGGTAGGAAATCGCCTTTCACAAAGACGCTGGGGATTCTGGGTGCGTACGGCCTGGGAGTGCGCGCATGCGCGACAGCTCCTGCTGCTGAAGGGCTGAGGCGCACCACGGCGGTCAACTGCGCTCGGAGCGCAGCGGGGTCAGGCTGGGCCAGGACGTATTGCACCCTGAAGAGCCTCATCATCGGCGAGAGTGGGGTGAGCAAGTCCAGGTGAGGCGGGCGTGCGGGCCGTGACGAGGGTGGCTGGGCTCTTTCTGCCTCCGTCGCCGCCGTCTCTTATACCGCGACGGGAACCGTCAACGGCTGCTAGCGTCCACGATGGCGACCGGGCTCGGGCCGGCTCCGCTGCGCTCTCCTGGGCCTCTGGGCCGCGCTCTCCTGCGGCGTCTGCGCCCCTCGCCCCACCCGCGCCTGCCTGGTTCCCGGCTTCTGCCAGGCCTGAGTTCTCAGGACCGCTCTCCCTCCTATGGCGCCGAGAAAACACGATTCCAAGGGCCGCCGCTTGGCCGGCGGGTTTGCTGCGCGGAGCTCAGGGCGCGGCGGGTGGGTTTGGCCCCGAATCCGGCCGGGGGGCACCTCGCCTCGAGTCCCTCGGGGTTCGGAATGCCTGACACCCAAGACCCGGGAGACGTAACTTTCCCACTTGAGGGTTTCTGTGGGGCCTTCTCTAAGTACATAATGTCCTCGGGAAGTTTCGTGACGCCGTAGGTCCCATTCCTGGCCTGTTTGGGCCCAGCATCATGTCGCTTCTCTTACTTTTTGATTAGTTGGCTGTGAAAGAACTCCTGGATCTTGTGACTGCTGGAAAATTTCACTTTAGTGTAAAGTCCGAGTGTTTCCGCTGTGGACCACCTTTGAAAATGAAGTGTAATTGATATTTCTCATTTTGCCACATCCTATGGAGACAAAAAATTAGTATTGTGTCTTTTCATTTTTTATTTTTTTCTTGGGGAAAATAACATTGACAGTGGAATATAAGGTAGGACATGGATCTAGGAGGATGTTGCTAGAGGGTTGTGATTTCATCCAGCTCTTAGAACTAAGTTCTCCAGGTGAAGTCATTTCTTGCCATCTGATTATGAGTAGGTTATGTTTAAGGCTGTCCTGATTCTTAAACCACATTTACACTCCAGGGGCTGTAATCAGTTTCATATTTTAGCTATACCTGCCGATACACAGATTTTTTTTTTTTTTTTTTTTTGGGATACTGAGTCTTGCTCTGTTGCCCAGGCTGGAGTCCAGTGGTGGGAACGCAGCTCACTGCAACCTCTGCCACCTGGGTTCAAGCGATTCTCCTGCCTCAGCCTCCTGAGTAGCTGGGATTACAGGTGTGTATCACCACGCCCGGCTAATTTTTGTATTTTTAGTAGAGTCAGGGTTTCACCATGTTGTCCAGGATGGTTTCAATCTCGTGACCTCAAGTGATCCACCCGACTCAGCCTCCCAAAGTGCTGGGATTACAGGCATGAGCCACCACGACTGGCTGATATATCTTTCAAATAACTTGTTATGCATGTAAAATTTTATAAATTAAAGTACCCTTATACAAATAGAATGAAAGCTCTCCTTATGTAACTTTTAAAATTATAAAGTCTTATACCTGTGTAACAAACCTGCACGTTCTGCACGTGTATCCCAGAACTTAAAGTATAGTAATAAAAAAATAAGATGACAAAGTGTGATTTTTTAGCAACTTCAGGATTTCAAAGCTTATTATGTAATAAATTCTGAAATTTTATGTATTTTTAAAGTTTGACAATACATTTTCACGGCATTCCTCATTTAATATACTCTGCATCTGCTGTAGTGAGGGATTTGCACATGCTAAGGAAGAGAATAATGAAACACTATGGGTAAGCAAACCAATATGATTTGTGTGTTTGTGTGTGTATAAAGGGCTGAATAAAATCATTTACATGATCATCTGTTATAGCAAGTACATATTTGAGGGTTAAAAAGTTAATGTAATAAATACTGCCTCAATAAGAATTTCATAAACTTGTCATCTTTCTTTTTCATTTCTCTTTTTTTCCTTGACATATGGTTCTCATTTAAGTTCAGGCATATATGAAATGGGTATTTTTGAAGCCATGAATGGTTGGTTGTCATTTCATGTAGTTCAGCCCAATCCTTGAAATTGATTAGCACTTTATGTAAATGTGTGGCATGGATGACAAGTTAGAGTGTGTCAAAATTTTCGGGAAAGTTAACTGGAGTATATGATATTCCTTCCCTGCCCGCTTTTTTTTTTGAGACAGGGATCTTGTTCTGTCACCTGCTGGAGTGCAGTGCTGCGATCATGACTCACTGCAGCCTTGACTTCCTCGGGCTCTATCAGTCCTCCCACCTCAGCCTCCTGAGTAGCTGGGACTACAAGGACGAATCACGATGCCTGGCTAGGGCTTTTTATAGAGACAAAGTCTTGCTGTGTTGCCCAAGCTGGTCTTGAGCTCCTGAGCTCAACAGATCTTCTTGCCCTCAATGGATCCTCCTGCCTCAGCCTCGCAAAATGCTGGGATCATAGGCATAAGCCACCATACCTGGCTCTACTTAAAAATTTTTTTTTGTAGATGGGATTTCCCTATGTTGCCCAAGCTGTTCTGGAACTCATGGGCCCAAGCCATCCTCTTGCCTTGGCCTCTCAAAGTGCTGAGATTACAGGCATTGAGCCATGGCACCTGAGAGTCCCCTTTTAGAGGAAGGTCTGTTAAGTGGGTTTATCAGTCTCTCTAGTTCACTCCCCAGAAACAAATTTATTTCAGCCTAACCTTTTAAAACTTTTTCCTCAATGCGTAGTGGTGGATTATCAACTGGTCACTGCAAAATTTTGACACTTTACTTCTTTCTTGAAAGGATTGCATTTAGTGAGAAAGTTGTCTTATTTGTCTAGCTAGTATACATTATTGGCCTATGTGATATGCTGTGGAAAACAACCTTAAAAACTTATGTTACTGGATAAGATGAGAATAAATGACTCCACTAAAATAGAAGTCTGTATTTCCTAAAGTGAGTTAGTACAGAAACATTTGTCATGGATATGATCTTAAAGGGTTGTTTTTACCAAGTTTGTTTGTATTTCATTACACAGCTGGAGCTAATGGAAGTGAGATAGCACTTGTGTTGTTGGGCAATTTTCTTACAATGTTTACAGTACCACCAGATGATTAATTTACTTCAAGTAATTAGAACTCTCTCAGGTAAAAGTGAAAGGAAATCTTTTTCAAATAAAAGCACTTTAAAAAGTAACATTAAATATATACTATGGACTCTTAGAAAACAACTTAGCTTCTGGAAAGAATGGGGTATAGCTGGGCCTCAGGAACACCTGAAACCAAGCCTTGAGTGCCTCAAGATTCTCATGGCTTTTCCATTTTTTCTCCCTGTCCTGGTTTCCTTCTTTTTGAAAACTTTGGAGGAATTTTTCTCCAAAAGTCTGCTAGTAGACCTGAGTTTGAATTATAAGAGTTTCCTAATTCCAGTTCTAAAATTCTAGGAAAAGGACCCTGATTGGCTTACCATGGGCCATGTGCCTGCTTATAGACCAATTAAGTAATACAAGGAAATGAATTACTACAGTAACATCTTGGCTCCGGTGACCACTCTTGGTGGTCAGTCAGTTGTATCCTGAAATTGGGGTCATAGTGTTGCAGAATATTGCACCTTAGTTCAGTTAAACTGGGTTCTTGGCATACGACCAGGAAAATTTAGGCATGCAGACACATTGAAGGGTGAGTAGAGCAGGATTTTATTGGGTGAAAAGAAGAAAAGAGAAAAAACTCAGCAAAGCAAGATAGAGTCCTGCTAATAGGCCCCCTGCCTCACAGATTGAATCCCAGGCCACCACACAGGAACTGAAGAGGCCAGGCTCCTCCCACTGCTGGTGGCTCCACCCCCTTCCTCAGTGCACATACGGGCAGGCTCAGAGGACACCCGGGGCAGGTTCCCTCATCTGCACAAAAGCATCTGATGTAAACACTTGTGGGGCAGGTCGGAGATTCTCCAGGGACCCTGTATTAGAGTTCTCTAGAGGGACAGAACTGATGGAATATATGTATATATGTACATATATATATATATAAAGGGAGTTTATTAAGTATTAACTCACATGATCACAAGGTCCTGCAATAGGTAGGCCATCTGCAGACTGAAGAGCAAGGAGAACCAGTCCAAGTTCCAAAACTGAAGAATTTGGAGTACTGTGCTTGAGGGCAGGAAGCATCCAGCATGAGAGAAAGATGTAGGCTGAGAGGCTAGGCCAGTCTCTCTTTTCAGCCAGTGTGGCTGATTAGATTTTGCCCACCCAGATTAAGGGTGAGTCTGCCTTTCCCAGCCCATTGACTCAAATGTTAATCTCCTTTAGCAACACCCTCACGGACACACCCAGGATCAATACTTTATATCTAGCCAAGTTGACACTCAGTGTTAACTATCACAGACCCCTTTTTTATCTGCCTAGGCATTTCACTGTCTCAATAGCAGCTTCCATCATAACCATATGTGAGATTAGCCAAATTACTTCATTTTTCTGTGCCTCCATTCCTTCATCTGCAAAATGGGATTAAATTGTTTCCCTTTCACAGAGTTGTTTGAGGATTTTATGAGAAAATGTAGCATTCTTTGTAATAGTGCAAACCTGGAACCTGGAAACAATATAAACACTCCTTATTGTATTAGGCTGTTTATGTATAAAGAAATAACTGAGACTGGGTAATTCATTAAGAAAAGAAGTTTAATTGGTTTATAGTTCTTCAGGCTATACAAGAAGCATAACACAGGTATTTGCTTATGCGGAGGCCTCAGGAAGCTTACAGTTGTTGTAGAAGGTCAAGGGGGAGCAGGCATCTCACATGGTGGGAACAGGAGAGAGAGAGGGAGAGAGAGAAAGAGTTGCCATACTTTCAAATAGCCAGATCTTACAAGAAGTTACTCACTATTGTGAGGATAGCATCAAGAGGATGATGTTAAACCATTCATGAGAAATCGACCCCATGATCCGATCATCTCCCACCAGGCCCCAGCTCCTATACTGGGGATTACAATTCAACATGAGATTTGGGTGGGAACACACATCCAAACCATGTCAATTACCAAGGGAGAAGTTAAAGAAGTTGGTGGACTCAAGCAGTTGACTGCTATGCAGTCATTAAAATATATGTCCCCATCAGAAGGCCAGCTTCCTCCTACAACACGTGACCATTTTCCCTGGTCCCTCTAGTTTGCAAAGGAGAGGGCAGAGCTCAACCTGGAGTGTAGAGCCTGAGACAGAGGGACCGTGATCCTTGTGTCCAAATGGGAAAGGGCTCTTCTTGAGTAGAAAGGTGGTTACTGAGTTTGGCTTTCTCCTATAGAGGAAACATGAGCAAAACAAAGAGACGGGGACCTGGAGAAGAGAGGATGCAAAAGTGACCAAGTGGGGACACCTGTGATGGTGGAGGGGCGGATTTGTTGGCATACTATAGCCTGTAGGCCAAATCCAGCCCACCACCTGATTTTGCACCACCCAGGAGTAAAGAATGATTTTTTACATTAAAATGATTGAGAAATAATTTTTTTAAAAGAACAGTATTTCATGATATGTGAATATTATATGAAATTCAAATGTCAGTGTCCATAAGTAAAACCTTATTGGAATATGCCAGACCCATGCACTTATGTATTGTCTAGGGCTGCTTTCCCCTGTGCAGAGTTGAAGAGTTTGACAGAGACCATATTGTTTCCAAAGCCTAAAGTATTTACCATGTGATCCTTTACCGAAAAGGTTTGCTAACCCTGCCTTATAGTATAATGCATGATTTCTTTTTTTGGAAGAGTTAAATTTAACGATTGCTGAGCTCTCATTCTTGCCCAGCATGGTTATGGGCGCTTATGTATTTAATACAATTCTGTGAACAATCCTATAAGGCAGGTACCATTATTATCTTCATTTCACAAATGAGAAAATTGAGGCACCTCGGTAATTTTCTCTAAGTCAGACCATTAGTGAGGAGAAAAGCTGGGATATGAACCCAGGCTGTGCAATTCCAGAGCAATAATGTATAATATCTAGTTTCATTTTCTGGCTTGTTATGTGATATAATTCCTCCCAATTAATCCTCCTACCTCAGTCACCCAAGTAGTTTAGACTACAGGTATGCTGACCATGACTGGCTAATTTTTACATATTTTTATAGAGATGGGGTCTCACTATGTTGCCCAGGCTGGTCTCAAACTCCTGAGCTCAAGCCATCCTCCTGCATTGGCCTCCCAAAGTGCTGGCGTTACAGCATGAGCCGCCAAGCCTGGCCCTGCATCATTATTTATACATATGGTGAATTATCATTATTCTCCCCTCCCCAGGAATGCAGGCCCCTGGGGGATCAGAGCCTAGATATAGTCATATTTGTATTCTGTTGACCCTTAAATGAAGCACACACTCAATCACTATCTGAATGAACAAATACTAAATGCAAGTATTCATGAATGAATGTGGACCACTGCAAATAATGAGGGGTCTGGAATGTGCAACATGATACTAGAAATAGACTTCAGCAGATACTGTGGCCTCATGGTAACTCTGTGAATCTGTGGAAAGATCCTATCCAACCAAAAAAAAAAAAAAAAATTCTTTCCCACTGGGACCTCAGATATCCTCACTGGCAAACAATGCTCCCTGCTCGACCTTTTCGGTTCTGATTTTATTTTATTTTATTTATTTATTTATTTATTTATTTTTGTTTTTTTTTTTTTTTAATTGCGTTTTAGGTTTTGGGGTACATGTGAAGAACATGCAAGATTGTTGCATAGGTACACACATGGCAGCGTGATTTGCTGCCTTCCTCCCCTTCACCTATATCTGGCATTTCTCCCCATGCTCTCTCTCCCCAACTCCCCATCCCCCGCTGTCCCTCCCCTATTTCTCCCCAACAGACCCAGTGTGTGATGCTCTCCTCCCTGTGTCCATGTGTTCTCATTGTTCAGCACCCGCCTATGAGTGAGAACATGCGGTGTTTGATTTTCTCTTCTTGTGTCAGTTTGCTGAGAATGATGGTTTCCAGGTTCATCCATGTCCCTACAAAGGATACGAACTCATCGTTTTTGATGGCTGCATAATATTTCATGGTGTACATGTGCCACATTTTCCCTGTCCAGTCTATCATTGATGGGCATTTGGGTTGGTTCCAGGTCTTTGCTATTGTGAACAGTGTTGCAGTGAACATTTGTGTGCATGTGTCCTTATAGTAGAATGATTTATAATCCTTTGGGTATATACCCAGTAATGGGATTGTTGGGTCAAAGGGAGTTTCTCTTTCTAGGTCCTTGAGGAATCGCCACACTGTCTTCCACAATGATTGAACTAATTTACACTCCCACCAACAGTGTAAAAGTGTTCCTATTTCTCTACATCCTCTCCAGCATCTGTTGTCTCCAGATTTTTTAATGATCACCATTATAACTGGCGTGAGATGGTATCTCAATGTAGTTTTGATTTGCATTTCTCTAATCACCAGTGATCATGAGCATTTTTTCATATGTTTCTTGGCCTAATGTATGTCTTATTTTGTAAAGTGTCTGCTCATATCCTTTGCCCACTTTTGAATGGGCTTGTTTGTTTTTTTCTTGTAAATCTGTTTTAGTTCTTTGTAAATTCTGGATATCAGCCCTTTGTCAGATGGGTAGACTGCAAAAATTTTTTCCCATTCTATTGGTTGCCGATTCACTCTAATGACTGTTTCTTTTGCTGTGCAGAAGCTGTGGAGTTTGATTAGGTCCCGTTTGTCTATTTTGGCTTTTGTTGCCAATGCTTTTGGTGTTTTGGTCATGAAGTCCTTGCCTACGCCTATGTCCTGAATGGTTTTGCCTAGGTTTTCTTCTAGGGTTTTTATGGTGTTAGGTCTTATGTTTAAGTCTTTAATCCATCTGGAGTTAATTTTAGTGTAAGGTGTCAGGAAGGGGTCCAGTTTCTGCTTTCTGCACATGGTTAGCCAGTTTTCCCAACACCATTTATTAAACAGGGAATCCTTTCCCCATTGCTTGTTTTTGTCGGATGGTTGTAGATATGTTGTGTTGCCTCTGAGGCCTCTGTTCTGTTCCATTGGTCTATATCTCTGTTTCGGTACCAGTACCTTGCTGTTTTGATTACTGTAGCCTTGTAGTATAGTTTGAAGTCCTGTAGTGTGATGCCTCCAGCTTTGTTCTTTTTGCTTAGAATTGACTTGGCTGTGCGGGCTCTCTTTTGGTTCCATATGAAGTTTAAGGTGGTTTTTTCCAGTTCTGTGAAGAAGGTCATTGGTAGCTTGATGGGGATAGTGTTGAATCTGTAAATTACTTTGGGCAGTATGGCCATTTTCATGATGTTGATTCTTCCTAGCCATGAACATGGAATGTTTCTCCATCTGTTTGTGTCCTCTCTTATTTTGTTGAGCAGTGGCTTGTAGTTCTCCTTGAAGAGGTCCTTTATTTTCCTTGTTAGTTGTATTCCTAGGTATTTTATTCTCTTTGTAGCAATTGTGAATGGCAGTTCGTTCTTGATTTGGCTCTCTTTAAGTCTGTTACTGGTGTATAGGAATGCTTGTGATTTCTGCACATTGATTTTGTATCCTGAGACTTTGCTGAAGTTGCTTATCAGTTTCAGGAGATTCGGGCTGAGATGATGGGGTCTTCTAGATATACAATCATGTCATCTGCAAATAGAGACAATTTGACTTCCTCCTTTCCTATTTGAATACCCTTTATTTCTTTTTCTTGCCTGATTGTTCTGGCTAGAACTTCCAGTACTATATTGAATAGGAGTGGTGAGAGAGGTCATCCTTGTCTAGTGCCAGATTTCAAAGGGAATGCTTGCAGTTTTTACCCATTCAGTATGATACTGGCTGTTGGTTTGTCATAAATAGCTTTTATTATTTTGAGATACATTCCATCAATACCTAGTTTATTGAGGGTTTTTAGCATAAAGGGCTGTTGAATTTTGTCAAAGGCCTTCTCTGCATCAGTTGAGATAATCATGTGGTTTTTGTCTTTGGTTCTGTCTATGTGCTGAATTACATTTATAGACTTGCGTATGTTGAACCAGCCTTGCATCCCCGGGATGAATCCTACTTGATCATGGTGGATAAGCTTTTTGATGTGCTGTTGCAGTCGGCTTGCCAGTATTTTATTGAAGATTTTTGCATCTATGTTCATCATGGATATTGGCCTGAAGTTTTCTTGCTGAGTCACTGCCGGGTTTTGGTATCAGCATAATGTTGGTCTCATAAAATGATTTTCGAAGTGTAAGGGTCCTTGGGTTTTTGCCGAGTTTAAAAATGAAGAAACTGAGGCCAGCACAAGAAGATCCAATGCGAATTTATTCAGCTCCCGGGTGAGGTTCTGCGGTCCAATAGGAGAGGCTGGAGAAGTCACACGGACTCCTCTCAGACATGGGGTTTTATAGGGAGCAGGCAAGATTGCTATTGGCAGGTAGGCAGGGTTTGAATGCTATTGGGTAGATTTACAAGACTCGACTGCTATTGGGTAGCTAAGACTTGAATGCTATTGGGTAGATTTACAAGACTTCTTTTGCATTTTGGCGGGGTTCTTTAAGGGAGGGCTAGGTTGTGTGAGGGGGGTGGGCATGTCCGAGCTCCTGGAGAGGGAGGGGGGTTGTGTCCGAGCTCCCGGCAAGGTGACCAGCCTTACAGGAAGGATTCCCTCTTTTTGGATTATTTGGAATAGTTTCAGAAGGAATGGTACCAGTTCTTCTTTGTATGTCTGGTAGAATTCGGCTGTGAACCCATCTGGACCTGGGCTTTTTTTGGGTGGTAGGCTTTTAATTGCTGCTTCAACTTCAGACCTTGTTATTGGTCTATTCAGGGTTTCAACTTCTTTCTGGTTTAGGCTTGGGAGGATGCAAGTGTCCAGGAATTTATCAATTTCTCCCAGGTTTACTAGTTTATGTGCATAGAGTTGTTTGTAATAATCTCTGATGATGGTTTGAATTTCTGTGGAATCTGTGGTGATATCCCCTTTATCATTTTTTATTGCATCTATTTGATTATTCTCTCTTTTCTTTTTTATTAATCTGGCTAGTGGTCTATTTTGTTGATCTTTTCGAAAAAACCAGCTCCTGGATTAATTGATTTTTTTGAAGGGTTTTTTGTGTCTCTGTCTCCTTCAGTTCTGCTCTGATCTTAGTTATTTCTTGTCTTCTGCTAGGTTTTGAGTTTTTTTGATCTTGCTCCTCTAGCTCTTTAAATTTTGACAATAGGGTGTCAATTTTAGATCTCTCTTTGCTTCTCATGTGGGCATTTATTCCTATATATTTTCTTCTAGAGACTGCTTTAAATGTGTCCCAGAGATTCTGGTATGTTGTGTCTTTGTTCTCGTTGGTTTCGAAGAACATCTTTATTTCTGCCTTCATTTCACTGTTTATCCAGTCAACATTCAAGAGCCAGTTGTTCAGTTTCCATGAAGCTGTGCGGTTCTGAGTTGGTTTCTGAATTCTGAGTTCTAACTTGATTGCACTGTGGTCTGAGAGACTGTTTGTTATGATTTCCGTTCTTTTGCATTTGCTGAGGAGTGATTTACTTCCAATTATGTGGTCAGTTTTAGAGTAGATGTGATGTGGTGCTGAGAAGAATGTATATTCTGTGGATTTGGGGTGGAGAGTTCTGTAAATGTCTATTAGGTTTGCTTGGTCCAGGTCTGAGTTCAAGTCCTGGATATCCTTGTTAATTTTCTGTCTCGTTGATCTGTCTAATATTGACAATGGGGTGTTAAAGTCTCCCACTATTATTGTGTGGGAGTCTAAGTCTCTTTGTAAGTCCTTAAGAACTTGCCTTATGTATCTGGGTGCTCCTGTATTGGGTGCGTATATATTTAGGATTGTTAGCTCTTCTTGTTGCATTGATCCTTTTACCATTATGTAATGTCCTTCTTTGTCTCTTTTGATCTTTGTTGGTTTAAAGTCTATTTTATCAGAGATGAGAATTTCAACTCCTGCTTTTTTTTTTTGCTCTCCGTTTGCTTGGTAAATCTTCCTCCATCCCTTTATTTTGAGCCTTTGTATATCCTTGCATGTGAGATGGGTTTCCTGGATACAGCACACCGATGGGTTTTGGCTTTTTATCCAATTTACCAGTCTGTCTTTTGATTGGGGCATTTAGTCCATTTACATTTAGGGTTAATATTGTTATGTGTGAATTTGATCCTGCCATTTTGATGCTAGCCGGCTGTTTTGCCTGTTAGTTGATGCAGTTTCTTCATTGTGTTGATGCTCTTTACCATTTGGTATGTTTTTGGAGTGGCTGGTACTGGTTGTTCCTTTCTATGTTTAGTGCCTCTTTCAGGAGCTCTTGTAAAGCAGGCCTGGTGGTGATGAAATCTCTGAGTACTTGCTTGTTCACAAAGGATTTTATTTTTCCTTCACTTATGAAGCTTAGTTTGGCTGGATATGAAATTCTGGGTTGAAAGTTCTTTTCTTTAAGGATGTTGAATATTGGCCCCCACTCTCTTCTGGCTTGTAGGGTTTCTGCTGAGAGATCTGCTGTGAGTCTGATGGGCTTCTTTTTGTGGGTAACCCAACCTTTCTCCCTTAGCATTTTTTCCTTCATTTCAACCCTGGTGAATCTGACGATTATGTGCCTTAGGGTTGGTATTCTTGAGGAATATCTTTGTGGGGTTCTCTGTATTTCCTGGACTTGAATATTGGTCTGCCTTGTTAGGTTGGGGAAGTTTTCCTGGATGATATCCTGAAGAGTATTTTCCAACTTGGATTCATTCTCTCTGTCACATTCAGGTACATCTATCAAACGTAGATTAGGTCTTTTCACATAGTCCCATTTTTCTTGGAGACTTTGTTCATTCCTTTTTTACCCTTTTTTCTCTAATCTTGCCTTCTCATTTTATTTCATTTAGTTAATCTTCGACCTCTGATATCCTTTCTTCTGCTTGGTCAGTTCGGCTGTTGAAAGTTGCACATGCTTCGCGAAGTTCTCGTGTTATGTTTTTCAGCTCCATCAATTCACTTATATTCCTCTCTAAGTTGTCTGTTCTCGTTAGCATTTCATCAAATCTTTTTTCAAGGTTCTTAGTTTCTTTGCATTGGGTTAGAACGTGTTCTTTTAGCTCACAGAAGTTTCTTATTACCCACCTTCTGAAGCCTGATTCTGTCAATTCATCACACTCATTCTCCATCCAGCCTTGTTCCCTTGCTGGTGAGGAGTTGTGATCCCTTGTAGGAGGAGAGGCGTTCTGGTTTCAGATACTTTCATCCTTTTTGCGCTGGTTTCTTCCTGTCTTTGTGGCTTTATCCATCTATCGTCTTTGTAGTTGTTGACTTTCAGATTGGGTCTCTGAGTGGACGTCCAGTTTGTTGATGATGAAGTTATTTCCTTCTGTTTCTTAGTTTTCCTTCTAACAGTCTGGCCCCTCTGCTGTAGGACTGCTGAGGCCCACTCCAGGCCCTGCTTGCCTGGGGATCACCTGCAGTGGCTGCAGAACAGTAAGGGTTGCTGCCAGTTTCTTCTTCTGCTATCTTTGTCCCAGAAAGATACCCGCCAAATGTCAGTCTGAGCTCTCTTTTATGAGGTGACTCTTTGGATATACGGGGGTCAGGGAGCTGCTTGAAGAGACAGTCTGTCCTTTATAGGAACTCAAGTGCTGAGCTGTGATCTCTGTTGTTCATTCAGAGCTGCTGGGCAGGTACGTTTAAGTCTGCTGCAGCAGAACCCATAAACCCCCTTTTTTTCCCCCAGGTGCTCTGTCCCAGGTAGTTAGGGCTTTATTTATGAGTTTCCGTTGTGCTGCTGCCTTTTTATCAGGACTGCGCTTCCCAGTGAGGAGGCAGCCTAGTCACTGTCTGCCTGCAGAGGCTTTGCTGAGCTGCTGTGGGCTCCACCCAGCTGCTGTGTGAACTTCCCTGCAGTCCTGTTTATACTGGTGTAGTTAGAACTGCCTCGGCAAAGCCGGCCCACCTCTGTAATGGCAGACTCTCTCTGTAATGGCGGGTTGCCTTGGCAATGGCTGGCTGCCTCAGCAATGGCAGACTACCTCCGTAGTGGTGGACTGCCTCGGTAATGGCGGATGCCCCTCCCCCACAGAGCTGGACCTTCCCGGGTTCACCTGTGCTTGCTGTGAAACTCTCAACCCAGAGTGTTTCCAATTGCTGTTTTTTTGTGGGGGTGGGACCAGCTGAGCCTGATCACCTGGCTCCCTGCCTCAGAGCCTTTTTTTTTAGTTGAACGGCGACTCTCTCCCAGGTGTTCCAGTCGCCTGTTGAAAAGGCGCAGGGATCTATGTGATTTCCCATGCGGTGACCCACTGTGCTGGCTGAAACAGCAGCGCTGAGATTCGTGGCGTTTTTTTTGCCCGGGAATCTCCTGGCCTGGCTCCCTGTTTCAGTCCCCTTTTTAATCAGATGAATGGGCGACTCTGCCTTCCTGGAGCTCCAATCGCCAGCTAAAACGGTGCGCAGACCAGTGTGTTTTGTACAGAGAACTGCTGCCCCGGGGCGCCGGCAAAGCAGCCACACCGGCCAAACCAGCCACACTGGCAACCTGTGGGGTTCCTCCGCATGGGAATTTGCTGGTCTGTGGGCAATAAAAATCCATCTGGAAATGCGGCGTCCACTCACCCTCTGCGCTTTCACTGGGAGCTGCAATCCTGAGCTGCTCCTAATTGGCCATCTTGGATCCAACCTGGTTCCTGGTTTTAATAACGGAATGGCCTCCTTCAGGAAGGAAGCACAGAGGGTGAGCATGGAGGAAGAAAGGAGAGGTAGGGTGCTGCTGCATCATTGTCTTTTAGGATGGGCTCTAACACTCACCAAGTCCTGCAATCCTAAATGCACTCTTCAGCCTTGATATTTTTGAAAATAAAGCACTGTACTTTTTTTTTTTTTTTTTTTTTTGAGACAGGGTATTGCTCTGTCTCTGGGTGCAAAGGCAGGATAATAGCTCACTGCAGCTTTTACTTTCTGGGTCCAAGTGATCCTCCCAGCTCAGCTTTCAGAGTAGTTGCAACTAAAGTCATGTCCCCACCATTCCCAGCTGATTTTTAAATTTTTTGTAGAGGCAGGATCTCACTATGTTGCCTAAGTTGATCTTGACCTCTGGGCCTCTAGGGTCCTCTCTCCTTGGCCTCTCAAAGCACTGGAATTACAGGTGTAAATTACCGCACCTGGCCTTGCACCATATTCTTTATTGACTTCTTGGTTATTGTTCCCCATTACTAGTTGCTCTGCTAGTTCAGGCAGGCATTGAACAGAGGTCTGTTTTGAGACTTCTGTGCCTCACTCTAGATCTGACATCAAAAAGTGCTGTGAAAATGAATCCCAGATTCTCTCTCTGGACTGTGGCTAGATGCTGCCTGCCCTCAGGAGGCATGAGGAATGGCTGAGGATGGTGCGGGGAGGTCAGCAGGGTTGGGGCTCAGCACCATTGCTAATTAAGTCTTCACACTGGGCCTTCTGTGATCTCAGAACATCAGAAACCTGTGAATAAACACCCAAGGACCAGTATCTGCAACTTACTGCTAAAAAAAATTAAGATGCAAAACAAACACCATTTTTCTCTTTATTTATGTATTTTTAGATACCGGGTCTCACTCTGTCACCCAGGCTGGAGTGCGGTGGTGGTGCAGTCATAGCTCACTGCAGCCTTTACCTCCCGGGCTCAAGCCATCCTCCTGGCTCAGCCTCCCGAGATCCTGAAACTGCAGGCCTGTGCCAGTTATTATTATTATTTTTTAATGTGGGCATACACATTTATGCTAGTAGATGTAAAGAAAAATCCAGAAGAATATAAATCAGATTATTAAAGTACTTGTATTTGGTTAGTGGGATTATTTACGACTTTTGATTCCTAGATTATATATTCTTATAGTGATTGCATTTTTTACATAGATCAGGTGTAACTATTTTTTAAACTGCTTTTTTGTGGTGGTTTATATATATATATATATAATGCATTTGTGTATGTGTGTGCATATATATATCTATATTTATATAAAATGTATATGCCATAAAATACACTCATGTAAGTGAACAGTAATTTAAAAAATTTTTTTGTTTTTTAGAGACAGAGTCTCACTCTGTCACCAGGCTGGAGTGCAGTAGTACGATCATAGCTCATTGCAGACTCAAACTTCTGGGGCTCAAGAGATCCTCCCTACTCAGTCTCCCAAGTAGCTGGGACTACAAGCACTCACCAACACACCTGGCTAATTAAAAAAAATTTTGTACAGTTGGGGGTCTCACAATGTTGCCCATGCTGGTCTTGAACCCCTGGGCCCAAGTGATCCTCCAGCCTCAGCCTCCTAAAGTGTTGGGATTGCAAGAGTGAGCCATAGCGTCTGGCCTCAAAAATCTTTAATACCTTCATAGAGTTGTACAACCATCACCATAATCCAATTTTAAGATATTTCTATTATTCCAAAACGATCATTCATGCCATTTACAGTCAACCTCCATTCCCATCTCCAACCCTAGCCACCGCTGATCTTGCTGTGTGCACAGATTGCCTTTTTTGGGAAGTTTCATATAAAAGGAATCAAGCAATATGTGGCCTTTTGCATCTGGCTGCTTTCACTTAATGATTTTGAGGTGTATCCATGTTGTAGTGAGTATCACGTGTATATCGTATATATGCAGGATATCCGTCCCTTTGCCGTCGGGGAGGATGCCACCGCACGGAGGTCCTGCATTTTGTCATTCTGTTTCTCAGTTGACTGTCATGTGGGTTGTTTACAGGAAAGCGCTATTAGGAATAAAGCTACTATGAACATCTGTGTCCAGGTCTCTGTGTGGACACACACTGCTAATTTTATAATCAGAAAAACAAAACCAAAGGGCCAAAATGAATTCTGGAACTGTTTCTGGAATACTTTTTCTTTTACCAAAATGGGAGTTCTAAGAGTGGGGTGGGAAATGTAAAATAGGAGAGAAAGGAGTGGGCTCCCAATAGCCTTTCCTTCCTCGGACCCGGGAACAAAGAGGTGCCATCGTCCCACTCTGGAAATGGCTCATATTCACACAGTTATCCAAAGCTTCGGAACACACTCAACATCCCGTCTGCCCCATGGCTCCTGATGTGGATGTCAACCCAAACACCCACCCCTCTCATAAGTCCCTTAGTTCAAGAGCAGCAAATTAAGGAAACCCCGTTTCCCTGACCCTGCTTCATTTCGTGCGAGCAGGGGTTTGAGTTTGGAGAACTGTGGTGAAAAGCCCCAAGCACCAGTGTCAATCCATGGGCAGAGACTTGAGAGTTTAGCGATTCACGTGTTTTGGCTAGGTCCCTTCCCAGAATACAAAGGTCAAAGGTTGCAGTTATGGAAGGAAAAGGATCAGAAAAAACATGGAAAATAGGATCTGGTTCTTTAAGCAGGAAAGAGATGTGGGAAACAATTTAGAGGGTAAGAGGCAAAAAGTAAACTGGCTTTCCAAGCTGGGGTGTCTTATTCACCAAGAAGAGGCAAGAAGCGGATGGACAGCACATTTTGGGGATCAGTGGTTTTTGTTTTTGTTTTTGTTTGAGACAAAGTCTCTATCACTCAGGCTAGAGTGCAGTGGTGCGATCTCAGCTTACTGCAACATCTGCCTCCCAGGCTCAAAGCGATTCTCGTGCCTCAGCCTCCCAAGTAGCTGGGATTACAGATGTGCACTACTACACTTAGCTAATTTTTGTATTTTTAGTAGAGATGGGGTTTTGCCATATTGGTCAGGCTAGTCTCAAACTCCTGACCTTAAGTGATCTGCCTGCCTCGGCCTCCCAAAGTGCTGGGATTATAGGCATGTGCCACTGTACCCAGCTGCCAATGTAGATAGACACAATTTTAAAGGACTATGGGAAAATCTGGTATTAATGAGTATTACTAAGGACACCTATCTTCTTTGTTAATTACAGTGGCTCTCCACTGGAAGTTCCTTTAGCAACCCAAGCTCCTTCCTGAGTATCTAAGGGTCTGGCTGATTTCTGGAACCTGCTGCCGAGGTTGCAACCCTACCTCTCTCCTGACCCTCAGGTTGCCCTAGCGACTCCAGGAAACTTTTTCCACGCCTCTTCACAGACTGTCTATGGGACATAGACTTTGAACCTCTCTCTCTCTTTTTCCCTCTCCTTGCTTTGGTTTAATTCATCATTTCTAGGTGCATGATGATACTCCCTAACTTAACCTTCCTGCTTTCATATTTCAGCTACCATCACAATGATCTTAATACCAGCAGATATCTAGCACTTCGTGTAAGGGTTCTTGGGTTCTTGCCACGTTTAAAAGGAAGAAACTGAGGCCAGCACAAGAATATCCAACGCGAAGGATTTATTCAGCTCCCAGGCGAGTTTCTGCAGTCCAACAGGAGAGGCCGGAGAAGTCGCACGGACTCCTCTCAGACGTGGGGTTTTATAGGGAGTGGAGGTGTTCGATTGGTTGTGGGAGAGCAGGGTGTGGGCAAGGCAAGACTGCTATTGGGTAGAGTTACAAGACTTCATTTGCATACAAGACTTGACTGCTATTGGCTAGAGTTACAAGACTTCGTTTGCATACAAGACTTGACTGCTATTGGCTAGGGTTACAAGACTTCGTTTGCATACAAGACTCGGCTGCTGTTGGCTAGGTTTACAAGACTTCATTTGCATACAAGACTCGGCTGCTGTTGGCTAGGTTTACAAGACTTCGTTTGCATTTTGGCGGGGTTTTTTAAGGGAAGGCTAGGCTGTGTGAGGGGGTGGACGTGTCTGAGCTCCCAGAGAGGTGAGGGGGTGTCGGAGCTCCCGGCAAGGTGACCGGCCTTACATTCTGACCTTTTGATGATAGAAGGTGTCACTGTTTCTGGCTACTTCCTGCTGAATAGGGGCGGAGTGAGGGGGATAGGTCAGTTGGCTGGTGCCTCGACTTGAGAATCGGACGTAGGGATGAAGCAGCATTTGGTTAACAGCCACTCGTCCAATTTCTCGCATACGAGCTTGTAGGAACCTGAGAAGGAAAGGGGCCATTAATAATAGCAGACAGATTACGATGATAGGAGTGATGACAGGGGTCAGCCAGGTAAGCATGGGAGAATGCCACCAGCTTAGAGGCAAGACTCCCATATTTTGCTTTTTACGGAGGTCTTCCTGGAGGTGGTGGAGAGTGTTGATGTTCTCCTCTACTAGGCCTGATTCATCGATGTAATAGCAGCACTCCTCCTGGAGAAACAGGTACCCCCTTTTTCCGCCGTTAGTAGGTCAAGGGGCCGTCCGTTTTGGAGAGTTACCTGGGCCAGTGATGTGATTTGTCGCTGGAGGGAGGGCAGGGAGGCGGCTGACGCTTCAATGGCCACACAGAGCTTGTCTTCTAGTTGAGCGGCTGAAGTGACACTGTAGCCCATCGCTCCGCTTCCTATTCCAGCAGCTACTAAAGAGGACGCTAAAGAGAGGCCAACTACTATTGGGAGGAAGACGGCTCGTTTGTTTCGGCGAGCAGGGGGAGGCATAAGGAAGGATAGGAACTGGGCTTGTCCATATACCTTCAACTGTGGGCCTAAAGTAACAGGTACGGAGGGGGAAGGAAGAGAGGCATTTATAACCTTGGTTAGGGTCCCATTACACCAAAAGTATCCTCCCGGAGGTGCATGGTGGGTGGATCTTACTTTTACAGTCGTGTTGCAGCTGGAGCTGTTAGTCATTCCGTAGCAGAAAAAGAGACCTTGGGAGTGTGTCTTGAACAGCGGGATCCCCGTTAGGGTGGTGTCAGGTCCCGTAGATGATTGTGACAGGTTGAACCCGGTCTAGAGGGGAACTGCAGCTAAGGGGGGTTCATTAAGGGAGGCACATATAAAGCAACTAGTGAAGTTTATGACTTCGGTTAAGCTTAACGTGTTAACACCTTGCTGTACTAGCATTAACCAAGAGAAAGGTTGGGGGTTATTGTTATTGCTTGAGGGCCCAAGTTGGTTAGTTAAAGTGGCCTCATTCTGTAGGATGGTGTTGCCTAACGAATTGAGTCGGTCTACTTCCACTGGCACAATGCGGGTATAGGACCGAAATATTAGCCATGTACCACTGGGGTGACTATCCGTAAACCTGGTGTATATTTTACCTGCAGTTCCCTTTTCCCATCGAGCGTCCCAGGGGTCGCGGATAATAAGGGATACCTTACCTCGATTGTCAATGGAGAACATTTCATTTTTCAGGCTCTTGTGCATGACACTAGATGCGTACGGGCATCCACCATAGGTAGTGCTCCACTTGTGACAAGCAGTCTTAGTTTGGTCATGCAGGAAGCAGAGGCCAAAGTTATTCCAGGAGTTCTTAATAGTATTGGCCTTGGATTTTGGGAACTCGAATTTTATGGTGGATTTGCAGCCTGCGGGCTGGCAATCTGCTTGAGCAATGTATTGGGTTTTAGTGGTGGGGCCTTGTTTCCAGGATTCAATTTTGAGGTGCCACCTTGAGGCGGGACACATGATACCACAGAGTGTGACCCAGGAACTTGGCAGACATAGGGGTGGTTAGGATAACGATGTGGGGTCCTGACCACCTGGGCTGCAGAGATCCTGGTTGGAGCTTCCGGAGGAGAACACTATCACCTGGCTGAAGAGGTGCTGCCGGGTGTGAGTCTCCAAGCCCTCGAACAACGGGGAGAGTGCGATCTGCGTGCTTCCTGAGTAAGTGGCGGAGAAGAGAGAGATAGGGGAGGTAGGGGACTAAGGGAGATGGTTGCACCAGGAAATTATGGGAGACCAGGAAGGGCTGGCCGTACAGCAATTCAAAGGGGCTGCGTTGGCCCCCGTGGGGTGGCTCGGATCCAGGCTAGAGCAAGAGGTAGGAGTGTGGGCCAAGAGAGTTTTACCTCGATGGTCAGTTTGGCCAAATGGTCTTTGAGGATGCCATGGGCCCGTTCGACTTTACCTGATGACTGAGGGTGGGTAGGGGATGTGTAGTTTCCAGGAGATGTTAAGAGACTTGGCGACCAGCTGGACCACCTGAGCTGTGAATGCTGGACCGTTGTCTGACTGGATGGTGGCAGGTAGGCCGAAGCGAGGGATGATTTCTTGAGTAAGGAGGGAGGCCACAGTGTCTGCTGTTTCCTGGAAAGTGGGGAAGGCCTCAATCCAACCTGAAAAGGTATCTACAAAAGTTAGGAGGTAGCGAAGCTTTTTGTGACTGGGCATATGAGTAAAATCAATTTGCCAGTCCTGGGCCGGCAGGTTGCCACGCATTTGGTGGGTGGGAAACTGTGGCTTTAAGCTTCCCTGAGATAAGACCTTAGAGCAAGTGACGCACGTTTTGTGTACCTGCTCAACTGTCTGTTGTAGACCTGGTGAATAAAAGAGGGGTTGCACAAAGCGGTGCAACGCCTTGGGCCCTATATGTAAGGATTGGTGGATTTTGGCAATAATTTTAGGAGTCTGTTCCCGTGGAAGGGCGATCTTATTGTTTAGGAAGATCCAGCCCTGATCAGACTCGGTTCCACCTCTTAATATGAGGTCCTGTTTTTCCAATGGCGAGTAAACCGGCGACGTGGCCATGATAAGGAACAGGACCAGAGCGGGAGCTGGCCTGGTACTGGTTAAAGCTTTTGCTGCTACATCTGCCCTTGCATTGCCCCAAGAAACAGCATCCTGCTGGGCCTGGTGCCCCCGGCAGTGGATGACAGCAACCTCTTTGGGCAGTAACAGAGCCTGCAGGAGATTTGAGATTTGAGTAGCATTGACTATGGGGGTCCCCTTTATGGTAAGGAATCCTCGCTCTTTCCAAAGGGCAGAGTGACAGTGGATAATAAGAAAAGCATACTTGGAGTCGGCATACATATTTGCTCTCTTCTCCTTTGCTAGCGTAAGAGCTCAGGTTAAGGCAATGAGCTCTGCTTTTTGTGATGTTGTCCCATCGGGGAGGCGGCTTGCCTCGAGGGTGGCTGAATCTGTGACTACTGCATAAGCTGCTTTTCGCCGCCCTTTGTCCGTCATTACTGAACTTCCATCTACATACAAGGTAAGGTCTGGACTAGAGAGTGGAAGGCTAGACAGGCCCTCTCGTGGCTTAGCAAATGCATCTATTAGTTAGTTCAGGACAGGAATGAGTTGGGGAGGGGGCATGGGATGGAAGAGGAAACAAGGTAGCCGAGTTGAGTGGAGAAGTGGGATGAAGGCTGACTGAAGGATTTTCAAAGAGAAAGTAAGACTCAGGGTGTAGAGGAATGGTAAAGAAGGCATCCTTAAGGTCAAGAACTGTAAAATGGGAGGTATTGGAGGGAATGTTGGATAGTAGGGTGTACGGGTTGGGGACTACAGGGTGGAGGGGTACTACTGCCTTGTTGATAAGGCGTAGGTCCTGAACCAAGCGGTAGTTGCCAGACGGCTTTTGGGGTGTCAGTTAGGAGGGGCAGAAGGAGGTGTGCGGGAGATGGGCTTGAGTATGGGAGGCTAGTGAGTTGGAGAGTTGTCCCCACAGTATGGAGAATATCTTGTCCTAACAAGGGAACTGGGCATGAGGGTACAATTAGAAAAGAGCAAGAAAAGGGGTGTCCCTCGAGGACACAGGCTAGAGGATGGGTTTGATTAGGACAGGAAGGCCTTCTATCAATTCCCATGACTGAGACCTGGGAAGGTATGCTAGGCCCTGAGTAGGAAGGCAATACAGTTAGCTCCCATATCCACTAAGAAGGAAATGGACTTACCTGCTACCTGCAGCGTTACCCTGGGCTCGGTAAGGGTGATGGGGGTCCTCAAGTCAGGGCTGTGTCAGTCGTCCAGAAGGCTGAGAAGTTCAAGCGAAGGGATTGCTTCCTGCGGACCAGCCTGCTCCTCACATAGAGGTGCAGGGAGTGGGCCTGTGGTCCAGGACGGGCAATCAACCTTCCAGTGTCCAGTCTGTTTGCAGTTTGGGCAGGGTCCAGGAGGTGGACGAGGACAGGGGCACTGCCGGGCCCAATGTCCCTCTTGGCCACATTTGAAACAGGGCCTGGGCCGGGCCCTTAAAGCATTTTGGAAGGGTTTCGATGGACCTCCCCCACCGGATGTTTGGGGGGCTGCCGGCCTCAGGGCTGCTACAAGAGCTCGGGTTTGGAGGCCTACCTTTTGCCGTAAGTGGGCCTGTCGGGTGGCCTCTGCCTTGTCCTCTCGGCCGTTAAAAACTTTAAATGCCATGTTTACCCGGTCCCATATGGGAGTTTGGGGGCCCTCCTCAGCTTTTTTAAGTTTCCTCCTTATATCAGCCGCCGACTGGGAAATAAAGTGGGTGGCTAGGACTGTAGCCCCCACTAAGGAGGCTGGATCCAGCCGTGTATGGAGGATCATAGCATTAGTCAATCGGTCGAGGAAGGTGGCTGGGTTTTCATCAGTTCCCTGAGTTATTTCCCTCAACCTGTCATAATTAACTACCTTCTGGGCTGCACTTTGCATGCCCGCTAGGAGGCACTGTAGCATTTGGTCTTGGTGGTGGCAGCCATCTTGACCATCCTGATAGTCCCAATTAGGGTCGGCCTTGGGGACCGCCGCCGTGCCTACCAGCATCTGGTTGTTATTTAGGTGTACCTGATCAGCGTGTGCTCGGGGTGCTGTAAAGACCCAGTCACACTCATCTGGGGTGAGGGTGGAGGATAGGATTACATACGTGTCATGCCAGGTTAGGTCATATGCCTGAGTAAGATAGCGGAATTCTTTGGCGTAAGCAGTAGGATTGGTGGAGAAAGACCCTAGGCATTTTTCAATGGCTGATAGATCGGAGAGGGAGAAGGGAACATGCACTCGGACAATGCCCTCTGCTCCAGCCACCTCACGGAGGGGGAAAAGGAAGGCGGCTTCCTCATTGGGAGCACAGCGCGAGTGGGTGTGAGCACTAACAGGAGAAGCCAGGCTGGGATTAGGAGGTGGAGGAGCTGAGGGGGGTTGAGGTCTGTCATAAGGCGGAGGATTATTGGGTCGGGCCAGCGGAAAGGAGAGTTTCTCAGGTGCGTCGGGGTTGGAAAAGGAAGAGGAGGAGGGTGGAGGGGCTAAGGGCAAAGAGGAGGTTTCTTTGGCTGGGAGCACCTTGGCGGTGGTACAAGAGGAACAGAGGATGGGGCGGTAACGAAGATACCAGAAAGCCTGAACATAGGGGATTTCTGACCATTTACTGTTCTTTTCACAAAAGTTATCTAGGTCTGTCAGGACTTTGAAGTCGAATGTGCCCTCCAGAGGCCACTTGGACTGGTTGTCTAGAGGATACTGTGGCCAGGCTACAGTGGAAAGGAAGAGCAGCTTTTTCTTTTTTATGGAAAGCCCTAGTTTGGGTAGATTTTGGACTAGGCATCCTAATGGTGACTTGGGGTCTAAGCAGGACTCCTGATTACTCATAGTTGGCTTTTGTGGGGCAGTCAGAGGCGAGGAAGGGATAGGAACAGGTATTACACCCAACACGGGCAGAAGGGTTCCTTTCCTGGAGGAGGTGGCTGAGAGAACTTACAGGCAGCAATGAGTATAATAAGGAAGAAAATGAAAAGAGGGCTAGGGCTATTTGCCACATGGGAAAATTAGAAGGCACAATAAAGACAGTCCTACGTATGTGAGTGACGGACAAAGGGTGGGTGCCCCCCAGATGGGAGACCAGTCTGATGCCTTCCCAGCCACGTCCCCGAAGGGATGTTTCAGGGGCGTCTTGGCTAAGGTGTACCCGTATAACCCCTGGGCCTGGTCACCTCAGAACTTTCAGTCCAGAGGTGAATCACCGTTATGCCTTATGACATCCCTGTGGAACCGTGGGTTGAGGCCCACACAAGCCCCGTAGCTGTTAGGCCGTGGGACTACACATAAACTCACTTACTCACTCACTCGCATCAGGATTAGGAAGAGAAACTGAAGGTGCAGTTCTACAGAGAGAGAGAGAGAGAGTTAAGAGGGGGAAGTGGCCGCCATCTTAGGTACGGGGGGAGGGGAGAGAGAGAGAGAGAAACTGAAAGTTCAGTTACTTAATTAACAGGAGCTTTTATGCCAATAGGCTGGTTCAAAATAAAGGTTTTGGTGATGTAAGCCGGGGGTTTTGCTCTGCCGTGAGGCAGGGCTGCTTGCATTTAACGGGACTTCTGAGTACCCACACCTCAGTTGCTGGTGAGGGTTCAGGAAAGTGGGGACATCTCCCTTAAAATCCTGACCCTGAGAAACCCTTCACGGGGAGAAGACAAGAGTGCAGGGACATCTCCTCTTACACTCAGGTCCTAAGCCGGAGTCCCGGACTCACCACAGGAATCCCTGACGTTGCAACAGTTTTGAACAGGGACTCCCCAAGAACAGCGGGTGGGATAGTGGGCAACAGAAGTCTTACCTTGTGGTGGAACGGCAGCTCCCCAGTCCAGCTTTGAGTGGAGGAGTCAGTTTCCCCCAGGAGGGGTCTTACAACTCCTCCCGGGTTTCGGCACCACTTGTAAGGGTTCTTGGGTTCTTGCCGCGTTTAAAAGGAAGAAACTGAGGCCAGCACAAGAAGATACAATGCGAAGGATTTATTCAGCTCCTGGGTGAGGTTCTGCGGTCCAACAGGAGGGGCCGGAGAAGTCGCATGGACTCCTCTCAGACGTGGGGTTTTATAGGGAGTGGAGGTGTTCGATTGGTTGTGGGAGAGCAGGGTGTGGGCAAGGCAAGACTGCTGTTGGGTAGGGTTACAAGACTTCATTTGCATACAAGACTTGACTACTATTGGCTAGAGTTACAAGACTTCGTTTGCATACAAGACTTGACTGCTATTGGCTAGGGTTACAAGACTTTGTTTGCATACGAGACTTGGCTGCTATTGGCTAGAGTTACACAACTTCGTTTGCATTTTGGTGGGGTTTTTTAAGGGAGGGCTAGGCTGTGCAAGGGGGTGGACGTGTCCAAGCTCCTGGTGGTGGGTGGCGGGGGGGGTGTCCGAGCTCCCAGCAAGGCGACCGCCCTTATACTTGGAAATTTTCAAAGAGCTTCCCCTAGATCCTCGCTCGGAATCTTGTGATGCAGGCGGCAGAGCTAGGATTGTCTCCTTTTAAAGGAAATCGAGGTAGAAAATTTCAGTGATGACCCAACATCATAAAAATCATAAAACAGTGAGACCAGGAACAGGTTATAGGTTTCTGAAGTTCTGAAGTTTCAGGCAAATGTGCTGTGATTGGATGTGTTAGATTAACAGGGAGTGGCGAAGGGCTATGACAATTCAGAGTAGTCTGTAGAATACGTTCAAAATCATGGACTTAATTCTTTAAGGACATAGGAGCTTGTGAGGAGTTTTCTAACTCATTTTTAAGTTTTCTAGATGTCTTATCCATAGAATTTCTTTTTTTTTGAGGTGGAGTCCCACTCTTGTTGCCCAGTCTGGAGTGCAGTGGCACGATCTCGGCTCACTGCAACCTCCACCTCCTGGGTTCAAACGATTCTCCTGTCTCCGCCTCCTGAGTAGCTGGGATTATAGGAACGCACCACCATGCCCGACTAATTTTTGTATTTTTAGTGGAGACAGGGTTTCACCATCCTGGCCAGGCTGCCCTCAAACTCCTGGTCTCAGGTGATCTGCCCACCTCAGCCTCCCAGAGGGCTGGGATTACAGGCGTGAGCCACCGTGCCCAGCCCATAAAAATTTTTTTAAAGGCACTGAGATCCTAAAACTGAAATTGTAGATAGAGTTGTGGGATAAAGAACTTCTACTGAATAATGATTTGCAGAAGTATGTCTTCAATATAGTACTAAGTACTAATTTTATGGGGCAAATAACTCTCTATCTAATCCTATGACCTTGTATAAAATCTTGCCCTAAACTAAATTCAAATGTATAGATGATTTATATTTAATGACAAAATACTGGTGCTATGTTAATATTTACAAAAAAAAAGTTCCAGTAAGGAACATGCTTGGAATTCACTGTGAACCAATCAGTTAATTGTTGTGTTTATTCTGATGCTTTTATTTGGGAGTCCCGTATCACAAAATGACATGTGTAATGTTTACAACAGGTATTAGAAATTGAGATGTTTTTATTTTGAATATTTGAGAGTAAAATTGTAGATAATGTTCCAAACCATCATCAAAAATGCAGAGCAAACTTTTCTGTATATAAACTGTACATAAAAACAAGGCACTATACATTTTTGGGGAGATATTAAGGTAGAAAGGTTGATTCGCATAGATTCTCCAGAGTCCAGGCCATTAAGTAGAAATTCTTTGTTCATTTTAGCACCGGAAGCAGTACTCAGAACAAGTCATACCTAACGCTGCAGGAAACGTTTCCAAACGTGTGTGAAGATACGTATTGGTGGCAGAGCTCATTCCACAGAAGCAACTCCAACTACCTTTTCATATTATTTTGACACCAAAACAAATCTCGAAAGTGAATGAATACATATTGCTTTGCTAAATACATATTTGACTTATATGGTGTTTATATAAATATATATATATATTTTAGAATCCACAAACTATCAAAATAACACTTTATAAAGAGAACTGCTTCAAAAAAAAAAAGGCATTGTCTAGCTGGAACAAGAAGGCAGTGCTATCTATAGCAGCTGCGGCTTAAGTGCACATAACGATACTTTTATTAATTCTGATAACCTGCTGACCAGTGGAAAGAAGTTTCCAAACAGTTTCCTTGAACGTTTACAAAATACACAACTCCAGGACAAGCAGTATCTTTAACAATGTCAGGTTCCAAAAACTGATTGAAAACTACTTTGTGAAAAACACCAGTCCAAAACTCTATATCCATTTCCCTGGGGCGGAGGTATTGGACGTGACGTCGAGGCTCCTCTGTGTCTCCCCACTCAAAACAGGCCTTTTGCTTTTTTCAGGTTCACCTGCTTCCAGGCGGGCAGGGCGTGGTATTCATCTCGTGTCATGTCTAGTGCAAACTGGAACATTGGGAGAAATACCGGCGGCTCAGTGAAAGGACTCTCAGCTGCATGTGTTGTTTTAGTCCCATCCCCATCCCAGCGGAAGAACCGCTTACCTCGAAGTCTTCGTCAGTGAGATAGATCTCAAGCTTCAGAGGATCGACCCCCTCCGGGAGCGGCCTGGCCAGGAGGTCGGCCAGCGGGTAAATGGTTTTACAGAGCTTGGCTAAGACGTCTTCCACAAGGGTGATCTGATTGGAAACTTCTGTGTCCTAGAGTAGAGGAGGGGGTAGAGAGGAGAAATGTGTCCCACATTTGAACACGTTTTATCAAGTGCTTGCAAACACACAGTCCTGTGCCATCTCTACACAGCCTGAGGACTCATTGCTCCACGTTACTGAGGAAACAGCTCTGAGAGATAAGGGATTGCCTAAAGCCCTGCAGCTCTCTGGACTCTTAATTTAAAAAAATTTTAAATTAAAAACAAGTTTTTTTTGAGACAAGGTCTCACTCTGCTACTCAGGCTGGAGTGCAGTGGTGTGATCATAGCTCACTGCAGCCTCCACCTCCTGGCCTCAAGTGATCCTCTTGCCTCAGCCTCCTGAGCAGCTAGGACTACTGGTGTGCATTATTTTTCCTTTTTCTTTTTTTTTTTTTTTTGGTAGAGTCTGGGTCTTGCTATGTTGCTTAAGCTGGACTCAAACTTCTGGCCTCAAGTGATCCTCCTGCCTCAGCCTGGCAAAGTGCAGGGATTAAAGGTGTGAACCACCACACTTGGCCCAAAATTTTGTTATTTTTTAGAGACAGTGTCTCACTGTCACCCAGGCTGTAGTGAAGTGGCTCGATCATAGCTCATTGCAGCCTTAAACTCCTGGACTCAAGCAGTCCTCCCACCTCAAGCCTCCTCAGTAGCTGGGACTATTGGCACGTGCCACCATGCCCACCTAATATATTAAAAATTTTTTTTGTAGAGATAGAGTCTTGTTTCTCTGACTTTTAGATGTTTTCTCACCTTGTCACAGAGTTTCAAACAAACCCTTTCTCAGAACTGCCTCTGGAAAAACATTTTGAGACTTTCCCATGAGTGAACTGCGGACTAAGATAGTAGATTTGAAGTCTAAACACCAGAAGCCTCCAAATAATGGAATTTGTTTAAAAATATTTAAAAATAACCTGAAAAGAAATCATACCCTCCTTCCCTTCCCCAACCCCATTTCTTAATCCACAATAGAAAAAGAAGGTCATAAGGTAGAATATTCTGGAGCAGAATCATGTTTTTAAAAAACCACTGTGTGAATTTAATCTGAGCAAGCTATTCTAGATAAATTCTCTTCCTCCATTAAACTTCTGACTCCAGATTGGCTGCTCTCCTTTTGGGTGGGTGGATGATGGGAATTGATGACTAAGAGCTGTTGCTCAAATCAGAAATATATGGAGCAGACTGGTAGTCAAGAGGCAGGTTTTGGGCTGGGTGCAGTGGCTTGTGCCTGTAATCTCAGCACTTTAGGAGGTTGAGGTGGGAAGACTGCTTGAACCCAGGACTTGGACACCAGCTTGGGCAATATGGTGAGACCATGTCTCACCATACAAAATAGGCTAGGCATGGTGGTATGTTTCTGTAGTCCTACCTACTTGGGGGGCTGAGGTGGAAGGGTCACTTGAGCCCAGGGGTTCAAGGTTTGTGTGAGCCATGATTGTGTCACCACACTCCAGCCTGGGTGAAAAAGCAAGATCCTTTCTCTAAGAAAAGAAGAGGCGGGTTTTGGAGTGGTCTTGCCTGCAACTAAGTACTGACTCCTCCACTTGCTAAAAGTCACTTTGGCCAAGTGCCTTCATGTTTTTGTGACTCTGCTCCCACACCAGTAAAATGGGGGTAATAGTAAAATAGATCTGGATGGACTGTTGATAAACGAGAAAATCAGTGTAAAGTGCTTGGAGCTGTGCCTAGTACAGAGTGAGCACTTGGTGAATGTTAATTATTTGTATAACTTGCTGGTGTGGGAAGCCTGACTCTTCTCTGGCTGGAATCCCACAGGCCTGCACAACAGTAAACAGCCCCACTGCCAACCCCCAGGATCTATAGTGAATACAGAGAGAGGGTGGTGAGTTATATCCTTCTGAAATTGGCTCAACTGTCCCACAGAACTTATGTTTATGGTTTCTTTTAAATAAACATCATCAAAATTAACTCTCCCAGTCCTGAAACTCGAGAAAGTTATATTTGTCTTATCTGAGTTGCTTTCTCAGGAAACCAACCATTAGGCCACTCTGATAGTATCAGAAAGCCAGCAGTGGCTCACACCTGTAATCCCAGCACTTTGGGAGGCTGAGTTGGGCAAATGGCTTGAGCCCAGGTGTTTAAGACCAGCCTGAGCAAATGGCGAAACCTCATTAAAAATACAAAAAGATTAGCGGGGCATTGTGGTGTGTGCCTGTAGTTCCAGCTACCTGGAAGGCTGATGTAGGAGGATTGTCTGAGCCTGGAAGCCAGAGGCTGCAGGGAGCCATGATTGTGCCACTATACACCCCAGCCTGGGCAACACAGCAAGATCCTGTCTCAAAAAACAAAAACAAAAACAAAACGTAAAGGTTACCAGACCCCTCACCCATCCTGATGCCTAACCAACTCCCTGCTTTCTGTTAACTCCTCTTCCTCACCCTAATTCCTGTTTCCCACACATAGTTACATTTCTTCCCTTCTATAAAAAACCCTAGTTTTAGTAGGCCAGAGACACAGATTTGAGACTTATGTCCCGTTCCCCTTGGCTATTAGCACCCAAATAAACTTTCTTCCCTGGTTTTGCTTGTCTCAGTGATTGGCTTTCTTCTGTGTAGTGAACAATGAGACCTCGACTGAACCCCTGGCCTTTTGTAACACCTGAACTTAGGCTGCATGCAGCAGCCGCAGAGCTTGCAATCCCCAGAGCCTTGTGGTTTCATGATACCATAGTTATGGCAAACAGAACCATCTTGCTCTGGCTGTGGCAGAGACCAGGCCGCAATCAGCCCCTTCCCTGTGGAGATCAAGTCCATTTGGCTCCAAGGAGACAGGTTAGAGTGAGCAGCAACGTCTGCACTATCCAACAGACCTTCTCCATTGCTACGCAGAAGTGGACTCTGTTTAAAATTACTCAGATTTCCTATAAAATACACTTGGGTCATTTCCCCAAGCAAAGCAGCTCTCCTACATGGTAAAAAAAAAAAAAAAAAAAAAATCAAAATGGTAAAAACCTATCTATCTTTCACCAAATCAAAACGAATCCTTGGAATTGCTATTGCTAGTAATGTTAATAGCTCATAAATAAGGAATTGAACATAGCTATAGTAAAATTCTTTTCTGTGTGGAAAAGAAAACATTCTAGATAATACTATTTTGGTAGATAGAAGTTATGATAAATGCCTCATGTGGAAATACCAGGTGGTCTCATTTTTTTAAGACAGAGTTTCACTCTTGTTGTCCAGGCTGGAGTGCAATGGTGCAATCTTAGCTCACTGCAACCTCGCCTCCTGGGTTCAAGCAATTCTCCTGCCTCAACCTCCCGAGTAGCTGACATTACAGGCATGTGCCACCACACCTGGCTAATTTTCTATTAGTAGAGATGAGGTTTCTCCACGTTGGTCAGGCTGGTCTTGAACTCCTGATCTCAGGTGATCTGCCCGCTTTGGCCTCCCAAAGTGCTGGGATTACAGGCATAAGCCACCGCACCCGGCCCAAAAGACAATATTAATGAGATGCTGAGCGATACCTTATCATAAGTGAGTCGCAGTACATCCTTTCATTCAGTTATCTGAACACACTAATTCATCACATTTCATGTGGACACTGAGAGACCAGCAATGCCAAGTAACAGGTACTTAGCAACAGAACGAAGAGTTCCAGCTTTTATGTACATATATAGTCCTCAGCATGATTAAACTCACCGTTGCTTTTAAGTTTTTAAAATGGGGTATACTGTGTAGAAAATTACTAAAATAGTTCAATTGATTTCCCATTAGACTTCTCTTCTTCCTAAGCAAATTCTATGTAGTCTTGTTAAGATGTTGCAAAAGGAAAAATATTTTCCCACTTTGAAAGTGCAACTGGATGCTCTCCCCAAAGTAAAGTCAACCCACAGTCCAAAAGGCGCAGGACAGAATGCTTACCATCTCTGTGATTTCAGCAATGTCCTCTCTGTGCTCCCAGCAGGGAAACATATTGGTGAATGTCAGAGGCTCCAGACCAGCATGGATAAGGTAAGACTTGGGGGGCGGCTTCTTGAGATTTTTTCCTGTAGTTACACAAAATGCAATGTCGGTAGATCCTACTGTCTTTCTCTGATTTCCCTTGAAATATTTTCTTCTTTGTTCAGAACTCATGACTTCATGCTTAAAACGCAAGTTATGAGTAGCTCATAACAACACATGGACGATGCTTATATAAGATGTTAATTTCATACCTGTGACTACAATAGTGACCTATAATCAACCTGAGCCTATACTTCTTGAACCTAATGAAACACTGTATTCCTGGAAGGGAGAGAGAGGCTCTGTCTGCAGCTTCTGGGTGGAGCATTTTCTTCCTCCTGAACTCACCTGTAGAGGCATCCCTCTCACTTCCTACAACGGGATTAACTCCAATATGACTGACAGCAAATGACAGCATCTTACACATCCACACTCACTATAACACTGGGTGGAAGGTCTCATATGTTATTTATTGCTAAAGAGATTTTCAGGAAGAGAATCAATTGCACATACTCAGTGATATTAAACTAATTGTGTCAATGAAACCATAAAAATTCAGTAAGATATTAATTACTGGCATTTTCATTTTACATAAAAGACCAGAAAGTTCATGTGTATAGTAAAGAACCATGAACTTA
This sequence comes from Aotus nancymaae, assembly GCF_030222135.1. NCBI lineage: Eukaryota > Metazoa > Chordata > Mammalia > Primates > Aotidae > Aotus > Aotus nancymaae. The sequence continues at coordinate 6,144,706 of NW_026988492.1, read as the reverse complement.
CTATGGGTATTTCTCTTTGGGTATAATACTAAAAAAAAAAATAAATAAATAATAAAAAGGTTGGCAATGGCCATCCGCCATTTGGGGGAGACTTCCATTCTCCACAGCATGGTAGTGCTTGCAGATAATGTACATGGCAGAGGCCAACTTGTCTCTCAGCGTGATCAATCCCAAGTACAACAGGGTTTCAATCTGCCCTGGGCTTTCTACAATACAGCCTTTATCCTTGAGGGTAACATGTTAGATGGCCTCCTGAGAGAAAAACTAGTTCTTCCTCATGCTGGCAGCTGAGACTGCACTAATCTAAAAGTTAATAAATCTCAAAAAGTTAAAGGGGAAAAAATGGGTTTCATTGCCACTTGCCAGGCTTTATAGATGCTGGCTGACATGCGCAGAAAGGGAAGGGGGTCTGCTGGCTGGGCGTGCCTGAGGGGCTCCCCAATCTGCTCCCTGCTGCAGGCGCGTTAGAGGGAGCCTCACCTTTGCAGTACTGGAGCACGGTCTCCATCGCGCTCTTCCGGTCAGAGGCCCAGCGGATGCGGGCAGAACCAGGGATCTTGTTCTCGATGGGCCACCAGCCTTGCCAGAGGTACACCTCATGGTGATTGTCAACAAGGAAAAGCGCTGTGAGGGAGGGACAGAACCCGACCATCAGGAGCTCCTTCGCGGACACTTGGCGCTCACTCCTCCCAAACCTAGTGGATGCTGGCCCTCCCCACTGCTGTGTCACGGGGAAAATCCCCTTGGCTCTCACCCCAGGGACAAAGGGGCAAACACAGGGTCCCACCCAGCCCTTTGAAAGTTCAACTGGGAGAAGCCTCTAGGCAGAGAGAGTTGGCGTCAAGGAGTTGGCCTCTTTCATTCCTCGTCCTCCAGGTCCTCCCCTCTTTGCTCCAGCTCAAGCCCTTGTAACCCTTCTGGATGCTGGCAGGGCTGTGCTGAGAGTGGAAGGGATGATGCATGTGCCAATCAAGGGGGTGTCAGCACCACGCATCTCCAAAGAGCACAGTCAACACTGGCGCGCACAGCTCACTGCAGAGAGGTCAGTGGCGTTCCTGCCCTGTGTGTGACTGCTTAGCAGTGAGGTGAGCTCATGGTTGTCTTACAGAGAAATGGGCCTAAAATCAAAACTGCTGCTGTGAGTGGTGGCTCATGCCTGTAATCCCAGTGCTTTGGGAGGCTGAGGTGGAAGGATTCCTTGAACCCAGGAGTTGAAGACCAGCTTGGGCAACATGGTGAGACCCTATCTTTACAAAAAGAAAAAAAAAAAAATTAGCCTGGTATGGTGATGCATGCATGTAGTCGCAGTTACTCAGGAGGCTAAGGAAGGAGGATCACTTGAGCCCAGGAGTTCGAGGATGCAGTGAGGCATGATTGAACCACTGCACTCCAGCCTGGATGGCAGAGTGAGACCCTATCTCTAAAAAAAAAAAAAAAAAAAAAGAAATAAAAATTAAAATTGTTCTACTGTCTTTTCCTCCTCACTTTTTCTCCTTCTTAAATTGTCAGCCTGACTCTTACTCCACGTGCCAAAATGCCTCTCATTCTTGCTAGCTCAGCTCACTGTGTGTCCTTTCCTGGCATGCGTTTCAGGATTCAGGAACCACACTTTAAAAGCCCAGTGGAGGTTGGTGACCTGCCCTGAGCTCCAGGACGAAGGGTGTGGGCACAGCCTCTCTTTCTGGTCACTGACTAAGATTTTCCAAGCATGGCATGTGCACAGGTCAAACTTTCAGTGGTGCCCTGGGCTCCCAGTGCGAGGTGAGGCCCCTGGCTGCACCTCCGGGCTCTTGTAATGTGAGAAGCAACAAACACGTTCAGAGGCAGCTGACCTTGGCTTCACTGGAGGGTGGGCTGCAGGGGCTGTCAAGCCCAGTCTCTTGTGACTTTCTCAACCAGAATGAGGGCACAAGGCTTTCTGTCTTGAGGTGGTGGCCTGGTGGGAACAGCCCTGACCTTGGGATCAGAAGACCTGGGCTGGAGTCTTGGCTCTGCTGTGGAGCCTTGGTATGGTGGACCCTGTTCCTTGGCTAACTTAGCTGATACCCCAACATCCTTCTCCCCTGCCATTTGCTTTCCCAGGCTCCCTTGCAGCTGGGGTTGGCCATGTGACAAGCTCTGGCCAATGGGACATATGCAGAAGTCTGCTGGGGGCTTCTGGGAAAACGTGCTTTATCTGATTAAAGAGAGAGATGTGGCTATAAGTGCTCTTTCTTCCTCACCCCTTCTTTCTCTGTCTTGAATGCAAACATGATGGCTGGAGCAATGGCAGTTGACCAGTGACCATGCAGCAACAAGACTGAGAGGAAGGCTGGGAGAAGAGCGGAGATGCCAGCTCTGCCACTGTGGCGCTCAACCTATTCTTAGCAGACATCTTTGGGTGGGTTAAGTAACTGAGCCTCGTTCCTTATGCTATAATGTGAGGCTGATTTCACCCTCCTTCCTTCTGGTGTAGAGATGAGGATGAAATAGCATAGGCACATGTTGTTCTGAGTGTTCTAGGAGTGTACGTGGCAAAGAGAAGCTGCTTAATACCGATGTAAAATCAAAAGGCTTCCTGGAAGGTGTGCCTTCTGCTGCTCAGCACAGCTGCCTACTGCAAGGCTTACCTGGCTGGGGCGCGCTGTACAGATCTTCCTGCAAGAAGGGCATGGAACTGACCACAGAGGGGGCTCGGGCGGGGTACACGAACTCAGTGGCTATGAAATCCCCAGAGGAGCTGCTGAGGATGAACAGGCGAGGTGCGAAGTTAAAACTTCCAGGATCTTTGAAAGAAAAGAGAACAAAGCTGAAGATACCATATGCAGCCAAGTAAATTCCAGATGAAGAATGAAAACATGAAATAATTAAATGCACTGTGGAAACACAGGTAAGATTTATCTGAGCTTCAAGGTGGAAAAGACCTTTTCAATTGCAATAGTAAAAGAACTAATCAAAAGGGAAATAATACATTAATTATATAAAAATTAAAAAAAATGCAAAATTGTAAAGAAAAACCAAGTCACAAATGGGAAATATTTGTAAGACAGCAACTAGTTAATATCCTTAATACATGAAGGGACATATATAAGAAAAACATAAATCTCTCAATAAAATGTGCAAAAGACACAAATAGAACACTCACCAAAGTAGATATTAAAATGGCTAAAAATATACATATGTAACATAAATATGCATATGTTATATAACATAAATATACATATATTTTACTTGTATATATTATACATTTATATACATATATGTACTTCTAAGTAAAACAAAACAATGCTTAGCTATCTGTCTCCTTTCGTCAATTTGGCAGAGGAAAAAGGTAATATGCTGAATTTATGATTGTGCTGAGAAATGTACGCTTTTGTATATTGCAAGTGAGAATGAAACTTAGCCCGTGCTGACACATGCTGTAAGACTTTCGTAACTAGCATGGCAGTTCCACATCTAGGAATTCCTCTGAATTAGGAATGAAAGTATATGATTATTTTAAAAAGTATTCAAACTGCATTATTTTATAAGGGAGAAAAATCAGAAACAAGAAACAGCTCAACTCCTCAGCTGCCAGAGACTGTCAGGTAGAGTGATGTATATTCACAGAGTAATCATAGAATATCTTGCAGCCATTAGAAATCCACATTTTAATAACTTGGGAGATTATTCATACTAAAGAAAAAAAGGTTACAAACAGTAGGTCCACATTTTATTTTTAAAAAGTTATTATATACAGCATAGTCCTGAGAGATGCGATCATAAGTGACTTCATTTCTTTTTTTTTAAACTTCCATAATTTCAAAGGTTTCCTAGGCAGTATGTTTAAAAAGCTATATAAAAGTTTATAAACATTGAGGGGCAGAGTATTATGGAGTAGTTAGGATACTCCATTGCTGTCCAGCCTTGGGCAAGCTAACTAAATTCTGTACGCCTTAGCTTCCTCATCTGTAAAAATGGCAGAGTGCTGGGTTGTACTAATGGAGTTGCTATGTGTAAGGTGCTGACTAGTGTCTGGCTTATTGGAACTGCTTAACAGAAGTTCACTTTCCTTCTTATGTTCATCTGTATTTTGAGAACAGCTGGGAAAGCACACATATAACACCTAACCTCACTCCAGTCAACGGGAGTGTCTATTCTATACAGATGCGGCCTGTATCCCCAAACAGGTTAATGACCAAAGGGCTCTGGAAAGGGGATAAGAGGCTGGCTTCCTTCCCCGGATCCCACTCCAGCACCCAGAGGACTGCGACTTCTCAGGTGGCAGCTATGAGGAAAGAAAGAAAGAATGCCCTGGAAGGTGGCATGGTCCCCGGGAAGCTTTGGGAGCTGAATTGCCATGGGAATTTGAAGTCTTGGCGTCCAAGTTAAACTCACCCCTGGGGAGAAAAAAACTGTTCTATCAGCTGGACATAGTACTCATCACACTAGATTTATGACAGGCTGAAGAATTAAGATAAAACATGAATAGGGCACAGTGGCTCATGCCTGCAGTCTCAGCACTTTGGGAGGCTGAGGTAGGCTGATCACTTGAGCCCAGGAGGTTGAAGCTGCAGTGAGCTGTGTTTGTACCACTATACTCCAGACTGCGCAACAGAGCAAGACTCTTATTTCCAAAAACAAAAGAACTGGATCACAGGCTGTGGATGGCGCATTACCTTGAAGCATGCAATCGTAGGCTTTCCTGTCCCTTCTTCCTAAGGCATCCCAGAATCCCAGGGGCTCGGAGCCTTCGTCACACTCGTGTATGGTCACTTTGCTGCTACTATGCAGTCCTGCTTCCAGGGGGCATCTGCAAGGGAGAAACTCCAAGAGTTCTTTCTAAGTCTGGAGAGTGTTGATGACACAGAATTATTATTACAATAATAGCTTTACTGAGATATAATTCACATGTCATAAAGTTCACTCTTTTTATGTGTACAGATTTTAGTATACACAGAGTTGTGCAACTATCATCACCAATTTCAGAACATTTTCATCCCCTGGAAAGAGAAGCCCTGTGCCTGTTAGCAGTCACTCCCCTTCCCCTCCTTAGTCCTCAGAACACACTAGTCTGCTTCTGTATTGATGGATTTGCCTAGTTTGCACATTTCATACAGATGGAATTATGTAATATATGGTCCTTTGTGACTGCATTTTTTTACTTAGTATAATGTATTTAAGGTTCGTTCATGTTGTAGCATGTCTCAGTACTGAATTCTTTTTTATGGCAGAATAATATTCTGCTGTGATGCCACATTTTTTTCATCCACTAATGCATTGGTAGACATTTGGGTTATTTCTGCCTTTTGGCCACTATGACTAATATTGCTGTGAACTTTCATGTACAAGTGTTTTCATTTATCTTGGGTAGATAACCTCGGAGTAGAGTTGCTAGTCATATGGTAACTGTATGGTTAAATCTTTAGAGGAATTGCTACACTGTTTTGCAAGGTGGCTGTACTATTTTACAACCTCTGCAGTAATGTGTGAGGGTTCCAACTTCATATCCTCGCCAATACTTGTTATTGTCTGCTTTTTTAAAAAATTTAATATTTGTGGGTATATACTAATAGTAGGTACATATATATTTATGGGGTACAGACACAAAATTATTCAAAACTAAATCTGGAGATCAGTTCACCGTCTCTTCTACTTTCTAAGGAAAAGCAATTCTTATGAATGAAAAAATATTCTGCAGCTGTGAGTGTGGTGGAGGAGAAGTTGACCCCTAGGGAGGGATGTATGATCACATCTAATATGTCATGAACATTATAGACATTTTTAGGCTGGGCGCAGTGGCTCACGCTTGTAATCCTAGCACTTTGGGAGACTGAGGTGGGTGGATCACGAGGTCAGGAGTTCAAGACCAGCTTGGCTAAGATGGTGAAACCCCGTCTCTGCTAAAAATTACAAAAAAAAATAGCTGGGTGTGATGGCAGGCTCCTGTAATCCCAGCTATTCGGGAGGCTGAGGCAGAAGAATTGCTTGAGCCCGGGAGGCGGAGGTTGCAGTGAGCTGAGATCGCACCACTGCACTCCAGCCTGGGCAACAAGAGTGGGATTCCATCTCAAAAAAAAAACAGAAATCGTATGGATAAGACATCTAGAAAACTTAAAAATGAGTTAGAAAACTCCCCACAAGCTCCTATGTCTTTAAATAATTAAGCCAGCTAAATCCTCAGACCGCAATGGGATGGCCCCCAAGTTGGAGGTCTGGGCTGAGATGTGCATCCTCTCTGCTTGGAGTGTCAGAGGCCCCTGACCATGTTCCCAGCCATCCCTTGCTGCAGTCACTTTCAGCACCCCAGGATCTGCTGGGAGTCTTGGGACCCCTGAGCCTGCCCCGTCCCTCTGGAAAGCCCAGTGTGTTGGGGGCTCGCCGCAGACACAGCACTCACTGTTCCTTGATCTTGTTTGCAGCGGTCCTTCCAACCTCCTTCGTGTGGGCCTGGGCTTTGCATCCGTGCCACAGGTAGATGAGGGCCTTGTTGATGTTGAGCACCACCATGGAAGTCCTGGATCTCAGGCTGCTACAGTGACAGGCCACTTCCAGCAAATTCCCTTCCATGGGCACCTCTCCACGCACGCAGTACAGCCGCCACTCACCTGCAGGGGGCACCAGCGGAATGTAGGAATTACGATGTGAGCGAGTGGCAACAAACTAGGCCCTTTCTGGTGCCTGCTGTGCCGTCCACAGCAGCCACCTCTGTCCAGGGCCAGGGAGTTAGGGGACTGGAAGGCTGAGGCCCTGCACAAGGAGCCCTGCCAAGCACTGAGGCATCAGGACTTCCTGCCAGCCCAGAAAGTGGGTTCTTATGTAGTTAGACGCAGGTAATCCGAAGTTCACAATATAGACAAAACATTTTTCCAAGGTTTACACAATAAGTTCTATAACAGGCATATTTTAAAAGGCTCTAGAGCTAAAAAAAATTTTTTTTGGATACTGGCCAACACAAATTTCATACTTTATAATAGAAGAGCCACTGATTTTTCTTCCTCCTAAAGCAAGCAGACAGAGGAAAGGAGGTCACTTTCCAGCCTCCTTCGTGCAAAGGTGAATCCCCGAGTAAATTCTCCAGGGAGAGGTGGGTCACGAGCGCCCAGAGCCGTTATCAGGAAAACATTAGGAGGCTTTCAGAGGTAGAACCACAGCTAGATGAAGACAGACTCACTTTCAGCCCCAGCTAATAATAATTCCTTCCAAGAGAGGGAAAGACAAAGTCGAATTCCAGCAGTAAAAATGACTTACTTTGCACATTTTCTTCTTCCTCTTCCCGCCTCCCAGAGTGCACCACCATTCCCCCTTGGAAACACTGCAGGAAACAGGGGGGCTCCTTTCCCTGGAGAACCTGGACCTTCAGATTTAAACAGAGGTAAATAGGTAAGGGGCGTGGGGCTTTCAAAGTCCTAAAAACAATACACGCCTCTCACAGAAAATCTGGAAAATATCAAGATGTGCAAACAAAAGCCGGTTCCAACACTAGGGCCTAAAGAGAAGAGAAGCTTTGCGAACTGGGGTGTGCAACCTCCTCTCAGGGTGTTAGGGAGTGTCTTCTTTTCCTAAACAAAGTAGGAGCCTTATTTTATAAGGATGTATAGCCTTGTTTTCTTTACTTAATGTTGTTCTATCATGGAATATTCTTTTAAAAGACCCCTGATATTTTAATGGTATTCTGTGGTTACTGATGTAACAAGACTGATAAAAACACGTTCTTAACAAGATAGTTCTCAGTAACGAGAATGACTCATCACTGATTTAGTAATCATTCTGGGGAAAATGTACGGTTTGTGGCCACCCCAGCAGTCCACTCAGTCTCTCCCTTGGCTGTTAGGGAAGGCTCTTCCTTCAGATGTTATCTGTACCATGAATAAAGTTAGGGTTGAGTCAGCTCCCTCTAGGACACTTTTCCCTTAAAGAGGCAGTGTTTCCTGGAGCTGGTAGTCAGGGAGCACTGAGAGGAAGCATTTCCCACTGTGAGTTAATATATCAATCTCAGTGCCCATTTGGCATAACCAATCACCATTTCGTGGCAGTATTTCATATCTAAAATGATTTTCCAGGGCTGGACCATGGCTCGTGCCTGTAGTGGTGCATGCCTTATATCCCAGCTACTCAGGAGGCTGAGGAAGGAAGATTGATTGAGCCTGGGAGGTCAAGGTTGCAGTGAGTGGTGATGGTGCCACAGCACTCCAGCCTGGGTGACAGAGTGAGACCCTATCTCAAAAAAATACAAACACAAATAAAATGATTTTCCATCCACTGGATTGGTAACAGGTAAAATGCTCAAATGCAATAGATTAAGACTCAAAACTCAGGATGATTTTGAAGGCATGATAAAAGCATATTCATTTAGAGCCTTTACAAAAAAAAAAGGGTAGTTGAAATGACTCACTATTAGGAATAAATTAAAATGCAACTGTTGCCAATATCATTTCTAAAATATAGTCCATACTAGGAAATTTTTTTTTTTTTTGAGACAGAGTCTTGCTCTGTCGCCAGGCTGGAGTGCAGTGGCGCGATCTCAGCTCACTGCAATCTCTGCCTCCTGAGTAGCTGGGTTCGAGCAATTCTCGAGCTGCCTCCCGAGTAGCTGGGACTACAGGTGTGCGCCACCATGCCCAGCTAATTTTTGTATTTTTTAGTAGAGACGAGGTTTCACCACGTTGACTAGGATGGTCTCGATCTCTTGACCTCATGATCCACCCGCCTCAGCCTCCCAAAGTGCTGGGATTACAGGCGTGAGCCACCGTGCCTGGCCAGTAGGAAATATTTTTTAGGGAATATGATTGGTTCTTAGGACTGCAAAGCTGGGTGACTGTTGATCCATTTCTGGCAAAAATGTCTGTCTCTGCTGTCTTCCCTCCTGCTATTGTTAATCATTCATCCAGGAGAATAAAGAGATTTACACATGGCATTGTCCTGTTTTCCAAGAATCCTAGAGTTAACCTTTAATTGCTGGGACTCAGCAGAGTAACTCTTAATTGCTGGTACTAGTACTGAGCAGATGAGACTCAGGCAGAGATCATCCGAATGTTAAAGAGACGTGTTTACAGGCCTCGGATCTGGGCAGCAGTCCCTGCCAGTCAAGATGCAGGCCCTGGGGTTATAAGGCCATGGGGTTGTAAGGCCAGGGCCACAGGGTCTCTGTCATGCTCCTGGGGATCATGTGCTTTAGGTGGCAGGAAGTGCTATGAAAATAAAGGGATAAAGCACAGGGACAGAGAATGATAAGAGAATGAGGAGGCTCTGGATAGAACTTGGGGCAGGGGTGCGGGTGACATTTCAACAGAAAGCTGCCTCATCAGAGACTAAGAGCTACAGACTAGGCAGGGGAAGTTTCCAGACAGTGGGAATGGGACACAGAGCAGGAAGTGAGTGGAAGGAGCTAGTAGTGGAACAGGAAGAGGCTGGCGTGGCCTGGGTGGAGGGGAGGAGCAGGAGGAGCTTGGAGAGGTGCGTGGGGTCCACCATGAAGGTGCTGAAGCTCTGGGAAGCCACTTAGACTGCAGTGTGTGTGGCTGACAGCAAGCGAGTGACCCAATCTGACCTGTTCCAGAAAACCCACTCAGGCTGCCGAGAATGCAGGTGAGGTAATGGGCGTTCCCAATTCTTACATTCAGGTAGATTTGTGTATGTGGAACAACTGATCAAAGTTTTAAGGTTCTCGTGCCAAAATTTCAGGACGGCTGTTCAAGTTACACTTCTCACCCCGAACACAGCATCCTCATCCCACAGGATCCTTGCCAGCCCTGGATCCATTCTTTAAAAAGTCACTACCATTTTGAGAAGCGGGCAATGGCATCTCTGTTTTACATACAATGCCTTGATTGTTTAGGTGGAAACCTTTCAAGGTCACCCATTGGCCATTTGCATTTGTCATGTGGATTTCCTGTTTGCAGGTACAACATTTTCTCTGGGATCATCTTACAAAAAGTGGGAGGAGGAAAGAGGTGGAGGCACAGCCTGAAATCTGCAGAAGCCAGACCAGGGCTGAAGTGCTTTGGGTAACATGGTCTTCCATTATCAGAATCATGTTGGGAGGAAACAGGCCGAGCACCATCAGTTCCCAGGAGAGGATGCTCCTCTCGGTCCCTAGGGTGCAGAGCTCCCCAAGACTTACCTGGGCCCCCCTTTCCTCATCCAGCTCCACCGTCATCAGCGCCGACGTGCCCTTCTCACTCACTGTTGAGTGCCGGCCTTGCCAGAAGAAGTAGACGCACTTCTCTTTGCCAGCCGCCCTCACTGAGTGCTCTCCCTTCTGGCGACTTCCCACTGCAAACACAGAATGGCAGAGGGACAGGTCAGCAGCTGAGTTGCCCAAGGAGGAACAAATGTCCCTCTCACTTTCCCAGGGCCGGCGAGGACCAGCGGCAAAGAGACAGCCTCAGGCCTGGGGTTGGGGACAAACCACTGGCACTGGAGGGAAGGATGGCCACGCCCAGGAGAAAAGAGAAACTACCTTCCTTCCAGCTCCTGACCCAGAGTCTCCAACGTGAAGAAAAAGGATCTGAGGGGCCTCCTGGTGTCCCGAGAAAACACCTGTTATCAGGAGGGGGCGGCAGATCACTCCAAGTGTGCAGCACAGCAATTTCTTCAAACTATGTGGCGAGGCCAGGTGAGTGGCTCACTCCTGTAATCCCAACACTCTGGGAGGACTGCTTGAGGCCAGGAGTTCAAGACCCCATCTCTAAAATAATTTAAAGAAATTAGCCTGGCATGGTGTTGCACACCTGTAGCCCCAGCTACTTGGGAGACTGAGGCAGGAGGATCACTTGAGCCCAGGAGTTTGAGACCACAGTTAGCCATGATTGTGTCACTGCACTCCAGCCTGGGTGACAGAGTGAGACTCTCTTACAAATAAACAAATAAATAAATAAAGCATTTGGGTATTTGGTGACTGCCAGAGCAGGACTAAGGGCTCACAAACGAGTTTTCCACATTACGCTACTTTTTGGCAAAAGATTAGCTGGTAGAGAAAAGATATTAAAAACAATAGCTGGATCAGCTTTAAGCACTAGAGGGTTGTTAAAACTATTCTAGTAAAAAACACAACTTTGAGTGTTCCAGTTCCGTCAGAAATGGGGGAGATAGGTTGCTGACATGTCAGCTGAGCATAAATGAATCTGGGATTTCATGTCTGTCACCAGGGCTGCTGCCAGGATTAAGAGCTGATGGTCCTCATAGCTGGCACCACACAGGCGCTCAGTAAACATGGGCAGCACACTGGGCAGATGAGACTCTTGGTGTGGAAAGCAGTCACGGGGAGGTTACAGGGTCTCCCTCTGCATCTAGGCTGGAGGGGAGTGGTACATTCATGGCTCACTGCAGCCTCAGCCTCCTGAATAACTGGAACTACAGACATGTGTCACCATGCCTGGCTAATTTTTATCTTTAACGTTTTGTAGAGATAGGATCTCACTATGCTACCCAGGCTGGTCTCTAACTCCTGGCCTCAAGTGATTCTCCCACCTCAGCCTCCACAAGTACTGGAATTATAGGCCAAATAGACATTTTAGATGTCATTGCAGACATCCAAATCTCTACCTGTAAGAATATGTCTCACTCGGCCGGGCACGGTGGCTCACGCCTATAATCCCAGCACTTTGGGAGGCCGAGGCGGGTGGATCACGAGGTCAAGAAATCGAGACCATCCTGGTCAACAAGGTGAAACCCCGTCTCTATTAAAAAACACAAAAAAAATTAGCTGGGCATGGTGGCGCATGCCTGTAGTCCCAGCTACTCGGGAGGCTGAGGCAGGAGAATTGCTTGAACCCAGGAGGCAGAGGTTGCAGCGAGCCGAGATCGCGCCATTGCACTCCAGCCTGGGTAATGAGCGAAACTCCGTCTCAGAAAAAAAAAAAAAAAAAAAGACTATGTCTCACTCTAGATTCCCTTCATTCATTCACACATTCAACAAATATTCACTGAGCCAGGACTTCAGGATTCTGGGCTACAATGATGAACGAGACAAACAACTTCGGTGCTTTTGTTCTAATAAACAAAGAGACGAGCGAGAAGAGCAAGGCAATTTCAGATAGTGATAAGTGCAATGAGGACAAGAGCTAAGGACTTGATGCCAGGCAGGGTCGGGCTCATGGGACGGCTGCTGAGGAAAGGCCTTTCTGAGGAGGTGGGGAGTGCAGACGCGATTAACGCTGATCTGGAAGCAGAAGCTTCTAGGCTGAGTGAGGCCAGCAGACCAAGCTCTTGACCCAAAGGCCTGGGTATCCCAGGGAGTGGGGGTCAACACAGGAGAATGCAGTTGGTGGGAACACCCACGCAGGTTAAAAAGGAATGAGAATGACTGGAGTCTCTGGGTTTATATCACCGTAACTTTTCTCAGCTCCAGTCCCATTTCCAACATTACGATTGTATTGAGATTTGAAGGGGCGAGCAGATTTCTTAGCCTTTGGAGTAACAGAACTGGGAACTTTAAAGAACAAAGTAAAGGCACTTGTAGTGCCCCTTCCTAAAATGCAAAAAGGGAAATAGTGTTTTATAAAACTCATTTAAGTTATTCAAAGGTCGGGGTCATATTTATTTGACTTTTATCTCTTTGTTTGGTAAGGTATCTGTAACATAGGTTTCTTAAATGATTTGAATAATTTCTTGAAAGTATTTTGACTAAACACAGCCTTTCGTACCATCCACTGTGGTCTAAACTGGTTAAGTTTGGGTGTTTCTGAGAGGGAAAAATAAAATAAGAACCATCAATGACTAGATTATAAATCCCACAATTAATTTGGAAGCCACTTAATTGAAATTTCTGCTTCCCAAGCAACAAAACTTTGCCTTTGAATAGCAATCCCTTCTTCAAAAGTGAAAATTTGTTTCACGAAATCGATTACTGAGGAAAGATATGTTTCAAATAGATCATAACAGCTTATAAAGACCTTGAAATTTGTAAGCACCCAAATACATTGTGTAAATACATATTCACACTTAAGTAATCAACATCACATCCTAACATTGTAAATTGACTTGTATATACCCCAAATAGAATTGTATCTCCTTTTAAAATTACTCCTATTTTAGAGACAGGGTCTTGCTCTGTTGCCCAGGCTGTAGTACAGTGGTATGACCATAGCTCACTGCACCTTTGAACTCCTGGGCTCAGGTGATCCTCCTGCCTCAGGCTCCCAGAGTGCTGGGACTACAGGTAAATGCCACCATGCTGGGCTCATTTTTGATTTTTTGTATAGACAGGGTCTCACTATGTTGCCTAGGTTAGACTCAAACACGTGCCCTTAAGTGATTTTCCCATCGCAGCTTCCCAAAACTCTGGGATTACAGGTGTGAGTCTAGAATTTTATTTCTTTAAAGATATTTTGTAAAGCAGACATTTCACTAGTTTTCTTGCACATATCCAAATTCAGTCTTGTATGCAACTTAATTTTTCATATGTATATTCATTTTTAATTTCAGCAATGTAAAGATTAAATTTTTAGTGGTAAGGACTTAAGGACTATTCTCTTTACAACCTTGATTAGTTACCTAATTTAAAGTGTGGACATGTTATCCCATCAAAGCACTTTCAAGAGTGAGTTTGGTGCCGGGAGTGCTAGTTAGGAATAACAGAAAACAGAGGTGTAAAGACTGCTCATGGTTAAGTATTCTCGCACCACAGCCACCTCTAATTTATAGGAATTAAGCCTCTGTCACGCCCTAGGGAAGCCTGGCTCAGCATCCCTGGCACCTGGAGCATCTGTCTCCTGACCCTGCTGGGGTGCGAGCAACCCTGACTTGCAGGCACTGGGCCAGGACACGACCGTAGCAGGCTGGCTGGCATCGGCCAAGCGGAGGCTGTACCATCTGCACAACTACTGCTTTTTGCTGACCTTCTCCCACAAGTGCTCCCTGAGCGCTCAGTCTTGTTTGCAGGTGTGGCCCTTGTGGGCGCAAGTGATGGAGGAGCCAGCCTAGTGTCACCAAGGGGCCAGAGCTTCCGCATTGGCTACGGAGTGTCCACAAGTGCCGTCGGGCTGTGCTTCCCAGCTGCTGGAGGGACAGTCTGGAATCTAAATGCTCCCTGCTGTATCCTAATTCTCTAAAGCTGGACATTTTCAAAGTTGTAAGTCTGCTGGAAAGATACCATTGGAGCTGGCTGTGAGATGTCCATTGTGTTTATTGGGAAGAAATATAGAAAGGAATCGACTGGGTCAAATCATTTCCTAGGGGCCTCCAAGTCAGTAGTCCGTGAAGGTCTTTGAACTCAGCTTTATTTTTAATTAATTCACTTTAACAGTTTTACTCATTCATCTATTCACTATTACCTCTTTTTTTTGCCTCGTAACAGCTTAGGTAAGAAAATGTCTGGTTTTATAAACACGATTTCCCCAGGGGCACTACAAGTGCATTTAGTTTGTTCTTTAAAGTTCCCAGTTCTGTTACTCCACACGCTAAGAGATCCGCCTGCCCCGAAACACACTCAATTCCCTATTACCGTCATCACTGGTAACCAGCATCAGCTTAATTATCACTGCACGTGCCACCTCTGCACGAGAGCAAGAGCGTAAATCCACGACACTGACTCTGGAAATTGCCATTATTTTGGGGAGATCCACGTTATCTCACTTTTCAAGTTAAAAACAGTAATTATGCTGTTCCTGCTGACAGTGTCAGTGATGAGTCTTTCCCGCACCTGCAGTGTGAACACAGGCCACGCACCTGCTCAACATCATATATGCCTGATTATAAAGTCCTGTGAGCTGAGTATTATAATACCTCCTTTCCAGGTGAGAAAACCAAGGCTCAGACGGGGTAACTTTACTCAACCCGGGCCTGAGATTCTGAATCCCAGGCTATAGGGTCTCAGCGCCTGTCATCTTCCCTCAGGGGACATGCCTCCTTATGAAAAAGGAAAGGAGCAGTTCCAATTGCTTGCTCATAAGAAATTAAGTAGATGAGAAATGCTGCTCCCCTTGGGAGGCTGAAGTGGGAGCATGGTTTGAGCCCAGCCTGGGCAACAGTGAGACCCTATCTCTACAAAAAATTTTTAAAAGCCTGATACGGTGGCACATGCCTGTAGTCCCAGCTACTTGGGAGGCTGAGGCACGAGGATCACTTGAGCCTGAGAGGTTAGGGCTGCAGTGAGCCGCGATTCTGCCATTGCACTCTAGCCTGGGAGACAGAGTAAGACCTGTCTCTCTCTCTCTCTCTCTCTCTCTCTCTCTCTCTCTCTCTCTCTCTCTCTCTCTCTCTCTCTCTCTCACACACACACACACACACACACACACACAAAAGAACAAAAGGAAAGAAATGTCCTTCTCACTGGGGTTCCTTGTCCGCCACTCCACTACTCCCTGGAAGGAGAGACAGGAGCTGCCTGGGCGCTGGAAGATCCGATTCCTGCTGTTTAAGGAGCCCCTGAAGTTTGGTGTGCTCAGCAGCCAGCCTCAAGTCGCCTTGCTGCTGGTTCAACCCTGACCTGCTCCCTGCCCTGATCTGGTGACTCGGCTCTTCGGTCCCTCCTTGTAGCCAAACTCAGGGCTCCCCACATCCTGTGCTGGAGCCCCCCTCTGACTCCCTGCCCACAAAGCGGGTTAACAGCACGGTTGGGTTTGGAAAGAGGGCGCCTGGATGTGAGTGTCCAGCTCAGCTCTCTGCTAGCTGTGTGGCTTCAGGCAGATTCCTTGATCTTACTGTCCTGGTCCTCATCTGAGAAATTAGCATCACAACAGAACAAGTCTCAGGGAGCCCAGGAAGCCCTCAGCTAGAGGCAAGTAAAGACCCAGCATCGTGCCCCAGGGGGTGGGGGGAAACCTCTGGGCCACAACCGGGCTCTGCACAGCACACAACCCCACCGGCCTGGTGCCTAGCAAGGTCGCCTGCTGGCTGTTCCTGCACTTGCTCTACGTCATTGATACCACATGCGTCTTGGAGACAGGACTTGAAATATTTACTTGGTCCCTACAAAAAGTGTCTCCCATAGAGTAGGTGCTCAGGAAATGCCAGCTGATGCATAGATGCATCTTGTGTAAATCAGGAAAGAAATCACGTGGTTCTGCACCTGCAGGTGTCTGATCAACCTGGGCCTCCCGTGGCCCCGGGGCAGGCGCACCTGCACAGCAAGGGGGCTGTAAAGAGGCCAAAAACTCTTCTGAGTTGATGTCACAGAGCTATGACCTGCATGTTGTCCTAAGTGGGAGGGGTGAGGAGCGCTGCAGGAAGGCTCCTCCTTGGCAAGGACATGGATGGTTTCTCCAGAGTTCACCTGACTCCCCCGCCTCCAGCTTCAAGCATCCAGGTGAGTGTTTTGCAATTGGGCATGTCACCAACAGGAACCCAGGAGAGTTTAGACTCTGCATGTACTAAACCAGACCTAAAAAGGCCACCCGTGCGCTCAGCCTTGGGAGAAACAGCCTCTTACTTTTCAAATCAACCTTGTGTGCGTGTATTTACTATAATGTTACAGCACCATTTGGTACCAGCTTTAAATCACAAAGATGTTCTCTACTTAATGACTTTAATTGAAGCAGCACACAGGCACATGAGAAATATCATTTAGAGGCCAATCATCGCTTTCCCAGAACAGCTCTGGGGACAGGGACAGGGAGGGAGAGAAGGAGCCAGGAAGCCTTGATGTGCAAGTCAGTTTCTACAGGTGAACACCAGCGGTCCCGGCAAGGCTAGGCTGTCAGGGACTCGGCCTTACTTCTTTTCCCCTCTGTGGTTTACTAAGTGGCTCTCAAAGACGCATGACTGGAGTGCCCCACTGCACGCGCGCACACAGCAGAGGGCACAGCAGGGCGTGCTGGGGAAGCTGGCTCCCGCAGGGTTGCAGGCCAGCCTCTTTCAGCCGGAAGAAACCACGAGCGCTCACTAACCTGCCGTGCTCACCATGAACTTCCACTTGACCACATAGGCGTCCCCCTCGTGGAACTGCCCGATGCTCTGTTTGGGGAGCCTGCTATAGTCGAATTCCAGGATGTGCCAGACATCCACGGAGACACTGGTGATCTCAAACTGCCTCCTGTCGTGCCCTTCCACCAGGCCATAGCCACGGCCGACGTTCACCCCGTCCAGGATGGTGCCCGCTGTCGTCTGGGGCATGGACACCATCCGCGTCACATCGTACGGCTTGACGTCGGCCCTGGGGTCTTCCTACAGGGGAACATGAAGGTTGCCTGTTTCCACAGCCATTCCTTGTCACACTCAATGCTGCTTCAGCTGTTCATGGGACAG
This sequence comes from Aotus nancymaae, assembly GCF_030222135.1. NCBI lineage: Eukaryota > Metazoa > Chordata > Mammalia > Primates > Aotidae > Aotus > Aotus nancymaae. The sequence continues at coordinate 6,127,561 of NW_026988492.1, read as the reverse complement.
CATAAAAATACAGCTTCCACGCTCTGTCCTAGGATGCTTAACTGCAGTGAGGGAAAGGCTGCAGTTCCAGGAAGACTCTGGGAGGTCTGAACACCCATCGCCACAAGAGCACATGGACGCCCGAGAAAAGGTGCAAACCTGACTCTTCACCTCCCGGAGTCAGGTTAGAACTGGAGGCCAGTCTGCTGTTCTACTCGTGAGTCCGGGGAAGGCTTCCTAGCTTTAAGGCTGTGTGTGTTTCTTTATTTTAATTAAAAAAGTATTTTAGTGGACACATTTTTGTGCGTACAATTTGATGTGCTGTAACAGGCATCTGTTTTATGGGGAGGGGGTGAGGGAAGGAGGCAGCAGAGGGAGGATTGGGAGATGCTGGCCAACAGCACAAAGTGACAATCAGCGAGGAACGAGCTGCTTTTCTACGGCACGATAGGCCACTGTCCCCAACACTATTGCATATTTCAGAACAGCTAGAAGAGAGGATCTGAATGTTCTCACCACAAAGAATTGATAAATCTGAGGTGACGGTCATGCGAACTACCTGATTTGATCATTTTACATCAAGGCCACTTTTGCTGGGACCCGAACCAAGCCCCGAGGTTGAGACCTGGTCGCCAGGATACCTTGTGCTGAGCAAGCTCCCCGGGGTTCTTCTCATGCGGTCGCTTCAGTTCCGTCCAATCCAGAAACTTCTCTTTGAACAAAATCGTCTCATTGTGTTCAGTAAGTCTCCCAAATATCGCCCACTCGGGCCGCCCCTGTCCTTTTCTGCAGGGTGGGGGTGGGGGGTTGGGAGAATAAACAGGAAAAGAACCAAGATTAAGCCAAGTTAAACAAAGGAATCTAAAACAGCGGCTACTGGAAAAAACCTCAAAGCACATAAGTGGTATATAGAACAAATGGCTTTTTTCCCCTGCATTTTACCAAATTTTGTTATTTTAGTCTGAAGTCTTGCAAAGCTTTGTGGCCATGGTGTTTTACATGTACCTGAATATGACATTAACCATGTCAGGACTAGACTTGCCTTACATTCCAGCAAGTTCTTTCTTTTTGTTTGTTTTTTGAGACGGAGCGTTGGTCTGTCACCAGGCTGGAGTTCAGTGGCGCCATCTAGGCTCACTGTAACCTCCACCTCCTGGGTTCAAGCAAACCTCCTGCCTCAGCCTCCTGAGTAGCTGGGACTACAGGCGTGCGCCATCACACCCAGCTAATTTTTTGTATTTTTAGTAGAGACGGGGTTTCACCATGTTGGCCAGGATGGTCTCCATCTCTTGACCTCGTGGTCCGCCCACCTCAGCCTCCCAAAGTGCTGGGATTACAGGTGTGAGCCACCATATTTGGCCTTTTTTTTTTTTTTTTAAGAGATAAGGTCTTGCTCTGTTGCCCAGGCCGAAGTGCAGTCACATGATCATAGCTCACTACAGACTCGAACTCGGAACTCCTGGTCTGGAGTGATCCTCTTGCCTCAGCCTCCCGAATAGCAGCTGGAACTGCAGGTGTGAGCCAGTGTGCCTAATTTTTGTTTTTTAAATAGGAGACAGGGGTCTCGCTATGTTGCCCAGGCTGGCCATGAACTCCTGGCCTTAAGTAATCCTCCCTTCTCAGTCTCCTAAAGTACTGGGATTACAGGCATGGGCCACATTCTAGCCAATTCTTGTCTTTGGGATACCCTGGGGTGGCACGCTGGGTGAGCATTTCAGCAAAGGCAGCGGCCGCCGGCAAACCTTACTTGTCTACTTTAGCCACCCAGTCACCTGCAGACACTCACCAAGTTTCCCTCCTGTTAATTAACAGATGTAGGGAAGAGGCAGCTCCCTTCCCTCTCAATTCTCTACTCATTTTATATCATGTTACAACAAAGCTCTCCAGAGTACGAAGGTTCTTTGGTCACTAAACACACTCACAGATCATGAAGTGCGTTTTTGCACACTTATTTCTAGGCCACTGGCCAGGGCAGCAGCTGTGGGAGCACAGAGAGACAGGAAAGAACAGCACAGCCCCACCTGGAGGTCTTTTGTGGGTTTGGGATTTTAGAATTTGCTCTGTACCCAAGGACACAGGTAATTTAGAAAAAGGTAGAGGCGAGAAGATACACGTGCTGTGGAGGGCATGGCCCTGGATTAACATGCATGATCTCTCAGCCCTCCAGACCCATCTTCGGTTGTGAATCGGCTCGGGATACAAGACCCCTCAGAGCAGCTGGCCCTGCTGCTCCTGCCCTGCTGTGCTACTGCCTCAGTTGCTTCCTGCTTGGTCAAGTCCACAGCTGCTGACATCACAGCTGAGGCACATCAGAAAGGCTGCTGGATTCAAAGAAAGCTGCAGGATAAATCATAGAACACAGACACGTCTACCTCTTGTGGGACTTGAGGAACCGAACATCAGCACCAATGAAATATGCACAGCGGTCTTGAAAGGCTGCGGTCTTTATCAGGAAATACCTGAATGAGAGTCTCTTATGTCAGTCCTCCTCTGCAGGCTTGCTAAGATGACAATTGGAAGGGCTCTTAGCTCCTGCTTTAGAATCTGTCATCTATGTTTTGAAGCATGAGCGAGCGACGCGCCGGATTGCAGGGTAAGGGGTATGAACCTGCGGCAGGAGCCAGGTGTGTTTCGCCACCCCATTCCCTGACTTACAGCCGGAACTGGGCTCAGTGGTTTCAGCCTCATTGCTAAGAAGGGCAGGGTGTGTAATCCTGGCTGTACCTTAAAATCCCTGGGAGCTTTTAAGACATATTGACACATAAGCTCTAATTCACATGAATCAAAAACACATCTCTGGGGCTGGGCTTAGCAAATGCATTTGTTTAAAGGCTCCTCAGGTGATTTTCTCAGAGACGTTGAAAACCAGTGGGCTAGGAGCTCAGTTATCCACTTTCAGATATGTGATTAAGCCACTATTAAACACAACTGGCATCACATAGATTTTGTGCTTCGGTCTGTTTTTTCTTTTTTTTTGTCCTTTGCTGTACCAAAAAAATCTTGAGCTGCAGTTACAGTCCTTAAAACACCAGTTGTCACCATCCTGATGTTAAATGTGCATTTGCTTAAAAAGGACTTTAAAACTTATCACACTGCTGTAATTTTTAATGGTTTCTATAATGATTAATTAATAAGAAAATAGCTGGATTTTAAAGCAGGAAACTAACCAGGAAAGTTGCAATTCATATACCAGGTCAATGGAAAACATTAAAATGTAGTTGTGTGATGCCCAGTATTCTATGCTGTTTGGTGGTTCACTGGTTTCCAATCTATTATAATGGCATGTATAGTTAAAAAACACTCCTTTTTTTGGTCTGTTAAAAAAACAAATTCTTTGCCTGTAAATTCTTTGTTTCATAATCATAATTTTAGAGTTTTCACATATTCTATTGAATTGCCAAAATGACTTTAAAGAGTCCAGTACATGCGGGAAATATTAAAACCGCAGTCATTATTTTAATGCCATCTCCTCCCCCTCTTCCCTTCCCAAAAGGTATAAAGGCATCAACATCATCCACTGCCAAATAAATCCTGGAATTCCGGGGCGATGCTGGGAAGGTGTGAATTAGAAGCAGCACGTTGCTTCTGCACCTTCACATCGGTGGCTGAATTCCAGATCTGGGGAAGCCTTTTAGACTTGTATGTGGTTTGTTTAAACAATTGCTGCTCATCTGCCACGGCAGCCGCTGGAGTGCCGCAGGTGGGAACTCGCAGCATCTCCCGCTCCCTTCAGAAAATCAGCTATCACATAAACCTCTTCCAGAAGACTACAGCATCCATATTTCTGCAGTAGTTGGATAAAAGTGAAAGAAGTGTTCCTTCTGTGAATATTCACGGTCCACTGCATATGATCGTTTATGAAAACTGAACCCTACAAAGAGCGAGAGTAGAGGACTGCGGTGAGAACAGAGGGATCGAATGGAATCTGCCGTCCCGGGCGGCGGCAGAAGTACCTGGGGATAAGCGGATTGCATTCTCCAGGATCCAGTGGATTGATGTCACAGTTCTCATAGTCAAACGTTCCATTCCATAAGTGCTTTGCCAGCTGAAATGCTATTTTTCGTTGTGCTAACGTGACTTCTTTCCCATGCCACACGTAAACTTCACTACCAAAATCAAACACCAGTACCTGGGAGAAATGGCACAAAAGAATTTGTTAACTTCAGGAACGTGCAACAGTTGAATCAGGGTCTCTGTTGACAGCGAGTCAAATGCAGGAAGACAGAAATCCTAATGGGGCGACCGGTACAGACCCAGAAAAGCCATGAGATCCCAGCTGGCACTGCCCCACCAAGCCAGCCTCTGCCCCGGGGGCGTGATTCCTCCTCCCAGTGTCCTAAGTGGCCGAGATAATGTTTCCTCCTCTTGTGATCCACAAGAGCTGTGTAAGCACATCTTCCTATGTTCTTTCCTTCCTCCGTCTCTCCCCTGTTCCTCCCTCTCTCATGTGCTCACTCATTCACTTAATATATACACAGAGGCTCCTTCATACACCAGGCACTCAGGGTCCAATGGTGTCTTCTCGCCTTTACACAATTTCAAGATCCTTAAGGGCAGGGATCAGATCATAGCAATACACACAGGAGGGGTTGATTACTAAGTGTTCGCTGAATGAATACCTGAACGTAGTGCTATTTCTTATTTTCATGGTTCGTTTTATTCTTTCTCTTAGAATGATTTCTCCCTTCATTTCCAGCAATTCAAATTTTGCTTAACTCTAAACTCGGCTCAATTTCACTTTCTATGTAAAATTATTCCTGAAGATTTCTTTTTCTGTGACTTTTTTCCCATGTAAATGCCCATACACATCACACAGCCACCCTCGCTCCAGATGACATTCCTCCTAACACTCTTCCGCCCAGTTACACTGAAGGGCCTTGTGTGTCTTCCACCGTCTCGACACTTAGCAGACTTAATGGGACTGGAAATGTATGTGATTAACAAATATTTACTGGCGTGACAGGACGAAAGCAGCACATTAATTGGCAAATCCACAAATTATACATACATGCATCTATGATTCCTTAAACTAAGGACTGAAAAATATTTTGTTATAATGTTTATGCAAAGTGCAAGACATAGGGTTAAGTAATATTTACATTTTGCTTAAGACATAAAAGTCTTCAATGATCCATTCCACCTCTGACCGATATTCAGGATTCCATATTAGCATTTAAGATTTCAGTAATGGGTTGAAATCACAAATATCCTTTAAAAAGCTGTAAATGATCTACAGTGGGTACTGACACTGGCTAACCTTTATTGGAAACTTGCTGTCTAATCTACCGGGCAGGCTGTGCCGAGTGCTTTTGATGTGCTTTGTCACTGAAGGGCAGAGCCCATGGACTGTCTACAGTGGGTACTGACACTGGCTAGCCTTTATTGGAAACTTGCTATCTAATCTACTGGGCAGGCTGTGCTGAGTGCTTTTGATGTGCTTTGTCACTGAAGGGCAGAGCCCACAGACTGTACCTCTCTGGGCTGCAGAAGGGAGCACTTTGGAATTTTCCCCCAGTAGTCGTCATCAGGCACAAGTTTGTCATCCATGAGGCGGTAAATGCAGTTGGTTTCTATTATGGCTGCTTCGTAGAGTTCATCTTCTTTTGGGTCTCCAGCAGCTTAGGGATAAGAACAACAGGAGAGCATCACATTTTCCGTTGCAAAGTAGCTGGTTTAGAATGAGTTAGGGAGAAGAAAGGAGATTCACGTCTTGTCAATCTCTGAAGTACAATAAAGTCTTACACTGGTAACTGGTTTGGCCACCCAGAAGCTTCCAGAAGTCTTTGGCTGCATGAGTGTGTGTATTAATTCCTTCTTCAATGGTTTGGATATAAGTAGCTCTACAACCAAGTTCCCTCTTTGTCTGAATTAAAGCTGCAAGTTCTGAGGCCTAGAAAAAGAGAGGAATGCATTACCTGGGTAGAAAAGCCCTTGGCTAGACAGAGCGGCACATGTGAAAACCAGAGAGGAGAAACAGGGCGCGCCTGAAAGGAAAGCCTTGTGACCACGGGGCTGGGTGGATGCTGGTTCCTGGATATTTTCAATGACCTCAAGAAAGTGTAACTGAAAGACCAGGGAGCTTCAATTCTTTAGAGCAATAGTTCTCCATCTTCAATAGGTCACATGTGACGCTTTTAAGAAACACTCATTCTTTGGGCTTTACCCCATGACATTCTCATTCAATAGGTCTATGGAGGAACTTCAGAGCGACCTGAGATAAAGGACTTCAAAGTGGGGCCAGTTCCTTTTCTTACACAGGAGTAAGAAGGAAGCCAGGACCTAAACGCTGGGGGTGTAGGTCATAGTCCTAAAACATCCCACTTAAACATGTAATGAAAGCTTGTTTGAGAGACATTCAGGAAAAGAAACACCACCTATCCCTTCTCACTTGAATGCAACACCCGGCGTTTGAGAAGCTTTGTGACCGACACCAGGGAGAACACTCTACCTGTGTAAAGGGGACGTTCGCTACAGCATTTTTAGTTTCTAGTTACCAACCTTTGCCTTTTCTATGACGTTTGCAAACTCTCCTACCCACAGGAAGCAGCAGTGGGGAGAGAGCAGGAGGAAGCAGTCCCCGCTGTTGAGTGCCGAGGCCCGAGGCTCCACCAGCCTGGTCTGCACGTGTCTTCTTCCTGAACACGAGGCAAACAGTCACTGTCTTCCCAGACAGAACGGGGACAGGACGCACCCCACATCGGAAGCCTCCCTGCTGCAGACGCTTTTGCTTCTAAAGAGTCTCGTTTGCTAATAAGAGTTCCCATGGCCCAGGGTGGCAGCAGGGGGATTTAGAAAGGGCATCATGACAGCACTAGCGACTGCTTCCCTGGTTCCTGCTTTCCCAAATGTCACCCGCGTCTCAGGACCATTGTCAGTGTCACATGCGTGGGTGAACTGAGGCTCCCCCTTCCAGGGAAATGAAGACAGGGGCTCCTTTTCCCTCCTTCACTCTTCACCTGGGGCCTTTCTCTCCCCTGGCCACGCCCTGTACTCACTTACATCTGTGGCCTCAGCAAGGGAAGCCACACCCTCAGGAAGGGTCGGATCTTCCCCCGGGGCGTTTCCACTGTGAACACTAGGGGCCTCTCCACTGGAAGGAGGGAGGCACTGCCTTCTGTGGCTTTCAACACCTTCTCCAAAGTATTCGTTGATTTTGAGCTTTCTACAATTACACTGACCATGTAGTCTCTGGGTTAGGACGCAGGACAGAGATCGTTTATTTGAGCTTGCCACTAGTTTTTTTTTTAAATATGCAATAGGACAGCGGTCATGCAGAAACACGTGGGAAACCCTCCTGGAGGGAGAGATTTCCTCCATTCTCCTCTCGAGGAGTCATCTACACAGTGGCCACCAGGGGGCGGACGAGTCTCCCTCCTCATGGCCAGCGCCCCCCTAGTTCATCTTTGAAATCTCCCCTGCCATGGACAGAAGGGCACTGGAGTGGAATGCAGGGGGGCTGCATCTGCTCGACCTTCCCTTGATTCCTTCTCCAAGCTGTGCCCTCCTCCTCCCCGGTTCTGTACTGACTTGGGGAGAACTGGGTAGGGCGCCTCTGGTAACTGCATGAATATGTGGCCGCCTCCTGCGGCACGGGGCATCAGGAGCAAAAGACCGGATTCTGGAGTCAGGGACGTGGGTTCGAATCCAGCTCTACCACCCAGCAGCTGCTGGGACCCCAGACACGTTCCTGCCTCTGGAAGCCCTGGTGAGCAGAATGCTTCCTACCTCATGGAATTTGGGAAAGCTCAAGAGACAGGAGGTTGCATAGCAAGGAACACACAGGAGGTTCTCAAAAAACGTGGGTTCCCTTCCCGGCACAGGCGAATGAGTCAGGACTCCTCGGGTGACCAGACAGAAACCACGGGCCCTGAGTCACTGGGCCCAGCTGCTCTGAAATACCTTTAATCTGCAACAGCATCAGCCTCTTGTAGGGCACGGCGCTGTTGTTAGAGTTCTGTTCCGTCAGGTTCACGCTCCGCAGGCTGACGCTGCTGAAGTTTTCTTTACTGGCTAAACCCGCCAGGGTGACTTCTGAGAAGGTGGAGTTGGAAGACACTGGGCGGGCTGAATAAGGAAACACAACGCAGGAGGTCCAGTTACAGCGACAATATTTACCGTCAGAAATCATTCACAACCGACCCAACACCTTTGTCTTTTCAAGTTAGTCCCGAGAGGGAAACAGACCCAGGTTTGATCAAATGTGCAATTCAGTGCTTAACCACCGTGCTGGGAACTAAATACAGCATCGAGAATATAAACGGCTTGTTGGTAACTGTCACACCGCACTGTGCAGAGGGACAAGAACTGAGACGACGTGGACCAGCTGCTCTAGTACAAAGCCAGGAGCTGGATTCACTTGTTGCAGTTCCACTGAAAGCTGTTCTAAATCCTAACAACTTTTACATGCTGGAATGTATAGATGCCGGATGACTGTTAGACATCTGTCACCAAAAGCTTTTATATGTAAACAGAAAAAAAGTGGACACTCTGTAAGGGATGATTAGGTTCTAATCTTTTCCTAAAGGCGAAGTGATCAGTCAGATGATATCTTGAGGTCTTCTGCTCTCAGAGTTACTATTGTAATTATAAGATGGGTTTTCAGTGCAAAACAGCAAACATCTATGGGTCGGTCAGTCATCACCAATTTAACCCCTGAGGTCCCAAAAGTAGAGGCAGAGGAAACATATGTACAATCCATGCCAGCCAGGCATGGTGGCTCACACCTGTAATCCCAGCACTTTGGGAGGCTGAGGCGGGCGGATAACAAGGTCAGGAGATCAAGACCATCCTGACCAACATGGTGAAACCCTGTCTCTACTAAAAATACAAAAAATTAGCCAAGTATGTAGTCCCAGCTACTTGGGAGGCTGAGACACAGGAATCACTTGAACCCAGGAGGCAGAGGTTGCAGTGAGCCAAGATTGCACCACTGCACTTCAACCTGGGTGGCAGAACAAGACTCCATCTCAAAAAAAAAAAAAAAATCTGTGCCAACAAACCTTCATTTCTCCAACTTACTGTTTTAAAAAATGTTTATGTGTCCAGGAACGGTAGCTCATGCCTGTAATCCCAGCACTTTGGGAGGCCAAGGCAGGCAGATCACAAGGTCAGACGTTCGAGACCAGCCTAGCCAACATGGTGAAACCCTGTCTGTACTAAAAACACACAAAAAATTAGCTGGGCATGATGACACGTGCCTGTAATCCCAGCTACTCAGGAGGCTGAGGCAGGAGAATCGCTTCAACCCAGGAGGCGGAGGTTGCAATGAGCTGAGATTGCACCACTGCACTCCAGCCTAGGCGACAGAGCAAGACTCCCTTCCAAAATAAAAAAAAAAATGTATATGTTGGAGACAAATTCAGAAGTTTATTTCACTGGGATTAGGTTTGAAGAAATAGAATACTACTTGTCAATGCTGTGATTTTGATAACACTTTTTTTTTTGAGAAAGGGTGTGGCTCTGTAGTCCAGATTGGAGTGCAATGGTACAATCAGGGCTCACTGCCACCTTGACCTCCTGGGTTCAAGCCATCCTCCCACCTCAGCCTCCTGAATAGCTGGGACCACAGGTGGGTGCCACCACACCTGGCTAATTTTTGTATTTTTTGTAGAGATAAGGTCTTGCTAGGTTTCCCAGGCAGGTCTCAGACTCCTGGGCTCAAGTGATCCTCCTGCCTCTGCCTTCTGCAGTGCTGAGAGTACAGGCATGAGCCACCACACACAGGCTGAAATATACTTTCTCAGTAAACCAGTTATAATGAAAAGGCTCAACCACTTCAGCTAAATACTATATTTCTAACACAAACATTAGGAAATTGGTTTATGAATGTTATGGGAAAATGAAAATTACAGCAAGATTATCTCAAAAATCAAGATTATGCACATTGTCACCTCAAACCAAGAAAACCCCTGTTTCAGAATGATGGAACCCCACATTACTGGGCAGATCAGAGCAGCGTGGCTCAGCCCACAGTGAGGGTGAGTCTGGAGTCCACCTCCTCGCCTCCATCCATCGCCCCCAGGCAGCTCCCCCTGCTCCCTCCAGCTCACATCCTAACTTTAGAAGCTGAGGGTCCTACCAAGAACAATTTGAAAAGCACTGGTTATGTGTTAATGAATAATATAAAAATCTAAGATTAGAAACACCAGTGATTTGAGCTCGTTTACTATAAGAGATCAAATGACTTGCTCTTGAATAAGATTAAATGAAGAATGACTGTTCAGAATCAACAGAGCTGAAAATGGCTGAATTAACATACTCAGAAATAGCCATCTCTTCTCACTTCCAGAAAAAAAACCAACAAAATAGGATAATTTGTAATCAGACGCAGTGGCTCCTGCCTGTATCCCAGCACTTTGGGAGATGAGGTGGGAGGACTCTTTGAGGCCAATTGTTTGAGATGAGCCTGGCAACATGATGAGATCCCAGTCTCTTAAAAACAAAAAAAAAAGAAAACCCTAGGATAATTAGAATTAACCAACTGAATAGGTGATACACATTGTGAGAATTATAACAAATCCTTCGATTCTAGGTAAGCGTGCACATGTGTGTTCATATTTACTCCTTTTTACTTCGTGAGGGTTTCTGAGCACCATTATCGGCCTTCACAGGCAGAAAACCAAGACGTGATTAAAGCAACGGAAGAAGCCATTCCCAAGCGCGGGAGCAGGCAGGGATTTCAGATACTCACTCCTTTCTACTTTCATCCGCTTTGACTCCATGAAGGCAACGTTTAGTCTCTGCTCGGTGTATTCCTGAAGTAGATCTTCTCTGGCCGCCAGCATTTTCAGGGGGTTTTTGGAGGCCTGAACCCGGCGCTTGGGCCTGACTGCCCGCTTGTGCTCGGCCACAGAAGACGTCAATCTGCGGATGGAAGCAGAGCGCGGTCCCAGTCTGCGACACCCCCACGCCTGGTGACCTGCGGGTCTTGGACTCCACAGGGTATTTCCTGATTTTGTTACAGGTCTTGCAACTCCTCCCCACACCGCAACTCCCCTGAGGTGGACTCGTAGAATCTTGGAGAAGGAAGAGGGATGCAAGCCCACTGAGTTCAAATCCCAGCCACCCAGACGCCCCCACTCACTCATGCCCCTTGGTCTGCCTGGAAGGGTGTGGAGTACTTCCGGGCAGCTCGAGGCTCTACTAGACAGCTCTGGGGGTCCGGGAGCTCCTGCCTCTCCTCACCGCGCCCGTGCACACGTCCTCATTCTCGCTTTGGAATCACACTCCCATGTCTACTTGTCTGTCCCCCGCAAGCCCTTCAGGAACTTGCAGACCACGGCTCCTTGATGTGATCCTCTCTGCTCAGACCAAACCTTCCCCCATGCCATAGCTTTTGGTCCCCTTGCTGTCCCTCCATGACTAGTTTCCACTCAACTCACTGCCCCCTCTGAAAAATAACCACTCTTTGGAAGAATATATTGAAATAAATAGGCCCACCACCATCTGTGACCACCCCATGTTCTCACAACTCTCTGGGGTGGAAAACCAGACTGGGGGAGGTGAGCTGACCGAGCTAAGTGATCTCCCGACAGGCCCCTGCTGCCACTGTCCACCTCCAACTGCGCGGGTCTCTGTGCCCGAAAGGCCTCTTTACGTACCATGGTGTCATATGTGTGAAAATATACATATATGTTTAAATTATGACATACACCAGTTTAAACAGTGACATTGAGAAATGGTTAAATAGCTAGGTGTGCAAATACCCAAAATACTATTTTGAGGTGGAAAATGGCAAAGGTTTGATTTTTTATGGTAGGAAATTAAAACATGCAAATTGAAATATACAAAGAATGTATCAGGAGCAGCTTGTAGAAATGGTATGATATGTCACTCTGACAATTTCGCAGGAAAGACCAGATGGATGTGGTGGACTGCCGTGGGTGTGGCCTGTCTACACGCCCTCCTCTGCTTCTCATAATAACATCTGGATTTTCCTTTGGGGAAACTCTCTGTGTCCCCACTGTGGCTCTGGAGGGGACCCGGAGACCCGCCTTCAGCCTGTCGGCATCTTCTATCCCACTGGCCACAGTGACTGGTTTAGGGATGGACTTGGGCTCACGCTGAAGCCAAGAAAATCAAACCTGGACCTTCTGCTGGGACTACTGGGAAGAGAAGCTACCTGTGCCGGGCTGACCAAGGAGGCAGCCTTGTGACTCCACAGCTGGGGTGCCCATCTGCTGCCTGGCCACTGCCTGACGAAGAAGGAGGCCAGCCCAAAGGAAAACAGCCAGGACAGACTGTTCTGAGGGCCTCTAGAACCCGAGCTCACACCCGCACATTTCGGCGAGTGAGCCAGTAAACCCCTGCGCACTTTTCTTTTTAGCAGAAGTCGGTTTGAGTTGGGATCTTTTTCCTGGCACTTGAAATTGAAGGAATCCTAACACCGTAATCACTTTTCCTGGTTGGTTTAGTCATGTTCCTGCGGGAAGAGAAACCCTAAGACATCACTGAGAAAACGCTCAGAGCTATTGATTTCATGTATGATTAAAGCTAAGTAACATGCTTACTGATTTTCTAATTAGCTGTACTAATCTGAGCCCATCTCATCCAAATACTTTGCAAAGTTATGAGTAAGAATTCAATATGTCAAATGAAAGACAGGTGTTGAACTCTCTGCTAAGTGATGTAAACCTAAAAACTGCAAAACAATATTCAAGTGATGTGTAAAGTCCAGTGACATCCTCTTTATGGCACGGGACAAGTATCTGTGGCCCACGGGTCTGCCCGCGTGCACATCTGGTCTGCCTCCTGCACGTTTATCTGCTGCGAGGCTCCGTGCCCCTGGCTCCTGCCGCACCGTGCCCTGGCCCTAGAATACTAACGCTGCTATGATGGAGTTAGAAGGAGAAGGAGGTCACGCCGGGAAGAGTCCCGTGAATGTGCTGTGTGCGGGCAGGCGACGGAAGCCCTTCTCAGTGGAGGAAAGATGGAGACCCAAATAACTCACTTGGGTGCATAGGGATCAAAAATGACATCGAAGTCCTCGTCCAGCTCCACAGGGCTTCTCGGCACATTATAATCCACGCTGCGGTAAAATTTGGCAAAGGTTTCGTCATCATCCGGCTTCATCACCTCCTTCACAGACTTGCCGGTGACGGTGAGCACCGTTTCTTGCATCCCGCCAACTATCAACAAACAAGCAAATGACGTAAGAGTTTTATAGACACAAGGACTACAATGATGCCTCACAATAGTTTAAAAGCTGTATTTCCTCCTACGTTCCAGGAGTGGAGGAAACACGACTGTGATATACAGGGTGGTTGCTTCCCGGGTCCTTACTTCATCTGCCACGTAAGGACTTCCCACCTGAACAGATCTCCCACAGTAACATGACAGGAGAGAGGGAGGCTGACCTTGCAGCACACACGGCCCACTCAACGCTTCTGAACCTGCGCTTGCTTCTACTGAGGGTGGATGAACTAGGCTCAGCCTCGTTCTACATCAAAGGTCGGCAAACTTCTTCCAAAAAGGGCCAGGCAGTAAACGCTTTAGGCTTTGCCTGGGGAGGGGCGACACAGGTCCTGTGTTGCAACTACTCAGCTCTGCTGTTAAAATGCAAAGGCTGTTGACAATAGTTCACAAATGGGCGTGTATGTGTTTTAATAAAACTTTATTAACAAAAACAGGACTGGGCATGGTGGTTCATGGTTATAATCTCAGGACTTTGGGAGGCCAAGGCTGGGGGATTGTTTGAGCCCAGGAGGTCAAGACCAGACTGAGCAACATAGTGGGACCCCATCTCTACAAAACCAGACAAAATAATTAGCCAGGCTTGGTGGTGCATGCCCATAGTCCCATGTACTCAGGAGACTGAGGCGGGAGGATTGCTTGAGCCCGGGAGTTCAAGGCTGCAGTGAGCTATGATGGCACCACTGCACTCCAGCCTGGGTGACAGAGCAAGACACTGTCTCTAAAAAAACAAACAAAGGAACAACACAAAACAAAAGCAGGCTGGCAGCTGGATTCGGCAACGGCCATCGCTTGCTGACCCACGGCCTAGATCGCTGTTCCACGTGTGGCATAAATGCTTTGCCGACTGGCATTCCTTGCTTAGCTAACTCAGTGATTATATTACATTTTATGTTTCTGTTCAGTGGTGACTGTATTATTTTGAACCTTTTAGTGGTCATTGTCAACAGTAGGGACTCCCAGCGCCTAGTAATTGGTAAGTTTCCAGGACTGGATATTTTAATCAAGAGATAAAAGGCTATTTTTTTTTGTATACCTCATTGAGTTTTATATTGAAATATTTCGACATTCATTTGCTATAATTTTCTTTTAGAAATCATTTGTGATATAAGAACTAATATCAGCTTTTACCTTATTGGAAATTGATAACATGTAATTTAAAGTTCACCAGGCCCAAGATCACATTGATTTTGCCAACGTGGAATAATCTGCTTTCAGAGTTAGAAGCAAAATCACTCAGTTCACAGTTCTGATTGGATGACATCAAGGGTTTAGATTCAATAGAAAAATGTATTATTGGAAGTCCCCAATTTACTACATTATCAAGTGAGTCAGGGCTTGATAGTCTAATCAGGCTTGACCAAAACTTCAGTTTTTAAAAGACAGCAACAAAGATCATGATGGAAGTATGGATTAGTGAAGCCATAACAGAAAGAAAACAATTTAGCTGAGGAAGAAAAGCAATCAGAATTAGGATTTAGAGATTCTGAGAGTGAAGCCTTCTGGTTTCTGGTAGGTACCTTTGTTATTCAGCCTCCTTAGAAAGGTTTCCAGCCTGTCCAACTTCAGGTCCGATTCTAACTGCATGTCTGGTCTGGCTTCGATATCTAGGCAAGCAGAAACCGTCAGTGAGACAGCATCGCGAAGGCCTCTTCTGGTCAGAAACTGCTTGGCGTGGCTGGGGCCTTGGCCGCTTACCTTCCAGGGGTTTGGAAACGGGTGTGGTGCCTCTTGTTTTACTGCAAATGGGTGAGGCCACTGGGGTTATGGCAGTGGGTGACGCCAAACCTGCGGAACACACAGATGAGCTACTGAGCGCCTCAGGGTCACGTCTGGAAATCCCTGGGACCGTGACGGATCTCCAGGAGTCCCAGGGTAGACGGCACGACATGTTAGAATGTACACACCTGCAGGCACACACACGTACATTTCACAGGTACCGCGACTGTGGGACCACCAACTGTAAACGCAGACGGGATTTTATTATTTCCAAGGACTGCAGTGGCTGACAAGCCAATATTCCAAAATGAACAGTCAAGCCGTGGGAAAACATGTCCATGACACGTGAACTCGAGCAGATGCAGCTGCAAGTTCTGAGGCCCTTTGGCCTCAGGGGCAGCTGAGAGTGCATTGGTGCCATCTGCAGAATGAGCTGTGTCACACTCGCCAGCAAGCGGCCCCCAGCACGGGAGCTCTCCTCCAGGCTGAGGGGAGGGAGGGACAGTGGCCTTGGGGACATGACACGGACAGTAACCCAAGGAGGAACGATGTTTCAAAAGAAACCACGGGGCAGGTCTAGACCGAATGTGGGTGTTGGAGGGTCCTGTCCACCTCCTGTGTGGGCGGAAACCAGAAATGTCTTTCTTCATGTATTTACCGAGAAGCAGGGTGGGGAATCTTTAAAAGGGCAAGTGGTAAGAGACATATGAAAGGGAAAGGGAGGAATCCCAGCATGGAGAACACATCCAGCTGGAAGAAGAAAACTTAGTGAGAGAAGGATGAGTAAGGCTTCCCTAACCTAAGCAGAAGGCATTGGAAAGAAAACTAATTAGTGCATTTACATAAAACAAAATGAGAAGTGAGTGTTCTCTGTACTCATTTGTAATAAAAGTGAAATCCTTAGATGACATTGCCACTTAGATGACAATGCATCCCTGGACGAACAACATCCGGAGAATATGCAAATCACTATCACCTACAAGGAAAACTGAACGAATGAATGATTCTGCTCCTTCCTCCTGTGAATGGGAGAAGTATTACAACATAGAAAAATTAATAAAAAATACCATTAAATGGTTTAAAACTCAAATTTTAGGTAATATTCTACAAGTACTTCCCATTATGTACATATATTTAATTTCTCTGAAGGCTGGTTTCCAAAGCAATCAGAGAAATCCTTCCCCGTCCTGGCCCGTGCTGGGCAAACCCCGCTGCCATGGCTCCCCCTGCTGGCCGTTCAGGCAGTGGCACTGCTCAAAAGAGCTCTTCTCCCAACTAGAGGTAAGGATCCTTAGGGAAAAAATGGCTCAGGGCATGGAGATGCAAATTACAAAATGTTAAAACAAAACAAAGATCTCTCACATAGCTCTTCTCAATGAATTCCAGGTGCAACAATCAGTCACCTACTGTCTTTGGGAACATTTTCACATCTCTCTGACTCCAGGTGTAGTTGGAGTACTTGGCTTCCAGGAGAACCCTAGAATACCACGGGAACCTTGGGGAGTGCTGTTACACAGAATCGAGGAATGTACAAAAGGGGGCAAGTCCTAATGAGGCTAGCGGGAGAAGAGCGGTTTCTGGGGTGAGAGAATGAAGGTCAGGTCCTGGATGCCTCCTGGCAGTGCGCTGAGAGGGGTCACTCCTGGTTCCCTAATTGTCCCGGGAGACAGGAAGCCTGGCTGTTGTGCAGGGGGTTATTTTATCCTGCAGTGAATGTACATCAGATGCCACATCACTACAGCTAATGACTCAAGTGAAACATGTAACCCAGGAGGTGACGGCAAATATTAGAAATACAGGATATAGTTTTTTCATTAATCATAAAGTACAAGAAGATAATTTCCTGAGCGAGCCATATCGCACCTATTAAATAAAGATCCCTGATACATTCAGGAAAACGTGAAAGCAAACTCATCCACCAGGAAACGGAAACGATTCCTTCTCCAAACCTGAGTAAGAGCAAATCTATTTCCTCTGATGTCAATGTGGACAAGGGCAGTGGTATTTGGTAGTAAGAACCCACTTAGAAATAAATTAGGGTTTTTAAGATGGAAGAGAGAGAAAAAAAAAAACCAAAGCAGAAAGTAATCAAGGTAAAAGTCTGGGCTAGAAGTTGGAAAACCTGAGGTCTGGTTCAAGTTCTCAGCTCCAGTTCTACTCACACACTCTGTGCCTAAGGATGTGCTTCTGTTAAAGAAGGGCTGGGTCTCGTGTTAAAGGAGTTTAAACATGATTATCCAGTTCTGTGACCTGATGAAGGAAACTGGCAAATGATACCTCATTCTCAGAGTAAATTATCTTCTCTTCTCTTCACAAGTCCAAGATGAGGTAAGAAGAGATTTGTTAGAAAGAATTCCCCACTAAGTTTTGACTTAATCACAATTCAGGGATTTCCTATCCCTTGCTCCTTCTCTTCCTGTGCAAACATTTATTATGTACCTATGAGTTAGGTACTCTTCATAAAAGTGTGGATCCCTAAAGGTTCTGATAAAAAGGAAAGCTAAGCCTATAAATTTGATGACAAGATGTTAAGCCCAAGTGAATGTGAAAACATACACCACTAAGTTGGGAAATCCGCTGTTCGATAATAGCTTAGAAAATGATGGTATGTGCATAGAGGTGACAAAGGCACGCCAAATTTTAACGATTTCCTGCAGGATACGACATAAAGCCCCAAACACTCCTATGAAGCCTCAAAGCTCTCCAGACTTTACTAACCATGTGATATGTAAGTCAGTTTCATAAATGTTTGAATACAGGCATCAAATCAGTTCTAAGACCTCAGCAGCAAGGAACTGCAGCAGGGACATCCCACTGCCTTGGAACTGATGACATTTTTTAGAGATCTATTATAGCATGTCCGGAATTGGCTTTGATCAGTCAGAGGAATCAGGTTTGATGGAGAGGGATCTAGAAATTAACCTAAAAGGAAGAGGGAATAAACTTCTTTATTTCCAAAGGCTGACTTAGGGTATGTGGTTTCCAGGTCAAGGAAATGGAAACCATTTAAAAGTAATTATGGTTAGGGCTTGGTGGCTCATGCCTGTAATCCCAGCACTCTGGGAGGCTGAGGTGGGTGCATCCCCTGAGGTCAGGAGTTCGAGACCAGCCTGGCAAACATGGTGAAATCCCGTTTCTACTAAAAATACAAAAATTAGCTGGGCGTGGTGGTGCACACCTATAATCCCAGCTACTCGAGAGGCTGAGGCAGGAGAATCGCTTGAACCCGGGAGGCAGAGGTTGCAGTGAGCCAAGATCCTGCCACTGCACTCCAGCCTGGCAGACAGAGTGAGACTGCATCCCCCGCATACCCCAGCACTTTGGGAAGCCAAGGCAGGTGGATCACCTGAGGTCAGGAGTTCAAGACCAGCCTGGCCCACATGGTCAAACTCCATCTCTACTAAAAATATGAAAAATTAGCCAGGCACGGTGGTGGGTGCCTGTAATCCCAGCTACTTGGGAGGCTGAAGCATGACAATCACTTGAACCCAGGAGGTGGAGGCTGTAGTGAGCCAAGATCGTACCATTGCACTCCAGCCTGGGTGACAAAAGTGAAACTCTGTCTCAAAAAAACAAACAAAAAATACACACACACACACACACACACGCACACACACACACATATACAAGTAATTATGGAAAAGGACCAAGATTTGTCAGATTTGAATTCCTTTGAAACCTCCACTTTCACTTAATTCCAAATGAGTAAGTTTTAAATTAGTGACAAATAGAATTATGTGTCACTCTTATAGTATATGACCTTCAAATATTTCTAAGAATCATATAAAGTTAAAAGAAGATGATACTATTTATGAGGAAAAGATATTCAGTAGGAATATCTCACAGAACCTACGCAGAAGACATTGACAGATTGTCAGTAAGTTTAAAAATTTTAAAAGAAGGCTGGGCATGGTGTCTCACACCTGTAGTCTCAGCTACTTAGGAGGCCGAGATGGGAAGATCACTTAAGCCCAAGAGTTCCAGACCAGCCTGGGCAACACAGTGACACCCTACTCTACATAAAAATGTTTAAAAAGCCAGGCATGGTGTTGCACACCTATAGTCCCAGCTATTAGAGAGGCTGAGGTGGGAAGATTGCTTCAGCCCATGAGTTCCAGGCTGCAGGGAGCCACGATTGAGCCATTGCACTCCAGCCCAGACAACAGAGCAAGATCCTGTCTCTCAAAAAAAAAAAAAAAACTTAAAAAGACCATGGTTTCTTCTTTTAAATTGAGCTATCAGGTACCACCATGCCCTCCATGAGTGAGTGTGATCACGTGTGTGCATTGTGTACATGCCACACACACACACACACGTGCACACACACACTGACCTTTCTTCACCATCCTGCCAGCCACAGTGAACTGGGTGGAGTCGTTGGCCGCTCCTCTGCCTCTCGTCTTCCAGGCCTCCTCTCTCACAGTGATGAGCTGCTTCCTCTCCTCAATCGTCATTTGGCTCTCTCGACTTTCTGTGACCCGCTGTTCATAAATGTAGAGAAGAGAAATCAGGAGAGAGAAGTGACAGCCGTGTGGATCTCAGCCTGCAGCATTTCATGAGTGAAAAAAGCAGGCAGGCAAAGAGGAGTAAGCATATCCTCCAAAGATGTTCAGAAACGTTCTCTCTGAAAGGGGCTGGGCTTCCTTACGTCCAGGCTGGGTTGGATGTCACCGCTGGCCATACTGAAACTTTAGATGAAAACCTCTGTTCTGTAACACTGGTTTGGGGCACTGCAGCAGCAAAACGATCCTTTGTAAACATAAACAATTAACAATGGATTGTTTTCGTGCCATGGACTCTACAGGGTTTTAAAGCTTCTCTGTCTTAACCCATCTATTTAAACTCGGTTAACTGGGAGAGTTTTATCCCTATATACTCACAAGTAAAAGGACTGATCTAGAAAACTTTATCCTGTAACATGGCCAGTTAGAGGCAGGGAGGCTGGTTAGGAGGTTTTCTGGGACGCTGCTTGCTTTTTCCTGCAGCCAGGATGTTCTGAGGGCAGGGAGGCCACCAGGGGAGCCCACGGAAGAAGCTTTCAGCCGTGAGACATCTGACGTTGAGGATGAACTATGCCGTGGACGTGACCTACACACACGATAACATTTCTACTTAAAATGCTTTCGACAGTTTCTAACTGGTGTTCTGGGGATACTTGCTCTTCATGTCCAAGCCATTGGTGATGCCTGCGGTTGGGGATGTGGAGGAGGGGAAGGGGAAGAAGCTACAGGGGCCTTAGGGGCCTCAGGAAAGGAGTAGGGGCTCAGGACAGGCCTCGGATGGGGAGAGGGGGCTGAGGACAGGCCTGAGATGGGGAGAGGGGGCTCAGGACAGGCCTGGGATGGGGAGGGAGGCTGAGGACAGGCCTGGGATGGGGAGGGAGGCTGAGGACAGGCCTGGGATGGGGAGGGAGGCTGAGGACAGGCCTGGGATGGGGAGGGAGGCTGAGGACAGGCCTGGGATGGGGAGGGTGTGGAGGACAGGCCTGGGATGGGGAGGGTGTGGAGGACAGGCCTGGGATGGGGAGAGGGGGCTGAGGACAGGCCTGAGATGGGGAGAGAGGGCTGAGGACAGGCCTGGGATGGGGAGAGGGGGCTGAGGACAGGCCTGAGATGGGGAGAGGGGGCTCAGGACAGGCCTGGGATGGGGAGGGAGGCTGAGGACAGGCCTGGGATGGGGAGAGGGGGCTCAGGACAGGCCTGGGATGGGGAGGGAGGCTGAGGACAGGCCTGGGATGGGGAGAGGGGGCTGAGGACAGGCCTGGGATGGGGAGAGGGGGCTGAGGACAGGCCTGGGATGGGGAGACGGGGCTGAGGAGGGAGGGAGGGGCAGGGACAGAGGCAGAGAACGAGGCACTGAGTGGCGTGTGCTGGGGAGGAGAGTGTGGGTGGTGGTCACGGGCGGCATTGGGGCAGGAGGTCCTCACACGCTGGCAGCAGAGTCTGCTTTTCCTCTGCCTTCGAGCCACCCCTCCCTGCTCCCCAAGACCCCTGTCTGCGGCGAGGCACAAAGCACAGGAGCTAACGCCAGGAAGGAAGAGCGGACAGGCGTCCCCTCCCGAGCAGGAGGCGCGTCCCTGGCTGTCGCCCCGGGGCTCCTCTAGGGGGGACTCGGGGGGAGGCGGCGGCTCCGGGCCCTGCCCTGCGGCTTTCCCCGAGGAAGGCCCCTGCTGTAGCACATCCACTTTCTTTCTTTTTTTGAGACAGAGTCTCGCTCTGTCGCCAGGCTGGAGTGCAGTGGTTGATCTCGGCTCACTGCAACCTCCCCCTCCCGGGTTCAAGCGATTCTCCTGCCTCAGCCTCCCGAGTAGCTGGGACTGCAGGCGCGCGCCACCACGCCCGGCTGATTTTTGTATTTTTAGTAGAGACGGGGTTTCACCATGTTGGCCAGGATGGTCTCGATCTCTTGACCTCGTGATCCACCCGCCTCGGCCTCCCCAAGTGCTGGGATTACAGGCCTGAGCCACCGCGCCCGGCCTGGCGCATCGCTTTCAAACTACATCTGAGCATCCGCACCTTCTCCAGCAGGTCCCCGGCTTCTCTGCCTTTCTAAGGCGCCTTCCTCGGCTAAGACGTCACCGTGGGTGGGCGTGATCCTAAGGCCTCGCGCTGACACAGGGAGGACTCGGAGAGCCCCGAGAGAAGTCATCCTAGAGACTCTTCCCCAGGCCTTTCCACCCCATTGGCCACCACTTCCCTGCCGTGCCCCACGGGAGGGAGCTTCCTGATTCAGGGGCGACAGGAAGAGCGTGGAGGCTGCCACAGTTCATTTTCTTAACGCCCTGGAAAGATGGGGGTTGACAGAGGAAAGGGGCCTTCTCTTCCTTTCCGGCAGCACAAAACCAGGTCTGCACTGTGACCATTTGATTTAAGCTATGAACGTGGACTTCTCCAGCATCCAAGTGAGGAATCTGTCTTACACAGGATTCTTCTATAAAGCCCTCATAGCCAGAAGTGATTTTGAGGTCCCTGCCAATTTAAAGTAGGTTAAAACCCTTTCCTAAAGACAGATGGTAACCAAAGGCAATGCACGATCCTGGCTTGAATCCTAGATGGAGTGGGGGCTACAAGCTACGAAGGGCATTATTGGAGGAAACGGACACAATTTTAAGGTGGATGTGGATTAGATAAACTTTGTATCAACATTAACTTCCTCATCTTGACCACCGTATCGTGGTTATGGGAGGAAATATCTTGGACTTTAGGAAATACACACTGGGATATTGAAAGGCAGAGGAGCACAGAGTTTCCAAACTACCGGCACCTGGTTGGGGTGGGAAAATCTATACAGTAGTAAGTATTGTGTCATTATCCCCGGTTTAGCTGGCAAATGTTTAGGGTTGGCTGGGATAGTAAGAGAGAGTTGGGGAAGAATCTGAACAGAAACCTACCCCATCTGTCCTTCATTCTTTCAAAGATAGAGCCCATGAATGTAGTGGAGAGAAGCAGAGAGAGAGGGCTGATGGAAATGCAAAATGGTATACCCACTTTTTAAGACAGTGTGGAGGTTTCTTCCAAAACTAAACATACTCATTTTATGTCACACAGTAATCATGCTCCTTGATACTCAATTGAGTTGAAAACTTATGTCTAAACAAAAGCCTGCATATGGATGCTTATAGCACTTTTTTCATAATTGCCAAGACTTGGGAGCAACAAAGCTGTCCTCAAGCAGATGAATAAACTGTGGCACATTCAGATACTGAAATGTTATTCAGCACTACAAAGAAAAAGCTTTCAAGTTATAAAAAGACACGAAAGAGGCTCACGCCTGTAATCCCAGCAGTCTGGGAGGCTGAAGTGGGCGGATCACTTGAGGTCAGGAGTTCGAGACCAGCCTGGCCAACATGGCAAAATCCCATCTCTACTAAAAATTAAAAAAATAAATAAATAATAAAAAAAAACAATAACTTGTAATCCTAGTGACTCGGGAGGCTGAGGCAGGAGAACTGTTTGAACTGGAGAGACAGAAGTTGCAGTGAGCCAAGATTGTGTCACTGCACTCCAACCTGGGTGACACAGTAAGACTCCATCTCAATAATAATAATAATAATGATAAATAAAAATTATAAAAGACACAGAGGAATCTTAAATGCATAAATGAAAGAAGCCAATGTGAAAAGGCTACATACTATATGATTCCAACTCTGATATTCTGGAAAAGGCAAAAAAAACTATGAGACAGTAAAAAAACAGCGGTTGCCAAGGACTGGGCAGTGAGAGTGATGAAGAGGCAGAGAACAGAGGCTCTTCAGGCAGGGAGGCGGTTCCGTATGATACTGTAATGGCAGACACGTGTCATCATACATGTGTCAAAACCGAGAGAATGGACGACACCAAGAGTCAATTTTAACATCATCTCTGAACTTTGGGGATAATGACGTGTAAGCATAGGTTCATCACTGGCAGCAAATGTGCCACTCTGGAGAGGGGTGTTGGTGGTGGGGGAGGCTGCGTGTGGAGGGCAGGGATGATGTAGGAACTCTGTATTTTCTGCTGTGAACCTACAACTGCTCCATAAAAATAAATTCTTCTAAAAAATATATCCAGTTGTTCCTCAGTGTCTATGGGGGAATGGGTTCCAGGACCTCCCACAGATACCAAAACCCACAGATGCTCAAGTCCCTGAGATGAAAGGGTTTGCACACGGCCGGTGCACATCCCCTCATACACTTTAAATCATTTCATGATTACTTATCATCCTAACACAAGGCAGATGCTATGTGAATAGCTGCTCCACTGTACTGGTTTGTAAGTTTTAATTGTGTTTTGTTCTTTTTTATTGTTTTTATTCCCAAGTTTCCCTAGTTGGTGGAATCCCTGGATGCGGAACTGGAAGAGATGAAGGGCCGACTGTATACACTTAAAGGTTTCAGTAATATACCTTTTCCTTTAAAGTCTAATATTAATTTATTTCAAAGACACAGAAGCTCATTTCCCCACTTTGTGTTGGGATAGGAAGTTTGCTCCAGATTTCAGCCTCTTTCTCGGGGTGGACACCGGCTGGGTACCTGGGGCCTCTTACAGCCAGCATTTTCAGCTTCGGGGAAAGAGGAAATGAACCAGGAGAGCGCGGGAAAGGCCGCCCAGGGAGAAGAAGTGGGGAGTTTCCATTTGGGAAGAGGCAAGAGATGATGACGGGGACCCCAGACACCTTCTCTGTCAGTTTCTCACGTGAAACCCTGAGCCTCTTGTTCAACAACTGCTGGTGCTGCCGGAGCACGCCCATCGCGACACTGTCAGAGGCCACCTGAGAGCTAAGAAAGCCCAGTCCTAAGAGAAAGAGGCAGAGGGCTTGGACTCTAGGGAGGGAACAGAAACCCTACAAAGGGCACAGAGGCCCTAGAGGGCAGGGACAGAGGCCCTAGAGGGAAGGGACAGAGGCCCTAAGAGGGAAGGGACAGAGGCCCTAAAAGGGCGGGGAAAGAGGCCCTAAGAGGGAAGGGACAGAGGCCCTAAAACGGCGGGGACAGAGGCCCTAAGAGGGAAGGGACAGAGGCCCTAGAGGGAAGGGACAGAGGCCCTAAAACGGCGGGGACAGAGGCCCTAAGAGGGAAGGAACAGAGGCCCTAGAGGGAAGGGACAGAGGCCCTAGAAGGAAGGGACAGAGGCCCTAAGAGGGAAGGGACAGAGGCCCTAAAAGGGCGGGGACAGAGGCCCTAAGAGGGCAGGGACAGAGGCCCTAGAGGGAAGGGACAGAGGCCCTAAAACGGCGGGGACAGAGGCCCTAAGAGGGAAGGAACAGAGGCCCTAGAGGGAAGGGACAGAGGCCCTAGAAGGAAGGGACAGAGGCCCTAAGAGGGAAGGGACAGAGGCCCTAAAAGGGCAGGGACAGAGGCCCTAAGAGGGCAGGGACAGAGGCCCTAGAGGGAAGGGACAGAGGCCCTAAGAGGGCGGGGACAGAGGACCTAAGAGGGAAGGGACAGAGGCCCTAGAGGGAAGGGACAGAGGTCCTAAGAGGGAAAGGACAGAGGTCCTAAGAGGGAAGGGACAGAGGCCCTAGAGGGAAGGGACAGAGGCCCTAAGAGGGAGGGGACAGAGGCCCTAGAGGGAGGGGACAGAGGCCCTAGAGGGAGGGGACAGAGGCCCTAGAGGGAAGGGACAGAGGCCCTAAGAGGGAAGGGACAGAGGCCCTAGAGGGAGGGGACAGAGGCCCTAGAGGGAGGGGACAGAGGCCCTAAGAGGGAAGGGAAAGAGGCCCTAGAGGGAAGGGAAAGAGGCCCTAAGAGGGTGGGGACAGAGGCCCTAGAGGGAAGGGACAGAGGCCCTAAGAGGGAAGGGACAGAGGCCCTAAGAGGGCGGGAACAGAGGCCCTAAGAGGGAAGGGACAGAGGCCCTAGAGGGAAGGGACAGAGGCCCTAGAGGGAAGGGACAGAGGACCTAAGAGGGCGGGGACAGAGGCCCTAGAGGGAGGGGACAGAGGCCCTAGAGGGAAGGGACAGAGGCCCTAGAGGGAGAGGATAGAGACCCTAGAGGGAAGGGACAGAGGCCCTAGAAGGAAGGGACAGAGGCCCTAAGAGGGAAGGGACAGAGGCCCTAAGAGGGCGGGGACAGAGACCCTAAGAGGGCGGGGACAGAGGCCCTAGAGGGAAGGGACAGAGGCCCTAGAGGGAAGGGACAGAAGCCCTAAGAGGGCGGGAACAGAGGCCCTAGAGGGAGGGGACAGAGGCCCTAGAGGGAAGGGACAGAGGCCCTAAGAGGGAAGGGACAGAGGCCCTAAAAGGGAGGGGACAGAGGCCCTAAAAGGGCAGGGACAGAGGCCCTAAGAGGGAAGGGACAGAGGCCCTAGAGGGAAGGGACAGAGGCCCTAAGAGGGCGGGGACAGAGGCCCTAAGAGGGAAGGGACAGAGGCCCTAAGAGGGAAGGGACAGAGGCCCTAGAGGGAGGGGACAGAGGCCCTAGAGGGAGGGGACAGAGGCCCTAAGAGGGAAGGGAAAGAGGCCCTAGAGGGAAGGGAAAGAGGCCCTAAGAGGGTGGGGACAGAGGCCCTAGAGGGAAGGGACAGAGGCCCTAAGAGGGTGGGGACAGAGGCCCTAGAGGGAAGGGACAGAGGCCCTAGAGGGAAGGGACAGAGGCCCTAAGAGGGAAGGGACAGAGGCCCTAAGAGGGCGGGAACAGAGGCCCTAAGAGGGAAGGGACAGAGGCCCTAGAGGGAAGGGACAGAGGCCCTAGAGGGAAGGGACAGAGGACCTAAGAGGGCGGGGACAGAGGCCCTAGAGGGAGGGGACAGAGGCCCTAGAGGGAAGGGACAGAGGCCCTAGAGGGAGAGGATAGAGACCCTAGAGGGAAGGGACAGAGGCCCTAGAAGGAAGGGACAGAGGCCCTAAGAGGGAAGGGACAGAGGCCCTAAGAGGGCGGGGACAGAGACCCTAAGAGGGCGGGGACAGAGGCCCTAGAGGGAAGGGACAGAGGCCCTAGAGGGAAGGGACAGAAGCCCTAAGAGGGCGGGAACAGAGGCCCTAGAGGGAGGGGACAGAGGCCCTAGAGGGAAGGGACAGAGGCCCTAAGAGGGAAGGGACAGAGGCCCTAAAAGGGAGGGGACAGAGGCCCTAAAAGGGCAGGGACAGAGGCCCTAAGAGGGAAGGGACAGAGGCCCTAGAGGGAAGGGACAGAGGCCCTAAGAGGGCGGGGACAGAGGCCCTAAGAGGGAAGGGACAGAGGCCCTAGAGGGAGGGGACAGAGGCCCTAGAGGGAGGGGACAGAGGCCCTAAGAGGGAAGGGAAAGAGGCCCTAGAGGGAAGGGAAAGAGGCCCTAAGAGGGTGGGGACAGAGGCCCTAGAGGGAAGGGACAGAGGCCCTAAGAGGGAAGGGACAGAGGCCCTAAGAGGGCGGGAACAGAGGCCCTAAGAGGGAAGGGACAGAGGCCCTAGAGGGAAGGGACAGAGGCCCTAGAGGGAAGGGACAGAGGACCTAAGAGGGCGGGGACAGAGGCCCTAGAGGGAGGGGACAGAGGCCCTAGAGGGAAGGGACAGAGGCCCTAGAGGGAGAGGATAGAGACCCTAGAGGGAAGGGACAGAGGCCCTAGAAGGAAGGGACAGAGGCCCTAAGAGGGAAGGGACAGAGGCCCTAAGAGGGCGGGGACAGAGACCCTAAGAGGGCGGGGACAGAGGCCCTAGAGGGAAGGGACAGAGGCCCTAGAGGGAAGGGACAGAAGCCCTAAGAGGGCGGGAACAGAGGCCCTAGAGGGAGGGGACAGAGGCCCTAGAGGGAAGGGACAGAGGCCCTAAGAGGGAAGGGACAGAGGCCCTAAAAGGGCGGGGACAGAGGCCCTAAAAGGGCAGGGACAGAGGCCCTAAGAGGGAAGGGACAGAGGCCCTAGAGGGAAGGGACAGAGGCCCTAAGAGGGCGGGGACAGAGGCCCTAAGAGGGAAGGGACAGAGGCCCTAAAAGGGCGGGGAAAGAGGCCCTAAGAGGGAAGGGACAGAGGCCCTAAAACGGCGGGGACAGAGGCCCTAAGAGGGAAGGAACAGAGGCCCTAGAGGGAAGGGACAGAGGCCCTAGAAGGAAGGGACAGAGGCCCTTAGAGGGAAGGGACAGAGGCCCTAAGAGGGAAGGGACAGAGGCCCTAGAGGGAAGGGACAGAGGCCCTAGAGGGAGGGGACAGAGGCCCTAAGAGGGAAGGGACAGAGGCCCTAAGAGGGAAGGGACAGAGGCCCTAAGAGGGAAGGGACAGAGGCCCTAAGAGGGAAGGGACAGAGGCCCTAAAAGGGAGGGGACAGAGGCCCTAAGAGGGCGGGGACAGAGGCCCTAAGAGGGAAGGGACAGAGGCCCTAGAGGGAAGGGACAGAGGCCCTAAGAGGGCGGGGACAGAGGCCCTAAGAGGGAAGGGACAGAGGCCCTAGAGGGCAGGGACAGAGGCCCTAAGAGGGAAGGGACAGAGGCCCTAAAAGGGCGGGGAAAGAGGCCCTAAGAGGGAAGGGACAGAGGCCCTAAAACGGCGGGGACAGAGGCCCTAAGAGGGAAGGAACAGAGGCCCTAGAGGGAAGGGACAGAGGCCCTAGAAGGAAGGGACAGAGGCCCTTAGAGGGAAGGGACAGAGGCCCTAAGAGGGAAGGGACAGAGGCCCTAGAGGGAAGGGACAGAGGCCCTAGAGGGAGGGGACAGAGGCCCTAAGAGGGAAAGGACAGAGGCCCTAAGAGGGAAGGGACAGAGGCCCTAGAGGGAAGGGACAGAGGCCCTAAGAGGGAAGGGACAGAGGCCCTAGAGGGAAGGGACAGAGGCCCTAAGAGGGTGGGGACAGAGGCCCTAGAGGGAGGGGACAGAGGCCCTAAGAGGGCGGGGACAGAGGCCCTAGAGGGAAGGGACAGAGGCCCTAGAGGGAAAGGACAGAGGCCCTAAGAGGGAAGGACAGAGGCCCTAGAGGGAAGGGACAGAGGCCCTAAGAGGGAAGGTACAGAGGCCCTAGAGGGAAGGGACAGAGGCCCTAAGAGGGAGGGGACAGAGGCCCTAGAGGGAGGGGACAGAGGCCCTAAGAGGGCGGGGACAGAGGCCCTAAGAGGGCGGGGACAGAGGCCCTAGAGGGAAGGGACAGAGACCCTAAGAGGGAAGGGACAGAGGCCCTAGAGGGAGGGGACAGAGGCCCTAAGAGGGCGGGGACAGAGGCCCTAGAGGGAAGGGACAGAGGCCCTAGAGGGAAGGGACAGAGGCCCTAAGAGGGTGGCGACAGAGGCCCTAGAGGGAGGGGACAGAGGCCCTAGAGGGAAGGGACAGAGGCCCTAAGAGGGTGGGGACAGAGGCCCTAAGAGGGTGGGGACAGAGGCCCTAGAGGGAAGGGACAGAGGCCCTAAGAGGGTGGGGACAGAGGCCCTAAGAGGGAAGGGACAGAGGCCCTAAGAGGGTGGGGACAGAGGCCCTAGAGGGAAGGGACAGAGGCCCTAAGAGGGAAGGGACAGAGGCCCTAAGACGGCGGGGACAGAGGCCCTAAGAGGGCGGGGACAGAGGCCCTAGGGGGAAGGGACAGAGGCCCTAGAGGGAAGGGACAGAGGCCCTAAGAGGGAGGGGACAGAGGCCCTAAGAGGGCGGGGACAGAGGCCCTAAGAGGGAAGGGACAGAGGCCCTAAGAGGGAAGGGACAGAGGCCCTAAGACGGCGGGGACAGAGGCCCTAGAGGGAAGGGACAGAGGCCCTAGAGGGAAGGAACAGAGGCCCTAGAGGGAGGGGACAGAGGCCCTAAGAGGGCGGGGACAGAGGCCCTAGAGGGAAGGGACAGAGGCCCTAAGAGGGCGGGGACAGAGGCCCTAGAGGGAGGGGACAGAGGCCCTAAGAGGGCGGGGACAGAGGCCCTAGAGGGAAGGGACAGAGGCCCTAAGAGGGCGGGGACAGAGGCCCTAGAGGGAGGGGACAGAGGCCCTAGAGGGAAGGGACAGAGGCCCTAGAGGGAAGGGACAGAGGCCCTAGAGGGAGGGGACAGAGGCCCAAGAGGGAGGAGACAGAGGGCCTACAGGGGAAAGATGGGCAAAGCCCCACAGGGAGGTGGTGGGAACCTGGCATTCATGGAAAAGCGAAGCTGTTTTGACACCAAGAACATTCCACGAGGAAATCAAAAACCAGCCATTCCTATTTTCCATGTGTTCACCGGCAGAGTGGCTCAGCCCGGTCTGCCCTCCAGCGTGGGGTTCAGGGCGGCTACAGCAAGGAAGGAGGGAAGGGGGAGGGGCCGTGGTTTCTCGTTTTAATAGGGCCATTGGAACCAGCTCCTCCTGCTGCTTTAGTAGGGCCACTGGAGGGGCCTCCCTCGCTGAGTCTTCCTGTCCCTCCACACCCCAAATGTCCTCCAACATATCCTCCTCCTCTGTGAACTGAGCAGGACAACAGCCTCACTGAGCCGGAGCCAAGGACACCGGCGCATCTCCTGGGCTCCTGACTCAGGATGGAAAGCGTGGAGGCCGCGAGGGACACTCTCCTCTTAAACCAGTTTCATGACTATGAGGTGAATTAATACCACCAAGCCCACCTGAAAATCTGCGCAAGGATCAGTGTGTGTGTGACTGACCCTAAATATATGAAGAACCAATTAAACACACACATATGCAGGTGTGCGTGCGCACACACACACTCTTACAGATACCCACACACATACAGACACACTCTCACAGATACACACTCAGAAACGCACTCATAGATATACACACACTCACAGACACACTCACAGATACACACTCAGAAACACACTCATATACACACACTCATACACACACTCACAGATATACACACTCGGAAACACGCTCACAGATACTCAGAAACACACTCACAGATACACACTCTCATGGACACACACACATGCCCCTCTCACAGTGAAATACAGCAAATAAGTTATTTCCCCAAATTACAACAGAATTTCTTCCCCTGCTGCTCGGAAATTGCGGCGAGGGTTCAGATGAGCAGCTTTTCCTCACCTGATTAATCGACACAAAACACAGGTGTTTATGGGCAGCAGGAATAGCAGGAGAATAAGGAGAGGCATGTACAGGTCCCTACAGAGCAGAGCGAGAGGATTAAAGGGGAAAGGAGAAGACTTGTCAGAGCGGGGCCGGGCAGGGACGTGGGGGACGGAGAGACAGAACAATGGTTTTTCTAACAGAATGTTAATTTACTCACTGCAATTTCAGTTTTTTCAAGAGAGTCCTCCCGTGAATGCTAATGCTAAAATAAATCCACACACGCGAGGTAACTACCTGCGTCAGCTTTGTGCAGTAATTAAATGAGTTAATTTATAGAAGATTGTCAGTTGCAGAGAGGCAACCAAGACTTTCATTGACAGTTCTAACATTTAACAGAAAATATCATCTTCTTTAAAGTATTTTCATTACATGATTAAAGAAGTAATTTAAGGGCACCGGCTCAGCTCTCCACTGCAGACACGGGCTGCGTCTGGTCTGGAGATAAAGCACCAGGGAGGGCGCCCGAAGGAGCCACCCAGGATCACGCGAGGTGTGACTCCCGCCACCATCTAGAGGACACCTGTGTTAGAGTCAGGCTTACCCAAAGCAGGTTAGAAATGGCATTATCATCCGCAACTCCTCCTTCTTCCTACAGGTTGAAACAGGAAACATTGCAGGGTGTTGGAAGGGAAGAGCCTTGTCAGGGCGCCGCAATCGCCGGGAGGGACTTCGTGCCGGGTTCAAAGGCAGCATGCACGTGCGCACACCAGGCGGTGACTGAACCTCAGGCCACCTCATTCCCCCACCGCAGAATCATCATCTGGAGTTCCCTCAGCCTTTCTCTCCCTCCCAACCTCGCACTCTAAAGTGACTTCATTCTCTAAATTCTCCTGGATTGTGATCTGGAATTTCAATGACAGCAGACACTGAGAGTACGAATGTGCCAGATTCACTTTTGTTGAAATTTCAGGCACTTGCTCTGGGGCTGTCATAGGTCTGCGCTGGAGACACTGACCTCACAGCTACTGAAGCACAGTCGGATATCCAGTTCCCACCTGGAACTCAGAAACAGACACGGGCTCTTAATGCACAAGTCTATGAAGGGTTTTCACTTCTTGGAAAAGGTCTGATTTGCTGGATGAATACCTTCACAACAGACAGGGAGTCACCGTGTATGCCTTAAAGTCAAATAAGCCAAAATGGGGTTGAAATGGAAAATAATTATTTGGTGAAAATAAATACGTAACTGAAAGTTAATTGTAACAGAGACTCCTGTCCAACCACTTCCTTGAGACTTCGCTTCGTTTCATTTCTCCCTCTCTGGTGGAATGGGTGGCTCTGGAGGAAACTGTACACAAGCCATGCTCAAGTGCACACAAACCACACAGTGCGGACCAGGCCAAATCCACAAGCCAAACAGCTCAACACCTTTAGACCAAGTATAATACGCTACGAGAGGAACCCACGTTTCAGTCAGGTTAGCCTGGTCCAGACTAAACCAAGAACAGGAGAAAGATGAGATGGGAAGTAAGGAAGAGAAAGAAAGAAAAGTGGGGGAGAGAAAGAGAATACCCACAGCTTTTCACAGGAAATGACAGAGACAGCCAGGTAAACAATTAGTGCTCTTTAGCTTCGTTTTGGGGAGTGAAATGGGGAAAGAAGGAATCACTGGTGAGTCTTCCATTTCCTGAGATGTGCCGGAACTTTTAGTACAGAAATGAAAACTCTAGCTTAGCATCTATTCACGGGCCCCCAAATTTTGTTTTTGTTTGAGACAGGGTCTTGCTTTGTCACCTGGACTGGAGTGTAGTGATACAAATACTGCTCACTGCAGCCTCAACTTCCCGGGCTCAAGCGATCCTCCTGCATCAGCCTCCCAAGTGGCTGGGACCTCATGTGCACACCTGGCTAATTTTTGTAGGGTAAACACGGGGTGTTACCATGTTCCCCAGGCTGGTCTAGAACTCCTGGGATCAAGTGATCCTCTTGCCTCGGCCTCCCAGTGTTGGGATTCCAGGCATGGCCACTGTGCTTGGCCCCAAAGCGAATCTTTACATAAAAGACCGAAAATGAGATGCTGGCTGGGACACCTCAAGTATGTTTTTTTTTGAGACTAATCCACTGACAGAGACAAAACAGGTATAGATTTTTTGAGGCATCCTTTAATGTATTTTCTTTTTTTTGAGACAGAGTCTCCCTTTGTCCCCAGGCTGCAGTGCAGTGGCACAATCTCGGCTCACTGCAACTTCTGCCACCTGGGTTCAAGTGATTCTCCTGCCTCAGCCTCCCGAGTAGCTGGGAGTACAGGCGCCTGCCGCCATGCCCAGCTAATCTTTGTATTTTTAGTAGAGACGGGGTTTCACCCTGTTAGGCAGGATGATCTTGATCTCCTGACCCTGTGATCCCCCCGCCTCGGCCTCCCAAAGTGCTGGGATTACAGGCATGAGCCACCACGCCCGGTCTTTAATGTATTTTTTAATGTGACTGAGAAAATTTCAAAATGACCTATGTGGCACACATTCTATTTTTATAGGACGGTGCTGACTGCCACCCTGCATGTATTCTCATGGGTGCAATGGCAGGAACGTGGAGTCCCCTCTTTCCTGCCCCTTCTGCGTTTCCACACACCGCACACTCACAGCAGCAGGCTCTCAGCACACAACAGGAACGCAGCAACCGTGAAGGGCGTGACGAGCTGACCATACGCTGGCTCCTTTCTGCCCTTGGTGCTGAAGATGGAAGGTTCCAGCACCTGCTCTCCTGGGTCCCTCTCCATCAGCAAGGCAAGAGCTACTCCCTGCAGCAAGCGCCCATGTTCAGGCCCACGTGTCATGACTGTCTGTCCTTCTCCAAGGCAGCACTCAGACACCCACAAGCAGTGGGCATGGCAGCCTCTCAGCTATCTGGGGACTCCCTTAAGACAGACCAGGTTGAAGGCGCCTCACCGACCACATTTGAGCACAGCCAGCGGGTGACTGAAAACACTGCCAGCCCTCGGGAAGGAACCAGGGGTTGTCAGAGGCCACCTGAGAAACACCTGACCTCAGCAGAACCTGAGATTGCCCAGTGTGGGCTACAGAGCCCTCAAATAGACCTTCTTCTTTTAACTTCAAAGAGCTCACTGTCTCCAGCCAAGGCAACCAGGCCACTGAGGAAGGGTGGGAGGTTCCCTGTTGCTGCGAAAACAGCAGCCTCCACGTGCCCTGAGGCAGCACTTCATTCCAGCCCCATGCCCCGTGGAAGCCCCGGGCTTCAGGTCACTGGGTTTTCTACCCCAAGGGCAGCTGTGGGCAACTGGCATCTCTTGCCTCCTAAGAGCCTTAGCCAGCGCTCAGGCGGCTCAGCTCTCATCCTCCACTCAAAGCCTTCTGGCTTCCACACCTAAGGTGACCCTCCGTTCTAAGTGGATGGCGCACATATTTCACTATTCACCAGGAACCTCTCCTGCATTGTGCTTTTTGGCTTCATTTAAATTTCCACCTGGCTCTCTGGGACTCTCAGCTCCCGACGGGTGGGAGTCTCTGCACCTTCCAAAATGATGGCCCAGGGGCCAGGCGCTGCTTGGTGCCAGGATATAGTAGTCGGCAGGTTTGCTTATGGGGAACGTGTTAAAGTCATTTTTGAAGCAATGATTTCGAGACTCTTTTAAATAAAGTTTGTGGGGGGTGGGGATACCTTATTTCACAGATGCAGTTTTCTTTCACTTCAGGATCTCCTTTTAGAAATGTGAGTTTCACATGGTGGGTGAAAAATACGTGCATGCATATACTTTCTAAATACCTAGTTATATCTGAGAACTTTCAAATGGCTGAGGTTAAATGTCTTAGTTATATCATCTTTAACACCATGTATGTCTCAAAGAAGAGAATTCAAATTGCCATTCCAGTGTAACCTATGAAGACACGGAAGTATCAGAGGGAATAGCGCCAGAACTCCTGACTCACACTTTACGTGCACACCTCATTTGTACGTCAGTTTCTTAACGCATGAAAGTCACACTCATCATCTCGTCCTTCCACAGATGCTTATTTTCGAGCTGACAGGGGCCTGGGGATCAGCTGGTTGAAAGCACTCTTTTTCTTTTCTACTTGAAGACTTCTGGGCCTAGAAAGTGGCCAGGGAGCGCGTCACTGCTGCACCATTTCGCCTCCAGCCAGGAGGGGCATTTGCAACTGCAGGGCCAGCCAACAAGTAAGCCACCATCAGTTACGAAAGTGCGCACTGCCTGTCAAAAGCCGGTCATCATCACATCTGTAATTTAACAGTTCATCAATACTTACGCATACGAAATGCTTGCTAGTATGGATCACCACGCATTACTTAATTTTGTTTCAA
This sequence comes from Aotus nancymaae, assembly GCF_030222135.1. Lineage (NCBI taxonomy): Eukaryota > Metazoa > Chordata > Mammalia > Primates > Aotidae > Aotus > Aotus nancymaae. The sequence goes on along the minus strand of NW_026988492.1, from coordinate 6,092,959 downwards.
TTTATAACATACATTGCTGTACCTTCTCAATAAAAGGCATAGCTACTCATGAAACACGCTTGAAGTGATGAACTAAATACCCACAAACCACAATTATGTGCTTACTTTTTATACTTAGTTTAAAATCTCTGCACAGGAAACCCAAGTCCATATGTTACATGCAACTTAAAGATATTAGTGGTGAATTCCATTTTTTTCATTATAAAAGCTTTAATAACGTTCTAAAGCCAGACTTCATTTAAGAAGGGGTTTAAACTGAAGGAAAAGTACACACTTTAACCTCCAGGCACTTGCTTGCTGACACCGTGTGTTATGTGTCGCTGACCCCAGTTCTAAAGCATCTCAAGGCTCGGCCTCCTGCCCAGTTTCAGGTGCTCTGTGACAGACCCTCAGTGTGTATCCTAAGAGCAAAAACGCACAAATGCTTCACAGAGCAGGAATTAGGTGGCACATGCGTGTCTCTCTGATGCACTTCCAGGAGTGACGTTAGTCCAGATGCTTTTCCTAACATGGGGAACGTTACCTTTGTGATGAGGGACCGCCCCGCTTCCTGGGTGTGCAGGCTGCTGGCCGGCGCCTTCCCGCCCTCCTGCCTCCGGCTGAGTCTGTTTCTCCAGTCTTCCTCCCCGCTCTTCTTCAACAGTGCCAATCTAGGAGGGAAACATGCCAGGCTCTAAGAGTTCAGCACCAAGCTCTTCCTTGCGATAGAGCCATAATCTCAGTAGGTGAGACGCCTTTGGCCAAGACATGACCACAGCCACCTCATTTTAACATTTTGAATTTCATGTATTCTGAAGACAGCATGTCTGGAAAAATAATAAAGTCCCTTCTCTAAGATGGCCCCGAAGATTTTACAGCTGATTGAAACACAGAGCCGAAGTCTGACTTGCTAGATAAAAGATGCACCATCATCCCAGCCAAGGAACGTCTGTTTTTACCTCGCCCTTGGGCTGAGAGCAAGAGAACCGTCCCCAGAGAAAAATGTCTTCTAGCGACGCCTTCTGGTCACTCGGTGAAATAACATTAAAGGACTAAAGCTGTGTTACAGAGAATAATGAAGACGTGGACTTAAAACAGAAACCATGAAGCACCCACCATCTCTCAATATCATCCCTTTCAATTAGAGGTAAAATTTGGTGTTCATGACTGTTTCTCCTCAGGCGTTCTAAGCCCTGTTCTTTTCCTATAAATGAATATTATCTTTCTTATCTGTCTTCTTTAGACAGAAACTATTTTCTACAAACCCATTTTTAAAAAATTATCACTTCAACTTTCCTCAGGGAATGATATACACCAAAAAAGAATCTAATTAACTGAGGTTGTTACCTAACCTACTTTAGTTCAATGACATGCGACTTGATAGGAAGCTGCTGGAACACTGGGTTGCTGAAAGGTTATTCTTCACAAACGTGAGGCTGTTTTGGCTAACTGTATTGACATGATTGAAGACATCTTAGGCATTTGCATTGGACAAACAAACATGGAAAAGATAAAAGGTAAAATTTAAAAAAAGGTGGTGATCATTAAATTCATCTGAGCTGATGCTCAAACAATTTAAAGATGAGGGAAAAACAAATGTCTAGAGCCCTCTCCCTCTGTGCTGGATCTGATGGGCCAGGTCTTCTAAATATCACTAATGCACAATCCATAAATGTGTATTTTTTATTTTATTTTTATTTTTGAGACAGAGTCACACTCTGTTGCCCAGGCTAGAGTGTAGTGGCACGATCTTGGCTCACTGCAAACTCCACCTCCTGGGTTCAAGCAATTCTTCTGCCTCAGCCTCCCAATTAGCTGGGACTACAGGCGCATGCTACCATGCCCGGCTATTTTTTTGGATTTTTAGTAGAGACAGGGTTTTGTCATATTGGCCAGGCTCATCTCGAACTCCTGACCTCATGATCCACGTGCCTTGGCCTCCCAAAGTGCTGGGATTACAGGTGTGAGCCACCGTGCCCAGCCTGTATTTTTTATTTTTATAAATTTGTTTTAGAGTCAGGGTCTTCCTTTGTCACCAGGCTGAGTGCAGTGGCACAATCATGGCTCACTGCAGCCTCAAGTTCCTGGGCTCAAGTGACTCTCCCACCTCAGCCTCCAGAGTAGCTAGGACTACAGGTGTGCATCACTGTGCCTGGTTAATTTTAAAAATTTTTATTTGGTAGAGACAGGGTCTTGCTATATTGCCCAAGCTAGTTTTGAACTCCTGGTCTCAAGTGACCCCCTGCCTTGGCCTCCCAAAGTGCTGGGATTACAGGCGTGAGCCACCGCGCCTAGACAACAGTGTATTTTTAAGCAGCACATCAGCTCTGGTCCCAGTTTGGCCACCAGCTCCCTTTGAGTACCTCGGTTCTCCCTCCCGTATCTGTCACACGAGGAACTGGACCAGATGATCTCTAAGGGCCCTTCTTCCAAGCTTCCCTATTCCCATTAAATAGTTGTTTTAGAGATGAGATGAGATATATCCTATGATAAAAGTTTTGTTACGCTAATAAGAAAACAAATTTTGTAGAACTTAAAGAAGAATCCAGGGACATCTACATATGTGTACACAATTATGCCAGTACTTATCTATTTACTCAGTCAAATAACGGAAAGTAAGCCATGAAAAAAAAGAGGCCGGAGCTTCGAGCTCTGGACCTGTCCCCTCCCTCAGTCTCTTCCTCCTTCTCCCTTCCTTTCTGTTTTCCTCCTTCTACTAAGGGGCAGCCGATAAGACCTCAAGTGCACATTCTCAAGAACTGTGGTGAGGCTGCCTTATCAGTTTCATGCAGAGCCCATTTGGGTCAAGGTCTCATTTGGTCCTAACTCCTGTAATTCTTGAATGTTTAACAGCACCCTGCATGCTACAAGGGCTAGTTCATGGGCTTGGACACGAAATCTAGATTCCTGTAAGTGTTTTAATCTGCATCATTTTGTACTATATATAATGACTATGATGCATCTTTTCTCCAATTATTTTGAATGAGTCAGTTTTGTTCTAATAAAAGAATCTCACAAAATAAAATCATTAAAAGAAATTCATATTTGCATGCTGTAGTTGAGCTTTCAAAGCATCAACGAATGAGACTTTCAAAAAGTAAGCATGCCAGCACTTTAATCCCCAAGTGAAGAATTCTTTCCAGTTCATCGTCTTGTGGAGTCAGCACTCATCTCATTGATATTCTCCTTGCAAACTGGCCTCAGAACCAGCTTCACTCACCTCACCTTCGACCCAGACCGGCAGTTACTCCTCTTGACCATCCACCTTGTTAATCAGATTGGATTCAAATGATGAATTTTTAAAAAATCAAATTCATCTTCATGAGCTGAGTTTATTGAAAGTCACGAGCTCCAGTCTTTGAAGACCTTCTCAAAAAGAAGTTCTCAGAAGTCTAGGGCAAGGACACCAGCACCTGCATCAGGATGGTTTCCCTGGTGGTTGCTTTGCGGCATCTAAAACTGACTTAGAAAAACACGAGCTGTGGCATCTGAGGTCACCGCCTCGTCCACCTTATACTCTGCTGATCTGCATGGCGACCCCTAATGTATTGGAAATTGTTATTCCCATTTCTGACGGACAAGGGCATGAGCACATCCGGGTCAGGAATTCCACTGACTGAGGTCACACTGGATGGTAGTGGGCAGAGAGACGTGACCACAACCCTTGCCTGCCTGTGCTTAGCCTGTTTCACTGCGGCAGAACATTAGCTGACCAGACACGTTTTTGCTGTACCGTTTTAGGAAGGGCACAGGATTCTGGCTTTCTTAGAAGGTGTTTCCCACCATGGGATGGCCGTCAAAGAATTCCTCCATTCCAAACCCTGAAATTCTGCTTCTACATGTGCCAGCAGGGTCACCATTAGGGACTCCCGGAGACTACAGCATAACCAGAATAACGTGGAAGAGACTGAGCTTCCTGGAGCCCACGTGGCACTTGCAGCCAGCCCGAGCCCACAGCCTCCGGAGTGCATGACGGGTAACTTGAAAGTAACACACACTAGAATTTGAACGTGTTCTTCCTGTCCCTTTAGATTTCCTCGTTGGTGTCCCCCACGCTGAGGAGGGCGGGAGATCTTCCCAAACATGTTCCTTCCTCCTGTGAGCTCATGGAGCTCCCACTCACCGCAGACTGCCAGGCTCCGAGAGGGTCGAGGAGCCGATGTCTGGGTCTATGCAGGACATAAATTCCTGCCGGTGCAATTCAAACAACTGTCAGCGCTTTTCACAACTGCCAAGTCCAAGTGCTGTTTGCGGGACTGTGGTGCTGGGAGCCTGGGCAGCAGCCTGGCCCGGGGCTGCGCGAACCCAGGGAGACGCACAACACTGGCTTAGTCACTGAAGCCTGGCCCAGGGCCACCATGACAGGTGCCTGCCAGGCCGCCCGGGTAGCGGCTCCTCCCCTTCCACAGCCCACACGATTCTGCAGGGAATGCTGGCCTGAGAGCCCTGCTTGCTGGGAACAAGGACTTCAGGCTCAGAGCAGTCCAGGCTGGGTCAAAGAGGAGGCATGACATGTGCCCCTAATACTAAATAAGGTGTGCTTTCTCTCTCTCTCTTTTTAGAATTTCCCCTTCATTTTAGAGAATTACGGGCACCTCACAGATCTCAGATAGGGCTGAAACGCACACATAAGTACTTATATTACATCTTGGTCCTGGCTGGTTCACAAGTTGGAGAAGTGAATGAACCAAAGTGTATTTTAAATAGAGACAAATCAAACACTGGAAAAGGAGGCCCAGGCATACCGGGTCACACCTGTAATCCCAGCACCTTGGAGGCTGACGTGGGAGGACTACTTGAGGCCAGGAGGTGGAGACCAGCCTGGGCCACAGAGCAAGATTCTGTCTCTACAAAAAAATAAAAGGTAAACGTAAAAAGTCAGCTGAGCATGGTGGTGTGTGCCTCAAGTCCCAGCTCCTTGGAGGCTGAAGTGGGAGGATCAGTAGAGTTCCAGGAGGCTGCAGTGAGCTATGATCACACCGCTGCACTCCAGCCTGGGCAAAAGAGCAAGATCCTGTTTAGAAAAATTAAAAAGAAAGAAAGAAAGGAAAAGGAAAGGAGGGAGCAAAGGGGAATTACATCTCTATTCCTAGTCCCACAAAAATCTGGGGCCCTCTAGTGGTTAAGAACCTGGAGTTTGTGGAAGAGACAGGGAGACAGCCTCTGACTGGGTGGGGTACAGAAGGGTGGATGGTGGGGGCGGGGCGGGCATGCAGGAAACCCAGGAGCCTCCAGCCAGTCCCCCTAGGGCAGAACTCCACAGAGGCGAGGCGGATTCTGCAGCAGTTCAGGGAGTTCCACTAAGTCCTTACACGCCACCAGTTTCTCGAAGTGAAGGATGGCTCTGTTTTTCTTTTCCAATAGTCTTCTTCCCCAAATATGAAAGCTCAGATGCCACTGTTTCTGACGTTGTGGAAATAAATAAGATTTCTAAAGTCCTAAGGTATGCTTTAAGCAATAGCAAAGGTTTTATCCCTAAATAACGTAAGAATTATTTAATTCACAATGCTTCTCAAACAAGTTCCCAAACAGGGACAATTTAAACACACATCATGTGGACAGTTAGAAAATAGCGATTTTCCTAATCCAATGGGAAAAGTCGACTGCATCCTAAATTTTATGCTGGTTATGGTTCAAATTTGACATTCTCAATGTCAGAAAAGATTTTTTTAAAAAAGGGTTGGGTACGGTAGCTCATGCCTGTAATCCCAGTGCTTTGGGAGGCCGAGGCGGGAAGATCACTAAGGTCAGGAGTTCAAGACCATCTTGACCAACATGGAGAAACTCCATCTCTACTAAAAATACAAAAAATTAGTCATGCATGGTGGCGCATGCCTGTAATCCCAGCTACTCTGGAGGCTGAGGCAGGAGAATCCCTTGAACCTGGGAGGCGGAGGTTGCAGTGAGCCAAGATCCTGCCTCTGAACTTCAGCCTGAGTGACAGAGTGAGACTCTGTCTCAAAAAATAAAAATAAAAATTAAATGAGATATCATGCCCAAAATGCAGAAGGCCGTCTGTGACTCTGGTAGCACTTAGCATGGAGAACTCAATGTATTCAGGCCCCAGACAGGAGAGAGACTGACACAACAAGGCTGAAGACAGACCTGCCCTCCTTCGCGGGCACAGCCATTTATAAAAAACACGAAGGAAATCTGTAAATCCCAGGCTCTATTTCTTAGACACTGAAATGTGAACGTGGATGTGTAATTTGAAATAAGCCATGTTAGGAACATGTGAACTGAGAAAATTCATGAAGAAAGATGGTATGTCTTTGTAACGCTGCTGTCTAGCTGGACTTTCTGTCCTCACCATATTCTCCTGGTTAGAAGACACAAAGTTGGCTGCCCTAACACTAAACTGAGCACACCCCAGTCTTGCCATGAACCAGGGGACAGTTGGAGACGTGGCCCCTAGGTCAGTTCTATTCCCTACGTGGTCCTGGAGGCTCCCGGAGCTAAATTCCTCTTTTAGTAAAACGAGGCAGTCAGAGGCAGCTGAATAAGGTTGGGAAATCTTATGATTTTATACATTTCTTTCTCAAGAAAGCAAGTAAAGCCCAAATAAATACGGGAATAAGGAATAACATTCTTATTTTAATTCGTTTAAGCTTCATTATTCCATTTTCACAAAAGTGAGGGATTAAAGTCCCATTTAGGGCAAAGCTATCACGAATGAATTGTAAATATATGTAATTTCGTTATTTTCAGCAAAGTACAAATAAAAGTGCTGTCAAGGTAAGGGGGAAAAGATCACTGGTAATGTATTTTGTGTTAGTGTAATTTATTACAGACATAGCTGCTAAATAAAGTGTCCGTCGTCCTTTCCTTTTTTTTTTTTTTGGAGTGTAGTGGTGTGATCTCGGCTCACTGCAACCTCTGCCTCCCGGGTTCAAGCAATTCTCCTGCCTCAGCCTCCTGAGTAGCTGGGACTACAGAGGCGCGCCACCACACCCAGTCGATTTTTGTATTTTTTAGTAGAGACGGGGTTTCACCATGTTGGCCAGGATGGTCTCGATCTTTTGACCTCGTGATCCGCCCGCCTCGGCCTCCCAAAGTGCTGGGATTACAGGCGTGAGCCACCGCGCCCGGCCTTCCGTCCTTTCTTAAACGTATTTTAACAAACTGAATAGCTGAATATCCATCAAGCGTTCCTGTCTACCATGATTCTGAACAGACCGGGCTTAGGGATCTCCTGGAGACCATGGTAAGTTGTGGTCTCTGCCGGCCAGCAGGTGCACGCTCACACATCCAATTCTCAACACACTTCCACGCCCGTCACAGACGCTTTCCAGCCATCCCCGAAGACCTTAGATGTTCACAAAGCCCAAGCTAAGGATCTGCAGCTTCCCATGTCTCAGTTTAAAAATGAGAATTTTATAGGATTAAAACTTTCAGAAAGATACAGATCAACTAAAATTTACCAAAATACAGGCAAGTACGTTGTAAGGCCGGTGCCTCCTTGGGAGCCGAATGGACATGCCCTTCTCTCTCCGTGCCTAAAAACTACATCATCATACTGAGCACATTGCTCAGCATTTGCCCTCTCCACGCAGGCTCCCCTTGCCCATGTCCGCATTCCAATCTCAGCCCTGCACCTGCCACAAATTTTGAAAAGGCCTGCCAAGAGCCTGCCCTATGGTAGCTCCCCCGTACATCCTCGGCCAGCCCCTCGTCCGTGCTCACTCCCTTCATACCCAATGGAAATGCCCCCGCTTTGTTCACCTCGCCCGTCCCCAGTCTTTTAACACCCAATAGAACTACCTTGTCTTTGTTTCCCCCGTAGTCAATCAGCCACTTCTACTCCCTATAAAACCCCACACCCCAAGAAGAGAAGCGCAACTTCTCTGGCCCCTCCCGGACCATAGAACCTCACCCGGGAGCCGAATAAATTGGCTTTTAATTTCCTCACTCCGGTCTCTGTTTCCTCATTAAACTCGGAGAAAAGTCTAACATACGTCAGGAATTATGGCTTAGTGGACGGACACAGGGCTCCTCCATCAGAAGTCCTAAGTCCCCACTGACAGAAAATACCCAAACATGGGGAGGCTCCTTTAAAAGCCTTTGAAAGAAGGGGGCATGATACGAGTATTTCCCACTGGAGAGTACCCCAGGGATATTTCCTCATGTATAAAACATCAGAACTTGTGCATAAGTGATATTTACTGTTAATTTCCTTAAATGATTTCTCTTCCTTCTCACCTAACGAGTTGTCAATACTTGGATTTCTAGGATGAAACTCTCTTTGAGTCCTGTTTTCATGGAAGAGAACTTCAAACCTCAATAGGCCCAACTGCTTCCCTGGTTGAAGACACCTCTCTCCTCACTGCATGGACTCCTCTGCCCCTCCCTCTGCCCCTCAGCCTACCAGGTCTAACTTATCATGAACTCAGATTTAACAATCTTATTAATTTGTCAGGTGAAAAAGATGCCATCTATTACTTTACAAATAATATTCAAGAAGCTTGGCTTAAAACTAGAAAGACGGTCCAGGCATGGTGGTGCACGTCTGTAATCGCTGCACTTTGGAAGACTGAGGTATGTAGGAGAACTACCTGAGTCAGGAGTTTGAGACCAGCCTGGGCAACATGGTGAGACCTCCCAACTCTACGAAAAATCTTTTTGAAAAAATTAACCAGGCATGGTGGTACATGTCTGTAGTCCCAGCTACTGGGGAGGCTAAGACAGGAGGATCATTTGAGTCCAGGAGTTCAAGGCTGCAGTGAGCTGTGATAGCACCACTGCCCTCTAGCCTGGGGAACAGAGGAAGACTATGCTTCTGGAAAAAGAAAAAAAGAGAGAGAGAAAGAAGGGGCAGGGCGTGGTGGCTCATGCCTGTAATCCCAGCACTTTGGGAGGCCGAGGAGGGTAGATCATGAGGTCAGGAGATGGAGATCATCCTGGCTAACACAGTGAAAACCTGTCTCTACTAAAAATGCAAAAAATTAGCCAGGCATGGTGGCATGCGTCTGTCATTCCAGCTTGGGAGGCTGAGGCAGGAGAATCCCTTGAACCTGGGAGGTGGAGGTTGCAGTCAGCAGAGACTGCACCACTGCACTCCAGCCTGGGCGACAGAGTGAGACTCTGTCTCAAAAAAAAAAAAAAAAAAAAAAAAAGGAAAAAGATAAAGAAAGAAAAAAAAATAGAAGACTTTTCATTGTGGTTTGGTATAGTCTTAGGCAGTTTGAAATGTATCTAGAAAAATAAACGTGGTCAGTGCCTAACAAAGCATGCAGGCTTCTGTGTGGTGGCAGCTGCTGAGGAAGGGGGGAAGCTGTCAGAACTGCGGGGACAGGCGATGGAGCTGCTGAGGAAGGGGGGAAGCTGTCAGAACTGCGGGACAGGCGATGGAGCTGCTGAGGAAGGGGGGAAGCTGTCAGAACTGCGGGACAGGCGATAGAGCTGCTGAGGAAGGGGAGAAGCTGTCAGAACTGCGGGGACAGGCGATGGAGCTGCTGAGGAAGAGGGGAAGCTGTCAGAACTGCGGGGACAGGCGATGGAGCTGCTGAGGAAGGGGAGAAGCTGTCAGAACTGCGGGGACAGGCGATGGAGCTGCTGAGGAAGGGGGGAAGCTGTCAGAACTGTGGGGACAGGCGATGGAGCTGCTGAGGAAGGGGGGAAGCTGTCAGAACTGCGGGGACAGGCGATGGAGCTGCTGAGGAAGGGGGGAAGCTGTCAGAACTGCGGGGACAGGCGATGGAGCTGCTGAGGAAGGGGGGAAGCTGTCAGAACTGCGGGGACAGGCGATGGAGCTGCTGAGGAAGGGGGGAAGCTGTCAGAACTGTGGGGACAGGCGATGGAGCTGCTGAGGAAGGGGGGAAGCTGTCAGAACTGCGGGGACAGGCGATGGAGCTGCTGAGGAAGGGGGGAAGCTGTCAGAACTGCGGGGACAGGCGATGGAGCTGCTGAGGAAGGGGGGAAGCTGTCAGAACTGCGGGGACAGGCGATGGAGCTGCTGAGGAAGAGGGGAAGCTGTCAGAACAGCGGGGACAGGCGATGGAGCTGCTGAGGAAGGGGGGAAGCTGTCAGAACTGCGGGGACAGGCGATGGAGCTGCTGAGGAAGGGGGGAAGCTGTCAGAACTGCGGGGACAGGCGATGGAGCTGCTGAGGAAGGGGGGAAGCTGTCAGAACTGCGGGGACAGGCGATGGAGCTGCTGAGGAAGGGGGGAAGCTGTCAGAACTGCGGGGACAGGCGATGGAGCTGCTGAGGAAGGGGGGAAGCTGTCAGAACTGCAGGGACAGGCGATGGAGCTGCTGAGGAAGGGGGGAAGCTGTCAGAACTGCGGGGACAGGCGATGGAGCTGCTGAGGAAGGGGGGAAGCTGTCAGAACTGCGGGGACAGGCGATGGAGCTGCTGAGGAAGGGGGGAAGCTGTCAGAACTGCGGGGACAGGCGATGGAGCTGCTGAGGAAGAGGGGAAGCTGTCAGAACTGCGGGGACAGGCGATGGAGCTGCTGAGGAAGGGGGGAAGCTGTCAGAACTGCGGGGACAGGCGATGGAGCTGCTGAGGAAGAGGGGAAGCTGTCAGAACTGCGGGGACAGGCGATGGAGCTGCTGAGGAAGGGGGGAAGCTGTCAGAACTGCGGGGACAGGCGATGGAGCTGCTGAGGAAGGGGGGAAGCTGTCAGAACTGCGGGGACAGACGATGGAGCTGCTGAGGAAGGGGGGAAGCTGTCAGAACTGCGGGGACAGGCGATGGAGCTGCTGAGGAAGGGGGGAAGCTGTCAGAACTGCGGGGACAGACGATGGAGCTGCTGAGGAAGGGGGGAAGCTGTCAGAACTGTGGGGACAGGCGATGGAGCTGCTGAGGAAGGGGGGAAGCTGTCAGAACTGCGGGGACAGGCGATGGAGCTGCTGAGGAAGGGGGGAAGCTGTCAGAACAGCGGGGACAGGCGATGGAGCTGCTGAGGAAGGGGGGAAGCTGTCAGAACTGCGGGGACAGGCGATGGAGCTGCTGAGGAAGGGGGGAAGCTGTCAGAACTGCGGGGACAGGCGATGGAAATGCTGAGGAAGGGGGGAAGCTGTCAGAACTGCGGGGACAGGCGATGGAGCTGCTGAGGAAGGGGGGAAGCTGTCAGAACTGCGGGGACAGGCGATGGAGCTGCTGAGGAAGGGGGGAAGCTGTCAGAACTGCGGGGACAGGCGATGGAGCTGCTGAGGAAGGGGGGAAGCTGTCAGAACTGCGGGGACAGGCGATGGAGCTGCTGAGGAAGAGGGGAAGCTGTCAGAACTGCGGGGACAGGCGATGGAGCTGCTGAGGAAGGGGGGAAGCTGTCAGAACTGCGGGGACAGGCGATGGAGCTGCTGAGGAAGGGGGGAAGCTGTCAGAACTGCGGGGACAGGCGATGGAGCTGCTGAGGAAGGGGGGAAGCTGTCAGAACTGCGGGGACAGGCGATGGAGCTGCTGAGGAAGAGGGGAAGCTGTCAGAACTGCGGGGACAGGCGATGGAGCTGCTGAGGAAGGGGGGAAGCTGTCAGAACTGCGGGGACAGGCGATGGAGCTGCTGAGGAAGGGGGGAAGCTGTCAGAACTGCGGGGACAGACGATGGAGCTGCTGAGGAAGGGGGGAAGCTGTCAGAACTGCGGTGACAGGCGATGGAGCTGCTGAGGAAGGGGGGAAGCTGTCAGAACTGCGGGGACAGACGATGGAGCTGCTGAGGAAGGGGGGAAGCTGTCAGAACTGCGGGGACAGACGATGGAGCTGCTGAGGAAGGGGGGAAGCTGTCAGAACTGCGGGGACAGGCGATGGAGCTGCTGAGGAAGGGGGGAAGCTGTCAGAACTGCGGGGACAGACGATGGAGCTGCTGAGGAAGGGGGGAAGCTGTCAGAACTGCGGGGACAGGCGATGGAGCTGCTGAGGAAGGGGGGAAGCTGTCAGAACTGCGGGGACAGGCGATGGAGCTGCTGAGGAAGAGGGGAAGCTGTCAGAACTGCGGGGACAGGCGATGGAGCTGCTGAGGAAGGGGGGAAGCTGTCAGAACTGCGGGGACAGGCGATGGAGCTGCTGAGGAAGGGGGGAAGCTGTCAGAACTGCGGGGACAGACGATGGAGCTGCTGAGGAAGGGGGGAAGCTGTCAGAACTGCGGGGACAGGCGATGGAGCTGCTGAGGAAGGGGGGAAGCTGTCAGAACTGCGGGGACAGGCGATGGAGCTGCTGAGGAAGGGGAGAAGCTGTCAGAACTGCGGGGACAGGCGATGGAGCTGCTGAGGAAGGGGGGAAGCTGTCAGAACTGCGGGGACAGGCGATGGAAATGCTTCTCCTAATTATTCTCTGGAGTTGACAAGACTTTTCTTCACCCAGTTTTCCTATCACTATTCCATCACGTTTTTTTTCCTATTGAAGACTTTCTCCTTTTTTGTACAAATTTATGTGGTGTGGTGCATGAGAAATTTTGTTACACATATGTAATGCATAGAGATCAAGTCCGTACTTAGGATGTCTATCACCTGAGTACAATACATTTTTATCTAGTCACCCTACTCTGCTATCGAACTCTGCATTTATTCCCACTATTGCATGTTTTGCTGCTTAATTCATCTATAGTTAAAGGTTAACAAGGAAAACACATCCCCAAGGTAATTTACTTCCAATTCTCTGTATGCGTCTCATTTAAATTATGTTCTTCTGCACCCTGTGTCATTCTTTGCAAGAAATGAGATTACTGTGTAATTTGATGTTCAAACGCAATCTTTCAAGCTATTACCTGACATAAAATTTCTAAATGCAGTTCAGAAAAGTCATCCATTTTATTTTCTGTAAAGGAAACAAAAGTTGGATTCTAAGCCCAAAGATGGGTGCCCTGTATGTCAATTTATCTTCATTCCCTCCACACAAATTTTACACAAAGTCACAAATGGTTTGTGCATTCAGTATGAACCCTGTGTATCTAATAGGGAAAGAGCCAAGATCTCAGCTCCTGTCACCAGATAAGCCAATAATTTAATATTATAAAAGATATTGGGACAATGGAAACATACAAATAAAGCAAAAAGTCTGTTTCTGTTCGTCTTCTCATCTGAGTCTGGAACCCGCCCTGTCTTCGTTACCAAACCAGGCTCAGGAGCAAAGGCAGTTCACTTGTGAACACCTCGGCTTCTCGGAATGACTCCAGGGTAACAGCCCAGCCCGTTAGAAGCTGAGTGTGTGATTTCATCTCTTTGCCCCCCACCCAGATCGCTTTCTAAAAGCCAGCTGTGAGCTCCTCCCCGAGGGATTCACTTTTCGCTCCCTGAGTCTCATTACCTTTCTTTAATAGACATGGTTTTGCTGGGTGAGTCGGAAAGGCCCTCCCCCGTCGGCGTTTTGATCTCTCCAGCAGCAAACATCGCACATGGATTCTGGCAGAGCCTCTCCTGCGGCTGTTCCGAAGAATCCTGGGGCTTCCAGGACGCGGGGGCTGCGGGTTGGGCCACAGTTTTCCCAGCAGCTGACCCCGTCTGCTCGGAAGCCGGCTCCCCGAACTCTGCCGCTGGGAAGGAAAAGAGCGACATCAGCACCGAACTCCTCAGGGGAACGTTCTTCCAGCGATTCGCCCCCAACAGCGCAGCTCTCGGAGTTCAATCCGTGGGCGCGCGGCGGGTGACCCAATCCGCTGGGATTTATGCAAATCTGCAGCACGCTACACTGTGAGAAAACCACGCTTCCCAGAGGGTCCCCACACAGCAAAATGCTTCGTGGCAATTGGTGTGAGACACAGGAAGTCAGCTTTAACTACTCACCCCAGAACGGTTCTAGTCTCCAAAACAATACTTTAACATTCAAATGTGCTGTACTCACAAACCAAACCCTTTATTATAACTGACGCTGTCCTGTTTTATGCAAACTTAGAAAGATGGTGAAAGGCCCACTCAGCGGGCTTGCTAGCCTGCAAAACACGTGTGCAGGAAGAAACACTCTAGCGATTCAGAGACTGGGGTCAAGTCCTTTCTTAATTCCTTGTGCTTATCCAGCCTACATCTTTGGGGTCATCAATTTCTAAAAGGGGCCAGCAGAGCTAAGCAGCTCAGAAGGCCATTGTGTGAGTGACCAAAGTCAAGAGAAATCCTATCAAGATGCATGAAAGCGCTTCTGGTAGTTTTATTGCTGAAAACTTGATGCACTCTCTAGTCAGACCCAGGGGAGAACAGAATTCCCATTGAACTTTTTTTTTTCTTGAGACAGAGTCTTGCTCTGTCGCCCAGGCTGGAGTGCAATGGTGCGATCTCGGCTCACCACAACTTCCACCTCCTGGGTTCAAGCAATTCTCCTGCCTCAGCCTCCAGAGTAGCTGGGACTACAGGCATGCACCACCATCCCTGGCTAATTTTTTGTATTTTTAGTAGAGATGAGGTTTCGGCATGTTGGCCAGGCCAGGCTGGTCTCGAACTCCTGACCTTGTGATCCCTCCACCTCAGCCTCCCAAAGTGTTGGGGTTACAGGCATGAGCCAGTGCACCTGGCCTGATTTCCACTGAACTTTTAACCAATATTTAGCTGTAAACTGCCTTTAGAACTTTGTTAAAAGCAATCACAGACACATAGGACAAATTAAGCAGAAACTTTACCTCTTAGTGAAAACTTCCTTTTCATAACATTCTCCACCTCCACCTTCTCTTCCAAGCGGGGCCTGTCTCTCAAGTCCAAGTTTCCTTGTGCACTTGTTCTAGCCACGGAAAATTCCTTCAGTTCATCCCCAAGGTGAGTGATGGGAGGATTCACCCGTTCCAGGCTTCCTTTCCTGGGGACGGCATATTTAGGTTCCTTATGGCTGTCTCCTTCCCTGGCTCTGTTCAGGATGGGGTAGGATGCTTCTTCCTCAAAGGACCCATACTTCTCCATCCCGCTGTCTCGACCTGTCGAAGCTCTCTTGCTTTCCGTCTCTCCATATTCTCTCAACAGTCCCTTGTTCCCGCTACTCTCTACCAAGGGCTGCCAAGCTGGTGATTTTAGAATGCTTCTAACTGGAGAGTCTGAATTTTCCATCGAAGAAGAAAATTTATGGTCAGTGGCACTTGCATTGGCATCAAGAGGTGGCTTCGTGTGAAGATCCCCGGCATACATTGGGGCAACCGTGGATGCTACAGTAGACACCGATGTGTTCACAGCAGGCGAGAAAGGAATGAGCTTTCCACTCTGCACCTGGAAGGACACAGTTAAAAAGGAAGAAGCTGCTTGTAAAACATCGTCTATGGAAATCCTGGCTTATGAATTGACAGAAGCTGAAATACGCGATTTGATGCAGTTTCACTGTTTCTCTTAGGGGAAAACCACTCCTGGACATAGTTACATAATACGTCTCATTAAACAAAATCCTCTGGGTAAAAGGCAGTTGTGGATACTATTTTTTTTTCTCTCCAAAATGGACTCATTCTAGATATTTCAGCAAGGTATGAAAACAAGAAAAGAGGAACATGCTCGGTAGGGTTAGCGTTTGTGGGAAGAAAGTTATTACCAAATCACCTGCAGGTAGCAGTTTCCTGGTAGAACACCTTAATGGCATCATTAACCTCAGAGCAGCACTGCCATGCGACGATTTAAGAACACAGACACGAACCGCAATTGGACTACAACGCACCCACCTGCGCCACCTCTCCCAGCGTGACTGGCTGAGTTTGATAGCGAGAGTTCATTCTCCTCTGTCTCATATCTATTCTGTTCCGGGTAGAAATCGCTTTTGAGACTGGCTGGGACAATTTGTTAAACAAGGCCAACTTCTCAGCTAAGCTGAGAGTGGAGGAATCAGGTTCTCCTTGCTCAGCCAGCTCTTTGCCCTCATTTGTCTGGTCTTTGGCTAAAGCTTTTTGGTGAGCGGAGGCCTGTAATCTGAAAAAAACAAAATATCAGCAACACAGATACCAACAAACAAAAGCCCACTGCTAAGTTTCCATGTTAAGTGTTAAGTTTCCATGTTAAGTGTCACTTCGTTTTGCAAAGGGCTTCTTTTGCCCTAATCACATCTAGGACAGAGGCAGGCAGCCGTTCAGCTGTTCAACAAGCAGGGTTGGCACAGGACACTTAGCGTCACCACTTCTATGAACAGCAGACCTTTAGCTCTGAATTATTTCTACAAAACGAATTTCCTATTTGAGACACTGAAGCCAGCTTGGCTATACCTTATCTCAGACAGAGAGGTGGCATTGTTAGTATCACAATAAACAGAATGAAAGGGAGTCGCACAGCATTACCCACGGTGCATTCAGACATTATCTGAAGATGTGTTCTGAAGGTGGTCTTTCATTCTAAACAATTAGGAAACGATATGGTCTTCTGTCAACTACATAATAACAGAAGGTCTTGATTGTCACTTGCTAAAGACAAATGGCTTAATTTTTAAAGAGTCACTGCTTCAGCTTAGCGTTTACTCTCATAGGTTCCTACCAGTTTTCTAAAAGGTACTTAAATCTGCAATTTCCAATAACCAGGAGAGTAAAGAAAATGTCAGTGGATTGTAAATCCCTCCCACTGGCTGGGTACGATGGCTCACACCTATCGAAGGCCAAGGCAAGAGGATCACTTGAATTTAGGAGCTGGAGACCAGCCGGGGCAACAATGTGAAACCTCATCTCTACCAGAAATATAAAAATTAGCCAGGCTTGCTGGTGTGCACCTGTGGTCCCAGCTACTTGGGGGGCTGAGGTGGGAGAACTGCTTGAGCCTGGGAGGTTGAGGCTGCAGTTAGCAGTGATCAATCCTGGGCGACAGAGCAAGACTCTGTCTCAAAAATAAATAAATACATAGTAAGTTAATAAACAACTCCCTCCAACTTCCAGCTAGAAGAGAAGGAAAGCCTGAAGTCTTCACGGTCACTGTAAATCTTGAGAGGTTTTTAATGCAATATACCTTCTGCCCCTGACTGATCCAGTTCTCAGATCTAGTAAGGGAGATATTCTGCCTTGACTCCAGTGAGTCCCCAGTGCACAGCTGTCTCAGGCCAAAGAGCAGCCAGCCTCCATGTTCCTCCATAATGAGGCTGGTGACAAAAAGCTACCTAAGCCTCAGGGTCCTCCACGGACCTCGTGCAGTAACCAGGAGGGCAGGGAAACCCACTTCCCCGGGACGGCCCTGCTGTGGGTGTGCCAGCTTTATCCCTGCACTGCATCATTTTTAGCTTTTGTGTTTTGGCTCACGTAACAGTAAAATGAAGGGATGTGACCTGGTGTAAGGACATAATTTTAAAGCCCCAAAATCCGAAACACAATAGTAAAACATCTACGTTTAGACACTATAAATTGTTATTTTCCCAGTCCCCAAATAAAATGGCATTGTCTCCCTATAAATTAGAAAGAGGGAGGATTGTTTTCAACATGTATTTGTGTGTACAGGTGTTTGAAAAAGACTGGGTCTTATCATAATAATGTCCCATTATTTTTCTTTGCTTTGCTCTTCTCTTCTGTTCTCTCTCTTTCTTTCTTTTATTTTTTTCTTTTCTTTGCTTTTCTCCTCTCTCTCTCTGTCTCTTTCTCTCTTTCTTTCTTTTGATGGAGTCTTGCTCTGTTGCCAGGCTGGAGTGCAGTGATGCAATCTCAGCTCATTGCAACCTCTGCCTCCCGGGTTCAAGTGATTCTCCTGCCTCAGCCTCCCAAGTAGCTGAGATTCTAGGCACAGGCCACCACGCCCGGCTAATTTTTGTATTTTTAGTAGAGACGGGGTTTCACCATGTTGGCTGGGACGGTCTTGATCTATCTCCTGACCTTGTGATCTGCCTGCCTTGGCCTTCCGAAGTGCTGGAATTACAGGCGGGAGCCACCGCGCCCATCCAATGTCCCATTTTTCTGTTAATCTTTATTAAGTGCTGTAACAGTATTTTAGATGAAGAACAACATTTTTGAGGGATGACATTATTAAAAACAGAAACAAAGCAACTAGATACGTGAGTTAGTGTGATCCTAGTTCTAACACATAACATACAGAGAGACGAAAGGTTTTCCCATGCATGCCAGCATGTGGTTATCAGCACCTTGCGCTATGACAAACAAAATGTCACGCATTCCGGAACAACTCATGGCACTGACTTGTTTGTCAAACCAACAACAGACATTCAAGACTTTGTGATGCATCTGCTGGCTGGCACCTGTGCCCCGGGTGCCACATGCATCCGTATCTGTCCAGTACCTGGCAGGCTGCACAGTGGTCCTAGCTACAGTGGGGCTAGGAAGTCTTGCCATTACAGGGTGGGTGCCCTCAGGACACGAAGCGGGGATAGGTTCACTTTACAAGCAATTGCCAAAGAGGAAACATTCATAAGGAGAGAGAAGAAAAGAAGCATTAAGGACAGCATAGTTTTAAACTCAGAAACGTTAAATCAAAAATGTTAACGGAATTCTTTGCTAATTACTTTTGGGGGGAAAATCTTAAAAGAACTTGAAAAGCAATTACAAACTCAGGAAATAAGAGACGGTGGCTACCCAAAGCAATAAGAACCGGTGTTCAGAGCTGGGAAAGGATTCACTCTGTCTTGAGAATACAGGTCTTGGTGTAAAAAAATAATAATAATTCAAAAAAGCAAATATTAGCCATCCAAAAAGCAGTAGATTATGTCAGTGTTTTAGAATATTGCTTTCAATCTATTTTTTTTTTTTGGACAGAGTCTCACTCTGTTGACCAGGCTGGAATGCAGTAGTGCAATCTCAGCTCACTGCAGCCTCCACCTCCCTGGTTCAAGCAATTCTCTGGCCTCAGCCTCCCAAGTAGCTGGGTTTATAGGTGTATGCCACCATGCCCAGCTAATTTTTTTTTTTTTTGTATTTTTAGTAGAGATGGGGTTACACCATGTTGGCCAGGCTGGTCTTGAACTTCTAACCTCAGGTGATCCACCCACTTGAGCCTCCCAAAGTGCTGGGATTACAGGCATGAGCCACTGCACCCGGCCTCAATCTACTTTTTATAAGTATCAGTGTCCGGCCTGTGTTTCTAGCACTTTGGGAGGCTGAGGTGGGAGGACCGCTTGAGCCCAGGAGTTTGAGACTAGCCTGGGAAACAGGGCAAATCCCCATCTCTACAAAAAATACAAAAATTAGCCAGGTGTAGGGGTGTTGCCTGTAGTCCCAGCTACGTGGGAGACTGAGGTTGAAGGATCAGTTGAGCCCAGGAGGTTGAGGCTGCAGTGATCAAATATTGCTCACTGCACTCCAGCCTGAGTGACAGAGATACTGTCTCAAAAAAAAAAAAAAAACCCAAAATAATAAACTTTTTCACTTGATTGAAGCAATTATCTCTGAATGAACTATTCTGGGAAATTAATTCTGAGTATATTGAAACACGTTACTCAAAACGAACCTCCCGTTGTTTGGAAAGTTATCAAACAGCAATTTAATTTTTAGAAATTTCTGGCAATTAATCCTAGCACTTTGGGAGGGTGAGGCAGGCAGATCACCTAAGGTTAGGAGTTCGAGACCAGCCTGGCCAGCATGGTGAAATCCCACGTCTACTAAAAATACAAAAAGTAGCAGAGTATATTGGCATGTGCCTGTAATCCCAGCTACTCGGGAGGCAGAGGCTGGAGAATCACTTGAACCTGCGAGGTGGAGGTTGCAGTGAGCTGAGATCGTGCCAGTGTACTCCAGCCTGCGTGACAGAGTAAGACTCTGTCTCAAAAAAAAAAAAAAAAAGAAAAGAAAAGAAAAGAAATTTCTGGCAATTAAAAAAAAAAACAAACCCTTATCTGAGATGCGTACTGGGGGGCCAGACACAGTGGCTCACACCTGTAATCCCAGCACTTTGGGAGGCCAAGGTAGGTGGATCACAAGGTCAGGAGTTTGATACCAGCATGGCCAATATGGTAAAACCCTGTCTCTACTAAAAACACAAAAATAGGTGGGCGTGGTGGCACACACCTGTAGTTCTAGCTGCTCAGGAGGCTGAGGCAGGAGAATCGCTTGAACCCAGGAGGCAGAGGTTGCAGTGAGCCAAGATCTCGCCACCGCACTCCAGCCTGGGCGACAGAGCGAGACTCTGTCTCAAGAAAAAAAAATGTGTACTGGATATTTACGGATCAAATAATAAGACCTCTAGTGTTTGCTTGAAAATAGCGCAGGAGGAAAAGGGAAATGAATGGGATACAGGCTGAGCATGTCCAGCCAGGAGTGGGTGACTTTGGAAGCTGGGGTTTCATCACAGCAATCTACCAAGTTTCATGTTTCTATTTTCCATTGTCAAAGAGATTTTTTAAACAACAATATGCAGAGACAGAAACAAAATAGAACAAAAACTCCTTTCAAGTTTTTCCGGGAGATACAATAGATAACACGTCCCATTACAAAGTTTAGAGAGACCACAGTAAACAAAATCCCTGAGCACTAACTTCTCTGTGGCTTCTAGCTAAACCACCTCCCCAACGCCTCGTTTTCATTGAACACTATTTAAATGTATTAAAAAAGAAAAAGACATTAGAGCCAAGGCTGAGAAGTCCTGTGGGCACTTACGTGGCCGCGATGACCACCTCCTCGGTGGTGATGGGCTGTGTGAGGGATCTGTCCTGTAGACGGCGGAGCCTCTGCTCCACAGCTGCATTTCTTGAGCGTCGCTTTGGAACATTTTGTTCATCAAAAGATTTTTCCATCTCCTAAGATTAGAAACATTGTGGAACCCTTAAAAATTCAAAGAAAGAGCTGCACATCGTGGCTCATGCCTATGATCCCAGCACTTTGGGAGGCCAAGGAGGGAAAATTGCTGGAGGCCAGGAGTTCAAGATCAGCCTGGGCAACAAAGTGAGAATCCATCTCTACAAAAAATGCATAAATTATCCAGGTGTACTGGCACAGGTGTGGAGTCCCAGCTACTTGGGAGGCTGAGGTGGGAACATCACTTAAGCCTGGGAGGTTGAGGCTGCCGTGAGCTATGATCACGTCACTGCACTCCAGCCTGAGTGACAGAGTAAGACCCTATCTCTAAAAAAAATTTAAAAATGAAAAAGAAATTCAAGGAAAGGAAATGGGGCAGTAAAAAGTCTTTACTCTGTTCTCCTACAGGACCTACAGGAGGGGTCTCTAATGAGGGCCTTGTATCACTGTCAGAACTGTACACTCATGCTGTGTCCATGAGGTGGCCACAACCAGCCAAAGACTGACTAGGAAGAGAACACAGGTGGGCCAGAGCTGGGAGGCCTTAGCATGCCCAGAGGTGCATCAAGTAGGCTGGGTCCACAAGATTATCCCTCCCTAAGGCTTACAATTTTTATTTTTTTGAGACGAGGTCTCACTATGTTGCCCAGGCTGGTCTCGAACTCCTGGTCTCAA
Organism: Aotus nancymaae; assembly: GCF_030222135.1. Taxonomy (NCBI): domain Eukaryota; kingdom Metazoa; phylum Chordata; class Mammalia; order Primates; family Aotidae; genus Aotus; species Aotus nancymaae. Next base: position 6,071,770 of record NW_026988492.1, on the reverse strand, counting down.
GTGATCCTCCTGCCTTGTTCTCTCTCAAGTAGCTGGGATTACCGCACCCAGTAATCATCTCTATTCAAGCACATACAACAGCTTACCCTGAAAAGCAGCCTCTTGGCAGCAACGCTCAGCTTGGCTCGTTCATCTACTTTTTCTTCATCTGCAAAAAGTCACAAATTAAAAACTGGACATTATTAGAAAAGGTAAGTACAGTCTCCAAAAAGTCTTCCAGGGTGGACTTGGAAATCTCTGAATACAAGAATAGGTGCACTAAAATAATAATTGGTGGTAGTTTCCCCATGCAGGGAGCCCATTCTTTCTGCTCAGTGAAAAGGTACTAATTTCCCTTGGCATTCAAACCAAGCCAAACCAAAGCAAACTCTGTCCAGGGATTCCTACTCTAACGTTTGTCCAATAGAGATTTCATGAATATATTTATGGAGGGGATTCTTTCATTTTTTTATTTTACTTAATTTTATTTTTTTGAGATGGAGTCTTGTTCTGTCACCCAGGCTGGAGTGCAGTGGCACAATCTCAGCTCACTGCAACCTCTGCCTCCTGGGTTCAAGCGATTCTCCTGTCTCAGCCTCCTGAGTAGCTGGGATTACAGGTGCACGCCTCCACGTCCGCTATTTTGTATTTGTAGTAGAGACAGGGTTTCACCATGTTGGTCAGGCTGGTCTCGAACTCCTGACCTTGTGATTTGCCTACCGTGGCCTCCCAAAATGCTGGGATTACAGGCGTGAGCCACCGCGCCTGGCCTTATTTTTAAACAGTAGCAGCAGCAACAAGAAGCTGCCTCTTTGGTTTGAATTAGCTGCTTTTATTGGTCACTGCATGATTCTCTAACTGCTCTCAAAAAGAGAAAGCTCATCTGCAAATTGCAACTAGGTTTTATTATATTCACAGAAAGAAAGCCTGCAGCAAAGGGAGACATTGATATGCTCTATCATCTTATTCTCTCAGAAAGTCATAAATCGTATTGCTAAATCCCGTCTAGATGAGACGATAAAGAAGGGGAAGAAAAGGGGAAAAGGTACTTGCCGTCAACAGTTGGCGTTTCTGACTGTGAAGTGCACCTGGGAAAGACATCAGCAAATAATCATCATAAATTAGCAGGTGGGAGCAGAAGATCGAAATCAAACATCACATTAAAAGTCAAACTAAAAGTGCAATTAAATTCTTTGAAGAGATAACCCCCTGGTAGCAATTCTAGTTGTGAAAACACACACACAGTTGTGAAGTGACACTGTGGAGCGTGTGTGTACACAATCCCAGCCAAGGACACGCCTTGTGGGGAGACCAGGCACACGTGCAACTTACTACACATCACTGAGGACAATGTTTACACGAACCTTATCACTTCTATACGACAGCGTATGACACTTCAGTATAAAGCAAATACAACAAGTAGACGGACATTTATAAAATGAATACAAAATTCCCCAGTTATCTTCACTGTAAAATCGGGTGAATATGCAGTCTGGAGTCTAATTTAACAAGGGGGTAAAAAACACTAAAAACATTAAATGAAGAAAAACAATATTTCTTCTTATCATCTGAAGATGTGCAATGTAAAATTGTGTATGTATCATAATACCACTGTAAAGGCCAACATTCTTTAAAAAGACTTTTAAATAAGCCAAATACCTAACGCTTATAGATTAGATGGAAGAATCATGGAATGGCCAGCATCCTATATAAACAGTGTGAAGGCCGTCAGTGTGTGACACTCCTGTGTCGCTGTCACGTTCCTGGACTAGGAAACAGCACAGACGCATGCCTACCTATCCGATTCCTTTCGTTCTGCTGACGTTATAGGTTGGGTTCTAAATCTCTCGGAAGTTTTTCTACTTTCACCAGGAGAAAAATAGCGTCTTGGTTTCCGGGACCCTCTCTCCCGTTCCACACCGGTGGGCAAGCCAGGTCCTTCGGCCGACCTCTCCACCCGTGATTTGCTTTTAGAATCAAAGGGCAGAGAGTATACGGAAGGCAAACGAAGACAGAGAAAGAGAAGACAGCGAAGGTTTATGCATCTCCGTGAGTCAAGGCACAGACACCGCCAAACCCCTCGTCATGCCTCTACCATGCACGTAAGGAAGGGGGCATTCCGGAGACCCAGTCCGCTATTCCCCATTAGTAGGCAGAAGCAGAGTGGTAGTTTTTGAGCCATTTTCTGCACAGTTGCCCTGCACACACCTGTGAGCTAAGCTAATATGATTCAATGCAGAACACAACACAAGTCGAGGAGTGAGTCATTCTGCCAGGGACGTGCAAGTGACACAGCTGGAGGGCATGTGAAGCATCACCTACAGTTCAGGTGTCCTGCTGGCGTTGGCAGATGCCAGGAACATACTTCGGAGCTGGGCAACAGAGACCTTTGTGTCCAGCACGCCGAACTCCCCATAGGGCCCTTCAGCCTTGGGGCTGGGCAGCTCCGGCTCTCTCCTGGAAGCTGGGTCCTTACACTTCCAGGCCTGGAGGTGAGGGGGGCCCGTGAAATCTGACAGAGAGCGGGTGCGGACCTTGCGCTTTTTCGTCAAGGCTTCCTTGTTGTGACCGGATGGTTCGGCGTCTTGGGACACGGGCTCACTTTGAACGTAGAGAACCATCTCGCTCCTGCCTGTCCTCTCAGTGGGCTGGTGCTGAGCTTGAGGTGGGTGCGCCATGCTTTCCAGTTCCTTCTGATGCTCTAAGGTGACTGTGCTCACAGCAGGCTTACCAAAGTCCTCATTTCCAGAGGGATCTTCCAGGCTTCTCGCAAGCTCATCACCCTCCAAAGCCAGTAGGGTTTTCTCGCTTTGCTCGAGAGCTTCAGTGAAGAGCACATCTTCTCCTTCTTCTTTTTCTTCTCCTTCCTCTTCTTGTTCTTCTTCTGCTTTTGGCTCACAGATATGGAGAACTGGGCTCTCCCTTCTCTCACCTTCTAGAACCTTCAAGGTGGGAGGTTTGGGGACATTCTGGGTGGCCGATGGTACCCAGCTGCACTCAGATACATGTTCTGGGGGTTCTGCCGTCACCAGCTTGGCGGTGTGGCCGGGATCTGCGGGTTGCACGTAGCCACGGATTGGCTGTCGTGCAGAGCCTGCTGCCTTGCTGGGGACCCTATCAAAGGCCGAGTGCTCGGACTGAAACGGCAGGTAATGGACTGGCGCGGGCCGGTGTCTCCTCTGAGTTACGGACTCTGAGGCGAGTTCAGGGCTGTTTCGAGCACTTTCCTCTTTCACCAATTTTTCTCTAACTTTAACTCTTTAAGAAAGAAAAAGGATTTAAGTTGCAAAGTGCAATAATGGCTGGCTTCATAGGAGGGAAGCATGCGCAGATCACAGAGTACCAGTGAATGGAAACCGACCCCAAGAGAGAATAACCTGTGAAAAAGCATCTTGGTGTCTAATGTTAGAAACCAACTACTTGTCAGGTGATCTGAGTTGAGTTTCCAATTTGCATATGTATGCCCGGGGGTGCAAAACTCACTCTACCCCTTGTAAAAGCTGACAGGGGTCAGATGCTATCCTGGGGGAGAATGGGTCCCTTCTGACCAAATAAATACCCAGAAGTCAGAGAAAAATGCATTAATATACACCACCAGAATGCACTAGGGCACAATGAGGCTGGTGCCTGGAATCAGGAAGCTTTCCTCATGCACAGGCCCAGAACACGGACTGTGGGGAAGGTTCCCGGCATACAGACACCTATTGACCAAACGTAATTTCACTGTCTCCTGAAAATGTAAGAGCACTCACCATTATTTATGCGTTTTTTTTTTTTTTTAGTTCAAGATATAACAATCACCTCTCTTTTAAAGCACTCAATTAGACATTCACAAGCTTTATTCATGCAATGCAGAGCATATTCCTTCATTCATTCATAAGGCATGTGGCCAGTTTGGGCATCATTATGAATAATTCTAGCACCAAAAGAATGTTAGAGAGAAGATATTTGCTGAAAGAATTAATGAAGTGAACATTTCCCACCATCGTCCCCTCGTCCTGCTGTTATTTGGCTCATGCCTGTAATCCCAACCTTTTGGGAGGCCTGGGCAGGAGGATCATTTGAGGCCAGGAGTTGGAGACCAGTTTGAACAACATAGTGAGATATTGTCTCTACAAAAGTGAAAAACAATAGCTAGGTGCAGCGGCTTGTGCCTGCAGTCCCAGCTACTTGGGAGACTGAGGCAGGAGGACCACTTGAATCCAGGAGTTTGAGGCTGCAGTGAGCTACGATTGTACCACTGCACTCCTCCTGGGCAATAAAGACAGACTCTGTCCCTAAAACACAAAAATAAAATAAAATAATAAAGAGAGATTGCTCTAGTTGTTTCTAGAGTTATTCAAATTATCTGGGAGCAAAACTGACACCCTTTTCAAAAGCTAGAGACCTTTTTCCATCACCGCAAAACAAAGTAACCAAGAGCTCTGGCTGTGGGGTGGGAACCTCTGCTCAGATCCTGCTCAGTCAGGTCCAGCTGTGTGGTGTTGGACAACTCACCTGCCCTCAGGAAGCCTCGGCTGCTTTACCTTTTAAATGGAAATAATAGTGACATAATGTAATGTGACGTTTGCAAACCACATGGCTTAGTGCTTAGCAGAGAGTAAATACCGAATAGTGTTAACTGGTTCTTATTTTTACCATATGGAAAGAGAAGATACAATTTCAACTACTTGAGAATGGAACACTGATTAGGGCTAAGCTTTAAAGAGTGCTTTTAGAGTAGGAAAAGGGATTTCTTGGGGGAAGAGGAATGCAGAACCTTTACTTACTTAAGCTGAACTGGCAAAAGTATTTATGATGTACACTGTATAGAAAAAGATTAGTTTCTTTAATGACAAGTGCAACTCCTAATTTGATACAAACTCGTGTGTGTGTGTGTGTGTGTGTGTTTGTGTGTATTTTGAGATGGAGTCTCACTCTGTGGCCCAGGCTGGACTGCAGTGGTGTGATCTCAGCTAACTGCAACCTCCGCCTCCCAGGTTCAAGCGGTTCTCTTGCCTCAGCCTCCCGAGTAGTTGGGACTATAGACACGTGCCACCATGCCTGGCTAATTTTTGTATTTTTAGTAGAGATTGGGTTTCACCGTGTTAGCCAGGATGGTCTTGATCTCCTGACCTCGTGATCTGCCCGCCTCAGCCTCCCAAAGTGCTGGGATTACAGGCGTGAGCCACCGCGCCCGGCCTCCTATATATTTTTTAACATAAGAGGTGGAGTATCCATATATGCGTCATTAAAGGAAAATCCACATAGACGGACATATAGGTAGTGACTAAGAACAACTCAGGAAAAGAAAACATTCTGAGTTGCTATTTTTCCCAGAGACGAGCCAGTGTTGGCGGTTTTTACTTAAAACCTTTGTTAATCAAAAGGAGACTGGAGTGCGGTTCCAGTTCTCCTGTGGAATGCGCGCTTATGATCAGAGACAATCTGAATGTTGTCCTCAGCGGAGAACAAAGTGACTGTTAGAAACGCTGTGTGGGGAGCTTTGTCTTTCCATGACTTACTCATTCTGACTTCTTCCGCCTCTCCCTGCCCCCAGTCTTAAAAATGAAAGGATAGGGGTTTTGTTTGCTTTTAAAACCACATGCCCTAAATTAACCGTTGAAAATTAAGTACTGGTTTAGAGATGAGGAGATATGAAACAAGGAGGCAGGAAGGGCTGGGAGCAGCGGGGAGCTGAGCAGAAGGGACCTGGCCTGGGGAGTCCAGCTCAGGAGAGAGCAGCCCAGGGCCTGGCTGGGAGCTCACTACCGCCCCCCACTGGCCAGTCCTAGGCGAGCTGGTGAGAAGGGAAAAGCAAGAGGTGACGTGAAAGGCTTGTCAGTCAAGAAAGAGGGAAAAAGAGGAGGAAGGAGAGATACTATTAGCATGGATTAGGGCATGTGGAGGAGAAAAGCAAAGGATTAGAAAGTAACTTCCACAGGACTTTCAAGTGCACTGGGATTAAAGAGGGCAAGAGGAGAGTGGGCGTTAGCTGATGTGTGGAACGGCACGGCAGGAAGCAGCAGCACTCGTGAACACAGGCCCCGGAGGGCCAGCGTGCGGGTACCTGGAAGGCCAGTTGATAAGTGAAGGTGTGTCCCCTTCGGAATCTTTCTGGAGAAACCACTCGTGTTTGGGTTTCCCTGTACTATTGTGTACAAAAAACAAAACCAGATCATCTCTATTAAAATGTCAGCATATATACAGATCTTATAACTTAAAACCTAAAGGCTGATTTTTATTAAGAATAATCCTTTCTTATAAGTGCAGGATAAACATGGAGTACGCAAGGTCGCAAAGAGAGAACAGCAGACACAAGGGTCCACCTGAGGGAGGAGAGAGGCAGGAGGGCGAGGAGCGAAAGAATACCTGCTGGGTGCTGTGCTTAGTACCTGGGTGACGAAATATTTCATACCGCAAACCCTCGAGACACGTAATTTACCTATATTACCCCAAACCTGCACATGTACCCATGAACCTAAAGCAAAACTTAAAAAATAAATAGAAATATTACAGGAAAAAAAAAGAATAATCCTGGCTTTTGAAAATGTATAAGCACATTTTTGCTATAGAGTTTTTATTCACTTCCTGGAATTTCTAGGACACGTGGCTCTCTACTCAAATCAGGAGGTAAAAATAAATGTATCTAAAGCCACCAAATCATATGTTTTCCCAGGTAATTTTAAAGTATTAGAAAGGAGTCTATTGGCCAGGCACAGTAGCTCACACCTGTAATCCCAGCACTTTGGGAGGCCTGGGTGGGTGGATCACCTGAGGTCAGGGGTTCAGGACCAGCCTGACCAACATGGCAAAACCCCATCTCTACTTAGTCAGGCGTGGTGGCAGTCGCCTATAATCTCAGCTACTCGGGAGGCTGAGGCAGGAAATTGCTGGAACCCCGGAGGCGGAGGTTGCAGTCAGCTGAGATCGTGCCATTGCACTCCAGCCTGGGCAACAAGGGTGAGATTGTCTCAAAAAAAAAAAAACAAAAAAAAAGGGAGTCTATTAAAGTCACGATCTGCCCACAAATACCAGGCAATTCTCTTGTATGTAGTTGACTAAAAGTAAAAGGTAATTTAATTTCCATAACTCTTGTTGCAGCACATTGGTAAATAGCCTAACTTAAAAATAGCATCCATGTAAAACAACACATTTCAAATAAAGAGGATCATTAAAATAAATAAAAACAGAATTTTTAAAAACTCAATGAAATCACGTTTTTAGTTGCTACTATACATTTTCCTTTTATAATTATCACCGAATAATGTGATCAACACAAGAGGTACAAGCACTAATTCAGGTCCATTCTACTGCTATTTATGGAGCTCCTAGGATGTGCAAGTAATGAGCTAAGGAAGGACAAAAATGAATCAGAAATCAATATAGCCATTAAAAACCTTATACCGCAGGTCGGCAAGGTAATAAACAGTCCACACATTCATTCCTCAACACACGACTGAGTATGACTCCAAGCAGAATGTGACCGAGTAATTACGCCAGGCTGAAGGTACTTTAGAGAAACGTTGTGGGTGAGGGTGACCTTGTTTTAACAATGTAAAGCAAGTCACAGGAGGAACACTCAGATTACTGCTGTCTCCACTTACTACGTAGAAAGGAAAAAAGGAAATTTCACGGGCTGGTTACAATGTTTACCAGCTCAAAACCTGATGAGCCTATCTGCAAGAATTTTTCAATACCAGGCTGGAAAAACACTGCAGTTCAAAAAGCAATTTCTAAAAGTAAACAAGAGTTATACTCCACTTACATTTCTAAAATCATTTTGGTTTGAGTTCTGGTTTGAGGGGACAGGCAGGTACCCGGCACCACCACTGTCCGTCTTGCTGGTGACAACTGAACTGTCTCGGTGTAGGCTTGGACTGATCTGTTTCTCCAGTAAGATCCTCCAGCCTTGCTACTCCTAAAACTATCACCCACCTCCCAATCCTCTGCATCACATCCATTTTGCCCACAGCAAATGAAAAGTTAAGATGTATGTAAAGTCATTTCATTTCCAACTATAAAGGGTCCAATTTCTCAACTTCTACTTGATAGGAAGACTTTGGCACATCGCCCACAGCCAGGAACGAAGGCAGCACAGCTCCTCCGTCCAGTGCCCAGAGGGGAAGAGGGACCAGCAGATGCCTGCTGTTGGAAATGACATTGGGTTCCTATAACGAATCTGCTGGCTTCACAGGGTTATGTTTAGGCTAAATGCTTTCTGCATAATAGAGGGCTTTGTAAACGAAGTGAAATACAACTTTCTGAACATGACCTTCATTGACAAGAATAAAACTTGGTCAATATCACACTTCCGAACTCCATCTGGGGCTTGCGTAAGAATGTTGGGTCAGCATTTCTAAAATGGAAACCCTACACAGACACAGGGGACTTGCTGGGCTCCATTTACTTATCACGTCGGAGATATGGAACCAGCCAAAAACCAAGGAACTAGCACCAGGGTGGTGAATACTCCAAGTCTGACTATACGGACAGACAGTCCCCGACTTACGATGGCTCAATGTAAGATTTTCGCAACACTTAAGATGTTGAGAAAGACATGGGGATTCAGGAGAGCCTGTGCATAGAATGGTGAATTCTGTTCTTTCCTGGGCTGGTGGTGTGTGGTGCGATGCTCCCCTGCGATGCTGCGCTGAGGCGGTGAGCCGCGGCTCCCAGATTGCCACAAGCCATGCAGCCATGAGAGGAACGACCCATCTCCACAGTGTGCTGTGTGGCCAGATAGTTTTGTCCAAATCCAAGATAATGTGAGTATTCTGAGTATATCTAAGGTACGCTGGGGTGGGTGGATCATCTGAGGTCAGGAGTTCAAGACCAGCCTGGCCAACAAGGTGAAACCCCGTCTCTACTACAAATACAAAAAATGAGCTAGGCGTGGTGGCGGGCACCTGAAATCTCAGCTACTCAGGAGGCTGAGGCAGGAAATCGCTGCCACCCACGAGGCAGAGGTTACGGTGAGCCGAGGTAGCGCCACTGCACTCCCGCCCGGGCAACAACAGCAAGACTCTGTTAAGTGCATTTTTAACTTAATGTTTCCTTTATTTTCTGACTTGCAATATTTTCAAGTTGTAATGGACTTATTGGGATGTGGCCCCATTGTAAGTTGAGGAACATTTTCTGTAAAATAAATACAAATGTATGTAATAAGAAACAAATAGGCCAGGTGTGGTGGCTCACGCCTCCAGTCATTCCAACCCTTTTGGAGGCTAAGGTGGGAGGATCCCTTGAGGCCAGGAGTCTGAGCCAGTCTGGGCAACATAGCGAGACCCCATCTCTATAAAAAACAATTAAAAAATTAGTCAAGCATGGTGGCACATGTCTGTAGACCTAGCTGCTCAGGAGGCTGAAGCAGGAGGATTCTCTGAGTCCAGGAGTTTGAGGGTGCAGTGAGCTATGATCATACCACTACACTCCAGCCTGGGAGACAGAGTGAGACTCAGCCTCTAAAACATACATAAGTACGTAAATAAATAATCAATGAATGTATGTGAAGGCGTCATGTCTAGAACATAATAAGCCTTTTTAAACGCTTGTCTTCTTATTTTCTTCCATCTTCATAGGTCAACACAGCACCGAAAGTTTAGGAATTTCTGGTTTTATGTTCTGAAGACACGATACACACAGAGACCCAGTTCAGAAGTCATGCGATTTTAAGCAGGATGAGTCCAGCCTTATCAGGAGGGCCTAAGTTTGTCTTTAGTACATTTAAAACGGAATGATCTAGAAAAGCATTTCTCCAAGTAAGGCTTTCAGGATCATTGAGGTTGGCTATGGCATGTATTTGGGTGAGGTTATCTGCCATCTGACACGGAAAAGAGAGAGGGATGAGGAAAGGCGTGAATCGGACACCCACAGTGCACAGGCTGTCCTGGGTGCCGTGGCCACTGCTGAGTCATGCAGCTGCATCGACACTTGCCATTCCGTCTCCCACCTCCCCCGTCAGCCTTCTTAGCTGAGTTCCCCTCCCTACCCCCATGACACAGAGCCCCAGGGCACGCCTGACATTTCCACATGGTATCTAATAGACATCTTAAATGTACATGCCCAGAAAATGAACTCTCAACTTCCCTCTGTCCCAGCTTGGACTGGAGTCTTCCCTATGGCAAATCCCTGCTTCGAGTTGCCTTGGCCAAAAATTGGGACTTGCTTTTGACTCCTCTGTTTCTTTCAAACACCACACCTTACCTCATTAGCAAGTTCCCCTGGTTACCTTCAAAATATAACGTCCTTCCTCCACCCCTGCTGCTGTCATTCTAGTTCAAGCCACCACCGCCTCTCACCTACGTTACCAAGATGACCTCATTATTCTACCTGTTTTCATCCTGGCCCCCCTAAAGTCTATCTCCAGCTTGGCAGCCAGAGTAGTGTTTTGAAATGTAAGGCAGCTGGGTCATTCCTCTTATTGAAACCCTCCTATGGCTCCACATATCAAGTAGCACAACACCCAAAGCCTGCGCGGTGACTCTGAGGCCCTCCCAGATCTGCAGTCTTGCCAACGTCATCCCTACCACCCACCCCCTCCGTGGCAGCCCTCTCTCTTCACTAGGATGTGTCAGCCTCCGGAGAGAGAGGCTTCATGCACGTTCATCTCCTCGCCACTCAGAACTATGAATGGCGAATAGCAGGTCTCAGATGCTCATGGAATGGATGAACTGGTGACTGATAATCTCCACAGCAACTCTGTGAGGTCTTCTCATCCCGTTTTATAGATCCAGACCTCTAGGTGCAAGGGAAAAAGGACATGAACTGCCCACAGTCACCCGGCTGGTAACAAAAGGGTGGGGTTTGGACCCAGTGCAATGGGACCCCCCCAGCCTATACCTTCCAGCCTTCCAGAGCTACAAGCTTCCACATCCTAAAAAATGGTTGCTTCCTTGGCTTGAATGGGTTAGAATGAGGTTGGGGTGCCAGAGTTCACCGGCTCTAAGGTTAAGCAACGAAGACACCAAGAACTTCCTGGTCACAGCCAACCCCCCCGACGGGATGCGGAGCTCTCTCTAGTGCCGGTTCCACCGTCAGCAGAATTACTCGATTACCCATGAATTCTGCAGAACCCAATTACCTTCTTCCTTTGTTTCTCCAATGAACAATATAAAATCAAAGGAGTCAGGCGGTGGAAGGTTGTGGACTGAGTTTTCCACCTTGGAGCAGCACAGCCTGATTATAATACCGAGGGGGTTGGCTAAGGGATGCCCCAACTCAGATTTTAAGATATATCCTTCAATCAAATGCAAAATTTACTTCTGGGGCCCAGAGGGCATTGTTTTGGAGAGGTAATAAAATAGCAAGTGAGTTTTTAAAAAAAATGAGTAAAAAAAAAGATCACATCTGAATTATGGTGGTTATTTTTCTCTTTATTTTTATTTTCTCTTTATTCTTTTGATATTCTGTGACATTATTTCATGAAGTGTTCCTTAATGTTATGCTTAATTATTTTTGATAAACAAGGCTTGGTTAAGAAATTAACAGTGGAGGGCACAGTGGCTCTCACCTGTAATCCCAGAACTTTGGAAGGCTGAGGCGGGCCGATCACGAGGTCAGGAATTCAAGACCAGCCTGGCCAACGTGGTAAAACCCTGTCTCTACTAAAAATACAAAAATTAGCTGGGCATGGTGGTGTGTGCATGTAGTCCCAGCTACTTGGGATGCTGAGGCAGGAGAATTGCTAGAACCCAGGAGGCAGAGGTTGCAGTGAGCTGAGATAGAGCCACTATATTCCAGCCTGGGCAACAGAGCAAGACTCTGTCTCAAAAAAAAAAAAAAAAAAAAAAAAATTAACAGTGGGAGATTTGCTTTATACAACATAATGAGATGAAAACAGGATACTGTGAGGCTACAGCAGCCTTTGCACGAGTCAAGAATCAATTCTGGGGGACAGAGACACAGAGGATGATGGAAATGTTTCCTCTCCTAACTGGGGTAATGGTTACACATTTACGCAAACTCACCAAGCTGCATCTTTAAAATCTGTGCATTTGATGTAAATTGTATCTCATTTAAAAAATATATCATCATTAGGTTATAGAGTAAGGACTTCTTGAGTAATGAAAACGTAGCATTTTCTGAGAGCAGAAGCAAGGTAAACATGTGAGATAACCAATTTCTTCCAGTCTCCCTCTGAGCTCATCTCAGCGCTGAAGGTCCAAATGCTGTAACCCCAGCGCAGAAAGGAGGAAGGCAGGAGGGATGTGCACACAGCACAACTGTCAGAAAATGCTGGAATCTGAGGGAGGCGCGAGGCTGGGCTGGCATCCCCTCATCTGATCTGAAACACCACTCCTAGAATAAGGTAATCGGGGACCTGACAGATTTCGTCATGAGACTAGACTAGAAGCAGCCTGTCGGGGCTGTGGACTGAGCTCACAGGGCTCCACAAGCGGCCGATGATCTTCTGCTCACTTACCACGATTCCCATTTACTGTTTAATAATATTTATGAGCAGCCTGACTCAAGACCACATACGAGAACCCCAATCCCAGACGAAGCAGAAACCGCCCTGTTGTCTAAACAAGCGCTGCTCACAGTGTGTTCCGCTGATTGGTGTCCCTGGTCTATGAGTAGATAAAAGTCCGCACCAGAGGGAAATTAACCACGCGCTGAGCCTGCTGTGTCGTTCGCTGACATTTTCTCCACGGCGTGATTTTCTCAATGAAGGAAACCGTACATGACTTACATTCGGGTGCAAGTGTCTCACAGGCTGTGCAACGACACACAGTTTGCACATTGGCTATTTCAAACAGCACTGCCATAGTTTGCTGACACTTTAAGCAAACACAGAAAACGGCAGAACATTCATTCAGAAATGATTTGCTAGGTCACTTGGAATTATTGGATATCCCAGTTGCAGTGAAGGAGATATGAAAATGACCAAGGCAGGGGTATCTCCTCTTCTCTTAAAGCTTCTACTAAAGTACTGCTATCACTGCAATCATCCTCACCAGACTTACAGAAGGGCTTAATACCAAATCCACAGTGCCGTGTCTGGAAAAATCCTTACAAAATTGCTAAAATCCTCTTCTGGGTATGACAGCCATGATCTAGGGTGCCTGGCATTTGTTTTTAATTTTTTGTGGGTACATGGGACATGTATATATTTATGGGGTACCTGAGATGTTTTGATCCAGGCATGCAACGCATAATAATCCCATCATGGAGAATGGGGTGTCCATCCCCTCAAGTATTTATCCTTTGTGTCACAAACAATTGAAGTATACTTTTAGTTATTTTAAAATGCACACTTATTATTGACTATAATCACCCTGTTGTGCTATCACATAGTAGGTCTTATTCTTTCTATTTCTTGTACCCATTAGGTGCTGGGCATTTGAATATCCTTCCTAGGACATAGGTGTCTGTGAAGTGGCATCTGTGGGACTCCTCATTTGGCTCATGACCTCTTTCTCTTCTTTTCCCCTCCAGTACAATCATCAGCAACCCAGAAGCCAAACTGATAACATCAGGGCTCCCTATGCCAAGCTGAGCCAAGCTCCAGCTCTGTCTCTAGGAAACTCACAGTCTAATCATGAGAGCGACTGGTGCAGAGTCTAAACACCACAGAAAGTGGAAGTGACTCCAAAAATGATCCCAGTTTCTATTAGCCCATTTATGCCTGGTGTTCCATTACTGGAACACTAAGCATGTGGGAGTTATTTATATCCTGCTGGTCAAGATCATTGCCAAGGTCTGACTGCAAAAATTAAAAAAATTGCCACCTCAGGCATAAACGGGTTAAGACAGAGAGAAGTTACAAAATAAAATAAAAACCTGGAAAGGTCAGGAAAGCAGGGCAGATGGGAAGATGGACCCTTTTCTGGGTGAATTTGTCAGTGGCCCTATTGGAAAGAGATCCTCAGATGTAATCTGGCCACTGCAGGACGCAGGGAGACCACTGCCTACCTGTGCTATTGGTGACTCACTTTCATTAATGTCCCCGAGAGTGGACTAGTCACTTTGGCAGTCGTATAAAGAACTTGCTGTCAACTAAAACCCTAGGTCTGTTTCCCATGAACTGCTGTCGAATCAGCTTTCCCCAATACTGAACTTGTGCACTGATGTTTTTCCCTCTAAATACAGGACTTTATTAAATTTCATCTTGTTAGTTTCTAACCATTGTTCCAGGTACACGTGCTCTCTTGCCTACGAGCTCCTATTCTCTCTCTCCCCCACTCCTTCTTCCCCCTCCAACTCTCTCCTCTCCTCTCTTTTAGTCATCAAATTTATTTACAATCCCTCCCCTAGAAATCTGATCACCCCTACCATTAATATCTCCCAGACTATTGAAAAAAATGCCAAGGCTGGGTGCGATGGCTCATGCCTATAATCCCAGCACTTTGGGAGCCAAGACAGGTGGATTACCTGAGGTCAGGAGTTTGAGACCAGCCTGACCAACATGGTGAAACCTCGTCTCTATTACTTAAAAAAAAAAAAAAAAAAAAAAGAGAGAAAAGAAAAGAAAAAAAATTAGCTAGGTGTGGTGGCAGGCACCTGTAATCCCAGCTACTTCAGAGGCTGAGGCAGGAAAATCGCTTAAACCCGAGAGGCGGAGGTTGCAGTGAGCCAAGATCGCAACATTGCACTCCAGCCTGGGCAACAGAACAAGATTCCATCTCAAAAAAATAAAAATAAAAATAAAAGTGAAAAAAAAAAAAGAAATTCCAGATAGGGTCAGGTTAACGACAAAGCCCCAACTGGAACTGGAGCCCTGATTATCTCAGACCTAGGTAACTGCAACCAGTTAATGGGCCTCCCCTATGGGAAAGGATTATCCTTCAGACCAATCCTCCACACTCCTCTGGAGCAGAACTTGCAAATTCATGATCAATCATCCTTGCTTTAAAATCCTCCAGGCACTTCTCACTGTCCACACGGCAAAGGCCAAACACGCCTGATTATGTCATCCGAGGCGGTCCGTGACTGTTCTCACCAGGCTCTCCAACTCCTCCCATCCTCCTCCTTCCAGGTCCATGTTGGACGTCTGTGCCTTCCTGCCTGGGGCAGCCTCCCCCCACATCTAGCACACCCACCATATCCTTAAGGACTTGGTTCACTTCCCCAAGGGGAAGAGTTAATTCCCCATCCTCGGTACTCCCACGTCACCCAACCTTGGCCTGGAGATCCATGTTTACCCCACAGTGTGGTAGTTATTTCTATACTCAAAACAAAACGTATCTGCCCTACCAGGAGCACAGTGCCTGGCACACAGGAGGCTCAATACAATTTTCCTGAGTGATTAGCTGGACTACCTGAGAGCTGAAGTTAACCCCCGAATCAACAGCGATGAGGTATGGATACATGGAAGGATGCCCAGTGAGTTTGAATCATCCTAGACTAAAAGTTTTTCATTTTCTTTTTTGAGAAGGCTTTAAGTGCCTTGTGCAAATCCATAAATACGGATGTTTCTATACGTATGTTTCTACAGTGCCCTAATCTTTTTTCCTAGACTCTCTAACCTTCAAGGCCAGGTGTGGTGGCTCACACCTGTAATCCCAGCACTTTGGGAGGTCGAGGCGGGCGGATTACGAGGTCAGGAGATCGAGACCATTCTGGCTAACATGGTGAAACTCTGTCTCTACTAAAAGTACAAAAAATTAACTGGGTATGGTGGTGCATGCCTGTAGTCCCAGCTACTCAGGAGGCTGAGGCAGGAGAATCACTTGAACCCAGGAGGCAGAGGCTGCAGTGAGCGGAGATTGCGCCATTGCACTCTAGCCTGGGCGACAGAGTGAGACTCCATTTCAAAAAAAAGAAAAAAAAGACAAAACCCAGCGAACCCTCCTTCCACGATGATGAAAAATAGCCTTGACATAAATGGAGAGTGGCGTGCAGCGGAAAGAGCTCTGACGGGTGCAGAGAACGTGCACGAATGGACGGATGACGGTCTCAGTTTTGTCGAAGAAGGTCTATGGTCTCGATCAAGTAACTTTTAAAATCTTTAGTTTTTTCCATGTATAAACTGGGTTTTTAAACTAAATAGTCTCCAGGATTACTTCTAAGAGTCTGAGATTCCTTACGTCAGTGCTAATTTTCATCATTGTCAAACAGGGCGTTTGCGGGGTTTGTCCTTTACAAGTTAGAGAGTTTAGAAAAAAAGGTCAGGGACACTGTAGAAACAGTTTATATGCATGTGTTACATATGGTGCTTAAAAAGCTTTGCTCTCATAAACAGACAATTTATTTTGTGGAACCTTGGGGTGAGCCAGCTCTTCACAGGGCAGAGATCATCTACAAGGGGAGAGGCTTATAGGGTTACTGGGGACCAGAACAAGGAGGTGGTGACTTCAGGTGTATCAGAACTGTTTTAATGCAGCAACTGGCTGGCAGAGAATTATACTGCCAGGAAATAACTCACCCCAAGTTTTCATAAAGGCCAGGGGTTGCCCTTGGGTTGTATCCTAAGTATATAACCGTATATAAAACACATTTTAACTCGCTGCAACTCCCAAGAGTCTATAGACTAAAAACCGCCTCTTGTTACCAAAGTGAAGTAAAATCCAGCACAGTAAAATTAGTTTCACCATGTGGGTGTCCAGCTCTAATTATATAACAGCTTCTAATTATAAAACATTAAGAATGGCTATTAACTTCTGAATCTCATTAAAATTAACAGTTAATTTACTGAAAGTTGCTTGTTTGGAAAACTGCTAATCACCGTTCCGCAGATATGTACAGGTGTAAAATTTGCAAGAACACAGGCTCAAGGACAAAATTTTGCATTTAAAATCTTGCACACCTTTGAGTTTTTAGCTAGTGTACAGAGCAGCTAAGGTTTGGGGAGATATATTTATATTTAATCCAATGAATAGAAATTGTCTGCCAGGCCTGGTGGCTCACCCGTGTAGTTCCAGCACTTTGGGAGGCCAAGGCGGGTGGATCGCTTGAGGCCAGGAGTTCGAGACCAGCCTGGGCAATACCGTGAAATCCCATCTCTACCAAAAAAATATAAAAATTAGCCGGGTGTAGTGGTGTGTGCCTGTTAAGTCCCAACTACTCAGGAGGCTGAGGCAGGAGGATCACTTGAGCCCAGGAAGTCAAGCTGCAGTGGGATTGTGCCACTGTACTCCAGCCTGGGCAAAAAAAAAAAAAAAAAAAAAAAAAAAAACAAGAATTTTCACTTGCCAATAAGAATAGAATGAAATGAAAAAAGGGAATGACTTACCCATCTATTTTAATAGCTGGGATTCTAGAGTATGGCAGGGAACACAGGTGTTTGGGGGTGCAGGGACTGAAAGGTGAAGCCGATTCCATTCCAACAACAGAACAAGCTGGGAGGAGGACCTAGAGGTCTTTTCTTTAGAGAGTGGCTCCCGAGATGTATGTTTCTCCATGATGTGCTGTCCTGAATCCCACAGCCTGTGTCAGAAAACCTGCCTGCTAGTGGACATGGGAGTCTGGATGCTCTCAGTGCATAGAAACAGACCACTGAGCCAAGAGTCTAGTTTAAACTAAAACTTCTCGTTGGGTGATGAGCAAACGCAGTCAAAAATAAACTCCAAGTGTCTAGCACAAGCCCATTCCTTTCTTAGTGGCTCAGTCTGCACCATGTCAAGGTGTTACAGAAGCTGCATTCCAGAGAGTTGCCCTGCTCTATTTCCTGAGCTGATCCTTGGCTCTCTGCTGTCCACAGAGAACCCTGCTCAAACCATCATCCACCAATGGCAACTCTCCCAGGGGTCCAATGTCAGCCTCAGCTCTGCATGTAACTTCCATATCGTGTTCTGACCACCAAGGATACAATTCGTTAGGGAGAAAGGAGTGGTGAAGGGCTGCAGTACAGAAATGACAAACAAAACTAACAAACAGGGGTTTTCTAGAGTGGATCATCACTAAAAAATGAGGTCTACCTTCCATTTCACACTCTTTGCCAGTCATGTAGTTCCCTGAGAACAGAGAGTGCAGGCCAGATGCTGAGCAAAGGCAGCAGCAGGACTGGAGACAGTGAGTTTCCTCATAAAAGTAACAAAGTTTCTTCATCAAAGTAACTAAGACAGCGCATTTCCTTTATATAGATACATGAGATGTACAAAGTAGCAAATTCAACAAGAGCTTTGTATTTGAATTTCTAGTAGTAGCAGAAGCTCAGATGTTTAATTTGAATAATCCACAGGACCAGAATCCCTTTGGATTTTATTCTAAAATTCACTGGTGGAATTAACAAAGAATGGTTCATATCAGTACCACCACCTCTCCAGCAGATACCATTTCTCAAATTCCAAGTTTACAGGTTTGGAAGGGTTGGAGACGTGGGGCTGGAAGTGTCTCACTATTCTCTACTTCACCTATTTTGTTACTATGTACATTCTTAGTTTTCTTCAGAACAACCTGTTCATCTGAATTCCTGGGCATCTAACAGAATTTCTAAGCTAAGGATCCTATGATGTCAACTAATCAGTTAACTAATTTTTAAAAAATCTTCTTTATCATATAAACTGAATACTAAAGACTGTAAAATCAATTTATTACTCAGCTAAATATTGTCCTAAATATTGTCCTATGCTTAAAGAGTATATAGTATAGTGAACTATAAGAATTAATGATTATTGGCCAGGCATGGTGGCTCACGCCTATAATCCCAGCACTTTGGGAGGATGAGGTGGGTGGATCACAAGGTCAGGAGCTCCAGACCAGCCTGACCAACATGGTGAAATCCCGTCTCTATTAAAAATACAAAAATTAGCTGGGCGTCGTGGTGGGCCCCGTATAATCCCAGCTACTCAGAAGGCTGAGGCAGGAGAATAACTTGAACCCCAGAGGCGGAGGGTTGCAATGAGCCAAGACTGTGCCATTGCACTCCAGCCTGGGCAACAGAGCGAGACTCCATCTAAAAAAAAAAAAAAAAAATCTATGATTATTCTGTGTATAGCACAGGTGTGTACAGGTGTTAGTGTACGTGAGCACATTCAAAAACTGAGTATTGGAGATGAGGCTCACATTTGAATGTTTAGGACACTATTGGTGGTCTTTTGATGGTATATTCATATGTAAATAATAAAACAGCCTAGCAAGCACAGAATAAAATGATTAAATGGGAATGAGTGGATTCAGAGATTTCATAGCCAAAAAGTCTGGCAGAGCTAGATGATAAGAGAGTGTAGCAGTGAGAAAAATATTCCATTTTAGTGGCAGAAAAAAAATCCACAAAAAACCACAGCATTAAAAATTATTTACGGATACTTTTTTCTTCCCTTGTTAATTGTAAAGTTTTCAGTTACATGTTTCCGTATCAGATGACATTATTATTTTCACAAACTGTTATTTAGGTCACCGAGGTTTCCTCTGTTACTGTTTTAGGTTACAACGTATTTTTTTGGTTCATCTTGCTTCTTCCTAAATAGGAGTCAGACAATGACTTTCTGAAACTTGAATTTCCTGGCTCTAGATAAAGAATGTCTATGCAGAATTTTATCCATTGTAAATCCATTTTTACAAGCTGAATAAATGCTGTCATTACAACGTAAATCTTAATTTTTTTTTTTTTTTTTTGAGATGGAGTTTTGCTCTTGTTACCCAGGCCAGAGTGCAATGGCGTGATCTCGGCTCACCGCAACCTCTGCCTCCTGGGTTCAAGCAATTCTGCCTCAGCCTCCCGAGTAGCTGGGACTACAGGCACGCGCCACCATGCCCAGCCAATTTTCAGTATTTTTAGTAGAGACGGGGTTTCACCATGTTGACCAGGATGGTCTCGATCTCTTGACCTCGTGATCCACCCGCCTCAGCCTCCCAAAGTGCTAGGATTAGAGGCGTGAACCACCGCGCCCAGCCGTAAATCTTAATTTTTTTTAAATGTCAAGTTTGTCACACATTTTCCATCCCTCTTTATGTAAATATATCTCAGGTATTTTCCTACTAAATATATAAACTAATTTGTGTTTCTTTGCCTATGAATCATAGAATTGTATATCTTAAATGGCTTAGAAAATAAGGCTTGCATCTCTTCTAGAAGTCCTTTATAATTTCTTAATCCTTTTAAATCTTTTTCATGAAACTAAAGTGCTGTGAAGCTAACACTTGGCTTATGAAAACTTCTAGGTAATATGCATCTTCAAAATAATTTATGAAGAAGTGGCTTTATTTTGTTACAGGAATAAATATGTCAAAAATGCTTTTGTCTAGGTCTTAAGACACGTTATACACATTTTTGAATATTAAGATTTTAACTCAACACAAAATATGAAGTATCCTGTCTTTTTACTTGGAATGCTTAACAAAGTCTTAATTACTATTATAACTCATTTAAAATCTTATTGAGAATCTATTATATGTAATCTAGGTAACTAACTCAGATACCATGATAAGAACTTCAACAGCTGTCAACATGTGGCAATCTGAAATTAGATTCCTTATTTCTTTTAAACCAGTGTAGTTATATATCTCTAATATTCTTTCTAAACTGGAGTCTGTTAGGTTCTTTGGCCTCCTCAAAAAATACATGAAGGACTTCCTTTGGTAGGGAGTAACTAACCCAAGAACATAGTTTCTATGATGAAATGCAAATTCCCCAAACAAAAGACCAGCCAGGCGTGGTGGCTCATGTCTGTAATCTCAGCACTTTGGGAGGCTGAGGTGGGGTGGATCACCTGAGGCTGGAAGTTTGAGACCAGCCTGACCAACATGGAGAAACCCCGTCTCCACTAAAAATACAAAATTAGCCAGGTGTGGTGGCACATGCCTGTAATCCCAGCTACTCGGGAGGCTGAGGCAGGAGAGTTGCTGGAACCCCTGAACCTGGGAGGCAGAGGTTGCGGTGAGCCAAGATCGTGCCATTGCACTCACTCCAGCATGGGCAACAAGAGCGAAACTCCGTCTCAAAAAATAAACATAAATAAATAAATAAATTTCAATACCACAAGGGTCTGCTTCAGAGGTGTTACTGCCACTTAGAGATGGCCAGGTGTGCAACCCTCTGTCCCAGAGGGAAACAAATAGGGGTGTTTCCCACATATGAATCTTCTTCTTTCAGAATGAATCTGCCTGACCTTAGGTTCTCATCCCTTCTCAATTCACCTGGGAAGCTACTGGTTGTTCAAACTGAAAAATACCCTTAAGATCCACTTAGACAATTAGCCCAAAGCTTTAAGTAAGACAGTTAAGTAAATTACATTTTTTAATATGGTCATCACACTTTTAAAGTGTAAATCTGGGAATAAACACATATTCTCTTCTGGCATCTGACTTTCTGATTTCGTACCTTTTTTAATTTCTCCAAACGGGAGTGGCTCTTATCTTGAGTGGATCCTTTTACACAGCGGTTTGTCTAACGGCTGATCTTTATAATGCGGGGTTCTCACACACGCCTGTGTCCTAGTGTGTGCTATACTTATAGAACTAAGCATTCTAGTTCTATTCCGTGTACCTGGCAGTTGTACGCCTGTGCCCTGCGCTGAGACGCTTCCATAGGTTAGTGCTGCTTCTTCTGCTCTGTGATTCTAATCTCAGCAACAAAAGCAATCACTAACAATCCTCGGTCTCAGATATGATTACAGAAAACCCTCAAAAAGATGAACTATGACAGGCAGGTGAGAAACCCAGGAAGAGGGGTCCTGAAGTGAGGCATCCATGAAAGTGTGACCATGACACCCATTCAGCTTGTTTTTAAAAAGAACATAAGAAACAAAAGAACACGAGGCTTCCTGCTTTGGTAGAACCTGTTTTGATACTGTGGAAATGTAAGAATCTTAGGCCAGGTGTGGTGGCTCATCCCTGTAATCCCAGCGTGTTGGGAGGTTGAACAGGAGAATCTCTTGTGGCCAGGAATTCAAGATCAGCCTGGGCAACATAGCGAGACCCTGTCTCTACAGAAAAAAAGGTAAAACTTAGCTGGGCACGGTGGCATGTGCCTGTTCTCCCAGCTACTTAAGAGGCTTAGGTGGGAGGACTGCTTGAGCCCAGGAGTTCAAGGCTGCAGTGAGCTGTGATGGCACCACTGTATTCCAGCCTGGGCAACAGAGTGGGACCCTGTCTCTGAAAAAAAAAGAAAGAAGAATCATATACCATGATATTTCTCCAATGAGCCTTGACCTCCACAGGATGCTAAGAATACCCAAACCCTATCACACAGAGAGGCAAAAAGAAGGTATTCTCCTGCGTTCAGGGTGGTTAGCATGGGCTGGATGCTTACCTGGGTCGGGCCTCAGGGGGCAGCTGTTGGTCACCAAAGGAGGGGCTCCGGGAGGCTGCCTGCTGCAGGGAGGAGCTGTGCGCGTGCTTTGGAGACCGTGGCACGTCCGTGAAGGAGGATTCTCGCCCAGAGAAAGAGAAGGTCAAGGAACTCTCGGCGGCTGGGGGCAGGTCGTGGTCCTGCCAGGTGGCACTCAGCTCTTGACCTTGTCTTTGGTTTTCTATGTTCAGCAGCACCTCCTGGTCGGAAGCGCTGTCACCCCCGTGGAGGGCATAGTCCTTGGATTCACCTGCACAGGTCCTGAGCCCCATCGTCTCTGTCCCGGGGTATGGAGAACTCACATCCCTGCTTGACTGCTCCTGTTTGTCACTTTTTCCTCCCCGCTTCTCGACAGCATCAGGCTCCTTCCTGGACTTGGGATAGCGGGATAAATAATCGGAGTCGGCCTCGGGGTCCAGAGTCAGCCCGTATTTCTCTGCCAGCTGTCGTCTTCTTTCCGCTTTGTACCTTGCAATTCTCTCTGCTTTGGACTCCAGACTGTGGGTGTCCATGGTACCGGAACCATAGGGTGAATCGCCGTGGATGCCAGAGGTTTCTGTGCAGTATTTAGATCGAGTTTGCTTTTCTAGAGGAGAATCAGAAGCTTCCTCCTCTTCATTTGATCGGCCTACGAGGAGGTCACATGGACAAAAGGTACAGATTTCAAGACATGTATTTACACACAGAGAGACACGCTCTACTGTACACGGCGCACACCTGGGTGCCCATGCTGGGAAGGACCAGTTTCTCACCAAGGTGTCTTCACCTAAAGTGACTGACCTGGGCTGCTGAAGAAGTCTGAGATCTGAAGTGAAATCTACAAAGGCTGTGAATGGTGCAGATTCTGCAACCCATGTAAGGCATGGCTTTAACTTCAGCTCAGCCACCTCACTCCTGAGAACGTCTCAGTCCTTGTTCACTGATTATTTCCCCTTACTGATTTACCCTTTTGTGTGGAGTTTAGGATTTCACAGGGGAGGCCACAGGATGAGTTCAGAGTCCTCTGGGAAAGACAGCAGACAACTGAGCTGCTGTCATTGAACAAGTGATGGATGCTGGTTTCCTGGGATTTGAGAGCAACCATAACAATATGGCCCATATCAATATTCACTAGGCTTTTCTTTTTTACAGTTTTGCTCTGTCATCCAGGCTGGAGTACAGTGGCATGATCTCGGCTCACTGCAACCTCTGCCTCCTGGGTTCAAGCAATTCTCCTGCCTCAGCCTCCCAAGTAGCTGGAACTACAGGTGCATGCCACCACTCCTGGCTAATTTTTGTATTTTTAGTAGAGACGGGGTTTCACCATATTGGTCAGGCTGGCTTCGAACTCCTGACCTTGTGATCTGCCCACCTCGGCCTCCCAAAGTGCTGTGATTATAGGTGTGAGCCTCCAAACCTGGCTGAAGACATCATTTTTAAGGGTCTTAACAGTCTAACAGGCATTCCATTATTACCTTAACCCTTCCCGTATAGACTTTTCCGTTCTACCTGAATTAAATATTCATATATCTTTTCCATTATTTTCTTTAAATTAAACAGGTGGGTGACTGGAACTAATTTTGGAGGGTGGTATGAAGTGAGAAGAGGAACATGCCTCTCCCCACCCTCTGATGAACCCATATTTTTCATTACAAGTTTATTAAATAATTATTCCTTTTTTCACTACTATGTGATGTTTAAACTATCATTTACTACACAGATTACCATTTCATATACACTAGGGTTTATTTCTGGCTATATATTTTGGGACTCTGATCTATGTATTGATATTTCATGCATGTAATTACTTTTTAAGAGATGGAGTCTAGCTGTCCAGGCTAATCTTGCACTCCTGAGCTCAAGCTATCCTCCTGCCTCAACCTCCCAAAGTGCTGGGACTAGTGGTGTAAGCCACCAAGCCCAGGCTTTTTAAAAAATAATTGCATGTGATTTGAAAATATCTCAGTTTTCTAGCTTTCTGGCAACCAGAAATTGGAAACTGTAGAAATAAGCAAACTGATAACATCATAAAGTGGGATCAACAGCTCTCTCTGAACAAGAAACTAGAAAACACTGTAAAAATCAGCAGCATGGCCAGGCACTGTGGCTCATTCCTGTAAACCTAGCACTTTGGGAGGCTGGTGGATCACCTGAGGTCAGGAGTTCGAGACCAGCCTGGCCAACATGGTGAAACCTCATCTCTATTAAAAATACAAAAAAGTTAGCTGAGCGTGGTGGCATGTGCCGGTAATCCCAGCTACTCAGGAGGCTG
Organism: Aotus nancymaae; assembly: GCF_030222135.1. Taxonomy (NCBI): domain Eukaryota; kingdom Metazoa; phylum Chordata; class Mammalia; order Primates; family Aotidae; genus Aotus; species Aotus nancymaae. Next base: position 6,047,387 of record NW_026988492.1, on the reverse strand, counting down.
AGGCAGGAGAATTGCTTGAACCCAGGAGGCAGAGGCTGCAGTGAGCCAAGATCACGCCATTGCACTCCAGTGTGGGCAACAAGAGCGAAACTCCATCTCAAAAATAAATAAAATAAAAAATAAATAAAAAGCAGCAGCACAGAGCGTCGGAAGCCAGGGACTGTGGTGGGAAGAATGGCCCTGTGTACATCCTCCCCTCCTAAAGTCAAGTCGAATATTTGATAATGACAATGACTGAGTGATGAGGGAAAAGCTGAATCATGCGCACTCAACAGACTGTTTAAGATGGAATAAATATGCAATGTACTTAAAATTACCTACATTAAAATAACTTAAATAGAATGTTTTGTTGCATCTCCAGAGTCAGAACCATCATCATGCAAGGTGCAGCTTTGCCTCTAACGCTCCCTGCTGAGAGCAGCTGCTCCCTGTGCTGGGTGAGGATGGTGAGAGGCCTCTGTCTCAGAGCAGGGATCCTGTGCAGGGCCCTGACAGTGCAGAAAGCCACAGTGACTGCCTTTGAGGGTCCCAGTCTAGGGAGGAAAATGACTGGTCCTCAGTTACCCAATGATGTGCGAGGGGAATCATTTCATACAGCTGTGACACTGGAAGGCCTTATCCATGAGGCAGGGTAGAGATGACATACATGTTGTTGCTGTGTTTAACAAATACATTTAATAGCTGGGGATGATGGCACATGCTGGTAGTCCCAGCTACTCGGGAGGCTGAGGTGGGAGGATCACTTGAGCCTGGGAGGTTGAGGTTTCAGTGAGCTGTGATCAGGCCACTGCACTCCAGCCTAGGTGACAGTGAGACTCTGTCTCTAAAAAATAAAATGAAATGAAAATAAACAAAAACAAATACATTTAACAAAAAATTAGGCCAAGTCAATTGGCTCACACCTATATTTTCAGCATGTTGGAAGGCCAAGGTGAGACAATCACTAAAAGCCAGAAGTTAGAGACCAGCCTGGGCAACATAGTGAGACTTAGTCTCTACAAAAAAGTTTTAAAAAATTAGCCAGGTCAGCTGGGCGCGGTGGCTCACGCCTGTAATCCCAGCACTTTGGGAGGCTGAGACGGGTGGATCACGAGGTCAAGAGATCGAGACCGTCCTGGTCAACATGGTGAAACCCCGTCTCTACTAAAAATACAAAAAATTAGCTGGGCATGGTGGCACACGCCTGTAATCCCAGCTACTCGGGAGGCTGAGGCAGGAGAATTGCCTGAACCCAGGAGGCGGAGGTTGCGGTGAGCCGTTTGGGAGGCCGAGGTGGGTGGATCACGAGGTCAAGAGATTGAGACCAAACTGGTCAACATGGTGAAACCCCGTCTCTACTAAAGATACAAAAAATTAGCTGGGCATGGTGGCGCGTGCCTGTAATCCCAGCTACTTGGGAGGCTGAGGCAGGAGAATTGCCTAAACCCAGGAGGCGGAGATTGCGGTGAGCCGAGATTGCGCCATTGCACTCCAGCCTGGGTAACGAGAGCAAAACTCCGTCTCAAAAAAAAAAAAAAAAAAAAAATTAGCCAGGTGTGGTAGTGTAAGCCTGTAGTCCCAGCTACTCAGGAGGCTGGGGCGGGAGAACCCCTGAGCTTGAGCTCAGGAGTCAAGGCTGCAGTGAGCTGTGATCACACTCCTGCATTCCTGCCTGTGTGACAGAGTGGAACCTTGTGTTACAAAAAACGAATCAACACAGTTCACTTTTGTGGAATATCTCACGTCCTGACACCACTGGGTGGAAAAGGCGACGTGTAACAAGCCAGGCAGCATGCTGGAAAATGGGCCACCCAGCTCCTCGCTCACCGATGTGGGGACTGGCAGGGTCGCTGGCTCGCATGTATCGAGGGGTGTCTTCCTCCAGCAGGCGGTGAGTCACTAACCCTGTGCAGCTCTGCAAGAGGATGGGCTGGGTGTCATTTTCAATTCCTTCCAGGCGCCTGGCAATTCTTTCTTTTCTGTGAAATACACCAAAAGAGGCAGAGTGAGCAACAGCAATCGAGTCTAAAGGAAAATGAAATACTGCTTTGCCAAGCTCTCTTCTACTTCCTAACGCCATACTATAAAGATCTTACCTTTTCATTTCTAAGAATTCTTTTTTCTTTGGTTCAAAGATTTGTCTTAATTCTGCAACTAAAAGAAAACCAAAAAAGAATAAAATATAGTATTTAGTAGTCTGGCACTCATTTTATTCACCACACAACATGTTTATTGAACAGAAAATTTCAGTTCTTGGTTCCTATGTAACAGGGATATGCAAAACTGACCAAGTTCCTGCTTTCATGGAGACTGTTTTCTAGTAGGGGAGGCTAATGCCAAATGAATGAGTGCACGTGCGTGCACACACACACACTAGGATGTATCATCCTCCTCTAAGGTCAAGTTGAATATTTGATGCCCATAAAAATGACTGAGTTATCAAGGCAAAGCTAAGTCATGCCCACCCAGCATACTGTTTAATATGAAATAAATATGTAATATATTTAAAATTACATACATTAAAATAATTTAAATAGAATGTTTCATTGTATATACATTGCAACATCTGTATGTATGACTCATGTAAATGTCACATATATAGGTTGGTAAAGAAGTAAAATCATACAGGGTAAGGGAGAAGGTTCTTTCATTTAGGGGAATCAAGGGAGACCTGACTAGCAAGATCTTTCTAGGAAAGTATTTTAGGCAGAAATCTCAATAACTGTTTCTAACTTTGGTTTGGTTTAACAAAGTATTCTAAGCCTCTATTATGGAAATCATTTACAGAAGTAGAGACTAGGACCGTGAACCCCACAGAGCCATCAGCAAGCTACAAGCCATGAACTCATGGCCACTCCTCCTCCACCCTCTCTGGGAATCTGTAAATGGCTGTAATTATCTGATTGTGTTTCCAACAGGGCCTAAAGTGGCCACTTCAATTAGCTACAGTTTAGAGGAACACAGGTCCTCCGCCTCCCTGCACAGGCTTTCACTGGAAGGAAATGTTAACAATGTTGCCTTGCTATAATTTAGGTAGATGATGGGTAAGGCAATTATCCCAATGTTTCTGGCAGCATTGGAGAAAGAGAACAAAGGTTGTGCTGAGGTTGGGAGGTTCTCACATGATACTGACTACAAGGATATTACTGAGATGCCAGACAACTGTTTCTTTGGAGAAATGGCCACAGTTCATGGAGAATAAAAGTCTCTCTTTTTGCCTCCTCCTCAATAGCTTAAATTCATAAGGGCTCATCTGAGTGAGTCCTATGAAGGATTCAGAATGGGGTGGGAGTAGGAGAGAGGGGTGGCTGGGCAGCCCGGGGCCAGGGCCAATGAAAAGTTTTGAAAGGCTGAGTCAAAGGAGAAACTCAAAGGAATTTGATTTTCAACTGCTTCAATTTCCATTTTCTTTTCTCAAAGTGGCAATTTTTAGTAATGAGTCAAAACTACATACATCCACGCGTGCGCACACACACATACATGCATACATACACACACATAGCTTTACTGCCCTTTGTGTTCAGAGATAGAAGCCTTGTTTTTCTTCATTTACTTTTAATTGACAGCCTCCTTAAAACTTTAGTTGAATTTGTTAAGGTAGCTGGCTTCAAAAAAGCAAAACCTCTCTCCCTCCGACTTCAAAAAGGTCTCTCAGTTGGCCTCCCCAGGAACCAGAGTAGCTGGAGGCAGAGAAGTCCTCATTCTAATTATGCTCCTATTTAGAAGACAGGAGTATAATGAGAATGGTGCACCTGCCGCGCAGTCTTGTGAGAGGAGGCTTGACCAGTAACGACATCTTCCCCGTCAACAAATTAGCCCTGGTGAGATTATGGTGATAAAACTTTAATAGCTGGTAGGACATATTTTGAAAATATTTTCAAGGATGACAAAAACAAAGGGTTTCAATTAGTTATTTAAACCCCAAAGAGGAGAGTGGAGCCGTATTTTTCAAAAGACCGCTCAAGAAGCTATCAAAACCAAATTCCAAGGGCACCTAAAAGGTATGGCTTGAACCCATGCCTCGAACACATAACTGAAAAATCGAAAATATTAATAGCGTCCTGGGTAGCATAATCACCTCTCCCCTCCCCTCCTGTCTTTTCCTCTCTTTTCCTCTCCTTTTCTTTCTACACCCCTCTTTCTTTTTTAGACAGGGTCTCATTCTCTCACCCAGGCTGGCGTGTAGAGGCACGATCTTGACTCACTGCAGCCTCAACCTACCAGACTCAAGTGATCCTCCCAACTCAGCCTCATGCATAGCTGGGATTAGGGGCATGTGCCACCACACCTGGCTAGCTTTTTCTATTTTTTGTGGAGACGAGGTTTCGCTATATTCTCCACGATGGTCTTGAACTCCTGGGCTCAAGGGATCTACCCACCTCGGCCTCCCAAAGTGCTGGATGGCAGGCGTGAGCCACCACACCTGGCCAGACACTTCCCTTTTCTCCCCCACATTATTTCAACTGGGTAAATATCAAAACCATTAATATACAGAGTGTCATGGACCTTCCATTGGAAAAAGTGAAGATAGGCTTTTCTTCGTTCTAATTAGAGACTGTTGAAAGTCACTTTCATTTCATCCAAATTTTAATTAATTTTACAATTTTTCTATAGAAATGCAACTAAAGGGATTTTTCAGAAAGATTACCACAGTATATGGAAAAGCAAAGCAACATGTTGCCTCCTGCCATTCTCTATTTCCCGTGTTCCAGAAGGAACGATCCAGCTGGGAGAGTGTGCTAGCTCCCCACACACAGGCAAGGTAGACTTTCCTACTGCCCACCAGGGAACACTGGCCTCTGATAGCCGTCCGCTTCTGCGCATGAGACGAGAAGTTCTCAGGATAGGATGTAGCAGGCATGCAGATGCACCTCATCAGGGTCCCGGGTTCAGGAAGCTGGCTTTGGAGAGCTCACAGATCACTATGGGGGCACTAATGGCTTCAGGGTGAGAAGTGGCTTTGTTGTGAACTCTGCACCGCAGGATGTTGAATGTCCCAGGTTCTCCTAGAAATGCTAGATCACCCCCAGTTGCTGCGGCACAAAAATGTCACATATTTCTAAAGCCCCTTAGGGGCTGTCCTAGATTGAGAACCACTGAGAATCACTGATTCCCCCGGTCCTAGAATTTCAAATACACAGCTTGTGCCTTAGACACCCAGGCCCTCGGTTACCCAGTACAGACGCCACTAGCCCAGCACTGCACTCTCTTCAGTCAAGCCCAGATTCAACGCAAAGCTATGCCAAGCCTACTGCTCCTGGAAACTAGAATCCATCAACGTAGGGTCCTCTCTGATGGTTTCACTGAGGAATTAAATGAGGTCATAAAATAAACTATACTTTAAATATACTGATGAGCTTACTAATTCTTAGTGAAAACCTATAGTGAATTTTTAAAGGAAAATAAATAAATCTCTCCAGCAAACAATTAATGACGTCTCAGTCTATTCTTTCTAGCAAATATATTTTCAATTACCAAGATATGCCTCATTCCTTCAGAAATGGGATTATAAGAAATGACACACAAGACAAAAAGAAGCAACAGAGAGACATTTTGAGTTTTGCCTCTTTTTCCCAAGTCTATACAAACATGTAATATAATTAGTGTGTAATTAATGTGTATTATATTACATATTTGTTTTATATTATTATTATTAATAATAGCCAGGTATGGTGGCTTATGACTGTAATCCCAGCACTTTAGGAGGCTGAGGCAGGTGGATCACTTGAGGTCAGGAGTTTGAGACCAGACTGGCCAACATGATGAAATCCCATCTCTACTAAAAATACAAAAAAATTAGCCTGGCGTGGTGGGCATGTGTGTGTAATCCCAGCTACTCGAGAGGCTGAGGCAGAATTGCTTGAACCCAGGAGACAGAGGTTGCAGTGAGACAAGATGATGCCACTGCACTCCAGCTTGGGTGACAGAGCATCATTCTGTCTCAAAAATATATATATAAAAAATGTGGTTTATATTATACATTTATATTTATTATACATTTATATTATATATATACATTTTATATTATATATATGCATTATATATTATATATACATCATATATAATTATGTATATTATGTATATATTATATATATACATTATATATGATATTATACATTTATATATTATACATTTTATATTATTATGTAAACCATGTTTTATATTATTTTATATTACCACCAATCATATAAACATGTTTTTGTATTATTAGCATAAAGCCAATACTAAAAACATCATGGACAAAAGTCATTGTTGCTGTGGGAATCTATGTTGTAACTCTGTTGTTTTATTTATAAAGCCTACCGACCGTTCTGCCAAAGTTACCTTCTGATTGATAATCTTAAAGGTTCCTGTTCTTTCAAAACTTCATAAAAGTTTTGTGTAATTCCAGACTTACAGAAAATTTAAAAGATAACCTTCAGCCGGGCGTGGCGGCTCACGCCTGTAATCCCAGCACTTTGGGAGGCTGAGGGGGATGGATCACGATGTCAGCAGATGGAGACCATCCTCGCTAACACAGTGAAAGCCTGTCTCTACTAAAAATACAAAAAAACAGCTGGGCGTGCTGGCGGGTGCCTATAGTTCCAGCTACTTGGGAGGCTGAGTAGCTGGGACTACAGGTGCACGCCACCATGCCCGGCTAATTTTTGTATTTTCAGTAGAGAAGGGGTTTTCACCATGTTGGCCAGGGTGGTCTCAATCTCTTGACCTCATGATCTGCCCACCTTGGCCTCCCAAAGTGCTGGGATTACAGGCGTGAGCCACCACGCCCGGCCAGAAGTTTTGAACATATCTACCTGTCCCTTATTTTACCTGCTATCTTGGTCTGTTACTCTTCTGTGTGTAATTCAGAGTGGTACTACTGTGGCAATATGGCCTCTATGAGTGTATTTCTTTAGTTATTTCTGATAGGAGCTGGAGGTTAGTTTTCAAATAAGGCTATTTAAGGAAATTTGATAGCAAAACTATAATACTTAAGTTATTTACAATTGCCTAATATGTTTTGCAAAGATGATATATAACATCAATATTCTGAACAATTTGGTCTGTGGGGTGCTCTTCTTGGGACACACAGTTTCTTCCATTAGCGCTAAGAAACAGGATTTCTGGTTTGGACATTGTTGAGTTCAGTCCTCCAAACCTGAGTACAGTAGAATCTTCCAAAGAAATATGAGTGGCAGAGGTACTGCCAAGAACACTTCTCTCCTCCTTCACGCGACAGCCAGAGAGCCCAGGCCACGTCTGGAATATTCTGAGCTTACTTCCCACAAGAGTAAAGCCCTTTAACTTTGCACTTGGATGGCAGCCACTAATATAAAGACAAGCAGCTCATGCACCAAGCAATTACAAACTAGAGGAACAGGGGAGGGGTGATGGCTGCAAGGTGTACCCATCTGGAATAATGAAAATGTTCTAAAACTGGCTGTACTGATGGATGCAGAACTCTGTGAATTGCTGAAATCGCCGTAATTGCATACCTTAAATCAAAGGATTGCACGGTAGGTGTGTTGTATCTTAATAAAGCTGCTAAAGAAAGTGGAGCCATATATTTGGTCCATTTCATAATTCCTAAATAAAAAATCTATTTTAATATAACTGTTACATAAGTAAATATTTTTATTTTTTGTTTTTATTTTTATTTTTTGAGATGGAGTCTCACTCAGCTGCCCAGGCTGGAGTGCAGTGCTGTAATCTCGGCTCACTGAAACCACCATCCTCTGGGTTCAAGCAATTCTCCCGTCTCAGCCTCCCGAGTAGCTGGGATTAGAGGCACCCACCATCATACTCAGATCATTTTTGTATTTTTAGTAGAGACGAGGTTTCATCATGTTGGCCAGGCTGGTCTTGAATTCCTGACCTCAGGTGATCCACCTGCCTTGGCCTCCCAAAGTGCTAGGATTACATGTATGAGCCGCCACGCATGGCCTAGGTAAACATTTTTAATTCCTTGATTACTTGTTTGTGATACACACTTAGAGGACGTCTCTTAGAGAAAAAGTAACAACCACTTTAATGCCCAGTTTCACAGGAAATGAACAAAGAAACTTCTATAAACTTATCACATATAAAACTTGATGTCATTAAAATAAAATAACTAAATCATGTTTAAACATAATATTGCTAAGAGCTGACACACAAAACCATTAACATATCTGTTAAATCAGAGAAAAAAGAGATTTCTGGTCTTTCCAAATCTGCCTTGTTTTTAATTATTATTTATTTATTTTTTCATAAAAAGCAAAGGACTGTAGAGAATTTAGGTGAAATTCAGGGGAAGTGCGGCACTGTCATTTTTAAAGCATATTTTAAAGATTTAAGGGACCATGTTATTTAGAAACATCAATCTGGTGAATACATCAAATAATCATCTTTGATTTGTAAAAATTATTTTTTATAATCATTTATGACACATTTTTTAATACAACTAGCTAACAAGCTTAGGTGTTCTAAAAGTTAATTACAGATGAAGTTACCATTGGTTGAACCTTAAGGAACCTAGCATTTCATACTGTTTTTGATTTTTCTGCTCATAATATTGTCGGTGGTATTATGTATCAAATAAAGGAACCGGGACAGAGAAAGAGAAAGAGGGACGCTTCTGACTGGTGGAAAGAACCTCTGCCATGTAGAACTTTGCCTAATCAGCTCTTCTCAGCTATTGCTAATTTGATTTGTTCATTCTTATATGTTGTTTTGATCATCTGCATAGGTTTTAAGAACTTTGTCTCAGATTAAATTAGTTTTTTTGTCTTTCACAGAGAGTGCTAAACAATGGCAGAGTCATTCCATTTGACAGCCGTTCTGGCCCGGTCTGCATCCATCCTACCCAGACAGGAGGCCACTGAGTTGCCCTTGGAAACTCCCGGGGGAGAGCTGATGGGAGTACGGTGTGGCCACTTCATTTCCAGGTACCATGAACGATTAATTTTCTTTTTGCTATGAAATCTCATCTGCCTCCTTGTAATTCTACACATTCTTCTTACTTTTGGCCTCTGGAGCCACATAGCATAAACCTGTACTTCAGCTGACAGTGTTGTAAGTACTTGAAAATTGCAGCAAGTCTGGGTTTTCTTCACCAGGCCACATCCCCGGGGTCCTTCAGGCATCCAAACTCATCAGAACATGTCTCGGTCCATCATCAGTTCAATTCCTCAGGATAGAGTGCAATTCATCAGCAGGTCTTATAAAATGGATTTATTTTCTATTAAAAGAAGATGTGTTTGTTCTGATTTCTTTGGGGCATGATCTTTTGCTTTTTCTTTCAGTGTAGAAAAAATTCTGCCCTTCCATCAAATCGGTTTCTTCCACAGGAAGGTTTCCACAGCACACTCAGGATGAAGACATTTTGTGAGCTGGGACTAACGATCATTCCTTGTGCTAGTGTTCCAGTTACAAAGACCAAGCGATGTTTACATCATTTCACAGGTAAAACTAAGGCGAATTGGCTTCTAGTTGGTGCAGACATTTTACTGCATGTGCGCCTTGACCAGTGGAAATAGTAATTCACCAAACACGTGTGAGTGCTGCTTGGGGAAGAAGAAAGACGGTCATGCTGTGATCTCCACGGGCTGTTTGCAGCTCAGCACGGAGGTACAAGATGTTAAATGTGAAAGGCCTGGCCTGGTGCGGTGGCTCACGCCTGTAATCCCAGCACTTTGGGAGGATCACCTGAGGCCAGGAGTTTGAGACCAGCCTGGCTACCCTTGTGAAAACCCCGCCTCTACTAAAAATTCAAAAAAATTACCCGGATGTGGTGGCATGCACCTGTAATCCCGGCTACTTGGGAGGCTGAGGCTGGAGAATCTCTAGAACCTGAGAGGCGGAGGCTGCAGTGAGCCAAAGAATGCGCCGCTGTACTCCAGCCTGGGCGGCTGAGTGAGACTCCCTCTCAAAAACAAAAAAAAGCCCTAACTCTGGGAAGCATCAAGAGGCCTGGGGCAGCCTCTGGAGGCAGCAGGAGTGGGTGGACAGAGAAGAGATGGGGGACCTCCAGTAAAACCCTGAGGATGTCTACAATTAAAGGGCAAGGAGGAGTAGAAAGGAGAGGATTAAAAATGCATCAGAGAGACGTAAGGGAATTGAAGCTAATCCCTGGAGGAGGCAGGCATGGCCACAAAGGAGACTGTGAGCTGGAGGTGAGGGAGAGATGTGCTGGAGGAAATGCAGACAAAACAGTACTCCTCTACCCAGACACGCTGGTCACTGAGGAGCAGCCTTACCTTTCGGAAGCGCAGCTGAAAGCTTAGCATCGATTCCTCTTTTGCGGTTAGGGAGCTGTTCTTGATCTTCGAGTGACAACTCTTTCTGAAAGCTAAAATTTACTCCATTAATAAAGTCCATTTAAATCAAGATATGTAAGTGAAAAAATACAGAACACAAAAATTATGATATTGTTACACATCATTAAATATGAACACATAGATCACAAGTAAAACATTTTATTTTGGGGAGAAAATTGGTAGCTTTTTCATTTACTTATATTTATGTAAATATGGTGATTTTTTGCGCACCTAAGTAATTACAGCAGGATTAGTGGGTAGTGTGGTGTGGTGTGGTGTGTGAGGGTGAAAACATTGTCATATGCTTTCGCTCGCACTGAACACCTCTTCTCCACCTAGTAATAGCTTTGCAAGCTTGGATTAATTACTCAACCTCTCTGTGCTATAATTTCTTCTTTAGAAAATCAGTAACTTGTCTAGGTGATCTACACGCTGTCCTCCAGTATCAAAATTATATTAAAATAACAGATGCCTTCAAATGACCAAGATATTAAAGTTTGGAAAACCTCATGAAGCCTTGTGTTAGAATAAAAGAGGAAATGAAAGGGGAGAATAATAAAGGAAGCGAGCCCTTCCTGTGGACTTCCCCAGGGTAAGCACACCCAGGTATCTCCCTAATTATCTCCCCAAGACACTAAGAGGTGTGAACTACTCAGTGGTATGCTGATAAAGGTGCAAATGGCCCTGCCCTCTTGTCCCGCCCACCCAGCCCCACCGCCTGGCCCCGCCCACCCAGGCCCTCCACCTGGCCCTGAGAAAAGCACCTGCTTTGTAGTATTGGCAGGTGGTGTCAACACTCACCACGGTGGCTCCCATAGGACTCACTGAACTCAAAGTCAGGAGAGAGGCACGCACGTCTGGCCCCAGCACAACACCAGAACTAGTATCATCCTCAGTTTACAGATCCGGGAATTGTTACATGATTTTCCCAAAAATCCATATTTGACAAGAAGAAGAGATGAGATTCAAATCCATCTCCTAGTTTAATACCAGCCGCAGCCACCCCGAGAATGCTGTGTACACAACTCCAAGGTCTTCGACGTGCCTGGAGCGGGCAGGGCAGAGGGTGCTGGTGCCTCGAAGGAAGCAAACCCGTGAAAACAGGGAACTGCTGTTCCTCAAGGTCAGTGTGACCTCAGAGGGTGAAAGACAGGCTTGGAAAAGACTCACTGTGAAGCCAACCCTCCCCCTGTACGGGTGCATTTCCATACAGGCCAAGGGAGAGACGGAGGAAGCTGTGTGGACACTGTGTTAAGTGGGACGCAGGAATCCCCCATACCCCATGTATAAACTAGATGGAAGGAACTTCTACACGCCCAAAACATGACCCACCACTCTGCCCTCCTGGAGCCAAGTCCATCTGAAATCTTCGTTTTTCCACATACAATGGAGCAAAGCTTATATTCCCTAAGTATGTGTGTCATGTGTTCACATTATTTAATAAAAAGTCCTGAGAAGAATTAGGCTTTATCAGCCATGCTCTGGAATGGTTGGAAGACCCCGGGACACCTGCCTAGTCAGAAACTTAGAGTGAGCCCCGACTTCTAAACACTGAGTTGTAAGGCGGTAACTACTCCTGTCAGTGTTTTATTCACATGCAGGATTTAGCAGAAAGCTAAAAAAATTAATGGCAGAAATGTACCTGACTTGAGGAATGGCATGTTATTTTAATTGATTGTTTAATTGCTGATTTAAACATCTTGACAAAGCTCTGTACTTGCTTTGGAAAACTAAAATCTTTTCAAGACAAAAACATCTACATTAGAGTGAAATAATGCAATCCCTAAAATATTCAGCTTCTCAGACCACCGACCTGGGGTACAAATGCTATCTCATATTTTCAAAAATAAACATCTGTGTGTCTTTATTTCCTTCTTTCTTTCTGTTTCTCAGAAAGCTCAATGGAGCCACTAATGAAAAGCAAGAAACTGTCGCTGAGTCCAATACTCCCCTGGAGTCTACAGAGTGAGCTTTACGAGTCCTCTCCCCGACACTCCCCGGATCCACAGGCACTTATTTTCTCGAAACACGCTACAAATAGAGCCAGCACCCACGTGAAGTGCAGCCTTTTGACGGCAGGTCAGAAACCAATGGAAACCAAAGCTCTAAGAGGAAAGTCTATGATGCTTCCCAGCGTGGTTCACTCGACACACTGTTTCCTCCCCTGAGCGCTCTCCTCTCCAGCCTCCCGCCATCCTGTGGCTTCGTCTCGCTCCTGGTCTGTGCCTCAGTTGGCTGGTCATGTCCTCAGCGCAGAGCACCAGACCCACTGCCTATCCCTACCAGCACCCAAAGGATATTACACAGCACATTGTGGGGACTAAGGCAGGAGGGTTGTTTGAGCCCAGGAGTTCAAGACCAGCCTGGGGGACATAGCAAGATCCCATCTCTACAAAAAATAGAAAAATTAGCCAGGCACAGGCACAAGCCTGTAGACCCAGCTACTCAGGAGGCTGAGGTGGTAGGACTCATTGAGTCTAGGAGTTTGAGGCTGCAGTGAGCTATGATCGTGCCACTGTACTCCAGCCTGGGTGACAGAGTGGGACCCTGTCTCTTAAAAAAACTAAGTGATTAAACTAAACATTATTTTAAGAAAATTAACATATTTCAAATAAATGACTACTACAAAACATTTCAAATGAATACTACGATTCACCCTGAAGTATTTTTGGTGTACCTTCTATGCAATGTTGAGGTGATGGCCAGGGGTTAAATCATTACAAACATTGAGAATAACTATAAGAGCACAAGGGCAATAACATCAGTTATAAGCCCCTCCTTCCTCCCGCCCTCCCTTCGTTCTCACCCTCCCTCCTTCCTTTTCTTCTTTCCTTTCTTCTTTGATCTTTGGATAGGACATAATTGGGAACACATCACTGCTTATTACCCTTGCATACATGTGTGAAAAACTGGCATAATTGCATGTTTATAAAGTATCGATTTTAGTATCTGCAGCTTCCAGGTAGACATTTATTACTGAGTCCACACGGCTGTCATCACCCTCTGTTCCCCTCTCCGCTGCCTCTCTCCCCTGCTCCTGCTAAATGACCAGGGCTTCTGAGAAAGCGGATGAGCAGACAGGAGGAGCAGGGGCAGGCAGACCGGGCTGGAAAGTGTGGCTGTGGCTCAAGGCGGTGCCACAGGCTGTGATTGACGCAAGACTCTTCCAATCAACATGTGAAATCGAGTTTCTCTCTTTAAAACAAAAATAATGTTCCTTCCCTGAACTTTCTCTACCCGAGGGCCCCAATCATCAGTGAAAATACAGGTAAGACAACCTCGTAAAATTCAGGACGGTTCATCAGTGAGCACCTTTTTCTGCTCATATAACGCTGACGAAGCCCAAGGACCTGTGAGTGCCCGGACTCTCCTCTCCTCTCCGCTTCTTCTGACTCACAGGCACCCTAGCAGAGAGACTGGTAGGGTCCATTCCTAAGGCACATGACCGATTGACCGGTGACCCCAAAAGCACGGAGCTCTCGGATGATGGATCAGTCACTTCTCGCCCCCAACCTCCCCATGGACAAAGGAGTCTCTGCAGGGACAACCTCTTCAGGCCTTGGTGTCTCGCTACAGCTCAACCCAAAGTAAGAGCCTATGTTTCAGTGGGGAAGCGTCTGTCCATAGATACTAAAGTAAATGCCATCCGCCTCATTTCTGCATCTTGATTTTAACTTTCTAACAGTGAGAAACACCTTTTGGATTTTTATCCAGCTCTTTTCATCTCCCCTGAAACAGTGCTCGCTCTTCAGGACTGACTGTGCCACCATCTCCCTCCCTCTACTTCAATCATCTAAGAAGGGAATCGCTTCTGTGACAATTTGTCTTCTAAACGTGTCCCATTAACCTACTTAAATGCCTACCTGTAGCAACACGGGAATTTTAGTAAAGGGAGGGCAGGATGCTCCGCTGTTATCATCTCTATTTTTCACAACATGGAATGTGCTACTACTATTACAAGGACTGTCCAGCAGCCACGCGGTGTAAGTCTCCTCCACAATCTGCTCATTACAAGATACGGGAGACGAAGCCCCGCTAACTCATACTTTCGTCTCTTTTAGCTGGTGTCTGGTTGACCAGGTTTCTTTTGAGGAAGCAGGCTCTTGTGCCTCCAGTCCATTTTACACTTAGCACCATGGCGCACAGGCTGTCATTTTAACAGGTATGCATGCCATAACACCCATGATTTGAGAATAGCTGTGTCTCTGCGAGTCTCTGTCCACTGATGCGTGTGACTTTCATATTGCATGCCTTTCCTATCTCTGAATAAGGAAAGTCTTCCTGTCTCTTTTTCCTTAGTCACTTATTAGCTCCATGACAGTTAAACCAACCTGCCAGGGACATCATGGAAACCAAGCCTCAGATCCTATTAAAACATGGCCAAGATGAGAAATATGGATGCACCCCATTAAAAAAGTGATGTTTCCTGAGTCAGTTAAGACAACCTCACTGATGACCCTGGATCATCTTTACTCTAATTAACCTTATATTTAGATGTGCTGCTTGATGATACTGTGTGTAAAAATTAAATACAGAACAAAAATTTAAAAGATGTGGATGAAATATATCAAAAATTTGTCCCATCCAGTGTGTTCACAAGATCAACTCTGCCATTTTCAAATGCAGAGCAGGCTCAGCCTGAGGAGGACAGGATTTAGATCCTTGTCTATTAAAATGTTATTGAAATGCAAACCCTTTGCCATCAAGAAACAACGTCATAATAGCTTAGGCACAAGAGCAACTTAGTGGAATTTGGGGCTGGGTCCTTCCACTGTAATGAAGCACAGGTTGAGACCCTTGCCTGACTCTGACTGTGTAGGAGATATTTTGTTGGGGATAGTTTGGTTACTTTCAAACTATTAATATAGACAATGATCTACTAAGAAGCACCTGAGATACAGCTACTGTGTATAGCGTAGACAATCATTTCCACATTCTCTTACATCCATGATGATGTGTCATGGAGTTTTAGCACATTAGGTCAATCAGCTTAGCACCCATAATATTCTGCAGCCAAGGGGACTGGAAGTACAGAAAGGTTAAGAGAGAGAGTTGGGAAGATTAGGGAAGAATAACTCACATGGATGGATGGATGGATAGATGGATGGATGTGTGTGTGTGTGTGTGTGTGTGTGTGTATGGGGAAAGGGAAGGGGAGGGAGGAGAGGAAGGAAGGAGAAATAAGTTAAAGCCATTTCTAAAAAAATCTAGCTCCCTTCTTTGATGGACAGATTGCAAAAGCATGCAAGTTTTCTTTGCATGTTTAGAGGCAGGTGTGATAAAGAAAAACTAATTGTCCTTTAAAAGTTTGCAAAGGCAAGAGAACAAAGATTCTGTTCTCCAAATAGTTTCCATAAACAGTATTAAATATAAAAAGAGTCCTTTGCTTCATACATTTTAATAAATCAAATTCTAGGGAGACAACATATTGCCATACATTGAAACTCGTGAGTTAGATATTCAAGAGAATAATTTCAAAAGCTATGACAAATCTTTAAAATGTCACAGTCCTTGAGCCAAGGCCACTTTACCTTGAAACTTTTCTTTGACGTGGGAATCCAACGAAGCTTATGTTTTTCTTGTTGAAATCTAAGGGAAAAGAAATGAAATAACATTAAAATAGTTACATAAAATGTTAAAAATCCAATGAGAAAAAACTCTCCAAACTCCCTTTGAACATATAAGAAAAAGAAAACCATGAATCAGACAAAAAATAGAAATACAAAAACGATGCCTTCTAAGAATCAAATTCCATGTAAATTTACATATGCAAGTTTTTTTTCTCTTCCAGAAAGTAGCCAACTTTACTCCATGGGTAAAATAATGATAACAACAATAATAACAATCATGCTTCTAACATAGTTCAATGTTATTTAAATTTGTCATGGCAACAAGAATAACTCAAAGCAATTAAATACTAAATAACACAGCTATATACTCAGGAATAGAGGAGAAATAAGCAATTTTGGTCATGGTAACTAGAAGAGTTTGGGATGCCTTTAAAGAATGGGGGTGGGTCTGAAGAGCAGAGGACAACTCAGCTGTGTCTTTTGCTTTCATTAAAATCTAAACAATAACAACCAATAAAAAAAACCCATTTATTAGTATTTTGAAGACAAGATATATATTATGTAAAGACAGCTGGTAACAATTCTATACAGGAAAAACACATCCTGAGTGAACAGGTTAATCAAAACCAGGCACAGACAAAATTTATAACCGGTCTAATGGCATGTAATCTGTTTTAAAGCCTTTGGCATAGAAACCATTTTTTCACTAAGAAAACCACAAATAGACACAGAAACTGCTTCCCCTAAGGAAGTACCTTTGGCTGTTTTATAGTTAGGGGCAGAAGCCCGAGGAAAAATAAGTACAAAATATCTCAGATGCTGACACTTCATTATCCGTCAAAATACATCCTCAGTCCTGAAATTTGGAAGTGTGGCCAACTAAAGAAATCAACAATAAAATAAAAGGTATCATGCCAGTGAAACATCTAAGCTTTTCTCCTAATTATACAAGTATCTTGTTATGTAATTAACGAAAGAGAAATCAATTCAAAAAGCATCAAGTACCGTAGAAGAAAATTCCCGAATCTGAGGTCTGAACTGTTCAAGTCACTTAACAGGGCATTTGAGCTAGAAACAGTTTTGATGTATAATGGCTGAGTTTCAAATATGATACTCACAATAACCTGAGCATTTCATTTTCGCTCAGTCAGTAAACCGAACATGCCATACCACTTCAGCAGTTAAATTGAAAGCATGTATTTTCCTCTGTGCTGGAAGAAAGCCACTAAAAAGACTATCTTGTTCCAAACTGTCTCACATGAAGAGTTAATAAAAAGACACTCACTCACCACTGCCTACTGAAAATCATTTAGTACGTATAGCATTTGATTTAGAAAAATACTTTAACCGAAGTGCAGCACATCTAGAATCTGATCCAAAATGTGGGCATTCCAATTGCATTTGCAATTTTTCCTACATAAAGGTTTTAGTGGTTTAGCAGTAACTTTAACTTATGGAGGGGAAAAAATTCACTTATCAGCAATCACAAGATAAGCTCATTTATAAACTTAATTAGATATTTAAAATGTCTTTTGAGAAACGTGTATAAGTAACTGGACACCGGAGAACACACAGGGTAAAACAGAGGACCCCCAGTATTCATTATGCCAGAAAATCCATACATAAGTGCATTTCATATTTCTCTTGCCTTACCTTGTTTCTCAGAGAATTTGAAAGCTCCCAAATAGCTGGAGAAGCCTGGGCTTCTGAACATGCTGGCACACAGAAGGCTCGGTAGCACAGCCTACTCTACAGCTAATTCTCAGCCAGCAGCGACCTTCGTCTGGTCTAAGCAAAACTGGGTTGAGATTTTTCACAGTGCAGGACTACAGTGACCAGGCACTTGTGTCTTTGAGCCTCTGGTACGTGAAAAGCAAGAGGCTGCTGGCTGGAAGAGCTCAGACCCCATAATCAGATTACGAACAGAAATTAAGCCTGGAGGCGCTGCAACAGACTGGAGCCCAGTGATGGGACGTGGGTGATGTAGATGACCAAGGCAAAGCCACGCGCATCCCAGGATTTGCTTCTGCTAAGCAGACAACGCTGCAACCTAACCATCATTGGAGAAGTCAAACACAACTTCCTCTCCCTACGAACACACACTCACAAAAGCAAAACCTACAGAGACTCTCGATGTATTGGGAAGAAGGGACGCTTGAGGATTTCCACGCTGCTCCAAGTCTGGCTTTGGCTAAGTTAAATTAAGTATTTCACCTAACAGAGAGCCAAAAGCCCATACTTAGGATTTATGAACAACATATGAGTGAAACTGTGGGAAAAGAAAGGGCAGATACTACTAGAGATTCAAAAATTTTAATTTGAGGCAGAAGCCATTAAGTTAAGCTTCGCCTATTAGACCGCCCCCTATTTAATTTTAACCACAGTATGTAGTTGGTGGGCCCAAGCAATGCTGAGGCAAATTTAAGAAAAATTCAGGATAATTACAGACTGATCGTTTGTACAGAGAAATGGGACGTTCAAGAGAACAAAAGGAAACTGTCTCATCTGCAAGCTAAGGAAATAGGGCTAGACGAATAACTTGCTCCTGGATAGACAATTGTTTGGTGATGGAGCTACAGGATGCTGGAGAGGTGGGATCAAGATTGTGACTCACCACACCCCCACCTGGGAGCAGGGACTCTGAGTTTGTCTTTGTATCTTTAGTTCTGGACACTGTACCTGGTGCACAGTATGTCTGCAGGAAATGTTTGCTGAATGACCACAGGAAATCACGAGATAATCTCTTCTAAAAGCTAGAGATTCTCCTTCTAAAATGAGTGTGTGGAGTTAGTATCCTGTGATCAAACCAGGTGGACTTAGACTAAATTTGTAAAATACAAACACACAGTGAAAATGAAGAATTATATGCTGAATTAATAAAGGCACATAAGGCCAGGCGCAGTGGCTCATGCCTGTAATCCCAGCACTTTGAGGCCAAGGTAGACAGATCACGAGGTCAAGAGATTGAAACCATCCTGACCAACATGGTGAAATCCCATCTCTACGAAAAAATACAAAAATTAGCTGGGCATGGTGGCGAACACCTGTAGTCTCAGCTACTCGTGAGGCTGAGGCAGAAGAATTGCTTGAACCTGGGAATCGGAGGTTGCAGTGAGGCAAGATCATGCCACTGCACTCCAGCCTGGCTCCTGGCGACAGAGCAAGATTCTGTCTCAAAAAATAAAAAATAAAAATAAAATAAAGGCACATAAATATAAGGTACATCAACCCTGGGTACTAGAGGGATCAGTGATAGCATTTAGCATTTTTCTCTATAAACTCCTCATTATGTTATAGTCAAAAAGTCAGGAAGAACTATGGCAAATAGGATAGTTAACAAAAACTCGGCAAGGAACGTCAGTGCTGTGGATAACTAAGATAGAAACCTGATGGTGAGGTCACAGATAATTAGCAACAAAAAGAAAAAAGGGAGTACTGGGAGGAGAAGAGGAAGGGGAGGGAGTAGTAGAAGCAACTGATTCTGGAAATAAAGAGGTAGGACGAACCAGGAATGGTGGCTGATGCTTGGCTGAGGCCAAGAGGGAGGATCACCTGAGTCCAGGAGTCCAAGACTGGCCTGGGCAACCTGGTGAGGGCCTGTCTCTATAAAAAATAAAAAATAAGCTGGGTGTGGTGGTACATGCCTACAGTCCCAGTTACTTGGGAGGCCGAGGCATGAGGATCGCTTGAGCCCAGGAGGTCGAGGCTGCAGTGAGACATGATCAAACCACTGCACTCCAGCCTGGGCAGCAACAGAGTGAGATCCTACATTAAAAAAACTAACAAACAAACAAACAAAAAACAACAGAAGAGAGAGATAGGATGAAATAATACACATGTTGACATGTTGATAAATAATCCTTTATAAAGTACTTAACAGTTTGTTAGCCAGGCACGGTGGCTCATGCCTGTAATCCCAGCACTTTGGGAGGCCAAAGTAGGCAGATCATGAGGTCAGGAGTTTGAGACCAGCCTGGTCAATATGGTGAAACGCCATCTCTACCAAAAATATCAAAATTAGCTGGGCATGGTGGCATGTGCCTGTAGTCCCAGCTACTCAAGAGGCTGAGGCAGAAGAATCGTTTGAACCCAGGAGACGGAAGTTACAGTGAGCCAAGATCGCACCACTGCACTCCAGCCTGGGCGACAGAGCAAGACTCCATCTCAAAAAAAAAAAAAAAAAAGAACGTAACAGTTTATGGAACAAGCATCACTGCTCATCACCCTTTTTGTGTTTGAAAACTACTTTTCCTATAGAATACTCAATTACAGTTTTCCTAAAAGAATCTAAAAGCTTACTTTGAATGATTATTAGGAAATAAGTCTAACCTAATTTTTTTTCAAATTTTCCTGTCATTTGCTTTTCCTTTTCTTCTTTTTTATTCCAACATTTATTTTAGATTTAGGGGTATCTGTGCCGGTTCTTGACATGGGTACATTGCGTGATGCTGAGGTTTGGGGTACAATGGATCCCATCACCCCCGTACTGAGCATAGTACCCAATCATTTTTCTTCTTTTTTATTCCAACATTTATTTTAGATTTGGGGGTATCTGTGCAGGTTTGTGACATGGGTACATTGCATGATGCTGAGGTTTGGGGTACAATGGACCCTGTCACCCCCGTACTGGGCATAGTACCCAATCATTTTTCTTCTTTTTTATTCCAACATTTATTTTAGATTTAGGGGTATCTGTGCCGGTTTGTGACATGGGTACATTGCGTGATGCTGAGGTTTGGGGTACAATGGATCCCATCACCCCCGTACTGAGCATAGTACCCAATCATTTTTCTTCTTTTTTATTCCAACATTTATTTTAGATTTGGGGGTATCTGTGCAGGTTTGTGACATGGGTACATTGCGTGATGCTGAGGTTTGGGGTACAATGGACCCCGTCACCCCCGTACTGAGCATAGTACCCAATCATTTTTCTTCTTTTTTATTCCAACATTTATTTTAGATTTGGGGGTATCTGTGCAGGTTTGTGACATGGGTACATTGCGTGATGCTGAGGTTTGGGGTACAATGGATCCCATCACCCCCGTACTGAGCATAGTACCCAATCATTAGTTTTTCAGTCCTTGCCCCCTTATTTTAGATTTTGAAAATGAAATTTCAGTACAGGATTTTTTTAAAATGTTGCATATTTTCTTTAAGTTGGCAATGGAGTCTTACCACTTTGCCTCACCTATTGATTATAATTAAAGCAAACATTTAAATATGACATAATTGCTGAAAGGAAAAAGCACAACATTCTTTGTAAAATTATAGATATAATATTTAATCTATTATTTAAGCATCCTATCCATATGAAACCAAATAAGCCTGTGAAGAAAAATCTATATTTTATATTGATAGAAAATATCTGTAAAAATGTTTTATTTACTCTCCAATAATTATAATTGCTATTATTTTTAATTTTTCCACTTGACATTCAGAAATTATTATTAAATTATCATTATTGTTGTAGGCTAGCTCATTGACACAGGGGAGCTACAAAATACCCAAACATTGCCTCACATCATTCTGTAGGTTAACATATTTATTTGCAGAGGAATTCTAAGTTGTGATTGTGACCTTTTTTTTGAGACAGTCTTGCTCTGTCGTCCAGGCTGGAGTGCAATGGCACGTCTCGGCTTACTGCAATCTCCGCCTGCCAGGTTCAAGCAATTCTCCTACCTCAGCCTCCGAGTAGCTGGGATTACAGTGCCCGCCACCACAACTGGTTATTTTTTGTATTTTTAGTAGAGATGGGATTTCACCATGTTGGCCAGGCTGGTCTCAAACTCCTGACCTCTGGTGATCCGCCCACCTTGGCCTCCCAAAGTGCTAGGATTACAGGTGTGAGCCACCACACCTGGCCTGTGACTTTCTTAAATTTCAGGGAGAAGACATTTTAACTGAGTGCTGATGGTCGTGTATTCCCTCTTCAATAGCATCACATAGCCACCAGCTCAGCATGAACGCACAAAGTTCCCTGCTGCTGTGTCCACTGAGAAGCACTCATCTTAGGAGCAATGCTTTGTGGAAGTACAATATTTTACTGGGTATTTTTAAGGTTTCAACCTTTAAATTAAAGAGAAGTAAAAGCAAATATTTAAGTTGCCTTTAGATGGGCATGCAAACATGCTCTAGGAATAGGGGCATAACCGTGTGACTGGGAGAGGCTGAGGGAGGTCACTGTCATAGCAGGTCAAGGAACATGTCACGTCATGGTGCACATCACGTTGGGCGATGGTGCATGTCATGCTATGTCGTGGTGCATGGGTGGTGGCTGGAGGGGGCCTGAAGGATCTATGAGTGAGCCATTGCAATGCTGACACCCCACTGTGGCATCACTGGATCAAGTGAATCAGGCCCAGTACATCCAGAACCTTGGACCCTGGGAAGACTGGAGCCAAAGAGGTCTTTCTGATTACCCAGTCTTCATTTAGTGAAATGGTAGATGACTCCTATAGAATACTCAAGGTCACATAGCTTGTGGCATGGAAGTGCCAGGCTGAAAATCCACATCCTTTGACTCTCCCCAGGACAATTCCCACAGTCCTGATCAGCCTGAACACAAAAGAACAGGCACCATTGTTGTAAACTTGTCCTGCATTGGGGTCATAGAGATTCCCAGCCCTGTAGCCCACGTGGATGTCGCTGGCAATGGGGCCAGCCTGACCCCAGAAGGAGACGTCAGGCCAGCTGCAGTTGTCTTTCATAAACCATGTACGATTTCTAACCATATACTACTTCTAGGGTAAGTCACTCCTATCCTAGACTTATGCTTTCTAAGTCTAGTTTTGATCCCATAGACATTGCTCAAAACCAGGGCTGCCCCCAGATATGAGTAACTAGGGCATAGCTATGGTCATAAGGCTCAGAGAGAAGTCAGTGTCCCTGGTGGGGTGTGGGTGCTGTGAATAAAAGGAAGTAATTGATTATTATTTTCCCTTTTCTTCCTAATTCTCCCACTTGGTTGGAGAGGAATTAGATGTGGATGTGGCTACTTTGAAGTGTGTAGGAAGCAATGACTCATTAACTTTATTTCTAGAAATCATACGAGGAAATTACTATGAATGGACTCAAGGATGTCTAGCATTTCTATACTGATACCACCCAACTGTCTGGCATCGCATATGTGGCATGCAGTCCACTTTACCACCAGTGTTTAAGGAACCATCTCTAGTAAGCATATTTAATCTAAGTGTGCGTATGCATATGAGTGCCATGGGCTGGGTCAGTGATAAGTTGTTATCGTGAAGAGAAATGATGACGCAAAAATTAAGTTCAGTTGGTTACGCTGAGGTCCCAGCCTAGGTAACAATTCTAAGACAAGAAGTTTGGATTTCTTAGTTTCTTTCCATGGGGATTTTATTTCGGGATTCTGCCAATGAAATATTTCTGTGAAACTTGCTTTGCACTCTTCTATCTGTGTGCTTCTAAGTAAATGATAAATTCCGATTCTCTAAGTGTTTTTTAAGTTTCCTATAATTCCCAATTTTCTTGGATATTTGGCACTAAGACCTTTGCTCTTTTTCTCTCACTGGATATTTAGTAAGTCCTACTGGCACTATTCTATTGAGGTGAAGTGAGAGGTTGCCTTTGCTGACTGAAAAATTCCAAATAGGTAATTGAACTAGTGAAGACTAACCTCTGTAATGATTAGAATTGTTCATTCAGCCAACAGGAATATCATGACTGAGTTTTCTTCTCAATAACTGACTGACACACATGATGTGATTCTCATGAGAAAATCCTTTTTTTTTTTTTTTTTGAGATGGAATCTTGCTCTGTCGCCCAGGCTGGAGTGCAGTGGTGTGATCTTGGCTCACTGCAACCTACGCTTCCTGGGTTGGAGCGATTCTTCTGCCTCAGCCTCCTGAGTAGCTGGGACTACAGGTGCCCACCATCACACCCAGCTAATTTTTTGTAATTTTAGTAGAAATGGGGTTTCACCGTATTAGCCAGGATGGTCTCTACCTCCTGACCTCTTGATCCGCCCACCTTGGCCTCCCAAAGTGCAGGGATTACAGGTGTGAGCCACCATGCCTGGCCGAAAATCCTTACTTTTTACCTAGGATTGATTTTTTTGACCATTGAGAAATATGACACATTGGAATTTTGCTCACTGCACTATAGTCATTTTGGACTAAATAGACGGACAAAATTTCCCACAATATTAGTAAGTATGCTAACAGTGCTAGGACCTGTTTTGATCACTGATGTATCTTTATGACTGAAGTACTCCTGCAAGGGGTAAAAATGTGAGTTTCAATAGTATGCGTTTTCCCATGAAACTTGAAATTGGATAAATTGCTAAGCAATCTGGTATCTGGCTTCCCTCTCCCGAGTACCTTTGGCTTCATTTTTGTTAAGATGAAAGTGTGTGCTGTGAACAAGGTCAATGGTAAATAGACCTAATGGCCCCTTAGATGAATGACAATCAGGGCAATTCCTTCAGCCAACATGACTACCATGGTATATTCTTCTTCTCAATGAGTGACTATCATACTTGATGGGATCTACAAGAAGGAAACTTTATTTTTCACTAAAATTGCATTAATATAATGTTGACAAGTTTTGTGATTATTGATACCACCTCTATGATGTGATATTCATTTGGTCTAAATAGAGAAGTTAACATGCTAACTTCTAATTTATATATGTCAGGTTGCTATGTTTTTACAATGTTTGTAGTTTATTGATGATGACTCACAACATAAAGACTATGGCATTATAGCTACATGTTCTAATTCTGATACATACATATCTCATCATTTATTATATTAAGTACAATTATGAGTAGTATATCTTTTTCTGCCACCCAGGCAGAAGTGCAGTGGTGTGACCATAGCTCACTGTATCCTTGAACTCCTGGGCTCAAGCAATTCTCCCCCCTCATCCTCCTGAGTCTCCAGAACTATAGGCATGTGCCAACACGCCTGGTTAATTTTTGCATTTTTTGGTAGAGATTGGGTCTTACTATGTTTCCCAGGCTGATCTCTAACTCCTGACCTCAAGTGGTCCTCCTGCCTTGGCTTCACAAAATGCTGGGATTACAGACATGAGCCACTGCTCCTGATAGTAGCATTTCTTTTTACAATGCAAATGATTTTTTATTTCAATAATTTTTGGGGTACAGGTGGCTTTGGATTAAATGGATGTTATTTAGTGGTGATTTCTGAGATTTTAGTGTACCCTTACCTGAGCAGTGTACACTGTACCTAATATGTAGTCCTTTATCCCTCACCCCCTCCCAATCTTCCCCTTAGAGTCCCCAAAGTCCATTATATCACGCTTATGCCTTTGCATCCTCATAGCTTAGCTCCCACTCATAAGTGAAAACATATGACATTTGGTTTTCCATTCCTGAGTTACTTCACTTAGAATAATGTCTCCAGCTCCATCCAAGTTCTTACAACAGACATTAGTTTATTCTTTTTTATGGCTGAGTAGTATTCCACAGTGTATATCTACCACATTTTCTTTATCCACTCGTTGGTCTATGGGCACTGAGGTTGGTTCCATATCTTTGCAACTGTGAATTGTGCCGCTATACATACGTGGGTGCATGTGTCTTTCTGATATAATGATTTCTTTTCCTTTGGGTAGATACCCAGTAGTGGGATTGCTGGATTAAATGGTAGTTTTACTTTTGGTTCCTTAAGGAGTGCCAATAACCGTGCACCTGCAATCCCAGCTACTCAGGAGGCTGAGGCAGGAGAATCACTTGAACCCAGGAGGCAGAGGTTGCAGTGAGCTGAGATTGTGCCACTACACTCCAGCCTGGGCTACAGAGCGAGACTCCATCTCAAAACCAAATCAAAACAAAAGGAATGCCAATAACATTTATTCACACCAACAATAAACTATATAAAAAATAAATTAAGAAATCAATCCCATTCATAATTGTATCAAAAAATAAAATGGTTGTAAATTTAACCAAGAAGATGAAAGATCTGTATACTGAAAACTATAAAATGTTGATGACAGAAATTATAGATGATGTAAATAAACGGGTCTATGAATTGGAATAACTAATATTATTAAAACTAATGAACCCATTTATTTGTGTACACATTTATAAATGTATAAAATGGGAATCAGTCTGCCTGGTGTACATAGTGCATACAGAAAACTGGGTAAATAAATCACACAAGCAAACCAGGGGTGAAACTCCATTACTGATTTGAAAAATTTTTGATGTTTATATCAGAGATACACATACACCCAATTCGAATGACAGGAAATAGAGCAAGACATTAATTCTCTCACAACTCAGAGATAACTCTATTCATGTCTTTCCTTCTCTGTTTTCCAAAGAATCCACCATATGCATGATTTGCTTCTGACATTAGCAAAAGAATTAAATACAAATGAGGATGAAGGCAATAAGACCTCTTAAATCCCCAAAGCTTAGATGTAGACTAAAAATCCAGGAGAAAATCCTGGCATGAACGATTGGGGCCCGTGGACCAATGGCAGAAAACCAGCCTGCTCCAATCTCCTAGCGTAGGCATTTTCTTGGCTCTAAACTGAGGCATTGACCTGGACAGTCACCAAGATCCTTGATAACAGGCGGCACCAGTGTTTCTTAACCTCGACACCAGCTGCACACAGAAGAACCTCGCCCTGCCTATCAACACTGAATTTACCTGTTACAACCCCTTCATAAATTTTCTTTATTATCTATCAAACCTTTCCTGCTCAACAGCCTTTACTGTCTCCTAGCTAAAGGATTATAAAAACTGGAGAGACAGCACGTGATGCACACTTCTGGGAATATTTCTAGCACAGACAGAGCCTGGCTCAGAACAAGCGAATTATCAATACTGGTTGAATGGATCAATGAATCAAACAAGGAGGTGAGCAATGAGATCACTTCTATCCTGAAATCGTCTCATGCTCAGCCAACCTCATTACTTGAATAGTTTGCGGAGACGAAAAGTATTATTTCTCTTTCCTCAGCTTGAGACTCTTGCTTAAAGTCTTCTTGTCTTTCCTAAAATATGAAGCCATGATGTGAAACAGAAATATCTGCATGCAGGAAGAATCAGGAGGAATATGGTAAAGATTCGCTAGGGAAACTGGAAATGTCTTATGATTCTCTATTTCATCTATTTCTTTAGTATTTGTATTCCTAGTATTCTTCCGAACAATGTGTTCATCTGAGTTCCGGGCATCTAACAGGATTTCTGAGCTAGGCAAAGGTAAAAACTGGGACAATGGTTCCTGCAGTCCAACTACTGATGATGTCTCAGTATGAGTTCAGGTGAGAAGTGTCATTTCCCAAATTGACAAGGTCAAAAGAGAAGGCATCAGATGACAGTCACAGTATTAAACCTTCAGGGACTGTGTAGCGCAGGTCACAGCGGCAGTTCAGACTACAGGGAGGCTATTTGGAGAGCCAGACCCTGTCACTTGTTCTTGCTGATGACATGCAAGCCCCCGTGCAATGCTGTCCTTTGGGGCAACTGCCCTTTGGGGGCCATCACCTGGGGGAGAAAATGAGGACAAAACCAAGGAAAGGGAAGTAGCCGGCCCCTCCACTGCAGCCAGACACTCCCCACCACGGCTGGGGCACTGCTGGAGAGAACACGACGGCGCCTGTGACCTCGCCTGACTCATGGCTGTGGGGGTGGATGCAAGGCTGAGGGGCTCAGAGCATTTAATTCCTTTAGTCTTATCAGTGCCTGCTGGGGAGATCCTATGACAATCCTCATATGCAGATGAGAAAACCAGGATAGTGTGTGACCTAGAATAGATCCATCAAGCCTAGAACAACAACTTAAAATATATCGCTGAAGGCAAAACAGGGCCTGGCAGTGGCTTATGCCTGGAATCTCGGCACTTTGAGAGGCCAAGTCAGGAGGATCGCCTGAAGCCAGGAGTTGAGAGCAGCCTGGGCAACAAAGTGAGATTCCGTCTCTACAAAAATTTTTTTAAAAAATTTATCTGGGCATGGTGGCACATGCCTGTAATCCCTACTTGTAATCAGCTACTTGTAAGGCTGAGGCGGGAGGATCACTTGAGCCCTGGAGGCCGAGGCTGAAGTGAGCTAGGCTCACGCTACTGCACCCATTCAGCTTGGGCAACAGATTAAGACCCTGTCTCTAAAAAAATTTCTAAATAAAGGCAAAACAGTCATTCCCTGGCTAGGCACAATAAAATCCAAGAAAATCAAAGAGGGAAATAGGATGGTGAGGCCAGGATAAAATGAGAGACTGCATATGGAAGCACTCCGAAAATGGACCGCATTATTTAATCCATGCAAGGAACTCTGTATCAAAAAGAGATTTGGGTGCACTACACGCTCCTGCAGAGGTCTGTACGATGTCACCTCGTCACCCTGTCGTGCTCACTGAACATCAATGAAAGCACTCCCAGTCTACAGAACAATGAGCTGGAATGAATGAACTAATTAATGCATGTATGTATGTATGTATGTATGTATTTGCGACAGGGTCTGGTTCTGTTGCCTAGGCTAGAGTGCAGTGGCACAAATGGCTCACTGCAGCCTCAACTCCTGGGCTCAAGCCATCCTCCTACCCTCTCGAGTAGCTGGGACCACACCTGGCTTATTTTTTAAAATTTGTAGACACAGGATCTTGCCACGTTGCCCAGGCTGGTCTCAAACTCCTAGCCTCAAGTGACTCTTCCACCTTGGCCTCTCAAAGTGCTGAGATTACAGGCATGAGCCACTGAGCCAACCATAAGCTGGAATTTAAATGGACAGTATGGGGGAGTGTTATATTATGACTAACAGTTGTCTAAATACATACTGATTTGAGTTATCAATACATTTCCAAAATCGAGAAGTGCTCTGGAAATTTTAATGAAATCTACTATAAGCTACTAATGACGATGGCTGGACTGAAATTCCAAAGTGAAGGATATATTTTTATAGGCTAATGAAGGAGCACTTTGTATGCTAGCAATAGCCATAAATGGTATTCTCATTTTCTTCGGTGGATTTTCTTTATGTGTGCAGATTCTTAATCTAAGGCAGAGCTGCCTGACCTGAGGCACTCCCCCGGGAAAGTCCACTGAGGCCCTTTCATTTCCCTTTGATCACATCTCACTGGTCGGTCAGACTTTCCAGATTCCTCATTTTAGTCTAACTCTCCTCCTGCGCGCACTGCGAAAGGCTCTGTGAATTTTGGTTAGTGGCAATATCTTGGACAAGACTGCAAATAAAATGTTGTGTTACGTCACCGCATAAGGTAATTTAAAACAGACTACGTAGGTAGGATGAAAAGGTAAAAGTACATCCAATAAGAAATATTACAAGTCACAGCTATTTTTTTCGTTATCAGATGTGTTGAAAGAAAACTGTGCCAGCCTTTCTAAACTTAAGAATTCTTTTTTAAAGAAAAGGCTTATTACAATCACCTAAAAGACTTATCCTTAAAGTTAATGTTCCAAGGAGTAACGTTACCATTTGAAATGAAATTATCTCCATTTTAGTTTCTGGTTCATTCTGAATCTATAGCTAATGATTCTTGGGAAGAAAAGTCCAGATGCCTCAGAGGAAGAGAGAATGGTCAGCTGGTTGTCAGAAAAGAAAGACATAGGTCAGTTCTATGTTTAAATTACACACTGAAATATACATACAATGGAATATTATTCAGCCTTA
This sequence comes from Aotus nancymaae, assembly GCF_030222135.1. NCBI lineage: Eukaryota > Metazoa > Chordata > Mammalia > Primates > Aotidae > Aotus > Aotus nancymaae. Next base: position 6,017,934 of record NW_026988492.1, on the reverse strand, counting down.
AAAGGAAGGAAATTCTAATGCTTGCTACAATGTAGATGAACCTTGAAGATATTATGCTAAGTGAAATCAGCCAGTCACCAAAGGACAAATACTGTACAATCTTACTTATATGAGGTTTCTAGAACAGTCACACTCAGAGACAGAGAGTAGAAAGCTGGTTATCAGGGGCTGGGCAGAGGGAAAATTGGGGAGTTGCTGAAGAGGTACAGAGTTTCAGTTTGGAAAGATGAGAAAGTTCTGGAGAGGGATGGTGGTGATGGGCGCACACACTATGAGTGAATGCACCTGCATGCCCCTAACTGTTCACTTAAACATGGCTGAAATGGTAAATGTCATGCTATGTAGATTTCAGCACAATATACAATAAAATGTCCACTCAAGGCAAATCACATAAAATGCAGGCACATGCTGAGCACCCGGAGAACAGCTCTTGTGAAGGGCACATGGCCGCCCACCACTCGAGGGAGGCCAGGAGATGCCAAGGACGATTCTGACCTGTTCAAAGCCTCAACCCACAGCAGGCTCTTAAACAATGATGTGACAAATAAACGTAAACCCAGCTGTTTCCGGGAATGGTGGCTCACACCTGTAATCCCAGCACTTTGAGAGGCTGAGGAAGGAGGACTGATAAGAGGAGTCAGAGACCTGCCTGGGCAACATAGCAAGACCCTGTCTCTACAAAAAAAAAATTAAAAATTAGCCAGGCATGATGGTGTAGTCCCAGCTACTCAGAAGGTTGAGAGGGCAGGATTACTTGAGCCCCAAAATTTGAGGCTGCAGTGAGCTTTGATCATGCTACTGCACTCCAGCCTGGGTGACAGAGTGAGACCCTGTCTCTAAAAATAATAATAATAGTAAACCTAGGTGTTCACTGTATGAAGTCTGCAGCTGCATCCTGGGACATCATAAGGGGCAGTGTGCCACACCTTTAGAGCCACAGGGTCCACGCCTCTCCTTTCACTGAGAAGAAGACCTCAGGCAGAGGGAAGGGGCTGACTTGATCACAATCATCCAGGGAGGGCAGAGGAGGCTCTGCCAATCCAGTCATTCAACACTCACTACTTGATGGTTTTCACATGAACTGAAAGCAACGAAACACTGACTCATCAGAGATGAGAATTCCTTATGAGTCTAAAAGTCCAGATGGCAGACAAGTACTACATAAAATGCCTGTGATACCTGATGGATCATAGCTGTTCTAGAGCTATACTTGAACGATTTGAAGGAAAGAGTTTCAAATCAAGTAATTTCTGGCTCTCCTTGTTCTCAGAAGGGGACCTTAATAAAATATCAACAATGACAAACTCGGCAACAATAATCAGTATGAAAATGCAAGAAAAGCTCATCAACTCACCCTCCCCAATGTCACCCTTGTTTTCCATGGGTTATTTTTTATTTTTTGAGACGGTCTGGCTCTGTTGCCCAAGCTGCAGTGCAGTGACACAATCACAGCTCAGTGCAGCCTTGACCTCCTGGGCTCAAGCCAATTCCTCCCACCTCTGCCTCCTGAGTACAAAGGGACTGCAGGTACCTGGGACTGCAAGTGCACACCACCATGCCCAGCTAATTTTCTCTCTTTTTTTTTTTTTTTTTTTTTTTTTAAGACAGGGTCTCCTTCTGTTGCCCAGGCTGGAGTGCAGTGGCATGACCACAACACATTGCAGTGTTGATCTCCCAAGCTCAAGTGACCCTCCCACCTCAGCTGGGACCACAGGCATGGGCTACCACACCTGGCTAATTTTTGTATTTTTTTGTAGAGACAGAGTTTTGCCATGTTGGCCAGGCTGGTCTCAAATTTCTGAGCTCAAGTGATCTGCCTGGCTTGGCCTCCCAAAGTGCAGATTACAGGAGTGTGTCACCATGCCCAGCCTATTCTTTATAGAGACAGGAGCCTCACTATGTTGCCCAGGCTAGCCTTGAACTCTTGGCCTTAAGGAATCCTTCCACCTCATTCTCACAAAGTGCTGGGATGGCAGGCACGAGCCACCATGCCCAGCCAAAAGCGTTCGTTTCTTTAACAGGAGGAGAAAAGTGAATCTGTGCTTTCCCTGAACCACAAGCCACAGATATAAGCAATGAAGTGAAGATGACGAGGATATCGCTCCATGTTCAAGAGGGACACTAGCAGAGCAGAGCCAGCAGTACCTCAGACATCGTCTCCCAACTGTGCTAAAAATACACACACGCACGCACACACATGCATGTGCACACACTCATACACACAAACATACACATACACATGCGCTCCGAGTCTGACTCCAGCAGTAGGAGCTGTCCCTGTTCTCATGCAGCAGCTTATGAGCCCTGCCGCCCCAAGATCTCTGGAGGGAGAGGAGAGCTGGAGCCCGCGTCCAGAGCAGTCAGGCAGTCAGCGCGAGCCGCGGTTTGCGTCTGTCTTCCCGACAGGCTGCCCACGCCTCAGCTCGATGAATGAGAAGCCGCTTAGACAGGGGATGTGAGGCTGAGCGCTGTGAGCCTGGTCACTGCCGCATCCGGAGCGCAGGCTCCTCCAGGTGTTCACTTGCCTCACGTGCAGCTTTGGTCCCTGAGCCATAATCCATAAAGCCTGAGGCATCGCAACGAACATTTCAGTGCAGGAAAATGCCTTCTTCACTAACGTTCAGCGATTGCAGCAAGTTTGGAAGAAGCTCAAAAGAGAAAAGATGGATTCAGCCTTACAGGTTCCATCAGGGGAACGGTCCTGTGGGTGCTCGGCTGTGGCTATGAACCACATACACTCATGAAACAGCTTTACCGAGAACACAAGGGAGAGGGGAGGCCGGTTCATGCAATTTCACGAGAGAAATGTACGATGGGCGGTAACAGTGCATTCAGCCTACTCTACATTTTTATTTCATTTTTAATTGACAAATAATAAATGTACGTATTTATGGGGTACACATTGACGTTTGGATACATTTAATGTATAGTGATGACAGATTCACCAGTGATCACCCACTAAGCCCTGGATAAGTGAGCGATACCATCCTGTCCTTGGGGAAGTCACCTCCCCAGTGCAAGTGACCTACCCACTTAGCCCACCTGTGGCAGCCCTGGAACACAGGTCCCCTGGCTCCTAAAACTCTGCTGTACCACCTTATTGACCGGTGATATTTTCTTCCTGCTACACACACGACCTCACCATTCAACAAAGCTTACTACAAAACACAAACATGATTCTGAGCGTCCAAAAAACATCTTGGAGTAAGAGGAAAACATTCAACATTTCCTGATATGGAATACTATGCAGCCATAAAAAAGAATGAGCTCATGTCCCCTGCAGGGGCATGGATAAAGCAGGAGGCCATTATCCTTAACAAACTAACGCAGGAACAGAAAACCAAATACCGCACGTTCTCACTTGTAAGTGGGAGCTAAATGATGAGAACACATGGACACATAGAGGGGAACAACACACACGGGGGCCTTTCGGAGGGTGGAGGGTGGGAGGAGGGAGAGGATCATGAAGAATAATGAATGGGGACTGGGCTTAATGCCTGGGTGATGAAGTAAGCTGTACAACAAACCTCATAACACGTTTACCTATATAACGAATCTGCACATGTACTCCTGAACTTCAAAGTTAAAAAAAAATTCCTGCTAAAGTCCATAATCTGTAGAATAAGCCTGGATACAGGACTGAACAGCACAAGCTACGCGTAAAGAAAGCCCCCTACCATTCTGTCCTTCGGGCAGTCACCTCCCCTACAAACGCCTGTTTCCTAACCATCCCATCAAGTGCATCTGTCAAGGAGAGAGTGTATTCCTGTCATCACGGAGCACTGTCATTAATAGAACAGTACTAGGCCACGTCTCCAGGGCTCGGGTTCTCCGGCTTCGTACAGGACACAAGCTCACTGCCACCGCCTCTGCCAGCCAGTCCCCAGCTGCCAGCCTCCGCAGTCTGCCTAATAAGGCAATCTGCAGGTTGACTGGTGGCTCACAGGCCACTACTGCAAATTGCACACTCCAGGCTTGAAGCAAAGGGAAAGGCTACCTTTTGGCAGACAAAGGGTTACTCTGTGCCAAAAAAACGCCTCCAAGGCGGCGCTGTGACTCCCTTTACATAATAATAGAAACTTGTCTCTGCAGCTGGCCAGACTCCAGCCATAGGGTCCAGCTTCCAGAGCTGAAGAAAGCTGAACTTCAGCAGGGGCCTGGAGCTTGCTCGGCCTGTACACGGAAACTCCTCCTCTTTGCCTTGTCCCAACCTCACCAGAGGACTCCCAGAAAGTCCATCTTTGCAGGAACTGATTTGGCACGTATATGACTCTCTGAGGCTCCCTGACTTCAAATAGCAACCTGCAAATAGACTGCATACCCTGGATGCTTAAGAAGGAGGCACAGGTCAGGGGAACAATTCTCAGCATTCCAGAAAATAATTACACACCAGTGAAAAGCGGACGTCTGTATTTCCAACTAAGGAGGCAGAGTTGTCGGTCAAGCCACGCCTGATGACCAGCATTCACTATTGTTAACTCTAAGAAGGTCTGGGCTCAGAGACGCTCCCCCCACCCCTACGCCCCGCACCGGCCCCTGCACTGTGCTGTGCATAGGAGGAAGAGAACAGATCTCCGGTGATTAATTACAGCACCTTCATCATCGTGCACATTTCCTTCAGCTTTTAGCCACGCGGCCCCTTTGTCATTCAGAAGGCATTCCAGCCACTAGCTCACCAGAATTTCCTAAGTCTCAGTGGAGTTTTGAATACTACCAGCATTTCAAGTGTCGACAGTGGACCGGAACTGCTAAACCACAGCAAAATTAGAAGGGGTCAGGGAGCATGAGCCAGCACTACCGTACAGGAGAACAGTCACCAAACCACTAGTGTAGCGTCCCGTGCAGGGGCAAATCCAGCACAACTGAAACGCGTGCCAGCGGCAAACAGATGCATCTGACGCTTCATCACTTCACTCTGCCCTTTGTGACAGTGTCCAGTGTGGACTCGTCACGTTAAGACAGTTCCTGTGCAATTTCTCGGACATCCAGCAGTTAACATACAGTACCCGTTCTCTGCTTCTCTCGGGAATGGAGTTTGGGATGTCTGAAACAAGACTTATGAAAAATGGTTGCCTATTAAGAGCCATTGTGTTGGGGGTGTAAATAGCAGATTGATTTTTAGTTTACACTAATCCAGCATTTACCAAATCAAAATAGTGCCTAGAGAATTCCCTAATAGAGTGTGAAAGGAAAACAGAATCTTGAGACCCCCAAACTCACGATGCCTAAGGGAAAGTGAAGCTTAGGAACTGAGTCACACAAAAACTGCTTTCCTTTTGTTCCCAAAGCTGTGACCTCACAGGCTTACAGTACCTTATTTAAAATGTAGATCTACTGTGCAAGAGAAAAATGTGTAATTGACTTTCCGGTCCTTTGTTTTCATGTGTACAATGTACATTCACGACTGTTCATCAGAGCCTCCCAAGAACGTGACCACTTGCCTCACTGCCTACCTCCCCCATCCCCCTTTTTTCCTTGTCCTTTAAATTCTGAAGTCCTCAAACCCTGTTTGGAAGAAGCACAGGACATAGATCCCGCTGGGACTTGGGTCTCTTTTTCCCCAGATGAATCCTCAATGTTGGCAAAATAAACCTTTAAGTCAATTGAGGTGCCTCCGTCACTTTTTGGTTCACAAGAGGTTAACAGAAATTCCTGTCTAGATATTCAAGGCAAAGGGAAAAATAACAAGGATGTGAGACACTCCACGCCAAAAGCCTGTCCTCCAGCTCTGTGGAAAGCCGCATCGGGAAGCAGAGTTTTAAAAAGTAACCTCAACCCCAAGCCGCCCTATCACATGGTGGCCTGCACAGCCTGGGTACTGAAGCACTCAGCTGGCACTCACCTTTGTCTCCTCTAACGTGGGTAAAGTAGGAGAGGATCCACAGCTGGCCAACAGTGCGGCTGGAATCTGGAGGGGAGGAGAGCGGCTCTGGGCCCACCGTGACCCCCAGAAACTATGGGGACTTCCCCAGTCCCCTTGCATGTCCCCTGCAGCATGCAGCCATGGAACTGGTGGGCATTTGTTTATTTTAGTGACAAGCAGCTGATTTCCTACTGTTTAAGGCCAAGGGAGATGGCACTGACGCACCCCTGTATTCCCCTTTCCTCTTCAGCTGCCGGCTTTTGGGGCTGTTTGATTCCCAATTGGAACTTCCACAGAGACCAGGCAAGAAAAGAAGGTGAGACAATTTGGCTGCTGATACCGACTCTTGCAGCAAGTTTGTCAATCAAGACTCCTGGAAGAGGGGTCTGGAGTTGCCTAGAAACCTGGATCTACCTGGATGTTCTTTCACAGCCAAACCTCAAGACCTCAGGAACTGCAAACTGAAGATAGTAATAAAAGAATACATTAACTTCCCACATAATGGGCAATGTCTACCAGACTAATATTAAGTTTGTTCTCTTTAAACATAATGTTATAAAGGAAAATTCCTCCCTTCCAACCCCTGGGACTCTCTACTTAATAATAAAGATATGACCAGACCTCCCGTCCCGTGGGCACTCCCATGTGAGGCAAGGCTGCCCAACAGGTTCCCAGCACAAAAGAGCTATTCACATGCTGGATTGTACCGAGCCAGCCCCTGACACTCAGCCTTGACGATATATTTTTAGTCACTGTCTCTGCAGCAGAAGTAGAACACCTGCATTTTTCCCCGACGTTAAAACAGTGTCAACTATATGGATGGAATGATAGATTTTTATCTGATCTTTTCCTCTTCTGAAGGAAAAAAAGAGTATTTGTTCACTTTAACGTGTATGTTACACCTTCTGGCTGTTAGATAACATACGGCAACTGGTTGGGTGGCAGAAAGTGATCATAAAATGATGAAAGATTCAATCATCATTTGCAACCTGTTTACATGATTTATTTTTAAGCAGGCTGTATTTATGGATATTATTTTTAACCCGGACACATGCTTGTGTTAAGCTTGAAATATGCTGATGTAGCTTTAAACCTCATCCTGTAGTGCTGATTTAACTTAGTCATGGTTATCCACAGCTAAGTATCAGCTGAAGTACGAACCCCTCTTTGAAAAAACTTAAAAACTTGGTTCCTTAACTGCACTATACCGCCCCCTAGTGCTAGGAAAGAATCAATGCATTTCCCAAAGCCAATTTTAGGAAACATTCCCAACAGAAACCCTGAAGCAAGGACATCTTTGTTTAAAGTAGTTTTAATATCTCCGAGACGTGCAAGAAACTAAACGTTAGCAAATTATTTCATTCATTCACTCAACAAATATTTATGGAGTACCCAGTAGCCCAAGCCCGGTTCTGGGGCTGTGGATACAGTCCCTGCCCACAAGGACTTATGTTCTATTAATAAGCAAATAAAAGAATAATGTTTCACACACTCATTGGCCTTTTCTTTTGATGTACGTGAAGTGAAATGTGTTCACGTGCATGAAATCTCAAATACTCTGGAAGTGCCGGTGATTTTGCATTGCTGGTTTATCTCTTCAGCACCTTGTGTGTCATTCTCACCTTGACCTCCCAGGCAGGTCCAGAACTTTCCACCCTGTGCCCTCAAAAAGAACCTGTTGAACAAAATGACTGTGGGCCATGGAATCAAAACCCAGGGAATCCAAACTAAGAGGCTTTATTATCAGCGACATAAAAGGGCTCTTGCTATTTTCAATTGTCTGTATTATAAGCTAATATATTAACAGCTATAAAAGTGAGGCAGTCTTACAAAGAAGTAATAGGTCTCTCTATAAAACCTGATGCAATCCTGTGCCATGCTAATAATTTTGTATTTGAGCATTGTAACTGTGTGAACATTTTATTCAGAATCTCATCTCTGACAAAGCAATAATACCTCTCCGATTCTCCTCCTCTGCACCCTGCATCTTTGTTTTAAAAACGGATATCATAAGAACTAATCACGTTTCTAAATACATGAGCGCTTCCAGCACATTAGGTGCCATAGGATACACCAGGACAGCAGACAGGACTCACGCCAGCTTAGGTCATCGGCCTTGCTGCATGAAGCTCCATGCTTTGAAGGGATCTTGGCACACTGCAAAGGGAAGATCCAAGTGCCCTGGGTGAGGGCTGATGCCTGTCTGTTCCTGGCTCAGACAGGAGATGAGCAAAGAGCCTGGCAGTCATTTACCACTGCTGGTACCTTACATGGTCCTAGGTACTGCTCTAATGCTTATGGGACATAAAGAGGTTTCTCTGGGCCAGGCACCGTGGCTCATGCCTGTAATCCCAGCACTTTGGGAGGCCGAGGCGGGTGGATCACTTGAGGTCAGGAGTTCCTACACCAGCCTGGCGAACACGGTGAAACTACATCTCTACTAAGAATACAAACAATTAGCTGGGCGTGGTGCTGTACACCTATAATCCCAGCTGCTTGGGAGGCTGAGGTGGGAGAACTGCTTGAACCCAGGAAGCAAAGGTTGCAGTGAGCCAAGATGGTGCCACTGCACTCCAGCCTGGGCAACAGAGTGATACTCTGTCTCAAAAAAAGAAAAGAAAGAAAAAAGGAGACTTCTCTGAAACAGTGTCACTGTTTTTAAGTGTCTAAGTGTAATATATGCATATTCTGTTTTCTAACATGTTACCTATTTCTGAATAAAATAAAGCCACTTTGATATTTCACAAGACAAGGAGCAAGAAGAGACGCCTAAAAGCACACAACTTCACGGAAGCCGAATACATGTTGGTTTCTCATATATGTTTAAAATTCTACCTAAATCGCCCAGGTGCCATTCAGTTTCTGTGGCTGTGATTCTTCCAGTTAACAGTGAGATCCCCATAATGGAGGTTTCAATGTCAAGGCGTCCATCATTGCATGGTCTCTGACAGGAAGTGGGGGGAGCATTCTGCCAGACCCAATATTTGATCCAAATTAACAGTAAATAAGCATAAACAATTAATATTAAAACGTGCACAGTGAACTTCATTATGCAAAATCGTCTCTTGGGTGAAAGGAAGCCTAGTTGATTCTCTTTTCTTTTTTTTTTTTTAGATGGAGTCTTGCTCTCTGTTCTGTCGCCCAGGCTAGAGTGCAATGGTGTGATTTCAGCTCACTGCAACCTCTGCCTCCTGGGTTCAACTGATTCTCCTGCCTCAGCCTCCTGAGTAGCTGGGATTACAGGCGCCCACCACCACGCCTGGCTAATTTTTGTATCTGTAGTAGAGATGGGGTTTCACCATGTTGGCCAAGCTGGTCTCAAACTCCTGACCTCATTATCCACTCGCCTTGGCTTCCCAAAGTGCTGGGATTACAGGTGTGAGCCATGATGCCTGGCCCTGCCTAGTTGATTTTCAAGCAAAATCTGTGTGGCTATAATTATACTGAGCCTAAACAAAATTGAAATCATTTATCTAAATATTTCCTTCATGACCAAGGCCTAGATTAAAGTTCATTCTAGTGACTAATGTTCTATCTCATTCTTTAAGGCTAGTAAAAGGGTGGTGGAAATAAGTTCAATTTCAACTCAGTTTCCAAATTTAAAGGAAAAAAAGTCTCTAAAATTCTACTGTATTGAATTGTTGAAGTTTTAAACAAAAGCAGGACTTTGGATATTCAAGGTCACATTGAAAGCTATCAATATGGTGATCCAGGTTTAAATATTACCTTGAAGATTGTGGCCCTAATCTCTGTGCTATATTTAAAATTTTTTGATAGCAGCCACATTGATATTTGTATAGTTAGAGAATACTTGTTGGAAAAAAAAGAGACAGAGTCTGTCATTTTATAGTAAAATCATATTACAATGCAATCCCTCATTCAAATTTTACACTATTATAAAAGTACAAGCCAGGCACAATCTGTCCCATGGCCCCCTGCAGGCTCTGACAGTAGCCAACAGGTAAGTTAACTGTTAAGTAGCTGACACTCACTCTCAGACCTTCACATGAAGGATATAGGCTGGTGTCACTAAACTTCCCCAGGTATTTCAACTGGGGACTCAAGAGGATTTGTTACTCTTCCTGCCCATCAGGAAGATTCCAGACCAAGGGAAATCCACGCATGGGGCTCCCAGTTGCCGATCTGTCAGACTCAAGTCCTTAGATGGTCTTCACTCAAACTTGAGCAGGGTGGTTATCAAAAGCCAAATACATCAAATGCCTTCCACTCCCTGCCTCCCGGCCTCCTTCTCAACACTTGGGCAATTCACCTCTAATTCAAACCTTCTAAGGAAAAGAACTATAGAACTTCCCAAATTGGCAACGTCATATTTTGGACAATGTGCCAAAACTTATTAAGAATATTTAACACCATACACATGTTAAGAAATAGTCAATAGATCAATTCTATAATATCTCAAAAGGACAATAATATTGTTAAATGGACTGAGCCCAGGCCTCATCCTTGGAGACTGAGGAAAGCCCTTTTATTCTTAATTTACATCCAATTCTAAGAAACTTGGCAAAACTATGGAGACGGTAAGATGATCAGTGGTTCCCTGGGGTTGGGAGGGGAGAGCGGAAAGCACAGATGGAGCACAGCGAATTTTTTAAGGTGGTGAAAATACCCTTGGTGTACTACGGGCTGAGCATCCCTAATCAGAAAATCCAAAATCGGTCAGGCTCCAAAACACCAAACGTCTTGAGCCTTGACATGAGACAATGACACTTTTGCTTTCTGATTGTTCAATGTACACAAACTTTGTTCCTTACACAAAATTATTTAAAATGTTATATAAAATTACCTTCAGGCCATGTATATAAGATATACATGAAACATAAAAGAATTCTGTGTTTAGACATGGGTCCTGTCCCCAAGATATCTCATTATGTACATGCAAATATTTCAATTTCTGAGATCTCAAACACTTCTAGGTCCCAACCATTTTGGATAAGAGATACTCAACCTGTGTAACAACAGATATTATCATTATACATTTGTTCAAACCCACAGAGTATACACCAAGGGTAAACCCTAATTAAACTATGGACTCTGGGTGACAATGATGTGTCAGTGCAGGCTCATTGATTGTGGCATATGTGCCACTCTAGTGGGGGATGTTGATAGTGGGGGTGATAATGGGCAAGGCACGCAAGTGGGAGGCAGGGAGTTTATGGGAGGTCTCTGTAGCTTCTTCTTAATTTTTTTTTTTTTTTTTGAAACAGGGTCTCGCTCTTTCACCCAGGCTGGAGTGCAGTGGTGCAATCTCAGCTCACTGCAACCTTTGCCTCCTGGGCTCAGCTGACCCTCCCACCTCAGCCTCCCGAGTAGCTGGAACTATAGGGGTGCTAATTTTTGTATTTTTAGTATAGACAGGGTTTCGCCATATTTCCTAGGCTGGTCTTGAACTCCTAGGCTCAAGCAATCAGCCTGCCTCAGCCTCCCAAAGTGTTGGGATTACAGGTGTAAGCCACTGCACCTGACCTCTGCTTCATTTTGAACCTGAAACTGCTCTAAAAAAATACTTGAAACACACACACCTCTTGGTTGTACAGTTCCCCAGCCCCTGCTGTGTTTCATACACTGAGAAGTTCAGGAAGATAAAGACCCCCTGAAGGGAAGGGGAAGAGATGCTGGTCCGGGGATGGGGGTTCCATTACATCTCCTGTTTCCTCTTCTCGGTTAGGCCTCCACCACTCTACATCTGCAAAACCAGGAACCTGCAGTCCAAGCTAGATTGGTTTCCTTCATGGAACCTGCGATTCTCATGAGTGGGGTTCTAGCAGTCCTGCCTCTGTGGGCATGGAAGGAAGCCTCAGGAAGCTGGGAAATGAGATGAGGATGGGGGTGAGCAGGTAGGCTTTGTTCTGGTGAGTTTGCCAAGGTGAGAACCGAGCCCCACCCAGCACTCTCAGAGGTAGCACGGCTCTGCTAGGTATGGATGGCGGCATGAAGACAGGCTATGGTCGGCTGGACACAGTGCAGAAAGGCACGCGCCCAGTGAGGGAGAAGCGCCCTGACAGAAACAACACTGTTATTTACAAAGGATGGTAAAATGGGAACACATGAGCAATGGCAGCAAAGATGACGAATTCCATTCACTTTACTGATCGTTTTCTTGATAGAGAAAGAACTAAAAATGTAAATCTGAAACAAAACAGCTTTTGGGCAGGCAAACCTTTACAACTCATCTTTCAAGACAAAAATACATACGGCCCAAGGGAAAGTCTCTAGCATCAGTGCCTCCCCTCTGCTTCCAGCCCAGTAAGCCGGCCCCATATCCTCCAAACATGCAACGCAGTCTTCAGGACCCAGTGGTTCTGTGATCGCATTTTACCTCCCATGCCCTCACCGTAGGACCCAGGTGCCAGGCCAGCAGTGTGGTGAGCTGATGAAGTGACCCATTCCACATGTGGCTGTAGGGAAACAGTAGCTGCTCTGCCTGCTCTTGGCCACATAGTCTGTGGCCCCATCATTCCCAGGACAGCTAGGACAGCTTGTTGTCTCTGCAGAGACCAGTCCCAACACTTTCTTTTCTGCAATGTTACCCAAAATGTCTTTATGGTCATGCATGATGAGGCCAGCCTGTGTGCATGTGAGCAGGTGTCACATATGAGACCACAGGAAGCACTGCATGTCCTTTCTCCTTCATGAGGATTCCTTTTCGAGAGAGAGCTATGCACAATCATAATTTGTCCTTTAAAAATTCCTTTCCTGAATGGGCGCAGTGGCTCATGCCTGTAATCCCAGACCTTTGGGAGGCCGAGGTGGGAGGATCATTTGAGGCCAGAAGTTTGAGACCAGCCTGGGCAAGACAGTGAGACCCCACATTCATAAACATTTTAAAAAGATGAGCTGGGCATGGTGGCATGCACCTGCAGTCCCAGTTACTCGGGAGGCAGTGGCAGGAAGATCACTTATGCCCAGGAGTTCAAGGCTGCAGTGAGCTATGACTGTGCTACTGCACTCCAGCTTGGGCAATAGAATGAGGCCATGTCTCTAAAAGAAAAAAAAAAATATTTCCCTTTGCCACAGAGATCATGTGAAGAGCATTTGAGTAAGCCATCCAGCAATAGAGCAATTAAGAGGTTTGGAAAATTTTGGGATGGGGGATGATGCCACAACTCACGGAGTATGAGGGTGTAGCCCACTGGGCATTGGGCTAGAGGGAGGACCCCATCCCCTCCTGCACCTCCCTTTGGTTACCTTCTCATGTATGGAAACCAAGTTCCTACCCAGGGCCAAGTACAGAACCCATCCCATGGTAGCATAAATGAGTAACACTATACTGTCCATTTGTACAGCATTTCATTGCATGCAGAATGCTTTCCGTATCTCGTTTAATCTTCACACTGCATAAATGGACACTGGTGAAGTGTTTGATAATTTACAAAGGGTTTTAATCAAGGCAGCTTTGTGTGATCCTGCTGGCACGAAGTGAAGTGTTTACTGTCCCCATTTCTGCGATGAGGAGACTTGACCTCCAGCTGCTACAGAGTTAGGCATGAGCAGAGCAGGAGAGGGCTCCCCCGCCACCCACCAGGAATGTCTGGTGATGGTTCAGCAACGATCACACCGCTCTCTAAAAAACGGTAATTCAGCATCCAGGGAGAGACAGGCTACTGATGATGCATACCTGTTAACATTGAAAGTGTTAATTGCATGCATACGCCTGAGAGAAGCAACCATTGGGCATACATGTTAAGAAACAAAATGGCGAAGAATCACGTGCTGGGCACAGCCACCGGAAAACGGAAGCAAGCCTCAGCTGCGCATGTGCATAACTCCTTAAACTGGCGCACCGCTCATTTCCTGCGCATGCGGAAAGCCCACCCTAAGGGAAGAATCATGAGAGAGAGGACAACCTATGAAGTCCCGAGATTAAGGTTAAACGCCTCTCTTTTTCTCTCTTGGGCCTTCATGCGCTCACCTGGATCTCTTCCAAAGGTTCTTTCCTGTTCTAAAGGCTTTTATTACTACTATTATTATTATTATTATTATTATTTTGAGAGGGAGTCTTGCTCTGTCACCCAGGCTGGAGAGGAGTGACGATCTTGGCTCACTGCAACCTCTGCCTCCTGGGTTCAAGTGATTATCCTGCGTCAGCCTCCGAGTAGCTGGGATTACAGGTGCCCACCACCATGCCCGGCTAATTTTTGTATTTTAGTAGAGATAGGGTTTCTCCATGTTGGTCAGGCTGGTCTCCAACTCCTGACCTCAAGTGATCTGCCAGCCCTGGACTTCCAAAGTGCTGGGATTACAGGTGTGAACCACCAAGCCAGGCCTAAAGCCTTTTAAAATAAACTTCCACTCCTGCTCTGAACCTTGCCTCAGTCTCTTTCTGCTTGATGCCCCTCAACTGAATTATTTCTTCTTAGGAGGCAAGGACTGAAGTTGCTGTGGACCCTTATGGATTCACAGCCTGTAACTTGGGGTAACTCGCATCTCTGCCGCTGCTAGTACAGCGAGGTTAAAACAACAGGGCTAGGTCGGGCGCAGTGGCTCAGCTTGTAATCCCAGCACTTTGGGAGGCTGAGGTGGGTGGATCACCTGAGGTCGGGAGTTCAAGACCAGCCTGACCAACATGGAGAAACCCCGTCTCCACTAAAAATACAAAATTAGGCGTGGTGGCACGTGCCTGTAATCCCAGCTACTCTGGAGGCTGAGGCAGGAGAATCGCTTGAACCCTGGAGGCAGATGCTGTGAGCCGAGATTGCGCCATTTCATTCCAGCCTGGGCAACAAGAGCGAAACTCCGTCTCAAAATAACAAAACAGAAAAATAAAACAAAAAATACAGGGCTAGTGACAAAAGAATTAAAAGCAGGGTCTCACAGATCCTGCTTTGTGTACTCATGTGTCTAGTAGCATTATTCACCATAGCTAAAATGTGGAAGCAATTTGGGTCCCTTGTGGATGAATGGGTCAACAAAATGTGGTGAATCTACACACAATGGAATATTATTCGGTCTTACAAAGGAAGGAAATTCTGGCACATGTTACGACATGGAACATGCTAAGTGCAATAAGCCAGTAACAAAAAACTACTGTATGATCCCACATAATGAGGTATTAAGAGTAGTGACATTCACAGAGCTAGAAAGTAGAACAGTGGTTGTCAGGGGCTGGGGGAATGGGAAGCTTATTTATTTATTTATTTGAGATGGAGTTTTGCACTTGTTGCCCAGGCTGGAGTGCAATGGTGAAATCTCAGCTCACCGCAACCTCTGCCTCCCAGGTTCAAGTGATTCTCCTGCCTCAGCCTCCTGAGCAGCTGGGATTACAGGCATGTGCCACCATGCTTGGCTAATTTTGTATTTTTAGTAGAGATGGGGTTTATCCATGTTGGTTGGGCTGGTCTCAAACTTCCGACCTCAGGTGATCTGCCCACCTTGGCCTCCCAAAGTGCTGGGATTACAAGGCGTGAGCCACCTCGCCTGGCCTGGGAAGTTTAATATGTACAGAGTTTGTTTTGCAAGATGAGAATAATTTGGGAGATGGATGTGGATGGTTGTACAACAGTGTGAATGTACTAATATTTAATACCACCAAACTGCACACTTAAAATGGTTAAGATAGTAAATTTCATGGTATATTTCACCAAAATAAAAAAAAAATTGAGGGAAAAAGCCCCACAGGGCTAGTGAGAGGAAAACATGAAAGGTTAACAGGTGGGTTCTGAACCTGTGGGTGTGGGACTCAGAAAAGGCTGTTTGGTTCCTGAAGTTTGCACAAAATCCCTGGATTGCTGCCTGTGCCATGTGGACAGAAATGACCAACCTGAGTGGCAAATACCAGCACGCAGTCACAGCTGTCCCCAGTTTTCCCTCTGCCGTCTCTAGTTTCAGTGGAGATTCCTCAGGGAAAGGATAATCCATATGTTCTAAAACTCAGCAGCAACTGTCTCTCGGGTGTGTGGGGAAATAGGGCCTGGAAATGGGTGTCAAAGGGCCTCCATTCCCTTTTAGAAAGAATGTGAAAAGCCTGTTAGGTTTTATTCAAAACTGCTGTTTTCAGACCTTGGCCAGAGTGGCTGTGTAGATGCTGGACTCTGGTTAAGGAGAGTGAAGTAAGAAGGAAAAGAAGATTGAAACAAGATTCTCACTACATTCTTCTAGTGATAGATTTGGAACATGAGCTAATGCTCAGGCCAGCCCAGCCAATGCTTTATGAAAACAATGCTATGTACAGCTGCCTTGGGCGTCTTTCAGAGCACAAAATAGCCTCTCTCCACTCCTTCCGGGCAGCAGTTCAGTTTGTTTCTTCTTTATTGATGCAAGGGTGTGGGTAATCCTTGCAAGCCAATATGTCATTTGGTTTAGCTTTAGAAATATTTGATCATGCTGATCCTGCAAGAAAAAAAAAAATGCTTCCTATAGCAGTACCATTTCATCTCTGCAATCACTAGTCTGGGCAAATAAGAGATGAGAGCGAGGGACCTCAGCCTGACACCCAGGGCCACACTCAACTCCTAAGTCTGACCTTGACCTTCAGGCAAACTCGCAGAATCACAGCTGTTCTTTTCTCTTGCCTAGAAAATTTAGAACACATGCAACATCACGAGAATGTTGTTTTCTTTCTTTTATTTGCCCTCCATTTTTTTTTTGTTCAGTCTTGTGTTTTAAAACTTTTTTTTTCTTTTTTGAGATGGAGTCTCATTCAGTCTTCCAACCTAGAGTGCAGAGGCATGATCTCAGCTTACTGCAACCTCTGCCTCCCGGGTTCAAGTGGTTCTTGTGCCTCAGCCTCCCAAGTAGCTGGGACCACAGGTGCGTGCCACCATTCCTGGCTAATTGTTTGTATTTTTAGTAGAGACGAGGTTTCACCATGTTAGCCAGGCTGGTCTTGAACTCCTGACCTCAGGTAATTCGCACGCCTCAGCCTCCCAAAGTGCTGGGATTACAGGTGTGAGCCACCACGCCCGGCCTGTTTTGAAACTTTGTTCAGTCCTCCAGGGATAAGCAAAAATAACAAAATCAATTCCCCAACAGTTAGACAGACAAGACGTAGTGGTTCACAGGGTGAGTGGAATTTACACCAGATGTGGAATATGTTCGTGAAGTGTCTATTAAGTAGGAGATTAATGACAGCCCTCTTCTGTCCGGTTTGCTATCCTAGGAAGACTTGGAGGTAGGAGTAGGGTAATCTGGTAAATGCATCCCACAAAAGAACAGATAAAATCCACTACATGTGGCAAAAGAGGCACTCTACTATTTAGTGCTTTGGGCTAGATGAGATTTTTTTATTCTTTTTTTTCTTAAGAGACAGGGTCTCATTCTGTTGTCTAGGCTGCAGTACAATGGTGCAGTCATGACCCACTGAAGCTTCAAACTCCTGGGCTCAAGCAATTTCTCCACTTCAACCTCCCAATAGTTTGGGCTACAGGTACTAGCCACCATGTCCGGCTGCATGAGATCCTTACATGAATCACTGAAGAATTTTTACTGTGAATTTTGGCCACTAGTTATGTATGACACAGACTAGAAATCACAAAGGGGCAGTTACATTTCTTTGGGACTTCCTGGTAGAATTAAATTTAGGGTTGGAGGAGGCTTTAGAAGTCCTCTGGTTTAGTCATTGTCAACTGGCACTGAGCATTGTTAGGCCCTCCTAAAGAGCCTTAACCTTTCCATGCCCTGGCCACACCCAGACCTACGGCGCCAGAATCTCTGGGTGGGACCCAGGCATGGGAATTTTTTAAAAGCTCCCCAGGTGATTCAGCGTGCAGCCCAGGCATGCTGCTCCTGCACATCAGATGGAGAAATGCACACCTTGGCTAAGGTGCTGTTAGTAGCAAATTCAGGACTGTAAGAACTCACCATTTTCTTTTATAAACAGCAGCATCATTTACATAGTAAAGTTTGTCACTCGATGATGTGTTTTATACATATGTTATTAGAGAGTAGGAAATTACAATATTCTTAGTCCCAGAACATGAAGTATCGGGGCACGAAAGGACCCTATGCGAAAAAGCAGGAGTAGGATTGTGATGAGAACATATCCAAACAAATTCCATGAACCAGGAGAAGGACTGAAGGACCATCCTAACTAAAATCTCACAGTGGGGTCCACATAGCTCTCTCCAAGGGACCTATGCTATGGGACCACTTATATGATCTGAATTGTAGTCAATACATGTGATTATGATGTTCTGGGTTATTTCTCACGCTCACTGGTGAACAACTCACTTCTAGAAGTCAGATCTAATAAAACCACATACACGGACACTCCCTGGTGTCTGTGGGGTTTTAAAGCCGCTTTTCCTGGCTCCATTTCTCCCTGTGATTATTATACATAACTTATGCGCTCACTTGAAAGTTTTGTATTTTACTGTGGTTTTCATGCTATCTCAGAAATATGTCACTACAATTGTACCCGTTGGTCATCCAAGAAAAATAGCTCACGATACCAGCATAAATAAGTTCCTAGAGCAGAAGCACTGAAAATAAATCTCCCCCTGGATTTTTATTTATTCACTTTGCTTTCCAAAATGCTACATGCCACGTTTTACTCTAAAACCAATGTATACCTCAGGTTTACCCAACCCCCGAGCTGAAGATGAAAATTATAAAGATTAAAATGTGCTACTCTGTATCTATGAACAAGATGCTTCTAAATCATGTATTAGGGAAAATAAGACATTAATGCATTATTTCTTTAAAAGTAGAGGCCTGGCACGGTGGCTCATGCCTGTAATCCCAGCAATTTAGGAGACCAAGGTGGGCAGATCATGAGGTCAGTAGTTCGAGACCAGCCTGACCAACAGAGTGAAACCCCCCTGTCTCTTAAAAATACAAAAATTAGCTGGGCATGGTGTTACATGCTTGTAATCCCAGCTACTCAGGAGGCTGAGGTATGAGAATTGCTTGAACCTGGGAGGTGGAGGGTGCAGTGAGCCATGACTGCACCACTGCACTCCAATCTGGGTGACAGAACGAGACTCCGTCTCAAAAATAAATAAATAAAAGTAGAAATGTGTTTAAACTGAACTATCCATATTCCTTCACCATAGCATCTAGCCACTTTTGGCTCCAGTTCTGGGAGGGGTTTAAGCCTGAGGTACAATCTGCAACTACTATAGAGAACAAGGTTCTTGCCACAGGCCCGTTTCAGGATTGAACCTGTGGCTTTCAGTTCTGATGCAGAGAGAAATAGGTGACTGATGTCATATCATAAATGCAAAGAACAGCCTGGAGGTTAAGAGCCTGGGCTCATCAGACATGAGTTCAAAGCCCAGCTCTGATGCTTTCTAGCTATGTGACTCAGGCTCATTGTCCCCTCTTCTAATGACAGTGACTTTAAGGTTGTTCTAAGGACTGACAGCATTCACATCTGTTCCCTGCACTGCGCACCATGCAGGCTTCTGATTCTGCCACCATGTGGGACCATCTCCTGCTCAGCGCCGGTTACCTCTTTCCTCTCCCTTTCTTGTTCTTCTCTTCCCCATTGTCTGTACTTTTGTCCATTTGATCATTATTCACTTTGTTGATGGCTGAGTCCATTATTCTAATTGTTTCTCTTTTTACCAGTTCATTGCTTGTTGGGATCAGCATCAGTTCGATTTAGCTAAATGTTGAGACGGGGTTTGGTATCTATGTGAAAGATTTGGCAGTGTTCTTTCAAAACATGGGGCCCTGGATTATTAGGTTATATTTCAATATTCTGAAGAATTTATGGAGCTATTAGCAATTCTAAACACCTACAAAAGAAATGCTGTTCATGAAAAAAAGAGTTTCGACCTATTTTGACTATTTCGCCATATTGGCCAGGCTGGTCTCAAACTCCTGAACTCAGTATTTTGCAGTGATGGTTCATTAGGTGCCCCCCTGGTACTTTAAGTGTTTATGAAAGTGTACCAAGTTCTTAAAGGTGTACCATGGTTCATTAAGGTGCACCGGGTTTACCTTTAAACGCACGTGGTACACCTTCCAACATGCCATACCTGCTTAGCCTGCCTTGTCTCACCCTTCCTTCCCTGCTGTGGGACAACCTGGATCCCAGGCCCCAAAGGCCCAGAGGGATTATGTACACTCTTCCATAAAAGACCTGGGCAGGTGAAGTGTTCACTGCCGGAATGATTTGCGGAAGAAAGAAAATGCAGATGTTTCTACTTTTTAGTGTAAATGCTTATGAAGTCAGGCCTTCTATGAAAATCTATAAACCTATGAATCATGTGCATTTGTAAATTGAAGCTTTAAGTGGCTTTGCAACCTATGTTTAAAGATGCAAATGGTCAAGTATGAAAAAAGACTAAATATACTTTTTCTGAAAAAGAAAGTAGAATGGCTGGGTGCAGTGGCTCACGCCTGTAATCCCAGCACTTTGGGAGGCTGAGGCTGGCGGATCATGAGGTCAGGAGATCGAGACCATCCTGGCCAACAGGGTGAAACCCCATCTACTAAAATACGAAAAATTAGCCAGGCATGGTGATGGGCACCTGTAGTCCCAGCTACTTGGGATCTTGAGGCAGAAGAATCGCTTGAACCCGGGAGGCAGAGGTTGCAGTGAGCTGAGATCACACCATGGCACTCCAGCCTGGTAACAGACCAAGACGCCATCTCAAAAAAACAAAAAACAAAAAAACAAAAAAGGAGGCCAGGCACGATGGCTCACACCTCACACTTATAATCCCAGCACTTTGCCGGGCCAAGGCGGTTAGATCACCTGAGGTCAGGAGTTTGAGACCAGCCTAGCCTGGTCAACATGATGAAACCCTGTCTCTGCTAAAAATAGAAAAATCAGCCAGACATGGTGGCATATGCCTGTAATCCCTGCTCCTTGGGAGGCTGAGGCAGGAGAATCGCTCAAACCTGGGAGGCAGAGGTTGCAGTGAGCCAAGATCAGGCCATTGCACTCTAGCCTGGGCAACAAGAGTGAAACTCCATCTCAAAAAAAGAAAAAAAGAAAGGGAGAAGTATATCAATTATTTTAAAATCGTTTCATGCCCATCAAGATGATAATGAAGGACTTACCAGCACTCTTTCCTTTGCTGGGTGTGGTTTGCTTTGGAGGTAAATAACTAAGAGGAAGTACAGAGCAGGACAAGCTGTGGATACGCATGGTATTCAGTCCTAGGCGGGGAAACTGTGAGAGAGCCCCATAAACCCTGCCCTCCTCTCTCATCCTCTTATCACAGAGAATGAAAATGCAAATAAGATTTCTAACCTTTTCTTCTTTATAAAGAAGAAAAAGGCAAGAAGGGGAAAAGTTAGTAATTTGTTTCCTGAAAGACCAAAAATAGGAATCTTTGTATTTCCAAGAAAGAGTTCTGCGGGACATGCTGTGAAGCAAGTAAAATACTGTACGTACTTATATGAAGCTTCCAAAGCAAAAATGGAAAAGCATTCAGTGAGCAGATGCCTGAAATTTGGTCTCAACCTCAGTGAACAGCTCTGGCTCCAGGCTACGGGACTCTCCCAAGAATCATGATACAATTTATGGCCAGACGGTTCATCTAATTTCTTCACCTGTAGGTTTAAAGCATACTTGGTATTCATATTTAATAGAGAAGCTGGCTGGATCATGAGGAAGGTGATGAAATGATATAGGAATGAGCAGAGGGACCCTCCCCTCTCAAAGTGATCACAGCATCTTACTTCATGGAACTACTCACCCGGGGCCGGTCAGACCACATTCTGAACAAAACAGATATTGAAAAGAGCATTTAATGGGCACCTAAGGCAAATGTTTTCAAATGACCTAACTGTTATTTTTGGAATTGCATTCAGTTCATATAAAATTAGGCTGCTAATAGATGTCACACATAAAGCCGGGACTTGATCTGAAAAGGTGCCTATGTAATAAGCCCACAGTACAGTCTTTAAAAATCCAATTTACATTTGTAATTTTTTGATTCATGCGATTGAATAAAGTTAAAAAGTGGCAGAGGGTTCGCAGTGAAATATTCCAGCCCCCTTCCCCATTTCTGAGGTGCCCGTTAGAGTAGTCGCCCTACCTCCACGGCTTCACTTTTCAAGGCTGCAGTACAATGAGATATTTTGAGAGAAAGAAAAGCACTGCATTCACACAACTTTTATTATAGTATTTTACTAGAATTAGATTTTATTATTACTATTATTTTTTTTGAGACAGAGTTTTGCTCTGTTGCCCAGGAGTGCAGTGGTGTAATCTTGGCTCACTGCAACCTCCACCTCCCAGGTTCAAGCAATTCTCGTGCCTCAGACACCTGAGTAGCTGGGATTACAGGCATGCACCACCATACCTGGCTTTTTTTTCTTTGTATTTTTAGTAAGAGACAGTGTTTTGCCATGTTGGCCAGGTTGGTCTCAAACTCCTGGACTCAAGTGACCTGTCCTCCTTTGCCTTCCCAAAGTATTGGGATTACAGGCATGAGTCACTGTGCTTGGTTTTATTGTTCTTCTTTCATTGTGCCTTTATTTGTTTATTTATTTACTTACTTACTTACTCATTGATTGACTGATGGGGTCCTGCCCTGTTGCCTAGGCTGGAGTGCAGTGGTGCAGTCATAGCTCACTGCAGCCTTTATCTCCCAGGCTCAAGTGATCCTCCTGCCTCAGCATCCGAGGAAGCTGGGTCACCATGCCCAGCTAGTTTAAAAAAAATGTTTTAAAGATAGAGTCTTGCTATGTTGCCCAGGCTGGTCTTAAACCCCTGAGATCAAGTGATCCTCCCACCTGGGCCTCCCAAAGTGCTGGGATTATAGCTGTGAGCCATATTTTATAAATTAAACTTTATCATAGGTTTATGTATGTACAGTATGGGAAAAAATAGTATACATATGATTGGGTTCTATCTGCAGTTTCAGGAATCCACTGATGGTCTTCAAATGCATCCCCCAGGATAAGGGAGGGATTACTGTATTTGTTTCTTGTTTGAGTTTCTTTATGCAAGCAAATACAAACAGATACTTAGTTTCCCTTTTATATATAAGCAGAAATGTGCAAAGTACACATAACAGTTTGCTTTGGAGATCTTCCCATATAGGCAGGCAGGCATTGGCCTCATTTTCTTCCAGGTGCATAGTATTTTACTGTACACAGCTTCCATGGTTTACTTAGCCAGTCCTCTGTGGATGGGCCTTGAGGTTTCTGTCCTTTTTGCTATTTTCAAATAGAGCTGTATCACCTTGAATCTAAATATATCTGAAAGAATTCTGACAAAAACTGTCAAATCGCACCACTTTACATTCCCATCAGCCACGGTTCCCGTTTCCCCAGAGCCTCAGCAGAGTGCAGGAGTGACTGCTGGAGTTCTGCTACTCGAAGGGTTCCCAGACATGGTACATTTCTTTCCTCTTACTAAGAATGAGGTTGAGCATCTTTCCATATGTTTTAGGATCCTTACATTCCTTTTTCCTTTTTTGTGAGCTGTCTGTTCATATCTTTTGTCTATTTTGATAGTTTTAACTTTTTAAAAGGATTTCCAGAAATGTCTATATTAATATATTAGCCATTTATCTGTGATGTGAGCAGCAAAGAGTTTTTTTTTTTCTCTTTGGTGGGTTTTCCCCCTCAGTGGAAAAGTGGCTTTAAAAAATATATATATCTATATATAAAATCTGTATTTTAAAGTATATATATTTATGAAATATATATTTTATGTAAATAAATAAATACATGTGTTTGTATATAGAGAATTGATTTTTATGAATCTTTTCTTTCATGATTTCTGCATTTTAAATCAGTTGAAAAGGTTTGCCAAATCCACAGCTATGAAGAAATTCTCCTGTTTTCTTCTAGTATTAGTTTTTATTTTAGTTTTTATTTATTTATTTACTTTGAGATGGAGTCTTGCTCTGTCACCCAGGCTAGAGTGCAGTCCTGTGATCTCAGCCCACTGCAACCTCCACCTCTTGGGTTCAAGCAATTCCCCTTCCTCAGCCTCCTGAGTTGCTGGGATTATGGGCATCTGCCACCATGCTTGGTTGATTTTTGTATTTTTAGTAGAGATGGGCTTCTGTCACATTGGCCAGACAGGTCTTGAACTCCTGAACTCAAGTGATCCACTTGCCTTAGCCCCGCCAAGTGCAGGGATTACAGTCGTGAGCCACAGTGCCTGGCCTATTTTTTAAATTTTTGGTAGAGATGGAGTCTCACTGTGTTGCCCAGGCTTGTCTTAAACTCCTGGCCTCGAGCAGTCCTCCCACCTCAGCCTCCCAAAGTGCTGGGATTACAGACGTGAGCCACGCAACCAGACAGTTTTTTTGATTTTGAAAAAACTGAAGCCTGTGCAGAGTAGAGACAATGCTATAATAAACTGGCATATACCCCCACCTAAATTCAACTGCTGTCAAGGTTTTGTCATACTTCTTTCTTCTATCTCCTCTCTCTCTGATTCTCTCTCTACAAAATTATTTTAAAGTATACCCAAAATATCAAGTAATTTTACCTCTATATGCTTCGATATACGTTTTTAAATTATGGATATTTCCTTACATAACTATAATGCTATTATATGTGACAAAATTAACAATATTATTTGGTATCATCTAATACTTGATTTGTATTCAATTTTCTCCAGTTGCCTCAAAAATGTATTTGTACAACTGGTTTGTCCAAACAATGATGTATTTGTGGTTTCACTTCTGAAAACATTTAACTCTTTATTTATTTAATTGAGATGCAGTCTTGTTCTGTCACCCAGGCTGGAGTGCAGTGGTAGGATCTCAGCTCACGGCAACCTCCGCCTCCTGTGTTAAAGTGATTCTCCTGCCTCAGCCTCCTGAGTAGCTGGGACTACAGGCACACACCACCACACCTGACTAATTTTTGTATTTTTAGTAGAGATGGGGTTTTGCCATGTTGGCCAGGCTGGCCTCAAACTCCTGACCTCGGGTGATCCGTCGACCTCAGCCTCCCAAAGTGCTGGGATTATAGGCATGAGCCACTGTGCCTGGCCTACACATTTAACTATTTAAATATTTGATCCATTGGAAATTTATCCTGGTGTGGGGCATGATTTATTTATTCTTCCATATCGTTACCCAGTTGCCCTCATGTTTATTTGGCAATCCATTTTTCTTCATTGACTTTCAATGACAGGTTTCAAAATTCATGTATTATTATATATATCTGGGATGACTTCTGGCTTTCTAATATGTTCTACTGTCTTGTTCATTCACTTGCCAGTACGATATGATTTTAATTATTGAGGTTGTGTAATTATTTAGTAACTGGCAGCTCTTATTTATCCTTTAGATAATTTAGATAAATTTAGAACTTTAGCATCCACTTGCCTACTTGATTTTTTTCTTAATGGTTGGTATTTTATTGGGAATATGTAAAATTTAATACATTAACTTAGGAAGAATTGATGTGTTGATAACTTCGAACTTCCTTAATCTAGAACATGATTTTCTTTAAACTTTTTTTTGTATTTTTTAGGAGTGTTTTCCAGTTGTTTACATGGATTTGAATGTTTCACGTTAAGTTATTCCTTGGCACTGAATGCATTGTTACTGCAGTGAGTGTGGTCTTTTCTTCTCTGTAGTCTTTGAATGGGCTGCTCTTTGGAGGTACAGCTTTCAACAGTGCCAACGTCTTGCTCTCTGCCTCAAAAAATGCTCCAAGGCCCAGCTCACCCGTGCTGGGACAAGCAGGGTGCATCCCTGGGTCAGAGCCGGAGCAGGTCACGGCAGCTCCAGGCCTCCCATCCTGACTCCCAGCCTCTTCAAAGGCAAGGCTCAAGGAGCTGGGAAACTGTACAGAGAAGATGTAAACTGAGTTGTGAAAAAGCAAACTCTAAGAGCTGGGAGGTTCTTTCTCTCCCATCAAGCTTCTAAGAAAGCTGAACTTTCTCTAATATGAGACAAATAATTTGCTATGTGATTAATGTAGATGCTCTGCAAGACAGGCATCTATCCGTAATTGCTTTGGATTCACAGCGAAGCTTTTCAAAGGCCGAAAGCAGTCATTCTACTCACAGCCCTGGGCTCGGCAGTCACTTTGAGTATGGTACTCTCTTCTGCCCCTCCCACCTACACAACATTACCCCTGCCTCCTCACCCCTTCGGGTGCCCTCACTCATGACCAGGCTCGGCAGGATTAGCTTCTCTGCTGTGGGAGGGATGTCAAGGCAGTGGAAGTGGGGTTGGCAATTACCTCTGCTGAAAAGTCCTCTGATTGAGACACCAGGCTCAACCTGCCTTCCTGCCAACTGCTGATGGCAGCAGTGGTCCGTCTGGGGCAGCTGCTGTGAGGACACCAGCTGCAGTGGGGAAGCCATGGCTGGGACTGTGTGCTCTGTAGAGCTGGCAGGGGCGAGGAACAGGTGATCCAAGCAGGAGCCCTGCGCCCTACCGAGTTGGCAGGATGTGAGCCTGTTCTCTCAGGCACAGCTGCAGCTGCCCAGCCATGGCTCTGGACCTGGGCATCCCTGCACTCTCAGGGGTTTGGGAAGCCTCCTACCCCTGCAGGATCCTTAGAGTGCCTACTCCCACTCCCTGGCTTCTCCTCTCTCCTGGTGCCCACTCCAGTGCAAAGTTATGGGGGAGCCAGCCCCCTGATGCCTCAGCCCTCTCTAGACTTTGGGGGCTGATGAGTGTGGGAGGGAGGATGGGGGTGCTGAGGGCAGCTGAGTGCACGCCTATGGGTGCACCTCAGTGCGGACAGCCTGGGTAGCATGGAAGGCATGTTGATGGCAGTGGGAGGCAGACAGATTCCTAGGCAGGAAGTTGCAGGTCCCTGGTGAAACCCCATCTTCAAGCCAGGGATGGTCTGAATTCTGGGGGCCAGGCTGCCTGTTCCAAGTGGAGTCTATAACCTGGAGTGAGAACTTCATTGATGCCTTTTGGCCAGTCAGATGGTGCTTTTTCCAGGCCTGCCTCAGGCTGCCTATGGACCAATCAGCATGCACTTCCTCCCTTCTGAGCCCATAAAAACCCCAGACTCAGTCAGACTAACACACTTGTGTAGACTACCTGCCTGTAGAAAGGAGCTACCCTAAGGATCCTGTGACACTGTGACCTCCCTCCCCCTGAGAGACTGGTGAGGACTGGACAGGTTCATTATGGTGACATCAGAGCAACCCCTCACCCTTTTCTCATTTCCACACTGTGGCAGGCTCCCTGCCAACCTGAGTAGTTTGCCTCACTTGTATCTCTGGGCTTTTGCAGAGCTCTATATCCAATCAGTTCCTCAACCTGAGCAATTCTTCCCTCACCACACCCTCCCCCCGACCCCTTCCTTTCCCTTCTTGCTGCTGTCATCGCAGAGTTTGAGACTTGTACAATCACAATAGCCTCTGAACTACCTCTGGCATTTCCTCCTCCCCTCCATCCTCCATAGGGCCAGAGCATCTGTGCCTTCCACGCTCCCAAGGTTTGCTATTGTCCATAAACACACACCACTTGTCTTGTCATTCAAGGCTCTTCCCTGCCCAGACAAGCTCCATTCATTCTGCCTTCTTTTTTTTGAGACAGAGTCTTGCTCTGCCACCCAGGCTGGAGTGCAGTGGCATGGTCTCAGCTCACTGCAACCTCCACTTCCAGGGTTTTAGTGGTTCTCCAGGCATGCTCCACCATGCCTGGCTAACTTTTGCATTTTTAGTAGAGATGAGGTTTCACCATGTTACCCAGGCTGGTCCCAAACTCTTGGCCTCAAGTGATCCTCCCACCTCAGTCTCCCAAAGTGTTGAGATTACAGACACGAGCCACTGTGCCTGGCCCATTCTCCCTTCATGTGTCCTTTCCTCCTGCTCACCAACCTCCACCTTTTCACAAATCAAAATCCCACCCATCTACAAAGCCTTCCCAGGCTCGCTTAGCCCTGGTTCCTCATTTCCTGTAATTCGTGCAGTGCATCAATTGTGATTCATTACGTGCATGCTTACTCATGCACTTCTGAGCTGCTGAAGGAGCTCTGCTACCCAAAGCACACTGGCTCATAACTGTGTCCAGCTCACTTTTGTGCCCAGAGCCATCAGCTACTTCATAATTACCATGGACACTCTTCTGGTTTTTCCACGTGAATCACTTTGATTTCTATTTGCTTTTTTGGATATCAATAGGTAACACTTATATCCAACTCACTAAGTGCCTGAGAGAATGTTGCCCCTCCTTCCTCAGTCAGGTGTCCTTGCTGGAACATGACCTGCAGTCTGTCCCACTGTCTATTCATGCCTCGCCTGCATCCCTGTTAATACAATTCTTGGTTGACTCTTGTTTAGTGAAAAGGAAGCTTGTTCACTAGCTTCAGCACACTGCTCCTTCACACTTTTAAAAAATGTCTAAAAGCACTTAAAAGTCCCTCTTTTTAGGCGGAGTGTGGTGGCTCACACCTGTAATCCCAACACTTTGGGAAGCTGAGGCGGGCACCTGAGGTCAGGAGTTTGAGCCCAGCCTGATCAACATCGAGAAACCCCGTCTCTACTAAAAATACAAAATTAGCCAGGCGTGGTGGCAGATGCCTGTAATCTCAGCTACTTAGAGGCTGAGGCAGGAGAATCACTTGAACCCAGCAGGTGGAGGCTGCAGTGAGCCAAGATCATGCCATTGCACTCTAGCCTGGGCAATAAGAGTGAAACTCTGTTTCAAAAAAAAAAAAGGCTCTCTTTTTAGAGGCTTGATCTGTTTTAAACATAAGGACTGGACGCTGGTATGGCCACAGCTCTAGCCTGTCTCGGATGGGGACCGAGGTGGGGGGACTGATGGAACATGTCAAGTGGTTACTCATCCGCAGCTGCTCCCAAGCAGGACGGCACGTGGTAAGTCTCATTTTAGCTCCGACGGGCCTGTTCCTATGACATACGATTGTTCCAACACTGCCCCTTGTTTAAAATAAAAATCCCTTGACATTTTTTAACATTCCAGAATATTTTGGAGAGGAATGAGGAGCAAACCAAGGCCAAAGGTAAAGAAGTCTGAATTCAAGTGGTAGAAAAAGGTAAGGGTGGTTGTTGTCAGATGTGGCTAAAAGGCAGGTAGGACCCTGGCTCTGCAGAATCGTGCAGATGAGGCAAAGGAGCAGCTCAGAGGCAAAGCTGAAACTTAGAGAACTGGTCTCAACCTGCCAGAACTCACAGTGAATCCTTCAAGGTGACTGGAGCCAACTGGTTCCCTAAGACACCCTACCCTTGGGACAGCCTAAGGTTTAAGACTACGGATGGGTATTATTAGAAAATGGGGCCACACCAGAACATGGGGGAGAATCTCTCATTCCATGGACTTCACACTCCAGGAGATACCAAATAGCCCAGTGGGAGGGGTGGGGTTTGCAATGCAATGGAATCTGTTAACAATATGTTGGCTCATTTTTCTCTAGAAATATTCTGTCTGCCCTAGCGGGTAGCTCAGATGCTGGCAGAACTCACCTCCTCAGCTATCTCAGGAAAAAAAAAAAATCAATCCTCAGCCCTTTTTCCCATTGCGAGTCATAAGAGAATGTGCTTCCACCCCAGGGTAGTATGTGCCAGCCAGATGGTGAGGTCATTGAGCAAGGGTCCCAGGGAATAGGAGGATCATGGACAGTTACAACTGACTGTGAATCCTCAACAGCCAACAGAGAAGTAACCCAACCCTGTGCTCCAGTTATTCTCAGGGAAAAGAGTTGAGAGTTCCCTGCTCTCTGTTTATCTCTTTTCTAGCTTCTTGTGTACTGGTCATGACATCAGGCAATGGAATGACTGACCATTCTTTGCATCATCCATGATAGCAGGGATGGAGTCAGCAGTGAGCTCTTTGGTGGGCTGGGTGGAATTATAGGGGAACCATGTGCACGCTGATAATTGATCTCCCTCCTTGTGAGACTCAGAGTTTGGGGACTGTGCTGTCTTCCCAGAGTGCTCTGCCAAGTATGCTGAAGTTCAACAGATAACTTGTATTTCAGAAAAACAGCTCTGGAGCTCTGCACCCAGAAAACATAAGAAGAGGACCTCATGAGTTTCTCTTAGATTTTAAGTGTGATTTTCTAAGAGATTTATGTTATGCAGTTAAGAAAAAAAACTTAGCAAAGGAAAAATATTCAAAAAGTTTCAAAAACTTAGATCCTTAGTAAGTGTGCTTTTCTTAGTTACAAATGTCTAGACTGTACAGGGCAATTATGACAACGTTCACAAAGCCACGTGCTGATGGGTTCACTCAAGCTGATGGCTGGATGGCACTGGGCTATAAGATGCTATAGAAGGAGGGAGGAGGGTCGAATGAGTGATCCTCCCGTGCGGCACACAGGAACTGCCTGGGAGAGGCTGATAATCCCTACCCTCTGGTTTTGAGTAAACAGGTCTGAGTGTCGACCAGAAAGCCATATTATTCAAGAGCTTTATCAAGCAATTTATTTATTTATTTAGAGTAGGGGTGTTGCTCTGTTGCTCAGGCTGGAGTGCAGTGGTGTGATCATGGCTCACTGCAACCTTGAATTCTTGGGCTCAAGCAATGCTTCTGCCTCAGCCTTGCAAAGTGCTGGGATTGCAAGTGCATACTACCACGCCCAGCTACTTAAAAAGATTTTGTTTTTTTTTTTTTTGTAGAGATGGAGGTCTCACTATGGTGGCCAGGCTTGTCTTGAACTTCTGGGCTCAAGTGATCCTCCTGTGTAGGCCTCTCA
Organism: Aotus nancymaae; assembly: GCF_030222135.1. Classification (NCBI taxonomy): domain Eukaryota; kingdom Metazoa; phylum Chordata; class Mammalia; order Primates; family Aotidae; genus Aotus; species Aotus nancymaae. Next base: position 5,987,552 of record NW_026988492.1, on the reverse strand, counting down.
AAGTGCTGGGATTATAGGAGTGGGACCTGGCCATTTATCAAGCAGTTCTACTGATCATCCAATTTGGAAAACAGTAGCCTTGTTGGATGATGATCTGTTCCAAACCCATAGTGATATGGCTCTAGTTGAAACATTTTATTTCAGTGAATCTAGAATTTCCCCTGCATGAATAAATATGCCAATACTCACCTATAATTTGACATTGCAACCAAAAGAATATTCTCTTCTTTTATGTATTTTTTAAAGGATTGACCTAAGGGTACTAAAATCCACATAATTACCTTACATATGAATTCCAAAAACCCAACCAACTCATCAGTAGGAAAGTTTTCCTTTCCCCTTATAGAATGTATGAGACTGCTGTGGTCAAGGTTTCCTTGGTGAATCAGCTGCAGAATGCTGGCTCAGTCTTAGGCACTGAGCTCATCGTCCTCAGGAAACTGGCTCTGGAATGGCCACTAAGGCACCGAGAGTAGGAGCTTTCTGTTACCTACCTATACCGTGATAAAACATTTTAAAGTCATTTTTTTTAATTAAAGGATATTAAAACATTTCCCCAGATTTCATGGAAATCACAGGCTCAAATCATCTACTTTTAACACCAAAGTTACAAAAAAAAAATTACAATAACATTTTAGTTAAAAAAAAAAAAAATCCTTGCAGCTTATGGCTAAAATGAAATCTACAAATCATCTGGGTCCTAATGAGGATTAATCATCATCATTCAATAAACACGGCCACGTTGCAAGTGGCGTGCTTTCAGTGTTCTACAGGCATGAACCTATTCGATCTTCATAACAACTCTGTGTGCTATGTACAACAATCTTTCCCATTTTACAGATGAGGAAATTGGGGGCAGAGGTTAAGTTATCCATCCATGCTAATACAAGCCATAACTACAGTAGCTTCAGTGGCCACAGAGAAAGCCTGCGGTCAGATTTAAGGTTAGCAAAGCTTTTAAGGTAAACGACAGCATCTATTTAAGAAACAGACTAAACAATTGTTTTTTTTTTTTAAAAAAAACTATCATATCACAATCAAAGGATTGATCTTATCTCATTTGCTTTAGCTTTAATTAAAGAATTTTCTAGATGTTTGCCACCTGTTTCTTAGCCTTTTAAAATTATCCTACTTCTCCCAGCTGTTTCTTAACATTCAATGGTATATTATTATTTAGCATATTTTCTCCACCAATTCACAAAGCAAATGCAACACAGCACTGGATCAAAGGACAGATTTGATTTCAATTCTGTTGGCAGCACCTTCTGTGTTTAATTACTCATTGTGTTAAAAGCTAAAGCTGGTTATTCCTTGCTTGTCACCTGCAGTATAAAAATGGAACTATCTAAAACAAAAACACTCAATTACTTTCCTTCTGGAGAGGTTTGAAAGAATCAGAAGTGTCACAAAGCACATTTTCACTAGGGAGTTTGACAGATGAAGAAATCAAACTGGCTTTCAGCTCTGTGTACTTTCAGTCTTTCTGCTCACTCAAGTATGTGTTCCATTCATTAATTTCTTCCTTTTACAAATATTTATTGAGCATCTGTTATGTACCAAGCATTAGGCAGTAATGGTTAGAAGTCCTAAATATCAGGCAAAATATCAAATTTAAGTACAAAAATGTTTTCCAAATCCTGTTTAATTTGTTTAGAGATACCTGCCTTTTTGAAATAGCCTATTTTGAGAATAATTGAGAGTTCGCCATACTTAAACCCCCACACTGACTTCCTCACATTCATTCAGCCAAGCAAATTTAAACAGAAGTTGATGCTTTTCCTACACAATTTGCAATGACATCACATGATACTTCATGTTTAAATAATATGCTTCTAAAGATGACCACATTTGTTTTCATTTAAATCTTTATCAATTCAAGGTTATTTCAGCACATAGGTGGGAGGCTTATTAAACCTTTACTATTTGAGAAATTGTATTTTCTTTTTTTTTTCCTCCAGGGTTCAAGCGATTCTTGTGCCTCAGGCTCCCAAGTAGCTGGGACTACAGGCGTGTGCCACCATGCCCAGGTAATTTTTTGTACTTTAATAGAGGCAGAGTTTCACCATGTTGCCCAGGCTGGTCTTGAACTCCTGAGCTCAGGCAATCCACCCCCTTCAGTTTCCCAAAGTGCTAGGATTACTGGTGTGAGCCACTGCACCCGGCCTGTGTTTCCATTTTTAAGACAAAAATGTATAAACTCGTTCTATAACACTGAGGTATAGGCAATTATTACATATTTAATACATGCAAGTTAGTCCAAAATCAAATAAAATATGCAATAAACTAACATAAAAGACAGATTCCAATAAATAAAATGTCACACTGAAAACATAGTAATCTGAGTATTGAGATTTACAATACTGCACTGACATTTTTTATATAAAGCATGAAACAGGGTCTGGAATACACCATCTCAAAATATGCCACTCTGGCATAAGGATTATTCTGAGTTGAAGACAACTGAGGAAGGAGAAGTGCAACCCTTTTCTATTTATTTATTAATTTTTGAGATGGAGTCTTGCTCTGTCACCCCGGTTGGAGTGCAGTGGCGTGATCTCTGCTCACTGCAACCTCTGCCTCCCAGGTTCAAGTACTTCTCCCACCTCAGCCCCCTAGGTAGCTGGGACTACAGGCAGGCACCATGACACCTGGCTAATTTTTGCATTTTTAGTAGAGACAGGGTTTCCCCATGTTGCCAGACTGGTCTTGAACTCCTGACCTCAGGTGATCCACTCGCTTCAGCTTCCCAAAGTGCTGGGATTACAGGCGTAAGCCACTGCACCTGGCTGAAGTGTAACTCTTAACACTGGCGACAGAGATGAGTCTGAACAAATGAACCCCACTAAAATAACCCTTATCTTCCCCATATGTTTCCTAGTAGCTTCCCCACAGTTTATCAGCCCTTGAAGCCCAAAGCGCCTTTCCTTTATAAGCTCCCAAGTCTGATCCCTTCTTTGAGTATTATTACTTCTTTTCTGTGAACTTCCATGCACACAAATTATTAATAACATTTGTATTCTTTTCTGCTGCGAACCTGACTTTTGTCAGTTACATTTGCAGGTGCCTGGTCATTGCACAAGAGAAGCTAAGGAAAGAGTTTTTCCTCCCTGACAAGTACGTGGCAGGTCATGTATTCCTCTTGAAAGCAATAGGTTTTATTTTAAATTTGAAATAATACAGTAGTCAATTCTTTCTCCCGATCCTAAAATGACAGAGTACAGAATGGAGCCAGAGAATACCCAAGCAATGTTATTCCTCTGCCTGGGGCCGGGCCCACACAGAAGCCACACCTCCAGTTCTAGAATATTCTCTCAGGCACCAAGGTCCTCAATAAGTGTGTGCCTGTGCATACTGCAACAGCTGTGTGCATAATGTTCTTCATGACGCTGTCTGGCTATTTAAACTCAAGTCAGTTAGAGAAAAAGCACCTTCACATTAAGAAATTATGTCTACTTAATAGGAAAATCTCCATCAAGGATGCAGATGTAAACCACTTTTTGGAGATTCCTTGGAAGGATCCTTACGACTCTGACCCTCCAAGATAAAGAGTCTATTTATTGCTGGTGGACTCCCAGTTTTCAATAGAGATTACGCTTTTCTCAAATCAGTTTCTGTGTGGTGCTCCATGGAACAAGAGAAATAATAAAGCCGGCCAATGCAGGCCAAATTTGACAGCAAATGGAGATATCTGATTTAAAAGACAAATGCCTGAAAGAATAGTCCACAGTCTGGCCAAGACATTAAGAGATTTTCAAGTTGGAAAGTGACAGCCATCATTACATTATCATGGACCATATGAAAATACTCTGCAGCCTCTCATCCATGATAAACTGATGGTGTGTGCACCGCCGTGCGACGGTGTGCACAGACACTGTTGTAAGGAGCTCGCTGACACAGGAAGAGAGCACCGTTCTCCCAGGGAGGTGGGCTAATCCCGTGCTCTTGGGGAGGGACGGTGTTTAATGCATTTGATTTTAGTGAAAGCTCTAGAAAGCGCCAAAAATCCAACAGCTGTACATAGTTCCCATTAGGAATCCTGACCTCAACTCATAATTTTTGGGAAAGGAGGATTTATTGTATTGTTTGTCAAATTCAAGTTTTATTTTATATCCATAAAGCTGTGGAAAGGAAAACACTGTCTTTTTTTGACTATAACAGGCTGTTTGCAGCTCCCTGACAATACAACACTCTGCTGAAGAGAAGAGGCACAGCCTCCGGGGCCTCAGGCGGAATTTTTCTGGATTACTAGTTGCACAAAGCAAAAGTCAAAGCCTGTTCGGACCCCAGCCTTCCTAAGCTCTGCTTCTCACACAGACCCGCCCTGCCTGGCACAGCATGGACGCTCTCGAACCACCTTCAAAGCCCAAATGCCTTTTTTCGACTCATGTGTGATGACTATCCAGATACAAGGGTCCAAGCAGTCCCCAGAGAATTGCTAGGTCTTTTCAGAGGCAACAGGCTCTGCCCTAAACCCTGGGCTACCTCCTCCCTTTCATGTTACAAATAAGCTCTTTCCACAGACAGCTTTTTTTTTTGTTTTTTTTTTTTGAGGCAGGGTCTTGCTTTGTCACCCAGGCTGGAATGCAGTGGCACAATCATAGCTCACGGCAGCCTCAAACTCCTGGACTCAAGGGATTCCGACCCCACTCAGCCTCCTGAGTAGGTGGGACTACAGGCAGCTAATTTTCAGCAAACATCTTAACACAGAGAGCCAGTGTGGCCACCAAGTGCTCCACTGCCCCATAAGCAGGGAAGAAGGGGATTTTGGGCTAAAAGTGGCAACTCAAGATCCAGGTAGCTTCGTCTAAAGTAGCCCAGTAACAATCAAACCCCTGAACAGAAAGATAATCAAACACAGGACAAACCATGACCGTGGCCCGAGGCTCTAGAATTTAAACTGGACACCGTGAAAATTAACCATCCTCTTTGAATTTCTTAGAGGTCTGACCGAAGACAGTATGTGCAAAAAATTTTTATTCTCCCTGTCATCCGTGTTTACACCTATGAGATACTTTGTTTGAGGAAGAATATACTTTTTAGGAGATTTTCAGTCCCAGAGAAGAAATGTTTTTAAATGGATTGTGACTCACTGTGGACGCCTGTGTGAGGAAAACCAGGGATGTAAAGGTCAGGATTTTGTGCAATTTGTTGGGCTGTCAAACTTTAATGAGTCTTCTTCCAAAATGATTTTGTTCGCTTAAAACTAAAACTAACCAGACGTATGACAAATATTTATGGTCGGGGTCAAGAGTGTTTACTCTTCGGCAGTTAGCTTTGAAAACAAAAGAGCTTTGACCACAGATGGACTGAAGGGAACCAGCGCTGAGAGCTCCCTGGAAGCTTAAGAGTCAAACACACAGCCCTGCTTTCCAAAGCCCATCACTTCCAGGAGGCGGCCATGAATATAGATGATGAGCTTCGTGGCAATGTCTATTTTTAAAGGCCAGCACACACACATACAATATGATATGGTTTCCCTGACAAAGCCAAAACTGCCAAATAATTACCACATTTCTAATTTTACATTTGAGCTAACAAACACCAAAGCAGAAGCTGAGGTTTGATTTTTTTTTTGCTCTACTAAAATTAAACTAGATTGTCGTGTACTCTTTTCTCATTACAAACTCCGTTTTAAAAAATATTATGACAAATGCATTTTTAAAAAGATGATTGCAAACTACATTTTTTTAAATGTAGATTTTTGGATGTTACTCATACACATGTACACATACACGTATAATACACATATAAACAAAGATAACAGAAGAAACGATGACCAATTCTAAGAAGAAATAACAGCCTCATTCCATAAGGTATCATGAAGTCTAGAAATCAGAATTCATGTTTCAGATTATAATCTTATTTAAAATTTTTTTTTTTAGTATTAGCAACATTACAAAAGCCATCAGGACTGTGTAAATGGAGACAAATTATGTACATATTATGTATGTTTCAAAAATTATCATTGCACACATTAAAATCAGTCAGACTTACAGATATCCATGGCCATGCTGTGATGTCTTGAAGATGAAAGGGGGGAGACAGAAAGAGAATAAGAGAAAAAGAGAATATGGGAAGAGATGAAAAGGAAAGAGGAGAAGAAAAGAGAAAGAAAAGGAAGGAAAAGAAAAGGAGAAGAAAGGAAAAGAGAAGAAGGGAAAGGGGGAGAGAGAGTAACAGGAGAGAGGTGGGAGAGAAAGGACAGGACTCCCCTTATAGTGTCCCTAAATATTCACCCACCCTCTGACAAACCAAATAAGGTCAGGTGGCAACTCGGATAGTCAACTGTGCTGGTTATTTTAAAAACGTTCATTCAGCGCAACAGCTGAGCTGAATCGTTTTTGATATATAGTCACCTAATCCAATTCAACTTGTGTATTCATCTACTCTTGATGCTAGGGTTAAGCAGGGGAAGTAAGGTATTAGCCCTGCCTCTTTTTTTTTATTTTTTTGAGATGGAATCTTGTCCTGTCGTCCAGGCTGGATGGAGCGCAATGGCGGAATCTCGGCTCACTGCAATCTCCGCCTCCCGGGTTCAAACGATTCTCCTGCCTCAGCCTCCTGAGTAGTTGGGATTATAGAAGTCCACCACCACACCAAGCTATTTTTTGTATTTTTAGTAGAGATAAAGTTTCACCATGTTGGCCAGGCTGGTCTCGAATTTCTGACCTCTTGATCCACCCGCCTTGGCCTCCCAAAGTTTTGGGATTACAGGCCTGAGTCATGGCTCTCAGCCTATCCTTGCCTTTTTAAATAAAATTTTTTTTTTGAGATGGAGTCTCACTCTTTCACCCAGGCTGGAGTGCAATGGTGTGATCTTGGCTCACTGCAACCTCTGCCTCCTGGGTTCAAGCAATTCTCCTGCCTCCGCCTCCTGGGTAGCTGGGATTATAGGCACATGCCACCATGCCCGGCTAATTTTTCTTTTGTATTTTCAGTAGAAACAGGGTTTCACCATGTTGGTCAGGCTGGTCTCCAACTCCTGACCTTGTGATCTGCCTGCCTCGACATCCCAAAGTGCTGGAATTACAGGTGTGAGGGCCAATAAATTTTTTAAATTTGATTTTTTATTCTTAAAAAAATTTTTTTTAGAGATGGGGGAGAGTCTCACTATATTGCCCTGACTGGTCTTGAACTCTTGGCCTCAAGCAATCCTCCCACCTCGGCCTCCCAAAGAGCTGGGATTACAGGCATGTACCACTATGCCCCTCACATTCCTGCCTTTGTTTTCTGTGTATTTAGTAATACATCACTACCTGGATATAAGAATCAGTTAAGTCTTGTTGCACTTCTGAAAAATCACTCGCTTTTAGCTGAAAAGAAATGCAGCAGAGAACTATCTCACTTGCCTGTGTTATTCTGCACCCAAGGACTCTCACACGTTCTAAGAGGCTGCTCCGAGCTAGGAAAGTGCTGCGGGAGGTTGAAGGCAGGAACGCTTAATCCCAAGGGGAATTTCCCAACCAAAGCAGCACTCAGTTCCCTGAGGCTGGAAAGCTCGGTGGGTTGGCAGGGAGGGCATTTCAGAGCAGATGGAGGAGAACACGGATGTGGAGGCAGAGTGGGGAGAGCCCACGTGCTTGGGAAACAGGGGCTACCCCACTGCGTGACAAGCTCAAGGTGCAGAGGGAACCATTACTGTCATGAGAAAATAAACAAAGATAACAGAGCGGAAAAGATGACCAGATCCCTCTAACAAGAAATAACAGCCTCTTTCCACAAAGTACAATCATGTTTAAAAATCAGATTCCAGGTTCACCAGGTTTCCAAGTGACCTCACAAAACCACCTGGGCTGTGGGTCCATGGTTGAAGGAGGTCCATGACCCTGGAGTCTGGCCCCATCAGCCAGTCTGGCCCCTTCTGGATCCTAATACACCCTCTGGCCCCGCATTTCCTACATAGTCCAAGAGTTCTCATCCTCTTCTGTTGTGGGTTCATGTTAATAAATATTTATGAGGAAAAGATAAATACACATATGCATGCACACACACAAACACACATACAGAAACACACACACAAGCACACATACACACACACACACACACAAACATCAGAGGCTTGGGAGCAGCAAAGAACCTTAGAAACACTGAAGGTCAATCTCTCGTTTTTCAGGTGAGAAAACTCCCTGGGAATCTAAGTGGCTTTGTACATGTGACATGAACAGCGTCTCTTTTTGCGACCCTACTACCGACTCCACACACATTCTAAACCGTCAGAGGTTTGTGAGTTGCAGACATTTGGAAGGAAAATACATGATATCCTTAGTAGCCACAGCAGGTACTCCAAAATCATCGGAAGGAATGAATTAATGATGAGCTTTTGGCATGGGTCACTGGGTAATCACAAGATCTCACACAAGCCGTCATCACAGAAAGGTCTAGTCGTGCACATCACAGACCTGGTTCCCAGAGGACTTCAGTTTCTATCCATACATTTAAACTCGTCGAAAGCAAAAACAAACAAAACACTATTTAAACAAATTGCTCACAGAACCCCATGACCTTAAACCAAAACGCAAACTTAGGAAAGAACACCCAAGCAGCCAAAGGGCACACTGTCAACAGAGGCTACAGCCCCACTAGTCACCAAACCACTCTGTCCCGGCATTCAAAGCACCTTCATGCAAACCTCTCCCTTGCTTCTCCAAGGCAGTGAGAGCTGCCTTGTGAAGGGAGCTTGAAGCATTCAACTGGAGCTTTATTAGCGATGCTGAGTCGCACAGCATGGCGATTCAAATCCACAATTCAATTCAAAATGCGGAAATGAACATTTTATGTTTTCAGGACACAAAGAACCTACAAAACTGTATCCAGTGTGTGTGTGCATGCACATGCACGTGCGCATGTGCATGCTTGCGTGTGCATGTGCGCGTGTGCATGCTTACACTGGGTGTATGTGTGAAAGAAATAAGGAATCCCCAGAACATTTTCTCCTAATACAATAAGCTTCCATTTCTTTTGAAAAACACAGTATTTTAGATTTTTCCTCTGCCATCCAAGTATGACAAATTACACGGATAGGCCAATAGGCAATGCGTGGCAGTTCTTCAGTTCCTAGAGGCAGGTACCACGTGCAAATCCACTCCCTCTCTCCTGTGCTGTCCAACACAAGGGGCTACTGCAATCTGGACTAATTAAAATGAAGTCAAGGTTAAAGTTTAATTCCTCAGTGGTACTTGCTACCAGTGGCTAGGGGCTATCCAACAGAACAGTACCAGTTTGAAAACAAATCCATTGACAGATTGTCCAGTTCTACCGGCCAGTACTGAGTCAGGCCCCATTGGGTGTCCTCACCTGGTTTCAGTGGGAGAATGGGACCTCACTATATTGCCCAGGCTGGTCTCAAACTCTTGGCCTCAAGCGATCCTCCCACCTCAGCCTCCCAAAGTGTTGGGATTACAGGCACGCATCACTATGCCCTGCCCATCCCTGCCTTTGTATTCTGTGGATTTAATCATACATCACTACCTCGAAATAAGAATCAGGTAAGTCTTATTGCACTTCTGAAAAATCACTCGAATTTTAGTAGAAAAGAAATGCAAGACAGAACTATCTCACTTGTGTTTTTCTACACCCAAGGACACTTGCTCCATTAAGAGCTTAAGGTTCAGCTGGGTGTTATCTGAAGCCGTCCAGGCACGTCTAAGATCTTCATTTCTATAGAAACACAGCCATTTGCACATAGTGGCATTTGGTCAATGATGGACCGCATATGCTCTGCTGGTCCCTTAAGATTATGATGGCTACACCATCGACCCCAGTGTGTAGTGGGCTGTACCATCTAGGTTTGTGGAAATGCATCCTCTGGTGGTTGCAGAATGACGAAATCACCCAAGGACACATTTCTCAGAATGTACCCCTGTTGTTAAGTAACATGTAACTAATCAGAACGTGACTTTTCCTCAGATGCATTTGTTCTTCACTTTTTGGGAGTCACAGCCCCATTAAGAAAAGTAATGAAAACAGTGGATGCTCTCCTTTACTAAATGAGCTTTAAAAAAAAAAAAAAAAATACTCTAACATTTTCCATACAGTTGTGGGGAAATATTCTAACATTCTAAAGTTTGTTCTTGGACTCCACTTTAAAAACCATCTGCTTGGCCAGGCACGGTGGCTCATGCCTAGAATCCCAGCACTTTGGGAGGCTGAGGTGGGTAGATTACTTGAGGTCAGGAGTTCAAGACCATCCTGGCTAACATGGTGAAACTCCATCTTTACTAAAATTACAAAAATTAGCCGGGTGGGGTGGTATGCACCTATAATCCTAGCTACTCAAGAGGCTGAGGCAGGAGAACCACTTGAACACGGGAGGCGGCAGTTGCAGTGAGCTGAGATTGATTGCACCACTGCACTCCAGCCTGGGCAACAGAGTGAGACTCCATCTCAAAAAAACAAAAAACAAACCAAAAAACCCCATCTGCTCAGCAAAATCATTTACAGTGCTCATTTGAAACAGAACTTCCCTGCAATAACAATTTGACTTCACCTATCTTAGGTTACTTTTTTTTTTTTTAAGTAAAAACAAAGTCGCATTAAAAAGAATTGAGCTCATTAATGGTAGAAATTTTCATCCATTCTTATGTTAGCCAGGGAGATATTACATGCATAAAAATTAGCTCAGAAAACTCTCTCCATTAAAATACCATGGTAATTTGTTCTCCACAAATCTTAGAGCGTCCATTTGCCATCTGATTATTATTTTCATCTAGAGACCTACTGAATAAATTGTAATTTACTTTTAATGAAATAATTATCTTGTGAAGGGCAAATGTTGAGATGTTTATGGCCCCATGAACCAACCAATGTCTTTCAACTTGTGCAAAATTAAATGTAAAGATATTACTAACATAAAGGTAGGCAGGAAGGCAGCTAATGTTCTAGCTTGTATAAAATCAGCTTCACCCAGTGATAGAAGTGACCAGGTGAATCATCTTAAAAAGAAAAAACACACAGAAAGATTACATATTCAAAAGTTTCAGTTCTAAGTTAGATTCTCTGACACTATTAGTGATACACAGTAGTCCATCCAATGTTACTAAAGTCTTTCTAAAATCATTTCGGTCTTCAGGTAAGACTCTTTAATTTTTGATAAGTTTAATAAAGTTCTGAGACAAGGTCTAAAAGTAAGAAAGAGTCAAGTTGATCCCATGATTTATTTCTGTAACATCCTGCTTGATATCAACATCAACCTTTGCCTTGGCAATGAATCGACATTTTATAGATAGAATTTTATGATGGCAGAGAGAGCATGGATTTTAAAAATAGAGAGAGGGCCAGGCGTGGTGGCTCACGTCTATAATCCCAGCTCTTTGGGAGGCTGAGGTGGGTGGATCACGAGGTCAGAAGTTCAAGACCAGCCTGGCCAAGATGGTGAAACCCCATCTCTACTAAAAATACAAAAAATAGCCAGGCACAGTGGCAGGCGCCTGTAATCCCAGCTACTCTGGAGGCTGAGGCAGGAGAACTGCTTGAACCTGGTGGCAGAGGTTGCAGTGAGCTGAGATTGCACCTCTGTACTCCAGCCTGGGTGACAGAGAGAGACTCCGTCTCAAAAAATAAAATAAAAAAAAATAGAGATGAGTTTGACTTGTACTTACTTCAATTGAATATATATCGTTAAATGCATATGAACTTTATCAGTATAAACTCCAAAGGAAGAGAGAATTTCAGAAGATACAAAATGCAAACCGTAGGAAGATACTAAGCCTAACAAGCGTCTCCTTTGGTTAGGAACCATGCTGGGTTTTTTTTTTTTTTTTTCCCAGCTTTGAGGTACAATTGACAAATGAAAATTGTATATACTTAAGGTGTGTGGCATAGTGTTTTGATATAAAACTAAACTCACAGAAATAATGGTAACCAGGGGCTGGAGGCAAAAAAAAAAAAAATGGAAAGATGTTGGTCAAAGGATGCAAACTTGTAGTTACGAGCAAGTTCTGGAGACCTAAGGTATAGCATAGACTACAATTGCTAGCAATGTATCGTATATTTAAAATTTCCCAAGAAAGTAGATCTTAGGTTTTCTCAAGGCACATACAAACGGTTATGGCCCCTACATCAGATACAAGTAACTATGTGAAACCATGGTAGGGATTTGACATTTTATCATTTACCTAACACTTGAAGAACAGATGGAGGGTTGAAGATCAAGAGAGTCACTCAGGGTTCTTGAGTACCTTTTCCTTGGAACTTAAACCGTACAAGAGCAGGAATTTTGTTTTCCACTGCTCTTTCCCCAATACCTATACCAGTCCCTGACACACAGTAAGTGCTCAGAAAATAACCGTTGAGAATGAATAAATCCCTGGCAGTGAGCTAATCAACTTAGAGGGAAACGAAAGCCAAGCACATCCCATCCTGTTGTGAAGAGGAAGATTCTGACGGTCTCAGGCATCCCTGTGTGAGTTTGCTGTGACCACATTGGGGTTTCACATCAGGAGAAAAAGCAAAAGTCCAAATGGAGATAAGAATAAATCAGGTTAGAGAAAAGAAAATGGACATACTTAAATGAACACAAAAGAAACTATGAGAGCTTAATTTGAAGAGATGTCAGAAACTTTCTAAAACAAAGAATCAAAGACAAAGAATGATGACCAAGGCATCAGAGAAGGGAGAAACACTCTGCATATTTCAAAAGAAATATGCAAGGACAGTGAGAGGACTTATTTTTAAAAAGATCTTTCTCGGCCGGGCGCCGTGGCTCACGCCTGTAATCCCAGCGCTTTCGGAGGCTGAGGTGGGCAGATCACGAAGTCAAGAGATTGAGACCATCCTGGCCAACACTGTGAAACCCCATCTCTACTAAAAATACAAAAATTAGCTGGGCGTGGTGGTGAGTGCCTGTAGTCCCAGCTACTCGGGAGGCTGAGGCAGAAGAATTGCTTGAACCCGGGAGGCAGAGGTTGCAGTGAGCCGAGATCGTGCCACTGCACTCCAGCCTGGTGCCTGGCAACGAAGTGAGACTGTCTAAAATATATCAACACATTTCTAACTTGTTCCTGCTCTCCCACTTTGAACTAGATACGAGATACAAGGTGTCTCCTTTCCAAGGAACACCAGAGTATCCTCAATCTCTGAAACATTTGGATTACAGAATCCCAATACAAAAAAGGAGCCTTAGAAATCCTCCAGTCCAACCCTCGTTTGAATGAATGAGGCCACTGAGACTCAGAGAGGTTAAGAATTTACCCAAGGTTACACAGCTGGTTCTTCATGAAAATCAGTGCTTCTCCTTCTTCCTCCAGCCATTGACACTTTCAATTTCCAGATGAAATCTTCCTCCTCCACCAAGAGCAGGGAAAATACTTCTTCGGACTTTTGGGGAGGTAAGTGAATGAGTGAATGAATCAAGCATGTTTGCTGTGATGGCCCACCAAGCATGTTTGCTGTGATGGCCCCTATATCACTTTGCTCTGCTGTGTTCTCCATGCCCCATACCCAAAATATTTCCTTTTGAAATATTTAAGAATTTTGGCTGCCTGAAAGCTCCCTGACCCCTCTGGAGTGAAGACATGATACAAATCCAAATTCATAAATTCCACCTCAAATGGGAGGATTCTGTGTCGGGTAAAGTACATCCCATGAAGCTTAGTCACCCGAATCTGAAGCATCATGGCCAATTTTATCTAATCATGGAATTTTAAAATATTCAGCACTTTCAATAAAAAATGTATGAAATCATAAAGCCAAATGGTTATGTGTGTGTGACTAAAATGAACATCTGGGGGAAATTAAGACTATCAGCACAATTTGGAGAGCTAGCTGTTTCTTAACGGGATACCCAAGCCTTTTTTTCTAACCTGGCTCAAACCTATAGAGTCATTAGCTGGTTTAGCTGTCTGATGCAATATTTGCAAACAAATAATAAGACATTCTAATGCCATGTCTTGGTTTTCATAATAGCAACTGCTAAGGGAGTGAATTAATTACAAAATAAACAAATGTAGCTGAATTTTGTAACCAACCTAGGTTTAGTTTAGGATGTAAACTAAACCATCAGCTTAACTCAAACAAAAAATTCCTAAGAAAATTTATATTCAAAACTACTAAAATGCGTGAATGTCATTTTAGCTTTCATAATCTACCTCTTAATTCAATATATTTTAAGCCACTGAAAAGCAATTGCTCTCTCATTTGGGTTTTGGCTGGAGTATTTTGTTGAGTGTGTAACGTGTGCAATTGCAACATATATATGTCTTGGATTTTTGGCTAAATGAGATCAATTAGGTATAATGTTTCAAAATGTATGAAAGAGTATTTACCTAAAATTTTGAAATAAATATTTAAAGTATATGAGATCTTAAAAACCTAAAAATATCAATCTGGTTTTTCTATTCAATGACTGTATATATCCATCCAAGCCTAAGATATCTGCCAGCTTTCCATGCTCAGAACATAATTGACAGTCCAGAAAGAAATGAGAGGCCTCTGAGAAACCAAAACACAGTTCACAAATCATAGGTGCATTAACATAAAAAGCCCTTCAGGTCTTCTCCCAGAACCCAGTTCTTCTTTTCTATCAATAGCAGATACAGAGGATACAAATTCTCACACAGCTAATTGGGAGTTAATTTCTAATTACAAACAGAAAAATCAGCTCTAAAAGCCTGATGAATGAAATCCACCTGAAATGGACAGGTTGTACAATTCACCTTATAAAGAGGAAAACCAGGCTTCTTTTTAAAACTTAAATGGACCCTAAGAAGAAAAGCTGAGCAAGCAAAGAGACAGAAAATGATTTTAAAAATAAGGCCACCAAGAAACCTCAAGATCACAGCAGGCTGTGGACGCTGAGTGTGGAGGTCGGAGCCCCATCAGCCTCACTAAACCTGAGATTCTCATGGAGAGGTGCTCCATCCCAGGGAGCCTGGAGGGACATCAAAGCAACCAGGAGGTCTTGAAAGTTCTCCAAGAAAAGAGGACAGAAGAGCTTCTGATCGGTGCTGAGGAATGAGTGGGCAGGGACAGAAGTGATCACTTGAGGTCAAGGAGAGCTTTATTTAGAATGGATGAAACTTGAGGATGTTTTCAACACAAGGAGAAGAAGCCAGGAGAAGAGCAGAGTGGAAAATAAGACCAACGGGAGAGAACCATGTAGGAAGAGACCGGGAAGGGGTGGCATGAAAAGCCCAGAGGAACGGAGGAGCCTTGAAGGACTCCTTCTCCCCCTTGGAAACCCGCTTCGAGTCCTGCACCCCAGCTGGTTGCCATCTCAAGCATATGGCAAAGAATTAGCCTAAGGCGGCTCAAAGCCGGTCCTCAGACAGAGGAATCAGCATCACCTGGATCCTGTTTGCTGTATCTCTGAGCCCAGTGCAGAGCTACTGAATCAGACACTGCAGTAACAAGACTGCAGGTGATTCGTATTAAAGTTTGAGCCGTAGTGGCTAAAGCAGTGTTTACAAATATGGGCACTGAAGTCGAGATCTGGGTTCAAATCCAGCTCTCCCCTGACTTCATAGTATGTGCCCAAGCCTGGGCAAGCATTTCTAAACCTCAGTTTTTCCCTCAGTAAAATGAAGACAATTATACTAATATTGCTTGGGGGCTACTGTAAAAATTAGAGTCTGGGCACAGTGGCTCACACCTGTAATCCCAGTGCTTTGAGAGGCCTTAATGGGAGGATCGCTTGAGGCCAGGAGTTCGAGACCAGCCTGGGCAACATAGCGAGACACGTTTGCCTCTACAACTTTTTTTTTTTAATTAGCTGGGCATAGTGGTGAATGCCTGTAGTCCCAGCTACTTGGGAGGCTGAGGAAGGAGGAGTGCTTGAGCCCAGGAGTTCGAAGTTGCAGTGAGCCATGATCGTGCCACTGCACTCCAGCCTCGGTGACAAGGCAAAACTGTCTCAAAAAATAAAAATAATTAAATGATATATTGTAGAGGTAAAGAGCTTGGCATGAAGCCTGGTACACAGTAATAATGGACGGGCAGTTATTATTGTTCTTCCCTTCCAGTCTAACTGGTCAAATAGCTCCATTATGTCCCTGTCCGAAGCACTCTGGGAAAGAAGTTGCCGAGGACAGGGAATACGCTTCAGGCTTCTGCATCCCACAGGATCCAGCCCGCAGCTCTGCACAGGGAAGGTACCCAGAAAATATGGACTGAAATGAACATTCCCAGGGCTGTGACATGGGCAGGCTAGTGATCCCAAAGCAAATATGAAAACTACTTCTTTTACTCTGTTTACACAAAAACCAGTTAGACAGAGGTTATGAACTTGTTTGGGATTAAAGGATCAACTTTCAGAAGGGGACAAGAACCTTAGGAGGAAAAAGAATGCTTCTCTCAAAAGCTCCTACAGCAGGCGGTGTCACTACGAGGGACGGAGATCTCTCTGAACCAACAACAAAGTGCTCCCGAGATCAGTAGTGCAGATGGCTCCTGAGATGTGTGACCCCAGATGAAACTGAATGTTTGGGAAAAACACTTAGGTCAAGTTGCACCACTAGATGAGCTGCTTCATTGTAGGCAAAGTTCCAATCATGAAATGACTGACTTCATGCAGCACACCTTAATTTCCTGGGTTGGCAAAAGCATGTACACAGAAACCCCAACAGACTTGTTACCGTAACATGAATCTTTCTGCTTGCGTTGTTATAGATAAGGAAAAAAAAGAGAACTTGTAACATAGAACAGCAGCTTCTACTGTGAACAGTATAGGATGAGGGCAAAAGTACTGGATGGATCACAGCCAAATTTCTATATGAACCCACAGGTCGCTGCAATTCAATCCATTCAACTAACTCACAATTCTGGAGTGCCCACTAGGTAGTGGGCACGGGGCTAGACCCTGGGGTGGTGACAGAACTGAGACCCAAGTGCCTCACCGGGTACCCCCTACCGAGAAAAGGGCCACCAGGACCTAGTGACAGCAGCCCTAGAGTACAGGCTGAAGTCGAGGCCCGGGAGGCCAGAGGCATGTCCGAGGAAGCTTCATGCACATCTCCTTTGATACTGCTTCCCTGGCGGGCAAGAGAAAACATTTTGGGGAGACTTGCCAACAAAACTCCAGGGGCATGAAACACCCTGAAAGGGAGGCTACAGAGCCCAGGCTTTTGCATGTCAGCAGTGAGGAGTGATGAGTTTGGCCCTGGCTGAGTGCAAGATGAGATCTTTGTAAAGGAAGGTCATTCTGTGGCTGGACCAGACAGGAGAAACCAGGGGCAAGAGACCCATTAAGGGCAAAGCAGTAGCCCAGGTAAGAGATGGCGAGGCTCAAGAGGAGGTGGTAGGGCAGAGGCCTCGGGGACCTATAGGGAGAGGAGTTAAGGGTGACCACAGGGTTCCTAGTTGAGTCACAAATCAATGAAGCCCAGAACTGCTGGAAAGTGTTAGATCTGGGGGTACTCCCAATCACAGCGAGGCACCCTGAGATCAGTGCTTTAACATAAAATTGCAGTGAGCGTTCTAAAAGCCCAGGCAGCTGCAGATTCAGGAGATGACTCCAAGGCTGCCTTTTGTATCCTAACAATAAAAAGGCTTCTAGAGGTTCAGTGTCCCTAATTCTCCCTGCAGCCCGAGAGCCGTGTGTGCTGGAGCTCACCAGACCTCCTTATAAAAATCCAAGGGCCCTGTCCTTTGGATGCAATTCATCAACTGTAGAATATTAAATAAATAACCCCAGGTGCAGCCAAAGACGTTCACTCTGAATTGAACTCCAAAGTCTTCCAGAAGTCTGTTTACTACAAAACAGTCTGTCTCCAAAGTAGAAGCAAAGATAAAGAAGTGTTTGTTGAATGACAGACTGACATCCACTGCAAGCTGCGTGCATTAGCCAAATTTCACTCTGAAGACCAGGCACGTGGCAAAATAAAATGTGCCAAAAGTACTAACATAAAGGTAGGCAGAAAGGCACCAAATGTACTACAATAGCTTGTATAACATCAGCCTCATCCATTGATCAAGGTAACCAAATAAATTCACACACACACACACACACACACACACGAGTGTAGACTCCAGAGTTTCTGTTGTTAGACAAATTCTCTGAGAGTATTAGTGTGCACTTGACAGCCTGGATCCTCAAGACATCCCCGGGTTTGGTGAGAAGAGACAGCTCACATATGCCTGGCACTTGGTTGCGCTTCTTTGGAGACAGAGGGTACAAGGTACACCCCGCAGTTTTACTCAACAGAGGATATCACCAGGAGCTTGGCCAGGGTAATGCTGTATGGGACTGTCCCCTACACCATGTAAGTTAGGTTCTTAACCACATCCTCCCAAATGCCAGTAAGTTATTGAGAAAATCTGAAATATCCCCATGCATTTCCAAACGCCCCCTAGGGTTGCTGCAGGACCTCCATGCAGAGCCCTTGGAGTATTCACTGATGAAGTTCTTCTCTATAAATACTCTGTCTTCCTACCTGGTAAAAATAATGACTGCCTGTACTTGTCCATCTAATGTGGTATAAAGAAATAATATTTTTTTTCAAAGCAGCAACATGTCAAATAAGCCTTAAATGTTCTAGAGTTCACTGCTATTTTTTGGCAGAAGCAAATCACAGAGCTAAATTACTAAGAGACCATAGCAGTCTCCAGGCTTTAAAAAGCTGGGGCAGTATTTTTTTCTTGGAGAATTTAAAAATCAAATGCAGTTTGAACTCTAGAACATAAAGTGAGGTTTGTCTCATAAATTCTGGAACATCCCAAGTTCTATAAATCAAGCCCTGAAGAATGAGAGTACCACGGCAAAGAACCTCAGAACAAAGATTATGCAAAAGGATTACTGGTGATTTTCTATTTTTACATGAATTATAATGGCAGTGAAATAAAACTTGCCCTTCTGAACTCCACCCCCATACTTGTGCTATGATTATTAAAGTACTTTGCATTGTGCATATACTTTAATGCCAAGACTTCAACTGCTAACATTTAGACAGAATGTACTAAGTTATATTAATCAAATTGTTAGCAATAAACCTTTCCGTACCATAAAGTAAAGCCTTAAAAAAAAGAAAGTCCAATCCTTCCCAACCCAAGAAGTATGCCCAAGGGTATCTACAGGAGTGGCTGCAGTAACTGGCAAACACTGGCAGGAATTTTCCAACAATTGAAGTCAACAAATTCTCAGGAAACATGCTCAGACAGATGGCACTTAAAAAAACCCAACAAACTGCATTTAGATTTACAGGAAGATTTTTTCACTTACTTTGAATTTCTGTATAATCTTCGTTCCTCTAAGTTAAAGGGGGAAAGAAAATCACACTGCAATTCCTTATTTTTCTAATTAAGAAAAAACAAAAACAAAAACAAAAACACGTTATATCCTCGAATCCAGCTTTGGATGTCTTCGAGTATTTTCTTGGAGTCTCTTTCCAATGAATACTACTTTCAAATTCTAAGCACAAAGTACAATCTCAAAAGTTAGCCCAAATAGCGTACAAAATCAAAGATCACGATGTCAACAGACAATTGCATCTATCAGAAGCGATGATGATTCAGAACAGGATAAATTTAGAATGGTGTTTTCCAAAAGGCTTTTTGGATGTCAAATTTAGGAAATGGGTGAAGGCTACATCCCAAAAGTTCCTCTCCAAAAAGAACGCCAAAATACTAATAAAAAGAGTCTTCTTTTTGAAGTTTTCCGTCCCCTGGTGTCCTTGAGGCTGAACTTCCCCAACCTGGCCTCGGTGAAGCCATCCATTACTGGACAAATCCACATGAAACCCGAAGACACTTCAGCCTGGGGAGGACGCGGTCAGAGCAGTGAAGCAACCCCACATGGGACGGGCCTTTTATGGCCTGAACTCGAGAGCCTTGATACCAGCTCATCTACCAGAAATAGCTCTGGAAATTCAGAGGAGCTCATCAGCTGTTGCAGCGGGCCTGGCCAGCAGCTATTTCAAATGCAATTAGGTTGTCCACACTGTCTTTCGGCTTGTTTTATAGAGAAATTAAAAATACAACAGCAGTCTACCGAATAAGATACAACAATACAGACTTGGATGAGCAAACGTTTCTCTAACTTAGCTTTTTAGGCTAAAAAAATAGCACACGATAATTGATAAAGCTCAGACACTGAATATCCCAAAAGTAAGTAACAGACATATATATAATGAACGCCCAAAATGTAACTAACAGACATATACGTCTATGAAACAGCATGATGTAATGGCACATGTCTCTACAAGTTTACAAATACTGTAACCTCTGTGGATTTCTTACCGCTTCCAATAAGTGTAGAAAATGAATCATCAGAAGAAAGCATTGTGCTGGAAGTACTTGCTCTAAAATGACCCAAATATTTTATCTTCAAGCCAAAGTCAGTCCTCTGAACTGGCAGGTTCTATCTTCCTGTGGATCTCGAGTAGCTCACCTCACTGAAAAACCAGATGAATCTAAACTAATTAAAAAAAAAATTAACTATGAAGCACAACCACTTCTTAAAAGGCCATGTGCATTTTTTTAAACATTAAAAGGCCACCAGCTGGGCGCGGTGGCTCACGCCTGTAATCTCAGCACTTTGGGAGGCCAAGGCAGGCAGATCACCTGAGGTTGGGAGTTCGAGACCAGCCTGATCAATGTGGAGAAACCCCATCTCTATTAAAAATGCAAAATTAGCTGGTCGTGGTGGCACATGCCTGTAATCCCAGCTACTCGGGAGGCTGAGGCAGGAGAATTGCTTGAACCTGGGAGGCAGAGGTTGCAGTGGACCGAGATTATGCCATTACACTTCAGCCTGGGCAACAAGAGCAAAACTCTGTCTCAAAAAATAAGTAAATAAAATAAAATAAAAAAGGCCACTGACATGTTGAATGCACTCAAACAAATATCACAACCCTGTTCACAAAAATACTTAGAATTGTAGGTCTCTGTCCCTGTTGTTACCAAGAACAGAGAATCTTAATTGTCTGCGCCAACTTCAATATAAACCACAAACCCCATAAGATTTGGGCTGCAGTACAACAAAAAGCTGTGTGTTTCTTGGGGCCTCCCAGATGCCTCTGGGTGCCAGGGTTCTCAGACCACCAGCTGCCTCAGCCAGCATGGGAGGCCTCTCTAAGCAGGATCTAAATTCCCGTTACTAACTAACTCTGCAGAACAATGCCTCCCTTTAAAAGGACAGTCCTGAGGCCAGGTGAAAAGATGACAAGGATAATAATTAAACATTGGGGCCGGTGGCTCATGCCTGTAATCCCAGCACTATGGGAGGCTGACATAGGCAGATCACGAGAGCAAGAGATTGAGACCATCCTGGCCAACATGATGAAACCCCGTCTCTACTAAAATACAAAAATTAGCTGGGCATGGTGTCGCATGCCTGTAATCCCAGCTACTGGAGAGGCTGAGGCAGAAGAATTGCTTGAACCTGGGAGGCGGAGGTTGCAGTGAGCTGAGATCACGCCACTGTACCCCAGCCTGGTGCCTGGTGACAGAAAAAGACCCTGTCTCAAGAAAAAAAAAAAAATGAAACATTGGCTTCATGATTGTTTTGTGCTAGGGGTAAAAAAATTTGTCCCAGCCAACGTTTTTTTTACCCATCTCAAGATGGCAAACAAACAAAACTTCATAGCATGGCTTTTGCATCCTAATCTCAGTCCTGACCCTGATCTTCCTTTCCCTTAGACCAAACTGGCTTTTCCCTCATTTTAAAGTTTATTTGATCGTGTTTTATGTATTTCTATAAGCTGTGTTAAGCCCCTCCTTGGAAAAAAGTAGGGCATAAATAAATAAAAACTTATATAAAACAGTTCACTATCTGAGTCTTCTCTGTAAAGAGAAGATAGGAGGAGAAAATGAATCACTGGCTAACACAACAGTGTTATTTCCTTCCTAAAAAAGATTCACTCCCACAAAATAAACATCTAGCTTCTGTATGCCTCTTAACTTTCTGCACACTGCTTCCCTGTAGCAACCAGACTGTCCTAGATTAATGCACTGGAGTCTAATAGGATAAGCCTCCTCTGTCACTTCTTTTATATATCCTTTTTGTCTTTGATTATTTAAATCCCAGTTAATTCTTTCTGTGCAATCCATTTAAACACGTTCCTAATTTTTTGGCTATTTGCCTAACTTGGAAGACTCTCATCACACTCACTTCTTTCCAATCATGATAATCATGAATTAGGAGAAAAATTAGCATACAAAAGATGTCAGTTCTCCCCAGACTGATCTACAGGTTAACACAATTCCTATCAAAATCTTTTAAGTTGGTTTTTTTTTTTTTTTTTTTTTTGAGACATGGTCTTTCTCTGTTGCCCAGGCTGGAGTGTAGTGGTGCAATCATGGCTCACCGCAGCCTCAACTTCCCCAGCTCAAGCCATCTTCCTGCCTTGGCCTCCTATCTGGGGCTATAGTTATGCACCATGACACTGGGCTAATTTTTTAATTTCTTATTTTTTGTAGAGCTGGGGGTCTCACTATGTTGCCCAGACTGGTCATGAACTCCTGGGCTCAAGACATCCTCCCACTTCAGCCTCCCAAAATGCTAGGATTACAGGTGTGGGCCACTCTGCCTGGCCTCACAGTGATTTTTGGCAGATATTCTAAAATTTATACATAAAGGTATAGGCCTAAAATAGCTGAAAAAGTCTTGAAAAAGAAGAAAAATGTTAGGCCAGGCAAGGTGGCTCATGCCTATAAACCCAGCACTTTGGGAGACTGAAGTTCACAGGGAGAAAAGAAAACTTGCATCACCAGCTCAAGTGTTTCTGTGTAGCGGTCTCACAGTCAATTGCTCACTCCTATTTCTGGAGTCAAGATGAGGTCAGAGCATTGGTCAGGACTGTCAGTGCAGGAAAGGAAGACAACAACACTCTGTCTCCTTGCCTCTGCCTTCTGAAAAGTTCTGCTTTCTACATGGCAGTGAACTTGATCAATCACTGGAGGTATTTTTTAAGCAGTTCATTTCCAGGAGATGAAAAGGCTAGACAACGAGGACCTATATTTTGCCCTGTTTTCTGCCATGATGGGATCAGACTTGGAATTTTTCATTTTCTCAATAAGCTTAAGACTTTGACCTCTATGAGAGAAGACAGAGACATACTGTAGTCTACTGATATGTACCCCGATACACCAGTATGAGTCGGAGATCGTGGCCTTCTGTACCATGGGCAAGTCATTTTCTTTGTGCATAGATTTCTATTTTTTTTTTTTTTTTGAGACCAAGTCTCACACTGTTGCCCAGGCTGGAGTGCAGTGGCGTGATCTAAGCTCACTTGCAACCTCCACCTCCCAGGTTAACGATTCTTCTGCCTCAGTCTCCCGAGTAGCTGGGATTACAGGCACCCACCACCACGCCCAGCTAATTTTTTGTATTTTTTTTTTAGTAGAGATGGGGTTTCACTATGTTGGCCAGGCTGGTCTCAAACTCCTGACTTCATGATCCACCCGTCTTGGCCTCCCAAAGTGTTGGGATTACAGGCGTGAGCCACGGAGTCCGGCCTGGATTTCTTTTTAAAAACAAAAAAAGGGATATTCTTTTCTTTCTTTCTTTTTTTTTTTTGAGACTGAGTCTCATACTATTGCCCAGGCTGGAGTGCAGTGGCATCATCTCGGCTCACTGTAATCTCTGCCTCCTGGGTTCAAGCCATTCTCCTACCTCAGTCTCCCAAGTAGCTGGGACTACAGGTGTGCACCACCACACCCAGCTAATTTTTTTGTATTTTAGTAGAGATGGGGTTTCACCATGTTGGCCAGGATGGTCTTGGTCTCCTGACCTCATGATCCGCCCACCTCGGCCTCCCAAAGTGCTGGGATTATAGGCATGAGCCACCGTGCTCGGCCAAGGGGATATTATTTTCAGTTAATATTTTTCCAACAACAACCCCCGACCCTTGCCAGACAATCTGAATCAATCAATAATTCAATCGAGTCTGTCTTTCTGTCTGGTCTGGTCTCACTTCTTCTCAAAGGTTTTGGAGAACTTTACTGGCTTTAGCTGAAAATCTTTGAGCTCCAAGGTCATCTGTAAGTCACTGGCTTGAACCACCGATGAGCGAGCCAACTCTTCTCTCCCAGGCTGCGGCTTCAGAGCAATGGGTGTGTAGCAGAGCTCAACCCAAAGAGAACTGCTGGCCTCGTGGTCCAAATGAGATGTGAGCTTGCCAGGGGTGAGCCTGGACTGTGGTTTATGAGTCCTGGCTCCAGAGACCCAGCCTTTTACACGGCTGGAGCAACATCACATTCCTGGACACCAGGCTGAGTCTGGAGAGTAATCAGAGATGTACAAAGTGTGTCATGCTCTGTTTGGGCCACTGGATATCTAAAAATATGAGATTTCTGTCTGCTGTCAAGCAGCAGCTCGCTGCATGAACAGAACCATGGAGGCTGCTGCTCAAATAGGGATGTGAGCTGATGGCAATGTGGCCCGTGGAATGAGGACCTGAAGGCTCTTCCCTTCTCTGCTGTTGTTAACATCACAAAGCTCAACGCCACATGTGGTTTCCTTGGCTGATTCCAAATATCAAGAGGGAATGGATCATTCTTATTCCTGAATGAAATACTCCAGGAGCCTGTGCTCCCAGGGAGCATCATCTACACCTTAGAAAAACACAGGAGTGAGGAGCCTTCTCTGAGTATGTTCTCCCAGCCCCAAGGACCAAGGAACCCACATCCCCTGAGCCAAGTACTCCCTAGCCCGGCGAGGGTTCCATTCTCATCTTCCTCCAGAAACAGAGCTCTAAGTAATGGCTCTGTACTTGGCCAACCCACAGAAGGCTGATAAGCCTGTGATAAAGTGGAACCACAGTCCTGATAATTCTATAAAACAGAACCACTTGAACCCAGGAGGTGGAGGTTTCAGTGAGCTGAGATCGCACCACTGCACTCCAGCCTGGGTGACAGAGCAAGACTCCATCTCAAACAAACAAATAAACAGCCGGAACCACGATGTGTTGTATCTTACAATGTATCTGTGGCTTCAACCGTGGATCCCGGCCCACGTCTCCCTGACAGCATGAGTGGTAACTTCCTACCCTAAGATTTAGCCAGTGACTTCTGTATTGAGGGCAGGGGCCACAAGACTGAGGAGGAGGAACTGGGGTGTGGGAGGATGGGGTCTGACAGGAGTTAGCTGTGAGGACAGAATGATGGGGGGCAGAGGGCTGAGATCAGGATGATTGATTTCTGGGTAGGTGGAGGACACTAAAAAAACCAGAAAATTTCAAGAAAAGAAAATAACAATGCTGTAAAAATCAACTGAAGAAGTTTAGCTTTATATTTAATACAACAGGCACTTCATTTTCTTAGATTTCTCATTGCACGGCCATCAAGTAAGGGCTTAGTTTTAGTCTGGGGACTGAAAATCGCTGGTCTGGGTTAAGATTCCTACAGTGCCATCAAATTCTAAAAACTTGAAATTCTATAATTATGAGGCATAGCACCATCTCACATTCTCCAAAGAAAAACCTCAACAATGAGGGGTAAAGAAAGAAGGAAGGGACTAGGTGCAGTGGGCCACGCCTGTAATCCCAGAACTTTGGGAGACTGAGGTAGGGGTATCACTTGAGGTCAGGAGTTTGAGACTAGCCTGGCCAACATGGTGAAACCCTGTCTCTGCTAAAAATACAAAAATTAACCTGGCATGGTGGTCGGAGCTTGTAGTCCTAGCTACTCGGGAGGCTGAGGCAGGAGGATCACTTGAACCTGGGAGGTGGAGGTTGCAGTGAGCTGAGATTGTGCCACTAAACTCCAGCCTGGGTGACAGAGCAAGACTCTATCTCAAAAAAAAAAAAAAAAAAAAGGAAAGAATAAAGAGCTCCAAGTGAGATAAAATATGTCAAAGTAAGGCATTCTGAAATAAGAATTATTAGACGGTAGAAGAGCAAGCAAAAATAAAACTCTTTGATCACACCTCAACTTCCCTCAGTAGAGACCCAGGCCGAAGCAGATAACCCTTTGAAGACTCTGAAGTTATTATCTGTTAAACTCCTACTACCAAAGTGGATTATTCATTAGCAAGTACGAGTAATTCCCACCCAAGGATCTATTGAAAGATGGCTGGTAATCTTGTTAGTGGGATAGAGAGTACAAATTGCATCAAAGGGAAGAGATAAAAGAAATAAGCAAATAGGTTTTCAAACAACTATAGATATTAAGGAGTTCTTCCAGGTACTCCTAACTTTTGGCTATGGCTTCCTTCAGCTTACACTTGTACCCCTAGTGGCACGGGCCCCTAAAAGGTGACTCGTGCAAGGACAGAGATTTTTGTCTGGTTTGTGAACTGGTATTCATCTTCAGTGCCTAGGATATAGTAATGATATATGTGCTACAGGGAAAATGCCAAGGCAATGAGTGTTTTTTCCAAAGGCAACTTTATTCCTCATAGTCTCCCCGCTGCCCTGCAATCTGTGACCACAGTTCTGCTGGCTTTGTGCAGGTTGTTCCACAGGACTGAATTAGTTTACCTCCTTCTCAAATACCTCTTTGGGAAAGATTTTCCTCAGTAAGCAGTGTCTGATTTCAATGTAAGACTCCCTTGCAAAGTCTTCTGTGCATTCTGATCTCCTGAGCTTGGCATCACTTCCACAAATCCACTGCAGGGACCATGTGTTCACAGAGGCATGGCTTGCTGGCCTGTATGGTAAGCTAATTGATGTGGTAAGCCCTGAAGGCAGGATTATTTTTCAGCCAGGCCCTGCCTAATGTTTTCTGATGATGGCCAAGTGGGCAAGTTTAGTCCTTTCTCCCCAGAAACATGATCCTGTTTTCTATACCAACAAGTATTAATTCAAATCCCTCGTGGGCAGTCCAGGATATGAAAATTACAGTAATCTAATCTTGTAGAGGAAGAAGTATGAATCATCATGACACGGTCTGACAAAGAGCAAAGTGATTAATGCCAGGCTGCAGTAGGGTCCCCAGTGACAGCTCCTTGTGGGCCATAAACCTAACTTGGAAACCCAGGAGGCAAACATCAGAGAACAACAACCTGGTCTCCACCCAGAGAGAGGAGAAGCAGGGAACAGCAATGTCATGTTCTTTGGACCATGCCTGAAAACTTGCAACACTAAGACAAATTCAGTGACTCAGGGAGAAGAGCGAGATTAGCTCACAAAAGCTCATCTGTTCTATCTTCTGACTGGTGGAAACTGCTTACACTCTGAAGCTTACGATTAGGTAGGAACTGTAAGATTTGTAGAATCATGGCATCTCAGAAAATGACCTAGAAACCCCAATCCTCTGCAAGGGAAAACAAGATGACATTCTTAGGACAAGCAAGATGATAGATAACCACGCCAAAAAGAATGTGCTCTGAACCACATCCCAGAAATATACAGTTCTGAAGAAGTCTTGGCCTTTTTCTGAAACCTTCCAGAAGTACACCAAAGCTCCGCATCTCTCATCTCCAAGAAACCACAGCCCAAGTGCACTGGGAAAGTTGGTCAGGGTGCCTGCAAGCCTAAACCATCACTTGGCGTTTTTTTTTTTTCTTTTTTGCACAGCTGTATTCAATTTTCTGTCCTTGGGGTTTTAAAAGGAACATTTATTCTAGGGCCAGGATTCTCAAGTTTTATGGTTATACAACTCCCTCCCAGGGCCAAAGAATGTTTTAAAAGTCTTAAAGCTAGCAAAGAGAATTAGTAAAAGCATCCGAATGAAAGTGAAATCAAAAATGAAGACTCATTCCAGTTTATATTCAACCTCTCACTTGATTGTATTGTACCTTCTGTCTGCCCTTCAATATACTTTTACTACCCATTTTTCAGGCAAATATAGGTAGGGGCGTGTGTGTGTGTGTGTGTGTGTGTGTGTGTGTGTGTAGACAGCAAGAGAGCAGGTGAAGAACAGAGAAGTACAAAGTACTTCCACAGCTTCTATTTCCTGTTCTATGGTGCATTTTACTTTAAATAAGGTCTACAGCTTAAACTGAGTTTAATAAAAGGTCACAAAGAAAGAGATTCCTTTGGGTTTTTATAAGATTGCTTGTTTTCCCAATGTAGAGGGCTAGATACTTCCTGATTTTTTGGTGATAGGAAAGTAGTTTTTAAAACCCCTATTTTTTTTTACTTAAGAAGTCAAATTAGCGGCATTTTTAATTGAAACGCTTTAAGCTTTTGTCCATATCGAAAAAAAAATCACCATCACCAAAAAAAAAAAAAAGAGGAGCGAACGATCAGATGAGGCTGCCACCAGCCCATGAAATGTTAACCAGTTTTCTCAATGCAGCCACATGGGGTTAGGAAAAGCCACAAGGCGCTTGCTTACCTGTCTTCTTCTGTTCTTCTCCCTCCATTGTCACCTGGATCCCCACATCTCACAGGCATCTACCCAAAGCTTTTGTCTACACAGGTTCACAAACATCACTTGTATGTTTGCCCCTCCCGAAGGGTGGCTTCCGGCTCGTGCATACTCATCGGATCTGACAAAGCCAAGCTCAGGCTCTCGGGGCTGAGGTTTGTGACACAGCACACACCACCACATGAGAGACCTGGCTGCATCCCAAGACAAACCAGAAATGTTTGAGAAACAAAAGTTATTTGCAGAGATCCGCCCTGAGCAGAAAAGACGGAATCAGTACTCTTCCATACGATGCCATTGAATGTTTCAGTGGCACCTGCTTTGTACCGTCCAATTCTCTGAAAACAATGAGAAGACAGTGCAAACAGACCTTGCCCGACGCCCGTCATGATGAGCAGCTGATGCAGGCTTCTCTGGAGAGGCAGTTAGTTCTGAGCAAAGCCAACCAAATCCCTCCTCTTGGCAACTACTTTCTCTTGCTCTTTTAAAATCAAGAAATCAAAAGTGCCCTTTAGCACGGCCCTGTGGCCTTCCAAGATAACAGGTTGAAGTTCAAACAGTTCTTCCCAGATAACCACTCTAATTCTCCCATGATTGGAAGTTGCTAGAAGTTAGTGAAAGCTATAAACCTAGGGCACAGGACAGCTGGAAAAAAAAAAATTCCAAAAGCAGGGTTTGTTTCTTGGGCTGGGTATAGAGGCTTATGCCTGTATTCCTAGCCCTTTAAGAGGCCAAGCAGAGAGGATTGCTTCAGCCCAGGAGTTTCAGACCAGCCTGGGCAACACAGTAAGACACCTGTCTCTACAAAAAAAAATTTTTTTTTTAATTAGGCATTGTGGCTCATACCCGTAGTCCCAGCTACTCGGGTGGCTGAGGCAGGAGAATCCCTTAAGCCTAAGAGGTCAAGACTGCAGTGAGCTATGATTGCACCACTGCACTCCAGGCTGGGTGACAGACTGAGTCCTTTTCCTCAAAAAAAAAGTAAAAGCAGGGTTTCTTTTAAGCTAGAAATTTTTTCATGGGTGATATTCTAACTTCTCATCACATAAGACACACTATTAATATCATCTTCTCAGAATAAGAAACTAAAAAACCCTGTGAATCTGTACTCTAGAACAAATTAAGATGCTTCTTTCAATGTTTTATGAAAGTAATACTGAAAAATTCTTTCTTCTAACCCCCCACGGCATGCCTGTTACATATACAATAGAACACAACCAAACAATTACAACCACATAGCTTTGTTTTTTAAACCACACACATAAGAAAACTGATAGAAGAAGAAGAATGTACCTAAGGTTAGAGAAATAAGGACATTCTCTAATTTCCTGCCAACCCAGTGAGAAAACACTAAAGTTTTTAAATATTGTGTTATGGTAGGCCAATTGTATTCCATATAAGAAAAAAAATTTAGCTAGGAACACTCAAATATAACTTCAAACAATTGACTTACCAAAATATGCAAGTGCATGGGCGTACACATACACACATCTGGTAAAAGAAAAACAAACACAGCTTGGACTCATCCAAGATGAGCAGTCCTCAGTCATGTGCTCAAAATATGATTGCTATGGTTTGAATGCATCCCCTAGAGTTCATGTGTTGGGAACTTAATCCCAAATACTACAGTGTTGGGAGGTAGGACCCTTGAGAGGTGATTAAGTCATGAGTGCTCTGTCCTTGTGAATGGATTAATATCATTATCACAGAAGTGGGTTCTTTATCACTAGAGTAGGTCTGCTATAAAAGTGAGTCCGGCTCTCTGTTGCTTGCTCTTACCACGTGATGCCTTCTGCCAGGGGATGACGCAGCATGAAGGCCCTCACCAGATGCAGCCCCTGGACTGTGGACTGCCCAGCCACCAGAACTGTGAGCCAAATAAACTTGTATTGTTTATAAACTCCCCAGTCTGTGGTATTCTGTTATGGAGCACGAAGTGGACTAAGACAATAATGCTTGCTCAAAACACTTCAAATGGGCTTTCTAGCCTAAGTAACAGTCCATTTCCAACTAATATTTTCTCAAGAGAAGAGAAAGAGTGGGTTGTTACTTGAAGGAACATCTGTCTTAAAAAGTTGTTTTCACATAATCTAAATTAGTAAAGAAGCATGGGGAAAGAATGTACTGATGCAAATGGTAAGAGCCGTGGGCAATGCACTTTGAGGTTTCTGAAAAATATCTGTCTGTGTGCATTTTGAGAAAGTTACCACTTTGTTTTCCAGCTCACTCCAGGAACTGTTAAAATCTCAGGGTCCAAACCCCAACCAACTGATGTATTCATAAATGCAAGGCAATTATATATGTACAGTTAAGGATTGTGTTTCATAAAGACTTTCACTACATCTAAAAGCCTGGAAAGAAGCTGGTGCACAGGCTTACACCTGTAATGCCAACACATTGGGAGGCCCAAGTTGGGAGGATCACTTGAGGTCCAGAGTTGGAGAACAGCAGGGCAACATAGCAAGACTTTGTCTCTACAATAATAATAATAATAATAATAATAATAATAATAATAAAAAAATGCTGGGCATGATGGCACATGCCTGTAATCCCAGCTACATTGGAGGCTGAGGCATGAGGATCACTTGAGGCTATGAGTTTGCGCTACTGCACTCCAGCCTGTGCAGCAACAGAAGGAAGCCCTGTCTCTAAAAAAAAAGAGCATGTAATTTCTTTTCTTTTTATTCTGATTTCAAAGAGATTTCTTTTTGTCAATTTGACCTAGACTTTGAAAAAGCACATTAGTAAACTCCTTCTTTATATTTTCTCCCAATCAAAATAACAAAACAAATCAAAACCATCAGAGCACAAGGCAAAGAATGGCCACTCTTCTCCTCATCTCAGCCTCACACCACCCTCCTGCCCAACCCCTGCCTACAAGTTAGCAGCTCCCTACATAGATGCATCATTCATATCCAGAAGGGCTGGTTCCCAGGAAGACATGACCTCTAAACCCAACCAGCACCCTGTTGGGCGTTTCAGCAGAGCAGGTAAGGATCCAAGAGCAATTTTCACCAGAGATAGCAACGCTTCTGAAAAGAGGTGCCAAATTGTCTCCACTGTAGCACTTCACATTCCCTCTTCAATCTGAGTTTCCACTCGGATCTGGAGTTTCCAGTCTGAACTTCTCTTGTCGTGGTCATGGGCAACATCCATTGTGACAATTTCAATAGATGCTTCTGTCCTCCCATGACTGACCTTCTGGTAGGACTTAACCCTGGACCTGAGTTCAATGACCTTGCACTTACTCTCCTACTTCTCCTTCCTCCCTGGCTGGCCGTTCCTTCTCAGTTTGCTTTGTAGCTCACCTCTCCTATTCCACATCCTCCTGAGCCTCATGCATTCTCTCTCTGTCTCTCTGTTTTCATCCTTTCCCACAGATTTAACTATCATCTAAATATTATCTCCAGTCTAGATTACTCCTCAGAATTCTAGACACATGTTCAACTGCTTAAGATTTGTTTGGATATTTAATAGACACCTCAAACTTAATATGTCCACAATAGAACTTTTGATTCTCAAAGCTGGCCTGCTCCACAAAACAAAAACAAAACAAAGCAAAAAGAAACCCTCCTAATCCCAGGCTTTCATCTCCTTCTCAGAAGTTGCCCAAGACAGAAATTTAGAGGTCATTCTTAATTCCTCCCTTCTCCTCACTTCCTAAGTCTCATCTATTGCCAAGTACTGATAGTTAATCCTCCAATATATTTCAGACACAGACACACACACACACACACACACACGATTTACTGATATAAAACTCACACACCATACAATTCACTAATATAAAATGTATCATTCAATGGTTTTTAATACATTCGCAGAGTTGTACAATCATCATCAAGTCAATTCTAGTCACTTTCATCATTCCCAGATTCCACAGACCCATAGCAATCACTCGTAATCTGCCACCAGTCGTAGGCGACCATTAGTCTACTTTGCGTCCATGGAGTTGCCTCTTCTAGGAATTTCACATAAAAGGAATTACACAGTATGTGTTCTTTGGTGTCTGGCTTCTTTCACTTAGCATGTTTTCAAGCGTCATCCATGTTTTAGCATATATCAGCACTCCATTCCTTTTTATAACTGAAGAGTATTTTGCTGTATGGATATACCACATCTTATTTGTCTCTTCTTCAGCTGACAAACATTTGGGTTATTTCCATTCATTTGGTATTATGAATAATGCTGCTAGAAATACTGTTATTTTTGTATAGGTATGTTTCCTATTTCTCTTGAGGATATGCCTAGGAGTGGGTATATTGGGTTATAAATGGTAACTCTATGTTTAATTGTTTGAGGAACTGCTGGACTGTTTCCCAAAACAGTTGCTTTGGAAACATGAGCATTCCAATTTTTCCACATGCTCATCAGCACTTGTCATTATCTGTCTTTGTGGGTATGAAGTGTTTTTCATTGTGGTTATAATTCACATTTCCCTTTGTGGGTATCAAGTGTCTTTTACTGTGGTTATAATTTGCATTTCCCTAATGGCTAATGATAGTAAAAATCTTCTCAGGTGCTTAATAGTTATTAGCATATCTTCTTCGGGCAACTATCCATTCCAATCCTTTGCCCATTTTAATCAAATTGTCTTTTTATTATTGAGTCTTAAGAGTTCTTTATGTATTCTAGATACAGTCCTTTATGACATACATAATTTGCAACTATTTTCTCCCATTCTGTGAATCGCCTTTTTCCTTTTCCTTTTTTTTTTTTTTTCCTGAGTCAGGGTCTTGCTATGTTGACCAGGCTGGTCTCAAACTGCTGGACTCAAACCATTCTACTGCCTTGGCCTCCCAAAGTGCCAGGGTTACAGGCATGAGTCCCTGTGGCAAGCGTGATACGGTTTGGATTTGTGTTCTTGCCCAAATTTCATGTTGAATTATAATCCCCAATGTTGGAGGGGGGCCTGATGGAAAGTGATTGGATCTTGGGAGCAAACTTCCCCCTTGCTGTTCCTGTGATGGTGAGTTCACGAGATCTGGTTGTTTAAAAGTGTGTAGCACCTCCCCCTCCTCTCTCTTCCTCCTGCTTCAGCTATGTAGGCTGTGCCTGCTTCCCATTCACTTTCCACCATGATTGTAAGTTGCCTGAGGCCTCTGCAGCCATGCTTCCCAAATAGCCTGAAGAACCATCAGCCAATTAAACCTCTTTTCTTTATAAATTACCCAGTCTCAGGAGTAGTTCTTTACAGCAATGCGAGAATGGACTAATGCACAGCCTTTTCACTTTCTTTTTTTTTTTTTTTGAGACGGAGTTTCGCTCGTTACCCAGGCTGGAGTGCAATGGCGCGATCTCGGCTCACCGCAACCTCCGCCTCCTGGGTTCAGGCAATTCTCCTGCCTCAGCCTCCTGAGTAGCTGGGATTACAGGCACGCGCCACCGTGCCCAGCTAATTTTTTGTATTAGTAGAGACGGGGTTTCACCATGTTGACCAGGATGGTCTCGATCTCTTGACCTCGTGATCCACCCGCCTCGGCCTCCCAAAGTGCTGGGATTACAGGCTTGTTCACTTTCTTGAGATTGTCCTTAGCTGCACAAAGGTTTCTAATTTTGATACATTTATCTATTTTTATTTTGTCACTTGTTCTTTTGGTATCATATCTTTAAAAAATCCAATCCAAGGTCATTAAATTTATATCTATGCTTTTTTTTCTGAGAGTTTTAAAGTTGTAGCTCTTACATTTAAGTCTTTTATTAATTTTGAGTTAATTTTTGTATATGATGTGAGGTAGGTGTCCAACTTCATTCCTCTACTGGTGGATATACAGTTGCCCCAGTACAATTTGTTGAAGAGACTATTTTTCCCCCACTGAATTTTTTTGGCATTGTTTTGTATTGTTTCAACTGGTTTATTAAAAATCAATTGTCCATAAATAACGTATGAGTTCATTTCTAGACTCAATTCAATTCTATAGAATAGAATAGAATGCCAGTACCACACTGTCTTGATTACTGTAGTTTCATAATATGTTTTGAAATCAGGAAGCTGAGTCTCCTACTTTGTTCTTCTGTTTTAGGATTGTCATGGCTATTCTGGGTCCCTTGAATTTCCATATTAGTTTTAGTATCAACTAATCAATTTAAAAAAATTCATCTGAGATTTTTGACAGAGATTGCATTATATCTGTAGATCAATTTGGAGAGTATTGTCATTTTAACAATATTGTTTTCTGATCCATGCATATGGAATGTTTTTCCAGTTATTTAGGTCTTTAATTTCTTTCAATGACATTAGTTTTAAGGTATATGTTTTTACATTTCTTCTGTTAAACTTACTCCTAAGTTTTTTATTCTTTCTCATGCTATTATAAAAGGAATTATTTCATTATTCATTACAAGTATATATAACGACATTGATTTTTATATATTAATCTTGTGTCCTGCAACCTTGCTGAACTTGCTTATTAGTTTTAATAGTATGGTGAATCCCTAAAAATTTCCTATAAACAAGATCATGCCATCTGCAAGCAGAGATAGTTTTACCTTTTCTTTTGCAATCTGGAAGCCTCTTATTTCATTTTCTTGTATAACTGTTCTGGCTAGAACTCCAGCACAATACTGTATTAGTCAGGGTTCTCCAGAGGGGCAGAACCAACAGGATACATATATACATGTGAAAGGGAATTTATTAGGGAGAACTGGCTATATGATTACAAGGTGAAGTACCATGACAGGTTGTCTGCAAGTGGGGGAAGAGAAAAGCTGATATTGGCTCAGTCCAAGTCTGAAAACCTCAAAACCAGGGAAGCCAACAGTGCAGCCTTCAGTCTGTGGCCAAAGGCCCCAGATCCCCCTGGCAAGCCACTGGTGCAAGTCCCAGAGTCCAAAGGCCAAAGAACCTGAAATCTGATGTCCAAGGGCAGGAGGAGCAGAAGGAAGCATCCAGCACAGAAAAAAGAAAAAGAGACAGAAGACCCAGCAAGCAAGCTTATCCCACCTTCCACTGCTTTGTTCTAGCCATGCTGGTAGCCAACTGGATGGTGCCCACCCACCCTAAGGGTGGGTCTTCCTCTCTCAGTCCACCAACTCAAACGTCAATCTCCTCTGGCAAGCCCCTCACAGACACACCCAGAAACAATACTTTACCAGTCATCTAAGCATCCCTCAGTCCAATCGAGTTGACACCTAAAATTAACCATCACAAACACTGAACAGAAGTGGTGAGAGTAGATATCCTTGTTTTTTCTCTGAGCTTAGAAGAAAAGCTTTCACCATTCAGTATGATGTCAACTGTGGGTTTTTCATAGATGTCTTTTTCAGGCTGAAGAAGTTCCCTTTTATTCCTACTCTGTTGAGTGTATGTTTTTTTTTAAAACATGAAGAGGTATTGGATTTTGTTAGATGCTTTCTCTGCACAAGACATCCCTTTTGCCTTTGCTTTTCTCTCTGGAAGCTTTCTCTATGCCACCTGCATAACATGCTATTTCTCATCCTTCTAGGTCTCTACTTCAGGGCATTCCTGGATTGTCCTGTTCAAAAGTCCCCACCCATTACCCTATCTTCTCCATTCATGCAACCACCGAACCTTTAAAATACTCAGCCATTATGAAACTGACCCAACAGTCTCACATATTTTTTTTTTTAATAAACATAGAAATTGACCTTTCTGGTCTTAACACTTGAAACTTATATTTGTTTTATCTGAGTTCCTTCCTCAGGAAATGACCTTGAGGCCTCTCAAAGTATCAAAGAAATGAAACTCACCAGACCACCACATCCAGACAATAAAATGCGGACCCATGATTCAACACGATTGCTTCTGTGCCCCTTCTGAGTTCCTGTTTTCCCACACTTGGTTACACTTCTTTCCTGATATATAAACCCCTGGTTTTAGTTGGTCAGGGAGATGGATTTTAGACTGAGCTGCCATCTCCTCAGCTGCAGCACCTGATTAATGACTTCTTCCTTGGCAACACTTGTCATCTCAGTCATTGGCTTTCTGTGCAGCGAGCAGCAGGACCCAGACCAAACCCCTGGTGTTTTGGTAACAATTACTATTAATATAGGTACATATTCTGATGACACTTGTATTAATACAACGTTTAGTATTTGCCAGTGCATATTCATAATTTTAGACCTCATAATAAAAGTATCTACAAAGTAAATGCTTTTATGACCATCTTACACATAAGAAAATCGAGAGAGGTTACATGTCTTTCCCAAGGTCATGCAGTTTATAAGTGTCAAACCCAGGATTAAAACCCAAGCCAGTGAGCTGCAGATACCATGCCCTTAAACACTTGCTATTGTGTCTCTCAATAATTACCTTTCCTGACTTGGTAATTTATTTATTATCTATACATGAGGACTGTCAATCCTGGCTTTTGCTGCATCCCTAGCATCTAACACCATCCATGGCTGGTGTGCAATCAATATTTAATGAACAAGTGGAACACTGGTCTTAAGATGCCCCACGAGAAAATAGTTCCATGGAACCCTGGTGAGCACTATCCATTACACACACCCATCAAGATTCAAAAGGTTCATTAGTTTTGAAGAAGGTCATTTAACTTTAATCCTATGTTTTCCAAACGTACTTAGGCCTAGGCCCATCCTCTGACCCAGACCCCTACTGTATTAATAGTGTAGGGAGCGGTGTTTCAGGGAACACACTTTGGGAACTCCTGCCCCAGAGGGGCAGGGCAAACAGCACAGTTTCAAGAGGGGTGTCCCTGTCCCTACTCCTTTGGCTGGCTCTGCTCCTATCTAAAAGGTCCCATCTAATTCACACTCCCCGAAAGCTCCCTCACAGGCACGGCTCAGCTCAGAAAGAAAACCACAGCTTTAAGTTCTCCTGTTCTTTCCTGGAGTTCCTAAAGGGCACACTGGGACACATGACCACCAAGGAAAACTGAAGACATTTCCAACCATCACAATGGCTCAGCCCCCCGTATGTCTGTGGTCCCACACCACATCACAGAGGCCACTTTAATCTTCTCCAGGTTCTGGTTTGTTGAACGTGATTCAAACAAAATTACCCTTCATAATGTGCTTTAACCTCTTCTCAGAGTGCAAACAAAGCCGGTAACGTGTTACCCACAAAAGTGTTATATTTCTCTCCTCAACGCTTACCTTAATGCTGATATTTAAATCATGGCTTTATATGTGAAATGACTTCAAAATCATCATATCTCAGCTTTTCAAGTCCTCAACACCATCCACTTGAACTCTCTCTGAAAAGGGACAAAGAAAAATCTCTACTTAAAAATCTAAGGAAGAAAACAGCAAACAGTACAAGACAACCACACGTATGAATGAAACTGGATACTCTGCTGTGATTAATTTGCTGCTTCTAAAGAGCTTTTTCCCTTTCCAATACTCATCAACGTCAGTGACTACAAATTACAGGCAGGGGCTAAAGTATCTTTTTAAACCTCTTATAAAAAGTACTCAATAAAAGAAATGCATTTTTTCCCCATTCATTGTAAACTCAGTGATAAAGCCATTTCTATGCAATGGTTCTCAAATTTATTTCTGGGAGGACTAAAATTTTATTATTTTGTCCATAAGCAAGAGTCATTTTTGGTAAATATGAGTACTTTCTAAATTCAAATTTAAAATCGGTTCTAAATATAGGGTTGGCCAGGCGTGGTGGCTCCCACCTGTAATTCTGGCACTTTGGGAGGCTGAGGTGAGAGGACTGCTTGAAGCCAGTAGTTGAAGACCAGCCAGGGCAACAAGGTAAAACCCTGTCTCTACAAAAAAATTGAGCGAATTAGCCAAGCGTGGAGGTGTACTCCTGTGGTCCCAGCTACACGGGAGGCCAAGGCAGGAGGATCTCTTGAGCCCAGGAGGTTAAGACTACAGTGAGTCATATTTGCACCACTGCACTTCAGCCTGGGCAACACAGCAAAACCCTGTGTTAAAAAAAATTAAAAACGTAAGAGCAAATATGGAGGCTTGGGAACAGCAGACTTGTCACAAAGGAACATCTGAGAAAATAAAAAATGGGTTGAAACTCATCACGGAGTTGGATGGAACTAATGAAGATCCAATTCCGTAGAAAAAGACATGCTGGGTGGGAAGTCAGGAGACTGGAATAACTCATTGAAGGCATCCAGGGTGAGTGATTTGGCTACAACTTGGTCTATGCCAAGCATTCCAGGCAGAGACAATCTCTGCATTTATTTTCCTCAAAGAGTGAGGGGAAACCCCACCTGTGCTAGAATGTACCACAGTAGAATTAAGGCAAATATGCATTTCCCCTTGCGGTTTGCCTGATGAGGTGCAGTTTGTGTGCAATATGACTCATGAAGTTACAGAGTCATCCCTGACTTGAAGGGCTGACACTCTGTGTGGCTCTTGATGACTCAGCCTGGGAGAGGTCGCCAACACAGAAGACTCCAGCCCTGCAACCCCAGACTACAGAGGAAAGCCCCTCATTTATCAGCTGGTTAGTGGGCTTCGGGAAGTCTTTTGTCTTAGGCTATTGAGGTCCATCTTCTCATCCCCTCTCTTGTCTGCTCAGCACTTCCTTGTATTCTTACGGCAGGAAAAGGTCAGGAAAGAATTCACTCAAGCACAGGAGGCTCTGAACTGGGCAACAGCTGGCACCATACCAGGCACTGCAAGGAACCACAGCTGCATCCCTTGGCACTCATATTTTATAAATACTCCACCGGCAGGATGTCAGAAGCCTGGTTTATCCGGTGTAGAGAGAACGGGGTTCATCTCCAGAAGCCCAGCCCCAGAGGCAACTTCTAAGAAAAAAATCATCTCTTGATGCGTGCGGGGTCAAAGGGGAGTCAGCCCATGTGAAGTTCCCATAAGGTTAAAAAATAAAATAAAATTACTGTCACCACTGCCTGGTGAAATTCAGACAGTCATGAACTCATTCCTGTAAACCACAAAGATGGTTGCGGTAAACACAGACAAATTATTGGGTTTAAGCAGACTGGTTTTTGTGCCAACAACAAAAATCATTTTCCCTTTCCTCCACAAATCTCTTTATTACTAAGAAGCTTTGGTGCCTTGAGAACTGGGCTAGATCACTGTAAGCCTCTCTTTTTTCCCCTGAGACTCCTCCTTAAGGCTCCAAAATGGTTTGAAAAATCCTTTGCCTGCTTAGGAAAAGGAGACCCTCTTATTGAACCAGCTACGAAAGTAAGAAAAAGAAAACTACTCAAAAAGAAAACAGGGGCTAAGTGCAGTGGCTCATGCCTGTAATCATAGCACTTTGGGAGGCTGAGGCAAGAGGATTGCTTGGGTAGGAGTTCAAGACCAAGCTGGGCAATACAGTGAGACCTTGTGGCTGGGCTTGCCTATGGTCCCAGCTACTCAACAGGCTAAGGGAGAAGGATTGCTTGGGCCCACTAGTTGCAAGTTACAGTGAGCTACGATTGTACCACTGCACTCCAGCCAGGGCAACAAAGCAAGACCTTGCTTTACTCAAAAAAAAAAATTTTAAAGGCAGGGTGGGGTGGCTCATACCTGTAGTTCCAGCACTTAGGAGGCCAAGGTGAGAGGGTCGATTGAGCCCAGGAGTTTGAGGCCAGCTGGGGCAACATAGCATGACCCTGTGTCTACAAAAAATATAAAAAATCAGCCAGGCATGGTGTTGCACACCTCCCAGCTACTAGGGAGGCCGAGGTGGGAGGATTGCTTGAGCCTGGGAGGTTGAGGCTGCAGTGAGCCATGATCTCACCACTGCACTCCAGCCTGGGTCACAAGACGCTGGCAGGGGAAACAGCCCAAGAGAATCACAAGAAACCAAGAAGAAAGGGCAGGATAAACATTCTCATCCCTCCCTCTTCTTAAAGAGAGTGCTACTCTCTGCCCAGGGGCTCATCTTTCCCTGGCTCATTCCCTGACCTCCAGAGTGTGCTCTCAAACTCATAGTGTGGACAGCAATCGCCTTGAGGCTCTACAACTGTGAGTCCAGACAAATCTGCAGTGAAATTGTGAGCTCAGGGACAAAGAAGGAGTTTTAAAAGCCTATGCCTTAAACATTTCAGTTCTAGAAATCTGGTTTGCTCAAAGACAAATGAAACCACAGTCATTAGACAGTAAAACTTCAGAATGTATTGACAGGAAAACCCCGCCGTCAACCAGCTTTCGTACAGTCAGGATCATTTAGGAAAAAGAAAAGAGCAAGAATGCAAACAGGAAAAGGTCCAAGTTCAGTGACAAGTTCAAGAAACTAGTCAAACCGGAATAAAAGCAGAAGAGAATTTCAGAGGGAAACACGGCACCGGGGATAGGAGAATAAATATGAAGAACGCAGCAGGAAGAAATGCTAGCTAAGCTGGAGCCAGACCGGGAGGGCTTGTCTCTTCCCTCCAGCGCTCACTTGACCTTTCCTACGCATTTCTTTCCGGTCAAAACAAAC
Organism: Aotus nancymaae; assembly: GCF_030222135.1. Taxonomy (NCBI): domain Eukaryota; kingdom Metazoa; phylum Chordata; class Mammalia; order Primates; family Aotidae; genus Aotus; species Aotus nancymaae. Next base: position 5,947,036 of record NW_026988492.1, on the reverse strand, counting down.
TGTTACTGACTTTCACCAGATTATCAACCCCCATGCAAAAACTGACTAGACTCTAGGACTAAATTGAGACCATTGCATCTGGAAGAAAGATATGCCGGACAAAAGCATCCTTTTTGGTTAATGTTTCAAGCCTTTGGTTTGACAGATGGTGCCCATGGAGGTGGCCACAGTGAATGGATGTTTCTGGTGAGTTTTTGCTGGTTTTCATTTTCCAGCTTCCAGAACTGAAAATCAAATAAACTTTCTCCTCCTCCTCCTCCTCCTCCTTTCTTCTTCTTCTTCTTTGAGATGGGGTCGTCTTATGTTGCTCAGGCTGCTCTCAAACTCCTGGCTTCAAGTGATCCTCCTGCCTTGGCCTCCCGAAGAGCTGAGATGACAGGAGTGAGCCACGGTGCCTGACCACAATGGGTTTTACTCACGTATTACCAAACTACTAGAATAGCAAGTGCCTCTAGGTCTGGGGCATTGAGCAGCAACTCATCCCTCTCCACCAAGCATCCAACAACCTCCACCGCAGACCTCAGGGATGAGGCTACCATGAGACTCAACTTTTATTCTGGCTTCTTTCTCCAACCTTTTTCCCTAGATGCCTTTAGCAAGGAAAGCAGGTTCTTCCAGACATTTTCGCAGAGCCTTGGGCATTCCTCCCTGTTCTCATACAAACCTTTCAGGATTCAGACCAGATGCCCCCCGTTTCTAGGAGACCTTCTCTGACTGCCTTCACCCATCCTGAGAGACCCCTGTCTCTCCTGAATTCATGCCAAACAACTGATCCTGATTATAAATAACATTATAGCCAATTCTCAACCATCAAGGGTTGGATTAGCCACAGGAGTAATAAAAACAATAAGTATAATAATCATTATTGTTATTTGAACATTTATAAAAAGTAAATAGATAAAATGCCAAATCAACAAAACCATCTACCCATTAGAGAAGGTCACTATTGATTGGAACTGCACAATGACCTGCAGATATCACTGTGTCTGGAATAGTTGCAGGCGTCCATCACCCCTCAGACAGCTGCGTACCACATTAGTGCCCAGGCCTTGTCATTCTGACAGCAATCATTCTAGAACCAAACAAATGGATGGAAAAGCCACTGGTAAGTGACTGGACTGTCACACGTGAGCCAAGTTAGAAGCAATGAGGAACAATAAAAATGGGAAGGTGGTATTAGGAGACAGGGCGGCAGGGACAGTGAGAAGGAGGACTCCTTTCAAAGACCACTGGGCCACGCCTTTAAAAAGTGCAAAGGATGGGTCAGGTGTGGTGGCTCATGCCTGTAATCCCAGCACTTTGGGAGGCTGAGGAGAGTGGATGACAAAGTCAAGAAATTGATACCATCCTGGTCAACTTGGTGAAACCCCATCTCTACTAAAAATACAAAAATTAGGTGGGTGTGGTGGCATGTGCCTGTAATCCCAGCTACTTGGAGGCTGAGGCATGAGAATTACTTGAACCCAGGAGGCGGAGGTTGCAGTGAGCCAAGATTGCACCACTGTACTCCAGACTAGCAACAGAGCAAGAATCTGTCTCAAAAAAAAAAAAAAAAAAATGCAAAGGACGGTTCTCAGTGACACACTAGGACTGGTTGAACTTCATCTTAATGTGGCACACATGTGTGTAAGTGTGCACACACACACAGAGGGAACACTTGGACAAAGGACAAATAATAGGCCAGGTGCAGTGGCTCATGCCAGTAATCCCAGCACTCTGGGAGGCCAAGGTGGGATGATCATTTGAGGCCAGGAGTTTGAGACCAGCCTGGGCGGCAGCACAGCAAAAATCCATCTCTACAAAAATTTAAAAAATAAATTAACTACGGATATAGTGGCATGCACCTGTAGTCCTAGCTACTCAGGAGGCTGAGGCTGGAGGATCACTTGAGGCCAGGGATTTGAGGCTGCAATGAGCTATGATCACACCACTGCACTCCAGCCTGGACAACAGAGTAAGACCCTGTCTCTAAAAAAAAAAAAAAAAAAAAAAAAAGACCATTTTAAGAGTGCTAATCATTGGCCTATTTTATTTGACAAGAAAACTATAGAAGACTTGTGATCCTAGACTTGTAATATTTTTACACAATAAGACAATATCTATAGAATGGTGAATATTGTTCCAAATACTAGATTTTTCACTAAGAAAACATTGGTAGTTTCCACTACAAAGAACATATTAGATTTGATGGTGACAACCTTTCAATCAAGAGATACTTATATTTCTTCTTTTTTTTCTCTGAGACAGAGTCTCCCTCTTTGAGACAGAGTTGCCCAGCCTGGAGGGCAGTGGCATAATTTTGGTTCACTGCAACTTTTGCCTCCTGCATTCTTGGAATTACAGGTGTGCACCATCACACCCAGCTAATTCTTGTATTTTAGTAGATGCTGGGTTTCACCATATTGGCCAGGCTGGTCTTGACTGCCTGACCTCAAGTCATCTGCCCTCCTTGGCCTCCCAAAGTGTTGGGATTACAGGCGTGAGCCACCGCGCCCCAGCTGAGAGATGCCTATATTTCATCTGGATTTCTTCCTCTAAAATCAGACTCGATTTCATAAACAGGACTCTTCTCCTGCACTGTATGTTTTCAGTGTTTGATGGGCACGAGTCCCATGCTCAACAAAGAGATGCGGAAAGACTGACGGGGAGGCAGTGGGCGGAGCAGCAGCTCGTTCTCCTGGTCAGGGCTGCTGGCAATCAGCACATCAGCAACTGCAAGAAGATGCTCACAGTCAAAATAGCAACTGACGCCAAGGGCACATCAAGGAGAGGGAGCTAAAATAAGCACCGCAATCCTCCCTGGTGAGATCCAGAAACTCCACCGCCCTGCTGTCCTTGGGGATATCTTCCTACGGGACACATTCCCCGCTTGATGGGCTTTATGCTGCCATTGGGTGACCTTCCCACGTGTTCCATGACGGCACAAGTTTTTAAAAGGAAGCATCAGGTCCTCATACATTTTTTAGTACATGCTGCAAAACTCTGGGAGATGTTCTGCTTCAAGGATATGGGTATTAACTAAAATCACAGGTGGGAAAATTAAGTTCTTGGGCAGAATTCTCAACTTTAAAAATCTCTCATACTTTTTCAAAATGCATATTCATAATTTTTTTCAAATGTATTTTTTATGGTTCCTACCACTTGCTTAATAGCCACCACAAAATGAATAAATAAGTAGCAAATATTGAAGAAAAACTCAGTTTGGTGTTTGATAGATACATGCATGTGTGAATACGATTTTATATTGTCTATAGCAGGAGACCTTCTCGGGCTGCCTGATTCATCCTCAGAGACCTCTCTCTCCTGAATTCATGCCGAATGCCTGATCCTGATTATAAATAACAATTACAGCTAATTCTCAGCCATCCAGGGTTGGATTAGCCACAGGAATAATAATAATAATAATAATAATAATAAAAAGGGTAATCATTATTGTTACTTGAACGTTTGTAAAAAGTAAGTAAGTAAAATGCCAAATCAACGAAACCATCTACCCATTAGAGAAGAGTCAATTTTGTATTTGGTAATTATATATATGCACGCATACATATATGGATGCATATGTTTGAAAATACATAAAGTGATAAAACACATAATGAGCTAAGTTGTAATACAGAAAAACAGAGCGCAACATTTCAACATTTCAGTGTGCCTCAAAGAACATTACGATTTCCTCCAACTGTTCTCAAACTTGAATAAGTTTGCAAATCACATAGTTACGTAAGTATATTTTTACAGAAAGGTCCAGGAGACACTATTCATGCAGCCCATCACAATAAGAAGAGAACTAAGAAAGAGGCAAGGGCTCACGCTTGTAATCCCAGCACTTTAGAAGGCTGAGGTGGGAGAATTGCTTGAGGCCAGTAGTTCAAGACCAGCCTGGGTAACATATTAAGACCCTGTCCCTATAAAATCATTAAAAAAAATTTTTTTAAAAGTAAGCCAGTACTGCCAGCTACTCAGGAGGCTGAGATGGGAGGATCACTTGAGTCCAGGAGTTGGAGGCTGCAGTGAGCTGTGATTGCCATCACTGCACTCCAGCCTAGGTGACACAGCAAGATCTTAACTCAAAAAAAAAAAAAAAAGGGAGGCAAACGGTGGTCTCCCCAGTGGCTCACAGTAAAGTCAAAGCAATCATGGTGTCTCAAGGTATGTTGATCCCTCTCTGGACTCCCAAATCCCACACAGTTGCAATCCATGCAATTCAGCATCTGGTAAAGACAAATATTTTCTATTGCTCTCTACAGACTTCATAGGTGCACATTTTCATGAAAATAAATTATTATGCTAGGCCTTGCTCTTTTTTGTCTAGGTGGACAACAAACACCAAACTTAAAAACCTACTGCCATACAAACGAGGTTTGATAAGACAGATATACACTAAGGGCTCCAGTTCACTCTTCCTGTCTCTGCCTATCAAGCCCCATAACGGGGGAAACTGGGGATGGGTCCTGATTAATCCTGGATGACCTTCACTTCCTTTCTCATGGTTTAAATGACGCCTTCTGGATGCATGTTACTGAGGTATGCTCCCTCCTTAGCCTCCCAAGAGTAGCTAGCCCTACAGGTGCATGTCATCATGCCTGGCTAATTTTTTATTTTTTATAGAGATGGGGGTCTCACTATGTTGCCCGGGCTGGTCTCAAACACCTGGCCTCAAGTGATCCTCCTGCCTCAGCCTGTCAAAGTGCTGGGATTACAGGCATGAGCTACACTGTGTACCTGGCCTACTCTTAACCATTATGCTCTGATGTTCCACTCTAAAAAACAACACAAAAGTTTTCAGAGAGATAAAAAGGCTTTCACAAGATTTCACAACACCCTTCATATTATCTCCAAGATAAATCTATATGCCTTTTCATAACTAAAGAGATTTGCATCTGACTTCTCTGCCTGGGACAGAAAGGATCTTTGCCACAGCAAAAGTCTCAACATAGTTTTATATCCCATACCTCAGGATACCTTTTTGCCTGGAAAGACATGATAGGAATCTCTCCCTGGATCTTAAGATAGGAGTCCATGCCTTATACAGATGACCCATGAGCCTGGCATGCTGACGTCCAGGTCTCACTAAGGGTGGGTATTACCCTTGAGCTCAGTTTTACTTAGTTTACTACACCCAAGTGAAATTGATGTGTGCTTAGCATGTCCTGAGTACAAGACACTGTGTTATGTGCAGAGAAGGAAAAAAGAAACTCAGGTAATAGTGAAGCTTGAAGGGCTTTTAAGTGAAAGTGATTTAAAGTTCTAAGTAGAAAGAATTGAAAGGCAAAATTGAAGGGAAGAAAGGGAAAAGTCATATTCTGAGGTCTCTCTTCAAGGAGGAAAATCACACTGTGCATGACACGGTTTGGCTGTGTCCCCAACCAAATCTCATCTTGAATTGTAGCTCCCATAATTCCCACATGTGGAAGGGACCCAGTGGGAGATCACGGAATCATGGAGGACGTTTCCCCGATACTGTTCTTGTGGTGGTGAATAAGTCTCATGAGACCTGATGGTTTTGTAAGGGGAAACCCTTTTGGCTTGATTCTCATTCTCTCTCTTTGCTGGATGCCATGTAAGACATCCCTTTGCTCTTCCTGCATCTTCTGCCATGATCCTGAGGCCTCCCCAGCCATGTGGAACTGTGAGTCCATTAAACTTCTTTCCTTTACAAATGACCCAGTCTTGGTTATGTCTTTCTTAGCAGCGTGAGAAAAGACGAATACAGGGCGTTAGTGCTTGAAGGTTCTGAAGGAGCTAGGAGCTCTCATATTTTGCTGGCTGGAATGCAAAACAGCGGAACAGGTACTTCGGGAAACAGCCTAGCAGGTGTTTATTTGTTTTAAATATAGTTTAAACTTATAATATGAACCATCAACTCCACATCCTACGTATTGAAAGAGTGAAAACTTATGTTTCCATAAAAATCTGTTCATAAATGGAACCAGAGTTTTATTCATAATCACTAAAAAACAGAAACAATCCCAAAGTCGTCTGGTGAGTGACTAAGCAAACTCTACAACCGTACGGTGGAACACGACTCAGCAACACAGAGGACCTGCTGCTGACACACAACAATGTGGATCAGCGTAAGCGCATCACGTTAAATGAGAGAAGCCAGACTCAAAAGGTGGCATCCTGTGTGACCCCATTTGCAGGACATTCTGGAGAAGGAAAAACAATAGGGATAGAAAACAGCAATTTTTGCCAGGGTTTGGGGGCTGAGTGTGGGGACTGATGACACAGGGGCAACAAGGAACTTTTTTTGTTTTTTGAGACGGAATCTTGCTCTGTTGCCCAGGCTGGAGTGCAGTGGCACAATCTCGGCTCACTGCAACCTCCGCCTCCCAGGTTCAAGCAATTCTTCTGCCTCAGCCTCCTGAGTAGCTGGGACTATAGTCATGCACCACCATGTGCGGCTAATTTTTGCATTTTTTTTAGTAGAGACAGGGTTTCACCATGTTGGCCAGGCTGGTCTTGTACTCCTGACCTCGTGATTTGCCCACCTCAGCCTTCCAAAGTGCTGGGATTACAGGTTTAAGTCACCACACCTGGCCAACAAGGAACTTTTTTAGGATGATGGATATTTACATCTTGATTATGGTGGTGGTTACACAACTGTACGGACTTATCAAAACATACCTGGGCCAGGTGCAGTGGCTCACACCTGTAATCCCATTTCACTTTGGGAGGCCAAGAGGGAAGGATCATTTGAGGTCAGGAGTTCACGATAAGCCTGGGAAACATAGCAAGACCCTGTCTCTACAGAAAATAAAAACTAAGCCAGGTGTGGTGGTGCAGTGTGCGCTTGCTGTCTTAGCTACTCAAGAGGCTGAGGCGGGAGGACTGCTTGAGCCCAGGAGTTTAAGGAGGCAGGGAACCATGCTTGTGCATTGGTGATGAAGCAAGACCCTATCTCTCAAAAAAAAAGAAAAAAGAAAAAAAATAAGCTGTACACTACAAAGAGTCAATTGCGCAGGGCGCGGTGGCTCACGTCTGTAATCCCAGCACTTTGGGAGGCCGAGGCGGGTGGATCATGAGGTCAAGAGATCGAGACCATCCTTGTCAACATAGTGAAACCCCGTCTCTACTAAAAATACAAAAAAAAATTAGCTGAGCATGGTGGCACGTGCCTGTAATCCCAGCTACTCAGGAGGCTGAGGCAGGAGAATTGCCTGAACCCAGGAGGTGGAGGTTGCGGTGAGCCGAGATCGCGCCATTGCACTCCAGCCTGGGTAACAAGAGCGAAACTCCGTCTCAAAAAAAAAAAAAAAAAAAAAAGGGTCAATTTTACTAGATATGAGTTATATGCCAATAAATGACTTTCTAAAAGCAGCTCAGAGAAATGATGCCAATAAAATTATCTCATGGAATAGGTATATTGTTATCTTCTACCAGGTTCTACAAACCATGTATCTAACTTCTTTTACTAACTCTCAGCTCCAATTTCTTCTCACTTTATTTTTACAGGAAGACTATTAGTTGCTTAATTTTAGAGACTGAAGCTCTCTTAGTCATATAAAATTTCTTAGACTAATGAGTGTTTAGATAATAATGGGAACTCTCTTGTATTAAAAATAGAGGAGTTCTGTACTCTAGCCTGGGCACCAGAGTGAGACACTGTCTCAAAAAAATATACAGAGGAATATGAAATATGAATGAAATTTCTTCTCATGCTAAGTATGCACCTGCTCATCGTCGAGGAAAGAAGGCAGAAAGGATCCAGTAGCTGTCTGTCTGCAAAAATGAGGCCTATAAAACTGCGAACTCACCGACATCCTCAGGTACTGTGATCCAAATGTGAACTACATTGAAAGTAAACCAAGGTTACTGCCAAAATCTTCAGGCAAGAAGTAAAATCTAAGACAATTTTTTTTTTTTTTTTTGAGACGAAGTCTCACTCTGTTGCCCAGGCTGGAGTGCAGTGGCGCAATCTCAGCTCACTGCAACCTCCACCTTCCAGGTTCAAGCAATTCATCTGTCTCAGCCTTCCAAGTAGCTAGAACTATACCCGGCTAATTTTTATATTTTCAGTAGAGATGAAGTTTCACCACGTTGGCCAGGCTGGTCTTGAACTCCTAACCTCTGGTGATCCACCCACCTCGGCCACCCTAAGTGCTGGAATTACAGGCATGAGCCACTGCACCCAGCCAAATCTAAGATAAATCTTGACTATTAAATAGTAAACCTTTAGTGAGGCAGAAAGATTTTTTCAAATCACTATACTATTGAGAAACATAACTGCACTACGATTCAGTCTACACACCCAGATCAAAAGTAATGTGAAGGACTCCAGTTTTTTTCTAGAGTCAATACTCCTGGTTGCTCATGTGGCTGGGTACTGTTTTAGGCACTATAGATACAATGATAAACCAATGTCCCTGTCTCTATGGAGCTCACATTCTCTTGGGAGTAATTGACAAATAAATAAATGAATGGACAAATACATGTACTGATCCCTAAGAGACTGAATGTCAGCTGATAAGAGCAGGGAAGGACAAGTAAGCTGATAAGAGGATGGGGGATTCTGTTTTAGATAAAGTGGTTTGTGTCTCTGAGGAGCTACCATTTAAGCAGAGCCCAAGAAGAATTGGGGAAGAAGGCTGGGGCGCATCTGCAGGGACAGTTTCACTGGAGCAAAGAACAAGCGCCAACTCCCCACTCTTGAGATGGGAGTATGACTGGTGTGTGCAAGAAACTTGCAAAGTGGCCAGTGTGGCTGGCGTGCAGCGAGTGAAAGGAAGAGAGTCCAGGAAGCCAGCAGGAAGTGCTGGTCAGTGATGGCTAAATGCTGGCCACACAAGCTCTGGGCCAGGACTTTGGAGTTTATTTTCAGAGTTTCTAGAAGCCCCAGTTGAATAAAAGCAAGAGAGTGACATGATCTCAATTTAAAGACTCACTGTAGTTGCTCTGAGGAAAACAGACTTTGAGGAATGGGTGGACAGGGAGGTGGATAAGGAGAAGCATGGAGCCCTTAGGAGGCCACCACAACCATCCTGACAGAGACGATGGCCCTGGGCTGGGAGGTGACAGTGCAGGCAATGAGAAGTGGCCAGACTGAGCCACTGAGTGAATGAAGGTGCCACTGATGGAGATGGAGATCGAGACATTGGGATGAACAGGTTAGTTCCATATTCAGTAGCAGCCATCTGAATTGCTGGTAATTGTATTGTATTGCCATCTGGGAGTGAATTATGTGATTTAAGATAAAGAAAAGTTGCCAGCTGTGGTGACAACGCCTATAATCTCAGCACTTTGGGAGGTCAAGATGAGAGGATCACTTTAGCCCAAGAGTTCAAGACCAGCCTAGGCAACTCAGGGACACTTTGTCTGTAGAAAAATTTAAAAATTAGCTGAGCATGGTGGTGTGCACCTGTAGTCCCAGACACCTGGGAGATTGAGCAGGAAGAATCACTTGAGCCCAGAAGGTCGAGGTTGCAGTGAGCTGTGGTTACACCACTGCACTCCAGCCTGGGATGTACCCCATCTCAGAAAAAACAAAAGACAAAGAGAAGGTTACTTTGACCATAATAGTTTTAAACCTTAAGACTTTCAAAGTTTTACAATGGGAATAGTTGACTCAGCACCAGTTCCGATATTAATTTCATCTTGCAATAGCATCTCCATGAACTAGGCCACTGACTACATACAGCTAAGAAATGAATTTCTGTGAGAAGCGATATATTCCATTAGAGAAGTTTCCAGGAAACAAAGATTTCCAGTGACGCTGATAAAAGCGTCACAGCTTTATAAAGTAGATCGACAATGCTTTGAAGAGCCCCTTTATTTAACCCTTGCTAAAACAAAAGCCTGTCAGCAAGGTAGCAAAGTGTGGGTATTCTCTGTCACATTTCCACGATACAAAGGCTTAATCTGATGGGAAAGAGAAGTCAAATTACAAGAATCTTTAATTGGTTTACATGTTAAAGTCTTTTGTGTAAACATCGTTTGTTTGATAGAATCCGTATCAGAGCATTTATCGGCTTTACAGATTATTTTCTTCAGCTGCCCTAAGATTTATAGGTTGAGGAAACTTTCTCTGAGTTTTATGAAGCTGAATTTCACCTAGAAAGAGGCCAGAAACAACAAGAGAATATGCAACGGGATCAAAATTGATCCCTACAAGTTAGAGTGAACTGCAGGGGCAGGAAAGCCAGCAAGGCTCAGTCTCCACATTATGGGATTTTGTACATGTCTCAAAATCACATCTGTTTCATCCAAGACAAGAATCATGCCCAAGATTCAAAATGGAAGGGAAAGTTCAAATTGTTTTGATTGGAGTAACTGTGGCTGGCTAACATGTGCTTTTTCCAGAAGTCCATCAACTCCTCTATTTTCCATCTTTTCCTCCCTCTTTCCTCCCATCCAACCCTAAGAGCAATAGCAGAGTCTGATGAGGGACCAGATCAAAATCCACTTTAGAACCCCAGGCATGGAGACCCCAGAGACTGCAGGCACTGACTTCATTTTTCATCTATTTCCTCTGTTGGAGAGAAAATGTTTCAATCTAGCTGGAACCGTCCAAACCTTGAACCCACCTTAAAAAACTTCATCTGCTTTTCATTTTTGAGAAGTTTTACTCAAAAGAAACGAGCCCCCCAAAGTAACCTTACTCACCCACCCTTCCATTATTAGCCAAGAGAAAAATCTCCTTTTAGTCACGTAGCGCTGGGATAGGTGCCTTCAATAGCTTCCCAATGTTTCCTTTCAATAACATTTTTGAAGTTCTTTATCGGTTTTCTCGGATGATCTCCTACCACACTATATCTCTTAGGATATGCTTTGGAAAGATCCGTTCTTAAAAGAAAATTCCCTGCTTTGCTCTTAAGTATTCCTTACTCAAATCTCTGAACTTAGTGACTTTTCCCACAGTATCAACTATTAAAGACAGATTTTTTTTCTGGCTTATTGTTTTAAGATGTCAAAGATACATTCTGCTTTTCCAGACTGAAGCTGGGACTTCCGTTCACATATCCCCTTCCTGGCTACACTAACCAGCTGTTTCTGCCTCTTTCCAGAAGACAGCAGGATTGAGGCTGTACACTCTAGGCTTCTCCTGGGTCCTCCATTCAGATATTTACCTTATTTCTTTCCAATGGCTCCAGACATATCATCTCTATTCCTATTCTTTTTTAATCTCCAAGTTAAAATATACACATGGCCACACAATGTCAGACCCTCTGCCAAGACTGAATTAGTGTGGTTTTCTCTTTGGACTCCTTTCTAATGACCTAAAGATGTATTATATCTGGATTCTCAGAGGTCTGTAAAATATTAATCTCGATGATGTAAAATGCTAGAAAATTGGGTCAGTCTGAATCTCTATTAATCCAGCCTGCAATCATGTCTCTGTGAGGTTCTATAATACTTTCTGAAACTGTCACTGACTAGAAATCCCAGTCGTCACTGACCCACTTAAGAAGCTAATGAAACCTATAGGCTCCCTCTCCGGAAATATCCCCAAACAAAATGGTACCTGTAATTGCTCTTCTAGACCAAGGGTCAGCAAACTGTAACCTGTGGGCCAGATCACTGCCAATTTTTGCCAATAAAGTTTTATTCGAACATAGCTATGCTCATTCATTTCTGTATTATCTATGGCTGTCTTCATGTTCCAGTGGCAGTGTTGAATAATTATAGCAGAGACTATATGGCCCACAAAATCTGAAACATTTATGTTAGGAATAGATGCTTGGTGCCGCAAAAGAAGAATTAGCACCGAGACAAAGGATTTTTCAGCAACACAATTTTTACTTCCTGGGCTACAGGAAGGGTACTGTCACTAGCCATCTTGCCACAAGAGTACAATGAGCAAAGGAAAACTGACATATTTATTCCTTATGCATTTGGGGTTGTCCTTACTGTTGTGTCTGATCTCCATTGGCTGGAGCCAGACCTCACAATCAAAACTAAAACCTGATTGGGTAATAACTTAAAACTTTTCTAAGCAAGTAAAAGCAATGTCCAGCACAAATATCTTGGTTAAAGTACAAGGACATAGAATGTACTATGTGCCTGTAAGCATGGCATGTCTAACAGCTACATAGGATAGGGCTTAACAAAGTTATTAGCACACTTATTCTTTAACAGGAAAGGAAACTTTGAAGAGGAACTTCTTTACTCCCCACATTTATTATATGGCCCTTTACAGAAAAAGTTTGTCAATCTCTCTTCTAGAGTGTTAAAATCAATGACTTCTAAGACAATAACCAGAAATGCCATCCTGGATCACTTAAGTATAGGAGGTTGAGGCTGCAGTGAGCTGTGCTCCAGCCTGGGTGACAGAGCAAGACCCTGGGAGGCTTTGCAAAATTACTTAACTAAACACAGTTTTTCTTAGGGTAAAAATTAAATAATAAAATTAGGCACATAAGAGCCCAGCATGGTGCCTGGTATTCAGTAGGCAATTAATATACGTCCATTTCTTCCATTTGCTATGCTCCTCCTTGTGCTTCAGTACTAGGTTCAAATATCCCCTCCTCTCTGCTGCAGTTTCCCTGCAGAGTGGGAAGTCCCTTCCTCTCGGCACCCTAAATTGTTTTAGCACTGCTATTCCACGTTCTCTCGAGCTACTCACTTACCTTTCTTCACATCCAGAGTGCGGCTTCCTCTGGAAAAAGTACCATATCTTACTTATTTATTTTTGTTTCTCTAGAACCTGGCACATAGCAGGATCTTAGCAAAGTGGTTGTTTTGTTTTGTTTTGTTTTGTTTTGTTTTGTTTTGTTTTTGAGACAGAGTCTCACTCTACTGCCCAGGCTGGAGCACAGTGTCTCTACCTCAGCTCACTGCAACCTCTGCCTCCCGGGTTCAAGCATATGTGTGTGTGTGTGTGTGTGTGTGTGTGATAGAAACTTTGAGAGCAAAGACTAACTTGTAAGCACAAATACCTGGTTATCCCCAATGCAGTCTTTGACCACGATGATAAAGTAAAACATGTTTCTGGAACTGCACACAGAAGTGTGTAGAGATTTCCTCTTGTCAAAGGTAAGTAGAAAATAAAACACAAGGGTTTGGCTGGCTCCAATGGCACAAGAGAGGTCATTCTGGGCCCTGTGTCATCACCATAAGGGGCCGGAGCAGCTGGCAGTTGGAAGGCTGAGTTGGATGCTGGTTTGGAGGAATTAGAGCCAGCTCTTTCTGCTTTTGACAACAGACTTGACCACTCAAAGGGCTACATTTAGGTTGGCATTTGCCTAGCATGTAATGCCCATTTGGCTGTATGGAGTAGATTTTCCAACTCTCTTTACCTACTGGCACATAGCTGTGACCCTTGGGTCTTGGAAACATCTGTTGAGATTTAGCCTTGGTAACAAGAGAGTTCTTCCCAGGTCATCAGAACCCATCTGCCTCCTAGGCTAGGGACATTTCTAAATAAAGGATGACAAAGTAACTGGATCAACTGCATGTTTAATCATTGCTATTTAATGTGATCATTTCTCAATTTCAAAGTTAAAAAATGTGAACTTAAGGAATGAGAAATAATGCCAGGGACTGAATAGTATTGAATCTCCCTCCATGTGACTGTCCCAGATGTCCTATTCTATAAAATTCTCCGTCTTCCGTTTTTGCCTTCAGCTCAGCTGACATCCCTTGCTGGGAACTCAGATGCCACAAAGATGCATTTGCTTTCCACCCCCAAGTAATACTTCCAAGCATGCAATGTGAACGATGCTGGAAGACTTCCATTTCTCCTGCTCCTTTGTCTTGTCATGTACTGGCTATATCCCCAAGCCAAAGAAAAAATTCTGCCAGAACCAAGCATGGCCTACCCAAATGCTGCCAGTGCTTCTCAGAATAACACCTGGGTCAGAATGACAGGGTCTCGCTCTTGCCTAGGCTGGAGTGCAGTGGCACGATCATAACTCACTGCAGCCTCAAACTCCTGGGCTCCATGGATCCTCCTGCCTCAGCCTCCTGAGTAGCTGGGACTATAGGTATGCAGCATTGTGCTCAGGTAATTTTTATTTTTTTTTTGTAGAAATGAGTCTCACTATGTTGCCCAGGCTGCTCTCAGCCCCTGGGTTCAAGTGATCCTCCAGCCTCAGCCTCTTAAAGTGCTAGGATTACAGGCATGAGCCACTGTGACCAGCCAGGATACATTTTCATTGGCCACTTACTGTCAGATTCCCAATTCCACAAGGAAAGGGGGAAAAGGATGGCCCTTTCCATCCAAGTGCTATGTAAACTATGTCAGAAGCTTATTCGTGCCTGATGCTCCCCCTTCGGTGATCACATCTTAATGTTCTACCTTCAACTCAGAGAAACTACAATGTTCAAGCAGGAAGCCACCCCAGCAATGATCCTGCCTACCTGCCCTCAGTCTAAGGTGAGAAACATTTGTCTAAAATGGGCAAATAGCACTAGAAGGTCATTTAACTTCCTTTTAGAAGTGAAGCCAGGTCTACCTTATTTGAAAGGCAGAGGCTCTAGCACAGCAGTCCCCAACCTTTTGGCATGAGGAAGTGGTTTTATGGAAGATAATTTTTCCATGGGCCGGGGTGGTGGGGGATGGTTTCAGGATGATTCAAGCACATTACATTTATTGTGCACTTTATTTCTATTATTATGACATTGTAATATATAAGAAATAATTATACAACCCACCATAATATAGAATCAGTGGGAGCCCTGAGCTTGTTTTCCTGCAACTAGACAGTCCCATCTAGGGGTGATGGGAGACAGTGACAGATCATCAGGCATTAGATTCTCATAAGGAGCGTGCAACCCAGATGCCTCGCATGTGCAGTCACAATAGGGTTCACACTCCTATGAGAATTTAAAGCTGCTGCTGATCTGACAGGAGGCGGAGCTCAGAGGGAAATGCAAGCCATGGGGAGCAACTGTAAATACAGATGAAGCTTCACTGGATCACCTGCCCCTCACCTCCTGCTGTGCAGCCCAGTTCCAAACAGGCCACAAACCAGTACTGATCCATGGCCCAGGGGTTGGGGACCCCTGTTCTAGAATCTTGCTAGAGCCCTCCATCTGTAAATGACAGGTGTATGTTGGATTTAGCCAAGAGGCTGTTCCCTGGGGGAATTCTGTTCAGTATGATGCAGGAAACTAGCCTGAGTAAGGAGAATCAACAAGCTTTTGTCCAAAATGAAATAAGTGAGCAGCACAGAAGCTGGAAGATGTGTGGGATATTAAAACTCCTGCGTCCTTCTTGCCCATAACTTCTGTAGCTCTCTTCTCACATTTTAGGATGAGGGTACCCTGAGTTGGCCTAGGCCGAATGCATGACCATCTCTCAGCATTGGTTTTCTTGTAGCAGCCCCCGTATAAAATTAAAAACACCTGGGTGGCCGGGCACGGTGCCTCACGCCTGTAATCCCAGCACTTTGGGAGGCCAAGGTGGGCGGATCACCTGAGGTCTGGAGGAGTTCAAGACCAGCCTGGCCAATATGGCAAAACCCCATCTCTACTAAAACTAGCCAGGTGTGGTGGCACACACCTATAATCCCAGCTACTTGGGTGGCTGAGGCAGAAGAATCACTTGAACCTGAAAGGCAGAGGGTGCAGGAGGCAGAGATCATGCCACTGCACTCCAGCCTGGGCAAGAGTGAGACACTGTCTCAAAAAAAAACAGAAAACACCTGGGTTTAGAGCTGCTTGTAGGCAACTAGGGAACTAACTTGCTCCACTAACTTTTACTAAATTCTCAATTATCATGGTAAATACAAATGCCACATACTTGTGAGAGGAGAAGATGCCACAACTTAAGAAACAGCAACAACTTCTTTCTACATGCAAGCCTCCCCTGCATCGGATGGGACTTCTTCATTACATATGTTACTAGAAAAGCAAAATCCTAAAACCAAAAGCATTGAGTACAGATTGGAAAGTCTAACATGATTAGAAAGCCAGCTACTTTTTTCTCTCTTTTTATTTTTTCTTGAGATGGGGTCCCACTCTGTTGCCCAGGCTGGAGTGCAGTGGCGCCGATCACAGCTCACTGCAGCCTCGACTGTCCAGGCTCTAGAGATTCTCCCACCTCAGCCTCCTGAGTAGCTGGGACCCTGGGCACACACCACCATGCCCCACCAAGCCACCCACTTTCTAGATACCTTTCTGTTGGGTGGCACTGCTAGAGGTCAGGGATCCAGTCCCACCTTTACAGAAGTTCGTTTACAGAAGCCCGAACTTCACCATTACACAGAATATCCATGTCACAAACCTGTACATGGACCACCTGAATCTCAAATTTTTTTAAAAAAGAAGTCGAGGCCAGGCTCAGTGGCTCACACCTGTAATCCCAGTACTTTGAGAGGCCGAGGCAGGAAGATTGCTTGAGCCCAGGAGTTGGAGACCCCGGCCAATATAGCGGGATCCTATCTCTCCTAAAAATAAAAAAATAAAAATTAGCCAGGCATGGTGGCATGTACCTGTTGTCCCAGCCACTTGGGGGGCTTAGGTGGGAGGATCTCTTAAGTCCAAGGGATTGAGGCTGCAGTGAGCCAAGATTGTGCCACTGCATTCCAGCCTGGGTGATAGAACAAGACCCTGTCTCAATAAGAAAAGTCTGTTTAGTCAAGGAGATCAGCATTGGAAACACACAGTCTGGCACAGGTTCTCACAGGCATTCTGTTCCCTCTCCCCAGCCCACCAGCGCAGGTGCACGTGACCCTGCTGGCTTCTTGGAGGAGGCAACTGAATGGTAGCCTTAGTGATCAGTCAGATGTAGCCAGTTGAGAGGAAGAGGGAAGGTACTGCAGGTAGTATGCAACACGAGGCCTGGAGCCTGGTATTTTCAGAAAGCTGATAGGAATGTCATGTGCTACTGCATAGCACATGGGCAGGGGGCTGTGGGATGGGAGCCTGCACCAGATGGGCCCAGATGCCGTGCTGAGATGCTACACTTTAGCCTCAGGGCTATCACCAAATATTTATGCTGTAAAACATGTACCATGCATTTAAGACGGGTAGTGGAGTTTAAGGCAAATCAAAAAGAGCAATAGAGGCCAGGTGCAGTGGTTCATGCCTGTAATGCTGGTACTTTGGGAGGCCAAGGCAGGTGGATCACTGGAGGTCAGAAGTTCAAGATCAGCCTGGCCAACATAGTGAAACCTTGTCTCTATTGAAAATACAAAAATTAGCTGGGCATGGTGGCGTGTGCCTATAATCCCAGATACTCAGAGGCTGAGGCAGGAGAATAGCTTGAACCCAGGAGGCAGAGGCTGCAGTGAGCCAAGATCACACCACTGCACTCCAGCCTGGGTGACAGAGCGAGACTCCATCTCAAAGGAAAAAAAAAGCAAGTAAAGTGGGAGGGAAAGAGAAGGCAGCCGCAGTCATGATACTACCTGCTGGGATTGCCTTACAAACTACTGGCTCAGGAACAGGAGAAGGAAAGTCCATGGGAGAAGCTCAGAGCACTGGAGGGCGGAGAAGAGGTGAGTTCCCTGTGGAGGTGGGGCAGGAAGCTGTCAGAAAGGGGTCGCATTTGCAATTGGCATAGAAGGAAATGGGGCTGGGACTGGTGCAACTGGGAAGGAGGATGGCACTGGGAGAAGGGAATTGTGTGGGAAGAGAAGAGGATGAGCCAAAGGTGGTGAGCAGGAAAGTGAGATTTAGAGCACGTGCCAGTGAGGAGGGACGAGAAGTCATCAGCAAGGATGCCGCACAGAATGAGACCTAAGGAACAGCTGGTGTTGGAGAGAGGGGCTCCAGCCACCACAGCACAAAGCATGACTTGCAAAGGCACGGTGACTTCTTTTTTCTTTTGTTTTGTTTTTTTTTGAGACAAAATCTCGCTCTGTCACCCAGGCTGGAGTGCAGTGGCTCGACCTTGGCTCACTGCAACCTCCGCCTCCCAGGTTCAAGTGATTTTCCTGCCTCAGGCTGCTGAGTAGCTGGGATTACAGGCGCCTACCACCACGCCCAGCTAAATTTTGTATTTTTACTAGAGACAGGGTTTCACTATGTTGGCCAGGCTGGTCTCAAACTCCTGACCTCAGGTGATCCACTCACCTCAGCCTCCCAAAGTGCAGGGCTTACAGGCGTGAGCCACTGCGCCTGGCCAGCATGATGATTTCTAAAGATGGAATGGCGTATGTGTGCGTGTTTTTTTTTTTTTTTTTTTTTTTTTTTTTTTTGTGTGTGTGTGTGTGTGTGTAGAGAGGGAGAGACAAGGAGGAGGAGGAGGAAGAGGAGGAGGAGGAGGAGATAAGAAGGATAAGTTCATGATTTCATTAAATTTACATCCTCTTGACTGTCTCAAAAGTATCAGCTCACAAGAAGGCAACTTGAAGTCCTTATACCTAAAATTTCCTTTCTAGACAAAGAAGCTTAGCACAGAAGTTGTGGGAAAGTATGCCTACCTCTTTCCTTATGATCACGTTGGAAAAGAAGCCAAAAACTAAGACATTCCCACCGGGCAGCTACTCAAAGATGGTATCAAGTTCGGCTGGATGCTCCCACCGGTACCAGTCAGACTTCCTCCTTGCTGCAAACCACACTAGGCACTGCAGTAAGGCCCACTGGCTCTGCGCTTCCTTGTCTCACTTGTTTATTTCAACAGATGCAGGCCTTCTTACACAGGCTTGGAAGGGAGACCAAAGGGCCACCTTAACCCTGATCAGGAACAGACCTTCTGCCTCCATGTGACTCACCACACACTTCCTCTCAGACCTGTCTTGAAGGAAGGCTCCGTTGTGACACCCAGCACACACCCTTCCTGTCTCCCCTCCCTCGGCCATCAGAGAGTTTCCTGGGAGGGGCTGGTGATCTGAGCTAGTAAAAGGTTCTAGTGTGGACGCTCAGGCTTTGCATCTCTTCCAAATCTCATTTGCATGCATCTTGGAAAGAATCTTCTACACCTTAAGCAGCAGGTTGGCAGATCTTAACCTCTAGTCACCAACACAGCTCGAATGCCACGCCCCCTCCTCAGCCCTTTCGAAAGAGAGGAGCCCATGCGTAGGTATCTCAGCCACAGTCCTGTAGCCAGGGGAGAGGGCAGCTACTGTGTCAGTCCAGAGATGAATTCACAGACGAAGGGACTCGTTCTGTCCCCAAGGAGCTTTCAGTCTAGCCAGAGAGACACATTTGTTATCTCATTAAGTAAATGTTTATTGAGCACCTACTAAGTTCCAGACACTGCTCTAGGTTCCTGGCATAAAATAGCAACCAAAACAGAAAGAAATCCTTTTCCTCCTGGAGCTTATGTCTAGTGATCAGTGAGGAGCTAACCTTTACACACATAATTAATAAAAGGAGTCAAACCAATGAAACATGCAAAGGACAAAATGATATTACATTAGAAGGAAGAAGGAGAAACACTTCTTCCTGGAATTAGACAGGCTTGGTGAGGAAAGAGGAGTATAAAAATTGTGTTACAACCCACATCACAATGGGGGTGGGGGCACCTCGTGGAGGAGACTGTGCCTGATTGGTTCCTGGGCACCAGGATGGAACTCTGGTGGTTGGTAGGGCAACCTCCTTCAGTTGGTAGAAAGCAGTGGAAGGAGGAACTCCCTCTGTGCTGTCTTCTCCAAAATCTCAGCTCTCAGGCTTGTTGTATCTAGACCCATTTTAAATCAAGCAGGTTCCCTTCAGAACAGTCATCTCGGGGGAGGCAGCTGAGGCGGGGAGTGAGCTGTTAGTGGGGTGCAGCCCCATAGCCAGGGGCTGGCCCTGCCAGCGTGCCTGTGTTTGAAAGAGGTGAAGTGCTGAACTCTACAGACTGGGAGGCAAGGGAAGGTCCAAGTTGCTGGAGAGGAGCCAAGGTGCCCCATGGGGAACACGCTGAGCTGTTGTTTGTGCCCCAAAGTCAGCCGCAGGCGAGGTCGGTGTAGGCGGTCTGAGGATCTGTCCTTCAGCTCTGACATCGATGAGGCGGTGGCAAGCAAAGGTGAAAGCCAAGACAGAAGGAACATGTCCAACACCAGTTCCAGACCCATTTGGGGCCCGAAGTGGTTGTGTGCGGCAGGTGTCTGGCAGCTGTGACATCTATGAGGCAGTGTCAAGCATAAGTGCAGACCAAGGCAGAGAGGAGCAGAGGCCAGGCAGAGGGATCATGGTGCTCCCCAATGCCAGACCCAAGCAGAGCCAGTGCAGGGTGCACCGGGCAGAACCGATCGAGGGGGAGGTGGTGGAAGCGCCAGACCCTACTGCTGTGGAGCCTGCCCCGTGGGATTTGGGAGCCGGCGACGGCCCTGACCTGCGGCTCATCAGCAACCAGAAGATGCCCAAAGATATTGCTTCTGACCATCCTAGGGCAAGCACACTCTTCCTGAGAAAGTATCAAATGAGTGTGCAAGGAAAGAGGAGAAGCGTTAGCCTGTATTCTATACCTCCGTGGCATCTTGATAGAAAATACAGCTCGTGTTCCACCATATTGCTAGATAACAGCACAGTCAGCAAGCCTGATCTCAGCCACATATTAGAAAGTGTGATTTTGGCAATATATTACAACATAAAGCACAGATATGCAAATAGAGCTCTGGCTATTTTTGATGAGCCAATACATCCATTTTCACAAGAAAAGATTCCAGGGAAATCCTTTGAGGATGATCCCACACGCAACTGCATTTTCGAATATTTATGTAGTCTTTTTAAAGTCACAAAACAGCTCCACGTGCAATTGTAGCATTGGTGTACATTGAACGCCTTTTAACTAATGCTAACATCGATCTTTGTCCTACTAATTGGAAACAAGTTGTCCTTGGAGCCATGCTTCTGGCCTCCAAGGTTTGGAGAAATCATCGTCACTGGAGTGTGGATGACAGCCAGAATCTCGAGGATGTTGCAGTCGAGACAATGAGTAGGATGGAGAGAGTTTTTTGGAGCTACTTGAGTTTAATATTCATGTGTCTACCAGTGTTTATGCGAAATATTACTTTGACCTGCGTGCCTTGGCATACGACCATGACCTGTATTTTATATTTCGTTTTCTTCACAAAGATAAAGCACAGAAATTGAAGGCTATGTCACAGCCATGTGAATACAAAGACTTGCATCAAGATGTTGCCGCTATGAGAAGGGCCATCAGCATGGATTTCATCGGTATTCAGCATACTAATGCCATCTTATCTTAAAGAGAGAAATTAGCATTATAAGATCCTGGACTTGTCAACTATAAAGACTACAAAATATCACTTCTCCTGCTGAAAAAGACTAGCAAAATTAGGATTTTCTTTTTTTTTTTCTGTTTAATTTTTATTGTTGTTGCTGTTGTTGATTAGGATTTTCATAGAGCAGAGACTTCTTCAAATAACCACACTGTGAAGCCGGGTGATGGTGGGATGAACAGTGGGTGCCAGGTGCTACCTGCCCTTCTTGTTCCACTGAGTCCAGATGGCATTCCTAGGGCACCACCTTCTTGAACAACTCTTGGGGAGGAAGACTGTCACATGGACACAGCACATACCAGTTCAGAGTCCACAGTCACCCACAGTCCCAAGTAGGTGACAGTCTGAGCCGAGCTGGAATTCAAAAAACTTTAGAATTGGCTCCAGATTTGTGAGAGTACCTGGGTTTGGATCTCTGTCCACTGAGGTACTGAATGCACGATGGCCTGAAACAACAAGTGTGGGAAGAGAGAATGGCATGGGGACAAGGCTGTCATTACTCCAAGTACCATGGGGGCTCGGGCCTGTTCATCTAGTCTTTGGAGGGAATCTGTGCATGTGAAATGAGGTTCCCACATCATGGTTATAAACGGAGAGATGAAATCAGCTCATCTTCCCCCAGGCCCATAATGGTCATGCCAAAACACAGAGTCTTGCTGTGTTGCCAGGCTGGAGCGCAGTGGCAGAATCTTGGCTCTCAACAACCTCTGCCTCCTGGGTTCAAGTGACTCTCCTGCCTCAGCCTCCCAAGTAGCTGGGACTACAGGCATGAACCACCAACCCAGCTAATTTATATATTCTTAGTAGAGACAGGGTTTCATCATGGTGGCCAGGATAGTCTTATCTCTTGACCTCATGATCTGCCTGCCTCAGCCTCCCAAAGTGCTGGGATTACAGGTAAGAGCCACCATGCCCGGCCTCTTGCATTTATGTTCACAATAAAGTGGTTTGGAACATCCCACTGTTGATTTGTGATTTCCTCCTCCAAACATAGTCTGTGGCCCTGTATACATAATTGAATATTTTCATGTATTGATATTTTGTGTCTGAAGATGAAATATTAGATGAAACATGGTAAAACAATTCATGCAAAGCCTTTGGTGGTTGTAGAGTCTACTCTTTGGTGAATACACAAATCTATTTTAAATATTAAAATTTTTATTAGATGTGATAATATTTTCTATCTTCACTTGTTAGATAATAGTTACTTATGTTCTTCCATAATTAATGATATTGTATCTTATATTTGATGTAAAAAACTCCTAGAATATTTGGAATTGATAGTTGAAATTAAACAGCAAAATAAGAATTGCTGAAACCTAGTGATAATGTACTTATGATGGGTTTATTATCTATTATCTCTATCATTGTTAATTTTTAAAGTTTCCATGGAAAACTATACTAAGAACTTAAAATTTTCTATAAAACCCTTCATGCCCTACACTTTAGCTCCAATGCATAATGAATAAAGGAAAATGGATTCTCCTGCAGGAAAAAAAAAAATTGTGTTACAATTCAGATACGCCTTTCTAGGTTCAAGTGTATGTTAGCTACAGGAATGGTTATAGAACATTCAGATATTCTCGAAAAACACTGTGCCTCACCTCATGTTTAATGATTATTCATGGGGAGAATTGGCCAAGGGAGGCAGAAATGAAGGGCTCAAAGGTAGCGGAGTAAGTGAGTCCAAACGTGGTGCTAAGATTCTAAGTCAGGTGTTGATAAAAAGAGTCAGACTCTGTAACATTGGAAGAGATTTATTCTGAGCCAAATGAGTGACCAAGAGCCCATGACAAAGCCTCAGGGGATCCCGAGACTATGTGCCTAAGGTGATTGGGCTACAACTTGGCTTTACAGATTTTAGAAAGACATAAGGCACCAATCAGTACCTGTAAGATGTACATTGGTTTGCTTTGGAAAGGTGGGACAACTGGAAGGTGGGAGTGGGGGTGAGGGCTTCCAGGTCATAGATGGAATCAAAGATTTTCTTATTGGAAATTGGCTGAAAGAGTTGAATAATTGTCTGAAGACTTAGAATCAATAGGAAGGAAAGTCTGGTTAAGATAAGGGGTTGTGGAGACCAGGGTTTTGGTATGCAGATCAGAAAACTGATTGTACATGTTTCTTACTAGACTTAAAGAGTCTGTTCTGTCAGTCTTAAGGTCTGTGTTGATCTTAATGCTGGTCAGCTGGGTCTGAATTCTAAAAAGGAGGAGGGTATCATGAGGCATGTCTGATACCCCTTCCCATCATGGCCTGACCTAGTTATTCAGGTTAATTTTGGAATGCCCTTGGCCAAGAGGAGGGGTTCATTCAGATGGCTGAGGGGAGGGGTTCATTCAGATGGTTGAGGGGCTTAGAATCTTATTTTTGGTTTACACAGGCTTATTATAATCAACTTATAGCAATCTTCTCCCTCCCAACCTAGCAACACACACACTTGCTTCGCACATAACTTTGATCACATCTCCTCCCTCAGGTAGATTTTCATTGTCATTTACCCTGATTCACCTGCACTAAGAGGTTCCCTGGGATGCAAACACAGCCTGTGCCAGGCTCTCACTCTCCATACACTCTGGGCTTCCCAGCTGCCCCAGAGAACCCCTCTGCACTGCATTTCATCACGAAAGCACAAAATCATCCTCACTCTGAATAGCCCCTCTAACCTCATGAGGAATAAGGGCATGCTGGTCAGGAAATATGCTTGAGAATAAGCATTTCATGAAAGTCACTCCAAAGCATGACCAAAGCATCAGAAATTACAAGTGCAATAATTGAGTTGAACATCTTTGCATAATTTTTTTAATGCATGAAAACAAAAAGCCAAAAAACAAAAACAAAAACAAAAAACTATGCTTCCTTTGGGCCATCAGTAGAGAAATTGCAGAATTCCTTTTGGTTAAAACGGACCTAGGAAGATGTAGTTTGACCAACCCCAGTTCAGGAGGCTCTTGTGCAGCAACATCCTTGTCAGACAAACACACAGCTTCTAAAGTGTGAACCGAAAAGTATCTGAGACAGGTTTCAAACAATTTAGAAGTTTATTTTGCCAAGGTTATGGATCATGACCTGTGATACAGTCTCAAGAGGTCCTCAGAACATGTGTCCAAGGTGGCTAGGTTACAGCTTGGTTTTATATACTTTACAGAGACATAAGACATCAATCAATACATTTGAGGTATACACTGGTTTGATCCAGAAAGGAGGGACAACTAGAGGGTGGGGGCTGACGGGTCATAGGTGGATTCAAAGATTTTCTCTCTGGTAATTGGTTGAAAGAGTTAAGTTATTATCTAAAGACCTGGAATAAATAGAAAGGAGTGTCTGGGTTAAGATGGGGGTTGTGGAGATCAAGGTTCTTATTATATAGATGAAGTCTCTTAGGTGGCTGTCTCCAAAGGCAATAGATGGCAAATGTTTCCTATTCAGACTCTTAAAAGGTGTTAGACTCTCAGCCAATCTCTTCAGTATCAGGAAAAGACCTGAAAAGGGAAAGGGATTCTCTATAGAATGTAAATTTATCTGAAAAAAAAAAAAACAGCTTTACAAGGCCATTTCAAAATATGGCAAAGAAATAGGCTGAGTGTGGTGACTCACGCCTATAATCCCAGCACTTTGGGAGGCCAAGGTGGGTGGATCACCAGGTCAGGAGTTGGAGACCAGCCTGGCCAATATGGTGAAACCTCGTCTCTACTAAAAATAAAAAAATCAGCCAGGCATGGTGGCAGGCGCCTGTAATCCCAGCTACTTGGGAAGTTGAGACAGGAGAATCGTTTCAACCTGGGAGACTGAGGTTGCAGTAAGCTGAGATCACACCACTGCACTCCAGCCTGGGTGACAGAGCAAGACTCCATCTCAAAAAAAGAAAAGAAAAGAAAAGAAAGAAATATATTCAGGGGTAAAATACTGTGGTTTCTTTTCAGTGCCTGTTACCTGCCATATGATGCTATACTAGAGTCAGGTTGGAATTTGGTATCTTATTGCTACAAAAAGCCTTGTTCTGTCAGTCTTAGGATCTCTATTTTATTTTTTTTAACTTTTATTTTAGGTTCAGGGGTATTACATGTGCAGGTTTATTATGTAGGTAAACTGTGTCACAGGGGTTTGGTGTACAGATAATCTCATCACCCAGGTCGTAAGCATAGTACCCAATAGGTATTTTTTCTGATCTTCTCTCTCCTCCAGCCTCCACTCTCAAGTAGGTCCCAGTACGTGTTGTTCCCCTCCTAGCATCCAGATGTTCTCACTGTTTAGCTTCCACTTATACGTGACAACATGCAGTGTTTGGTTTCTGTTCTTGTGTTAGTTTGCTAAGGATAATGGCCTCCAGCTCTATCCATGTTGCTGCAAAGGACATGATCCTGTTCTTCCTTATGTCTGTGTAGTATTCCACAGTGTACACGTACCACAATTTCTTTATCCACTCTACTACCACCGATAGGCATTTAGGTTGATTCCATGTCTTGCTACTGTGAATGGTGGTGTGATGAACATACATGTACATGTGTCTTTACGGCAGAACAATTTATATACCTTTGGGTACATAGCCAGTAGTGGAATTGCTGGGTCAAACGGTAATTCTGTTTAAAGTTCTTTAAGGAATTGCCACACTGCTTTCCACAATGAACTAGTTTACACTCCCACCAACAGCGTATAAGCATTCCCTTTCCTCCACAACCTCACAAGCATCTATTAGTTTCTGACTTTTTAGTAATAGCCATGCTGACTGGTGTGAGACGGCATCTCATTGTGGTTTCGATTTGCATTTCTCTAATGATTAGTGATGCTGAGCATTTTTTTATATGCCTATTGGCCACGTGCATATCTTCTTTCGAAAAGCTAATGCTGGTCAGTTGAGTGCCTGAACTCCAAAAGGAGGAGAGTATAATGAGGCATGCCTGACCCTGGACTGACTTCTTTACTCCCTTTTTTCTCTTCAAACAGTCACCTTACCTAATTTTTCAGGTTTTGCTGGTTTCCATGGCCAAGGGGAGGTTCCATTCAATCACTTGGCTTAGAATTTTAGTTTTGGTTTACAATCAAATATCTCCATCAATGGAGAGCTTCCTCCAGGCCAGGAAACCCATTCATTAGTCAGTTGGATGCTCCAAAAATCCTCCTTATGCTGAATTCAAATCTGTTTCTTTGCGTCCTCCACCTGTTGGCCCTAGGACCAATTTGCCTTACAAAGTAGATCAACATGAATTTAAATATGGTTTATTTTTAACTATAAATCCAATCACTAAGTAGAGCAACTTGAAGTAGAAAGGAAAAATAAACTGATATTTTCAGAATGGACAAGCAAGGAACCTGTGATTAAAATGAGTCCCTACACTTTAGCAGTCTTCTTGTAACCTCTATCTTGGAAATTCTTTCATATTCCCTATAAATGTGAGGGTGTCACACAGAGCAAGCTGGGAATCAGGCCCAGGAATGTTGTCCAAGAAAAGGAGCCAACTGCTTTGACAGTAACACCTTAATCTCAGGGACACCTACCTGGAAAAGCTTATTTTTAAGAAGAACATTTTAAGTTTTGTTTAAAAAAAAAAAACTATCTCACACAATGAAATGAGAATGGTACCAGTTGTTATTATAAGAGAAAATGTCTAAAACTGTTTTTTTCTTTGCTGCTACTGCAGCTGAACTCCACATAGTACTGCAAATATATTCTGAAACCATCAATGATTACCTTTTATTCTGCCAGGCAAAACTCAATGCGAATCCACCATCTCTTCATGGGCTTCTCCTTCCGTTTTAGAAAGCAACCAATCTCCAATGTAGCCAGAATCTGGGGGAGAAAAAGTTTTAAAAATCACAGGATGTAACTTCCAAAGCCAAGAAATATATACATAAATGAAATGGAATGAATTGGTCTGCATTTAATTTCTGGAAATACCAAACTGCCTCCTACTTTATCGATATTCCTCACTTCCATATGACCTAGCACAGTAGGATTTGAAACTGACACACAATTTCTAGAATCTTCTAGATTTTTCTTACTTGGTAATTTAAATCATGACGAAAATTGTTTTGATTGAATCTGCTTTAACCAGGCTTTGCCATTACTTATTGCAAACAACCAAGTATAAAAGAAAATAAAAAAAATCTCAGGACCCCCAAACCCCTTATGAAAAAAAAAAAAAAAAGATGAAGCCTGGAGGCTGAGTCATGCAACCCTTCTTTCAAATGAAGAGCTGTTACTAGCATCATTCAGATCCCCACCAAAAGGCAGAAGGCCTCAGGCATCCAGGAAGGACTGCCCCCATGGGTAAGTAAACTTTTTGCTGCCCTCCCATAAACAAGGACATGCCAATTGTAACTTTATGTCTACAATCTAAGTTTAGCTCTTAAAACTCAAGTCTATTCCATTCCACACTGATAATGTCAATTACAAGCTTATCTTCTCTGGTACAGAACAAAGACAAGACGAGATCAATCATTCCTGCACCTACCCAGAGATTTTGCATAATTGATTCTTCCTTTACTCCCGTTTTTCTCTACAAACATTGACCTTACCTTATGCAAAATGCAGATTTACTGGGCACTAAATAAAGTTTCACAAGAATGTAAAATATGGCCAGGTGAGGGGGTTAATGCCTGTAATCTCAGCACTTGGGAGTCTGAGGCAGGTGGATCACCTGAGGTCAGCAGTTTGAGACATGCCTGGCCAACATAGGAAAACCCCTGTCTCTAATAAAAATACAAAAATTAGCTGGCCGTGGTAGTGCACACTTGTGCTGAGGCAGAAGGATTGCTTCAATCTGGGAAGGGAGGTTGCAGTGAGCCAAGATCGCACCATGGCACTCCAGCCTCAGTGACAGAGTAGAGACTCTGTCTCTATTTAAAAAAAAAAAAAAAAAAAAAAAGTAAAATTTGCCTTACCACCTACCTGCCCCTTTTTATACAATGCCTTCCCCCTTTAAGGAAAGGTATAAATACTAAACTTCCTGAAAACTTCTTTGGAATAACAGGCACAGATGTGTCTGTGGCTCTGTGTTTTCCCTGGATGTTCCTTTAAGCTGGCTTAATAAATTTTGATCGATTGAGACTTTTGCCTCCGTCACTCATTTTGGTTATCACAAGTTACTCCCAATTTCAGCAATGCATAGTTTCCTTTCTTGCCCAACAACCACCTTAGTCCTGGGGTAAGCCATGGGAAATAAGCATTGCAAATAGTTTACCCACATATGTAGAAGTGGCAACGATACCCTCCCCGCACCCTGGTAGAAGGGGAAAGTGTCAATTACACTTCCTTTATCTGGTTAAGAGGTAGCAAATCTAATTATGATGGTTGAACAAACTATTTTCCCTCAAGGACACACTGAAAATTCCCAAGCTCCTGAATATAAATGAAAAGTGCAGAAATGTCTAATAATGTAGCATTAGCTAATCCAGATTGTGGATTCTTTGAGGCGGTGAGGCAATGAGCTGGACTGTCTCCTCTCTGGGGATGACTGATGGCTTAGTTCTCCGGCGACTGTTGGTCTGACCAGTGCAACGTCAGAAGCCAAAGGTCACCAGCCTTCCCAGGTGATCAGATGCTCCCTAGGGTGTGGCAGGGGCAGCCAAGCCTCTGAAGATGCCAAGTTCAGATCCCACTGGGATTTCTGCCTCGTTCTCTGCTTCCTTTGTTATTTAACGCCAGGCTCCCCAGGATCCCTATTTGCCCAGCTTGGCAGCAGCAAAAGCCAAGTTCTAATTTTCTTTTGTTCCTCTCTGTTTCACTTAGCTGGGCTCTTTGCCTTAATTTGTTTCTTCCTGTTTACAGCAGCAGCAAAAATCATTTGTGCATTGAAATGCACACAGAACTGAGCTACGAGTGTGAGGAGCTCTTTTTAAAAAATTGTCTGTCTATAAAAATGTCTAGGGTAACATGGCCCAAAAAAACACACACAAAAAATATCTGAAGTATGGAGATGCTCAGTTGCCAAGAGGTTAAGATGTACATCAGTACGTTTTCATATATTTAGGTATAAGTGTATGTTTTAATACACTTAATAAAATACATTTACTCAATGGGCTACCAGCTATTAGGAAAGATAAGTGTGAACAGAGAAAGATGTTAAGGTTACAATATATATGCAAACACTTATGAGATAAGACTGGTGAAAAGAGTAGAATTGAAAATGGTACCAAAGTGCTGATTACAACTTTACTAAGAACATAATTACATATGGATGAAGCTACTGAAATCTAAAATGCACATATATATATACACACACACACACAGTGCAAATAAACTAAAAGGAGTTGTTGATATTTGCTGAGCTCTAAAAATTATGCAAGCAGAGTGATATAGCTCTTCCCCAGCTCAAAATATCCAACTTAGAATCACAGAATATTATGAGTAGAAGGGACCTTAGCTAAGCATTTTCTTTTCATAGATAAATAAATTTATGCCAAAAGGAAGTGATTCATCCATGATTATACAGCTACTCAGTGGCAGAACCGAGGCTAGAACTGGGATCTCCCCGACCCATGAGTCCCTTTTTTTTTTTGAGACAGAGTTTTGCTCTTGTTGCCCAGGCTGGAGTGCAATGGCGTGATCTTGGCTCACCTCAACCTCCGCCTCCCGGGTTCAAGTGATTCTCCTGCCTCAGCCTCCCTAGTAGCTGGGATTACAGGCATTAGCTACCACGCCCAGCTAATTTTGTATTTTTAGTAGAGACAGGGTTTCTCCATGTTGGTCAGGCTGGTCTTGAACTCCTGGCCTCAGGTGATCTACCAGCTTTGGCCTCCCAAAGTGCTGGGATTACAGGCATGAGCCACTGCACCGGCCGAGTTTCTTTTTCATAGTGCACACTGCAATGCATTCATACACATAGGTCAGGGAGCCCTTGTTATCAGAGCATTCATGACCCAAATCCCTTCAAGTGATGAGCTTGTTCAGGGAAGTACACCTTCAAAATACTCAAACATTTCCTAAGCCATTTTTTGACTTGAGTCCCCTCTCAAAAATCCATCCTTGTTCAAAGTCAGCCTCTATCCCTATTCCCTCTGTTAGTGCCTGTCTCGTACCTCCCACAGATGTATGTCCACTGCAGAGTAGTTTTGCAAAACTTTCCCCAAATACAGAATTTATGAAGCTAACCAAAATGGCATTAGAGAATTTCCCCAATAACAGGTAAAACAATGGCAAATGGGGACTGAACAGTTTGATTAGGAAACAGTCGAGAGAAAAATCTAACGTTGGTGACAAGATAAAACTTTCTAGAATGATTTTACTATTTAAGAATCCACAAGGCTCCAAAAGAAAATGACCAAGACCTTGAATACCTTTGTAATACTGGTCATCTTTATGCTGTGACGTAAATGTCAATTGTGATATAAAAAGTACAGAAACGTAGAATCACCTAATTTTATATGAAAAATTTACTCCTTTCAAAATAATCAACACTTGACTTTTGCACTGCTCATCCTAACAGCTTGCCATAGTCACAATGATCACCTAAATTTTGATAAAAATATGCTAAGATAAACTTATTTTCATGATTTTCAGTTAATTTTTTTCACAATAAAGTCCCAAAGCTTTTTTTCATTATGTTATGAAATTCTGGGCCCCATTTAAGTGGATTGACCTTAAATGGCCTTTTTTCTGGTCCTCATTATCCTCGGATAACAAGGACCTGCTGTTGAATCTTCAGAAAGAAGTTTTAGAAGTATAAATCAGTACTATGGAGGCTATTTATATTATTTTGAACCAAGCATACATTTTAGAAGCAAGAATTTTAGATCCAGAATATGCAGTACTAGGGGACACTATGTTTTTATTTCATCCCTCTGTCATCAAAAATAATTTATTTTTTATTTTAATTTATACAAAATAGAAACAAAGATTACAAAATCACAATTGACTACATTTGTCTCAGTTCTTTTTAAAAATGTGAAAGTATAATGATGTAGTTATCATCCTAAATTACATAATTAAGTTTCCAGTTTTAATATCCTATTTCATTTGAACAAAACCATGAGAAAACCTGCACATGGTTGTCAATCACTGCTGATTTGCATATTGTGATTAGTTTCATCATCTGCAATTATCTGTGGTTCTGTATAATTCATGGTCTGAACTTTACCTGAGAATGATCAAGTTGGCTGA
The DNA here is from genome assembly GCF_030222135.1 of Aotus nancymaae. Lineage (NCBI taxonomy): Eukaryota > Metazoa > Chordata > Mammalia > Primates > Aotidae > Aotus > Aotus nancymaae. The sequence goes on along the minus strand of NW_026988492.1, from coordinate 5,915,881 downwards.
CCTCTCTTAGGTTCAAATATTTTTCATATGCAAATAGTTAATATTCAAGGCTAACATTCATTTAGATAATGAAAGCTATTCTAGTATCATAAAATACAAACTTCATTTCAGAAGCATCAATTATTCAGTGGAACATTTTCTTCTAGTAAAGTAAAAAGAGTAAAAATATTTTTCTCATTAAATAAAATTGCAATGTTCTATAGTAGAAAGATTTTTTCTTTTACTTTTCAATCTGTAACAGTATTTGGAGTCTAAATGACCAATAATGAATAATTTAAAGTATGAGGGATAATAAATAATTTTTAAAGATTCCTTTATTGGCGACACTCCAGCTTCTGTGACTAAAATAGCAAATAATTTATGATTTAGTTTGTTCACTAATCCTATTTCAGAGGTCAAGACCAAGATTTTTGACTCAGTCTTTCTGCCAAATTTGCTTATCTCTCAAATGAGTGTAAATTTATGGCTCAGGATTAAGACATGACTAATAGTTCCTTCCAGGTTTCCAAGGACAACAAAATCCCCATGTACCCCTGGCCACCAGATGCTGGATAGCAATGATTATGGAATACCTGTCACACTCTGTTATAGGTAGATGCTCGAATTATCTCACCACTGTTGTCTACAAACAAGAAGAAAAATAAGCTCAAATTACCCTTTCAAAAACTGAGGAGCATGCTAAGGAAAACAGATGAGCTGCTCTAGTTCCCTTTCTGGAATGAAATTAGCACCCATCTGGAAGTTGGATCAGCCAATAAGCAAGTGGAAACATAAGAAACGGGAATCCCTGCCGCAGCTCACTCAGCTAAGACACTGTCAACCTCAGTGGAGAACCTCTGTTGCTTTACAGCTACAAAAAGGAGGCTCTCGTGCCAGAAACCTCCGTCAAGTCATAGAAAACAAAGAATCGTGAACTTGGCTCCTTGTTTTTGGCACTCTGACTTACAAGTAGAGGCAAGAAGAGGTTCATCAACATGAAAACTGTCTTTTAAAGGACATGCATTACCAGACTCACTAACAACCATAAGCGATGATGCGATTTTCATGGCAAAGCCGACGAACTCTCCCTGGTTCTGATCGGCAGAAGGATGGAGGCAGAACACTCCACCCCATATAAGCAGGTGGATTCAGGAATCCGATTACATTCAGCCACTTCCTAACTTGGGCAAGTTTTATCTCTCCAAACCTCTTTCCTCTTCTGTAAAACAAGTACAGGAACAAACTCATAAGAGCCTGAAATGAGATCATCAGTGTCAAGCACTCAGTATAGTGCTTGGCATACACAAAATGTTCAGGAGGGATCTGTGATGATTATTTTCCTGCTACACACGGAACAGAATAACATTCTACTTCCTCTGAACCTTGAGGGAGGCTGCTTTAGGTGTTTGCTTAAATTAGAGCTGATCCTTTTCCCCCAAAATGGTGACTAGGACTTTGGGTTTTGTTGTTGTTGCTGTTTGAGATGGAGTCTCGCTCCGTTGCCAGACTGGAGTGCAATGGCATGATCTCGCCTCACTACAACCTCCACCTCCCTGGTTCAAGCTATTCTCCCGCCTCAGCCTCCCAAGTAGCTGGGATTACAGACACGTGTCACCACGCCCAGCTAATTTTTGTATTTTTAGTAGAGATGGGGTTTCACCAGGTTGGCCAGGCTGGTCTTGATCTCTTGACCTCATGATACGCCCGCCTTGGCCTCCCAAAGTGTGCTGGGATTACAGGTGTGAGCCACCACGCCTGGCCCAAGTTGCTTTATTTTTAAAGAAAGCTCAGGACACTCTGAAGCCAAATAAACTCACAAAGAGGTTTTGTTTTTTTCAGCAAGTTTTGCTTAATACTTTTTTTTTTTGAGACGGAGTTTCGCTCTTGTTACCCAGGCTGGAGCGCAATGGCGTGATCTCGGCTCACTGCAACCTCCGCCTCCTGGGTTCAGTCAATTCTCCTGCCTCAGCCTCCTGAGTAGCTGGGATTACAGGCACATGCCACCATGCCCAGCTAAGTTTTTGTATTTTTAGTAGAGACGGGGTTTCACCATGTTGACCGGGATGGTCTCGATCTCTTGACCTCGTGATCCACCCGCCTCAGCCTCCCAAAGTGCTGGGATTACAGGCGTGAGCCACCGCGCCTGGCCCTGCTTAATTCTTTACTGAGTGTTACTGATGGGTTGGGGGCACTGGACGTGAAGCCAGATGGGCCACATCTCCAGGCAAGAGGGTGGATGGCCAGTTCGGGTCCAGGCCTCGGGGCACCAGAAGGTACCAGCTGAAGAATATCTGCCATGCAGTGTCCTCAGGGCATTGATGGGCTGGTAAAATAGTTGACTACTGAACTATGATTTGTAGTCTAAACCCTCCCTTATAACAAATGTGGAAAGAACTATTAAGTGATTTGAAAAGCTCACTCTACACAAATGGGCCCTGGCTTACCAAGGAAAGGTGCTGGCAGGTTTCCAAACTCAGGACAAAAATGTTTTTTTTCTTCAAGAATTGAAAAAGTAAGAGATGACACACTAGAGAGTGAAAACATAGATGAAATAAATGATTTCACCTAAAATAAGGACGGACTCGAAGTGTAGGCTTCTAGAGTGAACGCTTTGCCAAGGCAGAGGTTTGAGAGCGGCATGGAGAAGGCGCCAGTGGGAGTGTTGAGACCCTAACTTCGTTTACGTGTGATGGAAATGCACGTAAAATAAAGATCATCCTAAGTCATGCTCTTCACTGAGAAAGCCCTTTGATGAATATTTCCCTGCAAACACTCCAACCTACTAGCAGATTCACAGGACACCCTTTCACCAAGAAGATACATTTACAAAATCTTTCCACCCACCAGAGCCTGAAAATGTCACACAGGAAGAATTTCAGGCACCCTGCTCAGTGACTCCCCACCAGTAGCTTCTAACACAGAGAAGAAATTCTTACTATTTCCATTCTTTATGTGAACCAAGAGTTACATGTGCCACCCCACCCTCACCTGCAATCATGATTTCAGCCACCTTGGTTATCTGGGTGTTAAAAAAAAACAAGTTTGAGAAGCACTGCACCTTAGCCCATCACTTCAAGGCTCACTTGACTGTTCTCAGGAGGAAGGAGACAAGCTGTAGACCCAGCTGTAGACCCCAGCCACGCTCCTCTCCACGCTCCAGCCCTGCTGCCTGTGTTCAAGCTGATGCAGGGCTGAAGTGTGCGCACAGGCATGGATCATATTTGCATGTTATAGTGGACATAAGTGGCTTTTGCCTGCATTATATACCCCTCTGTTCATCTCTCTCCCTATAACCATGCCCCACCCACCCATCACTACAAAAATAGACCATGCATGGTCCCCACTCCTCCGTCCTGCCAAAGAGATTCCTTCCAGAAGGCTTGGTTTAGTGGCACTGGAAGAAAGATGGTCTCTCTTTCTTCTTTTTGGGTTGAAGCTAGAAAAGCTGCCAGAGGCCACCTCTCAGGCCCATCTACTGCAAAACACAAAGAACTCTTGAGTTCCATCTGCAGCCAGCTTTATCCTTGGATTTTCCTATTATTCATGTCAACAAATTCCATGTTTTGCTTAAGCTAGTTTGAGTTGGGGAGAAGAGAGAGATGTATAACACCCAAGTTTCCTCAAGAACTTAGAGTTACTTATAATTGAATGATTTCATTCATTGAAATAGGAAAATAAAATAAGAAAATAAAAACAGGAAAAATTAAAAATTTCCCTATTGAAACTGAAAGTAGGGAAATAAAAAAAATTCTATCTAATAATATACCCAGTTACCATTTTCTATTAAAACAGATTCTTCATTTGTGTAGGAAAGAATTCATCACAAATACACATTCATAAAATAGTTACTTATGTTTTGCAGAAAATTATTCCAACTTGATACTTGAAATCTTATAAGTAAATGGTTCAACTATAAGGCCCCAAGCTATGTTTTGTGGGTGACATTCTAATGAATTTGGAAGACCAAATAAAATGTTTCCAGATGAATGGTTTCATGTCATACAGGATGTGGTGGCATGTTCAAAAGTAAAGAGCTGTAGGCTTGGCAGGGTGGCTCACGCCTGTAATCTCAGCACTGTGGGAGGCCTAGGTGGGTGGATCACCTGAAGTCACAAGTTTGACGCCAGCCTGGCCAACATGGTGAAACCTGTCTCTACTAAAAATACAAAAATTAGCTAGGCGTGGTGGTGGGTGCCTGTAGTCCTAGCTACTGGGGAGGCTGAGGGAGGAGAATAGCTTGAACCCGGGAGGTGGAGATTGCAGTGAGCCGAGATGACACCATTGCACTCCAGCCTGGGTAACAGAGCGAGCCTCCGTCTCAAAAAAAAAAAAAGATTAAAAAAAAGTAAAGAGTTTTAAAGGTGTGTCACAATGAACTGCCCCATACTAAAACTTTATAAAGGACAGAGGAGGTGCTACATTTTGAAAAAAACAGGGCCAGGCGCGGTGGCTCACACCTGTAATCCCAGCACTTTGGGAGGCCGAGGCGGGTGGATCACGAGGTCAAGAGATCGAGTCCATCCTGGTCAACACGGTGAAACCCCGTCTCTACTAAAAATACAAAAAATTAGCTGGGCATGGTGGCGCGTGCCTGTAATCCCAGCTACTCAGGAGGCTGAGGCAGGAGAATTGACTGAACCCAGGAGGCGGAGGTTGCGATGAGCCGAGATCGCGCCATTGCGCTCCAGCCTGGGTAACAAGAGCGAAACTCCGTCTCAAAAAAAAAAAAAAAAAGAAAAGAAAGAAAAAAGAAAAAAAAAGAAACTACTCAAAGAAAAAGAAATCCACATTCAACAGTGCAACCAGAGTCTACTTATAGCATTTAATGTCTCATCGGATCTAAGACAAAAACCGTCCACACTGACCTCCCCGCTGGGTTCTGCGTGAGATTAACAACTGCATGGACCCACTAAGCAGCCAGGCACCCTGTGCTTCTGAGCTCACTCAGATACTCCCTGGATACTGAGCAAACTGCAGCCAACATCAGGAAGTTAGTTCAGATCACATGTCCACGAGGTTTCTCAGACACGGCAGAAATCATCAATAAAGTTATTCCATCTCATAAATAAGGCAACCTGTGTATTTTGTGTATTTTGGCAACCCTAACAGCCATCGGTTCAAAACTTACTATGCAGACACTGAAAATGATTCCCTAAACAAGCACAGCTCACAGACCTTTGACCTTTGATGACTTGGAATAACCTGTGGACAATCTGCTCACCTAAATAGGTCCCGTCCCCACGCAGCTGTTCTCTGAGCTGTCCCTGGTGCAAACCCCCAACACTCAGCCCATCATTGATGCCCTCATTTATTTTGAAATTGCCTCCTCTGACTTCAAACTCTAGGAGCAAAAGGATAGAATCTTACTGATCTCACTACCTGACCCAGATTGTAATGCTACTTGACAGGCGGCCTCACAAATATTCATTAAATGAAAGAGTCTTCTTTCCTTTCACTTTGCTGTAAAAAAAAGAACCCATCTTGGATCTTAGGCTCTCAACCAAGACAGTTCAAAAATGTGACGGGGCCCCATGTTGTCTAAGGTGCAATGTGAAAGGATCTAGGCATTTGTTTTTAACACGGAAAAAAGAGAGAGCTTAGTTTTTGTAAAAACAAAAACAAAATTCTAATGTTGAAACAGATTCAGGATTATTCCTCCATTTTCAGTTTTTCACTGCTATTTTTAAAGTTTCTCTGGGTTCATTATTTAACGTTTTCCTCTTAACACTGGGTTTGAGGGTAACCTGGGTCACCATGGGGGTCAAATGCCAAATGCTGAGCGCTCTGTGCTTCCCCTTCCCCGGACCAGCCCCTGCTGCTCCGGAGACGTCAGGCCTTTCCCCTTCTTCACCACCTGGTGCCAGAAAACCCTGCTCTTGACAATCGCCTCTTCCACCCCAAATGCATCGCTCTTCTCCACTCATGTTCTGTTCATTCATGGCAAGTGAAGCAGAGAAGGGGAGGGGAACAGAACACAGGCCCTCTGTCAGCCGGTTCTCCAAATGCAGGCCAGCAGCCCCTGCGGCTGGGGCTCCAACAAAGAGCCTGGCCTGAGGCCAGCAGACTGGTGGAAGCAGCAGACGGGCATCTGAAGGATCCAGACACCAGTGTTCGTGGGGATTCCCAGGGTTTGCCTGCAGGTAGCAGTGCCCTGCAATGAGGTGGTGTTTCTCATCCCACATGGGATTCCTCAGTGGCCCTGAGAAACAGTTGGGGACAGTCAATAGTAAAGGCCCAAGTCTCTCCTCTGAAGTCACTGTCAGGTGGGCTCTTGTTTTTGTGGTAGGGGAAGCACAGGGTCCAGGTCAGTTGCCCAGGCTGGAGTGCAGTAGCGTGATCACAGCTCACTGCAGCCTCAAACTCCTGAGCTCAAGAGATCCTCCCACCCCAGCCTTCTGAGTAGATAGGACAACAGCCACATGCCACCACCCTAGCTAATGTTTTTATTTTTATTTTTATTTTGTAGAGATGGGGTCTCACCTGTGTTGGCCAGGCTGGTCTCGAATTCCTGGCCTCAAATAATTCTCCCGCTAAGGCCTCTCAAAGTGCTAGTGATTTTTGCACATTGATTTTATATCCTGAGTAAACATCTCTAAATCTTACTCCATTAATCTGCCCTTAAACCAAGTCTCTATTAATTTCTACATCTGCTTGCTTGAAGATATCTGTGGTAGCAGTGGTAACAGTGGCAGCAGTAGCCGTGGCAATAAACAAGACTGAAGAAATTATATTTTACAGACTACAAGTGCTTTTGAAATAATGATCAAATGGATTATAATCAGTTTAAAATAATGTGGTATAATTACAAATAATTTACAAATAATAATAGCTAAAGCTGTCTTTAGAGCAGGGACTATATGCCAGGCACTGTGCTAAGGATTTTCATGTATTATTTCATTTATACTCTTATGACTTATAACTGAGGTCACTATTATCATCCCCATTTCATAAATGAGAAAATGAAGGCTTAGAACAGTCACATGGCTAGTAAATATCACGGCTGTGATTTAAACTCAGGTAGTCTGGCCCACTAAAATGACGGTAAAAATAAATGTTTAAAAAATGTACAAACTTACATCAGCGAAGAGAAAAGACTCAGTCATCAGAAAACCAAAGATTTTGGCCACGTGCGGTAGCTCACGCCTGTAATCCCAACACTTTGGGAGGCTGAGGTGAGTGGATCACTTGAGGTCAGGAGTTCAAGACCAGCCTGTCAACATAGTGAAACCCTGTCCCTACTAAAACTACAAAAATTAGCTAGGTGTGGTGGCAGGTGCCTGTAATCCCAGCTACTCAGGAAGCTAAGGCAGGAGAATTGCTTGAACCTGGAAGGCAGAGGTTACAGTGAGCTGAGACTGTGCCACTACACTCCAGCCTGGGCAACTCCATCTCAAAAATAAAAAAAAAGAAAAAGAAAACATAAGATTTTGACATTTCTGGAAGAGGAATATAACCATAAAACATCCAAATATAAAAGAAAAACAATGAAGAATGCTGTGAGAAGTATACAGTGTGCACGCCTTCCTAAGCCTGCTGGGTGTGGGTGGAGCTCACTGGAGATCTGCCCACAGGTTTGCTCTATTGAGAAAAACATAACAACAACAAAAACAAAAGAAAACAAAACAACCAATAGAACAAAAACAAATCCAACCAAAAAAAATCCAACAAAAAACACTGCCGATAGAATCTGAAAAGATGATTACACAATAAAACGTTCAATAGAAGAAGAAGATAATGTGAGGGAAGTCTCCTAGAACACAAGGCAAAAGAATTAAAAACATGAAAAAACAAAGAAAAGATTAAAAAGCCAGAGAAGGAACCGAAGAAGCCTAACGTTTGACTAATAGGAGTTCTAAAAACCATAGAAAAATGTGGGGGGTGGGGGGAAGAGGAAGAAATTATCAAAGAAATAATATAGTTTGAGTATGCCTTATCCAAAATGCTTGAGACCAGAAGTGTTTCCGATTTCAGACGTTTTGAGACTCTGGAATATTTATGTTGTACTTACCAGCTAAGCATCTCTAATCCAAAAACCTGATACTCAAGTGCTCCAATGAGCATAACATTTGAGTGTCATGTTATGTTGGCACTCAAGAAGTTTCGGATTTCAGAGCATTTCAAATTTTTGAATTAGGGATACTTAACCTCTACAAGAAAACTCCCCAGAGCTAAGGAGACAAGTAAGTTTTTAGACTTCAGGATGTTTGCTGTTTATCCGCGTGTTACCTCTCAGCTGAAAAGACACCCTTCTTTGCCCTCCTTTGAATTACGGGAGCCGGACAAGGTCACTGTCTCTCCTTTGCCAGCTGACATCAGGTTAAGCTTTGCTGATTGAGGGTGCTGGAGGAGTTGTGCAGGAGAAAGGTGCTTCTCTACCATGGGTGTGCTTTCACCAGCTTGTGCCTGCAACAGCTAGCAGCCAGTGGAATACCCAGGGGCGTCACCCCAGTGAGTTTCAGCAGCACCCTGCAGGTGGTTCCTGGCAAATCTGGCAGACACCCCAGCAGGCAGCATCCTCGAAAGTTTCAGCAGAGCAAACCTGTGAGCAGGTCTCCAGTGAGTGCCCCCAGCACCCAGCAGGCTTCTCAGCAAGGCTTGTAGGCACCCAGTGGGTGGTGGTTTCCTAGCTGTTTTTTTAAAAACCTGAGCAGGCCGGGCGCAGTGGCTCATGCCTATAATCCCAGCACTTTGGGAGGCCGAGGCAGGTGGATCATGAGGTCAAGAGATCGAGACCATCCTGGTCAACTTGGTGAAACCCTGTCTCTACTAAAAATACAAAAATTAGCTGGGCATGGTGGCGCACGCCTGTAGTCCCAGCTACTCGGGAGGCTGAGGCAGGAGAATTGCTTGAACCCAGGAGGCGGAGGTTGCGGTGAGTCGTGATTGTGCCATTGCACTCCAGCCTGGGTAACAAGAGCAAAACTCTGTCTCAAAAAAAAAGAAACCTGAGCAGGCAGTATCTCACATGGGCCAGCATGCAGCTCCTCCTCAAACTGCGATGCCTCAATGGGCCAAGGAGCCATGCCCTGAGATCTGAATTTCAGCTTTGGGGTGTGCGAGAGGCAGCCACTTCTGAACTCCATCTTGCCTCAGCCCTAGAGGGAGGAGCTGCTCAGTGTATGTGCCACTCCTGTATTCTTTCTTACTTTTTTTTTTTTTGATACAGGGTCTCACTCTCTTGCCCAGGCTGGAGTGTGATCATGGCTCACTGCAGCCTCAAACTCCTGAGCTCAAGCAATCCTACCACCTCAGCTTCCTGAGTATGTGGGACTACAGGTGCGCACCACCATGTCCAACTAATTTTTTAATTTTTTGTAGAGACAGGGTTTCACCATGTTGCCCAGACTGGTCTCAAACATCTGGGCTCAAGCAATCTGCCCACCTTGGCTTCCTCCCAAAGTGCTGGGATTACAGGCGTGAGCCATCTTGCCCAGCCTACCATACCTGTATTCTTTACAGTTCTCTTTTCCTCTTAGTAGTTAATCGCTTGCTACAAATTAATGATACTTTAAAGTTTCCCTGTTCAAATTTCTGTGTGATTTTTATGTGACGAGAACCTGACTGATAGACTCACTGACTATCAAACTCAATAAATGAGCAAGGCTCACATTCACACACTTCACTGTCAAATTAATATGTAATTGTATTAATAATTATTGCAGAATATTGAGGAATAAAGAGAAAGAAACTCTAGTAGCTTTCAAAAAGGAAAAAAGAGTCAGTTAACAACAAACACAGATCAGCATGCGCCTTTTCAAATCTGCAACAATATGGCAAGATTTTTGAAGGTTAAAGAAAGATTCATTTCAAGTCTATAAACCCACATAGTAAAGACGTTTTCAAACACGTAAGACTCAGAAAGTATGCCTCAATCAGAAGTAGTCACTTGAGACTATTAAATACACTTCACCAAAATGAATGTAAAACATAGGCAAAGAGAGATGTGGCATCCAAGACATGTAGAACAAAGCCTAAAATTTAACGAAAATTCACAGCTTCAAGTCTAGGAAGCCATGAGGACATCAGTGAGTGGAATCTACAAAGAATGTCTTCAAAAAGAATGCATTTATTTCAAGTAATAGACAAATGGGTTAGAAAACCAGAGGATTTTAGGGAAGTAGTCAAGGAGGCACAATTCTTCCTTCAGTAAGGCACATGCACCAAAAAAACAGACCAATAAAAAACTTAAGGAGACTGGATATGGTGGCTCATGCCTGTCATCTCAGCACTTTGGGTGGCTGAGAGGGGCGGATTACCTGAGGTCAGGAGTTCGAGACCAGCCTGGCCAACATAGTGAAACCCCGTCTCTACCAAAAATACAAAAATTAGCTGGGCATAGTGGCACACACCTGGGGAGGCTGAGGCAGGAGAATCACTTGAACCCAGGAGGTGAAAATTGTAGTGACCTGAGATCATGCCACTGCACTCTAGCCTGGGTGACAGAGCAAGACTAGGTCTCAAAAAAAACAAAACCAAAAAAAAAAAAACCAACTCTGGGAAAACAAATGCCACCAACAAAATACAGGAGAGACATGGTTCAAATGCCCCATCACTTTACAGGTGTGGTGGCTCACGCCTGTAATCCCAGCACTTTGGGAGGTTGAGGCAAGTGGATCACCAGACGTTAGGGGTTCTAGACCAGCCTGGCCAATATGGTGAAACCCCGTCACTACTAAAAATACAAAAATTAGGCAGGTGTGGTGGTGCACCCTGTAATCCCAGCTACTTAGGAGGCTGTGGCACAAAAATCACTTGAACTTGAGAGGTGAAGGTTGCAGTGAGCTGAGATCACGCCATTACACTCCAGCCTGGGTGACACAGTGTGAGACTCTGTCTCAAAAAAAAAAAAGTGCCATAAGTTAGAGCAACTGGTAAAAATTAGCAGAAAGAACTCAGTTGAGAAAGATATTAGCACAGCTGGGCACGGTGGTGCATGCTTATAATCCCAGCACTTTGGAAGGTCAAGGTGGGTGGATTACAGCACATATACTAAACGATACAGAGATTAGTATGGCCCCTCTGCAAGGATAACATGCAAATTCATGAAGTGTTCCATATTTTTTATATATTTTAATAAAAATATGAAAAGCTAAAAAATTTTAAAGGAAAAGATATCAAGAACTGTCTACTTTGAGCGATGCTGCGGTTCTGATACTAGATTGTAGAGAGGGAAGTGTAATCACAGCAAGCACTGCTTAGCTCTGCTACAGACAGTAGTTACATTAACACTGCTCATTGGCTTGTGCTGTGGTTTGGACATTCGATCCTTTGGAACCTCATGTTGAAATCTGATCCTCTATGTTGGAGGCGGTGCCTAATGGGAGGTGTTTGGGTCATGGGCGTGGATTCCTCAGGAATAGATTAACGCCCTCTCTGGGGAGCGCGGACACAGTGAGTGAGTTTTGGCTCTATCAGTTCCCAGGAGAGCTGGTTGTTAAAAAGAGCCTGAGACCTTCTTCTTCTCTCTCTTGCCATGTGATCTCTGCACACGCTGGCTCCTCTCTGCTTTTCAGCATGTGTGGAAGGAGCCTGAGGCTTTCCCCAGATGCCCAATCTTCCAGCAGCAGAATCGTGAGCCAAAGAAACCTCTTTTCTTTATAAATTACCCAACCTCAGGTATTCCTTTATAGCAACACTAAAGGGACTAAGACAGCTTATGACCTTTAGACTCGACCAATGGGCAATGCAAGGAAAATATTTCCAGTTAGAGAAGGCAAGTGTTATCAGACTCAACACTGTAAAAGTAAAGATATAGCTGAGAAAAGCTGAAAGATGGACAAGTGGAAGAGAGAGGCAGGCAGAAGGCTAGTGGTACTAGTACCCTCATCTTACAAAATTTGGCACCTAAGATAAAAGGTAGGAAATAGATGCAACAAGACATAGAGGTTTATGAACATTAAAACTGCAATGGTAGGGCTGGGCATGGTGGCTCATGCCTGTAATCCCAGCACTTTGGGAGGCCAAGGTGGGTGGATCACAAGGTCAGGTGTTCACGACCAGCCTGACCAACATGGTAAAACCTCGTCTCTACTAAAAATACAAAAATTAGCTGGATGTGATGGCGCATGCCTGTAATCTCAGCAACTCAGAAGGCTGAGGCAGGAGAAAAGCTTGAACCTGGGAGGCGGAGGTTGCAGTGAGCCGAGATCGTGCCACTGCACTCCAGCCTGGGCAACAGAGTGAGACTCTGAAAAAAGAAAGAAAAAGAAAGAAAGGAAAAAGGAAAGGAAAGGAAGAAAGAAAGGAAAGAAAAGAAAGAAGGAAGGAAGGAAAGAAAGGAAGAAAGAGAAGGAAAGAAAGAGAGAAAGAAAGAAAGAAAGAAAAGGAAGGAAGGAAGGAAAGAAAAATGAGGTTCAGAGAGTAGGAAGTTACTTTGCTGAGGCTACTCAACTAGATGGTGTCAGAACTGGGACTGAAACCCAGGCAGCTTAGAGTTTTTGCTGCCATTTCAAAGGGCCATTCATTTAGATAGCCCCATCGCAAACCAGTGCAAAGCTATCCTGAATCATCCTTATCCCAAGGGGTTTTCCAGAAGGCACTTTGAAATTATGTAATGACATAAATGAAATAATACTTAAAGCTCAAAAAAAGCAAAGATTATGGGTTCACATTTTATTATTTTCTTTTAAAACGTCATGAGGTGAGGTGAATTGATTGGACACATTCATTATGAGTCTTTCCTAGTTTCTAATACCAGGTGGAGGAATTGAAAAAAATAGAAAATAAGGAGAACGAAATCTTTCTCTCGACTTTTTTAGGACTGTAGACTATACTATTCAGTGTTACTAAAGCACACTTTGTATTTTATGAATCATCAGTGATGAGTAACTACAGATTAAGCTCTATCTAAACATACAGCAATGTACAAAGCACAGAGTAAGTGTTTGGGAGATAAAAGAAAATTTAGGAGGATCAGGGACAAAAGAAAAAGGCTTGGCCAGGCATGGTGACTCATGCCTGCAACCCCAGCTCTTTGGGAGGCTGAGGTGAGAGGATTACTTGAGATCAGGAGTTCAAGACCAGCCTGGGCAACATGGTGAGAGCCCATCTCTACAAAAGAATTAAAAATTAGCTAGGCATGGTGGCACGCAGCTGTGGTCCCAGCTACTCAGGAGGCTGAGGTGGGAGGGTCACTTGAGCCCAGAAGGTCAAATCTGCACCACTGTACTCTTGCCTGGGTGACAGAGCAAGACCTTGTCTGAAATTAAGAAAAAAAAGAAAGAAAGAAAAAGGAAGGGAGGGAGGGAAGGAAGAAGACTTGAGAAATCTAAGTAAACACCCCTAATATTTTGTGAAGGCAGTACAAAAATGTGAACCAAAGCAATATATCTCTAAACAAAGAACTGGTCAGAACATAAATTGGACTTTAAACAAAAAGAGAAAAGGAGTTTAATCAGAATTCAGGCAAGGTGAGTATACTCACTCTGAAAATAACATCTTGGTTCAAAGTTGGTTTCTGAATTTTAGAATGTCTTATATCATTATTTTGGTATTCAACACACAAATCACCCATTCCATTTTCTTCATATTTTTCAGGTGTAATTTCATAGTCCATGATGATTAATTGAGATGGATTTTTGAAAACCTTCCTAGTCAACTTAGCTAAGGGACAGCTTTCCCCTAACACTCTCATGATTGGTGTGAAAATGAAACCTGCTCCTTCCAGAACCATGAGAATGCTACCTCTGCCTACCACATTCCCAGGCAACTAAGCTCAAGTCAGATTGCTCTCGAGTCACGGGTTAGTAACCCATGGGAAGAGGGAGAGTAGCTGCAGTTGACCTATAAACCCTGCCTTGGCCGTGTCCCAAGCTAACCCCCATTACAACCCACAGATTGTCCCTGAAGTCAGAACTTGTCCCCAGACTTGTCCTAATGGCCTAGCACAGTGGGGAAGTCATCCAACTCTTGAGTCATGGTCATCAAGAGACCTTCAGAGACCACTTAATTATGCAAGACTTCATTTGCTAAACTCCTAAAATTCCTGAGTGCTGTGGGACAAGGCAAGGACGATGCAGTTGCTGGGCAAGAAATGTGAGCAACCATCTAGTTACTGATACAAGGTCCATAGGTTCAAATGCAAGTAGCCCCTGGCCTGTGTTGTCCAATACAAGAACCAATGGGCACACAGGGCTACTGAAGTTGGTGAATGCAACTGAGGAACTGAATGTCAACTTTTAATAAATTTCGAGTGATTTTATTTAAATGTAAAAACTGAAGCAATGTAAAATAATATGTTCCATTAAACATTAATGCATTGCTTTGGTAGAACTAAATTTCACTTTAAATACTATATTGCTTAAAATATTATTGGTGCATTGTAGTAGATGAGTCTACAAATGAAAGCATCATCGATCTACTTGGTGTCAACGAAGTGTTTCCATTTAAATGTTTTTTTCTGCACACTGATATAACACTGTAATGTAGTCATCTGAATATTTTACACAGACAGCACGAGTTACGGTGATAACTATGTAAATTATAATTGGTAACTATATCAAAATACTTGTTTTAATTAAGATATAATTACACTGTTTCTCTAGTTTATGAAATAAACATGGCCAAATGTTCTAATTTATCACTTTGAACCTTTTGTAGCAGTCCTAATATGGAGAAACTTTCCAAGGTCTTAGGACTGATACAAAATCCACTGGAGATACAGAAGTTAATAACACAATCAGAACAGTAACGAAAAAAAGAGACAGGAGAGGAAGGTAAGCAAAAAGCAACATAATCAATGGCAATTAGAATTTGCTGTGGCAGAGCAAAAGGAGAAAGCTATTTGTTATATAAAAAGTCAAAGATAATAAAGCAGAAATTATTGAGACAATTTCAGCAAAAACATAGTGAATTTGACGCTGTCTCCCCTAGACAGTAAAAAAAAGATCAATGAAATTAGTCACTCAAAATCAGAACTAAATCGCAAAAAAAAAAAAAAAAAATTGCTGTAATGATTTTTAACATCTCAGCTCATAACCCTAGCCAGTTACAAAACATCTTGGATTCTTGATCCAGTTTATGGAACCACTGAAAGAAATAGAAAACCAGAAATTATTGATCATGTGTTCTTTGCCAATGATCTCTGGTTGAATCACAAAAGAATTTTTACAAAGATTCACTGCACAGTTAGCTACAATGCAAGATTTTCTTTACAAAAGTTGAATGCTTGCTGAATACTCAATGAAGACAAAAACAGGCGTGTGATGTATGTTTTTTTCACAGATATCACATTATATATGAAAGAGCTAAATTTAAAGTTCCAAAGAAAGGAAAAACTTAATTGTGACCTCGCTAGACAGGCAGTAGAATTTATATCAAAATTGACATTTTTTCAGAAGAGAAGTAAAAAGTAATGGTCTCATACATTTTTGTAGCCTGAATCAATATGCATATTTCACTGAAATCAAAAGCATTACATAAATTGCCTTCAAAATCTATAAGAAAATGTTGAGGAATACTTTGTTGATATTGATAAATTTCGAGTTAGTCTTTCCACTTTTGCAATACTCCTTTGAATTTAATGTTAGCAATTCTGAGCTAGCATAAGAGTTAGCGAATTCACCTAAGTTGAACAGATGTAGCTTTGAAACTGATATATTTTGTTTCAAAAAGTCAAATTAATTCTTCTAAAAAAGATGAACCAGTTTTGTCAAGTTGAATGCAAATGTCATGGAGAATGATTTTTTGATGCTGAATTCAGTTACTGGAGAACTTAGGTATATATGGGGTTTGGTTAACAAATATACTATAAATTTTATAAAAGCTAAATGCAGACCAAGTATTTCAGATAAAAATGTAGTATCTGATAACCATAACAACACGTATTAAATTTCAAGACTTACTATAAAATTTTTTAAGAAAAAATATCTCATTAATATTTTTACATGGATTACATGATGAAATGATAACATTTTGGGGTAGACTGAGTTAAAGAAAATATATTATTAAAATTAATTTCACCTGTTTCTTTTTAATTTTCTTAGGAAATGTAAAATTAATATGTGGTTTACATTATATATCTGTTGAATATTTAGGGACCCTGGCTACTCAAAGTAGTCCTTTTCCAGAGCATTGACAGCATCTAGAAGTTTCTTAGAAATGTAGAATCTCAGACCCTAGCCAAAACCTACTGAAGAGAATGAATTTTCACAAAAATCCCAGGATATGGCCAAGAGGAAGTAATAGAAAGCACATTTACCGTTTTGCGTGAAACCACCAAAAAAGGAAAGGAAACAAAGAGAAACAGATAAAATGTGTGAAATAATGTTATTTCAGGATATAGAACATCAGGAAGCAAACGAAGAAAGTCTATGATTGCCCTAGGTTATCACCCAACAGACTCCCAGAGCTGAGAGCTTGGGGGAGACCCAGGCCGTTAGAATTTGCAGGACCAAGTACCAAATAGGAAAGAATTGCACAGAGAGGTCCAGAGATCTATCTTTGAGTAGTCAGTGCATGTTTTTGAGCAAACTATGTGTGCCTGGGTGGGTGGGGGAGCACTAGAAAAGATTGGAGATAACAGTGTCTGGTGATGATGCAAAATAGTGCCTGTTTCCACCTGATGGAATGGAAAAACTCAGCAGGGCATGCTGGTAATCCCAGCACTTTGGGAGGCCAAAGTGGGCAGATTACCTGAGGTTCAGAGTTCAATACCAGCCTGGCCAACATGGTGAAACCCTGTCTCTACTAAAAATACAAAAATTAGCCAGGCATGGTAGAAGGCGCCTGTAATCCCAGCTACCTGGGAGGCTGGCAGGAGAATTGCTTGAACCCAGGAGGCTGCAGTGAGCAGAGATCATGCCACTGCACTCCACTGCACTCCAGCCTGTATGACAGAGTGAGACTGTCTCAAACAAACAAACAAACAAACAAAATGGAAAAACTCATAATTCAGGGGCACTGGGCACTCAGAAAGATGTTGCTTAATCCATTTATGCCAGAGGTTGCAAATTTTTTTGTGTGAAAAATCAGACCTTGGTGATGACCTTAAGCAGCAGGATATAAATAACTCCCACAAGCTTAGCGTTCCAATAATGAAGCACTAGGCATAAATGGGTTAAGGAATAATCAGCTTTGTCTAATTAGCACTGCTCTAGTCCTACCTAATAAACCTTCAAAGTAAGACACAAAAGAATCAACTGTCTCCAAGTAATTTATCTACATCCCAAAACAAAACTCAAAAATATTTCCAACACTCCAAAAGATAACATAACAATGTCTGGAATCCAGTCAAAAATTACCAGGTATGCAAAGAAGCAGGAAAATACAACCCACAATGAGAAGCAATATCAATCAACTAAAACTGACCAAGAATTAAGAAAGATATTAGAATTAGCAGACAAGGACAAATATTCAAGATTTTAGGTAGAGATAGGAATATATAAAAACACAAATCAAATTTCTGGAAATCATATCTACAATGTGTGAGGTGAACAATACACTGGATAGAATTAATGCCAGGCAAACATTTCAGAAGAAAGACTATTGAACTTGAAGACATATAAATGGAAATATCCAAAATGAAAAACAAAAGAAAGTTAAAAAAAAAATGAACCAAGCATGAATGAGCTATGGGGACAATTTAAGTAGCCTAATACAAATTTAATTGTATTCTACATGGGGGGCAAAGAGGGATAGAAAATAATATTTGAAGAAATAATGGCTGACAAAATGTGCCAAAGCTAATAAAAATATAAACTCAGCCGGGCGCAGTGGCTCATGCCTGTAATCCCAGCACTTTGGGGGGCTGAGGTGGGCAGATCATGAGGTCAAGAGATCGAGACCATCCTGGCCGACATGGTGAAACCCCATCTCTACTAAAAAAAAAAAATACAAAAATTAGCTGGGCATGGTGGTGCACGCCTGTATTCCCAGCTACTCGGGAGGCTGAGGCAGGAGAATTGCTTGAATGCAGGAGGTGGAGATTGCAGTGACCTGAGATTGCACCACTGCACTCCAGCCTAGTGCCAGGCAACAAAGCAAGACTCTGTCTCACAAAAAAAAAACAAAAACAAATAACAAATATATATATATATATATATATATATATATATATATATATATATATATGTATATACACATATATATATATATGTATATATATATATATATGTATATATATATATATATATATATATATGTATATATATATATATGAACTCAAAGATCTAAGAAGCTCATTTAATTCCAAGCACAGGAAATATAAACATATATCAAAGCACATTGCAAATTGCTTAAAACCAGGAACAAACAAAACATCTTAAAAGCAGTTGGTCATGGTGGCATGTGCCTATAGTCCCAGCTACTCAGGAGGCTGAGGCAGGAAGACTGTTTGAGACCAGGAGTTTGAGGCTACAGTGAGCTATGACTGCACCACGGCACTCTAGTCTAAATGACAGAGTGATACTTCACTGCTTAAAAAATAAAAATAAAAATATTAAATGCAATTAGAAAAAAAGGAGATATCTGGCTCAAGCCTGTAATCCCAGCACTTTGGGAGGCCGAGGCGGGTGGATCACGAGGTCAAGAGATCGAGACCATCCTGGTCAACATGGTGAAACCCCGTCTCTACTAATACAAAAAATTAGCTGGGCACGGTGGTGCATGCCTGTAATCCCAGCTACTCAGGAGGCTGAGGCAGGAGAATTGCCTGAACCCAGGAGGCGGAGATTGCGGTGAGCCGAGATCGCGCCATTGCGCTCCAGCCTGGGTATCAAGAGCGAAACTCCGTCTCAAAAAAAAAAAAGAAAAAAAGGAGATATCACATAAACAAAAAAATATAAGAATGATAGCAGATTTTATGTCAAAAACAAGCAAGTGTAAACAGTAAAGCAAAATCTTTAATGAACTAAAAAGAAAAAATTGTCAATCTGTAATTCTATACACAATAAATATAGCTTCCAAAAATAAAGCTATAGCTTCAATTGTATAATCAGTTAGCACATGGTACTGATAAAATAAAGGCAAAATAAGGATTCATCAGACCTATAGAAGTGGAATGAATTCACCACCAGAAGTCCTATATAACAAGAAATGCTAAAGGAAATTCTTTTAAGTAGAAAAAAAAATCAGGTAGAAATATGGGTATACACAAATGAATAAAGAACAGTGAAAATAGTTACTACCTGTAAGTACATAGGAGTTTTCTCCTTATTACTGAAACTCTTTAAAAGAGAAGTGACTTCTCCAACAATAATAATTTATATGGAGTTAATCACTTAAGTAAAAGTAAACTGTACGACAGTAATACGAAGATGGAAGTATCCTATTATAATGTTCTTACAAGTGAAGTGATGCGATATCATTTAAAAATAAAACGTGATAATGTAAAGATGTATACTGTAAATCATTTGTTTGTTTGTTTGTTTTTTGAGACAGAGTCTCACTCTATCACCCAGGCTGGAGTGCAGTGGTGTGATCTCGGCTCCTCGCAACCTCTGCCTCCTGGGTTCAGGCGATTCTGATGCCTTGGCCTCCTGAGTAGCTGGGACTACAGGTATGTGCCACCATATCTAGCTAATTTTTGTATTTTTAGAAGAGATGGGGTTTTTGCCATGTTGGCCAGGTTGGACTCAAACTCCTGGCCTCAAGCAATTTACCCGCTTCAGCCGTCCAAAGCGCTAAGATTACAGGCATGAGCCACTGTGCCCAGTCTATACTGTAAATCTTAAAGCAACCACAAAATAACAAAACAAAGACATATAGCTAATTAGCCAACAAAGGAGACAAATGGAACCATTAAAAATAAAAATAAGGCTGGGCGTGGCAGCTCACACCTGTAATTCCAGCATTTCAGGAAGCTGAGGCAGGCAGATAATGAGGTCAAGAGATCGAGACCATCCTGGCCAACATGGTGAAACTCCATCTGTACTAAAAATACAAAAATTAGCTGAACCTGGTGGTGCGTGCCTGTAGTCCCAGGTACTCAGGAGGCTGAGGTAGGAGAATCGCTTGAACCTGGGAGGCAGAGGTTGCAGTGAGCTGAGATCGCACCACCGCACTCCAGCCTGGCGACAGAGCAAGACTCTGTTACAAAAACAAAAAAAAGACAAACAAATAAAAGCCAAACAACTCAATCCAAAAGAAGGCAGAGAAACCAGGAAAAAGGGAATAAAGAATAGACAAGATACATACAACACGTATAGCAAGATGATAGATTTAAAATCAACTACATCAATAGTTACATTAAATGTAAGTAATCTAAATAAACCAATTGAAAGACTAATTTTCATATTGGGGAAAAAAGATACAACTCTATACTGCCTACAAAAAAATCGTTAAAATTGAAAGGATAGAAAAAGCTATACCATGCTAACACCAATCCAAAAAAAAAAGCTGAAGTGGCTTTATTAGTATCAAGTAGAATTTATAGCAAAGAATATCAGCTGGTATAAAGAAGGTCATTTCATAATGATAAAGTCACCAGTTCCTCAAGGGGACATCAGGATCCTAAAGATTTATTCACCTTAATAATAGCTGTGCATCCAAGTACATGAAGCAAAAACAGACTGCACAAAGAAACGGACAAATTTACAAAGTCACGTATTTCAATACTGCTCTCCCAATTTTTAACACAAGTAGACAGACAATCAATAAACACAGGAAAGATTTGAGCAACCTTTGATTTGCATGCGCATTCAAGTTTGAGAAGCAATGCTCTATCCCAGGGGTCCCCAACCTTTTTGGCATTAGGGACCCACTTTGTGGAAGACAATTTTTCCATGGGGTGGGCAGTTCAGGATGAAACTGTTCCACCTTAGATCATCAGTTAGATTCTCATTAGGAGCGCCCAACCTAGACCCCTCGCATGTGCAGTTCACAATAGGGTTCGGATCCTATGGGAATCTAATGCTCCTCCTGATTCGATAGGAGGCGGAGCTCAGGCAATGCTTACTCACCCGCAGCTCACCTCCTAACAGGTCATGGACCCGACTGGTACCAGTCCGCTGCCCCATGACTGGGACCCCTGCTCTATGCTATTGATAATGGGCAGTCCATATCCAGGTTGACTTGCAGCAAATTTTTCTTTTGGCATCTTACTGGAGCACTATTATCGCAAGGAACGCTATTTTGTCTGGCTTCCAGGATAACCGGGAGTTAGAGAAGAAGATATTTTCAGGAAAGCTAATCAGCAAATCAGGCTGGGCACAGTAATCTCAGCACTTTGGGAGGCCGAGGCAGGTGGATCACCTGAGGTCATCAGGAGTTCGAGACCAGCCTGGCCAACACGGCAAAACCCTGTTTCTACTAAAAATACAAAATTTAGCTGGGCATGGTGGCATGTGCTTGTAATCCCAGCTACTCAGGAGGCTGAGGCAGGAGAATGTCTTGAACCCAGGGGGTGGAGGTTGCAGTGAGCCGAGATCCGCCATTGCACTCAATCCTGGGTGACACAGTGAGACTCTACCTCAAACAGAACAAAACAAACTACATCAGCAAGTAGAAGTTTTTAAAATGCAAAAATTTCTCACATTTCTACTGAAAAGATTTCTCTGGAAGTACTAAAGAAGTGAGGAAGTTTGAGTAACTTATGTGAGACCATATCAAAAAGCCCTAAAAGTTAAGAAATTTTGGCTTAACATTGATCCAAACTTTCTTTCAAAAAGCTAGGTTAAGAAAACAGTGGTAATATTCTAACTCAATAAAGCGGTTCAAAGAAAAAGAGAGAGAGAGGAAAGAAAGGAAAAGGGAGAAAGAAAGAAAGAAAAAAAAAAAGAAGGAAAGAAAGAAAAAGAAAGAAAGGGAAAGAAAGAAAGAAAACAGGAATAATGGTCATTTTCCAGGTTTTATGAACTGGAATTCTTTCCAATTCAGCACTAAACTGGCCTTTGGAAGATGTGTACATTCAAAAACAAAAGCCCGTTGTTTTCATGAGTTGGGTACAGATTTGTACAATAAATGTTTTTAGCAAAAAGCAGGCAGATACTTGAATTCTAGTCTCCAAACCCAATTTAGGGGCACTAAAAACTCCAACCCTAATTTAACAATTTTGTTCTTAAAATTCTGCTGCATGAGCATTCAAGCTGAGTGCCAGAATCCACTGTTACACACACATGGGACCTCCATGGTGACATCACTACCACTTACTTATTGGCTGGGAAGTGAATGTGACCCTGGAATCAGAAGATCTTGATTTAAATCTCAATCCTGTCACTCCCAGATATGTGACTGTGGCCAGTCATTTTTCCCTCTCAAGCCTTGATGTTGCTCATCTGTGAAATGGGAATACTACTACTTACTTCACGTAGCACTTGTGATTAAATGACATCAGATAAGTGAAAATCCTGGCAGACTGTCCTGTACATAAAAGTCCTCAAGAAATATTTAAAAATTTAGGCATGGGGGCTCATGCCTGTAATCACGACACTCTCAAAGACTGAAGCAGAAGGATCAGTTAAGCCCAGGAATTTGAGACCAGCTTGAGCAATAGAGTGAGACCTCATCTCTACAAAAAGTCAAAAAATTAGCCAGCCATCAGCCAAAAAAAAAAAAAAAAAAAAAAAAAACTAAAAATGTATTCCAGTTTCTGGGGAGGCTGAGGTGGCAGGATTACTTGAGTCCAAGAAGTGGAGGTTGCAGTGACCTGAGATCGTGCACTCCAGGCTGGGTTACAGAGTAAGATCTCAAAAAAAGAAAAATAAATAAATGTATAAATTTGAATAAGCAGCACTTAAATTTAAGCTATAATTATTCATGACAAGTCACTTTCTACTACTTTAACTGAAACTTTTCCTATTCACTGTTAAGAAGGCATTACTCTTAGCAACAACTGTTTGTCCCACTGGACTATGAATAATGCTTCAGGGAATAATAACAATTACTATTATTATTATATAATAGGAGGAGGGAAAGGAGGAAGAAGAAAAGGAGGAACATCTTGAGAGAGAAAACTTCTCTCTTACTATAAAATCTATTCTTCTCATCTTTTAAATAGGCATTCTGCTATTTACCTGTACCTGGTGATGGTAACTAATTCAATAAGCCTACATGTAGTCGAGGCAACGTTACCTGTTTCTGCAGCTCATGAACTCTCCCTAGTTGTCCCTAGAATCAGAAATAATGGGAAAACCATTTGGAACATATGAAAAAATGAAACAAAAGCCGTTGTTGGGTAACTATAAGCAATGCGTGTGAATTTGGCAGCCAAAGAAGATAAAAGGTTTGGAGGAGAAGAGGGTTGGGTGAAGATTATGCAAACACAGCACGTAACTTTTCACAAGCAGCTTCTAGCTGAAATGGGAAATAATGAGAAGACGTTGTGTTCAGGGGACTTGAGTACAGGGCCCGGGAAGTATGAGCGCTTTCTAAGTTGTGGAACTCCCGACTTCTACAGCCAGATAAAGTATGCTGCTATCCAACCTAGAACCAGTATCTGTGCTCAAAATGAAAGTGAGAAGTTTTCCACGATAAGCTTGCAGCTTCTTTTGAGTTTTTTGTTTTCTCTCTTCTATTTTTTTCCAAGAAGCCTAGATACAAGAGATGGAGCCAATTTGTTCATGGAAAAAAATAAACTGCTTTCACTGCCTGCTAGAACTAACTTGTACCTTCTTCCAGCACTGTGAGAACCAAATGTATAGAAAAAAAATGCCATGCAGTGAAAGCTTTTCATTGTTTTTTTAATGAGGAATTAAAAAACACACACACACAGATGTTGGGTTTACATAAATAATCAACCAAAACATCTTTCAACCATACACTTTTCTTGTCAAGCATATAATATGGTTTTCTTTTTCCTGGAAACTCAACGTCGGGATATACGATGGTGACTGTTTTTTAAAAGATAATTGGATAATTCTAGGGTCAGAATGAAAAAACATATATAAATCCTATTTCAAAGTCTAATACCAAATTCATTTTTAGGAAATGGATGGACATAGTCTAACACTGGTTGAAGTAAGCTGTCTCTTCACTTGAGTTCATGGTCTATCAATTTTTCCAGGAAGTTCTTGGCCTTATTTTTGGACTTAAAAACTGATGAGCTGGGCAAGGTGGCTCAAGCATGTAATCCCAGCACTTTGGGATGCCAAGGCAGGTGGATCACTTGTGGTCAGGAGTTCAAGACCATCCTGGTCAGCATGGCAAAACCCCATCTCTACCAAAAATACAAAAATTAGCCTGGTGTGGTGGCATGTGCCTGTAATCCCAGCTACTCGGGAAGCTGACGCTTGAGAATTGCTTGAACCCAGGAGGCAGAGGTTGCAGTGAGCCAAGATCGCGCCAGTGCACACCAGCCTGGGCGACAAAGTGAGACCCTGTTGTAGAAAAAAAAAAGTGTGCATGCTCATCTCTAAATTTTCAAGGTGGAATTTCCTCATTATGGCACAGTTCAGGGTCAGAAGTGTCTTTCTACTTGCCTGCTATCAAGAGCAGGAAACAGGACAGGCACAGCCCTAAGGCAGAGCAGGCTTATCAAAGTTTCTCCTAGAGCCTCAGGAGATTCGTCCTGCAGAGGATCCTCTTGTGTCCTCATGGGTTCCTTTTGGAAAAGGGCAGGATCTCATGTCCCCTTTGAGCCTCTCCTTCTCTTCAAGAGTGATAGGTTTCCTTCAA
This sequence comes from Aotus nancymaae, assembly GCF_030222135.1. Classification (NCBI taxonomy): domain Eukaryota; kingdom Metazoa; phylum Chordata; class Mammalia; order Primates; family Aotidae; genus Aotus; species Aotus nancymaae. The sequence goes on along the minus strand of NW_026988492.1, from coordinate 5,891,353 downwards.
CCTGCCCAGCCAGTGTTCTTCAAGATCTTATCAGAACCACAGGGCCTTGCAATCCTTAAAAGGCAGGAGAGGGGAGATAAGAGCAGTGTAACCAGCAGGCTGCTGAAAGTGAGGATGAGATTTCTGAGAGCCTGTACTCATGCACACAGATGTGTCCTAGCAGGCAGGCTTTCCCTTCACGAGGGGTTCATTTAAAGAACAGATCCTAAAGAGGAAGTCACTCTCCCTTTCTGTAGGCCTGAAATAGAGCCACTTGCCTCACCAAGCACCACTGAGGGCATCAAGGCAGAAACCAGAGGCTGCTGGCTGCGATGCACAGCACTGGGAAAGGAGGCAGAGGGTTCTGGGGCTCAGTCAGGCTGATAGCCCATTTCCACAACACTCAGCAGAGGGAAAAGAAGGGTTCTTTAGAACAGAGTTGGTAAAACACTGAATATAAAGGATACTCAGAGAAAATGCATAATTACAGACACCTAGGAACCATCTAGACTAGATCCCCATGGTACATCCTTTATAGAAGAGAATGGGGCTAGGGCTAACTCCCCACTTACATCCTTTTTGTAAAAATAAACAATTATTTTAGGGACAAGGTCTTGCTGTGTGGCCCAGATTGGAGTGCAATGGTGCAATCATAGCTCACTGCAGCCTTGACATCCTGGGCTCAAGTGATCCTTCCACTTCAGCCCCCCAAGTAACTAAAACTTACAGGTGTGCACCACCATGCCTGGCTAGTTTTTAAATTTTTTGTAGAGATGGGGTCTCACTAGGTTTCCTAGGCTGGTCTCAAACTCCTGGCTCAAGCGATCCTCCTGCCTCGGTCTCCTAACGTGCTGGGATTACAAGTGTGCCTCACTGCACCCAGCCCCCACTTACATCCCTTATATAAAACGGCTCTGCAGGCTTCCTTATTCCTGCATCATGTGCAGTGATAGGGATGGTTAGCGAAGGAAAAGTAAACCTAGGAAGCTACTGATAAATCCTCTCATTTATGGCAAAATGTTTATGACCTTGGATCTGAATCCAAACCCAGACTCTACTAGGCACTGTCACACCTCATTGGAGGTACTTAGCCTATCAAGGCTTTCACTTAAAAAACTGTGTCAATTGTGGCTGGGCATGGTGGCTCACACCTGTAATCCCAGCACTTTGGGAGGCGGAGGTGGGCAGATCACCTGAGGTCAGGAGTTTGAGACCAGCGTGGCCGACATGATGAAACCCCGTCTCTACTAAAAATACAAAATTTAGCCGGGTGTGGTGGCAGGTGCCTGTAATCCTAGCTACTTGGGAGGCTGAGGCAGGAGAATGGCTTGAACCTGGGAGGGGGAGGTTGCAGTGAGCCGAGATTATGCTACTGCACTCCAGCCTGGGAGATAGAGCAAGACTATCTCAAAAACAAAAAAAGTGCTAACTTAAAAAATAAGTACAGCATGTCAAGCCCTCAAAGCCCTCGGCACAGGGCCTGGCAAGCAGCGGATGCTCAACAGATGATGCTACCGGGGCACCACTGCCGTCATGGCATCCTCTCGTGTCTCCATTACATCTAGAATGTGCTTCTCTCATAACACCTATGCTTGTTTTCTTACAAATGTATTCCCCACCGTAAGCTCCGCAAAGGCAAGATTCATTCTATATTCTCACAAGCATCAAATGGGCACACACACGCACATGCACTAGCATACACACACACCCCACGTGGTTACCAAATGTTTTTTGAGCAAAGGAATGACAGAATCAAGTCTGTTTGATCACATTCACTTCTTGTTTCTGTATAATTCCAATTTCAAGGACCTATCTTCAAGGTCAAGGATTCATCTTTACAGGTTCCCCAGGCCTGTGACCAACAGGAGCCTGCAGCTCTACCTCAAGGCAGGGCAAGAATGTCCAACTACCATCCTGCTCCATTCTTGATCCTAAGTAAACCCTCATGTTCACTGCTTTGGGGGAAAAAATAAAGATTTGTTAATCGGTCAAGGATTTCCTAATACCTCCTCTCTGGTATATTCTCATGGACAGAGGATCATAAGCAGAAAGCACCCCTAGCAAGCCTTTTAATCAAAAGGGTCTAACAAAGTCTTAATATGACCAATTGTTCGTGACTTACACCCACCCCAGACTGGCCACAAAGCACAAACTCCCTTCCAAAATTTTCCAGAAATATGATTTGAAAAAGAAGAAGAAAAGCCAAAGTGAATTCTGCTCTCTGTATGTACAATTTCTATTTGCAAGGGAAAGGTTATCCAAAACAAGCTTATGTTTCAGTTACTTTCAAGGTACTGCCACAGGTGAGGAAAGCCAAAATAAATTTCAAACAATTTTCCCCAAAGTTCAGACCTTTTAAAATGCCCTGACCTGACCAGTTTTAAAACTGGTATTTCCAAGTTGCAGTTCCAAAGAACCCTTTTAAAAGCAAAAAGTTCCTGTACGTAAAAACTTTGATAGGATATTCAATATCACTATTATACGAACCAAAGGTGACAGCCAAATGAGATTGACTCAGAACAAAGGCAGAAGGGTTTGCAAATTGTTAAGAAGAAAAAAATGAAAGGGAAAAGAATACAAGTGTCAAGAAGCACTGTCAAAAAGTGGGAGGAAGGAAAAGAAGGAAAGAAGAAAGAGTAGAGCAGGCTCGGATAGAGACAAAGCCATGTCCTGGAAACCCTGGGAAACTGCAGACACAAAGGGTGAGCTAGCAGCATGGAGGAGCCGGAGGGGCAGCTGAATTGGCCAGAGGAAAGCTGGAAGAAGTAATCAGAAAGGATTCCAAGGGGGAAACTTACCCCAAGTCGAAGAGCAGGCTGGAGAGTGGAGGGAAGGCAATTAAACACCAATGACAGATGGAGATAAGGCCATCCAAGGCAAATGTGTCCCTAAGACACTTGAAACCCAGGCCTGCCGGGAGGTGGCTGGGCGACAGCAACAGACCAGGAGCAGGAGGGGCAGAATGTCAAAGAGAGAAGCAAACAAAGGGTCCTAGAAGGAGGAGAAAGCTGCCAAAGTTTGGGGGTGAGGGCAGTGTTAGGATGTTTGTGGGGAGTGGTATTATGGCTGCGTAAGGGATCCTAGAGAAGCCCGGAGCAAAGGAGGCCCCCTCCCCCACGACGCTTATCACCTTCCTCCTCCTACAGGGAAATGGCCCTTATTTCCAACCACAAGGAGCACGATGTTTTGGGGACAACATGGTCACCACCACCAAGTTGGATCATTTTCCAGCAGTTCCCCTGTGGATAAAGAGGAAACAGGCTAACTTTGACCACCCACCTATATCTGACATCTATCAAGAATTGTACAGCATCCCAAGCCGTGAAGGAGGAGGAAAGAGTCTGATGGTGTAAAGGTGAAGTTGTCCTCTGAAAGGAGCTGGGCTGGATGAAAAAGGACAGTGAGTCCAGTAGCCATGCTGGGCCTCTGCATATATGTAGGGTGTGTTTGTGTGTGTGTGTGTGTGTGTGTGTGTGTGTGTGTGTGTGTGTGTGGTGTAGCAAGACAGAGGGATGCATGTGTTTAAAAGCTGGCATTTGCACTTGAGAGACAAGACTTAGAAACATAACATAATGGCTGGGCACTTTGGCTCTCACCTATAATCCCAGCATTTTAAGAGGTTGAGGCAGAAGGATTGCTTAAGCCCAGGGAGTTCTAGACCAGCGTGGGCAACGTTTCCCTACAATTTTTTTTTTTAATTAGCTGGGCATGGTGGTACACACCTGTAGTCCCAGCTACTTGGGAGGCTGAAAAGGGAGGATTCCGTGAGCCCAGGAGTTCAAAGCTGCAGTGAGCTATGATTATGCAATTGTACTCCAGCCTGGGCAACAGAGCAAGATCGTGTCTCTATAAAAAAGAAAGAAAGAAAGAAAGAAAACTCAAGATGCTAAGAGAACTGGAATGTGCAGAGAAATGAACTGAGGAAGAGAGATTTCTCCCAGTGAAAGCCCTACATGGAAAACCCAGTGAGGTTCACTGAAGTCAGAGCACGCACAATGAAGCCACGGATGAAGTAAACTTATACAACCTTTAGCTTTGCGTAAGTTTACTCTTCCAGCCAGAGGGGAGTGCTGAATTTTCAATCAGGAAATTTTAGTTCTAATCTTAGCCCAGGCAAGGTTCTCAACTGTGGAGCCTCAGTTTCCTCTTGTACAAGACGGAACCTTGGGTCATCAGCCCTAAGAACCCGACAGAGTTCTTGAACATCTCAAGTGAAAATGCCAGTAAAACCAAGTGAAAACTGAAAGACTGTAAAAAAATCTGTTATTACTGCACAAAAGGATGAAGTAAGAGATACATGAATGTATACGTGGAGCCTAGAAGTGGATTAAGGGCTTAGAATTGTGGGCCCAATTCAGCAGCTATGAATCACCAGGGGATCTGAAGCAACAGCAGTTTCCAGTACAAGGAACCCCTAAGATTTAGAGGAGATTTGGAGTCAGAGGGTTTTATACATGCCCAAGCAATTATGGCTTAGTTTATAACCTCTTATAGAACAAAGGGGATTGAAACTGCCTGAATACGCCATAAAGGATTGTAATTGATGCTGGAGCTACTAGAGGACCATTTATTCACAATGCACAATAATTAGGAAGGCAAGAGGTTTTGGGGTGCTGGGCAGGAACTGGGAGACAAGCAGGCCTAGACAGAGACACAATACAAAACCTTCTTTTTTAGGGACATGTACTTAAAATTTGATCAACCATGTAATGCCTCTTCTGTCTTCCTATAACCATCAACCATGTAATGCCTCTTCTGTCTTCCTATAACCATCAACCATGTAATGCCTCTTCTGTCTTCCTATAACCATCAACCATGTAATGCCTCTTCTGTCTTCCTATAACCAAGATTCTGCTCCTCACTTCTTACTGGCACATCAACTTGCTACTCCGGCTTTATTTGAGCTGACATGATTACAACACTGTTCTGAAAACAAAAAGGTGCTGCCTCTGCTCTAGCCCTCATACTTTTCAGTATTTTTTTCTGTCTGTTGTTTCTGAGCTGTGAGTCCATCCAGGGCTGGGCCCAACCCTTATTCATCTTTTTAGGTTCCCCAGGCCTGTCACACTGTAAACACTCAACAGAAGCTTTGCTGACTTAAATCCAGTAGCCAAACCACCTTGGATAAGCGACAACTTCTTATAAACCGAACTTTTCTCATTGATTAAACAAAGGGTATGAGCAAGGTACCCTCCAGCTCCAACAAATGCAAAAACAACAGAATGTGCTGAAAACATACTGTCTGGAGACACTGTAACTTTTATGTATTTCACGCAATAGAAAAATGTATAGAATGAAATCTGATTCATATGTCAATTTTTAAATAAACACTTAATTTTACATATTAGATCCATTCCTTTGTTAGGCAATGAAATATAAAAGCAGCCTAAGGTTTTACGTATGGAAAAACTATACATGCTGGTTACCCTAAAATAACATTTATTTGGAAAAAAAATGCTAATTCTGACATTTCCTTTTAAACCTCCTCCCTTGACACACTATATCTGGAATAACATTGACATAACAGAAACAAATAAGTCTCTTCACAATGACTACAGCTTAACAAAGGCGCCTGGCTTTTTACCTTCCTTGTTTACTGAACAAAGGCAGCAAATGTAAGTACAGTTGCCCCAGCAGCTGGCAAGCTCTCTCCCATATGCGAAGAAGTTGTGGAACAGCTGGGGAATGCAAGATGCTTTTGAACAAGCTGCTACGTGATCCAAAATAACGCGGCCTGTTCATCTTCCGTACAATGGAAGCGACAGCCCAGCACAGGTCTGGCGCATGCCCTGCAGCGGCTTCTTTCTTCCCAGATGGAGCGCAACAAGTGGCTACAAATGGAGCGAGAGGCACAAAAGCAGGATCTTGCCCCTAACTCTTTACACGTTGCCGACTGGTTATGCACGCAGCTCATTTTCCAGTGTGGGACAAGCTGCATATCATATCCAGATGTAAGACCTAAATAACGACACTCCGGTCCATGCACTTTCTTGAAGATAATATTCACGGTAATTACACCATCGGGTGGTGTATGATGACATCATAAGGTTTCTTTATGGTGCATTAGTCCATAGTCATTGTTTAAAAGACAAAAGCAAAACCAAAATCAAGAGCTATAAAATAGCACAAAATGATCAGATGCATTATAAGAAATTATATCCATTATATATACAATATACATATAGATACAATAAATTTTATATTTATATATTTATATTACCATATAGAGTATATTTGCAAACTTGAAGAACTTCCAAGTTTTTAACATACGAAATAGTTTATACTAGTTGCTCATTAGTCGTTCAGCTTAACTGACCTATAGCTTTTGCTGTCATCTAAAAGCTAGTTTGGCCATTTTCAGATCATACATAGTTGAGCACGTTTGAGCAAACACTTTTGAAATATTATGTCTCAAACTCTCCTTCCTCTTCTATCAACTTGGCGGTTCACCTTTAAACAGACTGTCAGAAAATGGCCCCTCTCCCCAGGATTAGGCCAGTACTATTTTCACAGAAGCAGATACGTTTCTTTAGTGCCATAGATGGCTAGTGAACTTCCTTTTTACCAGTTTATTTATTTATTTTTTTAATTCCTACCATCTTGGCTATTAGAATACTGCACTTTAAATTTAAAAGACAGGGAAATGGCTGGAAGGCCAGTCACACAATTACCCAGTGGTAAAAACAGGAGGAAAGCTCCACAGCTGTAGAGCTCCTTGTAAATTCCTTGGGTGAGTGGACCAACTTCTTCATCGCTAATAACCTTTCCCTAGCCCCAGCTTGCTGAGAGAAGGAGGAATCACTAACTGTGCTATATTGCCGTATTCACTAAGAACAGTCAGTTCAGGGCAACTATGGATGACTTTACCTCTCTGGATGAGGAAGGGAAGGAGTCTGTTCTTAAACATCATGATAACGATGTAACATTTGTTGAATAGCAACTATGTGCTAGGCACTGTGCCAAGAATCTCATGAATTATCTAATTTAGTCCTCATAGTTTGAAATCAAGAGGCACTATTATTATTCCTAGCTTGTTTTGTTCATTTTTTTTTTTACAGATTCCAAGCTGGAGTACAGTGACACAATCATTGTTCACTGCAGGCTCGAACTCTTGGGCTCAAGCCATCCTCCCACCTCAGTGTCCCAAGTAGCTGTAACTACAGGTAATTTTTTTTTCATACAGAGTCTTGCACTGTCACCTGGGCTGGAGTATAATGGCATGATCTCAGCTCACTGCAACCTCTGTCTCTCAGGTTCACTCGATTCTCCTGCCTTAGCTTCCTGAGTAGCTAGGATTACAGGCACACACCACCACACCTGGCTAATTTTTTTGTATTTTTAGTAGAGATGGGGTTTCACTATGTTAGCCAGACTGCTCTCAAACTCCTGACCCTGTGATTTGCCTGCCTCAGCCTCCCAAAGTGCTGGGATTATGGGCATGAGCCACCATGTCCAACTGTTAATTTTTAAATATTTTGTAGAAAGAGGGTCTTACTATGTTGCCCAGGCTGGTGCCAAACTCCTGGCCCCAAGATATCCTCCCACCTCAGCCTCCCAAACCCCTGGTACTACAGGTGTGAGCCACCACACCTGGCCTTTGATTTTGGTTTTAAAAGAAGAAAGTAAAGCTCAGAGGCTGAGTAAATTGCCCAAGGCTACAGAGCTCTAATGGTGAAGGCAGTATCTGAACCCAGCCATTCTGACTTCCCAGGCTTGCCCTCATCAGCGCTCCTGGCTGCCTCTACCTAGCACGTTCCAAGTCCCTGACTGTTAAGCCAGAGTTGCAAACATCTTTCTTAAAGGCAACACATTTTAGGTACATTCAGGACAATGTCAAAGTCCTATTTCGTAAACTTGAGTTCAAATGTTACATAAAAGTATGTGGATACAATTGTATCCTTGGATCCCTCAAAGAAATTCTGAGGTTTTAACGTATCAGTCAGTAAGGTGGGCCATTATTTCCAAAGCATACTTCACTTAATTTTAAATGCACATTCAGCACAGCGGCAAAGTCATACTCAGCTTAAACAACGTGGGAACTGCAGCTCCTTGCAACAAAAAGGCAAACAGAGCTCTGCGCTTTGTAGAATTCCTGACTCCCGGCCCACCTGCCTGATGAAACACTGCAAAATGCAAAGGATGGCTATTTCCACCGCTCTTTGGAACTGTCAGATAATTCCAAAGATTTGGGAAGGAAGCCTTAGTTCCCTTCATATACATTAAGCTTTACATATGAGCTGGTTTAGTTATGGCACTGGCATTAAACGCAAGCCAGAGATAGGTGGAAACTCCATCAAACCCTAAAGCCTAACATAATCAAATCTGAACCCCCAGGCACAGCGCACACCCAGCTGTTCATGTAGTGCTCTTCAGTAACTGCCTTTGCCAAAAAACAAACAAAAAAACCTGGAAGGAATATGCAGTCCTCTTTGGAACAGGACAGATTCTGGGATCTGTTAACCTCTTTAAGCCTAAGTTTCCTCATCTGTAAAACAGAAATAACCTCCTGTGAGGAGGTTGTAAGATGTAAAGACAAAAATGAAGAGCCTTCCACATTGTGTAGGCGAGTCCCTCATCCATTAGCACTTCGTAAAAACCAGTTCCTGCCCTTTCCTTCTAACAGAAGAAGCAGGTGGAGGCCGATAAGACAAGACACGAAACGTGAATTCCATCGATTGATTGCTAGGGTTAGGGTCTCAAACCAAGCAGAACGTGCTAGGGTTTGCACAGGCACAAGTTATCACGACCTCGGGATGGGGCTGGGGGTGGCGGACACGAGCGCCTTTAATTTCCCCAGCTGGCCTCTCCCCTTTTGCGGAACTTCTCATTGCAATAAACTGTCAGACTTTACAAGATCTCTCACGCCAATGCCTGAAGCGGTTAACCCCGCACCTGACCCAGATTGAGGCCTGGACTGGAGCCTCCCCGCCGCTCACTCACTGTAATGCAATTACCGCTTTCTGGAGCTTCACTCGGGGTGCCCGGGGCTGCTGGCTGTCAGGGAGCTAAACCACTCCCTTCTGAGAGCCTGCACGCGCGCAGAAACTGCAGGGAGAGGTGTGGGCAGGCGGGATAGCCCGGCGCGCCACGCGTCGAGTTCAAACCCGCGCGGGCCCTGCGGAGGCACCGGCCTGGGACCCCCCGGCTGGGGCGCGGGAGCCAAGGCAGCTCCGGCCACTTGCGGCTGGGGTCGGGACAGGAACCGGGCGATGTCGCAGTTCTGATCACTGGCGCGCCCCTCCCCGGGCCACCCGCCTCCCCGCCCTGCTCTCCGCGTTACTGGCAGCCGCGCTAACTTCCCGAAACTCCGAGGAGAGAAACCCTGCCCCGGCCCGCTCCTCCCAGCGGCGCGCGCCGGGGACGGAAGTGGGTGGGAGCCGCGGCCGCGCCGCGCCTTTGTTACAGCTCGGGGACCCCGCGGGCGGAGTGCAGCGCCTCGTCGCAACGGCCCGGGTACCCGCCGCTCTCCACCCGCGGCCGGCTCCCAGGTTCTCGCCTCCGTCCCTGGAGGGGCCGCCCGCAGCCAAAGCGAGATTGACCCGCGCCGCCTGCCCCGGAGCGGAACGCAGAAGCGCGTCCTGGCGTTGGCCGGCCCCGGCCCCGCGCGCCCCTCGGCCACAGCGGGGAGGGACTTTCTCACCTTCCCGGCTCTTCCACACCTCCCAGTGGCACGATCGCCGCTCCCCGCCAACAGCGGCCCCGCGGCCCGGACCTCTCAGCAGCGCCGCGGCCACGCCCCGCTCTTTCCCACCGCGCTGAGAGCGGGTCCCCGCTCGGGATGATTCACTTTGCTCCTTACCTGGAGGTTCGCGCGTCCCCTCCCCTCACGACCGCACGGCGGCCGGGAGCTGGCGCCCTCTGCTGGGCCACCAGGCGGGAGCATTCTCGGACCGGGCGAGGAGCGGGCGGAGAGGGTGGGGACACGGAGAGTGACCGAGCCCAGGCACCCCCGCCTCTCCCACCGCGGGCACCCCTTCCCGAACAGGGGTCAGTGCGCGCGGATCATGCTGGGCCGACTCCCGGGGGAGGCACCAGAGCTGTCCCCGAGCCCCAGGACACGAACACACGCCCAGAGCCGACCCCCTCCAGGGCCAGCAGGTCCAGCCCGGTCCTCGAAGGTGGCCCGAGGAAACAGCGATGAATCGGCATAAATACGTCCTGTCTTAAAATACCAGAAAGGCAGTTTTTATTTTGTGTGGAAACTAAGTTTGTGTCCTGTGTCTCAGTAGCTCTCAGGGTGGTGGCAGTCACGCCCTCCGGGTCCCAGTGCTGGGAGAGGCTTGGTCGAGCCCCCGGCTGCAGCCCTGAGGCTGCGGGGCTCTCGGGTCCCGGTGGGGCTGGAGGCCAGGGCCTCCCTGTAGCTCTCCCGGCCGGGGGTGTGGCTGTCCAACTCGCTCTGTAGCCCGAGAAAACTCTTCCAGCAGGTTGGCCACCTCAGGCTGCCCACTGAGGACTTGAGCTAAACTCTAAGACCTGCCCGGGGGCGCGTCCACGCTCGCACCCTTACTCCTCCCACCACCCCCCGGACTCACCTTCTCCGCGCGCTCCTGCCGAGCCCGGGCAGCTCCCGCCGTCCTCGCCCACCTGCCCGGCCCGGGCTAGGGGCGCACACTAGCGAGGGACCTCGGTGGGGAGGCACGGTCCCCTGCCCAAGCTGGCTCTGGAGGAGGTGGGGTCCCCGGGAGAGTCGGCCCGGGTCACTGTCGCCGTCGCCGCCGGAGCAGAGCCAGTGGCGAGTTCGTTAGGGCGGACCGGGCGCCTCCGTCCCCGACAGCCGGCGCGCGAGTCCCGGGCGGCGGGCAGGCGCGGGGTATTAATTGTAGAGCCCCTGGGTGTCGGCCGCCGGGCGCTCTGAGTGGCTCGGACTGCGCGCCAGGCCGGCTGGGCCGGCGCCACCCACCCCCTCGGCGCACGCCCGGCCGGGAGACGCGCCCACGCGCACGCGCCCTGCGGCTCGAGGCTCCCTGACTCCTCACCAGCTCTGCTGCCCGGAGGCCGCTTCTTACCCTGGATCCCTGAGAGGCCGCTCTCAGTCTCCAGACCTTCCAGGGATAAATAAAATCTGGCTTCCCGTGCCAACGTTGTGGGCCAGTCGCGAAGGAGACCGTCCTTGCCGGCCACGCGCACCTGTGGAAAAGTCACGGCAACGCCCCCAACCTCCTCCACGGGACCGTACCCTGCCTTGGTGGTTCTGGCACTTTACACCGAAATCTCCCTACGTTTGTGAAAACACCGTGGCTGCCCCCCTTCGTGCCCCCTCCAGTGCCTGATTCTGTAAGACTTCTGTGGGGTCCGAGTATTCGCACTTCTAACAGATTCCCAGGTGATGCTGAGGCAGCCGTGAAGATTCAGAGTTGGGGCTTGTGAAAGTACTTGGTAAACGGCGGAGCGGTAGTTAAGTAGATACATTTCAACCTGTTAAATATGGTACTTGTGTGTTTCAGTAGGAGTTTAGCTCCGAGTGTTAGACTGCTTCGTTTCCTCCTGAATATGCACCATCAGAAAAAAAAGAAAACAGAGTGTTTTTGTTTGCTGTAAAAGACCACAGATTGGGTGGTCTAAGCAACAGAAATTGATTTTCTCACAGGCTAGAGTCTGAAGTCTCTTCTGGGGATGAAGGTGTGGGCAGGGTTGGTTTCTTCTGAGGCCAGTCTCCCAGGCTTGTACATGGCTTTTTGCGGTGTCTTCACAAGGCCTTCTGCTGTGTCTGTCTTAAGTCTTTTCTTCGAAAGACACTATATGACTTCATTTTAACTTAATGACCTCTTTAAAGGCCCTGTCTCCAATTACATCACATTTTTAAGTACTGAGGGTTAGGACTTCAGCATATGAATTGGGATGGGGAGGCTGGGCGGGGAGGGTGCACAATTCTCCGTAACTGTGAGCTCCATGCTAGGACAAAAATTGGACTTCAGCCTCCCCTGTCCCCTACTCCATCTCATCCCCTCCACGACAGTCTGACCTGTGGACTCACACACGATCAAGTGCTATGGAGGGAAGCTGGAAGGACTGAATGCAGTAAGGAAACAGCCCTGTCGACTCAGTTTATGGTCGCAGCAGCAAAAGCGACACTCCAGTGTGGAAAAGAATATACGGGGTCTATCAGGAATTTGGGACACTTTACCAGCAAACATTTCAGAACTAGCCTCTTAGCCTTTGTTCAATCCAGAGGTGCCCTTGCCCCAGGCTCTGCCCTCTGCCTGCGCCTCCCCCCACTTAATGGTCATCCCTCATGGGCTCCGGAATGAGAGACTGTGGTGAATGAATCGTCTAAGAGGCCTCATTCCTCCTGCTGTCTATGGGAGCTCTGACGCATTGGCAGCTGGGGTAGACAGAAAGGAAGTAAGGATGAGGGCTGTGGTGCTGACCCCACACTACCTAGAGGCATCTGAAAAAGGTGATCTTCCACAAATTAGTTATTGCCCCAAGTTAAGTTCACTTACTGATCCTACTTTGTAATTTTTCTTTGTGGCTTCATCCAACCCTTAACTTATTCCTTTTTTTTTTCTTTTTTGAGACCAGGTTTCGCCATGTTGGCCAGGCTGGTCTTGAACTCCTGACCTCAAGTGATCCAGCTGCCTTGGCCTCCCAAAGTGCTGGGATTATAGATGTGAGCCACTGTGCCTAGCTGAACCCTTGACTTCTAACACCAAGCCAGGCCTCTCCCCCAGCTCCAGATTCAGTGGCTGCTGGATCACCATAGACACTCCACGCACAGTACGTACGGCCATAATTGAACTCTTCCCCAAACTTTTGTTTTCCCTGTATAATCCATCTGAGTGGATGGCACCAGCTCCACCGTAGTCGTGCCTGCTAGAAACCCGGGCATCTGAGACAAGACCCTCTGCCTCACCCTTCACACCTCATCAGCTTCGATCCATTTGCTACGTGTCCTTGATGCCTCCCAGAGGCCACCTTCTTCCCCATTCCCGTCACTATTGCCTCCGTCCAGGCCCTTCTACTATTTCCCCTCAGGCTTTTGACACCAGCTTCCTGACCCCTGCTCCAGCCTGGTTTCTCAGTCAGCATCCCCCACACCATGTCTTCAGTGATCTTTCATAAACAGAAAGCTGATGACGCTGCAGGCTTTCTTAAACCCTCTCAATGGATTCCCTGGATGTTCCAGGATATCCAAGCTCCGTGGCCCATCTCTGGCTGTGGCCCCATCTACACCCTTCACTCCAACCACAGGGACCACTTGTGCCCAATGCCCTGCATATTCAAGAGGTCCATGCTCTGCTTGGTCCAGAGAGATGTCACCTCCTTTCCAGCCTCCTCTAGGAGTCATCAACTTCAGGAAGCCTGCCTGTGTCTTTCTGAACTAAGGGCCCCCTTTCTGCTCCCACAACACCCCAATTTAAGTTGCAGACATAGCCCTTCAAACATTGAACTGTAATCACTGGGTCACTTTTCTGTGTCCTTCATTAACCTGTGAGCTGCTGGAGGACAAATACCTCGTCCATTTTTGCAAGTTTGAAGTTTACATTAAAGTTGATGCTCCAAAAAATTGTGTGTGTGTGTGTCTGTGTGTGTGTTTGCTTTAATGAATGAATAAATTCTTAGAAAGTTAAAGAATTTGTTCAAATTCCAGACCCATCTTACATGCAGCGATACACAAAGACTCAAAGAGAAGGAGGAAGATTTACCAACCAGAGAGTAAAAAAAAAAAAATAAATAAACAAATAAACAAAAAGCAGGAGATGCAATTCTCGCCTCTGATAAAGTAGACTTTAAAGCAACAAAGATCAAAAGAGGCAAAGAAGGACATTGCATAATGGTAAAAGGATCAATGTAACAAGAATAGCTAAAGATTCTATAGATCAACGAGATAGAAAATTAACAAGGATATTCAGGATTTGAACTCAGACCCGGAACAAGTAAATTTAATAAACATTTATAGAACTCTCCACTTCAAATACACAAAACATACATTACCACCTCACACCTATTCCAAAAGTGACTATATAATTGGAAGTAAATCACTCCTCAGTAATCGCATAGCATTTCATAGGTTTAAATGAAATATTGATTGGCTGTTTGTTTGTTATCTTCTTCCCTTATTCCTTCCTGACTACATTATTAAGTATAATTATCAGTATAAAAGAGGTTTTCAATACCCATTACTAAATTGCATTCTAGCCTGGGCAAGAAAGCAATACTCCCATTCTCTCTCCCTCTTTCTTTTCCTTTTTCCTCCTCCCCATTCTCTCTCTTTCTTTCTCTTCCTTTTTCCTCCTCCCCATTCTCTCTCTCTCTAAAAAAAAAAAAAAAAACATTGTAATTAAATTTGTTATATATTAAAAGATATTAAGATATCCACTAACATATAAAGGGAGCCCTATAATTCACACCGCTAGTTGCTTTGTTTTTTATTATGAAATGAAAATACAGAGTGTGTGAAAATCTCCACTCAGACATTATTTTCAGTATGAACAGGTAGACTACCATACCATAATATACTTTTCTAAAACAAATATTTGTTTAGAAGGATTTTCAAACAAATATAATACTATCAGAGAATACATACACACACACATGTGCTCTAATAGTATGCACACACACAAACACACAGATACATGAAGAGAGAGAGCTATTTATTTTTCTAGCTTCTATTTTGAGTTATACCATATACATACCTATACCTCAATCAATCTATCTAACTATTGTCTGTCTATCATCTATTGAAGGCAAACACAAATGTTCAAAATACTAACACCTGATGAATTTTTTTTTTTGAGACGGAGTTTCGCTCTTGTTACCCAGGCTGGAATGCAATGGCGGAATCTTGGCTCACCACAAAAAAAAAAAAAAAAAAAAAAAAAAAAAAAAAAAAAAAGAATTTGTTCAAATATAGCATTTGTTGCAAATACCTTATTTGGAGTAATCTTCACTTTCTTGATAATACCTTGTGAACATTCTCCCTTACGTTACCTCCTAGTTAAAATGTAGGTTCAACTTTTAGAATCCTGAATTCGCTTCTATGCCTCCTAAATATTCCAGGTTCCTTACACAGAGTTTTTTGAACTGTGGGTCCTGGAACCAATTTTGCTGATAAAGACCAGCTTTATTATTATTATTATTATTATTATTTTCATAAAACAGAATTAGAAATAAAAACACTGAAGTACATCCTACATAGTAAGAAAAAGTACTGAAGCTAGATATGGTGGCTCAGCCTGTAGTTTTAGCTACTGAGGCCAAGGCAGGAGGCCAGGAGTTAGAGACCAGCCTGGGTAACATAACGAGATCCTGTCTCAAAAGGAAGAAGGCGTTGTTTTCATGAAATCTTTTGTTTCAGTTCACTGTATTTATGAGTTGTGTGTATTTATTTCTGTGCAGAGTTGTTGTGTTGTCAAATGTATTCCTCCTTGTGGGTCACAGTTACAAAGCTAAAGTGACAGCTGCCTGAGGCAGTGCTGGAGCGTGCTCACCCGAGAGCACAGATTTATGGAGCTGTTGGAGAAGAGGGCAGTTAAGCAAAGTGTGGAGAGTGAAACACAGTGCTCCCTCTGCAAACAGTAGGTGCTCTGTAAAGGCTTGTATGGCCTGGAGGTGGGTAAAAATGTGCAAGTTGGGTGTGGGAAGTCCCCTTGGCTGGAGTCTGTTGGGGAGTCATCAGAAATGATACTAGTGACACAGAGAAGGGAAGAGAGACTGGTTTGCTGCCAGAAGCAGCCGTCGTTCCCCAGACTTCCCAAACAAGAACAAGAGGTGCAGGGACATGGGATTTCCTAGTCCAGTTTTCAGCACGAATGTTCCAAGAGTAAAAGTCTGTTATGAAGCTAACCTTCGCTGAAATAAAAGCACCGCTTTCTCTGTGTTAGAGTTGGAGATCTAAGAAGCCCAGACTGCGGCTGCCGCACTCAAAACACTGTGTTCTGTGAAGGGGCAGCACTTTCTAATCTCTGATAGTAATGCTAGTCTGGAAGGCCTACTGAGAGAGGCAGAAACGAGATAGGGTTATGTAACAAAGGAAAATAACAAGCAGTAGAAAACTATAACCTTGATAGTTATGCCAAGTTTTTCCATCTATATTAAAAGCCTTGGACCAAGGAACCTGGATCCAGCCCACAAATATTTAGAAGAAAAGGTTCTTACTCCCTAAAGTTTAGAATCTGTGAAAGATGCTCCCCCCGCTGGGTCTGTTGGGGGGAAATAGAGGAGGGACAGTGGGGGGTGGGGAGTTGGGGAGAGAGAGCATGGGGAGAAATGCCAGATATAGGGGAAGGGGAGGAAGGCAGCAAATCACGCTGCCATGTGTGTACCTATGCAACAATCTTGCATGTTCTTCACATGTACCCCAAAACCTAAAGTGCAATTAAAAAAAAAAAAGAATCTGTGAAAGACGGTTGCCATGTAAATAAAGAGCAAATATCACTGCGCTCGTTTGTTGTTGTTGCTTTAGTTATTCTGATTTGGGCAGATTAGAAAAACTGAAACTTGGACCAGGGGACTATGGATTTTTCAAAGTTTTTTTTTTTTAAAGGGAGACAAATAGGGTGGGCCAGAGACAACCAAAATTATAATAAAAAAGTAATTTCTGAAAGACCTCTCCTCTGTTCTCCTACTTCTAAATAGAAATACACTTAGCCATGAATATTATTATAGAATTATATTTTGAATTTGGAAGATGGACAAAATCTGAAAGAAATCAGACTGTGACAAGCATGAATTTTAACAAAACTTTAAAATGAGTTCCAGATTATTCTCCTTCTTTAGTTTTTGGGGCGGGAAATAAACAGGATGGATTGACAAAAAAAAAAAGTGGTTTTGAAAAAATTCTGGAGGCTGAAATATTCTTATTCTTTGATATTATTTATAATACCAGACATCTAGATGACTGTCAGCTGAATTTTTTTTTCTAAATGCAGAGAAGACTTTTTAACTATTACTATACTTCAAATATAGTTTGTCCACACCAAAACTCATGCTGAAATTTGATCTCCAATGTGGCAGTGTTGGGAGGTAGAGCCCAGTGGGAGACATTTGGATGATGGGGGCAGATGCCTCATGAATAATGGCCTCCCATGGGTATGAGTTCTCCCTCTCACTGGAATACATCCATTCCCAAGAGAGCAAGTTGTTAAAAAAGAGTCCAGCTTCCTTGGTTTCTCTCTCTTGCTTCTTCTCTCACCATGTAATCTTTTTGCACACATCTACTTTGCTTCCACTTTCTGCCAGAAACCCTCACCAGATGCAGCTGCTTAACCTTGGACTTTACGGCCACCAAAATCATGGGCCAAGTAAACCTCTTTTCTTTATAAATTAGCCAGTCTTTGGTATTCTGTTAATACAAAATGGACTAACATAGCTATGTTTCTTTTTTCGTTCTTCTTTTTTTTTCTTTTTTTTGAGATGGAATTTTGCTCTTGTCACCTAGGCTGGAGTGCAACGGCACAATCTTGGCTTGCTGCAATCTCTGCCTCTCAGATTCAAGTGATTCTCCTGCTTCAGTCTCCCCAGTAGCTGGAATTACAGTTGCCTGCCACCATGCCCAGCTAATTTTTTTATTTTTAGTAGAGATGGGGTCTCACCATGTCAGCCAGGCTGGTCTGGAACTCCTGACCTCAGGTGATCCACTCACCTTGGCCTCCCAAAGTGCTGGGATAACAGGTGTAAGCCACCACACCCAGCCTGATTTCTAATTGTATAATTAATAAACCCTTCTTTAATATCTTAAAAATTCACAAGAGTGTGAGTGCTAAGAGGAATGCAGAAACAAAGTTTTTAATGAAAATTAACAATATAGGTGGGGCAGAACTAAGTTAGCAGGAGTTGCTCCTCCTTTTCAAAGCAGCTGTCATAGCTAGAGGTCATGTAGTTATCTGTTTATGTTGCTGCCTCATCGGGCACTGACAACTCTCTTTTGGCTATTAAAATTAATAGCAAACCTTTATCCTCTGAGCGAAATGACTGAATGAGGATCAGAGTCAGCTACATTAGGGAACGAGGCCATTTCTGGCCAAAGGGGTTGTAAAAAGCATACCACAAGTCACAGAAGGCTCTTTCAGGCTCTCATGGTAGGAGATGACCAAAAGTCCATAAAAAAGAATTTATCAGCTTAACCCAGCAATATGTAGGATTCACTGGGAAACAACATCTTCCTGCACCCGTACTTTGCTTTTCTTTTAGAGATAGGGTCTTGCTTTGTCACCCAGGCTGGAGTGCAGTGATGTAATTATAGCTCACGGCAGCCTCGAACTCCTGGGCTTAAGCGACCCTCCCACCTCAGCCTCCCAAGTAGCTGGGACCACAGGCATATACCACTATGCTCAGCTAATTTCTTTAATTTTGTAGCGAAAAGGTCTTGCTGTATTTCCCAGGCTGGTCTTGAAATCCTGGTCTCAAGCAATCCTCCCACCTTGGCCTCTCAAAGTGCTGGAATTACAGGCTTAAGCCACTGCACCCAGCCCCTGGGTTTCCTTTCTCAGCAGCATCCAGAATCTCCAGAGTTGTTTAGCCAATATTCTGCCACCCACCATCAGCAGAATGCCTCAGGAGTGCTCCTCAAAGGTGACCTTCTTGATCTTGTGCCAAGAGCTCAAACAGAGACATGTCTGGGGTCACCGGCAAGGAGCTCAGCTGTGACAGCCGAGTAGAAGTGAGTTGGTGAAGAAAGGTGGTAAGGTAGGAAGAAAACTTCTGGCCAGGCGTGGTGGCTCACACTTGTAATCCCAGCATTTTGGGAGGTTGAGGCAGGCAGATCACCTGAGGCCAGGAGCTCAAGAACAGCCTGGCCAATAAGGTGAACCCCATCTCTACTAAAAAAATTAGCTGGGCATGGAGGCATGTACCTGTAATCCCAGCTACTCAGGAGGCTGAGGCAGGAGAATCACTTGAACCCAGGAGACAGAGGTTGCAGTGAGCCAAAATTGTGCCACTGCAGCCTGGGTGACAGAGTGAGACTCTGTCTCAAAAAAAAAGAAGAAGAAAATAAAGAAAACTCCAGGAAGAGGTTCTCCCAGCATGTCAACGGTCTTGTTCTATTCATTACTTGCTTCACATAGCAGACATCCATTTTTATGGCAGCTCTAAGCCACCTGAGTGCCCCTGAAAATCCCACTCCTCCCTGCTGCAGCACTGGTCTAGTAGGACTACCTCTGTTTTCACAAGACAGATGAGAGCCAGTTTTATCACTTTCTAGTGACCCCTCGAATAGTACACTCCCCTTCCTTGGTGCTCACTACAGTGGTGGACATATTGCTACCAGGCAACAATCCATGCCGTTTTGAAAGTTTCCTGACATTCTTTAAAGCCTCATGTAAGTCAAAGCCATACGCAGCAATTGCACCTCATTTCGTCCAGTTCTGTTCCTGGGTGAGACAGCAAACCACTGCTTGTTGATGACACCGAGGATAATAACCCTTCAGGGCGCTGAAGATGCTCTTGTTTTCTTGTGTCCCTCAGCTACCACAGACAGGACTTTTCTTATCAGTTCACCCCTGTTTATTAAAAGCAGCCCTTTTATCTTCCTTATAAAACCTTGCCTAACTATAAACCAGGACTTTATTTAATGTGGCAGGATAAAAAAAAATAAGTCATTCTCCCTTTCAGTAGAAACTAGAATAACACAGGAAATAAAAGGCCAGCAAACAGTCGGAGGCTGGCTGAGTTTTTTCCTGCTGTGGATACTGATCCAAGACATGCCTTCTGAGGCTAACCCGATATGCTTTGGAGTGGATGACATAAGAAAAGGCTTAAAGAAGACTAACTCCAGAAAATGAAAGCCAACGGACTTGCTTAGCCGTGACATAAAGCTCATCAGAATCTATCCAAGGGAATCCTATAAAAATCAACAGGGCTGGCACGTCATGCTTGGATGCAGTTTATTTGTAAAAGCTTAGTTGATACAACCAGGAGATTTGCAGGCAAGTTACAGGGATATCTTATGACCTTGACCTAAACGTTGCACTTAAACCCTACAGGCACATCCTTCAAGAGGGCTCAAAGAGAATCAGCAGGAAATCTGTGCCGAAGATCAAAATCTGGGGGTAATCATAGGTCTTAAGAATAGTGCTTTCCTCCAGACAGTGTAATAGATCTCTCCTAAGAGATTAAGACTACAGCTGCTGAGCCGGCCAGCAGAATGCCCGTGTTGCCAGGGCAGCAGACTCAGTTTTCGGGGGTGGTGGGCAGGTTTGGCAGTGAACCTCAGACATCACGTGCACTGTCTGATCATTGCTACTGCTGTGTTCCTGCCATCCTCTGGTACTTGCCATCCCCACCTCAGCCCCTCCTCCACTCCAGCCTGCTCTTCTTCCCAAAGTTAACAGGAAGACAGTAGGATTAGTGAGGTTCCTTTCAGCTAATGGGAAGTCCAGGGCCTTTTAGGACAGTCTTAGTCCAGTGACGCTTGGTCTGTTTCCCTGTGGGCTCTTTTTGTGAGCTTCACCCCCAGGCTGGTGGCAGCTGGTCCTAGGCCTCCAGTCTGTGCTTGGGAATATCCACAAGAAGAAAGAAAACGTCACTTCTGGAAGGTTTTTTTCTTCTTTTTTTTTGAGATAGAGTATTGCTTTGTCACCCAGGCTGGAGTGCTCACTGCAACCTCTGCCTCCTGGGTTCAAGCAATTCTCCTGTCTCAACCTCCCGAGTAGCTGGGATTACAGGCTCCTGCCACCACACCCAGCTAAATTTTTTTTTGTATGTTTAGTAGAGGCGGGGTTTCACTATGTTGGTCAGGCTGGTCTCAAACTCCTGACCTCAGGTTATCCACCTGCTTCAGCCTTCCAAAGTGCTGGGATTACAGGTGTGAGTCACTGCCCTCCCCCATCTGGAAGTGTTTCTTTTTTTTTTTTTTAAAGGAGACAGGAAAATAACTTTCCCCTAAGCCCTCAGGAACTTAAGAGCGTGTGTGTGTGTGTGCTATCAACTTTAGTTACACGTGCTGCTCCCTGAATGAATCAGTAGAAAGGGAGGGGGCTGTACCTCTTGACCAGTCAGCCCCACCGTTTGACTCTGACCCAGGAGTTGAAGATGTTGATTGTGTTCTATTGAAGCCCATGCCCATGACTATGATGCTGGTGGTGGGGGGCGGAGGGAGAGTGGGGAGGGGGAGGACGGGAAGACATAAGCAAAATTGGGGTTCTGGTACCAAAGAAAAAAGAAAGAAAAGAAGATAGAAAGTTGGCGAAGGAGGCAGTTGTGATGTCCTCTTGATATGTCCACAGGACATATCACTATTATAATTTTTTTTTTTTTTTTTTGAGAGAGAGAGTCTCCCTCTGTCATTCACGCTGGAGCTCAGTGGCATGATCATAACTCACTGCAGCCTCCACCTCTGGGGCTCAAGCCATCCTCCCACCTCAGCCTCCTGAGTATCTGGGACTACAGGAATGTGCAACCATACCCAGCAAATTTTTGTATTTTTTGTAGAGATGGAGTTTCACCATTTTGCCCCAGCTGGTCTTGAACTCCTGAGCTCAAGCAATCCTCGTGCCTCAGCCTCCCAAAATGCTGAGATTACAGGTGTGAGCCTCCATTATAATTTGTAATAATAATCACAAGAGCTATGGCTGTCTTTATGCCATTCCCCACATTTTGTCTTTCTGGGCACATGGTGGCATTTTGCTTCTTGGCTCCCTTGTGGAGCCCTGTCACTGGATCTGGCCAATGGGCTGTGAACAGAAGCGATGCACGTGACTTCAGAGCCAGAGCATTTAATAGCCTGTGCTAGTTTCTTCAGAGAGAGCTCCTTTGCCCTACCACAGGGGCCAAAAATTCTCCCTATCATCCTGGGCCCCAGAGGAGAGACAGTGAGGAGGAATGAGCAAGTAGCGTGGTAAAGAAAAAATACACTTTGATGTTTAGATAATTTGTAACTGTAGTGAAAGCCTAGTGTCTTTTGACTGATACAATAGCTAACATCTGCTGAGTGTTTGCTGTGTTCCAGGCATGTGGTCACACATTATCACTATTCCCTATAGATATGAGAAGCCAAAAGCCGTAGAGACTCCTCTCATCTACCCACAGCCACAAACTGACTTTATTCCTGGTAACTTGTACCAATTAGTTTGCCTAAGGATATATCTAAGTGCAGATTGCCCAATGACACAACAGATAAATGTCTTAAGGATTTTGGAGCAGCAACCACATGAGTTTTGGGGTGTGTGTCTGTGTGGGTGTGTATGTAGGGGATATCAGAAAGAATACAGGAACATTCAAGTATATACATACAGTGGGACTTCAGAAAGAGGAGAAAGCAGAAAACATGCTTTGGGAATGAAATTCCCCATGGTTCTCATATGTTTCTGCACATCTTGTGATCAGCACACCAACTGCCTTTTGTGCCAAACTATCTTTTCCAAAATGTTGATATAGCAGGTGGCCTTGGAGAATAGAGATAGTGTGTCCTCCAGAGAAAGAGCAGGTTTGCCCATCATTTTAGAAGGTGTAGATAGTATCTGTCTCTGAAGCAAAGGCAGGCATACTAACCATCCGGTCTAACAAAGATAGTGTCTCTCTCTAGAGCAAAGCAGGCATGCTCAGTGGCCATTGTAAAATATTTGGGTCCCTTATTAAGCCAGGGTAGCTCTCCTGTAATCCAATCCACTATGTGTGCAGCTGTCACTGCCCTGTAGGAATTGATGCTTGTGGTGCAAAAGTTCTTATACTTTCACTACTGCCATTGCTGTGAGTAATAAACTGTTCTTTAACTCTGACCCAGGAGTCTTGTGACTCCTGCCAGCTTCATGAAACTGTGGCAGGCTACCTTTTAGCTTGCAAGAAGGGTAAAATCTCAGACCCTTCGTAATTCGTAACACATGTGGTTGTTTATGGATAGGTCATATTCCAAATACAGTTGAGAGAGAGGAGATTGAGAAATTGTGCTTATGTGAGGACTTTTCCCAGAGAAATCCATCTTTTTCCTAGTCATCTATTCCTTATATTTGTTTAACTCTGGCACACTCAGATGATTGAAAACCTGAAGATCAGGCATGGCCTTTGTCCTGGGTTGCAGACATGGTTGGCCACGCTCACCTGGAAGGAAAATTTTTCTTTGGAATCTTTACCTCTATCTGAGAATTCTAGTGACCAGTTTGAGACCATAAATCAGAATGCTACCCAGGGGGCATGATTTTCAAACTGCCTAAACGAAGGTCTGCTGTCCCTGTGGTCCCTCCTTCTGTCTTCAAATATCAGAAAATCTTGGCATTCAAAGTTTCCAAATTGAAAATGAAATTTGCTCAGTGAGAATCCTATTCTAACAGCACATGGAATTGATCCCAGGGGTTTGGGATAAGCTTCAACATCTAACTTCTAAATATTTCACCTGCTGGCTTCTGAATGAAGACAACATTGCAGGCAACCAGGGATCGGAGAACAAGGGTGTTTGCAGAGCTCTTTGCAAGGAGTTACACATTTTCCCACGTAGGTCAATATCACATGTTTAAGTCATTTTTTATAAAATACTATGGAGTTATAAGAAGTTGTTCATGAGATATGGGTACAAATTTTTTTCCCCTTTGAAAGAAACAAAGACAAAATAAAAAAACCTAATTGAGGCCATCCAGGAAATAATCATTAGACCAGTCCAGGTCATTGAATGAGACATCAATGAATTTTTAAAAACGAGTCTTCACCATGTTCAACTGCCTGCTGACCATATATTATCTGAATTTAAGAGATGTGTGGGGGAAAACCTTCTCCTGGGGTAAAAATGAATTGTCAGTATGGCATGATTTTGCAAAGATCTCAGTCCATCCACTTTTAAGTGTTGTTTATCTATTCATTAATCCAATCTGAAAAATTCACTGGATTCTTATTAATGTGCTAATCCAAAACAGATATAATCCCTTCCCTTAAAAGTAAAGTGTTTAATTTCAAAATATCTTAAGTGCTATGAAGAAAAAGTAAATAGTGCTATGAAAGCTTATAATAGGGGCCCTAGCTACTTCTAGGAGGCTCAGGGAAGGATTCCCTGGAAATTCGACACTGGAGCAGAAATCTCAAAGCTGTGAAGGGATTCACTGCATAAAGAAGTTGGGGGTAGAACAAGGGTGATAGGGGAAGTTACATTATTTCAGGCTATAAGAACTGCATGTTCAAAACCCATGTGGCTTTTATGCAACTGTTTTGTATGTCTAAAGCTATTTCAAATAAATTGCTTTTAGGACAATAAGGGACAAGTCTAAAATTTGGGACAGTTTGAGGAACAAAATATATAATGATAAGTATAGATTATAA
Source organism: Aotus nancymaae (assembly GCF_030222135.1). Classification (NCBI taxonomy): domain Eukaryota; kingdom Metazoa; phylum Chordata; class Mammalia; order Primates; family Aotidae; genus Aotus; species Aotus nancymaae. The sequence goes on along the minus strand of NW_026988492.1, from coordinate 5,867,191 downwards.
ATCATAGACTAAAATAAGTATCCATGAGTCCACAGTGATATTAGACACTTGAATAAATGAATTAATGGAGAAGGAAGGCCATTTATTATAGTAGAATTCTAGTGAATAAATGTAGAAGAAATGATGAAAATAGAAAAATCACCATTTGGCAGGCACCAGTAATAATTATTACATGCAAAAATTATCAGTTGATGCTCAAATTAGTAGGTAAAAATATGATGAGAAACAGAATAATTACATAGATTTCAAATATCTGTCTCACCGCCCCCACCTCATAAAAGAGTAACTGTTACCATGGAGAAATTTGCAGACACCATCCTAACCACAGGCTCAAAGCTAATCTAACATCACCAATAATGAGACACATTAATATCCTGTGCCTCCTGATATGATGCATGAGAAGAACAGTACTTTGGTGCTATTCTTGCCCTGGATTGTATAGCCTAAACGTAAACATGAAAAAACATCAGACCAACCCAAATCACACCAACCAGATAAATGGTGATTGTCAAGGAGACAGGAATTGCTCCAGGTTGGAGAAGACTAAAGGGACATGACACCCACATACAATGAGAACTCATAGACTGGATCCTGAGCCAACTGGAGAATTCAAATAAGTCTGTAGATTAGTTAACAGTATTGCATATTACTACTGATTTCCTGGTTTTAGTCATAGTACTATGGTTACGTAAGGTGCTCACATTTGGGGAAGCTGGGCACAAGGTATATGAGAAATCTTTGTACTATTTTTGCAGCTGTTTTGTATGTCTAAAGCTATTTCAAAATAGGGAAAGAAGGAAGAAAAAGAAAAGGGGCAATTACAGAGTATAGAGAGGAAACGAGGCAGGTCAGGTGGGCAGCTGATGACCATGCAGGGATTTGTAAGGGATGTTGGAGCCTTGAGTCCTTATCTCAAGAGTAAAGGAAGACATTGAAGGATTATAGATGGGGCAGCAACCAATCAGATTTGCATTTTCCAGAGATCATGCTGGCTGCAGCGGGGAATGCATTGGAGGTAGGCTGGAATACATGTGGAGAGATCAGTGAGAGGATATTGCAAGAGTGCAGGAGAGAGGAAGTTGCAAGCATAGTGTAGGGTGATGAAAGGGAGAATGGATAGGTATGAAGAGATTCTAGACATTCTGTTTTTAGAAAGTATAATTATTGACTGATGTAGGCATGGAGAATGGTGGGGTGTGGGTGCCCAGATGACTATATTTCTGGCCTGCACAACTAGAGAAACAGAAGCTATTCACGGAAAGAACCAGCACTAGAAAAGGGAGAGATGTTTCAAGTTCAGCCTTGGATACTTGGAGTTTGAGGTCCCTTTGATGGATGCAAATAGCGATGTCAGAAAAGGCAGGTGGATTTTAGGAGAATGAAGCTCAGAGGCAAAGTTCAAAGTAGAAATGAAAATCAATCATTGTAGCAAATCTCCTCCAGAGAGAGGGGAAAAAGAAAGACATATAAACTAAATCATTATGATTTATCCTGGAAAATACAAAACTTGAGTTACAAATAAAGTTCTGTGTAAGCAGAGAGGAGGAGTAGCTGTGAATGTAGGTAGCTGGGAATGGATTTCACAGAGAAAGTGCTGTTCGAGATGAACTTAGAAGGATGAGTAGGAGTTTCTTAGTGTCCATCCCAAGAAGGGAATGGAGGCAAAATTAATACAGAGAGTTTATTTGGACCAAGGTTGAGGACTGCAGCCCTGAAAATACTGGGAAGTGCTCCAGCAAACCAAAGAGAGGCTTAATTTTTAAAAATATTGCAAATGCAAATTTCTTTTAACAATCAAAAATCAATCAATGTAGTACATATTAATAGAATAAGGACAAAACCATAATTATTTCAATGGACACGCAAAAGCATTTGACAAAATCAAACACTCATTCATGATAAATCTTCCAGAAATCTAGAAATAGAAGCAACTTCCTCAATGTCCTAAAGGGCATATATGAAAATTTCAAACATCCACTGAGGTATAATAATGGAGAACTTATTGATATTTCCATCTTCATGGTATTAAAAATGAGCAACAACAGTGTAACTGATAAGGATAATCTATTCACCTAGAAAACATTGAACACTTTTCTAGAAATGAAGAGGCATAATGTTTTTTTTTTTAACGAACAAATCGGGAGGCAGGGTGATTACAAAAGTTGTGAGGAATTCTCACTGGTTTAAGAAATAACATTGATAAGTGATAGGCTGTATGCTGTTTATAAGGTACGAGCTATGGTGTCCAGCATATGGCATTGTTAGGGTAATTTGTGGCTACTTGGTGGCAAAACTTAGTCTAGAGTCCATACAGCAGGTGGTTTTGAACTTACCTCAAGGTGGGGAGTAAGATGTTATTGCTATCTCACTAAAAAAAAAAAAAAAAAGTTTTTGTAGAGACAGGATCTTGCTATGTTGCCCATGTTGGTCTCAAACTCCTGGTCTCAAGCAAGCTTTCCATCTGTACCTTCCAAAGTGCCGGGATTACAGGCATGAGCCACCATGCTGTAGCCAACTATCTTGTTTTAATGTCTCTCTGGTCCCGATTATTAAAGGGGGCTCTCATTCCTCAAATAAAAAAGCTTCTTTTCTTTCTCATTAGGCTAATGTGGAGGAATCTTCAGACAATCTGCATGAATATTCCTCTATCTCATTAGTTGGTAGGCAGGTCCAGCCCCACAGGTCCAGCTAACAGGTGGAAGCTCTTAGCCAACTATGTAAGCTCTGGGTCATCCAAGGTCAGCATCAATGCCACCATGGGTGGGAAGGAGGCAGTGTGTTTTCAGTTCTCCAACTGGTCTTTCTGTGCTTTGTTCCCTATTGGGAATATTTTCAACCTAATCAGGGGTACATGAATACTCTAGAGTTTACCTTCATCTCCCTTTTCTTTACTTCCCCTCCTGTGAAAGTCCCCAAACCATATCCACAGGGGACTGTAAGCTGTTTCTAAGTTGATGGCTCTCTCAACAATTACTTGTTGTTTCATAAGTTAACCATTTCATAATGACTTACTTAGGGCATCACCTCTGGAGCATTTCCATTTAAATGAGGACCTGGAGTATTCCCGCCAGAACCAGTTGCAAATTGTAGAATGATGGCTTTGGGGCAGGAATTACAGGTTCTAACTGACTATTTTTCAGGGCTCCATACTAAGTACCCTTCTTCCAAATGAGCTCATGTCATTCAGAACTGTTTTCCACCCTCACACACTGAGAAAGACACTGTTCTCCCATCAATAAGTTGGCTTGAGATCACAGTGGTCATCAGAGCAGGATGAGGAGGGAGGAGAAATGCCCGAGGATTGAGTATCAGAATCTCTGGAGAGTCGAGAAATCCCATAGGGAGTTCTGAGAAGCTTCAGGGTCCAACTCTCTCTCTCTCTCTCTCTTTTTGAGATGGAGTTTCGCTCTTGCTGCCCAGTCTGGAGTACAATGGTGTGATCTTGGCTCACTGCAACCTCTGCCTCCCAGGTTCAAGTGATTCTCCTGCCTCAGCCTCCCTAGTAGCTGGGATTACAGGCATGTGCCACATGCCCAGCTAATTTTGTATTTTTGGTAAAGATGGGGTTTCTCCATGTTGGTAAGGTTGGTCTCGAACTCCTGACCTCAGGTGATCCACCCACCTTGGCCTCCCAAAGTGCTGGGATTACAGGTGTGAGCCACCGTGCCTGGCTTCGTTCTTTCCTCACTCCCTAGCTTTGGGAACCAGTATTCCAAGACCCTTAATCTCTCTTCCAAAGAGCTAGACTAACTGACTTTGGGTGTCTTAATTTGACTAAATTACCAGTTAGGATCCTCTCTGATTTTGGCCAAGATTTCTTTGAGGAAGAGATCCCTCTCAGAGGAAGCCATTTCTTAGGTACCATTCCGTTGGCACCCACATTTCTTGAATTTCTACACATAGTTTCAAGAGAACTTCTGGATAGCATAGGCCCTGTGCCCAGAATGTCAGTTAATGACTAAAAAATGAGACAGTCATATTAAAACATTTAATGAACACCCAAGGAGCAGTTGTAATTGAAATTAAAATAAACAGCACCATTTACAGTAGCATTAAAATCCATGAAGTACTCTAGGCCAAATTAAACAAAATAAAGATTTATGCAACACCCAAACAATGAGAAGTACAAGATGTTGCTGAGAGAAACAATTTTGAAATGAAAGAGCAAAGTTGAAGGATTTATACTACCTAATTACAAGACTTACTATAAAGCTATAGGGATTAAGATATCCAGTATTGATGTGTAACTAGACGTGCAGATCAAAAAAACAGATTAGAGAGCCCAGAAATAGACCCACACATATGAAGATAACTGAATTTTTACAAAGATGCCAAGGTAATTGGGGGAAATGATAATCTTTTCATGGTGCTGGTCATATGGGTATATTTGTCATCAATATGACAAAAATACTTGTATCTAGAATATTTAGGAACTTGTGGAATTTAATAATAGCAAACAATCCAATGAAAATGAGCAAAAGATTTCAACAGATACTCCATACAAGATGCTATGTGCATGACCAACTAACATATGAGAAGATGCTCAATATTATCATCAGAAAGAGGCAAATTAAAAGTACAAGAGAAACCGGTACACATTACATCTGAGGACTAAGCTCTGATTTTTTTTTATCTTGCCCAAATTCCTATCTAAAGGGTCTGGGGAGTCAGGCCCCACAAGCCATAAATTCACATCAGATGGGTTTTATTTGACCCTATATATGGTGACTTTCCAATCTGACTCTCGCATATTATGAGACAAGGAAAAAAAATCAAAATATTTAATCCCAAACCATGTTTTTCTGCCATGTCTTGAAATGGGCCTCCAAAGTCATCCTTTGTGGCAGAAAATCTGCATCTGTAAAGAATCTCTATTAACATAGCTAGATCTTTTTCTTCCAGGTCTTCCCAATCCTGAAGATATTAACTAAATGTCTAGCAGCTTTTAAAGATCTGAATAGGAAACACTTGTCATCTATTGGCTCCAAGGGCAGCCACCGTAAGACTTCAGAGGAATCCTGGTCTCCACAATCTTTTATCTTAACCTGAACATTTATTTTCTAGAATCCCAGGTCTTTAGACAAACTCAACCAATTATCAACCAGAAAATGTTTAAATTTACCTGTAGCCTGGAAGCCGCCCCCTGCTTTGAGTTGTCCTGCCTTTCTGAACCAAACAATGTATTTCTTAAATGTATTTAATTGATGTCTCATGCCTCCCTTAAATATATAAAATGAAGCTGTACCCCGACCACCTTGGGCACATGTTCTCAGGACCTCCTGAGGGCTGTGTCAGGGGCCATGGTCACTCATCCCATTTGGCTCAGAATAAATCTCTTTAACTATTTGACAGAGTTTGACTCTTTTCGTTGACACATCCCATTAAAATGTTTAAAATTAAAAGAACATATCAAGTCCAAAGCCAATGTTGGCAAGAATGTAGAGCAATGGAACTCATGTATGTTGGTGGTGGGAAACTCACACTGTGTAAATACTATGGAAAAGTTAAAGATACACTTTAAGAAATACACCCAGCAATCCTACTCCTGATATTTACCAAAGAGAAATGAAAACATAGGTCCACAGAGAGTCATGTAGACAAATGTTCATGGAAGCTTAATTCATAATAGTCCAAAAGTGGAAACAACCTAATTTCATCAGCAGGTGAATAAACAAATTGAGCTATATTCATACAATGAAATGTTAGCTTTGAAAAACAGAATAAACCACTGATGTACAGAATGACATGGGTAGATCTCGAAAACATTATGCTGAGTAAACGAAGCCAAGCCAACAAAAGACTATGTAATGTATGATTGCATTTACATGAAATTCCAGAAAAGACAAGTCTAATCTGCATGGACAGAGAGCAGATCAGGGTTTGCCTGGAGCTGGGAGTGGGAGGAGAATTGGCTGGGAAGGAACACAAGGGAATTTTTTTGGGTGAAGGAAATGTTCTGCATCTTGGCTGTAGAGGTGGCTTACTTGAGTGTATACACTTGCCAGAACTCATCAAATGTACATGTTTTTGAGACAGAGTCTTACACTGTCATGCGTGGCTTACTGAAACCTTGAACTTTTTGGCTCAAGGGAGCCTCCTGTCTCAGCCTCCTGAGTAGCTAAGACTACAAGTGTGCACCACCATGCAGGAATTATTTAAAACAAATATATATATATATATATATTTTTTTTTTTTTTTTGTAGAGACGGGGTCTTGCTATGTTGCCCAAGTTGGTCTCAAATTCCTGGCTGCAAGCAATCCTTCTACCTCGGTCTCCCGAAGTGCTGGGATTACAAGCATACATTTTAAATATGGGCATTTTATTGCATTAAAATTTTACTTTAATAAAGTTGATTAGAAAATTGTGAGTAGAACACATACAAAGAGTAACAACATCTGGGAAATCTCAGTCTGCAAAATAGGCTCTCCTCTGCTGATGCCCTGCAGACTTGGTGGGAGACCTGGCCGGCGGCCACTCTCTCGCCCATCTTGAGACGTCGTTGTTAGTGTGAAGTCATGAGACAAGCTAGGAGTTCATTTCGGCTCTTAGCTGGGAGACTTTCCCTCCTATTCTGAGCCCTGCTTTGATTTCTCAGGCTGTCATCTCTTATTCCCCCACCTTTCCAGAACTCCTAGGGGTTGGAGCAGCTCATTCTTGCCTAGCCCACTTCTTACCTGCAAGCCAAGTCTTCACCAAGATCCCAGAGAGAGAACTGAATGACTTTTACCTTCATTTGTCCTCTTTTTCTCTTCTCCTCACTACTTTTTCTGTCTAGGCCCTCAAATCATGTCCTATTTCTGTTGGGCTCTTCCAGAACCTTCCTGCCCATTCAGTTCTTCGCTTCTACCCTGATTCCACATCCTAATGCCACCGAGGCACAGCGCATGAGAAGTTTCAGGAGCTACCCTTTGATTTCAGAGTGACCTAAGGACTCAGGAAATAGGATGACCCCAAACACACCAGCAGCCAACCAGACACTGGCTGGTGTGTGGAGGCTTTTCAGTAAGCACTTCCTTCAAGGAAAGACAGTTGGCCTTGCCCCAGAAGAATCTATTGAAATGTGATTGCACTGGTGGTTTCTCCTCATTTCTGCAGGACAGAGTTGAAACTCCTCAGTGGTGCCCACCGGGCTGCCACACTCTGGTCTTTGCACATGCCTGGAACCCCTGTGGGCTCTTGTTTCCCCACAAAGGGAACTCTGCTTGTAACACTTTAAGCCTTAGCTGAAAAGTGGCCTCCTGGGTGAAGTCTTTCCTGTGCACCCACATGAGGGTGAGTCAGCTCTGCTCCCCTGGCTCTTGCCCTGGCTGTTACAGCATTTACCGGAGTCCCACAGTGACTCATTTGTCCATCACCCTCCCCTGCAAACCTTCCAGCTTCTGAAGGGCAGAGATAGCATCATAACTATCTTTTATAACTCCCAAGCCTAGTACTACTCTGAATCCCTAGTAAGCACTCAAATATTTCTTACTGCAGTGCTTGGGGCTGTCATAAACACAGAAAACTGAATAAGGCTTCGTGTTTCCATGGCCTGGAGCTTATAGGCCAGAAGGAGAGCTAAGCATTCACATAACTGTAATGCAAGGTAAAGTGGGATGTAGGAGGCACTGGTTTGAAGGTTGGGTAGAACTAGAACTGCAAAGGAGAAAAATTCAAGTTAGAATAATTGGTGCAGAAGTTTGCATTTACCTAACAAAATTGCTAATTATTAGTGAGTGTCTTCTCTGTGCCAAAGACCTGGTGATATTTATATATATATATTTAGGACCAGGTTATTTATATATATATATTTAGGACCAGGTTAAATATTTACCTGCTGTATTCATGCCCTGTGACTGCTGTAAGAAAGGGCCACAAATTATGTCGCTTTAAACGACAGAAATGTGTTCTCTTGTAGTTCTGGAGGCTAGAATCTAAAGTCAAGGTGTCAGGTCAGGCACAGTGGCTCACACCTGCAATCCCAGCACTTTGGGAGGCCAATATGGGAGGATTGCTTGAGGCTGGAAGTTCAAGACCAGCCGGATCAACAGAGACACCCTGTATCTACCAAAAAAATTAAAAATGAGCCAGGTATGATGGTATGCACCTGTAGTCCCAGCTACTCAGAAGGCTGAGATGGGAGGAGAGCCTGAGCCTGAGTTCAAGGCTGCAGTGTGCTGTGATCATGTCATTGCACTCCAGCCTGGGTGATAGAGCAAGCCCCTGTAACAATTAATCAATAAATAAAAATAAAATTAAATCAAGGTGTCAGTTAGCAGGGCCACGGCCCCTCCGCTAGAGAAGAATCCTTCTTCGTCTCTTCCAGCATCTGGTGGGGACCACCCTGCTTGGCGTTCTCTAACTTGTGGCTGGTTCACTCCAGTCTCCTGCCTCTTTCATCACGTGATCTTTGTGTGTGCAAACATCTCGGTGTGTGTCCTTCCCTCTTCTTATGAGAACACTAGTCATTAAGTTCAGGGTGAACCTGAATCTGATAGGATCACATCTTAAATGAGTATGTCTGTCCCCTCTTCTTATAAGAACACCATTCATTAAGTTTAGGGCCAACCCGAATCTGATAGGATCACATCTTAAATGATTATGTCTACCAAGACCTTATTTCCAAATAAGGTAATAGTTCAAGTTTCTGGAAGGACGTGAATTTGGGGGGAACACTAACCCACTCCGCATACATAATCTAATAGACATCACAACTAGATGCAATAATCATCCCCATTTTAAACACAAAGAAATGGAAGGGCAGGATTTGCCCAGTGTAACATGCTAGGAAGTGCCAGAAATTCTGATGTTAGACGGTTTTATAAGGTTACTCATTGTGATCTACCACTCTTAAGAACTTTTACAAATGGCCTGGCATGGTGGCTCACACCTGTAATCCTAGCACTTTGGAGGTCAAGGCAGGCGGAGTGCCTAAGCTCAGGAGTTTGAGACCACCCTGGGCAACATGATGAAATCCTGTCTCTAATAAAAAAAAAAAAATTAGCCAGGTGTGGTGGTGGGCACCTGTAGTCCCAGCTACTTGGGAGCTGAGGCATGAGAATTGCTTGAACCCAGAGGCGGAGGTTGCAGTGAGCCGAGATCAGGCCACTTCACTCTATCCAGCCTGGCAACACAGCATAACTCTGTGTCGAAAAAACAAAGACAACAACCAAAAAACTTTTAAAAAGCTTTTAAAAATTATAAACTATATTATTTAAAATAGTACATGTAAAATAAGTGTACAAATGAAAGAATATTAATCACATGAGCATCCACGTTAGTTTATTAGTTAATTCATGAATTTGTTGTTGTTTAAGCACCCCTTTGTGCCTAGGTCAGCGTTTTTCAGAATGTGGTCCTGAGTGCCCTGAAGTGCTTGTTTAAAACATGGACTTCTGAACCCTTCACAATGTCCATGGAGTCAGCATCTCTGAGAAAAATGCTCAGGGATTTGCATTTTTCATAGTAAGATTGGGGGAGTTTCGTGCAAAGTAAAATTGGAAGATCATAAATTCATATACAGATTTGCAAAAGGAAGGCGGAAAGGGTCACCTGGATTCTCTTCTAGCTCTGTGAATTTAGAGACATTGTCTGGTCTCTCTGTGTCTGGGGAAAGGAATAGTCTTTGAGGTATTTATGAGGGAGAAAGGGAAGCAGAGTGCCAAGCCTCACATGGTGTGGTTTTATCAGTTGCTTTCTGCAGGCTCTGAGGAGGGGAAGGAATACCAGGATGAGGCCCTCAAGAGCTTTAATTAATTAATTAATTAATTAAGGCAGAGTTTCACTCTTGTTCCCTGGGCTGGAGTGCAGTGGCGCCATCTTGGCTCACTGCAACCTCTGCCTTCCAGGTTCAAGTGATTCTCCTGCCTCAGCCTCCCAAGTAGCTGGGATTACAGGCACCTGCCACCACACCAGACTAATATTTTTTGAGACCTAGTCTTGCTCTGTTGCCCAGGCTGGAGTGCAGTGGCATGATCTCAGTTCACTGCAACCTCCGCCTCCCAGGTTCAAGTGATTCTCCTGCCTTAGCATCCTGAGTAGGTGGGATCGCAGGTGGCTGCCACAATGCCTGGCTCATTTTTGTATTTTTGGCAGAGACAGGGTTTCACCATATTGGCCAGGCTGGTCTTGAACTCCTGACCTCAAGTGATCCCTCTGCCTCGACCTCCCAAAGTGCTGGGAATACAGGCGAGAGCTGCCACGCCCAGCTGAGAGCTTTTAAAACTCACCTCTTCAACTCCACCTCAATTCTCATTCTCCCCCATCTACCGTCCATGGGTGGGTGGGTGAGGGCTGGACAGGGGGAAGTAGGCAGGAAGGGTGTTGGACCTGGTTAGGAGCTTTTCCCAGTGACACAGGGTCCCCCTTCCCTGGCTGAAGATTTCTGGTCTCACTATCTTGTTTTCTCTAACTGGTCCATTTCTTGAGTTGGAAAGTCATCTAGGTTAGTTATTACTTATATAAATACTATTATTGGCCAGGCATGGTGCCTCAGATCTCAGCACTTTGGGAGGCCGAGGTGGGTGCATCATTTGAATCCATGAGTTTGAGACTAGCCAGGACAACATGATGAAACCCCACTTCAAATAAAAATACAAAAAATGGGCTGGGCATGATGGCATGCACCTGTAATCCATTACCAGGGAGGCTGAGGCATGAGAATCACTTGAACTCGACAGGCAGAGGTTGCAGTTAGCCGAGATCATGCCAATGCACTCCAGCCTAGGTAACGGGAAGATTCTGTCTCAAAAATAATAAATAGATGAATAAAAATGCTATTATTACTGGGCAATCAATGGGCTCTCTGCCCAATGTGCATAGAGGCCAATACCATAGCACTGGCTTTTGATAATAGAAAGTTGACTGGCAAGGAGACAGGAGGAAGCTCCCAAATCCCTCTCCCCAGCTGGTGGCTGGGTCAAGTTTTATAAACATAGGGTAAGGAGATGCAATCTAATTGGATCTTGCAATGTGTTGATACCAGGAGGCACAATCTGACTGGATCCTGGCAGGCAGTGACACTAGAGCTCTATCTGATTGGACTGTGGATCCTGCCATGTGGTGTGTGCTTTTTAATTCAGTCCCTGCTCCTCTGAACACTTAGGTTCCTCCTGTGGTTGCACACTTGGTTCATCTGGGCATGCTCAGGTTCTGTAACCTTTGACCTGGGGGCCGTGGCAACTGAAAAACAACTCACAATTTTGTTACATAAAAGTCGAACCAGATTGGTCTGGTGTGGTTATGCTGTCTAGTACTTATAACGATTATTTTAAATCCTATAAAAAGGCAAACATTAAACCCTCTCTTAGAAATGTAGTAGTTTCAATGGTCACTAGAGAATATTTTTGAAATGCAAAATTTAATGCAAAGGTGATTATTTCTCCTGCTAGAGTTTGTTTAAGATGGAGTTTTGCTTTTGTCACCCAGGCTGGAGTGCAATGGCCCAGTCTTGGCTCACTGCAACCTCCATCTCTTAGGTTCAAGCAATTCTCCTTCCTAAGCATCTCAAGTAGCTGGGATTACAGGCATGCACCACCACGCCCAGCTAATTTTTGTATATTTAGTAGAGACGGGTTTCCCCATGTTGGCCAGGATGGTCTTGAACTCCTAACCTCAGATGATCCGCCTGCCTTGGCCTCCCAAAGTGCTGGGATTACAGGCATGAGCCATGGTGCCTGGCCTAGAGTTGTTTTGAAGAGAGGTTGAGAACACCCCACTCTCACCCCACAATCACATTTTGCACTGAGCCATGTGCTAAGCCATGCACTGAGCCGTGCACATCCAGACCACACAATCAGGCAATTACCAGCTCACAGAGAGGAAACCATGAGATGTTCTGGGCCACTGCACCACGCTCTGCTGCCTCTCAGACACATTCAGCTGTAAACTTGCTTTTCCTCTGAACCATTGAGAACAGGCCTCCAGGAAGCACAGGGCACAATTTGGGGACTAGTGGGGCTTCTTTTCTGAGTGTTGGAGTTTTTCAACCCTTTGAAAGGGGAGGTTCAGGGAGACCCAGCAACCCCAACCTCCACCACCAATTATTTATGGTGCTTGAAGCTGAGCCAGGGCCAGGGCAGAATGAAACTCCTGATCAGATTCACTTGACACGTGAGAAATTCTGCGGAAACAGGCAATCATAAATGCATAATAAACTCTGCAATAAATGAAAAAGACTTGAGGACTTTTGAGGACAGTAGGAAAGCAGGCCCTATTCAGTTCCTTTCTCTTCTGTGCAACGATTTGTCTTCAGCCTTGGGAACCATTTGTGGTTTGTTTGTTCTCTAGAAAAGGGATGCGTGGAAATTCTGAATATGACCCAGGAATTTTCAGTGTTCCTCTTTCTCAAAGATTGAAGTCAGTTTAAAAAAATTATAAATGGAGTACATGCCCAAGTAAACACTTCAAATAGAAGGATGCAAGAGATAAAAAATAAATGTTTTCTTTTATAGCTCCCATGACCTAAATAATCACTGTTATTATATTTTCTTGCATGTCCTTCCAGAGTTTTCCACGTACACAAATGTTGAAAATACATATTTCAACACAGTCTTATGTATGTATTCACTATTATATGTTCCTTTAAATAATCATTTAGTATTTAGCAACATATCCTGGCATATTTTGTTTCAACACATATAGATTAGCTTTATTCTTTTTTTTTTTTATTATTATTTTTTGAGATGGAGTCTCACTCTGTCATGCAGGCTGGAGTGCAGTGGTGTGATCTCGGCTCACTGCAACCTCTGCCTCCTGAGTTCAAGCGGTTCTCCTGCCTCAGCCTCCCAAATAGCTGGGAATACAGGCACCCACCACCGCCACCGGCTAATTTTTGTATTTTTAGTAGAGACAGGTTTCACCATGTTGGACAGGCTGGTCTCGAACTCCTGACCTCAAGTGATCCAACCCCCTAGGCCTCCCACAGTGCTGGGATTACAGGCGTGAGCCACCACGCCTCGTCCTTTTTTGTTTCAATATGCATTTCTTCCATAAGTGTTCCCATCTCAGTCTTTTAGCAAAAATAATGCAAATCACATTGTGCAAAGATACCCACAACTGCAAAAAGAGGACTGGAATTCAGCAATATTTTGTGGATTGAAGTGTCCTTCAACCTCACCATTTCCACCATTCAGGTAGTTTCATGAACCAAGTGGCTTTGGAGAAAATCCAACAGGGTAGAGTAGAAGATTGCTTATTTATAAACGAGTGTGCTGGTGAAAAAGCATTGACGTTGGCATCCAGACACACTCAGACTCTCGCTGCTCTTGCTGGCTCTGTCCACAGGACACTGATTGCATAGATGTGGTGACAGCAGGGACACTCTGCCATCCCCACGCTCACCTGCCTGGCATTGGAGCCTGAGCAAAGCCAGGCTCATCTGATGAGCACCCTCCTAAAGCAGCCCGTTGTTTTCACTTTTTGGGGGCTGGCAGGGCTACCAGCTATTTAGAGGTTTATAAATAAGGCATGGCTTAAGAGTCGGCTCATTCTCTTTATCTCAGTGTACCTTCCTCTTAAATGATCCTATTGGGTGTCACAGCAGGTATAGAATTAGCAGCAGATCTAGGGCGCAGGAAGAACAGGGAAGAGCAGTGGATCTGCCAATCTGTGCACAGATTTCCAGCTGCTCACCACATGCCTTGGTCATCTTTAGGGGCCTAATTTGCTTCCTTTCATGTGACAGAGGTTCCCAGGCAAATGACTTGCTCAACCCCATGCCTCCAGCTCTACCTGGAGTGTAAAGGTGGCCATTGGGGATCTCAGAGAGGATCAGATCAGGCCACCAGACAACAGGCAGGCCGGGAGTCTTGCACCTGTGCTGGCGCTGGCCCCAGAGCAGCTCAGTGGCAGCCTCTTCCTTCACAGGTGTTTTTCCTTGAGCCACATAGAAAAGGTACCGTGTAACATAGTGGTTAATGCTCAGGCTTGTAATCTGACGTGCTGGGGTTCAAATCTTAGCTGATCCCATTAATTGCTGTGTGTCCTAGAGAAAGCTACATAACCTCTCTGCTCCTCAGTTTTAGAGATGATCATCATACCTAACTCACAAGGTGTGAGCTTCATGTGGGACCATAATGTGCCAGACTAGTGCTTGGCCTATAGCACGTGCTCAATCAATATTGGCTGGTGTTATTGCAACCAGCTATACTAGTGTGGAAAATCTATATTTCATTTCCACATCTAAGTGACAGTGAATTAGTAACTCCAGGATTCATCCAAAATCAGCCCTTTTTGTCACCATGCTTGACCTACTTAATCTAATTTACTGTCTTACTCGATTTTCATGGGAAGACTCACTCTTTCAGCATCAGGACTCTGAAGCAAGGTGCCCAGCTTAGTTTCACAGGGTTGTGGAGCTATACACACGACGTGTGGCTGCAGTTGCTTCTCCATTGCCTACCAAAAGTGGCTGTGGACTCAGGACAACCACATCCATGAAGGAGCTTGGACTTGATGGTGTCAGATGTGGGACCTCAGTATGGGGAAAATGCTCTGCTCACTGGGCAGGATCAGACTGAAAAAGACGAAGAACCAGAGAGGCACTTCACCAGGATCCCATCTTCCCCTTTGCTTCCAAGTCCCACATGTTAATTTGTGTTAGTGGAATGTGTGAGAGGAGGCAAAGATCAATAATGTTTTCCAGTGATTCCTAAAGTGGTCCTCACTTGCAATACAGTGTATTCAGTTAATCCACTCGCAGAGACAGGGAATGACAAAGAGAGAACTATAACGTGTGCTGTTTAGATAACAAATCATACATTCAAAAGAGTTGTGCAATTTGGGAATGCAACTGTGGGAGACTGTTTCACAGAGAGAACAGATTCAATGCCATTGAAGGTTAAGCAGAGCCTATGCCTCAGACCTCATTTACAGTTTACAGGAAATATAGAGAATAGAGAAGTTAAATTACACCAAGATATATCACCAGCTACTTCCTGGAGATGAAGCATTCTGTAAGAAAACCACCCTAGATTCTTCAAAGAGTCAATGTTTATAGGAGAAAATGGGAGGCTGTCCTAGATGAAAAGAGACTAAGAAGACACAAAACCCAAAAGCAAGCGCTAGCTTCCATCAGATCCTTGCTCAAGAAAGGAAAAGAGACACAGCCATAAAAGACATTTGGGGATTACTGGAGATATTGAAGCATGGACTGATTCTTAGGTAGCATAGTGTAATTATTGCTAATTCTTCTGGGCATGATAATGCCATTGCAGTTATCAAGAGAATGTTCTTTTTCTTAAGGGATGTTTCTGAAGTAACCAGAAGTAAAATATTATGATGCATGCAGCTAATTTTCCAATAATGTGAGAGAGAGAGAGAGAGAGAGAGAGAACAAGACCGAGAGAGAAAACAAATGTGGCGAATCTGTTAGCAATTGTTGAATCTAGGTGGAGGTTTATTATAGGTGCAGGTGATTGCTCTAGGTTGAATCTAGGTAGAGGGTATATGAGTATTAACTGTAGCATGCTTTTCAACTTTTAAGTTTGAAAATTTGCAGAATAAGAAGTAGGGAGAAAGAGTAGATGAATCTGGGAGCTCATGTGTCTTTGGTTCCTTTTGGAAGTCTCTTGCTATCCTGTCCCTCCTTGATTTGAGGACTGTCCCACTGTGGGCTGCCTATCCCCTGAGCCTGGACCAAGGGGACACCTTCCTGAGTCCCCAGTGTCCCCAGGCCCAGGTACTCTAAAGTCCACCATCCTGCAGAAGTCCAAGAGTCCGGCCAGGATTACTCCCCTTATTCATTCTTCCTTCCATCCTCGCTGGCGGCTGTGAAAATTGTCTGAATCAAAATGGAGTCATGTGTGCTAAAAACCCTGACAGAGCCTGGGAAGGCCATAAAAGGAGGTTCCTCATGCATGAATACCTGATAACAAGAACTCTCAGAAAAGATAGCAAAAACTACAACTTTGCACAAAGGCCAGCCTCACACAAAAAAATACTTCTGTGAGGACATCTGGGCCAGCAACTGCCTGTCCAACCTCAGATTGGTGCCACCCTTGCTATGGACCCTGGCAGCCAAGGATAATTATCTCAAAACAACATGTAATCCTTATTTTTCCTTTAAAAACCTTTGTCTTCGCTTATAATCCCAGCACTTTGGGAGGCTGAGGAAAGTGGATCATGAGGTCAGGAGTTCGAGACCAGCCTGGCCAGCATGATGAAACCTCCTCTCTACTAAAAATACAAAAAATAGGGCATGGTGGTGTGTGCCTGTAATCCCAGCTACTCAGGAGGCTGAGTCAGGAGAATCACTTGAACCCAGGAGGCGGAGGTTGCAGTGAGCTGAGACCATGCCACTACACTCTAGCCTGGGTGACAGAGTGAGACTCTGTCTCAAAAACAACAACAACAATGACAAAACTTTGTCTTCTCTTACTTCCCTGAATACACACATAGTTTACGGTGGCATATATATCCCTGTTGCAATGCCCATTCCAAAATAAATACCAGTTTCTTTTAGAGAGCCTCTCTCTGTCTATCATTTAGGTTGACAGCACAAAATATAACACTAGCTTCTATTATTCTTTCTCCACTGCCATGTAGTGAAATTGACTGTGCAAGAATTAAATGTCAAATTTTATTTACTTCCAATGTAAAACCTTTTTGTGATTGCTCAGTTGTCACATGTCTTGCTCATGTTATGGTCATCATCATTCAGAGTTCAAGTTCATCTCCAACGTATAAGAGGTAGATTGAATACTGCATTGCTCTTGTATCTTACACTAAGACTCCACAAACTAGTATCATCTAATTGTAGGAGAGAATTCTCTAACAGCATGTCTTTTAGGCACAGCAGCAACATTCCTACAACCTTCTGGGTGAGATCTTTTAAAAGAATAATTCAGTTTTCAAACTCTTCCTTGATGAGAGACAGCAAACCATTCTGAGCGACAGGAATTCACATTGTGCCTCTCACCAAGAGATAAATTTTGAACTAGCTGTAGGAAGCTTGCTTGTCACAAAGCTAACAACCTTCAGTGGGTATAGGCAGCCCAGCATGTTCACCACAGTGGAAACCAATGCCTGAGACACCGTTTGAAGAAGAAAGCCAGAAGAGCAACTGTCAGACTTTAATGTGTCATAAAATGTTCACTTAAAAAAGGAAGACAACCCAGGCACAGTGGCTCACATGTATAATCTCAGCACTTTGGGAGGCCGAGGTGGGCAAATCACTTGAGGTCAAGAGTTCGACACCAGCCTGGACAACATGGCAAAACCCTATCTCTACTAAAAATGAAAAAAAAAATTAGCTGGGCATGATAACGTGTGCCTGTAATCCCCGATACTCAGGAAGCTAAGGCAGGAGAATTGCTTGAACCTGGGAAGCAGAGGTGGCAGTGAGCCAAGATCACGCCACTCCACTCCAGCCTGCATGACAAAGTGAGACTCCATCTCATTAAAAAAATAAAAAAGGAAGACAAAGTAGGATTGGTAACTTTTGATTTTTTTTTCTTTTGAAACACAGTCTTGCTCTCTCACCCTGGCTGCAGTGCAGTGACACAATCATAGCTCACTGCAGCCTCAAACTCCTGGGCTGAAGTGATCCTTCAGCCTCAGCTTCCCAAGTAGCTAAGACTACAAACACATGCCACCATACCTGGCTAATTTTTTAAGAAAAAATTTTACAGAGATGGGATCTCACTATGTTTGCCCAGGCTGGTTTTGAACTCCTGGCTTCAAGCAATCCTCCCACTTCAGCCTCCCAAAGTGTTGGGGTTATAGGTGTGAGGCACCTTACCTGGAATAACTTAATTTTTATTAAAGAAAGGAATAAAACCTATCACCTGCTAGTCTCATCATTTTATGAAATAGGGTACAATTTCATACCCATCCTACATAAAGTAGTAAGGGTATACCTGGAACTCCTGGGCCATGGGACAGAGAGGGTCTGGAGCTGTAGAATGATCACATGGGTCAGGCAGATGCAAATGTTAGCCTCCCAGTGAGAACTTCATCGGCAGAGCAGAGCAGAGCAGAGTAGAGAAAAACAGCATCTAAAGGATGCAGGAGGAGATGACTAGCTATTATCAAGGCAATGATACCAACGTTTCTGACATCTTAGGTTTCTAAGACTTAATAATAAAGTGTAAAAGATTTACTCTGCGTTAGAAAAAAATAATGGCGTCCATTTCATGATGCCAATAACACGCCGGTGTGGAGGGAGGTGTGAGTCATTTTATGTTTTTGAAATTGCTGTTAGGTAACTCACTTTATTGAAACCTCGCCACATGAGGTTGTCGCGATACATTGGATCATCCTCTTTCTCACTTTCCATCTGAAACTGAAGCTATTGCAGGACTCCTGCTGACTTAGCAAAAATTCAAACCATGGGCAATAGAGTCCACTAGGAAATCAGTCCCAATTCAAACCGCCCAGGCAACACTTGAGCAAGGGAAGCCAGATTCAAAAATCGGAATCACTACAAACCTTCACAAAGTGCCTAAACGGCCTTCCAACCATAACTCAAGCCAAGTAAACATGGGTTCCAGAGGGAACATTCCAGAAGCAAAAAGTGCACCTGCTGCAAGACGATACGTGCCGGAAACAGAGTGGATCGTCCTCAGAGCCTGTCTGAAACCTCTAGGACAGCAGTTCCCGACCTTTTTGGCACCATGGCCTGGGGTGGGGGGCTGGTTTTGGGATGAAACGGTTCCCCCTCAGATCATCAGGA
The DNA here is from genome assembly GCF_030222135.1 of Aotus nancymaae. Taxonomy (NCBI): domain Eukaryota; kingdom Metazoa; phylum Chordata; class Mammalia; order Primates; family Aotidae; genus Aotus; species Aotus nancymaae. The sequence goes on along the minus strand of NW_026988492.1, from coordinate 5,848,538 downwards.
GCACCCAGCTTAGACCCCTCGCGTGCGCAGTTCACAATAGGGTTTGTGCTCCTCTGAGAATCTCACGCCGCCAAGGATCTGACAGGAGGCCTAGCTCAGGAGGTAACGCTCACCCGCCCACGGCTCGCCTCCTGCTGTGCAGCTCGGTTCCCAACAGGCCGTGGACCGTTACTGGTACTGGAGGTTGGAGACCCCTGCTCTAGAAAGCAGAGGCAGGGTTAACAAAGTGTTGACAATGTTTCAGAGGTGCAAACGGAAATGTTTCGGGGGCGGGAGGGAAGGGAAGTGAGACAGGAAACGTACCGGACAAAGAGATGTGGCGCACGGTGGATCTGGCTTCACAACACGCCCAGGACACAGAGGTGGCTCGGGAACTAGTCCGTGGGGCACAGGGAACTCCAGGAGAAGGGTTCCGCAGAGGAGCCACATCTCCAAGGGGTCCGTAGAAGAGAGGCACGGGGCGGGGCCTGGCTCCCTCCTATCCCCTCCCCCCTGTTGGAGGACTTCACCCACCCGGGAGCTTACTTCCCTACCTTACCAATGTGTTGGTGGCTACTCAAGAAGTCAGATGCCAGGCCCTGTGTTGTGGTGTTTTATCTAAGTCTGAAAGTAAGTAGAGGTGCTTGAGAGAAAGAGAGAGAGAAAAGTGAGCAAATCTTAAGAGCTTTGTGTCCCAAAAAAGTCACTATCATTTCCTAGTTATTACTAAACCACTCTCTGAGGTGCAAGCTTTTGCCCTATTGGTTTGTGCCATGCCAGTTAAGACATCAGATAGTAAAGAATGGTAAAGAATTCGGTGGCGGCCGGGTGCGGTGGCTCACGCCTATAATCCCAGCACTTTGGGAGGCCGAGGTGGGCGGATCATGAGGTCAAGAGATCAAGACCATCTTGGCCAGCAGGTGAAACCCCCATCTCTACTAAAAATACAAAAATTAGCTGGGTGTGGTGGTGCATGCCTGTAGTCCCAGCTACTTGGGAGGCTGAGGGAGGAGAATTGCTTAAAGCCGGGAGACAGAGGTTGCGGTGAGCTGAGAGCTCACCAGTGCACTCCAGCTTGGTGACAGAGTGAGACTCTGTTTAAAAAAAAAAATTTGGTTGGATCTTGAAGCAGTGGAGAGCCAATGGGTTTATTCAAAAGGATTGTACAAAATTTTAAAGGAATTGGTTGGAAACAGTGGCAGTGATTGACTCAAGAAGTGAGAGGTGCGGCTGAAAGTGCAAGTGAGAGAAGGGCCCGAGAGAAAGCTGCCTCCCTCTGAAATACTGGACAGCATTGGTGAAGAACTGGGTAAGGGCAGAGAGAGTAGAAAGCCACAAGGCAGAGCTCAGCATGGCTCTCTGGTCTCTTACATGGGGCTGCGTGCCTGGTGTTGGAAAATATAAGAAGGGGAGCAAGTTGGAGATGGAAAAAACTAAGTTTGGGTCTCACAGAACATTCCAATGGAGATGACCAGTACTGGTTGGACAGAAAGGTCTGCTGCTCAGGAGAGAGGTAAAAGCCAAGGACACGTCACTGGGAGCCATCAATGAAGATGAAGGCAGGAGGGTGGATGAGGCCACTCTGGCTGAGCATAGATAGAAAGAAAGAGGTCAGTAGACAGACCTCTTGGGAACAGGAAGTGAGGCTGTCAGCTATGAGCATGTTGCATTCTGCTGAATGATAAAAACACGTTTAACATGCTATGATTCTTTAGAGAAGGTCTGTCTTTTGGCATTAAGTGTTAATATTTATAATGATTCTGTTCTGTTTGTCTCCTAAAAAGCATATGCAGGCCAGGTGTGGTGGTTCACACCTGTAATCCCAGCACTTTGAGAGGCCGAGGTGGGTGGATCACCTGAAGTTAGGAGTTCGACACCAGCCTGATCAAAGTGGTTAAACGCTGTCACCCCATCTCTACTAAAAATACAAAAAAATTAGCTGGGTGTGGTGGCAGGCACCTGTAAGCCCAGCTACTTGGGAGGCTGAGGCAGGAGAATCGCTTTGACCCAGGAGGCGGAGGTTGCAGTGAGCTGAGATTGCACCACTACACTCCAGCCTGGGTGACAAGAGCGAAACTCAGTCTCAAAAAAAAAAAAAAAAAAAAGCGTATGCAAAATGCAAAATAAACTAATATGACTAACTGTGGACAATATAGACTCCACAGTGAAAAATGTATTATTCAAACAAGGAGAGACATTAGACTCTATAATCCAAATTCAACGCAGGAAACACAACGAGTGGGCACTAAATTGGACCTAGAAAACAAAGAGGGTTTCCTGTGAGTGGAAGAGAGTAACAAAAATAACTTCTCAGTGTTTGAAAAATACCCTTTCTCCTGGATGACAGCCAGGGTATGGTCCCAGGGGTGTTCGGTTCTTTCCTGAGCAACGTAGGAAAAAAGGATGCTTTCCTCTTCCTGCAAATCTACTCGGGTCCCTTTGTGGTTCTACGATCATGTGTCACTTGTTAACAAGCTCTTGTTAAGCGTTTCATCTGGAGGAAGCAAATGAGTTAGTCCCCTTGCTGTCTGACTTAGGGACTCGTGATTCCATCGCAGAATTTGTCCAAGGGAAGGATTTCACAGAGGAGAAGGAAGGGCGTGTGTCCGTCATCTACTCCCTCCCCTCTCTTTGCTGTGGCACAGACTTGCAATTCATTTTTCATGCCACCTACTCATCTTTTAATGCTGAGTTCAGGGTCACTCTGTGACCATGACACCATGACACAACCCTCTCTCTATCCACCATTTAAATATCCAGAGGCAAGGTGCAGCGTCTCCTCTGAGGTCCTAGTTTGTTTGTTTGTTTCTTTCTTTTCTCTCTCCCTTCCTTCCTTCCTTCCTCTCTCTCCCTCTCTTTCTTTTCTTTTTTTCTCCCTTCCCTTCCTCCTTCTCTGCCTCCCTCCCTCCCTCCCTCTCTCTTTCTCTCTCTGCCTCTTTCTCTCTTTCTTTCTTACAGGGTCTCACTCTGTCACCCAGGCTGGGGTGCAGTAGAGCCACCTCTGCCTGTAACATCTGCTGAGTTCAAGCAATTCTCCTGCCTTTGCCTCTTGAGTAGCCTAGATTACAGGTACATGCCACCATGCCCAGCTAATTTTTGTATTTTTAGTGGAGATGGAATTTCACCACATTGACCTCAAGTGATATGTCTGCCTCAGCTTCCCAAAGTGCTGGGATTGCAGGTGTGAGCCACTGCACCTGGCTGAGAGTCTATTCATTTTCTCTACATGTGTTATCCCTGGAACTTAATTCATTTCATAACTCTTTGTTTATCTGCATTTCTCTATTGCAGACACAAGTGAGTTCCTTGGGATGGCAATCAGTGTTTGTCATCTTTGCAGGACCAGCACCTGACACACAGTTCTCCCAGAGCTCAGAACCAGGGACAGTGGCTCACATCTGTCATCCCAGTACTTTGGGAGGCCTAGGCAGGAGGATGGCTTAAACCCAGGAGTTTGAAACCAGCCTGAGCAACATGGCGAGACTCTGTACAAAAACTAAAAAATGAGCTGGCCATGGTGGCATGTGCCTATAGTCGCAGCTACTCAGGAGGCTGAGGCAGGCGCATCACTCGAGCCCAGTAGTTCGAGGCTGCAGTGAGCTATTGTTAACAGTGGAGGGTGTCCAGGTTCTTGGTGTCTTGAACAAAGAATTGGACAAAACACACAAGCAAAGCAAGGACAGAATGAAGGGTTTTCTTGAAAATGAAGTACACTCTACAGAATGTAAATGGCTCAGAGGCCCCTTTACAGAATTTTTGGGAGTTTAAATACCTGCTAGAGGACTCCATTGTTTACTTTGGGTATGCCCTACATAAAAGGAGAGGACGAAGTAAAGTTACAACGTCGTTTACGGCATACGCACTATGGAGAGGATATTTCCTGTTATAGCTGAAGTTTGAATCGGCCTTATGTTCCCTGCCTCCCGATCCCATTTTCCTGCCTCACTATGATTGCAGCACTCCACTCCATGCTGGGCAACAGGGTGAGACACTATCTTTAAAAACAAAAATGAAAACAGTGATGCTGACCCACTGCAGCCCCGGGGACTCCGCCCTGACCCGGGGCCCGACTCAGCTCTTTGTGTCCTGGTCCCTTTGCCATCCACCTGCACTGCCTCTCTTGAATCTGATGGTCTGAGGACAAAAGCAAGGAGAATCACTGAGGAAAGTGGGACACATTCCTCAGACAGAGGAGGCAATAGAACCCAGAGGAAGTGGCAGTCATGAACCCATCGCAAAGAACCATCACCCTGAAAAAGAGGGAGAAGCAGTTCAAACCTGTCTGGGCATTCACTCAACTCTGCTTCTGCTCCACAAAAGGCCCTGGATCTTCCCTCTATTTGGAGAGCTGGGGATTAGGGCAAAGAGGATGGGTTTCTCCCTGTGTTTGCCGGTCGGATGCACTACAGTGATTACAGACAAATTCAGCCCGTGAGAGAGGGGCACCCTTGCAGTGATTTAGTGAGAGAACCGGTGTGTGGCAGTCTTTTCTACAGCAAGACACTGTTTTTCTGTAGGGTATTTATATTTATAAAGGGTATTTCTATCCATTATCTTATTGATCCCATTGGGATATAAAATGGTTATTAATTTTTTAAAAATTTAATTATGGAAAATTTCAAACAGACACAAAAATAGAGAGTATACTAGACTAGACACCCAAAACCTAGTATGCTCCTTCAATGGTTATCAATATTTTGCCAAGCCTGTTTCATTTATCCTGTCTCTTCCCCCTTTTTATTTTTTGCTAGGATATTCTGAAGCAAGTCCTAGGTAACATGGTTTCCACATGCTATTATCGTCTCCAGTGACATCATCATTCATTTCATCACATCATTTAATAAATAGTCGATTGTAGAAAAGGTATCATTACCCCATTTTTGTTAACCCAGAAGAAAACAGGAGTCAAAGACAAATGTGATTTGCTCAAGTTCACATGGCTTAAGGAAGCACACTGCCCTAGAGCTGGGCTTCTCTGACCACAAAGCCCAAGGTACTTTCCACTGTCACCACGATGCTGGAGAAGCAGAAGAAATGGAGAGTAACGTCAGTGACCACAGAGGCAAGATCCAGGGGGGGTGCTTCTCAGCAGGTAACTGAGCTGCAACCCTTTGTTCTTTGTGAGACTCATTTGATCTTTTCCCAGAGCCCCCCAAACAGCCTATTGGAGGCAGAGCATACACCCGGTCTGCCCAGCCTCACTGAAGCCACCCCATCCTGCACGCTAGGGCAACCTGAATCAGCCAGGGTGACAAGGCTAGTCAGTTAGGAAATGAATCCATGGCCTCAGGGACTCTCATCTGTTCAATAATAGTGTGAAGTCCACTTCCTATGTCCCCTTCTTTCCAGAAAAAAAGAGGAACTGTCTAGAAGAGGCAGAGTAAGATCCATGTGCTACTAAAGGTCCCCTGGAGAGAAAGGAGACGAGGTCACCAACCCAAAGCCCTCTCAGGTCATGTTTCAGTTGATTATCAGTTCCCATCTCCTGGCCAGAGTCCCCAGGCTGTTTTTTGAATAAGACAGATGTTGGGGGCCGGGTGTGGTGGCTCAGCTGAGGCAGGTGAATCACTCGAGGTCAGAGGTTCAAGACCAGCCCGATCAACATGGTGAAACCCTGTCTCTATCAAAAATACAAAAATTAGCCGGGTGTGGCAGTGGGTGCCTATACTCCCACACTCAGGAGGCTGAGGCAGGAGAATTACTTGCATCCAGGAGGCAGAGGTTGCAGTGAGTAGAGATCATGCCACTGCACTCCAGCCTGGACCTTGCCTCAAAAAAAAAACAAAAACAGATGTTGGGAGGCTTCTCTCAGACAGCTGATGTTCATTAAAATCACAGAAAAAGTGATGGCCATACATCACAAAGCACAAGAGATGCAGAAAGCGTCCAGGAGAAGGACACAAAAAAGAAGGCACAGGACGGGGCAGAGAATAGGGCAGAGCAGCCAGGGATTGTGGGACTCCTCAGCAATGAGAGTGTTTATTTTTGTTATCCTGAGTCACTGGCTTCACAGGCTTGCCAGCTGCAAGGTTGTGTCACTCCTGATGTTGACATGTGGCCTGGAGGCAGGAAACTTCAGAATAGAGGAAAGGTGGCTTTTAAATAACAACCACCACCAATGGAGATATGCTAACCTGATCATGGGATCAAGACTCATTCATTGACAGGTTCTTTTTTTTTTGAGACGGAGTCTCGCTCTCTCGCCAGGCTTGAGTGCAGTGGCATGCTCTCAGCTTACTGCAACCTCCACCTCCTGGGTTCAAGAAATTCTCATTCTCCTGCCTCAGCCTCCCAAGTAGATGGGATTACAGGTGCGCACCACCACACCCAGCTAGTTATTGTGTTTTTAGTAGAGATGGGGTTTCACCATGTTGGCCAGGATGGTCTCGATCTCCTGACCTCATGATCTGCCTGCATCGGCCTCCTAAAGTGCTGGGATGACAGCGTGAGCCACCACGCCCGGAGGCAGGTTTTTGAGGCAAAGGATATTTGTTTCAGAGTCCTAGATGGCCAAACTTAGATGGATAGCTCAAGTGTGGTAGTGTGGGATTGAGTAGTGTAGTTTTCATTTTTTGTTAGGAAAAAGTCTATTACATATTTGCCATTTAAAAAGGCTTAATGTCAGTGCTATTACTTTATAACACACATATATACTTACATATATTCTTTGGTATGTGTCAAATATTATATCAAAAATATTATGTGCTGGTAGGAAGTTAAAGTAGCCATGCCTTTCCCTATTCTTCCAAGTCCTGCTAAAAATCCTGGACACTACATGTAAACAAAATATAAGAAACACCGAAAAGGTGGTAGAAGGTAGTCAGGTTAGGGATTTCAGGACCCAAGGAATTACACAGTGATGAGTTCTCTGGGTTTTCTGTTGACCTCATAAGTCCCAGACTTGGAGCTGAAGAACCTGCCAACCTGAAAATGCCAAAGGGCACAGATAAAAATAAGAAAATTTAAAAAAATAGGTGGGTGCAATGGCTTATGCCTGTAATCCCAGCACTTTAGGAGACTGAGGTGGGAGGATTGCTTGAGGCCAGGAGTTCAAGACTAGCCTGGGTAACATAGCAAGATTCCCATCTCGATTTAAAAGAATAAAAAGGAATAAATATTAAATAAGAAACCAACAAAAGTTTACTCTCACTAGCCAAAGGACCAAGAAAGAGGCAGAAGCCCTTTAGACAATAACTACTTTTTGCTCCTGTCAAACACTTCAGAAAAGACTGTTCCTACTGCCATTCATGCCCATGCTAGCAAAGTTCAAATGGGGGACCTGAATTTCCACCCCATCCCCACCTGACAGCAATGAGGTGCCCCTTCCACAACCCACTGAGAAGACATCAGAGGAGCCCTAATGGAAAATCAGGACTGTCTCTTCTGCCCAGATATCACAAAGTCACCACCCTGTGGTATCAGTGGAGGTCAGTCACATGGAGAGGAGTAATGAGGGGCTCTTACACCTTCCAGCCAGGGAGGAATCAGTGGAGGGCCAGTGAGAATCCAGGACTCTCCCACCCACCAGGTAATAATGAGGACTTCCCCCTCCTTGGGTGTCAATGGAAGTTGAGTGGGAAGTCTGGACTTCTTCTCCCACCTGTCAATAATGAGATGGCATCCTCTCCTTTTTCTGCCACAGGATGTTAGAGGAAGTCATCTAACATAGAGCATTAAGATTCAGAGACTTATCACATGGTACCCCTAAAAATCCAAGTTTCAACAGAAAATCACTTGTTTTATCAAGAACCAGGAAGATAGCAAGCTGAATGAAAAAAAAAAAAAAGAAAAGAAAAAAAGACAATCAACAATCTATAGATGCAACACCAAGAAAATGTTAGAATGGTCTGACAAAGACTATAAACAGCCATCATAAAAGTGTTTCAATGCTAGTTACAAACACACGTGAAGCAAGTGAACAAATAGAAAGTCTAGCAAAGAAATACAAAATCTCAGCAAAGAAATAGAAGATATAAAAAAAAAAAAGAAAAATGCTGCATGAAAAAATACATAATCAAAAATTTTTTTAAAATTCAATGGATGAGTTCAATGGCAGAATGGAGGAGAAAGAGAAAAGGATTGGTGAATTTGTAGACAGAGCAATAGAAGCTATACAATCTGAGCAAAAGAGAAAAAAAATTCACTGAAAAATGTGAACAGAGCCACAGAGACCTGTGGGACTGCAACAAAATATCTAGCATTTGCATCACATCAGGAGGGAAGGGCTGAAAATGTGCTTGAAGAAATAATGAATGAAAATGTCCCATGTTTGGCAAGAGACATAAAGTGACAGATTTAAGATGCTGAATGAGCTCCAAATGGGAAACATCCAAAGGAATGAACAAGTCACATCGTAATTAAACTTCTGAAAATTGAAGGCAATGGAAAACCCTTGAAAGCAAAGAGAAAGAAATAACAGCTTACCTGTAGGGAAGACCGCTGAATGATAGGAGATTTCTCATAAGAAACCATCAAAGCCAGAAGAAAATGGCACATTTTTCAAATGCTGAAAGAAAATAATGGTCAAGTCAGAATCCTACATCCAACAAAAATATTCAGGAATGAAGGGGAAATCAAGACAAATCAGATGAAGGAAAATCAAGAGAATCTGTTACAAGCAGAGGAACCTGAAAAGAATGGCTGGAGCAAATGCTGTAAACAGAAAGTCATTAATAAAAGAAAGAATATTAGCACAGGGAAAGGAACAAAGAACATGGTAAGCAAAAATATGAGTAATTATATCGATTTTTCTTCTCCTGAGTTTTCTAAATTATGTTTGATGGTTGAAGCAAAAATTATAATTGGTTTATTTGGTAGATAGAGAAAATATTTAAGACAATTATACGTTCCAGGTGCAGTGGCTCATGCCTATAATCCTAGCGCTTTGGAAAGCAAAGGCAGGACGATCTCTTGAGGCCAGAGTTCAAGACCAACCTGGGCAACATAGGAAGACTCCAGTCTCTAGAAAAAAAAGTTAGGGGTGGTGGTGCATACCTATAGTCCTAGCTCCTTAGGAGGCTGAAGTGAGCAATCACTTGAGCCCAGGAGTTTGAGGCTACAATGAGTTATGATTGTGCTACTGCATTCTAGCTTGAGTGACAGAGCAAGACTGTCTCTAGAGAAAAACAAAACAAAATTAGACAATTGCAAATAGAGGAGGTAAAAAGGGCGTAAAGGGAAGTTAGGATTCTACATTTCATTCAAACAGGTAACATGATGACACCAGTAGACTGGCAATTCATTTTATATAGATATAAATGTGTATAGAACATAATATCTAGAGCAACCACTAAAAATTATTGAAAGAGATATACCCGAAACACCATACATCAGTCAAAATCAAAATGCAATTCTAAAAAGTGTTGATGGAACTCATAAGAAGAAAGAAACAAAAAAATAAATAAAGGAAAAACAGAGAACAAAGAAAAAACAAAAAATAAACTGGTAGACTTTAATATGTCAATAATTATATTAAATGCTCATGGTCTAAATACAGCAATTAAAAGACAGAAATTGGCAGAGCGAATCAAAAAGCATGAACTAACTATATGCTGTCTATAAGAAACTTACTTCAATCATAAAGAGGTAGGCAGGTTTTAAAAGGTATAAAAAGATATGTCATGCAAATATTATTCAAGACAAAGCAGGAGCGACTATATTAACTTCAGGTAAAAAAAGACTTCACAGCAAATAAAATGATAAGAAAAGGGTCAATCCACAAAGAAGACATAGCAATCCTTCATGTATCCACACAAAACAGTAGTGCTATAAAATATGTGATATAATGGATAGATGTGAAATGAAGGTAGATAAATCCACAATTACAGTTGGAGTCTTCAACATGCCTTCCTTAACAAGCTCTTTACATAAGAGCCTAGATTAGTGATTTGAGACATTTCCTCTTTTTAAGATAAAATTTAGATAAAATTTCCCTCTCAGGAGTGCTTTAATTATGTCCCACAAATTTTAAAATGTTATACCCACTTTGGATATGGCTCTGTTTTTCCACAGGCAAATGGTGAAAGAAACTGTGGTACATCCATGCTGTGGAATATTATTCAGCAACAAAAAGTACTGAGCTCTTGACACTTGCAAAAACCTGGACGAATTTCCAGGGAATTATGTTGAGTGAAAAAGCCAATCTTGAAAGGTTTCATGGTTTATGATTCTATTTATATAGTGTTCCTGAAAGGGATAAAATTATAGAGATTAAGAACAAATTAGTGGTTACCAGAGGCTAATGAGAGGGTGGCACTGGAAGGAAAGTGGGCATGGCTATCAAAGTACAACATGAAATTTTCATGTGGTGGCCAGAATGCTCTGTATCTCAACTGTATCAATGTCAATATGCCAGTTATGACATTGTACTATTTCATATAATATTCTACTATAGTTTTGCAAGATGTTATTATCAGGGGAAACTGAGTAGAGTAGAGAGTATAGGGGATCTCTCCATTATTTTTTACAATTGCATGTGAATCCAAAATTATCTCAAAATAGCAAGTTTAATTTTTAAAAATATGCCATGTTCCTATAGTCCCAGGTACTGGGAGGCTGAGCAGGAGGATCACTGGAGCCCAGGAGTTGGAAACTGTAGTGTGATATGATCATGCCTGGGAATATCCACTGCACTCCACTGGGCAACAAAGCAAGATCCTATCTCTAAACATGTATCTATTATATATGTTTGTTATATTTTCCAAAACAGATATATGTATCCATCCAATATAGTCTATTTACACTTATATTGGATGGATATATATATATCCATATATGTTACATTTTTCAAAACATGTATCCACCCAATATAAATATAAATATATATATGTTTGTATTGGGTGGATATATATTGGGTGGATATATATATCTGTTATATTTTCCAAACATATATATATGTCCATCATATATATATATATATCCATTATATATGTCCATCATATATATCCATCATATATATATATATGTTTATATTGGATGGATATAAGCATATTGGATGGACATACCTATTTTGGAAAATACAATATATATGGACATATATGTATCCATCTAATATAAATATAAATAGATAGATAGATAGATCAAGGGGAAAATAAGTCCCATGGGGTGCTGAGATCTGGGCTCCAGGGATCTGTCCCTTTTTTCAGGCAGTCTTTTTAAGTGCCTAAGATAAAATATATGGATACCATATTTATCATTGATTAATTATTCTGGTAGAATCATAGGTGTCTTGTAATAATCCAGTTGTTCTCAATCCTAGCTACAATATTAGAATCACCAGAAGTGGGGGGAAAGGTTAAAGAATACTGACACCAAGGGCTTTATTCTCTCTTCCTCAATCAAAATATTAATTTATTTAGTCTGCTGTGTACCCAAGTGTCAGTATCTTTAAAATAATTTTAAAAATCAAATTTCAAAAATACACAAAGAGAAACATGTGATGAACCCCTTTGTAGCCACCCATCATTCAGCCACAATCATTATCAACATTTCTCCAATCCTATTATGTTGATTACTTTCTCCAGAGTTTTTGGGGGTGGTTGTTAGAGTTTCAGGATTTTAAAGCAAATCCCAAACATGATTATAATTTTGACTCTAATACTTCAGCATGCGTCTCTAACAGATAAGAACTACGCCTGTGTGTGCACGTGTGTATATGCATGTGTATAATGCTGTTATCACACCTAAAAATGAACAATAATTTCTTAACAATATCTGATAACTCAACTGCATGTTCAAATGTCCCTAACTGGCTCAAAAATGCCTTTTTACAATTGGATTATTTGACTGATTGAGTTAGAACCAAGATCCAAACAGGATCCACATATTTTGTTTGGGTGAGAGCCCTCCAAAGCTCTTCTAATCTGTAACAGTCCCTCTTGTATTTTCCCATTCATTTGTGGAGGAAATCAGGTCATTTGTTTATAGAATTTTCCATCTCCTAAATTTCCCTTACTGCTTCCTCGAGGATGTTTAACTTGTTCTTCAGCAGTGACATTTTAAAAGTTCCTCAAGTGACTCTAATACACACGCATGGGTGAGATCTGTTATCCTAATCCTAATCCAAGCTCACAGGTTAAAACTCAGGAAGCAGAGATTTGGAGAGATTGAGAGACTTCCTCCTCCTCATGTAGCTAGTTATTGATTGGATCCAGGTCTCCTAATTCACAATCCAGTGGTTTCTCCCACTGTGCTTTGCCGTTGAAAAATGACTGCAGCCCATTGATTCATTCATTCATTCACTGGTTCGCTCACTCATTCATTCATTTGACACATATTTATTATGTGCCAGACTTCAGGATGAGCACTTGGGAAATAGTAGGGAAGAAGATAGATGTATCTCTGCTTGTTTAAATCATGATTTTCCAAAACAGATTTCTAGCCCCTTTCCCCACAAAGTTGCCTTAGTCATTTAGGCATGTTGAACCAAGTTATTGCTCAGAATTTAGTGTTCTGGTTTCAAAATGCATTTCATTAAATAAGATGATTATTATTTAATACGTTTTCTGTAACGATCTTTCTTAGTCATAGTGATGATAAGCTCCATGATGATTAAAGATGCTTCAATTCTATGTGACATTTTAAGTAACAGGGTGATGAACTATGTCCCCAGGGAGTTCCAGCAATTGTGGATATGGGAGCAATTTCAGAGAGCCAAGGGAATCTTGCCTCAACCTCAACAGGAGGTGAGTGAGGGTCTCCTGGGACTCTCGCAAGCATGGTCTTCCTTTAGAGTTGAGAGTCGGGAAACCTATTTAGATATTTCAAACCAGGGCCTGGTTCAGAAACCACAAAATAAGTGATACCTCCACGACTAGTAAAACTTCACAGTGACTTTCTAGAGCCCACAGGAGAGAGTCTAATTCCTTGGTATGACAGACAAGGGCTTCCATGACCTGGTCTCCACACTCCTTCCCCTGTCACTCGCTCAGGTGTGTTTCTCACTCCTGCTGTACTGAACTTAACTCCTCTGAGGTTCCAAGCCCATCTGTTTCACTCCTCCTCCGGGCTCTTCTTCTCAGAATGGCTGGCAAACTCTTACTTCTTCACTAGTCAACTCAATCATGTTCTTGTCTATAAAACTATCCTTGATTTACTCAGCAAAGTTGATTCCTCTTCCTCTTGCCACGATGGTGCCAGAATTTAACCTTGCTTGCTGTGTGTGTTGCACTGCAGTGCAGTGACTGCTTACAGGTCTGCTCCTCCTGGGGGTGGGGGTTTGGGGAGGGATAACATTAGGAGAAATACCTAATGTAGGTGACGGGGGGATGGAGGCAGCAAGCCAACATGGCATGTGTATACCTATGTAACAATCCTGCAAGATCTGCACACATACCCCAGAACTTAAATAATAATAATTAAAAAAAAGCCTGTTCCTCCTACTAGACCAAGGAGCAGATACCATGTTTCCAGCTGTGGTTCTCAAAGTGTGTTCCCCAGATCACAGCTTTAGCATCATGTGGAAACTTACTGAAAGTTCTTTACCCACACCTCCAAATCCCTTCCAGGTGATTCTAGTGCACATTCAAATTTAAGAACCACTGGCTTAGTACAATGCCTGGCACTTAACAGGTGCTCCACTTAAAAAGTGTCTATTGACCTGAACTAAACAAACTCATGCTTCCTCCAGAGGAGCTGGGCAAATCTGATGATATTATCTTCAGCTACCAACAGAGTCCAAACCAAGGACCATCAGGGTTCTTCTCAAAATCCTATAAAGAGGCGCTTATGTGTACAAGCAGGCACTTCCTCGTTTGTCCCTCCCCTCATGTTAAAGGAGACTTTGATCTTCTTTAATAATAACTGTGCTCAAGGTTATAAAACTTCAGGTTCCTCCTTTGGCTGTAAGGAGTGAGGCATGACCAGCCCCTTCCATGTGAGGTCGTCATCCACAATGCTTCAGTGTTCCTGCGGTTTGTGTTTCCCTTGACTCTAGTTTGGCTGGCCTCATTGCTTAGTCAACAAGAAATAAAAGGCCAGGAGCAGTGGCTCATGCCTGTAATCCCAGCACTTCAGGCGGCCCAGGCAGGCAGATAACCTGAGGCCAGAAATTTGAGACCAGCCTAGCCAAAATGGTGAAACCTTGTCTCTACCAAAAATACAAAATTAGCTGGGTGTGGTGGCTGGTGCCTGTAATCTCAGCTACTCGGGAGGGCGAGGCAGGAGAATCACTTGAGCCTGGGAAGCGGAGGTTGCAGTGAGCAGAGATTGTGCCATTGCACTCCAGTCTAGGCAACAGAGCGAGACCCTTTCTCAAAAAAAAAAAAAAAAAAGGAAAGAAAGAAAGAAGAAAGAGAGACAGAGATAGAAGAAAGAGAGAAAGAAAAAGAAAGAAAGAAAGGAAGCAAGGAAGGAAGAAAGAAAGAAAAAAGAGAAAGAGAAAGAAAGAAAGAAAGACAATTAATTTTCTGGCAGGGTGAAATGGTTCATGCCTGTAATCCCAGAATTTTGGGAGGCTCAGGCAGGTGGATTGCTTCAGCTCAGGAGTTCCAGATCAGCCTGGGCAACACGGTGAGACCCTGTCTCTACAAAAATCACAAAAATTTAACCGGGTGTGACGGTGCGCGCCTGTAGTCCCAGATACTCAAGAGGCTGAGGTGGGAAGATCCACTGAGCCAGGGAGATCAGGGCTGCAGTGAGCCACGATCGCAGCACTGCACTCCAGCCTGGGTGACAGAGCAAGACCCGTCTCACTAAATAAACACATAAGTAAATAAATAAATAATTTCTCTTCTTCCCCTAAGCCCACGATATTTTATTTTGGAAGATATACCTTTCACGTGTGCATGTGTATGTGTGTTTGGGGACAAAAACTCAGGAGAGAAACCAGCCGAGTTCCACCTGGACCCAGAGGATGCCTGTGGCTATTCTCTCTGCAACTTCAGCTTGACCAGCTCGGATTTTGTGGCACATCCTTCTGGATCGGGCTCTGTTTCTATAAACTCTTCCTGCCCTCAGCCTGCACTATTCCTAGTCCAATCAGGTTTCACTGGTCAATCATACATCTTGTCTTCATGACTGCTCACCCCGCATTGGTCCTCACTTGTTCAGTTTTCTGTTTAACTACCTCTGTAGCTCCCTAATAAAGGAAAATCTCACACGTCCTTCACCCTTCTTCCATGTTTAAAATTACATTTTTGGAGGGGAAAAGCTGGAACCTGATTCAACAAGAAAGCACGATATTTGAAACTGTGGTTGAAATGTTGCTTGTATGGCCGATATACCTTGTAGCAGATGTTGGTGTCTTTCTGGGTTCTCTGGGATATTCTATACATATACATGTTGACCTATAGCTATAGATATATTGTATACATTTGGTTACATTATGGAGTAAAATACTGAAAGTGGCCTGGGGATAGGAGAAACATGTAAGTCAAGAAATATGCAAATTTCTTCCTTTTTTGTTTTTTTGAGACGGGGTCTCACTCTGTTGGCCAGACTGGAGTGCAGTGGTGAGATCACAGCTCACTGCAGCTTCAGCTTACTGAGCTCAAGTGATCTGCTTGCCTCAACCTCTTAAGTAACTGGGACTACAGGTGCACGTCACTGTGCCCGGCTAATTTTTTTATTTTCATTTTTATAGAGACAAAGTCTTGCTATGTTGTCCAGGCTAATCTCAAACCCCTGGCCTCAAGTGATCCTCCCACCTCAGCCTCCCAAAATGTTGGGATTACAAGCATGAGCCACTGTGCTCAGCCAGTTCTTCCAATTTATTTAAGATCTTTCAGAAATGATCAAACCCAATGTTAGAACCTCTAAAGGCAGATATTGAGTCTTCCTAAAAGCTAATGATGTTGGTAAAACAAGAAAAGTATCAATCTTATACCTTTTATTCCAAAATAGCAGGTAAAGAAGCCCCTAGGAATTTTAGAAATGCTAGGCTTATCAAAATATCTTCATATGGAAAAATGCCTAACCAAGTAATCAAGGTAAATTCTAGGGAATAAAGATTCTGGTTTCAAAGTGCATTTTCTTAAATAAGATGGATTATTATTTAATACATTTTCTGTAAAGATCATTCTTAGTCGTAATGATAAGCTCCATGACAATTAATGCTGGTTCTACTGTGCATTACACACCAAGAAACAGGGTGAGAAATTTTGCTTCCAGGGAATTCCAGCAATTGTGGATCTTAGAGCAATTTCAAAAAGCAGCTATGAGAGCCAAGGGAATCTTCCCTCAAGAGGAGGTGAGTGAGGGTCTCCTGGGTCTCTGCCTGTGACTCTCACAGTAATGGTCTTCCTTTAGAGCTGGGAGTCAGGAAACCTGGTTAGTTATTTCAAACCAGGGCCTGGTTCAGAAACCATAAAATAGATGATAGCCCTGCTCTCACACTGGATTGTCAGAAACGGTTCCCTGAACAATATCCTTTTCACTTACCATAGTTCTTCTGGCACAGAGAGAGAGAGAGAGAGAGAGAGAGAGAGAGAGAGAAAGGGAGGGAGGGAGAGAGAGAGACCTGCTCTCGTCTGAAATTATCCTTCCACAACAGTGCACTATCTTTCCCTAATAAGGCTGTCCACACTCTCAGACAGAATTAGCCACATAAAGCTGTGCAGCTATTCAAGCTCTCTATGCCACGGAATGCCCAACACCAAGACGACAAACATCTATTTATATGTTTAGTGATAACAATGTTTATCTACCATTCAATCACTTCTCTTACGTCTTACAAAAAAAGGCTCTGCTCTTGGTAATGATCCTGGCTTGAATTTCTCCCAACCAAACATGGAAACTTGAAAGTTACCACCAATGCTGTCTGAAGTTATAGCAGGCTTTCCAAAGATGCCTATTTTTTCCATTTTAAAGCAGAAGATAACAAATAGTGAGTGAGGCATTCATCTGGAGGTGGTGGTAGCAGAAGAATGAATTTAATCTGGCCAGGGGCCTGGAACGAAATCCCTTTTCTTCTTCGAGTGGCATTTTATTATGTTCGAGGTGCATTCCCTTTCTGGTTTGTCCCAAACTAAATTGAGAATGGAATGCACTCCAGTACAAACAGAACCCAGCTCACTCAACAATAAAACTGGGGCTGGGCCTGCCAGTACTATATTACAGTGTTATAGTAAGTCTTTCTGGGGGGGAAAGAAAAAGCCAGCATCATTGTTGATAGATATGAAAACCAGGAGTTGTTCAAGGCTGCAAATCCATCCTTTTCCTTCCCTGCATTCTCCTAGTGGAGAGTGGTGCTTTGGTGATGCAGTCTGATGAATTCTCAAGGGACAACTCTCTGGGAGAACTCAGGGAGCAATAGAGGGGAAACGTAGTTGGGGATAGAAGGAGAGAAGAAAAGCAAAGAGATTAATGCTGGAGAAGGCAGCAGGTAGGGAATGGTAAGGAATGTCTTTCCATAGGAGTTACTGAAAAGATCTGAGAGAGATTTTTCTGATTTAAAGACTCTGGGCAAAGAATAATCTGTTTTTTCTTTCCTTAAAAGAGGCAGGTGTCTTAGGAGGACTTTAGTCTGAGAATAAAGTCTTTTGCTAATTCTCAATCATGCAAAGAATATTCACTTGTTAGGCCAAGTGGAAGATTTTTCAGGAGGAAGTAATAAACACTAACGAAGACTAAGAAATCTGTGATCTAGTTGGCATGGAATGTCCTGAAGGAAACTGACTTGGGCATTGGGACCACTGAGAGTTGAGTTTTTAGATAAACTGGTGGTGTAGCCACAGAAAAGTCAGTTGAGGACTCTGTGACTCAGTTTCTCCACCTGTAAAATGAGGGAGTTGTACCCAACAATCTAGGATTCTTCTTGAATTCAATTCCATGACACTGGTCATGGTGAAGACCCAGCCCAACAAAAGGAAGATGCTGTTTCTCCCAGAACCCTGCTCAAGGAGCACGTCCCACTGCTGTGAAATGGAAGACACTGAGGTTCTTCCAAACATCATGAAACCCAACTGATGCTGCAGGAGGTCAAGGCTCTATAGCAGCCTTGGCTTTGACTTTTGCACTGAAAGCCCAGATGGAAGAGACAGGCTTTTCTTCTGTGGTGTGAGCTCCGAACCCAATCCCACTTACTTAGCAATGCCATGCTGAAGTGATATAACTATTAAACCGGTGGTGATAATGATGATGATGATGATCATATTACTACTAATAACCACAGGTAACACTTGATGAACAATTACTATGTGATGAGCCCCTTTCTAGGCATCTTATAGGTATTAAGTCATTTATCCTCTCTACAGCTTTTGTCTTCAGTTTTACAGATAAAGACACCGAGACACAAAAAGCTTGGGTAACATGAGTTAGACCAGGCTGTCATTCAGCTGTGCGGCTGTAATCTGCACTCCATCAAGCAATTGAAGTCAACTCTGTTCCTTCTTATACATTACTTTGTGATATCTCTTTTTGTCGTCTTGTATTGCATCTCTGCTTCACCTCTTCAGGGGCTCCATGTCACCTCGGTTATAAGATGAAAGCCAACCCTTGGTAAGGAGCATCCTCTGAGTGGATCACGCTCCCTCCCTGCCCTGTTTTCTTGCCTAGTAACCAACCCACCTCCACGTCCATCTGGCGAATTCCTGCTCAGTCTTTGGGTCTTGCATAGGTCTTTGCTATGGTTTGAATGCATGTGTCCCTCCAAAATTTGCATGCTGAAAATTAACTCCCAAGGTGATGGTATTAGCGGTAGGGCCCTTGGAGGTGGTTAAACCATGAGAGCTCTGCCTCACGGGAGGGATTAGTGCCCTTATGCCAGGGCTTGTGGGAGAGTTTACCCCCTTTTTGCCCTTTTGCCTTCTGTCCCTTTCAGCGTGTGAAGACAAAGCATTTGCCTCCTCTGGGGGACATGGCAACAAGGTACCATCTTGGAAACAGAGAATGAGCCCTTACCAGACACCAAATCTGTCAGTGTCTTCGTGTTGGACTTCTCAGCTTTCAGAACTGTGAGAAATACATTTCCATTATTTATGAATTATCCAGTTGGTGGTATTTTGCTATAGCAGCAGGAACGGAGCCGGACACCCTTCTAGGCAGACTTTTCTGAATCTTCCAGGTAGAGGAAGCACTTCTTCCAATGTTTCCCCACATTCTCTCCATATTTGACAACCTCTCGGTGACATATCTGAGCTCATAGCACTAGTGCGGCCTACTGCGGGTTGGCTTTCATCTTATAACCGAGGTGACATGGAACCCCTGAAGAGGTGAAGCAGAGATGCAATACAAGACGACAAAAAGAGATATCACAAAGTAGTGTATAAGAAGGAACAGAGTTGACTTCAATTGCTTGATGGAGTGCAAATTACAGCCGCACAGACACTAGTCTGTGTCCTATCTGTTTCCTCACTGGACTGGGAGTTGCACTGGAGCTTACATATTTTTGTCTTTCCAGCATCTTGAGCATAGTGGGCTTTCCATAAATATTTGCTGAATCAAATTATATTACTATGCAGTCTTGGATTTACATGCCTTCCCAAGGTAAATTTCAGATCATAAATCCTTGGAAGGCAAACATACATCCTCTATGCTACATGTCCTAGAGCCAGGAGCATTGCTGATGCTAAGTAAATATTTGTTAGCTGGTTGAGTAAATAAACAGGTACTTTCTGGAAAGGCTTTGACATAAAATAGTAAAAAGGAAATCCTGATCCAGCCATCAGGAGAAATACCCAATTTAAGGGATACTATCCAGAGAGGTAACCAATGAGCTTGAAATGGTGGGCAGTGAAAAACGAGGACAGGGTTTCAGAAACAAAGAGCAACTAAAAGGTTGAGCAAGGAATACTGTCTTCTGGATTAGGAGCAGAGACTCGTGAATGTAGCATTAATTATGTTCTGTGCAATGAGAAATCTGTCTCCAAATTTCATTTTCCTCCTGTGGTTGTACTGTTTACATTAAACCAAAATAACTGATGCATTCATGCCATTGACTGATTTTTCTGCTAAATGCCAAAAAAGATTCCCAAGTGTGGTAGTTTGAGACCAGCTTGGGCAACAGAGCAAGACCTCATCTCCAAAAAAAAAAAAAAAAAAAAAGCCAAAAAAATGCTTCAAACAGTCTACAAAGACAAACATACTTTCTTTACTATCTCTTTGTTCAGTTACTTTCAAATAGTCCTACAGAATACAAGGTGTTGAGATTTCTGGCCATGAAAAAAAACTCTTCACAATCTACAGATACAAATCTTGGAAAGTTAAGCAAAACCACAGAGGAAATGTTTACACAATGATAGATTCCTTATTTCCTTTTTCTTCAGGACTTAAATTTTTTTTTAAGTAACTCTTATTTTCTACTTATGTCATTTAAAAGGAGACTTCAGAGTAAGATTTTCTTATAGGACCCCAACTTAATCTATTACTCCTTAAAAACACCTCATTCCCTGAAGATGGTCTCAAAATTTGGTTGGGAGTCTGTTGCTGATGTGGCTTTTAGGTGGAAATGACTCTGTGGCCCCTTTATTTATTTCTCATTTACTTCAAAATATACAGTCCTGGAGGAGAAGAGATGAGCAAATCCAATGTGTGTTTTAAATATTTTCGTAATTGTTTCTGTATGTGTTTCTGGAAAGGGACATATTTTGTAAAAGAATAGTCACGAATATTACTGGCAGATAGAATCCATCTGGAAAAGTGTTTAAAATTCATGGACATTTTGTCTTGACAGGGGTTGGTGGTCTGGCCCTACCCTTCCAGATGAGGAAACTGAGGCCCCTCAGGGGTCTTGCAGAGGAGATGCCAGATGCAGGCAGAGTGGGAGTCCTGTCCAGGATTCCCAGTGCCCAGTCCAGGGGCCTGCTCACAGTGCCGTGACCTCGCAGAATATCTCTGCTTGTTTACCATAAATTTGAAGGAAATCACTGGTTTAGGAAAACTCCTACACTACAGAGATTCTTTGTTAAAAAAGATCCTAGATAATAAATCTTTTTTTTTTTTTTTTTTTGAGACGGAGTTTCGCTCTTGTTACCCAGGCTGGAGTGCAATGGCGCGATCTCGGCTCACCGCAACCTCAGCCTCCTGGGTTCAGGCAATTCTCCTGCCTCAGCCTTCTGAGTAGCTGGGATTACAGGCACGCACCACCATGCCCAGCTAATTTTTAGTAGAGACGGGGTTTCACCATGTTGACCAGGATGGTCTCGATCTCTTGACCTTGTGATCCACCTGCCTCGGGCTCCCAAAGTGCTGGGATTACAGGCTTGAGCCACCGCGCCTGGCCTCAATAAATCTGCTTTATAGCATGTGCATTGTTGAATGGCAGGAAATGGAGAGGAAGAAGCACAGAAGTGAAGCCAGGAATGGAAGAGCACCTGAGCTAAAAATAAATAAATAACCCTTGGCTGGATACGGTGGCTCATGCCTGTAATCCCAGCACTTTGGGAGGCTGTGGCGGGTGGATCACCTGAGGTTGGGAGCTCCAGACCAGCCTGGCCAACACGGTGAAACTCCGTTTCTACTAAAAAAAAGAAAAAAGAAAAGAAAAGAAAAAAGAAAAAAATTAGCCAGGCATGGTGGCATGTGCCTGCAATCCCAGCTACTTGGGAGGTTGAGGCAGGAGAAGTGCTTGAACCTAGGAGGTGGAGGATGCAGTGAGCAGAGAATGCTCCAGCCTGGGTGACAGAGTGAGACATTTTCTTAAAAAACAAAGCAAAACAAAACAAACAAAAAAAAATCTTTTAGGGACTTTTTAGAACACTACTTTAAGTCATTTTTTTTAAAAATAATTTGTCCTTTTTTAAAAAAGGACAAATCACCCATTGATTAAAAAAAGATGGTTTCTCTAAGCCATATAAATCATAGAAAACTGACCAAATAAATACAGCATAAAGTTGGTTGGGAAGGATGAAATTTGGAAATAGACATAAGGTAGATAAAGAATGTTCGTGCTGGACCTGAATAGCATAGGTTTAAATCTCTTGCTACAGTGGAAGCATTGAAAAGGATTAGAAATGAATCATGTACAAATGGGCAGAAAAGGCAAGAAGATATCTGCTCCAGGTAAGATAAGGCAGAAATTAGAAACCTCGAGTACCAGGGGTGTAAAGTGTGATTTTAAGGACTCTCTGGAAGGCCCTGGCCTGATGAGAGGTGAACAGGTCCCTGCGTGGGAAGTCTTTGCTTGTGTCACTAGATGATCCATCTCAACTGTCCTGTGGGATGACCCCATGGAAAATGGAACTCTGAGCTCAAGTGATTTGTCTGTCTTGGCTTTCCAAAGTGTTGGCTTACAGGCGTGAGCGAGGAGTCTTCTTTACATCCTGCCTGACGTGTCACTGTTCAGAACTTAATTATAGGAATGCAAGGGAATGTGGCAAGTACAGCCTTTTCATAGGGCGCCTTGCAGCCCTTAATAACACCTGTCACTAGGTTTCTAGATAATGGGTACAGTGTTGGCCATAAGAGTCATCAGTGCAAATGGTATTTACAGCCATGGCGCTGGACAATGACATGATCGGCGGAGGGAGGGCCACCAATCACAGAGGTACGCATCCACAGCTGTATCGTGCTCAGCTCATGGAAACGTGGAGCATAAGAGCTTGGCTGGCTTGTATTAGTCATTCTTTGTCTTATTCCTGGGCCATGCATTTTCATAGCCTGTGTTTTTCCTTTTTCTTTTGACCCACTTTACCCTTATACAATCTAGTTGTTTTATGCACTCTTTTAAGAAGCCTTTCTAGAACATGACTGTGTATAAATAAAGAAACAAAACTTTGATCAGTCTTCCTCTGTCAGAATGGGGAAAGACGACAAAAGAAGTAGAAAAAGAGGAAGCAGAGGAAGGGAAGGGGCCGGAAATGAGTGGAAAGCAAACTGAGTGACTGAGGAGATTTTTGTTGGGGTCAGGGAGATGCCTCAGAGCTTGTGTATTTACCTGAGTCATTTGGATGCACTGAAACCCAGGTTCAATTTGAAGGGTTTCTCTCCAGCCAACTGCTTCCTGGGGCCTGTCTGGAGAGTTACCAGAAGGTAATCTTGGACTAGAAGTGATTATTAGGTGAGCATAGGCAGTTGTTATTGGCAAAGGAAATGCATTTCTTTTTGCTTACCTGTGATCAGTGGTTTGTGTCTCATGGAAGAAGCTCTGAATGATAGAAACTGAAGTCAGTGCCACATATGTAATTATATAAAGAACTTTGTGATTGCAGCTCAGGCAGTGGCCTGGGCTTCAGACTTCCTCTGTCCTCACTGATGATGGCTGAAACTGAGGGTTTCAAAGTCTCTGGTTGGTGCCTAGAATTACTCTATGGGTACAGAAAAGTGAGGAAATACTCCGGATTCAAAGAAAAATGCAAGAAGCGACAGTTTTTGAGGATATACACTGTGACGCTTAATGTTTGTCTTCCTTAAATGTCCTCATTGCCACCATTAGTAAGTTCTGGAAATAGAGAATCCTGTTTTGATTCTGTGACTCAGCAGGCATAAGATGTTGGCTCGTTGCCCTAGGTCCCAGGGTATCCAGTGAAGCAAAAACAACCAGGCTACAGCTGCACTTCCCTGGGCTGCAGGAGCTGGAATCAGAAGTGCCACAGGGAATCTGAGAAAATTCACTTCTCTTAAGCTTCTCACTACTTTCCCCAAAGTAAAGATGGGAGGGCTGCTGGCAGGACAGTGTGAGTTCATACAGTATCATGGTGCAATTGCAGAAGGCATGCTTTCTCCTGGCATGTGCAGCCCCCATGCAGGGCTCAGCATGTGGTTAGTGGAGAACAGGCTGGATTTAGGTCCCCATCCTCCCTCTCAGAGAGTATCCCTGCAGAGAGAATAAACCACACACCCACCTGTGGTAGTATTGGCTGCTACCTACTTCACACATCCCGCCTGATATGGTTTGGCAGCGTCCCCACCCACATTACATCTGGAATTGTAGCTCCCATAATTCCCACATGTTGCAGGAGGGACCTAGTGGAAGATAATTGAATATGGGGGAGGGGGAAGGTTTCCCCCAGACTGTTCTCGTGGTAGTGAATAAGTCTCTCAAGATCTGATGTTTTTATAAGAGGTTTCCACTTTTGCTTGGATCTGATTTTCTCCCTTGCCTGCCACCATGTAAGACGTGCCCTCTGCTTTCTGCCGTGATTGTGAGGCCTCCCCAGCCACGTGGAACTGTGAGTCCATTAAACCTCTTTTTCTTTATAAATGACCCACTCTCAGGTATGTCTTTATCAGCAGCGTGAAAACAGACTAACACACCGCCTGTCGCTGTTGGGGCCCCCCCCCCAGTGCCTCATGCTCTCAGAGTGGCAGCCTCTGAAGCAGAGTTTAGTGTGTAGCATGTGTCTGAGGCATGTGCCTGAGATCAATTCCCGTGGCAGGGAGAGAGGAGGCAGGAGAGTGCAAAGGGAGAAGTCAAGCTGCGATGAAATCTGGTGACGGCCCTGGAACTAGAATGTTCTCCAGAGTTGGACCAAGCTGGTCAGGCCTGTATCCCCCTGTGGTGTGGGGGTAAAGCTGCTCTGCAGCTAAGATGAGTCCTGAGTGTGTGTGTGTGTGGGGGGGGCGTTGACAGCTGATGCCTAACCACCAGCATGCCCAGCGAGGGGTCAACAAGTCTGCCCACGAAGGGGGATCTAGAAGGCATGTCACAGTGTCCACCCCACCACCCCAAGGCTGCCCTTTAATAATTGAGTTTTCTGTTTCAAGACCGCCCTTGATATTAAATTTCATCAGAGTTCTACACTTTGCCAAGATTTGAGGAGCAGGATAAAAAAAATCACCCTACTGTCAATTGCCTTAGGCATTGCCTAACCATGATAATCAGAGAAAGCCGTTTTTACCCTAGTCTCTCTCAATTTTGACTCCAAATTAAACATAATGACAAAAGAAATGTTTGGGACTCTCCGAAAAGTCCAGGAAGGGAAGAAGCTTGCTGGGTGCATTCTGCAGGGATGTCAGTTGATTGTCTACATTCTTTGTGGGCTGTATCTTCTCCAAGGTCCTCATGCTGGGGAAACCTCGTGGGAATCCCATATTCAGCTTCAGGGGAGGAAGCCCCGTGAGAAACACCATAAGGCGACACCAACACTGCACCTCCCTCCACGATAATGGAGGTCATTAACTGTTCAACGCCCTCAAGGAGCCCCTGAGTCTGGGGGTTGAGACGAGGCCAGTCCCTTCCCCACGGAGCCAACTTCCTTGGAAGAGAGGGGCCCATGGGTTCAGCCTCAAACAGAAACATTCTGGGAAGCTCTCAGATGCTTCCATGTAATTGTTTAGCCAATTAGAAGTGATTCAGAAGGCAAGTTCTGCTCTAATAAACAGAGCAATTTGTGAAGGGTTTTTGGTTCTGGGGAAAAAAAACTCCAAAACATCAATGTTGTTATTAATGCTACAGAGAAGCAATGCCCCATACCCTGAATCAGGACTCTAACTTGTAAACCTCACAGACTCACCCTTGAAATTCCTGTTTTATTGAATTGCCCTCTGAAACAAATTTTTAAATAATGTTTAGTAAACCAATGTAAGAGGGAATAGAACCGCTGAAACGTTAGAGGTGGGACACTCCTGCAGTACCAAGACAGCCTCCCTTAATAGTTCAAAGCTGTTCACCAGATTCCAACTACCTGGGTTCTGGTCCTGGCTCTGCCTCACACCAGCTGTGTGGTCTTGGGCAGCTACTTAACCTCTCTGAGCCTCTGTTTTTCTCAAATATGAAATGGAGATTACAATACTAGAACTTTACACGACTTATGATGAGACTGGAAATAGATAATGTGTGTAAAGCCACAGCAAACCCTCATTAATTAGTATTACATAGGAATATACAAAATGAATAGTAAAATATAAGGTATGAAAAAGAAAGCGTGTGCGTGCACACACACACGCACACAAACAGACACACACACAGTGCTTACTGCATTTGTACCCTATAGTAGAAACTATTAGGTAGGCTATGCTTCGCTTACAAAACCCTCTAAATCTCAGTGGCTTATGTGAGACAGAGAGAGAGAGAAGAAGAGAAGGAGGAGGAGAGTTACAGAGAGAGAGAAAGAGAAAGAAAGAGAGGGAGAGAGGAAAAGAGAGAGAAAGGAGAAGAGATAGAGCTAGAGAGAAGAGAGAGAGAAAGGAGAAGACAGAGAGAGAGATAGAGAGGTTTCTTCCTCATAAACCATGTCGAGCACACATTGCTGGGTGGACACAGGTTATCTTCTCCAGCCACAGTTGCAGAGAGGAAGGAGGAAGTGGAGAAACACATCCCTTCTGTTCATAGCACACCAGCCAGAACAAGTCACATGGCCATGTCAAACTTCAGGGAAGTGGGGATATGAAATTCACCTGCTGCCCCGAAGTATGGGAATCAGATATTGGACAGTAACAATGAGAAGCACATGCCCAGAAACACAGATCAACCTCTCTCTGGAATTTCCCCAGGCAATTTTTGTGGCTCAGCACGTGGGTGAGAAGTGAGTCTCCTCCTCAGATGGAGGACACACCCCTACTAATGACCTCTCAGGGGCATCCCTATTTTCTGTACTGCCTGGAATTTGGGTGGTCTTGGAAGAAGTGTTTAACAGTTACTGATGACTATACAGTAATGCTGTTCAATAAGCTGTATGTTTAGTGAAATTCTTGACTTCTAATTTTTTGCTGTAATTTTTACCTCAATGAGGTTCTCACCGTTAGAATTCGTAGAAGAGATGCTGAGGACTTGATCAACAATTTCTAATGTGACATTTAAAGCAAATGGAAAGCTAGACACTCTAATAGCCAGGGCTCACTAATTTTTACCTTTTAAGATTCACCTTAAATCCTCTCAATTTTTAATTTTTTTTTTGAGAGAGGGTCTTGCTCTGTCACCCAAACTGGAATGCAGTGGTGTGATCATAGCTCACTGTAGCCTCCACCTCCTGAGCTCAAACAATCCTCCTGTCTCAGCGTCCCAAGTAGCTAGAACAGGTGGCCACCACCAAGCCTGGTTAATTTTAAAATTATTTTTAGTAGAGACAGGCAGGGTCTTTCGGTTGCCCAGGCTGTTCTTGAATTTTTGTGCTCAAGCAATCCTCCCACCTCAGCCTCCAAAGTGCTGGGTTACAGGTGTGAGGCACTGTGAGCAGCTTTAAATTTTTTTATATCATGAATATGTCAAACATAAGGAAAAGCAGAGATGCTAGTACAGTGAAATCCCTTTTTATGGAGGCTTGATATCATTTCACCGCTGCATTCTTCTTTATCCATCTCTAAAACCATGGATATTTTCTTACATAGCCATAATGCTGTTATCACACATAATAATTTCTGTTGTTATCTTTTTTGAGTGAGTGAGTATAACATTTATTTGGGCAGCGTCGATTCCCATAAAACAAGATGGCTGGAACTTACAGCAGCTCCTCTGACAGCTCCCATACTCCTGGCATTGTTAGGAGAACATTGCTGATTGCAGTGAATTGGCTCCCCTAGATTTCTTCTCCCCCACATGGAGCCTACTGAGTTGAGACGGAGCATGGCAGATCAACATGCCTTAGTGAACAAACAGCCAGCAAAGCCGTGTTGGCTAATATTGACACCGCTAAAGTAGGGTGAAGGGCACTTGGAACACGGTGCACACACATTCGAGCGCATAAACCTATTCCACATGCTACCAGATGAATCTGTAAGTGTTGCTGTGAGCCTACAGATTCCATTTGGGAGTCAGCTATGGAAATGAGGTCAGAGTGACCCTTCTTGTTTTCCATTAAATGTAACCATGTTAAGAGAGCTTCTTTCCACCGGAATGCATTATTAGGGCACTCTTTGTATGTAGAACTTCACTTTGAATTTATTAAAATAAATGGAAATGCTTGTTTCAGCTTGAGGATCGTGTTTGGAACTTACTTTGCAAAATGTACTCTCTACACCAGCTCACTGGTCAGAAAATGATCACCCTACTCTGAAGGACTAATAACAATAATTTAATTCTCACTGCAGCCCTCTCTGGTATGATTATTCTTTCCATTTTTCAGCCAGGAGGAGAGACGACGTAGTGGAGGTCAGAGCTCAGACTCTGAAGCCAGACTGCCTCAGTATAAATCCCAGCTGTGCCACTTACTAACTGTGCGATGCTCTAAAAATTATACATGTGGGGCTGGCTGTCCTTTGATACCCAATGTGTTATAAAATTTTCTAATTGTGTTAAAAATTTTTTGAAGTTGGTTTGTTCTAAGTAGGATCCAAATAAGGTCTACAAATTGCTTTTGGTTGTTGCGTCTCTTAATTCTCATTCAAACTAGAAAAGTCCCGTATCTCCCCTATGCCATTGATTGATGGCAGAAATTGGGTCATTTGCCCTAGAGAATGTCCCACCTCCACACTGGTCTGTTTCCTTCCTTGCTGTGTCATTTATGTTCTCCTTTCCCTCTGTCTTTCCTGTCCACAGGAAGTTAGCTCTAGATGCTTGATTTAGTTTAGATTCAACTTTTTTAGCAAAGAGATTTCATGGATGGTGCTGAATCCTTCCTATCCCATTGTATGAACACATGCACAATGTCCCGTCACCCACGAAGCTTGACGCTCAATCAAGCTTTGGGGGTGGGTAGTAACAGCCTGAGTCCTGTTGTAAAATTCCTCACCTGCCTGTCGTTGATGATGTGGCTCCAAGCAATCATTTTATTAGAGGTTATAAGAGATTGTTTTTAGAAATTCATTACCCTTTCACATCCATTTGGTTAGATTCCCTCCATACAGTGAATGTGTCCTCATCAGTGAGGGCTGTTTGGATACTCTCAAATACTGTTCATACAGGAAAGGCCAGGGAGATGCTTAATTCTT
Organism: Aotus nancymaae; assembly: GCF_030222135.1. Classification (NCBI taxonomy): domain Eukaryota; kingdom Metazoa; phylum Chordata; class Mammalia; order Primates; family Aotidae; genus Aotus; species Aotus nancymaae. Next base: position 5,819,879 of record NW_026988492.1, on the reverse strand, counting down.
TCCTCTTAACTGCTTATTTTCAGAGTAAGGACTCGGTGCGCTAGTTAATTGCAGTAGAGTCCAAAGAGGTTTCTTGCTTATTTGCATTTTTTGCTGGTTTTTTTTGGGTGGGGGATAAAGACTATCTCTCAAATAATGATGATGATGATGATGATTGATATGGCTAGACTTTGTGTCCCCACCCAAATCTCATCTTGAGTTATAATCCTTGAATTATAATTGTAATCTCCATGTGTCAAGGGAGAGACCAGGTGAAGGTAACTGGATCACAGGGGCAGTTTCTCCCATGCTCTTCTCGTGATAGTGAGTTCTCACGAGATCTGATGGTTTATAATGGACTTTGCCCACTTTGCTCAGCACGTCTCCTTTCTACCGCCTTGTGAAGAAGGCGACTTGCTTCCCCTTCACCTTCCGCCAAGATTGGAAGTTTCCTAAGGCCTCCCCAGCCATGTGGAACTGTGAGTCAATTAAACCTCTTTCCTTTATGAATTGCCCATTCTCAGGTATTTCCTGATAGCAATGTGAGAACAGACTAATACAATGATGAACTAATGTTTTTTAAATATAATCAGTGTGTTTCAATCAATTGCACTCACAATCCTTTTCACACTCACAGTGTTCCATCTTTGATGCATGGGGGTCCTTTCATGTTGGTGTCTGTGTCGGTTTCACGTGACCCATCAGTCTCCAATGGCTTCCTTGCTTCATGGCCCAACAAGATGTCCCAGCTCCTATGTTTCCTTCCCTAGACTTGACAGCAGCTGTTCCTTCCAAGAGCCTTGCTTCCTTCTACTGGGCTTGTTGATTAAATTTTAAAACACGAAGTATGTGTCTCTTTATGTGCATCAGCCTGGACCTGAAAGGTGATGCCTATGTCTACACCCCGACTCCAAAGCCTCCTACATGGTGGCTGGCTACATTTCATCCCAAAGGTCTGGAAGGGATGAGGTTCCATGGTCCCCTTATAAAGCCTCTTGGATTCCAAATGTGGAAATTACTTTATTCTTGGTATTTCCCTAACACAGCTGTGAGTTTGAGAACTGATAGATGCAGTGAGATGTAAACCAAGGCATGAGTTAGTCAAAGAGACATGCGGGAGTGCAAGCTCACGGGGCACGGAGGCCAAGGAGCAGTGAGACTTACAGGCAAGGATCAAAATGCGGGTGTCAGTCCTGAAAGACCATTCCCCTTTCTCTGGGAATGTCCCCCTCTTAGAGGAGAACGCAACTTCCAGAAAAATTCTCAGCAGAGAGGGAGGAGGGGGAACCCCTGGCTAGGATCCTCTGAGAACACCCACACCATCAATGTGGGGAAAGACGGCACAGACAGGCCCCCTCGTGTCTGTAACTTCCATCTCCTGCCCTTTGGAAAGGCAGATGAACTGCTTCGATGAATGAATCAGGAAATGTTCACACCAAGTTCCCCTGAACGTGAGTAAGGAGAAATCCGTACAAACTATAAATGTCAATAAACCATTTGCCAGTGGATTCTTGAATCAACAAATGCTAGGAATCCAGGGAAGGAGAGCCCTTCTGAGATGCAGCATAGACTTTCTAGTTGAATAAGGGAAGATGGAGGTTTGATTTCACCGTTCAGACCCTCACTCAGCATAATGGATTGCCTTTCACCCAACATTCGTCTCTTCTTCCCCTCATCTTCCCACTGGGATGGAAAGAATCCTCCACTCTGCAGCTGGGTACTGGTGTAGACTGAGGATTGAGCATCTAGCTAAATTTAAGCTCTGGGCTGTCGGCCATGCGCTGAGCAATGCTGTTCAATTAGCAGATCTTTCCTTTGTAAACCATGTGGTTGACTGCACAGTTTGTTTGAGTCCCTGCCATCAAAATAATTTTTATATGGGCAGTCACTGCTCAGTGTTCTGCAAGTCATTTCCCTTGCTTGAGACCATACAAGGTTAGAGTTTTTGTCTACTTCTTTCAAGGTTCAGCTAACTTGTTGCTACAGGTTTTCAGACAATTCAAAGGAACCCAGAGTTCTGAGGTTCCCAGGAGAAGAAGTGCGGGTAAATCAAACCCCTGGTTGACGTGCAGAAGAGACGAACAGGGAGAATCTTGGTGAGTTTACCCAGGTGGGCTTTACAACAGACTTTGCTCCAAAATCCTATGATCAGGCCAAGCCCTGATATTTTAAACAGACAGAAAGTTGGCCGGGAGCCTCCCTGAATGACTGTGCTTCTGATGTCATTTTACACCTGCCACAACCATCTATCTTCTGAGGGTGCAAAAACAAGTCTGAGATGGCTTTGAAGATAAGCACATTCAGGGCGTGCTGACTTGCAAGCAGAGAGAGAGAGAGAGAGAGAGAGTGTGTGTGTGTGTGTGTGTGTGTGTGTGTGTGTGATATCACAGTGCCACAGCGGTGGGGCAGGGTGTGTGGAAACCCAAGGAGAAAACGGCACCCAGAAAAGTTGCCTGTGTCGGGGCGGGGTGAATTTCGAACATCGCTCTAGCAGTGTCGTTTCTGCCACCTGTATCTGTCTCTCTTCTCCTTCCCTTCTGGGGCCCCCTTCACCAAAACGAATGCCCAAATGTGGGCACTGGCAGGGTGGAATAGGTTATTACTGGTCAAACATCAGAGCTGAAGTTACTGCAGAGATAGCCAGGGTGACACAGACGTGACCTTGGGGGTCTCTTTAGGGAAGGGCCCCATCCCCTCCTTTATCCAGTCGGGAATGTAATACTTTTGAAGATTACTGGGAAAGGGGTTTTGTTCTGAAAGCAGAAGACATATATTCAGGAGTGGAGGCAAAAAGCCTCCACTCCTGAACTGATAGGAAGAAGTTACGAAAATATTGAGAAAAACAGCTGTCAGGCGATTTCACAGCTAGACTTTTTGGCCTACCTTTTCCTCCTGCAAGAGGCAAGTTCTAGCAGCTTTCACACTTGTCTTGCATCACAAATGCCCAAATGGCCGTTGTTATCGATTCTCCAAGCTCCTGGCAGGCCACAGGGGTCCAGGGAAACGTGAAAGGGACAGAGACTGGGGCTTGCTTCCAACACCCCTAGAGCATCAGGTAGGGTGAGATCATGAGGCCCAGCTGCAACTCAGCTCTTCACAGCTTGCTTTCTGCTGACGTCACTGAGCTTGTTAGCAGCTCCTCACCTGGACTGGAGGCAGAATTAAGAATTAGCGGTCACAGGGCCGGGCACGGTGGCTCAAGCCTGTAATCCCAGCACTTCGGGAGGCTGAGGTGGGCTGATCACGAGGTCAGGAATTGGAGACCAGCCTGGCCAACATGGTGAAATCCGTCTCTACTAAAAACACAAAAATTAGCTGGATGTGGTGGCACATTATGTAATTATAGCTACTTGAGAGGCTGAGGCATGAGAATTGCTTGAACCTGGGAGGCGGAGGTTGCAGTGAGCTGTGATTGCCCCATTGTACTCCAGCCTGGGTGACAGAGACCCCATCTCAAAAAAGAAATAATAAATAAATAAAAGAATTAGTGATCATAGGTGCATCCAACCACTTGCCTTCCAGGGCTGCAAGACTGTACCCCATAGCAGTAGAGCTGAGAGCCCCTAGCTCTGTAAACATGGGTGGCAGGGCCTTGGCAGAAGGGTATCAGACGTGGGCTCAGTGGATCTCACCCTCTGGTGCCAAGGTGCAGTTTTCTGTTTCCGGGCCTGCTCCACCATAGGCGGTTTCTCCTTGCAACCAGCTCCATGTCTCCATCTTCCTGTCTCCTTTCCTTCCCCTCCTCCTTCCTCCTTCCTTCTGTGTACCTGGGATCTTTCCAGCTGGCACCATCTCTGCCTCCCAGGCCACCGACTCAATCAACTCACCTAGCGCCAGGCCCTGCTCCCGACACTGGAGACAGGATGGGAACAGGGCAAAGGGATCCTGCACTTCCACTGATGTGCGATGTTGGGGCAGACTGCTCGTAAGGAGGCAAAGAGGCAGATGCAGTAGCTTCAGGAGGTGGGTAGCGCAGTAAAGATGAAATGGAGAAATGAGACAGAAAGTGATGGTGGAGAGGGATTCATTATTTTAGTCACTTTGGTCAACAAGGCATTTCTCTTTTTTTTTTTTTTTGAGATAGAGCCTCACTCTGTCACCCAGGCTGGAGTGCAGTGGCATGATCTCGGCTCACTGCAACCTCCACCTCCCTGGTTCAAGCAATTTCCCTGCCTCAGCCTCCGGAGTAGCTGGGACTACAGGCATACGCCACCACAGCTAGCCATTTTTTTTTTTGTATTTTTAGTAGAGACGGGGTTTCACCATGTTGGCCAGACTGGTCTTGAACTCCTGACCTCAGGCAATCTGCCCGCCTCAGCCTCCCAAAGTGCTAGGATTACAGGCGTGAGCCACTGCGCCCGGCCGAGGTATTTCTTTTGTAACTTCAGACTTGAATATTGAAAACAAGGTGGCCGTGTGAAGATGTGGGAGAAGGTGTGGCAAGTGCAGAGGTCTGAGGCAGCAGACAGCTTGGGGTATCTGAGACAGGAAGAAGGCTGGCGGGGCTGGAGCTCAGTTGCCCTAGGGCACAGGGGTAGAAGATTCGTTAGGAAAGTTGTAATGTGTAGGAAAGGGTTTGGGTTGGGTTTGGTTTGAATGGAAGACATTGGGGGCGGTTTAAGCAGATGAATGGTGAGCTATTGTTTGTGTCTGAGAAAGCATCTGAGGCAGACATGGTGGTTCACGCCTGTCATCCCAGGACTTTGGGAGGCCAGGATGAGTGGACTGCTTGAGGCCAGCAGTTCGAGGCCCGACCAGCCTGTGCAACCAAGAGACCCTGTCTCTACAAAAAATATTTAAAAATTAGCAGGTCATGGCGGCAAGCACCTGCAGTTTACACCACTGCACTCCAGCCTGGGTGACACAGCAGACCCCCTGTCTCAAAAAGAAAAGAAAAAGGCCAGGTACGGTGGCTCACACTTGTTTAATCCCAGCACTTTGGGAGGTCTGGCCGGGGTGACAGAGCAAGACTCCATCTCAAAAAAAAAAAAGAAAAAAGAAAAAAGCAGGCATCTGTCTGTGTAGTGGAGTAAGAATTGCAGAGAGGGTGGGATGGTAGCCGGGAAGTCAGCTGGGAGGCTTTGCAGGGGATGAGAGCGGCCTAGAACATTAGCATAGCAGAAGGTGGGGAGAGTAGGGGTCAGACCTGGTTTAGCCTTGAGAATCACATTGGATGTGATGAAGATAAAGAAGCTAAATTTCCTTCCCTTCCCTCCTTCCACCCCTCCCTCACTTCCCCTTCCTTTCTCCCTTCTCTTCCCCCATGTCTCCCTCCCGCTCCCCTGTCTCTCCTCTTCCTTCTCCTTTTCTGTCTCCTTCTTCCTCCTCACAATGCTATGCTGCCATACACTGACAGTAGCAGATACAGGGTAGGGAAAAAAGAAAATCAAAAGAAGTATTTTGGCCAGAGCTACAGCCTCTACCCACCTTCCTGAAAATTAGAGAAGGCACTCCCTGTTGAAAAAAGGTACCTTTTCCACAGTGTGGATAAAGCCCCACACGAGAGCTTATGGCTTTGCAAAGCTAACATTGGGCTGGATCTCAGCCCATCTTCCTTCCATGGATGGCTGCCTTTAGGCAGTGCACAGGCTGGGCAACAGGACATGGCGCCCCTGGTCTGGGCGATATTAAGTCTGAGACACCTATTCAGCGTCCACATGAGGATGTTAATTAGATAGCCGAGGATATGGGTCTGGTTGTCAGAGAGAAATGGGGCTAGAGGTATAAATTTAGGAATCCTAACAGTGTGCCGTGTTTAACATCAGGGGACTGGATGAGGTGCTCTTTATATGAGGATGGGGAAGCATGGGGGTTGAGAATGAAGCTTGGGACACTTCGCTATTTAGCAAGTAGAAGGAGGTAGAAAATGCTACAGACCCTAGAAACCTGTGGAGAAAACGTGTTAAGCGGTGGAGATGGGCTCCGCGGGATGTTGGCGAGAGGTGGAGTAAGATGAGGATGCGCAGAGCTTTTGGCAAGACAGATGCTGGGGCGCAGGGTGCTAGAAACGGAGGGGGCGGCTGAGCAGAGTGCGCTGGGGAGAGAAGGAAAACAGAGGCAGCTGTTTTCAGACGTTGGGATCAAAAGGGTAAGAGAGAAAAGGAGGAGGTGGATCTGGGTTGGCTCTTTAAAGACAGGCGATCTTTAAAAAGATAGAGCTTCTTATAAGCCGAAATGATCCAGTAGTGAGGGAGAAATCGATGGCTCGGGAGGGAGGGCAGATCCTGGGTGCAGAGTTGCCAGGAAGGAGAGGAGAGAGGGTCACGGGCCAGGAGGCTGGAGGCTGGTGGCTGGTAGGAAGGGCGTGGCTCTCCACCGCTTGCCTCTTGCAGAGCCAGGTTATGAGTTGAGAGTGGGAAGCGTGAGGTGTGAGAGGAGAAGAGAAAGGATGACACAGCGACCTAGAGAGGGGGAAGTGAAGTGTGGGATTGCGGGGCCGGTGCGGGCTCCCTGTGGCGTGTGTCCCCAACCACCTGCAGCTGCAGGCACAGAGCTGGCCCAACTAGAAAGGAGGCCGAGAAGACCAGGGACTGCACGGAGTATGCAGGGAAATAATTAGAGCAAAGGGCACGGACTGTTCAAAACAAAACAAAAATAGGGGTGGGGGAAGTCTGCAGTAAACATACCAGAGTATAATTATGATTTTGAGGCAAACAAAACCTTTCTTAACTGAGTCACAGTGGGAGGAAGTATTAAGAGAGCTATTCAACGAAACTAAATATACGTATGTATGAGCACACACACCAAAGGTACTGTAAAGTATATGTATATGCACACACACGCCAAAGATACTACTGTAAGGGAAATTGCAAGCACTTATTTTATAAATGACTTTTCAAAGCACTTACTAAGTTCAAGCCCTGTAGCAAAAAAGTTATAAGCATTATTTTGATGTAATCCTCTGTACAGTACTATAGGTACAAGATATGAACTTTAAAGTTCACGTTTTTAACTAAGTTATAATGCTTCTTCCAACTTGGAAAGAATATTTACAACATATATGGCAATTTTGAAAGACTGAATATGCAGGGATTATAGAAAACTCCTATAAATCAATAAGAAAAAGAAGAACCTAACAGAATTTGTAATGAGCAATCTGGTGATATTTGAGGTCATCTCCTTCTACACGATAATTCCTCTTTAAAATGTATTTAATGGAAATGAAACATGCAAACATATACATTCAAAGGTTTTATAATCACATTCCTTATTATAGAAAAACGAAAACCGTCCAAATGTCTACCAATAAGGCACCAGTGACAAATTATGTAAACAACCCAATTCAAAATGTTAAAAATATTGAGACTGCTATGTGTCTGAATGTGTCCCCCAAAACTCATATATTGAAACGTAATGGCCAATATGATAGTATGAAGAGGTGGTGCCTTTAGGAGGTGATTAGACCGTGAGAGCTCTGTCCTCAGGATGGGATTAGTCACTTACAAATGGCTGGAGAGAACCAGATAGGCCCCTTTGCCTTCCTGTGCCTTTCACCAGGTAAGAACACACGGCATTAAAGGTGCCATCTTGGAAGCGGAAAGCAACTCTTGCCAGATACCAAACCTACTGGCCGTTGATCCTGGACTTCCCAACCTCCAGAACCATGATAAATACATTTTTATTATTTACAAATTACCCAGTTCAGGCATTTTGTTATAGAAGCACAAATGGACTAAAATGTAAGAAGCAAAAGAATTGACTTTGAAAAAGTCTACAATATCTTGTTTAGAGAATAAAATAAGTGAGCTAAGTATGTAGACTATTCAGCCTCTAAAATATACACATATAGGTATATAAAAGTTATAGGATAATGTACACAAAACTTACTGTTGGGGGGCTTTTACTTTTATTTTCTATGTGCCATTATTTACGTTATTTTACACTGAATATATTTTTATAGTCACAAAATACATAAAAATGTAAAATAAAATTTTGTAGAATTAGGAGTCCTTCTGCCTCAGCCTTCCAAGTAGCTAGGACTACGTGCATACACCACCATACTTAGCTACTTTTTTATTTTTTGTAGAGATGGGGTTTTGCTCCATTGCCCGGGCTAATCTCAAACTCCTGGCCTCAAATGATGCTCCCACCTTGGCCTCCCAAGCACTGGGATTACAGGTGTGAGCCATTGTGCCTGGCTCACAGGTATTCTTTATCCTGCAGAGTTCCCAGCATAACATCAAGTGTAGAGTGAGCAACAAACAGCACTTAACTGATTGAGAAGTTGCTTCAACTGTGCTTGCTAATATACCTGCTTTCGACTGCTCCATTTGTTTGATTAACAACACTGGTTCTGTGCCCGCTTTACCTATTAATTAGGAGAGCTTAAGACACCTGAGTGCTCAAGGTAAATTAGTGGAAGTGTTCACAGCTGAACTCTGAGCATCTTGAGGTCTATATTTGAGTCATGTATTTCCTTGGCCCTTAGCGTAGAAGTCATGTTGTACATAGTCAATAAATATTGGATGAATGGATGAATGAACTAATGAATAAGTATCCATATATCCTTCAAAACATTTGTGTTTGCTGAAATGTTTTACATCCAAAACCATCATATGTTAGACCCTTCTATCCAAGTGTGACCAGCAGCAATGGTTTCATGCCAGAGCTCCTTAGAAAGGCAGAATCTTGGCCGAGGGGGTGGCTCACGCCTGTAATCCTATCACTTTGGGAGGCCAACGCGGGTGGATCACGAGGTCAGGAGTTTGAGACCAGCCTGACCAACATGGTGAAACCTCGTCTCTACTAAAAATACAAAAATTTAGGTGGGCGTGGTGGTGCACACCTGTAATCCCAGCTACTCAGGAGACTGAGGCAGGAGAATTTCTTGAACCTGGGAGGCAGAGGTTGCAGTGAGCGAAGATTGTGCCACTGCGCTCCAGGCTGGGCAACAGAGCCAGACTTTGTTTCAAAAAAAAAGAAAGGCAGGATCTTGTTATCACTGTACCCATGTCACCCTCAGCCCCAACTGCTGATTCAGATCGGTATTTGTCTCTGACCCCCAGGAATTCTTATGCCTGGGAAAGTGTGAGAGGCACTGCTTCAGAGGGAAAATACTTGGCTGCAGGTTTTTTTGTTTTTGTGATGAAGTCTCACTCTGTCGCCCAGGCTGGAATGCAGTGGTGTGATCTCAGTTCACTGCAACCTCTACCTCCTGGCTTCAAGCAATTCTCCTTCTTCAGCCTCCGGAGTAGCTGGGATTACAGGCACACACCACCATGCCTGGCTAATTTTTGTGTTTTTAATAGAGATGGGGTTTTACCATGTTGGCCAGGTGGGTCTTGAACGCCTAACCTCAAGTGATCCGCCCTCCTCCACCTCCCAAAGTGCTGGCATTATAGACGTGAGCTACTGTTTCAGTGTCTCATGGGATGGTCCAGATTAATGCAAGAAGGCCCCCTCTTTTGGCTGTTAACCCTTCATACACTGCACCTGTAGCAAGGCTGCGTGGTCCTGAGAAGCCGCCTGGCTGGGGGTGTTTTCCATCTGGGAAGTAGCTCAGAGCCCAGTTCAGCTTCCAGGGACAAAGAAGGCTGCCGTCTTGCCCTCCTCTCTTCTGGCCACACTCCTAGAGCCCCGTGAAATCGGTCATTGCCTGCCAGCTCTTCACAGACGGGCCGGGGCGGGCTCTGCAGCGTGTCCAGCATCATGATTGAGCGGCCCTGGCAGGGTGGAGTGGAAAATAAGGCCTCGATTCCAAGCCTGAGTCATGCTTGTACGCTCCTTAACGCTTTCCAACGGAGCACAAATGCACGCTGCCCTCGGCCAGGGTTCTGAGCTGGGCCAACCCTCCTGGGCAGGGCCCAGGGCAGCATCTCCTTGGGGTGGTGCTCCCAATGCCCACAGGGAGGCAGGGCCACTGTGAGTCATAGGGGTGCAACAGCTCTGTCACTTGAAGGGCCCTGGGAGTAGCTCTGCTCTCCTTGTCTTTCTAGCCCGTGCTTCTGCAGTCCTCATCCCACCTAGTCTGAAGCAGGCCAACCTGGGCTATGGTGCGTGTGTCTTGAGCTGCAGAAACTTGACTCTGTGACTGGGACAGACAGTGCTGTCAGGATAAAGCTTCCAAGGATACAGCCTCTCCACCACCTTAAATATATCCAACAGACTTCTGCTAGTCTGTCTGAAATAACAGAAGTAAATATTGTAGGACAGCAAAAAGTGCCTTTCTTTATCCTTCTAGGTTCCCTGGCTGGGCTATGAATTCAATCGACATAAGGCAGATGAACAGGAAAAAAACATAGCTAATTATGTATGAGGGTCCAGCAAATTAGGAGCCTCCAAGAAGGGTCAGATGATTGAAGCTTTTATTTAGCAACCTGAGCGACCGAAAGGAATAGGGGCTTGGGGCTTCTTGCGGGTGGTGGTGACGCAATCTTCACTCTCCTCTCTTAGGATCTGAGTTCACCTTCCCTGGTTGGTAAGATTCCCTGAGGGTATTTATGACATTCGAGTTCCTTTTGGAGGATTTGTCTCTTGGCAGATAAGGGGAGCTCAGGGAACTGTCTGCTGGCATCTGCTGTTCCCCAAGATCCCTCAGTTCAAAGTACTCAGCATATCAAAGCAGCATGGGTTGGGTGACATTTCCTGAACTCCTTTGGTGTCATCCAGTTTTAATTATATCCAAGGTTGTTGGATAGAGTTGGATTTGATGAAGAGGTAAAATACTATTGTAACAAAGGAAATGTTTCCGGAGGGTCAGAGGTGTATCCTAAATGAATCCTATGCAAGTTCTAGCTTGCTGTCTCTCTCTTTCTTTCTCTCCTTCTCCCTCCCTCCCTCCCTCTCTCCCTCTCTCTTTCTTTCTCTTTCTTTCTTTCTTTCCTCTTTCTCTTTCTCTCCTCCTCCCTCCCTCCCTTCCTTTCTTTTTCTCCTCCTTCCTACCTTTCTTTCTCTTTATTTCTTTCTTTCTCTGTCTTTCTTAATCTTCTTTTCTTTTTTTTTCTTTTGCTCTGTGGCCTAGGCTGGAGTGCAGTGGCATGATCTCAACTCACTGCAACCTCTGTCTCCCTAATTCCAGCAATTCTCTTGCCTCAGCCTCCCTGCCTGGGACTATAGGCATGTGCCACCACACCTGGCTAACTTTTGTATTTTTAGTAGAGAGAGGGTTTCACCATGTTGGCCAGGCTGGTCTTGAACTCCTCACCTCAAGTGATCCACCTGCCTCAGCCTCCCAAAGTGCTGGGATTATGGGCATGAACCACCGCACCCAGCCTCTAGCTGCTGTCTTTAAGAAAGGTTCCTACAAAGTGTGGACACATCATTCCAGGTCCAGACCAAGATAGATTAATGGGCCCAGAAGCTACTGACTTGAGCTGCTAAATATTTTAACTTGCTACCTGTCACTCATTCACCGCTGGCAGAACCTTGACAATTGGCAAAAACTGAACTCAATAGATCGCTGAAGGGCAAAGTAAAGATTATTCTGCTCCTCACTGTTAAGAAGGCAATTCTGGCCAGAAGCAGTAAGCATCGTCTCTCTTTACTTTGGAAGCAGAAGTAAGGTGCTTTTTTTTTGCAACCTCTGGACAAAGGAAAGAGGCCAGTATGCTGGCAGGGACATGGGCTTAGGGGACAGGGACAGCCAAGTGGGCGTTTTAATGCTGCACCTGCAAGCTGTGGGTTTGGGTGAGGAAGTTATCCTTTCTGAGTCTCAGCCTCTGTAGTTGTAAAATGGAAATAGCAAAGTCCACTGCAAAAGTTTGTTGATTTCATATGGGAACATCTGAAAAGCTCCTAATTCGGTGCCTGCCATGCTGTTGCGTACTGGGAAATATTCTCTCTTTATTGGCATCAAAGATTCCCTATGGATATGTGAGAGAGAGAAAGGGGGATTCACAATGACTTTTTTTTTTTTTTGAGGCAAGGTCTCACTCTGTCACCCAGGCTGGAGTGCAATGGCCCAATTTCAGCTCACTGCAACCTCTGCCTCCCGGATTCAAGCGATTCTTGTGCCTCAGCCTCCCCAGTAGCTGGGATTACAGGTGCCTGCCACCACTTCCAGCTAATTTTTTTTTTTTTTTTTTTTTTTGGTAGAGATGGAGTTTCACCACGTTGGCCAGGCTGATCTTGAACTCTTGACCTCAGGTGATCCGCCCACCTCAGCCTCCCACAGTGCTAAGATTACAGATGTGAGCCACGATGCCCTGCCCTTCACAGTGAATTTTTTTTTAACCTGACTAACTGTCCTCCCAACCGCCCAAGTGCCTCAAGCCAAGTAATCAGACACGCTTTCCCAACTCTTTATCCAGCTTTGTGAAAATGGTGGCTATGAGCACCAACTTCTCTAATGGAATTAGGTCTTTTTAGAAGTGTGAATTCTCCCAGGAGAAGAAGAATGCTGACTTCCCAGCACCAGATAGGGATGCATGTCTGGGATGTGCTTTTCTAATCCCTGGAAATGCCTGACTTCCTGAGAAGACTGAGCGGGGCTGGGGATGAGATGCTGACGGATGAGAGGGGAGACAGGGAAAGACAGCAAGTCAGAAAAAGGAGGCACAGGCATTGGAAAATTGGCATGGCTTTGCTCTCTGATGTTACACCATTTATTTGGTGGATGATAAACCTGATACATTTATAATGAAATCTCTTCCCATACTGGTCATTATATTTTATAAAGATTTTCTAAATGATCTCTGTAGAAATCCCAGTTTTACAAGGAGCCAAATTTTCACCACACGATGCTATCTTAAAAAACATCTGTCCACAGATATTCCTGGACATCAACTTTATTTTTTTTTTTTCTTTTGAGATGGAGTCTTGCTCTGTTGCCCAGGCTGGAGTGCAGTGGCATGATCTTGGCTGATCTGGCTCACTGCAACCTCTACCTCCCAGGTTCAAGCGATTTTCCTGCCTCAGCCTCCCGAGTAGCTGGGACTATAGGCATGTGCCACCATGCCCTACTAATTTTTTGTATTTTCAGTAGAGATGGGGTTTCACCATGTTAGCCAAGATGGTCTCGATCTTCTGACCTTGTGATCCACCTGCCTTGGCCTCCTAAAGTGCTGGGATTACAGGCGTGAGTCACCGCACCCGGCGACATCAACTTTCAAAACCACCATTTCTCTTTCTTATGCCACAGGAATATTTAGAAGAATTTTTAGAAACCATTTTTTTAGAAATCTGCAAATTGTAAAAATTTATCAAATATTTAAGCTACTCAAAAGGAGTCAAGAAGAATAGAATGAATACATACATCTAGCTGTTAACTAGTTTAATTTTATAGGGCTAAAATCAATAAATGTAAACATATTTTTCAGACTGGGAGAGGTGGTTTACGCCAATAATCCCAACACTTTGGGAGGCCGAAGTGGGCGGATCATGTGAGTCCAGACCAGTGGGTGACATAAGGAGACCCCATTTCTACAAAAAATTTAAAAGTTGCCAGGCGTGGTGGCACACACACCTGCAGTCCCAGCTAGTCAGGAGGCTGAGGTGGGAAGATTGCTTAGGTGGAGGCTGTAGTGAGCAATGATCAATCACTCCACTGCACTCCAGCCTGGGCAGCAGAGTGAGACCATGTCTCAAAAAATATTCCTAGAAGACACATTGATGAAATAACAATACATAAAATGGAAAGTAAGAGAATCCTGAACACAGACATCAGGTGGTAGTTATGTTGAGTGGAGAAGCAAGGAAACAGAAAAGGATCACAGAGCTAGAGGGATTGTCCAGGTTTTAGCCTTCTTAAAGGATATCATGAATCAAAATCTATTAGAAATTCTGCCTTCAACATTCTATGAAGGCTTCCTCTAAAAGACTTAAAGCCCAGGTGAGGGAAAATTCTAGAGCTCTTCACAAATCACAGGTCTAAGAAAAGACACTGAGGTCGGGTGCAGTGGCTCACACCTGTAATCCCAGCACTTTGGGAGGCCGAGGCAGGCAGATCATCTGAGATCAGGAGTTCAAGACCAGCCTAGGCAACATGGCAAAACCCTATCTTTACTAAAAATACAAAAATTAGCCAGGGGCTGTGGCACACGCCTGTAATCACAGCTACCAGGGAGGCTGAGGCACAAAAGTTGCTTAAACCCAGGAGGCAGAGGTTGCAGTGAGACGAGATCATATCACTGCATTATATCACTGCATTCCAGCCAGGGCAACAGAGCAAGACTCTGTCTCCAAAAAAAAAAAAAAAAAAAAAAAAAAGAAGTAGGACAATGAACTTTTTGGACAATATACTTCATTGAGTGAGTATGCAATCTAGAGTCACAAAGCCAGTTTTTGGGGTGACACTTTATTCAGTGAATATGCAATTTAGATTCCCAAAGGAATAGGCCAGTCTTGGGCCTGACTAGATGTAGCAAAACACCCCAGACTTTCTGTACCATGGTTTAGGGACACAAAACCAGGAAACACTTAACCAGGCCTATTCTATTGGGCTGACGGAAGAAGAGTTAAACAAATCAAACCAAAATCACAAAATGAAGCCCATGTGAGCGGCACACGGCACACATGTAACTTTATATTGTAAATCGTTTCCTCATCTTTTCAAAGGAAAGGAATTTCTATAAAGTGATTGTATGTACTACACATCTGGTATCAGAGATATTCAAGATTGCTATAAAATGATTATTTATAACTCCATAGCTACTCTTGTTTACTACATAGATGACATCATCATCCCATATTGTTACATTAAATCAGCATTTTCCCCACTTTTACTGCATTTGTTATCAAGCCTGTGTCTCAGGCAAAACTGCCTTAGAGAGAACAGCCTAGAAGGTAATAAATAAGATACACTTCTAATCTGCCCCCAGACTCGAAGGTTTATTCCAGCTGAGTCCACATGTGGCCCAGAGGAGGAGCCCCTCTGTCCGTTCCCTTAGGCTTTCTTTCCTCTTGGAATACCTTTCATGGAGGGGTCGGGCAATATCATCTTAGATACAGAGCTTTATGGGAGTACAAAGTCCTCTATGGAGCTAAGGCAATGAGAAGATTCTGGACTGGGCATTGGGTAGTGCTGATGGAGTGGGCAGGTTTTGTCCTTGTGGTCATTCAGCATCCACTCCTTTGGTAATTGCATTCCAATTTGAGGGAAGGAAGATAGAATTACTCCTCTCTTATGAGATGAGTTTGGTGGAGATTGTTACTCAAGGCTCCATGCCTTTCTCTGGTTAAGGGATATTTACTTGACATAAGCAAGACCAAGTGAGCTCTTCCTAACCCAGGAGCCTCTCTGGGATTTGAATCACAATCCCTCCTTGTGAGGGGTAAGACAAAAAACGGAGTGATGAAAAGACAGGAAGTCATCAGAGTTCATTCATTCAAGTGGCAGTACTTGGATAGACTGTCCCCAGATCCTAAACCCCAAGAAAACACCTGGTTCCTGACCTCTGTAAGCCTGGTTCTAAAATCCTATGAGCCCCTCAAACTCTTTCAATAAATTCCTCTTGTGACTTTGTGCTTAACTGAGCTAGACTCTCTATGTCTATTATTTGCCATCAAAGAACCTGAAGCCTATCCTGGGGCTGCCACACCATTGCTGAGTGGTCTCAAACAACCGACACAACCTGTCCTATGGAGTTGAATCACACAAATTGGCAAATGTGAAATCCCCAATCTGGCGAGCGATATGGATTGACTTTACACTGCTTTACACACTCTCCGGAG
This sequence comes from Aotus nancymaae, assembly GCF_030222135.1. NCBI lineage: Eukaryota > Metazoa > Chordata > Mammalia > Primates > Aotidae > Aotus > Aotus nancymaae. Next base: position 5,804,291 of record NW_026988492.1, on the reverse strand, counting down.
GCTCCATCAATTCCAACTGCAGAATGAATATGGACGGGCACCATTAGCTCCTGCCTATGTATGTTCAACTCTCTTCTGTTGGAAAAATCAATGAATCAGTAATAATATTGTCCCCTCTTTCCTGTAAAGGAAATCCGAGGTGAATCCTGAGGTTGCCATGTCAATTTCCTCATATTGTTGCTTTCCTTCCCACCTCCCGCCCCCAAACCTTTGTAAAAATGATGGGCTATGATCTGTGTCCTAGCAGCAGGAAGCCTGTCGGACCCGACTCTTTGCTGAGTCCTTCATCTCCCAGAAGCTCCAGGAAGCAACAAAAAAAGGGGAATCTGCTGCCATCACCCCCATCCAAACCCAGCTCAGGGAATTTTCCAGGGCCAGGCTGCCTTGGGGAAGCTATGTAAGGACTGAAGAAACGTGTGTTCTCATGCAAACAAACCCCAAAACAAAACAAGAGATGCTGCCTTTGGACTGGACTTTGTCCAGCCTGGAGTCACAGTACCTGTCAAGAGCCCCTCTGGAATACTTGTACCTGGCTCTTCAGTAAGGTTAAGTCCTTGTTCTTGTTTTTTAAACAATTATTTAATCAACAAAGCACTCTATAAATTCTAGTTGAAGGGCAGATGCAAAGACAGTGTTCCAGTTGCTAATGCTGTGTGAGAAAGCAGCCCAGAAGGTCGTGGATGAAACAACTATCTTAGGACGCAGGCTGATTGGGGCTGGGGAATTTGGAAGGGCTGAAGCAAGGGTGACTTGTGCCTGCTCCGTGGTTCTTGGATAAATCAAAGGGCTGGGGCATGAGAGTGGAGGAAGGAGGACACCCTTCCTGATGGCTTGCTGATGCATATGGTTATGCACCGGGCAGGAACAGGGACGGCTGGAGGGACAAGCTCAAACTGGAAGAGCCCCGAGGGGCAGCCCTTGGGGGAGGCGGCGCTCACTGCCTGCCTTACAGACCCTGTCCCTACCATCACCTTGACTTTCTTTCCACTATATGTTATTGGTGGGAGCAGTCCCAAACTGTCCCAGATTCAAGGTGGGGGTGTAGACCTCACCTCCCAAGGTGGGGTCAGTATCAAGGTACTGTCGGCCACATTTAAAACCGTGACAGGCTAGTGACTGGCTTTCTGGGATATTTATGGGTGAAGGCAGGAGGAGAGTCTTGGAGAAGCCCAGATTCAGTCATTCTAGTGTTCACAATACAGCTCTCGGATGACTGCTCTTTGTGAGGCCAGGCACAGTCGCTCACGCCTGTAATCCAGCACTTTGGGAGGCCAAGGTGGATAGATCACCTGAGGTCAGGAGTTTGAGACCAGCCTGGTCAAAATGGTGAAACCTCATCTCTACTAAAAATATAAAAATTAGCTGGGTGTGGTGGTAAACACCTGTAATCCCAGCTACTTGGGAGACCGAGGCCAGAGAATTGCTTGAACTTAGGAGAAGGAGGTTGCAGTGAGCCGAGATCGCCGCCACTGCACTCCAGCCTGGATGACAGAGTGAGACTCCATCTCAAAAACAAAAAACAAAAGAAAACAAAACAAAAGCAAAGACTGCTCTCTGCGTTTCCTTGCAGCGGGCCAGGGCAGAATGCAGCGTTCTCAGGACTGCGATGCTGTGTCACCCGTACTTCGCTGGGCTTGATAAGTATCACAACCTAAAGAGGGGTGCCATTCTGTGCTCTCCAATGCCTGGGGGAGCCCCAGTGGGGAGGGACCCAGATGGTGCTAGGCCTGGGCCAAAAGTGAAACGGGGGAGGACCAGTTCTTTCCTTCCTTTGTCCCTAAACTCTCCACTCCCTACTGCTGTCTAACTGAGGACCCTCAGAAAGATCTAACTTTTTACACTGATATTTCCCAGAGGCCTAATTGTGCAACAATAAATAAAAATACAATTAAAGAACTGAGGTCCAGCAGGAAATTTGTGTTACATAAATAAGACCTGAAGTGCATAGGAGAGCACCCCAGCCCCCAGCCTTGCTAGTATTGAAGGCTCCAATCACACAGCTCTGGGATCCTCTGATTTGGTGGATAACCTTTTGTGAACAATAGTTCTCTGAAAAGGGATATAAAAAAAGAGACTTTATTCCTGTAAACAGTTTGCAAACTAGGGAAATGCAGCCTTCAGTGTAAAATGAAGGTTCTTTCTAGATAACAAAGGAGAGGCTGGGCTTTTTTAGAGATAGTTCCTGCTCATGTTCCCACTCGGGTCCACTTATGCAAATAAAGGATTCAAACTTGCTTAATCTGATTGGTTGATGCTTGCTGAGTTCTAATTTGTTGATGCAGGTCTTAGTCTATTGGTTGGTTCAGGCAACAGAAACAGGAACAGGAAACAATGAAAGTCCATGGGTTTTCCAGGAACTCTAAATACATGTGTGACTTTTAGTCAGCAAGTAGCAGCTTGGCTCTAAATTGAATTTAGGTCTGTTAGCCAGAGTGTGGACCTTGACAGAGCCGGCCTTTCAAGGTTCACACTCATCATGTGGGCTGCAGAGATTCCTCCTTCACCCACTGACAGACACTTGGATCGCTTCCACCTTTTGGGTGTTGTGGATAACTCTAACACTGCTACAAACCTGGGTATATGAAAGGCTAATTCTCCTCAACCATGGTGTATGTAGCTGGAGGAAAAATGCCAAAAGCTGTGTTTTGACAAACAGTTAAGTCAAAACTGGAAAGATAGATCAAAGCGTGATGTCTCCCTGCAGTCCCTCTTACTAGGCTTGAGGTGAATGGGGAAGCTCAGAAGACAAGTGCCTTAGGACTCCAACTTTTTCCAAAGAAACCCTCTTTCTCATTTCCAACCTTAAACCTTTTAAACCTTTGATTGGCATAGAGCTAGGGGTTGCAAAACATCTTCCCTTCCCTCCTTTGCAAGTCTGTGTGGATAGTTGCATATTATCTCCAAAGGTGGCCACCATCATTTCCTCCTCTCCCTATATGAGATTTTCTTCTCTCTTGGCTCCATTCATCAAGAAGTAGGGGCGTTTTCTGCTCTTCCTCTTTGAACTGGGGCTGGCCCTGTGATTTGTCTTGACCAGCTGGACTTGGAGGAAGTGATGCTGTGCTGGTGCTTAGCCTGGCCTTTGAGAGGCCTGGCGTCTTCAGCTCTCTCTCAGGGGAGAATGCAGCAGGCACGTAAGAAGGCTGATCACTCAGACCACCATATTATGAGGAAGCCCAAGCTAGCCACGTGGAAAGGACACACAAAGGAGTGCTGAGGAACCAAATCAACAGAAGCATTCCCAGCCATATGACCCAGTCAAGCCACCTTAGCTGGTTCCATGCTGTGGCGTTCCAGGTGAAGTCCCAGACTGTAGTCACAGAGGTGAGCCTCTGTGCCCTGTACAAATTTCTGAGCCAAAGAATTTTGAAGAAATGAAAGCTGTTTTATGCTGTGAAATTTTGGTGCATCTTGTTATGCAGCAATGGATAACCTAAAGCGGTGGTCTAGCACTTCATTTTGGAATGTGGGAATATTTACTTCACTGTTTTATTCTTAGCCTTTTGAAACATCAGCAGAAAATGAGACAACTCAAATCCCATTTTAACATCCTGTTACATACATTTCAAGATCATCTGTGAAAATGTAGATGTGTTGCTTTGTTAAAGTTTAGTGGCCTGTCTTAAAAGATACTATCATCGGGCAGAAGCTTCTAAAAGCAGAATCTTTACAATCAGCAATAGGCTGCCTCCTGACATTTCAGGGCCCGAGGCAAGAGTACAAGTAGAGACCTACATACCATATGTCTAGATACTTAAAGGCTGTAAATCAAGCTAACAACCTATTAAATAAAATACACTGTAGCTTGCTGCTTTGAAAAAAATGCTGTCATGATGACCTTGAAGTCCAAGTTCAAATTTAGAATTCTCGACTGTCTGGAATTTCACAGTGGAATATGTGGTGTGGGGCAAGCTGGCCCTGGCTGCAGGCCTTTGTTCCATAGCTCACCCTTTGTCCTCTCATTCCTTCCATGCTGCGGGGGGACTCATTCTTGCCCACATGGACATCCCAGCACATGCCTCCAAACTCCACTCACCTGCACATGCAGGGGTGTGATCCAGAAAGAGGACAGCTATGTCCCCTTAGTTCTGGGGATGCCTTGTCCCCCGGGGGAGGCACAAAAGTGGATAAGAGTCAGAGTTTATTTCCCTAAAGAGAGGGGCTGTAGTAGAGTTTGGCAAACTGCAAAGTCTGATGGAACTGTCCCTTACTTCAGACAATAGTTGCAAGTTTGGGGGTCCCCAGGACCACCCTCAGGTTCAATAGTTCTTTAGAATGGCTCACAGAACCCAAGAAAGCACTATACATAGCATGAGAGCGTGCGTGTATGTGTGTTGTGTGTGTGTGTTAACAGCTGAAAGTTACACAAGAAAATCAATCAAGGAAAGAGACACACAGGACAAAGCCCAACTGGAATCCAAAGGAAGAAGATACTTTGGTTCTCTTCCCATGCATTTATGATCAGTGTATTAGTCCATTCTCACACTGCTATAAAGGAATACCTGAGACTGGGTAACTTACACAGGAAAGAGGTTTAATTAGCTCACAGTTCTGCAGGCTGTACATGAAGCATGATGCTGGCATCTACTTGGCTTCTGAGGAGGCCTCAGGAAACTTACAGTCACAGCAGAAGGTAAAGAAGGAGCCAGCACTTCACATGGCCAGAGCAGGAGGAAGAGTGGGGAGGGGAGGCGCCATACACTTTTAAACAACAGGATCTCATTGAATGCACTCACTCACTATTGCCACAATAACACCAAGGAGCGTGGTGTTAAACTGTGAGAAACCACCCCTACAATCCAATCACCTCCCACCGGGCCTCACCGCCAACCCTGGGAATTATAATTTGACATGAATTGTAATTGGGCAGATCCACACCATGTCAGATGGCATTGCCTCCTCCTGGCCATGACAATGTGCACAGGGTACAGTCACCTGGGGATGCTCACCCAAGCCTTGGCTGTCCACAGTTTTTGCTTGGGGTCTATCACATACTGCTCATGTAGGCGACCTTCAGTCTTCAGCCCCTTTTAGAGGCTCAGGCTAATAATTCTGGAGGTTGGAACTGATATGATGTGTCCCAAAAGTCCCATCATAAATCATATCATTAGACTATCCAGTGGCTAAAGCCCTCAGGCAAACAAAGATCCTCTTATTGGGCTGGACATTCCGGGGGCTTGGAGATCACCTCTCAGCAGCCAAGAACAAAGGCCAAACTTCTCTCTCAGGAAGGCTAATCCTTCACTTCTCCAGGGCCCAGCTCCTTCTGCCTAGATCTAGATTGATACTGATCAGAAATACACTCGATGAGTGACAAAAACCCAAAGGGAGTGAGACCGCAGAAGAAATGACGTGGCTGCATATTGAACTCTCCAAGGAGTCTACATTTAAATAGACGGGACAAATGAAAGGAGAGCCCCAGTCCAAGAAGAGATGCAAAAAATGGTAGTGCCTAGCAGGAAAAACATTGGGAAGGCCAGAATGAGCTAACGCTTGTGAAAAGCATCACCCCAAATGGGCTTTTTTAGTGGTGAGAGGGGCAGACAGTGTCTGGCCAGAGTGCAGTTGCATGATTATGGCTTACTGCAGCCTCAACCTCCCGGGCTCAGGTGATCCTCCGACCTCAGCCTCCTGAGTAACTGGGACTACAGGCTGGGATTGTAAGTGCATGCCAATACACTCAGCTAAATTTTTTTAATTTTAAGTTTTTTACAGATGGGGTCTTGCTATGTTGCCTAGGCCAGTCTCAAACTCCTGGACTCAAGCAATCCTCTTGAACTTGTCTCCCAAAGTGCTGGGATTATGGAAGTGAGCCACCAGCCCTGGCCCAAAACGGCCTTTTTAGCAACATTCCAAGAAGAAACACCAAGAAGGGTCTTCTCTGGGTGATGGTGTGATACAGCAGTGTGGGAAATTGGCTCTCTTGCCCCAGAAAGCTCAATGAAGTAGAAGTATCTGGTCATTTGCTCAGTTAGAAAAGCAACAAAGCTATGAGAAAATTAGAGCCAAAGAGAGCAAGAGGCTAAGGAGGGAAGGCCAAATGTTTGCAGCCCATCTGAACTTGGCTGGGAATCTGCAAAGCTCTTTTATTAAATCTTTTCAGAGTAAGACGGGGAAACGTAGAGTAGGAGACAGAATTGGCAGGAGAGTCACATCTGGTTGTAGATCTCCACGCTCAAAAGTGTCCACCCAGAGGACTCCTCTGTTGGTTGTTTAAATTCCTTATTTTATTGCCAATTTGGATGGACTCCTCTGTTGGTCGTTCAAATTCTTTATTTTATTGTCAATTTGGATCAAGAAATTAAAGCTGTCCTTATCACTGCGCAGATGACATGAAGCTGGGAAGGATCACTGATACCCTGGGTAGAAGAATCAAGATTCAAGATCATAGGCTGAGTGCAATGGCTCACACCCAGAGCCCCAGCACTTTGGGAGGCTGAGGTGGGACCATCACTTGAGCCCAGGAGTTTGAGACTAACCTGGACAACATAGCCAGACCCCATTTCCACAAAAAAAAAAAACTGAAAAATTTAGACAGTGGCATGCAATCATAGTCCTAGCTACTTGGGAGGCTGAGGCGAGAGAATCTCTTGAGCCCAGGATTGGAGGCTGCAGTGAGCTGTGATGGCACATGCCACTTCATTCCAGACTGGGTGACAGAGTGAGATCCCCATCTCAAAAATGGAAAAAAAAAAAAGGATCTTGGCAGAATGTAGCACAGGAACAAAAAGAATTTAATTGTCATTAGTGTGTGTGTGTACATATATCTATATGTCTGTGTGTGTGTATATATATATATACATATACACATATATGTAGGTTATGTATGTGCAAGTTTAGGTTATACATGCAACCTGGCTTAATAAGAATTCATGTGAAGAATCCTGAGGGGTTTTTAGTTAACTTTAAGCTCTGTGTGAGCCCATAATATAGTTACTCTAAACTATAAACAGGACCTTATGCATTGAGAGAAATAAAGCCAATAAATCAATGAAAGTCCTAGCAGTTCTGCTATAGTCTGTGCTGTCAGACACCTTCTGGACGACTGTGCCTAGTGTTTTGGCTTTGTATTTTAACCATCAGGTCCAGAGAGAGGTGGTCCAAATGATGATGACTTTGGAAATGGCATCATTTAGGATTGAAAAAGCTCAGGGTTTTGAGTCTGGAAAGAGAAGGCCTGGAGGAGACTTGTGGGCTTCCCGGTAATATTTAAAGGGCTGCCATGGGGAGAGGGTAGTAGATTTAGTCTATGGAACTCTGGAGTGGCAAGAGTAGGGTGTATGAATGAAGATTACGAAAGGGCTTCAACTCATTACAGAGAAGTTTCCAAAATTCATGCCTTATATAGCAGTTAGCTTCTCATCCCTGGAAATGTCCACCAGGGATATTGCAGAGAAGATTTTTGGAATCCAGGGAGATACAATATCTGAATACAATGGGGGATTCCCAATGACGGAAACTTCAAGCACGTTGGCAGGCTGCAGTGCTCATCAAACTAGACCACGAAGGCAGCTGTCGGCTGCCCCCGCAGTAATGAAGGGATGGCTCTGGTCCCAGAACTAGATCACTTTTCCCCTTTAGTCTTAAAGGTTTGTAATAAATCAGTAGCTTTGTTGCACCCGGACTGAGATTCTGGCTTTTCATGTTGGCAAAAACACTCTCTCATTTGACTGTAATGCAATTGGAATAAAATTAACTCACTTTCCATATGGTCAGGTGTGCAGAAAGCCCACATCCTTGTTCCTTTTTCCTGGATTGGAATTTTTTTGTATGTTTCAAACATCTGCACTGCCCATGGTCTCCTATTTGTGGTTGATGAGATGCTGAGATGACCCAGGGCTGCCTTCTTTTACTCATTCCTCTATAAAACTCACAGCAGCTATAAAAACCAGCTATTTTCTAGAAATGGTGCCTCTATTATTTTCCATATACAAGATGTGGCACTGCAAAGATGTATCTGTGCTGACCTTGTAAAAGTTCAACTTGGCTTTTCTTTTCACTGCAAAGAGTACATTTGATGAGAATCAGATGGAGTTTGCCAATCGAGTTGTACTTAAGAGATGGGAAAATAATAACAGTAGATACCTGTGCCTTCAGGCTAAGATGCTAAATATTGTGAAATGAACACCTTCAGAGGCAACATGACAATACATAAATTTGCATAAACTTAAGAAAGCTCTTGGGTGTTTTCAGGCCTGCAGGGATGGATGAAATATTTCCCAAATACTCACAAGGCTGACTTCTCTGAGAATGCGACTCATTTTTCCCTAACTGTGTAAACGCATGTGTTCTGTCAGGGTTCTGGTAGACATATGTGCAGCAAATCCTCAGAGGTTAACAGAAAAATCAGTAGATTATGATAGTGCTGATAATGCTGTTTCCAAACTCAGATGAAGACAGAGCCTGCTGCCTTCATTAGTTGACATTACTGTATCAAAATGAGGCTTACGGTGTTTGACAATGTGATAAATTACGATTGCATCTACTGTTATCACCCCCCAACTCTTTTTCTGTTTTGTGTTTTACATTTAAAAATGTTTTACGAATTTCCAGTAGTCTGAGAAAGAGACAACCTCATAGATGACATGTAGAGTGTTTTACCAAATCAATGAACTATTGGTGGGTACCAGCAGGGAAATGTACTCTGTCTTCTCAAACGGTCAGTCAAGAGTTTACACATGGGGGACTCCCTTGCCTCTACTTTGTTAAACCCTGAGATGAAGAGAGAATAAGGATAGCATGCACATATTGCCATTGGAAGTTGTGTTGTGATGTGACATCATGGAAACTTCCAGCTCTCTATGAGCGCAGCCCCGCTGTGTGCAGACACATGCGTGTGCAAGTGTGTGTCTAGAGAAGCGTGTAGGTGGACTGGGTGGCCCTCCTGGCAGTGAAAATTAACAAACATGAGGCTTTTGGGTACTCAAATTCTGTGCCATCTGAATTTAGAATTAAAAAGCGACTTTAGAAGTGACCTTGGTGCATGTCAGAGTCTGCTGGGGAGCTTTACAAAAAACAAAAACCAGTACTGGAACTGTAAACCAGACAATTTGAATCAGAATTTCTGGGAGCAGGGTCCATGCATCTGTGTTTTCTAAGCTACCCAGGTAATGCCATTGTGCATTAAGATCAAAGAATCGCTGCTCTGTCCAATCCCTTTATCTTATGTATTGAGGTCAACTAATTAACTAGGGCCACATTGAGGTAGAATCTTCAGATGAGTCCTTTTTTTTTTGTTTTTTTTGATATGGAGTCTTGCTCTGTTGCTAGGCTAGAGTGCAGTGGCGTAATCTTGGCTCACTACAACCTCCGGGAGAGATTCTCCTGCCTCAACCTCCCAAGTAGCTGGGACTATAGCCGTGTACCACCATGCTCTACTTTTAGTAGAGATGAGGTTTCATCATGTTGGCCAGGATAGTCTCAATCTCTTGACCTCATGATCTGCCCACCCTGGCCTCCCAAAATGCACCAGGCGTGAGCCAGCATGCCTGGCCAGGTGTGTCCTTTTTAAATACAACTAACGCAGAAAGGGAAGAGGATAAAGTTAGTTGTTGGCGTCACCTGCCTTTCTGCTCTTCCACATTTACTTCTTTGGTCAAGCCCCACTCCCACCCTAATCTTCCAATGCTGAGCCCTCCAGGTTTCTCCTCTTCCTGTTGCCCTTTAGTGTTTAAGAAAGACCCATTCACCATCATCGTGCCTGCTCTGTGTTGACTAATTCAAGTATTTCCCTTCCCTGGATATTTAAACGTGTGTCAAAGCTTATAAAGTCACATCACCTTTCTGAGATTTCAGTCTTAGCACTTGTAAATAGAGTTGGGATTTCCAAAATATGGTTCTCACAGTGGAACCATAGGTATTAGCAAATGGGCAGAGGAGGAATTCTAACCCAAGAAAGAGAACTTTTGTAACCCTTGAAATCACAGATTGACCCAGGCTGCTGCCCTTTGCTGTGAACTTGCCCAGAGATCTCTTTAGTCCACAGCATTGATTTAGGGCCTGTTCTGCGTCATTAAGGAAGCCACATTTAGGCCTTGTCCTCAGGGGTTCATGCCAGCCTTCAGGCTATTCCACCATCCCAGATGGAAGATGAAGGAGCGGTTGCCCTCCAGATAGAATGAGTTAGGAAATGACAAGGATACTGTCCTTCCACGGGGCATGTGATATAAATAGCTCTACCTGCAGGAAGAGCTGAGAAGCAGCAGCACAGGTTAGCGGGTGAGAGAATATGCATTGAAGGTTCTTAGTGCCTAAGAAGTTCATTCAATAAATATTTATGGAAACTGCATTTGAGATATACACCTGACCCAAATGAATACAATGCCTTCCTCAACGACTTGATATTTTAGTGTAGGAGGCACAGGATAAACCACAAACGTAACAGATAAAGCAGCCATATGGAAAGTAAAGGTGCTCAGTGCTGGAGATAATGCAAGGGAGGTCAGGAGGATGGGAACAAAGAAAATTCAGGCTCTGGGACAGAAGTCATTCCTCAAGTTTCCTTTCCAGGTCTGGAGAAGGACAAGACACAGCCAGAGAAGGACTGTGGGTCACTGGGAGGAGGGCACATTCCCAAAGGGAGTCAGTAGCGAATGGAGGGATGGAGACGGCCAGATCAGGCATTTCTTACGGGCTGGGGAGCAGAAGAAAGAGGCTCACCCCTTGCTCAGGCTGGATGACCTAATAAGGCTTCTTCCATCTTGCCTGCTTCGAGTCTGGCCTCCAAGAGGACTCCCTGTTCTCTCTGGCAGGCACTGCAGAGCCCACAGTGTTTAGGATTTCTGAGCACCACTGAGTGTTCCAGCCAAAGACCCCATGTGACCTTCCTCCAAGCATGGGTGAGGGGTGCAGGAAGGGAGGAAGAGGGCTGCAGGGGGAAGCGGGGAGGGAGGGGGAGGATACAGAGATGGGGAGGAGTGCAGGAGGGATGAGGGGAGGGATGCTGGAGGGAGAAGAAAGGTGCAAGGAGGAAGGGGTAGAGGTAATGGTGCTGGAGGAAGGGGAGGGGGTAGGGGTGAGGGAGGGAGGGAGAAGCATGCAGGAGAGAGGAGAAGAGTGCAAAAGGGAAGAGAAGGGGAGGGGTGTGGCAGATTTGGAGAAGGAGGGTGTAGGGAGGAAGGCGGAGCTTCCCATTTCAGGGCTTGGCACCACGCTATCAGCTGAGACAAAGCAGACAGGAGAGGGGATCAGAACAAACGCTAGGGCCCCGCTGTATCTGGCCAGCTTTCCTCAAGTAGTTAAAGCTAAGGAGGAAGGTAACTGAGAAGGTGAAGGAAATAAAAGGCTACTGAAGTAGGTGTGCTCCGTGGGGACTGGAGGCATTTCTGTCGTGTTTTTGTATCAGTCACAGCACTTACTCTTCTAAGAGCTCATCTGCCCCTGTGGCGGGGGTGGGGGGCCTCACAGGTGCCACCTCTTTCCTGGCTGGAGATGGACTCCTCCACCTCGATGGAGGGCGACTGGTTTGTTTACAATTTCTTTTATGCTCATAGCATTCTGAAGCTGGGAGGGAGCTTGGAGACGACGAGGACGCTGTGGCCTCCGCCAGGGCTGTGCTGGAGAACGCAGGCCCCGGCACTGAATGAGCTCTTCCCGGCTCTAACTCAGCTCTCAAGGTGTCATTTTTGCAAGGTGCATCTCTGAACCACCTCTGGTAAATAAAAGGCTGAAACAGAAGGTTTTGAGTTTGTTTTTTTGTGGAGGACAGGAACGGGAGCATTAAAGAACACATTTAGAAGAAAAAATGTTCACCGAGAGGTGGGAAGTCAGGCCAACCAGGGAGAGCTTTGTCTTCTGTGACAGGTTCTCACATCTAAACTAGGATGGGTTTGGGGGTGGGGCAGTCAACCCTGGAAGACACGGAAGCTGTCTTTCTTACAATCTACACGTTTCACAAGTAAGCCAGGTGCGATCATTTGCATGTACCCACTTGCACAAGACCTGCCAGGAGAGCCTTCTGGCCAGGGTGAGCCGCATTCTTTCCAGGCACTTGTCCCGGGCAGGTGTGTTCCCAGCACCGCAGGTTAGAAACAAAGCAGGTCTGGGCGGGTGATGGGCTACACAGAGAGCACCGACTTTTGAGTCTGGGACGCAGTGCTTGCCCCAGCTGGGTCCTGAACTCACTGTACAATCCTGGCTGAGTTTCTTGGCCTCTGGGGCCCTTTGTTTACCACCATTGTAACGAAGGGGTTAGATTAGACCAGTTTTCTGGAAATGTGCGAATTGAGGCCCTGGATATCCCAGAGAAGCTGTGGGCCAGGGTGAGAGGAAGGTTAAGGAGGGCTCAGACGGAGAGGCCCCAGATGCTGCCTGGCTTCACCACAGAACTTCCAGCTCTATAAGATAACATAATACATATGATGTGATAATATAATACAATGATGGACTTTAGGGTAAGGGAAAGAAGGGTTCCACTGCCTGCAAAGTTTGGAAACCGTGGTCCCATCCATGATCCTATTATTCATTAAACGCTTCTGAGCAGTGCCAGACGAGACTGGCAGTGTTCACTTTGCTTATTTAAAAGCCTGAACAAATGCCAAGAATTCACAGTCAGAAAAACGCCCTTTGGCTCCACATTTATCTAGAGAGCAAAACAAACGCACTGGACAGACCCCGCAGATCTAATAAAATGCCATTGTGGCAGAAACCCCCTCTGCTGCTGGATGGTATTTATTATTTCCAGCACCTGCTGTCACCAGGACGTACCTGAGCAGGGGAGGTCAGAATCGATCCCTGGGGCTGTGGGCAGAAACCGTGGAAAGCCTCCGAGGGTCACTGGCCTTGCCATGAGTAGATGCAATATGTGGATGATTGTTTACGTGGAACAGACTATCAGCGACATACGGCGATATGGAAAATCCCACCATCGATGCAGCAAATGAGAACCCAAAATTCCATGTCATGAAAGTAGAGGTGGTACTACTGAAGATTAAATGAGACGACCCAGGGTGAGCCTGTGTGGCTGGTTGAGGAAGGTGCTGGGGTCAAAGTCCTTCTCGGTCCAGCAGCTTTCTAGGACGATAAATGTGTCAGTTTCCTCCTCTAGCCTTCTCCCGTGTGAAACAAGAACAGAGCTAAAGATGTGGTTCCTTGACCAATTATACTATATTTAAAATGACGTGTTTAAGGAACTTTACTGTTAGACCTTAGTAAGGAAGAATTTGAATTTCAAGCTGCAATGCGTGAGATCAAGTCACTTGACCAATTCAGCATTTACATCTCACGGTGGCTTTCTGGTTCTTGTCTTTCTTCATCAAATACATTATTATTATTATTATTATTACTTTTGAGACAGGGTCTCACTCTGTCACCCAGGCTGGAGTTCAGTGACACAATCATGGTTCACTGCAGCCTCGACCTCCCAAGCCCAGGGGATCTCCCACTTCAGACTCCCAAGTAGCTGGGACTACAGGCACCCACCACCATGTTTGGTTAACTTTTTGTGTATTTTTTGTAGAGATGGGGTTTCACCACACTGCCCAGGCTGGTCTCAAATTCCTGGGCTCAAGCAACCCACCTCAGCCTCCCAACGTGCTAGGATTTCAAATGTGAGCCACTGCACCTGGCCAACACACGCTTATTCAAAGTCATCCGCATGCCTGACACTATTGTAGAAGCTTGTATCCCATCAACGAGCAAAACACAAAATTCCTGCCTTGGAGGAGCTTATATTCCGTGTTGTCATTTACTCTTCCCTAGCTCGGCGGCCCAGCTCTCCTGAGGGGCTGTGTTACTTGGGTGTCCGTCAGGGGCAATGGTAGCATGGAGGTTGTGGCTGGTTGTGGCTTCAGCTACCCAGGCTCAGACAGAGCCTTCGGTTCTCTTCTCACACAACTTCCATCAACTCTGCTCATGTCTGCTTCCTCGTTGTGAAAGGGGACAGCAATAGCACCTTCCTCATCATGCTGCATCAATGATTAAATAAGGTATCGAATCCTTGATGTGGTGCCTGGCACTTAGTAAGTGCCCATAAAGTGGGTGGCCTGTGGCTGTCACTCCTGGGCCGTGTTCTCGTAGCAGCATTCCTGCTCCTGTGTTTGCTCTCTGTTTGGTTGCCATGGGTGCCGTGTTTGTGCAGAGCTTCAGCCGGACGTGGTGCTGTGAACATTCATCTTGCCTCTGCCTGGTGATCTGGTGAGCAGGTGCTGCTGTCTGTGGGAGGAAGGGACCAGCTGCCCCCAGGACAGCAGCAACTGTGTGGCCTCCCCAGGCTGGTGGCCAGGGGGCTGCCTTCCCCATCAGGAGTGGCACCCACTCAGAGTACTTTTACTTTTGGGACTCAGCCGGACATCTGTTTTGAATGAGAGGATGCATGCTCTTCCTTCCCTCTCAGGATTCCCCCTTTTCAGGCTCTCAGCAGCAGTCCTGCTTTGAACTGGCTGTGTGACCTGAGGCTGGTCACTTGACCTCTCTGGTTATCCGTGTCCTCATCCATAGAATGGAGATACTCATGCTCACCACTGAGAGGTGCTGTGAGGATTGGGCAAGGCTGCAAGGTAAGGCCTGGATCACCATGAGGCACAGCGCCGGCTTCTCGCTCCAGCCACACAGCAGGACTCTACTCTGTGCAAATCTTTGCCAAGCACATCTGATCTTGCCAATTGTCTTAGTCTGTTTAGGTTGCTATAACAAAATGCCATAAACCAGGTGGCTTATAAACAGACATTTATTTCTCACAGTTCTGGAGGCTGGAAAGCCCACCATTGAGGTGGCTGGCAGATTTGATGTCTTGTGAGGGCCCATTTCCTGGTGCATAGATGGTGGCTTCTTGCTATGTTTTCACATGGTGGAAGGGGCCGGGCAGCTCTCTGGGGTCTCTTTTATATGGGCGCTTATCCCATTCACAAGAGCCTGCTCTCATGACCTAATCACCTCCCAAATTCCCCACCTCCTAATACCATCACCGTGGGGATTAGGTTTCGACGTCTGAAAATTTCAGGAGAGACACAGACATTCAGACCCTAGCACCGACTCTCACTACTCTTAATATGACCTTGTATGCTTCATTCCAGTGTGACCCTTTAGCACGCTGGGCCTCTTCTGTGATCCTGAAGTTATGCTTGCCACTGGTGGCATAGGTGGCATCCACCTCTGTGGGTAGAAAGCTTCTCCAAGCAGAGGCCTCTCCCTTCCTTTTCACAAACTCCAGCACGCAGGAAGCGCACAGCCGGTGTCTATTCCTGGGTGGACAAACACACCCATGAACGAGGAGCTGGCACCTCTCTCCTGAAGACCTGTTTATTTCATATCATGTAAGGGCATTGTTTCTGAAAACATGGCTAAATTTAGACTTTCCTTTTGCCGGGAGTCATGAGATGAGTTAGAGATGTATTCCTGGCCAGGCACAGTGGCTCATGCCTGTAATACCAGTGCTTTGTGAGGCTGAGAGGGAAGGCTACTTCAGCCCAGGAGTTTCAGGAAAGCTTGAGCAACGTAGCAAGATCCTGTCCCTACAAAAAATGAAAAAAACAGTTGGGTGTGGTGGTACGTGCCTGTAGTCCCAGCTACTCAGGAGGCTAAGGTGGGAGGATTGCTTGAGCCCAGGAGGTGGAGGCTGCAGTAAGCTGAGATTGTACCACTGCACTCCAGCCTGAGTGACAGAGCAAGACCCTGTCTCAAATTTGAAAAAAGGGAGAGATGTTGTATTAGTTAGTTCTCACACTGCAGTAAAGAAATACCTGAGACTGGGTAGTTAATAAAAGAAGGATGTTTAATTGGCTCATGGTTCCGCAGGCTTTATGGGAAACATGAAGCTTTCTGCTTCTGGGGAGGCCTCAGGAAACTTACAATCATGGTGGAAGGCGAAGGGGAAGCACATGCACATCACATGGCTGGAGCAGGAGGAAGAGAGTGAGGGGGGAGGCGCCGCATGCTTTTAAACAACTGGATCTTGTGATAACTCTATTATGAGACTAGCACCGAAGGGGAACATTCATCCCCATGATCCAGTCACCTCCCACCAGGCCCCACTACCAACACAGGGGATTATATTTCAACATGAGGTTTGAGTGGGGTCACAAATTCAAACCATATCAAATATACTCTCAGGCTCTTCCAGGTACAACCAAGTAGCCAAATCTGGGGCAGGTTTTGGCTTGGAGTCTTGGAGAAGGTTCTGGTTGCCATGTTTCTTGCCTTGCCAACTCAACTACCCAGAGAGTCTAGTGCCCCAGACATCCCACAGCCTGGCCTGGGATGCCCTATGCTATGTGCTCCCCCACTTGTCTGTCCTGCCCAGTTCTTGTCTTCAGCAACTCCCAGATGCTCTTCTCAGGGACTACTGATGACATTCATAGTGTCTCAAAAGTGCTTCACCTTTTTAGAAATTGCAAAATACATGAAGTTCCACAGATTAATCCAGGCAAGGGAGCCTGGTTACTAAAGCCAACGGAGCATCAAGGCTGTCTTAGGATAAGTTATCCAGAGTTCCAACTTGTACTTGATCATTTGAGTGATAAAATGAAGACATTAGTACATACTATAGGAAATAGCCTGTTGGAATGAAATATCAGGTTAATTGCTTTAATCCTCTATGCCCCATTATTGGTGAGAATCTGGTTATAGTCAATCATGAAATAAGAGTCAACAGACTAATATGAGCAGGGAGAGTACAGATAGTAGGTGCTGGTGAGGGCTAACGAGAAACCAGCATTTGCAATGCCACTAGGATTTTGTGAGACTGACCCTGTGGCCCAGTGAGGAAATCCATCTCACCACACTGGTTTTCCATTGGCCACCATATGGCATCACTTTAAAGTCAGCAGACCTCAATTTATCTTCTATGGTGATAGAACTGAAGGATGTGATTGCATAAGGGGACACTCGGGCTGTGGTGTTGTTAAATAAGTCCATGGCCCTCAATAAACCATTCCTTCCGTACTCATATTCTTGGACGCATACTAAATCTGGGCTGGTCCTGTGATTTGTTGTAACCAATAAGCTGTGATGGAAGTTACACTGTACCAATTCTGGGCTTTAGCCTTAAGAAGGCCTTGCAGCTTCTGCTTTTGCACTTAGATACCCTGAACTTCTATGAAAGAAGTTCACCTACCCTGATGAAGGGAAAGGCCCTGAGACTAAATGGAGAGAAAGACCAACCATCCCAGCACCCCAGCTGAGCCCAGGCCCTAGCAGACTGTTCAGCTGAATGCACCAATACAAGAGAACTCTGGTAAGATCAGCAGAAGAACCATTCAGCTAAGCCCAGCCACAATGGGAGAATCACAAGAAATAGTACAGAACTATTATTTTAAGTCACTGAGTTTTGGTGTCGTTTATTATGCAGCAATAATGACCAAAACAACCCAGTCCTCAGGACAACTATTGTAGCTTTACCTCTAATGTGGATATTTGAGTATATAACCATCTGTGTAAGTCTGAGTTTTCCAGAGAAAGAGAAACAATAGGATGTGTGTGTGTATAAAAGATACTTATTTTAGAGAATGGGCTCATATGATTGTGGAGGCTTGGTGAGTCCAACATCTGATGGGGGAGGCCAGAAGGCTGGGGGTTCAGAAAAATATTACAGTTTGAGTCCAAGTGTAGTCTGGTGAAAAACCAGGAAGGGCATATGAAGTCTGAAGGCAGGCAGTCTGATGGGGAATTCCTTCTTGCTTGGGGAAGTTCAGCTTTTTTTTTTTCTTTTTTTTTGAGGCAGGATCTTCTCTGTTGGAGTGCAGTGGTGCAATCAAACTCCTGGGCTCAAGTGATCCTCCTGCTTCTGCCTCCCAAGTAGCTGGAACTATAGGCTTGTGCTACTTGGCTAATTTTTCTTTCTTTCTTTTTTGTAGAGATGGGGGTCTTGCTTTGTTGCCCAGGCTGATCTCAAACTCTGGAGGTCAGCCTTTTGTTCTAGACTTCAGTTGATTGGAGGAGGCCCACCCACACTGTGGACAATGTACTTTACTTAAAATTCATAGATTTAAATGCAAATCTCATCCAAGAACTCCCTCACAGAAGCATCCAGAACAATGTTTGACTACCTATCTGGGCACTGTTGCCCAGCCAAGTTGACATAAAATTAACCATCATACCATCCACTGGCAGGAAATGGGTTTTCTTTGATTTCACCCAGAGGTCAGTATGTGATTTTTTGAAGAGAGAACCAGACTAGAGAATAAAGAGACTTGCATTTTAATCCAACTACTGCCACTAACATCCTCATCAGCCAACCAAATTCCTCTGAGCTTCAGTTTTTCCCACTGGGTTAATTTTAATTTTGTTTAATTTTATGTTGTTCTTTCACCTTATTACCTCTTACAGGCAACTTTAGCAAGATGTTTATTCTTATGGGCAAAATTCACAGAAACCAAAAACATGTTCTTAAACACCCAGAGGCTCTGGGACTTCATTGGTCTGTGCCACAGATCAGAAGCAAGTAATTTTGAAAGGATCACAGGTTATTGGATCATGTAATTTTAAAACATTTCAACAGTAAATACTAAATGAAATTTACTGTGTGACCATGTGATTTTCATGTAGACACCTTAAGTAAATATCCTTTGTGAACCCCCAAAATCGGAAACACATCTCAGTTAATTTAGAAAGTTTATTTGGCCGAAGTTGAGGACAGATTCCCATGACACAGCCCCAGGAGGTCCTGATGTCATGTGCCCAAGGCGGTTAGAGCATAGCTTGGTTTTATACATTCTAGGCAGACGTGAGACATCAATAAACATATGCAAGATGCACATTGGTTCGGTCTGGAAAGGCGGGACAACTCGAAGCAAAGGCAGGAAGACTCTAAGCCCGGAGGGAGTTCCCTGGTCACAGGTAGATAAGAGACAAATAGTTGCATTCTTTTGAGTTTCTGATTATCCTCTCCAAAGCAGGCAATCAGATATGCATTTATCTCAGTGAGCAGAGGGGTGACTTTGAATAGAATGGGAGGCAGGTTTGCCCTAAGCGGTCCCTAGCTTCACTTTTCCCTTCAGCTTAGTGATCTGGGGCCCAAGATTCATGTTTCTTTTACACCTTTGAAGATAGTAAAAAACAATCACGCCCACACAGAGGAAGAAATTCTCGCCAAGGAGGAACATGGGCTGCTTTGGTCGAGGGGGTAGTAGTGAGACATGAAAGGTGGCCTCCTCTGCAAAAATTCCATCTCTCCCTTGCTGAGTGCAGCCACATTTAGTTTTGAGGTTGGACTCCATCTGAGCTCCAGGGTGGGCCTTCACTGATGGAATGCCAGTCAGGATAACCCTACCAATCAGTTCAGGGTAACACATGTGGCTTGAATTGTTCCAATCAGACTGAAACTCAGAACTCTTTCTAGTTCTTGGAGTGAAAAAAATTTCTCTTCCTCTGTGTGGTATGGTAAATATAAGGATACAAGACCTAGGTTAATTGCAGCCATTTCCTACCAGAAAGGAAACCAGTCTAAGGGATAAGGCAACATATGAAGAGAAGAGCACCAGAGAATTGCAGGAAAATGGAGCCAGAGCCCTGATCAATACAAACTTGAAACTCATTGTATCTCTGAGCTTGATAAGCTCCTTTCATTTTCTCAAACATTAAAAAAAAACAGTTAGGATCTTCCTCTGTCACCCAGGCTGGAGTGCAGTGATGTGATCACAGCTTACTGCGGGAACTCCTGGGCTCAAGCAATCCTCCCACTTCAGCCTCCCCAGTAGCTGGGACTACAGGTACAAGCCACTGTGCCTGGCTAATTTTTTTTATTACTTGCAGAGACAGAGTCTTGCTACGTTGCCCAGGCTGGTCTCGAACTTCTGGTGTCAAGCGATCCTTCTGCCTCAGCCTCCCATTTTAGGCCATTTTGAGTTAGAATTTCTATTATTTCCAACCTAAAGCATCCTAATTGGTACCTGACATACCCCATCTACCTTTCAAAAAGACTTAAAACTGTCAAGTTTTTAACCTTCGTCTCCTCATTGGTAAAGGACACTTGGAATAGGATCACTTTCCTCTCTGAATTGTTTGAGATATTATAATTCACCAGGCAGCTCACATGGGAGCAGAGATTCTGCTGCTATCAGGCTGAGGGCTACACCTTTACAAAGTTTCCAGGACAGCAGAAAAACAAGAACAAAAACAAAAAACCTTCAGATCATTCTGGCTTAAAACAAACTCAGGGCAGGGCAGACAGAGCAAGACTATTCATAAAAAATCCACTGAGTAGAAATCCATTTCCTAGAGTGTATGTGCGTTTGTTGTAGTTCCACTTCTTGAGCTGCAGTGAGTGAGTCAGATCCTTCTACCAGATAACTCTTGATTTTTTCCAAACCAGTCATTGACAACCCCATCGAATGGCTCTTCATATGTCATACATGTTTTTTGAAGATCAACAGCATTCATATACAATAACATGTACTCATTATAAGTAAACAGTTCAATGAATTTTGGCAAATGTCTCCACTCATGTAACCACTGCCACAATCGAAATGCAGAACGTGGCCAGGCGTGGTGGCTCATGCCTGTAACCCCAGTAATTTGGGAGGCCGAGGCGGGTGGACCACCTGAGGTCAGGAGTTCGAGACCATCCTGGCCAACATGGCAAAACCCTGTCTTTACTAAAAATACTAAAAAAAAAAAAAAAAAAAAATTAGCCAGGCACAGTTGCTAATCCCAGCTACTCTGCAGGCTGAGGCAGGAGAATCGCTTGAACCTGGGAGTTGGAGGTTACAGTGAGCCGAGATCGTGCCATTGCACTCCAGCCTGGGTAACAAAAGCAAAACCCTGTTTCAAAAAAAAAAAAAAAAGCAGAACATCATATGTCCCTCTGCAATCACCTCCCCACCTCCCCTCCCACCCCACCCCACCCCCGCTGACCCCACACCCATATTGGCCCTAGGCAACCACTTTTCTGTTTTCTGTCACTCCAAATTAGTTTTGCCTTTTCAAGAATTTCCTATAAATGGAATCATATGTCATATTTAAAGCTTCTATGAAACAAATGGAAAAGCCAGAGAAACACCATCCATTGGAATGGGGTCTACCAATGTGGATCTGCTTGGCCAGCTGTTCTTGGCACTGCCCAAATTGAAGACAGATTATCCTACAGGCACAGCTCTCGCTCCTCCCTGGCTCACGGTCCCCCTACACTCCAGCTCAGGCTTCTCTCTGTGGCACTTTGTACTCACGGCCACCTCTCCCTTGCTCTTGGAGCTGCCTTCCCCTTCTTGGCCCACATCTACCAACTGGAAAAGAAAACAAAAATGAAACCCCTGGAAAGGCATGTTTGCTGGAGAGTCTGCTAATCTTTGGGGAGAACCAGACAGGAAGCATGTCCCCTTGGTTCTCACTGACATCCCAGATAATGTAAACTCCCCACTTCCTGTACAGCTGGCTCAGGAATTGGCCTCTCTGACACAATGAAGGAAGCTTCAGTTTCTCATTATTTAACAGTTGGACACCCGCTTGCTCTCCTGGATCCTGGGGCTATCTTTCCCTCTTTTGTTTTCTTTCTTCATCTTGTTCACCTTCAGATTTAAGAGAGTGTGAGAGAGAATGATGGGCCAGTCTTTTAATCATTTCCTCTTCTTGCTAAACCTGTCTGGTTCTTCATCCATATGTGGAACATTTTTTATGACTGAGTAGACAGAAATGGGCTTCTGGGTCCCAGCTATCATTTGACATATTGTTGTTATTCTTCCCAGTAAAAACACTTCCACAAAAGAGCAACTGGTGGTAACCGAATATGTCTGCAGAAAAAAAGAAAATAAATATGCAGTGCATTTCAACATGGGGGGCAGAATACCCTTCGCCTTACACAGCGTAAAGCCTAGACCAGTGGTTCTCAAAATGTAATCCTTAGACCAGTGGCATCAGTGTCACCTGGCATATTGTTAATCTATTGCTGCATCGCAAGTATTCCAAAACTCAGTGGCATTAAACACCAGTCAACATGTATTATTTCTCACAGTTTCTGTGGGTCAGGAATTTAGGATCGGCTTAACTGGCTGGCGTCCCATGAGATTGCAGACAAGATGTCGCCCAGAGCTGTGGTCTCTTCCAAAGGCTCCATGAGATCAGTTTCCAAGGTGGCACACACAGGCAGCTGGCAAATTTGTGCCAGGAGTTGGTGGGATGGCACATTTTCTCCCTAGGCTGATCACATGTCCTCCAGACACGGGGGTCGGCTTTCCCAGAGGGCGTGATTCAAGAGAGAGGGCGTGGAAACTGCTGTGCTCTTTGGAACCTTGTCTTGAAATCACATGGCCATCTCTTAACATCAAAATCTAGGTTACACTTCAGGGGAGGAAAAGAAGGCTCCACCTTTTGAAGGGAGGAATGTCAAAAAGTGTGTGGACATACTTTTAAAATAATACACTTGGCCAAGAAATACACTTTCTTGGGCCACACTCCAGATCCACTGAATCTAATAGAACTTTTTGTAATGCTGGAAATGCCCTCTATCTGGACTGCCCAATACATTCGCCACTCACCCTATTGGCTATGGAGCCCTTGGAAAGTGTCTGGTGAGACTGGGAACTAAATTTTTAATTTGAAATAGTTCTGATCGATTTAAACAGCCTTGTATGGCTACTGGCACCATTCTAAAGCATTTCACTTCTGCAAGTAAAAATACAAGTACAGAATCGCCAGTGAAATGCCTGTCTACCCTGTTGGTGGAAATATCTAAGGAAGCAGACCATCCCTTCCCTTGCTCTTATCCCTCTTCCACCAAAAGGAAAGCTCAAACAAGAACCTTGGATTAACTTCCTGTTGCTGCCACAGCAAATTAGCATAGATTCTGTGGCCCAAAACAACAACTACAGTGGCTGTAGTCTTTGATCTTTCCGAATGTTTTTTCAGCATTTGGGTCTTGCTCTGTTGCCCAGGCTGGAGTACCTGCCTTGAGCTCACACCACGGTACAACAGGCTGGGCAACAGAGCAAGACCCAAATGGTCCCACCACAGCTCAGGGCTGCCTTGAGTGGCTTACAGGTATGAGCCACCATGCCTGGCTCCTTTCCCAATTTTAAATAAGCTTTTGCAGAATGTTGTCCCACATAGTGGCCATGGCTGTGAGTGCAGGTGGGTACTATTGGACCCTTTTAGCTCTGGAATTTGTATTTACTTGCTGTACTCATTAGCTAGGTTTCAAAAACTGTACTTTAGGGGCTTCTAGGGATTAACTGTACTTTAGAGGCTGCAGGGACCAAAACGTGGGGGTGAGGAAAGCGTATCTCCTGGAAGTCATTTGGACAAGATCCCTTCTCACTTAAGACCACAGCTAGAAGCAAGAAGTCTCCTGCACTTGAATATTGACATGGACTTACCATCTGGAGTTTTTATTTGGGAAGATTTCTTCAAACACTTGATCCAAATATTATTTCAGAGGAAGCAGTTAATTTGAAACATAATAGTATATTAGGTTTAGGATTAACTCAATTATTTTATATTTATATTCCCAGAAACATTGTATTCTTTTCTATTGAAACATACACACACACCACACACACACACCCACATTTGTACTTCATAGAATACACTGTACCTGTCGATTGCAGAGTTTTATTGACTTCCAGCCAAAACCAATAAAATTTGAATAAAAACAGAGTCTTTGGTGGTTTCTTTCAGCTGTATAATCCCAACCCCCAAGGGGCTTCTTAACAGAATTGACAGCCCCCTTGGTTCAGGAGAGGCTGGCTGGCAAGGTGATAGGAACCCCACATTTGATCGAAGTCGCTAAACTTCTCATATTGAGCATTCAAAGTGTTAAATGCGTTGAGATCACACTTCTTGCCTCTGACAATCTCACTTTATCAGACACTATCATTAATGATATTAATAGTACTATCATTATTTATTATTATCTAATACTATCTCATTATTAATTATATATGAATTTCCCAAGTAGAGCAAAATTCTCTGGGAACAGAGAGCGTACCTTATGCTCCTACCTGTCTTGGGCAGAATAAACTCTGAACAGATGCAGGCTGGAGTGATTATTGCTGCTGTTTTATGAACAAGAGCCTGTCTTTGTTTGTAGAGTTTGCCTGGCTCATGCAGGCTTTGCAGGGCTCTGTTTTCTCATCCTGAAAACCCAGATGTCTATGGATAGACAAGCTCTGTTTCTTTCTAGCTCTGAAGTTCTGTGATTATGTGGTGGATGAAAATAATTAGAATCAAATAATTATCTATTTTAAGGTTAAAAGGGAAATCCATCATGTATGATAGCAAAAGAAAAAATAGATCATATTTAATAACCTGCATTATTTTTCTTTAAGACCCATAATGCCTCTGTAGCTATTTGTAAACACGTCTCATTTAAAAAATATCATTGAGCGAGGCAGAGCTAGAGGTGAATTTACCAGTAACTGATGAAGTTAACACTTTGGTATCCCTCGAGAATGGGCCCATTCCCAGGGCCTGGGATGGATTTTAGCAATGCGATTATGTGTTCATATATTTCATAATCTTAAAAAGTACGCTACCAAGGTATCAATTCTATGTAAGTCAGTTTTTTAAGAAAAGGACGCTATTGTAACTGTAATCTGTTATGATTGCCATCTCCTTTCATTCATGTTTCCCATCCTCTTGGGTAGTGTTGGGTGATCATGGGTGTTTACAAGATCCAGGTAACAAAGGATGAGTTGGGGATGCATTTACTTTGGGTTTAGTAGCTTATAGTGATGTGGTTCACTCAAAGGACTCTAGAAAATAAATGAGAGTGTAGGATTTTCCCATTCCTGCCAAAACTCTGGTTGGGGAGTTATGGAGTCAAAACAATTGTGAGAATTTGGGAAGTGGGAAAGAAGAGGAAAATGAAACAGCTGGATTGGTCCTCAGGTGGAAGGGTTTAGCTTTGCATAATCGGTGCTGTTGCAACAACCAGCAGTGCTCTGGAATCAGGCATGTTGAAACCAAGAGCTTTGGAATGAAGTTCAAATTTCAGTTGTGCAATGTATCAACTGTGTGCCTTTGGATAAATTATTTTCCTTTGAATCGTTCCCTCACCCATTACTGGGGATAAGAATATCAACTCCCCCGTACTACCCATAGTTTTGGGGAACTTTAAGTGCTATCACGTGCATATGCACATAATAGACACTATAAATGACAGCTCTTAAAAATCATGTCATGAGATATTTTCATGATGCATTTAAGTATCAAGAATTCCAAGCAAGGAGAAATTTCTCCTTTAGGGATTTTTGAAGTTAGGAGAGCTTCAAAGCGTTTAAACAAGGCTTAAATTGTGGCTCTGCAAAGCTGTGACTTGCAGAAAGTCATGCCTCTCGGAGTGGCAGGGCTGGTCTTTGAACCTGCCTACCCTAACTTGGAGTATAGTTAGGACAGGTGGGTCCCTTAGAGTGAAAGCAAATCAAGAAGTTAAGTATGCTGCAAAGAAGGCAATATATGAAGAACTATTATTATTCAACACTATCTCATTATTAATTATATTTAAAATTTCCAACTAGAGCAAAATTCTCTGGTCTGTGCGGAAAGGGACTCTCTCCACCCTTGGCCAAGTTACAACGGTGAAGCCATCACCGCAGTGTAACTTTCTTCTCTCTGACTGCAAACTTAGTGATGCCTCTAAGGCTACCATTTTTTGGTTACCTGAACACCGTGAAAAGAATCTATCATGGACATTTTTATGATTTCAGAGGTTTATAAATTGTCACAGTTTTCTCAGAAATATTTTTTCATAAAGTCAAAGAATTAAAGGAAAAAACAAGAATTTGCTCAGGTTATCCTTTGAGCAGACACATACTTGAACCTAACCAAACTTCTAGAAATTTCTTCCACTTAAAACACACTTTTGCTTGGTGGCTTTCAGCCTTGGCTGACATTAGAACTCCCTGGGAAGCTGTAAGATAGTACCATGCTCAGGCCACTCCCAAGACTAATAAAATCAGAATCTCCAGGAGTCGGGTTTTTAAACGTTCACCAGAGCAGCCTGGTGTGTAACCTGTGAGGCTAGATAAAGATTAGATGGCCTTTCTCAATAATCCTTTTCACTGCTGGATTTCTGATGCTCTCAGAAAAAAAAAAAAAAAAAAATCTCATTTTTTTTTTTTTTTAATTTAGACAGAGTCTTGCTCTGTCACCCAGGCTGGAGTGCAGCGGCACCATCTCAGCTCACTGCAACCTTTGCTGCCTGAGTTCAAGCTATTCTCATGCTTCTGCCTCCGGAGTAGCTGGGACTACAGGAGTGCACTACCACGCCTGGCTAATTTTTCTGTATTTTTAGTAGAGATGGGGTTTCACCATCTTGGCCAGGCTGTTCTTGACCTCCTGACCTCAGGTGATCCACCTGCCTTAGCCTCCCAAAGTTCTGGGATTACAGGCATAAGCCACGGTGCCTGATCGTTTTGTTTGTTTGTTTGTTTTTTGCGACAGGGTCTCACTCTGTGGCCCAGGCTGAAGTACAGTGGTGTGATCATGGCTCATTGAAGCCTCTACCATTTGCTGGGCTCAAACCATACTCCCACCTCAGCCTCCCAAGTAGCTGGGACCACAGGTGTGTCCCCTATGCCTGGCTATTTTTTTTTTTCTTTCTTTGAGACAGAGTCTTGCTCTGTCACTCAGGCTGGAGTGCAGTGGCGCAATCTTGGCTCACTGCAACCTCCGCCTCCACGTTCAAGCAATTCTCCTGCCTCAGCCTCCTGAGTAGCTGGGATTACAGGCACCTGCTGTCATGCCCAGCTAATTTTTTAATTTTTTGTAGAGACTGGGTTTCACTGTGTTGCCTAGGCTGGTCTCAAACTCCTAACCTCAAGTAGTCTGCCCACCTCGGTCCCTCAAAGTGCTGGGATCATAGCCACGAACCACCGGGCCTGGCCAAATTTTCTCATTCTTAACTAAGGTTCCTTTGGTGGAAAGCTAGTTTCTCTGGTGATTTTACATCATAGTGTGAAACTATTGATTAGCATAATTTTCTTTTTAGGACAACTTGTTACTATATTATTTAAAACTTTATAAACTGCGTATTTCTTCAGCCAGTATTTTGATTCCTAGGACTTAATTCCAGAGGCATTAAGAGCTGTGTTTAAAGATGTATATGGAAGTTCGTGAAAGCATTGCTTACGACAGCAAAATTTGGAGGCAATGTGAGTATCCAACACTTGGCAAATGTTTGAGAAAGTGTATTCATATGAGAGGATGCAATCATTAACTTACATTAGATTCATGTTAACCAGCACAGAAAATACTGTAGTAGGAATAGGAGTTAATTTTGGATTAAGAATACATATATTTTTCAGATGTGTAGGGAAAGTACTGAAAGAGTTTACTTTAAAACATATGTTGTCGGGCTGGGCGCGGTGGCTCACGCCTGTAATCCCAACACTTTGGGAGGCCGAGGCGGGTGGATCACGAGGTCAAGAGATCGAGACCATCCTGGTCAACATGGTGAAACCCCGTCTCTACTAAAAATACAAAAAATTAGCTGGGCATGGTGGCGCGTGCCTGTAATCTCAGCTACTCAGGAGGCTGAGGCAGGAGAATTGCTTGAACCCAGGAGGTGGAGGTTGCGGTGAGCTGAGATCGCGCCATTGCACTCCAGCCTGGGTAACAGAAAGCGAAACTCTATCTCAAAAAAAAAAAAAATGTTGTCAGTTGTAACCTTGGATGGTTGGTTTTCTAACTGATTTTTTAAAATGCTCTTCTGGATTTTTCAAATTTTCTGTTTGAGTATTATTATTGTTTAATTAGAAACAATAATGAAGTAGTCTGCAGAAAATGCTAATTGAGGCCGGGCACAGTGGCTCACGCCTAAAATCCCAGCACTTTGGGAGGCCAAGGTGGATCACCTGAGGTCAGGAGTTCAAGATAAGCCTGACTAATATGGTGAAACCCCGTCTCTACTAAAAATAAAAAAATCAGCTGGGCATGGTGGCGTGCACCTGTAGTCCCAGCTACTCATGACGCTGAGACAGAATTGCTTGAACCTGGGAGACGGAGGTTGCAGTGAGCTGAGATCGTGCCACTGTGCTAAAAAAAAAAAGAAAAGAAAAAGAAAGAAAATGCTAACTGAAAATGCAGTCTAAAAATATGGGTGCCTCCATTCCTTACCTACCTTTCATATATTTGTTTAAATAAAATATAATGGTATTTGCTGGAACAATTGTTCAGCTATCTTCAGAGAAGAAGGCTCTCTTTTTTGGTTGTTGTTATTAAACTCAGCAGTCTCAATGACAGAATAGGACTTTCTTTTTTTTTCAACTACCCAGATCCCCCTTGCCTAGAGCAAATAGCTAAGTTCAGAAGAATTTCTGGGGAGAGTCTCAGCCAGGCTCTCAGAGAATAAGGAAAATCCATGAGATGATATTGAGCCTGGCCTGTGACAGATAACATGTATTTGTTATCAATAAATGAAGAATATATTTGTTAATACTCCTGGCAAAAGAAAACATAGAGAAAATTATGTTTATGTCTTTAAAAAGAAAGAGGAAGTCCAGGCTCAGTGGCTCACACCTGTAACCCCAGCACTTTGGGAGTAACAGGTGTAGCTTTGGGAGTTAAAGGTGGGAGGATCGCTTGAGGCCAGGAGTTCAAGATTAGCCTGAGCAATATAGCAAGACCTTGTCTCTACAGAAAATTTTTAAGAAGTAGAAAAAGAAAAAGCAAGAATTCTAAAAATAAAAAAATAAATAAATAAATAAGAAAGCACAGTCACACAATCCATTTGTAAACTGGAACAACTAAAGTATCCAACAGAGAAAGTGCCTTTGAATTGAACATGAAGTAGAACAAGTACCCTGAGGCCGGGGAGAGCTCAGAGGGTGGACAGATATCATGTGGATTTCAGGAAAAGGACAGCTTTCTCAGAGCAAAGCATCCTGCTCAATTTCATCATGGCATTTAAAGAAAGCAACATTTTTTTAAAGCTTGGGTACTGGAGTTACAGACAAAAGTTTAAACGGAGATATACAAGAAGATGCTACAAGAATGAATATAATCTGAAGTTCGGATCTGGCTGGGAAAGGAGAAAGAAGCAGGAGGAATGACAATTTTATGGAGTACCCTTTTTGACAGAAGTATGATCCGTGGGTCCCGTCCACAGCCGTGGAAGCTGGGCAGGTGGGGCCGCAGTCAGGGCTGCATTCAAAAAAGCTGTGGGCATTGTTTGGCAGCTGCTCGACAGCTGCTCAAATTGCAGGAGACAAGAAGTTAAAGAGGATGCTGGCTTTCCAATTGACTTGTGCAAAGGAATTTCTATTTTAGGAGTAACAGAGGCCCTGAGTCCACAGTGCCACCTGCAGGGGGTCGGCTGGGCAGGGAGGGGGAGGTCACGAAATCACTTGAGAATAGATTAGTTGCAAGGGGGCCCTTGGTCCATCTGAACTGAGTCACGGCACTTGCACTAAAGCAAATCTGCTCACAGACTGATTACTACTGATTTGCTCAGGAAAAAGGCCCTCTCCCTAAACTAGGACTCACTCTATCAAGAGTTTCCTTGGCTGATGCCAAGGATCAGAGGCACTTCACATGATTTCACACCGTCACCGATGCCCCTCTCAGTCCTGCTGTGATGTAAGTTTCACAGGGATGGGTAGGAGAAAGGATCAGCTCTGCTTTCATCATTATTTGGTTTTTGTTTGTTATCTTCCTAGAGATAGGGTCTTGCTGTGTTGCCCAGGCTGGAGTGCAAATTGCACTAAAGTATCCTTTACCTTGCTTACCGAGCCTTTTGGCTTTCCTTTACATTTTGCACCAAATTGAGTGCTCACTCACCTCACCTAGTCCCAATATAGTTCAGTCCAATCACGTCAGTTTTGTGAGGCTGCGCAAGTCACTTTAAGTCTTGCTTTCATTGTCTGAAAAATGGAATGATTAATAGATCCTATCTTACAGAGTTTTTGTAAAGTTAAATGAGGTAATGCCCTTTAAACTCTTAGCACAGGACCCGAAGTGTACATAGGTGCGCGGTAAACTGCCCGTACTTTTGCCAAGTCATCTATGGCCAGGATCTGATGTGCTGCACACAGCAAACCTAGATACAGTGTGTGCCTCCTGAAGGAATCATTTGCTTGAAGACAGAACATGGGCCAGTGCCCAAAAAGCGTGTTACTGCCAAAAAGAACCACATTTTTACAAGACTGAAAATGACCCGCCAAGCCATTTCTGGACACTTAGTGATACGATGTAGCTCATTTCAAATTGGGATCCAGGCTATGAATTGAGCTGTCTGTAGGTTGTTAAAAACCATGAGCAAATTCACATATTCAGGAGTGGAAGAAATGCCCTTTGCTGAGAATCAGCCAAAATTCTGGTGTGTGTTGGAAAACAGCAGCAAGTACTTATGCTTTGCACACGCTGTCTTCAGCTCAGGCATTTGCCAGGCACCTGTAGGAATACAGGCTGGAGAAATAGGCGAAGCTACTTGCAAACACGTGCACTGGCCAAGGCTGCTCTATGTCCTGCAATGCATATAACACATGGTAGGAGTGAATTCAGGGTGAAAAGATGTGCTAAGAGACACATGATGTCAACCACATCCACCCTGCCACACATTCTGGGAAAATGACAGGTTTTGCTTTCAATGAACATGTTGCCATTTCCAAAGAACCATGGTTTAGTGTCTCATATAAAAGTACAACAGTCAAGCTGGACCCATTTCAAATTTACTAGTAAAATCAGAATCAGTTCTTTGAAAATTGAAAAACTTTCAGCCAAGAGATTCATTCTCGTTTGATGACATTTGTGAAATTGTTCCATGCTTAAGGTTTTATGTATTGAAAACATCTGTCCTATTTCCTAAGGTAAAACTCAATGCTAAAAGGAATGACAGTGAAAAAGGTGACTGATGAACTTTTGAGTTTCAACTCTCTTTAGTACTTGGAGTCTGGAAATAGCTCGTGAGATTAGAATGTGGATTCCCCCCCAAAGATGTCCACGTCCTAATCCCTGGAATCTGTGAATATGCTGCTTTTGCAAGGAGCTTTGTAGATGTGATTCAATTAAAAATCTTGAGATTATTTTCATGGGTCTAAATGAATCTCACAAATCTTTAAAGTCAGACAACCTTTTCTTACCGTGGTCGGAAGGCGATATTCCTGCAGAAGAAAGGTTAGAGAGATGCAACTTTGCTGGCTTTGAAAATGGAAGAATAGGCCATAAACAAAGGAATGTGAGCAGCTGCAGGAAGCTAAAAGCCAAGGAAACAGATTTCCCCAGAAGCCCCTGAAAGGAATGCAGCCCAGCTGACACCCTGATCTTAGTCCAGTGCAACCTGTGTTGGACTTCTAACTTAAAAGTGTAAGGTAATACATCCGCCTTTTTTTTTTTTTTGAGACGGAGTCTTGCTCTGTTACCCAGGCTGGAGTGCAGTGGCATGATCTCGGCTCACTGTAACCTCCGCCTCCTGGGTTCAAGCGATTCTCCTGCCTCAGCCACCACACTCAGTTAATTTTTGTATTTTTAGTAGAGACGGGGTTTCACCATGTTGGTCAGGCTGGTCTCGAACTCCTGACCTCAGATGATCTGCCCACCCTCACCTCCCAAAGTGCTGGGATTGCAGGATTTAGCTGCCATGCCTGGCTACATCTGTCTTAATTTAAGCCACACAGTTTGTGGTGATTTGTTATAGCAGCAAAAAGCAATACACAGCTGAAATTATATCACTTTTCATTCGTTAATTTCATGATATATCAAAGCTTTACTAGGTATTTCAAAGCAACCCCTAGAATAGTATTTTTAAAATTCTAATATTTTTATTATTGGATCTTGCATCCTAGTTTTCTTCTCATTTATCCTAGGATGGCAGGGCCTACAGATTCTTGATGAGACTCTAGATGCGAAAAAAGAACCTGGAATTATTCCGCAAGAAGCTCCTCCTTCTGAAACCAAGAGGTGAGGAATGCTCGCTGCTCCAGGACACACCCAGTGAGATGAAAAGCTGTATGCATGGGAATTGGGCCATGAAGTGCAAGATGTAAGCCCTTGAAATCATTTTTAATGAAACATAAACATTTGAGTTAGAATGAGGGCCGCAGTTTCTGGGTGGGTGGTTCCAGCTTTGGCAATCAGGCAATAGAGGGAAAATTCTCCTGCTTTAATGCCCTCCAGATGTTCTTTTGGTCCCAGCTGAAAATTTTTCATCATTTATGGTTAATATTTTTGTCAGCAGCAGAGTTTTGTTGTAATGTTTCCAAACTGGTGGTAGTGACCATTAGTCATTAGACAAACCCTAAATAAGAGTTTAATCCTGGGGTCTCTTTAAGTATTCCATTATATTTCACTTAATGAATAGTTGCTCATTAGTTTAGTCATCAGAACGTTCTGTTTGTATGATGGGGGACTACATGATTCTATCTGATAACAGCCAGTCACTGATCTCAGGTATAAAATGCAATGTCCTATTGTAACAATGGCTGGCATTACAACCGGCATCTAGAAGACAAAAATGATGATGTCAGAAGGCAGTCATCTTGAGTGAATAAATAAGAGGCTTATTGCAAATTATAATGGACTTCATCATGGAATTTTAATTAACTATTCCATTCACACCAATTGGAGGCTATTGAAGCAGTTATTTTTGAGAAGCACTCTTTGGGAAATTGAGGTTAAGAAAAGACAACTTCCGTTTTCTGGAACAATAATGTTATGACTGCCAACACTTAATAAAAGCTGACTACCTAGCCAGGCATGGTGGTGCACACCTGTAATTCCAGCTACTTGAAAGGTTGAGAAATGAGAATTGCCTGAACCCAGGAGGTGGAGGTTGCAGGGAGCAGAGATCATGCCACTGCACTCAAGCCTAGATGACAGTGAGACTCTGTCCCCCCTCCCTGCCCCCCACAAAAGTGACCATGCAGGATCTGTCCTGGAATACAGTTAATTGCATAACACAGTCTGAAAATGAGCAAATTACTTAGATGCACGCTTTGATCTATCTCTATTGGAGGAATGGGAAGAACACAGTTTACTTTTCTAGAAGTTGCTTCTGAGAATTGCGGTGCATGCTCCATCCTGAATCCACAAGGAAAGGCCTTCACACTATACAAGGCAATTGCAATTAGTTATTGTCTTCTGGTTATGGTGCAATGGGCTGGTGGCCTCAGTTATATCAGAAATGTGTTTGAAGAGCCTATTGTGACTTGCATGTTTTTAAAGGGCTTGAGTGGTCACTGGCTAATAAGACACGTTGATACTGTCTGCAGCTTTTAACAAGTGTTTTTCTTGGTGCTTAATACTCATTAGTATGACCAGGTAATTTTTGAGGTTGACTCACCAGAGCATTTGGTTTCATGGGTCCTTAGGGGCCTGGATTATAGGCCCTTCATGACATTTAGTGACTAAATCATACTGAACAATAGAATCTCTTTGAACCTTTGTCTTTTTAAAAAATTCAATGGTAATAAATCATTGGACCCTACATTAAATCTTTTTATTTTATTTTATTTACTTATTTAGAGACAGGGTCTTGCTCTGTTGCCCAGGCTAGAGTGTGGTGCAGTCGTGGCTCACTGTGGACTTGAGCTCCTGGCCTCAGTTGATCCTCCTGCCTCCTGCCTCAGTCCCTCCTTCAGCTGGGACTACAGGTGTACAACACCATGCCCAGATAATTTCTTACTTTTTGGAGAGATGGGGAGGATCTCCCTTTGTTGCTCAGACTGGTCTCAAACTCCTGACCCTGAGTGATCCTCCCACACCTCGCCTCGTACTCTAGGAGTTTCCCTGCTTGCAGAGAGGAATGGTGCTTTGCTAGAACTGCTAGAACAAAGAAAAGATGGCCGGGTGTGGTGACTCATGCCTGTAATCCCAGCACTTTGGGAGTCTGAGGTGGGCAAATCATCCGAGGTCAAAAGTTCGAGACCAGCCTGGCCAACATTGTGAAACCCCATCTCTACTAAAAATACAAAAATTAGCCCAGTGTGGTGGTGGGTGCCTGTAATGCCGGCTACTTAGGAGGCAGAGACAAGAGAATCACTTGAATTTGGGCGATGGAGGTTGCAGTGAGCCAAAATGACGCCATTGCACTCCAGCCTAGGCAACAAGAGCGAGACTCAGTCTCAAAAGAAAAAAAAAAAACTAAATTAAAATTTTTTAAAAAAGAACAAAGAAAAGATGTTACCACGAACTCTAAAATGGCACACTTGCAAATTTCTCACTGGGAAAGACGTCTCATCTTCCTCGTGCTGTTCCCGTTTTCTTTCTCAAGCAGGGTCCGACAGAGATGACAGACATCAGTAGAAGCTCAGGCTAGAAGGGAGGCGCGGCAGCAGTGGGCCCGGTCCGCCCCGCCCCGAGAAGTAACTGGCAGCACACAGCCTGGATCGACAAGATTGTAAAAAACATGCATGTTTTGGTTTTCACAAATCCTCCCATCTGTTGGTAAGTACTTTTGAAAACTGAAATCTCATTCTTCCATGACATTTTCCAGCAGACATTCCCTGTATAAAATCTTCTCAGACTACCCTTAACTTCCTCTGAAGCCCAAGGCTCATTTCCATCTGTAATTCTGGCATCTACCATCTTACGGAGGGTTCTGTAATAACCAAGGCAATGAGCACCAGTCCCTGGTTCTCTCAGCAATCCAACCCTCTGAAACAAGAAAATGCACCCCTCTGCCAAGTGAGGGGCTGCTTTTTTCTCCTTAAAATCAGCATGAAATAGTTTGGCAATCCCAGATTATGTGATATGATGTGATGCGATAAAAGGGGTAACCAGTGCTTTGGGAGGTCAAGGCAGGTGGATCAACCGAGGTCAGGACAGCCCCTGGCCAATGTGGTAAAACCCCTTGTCTAGTAAAAATACAAAAATTAGCCGGGCGTGGTGGTGGCAGCCTATAATCTCAGCTACTTAGGAGGCTGAGGCAGAGGAGTGAACCTGGGAGGTGGAGGTTGCAGTGACCCAAGATCATGCCATTATACTCCATCCTGGGTGACAAGAGCAAAACTCCGTCTCAAAAAAAGGGGGTGGGGGATAACCAGGAAGAAGCCCTGTTCTAATTCCAAACAGGTTTTTCCCTTGTCCACCCTGTTGCAGATCACATTGTTTAAAGCAACAGTAATAATGCAATTATAACAACAGAGAAGATAATTTGCATTTATTTATTTTAATTTTGTTTTTTCTAAGTCAGTATTTTGCTTCATCGCCCAGGCTGGAATGCAGTGGTGTGATCACAGCTCACTGCAACCTCTTCCTCCTGGGCTCAGGTGATCCTCCCACCTCAGCCTCTTGAGTAGCTAGGACCACAGGCATCTGCCACCAAACCTGGCTAATTTTTAAAAATTTTTTTATTAAGACAGAGTTTCGCCATGTTGCCCAGGCTGGTCTCGAACTCCTGAGCTCAAGCTATCTGCCTGCCTCTGCCTCCTAAAGTGCTGGGATTACAGGCATGAGCCACCACCCCCAGCCTCAGCATTTATTGAGCCTTGAATATGTGCCAGACACTCTGCTAAGCATGTTACATTCATTATATTATCCAATCCACAGACTAACCTAAGAACGAGGCACCATTAGTACATTCATCCCATCACACAGATGGGCCTAGAACAGCTAAGATACTTGCCTTTTGGGTCAAGCGCTGTCCTCTTTCTTCTCTTGCTTTTAAAATGTATTTATTGATTCTTTCAACAAAGATTTATTGAGCACCTATTATGTCCCAGGCCCTATTTAATCTTTATATATTCTTGCATATTGATTTAGATGTCACGAGCTCAATAAACCCCTTTGTTCTAAGAGAAGAAAGAAGTTTCTGTAAAAGCAGGGGCTTCTGAGAAAACAGGGCAATGTGAATTTCAGACTTCACTGCCTTCACACACTTCTGCCCTGAGCAGCGCTGATAAGAATCCAGTCTCTCAGGTTGAGGTATGTCACTTTCACCTTTTCAACTGGGTGGGGAGAACGATATCTGGGGAATGTGAAGTGTTTTTTACTGCAGGCTTTCTGCAAAGACCAAAGGAAGAGATACGGCCTGAAAAATGATGGGGAATTCCCAGATCTGAGAAAACTGGTTAGTAAACTTGGAATCCTGGTGCCCCCATCTGAAAGCCTCTGACGTCTCCCTTACATAAGCTCTCTATTAGAAACAAGATCCCCTATTAACAGATGGTCAGACCACTTCTGCCTGCACATGCTGTGAGTGCTGGAGAACTCTCTCTCTCATGAGGCAGCCCATTCTGGTGCTAAATAGAATGTTTTTCCTCATACCAAGCCAGGAATCTGCCTCCATATCTACTCATCGGTCCCAGATCAGTTCTTGGATGTCATGAATATTAATCCGATCAGGAATAATAAGTCACAAACAATAGATCTGGTAGAGCTTTCATAGGAGTGCTTATCTAGAAAGTCAGAAGCCTTGTCTCCACTAAGACTTTCTTGTCTTGCTCCTTCAGCTTCCCTCACATGTCATGATTCCAAATGCTTTACGGTCCTAGCTGGAGCAAGGGGAGCTGTGAATGAATGGGCTGGACACGGACACACTGGAGCTTACTCAGAGGAGCCATTATTAGTAAACACCCACTGAAGTAACAAGAAACTTTGAAGGAGGGGCTGGGGCCTCGCTTGTGGCCATTAGGATGTGGACAAAGTGTCTTTGGAATGGAAGAGGTCTCTGGGGTCAGGGATCATCTGGCTGGTATTTGAGTCTCTGCATAGCGCTGTGACACTCACGACAGTCTTTTTAAGGCCAGGCTGCTGTGTCTGAAGAAGGACCCAGGAAGTAAATATAATTGCTCTAAGTAGCATGCTTGACCTAGGCAATTTATGCAGCCATCTCTGGGGAGAATTTCAATTACAGGGAGGAAAAGGACCGGGGGAGTCGAACCTTATGGATTCTTTTTAAACATTTTTTTATTTGAGACAGAGTTTTGCTCTGTTGCCCAGGCTGGAGTATAATGGTATAATCATGGCTTACCGAAGCCTCGACCTTCCAGGCTCAAGTGATCCTCCCACTTTAGCCTCCCAAGTAGCTGGGACTACAGGTGCACACCACCATGCCCGGCTGATTTATGGAATCTGAGTGTGGTCTGGAAGACCCCAAACTTGCAACTATTTTCTGAAGGGGCTGTTCCATTCGACTTTGCATCTTGCTAAACTCTATTACAGCCCCTCACTCTAGGGAAATAAACTCGGACATTTTATCCAGGTTTTTGTTTGGTTTTGTTCTGTTCTGTTTTTGAGATGGAGTCTTGTTCTGTCACCCAGGCTCGAGTGCAGTGTTGTGATCTCAGCTCATTGCAACCTCCACCTTCCAGGTTCAAGCGATACTCCTGCCTCAGCCTCCTGAGTAGTTGGGATTACAGGTGGCCGCCACCATGCCCAGCTAATTTTTGTATTTTTAGTAGAGACAGGGTTTCGCCATGCTGGCCAGGTTGGTCTCCAATTCTTGACCTCAAATGATCCACCTGCCTTGGCCTCCCAGAGTACCGGGATTAAAGGTATGAGCCACCGTGCCCAGATTCTTTATCCAGTTTTGTGCCTCCCGCTGTGACAAGGTGTCCCCAGAGCTAAGGGGACATAGCTGTCCTCTTTCTGGATCACACTCCTGGGTGTGCAGGTGACTGGACTTTGGATGCATGTGCTGGGACATCCATGTGGGTGAGAATGAGTCCCCAGCAGCATGGAAGGAATGAGAGGACAAAGGGTGAGCTATGGAACAAAGGCCTGCAGCCAGGGCCGCTCTCCCCACACCACATATTCCACTGTGGAATTCCAGACAGTCGAGAATTCTAAATCTGAACTTGGATTTCAAGGTCATCATGATATTTTTTCAAAGCAGCAAGCTCCCTTTTCACTTTATTTCATCTTAATAATTTATGTATTTATTTATTTTATTTTCAACTTTTATTTTGGGTTCAGGGTACATGTGAAGGTTTGTTGTATAGGTAACCTTGTGTCAATGGGGCTTGTTATACAGATTATTCCGTTTCCCACGCACAGGTACTAAGCTTCGTACCCAATAGTAATTTTTTTCTGCTCCTCTCCCTCCTCCCACCCTCCACCCTCCACCCTCAAATAGGCACCCAGTATCTGCTGTTCCCTTCTTTGTATGTGTGAGTTCTCATCATTTAGCTCCCACTTATAAATGAGAACGTGGGGGATTTGATTTTCTGTTTCTGCATTAGCTTGCTAAGGATAATGGCCTCCAGCTTCATTCATGTTCCCCAAAAGTAGCTTATTTTTTGAAAGCTACTTAATTTTTTTTTTTTTTTGTAGCGATAGGATCTCACTATGTTTCCCAAACTGACCTCAAACTCCTGGCCTCAAATGATCCTCCCACCTTGGCCTCCCAATGTGCTGGAATTACAGGTGTGAGCCACCATTTTCACTGCAAAGCTTATGGATTCTTTACTGCTCTCAACTCTCATGAAAAGAAACACCATAAATCCTAGTTCCTTCATTGTCATAAATTATTTGTTCCTTATATTTTGTAAGGAACTGAACTTGAGAAAAGACCACTAATGCCAATCTAGCATTTCTAGTACCGGAAACTTATATTTTTATAGCATTATTTATATTATAAATAATGCTAAAAAGACCAAAGACCAAAGGGGGAGGTAGGGTCCTGAAAAATTATGAGGAATTCCCAGATCTGGGAAAACTCACTAATAAACTTGGAATCTTGGTGTCCCCATGCAGAAGGGCCTCAAAGGTCTCTGAGTCCACCCCTTAGACAAACTCTCTAGCCCTGCTTTGGTCTTATTATTTAAATGAGGGTAAGTTATTTTGTTGATTGCCTCATCGATAACATCAGAGAGATTGGTTAAGTACGGGAAGTTTGGTTATAAACGACCTTCGGACATTCAAAGCCATGTTCATATAATAATGCAGATGTTACTTTATCATTATTTCTTCTACTTAACAGGGTAACTTTTCTTATTGTTTCTTTAACTATGTTGACTGCTACACTTGCCGTTAGCTTTGGTCACGATGCATTCTTTACAAAGCCTAGATGGTATGGTGGATAGAATTATCCCCGTTTTACAGGTAACACAGATGAGGCTGAGGAACTGAGACGAATTCAGTATCTTGCATAGAGTTTCATGGCTCAGAATAGTAGAGCCCAAATAATATACCAATCTCCTATCCAGTGCTTTTCACTCTGCAGAATTCCCAACAACATGAACTAACTAAAATGGAGGCATAAGGATGAAATTCACGTAGGCACATTTAAATTCCAGATCTCATGGAAAATGTGAAAGGCATTAATTAGACCTACCAATTGAACAACAAAAAGAAAATAAGACAATCATCTCCTAAACAAAATCACAAGAAAAACTCAAGTCTTTCAAAATCTTACCAAGGGTCAGTTTTTAGAAGACAATGGTTCTTTTTGCATGAGAGCCATTTGGTGTTGGGCACTCAGTCTAACTTGATTCTTTAGATTCATTGGGTTTTCCTTCTTTCCTTCTCTAAGCAGTTATCAGGCATCTGCTAAGAATAAGGCACATGAAATGCTTCTATTAAAGAAAATGTTTGGCTGTCAAAAGATTAATATCATAGAGATGGAAACCAGGCCTGTCACTGAGGTTTGGCAACTGCTATGTCAAAGCCTCACATCTGGCTAACCTCAAACCGGTCTCTTAATTAAAGAGTAAAATTTAAGGAGAGCTCATGTAATTCTTTGGAGGTTTAAGATAAGATTTTGTTGACTGGATATAGTAATCTATTTGGGGAGGGGAAACTGAAAATATTCTTTTCACTCTTATGTAAGATATGTGTTAGTCTTGGCTCTAAAAGAGAAATTTTAATCCAAGATTCTCAAGGAACTCTTCACAGATTCATTCATTTTGGAGAAACATAACTTTATTGCTTCCATTCCACAGATATTTAAATGGGTCCTCGAGGCTCAGAGTCTGTTTTTCTCCCAGTGGATACCCCTCTATTTAATTTTGAAGAACAACCACCACAATTTATGTTAATAGCATGCATCTTAAATGTTAGTGCCATATCTACCTTGAGAGGTATCTGAGAAATTGCTGGGCCCAGTGTCTTCATCTGACCATCTACCATCCACTCATCTACTACTCATCCATCCCCCATCTAGCTATCTACTATCACCATCCATCCATCCACCCACCATCCACCCACCACCCATTCATACATCTATTCATTATCCATCCACCATCCATCCACCCATCTCCCGTCCATCCATTCTTCTACCATCCACATCCATCCACCACCTATCTAACCACCATCTATCTACCCAGTTACCATCTACCACCCATCCTTCCATTCATCCATCCATCTACTATCCACCCATTTATCCATCTGTCCATCATTCATCCATCCACCATCTATCCACCCATCTACCATCCATCCATCCATCTACCATCCATCCATCCATCATCCATTCATCTGTCTGTCCATCATTCATCCATTCACCATCTATCCTCCCATCTATCATCCATCCATTCACCACCCATCCATTCATCCATTCACCACCCATCCATCTACTGCCCATAAATCCATCTATTCATTCATTCGCCACCCATCCATTCATTTATCCACCCATCTACCATCCATCCATCCATTCATCTACTATGCATTCATCCATTCACCACCTATCCATCCATATCCATCTACCACCATCCATCAACCCATCGACCATTCATCCATTAATCTATTATCATTCATCCATCCACCATGCAGCTATCCATTTATCAATCCATCTACCACTCATCTACCATCCATCCATCTCCACCCACCATTCACCCATGAATCCATAAATTCATCCATTTATCCACCATCCATCATCCACCATCCACCATCCAGTCACCATCCGTCCATCTATTCATCCATCCATCCTCCATTCATTCATCTATCCATCCAACATTAAGTTAATAGTTAAGTTCATGCATTCTGAAGACAGATTGGATTGAATCTCAGCTCTCTCACTAGCCAGCTATGTAACCTGGAACAAGTTATTTCAATTCTCTGGACCCTGAGTTTTTCATCTGTAAAATGAAGATCATGATAGCCTGTACCTCACAATATTATTGTGAGGATTAAGTAAATTAATATAAACAAAGTGAACAGAATGGTACCTGGCACATAACTAACATAATTCGTTTGGTTGGTATTGTTACTACTATTTGTATTTATCCGTAAAATAACTCAGCCCCAGAAAAGATAAGTGATCCACCTATAGAGTTAGGGTAAATAAATCAGAGAGTTAGAGAATCGACTTCTTTGATTGTTTGCTTCTCTTTCCCAGAAAGTGAAGGAGGAGAGCCAGAGGTAGGAAGTGGGAGATAATTTTCAGAGTTCTAAATTATTTTGGTTTAATTTTGGTCTCCCAGCTGAGTTCTGGGAGGGGGTTTGCTTGTTTATTTTTACTTTAATTTGAAAATCAATTCTAAAGCCTCCAAAAGAAAGTCAACAAGACTACATTTCCTGACTTACCTATTTGTTTGACCAACTAGATCACAAGACCCCCATGGGCGAAGATGATTTTATTTCTGTCTAAAATCCCAGTGCTGTTAAGTCTAGCACCCTGGGTCCTTGAGGTGGCTGAGACTTGAAATAGTGATAATGTTAAGAAGAAAACAGCCACAGATGCTGGTCACAGTCTCTTCTCAGGAAAGGGGAGCCCCAGTGAGAACATTTCCCAGAGCAGGGTCCTGGGTGGGATGTTACTTAGCTCAGTATCCAGGCAGCCAGGTGAGGAGCGTCAGGCTCTGTAGAAGAGGACTGTGCTTCTCCATCTTCAGGGACCCAGCCTCCAGGACACACAGCTCAGCCCTGAAGAGAGAGTAGAATCAGGGGTAGATTAGAAGATGTGCACCCAAATAGGTATTCAAGGGAAGATGAAGCAAAAGGAGCTGGGAGAGGCCGAGGAACGCTTTCCCCTAAGTCACTTCAGTTGAATTTGAGCCCTAGCATTGATTGAGCACCTAGAATAAACAAAGCACCAGGCAGGGCATATTGTGGGCCTTGACCTGTGCATCACAGGAGAGAAGACTTCGGGAGGGGAATCCAGGCCCTGCCACGTGCTCTCTCAGTCCCCTTCCCTGCACAGATCTGGCAGTTCTCTACTTCCTCTTGGGCTCCTCCCTACCTCAGTTTGTCTGACTTTTAAAGTCAGCAACACAGGGCGGGGCCCATGTAATCCCAGCACTGCAGGAGGAGGCGGTAGGCTCACTTGAAGCCAGGAGTTCAAGACCAGCCTGGGTAATATAGCAAGACCCTTTCTCTACCAGGTGTGGTGGTGCATGCCTATGGTCTCAGCTACTCAGGAGGCTGGGGTGGGAGGATCAATTGAGCTTAGGAGTTGGAGGCTGCAGTGAGCTG
The DNA here is from genome assembly GCF_030222135.1 of Aotus nancymaae. Lineage (NCBI taxonomy): Eukaryota > Metazoa > Chordata > Mammalia > Primates > Aotidae > Aotus > Aotus nancymaae. The sequence continues at coordinate 5,762,141 of NW_026988492.1, read as the reverse complement.
TGACTGCACCACTGCACTCCAGCCTGGGCTACAGAGTAACACCTATCTCTTAAAAACAAACAAAAACCCAGCAACACAGAAGAGCTATGATCCAAGTACCAGGCATTGTCATCCTTAATTAGGGTCGCCAACCATCCTGGTTTTCCTGGGACTCTCCTGGTTTCAACTCCGAAAATTCCACATTCTGAGAAAGTCCCCCGTCCCGGGCAAATGGGACAGTTGGTCACCCTGACCTGAACTTACTGTCCCTGGATACTGTAAAGGAACAATCTGGGAAGAACTGCCTGAATAACATGTAGTCTGTTCTCTTCTCTATCTACTAAACTTTGTACAGGTGTATTTAGATTATTTATTATGTATGTAAATAGCGAGATGTTTGCCTGGATTGACAATACTGACCACAGGGTACCTCGCTATCTTGCTGTGTCACCAGGCTGGAGTGCAGTAGCACAGTCAAAGCTCACTGCATCCTTCACCTCCCGGGCTCAAGCAATCCTCCCACCTCAGCCTCCCGCATAGCTGGGACCATAGGCATGCACCACTGTGCCTGCTATAATTGTGGTAGAGATGGGATCTCACTATGTTGCCCAGGCTGGACTTGAACTCCTAGGCTCAAATGATCATCCCGCCTATGCCTCTCAAAATGCTGGGATTATAGGCGTGAGCCAACCTAGAGACACAGAAAGGTTAAGTAACTTGCTGAAGCTCGTGTAGGAGGAGGTAGTATTTGAACTAAATGATCTCAATGATCCCTAGAAACACACTTCATGCAATTGGTCAACAGTTCTTTCTTATTCTCAAACTGAAGTCCTTATGTGAGTGTTTAAACCATTCCTTCTTGTCTTGTTCCTAACACAAAGAGCCAGTAGTTACTTCTGTGATTCCTATCTTTTCTCCATTTCCTCTTTCTCAAGCCAGCATGACCCAGTTGCCTCAGCCTCTCCTGGGGGTGGCTGTGACCTGAGGCTTTTCTCACTTCACTGCTTCTGATTTGCCCTTTGCTTTAGTATCTGGGCTTGACTTGCACCAGAGGTCAGTAGGTGATGAGTTTTCTAGGAAGAACGGTATCTCTATGATTCACAGATTAATGCGTTCTGGTGCTGAATTTAACAATTGCTTTCAACAGAAACAGTTCACTCCTATGATCTCCCGTGATCTCAGATCTGAGCTTGCTGTGCTTTTACAAAGATTCTCTTGATAGTCTTTTCTTCAAGTCCTCTGGGAAATCAGCTATTTGGCCTTACGGAGACTGGCTTTACTGCCAGGCCTGTTCTTTGTCTGTCTAAATTATGGTGGCAGAAGAGATAAAAATCCAAAGGCAAAAAAGTCATTTTTCTCTCCCCCGAAACATCGAAATTCTTTGAGGCTTTCATTTCCTTCTGCTTTTTTGCCGATAACAGTGAAAAATGGTTTCTGCTGCTGCTTTTATTGGCTTAGCTTTTGGGGTCCTAAGAATGTAAATGTTTCCCCAAGGAAAAAATTATATTTGGTGGATTAACTGGATAGTTTCTTTTATTTCAAACATTTTAATTATAAAAAGAAGAAAGAATCCGCTGAACCAAATGACGTCGTGATCGCAAACAGGAAACAGAGAGACGAGACCACCATTCATTTATGGTGGATTCAGGGAGGTCAACTCTGGGGTCCCCTTTCAGCTGGCTTGGCTTGACCACTCTATTTTAAGTCCAAAGACTGTCGCATTTGAACGTATTCATATTTGGGCCGGGTCACGTCCTCCATAAAACTGGTTTTGTTCAGCGTTCTTTTTCCGTTAACTGCCCATTCCCGCTCCCTAGTTGTGTCATTCCATGTGAAGTGTATTTAGTAAATGGCTTTTCCTCGTCACCCATTTTCTCCCTAAATCTCCTAAAATCTGTCACTTGCCCTCACCCCTCCACTGAAACAGTGCTCTTGGAAATCACAACAACTTCCTTTAAACTAACCGAAGAAACTTCTCCAGGGTTCTTTCTCATTGCTCTCCCCAAGACCCCTGGCCCTGGTACCGCCCTCTCTCCTTCAGACCCCCAGTGCCTTGGCCTCCTGCCCTCCCTGTGGCCGTGTCCTCTCTCGAGAGGTGTCCCTTCTCTCTGGGGTGTTCTCCAAGGCTTGGCTCTTGTCTCTAGACTGAATTTTCTCCATGTTAATCTTGGCTTATTCTCCTATCTTCAGCTGTCAGCATTATTTATGCAGTTCCCAGTCCACACCTCCCACACTGTCTCTCTCTCAGTTCCCAGCCAGTGTTTCCATCACCTTCTGAACAGTCCCATTTGCTACGTTTGCTCCAACCTGGCACCTGAAGCTCCGCAGACCACCTGCCAAGATCATCTCCCTACCTCCAAGTGCACTCCCTCTCCCGACCTCTCTCCATGGCGCTTTCGTTTAATCTCTGATTCACTCACACTGGCAAACTCAGAGTCATCTTTGCCCTGTTTTCCTGGACTTCAAGCTCCAAAGGAGCAGGGGTAGTGTCCACCTCTCTCAACCACCATCTCTGCGGGGCCTGGCCCAGGGCTAGTCGCATACTAAGAATGTGTGCAGGATGAACGCGTGAAGGTTCTCTTTCATTACCCACATTTCCTTAGTCGTAAAGTTCATGAATCCATCAGGTAATCTATGTGTATGTGTTTGGGGAGGCTATAAAGAGAACGGAGAGTGGGGCTTCCGGAGTCAGACTGCTTGGGTTGGATCTCGGTTGAGCAGCTCCCTAGCTGGGTGACCAGGAGCGTGTTACTTAACTTCTGGATACTTAGGTTCTTGCCCTGTAAAGCGAGAAAATAATAATACTTATCTGGGTGTGCTGATCTCAGGATTCAATGAGATGAACTCTATAAAATGGATAGATTAAGTATTCAATAAATTGTGGTTGCTGCGTCTGCACAGGGGCAGGGGAGAGGCATGGGCTGGTCAGGTGACCAGTGGCATTTGGAAGTCCTTGAGATGCTGTCAGAATATTATGTCAGGGTAACAGGACAAGCAATAGCAACAGGAGGCCGAGGTTCAAGGTGTGTTTGGAGCGGAGGATCGAGAGCCCTGAAGGGTATGAAGAATAGCAGGAGAGAAGGCGGACTGAAACTGACCCCGTCGGGAAATGGTTCAAACTGTGCTCCTTAGGGCCATAGAGTCTTCTTGAATGATCTCTGAGACTACTCAGGTGGGGCTGGGGTAGGGTGGGTGAAGGACTGGAGACCAAAGTGTGCAGGGTGGGTTGATTGGAGTGGGAGGTTCGCCAGCCCATGTATAGAGGCAGCACAGTGGCTCTCCTGCGATCTGCTCTGCATCTCAGGTTTCTGTGTGGGATCTCCTTTGAAGCAAGAGTTCTGCTGCTTTATGAAAGCATGAGCTTTGTTGCGTGGGCCTTGAAGGCAAGCCGAAGCATATGAGCTTTCTACAGTCGGCAGCGGGGAACACAGGGGTGGGTCAGATTTCCACGGAAGAGTAGCAAGACTAAAGTGACGCTTTGTTAGAGCCATTAGTCTGATCATTAATTTGGCGGTGGGGTATGTAGTTGCCTGGACTGAGGAGCAAACACATTTGCCAGGCAGGAAGGGCCACTATAAGATGGATCCCCCACTGTCCCTCTCCCTTGCTAAGCCTCCTCTTGGCCGGCAGCGTGTCTCTGCTCTCCCTAAGGAGATATCCTGCCTCAATCATGGCAGCAGCCCCCTCACCCTCTGCCATGAAACTCAGGCCCCTGCATCAGGGTCAGCGCTCCCAAAACCCCAATCTTGTCATTCCATCCCGCTTGCCAAAACCTCCAGTGGTTCATTCTTGGTTGTGGGATTAAAAACCACACTGCTTTGCTTGGCATTCAAGGCCCCATTCTGAAGACAATCTGCCTTCCTTGTCCTGTCTGCTATTGGTCTCACATCTGTTCCCAGCTGGCTAAACCTTCTTACAGGACCCAGTGCCTCTATTTCCTCCTGTACATTTCACGCCATCTCTGGGTCCTAGGACGCACCCCATCCCCCACAGTCCTGTACTTAGCGCACTCTCCTAGTGGACTTCACACACTCCACAAGCCTTTTGTGACCATGTTTGGTTACATCTGTCTCTTCCCATAGGAATGCTCAAAGGAACCCTGCCACATAAATACTTATCCTGGCACTAATCCGTATTTTTTTAGTTGTGTCACCTAGCATAGCGCTGGGCTCACTGCACACCCACAAGTCCAAATAATTTTAATCTAGCTGTACTGGGGACATCTCAGAGTTTTTTACTCCCAAACCGGAATACCCACTTAGGCCATCCTTCAAGGCCAGAGGCCACTGCTGACCTGCCCAGCCCATTCTCTCAGCGCCTGGTCTCCCCAGCCCAGCCTGTGACTGGCCCATGAGGTCTCAGGACAAGAACAGCATGAGGGCTGTGTGCAGATGGCTGTGTTTTCAGAAGCGGCTCGAGTCCAGCCGGCATTCCTGCTCGACTGGGACTTTGTATGAAATGTTTTCCTGACAAATGTCAGCGGGATTGAGATCCACCACACAGTTTATTAAAGGAACAAAAGTCTTGCCCTGACAGCCCCAGCGGCGATCTCGGTTCCCCCTGGGGACAGTCGGCCTGCATGTTCCAGTTGGAAGCCAGAGGGAGGTGGCCTGACGTGGCTGTAAATGCCTTCTCCTAACCACAGGCAAGAAGGACAAGAGAAATTTCAGGACCTGCGGCAGAGTCAAAGCGCTTCCTGTTCCTCCCGTAGCCCAGCCCCCACTCACCAGCCCCAAACAGCGCTGCCACCAAGGCACGGCTCTTCTCACAGATGCCACATCATCTATAAAAAGCCTTCTTTGCCTTGCGAGTGCTAATGTTCTAGGGAGAGACAGACACTTGACAGACCTGTTTCACGAGCTTCCTCTTGCAAGATGCAGGAACCATGGCACAGATGGCTTAGTTGTCATTGACGAATCGTCCTCAAGGACCTTTCACAGCATTACTGGGTATTAACATAAGATACATCAGGAATTATGTGCACCAAGTCCCGGTCCTCAGGGAACTCCAGTTTAAGTGGAGGAATGGGATAGGCAAAAAAATAAAAATAATAAAATATAAGTAAATAAAGTTTCAGCTAGCTTAGGCTAGAGGCCAGTGCGCTTCAGAGAGTCAGTGTTTTGTAGTTGCTGAAGGATGGCAGATGCCTGTGGCTGGCTTATCAGCAAAGGGTCCAGGAGCCAGGATGGGAAGAACTTGAGCTTGACCTTAAGGAATGATCCGTTCGCGATCAGCTAGGGAGGAGAGGAGTCCCGATTGAAACAAAGACGCCATACCCAGAATTAGGACAGTGACCCTACCGGCTTCTAGACTTGATGCATTTCTTCTGCGGGTGTCTAGAGAGCTTCCTTTGGCTTTAAGCAGCCTTGCTGTGGGGTGCCAGGATTACAGAAGAGGGGACCTGAGTGCCCCTATCTGATGATGCCACAGAAAGGGTCCAAGCTGATTCTGGTCTCACCACCTGCCTTTGGTTTCTGGCCACACTCACCCATGCTATGGGGTTACCCAGAAATCAAAGATGAAGCTGGGTACTGTGAATAAGCATCCCAGCGTTAGTTAAGATGGGACTCCTGTCACCTCAGCTGTTCACAAGGTGGGACAGGAGACACGATGGGGAAAGCCACAGGTTACCACGTAGCAGCCTTTCCTCCTTATTCACCGTCACTGCAGGAATGCCCCAGACTAGGAAGTAGCCATTCCTTCCAAGAGCCCCGCTTTCTTCTACTAGACCTGTTGATTACATTTTAAGACACAAAGTTCGAGTCTCTTTATGTCCATCATCTTGGACCTGAGAGATAACACCTGTGTCCACGCCCCCACTCCAAAGCCTCCTACACAGCGGCTGGCTTCGCTTCACCCCACAGCTCTGGAATGGAGGATGTTCTCTGATCCCCCTATAAAGCCTCTTGCATTCCAAATGTGGAAATTATTTTACTATTGGTACTTCTTGCTTACCCATAGTCCCCTGTCAAGTTTTCCACCCTGTCGAATTCCAGGAAAACTCAATTCAATTAATGCCCACTCCCAAACTTCACTCATGGTTTCCAATGTCTTCCTCATAAAATCTTTGCCTGAAGCCATCAGGAAATGGTAACGTTGCTTGATTTCCACATCATCTTTCTGTCTTCAATTAATGAGCTGGCTGACCTTGAGCAAGACAATCTGGCGCTCACTCTTTTCAGTTGTATAATGAGGGTGGCGTGCATCTGGGGGCTCTGCGATCTCTTCCAGGACTCACACTGTGAGATTCTCTCCAGAGAAGAGACTTGTGTGATGCTCTGTAGACACTCTATATTCTTCTGCTGTAAGCAGAGCAATTGCTGAGCAAGGGGCAGGAAGTACTTAGAGCTTTGCCCTAGACACTTTGGCAGATCCAGCATACAGGTTATTGTCTCATGGATGGGGACGAGATGGAGACCCAGATTTTACCTCAGCAATGCAATACCAGGAGAAAACAAGGAGAGTGTTAGCATTCTTACCAAAAGATAATCTGGGCCAGATGCAGTGTCTCTTGCCTGTAATCTTAGCACTTTGGCTGACATGGGAGGATTGCTTGAGCTCAGAAGTTCAAGGCCAGCCTGGGCAACATAGTGAGATTCCCATCTCTACAAAAAATTAACTGGGTGCTGTGGCTCATGCCTGTGGTCCCAGCTACTTGGGAGGCTGAGGCAGGAGGATTGATGGAGCCCAGGAGTTCAAAGCGGCAGTGAGCTATGATTGTGCCACTGGACTTCAGTTTAGGTGACAGAGTAAGACCTTGTCTCTAGGAAAAAAAAAATCTAACATAAAGACAACATGAACCAGAATGAAGCTTTTCAAATACAGCCACATCTGCCAGCAGTGGCATGCGTTCACTAGTGTGCTGGGTGGTCGCACACCCTTCAGGACTGACTTAGTGAGAAGCCCGCATCTCTTAGTGGCCTGACAGCAGCTGAAGGATGAATGCGGCCCATTGCTTAGGTAAGGAGTGGACAGGAGGTAGATGGGTGTGGGAAGAAGTCAGACAATAAACCTTGTACTTTTCTGTAAGGAGATAACTTGAATGATAAAGAGAACGTTATCAATTCCTTTTTCTCCAAAGCAGAGGAGGACCATTTTTAAGATACTTTGTCCTAAAGTTCTCTGAAAGTTCTGGCTCCGAGGTCACTTCCATGTTCCTTGTTTAGTTTTTTCTTTAAATGAAGAACATTTGTATTAGTGTCACAAGTGCAGGGAATTTCTGATCAACCCAGCGATGACTGAAAGCTGGACTGAACAACCAACCCTTGCAGGGAGCCCAAAGCTGTCTGGCTCCACACAGGGCTTACCTTGAATGTGGCCAGCAACCGTGGGGGAGAAAGTCAGGCTCACAAATCTCATCTTAGATCATAGACACATCTGTTTCCCACCAAGTGGACTTGGTCTCAGGATTTCTCTTTCAAAACCTGCCCTTTTATTGGGGATCCCTCTTGTTTTATGGGGTGTGGGCTCGGCTTATCTGCGAGCAGCCTGTCTCCTGGGCACGGTTACTCTGCACACACATCTCACTCTGACAGTGAGGCTATGTCCACTGTTCGGCAATGCCTGTGCTTTTTAAAAAAAAAATTCTCAAGGGGATAGAAAAAAGGCACAAATAAATTACAGCCAGGAAGCCTTCAGTTGGATTTTCTTGTCCAGCACGCTTTACAGCAAAAGAATGGACCCCTCTGTTTTATCTTAGAAGCAATAAGTGGGGGAATGGGATTCTAGGGGACTTTAAAGGGAATCCAGTGAGTTCTGACAGTCCTGAGAAAAGGAAGCATTTTGCTTTGAAGTTTCAGGACACAGAAGGGGTCCTGAAACTGGTGGGAATGTTGGAGCTGCGGGCATGACCGGCTTGAGACACAGCAGCTGCTGGACCAGGAAGTCTCGTTGTTGGAAACGCTGGTCATGACTTCCATCTCTATCTGCTACTTGCCTTGATGTAGTACTTCCACGAGGAGTTGCTCTGATTTAAAGAAAAAAATTAATCAAGCATGTGTGTGTGGGGCGGATAGCCAATCTAGTAATAAACCGAGGAGGCTGGAAGCCTCACGATGTACCCTAGAGTTTTCCTGAAAATGAACCACAGTAAAAAAAAAGGTGGCTCGTCCCCCAGCTTGGTTCAAGGCCCCTGGGCTCTGGGCATTGTCTGGTGTCTGCAGGAATTGCTCTGGGGCCGTCCCAGCAATTCAGATCCAGAAACTCCAGCATCTGCCCAGGAAGCCGTTTTCTCTGCTAATGCACCGAGCCTGAGAGCTGGTCTTAGGTGCTCCTCTTGCACCACATCGAGTTCAGAACCCACTTCCGGTCCTGTACATTTCCACAGAACGTGATGTCATTGGAGAGGCATGTGCCTCTTATCCACCAAGGCTGGATCCAGGATTTCTGGGGCCAGACCATATTCCACTTGAGAATCCGGAAAAAAAATATTAAATTTCAAGTGCAGAATCAGGGACAGGGCCCCGCACAGGAAGGCGGCTCTGAGCGCAGAGGCCCTGAAGCTGAAGCTCTTCTAACTTCACAGTAGTGATTGTCTCTGTCCCCACCACGGGTTATCAGCAGAGGGTAGTCAGGCTGCTCACGGCAAGCTTATCTTTTGGGCAAGGGGTCACAGCATACTTCAGGCAGGGACGATGGCCCTTGGTGGCCTGAGTGGCTTTGTTTCCCCCAGCAACTAACAGCCCTCCTAGAACATCTGCCACAGAGGACAATACCAAGAAGCCATGTGTCCCATGTCCTCCAATGGTCCTCCATGGTCCTCCAAGCACCTGGGGACATTTTCCTCACAGCCTTGCCTTCCTTGGGTTCTGGTGGAGCTCCTGGCCCACAGCCAGCCCATGCTTAAATGAATGCTGAAGTGAAGAATGAAACTGAAGGCAAAAAACATCCCCAAGTGAATCTGAAATTCCTAAAGTGGACTCAAAGGCAAGGGGGAAATTCCCTTCCTCTACCTAGGACATGAGTATATTCCTGCTTTGCCTGGAGTAGGAATAATAAGTCATTCCTTGTTTGTCAACAGAAAGGGGCTCCTCTGGATTGGTCCCAGGGGTTATTGGGGGGCCCTCTGAACTGGAGGCCGGAACTCTTTCTCTCTACAGAAGTTGGTACTGAAAGGACTTGTAGATTTAATCTTTTTTCCTTTTGTTTTTTTTGAAAGTAGAGACGCAGTCTTGCTACATTGCCCAGTTGGTTTCACACTGCTAGCCTCAAGCAATCCTCCAGCCTCGGCCTCCCAAGATGCTGAGATGACAGGTGTGAGCCACCGCACCCAGCTGGGTTTAATCATGGCCATTCATCTGCTCTAGCCACATCGCCCCTGGCTGTTTTGCTGAAACTGGCCAAGAAGGCCTCCCCCATGGTGAGTCCCTCACTCTTGTGTGTGGACCAGGTATGTTCCACGCTGAGAGGGAGAAAGACAAAGGCCTTGGTCTGTAAGCTAACGGCACCACCATGTTGAGTGGCTCCAGGGAGTCCCCCTGTAGAAGGAAACCTCTGTGGGGTGAAATGCAGTCCAGCAGAAGGTCAGAAAAATGCTTTAGATTGATGAGGAGGAGGCTGAGCGGGGAGTGAAGGAACTGTCCACAACAGAAGCTTTAGGAAGGACTCTTCTCTTGCCTGGGCTGGGATGCCTTGAGAAGGAGTTTTTTGTGTGTGGATTCCACATGCCAGGTGGGGACAACGCCCTCCACAGGGCACTAACCCCTTGAGGTGCCACGTGGGAAACAAGGGTTCCATGGCCAGCTAGGTTTGGAAAACAGCATGCTACATCTGCTATTTGGAAATTTATAATGCATGTTAGAGGAATAAATTCTGAAAAGTCTTACACTTGAAAAAGGGAACTGGTTGGGCGTGGTGACTCATGCCTGTAATCCCAGCACTTTGGGAGGCCGAGGCAGGCAGATCATTTGAGGTCAGGAGTTCGAGACCAGCCTGGCCAACATGGTGAAACCCCGTCTCTACGAAAAATACAAAAAAAATGAGCTGGGCATGGTGGTGGGCACCTGTAATCCCAGCTATTCGGGAGGCTGAGGCATGAGAATTGCTTCAACCCAGGAGGCGGAGGTTGCAGTGAGCTGAGATGTCACCACTGCACACCAACCTCAGTGGCAGAACGAGACCCTGTCCAAAAAAAAAGGAAAGGAAAAAGAGAACCAAAATCAGTTTAATTTTGTCAAGCGCTTAGCAAAGGTCACAGAAACCACTGCTCGTGGAACACCTGTGTCCCCAGCTGTGCCACTGGCGTCCATGGAACTGAATTAATGCCCAGCTGGCTTAGGAAGGAATTTCCAGAGCTGCAGGATTAGCTAATCTGCCCCTTTCTGGATAGAGCAGGTGGGCAGGGGTGAAGGGCACCTCCACTGTTCATGACACTGGCCTGCAACTCAAGGTGTGAGTCTTTAAAGGAAATTTTGGAAGAAGGTGAAAAAGACAGGGTAAAAAAAAAAAATCCTCAGATAGTAATTCACGTCTTGCCTGAGCAAGAGAAATGGTGGAAATGGTGTCCCACTCTATGAGGTCTAGGCTGGGTGCGGTGGCTCACACCTGTAATTTCAGCACTTTTGGAGGACGAGGTGGGTGGATCACGAGGTCAAGAGATCGAGACCATCCTGGCCAACATGGTGAAACCCTGCCTCTACTAAAAATACAAAAATTAGCTGGGCATGGTGGCACACACCTGTAGTTCCAGCCACTCGGGGGAGCTGAGGCAGGAGAATTGCTTGAACCTGGGAAGTGGAGGTTGCAGTGAGCCGAGATGGTACCACTGCACTTCAGTCTGGGCGACAGAGCAAGACTCTGTCTCAAAAAAAAAAAAAGTCTATAGGGAGACTGGGAAACCCCATTGAGAAAGATCTATTATTATGATAGGTGTATGATGACAGGTGTCATTACAGTTAGGTATATTAATAACACATCTGAAATTTTACTATTACTGTTTGCTATATTATTACTATGGATGGTAACACTAACATTTATTCATTTATCTGATGTTTCTTTATTGGGAAAATGAGATCTCTGGTCCTTGAAAAAACTCTATGAGACGATGGGTCTTTTCTGACTTTGATTTTAAGTTCAGGGGTACAAGTGCAGATTTTTACAAAGGTAAACTTGTATCATGGGGGTTCATTGCACAGATTATTTCCTCACCCAGGCATTAAGCCCAGTACTCATTAGTTATTTTTCCCTCCTTCCGCCCTCCACCCTCCAACAGGCCCCAGAGTCTGTTGATCCCCTCTATGTGTCCATGTGGTCTCATCATTTAGCTCACATTTATAAGTGGGAATATGCGATATTTGGTTTTCTCTTCCTGTGTAGTTCGCTAAGGATAATGGCCTCCAGCTCTATCCATGTTCCTGCAAAGGACATGATATTCTTTTTTATGGGTGCATAGTATTCCATGGTCTATATGTACCACATTTTCTTTATCCAGTCTATCAGTGTTGGGCATTTAGGTTGATTTCATGTCTTTGCTAATGAAAGTATCATTAACACTTTAGATAAGATAACAAGCTAAGAGAGTGACTTGCTCAAATTCCTACAACCAGTAGATAGTGGGGCCAGGACTGAAACCCTGGGTACCTGGCTCTACGTCTTTGGCTCTATCTTTAGGAGGAGGCAGCAGCTCCACGGCTTTATGTCTGGAAGAAGAGGGTCAGGGCCTCTGGATTCTTTAGGGAAAGGACTCTTTCAGAGAAGAGACTCACAGGCCCTTGACTAGGCGTTTGGGCTTTCCATACTGCCCAGAGCTAGAGCTAATGGGGCTGGTGGGAGTTCAGTCCTTGAGCAGGCCCCTAGGAGCTCGCAGAGCTGGGGACCACTGGGAGGGCAGGAGGGAAGCAGAGGGCTTCTCCTTCTTCTCACATGTGCCTCTTTGGTTTCTGCTAAGCCAGTTAAAGGAAGTAACAGAGCTCTGGCTCACACAGGTTCTTCTAAAGGCTTGGAAGGACAGGCACAAATACCTCTGCTAATTATATCTCAGGCTATTCCCAAAATCGGAAAGGCAAATTGAAAACAACCTGGATTTATTTGAAGGCTGTTTTGAGGCTGATGTGGGGCTGTTCTGGGATTCTGAGAACCTCCAAGGAGGAGCTGATTCCAGGGATGGAGCTGGAGGGCCTGAGAGGCAGGTGGACGTGGGGCCAAGGGAGGGGGATGGTCTGCGTTTAATCTTACCCCAGCTGTGGGCCATGGGGACCTTGAAGTAAACTGGGGAGGCTACAGCTGCACAGATAGTCTCACTGTGGTCCAAAGCCCTAGATAACCCCAGGGAACAAGGGGTCTAATCCACAGGCCACCCGGGATGTGTCTGAATGCTCTGAGAAAGTGGGATGTGGTCTTAAAGCAAAGTGGAAGGGCAGCCTCAAGTCTTAGAGCCAAGGAAGACTTAGAATCCAGGGAAGCGGGAAGCAAAGTACTTCAGGGCAGCAGGATGCAGCTGAGAAGAGACAGGACAAGGTCACACCAGCTGGGGAGTTAGTGAGAGGGGAGGTGCCCACAGCCCAGAGGCTTCAGCTGGTGGAGGAATGCAGCTGACCTTGCTCAGAAGAGGAAGAAACAGAATGAGCATTGTTAGAAACAGACCCTTATGGGGAGCCGTGGCCCGCGTTGAGAGCAAGTGTTAGGCAAGCAGACAGAGAACATAGCGGGGTCGGGGGTGAACTGGGGCGGGGTCAGGGAGGAGAGAGAGTCGCCTCTCATGGCAGTGCTGGTGAATTTGAACTGCAGAGCGGTCCCCTTGTGTTGGTGGGGCCAGGTATGGCGGTGAGGGTAGAGGTGTGGACAGAATCGGGAAGGGCCATGCACTGGAAAAAGCCTGGAGACAGCACTCCTCGCTGGTGGGAAGACCCCCGGGGTCTCCACCAAGAGTGGGGAGCTGCACCAACCACTCAGGACAGAGAGGAAGGAGGTGGGGGTAGGAAAACCTCACAGGCAGTTCAGAAGGTCCCGACTGAGGAGTCCTGTGCCAGTCAGCTACAACCCCTTCCATCAGTCCTGACAGCCCAAGTCCTCTTCAGGGAATCTGCATTGCTCTTGGCGTGTAGATCCCCTTTTCCATGTGAACTCATATAAGGACACCAGTATTCTTTCTGTACCTTCTCAGCCATCTTGCTTTTCATAAGAGACTCATGGATGGGATGAGAACTCATAACAGGCCCCGGAGACCCCTGTTTCCTCTTCCACCATATGAGGAAGATGGCTTTCTATGAAATCAGAAAGTGAGTCCTCACCAGGTACTGCATCTGCTAGAACCACGATTCTGGACTTTCCAGCCTCCAGAACATTGAGATCTATGGTGTCTCAAAGCCATCCAGTCTACAGTATTCTGTTACAACAGCCCCAGTGGACGAAGATGTGGCTCACAGATTAATTTTCTGTGGGTTTTCCCTATGTTTGGCTCACCATTTGTATTGATTTGGGCCCAAATCCTGAGGTGTTAACTTGTAGATTTTTGCTTGACAAAGATGTAAATTATTTTTCTACAGTGGGAAAGATAAGTCTAAGTGTCATAATTTGATTGCCTTATAGAAAAAACCCCTTTTGAATCTAACGGAAGTAATTGGATTTCAAATTTCTTCCTTCAGTTCTATACTCAGTTCCTTAAATATTATTTGAACCAGCTTTTACCTTCTTATTGGTTCCCGCATTAATGAGTTAAGCAAAGCTTTGACATATGTTTATTGTAAATTTATTTTTTCTTGAGACGGGGCCTTGCTCTGTTGCCCAGCCTGGAGTGCAGTGGTTCCCTCACAGCTCACTGCAACTTCAACCCCTGGACTCAAGCTATCCTTCTACCTCAGCCTCCTGAGTAGCTGAGACTACAGGTGCGTGCCACCAAGCCTGGCTAATTTTTAAAAAGTTTTGGTAGAGGCTAGGCACAGTGGCTCATGCCTGTAATCCAAGCACTTTGGAGGCCAAGGCAGGGGGATCACCTGAGGTCGGGAGTTCAAGGCCAACCTGACCAACATGGTGAAACCCCATCTTAAATAAAAAAAATACAAAATAAAAAATAAAAAAGTTTTGGTAGAGATAGGGTCTTGCTATATTCCTTAGGCTGATCTCAAAGACCTGGGATCAAGCAATCCTCTGCATTGGCCTCCCAAAGTGCTGGGATTACAAGTGTGAGCTACCACACCTGGCCGCTTACTGTAATATTTTGAATTTTTTTTCTCTGTCTCTTATTTCAAGTCTAGAGGCCACCTTCTTCCCTCATCATTTTGACAATTTTGACAGCCTTGCCTCTTCCATGATTGATGAAGGTTGTAGATTTCCTCTACCTGCCCAGACAGAAAATACTTGAATTTATGAGGCTGAATTTCCAGATTCACTCAGCCTCCTTTCTTTCATACAACCTTAGAGCCAGTGGAATTCCTGTCTTCCTCAGTTATAAACAGATTAAATTTATCCTATTTTTAAAATGTTTTTGTAAATGGTATTTTTTTCCCTTAATTTCTTTTTCAGATAGTTTGGTGCTAGTGTATAGAAACACTATGATTTTTGTGTTAATTTTGTATGGTATTTACTGAATTTGTTTATAAATTTGAACAATTTTTGGTGAAATCTTCAGGGTTTTCTACATGTAAGATCATGTTTTCAGCAAGCAGAGAACATTTCACTTCTTCCTTTCCTACTTGAATGTCTTTTATTCCTTTTTCTTCTCAAATTGCTTTGGACAGGACTTCCAGTCCAACATTGAATAGAAATGGTGAAAGTGGGGATCCTTGTGTTATTCCTGATTTTAGAGGAAGGACCTTCAACTTTTTGCTGACTGTGGAGTGTAATGTCAGCTGTGGACTTGTCCCACGTGGATGTTGCCATGTTGGGAAATGTTTCTACTATTCCTAATTTGTTGAGAGTTTTTATCGTGAAAGATGTTGAAGTCAAGTGCTTTTTTTGCATTTGTCAAGTGCTTTTTCTGCATCTATTGAGATGATCATATAGCTTTTGTCTTTCATTCTGTTAATGTGCTGTATCCCATTTATTGGTTTGAATATGTTGAATCATACTTGAGTTGGGATAAATCCAACTTGATCATACTGAGTGATCCTTTTAAGGTATTGTTCAATAAAGTTTGCTAGTGTTTTGTTGAGGACTTTTGTGTCGATGTTCATCAGGAATATTGGCCTGTAATTGTCTTGTCCTGCAGTGTCATTGTCTTGCTTTGGCATCAGGGTAATCCCCGCCTCATAAAATGAGTCTGAAAGGATTTCCTCCTCCTCACATTTTTAGAAGAGTTTTAGAAGAATTGGAATTTGTTCTTCCTTAAGTGTTTGATAGGATTCGGCAGTGAATTCATCTGGTCTTGGACTTTTCCTTGATGGGAGACTTCTTATTGCTGATTTAATCTCCTTAACTCGTTTTTGGTCTGCTCAGATTTTTGATCTCTTCCTGATTCAGTCTTGGTAGGTTGTATGTGTCTAGGAATTTATTTACTCTTTCCAGGTTATCCAATTTGTTAGCATATGGTTGTTCATAGTATTGTATTTTGTGGTGTTGGCTGTAATGTCTCCTCCTTCGGTTCTAATTCTATTTGAGTCATCTTTTTTTGTTGTTGTTAGTCTAGCTAAGGGTTTGCCAATTTTATTCAGATTTTTAAAAACCAATTCTTAGTTTTGTCTATCTTTTGTATTGTTTTTCTAGATTCTGTTTTATTTATTTCTGCTCAGTAATAAAGAGGAAACCGAGGCTGGAAGAGTATAAGTGGTTCAGGTAGCTATGATATAAACATTGTGACTTATGTCTGGCCATGTATTGACATGATGCCTCTTCCTATCTATGTAACTTTTCTTTTTGTATTTTTATTTGTATTTTTTGAGACAGAGTCTCACTGTGTTGCCCAGGCTGGAGTACAGTGGTGCAATCTTGGCTCGCTGCAACCTCCGCCTCCCAGGCTCAAGCGATTCTCCTGCCTCAGCCTCTTGACTGGCTTGGATTACAGTCACCTGCCACCTTGTCCAGCTAATTTTTGTATTTTTAGTAGAGACAGGGTTTCACCATATTGACCAGGCTGGTCTCAAACTCCTGATCCACCCGCCTCAGCCTCCCAAAACACTGGGATTACAGGCAGGAGCCACTGTGCCCGGCCGTATGTACCTTTTCTGCATGTCCACATCTTAGGTTATAACTTCTCAAGTCTGTAGGTATCATATGCATTATTTTCCCCCCGCAACATCTTTGATGCCTCCTTAGAGGTGAGTAGGTGTCCTGTAAATGCTTCATGGTGAAAATAAAGAAGAAAAAGTTTCTGGAAGCAGATTTTCTGGAAATTGTCAGAGAAAGCTGTTCAGCGGTCAGAGGGTGACCATTCTTCTGTCTGAAATGGCTTTAAAGAAATCCCGCTCCCCGGGGGAATGACTCAGTGCATGCCTGCCCCTAAGCTCCCTCCAGATGCTTCCCCAAGGCTCTGCAGGGGGAGGTATGATCAGTGTCACTACCTAAGAAGATTTCTGCTTGCAGCAACAATTTTTGTTACTTTTGGCAGATATATCTAGAGGACGGCCAAGAAAGGATGTGACATAAATTCAACAATTTAATTCTGAAAACCCCGTGGTTTCAGTTTTGGTCATTTCTTGTTAGTGCTTTATTTTTCCTTTGGTCATAATGACTGGACTTCCAGGGGATTATTTCTCCTTGCAAATTAAGGAAATCTCAGAGCCAAATTTTAGGTCTTTCCTGATTTAAGGAAAAAAAACAATGAAGGGATAGTGGGCTTGGCTTTGAATAATAGCCAGGGACACTACACAAAAAGACAACTATTATTATACTTCCTAACAAAGTAACACTATTTTTAAAAAGCACCTTCTTTTATGAAGAAGAAAAATGTAATACTTGTATGGAGCCTCTACTCAGAGGTTCTCATAATAAACATATTTTTAACTTTTGGAAGTGGAAATGGTGCAGTCTAAAGATTAGATTTTTTTTTTTGTTCTAAAGCAAATTTGGAGCCAAAGCTATGAATGAGTGCATGAAGGAAGGCACTTCGACCCAGTCCTCCTTCAGAAGGCCTCATGGTGAGATGAACAGAACGTCAGGTTTATGGCCAGGAGCTTGGCTCACTTGGGTTCTGGCCCTGAGTGACCTAGGGGAGGTTATGACATGAGTTTCCTGTTTGGTAGGAGAAGGTAATTATGCCAAACCCGCCACAATGCTCTAAGGATATATTCAATAGTATTATCAAAATAGCTAATATTTTTTGAGAGCTTAGTATGTGCCAGGCACTGTGTTGAGGGCTTAATATACATTCTAGCATTTAATCCTCGCAGCAATCCTCTGATGTAGGAGCTATTATTCTTCATCATCTTACAGATACAGAGACTGAGGCATAGAGAGGTTGTTTCTTGCTCGAGGTCTCATGTCTCATAGTTAGCAAGTGACGGAACCCATGGCCAGATCTGGGCACTGTGGCTTCAGGGCTGTGCTCTGATTCACTATGATATACTCTCTTCTAAGATGATGTATGTGAGAGTAGCTGACACAATGTTTGGCGCATTTGATTAGTTTTCACTGGATCTGTCCAATTCAAGCACAAATCTAGCATTTTTGTATAGCCCTGAGGCCTTAGCAGCTCAATACCAGTAATATATGTGCTGTTAAGATGGTCATTCAATAAAATTGCAATAAAAAGTATGTAACACTGACAACATGCCATTGCTGTCACACCTAGACTAAAATGAATTCACCATAAACTATCAAAAATAAAACAGCTTTTTGAGCATCAGGGGTTTCTTTCTACTAGTTTGATCACAACTTCTGTATCTCTTGGCCCCCGATCATATATCATCTAATTAACAGAATCTTCTGAATAAAGAGATATTGTCCATTAAATATGCATTTTTTAGTATCCCCTTGTCTGTTTACTGAATGAAATTTAAGAAACATTTAACTATATCCCCTATGTCCAGGACATCATATCAAATCAGTCATAAAACGATAAAGAAGAGAAGGCATATCCAATCAAAACTTGCATTTTAATGATCTAGTTACAAAGCATATGCATAGAATTTACTGTACTGGAATACACCCTCTTTGCAACCTATATAAGCTTAGATGCCCTGAGTTGCTACTGTTCTCTGCAGCTCACTTATGTAGAAATAAGCTCCTTTAACTTCAATCAAATGCTTTTTTTCAGGTTATTCTCCCTAAGGATACCAGTTCTTTTCTCTTGGGAGTTTATGAAAAGACAACAAAAGACAGTTTTTGAAATGAACTGAATCTGCACTACGGGTGAGGGAGAAACTACTCTACTTTATCTAGCCATTTTTCTGCAATGTGTAGAGTGTTTCAGATACAGTAACCAAACAGAGCTCCTGCCTTCCAGAAGCCTAGAGTCTAGAGAAGATGTCAGCAAGCTGTGGCCCATCCGGCCGGCCCTCTACCTGTTTTTGTAAATAAAGTTTTATTAGAACACAGTCACACCCATTCATTGAAGTAGTGCCTGTGGCTGTGTTCGCACTAAAATGGCAGAGTTGAGTAGTAGCAAAAGACACTGTATGGCCCCCAAAGCCTAACATATTTTCAATTTGGGCTTTTACCAAAAACCTTTGCCAACCCCGATCTAGGGGGATTTTCTATGAGAAGGATTATGTAATGGGCATATTATGTAACTAGATATAAAACAAATAGGTTTATGGCCTATAACCACCATAGAATTTTAAAATGTATTCAATTGCTGGATTAAAACTTGAGCTATCTCATGACTTTTTAAAAAATTATTCTTAAATAAGGAAATTCCTACATTCATTTTGAGTTACAAAATATGGTCACCATTCTCGAAGCCCAAACTCACGTAATAGGGAAAAATTTCAACTTCATTCCAAGTTATAATTCCTTTCTCCCCTGAAAACTAGGGCCTGCTGGTTTCCTGCCTTTTGGGAAATGCTTTCTTCTGTCTTTCTTCCCCAGCTTGCTAACTCTGGTTTTTGTCATTCTGGGGCTGGTGTGGGGTGGCGAGTGGGAGTATGCAGGGCAGGTCATAGAAGTGAGAAAGTTATTACTTTACTGACTGGGTCATCATACAGCTTTGTGCTTTCTGGATTTGGGTAGTTGTTTGAAGTTCTTTATCTTGTGGCACACTTTTTTGAGTTATTTGGAGGCCCTGTTTCCCCACCTCCCTCCAGTTCCAGAGATCTCTTCCCTGAGTGGATCTTCCTCTGGTTTAATTAGTCATTTACTCCTTCCATAGCCTCTAAATCAAGACCAGCACACCCCTCTGGCAGCCTGATTTACAAGTTCTAAGCATGTAAGTCATGTTCTAAGCATGTAAATCCCCTCTGGCAGCTTGATTTGCATGTTCAAGTAAGCCTCACTGGCTCACTCTTGTTCTTGATCCACATCAGAACCCTGGCAAGTGTGTCACTTCATCTGCCCCAACAAACTCTAGACAGGCAGGCAGGTCCCAGGGCCTCTTCCTCTGTTTTGATCTGTCCAACTGTAGCTGGCCAGTCTGTGCCTCCCATTTAGATTTCTCAATAGAGAGTCAGACACCAATTTAGGCTCCTATGTCTGCCACTCTCCCACATCCAGGGACACCTTCTAAAGCCTCTGAGGGGTCACCCGAAGCCACCTTCTCTTGACTCAAGCTGATGCAAGTACACCTCCCATTTTCCTGCTTGGTGGGAGGTCCTCCTAAAACAGCTCTCTCCAAAGAAACTGTTCTCACAAATCCTTCCTCACCAAATCCACTCTGACTTATTTTATGGCCTCAGTGTGAGGAAGGGACTTGGGAGTCCTGTAACCAGTTGGGTTCACTATCTTTGCAACTCTTCCTGGGTTGTCTGCATCACTCGGAGCCTGATCTTGACTGTGTCTTGGTGCCTCAGTCAAAACTTCCAATTTAATGTAATATACAATTAGACCAAAGGCATTTGGACCAAAGAAGAAATAGGTCATTTAAGGTGAGGTTGAATCCAGGTCTGAATTATGTTTCTAGGATGAAGAAGATGAACAAGAGAAAGAAGAAGGGGTACAGAAGGCAAATAAAGAAAAAGATATTTGGAGTTTGAAGCTCAGAAGTTGGTGGAGATTTCTGGAAAATCTAGACATGTAGGTTGTAGAGGCACTGACAGGGAGGGGAATTTACTTTCCGTGAAACAGCTTCATGGGAACAGGCCACCATGTGGCAAGGCCACTCACCCACCTAAACATCCATCCATATTTCACCCAACAAGCTATCTACGGAGTTCCGACCCAAATAGGGTGTTCTACTTGTCCTCAAGCTGCTCCCAGAATAGCCAAGAAGGCACCATCCGGGAAGATGGTGGATGACAAAAGCCTGGAAAATAGAAGTGTTTCCGAGCTTTTAGAATGGACATGGAGCCTTCCATTGAAGTATGTCAAAACCACATTGTATAAAGTGCTCTCACTTTTCATTTTCAAACACATATACTTGGAAACTTTCCATGTTGTGTGAAATGTCATCAGCTCAAATACCTGGTTTTTTAAATAAAAATGAATGATATAAATCATCCTACCTTGGGCATGGTGGCTCATGCCTGTAATCTCAGCACTTTGGGAGGCCAAGGTGGGTGTCTCTCTTGAGCCCAGGAGTTAGAGACTGGCCTGGGCAGCATAGTGAAACACGGTTTCTACAAGAAAATACAAAAACAATTGCTGAGTGTGGCAGTGTGTGCCTGTAGTCCCAGCTGCTCGAGAGACTGAAGTGGAAGGATCACTTGAACCAAGGAGGCAGAGGTTGCAGTGAGATAGCGCCACTGCACTCTAGCCTGGGTGACAGAGTGAGACTTCATTTTAAAAAAAATCATCCTATGTATATATGTCTATCATGGAAATTTGGACATCAACACACATTGCCAACTTCAGTAACAGGAGCTAGAACACTCAAGGCTGTTAGGAACGTTAACTTCTGCACTTCGCCCCTTGAGGATTTGAACTGACCTTAAAACACTGTGGAAAGACTGAAATGGTGCATTAGGAGTTGTTCACCACACTCTGGGAAGGAATAAGATCCACTGAAGTCATTGTCTTAAGAGTAATGCAATCTTTCTCCATTGTCCCAAATCTTCAGGAAAATTCCACTAGACACAAACGCCTTGTGCTGGAGATGATGCCTAGAGAGGTCAAAGAGAGGTGGTGTGTTTTATGCTCAGCAATGACTTTAGACTGGACTTGGAGTGTGTCTGCTCTTAAAAGTCCCCACCATTCCCACCAAGGGAATTGTTCCCGAGTTGTGTCTGTCCCTGGTCCCCATTTTCCCCTGATTTTATTGGAACTCTCCTCCTTTTTACTAGCAGAGGGCTTCCAATAATAACATTTCCGTGTATCGCTTATGCATAGAGGTTATTCTCTCTACCCCTTCCCCAAACTACTTTAGATCTGACTTTCAGTGCCCCAAAATGCTGGAAGAGGCTCTCTATGCAAAGAGTCTGACTTGAGACTCCAGCTTTTAGTAACAGCACTGAGATAAACCTTGAGATTAATTATCTTTTCTGTATCTGGGTCAGATTCTTAGGCACTATTCTCTCCCCACCAATCTCTAAGGAATAAGAGAGATATCTACAGAGACACAAATGAGATAGAGACTTCAATTGAAGCAGGAAATCAGAACACTTGGGGACCAGGAGAGACATCGGCCTTCTGAGAAGCCCTGGAAAGAAGAATGTGGGGTCAGCTGATGATGGACACTGGCTTTCCATCACTGGGAGATGGGAGCTTGAGACATTTTTATTTGCATACTAAAGGTCAGGGTGACTTCCTTAGCCCAGAGGACTGGGGAATGTGCATCCAAGGAAATTGATACTGGGTTAGATCTACAGGGCAGAATTTTAAGCCTGGGTAGAGCCAAAACCAGATTTGCCTATTTAAAAGTTTACTGAGGCCACTGGATGAAGGATGATTGAGGGGATGTCAGTTGGAGACCAGAAGAGGCTACTACAGTAATCCAACCGTGAGAGATATGATGAAGAGCTAAATGACTATCGGTGTGAGACACAGAGCTGGGAGAGCTGTTTAAGACAATTACAATGCACCATTTCTAGGAACTGATGACGATAGATTGGCTGTTGGGATGGGAGAAGGAGGGAGGAGTCACAGATGCTCTCACGCTTCTGGCTTGGGTGACTAGGAGAATTTTAATTCCATGCACTGAGATGGAAAGAGCAGATTTGTGGGGAAAAGTGTCTATCTCTTTGGTAGCCAAAAGGTGGGACTATGAGAATCAAGGTAGAAAAAAGATTGTGGGATGGGTTTGGACTAGGTTAGGAAAACCAAAACATCCAGAAGGGAGGAAATTCTGAGTGAAGTGTAAGTCCTAAAAGTCTAGTGTAGTCCGTTATATGTTGAAGTCTATTAGGGTTCTTCATACAAATAGCAATAGCCCATTAGAATAAAGTTGCTAAATCTTCACTGTAGAATATAAAATTACTTCTACAAAAATTAGCCTGGCGTAGTGGCACATGCCTTAATCCCAGCTACTCCAAAGGCTGAGGTGGGGTGGATTGCTTGAGCCGGGAAGGTTGAGGCTGCAGTGAGCCATGATTGCACCACTGCACTCCAGCTTAAAAGACAGAGTGAGACCCTGTCAAAAAAAATTAAATTACTGTGACACTGTTAAAGCATTGTCAATTCTTTGGTTTTAATTCCCTAGGAAGGAGTCCCGATGGTAGCAGAAAATGACATAAAAAATGACAGATAAAGGAAGAGTGCCATCCTAATTCTTCCACCTAGCATGCTCTTCCTTTGCATTTTTTTCTATTTTCTTTTTGCCTGCAAACTCACTCCTCCCTTTAGGTTCAGCTTGTATTCAAGCTCCCTTGGGAAAGTGTAAATCACTAAAGCTTCCCAAAATACTCATCCCATAGGTATAGGCACATGAACAATTAATGAACCATTAATTGGACATCCAGTGAAAATACCCTAGCTCTGTTGTACCCCCCCATCCAGTGATTGGTTCAGGAATAAGTTTGTGTTCCAAGCGGCACCAATCAAATTCTTCCCTTTGCTGGCTCTAAGGAGTTTGAAAAACACCAGCTGTCTTTCTGCTAGACTTGCTATACATTGACAGGGAAGAGTCTGGTTGCTTGGTGCCATTATGTCCTCTTAGTAAGTAAGCCCTTGAAGCCAATGGCATCTCTTGATTTTCTGATTATGTTAGCCAATAATGTCTTCTTTCCCTCCACTTTACATTTGCTCAAAGTAACTTGAGGTTTTTCTTTTTATTTGTGAGCAAGAGAAGTCTGAAAAGCTTCCACAGTCCAAAGTGAGTGGTCCTCTCATTGACGCCTCCACTGCTATCTTGAGGTGTAATTCACATACCATACACTTCATCCTTTAAGTTCAATTTAGTGGTTTTAATACATTCACAGAGCTGTGCAACCATTACCATTGTCTAATTTAAAAACATTTTTATTATCCCAAACAGCATCCCCATACGTGTTAGCAGTCAGTTTTCACTACCCTGGCAATCTCTATGTCTCTATGGATTTGCCTGTTCTGGACAGTTCATAAAATGGAATTACACATGCGACCTTTGTGTCTGGCTTCTTCCATTTAGCACAGTGCTTTCCAGGCTCATCCATTTAACACAGTGCTTTCCAGGTAGCATTGTGTGTTAGTCAGGGTTCTCTAGAGGGAAAGAACCAGTAGGATGTATGTATGTATGGAAGGGAGATTATTAAGGAGAATTGGCTCACGTGATCACAAGGCAAAGTCCCACAATAAGCTGTCTCCAAGCTGAGGAGGTAGGAAGCCAGGAGTGGCTCAGTCCAAGTTCAAAAGCCTCAAAGCAGGGAAACCGACAGTGCAGCCTTCGGTCTGTGGCCAAAGGCCTGAGAGTCTCTGGCAAACCCCTGGTGTGAGTCCAAGAGTCCAAAGGTCAAAGAGTCTGATGTCCAAGGGCAGGAGGAAGAATCCAGTATGGGAGAAAGATGAAAGCCAGAAGACTCAGCAGGCAAGCTCATCCCACCTTCTCCCACCTGCTTCATTCTAGCCACACTGGCAGCTGGTTGGATGGTGCCCATCCTCGTTGAGGGTGAGTCTTCCTTTCCCAGTCCACCGACTCAACTGCTGATCTCCTCTGGCAACCCCCTCACGGACACATGCAGAAACAATGCTTTATCAGCTGTTTAGGCATCCCTCAATCCAATCAAGTTAACACCTAATATTAACCCTCACAAGCATGTATTATTTCATCGTATCTTTTTATGCCCACCTATTCCACATTTTGCTTATCTGTTCATCAATTGATGGACATTAGCATTGCTTCCACTTTTTGACTATTTTCAATAATGCTGCAACAAACATTTGTGTACAAGCTTTTGTGTGGGCATACGTTTTCAGTTCTCCTGGGTCTATGTGCCCGGGAGTAGAATTGCTGGATCACGCGGTAACTGTGCTTCACCTTTGGAGGCACTGCCAGACTCTCTTCCAAAGCTGGGTGCACCATTTTACATTCCCACCAGGAATGTATGCGCGTTCCCATTTTTTCACATCCTCACCATCACTTCTCATTATCTGTCTTTTTGATTACGCCATCTGAAGTGGCACAAAGTGGTCTCCCACTGTGGTTTTGATTTGCATTTTCCTGATGGCTAATGACGTCAAGCACCCTTCGTGTGCTTATTGTCCACTTGTAAGTGTTTTTGGAGAAACATCTATTTTAATTGTTTGCTTGTCTTTAAGTTGGGTTATTTTTCCTTTTATTATTGGGTTGTAAGAGTTCTTCATATATCATTCTGGATACAAGTCTCAACGGATATATGATTTTCAAAACTTTTTTTCTTTTCCGTGGGATTTTTTTTTTTTTTTAACTTTATCGTGTTCCTTGAAGCATGAAAGTTTTTAATTTGATGAAGACCAGCTTAACTCTTTTTCTTTTCTCACTTACGCCTTTGGTATTATCTCTAGGAACCCGTTGCCTCATTACACAACACAAAGACTTATACTACACTTTCTTCTAAGAGCTGTCTAGTTTTTGGTCTATGAACCATTTGGAATTCATTTTTGTATCTGACTGCATTTTGTATTTCCATCTTTTTGTACTTGTCCAATTGCACTATAATTTCTGGTACACATGCATCCTATATGTATTTTTTTCAGAGCATCTTAATAAATACAGACCCTCAAAAATATTCTGAGCTTAAATACATTTGGGAAAATCTGCATAATAAATTTCCCTCTTAAAGCTTCACAGTACAGCCTGCTCGTTAAAAGCTGTAAATGGACAGGAGTAAAGAAACTTGTTTCATTTCATTTAGTCTAGCACTTACAAGTACCACAGTCTGGTGGATGCTAGGACGTACGTCCCAGACGTCCCTTTAGGAATGAAGGATCTGTTGCCCCAGCTGCTGGCAGTACCCGTGAGAACCACTCCTTACCTCTCCTTTGGGGATGTGCTCAGCTGAAAAGAGTTACCTTGCCCAAGGCCATGCCCACTTCCTGGGATAGATCATAGCCAGTAACCAATTGATTTGGAGACATAAAGGCATGGTCCTCTCGACCCAGCTCAGGACGACCTCGAAGGATCATCTCATCGTCAGAATTCCCTGCAGTGTCAGTTGAGGCTTGCCCTAAGACTGCATTGCCACTCAGTCTTCCCTCTGTCTAATCCTGCTCGCTCCCCTCTCCTCCCCTCCCCTCCCCTGTCCTCCCCTTCCATTCACTAGGTGTTGATCCTAAGAGCATACCCTAAGAACCTCTTCCATGCAAAAATGCATCTTAGCATCTCATTCTAGAACCCAACCTATGGCAAAAAGTCTTTCCCAAACAGATTGAAATATGGAATGTAATTTTTAGAAAACATCTGCCTCTTGGAAAAGTGTTCACAGAACACCAGTTTTGGAAATGCATCCAGTAGAACAAAACTTGCAACCAGAAGAACTGATGTGAATTCACACTTGTCTGTTGGTGAGCCATTTTATCCTCATCTACCTACCTATTCTGCCAGAGCTTTAGTTTCTCACTGATAAAAAACACAAGAAGATCTGCTCAGAGGATTGTGAAGATGCCTAGTGCAGTGATTAGGTAATGTATTACAAAGAGCTCCGTGGGGGCAGGGTTTTTGCCTGTTTTATATACTACTGCATCTCGCATACCTGGAATTGTCTTTTGCATATAGTAAGCATTTAATAAATATTTGTTCAATTAATTAAGCAAATAGCACACATCAAGCTTTTGATGCATATTTTCAGTCCATAGGACATAGTCATTTGTGAAAGGGAATGAGTGAGGATTAGTTCAGTGTAAATTATGTAAGAGCTACTTGTTGACCTTTTCTACATGGATTGGGCAGCCATAAAAATATCAACACCATTACTACAGAGATTTTTTTGGCAATGTCCCACAGACCTTTACGTAGAGCCAACAATTTATTTTGCTGACCTTTTTTGTAATTTTTTTTTTTTGAGAGGAGATTCGCTGTGTCACTCGGGCTGGAGTGCAGTAGCACAATCTCAGCTTACTGCAACCTCTGCCTCCTAGGTTCAAGTGATTCTTCTGCCTCAGCCTCCCAAGTAGTTGGGACTACAGGCATGTGCCACCATGCCCAGATAATTTTGGTATTTTTAGTAGAGATGGGGTTTCACCATGTTGGCCAGGCTGGTCTCGAACTCCTGACCACAGGTTATCTGCCCGCCTTGGCCTCCCAAAGTGCTGGGATTATAGGCATGAGCCACTGCACTGGGCCCTTTCTTGTAATTTTTGGTGTGGGTCATATTCTCAAAATTATAAGCTAAAAAAGTCACTTACATTGGCTACTGTATTAGATTAAAGCAAACTTCATAAAGTTACAATAAAATGTTTTTTGAAGGATTATTGATTTAAATGGTAAGACATCTTGAAGCTATTGAGAAGAATCAAAATGTCATAGCATTTTTTTTTGCCTGTTGTTTTGTAGAAGCCAAGGGAAACCTTCTCCTTTGCCCTCTGAAGCTTCATTGAAAATCACCCACAGAGGCAGACTAATTAGCAAAAAGGCATACAAATGTATTAACATGTATGCGAGAGCCTTCAGAATGAAGACCCAGAGATACAAGGGAAATTGTTCATTTCTATGCATAGGTTTGAGAGAGTATGCAAAGCCATGTAAGTATGCATGGAAAAAACAGGTGTGATCTAAGGCTGATAGACAGAGCAGGGAGAGTCCAGCCAGGCCTGTCGTCTAAGTTCTTCTTGGCCTCTCTGAGCATGCGTCCTTTTTTTCTGGGAAATGACCCTCTCTACAATAGGGTTCTTATGACCTACAGTCAAACATGGTAGGTGAGATAGTTTTTTATGGTCACTTTTTACATAAAAGATGTCAGGGGCATGTTAGAATAATATTTTTAGGTTTTATGGCTGGCTCTGGTTTCTCTGACTTGCCTTGGGGAAGAGGGATTCTAGTTTCAATGGCTCCCAAGGGAAGAGAATAGGACTGACAGATGGGAGGGAAAGAGAAAGGTTATAGACAAACTTTTGCTTCTGAGACTCTCATTTCAGAGTGTTGGTTTCTGAGTACCAATGGTAGCATCAACAGGATGAAGAAATTCTAGGTGATTTAGCACACCTCAGGGCTTATGGTGGAAGAAGCCATTTCCTACTGGTGGTGACACTGGAGAGCAAGAATCAAACCCCCCAAGGCTGCATTGCTTGTGTTGAATGTTATGCACAATCTGCTAAAACACATAGTCTCTTTCTCTGTGAAAATTTCAGCTCACAGACAACGGCAGAAGCAGGAGCATCTTCTAGACTCAGCAAAGGCTTGGGGGCATCGCTCTCACCTCTCAGGCATAATCTAGCAGGAGAGAAATATGAAGAAGATGAACAGGGAAGGCAGCCACATGGAGAGGTTCAATGCAGCGGAGACAGAGCACAGAAGAGGAAGCTGCCGATTGTCACCAGAGCTCAGGAAGCCATCTTGGAGAAGGTGCCACCTGAATTGCGTTCCTCCCCCCTTAGATTTATTGAGGTATAATTGACAAATAAAATTGTATATATTTAAGGCATACGACATGATGATTTGATACATACATGCATTATGAAATCATTGCCACAATCAAGTTAATTGACATGTCCATCACTCCACACGGTTACCTTTTTTTCTTTCTTGGTGAGAACACTGGCAATCTATTCCCATATCAAATTTCAAATATGTGCTACAGAATCATTAACTGTCAGCAACATAACTGGATCCCCAGAACCTGGTCATCTTATAAGTGAAAGTTTACACTTTTCCACCAACCTCTTCCATTCCCCAACCCTCAGCCCTGGAAACCACCATTCTACTTTTTGTTTCTATTAGTTCAATTCCACATGTAAGTGATATCACACAGCAACTGTCTTTCTTTGCCTTTCTTATGTCACTTGACATAATGCTCTCCATGTTCATCCAGGATTATTTTTTCTCCTCCTTCTCCTCCTCCTTCTTCTTTTTCTTCTTCTGACAGGATCTGGCTCTGTTGCCCAGGCTAACTGCAGATAGCTCACTGCAGCCTCTACCACCCCGGGCTCAGGGGACACTCCCACCTCAGCCTCCAGATGAGCTGGGACCGTAGGCACACCCACACACGAGGCTAAGTTTTGTATTTTTGCAAAATAGGATTTCACCATGTTGCTCAGACTGGTCTCAAACTCCTGGGCTCAAGCAATTTGCTTGCCTCAGCCTCTCAAAGTGCTGGGATTACACTGTGTGAGCCACTGTGCCAGCCTCCTTTTTATGGCTGAATAATATTCTATTATATATAGTGTGTATATATGTATGATATTTACATATATAATCACATAGAAATTATATATGTTATATATGATAATTATTATATCTATGTCATATATAAAAAACTTTACACTAAGGGCCCACGGATGAACACTTAGGTTGATTCTATATTTTGGCTGTTGTGAATTGTGCTGCAATGATCATGGCAGTGCAGGCATCTCTTTGAGATGGTGATTTCATGTCCTTTGGATACATATGCAGAAGTGAAATTACTGGATCACATGGTAGTTCTATGATGAGTTTTCTGAGGTGCCTCTATACTGTATTTCATAATTGCTGTACCACTTGAATTGTGTCTTATAGACTAAATATAATTTCTGATAGACCAGGAGGTGAGGGAAGGGCATTCCCGGGGAGAAACAGAACCAGCCTGGAAACGGAGAGAGACTGGATGTAAAGTGATGAGCAATGAGGATGAAATCAGATTGTGGTGGGAATTAGAGATTTATCAATACATTATCACATCCAACTGGTCATTGAGTTATCAATTTCCTTACAGAGTTCCCACATTGTATCTCATGCCTCAGGTCCTCTGCAAAAGTTTTAACTTTTATAGCAACTATAAAAACATACAGAAATAGCTGGGCAAAGTAGCTCACTCCTGTAATCCTAGCACTTTGGGAGGCCAAGGTGGGCAGATCACTTGGGGTGAGGAGTTGGAGACCAGCCTGGCCAACATGGTGGGACCCCCGTCTCTACTAAATATACAAAACTTAGCTGGGCGTGATGGTGCGGGCCTGTAGTCGCAGCTACTCGGGAGGCTGAGGTGGGAGAATTGCTTGAACCTGGGAGGCGGGGGTTGCAGTGAGCTGAGATCGCGCCATTGCACTCCAGCCTGGGTGACAGACAGAGACTCCGTCTCAAAAAAAAAAAAAAGAAGTTAAAATGAGCAAAGTTTCAATAACCTGAAAAGAAAATAAAAACCTTCACTTGTAGAGGGGCGTGTGTGTAGACTGCTGAAGTCTCAACAGTGAGGGGTTATAAAATATGCCACGCTGAGCTCAGAGCAGGTGCTCACAGGTGCCTGCCAAGTGAGTCGGTTTTGTTTTGCTTTGCATTTGCACAACAAAGAAAAGGAAAACTACCTTTCTTTTCCCCTGAGTAATTCATCTTCATCCCATTTCCTGTTCCAACTCCTGGCAGTGCCGTCCTAGGCGTCCTCCAGGCTGGAGACCCGGAGCCATCTTCAAATCTTCTCTTTAGCTTGCCACCTGCATCCAAGAGGTCTATGCATTCTATAAATTCCTTTTCTGTAACATTTTGTGCATCTATCCCCTCCTCTTTGTTCTCATCACCACTGTATCAGGGAATCATTTTTCACCAGATGATTTCAGCTGCCTTCTAGATGGCTGCGGAGTCCCCATTTTCCTTCCAATTCAGCCTATGCACTGTGCTAAAATAATTGTCCTAGACTTTAGCTCTGGCCTTTGCTTATCCTGCAGAAGGCATTAGTATCATTCACAAAGCACACCCAGCACCCTGACTCTCAGGAACATGGTCAGGAAATGACCATGCTGGCCATACTGTTGGAAATGTCATGTGTCGGTCACCTATCCCAGCTATGAAGTGTCGGACCTGCACACTTAATAGGTGGGATAAGACCATTCAGAGCTGTCTTTCCCTTCTTCCACAGTGACCAGTATGCCCCAGATGGCGGCAACTACATCAGTCTGAGTTCTGGAGTGAGGATACTGAGAATCACCTTTACTGCTGACTTGTGAACGTAACAGATGCAACAAGTCAATCTTGGAGTTCGCAGCCACTGGGATCTTGCGGTTGTTTGTTACTGTGGCATAACACGGCCCATAAAAACACTCCTACCCAAAGGCTTCAAAGACTGCCAGTTACCCCGAGGCTCAAGATCATATTCAGGAAGGAGTAAAGCAGGCCCATTTAGCCGTCAGAGCTCCAGCTGTCCTTTGGTTCCACTGTGCAACAGACGTTGTCCTACCGACCTCCTTTGCGTTTCCGCCATGGTGTCTGTTCCATGCACTAGTTGGTTTCGTTCCCACGAGCTTTTCCAAGTGTGTTCCAGGCCTGAGCAAGCGAAGCTTGAGAACCGCTTTACTCACTGCTCCCCTGAGGGAATTTCTCCTATTGTGGGCTCTGCCAGTGAGAGACTCCTAGGCAATGAGGACCAGGTTCCCACTGGAAAAGCTGATGGTAGCAGATTCCCGGGCAAGAGAGAATCATTTTGTTTTCCTCTCTTTGTGGTTTTTGTTTTGTTTCTAACGATGAGGTTCTGGTCACAGTGAGTAAACCCATAAGAGGACAGTATCTTCTTCCTTCTCTTTCTCACGTCACCCAACAAGAAGGAAAAGAACTAGAGGGCGAATGGAAGGTTTTCTAAGACATTTAGTTTTTCAAAATTTTCTAAAGCAGACTACAAATCACTCTAACTGATTCCAGTTGTAGGGTGATGTGAGTCCAGGCTTGGATATTCTCTGCCAAGCAGACTGCGCAAAGTTTTAGCCAAGTCTACATATGGTAGGTGTTCAATAAATAGCTTTTTGATGGATTGGTTGAGTTTCATTGTGCCAGATCAAGCAGTTTCCACAGCGAAAAAAAAATTATTATGACTTCTTCTTTTCCTGTGCTAAAATGTACACTGTACGTTGCTCCACAGGTCCTTGGGACTTGCCTGAATATCTTCCAGTGCAGTCAAACCTTTGATTGGTCTACACTTCGAAAATGCAATGGGAAATCAGAATATATCATCTTTTCCATTAGACTCTCAGGCCCTATTTGGTGTCCCTACATTCCAGGGGTTCTCCTGCCTTTTGGGTACCTGTAGCTGTCTTTATCTAGAAGGGAAGGTCCTTATCTTTACAAATCGACACCTATCTCCTCTTGTAAGTAGGTTTCTAAAATTTTTTGAGACGGTCTCACTCTGTTGCCCAGGTTGGAGTTCAGTGGCCAGATCATAGCTCACTACAGCTTTGAACTGCTGGGCTCAGTGGATCCTTCCACCTCGGCCTCCCAAGTAGCTGGGACTAAGGGCACATGCCACCATGCCTGGCTAGTTTTAAATTTTTTGTAGAGGCAAGGTCTCATTGTGTTGCCCAGGCTAGTCTTAAGCTCCTGGCCTCAAGTGATCCTCCTGCCACCCCTCCCAAAATGCTGGGATTACAGGCATGAGCCACTACCCCCAGTCACATCAATGGTCTTAAAATAAGCTGCATATGCAGAAACTGAATTTGCTGAAAATATATTGAGTAGCTCACAGAATTGGGAATCTGAGAGCCAAGTTCAGAGACTTCATTGCCACACACACAATAAAAGCACCTCCTGGCCAGGTGCAGTGGCTTACACCTGTAATCCCAGCAGTTTGGCAGGCCAAAATGGGCGAATCACCCAAAGTCAGGAGTTCGAGACCAGCCTGGCCAATGTAGTGAAACCCTGTCTCTACCAAAAATATTTTTAAAAAATTAGCCAGGGGTGGTGTTGCACACCTGTAATCCCAGCTACTCAGGAGGCTGAGGCAGGAGAACCACTTGAACCCAGGAGGCAGAGGTTGTAGTGAGCCAAGATCATGCCACTGCACTGCCCTCCAGCCTGGGCAACAGAGCGAAACTCTGTCAAAAAATAAAAAACAAATACCTCATCATGAACTAGCTCAGGGAGGAGGCCACCATGTCATTTGCTGTTCTGGAGCCTACATTTTGCTCTGCCAACCTGGCCGACTGGTTTCATTCCTCCTCTGCTACTGGACTTTTGCTCAACTACTCTGACTCCCAGTGAGACTGGTTGGCTGGGCCCTTGTCTCTCTGCACAGCCAGCTCTATCTTCAAGGGCTGTGGAGATCTTCTCAAGGGTGAAGCCAAGGCCACATGACTGCCCTCTTCGTTAGCCCCTGGGGACATGCTCTTCTCTAGGTTCTTACCACCCAGAGTATGGTGCATGAAGGAAAACAGAAATCTGGCATCGGTTGCCTCCCACCAAGACTCAAGATGAAGGGTTCTCCCATAGGAAGGGGCTTAGATGCAAAGTTGCCAGGAAAAATGGCAAATATCCACATATCCCTTAACCAAACACCACGTACTGTCCTTGTGTGCCTGGCATGCAGATTGATCAAATTCCATGGAGGTTCTCAGAGGAAAAACACCCCGAGATCCAGCTGTTGTGAATAGAAAAACTTAAAAAGTCTTCATAGTTAATCAGGTGGGCAGGAGAGGGATGCCTGTGCTGGGCCATTTGCATGTCACACGTAGGGTGACCAACCATCTCTGCCCAGGACTATCTTGGTTTCGGCATGGACAGTCCTATGTCTCAGGAGCTAGTGTCATATTTCTGTGGTATTTGCCCTGTAACACCCAGCCAAAGGCACACAATAACTATGTGTCATTTACTTGACAGATTGGCCGAGTTTACATGTGACGGCTAAAGGAACCGGGAGTTGGTTTCATCTGTGGTCTTAGTACAATGGCTTGGAAAGGAAGCAGCGAAGCTTTAGATAAGGCAATCTTATTTTCTTCAGACTTTTGTGATATCAGTCTTCGTATTACAGCTTTTACAGCCATATTTGGAATATTCATTAAGCAGGGCCTTTCTTTCAGTACTCAGAAATTTGTAAACTTCTAAGAATATATTCCAAGACAGCATCATGTCAGAAGCACTGTTGAAGAGTCCAGAGAAACAGGTCTTAGTGCTTTATTTTTTGAGACAGAGTCCCACTCTGTAGCCCAGGCTGGAGTGCAGTGGTGTGATCTTGGCTTACTGCAAACTCTGCCCACTGGACTCAAGTGATTCTCACCCCTCAGCCTCCCCAGTAGCTAGGATTACAGACACACACCACCACGCCCAGCTAATTTTGTATTTTTAGTAGTGACGGGGTTTCACCATGTTGGCCAGGCTGGTCTCGAACTCCTGACCTCAGGTGATTCAACTGCCTCGGCCTCCCAAAGTGCTGGGATTACATATGTGAGCCACCGCGCCCGGCCAGTCTTTGCGTTTTTTGGTGCGCATCACCACATTTCAGCAAATCAAGTGGACTGTGTCATGGCTGAAAGTCTGGATCAGCCACAGCCTTGGAGACCCTGTCACACCTCCAGGGGTCAAAGCTTCGTGCCCAGACTGGAGTAAGTAGGTTTGCTTTGCACCTAGACAACAGAGGCATCCCTTCACCCGATGCCTTCCCTAAAGAAATAGGGTGATTTGCTTTGATCAGCTTCCTCCTCACTCACACGCATATTGGCAGTTCCTCCAGAAGAGGGCGCAACATTTTCTTTCTCAACTAGTAAGCCAGAAAGACTTTCATTTGAGGTGACGATCTAGCTTTCTTGCCCCCCAAAACTCAAGCAAAGCCCAATCAGGACCAGCTGCCACCTTTCACAGAGCAAGTCCCCGAGCCAGCTGATAATCATGTGTGACCCCGGCATTGGCTGGCTGCGGAGAGGCAGCAGCCACCTGAACAAACAGCCTCCAGGTGCTGTGCTGCCCACATTCTCCTCGTGCCTTGTAAAAGTTTAACTGCCTCCTGCAGGCTGGGAAAAACCCCCTTCTCGGAATGCTAAAATTGAGTGGTTTCTGGAACACAGATCTGTCTCTCCTCCCCATTCCCTCCTTTCACTTCTTCTCCTCCTCCTCCCCTTCTTCCTCAGGGCACCCTGCCTCCTATTCCTCCTCCTTCCCCTCTTTCTTCTCTCCACCTTCTCCCTCCTCCTCTCTCTTCTGCCTCATCCTCTTCTCATCCTGTCTTCCTCCTCCTCCCCCTCTCCTCTACCTCACCTCTTCACCTGCTCTCTCCCGCTCCTTTCTTTTCTTCCTCCCCTCCCCTCCTCTCTCATCTCCCCTCCTCTCCTCTCTCCCCTCCCCTCCTCTCTCCCCTCCCCTCCTCTCTCCCCACCCCTCCTCTCCCCTCCCCTCCTCTCTCCCCTCCCCTCCTCTCTCCCCTCCCCTCCTCTCTCCCCTCCCCTCCTCTCTCCACTCCCCTCCTCTCTCCCCTCCCCTCCTCTCTCCCCTCCCCTCCTCTCTCCACTCCCCTCCTCTCTCCCCTCCTCTCTCCTCTCCCCTCCTCTCTCCTCTCCCCTCCTCTCTCCTCTCCCCTCCTCTCTCCCCTCCCCTCCTCTCTCCCCTCCCCTCCTCTCTCCTCTCCTCTCCTCTCTCCTCATCACTTTCTCTCTACTCCTGCTTTTTCTCTTCTTCCTGCTTCCCTTCTCTTTCATCATCCTCCATCCTACCTCCACTCTCCCCTGCTTCCTTACACTCTCTTCCTCCTCCCCTTCACCTTCTCTTCTTCCTCCTTCCCTTCTTTACCCTCTCTTCCTCCTCTTTTCTCTCCCCTTCTCTCTCCTCCTCTTTACCTTCTTTCTCTTTCCTCCTTCCCTTTTCTCCTCCACTTCATCTCCTCTCTCCTCCTATTCTCTCTTCCTCCTTTTTTTTTTTGAGATGGAGTCTCGCTCTTTTGCCCAGGCTGGAGTGCAGTGGCACGATCTCAGCTCACTGCAACCTCCGCCTCCCGAGTTCCAGTGATTCTCCCGCCTCAGCCTCCTGAGTAGCTGGAATTACAGGCACCTGCCACCATGCCTGGCTAATTTTTGGGTTTTTAGTAGAGACAGGGCTTCACCACGTTGGCCAGGCTGGTCTCGAACTCCTGACCTCAGGTGATCTTCCGGCCTCAGTCCCAAAGTGTTGGGATTACGGGCGTGAGCCACGATGCCCGGCCTCTTCCTCCTTCTTTTCCTGCCTTCTCTCTCCTCTTCTGTTTCTCCTTCTCCTTCTCTCTCCTCCTCCTCTTCCTGCTCTCCCTCCTCCCTGCCTCTCCTGCCCCTTTCATTCCATCCCTCCTCTTCCTCTCTCTACCTCTCACTCCACACACCTCCTCCTCCTTTTCCTCTTCTCCGTTCCAGGTCTTTAAGCTGTTTTTATCTCCTTCATTCTTCACTCCTAGGAGCTGAGTCGCCTTTTCTGATCTATGCATTTCTTTTGGTCTCACCCCTTAACTCCCAGAGCCCACGGCTGTGCAAAGCACTAACCTCACTGACCTGCGACTGAGAGGCTCTTTGCAACCAGAGAGCAGAAAATCGATTTGTTTCCCACAGGACGGAATTGTAACATGAATCAGATCTTTAATTGGACTTGCTTCCCTAGGCTTAATTCCTCTTCTATCTACTTAGGAAAGTTACCAAAATCATTTTTCACCTGTTTTGAGAAGACGGTGGGCGAGATTGGGAATGACCTGGGGGTGAAGGATGCGTGCAAATGGACATTAGTTTCAGGAAGACGCTGTGCCTTTGGAGAGCTAAATGTTAAAGCGTGTGGCTGCATTTGAGAGCAGGAAGGACAAAGGACAACACATCACCTCTGTTCAGGGCCCAGCGTTGACACGGAGCCATATTTGAGTCCTAGCCCTGCTCCATCATTCACTGGAGCATGGCGCTGGCTGAGGTTTCCTGGAGAGAAATTTTTTTTTTTCTGCTTTTTGAGATGGAGTCTCACTCTGTTGCCCAGGCTGAAATGCAGTGGCGTGATCTCAGTTCACTGCAACCTCCGCCTCCCAGGTTCAAATGATTCTCCTGCCTCAGCCTCCCATGAAAAGAACTTCTCATGGGTCACAGCCAGCACTGCCCTTCTGTGTCCAGAACACTGGGACCCTCCGGGGTGGGAGGGACTGGGGTTTTGATGAAAGGGGTCATTGCAGATGTGAGGAGGGTGTCCTATCCTTGGGCGAGCTCCTTGCGTTTCTCCTCCCACGTGGAAACTGGCAGTTTCTGCTGAGATGTGTTTGATGTGCTGAAATAGTCAGCTTTCTGTCTCGTCTTGTTAGACGTTGCCATCCCTTTCTTTCTTGGGCCACTTTCACTTTTGTAACTGAGTGTGGATTTCTAACCTTACGTAAGAAGAGTTACTTTTCACTTTGCCCAAATCCTACAGTTTGTGGAGGTCTTGACTGTGACGTCCCCTGGGTCAGCAGGGCCTTGGGCCTGTAGTGGCGTCCCCAAAACCCTAGGGGAACAGCAGCAGCTGGCTCAGAAATCCACACAAGGAGGGTTTCCAGTCCACTAGCAGAGGCTTGCCTGAAACTCATCCAAGACCATGACAGGACACTGCCAAAGCCATCTGCGTGGTCCCTGATGCCAGTGGCAGCCTGGGAGGCTGTGGGTGGTGGCGTAAGCTTCGACAAGTGCGGGCCTGTGAGGCCAGATAGCACAGGCTCCAATCCCAACTGGATACTCAAAGCTGTGCAGCCTTGGTCGAGGTAGCAACCTCTCTGTGCCCACATTTATTTCTCTGCAAATTAAGGTTAATACTGTCTCCTTCACGAGGGTAATTGTGAGGATAGAATGAAAGAAAGTCTGTACAATTCCTAACCAGGACCTAGTATACAGTCAGAGCAGGGGTCCCCAACCCCTAGGCCATGGCCTGGTACCAGTCTGCGATCTGTTAGGAACCGGGCCGCAGGGCAGGAGGTGAGTGGTGGGCCAGCGAGGGAAGGTTCATCTGTGTTCACACAGCTCCTCATCTCTCACATTCCCACCTGCGCTCCACTTCCTGTCAGATCAGCCGCAGCATCAGATTCTCGTGGGAGCGCAAGCCCTGTTGTGAAATGCATATGTGAGGAGCCTAGCTGCACATTCCTTATGAGAATCTAATGCCTGATGATCTGTCCCCAGATGGGACCTTTAGTTGCAGGAAAGCAAGCTCACATTCCCACTGATTCTGCATTATGGTGAGCTGTATAATTATTTCATCATATATTACAATGTAATAAAAATAGAAAGAAAGAGCACAATAAGCTGGGCGTGGTGGCTCCTGCCTGTAATCTCAGCTATTTGGGAGGCTGAGGCGGGCAGACTGCTTGAGGTCAGGAGTTTGAGACCAGTCTGGCCAATATGGTGAAACCCCATCTCTACTACAAAAATTAGCCGGGCTTGGTGGCGTGCACCTGTAATCCCAGCTACTCAGGAGGAAGGCTGAGGCACGAGAATTGCTTGAACCTGAGAGGCTGAGGTTGCAGTGAGGCGAGATCGAGATTGCACCACCGCACTGTAGCCTGGGTGACAGAGTGAGACTGTGTCAGAAAGAAAGAAGGAAAGAAGGAGAGAAAAGAAAGAAATAAAGAAAAAGAAAGAAAGGAAGGAAGGAAGGAAAGAAAGAAAGAAAGAAAGAAAAGAAAGAAAGAGGGAAGGAAGGAAGGACGGAAGGAAGGAAGGAAGGAAGGAAGGAAGGAAGGAAAGAAAATGCACAATAAATGCAATGTGCTTGAATCACCCAAAACCACCCCCCAACCAACTCGTCTGTGGAAAAATTGTCTTTCACCAAACCAGTCCCTGGTGCCTGGTGCCAAAAAGGTTGGGGACTGCTGAGTTAGCGTAAATGCCCCAGAATTGACTTTTTCATTAAACAGGAGCAAGCAGTGGAAGCAGTAAAGTGTGAGTTAGAGGAATGAAATTGGCGAAAACATGGCAGAATAGATACAGGAGCCGATCCTTGGTATCTGCAAAATGTCTGCTTGCACAAAAGGTCTCTAGCAGAAGGCAGCTTTCTTTTGGTGAAGTAGAGTGTCAGGAGAAACCCACTTCTGAAAGCAGCTGTCGTGATGCCCACAGTGGCAGGAAGAAGGTAGTTTCACTTGTAAAAAAGACCTCAGACCCCTAAATACATAAAAATTAAAAAGAATTTTTAAAAAAGACTTAACAGTGGGGAAAAAGAAAAGAAAATCTGAGTCCTTGTAGGAGTGAGCGCCAACCACCCCCTGAAGACACGGTGTTTATAGTTGAGCTTCATTTTTCCAAGGCATGCAGCATTTCTCCCCATCTGAATCTTGGAGTTGATGGTTGGGAATGACAGGGTTCTTTAAACATTTTTCTTTCCCTAGATGGAACATTCTTTCGCATCTCAGTTTGCAGGCATTCCCCTAAAAGTGTCTGGCCCTCTTGGAATTTCTCACAACAATTCCATAACAATTTCTCACAACAATTCCAACTCTCCCAGCTGTCACATCCAAGCAACACTATTTTCACTCACAAGGGTCAGGGCGCCTGGGGTCCACTTTCACCGGGTGCTAGTTACACAGAGACCCTGTGCTGGGCCGCACTCACTGTCCTCTGCAGGGACAGTGCCAGGGAGAGTCCTGTGCCCGCTGCCAGCAACCAGCACGCTTTCTTCCTGCTCTCCTCCAAGAAGGTGGCTTTGTGGCATTGAAGTACTTTAGATAGGAGAAATTTTGCCTTTGACAATCATGCCTAGTCCATTAGTAAAATCACCACACTGTTTTCCTCTGTCTCACTCTGATCGGGTGGAATTATTTTTTAACTGATATCAACTAATAAGGCTGAGTTTTAGGTCTCTTCAATTATTTTCAGACAAAATCCTCTATGGATTAATCCTGGTGGCTCAGAACAAGTTCTTCTGAAGAATTGTCTCTAAGGGATGTGCACAGGAAGGAGCTCACTGTGAAATGAGGTGAGGAGGGTGTGTGGGCGTGGGGGAGCGTGTTGATGATCGTTCCTTCCCTTTTCTCTTCCTAAATGTTCTAATTTCGTATCTCCTTAGAATGAAGATAGATGAGGGCGTGGCCAACACACACCCAGCATGTCTTCTCTTTAAAAGCTCAAATACAGCACTGCTATTTTTAAAAGACACATGGGGCTCTGCTGTTGCCTAACAATGCTAAGAGCTATTTGTGCTGGTCCCAACTGAACGCACGGCCGCCTGGGATGCCGAAATCTTCAACTACAATGCGAAGAGTCAGCACTCAACCATAAATACTTGGCGAAGGCCTGGGGAGGGTTCCAGCTGTGGCGGGAGTGGCATAGACTCCCAGCTGAAAACATTTTCTCTTGGCAAATGGAAGACCATGAAAGAAAATCTGGCTATGCTGTAGGGTCCTGATGATCATTAGGGAAAGGACGCAGGTACGCTGGAGATCCTGTGAGGTCCAGGCAAAGCGGAGAATTTCTCTCCCTGTCCTATTTCTTGTTTCTTCTTCCCATCTCCACCTGACTTCAGCCAATGTCTTACCAAAAAGTTAGAAAGTCTTAGCAGAGACTCTCTCTCTTTCTCTGTCTTTATCACCCCTACCTCTGCCTTAATCTCTTGTTCCTTGTTGTTTGTCAATATCCCATCGTTAAAAACCCAGGAGCATTAAGTAGCCATCTCTGAAAGATGCTCTTGAATAGGCATACAGGGATTCCTGAGCTCACACATGGACTTGGCACAACCTGTAAATGCTTAAATGTGGGTGCACACACATGGAAGCAGCAGCACGTCAAGACAGAGCCACTCAGCGTCGTGGTCACAGCCCCCATAGTTACACAGGGCCAAATGGATGGGTGGATGGAGACATGTGATAGGACGTCTAATAGCTCCAGCATTGGGCAGGACCCAGAAACACTTTAGGCCCTTCACTGGGATCCCTGAATGGCAGTGGGATGGGAGGAAGGGAGAGTGGGCAGCAAGGAGACCAGCCAGATTGCTTGAGGCTGGGAGTTACAGAGCAGCCTGGGCAACACGACAAGCGCCTTTCTCTAAAACAAACAAACAAACAAAAATTAGGTAGGTGAAGTGGGCGCGCCTGTAATTCCAGCTACTCAGGAGTCTGAGGGAAAAGGATTGCCTGAGTTCAGGAGTTTAAGGCTGCAGTGAACTATGATTGTACCACTGCACTCCAACCTGGGTGACAGAGTGAGACCCTGTCTCGAAAGAAAGAAAGAAAGAAAGAAAGAAAGAAAGAAAGAAAGAAAGAAAGAAAGAAAGAAAGAGAGGGAGAGGGAGAGGGAGAGGGAGAGGGAGAGGGAGAAAGAGAGAAAAGAGAAAAGAAAAAAGAAAAGAAAAGAAAACAAAAAGAAAAAAAAAAGAAAAGAAAAAGAGGAGCAGAGCCAGACCTTCCAACACTTGGACCACTCCCATTGGAGGGAGAAGACATATCCCAACAGCCTCACATCAATGTGGGTACCCTCATGGCTGCCTGGGAAGATGCTTAAGGAGGGGCGGGCACTGGGCTTTTCCTCATCCCCTCAGTAAAGTAGGGGTGACTGGATATCAGGGCCACTCATGGGAAATCGAGGCAGAAGCCAGTGAGCAGCACTGTGAGGGGCTGCCCAGTGGTGTCAAAGATGTTCACCTGGACTTACTCTGCAGGGTTACCACTCTTGGGGAAGAAATAAAATGGACAGAAATAGAACCCTGCTATGATGGTTAATATTGTGTGTTAACCTGACTGGACCGTGGGCTGTCCAGATAGCTGGTTAAATGTAATTCCCGGGTGTGTCTGTGTGGGTGTTTCCTGAAGGGCTTAGCATTTGTATTGGTGAGCTGAACAAAGCAGATGGCCCTCCTACGGGGTGGGTGGGCATCACCCCATCTGCTGAGGGTCTGAATGGAGCATAAAGTGGGAGGAAGGGCGAGTTTGCTCTCTGCCTGGCTGCTTGGGCTGGGACGGGGATTCTCCGGGCCTTGGTGCTCCTGGTGCTCACATCTTCACACTTGGGGAATCCACACCATTGGCTCTCCAGCTCTTAGGCCTCCCAACTATATCGCTGGCTTTCCTGGGTCTCCAGCTTGCAGAAGGCAGACCATGGAACTTCCCAACCTGCATAGTCCAAATCTCTAGAGAGAGGCTTATTGTAAGGTACCAGCTCACATGCTTATAGAGGCTGAGAAGTCCCGCTACCTGCTGTCTACAATTTGGGGACCAGGAAAAGGTGCTATATTTCTCTTGTGGGTTTTGTGTTAATCTACTTTGTGTTGCTATAAAGGAATATCTGAGACTGAGTAGTCTATAAAGAGGCTTATTTGGCTTATGATTCTGCAGGCTGTACAAGCATGAGACAAGCAACGGCTTGGCTTCTGGTGAGACCTCAGGAAGCTCTTACTCATGGCGGAAGGCAGCGGGAAGCAGGTGTGTGACATGGTGTGTTAGTCCGTTCTCACAGTGCTGTAAAGAAATGCCTGAGACTCGGTAATTTATAAAGAAAGGAGGTTTAATCGTCTCATGGTTCTGCAGGCTGCACAGGAAGCATTGTAGAAACTGAGAAGTTCCTCTTCAGAGTTTCCTTGGCTGACCCAGATATTCACCCTGACATGTCCGATCAAGACCAGGTGAGTATTAGATCATAGCTTCCTCCTTTGTCCCTGTTTGGAAGGCTTTTGCCTTTCTCAGCATTTCACAAGTTGTTTCCTCTCTCCTTTATTCTTCCTTGCTTTTACCTATTCAGGAAGGTTTTAAGTTGCTAAAACTTAAAACCAATTGGGTGAAGCTTAGAATGTGAGGTCCCATTCCAGCCAATGGAAACAGGACACAGCAGTAAAGCAATGCCTTAGATTATAAGTACTCCTGTCTCCTTTGTTCTAGCGTGCTCTTGTGGCAAGACTGCTGGCGAGTGGCACCCTCTCTGCAGAAAGTAAAGTTGCTTTGCTGAGAGATCCGTTATCTCAGTGTTCATTCCATTTCTTTGCAACACCGAACCCCGACACCCGTTCCCAACAAACATGATGCTGGGGAGGCTCCTTGAAACTTACAATCATGATGGAAGGCAAAGGGGTAGCTGTCTTACATGGCAGGAACCCGAGGAAGATAGTGAAGTAGGAAGTGCTAACACTTTTAAACAATCAGATCTTGTGAGGACTCACTCGCTATCACAGGAACAGGAAGTGAGAAATCTGCCCCATGATCCACTCACCTCCGCCCAGCCACCTCCTGCAACATTGGGGATTACAATTCAACATGAGATTTGCATGGGGACCCAAATACGAACTGTATCGTATGGTGAGAGAGGGAGCAGGAGAAAGGGGAGGAAGTGCCAGCCTCCTTTAAACAAGCAGCTCTCTTGTGAACTCACGGAGCGAGAACTCACTCGTTACCATGGAGACGGTGTCTGGCTATTCATGAGGGATCCAGTCCCATGACCCTAACACCTCCCACCACTTCCAACAATGGGGATCACATTAAGACATGAGATTTGGAGGGGACAGATATCCAGACCATGTCAGGTTCTGTTTCCCTGGAGAACCCTGACTGATACACCCCTCTACTTCCCACCCTGCCGTGAGGGAGGTACCCCACAAGGCTGCCATTGGGTCTAAGGGAAATGCCTGGCCTGACACACTGCTGAAGGCCAGCAGGGGGCTGTTTTGGTTTGTGAAAGCACTGACATGCAGTGATTGTTCTGGTGGTCACATGACCTTCTGAAGGGAACCGTTTGGAAAATAGCTTTCTGTACTAGTCTGTTCTCACGCCACTAATAAAGACATACCCAGACTGGGTAATTTATAAAGGAAAGAGCTCTAATGAACTCACAGTTCCATATGACTGTGGAGGCCTCACAATGGTGGCAGAAGATGGAGGAGAAGCCAAGGCACGTCTTACATGGGGCAGGCAAGAGAGCTTGTGCAGAGGAACTACCCTTTATGAAACCATCAAATCTTGTGAAACTTATTCACTACCATGAGAATAGTGTGGGGAAAACCACCCCCATGGTTCACTTATCTCCACCTGGCCTTGCCCTTGACACTGGAGGATTATTGCAATTCAAGCAAGATTTCGGTGGGGACACAGCCAAACCCTATCACTTCCAGCCATCCAGAAGATCTGGGAGGAAGGGAAATGGAGGGTTACAAAAGGAAAAAAAGTCGTGTGGACTTAACACATACTGAAAAATTTTAATCAAGTCAGCCTCCTAGGTAGCATCCCAGCACCAGGTAATCACTGCCTCGTCTGAACTCCTGGAAGGTTTTTATCTTCAGCATCTGGCAATTAATCACTCACCACCCCCTGGCATCTCTTTGCTTGTTGTCTTTGTATTTGGTCCTGCCATTTAATTTTTCACAG
Organism: Aotus nancymaae; assembly: GCF_030222135.1. NCBI lineage: Eukaryota > Metazoa > Chordata > Mammalia > Primates > Aotidae > Aotus > Aotus nancymaae. The sequence continues at coordinate 5,718,696 of NW_026988492.1, read as the reverse complement.
ATTTATGTCTGGCCTCTTTACTGGCTTCCCACAGAGCCAGGCACATTGTGAGCATGTAATAAATAGCTCCTACAGAATGTTTTTGCTCCAAGCAACCCTCACAAAAAGTGGACAGGAAAGACTCCACAGTCCTGGGTAGAAGTGCAGTGATTCCAAAGAGTTGAAGCACGTGGCTGTCGCTCCCGGGGGTGGTAACCCTCCTGCAAGAGGTTGGGCATTTACTGAACAGCCTCTCCTCTAGGCTTAATTTCTTTTTCCCATAGAGATGGTTGGGGAGGTCTCACTCTGCCTCAGTTGTTCCCCAGCACTGGGAGAACTTGTCTGGCTCATGGCTTGGTCTTTGGGGCTGCCCAAACTCAAACCTGAGACTTTTTTTAGCCTTTAGGATAGGTTGTCCAGACTGACCTTGAACTCCTGGCCTCAAGCATTCCTCCTACCTTGGCCTTCCGAAGTGCTGGGATTACAGGTGTGAGCCATCATGCCTGACCGGCAGCTGGAAACTTGAAAGCCTAATTTGTATCTCTCTCTAATGAATTATACAGGAGTGACTAGGTACAATTTGTGTGTTAATCTTTCTCTGAGCCAATCCATCTCTCCTTAGCATCCATTTGTCTTCTTTTAATACTTAACTGTAAAACGTACCTTCTCTTACAAAGTTGTATGTAGCTTTGTAACCATTTCAAATTATATTCGAAAGACCTACAAATTGTTGCAGGGAAATCTTTCCTATCTGCCCAAGACTCTTCTTTGAGTGCCCTTGGCCTTGACCATGGCCAGGAGACACAGTTATAACAAAATAGACCTGATCATGCACCTGGGGAAAAAATCACTAGTCCTCTAGTGTCTGTAGTTACCAATAGAGGCATTTCTTTTTCAAGACGGAGTCTCACTCTGTTGCCAGGCTGGAGTGCAGTGGCGCAATCTCGGCTAACGAACAGAGGCATTTTTTAAAATGTTGGAAACATGTATAGGCCTGTGCTGAAATTATGATCAAATTCTGTACCTGCTTAACAATTTGTTCCGTCACGATGTAACAGCGAACGTGCACCTGGCCGCTCCCCCAAACAATTGTGGTTGGGTTTTCTGTACACTGTTTTCTTTCCAGTTGAAAGATAATTGCTTTCCACGCACAGGAAATTCTAAGCGTAGAACCAGGTGTTCAGGTAGCTTGGGCTGAGCCAAATGAAACCAGCCACAGGCAGCCTCTGTGAAAACAAGATTTAGCTTGCATGACAGCTACTGTTTCACCGGCTTTGATGAGGTGTGAGCGATGTGGATTCCACAAGCCACTGTGGCTTTGAGAGGCAGCCTGAACTTCAGTGTCAATTTCCAGTTCTTTGCCCTTGGCTGTTTGGATTTTCAGTCTGAGAGGTACTCCTAGGCTAATTCACTTTTTCCTCTGGCACTCGTAGAAAGAATCCAAGCACTATTAGGCAGAGGAATTTGGACATTTCTCATTTAGGAGGATCTGGCCACGGAACCAAATCCTGGGACCAGTGAATCTTGGAAAAATCACTTAGAAAATGTATCCAAGGCCTGTTTGCTAAAATCATTCCCCTTTTCCATTTATCTTTGCAGACATTTCGCTTCCTGCCTCATAACAAATTCAAATAACAAATTCAACTTTGGGTCTGAAAAAACATGGGCTTTGACCACAATATATTGTTATCTGAACTATCCAGATGGTCCAGGAAAAAAAAAATTGAGGCATATTTGATTGATTTCTCTAACTTCCCAGACAGATTATGATTCATTGGGAAAATGTTCCCTGTGGTTTTCTAGAGTATTTTCAAGCAATAGCTGCGCCGAAGAGGCTTCAGGGTACGAAGAGTAGTTTCTAAATGATACATAATAAACCTTGTTCCTGGGCAAAGTTTTCATTTTGGAATCTGAAACCTTTACCATCTCCAAGTTTAAGCATAGCAAAAGAATCTCAACTGATGTCACCAAAATCAATTCCTGACCTTTGACCTTTATTACAAACTGTAGCTTGAAGTCTTTGCCCCACTCAAAAATGTACAATTTTTTTTCATGAATCAGTGCGGTTTGTTCAGAAAAACTTGGCCAAGGCATGACGTTTATGTCCAGTTTAGGGCATTTGTGCCAGATATGATACATTCAACATGATTTGTGGTTTCTTTTTTCCTTTTTTTTTTTTTGAGATGGAGTCTCGCTCTGTTGCCCAGGCTGGAGTGCAGTGTGGTGTTTTCAGCTCACTGCAACCTCTGCCTCCCAGGTTCAAGCGATTCTCCTGTCTGAGCCTCCCAAGTAGCTGGGACTACATGTGTGCAACATCACACCTGGCTAATTTTTGTATTTTTAGTAAAGATGAGGTTTCACCGTGTTAGCCAGGCTGGTCTCAAACTCCTGACCTCAAGCAATCCATCCATCTCAGCCTCCCCAAAGTGCTGGGATTACAGGCGTGAGCCACCATGCCCGGCCAGTTTCCTTTTCTTGAGCAAATCTCACCAAGCCATTGTGAGGGGCATTTAAACCAAACCAAGATCCTTGTTTAGGGTTTGATGTTGGATTCTCTTGGAAATGTGTGTCTTGTGTATGATACAGTTGGTGGATCCTCCCATAAGCCACACCTGCACCCGGCTGGATGAAAAAGGACTCTATCCAAATGATGGGATGCGTTATTTTCCAACAGAGACCCACGCGGCTCTGTGAGCCTTCTTCGGGGAAGCTCTGCAGTGCCTGAGCCGTCATCTTAGCCCCATGAGAGAAAGGACAGGGAAGAAGGGTTCCACAGCCTGTGCAGAACTTCAGGGAACGGGTGGGGGCCAGGAACGTCCACCTCTTCCCACAGGGCTTTACAGATGTAGGGACATTTCTGGAAAGAATCAAACATTAGATTCATTGGAGTAGGAGGCGGTACTTTGCACTCGGGCACACACATACACTTTCTTGGGAGGCCGAATGCGGGGAGAGGGGAATTTAAACACAGTATTCTTTTTGCAGATACAGAGCTATAATGATGGTGTTGGAACAGTTGGGAGCGGGAGAATAATCTGTGAACTCGAAAGGAGCTGTTCCTCACTTTTTGTTTCCTCTTTTCTTTCTTTTATTGATTTTTCAACATTTTACATGTTTTGGGGTACATGTGTATTATCTACTTTTAAGCTAGACAGAGTCATGATAGCTCAGGATTTTTTAAAGCTAGGAGTACGGTTGATTTTAATGGTAATATTTCATTTGCAATTCAAAGGATAAATGCTTGAGGGGTTGGATACCCCATTCTCCATGATGTGATTATTTCACATTGCATGACTGTATCCAAACGTCTCATGTACCCCATAAATATATACACCTACTATGTACTCACAAAAATTAGAAATAAAAAAAATTCACTTCTTGAAAGTCTTTGCCCTTTAGTGTCTGTTGTTACGAACAGAGGCTTTTTTTTTTTTTTTTTTTTTGAGACAGAGTCTTGCTCTGTCGTCAGGCTGGAGTGCAGTGGCCTCTGTTGTCAGGCTGGAGTGCAGTGGCATGATCTCGGCCACTTCTTCTTAATACTAGATTTAAAATCTTAGAACCTCCCAAAATGCTTTCCAATTTATCGCCATATATGCAACTGTCACAGTTTCCATCCCTGAGGGTTAAGTAAGATCATGACTTCCATCGTAGGAATAAGTAAGCCAAGGTTCCGTGGATTTGGTTTCTTTTCTGGAGCAGGGAATTCTTTAGGCTTTACCCACTGTGCAATTTCTTCAGCATTTGTCCTGCTTGTCATAGGGTTTAATTTCCTCTTCGTTTCCTCTTTTCTCTTAGACATGTGGGCTTAAAGCCACCTCGTGGAGCCCTGTTAGCAGATGAATATATTGAAAGGTGATGAGTACAAAGGAGCTTGGCTGCCTGCCAGGCGGTGTAGAAGGATGGGAATTATGTTGCTGTGAACCTAAAGCTGCTCCAGGAAAGTTAAAAACATTTCAATAAACAAATAAAACGATGAGAATGTTGAAATCTTCAAGTTGAGTAGTGTGTGGGATTCTCTGAGCCCTGCAGTTCAATGCATTTGAGATGGAAGGACCAAGATCGGCCTGCGGTGTAGCCCTTTGTTTAGAGGATACTCAGCCGGTTGCAACTCCACAGGCCTGCAGCCTCAATGCCCAGGGCCAGATGCAAAGGCAGTCTAGACCAAAGCGTGTCCCACGCCCGCACAGGTGCGGACAAGTCCAGGAACTCGCCAGCTGTTGCAGCTCTCTCAGAACAAACACAGCCATTGTGGGGCCAGCAGGCAGCCTCAGCCTGCAGAGAGGTGGGCTCCATCACTCCGGCCTCCTCACCTCTCCTCCAGTTTGATAAAGCCCCGGAAACAGATGTGGTGGCCAAAAGTAAAAACCAGAGCCTCCAGATTTCTTTTTCGCAAACAATTGTGTCTGCTTTATTTAAAACATAGGCCAGATGGGCAGGAGATCCAGCCCTGATCTAATATTACAACCCATATGGCTTGTGTCACCAGCTTATCTTTTTCCAGTAAAAACCAGGTAACAAATGTAGGCCCAGTAGTGTGTGCCTGTGGTTCCAGCTGCTCAGGAGACTGAGGCAGGAGGATCACTTGAGGCCAGGAGTTGAAGGCTGTAGTATTTGTGAATACTTGAGGCCAGGAATTCAATGCTGTAGATCTGTGAATAGCCACTGCACGCCAGTGTGGATGACATAGTGAGACGTGTCAAAAAAAAAAAAAACAAAACAGAAACAAAAAACAGGTAACAAATAGAAAATTTGCCACAATCCCTTTCAGGACAGTCAACATTATAACATTATGATTAATACTTCTAAAGGGGACAAACACTCGTTGTCTCTGACTATGAAGAGATGTATGTTATATTCAGTGGTATATGTGTTCAGTCACATATATTCAAGGTGGCTGAACTTCACAGACCCCAACTATATTAGTCAGTCCTTGTATTGCTATACAGAAATAACAAAGACTGAGTAATTTGTAAAGAAAAGAGGTTGAATTGGCTCATGATTCTGCAGGCTGGACAGGAAGAATGGTGCTGCCATCTACTCAGCTTCTAGGGAAGCCTCAGGAAACTTACAATCAGGTGGAAGGTGGAGAGGGAGCAGGCAAGTCAAGGGCAAAGCAGGAGCAAGAGAGAAAAAGGAGGGGAGGTGCCACACACTTTTAAACAACCAGATCCCGTGAGAATTCACTCCTTATTGTGAGGATGGCATGAAGGGGATGGTGCTAAACCATTAATAAGAAATGTGTCCCCATTAACCAACCGCCTCCCACCAGGCCCCGCTTCCAGCATTGGGGATTACATTTCAGCATGAGATTTGGGTGGGGGCAAATCTACAAAGGATATCACCAATTAATATCCTCACTTCCACCCCAGGCAGTCCGAATCCCAAACAGCAAAAGATTTTAAAAAATTGGGAAGCATTCTTTGGGAGGCCGAGGCAGGCAGATCACAAGATTAGGAGATCAAGACCTTCCTGGCTAACACAGTGAAACCTCGTCTATACCAAAAATAGAAAAAATTACCTGGGTGTGGTGGCACACGCCTGTAATCCTAGCTACTCAGGAGACTGAGGCAGGTGAATTACTTGAACCCAGGAGGCAGAGGTTGCAGTGAGCCAAGATTACGCCACTGCACTCCAGCCTGGCGACAGAGTGAGACTCTGTCTCAAAAAATAAATAAGTAAATAAATAAATATATAAAAAGTTGGGGAGCATAATCAGAACTGAGGGACTCATCTTGTTTTGGAATAGTATACACAATGTGTAGATCAAAGATATGTAAAAATAGATGCTCATTTGATAGAAAATCTTGGGAGGGAGGGAGTCTTGCTCCGTGGCCCAGGCTGGAGTACAGTTGCGCAATTTCGGCTCACTGCAACCTCCACCTCCTGGATTCAAGCGATGCTCCTGCCTCAGCCTCCCAAAACACTGGAATTACAGGCATGAGCCCAGGAATCATATCTTAAACAAGCAAACAAAAGATTTTCAATTTGATAGTAGTAACAAAATAATAGTTTAAGTAACTTTTAGCAATATAGGTCATTTATATTTATTATTGAACATTTAAAAAATGAGGATAAACCAAAAATAGAGAAAAGGAAGGAAGAAAAGACATCATCTAGAATTCTCCTATCCAAATCTAACCATTGTTAGCATTTTGGTGTCTCTCTAGAGGCTGAAACAGTCCCATTTTACACTTTTGGTCTCCCTCACAGCATCTCCCACAGGCCTGAGGCTTGGAAGACACTCCATGGCTGAGTGTTTTAATGAAGGCTCTGCTGCCAGCCTGCTCACCGTGGTTCCTGTTTCTTTACCCTGCATGGAAAGCATAGTATATTGTAGCAGCAAAACTCTTTTCTCCAGACTACCTGCCTTTATTAGGGCTCCATTCACTCCTCCTTTTGGGTTTCCCGCCTTCCCTGTCTCACAGCTTCTGGGAAAGGGCCCACTGAAAACTCCCCCTGGCGCAGAGCGGGGCAAGGCCTGCCATCCCTTCCAGCAGATACTGAGACTGGAAATGAGCAGGTGCTTAGGGTCACAGTCCTCTAGGGAGGGCAGGGCCAGGCAGGGCTCAGCCTCTCTGAGAGCCATAGGGCAATGGCCCACAGCAGCCTGGCAGGAGCCCAAAGCCCTGGTCTCAAGGGAATATCTCCTGCCTTCATCCTGTCAAAAAAGGGCATCCTCTCTTTCACTTTGTGCAAAACGGTTGTCAAAACCAGCTGATGGTATTTGCCAACTCATTCCTTGGGCTCAGCAATCCATCTTGCAGGAGGCGAACACAGTCCAAGATATTTACAAGGGGAAAAGGTCAGTGAAAGAACGATCATTCTTTGATAGCAAAACCCACACAGTTTGGATGGCTTTCGAGTCCTGCTGGAAGTACCCTAGAGATACTTCTCAGAAGCAGCACCCTCAAAGAAGGGATTTAGACTTTTGCCAGTGACATCGTCTGCCTAGGTGCTATTAAAGTGAGCTGTGCATTTGGACACAGCTTTATCTCTGTAAACACATGGAAATGAAGAAGGTAAAATAGTATTGAGAGCAAAGGAAAGGGTGATGGTTATTCTAGACTCAATAAAGACATTCACAAACATTTACTGAGCAGCTAATATATGCAAAGCCTTGCTTAGATTACACTGTGAGAAGGAAAAGGAGATAGATAAGACCATCCCTGACTATCATAATATGCATGTTGTCACATCAGAAAGAATGCATTCACATTTTGTGATGTGGTTACACAATTCACTCAGAAAGTATAGGATTCTACTTTCTAGCCTGATGCCATAGCTCCTGCCTGCCTGTCAAACCAAGCAGGCTCCACCCATTCTGCCTCCACTTCCCCCTCAGCACCTCTGTGCTCCCCTAGGACCACCCCAAAATCTCTTTTCTCAGCACTTTGGGGCCCCAGTCCTCCCCATCTTATTTCAACCTTGTGGTGTTGGAAAAGGGCCCTGAGTTTAAAAGATTCAGATTAGGGCCAGGTGCAGTGGCTCACACCTGTAATCCCAGCACTTTGGGAGGCTGAGGCGGGCGGATCATGAGGTCAGGAGATCAAGACCATCCTGGGCAACACGATGAAACCCCGTCTCTACTAAAAATACAAAAATTAGCTGGGTATGGTGGCACGTGCCTGTAATCCCAGCTACGTGGGAGGCTGAGGCAGGAGAATCACTTGAACCAGGGAGTCAGAGGTTGCAGTCAACTGGGATCGCCACTGCACTCCAATCTGGTGACAGAGCAAGATTCAGTCTCAAAAAAAAAAAAAAAGAGATTCAGATTCGAATTCCATGTGCATCACATGTTTCTTGTGTGTCTCCACACAACTTTAATTGTCTGAGTCTCAGTGCTATAGACTGAACGTTTGTGTTTCCTCAAATTTATGAGTTGAATCCTACCCCAAAATACGATGATATTTGGAGGTGGGACCTGCCAGAGGTGATTAGGTCGTGAGGTCGGAGCCTTCATGAACGGGCTTAGTGCCCTTATAAAAGGGGCCCCAGAAAACTCCCTGGTCCCTTCTGCCATGTGAGGACACAGCAGGAAGATGGCCGTCTATCAACCAGGAAGAGGGCCCTCACCAGAACCCGCCATGCTGGCACCCTGATCTCAGAAGTCCAGCCTCCAGAACTGCGAGAAGTAAATTTCTATTGTTAATAAGCCACCCAGTCTCTGACATTCTGTTACAGCCTCCCTGGCAGATGAAGACATTCGGTCTTCCGGTTTGTCAAATGTAGTCTGTACTATCTTTTTCCTGGATTGTTAAGTGAGGATTCACCAGCAATGTGTCTGACACCACCGGGTACCCCATCAACCGTGATTTCCTTCCCTCTTCTCCAGAGTCCACAGCCCCTGGATAGAACAGAATGCTCTCCCCCTTCTCATTCAGAGGGTTTGGGATATGGGAAGGATCCCTCTCCTAATGATGACTTTAACAAACAAAAGTGAAGTCATCTTTTTCAAATTTTGGATCTCAATTTCATTTTCTCTCTGGCAGGATGATTGATGCCATATTACATTTTCCCCGAAGCTAGAGCAGCTTTTATTATGTCATCAATTACACACAGACACACGTCTGGGCTCTCAGGTTCTTGCAGCTGAGCACTCGGCTATCCGGGAGAAGAGGCCCCGTCATGTCTCGGGCTGTAGCGTATGAGGACTGGGTCACAGGTCGATTGCTTGGCTAGACCTTTGAATATGAGACACTTCCCATTCCATTTTCAAAACTTCCAGCAAAGCCAGATGTATGAGAAAAAAGGCATCCAGCCTTTGTAAGTTGTGGCGCAGTAGGAAATAGACTGATCCCTGGAAGATCAATACCAAAGGCAATGCGGCAGTTTTGCAGCTGAAAATACAGACAGCGGCAGCCAGCCACGCCTGTGGGCAGGGGAGAGGGAGTACAATGTACTTATGGACCCAAGAATACTGACCATATTGAAGGGGAAGTGGCACCCAAAAGGAGGCTGGTAATGCTGGCAATGTTTGCAGAAGGCATGTGTCATGATATAGTAGACCATGTTCTCTACAGAAGCTCCTTTAAAAGGCTCTTCTAGGCCGTGTGCTGTGGCTCATGCCTGTAATCTGAGGCAGGCAGATTACCTGAGTTCAGGAGTTCGAGACCAGCCTGGACAACATGGCGAAACCCCGTTTCTAACATACAAAGATTAGCTGGGTGTGGTGGCGAGTGCCTGTAATCCCAGCTACTCAGGAGGCTGAGTCAGGGAAAATTACCTGAACCCAGGAGGTGGAGGTTGCAGTAAGCTAAGATTGCACCACAGCACTCCAGCCTGGGCAACACAGTGAGATTCCATCTCTAAATAAATGAAATAAAAATTTTAAAAGGCTCTTCTTAGCCTGGGTGTAGAACTGTCATTAGTGGTAGATCTAGAGAATAAAATGTTCTATTCTTTTCCTCCTTCTGCAGGTCAAATCCATTCTTATGTTTATTTATGAATCCATTATTATGTTCACATATAAAGTTCTTCTCTTTTTTTTCTATGTGCGTTGAACTATATTGGCCTTGTGACTGTTATAGTGCATTTTATTAGCATTTGTAAGCATTGCAATAAATTAGACAAAGTACATATCTCTAAAAATAATTACTTGAGTTTTGGCTAACGCAGAGGTATCCCCAAGAGGAACACCAATTTCATTTGTTGGAGAAAAGGCAAACATTTTTATAAAAACAATTCTCACTCCACATCGAAGGGTACGGAGGCACATACACGAGAGACGGGGCAAGGGCTTTTCCCACGCAGCTGAGCCGAAAAGCAAGACAAATATTTTGACCAGTTCATATGTCAAGAAGACATGTGCAGGCTCTATTATTAAAATAATAGTGGCATCACAGCGCGCCGATGTGGTGCTTTTATCTTCAAAGCAATTTATGACTGCTCATGAATCGACTTAGGACAAAAGATCAGAAATTGGCGGGAGGTTCCGGGTCTGCGATTTTGGGAAGAATGGATGGGACAGAGATCAAAGGAGCATCCCCAGCCCCATGCTTTCTCAGTGTGTCGCTTTGGAGCCTGAAAGGAAACCTGTGATTCTGCCCTGGAGCGGTTTCTTCTGCACAGTGGAAGCCGACAATTCAATGGCAGGGCCAGACGGGTGTTCTCACATTCATCAAATCCCATTCCCCTGGTCATGGTCCTAGAACCAGGGTGAGTCAAGACATAAGACCCACACCAGGGTTCCAAGGACCACCTCCCACCCAATTTTGAAAAGAAATTTCAGATCCTGATGGGGCCTCTATGCTATTCCACTATCCTTGGGCCAAGATGCCCCCACAGGCTGACTCTGACATGATGAAGGTGACACTGGTGACTGAGCGCTCACAGTGTGCTGGACCCTACCCCACTCTGTATATAGATTGTGCTGTTTAATCCACAACTCCTTTCTGGGGTAGGCACTGAGGTTTCCCCGATTTTATAGGTGAAGACAATGGAATAGAATGGGGTTTACATTGTTTGGCTGTGTCCCCACCCAAACTCATCTCCCCACAATCCACACAAGTCATGGGCAGGACAGATGGAGGTAATTGGATCATGGGGGAATTCTCCCCCTTGCTGTTCTGGTGATAGTGCCTGAGTCTCACGAGATCTGAAGGTTTTATAGTGTCTGGCATTTCCCCTGCTTGCTCTCACTCGGTCCTGCCACCCTGCGAAGAAGGGGCCTGCTTCTCCTTTGCCTGCTGCCACGATTGTAGGTTTCCTGTGGCCTCCCCAGCAATGTGGAACTGTGAGTCGATTAAACCTCTTTCCTTTATAAATTACCCAGTCTCGGGTATTTCTTCGTAGCAGTATGAGAATACAGTGGTTAAGCAATTTTCACAAAGTCAGCAGCCATTGGCAGGCAGCAGGGTTGGGATTCATACTTGGGTAGTCAGCATCTGGATTTTACGCCATTAACCTTAAGCCAGGTTCCCTCCATATGTCAGAGAAAGGAAACTGAAGTTCTTAAACTTTGTGCTTCCATATCCAATAAACTTCTCTCAGAGCCTGTAACTCTAGGCTCATGTCCGATTGTGATGCCATCCAGTAGATATTTCAAGGTGTTGACCAAAAGGTCAAGAAAGTCTAAATGGCTTTTTGGCAAGCTATATATCTGGGAACCCAGGGGTCTGAGCAGCCGACTTTTGATCTCAACATGATAGGCCAGGAAATAAGAAGAAGAAAGCTTTCAACTGGCCTGTGATGAAACAGGCACTGTCTGAGCTGACCCAGATGTCTGCTTCCCAAACCTGAACAGAACGCCTGCCCCGTTTCTCTGCAGGGCTGTCCTGCCTGCGAACTCGGCCCAGGCTCTGTAGCCCTTCTTGTCCCCTTTGCATCCAGCTCTCACCCTTTCCTCGCTGTTCTCCAGGCTGAATGACACTAAGGTTTCCGGTCACCTTCATCTCCTCGGGACTCTCTCCTTGCTGTCAATCAACCTCAGCCTACTGACGACACCTTGGATAAAGGGGATGATTCCATCAGATCCATGGTTTCATTTATTTCCATGCTCTTTATTTACAGAGCATCCACTCTGCACCAGGCCCTTTGCTAGGTGCTGGATACACAACTTGAACAAGACAGGTCTGGGCATTGCCCTCATGGAGCCTGTGGTTTAAGCAGGAGCCCAGCATCAGACAAATGAATAAGCAATAACTTCTCAATGGAAATGAGCTCTAGGAATGAAAACTCTAGGGACTGGAGTGAGGAAATAACAGGAGGTCCTGATCTCCTCTGGATATCAGGAAGGGGCTCTTTTGAGGAAGTGATGCTTTAGATGGAGGCTGAGGAATTGGCCAAGAGTAAACAGGGATGGTAATCGCAGCTTCTCAGAAGGTTGAAGTGGGAGAATCACTTGAGCCCAGGACGTCAAAGCTGCATTGAGCTGAGATCACACAACTGTACTCCAGCCTGGGTGACAGAGGAGACCCTGTCTCAAAAAAAAAAGGAAAAAAGAAAAGGAAAGACAAGGCTACTGTGGCTCAAGGCCAGAGAGCGAGGGGGCAGTGAGAGAGAGAGAAGGTGGGCTGAGCCAGCACCTGCAGGGTTCTCAGGGTCACGGGCACATTTGGGTTTTAATCCTAATAGCTGTAGGAAGTCACTGAAGGGTTTTAAGTAGAAGGTTGAAAAAATTTATGTGTTTAAAAGATCACACTGGTGGCTGGGCATGGTGGCTCACGCCTGTAATCCCAGCACTTTGGGAGGCTGAGGTGGGTGGATCAAGAGGTCAGAAGATCGAGACCATCCTGTCCAACACGATGAAATCCCGTCTCTACTAAAAATATGAAAATTAGCTGAGCGTGGTGGCATGCCTGTAGTCCCAGCGACTCGGGAGGCTGAAGCAGGAGAATTACTTGAACCCAGAAGGTGGAAGTTGTAGTGAGCCAAGATTGCGCCACTGCATTCCAGCCTGGCAACAGAGCGAGACTCCATCTCAAAAAAAAAAAAAAAGAAGATCACCCTGGCTTCAGTGTAGAAAACGAATTGAACAGGGTGGGAGTGGAGGAAGGGATACTCAACTAGGGTTTCATTGGGATAGTCCAGGTGAGAGATGATGGGCCTGGATTAGGGGTGGCAAAGGAGGGGTCTGTGTGGATGTGAATTTCTGCAGACCCAGGAGAGGGTCTTGGCATATATGCTCAGTCAGTGGTAAGTGTCCTACAAACGTCAGCTTCCGTCATTGTTGTTATCAGTCCATGTATTTGGTTTGGAAATATGTAAATTAGTGTAACATTATTAAGTAAAGGGAAACAACATTCTAGATCAAACAGTGGCAAACCACAGCTTGTCTTGTGGGCCAAGGCTGGCCTTGTGCCTATTTTTGTAAATAAAGTTTTATTGGAACACAGCCATGCCCATTTGTTCCCATATTGTCCATCTGTAGCTGTCTTTGATGCTGAGTTGAGTAGTTATAGCAGAGATCATGTGGTCTACAAAGTCTGAAACACTTACTATTGGTCCTTTATGGAAAATTTGCTGATCCCTGTCCTAGATGAGTATGCTTTGTGTTGGCAAAAGCTGGATTTCTTTATTTTTATTTTTTCTTTTTGAGACAGAGTCTTGCTCTGTCGCTCAGGCTGGAGTGCTGTGCCATGATCTCAACTGCAACCTTCGCCTCCCAAATTCAAGCAATTCGCCTGCTTCAGCTGCCTGAGTAGTAGCCGGGATTACAGGTGCCTACCACCATGCCTGGATAAGTTTTGTGTTTTTAGTAGAGATGGGGTTTCTCCATGTTGGCCAGGCTGGTCTCAAATTCCTGACTTCAAGTGATCCAGCTGCCTCAGCCTCCCAAAGTGCTGGGATTACAGGCATGAGCCACCTGGCCAAAAGCTGGATTTCTTAATCCTTTTTCTCTGGCTTTACCAGTCCTGCGATATGGAATTCTCTCCTATCTCTGCCCATGAGGCAAAGGTAATTGACCACCTTCCTAGGTAAAAGGAGTGTGTGACTATGCTCATACAAGCAGCTATAATTTTATTTATTCTTATTTTACAGAATATATCAGAATATAGCAGCAAGACCACTAACCTTGGTGTTTTGTTTTAGATTGACATTCTGGGTAAATATCTTAGAATATTTTGACCTGACCCCACAAAATCAGAGTTGCTGATAAGTACTTAACAGAGGGTTCGGTCCTGTGACAGCTCTCAGGAACAAAGGTGTTGAGACTCATAGACGGACAGGTGGAAACAGCAGCCTACCCGTCCATGTATGAGTCTCGACACCTTTCTTCCTAGTTCCAGGCAGGCTCAACAACTGTGGCCTAAAAATTCCAGGTAGAAAGTGGAAAGATTGGCAGCTACCTAGAATTTAAAAATGGATTAAGCTTTTCTAGGAATTCACAACTTATGAATAAGTCATGTTTCAAAAAAGTTTTTTTCTGTCTTTGCAACTCCACATGAGATTTAGCAGGGACACAGATACGCATCATGTCAGCTATCAAAACAAAAAGTTTCATAATAGAAATTCCCAAGCTTATCAAATAAGAAAGTCACTTGGTAATGTCAGTTTCTCACAGAACAATATTTTTACTTTTTTACTGTAGTAAAATATACACAACATAGAAGTCATCGTTGTAACCTTTACAGTATTATTATTATTATTATTATTTTGAGACAGTGTCTCACTCTGTTGCCCAGGCTAGAGTGCAGTGGCGCAATCTCAGCTCACTGCTACCTCCACCTCCCGGGTTCAAGCGATTCTCCTGCCTCAGCCTCCCGAGTAGTTGGGATTACAGGAGCACACTACTACACCCGGCTAATTTTTGTATTTTTAGTAGAGACGCGGTTTCACCATGTTGGTCAGACCCTCTCGGCCTCCCAAAGTGCTGGGATTGCGGGCGCGAGCCACCGCACCTGGCCGTTATAACCACTTATAAATGTAACATCGGCGCCATCCATCCCCACAACAGAAATCTGCAGCCATTAAACACTAACCCCCATTTCCCCATCTCTCAGGCCCTGGAAACCACCATTCTAGTTTCTGTCTCTATGAATCTGACTACTCTAGGGACCTCATATAAGAGGAATTATACAATACACGCTTTTGTGACTTGCTTGTTTCACTTAGAATAATGTCTTCAAGGTTCATCTACGTTATAGGCTGTGTCCTTCCTTTTCAAGGCTGAAAAATATTCCATTGTCTATGTACAGTATTTTTTGTGTATTCATTCATCTGTCAGTAGACAGTATTTTTACTTTCTGTTTCCTATTTATTAACTACCTCAAAAGGAAATGTCTGTTAAACACATAGCACAGGCTTGGCATGGTGGCTCATTCCTGTAATCCCAGCACTTTGGGAGGCTGAGGTGAGTGAATCACCTGAGGTCAGGAGTTCGAGACCAACCTGGCCAACATGGTGAAACCCCATCTCTACTAAAAATACAAAAATTAGCTGGGCATGGTGGCGAGTGCCCATAATCCCAGTTCCCTGGGAGGCTGAGGCAGGAGAATTGCTTGAACCCAGGAGGTTGCAGTGAGCTGAGATGGCACCACTGCACTCCAGCCTGGGTGACAGAGTGATACTCTATCTCAAAAAAAAAATAAAAAAGAAAAGAAAAGAATGTCATTGTTCATCTCTGGCTTGAGAAAGAGATGAAAAAATGTAGTCTAAATGTTAGTTTATAGCAATACAGATATAATCAGGGCCATGCATTTGGTAATGTTAATGCCTATGTTAATAAGCTCCCTAGTGACAGCATTTTGAGATACTGGAGAAAATGACATTGTGGTGTACACTTATCCAACAAGTGTTTATATGCATAGACACTGAGCCTGTGTCCACGGATAGTAAGGACAGAGACATTTGGTGTTTATGTTGATATTCTATTCTCAAACTGACACTTTATTTACACTACAACTACTGTCTTTATCAGAGGTGTAATAATGCCTTTAGAATGTAAATCTTCAAAATATTAAATTTAGGAAGGAAAGAATCTGTATTTTTGTTTACCGCTTTGTTCCAAAGTCTACATTACTAGGGCCCTAATACTGAGTTAGATTTTTGTTTAACTGAAGGGAAAGTAACAAGGAAGCAAAGACTGACCCTCAGTGGGCATTGGCTGGAATGAACTGTTTCCACCAATAAACAGTAAACATCACTGTCAATTGGTATGCAAGGCTAACCTCGATGGAACTACCAGTTGTGTTGCTTGATGGGGAGAAAGGAAGACTTGAGGGATCCTCTGAGCTCCCACGCCGCGCCCAGCCCCTCAGCAGCTCGCAGGCCTGTTTTCTTACCCTTCGGCTCGGGTTGCACAGTGAATGGGATGCAGGTGTGGAGTTAGTCAGGGTCTGCTTACTAAGCAGAATGAAAGAGGAGAGGAAAAGTTCAACTCCACATGTGCAGAGGAAGCCGATGGCTCCCTGGGGGAGAGAGGAAGCCCTGGCCAGAATTGTGCAGGCAGAGCTGTGGGCGAGGTGGACTGTTTCATAAACACAAGCTAGAGATGCAGCAAGATGGCAGCTAACATAGTATGCACATCAGATTAGCAGCCCAAGGCAATGAGACAGAGAGGGGTAAACCCCTTCTTATCACTGACAGAATCCCCAGAAGAACTTTTTTTTAAAAACTTTTCTTTGTGCATCTAAGCTCTGTTTTATTAATAAATAACTGGACAAATGCAGATTTCTCAGGTGTCTTATTCACTACATCTGGACCATGCAGGTGAAACCATTTAGGGTTATCTCTCATCTGGGAAAATTTCAAGCTCATAACTTATAAAAATCTCTTCATAAACTGACATCATGGATATCCTGATGAGACATAGTGGGAAGAACACACAGAACTTATGTCATATTCTTGCCAAAAAATTGTAACCTGGGCTTAAAACCAGAAAACATCAGAAAAATCCAGAATGTAGACACTTCCCAAAAACCTGGACTGGGCTCTGTAAAGAAATGTCATTTTATAACATTCAATGTCACAGGAGGCCAAAATAAACTGTAGGAGAGGAAAGACTTTTCCTCTATTCTCTAGGTTTTGTAGTTGGGATCTATAAATTGAACTGACAAAAGAGATTAACAGGAGAAAAAAGTAAACAAATTTTATTTGGTACTAATGCTTTTACATGGCACAGGGGCTTTATAGAAAGGAGTAAAGACCCCCAAAGAAGCAGTAAGAGATGAGGGCTTATATACCATTTTAACAAACAATGGTAAATTGTGGCAATGTGGCAAGACAAATAAAAAAGGAGTTTGGGTTGAGGTGGAAAATTGGGGGAAACGTGACTAGGAAATATATAGAGGGAACTGATGGAAGGTAAGGATTATTTTAGTGAGGTTTTTTAGCAAGATTTGTACAGACTCATCTTAGCATCAGCTCCCCATCTCTGGTGATAAATATTTTTCCTCTTTATGACACAGGAAGGGCATATTTTTTATGGGATTTTTTTTTTCTCTGAGACAGGGTCTCACGTTGTCACCCAGGCTGGAATAGAGTGGCATGATCTTGGCTCACTGCAACCTCTACCTCCTGGGTTCAAGTGATTCTCATGCCTCAGCCTCCCAAGTAGCTGGAATTACAGGCAAGCACCACAACTCCTGGCTAATTTTTGTATTTTTAGTAGAGGTGACATTTCATCACATTGGCCAGGCTAGTCTTGAAGTCCTGACCTCAAGTGAACCATCCACCTCAGCTTCCCAAGGTGCTGGGATTACAGGTGTGAACCACCACACCCAGCCTTCTTATGGAAATTTTATGTCCTGCTTTTAGATAGAAAGGAAGAGGGCAGAGAGCCCTTGTTGCACCTGCTATTTCTCAATTCCCTTCAGCTCAAAATAATCAATGTGCCAAAGTGGCTTGTTTTTAGGGTAGGAAGTTTTGATTCCCTTTAAAACAAACAAACAAACACACAAATGAAACAACAGCAATTACAACAACAAACCAAAAAAAAAAAAAGAAAGAAAGAAAGAAAGAAAAAGGCAAGGGATTGCTCTATGTTAAAAAGAAAGAAAGTGAGAAACTTTGATTAAACCACTATAAAGGACATTATTTAGACTACTAGGGACTTTGAATATGGATTCTATATTAAATAATATTGACATTAAATTTCTTGGGTGTGATCACTTCATTTTGATTATGTAGGAGAATATTCTTGTTCTTAGGAGACACCTAGAATACCTGTAATACCTAGCAGTGAAGTATTGTGTTGTTTCTGATTTTTAAAAAGGAAAGAGAAAAAGAGAGGACATGTGCAAAATGCTAACAATTGATAAAAGGTTATCCTGGTGTTCATTATACAATTTTTTCCATTTTTCTATAAGATCAAAGTTTTTCCAAATGAAAAGCTGAAAGGTAGAAGTTATATTCTTTCTAAGACATTTTTTATTCATAAGGCTGACACCATGGCCAGGTAAGTCTGTGGGATCCAAAGGAATAACAATCCCACAAAGAGATTACCAGCAGAAGGGAAGGCGCTGAGGACACCTGGAGAGCACTTGCCCTTCAGTCCACAGAGGGAAAGAGCACAGAGCTCATGCTGCCCTGGGCGTGAGTCCTAACTACCAACCCACTCGCTGCAGCTGCCAACACATCCTGATCTCAAGATGAAAGTACATGGGGCCGCAAACACAACCACAGGGTCATACTGCCAGGACATAACTGACTCAATATGGACCCAGAGACTACTGCTTAATATAGCACTTGTCCAATATGAGTAATGGTGTTCTTTCTGTCTCACTCTCTTTATTTTAATCAGAAATAGAGGATAATTCTAATTCAGGCACTTTAAGTACCTCATATGAAGTTAGTCATCGCTCTCTCCTGGAGTTTCCTGATTTAATTAGCACAGAAGTTAAGAAGTCCTTGAAGCTTTGTTCAGCAATGATTCACCCCCAATTCTAAGGCTGAGTCAGGAATGACCCCTTTATCAGTTATCAGTGATGCTACCTCTATCTCTTTAATCCCCAGAAGCAAGAGTAAGAAGAGATTCTTTACACAAGCCCACAGTTGAGGATGCCTTTAGGATACTTGAAATTTCCCTCCATCAATGAGTCAAGACACTCTGTGCTCTGTGCTTTTGTCCATGCTGTTCCCTTGTATAGGAGGTTCTTTCTAACGTCTCCCCCTAGAAATCACTTATTCGCTATTCAAAATGCTTTTTCATTTTCAGTAGCTGCTCTGTGAATGCTTTTGGAATCTTTCCCGGCATGAAGTCAGAGATTCCAAATCCATTCATCTATCTACCTCTACTCCGTTACTCCAGAAACTTGCTCACTGCACTCAAATTATATTTCTCTTTTCTCTCTCTGAAGACCAGAAGATAATGTGTGTCTCTGGTCTAGGGATGAACAAAACATTTGGCGCTTGGTAGGTAGTCAGTAAATACTTGTTGAATGAATGAACATAAACCATCATGGAGATCCAGAACCAAGTGGAATTTCAGAATTGGGATAACTCATTAGTCCACCAGCATCTCCCACTCACTTACAAGGATTAATTTATTAGGTTAGCTGGTGGTTACTGGCAGAGAGCAGAGACCGTAAGCAGAAATTAAGCAGAAGGGAGGAACATTAGCTCTGGTCTAAGTTAGACAGGTCCAGATGGCTCAATTTAGCAGGAACCCTGGATGGTCGGGGCCAAGTCCAGCCACCTGTGCCAGAACATGGACAATCTCATTTCATCTCATCAGCTGCGTTTCCAATGCAACCTTTTTTTTTAAGAGGAAATCTGTCCAACAGAAATACAATGTAAGCCACAAATGCAAGCCTAACATGTCATTTAAAATTCCTTAGTATCTACATTAAAAAAGTAAAAAGAAATGAATGAACTCACTGTAGTTACCATTCCTAATGTAGGTACCATTCCTTAATATCTACATTAAAACAGTAAAAAGAAATAAACTTGATTTTAAGCATATTTTATTTGATGTGAAACATTGTTATTTGATATACAATATTATCTTAACATATGATCAATATCAAAATATTATCTTAGCTCATGATCAATATCAACATTGTAACAGACCGTTTACATTCTTTTTTTCTACTAAATCTTTGAAACTCAGTGGGTATTTATACTTAGAGCACATCTCAGTTCAGACTAGCCACATTTCAAGACCTCAACAGCCACACGTGGCCAGTGGCTGTCACGTTGTACAGAAAAGCTTTCAATCTCAATCTCTAGCAACATCGATTAACCTTCAACTCCTTGTCAGTCAAAAGAAAGTGAGCCATGGGATAAAACAAGCCAACAGTCCTAGAATAATCAGTAGTCAGAGAGTGGTGAGCTTTTGCCTGTTACAATCTCTTTCCTGATGATAGATGAAGACAATAAACACCAGAAGAAGAATTTCTAGTCTTCTCTCCGTTCAGTCTAACACACAATTAGTGCACATCTGTACCCGGAGCCTCTTTTCCTGTTTGTTTGGTTTTTAAAAATATTTTTCCCTCATACATGCTATATTTTATACCCTGTGGACATATAAGCATAAAAAATTGCCAGGAACTGAGCGAGATGTGGAAAATTTTATAATTTATTCAGTAACTTTAAAATATTAAAAAAACAGCCAGGTATGGTGGCTCATGCCTGTAATCCTAGCACTTTGGGAGGCCAAGGTGGGTGGATCATTTGATTCTGAGGTCAGGAATTCGACACCAGTCTGGCCAATGTGGTGAAACATCGTCTCTACTAAAAATACAAAAAAAAAAAAAAATTAGCTGGGCATGGTGGTGGGTGCCTGTAGCCCCAGCTACTCTGGAGGCTGAAGCATGAGAATTGCTTAAACTTGAGAGGTGACACTTGCAGTGAGCCATTATGGAGCCACTGCACTCCAGCCTGGGCTACAGAGTGAGATTTCATCTCAAAAAAAAAAAGATTACTGTGCCCCACTCCATATGAGTACATAATCTCCAATTATTAGGGAAACAGAGAATTTTGAATTACAGAAAACAAAGATAAAAAGTCAAAAGAAAAGTCTCTCCAATAAAAAAGCAGTGTCCTGACCAGCCATGATGCTCACGCCTGTAATCCCAGCACTTGGAGAGGCAAGGTGGACGGATCACCTGAGGTCAGGAGTTTGAGACCAGCCTTGCCAACATGCCAACATGGCAAAACCCTGTCTCTACTAAAAACACAAAAACTAGCTGGGCGTGGTGTCACGTGCCTGTAATCCCAGCTACTTGGAAGGCTGAGGCAGGAGAATCACTTGAACCCAGGAGGCAGAGGTTGCAATGAGCTGAGATTATGCCACTGCACTCCAGCCTGGGTGACAGAGCAAGACTCCATCTCAAATAAATAAATAAATAAATAAATAAAATATATTTTTTTTAAATGCATAAATATTTTTGCTTTCTCACTATCCTTTTTTTTTCTGTGAAATTTCATAAAACGCGTATTTTGCAGGCAAACGTGTTCTCTCATACGTAGGCTTCACATGTCTGTTTATACTTCCTTTGGCATGCTCCCAAGCTATCTTCGTGTAGCTATTTGGGCAAGAGCACTTTGGCCATACGTTGCAGAATGGATTTTGTGCCTCTGACTTGTTGAACAAGCCGTTCCTGCCTCTTTGGAGCTGACCGCTGACGAGGAACAGCCAGACTGAAGGCAACTCGTCACAGTTAGGTCTTGCAGAGCCCTTGGGCTCATTTTGCTAGAACACTGCAGCCTGGAAGAAATTCAAGGTGACTGGGAGTTGGCTACTCCCTGCATTTCTTTACCAGGTTATAATAAAAGCAAGCTGTAGACTGAAATGTGTCCCAAACAGAGACATTTGTTAAACAAATGTTTATTAGCTTACAGGCCAAAAGTTTAGATAACTAATTTGAAAGTTTGACAAAGGCCCAGGTTTCTGCCTGTTTAGGTGTCCAAGTGCGTCCTTGCATGAAAAGACGACTCCAGATAAGAGCACATTCCGTGGGTTGAATTGTATTGGCATCAGGCAACAAAAATCCACCTTGAGGCTGGGCGTGGTGGCTCAGGCCTGTAATCCCAGCACCTTGGGAAGTCGAGGAGGGTGCATCACCTGAGGTCAGGAGTTTGAGACCAGCCTGACCAACATGGTAAAACCCTGTCTCTACTAAAAATCCAAAAATTAGCCAGGTATGGTGGCAGGTGCCTGTAGTCCCAGGTACTCAGGAGACTGAGGCAGGAGAATTGATTGAACCCAGGAGGTGGAGGTTGCAGTGAGCTGAGATTGAGCCATTGCACTCTGACCTTGGGGACAGAGCAAGACTCTGCCTCAAAAAAAAAAAAAAAAAAAAAAATCCACCTTAAACAAAGGTCAGTAGCAAGACAAGTGGCGTCAAGCGTCAGGACCATGTCTAAGGATAAAGGTTACAGACGCTCTCATCCAGCCAGTCCTTGAATAACATGGTTTGTTCAATGTCCTTAGGTCAAAGCATTGATGAGAAAAAAATCAATTCTTGGCCAAGGTCACTGTCTATGTGGAGTCTGTACATTTTCTCCTTGTCCGTGTGAAATCTCCCCAGGTACTGCAATTTCCTCCCAAATCCCAAAGATGTGCAGGTTAGGCAAACTGATGTGGCTCACGCCTGTATTCCTAGCACATTGGGAGGTGGAGGCAGGCAGTTCACTTGAGCTCTGGAGTTCCAGAATTCCTCTCTAAAATGAGTGATGTTAGTTTTAAACTAAGACCTGAAGCCAAGTGCAGTGTCTCATGCCAATAATCCCAACACTTTGGGAGGCCCAGGTAGGAAGAGTGCTTGAGGCCAGGAGTTTGAGACCAGCCGGGGCAACATAGCAAGACCCTCATCTCTACAAAAAAAAATTTTTTAAATTAGCGGGTCGTGGTGGCACGCACCTTTAGTCCAGGTACTTGGGAGGCTGGGGTGAGAGGATGACTTGAGCCTAGGAGTTTGAGGCTGCAGTGAGCTGAGATCATGCCACTGCACTCCAGCCTGGGCAACAGAGCCACACCCTGTCTCTAAAATAAATAAATAAATAATAAACTAAGACTTGAAGGATGAGTGAGAATGAACCACAGGAGGGAGGAAGGCATATTGGGGTGAATCGGGCTGGGAGTCTAGAGATAGGACATGGTGGTTTAATGGCCATAGGGCAAGAGGCAGGCAGAGCCACGGAGTGCCCTGGTTTCAGACAGCAGAGCCTCACCCACTCCTTTCCTGTTAATGTTGTTGTCATTTATTTCCTCTAGGACCTTTTTGTCTGCAAAAAGAGGCCTTAATTATCCCAGAAGGCTGGGTTTCATTTCAGGGGCCCAGCACTCTCTCCCATTACTTATGACAATGAACCTAGACTGCATCACCAAGGCGGAAAGTCATTTCTGAAATACATTATGTGATTAAAGTGCTCCTGTGCTGCCTTTAAAATTCTCATTCGCTACACGTCTCTGACTTTCCAAAAGATGCCTGTAGTTATTAGAAACTGAAATCTTTTGCACAGAAAAACGCTTCTGAATCCGATGTCTCTCTTCCTTAAAACATTCAGCCCAACGATCATTTTTTCATCACATGGGGTAAGGGCTGCATGGGGAGGAGGGCCTGTAGTTACCTGGAAGACCGAATTGCCTCCTATTTGGCAAAGGGAACTGGACCACACAATGGGGTGAAATTGCTCCTTAGCTTCTCAGATCAATGGTCAGATGTCGGAAATGCCCTTTTTTTAATACCAAAGAACCAAGAGCCTACCGGAGATGTGATGAGCTGCTAGTTCAATAGTCAGTTGTATATCTTTTATTTTGTTTTCCAAATCAATAAACACATAGGGACAGATTGGAATCAATATACCAATTATGATACTTTAAGAAAACTAGTGGCCTCACTTGAAATGGCCTGCCTTGCTCAATGACAGGCCTGCATACAAAGCTGCTCCTGAAAAGCAAGAAAAAAGAATTTGCTTGTGAAATACAGGCTGCTGGGCCTCCCCTCCCAGAGCTTCTGATTCAGTGGGACTGGGCTGGGGCCTAAGAATCTGCATTTCTTGCAAGCTCCCAGGTCATGTGGATCCTGCTGGTATAAGACCACACTTTGAGAAATACTGATGAAGAAAAGCAGAAAAAAGGAAGAAAAGAAGGAGAGAGAGAAATAGAGGAAGCGGGGAGGGATGACATAAGGAAGGAAGGAAGAAGGGAAAGAAGGAGGGAGAAAATAAGGAAGAAAAAAGGAGGGAGAGAGGGAGAGAAGGAGAGAGGAAGGAAAAGAGAGAGAAAGAAAAAAGGAAGGAAGAAAGGGAGGGAGGGAGAAAGGAAGGGAGGAAAGAAGGAAGTGTTACAGAACCAACATGTCTGTATGCCTGCTGTGCAGTCACAGACCATTATGCTGAGACTGCAGGGTTTCCAGCAGATCTCAGGGCATTGATGGATGAGATGGGAAGAGACCCTCAAATCTGTCTCCCCCAGGAGTTCTGGGCTGGTTTCTAAAGGAGATCATGGAGGGTGAGGGGCTGGAAAATTGGAGTCGTTGATTGGTCAGGGTAAGAGAGGGTGAAATCATCAGGATGTGCAACTGCATTCTTCAGTGAGTCAGCTTCTGGTGGGGTCCTTCAGACCAGCTGACCTCAGTAGCTTCACTGGTGCCCAGGACCTGAAAGAATATCTCAAATGGAAAATGTAACATTTTGTAATGTTCAAGTTGTTATCTGTAGAGCTGTTAAGGGGAACTCTAATCATCTATCAGGTCCTGTGTGATTCTGGGGCAATAGGCAGCAAACCTCTATGAGGAAGGGTCAGAGAGCAGCTGATCCCATGACTAATGCTGAGGGTGCGCAGGCATGCTTTATTTTTGTTCCTCTCCCTCCCTTCTTCCCTGATTAATTTTGTAAAGTTTATAGGGATGGTTTTGAAAGGAAGGAAAGAAGGAAAGAAGGAAGGAAGGAGGGAGGGAGGGAAAGAAGGAAGGAAGGAGGGAGGGAGGGAAGGAAGGGAGGGAGGGAAGGAAGGGAGGGAGGGAAGGAAGGAAGGAGGGAGGGAGGGAAGGAAGGAAGGAGGGAGGGAGGAAAGGGAGGGAGGGAGGGAGGAAGGGAGGGAGGGAGAGAAGGAAGAAAATTTACTTTGATCCAATGAATCAAACAGCCAACCCCAGATGCATCACAGAGTAGACCCATTTTCTCCTGTGATGGTTCTTGGTCTTTTGCTCACTAACCATGGGGTCTCCATAGGCAGATGATGAGAAAAATGCTGCCAGTGGTGGGGTTGGTGGCTCGGAGACGGACATTCAGAGACCCATGCCAAATCTCTGTGATGGCAACAGAGCTCACAGGTGGGGTGGGCAGTGAAAACAAAGCTGAGAAAGACAGACAGGTGAGCTAAGAGGTGGAGGGGAGACCTCAGAGCTCTAGAATGCAGCCCTCTCCCCCAGGGCTGGGTGGGGTCTGAGAGTCAGAATGCGTAGCAAGTTCCCAGGTGCCATTGATGCTGTTGGTCACCAGACCTCACTTGGAGTAGCAAGTGACTAGAGGCCACAGGTGAGAGGTCTTGGCATTAAACACAAGCTATCTGTAGCAAGAGACTTGGAAACAGTCACTGCCATCCTCAGCCCGGAGACCTCATTTACTTCACACATTACAGAGCATGGGAGTTCCCAGCAGTGGGGTAGAAAAGGTCTTGTGAACAGTAAGTTAATCCACTGAGAGGCATAAGCTTGAGTGAGAAAAGAGGGTAGATCCCATCAGCCATCAAGTCACAATTAAGTCACAGAGTGATTTTAAGCAAATCTTTACTGAATTTCCTTATTGAAAAATTGGAGAAATCTGCTTGAAATGGGATCATGCTTGCAAGCATTTTTAAAAGTCCAAGCAAGGACTTCTTGCCTTTGAAGTGACTTCTCCACTACTCTTAGGGCTGAACAGCAAAGTCAAAGAATCCTAAGTCAGGAGTGCCTTAAGAACCCCAAGACCAGGAATTCCTGCTTGGGCTGGTCATTTGAAGCATCTGGAATAATTTAATAAAAACACAAGTCCCAAGGTCTAATCCCTAGAGAATCTATATTTATTAACAGAGATTGATTTATTAGTCTATAAAACTGTATTTATTCATATAACTGGCTCATGCTCGTAATCCCAGCACTTTGAGAGGCCAAAGCAGTAAGATCACTTGGGGCCAGAAGTTTGAGACCAGCCTGGGCAATATAGCAAGACCCCATCTCTAAAAAAAAAGAAAAAATTATTTTCAAAAGCTCACCAGATTATTCTTACATCCATTTCTCCACTTTAAGCCCTATTTCAACACCATATTTCAAGGTCTCTCAACCTCATTCCTAGGCATCAGCAATCCTGGCTTCCACTATTCTCTCACCCCTTGGCTCTCTCTGTTGCTCTCTTGCACCCAGTCTGACTCATATACATATATATTTATAGCTAACTTTTTTTTTTTTTTTTTTGAGACGGAGTTTCGCTCTTGTTACCCAGGCTGGAGTGCAATGGCGCGATCTCGGCTCACCGCAACCTCCGCCTCCTGGGTTCAGGCAATTCTCCTGCCTCAGCCTCCTGAGTAGCTGGGATTACAGGCACGCGCCACCATGCTCAGCTAATTTTTTATATGTTTAGTAGAGACGGAGTTTCACCATGTTGACCCGGATGGTCTCAATCTCTTGACCTCGTGATCCACCCGCCTCGGCCTCCCAAAGTGCTGGGATTACAGGCGTGAGCCACCGCGCCCGGCCATAGCTAACTTTTTAAATGAGCCAATATTGATACATTATTATTAAAGCTCCATAGTTTACATCAGTGCTCACTTTTTGTGTAGCACATTCTACGGGTTCTGACAAATGCATCCTGGCATGTGTCCACCATTATGGTTTCATATAGAGTAGTTTTATTGCCCCACCCAATTCTTCTATGCTACACTTCCATCTCCATCTTTCCTCCAGCTTCCAACCCCAACCCCTGGCAACCACTGGCGTTGTTACTGTCTCCGCGATTTTGCCGTCTTCAGAATGTCATACGGTTGTCCAGTACATTCATATTAAAGTTTCTTTCCCTTAGCAATGTCCTTTTAAGTTTCCTCCGTGTCTTTGCAGGGCTCGATAACTCATTTACTTTTACTGCTGAGTAATCCATTGTCTGGAGGCACTGCCGTTTGCTCATCCAGTCACTTACTGAAGGTCATCTTGGTTGTGTCCACATTTTGACAATTAAAAATTCATGTGCATGTTTCTGTGAGGATGTGAGTTTTCAACTCATTTAGATAAATACCGAGGAATGCGATTGCCAGATTTTATGGTAAAAGTATGCTTTGTTTTCTAAGAAACCACTAAACTGTCTTTCAGAGAGGTGGCATCATTGTATTTTTCCACCAGCAATTAAGAGTCCTGTTGCTTGACTCATATATTTTATTTTATTGATTTTAATTAATTAATTTATTTATTTATTTAATTATTTGAGATGGAGTCTTGCTCTGTCCCCAAGGCAGGAGTGCAATGGCACAATCTTGGCTCACTACAACCTCCACCTCCTGGCCCAAGCAACTCTCCTGCCTCAGTCTCCCAAGTAGCTGGGATTACAGGTGCCCACCACCATGCCCAGCTAATTTTTGTATTTTTAATAGAGACGGGGTTTCACCATGTTGACCAGGCTGGTTTTGAACTCCTGACCTCAAATGATCTGCCCCACTCTGCTTCCCAAAGTGCTGGGATTACAGGTGTGAGCCACCATGCCCAGCTTGACTCATATATTTTTAATTTACTTTGATATAGTCAATCACTTTTTTGGAAACCTTCCATGGATATTTGCTATTTCAGTATAAAACCCTGGTGTAAGACCAAGTGCAGTGGCTCATGCCTGTAATCCCAGCACTTTGGGAGGCTGAGGCAGGCAGACCACTTGAACCAAGGAGTTTGAGACCAGCCTGGGCAACATAACAGGATCCATCTCTACAAAAAACAAAAAATTATTAGGGTGTGATAGTGCACGCCTGTAGTCTGAGCTACTTGGGAGGCTGAGGTGGGAGGATAGCTTGAGTCCTGGAGGTTGAGGTTGCAATGAGCCATGATTGTGCCACTGCAGTCCAGCCTGGGTGACAGACTGAGACCCTATCTAAAAAAAAAAAAATCAAACAAAAAAACCCCTGGTGTGCTGGGGACAGATCCAAGAATAACTCCTTGTTCACAATATATTTTTGGCAACTCTCTCCTTCTGTAACCTAGGCTCTGAAATCCTCCCATGAATCCAACGACCTGTTCCACAGCCTGTTGAGAAAGCCTGCCCTGGAAGCTTCTGTGTTGTTCTACCTTCCGCCTTCCCTCACAGTGCTTAACAGCTTTTTATCTAACTCTATCTATCTTGCAAGGCAAATCTTTTTTTCAATTTATTCTTTATCTTAATAGGTTTCTAGGGAACAGGTAGTGTTTGATTACATGAATAAGTTCTTTAGTGGTGATTTCACCCATCACCTGAACAAGTACACCCCCTCCAACCTTTCCCCTGAGTTCCCGAAGTCCAATGTATCATTCTTATGCCTTTGCGTCCTCATAGCTTAGCTCTCGCTTATGAGTGAGAACATATGATGTTTGATTTTTCCATTCCTGAGTTACTTCACTTAGAATAATGATCTCCAATCCCATCCAGGTTGCTGCAAATGCCATTATTTTGTTCCTTTTTGTGGCTGAGTAGTATTCCATGGTGTGTGTGTGTGTGTGTGTGTGTGTGTGTGTGTGTGTGTGTATCACATTTTCTTTATCCACTCATTGATTGATGAGCATTTGGGCTGGTTCCATATTTTTGCAATTGCAAATTGTTCTGCTATAAACATTGCAAGACAAATCTAAAGTGCCATTTTCACCCAGATTTTCCCTAATCATTTTCTCTTCTTCCCTGCAGAATTGACTGCTGGAATCTCCTGTCATATTTCTGATGCCCTGAATGTGAAAAGTTTTCATGGGCAACTAGATTGTGAAGCTGCTGAGAGCAGGGAATTGCTGGCACGTGCATTTGTTTCTCAGAATACATCCATGCACAGGCAAGGCAAAACTCAAGTAATAGCTATCCCACAAGTATGTGCAAAAGATAAACATTTGAAAAGAGTTATTTGTCTTGAAGGGAGTTGCTTTGATGGTCCTTTCTGAGGAATGACATCAATGCTAGTTCACACTCCCCACCCCCAAAGACTCCTGGAAAATTGTAGCATGATTTGAGTAAGTCCAAAGTTTCTTTTCAGCATGATTATACTAAGAACTGATCATTTTGTTTTCTCACAGTATTCAATACATTTTCTTTGGTTAGAAATAGAAGAAAAAAAGTAAGGGAACAAAGGTTTTCATTCTTTGTGTACAATATATTTTATATGATTAAAAATAGGCATGACAAGGAAAACATTGAAGAATTTCAATACATTGATATATTACCTTAAGAAGTTCAAAGTACTTTCTAAATAAAAATGTCATAAATACTTACAACATATACATCAATGCAGGAACTATTATCATCTTTATTTTCTAAAGTCTAGAGTTAAAACCATATTTCCCGATATCCCAGAGGGACTCATGTTAGAATCCAGGACTCACTCCAAATCCCATGACTTTGTGGCTTAACACCAGGGGTCTGACACTTAAACATGAACAGCAGCAGCAGGCTCTGACCATGGTGGAAGACACAGCTCTAGTGATGGAGGAGAAATCACAGGTAGAAACATTTATTCAATGTACACTGTACCCAATGTGTAGTCTTTTATTCAACCCCTTATCAGAAAGAGACTCACACTATGGATCTTTGCTGATCCCCAATAACAGAGTCTTCCTTTTGGGTGTAAATCTTTGCGTTTGTCCATGGACAAAGGTAAAAACTCCTGGAGAATAAATAAAAAACATTATCGGTTATGCAGAACTCATTATGTATAAGCCAATTAAACTTTGCTAAGGGTGGTTTTCTTTTTTTTCCTTAATTTCTGTCTGACTCTTAATTCCTTAAGGGTGGTTTTCTAAAGGGTTAGGAAATGGAGTTTGAGGGCAGGGAGATATGGGGGGAAAGAACGCAGGAAGAAGCAGCCAGGAAGAGGGAAGGCAAAACTCCTGCTTCATAACAGGGCAAGCCCTCACTCTTTAATATCCCCAATCACAGGCCAGACAGGTCTGGGGATGCTGAAAGTGGACTTGGAGACAAGGACAGGAGCCTGGGTCCTCAGATGTGTCATAGAGTTCCTCTGGGTCAGGCGACTGCATCCCAAAGCCAGATTGAAGGCATTTGGGATTATTTCTCTCCTTTATCCAGCAAAGAAGGCAACTTTTAAAAATGTGCTGCTTAAAAAGATTACATCAGTAACATTCATAGGGTTAAAATATTATGTACCTCCCCTTTAAATGTAGGCACATTTATTTATCAAGACACATATACATTTTTTTTTCTTTCTCTTTTTAAAGACAGGGTCTTGCTCTGTCGTCCAGGCTGGAGTGCAGTGTTGCCATCATAGCTCATGGCAGCCTTAGACTCCTGGGCTCAAGCCATTTTTTCCACCTCAGCCTCCTGAGTAGTTGGGACCACAGGTGTGTGCCACCATGCCTGGCTAATGTTTTTTAAAAGAAAATCTTTAAGCTGGGTGCAATGACTCAGACCTGTAATCCCAGCACTGTGGGAGGCCGAGGTGGGCAGATCACGAGGTCAAGAGATCAAGACCATCCTGGCCAACATGGTGAAACCCCGTCTCTACTAAAAATACAAAAATTACCTGGGCATGGTGACGGGCACCTGTAGTCCCAGCTACTCGGGAGGCTGAGGCAAGAGAATAGCTTGAACCTGGGAGGAGGAGGTTGCAGTGTGTCAGATCACGCCACTGCACTCCAGCCTGGCGACAGAGTGAGAATCTGTCTCAAAAAAAAAAAAAAAAAAAAAATTCAAAGAAGAGATCTCACTATGTTGCCCAGGCTGGTCTTGAACTTTTCGGTTCAAGCAATCCTTTTGCCTTGGCCTCCCAAAGTGCCGGCATTACAGGTATAGTCACTACGCCCAGCCATTTTTCATTTTCTTGATTTTCACAGATGGGATGGTATCATATGTATAGTAGTGGCTAACATTTTGAGGAGTGCTTAGACAGCACCACGTGCTGTTATAAGTCCTTTACGTGCAGTATCTCATTTTAGTCTCACAATAACCCTAAGCGCTATTTGTATGCCCATTTTACAGATAGGAAACTGAGACACGCATACATTAATTGACTTGTCCAATTTCACACAGCTAGGAGGTGGCAGAGCCAGGGTTTGAGCCCCAGCGATAAACTCTTGCTTACAACCACTAAGTCAGACTCTTTCTCATGTTGACTCTATATCTTAATTTTTATTTTTTATGAAAAGATGTATTTTCTGGATATAGTTTCATGTCAGTTAATCTCATCTTTTCCAGTGGCTGCATAATGCAGATCATTTCATTCTGTGCACGCTCCGTGTTGTATTTCATCTTTTCCACTGACGTTCAGATTGTTGTGGTGGTGTTGTTATTGGTGCTCTCAGTGCTGCAATACGCCTCCTCCGTCCTCGGGTGAGGATCTCTGTGCACACGCACAGACGCCTAGAACCGTAATTGCTGAATGAGGTACACACCTGAGAAACTGTGATCGGTTAAGTGCCAAATTGTCCTCCAATTTTCAGTCTCACCAACTGTGTATGAACGTGTCCATCTCCCCCAGAAATAACTCTGGATATAAAAAAGTGTAGAATTGTTGGTGAGCAGAGCGAGTTTAAGTGATCAGCAGCAGGCGTTCCCTTGCTTCCCACTGGGAAGTAGCAGAGGAGGTGGTTGTGAGCAGTTACAGAAGACCCTGCGCTTCAGCTTGGAGATACACACCCTCCGCCCCTTGCTTCTGCACCCCTGCGTCACCCCACTGCACACCACTTTCATGGAGAATAATTTCGGTGGAGCATTTTTTTTTACCCCTATGAATTTGCTTAATGGATCAGTTCTTTACATTGAGGCGCTACGTACTCACAGGAAAGTACACGAAGTGCCGTCTGCTTAAGTGTACAGCTTGATGGGTTTTGCCACATACATGCTCCATAAACAGCACATGTCCGCACCGGGCATGCCCAGCATCTCTGAAGCCCACCACGCTTACCTCTGCCTCTCCAAATGCGACCACCACCTCAACTGCCATCACTATAGATTTACTTTGCCTATTTTTGAACTTTATATAAATGGAAAAGTAAAATATGTTATTCTTTTGGTGTCTGGTTTTACTTCACTCAATATTATTTTTGGGATTCATCCTTGCTGTTGTAGGACATAGTAGCTTATTCATTTTCATATTTCACTGCATGGATATCCCATCATTTTGTTATCCATTTGCATTGTTTCCAGTCTGGGGCTATTCTTGCATATGTCTTTTGGTGAACACATTGGGTAAATATTGAAGAATAGAATTATTGGGCCATAGGATTCACGTAGGTTCAGTTTTAATAGATACTTCCAACCAAGTTTCCAATACCAATTTATACTACTCCTAGAATAACTAAGAAAACAAAAAGGTAAGCCACAAAGTGGGAGAAGATACTTGCAATACATTTCCTAACAAAAGATTCATACCTAAAATATATAAAGAATTCCTACAAATGAATAAGGAAAAGGTAGACGACCCAAAGGAAACATTACAAAAGTCTTGAATAGGCAGGGGAAGCAGTTGCCATTGCCCACAGCCCACCGATTGTATTAGCCAGGGTTCTCCAGAGAAATTGAACAAATAGGCCATATATAGGAAGAGATGCATTATAAGGAATTGGCTTAACATAATTATAGAGGCTAAGAAATCCTGTGATCTGCAAGCAGGAGACCCAGGAAAACTGTTATGATTCCAGTGTGAGTCCAAGTCCAAAGGCCAGAGCCAGTGATGCGAATTCCAGTCCAAGGGCAGTGTTTATCAAGTCTGCAATAGCATACAGTCATGTCCTAGGCCTTCACATTCACTCGTCACTCACTCACTGAATCACCCAGAGAACTTGCAGGCCTGCAACCTCCACTCACGGTAAGTGCCCTGTACAGGTGGACCATTTTTTAAATCTTTTGTATTTATTTTTACTGTACCTTTCCTATGTTTAGGTATGTCTCGATATATGGAGGCTTGCCATTGTGTTCCAATTGCCTACAGTATTCAAGACAGTCACTGGCTGTACAGGTTTGCAGCCTAGAGGCAATAGTGGGTGTGTAGCAGGCTATATCAGCAAGGCTTGCATCAGTGCACTCCATTGATACGGCTCCGATGAGTGGAGGAATACCAGCTTCTTCCTCTCCAGTCGGATTGGATAAAACGACAGGGATACAAGTGTAATGGTTTTAAGGAGCGAAAAGTTTAATAGGCAAGAAAGGAGGAAGGAAGAAGAAAACAGCCCCCATTCAAAGACGGAGGGAGGGGGGATTCCAACAAAGAGAAAACCCGGAGTGTGATGGAAACCAGCCAGTTATAAGAGGAGGCTGGACAAGGCAGTGTCTGATTTGCACAGGGCTTAGGGAATTGGTTGGACCAGGCATGTCACTCACATGGCCCTAAAAAGAACTGGCCCTCCCACCCTAGTATTTTAATATGCAAATACAGGGTGCCATGATGTTCTACACCCGTGGGGATATGTGGGTGCAGCCATGTTGCCAGGCACATGTGAGGGCAAGGAAGAGGGAGAGAAGCCCTGTGTTTGGGTGGACCCAGTTTCTAATGGCCTGCATTTGCATATCAGAGGTTTCCTGCCTGGCTCTTAAAGCCGGAGCTTTCCTGCTAGACAAGAAACGTTTCTTGAGCTGCTTTAAAATAAACAAAACCGCCGGGCGCGGTGGCTCAAGCCTGTAATCCCAGCACTTTGGGAGGCCGAGGCGGGTGGATCACGAGGTCAAGAGATCGAGACCATCCTGGTCAACATGGTGAAACCCCGTCTCTACTAAATATACAAAAAATTAGCTGGGCATAGTGGTGCGTGCCTGTAATCCCAGCTACTCAGGAGGCTGAGGCAGGAGAAATGCTTGAACCCAGGAGGCGGAGGTTGCGGTGAGCCGAGATCGCGCCATTGCACTCCAGCCTGGGTAACAAGAGCGAAACTCCGTCTCAAAAAAAAAAAAATAAAAATAAAAATAAAATAAAATAAAATAAAATAAACAAAACCTTTTCAAGGACCCCTTTTCCTCTCTATCTGCCTAAAACAATTTCTTAATAACTCCTATAACACTA
Source organism: Aotus nancymaae (assembly GCF_030222135.1). Taxonomy (NCBI): domain Eukaryota; kingdom Metazoa; phylum Chordata; class Mammalia; order Primates; family Aotidae; genus Aotus; species Aotus nancymaae. The sequence goes on along the minus strand of NW_026988492.1, from coordinate 5,685,191 downwards.
CGATGTTCACACGTCAATGAAATCGCCTTCACATTTCTCCTAACGTATCCCCACCGGTAAGTGACGCACGACTGTACCACGTGTGTTCCTTATTTTGTCTATTTCCCCGACTAGAACGCAACCTCTCTCTGACAGCAGGGGTTTTTGTCTGCTTTGCTCTCTGCTGTCTCCTCAGTGTCTGTGAGGCTCATGATGTGAGTGTTCAGTGACATCATGTCTGTAAGGCAGCAGGAACAGTGCCCAAGGCCAGGAGAACCTCAGGACCTGGTGGTGTCTGCCGTCATTGTTCTGGACGGTGGGGCGGTGGCATGTGACTTGTCTGTGCCTCACAATCTGTCCAGGGTGGTGCCGGGGTCCGTCCGCCATCAAGGCCCTCTGCAAGAATAGAGAAGTGAGGTGCCTTATGTGAGCCCTTCAGGCACTGAAGCTTCCAGAGGGCCCCCTCCCTACCACGACACGGGCCTCCACCCCCTGCGCCCCCTAGACGGGGTGGAACGCTCCCACGGATCGCAGCGGGCCCCTCCTCTCCTGTCTGGCACCTCATTACCAGAAAGATGTAGATCCACTGGAGCGAGTTCAGAGAAGAGCAGCAGCCCGGGGAGGACAGCTCGAGGGCTGATTTATGAGGCAAGGGCTGGACGGGGATCACGAGAGCAGGAGACACCCTGGGAGAGCAACTGTGAGATGCGTGCCGCTGGCGTGGGGTGGGTGTTTCTTGAAACATTCCAGGATGAAACGAAGGAGAGAAGCTTTGAGATCGGCTGTGGCGGGAGGTGTCCCTGACAAGGCAAGCCTCACATCAGCAGAGCATTCTTTCCACAGGAGAGTGGGAGGCTACCTACGCTATTCAGAAAGCAACAAATTAGACAAGATCCAGCACGGTGACCTGTGATTGATGAAACTCCCTGACCAGCCTGGATAGGATATCTTCGGTCTCTAGGACGTAGGACCTTAAGACTTCGCCAAGGATCCGTGATCTTGTCATCTTCATCCTGTTGGGCGCCAAGAGCAGCCAGCGCGGCATGTTTAACTTGCTCAAATGAAAATAAACATGGACAAGTCAGGGAAGCGGCTGGGGAGAGTTCTGGAACATGTACACATGATGATCTGCCCGGCCATACATCTCAATAAACTATGCCTTAGAGAAGGTTTTTTCAGCCTCAGAACTCTTGACATTTTGGGCCAGATCATTCTCTGTGGCTGTCCTGTGCACTGGAGGATGTTTTGCGGCATCTCTGCCTCTACCCACCAGATGCCAGGAGGTTTCTACACCACTCATAATAAAAACGTCTCCAGACATGGCCACAGGTCCCCCTTGGGGGCAAGATCTCCTCTGGTTGAGAACCACTGCCCCAGGTGAGCTGAGCGTGAGAATCTTCTCTCTGTTCTGTCTGTCTTGAAACTCAAGGCTTTGACATGTTGTGAGCGTCTTGCCATACTGAGTGTGTTTCAGAGAGATTTCTTCTACTGCACAGCTTGTGGATACAATCCAGACACCCCGGGGTGAAGGAAAGCCAGCCCATGTTGGGCTTATTGAAAGATGATGTTACATGGAGACTTCCAGAGCACTTTTTTTTTTTTTTTCAGAAATGGGGTCTGGCTACATCGCCCAGACTGATCTTGAACTCCTGGCCTCAAGTGATCCTCCACCTAGACCTCCCAAAGTGCTGGGATTACAGGCATGAGCCACTGCACCCTCCCCTCCCTACCCAGAGCACTTTATATAGTAGAAAATAGCAACAGGGGCCAGGTGAGGTGGCTCACGCCTATAATCCCAGCACTTTGGGGGGCCAAAGCAGGTGGATCACTTGAGGCTAGGAGTTCAAGACCAGCCTGGCCGAATTGGTGAAACCCCAAGCCCCATCCCTACTAAAAATACAGAGTAGCTGGGTGTGGTAGTGTGCGCTTGTAATTCCAGCTACTCAGGAGGCTGAGGCAGGAGAATCACTTGAGCCTGGGAGGCGGAGGTTGCAGTGAGGCAAGATTGCATCACTACACTCCAGCCTGGGTGACAGAGTGAGACTGTCTAAAAAAAAGAAAGAAAGAAAGAAAAAGCTCACGTTGGGAGGCCAAGGCAGACAGATCATCTGAGATCAGGAGTTCGAGACCAGCCTGGTCAACATGGTGAAACCCCGTCTCTATGAAAAACATAAAAAATTAGCCAGGCATGGTGGTGGGAGCCTGTAGTCCCAAATACTAGGGAGGGTAAGGCAGGAGAATCACTTGAACCCAGGAGGTGGAGGCTGCAGTCAGCCGAGATCGCACCACTGCACTCCTGCCTGGGTGGCAGAGTGAAAGTCCATCTTAAAAAAAAAAAAAACTAGTGGAAAAGGAGCAAAAGAGCCTCCTCTTGCCTTGGTTTTTGGTGGATCTGAGCAAAGTCCTGGAACCCGTGCCTGGATAGGACTGGGAAGGGAACAGAAATGAGCCCCTTTCTTCCCCACCTCCGAGACAACCTCAGGAAGGGCTAACCAAAGGAAGGGGACTGGGAGGGGACACAGGACAGGTCAGAGATGAAGGGGAGGGAGGGGTAACCAAGGGCTACATGCCCCGCCCCTGATGCTTGTTTTCCCTGTGGGGAAAATTGATCCCAGTTCAACCCACGGCCAAGACTCCCTGAACCCAGGTCGAGTAAGATGCCAGGCAGCCTACATAACATACACACAAAGCCAGCCAGACTCCCCAGTCATCTGCTGTTGGAAGTACCCAAGGGGACAGTTGCATGGGAGCTCTGCTGGGCAAACCCAGACTGTGGGGAAAGGGTGGGTTAACCACAGGAAGCCTGGGCCAGCCAGAGCACCCCTGGATCCTCTATCTGGGGAGAGCGTGTGGTTACCATGCACAAATCATGCGCAAAATTTCTCATGCCTGTAGAGTTTGCTACGGTTCTCCGTTCTTAGAGGGGCATTTGTGGGTAGCAGATGTGGCTGCACAGTAGATTTATCAAATCACCGTTGCCTAATTCAAACACCAAGATATTCTGATTTCATTAGTCTGGAGGAACACAGACAGCAGTCTTTCTAAATGTGCCTCTAGGGCTGAGATCCACTGACATATGGGATCTCAAGTGATCTTTCTGGTCACCCCATTAGGAAAGGGGGGATGTTTAATGGATAAGGAGATGATTTGCTTAAGATTATCTGCAGATGAGTCATTAGATTCTCCTGTCCAGAAAGCACAGCGTAATTGTCCCTTGGAGAAAAAAATAATGTTTTTTAAAGTGGATTCATAGGTTGTGTGGTGTCTACAGATAATGTGATTTCATTTTACTCTTACAAAAGGGAAGGAAGGAAAGCTATCTGAGCACCGGGGCCCCACCTGCATTCTCCACGTGCCATACTCAGATGCCAGAGAGGAAGGATCATTCAGCCAGTAGTTGAAATGTGTTTCCAATGCATGAACATTTGTTCCACATTTTCTCCAGGAAGCTCAGCCATCAGATATTCATGTCTCGTTTTTCTTCTTGTCGGGCACAAGACAAGGGCTCCCTCCACCTTGGAGAATTCGACTCTCCCATGGCTACCTTCCATCACTCACTGCCCCTTCCTCAAGAAAATATCGCCCCAGGGCCTGAAAGCAAGCTGTTCAGTGCAAAGCCTGGAACATCTGAATCGCAAAGACAGACTTGAACTGGAATTTACTGCTTGAGAGGTCTTGAGACTTGCAGAGAACTATTATAAGAATAACTTTGTGTTGAAGAATAATTTTGTAATGCTGTACAAGACCCTCCTGAGGTTTGGGGATCCTGAATTGTAAAAAGGGGGCTCTTTTCACAGCTGCCTGAAGATTTTGGGCTGGGCATCCAGGACTCCCAGGATGGGAGAAAGTAAAGCACAGGGACACTGTTGCCTTTGATGTGGTGAAGGAAGTGCGAATGTTGTGCACATGCATCATCGCGTCCACGTACAGCACACATAGTACACACGCTCACACAACACATGCACATACAACACACACACAACACACGTGACACCAGAACATGTGCACTCCACACATGCTCACACAACACACGTGCACACAACACACACACACACAACGCACATGACACCAGAACATGTGCACTCCACACATGCTCACACAACACATGCATACACAACACATACACAACACACATGACACCAGAACATGTGCACACCACACACACTCACAACACATGCATACACAACACATGCAACACACAAAATTCACAGTGTATATGCACATAATTCAAGTTCACACGACACACACAACTCCTGTATACACAACACACACACGTAGCACACACAACACACAGAACATGTGCACTCAATGCAAGCTCACACAATACACATTACACATGCAAGCATATCACACACACGTGCAAGACACAAAATTTACAATACATGTTCACTCAACATATATATACACACCACACACATACAACACACAGTTCACACCATACATGTGCACGCAACCCAAGTTCACACAACACACATAGCCCATGCATATAGTTCACACACGCAACACACAGGACACACGGTTCATGTGCACTCAGTGCAAGCTCACACATCACACACAACACATGCATATACACCACACACACATGCAACACAAACACAGTATATGTGCACTCAGTGCACACCAAGCCTGCTTCAGAGGGACCTCATTGAGCACTTGCAATAATCAGCCAGCAGGGGACAGCATTGCAAAGGCTTTGCAGGAAAGGCGTGCTCCCTCCACAGGCAAAAATTTGAAGATTCATCGAATTCACAACCTACATCCAGTGCCTATGTGCCAAGCATTGTGCTAGGTGCTTCCAGCAATGATAAAAACAAAATGTCTCTTCCTTCAAGACTAAGCTTACTTCAGAAGCTCGAGAGCAGGGAGGTGGTGTGGGAGTGAGGGGTTGCAATTGAGAACCACCAATTGCCACCCCTCTGAGGCTGGGCTTGGTAGGAGCACTGCCTTGGATCTAGCGCTGCCACTTTGTCTCTGCCCCTTTTCTATAATATGAAGTGGCTGCTACAGCAGTACCGTCCCGCAGAAATACAGTGTGAGCTGCGCATGCGAGCCAAACTAAATCCTCTAGTCACGCCATTACAAACTAGAGAAAGAAGCAGGTGAAATTAATTTTAGTCATATGTTTTATTTAACCCAGTATATCAAAAACAGTAATATATAGGACCGGGCATAGTGTCTCATGCCTGCAATCCCAGCACTTCGGGAGGCTGAGGTGGACGAATCACCTGAGGTTGAGAGTTTGAGACCAGCCTGACCAACATGGTGAAACTCAGTCTCTACTTTAAAAAAAAAAAAAAAAAAATTAGCTGGGTGTGATGGCGGGCACCTGTAGTCCCAGCTACTCGGGAGGATGAGGCAGAAGAATCGCTTGAACCCAGGAGACGGAGGTTGCAGTGAACAGAGATCGTGCCACGGCACTCTAGCCTGGATGACAGAACAAAACTTCATCTCAAAAAACGAAACAAAACAAAACAAAATAGTACTATATTCAAATGACTCCCAGCACGTCTCAGCTCGGACCGCCTGCACTCCACGCGCTCACCTGCCACCTGAGGCTGGGGCTTGCCATATTCAGCAGCCATCCATCTAGAGTGTTGGTTCTCAGGCCTTGCAGGGTGTTAGAATCACCTGCAAGCTGGTGGGGGCAGGGTGGCTATTTAAAAATTACTTGTGCCCCAAACAACAAAACAACAAACACAGACAGTGCCCTGGCCCCACCATGTTAATTTTAGCCTGTCTGAAAGCCTGAGGCTGTCGCCCAAATACCAAATGCCAGCCTAGCCCATTTCTTTTCCCTTTTCCAGTGGGCACCTCCTACTTTCACACACACACACACAGACACACACACACACACGAGTTTGGAGTCTGAAGTTAGAATCACTTGAGCCTGGGAGGGAGAGGTTGCAGTGAGCCGATACCACACCACTGCTCTATAGCCTGGGCAATGGAGCCAAACTCTGTCTCAAAAAAATAAAAATCCAAAACACAACATAAAACAGAGATGTAAAGAGAAGAGACAGTTGCGCTGTTCTGATATCTCTTGGTTGCTAGACCTGTAGGTCCCACAACCTTTGCTGACGTCCCTCAGAGAAGCTCGGTCACTTTGTCCTCCTGCCCCCAGCAGGTACCAAGCCCCAGAAGGGCCCCTCCTCTTATCGCTGTCCCTCCAGGCCTAGAAGAGCCGGTTCCTTTGTCGGTGAGGAAGCTGTGATTCCAGGAGCAGCAGCCCTTTCCTCTCTGGGGGGATCACAGAGCTCAGCCTCTGCCCCCCTCTCTCTGCCCCTACTTGTCACCCTCCATTCACAGGCCTGGGACAGGGACCCTCAGAGTTCCTTGCCTGCAGTCCTTTTGGTTGGCAGGAGCTGCTGATTGGCATGGGCTGACAGTTTTCCCAAGGGGTACATCTGGAGGCCACCAGCTGCCTCCATACACAGGTGCCCAGGCATGTGGCTGCTTCAGCTCTGGCAGAAGTGTGAAAGAAAATCCATGCAGGATGAAGGGCTGAGGGAAAACCCGCATGTACTTTGGGACCTCAGGACAAGAGGATAATTGTGCAAAATCCCATTGACATCACTTTTTCTCTGTAGGGAGCTGCAGATTAATTGTGAAAAAACAAATGGGCAGGGTAACTCCTGGTTACCCCATCCAGGTTAGGGAAGAGAAGTTTGGAGACACTCGTGTCTCTAGTTAAGTAGCATTTATTTTCTAGACCTAAGCGTCTACTCTGCCAAGGTATTAGCTGGTCTTGGAAGCGTTCCTAAGCCTCTGTGGCCTCATCTGCAAAATAGGAATACCTGATGTGTCTGGCTCACAGGGGTTGTAAAAACAGAATAAGAAAACAGCAGCTGAAAACTGTCAAGGACTATCACAGGGCTGAAGATTTTACCTCATTTGTCAGTTTACAAATGGGCCCGCCAGTTTCATGAACGGGGGTAAAAGACACAAGACTCCTGGGTCAGAGCTAAGGGAATTTATTACACACTGCAACAGCAGTAGCCAGAGTCTCAGCATTTTCTTGCATGGGATCTGTAGACTCCAATACCCAGAGGGCAACGTGAAGAGGCCGGGTGAGACGGTCACACCAGGCAGGAATCCTGAGTTTAGGAAACTCACTTATTTTTAGAATGGGGGTAGGAAGCCTGCCTGACCTTTGTCCCAGAGAGAGACATTATTCTGCTGGACAGTAAACAAACCTGCCCTTTCCTCTGGAGACAGAGACACTGACTCTATCTTCCCAGGCTGCTCCCGGCACAAACACCTTGGAAAGCTGGTCTGGAACAAAAGCAGTCCGTGCCTCTCTTGGCAAAACAGGTTTCTGCCTTTCCAGGCCAGAGACCCATGGAGAATTTTCTCCCCAACAAAGCACTATTGAAAGTGTAAGTGCTATGCACGTGTAAAGTACTTTAACCTCATTTACCCTGACAATTGCCCTGTGAGGTGGGAGGGGTAAAAACGGCACTCTCATGATGCTTATGTGGAAAGTGGGCATGAGAGGTTCAGCACATGTCCGGAGTCACCCAGCTATTTGGTGAATCACCACGTCTAGCACCGAGAAATCTAGACTCCAGGCCCTGTGCTATTTCTGCACACCACTGGCAGGATCATCTTTTATGCCCCTCAAGCCTCATTCATTCCCACAGAATCTACAATTGTGACAGGGCACCAACAGTGAGCAGTCACCGCCATTGGAAACGTCTGCAGCTTCCCAGGCTGAGCTCATCTGAAAGCAGGCGATGCACGTGCTAAATAACCAGGCTTTGTTCTGGGTTATCAATCTTCTCCCATGGGCTGCTCCAACATGCCGTGGGTGTCGGGGGGGGGGGGTGGGTGTACAGGGAAGTTCGCAGGGACTCGGAAGCATTTGGGACCCCGTGAGTTGCAGAGCGGTGAGCGGGAATGAGGGGTACGGGAGTGGGAAGTCACTGATCCTCACGCCTGCACTGACGTTGCTGCTTTTCTGCTTTACATAAGAGGGTTCACACCCAAGGGGTTCTTTCTTGTGCTAGGAAGATGGACAGGCTCAAAGGTTCTGTGGCCTGCGGCCTGAGATCTCCCTATTGTTCAGCAAGTGTCATCCGCGGTCTCTGGCCCCGGAGGCGCTCTCACTGAGCTCCGTGGGCGTGGGACGTGTAGGAGCCCCAGTTCCTACACCATCTCCTAAGGGGCTTCAGCCTGGCTTGGACCTCTTTCCTGGTGCACAGTATGACTGCTGATGGACACGCACTGAACACTTTGCAAGGCAAGGGCCAGGTGCCATGCTATGCCAAGCCCTTCCCACACATCAATCATCTCATTTAATCCTCACAACAACCCTTTCTATGGGTGGCATGCTTGCATCGCGTGATAAGTGACAAAGCTCCAACCGTTGCAGACCCTAACTGGCTCTGAGGCCCAGATATGCTTCCAGCAAAGGACTTGTGAGTTATCTTCAAATTTTTAGAAATAAAGTTCGGGTCCAGGGAGCAGAGCCTCTGAAAGCCTCTGTTTTGTGCCAGCCTGTGGCAGCAGAGTACTTCCAACTAGATCCATAGGTAGCCAGGTCTGCAGGTTCTGCTTGTAGGAAAAACAGCACGAAATTAGCACAACCTGCCTGGAGGTGGGGCTCTGTGGACACGTCCTTCGTTGGCGTGAACGTACGCTGCCCTCTAGCGTTGAAACGCCAGCAGGCTGCTACCTCTGCTCAGCTTGCAAGAGAAGACAGCTCCTTACGTTCCCATGGGGAGCAGAACAGAGCCCAGCATGTCCCGCTCTGAAGAATGGGCCACTTCCCAGTGAGTGGCCTCTCCTACACCAAGGGCAAGGGACCCCGCGTGAAAATGTCCCGAGCATCCCTGTGCTGCTCGGGGCAGCCGGCCACCTTTAGCAGGCTTCACTCTACAAAAAGGAGCTTTCTCCTCTGAAGGTGACTTCTATACACCATTTATTATGATCTGTCATCTCTGAAGCCATTTATTTCAAATGCTAGTTGTAAGTATTGCTATTTGACCAGATTTTCAACTTGGACTCCACACACCGCAAATACATTTCCTGTTTGTGCCCATGACACTGTTCCTTTAGAAACCAAAAGTACATCAAAAGAGATTCACCTGATTGCAGAGCTCAGTCTGTGAAGGGTACCTCCCTGTCACCCCAAGATTCTGGATCTGCCATGAGCAAGCCATATCAAAGAAACATGTCCTTTGATAACCACATTTTATTTTCACGAGAAGCCGTCTTCTCTCCATTGTATATGTATATTGCATAGACCAGAGTCTATGCAATGGTTCTGTAACTTGAAACTTCTCTGGATTGAGAGAAAAATGAAACCCTTTATAGGCATCATTCATTGGACATACCCAAACTTAATAAAGTTGATCTATTGTAAATGTAATCAATTTTCTTCCAGGTTTAGCTTATTTTTCTTCATGGTACAGCCTTATATATGCAGGGTGGATTGGAACGAGATATAATATCGGTACAGTTATATTTCTGCAGGAAATCTCCTAAGAGTAACAGATCTTATAATAAAGATAAAATTTAAAAATTTTGATATAAATTGTGCAGCAAAAGATTGGCATAACTTAAGCATGGTGTGCCGTCTAAGTTCACACATGTGGCGTTTCCCACAGGCAGAAAACCTCTTCTGATGGCTTCTATTTGTCCTTCCATAGTTGAAGACAAAGAAGACAGGTCTATGGCAAAATTATAAGGCTGTGAAAGTCAATGCTCCAAGCCCCACTCTTCGCATTTCTTTTTTTCTCCATAGCAATTACAAGTTGTTGTTGTTGTTTGTTTGTTTTTTGAGATGGAGTCTCCCTCTGTTGCCAGGCTGGAGTGCAGTGGTGCAATCTTGGCTCATTGCAACCTATACCTCCTGGGTTCAATCTATTCTCCTGCCTCAGCTTCCCGAGTAGCTGGGACTACAGGCCTGTGCCACCATGCCCAGCTAATGTTTGTATTTTTAGTAGAGGTGAGGTTTCACCATGTTGGCCAGGATAATCTTGATCACTTGACCTCATGATCCGCCTGCCTCGGCCTCCCAAAGTGCTAGGATTACAGGCGTGAGCCACCACACCCAGCCTTTGTTTGTTTGTTTGTTTTTCTATTTCTGCAAAACAAATAGCTTCTACATTCAGCAGATTTTCTTTCTTTCTTTCTTCTTTCTTTCTTTCTTTTTTTTGAGACAAGGTCTGGCTCTGTCACCTAGGCTGGAGTGCAGTGGCGCCATCTCAGCTCACTGCAACCTCTGCCTCCTGGGCTCAAACCTTCCTCCTACCTCAGCCTCCCAAGTAGCTAGGATTACAGGCACATACCACCATATCTGGCTAATTTTTATGTTTTTAGTAGAGACAGGGTTTTGCCATGTTTCGCAGGCTGGTCTTGAATTCCTGAGCTCAAGTGATCACCCACCTCGGCCCCCCAAAATGCTAGTATTACAGGCGTGAGTCACAGCGCCCGGCCCACACTCAGCAGTTTAAAGGGATAATAAACAATTACTGTTTCACATTGTTTCCATGAGTCAGCACGGAGGAGTAGCTGAACTTGAGGGTTTGGAGGTCTCTCAGGAGGTTGCATTCACAATGTCAGTGGCAGACATTTAGAGGCTCCCCTTGAGCTTGAAGATCCATGTCCATGGGGGATCATTTACAGGGTTGGAAACTGGTGTTGGCTGTTGGCTGCAGGCCTCAATTCCTCACTAGGCGGGTCTCTCCACGGGAGTGCTGGAGTGCCCTTCCAATATGGCAGTCGGCTTCCCTAAGAGCGCAGGTTGGAAGCCATAGTGTATTTTATGATTGAGCTTCAGAATTGGCACACCATTATTTTTACAATATGCTAGGTGATTACAAACTTCAGTTTTATTTATTTATTTATTTTTACTGTGATTTTTTTAATGTTTTTTTGAGTACCTAGTAGCTATATATACTTATGGAGTATATGAGATATTTTGATACAGGCATACAATATGTAATAATCACATCAGGGTAAATGAAGTATCCATCATCTCAACATCTATCTTTTTTTTTTTTTTTTTTTTAACTGAGAGAGTCTTGCTCTGCTGTCCAGGCCGGAGTGCAGTGGTGTGATCTCACTGCAATCTCCACCTCCCGGGTTCAAGAGATTCTTGTGCCTCGGCCTCCCAAGTAGCTGGGACTGCAGGCATGAGCCACCATGCCTGGATTTTTTTGTTTGTTTGTTTTTGTATTTTTAGTGGAGACAGGGTTTCACTGTGTTGGCCAGGCTGGTCTCGAACTCCTGACCTCAAGTGAACCACCCACCTCGGCCTCCCAAAGTGCTGGGATTACAGTTGTGAGCCACCTCACCTGACCCGTATTTATCCTTTGTGTTACAAACAATTCAATTGTGCCCTTTGGTTATTTTAGAATACACAATTAAATTATTGTTGACTATAGTCATAGCTCTTATTCCTCCTTCCTGTTTTTTGTACCCATCAACCATCCTCACTCTCCTCTCCCCGCTGTCCTCCCCAGCACAGTCACCATCCTTCTACTCTCCATCTCCATGACTTCAATTGTTTTCATTTTAGCTCCCAGAAATACATGAGAACATGCCAAGTTTGTCTTTCTGTGCCTGGCTTATTTCACTTAACATATGACCTACAGTCCCATCCATGTTATTGCAAATGAAAAGATCTCATTCTTTTTTTATTGCTGCGTAGTATTCCATTGTGTTCATGTACCACATTTTCTTTATCCATTTGTCTGCTGATGAATACTTAGTTTCCAATCTTGGCTATTGTGAATAGTGCTGCAGTATACGTGGGAGTGCAGAAACCTCTTCAATGGACGGATTTCCTTTCTTTCGGGTATATACTCAGTAGTGGGATTGCTGGATCAAACGGTAGCTCTATTTTTAGTTTTTTGAGGAACCCCCAAACTGTTCTCCATAATGGTTGTACTAATTTAACTCCCAGCAACAGTGTATGAGGGCTGTCCTTCTCCACATCCTTGCCATCATTTGTTACTGCCTGTCTTTTGGATAAAAGCTATTTTAACCGAGATGAGATGAAATCTCATCGTAGTTTAGATTTGCGTTTCCCTAATGATCAGTGACGTTGAGCACCTTTTCATATACTTGTTTGCCGTTCGTATGCCTTCTTTTGAGAAACGTCTATTCAGATCTTTTGCCCATTTTAAAATCAGATCATTAGATTTTTTCCGATAGAGTTGTTTGAGCTCCTTATATATTCTGGTGATTAATCCCTTGTCAGATGGTTAGTTTGTAAATATTTTCTTCCATTCTGTGGGTTGCTTCCACTCTGTTGATTTTTTGCTTTGTTGTGCAGAAACTTTTTAACTTACTGTAATCGCACATTGTCTTTTATTCCATGTAATTTTTTTTATAATAAATACAGATAAGCAATCCATTCATACCTATATACCCATAATCCCAATTCCAGAAGTAATTATTATTAATATTTTGGTGAAAATATGTCCATGCTTGTTCTAAACTTTTGTTTTACTGTGGTGTTGACTCCCTGCCCTACCAAAATAAAATAGAGGACCTGGTGTACTCTGCCTCCCTGTTTTGTCTAATACCTAGAGACAAATTTGCTTCAAAACAAATATTTAATGATAACTCATGTTATTGATATGTGCCAGGAATTTTGTTAGCCCCTATGGATTTGCGAGACACACGCAATCCAAACCCTCATGACACCGTTGCCTAGGAGGGGGGGACAGTGACATTCGATTCTTTCAGCATACTCCATTACAGTCCTCACAGTGGTATGAAGGGAAGCCTAAACCGGAACCACCTAACCTCGCCTGGTCAGGTCAGGGCAGCTGCTGTGGAACGTGAGGCTCAAACAGACATGGCAGGTGAATGGAAATTGACAGGAGAAGAGAAGGCAAAGGCCAGCCAGCACCGATGACCGGCACACACAGGCTCCAAGAAAAAGGACCCAGAGAGGAGCTGGTGGATGGTCTATTGTACTGTGTCTGAAGACTCCTCAAGTGGCTATGGGACTGCTAGCTTCAAAGTCACATATGTACTAGTTAAAAATCAAGTTTTCTGGCCCCCATGACGGGTGCACTAAATCAGTGTCTTTTTCTCTTTTAACACATTCCAGGCAGTGGGATCCACATTGAAGTTTTGATAGCCAAAGCCCTAGAGTCCCCACTGCTTGTGTGTGATGGCCGTGTAAGTCTTACAGAGCTTTCCAGAACCAGCTCAGCAAGGGACTCCATGGGAGGCATGGGGGACAGGCATGTTTGCGGAACCGAAAAAAGCAAATGAATGAAGGTTAGTTACGGTATTTCATCAACTGTACGGGCACATTGTTTTTCACATTTTAACTTCTCCAAAATTGGGATGCACTTAAAATCAATGGCAAATAGTAATTTCATCAATAGCCTTGTCTTCCCTTTTTGGAATGAAGCAAATAAAATGGTGTGTCTTCTACAGGTGTTGAAACACAGCAGTGTTCTTCCCCCATAGTCCCCCAGCCTCTCCTCCCTCATCTAGAAGACCCACCGGAGGGCATAGACTGCACCCTTTGGAATATTTCCTTCCCTAATCATTTGTATTGCGTGAACTTTCTCCCTGGACACAATTTTGCACCTGACATCTTTCAACACTTTCTTGTGGCATCTGCTTCCTTTCTGCCTTAAGTCACAGAATCTGATTTTGAAAAATAAAAACTGTTCCTGGGTGCACTCTCTGGATTTATAGAGGTATCTTTATGAAAAGAAAGCCCAATAACCAGGAAAGTGGGTTCAGAATCCTTCCCCTGCAGCTGAGACCAGCCAAAAGAATGAAACAGGAAGGCAGAGCACTCAGCAGTAAAACTTGATATCTGAACAGAGAGGTCTGTTCTGGGATTGCCAAGACTGTGGGCTCCATCTCAGGCAGGAAGGCAGCGACAAAGGCCCTTCCTGGGCACTTTCTAGTAGGATGAAGGGGGCTGTGTGGTTCCATCCCTCTCTTTGTCCCCTAGTCCTAACCCTTCCCCTTCCCGGCCCCAGTCTCATCTGCCAGCTGCCCCTGCCCCAGACCTGATGGTTTTCTCCTGAAGACGTTAGAACCCTGATGTAGACAGCCTCTGCCTCTGCCTCTGCAGAAAGTGGTAAGAGTCTCCTCCTCAGAGCACACAAGGATGGATGAGGTCTGCTGTTCCCAGAACCCAGAAACTTGGCATCTAGACCTCTGTGTTTTCCACTCACCTCTTCTCATGTATCCCTGTTACAAACAGTAAGGGCCACTATCGGAGCAAAGTCATTTCCTCCATGGAAGGGGCATCTCCCAGGAATGTGAGTTTGCACTTGGCAGACCCTGGGACAAAATTACACAGGCGATTGCTTACAGATATCCCTCTTGGCCTTGTGGTTGCTCCCTTGTCAAACCGAAGGCACTACTAACCTTCCCCCAAACTTGTTATTTTTGAGGCGGAGTCTCCCTGTTGCCCAGGCTGGAGTGCAGTGGAACAATATTGACTCACTGCAGCCTCAAACGCTTGGCCTTAAGTGATCCTCCCTCCTGGGTGTCCGAAATCGGGGGATTAAAGGTATGAACCCCCCTTTTCTTCAGGGTAGCATGTTTTATTTTTTGGTGAGACAAAACCATCCGTGCCGCCTGTGAGGTGCTGGTCACACCAGCTGGTCACAGAGACACGGGACACACACAAGCTGCTTGGTATTGCTGTCTAGTGAGCTTCCATCTATCCTGGGGCTAAGACTCAGCTCATTGGTGGTTTAACTGTGTAAGGGGCCACCAGTTGCCAATCAATAACTATTGTAACTCTCTTTTTACCAACTGATCTTTGATTTTATTTAGGACCAAAATGGTGCCCAGTTAAGTGGACTACATTTCCAAGACTCCCTTGCAGTTGGTTTGACCATGTGACTAAATTCTTGCAAATGGAATACAGTCCTCCTGGGGTATGCAGGGGATTGGTTCCAGGTCCCTGAAGGATACCAAAATCCATGGATGCTTAAGTCCCTTATATAAAATGATGTAGTATTTGCATATAATCTTTATATGTCCTCCTGAAACTTTAAGCCTTCTCTAGATTACTTATGATAGTTAATACAATATAAATGCCATGTAGTTATTATACTGTAATATTTATATTCTTAAGTTGTTGTATCGTCATTTTCTTTTTCTTGATATTTTTGATCTGGAGTTGGTTGAATTTGTGGATGCAGAATCGTGAATATGGAGGGCTGACTGTATATGCAGAAAAGTGCAGGACTTCCTGGAAGTCTCTTTAAAGGAAGCTAACTCATCTGGGAGGAGAATTTTTCCTCTTGTCAGCTGCCTGGAAAGTGTCCAGGATAGCCAGCACTCCAGCAGCCATCTTGGACATGAGGTTACCTTGAGGATGGAAGTCATTGTGCAAGGATGCTGGAACAGAAAGATACAAGGGGCCAGATCCCTGATTGCCAAGGAGCTTCCGTGCTAGTCCTGGACAGCCTGCCTCTGGATTCCTTTGAAGTATGAGAGAAATGAGCTTCCACTTCACTTAAACCACTGCTAGTTTCAATTTTCCAGCATAGGCAGCTTAACACAATCCTAACGAATACATTTAGTATTGGAAGAATATTACCTTTGAATTTCATGACTAAATAGGGGATCATTCTGTCATCCTCCTGGGATGTAACAAGCTAAAAGGAACAGCATGGATTTTGGGGTTAACGTGAATAGGTCTGAATCCCTGCTTGGCTGCTAGCTGTGTGGTGCAAGCAATAATTCAGCCTCTCTGTTCCTGTTTTGTCTCCCATGAAATGGTGTGCATTAAATTAATTAATGCACATAATATGTGGTGCCCACAGTAAGAAACCAACAATGTTAGTTTCCTTGTCTTCCCCTCTTCCTCAGGTTGTGCATTTTATTTTAAATACTTACAAAAAATTCTAAGTATAGGTTGAGTATGCCTTATCCAAAATGTTTGGGACCAGAAGTGTTTCAGATTTGGGAGTTTTTTGGATTTTGGGATATCTACATTTACATAATGAGATATCTTGGGGATGGAACCCAAGTCTAAACACAGTGTTTTTTTTTGAGACAGAGTCTCATTCTGTCACCCAGGCTGGAGTGTGGTGGTGTAATCTTGGCTCCCTGCAATCTCCGCCTCCTGGGTTCAAGTGATTCTCCTGCCTCAGGCTCCTGAGTAGCTAGGATTACAGGCACCTGCCACCACACCCAGCTAACTTTTGTATATTTAGTAGAGATGGGGTTTCACCATGTTGGCCAGGCTGGTCTTGAACTCCTGATCTCAAGTGATCCGCCTGCCTTGGCCTCTTAAAGTGCTAGGATTACAGGCATGAGCCACTGCGCCTAGCAAAAACACAAAATTCATTTATGTTTCATACACACGTTAGGCACATAGCCTAAAGGGAATTTTATATAACATCTTAAATAATTTTGTGTACCCATCACACGTGGTCAGATGTGAAATTTTCCACTTGTGGCATGATGGCATTCAAAAAGTTTTGGATTCTGGAGTATATTGGATTAGGGGGACCCAACCTGTAAATGCAGATTTGGTTTATTTCTGCAACAGCTGACCCTGCTATCATAAGCTTAGAAATATACCAGTGGGGCCAGGCACAGTGGCTTATGCCTCTAATCCCTATTTTGGGAGGCTGAGGCTGGTGGATCACTTGAGGTCGGGAGTTGGAGACCAGCCTGACCAACATGGTGAGACCCCGTTTCTTCTAAAAATACAAAATTAGCAGGGTGTGGCAGTGCACGCCTATAATCCCAGCTACTTGGGAGGCTGAGGCAGGAGAATCACTTGAACCTGGGAGGTGGATGTTGCAGTGAGCTGAGGTTGTGCCATGGCACTCCAGCCTGGACGACAGAGCAAAACTTCATCTCAAAAAAAAAAAAGGAAACAAAGAAAAGGAAAAAGAAAAGAAATATACTAGCAAAGTTAGGTTAGGTAAAAATACATGGGGGCTAGCACTCAGTTTCCCATGGAGTTTTGGTCCCCAAAACCGTAAGCAATGCAGGACTTGCAGCTTTTCCAGCCAGTCAATTGCAAGCTGACCACTTGGGGAAACGCTGGTGTGTGGGGTCGAAGCAGAAAGCCAGTTTAGCTGGTGAGACACAAACATCTCCAAAACTAAGTGCGTTTAAAAGGACCCCAGCAGCCAAACTGTGAGAAAAGCAGTCTATGCGGGTGACTGCAGATTAATGCCTTGGGCTGACTGCCCAGTTTATAAACACCCCAGTGCCCTGCCCTAACGTAAGAAAAATATGTTGGGAGAATTCAATATTGTCAGTCCCTTGGCTGGGCCATAGCGACGGCGATGGGAGACACATGATAAGTTACTGGAATGGGGGAAGTGGACCACCCTGGTGGGAGAAATAATGGCAGGACTCCCACCCTGGCCATGACCCAGTCTGCAGCCACGTACAGACATCGTTTTCCAGTTGTTTTACTCTTGAGCCCTCCTGGCAGGACAAAAGAACCTATGGACTTTCAAGTTTGCCAGAAAAGAGTTATAAAAGCTTAGAGTTGGGAGGAACCAGCCAACTTAGCTCAATTCCCTTCTCCACTTACAGGGTGAAGTGTTTCAGGGAAAGGGGGTCCACGTCAAAGCTAGTTAATGGCAGAGCCAGGCCCAGGATGAGTCCCCCAACTCCTGGGTTGTGTGTTTCATCTTCTAGCATTAATGTGGTCAAGGGATTTTTTAGTCATATTTTAATATGTGGATTCAATTATCAACCAACTAGGGGATAATCCTTACTTTAAAACCCACATCTTAATGTGATCTGAAATTTCAGACTAGCTAGAGGGCCCTGGGATACTCAAGCTTTGGGGCTCTGCACACATGGAGCCAAGGAAGAAATGAGGGAAACAGCTTACAAAAGCTTATGGGAGATAGAGGAAGCCTGCATTGGCAAGAAGGATCATGTTTTTAAAAACACAGAAACAACAGCTTAGAGGTTTATTGGTCTGATGACAGACACAATTGGAGAGTATGTTGCACTGAATCTCTGTCTGCTTCCAGAACCGCCCTACAAGAAGACCGAGGCCTGGAAGGTGAAACCTACACACGGCCAGGCAAGTACTTTCCCCAGAAGGTCCTGCTCTAGCTTCCTTCTCCGTGCACTCAACACCCATAATGTGCTGGAGGTTCTCTATATGTTGGATTATTATTTTTTTTGAGACAGAGTCTCTCTCTGTCACCTGGGCTGGAGTGCAGTGGTGTGATCTTGGCTCACTGCAACCTCCGCCTCCCAGGTTCAAGCGATTCTCCTGCCTCAGCCTCCCGAACAGCTGGGACTACAGCCTGCCACTATGCCCAGCTAATTTTTTACATTTTTAGTAGAGACGGGGTTTCACCAGGTTGGCCAGGCTGGTCTTGATCTCCTGACCTCGTGATTTACCTGCCTTGGCCTCCCAAAGTGCTGGGATTATAGGCAGGAACCACCATGCCTGGCTTTTTTTTTTTTTTTTTTGAGACAGAGTCTTGCTCTGTTGCCCAGGCTTGAGTGCACTGGCATGATCTCGTTTCACTGCAACTTCCGCCTCTTGGGTTCAGATTCTTCTGCCTCAGCCTCCCGAGTAGCTGGAACTACAGATGCGCTCCACCACGCATGGCTAATTTTTGCATTTTAGTTGAGACAGGGTTTCACCATGTTGGCCAGAATGGTCTCAATCTCCTGACCTCATGATCCACCTGCCTCGGCCTCCCAAAGTGCTGGGATTGCAGGCGTGAGCCACTGCACCCAGCCTATATATTGGATTTTTAGGTTCTTTTGGTAGGAGAGGCCAGGGGAAGACACAGAAGCCAGGGATGTGATGTGTGCACGGCCACGTGGTTACTGATAGAGTCAATATTTGCACCTAGCCCCTGAATTAACTCTAGGCCTCTTTCCACAATGTGAGTAAGCCTTGGGGGAGACGTAAACAGGAGCTTTAACTCCCGAGAAATCCCGGTGGAGACCAATGGTGCTGGAACCTGTGGACTACCTGTCCCTGCGTTACCCACACCATCTGAGCTGCTTCCCTGCAGCCCACTGCCCTTCAGGAACCAGCCTCCAGGGCAGCTCTTGCACCCACAGTCAATGACAACGGACACAGGTACTTTCATGCAAAATCTTTATTTGGAACATGTGTGTTACCGAGCAGGCCAGCCGCCATCCTGAAATAGCAAGGGTATTTACATTGTGCAGAGAAACACAAGAGCTCCTTGAAGACATTCATCGGTGCTTTGCCGGTATTTATCTGCTACTTTGTCCTGCTTCTCTCTTCCCTGTGCTCATTATTCTTCATGCATCCTCACCTCATCACCTTAAGGCACCCTGTACCAGCCTGATCTGGGGGCAATGACCAATTGTCTTTCTAGGACTCTTTCTACCTGCCTTAGGTATTAATGGTGCCCAAAGAAAGAACAAACAAATGAAAGTTTCTGTAGTTAGCTGGGCATGGTGGCACGCACCTGTGGTCCCAGCTACTAGGGAGGTTGAGGTGGGGAGAGCGCTTGGGCCCAGGAGCTTGAGGCTGCAGTGAGCCATGATCACGCCACTGCAATCCAGCTTGGGCAACAGAGCAAGACCCTGTTTTAAAGGAAAAAAGTTTCTTTAGGGTTGCAAGGCCTTGTCTTCACCAAATTTTAGAAGTTCCCCCGACCCCCTGAGATGTTTCTGCTTAGCTTCTCTGACAGGCCTGACTGTGAGGGCTCGAATTTCAGCTGACCCAGGTGGAGAGTACTTCACTGATTTTTATAATCTGGAAGGGACTGCTTTTCCCCCTGGCTGGGACATATGGTTTTCATTTGTTTGCTGCCATATGCTTTTCAACTTGAACTTGCCTTTGTCTTCTTGCTCCCTGACCATGAATGTCTCACATCTCGGCTCTGCTGCGGGGCAGGGGTGGAGGAGGGTGGGAGAAAGAAGAGATGGTCCTTTGGCTTGGTTGTAAGCCCCAGCAGGGCCTGCCTTTCATACGGAAAACGTTCCTCCTCACCCGCATCAAGGCATGGGGATGAATGGCCAGACACTCTGGGCTTGCCTTTGGGTTTAAGTTTCAGTCACTAAGCAGAGACCACAGAACAAGGACCTCCCTGTCCTCTGCTGTTTTTGTACACACAAGTATCACAGAGGCTTTCCGAGGTCAAAGCCAGGAATCTGCAGGAGCCTGGACCACCTCCCCACACTGCTGATAAAGCAAGGACTGTTTCGACAGGCAGGTTGCTAGCCCACGTCAACCTTTTCAGGAGGACTCAATCTGAATTTATGGTCTTAATCACTCCCTTTTTATTTCTTTCCAACGAAACCTGCAGGCTGGAGGCCATTCTTCCTTTAACGTTATTTTATCATCTCCCCCTTAGCGTGGTGGGTCCCAGAGTGGACGAACCCACACTTCTGGAGAAGGACCTCCCGCCATGCACCTCTTAAAGGTCACTGGAATGTCTCTTAAATCCTGGCCTGAGTAGCAACCCTCCTCCCACAGACAGATGTACAGAATCTGCAATCGAAAACAAAACAAAAGGAAAATACAAAAATCCCCCAGGCCTGCAACAGCTTTGGCTTAAGAAACACACTCCCACCCCACATCCCATCTCTTCAGCTTCATCTCCCCTGCACAAATGGGTCTGGTAGAACAATGCTCCCAAACACTAAAGTAACTGCTTCTACCAACTTAGGACGTGGGATATGTGTCCCTAAGCTCAAATATGGATAGAGAGATAGACCATTCTGCTGCACTGGTCACTTCACAAGAGATGCTATCCTGACACTTAATCGTGTATTATTTAATCATTTAAAACAAATAAACAATAACAAAAAACCGAGCCAGAACACTGAAACATGGTCTTTACGGGGGTCACAAGATGAAATGGTAGGTGAATGCTATCTTCCATCAGCCCCTTCTGCCTGAGTTGGAAAAGTAGTTGTTTCAACAGATCAGCTTCATCCTTTCTCTTCAGAAGCCCTAAACCGAGAGGCTGTCAGAGTAAGTCATTTTGCTGCTGCAAAAAATGATCAGGGTCTGGTTTTAGAGTCATTTGAGTTTAAAAACCTAAACTTCCATTAACAATGGCCCTTCACCAACAATAAAATGGAGCAGCCTAAGTTCTACTTGGAATTTTCACATGAATGAAAACCGTAACCTACAACTCTAAGGAAACCAGGATCTCAAACAACAGTCATGTTTTAGGGACTTTAAAGAAGAAATCCAAGCAGTTATGCACATGGACATGAACCTGAAGACCCAATCAGGGGCTGGACGCATGGTCAGTGAGGAGTTTTTCTGTAGTCTGCAGAAACATGAGGTTGAAAGTGATAATACAGATATTTGGTTTTCAGTCATTCAGAAATTTTCTTCAAAGAAAGGCAATTTGAGCCAAATCACCATCATTTCCCCCTTCTTTTGCAAACTCAAGAAATACTAATACATTGCATATGTAATTCCTCATACAATTTTCAGTCCAAATGGTCAAAATTACAACTTTTAATTTAATTTTATGAGCTTCAAATTATTCAACATCAACAATAAATTGTGTGCATGAGATAAAGACAAAAACAAAATACAAAAACTTTTTCTTCCAGCCACAAACAATAACGGAGTTATGTATGTTTGAGAAAGAGAAACAATAACTGAATAATCAGTGTTAAACTCAAGACCCCTCTGGGAAAGCTGTTGTTGATTATAGGCTATTATTTACCTTAGAATATGAAAGCTTAAAAGTCAAATTTTCAAGTTAAGCTTATAAAGTTGCCTTCCCCCAAAAGAAGATTTACATGTAGGCTTAAATTTAGAACAATTAAAGTATAAATACTGATAATTTCAACTTAATTCAGAATGGTTTCAGAAAGATACGCTATAACAATTTAAGATAACAAAACAGAAGGGCATCATATTTTGGTTTGAGAATCACAGAAGGTACAATAGTATTTTTTTCCTTGGGGATCCTTCTCTTTCTCTTGAGAAATGAGCTAAAATTATTTTGATTCAAAGAAGTATTTAGATGGTATCAGCAAAGTACGTGTATATATATATGTGCATGTATATAAATGTATAGATACATATACCTTCTTACATTTGCATTTAAAGAGGGAAGTAAAGGTCGGGCGCAGTGGCTCACGCCTGTAATCCCAGCACTTTAGGAGGCCGAGGCAGGAGGATCACGAGGTCAGGAGATCAAGATCATCCTGGTGAACACAATGAAACCCCGTCTCTGCTAAAAATAGGAAAAATTAGCCGGGCGTGGTGGCACACGCCTGTAGTGCCAGCTACTCGGGAGGCTGAGGCAGGAGACTCGCCTGAACCCAGGAGGTAGAAGTTGCAATGAGCCGAGATTGCACCACTGCAACTCCAGCGTGGGCGATAGAGCGAGACTCCTCAAAAAAAAAAGAGGGAAGACAGACCCTACAAAGACCTGCAGGTGCCTCAGCCCTTACTTGGTACTACCAGGTTACTTGAATGATTCACCAACCAAAACAGTGTCCGAACTCTTACCTACTGGATTTTTCTAGGAAGAGGAACTTTTTGTCCATCCCACAAATTGCTGCTGTAAAAACTGGAGTGCAGTATAACTTTTCGTAAGAGTTGAATTCTGGACTGCAGATGAGTGTTTTGAAAAGATTTGGAAAGATTTTTCGGGGCGACTTAGATTCTGTTTTATTTGTTACAGTCCAAATACATGAAGTTCTTATGAAATAAAATGGTACGGTGCAGATGAGAACAGGCCAGGAGAGTCCAGCCAGCCGTTTTAGGGCCAAAGGACAGATCACCCAATGGTTCACATTTTAGGAATTTGAAATGTCTAAAAATAGATAAGGTGGTTTCTCTAAAAGAAAATAATATGAAAGAGAAGGGGAAAAAAATAAAAGGGAAAAGGAGGACAGGGTGAAGGAAGGAGGGAGGGAGGGAGGGAAGGCAGGAGGGAGCGAGAGAGACACAAGAAATGATTTAGGGAATGTTAGTTATCAAGAATATCTTACTTAGAAAGAAAGAAAAAATGCATAAAAAAATGCATGAACTTTGTGCAGGTTAATGCAATATTAAACACAGTAGGATACATAGGCCTCATAATACTTTTGCAATGGCATATATATAATGTCCCCAAGCACGTTTTAAAAATAT
This sequence comes from Aotus nancymaae, assembly GCF_030222135.1. Classification (NCBI taxonomy): domain Eukaryota; kingdom Metazoa; phylum Chordata; class Mammalia; order Primates; family Aotidae; genus Aotus; species Aotus nancymaae. The sequence continues at coordinate 5,662,174 of NW_026988492.1, read as the reverse complement.
GCAGAGACTAATTCAGGATCATTCTAGACAAAAATACATATTTCTTTAAAGGGGTGGGGTGGCGGGGTGGTGAGGCGGGGTGGGGAGAAATGTATGGTTTCGGGGATCCCCACACACATACAAAGATAAAACTATGTTTTTTTGGTAATTCTAGTTGATATGGCAGCAAAAATTGTCATAACAATGTTGGCTGGTTTTGAGAGGGTTATTTTCAAATATAACCTGATAGCTACATTTGTAAAAAAATCTTTGTGAAAAGTTTATTTTATTAACCCTGTAATATGTCTATATCGACATTTTCTAAGATAAAATAAAAGTAGCAGAGTTGCGAATGGGTAAGGGACAGAGCTTTAAAGCAAAAGTGAACCCTCTTTGGGTTCCTCTCACACGAAGGGATACAGACTCTTAAATAAAATAATACTTCCTTAAAAATCTGCTGCCTAACAATTGTTTACATCATAGAAAAATAGCATTTTTGTAAAAAGAAATATAGTCACTTTGTTAAAATGGTCTATTTTAAACCAGCAATTGTTTTTCATATAAAGAATTTCTAAATACCCATACAGAAAATAAAAATAGATAATACTGAGTGCAAAGCAGACAATGGCATGTTTGCAAATGATCAAAATATTTCACTGCCAGATAAATAATACTCTTAGTATATTACAGTACAAGTTTTAACTTTTTAGGAACTTAAGAGATATTGCTTTTATTCTCTGATGGCAAGTTACTTATAAGTAAAGTTACTTCCAGCAGCAGAAGGCCAAATTGATTAGAAATGGATCATACCTATTGATTCACATTTCCCCTGAACTGAAAGTGCTGAAACGCCAGGCAATGGCCTGTGTCCCAAACTCCTTCACAAGAGCACGGACCGCAGGCCATGGAGACACAGAGGGGGCATACACCATTCACGGGCCTTTCCAAAGCATTTGCTAGACCTTCCACATTCAAATCTTCACCCAGAACAAGAGCAACACCAAACTATTTACCAGCTTGGTCAAATCTCCCATGAGGGAGAGTTTCTGTGAAAACTCCTTCCTAATTACAGGCATTAAATCTTCATGCTATAAAAACAGATGGTTTCAACGGACGATTGCTCTATCGCCACAAAGCAATTCTGAGAGGATGGCAAGTTTCCTAGTGGCAGTAGTAAAGAATGTTACCAGGATGCTAAAACCCGGCAGCTTCCAGCTTCTACATGGGGAAGTGGGGCTGATAGACGAACTCTACCAGCTACTTGAGAAAACTCAATTAGCAATGGAAGGCAAGCTCCAGCAGCATTTCCTCACACCCTCTCCACTCTGCTAGGGTCATAGGAATCTGTAAAAAAGGGAAAGAAAATGAAAGAAAATTAGTGGTATATTCAACTCTTCTATTTTCTGTTTAATCCTTAGACCATTTGTCTAGGGAACAAAATCTACAAGTGTATAAAGGTTAATTTTTAGATATTTTAACAATCCTGTTTTAACTAAGGAGTAAAAAAACTATTTGTTAAAAAGGCTGTTTTCAAGGAATGTGCACAGTCATTCCCCAGACACAGATGGGAAAATACGAACTGCTGACAACTTTGGCGGCTCCTTCCTGTTCACCGTGGAATATACTTCACTTTAAACGCAGTGTTTCCAAACTGGCAGTGATGTGTTTGGCTGATATTAAGGGGGATGTCTTATCTTTCTTTCTTTCTTCTTCTTCTTTTTTTATTTTTTTGGTAAATTACAGCTCAAAAGAAAGCTTGCCTTAGAATATGCATCTTTGTGATCAAACGCTGTCCCTTGAAGGCTTAAGGATCCTGAAATCCTGACGCTGGGCTGGCAGTGAGAGGCTTTCTGTCTCTCATCACCACCGACCGGCAGGCAGGCCCAGGGCTGGATGCTCGCTCACCTGTCAGCGCAAGGCTTCCAGAGCCTTCCAACACAGGTGTGTACGAGTCTGGGCCATCACGCTGATCCATTCTACTGCTGGTAATGGAAAAATCCCAATCTGTGCCCAGATGACCTGGATTTCTAAAACGGGACACGATACAAAAGAGCAATCATCCTAAACTGTCACTACTGCTGCTGCTGGGCGCTGCCAAGTCCCACAACCTCCAGTTCACAGATGTCTGTCTGGAATCCGGACAGACCTGAGGCTGACACGTGCGCCTCCTGTGGTGAGATCTTCCTGCCATAGTAGCTCAAAGGCTTCTTAATTTTTAAAGAGAAAATGTTTAAGCAATCTGGAAGGACTACAGCCATTATGGAAACATTATGGAGGTTTCTCAAAAAAATTAAAAATAGAACTACCATATGATCCAGCAATCCCATGACTGGGTATGTATTCAAAGGAAAGGATATCAGTATGGAAGAGGTATCTGCATTGCAGTGTTACTTACAATAGCCAAGGAAATCAGTATGGAAGAGATATCTGCAGAAGAGATATTTACAACAGCCAAGGTCACTGCAGCATTATTTACAATAGTCAAGATAGGAAGCTACCTCATCATCGAGGTGTTCGTCACTGGATGTGCGGATAAAGAAACTGTACATACACAAACAATGGAATATGATTCAGCGCTAAAAGATAAGCAAATCCTGCCATTTACAACAACACAAGCATGAAACTTGAGGACATTATGGTAAGTGAAAAAAGCCAGACACAGAAAGACAAATACTGCATGATCTCGCCTATATGTGGAATCTTTTTTTTAAAAAAAAAAGTTGAAATCACAGTAACAGAGAGTAGAAGGGTGGCTGCCAGGGGCTGGGGTGAAAGAAAAGGAGAAATAGCAGCCAAAGGGTACAAACCCTCAGATGCACAGAAATGAAGCACCCAGCTTTGATGCGTGAATAAGTACTAGAGACCGGGTGCACAGCATGGTGACTTCAGTTACTAACGCCATCGTGCACACTTGGAATCTGAGAAGAGAGTACATCTCGAATGTTTTCAGCACACACTCGAAAAACTGGTAACTATGTGAGGAGATGACTATGTTAACTGCCTTGACTGGGATAATCACTTCACAACCTATACATGAATCAAAGCACCATGTTCTGCACCTTAAATATATGCAATGTTTGTCAATCATGACTCAATAAAGCTGGGAAAAAAAGAAAAAGGAAAAAAAAATAGCATGGCTCAGCATTGTCAAAAAAGGTGATTCATGTGAAAGAAAGAAAGGAAAGAAAGAAAGAGAAGAGAAGAGAAAAGAAAAGGAAAGAAGGAAGGAAGGAAGGAAATCTGGCAGGATTTGACAGTTAGAAAAACAATCTTTTGGCTGGGCTAGGTGGCTTGCACTGATAATCCCAGCACTTTGGGAGGCTGAGGCAGGTGCATCACCTGAGGTCAAGAGTTCGAGACCAGCCTGGTCAACATGGTGAAACCTTGTCCCTACTAAAAATACAAAAATTAGCCAGGTGTGGTGGTGCGTGCCTGTAGTTCTAGCTACTTGGGAGGTTGAGGCAAGAGAATCACTTGAACCTGGGAGGCAGAGGTTGCAGTGAGCTGAGATCTGAGATCACACCACTTGCACTCCAGCCTGGGCAACAGAGTGAGACTCCATCTCAAAAAAAAAAAAAAAAAAGAAAAAGAGAAAAAAAGACAAATCTTTTCTGAAATCCATCTGGACAACTGCATTGCAAAGGCCATAGACATTCCAGTTTCTCCAGCAGCAAAATGTCTTACATATACTCCTCACTGCTTTTCAACCTGGCTGAGACAGGTTTATGATACAACAGGTACCACGACTGTGGTGACTGAGACAGCGTTGAGAGCACTTTGAGTCCTACATTAGTAACCAGATGGGACAGTCTCTGCATTTAGGAAAAGGAGTCTGCGCCTGCTCAAACGTCATCATCTGCATGCAGGGGCAAGCTGGCTAGAAGGAAGGGGAGTTCACATACGTTCCTTCTGACCGCTGCAGTTTAACATCATCCACGAAACAATGTAAGACATTAATAGTGGGTGCTTCACTTCTGTGCTCAATCAGCCTCACAGTGTTCATCTGAGAGGGTCCTCCTGTGAGCCGAGGTGTCTTTTTCTCCATTGAGAAGAAGGTGGGCGGTCACTAAATGATGAGAACATGTGGAGGTCACACTTCCGGCTACTGGAAGCATCTGTTATTAAGATGCTCAGTCTCTTCCAGGCTAAGCCTCACGTTACATAACACTGGGCACTGAACAGGCCATGCCATTTCTGTCTGTACCACACCACCCAATGCACACACCCTTTGGGGCCCTTATTATCTGTGCTGTGTTGTACCTATCATATCAAGTGTCTTTAGATTACAAATGGTCATTTCAGCTCACATCTTTTTAGTGGTCTTTTGTGCCAGGCACACCACAGACACCTCCACAGGACAAACCTGCCGCCCGCAGTCCCATGGGTTCTTTCTTCAGCTCACGGACTGTCCAGGTCCCATAAAAGTATAATGTGGGCCACGAAACATTATATTATTTTATTTCTTAAAGACAGGGTCTCACTCTGTCACCCAGGCTAGAGTGCAGTGTCACGATCACAGCTCACTGCAGCCTTGAACTCCTAGACTGAAGCGATCCACCTGCCTCAGCCTCCCAAGTAGTTGGGACTACAGACATCCACTACCATGCTTAACTTTGTTTTTTACTTTTTGTAGAGATGGGGGTCTCACTATGTTGCCCAGGCTGGTTTGGGGGCTCAAATAATCCTCCCACCTCTGCCTCCCAAAGTACTGGGATTATAATCATGAGTTACCATGCCATCATCAGTATTTCGAATTTTCTAGTAGCTAGGTTAAAACAAATAAAAGCTGGTGAAACTAATTTTAATAGTATATTTTATTTCACCAAATATATTCAAAATATTATCATTTTAATACATAACCAATATAAAAATTAGAGATATTTTGGATTTTTTTTTTGTACTGTCTTTGGAATCTGGTGTGTCTCCTACACTTACAGTACTTCTCAATTTGTATGAGCCATATTTCAAGTGCCCAGTAGCTGTATATGACGAGGAGCTATGATATTGGACAGCACAGGTCTAGGGGACAGGGTGGTTACCTGGAGAATTAAGAATCCTGTTTCCTGTGGGATCCATTTCAGCTGAGGACAACACACTGAGGCCTACCTTAAAAGGTATTTCACCCATTAATGTCCCCGAAGATGTACTAACATCCAGCCTTCTAATGGAGTGATCTGGCATCCTGAAGCCTTCCCCCTTTCCTTCATTTCGGGCCTCACACAGATACCTCTTCTTTTTTCCCTTGACTCATATTAACAGGGTTTGCAACGAGGATGATGGAACCAGGAGGTTCTGTGCACGATGAGAGCCTGGGATGACACTTCTGAATTAGAGCCTAAGTCATCCAGCAAAGATGGGAGTCTGTGACCTGAACTGGCTTTGGGCTGTTAATTTCTTAACCAGAGGCACGAAAGACCACTAAAGACATGTGAGCTGAAATGACTTCATTTTAATCTAAAATAAAGACATTTGATGATGCAACATAGCTAATGAAGTTCTAGAAGGGGGTGTGCGTAGGGTGAGGTGGTACAGGTAGACACGGCATGGCCTTGTTCACAGTTCCAGCACACAGGCTGAATTTAAGTGGGCCACGGATTTGGAGCAATGAAGCAGTTCCAGCATGCTGGAGTCATGGGGGCAGCAGTGGGGTGTGGAGAGCGATGAGCAGTCTCATGTTTAAAATCATTAAATGCTTCAAAAGGAAAGCCAAGTCCAAGAGCTTATCGGTGACATGCCAGCAAGGCTATGGGGTCCCCTTCAGCTGAGGACAACACACTGAGGCCTACCCTAGAGGAACAGTGAAGGGACTGTTCTAACTTGTGAAGGAACAGTGAGTGGAGAGTGGACATCTGTCAACAGTTTTACTACCTCTATCATGTGACCTGCTCTCAAAACCAGTGGTTTTGAATATTGAGGCCTGGTGACCATCACATGAAAGGCCTATAAAGGGCCACCTGAGCCAAACAAATGTGAGAAATCGTCCCTAATGGTGCTCTCCCCTCCAATCACGGTCATGCACCACAGAACAACGTTTTGGTCAATGATGGGCCACATTTGACAGTGGTCCCGTAAGATGATAATGAAGCTGAAAAACTCCTATCATCTAGTGACGTCATAATGTCATAGTGCAATGAATATTAAACAAATGTGGTGTAGCCTAAGTGTACAGGGTTTATGAAGTCTACCGTAGTGTAGAGGAATTTTCTAGGCCTTCACATTCGGTCACCACTCACTGACTTGCCCAGAGCAACTTCCAGTCCTGCAAGCTCCATTCACGGTAAGTGCCCTATAAAAGTGGTCCTTTTTTTTGTTTTGTTTTGTTTTTGACAGAGTCTCGCTTTGTCACCAGGCTGCAGTGCAGTGGCTTGATCTCGGCTCACTGCAACTCTGCCTCCTGGGTTCAAGCAATTCTCCTGCCCCAGCCTCCCAAGTAGCTGGGACTGTAGGCACGCACCACCATGCCCAGCTAATTTTTGTATTTTTAGTAGAAACGGGGTTTCACCATGTTGGCCAGGATGGTCCCGATCTCTTGACTTTGTGATCTGCCCGACTCAGCCTCCCAAAGTGCTGGGATAACACTTATGAGCCACCACGCCCCACAGTCTTTCTTTTTTTATATTTTATACCATATTTTTACTGTGACTTTTCTTTCTTTTTTATTTTTAGATGGACTTTCATTCCTGTTGCTGAGGCTGGGGTGCAATGGCATGATCTCAGCTCTCTGCAACCTCTGCCTCGCAGGTTCAAGAGATTCTACTGCCTCAACCTCCCAAGTAGCTGGGATTATAGGTGCCCACCATTATACCCGACTAATTCTTGTATTTTTAGTAGAGACGGGGTTTCACCATGTTGGTCAGGCTGGTCTTGAACTCCTGACCTCAAGTGATCCGCCCGCCTTGGCCTCCCAAAGTGCTGGGATCACAGGCATGAGCCACCATGCCCGGCCTGTACCTTTTCTTTAGATGTGTTTAGATACACGAATGCTTACCATTGTGTTACAATTGCCTGCAGAATTCCATACAGTAACAGGCTGTACACGTTTACAGCCTGGGAGCAATATAGGCTCTATCATGGAGCCTGGGCGTGTGGTAGATTCTACCATCTCGGTTTGTGGACGTGCACTCTCTAAGGTGTTCACACAACGATGAAACTACTAACGATGCATTTCTCAGAGTGAGCCCCATCATTAAGCGACGCATGACTGTACTTGAAAGTGCCCCAGGAAGCTGTCACCGTGAGTAGCTCTCTGCCTGTAGATTTTTGGCCATTTTATTGTGTATTAGCAACTGTATCAGATGGAGAAGAGAAAAAAATAATTAAAATTTCTGCTTGTTAGTAGCAATGGTTAAAAAAAAAAAAGAGGTCACAAGGAAGGTGTTTTTAATAACTGGCTAAAATTAAAATGTGCACTACCTGGGTGTTTTCAGATACCTACCGGACCTTCTCATTCTAAATGGTCAAGCTAAAAATCAAGGAAGTGCTTTTCTGAACTGGAAATTTTGTCTTATCAAATACTCCCTGGACAGGGCACCATGGCTGAGGCAGGAGGATTGTATGAGGCCAAGAATTTAAGACCAGTCTGGGCAATGTGGCAAGACCTCATCTCTACAAATAACTAAAAAAAAAAAAAAAATAGCTGAGTATGGTGGTGCATGCCCGTAGTCCCAGTTACTGGGGAGGCTGAGGCAGGAGAATCACTTGAGCCTAGGAGTTTAAGGCTACAGTGAGCTACGATCATGCCACTGCACTCCAGCCTCGGCAACAGAGTGAGACTCTATCTCAAACAAAACAAAAAACCTCCCTGAAATAGGTATCCATGAACTGAGACACAGAAATATTTACCAACTGGTATTTTATTATAACAAGATTAATTTGTCTTATTTTAAACTCCTTACAATTCTCAGGAAGCCACAGAACTGAGAAAATCATCCTGATTTTATAGATGAAGAAACTTGCTTTAGAAGTCTACGACGAGTTTTAACTAGCCTTAAAGTCTAGTGGGCATATTTTTTGAGGAGGAAGGGGGACTGCAGAATAATTATGCTGAAGGCTATAATAAATCCCGACAGCTCAGAAAATGGGCAGGTAACGCTCTTTCCACCGTAATGGCAAAGCCTTCACATTCTCAGTATTCTCTACTACAGCAGAGCCCCAACTCGTCCATCTAGAGGATCCAAAGAGCCCCGACAAAGGATTATTTCAATCACGTATTTTGCATATGGAGCAGAGGAGCAACACGTGCTAACACCCCTAAGAATCCCACTATATTTGGGGAAAACTTGAAAGTGCTCATGTACACTTTTTGGTTCAATAGAAATCTCTGACTACTTCCAACTGAAATAACTGCTCTTTGCTATCTGCTTCAAAATTCTTGGGTTTCAAAACAGAAAACAGAAAGGGGTGGGAGGAGCAGAACCACCTGCTGGAGACTGGGAAGGAAAAAAGAAGGGCCCAGCTCAGGAGAGGGCATTCCCCTAACTCAACTTGTGGGGGCCAAGGTTTTCTTTTTACCCTTATTGTAAAACAGCTTAAACTCGGCCGGGCTCAGTAGCTCACACCTGTAATCCCAGCACTTTGGGAAGCCAAGGCAGGCAGGTCACCTAAGGTTAGGAGTTCAAGACCAGCTTGGCCAACACGGTGAAACCCAGTCTCTACTAAAAATACAAAACTAAGTCAGGCATGGTGGCAGGTGCCTGTAGTCCCAGTTACTTGGGAGGCTGAAGCAGGAGAATCACTCGAACCCAGGAGGCAGAGGTTGCAGGGAGCCGAGATGGCGCCACTGTACTCCAGTCTGAGTGACAGAGTGAGACTCTGTCTCAAAAAAAAAAAAAAAAGAAAGAAAGAAAGAAAGAAAAGAAAAGAAAGAAGGCTTGGACTAAATGACAGAAGGTCCCTTTCAGTCCATGGCTTATGATGTGGATCTTTTGACATTTATCTTTTGACATTTCTAGGATCTATAATTAATTGATTCCCAGGCTCTGAAGAAAATGCTTGAAACAGACATGCCAAGAATTCTCTGGACCTGTTTGTGTGAGAATTGAGATGGTGAAGTCATGATGGGGGGAAATCTCTGTCACTGTGGATGGGAACCTGCCTTGTGGTTTTATGTTATCAGAGGAGGCTCCAAAAACACATTAAGGTAAGACGATGGAGAGGACTCAAAGGAAGACACCTCACCTGAGTTTAGCAATTGAAACTTAGGGGACTTCAGAAACATGGTAGGTGGGTAAGTTTTCTGGGGGCTGGGGTGTTGAGAAAGTACAAACTGAATTTTGTCTAGCAAACGTTTTTACTGAAACCTGAAAGTTTCATGAACAGCATGACAGTGGAAAAGGGAAAAAAAATGGAAGGGCAAAGAATGGTGGAGGGTGCAAATGTAAGACAGCAGAATGGGAATGGTGGTTTATTCAATCAACTTGCTACGCCATCTTTTTTAGGTTGGTAAAGGGCACTGAGGGCTGTTAGGGTGAATGAATGCCTATGACTTGAGGAGGAGAGTAGAGAGTACATGTGCTGTGGTCTCCAGCGAGACTCACAGGGGCCTGCACCAAAGCTGGAACACTTTATTGATTTACCTTTTCACATCAAGAGGCTTGAAAGTTGTTTATGTAGACAACACATAGTGGTTTACATGCTTTCTCTAAAGATACATTCATTTAAAAGACACTGCAAGAGGCTGGGCATAGTGGCTCATGCCTATAATCCTAGCACTTTGGGAGGCCAAGGCAAGAGGATCACCTGAGCTCAGGAGTTCAAGACCAACCTGAGTAACATAGTGGGATCTTGTCTCTACAAAAAAAGTTAAAAAATTAGCTGGAGATGGTGGCGCACGCCTGTGGCCCCAACTACTCGGGAGGCTGAGGTGGGAGGATCACTTGAGCCCAGGAAGCAGTGGAGGTTGCAGTGAGCAGAGACTGTGCCACTCAACTCCCGCCTAGGCAACACAGTGAGATGCTATCTCAAAAAAATAAAACAAATGAAATACAATGCAAGATCTTGAATTTTAAAGATGGCGTCTGCATAATTCTTTGAAATTGAGGAATCTGATAAAACATTTCCCAGGGTCAACTTAATATGCAGACTTACATTATCCACCAACCTGGTATTTTTTAAATAAAGACTCCAAATGCATGCCGAGCTCCTGCCTGTCTGCCCAATTCCTCACCTGGGCACCAGAAGTCTTGATCCAGGCTCTTTTCCTTTTGTGCTGCTGGATGCTCCTTCTCTTCCTTAGAGACGCTGTCCTTGGAGATGGAGAGTGAGTGGCCCCCTCTCCAGGCCTGGTCCCCACCACCAGGAGACATGAGGTCTCCTGGGAGCCCAGCCTGGCCCCTCGTGGTGGCCTTCAGTTCTTCAGCCTCCTCCAGGCACTCAGCATTCCTGAAGCTCAGGAATCTCATCCGCGACACGGAACTCACCTCTTTCATTCTCATCAGGCGGTCAGCATCCGCTCTCCTAGGCGGGGAGGCTAGCTTCTCTTGTAAACTTTCGATCACTTTGGAAGGGCTTCTGAGTCTCTTTTCTGAGCCTGCCACACTTGGGGTTCCTTCTACAAAATGGAACAAAGTGGACCTGAAGGGTGGTTTTGCCTCCACATCCTTTTGTTCGAAGAACTTGGACTCTGAGGGGCTGGGCTCGGGCTCAGGGATGGGGGCTGTGCTGGTGACCACCCCGTCCACATCTGAGTCCTCAAAATCCTGAGGAGCCCGCTTGGCACTGTCCCTGTCCCCTACAAAGAGAGGGCTCTTGGTCCAGCCGCACTTCCGCCTGCCATAAAAGGAATCGGTGGACACCCTGGGGACAGCTGCCGGTGCTGGGCCAGATGGCGACTCTTCCTGGGGGGACTCTGGGGTGGAGGCACTTGCGTTGGGCTCAGCAGGCTGGTTCTGTCCTGCTCTCCGGGTGCCCGGCAGGAGGGACTCCACCGCCACCTCAATGCCCAGGATCCTTGCAGCCCTGGCTTGCAAGGACTCACCTGGGGGGATTTCTACCGCACTCGCTTCACCCAAAGACCCCTCTAGCTCGCTGGCACCCTGCTCTTGCTCAGGGGTGAGCCCCACAGACCGTAAGTCTGGAGCTGAGAGCCCTCGGTTCTTGTTAGACAGGGACAGCGGGAGCCCTGCGCCCCTCTCTCCACCACTGTCAACCTGCCGAGGGACCGCTTCGCTCGGTTTCACAGAGCTGAAAGCACTGGTGAATTTCTGACTTTTCTGGGGCTCCCTAGGTTCAGCTGGATAGGACAGGGGCACTGGTTTTGCGTCACTTGATCTTGAAGACATTCTCGTCACAGGAACTGGTGGGCTGCCTGCTAGCCCGTCCATTCCATTGCTAACCTCCGGGTGTCTCTTCTGTGCACTCGTGCTTCCATCTGCTGACCAGAAAGGTGCACCGCCACCGTCTTCCACGCGACAGCGGCCCGGGGATGGAGGCCAGGCGCGCGGGTGGCCAGGCCCCCACTCGTCACTCCAGCTCTCAGACTTACTCTCACCTCTTCCCGACCTGCACACGGGGCTCTCCGGCACCCACATCCTCGGCTGTGGCTCAACCCTCACTTCCGGGCTGTTTCCACGGAAGCCCACACTCTCCTGCTGCGGCTCCGCCTCACTTTCCTCACCGCCGCCGCTGCTGCTGCTGCTGCTTTCTTCCTCTTCCTGGAGCTCCTTGTTAAAACTTTCTAACTGACTGATCAAATCCCAGGGACGACGGCTGACCGGTTTCAGGAGAAACTGCCCGAAGAGTTGTTTACTGTTGCACGGGCCTGTGGGCTCCCCCTTCACCACCTCCCGCTTAGGCTCCGGGTGGCCTCCGAGCCTGTGGACATCCACGCAGGGCTGACTTCGGCCTGCTTTTGGCACCGGTGCCTGATCTACGGACAAGGAAGTCCTTGAGAAAGCACTGTTGCTGGATGGGCTGAGGGACCTGTGACCTCTCAGGTTACGGGCACTTGGCCTCTGTTTGTGGTCACCGTAAGGGAATGCCGCGTGCGTCTGAGCTTCGGAGGCAACAGGGTCCGAAACTTTTGGACTCAGGGGTGCATGACTTGACCCTTCCAGCTTTGCACCAGGGAGCAGCTGCGAGCTTTGGGGTTCCTCGGAGAAACTGGTTTGTGTTTGCTGATCCCTGTACCGGTGCCCTGGCCAAGAGCCAGAATGCTTGAGCTCTCTGTGCTTTGCAAGGTGGACGAATCTGAGGTCATTTGTTTGTCTGTCTTCTTCTGGTTCCCCCAGATCTTGTTTTTGGAACTCCGTTCGCCCCCCCATGCTTCCTGTGAGGGCCTGCAGCTCTAGGTCGGTGGAAGACATGCTCAGCAGACTCTGTTCTTGCAGAGCTGGGCTCTTATCAGACCCATTCTTTTGATCAGCGCTGGGCTTTAAGTCATTGTTGTCCATATCTCTATCTGGCAGATGTGATTCTGATTTCACTGGGATAGAAACCAAACAAAATATAGTCTCGTTCATTTTTTTCTTTGAACTTTTCTTGGTGCGGCTCCCAGTTTCGAACTTTTTGAGCTTGGTTTGAGTTTCACAGGTGCTCTCGCCCTGGGAGTATGGGGAGGAAACTTGCCTTGCGGCATGCCCATGCTGGCCGCCTCTCACGTCAGGCCACTGTCCCCTCGCCACACGGCGGTCTCTCTGGTTGAGGAGGCCACTGTTTTCCCCATCCCCAGGGAGCTGGCCCCACAGCCACTGGGGGCTGGGATTGGCCAAGACTGGGCCCCTCTCATCCCCTGACGGGGGTATCAGGCTCTGTGGATTCCAGGTAGCACCATCAGCCTGCATTCCTCCATGAGCCGGCTCTTGGGCAGTGACAGGACTGGAGTTATATGATTTATCGTCAAGTTTTATATCTTCACAGAAACCCTGGGGCTGAGCTAGTTTAAAATGTCGTAACCGTGGATCATCAAAGGGAATGTACTGAACGAAGCCGTCGTAGGCAGTGACAGGTCGGGGGTGTGCAGGGAGCCCCTGAGGCGAGCAGGGGCTGGCACCATACTCATTCCCAGTTCCAGGGGGGCCTGAAGGAGGCTGACCGCTGGCCCCGGCCTTCTCGGTTGGAGACTGCTGTTGGCTGTGACTGCCGCACACATTTACGGGCGCCGTGTCTTCTAAGTAGGGGTTTGGGATGTTCTGTGGGGGTGATCTGTATGAGGGCGGAGGCACGTACACTGGAGGTTCCAACCCCGGGTCTGACAGGCAGAGCTCGTGCCTGGGGACATAGGCATCCGTCTGCTGGCTGTCCTGAGAGTCACTGCTGTCTGCTCCTCCCCTAGATTGCTGGTGTGAGCCATAAGATGGGGGCTTGAGAGGCCTCCCAAACTTAGGCCGGGGAAATGGGGCCGAGCAGCCACCCTTCTCAGAATTCCTCGTGGAGTCCAGATTTGGTGCACAAGTGGGAGGATACGGTGGCATTTTAGGTGGATGCCTGTCATGTAATGGAATGGGAATTTCCGTGCAACCCAGGCTCTCGGGGGAAAGGACTTTAGGCAGTGAGCGGGATTTCCCTTTGTTCTGAAAATTCAACGCGTGTTCCCCTTGAATGAATGGGTACAGGTCTTGAAACAGTCTCTCCCCATCCCCATCAGACATCTGCCTCCCTAATTTCCGTGGCTGGCTCCAGCTTTCCAGGCTGACATTCTGCCACTTGGCAGGAGCTGACATTCTCAACTCTTCTTCCCAAACTGCCTTCTTCATCACATGCTCTGACCTTCCTCCAACTTCCCATGGACCCTCCCTCATGTGGACAGGCAGGCTGTGGGCTTGGGCCATGACTCTGGCCTCCAGGTCTTCACGACCCCTCGGCTTCTGGTTCCTGGCTGCCTGCCGTCCTCTTCTCCTCTGGGCTTGGTCGTTACCAGTCGGGGGATGAGAGGACCATGCTGAGGTGGGATGATTATAAAACCTACAAAGCAAAGAGGCACACACGTTAGGCACAGAAGGAACATGGCTTCATCTGCTTCTGTGACTGGCGTTCAAAGTCAAACTCAGGTCAGCAACTTTGAAAACTTGGTTCCCAGCCACAGTACTTGCCAGCTTTAAAGAAAACATATCCCATTAATTATGGTTGGAAGACAGCCATGTGTTTTGGCATCAAGGGCCAAGAAGGGGCAGCGGTGGGCGGCCCACAAGAATACACGGATGTTGGGTGTACTCCAGAGATGTCAACGTCCTTATAAACTTTAAAATGCCCAAGTGGGGGACCGGGCACTGTGGCTTATGCCTATAATCCCAACACTATGGGAGGCCAAGGTGGGAGACTGTCTTGAGGTCAGGAGTCCGAGAACAGCCTGTGCAACAGTAAGACCCTGTCTCTACATAAAATTTAAAAATTAGCCTGGCTTGGTATTGCCTACCTGACTCAGCAACTCCAGAGGATGAGGGAGAACTGCTTAAGCCCAGGAGTTCGAGGCTGTGGTGAGCTGTGATCGCGCCACTGCATTCCAGCCCAGGCAACAGAGTGAGACCCTGCCTCGTGAGAACAGAGATGCCTGAGGGAACACAGGTTAACCCTGCAGCAGTGCTTCTCAAGATGTGGTCCTGGACCACTTGGAGCACACTCTCACTCAGTCCAGATATCCTGTGCAATCTCTGGGAGGCAATCTAGGAACCTGCTTTTAACAACATTGCTTTTCAGCAGAGGTTCTGAAACTCTAGCGAGAGTCAGAGTCACCGAGTCCTGGAACTGGCAAGACATCGAGTCCTGGAACTGGCAAGACACAGATTCTCATCTGGCGGGTCTGGGTGGGGGCTCCGTAATCTGCAAGTTCCCAGGTGATGCTGAGGCTGCTGGTCCCAGGGCCTTACTCTGGGAACCATCATTGCTGGTGGCTGTTCACCGTGACTGCAGATTAGAATCCAGGAGGACTTCAAAAACCCAGACGCCAGGCAGGATCCTAGACACATTACATTACAATCTTAGATCTGTGGGTGGTAAATGAGGGGGAGGCAGCCAGGCATCTGAGCTTCTCCGAGTGTCCCCAGGGATTCCCAGTGTGCAGCCAAGACTGAGAAAGATGTCTCTCGCAGAGTCCCCTCACCTCTCTGACGGGAAGCATCACCCAGTGGGCTTGTAAAATATACACATTACCAAGTCTCTCCCTCTGAAAGTTCAGATTTGGCAGGTCTGGGTTAGGGCCCAGGCATTTGTATTTATATTTTTATTTACATATTTATTTTTGAGACAGGGTCTCACTCTATCACCCCGGCTGGGTGCAGTGGTGTAAACATGGCTCACCAGAGCCTCTAACTCCCGGGCTCAAGCAATCTTTCCACTTCAGCCTCCCAAGTAGCTGGGACTGAATACAGGCACGCCACCATGCCTTGCTAGTTTTTAAGATGTTTTTGTGGAAATGGGGTCTTGCTATGTTGTCCAGTCTGGCCTTGATCTCCTGGCCTCATGAAATCCTCCTACCTTAGCCTCCTAATGTGTTGGGATTACAGACATGAAGCACCATGCCTGGCCCATCTGTATATTTTCTTTTTTTGAGACTTGAGTATCACTCTATTGCCCAGGCTGGAGTGCAGTGGCACAATCTCAGCTCACTGTAACCTCTGTCTCTTGGGTGCAAGCAATTCTTGTGCCTCAGCCTCCCGAGTACCTGGATTATAGGCGCCTGCCACTACATCCAGCTAATTGTTGTATTTTTAGTAGAGACAGGGTTTCATCATGTTAACCAGGCTGGTCTTGAACTCCTGACCTCAAGTCATTCTCCCACCTCAGCCTCCCAAAGTGCTAGGATTATAGGAGTGAGCCACTGCACTGGGCCCTATGTGTATTTTTAACAAACACTTCAGAGGATTCTTTTCCTCAATTTTGGGAAACACTGTTAGGGCTCACATTGAGCACTGTTAGGGCTCACATTAGGGGAAGAGGGGAGCCCTGTTCAAGGGGCGAAACTCTCCGCAAGGCAGTAAATGGTAGTATCAAATGCAGGGTGCTGTTCACTACTGGGCCACACATTAGCATTTCCTTGTGAGTCTTTAAAAGATACCAATGCCCAGGGCCCATCTCCAAATATTTGGATGTAACTGGTCTAATGAGGAGCCAGAATATTTCAAAATCTGCCAAATGACTCTAGCATGCCTCCAGAGTTTAGAATCACAGTCTAGCACAACCAAAAGAAAGTATCTGAAGAACACTGTTATTCAGCTTAATGTGTGGAAATATGAAGCTACTACCTATGAATGATCAGAGACTAGGGCCATATAATACGGAAAAAACCATTAACTGGAAGGAAGTTCAGGGGACTCAACAGTTTTGATTCACCATGGGTGAGGCTGACATTGAAAAATGTTTCAAGTCTAAGATAGCTGCTTGCTTTTTAAATTATTAAAGCAATGTATTCATTGTTGAAAATGAATGTTGGAAGAATACAAAAAATTACAAAAAACAAAAATTGCTTATAATCTTTCTACTCAGAGATAGTTACTTTGATGCATATCTTCTTGCCTATGTGTGTGTCAGCATGTGAATTTTTGAACAGCCTGAGTATTCTACTAGGTATCTGGTGTTATGCGAACATTTCCCGACACTTGTAGCACCAACAGCAGCAGCCGCTTACCCGGTGGTTGCTGTGTGCTAGGTCCATGCCACGCGCTTTCTGCATACTAACTCATTTAAGCTTCACCAACATCCTTCCGAGGCAGAAGCTACTGTCATTCCCATTCTACAGAGGCGGAAGCTGAGTCCCAGGTGTTAAGTAACTTGCTTAATACTAACATTTGCTGGACACCATGCATAGTGCTAAGCCTGCCAAGTGAATTATTTCATTTTGACATTACGATTACCACTATGTCCCCCTTTTACAGATAAGAAAATTGAGGCATAGGTAGGTTAAATGATTTCCTCACATTACACAGCTTGCAAGGATTTGAGCAAGAGTTCTAATCCAAGAAGTGTGAACCTAAAGCGCATCCCTTAACCCCGGGTTTTACTTCTTCCAGCATAATGAAAACCCCTCAGGTGCTTAATGTTCACGGACGAATTATATTCCATCACACACGTGATTTACTTAACCCTTTACAACACTGACATTGATGTGGGTTCTATTCTAAAACAGTTTGGACACACTACTGTACACAAACATGTGATGCAGGTCTCAGATCATTTAGAGTAAATCCTTAGAAAAGAAGTGAGTAGATCGCGTGGGATGTTGTGTTATGCATATTGTCAATCTGACCTTAGATAAACCATCAAATTTATAGTCCCTCCTGCAGTGCAGAGAAGAGCTAGCCTTGCTGAACATTTTCTTTTTCTGTTCTTTTTTTTTTGTTTGAGACAGAGTCTCGCTCTGTTGCCAAGCTGAAGTGCAGTGCAACCCCCACCTTGCGGGTTCAAGCGATTCTCCTGATTCAGCCTTCTGAGTAGCTGGGACTACAGGTGCGCGCCACCACGCTAGGCTAATTTTTTGTATTTTTAGTAGAGATGGGGTTTCACTGTGTTAGCCAGGATGGTCTCGATCTCCTGACTTCGTGATCCACTTGCCTTGGCCTCCCAAAGTGCTGGGATTACAGGTGTGAGCCATCGCACTCGGCCGCTGATCCTAGTTACTATAACGATTTTTCCCCATAACTTCTCATTTCTTTTATTGCATTACGTTTATTTGCATTTCTTTGATTACTAATGAGGTCACTTTCTTTTTCTCCATGTGCTCAAATGTTATTACACATTTTGGGATTTCAAATGATTCAGGCAACACAGTCTGCTTTTCAGCTGGTGGCACAGCAGAGTGAACACAACATGAAACCAGGACGTGCGAGGCTACCCGCTCTATACAGCAACAGTACGTGAAGCCTGGTAACAGTCCCTGCGGAGACTGGGCTGCAGGAGCGCCCTTCACCTCAGAGAGGCAGAAGGCTGTGGGCAGGAGCCTCTGGCAAAAACTTTGATTTTTATTGCTACTATTCTTATTTTGGAATTACCTCTTTGCCTTAAAAGGTAGGGATGGCCTCTCAAATTCTGTATCTAAGGCCGGGTGCTATGACTCACGCCTGTAATCTCAGCAGGCTGAGGTGGGTGGATCACCTGAGGTCAGGAGTTTGAGACCAACCTTGGCAACATAGTGAAACCACGTCTCTACTGAAAATACAAAAATCAGCCGGGTGTGTTGGCGGGCACCTGTAATCCCAGCTACCCAGGAGGCTGAGGTGGGGAAAATCGCTTGAACCCAGGAGGCGGAGGTTGCAGTGAACTGAGACCGCACCACTGCACTCCAGCCTGGGCAACAGAGCAAGACTCCATCTCAAAAAAAAAAAACAAAAAAAACCCAGGCGTGGTGGCTCATGCCTGTAATCCCTGTACTTTGGGAGGCCGAGGTGGGACCAGCCTGGCCAACATGGTGAAACCCCGTCTCTACTAAAACTGCAAAAATTAGCTGAGTGTGGTGGCAGGTGCCTGTAATCCCAGCTACTCAGGAAGCTGAGGCAGGAGAATCATTTGAACCCAGGAGGCAGAGGTTGCGGCGAGCTGAGATCGCACTATTGCACTCTAGCCTGGGTGACACGGCAAGACTCTGTCTTAAAAAAAAAAAAAAAAATTCTGTCTCCACTCCTACCCACTGATGACTTGTTAGGCAGCCACTTACAGCAAAGCTTAGTTACGGGCTGGAAAAGTAGAAACTTCCAAAATCAATCTGAGGTAAGACATTTGCCACTGAGCAGCCTCTGCTTCTGTGTTGAAAACCTGTACGTGGTGTAAGCTGCCTTAACACCAGGCACAGTAGTAGGAGGTCACAATTTCTGTGTGGCTTTTGTTGTCATTGAAATTCGGTTTTGAGCATTTGGGTTCTGAACGCTGACTAGAGCGCTTTCTGGTGAGGTTCTATAAGGATTAGTCATTTTGGAAGCCATCGCCACTGGCCCTCCTGCACACCCCCTTCTTTCCTCCCTCCCTCCCACCCCACTTCAGAGAGCCAGGATTCCAGCTCCAGAAGCCACAGAGTCTTCCCTTGGGGACTCCCGTGTGACCGCCCATCAGTAGCCTGAGAAATGCTATAGAAAAAAAAGCACTGAAAAGTCTTCAGCACCTACTGTCTACAGGCTCTCAGATGCTATAGAAAATCCAAGGGCAAGACTTAAAAATGACAACTTAATAAGGCATTACAATTGTTACACCCCACTGTGAAAGCCTATTAAGAAATCATGAGGAAGTATGTGGCTGGGACTTTGCATCAAAAACAATCTACCCTCTCACCTCTGCTCTTAGGCTCATGGTGAGTGGGCTTTTATTAAGCACGGTTCTCATTCCTGACAGTCCTGTGAAGGCTTTCCTGGAATGCCTGACTTTAGGGAGGAAATCGTACCCTGTGGCTTTGACGCATTTTCTCAATTGATATTCAGGTTCCACGGTATGCTTAGAGAAAGAGCTAAAATGCTAAGGTGCTACTTGTGCAAGCACACACCATGAGCATAATCAGAAGACAGATGAAAAACGACAGAAATGGGACGAGAAGATAAACAGCCCGTCACTTCCTACGGAGGGAGTGTGGTTTTCTTCTCTACCCAAAATGTCACATTATCACTTTGACTTTGTCAAAACCGCCATATATAACAGACCAAAATGGCTGAGAAGTTTGGGTTAAACTTCCTTCTGTTTGCACAAGGTGCCAAAATTCCAATTTAATTAAAATACAGGTCATCTGGGAAATCTTAAATTATCTGTTTTACAACGCTGTCCACAGGACATAGAAAACTCTAAACCATCTAATTAATAAACATCTATTTTGTACCTAGTACGGGGCAAGCTCTGACAGGTGCAAGTGGGCCCCCTTGGGGATCGCTCTGGTAGATTTCTCCTTCAGACAAGTTAGCAAGAATGGCTCTTCTTTTTTTTATTATTTTTTTATCTTTTACAGACAGGGTTTCACCATGTTGGCCAGGATGGTCTCGATCGCTTGACCTCGTGATCCACCCACCTTGGCCTCCCAAAGTGCTGGGATTACAGTCGTGAGCCACCGCGCCCGGCAAGAATGGCTCTTCTACTAGCTTCACTATAGGACGCCCATCACTAGCTAAAATGTGCACTGCTGCATATGGTTTCAAAGCCAAAAATATGTTTTCTGATATGTTTAAGGAAATGAGATCAAATTTTTCTTTTTAGAAAAATGAAACAATCTAAAAGACATTAACAATGGCACTTTTTAGAAAACATGCTGAACACATTAACACAGGGTGGGAAAAAGATAAGAAAAGCAAAGTAGAATGTGATCACCCAGAAAAACTGAGTCCACGAGTTCAATGGGACAAGTGGGGGCTTTAGACAGAATTCCTGGGCGAATGGGACGGAGATGAGACAGAAGTTACCCTTGCTGACAGCCCCATGTCTAATCTCAGGAGAGACGAGGCCAATGAAACAGCCGTAGCAACTGCTTGGGAAATATCTAGAATATAATCATGTAAAAAACAACATGTCTAACCAAAAATGAGCAAATCTACTCATTGCATATGCAGCAGCAGCTAATTATGAGAAAAATTAGGAGACAGTTCTGTTTGTTCATATGAATCCTTCTCAACCACAATGGAAAATGATACCCTTGTTTTAAAAAGTGAAAGTCTCCTTAGAATAGCAACATTTGGGCTGGGCACAGTGGCTAATGCCTGTAATCCCAGCACTTTGGGAGGCTGAAGTGGACAGATCACCTGAGGTCCGGGGTTCGAGACCCGACTGACCACCATGGTGAAACCCTGTCTCTACTAAAAATACAAAAAATTAGCTGGGCGCAGTAGCGGGCGCCTGTAATCCTAGCTACTTGAGAAACTAAGGCAGGAGAATGGCTTGAACCCAGGAGGTAGAGGTGGCAGTGAGCTGAGATCAAGTCACTGCACTCCAGCCTGGGTGGGACAGATCGAGATTCCATCTCAAAAAAAAAAAAAAAAAAGTAACCATTGGCTCACATTCTCCATCTTCTCAGTGGCCTCCAAAGTCCTCATGAGCCACACTGACTTGTTATCACCTGGGCAGCTACAGCCTGGCACTGGGCCTGATACCCAAGAGACGGGATGGATGTGTGGTTTAACTTATGAAATCAGCTAGAGGCTTGCTGCCCGCCTGATGAACTTGGGGGTTCTGTGGGAAGTGGGAGAGAGAGTTATCCTTCCCTCCTTCATGAACAAAATCCTGAGGCTGGTCTTTCTGTGGGGGCCCTCAAAGTCCAGTCGGTTGTGCTTTGCTGTGGTCGTTGGGGTGGGGCTGGGGAGGCCCCACTAAAGCCATGCCTTTGTCTAGCAATACCTTCCTGGTCCCCAAATCTGCATTCTAGCAGATGCCTGCTGCTTTCCATCACTTTCCAACCCTAGTGGCATGTTCTGGACCAGTGGATGGTCACAGCACGTTGGCCTAGCCTGTTCCTTCAAAAGCCACTCCCCTTCCGGAGGGGTCTGTAGCTAGGCATTGGTATCTAGATACAGAAACTGAGCACCAAGGCTGTAGGTCTCACTGAAAGAGCCAGGAGCAGCCTTCTTCCCCAGTTGGGAGAAGGGGCTTTGGGCATCTCTTTAGAGTGACTCATATTCACCAACCCTGGTGTCAGGTGCCTGACATGCTTCTGTGATGGCCAGAATTTGCTGTGAAAGCTCTCCGGGTCTGGAAGCCTGCAATTTCATTTTTCGGCACGCCTCAGTCTATTCAGTAGACCACCCTGTGCAAATATCCCTCTGACACAGGGTAACAAGTGGGTTAATTTGGGAAAGGGGGAATCTGGGGTCTGGAGAAGATGAAGACTGAAGTATAGAGGTTAGCATGAAATTAAAGGTCAGTCAGAAAAGAGAAAACTGCTCTGAAAACATAATGGATGAACATCACTCTTCAGCAAAGTTCAATCTGAGCAAGAATTGTAGGTTGCGCTGGCAGAATTGTAACTAGAAAATCCACAAACGCCCAGTCGGACTGCTAATGCATTGTCAGGCCTGCTTTTTATGATGTTGCAATGAATGACTCTAGATGACAGACAGGACAGATTCAGTTAAAACATAAAGTACCCGGTGGACTATTTCCGGAGGTTACAGTTTTGTTATTTTTTAAAAAATCCATAAACATAATAATGGGTCTGAAAGAGGAAGCATAACAAATTTTAGGACTTAGAAGTGATGCTAAATTTGGACATACGAAGAAGGGGCATAGGAAAGCAATTCAAAGGCCCTCGAGTTATCACGGTGCACAGAGGAAATTAAGTAGGAGGCGTTTTGGAAAGGAACCCACTGATATTGACCTGGATGGAAGCCCTTGAAGTCACAGTTCCTCCACAGCATGGGCTTTGAACTCCTGTGCTTGGGTCTGGCTTCCACAAAGATGACCTCAGAATGGAAAAAAAAAAAAATGTTGCAAGCCATCACCACTATAGTGCCAACCTGCCCAGCCACAAAACCATAATATTTTTAAGACTCTGATTGCTAGAAAGGGACACAAATTGCTCTTTTGTGGTTGCCAGCAGGTTTCTGAATTGTATTTGGGCTGGGACTTCAGGAGGCTTTTGATTTTGCAAGGTCTAGTGAAGAACTTTTATACATGCAAGGCCAGTCGAAGACTGCGCTCCACAGGCCCTGCCCCCGGGAATGGGGTTTGGGGTTGTTGCTTCCTTTTCATAAATTAGTAAATTCACAACTGGTGCTGATGTGAAGGGTGGAGCCAGCTTAGAAAATGTCATGGCAAGTCTAGCAGTGTGTCTTTTTAATGCACGTAACAAAATCAAGTGCTGGGAGAGCACTTGTGGAAGGGGGTATCTCATTGATGTGGACCACTGACAAACCTGCAGGTAGAGGAGATGGCAGACCCGGCCCAGAGGCTCATATCTGTAATCCCAGCACTTTGAGAGGCTGAGGCAGGAGGACTGCTTGAGCCCAGGAGTTAGAGACCAGCCTGGCTAACATAAGGAGACCCTGTCTCTACAAAAAAAACTAAAAAAAATTTAGCTAGATGTGGTGGTGAGTGCCTGTGGTCCTAGCTACTCGAGAGGATGAGGTGGGAGGATAGCTTGAGCTTGGAAGGTCAAGGCTGCAGTGAGCTGAGATGGCGCCAGTGCACTCCAGCCTGGGCGACAGAGAGAGACCCTGTCTCAAAAACAAAAAACAAAAAGAAAACAAAAGAAAGGACAAAAAGGAGAAAGAGGAGAGAGAAGCAGGATGGAGAAAGGGATAAGAATGAAGGAAGAAGGGCTTAAGGTCCATGTGGAAGGGAAGGAAAATAACGAGGAGAACAGGAAGGTGGAGCTGGTGAGGGCTCCCGGGGTGGCCGCCAGCTGTGTGCACTAGTGTCCTGGATGAAGAGCATGAGAACCTCTCACTGTGAGTCAGGGCAGCTCTGAACCACATCCTTCCTGCAATGGCACTTCTGAGGGACGAAAGCTGGGTCACAAACCCCTAATCTCTGACTCACACCAGTTATTTAAATGAGCCCACTCCTTTTACTGATTATCATGGCAAGGATGCCTGCCTTCTAATTTAAACGCAACACTAGGTGGCCCTTACTCTGCGACAGCCTCCCTACAGGGCCATATGCTGACACTCCTCCCACGCTGGGGTTCCGCTGATAGAGGACCCTGTCCCTCCACATCAATGAGCATCCCGGGAGCATCCCAGGGCCTCCAGGAAGCCACCCCTAAGGGTGTCTTCACAGGCAGGGACAGGAAGCACTAGAGAAATAGTTCCCCACCCAAGTGACCAGGCAAAGTCCTGGTGACTGCGCTCAGGGCAAACACCGTTCCCTCCTACAATGTGCGGCCCTTCCCACCTGACATCTGGACAGCCAGACTGGCCTCAACTTCTGATACCTCATGTGCACTGCAGGGACAGAAGCCTCCCTTTTGAGTTTTCTGGGAGGGATGAAATGAGATAATACATGCAAAGTGTTATTCATCACTTTCTTGTGGATTTCCTAACTTGAGGAAGGAAAGGTACAGATGGAGAGAAGTAGACTGAGAAGACACTGTCTGTGGCTGGGCCTGGGGAGGCCGATGAACCTGTGGCCGACACCCAAAGATGGCTGCCCAGGGTCATCAGAACAGTCAAGGCTTGGGGTGCCTGCCGGGGGGTGGCTCTGGCTTCTCACCGTACCAACAGGGAGCAGTGTTGCAATGTTTCCAAGAGAATGTGAGCAGCTGCCCTGGGCACTGGAGGGCGGCGTGGGTTTAAAGGCCAACACCGTGCCTGTCCAGCGGAACAGTGTCTGCAGCGTCCTTAACTGCCCCTGCCTCTGATGCTTCATCTGTACTGCAGGGACCGACTAAGCTTTCCTTTTTGAGTATTCTGAGAGGAATGAGATAATATATTCAGAGTGTTTAGCACAGTGTCTAACACATAAGAAGCCCTGGTTTCATTTAGTATACACTCAATTAAAGTACATTCTCCATGGAGTAGGTTATCTTGAAGCTCTATTTGCTTGATGACCTGGAGCAGGGGTTGCAGGCGGCGCACAGGAAAGGGTGAAGAACCGAGCGTCTGTCTGAAGGTGATGATTATTTCAGGTCAGTACTGTCTTTGTCTAAGTTGTAATCAACAGGCCTTCACAATGCCAGGAAAAAGTGACACAGCTGACTGTCATCACAAGACGCTGCTCCTCCTGGAGACGGCTGGTCTCTGAGGAAGAAGCTACACCCATTTCCACCACAGGGATGCAGAGCAAACCAACATTTCACTTATGAAAACAAGGCAGGAAGAGAAGCCCTGATCCATCATCTGTCTTGCGTATCTAGCAGGTAAGGCAGATTATTTCAGTATTTTCTCTTTGGTAAGAGCATGTCAGATATTGCCTTCACCAGTGCGAGCCAGAGCGCCACCACAGACACGGAAGGACCAGCCTCTTTCTCATTTGCCTTTTTCTCGCACCACTCTTGCTTTCATGTATTCATTCATTTATTCAATGAATATTTACGGAGTGTTCTCGGTGCCTCTGACCCATGGTTCTTCAGAAGCCAAGATGAGGGTTGTGAGGCAGGGAAGGCGGTCAGTAGGGGTGGGTTCCTGAGAGCTGGAAGGGCCCTGCTGCTGGGTCTCTGGTGATGACACCCTAGGGAGGCCGCCTAAAGGCCCCCAGGCCCACAGCAGTTGCACAGCAGCTGCCAGCGACACCCAGTCCGCACCCTGTCCTTCGTCGAGAATGCAGAGGCACAGCCATTCTCGAGGCACAGCGACTGGACCTGAAGACCCACTCAGGTCTCTTTTGAACCCACGGGTCACATTCCCACCCTCATTTCCTAGCTCTTAGACTCATCCAGTTCTCTAGCTGAAGGCAGAATTCCACGTGAATGGCTCTCCTCTTGGGGATGGTGTGACCACCAAGATGCATGAGGCCCTCGGCGGTGCCGCCGCTGAATCGTCCCTGTCACTCCAGAAGCCTGAGCCTCCTCGTCACTGCACTTCCAGAAGCTCACGATAAAGGACACAACCTGCTTTCTAGCGGGGAAACTGGTGCTGGTAAAAGTCACATGGGGCACACGTCGGAGAGGGGACCAGTGCCCAGGCCCTTCTGGAAGGTTCCACACTTACGAATGAGACCAAGGAGAAGGTCATACAGAAGACACTGGGGGAAGAGGCAGCCTGGGTCTTCCTGGTGTTCATGAGCAAGCCAGCTCAAGAAAGACAGACTCGGCCCCATGGCGAGGTCAAATACCAACAGTTAATGCTTAGGATGGGAAACCAGCGGTGAGACGGCAAATCGTGTTTGGATGTGTAAGTTTGTAAAACAAAGAGGAACATAGAAACAGATGTTAAAATTGAAGCATTCTCTGTTTTTGGAAAACGCTTATAAGCAGGATATGATTTAAGAGAAGCTTTAAAAGGCCCTGAAAATGAACTGTTTACCATACCCAGTAGCACTATCTAGAATGGATGTTTACTGATCAGATAGAAACCTCCCAAGATGAGGGCCCCAGACCGCCACATCAGAGACTCTCCCTAGGTCGCTAAGTCTCTCATTAGTTAAGACTGCTGCAGATGACAGGAGATAATTACAAGTTATTCTCATGGATAACTAACACAAAAATCTTACCAGAATTCCTGGGGCTATGCAGAGGAGAGCCAATTATGGTGTAACTTTCAGCTTCAAACTTCTGCTATGTTAAGTGTATTTTACAGCTTCCTCTGATTATAATATTTCAAAGGAAACACATTAAGGAAACCCTGAGTGCCTGATAACAGCCTTTTACATATTTTAATGGTCGTTAAGTATTATTTAGTTTTGGCTACTTGTATTTTAAGCATGTAGTTTCCTCCATGTGTAGATAACACAGTTTTTCCTCTTTGCCCACTTCCTGTGTGTGTGTGTGTGTGTGTGTGTGTATGTGTGTGTATGTGTCAGCAGGCAAGTTTTGGATATGGCCTGTGGGTCTTTTCCTGGACCACATAAGTGACTTCTATGCAAAGCCTATAGCCAGCTTCATCGCTACAGTCTGTTAACTGAGACCATTCAGGAGTGGGCTAGCATCTAGATGAGCTTTCCATGAGGTCAATGACTTAAAAGGGGGAAAATGTCAAGTCTTTGGTGTTACTTGTCAAATGGTCTCTGAAGAGAACATGTTTTGGGGTACACGGGCAGTCCCTGTGGCCTGGAAACTGTCCTCACCCCCAGCCCCTGCAGTGGGGAAAGCTCAGGCATTCCCTTCTCCCCATCCGACCTCCCTCTCCTTGTCCAGCCCTCCCCTCTGATCGGAGGAGGCAGACACCCTAACCCAGATTCAGGCATCCACCGGCTGTCCAAAACTCTATTTTTTCAAAAGTTTCAATCAGGAGATGCAGGCGGTTGTCAGCAGTGGGCTCTGAAGCTGAGCCAGCAAGGGGAGCAAGGGCAGAGTCTAAGTCTCTGCCAGTCAGAGGTAGGGGCAGCAGAAGCTGTCAAGGAAGGGAAGAGGAGCATGAATAGGTACGCAGAGATGCAGAGATGGGTGGCAATGGGAGACAGAGATGAATGAGTCCGCAGGGCAATAACCCACAATCCAGGGATATGCGCTCTCATTCCCATGTCTAAGGAGGCCAGCGAGTCTTTCTCCATTTCCTATGAATGGTCCATGAATCTCTCCATGAATCCTTACAACAGCCCCTCCCTTTCCATTCAAGTAGGCTCCATTTCCTGCCTCACAAAAGATCTACAAAGGAGGGAAACTTTACCGCAAGGAAGTCTTCAGCCCACTAGAAGTTTTGCTGAGTCTTCTCTGGCTGTTACTATTTCCTCCCTTATTCACTGGTCACCCCACAAAAGAGTTTGCATCGAAGGGTAGGTTCCATCAGGATGTCTCCCTCAGCTGTCCACTAGGAAGCCAATATCCCTTCTTTCCCAAGAGAACCTTCCCAAACTAGCCTCTCACAAGTCACGGGTAGAGCCTCCTCCACGTCCCGTCTCATTTCAGCCCAATGTTCTGAAACACTCAGCACTCACACAACTGCCTTGGCATCTAAGTGCTAGGTTTGATCCAAGGGATTTATGTTTTTAAGGAAAATGTGAGTGTTTACTAAATGCAAAAATCTTTAACAGTAATTAGCCAAGTCAGAGATGAATCAGATATAGTACCAGTCAGCAGGAAGCTGATAATCCCAGAGGCCGGGAGAAAATGCTGGAGGAATTCATAGGACAGTACGATTTCAATAGAAGAAACTCCAAAAAAGGTGAACTGCTAGGGTGCGTTTTCCAGTGGGAGATGGGGTGGAAGGGCCTGTGGGTATTTCCAGGCAGGCTTAGAGAGTGGGTGTACACAGTGGCCCTGTGGGGCAGGTACACTGGGAATGCGAGAAGGCATAGAACAGGCAGGCTGGGCTCAGATGAGAAGGTCTTCCGGGCCCACTAAAGAGCTGGGGCTGGGCCGGGTGGATTACATGCCTGTAATCCCAGCACTTCAGGAGGCTGAGGCAGAAGGATCACTGAGGCCAGGAGTTTGAGACTGGCCTGGTCAATATAGTGAGACCCTGTCTCTATAAAAAATAGAAAAAATTAGCCAGGTACAGTGGCACACACCTATAGTCCCAGCTACTCAGGGGCTGAAGTAGGAGGATTGCTTGAGCACAGGAGTTCAAGGCTGCAGAAAGGAGTGATCACTGCTGTTCTCCAGCCTGGGTGACAGTGACACTCTGTCTAAAACAAAAAAAGCTGGGTTTCACAACACCGGCAACCAAGGGGCAAGAAGGACCCCTAAGCCAGGGGTCCCACACTCAGTCTTCACCGTCCATCTGCTGTGCTTTAAGCGCTGATAAAGTTACCAGCCACGGGAATGATGGCCCAACACATTAACATGTAGCTTTCAAAAACAATTACTGTCTACTCATCAATTTACATAATCTATGTATGAAAGAAAACGAACTCTTGGTCCTTCTCCCCTACAAAAAATCTCCACTGCGCCTCAGAGATTTTTGGCGCATTCACAGGCTCCTTTGTGCCTTTCTTCACAACAGAACCGTCATTCTCCTCCTGTGCTAGATGCTCAACAGGACTTGATCAGCTAATTGTGAGTTCAAAGCACAGCCCCCTCAGCACGTAAGTATCCTGCATGCTCGAAAATCTCATCAAAGCTTCATATTTATGTTCTTTTTTTTTTTTAAGTTTTACTAGATGTCCCTAGACTAAGAAAGGGAAAAAGAAAAAAAAAATGTTTTACTAGATAGAGCCGGTTCTTAAATCAGAAACTCTGTTCTAAACTGACAGTAGTCATTAGAGAGGAAAACACAATCCTGACCATTCTCACCAGACAATGCTGCTACTCCAGCTAAGCCCCAGATGACGGATAATCCCGCCTTCCACGTACGCTTTCTCAACGTCCACAGAAGAGTGGCGTTATGTGCATTATCTTGTGTAGACAGGTCAGGATGCAGTCTTTATAAGCCTCTCCAGACAGGAAAGGGATACAGCTGGTCTCTTAGAGCTGTCACATGTCCGTGTCCGCCCGGGGAGGGTGCAGGGCAAGGAACTGAGAAAAGGCCAACCAGTGAGGGTAACCCCAGGAGCTCACAGACTCAAGTGCTCCTTTCAAATGAAAACAGGCCTCACCTGGGGAGAGCACGTTCAGGCCCAGTGTTGCTGTCGGGGTGGGGGGAGTTGTGGCCCAAGCTGAGCTCCCTCCACTGCTGCACTGAGTGGCCATGGATGGCCACCGACATCCTCTGGGCTTTGTGTTTGCTATGGTTTAAATGTTTATTCACTCCAAAATTCATGTTGAAATTTACTCACCATTGTAACAGTATTAAGAGGTGATGAGGGCTCCACCCTCCTGGGTGGGATTGGTGCCCTTACAAAAGGGTGAGTTCAGCCCTCTCTTGCCTGATCTCACTCTCACTCTCTCACCTTCCACCATGGGATGACACAGCCAGAAGGTCCTCATGAGATACCAGCACCTTGACCTTGGAATTCCCAGCCTCCAGAACTGTGAACTGATAAATTTCCATTCATCATAAATTACCCAGCCTGTGACAGCAGCACACACTGGACGAACGCAATGTTCTTGGGTTATAAGATAATAACATTGCCAACATGCCTAGGTCTCCACTATCCTGCCTGAATAAAATAAACACATTTTCCTTCAACCCCTGTGGCCTTCTAAATGACCTTGACCTCCATCTTTCCCAGGACATCAGTAGGGTACTGAGGACTGGCCCAAAGTGTGGGGACACACTCTAGGGCAGCCTCAACCAAGAAACTGCAGAAGAGGAACCCTCGTGTCCCTTCCCAATCACACCGATGGCTTCAAGTTGGACAGGGCTATCCTGGGCCCCAGGTGCCCCCTAGACCGAGAGATCCCACATAGTGAGATGGAGGACGCAGCAAGACCACAGCTGTGCTTTTGAGTAACCAAAGACTGGGATATGACAGCACCATTTATTCATCAGATTCAGAATTCACATTAGCCATAGTAGTACTGGCTTCTCTTATTTTTTCTTTTTTTTAATTTAAGCTGTTAACTATTGATGCCTGTTTACTTCCTCCCAAAGCACTTTGTTTCTGATGGGGAGAAACAATTCTTCATGCCTACCTTTCTGTTTCCCTCCAATTTTCAGTTCTCTATTGGGTATCTAAGGAAAAAAAAGGTCTTTCATTTCCACCCAGGGAACCTTGCGGCCAGTCTCTGAGGCTTGGGGCACTGGCGTGAATGTTTGCAAACATGCACGAATTTGCCATTTCTACCCTAGGCACCAACCTTCAATCCAAAAGCTGCTCTATACCACCTAAGTGAACCGGCGAATCTCAGCAACATGGACAAGAGGCCCGATCTGTCGAGAATCTGTCATCTGTATGACAGCATCCCAGGGCTACAGAAAGCCGCTTATCTGGGCCCTTCACTCAGGACGGGAAAGAAAGGCAGCTTGCGGATCTGATTACGGCCTGGTCCTCAGGAACCTGTCACCACACCAGAGGCTAGCTGCGGATGAGGTTGGCAGCCGCACTGCCCACACAGAATTCTAAAGGGGATTCTCCTGCCTCCCACCATGGGACTCAACTCTGATCCGGCCCCTCGAGTTTGAAGGGGGCCCCACATAACCTACACAGTCCATCTGCAGGGATTCACAGCCATGTCTTTACTTGATTAGAAACTGACCGTTCTGCTTTCCAACAGTTGCTACAATGGGGGAAAGAATAAACAGGACTCATGAGCATGTATTAAATGACCACGTACGCCCAGTACTGTAAGACTCTGTACAAGATACAAAAGAAATAGGAGACAAGGTACCACCTCAGTACCTTGAAATGCAGGTTGGAAGATACAGATAGACTCAGCACGAAAGCAAAAACAACAGAAGGCGTGGAAAAAAAACACCAAAAAGCAAAAAACACAAGCACCAGCTTGTGTGGCAGTCATTAAGACTATCTTAATCCTCAGCCAACTCCTCCATAAGCCCCTCTTCCAGCTCCATGCTGGGCACGTCTTTCAAGGAATATGGCAGCCAAGAAAGTGAAGCCCATGACAGTACCCGACACAGGTGTGAGTTCTGAAGCACAAGGTGAAAGAGAAACAGCTTCCAGCCCCTTCTTCATTGTGGCTTTCCGCCTGAGCCTGGCTCCATCAGCGCTGACTGCTCTTGCCCCTCGCTGCAGAGGCGATCTGACTTGGCAACTTAAACCTGCTTTTACTACACTGGGCACAAACAAGGGCTTCACCTTCGCTTTTGTCCAATAATGTGTTAAGTGCTCTGACACCGAAAACAAAATCCTTTCCATTTTTGGCTGAAAACTGTCAACCAACAAGGAAGGTCCTTTCTCTGCAAAGGTGACCTCTAACCATGGAAGACACGTTCATTCCCATCAGACTTGCCCGTTTTGTGTGTGTGTTTGTTTCTCTTGCAGAAAGGTCCCTGATTCCATCTGTGTCCTTTGTCCATCTCTAGCTGCTGACATGCAGTTACATAACGTGCTCTGTAGACTCAGAGCTCTTCTTCCCCAGTCTGTGCCTGGTCCCAGTGCAACACTAAAGGCAAACGCAGCGTTAGGAAGAAATGACAAAGGTTTCCTCCAGGTGGAAACTGCCTGGGAGAAGGTTTCAGGGCTTCTCTCCAGCCTGGCTCTGTGGCAAACTGCCGAAATTCTCTCTTTTTTTTTTTTACCATCCTGTTCCCCTAGCCAACCCGCCCCCTCTTTGTGTTGTAAGGAAACGCCCACAGATGCAGCTGGATTCAGATGGGATGCCCACATTAGGGCCAGTGTGTGTGCAAGGAAAAGACAGGTCAGAAGCCAAAGGAATGATGTGAATACACAAGAAGAAAGGTTTTGTTTTACAAATGGAGGGGAATACAGACCCCTTTTCAACTCTCTGTAACCTACAAAATATTGAATTGTGTTCAGAAGAAAGCCAAATATACAATGAATGGGTGCATGCTTGTGAACTAGCTTTTATAAAGTTCTAAAATGACTCCTATCCGAGGTAAGATGAAGAGATTACAAGGGAACCAAGAAGCAGAGTCCTAACACAGGGTATTTAGCATGATAGAATGTGTTTACTCGCTGCTATTTATTGAGGGCCCCTTATGGCCAAACCCTGTGCTAAGTGCTGCTGGAACACCCTGAATATCGCAGTGGAGACAAGTGATCTTGGGCTGGGCATGGTGGCTCATGCCTCTAATCCCAGTTCTGTGGGATGCTGATGGGGCAGGATTGCACGAGGCCAGGAGTTGGAGGCCAGCCTGGGCAACATAGCGAGACTCTGTCTCTACAAAAAATAAAAATTAGCCAGGTGTGGTGGTATGCACCTGACCCAGCTATTCGAGAGGCTGAGGCGAGAGAATCGCTTGAGCCCAGGAGGTCAAGGCTGCAGTGAGTCATGACTGCGCCACTGCGGTCCAGTCTGAGCAACAGAGCGAGATCTTGTCTCTAAAAAAACAACAAAAAAAGTGTGCTTGTGTCTGACACCATTTCTCCCTCCTTGGCCCCAGCCAAATACAGAGCTGAAAGAGTTTACACGTCACCCGCTGCCAAACTCCGGAATCAAAAGAAAACGGTGAGTTGAGAGTGACTCTTACCCCGCGTCGGAAGTTCTGGAAGCAGACGCGCTTTGGGGCTCCCCGTGGCCTCTCGGTGTGCTGCGGCGGCTTTCGGAGTCACTCACGTGTCCTTTCCCCGCGGGTGTCCTACGATGTGCGAGGGCCGCAGAGCCATCCTCATGCCCGTTCTGAAGGCCCTGGCCCGCTCGTGTCCCAGTCCTCGCTGCCTGGCGCCCCTTGGGGTTCTCCTCGCGCGGTGCCGGGAGGTCTCTCGATGGTTTGTATCCATGAGAGATCAGGAGATCTTCTACACTGTACATGATGCCCGGCTTCAGCAAAGCTCAACCGCTGGAACCATGGCGGTGGCAGGACCCAGCACTGCGGGACAACAGAGAGCTCTGTTTGTGACCAGTTCTCCCTGGAGCTCAGTCTGACACCCCCTCCTCCCGTTACCCCCATCAAACCAGACCACGGCGATGGACACAGTGCAGAACCCGCATAGAAAGAGGGGACATGTGCATGGCTCTGCCTGAAATTACTCTCCATTCTGTTCACGTAGAAAGTGGAAGCGGCTCTGGCTCTAGAGGACCTCGGCCTTCAGTGACTGCCTCTGGTAGAAGAGCATGTGGCATCGCTTGAGCAGTGACGTTGACTAACACTGTCCACCTTCCCTTCGCTCCACTCACCTACAGACAGCAGGCGAAGGGTGAGGACAAAAAAAAATACAGACCTGGGAGCTTCAATGGCTGCTTCATGTTTCTAAAAAGAGAAACTACCAATATCCAGCTTAATCTCAGGACACGCCCCTGCTTTCATCTTGTAGACATACCCTTAGCTCTACGAGAGACTGAGATCTTTAATCAACACGGTCATGATACACTTCAGCGGAAGTGATCGAAACAGCAACCACCAGGGCAGCCACCCCAGGGCAGTTAACTAGCAACCAAAAATAGATTTTAACGAACACACTGATCAATCACATACGCCCTACTCACTGCACAATTCCAAAGTTCTCTTTTCCTTATGAAGCTTTTTTTTTTTTTGAGATAGACTTTTGCTCTTGTCTCCCAGGCTGGAGTGCAGTGGTGTGATCTTGGCTCCCTGCAACCTCTGCCTCCGGGTTCAAGCGATTCTCCTGCCTCCGCCTCCTAAGTAGCTAGGATTACAGGTGCGTGCCACCACACCCGGCTAATTTTTTGTATTTTTAGTAGAGAGGGGGTTTCACCATGTTGGCCAGGCTGGTCTTGAACTTCTGACCTCAGGTGATCCGCCCACCTCAGCCTTCCAAAGTGCTGGGATACAGGCATAAGCCACCATACTCGGCCTCCTTAGGAAACTTTTATGAACCAAATTTCTTCCCAGTGGATCCTGGGGAAAAGTTTTTGCATCTCTCAGCCAAGGATGTCCACACCCAAATCCTGCTATAGTACCTGAATCAACAGCAGCAACTTCCTCCAGTGTAAGTTGCACAAAGACAAGAGTACCTACAAAGAAGAATGAAAATCGGCAGAAACCTACGTGAGTGCAGAAGCGGCAGAGCCGCCCTGTTTATTCCTACATGAGAACATCCTTCTTCCTTAAGTCTTCCCTTTGATGATAAGGCATAAGACAGACTGGTCAGACGGATCCACCCATCGCTGCTTCCACGGGGGCTAGCGGTAATGCTGGCCTGGGTGAGGCACAGCCCCATCAGAAAGCTCGGCCAGCTTCAGCCCCACTTCGCTGGTAGACGGAAATAGAGCCGCTGCAGCCACGGCGAACAATGGCCAGGAAACGCCTGCTGGCCCGTGTGCAGGTGAAGGAAGACGCCTGTGGCATGTGCTTCCTGTCACTGGGAGCTCTTACTCGGGTCTGTCGCACGGTTCTGCTCTGCCTGTCCTCACTCTTCATCACCTGCTAGATTACAGTAGCAGGGAAAGTCTTGCCTATCAGCATGGAGAGTATCAAACTTTGGAAGTTGATAATTTTCCATCGTGTCCCTACATTTTATGGAAGCTGACAAGCTCTGGCAGCCACTGTACTAATAGAAAAATCTCCATAGCAACTCTGCCACTCCTGACACTTCTACCACATGTCTTTCGGGGAATTGTACAACTTGGGTCACTCGCTTCAACAGACAAGGAAGGACCAGAGAAGCAAGCGTTTGTTCTTTGATTCAACAGAGCAAGTTCCGCCATGCGAGGGCTGACAGAGGCATGAGATCCTATCACAAGCACAGGGCCTCAGGAACACAGGCAGACTTTAGGACAGGGTCTTTGGTTTGTTCGATGCTTTATCCCCAGCAACTCACACACAATATGTACTCAATAAATACTTGTTGAGAAAATACACAAATGAGAGAAAGAGGTGTCTGAGCTAGGTTTTTAAGAAGAGTTAGGAGTTCATTAGGCAAAGAGCACATGTATGTGTATGAGAAGAGGAACTGGCATTTAAAATAGATTATGAGTAGAACTATCCCAAGGGTAAAGAAATGGGCCCAGGCGTGGTGGCTCATGCCTGTAATCCCAGGACTTTAGGAGACCAAGACGGGTGGATCGCTTGAGGCCAGGAGTTTGAGACAAGCCTGGCCAACATGGTGCGATCCTGTCTCTACCAAAAATATAAAAATTAGCCAGGCATGACGGCAAAATCCCAGTTACTCAGGGGCCTGAAGGAGGAGAATTGCTTGAGCCCAGGAGGCAGAGGTGGCCATGAGCCAAGATTGTGCCACTGCACTCCAGCCTGAGTGACACAGCAAGACCCCATCTCAAAACAAAAAGAAAGAAAGAAAAGAAAGGAAGGAAGGAAGGAAGGAAGGAAGGAAGGAAGGAAGAACGGACGGACGGACGGACGGACGGACGGACTTAGTAACAGAATCCTGGCAACCTGGAACAAAGTCCCCAGGCTCACTGGTTCAGTATCACACACAGGGTCAGCATCTGAGTTAAAGTTAGCAGTAGGTCTTACGACACTCAGTTTCTCTCTCTTACTATGACGGGCTCTTTAAAATAAAAGCAAATTGCACTATACTCCAACTGGCCATTGAATACACTGAGGACAGGCATGTGTAGCACACAGCTGGTTATGCTGCAGTCCGTTTGTCAGAATGGCAGAGAAGACATTATGCTCACAACACACAGATGTGGGCCATTTTCTTACTGGGGCTGGACAGGTTGGTCCAATATGGCTATGTGTTTGCATGGTAATTATATTTAGCAAGACTATCTTTCAATTGTGGTTAATTGATTCTTCCCTCTCACCCAGTCCAATAATCTCTTCCTCTACGAACTCCAAGGAAAAACCTGAACTATAAACCCAGAATTGCAACACACATGAACTAATAACATCAACTATTCATGACCATCTGTAATGTGCTAGATTCTATACTGACAAACTTTTATCCATTCTATGCTCCCAGTGAACTTCTTGACGTAGACAGGAATGTCTCCATTTTCACAAGAAAACTGAGGCTGAGAGTCCAAGGTTACACAGCTTCTATTAGATCCAAGGTTTAAACTAGGTCTGTCTAGCTTCAAAGTTCAGGATACTAATTTAGGCTCACCCATCTATATTTTCTTCCTTAACATTGAAAAAGTTTCCTAGGCTTGGAGCGGTGGCTCAAGCATGTAATCCCAGCACTTTGGGAGGCCGAGGCGGGTGGATCACCTGAGGTTGGGCATTTGAGGCCAGCCTGACCAACATGGAGAAACCCTGTCTCTACTAAAAATACAAAATTAGCTGGGCGTGGTGTCACATGCCTGTAATCCCAGCTACTCAGGAAGCTGAGGCAGGAGATTTGCTTGAACCTGGGAGGAGGAGGTTTCGGTGAGCTGAGATCACACCATTGCACTCACTCCAGCCTGGGCAACAAGAGCAAAGCTGTCTCAAAAAAAAAAAAAAAAAAAAAAAAAAAAAAGGAAATTTCCTAATTTACCAAATAATCCATAAATAAGGAAAGATAGAAGGCATGGTAGCATTAAAATTAAAAACCATGCATTTAAAAGGAAAAAAATTATCCTTTATTCTCTAGGAGCAGGATGGCTCTTCTAGATGGCTCTTCTCACACACCATACACAGGCACACACACACACGTAAGAGCTGATGCCTCACCTGACTATAATGTCTTGATGGCAACAATGGTGTTGATGTTTAAATGCTCCGTAATATGATTCATTCTTGAATACACCATGGGCAATTGCTTTGTGACCTTCATAGACCTCTTTGATCATTTTGGGTTTTGAGCTTTTCATAAATAACATGGGGCTATTATCATAAAACATGTATGAAACTGAAATGCATACAAACAACATCTATAATAAGTGGGAAATAAGTAACTTAAAAGAATAAATTCTTAAAGAAAACAAAATGTCCTATATAGAAATAGCCATTCTTATCTGCAACATTAATAGAATTTGGACTTAATTTGAGTAGACAACAGCAAACCACAAATGGGTTTGGGCAAGGGAAATCTGGCAGGAAAGCAGAAGACTGAAGTGGATAGAGGGAGAACAGATGGGGCACCTGTAGTTACAAGTCCTTTCTATTGTAACATGCAAGGGGGGCTGGAAGAGGGGATTAAAAAAAAGGAATAATAAGAGTAATTTTCAGGGGGAAAAGTACACAGGATTTTAGCCTCAGTGATGAGGATAATGATCATTCCATTAATAGAAATATAGAAATTGGAAATAATTGTTGGTTTGAGAAGATGACAGCTAGTTTGATTTTGATTTCACCAACCTGGTCTCACAAAATTCTCTTTCCCCAAATCATCATCATTAAATGGATTTTCACCAAAGATTAATTATTTGTCCTTCCAAAGAACCTGAATAAGACCACTTGCAGCGATCTTATTGGGTGGTAACTTTTTTTTTTGAAACGGAGTTTCGCTCTTGTTGCCCAGGCTGGAATGCAATGGCATGATCTCGGCTCACTGCAACCTCCACCTCCCGGGTTCAAGCTATTCTCCAGCCTCAGCCTCCCAAGTAGCTGAGATTACAGGCATGCGCCATCACACTCAGCTAATTTTGTACTTTTAGTAGAGACGGGGTTTCTCCATGTTGGTCAGGCTGGTCCCAAACTCCTGGCCTCGGGTGATTCGCCTGCCTTAGCCTCCCAAAGTGCTGGGATTACAGGTGTGAGCCACCGTACCGGATGGGTGGCACCTTTTCTAAGTTCTTTAAATATGAGCTCTGTCGTGTCTATTCAAATGGAAAGGATTATAAAATTAGGTAGTTGCTGCTAACGATCCACTGGCATTGGGCATTGGGCTGGGTTACCTCCCCCTTCACTGTTGGGATGAGTGTCTATTTCTCCATGGTGCATGGTGTTTGTGAGCTGAATCAAGCCTCAGCCACTGCACAGGAGGAAAGGAGAGAACCCTTTGGGTCTTAGTTTTCTCCTGAAAGAGTAAAATGAGAAGGCTGAACTAGAGCTTCTGTAGGGTTCTTCTAGCTCTAGGAAGCTGCCCCCTCTTTCTAGCCTATTCTCGCCTGCAAAGAGCAGCAGGCATCGAAGTCAGCTGCCCCAGGAGAAAGAGTACAGCTTATGGCCATGACACAGAATAGGGCTAAATAGGTCATCTGGAGACAGAACCTCTGACCTTGGCCTTATTAGCATCCATGCAGAGGCCACCCGAGAGAGCAGAGATAAACGGCCACCCATTTAGGAGTGGGCTGGGGGAGGCAGGCCAGGAGCGAAACACCCAGCAATTCTCCATTCCAGAGTGCGGGCGCTGCACGCTTACACCAACGTAAATTCATCAGGGCACTTGTTTTACACGGGACGTGCCAGGCACTGGGCTGAAGAATATAAAGACACATAAGACCCGATCAGCACCCTCCCTTGTGGATCCTATTGTCTAGGTGGTATTATTTCAATTATGGATCTTCTCATCACTAGGGGTTGAGACCAGCAAATGAATGCCATTTAACAGGTACCATTTTCTCCTCCCTTTCCAATTATAAAAATAAACATTGTAATTCTCATATTTATAGTTATAATGCTTCTCAAGACAGTGAAAGGAAACAAAACATTAAGGAATTCATTAAATCAACCAAAACTTTTTTCCTTTTTAAAACTGGCCTAGAACACAAACTAAAAATTAACTTTAAAAAGAGACACGAATACGCTATTAAAAAGATGAAAAGCATGATCACCCTAACCTGTAATCAAAGAAATGCAAATTAAACCAAAATGCCATTATTCACTTAAAAGATGATTAAAGCTTTTAAAAAGCAATGTATGTTATTGGGAAGGGCATGAAGAGCTGGAAGGGCTCTTCTGTTTGTGTATGTATAAATAGCGAGGGGGTGCAGGCTATATGTAAATGAAAATGAGTATTTCCCTCTTAAAAGTGATTAGCCAGGTGAGTCGGCTCACACCTGTGATCCCAGCGCTTTGGGAGCCCTGGGCAGGAGTATCACCTGAGGTCAGGAGTTTGAGACCAGCCTGGCCAACATGGTGAAACCCCATCTCTACTAAAAATACAAAAATTAGCCAGGCGTGGTGGCGCTACCTAAGAGGCTGAAGTGGGAGGATCCCTTGAATCCGAGGCGGAAGCTGCAGTGAGATTGTGCCACTACACTCCAGCCTGGGTAACAGAGCAATACTCTGTCTCAAAAATTTTTTTTAAAAAGTGATTAATATGTAACAAAATCTTTAAACATCTGAAACCCCATGGAATAATTTCACTTCTTAGGATCCGTCCTAATGAAATAATCAGAGATACATATAGTTTTATATAAGGATATTTATCCAAGTGTTAATTATGATAATAACAAAATTAGGCTAAATGTCTAATTTAGTTAAAAAAAAATTCTGGGCTGCGCACAGTGGCTCACACCTGTAATCCCAGCACTTTGGGAGGCCGAGGTGGGCAGAACACCTAAGGTCATGAGTTTGAGACCAGCCTGGCCAACATGGTGAAACCTGTCTGTACTAAAAATACAAGAAAAATTAGTCAGGTATGGTGGCGCGTGCCTGTAGTCCCAGTTACTCGGGCAGCTGAGGAGGAAGAATCGCTTGAACTCAGGAAGCAGAGGTTGCAGTGAGCCAAGATCGTGCCATTACACTCCAGCCTGGGCAAGAGACTCTGTCTCAAAAAAAAAAAAAAAAAAATTTCTGGTACATCCATATGGTGGACTATAAAATACACACACATGCATAAAATTATGTTCTCAGGTATACAGCAGCACAGGGAAATGCTAATGATACCACGCTAAATAATACAGACGGGATACAGAACCCTCCACTCAATGTCATACCGAATTTGTTTATATACATACACACTGGAAAGGAAAAGAACACTGAAGGGAGACATACCAAAATGTCGGCAGAGGTACTGGACTCTGAGTTTTTAAAAAATTTCCTTATTTGTACTTTACTGAATCTTAATGATGTTCTGCTATTAAATGTATCAGATCCAATCATATGAAACTGTCATTTTGCAGGTCAAAAATAGTCAAATATTGGCAATTTCATATACTTACTATACTTAATATTAACTTCATATACTTAATATTAACTTAAGTATACATAACAACATATATAATAATAGTTTCATTAGTTAATATATTACTAACATTACATTATAACAAGTTGTATATAACTATTTCATCATCAGAAAAAAAAACTTTCAAAAATGAAATGCTGCTTAGGTTAGATTAGGAAAACACATCTTTAAAAATGTTATGTATTTGGAAGACTCAATGACAATAAAAGAAACCTGAAGAAAAGAATAAATGAATAGTAAATTTTTAAAAGGCTCTAGTAAATGGTACATACGCCATATCTGCCAGAGAGACTCTTAACCTGTTTCCAGGAAGCCAAAATCACATGTGCTGCTGAAGAAATCTGCTACAAGGTTACAACCAGCATTCTAAAAAGTCTTAATTAGACAGTTATCCTCTAAAAGACCTAAAACTTCTCAGTTGTATTCACTGACATTCCACGCTTAAGATGTAATTGGTCCCTCAAATTGTTGGCAGTTCAGTGTAAATATCTCTTCAACTGACAACATTTAGGTCTAATGCTATGATTAATAATATATAACAAAGTACTTTCTTTAAACAAGAGGTAAATTGCCAAGACATAAAACAAACCAGAATAGAGCATGTTGCTAACTGATACGGAGGTTTTAATGCTTTCCACAGATTTTTTCCTAAGGGTAGAATTGTGTGTTTCCCTATGAACAATAGAATTGCTCTTTCCCCTTCCAGTCTTAATCATAAAGTAATGCAACAGTTCCAGTTGAAGTTCTGGGACAGCAAGTTCTCACAGACTGCTGTTACCACGCCACACGTGTGATGACCAACTCCGCCAAGGCACTCCCATTGCTCAGATCTCACAAGATGTAAAAAAGCGTACTTAATCTGTGAAGTAATCATTTTAGGAGGACAATCTTAGGTTTCTTTAAGGTGACAAAAAACAGATGAGTTGGAAAACTTGGGTCTAAGATCAAAAGGATCTTGGAACGTTAATCTTGCTGGGGTGGATTGGTACTAAGGCATTTGTTCAAAAAAAAGAGAAAGAAAAAAAAGGCCCCAATATTATGCACTGAATTTTTTCATAAGTATTAGGGCATTTGTTCAAAAAAAGAGAAAGAGAAAGAAAAAAAGTCCCCAACATTATGTACTGAATTTTTTTCATAAGTATTATTATTTGACTCCTCTTTTTTTTCTTTTCACTACTAATGTGACCACACACACACATACACTTAGAAACACACACTCTTTCCCTTGTCTTCTCTTTCATCTCTAAATTCTGTGTCACACAATTATTGCTTTAGCTAGCAATAATTTTTATGAAACCCTAAGTACCTTATTAACATTTCTGAAAGATTAGAAGTCATAAAGAAAGGACTCAAACTGGATAAGACTTTTAAATCTTTTGGAATTTTTCACTATTTGCAATAAATAGCTGTAAAACATAATCATCATAGGTTAGAATTTTATGCCCTTATCATCATATATGTCAAGCCCACATGTAAAGATACCCGAAATATTCCAATAAACTTACCCTACTTTTGGTTTTGTTTTTAAACATCTTTAGAATAAACAAGAGCCAAGTCTTTATAAAAGTATTCAACTTAAATTATTTCATCTAATCTTTACATTTTTATTTATTTTCTAAGTGCAAAAGGCATGTAAAGTGATTTCAAAAGTAAAGACTGCAAAATTCGGTGCTTAAGTAAAAAGGAAAAGTTCCTAGTAACCCCACCGTGCCAAGAGATAACCAGTAGCAACAATCTGGTTTCTGTTTCTCTAACTATTCTTCCCACACAGACAAGTTCCTTGTTTTTCTTTTTTTTTTTCCCCCTTGGTAATACATCTTGGTGCTTCTTCCTAACAGTATCTAAATTCTTTCATTTACCTACAGAAGAAACAAGCTTTACAGATAAACTATGAAGACAACCAATAAGCACAAAACTCTAAGGATACTTCATGATCTGATAACAAATCTGCCAGTTTAGCTAGGCTATTCCCAAGTGTATCTACAGAAAGTTGTTGAAAAAGATACTTAGTTCCAGAAAGTAAAGGTAATAATCCAAATTTTAAACAAGATACCTTCAATTCAAATCAAGATAATTGAGGTTTTAGTATCTGAGGGAGGGGTTCCTGTATTTTTGTAAACACCATTTAGTGTTTAAAGAATATATCAAAGCCCAATCTCTCCCCATCCCTCCCTTTCCCTGGGCTGCCGGCGTTTGCAAGTGAGTGGACCTCAACATTCCTTCAATCAGCAGGCCCTTGAAACAAAGCACAAGAGCAGGGTTTTAATGCGAGAGATAACCCTTGTCATCCAAAGGAGGAAAAACAACATCTGTTAAAAACCCAAGAAAACTGCACTAATGGGTCCAGCAATAGGCCCAGAGGACTTCAGGGATATAGTCTTTGCTTATCAAAATAAAAACCACAACAGAACAATTGTTTCACTCCAACGCTCTGTGTTCTAAACTCTCTCCAGATTAATTAGCGTGGAGTTTCGCCAAGCTCATTAAAAGAAAAACCCCGGACTCCTAAGGATGACTGGTGTTTACTGTCCTCCCAAACTGGCCAGTAAGAACTCCGGGGAGCCACAGACTTCTGGGCTTTCTGTAGTGATAGGATTCCTAGGATTTATTTTTAAATTGCATGTTAAAAATTAGACTACAAGAATCTTTTCATATTGACTTCTTTTTAACTGAAAACAATTGGTCCTTATTTATTTCCCTTGTGCACTTCCCAACCCTGTTACATTTTATAGCTACGGAACAACAGACCACAGGTTTCTAGAGTCTGTGACCACTCAGATGAGTTATTAGATAACCCTGATGAGTCTGTCAAGTCTTCCAGAGCCTGTGGACACTCAGGCCAAACTTCTTTTTTCCTGAAACAGGCTTTCTCCACCCACCCAAATCCCCTAATTCTTGGGCCTGCCAAGGGCCTGACCTTCCATTCTCTGCAGTAAAGGGTGAAGTTATACAGGAGGAAGGCCCAGTAGATTAAAGGCCTCTGTTCAACAAATATTTGCTCGCCCACTCCAGCCGGAGTAACAGTTTGCTACATGCTGCATGCCCAGAGTGACACTTAGCGACTTCAGGAAGCTTGTTAAGCTGGTGACTAAGAATTAGATACCTCATGTCAAGGTAAATAATTAAGTCCCAATCCACAGAACGTTATGGAAAACCAAACGACTTTACCAAACTCCCAATTTCACACAAAAACCAACACAAGTCCCATGAAATAGAATCTGCATATGATTTCCAAAAAAGCCTGTATGCATTCGTGCCTTGCTGGGTGGTCTTAGAATTCTAAAATGACCTGGGACATTCCCAGAGTTTTACCTGTACAACCCATGACCACACGGTTTA
Source organism: Aotus nancymaae (assembly GCF_030222135.1). Taxonomy (NCBI): domain Eukaryota; kingdom Metazoa; phylum Chordata; class Mammalia; order Primates; family Aotidae; genus Aotus; species Aotus nancymaae. The sequence continues at coordinate 5,618,992 of NW_026988492.1, read as the reverse complement.
CACCATGCAGACTGCCTGAATCCTACCCATCGGGTCCCTTCTCCCAAATACCTGAATTTTGCAACACTCACCCTCAGTCTCTCGGATGTCTATTCCTTGTAAATCCGAAAAGACAAAACGCCGGAGAAGGAAAACAAGTTGTGGGAAAAACACATTAAACTGTCAGAACAGGCAGCTCGGGAGTTGTGTGGTCTGCACCGCCCCACCCCTTTCCCCAACACTAAGACCAAGCTACTGGATTTGGGGAGAGAATGAGGACACGGGAGGCGGGTGGAGAGGGTGCGGGGGTGGGAGAGTAGGTGTGGGTGTGGGATGGTGATGTGCCCACGCTAATTCCCCCAAGGTCTCTGCTTCTTCTGAAGCACGTGAATGAGCAAACACCAGGGCATGCCCAGGTAGCGCTGGCCTAAAGTTCTCGTTTTTATTTTTTTCTTCAGTAGTGAAATCACAGCTTCTTTACAAACGCCCAGAAGAATCCCAGGCGCTCTACTTCTTGACAGCATGCAAGAGGGGCGCTTTTAGCTGCTGGTGCTCGGCCCCACTGTGGCCAGGGCATCGAGGTAAACCCTGGCATTTTGAGGGTGAACGGACCCCGACTGGGGATAGGGGAAGCAGAGGGTGCCCGCGGAGATCTGAGCGCAGAGACTCTGGGTGGGCGGGCTTCAGATCCCATAAATGAGCTGATTAACAGGATTTACAGCACTCCTAGGCGGGGCTCCTGCCCTTCTCCCACCCCACGCGCAGCCGGGAGCCCGGCGGCCCGGGGCACTAGCTGGGAGGCAGCCGCGATTAGCGCCCTAATCCCCAGCGCAGACCGCGCGGAGACCGGAGCCGGGCCGCGGCGGGAGGCCCCACCGTCCCGGGCAGTCCCGACTGCCAGGGCAGCGTGGGAACCGGGACCTCGGGGACCCCGCGCGCCGGCTGTCAGCTCCAGGGTGAGGTCTGCGAGGTCGGGGCGGGCGGGCGCGGGAGGGGCTGGTGCACACACGCTGGGGAGGGCGACTTCGAGAGCGGAGTGAGCGACCCCCGCCCCCGGGGCCCTCCTTGCGCCGAGGGGCGACGCGAGCGCTAACGCCAGCCGCGGCCCGCGGTGCCCGCCCTGGGACCCCCGCGCCCCGAGCGGGGTACCTGAGGGGAGGGGATGCCCCTCCCGGCCTGGCAGGCGCCCCCCATCCCGAGGCGGCGGGGCCAGGCACCGCGCTGGGGGCCCGGGTGGGGCTGCGGCGGGGGGTGCGGACATCCCCCACCGCCGGGGTGGCTGGGATCGGGGCGACGTCCCGGCTGGAGAAGTTGGGGGGAGCGCGGGAGGCAGCGGGTGAGGCCCGCGAAGCGCCGTGGGAGAGGCCCAAATGGACGGTGGGACCCAGGAGGGCGAGACGCCGGGACTTACCGAGCGGCTCCCTCATGCCGCCTCGCGCCGCCGCCGCCACCGCCGCCGCCGCTCCGGCCGGCCCGGCACCAGCGCGACCCGCCCCGCCTGCGGCCGCCGCGGCCGAGCATGCCCGGAGCACTGCTGTCCGCCCCGCCCACCACGCGGGCCCGCCCCGCCCCGTTCCTCCCCACCCCGCCCACCGCCCGGACCCGCCCCGCCCCGCCCACCTCCTCTGCTCTGAGGGTGGTATCCAGGCCAGGAACTGCCTAGGCTTTCGGGGCAGCCTGCGTGGGTCGTGCGGAAGACACAGGTGGTGTGCACCCTTTCCTCTTTTCCTGTCACTTGGGTTTTGGCCACGTCAATCCTGTGCAAATGTCCAAAGACACACACACTCTTATAGATACACACGAAACACATATTCATATTCACTCACACAGTTACACACAAACACACAAAGATGTATGCAAACACACTCATGTGCACCCACACACAGATGCACAGAAACATATACAGGAAACAGGCGCACACGAACACATATACAGGACACACAGGTGCACACAAACACACAATCACAGACAAGTCCACACAAACACACAGTCACACACAAGTGCACACAAACACACCCATGTACAGTCACACAGAAGTGCACACAAACACACCCATATACAGTCACACACAGGTGCACACAAAGGCACCCATATACGGTCACACACAGGTGCACACAAATGCGCCATATACAGTCACGTGCAGGTGCACACAAACGCACCCATAAACAGTCACACACAGATGCAGCCAAACACACTGACACATATACATACATACACAGGAACACAGTACAGCAATACACACACATACACACGCACCCACATAACACATTGATGTTATGAAGAGCAGAAAACAGTGATGGTGATAACAGCTTGGGATTTACTTCTTTAAAAAGAAAAGTCTAGAGTCAGCTAGAGAGCTGGAAGCCACCTTCAGATCAGCTGGCCCATCCTCTCCAGTGCAGATGAGGAAACTGATGCCAGGAGTAGGATTCCTGGGTAGGAGGGGATATAGGAGGAGGTGAGTGGGAGGGTTCAGAGCAGAGTGAACATTTCCTGACCCCAGACCCACTCCATGTTTCTCTTACAGTGGGAAGGGTCAGAAAGATTAGACTGCTGCTTGGGTCTGCTCAGGGCAAACGTTTTCATAATTTTGGAAGGCAGACAGAAGACAAAAAAATGTGAAATATTGCTGATGCATTGGGGAGAGACAGGGAATGTTAGTTAAGTCCACCCAGACAAAACATGGATAGCACAGCAGACTGGTGTCCTTGCCAAATGAGTTTTCAGAAAACTACTGAGCCACATCATGATTTTAGAAGTGTATTTGCTGTCAGAACACCAATAAGTAACCTTTTTTGCTCTATCACCACGCCTGAGCCCTTCATATGCATTATTTCTTTTAATCCTCATCACGGTTTGATCATGTGGGCACCACTTTACAGAGGAGGAAACGGGCTTAGGGAAGGGCATGGTGGCAAGCTGCAGAATCTAGCCCAAGACCCCTGCTCTGAAGCACCAGAGAAAGGTCGTTTCTTTGTTCCTTTGAATCGTATGTTCCTCGTGGTTACTAGGAACATATAATCTAATAGGGCAAAAAAGCGGAACACTCTATTGCTGGGAAAGAATGAACAATGTAATTGAGTGCTGTATTGTGCATTATCAGGAGTGCATGGGAGGAAACCAGATGAGGACGATGGGAGCAGGCAGCGTGATCAGGGACTCGAGAGCCAGGTAGCTCTGAAGCCAGGTACTCTGGTCCCGGGCTTGGCTTCTCTGCCACTTTCAAGATGTGGTACTTTGCTTCCTTTAGTCTCACTTTCCTCTCTAACAAAATGGGGGTAATGATGGTTTGCATCTCATAGGAGAGTCATGAGAATTCAATGAGATGATGCCTTTTTATTACTTATTTCAGGTACGTGTAACAATGAAGAAAATGGTGGCTGGGAGCAATGGCTTACGCCTGGAATCCCAGCACTTCGGGAGGCTGAGGCAGGCGGATCATCTGAGGTTGGGAGTTTGAGACCAGCCTGGCTAACATGGTGAAACCTCATCTCTACTAAAAATACAGAATTACCCGGGCGTGGTGGCTAGCGCCTGTAATCCCAGCTACTCAGGATGCTGAGGCAGGAGAATCACTTGAACCCAGGAGGTGGAGGTTGTAGTGAGCTGGAATTGTGCCACTGCACTCCAGCCTGGGCGACAGAGTGAGACTCTGTCTCAAGAGAAAAGAAAAGAAAAGAGTAGCTACTACCACTAAGACTTGCACCACTACTGCTGTTTGAGTTGGAGCCACCAGGGAAGACTTTGAAGGACAAGTGGGTTGTGGCTAGGGAGAGACACAAAGGCTGGGGAAATCAAATTCGACAAAATTTAAAAGATGAGAAAGGAAAGGAAATGCAGAAGGCTTTTTTCGTGTGTGTGATTTTTTTTTCTGGGGAGTCACAGTTATTAACAGCAGTGATATTAACTCTTGTCAAAAAAGCATCGTTCAATGATGGACCGCTTCAACGACTTATAGAATTCGTGTTTCTCCCCAATTTGCCAACTCAGTGAAATTACTTTTGGCTGGGGTGAAGCACCTCTGTGTGCCCATCATGGTGCAGACACCTGGGGAGCCAAATATTCCCACTAGAACACTTATGGGCCAGTGAATTGAGATTAGGATGTGTTTCCTCACAGAACAATGTCATATTGTTGGGTTTCTGGGTCAACGCCATGGAAGTTTTATAATGTACCTAAGTGCTGCAGAGTTGCAATAAAGCAGAGTAGAGTTGCAGTAAATCAGAAAACAACGCTGATTCAATGCTAGGGACAAAGCTAAACCAAATCAAGTTTAATAAGAAATTGTGTTTTAGCAGAAAGGCTGGCAAAGGCAGATTCAAGTAAGGGAGGGTAATGGGATTGAAATACTGAAGATTCTAGAGAAGATGACTTCACAATTTCAAGATGCTTGTGGTTTCCTTACCCTGGCTCTTTATCCCAACATGCTCATTTCAAAATGTTTGGCTTCCCTCTTTCCTCAGTCCTGATGTATTCCTAGCCCTGCTCTAATGTTTTCGTGGCATGACTAAGGCCATTTCAAATGAAGAAGCAGAAGCAGAATGAAAAGACGGGGAGAGAAGATGGTGGTGAGGCTGTGAAGGTGTGGAGAGGGGCAAGCAGAAAGGTGGAAAGTTTTTCTAAAGCTCTGGGAATAGAATTAACAAAGAGAAAAGAGGGTGTAATAGTCTGTTCTCATGCTGCTAATAAAGACATACCTGAGACCAGGTAATTTCTAAAGGAAAGAGATTTAAGGGACTCACCTTTCCACGTGGCTGGGGAGGCCTCACAATTGTGGCAGAAGGCAAAGGAGAAGCAAAGGCACGTCTTACATGGCAGCAAGCAAGAGGGCATGTACAGGATAACTCCCCTTTATAAAACCTTCAGGTGTCATGAGAACAGCAGGGGAAAAACCCGCCCCCATAATGCAATTAGCTCCCATGGATCCCTCCCACAACAGATGAGGACTATTACAACCTAAGGTGAGATCTGGGTGGGGCCATAGAGCCAAAGCATACCAGAGAGTAAGGCTGAAAAGATGCATGAGTACGAGCAGATGATTATTATAAATGTAAGATGATTAATAAAGACAAAAGGTAGTGAGGAAAATCTACTGGGTCAGTTTCCCTACCAGTAGCCAGTACATGGACAAGCGACGGTGGACAAGAAATGAGAGGAACCAGCCTAACTTCCTAATCCACTAATCCCAACCCACTCCCACTTTCCTACAATTTGGGTCCCTGGCTTCCACCCACTTGATCCTGGGAGATAAAAACACAGGAAAAAATTCCTATCACTTATGAGATGTAAAATACAAACTATGATTTGAAAACAACATTTAGCATGTTGCTGTTAGAAGTCTGGCACAGCCCTGGGAGCATGTGCCAGGGTCCGGCCCCGGATGCCCAATGTCCCCGCCTTTCTTGAGTCCCAGAGAATGGATTTCACAGACTCAGGAAGGAACTTGGATTATTGAGTCATTGGGCAGATGTGCATTTAACCAGAGAAATAATGTTTAACAGCCTGCTTAAGGAAAAAAAAAAGCCAAGACCTTGTTTCTCTCACTTAATGCCTGTTCAAGGATCTAGAATAACCCTCCTCCCTTTCTATTTTAGGGCCCTTCTCTGTTGATTATAAGGTTTCCTTTAGCTGATTTAGATATTGATTTTTTTCTTAGTCTGTAAAGACACTACCAGTTCTCATTTTTTAAAAGATTAATGCTTTTTTTAAAAAAAACATTAATTTGTTGTCTTCATTAACACATAATAATTGTACATATTTATGCGGTACAGTGTGATGTTTTGATACATGCATACATTGTGCAATAATTAAATCAGGGTGTTTAGCATATCCATCTGCTATAGTTTGAATATTTGTTCCCTGCAAAACTCATGTTGAAACTGAATCCCCAATATGGAGTGTTAGGAGATGGGATCTTTTTTTTTTCCAAGATGGACTCTTGCTCTGTTGCCCAGGCTGGAGGACAGTGTCTCGATCTTGGCTCACTGCAACCTCCACCTCCAGAGTTCAAGTGATTCTCCTGCCTCAGCCTCCCAAGTAACTGCGATTATAGGCGAGCACCACCACACCCAGCAAGTTTTTGTATTTTTAGTAGAGATGGGGTTTCCCCATGTTGGCCAGGCTGGTCTCAAACTCCTGACCTCGTGGTCCACACGCCTCAGCCTCCCAAAGTGCTAGGATAATAGGCGTGAGACACTGCACCCAGCTGAGAGATTAGATCTTTAAGAGATCATTGGTTCATGAAAGTTCCGCCCTCATGAATGAATTAATCTATTTATGGATTAACAGATTAATGGGTTAATGGATTAGTGAGTTATGGCGGGGAGCTGGTGGCTTTATAAGAAGAGGAAGAGAGACGTGAGCTGGCACATGAGCACGCTGAGCCCCTCACCATGTGATGCCCTATACCACCTTGGGGTTGACTCTGCAGAGCCCCCACCTGCAAGAAACCTCTTACCTGATGCAGCCCCTTGACCTTGAACATCTCAGCTGTAAGAAATAAATTTTTATAACTGTAAGAAGTAAATTTCTTTTATTTATAAATGACCCACCTGCAGGTATTCTGTTATAAGTAACAGAAAGACTAATACACCATCACCTTATACATGTACCATTTCTTTGTGTTGGAAACATTCAAAATCCTTTCTTCTATCAATTTTGAAATACAAGGTACAGTCACTTTTCTCTGTGATAAAACACCAGAATTTATTCCTCCTAAATGAAACTTTGTACCCATTGACCAAAAAAACCCACATTCTCAATAAAACCTGCAAGTATCTCTCATTGGCTTGTTTTAGAAAGTCAGGCAATGGTGGTTACATGGAAACTGGCAAGGATCTTGTGAGAGTAGATTGGTGGGTAGCAGAGGCCAGGAAGGCTGGAACTGAATAAAGAGAAGTTGATTAACGGGTACAAATATGCACTTAGAAGAAATAAGACCTGGCATTTGATACATCAGTACGGTATCTATGGTTAACCTTAAGCAATTGTTATTTCAAAATAGCTAGAAAAGAATACTTTGAATGTCCCTAGCATAAAGAAAAGATAAATATTTAAGGTGATGCATGTCCCTATTACCCTGATTTGATTCTATCAATTTATGAAATTATCACATGGACCTTGACAACATATATATATATATATATATATATATATATATATATATATATATATATGTTTTATTTTGTTTTATTTTTGAGATGAGCTCTCACTCTGTCATTGAAGCTGAAGGGCAATGGCATGATCACAGCTCACTGTAGCCTTGACCTCCTGGGTTCAAGACATCTTCCTCAGCCTCCCAAGTAACTGGGACTATAGACACACACTACCATGCCCAGCTAATTTTTCTATCTTTTGTACAGACGGGCTCTCCCTGTGTTGCTTGAAAACAACTTCTGGGCTCAAGCAAAGCTCCCACCTTGGCCTCCCAAAGTGCTGGGATTAGAGACGTGAGCCACCATGCGCAGCCCTACATAATGAATTTTAACCAAGAACTAGAAATCTATTTCTCAAAGTCTGCTCCATGGGCCACCTACACCAGGATCAACTTGGGGAGGGAGAGTTGACTAAAGGCCAGATTCCTGCACCTCATCAAACCGATGCAATCAGAATTTTTAAGTTCTACCATTGAGATCCTGGAATGCATACTCTAAGAAAGTCCCAGGTGATTCTCACACACAGTAAAGTATGAGGAGCAGGGATGAAGCACCATAAACAGACATGGTGTGTGTCAAGAGAGGAATGGATTGACTGGCACATACTACACAGAGCAAAGACAGCAGCCGTCGGCAGCGTTGTGTGATGATGGAGAGTCACATAGCAACGTCCTTCGCGAATCAAATGCATTACATGTTTACTGCTGGCTTAGAAGATTTGACGCTAACTGAAACAAACTCTGCTATGCTGGGGACTGAGAAGAGAGTGACAAACAGTTTTTCAATCACATACCTTCAGAGTGAGGAGATGGAATCTGCAGTTACTTCATGAGAAAAATCATTTCTAATTGCTTGCTTGCTTTGTGCCAGCTTGTTCTCACATAAAGCCACATATTAATGGAAAACAACTTCTCTGTCACACTCACTATAGCAAAGAGCTGCTGTTTACTAGTGGTAGACAGAACATTCCAAGCTTCCCCCTGGCTGCAGTTTATAAAATTCTTTGCCAAATTCATAAGGAAACCCCTTGAGCGGTGGTGCCCTCCAGATAATGGCAGTGGCTGTCAGGGAGCTCATTGGTATGGAGGGATGCCAATGTGGCTTCAAGCAGACAGGGTGTGGCCAGCAGCAGAGTGGTCCAGACGTGGGCACCCCCCAAGCTGCCTCTCCCACCATTCCTCACCAGCTAATCAAGAACGAATCAAAACTAACTCAAGCATTTTTTAACCCCATATGATATTTTGTTTTTAAAATGGGAAATAGGCCAGGCTCGGTGGCTCACACCTGCAATCCCAGCACTGTGAGGGGCCAAGGCAGGCAAATCACTTGAGGTCAGGAGTTTGAGACTAGCCTGGCCAACATGGTGAAATTCTGTCTCTACTAAAAAAATATGTACTTGTAGTCGCAGCTACTCAGGAAGCTGAGGCACAAGAATCACTTGAACCCAGGAGGCAGAGGTTGCAGTGAGCCAAGATGGCATCACTGCACTCCAGCCTGGGCAACAGAGTGAGACCTTATTTCCAAAAAAATTAAAAATAAAAATAAATAGCCAATGGTACATGCCTATGGTTCCAGTTACTCAGGAGGCTGAGGTGGGAGGATTGCTTAAGCCTGTAAGTTCAAGGCTGCAGTGAGCCCTGATCACGCCACTGCACTCCAACCTGGGCAACACAGCAAGACCTTGTCTCAAAAAAAAAAAAAAAAAAAAAGAACTATGAGAATAACTATGAATCACATTAGTTGTAAAAAGAATGCCTCCATTTTGGGAGAGAATGATGTATCAGGCTTTTATTAAGTCAGCGATGGTTAGCAATACAAAAATGACATCAAAGTGGAAGGGAGAGATGAGAATTACCTTTTTTTTTCTTTTTTTCTTTTCTTTTTTTTTTTTTTGAGACAGGGTCTTGCTCTGTTGTCCAGGATGGAGTGTAGTGGTGTGATCTCAGCTCACTGCAACCTCCGCCTCCCAGGTTCAAGTGGTCCTCCTGCCTCAGCCTCCCTACTAGCTGGGACTACAGGCACGCGCCACCAGACCTGGCAAACTTTTGTATTTTTAGTTCGAGACTAGGCTGTTCTTGAACTCCTGACCTCAGGCGATTCACCCACTTTGGCCTCCCAAAGTGCTGGATTACAGGTGTGAGCCACCGTGACCAGCTGAGAACTACCTTTAATTTCACGTTTCTCATGTGCCAGGCACTAGGCTAGGCCTTGACTTACGTCTTTCCACGTACAAAAGGGTGGCATTGATTAGCAGCGTTGCACGATTTTTAAGTTACAGTCATACATCACTTAATGATGAGGCTATGTTCTGACAATTGTGTTGTTAGGCAATTTCATTGTTGTGCAAACATCCTAAAATGCACTTACACAAACCTAGGTGGTGTAGCCTACTACAAACCTAGGCTACATGCTGCAGCTTATTGCTCCTAGGCTGCAAACCGTGCAGAAGTGACTCTACTCAGTGCTGCAGGCAATTGTAACACAGTGCTATTTGTGTACCTAGGCGCAGAAAAGGTGCAATAAAAATACAGTATAATAATCTTATGGGACCACCATCGCAGATGTGGTCCACGGTTGGCTGAACTACTGTGCAGTGCATGACAGTGATTCTTCTAGTTAAGTGTAAAAGAGGACGTACGGCCGGGTGTGGTGGCTCACGCCTGTAATCCTAGCAGTTTGGGAAGCCGAGGCAGGTGCATCACCTGAGGTCAGGAGTTCAAGACCAGCCTGGCCAACATGGCAAAATCCTATCTCTACTGAAAATACAAAAAATTAGCTTGGCTTGGTGGCGGGCACCTAGAATCCCAGCTACTTGGGAGGTTGAGGCAGGAGAATCGCTTGAACCCAGGAAGCAGAGGTTGTAGTGAGCTGAGATTGCGCCATTGCACTCCAGCCTGGGCGACAAGAGCAAAACTCCGTCTCAAAAAAAAAAAAAGAATGTAGGACCGGGCGCGGTGGCTCACGCCTGTAATTCCAGCACTTCGGGAGGCCGAGGCGGGTGGATCACGAAGTCAAGAGATCGAGACCATCCTGGTCAACACGGTGAAACTCCGTCTCTACTAAAAATACTGAAAATTGGCTGGGCATGGTGGCACGTGCCTGTAATCCCAGCTACTCAGGAGGCTGAGGCAGGAGAATTGCCTGAACCTAGGAGGCGGAGGTTGCGGTGAGCCAAGATCGTGCCACTGCACTCCAGCCTGGGTAACAAGAGCGAAACTCCGTCTCAAAAAAAAAAAAAAAAAAGAATGTAAATCTCCCAGGAAAGAAAACTTTCCATTTCATTATTTGCCTGCCTCCCTCAAACTCCCATCACACAATGAAGCTGCTGGTGCGATACTGCATTTATCAGAGTATATCCTAGATTTGCTTGGGTGATACTTGGTTCAGCTACTGGATTCCGAATTCCTGGTAGAAGACACTGTTCCTCCCCATCCTAATTGTGTTCTCTTAGTTGGTTTATTTGGCCTTCATTAATCACCGGGCCAAACTACCAGCCAAGGTTGCTGACACCTCCCCCGTGATCCAGAGCCTGCTCTCTCAACTACCTCCTTATCGCACTCTCTCAGCAAGCCAGTATTTTCCCAGCCCGAAATCAACCCAGAGCCAGGTCCCAGACAACTGGGGCTAACTGTGTCCCAAAGGCCACTGGAGTTATTCCAACCGACCAGTCCTAAGCTCTTTCCCTTGCCTCTTCTTACCTTTCCCGTGAGAATCCCAGTAATGGCTGTGGCTGAGGCCTTCTCCCTCCTTTCTGCCTGCTGACCAGTAATGGTGCTTCCCCCACGCCCTGCGTGGCCTGAGGTGTCTCCTGTTTATAGGCCAACCGTGAGTAACTTTAATCTTTGCTCTCAATAGCATTGGCCTCTCAGACGTCACTTAGTCACCTTTATAAACTATGACCCAGGCACAAATCAGTTTCTTCGCTGACCACAGCCTAGCACCATACTTTTGGACAGTAGATGACACATGTCTGTTGAATAGAATTGCTGAATGTGTCTGAAGTGGAAATGGTTGCTTCAGCTCACATTGTGGAAATCCTGGGTGGAGAATCTTCACCACAGGAGTGGGGGCCAAAGCATTAGCTGAGGGCTGGGAGTGGCCAAGGGAGTGAGCAAAATGACCAGAACCGTCGGGCGCAGTAGCTCATGGCATCATCCCAACACTTTGGGAAGACGAGGCAGGAGGACTACTTGAGCCCAGGAGTTCGAGACGAGCCTGGGCAACATAGCAAGACCCCATCTCTACAGAAAATTTGCAAAATCATTAGCTACGTGTGGTGGCATGTGCTTGTAGTCCCAACTACTCAAGAAGCTGAGGCACGAGGATTGCTTGAGCCCAGAAAGTCAAGGTTGCAGTGAGCTGTGATTGCACCAATGCACTCCAGCCTGGGCAACAGAGAGAAACCCTGTCTGAAGAAAAAGAAAATAGCCAGAACGGTTAGAAAATGTCTAGGCTCTCTTGAATTCTTTATCAATTTGTTTTAAATCTGTTGGGAGTTTTATTTTTGCTTTTTCTGTGTTCTAACTTAAACCCAGCTAACCATCCCAAAACTCTCCTTGGTTAGCTCTTATGGACCTGAATGACGTGTATATCAAGCAGATGGTGTGCTAGTTGTGTGTTTTGTTTAATCCCACAAAAAGCAAAACTTCTAAAGCAAATCAATCAAATCGTGCAAATAAGAGCGACTACAGAGGATAATTAGTGGTTTGTAGGAAGGCCACCCATAAACGTGAAATATAAGTCTGAGAAAAGAAAATAAATCAAATGAAAGTCAGCTTATCAGCCACAGTTGGAAAACAACCGTGAAAGTCCAAAGCCAGCATCTTATCTAGCTGGAACAATTGGTCAGTGTCTCTGAGGACCTGGTAACTGTTGAAATGTTTCCTTTCCTGCACCCCCTACTCCCTGCCCTGATAATTTAGTGCATTTTTCCCAGTCAGCACTGATAAGATCCAGCAGGATGTCCCATGTCATCTGCACATGTTATCCCTAGAGTCAATATCCTTGCGTAGGTACCCACAGCAACTTCCTTGTGAACGAATGAATTGAGCACTACTTTCAAGTCATCAGGGAACTACATGCACTTTGTAGTTTTCGCAAATGAGTGGATGTATGAATTATTTCTCCACATCTTTTTACAGCCTTCCATATAGTTCTGGATGCCTGGAATGTGTATTAGAACTTTTGCTGAAACCACCAAATACCTGGAGGTTACTATAACTAACTGGTCACAGATGTAGCATTAAATCCACTCTGACTTTTTCCCCTCTGGCTACAGCATATGCCAGAGCGATAGTTTTATACATCTTGAAACAGATGCTATTCAGAAACGAAAGCAATACCTATTTCAGGGAGCACTGCCTTACTTGGGGTTCAGGGGCTATTTATTGACCAGTTCATCAGTAGACACATCTAAATATGGGGTTATGGTGGATTTTATATATTAAAGTATTAATACAGTGGTTTATTTTTTATTTTTATTTTTGAGATGGAATCTCGCTCTGTTGCCCAGGCTGGAGTGCAGTGGCACAATCTCAGCTCGCTGCAACCTCTGCCTCCCAGGTTGAAGCCATTCTCCTCCCTTAGCCTCCTGAGTAGCTGGGATTACAGGCATGCACCACCACACCTGGCTTATTTTTGTGTTTTTAGTAGAGATGGGGTTTCACCATGTTAGCCAGGCTAGTCTCGAACTCCTAGCCTCAAGCGATCCATCCGTCTTCGCCTCCCAAAGTGCTGATATTACAGGCATGAGCCAACATGCCCCGGCCTAAAGTATTAATAAAAATGTAGAAGAACATCTCCTAGTTCTTCTAATTCTTTGCCGTGACCTCACAAATTGTCCTAATATTATCATTATTGCTGTTTTTACTTTTCCCTGCTCTCCTTCCCAGTGAAGTGTAGTGTCAAAGATGCTCTAGCATGTGGGAAACCTCTGGAAATGTTGACAGACCGAGGACTCTGAGGACAAAAATCTTCTAATGCCGAAGCCATTGTAGGATGGTAAATCTGATTTCAAGCCACGTAATGTACAATTTTAAAGGGTTAATAACTATGTATAAGAAAATATATTTAAAAGTTAAGACCAGGTGCGGTGGCTCACGGTTGTAATCCCAGCACTTTGGGAGGCCGAGGTGGGCAGATCACCTGAGGTCAGGAGTTCGAGACCACCCTGGACAACATGGTGAAACCCTGTCTCTACTAAAAATACAAAAATTAGCCTAGCTACTCTGAAGGCTGAGACAGGAGAATCACTTGAACCCAGGAGGCAGAGGTTGCAGGGAGCAGAGATTGTGCCACTGAACTCCAGCCTGGGAGACAGAGTGAGAGACTCTGTCTCAAAAGCAAATAAAGAAATAAAAGTTAAAAGACAAGTTTTTCACATGTAGATTTGAAACACTAGATTGATATGAACACAATAAAAAGGAATTCCAACACTAATATATTATTGCTTTGGAAAAACAGAATATACTCCTCTTCTTCATGAAGGCAGGTGAACAGAGGTTAATATTACAAGCTCTGTTCATTCAATAACCTTTGTTCACCTGAGATTATAACACTGACCTCAGGAAATCTTGACTGAACACTTCATAGTGTTTCAATAGTTTTAAGTCTAAATGCTTTTTTAAAAATGCTGAAAAGGCACATACTATATGTAATACTATTCTGCAAGGAAGGAAGAAGGGAAGGCAGGAGGGAGGGAGGGAAGGAAGGAAGGAAGGAAGGAAGGAAGGAAGGAAGGAGCTCAAACAAACAACCCCAGATGCATCAGATAGTAGACCCATTTTTTCCTGTGATGATTCTTGGAAGGACAGAAGAAAAGAGAAGAAAAGGAAGAAGGGAGGGAGGGAGAAAGGGAGAGAGGGAGAGAAGAGAGGGAGGGAGGGTGGGAAGGAAGGAAGGAAGGAAGGAAGGAAGAAGGAAGGAAACTATAATCTTGCTATTCTTTCCATTGTAAAGGCTAAATGGAATGGTCCTTCTAAAATTTCTTAATCACCTTCCATCTCTGTAATATTTTTCCCACAAAAAGTAAACGAATATAGAAATAGTGTCCTCCCATGGTTCTCAGCAAATGAGGGAGCTGCTCATTAGTTCTATTTAGTCCCTAGAAATGGAAGCCACCTCCCGCTTGTAGAATGTCACGATGGTCCAGGTGCTTTGCATCGCTCTCATTCATTTTCACGCGAACTTCATGGAGGATGCAGCATAAAAACAGTTAATGCTTATAGAATATTGACTCTGTACTAAACGGTTTCACAAAATATCTAATTTAATTCTCATAACCAGACTGTGGATCATTATCATATAAGGAACTGAGGCTCAGAGACATGAGGTCATTAGCCTGGAGACACACAATGAATGGCAGCATGGAGATCCAACCCAAAACTGTCTGACCCTAAGGCCTGCATAATTATTCCTCTTCTGGGTTAAGTTACCTCCTGATAAACAGGGAAATCGGGAAGCACTTTACCGTGAATACATTCAGCTCCCGAAATGGGGCCGTCAATTGCTTTGTAGTTCATGAGATCCACAGGGAGAGTGACCAGGTGTTCCTAAGAGAACCTGTCCCTGTGAAGGGGAATGTTAGGATTGGTCATGCCTCATGGCTGTCAAACTCTGGCGCACATTAAACTTAAAGAAACTGTGGCTGAGTGCGGTGGCTCACACCTGTAATCCCAGCTCTTCAGGAGACTGAGGTGGGCGGTAGGTCAAGACCTAGAAATCAGCCTGACCAACATAGTGATATCCGGTCTCTACTAAAAATATAAAAATTAGCCAGGCATGATGGCAGGTACCTGTCATCCCAGCTATTCAGAGTCTGAGGCAGGAGAATCATTTGCACCTGGGAGGCAGAGGTTGCAGTAAGCTGAGATCGTGCCACTGCACTCCAGCCTGGGTGACAGAGTGAGACTTGGTCTCAAAAAAAAAAAAAAAGAAAAAGAAATTGTTTAAGATCTCTGGGCCCTACCTCTAGCTTCTTAACCAAATAATAGCCAAACTCTACTTCTTTTTCTTTTCAAATGATCCATAAATTTACTGACTTATAATTTCATAGACTCAGACTATGACATTTCCAGTCTTAATAGTTTTTTTGTAACGGTTGTTATAAGATGTCTTGCCATTAAAAGTTTGCAAAAACTTCCTTCCTTCCTTCCTTCCTTCCTTCCTTCCCTCCTTCCCTCCCTCCCTCCCTCCCTCCCTCCTTCCTTCCTTCCTTCCTTCCTTTCTTCATAGTATTGCAAATAGTATGTGAATTTTCAGGTTAAAACAAAGCATTTAGACTTCTTAAAACTATTGAAATAACATAAAGTGTTTAGTCAAGATTTCCTGAAAGGCAGGATATTTAGGACTACTTCCATTCTGCCAGGGAACCCAGATAGCACAAGGTTGTGAGATAACACTTTAATGAGAAGATTCTTACGTAATTGGAAATGTGAGCTTAATCTGAGCTCATGGCTGTGAGTGTGTGTGTGTGTGTGTAACACCTGTGTGTGAAGAGGGCAGTAAAAGCTGGCTTTTATAGTTTAGAAGAGTAGTCTCAGTGTTGGAAATCTTGGCAAAAATGCTGTGGACAAAATAGCCCCTGATAGTAAATTGAGAGTATTCTTTGAGTCGCACAGGATACATTTACATCTCTTCCACTGGGTATTGACACACATTGTACCTGTGGCTAAGACGTTACTTCACTTCCTTTCACCAATTCTTCCACGTTTAACTGGAGGGTGCCAAGCAGGCAACTGGCTGAGCTGAGAGGAATGGGACCGTGTCACAAACTCACTGAAAGTTGCAGTGATTTCAAGTACTCTCTGTGTACCTTGAGCCAAATCCTCAGCCAACCTGGCTATCTGGGCCTGGCTTCCATATGTTCCCAAGCTGACTGTATCTCCCCTCACAGATCGGGGGTCATGGGTGGGGTGGTGCTGATGTGCTCAGCTCTGCACCCACCTAAACATATAATGACGACTTCCAGGCAGAGAACAGGACCTGCAGCTGTGCTCACCTCCAGCTGCCCCCAATCCCTTCACGGGAGGGGAATTCAGAGGTGATCCAGTGCGTTCAGTGTGGTATGCCTGTAGATGAAAGGAGAATTCAGAAAGGGTCTGGAAGATGTGGTTACAATGCTCAGAGGTGGGCAGTGGTGGAGGACACCATGATGCCTGTGTCTCCTGTGGTACCGTCACCATTCCACACAGGACTGCTTTCTCATATAGGAAGGAATACCTCCTCTCCATCCCCCATATTATACTCCTGTTTTTATAAAAGACAGGGTCTCCCTCCATCACCCAGGCTGGACTGCGATGGCACCATCTTAGCTCACTGCAGCCTCGCTCAAGCAATCCTCCTGCCTAACCCTCCAGATTTGCTGAAACTACGGGTGCATGCTGCCATGTATGACTAATTTTTAAATTTTTGTATAGGCAGGGTCTCACTATATTGCCCAGGCCGGTCTTCAACGCCTGGTCTCAAGTGATCCTCCTGTTTTAGCCTCCCAAAGTGTTGGGATAACAGGCATGAGCCAGCATACCAGGCCAGACTTGTTTTTGAAGGGTTTAATTATTTTGTTTAAATTCTGATTCCACAGTCTAGAAATATACATGGACATCTAGGAAACGTCTTATTCTTCTACGAAGTAAAAGGCCTTGGAATCAGAACGAAACGGGTTGGGGTTGTCCTACTCTCCAGAGAGTAAGTAACTGAGCTTTAGGAATGGAGGATCCAGTACAATCCTAGCTCCCTCTGAGGTTATGAAGAAGTGAATGTCATATAAGCTTACGCATTGCTTCCAACGTGTTTAGCTGGGTTTATTAGGAGCAACACGCTCTTCTCATTAAACCTGTAGGTCTGGTGACATTTCATGCAGCATTATTCCAACTCTGTGGAATGGCCCAATTGATGTAATATTCACATGGGTACCAATGATACCAGATAATTGCTGTTTAATAAATAGGCTAACAGTCAGCTAAGGAGCTAGTGTACCCACGGTTTCCTTCCACTGTTAGATTTCAATCCAAAGCCCTTCCCTATCTTAACCCACCATGGGAAGCTACATGCAAGACGAATACAAATTCTTGCATAAAATGAAGCCAATGTCACATCAGAAATGCCAAACATCAAACACCAGCAGATGCCAACCTGTCAGAATCCATGCTGTCAGATTCTGGAGCAGCGCACTAGAAAAATGTGATGTGAGCTGGAAGGGGAAAAATGCATTTGAAATGAGGGCGGGTTGTTCTTCTTTTGCTAACATCTGTGAAAGGGGGAAGAAGTCCCTCGGAAGAATTAGGGCAAAAAGCGAAAGAGGTCCTGTGCATTTGGGTCTACTCCGTTTGCACACAGCTTGACACTGGCGTATCCTCACTGTATATAGCGCTATTTCCCAGCATTGTCATTTGTTCTGCATCATCTAGACCAACATATGACAAATGGAGTTAGCCTGATGCTTCCTGAGGCATATGTGGTTTTACTTCCAACTTATAAATATGGTTCAAGCAGGGAACTTTTTTTTTTTTTCTGAGACAGAATCTCACTCTTGCTGCCCAGGCTGGAGTGCAATGGCACGATCTGGGCTCACTGCAACATTCACTACCCAGGTTCAAGCGATTCTTCTGCCTCAGCCTCCCAAGTAGCTGGGATTACAGGCACCTGCTACCACACCTAATTTTTTTTTTTTTTTTTTGTATTCTTAGTAAAGATAGGGTTTCACCATGTTGGCCAGGCTGGTCTCAAACGCCTGACCTCAGGTGACCCGCCTCAGCCTCCCAAAGTGCTGGAATTACAGGTGTGAGCCACCGTGCCCAACCAACAGGGACTTTTTGAGCATTTAGTACCAATACAGAAATCTGACTGTTTTTAGAACATCAAGGTTTTTATTTGATCAAAATAGTTACAATGTACAGGTGTTTGCTGATTGTAGAAACCACAGGTGAAACTGATTTTCATTGCCTTTATTTTATTTTATATTTCTTTGAACTAGGATTATACCTCAAGATTTTCAGTGTCTTAATCCCCCGACTGTGGGTCACGCTCAGCCAGATACAGAAACAGGGCTTCCCTTTTCAGAAAGAGGTGGTGTCCCAGGGCTGTTTGGCTACCCTCTTTTTAATTGGTAGTGGAATTAGGAAGGATTATGTATATGCAGCTAGAACAACATATAAGGACACGTGAGTATAGCGCATTGCTATCCATTAGAGTCTAAATTAAAACTCAGCTGTGATGGGACCAACAGACAGCCTGTTACCTTCAACTTCACGGGAATGAAAGTCAGCATGAGAGCAAAGCCATCACACTTGTCAAGGGTAAAAAGAAGCAAAAGATATACTCTAAGCTTGTGCGACCCAGCTAGGAGGGCTGAATTGCTTACTCATTTTAAAAGGAATTCTCAGGGAGGGGAGAAGGCACATTCCCCAACAGAACTAACTTGCCCAGAAGGAAAGGCAGAAAAATGGACACATATTTGATTGAACATGGAAAAACGGATGAAGATGTTAGGAAACGCAGAGTATATTAATGCCTCTGCAAGGCAACCAGGGCAGCCCAGTGAAACCTGCCTCCCAGAGTCACAGTGTCAGTGACACCGGCTTCACAGAGTCTGAGTGTCTAGCGTTCTTGGGTGCAAGGTTACATATTTACAACCCCCTGGCTAGAAGATGGTATAGGGAATAGAGACACCTAAGCTGTTGGTAAAGAATTCAGCAAACAGAATCAAATAGAATTGACCTTTCTATCTTTTTTTTTTTTAAAGACGGAGTCTCGTGCTGTTGCCCAGGCTGGAGTGCAGTGCTGCGATCTTGGCTCACTGCAGCCTCCACCTCCCGGGTTCAAGTGATCCTCCTGCCTCAGCCTCCTTAGTAGCTGGGACTACAGGTGCATGCCACCACGCCTGACCTTTCTATACTTTTGTTTAACCATTTAAAGTATATGTTTCAGTGGCATTAAATACATTAATGGTTGTTATACGACCATCACCACTCTTCATTTCCAGAACTTTATATCATCCCAAACAGAAACTGTATTCATTAAACAATAACTCCTCATTCCCTTCAGTCCCTGATAACCTCTACTGTATTTTCCATCTACAAATATACCACAGACAAGTGGTATCATATAATATGTCTCATTTTGTGTCTGGCTTATTTCTCTTAGCATGTTTTCAAGGTTCATTCCTGTTGCAACATGCAGAATTTCACTCCTTTGTGAGGCTGAATAATATTCAGTGGTACATATATGACATTATCCATGGACATGAGTTTTTTCCACCTTTGGCTATTATGAATAATGCTGCCATGCACACTGCAAAAATACCTGTTTGCATCACTATTTTCAGTTCTTTGGGATATATACCTAGAGGTAGAATGGCTGGATCACATGCCAATTCTACGTTTAACTTTTTTGAGAGACTGGCAAACTGTTTTCCATAAGGACTGCACCATTTCACATTCCCACCAACAGTGAAGGGAGGGCTCCAATTTCTCCACATTCCTGCCAACATTTGTTGTTCTGTTTTGTTTTATACACAGCCATCCTAACGGGTACGAAGTGGTATCTCATTGTCGTTTTGATTTGCGTTCCATATTTTTTCTAATTCAGTCACTAAGGATAGGTATGGCTTTTCCTCCGAAATTCCAGTAGCTTCTCTTGGTCAACCAAACAATGTGTGTATGAAGCTATTTCTTCACAGATCTCAGAGCTGCTCAGCAGGGATTTCACCTTGTCACTGTCACACCACACGGCACAGAGAGACTGATTGGAATTGAAGGCAGGCAAACAGCTGAATCGAGAAAGACACTTTGCACTCTCTCTGGGGCAGGATGAAAAGTTTTTCTTTTTCTTTCTTCCTTTCTTTTTCTTTGATACGCCAGCATCAGAGAACTGCCATTTAGTGCAAAGCAGGCAATTCACCCATCAAGCCTGTGAAGGTAGTTGAAGTAGCTGCTCTGATGGCTGAATGGCGGGACAAAAGCGGCCATTGTGGGGCTGACTGGTTTTGAGGATAACAATGATACTCTGATCTGACAGCAAGACCATGAAATTATATACCTATGATGGAAAGAGCTGCATCTTGAACAAGTCGCTCCTCTAATGATCAGCTAATGGCAACAGGCCCCCTTTACACTACTACATGAAAAGTCACAGGACAACCGTATATTCCTTTTTAGAAGTAGATGTATGTGAGCTGCAGCGGATACATCTCTGATGACAGTTAGGAGGTTGGTGCCCCTGATTCTGGGACTGATGCTGGCACCATTCAGGAGAGAAAGATTGTGGCTGGCATTCTCAAGGACACGCCAGTAAAAGAAGGTCATGTGGCACGCTGGTCTTACTTGTGTGCCCTTGAAGCTGGGAGCTTTACTTGATTTGTGGTCATGGAGGAAATAAGAGTGGTGAAGGTAGGTAGGTAAGTGTCCTGCAACTCTGGCTCCAGGCTCTAGAGCTCAGACTTTAGTGAGACTATTCCAGTCAACAGCAGGGAAACTCACCTCTGCTGGTAACGCCGGCCTAGAAATCTGGCTGAACTTGTTAGTAAGTCAAGAATAGTAATCATCACCGGGGCTTCTGGTGAACTGGCAAGAGAGACCAAAAAGGTAATTGAAGTGATGGAGATGTTACTTTTTCAGATGGACTCTTTTGAGGGTTTTTTTTTTTTTTTGAGATGGATTTTCGCTCTTATTGACCAGACTAGAGTGCAATGGTGTTTTCTCGGCTCACCACAACCTCTGCCTCACCTCCCCAGTTCAAGAGATTCTCCTGCCTCAGCCTCCCGAGTAGCTAGGACTACAGGCATGCATCACCACACCCGGCTAATTTTGTATTTTTAGTAGGGATTGAGTTTCACTATGTTGGCCAGGCTGGTGACCTCAAGTGATCTGCCTGCCTTGGTCTCCCAAAGTGCTGAGATTACAGGCATGAGCCACCACACCCAGCCTCTTTTGAGTTTTATGAATAAAAATTTCCAAGAGAAATAATTTGATTGGTCTACTTTTGCCAGATATAGGTGACAGGGGAATGAAGGCAGCAAACCACATTGCCATATATGTACCTATGCAACAATCCTGCATGATCTGCACATGTGCCCCAGAACCTAAAGTACAATTAAAAAAATAATAATAATATATATATATATATATATATATAATCACCCTGACTAGACAGAGTTTCTTTGTAAACCTCTTCCTGGTTCCTGGTCATGGATTGGCTGCCCTTGGGTCAGCTGATTTACCAGGTTCCAATCAGCTGAGGGGGCTCAGTCACATGACACACAACATGGCCTCTCCTATGAAAGAATAGAAGGCAGTGGACAAGAGAATTTCTTGGGGTCAGTCAGAGCCTGTGTATCACAACTATAATTGATGGGTCTGATACATTCATACCTTACTCTACACTTATGAAAGCCAAACAGTTGGACTTCACATTTTTCTCTCTTGCCTAAAACTTCAAATGGTTTCTGCAGATCGTGAGAATATGTGACAAAAAGAATTTAGGTCAGGTCTTACTTGCTTTTACTATTGTTCTTAATATCATTATTAATCATTTACTTAATTTTTCAAACAGCTTCTCTTCCCACAGAGACAGCAAGAATGATAAAGAATGTCTATATAAGTCTCTTGGCAGAAAAAAATCCTATAAAATAGTTTCCTTACTGAGCTACCTGAGTTGAATAGTTTAGATGTTTCCTAGAGAAGGCCAGGTAGGCTCAATTCTCTTCCTTCCCAGTGGTTTGGTTGAATAGTCAGTGAGTGGGGTGGGGTGAGGACTACAAGTTTCTTTTCCCTTTTGGAATTCTCATCTTAGAAGAACTACCAATGTAAGGCCGGTTGCCTCGCCGGTAGCTCGGATGCACACCCCCCCTCCCTTTTGTCTGAAAGCTTGGACATGCTCGGGCATGTTCCCTTCTCCCTTTCTCGCACAGCCTGGCTTTCCCTTAAAGAACCCAGTATGCAAGCGGGGTCTTGTGATTCTAGCCAATAGCAGCCAAGTAATTCTAACCAACAGCAGCCGAGTCCTGTATGCAAACAAAGGCTTGTAACCTTATCCAATAGTAGTCCTGCTCTCCCACAACCAATCGAGCTCCTTCACTCCCTATAAAACCCCACGTCTGAGAGGAGTCCGTGCGACTTCTCCGGCCCCTCCTGTCGGACCGCAGAACCTTGCCTGGGAGCCTGAATAAACCCTTCATATTGGATCTTCTTGTGTTGGCCTCAGTTTCTTCCTTTTAAACTCGGCAAGAACCCAAGAACAAACCTCACAACCAGGTTTCGCCATTTGTGTCTTTTTTCTTAAATATTTAGTGTTGGGTTCTCTTACTGCCTGTTCCTTCCTTCCCATCTTCAAACAGCAGCACTGAGACAACTCTCTTCTCAGTTTTTGAGGTTCATGGCTTTGAGGCAACTTCTCTCCCACCCTTCTCTCTCTTTCCCCAGTAGTGAGTCATTGCTGAGTCCTGTGTTTGTATCCTCTTGACCCATCCCTTCCAATATATTCCTGCAATTTTGGCAGTAGTCTCACGTCTGGGGCTCTTATGTTGGCCTTACTCTACTGACTTAGGTTTCCTACACAGCCTGGAGAGCAATCTAACATAAATCTCATTTCGATCATGACATTTCTCCATTGACAAACCTATGGTCAATCCACAGTCAAATTCAAATGCTTGTATCACATGCTTCCTAACTTTAAGTTCCCAACCTCATGATTCATCAACTCACCCCCAGTCAGCCCCCAGTCTCACCATTCTGCAGGCCACTGACCCAGGCCCCCTGCCCCATCAGCCTTTCTACAGGCCATTTCCCCCTCTGGAAAGGTCCCCTTATTATCCACTCCTGTGCCCCTGTTCAACCCAAGTCCAGGAGCTAACCCCAGCATTAAACCACAGGCCTGCATGTGCTGCATGCTTTCCAAGAACTGCCCTCTTATGGTCAAGCGGCATCTTCTTGTCCATGCTGTCTGCTACTCAGATGACCCCAAAGCCTCTTTTGCACAGGACACCAGAATCTTCCATGACTTGTTCTCAGTTTAGGGAAAGAGGAAAACAGATTCTCTCTTCTCACCAAAGCAGCTCTATTTTAGACTTGCATCAGGCATACTTATACCAAAATCACTAAAGAACAACGGAATATACCTTTTCTCTACCCCAAATCTCCTTACTACTGACCATCTGGGGTTCCCCAGATGAAGGCAAGTGCCTCCTGAGGTTAAGCTTAAAAGTCATCTGTATTACCTGGAAGGGATAAGACATTATTGACACCTAGTGAATATGTACCATGGACTAGTTTAACAGATTGGCTAGAGCATGAAAAATAAAGGAACAGAAAGGGGTTAGCTATATTTTGATATGTTATAGTCAATCTGGAATTTCTTTGGTTACAAAGGGCAAAAACCCAGTTTGAACTATCTTGGTCAATTTATACTGGAATACCTAATTGAATGACAGGATTGGAAGAAGGGTTGAACAAACAAGTTGGGTAAGTGAAGGCATAGAGCTGAATCTAAGCCCAAAATTTATTTATTTTTTTATTTTTGAGACAGAGTCTTGCTCTGTTGCCCAGGCTGGAGTGCAGTGGCACATTCTCTGCTTGCTGCAATCGCCACCTCCCTGGTTCAAGCAATTATTGTGCCTCAGCCTCCTGAGTAGCTGGGTCTACAGGCACACGCCATGATGCCTGGCCGATTTTTGTATTTTTAGTAGAGATGGGGTTTCACCATGTTGGCCAGGCTGGTCTTGAACTCTTGGCTTTAAGTGATCCACTCACCTCAGCCTCCCAAAGTGCTGAGATTACAGGTGTGAGCCTCTACACCTGGCCTCCTGAGCCCAAGATTTAAATGCCAGCAGGTACCAGCAGCAGTACCAACATGCCCCTGTCTAGAAAAGAAACCCGTGTCCCTGAGAGCTGCTCCTAAAGGGATCACTCCCATCTGCTGCATAGCAGCACCTTGAATTGGTAGACATTTGTTTGGAAGCCGTGTAGTATTATAACCTCCAGTATCGCCTACAATTCTGTTGCACTAAGAACCTCCTTTAGCATTAGATCCTTTAGATCAAATGTGTTTATAGCTAGAGAGTCAGTGGTTACATTAAACTTTCTTATTTGCTGAAATTTAAACTGAGCTACATTTGTTTAATTATATCTTTTATGTCTAAGCTATATTTGTTTAAATATGTGCTTTTACCTTTTTCCTTGAAATGAATTATTATGAATATATATTTATATCTCACACATAGTGGTGATGATTAAAACCTTAAAAAGTGCCTTGGAACAGATGGTAGTTTTAGAACAAAACAGATCCATCAGCTGTCAAATCCAGCTTCCCGTAGGATGAAAAATAGAGTTAGTTCTCAGGTAGTGCTAAGAAAAGCTCTCACTTAATCTAATACCTTAGGCTATGGATTATTTTGTAAAAAAACCTGGCATGGAAAAACTATGACAACTCACAAACTGCAAGAAATAAAATAAATACAAATTCATATGATTCTCTAAGCAAATGACACAAAACCTAATTGAAAGTGTATTTTAAAAGGCGCAGTGACTCAGGCCTGTTATCCCAGCACTCGGGGAGGCCGTGGTGGGCTGATCATCAGGTCAAGAGATTGAGAACATCCTGGCCAACATGATGAAACCCAGTCTCTACTAAAAATACAAAAATTAGGCCAGGTACAGTTGCTCACACCTGTAATCCCAGCACTTTGGGAGGCTGAGGCGGGCAGATCACCTGGAGGTCGGGAATTCAAGAACAGCTTGGCCAACATAGTGAAACCCCATTTCTATTAAAAATACAAAATTAGCCAGGCGTGGTGGCACATGCCTATAATCCCAGCTACTTGGGAGGCTGAGGCAGAAGAATCCCTTGAACCCGGGAGATGAAGGTTGTGGTGAGCCGAGATCATGCCATTGCACTCCAGCCTGGGCAACAAGACTGAAGCTCTGTCTCAAAAAAAAAAAAAAAAAAATTGGCTGAGCATGGTGACATGCTGGGCATAGTGGGCACACCTGTAGTCCCAGCTACTTGGGAGGCTGAGGCAGGAGAATCGCTTGAACCCAAGAGGTGGAGGTTGCAGAGAGATCTTGCCACTGCACTCTAGCCTGGCAACAGAGCGACACTCCATTAAAAAAAAAAAAAGAAAAAAAAATGATACAATTGATTTGGAATTAAATGGTGTAAATTTCCAGGATTTTCCAAATACACATAGTTTTCTTGTCCCTATTTGTGGAATCTTTTATTTCTTTTCTTAACCATGAGAAGAAGGAAAAAATAATCTCCAATTTTATAGAAGGAGAGATTTCCGGAACCAGAGAAACCCTTAGACATCACTAGAGATGATGCGATGGTTTATCCAAGGTCAGACAACGATTTAGAGTCAGAACAAAAGCTGGAGTCAAGTCTCCTCTCCTTTATCCTTTCTACCACCTCCATCAAATACTGAGCAGTCGTTTTCTAAAGGAATGGTTCTATAAATAGTCACTCATGTCAGATTTTCTGTATGTGTATTTTCATGTGGATCTACTAAGTAAAATGTTTTGATAAAAAATCTTTAAACAACATGTTGCATGACCACAAACAGTTCTCAAGGTAAACAAATAGATTGGTGGATGTCCTGTTCTACTCAACAGAGACAGCAGAGTTCTTTGTATACCACAGAATACAGAGTCTAGAGACAGCTAAAAGTACTATCATAGTTAAGCTAAAATGCCTATTTGCTGAGCCATCAAATCTATCTTTAAATAATGCAATTCATAGTTTGACATGGAAATGAAACGAAACTTCTGTCCATCAGCACTAGCACAAGTCAGGCATGAATCAGAAACATAGGTGTTCAAGCCATAGGAAAGCAAGGGCGGCTGAGCATGATGACTCATACTTGTAATCTCAAAAGTTTGAGAGGCCAAGGCAGAAGGATCACTTGAGCCCATGAGTTGCAAACCAGCCTGGGCAGCATAGTGAGACCCCATCTCTACAAAAACATAAAAATAGCTGGGCATAGTGGTGCACACCTGTAGTCCCAACTCAGGAGGTTGAGGTGAGAGGATAGCTTGAGCCCAGGAATTCGGAGCTGCAGTGAGGAATGATCTCGGCATTGCACTCCAGCTTGGGTAGCAGAGCGAATGAAAAAAAGAGAGAAAGAGACAGAGAGAAACAGAGACAGACACAGAGGGGCAGAAAGCAAGAAAGAAAGAGAAGAAAGGGAGGGAGGGAGGAAGGAAGGAGGGAAGGAAGGAAGGAGAAAGAAAGAAAAGAAAGAAAAAAGAAAAGAGAAAAAGAAAGGAAGGGAGGGGGAGGAAAGAAGGAAGGAAGGAAAGGGAGGAAGGGGAGGAGGGAGGGAGGGAGGAAGGAAGGAAAAAAGGAAGGGAGGGAGGGAAAAGAAAGGAAGAAATAAAGGAAGAAAAAAGAAAACGTGCAAATAGGCAAAGCAATTTTACAGAATCTGAAAACTTCACTATTATTCAAGAAGTGAGAAAGATAAATAAATTTGACTTGATATAAAATCTAATGTGATGATTAATTTTATGTGTCAGCTTACTGAATCAAGGAGTGGCCCAGTTATTGGTCAAACATTCTTCTGTGTGTTTCTGTGAGGCTATTTTTGGATGAGCTGAACGTTTAAGTTGGTAGACTTGAGTACAGCCAATCACCCTCCCTAATGTGGGTGGAGGCCTCAGTCCACAGTTGAGGCCTCAGTAGAACAAAAAGACTGACTTTGTCCTAAATAACGGAGAATTCCTCCTGTCTTGGCCTTTGAACTGGGATTTTGGCTTTTTCCCACCTTCAAACTCAAGGTGAACACTGACTCTTCCAGGTCTCAGGCCTGCTGGCGATCAGATCGGAATGTATACCTGTATACCATCGGCTCTCCTGGATTTTAGGATTCCCAGCTCACCCTAAAGATCTTGCAACTTGTCAGCCCCCACGATGGCATGAGCCGATTTCTTACAATAAATCCAATTTCTACCATCCATCCATCCACCCACCCACACACATCCTATTGGTTCTGCTTCTCTGGAAAACGCTGGTGAATACATACAGCAATTATTTGCACTCTGGAAGTAATCAGAGTCACTTGATCTAAGTTCATCTTGTTTATACATTCACACAGTTTTCAAACTGGTTTGCCATCACATTAATAAAATAAAGAATCCTGATATAAGAGCCGTTTTGTTTCTTGCGGTTATATAACCTTTCTTGTTTTAATTTTTTGGTTTCTTCATGAACTCAGGTTTGGTTTTATATTTTTCCCTATTTTAAAGGAGTAACCTGATTGCTTTTTGGTGTGATTTATACACTTGGTGTCAGCTTGCCTCAAATTGGAACATCAGGGGAAAAGCAGGCTTACATAAAATGACTTTGTGACTTTGTATTGGTCTTTACATTTCACTCGTATTTCTACGTTTATCTTTTATATAAAAGCTACGTGATCATGAAAAGCTACTTGACAAGGATGAGATGCCCTTTCATGATGGGAGGAAGAAAGAGCTTCCCAGAGAAGGGCAATGTGAGTTATAAGCCAAAAACCGAGAACTGGTTTCAAGACCAAAGATGTATATGGGGAATCATGTGTGGGAGTGGGCAGTAGAAATGGGAAGCAATGGGTTGAGCCTAAAAAAGTGGCCCTCGCCAGGCGCGGTGGCTCATGCCCATAATCCCAGCACTTTGGGAGGCCGAGGTGGGCATATCACAAGGTCAGGAGTTCGAGACTAGCCTGGCCAACATGGTGAAACCCCATCTCTACTAAAAATACAAAACATTTGCCAGGCGTGGTGGCACACACCTGTAATCCCAGTTACTCAGGAGGCTGAGGCAGGAAAATCGCTTGAACCCAGGAGGTGGAGGTTGCAGTGAGCCGAGATCACACCATCGCACTCCAGCCTGGCCAACAGAGCAAGACTCCATCTCAAGGAAAAAAAAAAGTGGCCCTCCAGCCACTTTGCAACTGAGCAGAGTCCTGATCTCTAGCATCCACCATGACTCAGTTACCTATTCTGTTGTCCTAATAGTGCCCATGGGTTTAAGGTGATGTCCAGTCCTCGAACTGCCTGATGCCCTACACGTCTGCTTAGCAGGAATCTATGACATTCCCTAGCATTTGTTTAGCCAGTTTCAAACACCAATCCCGTCCTTCCCCTAGAAAGTCTATTTGTTTAAATGAACTCTTTTGAAATACTAAAATTCAAAATTATGTGACAAACTGGGTGAATTGTAGGCAAAATTTATAAAACTCTGTATATGTCTGTTAACTCTTCGGAAAATGGGAAAGTTAGACTTTTTTCAGCATTAAACTATCACCAAAAATTAAAATAAATTTTTAAATATAACTTCTAAAATTTAAAAATTTAGTTCTTAAAATTTTTAAATTAAACTTTAAATTTAAAACAACTACATTTAAAAAATTATTTCTAAAATAACGTTTTCTCAAAAAAGAAAAATGCACAAAGTACACTATTGATTATCTTTAAAAAAAATCTAGAAACAAAGTCTGCTTATTGTCTGCCTCTTTTATACATTGAACTTTTTCCCTCCACACCCTGAGTGGACAGATTCATGCAACCAGCATGTCAGCTGTGTAGGGCATTATCCCGAAGGGAGCATTTTACTGACAGGGCAGAAGGCAGAAGCTACTACTGAGTTTGAAATGAGCTGCATCAGACAATCCAGTCGAGAGCGTCCTTCTTTTGGTTTGCAGCTGCCTACAGGATGATGTCAGTAGATGGAAGGGTAAGTTCTGGGTTTGAATGCACCAATTTCTTCAGCTTTGGATTTTCAGCAGTGAATTCAGCAGGCTGAAAGCTATGTCACAAATCCTGATCATTAATTACCATCCTCCCTGGGTGGAAATCCAATTCTACTAATGAAAAAAGTTGTTCGATGCCTTGTTCCAACAAACGAAAGTCATCCTTGCTTTTTTAACCGCAATACTTTTCAGAGCACATACGCTGGATGAAGAGATGGTGGGGCTGTCCACCAAGCCTTTTCAAACCGTAGATCCAAACTCTTTCCAGTGTGATGCATGTGATTTGAAAGTGCACCTGTACCTTTTATAAACGAAGAAGTTAGATCAGCCCAAGAAGTCAGAAATAGTTTTCTAAAAGGTTTGCTGATATTTTCTCTTTTTTAAAAGTGAAGAGTGGGCTGGGCACGGTGGCTCAAGCCTGTAATCCCAGCGCTTCGGGAGGCCGAGGCGGGCAGATCACGAGGTCAAGAGATAGAGATCATCCTGGCCAACATGGTGAAACCCTGTCTCTACTAAAAAAAATACAAAAATTAGCTGGGCGTGGTGGTGTGCGCCTGTAGTCCCAGCTACTAGGGAGGCTGAAGCAGGAGAATTACTTGAACCCAGGAGTGGAGATTGC
This sequence comes from Aotus nancymaae, assembly GCF_030222135.1. Taxonomy (NCBI): domain Eukaryota; kingdom Metazoa; phylum Chordata; class Mammalia; order Primates; family Aotidae; genus Aotus; species Aotus nancymaae. The sequence goes on along the minus strand of NW_026988492.1, from coordinate 5,589,528 downwards.
AATGAGCCAAGATTGCACCACTGTACTCCAGCCTGGCACCTGGTGACAGAGCAAGACTCTGCCTCAAAGAAAAAAAAAAGTGAAGAGCAGATTTCTTAGTGCTGGTATCTTTCTATTTCTTGCTAAAGAGCTCCTGCTGTCACCTATTACCGTGGGATAAATATAGTAAACTGAACCCTAGACTCAAGGTCCAGAGACTTGGGGTGAGGGGAGTCTTGGCTCTTCCCAATTAAGAACACAGTGTGGCCGGGCATGGTAGTTCACGCCTGTAATCCCAGCACTTTGGGAGGCCGAGGTGGGCGGATCACCTGATGTCCGAAGTTCGAGACCAGCCTGATCAACATGGAGAAGCCCCATCTCTATTAAAAATACAAACTTAGCTGAGCATGGTGGTGCATGCCTGTAATCCCAGCTACTTGGGAGACTGAGGCAGGAGAATTGCTTGAACCTGGGAGGCGGAAGTTACGGTGAGCCGAGATGGCACCACTGCATTACAGCCTGGGCAACAAGAGCAAAACTCCATCTCAAAAAAGAAAGAACACTGTGGTAGGGGAACCTTTATTCCTGTTAGTGAGATAGAGTCTCGCTCCAGACTCCTCCACTTTTTTATAAACTCTTCCCCAGGCGAAGAGGCCAAGTGGCATCCAATTGTCAAGTCTGGGAGGAGGTTGGCCGAGGCAGTTCACGCCTGTAATCCCAGCACTTTGGGAGGCCAAGGCGGGTAGATCATCTGAGGTCAGGAGTTCAAGACTAGCCTGGCCAACATGGTGAAACTCTGTCTCTACAAAAATACAAAAGTTAGCTGGGCATGATGGTGGGTGCCTGTAACCCCAGCTACTTAGGAGGCTAAGGAGGGAGAACCGCTTGAACCTGGAAGGCAGAGGTTGCAGTGAGCCGAGATCACGCCGTTGCACTCTAGCCTGAGGGCGTCAGAGGGAGACTCCATCTCAAAAATAAAAAAATAAAAATAAATTTAAAAGTCTTGGAGAAGGAGCTGAACACAGTCCAGCACCCTATCCTCTGTCTGTTAGGATGTACCAGTTAGTACACATCTTGGCCAGTTCTCAAGGAGGGTGGCCTGTGATGGTTTAGCAGTAACACTGCCCATGGCAGGGAAAGTATATCTCTTTTAGGAGCATGGAATTAACAAGCTCATTTGGCCAGCAGACTGAAGCATTATTCTCCACTCATGTTTTTCTGTAATACAATTGCCCAACTCAACTGATTCTGCATGCAGGAAGAGAAAAGGCGGGGTGGGGAGGTAGGTATTACTTTTTCATTCCTAGTGGAAAAGGTCTGGCATGGTATCTGAAACCTTACTGGACTTCTGTACATTTTTACCTAGAATTAGTGAAGGTGGAGAGTGGGTCTGGTGAAAAAGCAAAGTAGGCTGAGTGTGAAAACTAGAACTGGGAAGTCAGTTTGAGGGTTGGTCCAGCTTCGAACTCCCCAAGATAGGTCATTAGCATTAGAATAGAAAACAAGGCAATCGTTCTCCCCATGGGAAGTTCCAGATAAAACAGTCACCCTGGGAGTTCCAGCACACACCCCTGTTCCCAGAGCCTGATGGTCGCAGCCAAAGCTGTAGGAGTTCTCACTGCAGGCCTCCGGATTCATTTGTTTACTCAGAGCAAGCAGAGAGATGGGTCAGCTTAGTGCTTGGGTTTTAAATCAAATAGTTTGGGAGATAGCAAGATAAAGGCCTTGATTCAATTTCAGTTTCTTTCTCTTTTAAAAAATAATAAGATTCTGAAATACAATAAACCAAAGGCAGGAACTGGATGAAGTCCATGGGAAGAAAAGAAAACAAGGCACAGATAATGTATCTCTATCCCAAGGAGAGAGGCAGAGTCCAAAAATAATGCTCATTGGCCGGGCGTGATGGCTCACACCTGTAATCCCAGCACTTAGGGAGACCGAGGCGGGTGGATCACCTGAGGTCAGGCGTTTGAGACCAGCCTAGCCAATATGATGAAACCCGCCTCTACTAAAAAATATATAAAAATTAGCCAGGTGTGGTGGCACATGCCTGTAATCCCAGCTACTCGGGAGGCTGAGGCAGGAGGATCGCTTGAGCCCGGGAGGTAGAGGTTGCAGTGGACTGCACTCCAACCTGGGTGACAGAGCAAGACTCCTGGCACCAAAAAAACAGAAACCAAAACAAAACCCACAAATAATGCTCATTACCCAAAATGGAGCTTTATTTCCCCTCTTTAGTGGAAATTTTAGAAACTATTGATGACAGAAGGGCTTACAGATTCTAAATCCCTCTTAGGTTCTATGGCGGCAGTGAATCACTGGAGGTGTGACGGATTGAGCCCTGGGCTGGGGGTTGAGGCTGTGCCATGTCCTTGGTAAAGTCATTTTCCTGCTATGCATCAAGATTTCATCCTCTGCAAAATGAAGGCGCTGAGAGTTTTCTTCCCTTGGTGGGCCTTCTGGCTCCAGTTTCTTCTACCTGGTGAGAGCAACCGCGCTGCAATGGTGTCGGGGAACAGCTGCTGGAGAGAAGGCGGAGGCTCGGAGAAGAGCATCTGTCTTCCAGCAATTGAATAACACCTCTTCTCACCCTGCTCAGTCTCGCTGCCCCATTTGGCAGTCACTTGCAAACTACTGCTGTGTTCCCATCTGTCAGATCCCACAGAACATCAGGGATAGAGGGTGTGAAGTGTGGAGGCTTCTTCCGTGTTTTTTCTTTTAGTTGCTACTAATGGCTGTCAGGGATAGAAATGTTGGAAGACCTTTTCAGAAGTCCCTTCTGAAATACATAAAAATATCTAGAGTTCATTAGATAATTGTTCATAGAATACAGGGTTACCACCACCATTCTTGTAGCCAGTGACACTGTCTGATTTATCCAGAGGGGTAAGAAGTCATTGCAGATGAGTTAATCACTTGGAATAGAGCAGCGGATGCCAGATGTCTAGTGAACAGCGAGGCTTTTCTGTATTTTAAGGTTTTTAAAGTACCCACACACACATACACATCAGCTCCGCTGTATAAAAGTGATTCACAATGCATGAAATCATGATTGTTTCAAAATAAATCCAAAATGACTGATTTATTTTGTTCCCAATTATGTCCGTGAAAATGGTCAAAAAGAATGTGGTGTCCATATAACCTGGCTCACTTACACCAACAGCTAGAGAATACGTGGTCATTTTCCTTCTCCACCTGATGGTGCTTATTTAGCTAAATGCTATCATCTTTAGTTTATAGGTTACTACCCAAACGGCTGCTGAGCCCAGCAATATGACAAATGGTGTTCTTTATATTCCTTTGTTTCTGAAGCTAATGACACAAAAAATGCCCTAAGAGGACATCGCTCCCAAACCATCACGAGCACTATTTGGTTACTTGTACACTGCTTCCAGAACTTTAGAGAAGAAAATGTTTGTACAGGCCAGGTGTGGTGGCTCACACCTGTAATCCCAACACTTTGAAAGGCCAAGGCGGGTGGATCACTTGAGGTCAGGAGTTCGAGACCAGCCTAGCCAACATGGTGAAACCCTGTCTCTATTAAAAATAAAAAAATTAGCCTGGTGTAGTGGTGGGCACCTGTAATCCCAGCTACTCGGAAGGCTGAGGCAGGAGAATCACTTCAACCTGGAGCTGAAGGTTGCAATGAGCCGAGATTGTGCCAGTGCACTCCAGCCTGGGTGATAGAGTGAGACTCAAAAGAAAAGAAATGAAAAAAAGAGGGCCGGGCGTGGTGGCTCACGCCTGTAATCCCAGCACTTTGGGAGGCTGAGGTGGGTGGATCATGAGGTCAAGAGATCGAGACCATCCTGGTCAACATGGTGAAACCCCATCTCTACTAAAAATACAAAAAATTAGCTGGGCATGGTGGCTCGTGCCTGTAATCCCAGCTACTCAGGAGGCTGAGGCAGGAGAATTGCCTGAACCCAGGAGGCGGAGGTTGCGGTGAGCCGAGATCGCGCCATTGGACTCCAGCCTGGGTAACAAGAGCGAAACTCCGTCTCAAAAAAAAAAAAAAAGAAATGAAAAACAAAAGAAAAGATGAGAACATTCTACATCTTATTCATCTACTCCTAAATCCCTTTCCATATTCAGTCCAAAGTCCTATCAGACCACGACACGCAGGACCCTAAAAGCTGAAAACCAAGTCACTGTGGGGAACGTGGAGCCTCCAGGCCTCTGGGACACAGCTGTCCTCCCGAGGTGGAAGGATTGGCCGCTTCCAGCTCATTGTCTGTCTGTTAGCTTCTGCTCTAATTCACATACTATTGATAAATAAGATGGGGGAGCGAGGGAGGGAACTGGAGCCGAACCCCACAGCAGGATTAGCAATGCCAGCCGGATGCAGGCAAAGCCTTGGAATACAACAGGGTGTGTGGCTGGGCCTCCCGTTGCCAGGCTGGGCCAAGCTCATTAATCTTCCAGACCCACTGACTTATTCAGACCACAGGTGCACGGGCTGGTCATCATCTTCATGGCTAAATAAAACCATCAAAACTCTGGAGGAGTAACAATATGGTAGCTTCAAGACGACGGACTCTATGAGAGGCTTTGTAATATGATTTCTGACAGTTGTTTGGCATCATTAAGAGATCACTAAACAGAGCTAAGAAAAAAAAATTCAAAAATAGATGTGATTCTGGAAGAGATTCTAATAGCATAATGGAATTTCTTCCTAAATTTGTCTTTAAAGGAAGCTCTTGTCGAATACAAGGCTGAGAGGATAAAGATAGGTTACAACAACACATGCGAACCGGCGTCACATTTTTCTTGGAGGGACGTAGGAGGGAGGAAGGTGGGAAGATGTGAAAACATAACTTTATCAACGACTTCAATTTCCTCATAATAGCAACAACTATTCTTTGTTTTTTATTTTTAGTTTTTAACGAAGTCTTACTATATTGCCCAGACTGGTCTTGAACTCCTGGGCTTAAGCAATCCTCCCACCTTAGCCTCAATAACTATATTTTAAATAATTTTATGATTATTTAAGTCCTTGTCTATTTAGGGATACATATGTAATTATCTATGGACATAATACTTTGATGCCAGAGAATTGCTTTAAATAAGACAGGCAAAATACTAAAAACAGTTGAAACTCTTCATTAATTGTGGTTTATAATATTTTCTCTACTTTGCACTAAGTTTTAAACTTTTTTTGTTTTAAGGCTGGGTGCAGTGGCTCACACCTGTAATCCCAGCACTTTGGGAGGCCAAGGTGGGTAGATCACCTGAGGTCAGGAGTTTGAGACCAGCCTGGACAAAATGGCAAAACCCTGTCTCTACTAAAAATACAAAAGTTAGCCAGGCATGGTGGCAGGTGCCTGTAATTCCAGCTGCTCGAGGGGGCTGAGGCAGGAGAATCTCTTAAATCCTGGAGGCGGAGGTTACAGTGAGCCAAGATCACGCCATTGCACTCTAGCCTGGGTGACAGAGCAAGACTCCATTCCCCACTCCCCACCCCCAAAATATATATTTTTAAAAAGTAACTATATTTTGAACTCTTTGCAAGTTCTTTAAAGCTTATCTACTTTAGGTCTAAAAGCAAAGAGTAGATATTCTATGACACTAGGGATCCTCTGGAAGGAGAAAGGAGAATGGCCGATGAAGCAGAGGAAGGGGAGGGGCTTGTCCGGAGAGTTGCTGTGCACAGGGACCCAAAGAAAGTGAAAGGGGCAGGAAGGACTAAGGACAAACATTCTCATGGTGGTGTGGAACTGCAGCTCCTCCTGCCTGATGCTGATAGACAAAGCAAAGTAGCTGGGAAATTCTATAGCTGTCAAAACCACCGCAACCACGCAGTCTCCCATCTAGCTCCCAAGCCCTGCAAACAGAAGGTAGCGCGCCAATGGGCTGTTCTTAGTTTACCAAACCTGGGACACAGTGCACAAGAAAGAGTCTCACCGTGGAGCCCAGGCACAGCGTTGTACGTCAGGCAGACCACACGATGAGTGGCTTAGAGTCTTCCACAAAGAAGCTTTCTCCTTCCTGTGGGCAGGATGAATGACAGCGCCCAGCCAGCGTGCTGGGTGCTTGGCATTGGGAGTTTTAACGTTCCCAGCTTTGACTCTCTTTAAACACCCCCCCTCCAAACCTGTGACACGTAATGGTTTGTACTTCCGCTGGAGCACGGACTAGAATGGTACAAGAGCAATATTTGAGGGTGGGAGTGAATCATCTAGCTAGTGAAGGAACCTCGCTGACTGGTTAGCCTCTCCACTGCAACTCAGGATTCACTATGTTTCTGCTTGGTACCTCTGGAGGGGTGTTATGGAAAAATAGAATATTCTGTGGCAGTAAAAGATCCCTAAAGAAATTATGCTTATTTTGAAAGTGAAAAGAAGGTGGAATGCTCTAAGTAGGTCATGGGTTTTAGCCAGAAAATAGTGCTTTGGGATAAATTTTAAAATAATGGATTTACCACAATAAACAATTGGAAAAAAAAATAGACTAATAATAGACTATGGAAGAAATTCAAACTTCGCAGATACACCAAGGTTCTAGATACTGAGTCTACCACCGCGTTTTCCAACTTTGAGATGGGAAACAGCTGCATTCTTGAAGTAGATACTGAGACCATGCCAGAGAAGCAATCTCCTATATCCATAAGCAAGGGAGTTGATTCACATTGGGCGTGGTTCAAACGTTGATAAAACCCGCATTCTCCTAGTTTTTCCACATAGATCCCAGTGGCACACTCATTCTATAACTTTTGGTGTCTATGTATTTGGGCTGCTTACAAGATAGTGTTCACATCCGGACACCCCCATCAGTTCGGATAATTTGAAATTGACATTTCAGTAGATCGCTAGTGCACAGAAGCTGCCCAGGGAGAGGTGAGAGACAGAGGGAAGACTCACAGCTGGCCCCCTGCAGGACTGCAGAGCAAACTGAGAAAGAGGCTGGCTGGCTCACTGAATCAATGATGAGTCTCTTAGAGGATTGTTTGGTGCCTTCTGCTCCTGAGCTCCTGACAATCATGTCCTGAGCTCTAGCACCCTGCATGTGGCTCTCTTTTATTATCAGAACCGAACTCTGATCCTTAGGGCTTAACTCTGGTTGGCACCACTGAAGCCATGGGAACCCTGGGGATAGAGTCTAGCTCAGAGGTTCAGCAAGTATTTGTAGATCCAAGTCCTTTTGCAAAAGTCTCCAAAATCAACGCTAAACTTCTTGCTTGTATAGCTATTGGGTGACCCACTATTGCTTGCACTAATTGGGTCCTCTCTTGAGAGCTTGAGCATCTTGTTCTAAAGAGGTTAGGGCCGTCATGGGATTCTGTCTTGGTCACATAACATTTTTCTAGGCCCATGAGGATTTACTATGAGATGGTTGATGCCACAGGAAGAAAGATAGTGTGATTCCTTTTTTTTTTTGAGACGGAATTTTGCTCTTGTCACCCAGGCTGGCACAATCTCGGCTCACTTCAACCTCCGCCTCCTGAGTTCAAGCAATTCTCCTGCCTCAGCCTCCTGAGTAGCTGGGATTACAGGCACCTGCCACCATGCCCGGCTAATTTTTTTGTATTTTTAGTAGAGGTGGGGTTTCACCTGTTGTTCAGGCTGGTCTTGAACTCCTGACCTCAGGTGATCCGCCCACTTCAGCCTCCCAAAGTGCTGGGACTACAGGCGTGAGCCACCGCACCCAGCGAGTGTGATTCCTCTTTTGGGGTTGATAAAGGAAAATCATTAGGAACTTGCCTCCCTCCATTGTCATTGCTTTGTTAAGTCAAGATGAAAGTTCATCAACTGTGGACTGGGCACAGTGGCTCCTGCCTGTAATCCCAGCACTTTGGGAGGCTGAGGTGGGCAGATCACTTGAGGTCAGGAGTTCGAGACCAACCTGGCCAACATGGTGAAATCCTGTCTCTACTTAAAAACACAACACAAAGATTAGCCACGCATGGTGATGGGTGCCTATAATTCCAGCTACTCGGAGACTGAGGCAGGAGAATCTCAGGATCCAGAGAGGCGGAGGTTGCAGTAAGTCAATATCACACCATTGCGATCCAGCCTGGGTGACAGAGAGAGACTCCATCTCAAAACAAAAACAAAAACAAACAAAACACTGCTTACGGAAGGCTACTATGAAATACGGGAGATACGAAGGAACGAAGCTTCCCAGGTGCTGTAGGGCTGCTGCCACTGTGCATAGAATATTCACCTTTTGTTGAAAGCAGAAAAGTGCTACTTCTACCTGCATTTTCCCTTATGCAGTCTGGAGGGGACTGCATGGCAGACTTATGGAAAGAAATCAGTTCTTTTCCTTCTCCCGACTAAGACACCATCTTTGCCTTTGGAAAAACCAGCCGCCCACTCCTAACTGAGCTTCTTTCCCACGCACCTCGCCAATTTAGCCCACCTGTTCCCCATCGTTTCCATCCCCCCACCTCCTCCCCGAATTTCTCTTTCCCAGATCTCGCTGAGGTCTGGAGTCTTTTTCCTTCTTTTCCTCCTCCCACACTCTCTGAAACAAGCACACCAAGTCCCGCATTTGGGAGTGCAAAGGAGGACATCTAGTTGTCACCAGAAATTAGTTTTATTAATTGCCTGAGTAGGTTGTTGGACCCAGTGATTCGGATTTCAGCCCAGGGCGGATTTGGGCCGGTGCAGCTGCAGTTAGGGTGTAGTTCTGAGTCCCTTTGGTCACCTCGTCCTTTTCTTTAGCATCCCTCTGTCCCTTGGACAAACTTAATGTTCATTTTCTGTGCTCTAGAACTCTGGGACCTTCCCTGGCTCATGCCTCTATTCTTCTTTCCTGCATAGAACTCGCAGTTCCCAGTTTTGCCCATGCTGGCCAAGTTCATGGCTCTCATCTCCGAGTTATTTTCTGGTCCCTGACCCATTTCTTCACTTCTCTTTCAGTTTTGCTGATAGATATTTACTAATCATTAAAATGGATTCTATCCCTGGGGGAATGAGTCACCGGCTTTTTCACCTATTGTTCTGAATTAATTCCTGGGCCAGCCTTGCCATAGCCCTGTGGCCTCAACAATGGGCGCCAATGTCCCAGGTGCCTTGGAGGTATTTTCTCAGCTCCACCCAACAACTTATGGCCCACTTTCCATCTCTTCCCGCTGCTGAGCTTGCCTCCCCATCCGACCTGCTCTGACTTTGAACTTGGGGCTAGAATTGTGCATTTTGTTCTCTTCTCATTTGCACTTCACGTTTCCGAGTATTGGGGCATTTATCCTGCTGTGTTTTAATTATTTGCTCACCTGTGGGCCTCCCGAGCCAGACTACAAGCTCCTCATGGTCAAGGGCTGTGCCTCTCTCATTCTAGAATCACAAGTGCCTGGCTCATGAGAGATGCTCAGGAGAGGTGAGGTTAGCAGCTGAGTTCCCCAGAGGAGAAAGCTTATAGCCTCCTATAAGCCCAGCCATAGACAGTACTTCACGCCTAAAGCAGTGATAATAAAAAATGACCAAATCAGTAAGCAATAGGATTACTATTCATTCCAGATACTTTTTGCAGGTTTTTTCTTGTGTATGTTTCTATTTGCTCATTTGTTTGTTTTTCAGTAAGGAGGAACTTCTCTTTGAAACTTGTTAAGTCCGCTGACCACAAATTAGGGGAAAAAATGCAGCGTTTCACATTTTTTGTTTCATTGTCAGTAAAAGTCAAGGTTCAGTCCACGGGATCCACAGAGTCATCAGAGGGGCCAGTGTGCAGAGAAGATGACGGGAAAGATGCCATCAGCCTGGGCCATTGAGGTCCCTTCTGCAACCCTGTCTCTCTGTGTTTCTCTGACTCCCCTACCCCACTGTCCCAGGTGCTGGGGACAGAGGCTTGCGCATTCCAGACCAACACTGGTGATGGGCGACCCCACCAAATCAGCCTGGAGTTCAACTCCTGCTGCACCACTAACCCCACCTCCCTGAGCCTCAGTTTCCTCATCTGCAAGATGTGGAAAATGCCGCCTACCTTGCAGAGTCGTTACAGGGATCAGTGGTAATGCATAAACGCTATTAGTATTATTATTATGGAAATCTCCAGGCAGGAATCACATTCTTAGGCTGGCACATAATAAAAATCAAGGAATCACTAATGCATTATTCATCACACCTTGACATGACTTTTATATAACATTCAGCTGAAGTATCTTCGATCTGTGTCTTCTTCATTTGCTATTCTGAGCTCAGAACATAGGATAACTAGCTCATCAGTTCAATGAGCTGGGATTTTTTTTTTTTTTAATGAGAGTCTGTTTGTGCCAACATCTCAGGTTCCTGAACGTACCTGTCCTCCTGAGGTTAAGGTATAAATTGATGAAGGCTCAGGTGGTGTCATGGAATGTCTCAAATAGATTAAGGCTGCATGACACGTGTGTGACTTGTATTCTATTTGGAGACAGTGTGGGAAGGTGAATCCAGCAAGAGCTCAGATTTTCCAGTGAGCAAATGTAGAATTTTAATTAGCTTCGAGTCCATTTCTCTGCTGGAAATAGATCTCTGAGCATTTCTTCAATCGTATTACAGTAATTCTAACAATTCTGAAAGGAATAAGTTACAGGACATATTTGTGTAAGCTTGGCAGAATAAGGAAGGCCACATCCAGTTCTGTATTTGGAGCATGTCTGGAGTTGCTGTCAAATGATGCTCAACAGCATCAATGACAATAATGTAGATCATCCTCTCCACAGTACTCGAAGACTGTGCTGTCCAGTGGCCCTTTCTACGGTAATAGAAATGCTCAAACCAAATCTGCACTCTCTAATATGGTGGGCATTGGCCACGTGTGGCTAGCATGACTAAGGACTGAAATTCAACGTTATTTAATTTTAAATAATTAAAATTAAATAGACACACATGGCTAGTGGCCGTCATACTGAGCAGCACAGACACCAACTGGCGCTCACTCTAAGCCCCCTGTGGTCTGTGAAACTAGTAGGACAAAGGAGAAAATGTGAAAGGTCCCCAAGGCTCCATTAAGCCCACCCGCTAAAGCTCAAAGGACACCAATTAGTTGAGTCCTCTATTTTTCATCCTGCAACATATCAGATGCATCCAATTAGAAAAGAGATGCAGGGCCAGGTGCCGTGGCTCATGCCTGCAATCCCAGCACTTTGGGAGGCTGAGGTGGGTGGATCACCCAAGGTCAGGAGACTAGCCTGGCCAACATGGTGAAACCCCTGCCTCTACTAAAAATACAAAAATTAGCTGGGCATAGTGGTGCAGTGTAGTGGGCCCGTAGTCCCAGCTACTCAGGAGACTGAGACAGGAGAATCACTTGAACCTGGGAGGCGGAGGTGCAGCGCCACTGCGCTCCAGCCTGGGCAACAGATCGAAACTCCAATTCAAAAAAAAAAGAGAGAGACGCAGATCCAAAGGTAGTCCTACCAGAAGTGAAAAAGTTTGAAAAGAGAACAAAACTCAAAGGAGAAAAACAGCCTGGGATTCCAGGGATTCCTGCCCAAGGACGAGCAGCCTTTATACCTCAAAGTCATCAAGGAAGTGTTAAGAGTTCAACAACAGACGCTTCAGGAGGGCATAGAGGGAAAGTGAGCAGCCCAATCCAGACTTGTGGCCACTGAAGGTGGTAAAATATGGATGGTGTTGGTGCACAAATGGGCGAGTTTCGGTCATCTGGAGAGTCTACTGCTGGTCACATCTCAGCCCCTCCTAATAGCACCTTGTGATGTCCTATTGCTTTTGGGAGAAAACCATAAATAACTACTGCAACCCTCAAATTTGCCTAAAGTAGCTTTGTCCACAGCTCCTGCCTCAGTTTATATGACTTCTCCTGACTCTCTGTTCTCTAGCGAGATTGGTCTTCCTTCTGCTTCCTGAAAGCGCCATGATCCTTCCTCCATAGGACTTCTATCTAGAAGATTTCTTCCATGCTACCCTAATTTCTCCCCCAGCTGGCTCCTAGGCACCCTCAGATCTCAGCTTAAGTGTGCCCCTTGGAAGGCCCCCTGAATCCTCCACCCCTCCCCACCACATCAGACCTGGTTTTCTTGTTAGTTACTCTTCCCCTGCATTTCTTCCCCGCAAACACCTACTTAAATATACACGCGCATCAGTGAGATGAACTGACTTATTCATCTGTAAACTCCAAGAAAGCAGGGATTGTGTTTGGCCTGATTCATTCGCTTTGGTGTCCTTAGTTCCTGGATTGTGCTCAATAAATGCAAAATGAAAGAATGAATGAATTCCTGTTTATTTATAAGATTTTCGACATGACAAGTGTCCTCCAATCCGTAACACTTTCACATCTTCCTAAAAAAGTCTCTTTCAGCTCTAGGATGACTCATATTCTCTTTGAGTGCCATTCCAAAGTTCTTACTGTCCAATAACTTATTATCATGAAATCTTCAACCTTAAAATTCCACCCACTTCTCCTTTGTTTGCTCCACTTACTACATCGTCCCCCAAAAACTTCCTGATTTTTTTAAACCTTTGAGCTCATGTTGCAAGCTGAATCACATCTGTGGTTCTTTTCTTAGCAATGTACTTGTCTTGATTTTTTTCAGTTTCCTTCACTTGGTTTATCTGATAGCCTCTGAGCTCCTTATTTACTTGATACCAATTACTGAGATAACTGTTACTTAATGGCCAGGCACGGTGTCTCACGCCTGTAATCCCAGCACTTTGGGAGGCCGAGGCGGGCGGATCACCTGAAGTCGGGAGTTCGAGACCAGCCTGGTCAACATGGTGAAACTCTGTCTCTACTAAAAATACAAAAATTAGCTGGGCATGGTGGCGTGCGCCTGTAATCCCACCTACTCAGGAGGCTGAGGCAGGAGAATTGCTTGAACCTGAGAGGTGGAGGTTGCGGTGAGCTGAGAACACACCATTTCATTCCAGCCTGAGCGGCTGAGCGAGACTCCATCTCAAAAAAAACAAAACAAAACAAAAACTATTACTTAGGTAGCTGCATTATCTTTTCCTGCTTTATCCTTCACCCAGGATTTTTCTATTATCTTTTCCATAGACTTTCTCTAAACTGTGAATCTATTTCTTATTCTTTCTCTTTTAAAGAAAATTATTTAAAAAATGGGGAAAATGAAACGTAAAGCTAGTCCCAACTCACCTTATGCCCGTATCTGAAACAAAAAACATCATTGCAAAAGAAAGATCTCAGTTAATTATTTCCAAAGCGTTCAGAGGATTTATTCCTAACTTTTCATTTTCTGTCTCATTCCTAAAGAATCAGGGGTAAAACTCTCATTAGTCCTAATTACCCTCCCTAAATCCAATCAAGTCATTGTGCCTCAGGCTTCCTTACTTAAATGATTTTCCCTTTCAAATAGACTTTATTTAGTACCAAATTATTTATATAAATAACACTTCTCTTTAGCAAGTGTTTATTAAGCACTTACTAAGTTCCAGGCACTGTGTTATGGAAATAGCAATGAATAATAAGATGAAAAAAAAAATCCCTGTTCTCATGTAGATTATATCTAATGGGAAGGGGTATAATAAACTTATTAATATATATAATTTTAAGTAGTGATAGTATCTACAAATAATCTATATGCCAAATGCCATATATAATGAAGAAATCTGAATTTATACTAAAATAGAGAAGGGTTCATGATTCTTGGTGGAAATTATGACTTTTGTCAACAGAGAGTCAAACTCATTATTTGAAGAGATTTATTTATTCCGATTTATCCTTTTTGTTGTTGTTGTTTTGTTTTTTGGGTTTTCGTTGTTGTTATTTTTTGAGACGGATCTCGCTCTGTCACCCAGGCTGCAGTGACAGCGAGATTCTGTCTCAAAAAAAAAAAAAAAAAACAGGGAGGAGGGTATCCTGAGGCATGTCCGACCCTCCCTTCCCATCATGGTCTGAAACTAATTTTTCAGGCTAACTTATGAATTATTTTTTTTTAGAGACAGGGTCTCACTGTGTTGCCCGGGGTGGTCTCAAACTCCTGGACTCAAGCAATTCTCCTGCCTTGGCTTCTCAGAATGCTGGGATTACAGTCCTGAGCCACCATGCCTGGCCCAGGCTAACTTCAGAATGCCTGTGACTGAGAGTAGGAGTTCATTCAGATGGTTGAGGGGCTTAGAATTTTATTTTCAGTTTACAGTCTTTTAAGCATAAAGTCCTGTCATAGACATCTTAAGAAATCTTATCTTCGCTTTATTGTGTTTCAGTGAAAGGGAAGATTATCCACGAATTCACTCAAGAGACATTTGTATGGTGCCTGCTGTGGGCAAGGGACAACATACATGTACAGTGCTGCAGTGAAGAACAGGAAAGCTTCAACCTTCGGACTTCAGGAGTAGGAGTGAAATAATGAGCAGATGCCAGGGTGGCCTTTGCCTGGGAAAGGCCAGTGAGGGCCAGAGGGTGAGCTGGTACTCTACCCTTCAGGCCACGCCACGACTCATCTCCCACCTAGTCAATTTTCTGTGGCTCCAGAAGACAAAGTCTTGATTTCAATTTTTATCATTATTTTATTGTGGTAAGAACACTCTATTTCTACCCTCTTAAATTTTTTTTTTTCTTGCGATGAAGTCCCGCTCTGTCACCCAGGCTGGAGTGCAGTGGCATGATCTTGGCTCACTGCAACCTCTGCCTCCTGGGTTCAAGCAATCTTCCTGCCTCAGCCTCCCAATTAGCTGGGATCACAGGCAGTGCCCACCATGTCCTGCTAATTTCTGTATTTTTAGTAGACACAGGGTTTCACCATGTTGGTCAGCCTGGTCTCGAACTCCTAACCTCAAGCAATTCACCTGCCTCTGCCTCCCAAAGTTCTGGGACTACAGGTGTGAGCTGCCACACCAGGCCTACCCTCTTAAATTTTTAAGTGGACATTACAATATTAACTTACAGGCATAATGTTGCACAGCAGAGCTCTAGAATTTATTCATCTTACAAAACTGGACATTTATACCTATTAACACCTCCCCATTTCTACCCCAAAGCCTGGCAACCACCATTCTACTCTCTGCTTCTATAAGTTTGACTATTTTAGATACCTTATAGAAGCAGAATCATACAGTATTTGCTCTTCTGTGCCTGGCTTATTGTATTAGTATATTCTCACACTGCTAATAAACACATGCCCGAGACTGGGTAATTTATAAAGGAAAGAGGTTTAATGCACTCGCAGTCCCACATGGGTGGGGAGACCTCATAATCATGGTGGAAGGCAAATGAAGAGCAAAGTCACGTCTTACATGGTGGCAGGAAAGAGGGCATGTGCAGGGGAACTCCCCTTTATAAAACCATCAGATCTCGTGAGACTTATTCACTATCATGAGAACGGCATGGAAAAGACCTGCCCCATGATTCAATTACCTCCCACCAATTCAAGATGAGATTTGGGTGAGGACACAGCCAAACATATCCCTTATTTGACTTAGTTTAACATCATCCCAGTTCATACTGTTGCACTGACAAGACTTTCTCCTTTTTTTATGCTGGATAATATTCCACTGTGTGCATAGACCACATTTTTCTTATGCATTCATCTCCTGATGGGTATTTAGGTTGTCTCTGTATCTTAGCTATTGTGAATAATGCTTCTATGAACATGGGAGTAAAGCTATAACTTCAAGATCTTGACTTCAATTCTTTGGGACATATACCCAAAAATAGAATTACTGAAAAACAGTATAGTGGTTCCTCAAAAATTAAAAGTAGAATTATTGGCTGGGCACAGTGGATCATGCCTGTAATCTCAGTACTTTGGGAGGCTGAGGTGGGAGGATCACAAGATCAGGAGATCAAGACCATCCTGGCTGACATGGAGAAACCCCATCTCCACTAAAAATACAAAAACTGAGTGTGGCAGCATGTGCCTGTAATCCCAGCTACCTGGGAGGCTGAGGCAGGAGAATTGCTGAACCCAGGAGGTAGAGGTTCCAGTGAGCCAAGATCACACCACTGCACTCCAGCCTGGCAACAGAGCAAGACTCTGTCATACACACACACAAATTATCATATGATCCAGCAATGCTGGTTATTCTTTTGCCATAATATTTAAAGGTGTATGTAAGAAGATAAAGGCAAATAATTCAGATTCATACACTTAGAGTTGGAAGAAACTTCAATTGGTATATGTCAAATGTTAAAATAAATGTTAAATGTTCAAATCGATGTTAAAATAAATGTTAAAATCGCTGAGAAAATGTTAAAATAGATAAGAAAATACCTGTTCAAATGTTAAAATACCTGTTCAAATGTTAAAGTAGATGAAAAAATGCCTGTGTATTTATGCATAAACACACACACACACACACACACACACACACACTCACAGCCAGTTCTTTTGATCCCTAATAAGCCCTTTCTCTATTGCTACTGTAATAACCTACTGACAACAAACATTTAGGGAGTCAATTTTTCAATTAAATTCAACCAACCTTTTCCCCTATATGGTTATGTGCAAAGTAGCTTGCAAAGTACTGTGCAAGGCCCCCAGATGAACAAGATTTAGTTTTAATTTTCAAGGGGTTTGCCATATAACATGGAAAATGCAATGCAAGGCCAGATTTGGTGGCTCATGCCTGTAATCGCAGCACTTTCGGGGGCTGAGGTGGCCAGATCACCTGAGGTTAGGAGTTCGAGACCAGCCTGATCAACATGGAGAATCCCCATCTCTACTAAAAATACAAAATTAGCTGAGTGTGGTGGTTCATGCCTGTAATCCCAGCTATTCGGGAGGCTGAGGCAGGAGAATCGCTTGAACCTGGGAGGCAGAGGTTGTGGTGAGCCGAGATCACATCATTGCACTCCAGCCTGGCAGCAAGAGCAAAACTCTGTCTCAGAAAAAAAAAAGAAAGAAAGAAAATGCAATTCAATGGGAGAACAGTAAGTGCCATGGCAAAGGCACGATAGTGTGTCATGGGGATACACCAAAAGAAATAACTCTAGTTTGAGTAGTACTGGTTGGAACTAGCCTGCAGGCAGAGAGGGAGGTGAAAGAGTCTTAGGAAGAGGAAAGTGAGAAGCTAACTCACAGAGGCCTGTGGGCATGTGGCTCTTTAAGAAAAGGAAAATTATTTAGGAGGTCCGTAAAGCCTGAGAGGGTTGCAGGTGGGAGGGAGAGTGAAGCAACTTCACAAAGGGCTTTATATGCTGTGTTAGGGAGTTTGGATTTGATTCAGTAGCAGGTTTTTGAGCAGAAGAGTAACTTCATTAGAGCTGTGCTTCATATGTGGAATCAACCTAGGTGCTCATCAACAGTGGATTGATAAAGAAAATGTGATACATATATACCATGGAATACTATGCAGCCATGAAAAGGAATGAAATCATGTCTTTTGCAGCTGCATAGATACAGCTGAAGGTCATTATCTTAAACAAATTAATGCAGGAACAGAAAACAAATACCATATGTTCTCACTTATAAGTGGGAGCTAGGCTGGGCATGGTGGTTCACACCTGTGATCCCAACACTTTGGGAGGCCAAGGCAGGTGGATCACGAAGTCAGAAGTTTGAGACCAGTCTGGCCAACATGGTGAAACCCCATATCTACTAAAACCACAAAAATTAGCTGGGCATGGTGGCGGGCACCTGTAATCCCAGCTACTCAGGAGGCTGAGGCAGGAGAATCGTTTGAACCTAGGAGGCAGAAGTTGCAGTGAGCCAAGATTGTGCCATTGCACTCCAGCCTGGGTGACAGGGTAACATGGTGACTCCATCTCAAAAAAAATTAAAAAAAAAAAAAACTAAGTGGTAGCTAAGCATTGAGTGCTTGTGGACAAAAACAGAACAATAGACACACTGGAAACCACTAGAGTGCGGAGGGAGGAGGGCAAGCGTTGAAAAACCGCCTGTTGGGTATTATGCTCACCGCTTGGGTGATGGGACCATCCACACCACAAGCCTCAGCATCCCATAATATACCCATGTAACAAACCTGTGCATGTACCTCCTGAATCTAAAACAAAATATGAAATTATTTTAAAATTAAAACCATATGCTTGTCAAAAGTTTTTTTTTAATTTTTATTTTTTTAATGAACTGTGCTTTATGATTAAACTGAGAGGAGAGAGAAGAGTGGAGGGTTGGGGGTTGGCTGAAAAATGGCAGCTCAATTCTGTTATTCGCATGTTACCTGTGGTAATAATAGCATTGATTGAATGTGCTAAGAGCTTTGCATACATTAGCTCACTTAATTGTCACAACATTCCTGCAGGCTAGGAGCTTTTATTATTTTTACTTTACAGATCAGGAAATGAGTTTGAGAGGTTAGTTACTTGCTGGAAAGAGGCAGATTGTAGGAACAGCCAGGTCACTTTGGTTCCCGAATGCACCCTCTTCACTGAGCCCCTGTCTTGCCTTGTATTGCTAAATCCAGTTGGCAATGATTTATTTGAGACAGGTATGCCTGAGAGAGGTGAAAATAATTTTTCAACATTCCTGTAATGGCAGATATCTAAAAAGATGATGAGAAGACAAAGGCAGGGACTGACTGTGCTGTCACCAGCCTTTCAACTGTGACATTCAAACCCTGAGGGGCTCCTTTCTCTCTGCCTGTTTTCTTTCTTTCTTTCTTTCTTTTTTTCTTTTTTTGAGATGGAATCTTGCTCTCTCACTCACTGCAACCTCTGCTTCCTGGATTCAAGCGATCCTCCTGCCTCAGCCTCCTGAATAACTGGGATTATAGGCACTTGCCACTATGCCCAGCTAATTTTTGTATTTTTAGTAGGGATGGGGTTTTGCCATGTTGGCCAGGCCGGTCTTGAACTCCTGACCTCAGGTGATCTGCCTGCCGTGGCCTCCCAAAGTGCTGGGATTACAGGTGTGAACCATCGTGCCCAGCCCTTTCTGCCTATTTTCTAGTCCAAATCCTCAGTTTTTGTTTGCATCTACTAAAATAATGCAACATAATTTTAATAATAGTTTCAGAAAATTAAGAATCAGAAAAGTAAGGCTATTGTAAAGTAATTCACATAATGCTCGTCAAAGCCTAATGCCGATGTGTTATTTTTATCATCTGCTGTGATAAATTAGCATTGGACATTAATTGACATGACTGCTTTCAGTAAGTGTAAAGCACCAAAGCTGATTTTACAATATCCCCACTCCCTGGGGGAGTAAACTCAGATCTCTTGTTGCCTTCTCTAATAGAAAGCAAGCTTCCCTTTCTCCTACCCTCAGTATTCCCAACTCGTTAATGGTGACACCATTTCCCCAAACTTTCAAATTCAAAACTTGCTGAAGTTACTTTGATGGATGCCTCAGCGTGTCACCTAATCTTGTTCCTTTTTGTTCTTTCAGTGTCTCCCTCCTTTCTGTCACTGTCACTCTGCTCTCCTTGCGGCTGCCTGAGTTCTCTCACTATATCAAACCTTGATTATCCAAATAATTGCTTTGCTGCTCCAGCCTCCATCCCCACAATCCAAGGGGTGAGTGGATGATGGAAGAATACTATGATTTGCCATGGCAGCATCAGTTGTGGGTGGGGAGGATGGATAATATGTTGTAGACCCCATGATGTGTGGACTCCCTGATATATGGACTCCTTAATATATAAGCCCCTTGATGTATGGACCTGCTGATGTATGAACCACCTGATATATGGACCCCCTGATATATGAACTAGCTGATCTAGAGACCAGCTGATATATGGGCCAGCTGATGTATGGACCAGCTGATATGTAGACCTCCATATGTATGGACCAGCTGACGTATGAATCCCCTGATATATGGGCCAGCTGATGTATGGACCAGCTGATATGTAGACCCCCATATGTATGGACCAGCTGACGTATGGATCCCCTGATATATGGGCCAGCTGATGTATGGACCCTGGATGTATGGACCACTCATGTGTGAATTTCCTGATGTATAGGCCCCCCAATATATGGACCAATTGATGTATAGACCCACGGATATATGGATTCACTTATGTATAGAGCAGATGATCTATGGAGTCCCTGATGTATGAGCCAGCTGATGTACGGACCCGCTGATGTACAGACCTGCTGATGTGTGGACCCCTGATGTATGGACCAGCTGATGTGTGAACCTCCTGATGTAGGGACCCCCTGACATATGGGCCAGCTGACATATAGATCAGCTGATGTGTGGACTCACTGATGTATTGGCTCACTGATGTACGGACCAGATGATATATAGACGCACTGATGTATGAGCCAGCTGATGTATAGACCAGCTGATGTGTGGACCAGCTGGCATATGGGCCAGTTGATGATATATGGACCTCTGATGTATGGACCAGCTGATGTATGGGCCCATTGACATATGGATGCACTGATGTATGAACCAGCTGATGTGTGAACCTCCTGATGTGTGCCCCCTCTGATATATGAACCAGCTGATATATGGGCCAGATGATGTATGGACCCCCTGATGTATGGACCCCTAATAATATGGACCACTGATGTATGAACCTCCTGATGTGTGACCCACCAATATATGGACCAGTTGATGTACAGACCCACTGATGTATGGACCAGCTGATATATGCACCTACCTACTCACCACCCAGCTGAGGTATGGACTAACTGATGTATGGACCAGCTGATGGATAGACCCCTGATGTATAGACCAGCTGATGTGTGAACCTCCTGATGTGCGCCTCTCCCCTCCACCTGATATATGGACTGGTTGATGTATGGACCCCCTGATGCATGAGCCTGCTGATGTTTGGAGCAGCTGTGGCTCTCCACTCATCGTAGACCTTCCACCCTGTTCCTCACCTGCACATTGCTCCTCCTGGCCATCTGAGTGCCTGACAACCCTTTGGGACCCAGCCCAGGGGCCACTTCTTCTTGGGTGCATTTTCTTCAAAAAAATTTTTTTTGTTGAGATGGGGTCTTGCTATGTTGCCTAGGCTGGTTTCTAACTCCTGGCCTCAAGCAATCCTGTCCCCACTGTTGACCCATCTGAAGATGGGAGATATCTTAGGCCCAATGATGGGGAATAACCATAATTTGCTCTTCAATTATTCTGCAAATCCATATTGAGTTCCCACAGTGATAACCACAGTCCTAAGTACTAAGATACAATAATGAACAGACAGAATCCCTTCTTCATGAGGCTGACATCCTCCTAGGAGGAGACAGGTAACATTTTATTTGTTCATTTAAATAAGTAAAAATGTGATGTGACATGACGTGATAATTCATAAAGCTATGTATAAGGAAAAATAAAGCCAGAAAAAGGAAATGCGAAGTGAATGACTGGACAAATGGCCAACAAACGAATGAAAAGAGGCTCCGTGTCATTAGTCACGAGGGAAATGCGATTCAAGTCCACAGTGAGCTCGCACTTCACACCCGGTAGGATGGCGATCATAAAAATAACCGGAAAATAACTTTTGGCAAGAATGTGGAGAAATTGGAACCTTCCTACGGCGCTGGTGGGAATGTGAAATAGTGCAGCTGCTGTGGAAAATAGTTTGGCAGTTCCTCAAAAAGTTAAACATAGACTCACCATATGATCCAGTAACTCCACTCCCAGGTAGATGCCCCCAAAGAGCTGAAAATATGGGTTCAAGTGAAAACTTCTCCACCCGCGCTCACAGCAGCACTATTCACAATAACTGAAAGGTGGCAACAAGTCAAACGACTGTGAACTGACAATGCATAAACAAAACGTGATATATATACACACAGTATATATCATTCAGCCGTAGAACGGAATGGAGGACCAACGCAGGCCGCGTCACGGACGAACATTAAGAATAGGATGCTGGGCCGGGTGTGGTGGCTCATGCCTGTAATCCCAGCACTTTGGGAGGCCAAGGTGAGTGGATCAGCTGAAGTCAGGAGTTCGAGACCAGCCTGGCCAACATGATGCAACCCTGTCTCTACTAAAAATACAAAAATTAGTCAGGCGTAGGGGTGGGCACCTGTAATCCCAGCTACTCAGGAGGCTGAGGCAGGAGAATCGCTTGAACCCACGAGGTGGAGGTTGCAGTGAGCCGAGATTGTGCCACTGCACTCCAGCCTGAGCGACAGAGCAAGACTCTGTCAAAAAAAAAAAAAAGAGAGACCTCCCAGCAGAGGGGAAGGAAGTACAAAAGTACAAAACAGACAGCGGGCTCCGAGCAGCATTCATTAGAACCTGGCTCCACCCTCCTCACTGGGCGCCTCTGAGCACCCCCCCACCTCTCTTTACCCAGCAGTTCCCTTTTTACCTCTCATCAGGGCATGCCCTGTTGCCCTGTCCCCCAGACTCCCCGTACCCTTCCAGTGTTCCTCCCCTGCAGTGTTCCTCCCTCCCAGCAGTGTTCCTCCCCTGCACACTGCTCCTTCTGGCCATTTGAATTCCTGACTACACTTTGGTACCCAGCCCAGGGACCACTTCTTCTTGGGTGCATTTTCCTTAAAAAAAAATTTTTTTTTTAGAGATGGGGTTTTGCTATGTTGCCCAGGATGGTCTTGAACTCCTGGCCTCAAATGATTCTCCAGCCCCAGCCTTGGGTGCATTAAAGATTTGAGCATTGTGTCTATGACTCCTCAGCAGTGTGACACTGGGCACTTAGCTCCCTCTGTAAGTTTCTCTTTCCTCGTATGTAAAATAAAGGCTGCTGAGAGAATAAAATAAGATGATTGCAAAGTGGTTGGCTTCGTTCCCCATGCACAGTGGGCTCTCCTGAATGCTGGCTGTATGACCACTTCAACCTCACCTGTAATCCGAAGCCCTTCATTTTGTGATCTGATAATGTTCGGTAATGATTCGATAAATGTAGGGGAGACACAGGATAAACACCAAGGGTGATATTTATCTTCTTTGAAACGGCCTTCCCTCAACCCTGGTAACTATTTCGATGCAGAGCATATATAATGCACGTGAATAAACGTTCGACTGACAACTGATTGATTGATTGATTGATTTGGCTTTATCATCAAGTAGGCAGGAAATTTTCTTCAAATGCCAGTGTAAAGGAAAAATAATAATGTCTCAGGAGAGTTACAGATTGGCAAACTAGAAAACACCTGGTCCGTCCACAATGCGATATATTGAAAGCTTTCATAGGCACAGATGTTTACAAAAATCATAAAACATCATAATCAAAAACAAAACAAAACAAAAAACAGGAGGCGTGGTAGCAGGTTTTTCAGAGAAATGGCTCATTCTGCAAATGAACTGTTCTTTTAGTTCAGGAGACCATAGTTACTGGTATTTAAAGAAAATGTTAACACAATTTGCGATAGATTTAAGACAAGTCTCTAATGATGTATCACTTAGAAAGTCATGAGTTTAAAACATGAAAATATGAGATAGTGGAGCTATATTTCACAAAAATCTTAAAGCAGAATCTAGAGAGATAATAGATACATAAAGGAAGGTAGATAGATGGATAGATAGGTAGATAGATAGGTAGATAGAAATATAAACAGATAAAAACAGTGGCACCTAATGACTTGAAGAGCAGCCACGAGAAGGAGAACCAATTTAGTTTTATTCAATAATAACATACGATGCTAAGATAGCGCTGGGAACCGCTCCTGTATGAGCTGGTCACGTGACCAACCTCAGAGCCACTGCACCCGACAGTGAATAAGACCAACCGACTGTTTTCTACCTTTGTAACCTATATCCAACCAAAAGCCATGCGGTGACTCCGACGAGGATCCGTCTTTCTCAGACACCCAGCCCTTTCTCCACAAACAGAGAATTGTTTCTGCAGCTCTCTCTCCGGGAGATCCTTGTTTTATCACTTTATTCCTCTTTCAGAGAAACCCTCCCAAGCCCTGTTCACCAGCAAAAAGCTAGAAACAGCTGCCTTTTTCAGTGATTACTGGCCCTATTTTCTTAATCATCCTTTCAACAAAACAATGGAAAAGGGAAGAAAATATTTACCTGAGGAAATCCCTGGTTTCTTCATGAGCGTCTAAGAATTGAATTTTTCAAAAAGCCCTTCGGATGCATCTGCTGAGAATTTCCTAAATCTAAAATCCTCCTCCGGGAGCAGCTCTAAGTTTGAGCTCTGAATAGAGGCTGTGTGTTATTTTAACCACAAGGTTCTAGTCAGTAGGGAGGAGAGATGGAAATGAGGTATGCTGGCAGACCCAGCACCCATCCACCTCAAGTGAATTGAGCTCGCAGATCTGATGTAAGAGGTTTGAGGAGATTTGAAGAACCCTCAAACCAACTTTTCCTAAACTAGAGACTAAATAACTGTGGAAAATTCCAAAGGAGTAAGATAAGATACTTACGGTCTTTTCTAAAAAAAGACGTGTTGGTATGCCCCGTCGAATACTGCCCCAAATGAAACTTGGTACTGCGCCTACATGGTCCTGGGCTTTACAAGAGAAAGTTACCTTTCTCGTGGTGGCCTTTCTCCACAGAGAAAGTGGGTTAAAGGTGCAAAATAGCAAAGGAGTGTGACTGACCAAGTCAAATCTTTTGTGCAAAAACAAAACCAGTGTCATGAGAACCCACGGGAAGTTGTAGGGTAAGGCAATAGCTATTCTGGAAGGTTATTAAGGGAGGATTAATGTGTGTGTGTGTATGTGGTGTGTGTGTGTGCACGCGCGCGCGTGTGCGCGGCTCCCCACCTCCCACACAACTTAAAAAGCAAAGATTCAGCCTCAGCTTCAACCAGTTGGAGTCCTCCTCCTTAGTATTTTGGCAAATACAAATGCCGCCTTTGGACTTGGAGGAGAATGATTTATGGCACACAGAATCAACAGTAAAAATGAGGGCGGCTGAAAGGGCCAGCGATCCTTTACAGCCAGCCCTTCGCAGATGCCAGAGGGGTTTAACTCCACGTTTGGAAAAAGGCAGCAGTTCTCCTATTAAGCAGGGTCATAACTCAGTTTTATATAGAGTTTTTTATCTCAAAGGAGCTTGAGGTACTTTTGCACCAAAATATAAATTATCATGTGCACTGTCACCTCGGGGACGAAATACAGCCCTGCCTAGGAGCAGTTGGCCAAGATGCAACCAGTCAGGTTGGAGCCGCAGTTAGACGGCAGGACAGGCGGCCAGCAAGCGCTCCGCAAGGAGGAAGGAGCGGGCCTGTCCTTCTGGTAGCGGATCCTTTTATCCACGGAGTTCAGTGGGACCTCTTCATTCTGCCCATCACTTCTCTTCCGGAGTCTCCCTATGCCCTCCCCCAGAGGCCTCTTTCCATACTACCTACACACACAAATTCAAAATGTGCACTCAGAAAACAGCCAGTAAACAAAGTGGTAAGTGATGGTTTGCAGATTTGATTCTATAGATCAAGAGTTGGACCGCCAGGTGCGGTGGCTCACTCTTGTAATCAATCCTAGCACTTTGGGAGGCCAAGGTGGGCGGATCACCTGAGGTCAGGAGTTTGAGACCAGCCTGGCCAACGTGGTGAAACCCCGCCTCTACTAAAAACACAAAAAATTAGCCCCGTGTAAAATTACCTGGGCGTGGTGGCGGGTGCCTGTAATCCCTGCTACTCAGGAGGCTGAGAAAGGAGAATCGCTTGAACCCGGGAGGATCACACTATTGCATTGCAGCCTGGACCACAAGAGCGAAACTCTGTCTCAGAACAAAACAAAACAAAAAAGGAGTTGGCCAATGGTGGCTCTTGGGCCAAAGGCAGCCCACAGACTGTTTTCCTCAATAAAGTTTTATTGGTCTACAAGCACATTCACTCATTCAGGCACTGTCTCTGGCTGCTCTGGCACGACAGCAGCAGAGTGGAATAGATGTGGCAGAGACTGTGTGGCCCGGCAAGGCCCAAACTCTTTACTAGCTGCTCCTTCCTAGGAAAAAATGTGTGACCTCTGCTACAGAGGGTTTTTTGTTTTGTTTGTGTTGTTTTTGTTTATAAAAGGGTGGCAGAAAGGAACAAGCAGGTTTTTTTCAATACTTCCTAAAGATCAGCTCAGCGCGATGGCTCATGCCTGTAATCTCAGCACTTTGGGAGGCCTAGGCAGGCGGATCGCCTGAGGTAAGGAGTTCAAATCCAGCCTGGCCAATGGGGTGAAACCCCATCTCTACTAAAATAAAATAATCATCATCATTATAATAATTACTAAGGATCATACTATGGAGGGAACATCTACTCACACCACCAACCCATATTCAGGCCATAAGTCTCCAATTTCCTTATTCATTCATCAGAGAAAGTCTTTTACACAGGGACCCTCATTCCTGCCTAGCCACGCTGATGGACAGACACAGTTTACCTGGCCTCACCTCCAGGAACTCAACATGGCTGTGTGCAGCTGGTCTCTCATATAGAAGCCTTGGAGCCCTGCCAGGGCCTCCTCCTCGTCAGTCCCAAGGGTACCTTGTCTTTCAAGTTCTCTGTGGATCTTCTCAGGCCTCCTCCTCCAGCCGCTTATCATATTTTGTTCATTCTCTTCTTGCAGTTCTTACCTTAGTTACACCCTCACTATCTATTTATGTCTTTGCCTTTCTTCCTAGACTGTGGGTTTCCTGAGAGCAAGCACCATGTCTTATTCATCTTTTAATCCCTAGACTCTAAAATAGTCAAAGACATAGAGGGGATACTTTATTAATCGTTATTACGAAAATAGCTCAATCAGTCTCACTCTACCAGATTGTAATCTCAAGGGTGGTGAATAAAAGGGTTGCCTGACAGTCTCTGAAGATGAGGTTCCTAAGATGGTCTTCCTCGGGTATGAACCTGGCCTTGTCCTTCTAACTCTGCCCCTGGGTGGAGCTGACTTTTATGCACTCTTCTGGTAGCTGCTCGTCAAATTTTGAATTTCTAAAAGAAAAGCCTCATTGCAGAAATACACATCTACCGCACTTAGGAAAAGAATCTTTCTCACTGCTAGAGCTGTCAGGAGATGCTAAAGAGGGCCGTGTTTGGTGGGAAGGAGGCTGCGTGTCCCTTGAGTTCCCTTCTATGATAACTAACTCTAAGGCTTGGTAGTAATCTGGGTTCTCTGGTGTGACACCCTCAGAAGACAAAGTGATCACATGGCCAAGAGAGGCAGATTTGCCCCCATCATGTCCGGAGCATGAGAGGAACCGGCCCTGGCATGGCAAGTGGTGTTGTCATTAGCATTGTGCCATTATCTCAGTGGGTGACGTCACCCCCCTTATTCATATCCATTTTCATGGTCACCGTGTGACAGACATTCTGTAGTGAACAAAAATCATACAGTTATCACACGTATGGCCACCTCACAACTGGGGAGCAGTCTCCCTTTGGTAAACTTGGACTTCCCACATTGAGTCCCCCTTCCCCAAAGTAGAAGCCAGGACTCTCGTTTCCAGCCTCGTTTGCAGCTGGGGCACACGCAGATGCTGCAGGCTGCACAGCAGGTGCACTGCAAGAGACTCACTAGTACGAACCAGGAGGAGGCAGAAAAGGGAGCAAATCTATGCTACAGGAGGCCAATGCCACCTGGCAGGGGGACATCAACTCTCTGGCTGGTCTCAGGAAGGGCCAGGCTGGTGTCCTGTTTGGTGTCTGCCTGTCCCCACCTCTGTGGCCGCAGGGGACTCAGTGTGTCGCTTGTTTAGTGTTCCTGATTATGCAGTTTCCATGCTTGGCTCTGCTCTCCCAGGGATTCTGTGACCTAGTGGTACCCTTTAATCTACGTGTTTTTTTTCCTTTAACAAGCTATGGGTATCATTTGCAACTAAGAATGTAAACGTGTATGGTTGATACGGGTACTGAAACAAAACCATTTAGTCTCTTTTTGCTTTCTTGACCAACTCTCATGATTCGTCCTTCTGGCCTTGATGCAGTTTTGAATGAATATTTGCAATGTGATTTTGTACTAATGCCTGGCTCATCTGCCTTTGCGCTCATTCTTCACTCTCTTCCTCTTCGCCTTGTGTCATGGCGTCGGGGAGCGGCAGCGGGCTGGCCCTGCTCCTTGTGTACTGTAGACTGTGTCGTGGCTTCCACCTGAATCCCACCAATTGGAGACATGGTGGGAGGGAAAAGGCAAGAGGGAGGGAGAAGGCAGGTATCCTCACCCTGCTACCTCACCTCAGTTAGCATCTCCAGCAGGGCTGCGTCCTCTCCTTTGGAACTTGAGCTCTGCTGGGACAGGTCCTGTGGGCTCAGCTTCTGCCAGGTGTTTCTGGCTCTGTGCTTCAGCCTCGAAGGGAGGTGGGGTAGTGGCTTCCTGCTATTTCTGATCTCTCCATTGCCTCACCATCCCCAGTGCACCTGTCTGCTTTTCCTTCATCTGTGTAACCAATTCACTGACCAAATTTCCTCTACTTTATTTATTTATTTATCTATTTGTTTCTTGAGACAAAGTTTCACTCTGTAGCCCAGGCTGGAGTGCAGTGGTGTGATCTCAGTTCACTGCAACCTCTGCCTCCTGGGTTCTAGCAATTCTCCTGCCTCAGGCTCCCAAATAGCTAGAATTACAAGCACCCACCATGCTGGGCTGTTTCGTATTTTTAGTATAGATAGGGTTTCAACATGTTTGCCAGGCTGGTCTCGAACTCCTGACCTCAGGTGATCCACCCTCCTTAGCCACCATGCCCGGCCAGATTTCCTCTATTTTAACATTTAAAGCAGATCCCATTTTCCTGGTTGAACCCTGATTGGTAGAGTTCTCTCTGCAGCCCCGGTCCAGGTTAAAGAACCAGCACACACCCATTGGCTGGCGATGGGACTATCTGGGCAGAGCTTTGTGCTGTTTGATAGAATTCCCCTTCTTCCTTTGGACAGGATCACTGCTACAGAGTTGACTACAATGAGGCAGGTGTTAGCAAGCCATCTACGTAACTCTTCTGGCCTTTTTGGAGAACAAGAAGCAGCATTCAGAGAGATTTGTTGATGGAAAAAGTCATGATTAGAAACAGCAGCTGATCAAAAACAAAAAAAAAGGCCAGATGCAGTGGCTTACACCTGTAATCCCAGCACTTCAGGAGGCCAAGGCAGATGGATCACCTGAAGTCAGGAGTTTGAGACCAGCCTGGCCAACATGTTGAAACCCCATCTCTACTACAAATACAAAAATTAGCTGGGCATGGTGGCATGCACCTGTAATCCCAGCTACTTGGGAGGCTGAGGCAGGAGAATCACTTAAACTCTGGAGGCAGAGGTTGTGGTGAACAAAGATCAAGCCATTGCACTCCAGCCTGGGCAACAGGAGTGAGACTCTGTCTTAAAAAAAAAAAAAACAAAAAAGAGAAAAAGAAACAGCAGCTGAATCCTTGCCTTAAGGCCCAGAAGATCTTATGAAGAATAAGGAAGGTAAAGAAGAGAGGGACCAACAAAGGGTGGTAAATATTCAGCCTGCAGAAAATTTAGAACATTTTGTCAGCTTTTAGAAAATAAATTATAAGCACTTTTCTATCTAATTCATGGAGGTGTGGCGGGGGTATGGACTAAGTATGCAAACTATTTTTATGGCATTATTTATAAAACTAAACCTTGATGTCTGACAGTAAGAAAATTATGATTTTCATCACAATACTTTTACCCCATGGAATAGTTTACAACCAATAGCAGGGTTAATTACAAAGGGATGTAGCAACTGAGGAAATAGTTATAGCAATGTTGAATAAGTAAAACTAGCAGAACCAGATTACTGATCGACTCTGTGATCACAGCCATTCAGAAAGCAAAAATGTCTATGGACAAACTGGAAATGGGGTGGGACAAGAATGAATTGATATGTGAAGGTGATGTGATGGTAGGTGGACTGGTTTTTATGAAATTGCCTTTGCTTTTGTAAAGATTTTTTTTTTTTTGAGATGCACACCCAGCCTGGAGTGCAATGGCACCATCTTAGCTCATTGCAACCTCCGCCTCCTGGGTTCAAGCGATTCTCCATCCTCAGCCTCCCTAGTAGCTGGGACTACAGGTGCATACCACCAAGCCTGGCTAATTTTTGTATAGGATGTTTGTACAACAATAAGTACTCTTCCATACCCTTCTGATCTGGTTTGACTGTGTTCCCACCCAAATCTCATCTTGAATGGTAGCTCCCATAATTCCCACACGTTGTGGGAGGGACCCTGTGGGACATAACTGAATCATGGGGGCAGTTTCCCTTCTTGTGGTAGTGAATAAGTTTCACGAGATCTGATGATTTTATAAGGGGTTTCCCCTTTTGCTTGGCTCTCACTCTCTCTTGCCTGCCACCATGTAAGATGTGCCTTTTGCCTTCTACCATGATTGTGAGTCATCCCCAGCCATGTGGAAATGTGACTCCCATTACATCTTTCTTTATAAATTACTCAGTCTCGGGTATATCTTTATCAGCCACATGAAAGTGGACTAATACACCTTCCCTTCCTTTATCTTTCCTTTCTTATCTAGGGTTGTGTAATACTAAGTGATAACAAGACGGAGAGAGGCAGGGCTGAGAGGCAGACAATTACCAGGATTTAGGGCACAGGGAAGACAGCATGAAGGCAGCAGTATTAAGAAGGAAAAAATTTGAAATAGCAGAAACTAGATAATACAAAATTTTAGTGATTTTTTGGGCCTATGTAGAAACAAGTACATGTAGGATTTTAAAATTTGGGCTAAATAACTATATTAGTTCGTTCTTGCATTGCTATAAAGAAATACCGGAGACTGGGTGATTCATAAAGAAAGGAGGTTTCATTGGCTCATAGTTCTCCACATATAGGAAGTATTGCTGGGGAAGCCTCAGGAAACTTACAGTCATGGCAGAAGGTGAAAGGGAAGGATACGCGTCTTACATGGCCAGAGCAGGAGGAAGAGAGAGCAACGGGAGAGGGGCTACACACTTTTACACAACCAGATCTTGTGAGAATTCATTCACTATCACGAGAACAGCAAGGGGCAAGTCTGTCCCCATGATCCAGTCACCTCCCACCGGGCTCCTCTTCCAACATTGGGGATTACAATTCAACATGAAATTCGGGGGGAGGACACAAATCCAAACCATGTCAATAACATATTGTAGCTTTCATTTTCAATACTTTAGACTTTCACATCAGTTCCCATGTTATCAGCATAGCAGATGGTGACGCTCTTTCTTGCTACAATGACCAGGTGAAGAAACTGATGCTCCTGTAATCCCAGCACTTTGGGAGGCCAAGGCAGGTGGATCATGAGGTCAAGAGATCGAGACCATCGTGGCCAACATGGTGAAACCCGTCTCTACTAAAAATACAAAAATATTAGCTGGTCATGGTGGTGCTTGCCTGTAGTCCCAGCTACTCGGGAGGCTGAAGCAGGAGAATTGCTTGAGCCTGGGAGGTGGAGGTTGCAGTGAGCCAAGATTGCGCCACTGCACTCCAGCCTGGGAAACAGAGCAAGACTCAGTCAAAAAAAGAAAGAAAGAAAGAAAAAAGAAAGAAACTGATGCTAAGAGAAGTTAAGTGACTTGCTCAAATTCACACCACTTAGCAGTGGCAGAGCTAGGCCTGGAAACAACTTCTTGGGTTTCAAGTCTAGCATCTTGGTTTCCAGGCCACAGTTGCTTCTAAACAACTGAGGTAGTGGTTGATCAAAACCAGTGTTCCCAATGGTCAGAGTGGTGCTGACCCTTGATCAATCTCGAGACACCCTTCTAAGTGTCCTTGAGTTGCTTTGGCGGAACACAACCTTGTGTTCCTGCCTCTCCCTCTAGATAAAAGTTGCAGGATTTTCTTACCTGTT
This sequence comes from Aotus nancymaae, assembly GCF_030222135.1. Classification (NCBI taxonomy): domain Eukaryota; kingdom Metazoa; phylum Chordata; class Mammalia; order Primates; family Aotidae; genus Aotus; species Aotus nancymaae. The sequence goes on along the minus strand of NW_026988492.1, from coordinate 5,558,101 downwards.
ATTGGGGAGGCTTCTGGTTGGTTGCGGTGGCTCTCTCTCCACGTGTTAATTCCCAGGCTGCAGAAAACCTGCTCATGGAGAACATCAGCCGCTTTAGGAAGGCTACACGTAAAAAGGGCTGCCTGCAAGATCATAGGACCCCTCACAGGACTGGTGTAGGATTAAATGTTTTTAAAGTACGTGTACAGGAATTCACGCAACACCTACCACACAGAAAGTTAGCTACCTAGCTGGTAGTAAGAGTCCCACTAGTCATAAAAATAGGGATAGCAACAAGTCATGAAGGGGGTAGGGTTAGAGAAACAACCCCATGACATAATTTCCTTCTGAAATTAGGACTAGAAGAAAATTTTCTTCTTTTTCGTTGCCAAAACTTATATAACTAACCCATGTGATTTCTTTTTAGCCAAAGTTGCAAGGAGTCCAGCTTCTTTCCTTTCTTTTTTTTCTTTTTTTGAGACAGAGTCTTGCTCTGTCACCCAGGCTGGAGTGCAGTGGTGCAATCTTGGTGCATTGCAACCTCTGCCTCCTGGGTTTAAGCAAGCAATTCTCCTGCCTCAGCCTCCTGAGTAGCTGAGATTACAGGCACATGCCACCACGCCTGGCTAATTCTTGTATTTTTAGTAGAGACGGGGTTTCACCATATTGGCTAGGCTGGTCTCAAACTCCTGGCCTCAGGGTGATTCACTCACTTTGGCCTCCCAAAGTGCTGGGATTACAGGTGTGCGCCACTGTGCACAGCCTTGTCATTTTTTTGATGTCCCATTTCTCACCTTCTTTATTACTTGCTTCCTACATTGGGTCTTGTAAATAGTTGGACATTAAACCTGTTTTGGAAGGAGGTAGGATATAAGTTAGTTGATTATGAAATAAATCAGGTAGTTACTGTGCATAGCTCAGCTGACAGAATGGTCGTCTCCCTTGTCTCCTTGTTATACTGTGAATCAATAAATTTACACCATGAGTGTCTAATCCACATGCTGAGCATAAACAGTATCTGGTAGGTCCTATTAACTTAGTTACTGTTCAATAAATGACTCCTGCCAATAACATAAAGATTAACTTTCACAAGAGGGTGTGTTTTTCTACATTTCTCACTTATGTTATTCCTGGGAAAACAGGCTCAGGCTTCCTTGGTGCAGAATGCGTGTGTCTGTGTGTGTGTGGTGTGTGGTTTGTTTCTTTTCTGAGTGTACGTTGCCTATATTTCAGGGCACAGTTTACAACTGTGAAAGGTAAATAAATCTGGGGGCCCCCAAATCACTAAGCTACAGGGAAAAGTCAAGCTGGGACCTGCTTAGGGCAAACCTGCCTCCCATTCTATTCAAAGTCGCCCCTCTGTTCACTGAGATGAATGCATATCTGATGGCCTCCTCTGGAAAGACTAATCAGAAACTCAAGAGAATGCAACCATTTGTCTGTCACCTGTCTGTGACCTGGAAGCCCTCTCTCCACTTTGAGTCTTCCTGCCTTTGCTTCAAGTTCCTCCCGCCTTTCCAGACCAATGTACTTCCTACATACATTGATTGATGTCTCATGTCTCCCGAAAATGTATAAAACTAAGCTATTTCCTGACCACCTTGGACACATGTCTCAGGACTTCCTGAGGCTGTCACTGGTGCTCATTCTCAACCTTGGCAAAATAAACTTTCTAAATTAACTGAGACCTGTCTCGAATTTCAGGGGTTCACACAACTTGCCATTATCCAGTCATTTGTGTTTTCACTTGGTAGGTACTTATTGAGCCTCTGCTGTATTCCAGGCTCTGAGCTGAGCTATGTGGATTCCCCACGGTGTTTTCAAGTACTCCATGATCAAGCCTTCCTCCAAAGTCAAACAGGGGCTAGTGGTGGGCCATTCATTTTGTACTTGCTATCTGCTGTCTGGCCTGAACTGCTTTTTCTCTGAATGGTTTTCTGTCTCTTTTATCAGAATATGGCCCCCTCTAGAGCAAACTCCTTATCTTATTCATCTTTGAAAGCCCAGTGCCCCAGTACATTGCCCTAGACATATTAGGTTCTCAATAAACTGTTTGATTGATATTGGCATCACATTATCCCAGTAGTTTGAAATAAAACAAGAAGATATTACATGGGAAGTAAAATTTGGTGCCTTCAAACAACAACAACAAAATTGTCATGTGGATATATTAAAGCACATCCAAGACCCAAGAGTAGTGGCTGATGGGGCAGTCCAGGCCACAGATTAGGAAGCTGCAGACAAGCAGGCTAAAGGCTGCAGCCCACAGCCTAGACAATGGCTGAATAAATGCATGGACGCCCCGCCCAACAGCACACTTGATTAGGCCCCGCCTGGGAAAGAAGGATGCATGCGGTAATGACAGTGGTCGGGGGTTGTGCTTTTTGGAACTCATGAGCACATCATGAACAAAACCATGGCTAAGCGCTAAGTGGAACAGAATGTGTCTCGTACGTTGGCCAAGGAAGCACCATTTCAGAGTAGGAGGGATGAAGAATGACAGTTGCCAAGCCAAGCCTGTTTTTCTCAATGCAAAACTGGTGACCAAGGGTAAGTGCTCTTGGTAAGAGTGGTGGCATTTAGTTTGGAAGTAGATGTAACGCAGCATGTAAACATCAGTAGATATAAAAATTAAAATGTCAGTATCTCCAGGGAGCAAAAAGCCAGTATCTCAGGGTAAACAGCATCATAGCAGCGAAATGTGCCCATGGGCTCCAGTGGTTTGACCTTGCAGAGTACTTCTTGGGAAGAATGCCTTTTGGGATTCATGGGACCAAGCCCAGGGTTCTTGGGTGCTACCATCTAGGTACCAAGATTTTTGACTTGACACAAACTCCTCTCAGATCTCTTTGGTAGTTCTCGAAACTTGACTTACCATCAGATCTACCCCTGAAAGCTTTTTTAAAAAAGCAGATTCCTGGGTTTCACCTCTAAAAATGTTGATTCCGTAGATTTATTTTTTATTTTTTATTTTTATTTTTTAGTAACATGGTCTTGGCCAGGCGAGGTGGCTCACGCCTGTAATCCCAGCACTTTGAAAGGCCGAGGCAAGTGGATCACCTGAGGTCAGGAGTTCGAGACCAGCCTGGTCAACATGGTGTAACTCCATCTCTACTAAAAATATAAGTTAGCTGGGCATGGTGGTGGGCACCTGTAATCCCAGCTACTTGGGAGGCTGAGGCAGGAGAATCATTTGAACCCGAGAGGCAGAGGTTGCAGTGACCTGAGATGGCACTATTGCACTCTAGCCTGGATAACAAGAGTGAAACTCAGTCCCCCCGCCAAAAAAAAAAAAAGAAAAGAAAAGAAAAGAAAAAAAAAAGAGAGAAAGCATGGTCTTGCTCTGTTTCCCAGGCTAGAGTGCAGTGGTACAATCATAGCTTACTGCAGCCTTCAACTCTTGGGCTCAAGCCATGCCCCCCACCTCAGCCTCCTCAGAAGCTGGGACTATAGGTATGCACCACCACACCTGGCTAGTTTTTTAAAATGTATTTTTTGTAGAGGCAGGGTGTCGCTATATTGCCCAGGCTGTTCTTGAACCCCTAGCTGCAAGTGATCATCCTGCCTTGGCTTTCCAAAGCACTGGGATTCTAGGTGTTAGCCACTGTGTCTAGCCTCAGTAGATCTTTTTAAAAAAGTCATTGGGTGATTCTGGAAACCTGTGGGGTTTTGAGTATACTAATCTGAGGCTCTTTCTTCTATGTTAAACTTTGCTGGGAATTAAAGGATGGAAGAAAGGGGACTCCCTGATTCACCTTCAGTGATGCCTGATTGAGAAGACCCAACTTGCACCTATGAACAAGGAGAGACCGAGACGTAAGAAAGGAGGGCTCAGGAAGGATTCACATGCTGCATCGGATGCCCCGAGAGTGGAGAAGAGGCAGGGCCTACTTGGCAAAAAAGCCACAGAAATGAGGCTAAGCCAGGCAAGAGCAGAGAGGATGGACAGTCATTTGGGGCGGAGGGGACACATATGGGAGTAGCTGGAAATAAATCTGACTTATAGGTATTTAGCAAGTGGCTATATAATTCTTCTTAAAGCACACTGCTCACAGACAGCGGCCCAGTGGAAAGTGTGACTTGAATCAATAACTTCCAGCCACGCTGAAGTTCCGAGACACTGTAATTGTTGGTTTGATTTCACAACGTTCCACTTTCCCCCTCCATATCTCTCCAAAGAGCTCATCAGAATGGCATGTGGGACCTCAGCACATCAAGTTTTCCCTTTGTGGGGCTTTGCAAAGGCTTCTTGAGAGTTTCCAACTCTAAGATATAATAATACTTGGGCTGAAAATCTAAGCACCGCATTTCCACATGGGCATGCACTGCCCGAGTTCTCCTTCAGATGCACTCCACAGCCATGCCCATTTGGAGAGGTAGCAGAGGGGAAGCCTACCAAAGAATCTTACAATGGGTCTTACCCTAGTCCAATCTTTTTTTCTTTTTTCTTTTTTGAGATGGAGTCTTGCTCTGTTACCCAGGCTGGAGTGCAGTGGCCTGATCTCGGCTCACTGCAACCTCCGCCTCCAACGTTCAAGAGATTTCCTGCCTCAGCCTCCCGAGTAACTAGGATTACAGGCGTGTGCTACCATGCTCGGCTAATTTTTGTATTTTTAATAGAGACAGGGTTTTACCACATTGGCCAGGCTGGTCTCGAACTCCTGACCTCAAGTGATCCACCCACCTGAGCCTCCCAAAGTGCTGGGATTACAGGTGTGAGGCACCGTGCCCAGCTGGGAGAGTTGTTTTAAGGAGAAAAGCACTCCTCTATCTTAGCATGGCTTACACAAGAGGAAATGGCTTTAATTTCCAGAAGAGAGGTTAATTTACTTATAAAGAAAACTTTCTGAGTGTAAGGAAGGATTATTACCGATCAGATAACTGAGGAATTGGTGGACTCTTTTCTTAGAGACATTTGAGATGAAGAGAAACAGACTTTGGTCTGGAATAGCAGAATTCTGGCAGGGAAATGAAGAGGTGCGGTGGACTGCACCCTTAAAGGTCTCACAATTCCGACTCTGGTATCCTATAAGATGAAGAAAGGGATTTTTGCCATCATAGCTAGCCCTTGTCTAGTGCTTAATGCGAGCCAGTTAGTACTCTAGCCATTCTATATATTAACCCCTTTAATCCTCATGACAATTCCCTGAGGCAAGTTACTATCTACAGCATGCAGGTGAGAAAACCGAGGCACACGGAGGTTAAGTCACTTGTTCAAAGCCACACATCAGTGAGGGCTTAACCAGGTTTGGGGCCCAGCGTGGGCCTCTGAACTTGCCGTTAGAGCTGGTACCTGCATTTTGGTTTTAAACAGGCAATCTCCTTTCCTATATCTAACTCACTGTGCAAGAGAAGTCGAAGTGCTTTATTCGAATGATATTCTTTTCTCAGCTTTATTAGGGTTTAGTTGACAAATAGAAATTGTATGTATTTAAGTGCACATGCGCACACTGTGAAATGACTGCATCAAGCGAATCAACATACATCATCTCGCTTTTTTTTTGTTTTGAGACGAAGTCTCACTCTGCCGCCCAGGCTGAGATGCGGTGGTGTGATCTCGGCTCACTGCAACCTCTCTACCTCCCGTGCTCAAGTGATTCTTCTGTCTCAGCTTCTGGAGTAGCTGGGTTTACAGGTGCCCGCCACCATGACCAGCTAATTTTTGTATTTTTAGTAGATGGGGTTTCACCATGTTGGCCAGGCTGGTCTGGAATTCCTGACCTCAAGGGATCCACCTACTTTGGCCTCCCAAAGTGCGGGGATTACAGGAGTTAGCCACTGCACCCAGCCAGTTACTTTTTATATTGAAAACACTTAAATCTATTCTCTTTCTTTTCTTTTTTTTTTTAAGATGGAGTTTCACTCTTATTGCCCAGGCCGGAGTGCAATGGCACAATCTCAGCTCACTGTAACCTCCGCCTCCCGGGTTCAAGCGATTCTCCTGCCTTAGCTTCCCGAGGAGCCGAAATTACAGGCGTGTACCACCATGCCCAGCTAATTTTGTATTTTTAGTAGAGATGGGGTTTCTCCATATTGGTCAGGCTGGTCTTGAACTCCTGACCTCAGATGATCCACCCACTGTGGCCTCCCAAAGTGCTGGGATTACAGCCATGATGGCTCATGCCTGACCTTAAATCTATTCTCTTAGCAACGTTCAAGTATTCAATACACTGTGATGAAGTATAGTCACCATGCTGTGCAGTAGATCTCTTGAACTTATTCCTCCTGTCTGAAAGATATTTTGTATCCTTTGACCCCATCTTTCCAGTCCTCCTCTCCCCATCCACACTGCGAGCCCTGGTAACCACCATTCTACTCTCTGCTTCTATGAGTTCAAGTGTTTTAGATTCCACAAATAAGAAAGATCATGCAGCTTCTGTCTCTCTGAGCCTGGCTTATTTCGCTAAGCATAGTGTCCTCCAGGCTCATCCACGTTGTCACAGGTTACCATATTCCATTCTTCATAAATTTTACAAGTTGGATTGAAGGAAGTGATTCTTTTAAGACCAGACCCTTTTTCAGCTTCTAGCCAAGCGGGGAACAGGCAACAGCGGTGTGCCCCAGGATGCCGGGCTTGGTGGGAATAGGGCCACCAAGTAGGGCTCGGGTTCTCAGGTCCTCCACCTGGCCCCAGCTCAGGATCCACTTCTGTTGTGAACCAGGGTTCAAATCCTTTATTAATTTTCCTCCCCAACCGCCTTGTTCTGACAAAGATATAAGGCAGCTCAAGGGTAAAATCCCTTCTTAGTTTCAAGCAAAACAATCCCCTGCTACTCTGAGCCCTCAAAGGACCTTGGATATATGTCCTCATTGTTAATCAGATGCTGCAGAAAACTCAGCCCTCTTCCAGTTTCAGGTACAATCAAATAAATTAAACAAAGGAATAACATACCCTCATCTTGGTAATTGTCAAGAGGTGCCTTTACAGGTCGGAGTGGAGATGGGAGAACAAGAAATGATAAAAAGAACTTTCTCCTTAACTAGTGAGGCCAGTTTTCCTCAACCGAAGATCGATGGAAACACTGATGGTAGGTTTCACGACTTTCTGGATAGTTCTGGAAAAGAGATCTTGGGAACTGAATGTCCAGGTTTTAGTCTTAGGCACCTCTTCAATTGGACCACAATAACTTTGTTCCAGAGTGCCTGTGACTGTCTACAGTCCAGAGGATTTTATTTCTGACATGAAGTGTATTCAGAAGAGAACTACTTAAAACTTGTGAACTTCGGGTGTTTGGGGTTTTCATCTCTGTACCCCTCTGTCTGCCTGAAGTGTTGCTGCTTAGGGGAGCTCCATGTGAGAATTCACCTTTTGACTATTTCATGAAAATGGGTTAGAAAAACCAAAGCCCAGCCTCACTCCTTTCCTCTCCCGCTTTGTCTGCAGAACAGAGCAACACTACCTCTGTTGTTGGAAAGCCCCTCAAGTCCACGGCCCTGCAGAGGGTGGGCAACCCCTCACCCCATGATTGGAAATGAAGCTACCAGTGAGAGAGCAGCAGAGAGTGGCTGGGACCCCCGACTCAGTAGACACATGAGCCCACCAGTAAAACCGGATCCTCGTGCCCTACTGTACACCTCTCTTGATAGATTGCAAGAAGCCTCCTCAGACTCAGAGCCCAGTGTCCCCCACTCAGGCATGGTCCAGCACCCCCTAAGCTTCCACGCATGTCAGAAAGAACGGGGCCACCAGACACGCCAGCCCTGGAGAGTCACAGGTGGACACCTCGGAGGTCTATTCACCTCATGCAACTACCCATCAGGTCCAGCACCGGGGTCCTAAGAACTTAACAAAATGAGTGAACAGCATCGATGGGGGAAGTGACATCCAGAGAAAAATCTAGAAGGGCAGAGAATGTAAACGGACAAAATGGACACAACCCACTGTCACAGTGTCAGAAGTTCTTAATGTTATCATCTGGGTGCGGTGACTCACACACGCCTGTAATCCCAGCACTTTGAGAGGTCGAGGAGGAAGGATCGCTTTAGCCCAGGAGTTCGAGACCAGTGTGGGTAACATGAGATCCTGCTTCTCCAAAAATGTTTTTAAAAAATTAGCTAGCCGTGCTGGTGCTCACCTGTAGTCTGTTACTCAGGAGGCTGAGGTAGGAGGATAGCTTGAGCCTAGGAGTTTGAGACCAGCCTGGGCAACATAGCAAGACCCTGTCTCTATTGAAATAAATAAATAAACATTGTTTTCAACCATTTAAGAATGGCTGAAGTGACCTGATCACATAGTGAAAAAACCTCACAACACACACCTGCAACATCTTGTTCACAATGTTGTACATGATGCACAAAAGTTGTGAGGACAAAATGCCTCAGGAATTTGTAGTCCGCCATTAGAGCGTTTCACTTTGAGGATACTAGTTCATATTCCAATGACTTCATATTACTTAAAGATTGATGGGCTGTTTGCTTTCTAGAAGAACCTGAGGAGCTCACTGTAACTTCACTTATTTTGACCTAAGTATGGCCTAGAGTTTATGCTTATTAATTAATTTATTTCTAGGTGAAGCCATGTTCAAGGACTTAAATTCAAGGAAATAGACCCAGTAAGATGAATAAGAAGCTGTTGCCTTACTAATTCACATGTATTACTTCTACTGTTATTGATTGATTGAGACGGAGGTTTTGCTCCATTGCTCAGGCTGGAGGGCAGTGGCACAATCTTGGCTAATTGCAACCTACAGCTCTTGAGTTCAAGGGATTCTCCCGTTTCAGTCTCCAGAGTAGCTGGGATTACAGGTGCCTGCTACCGCACCTGGCTAGATTTTGTATTTTTAGTAGAGACAGGGTTTCATGTCTCGGGGGTTTTTCTGGGCAACATGAAGCCTGGCTGTGGACGTGGCAAAAGCACCAGCAAATAATCCCTTCCCAATGTGGTCAGACACGTCGTCCCAATGGAGGCAGACAGAGGGCTATGGCCAGCCCTGTCTACTCCGGGTCCAGGCATAAGTCACACCATCCTCACGGCGATGTTAAATGGTCAGGGCTTGAGACTGAGACACACTGTCATTGGAAGACCCCAGAGATGACAGGAAACCTGGTACTCACTCTCAGGACAGGTTTCTTCATCAGTCATAGCCTCTGCGCATGGCAAGAGTGGGTGCTTTTGTGAGCCACAGGCACCCACCCTCTGATGAGATGGAATGTGTAGGGAAACCTCAAATTCTAGGGTAACTTTACACAACTGAAAAATGGCAGCACCAGGCGCAGTGGCTCACACTTGTAATCCCAGCACTTTGGGAGGCTGAGATGTGCAGATCACCTGAGGTCAGGAGTTCAAGACCAGCCTGGCTAACATGACGAAACCCCATCTCTACTAAAAACGCCAAGAGTTGGCCGGGCGTGGTGGCAGGCACCTGTAATTCCAGCTACTCAGGAGTCTGAGGCAGGAGACTCGCTTGAGCCTGGGAAGCACAGGTTTCAGTGAGCTATGATCATGCCATGGCTGGCACTCCTGCTTGGGCAAATAGCAAGACCCGGAAGGAGGGAAGGAAGGAGGGAAGGAAGGAAGGAAGGAAGGAAGGAAGGAAGGAGGAAAGGAAGGAGGGAGAGAGAGAAAGAAAGAAGAAAGAAAGAGAAAGAGAGAGAGAAAGAAAGAGAAAGAAAGAAAGATGAAAACAACAAAAAATTTAGTGACATGTCAAAGTAATATACACTGACGAGGTAGAAATGTCAAGGTAACGTACACTGACGTGGTAGAAATATCTGAGAACCAGCATTGCAGCTGTAGTTTGCCATCTTCCAGGAGAGCAAATTAAAAGGGAAAATGTGCTGTAGTGAGATTATTTGCAGCATTTTTGGTAACTGCACCCCCCTTGAGGGTGCCCTGAATCCTACACTGCCACGGCTCCAAAGGGATCATCACAAAACCTCAGGAACCAAGGAAATTGTAGTTCATGCTATTATGACTTTTTCCATAGGCACAACCCAACACATTCCAATTTAAAATATGTCCTTGATAACTCTATCGGAACAGGCCACATTTCTCCCATGCTCTCTGTTTCTAAGACAGTCACAGGCTGAGAGAGACCTGAGAGGTGAGGAGGGAGACAGGAGAAGCACCCTCCCACCTCGCAGTCTTGGTCTAGAATGTTCTTTTGCTAGGTTTAGAGGTAGTTATAATTTTGTGCCTGTGGTTTTCTAGTTCCAGACTCAACAGTGCCATCATCAAACTGTAAGTACCTATAAAAGAATTTTTTTTTGGCCTGGAGCCAAATCAATGTATCTCATAGTGACCAAATCATTACTCTCTGTTGTCATCAGGGTGGGATGAGGTCAAACTCCATTTGGTGCCAAACTTGCTTCACACGGTATCTCCAGCTGGTGGCACATATGCGCTGGCCATGCTTAGGTAGAAGTATAAAGTTATAAAATGTATGGCTTGGAATGAATGGGGCAGTAGGGCTATAATTCATCAGACACATGCATTTCATTGTGGAGTCCTGGTTTTAAATCTGCTACATGCGATTTAAAAGGCATGGATCCAAACCCACCAAGGGGAAGAGACGAAATGCAGCTCCCTGCTGAGTTTGTCTAATTACAGACGTCTGTCCCAGTGTTGACAGTTCATTTGCCAATGCAGCATTATCACGCTGAGTACCCAACTAGAGAATACTTGACACTGAATATTCTAGCGGTTACTCTGTAAGGCCCTGCACACTGCAAATGACACTGTGGATAAGCCATTCACAAAAGGCTCAGTTGATCCCAGACAGATCCAGGGAGGTTTACTCCAGAGACTGCAGGGCAGAAGGCAAGAATGGCAGGGCCCACTGGTCCCTGGGTGCAGTGAGGACAGGGGATGATGGTGCCACCTGGGCTGCTGCTGACGAGGGTTAGGTGGAGAGAGCTCAACTGAAGTCCCTGGACACCAGGAAAAGGAGTAACACTCGGGCCAGGAAAAGGGTGGGCCTCTCATTGTGGAGCCCAGGATGTGCTGGTTTGCTTTGAAGCAAGGAATGCAGCTGGTCTCTTCTCATCTGGAGCAAGATCTTCTTTCTCCCCAAGATGTGAATCTAAGGTCCAGGAAGCACAGGTGTGAGGGGATGAAGCACTTTAACAAGGCTAGCTAGACGCCGACCTGGGAAGGACAGATGGTTGTATGCAGGCACGCCCTGAGAAAGTCAGGGAAAAAACCCTTCTTTACAAAGCCAAGAACTTCACACATGCATGTGTGCACACACACACACACACGCATGCATACACACACATGCATACACACTGCAGTCACAGTTAAATCTATCAGAGTAGAAAGTATGGATCCATTTGTCCCAAGTAGAATCCACGTCACATCAAAAGGAGAACCAGTGAGCCGCACTAAAGGGCAAAGTGTCATCCACTTCTCAATGACCAAAGAACACATGATCTGAGAGCCAGTGTCTACAAGATGCACCATTAGTAAGAAAGAAAATGCACTTCCAAACTATGAGACAATATTTTTGTATCATGAAGGAATTTTCTCTTATTCATATTGAAAAAGCTGTTTTGGTGTTTTGGTCTTATTTTGAGCTAGGTTTTATAATAGATTGTTTTTATGCATATATTAAGAGGGAAATACAAGAAAAATTGCTGAGAACTTTGCATTCACACTCTGACTCTGCTGAATCATTTTAAAAATTTTTTAAAATTTCAACAGGTTTTGGGGGAACAGGTGGTGTTTGATTACTTGAATAAATTCTTCAGTGGTGATTTCTGAGAATTTGAAGCACCCATCACCCAAGCAGTGTACACTGTACCCAATGTGTAGTCTTTCATCCCTCCACCCCTTCCACCCTTTCCCCCAAGTCCCCAAAGTCCAATGTGTCATTCTTAGGCCTTTGTATCCTCATAACTTAGCCGCCACATATGAGTGAGAACATACAATGTTTGGTTTTCCATTCCTGAGTTACTTCACTTAAGAGAGTTTCCAATTCCATCCAGGTTGCTGTGAATCCCATTATTTCATTCCTTTTTACGGCTGAGTAGTATTCCATGGTAGATATATAGAACAGTTTCTTTAGTCACTCTGATTTACGGCATTTGGGCTCGTTCCATATTTTTGCAGTTGCAAATTGTGGTGCTATAAACATGCATGTGCAAGTGTCTTTTTCGTAAAATAACTCCTTTTCCTCTGGGTAGATACCTAATAGTGGGGTTGCTGGATCAAATGGTAGATCTACTTTTAGTTCTTTAAGGAGTCTCCACACTGCCTTCCATAGTGGTTTTACTAGTTTACAGTCCCCAAAACAGTGCTCCCTTTTCACCGCATCCACGCCAACACATATTATTTTTTGTGTTTTTGATTATGGCTGTTCTTGCCGGAGTGAGGTGGTGTTGCATTGTGGTTTTAATTTGCATTTCTCTGATAATTAGTGAAGTTGAGCATTTTTCCACATGCTTGTTGCCCATTTGTATATCTTTTTTGAGAATTGTCGGTTCATGTTCTTAGCCCACTTTTTGAAGCGAGTGTTTGTTTTTTTCCTAATTTGTTTGAGTTCATTGTAGATTATGGATATTATTAGTTCTTTGCCAGATGCATAGATTGCAAAGATTTTCTCCCACTCTGTGGGTTGTCTGTTTACTCTGCTGATTGTTTCTTTGCTGTGCAGAAGCTTTTCAGTTTCATTAAGTCCCATCTATTTATCTTTGTTTTTGTTGCATTTGCTTTTGGGTTCTTGGTCATAAAGTCTTTGCCTAAGCCAATGTCTAGAAGGGTTTTTCTGATGTTATCTTCTAGAATCTTTATGGCTTCATGCCTTAGATTTAAGTCTTTGATCCCTCTTGAGCTGATTTTTGAATAAGATGACAGGTGAGGATCCAGTTTCGTTCTTCTGCATGTGGCTTACCAATTTCGCAGTACCATTTGCTGAATACGGTGTCCTTTTCCTGCTTTATGTTTTTGTTTGTTTTGTTGGTGACCGTTTTGCTGTAAGTATTTGGCTTTATTTCTGGGATCTCTATTCTGTTACAATGGTTGGTCTATATGCCTATTTTTATACCAGTACCACACTGTTTTCGTGACGTTGCCTTATAGTATGGTTTGAAGTAAGGTAATGTGATGCTTCCAGATTTGTTCTTTTTGCTTAGTCTTGCTTTGGCTATGCAGGCCCTTTTTTTGGTTCCATGCGAATTTTAGGATTGTTTCTTTCAGTTCTGTGAAGAATTATGATGGCATTTTGATGGGAATTACATTGAATTTGTAGATTGCTTTTGGCATTATGGTCATTTTCATAATATTGATTCTACGCGTCCATGAGCACGGGATGTGTTTGTACTTGTTTGTGTCATCTATGATGTCTTTCAGGAGTATTTTGTAGTTTTCCTTGTAGAGGTCTTTCACATCCTTGGGGTTAGGTATATTTCTAAATTGGGTTTTTTTGTTTTTGTTTTTGTTTTTTTGCAGCTATTGGGAAAGGGGTTGAGTTCTTGATTTGATTCTCAGCTTTGTTGCTGGTGGTGTATAGCAGTGCTACTAATTTGTGTACATTAATTTTGTATCCTGAGACTTTGCTGAATTCGTTGACCAGTTCTAGGGTCTTTTTGGATGAGTCTTTAGGGTTTTCTAGTATACAATCATATCATCGACAATGACAGCTTGACTTCCTCTTTACTGATTTGGACGCCTTTGATTTCTTTCTCCTGTCTGACTGCTCCGGCTAGGACTTCCAGTCCTATGTTGAATAGAGGTGGTGAAAGTGGGCATCCTTGTCTTCTTCCCGTTCTCAGGGGGAATGCTTTCACTTTTTCCTCATTCAGTATAATGTTGGCTGTGGGTTTGTTGTAGATGGATTTTATTACCTTAAGTTATGTCCCTTGTATGTTGATTTTGCTGATGGTTTTAATCATAAAGGGGTGCTTTCAAGAGCACATAAGCTGCGGTCCTATGGGGAGAATGCAAACTTGCCCTAGGGATGCCTTGTTAAGTATTCAGGTCTCTCAGGAGGTGGACAGAAACATAAAGCTCTTAAAAGATTATGATCTTTGTCTTTGGCTACCAGGGTGGGTAGAGAAAGACCACCAGGTGGGGGCAGGGATAGGCATGTCTGAACTCAACCTCTCATTAAGTGTGGCTTACTGTGGCTGTTGTTGGGGACAGAAGTGTGGTTCCCAGTCTAATGGAGTTATGTTCTCAGGGGGATTATGGCTGCCTCTGCTGAGTCATACAAGTTGCCAGGTAAGTCGGGGAGAGCCAGTAGTCGCTGGCCTCACCCTGCTCCCATGCAGCTGGCAGTCCTAAAGGTCGGTCTCACTTCCACTGTGCTCCCCCAACAGCACCGAGTCTATTTCCAGGCAGCTGGTGACGAGGGCTGAGAGCTTGCCCCAGACCACGAGCCTCCCTGTTGAGAAAGTAAGCAGACTCACAGTCTTTTGGCATCTGAGGGAGACTTCAGAGATGATCTGGTTCCTTCAACGTGTCTGTGGATTCTCTTGTTAAAAGAACCCATCAGAAAGCTAAAAGCCAATGGAGCTAAGCTCTTAAGATGGCCCTGCAATTATTGAAGAGTTTGACTTCTTTAACTTCTACTTTAGGAATTGCTACACTCATCTGATTCACCACTTTTCTCTCCCTTTCTCCCTCACCAAATAACTTAGTCCCTAGGGGTAACAAGCATACTCCCTGACTGCTCCAGGACCTTTCCAGGTGACTGCCGCCAGACTTTGAAGCTGGTGGGTTTTTTTTTTAAAGCTTAGGCACTGGAGCTACGTAATGCTGATGTCTGGCCAACAGTGATGATAAAACACAGAATGTAAGACATATATAAATTTCAGAAACATTGAAATATTTAAAAAATAGAATTTTAGAATTTATTTTAAAATGAGATGTGAAGGTGCTTTTTAAACTTAGAAACACTGCCAAACAAGGAGTTGTTAATGTGGACTCGTAACAGTTATTGTCACCCAGGACTGAGCCGTTGGAATGTGTATGTATACGGTACTGAAGTGGCTATGTTGTTTGGGGTACATACCCAGGTTTCATGGTCTCATGCCAGAAAAATTTAGGACAGGGACACACATGAGGAATTTAGAAGAGGAGGTTTAATGGACAGAAAAAAAGAGAAAGAAAAACAGCTCTCTTTACAGAGAGAGAGGAGTCTTCTGAATGGAAAAGACCAGCTGGTGGCAGATGAACCGAATTTTACAGTCCAGCTTGAGGAGGCGGTGTCTGATTTGCGTAGGGTTCACAGATTGGTTCGATTGGGTGTGACATTTACATAGCAGGGGCAGGTGGGAAGGCTGGCCATCCCACCTTAATCTGCTCTCCCCTTGGCCAAAGCCATGTTGTCTGCTCCTTACTGTACATGTGGCTGGCAGAGAAGGGAAGATGGAGCCGCCATCTTGCACATGTCTGGTCCCTATTTCCTGCCAGCATTCCCCCGTGTGAGCTCCCAGCTTGCTTGTCTGTGTCTGCAGCTGAACTTTGCAGACTGCTCTTTGTTAGAAAGTGATTTGGGCCTGGTTTTCATTAAAAAGGAAAGGCTTACTGAGGACTCTCATACCCTATCTGCCTGAGTGATTTCTTCTTAACTCCTATATCAGTGCCATTTTGACCCAGTCATTTTGATGAGTTCATTTTGACCTCCACACAATTTTTCATAGCCTTAATCACAGCATTAAATGTTAGTGATTTGTGTGCTACCAGGAAATGCAGGCAACAGATACTGTCACTATCTCCACCCCCATCCCATCTCTCATCTTGCTCTGGAGTCAGACCTTGTCCATTGCCCCACACCCTCCTCAAGCTTGAGCCTTGCCTTGAGGGAGGGTGGAGCAAAGCCTGATAGGGTCAGGGTGCCTTGATTTGAAAAGCTGCACTCCGTGGGCAGGTGGGCTTTGGGCATCAGTGAGACTGGACCCAGAAGAGGGCCACCGTCTAGACTCTAAGAGGGAACATTTACATTTAGGGTTAGAAAGGGTGTGACAACCATGATCTACAAGACAGAGCATCGGTGGCTGAACCAGGATCAAGGACTAAACTGTATTAGTCTGTTCTCACACTGCTATAAACAAATCCCTGTGGCTGGATAATTTATTTTTTAAAAAGGGAGAGATTTAATTGGCCCAGAGTTCCACAGGCTGTACAGGAAGCATGGTGCTGGCATCTGCTCAGCTTCTGGGGAGGCCTCAGGAAACTTACAATCATGGCAGAAGGCAAAGGGAAAGCAGGTATGTCTTACATGGCTGGAACAGGAGGAAGAGAGGAAGTGGGGAGGTGCCACACACGTTAGAATTACCAGGTCTCATGAGAACTCTGTCATGAGAACAGCACCAATGAGATGGTGCTAAACTATTCATGAAGGTTCCACTCTCCCATGATCCATCACCTCCCACCAGGCCCCACCTCCAACACTGGAGATTACAATGTGACATGATATTTGCGTGGGGACACAAATCCAAATTATATCAGTTAGCATTGGCCAAGAACACATGGGGAGTTCAAAGAGTTAAACAGATCAAGTTTGAGGCAGCACTAATTATCTGAGTTCAATGATCAGCACCTATGGGTTGAAGACCTCCTATATACTTCCTCCCAGGGCAGGCACTGGATAGGGGATAGGCTGGTCCAGGTCTAAAGGAATGAGTAGTAGATGAACTAGAGCTGGATGGTATGAAGAGAACCGGGCCCGTGGTGGAGTCTGATTACTCCTGGTACACATGCAAGGCTGACACGGGCTCTGATGCTCTTTGAGCATTTTCGTGCAAAGCAGAGTTCTTTCTCTGGCTCTCAGAAGGATTTTCTGATTATTTTCCATGGTCATTCCCTGGAGTCGCTGTGACTGTCCTCAGTGGGACAGCTTAATTCCAGGTGTAGAAACAGCAATAGATGCAGTTTCATCTCATGTTGTTGAACCCAAGAAAAGATGATGAAAACCCAAAACAAAAATGAAAGTGTCTTTAAGGCACGGCCTCCTCACCACCACACTTGCCGCTGGAGTTTCCTGCTAACCCCTGAATCTTTGGAGGTCCCGGCCAACTGACAAAACAATTTGCTCATGATGGTGACTCAGTGACAAAGAGGAAATCTCTTATGGACTGCTGGGGCAGCCAAACCTGTCCAAAGAACACAGCTTTGTGTTACTGCAGCCACAGGGAACTACTGGGTGAGGAATTCTTTTATTTTCCACAGTGAATGCTCCAAAGATGACAAGCTCTGCAGGAAATCCTGGGTCCTATATATCTCTATATATCCGCATCGCCGGTCCTATTCAGTCCTAAGCAAGGACCACACCATCAATGAGCTTATCCACAATGACAAACAAGAAAAACAAAACCTGGGTTGCACACCCCTGCACACATCTTGCTTTTGACAGTATTTCCCGGTGTCCTTCAGGAAAAAGGAAGCTACAGAAATGTTTAGTACAAGCAGCAGCAGGGCAGAGCGCTGCAGGAAGCTGGCATCGAAGGAATTGTTTTCATGTTTATTACCTAGTTGAGTTCATTTTGGTTACCTTTTTGGTCTAGTCAAAAAGTAAAGTTTCTGATTGGTAAGTCAATTTTTTCTTAGAAGTCAAAGATAAAGAACACACAGTATAATGAGGCCACATAATTAAGCAGTTTCTAATCTCCAATAAAATAAACTAAATTTATGAGCAGAAATTATCGAAGGCTTACCTACTTCACACCAAGCCAGAATAACTTCCATGACTGTATTAATGATTTCCCAGATATGATTTCCTCTTGCTGATGCGACGGTCACGTCTTTGAATGTATTATATGACATAGACCATCTTAGCAGACTGCAGTGAGGGATGATCCTGCTAGCCTTGAAGGAGGGAGCTGCTGTGTTGGGAGGAGACCGTGCAGCAGGGATCTATGGGTGGCTTCTGGAAGCTCAGAGTGACCCCCAACTGATGGCCAGTGAGAAAATGGAGACCTCGGTTCTACAATCTCAAAGAACTGAGGCCGGGCATGGTGGCTCACGCCTGTAATCCCAGCACTTTGGGAGGCCAAGGCAGGCAGACCATCTGAGGTCAGGAGTTCAAGACCAGCCTGGCCAACATGGTGAAACTCTATCTCTACTAAAAATACAAGAATTAACTGGGCATGGTGGTACACACCTGTAGTCCCAGCTACTCGGGAGGCTGAGGCAGGAGAATAGCTTGAACCAGGAGGCAGAGGTTTCAGCGAGCTGAGATCACACCACTGCACTCCAGCCTGGGTGACACAGTGAGACTCTATCTCAAAAAAAAAAGGAAAAGAAAAAGAAAACAAATTGAATGCTGCGTGAGCTTGGAAGAGGACCCAGAGCTCCAGAAAGGAATGCAAGGCTACTGATCCCTTGATTGCAATATTTCTCTACTGCCAATGCAGCAATGAACCACCTGCTACATCCATGCATTTCTTTCCTTCTTCCTTTCTTCTTTCTTTCTCTTTCTTTCTTCTTTCTTTCTTTCCTTCTTTCTTTCTTTTTGTCTTTCTCTCTTTCTTTCTCGAGACAGGATCTTGCTCTCTTCTAGGCCAGAGTACAGTGATGTGATCGTAGCTCACTGCAGTCTCAACCTTGCTGGCCTCCATCTTGCTGGCCACCTTGGTGCCTTTTATTATCTTTATTGCATCATCTTCCTCTTTCTAATTTCTAAGTGTTGGTATTTCTCAAGGGTTGGTTCTGAGCTATCTTCTCATTCTCTCTCGTGGGGAGTCCAAACCTTATATAATCTCTTTGATGATTTCATTACATCTCTAGCCTAGATGTCTTTCCTAAACTACAGTTTTGTACATTCTGAAGTCACCTAACGCTTCTCTTTGGATAATCTACAGCCATCTCAACTGAACAACTGAACACGTTCAAGACTGAACCCTGGATGCTTATGCCGTATTCCAAACCTGTTTTCTCTCTTGTTCACCACCCACTCCTGTGGCCCAGACCATACACCTAGGTGTCCTCCTTGGGCGTTTCTTTCTCCTTTCTTCTTGTTTCTCCCCCCATATCCAGTCTGTCAGCAGGTCCTGTCAACTTTATCTACCAAATATTCCCTGACTGGTTCTGCTGCCCTCTGCCCCAACTTCCCCTCCTCGTCCAGGCCGCTGTTGTCTCTCACTCACTCCTCTGCATGGCCTCCCCGCTTCCATTCTCTCTCCACACAGCTGTGGTCTCCTTTCAAAAAGTGGGTTACTACAGCCCATGCTTTAAGCTTCTCAGTGACTTCGCATTGTCCTTAGAACAATCCAAACTTCTTCCTGGGGGTTCTAAGACTTGCTCCAGCCCCATGTGGGGCCACCCTCAACCTTGCTGTCCTGTCTCCTTCAAATCTCTGAACAAACCCAGATCTTCACCACTTCAGGGCTATATTAGGTTCCTAGGGTTGCTGTTGCTAATTACCACAAACTTGGTGGCTTAAAACAACAGAAATCTGTTCCCTCAGTTATAGAGGCCAGAAATTCAAAACCAAGTAGCTTACAGATGAGAAACTCAGGTTTAGAAAAGGGCATACGGGCAATTCCTCAAAGAGCTGAAAACAGAAATACCATTTGACCCAGCAATCCGTTACTGGGTATATACCCAGAAGAATATAAATTATTATTATTTTTTTTGAGACGGAGTTTCGCTCTTTTTACCCAGGCTGGAGTGCAATGGCGTGATATCGCTCACCGCAACCACCGCCTCCTGGGTTCAGGCAATTCTCCTGCCTCAGCCTCCTGAGTAGCTGGGATTACAGGCACGCGCCACCATGCCCAGCTAATTTTTTTTGTATTTTTTTTAGTAGAGACGGGGTTTCACCATGTTGACCAGGATGGTCTCGATCTCTTGACCTCGTGATCCACCCGCCTCGGCCTCCCAAAGTGCTGGGATTACAGGCGTGAGCCACCGCATCTTGCCGAATATAAATTATTCTATCATAAAGACACATGCATACATATGTTCACTGTAGCGCTATTCGCAATAGCAAAGGCAGGGATCAACCTAAATGCCCATCAATGGTCAACTGGATAAAGAAAATGTGGTACATATGCACCATGGAATACTATATAGCCATAAAAAAGAATGAGATCATGTCCTTTGCAGGGACATAGATGGAGCTGGAGGTCATAATTCTTAACAAACTAGCACAGGAACAGAAAACCAAATACCACACGCTTTCACTTATAAGTGGGAGCTAAATGATGAGAACATATGGGCACACAGAGGGGAACAACAGACACTGGGGCCTACCTGGGGGTGAAGGGTGGGAGAAGGGAGAGGATCAGGAGAAATAACTACTGCAAACAGGCTTAATACCTGGGCAATGAAATAATCTGTGCAACAGACACTTGTGACATGAGTTTACCTATATAACAAATCTGCACGTGTACCCCTCTACCTAAAGTAAAAGTTTTCAAAAAAAGAAAAAGGGCCGCACAGCTTAAAGAACCACTCCCCATTTTCTGCCTACACAACTAAATATCCATAGTAAGATACGTTTTTGTAACAACAAATCACTGTCACAATAACAAAGACCAGAGAGCATCTGTGTCGCATAGAGTCATTCAGTGAAGCAAGTGGGCTAGAAGCGGGTTCTGAAAAGCTCTATGACTGTGGATATGGGCTAGACCGTGGGAACAACTACAGTGTACTGTTGGTAGGATTTTTACATTCATATTTATACAAAAGAAGAATCTGAGATCTAGAAGATTGGGTCAATGACATGAATTATCTCCCGTGAGAATTTCCTTAGACATGTTTGAACATCCAGTTCTGTGTTCCCCTCTGAGTTTTGTCTGTTCCTGAGGCTTTTGCATTGACCAAAGAGAGGAATTAGGACTCTTTGTGACTCTGTGAATAAGACACCACAGGGCTCCACCTCCCTCCAGGCCAAGTGCCGGGCCACATTTGCGCTTCAGCCTTCACGTGACTTCTTTGAAAGGACCTGCTTTTCTTCTCTGAGGCTTTTGGGATCTGGGCAGACACACACCCTGAAGTTATCTCCTCTTAAGCAGATAAACCAGAGATGATCTTATCTTGGTAAGCACAGAGATCTTAGAAGGACAGCCAGTCACCTCCCAGAAGAGTCGGAAAGTCTCCAGGGAGCAAGAGAAGTCATTCTAGGCTGGAGCCTTCTGGAGAGGTTACAGGTCACCCCCAACCATTGTGCATTCAGAGGCTTTCACCAGGAAGGGCCCTCTAGGAGCCTGTTCCACTTCTCCCTGCATCAGAAGAGTTGGCACGAGCAAAAGCATCTTTTACCGCACACACCTGGAGAACAGGAGTCCCCAGTTGCCTCGGCTCCAACCCAGCCCCCACCATTCATGCTTGCAAGGAAGAAGAAGGTCTCTGTTTCACGCCAGTCTTCCAAATGCCCTATGAGAAGCTGGCAGCCCACATTTTCATCTGCTTTTTAGTTTTATTTTTACTTATTTAGGTTTTAGAGACAGGGTCTCACTCTTGCCCAGGCTGGAGTGCAGTGATGCGATCATAGCTCACTGCAGCCTCCAACTTCTGGGTTCAAGTCATCCACCCACCTCACCCTCTGAAGTAGCTGGGCCCACAGGTGCCTGCCACCACACCCAGATCGTTTTTTTACTTTTATCTAGAGATAGGATCTCGCTGTGTTGCCTGGGCTGGTCTTAAACTCCTGTCCTCAAGAGATCCTCCTGCCTCCTGGGATTACAGGCATGAGCCATCACTCCTGGCCTCATCAGCATTTTAGATGTTTAGTTTTCAAACTTCCATCTCCTCCTACCTTCTGCCCCAAGACTAGATTAAGGGTCCCTAACTGGTTCACTGGTTGATGTCTCACACACAATGAGTCCAGTGGGTAGGGGGATTTAGTGAGCAAAATTAAGCCTATTTATTTACGTATTTATTTAAGATGAAGTTTCACTCTGGTGGCCCAGGCTGGAGTGCAATGGTGCATTCTCAGCTCACTGCAACCTCCACCTCCCAGGTCCAAGCGATTCTTCTGCCTCAGCTTCCCGAGTAGCTGGGATTACAGGCACCTGCCACTACCCCTGGCTAACTTTTGTATTTTTAGTAGAGATGGGCTTTCACCATGTTGGCCAAGCTGGTCTCAAATTCCTGACCTCAGGTGATCTGCTCCCCTCAGCACCTCAGGTGATCTGCTCACCTCGGCCTCCAAAAGTGCTGGGATTGCAGACGTGAGGCACCATGCCCAGCCTAAGCCTTTCTTTACCTCAAGGCTTGTCTGATCCCCTAACAGGCTAATTTATATTTTACAGCTCTGAGAGAAGGTGTAGTGTACAGAACTTCCCAAACATACATGAGTAGAGCACATCCGTTGCTAGTGATACCAAGGACACAATTTGGGAAGCATTGCACTGGGTCATACAACTCCTCTGTAAATGGTGAGGATAACAGTCACTGAGTGTATGTGCAAGAGCTATGCCATGCCTTTTGCAGGCATGACCATGTACAGCTATAAGCTCCCAACAGCCTGGCAAGCTAGGCGTCATCAACCCTTCCCCTTAGATATGAGAGGAAGTCATTTGCAGCCACTAGAAGCTTCCAAACATAAACCTGCACCAAGAGGACATGTTAATGATTATCCATTCAAGAAATTGGGCCATTGTACTCAGCGAGGAGCAATCCGCAGTGGTTTGTGGTGCATGGCAGTGGTGTGTTCTGCCTGCTGGCCGGTGAGGTCATGGTGGCTTTGACCATGAGATAGGGATGGTGTGGGGGCAGGGGGCGCCTGTGGATGCATCACAAATAACTCAGTCAGAAGATGTGCACATCTCAGAAATGCATGGAACAAAGATCATTTATAATTGAATAGGGGTTACTGTAGATCCACGAGCTGGAGGAGACATCCCAGGAAGAAAAGCATGGTGAGATGGGGAGAGCCAGCAGCGCCCTCAGCAGGGAGGGACCCATGTAAGGCGTTAAAAGAAGGGAGTAGGCAGGTAAATTTCTGGTTTTTTGGAGAGAAAACTGATAAACTGTATCCTTAGCTTTTTGTTGTTGTTGTTGTTGTTTGTTTGTTTTAGCAAGACCAGAATATTTATTTATTTAGTTATTTTTTATTTTTAGAAATAGGGTCTCACTCTGTCACCCAGGTTAGAGTGCATTGGTGCAATCATAGCTCACTGCAGTCTCAAATTCTTTGGTTCAAGAGATTCTCCTGCCTCAACCTACCAAGTAGTTGGGACTACAGGTGTATACCACTATGCTTGGTTAATTTGTATTTTATTTTTTGTACAGACGGCATGCTTCTATGTTCCCCAGGAGGGCCTCAAACTCCTGGGCTCAAGTGATCTTCCAGCTTCAGCCTCCCAAAGAGTTGGGATTACAGGCCCAAGTGCTTTTTTTTTTTTTTTTTTGAGACAAAGTCTCACTCTGCTGCATAGCCTGGAGCACAGTAGCATGATTTTGGCTCACTGCAGCCTCAACCTCCTCCTGGGCTCAAGTGATCCTCCTACTTCAGCTACCTGAGTAGCTGGGCGCACATCACCATGCCCAGCTAATTTTTTTTGGTAATTTTGGTAAAGACAGGGTTTCTTGATGTTACCCAGGCTAATTTCAAACTGCTGCGCTCAAGCAATCCGCCCACCTCAGCCTCCCAAAGTGCTGGGATTACAGGCGTGAGCCACTGTGCCCGGCACTAATGTCCTCCTTCTGTTCCAGGATCTCATCCAGGAGACTGCATGGCTTTTAGTCATCATGTCTCCTTAGGGTCTTCTTGACTGTGATGGTTATTTAGACTTTCCTCATTTTCAATGACCTTGACAGCTTTGAGGAGTACAAGTCAAGTGTTTTAAGGAATGTCCTTCAATTTAAGGACTATTCTTGGTCTGATGTTTTTCTTGTAGACAGGGGTTATGGGTTTTGAGGAGGAAGAGGAAAGAGGTAAAGTGCTGTTCTCATCACATCATTTCAAGGGCATGTACCATCAACTTGATTTATGTGGCTGTTGCCCTTGATCACCTCGGTCAGGTAGAGCTCATCAGTTTCCTTCTGTAAAGTTATTCTCTCCTGCCTCCTTTCCCTCCTACACTCTGGAAGTCTCCATGCATGACTCACACTTAAGGCATGGAAATTTAGGCCCTTCCCCCTTGAGAAGAAAGTACCTACTTAAGTTATTCGGAACTTTTCTGCATGGGAGATATGTTTATTACACTCTCTCATTTTTTTTTTTAATTTCTTTTTTTTCCACCCGAGACAGAGTCTTGCTCTGTCGCTCAGGCTGGAGTGCAGTGGCGCAATCTCGGCTCACTCCACCTCCTGGGTTCAAACAATTCTTCTGCCTCAGCCTCCCGAGTAGCTGGGATTACAGGCACAGGCCACCATGCCTGGCTGATTTTTGTATTTTTAGTAGAGATGGGGTTTCACCATGTTGGTCAGGCTGGTCTCAAACTCCTGACCTTGTGATCTGCCTGCCTCAGTCTCCCAAAGTGCTGGGATTACAGGCGTGAGCCACCACACCCGGCCTCCCATTTATTTTTTTTTTAATTTGATCATGAATATATATATCAGTATGGGCTTATGGACATTTATGTTATACTTTGTATCAATATTTACAAATATCAGTATGTTAATTATTTTGTAAAGTATATCAGCTTTGGCCACCATGAGCTCCTTCAGTTGGCTCCAGTGTCTTCACTCTGCATGTGTTTTGTTCATGTGTGTGTTTGTTCTTTGTTTGTTGCAGGGGTGGGGGTTGTTTATTTCTTTTGTTTTGGTTTTAAGCCCATTTTTACTTTCTGGCACTACAAGATGTTGGCTCTTGTTTATTCTCTAGAAACAGTCATTTCTTACAGACACCCTGGTCCCTTCCATCAGAGAATGGTATTAGAAACCACAATCTAGGTGCTGGGAGTGTGTGTTGTTACTGGGGAGTCATTCCTTCTAGGCCTGCTCAGCAGACGGCAAAGAAAGATATGTGTGTATACTAACCCATGTGGGTAGCCATTTGTATCTAAATTAAGCTAAACATGAGTTCACACTGATGGCTGTAACTCTAATTTGGCACGGCATGGATTATTCCAGCCTTCTCTCTCTCTCTTTTTAATAGAGATGGGGTCTTGCTATGTTGCCTAGGCTGGTCTTGAATTTCTGGGCTCAAGCAATCTCCCTGTCTTGGCCTCCCAGAGTGCTATAATTACAGGTGTGAACCACTGCACCTGGCCCTCCAGACTTTTCGCTTGTCTGCAACCCTGCAATTCAACAGTAAGACACCTGATTCCTGCCACCTGCCATACACGTACTTCATTGTTCAATTCCAGTATACTTGACTTAGAATGCTAGACTAGTGGATCTGAAATTGTGAAACCATATCCCCATGGCAGCAATCTTACCAACCAAAGTACAATGCTGATGGGCACTCAGTGCCTTTTGCCACTGGTCTTAGAGTCGGCATTTATTCCCCAAGTGACCTTGACCTAATCGGCACCTTTTCTCCTCACCAACTCTAGCGAGGGTGTATCATACACAGTCTATCTTTTGTCGTAGTCTGCATTCCATCCTGGGATCCTCTAGCTTCCTAAATATTTTTTAAATTTGCATAGGTTAAGGTTAACTCTTTATGCTGTGATGTTCTTTGGGTTTTGACAAATGCGTCATGTAACAGATCCACCAGTGTAGAATACTTTCATCATCCTAAAACACTTGTTAGGCTTCACCTGTTTTAACCTCTCCTTGTATTTTTGTGTGTTTTTCCATTTTCAAGTAAGCAGATATTTTACACAAAGAACGATACATAGGTCATTAGAAATCAGTGTAACCCTTAATTGCTTTACACAATATATTTATAATAAATAAAAGGTTTTTCAAAATTATATTATTATAAACTATGTTTATTTTGTACCTTACACACCTTATGTCCCATGTTAGAGATAATAACCGACAGGCTAAAACTTCTCTAGTGAGATTATTGTGCTCTTTTGGAAAGAGATAACTAAAATTCCAGAAATATCACTATTCTAGATGAGATCAGGGCCTGGCCCCTTTCGCAAGTGGCAGAGTCGGTGTTCAAATATGGTTCAACTTTCCAGTGAACAAACAGCCTTGCAGAACTGTCACGAATCTAGCTGCTGAAAATCTTAGCAAGGACCTTCTTTTGCATGCAGCTAACTTTTGCCCCACTCCATTTTTTTAAAAAAAAAGTCTAAATCATGTTTATTTACAAACTCAAAGTTTTGCAACAAAGGTAATATGATACCCAATCTGCACCCAAGATTGAAGCAAAATGCAGAAGATAATTTATTTACCCCCATGCTTGTCGTCAGTTGCTATTTTTCATTGGCTACAGTTTTACCGTCTCAAGAGGGAATCTCATGGCGGTTAAACATTTGTGACTTACATTAATTCAGTGTCCTTAGCTGTCATGCTTCTCAACTTACTGTCAAGCCACAGAAATATATTTTTAGGATATTTCTAAGGGAAGCCGTGTGGAGACTTAGACAAAATTTGTAGCAAGACTTCTTGAGAAACTAAAGCAGGCAGCTTCACACACACACACACACACACACACACACACACACTGCCTTGCATGTAAGAGGAAAGGCTGGGTGCCATGGCTCATGCCTGTAATTCTAGCAATTTGGGAGGCTGAGGTGGAAGAATAATAAGGTCAGGAGTTCGAGACTAGCCTGATCAAAATGGTGAAACCCTGTCTCTACTAAAAATATAAAAATTAGCCAGGCATGGTGGTGCACACCTGTAATCCCAGCTACTCGGGAGGCTGAGGCAGGAGAATCACTTGAACCTGGGAGGTGTAGGTTGCAGTGAGCTGAGATCGCACCACTGCACTCCAGACCGGGCGACAGGGCAAGACTCTATCTCAAAAAAAAAAAAAAAAAAAAAAAAAAGAACAAAAAACAATGAGTCCTTTGGGAAAGCCAGGCATATCACAAAAAATCCCTTTGCGTGTACCTTGTAATTCCCAGGCTCGAGTGTCTGCTTTCGGTGTTATTTCTGGCTCCTTCAGGCATGGTGCTGGCACAGGGAAGGTAGAAAAGTAGGATGGAGGGAAGGAGAAAGTGGGTAGGAAAAAGGAGGGAATGAGGCAGAAAGTGAAAAGAAAAGAGGAAGGAAGAGGAATGATGAAGGCTGAGGGGCAGGGGGGAGGAAGATGATCTCCTAGGTACTCGCTGTTTGAGGACGTGGGCTACTTGCTTGACCTCCATGTCCTCACGTATTCCCAATGGCTACACATCAGGTAAGAATTCTACCATCCGTACTTCCTCTTGACCATGTGACAAGGAGGATGACTGAAGTGACACCAGTGATGTCAAACAAGGGAGGGGAGACAATGATGGAGAAAATCAAGTCAGTCAGAAGCAGGACTTTCATCACGCAGCGCGTTGTTTCTCCCAACGTGACTTTTTTCGCTTAACCTGATTAAAGTGTTCTGCCTCAAACACAGCCTCTCCTGCTCATAGATAATGAATGTGTAACCTTATTCTTGCATTATCAGTCATGGGCCCTGGATAATATCAGGGACCCGGGCTCTTTTGTCTTCAGAGGCCTTTCCTCCACTAAAAAAAATTATATTTTAAGGTTATGTTTGTATAAAGATGAATATATCAGTAGTATATATTAGAACATTTTCTCCTCTGACTTTAAAAGAAAGTAAAACATTTTGTGGGTGCCTGAAAGTATCGTGAGCCCTAGACTCTGTCCCCACCATACCTATGAGCCATTGGCTCTGATAATACTCTTTATCAATTAATAATGTAGCTTGCGTGTGTCACCAAGTGGTGACTGAGTCCTGATTCCTGGAATGGAGGGTCAACGCTGGGCGTGACCAAGGGGTCACATTTACAATGCTAAGTGCCAGTGGCTGAATTCAACTGACCTTCATTCGAAAGGTCTTAAGTGTCAGCGGAACACATATGCACATTTTTTTTTATTTAAAAAAAAATAAAGACGGGGTCTTGCTGTGTTGCCTAAGCTGATCTTGAACTCTTGGGCTCAGGCAGTTTTTCCACCTCAGCCTCCCAAAGTGCTGAAATTACAGGTGTGAGCCACCGTGCTCAGCCTATGTGCACATTTTAATCAAAAAGTTTTATGAAAGCAAGCACTTGGATGAATGAAGAGGGAATGACTCTACTCAGAAAGAAGAGTTTTGCACATAGTTGCTATAGCCTAGCTTCATCCTGTGCAGTTTCTGCCACTGAAACAACTGCCTGGAGAATAGCAAAGTGACCTGGAGCAGATAAGGTATCACGGAACAGAGATTTGTCCTTCCCTCCTCTGTGAAGATTCTGCGGGCATGGGCAGTTGAAGAAAAATAACAGACAAGGCAAGATAAGATAAAAGAAAAAGAAAATTCCAAAGACTCTTCTTTTCTTCTTGTGGATTAAATCCCATCCTTAGGGTCTTTCACAGTTTTTAGTATTTATTATTATGATAGTCTTTGGAATAAAATAAGGCATTTATTACCAAATCAATCTATCATCTGAATGGAGTGTTTGCATTTCTGAAAATCAGATCACCAGAGAAATTCACAAACCTCCGATGAATTATTTTTTAGAGTAATAGACATCTCCTAGTACGTAGCCCTTCTGTAGGCTGGGGGAGTGGATTGGAATGTGAAAAGTGGGTTTCCTAAAAAAGTAGACACATGCAGAGGGATAGCAGAAGGCGTTTATTTTGCATTTGAGTTGCATTTTTCTAAACTACTTCTCCCAGATTTTTGCATAACTCATGCCTTATCTTTGAGGTCTGACCTTAATATTTTTCCCTAGGAAGAAAACTTTGCTGACCAACCTATCGTTCTCTATGCCACTGTCCTATTTCACTTTCCTAACGTACACGTGATCCTCTGAAGCAGTTAAATGCTTGTTGATTTCTGGTGGGTTCACTTGTTTGTTATTTATCTTCCACTACTAGAATGTAAGCTCCATGAGAACAGACAACATAGAGGTTTTATTTCACTGTTGAATTTCTAGCATTTAGAATGGTGCTGACATGTGTTTGTTGAATGAATGATTGAATGAATGAACTCCAAGTGTCCTCCAGAGAACACTGGAACCAGATACGGGAATATTTCTGGGAAGTAACTAGGACAAGTGAACTGGATCCCTGCGTGTTAGAGCTAGAGGGTCCTGGACTGTCATCTGACCCACTCATTCATTTTCCAGATGAAGACGATCTAGTGGCGCAGAGAGGTAAGAACTGCCCAAGGCAGAGCCGTGCAGAGGTTCAGGGGGCCCCAGCTGTTCCCAATTCCTGAAGCAGGCCTCAAACCACACTTTTAAAATAAAGGCATATGGAAATCAAACAGGGTGCCCACCAAAGTCATCTTCTCTAAAATAAATAAGTCTGCCTCCTCTCATGCAGCTGATATTAATCAAGGCAAGACTATCTGAACACCAAAAACAGACAAGCAGTTCTCCGTCTAAGCTTTCAGCCCCAGCCAGCCAGCTTCTCGCTCTCATTTTTTCTCCTTGCTTCCTGCTGTCCCTGACTCAAGGTGATACAAATGAAAAGGCCTGAATTTATTAGAAGTTTACCATGTCTTGGACATTATGTTAAGTGTCTGACATTCCCCATTTATTATCCTCATCTTATAGAAGGGGAGTTTAGGCTGAGAGATTTGAGACATTGGCCTGAGGTCACAAAGCTAATAATAGTGGAGTTTGGGCACCATCTCAGGTTGTCTGACGCCAAGACCTGGATTAAAATATTGTATTTTAACTTAATTTTTAAAATAGATTATACATTCAGTGTTCAAAATTCAAAAATTATATATAGATTTACTATAAAAGCTCCCACCTACACAGAACCACACAGTTTCTGTCCCTAAAGGCAACCAACATAATGAGCCGCTTAGGGATTTTTCTAGAGATACTGTGTACATAGACAAGTCAGTGGAGGGGAGTGTGTGTGTGTGTGTGTGTGTGTGTGTGTGTGTATCCTTTTGTCAACTTTTTGCTGTGGAACATGTTAAACAGATACAAAAGTGAACAGAATCGGCCTGTGCGGTGGTGCACGCCTGTAATCCCAGCACTCTGGGAGGCCAAGGCAGGCAGATCGCTTGAACTCAGGAGTTTGAGACCAGCCTGAGTACCAAGGCAAGACCCCATCTCTACCAAAATTATGAAAAATTAGCCGAGCGTGGTGGTGCACATCCGCGCGGTCCCAGCTACCAGGGAAGCTGAGGCAGGAGGATCTCTTGAGCCCGGGAGGCAGAGCTTGCAGTGGCCCAAGATCATGCCATTGCACTCCAGCCTGGTGACACAGTGAGACCCGCTTCTCAAAAAAAAATAATAATAATAAGTGAACAGGATCCTACAATGGGACCTCCATGTTCCCATCACCTGCTACAAACGTCAAATCCAGAACAATCTTGTTTCATCCACAGCCCATTATTTCACTCCCAGATATCGTAGAATTTTCATCTATCAATATTTCTGTATATATATTGAAAAGATGGAGACTTTTAAAACAGAACCTAAATATAATGACCCCTGAAAATTTATAATAATTCCTTACAATCATTAACTATCTAGTCAATATACAAATTTCCAATTGCCTCATACATGTGGGTTTTTTTTTTGACAGTTAGTTTATTTGAATCAGGATTCAGGTAAGGTTCACAGACTGCAATTGTTGATAGGTCTTTTAAGTCTCTTTTAATCTAGATTCTTCCTCTGCTTCTTTTCTTTTTATTCCTTGCAATTTATTTGTTGAAGAAACCAACTTGTTTGCCCTGTAGAATTTCTAACAGTTTGAACACAAACAGGAGCATAAAATTCATGCTATTTTGCATTTTGCTTTTTTCACTTAACGAAAGTCATTAATCCATTCAACAAACATGTATTAATGACCTAACGTTATTCTTTTTCATTTTTGAAGTAATTAGTGAGTATATGGCATTTTAAATTTATTGATATATCATAGTTGTACCTGTTTTAAGGGCGCATGTAATATTGTATGTATATACAATGTGCGATGATCAAATCAGGGTAACTGGGATATGGATCATCTCACAGATTTACCTTTTTTTGTGTTGAGAACATTACAGTTCTTCTCTTTTAGCTATATTGAAGTATACAATAAATTATTCTTAACTAAAATTTCCCTACTGTACTATTGAATGCTAGAACTTAATCCTTCTATCTAAGTCCTTTTTAATTTATTTTTATTTTAGAGATAAGGTGTCACGTTGTCACCCAGGCTTGAGTGCAGTGGTGTCATGATAGCTCATTGCAGCCTCAAACTCCTGGGCTTAAATGATCCTCCAGCCTCAGCCTCCCTCATAGCTAGGATGACAGACACATTATCACCATGCCCAACTAATTAAAAGTATATATTTGCAGAGATGGGATCTCACTGTGTTGCCCAGGTTGGCCTTGAACTTCTGACCTCAAGTAATCTTCCTTCCTTGGCCTCTCAAAGTTCCAGGATCACAGGCATGAACCTTGGCACCTAGCCGTTATAACTATTTTTGTATTCCTTAACCAACTTCCCTTTATACCCTCCTCCTCCTTCCTTTCCCAGCCTCTGCTAATTAGGTTCTACAAATTGGGGCATAATAGCAAACGAAACGAACACACAAATAAATAATCCCCACCTTCATGGAATTTACATTTTAGTGGTTGTTTCCAAGTTTTGCCATTATAAACAATATGGCATTTTGCATAGAAGAATGCAGTCCGTAAGGTAAATTCCTAGGAGCAAATTGACAACTCAGAGGGTAATGCATATAAAACTTGTACAGATATGCGGCCGGGTGCGGTGGCTCACACCTGTAGTCCCAGAACTTTGGGAGGCTGAGGTGGGCAGATCACAAGGTCAAGAGATGAAGACCACCCTGGCCAATATGGTGAAACCCCATCTCTACTAAAAATACAAAAATTAGGCTAGGCGTTGTGGCATGCACCTGTAGTCCCAGCTGCTCGGGAGGCTGAGGCAGGAGAATCACTTGAATCAGGGAGGTGGAGGTTGCAGTGAGTCGAGATCGCGCCACTACACTTGCCTGGGCAACAGAGTGAAACTCCATCTGAAAAAACAACAACAAAAAAATGTAGTCAAATGTATTAATCTTCTCTCTTATGGCTTCTGAGTTTTGCATCAGAGTGAGAAAAAGCTTGGATATTTCACTGACCAAGATTGTCTGAGTTAACCCACAGAAATAAATAACCACAGACTCTCACTGGTTTAACACGATCAAGCTAATTTCTTGCTCACACCACACATCCAGTACCATGGGGGCCTGCTTTTACTCCGAGATCTGAGCTTCAGAGGCTGCCTTGACCTGTGTGTCTACCATCACTGTGCCAGAAGAAAGTGTCGTGGCAAAGGCCACACTGGCACTTGAGGCTGTCACTCACATTTCATCGGCCAAAGCAAGTCCTATTCCCGACCTGAGCTCCAGGCAGGAGGTCAGTGCCATTCCAGCTGTGCCCAGGAGAAAGGGAATGTGCATGAGACCCCTTAATGACGGCCACAGGCTCCTCCTCCCTTGCTTGAGTCTGGGCGAAGAACTGCTTTTCTAGCAACCCCAATTCTATGACTTTCCCTGACACATCCACACGCAAAGTAAAGCAATACAGACCCACATGCCAGCAGATCGCTACTAGCTGAGCTTGTGACCAATTTGAGTATCTGGATGGGCCAGATGTTCAGAGAGGCCGTGCTTAACCACAAAACACCACGGCCTCCAATGTCCCAGCCCTTGACCTAAGCATCATTGTTTTCTAAGCACGTGGAGGCGTCAGCCTTCTCACTTCCGGAGCCAAGGTGACACTGTTACACGCTGGCTAGTTTAGCTTTCTCGGGTGCAACATCTGGAACAAATGTGTAACTTGATGTTGGTCACTTTTACGTAAAAATAAATAGTCTGTATCCTACAGACCCAGTGAAAGGTGCTGTTTGTTTAGACAGTGGAGTTTTTGCGGAATTCACGAAGTCAATGGATCTTGGAACTCTCAATATAAACAATAAGGAAACTTAAAACAAACTCTTATAAAGCCTAAGCGATAGGAACGTTTTCTTCAGCATGAATCATGGGCTAATTATTGTTCCTAAAACTGTAAACCAAATTAATTATGCCTACGCAGCAGCTAGAGAACAGGGAGGATCTAGCACCTGCCTTGTGTTCAAATACAGACTATTTAGAGACACGAGGTGTGTTTGATTTTTCTGCTTGCTAGAACATATTCTCTCAAGCTTCTTTAGGTAGCAGGGTTCTCTTGTGAGGATATATACATGAGTAAAACGAGAAGCAGGGATCTCATGGGAACCTAAGAACAAAAGCCAGTGGACACCGGGACTTTGGTGGAAATGAGACTGTATCCAAAGCAAGACCAGGACTAATGGCTCAAGACTGTAATCCCAGCACATGGAGAGACAGAGGCAGATGGATCGCTTGAGTTCAGGAGTTCGACACCAGCCTGGGCAACAGAGTGAGACCTTGTCTCTACAAAATAATAAATACATAAATAAAAAACAAATACAAAGCATTTCTAGGCGCTCATTCAGCAGCAGCAGTGGGGCTCTATTTAGAAGAACCTCAGGGGAAGAGCAGGCTTTTGAGAGTGACACGGGTGCCTTGGAGGGAAGAGCAGCAGTGGGAACCTCCCTGGTGTCCTGGGATGGAGAGCTGACAGGTCACGAGGGGCAATGGTTAAGCAGCTATCACAAGCGTCAGCTGTCTTTTGAGGATCCAGGCCATGTGCTCACTACAGAGACAGAGACAGTGACGACAGAGATATTAGATAATAACTTCTTACCTGGAAAATTACAGCATGAAAAAGATAAATCTGGGCAGGGCGCGGTAGCTCACACCTATAATTCCAGCACTTTTGGAGGCGAAGGCAGGTGGGGCACCTGAGACTGGGAGTTTGAGACCAGCCTGGCCGAGGTGGTGAAACTCCATCTCTACTAAAAATGCAAAAATTAGCCGGTCATGGTGGTGCACGCCTATAATCCCAGCTACTCGGGGGGCTGAGGCAGAAGAATCACTTGAACCCAGGAGGCAGGTTGCAGTGAGTGGAGATTGCACCATTACACTCCAGCCTGGACAACGATCAAGACTCCATCTCAAAAAAAAAAAAAAAGAAAAGAAAAGAAAGATAAATTCTAGTTTCGGATTAGTCAGTTTATTAAATTTTTTAAAAGCAGCCAGGCATGGTAGCTCACAACTATAATCCCAGCACTTTGGGAGGCTGAGGCAAGTGGATCATTTGAAGTCAGGAGTTCAAGACCAGCCTGGCCAATATGGTAAAACCTTGTCTCTGCTAAAAATGCAAGGACAGGCATGGTGGCTCACTCCTGTAATCCCAACAGTTTGGGAGCCTGAGGCAGGTGGATCACCTGAGGTTGGGAGTTCGAGACTAGCCTGACCAACATGGAGAAACCCCATCTCTACTAAAAATACAAAATTAGCTTGGTGTGGTGGCACATGCCTGTAATCCCAGCTACTTGGGAGGCTGAGGTAGAAGAATCGCTTGGACTCAGAAGGCAGAGATTGCAGTGAGCCGAGATCATGCCATTGCACTCCAGCCTGGGCAACAAGAGTAAAACTTTGTCTCAAAAATAAATAAATAAATAAATAAATTTTTAAAACCTTGGATTTGAATCATGGCAGCGAAAAAGAAAAGAAAAGAAAAAAAAGAAATAAAGAAAAAACCCCAATAATTACTATGGTGGATTGCATTATTTATTCCAAATATTTGTTCCTCCTCTCTACTAGGCTAACCCCAAGGGGGCCCCTCCCTGGCACCCTGCCTGGTGGGAGGAGTATATATCTTGCCCACTGAGGGCAGGGTTCCCCATGTGGCTGTCTTTGTCGGTGGAATTGATACGATGCCTGAACAGATGTGTTAAGAGCTATCGGTGTCCTGGAAGTTGCATGGTTCTGCCATTGCTTTGTTTCACAAGACTAAGATAGAGACTGTTCCTTCAGCCTGTATTGCAGAACAACAACAAAAAAATGCAGAGTGAAATCTGATTCACTGCCAATGCATATATGAGCAAGAAATAAACATTTGATGTTGTAAGTCACCAGGATTTTGGAGGACTTGTATTATTGCAACATAATTTAGCTTAAGCTGATGGATGTAGGTATTAGGACCAGAAACGCGACACTGATCTACTAAAAATCCTGAAATACATAGCATATTTCCTGCAATGACTTTTTGCCTGCAATGAGAAAAATGGACCGAATGAACCTGCGGCTTTGTTAAGAAGCAGGAAAACAAAACATTGCTAGCCATGAGTTTGCTTCCATTGCTTGCCTCTGACAAGGGACTACAAGAAATACATGAACACCAAAAACTATTTCCAGCCTAAAAGTCGAATTGAAATAAAATATGGGAGGTCCAGATACTACAAAGTTCGAATTTGGAGTAAAGAAGATGACAAAATAAGCAGAACAGGGTAAAAGCTGTCAGAGAAGCAATTAGTCTCTAAATCCTCACATTTGCTCTACACTCTTGGTATTTTCTACTTCTTCTTTGCCTCTCTGGAGCGGCTAAATACAGAAGGTCAGGGGACCGGGGGTTGCCAGTCACAGTGAAGGGCACAGGTACAGCACGTGTACCCAATGCTTGATGCAGACATCAGCTCTTTTTTGCCACTCAACTACCAGAATGCCGGAGGCCAGACCCATCCTCTCCAGCCAGGAGATTGTAACAGCCTCAGAAGAATCTTATCAATATCTTGAGACACTGACACTAAAGGGTCCCCCAACAAATGCCTGCACACCTCACACTCTAGTGTGAAAATCACCAAGTCCTAATCATGAACTCAGAACTTCCAATCAGCTTTGTATTCCTGCAACCTCTACCTCCCGAGTTCAAGTGATTCTCCTGCCTCTGCCTCCCAAGTAGAGTAGCTGGGACTACAGGTGTGCACTACCATGCCTGGCTAACTTTTTTCTATTTTTAGTAGAGACAAGGGTTTCACTATGTTACTCAGCCTGGTCTTGAACTCCTGACCTCAGGCGATCTATCCACCTTGGCCTCCCAGAGTTCTGGGATTACAGGTGTGAGCCACCATGCCCAGCCTTCTCAGCTCTTAAACTGTGCCAGCTGAGGATCAGCAGACAGCTGAGAAGACTGAAACAAACAGAAAAGAATCCACTTGGAGAAAATAAGGACCATTCAGGAAGAAAAACATTTTCTACATAATTAAAAACTTTAAATATATATAAAACATACATTTAAAATGTTAAAGTTTTACATATAATTTAAAACATTAATATATATAACATATATATTTATGTTATCTTATCTTGTCCTGGTTCTGAGATTTCTTCTTTTTCCTCCATGACCTACTGCTTGGATCAGCTGAGAATCCTCATTTCACCCCCACAGAAATGTTCTCTGACCTACTCTTGGGAGCTGGAGGTAGACTATGTTGAGTTTAGACCCAGGACGTCCTGGGCGGCATACTTGCCTGACCATGTCCCTGCTGAACCCAGATCCAGCTCCAAAATGGATGCCTCAGTGATGTGCTCCCATGTTTCCAGGTATCAACGATGGCCTTGCCCTTGACCTTTCCAGAAGGGATGCTCTCTACACATCTAGGAATCTAAACCCAGAACTTCAGTTGAACTTCTTCTCCCAGGAAACTAGTGGCAATTTACTCGTTTGCTACTCAGTCAAAACTGAGCAATGCATTTTTTAAGGATACAAACATGAGCTGGAAATCTATTTAAAAAATCTTAAAAAAGCAAAGGAATCACTAATACAGAAGTCTGGAGAGGGATTTCCCGAAGGTGAAGGCTAGGGGCTGTCTTAGAAGAGTATCAAAGGATGCTTTCAAGCTACTGAAATGATCCTCCTTCTGAGCCTGAGAGTGTGTAGAGAAGAGTAATTTTATTCTTCTGCTTGTACATGTTTTCTATTCTATTATGCATGATACATTTCACAAAAGATCATTCTTCTGGTTTAAAAAAGTTAAGTAGCAGTGAATGATTTAAGAAAACAAACAAAAAGACTGAGGAAGCTCTGTGTTCAAAAACAAACAAAAAAGGGTACACACATATGCGTACACACACACACACACACACACACACATTTGCCTGTGTCTACATAAAATGCCCATGGAAGGATCCATTAGAAAATGGTATTCTAGGCCAGGCATGTTGGCTCACACCTGTAATCCCAGCACTTTGGGAGGCCGAGGCAGGTGGATCACAACGTCGGGAGTTCAAGACCAGCCTGGCCAACATGGTGAAACCCTGTCTCTACTAAGAATACAAAAATTAGCCAGGTGTGGTGGCACGCACCTGTAATCTCAGTTACTCTGGAGGCTGAGGCATGAGAATCGCTTGAACCCAGGAAGCGGAAGTTGCAGTGAGCTGAGATTGCACCACTGTACTCCAGCCTGAGTGACAGAGTGAGACCCTGTCTCAACCCTCCAAAACAAAACGAAAGAAAACACTCATTTCATAGATGCATCAAGAAACATAGACAGGAACATTCCAACCAGGTTTGTATATGATAACCACAAAAGGAAGGAAGAAGAAAGGTCAGCAATCTAAAAGTTCCCAAAGAAGAGAATGTATTCAAAGAAATTCTGGCTGAGCCACACAATAGACGATCATACAGCAGTGGAAATGAATGAACATTGGTAAAAATCACAAATAAAATGTAGAAAGAGGTAAAGAGCAAAGGATACGCACTATATATATCATGTATGCAATGTTCAAACACATGAACAAACCGTATCGATCTGGTTCTATGTATACACATGCATATAGCAAAGTCTGATGTGGCTGCGAATGATAAAGATGAAGTTCAGGATGGTGACTGCCTCGGGGAGGAGAGTGGAAAATAGACCATGGGCAAGGGAGATAGAGGCTTCAGTTGTATGTGTCATGCTTTATTTCTGAAGCTGGGTGATGAACACATGAATTTCATTCTATTACTCTCACTAAATAGGCTTGGTGCAGTGGCTCATGCCTGTAATTCCAGCACTTTGGGAAGCCAAGGCAGGAGGACTGCTTGAGGTCAGAACTTCGAGACCAGCCTGGGCAGCAGAACGAGACCCTGTCTCTACCAAGAAAAAATAAAATTACCTGGGCTCAGACTCCGCCTCCGGTAGTCCCAGCTACATGGGAGGCTGAGACAGGTTGATCGCTTGAGTCCAAGAGTCAGAGGCTGCAGTGAGTTATGATCACCACTGCCCTCCAGCCTGGGTGACGCAGCAAGATGCAGACTCAATCAAATCAAAAAAATCAGAAAGGCAGGTAAAAAGTCAAGGAGGACTTCAGAAAAAGGAATCATCAAAACCCCCAGTAAATAAGAGAGGTCCCAGTCATTGAGCCCTTGAGAGGATGGATAGGTTTTGAGTCCTTCAGCCACAATCCCTTCCAGGCCTCCATTTCCCTCCCCACTGACTGGCTACAAAATAGCACTTTCCCCTCAGAATCCCTGAGCAACTTCACTTCAAGTTCCCTCCGAAGCTCAGTGTTCTTGGGTGTCTGGATTTTCAGTCATTCCAGGATCTCCCTCAGGCAGAGCATTTCTGCTCTCATATTGGACTTCCTGAATTGGGGGAGATTAAACTTGATGAGTAACATGATCCTAACAGGACAGAGTGTTTTCTTATGTGAGAATGTACTACCCAAGGTTATCTGAAAAGTGAAAACCTTAGGGCTTGACCGTGAGGAATGGCGTGTGTGCCAACCTGCCCCCACTGCAGCCATGGGCACACTCACCTTCTCGGAAGGAAACGCTTACCATGGGGTCACTTTGGGGACCTAGACTCATTTAGCCTGTATTCTATCTTGCAGATCTCCTATTTCACAAGCTCCCCACTGGCGTCCCACCTGTCTGCCTGGGAGCTGCACACGGACACTGGTGCTCCCCTCATCCACAGAGTCCCCGACTTTTGCTGATGGTTCCTCCTTTCCTGCTTCCAGCCCCTCCTCCTCTTCCCCCACTTCCCACTGGCAAGCTGCACTTCCCACCTGGGTTTCCTACCTACCAGGCACTGCCCAGGCACGGGAGTCCCTGAGTTGTCAAGTCTTCACTGTTCTGCTGGCTTGGTGGGAAAATCACCTCTCTGCCTCTGTCAGCTTCCACCAGCAGGGGTCCAAGCACAGCATCCCTAAATCAGCTTGGTCCACGGACTCACAGCCCTGAGAGCAGGGCTCAGAGGCAAACAGCCAGCTGAACTCACACTCTCATGCTCTCATCACCACAGGTCTCCCCTCACCTTTGTCACTGAGTTAAAGTTATCATGCCAGGGCCACTGGGTACCTGGCTCATGCCTATAATCCCAGCACTTTGGGATGCCAAGGCGGGAGGATCCTTTGAGGACAGCCCGGGCAACATAGCAAGACCCTGTCTCTAGAAAAAGAAAAAATTAGCTGGTGTGGTGGTGTGCCCCAGGAGGCTGAAGCATGAGGATCCCTTGAGCTCGAGTTGGAGGCTATAGTGAGCTGTGATCAGGCCACTGCACTCCAGCCTGGCTAAGAGTGAGATGCCATCTCTTAAAGAAAAAAAAAGTTATCCTGCCAGACTCCCTTGTTTGTTGGGATAAGTTTTCTCCCAAGAGGTGCCTCCAATATTCATTAAATTAAAAAAAAAAAAAGTTTCTGGGAAGACCTGCCTTATCAGGCCTCCCCCACAAGGTAAGGGGTAAACCTTAACCCCTCCACTCGGGCCCAGGCTGAGCTGCCCAATCCAGATGCACGTAGAGCAAGGGGCTTGGGGTCAGGGCACAGAGGGTTCTGGCACCAGTCGACAGCTGTGCTGAAGCTTAGGGTCAGGACGGAGGTCATGCACGTTCCTCCACTGCCCAGGGAAGCTGGGTGTCTGCCCCCTCCATCCAGCATGCCCAGCAGAGCTACAGGGACAGTGGCTTCGGATGAGCAACAGTCACTAAGGAATATGTTGAGTGAGCAGAGTCCAGGTCTGCATTTTGGAAGCTTAGGGTTAAGGTACTTATCGGACCACTGCCTGGGACCTCTATACAATGCAGAATTGTGGGAAGCCTGTTTCCCACAGCAGGCTTCGGTGGTGACAGTTTTTTGTTGGGAAATCAGCAAGCCTCCTCTTTGCCTTTTTTGGAGACAGAGCAATAGGGTTGATGTGCTTGGGAAAGATGTGTTGGAGAATATGCTTTTCATTACATTACACAGAGGCAGACGAGGCTGAGGGTCAGGCCCAGGTCTCTGGAGCTGAGGCTTTAGTACCAATTTCCTCTGGAGGGGTGGCTGCCCAATGCACACTACTTTCCCAAGAATTTGACACTGTAAGACTCAGAATTCGGGAAAGAGAGGTTTGGAGAGTCCCTATTTCACCTCTTCAACTGGCTTTTTTCTTCCCCTCTCTTTTGATCTTCCCACCCCAGGCCCGCAGTTTCTGTTTTCCATCATCCAGCTTCCTGCTCTCATGTCCAGAGCCCCGGGGCTCCAGTGCCCTGGCCCCCATCGGTGCCAGGGCTGCCCAGAAGGCAGACAAATCAGAGGCGTCCCAGCCTGGCGTCTCCCCTCACATGTCGAGAGCCGCTTTCGCCATCTGCTTTCAATGAAGTGTGGGTTTCGGTACATATTATGGAAACAGAAATGGAAAAACCATCGGGGTCCCTCCTGCAAAAACAATCATTACGCACTGAAATGAGCTCTTAGGAACTTCCGGGTGGAGAGCACATCAGTATTAATGAAGAAGAATTCAGACAGGAATTCTGGCCGGGCTGGACAGACAGGAGAGGGAAGACGAAATGGAATGCTCTGACTCACCCAGCAGTTAAGAGGAGAGTCCCTTAACTGAGCAACAGAACAGTCCTACAGCCACGGCTGTGGAATCTACTGCCAGCCTGGTTTCTCTCTGACTCAGAATGCAGCTTGCAGGGCTATGGTGCTGGGGAAGTGGGCTCCATCGCCTGAGGAACACCCAGCCCCCGATGGAGGAGATACGAGCACAAAGGCTGGGAATGCCATCTACACTAGCAGTACCTTGCCAGCCTGGGTCTGCCAGTGCCAGGGAGCTCTGGGCCTCAGAGCCAGACTCACACCAGCCTTCCTGGAGGAATTTGCCATCCTTCACTCTGGCCCTGTGTGTCCCCTGTGCTGAGGAGTTGCAGTGTGAAGACAGGAGCCTCAACAAGTCTGCAGTTTAGCAAGTGAGAAAAGGAAGCATCAAAGTCAGCATTCAATGTGCTGGCCACTTAGTGAGGATGGGGAGGAAGAGGGGTTCCACAATGCCCTCGGTATTTTCTCCTCCTGAGAGAAGAGCTAGCCAGCGCTGTCCTTCCTAGAGAGTGGTATATGTGTGCATCCTATGTGTGATTGCAGGGCTGGGGCATGGTGCATGTATGTGTGTGCATATGTGTGCACGTGTGTGTGTGTAAAAAAAGCCCACCTTCCCTCCCATTGCCCACGCCTGAAATTCTACACTTAAAGGCCATTCTCTTCTTCCGTCTTCAGACACCATCATCTCAAAGAGAATAATACTTTATGCTTTATCAGTAATTGGCATCATTGGGGAAATTCACTCATCAGACTCTCCTCTTCATGGGAGCAAAAAGGGCCGGAAGTGAGAATGCCGAGTACAGGTATGGGACCATGAATGAGGGAGGGGACCACAAAAAGAGATGTGCTGGGCTTCCCGGCTGTGCTCAGTGACCCATACCTGAGTCCCAGCCGCTGTGCGGTGAGGGAGAGGGGAGGAGCAGGAAGAATGTGTCCCCACTCCTCCCAGAGACCGCCAATTCCATGTGAATGTTTTTCAGGGAACACCCTCTGTTTATAGGTAGCTGGTTTTCCAAATCTGGATTCCTCGTAGATAGGTCTGGCTTGGGACTCCCTCATTTCCAAATCCTGCGCTTTCCATCAGCAGGCATCCCCATGCGTTTAGGGCTTAGCTATTCTCAACGTGCTTCTGTTAACATGGTGCAAAAGTAATTGCGATTTTTGCCATTACTTTCAATGACAAAAACCGCAATTACTTTTGCACCAACCTAATACATACCTTTTCTCATGGATCCTCAGGATAACGTGAACACGTGGTCATGTTTACCTGTTGGTAAAGCAGAGCGAGTGAAGCCAGATATGGTGGCTCAAGCCTGTAATCCCAACGACTTGGGAGGCTGTGGTGAGAGTATTGCTTGAGGCCAGGAGTTCAAGACTAGCCTGGGCAACATAGCAAGATTTCCCCATCTCAAAAATGAAAGAAAGACAGAGAAAGGAAGGAAGCAGGGAAGGAAGGAGGAAGAAAGGAAGGACAAAGTCAGCAGGAAAGAGTCTGAGGGGAAAAAGATGAGGAAGTTCCTGCCCTCAGTTCCCTAAACATGGTGCATCAGAACCCAGAGTGCAGGAAGGAGCCACATTCATCTTCCTGGGAATGAGTCTCCCGATGCAACACTGTAGCAACAGTAATTGTTATCTCTGGCACAGCATGGCTTACAAAACGGAGGGTCCTCAGAAACTTCAAGCCCTGCGTATTGAAATCCGTCCTGATGCAGGTACACACATTAGTTCAGTAATTACAACACTACCGTAAAGGACTCCTTAGTTCTTCCCAGGCTGAGGGAAGGTGCACATGGCTGGGAAGGTCTGTCCGTCTCCTCTGGCACCGCAGAGAATAGGGACTGCTTGTCCTGGCGGTGGGCGGGCTCTGTATTTGCTCAGCTCTCTGGACAGCCTCAGAATGGTAGGCTTAAATAAACCAGAGCATGGGAGTGGCATATGCGGGGAAGGCGGGCAGCGGGCCCCCCGTCTCACTCAGGTCTCTCTTGAGCTTGGAGCCACCTTGCAAATCACACATCCCACGGCCGGAGAGCCACAGTTCCGACAACTCTCTTTGTTACATACAGGCCCGGAGCCAATTCAGCAAAGACAAGAGACATTGCAAACCAGATGGTGGGTTCAACCAAGTCACTGTGGCCGGGTGCGGTGGTTCACACCTGTCATCCCAGCACTTTGGTAGACTGAGGCAGGCAGATTGCTTGAGCCCAGGAGTTTAAGACCAGCCCAGCCACCATGTGGCTTAAACTCCTGGGCTCAAGAGATCCGCCCACCTCTGCTAAAAATACAAAAATTAACTGGGCTTGGTGGCGTGTGCCTGTCGTCCCAGCTACTCGGGAGGCTGAGGTGGAGAATTACTTGAACCTGGGAGGTGGAGGTTGCAGTGAGCTGAGATAGCGCCACTGCACTCCGAGTGAGACTCTGTCTCAACAACAACAACAACAAAATCCAAAAAACAAATAAACAAAAAACCCCAAACCAAACAAACAGGAAAACCCAAAAACAGACAAACAAAAACCCGTCACTGAGCAGCCATCAAAGCTCCCCTGCTTTGTTATGCCAACTGGGGTGGCCGCCCACCACTCACTGCTCATGCGTTACTCTATTCCGGAGCACTTGCTTTGGAATTTACCGTTATTTTTGCCTCATACTAAACTGTTGCAAGTGGGGACTCTTCTTTCTAATTTTTAATATACATTCTTATATAGTTCACTGAGAATGTTGGATACTCATCAGACCATCTGGATATGATAATTTGGGGTGGGTGGGAGGATGGTGTGATTTGTCCCAGCTACACTGGAATTTTAGAGATCTATTTTTATTTATTAATTTTATTTTTGTAGAGACAAGGTCTTGCTCCGTCCCACAGGCCGGAATGCAGTGGTACAATTATAGCTCACTGCAGCCTCCAACTCCAGGGCTCAAGCAATGCTCCCACCTCAGCCTCCCAAGTAGCTGGGACTACAGGCATGCACCATTACGCCTGACTGATTTTAGGAATTTAAAACTAGACTACGTCTTTGCTGAAAGTTTCTTTTCACCTTTTGGGGTTCACTTAACTAGTTCAGACCCCAGGCACTGTTTGGCAATTGTGGTTCAACGGGACTTAATGGGTCCTCTGGGACTAATTGAACCAAGTGCCATACTATGAATCTGGTTGGTGACTAATGTGCTTGGAACTAACAGGAAAGAGTTAGTTTATTTTGGCTCAGGGATCTGGCCATTCATTGCTTAGTGACCACAAATTCTGATCCACAGAAGAAGTGAAGTAATTTATGTATAATCATATGAACAGCTAACACTTAGAGCTTCTCCTGAGCCAGGCATCATGCTAAGCATTTTGCATACATTAACTCATTTAATCCTAAAAACCACTGGCTGAGGTGAGTTTTATTGTTATCCCCATCGTGCAGACAAGGAAACGGAGTCAGAGAGAGGTAAGCAATTTCC
Organism: Aotus nancymaae; assembly: GCF_030222135.1. Taxonomy (NCBI): domain Eukaryota; kingdom Metazoa; phylum Chordata; class Mammalia; order Primates; family Aotidae; genus Aotus; species Aotus nancymaae. Next base: position 5,514,104 of record NW_026988492.1, on the reverse strand, counting down.
CCAAGGTCACACAGGGTAAGCTGGGCCTTATGTAGACCCAAGACTCAGCCAGTCCCTGTCTCACCTTGCACGTTGGCAAAAGCCAACCACGATTTTTAATGAACTCTGGGCAATTAATGGCATTGATTTGCTGAGGCTGAATTTGTGCTGCCACCATGAGGAGGAAGAATCATAGTCCTGCTGAATTGATGAGAACTCAGGAACCAGGAAAGGCAAGATGAGTGTGAAGCTGAGGGCTGCATCTCCACTCAAGGACCAAGCAGGAAATTCAGGGTGGGAGGGAGGCTCTGTCCAGTCTCCCTCCTTCCCCAGCAGTGACCAGGGACAGCGAGCTGGGTTGGGGCAGGGCTTCATTGTGAACTGTACGATGTTAACTGAGCTCAGAGTCCAAAGGTCAAAGTGAAACGGAAAGCCAGGTCAACCGCCTGGCTAGGTCATCTGCCCAAGAGGATTTGAGAGGGCAGAGGAATGCAGGTGTGAGTTAGCAGGGTGGAAACCATGAACCCAGCATGCAGGCGCAGCTAAGACGAGGTGGGGACAGATGCCTTCCGAGCGCGCCATACTACTCCTCATGGGAAACCTTCAGGCCTGGAGAGTCTCTGGGGCACGGTGGGGGAGGTGCTGTTCCTCTTCTCATATTCCTGGCTTGGCAGAGCCTGGTCCTGAAGTTGGGATGTGGTCTACTTACTAGTATATTCTATTAGGACATAACCAGGACACACAGGAATCCCAGCTCACTGCATCCCCTTCTGGGGTTCAGAGAAGCAGATTGGAGAGTGGGTAGATGGATGGCCTTTGGAAGCAGATAAACCCGGACTCAGACTTTGGCCTCTATTAACTCTTAGCTGTGACCTTGGGCAAATCTATAATCTCTCTCTAAGCCTCAGTCTTCCCAGTTATAAAATGGGAATATTAATAAAACATGTAACTCACCAGGTTAATGTAGTAGTGAAATGCCATAAGAGGTGCAGGATGGTTTGCACAGAGTCGACTTGCACTAAATATGCAATAAATGATACCTCTATTGGTTGTTATTATCAGCATCAGGAAAACAAACATTACTGGCTGGCAGGTGGCAAGGAGAGGGCAGGACCGAGCTCAATCATCCTTCTAATTGTTTGTGGGGCTCCCTTTTCTTCCCCTACTTCTAACTACATGGATATGAGCCCTTCCAAAGGATCTCCCCTCCCCAGAATCCTGAGCAGATGCCAGGCACGTAAGGGATGGCAGGGTGGCAGGTCAGGACGAAGTCCTAGGACTTCTCCCCCAGCCACCTCTCGCCTCAGTTCTTGCCTCAGCCAGAAGAGCCACTGTGGGTCCTTTGATCCGAATAGTCATAGTAAAGCTGAGCTGCCGCTGATTTCTAAGGCCATTTTCCCAGAAGAGTCCCGTGGGCCCCTTTGAGTCAATCTTGGGAAGCTGATGGGATGGAGAGTCAGGCTCCATGAGGTCAGGACTGTCAGCCCAGAGGCCGTTCCTGGCCCTTCCTGGCCTCGCCTGGGTCTAAGCATGCTCTCTGGACCCACAAATGCCCCATTAGTACAGGCATCACCTCCTGAGCTCCCAGCCTCTTTGCAAGGCACTCCTTATTCCTCCAACTTTTAAACCATAGAGACAAAATCTGTGTTTCTGTATTTGGATAAAAATCTCATCACCTTGGATAGGTGCCTCCAGCTGTATGATGGGATGCAGGCTCCCTACTTACTCACCACAACCTCAAAACTTTTGAAACCCCCGTGGAGCTGAGCACATTCTCATCCCCAGCAGCCCAGCCTTCTCCTGGGACATCAGCACCAGACGTCTCTCACACCTGGGACCTGGACATTGGAGCCCCTAGCTCACCCACCCCTCCCCAGCGAGGCATGAATGACTTCAGGATCCATCACTTAACAAAGAAACACATGAAGGGGCCTGATTTTCCCGGCTGCTAAGAGGGGAGAGGAAGCTGGGCTCTGTGAATCACACAATGCCATCCAAACAATTCAAGGAAATGTCCAAGGGAAGTGACCAAAATAGCCCAGCACATCCCTGCATACTGGGAGAGTCAAGAAAAATGGAAGCCGGGGTCTGTCCAGCACAAGGAGATGGGACATTTAAAAAAAGAAAAGAAAGTTTCCCCATAGCAGAGGAAACTGCCATTTATAAATATTTACTGAGACAAAGTTGTGCGTTCACTCCCAAACCCAGGAAGGAAATATTCCAGGGCAGAGGGAGAGGTCTGGGTGCCGGAGGCCGGCTCTCCCCAGCTGGGGAACCAACCGCTGTGCACATCAATCTGTTCCTCAGTTCTGGGTTGCGTGACAGATTGTGGGTAGCTTGACACAGTCCACGATGAGACGAGCCACACTGCAGAAACAGGCACGTGCCACAAATGAGGGCTCCTCTCCCCGCCACCGTGGAACAGAAGGTTCCACGTTTACCAGCACACCACTAGGCAGACAGACCAGTAGGGACCCAGCACATCCCGCCAGGTGGCAGAACTTCCCTCCTGATGGGTTTCGGCTTGAATGTGGATGCCCAGGAAGATGAGCCCTTGGCCCAGGCTGTGTCCTCCAGGGGAAGGACTTCATTGGCAGAGAAGTTTGAGTAGAGATACTAACTCTCCAAGCCTTCTCCCTCTCCCTCTCTTCTAACAGAGTCAATTCTGAAAAGCTCTTTCCGGAGGAAAGAGTCTTCAAGACCCAGCTAACTAAACATGGAGCCCAGGAGAGGATAAACAGTATCTGTTATCATCCTCATTATCCTTGGCTTCAAAGGACTCAACATGTTTACAAAGAGAACACGAGAGTTCTCTATGTTTATTTTAAAGTATGGACTTTAATAAACAGTCTTAAAAAAAAACAAATAACACACGGGGAAAGAAATCTTTCTGTGTTTTACGCATCAGTCAAAACATAACACTCCCCTTGGCTTTGGCTTAAATGAGTTTTGTTTCTTCACTAAAGTTCACCGTTTATAAAATACATACACTTTATTGACTTTGATCTCCCCACTGGCACAGCTTGAGGTTGGTTCAAAGTTCTATAGCGTTAAACACAACCATATGTGACCGAGGCGGCTCTAGTGGCCCATTTGCCAACGTCTGCAAAGGCAAGACAGGGATCGGAAACTTTAGAGAGGCAAGTGATGCCAAGATCAAGGGTGTGCCCCCTACTCCGAGGAGACCTCAGCCAAAGGCTCCCTCCTCCTGGCCTGCTTCTGGGTAGCCAATGCTTTTACCAGGATGGAGAGGTGGGCAACGTGGCACAGGCCCACGCTGTCTCCCAGAGGAGAGGAGAATGCTAGCTGCATTGGCTCTGATCTTCCCAGACTTGAGACACTTGGAAGAAAATGCATATTTTTGCATATTTTTTTTAAAGGTAAAAAACCATGCTCCTTAGTTACAAGAAGTCAAAAGTACAGACATTTAAAATCTGTGTGCGTGTGCACACATGTGCACATAGGTAGATAGGTAAGTATACAGATGATAGAGAGAAATAGATAGATGGACAGATAGATGATAGGTAATAGATGATAGTTAAATTTAGAGGTGATAGATAAATAATAGATGATGGTAGGTAGAGGACAGTAGATAATAGTAGATGATAAATAATAGGTAAGTAGGTAGGTAGGTGGATGTATGTAAAATTTAAAGGTGTTTAATTGAGCAATGAATGACTTGTGAATCAGGCAACCTCCAGAAGCACAGCAGATTCACGAAGACTCCAGGGAAGCCTCGTGGCCAGAACAAATTTATAGACAAAAAATGGGAAATGACGTACAGATGTCAGCAGTGAGGTAAAGAAATAGAAGGATTGGTTACAGGTTGGTGTTTGCCTTATTTGAACACTTAGCAGTCTATGAGTGGTTGAAGTATGGCGGCTGGGATTGGCCGAGACTCAGCTACTGTTACAGGTGCATACTACTAAGTTAGGTTTTCAGATTTGTCTGCCTATTAAGCTAGGTTGCAGTTCATCCACAAAGATTCAAATATAGAAGCACAGAGTGCTTCTCAGGCCATATTTAGTTTGCTTAACAGATGGTTGTATACATAGATAGATGACAGATAGATAGATGACAGATAGATAGATAGATAGATGACAGATAGATAGATAGATAGATAGATAGATAGATAGATAGATAGATAGATGGACAGAAGTAAATTCTCTATCAATTCTCTGATTTTATTCTTCCTGCAAGAAAATTTTCTATTATTTTCTGCAGGCACTGGGGTTGCCTACCTGGCCGCCATTGTCCCCTTCTTCTGTGGTGACAGAACCCTGGTTTGGTTCAATTCCACCTCTCTTACTGACGACTCAGAGTTAAATCTGATTGTTCTAAGCCAGTCCTGGTGACCCCAGTACCCTTGCCTGGTACTGGGTCAGTATTTAGTAGGATATCTTTTTTCTTTTTTTGAGATGGAGCCTCACTCTGTCACCTAGGCTGGAGTACAACAGTGTGATCTCGGCTCACTGCAGCCTCTGCCTCCTGGGTTCAAGAAATTCTCCTGCCTCAGCCTTCTAAGTAGCTGGGATTACTGGTGCCCACCACCATGCCCGGTTAATTTTTTGTATTTTTAGTAGAGATGGGGTTTTGGCTGTGTTGGCCTGGCTGCTCTTGAACTCCTGACCTCAGGTGATCTGGCAGCTTCAGACTTCCAAAGTGCTGGGATTACAGGTGTGAGCCACCGTGCCTGGCTGGAGACCATTTCTAATCAATGAGATATGATGGATGATTAGCTTGAGGACTACTGACTGGAGAAGGTTTTTCCTCCCAAAATAAAGGAAATAAGGAAAGAACTCTCTTTTTTCTGTCTCCAGGATGTTTGAAGCTGCTGCAATTGTCCTAGAACCATGAGGGCAGCTAATTGAAGATGAAGAGTGAAATGATGGGGAAATCAGTCTTTAATGAGATAGTTAATCCACTGAATGAATCAACTATAAAACTGACCTCATTCTGGACTTCCTGTTATAAAAGAAATAAATTTTCTTATTATTCAGGTGTTTTTTTGGTGGAGGGAACACCTTTATTACAATATAACTCGTATACCATATAATTCACTCATTTAAAGTGCACCGCCCAGGGGTTTTTAGTATATTCACAGAGTGGTGCAACCATCTGCACAAATCATTTAGAAAACACTTCCGCCACCTCCAAAGCTATGCCACCCCCATCCTCCTCTTTACACCAGCCCTACAAACCACTAATTTCTGTCTCTGTGAAAGTGCCTATTGTGGATATTTTATTTTTTTACTTTTATTTCTTTTGGAGATGAAATCTTGCTCTGTCACCCAGGCTGGAGTGCAATGGCATGATCTCGGCTCACTGCAACCTCTGCCTCCTGGGTTCAAGCAATTCTCCTGCCTCAGCCTCCTGAGTGCTGGAACTACAGGCATCTGCCATCACACATGGCTAATTTTTGCATTTTTAGTAGAGACGGAGTTCATCATGTTGGCCAGGCTGGTCTCGAACTCCTGACCTCAAGTGATCCGCCCACCTCAGCCTCCCAAAGTGCTGAGATGACAAGCGCAAGCCATCGCTTCTGGCCTATTTCTTCTTACAGCTGAATGATACTTCCTTGTATGTGCATACCACATTTTGCTTATTCTTTCGTTTGTTGATGAACATTTGGGTTGTTTCCACCTTTTGAGTGTCATAAATAATGCTGCTGTGAACATTCGTGTACAGGTGTGTCTCATTTTATTGCACTTTGCTTTCTTGTACTTCGCAGAGATTGTGTGTTTCACACACTGAAGGTTTGTGGCAACCTTGCATCAAGCAAGTCTATCGGTGCCATTTTCACAACAACAGGTGCTCACTTCCTGTCTCTGTCATATTTTGGTAATTCTTGCAGTATTTCAAACCTTTTCATGATTAGTATATCTTTTATGGTGATCCGTGATCAGCAATCTTTGGTGTTATTATTGCAATTGTTTTAGGGCTACACAAACCTCACCATATAAGACAAGATGAAAAATCTAATGGATAAATGTTGTGTGTGTTCTGACTGTGTGTGACTGGCTGTACCCTTGTCTCTCTCCCTCTCCTTGGGCCCCCCATTCACTGAGACACAACAATATTGAAATTAGGTTAATTAATATCCCTATAATGGCCTCTAAATGTTCAAGTGAAGGAAAGGGTCACATGTCTCTCACTTGAAATCAAAAGCTAGAAATGATTCCGCTTAGTGAGGAAGGTGAATCAGGCTGAAAGCCTCTGTGTCAAGCAGTCAGCCAAGCTGTGAATGCAAACAAAAGTAAAAGTGTTACTTTACTGAACAAACAAGTAACAAGAAAGTAAACCAGGCTTACTGCTGATATGAAGAAAGTGTGAGTGATCTGGATAAGAAGATCAAACCAGCCACAAGATTTCCTTAAACCAAAGCCTCCCCCAGAGCAAGACCTGAACTCTCTCCAATTCTAGGAAGGCTAAGAGAGGTCAGGAAGCTGCAAAAGAAAAGTTCAAAGCTAGAGGAGGTTGCTTCATGAAGTTTAAAAAAAGCAGTTTTCTCCATAACATAAAAGTGCAAGGTGAAGCAGAAAGTGCTGATGTAGAAGCTATGTCAGGTTACCCAGATCTAGCTAAAATCCTTGTCAAAGATGACTACGCTAGACTACAGATTTTCAATATAGACAAAACAGCCTTTTATTAGAAGAAGATGCCATCTAGGACTTTCATAGCCAGAGAGAAGTCAATGCCTGGCTTCAAAGCTTCAAAGGACAGGCTTGGGCTAATGCAGCTGATGACTTTAAGTTGGAGCCAGTGCTCATGGGCCATTCTGAAAATCCTAGCGCCCTTAAGAATTATGCTAAATCTACTCTGCCTGTGCTCTAGAAACCAGACAACAAAGCCTGGTGGGCAGCACATCTATTTACAGCATGATTTACTGAATATTTTAAGCCCATTGTTGAGACCTACTGCTCAGAAAAATAGATTCCTTTCAAAATATTGCTGCTCATTGCTAATACAAAATATTTCTCTAATCTGATGATCAAACTGGAAAGAATGAGGAGCTCCTTCTTATGGACGTAGAAAGAAAGCCCTGAGAAGCATCTTCTACTCATGGTGAAGATGCTGTGAACATCATTGAAATGACAGCAAAGGATTTCATATATGATACAGATTTCAATGATAAAGTAGTGGCAGGGTTTCAGAGGACTGACTCCAATTCTGAACGGAGTTCTATTATGGGTAAAATGCTATCAGACAGTGCTGTATGCTACAGAGAAATCTTTCGTGAAAGGAAGAGTCAATTGGTGCAGCAAACTTCATTGTTGTCTTATTTTAAGAAATTGCCACACCTATCCTAACCTTCAGCAACCACCATCTTGATCAGTCAGCAGCCATCAACATCTAGGCAAGACCCTTCACCAGGAAAGAGATTATAACTCACTGAAGGCTTGGATGATTGTTAGCGTTTTTTAGCAATAAAGTATTCTCTTTTTTTGAGACAGAGTCTTGTTCTGTTGCCCAGGCTAGAGTGCAGTGGTGCGATCTCAGCTCACTGCAACCACTGCCTCCTGGGTTTAAGTGATTCTCATACCTCAGTCTGCCGAACAGCTGGGATTACAGGTGTGTGCCACCACCCCAGCTAATTTTTGTATTTGGTAGAGATGGAATTTCACCATGTTGGCCAGGCTGGTCTTGAGTTCCTGACCTCAGGTGATCCACCCACCTCGGCCTCCCAGAGTTCTGGGATTACAGGTGTGAGCCACCATGCCCAGCCTTCACAGCTCTTAAACTGTGCCAGCTGAGGATTAGCAGACAGCTGAGAAGACTGAAACAAACAGAAAAGAATTCACTTGGAGAAAATAAGGATCATTCAGGAAGAAAAACACTTTCACATATAATTAAAAACATAAACACGATCATGCCTGGTTAATTTTTGAATTTTTGTATTTTTGTAGAGACGGAATCCCACCATGTTGGCCAGGCTGATCTTGAATTCCTGCCCTCAGGTGATCTGCCTGCCTCAGCCTCCCAAAGTGCTGGGATTACAGGCATGAGCCACTGTGCCAAGCCCAATAAAGTATTTTTTTATTATTATTATTTTTTATTTCCATAGGTTTTCGGGGGAACACGTGGTATTTGGTTACATGAGTTAGTTCTTTAGTGGTGATTTGTGAGATTTTGGTGCAACCATCTCTCGAGCAGTATACACTGAACCCAATTTGTAGACTTTTATCCCTCAGCCCCTTTCCACCCTTTTTCCTGAGTCCCCAAAGTCCACTGTGTCATTCTTATGCTTTTGCATCCTCATAGCTTAGCTCCCACCAATAAAGTATTTTTTAATTAAGTTTGTTTTGTTAGACATAATGCTATTGCACACTTAACAGACCACAGTATAAATATAAACATAACTTTTATTTTATTATTATTTTTATAATATCTGTCCTAATAAGTGTTATTTAGTGTCTCATTCATAGATCTGACTTGCAGTTTTCTAATGACTAATGATGTTGAGTATCTTTTCGTGTGCTCATTGGCCATTTGTAGATCTTCTTAGAAGAAACGTCTACCCAAGAACTTTTTTTTTTAAGTTTTGTTTTAGGTTTGGGGGTACATGTGTGGGTTTGTTATATAGGTAAATTGCACGTCACAGGGTTTGGTGTTCATATTATTTTGTCATCCAGGTAATAAGTATAATAGTCAACAGGTAGTTTTTGATCCTCTCCCTCCTTTCAGCCTTCACCCTCAAGTAGGCTCTGGTGCCTGTTCGCTTCTTTGTGTCCATGTGTTTTCAGTGTTTAGATCCCACTTATAAATGAAAACATGCAGTATTTGGTTTTCTGTTTCTGCATTAGTTCCCTTAGGATAATGGCCTCCAGCTATATTCATGTTGCTGCAAAGGACATTATCTCATTCTCTTTTATGACTGCGTAGTATTCCATGGTGTATACGTACCAGTTTTTAAAAATCCAATCTACCATTGATGGCCATGTAGGTTGATTCCATGTCTTTGCTATTATGAGTGGTGCTGCAGTGAACTTATGAGTGCATGTGTCTTTACGGTAGAATAATTTATATTCTTTTGGATGTATACCCAATGATGGGATTGCTTGGTCAAATGGTAATTCTGTTCTAAGTTCTTAGAGAAATTGCCACACTGCTTTCCACAATGGCTGAACTAATTTACATTCCCACCAGCAGTGTGTAAGTGTTCCCTTTTCTCTGCAACCTCACCAGCATCTGTTATTTTTTGACTTTTTAATAGTAGTCATTCTGACTGGTGTGAGATGGTATCTCATGTTGGTTTTAATTTGCATTTCTCTAATGATTAGTGATGTTGAGCATTTTTCATGTGTTTGTTGGCTGCATGTATGTCTTCTTTTGAAAAATGTCTGTTCACGTCCTTTGTCAGCTTTTTAATGGGGTTGCTTGTTTTTTGCTTGTTAATTTGTTTAAGTTCCTGGCAAAGATTCCATGATGAAGATGCCAAAAGCAATGAAACAAAATCAAAAATTGACAAATGGGACCTAATTAAAAGAAACTATTAACAGAGTAAACAGACAACCTACAGAATGGGAGGAAATATTTGTAAACTATGCATCCAACAAAGGTCTAATATCCAGAATCTGTAAGAAACTTAAACATAACTTTCACATGCAGAGGAAAGGAAAAAGTTTGTATGACTCACTTTGTTGTGATAGTTGCTTTATGGTGGTGGTCTGGAACCTGCAATATCTCTGAAGTATGCCTGTACAAGTTTTTGTAGGGCTATATTTTTCCATGCCTCTTTGGGACATACCTCCAAATGGAATTGGTGGTTTGAGTAATCATAAGTAGGTTTATAACATAAATCCTAGAGATTTGGGGCTGTTCTACCAAGAAACAGAGCTGAGGGCTTAAAGACCTGGGCTTGTCATTTTCCCTCCCTCTGTAAATTCTCCAGTGCCATCAGAAACAGTCAGCTGCATTCTTAAGGCTTTGCCTTCTGGGCCACTCTGCCACAAGCAACCACGGGTAATTACGGATTCATCACAGGCACTGGAAGACTGAAAGAACAAAAAGCAGATACTAAGATAACCCTGAATTACTCAGAGCAGGAAGAAACTACCATCCCAGGCTGGGAGAATAAAAGCAAAGGGATATTGCTATCAGGACCTTGGTGTTGTGGGAGTTCCACTTAAACCTTTGAGGGAAAATCTCTACACAGCTGGTGCTGTAGCCTCTGAGAACAAGGTGCCATGTTCTGGAGATCAGACCTTCAGGGGGACACTTTGTACTGCTAGTGCCTAGACTCTAAGTACGGTGTTGATAGTGGTGGACCCTCATATTTAGAGAAGGGTCTTCAGTTTAGCTGGTAGCTGTACCCCTAAAAAGGAAGCCTGGTCATGCCTTGGATGTCTGAGCTGGCAGCACAACCCAGTGGGTTTTCCAGTCACTCATGGAGTGGGGAGTGTGCCCCACAGATGCTCAAATGGCCCAGAGGGACTGGATCAGGGTGAGAATAAAAGGATAGCCTGCCTGGCTGTGCAACTGCAAAGCGTCCAGCTGCTGTGGACATCACTGAACAGGCATAGCATGGCAGGTGCTGGGAGCAGTCACACAATGGGCAGCTAGAACCTTCTCCCTGCTGCTATGAGAGCAGTGCTGCTTGGAACTGGACACTAGGAAAAAAGCTTTTCGTGTCCTCTTCCTACTCAGCCAATCTACCCTGAATGCTTCCTATTGACAGAACCTAACAGGAAGTCTACTGGCGAGGGCCTAAGAAGTGGAGTTTGGAGATCTCCAGCTCCAAATGCAGCAGGATGACCTTAGAGCCGAGAGGCCAGAGGGCAGAGGATGGAGAGGCAGATAACCTGGATCCTGGCACCAACCCAGCACTGACTGGGTGAGTAGACAAGACATTGCCTAACCTTCTTGGGCCTCAATTTCCTTATTTTAAAAAGCTGGGTACTATCCTGACCTTAGAAGTCAGCTAGGAAGATAAATCAAGCCAATATATGTACAAGTGCTTTATAAACTCTGAGAGCCATTTCTTTATTTTTTATTTTTTTGGATGGAGTCTCACTCTGTTGCCAGGCTGGAGTACAGTGGTGTGATCTCAGCTCACTACAACCTCCGCCTCCTGGGCAATTCTCCTGTCTCAGCCTCCCTAGTAGCTGGGATTACAGGTGCGCGCCATCACCCCCAGATAATTTTTGTATTTTTTCAGTAGATACGGGGTTTCACCCTGTTGGCCAGGATGGTCTCGAACTCTTGACCTCATGATCCACCCTCCTCGGCCTCCCAAAGTGTTGGGATTACAGGCGTGAGCCTCTGTGCCCAGCCTCTAAGAGCCATTTCAATGCAAGACATGGTGACGGCTGATCTGTGTTGCTGAAGAGCTGCATAAGGGAAGTTTATCTGCCCTGGAATTTGTCATACAGGGTACACATTGCCCGTGGGGAAAATTATGTGAGTGAAAGAGAAGTCCAGAGATGTGAAAACAGTAGGCAAGCCTCATACCAACGTGTCAAACTAGAAGACCAAAATACAGGGTGAAGTCTGTACACCTGACCCAGACACCAGTGAGGGAGAGTCAATGAGGGCTTTGAGTTAGATGTCCGTGGTCCAAATTTGTTTTGGTAAGAAGAGGGGAAGGATGAGAGGGAATCCAAGATTCAAGGTGGGCATGGTCATGCAGAGTGGGGGCTTGGGAACTTGCTGTTCAAGCAGAGGGCAGTTTCTTGCTGCTGGGGCAGATAATTTGTGGAGTCAGGCAGGGCTAAGCATTGCTGAACAGTCACAACTTCTCACTGGTGCTCTCCACCTTCTCACTGGCTGCCCTAGGTGGGTTTCTTTGGTGCTTTTACTGTTATCCTTCACCTTGTTTTTACTGGGGACACACTGAGGACAAGCAGCCAGGATGAGTGTCTTGATGACAAAATGGACCAAGGCTGGGGGCAGTGGCACACCTGTGATTCAAACACTTCGGCATCCCAGAGTAGGAGAATTGCTGGAGGCCAGGAGTTTGAGACCAGCTTGGGTAATATTGTGAGATCCCATCTCTACAAAAACATTTAAACATTTAGCCAAGCACGGTGTCACACCCACCTGTATTCCCAGCTACTTGGGAGACTGAGGTGGGAGGAGTGCTTGAGCCCAGGAGTTTGAGGGACCCACGATTGTGCCACTGCTCTCCAGTCTGGGTAACAGAGTAAGACCATTTAAAAAAAAAAAAAAGAAGGAAAAGGACCAGAATAATAACTCTTTCCAAGTCCCACTTTTACCAAATGTGCATTTTTGATCATTTATGAATATTGATTTAAAGAGGAAATATACTTTTTATGACAAAAACAATTTCTGTAGAAGGAGTGGCATCTCTGTCCTTCAGTTATTATAAAAGGAAGATCCTCACTCCAGATACAGTGCCACACATGATGACTCCCAGAGGCTCCTTCCTGACCTGGCATGGGAGCAACACACTCTCGGTCGTTCCCAGAGAAGAAATCTGCACCCCCACCTGCACTCCCTGAGACATACCTTTTCCACCTTTGACAAACTACGTTAGCAAACCTAGGGATTATGTTCTTTCAAAACTTTCCTTCAACAAACTACCTGTATGCACTTAAAGGGAACAGTTGACCTACTTACTTAACACGGGCGTGCCAGCCGCCTGTGTTGTGCCAGTTCTATGATTGGTGATTTAAGTTGGCTTACCCTCTTTTACCCCACTGCTTGCTATAAATATGTCCCTGTAACTTACACCAAGGCAGCAGGTGCCAATTAGAAAGTAGGTTAATGGCTTCAGAAGGCTCCTGGTCTGCGCAGCTAATAGAAAGAGCAAAGATCTCTTGTGGATCTCCAACAGAGAGCCTGTGTATTATCAGACCAGCTGGAAATGTTGTTCCACCAAATGCATCTCTTTTAAGAGAATGGAGGAATTTTGAAGATAGGCATTGGTCACAGTTCATTCCTCTTCCTTCCCAAAACAAACCAAGTCCAGGAGTTCATATCATGCCTCAATGCTTAAACTTTGAACAGTTCCATGAAGGAGTTCCCAGATCCACTATTTCTAGCTAGAAGCTCTATGCGCAGATAAGAGCACCCCAGGGAGAAGAAACTGCATGACTACAGACGGAGAAGCTGGAGAGAGCAGTGGGAGGGACCCAGGTTTAAGATGATGCACTGAGCATGCATTAAGTTGCCCTCTCTCCCCTAATCCCATTGCAATGATAAGAAATGACACTTTCAAAGAACAAATCCATAACAGTGTTGGAAAGCAGGAAAAGGTGTCATGGGCAGATCAAAATTTATCTCCTAAGGTTTTTAAGAAATTAAATTGTCACTCACAGATTTAAAAAAAATTAATCTCTCCCTACTCCTTTAAGGCCACCAGTGTTCACACCTGATATTTATATTTCACACACACACACAGATGATAGGTAGATGACTGATCGATCTATAGGTAGTTTGCAGAGGATATGGTTTGTTTTTATATAAACATTGCCTTATATAAAATGGATTTACACTACACTATTATTTTATAACATTTTTGTTACTTAACAGATCACGCATATGTCTCCAAGTCAGTACAGACAAATCTAACTCATTCTTTTTTTGTTGCTGTATAATATTCTATGACATAAATTTGTCATAATTTCTTCCCCTTCTGCTATTAATGGGCACTTCAGTTGTTTCTAACTTCTTGTCATAATAAACAATTGGCAACAAGCACCCCTGCACATTCATTCTTATGTGTTAGCACAGTTATTTTGTAGTAGTGGCTCACAAAGATGGGGCTGCTAGGTTAAATGTATGTGATTTATCTCTACAAGTATGTATAATTCGTATTTTGCTATACTACTTGATAATTCACTTCTAAATATTTCAGTGTGCCTCTCTAGGAATAGGGATTATCTCCTACACATCTATAAAACCACTGCCATATCTAAGATAATGTAAAATAATTGCATAATATCATGTAACAATTCAGTTCATATTCAAATTTTCTCCAATTGTCCTAAGACTCTACAGTTTTCTCTTTTTGCTAAGTAGGATTCAACCTAGGTTAATGTATTGCATTTGGGCTTTACACCCCTTGGTCTCTTTTAGTGAAGAAGAGTCCTCTCATTTTGTTTTCTTAAGACATTGGCATTTAAAGTGATCAGCCCAGTTATTATGTAGAATGTTCCACATTCTGGATTGCTCTGATCATTTCTTCCCATTAATCATTTAACTTTCTCTTTACTTCCGCTATTTCTGAAACTGAAAGTTAGGTCTAGGGGCTTGATTAGATTCAAGTTACACATTTCTGGCAAGAAAAACAAAAAGGAAATATACATGATATGTGATGCTGTATAATAAATGTGTATTTTCAATTGTAATAAACATTGTCAGATTACTTCCCTCAAAGACTGTGTAATAGCATCGCGCATTTCCACCTGCAATGTCTATTTCTCTGCATCTTAATCGTCCTAGATATTACTGCACTTTTAATTTTTGCAAATTAAATATGTTAATATGTATCATCAGGTACATATTAACTATAAGTAAACCACGATACATGAAGAATATATATCTCAATCCCTACAACTTCTAAAACATACATTAGAAAGAAAGGATTTGAGCTTCTTCTTGAAGGTTGTATGTGTGGCAGACTATATTTCTCCTTCCCTCACCATAAGGGGGTATGCTGTCCCACCCTGTAATGTTGGCCTTGACCACGAGATTTTCTCTGATCAGAGGAATCAGAGCAGAAGAGCTAGTTCTGAGCCTAAACCTGAAGACACATTGTACGCTTCCATTCATGTCCCTGGGAGTTTCTACCCTTTACTATGAAAATAACATGTGAAAGTTGATTAATTCTCAGACCAAAGCATATCAGCCCCAGCCTACCTACATATCCGTGAGTCAAGTGAGTGAGAAAGAAATACTTGCTGTTTTAGGACACTGAGATTTTAGGGCTGTCTGCGATTGCAGCAAAAGTTGATGAATGCTGTGGAATCTTAAAGTGGGAATGGTAGTAAGTAGTACAATTGATGCAAGTCTCTTTAGGTCACTGTTGTTACCAAACACAAAGCCCACTTCTGAAGCCCACTGGACTGTAAAATCTGTAACTACAGAGACGTTGTGGGTCTTGCTCATCACTGCATATCATTGGCATCTAAAACAGTGCTTGGTTTCTCAGAGAACTAAAATAGAATTACCATTCAACCTAGTGATCCCATTTCTGGGTAAGTACCCAAAGGAAAAGAAATTGTTCTACCAAAAAGTTACCTGCACTCATGTGTACTGCAGCACTATTCACAATAGCAAAGTTATGGGATCAACCTAGGTGCCCATCAACAGTGGCTTGGATAAAGAAAATGTGGTACTATGCAGCCATAAGTAAGAATGAAATCGTGTTCTCTGTAGCGACTGGAGCTGGAAGCCATCCTCCTAAGTCAATTAACACAGAAACAGAAAATCAAATACTGCGGTTCTCACTTACAAGTGGGAACAAAACAATGGAGACACACAGACAGAAAGATGAAAACAACAGACACCGGGGCCTCCAAAAGAGAGGAAGGAGAGCAGAGAGGAAAGGTTGAAACACTACCTACAGGGTACCATGTTCAGTATTCAGGTGCTAGGTTCAACAGAAGCCCAAACTCCAGCATCTTTCGATACATCCATGTAACAAACCTGCACATGTGCCCTTGAAACTAAATTAAAAAATAAATAAAAACAGTGCTTGGTCCATAAGAGGTATTCACAAATTCACTGTCCGATGAATGAAGTACTGTGAGGGAATGAGTTGTTGAATAAGGGAATGGTTTGACTTGACGAAAACACTAACCTGAGATAGGATAGGGATAGATTGTAAAGGCCCTGAATATCCCAGTAAGGCGACTAAACTTGACTTAGTTGGTAATGAGACTTATGTAACAAGACCCATGTAAGGCCTTAAGATCAATCAGAAGATGGTGTGCAGGACAGGTGGACAGGGACACTGGAGGTGAAGAAACCCGTTAAGAGCCTGCTATTGGAATTGTCCAAGCCAGGTGTGAGGTGGCACTGACCAAGGTAGCACTAATAGAAAGAAAGGGGAGGAGACATCATAATGAAATTACCCATTGTTCCTGGCAACGAATTAAAAGGAGAAGGTAAAAGAGAATGGAATCCCAGGTTTAGCCTGGGCCAGCAGAAGAACTGATCTCCAGGGGATGGGCGGCTTTGGGAAATATTAATTTTGACACCCCAAATGCCACATCTGAGTGCATAGTTGAAAACAGGGGCCTGCTTCTCAGGAGATGAGTTCTAAGTAGATTTGGGAATTAGAGGTCACTCTTAACTGATTTAGCCCATCCTGAAGTAATAGCAATGGATGAAATAGACAGACAGACAGACAGACAGATAGATAGATACAAATTAAAAATTAACTGATTTGGCCCAGATCCGAAGTCATGAAAGAGGATGACACCAAGGGGTGAATGAATGTAGCAAGAGAGTGAGAAAGATCAAAAAGAGAATTCTGAAAAATGTCATTTACATTCACGTAGTCCTAACAAGAGGAAAATAGTTGGTGCCAAACAAAGGAAAACAGGGCAGGGCACACAGGTGCAGAAGCCAGGGAGAAAGGGTGTCAAAATCCCACTGAGGGGACCAGATGAAAAAGTGGCCAGTAGTAATTGGAGGTCGCTCTTAACCGAGTGTTAATTCAAGGCGCAAGTAAGGAACATGGCGAAGAGCAGTGCAAAGCATGTGTGAAGGAAACGCTACGGCAGCGCGTGAGGATGGTGGCAGCACGAGAACGGCAGGATGGGCCAGGTGTTGAGGGTGACAACCCAGCCCAGAGAGGTTTTGTTTAGGGTAGCGGAGACCTGAGCACATTTGCAGAAGTCAGTGAAGCCATTGCAGAGAGATCAACTCTGCCGAGACACAGAGGGAGAGGAGATACCTGATGGGGCATAAAGGTTAAGAAGTCAAAAAGGAAAAGAAATGAGAGCCCGGTGTAACCTAAACAGCCTTAGAATGGGAGCTGCGAACAGCTGTGGTTTATTAGCACTGATGTTTCTTGTCCACACTTCAAAGCGTAGCTTCAAGAGCAGGGCGATCTCTCCTAATTACCCAGCTTCTCTGGCTATCCTATATATAGCCTCAGGCCCTTAGTAAATGCTCTCGATGACAGTGACGGTGGTCAATTCCCACTTTGCAGACATTCCATTCATTCTTACACTGTCTTCCAGCAGAACGTGAGGCAGGTATTGTTGTGAGGGCCAGAAATGGAAGCTCAGATCTGGATGCCAAAATCAAAGTTGGGAAAGGGGCCACTGTTTCCTGTTGCCCCCTAGATGGCCCCCACGTTGCTCTGCAAAACCGCAATAGTCACTTAACCCCCCAGGCACTCACACCAGGGGAAGAGCTTTCAGAGAATGCTAACGGTTCCAACAAAAATACTTGAACTCTCTTCAGTTCCTTGCATCTGACCTTGATATTTTCCCTTACAAATGAACCACAGTAGCCCCGAGTAGTATGGGGAAAGGGACCAGATGGACAATAAGATAAACGGTTTATATTTGTCTAAGAAATAGGACCGAGCCTTGAGCTTGGTTATATTCATAGTTTTTTAGTTATAGCCAAGTGTATACACTTTTATAGTTTTCCAAATGTATAAAAGCTGCCAACAATCTTTCCATTTGTTAGGAACTGCACTTAGCGATTCCTCTGCATGTTTATAATAGTAAGGGCTTACTATGTACCAAGTACTGTTCCAATCACTTTACACATATTAGCTCATTTAATAATATCTTGTGGAGATTCTTGTTAGGATTAAATGAGATAATACATGGAAAGAACTACCTTTCTCTTCATTTACAAATAAGGAAACTCTGGCTTGGAGAGCCTGAGAAACTGGTCAGGTTCCTAAGTGGTGAGGCTGAGACTCTAACTCAAATGTCTCACACCAGAGCCTGAATCGTTTTTTGTTTTCAGTTAGAGATAAGGTCTCACTCTTTCTTATGCTGGAGTGCAGTGGTGCAATCATAGCTCACTGCAGCCTCAAACTCCTGGACTCCAGTGATCCTCCTGCCTCAGCCTTCTGGGTAGCTGGGACAACAGGCGTGCATCACCACACTCGGTGAATTCTTTCTTCCTTCCTACCTTTCTTTCTTCTTCTTTTTTTTTTTGAGATGGAATCTTCCTGTGTTGCCCAGGCTGATCTTGAACTCCTGACCTTAAATGATCCTCTTGCCACAGGCCCCTGAGTGGCTGGGACGTAGGTGTATGCTGCTGTGCTGGCTCAGAGCCCAAACCTTAAATACAGTACAAGGCAATCTCTCAGGGATATATACACTACATACATGTCACTTTTCTTCATCTTATTGGAAAAACACAAAACATAACTTGAATGTTAACCATCTCTTCATATGGTCAGGAGCGACCTATGGTGTAACTGAGTATGCTATTGTGTCTTTTTTTGTTTGTTTTCTTTTTTTTTTCTTGAGAAGGAGTTTTGCTCTTGTCGCCCAGGCTGGAGTGCAATGGCATGATCTCGGCTCACTGCAACCTCCTCCTCCCAAGTTCAAGCGATTCTCCTGCCTCAGCCTCCCAAGTAGCTGGGATTACAGGCATCTGCCACCGTGCCCAGCTAATTTTTTTGTATTTTTGGTAGAGACAGGGTTTCATCATGTTGTCCAGGCTGGTCTTGAGCTCCTGACCTCAGGTGATCCACTTGCCTTGGCCTCCCAAAGTGCTGGGATTACAGGCATGAGCCACTGCTCCTAGCGTGTGGCTTTCTTTTTTAACTCGATGAAGCATAGTGCAGGTAAGTCATCTAGGCGGAAAAACTAACCCAATGGTTTAGCTGGCACACCATCACCATTCCTGTCCTCAGTGCATATGAAGGCATCTAAGAAGAGATACAATCTGCAAATGGGCAAAAGGAAAGGCAGTAGCTACCCCACATGCCTGTTGCTTCTAACCTTGAGATTACCACCCAAGGCAGTAGACTCTTGGGCTCCAGAGCAACTTCCATCTCTGGAGCATCAGTTCTTGAAGTCTGGCCTTGTGGAACCCTTGCGACACACTCGCTTAAGGTGCTTGTTTAGAATGCAGATTCCTGAGGCCCACCCGGACCTTCCATTTGATTCTTTTTTTTTTTTTTGAGATGGAGTCTCACTTTGTCACCCAGGCTGGAGGGCAGTGGTGCAATCTCTGCTCACCGGCTCACTGTAACCTCCGCCTGCCAGGTTCAAGCAATTCTTCTGCCTCAGACTCCAAAGTAGCTGGGACTACAGGCATGTGCCACTATGCCTGGCTATTTTTTGTATTTTTAGTAGAGATTGGGTATCACCATATTGGCCAGGCTGGTCTTGAACTCCTGACCTAGTGATCTGCCCACCTCGGCTTCCCAAAGTGCTGGGATTACACACATGAGCCACCATGCCTGATCCTTAGGTACACGAAATTCGTGACCCACTATGCTACAGGCTTGTCCTGAGCATGTCATGATAGAAGAGAAATGGAGGTAAATATCACAAGGTTTAATAACATAACAAACAAAAATCAGAAAGGGGAGGCAGAGGAAACTTGGGAGGAAGTTTGTGCTCCTCATCTTGTCAGTTGCAGCCCAGGGTGGATAAAGCATGAAACGCCAGTTTATATTGACTATTTCTAGCTAAATACAGAGTCCCCAGCATCAGCAAAAATAAATAAATAAATAGATAGATAAATAAGATATAAAAACCAGGCATGGAAGCTAAAAGAAGTGGGAGGAAGAATAAGGAGTTAAAAAGAAATAATTTAGACCAGGCACAGTGGCTCATGCCTGTAATCCCAGCACTTTGGGAGGCCAAGGTCATGCAATGGCGTCTAAAATGCAACAGTGGGATAAACAGATCTTCACATTAGTAGGAAATCTATTTCCCACCCTCCGAACACCTCATTCCCTATAAACCCAAGGCTCTCACAGGAAACTCCCTCACTCACATCCGAGGACGAGCCCTGGTTGCTTGGACATAACAAATCCCACGTCACCATTGCAGCTGTTGGCACTGGAATAGGTTGTCACTGTTGGGGCCAAAGAAAGATGGATGATGCTGACTTCCCTGCTTCTGAGACCCCCGCTACCAATGGTGTCCAGGGTGCTCAGGCTAGAGTGGCTCACCAGTGTGGGAAGAGGACAAGCTCCCCCTCTCCAGGGCTACAACTGACCAGGGCTGTCCCATGCCAGAATTGCCCTGGGCTCCCAGTGTCAGAGCTCTTTAGGTTCACTGCTAAGGACTTTCCCATTGGGCAAAATGCATTGCCCAGGATGACTGAGGAGGGGAGGCTCCAGCATCTGCTGCCGGAACCATGGTTCTCCTTTCATCTCTGGACTTGGCCAAGGGGCCTGACCACTGTCA
Source organism: Aotus nancymaae (assembly GCF_030222135.1). Taxonomy (NCBI): domain Eukaryota; kingdom Metazoa; phylum Chordata; class Mammalia; order Primates; family Aotidae; genus Aotus; species Aotus nancymaae. Next base: position 5,493,813 of record NW_026988492.1, on the reverse strand, counting down.
CATCAGTTTCCGCCCTTGGGGTAATTTTATCCAGAGAGCCTCAATTGCCTATATCTGTCACTGAGACTTGGTCAGGGCCATCCCAGCTTGTAATAGCACTTATTCTCCAGGAAGAAGGATTGATATCTGCCATTATCTTTCTCTGAAGACCTGTGAATTCCTAATGAACATTACCCTTGTCTCACACAGCAGCCATTAAGTTCTTCCTATCCATTAGGTGTTTTTAGGTGTTTGGTTTTCTAGGGGGTACAAAATTAATTTCAATCACATTGGATACCTTATGATAAATCTCTGCTGTCATTTGGGTAGAGGAAAGTAATCTATATCTTCTAAGGACAATAATATTTTAAATTCTCTTTGAAAAAGATCTCAATGAATTGTGGAAATTCTAAAAAAAACAACACCATAAGGGCTAATATAAAATGAAATCTTTAAGGCCAGGTGCAGTGGCTCATACCTGTAATCCCAGAACTTTGGGAGGCTGAGGCAGGCAGATCATGTGAGATCAGGAGTTCAAGACCAGCCTGGCCAACATAGTGAAACCCCATCTCTACTAAACACAGAATTAGCTGGGCATGGTGACGGGCGTCCGTAATCTCAGCTACTCAGGAGACTGAGGCAGGAGAATCCCTTGAACCTAGGAGGTGGAGGTTGCAGTGAGCTGAGATGGTGCCATTGCACGCCAGCCTGGGCAACAGAGCAAGACTGCGTCTCCCAAAAAAAAAAATTAATAAAAAAAAAATCTTTAACTAAATTGCTGAATAGAGTGGACAGCTTCTACAATGGCTCCTGGAGAACCTCACCTTTCGACATACATGCCTTTGCTCTTGTTTAATCCCCTCCCCTCAAGTGTGAGCTAGACCCACCTAGTGACTTGCTTCTAACAAAAAGAACATGGTGAAAGCAATGGATTGTCACTTTCAAGATTAGGTTACAAAAAAGATTCTGATTCTGAGTTTTCTCCTGTTATCTGGTCTGTCTCTGTCTGTCTCTGTCTGTCTCTCTCTGTCTCCCTCTCCCCTCCCCTTTACTCTGGGTGAAGCAAGCTTCCATGCTGTGAATAACCCTGTGGAAAGACCCGCAAAGAACTGGAGTCTGTGGCCAATCGTGAGTTTGGCTCTGAGGCCTGCCGACAGCCTCGTGAATGAGCTTGGGAGCAGTGTCCTCTATGAAGCCTCAAGAGGACTGCAGCCCCAGCCCACACCTTGATGTCAGTCTCTCTTTTGAGAGATCCTGTGTTTTCTTTAGGCTTATGAAGAGTCTCAGACACCCAGATTAACTGCAACTGCATCCTGATGCCTGCAAAACAAGAGCCTTGAAATGCATGTCTGCTGCTCTCATCCACTGTGTTTGGGGGTTATTTGTTACATAGCAATAGATAGCTAGTATACTGAGTATTGGTAATACAAGGAATTTGGCTTTATGTAAGACTCTGGCTTGAAGAGTGTTTGCACTCTCTGAAACCTTTGTTCATACGTGAAGGAAAAGTCAGTGACTCTGACCCAGGATGTCTCTCCCTGAGCCCCCCAGCTCCACGGCTGACTGACAGAGCATCTCTGGGTTAAATACCTTCACTTTCCTCGTCTTTAAAAAAGGTCTGATCGTTTCCACCCTACTTTTCAGAGTTACACCAGTAGAAATAATACATGTAAAACCACTTTCAGCAAGTGAAGGGCTTCACACACATGAAATGTTTTGTTTTTAGCAGCCAGTCCTGGCCCCATTGCCATTTTCTGTTCTTATTTTTCTAAATACATCCATCTCTTGTACAATCCCAATTGTGCCGTGTCGTGTTTAGCCTGAGAAATACGACCAACTGAAACTGTACACAACCTGGCAAAGCTAAACGCAGCATTGGGTTGCTACTGAAATGCAGTGAGTGTGTTTTCAAAGCGTGTTTCTCTCCTCTAGGGAGTCAGCTGTCAGAGGACATCCTGGCCTGTGGAGATGAGCACTTCCTCCCGGGAATCGGGGCGGAGCCAAGGTTGAGGTCTTTCCTGGTGTTACTCGTCTAACTGAAGCCTCTTTTCTGCTAAGCAAAGAAAGTGCCTCATGACTTCCTGCATCCTATTCTCCGGGGTGTCATCCTTGTAAGGAAATACTGACTTTAGAGAGGAAATGTGTTTGTGAAAATAGAAAAAATAATTAAATCATGTAAATCAAATAAGATGTATGAGGTTTATAAAGAAACTAAAGAATCAACTGAACCAAATCTCAATCCAATCGTATGAATATCTGACTTAGCTCAGTGAATTAACACAATTTATCAAGCAATAGGTGTCCAAAATGTTTCTGTGGTGTTTAGGCACTTGTGTGCATTTTGTGAAATGACTACAGTGAATTTGTAATACTTTGGTGATCAAAAACGGAAAGGAATCAATTAGAAAAGCCTTCAGTAAATAGTGCAGAGAGTGTTTTCTTACTTTTGCTAAAAGAAATGCAAAAATAATAAGCTTGAAATGGATGAGTGGGAATGAGTAGGATGGGAGGTGGGGATGGAAATGAGCCTTCTCAGAGTACAACTTTTTATATCATTTTGATTTTTGAAACATATAAATGTTTTACATATTCAAAAAACAAAATTAAATTCAAATGGATTTTTCAAATTCTAAAATTGAATGCAAACAGAAGCAAGTAAGCACAAATATATATATCAAATTTAAGAAGTAACCACAAAGAGAAAAAAAGTATTTCAAGTAACTTTTAATTTTACAAATCTTTTGATTCTGGCTAACTAAACTTACTTTTTTTTCTTCTTCCCTTTTTTTGCAGAGGTGGGATCTTGCTATGTTGCCCAGGATGGTCTGGAACTCCTGGCCTCAAGTGGTCCTCCCACCTCGACCTCCCAAAGTGCTGGGATTATAGGCACAAGCCATTGTGCTCAGCCCTTAACTTACTCTTATTTCTGACTGTCATCTATAATGGGATATGTGCTAAGGCCAAAAAGAATGGCAAATAAATTTGAAACTTGACTTACTAGTTTTGTTGATAGCAGTAATGTTGATATTTGTCATGGTTCATGTTACAGGTCAACTTTACCAGGCCATGTGGTGCCCAGACATTTAGTCACACACTCTCGGTGGGTCTGTGGGGGTGTTTCTAGGTGAGACTGACCTATGAGTTGGTAGAATGAATAAAAGCAGACTGCCCTCCCTCCTATGGGCGGGGCTTATCCAATCAGCTGAAGGCCTAAGCAGAACAAAAAGACTGACTCTCCCATGAATAAAAGAGAACTCCTCTTGCCTGACTGTCTCTGAGTTGGGAAATCATTCCTTTTCCTACATTCAGACTTAAACTGAAACATCGGTTCTATCAGGGTCTCAAGCCTGCTGGCCTTTGGCCTGGCTCTCCTGGGTCTTGCTGGCTGCAGATCTTGGGATTTGTCAGCCTCTGTAATTGCATGAGCCAGTTCTTTAGAGTAAATTTTTGTTTACTGTATATAAAGATATCTTATACATATGTTTATTGCATATATATATGTTTATTTACATGTTTATATATGTACATATAAACATTATATATGTTTGTTTGTTTTGAGATGGAGCCTCACCCTGTCACCTAGGCTGCAGTGCAGTGGGGCGATCTCAATGCAGTGGGGCGATCTCAGTTCACTGCAACCTCCACCTCCTGGCTTCAAGCGAGTCTTGTGCCACAGCCTCCTGAGTAGCTGGGATTGCAGGCATGTGCCACCACTCCTGGCTAATTTTTATATTTTTAGTAGAGATGAGGTTTCATCATGTTACCCAGACTGGTCTCAAACTAGTGGGCCTAAGTGATCCACCCACCTCAGCCTCCCAAAGTGCTGGGGTTACAGGCATGAGCCACCACACCTGGCTGATAAACATTATATATGTTTATATACATGTTTATAGATACACATATAAAAACACATACACACAAATCCTTTTGGCTCTGTTTCGTGGAAAACTCGAAGATATTATTGTAATTCTAAAACAGTTCTATTTTTATTTTGGATAAAGCAAATAAGGAACTATAATAATCTACTTAGGAAGCAAGGTTCTCTCTGTAAAAGAAAAGAGATAAAAATACAAAGTAAAGGAAGATGAGAGAAGCCCTATACCATGACATTTGTGCAGGAAATGTCATTAAGAACTCATGATCATGTTGAAAATGCATCTCCCAGCTTTGCTCACTAAAATGGCCAGAACACAACCAGTGCCCAGATTTTGGCTTCTAAGTGTCATTCCAACTAAAAGGAACCAGGGATCCCTGAAGAAATGGTTGACTTCAGATCTGGGTCAGAGAAAGCACAAGATGAGCCTGAGATGACTTGTGCCAGAAACGGGGTGCGGGGGGAGAGGGAGAGAGAAAGAGAAATAAAGGTGGAAGGAGAAAGGAAGCTCCTCTTTTACAGAATTCCAGCTAATAAATGTAGAAAAGATTCTCAAATTCAAAAAATCATTTTGCAGCTCTCAATATAATAATTGATTCAGGCAGAGATCTTCAGGGATGCTTCAACAGCTGGACACAATATTGTTAGTGACGAGGTATATATACAGTCTCAAAGTATTCCCCCTACAGATAATTTGACAGTCGAAGACAACAGCAAACTGCTTCCATACAATGGAGGGGTCTGGTGGTCACAGTCTTAGCCAAAATAGCAAACTTGCATCACAAATATTAGGACAACCTAATAGCATGTGCCTCTTGATGTGATGAAACCACAAGCCCTCAAGGTCAATTCTGTAATGTTCTTACCAATGTTGCTTAAGCTGAATCTAATCACACATTTAGACTTCAAGTACTCTTACAGGGAAAAAACAGGAGCTACCAGGGACATGGTAAACACCACCACGAAGAGACAACCAGATCAATCTGGAAGGCAGAATACGGCACAAGACCATTGGTCTGAGTTCTTCAAAAAATGAATCCCAAAAGATATAAAAGCATGTGGACTGTTCTATTATAAAGAAATTAAAGGGCAGTAACAGTCACGTGCAATGCTTGAACTTTAATAGGATCCTGAATTGCACAAAGGAATATATATTGCATGAGAAGATAGAATGAAATCATTCAATTTATTTATTTATTTAATTTTTGAGATGGAGTCTCACTGTGTTGCCCAGGCCAGAGTGCAGTGGTACAATCTTGGCTCACTGCAACCTCCGCCTTTTGGGTTGAAGCAGTTCTCCTACCTCAGCCTCCTGAGTAGCTGGGGCTACAGGCACGTGACACCATGCTCAGCTAATTTTTTATATTTTTAGTAGAGACGGGGTTTCACCATGTTGGCCAGGCTGGTCTTGAACTCCTTACCTCAGGTGATCCACCGGCCTCAGCCTCCCAAAGTGCTGGGATTACAGGCATGAGCCACCACACCTGGCCGAAGTTGTTCATTTTATTACGTATGACAATGATATTACATTAGGTAGGAAACCATTCTAATTTAAGGAGATGAACGCTGAAGTATTTAGAGGTGAACTGTTCTGATGACTACAATTTATTTTCAAATAATTAAGCAAAAAGAAGTGGATATATGTATATAAGTACACAGAAAAAAAGAGGGAGGGAGTAGCAGGGGGAGAGGAACAGAAAGGGAAAGGGAGAGAGGGGAGGGGGGAAGAGAGAGCGGTGCGCTCAAGTGTGTACTGGAGGGAGAACAAGCAAATGGGGCAAAATTGGTGACTCCGGTCCAAAAGTGTAAGAATTTCACTTTATGATTTTTTTCCATTTTTCTGCACGTTTGAATATTTTCAAAATGAGAAATTGGGAGGAAGGTCCTGATGATAATACTTGGAGAAAATCGAGTGAGGCTGCTGCAGGAAAGGTAATGATGAACCCGTGCTCTCAGATAAGAATAGCAACTTCCCCCACAGCTGGGGAGGAGCACAGCTGTCAGTCAGGGATCACCCTGTGAGGCTGTGTGCAGCACTAACGTGAAATGGCAAACCTAATCCACGTGCCCCGGGCCATTGCTACAAAAGCAGTGGGCGCTCTTCCTGGGCAGCCTCATGTTCCAGGGAGCCAAAGCTTGCAGCATGAGAGGGTTTCTTTTTGGAACAAGGGCCAAGGAGGGAAGTCAAGTCCAGGCTTGGCTTTGAGAGATCACTCGTCAGTTACACAAACAGGACGAGAAAGCAGCAAAGTGAGCGGCAGAAAGGAATGTGCAGCTGAAGGAAGAAACGTGGGCTCCGAGCTGGAAGCTTAATATAATTTTATACATAACAGCAATGTTTCCCAATTTCCGGGAGATATTTTGGCTCTTGTTGTTAACAGAGGACTTTCTGTAACCTCTCAGTGTGTTTCAGTTCTTTCACCTGCCTCTACCCTCTCTGCCCCCAACGTGCTCGTTGATTTCCAAGACCTCTGTACCCTCTCCCTCCTCCACATCACTAAAAGAAATCCTGTGCAGTTATTTTCTTCAATGCCTGCTCAGGGCTTTCAGGCCCAGACTTCCCTGAAAAGCCTCCTTCGTTACTTTTTGGAGGTTTTTTTGTTGTTTGCTTGTTTTTTGTTTTTGTTTTTTGAGACGGAATCAATCTCAGCTCACTGCAACCTCCACCTCCCAGGTTCAAGTGATTCTCCTGCCTCAGCCTCCTGGGTAGCTGGGATTATAGGTGTGTGCCACCACACCCAGCTAATTTTTTTGTATTTCTAGTAGAGATGGGGTTTCACCATGTTGGCCAGGCTGGTTTCTAACGCCTGACCTTGTGATCCACCTGCCTCTGCCTCCCAAAGTGCTAGGATTACATCATGAGGCTACTGGGGTTTTGAAAGAACCACATGTAAACCTAGAGATTCCCAACTGGGCACAAAGGATTATGGTTTCACAGTGTGAAACTGAATCACACATTTTTCAGGTTCTCTATTGAATTGACTATTTTTAATTTACTACAAGCAAAAACCTCATCCATGTTGAAAGGGTGTGGTCAAAGTTAACTGGTTTAAAATACACACAGAGGGTGGCACTCATCTTTTGGGTAGGAATCTATTTGTATTCCTGTGCTCAGCTGTGCCACAAGGGGTAGGTTCAGACGAGCAGATGCCGCCTGAGCAGTCATAAAAGAGAAGAGACCAGAAGCAGAGCGCCTTGCAGAATGCCCCACTGCTCCACTGCCTCCGTGAAATCTGTTGAATATCGCTTGTGGCTTTCCACAAACTAATTGCCTTGAAAAATCAGATTACGAATGTTATTGAGTCCAGGGATAAGATTGTTGCTTTTGTTAATCCAACAAGTCCCTTTCTCCATAAAACGTCCATGTGCCCGATGAGTACTCAATATATTTACACTTAATACCAGCTAAAACAATGTACACTCCTTTTTGTGCTTGGAACATGGTTTTGCCGGATGGTATCACAAGCTGGCTACATCTGCTTTCTGTTCCACCCTGGCTGCTGAGATGTTCAGAGCCAAATTTGAAGGCCACCTCTACCAATGCAATCAAAGCCTTATGACCTGCATTTGGGTTACTATTCTTATTTTTGCGTCCTCATAATTTCTTTTTTGTTGTTGTTTCTTTGTTTGTTTGTTTTTTGAGGTGGAGTCTCGCTCTGTCAGCAGGTTGGAGTGCAGTGGCGCGATCTCGGCTCACTGTAACCTCTGCCTCCCGGGTTCAAGCGATTCTCCTGCCTCAGTGACTCACGATTTCTTCTTACCTTGGTTCTAGCTCTGTAAGTTGCCTGGAATCCTCTTTGAATGAGGAGGTGTATAAAGGATGGGAAAACACCGGTTGAGCGTAAAACACAGGAGAGCTTGCTCAGGCTCCCGTTGCCCTCAGTTTGTATATTCATCAGGGGACCATAGGACGCTCTTTTTCCCTATTCAGGAACAGCAAGATGCACACTGGCAAGCCTGAGCCATAATCCTATATAAGAGCAGCACATGTATGGAGAGCAGCTCTCTATAAATGCAAATATTCTGCAGCAATTTTCCCCATTGCTGTTGGGGAAAGCCAATAAACAAAGCAGCCATTGTGGCATTTTATGATGCACAGACTACATCAAGGAACAAGCTGGTGCCGCAGAACATTCGCTGCCGAAGGTATCAGACACACAGACATTTCCATAATGCACAGACTGCACCCAGACACACCTGAGAGAAACAGGAACCGGGCCAGAGACTTGATAGTCACTTACTTTGTAATCTCCATGTGACTACTCTGTAATGAAGCCATCTTATTCCATTTCACACACAAAGAAACTGAGCTTCATAGGAAATGAATTGTCCAAGGTCAAGTAACTGCAAGAAAATGGCAAAGCAAGAGTTAAAATCAAGGTGTAGTCCAGGCATGGTAGCTGATGCCGCTAATCCCAGCACTTTGGAGGCTTATGTGGAAGGCTAGGAGTTTGAGACCAGCCTGGGCAACATAGCAAGACCCCATCTCTATAAAAAGTGAAGGAAAAAATAATGCTGGGTGTGGTGGCATACATCTGTACTTCCTGCTACTGACTACTCAGGAGGCTGAGGCAGAAGTATCACTTCAGCCCAGGAATATGAGGCTGTAGTGAGCTGTGATCATACCACTGCACTCCAGCCTGGGTGACAGAGTGAGACCCTGTCTCTAAAAACAACAGCATCAAACAAAACAGCAGCAATAGGCCAGGTGCAGTGCCTCACGCCTATAACCCCAGCACTTCGGGAGGCCGAGGCAGGCAGATCCCCTGAGGTTGGGAGTTCAAGACCAGCCTGAACAATTTGGAGAAATGCTGTCTCTACTAAAAATAGAAAATCAGCCAGGCGTGGTGGCACATGCCTGTAATCCCAGCTACTTGGGAGGCTGAGGCAGGAGGCGGAGGTTGCAGAGATCACACCATTGCACTCCAGCCTGGGCTGCAAGAGTGAAACTCTGTCTCAAAGAAAACAGCAGCAATAAAAGACATGGTGCATCTGATTTCAAAGTCCTGACTCACTGCAGTGTGCCTAAAGCTCCCATTCAGTGCCTATCTTTGCCCATTTCCCCCAAGTCACATGCATGAATGTCACTTTCCCTTTGAAACAGCCTCTTCCTGACGAGGCTGCTACATGAAGTCTATAAAGCATTTTAATTCTTTGGAGTAAGCGAACCTTAAAAACACAAAGCCACGTGGAATGAGGCCAAGGAACCACTGGATAGCTGCCCAGCTTGATTTTGGGTCCCTGTGAGAATTGGGAAGCAAATGTCAAAGAACAGATCCTGCCCTCTGGCACCCATGGATGTCACAAAAAATTCATGGAAGCTCTAGAGAAATCCCTCTGCCTGTGTAAGACTTTTGCAACCCTAATATGTAAGTGCTGCCCTGTGGCTGGCCACTGCGGTGGCCACAGTGCTAATGCCAGTGCCCCACACTGTTCAGCTCCGAGGTCCCTCACCTCCTACCTCCCTCCTACCCAGCCAGGGCTGCTGACACTTTGGGAACTGCCCTGACCAGTGGATGCGACACACTCTGAGCTCCCTGCAGACCCCTCGGCAAACCTGCTTCAGAGCTGGTGCCTGTCACATCTCACGTCCCTCGGAGCTGTCTCAGATGGCGTGTCCTAAAATATCTATGTTCCCCTCCAAAGAGAATGTTTGTGCTCCTCTTTTTCCAGTAAGTTTCCAATCCTTTCCCCTTTCTTGTGGCTCCCGCTGCTTCCATGCTGATATTACTAGCACTGGTCTCAGTTCCTCATCTGTGCCAAGCTGTCTCCCATCACCCAGTCTTTGCGTGGGCTGTTCCCTCTGCCTGGGACGGCAGAACACGTGCCTGTCAAATAATTTGGATGTTTGTCCCCTCTAAATCTCATGTTGCAATGTGACCTCCAGGACAGATGTGGTGGCTCACACCTGCAATCTCAACACTTTGGAAGGCTGAGGTGGGCGGATCATCTGAAGTCAGGAGTTCTAAGACTAGCTTGGCCAACGTGGTGAAATTCCATGTCTACTAAAGATACGAAAATTAACCAGCTGTAGTGGCACATGCCTATAGTCCCAGCTACTCAGGAGGCTGAGGCAGGAGAACTACTTGAATCCAGGAGGCAGATGTTGCAGTGAGCCAAGATCGTGCCATTGCACTCCAGCCTGGGCAACAGAGTGAGACTCCATCTTGAAAAAAAAAAAAAGAAAGAAAGAAAAAAAGAAATATAACCTCCAATGTTGGAGGTGAGGGCCTAGTGGGAGGTGTTCGGGTCATGGGGGGCGGATCCCTTATGAATGTCTTGGTGCCCTCCCCACGGTCCCCATGGTCATGAGTTCACATGAGATCTGGTTGTTAAAAAGAATTTGGCTCCTCTCTCTCTCTCCCTCTCTCTCTTTCTCTCTCTCTCTCGCTCCCTCTCTCACCATGTGACATGACTGCTCTCCCTTCACCTTCCATGGAAGCTTCCTGAGGCCCTCACCAGAAATAGATGCTGGTGCCATGCTTCCTGTACAGCCTGCAGAACCGTGAGCCAAACAAATCTCTTTTCTTTGTAAATTACTCAGCCTCAGGTATTCCTTTATAGTAACACAAAACAGACTAACACACCTGCCCCAGGTTCCCTCCCTGGCTCTGACTTCCTGGGAGCTCTTCTAGGTAAGTCATCTCCTCTGAGCGGAGCTTTTGACTTCTTTAGGCAGTTAGGCCTCTGCTCTGAAGTCCTATTACACCCTCGGGGTCTTTAACTTTCATCACCTTGTCACTGCTACTGATTGTCTGTCTGTCCTGCTGGCCTCCTGGCCCTCTGAGGGCAGGAGCCTCACCTGTGCTGGCCGCTGCTCCATAGCTCAACAGTGGCTGGCACAGAGCAGAGGCTCGATCAATGTCTGATGGATGAATGAGTGATCCTCTTAAAGAATGAAGATCTAACTCAGACTGATGCTGTCACAATGGTAATCATAATATGTCCACAGATTCATGCAGTTCTTCACATCGTTTAAAAAGTGCTTTCTCCGAGCACTTTGGGAGGCTGAGGCGGGTGGATCACCTGAGGCCAGGAGTTCAAGACCAGCCTGACCAACATGGTGAAAGGCCCATCTCTATTAAATACAAAAAATTAGCTGGGCATGGTGGCACACGCCTGTAATCCCAGCTACTTGGGAGGCTGAGGCAGGAGAATCACTTGAACCTGGGAGGCAGAGTTTGCAGTGAGCTGAGATAGTGCCATTGCACTCCAGCCTGGGCAACAGAGCAAAACTCAGTCTCAAAAAAAAAAAAACAAAAAAAAAAACAGTGCTTTAGCCTATATTATTTTTATAACCCTTTAAAGTATGTGTTTCTTATAGAAGCCTTGTCTTTTTCAAATCTTTTATTCTTCCTAGTATATTTTTTGCTTTGGAATTGATATCAAGTCCCATCCCCCTATAATTTTTCATTTATAACTGATGTTCATTTAGCCACTTGTTTTTTGAGAGGGAGTTTTGCTCTTGTTGCCCAGGCTGCAGTGCAATGGCACAATCTTGGCTCACTGCAACCTCCACCTCCCAGGTTCAAGCGATTCTCCTGCCTCAGCCTCCTGAGTAGCTGGGATTACAGGCATGCATCACCACACCCAGCTAATATTGTATTTTTAGTAGAGATGGGGTTTCACCATGTTGGTCAGGCTGCTCTCAAATTCCTGACCTCAGGTGATCTGCCCACCTCAGCCTCCCAAAGTGCTGGGATTACAGGCGTGAGCCACTGTGCCTGGCCATCATTTAGCCACTTTACCTAAGATAGCTTATTAAAAATTCAGAAACGTCTTATGATCCCAATTTTATACCTGAGAAAAATAAGGTCCCCTTGGCTAGTCAAAGAGAGGCCCAACTAAGCCTGGGCTGTCTGACTTCAGGGTCACGGTCTCCGCAGTGAGCTTCACTCACTTTTAGTCACTGGACAGCTCCTGATGCACCCTTCCAAGTTCATGTTACCATTGGTGACCAGCCCACAGTCTAATTCCACTCTAGTCCTACTCACACACCCACATGACAGGAGCATGGTAAACCAGAGGCTTTCTAGATTTTCACTCTGTGCGTTTCACCACAGGGCAAAATACATGTCATTTTAAATGTCGGCATTTTCAGCAGAACCAAAACTGACAAGAATGAATGGCATGGTTGAAGTTGCTTTTGCCAAAGCATATGAAAATGGTCAATTTCCTACCAAAAGAAAGTGGAAACATAGTTTGAATACAGAAATATAACCCAGATCATCCTAACGGCAGCTCTCCAAACCCCAAGTGGCCCTCAGACCCACCTTGACTGTTACTGGGTAGTAATTTTTTTTTTTTGAAATGGAGTTTTGCTCTGTCTTTCAGGCTGGAGCGCAATGGCACAATCTCAGCTGACTGCAACATCCACCTCCCGGGCTCAAGCAATTCTCCTCCCAAGTAGCTGGGATTACAGGTGCACATCACCACACCCAGCTAATTTTTATATTATTAGTAGAAGCAGGGTGTCACCATGTTGGCCAGGCTGGTCTCGATCTCCTGACCTCAGGTGATCTGCCTGCCTTGGCCTCCCAAAGTGCTGGGATAAAGATGTGAGCCAACCCACCCGGTCAGGGTTACTAGTTTTTCAGATTGATAAGACATGGGCTAGAATTGAAGCCAAGTTCAGACAACCCAAGTGTGAAGATCCACCTCAGCTCTAATGTCGGTGGCTTTCATGGTGGAAAAGGGTATTTGTCCCTCCTGGGAGATGCTGCTGTTAGTGTAGCACGTGCAACCCCTGGACTGTGGCTTGGCACAGGGATAGGCGATCAATCATTGTCTTATGGGTGAGTGAGTGATCCTCTTAAAGAATGAAGATCCAACTCAGACTGATGTTGTCACAGTGGTAATCATAAAGTGTCCACAGATTTATGCAGTTCTTCATAGTTTAAAAAGTACTTTCTCCCAGCACTTTGGGAGGCCGACGCAGGTAGATCACCTGAAGCCAGGAGTCCAAGACCAGGCTGACCAACATGGTGAAACCCCATCTCTACTAAATACAAAAAAAAAAGCTCTCCAGGGCTAACCTTGAAGCCATCCCATGCTTTCTCTTAATTAAATGAATAAATGTTGGGATGGGTACAGTGTCTCATATCTGTGATCCCAGCACTTTTTTGTTTTGAGTCAGAATCTCGCTCCATCGCCAGGCTGGAGTGCAGTGGCACGATCTCGGCTCACTGCAACCTCTGACTCCCAGGTTCAAGTGATTCTCCTGCCTTAGCCTCCCAAGCAGTTGGGATTACAGGTATGCACCACCATGCCTGGCTAATTTTTGTATTTTTTAGTAGAGACAGTTTCACCATGTTGGCCAGAATGGTCTCTATCTCTTGACCTTGTGATCTGCCCACCTCAGCCTCCCAAAATGCTGGGATTACAAGCATAAGCCACCACGCCTGGCCAATCCCAGCACTTTGGGAGGCTGAGGCAGGAGGATGACTTGTGGCCAGGAATTCGAGACCAACCCTGGCAGCATAGTGAGATCCTGTCTCTACAAAAAAAAAAGTTTAAAAATTAGCCGGGTGTGGTGGTTCACACCTGTTGTTTCAGGTACTCAGGAGGCTAAGATGGGAAGATTGCTTGAGCCCAGAAGTTTGAGGCTGCAGGGAGTTATGAGTGCATCACTGCACTGCAGCCTGGGCAACAGACTAAGACTCTGTCTTAAATAAACACTAAATAAATAAAGCATGTTAATTTAATGTAATCTGACAAATAACAGTGGACTGAAATACCATCTCCTGGTGCCTGTCATCCTCAGAGTGGGCTGACATGAAACACATTCATTATGGGCTGAGTGCAGTGGCTCACACCTATAATCCCAGCATTTTGGGAGGGCAAGGCAGGCTGATACTTGAGGTTAGGAAATTAAGACCACCCTGGCCAATGTGGCGAAACCTCGTCTCTACTAAAATTACAAAACTTAGCTGGGCATGGTGATGGGCACCTGTAATCCCAGCTACTCAGGAGGCTGAGGCAGGAGTATCACTTGAACTCTGGAGGCAGAGGTTGTAGTGAGCTGAGATTTCAGCACTGCACTCCAGCCTGGGTGACAGAGTGAGACTCCGTCTCAAAAAAGAAAAAGAAAAAAAGAAAAGAATGTGAAAAAGAAAGACGTTTACCATGGGGAAGTGGCACTGGCGTGACCTGAGGAGCAGAAGCTTCGGCCAGTCTCCCAGAGCAGGAGCGAATGGGCTATTCCCCTTTCTCCACTGGGGAATTGCTCAGAAACAACAAGCAAAACAAGAAACAGAAACACAACTGGAAGTCAGCTGTCCCCTGAAGCCTGGTGGTGAGGAAGGGCTATGGAAAGAGGGGCAAGAAGTCCTCCAGGCTCAGAGACTCCCTACCCGAGGAGCACACACACCCATCTCACATCTGAGAAAACACGGACAGGTGTCGGACCAGGGCTGGGGCCTTACGCTGAAATCTTGAGACCCAAAAAAGGCAGCACAGGATGGGGAAAGGTATGGACAAGGCCTGATTCCAGGACATGGTGGGGAAATGTTTACAGGAACTCACAGGCTCTGGTGAAAGGATTCCTGCTAGCCTTGAACATAATTCAGATCGTCCCAGAAGCGTTAATAGCTTCCAGAGGAAGAACTCTCCTCATCCAAAGATGAGAAATAACTGAGAAAGAACCCACTCAGCAATTGATGCTGGATAATCGGGTCCCAGCTCCTCTAATATAGGCCATAACTCACTGTTCTGGCCACGTGGTCCTCTGGCAGCCCTAGACAAGGCCCTGCCCCAGCCTTGCTCTTGACCTGTCAGGAAGTGATGCAGGGAGCACTCTGCACTCCCAGAAGGCTGTGGCCTGAAGCCAAGGGGAGGAAATCCACCTCTGCAAGAGGACTCTAGGACGCAAGATGTGTTTCAACCCATCCCTGGAACCACCCACCTCTCAACTTATTGTTACATCGAATAAAGGCTAAGTTTTTTAATAGGTATTTTCAGTTACTTGCAGCCAAAAGCATCATAATGAAAAGTGGTATAGAATGTGCCATTTGTGAAATATAAACAGATAAACTAACAAATAAATAATGCAAACACATATGCTTACACGTGCATAAACTACAGAACCATAAATGAGAAACTAGGAGAAGTGTTGCCTTGGGGGAAGAAAACAGTCTCATGGGGATAAGGTGAAAGTAGGTCCTTTTGTCCACTTTGGAATTTTTAAAATTTTTATTTATTTATTTTTTTGAGACAGGGTCTTGTGTTTCGCAGGCTGGAGCACAGTGGTGTGATCATGGCTCATTGCAGCCTCGAACTCCTGGGCTTAAACGATCCTCCTACCTCAGCCTCCCAAGCAGCTGCAACTACAGGTGCACCATGATCCCCTGCTGATTTTTTTAATTTTTGTAGAGATGAGGGTCTCACTATGTTCCCAAGGTTGGCCTTGAACTCTTAGGCTCAAGTGATCCTCCCACCTCAGCCTCCCAAAGTGCTGGGACTACAGGTGTGAGCCACAGAGCCCAGCACTTTGGAGATGTTTTTCCTCTGGATATACTACCTAGTCAAAATAAGTATATATATTTTTTAAATCAGGAGATTCTCATTGCAAATAATTGCTGCTTTGCTCTCAGGGTTCCAGGCTATAAACAGGCTGACCCACTTTGGGCAAGGCATACACATGTCTCCAATCCTTGCCTTTTCAGCCTCTCCCATTTGCCTTCCATTTCTGCACATGGTGCTGACTGCCAGACACTGCCCCAGCTCCTCTGATATTAGCTGCAATTCCTGGTCCTCAGGGAACTCGAGGCAAGGCGTTGCCTCCAGGACCTCTGGTTGGTGCTGGCCCATCTCCACCAGCTTTGCTTGAGGCCTCTCCGGAAGCAAATCTGACCCTGGGTGTATTTTCCTCATTCGGAAGACTGTGACTCCAAGTTGAATAAACACGTGCCCAGCAATCCCAGGAGACACCACAGGCAGGACTGAGTGCTGCGAGGGGCGCGTGGACTGTGAATATGAAATGAGCTGCTGATGGAAACGAAAAAGTCTTTGCAAGTCAGCTGGTAGCTCCTGAGGAGATGATTTTCTCCCCGAGTAGATGGAGAAGCCATGAACTTTTGGGAGAAAAACAGTGCCCAGCACAGGCACTAAACACAAGGATGCCCAGAGCAGAAGTTGGCCATTCTGTCCATGATGACCAGGTTGCACAGGATTCCAAAACACAGACTCGAGAGTTGTCTAGGTTGAGGGTGAAGAAACACAGTGGCCTGTGGGCCTGAAGGTTTACTCTTGCTTCTCTGAAAAGTGGGGGCGTGGGGAGCTGGGAGCGCATCCTGCGGAGGGGAGGGGGCTTCTGAAGCCACAGGCTGAAAGACAGCTTGGTTCTTCCCCACGTGGGCTGGGAGACTCACATCTAAAATCTACTTCATAGTTTATATTCTAGGGTAGTAAATATCTTCCTTCACTTTTTTTTCGGGGGGCGTGGTGATATGGGAAGGGAAAAGAGACCAATAACAAGTGATTTGATGCTCTAATAATATTTAACAACCCTTGAATTAGGTGTCTGCACTGTATTGAAAGAAAATATTTGGCCATTGGATTAAAACCTAAAAGCCCTTAGAATAACAATAAATAAAGTACAGTTCTGACTACCCAAAACACAGTGAACGTGTGCCCCAGGAGAGGTCTGCAGGCTTGATCCAGAAGTGCAAATGCAAGCCTAAGATCTCTTTGAAGTCTTATGCTTGGTCTTTGAAATTCATCCAGTTTTGCCTTCTACCCATGAATGTTTATTTTAATATGAAAATCATGCGTTTTCTCCTCTAAAAATCACTCAGTCAAACCCAACGCTCTAGGAGGGTGTGGCAGGAGAACACATGGCCCAGTTTCAGATGCCCAGGGATTTGAATCACCAGGTGTCCAGAATCGCCAGGCACATTTAGACAAAGGCTGGTTGGCGATTGGGTTGCCATAGATGGCAAGGGCAGGGAGCACAGGTGCCAGGCTCTGGGTGATGGCCAGAGACACTACACAGCACCTTTCATCAAAGAACTAGGAAAAAGTAATTATACTGGGAGTCACACACACAGGCTTACAGGACCTCTAAAATCCTTGGCATCCTGGTTATGCTCTGCATTAGTTCAGGGAGGTTAGGCTGAGATAACAAAATAAACCCAAATGTGCACTAGCTCAACATCATAGAAATATAAAAGCTCGGCCGGGTGTGGTGGCTCACGCCTGTAATCCCAGCACTTTGGGAGCCCGAGGTGGGTGGATCACCTGAGGTCGGGAGTTCAAGACCAGTCTGACCAACATAGAGAACCTCAAACTCTACTAAAAATACAAAATTAGCCGGGCAAGGTGGTGCATGCCTGTAATTCCAGCTACTTGGGAGGCTGAGGCAGGAGAATCACTTGGACCCAGGAAGCAGCAGTTGTGGTGAGCCGAGATCATGCCATTACACTCCAGCCTGGGCAACAAGAACAAAACTCCATCAAAAAAACAAGCAAACAAACAAAAAAACCCCGAACTGCAGGTATAACTGAGTACCCCATTTCTCCAAGAGAAAGAGAATGAGTTATTTTGTTAATTACTTTTTTCTTCTTTTCCCTTTCGTCCTTTTTTTCCTTGTTCCCCACTTCCCACTTAGCTCTTTCGAAATGCAAGTAAAACCTCCACCTGCCAGACACTCCCTACATGGCCAGATGATCTAACTACCAGTTTACTTAGAAGCTCCAGAGCTGCAACCCTCTCCCACCAGGAGATCACCTCAAGAGACAACACGCAATCTGCAACCTAAAGGAGCACGATGGAACTTGCTCCCACCTGGAGAGAATCTCAAGCCAATGGCCACCTTACAACCCAGCTCTGCCCGTGATGGCACCAGCTGGACCACCCAGTAGCTAAGGCAACAAAGCGAGTCGGTAGGCCCTGCACCTGCTCGCTCCCTCTCTGCATGCTGTTCAGGCCAGGGTCCCATCTAAAAGCTCTGCTTTCTGCCCCCAGAGGGAAGCAGTCCCCTTAAAGGCAGGAGCCTGTACATCTTCCCTAAGCTAAGCCTTAAAATAAAGTCACTTTCTTTATACCAGACCTCACCCCTGTTAATTGCACTCTGCAAGAAGCAAGTAACTGAGCCTGCACTTCAGTTACACAAGGAAGTCTGAGAAAGGAGGTCTAGCTGTTTATTCAGGAAGGGAAACCTAGATTTTAGAGTGGCGTGTTTTTTTCACAGCATCTGAGGCCAGGAAATGACATGAAGTTGTGCACGTTCATTTCAGATAGATGAAATAATGAGATCGCTGCCACACCATTCACCAGCACATTTCTGGGTAATCCTAGGCCCACTTCCATACTTTAATTATATAAAAGACCTCCTGCCCCCAGTCAGTGAGCTATTGGACAACTGACTGCATCAGTTATTTATTTCTGAGCATCAGTTTTTCCCAAAGCTTGATCTGATTCTGTTAATTCCAGGCTCTCTGTAATGAAATTAATAAAAATACTTGTCACTCTAAGGAACTGACTAGGTACATTGACTAAGAGGTCTGGAGACTTGTATTTTTTTCCTTAAACTATCTCTTCTTAAAACTATCTTCCATTTCAACCTTTTAACCTAGAGTTCAAGAAGCTTCCATGACACTAATTTAAAATAGAGCCTCGCTCTGTTACCAGGCTGGAGTGCAGTGGCATAATCTCAGCTTACTGCAGCCTCTGCCTCCTGGGTTCAAGCAATTCTCCTGCCTCAGCCTCCTGAGTAGCTGGGACTACAGGCATGTGCTACCACGACCAGCTAAGTTTTGTATTTTTAGTAGAGATGGGGTTTCACCATGTTGGCCAGGCTAGTATCAAACTCCTGACCTCAAGTGATCCACGTGCCTCAACCTCCCAAAGTGCTGGGATTACAGGCGTGAGCCAGCACACCCAGCCAACGTATGACCTTTTTTCACACTAAGTTTGCCCTACTAACTTCATGGGTTGAGCTAGAGCAAATGGGGTTTGTTGTTTTGCAAGCTCGAATAGTCATTATTTGCAACATATAAAACCAGTATTACATCTGTGACAGATCTTCCTCCTAAGTGAGACACTTGGGAGGAAGTTCAAATTTAGAACTACAGTTTTTCTGGTTGCTTTTGACTAGAAAGTGAACATTCCAGATATAGTTTGGATGTTTGTCTCACCCAGATGTTGAAATGTGACCTCCAGTGGTGGCGGTGGGGACTCGTGGGGAGTGTTTGCATCATGAGGATGGATCTCTCATGAACGGCTCAGTGCCCTCCTCATGGTAATGAGTGAGTTCTCCCTCTGTTAATTCACATGAGAGCTGGTTGTTAAAAAGAGCCTGAGCCTCCTTCTCTGTCTTTCTCACTGTCTCACCATGTGACACACTGACTCTCTTTCCCTTCTACCATGACTAGAAGCTTCCTGAGGCCTCACCAGAAGCTGAGTAGATGCTGGTGCCATGATATATAGCCTGCAGAACCACGAGCCGAATACACCTCTTTTCTGTAAAAATTACTTAGACTCTGGTGTTCCTTTATAACAAAGCAAAACAGACTAACACAGTCCCCTACCTGCATCTCTCAGCCAGTATCCTACACGAGGCAGATTATATAAATTCACCTTTCCAAGGCCAAGAGCCACCTTGGATTTGTACCATTTCCTCCCAGGCCTTCTATTTCCAGAAGGTTGGGGCTCATTTCAAAGGACTGGGGCTCAGATAGGTCTGTCTGCCATTGCTTTATCTTTCCTCCTAGCAACTTGGTGGCACCACATCAAGTCTCTGTACAGTATGTCCTGAGCTGTGCCTTTGAACCTTCTCCCAAGGCTACCACATTGCAAAACTCCGGCGAGAGTGTGCTCTGTGTGTGACATGAAGGCCCTCCATTCATGATAAGTATTCGGGAAGACTGCATCTGAATTCAGGTTTGAAAGTCTTTGGGGAGAATGCATAGGTGGTTCTTGAAGCTCCAGTTCCATCCTACAGAAAATATTATGTCAGCTGCAACTGAACCAAAAGAGGGGAAATTCCATTTTTAAAGAGATGGTTTGAAAACCAAACCATTACAAACATCTGGTAATATGGCATAATGTAGGATAAACATGATTTTAAATGCAGCTTAAAGGGCGAGCTGAATACCAGAGCCGTGAGCGAGTGAGCTGATACTGTGACTGCCCAGAAACAGTCAGCCTCAGTAACCTTGGGGCTTGGGTTTTAGCATCCCTGCTAAGATAGAAGGCAGAGTTTTCGTCTCATACAAGTCAAGACTCCTACAGCAAGTAGGAACACTTAAAGAACAACAATCTCAATAAAAGATTAGACTAGATAAATATCCATGTAATACGCAGTGGCATTACGAGAGAGATTTTGTGTTACTTAGTGCACTGGGAGTCAGAAAAAAAAAGTCCTTCCTGGAAATTTATAGCTGCACTTCATTCAAATTTGGGTTCAAATTCACACTATCAGCATGGTTCACGAAAAGCCAAGAAAAGAGTATGAAAATGGTTCCAGCCAATAAAACCCCCCAGGGGACCAAACTCAGGCTGCACAAGATTTTCACAGAGGATGAGCTCACAATCAAAACCTCTAAAATGCCTGAGGAAATAATCCACCAAGATTAAGAACCAGCAGACATAATAAACGATAGTATTAGAACCCAAGGACTTCAGAAAACTGGATAATCTTATAGATTATAAACTAAGAGTATTTGACATGATTAATGTCAGAAAGAAAGGAAATCAAAACATAAGGAAATAATAGAACATTATCAAAAATGAAATCAGGTAAAAATAAGAAATAAACAAAAATTTAAAAATAATAAAAATCTAGCCACGCAGGGCATTTCATGCCTGCAATCCCAGAACTTTAGGAAGCTAAGGTGGGAGGATCACTTGAGGCCAGGAGTTAAGACCAGCCTAAGCAACATAGCAAGTCCTCATCTCTAAATATTTTTTTTTTTAATTAGCTAGCATGGTAGCATGCACCTGTAGTCACAGTTACTTGGGGATCTGAGGGAAAATAATTGCTTGAGTGCAGGAATTAAAGACTGCAGTGAGTGGCTGGGTGTGGTGGCTCATGCCCATAATCCTGATGCTTTGGGAGACCGAGGCAGGTGGATTACTTGAGCTCAAAAGTTTGAGACCAGCCTGGGCAACATGGTGAAATCCCATCTCTACTAAAAATACGAAAACCTAGCCAGGCGTGGTGATGTGCATGTGCACCTGTAGTCCCAACTACTTGAAAAACTGAGGTGGGAAATTGGCTTAAGCCCAGGATTTAGAGGTTACAGTGAGCCAAGATCACACTACTGTATGTACTCCAGCCTGCACACTAGAGCCAGACCTTGTACCAAAAAAAAAAAAAAAAAAAAAAGAAAAAGAAAGAAAAGAAAAAAGAAAAAAAACAAAGAAAAGAAAAGAAAAATGAAAGACTGCAGTGCATAATGATTGTGCCACTGCACTCCAGCCTTGGTGACAGAGTAAGACTCTATCTCTAAAACAAAACAAAACAAAAACAAATTGAGTAATTGAAATGAAAAACTCAGGAGCTAGGTTTCACCTGATTAGACACAGCTGATTAGAGAATCAGTGAACTGGAAAGTAAATTTGAAGAAATCATACAACATGCAGTACACAGATCAAAAGATGCAAAAACACTCAGAATATGTAAGTCCATAGAGAAATAAAGCAAATCGCTGGTTGTCAGGGTCTGGGGGAATAGGAGAATGGAGACCAATTACTTGTCGTGTATAAGGCTTTCTTTCAGAATGATGAAAATATTTCTTACTAGATAGAGGTGATAGTTATATAACATTGTGGCTATACTAAATTTTACTTTAAAATGGTTAATTTTATGTGAATTTTTACATCAATAAGAATATATTTTTAAGAAAGAGATATTCAGTTAGAATGAAAATAGCCAAACACATCTAATAGAAGTTGCAGAAAGAGAATTAAGAGAATGAGGAGAGTCAGTATTATAGAGAGAATGGCTGTACATTTTCTGGACTTTATTAAAGACATGAATCTGTGGATTCAGGAAGTAGAACACACTGTAAGAAAAATAAATAAAACAAGTCCACATCTGAATACATCAAGATAAAAATGCAAAACACGAAACAAAGAGAAGATCTTAAAAGTCACCAGAGAGGGCATTCTTTAGACTGATAGTAAATACATTCTAATAGGAGCAACAAAAACCAAAAGGCATTGGGATAATACCTTCAGAGTGCTGAAAGAATACAACTCTTAATCTAGACTTTTACAAGCTATTGTTCAAGTGTGAAGGAGACTTAAAAATATTTTCAGGGCAGGATGGTAGCTCACACCTGTAATTCCAGCACTATGGGAGGCTGAGGCAGGCAGATCACCTGAGGTCAGGAGTTCAAGACCAGTCTGGCCAACATGGTGAAACCCCCTAAGAAAAATACAAAAATTAGCTAGGTGTGGTGGTATGTGCCTATAATCCCAGCTACACGGGAGACTGAGGCAGAAGAATCACTTGAACCCGGGAGGCGGAGGTTGCAGTGAGCTGAGATCGCACCACTGCACTCCAGCCTGGGCGACAGAGCAAAACTCCACCTCAAAAAAAGAAAAAACGAAAAAAAAAATATATTTTCAGACAAACCAAGACCGAGAGCATTTAGCCCATTAACTCTCATTGAATGAACACTTAAAGGATTTCTTTAAATTCTTTTGATTTCTTTAAATGTTGGAAGAAACCGTTAAACCCAGAAGAAACAAATAAGATGTAAAAGCAATGGTAAGCAGTGGTAAGCAATGAGATTGGTAAGCATTCAAAAAATCTAAACAAGGAACAGCTATACAAGAATGATGACAGTGTTCAGGAATGAGGTACGAAAGTGAAATAAAACACTAGATAACAATGACACGTTTGACTGAGGAGAGTCAGAGGGATAGGGAGTTAAGCATTCCAAGAACTGTGTACTGTGCAAGAGGAAGACAGAAATAACTACTGAGTAAAGTCAGTGGCTCCCCGCTGTAATTCCAGCACTTTGGGAGGACGAGATGGTAGATCGCTTGAGGTCAGGAGTTCGAGACCAGCCTAGCCAACATGGCGAAACCCCATCTCTACTAAAAATACAAAAATTAGCCAGGTGTTGTGGCACATGTCTGTAATCCCAGTTACTCAAGAGGCTGAGGCATGGGAATCATTTTAACCCTGGGAGGGGGAGGTTGCAGTGAGCCCAGATTGCGCCACTGTACTCCAGCCTGGGCAACAGAGTGAGACTCTGTCTTAAAAAAAGAACAACAAGTAAAGGCTTTGTTAATTCAGGAACAAAGTTAAAAACTGGAAAGTAGCCACAGAAGAACAGAAATAGAATAATAGAATATATACCTTCCAAAACAGCAGCCAAGTAAGAAAAGGGAATTAAGAAAATGTAATCATTCCAGTAGAAAGCAGAAAAGGGCAAAATCAGAAGAGAAGAAATGTATGTATATTGTAAACACAAAACACAAGACAATGTGGTAGAAATAAAGTGTTTACAATAAATGTGGGTTATATAAAATACGTTAAAATATAACTATATATAACATAAATAGATTAAACTTATGTGTTCAATTTAATTCAGTTCATGGAAAAGGATGCAACCCACAAAAGATTTAATACAACTGATTATAAACATATGGAAAGAATTCTCTTACTTCTAATTAAAGAAAAACTGAATTCACATACAGATTTTTAAATAACAGCCTTTAAAGGAAGCACATTGGCATTCTTTTCAATGTTGACTGCAAAGTGAAACGGTGCAAAGTTTCCGGAGAACAGTTTGCAAAATGGACCAAAACTTTAAAATTATGCACGCCCAGCAGTTACACTTAGAGGAAATAATCAGATAAGTGTGCAAAAATTTATCTACAAGAATGTTCTAATGAATTACAGTATCAAAAATCTGGGACCTAAATATCCCACAATTAAGAGGCTTGTTAAATTACTACTCACACTATTGCTCATATTACTAATGTTAGTAGTAAATGATAACATTTATTAAGAGTTCACTATGTGTCTGTCATTCTAAACACTTTACTGATTAACATATTTTAATCTCCATTACAACAATGTGAAATAGGTATTATCTTTCTCATCTTACAGATAAGGAAACTCAATAAGTAAATAATGGAACTAACATTTTATTAAAAAAGAGAAAGAAAAGAAAACTAAAGTATACGGAAATTAGTAAGTTGTCTGAAGTCACATAGTGATCAAATGGAAGAGCCAAGAGCCAGCATTTGACCTGATGGAGTTAGTCTCATGCACTGGTTAGGTTATGCAGACATAAAACACATGTTCTAAGAAATACTGTGTTTTAATAATACTAACCATGTGAAACACTATGTATGAGAAATCCTAATGTAAAAGCCCACCTGTGTGCTAGTATAAAAATCCATATGTATACACAGGCATATTTAGGCCAAAGCACGAAAGGGTCATACACTGAAATCTGAACGATCCCTGCTCTGGGTACCAGGACTATGGGTAACTTTCTGCTTTGTGCTTTACTCTTTATTTTCACAAGGAACACACATTACTCCTGAGATTTGAAACAAAGAACACATAATTTCAAAAGTAAAGAAATGGATGTGGCTGGAGGGGGGTGGGTGGCGGTGGAAGTCAGGTCAGAAGGAAGCAGATGGTAAAAGGTTGGTCAAAGTGTACAAAAAGTTTCAGTTAGATAGAATGGAAGAGCTGTGGAGATCTATTGTACAGCATGAAGACTATAGCTAATAATAATGCAGCTAATGTAGCCTATAGTTGAAAATTACTGAGAACATATTTTAAAGGTTCTTATCACAAAAAACAATGTGATAAAGGCCATGTGCGGTGGCTCATGTCTGTAATCTTAGCACTTTGGGAGGCCAAGAAGGGAGGATCACTTGAGCCCAGGAGTTCAACCAGCCTGGGCAACACAGTGAAACACCATCTCTACAAAAAGCAAAAAAATTAGCCTGGCATAGTGGTGCATACCTGTGGTCCCAGCTGCTCCAGAGGCTGAGGTGGAAGGATCACTTGAGCCCAGAAGATCAAGGCTGCAGTGAGCCATGATCATGCCACTGTACTTCAGCCTGAGTGACAGAGGGAAACCTTGCCTCAAAAGTGAAAATAAAAAATAAATTATTCTTAAAAACGATAAATATGTTAGGGGATGGAAACGTACATTATCTGAATTTAATCATTTTACAACGTATGTGTAGTTCAAAACATCATATTGTGTACTGTAATGTAATTTTTATTTGCCAGTTATACCTTATTAAAGCTGGGATAATTAATGAATTTTATTTGTTTATTTATTTATTTTTGAGACAGAGTCTCACTCCTGTCACGAAGGCTGGAATGCAGTGGCACAATAATAGCTCACTACAGCCTCCACTTCTGTAGCTCAGGTGATCCTCCTCCCTTGGCCTCCTGAGTAGCTGGGTCTATAGGTGTAGGCCACCACACCTGGCTAATTGTTTGTATTTTTGGTAAGTAGAGATGGAGTTTCGCCATGTTGCCCAGGCTAGTCTCAAACTCCTGGGCTCAAGCGATCCTCCCAACTCATCTCCCAAAGTGCTGGGATTACAGACATGAGCCACCGCACCCAGCCTAATTAATTTATTATTTTTTAAAAAAGAAGAAGAATGAAGATAATCATCCCTTGGCCCAGCAGGAAGCTTCTTTGTTTCTAAAGCTTCCTGGTCTAACGCCACGTTTCCCCAGCACCCAAGCCAGCCAGGTTCTTTTCCGCAAGCCCCTCCTCTCCAGCTGTGTCTCTTGGCAGCCATCTGGGCCGCCCTGGGTCAGCTGCTTACCCTTTGTTTTCTGAATCCAGCCCAAGAAGACACCCAATGGCCTGCAGAGGCACATAGGTGCTTCCTTTATGTCATCTCAGGAAATGGGCCCAGGTGTGCAGTTCATAGTGGTAGAAAAAAGTGATTCATTAAATTCATTCAACATATGTTTACTGAGCACCCAGACATTGACAAACACCATGCGTTTAGGTCATGCAACCTTGAATTCAAGGACATTAACTTATGAATTTAATCAGCCTCTTCCACTCTACCGTTCTGCTGCTTTTTGTTGACGTTGAACAAGACCGCAACAATAACGTTGCCTTTGACATAGATATAAACCATAAACTCCTCCTCTGGCAAGATTACAAAAATTCTACCTTTGAGAATAAGGCTTCCCTGGTTCATAGATAAGTTCATGCATGCTAACAAAGGTCCCAGGAATTATTCTGTTGCAACTAATTTAGCGCCTTCATCGAGTTCCTGTCTTTTTTTTTTTGAGACAGTCTTGCTCTGTCGCCCAGGCTGGAGTGCAATGGCGCGATCTCGGCTCACTGCAAAACCTCCGCCTCCCAGGTTCAAGCAATTCTCCTGCCTCAGCCTCCAGAGTAGCTGGGATTACAGGTGCGCACCACCACACCCGGCTAATTTCTTTTATTTTTAGTAGAGATGGGGGTTTCACCATGTTGGTCAGGCTGGTCTTGAACTCCTGACCTCAGGCGATCCATCCGCCTTGGCCTCCTATAGTGCTGGGATTACAGGTGTGAGACACCGCACCCAGAAGAGTTCTTCAGTCTTATCAAGGCTGTGCAGCATCCCTTCCCGTTACTGAAATAAAATCAAGTTTGTGGCACACAGGAAATGTGCTCCTACCATATTACTTTTCTAGTCTCACATTTTAATTGGAGAATTGATCATCCCATTTGAATGAAATCATCCTGCATAACTGAAATTTAGAAAATGATTCCTGCTGAAAGAACATTTTTCATCTCAATTTGCCTAAGTCTGATCCTCAGTCTGACTAGGATGATAGCCCTTTTAGGTTTGACTTCACCCTCAGGAATTACCCTCTGCTTTTTGGAGGCAAACCTGGGGGATATTTCAATCTTTCAGTGAGATCACTTTTTAAAAAAATCTTCCTCGACTTCTGTAGGACCTTGGCTTCTCAGCATCTCTTACAAAAGCACTATGCAGGTCAACAGGCCAGGATGCTTTGCAATCACAGTGCCCTTGATTTAAAAGGCTGCCCTTAGGCCAGGTGCAGTGGCTCACACCTGAAACTCAGGAGGCTGAGTTTGGAGGATTTCTTGAGGTTGGAAGTTGGAGCCCAGCCTGGGCAGCATAGTGAGACCTCATCTCTAAAATGTAAAAAATAAAATGCTGCTCTTAAAATGGATGTTTTTTAATCTGTTATGAATTCTATTACTCTTCATTTTTGAGATGCTAAGGGGACCTCACTTAAACAGGAAAACATTTACCAAGAAGAAATCAGTCTGAGAAAATGCAAATAAAATGATTTATTTATTTTCGAGACAGGGCCTCGCTCTGTCACACAGGGTGGAGTGCAGTGACACAATCTCAGTTCACTGCAACCTCTGCCTCCTGGGCTCAAGTGATCCTCCCACCTCAGCCTCCTGAGTACCTGGGACTATAGGTGCATGCCACAACACCCCAGCTAATTCTATTTTTCGTAGAAAAGAGATCTCACTATGTTGCCCAAGCTGGTCTTGAACTCCTGGCCTCAAGTGATCCTCCCACCTCAGCCTCCCAAAGTGCTGGGATTACAGATGCAAGCCACCACCTGCTGCCTAATTATTTTTTAAGAAAGAAGAAGAAGACTGGGGGTAGTAGTTCACGCCTATAATCCCAGCACTTTGGGAGGCCAAAGCAGGTGGATCACCTGAGGTCAGGAGTTCGAGACCAGCCTGGCTCGAACCTTCTCTACCAAAAGCACAAAAATTAACCCAGCATGGTGGCACATGCCTGTACTCCCAGCTACTTGGGGACAGAGGCAAGAGAATTGATTGTACCCAGAAGGCGGAGGTTGTAGTGAGCCAAGATCACACCACTGCACTCCAGCCTGGGTAGCGGAGCAAGATTCTGTGAAAAAGGAGAAGAAGGAGAAGAAAGAGAAGAAGGAGAAGAAAGAAAGAAAAAAAGAAAGAAAGAAAGAAAATGAAGGAAGGGAGAGAGAGAGAGAGAGAAAGAAAGGAAAAGAAAGAAAGAGAAAGAAAGAAAGGAGAGAAAAGAAAAGAAGAAAAGAAAAGAAAATGATTATTCTTTGTTTCTGGGGTTTCCTGGTCTAATACCACATTTCCCCAGCACCCAAGCCAGAAGATGTCTTGTGGTCCAGCCCTAGAAGGGAGATTTTCCAGAGGTTTTCAGAAGCACTGCAGAGTATATTTGACTAAAACTACCTATGCACTGACCCCAGTCCCATAGTGGTAACCATTATATAGTGAAACTGTAGGGAAAGGAACAATTACCTTGACTCCTTAAAACTACATAGTTGAGGCAGGGCGTGGTGGCTCACACCTGTAATCCCAGCACTTTGGGAGGCTGAGGAGGGTGGATCACCTGAGGTCGGGAGTTTGAGACCAGCCTGGCCAACATGGTGAAACCCTGTCTCTACTGAAAATACAAAAATAGCCAGATGTGGTGGCGCGCACCTGTAATCCCAGCTACTCAGGAGGCTGAGGCAGGAGAATCGCTTGAACCCGGGAGGCAGAAGTTGTGGTAAGCCAAGATTGTGCAATTGCACTCTAGCCTGGGAAACAAGAGCAAAACTCTGTCTCAAAACAAACAAACAAACAACAACAAAAAAAAACTATAGTTGATAAGGCACAAGCTGATGATAACATAGTTCTAAATTCTCCCACATTAACTAATGGACCTGCGGACATTGGAGGAAAAATAAACGAACCAACCACTGAGCTCCCTCTGCAGGTCACTGAGAGTAATAACTGGCCACCTTTCCATTCTCAGCTTCCTTGAAAAAACAGAAGACGGTGGTCACCAGAAACTACAATTACTTTAAAATAAAATAAAATGTGCTGCAACCAAAAAAGAAAAAAAACAAAACAAAACTTTCTGTTGTGCATTTTATAGTAGCAGAGCAAAATGCAGTATTTTAAACAAGTATGTAGAATAGAAACCGTCCTTGTAATGTCAGTTTCACGAAAAAATTCAGCAGAGAGTGAATAAAATAGCATTGCCAAATCAAAGTATAATCCAGGCTGCAAGGTATGATTTCCAACTCCAATGGAGAAAAGCCTCCCTGACATTTTGAAGTTGCTCTCATGAGAAAGGAATTGGTCAAAGATGACAGAAGCACATAGAAATTTAGTTTTCCCTCTTGCACCTGTGAATTTCAGTCTGCTCCCTGATAATACCGCACCATTCTCTGCATAAATAAAATGAGACTGGGTTAGATCATGTTTTGAGGTTCCTTTAAGCTCTGAGAAGGAACAAACATGTGAGAGACATCATAGGTATTTGTCACCAAAGTATATGTTAAAAAGAAGATGGTTTCTATCTCCAAGTTGGTATAGAGGGCATAATCGGAAGACCCTGGTCAAGTTCCATCTCCGACATAACTCATGGTGAGATTTTGAGTGAGTCATCTATATCAGTGTGAGTCTACTCATCTGTATAAATAAGAATACTTGAGCCAGGTGTAGTGGCTCACCCCTGTAATCTCAGTACTTTGGAGGCTGAGGCGGATGGATCACCTGAGGTCAGGAGTTCGAGACCAGCCTGACCAACATGGCAAAACCCTGTCTCTACTAAAAAAATAAAATAAAATAAAATAAAAAAATTAGTTGGGCATGGTGGTAAATGCCTGTAGTCCCAGCTACTTGGGAGGTTGAGCAAGAGAATTGCTTGAACCTGGGAGGCGGAGGTTGCAGTGAGCCGAGATTGTGCCACTGCACTCCAGCCTGGGTGATAGAGCAAGACTGTCTGAAAAAGAAAAAGAATACTGAAATCTGTCAGTCAACATTTTGGGAAGCCAGGTGGGAGGATTGCTTGAGCTCAGCCTGGGCAACATAGTGAGACCCCTATCTCTTAAAAATCAAAAACAAATAAACAACAACAACAAAAAAAACAGTAGATGAGAACACATAATGGGAAAAAAACCCTCCATTTTTATAGTAGCAATAAAAAAGATAAACAACCTAAGAACAAACCTAACAGGAAATTTCCATGATTTATATGAAGAAAACTTTAAACACTACTGAGAGAAACAAAAAAAGGTCAACAAACAGGAGGGTGCCTCACGTTTGCAGGCGGGCAAAACATCACGTAGATGTTAACTCTTTCTAAATTCATCTGTTAATATGATACAATCCCAAGAAAAATGCCAGCCAGGTTTTGTTGGAACTCGGCGAACGGATTCTAAAGTTCATATTAAAAAGTAAACAAACAGCAACCAGCCTGGCCCTCATGGTGAAACCCTGACTCTACTAAAAACATAAAAATTAGCCAGGTATGGTGGTGTGCACCTGTAGTCCCAGCTACTGAAGAGGCTGAGGCAGGAGAATCGCTCCAGTCGGTGAGGCAGAGGTGGCAGTGAGTGGAGATCTCACCACTGCACTCCAGCCTGGGTGACAGAGCAAAACTACATCTCAAAAAAACAAACAGTAACAAAAAAAGAAGAGAGTTTCTGAAAATAAGTGTGATAAGCCATTTCAGATATTAAAACATATTATAAAGCTGTAAAGTTAAAACAATATGATATATTGGCATATAAATAGACAAATCAATACAAGAAAACAGAGACTCAGACCCCAATACAAATTGACGTTTACTATATATTAAAGGTAGGATTTAAATCCCTGAGAAAAGATGGATTATTTAAGAAATGGTGGTGGGACAAATGGGTAGCCTACTGGAAAAAAATAAATTGGATACTATTCATATATTAGGATAAATTCCAGATACATTTTTTTTTTTCTGAGACAAAGTCTCCCTCTTCTGCCCAGGCTGGAAGTGATCTTGGCTCACTGCAACCTCCACCTCCCAAGTTCAAGTGATTCCCCTGCCTCAGCCTCCTGAGTAGCTGGGATTACAGGCATGCGTCACCACACCCAGATAATTTTTGTAGAGACAGGGTTTCATCATGTTGGCCAGGCTGGTCTTGAACTCCTGGCCTCAAGTGATGTGCCTGCCTTGGCCTCCCAAAGTGCTGGGATTATGGGCGTGATCCACTGGTGCCTGGCCCAAATTCCAGATACTTTGAAGTCTTAAATGAAAGCAATAAAATCACAAAGTATTAGAGGAAACAACAGGATAATTTTAAAATAACCCTGAAATGGGGAAGCCTTTCTTAGCTCTAAGCAAAAAAATTGATATATTTTATCATATAAAAGTTAAAAATATTTACATAGCAAAAGCTACAATACCAAAGTCAAAAGACAAATGACAAATGAGGGGGCGCATTATAGTCAAGGAATGAATCTCCCTAATATAGAAATAATTATCATAAAAAAATTAGAAAGATAAAGAGTTTTATAAAAGAGAGTTAACAGAATGGAAAATTCAAATAAGCCTCAAACTCTAAAAGATACTCAACCTAACTTATGGGAAAGTAAATGCAAAGTAAAACGATGACATTAGTTTTTACTTATATTAAAAATAAATTGATGCTACTCTCTTGGTGAGGGTTTAAAGTAACAGGCACCCTCGGCTGGGCATGGTGGCTCATGCCTGTAATCCCAACACTTAGGAAGGTTAAGGCAGGAGAATTGCTTGAACCCAGGAGCTCAAGTCCACCCTGGGTAAGAGAGTGAGGCTCTGCCTCCATAAAAATTAAAAATATACATATAAAAGAAAAACAAAATTTTTAAAATTTAATTTTAAAAATTAGTTGGGTGTGGTCGCATGTGC
The DNA here is from genome assembly GCF_030222135.1 of Aotus nancymaae. Taxonomy (NCBI): domain Eukaryota; kingdom Metazoa; phylum Chordata; class Mammalia; order Primates; family Aotidae; genus Aotus; species Aotus nancymaae. The sequence goes on along the minus strand of NW_026988492.1, from coordinate 5,462,330 downwards.
CTATAATCGTAGCTACTGGAGAGGCTGAGGCAGGAAGATTATTTGAGCCCAAGACTTTAGGCTGCAGTGAGCTATGATCACACCACTGCACTCCAGCCTGGGCAACAGAGTGAGACACTGTTTCTAAAAAAGTAAAAATAGAATGAAATGAAATTAAAAATGCCACGTTCCTAGCGATCAAAACATATTTCGTAATTTCTCAAAGAACCAGCAGAGGGCACAAAATCATTTAACAGTATCAACTTAAAACTTCTCTAAAGTGGAATTTATATCCTGAGTTTAAAGAGAACAGAAGAAATGGCAACTTAGAAATTTACGGGGATTAAGTGTTTTATATATGAAAATGAAGCTAAATTAGCTAAAAATAAATATCAAAAGGCACAAGGCATCTGATATAAAGAAACATTGCAAGAATATAACAATCTGTAGAGAGCACGTTAAAACAAAGTGTTAAAAACCCGTCCTAACAAGACAAAGAAAACATTATAACAAAGATAAATGACATTTTGTCCTATTTTATATACTATAAAGAAAATATAATAGTGATACAAAAAACAGTACATATTTTTATTTCCATGTTAGAATTTAGCAAGAAATCACAAAAACTTTACTCCATGGGTTACTTGAGAGAAATCCACAAATACTTAGGATTGGCTTGTTGGTGAACACTTGAGTTTAATTAAAACTGCTCTACCCTTGATTTTCTGAACCAATTTTCCGTAATGATTATTTATTTAATAGATAACATAGTGAAATCAAACTCATGCAATGAGAAGTTAAGAAACTCCTATTGTGAACCCAGAAAAAGTAATCGGTACAAAAGAACTTATTCCAACCCCACTTTTTTAAGCAAACAAATCACTAGAATATTACAACGCACACAGGCTGAACAAAAGCCCTGTTTAGACCACTTTCTGACTTAAGATGACATTTGTTTAGTACACAAAGTTGACTCTTTCTGGAGGCAATCCAGAGGTCAAATTCAAGTTGTTATTTTCTAAGTATACTTAGATGACTTATACTATAAATAGGCATCTTTCACACTACCAGGTTACACAAGTAAAAACAATGAAATATACTTCTTCTCAGAGGAGATTAGATATGCTAACATTTTATTAGGTTGGTGCAAAAGTAATTGTGGTTTTTAATTACGGTTTTCATAACACAATGCCCTAACCCTTTGTGTAGGAACACCAAATTATCAATAGGTATAATGTAAGAGAAAGGATTTCCTACTTTTCGATCCAAGTGTTCACATTTTAAAAAAATTATTGTTCAAGCATGTTTAAAAGAGTCCGGGAGATCTGGCAAGATGGCTGAATAGGAACAGCTCCAGTCCAGCTCCCAGTGAGACCAATGCAGAAGGCAAGTGATTTCTGCATTTCCAACTGAGATACCCTGTTTATCTCATTGGGACTGGTTAGGTAGCGGGTGCAGCCCATGAAGGCCAGGCTGAAGCAGGGTGGGGCATCGCCTCACCCTGGAAGTGCAAGGAGCCAGGGCCTCCCTTTTCTAGCCAAGAGAAGCTGTGAGGAACTGTGCTACCCGGCCCAGACACTATGCTTTTCCCAGTTTTTGCAACCCACAGACCAGGAGATTCCCTCGTGTGCCTACATCACCAGGGCCCTGGGTTTCAAGCACAAAACTGGGTGACTCTTCAGGCAAACACCAAGCTAGTGGCAGAAGTTTTTTTTCCAGATCCCAGTGGTGCCTGGAACCCTGAGACAGAATCGTTCACTCCCCTGGAAAGGGGGCTGAAGCCAGGGAGCCAAGTGGTCACATTCAGTGGGTTCCAATCCCACAGAGCCCAGCAAGCTAAGAACCACTGGCTTGAAGATCTTGCTGCCAGCACAGCAATCTGAAGTCGACCTGGAGTGCTAGAGCTTGTTGCGGGCAGGGGCATCCACCATTACTGAGACTTGAGTAAGTGGTTTTCCCCTGACAGCGCTAAGGAGGCCTGGAAGTTCAGACTGCGTAAAACTCAACACAGTGCAGCAAAGTGGCTGTGGCCAGACTGCCTCTCTAGATTCCTCTTCACTGGGCAGGGCGTCTCCGAAAGAAAGGCAGCAGCCCCAGTCAGGGGCTTATAGATAAAACTCCCATCTCCCTGGGACAGAGCACTTAGGGGAAGGGGTGGCTGTGGGCGCAGCTTCAGCACACGTATATGTGTCTGCCTGCTGGCTCTGTTGTCTTGGTTCTATCTGGAGGGATTCTATTCCAATTGGTCTGGAGTTTAGCTTGGGAATCTGAATTTTAGGCACTTTGTGTGGGTCTAATGTACTGATGAGCAGTGAGTGCCCTTTGCCATTGGTCTTAGAGTCGGCATTCATTCCCCCAGTGACCTTGACCTAATCAGCACCTTTTCTCCCCACCTTCTCTGGTGAGGGCATATCACAGATTTGTAATAGAGTTAGAGTCTTTGTCATAGTCTGCATTCCATCCTGGGATCCTCTAGCTTTCTAAATAATTTTTAAAACTTGCATATATTAAGGTTAACTCTTTATGCTCTAACGTTCTCTGGGTTTTGACAAATGCATAGTGTAATAAATCCACCATTATAGAATAGTTTCACCATGCTAAAAAATTCCTTATGCTTCACCTATTTTACCCTCTCCCTATATTTTCGTGGGTTTTTTTCATTTTCAAGTGAGCAGATATTTTAGATAAATAATGACATATGCATAATTAAAACCCTCCGCCTCCCGGGTTCAGGCAATTCTCAGCCTCCTGAGTAGCTGGGATTATAGGCATGTGCCACCACGCCCAGCTAATTTTTGTATTTTTATTAATTTGTTTATGTTGAAGCATCCTTGCATCCCACTTGATCATGGTGGATGGTCCTTTAAACATGCTGTTGAATTTGGTCTGCTAGTATTTCAATGGGAATTTTTGAATCTGTATTCATTAGAGATATTCGCCTTTGATTTTCTCTTTTTTGTAATGCCTTTGTCTGGCTTTGGTATCAGGGTAATGCTGGCCTCATAAAGTTAGTTGGTAAGTATTCTCTCTTCAATCTTTTGTTAGAGTTTACGAAGGATTGGCATTATTCTTCGTTAAAAGGATGATGGAATTCACTAGTGAGCTCACCTGGTCCTGGGCGTTTCTTTGTTGGGAGGTTTTTGATTACTGATTAATATCCTTGTTTGTTATTGGTCTGTTAAGATTTTCTATTTCTTCATAATTTAGTCTTGTTAGTTTGCATGTATGTTTCTAGGAATTCATTCATTTCTCCTAGGTTATCCAATTTGTTGGTATATAATTATTTATACTAGTCTATTATCCTTTGTATTTCTGTGACATCTGTTGTAAGCTCTCCTCTTTCATTGCTAATTTTATTTGTTTGAGTCTATAATTAACATTTCCCTGAGTCTGGAAAGACAGAACAAACCTATATTATATGAAGCTGATGGATTGCAAGGGACCAATAAAAAATGCCTAGGGGTCAAGAGATAGAGACCATCCTGGTCAACATAATGAAATCCTGTCTCTACTAAAAATACAAAAATTAGCCTGGCATGGTGGGGCCCACCTGTAGTCCCAGCTACCTGGGAGGCTGAGGCAGGAGAATCGCTTGAACCTGGGAGGCGGAGGCTGCAATGAGCCAAGATGGCATCACTACACTCCAGCCTGGCGACAGAGTGAGACACCGCCACAAAAAAATAAGCCTAGGATCCACTAAGAACCAGTACCTCAGCATTTATGAAAGCTGCTTCGGATGGATAAAATCTGAATTGCATGCGCCTCATTTGCAACGCAGCTGAGGGACTTTGAAAGGCAACCCATTTTGGGTTATATATCTCAAGGGCCACATGACACCCTGGGCAAAGCTCTGAAGGACATCCTGATTCCAGGGGAGAGAGGAACAAAGTCCAGGCTGTCCCAGGTACTTCCTCCCTAACATAGGATGTTACATACCCTAGGAAGGACAGGACTGAGGCATGGGTTGTTTCAGGCAGTTTCCCCCTGCCTCAGGATAACACATTCCTACTGCATTCTATAGTTATTCTTGAGAACTGCAAGTGAGACAGGAAAAGAATTGGGGTGGTCCAAGATCACTCTCAAGAGGTCACTGTCCTGCAAAGTCCTCTCTTTTTCTTAGTCTAAGTTTTGCCAATCTTATTTCTATTTTTCAAAAGATAATTCTTAGTGTCACTGATCTTTCCAATTGTTTTCCTCATCTCAGTTTCTTTGTTGACTTTGGGCTTAGTTTGTTCTTTTTCCATTTCTCTTAGGTGTAAAGTTAGGCTATTTTGTGATATCTTTCTTTCTTTCCTTTTTCTTTTTTTTTTTTGAGACGGAGTCGAACTCTGTCATCCAGGCTGGAGTGCAGTGGCAAATCTCCACTCACTGCAACCTCAGCCTCCTGGGTTCAAGCGATTCTCCTGCCTCGGCCTCCTGAGTAGCTGGGATTACAGGCATGCACCACCATGCCCAGATAATTTTTGTATTTTTAGTAGACACGGGTTTTTGCCATGTTGGCCAGGCTAGTCTCAAACTTCTGACCTAAGTGATCCACTCACCTCCGCCTAAAGTGCTGGGATTACAGGCGTGCGTCACCACGCCCAGCCTCTTTTTTCTTAATGTAGGCATTTATAGGTATAGACTTTCCTCTTAGAACTGCTTTTGCTGTATCCCATAAAAACTTCATTCCATACTCCTTATCAAATATAAAAATCAACTTCAGATGAACTATAGACCTAAAGTAAAAGTAAAACCATAAAATATCTAGAAGAAAATAAATGAGAAAATCTGTTGCCTTGGGTTAGGCCAGGATAGGATCCCAAAATCATGACTTAGAAAAGAAAAAGATGGTAAGTTGGACTTCATCACAATTAATAACTTCTGCTCTTCAAAAAATACTGATAGACTGCAAAGATAAGCTACAAACTGGGAGAAAATACCTGCATATTAGCTATCAGATATAGGACTTGTATTCAGCATATATGAATAATACTCAAAATTCAATAAGGACTCTTTTTATTTCAATAGTTTTGTGGGTACAGGTGGGTTCTGGTTACATGGATAAGTTCTTCACTTGTGATAACTGAGATTTTAGTGCACCTGTCACCTGAGCAGTATACACTGTACCCAATATGTAGCCTTTATTTTTGCTCCCCCACAACCTTCTCCCCACCAAGTCCCCAAAGTCCAGTGTATCATTCTTATGGCTTTGTGTTCTCATAGCATAGCTCCCACTTGTGAGAACATGATATTTGGTTTTCCATTCCCGAGTTACTTCACTTAGACTAATGGCCTCCAAGTCCATCCAAGTTGCTGCAAAAGACATATTTCATTACTTTTATGCCTGGGTAGTATTCCATGGTATGTATATACATATATATATATATATCACATTATCTTTATCCACTTAGGTTAATTCCATATCTTTGCAATTACTAGTTGTGCTGTTGTAAACATGCATGTGCATGTGTCTTTTTCATATGATGACTTCTTTTCATTGGGTAGACACCCAGTAGTGGAATTGCTGGATCAAATGGTAGTTCTACTTTTAGTTCTTTAAGGAATTTTCATATTGTTTTCCATAGCAGTTGTACTAATTTACATTCCCACCAGCAGTGTAAAAGTGTTCTCTTTTCACTACATCCATGCCAACATCGATTGCTTTTTGACTTTTTAATTACGGCCATTCTTGCAGGAGTAAGGTGGTATCTCAGTGTGGTTTTCACTTGCAATAATTAGTGGTGTTGGGTGTTTTCTCATATGCTTATTGGCCATTTGTACACCTTCTTTTGGGAATTGTCTATTCATGTCCTTTTGCCCCTTTTTGATGGGATTATTTGTTTTTGTCTTGCTGATTTTAGTTTCTTGTAGATTCTGAATACTAGTCCTTTGTTGGGTGCATAGTTTGTGAATATTTTCTCCCACTATGTGGGTTGTCTGTTTTCTCTGCTGATTATTTATTTTGCTGTGCAGAAGATTTTTAGTTTAATTTAGTCCCATTTATTTATTTAGTTATATTTTTGTTGCATTTGCTTTGGGGTTTTAGTCATGAATTTTTTGTATAAGCCAATGACCAGAAAAGCTTTTCTGATGTTATCTTCTAGAATGTTTATGGTTTCAGGTCTTAGATTTAAGTCTTTGATCTATCTTGAGTTGACTTTTGTATAAGGTGAGAGATGGAGATCCAGTTTCCTTCTTCTGCATGTGGCTCACCAGTTTTCCCAGCACCATTTATTGAATAGGGTGTCCTTTCCCCAATTTATGTTTTTGTATGCTTTGTCGAAGATCAGTTGGCTGTACATTTTTGGGTTTATTTCTAGGTTCTCTGTCCTGTTCCATTGGTGTATGTGCCTCTTTTTATGCCAGTACCACGCCATTTTGGTAAACAGAGACTTGTAGTATAGTTTGAAATCAGGTGACATGATGCCTCCAGATTTGTTCTTTCTGCTTGGCACTGCTTTGGCTACATAGGATCCTTTTTTGCTTCCATATGAATTTTAGAGTTTTTTTTTTCTTCTAGTTTTGTGAAGAATGATGATGATATTTTTATGAGAATTGCATTGAATCTGCAGGTTGCTTTGGGCAGCACAGTCATTTTCACAATACTGATTCTTCCCACCCATGAGCATGGGATGTGTTTCTGTTTGTTTGTGAAATCTATGATTTCTTTCAGCACCGTTTTGTAGTTTTCCTCATAGAGATTTTTCGCCTCCTTGGTTAAGTATATTCCTAACTATTTTATGTTATTTTATTTATTTTGGCAGCTGTTGTAAAGGAGATTGAGTTCTTGATTTGAATCTCAACTTGATTGTTGTTGGTGTATGGCAATCCTACTGATTTTGAATCCTGAGACTGAATTCATTTATCAGATCTAGGAGCTTTGGATGAGTCTTTAGGGTTTTCTAGGTATACAATCATATCATTGGCAAACAGCAAGAGTTCGACTTCCTCTTTTCCACTTTTGATGCCCTTTATTTCTTTCTCTTGTCTTATTGCTCTGGCTAGGACTTCCAGTACTATATTGAATAGAACAGAATAGAAGTGGTAAAAATGGGCATCCTTGTCTTTTTCCAGTTCTCAGAGGGAATGCTTTCAACTTTTCCCCATTTCGTATGATGTTGGCTGTGGGTCTGTCATATATGCTTTTAATACTTTGAGAACTCATTTTTTAATGCAAAAGATTTGACCAAACACCACAATAAAAAAGATGTAAATATGGCCAGGAAGCATGTGAAAAGATGCTAAGCATCATTAGTTACTAGGAAAATGCAGATTAATGCTAAAATAAGACACCATTACATGCTCATTTGTAATAAAGTATCTGACTCCAATTTTGATTTTGGTAGCTTTGAAGCTCACCTCTCCATCTCCTGCCAAACAACTGCGAGAGCTGATAAGAAAACTGGTGTTCCCCTCTTTAATGCCAGTGGGAAGTAAACTGCACAACCCTGACCTATGTTTAAGAATCTTCTTCACCCACCTCTTAATCACCACTGAATCCCTAAGCCAGTCTCCTTCCCTTGCTCTCTCAAGCCATTTTCTTTGTTGCTGTTTTTGAGATGGGGTCTCACTCCGTCACTCAAGTTGGAGTGCAGTGGGACAGTCACAACTCACTGCAGCCTCAACCTCTCTGGCTCAAGTGATCCTCCTGCCTCAGCTTCTTGAGCAGCTGGGACCACAGGCACATGCCACCGAGCCTGGCTAATTTTTAAAAATTATTATCTGTAGGCCAGGCACAGTGGCTCATGCCTATAATCCCAATACTTTGGGAGGCTGAGGCAGGAGGATCATTTCAGCTCAGGAGTTCAAAACCAGCCTGGGTAACATAGCAAAACCCTGTCTCTATTAAAATTCAGAAAAATTAGCCAGGCATGGTGGTGTGTGCCTGTAGTCTCAGCTACTTGGGGGCTGAGGCAGAAGGATTGCTTGAGCCATGGAAATTGAGGCTGCAGTGAGCCCTGATCATGCCACTGCACTCCAGCCTGGGCGACAGAGAGAGACCCTGTCTCAAAAAAATAAAATTATTTGTGGAGACAAGGTCTCACTCTGTTTCCAAGGGTGGTCTTGAACTCCTGGGCTCAAGCAAGGTGCTTGCCTTAACCTCCCAAAGTGCTGGGATTATAGCCTTGAGCCATTGCACCTGGACTCTCAAGCCATTTTCTTTTTCTTTTTTTAAAATATGGAATGCTTCACGAATTTGCCTGTCATTTTGTTCAGGGCCTATACTAATCTTCTCTGTATCACTCCAATTTTAGTACATGTGCTGCTGAAGTGAGTTTTCAAACCATTTTCAAACCAGCTGGGAAGCCTTTCCTGATCTTCTCAGAGACTCATTATGTAACAAATCCTTTCACATCTTTTGGGGTGTGTGTATATGTGTGTGTGTGGCATTATTAATATCGGATTCTGAACCAAATTCTGGATGAGGGTCCATTCTTATAAAGCGTGACTATAACATCATTAAATGGCTAAAATTTAAAAGCCTATATTAAATGTTGGTGAAGATGAGGAGGAAGTGAAACTATTTATATACATATCATGAGAAAGCGAAGTTTAAAACGACTTTGGAAAACAATTTGACAATTTTTTGAAAAACCAAATATATATCTACTATGTGATGCATTACTTCCATTCTTAGGCATATGCCCAAGAAAAAGGAAGCATATGTTCATATAAAGACTTGTATACGATCAGTCACAGCAGCTTTATTTATAACACCCCCAAACTGGAAACAACCCAAATGATTCATAAAGTGGAACACTATTCAGCAATAAAAGATTGAACTATGCTATTATTGTACCAATACATTCCAGCCTAAGAGACAGAGCAAGACCCTGTCTCAAACAAACAAACAAAAACCCCAAAAAGACTGAACTATCAATATAGACAAAAACATGAATGAAACTCAAATTAATTATGCTGATTAAAAGAAGTCACACAGAATACATACTGTATCTTCCCCTTATAATATTTTTTAGAATATACAAATATCTATGGTTATAGAAAACAGGTAAGTGCTTGCTTAGGGCCTGGGTTGGGACTGAAGCACAGGCAGAAAGGAAAAAGAGGGAGGGATACAAAGATGCATCATGAAGGCTTTGGAGGTGACAAACATATTTAGTATCTTGATTTTGGTGATCGGTGTGTATGTCAGAACTTACACTATTGTACATTTTAGATATGCACAGTTTCCAATATGCCAATTATACTCAATTTGAAAAAAGGAAATAATTTCATGGCGAGTTATTGTTGATAGAAAAGAGCTTCATCCATGGTATCCATGGGGATGGTAAAAATAAATCAATAAGAAAAAAAAAAAAAAAAGAGCTTCAGGGACTGTTCCCTGGGCATTTCAGAGATCTCCTATCATACGGTATTCTCAATTTCCTTTTTTCTCTGAATTCCATCTACCTCTTTCTTGATTTGCTCTTTCATTTTGATGGAAGATACCCCTCAGTGACATAGTTAAGGGTACTTTATTATAAAAATATTTATTCCAGCATCAACTTATGACAATTTGGCTAGGTATAGAATTCCAGGTTAGAATTACTTCTCCATCAGAACTTTGAAGGCATTGACCATTACCTTGCTACTCCATGCTGACATTAACAAGATCAAACCTATTCTGATTCCTGATATGTTCCTCTTCATATGCCCTTTGGTTTCCTTGAATATAATCTTTCCTTCTCTCCCCATCCGACATCTCCTTGGAGACCTACGGAATCTTCTAATTGCACCCATCACAGTTCATGGTAATGTGCTTTAGTGTGAATTTATTTTTACACATTGTGCTGCTTACTCAGTGAATGCTGTCAACTTGACAGTGCATATCCTTCAATTCTGACAAATATTTTTGTTGATGATTTCCTCTATTATTCAGATTTTGGACCTACTGTTCTGCTCCTTTACTTTTTCTTTTTTGTTTTCTCTCTCCTGTTATCTTTAATTTGGGGGGGGGCAAAATTTCCTTAACTTTATCCACCAGCGCTTATATTGTGTTTTAAAATTCCATTATATTTCACTTTTCAAGAATCTTTTTGTTCTGAGTGTTTACTATGTATGATTCTGTTCTCTAATGGATGCATACATTCACTTGTCGCTCCACGTATATTAGGAAAAGTTTTCATCTTTGAGGGGCTCTTGCTCCTGTATAGTTTCTATCCTTCGAGTTTGTTTTGGTTTCTTCCATGTTAAAAGGCTCTTCTCAGATATCGAGTGTATTATTCTCTATTGCTGCATAAATTCTCAGAAACTTAGTGGCTTAAAATACCACAGATTAATTATTTTACAGTCCTGGATGCCAGAAATCCTAAATCAGAGTGTTGGAAGAGCTGTACTCCTATGGAGAATGTTTCTCTGATGTGCCTATAATCATTTTTTTAAAGTCTGTTTTGGAGTAACCATGATGGTTACATAATACTTGCTGGTCTCCAATTTCCACAGGGGTTATCAATGGTGAGACTATGCTTACATTCAGCTTTCAGTTTTTACAAGACTCAGACATACTTGAAGGAGCCCTTTTCTACCTTGGCAGCCTCCCCCTCAATTTTTTTGATGGTTCTTTTGTTGATCAGATGGTGGGCTTGCCTGAATCTACATGTCGAATGACGGTAATGTTGATATGATTCTTTGCTTATCCCATTTTGGCCTTAACCCATTTAAGCCAAAGGTTGCAAATTTTTGCGGGGTGGGGGGAAATCAGACTTTGGCAATGACCTTGAGTAGTAGGATATAAATAACTCCCACAAGTTTAGAGTTCCATTAATGGAACACTAGGCATAAATGGGTTAATCGAGTGGTGGTTTTCACAATACTTATATGTTGGTGGCAAACTTCTTATGAATAAAGCACTCAGTCTCCTTTTGGCTGGGACTGATACCCCTGACTTCTTGTTGGCTGTCAGCAGAAATTGCTCTCAACTTTTAGAAGCCACCCTCAGGTCCTAGCCATATGGCCCTCTTAAACATGGAAGTTTACTTCTTCAAAGCCAGCAGGAATTTCTCCAGCCTCCTAAGAAGGAGTCATATTATATAACATAATCACAGGAATAATTATACCATCACCTTTGCAATTTAATGCAACCCAATCAAGGGAATGAGTATTCCCTCAAATTCAGATTGCAATCACACTCATGGGGAGGAGATTTTCCAGGATGTGTGCTCCAGAGGATAGAAGTCTCAAGAGGTCATTACAGAATTATGCCTAAAACATCATGCATTGGTTTGAACCTTTCTTTTAGAAAAAGAAGTTTAAAGATTTAGAATGGAAGTTGAGCTCCTAAATTTTTCTTGCTGCCATTTTCTCAATACCTTTAAAAATCAGTAGCTAAGAACACAAGAGGATAGGGAAAGAAAGTAATGTTTATTGATTACCAAATATATACCAGGCATTATGCTAGGTCCTTTACATTACAGTTTATTCAATATCAGAAAAGAACTACATTTGAACCAAGGAGGTACTATAAGAAATATGTAACCAAATGGTAAGTATAGGTAAGAAAATTAGACATCATAGACTGGACAAAGAAAATGTGGCACATATACACCATGGAATACTACATAGCCATAAAAAATGATGAGTTTGTGTCCTTTGTAGGGACTTGGATGAATCTGGAAACCATCATCCTCAGCAAAATGACAGAAGAACAAGAAATCAAACACTGCATATTCTCACTCATAGGCGGGTATTGAACAATGAGAACACGTGGACACAGGGAGTGGAGCATCACACATTGGGGTAAGTTGCAGGGGGCTAGGGGAGGGACAGCGGGAGTTGAGGACGGTGGGCAGGGATAACATGGGGAGAAATGCCAGACACAGATGATGGGGGAATGGAGGCAGCAAACCACCTTGCCATATATGTACCTATGCAACAACCCTGCATGATCTACACATGTACCCCAGAACCTAAAGTACAATTAAAAAAAAAAGAAAAGAAAAGAAAATTAGACAGTAACAATCATTAGGTTGAAAAGCTAAATCTAGTATTTTGAAAATTTCCTAAAAGGATGATTGGGTATGATTTTGATGGGCCTGGAAAACAAATTCTCTACATTTCCCAGTGAAATTTAAACATTTTTTCTTTTTAAAGCAAATCCAGATTTTAGTTGCACAGAATTAAAAACAGACTGTATTATGTAACTAAATTTAATGTCCTAAAATATTTTCTCCTAAATCATGCGCACATATTTTATTAATCTATGAATAAAATCTATTCCAGGATGGTACTGTACATATTTAATCACAGTCAAATCTTTCTTCATCTAGAAGATCAAATATAGCTAATCTTGCTTAGAAAATGGGAACTAGGGCCGGGTGCAGTGGCTCACACCCATAACCCCAGCACTTTGGGAGGCCGAGGTGGGTGGATCACGAGGTCAAGAGATCGAGACCATCCTGGTCAACATGGTGAAACCCCGTCTCTACTAAAAATACAAAAAACTAGCTGGGCATGGTGGCGCGTGCCTGTAATCCCAGCTACTCCAGAGGCTGAGGCAGGAGAATTGCCTGAACCCAGGAGGCGGAGGTTGCGGTGAGCCGAGATCGCGCCATTGCACTCCAGCCTGGATAACAAGAGCGAAACTCCGTCTAAAAAAAAAAAAAAAATAGGAACTACAAAAAGCTTTAGAATTAAGAAATATTTTAAACCACATTTAGATTCAAATATTGTTTGATGCAACTTTCATCTGGAAGCATGAAGAAGCTGGAAATACTGTCGTTGTCTGGAGGATTCAAAATAAAAACATCAAATGATTTCAGTTCTTCATATAAGTTTATAAAATATTGAATTAAGGTCTCTGATAATACAGTTGTGCCAGAATGTATTTAGCAAATTAAAAATATGAGTTGAAAATTAACTCAAAATAATGACAGCAATTCTTGTTAATTCTGTTACTAAACAAATGTAGGCTACTGAAAGTAGCTGAAAAACTACAAAAATAAAATAGTCATAGAAATAACTGACTCATACAAACACCTAAATTATTTCACCTATGTAAAAAATACACTAAAATTTGTTTTTTCATGAATAAGATATCCTAAAAATAACATATGCTTAAAGTTCAAAAGAGATTTTTTTCTAAACTCATAAATCATAAAATTTTTAAGCAGCATTTTGGCCTAAAATGCTCTATTCTTGATCTCAACCCAGGTAAGTATTTTGGAAAACTGAAAGAAAATCTGTATTTCATAGTTGTTTGAGGTATCTCAATGTGGATGGGAAAAAGAGATATTTTTCTCATTCCTATTTGGGCATTTTGTGCACATATTCACACATGGCACAAATTTAAACTTTGAATTCGCATGTATGAAATCCTCTATGAGGAAATCACAGTCTAGATATAAAAGCTGGCAATTTCTGAAGCACAGCACAGAACATTTGCAGTGCCCAGCTTTAGTGGTGAACTAGGCATTCATGTCAGCCAGATTTTGTACTGTTATCCAAAGCCTAATTGAACAGGCATCAGCAAGTGACACATTTGAAGGCTACTTACAAGGAAGCAAACTAAATAAATAGTGTACATTTCTATAAGATTAAATATATATAAGGATCAGAAGCTGGAGTCAAAAAGAATGATGTCCAGTAATATCCATCAACTCTCTCACTTAATGAAAACCACCAGAAAAGCTTGGCAAAATAGGCCGGACGAGGTGGCTCATGCCTGTAATCCCAGCACTCTGGGAGGCCAAGGCAGGTGGATCACCTAAGGTCAGGAGTTCGAGACCAACCTGGCCAACGTGGCAAAACCCTGTCTCCACATTAGCTGGGTGTGGTGGCATGTGCTGACAGAGTGAAACTCCATCTCAAAAAAGGAAAGGAAAGGAAGGGAAAGGGAAATGGGAAAGGGAAAGGGAAAAGGGATAATGGAAAGGGAAAAGGGAAAAGGAAAGGGAAAAAGAGAGAGAGAGAAAGCAGCCTGGAAAAACAAAAACAGCTGCTTGAAAGCATCAGAATGCTAACAAGGCAGTGAAAAATTACAAAATCGTGGAGAAGTAGACTTCAACAGGTGAGCCTAGCATTTGGGGTTGCTTCCCCCGGCCACAGACATCTGCTGATGAGGTAGATCAGAGGGGAGTAGAGGTTTTAAAAGACTCACAGGGATAGGAGACAAAAAGGACTTCAGGGCCTGCCAAGGAAAAGGGCCCCTGGTCAGCACTTTGGACTGGGATCCTCCCTGCCACAGTGTGAGTAAAGATGAACGAGAATCTGGAATTGAGTCCAACTTCAAAATCTCAAAGCCTTTCTGGTTAGTGATCCAGGATCATAAATACCCCCACCCACTTCCCAGAAGCAAAAGTAAATCCTTTCTGAAGAGAAAACATCATCCTCCCTCGAAGTAATTCCTACTATTTCTCCCATCCAATGTCAACATACAATGCCACCACTGCCACCACCAGGTATACCAGGAGAGAAGTCAACATCATGAAAAACAAACAGATCACAGGGGACCCACATGATCAAGTTATCAGACCCAGGCTTTAAAATAACTATGTCAAACTGAAAAAATATACTGAAATTGAGACTTCAATAAATGGATTTTTAAAATTAGACGCAGATGAAAAAAATTGATAAACTGTTATATAGGTCAGAATTCTGGCCGAACATGGTGGCTCACACTTGTAATTCCAGCACTTTGGGAGGCCAAGGTGAGTGGATCACCTGAGGTCAAGAGTTAGAGACCAGCCTGACCAACATAATGAAATCCCATCTCTACTAAAAATACAAAAATTAACCAGGTGTGGTAGCGGGTGCCTGTAATCCCAGCTACTCAGGAGGCTGAGGCAGGAGAATTGCTTGAACCCTGGGTTGCAGTGAGGTAAGATCACACCACTGCACTCTAGCCTGGGTAACAGAGTAAGAACTTGTCTCAAAAACAAACAAACAGAAGTAAATTCTCGGAGTAAAGAGAGACACAAGAATAGAAAATACAGGAAAGTATCGAAGAGACACGGGGAATTAAGCAAAAAGGCCTAATAAATGTTAAGGGGAATCCCAGAGGAGTGAAGGCGAATGTAGCCAAAGCAATATTTGAAAATTGTTTTCTAAAACTAATAAAAAATATTTTCAAGTCATTAAGTAATGTTGAACAGCTCACATGTGAACAATGTTGAACAATCATATGTGCTGACATCATCAGCATAATCTATGTTGTAGGAACACCCTGAGACAATTCCATATCTACAACACATTGCAAGAGAAAAAAGAGATGAAGCAGAAACCTGGAGTCTAAGAGAGTTAAGAAACAGACCATCCAATCACAGTACGTGGACTGTAATTGGATACTGATTCAAACAAATGCACTAGGAAAAAACTATTGTGATATCCAAAAGACAATGGCGAGCCTGAACAGTAATCAAATATGATGATATTCTTAGAGAATTACTGTTTTTGTTTGTTCCTTTTTGGTCTGACAATGATTTTGTGATTATGTTAGAACGAAAGTTATCTTTTAGAAATTCTACATATTTACCGATGAAAGGGCAAAATGGAATTTGCTTAAAATAATACAGAAGTGGTAAGTTAATGGGTTATAAATTAAAGGCAATTGGTCATAAAATAACTGTTGAAAGAGGTTGATGGATGTGTGCCAAATTCATTACACTTTTCAATTTACTTTTGCCTGTGTTCAAAATTCTACATAGCAAAGTTTTATGTAATTATTAGTGAGCTTGCTTTCCTCGCTAATCAGCCAGTTTCCTTGCTAATAACCCACCTTTTACTGCCAGTTTTCAAGACAGTGTAGAACTAGAGAGAAATGTCAATATGCTTTAACTCTGTGAGAGGAAAAGCTTCAGAAATGTAACACTTCCATCGTACCTAACAAGTTTAACATGTTAAAGGATTTTAGTGACATGGAGCATGATGCAGACTTAATGTGTAATCTTTTCATTAGTTTGTCCCATTTTATTTGACAGCATCCATTACAGTAACTTTTCAATGTGCCATACTTCAAAATAAACCCAGGCAAAAATAATAACCTACAATTTTACTTTTCACTAATAATTAATTAAATTTATTTAGTTTTTTGAGACAAAGTCTCTCTCTGTTGCCCAGGCTGGAGTGCAGTGGAGTGATCTCGACCCCCAGGTTCAAACGATTCTCCTGCCTCAGCTTCCTGAGTAGCTGGGATTACATGTGCTTGCCACCATGCCCGGCTAATTTTTGTATTTTTAGAAGTGACAGGATTTCACCACGTTGGCCAGGCTGGTCTTAAACTTCTGACCTCAAGTAATCTGCCCACCTCGCCCTCCCAAAGTACTGGGATTACAGGCGTGAGCCACTGGGCCCGGCCTACTTTTCATTAGACTTGGCCTGTTCCAAATTAGGTATTTTCCGCATACCATGCACTCATCACAGTATAGTATCTAGAGTTTCAAGTTAGATCCTTTGATCCTTTTTTTTTTTTTTTTGAGGTGGAGTCTCAATGTGGCCCAGGCTGGAGTGCAGTGGCACAATCTTTGCTCACTACTACCTCTGCCTCCTGGGTTCAAGCAATTCTCCTGCCTCAGGCTCCCAAGTAGCTGGGATTATAGGTGCCTGCCACCACATCCAGCTAATTTTTGTATTTTTAGTAGAAACAGGGTTTTGCCACATTGGCCAGGCTGGTCTCGAACTCCTGACCTCAAGTGATCCACCTGCTTCAGCCTCCCAAAGTGCTGGGATTACAGGCGTGAGCCACTGCGTCTGGCCAAGTTAGACCTTTTTAGTATTCTCTTTAAAATATGTCTTAGCACCACATTCCAGAAGCTTAGAAACTTTGCTACATATTGTTGCAATATATTCATCTTAGAAACATGAATAATGCCTTTAATCTCGCTTTGATTCCACTGAGTACTGAAAGGAGTGGATACACACACATGCACAGATAACATAAAACACGAGCAACCACACTGAAAATATCAAGTGCATTTTTTAATCATTTGTGGTGATTTTATATATCCTGTATCATAGATACTACAGATTAAAGATTCTATCTACAGCAGACACTTTCTGGGAGTTGCTACATGGGAATTCCAGAGGAACGCTATAATGTTTATATTCTTTGAAATCTGTATCCACAAGTAATTCAGTTCATTGTGGAAAGCCAAATAAGCCTTTCAAGTATTTAAAATAAGTTTCCAACCTCATACCAAAATGAAAAGTGATTTCTGTTCATGTTTTCATTCCTTTCCAAGCATATACTGTAAAGAATTTATCATTAATAAGGCTTTACATACAATCATATGTAAGCCATGAGTTGTTACTTCCCGCTGATAGCTTTAACTACTGAAGATTTACTTTCTAATTAAACACTAAGCAGAAAGACTCTTCTGAAGCCTATGAAAGCCAGTTACCTCCTGGCCTTTTGTGAAAAATTTAATAGCCAATTTTTTTCTAAGTGAATGATAAAACCTATAGTACTGAAATTTGTTATTTTTTAAAGAAAGGAATCATGGTGGGGGATGGTGGCTCACACCTGTAATCCCAGCACTTTGGGAGGCTGAAGTAAGCAGATTGCTTGAGTCCTGGAGTTCGAGAGCAGCCTGAGCAACTTGGTGAAACCCTATCTCAACAAAAAAAATACAAAAATTAGCTGGGAGTGGTGGTACACACTTGTAGTCCCAGCTGCCCAAGAGGCTGAGGTGAAAGGATTGCTTGAGCCTGGGAGGTGGAGGTTGCAGCGAGGCTGAGATTGTGCCACTGCAGTCCAGCCCAGTCTAGGCAACAAAGCGAGACCCTGTCTCAAAAAAATAAAAAATAAAAAAGGGAACCATGATCTAAAACTACCAGGTATCAACAGATTAATCATCTGAAAGCATTGCTATTTTATTATCCCTTTGCATGAAAACCATCCATGGGCTGGGCACAATGGCTCACGCGTGTAATCCCAGCATTTTGGGAAGCTAAGGCAGGCAGATTACCTGAGGTCAGGAGTTAAAGCCAGCCTGGCCTACATGGCAAAACCCCATCTCTATTAGAAATATACAAATTAGCCGGGTGAGGTGGTGTGCGCCTATAAAGCTACATGGGAGGCTGAGGCCTGAGAATTGCTTGAACCTGGGAGATGGAGGTTGCAGTGAGTTGAGATGGCACCATGGCACTCCAGCCTGGGCAACAGAGCGTGACTCCATCTCAAAAAAACAAAATAAAAAAACCATCCATGATTTACCAGTGAAGATATACTCAACCTCCTTAACTTGCAACTGGCAGTTCTTCCCCATCTTGCTCAACCTTAACTTCTGAGTATCACATTAAAAACTACATCCTAGCCAATCTGGACCTCCAATTCTCCAAACACACGACAGCTACTCACCAACTGAATGTCAAACTCTGGAAAGTGGAGTTGCTACTTCAACGAGATGCATCTGGTTGGTTGCCCCTTCTGGCTTTGCTGCAGATATTCAGCGTTTGCTTATTTACACAGGCAAATAAAGCATTTCCCCACCATGGCACCATCAGGCTCTAAGGAGCTGAATATGGCTGTAGTTGGAAGGCCAAGGAAATTCTAGGAGCATGAAATGAGGTGGAACAATCTAATTCTGCTCTCATCTGACTACAGTGTAAGTCACCTGACTAGGGCTCTACACCTGACTAAAGCAAAAGAAAGAGGCCAGTAGGAAATGACAGCAGGAAGAAAGTCATTTCAACTTTCTTTCCCTTCTCCTTTATGGTAACTGAAGGCTTGGTGAATGAGATAATTACACACTGTTTTCCTATAATGTCTCAGCCTAATTGTTACTTCCTAGAAAGTCTCTGGCCAATTCTCTCATTTACTAAAGATGGGCAATAGCTCCAGAAATTATACTAGTGGGCTATAGCTGAAATCAACTTGATCTGGGTAGTCTCATATCAAAATTACTTTCACATATTTAATAAAACTCATTGTAGGTGAAAGTTACTGAATGAAAGCCTAGTAATAGTTATAAAAGAAAAAAAAAACTTGAAAAAAGTTTTCCTTATCATTGCACTTATTTTTAATTAAGAAATGGCAATGACAAATAATTGCTAGTGATCATTATCATGTAATAAAAATATTTTTAAAATCTGGGGTACAATAAAGTTATGAGAAAATATATTTGTCTATAGTCTTTATTTAGTTAAATAAACTTTAAAACTGTGTATTAAAAGGTCTTTGTGGCCAGGTGTGATGGCTCACACCTGTAATCTCAGCACTTTGGGAGGCCTAGGCAGGTGGATTACCTGAGGTCAGGAGTTCGTGACCAGCCTGGCCAACATGGCGAAACTCTGTCTCTACTAAAAATATAAAAATTAGCTGGGTGTGGTGGCACGGGCCTGTAGTCCCAGCTACTTGGGAGGCTGAGGCAGGAGAATCATCTGAACTGGGGAGGCAGAGGTTTCAATGAGCCAAGATCACTCCACTGCATTCCAGCCTGGGTGACAGTAAGACCCATCATCTCAGAAAATAAAAAGGTCATTATAGGTCAGGTGCAGTGGCTCACTCCTGTAATCCCAGCACTTTGGGAGGCCAAGGCGGGTGGATCACTTGAGGTCAGTAGTTCGAGACCAGCCTGGCCAACATGATGAAACTCCATCTCTACTAACACTAACATACAAAAATCAGCCAGGCATGGTGGCGGGCACCTGTAATCCCAGCTACTTGGGAGGCTGAGTCAGGAGAATGGCTTGAACCCAGGAGGTAGAGGTTGCAGAGAGCTGAGATTGTGACATTCATTGTACTCCAGCCTGGGGTGACAAGGGCAAAACTCTGTCTCAAAAAAAAAAGAAAAGAAAAAAGTTACTCCACAGAGAATGTAATGGAAATTACATTTCAATACACAGATGACCCTTGAACAACATGGGTTTGAACTGCACCAAGTCCATTTACTCACAGATTTTTTCCAACCAAACTTGGATTGAAAATACAGGATTCACAGGATGCAAAATCTGCTTATGCGCTAGGTAGAATTCTCCCATGCACGGGCTCCACAGGACTGACTGAGGGGGTTGAGTGTGTGCAGACTCGGGTGTACCATGAGATCATCCTGGAATCAATTCTCTGCAGATACTGAGAAACAAGTATGTCTATTTTCTATGCGAAGAGGGGAGTTCTCAAAAGAGATGTGAAGGAATACTGGGAATATCACATTGTAGTTAGAAACAGGGTTTTATTTTTGAAAACAGAAAAATCAAACAATATTTTAAAAATCCAATCTACTGATGTCATATTTGGCTTGGAGTACCTAAGAATGCAGTAACTGAAGTGTCTGTTCTAAAAACATAAACATTTTTTGATATCAGTACCAACCCATTTTAATGTATATGTAAATAAGAGAACTTTGCTTGAAAAATACAAATATACATATTCAAGAGCACTACCAAATTTTGACTAATGTATTCATTGCCAGCATATTATACATAATTAAAAGTCGTTTTAAATGTCTTCTAAACAGGGACTGATGTGGATATCAACAATGGTTTCATCCTAAAACTGGGTTTTAGTATTTGTTTAGTATAGTTTATCTATTTAGTTAAAGCACATTACAATAATCTTTTACCGTTCCTTGTGGCTAGTTTATTTTCATTTTTTTAGAGATGGAATCTTGCTACGTTGTCCACGATGGATTCAAAATCCTGGGCTCAAGAGATCCTCCTGCCTCAGCCTCCGGAGCAGCTGGGACTACAGGAATGCACTGTCACACTCCACAGCTGATGTTGTAATAAAGTGCCACTGAGTACCAGACTGAAAACATCCCAGAACTTTAGACCAGGTAAAGGGAGCCAATGAGAAGATCACGAAAAGTGACATCAGATGAAAGTTGAGATCTGTGAAAGTTTCAAACCAGTTTTTCCAAGTAGTCCACAGATGATTTGATAGGGTAAGACCAGTTCTTTACACAACATAGCAGCCATTATGTTTGAGTACTAATTTTTCTTTTCCCATTGGTATCTGTGAAATTTTCTGTTCTGTTATTTTTTATGGATTCTAACAAGACTTTGATCCTTTCATTTGCAGGCTTTCTGCTTTTCTTCTTGCCAACGGATTTTCTGTTTGCTCCAGATGGTAGCAGCAGGGCTACCAGGCCCCAAGGCTGACTGCCTGATATGGAAGGTCCATCTAGATCTTCCTGTTGTAAAATCCAGGTACTTTCTTGGGCCAAATCTACAAATTTTTGCAGCTGGCTTTGACTTACATTTTTGCTTATGTTGAGAGAAGTTTCAAATGGATTCTGAATGTACAGAGGAGAAGAATCAGGTTTGTTTTGCTCCCTTCCCTATAGATGATTACACAGAAGAAAAAGTGAGTAAGTATATGAAGGGCTTACGATTATGTCACTGCTCAGGTAAGAGGTATCCGGGCTAAGTCAACCAACAGAAGTATTTTTAAAATAATGTAATTTTACCTAACAAGGTGGAGCATGAAAGGGGAAAAAATGATTAAAAACGGCAGAAGGAAGATGAAGATGTGTTTATTTCTGAGACTTGCTAAAAACATACCTATTATGGTAGAAACAGAAACACACCAAATTAGAAACCTTACATTAAATATATTAATGTTTCCCAAGTATGAGATGAGGAAAAAAGAGAAGAAACAAAGGATTATTCATTATTTATTTAAAACAGTAGAAAGTTTCCATTATATTCCTATAGATCTAACAATACAACAGGGCCTTGCCACATAAGACAGTATCTCATAAAAAGACGCAAAAGACGCAAAAGACGCCTGTAGTCCAAGCATTTTGGGAGGCTGAGGCAGGTGGATCACTTGAGGTCAGGAGTCAAGACCACCCTGACCAACAAACTCTGTCTTTACTAAAAATACAAAAAAGCCAGGTGTGGTGGCGCATGCCTACAGTTCCAGCTACTTGGGAGGCTGAGGCAGGAGAATCACTTGAACCCGGGGGGCAGAGATTTCAGTGAGCCAACATCATGCCATTGCACTCCAGCCTGGGCAATAGAGTGAGAATGTCTCAAAAAAAAAAAAAGATACGCTAAAGCTATGAATCATGTGACCAACATAAGCCATTAGTCTATGTATCTTTTCCTCTTTCAAATGATACCATAATTATTAATTAGTATTACAAAGCCAACAGTCAGAATTCCCCAATGTGAGCAGCAACTGTTTATTCCCTAACTTATTTCATGGTTGGCACCTCTGAACTCTGGAGTACAAAAAGGGTGAAGAATTTTGTATGCTTGATGACCTTTTCCTTCTAGATTGCATTTGCAGCGCTTTCTGAATGCTTTCTCTCTCCTCTCTCCAATCTTTTATTTTGACA
This sequence comes from Aotus nancymaae, assembly GCF_030222135.1. Lineage (NCBI taxonomy): Eukaryota > Metazoa > Chordata > Mammalia > Primates > Aotidae > Aotus > Aotus nancymaae. Next base: position 5,440,152 of record NW_026988492.1, on the reverse strand, counting down.
AAGAGTCCATGAGAAGGATACGAGGGAAGAATGAGAAAAGGAGAGGTGAAGAAATAAGGAGAAAGAATATCTGGGTTTGTGTTTTATGAAGCCAATCTGGTAAGTTTTGTAACCAAGTAGCCAAATGCTAAACAGAATAAACCCAAACAGAGGACTATCCCAAGTTATCTCCCACTTGTAAACAAAGTTTGTCTAGGCTTCTGCCTGACTGATTTTCTTTTTTAAAATAAAAAATATCTTTCATCTCAGCTGCTTAGAGAAATCCAAATCATAAGTTCATTTGCTCTAAAAAAAAAAAAAAAAAACCTAAATCCTGAGGGCTCAAATTGAGGGAATCACTGAAATCTATCTTTGGGACTTAAATTTATTCCATAGACATAAATCCAGTTTAAAAACAACTGTACGTAAATTATATTTCTCAGAAAACTTTCTGGAATGTATTCCACATTGCGAGGCAAACAGCATTAGCACTAAGTGAGGACAGAAGTCCCATGGCATAACGACAAAGGCAGATGCTGAAGAGCCGGCTTTTGCTCTTAGCATAACACGATGACTGATCTTAGTCAAGTCATGCAACTTCTCTGGACATCAACCTCCTGGTTACTACCCATTACCATGGAAAAGAAAGAAAATAACATTTATTAGAGTGTTTTGAAAACAGTTAATTAAATATTAGTACAGTGGAAGACCAGATTCTAATAACTAAATAATAAAACATTACTTACCTGTCGAATATTTATGGAATTTTTATTGAAAGCAAAATTGCCAAAATATTCAAAAAATTCCTTCAGTAGTAATTCTGTAAGAAAATAAAATAAGGACAATCAGAGGAAAGCCTATTTCAATCCAAAAAGGATCAAGTGAAAAGAAAAACACTTACCTAATGTTTCTGTGTTCTCTGAAGGTTTAATTCTATTCAAGTCACGAACAAATGTGCAGTTGTTGCCTTCTATTATACATTTATCTTCTGCATCTTAAACACAAATGAAAAATATTTCTTTTTTTCCCCCCCCGAGACAGAGTCTCACTCTGTTGTCCAGGCTGGAGTGCAGTGGCATGATCTCTGCTCACTGTAGCCTCCGCCTCCCAGGTTCCAGCAATTCTCCTGCCTCAGCCTCTCGGGTAGCTGGCATTACCGGTACATGTCACCACCATCTGACTCATTTTTGTATTTTTAATTGAAACAGGGTTTCACCATGTTGGCCAGACTGGTCTCAAACTCCTGACCTCAGGTGATCTGGCCAACTCATCTTTCCAAAGTGCTGGGACTACAGGTGAAAGCCACTACGTCTGGCCTATTTCACATATTTCAAAGATATTCCTTACCTCATAATAAAAACCTATAATTGAAATAAATTTAAGGCTGGGCACGGTAGCTCATACCTGTAATCCCAACACTTTGGGAGGCCGAGGCAGGTGGATCACTTGAGGTCAGAAGTTGGAGACCAGCCTGGCCAACATGGTGAAACCCATCTCTACTAAAAATACAAACATTAGCTGGGCATGGTAGCATATGCCTGTAATCCAAGCTACTGGGGAGGCTGAGGCATGAGAATTGCTTGAACCCAGGGGATGGAGGTTGCAATGAGCTGAGATCAGGCCACTGTACTCCAGACTGGACAACAGAGCGAGGAGTCTCAAAAAACAAAACAAACAAATTTAAATAAATTTCTACTCTATTCTTTATTTAAATCATAGATTTTATAAACGATTGAATAATTATGATTTAATAATGATTTACTCTATGATTTCTTGTCTGACTTGATGTTAATTTCACTATGGTATAACTAATCTCAAATCTTTTTATCTTCTTTTAATGGAGTTAAATTTTAAAAAAAGATTTGAGACTAGTTATGCCACAGTGAAATTAACATTTAATTTAGCATACTAGAATTATTGCCTATCAACAACCCAATGATTCCTAATCAATTTTTGAGGTATTAGTTTTCTAGTAATAGATGAAAATGTACAGAGTTCCCCCATCATCCACCAAACTAAATTTTGGCACTATCTCTAAGTCAATAATTAATTTACATCTCCAAATTCCATTCTTACCATTTTCATTCATGACACAAACTGAATGCTAACTGAAAAAGCTTCAGGTAATTTCTAAAATGTAGCACTCTAGAGTAACTGGAATTCGGTAATTCAGAAACACAGACTCAGTAACAGCACATTAGACTCAGGCATTCACCTTTCCTACTAGTATTTATATCTTTAGATGTATTCATTTTCCTAATTATTGATAAATACACAACCACCATGAAATCCATGGCCCATGCTATCTACGATAGATAATAAGCTGTTTTCAAGAGCAAATTCCTACTCTTCAGAAATCTCATCAATGGCTACTTCCTATCTAGAAGCATTTCGTAATTCCAAACTGGTTCTCCATCCTTTTTGCTCCACTCACCATGTGCACTTATCTGACTGCACTCTGACTGTCGGCACGCTGTCCACTCTGTGCCCAAGTCTGGAACTACAAAGGTCACTCTCCTATTCATTATTGCCCACCTCCCCACCACCTATCTGCCCCCAACAAGCATCTAGCATATAGCAGGCGTATAATCAATAATCTGAATGACTGCTGATATTTTTTTATTTTTATTTTTAAAAAATTTTTTGAGATGGAGTCTGGCTCTATCACCCAGGCTGGAGTGCAGCGGCACAATCTCAACTCACTGCAACCGCCTCCCAGGTTCAAGCAATTCTCCTGCCTCACTCTCCTGAGTGGCTGGGATTACAGGCGAGCACCACTATGTCCGGCTAATTTTTGTATTTTTAGTAGAGACGGGGTTTCACTATGTTGGCCAGGCTGGTCTTGAACTCCTGACCTCAAGTGATCTGCCTGCCTCGGCCTCCCAAAATGCTGGGATTACAGGCGTGAGCCACTGCACCCAGTCCTTATATTTGATTTTAAATGCCTATAATCACCAGAAAGATAAATAAGACTCCTGTACATTTCTGTCTCCCATTTTTGTGGTTTTTGTTATTTTTTTTGTCAAGACCTGGTTACTTATATAATTTCTCAAAAATTATTCTACATTCTAACATATTTTAAACAGCACATTTTATGTGTTCTATACAATTTATAGTATGCTGAAAGAGCTATATACAATGTGTGTGTGTGTGTGTGTGTGTGTGTGTGTGTGTGTGTGTGTGTGTATTTCTACTTAGATCCATTTTTTAGGAACCTGGGCACATGTTTTACTATGTCAAATGATTAACAGTTTATGTTTTTTTGTGACGCAGTGCCAGTCACATATATTAATGCTCTTTTAGCTGCTGTGTCTTTTTTCAGGAATGAATCTTCCATTAAAGCACTAAGCACAGAAGTAAATGTAACAAAAGCTGCAAAGCCAGAAAGCATGGAAAACACAAGAAAATAAAAGACATATGAGAGAAAGTAGTGGAGATTATAGAAAACACAAAGAAACACAACAATTCAAGAGGAACCAAATATGAAAGCTAACATCATGGTCCATCTTGCTCAGTACAAACAGCCCTCAACTTTAAAATGTTCATCCAATTATTTGAAATCTATATAGTGAACTCCTGCTATGAACTCAACACTATGCCAGGAATAGAAGATGCAGAGATGAAGCAAAGACAGCCAGCCCTTCTTAGAAAAGCTTGATCACATTGAGGTAGGTAGATAAAAGAACTACAACAATCTAACAGTTGTTACAATACAGATGTGTACCAAGGGCTTGGAAACCAACAAAGCACTACCCACTGGGAAGCAGAGAGCACGGCAAGAAAAGACCTAACAAATGAGATCCTGTACTGGGTTTGTCTGTCTTCTCTGGCTTAATCTTGAGGAGGTTCTCCATTGAAAAGAGGGAGCAGGGAGAAAGCCATTTCAGGCAAAAGCATGGAGCAATGAAAAAAAGCATAAAACATCTGAGGCTCATCAAGGAGATCAGGAGTGGCTCAAGCTTACAACTGGTACACAGGAATCAATTTAAGAGAACAGGATGAAAAGGAGGCTGATAAAGGGCCCTGCACACAATGCGAAAAAGTTTGGTCTTTATCTTAGCTTAGGTTCTAAACAGTAGTTTACAAACTCCTAGAAGTTCTGGAAGATATTCTAGAAATTCATGCTGTCTTCTATTAATAAATAAGCAAGGAAGCAAAGTATTTTTTTCTTTTAAAAAAGAACAAATTAATCCTTTATTTGTACATCAAATGAGAGGTACAGCTTAGAAGAAATGAAATGATTTGTACAGAAGATTCAAGTCACTTAGATGATTAAATGCAGAGTACTCAAGATGGGTTTTTTATTGTGTCACAGTTTAAAATCGTTTTCTTCCTTAGGTTTAATGCCCACCAATGTTGAACTACTGGTAAAAATTAGAAAGTATAAAAACCATGGATTTTGAAAAAAAGAAAAAGGAGGAGGAAAATGTTGATAAATTCTCCTCAAAATGATCTTCACCACATTTTTAACATACATTAATCTAAGACAAATTATTTTATAGCAACTTCAAAAACCACAGGTGACGGAAAGCAAAAAGCGTTTCAAACTTTGCTGGGCATTTATTGGCAATTCGCACCTACAATGTGCTATATGCCAAGCAGCAACTGCAAAAACTAGTCTGAAAAATTATCTTACTGTATTTAAAAACTAGCACAAGAATTTAAAAACAGTCAAATTTGATGTTTCAAGTGAAATATTAAAGAATTCCAAGCTAGTTTTGCTTGTTTTGATGCAGTAAGAATGTGAACACATTTAAATTTATTTTAAAGTAGATTTGGACTAAAAACTCAACAGGTCATTTAAAATTTGTGCACATATCATATTCTTTTCCTAAAATAATTAGTGGAAGCTAGGCACAGTGGTTCATGCCTATAATCCCAGCACTGTGGGAGGCCGAGAAGGAACACTTGAGCCTAGGAATTTGAGACCAGCCTGGGCAATACAGTGAGACCCCATCTCCACAAAATTTTTTTTTTTAAATTAGCTGAGTGAGTAGTGGCACAAGCCTGTATATCCCAGCTACTCAGCAGGCTGAGGTGGGAGAATCACTTAAGCCTGGGAGGCAGAGGTTGCAGTGAGCCAAGACTGCACCACTGCACTCCAGGCTGCCTATAAGGCAGAGCACAGTGGCTCACGCCTGTAATCCCAACACTTTGGAAGACCAAGGTGAGAGGATCCCTTGAGCCCAGTTCAAGACCAGTATAGGAAACACAGCAAGACTCCGTTTCAACAAAAAATAAAAAAATTAGCCAGGTGTGGTGGTGCCTGCCTGTAGTCCTAGCTACTACTCAGGAGGCTGAAGTGGGAAAATTACTTGAGCCCAGGAGGTCGAGGCTATAGTAAGCTGAGATTGTGCCACTGCACTCCAGCCTGAGCAACAGAGCAAGGCCCTTTCTCAAAATAAATAATAAACAAAATTTTTTAAAACTTAGACATTTTTAAAAAAGATAATAGAAAGTTACTGAAGGACTGAAAAAGAGAATAATACTATCATAAGTATTTTTACAAATCACTCTGTTAACTAAGAATGGATTGGTGGGAACCAAAATGGAGATAGGGAGAAAGACAGTATAAACTTTCCCAGGCAGAGGACAACAGGGGCCTGACATGGGCAGGGGTGGCAGGACTTTTAAGACCGAAGGAGGCAATCAAGATGCTTAGGAGTAGCCTAACCCAATTTCGACTTTCTCCTCTTTTTTACACCTCCTGTTTCTTAGTTTCTGAAAGTTCCATGATTTTTCCCCACAATGGTTTCTATGAGAGTAGCAGTAAGCATCAGTGCACACAGCAGGTAGTTTAGTGGTGAAGATCTGCCCATATCTTATGTATGCCCTACCTCTCCACCAGATTGTGAGTTACCTGAGGACACTGTTCATATCCCCACTCCTCCAATAACACCTGACGCATAGGAAGTAATCAGTAAATACTGAATGAATGACACTAAGGGCTGAAATGAGCTCAGATATGCATATTGCCATTTTAATTTCAAAAGTGAGATACATGATCACCACTCTACCCCACTGAAAACTTCCCATTTTCCATTAACCTATCAAATCTAGATTTTCTTTCTTTTTTTAGGCTAGTCAAATGAAGCAGTGGGAGTGGAGAAGGAACAAAGACATTTGTAACTGGTCGTGATTAGTTGTAAACACAAATTGAGCTTTTTTTAAGGTCAATTTCAAACTACATCAAACACTTATAGGAAGAGATCACTTCTAAAGTGGATAATAAGGGACGGTAGCATGGAAGAAATAATTTAATCTGAGGGAAAAAAGCAGACTCCAGGCAGAAAAACAGTGTGAACAAAGAGCTACGATGAAACGTTCCAAGAGTAATCACAGCACTGGCTGGAATGTGGAACACATAAAGAGAAGCAGAGAAGAGGCTGGAAAACCGGGCTGTGTCTAGAGAGCTAAAGATTTTAAACACCAAGCTATGGAAATAGTTTGAGGTCTATTCTATACGGAATAATCCCTTTTAAGGTTATTTTAAACAGGAAGATTCAAGAACGAATTTAATCGAATTACCAGGCAGCAATTATATAAGATGGGTAGAAGACAGAGTATGCATTTTCAATGTATGTGCCCCTTAATTAGCTTCCTTTTAGCATTTACAGCTGCAAGATTTTATAATGTAACTTCTCCAGCAGGTCTCAGCAAGGCTGAGACATAAGAATCACTTGAACCTGGGAGGCATTTATAAAATCATTCATAATAACAAACTAAATAGTATGCCAAATTTAAAATAATGCACCTAAGACTGCTTATAAACTTTTAATTAAAAACACATTTAGAATCTTTGAAACATCATCAAACAGTTTTAGTATCTCTAATCCAAGTCTAAACACAGGTTCAGATTTGAAAGTCATCTCTGAGACTGTGATCCAATCAAAAGTTGTATCTGAAGAAGTTGCATCTGAAAAAGGTCATTCTAGACTTGGTCAACTGGGGGAGAAGCTCCAGCTATCTCATGACTGTGGTAAACAACCTTGCCAACTGATTCAAAGAAAACAGAACTCTCAAAAATCCTAAAGGCCCTAGCCTCCCAAATTATCTGCTCTCATGACTCCGGTAGGCTTTAAATAATAATAATAATAATAATAATAATGATAAAAAGTTTAGATTCGCAAGGCTTTAAAAGTCAAGACAAATTTTGTGACTAAGAGAAAAAACAGACGGGGCTTTGGTAACACATGGTAATTATATTTGCTCATAACATCAGAAAAAGAAAATGGAGAAGTTTTTCCTTCTAGTCTTACCTGCTAGGGTTTGTAAGGAATCCAGTGTTGGAAGAATAGGGGGTGATCTTGTCTGGAGAAAAAAGATGACCATCATTGTAAGGGAGAAATTTGTAATCCATGCACCAGGAATACTGCTTGTTAGTGAATGTGCTCGAGCCCAGTATCGTACAGTGAACACCAAGGCTCTCACTCTTGAGTCTAGGGCACCATATATGTAAAGGAGTTCAGAACTTGTCAAGGCAATCCTTCAAAAAATAAAAACAGAAAAATTTTCAAATCCCCAAATTATAAACCAAGGGTAAAATTAAACATATGCCAGGAAACATATCTAAACATCCTACTGTATCTGAATATATTCAGAACATCATAATAGGTAATCAAAAGCATTATAAATTTGCAATATAAAATTTAGTATTAATGGCTGAATAGCAAATACATTCATTCCCATTAAAACATCCTCTTAATCCTCTTAAAATTGATAATTAAAATGTAGGCTGGGCATGGTGGCTCAAACCTGTAATCCCAGTACTTTGGGAGGCTGAGGCAGGCGGATTACTTGAGACCAGGAGTTCAAGACCAGCAGTTCAAGACCAGCTTGGCCAACATGGTGAAACTCTTTCTCTACTAAAAATACAATAAATTAGCCAGGCACGGTGGTGTGCGGCTGTAATTCCAGCTACTCAAGAGGCTGAGGCACAAGAATTGCTTGAACCCAGGAGGCAGAGGTTGCACTGAGCTGAGATCGAGTCACTGTACTCCAGCCTGGTGACAGAACGGAAAAAAAAAAAAAAAAGAAAATGTAGATCTAGGGCCGGGCGTGGTACTCACACCTGTAATCCCAGCACTTTCGGAGGTCAAGGCGGGTGGATCACCTGAGGTCAGGAGACAAGACCAGCCTGGCCAACATGGTAAAACCCCATCTCTACTAAAAATAAAAAAATTAGCTGGGCGTGGTGACACATGCCTGCAATCCTAGCTACTTGTGGGGCTGAGGCAGGAGAATCACTTGAACCCAGGAGGCGGAGGCTGCAGTAAGCCGAGATCACGTTATTGTACTCCAGCCTGGGCAACAGAGCAAGACCCTATCTCCAAAAGAAAAGAAAGAAAATGTTCTAGAACTTAGAATTTTTAAATCAAAGTTTCTAAACATGATTTTAAATAATAAGTAAAACACACAAAGCTCTTTATAATTATTAATAAATGGCCGGGCACAGTAGCTCACGCCTGTGATTTCACACACTTTAGGAAGCTGAAGCGGGCAGACAGCTTGAGCTGAGGAGTTCAAGACCAGCCTGGGAAACATGACGAGACCTTGTCTCTACAAAAAATACAGAAGTTAGCTGAGTGTGGTGTCACACACCTTAGGCTCAGCTACTTGGGAGGCTGAGGTGGGAGAATCACCTGAGCCCAGGGAGGTCGAGGCTGCAGTGTGCCAAAATTGAGCCACTGCACTCCAGTCTTGGCAACAGAGTAAGATGTCATCTCCAACTATATATACATATACATCTACATATACATATACGTGCATACATACATATATATATATATACATAAAATGGATAAAGACAGAGAGGTGTTTGTTGGCTGGGCATGGTGGCTCACTCCTGTAGTCCCACCACTTTAGGAGGCCAAGACAGGAGGATAGCTTGAGCCTAGGAGTTCGAGACCACCCTGGGTAACACAGTAAGACCCTGTCTCTATAAAAATAAAAAACGTATATATAAAATAAAAACAAAAATTTAAAAATTTAATTTAAAAAAGATAGGTGTGGTGGCATGCATCTGTAATCCCAGCTACTCAGGAGGCTGAGAAAGGAGGACTGTTTGAGCCCAAGAGTTTGGGCTGCAGTGAGCTATGATCACACCACTGCACTTCAGCCTGGGCAACAGAGTGAGAAGCTGTCTCTAAAAAAGTAAAAATAGAATTAAATTAAATTAAAAATATTAAGTTCCTACTGATCAAAACGTGTCTTACGATTTCTCAAAGAACCAACAGAGGGCACAAAAAATAATTTAACAGCATCAGGTTAAAACTGTCTCTAAAATGGCATTTACATTTAAAAAGTAAAAAGAACAGAAGAAACAAGACCAGGTGTGGTGGCTCACACTTGTAATCCCAGCACTTTGGCAGGCCGAGGTGGGCGGATCATCTGAGGTCAGGAGTTCAAGACCAGTCTGGCCAACATGGTGAAACCCCGTCTCTACAAAAATACTAAACTTAGCCAGGCATGATCGAGTGTGCCTGTAATCCCAGCTACTCGGGAGGCTGAGGTGGGAATTGCTTGAACCCGGTAGGCGGAGGTTGCATTGCAGTGAGCTGAGATCCTGCCACTGTACTCCAGTCTATGTGACTGAGCAAGACTATGCCTCAAAAAAAATAAAGAAGAAACAGCAACTTAGAAATTCATGGTGATTGTTTTATGAAAATGAAGCTAAATTAAGCTAAAAATAAATATGAAAAAGCATAAGGTATCTGATATAAAGAAGATAACAGAAATACAAAGATAAATGTCATTTTGTCCTGTTTTACATACTATAAAAAATATAATGATGATAAAAAGTACAGTATGTATCTTTATTTTTTATATTAAAATTTGACAAGGAATCACAGACTTTACTCCATAAGTTTGACTTGAGAGAAATCCACAAGTACTTAGGATTGGCTTGTTGGTGAACACGAGTTTAATCAAAACTGCTCTAGCCTTGATTTTCTGAATCCATTTTCAGTAATGATTATTTATCTAACAAATAACTATAGCGAAATTGAACTCATGCAATGAGAATTTAAGAAATAAACTTCTCAATTAAGAAATTTTTCCCTACTGTGGGCCAGGCTCAGTGGCTCACGCCAGTAATCCCAGAACTCTGGGAGGCGAAGATGGATGGAGAGGAGTTCGAGATCAGCCTGGCCAGCAGGGTGAAATCACATCTCTACTAAAAATACAAAAATTCACCCAGCATGATGGCACGCACCTATAATCCAGCTACTTGGGAGGCTAAGGCACAAAAATAGCTTGAACCTGGGAAGTGGAGGTTGCAGTGAGCCAAGATCATGAGCCACACTGCACTCCAGCCTGGCCAACAGTGCAAGACTGTCTCAAATAATAATAAAATAAATTTTCCCTGTTATGAATCCAGGAAAAGTTATCAGTACAAAAGTATTTATTCCCACTCCACTTGTTTTTGGCAAACAAATCACTAGGATAATACAATGCACATAGGCCGAACGAAAACCATCCAGTCTTAAGCTCTGCCGACCACTTTTGGACCTAAGTAAAGAGGACGTTTGTTTAGTACACAAAGTTGACTATATATCTAAAGGCAATTCAAAGGTCAAATTCAAGTGGTTATTTTATTTTCTAAGTATTCTTAGAAGACTTATACTATAAATAGGAATCTTTCTTAATTGTACTTTTTTCTTTTTCTGCCATCAGAAATTCATGTACACACTAGCAGGCTGCACAAGAATAATGAAATACATTTCTTCTTAGAGGTTAGATATATGTACATTTTCACACAATATCCTAACACTAGTTAGGAACACCAAATTATCAACAAGTATAATATAAAAGATTTCTTACTTTCCAATCCAAGTGTTCGAAATTTTAAAAAATTATTGTTCAAGCATGTTTAAGATTCCAAAGCCACTGTTTCTGTATGAGAAAAACTAAGCTAATACATTAGAATATTCATATTTAAAACAATAAACGTTAAGAAATGGTACCTATTGTTCGTAGTCAAATCACACTGAAATCCAGAGGCCTGGTGTGAGAACCTCACGAGTGGACACCGAGCATTTAGTATTTTTTGCACACCCACACAACCAGGGCTAAAGTTGTCAAGGCACTCTCCTATCACAGACAGGATCTTCTGAGTTGCAATTCTTTCAGAAGGAACATTTTTCACTTGAAATTCCATCAGAAAATTTCCTGAGGTCTGAAAAATAAAAACATTTCTAAATAGGAGCTTTTGGTAAAAAACAATTTCTTAATAAACTTTTGTAAAAGGATGCTCTAAATCATTGCTGGCAAAACTCTTCATGAAATCACAGCCAAAAGCAAACTTAAAAGGTCCTCAGTTGCCTTTTGTTTCTCCAGAATATAGAGGAATACAAAGCACTAACTTGAACAATCACTGCTTTTTGTAATTAACTTATGAACTACAGTATAATACGAATCATAAAGTAATATTATGCACAGAACCACTCCTTCTATACATTCAGTGAACATACACTTGCCCTTTCCTAATTGGCCGTTATAATCTATGCTATAAACCCACAGCAGTGGGGAAGTACAGGCACAAGAATAGTGTATCAGTAGAAGAAAACAGGCAGTATAAACAGGCTTGTATACAGCAATTTAATATTTAATATTTAAGCCTGCGAATTACTAAGGGAAAATTCCTATTCAACAAATGAGTTAAGTGGCCATCAAAAAAAATAAACTAGATCCTTTGTTAAATAGTAAAACTCACCAGGTGTGCTGGCTCACACCTATACTCCTAGAGCACTTTGGGAGGCCAAGGCAGGTGGATCACTTGAGTCAGGAGTTTGAAGTCAGTCTGACCAACATGGTGAAACTCCATCTCTAATAAAAATACAAAAAATTAGCCAGGCGTGGTGGCCAGTGCCTGTAATCCCAGCTACTTGGGAGCTGGAGGCAGGAGAATCGCTTGAACCCAGGAGGCAGAGATTGAGGTGAGCCAAGATCACGCTACTGTACTCTGGCCTGGGCAACAGAGTGAGACTCCATTTCAAAAAAAAAAAAAAAAATTACTAAAACTCAGTTAAATTTGCTGACCGTTGTGGCTCACACCTGCAATCCCAGCACTTTGGGAGGCGGAAACAGGCGGATCATTTGAAGTCAGGAGTTTGAGACCAGCCTGGCCAACATGGTAAAACCCTGTCTCTACTGAAAATAGAGGCAGGAGAATCTCTTGAACCCAGAAGGTGGAGGTTGCAGTAAGTTGCGATCACACCACTGCACTCCAGCTGGGCGATAGAGCAAGACTCCATCTCAAAAAAAAAAAAAAAACTGAAGTAAATTCAACATAGATCAAAGACTAAAATGTAAAAAGTACATCAGTAAAGTACTACAAGACAAAGAGTTAATGCTTTTACAATCAGAGTAGGGAAGGATTCTGTAAGCATAACACAAATTTAAAGAAGACACAAAAGAAGTAATAAGATTGCATAAAAAATTAAAACCACCTTAAGGCAAAGCATATAATCACTACTAAAGAACAAAGCAAATAACACATGTCATACAAACCGGTAATTTATGACAGTTTTATGCAAATGAAAGGGGGAACCCAACATAGTCTAAAAATGGGCAAAAAAGACAAAGAAAAATTGACAGAATAAAAATGGCTAAAAACCATAGTAAAAGTTGTGCATATTTTCTAGAAACTAAATAGAAATTAAAAGAGCAATGAGATTTTGTATTTTTTAGCCCAACAAAGACAAACAGGTTGGTGACCAGAACTAATGGTATGGGAAAACATGTATATACTGTTGACAGGAGTGTAAACAAGGGACATACTTCTTGTAGAACCTGTCCATATCTACTGAAACTTGTATAGTACATTGGCTATTAAAATGGTTAGAAATTATGTTATTCCTTGAGAACTACTATCAATGTCCTTTAAAAAAAAAAAAGAAAGAAAGAAAGAAATTATGTCAAAGGAATATTTGCATAGATGAGCCAATTTCCAAAGATGTTCATTCACCACAGTACTAATCATGTGGTTGTACACCTTTTGGGAGTTTTATCTAGCTTAATCAAGTTCCCTATCAACAACTTTTCCCTCTTTTAGAATTCATTCCTCCTAAAGGGATCAAGGTTCCAACAATGCTTATTTACCATGGAAATCTATCCCCTTCCTTCCAGCTGAATGGGTTGGGTAAGACAGCTGATCTAAGCACTGCAGGAGTGTACCCCACATTCATTTGGAGATCTCTACTGGGAACTGGTTACTGGGAACCGGAACTAAGGTTCAGAGGCAACCATGTGGCTAAAACATCTAACTCGGAAGCTTTGGGGCAGGCATATCTATATAAGCATGAAAAAGTAAAGAAAATCATTGGGGCTGGGGAGGAAGGAGTTAAGGACAGGGAGAAAGCAATAAATGAAGCAAAAATATGTAGACAGGAACAGAACACTTCCTGGGTTGTTTTGTTGTTGCTTTTGAAACAGGGTATCATAGGCTGCGTGTGGTAGCTCACACCCGTAATCCCAACACTTTGAGAGGCCAAGGCGGGCAGATTACTTGAGGTCAGGAGTTTGAGACCAGCCTGGACAACATGGTAAAACCCAATCTCTACTAAAAATACAAAAAAAATTAGCCAGGTATGGTGGCTGTGGCCCCAGCTATTTGGGAGGCTGAGGCAGGAGAACTGCTTGAACCCTGGAGGCCTAGGTTGCAGTGAGTCGAGATTGTGCCACCGTACTCCAGCCTGGGGTGACAGAGTGAGACTCACAAAAGAAAAGGAGGGTATTACTCTGCCACCTGCCGCAGCCTCCCACAGTGCTGTGATACAGGCATGAAGCACCAGGCCCAGCCACTTCCCAGGTTCTTGATGGTTTACACTTCTTACTTCTAGTCCTTTCCTAAGACTCCTCCATATTCCTGGCCCTGTGTTCTGTGATGCCTCCTCTACCTCTTTATTTAAGCTAGTTTGTGTTATTTCTGTTATGTATAATCAAATAATATTAACTAATATATATTCGGCAATAAAGAGGAGAAAAGTTCCCTGGTGGTCTAGTGCCTAGGATTTGGCACTTTCACTGAAAGAAGGGAAAAAAAGATACCACTCTCATTATCTACAAAAAGATGACTGATTAAATAAATTACGATACATTCATTCAGTGCAGTATTTTGCAGCCACCGAGGACAATACAGTAGACTGAATCGCCAAGACACTACCAATGAAGAAAAAAATCAAGTTACAATTTGTATAGATAAAGTTATCATCTGTAAAGATTATGTTCTGGAGTTTTTTCCTTTTTCTTTCTTTTCTTTTTTTCCCAAGCATTTCTATATGTAAAGGAAAAAAATCCAGAATATATTAAATTATTCATAGGGTTCTCTCTGGAGGCAGTAGGACCATCAGAGACACTTCTGTTATATATTTCTATATCTGTCACTTTATAATCAGAAAAAAATAGATTAAATAAATCCATTACTGTATGCAAACAATCCCCATAAACATGGTATTTTCTCTACTGATTTGTTGTTTATTTTTATATTAAAAGGACTAAAAAATAAATTTCCTTTAAAAAATTAAAATTTCAAGACTCTTAGCCAGTTTGTTATAATTTACCTCCATAACCTATTTCCCTGTCCATTCTATTTTAAAATACAAACACACACAATTTATATTAGGACTAGGAATCCAAACAAAAGTAAAGACAGATGTGGGGTCAAATAAATCTCATGATGGCAAAATGAGGTCAACTGAGAAAGCAGTATTAAGACTACATCAGAAGGAGTCACGGTGGACTCAATCTCAGAAGATACAGAAGGGTTAGAATCACTCAGGAGGAAGGCAATAGAGATTTTTTAAATTAAGTACTATAAATGAGAGAATAAAATATTTGATGTAATGGAAATGAAAATGACAAGAAAAAATAGGTCTGAATAATGGAACTGGGTGCAGGAAACTGGCAAACTGTGAACCACGAGCAGGAGTGTGGTAGTTATTGAAGCTGCTCACTAAACGTTCTGCATTACCTTCCTGGCATTCGGAAGACCTCACGTTCTTGTCCCTTTAAGGTTAAGCAAAGTCATGTGATTTGCTTTGGCCAGTGAAATGCGATCAGAGGTTTTAAGTGTCACTTTCAGGCAGAAATTTCAGAAGCCGATGTTCAGTTCTTCACTTGGCACAGTAGATACATCAAGTACACACATAGGGCACTAACCAAGGACGAGTGCGTGTGCACATACACACACACACACGCACAGCAGAAAATCTAGAAAAAACTATTTTAATTTCAGCTGTCATGGAAGTTTTGTGTCATTTCCCCAAAAACATAAATTTTATTTTATGATTTAGTCTTGTTTTTATTTAGAATTATTTAAGAAAAGGGGGAGCTGAGTGCAGTGGCTCACACCTGTAATTACAGCACTTTGGGAGGCCAAGGCGAGTGCATCACTTGAAGTCAGGAGCTCAAGACCAGCCTGGCCAACATGGCGAAAGCCCATCTCTATTAAAAATACAAAATTTACCCGGGCATAGTGGCATGTGCCTGAAGTCCCAGGAGCATAGCTTTGGCTGGGTGCAGGGCACAGTGGTCCACCTGAGGTCAGGAGTTCTAGACCAGCCTGACCAATATGGTGAAACTCCATCTCTACTAAAATACAAAAATTCGCCAGGCATGGTTGTTCGTGCCTGCAGTCCCAGCTATAAGTGAGGCTGAGGCAGGAGGACTGCTTGAACCCAGGAGGCAGAGGTTGCAGTGAGCCAAGATCATGTCATTGCACTCAAGCCTAGGCAACAGAGAGAGAGACTGTCTCAAAAAAACAAAACAAAACAAAAACACATAGCCTTTTCAACAGTGTAATTAAATTAGAGCGTTCCTTATATTATTTGGGAGGATGGAAGAGATACTGGTTAACTTTACCTTGTTAGACATGCATGCTAGAGAGAACATAATGGACGAAATAATATTCAAATTTGTAAGAGAAAAAAAGGAATAAAGAGGAAGTGCAGGAATAAAGTAGGAGTAATCCAATAAAAGGAAGAAAGAAAGTGAAAAGCTACTGGGCACGACAGCTCATGCCTGTAATCCCAGCACTGTAAGAAGCTGAGGGGGGTGGATCACCTGAGGTCAGGAGTTTGAAACCAGCCTGACCAATGAAGTGAAATCCCATCTCTACTAAAAAACATACAAAAATCAGCTGGGCATGGTAGCGTGTGCCTGTAATCCCAGCTACTCAGGAGGCTGAGGCAGGGGAATCACTTGAACTTGGGAGGCAGAAGTTGCAGCGAGCAAAGATTGCACCACTGGATTCCAACCTGGGCAACAGAGCAAGACTCCACCTCAGTCAGAGGAAAAAGCAAAGAAAAAGCACAAAAAATAGGAAATAAAAAGTAAAACAGGAAAAATTAGTCCAAGAATGATCAGAGTAACAATAAACATATTGAACTCAAAGACTGACAGACTGGAGTAAAAGCATACTGCTGTTTATAAGAGATACGCCCAAAATAAAGTAACATATAGAAAGGCTGAAAATAAACAGAAGACATGTGAGACAAATAGCAAGCAGCCATATTAACAAATAAAATAGAACTTAAGAAGAAAGCATTTATAGAGATGAAAACAGCATGTATGAGAGATATAATCTAATAATAAAGCAATCCAACAAGTAAATATACTAATCATATACCTATATGTAGCTAATATAGCTTTTGGATAAAACAAAAATCAAAAGCATTTTAAAGAAAAGTTAACAAAACCAAGAATCATGAGATGTAAAAATATTTCAGTAACTAGATCACAAGGTTTAAAAGAAAAAATTAGTTAAGATAAATAATTTGAATAACACAACAGGCAACTTTGACCTAAGCTTCTGAACCCTTGAAAAGAATAACTATTTTATTGCATATGTACAGAATATTCACAAAAATTATCACATAGAACAATATGAAGACTTCACAATTCCTTTTTTCTTTTTTGACCTACCATCTCAGCTGTATACAATTCCAAATAATCAATAACAAATATACCTTATTCTTTAACCATAATGTTTAATAAATTTAGAAATCAACAGTTATAATTTTATTAAGTTCAAAGATTTTCCTTTTCTACTTTCTTAACTTTAAATGATTACAGTGGTCAAAAGAAATAGACTTACCTTGTGAGTGCTGAGGTTTCTGGTTTCATTGAGATCCAAAAACATGTCCAAGTCACATCCTAACTTCCCAAAAGTATTCACTGAGGAGCCAAAGGGTCTGACTATGCCGTCCGGAAAATAAGCAGCTGCTATGTCTTCAATAAGAGAACAGGTGAGATATCGGAGCTTAGTGTTCTCCTCTGTGAGCTGGAACTCCTTCAAGAGAGTGTTCAGCTGATCATCAATCTAGCTGGCCGAAACAAAACAACAAAAGATAGAAAACGTACAGGTCATATAAAAGAGTTACCATTTACTTCAAAAGATGTGGTGGCTTTGGAGACCTACCTTAGAAATATGCAAGGCCGGGTGCAGTGGCTCACGCCTGTAATCCCAGCACTTTGGGAGGCCGAGGGGGGCGAATCACTAGAGGCCGGGAGTTGGAGACCATCCCGACCAACATGGAGAAACCCCATCTCTACTAAAAATACAAAATTAGCCAGGCGTGGTGGAGGGCACCTGTGATACCAGCTACTCGGAAGGCTGCAGCAGGAGAATCGCTGGAACCCAGGAGGCAGTGGTTGCAGTGAGCTAAGATCACGCCATTGCACTCCAGCCTGGGCAACAAGAGCAAAACTTCATCTAGAAAAAAAAAAAAATGAAAAGAAAAAAGAAATACGCAATATTTTTTTGTTCAGTCTTAAAAGTGGATTAAAAAAATACTCTTTAAAAAGCACTGAGGAGGCCAGTGGGCGTGGTGGCTCATGCCTGTAATCCTAGTACTTTGGGAGGCCTAGGGGCGGGAGGATCACATGAGGCCAGTAGTTTGAGACCAGCCTGAGGAACACAGCAAGACCTCATCTCTATTTCGTTAAAGAAATAAATTACATAATGTTTAAAATTTTTCAAAAGCTCTAAGGAATGCCACTAGCAAAATAAAAGTTGGCTAGAATTAAAACTTTGTAAGCAATGAGTATAAAGCATTGTTTTAGGAAAATGAAAGTACTAGCACACCCCAGAAGAGATCAGAACCACCACACAGTAGACATTTTAAACCCAAGGGGATGAAAGACCAATGTTAAAGGGCAAGAAAAGCTAGGAACACTTAAGTAATGAAGGCCCAGCACCTCTCAGTTTCTCAGAATAACAATCCTGTCTATTCACTAGAAGACTGGCATTAAAATGATACCATACTGAAACTATTAAAAGTATCTGAAATGAAAAAAAAAAACCATAGCTTCAAATGCTCTTATTTGAAACCAACACTGAAAATATCAACTGGCTAGGCACAGTGGCTCACACCTGTAATCCCTTTGGAGGCCGAGGCAGGAAGATCGCTTGAGCTCAGGAGTTTGAGACCAGCCTGGGCAACATAACAAAACCCTGACTCTACTAAAAATATACAAAAACCAGCTGGGCACAGTGGCATGCATATCTAGTCCCAGCAACTCAGGAGGCTGAGGTGGGAGGGTCACTTGAGTCCAGGAGTCTGAGGCTACAGTGAGCTGAGATTGCACCACTGCACTCCAGACTGGGTGACAGAGCAAGACTCTGTCTCAAAAAAAATTAAAATAACTGAACTAAGCATTCAACTCAAAAATAATAAAAGAGGCCAGGCTTGGTGGCTCACATGTGTAATCCCAGCACTTTGGGAGGTCAAGGAGGATGGATCATGTGAGGTCAGGAGTTCGAGACCAACCTGGCCAACATGGTGAAACCCTGTCTCTACTAAAAATACAAAAAATTAGCCAGGTGTGGTGGCTGGCGCCTATAATCCCTGCTACTTGGGAGGCTAAGGCAGGAGAATCCCTTGAACCTGGGAGGCGGAGGTTGCAGTAAGCCGAGATCACACCATTGCACTCCAGCCTGGGCA
The DNA here is from genome assembly GCF_030222135.1 of Aotus nancymaae. NCBI lineage: Eukaryota > Metazoa > Chordata > Mammalia > Primates > Aotidae > Aotus > Aotus nancymaae. Next base: position 5,421,229 of record NW_026988492.1, on the reverse strand, counting down.
ACACGGGGGAGACTCTGTCTCAAAAAATAACATAATAAAAGCAAGTATAAGAAATAGATTAGAAGCAAAAATTTTCTTATTAGAAAATTAAATCTTAAAAATAGTATTTTGATAAAAAGCCATGAGTTGATTCTCTGGAAAGACTAACAAGGTCTGGCAAGTCTGAGTAAGGAACACCAGGACAAATACAAACAATATTTGAACAGAGAAAAGAGACAGAATCTTGGATCAGGCGCAGTGGCTCACGCCTGTAATCCTAGCACTTTGGGAGGCCGAGGTGGGCAGATAACCTGAGGTCAGGAGTTCCAGATCAGCCCGGCCAAAATGGTGAAACCCTGTCTCTAGTAAAAATACAAAAATTAACTGGGTGTGGTGGTGTACTCCTATAGTGCCAGCTACTTGGGAGGCTGAGACAGGAGAACTGCTTGAACTGAGAAGGTGGAGGCTGCAGCGAGCCAAGATTGTGCCACTGCACTCCAGCCTGGGCAACAAGAGTGAGACTCCATCTCAAAAAAAAAAAAGAGAGATAGAATCAGAAAGAAGACAATTCAAAATGGACAGAAAACCATGCACAATTTTATGTTATTATGCTGGAAAGAGAAAGAAAACCTAAATTGTTCAAAAAGGCCAAAAACTTCGGAACAATGTGGGAGTACAAATGGGGCATGGCGGGGAAGGAGTAGGGGATTACTATCACTTTTCATGCAACATATCCTGCAATTTGAAGTTTTTAAAAGCAATCCCATTTATTTATAGAGAGATTAAAATTGTAATAAAAATATTAGCACAACAAATGTAATAACGTATTTTTTTAATATACCTTGACTAAGTAGGGTTTATTCTGTGAATTCAAGAATGACTTGACATGAGGAAATCTATAGTGAATCTACAGTTCACTACATTAAGCCATTAGGAGGAGAAAAAAGACATTAGGAGAGAAACCATATATAATCTCAAGATCATATGCCAGTCATCATGATAATCTCAGTCAGGTGCAGTGGCTCACGCCTATAATCCCAGCACTTCGGGAGGCCGAAGTGGATGGATCATGAGGTCAAGAGATTGAGATCATCCTGGCTAAGATGATGAAATCCCATCTCTACTAAAAAAAATACAAAAAATTAGCCAGGCGTGGTGATATGTGCCTGTAGTTCCAGCTACTTGGGAGGCTGAGGCTGCAGTATGCCGAGATTGTGCCACTGCACTCCAGCCTGGTAACACAGCGAGACTCCATCTCAAAAAAAAAAAAAAAAAAAAAAGATAATCTCAAATGTCAAAACTCAACATCTGCTCAATGCTCAATGTGTTGAGCATGATGACATTCTTTTTATTTTTTTTTATTCATGTATTTATTTATTTATTTTGAGACAGAGTTTTGCCCTTCTTGCCCAGGCTGGAGTGCAGTGCTATCTCGGCTCACAGCAACCTCTGCCTCCTGGGTCAAGCAATTCTCCCGCCTCAGCCTCCTGAGTAGTTAGGATTACAGGCATGCTTCACTACACCTGACTAGTTTTGTATTTCTAGTAGAGACGGGGTTTCTCCATGTTGATCAGGCTGATCTCAGACTCCCAACCTCAGGTTATCTGCCCTCAGCCTCTCAAAGTGCTGGGATTACAGGTGTGAGCCACTGCGCCCAGCCTTGATGACATTCTTAGAAAGCTACAAATAGAAAAAAACTTTCCTTCATCACATTATGCATCCATCTCCGTAACTCTTTTCACCTTTTAAAACTGAAGATCTATATACGTTAAACAGTAATGGAGCTTAAATATTTTACAGGAATCTTTATCACATATTAAAAAAATACATATTTCTAAAAGTTGAAGTATACCTAAAAACTTACACTTTCTGCATCGCAAAGTACTTCAAGAAGCTTCTTGCTTGAAGGTGGCAACTGATTACTCATCTGCACACATGACCGTTCAGAAGTCTGGTTTTTCAACTTCAGATTGAAGAAACGTGATCTGAATGGAATTGCCGCCTCCATGCCCTTGCTTGGAGCATGAGTCTCATTCTGCAGTGAACGTACACTTTCCTTTTGGCAAAATTCTACGACAGCATAGAGACCCTATACCAAAAACATTTGAAAAAACCGAACACATTTCACAAAATATCTAACATATATTAGCTCATATTTTAAAATAATTATCATGCTACAAAATATCAAGCTTTTAAAATTTACAAATGATATGATCCTAACACAGCATTATTTTTACCCATTTTAAATAGATTAAGAAAAGGAGGAACACTGGGCTGAGCGAGGTGGCTCACGCCTGTAATCCCAGAACTTTGGGAGGCCAAGGTGGACAGATCACCTGAGGTAAGGAGTTCAAGACCAGCCTGGCCAACATGGTGAAACCCCATCTCTACTAAAAATACAAAAATTAGCCAGGCATGGTAGTGGGTGTCTGTAATTCCAGCTATTTGGGAAGCTGAGGCAGAAGAACTGCTTGAACCTGGGAGACAGAGGTTGCAGTGAGCCAAGATCAAGATCATACCTCTGCACTCTAGCCTGGGTGACAGGGTGAGACTCCGTCTCAAAAAAAAAGAAAAGGAACACTGGAAAACGATGTTAGACAAGAAAAGCTGAAAAGAATGGTGAAAAGGAAAAATAAAAAATCCAAAGGCAAAACAAAGATGCCCGCCCACTGGCCTTCATCTCCAAATTAAAGGGACTATCTAAAGTATTCAAGCTGGGTGTGGTGCAGGACTCTAGTCCCGGCTACTCCAGGAGCAGGAGGATCACCTGAGCCTAGGAGTTGAGGTTGTAATGCACTATTATGGCACCTGCCAATAGTCACTGTACTCCAACATGGGCAACATAGTGGACCCTGTCTCTTAAAAAATAAAATTAAGCATTCAAATAACGAAATCAGTCATAAATGAGTTATAATCCTAAAATACTGCTCTAAGAATTTCCATTCTCATATCAAAAACAAAACTCATTAAAGAAATCTAGATAAGGAAGAAGCAGTATAGCAAAGAAAACCTAACTACCATACTGCAAAAGGCAAAAGAAAAAACAACTAATGGAGACCGCTACCCCTGAAAAGCATAAACGTTAAGTTAGACTGTTTTTCAAATACTTACAAAGCTTTCATAGAAGAAATGATTATTAATAGGTCCATGTTGGGATAAATATTTAAGAAACTTTTTTTCATTGATTTTCTCTGGGCAATGTATTAAAACAGTCCGTTGTGCCTGTTCTCGTCTTTCATTTTGCATCTCAGAGAATCTCTTTTTGGGAATCTTGTCTTCAAAGCCTATGAATGAGACAAAAACATTTCCACCACACACACAAAATTTTTTAAATATTTTGATAAGGTGTTCAAGGACTTTATACATGACTAAAAACAACTTTACCTAATCTATTTTATTTTCTTCTCTTCCTTTCTAAGTGTTAAACTATACTGCAGGAGTCCCCCCATTACCCACAGGGGTTATGTCCCAAGACGCCCATAAATGCCTAAAAACCTCAGATACTACCAAGCCCTATATATACAATGTTTTATTTTACATATACACAGCTATGATGAGGTTTAATTTATAAATTAGGCACAATAAGAGATTAATAACAATGGTCTGGGCACGGTGGCTCATGCCTGTAATCCCAGCACTTTGGGAGGCTAAGGTGGGTAGATTACTTGAGGTCAGGAGTTCCAGACCAGCCTGGCCAAAATGGTGAAACCTCATCTGTACTAAAAATTAAAAACTTAGCCAGACGCGCTGCCACACACCTGTAGTTCCATCTACTCAGGAGGCTGAGATAGGAAAATCACTTGAAACCAGGAGGCAGACTTGCAGTGAGCCAAGATTGCGCCACTGTACTCTGGCCTGGGTGATAGAGCGAGACTCCATCTCAAAACACAGAAACAAAAACAAAAAAAACCCTAACAAAATTCTGAAGAAATACAACAGAAAATGTAAATGATATATAGAAATCAGCAGAAACTTTTAGCCTCATTTTCTTCCAAGAGGCTATAAAGCCGATCGATCAAGGAAATTCTCCATACCTACTATTTTACTATCTTTTTTTTTTTTTTTTAAATTTAAGAGACAAGGTATCCCTCTGTTACCCAGGCTAGAGTGTGGTGGCACAATCCCAGCTCACTGTGATCTCTGCCTCCCAGGTTTAAGTGACTGTCATGCCTCAACCTCCCCAGTGGCAGGGATTACAGGCATATGCCACTCCTGTCCAGCTAATTTTTATATGTTTTGTAGAGACAGGGTTTTACTATATTGGTCAGGCTGGTCTCGAACTCCTGACCTCAAGCAATCCTCCCTCCTTGGCCTCCCAAAGTGCCGGAATTACAAGCATGAAGCCACCATGCCCAGCCTGAAAATACAGCTTTTAACTATGTGCCTTCGCCTCCATTCCCAATGACAATTCTTTAACATCAATCTCTTATTTCAGGCCTCTATGACAATAATCTGACTCCAAAACTAGTCTCATTAACTCTAGTTTTGTTTTTCTCAAGCTATCCTCCACATAACTGCCAAAGTGTTCTTTATAAAATGGTCTTTTTGGCAGAAGCACGGTGGCTCACGCCTGTAATCCCAGCACTTTGGGAGGCGGAGGTGGGTTGATCACAAGGTCAGGAGATCAAGATCATCAGGGCCAACATGGTGAAACCGTGTCTCTACTAAAAATACAAAAAAATCAGCTGGGTGTGGCGGTACACGCCTATAGTCCCAGCTACTTGGGAGGCTGAGGCAGGAGAATTGCTTGAACCCAGGAGGTGGAGACTGCAGTGAGCCGAGATGGCACCACTGAACTCCAGCCTGGGCGACAGTGCGAGCCTCTGTCTCAAAAAAAAAAGGGGTCTTTAGTTTTTAAGTCTTATTCTTTGACTTCCCTGCTTAAATCCTTTAATAGCTTCCCCAGTGCCTTTAAGGTCACATCTAAACTCCATAGCCTGGGTATAAAGTGCTTGCACCATGTCCCAACCCCCTCTTTCATGTCACTTATACCATTCCTTTTTGTTGCACTTTTCACATATGGTACTCTACACACACAATACTATCACATACTATGAACTACCTATGTCTTCTTCCTTCTGGTTGGAATCCCCACTTTTTCATTTTCTGTCTGGCAAACTCTCATTCATCCTCCAAATCTTGCTTAGGTCTGTGAAAACTTCTGACTCTTTATGGTAGAATCTTTTCCACCTCTTTATTACCTAATTTTAACAACTATGAAAGAATGTAATTCATAGCGTTATATTATTTATTTAACAATATGGAAGAATACCTTCTTCTTCTTTTTTTTTTTAAGAGACAAGGTCTCCCTCTGTCACCGAGGCTGGAGTGCAGTGGCACAATCCCAGCTCACTCCAATCTCTGCCTCCCAGGTTATGGCAATATAGAAGAAGAATACCTTCTTCCATATTAAGGACAAAGACTTTTCCATTTGATCTCAGTCTACCAACTGTCCTTCCTCCAAGTGGTCCTTATTTCCTTCTCTTCTGCTATAGGTTCTGCCTAGACCATCTTACCATTTTTTCAGTTGTGACTGCCGCCTACACATTCTTGTCTCTGACTTTTACTGAGTCTAAACTGATATCCAACTGCTTGTTGCAAAAGTAAAGTCAAACAGTGTAGAATTTTCTTTTTTCTTTTTCTTTTTAATTTTTGAGACAGTCTTGCTCTGTTGCCCAGGCTGGATTGCAGTGGTGTGATCTTGGCTCACCACAATCTCTGCCTCCGGGGTTCAAGCGATTCTCCTGCCTCAGCCTCCCAAGTAGCTGGGATTACAGGTACGTGCCACTGTGTCAGGCTAATTTTTGTATTTTTAGTAGAGACAAGGTCTCACCATGTTGGCCAGGCTGGTCTTGAACTCCTGACCTCAGGTGATCTACCTGCCTTGGCCTCCCAAAGTGCTGGGATTACAAGCATGAGCCATGGTGCCCGGCCCAAACAGTGTAGAATTTTCTAAAGTAGAAGCGTAAGTTTTCCCCCAGTCCTCTTTCCCTAACAGCCAACCATTAAGTTGTGGTACTTATCTTTTCAGACATTTTCAAGGCATATGTAAACATATACATATAGATAAACATCTTTTACACAACTGAAATTTACTGAAATCTTACTATATATTCTATTCTGTAACATGCTGTAAGATATTTAATGCACTGGAGACATCTTTCCATATCAGTACATACATATTTATTTCTTTTAAAATATATACTCTTAAATATATCATAGTTTAGCCAAATCTCTACTGATAAGTATTTAGGTGATTTACCACTTTTCACTATTACAAACAATATTGCAATGTTATCTGTATGCAATGTCTTTGCACATTTATGCAAATATATCCCTGCAGGATGGCAGACAAAGAGCAGGGATTACATTTGAGAATGAGATAGAAAAGTTTGATTGAAAAAATGGAGGCAATGTGCTTGAGAAGATGAAAAAGGCAGAATGTAAAGACTTGAGCAACAGTAGGTTAAGAATGACATACACACGATGACAAAGTTGTGAAGGCGGGAACAAAACGTTGAGGTAATTTATAGCCTCACCAAAGGTTTATCAAATCTATAAATAACAAAATTAAGAGGAAGAACTAATAAGTGCTAATATTTTGTGACAGACTGAAATGTGCAATGGTCTTAAAATACAATATGGTAAACACAAATCAACATTAAAAAATGACTGAATAGGCCGGCGTGATGGCTCATGCCAGTAATCCCAGCAGTCTGGGAGGCAGAGGAGGGTGGATCGCTTGAGGTTAGGAGTTTGAGACCAGCCTGGCCAACATGGTGAAACCCCATCTCTATTAAAAATACAAAAAATTAGCCAAGTGTGGTAACGTGCACCTATAATCCCAGCTACTCAGGACGTTGAGGCGGGAGAATTGCTTGAACCCGGGAGGCAGAGGTTGCACTGAGCCAAGATCTCACCACTGCACTCCAGCCTGGGCAACAGAAAGACTCTCTCTCAAAAAAAAAAAAAAAAGACTGAATACTATCTTTCATTTAGAATTAAAAACAAAATAAAGATGCATGTACATGATGGGGGGAAAATCAACCTAGCACAGTTTTATAAAAGAGGCCTGAACTGTTTTGCTATGAATACATTTAGAGGGTAAAAAAGAAATTAAAAAAAAAAAAAGAAAAATTGAAAATAAAAGAGGCCCAAAGGTTTGATTTGATGCAAAGTGAAATGCATCAAAGGAATGTCTTAACTTCTGGACTGAGGATAGGAAGAGACTGAATACATATATAAAACTTTGAACCTTTTTAAGACAAATTTTTTAAAAATCCAAATTTAAGGGGTAATAGCACTTCTTTGGTACTTACTAATCAGGCCACATAGAGAGTATATGTTCTGCTCTGGATGTAATGGATATGAAGGATATTAATGAGCCAGAGAGCGTCCAGAGAGGAATAACAGAAAGTCTAGAAATTCTAATATACAATTATTACAGAAAACGAGGGCATTTACAGCCTGAAAAAAACAAAAATAAAACAACAAACTAATGAGAATCTGAGAGCTGAGCACTGCCTTTAAACATAATATAGCACCTTCTCTTAATAGCTTTCCAAGCCCTGTCACATACACACTCTTCTGAATTTCACAGTAACCTTTTAAGACAGATAGGGTAGTTCTATCTTTAAAGACAGCCCTACCTTGGCTGCTGGCATCCAAACTGCAGCTAAATCTTGTTCAGGTAACAGTTCTGGTAATACTAGCACACCCTTTGTTCTGTTAACAGCACACCCCTGCTAGTAAAAAACCACTCTATGTGGTTGTGATAAAACTGTCACACTTACCCCCACCCCATGAGATAGGGATTATCAGACTATTTTGGATACCTCCTCTTCATCCAAAGGGTTGGCATGTGATCAATCAGAAGCCCGAACATGTGAACACCAAGCTGCTGGTGATCATCACCCCCACCATCATCATCCCATGTAGAAAAGTCTAAGATTATAAGGCCGCTAAACAATAGCTAAGGAAAATAAAAATATCTCACACTGACCACATCAATCCAATTGACCTTAAAGTATGATGTATGTCTCTTTCTGGAGTTTGGTTACATAGATTGGTATTGTCTCCCTTTTCTACTTAAACTATTTTGAGTTAGTTTCTGTTACCCGTATCGGAAAGAATCCTGAATGATACAGTACACACTCTTGTTCTCTTTCTACTACAGCTCTTTCCACTACTCACACGAAAGCTATGTCAAAACTAAGACCAATGAGGAAATGGGAAAATAGCAGATTTTAACTCACTATAAATATTTTTCAACCACTAGAGCCTGATCAAAAATGGAATTGACTGATTTATGAAACAATGTTCCTTATTGCTATAAACTGTTACTAGGAATGTTTTGGTAATGAATCCTCACACTGAAAGAAAAACTGAATTGGATATTTCTCAAGTTCCTTCCAATTATAAAATTACACGCTTCTAGGTGAGTATAAGGTGTAGTTATCTGTTCTTTTTTAAAATGGTAAAGACATCCAAATGAGAATTTTGTTATTTGTTGTCCCACAAGAATCCCTGAATATTCAGTCATGTTTTCCTAATGATATAAAATGAAACATTTCCTTAAAAAAGAAAAATATCAAAGCTACAATAAATGAAGAGTATAGCCCTGGAATTAGAAGTGGCTTTTATTGGCCGTGGGTGCAGTGAGCCGAGATTGTGCCATTGCACTCCAGCCTGGGCGACAGAGCAAGACTCCGTCCTGAGAAAAAAAAAAAAGAAGTGAGTTTTACTCTTTTTGCCACTGAATACTTGAGTTTAGCTTGAACTACTCAAGCTACCCTTGGACTACCCTGTTTCTTAATCTATAAGATGGAGTAATAGTATTTCCTTCCACACCTATGCCGCAGGGTTGTTTCATGTCTCAAAGGGCATATGAACAGACTCTCAAATTTAAACTCTTAAACAAATGTTAAATTACCTTAGCTTTTTTTCTGGCAGAATCCTTAAATTTTCAGTGTTACTTAGAAATTTTCAACAGACGCAGCTTCCACCAAATACAATCCAATCAATATTTCAATAAAATATTGTATAAAGTAAGATTTCTCACTGCGTGTCACTATGTCTTTTATACAGTCTGATAAAGACAGCAGCTTATTTTAGGGAAAAATAGCTCCAAGGAATCGTAGAAAGCAACACATTTTGTTCGATGATTTGACTAAAAGTCTAAATTAATTGAGCTAGTGACGTTGTCCAAGTTATTTAGCCCTTTGAGTCTTTTTCTACATCTGTAAAATGGACACAGTGATACATTTCTTGCAATATTGTTTTAAGAACTGTAAATACTATATATAAGCTCTTGAGTCACAAAAAGAGATAACGGTGGCGTCTCAACAAACAAAGAAGCATATAAATGTAGAACGAACGCGGGACAATAGCCTGTGGCAGTGAATGCAAATCTCTTACCAGACTGATTTGGTTCAAAATGGCCAAAAAGAATAAAGTAAACGGCAGTAAATTTCACAGGCAGAACCCTACGTCTAGGAACCAAGAATCCGCGTCATTCATGAGGCTACACTATACTCGGCCTCTAGCAATAACTTAATGTATCAAAATCAGAAATACACGTATATGACGAAGCGACTGGCTCAGGTGTGTAGCATCACTATCATTGGGAACACTGTTTCGTCAAACTGCAAAGTGCTAGCAAGCAGGGCTCCCGGAAGTCTAAACAATTCCATTACTGTAGGTACACAGGAGTCGCCCCCGAAGAAACGTCACACATCTCACTTCTGCCTCAGCAACGGCGGCGACCCTGGGTTCCCCTAGTGAGAGCAGAGGAGAGGACAGGACACAGTCCCACCCTCTTGCCAAAGGGTCCACGGCCGTTTCCACAGACCACGCGTTCGCCCGGGATCCCAGACTCTTCCCCCTTCCCTCGTCCGCTGCGGGACGGGGCTACAGAGCAAACCGAGACCACGGCGCCATCACCTGTCTCCACGCTCCCAGAAGGCTGCTCGTCTCTCCTGAGGTCTTCGGCCACAGTTCCTGGGCAACTCAGAAGCCTGAGGACAGGCCGCTGGACCCGAGTTCTTCTCTGGGCATATAGGTGCAAACGGGTCAAGAGACCCACTGCGGGAACCGCCATTGCTAAAAAAAAAAAAAAACAGCACATGCGCCAAGATGAAAGGTCAGCGCGTTTCCGCGCATGCGCCCGGGGGCAGAAGAAATGGGAAGCCTCGAGGGTCAAACTAGGCGAAAGAAGTTCGCTTTTAGAAGAAATTGAGGCCAAAATGGCCGAGCTTTCAGACACGGTTTACTTCCACAGTCATACAGATTTCCAAATGAAAATCTCCATACAAGGAGCGCGCCACCTACTCTTGCAAATATCGTCATGAAAATAGAGCCAGAGCCCGGGCGCCCTGGCTCACGGCTGTAATCCCACCACTTTGGGAGGCCGAGAGTGGTGGATCACCTGAAGTCAGGCGTTCGAGACCAGCCTGACTAACGTGGGGAAACCTTGTCTCTACTAAAAAATACAAAAAATTAGCTGGACGTGGTGACACGCGCCTGTAATTCCAGCTACGCGAGAGGCTGAGGCACGAGAATCACTTGAACCCGGGAGGCGGAGGCTGCAGTGAGCCGACATGGAGTCACTGCACTCCAGCCTATACAACAGACAGAGCATGACCTTGTCTCTAAAAAAAAAAAGTGGAAATAATTGAAAGGCCTTTAACCTCTGAAAGGGGCACCAGGAGCAGGCAGGGCGTCATCTTCTTCCTTGAACCATGTGAGGACATTTTACAACCTCTGCCAAGATGCCTCGATTCAAATTAAAATTAAAGTGGTTTTGCCAGCCCCTCCTCCAAGTGAGAAGTGCATACTTCATCGTAAAGCCATAGGAAAGGCATTGGAGAGGACTGGTTCAGTTTTCTCATTTTGGACACGAGAAAGTGGGGCACAGATCAGACAGGGACTGGCCACAGGCACACCTGGGGAGTCACAGCTTAAAGTCACAGCTCTGCCCTTGATTCAAAGCTCTTCCTCAGTGCCTGTATCATAACCAGTGGTCCTTGCTCTGGTGCCCGGGATAGGGACATACGGAACAGTGCAAAGAAACCTGCAACTGAAGGCAGCCTCCCAGGGAACACACTGCTCCTCCCGGCTGCCCCCTCCTGGCCTTGACCCAGCACTTTTCTGCCTCACTGGACTGGAGGCTCAAGGTGATACAACCACCAACTCTGTGTGTGCTCTGTGTGTGTGTGTGTGTGTGTGTGTGTGTGTTTGTGTGTCCCAAGGGAACAGAGCACTGCCGAGTTCAGGCTGATCATTAGCTCGTGGACTGTCAGCAAAATACATTCAGAAGAAGGCTATGTGCTGTTTTGTCTTTTGCAATGATGTCATGTTGCTCATGTTTTATGTTTTTTCAGAGTTCATTAGTTTCTATTTGTTCTCAGTTAATATCCAGTTCAATAGATTGCGTAAGTAGAATACCCTCAAACTGAAAGTCACATACATAAAATATAGTGAAAATATGTCACCCACTTAACCTATAGTTGAAAATATGTACACATTAATTTTGTGTAGCCAATACTGGATAATGGGTAAGGGCACAGGATCCCAGGGCTAGACTGCCTGGGTTCAAGTTCCGACTTAGCCACTTGCTGGCTGTGAAATACTTGACAGCATTAAGCCTCAGTTTCTTTTTTTTTTTTTTTAACTTAATCCCAAATGTGATAGTAAGCCTCAGTTTCTTGATCTGAAAACAGATGTTACTCAGTGAGAGTCTGTGAAAACTTTAAAGTACACTGCCTAGCTCAGGAAAGTCCTCAGATTTAGCCATTATTAGCTATGATTATTATTGTGCTGGCTACACATGCATTAATGAGGCAAGAAAATGCTCAAGGATAACAACCAAGTACCCAAATTATCTTATCAGACCGAGAGAGATGCCAATGTGTGTATGCTCGTGTTTCAGCTCAAAGCCCTTTATCTAGAAGGTTCTTAAACTCAGAGGCCCAGGCAGTATCAAATTTACTTTGCAGTGGAGCCATCACTTTTGTTGATCGATGAAATTGACATAATGCTTTTTTTTTTTTAAGCACCAACCACAACCACGTGCCTAGAGCTATCTGTGTCAAGAAGAGCATGCTTCAGTTTGCTGGAGTGAGCAATTCAACTTGTGTAAGAATGAGAAATGATAGTGTTGAGACAGGAAACACAAAACCCCAGGGGAAGGTAGGAATCACTGACAGGCAAAAGAACTGGTGTCTAGTAATAAGTTAGGCTTGGCCGGCCTCTGGCCCTACAGATGGCTCTTTGAAGAGGAAAAAATTCAGCCAGGCCTAAGGCCACAGATCCTAAGGGACTGCTGACAGCTTCAGGCTGTCTATGGAAGAAGCAGAGGGTGGCACCTGGTTGAAAGAGGGGGCTGGGGGACATGGCTTGAGCCTGTGTTTACAGATGGAGTCCCCTGATCCATGAGACTGAGACTGGGGAAGGAGATCATGCCTGGATCAGGGGATCTCAAACCAGAACTCTTCCCACCCACACCCCCTACTTTTTAGGGCGTCTTTGACTGCAAACAACAGATAAATTAGTTGGAAAGGTCGGCAGATTCTTCCAATGGTTCCTAGCAGGCCAGGCCTAGCTGCTTTTTAACCTGTGACTGGGGGTGATGCCACTGGCCCATAAGCACACATTGGAAAATTTTTACATCCATAGACACGACATGCCCCACAGAGACAGCTGTGCAGGGTCTTTATGTTTGGGGTGCTGTGCTGGCAGGTAGCTTATAAATACCTAAAATTGGCTGGGCGCAGTGGCTCATGCCTATAATCCCAGCACTTTGGGAAGCCGAGGCAGGTAGATCACGAGGTCAGGAGTTCAAGACCAGACTGGCTAACATGGTGAAACCCCGCCTCTATTAAAAAAATACAAAAATTAGCTGGGCACGGTGGTTCATGCCTGTAATCCCAGCTACTTGGAAGGCTGAGGTAGGAGAATTGCTTGAACCGGGACCCAGGAAGCGGAGGTTGCAGTAAGCCAAGATCGCCCCACTGCACTCCAACCTGGGCTGCAGAGCGAGACTCCATCTCAAAAATAAATAAATACATAAATAAAATAAATAAATAAGTAGAATTGAAATGGGATGTCCTGGAGCTTAGCTAACCTTTATTTAGCCCCCCTACCCCACTACCTAAAATGAAGGGGCTGCTAGTTTTGTTTGCTTTATGAAAGATGGACCTATCATTGTTTTTAGAAGGATTTATTGGGAGGAAGCTATCCTGAACCCTCAGAGACTTTTCTCATTTACTGGCTCACCAGCTTTAGAGTCCTAGATCTTCATCCTGGCTCAGCCACTGTTCAGCTGTGTAGCCTTTGAGAAGTTGCTTAACTACACTGAGTCTCGCTGTCAACTATGAGTGGAGGTGATAACCTTGCTACTGTATGGAGCACCCACCCCCAGGCACTCTTACAGGGTGATGGTGAAGACTGAATGAAATCATAAGGCTGAAGGAGGAGGATTGCTTGAAGCCAGGAGCTCGAGACTAGCTGGGCAACATAGCCAGGCCTCATCTCTATGAAAATGCTTTTTAAAAAAATTAGCTGGACTTGGTGGCTTATGCCTGTTGTCCCAGCTACTCGGGAGGTGAGACGAGACCACTTGAGTTCAGGAGTTTGAGGCTGCAGTGAGCCATGATCGCGCCACTGCACCAGGCAACAGAGAGAGATCCTATCTCAAACAAATGAATAAGAAATAAATACATGAAATAATACATGCAGTTAGTACACTAGTACATGATCAGGCACATGATAAGTACCCTATAAATGGTAGCCCCAATAAACTTTGTAATGTTTTGAGAGAGGGTGTCCTTTGGACTCAGCCCAGTGACAGAGTGTTTGAAAAGACTGAATTGTATGATGGCTGTTCCCTACAGGTACAAACCTGTACCTCCAGGGACCCAGGGCACTGGCTCAATGGGGCACTTCATTCTATTTACTCTTGATTTGGGCAGCGCCGATTGCTCTAGGGCTAAGCAGGGCTGCCACTACAGACTCAATTGCCAAGGGTATCCTTCTCCCCAAGCTCGCCATAGGAAAGCCACTTGCATCATAAGACTACAGGAAGTCAAAGGGAATAAAAAGCACAATTTAGTCGCCCACTCTCCAGTTGATGGGCAATAGGTTTTTTCTATTTTGAACGGAGCTGTTAGGACCATTCCTTGTCCACATCCCCTGTTTTATATAGGCAAGAATTTCTCTTGGATGTAGAGTAGAATTGCTGGGCTGGGAGGAGTGTGAACCTTATGAGATGGAGCCAAACTGTTTTCTGAAGTGGTCATAGCAATGCACACTCCCAGCATCAGTCCTTAAGAGATCTCAGAATCTCGATCTTCTGTGATGTCACAAGCAGTCAAAAAGAATGAGTGCCAGCTGTAAACAATAAGGATGAATCTTAACAATAAAGTGAAAAAAACAAATTTCAGAAGGATGTATATAGCATATCTTATATAACTTGGAAAACAGCTGAAAAGAAAATGTATATATAGGCCGGGCATGGTAGCTCATGCCTGTAATCCCAGCACTTTGGGAGGCCAAGGCAGAGGGATTGCTTGAGGCCAGGAGTTCAAGACCAGCCTGGGCAACATAGCAAAACCTGTCTCTACAAAAAGTAGAAAAATTAGCCAGGTGTGGTGGTGCAGGTTTGTAGTCTCAGCTACTCATGAGGCTGAGCGGGGAGGATCTCTTGAGCTGGGCAGTTCAAGGTTACAGGGAGCCATGACTGCACCACTGCACTCCAGCTGGGCAACGGAGACCCTGTCTCAAAAAAAACTGTATCAAAAGGATCTCTAGGGGAATAGAGACATCTGTACACACATTTCATAGCAGCGTTATTCACAATAGCCAAAAGGCACATGCTACAGCATGGATGAACCTTGAAGACATTATGCTAAGTGAAAAAAAACAGGCACAAAAAGGCAAACACTGTATGATTCCGCTTGTAGAGGGTATTTAGAGTAGTCAGACTCAGAAATAGAAAGTAAAATGGTAGTTGCCAGCATCTTGGAAGGAGGGGAAAACAGGGAGTTATAGATGGGTGTAGAGTTTCAGTTTTGCAAGATGGAAAGAGTTCTTGGAGACGGGGCACAGCAGCGTGAATATACTCAGCAGCACCGAACTGCACACTCAACAGTGGTAGTGATGGGAAATTTCATGTCATGTTATTTTACCACAATTTTGAAAAGAAAAAAGGAACTTAAGGGAACTAAGAATATGGGATCCAGGAAAGTGATTGCCTGTGGCAGGGGGAAGTGATAGGGAGTCGGGAACATGGGGAAATGCTGTGTCGCCAGCTGTAAGTTGTCACGGTCCTAACTTTAATTTTGCATAGTAAGCTGCCTTTAAAAATGATGCTTATAATATTTTTAAAATAAACAAACGTATTAAAATGCTCCTGCATTTTACCAGTGGGAGAGTGTGCCATGAATCAGGGATTAGATCAATCCAGTTATCTACACCTGAAGGGAAAGACATTCAACCTCAAAATTATCCGTAGGAAATTATAAATTGTTTTAAAATTTCAAACAGACCTGAACAAAACCTTGTTAAATCAACATCTGATAACAAATCTGAATCAGAGTAAGTCAATTATCACATTTATTATGGATCAATTCTATTAAAAAGTAGAGATTGGAAATTTTGAGTGGCCAACTTGCAACCAAATTGGCATGTAAACATGGGCGGGGCGTGGGCATCGGAATGTTTTCAAGCCTCCAGGTGATGCTAAGCTCTCCAGGTGCAGCCATTGAGAACCACTGGCATATCGGCCGCTCTCCTGAGACTTACCCTATCTCAGTCTACACTAATCTTAATCTGAGTTTAGGGCCTAAATTAAGATCTTTAGAGACTCACAATACTGCAAAAATTATTGTGCAGAGCCCCTGTTTGTTTTGAGATGGGGTTTTACCCTGTCATCCAGGCTGGAGTACAGTGGCACAATCAAAGCTCACTGTGGCCTTGATTTCCAAGGCTTAGGTGAACCTCCCACCTCAGAATCCTGGGTGGCTGGGACCACAGGCATACACCACCACATCTGGCTAATTTTTGTATTTTTTGTAGACATGGGGTTTTGCACTGAGGCCTTGAGTAATTTCTTTATTTTCTCTTCTTTTCTTTTTTCTTTCTTTTTTTTTTTTTGGAGACAGAGTCTCCCTCTGTTGCCCAGGCTGGAGTGCAATGGCACAATCTTGACTCACTGCAACCTCTGCCTTCTGGGTTCAAGCAATTCTCCTGCCTCAGCCTCCCAAGTAGCTGGGACTACAGACGTGTGCCACCACGCCTGGCTAATTTTTGTATGTTTAGTAGAGACGGAGTTTCACCATATTGGTCAGGTTGGTCTCGAACTCCTGACCTCGTGATCCTCCCGCTTCAGCCTCCCAAAGTGCTGGGATTACAGGTGTGAGCCACCGTGCCCTACCGCCCTGAGTAATTTCATAAAGAACACCTTAAGAAATGTCCAGCACCATGGATTCTTACCTTCACTCAGGACCCACAAGGCCCCACATTCTGACAGATTTTGTCTATCAGACAAATTGCACTCAGTCATGCTTCATTCATTTTCCTCGGAGAACTCCCAGGTTACATAGAATTGAGATAATCTCCCTATCTCCCTGTCACCCCCATGAAGACACTCTGTGTTTTTGTTTGCAATATAGTCTTATATGGATCGATATTAGATTTTCATGGTGTTCTTTGCATTTTGCAACTATTGCTCAAGCTGGAGACCCAAAACGAGCACTAGCTTTAGAGTCAAAGACCCCTGAGTTCCAGTTTCAGCTGAGGGACTGTGAGCACATCACAAGCCCACTCTGATCCTATATCCCAGGTGTATAATCACCTATTTCCCATCAATTGCCAGGCTGGAGAGAAAAGTGCCCACTCTGCCCAGTACACAGTAGGCTCTTGGTAAACTTAAGTTCTCTTGCTTCTCCACTAACCTAATGTATTAGGGGAAAGACAGAGATGTTGGCAAAGGCAGCTGGGAGACTCCAGCTGTATGCCTCACAATCCTACCAATGAAAATTCTGAATTGGGCTTCAATTTCTTCTCTACAAAATGAGACAGGACAGCAGTGGGTAGAAGAGGAGGAGCTTGGCTTTGTTAGTTTAAGCTGGGCCCGTCTGATTCTGTAACGTGGGCTTCACTGCGGGTCCAGCCCACTCCCCAGCCAGGGCTTCGCGTGCTCTGAATGTCTTTCGGCCAAGTAAAGGCTGTCCGGGCTCGGGGTGGGGAGGCGGGGTGATGGGTAGCGGGATGGAGAGAAGCAGTTCCCCCGCATAACCAGCAGGTAGCACCAGAGCAGCGCGGAAGCCGAGGGTTCTGCCCCAGCCTTCCTGGACACCCGGGCAGGAGGGTAAGGGGAGGCAGAGGTGGAGCACATCACTCAGCTGGGCAGCAGGAGCGCGACTGCGGATCAGCCCACACCCTTTGAAATCGACAGCCTGGGTCTTCTGGCTGATTTCCCCTCTTTGGTAGGGTGATCATATGATTTATCATCCAAAACCAGACACTTTGGAAAGTGAAAGGGCCACTGTTATAATTGCACCGCGACAGCAGACATAACCTTAGCTGTACCTTGCAAACCAGAACATATGGTCACCTTATGCTCCGGTCACTGTTTCTTCCTTGTTTCCATTCTTTCTTTTATTTATTTTTTCTTTTTAAACACACAGCATTCTTTTCCCCGAGCACCACAGCCTTGGAAAATGCCCTCGCATTCGGTATATTTTCGGCCATATAACACCCGCTTTCGCATCTTCAATCTCAGCAGTCTCTGAAGCCACCCCAAAGGCTGGTTTTAGCTTCCAGTCAGAAGACTCTGGTCTGTACCTTTCCATTCCCATGACTCAAGAATTAAAGATGTCAGATGTGGAACAGTGGCCCTTACCTCCACTTTGGTGCCTCTTTGTTAAATTTATTCCTGTAATCTTGTTCTGAGTGCTCATGTCCTTTATCTCTTTGAATTTACGTGTATTAGTTTATTGAATTGCAAGTAGACAAGCCCCATTAAGCAGGATGCTTATATTTCCAAGATCATCCCATTACTCCATTCAACCCCAAATTAGCGTGCCATTTATCCCTTGTTTCTGATCTCTCTTCACTTAACAGGCTCATAAACATCCATCCATTGCCAAAAGGACTCCAACTCTTCTCACTTCCGTTTTTAGTTGATTCATTGCTAGCCCAGTAATGATTTGTCTGCGGGAGTCATTAGTAGAGAATTGTGCCCTTACATTTATTTTTATAGTTGGATTCTGCTGGTTAATATCTCTATGTCATTCTCACATTGCAACAAATGACTATGGGTTTCTGTCTTCACCTAAAATCTAGGTTAGAAATTTGATCTTATCCGAGTAAGATATTAATAGATAATGTGAGACTTTTAAAAAAATTTGACTGAAACTTTTCTCAGCTAAGAATGACACTCATGGTCACAAATATGTATGTAAGCAAGCAGAAAATTGGGCTGTAAATATATAAACTCTTAAAATATGTTTAGAGATGAGATTTTCCATTTTTTTTTTTTCAGTAAAGTATATTTGCTATGGTTGGAATATTTGTGTCTTCCCCAAAATTCATATTGGAACTTAAACCCCATCGTGATAGTAGTAAAAGGTGGAGTCTTAGCTGGGTGCAGTGGCTCACTCCTGTAATTCCAGCACTTTGGGAGGCCAAGGCAGGTGGATCAGGAGGCCAGGAGATAGAGACCATCCTGGCCAACATGGTGAAACCCCATCTCTACTAAAAATACAAAAAATTAGCTGGGCATGGTGGCACGCGCTTGTAATCCCAGCTATTCAGGAGGCTGAGGCAGGCTGAGAATCACTTGAACCTGGGAGCCGGAGATTGCAGTGAGCCGAGATAGTGCCACTGCACTCCAGCCTGGTGACAGAGTGAGACTCCGGCTTGGAAAAAAAAAAAAAAACCAAAGAGGTGGAGTCTTTAGGAGATGATTAAGTCTGGAGGGAAGAGCCCCTCATCAAAAGGGTTAGTGACCTTGTAGAAGGGCTTGAAGCAGCGACCTAGCTCAGTTTTCTTCTTTTGCTTTTCTGTCCTTTCCACCATATTAGGATACAGCGTTCCTCATCTCTGGTGGACTTGGCATTCAAGGCGCCATCTTGGAAGCAGAGAGCAGCCCTCACTAGACTACATACCTGCTGGAGCCTTGATCTTGAACTTCCCACCCCTCAGAACTGTGAGAAATACATTTTTGTTCTTTACACATTACCCAGTCTCTGCTATTTTGTTATGGCAGCACAAATGCCGTGATAGCAATTGGCACCAAAGGAGGGCGTGAGAGGGAATGAAGAGCGAGTGGTCACACGTGGAAGAGATGGCCAAGAGCAGTGGACTGAGGAGCAGCAGAAGCTGCAGACTGTGGGAGGGACAGCACACAGGGAAGGAGCAGGCAGATCGGGGCCGAGAACCAGGGTCCCCAGGGGCTGGACAGCAAAGAGAGAGACAGCAGGCAGTCAAGTCACATAGCGGCCTGGTGCCTTTGTCAGCTCCAGCTGCGCTAACAAATCATAATAAATTGCTAGGTGGCTTAGACAGTAATTTATTTTTCATAGTTCTGGAGCTGGGAAGTCGGAGATCAGGCTGCCAGCATGGTTTGGGTTGAGTAAGAACTCTCTTCTTGGTTTCTCCTATGGACACCACCTTGCTATATCCTCATGTGGCACAGAGAAAGAGAAAGAGAGAGACGGGGTGGGGCGGGGGGGGTGGAGGGAGGGAGAGAGAGAGAGAGAGAGACTGCTTGCTTGTGTTTCTTCTTATAAGGGCACTAATCCCATCATGCAGGATACAAACACTCCATGCACAGCACCTGGGAAGGCTCAGTTAGGTCTAGGGGAAGGACAGGGTGCCAGAAGGAGCAAAAATTTCTGTCCATCTGGCACTCTCTTCCCCCTCCTCCTCCTCCCTCTGATCCCCTCCCTTCTTCTCTGAAGCTCTCCACTCCACTCCTAGACTTTCTTCATAGAACTGGAAGGGGTTGCCTGAATTGGCCTGGACTGCCCAGCCTGTAGAGTTCTGGGAGTGGGGTGGGGTAGAGACGGAGTGAACTCAGCAGGCCCCCAGCTCTGCTCTTCTGTGGTTGTGACTGGATCTCCAGGAAGGACTTTGACTTTTCCAGGTCTAAGCACTGAAAATGCTTTGGGCTTCCGCAGGGGAGAAAATTCAAAATAAAAAGAAAACCATAAACCATACAACACAACTTTTATGCGGATGCTAAAAATAAGTTTTTTTCTTAAAGTTTTCAATGGCAAAAGTCTGACTATTTGGAAGCTGAACCTCCTTTGCCTTCTTTTGGAGGAAGTACTGGTTTTGTAGTCATGCCAAACCTACCTCGGTTTACTTATGTACTGGGTCACCCAGCCCTGTGGACTGGTCCTTCCAAAAGGAACTTTATCAAGTAAACTGAGCACCTGCGATCCCATCCTATAATGACTTGATGAGTCATTTGATCCTTTGATCCTTTTCCTTGAGACTCAAAGAGTCACCAGCCCATGCACACCAGGGCAAAGACCTCTGGAGCCCTAGTATTCTTCCTGGGGTGGGGGACACTGTAACTCTATTCTTCCTGGGGTGGGGGACACTGTGACTCTATTCTTCCTGGGGTGGGGGACACTGTGACTCCTCTGCACTATTCCCCTCACCCCCACCCTAATGGCTCTGCAGGGGAGAAGGGCTTTGATGCATTATTCAGGGATCTTCAGGGCCAGCTCTCAGCTGATTCCCAACATGTAACTCACTATGAGCTAGAGCTCAGCTGAGCTGGGGAGACCCAGGTAAACAGAAGCCATCCCCCGCCTGGACTGGGAGCAGGGGGAGGGGGAAGGACTGTGATCAGCATCAGTCTTGCAGGTAGGGGCCTAGAAGCTTGGGGATTCTGGGGATGCCTTGGCCTGAGGATCTAGGATCCTTTAAGATGGGTGTCCAGGAAGAAGGGAACGTGAGCCACTGAAGCCATAGCGGAGACCCAGGCCATGGCACATGGTGGTATGTGAGATTCCTGGAGCAGGGCCTGTACCTGGCATGTGGCAAGAGCTCAAAAACTAATGATGGGATCAAATTCCCACCAGCAGAGCCCATCCAGAGTCACCAAGAGCCTCCTGCCACCACTGGGGTTCTGCCTTGTTGATGCTGAAAATCTGAAGCTGATGACAGTAAGCAGTCGATAGCCCTGTCCCAGCCTGGTCCTTGCTGGCCTTGGGCCACACACTTCCAGGAAGCCCTTGTCCACTGCAATGTGGCTTCGTCTGCTCCGAGTGTGGATCTGGTGTGAGCTTGGCACTGGAAGTCGCTTGGCTGGATTCAGACTAGGCCACAGGACAGCAAAGCCACGCATTAACCGTGTGGTCTCAGGCAAGCGACTTAACCCCTCTAAGCCTTGATTTCCTCATCCATAAATGAAAACTAACACCAGTCCCTATGATCAGAGCTCACAGAGTGAAGTGCAGAGCACAGCGTCTGGCATAAGAGAAGGACTAAAGCATGTGTTAACTGGATGAATGGGGAAATGAAGCAAGTGGGGCCTCCCCAGGGATGGACCTAGGGAAGTATCTCCTGGCTTGCTCCCCATGAGGATCTGGACCAAACCCTCCCCATCACTCAGAAGGCCTCAGGGACTAGCAGGTGATAAGGGAGGAGACAGTGACAGTGAGGGGGACACCTCCAGACCTGGGAGGGTCCTGTGGGGGCCCTTCCTGGCACCAGGAGATGAGGGAGAATAGGATGAAAGGCAGGAGCTTTCCCAGGACTAATCAAGTCATTACAGGATGGAACTGCAGGTTCTCAGTTTACATGATAAAGCTCCTTTTGGAAGAGGTGGAAATAACACTGGTTTTAAGAAATGATTTTGCTTCCGTGAAATAACTGCAAAGGGCAGAAATAAATGTGAATGGCTAACCCAAATTCAGTCCTCTCCAAAAGGCATCCAGGTCTCTGAAAACTGGTTTTGAAGGAGGCTTCTCCCCCACTCCCACCCAGACCCTGCCCCTGAAAGGTGAGGGGTCCAATTGTCTGGGAGGGGAAACAGCTTCAATTCTGCCCAGCTCTGGTCGTTCTTAATGGAAGAACCACTTACTTTTTTTTGTTAACTCTTTGTTCTGTGATCTTTGTCACTCTGTCACTTTTCAAAAGCTGGTTTTTGTTTTTTGTTGTTGTTGTTTGGTTTTTTGAGACAGGGTCTCACTCTGTCACTCAGGCTGGAGTGTGGTGGTGTGATCTCAGCTCTCTGCCTCCCAGGCTGAAGCGATCCTCCCACCTCAGCTTCCGGAGTAGCTGGGACTATAGGTGCACGCCACTATGACTAGCTAATTTATTATTATTATTATTATTGTAGTGATGGGGTCTCACCATGCTGCCCAGTTTGGTCCCAAACAAGGGCTGAAGCAATCCTCCTGCCTCAGCCTCCCAAAGTGCTGGGATTACAGGCGTAAGCAACCTTGGGTGACAAAAGCTGTGATCTTTATGTGTCAGTGGGGAACATCAAGAAAGTAGAAGGTTGCTTGGCTTGCAGATCTTGGGAGATTTTGTTGCCATCCTAGGTCTTGGGGCTCTCTTATCTGGAGCTGCAGCAGACATTTTAGCCACATCTCATAATTCTGATTTCAGCTCTCTCGCTACCTGACAACCAGGAGCTTTACTAGAAAGCTTTAGCCTGGCATTGTGACCTTTACCATGCATTGGGGTAAAGAACTAGATTGAAAAAAAGTCTATCTAGTCCAAAATGTCAGAGAGGCCAGGCGTGGTGGCTCATGCCTGTAATCCCAGCACTTTGGGAGGCTGAAGCAGGCTGATCACTTGAGGTTAGGCGTTCGAGGCCAGCCTAGCCAACATGGTGAAACCCATCTCTATTGAAAATACAAAAATTAGCCAGGCGTGGTGGCGCACACCTGTAGTCTTAGCTACTTGGGAGGCTGATACGGGAGGTTCACTTGAGCCCAGGAAGCGAAGGTTGCAGTGAACTGAGATCATAGCACTGCACTCCAGCCTGGATAACAGAGTGAGACCCTGTCTCCAAAATAAATAAATAAAAATAAAAGCTAAATAAATAAATAAGTAAATATATTGGTCCAGGCACAGTAGCTCGTGCCTGTAATCCCAGCACTTCTGGGAGACCAAAGCTGTTCGATGACTTGACCCAGCAGTCTGAGACCAGGCTGGGCAATGTGGCCAAACCCTGTCTCTACAAAAAATGCAAAAATTACCGGGCGTGGTGGCACATGCCTGTCATCCCAGCTGCACGACAGTTTTGAAACACATGAACTATTACATTCTTGCAAATTCTATGAAACTGTGTCTTTTATTTTTAAAATCATGGAAGTTTTGCATTTTCTTTTTTTTTTTTTTTTTTTTTTTTGAGACGGAGTTTCGCTCTTGTTACCCAGGCTGCAGTGCAATGGTGCGATCTCAGCTCACCGCAACCTCCGCCTCCTGGGTTCAGGCAATTCTCCTGCCTCAGCCTCCTGAGTAGCTGGGACTACAGGCGCGCGCCACCATGCCCAGCTAATTTTTTGTATTTTTAGTAGAGACGGGGTTTCACCATGTTGACCAGGATGGTCTCGATCTCTTGACCTCGTGATCCACCCGCCTCGGCCTCCCAAAGTGCTGGGATTACAGGCGTGAGCCACCGCGCCCGGCCTGCATTTTCTTTATTATTTCTATGTTTGTTACAATGTAACAATCATGCTTTCTCTAACTATACAGTTAAAATACTTTGTTTCTCCTCAAATTGGCTGAGTACAATTGAAAGTCCTCCACTCCCATGCTTTCCCCCAGCCCTGAGGGCCAGGGATTCCTGCGCTCTTACGAGAGATTCACAGCTCTAATGCTGGGAACTTCTTGACCTCCTTTGTCAAATGCGTGAGTGTTCAATGAATGATGGAACTTGTCAAAGTCAAATAAAATACAGAAATGAAGCACTTTTCTCCATGCAGACCAAGAATGCTTGTTTTCTATGTTTGCTTCCACATTAATTTTTGACATATTATGGAGAGTTTTATCACTTTACGTGTGATTTTCAATTGTTATCCCCTCTTTAATAATGAGTTCTATGAACTTAGACCCCAATAAGCCCATGAGTTCAGATGCACAGTGTAAGGCTGGCTGCCTCGCCGGGAGTTCGGACGCACATCCCCCTCCTCTTTTTTCCGAAAGCTCGGACATGCTCGGGCATGTTTCCTTCTCCCCTTCTCACACAGCCTGGCTTTCCCTTAAAGAACCCAGTATGCAAGCAGGGTCTTGTGATTCTAGCCAATAAGCAGCCAAATCTTTCTAGCCAATAGCAGCCGAGTCTTTCTAGCCAATAGCAACCGAGTAATTCTAACCAATAGCAGCCAAGTCCTGTATGCAAACGAAGGCTTGTGACCTTACCCAATAGTAGCCTGCTCTCCCACAACCAATCGAGCTCCTTCATTCCCTATAAAACCCCACGTCTGAGAGGAGTCCATGTGACTTCTCCGGCCCCTCCTGTCGGACTGCAGAACCTCGCCCGGGAGCCTGAATAAATTTCTTTATATTGAATCTTCTTGTGTTGGCCTCAGTTTCTTCCTTTTAAACTCGGCAAGAACCCAAGAACAAACCTTACACACAGTCACCCTTAAAAGTACAGCATTACTCATTTCTATTCTTTGTTTCATTTTGTTTTGAGATGGGTCTGACTCTGTTGCCCAGGCTTAAGTGATTCCCTCATCTCAGCCTCCAGAGTAGTTGGCACTACAGGTGTGTGCCACCATGCCCGGCTAATTTTATTTATTTATTTATTTATTTATTTATTTATTTATTTATTTATTTATTTGTAGATACAGCATCTCCCTATGTTGTCCAGGCTGGTCTTGAACTCCTGGACTCAAGCAATCCCCCAGCTTAGTCTCCCAAAGTGCTGAGACTACAGGAGTGAGCCACTGCACCTAGCCCACTATTCCTGCTACATTTAATACTAACTCATGTCTTCTTTTCTTTAAAATAAGAAAGAAAGAAAGACAGTATCCTTGGAAGAGCAAGAGAGAAGAGAGATCACTGTCCCATGCTTCTTTCCTCTGCGGGCTGTTGTACCATCAGAGCCATCTGTCACTGGCTCCCTTAGAAAATGCTACTGCTGCCAGACTGTCTTCCTGTGGGCAGAAGTGACTGTATCTTCCAGTGGGTTGCAAGGCAGAGGACACAGCCTCTAGTTGGATGGGGATCCTCATCTGGGAAATAGTCTGACCCCACTCCTGGGGATGGACCCCATGTTTTCTTCCTGGGTCAAGCCACTTTCCCTTCATCTATGGCAACCCAGCTGTGTTAGAAAAGGAAAAGCCCACCTGGGCAGCTGCGTACCTAAAGGCTCAGGACATTCAACACTAGGCTTGCTCTTCTTTGTCCCAGTGTGTGAAAAACGAACACTCCCTAAGACACAAAAATAGGCCTTTAAACTGACCTTTCTAAAGAAATTGTTAGCTGGGCATGGTGGCTTACGCCTATAATCCCTGCATTTTGAGAGGCCAAGGCAGGTGGATCACCAAAGGTCAGGAGTTCGAGACCAATCTGTCCAACATGGTGAAACCCCGTCTCTACTAAAACACACACACACACACACACACACAATTAGCTGGGCTTGGTGGTGTGTGCCTGTAATCCCAGCTACTTGGGAGGCTGAGGCAGGACAATCAC
Organism: Aotus nancymaae; assembly: GCF_030222135.1. Lineage (NCBI taxonomy): Eukaryota > Metazoa > Chordata > Mammalia > Primates > Aotidae > Aotus > Aotus nancymaae. Next base: position 5,395,576 of record NW_026988492.1, on the reverse strand, counting down.
TTGAACCCAGGAGACTCAGGTTGCAGTGAGCCGAGATCACACCACTGTACTCCAGCCTGGAGACTCCAACTCAAAACAAATAAAAATAATAATAAAATAATAAACTGTTGCCAGGGGAGGTGACTCACGCTTGTAATGCTAGCACTTTGGGAGGCCGAAGCGGGTGGATCACTTGAGGTCGGGAGTTCAAGATCAGCCTGACCAATATGGTGAAACCCTGTCTACTAAAAATACAGAAATTAGCCAGGCTGTGGTGGTGCACACCTGTAATCCCAGCTACTCAGAAAGCTGAGGTAGGAGAATCGTTTTAACCTGGGAGCTGGAGTTTGCAACGAGCCGAGATGGTGCCACTACATTGAGACCCTATCTCAAAACAAAAGAAAAAAAAGAAGCTGTTAAGATCTCCCTAAAGCCTCTGCAAACGATGTCAAACATTCAGTCGTTCCTTAGCTGGGTATTTCCTTTAAAATGTCCTGTTTCTTATCAATGTTAGATATCTTTCCAAGAACTCAAGGGAGATTTGCAGTGGGATAATCCGGTTCACATGGTAAACATGAAACCACTGCCACAAAGCTTGTAATGCAATAAAGTAAGTGAAATAAAAGAGGCACCAAAGGAAACCGGAAGTTTCTGTATCTTAAAGAGAAAAACCACAGTGATAAGGCTTCAACCTGCCGAGTGGTTACCCAGGTTTCTCCATGCACTGGAGAAACTCCACGTGGGGTTTCTGTTACTAACCAGAGCCCTGTTGAGTTGCAAGAAAAACCCAACCACCACCAAGCTCTACTTTATTTTTCTGGGATCAAGGAGGTTAATTTTGTTCCCTCTATTTATGCCTTTTTTTTTTTCTATAATCAAGGAAAGTAAAGCTCAAAGGGATTAAGTGGCTTTTCTAAATCAACAGCTAGTGTCAGGCAAAAAAAGAAAAACAATGGGCATCTGGATGTTATATAACATTAAAGCCCATGTTTTCTCTTCTACCCTAGACTTTCCACTAGGGAAAAAAACAGGTTCAATTACTATGTAATTGATTATATTTGATTACAATGTATTTATGGGAACTACATAAAGCAACATTTATTTATAATATTCTTTTCTTTTCTTTGAGACTGAGTCTCACTCTGTTGTCCAGGCTGGAATGCAGTGCTGAGATCTCAGCTCACTGCAACCTTAGCCTCTGGGGTGGTTCAAGCGATTCTCCTGCCTCAGACTCCTGAGTAGCTGGGATTACAGGCATGCACCACCACGCCCGGCTAATTTTAGTATTTTTAGTGAAGACAGGGTATTGCCATATTAGTCAGGCTGGTCTTGAACTCCTGACCTCAAGTGATCCACCTGCCTTGGCCTCTTAAAGTGCTGGGATTACAGGCATGAGCCCCCGCGCCTGGCCTATAATATTCTTTTCTGAAAGGAGTTGCATGTTATAGTTGTAATAGATGGAATTTGTGGGCCCAAAAAGTTGGCTTCTGGCCAGGTGTGGTGGCTCATGGCTGTAATCTCAGCACTTTGGGAGGCCGAGTTGGGCGGATCACCTGAGGTCGGGAGTTCGAAACTAGCCTCACCAACATGGAGAAACCCCGTCTTTACTAAAAATAAAAAATTAACCAGGCATCATGGCACATGCCTGTAATCCTGGCTACTCAGTAGGCTGAGGGAGGAGAATCACTTGAACCTGGGAGGTGGAGGTTGCAGTGAGCCAAGATCATGCTACTGCACTCCAGCCTGGGCAATAAGAGCAAAACTCCATCTCAAAAACAAAGAACAAACAAAACAAACAAACAAAGTTGGCTTCTGGGTGTAGTTCTGTTGTTTGCTAGTAATGTGATTCTAACTAAGACACCCTCTTGACCTCAGTTTCATCATTTATAAAGTAAAAGTGTTATATTAAATCACCTGTAAGATATTTACTTCGAGAATCTATCCATATCAATTAATAACAAATTGGAAACATGGACTTCAGTGACAAATGATTATTCAACCACAGGGACTTTTGACTTATACCAGGTTGCTATAATCTATAGCATTATGTTTATGTGAGCGTCACAGTCTCAGAAGTATCCTTTGTGACCTAAGTAAGCTCTGATCCAAAAGCGTCTCTCCCCATCCCACTCACTCCCTTCACCTTGCTGATTTCCTTCTTGGCAGGTGTCATAAATTGTGTACTTATGTGCATTTATTTATTTGTCCAGTGTCTCTCTCTCTCTCTCTGTCCCAGACTAAACTCTAGACTCCATGAAGGCCATTGAGTTTTGTGCACTGCTACTCCCCAGCACCTGAAACTGTGACTGGCACATACTACACACTCAAATATTTGCTGAATGAACGGATGAGGGAGCAGATTGTCTTTAAAACGATATTGTGGTTATTCTTTTCTTCTCGCTTGCAAAGCTGATTTTAGAGCAGATGCCAGAGATAAAGTTTATAAAATCTTAATATCTGTGCTTTACAAAATCAGAACGATGTTCACTGAAATGTTGACAGCAATTATCACTGATCTGAGTGTTGGGATTGGTGGGCAAATTTCATTATCCCTCTTTTCCAGCACATCTTTAGTAAAGAGGAATTATTTTGCAATCAGATTTAAGCTTTTAAAAAGTATAAACTCTCAGTGCGCTCTCTAATTTGCTGTTCTTCTGGGAGCAGTTAGAACTATAATCTGTGCATGAGGATGGGGAGCATCTGAAATTTCCCCAAATTTAACTAACTACTGCCAAGAAGATACATTTCAATATTCCAGTATCTCCTTCTGCCAGGATGTCTCTACACCCAGTCTATGCTCTGTGAGTCTTGGATCTGAGGGATAAAACTGGGCGATCTGACTGGGTAGCAGTTCACTTAGCTAGAACCACTCATGATGGTGGGTTTCAAGCAAACAAGGATGTGGGAGGCAATCTGGGCTCCCACTCAGGGCTCATGCAGAAGCGAGGAGGGCTGGCCAGCGTCTTCATGGTTGACAGCAGCCGATGAGTAATGTGGGCTTTATCTCTGGGACCTGTAGCAATTCCTGGAGTCCACTGATGTGCCTAAGTGTGTCTTGAATGAGCAAGTGGCTTAGCACCTGCTAAGCTCAAGAATATAATAATACAACGGCTATATCATTTTGAAGGCAACACATTTGAGTTAGAGTTTTGGCCATGTGTATGGTCTGAGTGATCCTGGATCTCCAAATTTCAGATTCCTCAAATACAAAACAAGCCTAGTTACAGCAACTTTCAGGGTACTGTATCAGTGATACTAACCGAGTAAATGAAAGTATGTTTTTCAAAAACACTTTGGTGCAGTATAAATACATGCAATACATAATTTCACTTCTCTCCTATGGTCAGAGCTGTAGGTTAAGAGGTTTTGATATTATAAAAAGTAAAATGAAAAGAAGGTGACTTTTCTTTTTTCTATTATATAACAAAGAAACCAAAGCTCTCCGAGTTTAAGCGACTTGCCCAAGGCCACATGTACAGAAAATGGGGAAGCAGAGATCTGAATTTAAAAAGTGTTCTTTTCACTTGGTTAGTATTTCCCAGGAACATTCCCCTCTTGCTTTCTGAAGTTCAAATTCCAGGGGCCCAAGCCTACCCCTACTGAACGAGAATTTCCTAGGTGATTCTTATGAGGCAAATGGAAATCACTGATCCTAAACAAAGCCATCATCAGCATGGAGTTAAGATTCTGAGTGAATGTGTCCCCTTCACTGCCTGCGGTGACAAGCTGGCCATTCCCATGCAGGACTATCCTAAGGCAACAGCCTGACCCTCAGGACAGGTGATGGGTAATCTCCTCTTCCCTTGATTAGGCTGTTGGAATAAGGATGGAGCTACAGTAACACCTCCGCTAGCGAACTGAGGCCACAGTCACCATTTATTGCCTGTGATTTTGCTACTCAGATAGAAGTAAGATTGACAGATGTAGCAGGGCGCCGTGGCTCACACCTGTAATCCCAACACTTTGGGAGGCCGAGGCGGGCAGATCATGAGGTCAGGAGGTCAAGACCATCCGGGCCATGATGAAACCCTGTCTCTACTAAAATACAAAAAATTAGCTGGGTGTGGTGACACACGCCTGTAGTCCCAGCTACTCAGGAGGCTGAGGCAGGGGAATCACTTGAATCTGGGAGGCGGAGGTTGCAGTGAGCTGAGAACGTGCCGCTGCACTCCAGCCTGGCAAAAGAGCAAGATTCTGTCTCAAAAAAAAAAAAAGAAAAGAAAAGATTGACAGATGTGGTATTACATATTAGAAAAGGGCCAGGCGACCAGGCGCAGTGGCTCACTCCTGTAATCCCAGCACTTTGGGAGGCCAAGGCACGTGGATCACCCGAGATCAGGAGTTGGAGACCAGCCTGGCTAACATGGTGAAACTCCATCACTACTAAAAATACAAAAATTAGTTGGGCGTGGTGGCAGGAGCCTGTAATCCCAGATGCTTTGGAGCCTGAGGCAGGAGAATTGCTTGAACATGGGAGGCAGAGGTTGCTGTGAGTCGAGATTGTGCCATTGCACTCCAGTCTGGGCAACAGAGGAAAACTCTGTTTCAAAAAAAAAAGGGCCAGGCGACGTGGCTCACACCTGTAATCCTAGCACTTTGGGAGGCAGGAGGATCACTTGAGGCCAGGAGTTTGAGACAAGACTGGGCAACAGAGTGAGATCTTCTTCTCTAAAAAACCTGTTAAAAAAAAAAAAAAAAAGGCCAGTCGCTGTGGCTTACGCCTGTAATCCCAGCACTTTGGGAGGCCGAGGAGGGCAGATCACCTGAGGTTGGGAGTTTGAGACCAGACTGACCAACATGGAGCAGCCCCATCTCTACTAAAAATACAAAATTAGCCTGTAACCCCAGTGGTTACATGCCTGTAACCCCAGCTCTTCAGGAGGCTGAGACAGGAGAATTGCTTGAATCTGGAAAGGCGGAGGTTGCAGTGAGACAAGATGGTGCCATTGCACTCCAGCTTGAGCAACAAGAGCAAAACTCCTCCAAAAAAAAAAAAAAAAAAAAAAAAAACCAGTAAAAAAAATTAGCTGGGCATGGTGGTATGTGCCAGTAGTTCCAGCTACTCAGGAGGCTGAAGACGGTGGATTGCTTGAGCCCAGGAGTTTGGGGTTGCAGTGAGCTACTATCACCACAACACTCCAGTCTGGGTGAGAGTGAAGTCTTGTCTTAAATAAATAAGTAAATATCAGAAAACCTAAAGTAGGTCAAAAGTACCAGAAAATATAAACTCTGCCCACTGGCAGTGGTGTGCTGGTAAATATTTAAGAATCAGCTTTCTGAAAGCCCCGCCCTGATGCGTAGTGTTTGCTGATTTCTGTGATGTAAATCTTCCCACCATGACGTATTTCCAGTTACCAATGTGAGGACACAGAATGCAGTGTTGGAAAGAGAGGCACTTCATTACGCAGTGTTTCCACACACAGATGATATGATAGACCTAAGTAACCCAGAGAGCCTCAAGAAGGGACGACTATAATACAATTATCAGGAAGTGGTGAGTTTTTCGTATTTATTATCTATGTCTTTAATGTACATTTTATTTTCTTGGAATTTTTAAATTTAATTTATTTTTGAGACGGGTTCTCACTGTGTTGCCCAGGCTGGAGTGCAGTGGCACGATCTCAGCTCACTGCAATCTCTGCCTCCTCAGCTCAAGCGATTCTCTCACCTTAGCCTTCCAAGTAGCGGGGACCACAGGTGTGAGCCACCATGCCTAGCTAATTTTTGTATTTTTTGTAGAGGCAGGCTTTCACCATGTTGCCCAGACTTGTCTCAAACTCCTGAGTTCAAGGGATCCACCCGCCTTGGCCTCCCAAAGTGCTGAGAGTACAGGTGTGAGCCACAGCACCCAGCCAAGAATTTTATTTATTTTATTTTGTGTTTTTTGTATTTTTTGAGACAGAGTCTTGCTCTGTCACCTAGGCTGGAATGCTGTGATGCAACCTTGGCTCGCTGCAACCTTTGCCTCCCAGGTTCAAGCGATTCTCCTGCCTCAGTCTCCCAAGTAGCTGGGACTACAGGCATGTGCCACCACGCCCGGCCAGTTTTTGTATTTTTAGTAGAGACAGGGTTTCACCATGTTGGCCAGGCTGGTCTCGAACTCCTGACCTCAGGTGATCCAGCTGCCTTGGCCTCCCAAAGTGCTGAGATTACAGACGTGAGCCACCGTGCCAGGCCGGAACTTTATTTTTAATAATGGCTATGTTTAACAACTCGTTCTCACACAAAGACCCCTGAAAAGTTTAATGCTGGCTTTGGTTGAGGCTGTAACAAGCGACTGCAGAATGCCACCGCCTTTACGAGTCTCTGGGCAGGGAACTGTTGTTTAAGGAAAAGTGTTGGCCTGGAAGATGAGGATTTGTGCTATTGTTGGCTGGGTGAATGGGGAAAGATGCCTCCCTCTGCCTCAAGCTTTCTTGAGGAATGCCGTAGAAACAGGCCTGAAGCTCCAGCAATACCTCCTCCCACTTTCTATTTCCCGTCCAGAACTACCTCAGCGTCTCTGCGTGAGAGGAGGCAGCACGTTTCTTTGGGTTCCTGCAGACCTGGAGAAATTAAGGCAGGACTACTTTAAGGGTGAGCAAAACTAGTGTTCTATGGCGTCCTGAGCTCAGCCCTCCCACATCCCTACTCTCAAGAGATAGCTGAAATTCCTTGACAGCCCCTCCCCTGAGTTAGAGATCAAAGATGAAAACATTAGACCTGCAAACTGCCTGAAACTCATTCACTTCTTTAGCCAGCATAGGAAAGAAGCTGGGCTGGGAGAGCAGGCTGAGGCATTTCACAGCTGTGTTCCCCCAGTGGGCACCAACAAATCCCAGCCGCACACAGAGGTGCCTTTGCTGCAGGCGGCAGATCCCCTGCCTGTAGATGCAGGAAGCTGTTTATTTGAGTTTAGAGTCAGCCAGGCATGGATTAGAAACGGATTTCCCTGGACGCCTAACCTCTTTAAACTCATGTAAATCCCACGCATAAATGGAGAGAATAGGACCCACCTCAGGATTGTCGTGACAGTCACAGGAGATAATCCATCCACAGGGTTTAGCAGAGGCCTGGGAACACAGTACATGCTCAAAATGCAGTTGCTATTAATTTATTTTTATTTATTTATTCATTTTTGAGATGAAGTCTCGCTCTTGTTGCCCAGGCTGAAGTACAATGACTCAGTCTTGGCTCACTATAACCGCCGCCTCCCAGGTTCAAGCGATTCTTCTGCCTCAGCCTCCCAAGTAGCTGGGATTACAGGCATCCATCACCACACCCGGCTAATTTTTGTACTTGTAGTAGAGATGGGGTTTCACCATATTGGCCAGGCTGGTCTCCAACTCCTGATCTCAGGTGATCCACTCGCCTCGGCCTCTCAAAGTGCTGGGATTACAGGCATGAGCCACCACGCCTGGTAGCATTCTTTTTTTTTTTTTTTTTTTTTTCTAAAATTAATAAAAAAAGAAAAGAAAAGAAAAAGAAACTGCTCATCACCTAGCCAACTTCAACAGATGCCCAAGAAAGGGCCCAGGGGCTCTTGGTGTTTTCCCGAACTGCCCAAGGAAGGAGGGGCTGGAAAAGGAGATAGGAGATCACTGTACACTGTCTGGTACTGTCTATCATGGGGACATCAGCCACTAGACCAGCAGTTCTCAAAGTGAGGTCCCTGGAACACTGAGGGGCTCCAACATTCTTAAAAATACTAACATATTTCCCTTTGTCACTGCATTGACACTGTACTAGTGATAAAAAGGCAATGGTGGCTAAAACTTCTAATACTGTAAGAGGCAGTGCTACCAAAGTGTACTAGTAATCATGGCTTTTTTTTTTTTTTTGAGGCGGAGTCTTGCTCTGTCAACCTAGGCTGGAGTGCAGTGGCGTGATCTCGGCTCACTACAACCTCCGACTCTCGGGTTCAAGCGATTCTCCTGCCTCAGCCTCCCATGCAGCTGGGATTATAGGTGCCTGCCATTATCCCCAGCTAACTTTAGTATTTTTTTTTTTTTTTTTTTTTAAAGAGAAAGAGAGAGAGAGAATGGGGAGGAGGAAAATGGAACAGAAAGAGAGAGAGAGAATGGGGAGGAGGAAAATGGAAGAGAAAGAGAGAGAGAGAATGGGGAGGAGGAAAAAGGAAAAGAAAGAGGGAGAGAGAATGGGAGTATTGCTTTCTTGCCCAGGCTAGAATGCAATTTAGTAATGGGTATTGAAAACCTCTTGTATACTGATAATTATACTTAATGATGTAGTCAGGAAGGAATAAGGGAAGAAGATAACAAACAAACAGCCAACCAATATTTCATTTAAACCTATGAAATGCTATGCTATTACTGAGGAGTGATTTACTTCCAATTATATAGTCACTTTTGGAATAGGTGTGAGGTGGTAATGTATGTTTTGTGTATTTGAAGTGGAGAGTTCTATAAATGTTTATTGTTTACTTGTTCCGGGTCTGAGTTCAAGTCCTGAATATCCTTGTTAATTTTCTATCTCGTTGATCTATAGAATCGTTAGCTATTCTTGTTACATTGATCCTTTTACCATTATGTAATATCCTTCTTTGCCTCTTTTGATCTTTGTTGCTTTAAAGTCTACTTTATCAGAGGCGAGAATTGCATCTCCTGCTTTTTGTGTATTTGTTTATTTTTACTCTCTGGTTGGTAAATCTTCCTCCTTCTCTTTGAGTCTTTGTGTATTGTTGCATGTGAGATGGGTCTGGATGCAGCATACCGATGGGTTTTGGCTTTTTATCCAATTGAAATATATATAAGTTTAATACTGGCATTTGATGCTAGCTGGCTGTTTTGCCCATTAGTTGATGTAAATTTTTCATTGTATTAATGTTCTTTGCTTTTTGATATATTTTTGGAAAGGCTGATATTGGTTGTTCCTTTATATGTATAGTGCTTCTTTCAGAAGCTCTTGTAAAGCAGGCCTGGTGGTGGTGAAGTCTCTAAGTACTTGTTTGTTCGCAAAAGATTTAATTTTTCCTTCGCTCATAAAGCTTAGTTTGGCTGGATAGGAAATTCTGGGTTGAAAGTTCTTTTCTTTAAGGATGTTAAATATTGGTCCCCACTCTTTTCTGGCTTGTAGGGTTTCTGCTGAGAGATCTGCTGTAAGTCTGATAGGTTTCCCTTTATGGGTAACCTGACCTTTCTCTCTGGCTGCCCTTAGTATTTTCTCCTTCATTTCAACCCTAATAAATCTGGCGATTATGTGCCTTGGGGTTGGTCTTCTTGAAGAATATCTTTGTGGTGTTCTCTGTATTACCTGGAGTTGAATATTACCTTGCCATGCTAGGTTGGGAAAGTTTTCCTGAATGATATCCTGAAGAGTATTTTCCAACTTGGATTCATTCTCTTCATCACATTCAGGTACACCTATCAAACGTAGATTAGGTCTTTTCACATAGTCCCATATTTCCTGGAGACTTTGCTCATTCCTTTTTATCCTTTTTTCTCCAAACTTGTCTTCTCGTTTCATTTCACTGAGCTGGTCCTCGACTTCTGATATCCTTTCTTCTGCTTGATCAATTCGACTGTTTAAGCTTGTGCATGCTTCGCGAAGTTCTCGTGTGGTGCTTTTCAGCTCCATCAATTCATTTATATTCCTCTCTAAATTGTCCATTCTCGTTAGCATTTCGTCAAACCGTTTTTTAAGGTTCTTAGTTTCTTTGCATTGGGTTAGAACAAGTTCTTTTAATTCACAGAAGTTTCTCATCACCCACATTTTGAAACCTGCTTCTGTTATTGGAACACACTCGTTCTCCATTAAGCCTTGTTCCGTTACTGATGAGGAATTGCGATCCCCTGTAGAGGGAGAGGCATTCTGATTTTGAGAATTCTCTGTCTTTTTAGGCTGCTTTCTTCCCTTGATTATATATTTATCCATCTGTCGTCTTTGTAATTACCGACTTTCTAACTAGGTCTCTGAGCGGACGTCCAGCTTTTTGATTCCCAGCGCCGAAATCTGAGCAATCCACTGCGCCGGCCAAGACAGCGGTGTTAAGGTTGATGGTGCCTTTCTGCCCAGGAATCTCTGGACTCTGCACCAAGAACTGCCGCTTTAAGGCGCCAGCAAAACCGCTGCGCCGGCCACAAGAGTCGCTCTGGCGACCCGTGGAGCTCCTCCGCTGGGAATCTCCTGGTCCGTGAGCTACAAATATTCGTCTGAAAGTGTGGCGTCCTCTCGTTCTCTGCGCTTTCACTGGGAGCTACGTGCCTGAGCTGCTAGTGATCAGCCATCTTGGATCTCTCTCTCTTTTTTTATTTTTTAAGACAGGGTCCTGGGCCGGACGCGGTGGCTGACACCTGTAATCCCAGCACTCTGGGAGGCCGAGGTGGGCGGATCACGAGGTCAAGAGATCGAGACCATCCTGACCAACATGGTGAAACCCCATCTCTACTAAAAAATACAATTAGCCGGGTGTGGTGGCACGTGCCTGTAGTCCCAGCTACTAGGGAGGCTGAGGCAGGAGAATTGCTTGAACCTGGGAGGCAGAGGTTGCAGTGAGCTGAGATCATGCCACTGCACTCCAGCCTGGCACCTGGTGATGGAGTGAGACTCTGTCTCAAAAAAAAAAAAAAAAAAAGACAGGGTCCTGCTCTGTCACCCAAGCTGAAGTGCAATGGCCTGATCACAGCTCACTGCAGCCTCAACCTCCTGGGCTCAATCGATCCTCTCACCTGAACCTCTTGAGTAGATGGGACTACAGGTACCCCCACCACATGGGCTAATTGAAAAAAAATTTTAAGAAATGGGGTCTCACTGTGTTGCCCAAGCTGGTCTCCTGGGCTCAGGTGATTCTCTCAGCTCAGCCTCCCAAACTGTGGGATTACAGGGTGAGCCATGGTGCCCAGCCTTGTTTTCTTTGTTTATGCATTTACACTTGCATGTACAGCATGGGGATCAGAGTGTGCATATGTTTTTTTAACCAATTCCTCCCCCTGCCTGAACAATATGTTGACAGCAGTTCCCTCCCTTTCCAGGCAGTACCTTCACTGTGCAGTATTTTCAGGCCCTGCATTGCGGGGAGGGGAGAGAGGACTGTGAGGCTAATATGTAAAGGAATGACAGGAGGCACTTTGCACATGGGTAATCTCCACCAACTCAACTGGGACTACACCACAGCATTTAGCCCTAGGCAGTTTAGGGAGATAGGGAGCTGGAGGGAGCACGATTGCTGAGCCTTTCTACCCCTTTAAAAGTGTGGCCAGGCGTGGTGGCTCAAGCCTGTAATCCCAGCACTTTGGGAGGCCGAGGTGGGTGGATCACAAGGTCAAGAGATCGAGACCATCCTGGTCAACATGGTGAAACCCCGTCTCTACTAAAAATACAAAAAATTAGCTGGGCATAGCAGCACGTGCCTGTAATCCCAGCTACTCAGGAGGCTGAGGCAGGAGAATTGCCTGAACCCAGGAGGCGGAGGTTGCGGTGAACTGAGATCGCGCCATTGCACTCCAGCCTGGGTAACGAGAGCGAAACTCCGTCAAAAAAAAAAAAAAAAAAAAAGGTGTGGCAAGTGAGCCAGGCTGGCTGCCGTGGCTCATGCCTGTAATCCCAGCACTTTGGGAGGTAGAGGAGGGCGGGTCACTTGAGGTCAGGAGTTCAAGACCAGCCTGGCCAACATGGTGAAACCCTGTCTCTACTAAAAATACAAAAATTAGCCAGGCACGGTGGTGCATGCCTGTCATCCCAGCTACTTGGGAGGGTGAGGTAGGAGAATCGCTCGAACCTAGGGGGCGGAGGTTGCAGTGAGCTGAGATCATACCACTGCACTCCAGGCTACGTGACAGAACAAGACTCTGCCTCAAAAAAAAAAAAAAAAAAGTGTGGCAAGTGAAAGCTAAGCATGGGCACGAGGACAGAGCCTTGCAGAGTTCCCGGGTGCAGGTCATTTCGGAAGGCCGTGATTAAGAAACCCTGCACAAGGACTTTCCATTTTGGAGGTGGAACAGAGGAACAGACCAATAGTTTCTGTTTTCACAATGTGGTTCAAGAACCTCAAATTTGGGGAAGCCGCAACACTAAGTAAGTAACATTCTTAACACTTAGCACACAGAACAGTGCTTCAGGCTCTGAGTGACCTACATTTTAGTTTTGTGCACATGAGAACAGATGGTCTTGGTTCACAGGCCCAATTTACACCCAGCCTTCAAGACAAACAACAGCCACAGCTGAGTGAATTTAGGAACTCCCCTTCCCTTCCCAGGGTCACCGGGGCCTTCTCTCCCCTTCCCCCAGGGGAGGACCTCATCCCTCCTGGGCCCCATTTCCCTTGCTCACTTGCTGTTTTCACTTTACACAGTAAAGGCAAAACCTGGTGAGCACAGAAATGTTTGGAAAGGGGAGGAGAAGGAAAAAGGAAAGAGGAGGATGGAGAAGACTGTCCCTGTCAACCTTGTCTTCATGGGTGGATGGGAAGCGGGGTGGGTTCTAAGAGCTGAGGACATAGCCTTTCCCACTGCTGTACCGTGAGTGCATTATAGATACTCATCTCTATTCCTTAAGGCAGGCAGGTGGGCCTGTGGCTCCAGGGCCTGGTGTCTTTGCACTCTCACCTGGGCTGTCTTAGAGGGCTACTGGGGGACAGCAGAATCTAATCATGCACGCTGTGGTCCCCACAGGTCTAAGGGACAGCTCTTCTCCACCCCAAGATACTAAGTGAGGCTGAACAGGTTCTCATCAGCCAGCAGCTGCAGGACACACTGCGTGGTCATGAACAGGGACCCAGTTTGTGCTAGAAGAAGGAGTTTATGTTTCAGCTCACTGCAACCTGTGCCCCCTGTTTCAGGTATTGGAGCAGATGGCCACAGTCCAAGGAGCAGCCAGTGGCAAGGGCGGGTCATGAGGGTGGAGCGGTTGGTTCCCACAGTGGGAAAGGCATCTCTACTAAAAATACAAAAATTAGCCCGGCTGGTGGCGGACGCCTGTAATCCCAGCTCCTTGGGAGGCTGAGGCAGGAGAATTCCTTGAATTCAGGAGGCGGAGCTTGCGATAAGTCAAGATTGCACCACGGCACTCCAGCCTGGATGACAGAGTGAAACTGTGTCTCAAAAAACAAAAACAGGCCGGACATGGTGGCTCACGCCTGTAATCTCAGCACTTGGGAGGCCGAGGCGGGCGGATCACCTGAGGTCAGGAGTTCAAGACCAGCCTGGCCAACATGGTGAAAACCCGTCTTAAAACAAAACAAAACAAACAAACAAAAAAAAAAAAAGAAAAGAAAAACTTTGATTATTCTTATTTTATTTTATTTTTGAGACAGAGTTTTGCTCTTGTTACCCAGGCTGTAGTGCTGTGCATGAGCCACTGTGCCTGGACAGAAAAACTTCAATTACATCTGAAATCCACTCACATTATCATAAGAAACCTATACACATCTGCCGGGCACGGTGGTTCACGCCTGTAATCCGAGCACTTTGGGAGGCCGAGGCAGGTGGATACCTGAGGTCAGGAGTTCAAGAGCAGCTTGGCCAACATGGTGAAACCCCGTCTCTACTAAAAATACAAAAAATTAGCCAGGAGGGGCATGGTGTCAAGCATATGTAATCCCAGCTACTTAGGAGGTTGAGGCAGGAGAATTGCTTGAACCTGGGAGGTGGAGGTTGCAGCGAGCTGAGATGGTGCCATTGCACACAGGCCTGGATAACAGAGTGAGACTCTATCTCAAAAAAGAAAAAGAAAAAGAAACTTATACACATCAATGAAAGGAAAAAGAGCTACTGGATTTTAAAATCCAGTTTCAAATTGTTTACAATTTAAGACAATAATAATAGCTGTAAATTTATTACCTAGGTGTCTGTAAAGTTTCTCACCTGAAGGTTATTATCAAAAGTATGAAGAGGTCGTTATTCAAACATCTTGATTAGCAAATATGTATAGCTGTTTCAACACAAAACCATAAAGAAAAAGTTACAATCATGAAATCATGCTCACGTTCCTCTGAACTTTAAAACTATCTCATTTAAAGCTTTATTCAAATTCAGTACGTAATTATTTTCCTTCATACTTTGTATTTTATTGTTATTTTAGGAAAAAAAACACATATTTTCACCAAGTGACCTATAGCTATGCCCCAATTTATTGGTTTATTTTATTCACAAAATACCATATTTTATGAATATTAAAAACTGAGAAACAATGCCTCATATCATATTAATTAGTCTAGAGCACAATTGTGGTTACATTGGTTAATGGGTCAACAGGGTTACCTACCCATTGTTAATATTTTTTTTCTGTGAGTAAAATAATTCGAATTTCCAAACCACATATTACAAACCCATTAATGTCCCAACCTGTGAGTGGAGCAAGCCTCTTCAGGTAAACTGCAATTGGTTATCACCTCATTTGCAAACGCATTTTGTTTGCTTCAAAAAGCTTCTATAGAGCTGCTTTGTAATTGCTTTAGGATCACTTCTAGAATAACCCCCCATGGTTGTGCACGCTGGCTCAAGGGACTTCTCATTGATATGTTTAAAACTTACTTAGTGGCTGGGTGCAGTGGCTCACGCCTGTAATCCCAGCACTTTGGGAGGCCGAGGCAGGCAGATCACAAGGTCAAGAGTTCAAGACCAGCCTGGTCAATGTAGTGAAAACCCTGTCTCTACTAAAAATACAAAAGTAGCTGGGCATGGTGGCGCTCACCCATAGTTTTAGCTACTCGGGAGGCTGAGGCAGGAGCATCACTTGAACTCTGGAGGTGGAGGTTGTGGTGAGCCAAGATCATGGCACTGCACTCCATCCTGGGCAACAGAGCAAGACTCCATCTCAAAAAAAAAAAAACAAAACACAAAAAACAAAAAACAAACAAACAGCAACAAAACCTCACTTAGCTAGCATGCCCCTAAAAGAGCAGGATTGTTTTTGTAAATCTGAATAAAAAACAAAACAAAAGCCAGACCAAGAAAAATGCAAACACTTCGGGAGGCTGAGGCGGGCGGATTGATTGAGCTCAGGAGTTTGAGACCAACCTGGGCAACATGGCAAAACCCTGTCTCTAACCCTACCCAAAATACAAAAATAAGCTGGGTGTGGTGGCGTGTGCCTGTAGTTCCAGCTATCTGGGAGGCTGAGGTGGGAGGATCACTTGAGCTGGGGAGGTGGAGGTTGCTGTGAGCTGAGACTGCCCCACTGCACTCCAGCCAGGGTGACAGAGCAAGAACCTGTCTCAAATAAATGAATAAATGCAAAGAGTCCACAAACTTTTTCTTTCTTTTCAGTTGCTCTTTCCCTTTTGGCCTCCTTGTTAAAAACTTTACAAATATTTTCAAGTAAACTCACCTAATTCACCCCAAAAGATGAAACCCACTATGGTGTAAGCCAGGAGAAGCCATTGAGAACCCTGCTAGCCCAGCATTTCACCAGCTCCCTAAAATGCAGCTATATTTGGGAGACTTCTATGTAGGAAGTAAGGCTAATAATGCAGTTCCCAGAAGATTAGGTGTGGTTTTAATGAGCTCACTCAAGGCGGGTGGGGAGGGTAGTGATTCCATCGTTCTATTTTTAAAACTCGTGTAAAGATCATCCTTTGTTGTCTAAACACCGCAGAGGAGAAAGAGACGTCTCTCAATCTCTCACGTTACAATCATAGGCAACAACCTGTGCTAACCCGGTTTCCAGCGAAAAGGCCAAAAGTGTATTGATAACTTTTGCTTCAGCGCTTGAGCCAATGCCAAATTCCACCCATCCGGCGCGCAGGCGAGCGGGGCTTCGCCTCCCCAACCCCGGCCCAGGCTGCTTCCGCCGGGTCTGTGCTGCCAGTTTGGTGGAAGCTGCCTTCCCTCCCTCCACGATCAGAGAGGCACAGACTTTAGGAAGCGGTTCCCCTTTAGGTGCAAGGGACCGCCTGGAGATTTGGAGGGAATGGCAAACGTCCGGCTTCATGAGATGAATGAGTATAATATGAAATCGCTGTCGTATTTAAAATAACTAGGGGGATGACAGTGCCCAGTCAGACAATCGGCCCTCGACGCTGGATTTGCTACCAGGGCTTGTCTGCGAGTTAAAGTCCCGCAAAGAGGCCCCGGCTTGTAACCTCAGCTAACCTATCTCCTCCAGCAATTCTCTCAATACATCTTCAGGTCGGAATTGCAATTCATTTTCCATAGCAGAAACGTGGAGGGCTCTAGTGAGGGTCCAAGTCAGATTTAAAAAAAAAAATTATTTTATCTTTTAAATGTGAGACGAGGCCTCGCTCTGTCGCCCAGGCTGGAGTGTCGTGGCATGATCGTAGCTTATGGGAGCCTCGAACTCCTGGGATCAAGAAATTCTCCCACCTCAGCTCCGAAGTAGCTGGGATGACACGCGTGAGCCACCATGTCTGGCTAATTTTTAGTTTTTTTTTTTTGTTTTTTTTTTTTGGTAGAGACGAAGTAGCTGTGTTGCCCAGGCTGGTCTCCAACTCCTGACCTCAAGTGATCCTTCCGCCTCAGCCTCCAAAGCGCTAGGATTACGGGCGTGTGCCACCGCGCGGGGCCAGTTTTGCAACTGCAGAGGGAGCACCGGCCTGGGCACCGGGAAGAACAGGGCGTGGACTCAGTTTGTGACCGCGTTTGATGTGGATTGTGCCTGGGACACTCCACGTCCTGGGCCGTAGGGCAGAGAGAGAGGATGTCTACCTGACACGGTCCCTCGCCCTCTGCGCTCTGGCCGAATGCCTGGCTAAAGTGGATGCTTGATAGGTGGGAAATGTAGGGGGAGGGGGTGTCGGGTTATTGGGAATGTCCCGCAGAGTGGATTTCAGGAGAGAGGCGCTTTTCTGTAGAACTCTCTTCCGGTTACACCTGGAGTGAGCGCTTTCCACTCGAGAAGGAAAACCCCAGATGAGCAGCTAGGACTGAGGGTTAGAGGGGCGTGGGGGATGGGTTGAGATCAGTACAGGTACGCTTACTAATAAGGCGGTGCCGCAAAATAACCGATTTTAATAAAGGCTGTAAAGAAGAAAACCAGGTTCTGCAGGCAGAGTGCACGGGCCCCCCACCGGTGCCCAACACCCAGGTTTGGGGCTCACCCTGCGACAGCTTCTTAGGAATCTCTAAGCCCGAGTCCCTGCGTGCGCACCACGGGTCACTGCCCTCATTGTGTGTGGACTTGAAGCGAAATCTGGGAGAGCCGTGCTAGTAGCAATCGGACCCACAGTCCGGGATCCCAGAAGACCCGAAACTCCCCCGCCTCCCGCAGCACGGATGGGAGGGCGTGCCGCGCCTCTGCGGCCCCAGGGCGTGGGGCGCTCGGAAAAAGGTCTGGAGACCGCCCCCCGCCGCCTCACTCCCGCCGGACCCTGGGACTCCAGAGAAGAGCGGAGGGCTCGAGTACACTAAGATATACGACCTTCCCTGGGGACCGGGAAAGGTCACAACCGCCTCTTGCAACTCCGCCATTAGGAAGCCTTGGGTCACCAGGCCCGGGGGAAAACTCGTCCCTGTCCCAGGCCCTCCACTTGGGTCGCAGCTCCAGTACCGCGCCCCTCCCCTAGCGCCGCTCAGCTCCTCCCTCGTCCCGCCTCCAGCTCCGCCCGGGCGCGCCGAGGGCAAACTAGGGGGCGGGGGGGCGCGGAATTTCCCAGCGCGGGGGCTCTGGCTTCCCCTTCAATCTGGCCTTCTCTTTCTGTTTACGGAGAGAAAGGGGAAATGGAAAAGTCGGGGAGGCGGTGGCTGGCGTCCGCTGCGCCGCCCCTGGGCCGGCTCAGACGCCATGAGTCAGGGGCAGAGCAGGGAGGTCTGGGCGCGCTGGCGACGCGGGGCTCACTAGTCCGCTTCGCTCCGGACAGCGCGCCACGCTCTGGGGTCCAGCGCCCTGGCTCCTGCTTCTGCCGCCGCCGGATCCCGGTGGCCCGGCGTGCCCGGCTCCCACGGGCCTGCAGACAGCTGCGCACCGAACTGTCGGGGGGCCGCGGCTGGAGCGCTCGGCAGGCGTGGGAGCACCGAAGCCGCAGGTAACCCAGGGTTGGGGGTCTCGGGCGTGTCTTTCGGGTCGCATCACGCATGGGTGCCCGGGGATTCCCATGCAGAAATGGAGGATGCCCCCAGCAGAGGGGAATTCTGGCGTGGGAAGGGGTGGGGGGTGTGCCCACAGCTGCGCTCGCGGGTCGCCGGCTGCACCAGGCACAGCTGGAAAGCACCTTGCGCAAGGCTCTCACGGGGTGCAGACTCGCGACTCCTCCCCCTTCCTCCTCCTTCCCGGATCCGCAGCGCCAGGGCAGTGCTGGTCTGGGCAGTGCGCGGGGAAGCAGGGACCCGCTGTCACTGAGCCTCCCGTCGCCGACGCCCCTGGGACGGCCGCACTCTACCTGCCCGATACCCGGTGAGTGCAGCTCGGAGGCTGGAGGACGCGACCCTCCCAAATGATGGGTGCTTTGATAATTTACACGCTTTTTAGCCTCCCTTGACTAAAGGGAGAGAGAACCGGGAGGAAGGGATGGGAGTGTGGGTTGGCGGAGCCGAGAGACTTGTGAATGGCTGAAACTAAATTCAAGTTTGTAACCTGGACTGTATCCCGTGACTAAAGAGGTCTTCGCAGAACACGCATGCTGGGCTTTTGGACTAAGAAAGAATACTAGGAGAAAAAAAAAATTATTTTCACGGAAGTTGTTTTCGAGAGATAAAGCTTGATCAGGACTCTGAAATTTTTCTAGCTCTGGGCGGAGAAGGACACTTGGGGAGCACAGAGATAGTCTCCAAAGTTAACAGGGGAAGGCCACTGGCTGCCTTTAAGAGTGAAACTTTGCGATGCTTATCTATTTCACTTTTGGGAAGACAAGATAAAAGGCTGCTCTTGATAAAAACAGGGAAAGAAAGACTCCTGCAGTTGCTTTACATACCTGTGGCCTGAGTCGTTTGTGCCCAGGGGAGTGTAATCCACTTCCCGATGACGCCCCCAACTCTCTCCGAAGGACTGAGGTTTGTGTGCAGGACTCCTGGCAGGTGGCCCATGAGGACTTTGTCATATAAGGAAAATGGGAACGTTGTGGCATCTAGAGGTTTTGAAGCAGAGTGGCGGTTCTTTCTTCTAAACGCCTGAAAGGCATCACTCCAGGGCTTTTTGAGAACAAAAACATAATCAGAGATGTGTCCTATTTTGGCAGGAATATATATACATATAGGGAGTTTTGCTCTTGTCGCCCAGGCTGGAGTGCAATGGCCGGATCTCAGTTTACTGCAACCTCCGCCCCCCAGGTTCAAGCGATTCTCCTGCCTCAGCCTCCCCAGTAGCTGGGATTAGAGGCGCTGGCGGCCACACCCGGCTAATTTTTGTATTTTTAGTAGAGACAGAGTTTCACCTTGTTGGCCAGGCTGGTCTTGAACTCCTGACCTCAGGTGATCCACCCTCCTTGGCCTCCAATGTGCTGGATTACAGGTGTGAGCCATTGCACCCAGCCTAAAAAAATATTTTTGGTGGGAAATAACACAAGGACTAGTCATTCTTTGTTAGGCAGAAGCATATGTTAGTACATTGGCCATTTTCATTCACACTTGCCAGGAAACACTCACATTTTGTTTGTGTATATGGAAGCAGCTAAGAGTATTATGTTAATGTTTAGGAACAGAATATCCTCACAATTTTATTGCTGATTTCTGAAATAATTCAGTGTAACTAATTTTGACTGTATTTGCACATCTCTCCAATTCCAAAAGTTGGCATAATTTTCTGTTCGATTAGGAAGCAGGAATTTTATGAAGTCTTTTATTATAAACTGTGTTAGAGGAAAAATCATCTTATACTAAACATCTTTAGTGCCAAAGTAGAATACCTTCACAATCCGAACTTTCTCTAGATGGGTACAGATCATGAATAACCCAGAAACTATTAGCATATTGTGTGCTTAATTAAGGCTGAAAAGTGCTGAGGCTTTTTGCAGGAGCAGTTAGCAGGCGGACCGGTCAGCAGGGTTTCTGGGGAACACAGATTTGCGTGACAGGAGCCCTGTGTTGCTAAGGAATTAATGCAGGCACTGAGAAAAGTCTCAGCGTCAGACACTCCTCTACCTCCCGGTCCTGCTTCCCTCCCTCTCCCCATTCCTGGCAACCTTCAGTTTAGGGGTGTGGATCTGTGTGTTTAAGCTCTTGAGTTTTACATATAAATGCTTGAGAATTTGCAGGATTTAAAAACCAAAACCTTGTGTTATAGCTCTTTTAGGATTTGTCATTTCGAATTTCCAGTTTTCACAGGAACACCCCAGCCGTTAAAAAAAAACCAAAAGAATAAAGAAGAAAAGAATATTACTACTACTAATTAAAAAACAAACAAACAAACAAAAAAAACCTCTAGAATTTGTCTTTCCGGATCAACTGAATGAATTTGAACCATGTGGACTTTTTTCCTGTTTCTTTCTTGAGTCATGTTAGTACTGACAACATTTTTTTTTCTGTCAAGTCATCCATTTGCTAAATAAACCAGGAGACTTGGATCCTTTCAACCTGAGGCCCCAAATTCGGCTGTTTTTGTTTTAACTTCTGTGTTTCCATTAAATTCGACAAGCAGAAACTGCAGCTAAACAGCTCAGTAAAACCGAAGTCAAATGTTCCTCCATTAACCTAAGAAGTTCCTTTCCTAACTCAGTAGGCTCCAAGAACCTGAATCATAATCTCCCTTGAGGACGTCAAAGATCTCAGGAGGGGAAGTTGCCTCCTCACTCTAGATTTCACTGTGGTGATAACAGCCATCAAAGCATTTCATAGGTTTCTGCCTTTTTTTTTCTCTTTGTGTCTTGTTTTAGATGCTATCTTCTTACTTCGAAGAAGCCAGGGGAATAGATAGCCACGTCTCCTTTGCAGATAAGAAAGGAGGCTAATGCAGTATCTGCCAAGCCACAAGTCTGACTCAGTACTTTTCTCTCTCATGCATATAAAGCAGCTAAAAATGACACAGCTTATTTACCATGCCCCTGACCCTGCACTGAGCACTTTATGAGCTTGAACTCTTAATCCTCTCCACCACCTCATGAGGTAGGTGTTTTATGACTTCCATTTTACAGATGGGGAAAATTGAGGTCGAGAGAGGTTAAGAGACTTGCTCAATGTCATGCAAGCAATAAATAGGGGGTGTGTTGGGGGAGGGGGAGGCGATGAGATTTGACTCCAAGCAGTCTGAGACCAGAGGAATGTTGGATTGCCGGGTGCTAGACCGCTTTCCTTAGACACGACTTATACGTCAGAAAATGACCATCAAGTAAGTTAATGATGACACTAAATTGCAGATTGAGTGCAAATTTTTAAAATAAAATCACTGAGAGGCAGATGGCTGGGTCATGCGTGCAGGTGGCTCTGCAGTGGAGCATTTCCTGAGCTTTGAACTGAAGCTCCAGGTTGATCAGAGGTGCGTGGCTTTAGCCCTGAGTGTCTTGTTTGTTAAAGGCTTGTGTTTTTAAGAACTTGAAATACCTTTCAGAGAGAGGCTGTGCTTTCAGGAGTGCCAGCAATGCTTTAAGTAGATCAGTGTGCTTTGAAATTCTGTTAGATCTCTTATAGCCTTTTATCTTTTCTCCTTCAGAACAGAGTTGTTCTAAAATCCTGAGTAACAGCGTCACTTTTTACCCTTGCTTTACTTTCTTTTTCTCATCTACAGATCTCTAAGTGTGGCAGTTGATTTGTATATAAGAACTGAAATGCAATTTTGGTTAATATAGTCACTTGGCCTTGCTTATGATAGATTTGACTTGCCTGACTTCTTTCTACTACTCACAGCTTCTAGAGTGCCATTTATCCAGATATTAGTCTTCTGGGTCCCTCAAGATGTTTGCCTTGCAGTATTAAAGAATTTTAGTCTTAAAGGGAGGACAGCTGAATCAGAGGTTAAATGTATCGTCATCTTACGTTCATCACTGGGAGAACAAGGCTCTCTGTCCTTCCAATGAGCTGTTTAACTCATTTGCATAAGAATCATTCCTGAAACTTGACCTATTGCCATCAAATTTGCTTAGATTGAAATCCATTTTACCAGCTTCTGGCTTTCAGGGCCTGAGTTTTATTTGCCAAGTTAGTTCCTGCACTTAGCGAAGTAGTTCTTTAAAGTCACCGGAGGCTTAAAAAAGTCGTAGCGATTCTTGCAGGGAGGGTGCCACTTTGGCGGAATAGCTGGGTTGTGTAAGGTTGGAAGCCCTAAGGAGCTGGAAGCCTGAGGGGAATTCAAAGATTCCCCAGCTGCTCTTGATTCGTGTGTATGTTTAGTGAAAGTTGGCTCTAGGTGATACCACTGACTCCGTGAGTAAGAGTAAGCTCTCCGGATCTCAGGTTTCCCCTCTGCAAAGTGAGCTGGACTAAAGGTTATCTTAGGTCCCTTTCAACTCTGCGCTGTCAACTTGAATTCACACACACAATTGACACAGAACCCTCGTTTTCTAAAATAAAAAGCATAGAAAATCCTGTTGCCAATCCTCGTATGTCAGTTTCCCGTTGGTCTTGAATGCAAATACAAATCTCGTAAGCTAAGTATTTGTGTTTTCTTTCCTAGACTCTCCAGAAAGTACAACAGTAATGGAGTACATGAGCACTGGAAGTGACAATAAAGAAGAGATTGATTTATTAATTAAACACTTAAATGTGTCCGACGTAATAGACATTATGGAAAACCTTTATGCAAGTGAAGAGCCAGCAGTTTATGAGCCCAGTCTAATGACCGTGTGTCAAGACAGCAATGAAAATGATGAGCGTGCTGAGTCTCTGCTGCTTAGTGGCAAAGAGGTACCATGGTTGTCATCAGTCAGATACGGAACCGTGGAGGATTTGCTTGCTTTTGCAAACCATATATCCAACACTGCAAAGCGTTTCTATGGACAGCGACCACAAGAATCTGGAATTTTATTAAACATGGTACGTTTCTTTCCGATTAGTTGAGTGCTGTGTGCTCAGCTTTCCTACTGCAGCTTCATTTAATGCAGAGTGGTGTCTGAACGTGGTTTAGATGGGCTGCCAGGTATGGTTTAAAAATATGTAATCATCACTAAGAAGTACCTCCATGTTAAAGATGCAAAAAAAAAGTCTTCATTAAAAGTTCTATTTAAAGAATCTTGATCATATTTTGGTAGTATTTCTACAAATAGGTAATTAAGAAGAATGTATTTTGGCCGGGTGCAGTGTCTCACACCTGTAATCCCCACGCTTTGGGAGGCCAAGGTGGGTGGATCAATTGAGGTCAGGAATTTGAGAACAGCCTGGCCAACATGGTGAAAACCCATCTCTACTAAAAATACAAAATTAGCCAGGCATGGTGGCGAGCACCTGTAATCCCAG
Organism: Aotus nancymaae; assembly: GCF_030222135.1. NCBI lineage: Eukaryota > Metazoa > Chordata > Mammalia > Primates > Aotidae > Aotus > Aotus nancymaae. The sequence continues at coordinate 5,372,387 of NW_026988492.1, read as the reverse complement.
CTACTTGAGAGGCTGAGGCAGGAGAATCACTTGAACCCGGGAGATGAAGGTTGTGGTGAGCCAAGATCTGCGCTACGACACTCCAGCCTGGGTGACTGAGTGAGACTCTGTCTCAATAACAACAACAAAAAATCAGAAAACAATTCGTTAGAAAGTTTATTCATCAGTTATACAGAAAAGAAAGGCCTAAGGAGATTCCTTCGTCTGAGAGGGGAATACACACGTTGCCACTAATTAATCTTCTTGAAGGCTGAATTATTTGTTCCTTTTTTGTCACATCTTGAAATGTTATTAATTCATTTCTTGCAAAAAAATGGTATGTAGGCAGTAAATAGCTATCCACAGATTCACTCTCTTTAATTGGCAAAGTATGAATGGCAAATGATATAATCGCTTAGTCATCCCAATTATGTAAATCATGCAAAATATTGTGGCAACATTTTGTTGCCATAAGAGTAGATCAGGTGATGTGTTTAGGTGTGCCTGGGATTCTGTCAGGCTTTTAGTATGTCAGGGGTGAACATAGGTGTTGGCTAAGGGTAACCTAATTTTTTTAAAAAGAATAATTTGCCAAGGAGTAGGTGGTAACTCGCAAAAGATGCTTATTGATGAAAGTGATGCCCTTTCTTCTGGTGTATCTAAATGGCAAAATGGCTAATTTGGGGGAAGGTCAGTGCTGAATGAGTACGGAGTCCAGACAAAGTACTTAATTATTTTGTTTTTTTTGTATACCGCATTCATTTAGTTAGAAACAACACAGTAATTTAGGTCAGCTATGCAGTGAATTGTTTTGTCAGAAGCCAGTCACCATGGGGCAAGATTACATTTTGCATTGTTGTGTGACTGCTTTGGTCTGGATCTACCGAGTTCTATTTAATAGTTGACTAAGTACTTTACCATCAGAATATTTCTTCCTTTTATAAATGAGAAGTAATTAACTAGAAGCCATATCTGATTTTCCAACTAAAGGATAGTTGGAGAACTCAGGTTCAAAGTAATATAGATGTCTCTATTGAGAAATATAATCGTATATTTCTCTCATTTTTAGCATATTTATTTGTTAAAATGAGTACTAAAAATTTTTAAATCCTCCTTCTATAAAAACGAGTATTTTAAATGAAAATATGCAGAAAAAGCAAATTATTCTTGCTTGTAAATGTGCAAAAACGTGCAAAGATGTTTGGCTATTCCCCTAGCCTATCTGGGAATGTACAGAAAGGAATTCAGGAAAATTAGAAGAAATACAAAGAAATAGCCTTCCGAAGTCTTTTAGGAGTGGGGCCAGAAAAGTTAATCCTAAAAAAGAGAGAGACTAAGACATTAAGAGGAGGGGTAAAATTGTATCAGCAAAGGGTTTGAGTAAAATATTGTCATTACCTGCCGTGGGTCCTGTGCTCTTTAAATGAAGAAGTACATAATTAATGACAATTTTTTTTTTTTTTTGAGACAGAGTCTCGCTCTGTTACCCAGGCTGAAGTGCATTGGCATGATCTTGGCTCACTGCAACCTCCGCCTCCTGGGTTCAAGCAATTCTCCTGCCTCAGCCTCCTGAGTAGTTGGGATTATAGGCGCTTGCCACCACGCCCGGCCAATTTTTGTATTTTTAGTAGAAACGGGGTTTCACCATGTTGGCCAGGCTGGTCTGGAACTCCTGACCTCAGGTGATCTGCCCATCTCAGTCTCCCAAAATGCGGGGATTACAGGTGTGAACCACCGTGCCAGGCCAGGACAAAGTTTAAGAATAAACAAATGAGTAAAGGCAGGGATCTTGAAAAACTTTAAAAAGATTTTTATTTTAAAAATGATCAAGAATATATCTTATAAAACAAGAAGACTAAAAAACAGAATAGAATAAGGGGAGGACCTTAAACCAGTGGATCTTACACATGGCCTCACTAGGCAAATCGACCTAGTGGGCAATGGCTCGGGGGTGCTGCAGTTGACTTTCCTGACACTGACCTTAAAGATGGACTACACTGCTGTGCCTGCTAGGTAACCCCTCAGAGCTCCATGCTTCATAAATGATAGCCTAGGAATGGGGACTGTCATCTCTGATCATAGTCACTTCAGTCAGGATGATAAGGGAGGCAAGGCTTGCTTTTAACTCCCTTCCATCCTCACACGGTATTCTACTTGGAATCATCAGTACTCAAGATCTTTCTGTTCCCATTATCTTCTACCCTCTACCCTACCAAAACTTTACTCGACTGGGCTTCTTTTGCTGCTCTCTGTCTCTCAGCTTTAGAAAAACAGCAGCTGACTATCTACTACACAGATTGGTTCCTAAGTAAAATCCACCTATATGGTACATCCACATAGGGATGGGGAAACTTTCAACAGTTTACTCATTCATTTGCTAGACATAGCTGGGACGTCGACATACAGTGCGTCAGGTCCTAGAGATAGTATGGAACATCTGTGCCTCTGGGAATTTTCTGCCTGGTGCATGCAGGATGCAGTTGAATGGGCAATTGTCGTAGAGTGTGCTGCCTCCCAGAGCACCTGCACCCTGTTTGCTCTGGCAATGCACGGGCAGGGTACCTTACATAGCCATGAGTATGGTAGAAGGAAGGAGAATGTCAGCACCGCCTTCCAAGAAGGATTGATGCCTAAGGTAAGGTCTGAAGCATTGAGCTGGAGTCAGCCAGATGACGTGGAGAGGGTCCAGATGGAGAGAACAGCATGTGCAGAGACCCAGAGTCATAGAGACCTGATATGTCAGGCAACCCACAACCACAACACCGTAGAGTTACTTAGGGTGCAGAACCAGGAATTACAAAAGTATCCTGAAGCATAGGCATGTTTAGAGATCGTATGTGTGTGTGATTTTACTAAAAGTAACATTTGTTAAAGATCCCACCAACATCCAGCAAGACCTGGGGGAGACGCTTTAGGAGATGAACCTGGGAAATGCTCTGCGTAAGAGTGCCACACGCTATTTACCATCTACGCTGATTCATAACCTGGTCTGGGGACAAATAATCTAAAATGGGTTTCATACACTCAACTCTTTGGTGGTTTTATGGATATGAAGGACCAGAAAATCTTCACCCATTTTTTTTTACAACTTTATAGCTATAAATGTGAGATGCTGAAGATGTTCCTTAGGGCTTAGTCATGGAGTCATGACCTCGGAGTTGAAAAGCCTTAAAGATACTTGAGGTCTAGCCCTCTGTCTGGGACTCAAATCACCCTGTTCATCATCTCCAATAATTGGTAGAACATTTTGGTCTGCTCTTGAAAATCTACTGTGACAAGGTGCTCATCACACACTGGGACACAGAATTTCCTCTTTGTCCAGTCCTGATTGTAAGAAAGTTCTCTTCCTTATATAGAAACAAAATTTTCATCTCTGACCATTTAATGCAAGCCCTACTTTTTGGCCATTAAAAAAAAACTACCTGTGATGAGCAGTGGTGAAGACGATGGGCCCTGAATTAAAGTATCTGGCTTATGTAGTTCAGCTCTGAAATGGATTAGCCGTGTGACCTTGGGCTGGTCATTTCACCCCCTTTGCCTCAGTTTACTCAACCATAAAATGGGCAACATCATAACACTCTATAGGGTTGATATTTGGAGCAATTAATGAACACGTGGCCTCATTACACATAATGAGTGTTTAATAAATGCAAGCCATTGTGGGCGTTACTGTTGTATGCAACTGTTACACCCCTTCCTTATGACAGTCCTTCCGAAATTGTTTAAATTCCATGTTCCCCAGATCTTCTCTCTTCTTTCACATACATTTCCAACTGTGTTCACAACTTCTCATGTATTGTACTGTTAAATTTTCTCGTCATCTTGGCAGGACCATGGGAACTCAAGCTTGTGTCAGTGTCTATCTTAGAGCCGATTTTGAATGTGAGGATCCATTTGTTGTGATCAGCAGAGTAGGACAGAGCTCGCTTGGCCTTTGTGCTAGATAATATGTCTGCATGAATATAGATCAATACCATGTCTGTTTCATAGTAGCATATCACACAGGTCACTCATGGAATTTATTCTTACTATAATACTTAAAATTTTTTTCTCAAATGCTGCTTCTGGGCTCCGTGTCATTTAGTATAAATGATGGTGATCTGAATGAGGAAATAGAAAGTGTGCTTATAATGTCTGCCCTTAGAAATGATTTTGGTAAGTTGAAGAATTGACAGAGATAAACAGCATAGACTTCCCTAAGATGGTTTGATAGGGCTGGGTATGGTGGCTCAGGCCTGTAATCCCAACACTTTGGGAGGCTAAGGCCAGAGGATCACTTGGGCCCAAGAGTTTGAGACCAGCCTGGGCAACATAGTGAGACACTCATCTCTATAAAATATTTAAAAATCAGCCAGGTGATTTAGTCCCAGCTACTTTGGAGGCTGAGGTGGGAGGATCGCTTGAGACTGGGAGGTTGAAGCTGCAGTGAGCTGTGATGGTGCCACTGCACTCCAGCCTAGGTGACAGAGCAAGACCCTGTCTTTAAAAAAACATTTTGTTTTTATAAGGGCTGCTAGAAAGAAGGAAAAAACCCATCTCAAATTTAAATGCAGGGTTCAAGACCAGCCTGACCAACATGGAGAAACCCTGTCTCTACTAAAAATACAAAATTAGCCGGGCATAGTGGCGTACGCCTGTAATCCCAGCTACTAGGGAGGCTGAGGCAGGAGAATCTCTTGAACCTGGGAGGCAGAGGTTGCAGTGAGCTGAGATTGTGCCACTGCACTCCAGTCTGGGCAACAAGAGCGAAACTCCATCTCAAAAAAGAAAAAAAAATTAATACAGGAGATCTGGGGCTAGGCAAGAGCCAGGCATTTGCAGAACTATGAACTGGTCAAGACTTGCACATTACACTGGAAATTCAGAGCCAGTCATGAAAGGAGCCTAGGAGAACACACAGGTATTGAGAGCAGGGTCTCCTGTATGTGAGAAGTTATAAAGTAGGGGTGAATGGGGGTGAAGGAACTTGCATTATGTGATCTATAGAGGAGAAGGCTAAGGTGTGCTCAGAAAATATGTAAACACATAAATAACTGAGTTATTTTTATAACCCAGCATTTAATAACTGGGGTTTCATCATAGGCTTTAATTGTAGCCTTCTGGAAGATAAAAGAGTCTTACCCAGACTAGGAGATATGATTTTGGAGTCAGACAGATCTGAGTTTGAATCCTAACGCCTGCACTAACTAGCATATTGCTTAACCTCTTGAAGTTAATTTCCTCATCTGTGAAATGAAGATAAAAATAGCAGTTAACTTCAAACTATTGTTGTAGACTTTGATGAGATAATATATTGAAGTACTGAGCACAGTGCTGTAGTTAGCACTCAACAAATGGCTGAAATTATCTTTTTTCCTCTTGGACATTGGTTCAAAGTGGGTTATAGGCCAGGCACCTGTGGCTCACACCTGTAATCCCAGCATTTTGGGAGGCCGAGGGGGGGGGTAGAACACTTGAGGTCACGAGTTCAAGACCAGCCTGGCCAACATGGTGAAACCCCGTCCCTACCAAAAATACAAAAATTAGCTAGGCATGGTGGCGCATGCCTGTAACCCCAGCTACTTGGGAGGCTGAGGCACAAGAATCGCTTGAGCCCAGGAGGTGGAGGTTGCAGTGAGCCAAGATCCGCCACTCCCCTCCAGCCGCTGCACTCCAGCCTGGACAACAGAGCCAGACCCCATCTCAAAACAAAAACAAACAAAAAAACAAATTGGATTATAACAAATGTAGGTTGATGAAACTTCCGTGAAGGTGAGTTGAACACAGAGATGGTTCACCGGAGGGTGTGGTGAAATCGGGCCTGTAAATATTTAATGACTAGAAAGGGAAAAGAAGTGAGTGCTGTTGAGTGTTGTGCGTAGGGTTCTGTCTGAATGCGAAAAGGGACTAAATCCATCATGTTCTCAGCATGCTGCTAAAGAGGCCTCCAGCGACCAGAGGTGACATACTTCTTGAAAGGAGGTCATCTTTCAAACAAGGCAAGATCGCCATCTGCACATATTTATGTTAGCTCTCGGGCCCCTGCACAGGGTCTCACACAGCAGAAGCACTCAGTAAATACTGAGTTTTGAAATTCAATGACTTCATATTTCTAAGCATTAGAGTTAGTCTCTGCTTTATTCCCTAATAGTGAACACATCTGTTTGTGGGATGTGTAGCTAAAATTAGCAGTGGTAGAGTTGAATGAATGGCCCTTACAGTTACTAGAACTATTTCTGTGCAGTGTCCCAAGAGAGAAGTCCCACGCATCTGCAGATGACTCAGGATTTCATTCTCTTCCCATGTGGTAGATTTGGGGATTTGTCACATTCCCCCTTCAGCTGCTGCTGCTTCTTTTAAATTTTATATGCAACAGAAAGGGCGGTCTCACTGTGTCACCCAGGCTGGTCTTGAACTTCTGGCCTCAAGCAATCTTCCCACCTCACTTAGTCTCCCGAAGTGCTGGGATTATAGGCCACCGCACCTAGCTGTTCAGCTTCTTCTGTTACTTGAAATAAGTTAAGGTTGTTTGATAGTTTCATAATTCCTGAGCCAGGCACTATGGCTTATACCTGTAATCCCAGCACTTTGGGAGGTCAAGGCAGGAGGCTCACTTGAGGTCAGGTGTTCTAGACCAGGCTGGCCAATATGGTTAAACCCTGTCTCCACTGAAAATACAAAATTTTGCCGGGCATGATGGTGCACACCTTATAATCCCAGCTACTTGGGAGGCTGAGGTGAGAGAATACCTCGAACCTGGAAGGCAGAGGTTGCAGTGAGCCAAGATAGCGCCATTGCACTTCAGCCTGGGTGACAGAGCAAGACTCCATCTCAAAAAGAAAAGATAGTTTCATAATTCCTGAATTCAGAATCAGAAGGCGTAATATTACTGATTACATTGAAAAACTGGTATGGGGCTATTTATCCCCTGAAAGAACAATTTAGACATGTTATAGGCATGCATTCCAGATCGCATTTTTCATGGACCATGATATCGTTTTATTTTAGTTTTAAATATAATTATTTTCTCTTCTAATTTTCTCCTTTTTAAAAATTGAAATAAGTGGCCTGTTAGCACAGTAGTTAAAGTATAAGGCCTGCAATTGCTGGTTCAAATCCTCAGTGGAGCCAGTCTTAAATTAAAAATTGAAATATTCTTTATATATAGTCAAATATACAGATGTTAAATGTCCAATTTTATGAGTTTTGACAAATGCACAAGTCCTTGAAACCCACATTGCTATCAAATACAACTCTTAATTTTTGTTTTATTATTTTAAAATTTAAATTGTGTTTTTATTTTTATTTTTTTTCTGTGGAGATGAGATCTCACTATGTTGCCTAGGCTGGTCTTGAACTCCTGGCCTCAAGTGATCCACCTGCCTCAGCCTCCCAGTGTGCTAGTATTGCAAGGTGTTATCCACTGCTCCCAGCTGTCTCTTAATTTTTGAATCAACTAGTTTCAAAACTTGTCATTCTAAGAGTCAGCTTGCTGCTGAACCCTGGGAGGTCAGGGGTCAGCCAGCTCTTGTTCATGGCTGCCTCTGCAGCACCAAACACTGTGCCTAGCACCTATTTTGCACGTGATAGATACAATGTATACAATAAATATTAAGTGAGTAAGTAGATGAGAAGTAATTCTGCCATCACTTTATTTACATAGCATTGTCAACTCATAGCTCTGGCTTAGCTCGTGGTTTTCCAAAATCTTCCATGATCTTCAATTAATCAGCTCTTTCTCTGTATACATCATGTGTGAGTAATAGTTATGCAGACTAACAGGTTCGCACATTTTAATAGAAACAAGTCAACCTGCAGGCACGGTTTATATTTACGCAATCTTTATTGTCAGCCTTCTGATTGCAGGAGTCATGCTTTTTCAGATAAATAATTTTTAAAGTTCTATTTGGCAATTAATTACTCATGAGTAGGTGGAAATATGACCAGGTCTGATCAGGCGTATGTGTCTGTTACATGCTTTCTCTGACTTCCTCAAGCTCTAAATATAGTTACCGTCTCTGTACAGTTGGTAGGATTACCCACAGTGACATGAATTTCGTAACTATGTATCAGAATGCTTCTAAAATAATCAGCTCCCTAATGGGTGGGGCTTAGAAAAAACCAACTTGACTGAAGTTCTCACACTGTCACATTTTTATTTTGCTGTAGGTCATCACTCCCCAAAATGGACGTTACCAAATAGATTCCGATGTTCTCCTGATCCCTTGGAAACTGACTTACAGGAATATTGGTTCTGATTTTATTCCTCGGGGAGCCTTTGGAAAGGTGTACTTGGCACAAGATATAAAGACAAAGAAAAGAATGGCGTGTAAACTGGTATGTGTTTTTTAACTAGATAACCCACACTGTGTCTTGGCATTCTGGCTTTTGTCTGTTTGTCCATTTGCATTAACCGAAGATTTTTATCCTTCGATTGGATCTTATCCAAGGGTGCACTGCCTCAAAACATTTGTTTTTCTGAATTTCTGGGTTTCCTGGGGCCATTCAGCCCCGAAATGTCTCTTTAGGTGCATAGTTGATTTTAATCTATATGATTAAAAGGAAAGTGCTGTTTTTTTAAGCACTGATTTGGATAAATAGCATCATCACTCTTGGAGAGAAGTAGAAAAGAGCCATCCTGCACAGTAGGAGCAATTCTGTTTGCTTTTCCTTTCATTCCACCCGCTGCGGAGCTGGCCAGGTAGAGGCAGAAACTGGGAAAGAGTAGCCTTCTCAGGAAGGCAGATTTAAGGGCTGAGTTTAAATACGTCAGTGATTGAAAAGGCCCTATCCCGTTTTTGTTGTTGTTGTTGTTGTTGTTGTTTTTAGATGGAGTCTTGCTCTGTTGTCCAGGCTGGAGTGCAGTGGCGTGATCTCGGCTCATTGCAACCTCTTCCTCCTGGGTTCAAGAGATTGTCCTGCCTCAGCCTCCTGAGTGACTGGGATTACAGGCACCCACCACCATGCCTGGCCAATTTTTTGTATTTTTAGTAGAGATGGGGTTTCACCATGTTGGCCAGGCTGGTCTCGAACTCCTGACCTCAAGTGATCTACCCGCCTGAGCCTTCCAAAGTGATGGGATTAGAGGCATGAGCCACCGTGCCAGGGCCCTATCCCTTCTTATTAAACAATAACTGCCAAGGTGCCACTACTTTGGAAAACCGTATCTACCGAAGTTGAGCATTCACACCCCTAAGACTCAACAATTCCTCTCCTGTACGTGCATTCACTCCACAGAGACCTGCCACGTGGCCACCAAAAGCTAAAAGCTAAGTGCTGGCATGTTCATATCTGCGCTATTTGTGAGGGTCCCAAACTGGAAACTTTCCAGATGCTGAAATGGGGTATATTTACACAATGAAATACTGGATAGCAAAGAGAATAAATGATTACAACTATAATAATGTGGATTAATGTCATAACCATTATGTTGAGCCCAAATAGCCAGACACAAAATGAGAGCTGCATGAGATTCCCTTTATATAAAGGACTAAAACAGGCAAAACAAATCCATGCTACTGGATGTCAGGATAGTGAGTACCTACCCTTGGAGAGTAGTGATGGAAAAGGCCAAGATGCTAGGAGACATCTGTTTTTGTTTGTTGTTTGTTTGTTTGTTTGAGACAGACTCTAGCTCTGTCACCCAGGCTGGAGTGCAGTGGCGCCATCTCATCTCACTGTAACCTCAGCCTCCCGGGTTCAAGTGATTCTCCTGCCTCAGTATCCCAAGTAGCTGGGATTACAGCCACCATGCCCAGCTAATTTTTGTATTTTAGTAGGGACGAAGTTTTACCATGTTGGCCAGGCTGGTCTCAAACTCCTGACTTCAAGTCATCCATCTGCCTCAGCCTCCCAAAGTGCTGGGATTACAGCCATGAGCCACTGTGCCCAGCCTGACATCCGGTTTTTCATTTTGATTTAGATGGAGGTTACATTTGTACATTCAGTTGGTAATTCATTGAGTTGGACCCATCATTTTTACACTTTTTCGTATGTCTGTTTTGCTTTAATTATTTTTTTAAAAGTACAATAAAATAAAATACACTCATTTTTGATTTAACAAAAAATAAAATACATAATTAATATTATGTCCTGGTTTCTCTCATTGTAATAAGAGAGTAGCTGGGATTACAAGTGTGCACCACCAACACCTGGCTAATTTTTGTATTTTTTGTAGAAACGGGTTTCGACATGTTGGCCAGGCTGGTCTCAAACTCCTGGCCTCAAGTTGGCCTCCCAAAGTGCTGGGATTATAGGCGTGAGCCACTGTACATGGCCCCAGTGCTTATTTTAAATACATTGCTATAGCGGAATATGAACTGTGGCAACAAACGCTTCATATCATCTCACAATAAACTGAAATATTAAAAATACAACCTAAAATCTAAGTACTGTAAATACTGTTGTCTAACAGGTAGGAAACTGTCTCTTTTGTGATTCATTCATAATTTTTAAAACCTTGGATGGAATTCTGACCTCTAAATGAAAATAATAACTCATTATTTTGGTTTTTATTTTCTTGTTCTGAATTTTATACTTAAAGCTGACTGACAGATAAAGGCAGGTCTCAGGTGAACATTATAGTAACGGGGCGGAGTTACTATACATTTTCATACAGGGCAGAGTATTCTTGAGGGCATTTATTTGACTTTTGTTTTTTGCATTGACCTATATTATATATTTTTAAGATGACTTTGGGGTTAAGAATCTCGCCCATATTGTTGTGTTCTAGATCCCAGTAGATCAATTTAAGCCATCTGATGTGGAAATCCAGGCGTGCTTCCGGCATGAGAACATTGCTGAGTTGTACGGCGCGGTCCTGTGGGGTGAAACTGTCCATCTCTTTATGGAAGCAGGCGAGGGAGGGTCTGTTCTGGAGAAACTGGAGAGCTGTGGACCAATGAGAGAATTTGAAATTATTTGGGTGACGAAGCATGTTCTCAAGGGACTTGATTTTCTACACTCAAAGAAAGTGATCCATCATGATATTAAACGTAAGTATCTTTGGACGTGGCTCAAAGAGACTATTCAGGAGACAGACAAGCTCCTTCCTGTAATCCGAAGACCCTCCATGGGTGGGGGTGGACAGCTCCCTCAGAGCACCGTCCATCTTCCTTCTCCAGAGGCATATCTTAGAATCATTCGAGGTTGCTAGAGCTTTCAAAGTCATAAGGAAAGATGACTTTCAACAGTTGTTGAAAGGTTATAGTTACATACCTATTAGGTACTGTCCTGTTAAAAAGACTTTTAAAATAGCAAGTTAGGGTCAGCGCAGTGGCTCATGCCTGTAATCTCAGCACTTTGGGATGCTGAGGCGGGTGGATCACCTGAGGTCAGGAGTTGGAGATCAGCCTGGCCAACTGGTGAAACCCCATCTCTACTAAAAATACAAAAAAAAAAAAAAAAAATTAGCTGAGTGTGGTGTCAGATGCCTTTAATCCCAGCTACTTGGGAAGCTGAGGCAGGAGAACCATTTGAATCTGGGAGGCGGAGGTTGCAGTGAGCCAAGATCACGCCATTGCACTCCAGCCTGGGTGACAAGAGCAAACTCTGTCTCGAAAAAAAAAAAAAAAAGAAAAATAGCAATTTACTTAAAAACACAGAGACAAATATTTTTGAGAAATAAATCCCTTTTTCATTTTGTATACCAGTGGAACAATAATCCATTAAAAACACTTTCACCAGCTGTTTTCTAGGGGTCGGATATGAAGAGGAAGTAGGCAAGAGAGACCCATATAACCGTTAATAGCCAGTACTAAATTAGAGTGGCACAACTTTTACTGGGGGAAAAAGAAAATGGGTATTTGAGTTTTCTGTTGTAGAAAAGTGGCTTGACAACAGTATGCTTATATCTTGGAGTATGAAACTCAAGTTCTTAAACATTATTAAGGGCTATAATATTCATACGCACATTGACTGAATTTTTGATGGATCTGAAGTGATTTTCACCTAAACTCTGAAATTCATTCTCCTCTTTTGAATATAATACACCCATCTCACAAGAGGAAGCATTTCAGTCTTTTCTGCTTTGAGATTCATTATTGTTTTAGATAATGTTTTCATTTGAGTTATGAGTATATAAAACATTTTATCTTAAAAAAATTTCCTCTTATTTTAGCTAGCAACATTGTTTTCATGTCCACAAAAGCTGTTTTGGTGGATTTTGGTCTAAGTGTTCAAATGACTGAAGATGTCTATTTTCCCAAGGACCTCCGAGGAACAGAGGTAATTATATTCACATGAAAATTGTTACTATTTTATTAAGAGTAAAAAGGAAAAAGTGTTCTAGAATTACCGTAGGAAAGAAGGACAAAGAAGGGGAAGAAAACCATTGCATTCAATCATTATTATCCTTGGAACACATTCAACAAGCACTTGCTCTATGCCAAGTACAAAGTTACATGATTTTTCATTTTGTTTTTTGCTGTGTTATTTATAATACGTAATAGTATTTATAATATAATATGCATCTTGATATGCATAATATAGAACATTTGTAAGCAAAGTAATGTCAAAATAGATCAGATTGGCCAGGTGTGGTGGCTCATGCCTATAATGCCAGTACTTTGGGAGGCTGAGGCGGGAGGATCAGTTGAGTCCAGGACTTTGAGACCAGCTTAGGCATCAGAGCAAGACCCCATCTCTATAAAAAAATTGGTTTGGTGTGGTGGTACATGCCTGTAGTCCCAGCTGGTTGGGAGGCTGAGGCAGGAGGATTGCTTGAGCCCAGGAGTTCATGGCTGCAGTACGCCATGGGCACTCCAGCCTGGGTGACAGAGCAAGACCTTGTTTCAAAAAAAAGCCCCACAAAATAGATCATATCCACAGTTCAGCTTTATTTTGCGTGGTTTTGGTTTTGGTTTTTTTGAGACAGAGTCTTGCCCTGTTGCCCAGGCTGGAGTACAGTGGCTCACAATCTCAGCTCTCTGCGATTTCCACCTCCTGGTTTCAAACACTTCTTAGCCTCCTGAGTAGCTGAGATTACAGGCATATGCCAACACACCCAGCTAATTTTTTTGTTTTCAATAGAGATGAGAGTTTCACTATATTGGCCAGGTTGGTCTTGAACTGTTGGCCTCAAGTGATCTGCTCGACTCAGCCTCCCAAAGTGCTAAGACTGTAGGTGCGAGCCCTCATGTCTGACCCAGAGTTCAGCTTTAATAATAATTATAGATTATACTTAACTTTATAATAAGCTTAGACTTAAAAACCAGTATGTTATTTAATTCTTACAACAACCCAGTCGTTGTAAATGCTATTATTGTAAGCAGATACTATTGTTATTCTCATTTGAAATAAAGGAAATAAGTTTGCAGAGATTAAAGTGTCAAAGTCACTCAGTGACAGACCGTGGACTTGAACCCAGTTCTTTCTTTCTTTTTTTTTTTTTGAGACAGAGTTTTGCTCTTTGTTGCCCAGGCTGAAGCGCAGTAGCACGACCTCGGCTCACTGCAACCTCTGCCTCCCAAGTTCAAGTGATTCTCCTGCCTCAGCCTCCAAGTAGCTGGGATTAGAGGCACCCACCACCATGGCCGGCTAATTTTTGTATTTTTAGTAAAGACGGGGTTTCACCATGTTGCCTAGGCTGGTCTCGAGCACCTGACCTCAGGTGATCCGCCCGCCTTGGCTTCCCAAAGTGCTGGGATTACAGGCTTGGGCCACTGCACCCGGCCTGAACTCAGTTCTTTCTAAGTCTACGCCTAAGATCAAACTGCGACATAACTTTTAAAAAATATAATACTACATACATTATTAAAATAAGCAATGCCAGATATAGGTGATGGGGAGGAAGGCAGCAAATCACACTGCCATGTGTGTACCTATGCAACAATCTTGCATGTTCTTCACATGTACCCCAAAACCTAAAATGCAATAAAGAAAAAATTTACTATCTGTCTCTGCTTGCTAAAGCAGATTCATGACCACCAGGTCATGGAAATTTGGCATATTTTATTCAAGTAGTAGGTACTCGATAAATATTTGTAGAATGAAATATATATATATATATTTTATATGTATATATATTACTGATATAACCAATATCACTGAGTTTTGGCTCAATGACAGTCTTAACTATCGTGGTCATTCATATTTATGAGGACTCTAAAAGCCTCTCTTTGAGCCTAGGAATCCTATAATAAACCTCAAGTAGTGAGCATAAATGTATCTTATTTAAAGATGTAAAATAGTTCTCATGTTTATCTCATCTGTGAAGCCAAAACAACCCAGAAAAGCCTTTCTTTGCTAACTCTAAATGAGATTCTGAAAGATGCATTCACGGTCTTTCAAATAATATATGTTACATTCACATCAGTAGGCTGACTAGTTAATTCAATTAGCAAGTGTCTGTTGAGTATCTGCTATGTGGCAGGTTGTCATGGGCACCGACAAGGAAGCATCAGACCAGGCAGTGAGGACCATGCCTTAGTGGTACTCCAGTGGTCCCCACTCTTTGGTGGGAGAACCTACTTTAAATTACCTGAATTGTTAAAAGAGCAACCGTTTAGGGATGGGCATGGGGTTCTCACACCTATAATCTCAACCCTTTGGGAGGCCAAGTTTGGGTGTTTTTTTTTTTTTTTTTTGAGACAGAGTCTTGCTCTGTCTCCCAGGCTGCAGTGTAGTGGTGTGATCTTGTCTCACTGCAACCTCTGTCTCCCTGTTGAGCCCGGGGGTTCAAGACAAGCCTGAGCAATATACTGAAACTTCATCTCTTTTGTGAAAAAGAAAGAAGAAATAAAGAAAGGAAGAAAGAAAGAAGAAGAAGAAAGAAAGAAAGAAGGAAGGAAAGAAAGAGAAAGGAAAGGAAAGGAAAGCAGGGAGGGAGGGGGAGGGAGGGGGAAGGAGGGGAAGCGAGGAAGGGAGGAAAGAAAAGGCACAACAGTTTAGTTTCACAGTTGATTGTGATGAACATAAGGTGTGATGCAAGCAGGAAGGTAAATGGGTGTAAAAGCTGCCTCCTTGGGCCCTCATCACTACCGGGGGAAGCTTCACTGCCTGAGCCACTCAGCCCCATGCCCTTCTCTTTGCTGAAAGTGCTCATAGGAAATAGAGAGGGGGTCTTTGGCTGCACCTCTGTGTCAAGGTTACCAGGTCAGTCTTGGTGTTCAGTCAGGTGACAACCCTTAGTCTAGCTAGTATACGTGTTGCACTGAACTGGATTGCAGCAACAAAAAAAAAAAGATCTTCCTTTCAAATCAAGATTCTTCCAGCCTAGGCAACATAGTGAGACCCCATCACTACAAAAAGTAAAAAAAATAAAAAACAATTTTTTGTAAAAATTGCATGATAGCTCATGCCTGTAGTCCCAGCTATTCAGGAGGCTGAGGTGGAAGGATTGCTTGAGCCCAGGATGAGGCTGCAGTGAGCTGTGATTACACCCCTGCACCCACAGCCAGGACAATAGAACAAGACCTTGTCCTAAAAAAACAAAACGAAACAAAAACCCCAGGATTCTATAAGCCCTTTCTCAACAATCTCAGAGCCAAGACTCTCCAGCGCAGCAGAAGAAATCCTTGCTTTTGTGGATATTGCTGAAGTTATTATTGAAAATACTCGAGAGAAGATTCTTGATAGTTGTTTTTGAGCAGAACGATATTCAGAAGGGAAACTGTAGTTTTGTTTGTTTTAAAGAATGCTCAGTCCCTAGATCTTAAGAATAGTTTACCAAAGTGTGAGATCTAATAAGACTTAATACTTACGATATGTTTTCTTTGGAAAATGTTTCAGCATATTTGGCATTAGTCAGGAGTTGAGATATGTAATATTCCACCACCCTTTTTCCTGGAACCAGTTTGAGAAACAAACTATTTATGGTATTAAAGATGGAAAATACTTTTCCTGGCAATGTGGTGAAGTCGAACATTTTGCAACATTGGAGAAAGAAGTGTTCCTTCTGGGGCCGTCTAGCAGAATGCCTGGATATGAGATAATAACATATTTCACTCCTGAGTAGTATTTGGATCAAGTTATTTTTGGCAAATGCAAATTGCTTTTTATGAAGTGAGAAACTGAGCCTTGGAGTTTATAAATATAAACTCTCTTCTAATCAACCTGCATTTACTGTCTGCTTAGTAAATGAACTCAGCATGAACTCTACCCTCTCAACAGGTTTTTAAGTATACAATACGCTTTTGTTGACTATAGGTACAATGTTGTGCATTACTTTTTTAACTTTGTGATATACTTAGTAGCAAAGCACACACAAGTTGAAGTTTGACAATGAGCAAAGTTGTGATGTCACCAATGAAACCTTTCAATAAGCTTGCTTTTACTCTTCCTCCTTAAAGAGCCAGGAGATCTAATTAGTCAGTCAACTGTGCAGAACTTGCTTGATGTTAGAACTTGATCGTGTGGCTATTGCACAGTCATAGACAATTTCTGATTTCTGCAGCATAGCTGCAAATGCAAACCCTAGTCACCCCTGTCTGGTCTTTCTCTCTAAGCATTCATATTCAGAGCATTCTGTGGTAACCATGTAATACACATACAAGGTTAATCCAGCATCTGCAGAATCGACTGTTTTTGAGTCACGTGGTACAAAGAATACATAGTGAATGCAAATTCACTATGTGAATAACAAATTAGAATTACTTTTAGAACTTGGTCCTTTTTGAAAAGCCCTTCTAAGTCTGCTTGGTTTTACCTTCGTAAGTTAACGTGCAGTCATCACACGCACACATACACACACGCACAGTCTTTCCCTTTCGAATAAGTATGTTGAGAGCTGAAGGGTTTGATCGCTGACCTTAAGGTTTTCTCTTGCTCCAGTGCCCAGACCTGAGGGTGCAGAACTCCCAGAGAACCCTGTATTGGCCCCACCGGGGCTGTTTCATGCCTTCGAATCAGCCAGCCTGCAGAGTGCTTGAACCTCTTACCCTGCTCCTCCCTGATCTGTCTGGTAGTTGGTAGAGCTTGAGGAACAAGCGCTGTGAGCCAGGAAGCTCTGGGTTTCTGCCTGAAGGGCAGCACCCAGGCCAACAGGCTTATGGATGCTCCATCCCTGCAGGCTTCCTAGGCGTGCAGTCACGTAGAACCTGCAGAGCCTCTAGGCACAGCCCCTGTGGGCTACGCCAACAGTGAGCACTCAGCCTATTCCTTGCCTTATTGGTGGGGAGGAGGGGGTACAGGAGAGAAGATAGGCATCCTCTATGGACAGTTAATGATACCCACTGCATTTCTTTTTATTTTTTATTTTATTTTATTTTTTGTTTATTTTTTTGTCTGGGAATATCCTGATGAATCTTTTTCTTTTTTATTTCATTGTTGTAAGAACACTTAGCACAAACTCTACCCTCTCAACAAATTTTTAAGTATACAATACAGTAGGCCTGGCATGGTGGCTCACACCTGTAATCCCAGCAGTTTGGGAGGCTGAGGTGAGTGGATCATGAGGTCAGGAGATCAAGACCATCCTGGGCAACATGATGAAACCCCGTCTCTACTAAAAATACAAAAAAATTAGCTGGATGTGGTGGCGTGTGCCTGTAGTCCCAGCTACTCGGGAGGCTGAGGCAGGAGAATCACTTGAACCTGGGAAGCGGAGGTTGCAGTGAGCCGAGATTACACCACTGCACTCCAGCCTGGTGACAGAGACTCCATCTCAAAAAACAAAACAAAACAAGGATACAATACAGTATTGTTGACTATAGGTACAATACTGTACATTAATTTTTTAACTTTGTGATATATTTAGTGGCAAAATCCTTCCAGAAGGTCCGGCTCTGCTGCAGGGACAGCTTAGAACCAGAGCTCAGTTTAACCTGTTTGCTGAAAGCAAGAGGAAGCCCGCCAGGAAGTGGCTTGTAGGAAGGAGTTGAGCAGGGTTGGGGGGAGACTGGGCAGTTTCTCCAGCTTTTGTAAGCTAGTTCTCTACTTACCCTGAAATGTGTTCCAGAAACACTGACCTCCATTCTCTTATTCACGTGGCAGTGTACAAGCTGTTTAGAGCAAAATATTGATAATTGGGATATTCACTACTATATGTCTGCACCAGCCATAAATACAGATCACTGGTCACCAGTGCTTGCTCTGTTCCTTTAAAAACTTTTTAAAATTAAATTAGGTAACTAATTAATTTGTAGAGATGGGGGGTCTCCATCTTTTCCAGGCTGGGCTCAAGCAATCTCCCCGCCTTGGCCTTCCAAAGTGCTGAGATTAGAGACATGAGCCACCATGCCCCACCTCTCTTTCTTTCTTAAGTTTAGAAAGAAATGCTTCTTAGAGAAACTGTTTCTAAAACCAGCCCTGTTTATTCAGCATGGACTCATGAAACCAAATATAACATATACAATGTTAATAGGGCTGCATTTAATAGTCACTGGGCTACATGGTAGGTAAAAATAACAGACGGTTCATAAAAATGACCCTTTAGGATCACGTTTACAACATACACTTTATTTTTTTAAGGTTTTCCCTTTCAAGAAATTTGTGTTAATACCCTATAGACTTCTCTCACCTTTTATCACTGCAGATATTTAGGGGGTTGGCAATGTAATGACAAACAGATGAAGAAGTCTATTTGTAGCTCATTTAACCGTAAGAGGAATGGCATTTTAATAGAAAACTTAGCTACACCTGATCAGTGGATTGCAGAACTCTTATGAGTGGGAGTCCCAGATGGATTCCTGGTTCCAGGCTCTTTGCCACCCAATCAACCAGAAAAAGGTTTTTTTTTTATTCTTTTGTTGTTGTTTGAGACAGAGTCTTACTCTGTCTCCCAGGCTGGAGTGCAGTGTCGTGATCTCGGCTCGCTGCAGCCTCCGCCTCCCAAGCTCAAACAATTCTTTTGCCTCAGCCTCCCAAGTAACTGGGATTACAGGCACCCACCACCACACCCAGCTAATTTTTGTATTTTTAGTAGAGATGGGGTTTCACCATATTGGCCAGGCTGTTTTTGAACTCCTGACCTCAAATGATCCACCCACCTCAGCCTCCCAAAGTGTTGGGATTACAGGCGTGAGCCACTGCGCCTGGCCAGGTGTTCTTTGTCAGATTGCAAGGACATTTCCAGCAAGAGTGGCCTGGTTCCCGGGGAATGCCCATGTTATTCTCCTAGCTTAAGGTGAATGAGCCAATTTCCAGAACTGGGTTAGGGAAATGGAACCCCACACAAAGGAGGAGAATGAAGCTGAATGTTTCCCACATCTTTTTCAGATTTACATGAGTCCAGAGGTCATCCTATGCAGGGGCCATTCAACAAAAGCAGACATCTACAGCCTGGGGGCCACGCTCATCCACATGCAGACGGGCACCCCACCCTGGGTGAAGCGCTACCCTCGCTCAGCCTATCCCTCCTACCTGTACATAGTAAGTTGGGGGGTGAACCAGGGCTGGGGGGGTGAGTTATGCATGGCGAAGGCTGGGAGGGGCTGCTGTGCCCTCTATACCACCCCTATGTGAATGAGGCAGTGGTGAAATGACAGGTAAGCTACAAGTTCTTCCCATGTAGAAGCAAGCTTCATTCTTATAAAGAAAACAGCTATTTTAGTGGGAACTTACTAAAATGTGCATTGGGCATAATTTGTGCTATTCCGTTGTATGTGTAATAATGCAGTACTACTCAGTAGCATCAGAGTAGCATAAATATTTCAGCCAAGGAAGTTGTGTATGTTCTTTGAACACTTGAAACATTTTTGATTATGAATGTTCACACCAGCCTGGCTTGTAGTGGAACACGCAATTCCCATTTTACTGTGGATAAATTCAGGAGCAGACACTTCTCTGTTACTGCATAGTGACCTTTGGGCTACTGATTGGAAGCTGTCACTGACATTCAAACCTAGCACTTATGTTTTGCAACATTAAACCAGAAGATGGGTTTAATCTCGTATCCTTTAGAAATTAAAGGGGGCCAGGCATGATGGTGTGGCTTCAGCTGCATGGGAGGCTGAGGTGAGAGGATCACTTGAGCCCAGGAGCTCAAGGCTACAGTGAGCTGTGTTCATGCCGCTGCACTCCAGCCTGGACGACAGAGCCAAGACCCTGTCTCAAAGGAAAAGATAAAAGAAATTAAAGGGAACCTTGCTTGTTTGAGGGCATGAACTGCATTTGTTGCAGGGCATACGGTAGGAAACTAATTCCTTTCTAGGTCCTGTTACTTTATTTATTTTTTGAGACAGAGTTTCACTTTTGTTGCCCAGGCTAGAGTGCAATGGCACGATCTCAGCTCACCGCAACCTCCACCTCCCGGGTTTAAGTGATTCTCCTGCCTCGGCCTCCCAAGTAGCTGGGATTATAGGTGTCACCTATAGCTGGCATGTGCCACCACGCTCGGCTAATGTATTTTTAGTAGAGATGGGGTTCCTCCATGTTGGTCAGGCTAGTCTTGAACTCCCGACCTCAGGTGATCCACCCGCCTTGGCCTCCCAAAGTCCTGAGATTACAGGCGTGGGCCACTGTGCCCAGCCTCTAAATCTTGTTACTAGTGTGCCTTTGCTGTCGAGGGAGTATCTCCATACCTTTGATGCTAAGAGAGCTGGTTTATTGCTAGATCCACAAGCAAGCGCCTCCACTAGAAGACATCGCAGATGACTGTAGTCCGGGGATGAGAGAGCTGATAGAAGCTGCCCTGGAGAGAAACCCCAATCACCGCCCAAGAGCCGGAGACTTGCTGAAACACGAGGCCCTGAACCCGCCCAGAGAGGATCAGCCGCGCTGTCAGAGTCTGGACTCTGCCCTCTTTGAGCGCAAGAGGCTGCTGAGTAGGAAGGAGCTGGAACTTCCTGAGAACATTGCCGGTAGGGACACCCTGCTGTGTCTGCACCCTGGCTTCCCTTCTCTTTCCATCCACATCAAACCTCTGATGTAGTTCTTGAAAGCACTTGGAAAAAACGAAATGACTCCTCGAGTCCCATACCTTGCTTGAGAAATTCCAGCAAGAAGACGGACAGAAGCATGTTTTGTTTTTAAACTGGCTAATTTAGCACCAAATTACAACAGATTTTCAGTGCGAGTGTAGGCAGCATAGTCATTGGAAAACGCCTCTGACTTGCTTGTTTGCAATACTGGTCTTTGAAAATTGAACATGACAGCTTTGCTGTTGGTAAAGTCAAGGGTTCTGCTTGATTCACTTTTTCTTTTTTTTTTTTTTTTTTGAGATGGAGTTGCTCTGTCACCCACGTTGGAGTGCAGTGGCATGATCTCAGGTCACTGCAACCTCCGCCTCCCAGGTTCAAGCGATTCTCTTGCCTCAGCCTCCTGAGTAGCTGGGATTACAGGTGCTTGCCTCCATATCTCGCTAATTTTTGTGTTTTTCGTGGACATGGGGTTTTACCACATTGGTCAGGCTGATCTTGAACTCCTGACCTCAGGCAATCCACCCGCCTCGGCATCCCAAAGTGCTAGGATTACAGACATGAGCCACTGTGCCCAGCCTAACTCACATCAAGTGAGTTAGGGAAACAGCATAGCACTGCCCTGCACAGATAAAATACTGAGTTTGAAGTCAACTTACATTTCCATCTTCCTCTGCTTGAAATCTTGCCAGCTGTGAATTTTTTCCACTTAGGAAAGTCAGTATACATTCCAGGAGCATTGAATATGCAGGGAGAGGGGTTTCCATTTTTATTAAAAATCTATGGCGTTCTTAATCTGTTTAGTTCCAAACCCAGATGTCAAGCCTGGCATACTTGTTTATATTTCTTTGCTGCTTGTCTGACTTTTGTGTATTTAAAGAGGACCATCTGACTGTTGGAAAAATATGCTAGGATTTCTAACTAATTTCTTATCTCCACTGACTCCTGTTTGAACTTTTTGGTCTATGTAATGTTTTGTCTTTTTTTTTTTTTTTTTTGAGATGGAGTCTTGCTCTGTTGCCCAGGCCAGAGTGCAATGGCACTATCTCGGCTCACTGCCACCTCCCCCTCCCGGGTTCAGGAGATTCTCCTGCCTCGGCCTCCTGAGTAGCTGGAATTACAGGCACCCGCCACCACACCCGGCTAATTTTCATATTTTAGTAGAGAAGGGGTTTCACCGTGTTGGCCAGGCTGGTCTTGAACTCCTGACCTTGTGATCTGCCCACCTTGGCCTCCCAAAGTGTTGGGATTACAGGCGTGAGCCATTGTGCCCAGCTGGTTTTATTAGGCCCCAAAGGATTTATTTCTCTGCAGAAGGAACAGTTATTTATTATTTGATATGTTTTCTCGTAACTTATTTTTTTTTAATATTTTCCTTTTCAGATTCTTCATGCACGGGAAGCACCGAGGAGTCTGAGATGCTCAAGAGACAGCGTTCTCTCTACATAGACCTCGGCGCCCTGGCTGGCTACTTCAATCTTGTTCGCGGGCCACCAACGCTTGAATATGGCTGAAGGACGACATGTTTCTCTAAATTAAGACAGCATTTATCTCCTAGAGGCTGGTTCTTCCACCTCCACACAGGGACCCTGTATAGTGAATTGTACCATTTTTGAAGGAGCAGTGTGACCTCCCGTGACCCACGAATGTACCTCCAAGTGGCCCTTGTGGGTTTGACTCATGAAGCTATCTGGTGTGCACCAGGCCTCAAGGTTCTCATTTCTCAGGTGATGTGATTCCAAGGAAGGAGTTTGAGCGTTCACAGAAGGATCGTGTCTGCTGACTGTTTCATTCGCTGTGCACTTTGCTCAAAATTGTAAAAATACCAGTCACAAGGATAATAGGGTACCTGAAAATTACTATTCTTGGTTCTTATTTATGTATAGAATCTTCATTTTACTCGGAATAGTTGTGTTGTGTATATTGATGTATATAACTCTTTGAGTCTTTATTGCTAAATTCTAGTATACATTGAATTGATTATAATTTGGGTGAATAGAACAACTTGAATATTGTAGCAATAAGCTGGACTAGTGTCTTAAAAATGGCTAAGTGATGAATTAGAAGCCATCTGAGAGCAGGCCACTAGTGACAGTTTCTTTTGTGTTCCTATGGAAACATTGTGTACTGTACATGCTATGCTTAAGACATTCAAAACATGTTGTTCTGAATGTGGATAAAACTGTGTAAACCACATTATTTTGGTACATCCCAAAGGATGAGAATGTGACCTTTAAGAAAAACGAAAACTTTTGTAAATTATTGATGATGCTCCTTTTGTAATTCTTCTGACTCAATTTTCTTTTAAGCATTTGTACATTAAAATAGCATACTATGTATGTTTTATATCAAATGCCTTCATGAATCTCTCATCTATATATTTGTAACATTGTAAAGTATGCAAGTAGTTTTACTTAAAGTATGTTTTTATATTATGCAAATAAAACCCTTTTGTCCAATGTGATTGGTCAAATCAACTGAATAAATTCAGTATTTTGCCTTAGTTATTGTGAAGACTATGATTCTCAACTGGGACTGAGGACAGCCTATAGGAACTGGGATATAGGTTGGAGGGAAATATGTGTCGTAAGAAGGCAACAAACACCAGGAGCTTTGCAAATTGTATTAATACGCTCCTTTTCTTCTAAAAAAAAAATATTTTTTTTTGAGACAGAGTCTTGCTCTGTCAACAGGCACCAGGCTGGAGTGCAGTGGCGCAATCTCGGCTCACTGCAACTTCCGTTTCCCGGGTTCAAGCATTTCTCCTGCCTCAGCCTCCCGAGTAGCTGGGACCACAGGAATGCGCCACCATGCCCAGCTAATTTTTGTATTTTAATAGAGACGGGATTTCATCATGTTGGCCAGGTTGGTCTCGATCTCTTTTTTTTTTTTTTTTTCAAAGATGGGGTTTCACCATGATGGCCAGGCTGGTCTTGAACTCCTGACCTCAGGTGATCCACCCACCTCGGCCTCCTAAAGTGCTAGGATTCCAGGCATGAGCCACTGCACCCGGCCAATACACTCCTTTTCAATAGTATGAAGCTATTGTCAACTGGAATGATTTGCAGCCCCGTGCTACATTGAGGTAGAAAAAATAATTGTGACTGTGCCTGTAATCCCAGCACTTTAGGAGGCTGAAGTGGGAAAATTGCTTGAGCCCAGGAATTCAAGACCAGCCTGGCCAACATGGTGAAACCCCGTCTCTACAAAAATACAAAAATTAGCCAGGTGTGGTGGTGCATGCCTGTAGTCCCAGCTACTCGGGAGGCTGAGAAGGGAGGATCACTGAAGCCTGGGAGATGAAGGTTGCAGTGAGCCAAGATCACACCACAGCACTCCAGCCTGGGCAACAGAGGGAGACCTTGTCCCCACTAAAAATAAAATAATAATTGTGAGCCACTGGTTTAGGGTTATGTGGTTCTATCTTGCACCTTGTTTTTATACATTTATACTATCCTTGAATACACGCTTGCATGCTCTTTGTCCATTATTATTTGGCAAGGTAATAACTAGCCATTGTAGCAGGTGGCTTTAACTCATGTACATGAAATCTAGTGAAAACCGTTAAATGGAAGTCTATCATCCATGTAGCAAATAGTATCAAACACTTTCACCTGTTTTACGTAAAGTATGCCATCCATTGCAATCCATGTAAACATACATGAAACATGCATTGCTACCTCTTTTTTCTCAGAGAAGGAAATTGAGGCATAGTGAGGGTAAGTAATGTTATCCTCAAGACCACAAAGCAAGTGAAGAACTAGCCGGTATTTGAATCCAGCCCTTTCTGACTCCAATACACCTGTTCTCCCTCGTATATGTAAGGTCTGTTCTCGCCGAGTTTAAAGTGAAGAAACTGAGGCCAGCACAGGAAGATCTGATGCAAAGGAATTTATTCAGGCTCCCGGACGAGGTTCTATGGTCCGACAGAGAAGTCGCATGGACTCCTCTCAGACAGGGGGTTTTATAGGGAGTGAAACAGCTCGATTGGTTGTGGGAGAGCAGGACTGCTATTGGGTAAGTTACAAGCCTTTACCTAGGACTTGGCTTGTTGTTGGTTGGAATTACTCGGCTGCTATTGATAACTGTTAAGACTTGGCTGCTATTGGTTGTTAAGACGCTAGGGTTTGCATACTGGGCTCTTTTAAGGGAAGGTCAGGCTGTGTGAGCATGGGAGAAGGGAAAAAGCCTGAGCATGTCTGAGCTTGCCTGAGCTCGTCCAGGCTTGTCCGAGCTTTTGAAAAGAAGGTGGGGGTGGTCTGCGTCCATGCTCCTGGCGAGGCAACCGGCCTTACAGTATGTTCCTGCTTGTAAGTAAGACATCAACACTGCAGAGGAAACAGGTGCCCCTCCGGTAAGGGCAGAGACAGATTGACCATGAAGCTAACAAAGCTTCAGCCTCAGGGCTCATCACTTGCAAGGGCCCCACCATAGCTCTGTAACTAATTTTTTTAAATGTATTTTTTATTTCAATGAGTGGTTTTTAGTTACATGAATGAATGATCAAGCGGTGAATTATAAGACTTTAATGCAACCATCACCCAAGTAGTGTATGTTATACCCAATATATAGTTTTTTTATCCTAACACCCCTCCCCCTTTTTTTTGAAGCAGAGTCTCACTCTGTCACCCAGGCTAGAGTGCAGTGGCACGATCTTGGCTCCCTCCGTCTCCCAGGTTCAAGCAATTATTGTGCCTCAGAGTCGATAATTCCAGTAGCTGGCATTACAGGCGTGTGCCACTATGTCCAGCAAGTTTTTGTATTTTTAGTAGAGATGAGGTTTCGCCATGTTGGCCAGGCTGGTCTCGAACTCCTGACCTCAGATGATCACCTGCCTCACATTACAGGTGTAAGCCACTGTGCCCAGCCCCACCCTTCCCCATTATGTCACTCTGTATGCCTTTGTGTATTCATAGCCCAGCCCGAGCAACATTGCAAGACCCCATCTCTTAAAAAAAAAAAAATAGCTGGGTGTGATGACTCATGCCCACAGTCCCAGCTACTTGAAAGACTAAGGCAGGTGGATCGCTCGAGTCCAGGAGTTCGAGTCTGCAATGAGCTATGATCATGCCACTGCAACAGAGCAAGACTCTGTCTCTAAAACAAGCAAACAACAGCAACAAAAAACAAAGAAAGCAACTTCCAGCCACCTCGATAATTCCTGCTTCAGGAATTGGATGGAAGCACTGGAATGCACTGCAGAAGGTATACAGAGCTTTTCCAGCTCATGCCTTAGAGATGGTCTTATTTAAGCCCTTTGCAAGACAGATGGGTAGAAGAACATGCTCGCTGGAGGCACGCAACCAATGTTAGTGCCTCATCTTCTGATGGTCACAATTAGAAGGGGGTGCCTTTTGTGTTTTCCTTGAGGTTTGTAAAATATTCAGAAACAGATGATGGAGACTGTACCAAGAATTTACTGGACCTAATGGGAATTTGCCTAGCCTTGGAGAGATGCTTCTCATCTGAGGATCAGCCAGTGCCCCTTGAGTTAAGCTTCTACAGATGAATGCCATGTCACCAAGAACCACAGTGGGACCCAGAAGGGATTAATCCTGTTGGTCCCCTGGGCTCCTTGCTGATGCTTACTCACTGTCCATCAGACACAAGCAATTTGGTCTTTTATTGACAGCAAGTTTCTGTGGTGTAACTCAATGTGAAAGTCAGTGTTTTCTGGAGGGCCTGGGGGATTTTTTTCATAGGTCTGCAATGTGATTAGGAGTAAAGACTGCTTGATGCCATTCCCCGTGGGCAGCCAGCAGGGAATGTGCCCAGTAGGAGAGCAGGCCTACCAATGGAGAGTTGAAGTCTTATGGGGACCAACTCTGGGCAAGGAACTGTGTGGGGCCGTGAAGGGAACACAAGTGAGAGAAGGTTCTAGCTCCTCTTACTTAGCCACTCTCTGCTAAAAGGAAGCACGTTCCATTTTGGAATTGTTAGAAGGTTCTTTGATTTCATGTATATTCCCATCTGTCTCCAAAAAGACTTTTTTTCATCAAGTATTTACTTGTAATTTTGCCTTTTGCCTGTGAGCTGGCTTTCTAAATGTGCATTTACTCTCCAACACTTAAGAAGATGGTGGCTAAAAGGACATGGTTTAGGCATCAGCATCAGGTTTCAAAAGCTTACTTAGGGCCAGGTGCAGTAGCTCACACCTGTAATCCCAGCTCATTGGGAGGCCAAGGAGGGCGAATCACGTGAGGTCAGGAGTTTGAGACCAGCCTGGCCAACATGGTGAAATCCCATCTCTACTAAAACTACAAAAAGTTATCCAGGTGTGGTGGCACATGCTTATAATCCCAGCTACTTGGGAGGCTGAGGCATGAGAATCACTTGAACTTGGGAGGCAGAGGTTGTGGTAAGCCGAGATCGCACCACTGCAGTCACTCCAGCATGGGCAACAAGAGCAAAACTCTGTCTCAATCAATCAGTCAATCAATAAAAAAAACTCTGCTTTGAGCTAGAGAGAGGAGAGATGCAAAGTAGTCATTTACCAAGCATTTTTTTTTTAAAGTTTTTGTCAACTTTGTCTAAGATCAGTTGGTTATAGACATATAGCTTTATTTCCGGGTTCTCAATTCTGTACCATTAATCTATGCAACTGGTTTTTGTTTGTTTTTATTATTTTTTTATTTTATTTTATTTCTTTTTTAGAGATGGGGTCTCACTATGTTGCCCAGGCTGGAGTGCAGTGGCTATTCACAGGCACAATCCCACTACTGATCAGCACAGGAGTTTTGACCTGCTCCGTTTCCGACCTGGGCCGGTTCACCCCTCCTTAGGCAACCTGGTGGTCCCCCGCTCCCGGGAGTCGCCATATTGATGCCAAACTTAGTGCAGACCCAATCGGTATAGTGCACTACAGCCCAGAACTCCTGGGATCAAGAGATCCTCCCGCATCAGCCTCCCGAGTAGCTGAGACTACAGGCAGGTGCCACCATGCCTGGCAATGCAAGTTTTTATAGCAATACCATGCTGTTTTGGTTACCATAGCCTTGTAATATTATTTGAGGTCAGGTAATGTGATGCCTTCAGTTCTGCTCTTTTTCCTTAGGATTGCTTTGGCTATTTGGTGGTTTCCTATAAATATTAGGGGTTTTTTAAAATATGAAAAAAAAATTGGTATTTTGAATTACATTGAATCTGTAGATTATAGATTGCTTTGGGCAGTGTGGTCATTTTAACAATATTAATTATTTCGATTCATGAGCATGGGAGATTTTTTCATTTCTTTGTGTCGTCTCTGATGTCTTTCAGCAGTGTTTTGTAGTTTTCCTTATAGAGATCTTTCACCTCCTTGGTTAAACCATACCTAGGTTTATTTGTTTGTTTATTTGTTTGTTGGTTTGTTTTGGTAACTATTGAAAATGAGATTATTTTCTTGATTTGGTTCTCAGCTTTATTGTTCCTGAAGTAAAGAAATGGTGCTGATTTTTGTACATTTATTTTATATCCTGACACTTTCCTGAATTCATTGATCAAATGTAGGAATTTTTTTGGCGAGGTCTTTAGGGTTTTCCAGGTATAAGATCACATCATCAAGCATTTTGTACTCCTCTGTGAACACCCTCATCAGGGCTTGTGCTCAGCTCTCTCCAGGCAGGGTGTGCAGATTCAAGCATGGAGCGGAGAGAGAATCACGATCCTATTCTCTTGGGTAACGGTCCTTGGCTCCGGGAGCAGCAGCTGCATTTTCAACACCTGGGACTTGGACTACAGATTTCCTCCCACATTGCCTATGTTTAACCTGGATGTGGGAAATCTGTTTTGTCACACTTCAAAATCACAGTGAGAGATGACCACTCATAGCCAGCACACAGAAGAACACAGCACGTGCTGCGTTTATTTTCAGGGCTGGGATAAATTCTGAGTACTTAACCAATTTCAAGACATCTGCTTCACCACACATTACAGAACCAAAGGTGATAAGCTGGCTATCTGGCTGCCTGGAGCAGAATTGCTGATTTAATGACATCTTGTTAATCCTGGTGACTGTACAAGGAGGTCAACTGGAAATGCAAATCAATGCATAATCAGTTAAGAGCATAGCAGTCTCTCATTACAGCTGTACACCAAGGTGCCCTGAGCTGGTCTAGCAACTGTATCATCATACGAATAACATTAAAGATTAGAAGAGATATGGAATTTCCCTACACATGTTGGCTATTATTATCGTTTTAATTCATTAATGCTAACTAGATGTTCTCTCTATGAAGCTTGATGAAACTCCACTTTATCTTTCCCGTATGTATGTAGAATTCAGGGAGCATTTCATTGGAGCATATCTTCACACTGGTCCATTTATAAATTTGAAAAAAGGCTTGACTCTTTTCAGCCTAATTAGCGTTCTTCCAAGGAATCAACAGAGATGAGAAGGAAGGAGAATATTTTCGCAAAAAGAAGGGTAATAGGCACTACGGAAGGAAGGCTTGGAGCTTGTAGGGGAGTCAACTTTTGGTTCATTCTTGCTTTTTGCAAATGCACCAGTGACAGTGAGCCCACAGGACTGATGCTCCTGGAAAGAGGGCTGAGAGTGGTGGCTCATGCCTATAACCCCAGCACTTTGGTACTCAGGCAGGAGGATCGCTTGAGGCCAAGAGTTCAAGACCAGCCTGGGCAACAGAAAGAGACCCTGTCTCTACAAAAAATAAAATAAAAAATTAGCTAGGCATGGTGGCATGTGCCTATAGTCCCAGCTACTTGGGAGACTAAGACAGAAGGATCCCTTTAGCACAGAAGTTCAAGGCTTCAATGAGACACACTTATGTCACCGCACTTCAGCCTGGGCAACACAGCAAGACCCCATTTCAAAAAAAAGATAATAGAGAGAGGCTACAGCATGACAACAGCTGGCACTAGGACAGTCTTCTGTCAATGTCTGGGCTTGTGTGAAAAGAAAATGGTGTCAACCTCACATACACGCACAACTCCCTTCTTGCTGCCTAGCTCTTTCTTCTGATTGGAAATTTGCATCTTGCTTAGGTTTTGCTGGCAATAGGACAGAGGGCTGGGAGCTGATTCCAGGCCTCGAAGACTCAGAATCTCTCACAACTTCCCTGTGTGGACTTACTTGTGAGTCCTTGCCAGGGCCAGTGAGCAAGAAAGCACCAATTGTTTCTACCTTAATTAAGTTACTTAGGGAAGAAAGAGAAAGAACAAAGTAATTAATTCAGATTTTCTCACTGAAACTGAAAGTTCCTTTTTTGGTCTGGCCAGCAAGCAAGAGGGAACAGAAATATTTGGCACGTGCCTTCCTCATTCACCTCTTCAGCTTGTCCTTCTTCCTCTGGATGCTCTCCCCACTCTCCATTCCCCAGCTCTGTTCTCTGCAAACGACTGCTGCTAGCAGAGGTAGTCTACGCACACACAGGCATATGTGATGATACAGCGACTATGTAACACTCGTCTTCATAAACAACAGCAAATGTGCACGCGGTGGCGCACTTTATACATAGGTCTCTACATTTTCTTTTTTGTTTTTTGTTTGTTTTTTTGAGATGGAGTTTCACTCTTTTTGCCCAGGCTGGAGTGCAATGGCACCATCTCAGCTCACTGCAACCTCTGCCTCCCGGGTTCAAGTGATTCTCCTGCCTCAGCCTCTGGAGTAGCTGGGATTACAGGCATGCACCACCATGCCCAGCTATTTTTTTTTTTTTTTTAAGATGGAGTCTCACTCTGTCACCCAGGCTGGAGTGCAGTGGCTCGATCTCGGCTCACTGCAACCTCCGCCTCCCAGGTTCAAGCGATCCTTCTGCCTCAGCCTCCCGAGTAGCTGGGATTACAGGCGCCTGCCACCACGCCTGGCTAATTTTTGTATTTTTTAGTAGAGATGGGATTTCACCATATTGGCCAGGCTGGACTTGAACTCCTGACCTCAGGTGATCCACCCGTCTCGACCTCCCAAAGTGCTGAGACCGTACCCCGCCACTAATTTTGTATTTTTAATAGAGATGGGGTTTCACCATGTTGGCCAGGCTAGCCTTGAATTCCTTACCTCGGCTACTCCAGAGGTCAGGAATTCGAGAGTCAGGAGGCTGAGGCACAAGAATCACTTGAACCCAGAAGGGAGAAGCTGCAGTGAGCAGAGATTATGCCACTGCACTCCAGTCTGGGCAATAGAGTGAGACCCTGTCACCCACCCCCCCAAAAAAAGAACTGTGGGATGCAGTTGCGAGTAGACACAGTGAACTAACTCTATGGCACTCAAACTCCTTTTTTAAAAAACTTATTTATTTATTTTTCTGAGGCAAGTTCACTCTCTATTGTCCAGCTAGAGTGCAGTAGCATGATAATAGCTCACTGCAGCCTCGATCTCCCGTATTCAAGGGATCCTGCCACCTCAGTCTCATAAGTAGCTAGGACTACAGACGTGCACCACCACACCTTGCTAATTAAAAAAAAAATTTGTAAAGATGGTGTCTTGCTATGTTGCCCAGGCTGGTCTTGAACTCCTGGGCACAAGTGATCCTCCTGCCTCACCCTCCCAAAGTGTTGGGATTCCAGGAGTGAGCCACTGTGGCTGGCCCCAAACTTCTTTTAATGTAAACTATATCGCAATGTTGGTGTTACTTTCCCTGTTTGGGATGACTAGACTAGAATGTCAGTACATTGTGAATTCAGCAATGTGATGCCAAGTATTCTAAGAGCAAAGTTCTTCCAAACTAACCCTCAACCTGGAATTGGCAGGTGTGTTGAGGAGTGCTGGTCTCCTCTGTCCTTTGCTTTGGTGACTGAGGCTCAGAAACCCGAAGCTAGAGTGGGTCAGACCTGTCTCCTAGAGGCCAGAGCCTGGGTCTGGTCAGGGGAGGGCTGTGCTCACGATTTGCAAAGTTTGTTCAATCAGAAATGGTCAAAGCAGGGCTTGAGCCATTGTCACGGTTTTCCTGTTGTCAATCAAGGGAACAACCATGTAGGAAATGGATGCTAATATTTATTGAGTGTCTTGTCTGTAACTGATACTGTGGTAGTTGTTTTTTACAGATATTAGCAAACTAGGGAACTGAGACTCTGAGAGATTGTGTAACTGCTGTGAGGAGAGCTGCTAAGACCAGTAAGCATTGACAGTTGAAACCAAGCTCTCCTGACTCCAAAAATTATGGCCTTCCACTAAATTTCATTGTTTCATGATGTCACTGGAGGGAAGGGGAGAAAGAAACTTCTTACCAAAGCTTTGTTAAGATGAGAATCCAAATTCTATGACCCTTATGTTATTCCTATTTCTAAAAATGAAGTTACTTGAATTATCAGAATGTTTGTTACTCGAACATACCCTCTTCTTTGAAACAGAACTGTAGTGGGTGCAGTGGCTCATGCCTGTAATCCCAGCAACTTGGGAGGCTGAGGCAGAAGGGTTGCTTGAGTCCAGGAGGTCAAGACCAGCTTGAGCAACAGAGCAAGACCGTATCTCTATAAAATATAAATTAAAAATTAGCTGGGTATAGCGGCACTGGTCTGTAGTCCCAGCTACTTGGGAGGCTGAGGAAGAAGGATCACTTGAGTCCAGGAATTCAAGGCTCCAGTGAGCTATGATCGCACCACTGCACTCCAACCTGGGCGACAGAGGGAGACCTGGTCTCTAAAAGATAAATAAATAATAAAATAGAATGGTATAGAATGTAATCCTTGCTCAGGAGAGCTAACAGACTTGTCGGACAAGATCAGGAACCTGAAGATAGCAACCAGGACATTCAGTGTAATTAAGGATGTGATTGTGAGGCATAGACTGCTCTATTATTATCTACAGAATAGAAATGGAGCAATAAGACTGTAATGACTCAGCCGGGCGCAGTGGCTCATGCCTGTAATCCAAGCACTTTGGGAGGCCAAGGTGGACAGGTCACTTAAGGACAGGAGTTCGAGACCAGCCTGGCCAACATGATGCAACCCTGTCTCTACCAAAAATATACAAAAATCAGCCAGGCATGGTGGCGTGCACCTGTAGTTCCAGCTACTTGGGAGGTGAAGGTGGGAGGATCAATTGAGCCTGGGAGGGGGAGGTTGCAGTGAGCCAAGATTATGATCCTGCACTCCAGCCTGGGTGACAGAGCCAGATAGACTCTGTCTCAGAAGAAAGGGAAAGAAAGAAAGACAAAGACAGACAGACAGAAAGACAGAAAGAGAGAGAAAGAAAGAAAGAAGGAAAGAGAAGAAAGAAAGAAAAAAGAAAGAAAAGAAAGAAAGGAAGGAAGGAAGGAAGGAAGGAAGGAAGGAAGGAAGGAAGGAAGGGACTAGGAGGAAGGGATCTGCCTCACTTAGAGTCTTTCTTGGACCAGGCTTCCTAGAAAACTGGGCATCAGGCAAGGCTTAAGTGCTAACATTTTATGGGAGGTCCAACTCCAGGTCAGTGAGAGTAAGGGAAGAGGGAAGTGGGAAGAGGGAATCTCCGCAGGAGAGGAGGGGGAGCAAATAAAAGGAGCTTTACGTATTCCAGAACTGTCCGTGGCTTCAGGAAAACACACGGCTAGTTGTTTAGTCACATGGGATGTCTTCAGCGGAGCCATAGCGAACACAGTGTACCCAGTACAGCCCACTGAAGGGGAAAAGGGAGAGGAATCTATTTTCTCTCTCTCTCCTCTCTCCTGTCTCCCACTGGTCAGGGTTCCCCCATGAGTATTCTCTCTTCCTGCCTTTCTGGATTGTGTCTCCAAACACTTTTTTGCAGCTGCTGGGAAAGCCAGTTTCCACATACTACAGTTCAGCTCTTCCTCCAGATCCATCAGTGACAGGAAAGACCAGAGCCTTCCAGGTCTGGTCATGCCTGGGAATCAGAACTGCTGCAACTCCCATCAGAGTGGGAGCAACGGAGCTGTGTCGGAGCTGAGCATCCTCCTAGGTGGAGGCTTGGGGTTGTCAGTCCAGCCGATAATGTAGGCACTGATAGTAGTGATGGCTGATGATGGGGATCTCCATGAGTGAGCAGCCAAGGGCATGGAAGACAGGTGGGGCCAGGGGAAACTGGGGCGGTATGTAAACTCTCTCTGATACAGAGTTCCAAGAGAAAAGAGGTAAGACATTCAAATTAAGGTAATGTTAGAAAAATCTATTCATAAAGGCACTCTTTCTAGAGATAGCAGTGTAAGGGAAGCATGAGGAATAATTTGGTAGCTCTGGGCTGGTAGTAACAGAGCTGTTACCAAGTTCAGGCTGGAGGGGTTTAGGGAAGAGAGTAATTACTAGACTCAGAACGACATTCATGTAGAAGACATCACCCTGAAGGGAACAATGACCTTTGGTCAAGGGACACCACCAATCCCAGGGTAATCTCACAAAGTAAGAGGTAGGGCTGGTGCGGTGGCTCTCGCCTGATATCCCAGCATTTTTGGGAGACCAAAATGGGAGGATCGCTTGAGCCCAGGAGTTCGAGACCAACCTGGGCAATAGAGTGAGACCCCATCTCTAGAAAAAAATAAAGGATTAGCTGGGCATGGTGGCTTGTGCCTGTGGTCCCAGCTACTCAGGAGGCTGAAGAAGGAGAATCTCTTAAGTTCAAGAGGTAGAGGCTGCAGTGAGCCATGATCATACCACTGCACTTCAGCCTGGATAACAGAGAAAGACCCTATCTCAATAAATAAATAAATAAATAAATAAATAAATATAATAAAACCCCACAAAGTTTGAGACTGAGAGTTCCAACTGGAAGCCAGAGAGTAAGAGACTATTGGGGTAGTTTCTCCAGGTCAGCCTCCTGGGACTCAGAGCTGGGTGGGGAGGTGACGAGGGTGGATCTGGGGAGCACATGGAGCATCTAGTCTAGTGCTTTCTCGCTCCCGCCATTTTTAGTTAAATGAGAGCTGCCGTCGCTGTTTGCAGGGTGAGTAGGGTGAGTAGGGTGGCCGGGCGAGGGAAGAGTGTCCCGGGCAAGAGAAGGAAGGTGAGCAAATGCCCAGGGGCAGGAACAAGGAAGGCAAGTTCAGGGAACACTGGCAGGGGGCGGGGGCTTGTTCCAACCACTGGAAGTTGAAGAATTAGAATTACTGGTAAGTGGGTGGGGTTGTGCTTTGAAGAGCCTGGAAATAAAACAGGTCAATTTCCTTTTGGTGTGACAGGAAAAGGGTTGCTATTAAGGTTTTCAGATGAAAGCAAAATTAAATTATATCGGCGTCGGCAAAATAATACATTATTTTATTTGTTTTTTGAGATAGAGTCTCGCTCTGTCACCTAGGCTGGAGTACAGTGGCGCCACTCAGCTCACTGCCACCTCCGCCTCCTGGGTTCAAGCGATTCTCCTGCCTCAGCTTCTCAAGTAGCTGGGATTACAGACACTCACAACCACATCCAGCTAATGTTTGTATTTTTAGTAGAGACAGGGTTTCACCATGTTGACCAAGCTGGTCTTGAACTCATGACCTCAAGTGATCCGCCTGCCTCAGCCTCTGAAAGTGCTGGGATTACAGGCGTGAGGTTCCAGGCCTGGCCACTGTTGACTTTTAATAATGTATTTAGGGTTCAAGTTAGTACATTTCAGTTACTTATCCTTAATTAATTAATTAATTTATTAGAGACAGAGTCCTGCTCTGTCACACAGGCTAGAATTCAGTGATGCAATTATAGCTCATTGCAGCCTCGAACCAGGTTCAAGCAATCCTCCCACCTCCGCCTCTCAAAGCACTGGGTCTCAGGCATGAGCCACTGCACCTGGTCACTTACTCTTTAATAAACATTGTATGGTAACTAATTTGAAGAGCTAGTTATAAAATTATCCCAACTCAGCCACATGTGTTTGTTTCAAGAGTAAGTTCTCAATGGCATGTAATTGTTGTTTACTCAGGGATGTTGGTATCTGCACGCCCCTGTGGGCTTACACATCCTTATGTGTGGAACAGATTAGCCCCATAGTTTTAGAGATGACACAGAACTTGCGTCACTTCAATCTGTCATTCAATGTGGAATTTTTATTCATTTTTAAAATGTAAAACTGTAAAACAAAGAGCAAGCTGTGAGGTGAATTTTTTTCTTTTTTTGGTCTGGCAAATGCAAACTTTCATGCATGAAGTATTTTAAATCTGACTTATATCTTTAAAGTTAAGAATTATTTTTCTAGGGGCCAGGCACAGTGGTTCATGCCTATAATCCCAGCACTTTAGGAGGCCAAGGTGGGTGGATCATGAGGTCAGGAGTTCGAGACCAGCCTGGCCAATATGGTGACACCCCATCTCTACTAAAAATACAAAAGTTAGTTGGATGTGAAGGCACTCCCCTGTGGTCCCAACTACTTGGGAGGCTGAGGCAGAAGAATCTCTTGAACCTGGGAGGCAGAGGTTGCAGTGAGCCAAGATTGTGCCACTGCACTCCAGCCTGGGCGACAGCTAGACTCCATTAAAAAAAAAAGATGTATTTTTCTAATTTTAATTACTAATTGTTGATTTAAAACTGATAAATTAGTCAAGAAAATAACTGGCTTTCTGTGTGTGTCTGTGTCAGTATCAGTAGTATATGACTTGAGCAACAACCTGGTGAAGAGGGAAAATGAGTCTCTCACAATAAAGATAAGCTTTTTCAGCCAGCGCAGTGGCTCACACCTGTAATCCCAGCACTTTGGGAGGCTGAGGCGGGTGGATCACATGAGGTCAGGAAGTCGAGACCAACCTGGCCAACATGGTGAAACCCCGTCCCCACTAAAACTACAAAAATTAGCTGGGTGTGGTGGCACAAACCTGTAGTCCCAGCTACTCGGGAGGCTGAGGCAGGAGAATTGCTTGAACCCAGGAGGCAGAGGTTGCAGTGAGCTGAGATTATGCCACTACACTCCAGCCTGGGCAAAAGAGCAAGACTCAGTCTCAAAAATAAGTAAATAAATAAATAAATAGAGACAGCTCTTTCTCTACCGTTCATAAGAGAGAAAAGAGCTAAATAGGCTGGGTGCGGTGGCCCACGCCTGTGATCCTAGCATTTTGGATCACTTGAGGTCAGGAGTTCAAGACCAGCCTGGCCAATATGGTGAAACTCCATCTCTACTAAAAATGCAGAAATTCGCCAGATGTGGTGGCACATGCCTGTAATTCCATCTACTTGGGAGGCTAAGGCAGGAGAATCGCTTGAACCCAGGAGGTGGAGGTTGCAGTGAGCCAAGATCATGTCATTGCACTCCAGCCTGGGCAACAGAGTGAGACTCTGTCTCAAAAAAATAAAAACAAAAACCACAATAGTGTTTTATTTTATAGTTTTATAGCTTCATAAATGTCTACTAAATACCCCCAAAAAACATCTGCAGAGAACATAGATGGCTTATTTTATTTTATTAGTATTATTTTTTGAGACAGAGTCTCACTCTGTTGCTCCTGCAGTGGCGAGATCTTGTCTCACTGCAACCTTTGTTTCCCGGCTCAGGTGATCCTCCTGCCTCAGCCTCCCGAGCAACTGGGACTACAGGCATGCACGATCACCCTTGGCTAATTTTTGTATTTTTGGTAGAGATGGGGTTTCACCATGTTGGCCAAGCTGCTCTCGACCTCCTGGCCTTAAGTGATCTGCCCTCTTCGGCCTCCCAAAGTGCTGAAATTCCAGACATGAGCCAACGTTCCCAGCAGATGGCTCATTTTAAAAGGTTAATTTTTTGCACTGTTTTTGTTGGAGACTGCTTGCTGGTAAGATTTTAAAAACAAAACATGCTAGCAATGTAAGAATGGCCTCATAATAAATAATAATTTAAAAAAACAGAACATGCAACTTGATAACTGGCATTCAAACTTGATAGAAATTAAATCTTAAAGTTCCTGAACCATGAAATTGCTGAATCCTATCTCCCCTTCTGAGAAAAATGGGAAACTTTGGCAATGGAATGTAAATTCCTAAACACTACTGATAAAATCCACTAAGTCAAAATATATTAAAAACAAAAAAAAATGAGAATGTTTATATCATCATTTGTACTTAATTATGTTTCTAGCCAAACAAAACTTTTTAATCTGCTATGATAAAGCAGGTATACCATCAGCAAACAAAAGAAATATTTTGATGCTGGTAGAAAAAGACTTAAATTCCAATCCAGTTTGGAAGGGTCATTTTGTAAAAATTAAACATCTTTCTTTAAAACAGAGGTCCCCAACCCCCAGACCACGGACCAGAACTGGTCCATGCCCTGCTAGGAACTGGGCTTCATAGTAGGATGTGAGCAGTGGGCAAGCCAGCGAGGCTTCATCTGAATTTACAGGCACTCCCCATTGCTCGCTTTACCACCTAAGCTCCTTCCGCCTCCTGTCAGATCAGCAGCAGCTTTAAATTCTCATAGGAGTGTGAACCCTACTGTGACTGCACATGCGAGGCATCTGGGTTGCACGCTCCTTATGAGAATCTAATGCCTGATGATCTGTCACTGTCTCCCATCACCCCCAGCTGGGACTGTCTAGTTGCAGGAAAACAAGCTCAGGGCTCCCACTAATTCTATATTATGGTGAGTTGTAGAATTCTTTCATTATATATTACAATGTCATAGTAATAGAAATAAAGTGCACAATAAATGTAATGTGCTTCAATCATCCCCACTACCTATTCCTGTTCATGGAAAGACTGTCTTCACAAAACCAGCCCCTGGTGTCAAAAAGTTTGGTGACTACTGCTTTAAAAGGTGGCTTTATTCTGCGTATGTTTTCCAAAAAATTTAGAATTCATTCATTCATTTTTTGGGAAATTGCATTAAAATCATCGTGGTAAATGTTAAAAAAGCAAAATGCATAGTCTTTTTGATGGACCTCCTAATATTTCATACAGTTATTAAATATTTGAAGTGATCAAATGTGTTTATATTAAAAATAACCAAATTAAAATAATCATTTTTAGGCGTCTTCATTTTTTTTTTTTTTTTTTTAGGTGGAGTCTCTGTCACCCAGGCTGGAGTGCAGTGGTGTGATCTCAGTTCACTGCAGCCCCTGCCTTTCAGGTTCAAGCAATTCTCCTTCCGCAGCCTCCTGAGTAGCTGGGATTACAAGCATGGGCCACCACGCCCAGCTAATTTTTGTATTTTTAGTAGAGGTGGGTTTTACCATGTTGACCAGGCTGGTCTTGAACTCCTGACCTCAGGCAATCCACCTCCCAAAGTGCTGGGATTACAGGCGTGAGCCACTGTGCCGGGCCTGGCATCTTCCCTATTTCTAAGAAGATGGGTGCTGAATGAGTCAAACATTTATTGAGACAATTGGATATGGATGGAGCAAACATAAACCTCTGCTGTGTTCAAGGAAACGGCAGCACCACTGCTGTGCCCGGCGCTCATGGTGGTCTTTACCAAAGATCAAAGGAACTGATCAAAGGCTTTCCTTGTGCTTTCTGCAAGTTATTCTCGGAACCTTTGCAAAGTTTACACTTTTAAACATGCTTCTTCATGTGTGATATTTTTGGAACTATGGAAAATTTAGTTCAGTCTTTGTAGTCTCACCTCATCAGTGAAAAATGCTGCAGAGTGTAGGTAACACAAAGCATTTCCCAGACAAGGTGGAGCTCCCAGTATGGAACTGTGCGTATCACAAAGACTGATTCTGAAAGAGCGATCCCACACTGTGAAGTTGAGGGCATCAGCTCAGATTTTGCTCTCTGCTCTACAGTATTTCTATTTTCTAAATTACATTTTATCTGCAATGACATTTTAGACCAGAATAATCAGACAAAATATTTGCAAGCAGCTGGAATTAGCCTTAAACAATGCGTAGTAAGCACTGAGCTTTAACATCGTTCCTTATAGACTGATGCACAGCAGTTACAAAGAAGACTTTTAACTCTGCAAGGACAAAATACAAGCAATTGACATTAACATAGAAAATTAAATTAAGTTGAGCACGGTGGCTCACACCCGTAATCCCAACAGTTTAGGAGGCCAAGGCAGGAGGATTGATTGAAGTCAGGGGTTTGAGACCAACCTGGGCAACATAGTGAAACCTCGTCTCTATAAAAAATAAAAAAATTAGTCAGACATGGTGGTACATGCCTGTAGTCCCAACTACTTGGGAGGCTGAGGAGGGAGGATCCCTTGAGCCCAGGAGGCGGAGGCTGCAGGGAGTCATGATTGCACCATTGTACTCCAGCCTGCGTGACAAAGCAAGACCCTGTCTCAACAACAACAAATACAACCCCAAAACAAACAAACAAAAAAATAAAATGTGAAAAAAGAAAAGAAAATTAAATTTTGAAGAAGAACAATATGGAGAAATGACAATAGACGTGGGCTTACATTGCCAGAAGGAACTCAAAGGGCATTGTTTGAATGTCCACCTTTTTTTAATCCCCCCAAGGACTGGACACTTGTCATAAAGGAATAGATCAAATAATAACAACACTTACTCTCATTCTGTCTTTTCTTTTTTTTTTTTGAGGCGAAGTTTTGCTCTTGTTACCCAGGCTGGAGTACACTGGCTTAATCCTGGCTCACTGAAACCTCTGCATCCTGGGTTCCAGCCAGTCTCCTGCCTCAGTCTCCTGAGTAGCTGGGATTACAGGCATACGCCACGACACCGGCTAATTTTTTGTATTTTTAGTGGAGACAGGGTTTCACCATGTTGGCTAGGCTGGTCTTGAACTCCTAACCTCAAGTCATCCACCTGCCTCAGCCTCCCAAAATTCTGAGATTACAGGCGTGAGCCATCACTCCCAGCCCTGTCTTTGTTTTACTTGATTTTTGTAGAATAATTTTGGAAGTTTTTATTAAACATGTTAGAAATCCATGATGTGCTTTCTAGCAAAGATATATGGAAGATAATGGAAGATTCTGAATGTGACGACTTTTGAAAAGTGCAGGGATTGGGATCCATTTCAAAGACACAAAAATATGAATAGCATTATCATCTCTGGATTTTTTTGTAAAATGGGACAATGTGAATCTCTGCTAAACTATGTATCTTTCTTAGCTATCTTCATGTCTGTTGTCTCTTATGAAAAAACCTTTTAAAGTCAAAATTAATAAGAACTCTTCTTACAATCAACTATGAGTGAGGAAAGATGGGCAAATCTGAGTGTAGTAGCTGTTGGACATGAATATACAAAGACCAATTTTAACCAAGTCTTTGACAGTTTTGCAGGACAAGATAAATTAATTTATTATTCTTTATTAATTTATTATTCTTTACTACAGCTAATAAATATATATAGTTTTTTGTTTTTAAAATACATTAATGTAATTAAAAATATTATATTTTTTCTTTTTTTTCCTTCTTTTGTGGGCAAGAATATTAATCATTTTAAAAAATTTTGTATAGAGAAAGGCTCTATGTTGCCTAGGCTGGTCTCAAACTCCTGGGCTCAAACTATCCTCCCACCTTGGCCTCCCAAAGGAGCTGGGATTATAGACATGAGCCACTGAGCCCAGCCCCAGAAACTAATTTATTATTTTTTACTATAACATGTGTGTGTGTGTGTGTGTGTGTGTGTGTGTGTGTGTGTGTGTAGTGTGTATATCTTCATGTAGTTTTTCTTCTTTAAAAAATACATTAATGAACCAGGTGCGGTGGCTCACGCCTGTAATCCCAGCACTTTGGGAGGCTGAGGCGGGTGGATCACCTGAGGTCAGTAGTTCGAGACCAGCCTAGCCAACATAGAGAAACCCAGTCTCTGCTAAACATACAAAAATCAGCTGGGCATGGTGGCACATGCCTGTAGGTCCCAGCCACAGGAGGCTGAGGCAGGAGAATCGCTTGAACCCAGGAGGCAGAGGTTGCAATGAGATGAAATTGCACTCTAGCCTGGGTGACAGAGCAAGACTCCATCTCAAAAAAAAAAATTAAACATTAATGTAATTTAAAATATTAATCATTTACCATTTTCTTATTTGTACTATAGATTTATTTTAATTTTGGGTTTTTTTACTGGGATGCTTATATAGTTGAAGTTCAATAAAAGAAAAATTTCAAAGTCTGTGCTTCTTTTCTGGCCATAACTGTTATCTATTTTGCTTTGTGACTAGGACTAAAAGTAATTTTGTCATGTAGAGGAAGGGGGTATTAAAGAAGGATCTGTTATGTTAGGTATGCCCCATGATAGAATCTTCATTGTAAGTCGTGCAAAGAGGGCTTTTTTTGTTAAGGTATTCAGAAAATTGAATAAGTTCTTACTTCTTGATCAAGATTTGAGCTTAGGGCTTGGACTTTGCTCCTACTTCAGTTTATCCAGATCTTGGTAGATTAGAGAGTGTATCACAAAGTTCACACATAATGGGTGCTTTAATAAATATTTCTTTATTTCATTTTGTTTTAATTTTTTGAGGCAGAGTTTCGCTCTTATTGCCCAGGCTGCAGTGCAATGGTGCAATCTCGGCTCGCTGCAACCTCCGCCTCCCAGGTTCAAGCAATTCTCCTGTCTCAGCCTCCCAAGTAGCTGGGATTATAGGCATGCGCTACCATGCCTGGCTAATTTCATATTTTTAGTAGGGACGGGGTTTCTCCATGTTGGTTAGGCTGGTCTCGAACTCTCGACCTCAGCTGATCCGCCCGCCTCAGCCTCCGAAAGTGCTGGGATTACAGGTGTGAGCCACCATGCCTGGCCTATTTCTTTATTTTTTATTTTATTTATTTATTTATTTTTTTGAGATGTATTCTCACACTGTCGTGCAGGCTGGAGTGCAGTGGCATATTCTCGGCTCACTGCAGCCTCAGCCTCCCAGATTCAAGTGATTCTCCTGCCTCAGCCTCCCGAGTAGCTGGGATTACAGGTGCATGCCATTACACCTGGCTGATTTTTGTATTTTTAGTAGAAACAGGATTTCACCATTTTGGCCAGGCTGGTCTCGAACTCCTGACCTCAAGTGATCGGCCCGCCTCAGCCTTTTAAAGTGCTAGGATTATAGTCTTGAGCCACTGTGCCAGGCCTCTTTCTTTTTTTTAAAATATGGAATCTGGGTCTCACTCTGTTGCCCAGGCTGGTCTCGAACTCCAAGGCTCAAGTGATCCTCCCGCCTTAGCTTCCCAGAGTGATTACAGGTGTGAACCATCGTGCCTGAACTGATAAATATTTCCCGAACAAATGAGTGAATAAATGAGTGAATGGAGGACTCTATTATCTGTCAGTACACCTTCTGCATAATGGAACATGTGAATTACTAATAGAACTTCGACAGAATGTAAAAATATACCAAGAAGGCATCAAGGATGAGAGAGATCAGTAGTGTAAGATTTC
Organism: Aotus nancymaae; assembly: GCF_030222135.1. NCBI lineage: Eukaryota > Metazoa > Chordata > Mammalia > Primates > Aotidae > Aotus > Aotus nancymaae. Next base: position 5,329,542 of record NW_026988492.1, on the reverse strand, counting down.
TGGAAGATTTATAAACTTTGCATGGGTTTTAACATCTTGGTTGTACACAGCCTAGTTAGCGAGAAATTATGAACCATGAAGACAAGGTGTTTCCTTAATGAATAAAATTTAATTTCAGAGGAAGCTAAGTGGTCAGGAAAAATGACAAAATAACAAGAGGGGTTGCAATGAGTAAAAACCAACACACAAAAAGGACGGACAGCACCTCAGCTAAGTAGCATCCGGCACACGTTTTGGCTCTTTGACAACAAAACTGGAAAAATGCAATTTGTGATTTATGACATCGGTGTGAGGGTTAATTGAACGTTTAGTACAAACTTCTAATTGAGGATCCATCACTTCTGCCCCAAAATAGCCCAGCTGCTTAAGAAGGGTGGTATTTGCTTCCTTCCTCTTTACACTCGCTGATGGTAATTAACAGCTGAGCTGGGATAACTAAAAACAGGGCTGAGAAAAAGAGGAAGGGCTTGCAAATGCTTGGTGTGAGTCCCCAGGACGTTTTCCGTCAGTGTGTGCACTCTCCGTTTCTCACTGTGGTGTCTCCCAGCAAGGCTCCCGACTCCTGGCAGAAACACATGCCTTACAGTTCCCCAGGGCTTCTCTTCTTGGTGTGTGAAATGTACTGTCTAGGTATTTCTCAGGTGCTCCAGTGGAAGTTTGGTGGTGGATGTGGGCAGGTAAATGTCAGTCGTCATGTCCATCTGGGACCTGGTATTTTCATCCTATTCCTAAGAAGCCTAGCGAAATAGATCAATTTGGGACTTAGATTGGAGGCATGAAACAGGAACCAGAATTGGAGCAAAGGCAAGATACGGCTCTTTACATAGAAGAGGTTGTTCAGGCTGTGCACAGTGGCTCATGCCTGTAATCACAGTATTTCAGGAGGCCAAGGCGGGAGGACTGCTTGAACCCAGGCATTTAAGATCAGCCTGGGCAACATAGTGAGTCCCTGTCTCTACAAAACATAAAAATTAGCTGGGTGTGGTGGCACATGTTTGTAGTCCCAGCAAGTCGGGAGGCTGAGATGGAAGGATTGCTTGAGCCCAGGAGGTTAGGCTGCAGTGAACCATGATCATGCCACTGCACTCCAGCCTGGGCAACAGGTCGAGATCCTGCCTCCAAAAAACGACGAGAAAAATTCTACTCGCTTAGCATCCCAAAGTGGTTTTAGTTTACATAGAGGAGAGCCACAGATAACTGTGATTACTGCAACATTATTTATAACTGTGAAATATTAGTAACAGCAGGGAATTAAGTAAATTCTGGGTACACCCACTTAAGGATTTTAGGTGACCAACAAAAAAATGAGTCGATTCATGCTCCATTTCTGTGGCTAGAGGTGTTGTCTGATTGGCAAATCATAACGCCCCCAAATAAGTCTCCGTTGCTATTATGGTACATACAAACTCAATAAACTGGCTTACATCGACCCTTTAGATTCAGCCTTTGAAGTTTCCCTTGCCCTCTTCCCATCTACAATGCACAGCTGCTGCTCCCTCTGCTGGAAGTGTCCCTCCTTGTTGCCCAGGAAACTCCTGCTAATTCTTCAGATCTTAACTCAGACCTCGCTTGGCTAGGGGAAGCCTTCCCTGACCACCTTCCCCAACCCTAAGACTAGATCCGGGGCTATAGCACTTTGTAATTTCCACACAATATCATAACTGTCTGACTACTTCTGACACTAGACCTGATCAGCTCAATGAAGGCAGGAAGCATTGTATCCACAGGACCTCATTCCATCCTTCCTTATGAATGAGTCTTTACACTGAGTGAAAATGGAAGAGTTGGCAGGGCATAGTGGTCTATGCTTGTAATTCCAGAACTTTGGGCAGCCGAGGTGGGAGGATTGCTTATGCCCAGGAGCTCAAGACCAGCCTGGGCAACTTAGGGCGATCCCATCTCTATAAAAAATAATAGTTAAAAAAAGATAACGGAAGAATCGACAACTATATACGAGATGTAATTACAATTTTTAAAAATCATACCTTTTAAGAATAGAAAAGAAATCTACAACAAGATGTTAATATTTTAGTTATCAAATTTCTATTGTAACCATATGTTATTCTTATAATTACAATTAATCATTTTGTCATTTTCTTTTTCTTTCTTTTTTTAGAGACAGGGTCTCGCTCTGTCTCCCAGGCTGGAGTGCAGTGGCACGATCACAACCCACTGCAGCTTAGAACCATCTCAAGGAATCCTCCTGCCTCCACCCACCTCCCCGCAACCCAAGGCCCCAGGAGCTGGGGCTACAGGCGCATGCCACCATGCCTGGCTCGTTTTTGTTACTTTCAAATGCACCCTGAAAAAGGGAAACCAATCTGAATTCAGCACTGTGGTTGAGAATGGTATTTCAAGCATTGTGCCAATAACAGTGCTTTCAGTAGAAAAATAAAAATAGAAGGCTGGGGTAAACTTTGGGCGGAGGAAAGTGACATTTCTATAAACAACCCATTTGTGGGCCATAGCAGAGGAGGCAGGCTCAGAGGGAGAGGGGAAATAGCACAGGGCTGGATACACCTGCCCAGGGGGCAGGCAGGGACCAACCTGTGAAAAAGGCGAAGACCACAAGAGAGAGTTCAGGCGGGAAGAAGGGTGGAGGGAGTGAAGATGGACCAATGGATGCTGAAGGAGGGGAAGGAATGAAGAGGGAGTGGGTGGGAAGAATCCCAAGGGCAGCAAAGGACAGCCAGGAGCAGACAGTTCCCACCGGGAGGAGGATGGCAGGGCTTGGCTTAGATGCATAAAGTGAAAGCCGGGTAGAAGGCTCACACCTGTAATCCCAGCACTTTGGGAAGCCAACGTGGGCGGATCACCTGAGGTCAGGAGTTCCCAGACCAGCCTGACCAATATGGTGAAATCTGTCTCTACTAAAAATACAAAAATGAGCTGGCTGTGGTGGCGGGTGCCTGTGGTCTCAGCTACTCCGGAGGCTGAGGCAGGAGAATCGCTTGAATCCAGGAGGCGGAGGTTGCAGTGAGCCGAGGTAGAGCCACTGCACTCCAGCCACTGCATTCGAGTCTGGGTGACAGAATGAGATTCCATCTAGAGAAAAAAAAAAAAAAGAAGAATGAATGAGGAGTAGAAAGGGGTTTCCAAGGAAACGGAGTGGAAACGGCCACAGGGTGTACGTGGAGGAGGGGGCGTGTGGAGCCAAGGACACTTGAGCAACAAGGCTCCAGAAAAAGACCCAAGAGAAACTCAGAGAAGGAGGCTTGCAGCTTGGTAGAAGAGAGAATCAGAATTTGTCTGAAAAAAATATTGGAGGTGTCAGAAAGAATGGTGTCAAAGGTGAAGAAAACTTGGGGGTTCAGTGGCAATGAAGAAATCTCCTCCTGTGGCGAAACTCAACTGAAAGTTGACACGCATATGACTAATCCAGAAAGCAAGGGACACAGCCCAGCCCAGGAGAGCTGGAGAGACGGGCGAGGGGGTGGAAATGAGTTGTTTGCTGTGCACGAAGAAACTGGGTGGAGATGAGTGTCAGGGGCAATTTCTGGCTTGTTTGATGTGAGGCTGGGGCACTTATGTAATGACAACCTGTAAGGACTGTCTTAAAATAACAACAATAATAAACAAAAAGGGAGCTGGAGTGTTTACTGACAGTTGCTGTGCGCCAGGCAGGAGAATGGGGATGGCTAGGGGGTGGAAGAGAAGGGCGCTGCATGGGTTTCCCTAACTTAGGTAGGTGGTTCAGGGGGCCCAGGAAACTCAATCTTAAAGAATTTGTGGAACTCGATCCAGCAACTCCACTCTTCTGGAAACTTTCCCCGCTCTTCTATCTCAGGTTCTGACTGATTAGCTGAGGTCTGTATGGGGAGTCACATCCCAGCTAGAGACCCAATGCCGTGAAGTCAGTTACCTCTGTGCCAAATGCACAAATTTGCACCAGACATTTACCAAGCACATTAGGAAAGCAAAATAAGAAGCTCTTCCTTTCCCAGGTATCAGCAGTAGCTGCCAGAAGAATCTGAGCTGAAAAAGCAGTAGCACCGCACTCATAAACCTGTTTCCTGCGGAGGGCTTCCTAACCAGACAGTTTAGAGACCTCTCTCCTATATCCACACAATGCATCCCATCCCTGATCCAGACGGAATATATGCCAGGAGCTGCTGTATCCTTCCAGCCAATGGTGACCTAAAGACTCCTGGTTGTCATGACCCCAATTTGCACCTAGGTAATGATGGCAATATACCCTAGGCTGCATGCACCTGCTCGCACACGCACACACACACACACACACACACACACACACACACAGGACACTAATGTGCAAAACATAAGAACTCAGGAATCACATTTCCTGCCACATTTATTATTCAGGAGTGAGACTCAGGCTGATGCCCAGAAACAGGGCAAAAGATGCAGACAGAGTCTGGATGGCCCTCAGATCTCTGGTTTTGATCTTTTCTCAGGCTCAGTGGCATTCCTGTCTCTCGCATCATCAACAATTTTCTTGCTCAATAAAAAAAAGCCTGGGCAACATAGTGAAACCCCATTTCTACAAATAAAAAAATTAGCTGGACATGGAGTCACACACACCTATGGTCCTAACTACTCAGGAGGCTGAAATGGGAGGATTGCTTGAGCCCAGGAGGTTGAGGCTGCAATGAGCCACGATTGTGCCAATGCACTCCAGTCTGGGAGATGAGTCAAGGCTCTGTCTCAAAACAAACAAACAACAACAACAACAGAAGAAACCCGGACCAGGTGTGGTGGTTCACGCCTGTAATCCCAGCACTTGAGGAGGCCAATACAGGTGGATCATGAGGTTAGAAGTTCAAAACCAGCCTGGCCAATATGGCGAAACCCTGTCTCTACTAAAAATACAAAACTTAGCCAGGAATGGTGGTACATGCCTGTAGTCCCAGTTATTCAGGAGGCTGAAGCAGGAGAATTGCTTAAACCCGGGTGGTGGAGGTTGCAGTGAGCTGAGATCATGCCACCCCATTCCAGCCTGGGTAACAGAGAGAGAGTCTGTCTCAAAAAAAATTTTTTTTTTTTCTTGCACCCATGAGTCAATGAATTCCCCTTCTGGGCTAATTTCACTTGTGTTGCGGCTCTGTCTTTTATCATCATATCCAGGCTGGTGAAATCACAGTGTGGGCATTTGCCAAAAACAATCTAGGGGGCAGAGGAAAAAGGGCATGCTCCCCATAGCAGAAGGGGGCTAGTGAGGATCTGGGTATTTATGGCACACAAGTGCTTGTGCTTGGCTTTCAAAGTATCCTGGGTAAGGGAGGCATTGGACACAGCTGGGCAGTGGGCTGTGGGAAAGGGATCCGCTGTCTAAGCTGCAACTTCAGTGACTGTGACCATGAATATGATTGCAGGCTTGACTGGTCATTTAGAGGAGGGCTTTGGCTGGTCTAGGGGACAGTCAGAGGCATGCAATACATATGACTCAAGAGGCCGTCTGGGTGTGATATGCAATCAGGAATAGGACTGCAATTCTGCAGGATTAGGTCATAAATGCATCTCCCCAAAGAAAAGGGTATGAGATGTCAGTGGTCTAGTAGGTGGTCTTACATCTGCAAACAGTGGGGTGGCCATCAGATCCCATTAGGGACAGTCGTGGTTTATACCTACTATGCTGGCATAATTATTAACAGCACCCCCCTTCATGCTCAGAGGTATCTGGTTTGAATGGTAAATTCTGTGGTCCCCTAGTGGACAGCGAACTTAATGTGTCTCAGTTGAAGGGAGAGCTGGGTCTTGAGGTTCCTATGTCGAAGAGGAATGGCGACTTTTGCTCCCATGAGAACAGGAAGCCCCAGGGAGCAGGGAGCAGAGGGGAGGAGGGAAGGGACATCTCTAGGAAGAAAGATTAAAAAATGAAACTGCTGTCCAGTGCTGATGGGAAAAAAGAGGAAGTTATCAGGGACACACAAATGGTATGGAAAAAAATCAGTAGCCACAAGAAAACTGCTGAGGACAGAATGGGTGGACCCGCTGGTGAGCTCAGAACCACAAGGACATGTGTTCTCTGGCACAGCAAGGATGACCTTGGAGGAGGCTTGTGTCACAGAGGGCAACACAGAGCAGGTCACGGAGACAGAACCAGACGGGGCAGAATCCGGGGCCTGAGTCACTCGCTGCAGGCAGTCAGGTCAGGGTGTCTCACGGCCAGGGACCAGAGCTGTGCAGAGATGATGACACATGGGTTCAGGCCAGCAAGGTCTGGGTGAAGGGAGCAAGAGAGTTTCCTCTTCTGTCACCCACAACTGTGAGCCCCTTAAGGAAAGGCTGTGCTGTCTATTTCTGGCTCCCCTGCACTTATTGCCGTGCCAAGCACATGAGATATCATCAATGAATTGATACAGCCCTGAATATCTGCAAAAATAAAGGGAGAATAGCAAAAGTAAAACATGGAGGTTCAGGGAGTGGCGCTGAAGCAGGAACATGTAGAAAGGACAGAAAAAGTGAAGCTAAGAATTGAAAAAACAGAGACCCCAGGAAGTGGTGAGAGAAAGGAACTGAAAATGGGACCATGTATGTACCATGAAAGCTAAAGGCCCAGGCTGCAGGGCTGGAAAACTCAAGAAACGATGTGGGGAAAGAATAAAAATTAGTTTGCTGTATCATGAGATTTGAACCAAATGAGTTGGTGAGAACTTTTTTGTCTGATGAGATTAGTGAAGACAGCACGTTTATTCAACATGTATCACAGTAATTTAAAGCCAAAAAGTGGGCCGGGCACTGTGGCTCACACCTGCAGTCCTAGCTACTTGGGAAGCTGAGGCAGGAGGATCGCTTGAACCCAAGAGGTTGAGGCTGCAGTGAGCTATGATTGCACCACTGCACTCCAGCCTGGGCGACAGAGTGAGCTCATCTCAAATAAATAAACAAATGAATAAATAAAAGCCAAAAAGGAAACAAGAAATGTTTATTTCTTTTGAAAGCACCAACCACTATGTAAAGTTAAGGGGCTATTATTGTAATGTATTATATAAGTTAGAGCACTTATTTATGGCTTGGAAATATTCACAATAGTAAACACCATATAGGAAAGTGAGCTCTATTCTAATGCCTACACTATAATATGAGTGTTTTTTTGTTTGTTTGTTTGTTTGTTTGTTTGTTTTTTGAGAGAGAGAGGGTCTTACTCTGTTGTCCAGGCTGGAGTGCAGTGGCGTGATCTCGGTTCACTGCAGTCTCTGCCTCCAGGATTCAAGTGATTCTCCCGCCTCAGCCCCCCAAGTAGCTGTGATTACAGGGACGTGCCACCACGCCTGGCTAATTTTTGTATTTTTAGTAGAGACAGGGTTTCATCATGTTGGCCAGGCTGATTTCGAACACCTGACCTCAGGAGATCCACCTGCCTCAGTCTCCCAAAATGCTGGGATTACAGGTATGAGCCTTCGCACCCGGTCAATGCAAGTGTTTTTTTTTGACCTCGCTATTTAATCTCGAAGCTGGAACCAGCCAAGGTTAGGCTGAACAGGTAGGTACAGGAACCCGCTAACAGTCATGACAAAAGTCCCTTCTTGAAGGTGGATTTCTAACGAATGTCTGGGAATTTCTGGTTATTTCAGGCATGAAATCTACACTTTTAGGGAATGGAATTAAGTGAGGAGGAATTAATACCGTAGAGACACGGAAGCACTAGGAAAGGAAGGAAGGGAATATTTATTATCAAACACCTGTGAGGTGACAGGCAAAGGCTATACATCACTTTTCCCATTTGTTCTATTTCCTTTAACATAGCTTTTATTTCACCCCCAAATCTAGTCCCTCTTGGGAAGATGCTTTTATGACTCAAGAAAACACACCCATGAACTCAGATTTTTCTCTTTCGACTTCAGTGAAGTGTGTGTCATAGGGATGGGCTGGTTCTGGGTTAATGTGTGATAGAGAACAAGGGTTTTCCCCAGTTGAGACACCACCTCCCCCAGCCCACATCTGATCTCCATCCTCACTTTCTTGTCCTGCTTCTTGGTGCAGCTTAGTTGACTTACAGTAAAGTAGCCAGAGAAGAAGGGAGTGTGATATAGTTCTCAAGAATGTGTATAATTTGAAAGAAAACTGGAGTGAAGGCAATACCTGACTGGGGGTACAAATGGTGGATGCCAACATTTCAGGCATTGTAGGGATGAGTGTTCTCTAGGAAGAATGCAAGGCTCCCAAGCCCCTCAAAGCAAATTACATAGGTGACTGTATGCTCCACCCATCTGTAAGTTTGGTTCAGGGCGAAGGGGACGTTCCTGTCATCTCAGACTTCTGCCAGCCTTCATGTAGATCAGTTAGAAGCAGCTTCCAGACACCTAGAGGGTGACTGGCTCTCACAGGGGTCCGGGATGTGGCTGTCTGTGCTCCTATCCAGAATTCTGTGGATTCCCCTTTCCTCCATTGTTCTCACCGGTCTACATTCTCAAATTCTCCCAAAGTATAAAATATTGAGCATGAGTTGCTAAAGACTGAATGTTTATGCCCCCCCTCAGCCACCCAATGAGTGGTTCACATTTTGAAATTGAATCCCCAGTGTAGTAGTATTTGAAGATGGGGCCTTTGGGAGGTGATTAAGTTCTGAGTGTGGAACCCTAAGAGAGAAGGCTGGCTGTCTATAAACAAGGAAATGGGCCTTTACCATACACCAAATCTATTGGGACCTTGATCTTGGACCTCCCAGTCTCTAGAATTATGAGAAATAAATGCTTGTTGTTTATAAGCTGCCAGATCTATAGTATCTTGTTATTGCAACCCAAACACACTAAGACATTGGCAAACTTTGGGAAGAGTTTTGCTTGATTAGCCAAACTACATAAAAAGGTCCCTGAAATAGTCAAGCCCTAGACTCTGAGTAGGGGAGGATGCTCCAAGCTCTGTTATATTAAGAATGCAAGCACTCACACTCTTGCTTGGAAAGACTGATTTGTTTGCATATTTGAAAGTTGAAAGTTTATAAGATGAGCTTCTGGATTTGTTCCACATTTTGTTCCAAGTTTTACTGCTTGAAAAACTAAGATTTCATTTCTAAGAGAAAAAAGAGGGTGTGAGACCTCAGCTCTCGGGCCACCTGATACAAATCATTTGGTCGATCCAAGACCACAGTTGGGTCCTAGCCAGTAGGCACCATAAGCTTTGGAGTGAGTGTGTGGGGGAATCACTCTGGCGTGTAATTCTGTTTGCAGGGACAGAGAGAGAAATTTCCCCAACCTTCACTGACCACCGTTGAGCCGTTTGAATGCACTCCAGGGGCCTTGCCCTAACCACTTCCTTCCCACACCTTCCCTTGCTTTCCCTGCCAATCTCAAAACACTACAGCATTAACACCTAAGACTTTGGAGAAATAAGAGGTCTTAATCTGAGAAAACAGAGCTAATTCTAAACTGCTGCACTTATAATGAGCTATTTAGAACTAATAGCAATTTGGAACTAACTAGCATAATTTAGCACTGGTATTTTAGTCCTGTGGCTATAAAACCCTGAGCATTGAATTGAGAATATGCTATAAGGTAAAAGAGTCACTGAATATCAAAGCAGAATGAAACTTCAGAGAGGCTGTAGTAGAAGGCTGTTACTTCACAGCTGTAGAGACAGTCTTCCAAGAAGGTAAGCTGATGGCCTCAAAGACCCAGGGCCACCAAGAGTCAAAAACAGAGCAAGAGCATGAGTTCTTCTGATAGCTGGCTCAGCCCTATTTCTTTCTTTTCTTTCTTTTTGTAGAGATGGGGTCTCACTCTCTTGCCCAGGCTGGTCTCGAACTCTTGGACTCAAGCAATTCACACGCTTTGGCCTCCCAAAGTATTGAGATGACAGGTGTGAGCCACTGTGCCTGGCCCCAGCCCTGTTTCTACTACAGCAAGGCTCAAAAGACACTGCAGAAAAGCTTATTACATTATAGACTAGAATGGGAGCATGAGGATGGATGAATTCAACTTACAGGTATGTTTGAAAGTGAGATATAAGAAGTGCAAGATAGAATGATAAGTAATAGAGAAACCATGAAGTTTTCAGCCTGGTGGATTTGTCTTAAAAATTTAACAAAATGCTTCCACGGAGGCCCATTTGGCCAGAGAACGTGAGACAAACTCCGTCATCCAGGCAACTTTGGTGCGGTGCCTATCACCGCATGCCCGGAGAGCAGCAGGCCAAGCTGCCTGCTTGCCTAGGACACTCTGATGCCCAAGTACAGAATTCTTGAAAAATGGAACTCTGGATGGATTTGAAGGAAATGAGGCAATTGGAAGTCAGCGTGGCATAGAACAAAGAGTCACAAACTTTGGAACTGGACAAATTCAGATCCAAGACTTACTACAGTAAGTCTGAATTTTGTTTTCTTTTTAGAGACGGAGTTTTGCTCTTGTTGCCCAGGCTGGAGTGCAATGGCACGATCTCGGCTGACTGCAACCTCTGCCTCCCAGTTCAAGCAATTCTCCTTCCTCAGCCTCCCAAGAAGCTGGAATTACAGGCATGAGCCACCACGCCCGGCTAATTTTGTATTTTTAGTAGACACAGGGTTTCTCCATGTTGGTCAGGCTGGTCTCAAACTCCTGATCTCAGGTGATCCACCTGCCTCAGCCTCCCGAAGTGCTGGGATTATAGGCATGAGCCACTGTGCCCAGGATTACAGTGGGATTTTAACCCCTTGAATCTTAGATTCCTCACCTGTAAAATGGAACTAAGCGGATTAACCCCATGAAAATGTAAATTAGTATACCACTATGGGAAACAGTATGGAGATTCCTTAAAGAACTAAAAGTAGAACCACCATTCGATCCAGCAATCCCACTACTGGGTAGCTGCCTAAAGGAAAAGAAGGTATTATATGAAAAAGACACATACACATGCATATTTTGAGCAGCACAGTCCACAGTTGCAAAGACATGGAACCAACCTAAGTGCCCATCAGCCAACGAGTGGATAAAGAAAATGTTGTATATGTACACCGTGGAATAGTACTCAGCCACAAAAAGGAACAAAATCAAGCAACTTGGATGGAGCTGGGGGTCATTATTCCCTTTCTGGTGTTGGGGAATGCCCAATTGTTTGAGTCTTTACGGCAGCAGGGTCCTGTCTTCCTCTACAGATCGCAAACAGGGAAGAGTATTTTGTTTTCTCTCTCTCTGGAGTCCATAGTATGGGCTATTGACCAAGGCTGGGCCAGTTGGATGTTCTCACCAAGAACTTTACATCTTGAGGGAAGAAATTCAGGACGATTAGAGATTACTCATGGTGGCAGGATGGGGTTGAGAGGCAAAGACCACCAGTTAAAGGTGGAAAGCAGCCAGAACCTGCAGCTATAAAACCAATGGCCATGTTCTCACCAGCCTGCCCCTGGAGTGTGCTCAGCTGCCCAGCCCGCTTCGGTTGCTACCTGTTTTCTGATGCCCTGAGTCGTTCCATATGTTTCCAATAAATTGCTTATTTGCATAAGTTTGCTGGAGTCAGTTTTCATTGTTTGTAACCAAGACTGTGACCAAAATACATGTATTTTCTTGGGGATCTGAACTCTGTATGATTCACTCAAACTCTTATCCTAAATTCTCAACCAATCAAAATATAGTAATACAAACAAAGAAGTAAAGAAATAGATGAAAAGAGAAAAATAAATTCCTATCAATTTTTTTTTCTAAAGCATTGTTTAACAAGTATTGTTTGGGGACAGGAAAAATAAAAGGGGTCAGTATTTCCTTTTATTGCAGCAGGTGACAGTATAAGCTATAGCCTAGGTCGTGAAGCCCTCTTCCGTGATTTTTAATTTTATTTTTTTGAGACAGGGTCTCTTTCCTGTCACCTAGCAAGAGTGCAGTGGCATGATCACAGCTCACTGCAACCTCGGCCTCTTGGGCTCAAGCAATCCTCCAGCCTCAGTTTTTGATTTTTTATAGAGTCAGGATCTCACTATGTTGCCCAGGATGGTCTGAAACTCCTGGGCTCACAGGATCCTTCCATTCGGCCTCCCAAATTGCCGGGTTTATAGGCTTGAACCATTATGCTCAGCCTCTTCTATGATCTATCTATTTATCTTTCTTTCTTTCTTTCTTTCTTCTTTCTCTCTCTATTTCCTTCCTTCCTTCCTTCCTTCCTTCCTTCCTTCCTTCCTTCCTTCCTTCCTTCATCCTTCCTTCCCTTCTTCCTTTCTTTTTTTTTTATTAGACGGAGTCTCACTCCATCATCCAGGCTGGAGTGTTAATGGCATGGTTTCGGCTCACTGCAACCTCCGCCTCCCTGGTTTGAGCGATTCTCCCGCCTCAGCCTCCCGAGTAGCTGGGACTACCAGCGTGTGCCACCACACCTGGCTAATTTTTGTATTTTTAGTAGAGAAAGGGTTTCACCATGTTGGCCAGGCTAGTCTCGAACTCCTGACCTGGCGATCCACCCGCCTCAGCCTCCCAAAGTGGTGGGATTACAGGCATAAACCACCGCAGCCGGCTTCCTGTGATTTTTCGAATACTCTATTTTGTCTCCTAGGAGGTGACATTCATTGGCATTAAGCATTTTTTGAGGCTTTTCACATTTATTTAGCATCAATAGAAATAAAGCAATATGCAGAATATATGCAGAATATACCCAGATGCTTCTTCCAAAGACATAAAACTTGTGCACACTTAGCTTCATTGACTTTCTTTCCCCTAAAGTAAAAACTTTAATACTTTCCCATCATGCTTCTTGATGTTTATTAAGACAATATGTAGAGAAAAATAGCAATTGATAAGACTCTTTTCACAAAGATGTTATTATTTTTAGACTTTTAAAGTAGGCATTCAATTTAACATAACTTTACCCAGCTACCCTTTCAAGAGGGCTTGTGTTTATAATTTCACATTTTGCCTGAGTAGAAAAGCATCTCATTTCTTGAACTTAGGAAGTGGTTTCAGCAGCTGGAAAGACCTCAGGCTCAGAGTGTGATAAGCAGTCATGGTGGAACCGGGCTTCTGACCACACAGCCTGAGGCCACCACAGAGAGGAGGCACCACCCGGAAACGTCACATCTCAGTGGCTAAGGCTAAGGCATTTGAGGATTTGCATCAATCCACCCAGATGAATGATCAAAAACGAAAGAAATCACACTACCTCATCTTTATGCATCAAACAATTTCTTATAAAGCCATTAGTTCTAACAGTTTTTCAGGTGGGGAAGGTAGGTCTCAAAAGTCCCAGAAGTTTAGTGAATTTCTTGTTTGTTGTAATAGGTTTGTTTTGCTCAGTTTCTCTTATTTTTCTGATCCTGAGAACACTTTCTTTGCACCTGTTTGCTTCATCAGCCTTTGTGATGGGCATCACACTACGGTGGCGCACCCTGGGGACCCTGTCTTCTCCCTCCAGCAGTCCCTAGCCCTGCAGCTCTGTACGGCCAGGCCAAACTCCTTCCGGAGGCATTTCCATTTGAATATCTGAATTAAGGTGAAGATCCAGCCATGTGGCTCTTCACCTGGCTGCCTCACACACTCCACTGGTTCTCTCCTACCTTGCTCAAGCTTCTTTCTTTTCTTTGCACAGTATCACAAGGCTCAGCCCAAGATATTTTCACTCTTGGTTCTCTTTCTAAGTCATCTCACCTATTCTGGGACTCTCCATCTACATGCTGATCATGGCTATCAATCTACATGTTATATGCTACATGCGACAATCATGGCTATCAGTCCACATGCTTATGACTCTTACATTTTCACATCTCAGCCAGAGCTTCTCACTAAGCCCATGCCCTGTAATCCTTTTTTTTTTGTGTGTGTGTGTATTTTTTAGATTCAGGCGGCACACATACACTTCTGTTGCAAGGGCATATCATGTAATAGTGAATACTGGGCTCCCAGGGTACCTATCACCCAAATACTGAACATTGTACATAACAGGTAAGTTTTCAACCCTCAGCTCCTCACACCCCCTCTTATTCTGGAGTCCCAGTGTCTATTATTTTTATCTTTATGCCCGTGTGTCCATAAACTGCCCACCTGACATCTTCACCTAAATGACTTTCAGACAACTCAGACTCCTCTCCACAAAAGCCATACAGCTATGTGCCTTTTGTCTCAGATGTGTGCTCCTCAGCGTATGTTTAATGAGCCTTGTCTGTAACTCATAACCATCCCTCAGGGCTGTAAAGAAGATAAGCGACCACCATACGGGAAACCTGCTTCTTCTTCATCCAGTTCTCTCGTCTCACTCAACACGTGTTCTCAGCACCCTAGACAGTGTTCTTCTTAAGCATTAGTCTGAAACATCATCCCACAGAAAAGGTTTAGGAAGCTTCTCGAGGCTCCTAAGATGAGGTCCCGGGATGATGTCACTGACAATGCCCTCCGCGACCCCACCTTTCTGTCCAGGCTAGGGCTGTGGTCCTTCCCTCGTTGCCCACCCCTCTCCAGCCACAGGGAGCTTGCAGCAGTTGCTCACATATTCCATGGTTCAAGAATTAAATCGTCTAGCCCCACTGGAAGCAAGAAAAAAAAATTAAATTGTTCCTCATGGGTTCTAACAAAAAACAACAGTTCCCTAAACCACCCCCTTTTTCATTTTCTGCACATCAGGGGAAACAACTTTCAACAATTTTAACTGATTATTTGGGTAACATTTGCCTTATCACTAAATAACATGGCTATATTTCCACGTCTTTATTTTTCTGTTTTAGGCTTTATCTATGAATTTCTGTATATGAAAGATGAAAGTTTAGTTCTCTTTTATAATATCAGCCCCCACCACATGTGTAGACACTTCTCATCTCCTTCCAAGATAAACTCCAGGCCAGATGCAGTGGCTCATGCCTATAAATCCCAGCATTTCTGGGAGGCTGAGGCAGGAGGATCACTTGAGGCCAGGAGTTTGAGACAAGTCTGGGCAACATAGCAAGACTCCAACTCTACAGAAAATACAAAAGCAAATTAGCCAGACATGGTGGCATGTGCCTGCAGTCCCAGCTACTTGGGAGGCTGAGATCAGAGGATTGCTTGAGCCCAAGAGTTGAAGGCTGTAGTAAGCTGTGATCACGCCACTCTGCACTCCAGCCTGGGCAACAAGTGAGATCCCCATCTCAGAAAAACAAAACAAAAGAAAAAGAAAAAGAATTCAAAAGTAATTAAAATATAACTTCAGTTAGATTAATGTTCAGTGTTTACATGATTGTTATGCTATTTAGAGCTAGGTCATGTAGTACACTAGGCTTTTCCCCCCTAAGCCTAGAATTAACCATTGACTCATTACCAGCTACTTGGAAAGTTGAAGTGAGAGGTTTGCTTCAGCCCAGGAGTTCCAGACCAGCCTGGGCAATGTAGCAAAATCCTGTCTGTAAAAAGAAAACAGGCTGGGCGCGGTGGCTCATGCCTATAATCCTAGCACTTTGGGAGGCCAAAGCGGCCATATCACTTGAGGTCAGGAGTTTGAGACCAGCCTGGCCAACATGGTGAAACCCTATCTCTACTAAACATACAAAAATTAGCCGGGTGTGGTGGTGGGCACATGTAATCCCAGCTACTCTGTAGGCTGAGGCAGGAGAATCACTTGAACCTGGGAAGCGGAGTTTGCAGTGAGCCAAGATCTCGCCATTGCACTCCAGCCTGGGTGACAGAGTGAGACTCCATCTCAAAAAAAAAAAAAAATTGATATGTGTTTAAATTTTATTTTCTATCAGTTTCACTTCAGGATAATCAGGGAGGCATTTGGTATAAGGCTGAGAACCACTGCACTATACTATGTGGAACATGGTGTTATCTACTCTTTTCCAGTAACTGATTACTCCTTATGCCAAGCTTTGCTAAACACACACTTGATTCAGCAAATAATTATTTCTAATAATTTAATCTTTAGCCCAGGAACCTTACTGATAGCTATGAAAAAGTAAGAGTTTCATATCCCTATAGTTCCTCATACTCTTTCTGTTCTTGTTCCTGTTTTAAGCCCAGACTGAAAAAAATGTCACTATTGCCATCTCTGTATATGGTGTTGGGTTGCCTGAATCTGGGAAGTACACAAAGGCCAGTGTGTATTGGTTGTACTTTGGTTATGAGCTGAGTTTCGAGTGGGATAAACATGGTTTCAAAGGTTGATTCAGCTGATTGAACAAATGTAGTTCATCAAAATCTCACACGTAAAATGGGGATGACGGTGTTAACTCATAGGACGGCCGAGGGGATTCCATGAGATAATGCATTTTACGTGCTCAGCAGGGGACTGTGCAGAGAAGGTACTCAATTGGACTGGCTGTTGCAGAAAAGCAGTTAGCAACATGGACTCTGAAATGCACAGCCTGGGTTTGAATCCCCACTGCAGCGCTCGTGGCTCTGTGGCTTGGGAAGTTCCTTACCCTCTCTGTGCTTTATTTTACTCATCTATAAGATGGCCGTGATAACATAGCTGCCTCAAAGACCTGTCGTGAAGACTAAATGAGGTGATACGTGTGAAACACTGGGAATATGCCTGACCTCACTATAAAGTAGTTATTGCTGGGCATGGTGGCTCACACCTGTAATCCTAGAACTTTGAGAGACCAACGCAGGAGGATTGCTTGAGCCCAGGTGCTCAAGAAAAGCCTGGGCAAAATGGTGAAACCTCGACTCTACAAAAAATACAAAAATTAGCCAGGTATAATGGTGAGTGCTGTAGTTCCAGCTACTCTGGAGGCTGAAATGGGAGGATTGTTTCAGCCTGGGAGATAGAGGCTGCAGTGAGTCGCTCCAGCCTGGGTGACCAAGCCAGACCCTGTCTGAAAAAATAAATGAATACGAAATAAAAGTTAGTTATCAATGCTATAGAGGGTGTACTTTCTCCAGATCACGCATTCATTTCCTTGTTTGGGGTTTAGGAGATGTGGTTGGAAATTTTATTTTATTATGGTTCCTTTGAAGCAGAAATGTTTCTGGCACATATGTTTTTGTTTAGTCATTAGAGCTTTGCTCTTCAAAACAAACAAGACTCAGACGATCACTTAAGAGTGCACTTTTAAAATAAATTCCTGGTCAGCATCATCTAAACTTTAGGGTAGAGTCTAGACTCCACATCCTCACTAAATACTCATTGGCCCTTGAGATCTACCAGCTCTTAAGATCCACCAGACATGAGGTCTGTCCTCAGCTGGTTCTATAGCTCAGGTGAACCAGAGTCCTGCAGCAAGCAATTGTTGACTAAGCTCAGGTGAGAGAAAAAAAGTGTCTGGTTAGAGTTTTTTTTAGAACAACAATAACTACAACAACAAAAAAAAAACTGACTGGCCGGGCTGGGATCACGCCTGTAATCCCAGCACTTTGGGAGGCTGAGGCTGGCGCATCACCCAAGGTTGGGAGTTCGAGACCAGCCTGATCAACATGGAGCAACCCTGTCTCTACTGAAAATACAAAATTAGCCAGGTGTGGTGGCACATGCCTGTAATCCCAGCTACTCGGGAGGCTGAGGCAGGAGAATCGCTTGAACCCAGAGGCGGAGTTTGCGGTGAGCCGAGATTGCACCATTGTACTCCAGCCTGGGCAACAAGAGCAAAACTCGGTCTAAAAAAACAAACAACTTTAGGCTTTTAATTTTCTAGGAAAGGGGTTGCTTTGACATTCCTTTTTAAGGACATAGCAGAGGGACCCTGTAAGGGCTGGAAGCAAGAATCAATGATGGGAACAAAGTCATGCGATGCATAAACAAGATTCATTATCCTTTGTAGACTTTCCCATGATGCCTTGCTGCTTTAATTTTTCTTTACCTACTCACAGTGTTCCAAGCCTCTAGAATAAAAGGCAAACACCTTAACTTCATTAGTTCCTTCCAGAAGGAAAAATGCACTGTATCTGCCTTTCTGAAACTGATAATTTTATTGTAGTTTAAAAAGTATTTCTGAGTAAGCAGATTTTCCTGGCTTGTCTCTAAGAAAAATTTAAAACTATTAAACATTACAAGTTGGCAAAGATCCATGATTTGGAAAGCTGACTGAATATTTATCACTTATTAAAAAATAATTATGACTTTTTATATTTATTTATTTATTTTTGAGACAGAGTCTCGCTCTGTCGCCCAAGCTGCAGTACAATGGCATGGTCTTGCCTCACTGCAATCTCCACCTCCCAGGTTCAAGCAATCCTCCTGCCTCAGCCTCCCAAGTAGCTGGGATTACAGGTATGAGCCACCACACCTGGCTAAATTGTTTTACTTTTTATAGAGATGGGGTCTTGTTATGTTGCCCAGGCTGGTCTCGAACTCCTGAACTCAAGCAATCCTCCCTCTCTGCCTCCCAATGTGTTGAGATTACAGACATGAGCCACTGTGCCGGGCCTAATTATGACTTTTTTAAAAACTCAATTAGGTTAAATCTACAATATAAGGAGTCATTCATTAGAATATACTAAATCATAAATTACTTTAAAATGTGCTTGCAATAGATATTTAATTGCTAGAAATATATTTTAAGAACATGCAAAAGAACGCTGGGTGTAGTGATGGGTGTCTGTAATTTCAGGGACTACTCTGGAGACTGAGGCAGGAGAATAGCTTGAATCAGGAGGCAGAGGTTGCAGTGAGCCGAGGTCACACAACTGCACTCCAGCCTGGGTGACAGAATGAGTGAGATTCCATCTCAAAAAAAGAAAAAGGACATGCAAAATGAATTCAAGGAAGCACCTTTTAATTAGCATAAATAAACATTTTTTTTCTATTGATAAAGTAAAAAAATTAACACGTAGGTTGTTTTTCAGCATGCAGAAAGAGTGCTTAATGTATAGGGTGACTTCGATATTTTGATTAAGAGGCCTCAAAATATAAGATTTAAGTAATACAGTGGGTGACTTTTAAGAGTTTGCAAGAGTGAAGATGCCAGGAACAGACAGCCCAGTCTCCTCTCATTTCCCTGGCACCAGTGGATTTACGTAGGAGACAGAGTGAGGGAACAAGCTCTGGTGAATGTTTTCCTTGAAACTACAGGAAATGTAATTTCATGGCTTATATATTTCTGGACGGCTACTCCTCAGACAGACTTTCTCTATCTGACTTCATATCAGATCTCAAACATCCAAATAGACCCCTTCCTCTGGCATGGGGTAGACAGGGCCAGTCTAAGATGAGTGGCTTTAGTAATTCAAAATTTCCTGTAGGATCTCTTATTTTCTCTAGAGCACAGCCCATCTTCTCAGACCTTAAGTTTATTACCAAAGTGTGATGCTGATATAGTCATCCATACAAGAACCCTTTAGATACCCACAAGTCATTTGCAGGGAGTTCAGTTGATACACCATTTACTCTTCTTTCTCTTTGTTTCTTGAGATGGAGTCTCACCCTGTCACCCAGGCTGGATCCAGTGCAATGGCGTGGTCTTGGCTCACTGCATCCTCCACCTCCCGGGTTCAAGAGATTCTCCTGCCTCAGCCTCCTGAGTAGCTAGGACCACAGGCGTGTGCTACCACACCCAGCTAAATTTGTATTTTTTTTAGTAGAGATGGGGTTTCACCATGTTGGCCAGGCTGGTCTTGAACTCCTGACTTCGTGATCCGCCCGCCTCGGCCTCCCAAAGTGCCGAGATTACAGGCGTGAGTTATGGTGCCCAGCATATTTACTCTTCTTAATGAAAAACTGCTTACTTTTTTTTGATAGAGAGAGACACACAATAACCTACACTTACACAGTGCTTTTTGCTTTTCCTCCTTTGTGGATTGCAATTTCTACAGCCTATATTAAAAGGAACATTGATCTTGAAGTAAGAGTTTGAAACTTTCCCTTTATTGGCAAATGTCTGAGAAATGTAGTTGGCTGTTCAGAACTTTAGTTTCTTTCTTTATAAAGTATGCACAATAACTCTTGGGGGGCTATGAAGCAGTTGAAAGGGGTTTTGTACATTACAAAGCACCATTCATATGTAAGTGATTATTGTGAACATGGTCGGTGCTTGATAAAATATTTGTTGAGCCTAATAGGGAAGCTACCAGTAATCTTCTACATTCAGTATTTCATATTGCAATTTGACAAGGTACCATATGTAGACACTTTATCTGCTGGTGTGAGCTAGAATGCCTCAGCTTAGCTCCCAGCTCTGTCACTAACTACTTGTGTGACCGAGGACAAGTTACTGTAAACGTGAAATAATAGCAGATGGACTATTAATGTTGACAAAGACAACTTGCTTGGCCTTCGCTCATTTAACTTGCAAAACACAAATTTAAAAACCCCACTGAGTCCAGGTGCGGTGGCTCACACCTGTAATCCCAGCACTTTGGGAGGCTGGAGTGGGCAGATCACCTGTCAGGAGTTCCAGATCAACCTGGGGAATCAATATGGTGAAACCCTGTCTCTATTAAAAATACAAAAATTAGCTGGGCATGGTGGTGCGTGCCTGTAGTCTTAGCTACTCAGGAAGCTGAGGCAAGAGAATTGCTTGAACCCCCGAGGCAGAGGTTGCAGTAAGCCGAGATTGCACCACTGCACTCCAGCCTGGGTGACAAAGCAAGACTCCCAAAAAAAAAAAAGAAAGAAAAAGAAAAAGACAAGCCCATTGAATTTACTGATGATGAAGTGATATGATGCGTGGGATTTACATCAAAATCACCCAGGAGATGGGGTGCAGGAAGTAGAGGGGGTGTAGATAAAATGAGACCGGCCGTGAACTCACAGCTGCTGAAACCAAGTGAGCAGCACCTGTCTGTATATTTCCGAAATCCCCGTGTTAAAAAGCTAAAACAGACAAGCAACTAAGAGAGGCCTTCAAAAGAATTCAAGATGTAACAATGTGAACATTAGCTTCCAAAATCTCATTTGGTGCATTGTTTTTTGTTTTGTTTGTTTTGTTTTGATTTGTTTGTTTGTTTGTTTTAAACAAAGGAAAAAGCATCTGGGTTACTTGAGACGGTGGGGGGGTGGATATCAGCTCAGAGATTCTCAAGCATAGCTGTTTATCTGTTACCTGATTCACCCCTCCTCCCCCAGCAAGGTTGGCCGCCTCTAGTGGACAGGGTATTCCCCGGTCCCTTCCTGGGCTCCAATGACTCATACACTAAATCAGAGTTTCACATTTAACTATTACGGGTGTTGGTTACTACAGCTGGAAGCCAAAAGCCTGCTTGAAATGAAGACCCCTTTCTAAAGGTCAAAACTTTCCTCCAGAAAATGTTCTTCTCTGTCAGGAAGCCTTGGCATGATGTCATTTTAAATATGAACTTACAAGGGGACGCTTCCTAAAAGTACACTTAGCTCTTTTGTGACATTCATGTTAGGGCTAAAATCAGCCGACGCCATATGCTGACTTGTTCACTTAAAGAAAATGCCAGATGAGTAGGGAGTTCATCACAGCCGTGATTATTTAGACTGTCTGGATGGTCGACCAGCTGTCTCACTTTGCCTCTCCTTCACAGACATTTGGAAGAGGACTAAGGTACTGCCCTTGCTCTCAGCACACTGATCAGACGCTAACTGGTCAGGACCTTTTCTCCCACAGGCTCTAAAAGCAGATTCAGAAATCTCCCATGTGTAAGGGTAGCCGAGAGAAAGGAGAAGAGACCAAAGTCAGCCAAGCAAGTTTTATTAACCTGCCGGGCTGATCCATAAGTCAGAGGCGGCAGCCCCGAGTTTACAAAACGAGGCGTTTATCCGGGGTGAGAGGGGCATAAGGGAGTTTCAGGACTGAGGTCATCTATTCGCTGGTAACAGGCACAGAGATAGGTTGTTAACTTGTAACAGATCTACAGCACATCATCCTGTGACTTTTGTGGCGGCAGTCTTTTTTAAAAAAAGAGAGAAACCAGGATTTTTTACAGATATGCGTCAAACAGGAATTTACAAGAATGGATAACAAACATTTGAGCTGCCTGGATGGCTGTGATCCAGCTTTGCTTAATTGCGGCACGTCTGGCAGCCTTGATGTGGCACCTAGGTAGGGGTTCAGGAACGCAGCTGCAGAGCAGGCAGTGGGGGAGAAGGGGTCAGCTTGCACAGCTCGTCCCTAACACCGTGGTCAGGGTGCCAGGCAACCATTGCCCATCAGTAGAAGCTGGCAAGTGAGATGAAGCCTATTCCCCTGCCCTTGATTCAGTCTTGCTTTCAAAGTTAAGAAAACTGAGGCTCAGGGAGGTTAAACAACTTCTCTAAAGTCACACCTGTCATGGATGGGTTGAGTTTGAGGCCGTTTTGTCTCTGAGTTCAAGGAAGCTAGAAATTCTGTGTCTCAAAGATGAAAATCAAGCCTTTGGCAGAAGTGTGCTAAGGATAAGACACCGAACATTTGCCCACATTTTCCATATCTTTAAATAACGCTTTGGGGTAACTGTGGTGGCCCTGGCGCAGGAGGAGAATGAAGTGCAGCCCAAGAGCATAGAATTGGAATGGTAGAGCTGCAAACCAAAGCCATCTTTCTTTTCATTTTCTAACTTAAATTTTTTTAAAACTTATTTTTAACAAAGATGCAGTCTTACTCTGTTGCCCAGGTTGGTCTGGAGCTCCTTGGCTCAAGTAATTCCCCCTGCCTTGGCCTCCCAAAATGCTGAGATTACCAGTGTGAACCACGGCCAAAGCCATCTCTCTGTATGCTCAAAAACTATCTTCTTTCTTTTCTTCTCTTTCTTTTTTTTTTGACACGGAGTTTTGCTCTGTTGCCCAGGCTGGAGTGCAGTGGCGCGATCTCAGCTCACCTCCACCTCCACCTCCTGTGTTCAAGCAAATCTCCTGCCTCAGCCTCCCGAGTAGCGAGGAATACAGGAGCCCACCACCACGCCCGGCTAATTTTTTTTTTTTTTTTTTTTTGTATTTTTAATAAAGAAGGGGTTTCACCATATTGGCCAGGCTCGTCTCTAACTCCTGACCTTGTGATGCACCTGCCTCAGCCTCCCAAAGTGCTGGGATTACAGGCATAAGCCACTGCGCCCAGCCTTTTTATTTTTTCTTTTTTCTTTGCCTTTTTTTGTCTTTAAGACAGAGTCTCGCTCTGTTGCCCAGGCTGGAGTGCAGTAGTGTGATCTCGCCTCACCGCAACCTCTACCTCCTGGGTTCAAGCGATTCTCCTGCCTCAGCCTCTTGAGTAGCTGGGGTTACAGGCATGAGCCACCATGCTCAGCTGATTTCTTGTATTTTTAGTAGAGATGAGGTTTCGCCATGTTGGCCAGGCTGGTATTGAACTCCTGACCTCAAGGGATCCACCTGCCTGGGACTCCCAAAGTGCTGGGATTATAGGCATGAGCCACCGCGCCTGGTCAAGCTATATTCTTTCTATTTCACTAGAGAAAATAAGCAGACCTTTGAGTCAACAGAGAATGTTCTCTCTCTCTCTCTCTTTTAAATTTTGTGAATCATGGCCCTGCACAGTGGCTCACACCTATAATCCCAGCACTTTGGGAGGCCAAGGTGGGTGGATCACCTGAGGTCGGGAGTTTGAGAGCAGCCTCACCAACATGGAGAAACCTCATCTCTACTAAAAATACAAGAAATTAGCTAAGCATGGTGGCTTGTGCCTGTAATTCCAGCTACTCAGGAGGCTGAGGTAGGAGAATCACTTGAACCTGGGAGGCAGATGGTGCAGTGATAAAGCCATTGCACTCCAGCCTGGGCAACAGAGCAGACTCCATCTCAATAATAATAATAATAATAATAATACAGCAAGTGAGACTTCACTGGATAAAAAGATGGCCCATTTGTCTCCTAAGCCACCTGGGGTTGGAAGTTGTTTTAGGGTCAGCCACAGGGTCGTTGCAGGAGCTTGTACTTCTGCTCCGTTCCATGGGAGCTTCCTACAAGCTTATCCCTTCATTTCAAAATACTGAACTTTGTAGTTTTTCTAAAAATTTAAAGTTTTATAACAGAGTTTCAGAATTTCTAGTCTACCATATTCCTAGAAGCAGAACTCTCACTCGATTTTGTAATCCACTCCAGAGACTTGCATGCTGCCGTTTGCAATGCAGACCCTCACGTGTCTGCTGGATGAGTGTGTGACGGCTGCTTCTCACGTGTGAGTTCCATCTATCCTATTAGACACTCTCTGTTATTCCTCTCCTGTCTGCCTAGCATCTAGCTTAGTGCTATGCACTTGTTAGGGGCTCATTATAGCATTTGTTGAATGAATATACAGGTCCTTGTCTTGTCTTTCTAGGAAGGGAGGTTTTATCATTGTTTTTGGAAGCCTCTTTTACATATTAGTCATCCTTACATTAAAAAGTGTCTATGGGGCCAAGTATGGTGGCTCACACCATATGTAATCTCAGTCCTTTGGGAGCTGAGGTCAGAAGGTCACTTTAGTTCAGGAGTTTGAAACCGGCCTGGACAGCAAAGCAAAACCAAAATTAAAATTATTATTAATTATTATACGTTATTTATTATTCTATAATAATAATTATTATTAGCCAGGCTTGGTGATGCACACCTGTAGACCCAGTTACTCAAGAGGCTGAGGCAGGAGGATCACTTGAGCCCAGGAATTCGAGGTTAATCATGCCACTGCACTTCAGCCTGGGCAATAGAGTGAAATCCTGTTTTTTTAAAAAATAAAGTTTTAAAACATTAAAAAGTAATAATAAATAAAAAAACGCCCATGCAGTCTAATCAATGCCTCTTCCCCAAATGCTAACCCATTTCCTTCCCTTTTGCCCTTTGTGACTATGGAGAACAATTGGCTGACAATTTTCTCATTTAACAAAAATTATGTTTTTTTAGACACCTAAATGAGTGTGTGTGTGTGGTTGTTGTTGTTGTTTTAAGACAGAATTTTGCTCTTGTTGCCCAGGCTGGAGTGCAATGGCATGATCTCAGCTCACTGCAACCTCCAACTCCCAGGTTCAAGTGATTCTCCTGCCTCAGCCTCTCGAGTAGCTGGGATTACAGGCATGCTCCACCATGCCCATTTAATTTTGTATTTTTAGTAGAGACGGTGTTTCTCCATGTTGGTCAGGCTGGTCTCGAACTCCTGACCTCAGGTGATCCGCCCGCCTCAGCCTCCCAAAGTGCTGGGATTACAGGCATGAACCACCACGTCTGGCTCCCAAATGATGTCAAGATAGCTCTCTTTAAAATATCTTTTTACCGAAGCAACCTCGTTCTCCCAGTGGTGGACATACTTCCATGTGTTTCTGGGTGAAGTTGGGTGTGAAACAACCAAAGCTTTATTTCAGAAGTTCTTTGTCACCGAACGTGTCTTGATAGAAATGAGGCACTAAATGAGACCTTGGACAGGTGCTGCCCACCCAGCGTTTTGTTTGTTTGTTTGTTTTTTAGATGGAGTCGCTCTGTGGCCCAGCCTGGAGTGCAGTGGTGCCATCTCTGCTCATGGCAACCTCCACCTCCCAGGTTCAATTGATTCTCCTGCCTCTGCCTCCCAAGTAGCTGGGACTACAGGTGCCACTACGCCACGCTAATTTTTTTGTATTTTAGGAGATGGGGTGTCACCATGTTGGCCAGGATGGTCTCGATCTCCTGACTTCATGATCCACCCGCCTCAGCCTCCCAAAGTGCTGGGATTACAGGCGTGAGCCACCGCGCCCGGTCAGGCCCAGCATTCTT
Organism: Aotus nancymaae; assembly: GCF_030222135.1. Classification (NCBI taxonomy): domain Eukaryota; kingdom Metazoa; phylum Chordata; class Mammalia; order Primates; family Aotidae; genus Aotus; species Aotus nancymaae. The sequence goes on along the minus strand of NW_026988492.1, from coordinate 5,304,168 downwards.
GCTGAAACTCTCCCCGTGCGTCACTGGCTCCTGGGTGTGATGTTTCAGGTAACCTGGGCAAAGCACGCGTGCTGCTGTGGCTCTGTGGTCAGCCCATGACGAGAGCCTCCTCTGTGTTCCGTGAAATCTGTGAGTGCTGCCCGAGTCGAGCTACCGTTGCTCACCACTGCCACTTCCTGCCTTCCTGCCCAGGGCCACTGCTCCCTAAGGCTGCCAGTGGCTGGGTGTGTCCGGCCAGAGTCCTTCACCCAAAGAAAATAAGGAACCTGGCCGGATAGAGGCCAATGGAAGAGTCTGCTCCTCTTGTTCCTTCTTGCTGTGCTTTTGCCTTTGCCATTTATTTTGTGGTCATTCATTGGTGACTATTTGAGCAGCATTCATAACCTGACTGGGGGCTCTTGACAGCGATTGGATGTGCAGAAACCTCTGTAAAAGCTCACTCGACACCAAGCTAGGCTTCAGTGGATAAAAAGATGATCCATTTCCTTTTTTAAAAAAACTTTTATTTTAAGTTCAGGGGCACATGTGCAGGTTTGTTACATAGGTAAACTTGTGTCATGGGGGTTTGTTGTTCAGATGATTTCATCACCCAGGTATTAAGCCTAGTACCCATTAGTTATTTCTCCTGATCCTCTCCCTCCTCCCACCTCCCACCCTCTGATAGGCCCCAGTGTGTGTTGATCCCTCTATGTGTCCATGTGGTCTCATCATTTAGCTCCCACTTATGAGTGAGAACACGTGGTATTTGATTTTCTCTTCCTGTGTTAGTTTGCTAAGGATAATGGCCTCCAACTCCATCCATGTCCCTTCAAAGGACATGATCTCATTCTTTTTTATGGCTCCATGGTATTCCATGGTGTATATGTACCACATTTTCTTCAGCCAGTCTACCATTGATAGGCATTTGGGTAGTAGATTCCATGTCTTTGCTATTGTGAATAGTGCTGCAATCATATGAAAAAAGCTTGATATTACTGATCATTAAAGAAATGCAAATCAAAACCACAATGAGATATCATCTCACACCAGTCAGAGTGGCTATTACTAAAAAGTCAAAAAATAACAGATGATGGCGAGGTTGCAGAGAAAAAAGGAACGTTTAGACACAGTTGATGGGAGTGCAAATTAGTTTAATCATTGTGGAAGACAGTGTGGCAATTCCTCAAAGACCTAAAATCAGAAACATCATTTGACCCAGCAATCCCATTACTGGATATATACCCAAAGGAATGCAAATTGTTCAATTATAAAGACACATGCACACATATTGGCCAGACGCAGTGGCTCACACCTATAATCCCAGCACTTTGGGAGGCTGAGGCAGGCAGATCACTTGAGGTCAGGAGTTCAAGACTAGCCTAGCCAACATGGCTAAACCCCTCTCTACCAAAAATACAAAACCTAGCCAGGCATGGTGGCACATATCTGTAATCACAGCTACTCAGGAGGCTGAGGCAGGAGGATTGTTTGAACCCAGGAAGCAGAGGTTGCAGTGAGCCTAGCTCATGCCACCGCATTCCAGTGTGGGCGACAGAGTAAGACTCTGTCTAAAGAAAAAAAAAAGACGTGTGGACACCTATGGTCCATTTACTTTTGCCTGGTCAGTGAGATAACCAACTGGTCCACTAGCAAGAATTAAGCTAGTTCTCAAGTGCTCAGCTTTGTGCTTGGAAAATGAGAAGAGACACCGGCCCTGCCTTTCTGAGAACACTTCTTAAAAAATGGATTTCTGAAAATGAATTCATTCATTTATCCAACAGAGATGTTTACGTGTCAGACACTATTGTAGGCATTTGAGATACAGTAGTGAGCAAAAGAGACATAGGTCCCTGTCCTGGGGAACGTTCGTTCCGGTTGTGCACAATACATTTTTATTAGTGGAAGTGGATTTTTCAGCTCCCCAGGGGTTACTGTTACTTAAGGAAACCTAACTGTGGATTCTTATCTTTTTTTTTTCTTTTTTTTTTTTTTAGACAGAATCTTGCTTTGTTGCTCAGGCTGGAGTGCAGTGGTGCAATCTTGGCTCACTGCAACCTCCACTTCCTGGGTTCAAGTGATTCTCCTGCCTCAGCCTCCTGAATAGCTGGGATTACAGGCATCTGCCACCATGCTCCGCTAATTTTGTATTTTTAGTAGAAACGGGGTTTCTCCATGTTGGTCAGGCTGGTCTCGAACTCCCGACCTCAGGTGATCCCCCCACCTCAGCCTCCCAAAGTGCTGGGATTACAGGCATGAGCCACCACGCTCGGCCAGATTCTTATCTTCTTTTAAGAAAAGACCCTTTCTGTGCCCGTGCCAAGGGTTCCCTGGTGGTGGGAGGCAGCTGGGGTTGCTGAGCAGTGGCCATGGAGGACCAAGTTACCAACAACTGGGAGGCAAGGAGGCAGCAGGGTGCAGGACTGCAGCTCCAATCCCAATGCATGTTCCATTGTCCCTCTGGACTTCACTTACAAAACACAGATTCCAGGTCCGGCGTGGTGGCATGCGCCTATAGTCCCATCCACTTGGGAAGCTGAGGCAGGAAGGTCACTTTTGCCCAGGAGGTACAGGCTGCAGTGAGCCATGATTGCAGCACTGTACTCCAGCCTGGGTGATAGACCATGACCTTGGCTTCAAAACAAACCGACAAACAAAACGCAAAGTCAAAGGTCAAATTAAGCTCTGCGCGGTGGCTCATGCCTGTAATCCCAGCACTTTGGGAGGCTGAGGCAGGTGGATCACCTGAGGTCAGGAGTTTTGAGACCACCCTGACCAACATGCCGAAACCCTGTCTCTACTTAAAATACAAAAATTAGCCGGGCGTGGTGGTGGGTGCCTGTAATCCCAACTACTTGGGAGGTTGAGGCAGGAGAATCGCTTGAACCCAGGAGGTGGAGGTTGCAGTGAGCTGAGACCTCACCATTGAACTGCAGCCTGAGTAACAGAGCGAGACTCTGTCTCAAAAAAAAAAAGGATCAAATCAGTAAGATTTTAAATGAATAATTAATTAAATCCCAAGTGCGAGGGGAATGTGAAAACTTCCAAATGCTGGGACTTTCTGAACATGTGGGGCCCTGAGTGACTATCCTGGCCACACACCCTTGAAGCCAGCCCTGCCCAGAGCTGTTAACTGGTATGTTCTATAGGAATGGTATCTCTCTTCCTACCTTGCAGCTCTGCTGTGAAGAGTGAGAGGAGGTATTCTGAAAAGTGCAAGGTCTTATATTGGGGTAAGATACTCTACTGTTTTGTTTTTGGTTTTTGAGATGGAGTCTTGCTCTGTTGTTCAGGGTGTTGTGTCGGGGTGCGATCTCAGCTCACTGCAACCTCTGCCTCCCAGGTTCTAGCGATTCTCCTGCCTCAGCCTCCCGAGTAACTGGGACTACAGGCGTGCACCATTATGCCCAGCTAATTTTTGTATTTTTAGTAGAGACGGGTTTCACTATGTCAGTCAGGCTGGTCTTGAACTCCTGACCTCAGGTGATCTGCCTGCCTCAGTTTCCCAAAGTGCTGGGATTACAGGTGTGAGCCACCACACCTGGCCTAATCTATTGTTTAAGTCTGATTTTTCACATCTGGTATCACGTTGGTTTACCGGGAATCACATGCATGTGTTTGGCGTTCTGTGTCCCATAGTGTAGAGTCAATTTCCCAGTACTATGGGAACAGATTAAGGGGCCATAACACGTTCTTTTATAAAGGAGCCACATAGCAGACTGCAAAAGAGCTCCGGGATCAGCTTGGCCCACTAGCCTCTGGGATCCTCTTAGTATTGTAGGAAAACTCCCTGAAGAGTTTTAGAACATTTTCTAGGAAGTGTGTTGGTCTTGGTGCGTGGGGGTGAGGCAGCAGTGGTTTAATGCAGTGTTACTTAGATCTGGATTGAATCCAGAGCTACTGCTTCCTAGCTGGGCAGCCTTGTGCAGGTTTTGTGAATAAGCCTCTCTTCATTTACAATAAAATGAGTGTGATGTTAATGGTACCGTCTTTAAAATGTCCTTGTATGAAGCAACAGAGGATTCTTCCCGTTGTCAGCTATGCAGTAGGTGCTCAGTAAGCATTAGCTATTACTATTTTTAGCTCGGAGAGATATAAGCAAAAGACTTTCAGAGTAAAAGAGATGGTGCTGATCGCTTATTTGATGAGGATCATTCCCAGTGCCCAAAGTCAACGAGAGCCCAAGTCTGGTTGGCTGCTAGAGACTCAAGTGTTTGGATTTGTCCCATGCACTTGAAACTCTCCATTCCAAGGTCTATGTGGAGGGGGAGGGGGAAAGAAAAAAAAAGGAAACAATAACCCAAGCATCATAACTCAATTGAAATCTTAACTTTTTCTGCTGTCACAGAAAGACACAGAAGTAACCCTGCAAATGTCACAAATCTCCAACGCCGTATGCTGTTACTCTGAGCTGGATTATTCTGTTCTTAATCTTCAAAATCTGTGCATGAAAGTGGACTGCATAGAATTTTTTTTTTCTTTTTTTTTTTTTTGAGACAGAGTCTTGCTCTGTCACCAGGCTGGAGTGTGTAGTGGCATGATCTCGGCTCACTGCATGCAACCTCCGCCTCCCTGGTTCAAGCGATTCTCCTACCTCAGCCTCCCAAGTAGCTGGGATTACAGGCATGGGTCACCGTGCCCAGCTAATTTTTGTATTTTTAGTAGAGGTGGGATTTCACCATGTTGGCCAGGCTGGTCTCGAACTCCTGACCTCAGGTGATCCACCTGCCTCGGCCTCCTGAAGTGCTGGGATTACAGGCATGAGCCACCTCAGCTGGCCTGAGCATGGTTTTGGGGGAGCCGCTTCTTGGCTAGTTCATAGGCCAAGATCATATTTTGCATGCTGGACTCTCACAGAATTCTCCTGCACCTGCTTTGGGATTAAATGTTGCTGATTCTAGAACTACTTTTGAGAAAATATCACAACAGTTTACCAACCACCAGAGAAAATACTGCACCAAGTGGCTGAGCATGGTGGCTCACGCCTGTAAACCTAGAACTTTGGGAGGCCAAGGCGAGTGGATCACCTGAGATCAGGAGTTCGAGACCAGCCTGGCCAACATGGTGAAACCTCGTCTCTAGTAAAAATACAAAAATTAGCTGGGCGTGGTGGTGGGTGCCTATGATCCCAACTACTCAGGAGGCTGAGGCAGGAGCAGGTTGCAGTGAACTGAGATCATGCCACTGCACACTCCAGCCTGGGCGGCAGAGCAAGACTCCACCTCAAAAAAAAAAAAAAAAAATCCAATGGTGTTTTATTAATTAGAGATGAGTGACAGAAACAGAAGAGCCAAGTCTCCGTCTTGACAAATGTGTACTGCCATCTAGTGACAGGTTGTCAAAGTTCAGGCACACTGTTACACCATCCAGGTCTCCAGGGCAACGCAACCCTGGGAAGGAAAGGGTCTAAGGCGCCCCCTCAGCCACAGCCACGCAGAACCTGCGCTGAAGTTCATAGAAGCCCCTTAGCCCACCCTGGCAGATGAGTATCTGTGACCGCCTTGCTTGGACGTGTTCATTTTTTGTGTATTCATACTGGTGGACTCTTGACTGATGGGCTTCTGTCCTGAGTTGGGTTAAAGATGTGATTATTAACCTTGAATATCCCAATTCTCCACCAGAAACTTGTTTGGGGAAGAGAGAATACATATGGGAAGTTATCAGAGTGGGAAACCAAAATCAGCTTTTATCCATGCCCCTCCTTTTACTCAAGACAGGGTCTCACTCTGTCGCCCAGGCGCCAGTGCAGTGGCTCACTGCCCCCTCGACCTTCTGGGCTCAAGTAATCCTCCTGCTGTGCTTTCCCAAAGTGCTGGGATTACAGCCGTGAGCCAGTGTTTCCAGCCTATTTTCTTATTTTTAATGCAAGAGATAAAAAGAATTAACCTCCAAAGCCTAACTCTGCTCCACATGGTGGGGAAATTGCCTACTCCTTGGATTTAGAGTTTCAGATGTCCTTATGTGGTTTTTACTCATTTCATTATTTATTAACTTAATGAACAGATGCATCCCCCAAACACTGGGTATAGGATGGAGAATGGGATCCACATAGTTCTTGCTCACATGAAGCTTTTAAAACAGATCTGTTTTTTGACTGGGCCCTGTATCTCACGCCTATAATTCCAGCACTTTGGGAGGCCGAGGCGGGCAGATCACCAGAAGTCATAAGTTCAAGACCAGCCTGGCCAACATGGTGAAACCCTGTCTCTGCAAAAAATACAAAAATTGGCCGGGCATGGTGGTGAGCTCCTGTAATCTCAGCTACTCAGGAGGCTGAGGCAGGAGAATCACTTGAATCCAGGAGGAAGAGGTTGCAGTGAGCTGAGATCACACCATTCCACTCCAGCCTGGGTGACAAAAGAGAAACTCCATCTCAAAAAATAAAATATAATAAATCTGTTTTTCAAAGGGTGGGTCTGTAAAACCATGGCATTAAAAATATGAAATAGAACATAATGCAGAAGCATAGCCTTACATAGGGAGATGGGGAGATAGCAAAAGCATAATGGTTAACCCCAGGAAGGTGAAGCCAATAAAAAGCCACAGTGAAATAGACTGACTTTTGGCAAGGAGAATGGGTTTAGGAGAAAACGGCACCGTTCTGAATCACACGCAAAGGCTGACGCTCAGATAGCTGAGCAGAGGCAAAGCGCACTGGTAGGGGTGATGGGACTGTTTGCAGAGAGACCTGGGGCTTGAAGCAGAGTTAATTCTTCATTCTTGGTCTTGTTGGCTAAACCACTGATCTGAGGCAGTTACAGGAAATGTGGGTGATGCAGAGGTGCCCTGAACTTAGTTATTTGTAGTATTTAATAAGCTTTTAGAAAGTCAATCCTCCAAAACCTTTGGCTTTCCTATTTTCTCTATGAAATATGCTTCTATTTGTTCTGTTTATTTGCAGCTGTTTCTTTGTTCTTTTTTTAGGACCTTGCGGTGCAATGATACGTAGCCATTTCCCTATGCACAGTCTCGTGCCTTCCTTCTCTTGCTGCCCTTTGGGATATTTAATTCTCCCTTAAATAAGGAAAAGAAAAGCCCGTTCCTTATCCACAACTGTGTGATGCTGTGGAATTCATTCTGGAATGTGGTGGCGTATTTTACACGACAACAGCTAATGAGGCAAACACTTCTTTGAGTTTATCAATCAGGAGCATGAGAAACTGTCACCTGCGTCATTGATGACTTGTGAGGAAGAAAAAGCAAATGATGAGCTCGGAGGGCTCATCTCTGCCAAGTCAGGGACAGTATGTGGTGCATCTTTGGGGCATCAATGCCTAACCTGGGGCGAGCCACAAAGCAGGTATTCAGATCCAATTGTTAAGCGAAGGTTATTAAAAGACCATGTGACCTAACAAAAGGCTGTGGGGCATTAGAGCGGAACAGCCTGTTCCAGCCATTCCTGGCTGGGCAACCTTTGGCAAGTAATTAACCTTTCTGAACCCCCATTGTCTTATCTATGGAATGAAGCTAATAATCTTACAGCAGCGCTGGAGAGATCAGAGATAATAATGGAAGCACCTGGAGAATGTTAGATACTCCAACAAATGGTATCAGTTAGCCCGTGACATTTACAGATTTGCAATACCTTTTCATTGCTATTAGTTGGGAGTAAATATAAAGATTCATTCATATGGTCAGCTAAGCTTTCACTAAGATACATATTTGATTATTATTATTATTATTTTAGAGTCAGGGTCTTGCTCTGTCACTCAGGCTGCGATGCAGTGACGCCATCATACCTCACTGCAGCCTTGAACTCCTGAGCTCAAGTGATCCTCCTGTCTTAGTTTTCGGAGTAGCTGGGACTAAGGCACAAGCCACCGTGCCCGAATACGTATTTATTTATTTAGTTTAAAAATGGAGTCTTGCTATATTGTCCAGGCTGATCTTGAACTCCTGGCCTTGAGCAATCCCTCCACGGCAGCCTCCCAAAGTGCTAGGATTACAGGTGTGAGCCACTGTGCCTGGCCTGCACTTGTTTCTAAGGTCATCGGTTTGGCATCTGTGGGTCTCACAATTATGTAATTATATCATTGTCTAGTATGTGATTATTCATGGAAGATTGCATTTGAGTTTAGTGCTGTTTCCCAAGAGACTTCCTCTCATCAGCAGGCAAGGGGTTAAGCCCTTCTACTGCCGTATTTTGAAAAACACATGAACAAACTTGATTGATAAGTACCTACTATATAAATATGAGACTCACGGGCAGGGATAGTGAAAGTTTGCTGTAATGACCACCAGTTTATTTCTGCACGAAATAAGAACACAGGAAACTTTAGAGTTCAGCCCTTCCATTCTGGCAGCAGCCTCTAATCAGAAAGTTCCTCTAATGTTCGTATTGCTGGGAATCTCCTGTTTCCAAAAATGGTGCCTGTATTTCCTGACTAGTTTCACATTGTAGGTTATGTGGGCGGGGGTGATTCTGTTTGACTCCCACACTTCCCCTTCTAATAATACAAATCAATAATGTTATTTGTATTATTATTTAGTGGTTTCTAATTGGAAGACAATCTGGCATTTAACTGAGCAAAGCAGGTTATCCTCTCGATTTTACAGATGAGGAAAACGCATCAGAGAGAAGGTTTGAACTTGCCCAGCATCATCAACTAGAAAACGGTGGGCCTGGGATTCGAACCCAGGCAGTGTGACTCCAGAATCCGCACTCCCAACAGCAAGCTCTGTAGCTTATTCTAAGTGGGCATTGAGTTCTGATGTGGGGCACAGGTTACATCAGTAAACATGAACTGATGGTCCACAGTGTGACTGACACTGTGGAGACCAAGTAAGTCATGCTCAATCCCTGCCTGTTAACACGGTGACACCCTAATGAACACCCACCACGTACCAGACTCTTTACAACAATCAAACAGAGGTAGATATTCTTTCTCATCCTCGTTTTAAAGATGAGTCATTGAAACTCAAAGAGTTCAAGTAATTTCCCCAAGGCCACACAGCTGGGTAATGGGAACTTTGGTTTGCAAACCCAGCTGTTACTGACATCCAGCTCTTTCTGCTATGAGTGCTGTTGATTTATATGAGATAATAAAAGTAGATGAGTCTAGACTCTCCTTTCCAACCTCCAAGGACCATCAGCATACCAGTTGTCTTCTCTCCAAGAGGTACTTTGAAATTCATAGAATTTTTGTCTCAAATACATGTCTTTGTCCAGTATTTACACCTTCCCTGCCCCTGGTATTGGTGGGGTTCTCTGCTTTGTCAAGACTGTTAAAGCAGAGTTTCAGGCCAACCTACTCAGCCTGCTTCAGGTGGCAGGCTTGCTCCAACGCATCTGTTTTGTTAGGACACTTTGCTTTTGGACATTCTTGGTACCTCCTTGCTGGGCACTGGAGATGGCACGCAGCTGAAGACCTTACTGAGCTCCCAATTGAGCCTCTAGGTCAAGATGCAGAAGAACAGCTTTAGTTTGATGAATGCTGGACCAGATAGCTTGCACAAAGTGGACAATAAAGCAAACACAAAATAAAAATTTTAAATTATCTTCATCACAAAAGTCAAATAGAACAGAATGTAGTAGATGAAAGTGTCCATCCCTCTTTTGACCAAAGTTGTTTTTCCCAGAAGAAATTGTAATTGACAGTCCTTTGGGATGCTCCCTGAGTTTTTATTTATATATTTACTTTTTAAAATTTATTTATTTATTTGCTTATTTGTTTGTTTAGAGACAGAGTCTCACTCTGTTGCCCAGGCTGGAGTGCAGTGGTGCAATTTTGGCTAGCTGTAACTTCCGCCTCCTGGGTTCAACTGATTCTCGTGCCTCAGCTTCCCAAATAGCTGGGATTACAGGCGTGCACCACCACACACAGCTAATATTTTGTATTTTTAATAGAGACAGGTTTTCACCATGTTGACCAGGCTGGTCTCGAACTCCTGACCTCAAGTGATCCCCCCACCACGGCCTCCCAAAGTGCTGGAATTACAAGCATGAGCCACTGTGCCCAGCCCTGCTTCTGGAAATTTAACTGGACTTTAAAGGTGAATATTGGATTGAACATTCTATTTTTTTGGTTTAGGAGAAAAATGTCTGTACACAACAGTAAGAAAATACCACAATGCAAAGGAGAGAGAACCATTTGTTCCTGTCCCTCCAATGGACTCTGTAGAATGAGTCTTTTATTCTAGGGAGGTGTTTACTTTGTAGTTCCCATCCTTCACCCCCGCCTTCAGTTCTCACTTTGATATCTCTGATATTGAATTTGTTTCTGTATTTTTGTGTGTGTGAGTACAACAAGAGTGTCCAAACACCTAACTTGGATGATATTTCGGTGAAGAGAAAAACGAACAGAGAACTCTGCGAAAGAGTAACCATTCATGAATAGATGGAGGAGGAGTTATATATGCTGTGGATTTGTAAGACTGGAAAAATGTTGACCAGGAATCAAGGCCGAATATTTCTTAAACTATCAAGTATCACGAAATTAGAATGGTGCAAATTTGGATCCCAAATGGGATACTGTGTGTAAATGGAAGCAGTAGTTTCTGGTAGACAGTTCTCCATGATCTCTTGCATTTCCATTGCCTGCCCAGGTGATAATTGCCTTTATTTTGATCTATATATTCACAGATGCTTATATAGCAAACAGCCTTGGGAAACTGAGATAGCGACCCCTTCTAGAGCAAAGGACAGGCTTGTTTATTGTCCAGTATGATCAAGACAGTGTTTTCTTCTGGGGCAAAGGTCAGGGAGGTTTACTGCCCACTATAAGTGATTTGAGTTTCCCAAATTCAATGTTTCTCTCCTGCAAGGCAGTTCTGTATGTGTGCAAGCATCCATTGGCCCTGTTCACATTGCCCTTTGGGGAAATGGAGCTCAGGGAAGTGGCTCAAATGTTGACACTGGCTGCTGCTACTGCTGTGAGCAATGAAGTCCTTGGTTTCTGACCCAGGAGTCTCATGTCTTCTGTCAGTATCCATGAAATTGGGTCACACTGAATGGTTAGCTTGCAAATAGGGTATAGTCTCAGTACCGTCATAGTTCTTGACTATGGTATATAGAATAACAAACATCAGTGACTCAGTGATTTCACAATTAAAATGATGTATTCTTCAGATGACTAAGAAGCCCAAGTCACAGAGAGGTACCCATGAGATAAGCGAAATAAATGCTCAAGAAATAGCTTACAACCTTAAACAGTTAGTGTCATCTATAAAACTGAGAAACAAAATTACAATTTCTAGAAGGCCAGGCCTCTGGGTTGCCATTCTCTCAGGACCCCTCGGCTGAGCCCAGCGGAATGGGAGGTTTCAGATTTCTGGATACTATTAAAGGGATGTCTTCAGGGTGGATATAAAGAGTTTGAAATAAAAGGCAGGTAAACATCTCTACGGTGCATGAAATTCAAAGCAAACTCAGGCAAATCGCTGTGAGTTAAACTAATATTTAATTCATAGACACATGTCACATATACAATTATGCTTGCTTTTTTTTTTTTTTTTTTTTTTTTCTTGGAGATAGAGTTTTACTCTGTTGCCCAGGCTGGAGTGCAATGGTGTGATGGAGGCTCATTGCAACCTCCACCTCCTGGGTTCAAGTGATTCTCCTGCCTCAGCCTCCCGACTAGCTGGGACTACAGGTGTGTGCCACCATGCCTGGCTAATTTTTTATTTTTGGTAGAGATAGGGTTTCACCATGCTGGCCAGACTGGTCTCAAACTCCTGGCCTCATGATCTGTCTGCCTCAGCCTTCCAAAGTGCTAGGATTACAGGCGTGAGCCACTGAATTAATTTTATGGTATGAATGCCACAAGTTTAATATCTAAGATTCCTAGTAGAAGTTTCAGAAACAGATCCTTAACCCTATTTCCTTTTGTTAATTAGGAAATCATGGAATTTCTGGCAGAGAGGCCCATTGGCATGCCCACAGGTGCTTGGGGAATAATTAGGCTCCATGTTGGGGAGAATTTTATTTAAGGCTTTAGGAATGTGGGATTTTGATAACATTTCAAACTGATACATTTCATTAATTAGGGCTCAAGAATGAAGGTCTTATTTAGCATGGTGGAGGGTATAGGCAAAAAAGCATTGGCTTTAGAGCCAACTCCACCAGGCTGTGAATACTCATTAGGCAACCTTCAGTGGATTATTTAGCCTCTGTGAGCCTCAGTTTCTTCATCTGGAACATGGGAGTGATGACGAATCCCAGGCTTTTTGGGAGGATTCTACTCCTACATCCAAAGTCTGGCATCACCCAATGCCCAATACACAGGAAGGCACAGCTGAATTGCCATTCACGTACGTCTTTGGTGGGATTGAATGGAGCCTCACCAGTCACCATGATGAGCATCAGCCTCTGCGGAAGCTCCCAGCAACAGAAATGCTCTGCTTCCCTAGGCAGCTCCTTCCATTTCAGGAAAGGTCTAGTTGCTAGAAAACGTGGAGTGCTAAAATCTCACTTCATTTCATACTGGCCTCTGCTCCCTCCTCGGAGTGCAGTCTAATTCCCTTTCACATGACAGCTCTTCCATCATTTGAGCAGTCTTCAATCTCATCGAAGTCTCTTTTTTTCAGATTAAACATTGCCACAGCCTTCAACCATCACATGCATGACGTTTTGAGCCGTATTTTCCTTTGGACACAAAGAGGGTCAGGTTTGGGACATCAGAGAACCAGGTCAGTCCGAAATCACAAAACATACATGCTTGTCCTTTCCACTGCCACGCTTTGGTGTGTTCGTGGGATTTGCTTACCATGCCTAACTGGACATGTCATCCTTGTAGTGTACTGGGGCCATTTGAATGCTCTCGTTTGCTTGTTGCTTAATCTACTCAGGATGTCAATCATTGCATGGACCAGTTGCCAGCTGGGCAAACAACTACGTGGCTCTGTCAACTCTTAGCGGGTCTACATTTCACCATTTCTCCAATATCACGTGTGGGACCATGCCATTGACTTCCAGGTCTAGCTTGATGCGTGAAGTAGAACATTGTCGGCTTAAGCAGTGCCGGAGCTCATTTGAAAATGTGATGAGTCGCTGTCCTCTCTCTGGCAACCTAACACGAATGCTCAGTTAGTGCAGATTTTGGGGGTGCCTTGACCTTTGCCCTAGATTGCAGTAAAAATGCACGATGTTTTCCCAGTTGCTATCTTTACACAACCGTTAGGGTTTCTAGTGTCTCAGAGTTCAGAGCTCGGAGAGTTATTAGTCAGCCCCGGCAAATTTCCATTTCTGACCCAAAGAGCTACAGCAACTTCCCCTTTGAAAGTTCCCCCCTTTTGTATTTTGAAATCACAAAATAGAAAAAAACACACAGTTTCAGGTGTAACATCTTTTTTCTCCAACTCCCAGAAAAAATCCCAGGAGTTTTGCCCGTGATTCTGCTGCCTTTTCACTCTTCCAACTGGAAGTCAGAATGAAACTCTCTGTAGCCCTTGCTGGGGATTGCATTTCCTGTTTACCCTTCATGGTGGGCTTGGGAAAACACATTCTATCATTGAGGTCCTGTTTGGGGGTTTTGAACAAGGCCACCAGCTTCTTACAAAGCTCCACAAGCCTGTACTTTTTTTTATTTTTCATTTTTTTAAGAGACGGATCTTGCTATGTTGCCCAGGCTGGAGTGCAGTGGCTATTCACAGGCGCGATCCCACTACTGATCAGCACGGGAGTTTTGACCTGCTCTGTTTCCGACCTGGGCCGGTTCACCCGCACGCGCCACTGCGCCCAGTGAGCCTGCGCTCTTTTCTGGGTTCATAGCCTGCTCTGCATGGGCAGGAAGTAGGATGTGATGTCTCCTAGAAGGAGCTGCAGAATTGAATGGCTTCAGCAGAACAAGCCTGCTGTGGCCAGCCTGGGTATGTGGAAACTCATGGATCTCTTTTCTGTTCCTTCTGTATGAAGGAATCCTAATTGCCTCTTTCTTTTCTTTCCTTTTCTTTTTTTCCTTTTCTTTTTTTTTTTGAGACTCTTACTCTGTCACCCAGGCTAGAGTACAGTGGTGCTATCTTGGCTCACTGCAACCTCTGCCTCCCAGGCTCAAGTGATTCTTGTGCCTCAGCCTCCCCAGCAGCTGGTATTACAGGCACGTGCCACCACACCCAGCTAACTTTTGTACTTTTTGTGGAGATGAGTTTTCGCCATGTGGGCCAGGCTGGTCTGGAACTCCTGATCTCAGGTGATCTGCTCACCTCAGCCTCCCAAAATTGCTGGGATTACAGGCATGAGCCACCATGCCCAGCCCTAACTGCCTCTTTCTGATTGTGACAATGAGGCCCCTTTCCTGGAGTCGTCTTGCTCTGTCCACAGCTGTCCTGGGAGAAGCACTAAGCCTGTGGGGGCAGACTTCTGAGACAGGCAGAAGCACTCATTCCTCCTAAAGAGACCATGCACCCACTCGAGAGGTTCAAGACCTTTAAGCGTTGGGAACTCGGGAGGAGCTGCCAGAAAGTCACCAGAGGGGAGTCATGCCTTAAGCGTCCCTGCTCGGATAGCCCTGGACCCAGGAGGGGACCAAGATTCACGTGACAAGGAGGCATCTCATTGTGTGCTTCAGTGTGGGGACCGAACTAGTGATGCATGGGAGTTGCTGCTGCGCATCCAGTTTGCGGGCTGGAATCCCGACTGTAGCCAGAAACAAAATCTCCAAAAGTATTGAAGTATTTCTACAGCTTTCATGGTTTTGAAATATATGCACTTGTTTCTCTCTCTTTCTCTCTCTCTCTCTCTCTCTCTGACAGGATCTTGCTCTGTCACTCAGGCTGCAGGGCAGTGGCATGATCTCAGCTCACTGCAACCTCCACCTCCCGGGTTCAAGCGATTCTTCTGCCTCAGCCTCCTGAGTAGCTGGGATTACAGGTGCCCGCCACCACACCTGGCTAATTTTTGTATTTTTAGTAGAGCTGGGGTTTCACCATGTTGGCCAGGCTGGTCTCAAACTCCTGACCTCAAGTGAGCAGCCCTTCGAAAGTGCTGGGATTCCAGGTATGAGCCACCACACCTGGCCATACTTGTTTCTCTTACTACAAAAATAATGCACGTTTATACGAAACATTTTGGAAAAGTACCGGAAATGAAAGAAGACATATGACACCCCAGTTCAGATATAACCTCCACTGCTAATTTAATAGCTCTTTCTAGTCATACATATACATGTAAAACTATATATTTACAAATAATATTAAATATGCTCATATTTTACTGTCATATATTTATTGTATATATTTTGATAAGTGGTCCTTTATTTCACTTATCAAAAATACTTGCTAGGTAGAGAATGGCAAGGAAAGCATAGCCCTTACCTCAAGAAGCTAATGGATTAAGCCAGGCGTGGTGGCACATGCCTAAGCTACTCAAGAGACAGAAGCAGAAGGATCTCTTGAGTCCAGAAGCTTGAAACTGCAATGAGCTATGTTTGTAGCAGTGCATTCCAGCCTCAGAGACAAGAGTGAAGCCATAACAAGAAAGGAAGAAAGAAAGAAAGAAAAAAGAGAGAGAGAGTGAGAGGGAGGAAGGAAGGAAGGAAGGTAGGGAGGGAGAGAGAGAGAAAGGAGGGAGGGTGGGAGGAAAAGAAAAGAAAAAGAAGCTGATGGATTGATGGGGGAATCAGGTAGCAAGTAAGTAGACAAATAGGCTGTGCAAAGTGGTTCATGCCTGTAATCCCAGCACTTTGGGAGGCCAAGGTGGGAGGATCACTTGAGGCCAGGAGTTCAAGACCAGCCTGGCCAACACAGTGAAATCCCATCTCTACTAAAAATACAAAAAAAAAAAAAAAAATAGCTAGTGTGGTGGCTCACGCCTGTAATCCCAGCACTTTGGGAGGCCGAGGCGGGTGGATCACGAGGTCAAGAGATCGAGACCATCCTGGTCAACATGGTGAAACCCCGTCTCTACTAAAAATACAAAAATAATAATAAGTAGACAAATATATAATTACAAGACACTGAGCTCTATGAAGTGATCCAGTGCTATCCCAGAAAACAACAGAGGGGGCACTGCCTAGGTGGCTGATGAAGAATGAGGGCTCCTGGAGAAGTGACCAAGTCCAGCTCTGGGAAAGGAAACACCCAAGATGAGTCTGGGGCATCTGGTCCTGAATGAAGGAAGGAAGCCGTCAAGGCCACTCACGTCAGTCCAAATGACCCAGGAGCCAACTGGAAGAGGTTCTCTCTGGCCAAGGGGGGGATCATTGGAGCACCCTTAAGAATGATGATGGCAATGCACTGAAACCCATTAACCACAGTCATGCATCCCATTCCACTTCACACAGACCATACATGGTGGCCCCATAGAATTCTAACATGGTGTTTTTTAGTGTGCTTTTTCTGTTTAAGGATGTCTAGATACGCAGATCCTTACCACTGTGTTACCATTGCTGGTGGTGTTCAGTACAGTAACCTGCCACACCGGGTTGCGCCTCAGAGCAATAGGCTGTAACCACATAACCCAGGTATCAGGTTTGTGCACCCTATGACGCTCACACAGTGAAATCACCTCATGACATATTTCTCAGAACGTATCTCTGTAGTTAAGTAACATATGACTCTATATTTAAATGTATGAGTTCCTACTAATACTAAAAAAACCCCGCTCATTCATCATCTTTGAAAGATGCTAAAGGATTAGCTCATTGTTTTGAAAACTGCTGGGAAAAAATGAACATTCATTTTGTGCCTAGGGTTAACCAAATAGTTGATGATGGGAAGTTTCTCTTTGTTGAAGTATTTCAGAAGCAATGGCAGAATTAGCATGTCATCGTTTGGCAAACATTCAGTGAATTAATGTATCTGGATAATGAGAGTCAATGGTTGTTAACTTCACAACGAGAGGCCACCAGACATTACGTTCCTCCACATGGAAGAGCTTATGAAGTCATCTTGTTAAAAAGCGAGCTTGAATCTCCTCAAAATCTCAGCACATCTAAGTACTTGTTTACAGGAAACAGTGGATAGAGGAACATTTTTTTTTTTTTTGAGACGGAGTCTTGCTCTGTTGCCCGGGCTGGAGTGCAGTGGCACAATCTCGGCTCACTGCAACCTTCGCCTCCTGGGTTCAAGTGATTCTCCTGCCTCAGCCCCATGAGTAACTGGGATTAGAGGCACCCGCCACCATGCCCGGCTAATTTTTGTATTTTTAGTAGAGACAGGGTTTCACCATGTTGGTCAGGCTGGTCTCAAACTCCCGACCTTATGATCTGCCTGCCTCGGCCTCCCAAAGTGCTGGGATTACTCAGCCTCCTGAGTAGCTGGGATTACAGGAGTGAGCCACTGCACCTGGCAGACAGAGGAATATGTTAAATAGCATCACGGGCTGGGCATGATGGCTTGCACCCGTGGTCCCAGCTACTCAAGAGGCCAAAGTGGAAGGACTGCTTGAGGCCAGGAGTTTGAGACCAGCCTGGGCAACATAGTGAGACTATGTCTCTATGAAAAATTTAAAAATTAGCTGGGCATGGTGGAGTATCTGTATTCCCATTTGCTCACGAGGCTGAGGCAGGAGGATTGCTTGAGTCCAGGAGTTCAAGTTCAGCCTAGGTAACATACTGACATCCTGTCATTTCTGTTTCTTTCTTTCTTTTTTTTTTCTTTCTTTTTTTTTTTTTTGGAGACAATGTTTCTTTCTTGTTGCCCAGGCTGGAGTGCAATGGTGCAATCTCAGCTCACCACAACCTCCGCTCCCAGGTTCAAGAGATTCTCCTATCTCAGCCTCTGGAGTAGCTGGGATTACAGGCATGCACAACCGCGCCGGCTAATTTTGTATTTTTAGTAGAGATTGGGTTTCTGCATGTTGGCCAGGCTGGTCTCAAACTCCCGACCTTAGGAGCTCCACCCACCTCAGCCTCCCAAAGTGCTGGAATTACAGGCATGAGCCACCGCACTGGGCCGATTCTGTCTTTCAAAAAGATGAAGATTGGCTGGCCATGGTAACTCACATGTATAATCCCAGTACTTTGGGAGACCAAGGTGGGTGGATCACCTGAGGTCAGGAGTTTGAGACCAGCCTGGCTGGTCTCTTGATCAGATTTCAACATGATGAAATCTGGTCTCTACTGAAAATGCAAAAATTAACTGGGCATGGTGGTGTGCACCTGTAATCCCAGCTACTTGAGAGGCTGAGGCAGGAGAATCGCTTGAACCCAGAAGGCGGAGGTTGTAGTATGCTGAGATTGCATCACTGCTCTCCAGCCTGGGCGACAGAGTGAGACTCCATCTCAAAAAAAAAGAAGATCATGGGGATGCAATAAGCAAAGTCCAGACTGATGGATAAAATGAGACTTTCCTTAGGATTGCTGGGAGGATTAAACTAGTTAATATATGCAAAGTGCTTAAAATAGTGCCTGACACTCAGTGAATGTGAGCTGTTATGATTACTCTTATTATCAGTATTATTGGAACCAAGCACAACACTGTGAGGAGAGTTTCCCTTCCTATGATGTGGGCCACAGGGACAGTCCAGGAATCAGCAGTATTCAAGGACCTTCAGGCCGCTGGAGGTGGTGCCTGGGACCATTGCTTCTGCCAATGCTCAAGAGTGATGCTGGGCTATGGGGCCAGCCACTGCCAGCAATGCCACCACATGGCTGCAAGAGAACCACGCAGCCAAACAGCGCTCCGTGAGCTGGTCAGATTTCCCCAGGTTTTGTTTCTGAGGAAGAGAAAATGAGGAAGGAAAAGATAATTTCATGATTACCGATGGACACTAGCAGCCACTAAATCTAAATACTGAAAAAGATGAGGCCTTGCAGCCGGGCGCGGTGGCTTACACCTGCAATCCCAGCACTTTAGGATGCCAAGGTGGACGAATCAACTGAGGTCAAGGAGTTCAAGACCAGCCTGGCCAACATGGTGAAACTCTGTCTCTACTAAAAATACAAAAATTAGCCGGGCGTGGTGGTGCGTGCCTGTAATCCCAGATACTTGGGAGGCTGAAGCAGAAGAATTACTTGAACTCAGGAGGCAGAGATTGCACTGAGCCAAGATCACACCACTGCACTCCAGCCTGGGCGACAAGAGTGAAACACCTTCTCAAAAAAAAAAATGTGGTCTTAATTTGTAATCCACATATTAGGCTGCATATTAATTATATTCCATTCTGTATATTTTTATACATTTTTAGACTACATTTTTAAGAGAACAGACTTAAATAAGAAAAATCAAAATATGTCCTGCACCTATTTCCCTTGTTACAAATATCTTCCGTTAGTAAGGCACATTTGCTACCATTAATGAACCAATGTCGGTACCTTACTATCAACTAAAGTCCATACTTAATCAGACTTCCTTAGCTCTTACCTGACATCCTTCTTTTCTATTAAACTTTCTGCTCCAAAGCCCGCTCCTCATTTCTGTCCATGTCCTGAATTCCTTCTCAACTGAGACCAAGAGCCAAGCTATATACCCCAGACGACGGAGTCATTTCACAACTAGACGGTCCCATGTGGAGGTGATGGGAGACAGTGACAGATCATCAGGCATTAGATTCTCATACGGAGCGTGCAACCCAGATCCCTCACAGGTACAGGTCACAGCAGGTTTTGCGCCCGCATGAGAATCTAATGCAGCTGCTGATCTGACAGAAGGTGGAGCTCAGGCAGTAACGCGAGTGCGGGGGCGTGTCTGTAAATACAGGTAAGGCTTTGCTGACTTGCTGGGGCTCTGCGTGGCCCGGTTCCTGACAGGCCACAAAGCGGCACTGGTCTGCCGCCTGGGAACCAGCTGGGGACCCTATCTTAGAGAATAAGGAAGTGAATTAGGGCAGTGTCAGCAGAAATTGAAAAAGAGATAAGTTAGAAATGTGTAGTCTGCCAAGCTGGCTATCTTATCGTTAATTGGTGGGGGGAGAGGGAAAGGGAAAGAAAATCTCAAGATCTCGAACTCACGATGCCAAAGGGAAAAGGTACGCTTGGGAACTGACAAGAAAAAAACAAAGCAGAACTGTTCCTTTCATTCCCAACAGATAGCTGTGATTTCATGTGCTTACATTATGTAAAACGTAGATTTACTGAGCAAGAGAATTGTATGATAGACTTCCTCCTCCCTCCTCTTTTCACATGTAAAATGTGGATTCAGTGAGTGCTATTCAAGGCCTCATAAGAATGTGACCACCTGCCTCTTTGCCTACCCTCTTCCCTTCTTTTTCTTCCCTCCTTCTCCCTCTGCCCACTCTTTCCCCTTTACGTATTGAAGGACTCAAAACTCTCCTTGGAAAAAAGCACATATCACAGATCCTACTGTGACTCGTGTTTCTTTTTTCCTAGGTGGTTCCTCAACCTCAGCAAAATAAATCTCCAAGTCGATTGAGATCTGTCTCGAACACTTTTTTGGTTTACAGAAGTAAGGGAGAAGGAGTTACGTGACTTCCAGGATCCCATTGGTGAGGGCATGGATGGCAGAGCCCTGAGATGGGTCATATGAAGAGGAGCAGGGAACGTCAGCAAAGGAGGAGAGCTTGGCAATGCCTGCACAGCCCGCTTAGCCATAACAGAGCCCTTACAGTCACTGGCTTCATGTGGTCCAGAGAAAACTGGTTACATTCATCAAACTGTAATTTGCCTTCCGTGTCTGGTCCCCTTTTGGCCAGAGGATGAGGAAGAGAATCCAGCCAGCTAATTATAGCCGAAATGTGACACAATCAATAGAAAATTTGTTGATTTAGAGCCAGTGATAGATACACAGCCCAGTACATTTCCCAGAGGCTCTTATCACTATGGGGAGGACAAAGTCTTACTTCCTGATCCGCAGTGGCCAAGGGAGGCTTTCTCTGCATTTATGAGGCTGTGATATCTTTCATTAGCTCCTTTGAATGTGCCTACCAGCATGACGGAATACATTAGCTTAAAGGTTTCTCTTCACAGGTTGCTGTGTCTTTTAACGTAGGAAACTCTTCATGTAAATGCTAGTCAGAAAAGAGGTTTTGTTTTGCTTTTCAAGACAAGTTGCTTTAATTAAATAACAGACAGGAAGTTCTTTCCTGAACGGTTACAACCCTGGGGATTGTACAAGCAATGTGCTGATTACAAACTGCCCCTTCGCCAGTTTCGATACACTTACCAGAATCCTTGTTAAGTAACATTCTCCCAAAAAAGATGTGAGGAAATTAAACATCAAGGCATATAATAATTTAACAGACAGAAATGAAATGAATATTAAACCGTTTATGCTTTCAGTAGAGACAGGGGTCTCACTTTGTTGCCTAGGCTGTTGTCGAACTCTTGAGCTCAAGTGATCCTCCCACCTCTGCCTCCCGAAGTGCTGGGATTACAGGTATGAGCCACCGTATCCAGCTGTAATTTTCTTTTTCTTTTCTTTTTTTTGAGACAGAGTCTTGCTCTTGTTGCCCAGGCTGGACTGCAGTGGCATGATCTCAGCTCACTGCAACCTCTGCCTCCCAGCAGGTTCACCCGATTCTCCTGCCTCAGCCTCCTGAGTAGCTGGGATTACAGGCGCCAACCACAATGCCCAGCTAATTTTTGTATTTTTAGTAGAGATGATATTTCACCGTGTTGGCCAGGCTGGTCTCGAACTCCTGATCTCAGATGATCCACCCACTAAAGCCTCTCAAAGTGCTGGGATTACAGGTGTGACCCACCGCGCCTGGCCCGGCTGTAATTTTTGAGTAAATTTTAGCTTCACTGGCATTGTTACACATGTTAACTTTTTAGAGTCATCAACACAATCTTCTAAGAAAGGTAAAATGTATTAAACAGATATTCATCTTGAGGAACATTTAGACAACACAGATGAACAGAAGGAAAAAAGTAAAAAACTCTCACCATTTCACCACTCTGAGATAATCCATGTTAAAATAGTTTTTCCATTCTGTTTCCTTCCATCATATAAATGTACTATATTACATATAGTAATAGAGTGAAGAAAACAGTTCACACCAGTTTCTTTTATTATTTACTTATTTTTTAGAGACAGAGTCTTGTGATGTTGGCCCGGCCAGAATGCAGTGGCTATTCACAGGCACGATGCCACTACTAATTGGCATGGAAATTTTGACCTGCTCCATTTCCAACCTGGGCTGGTTCATCCCTCCCTAGGCAACCTGTTGGTCCTTGGCTCCTGGGAGGTCACCACTTTGATGAACTTAGTGCAGACACTTGATCAGCATAGTGTACTACAGCCCAGAACTCCTGGGCTCAAGCAATCCTCTTGCCTCAGCCTCCTGAGTAGCTGGGACTACAGGTGCGCACCACCATGCCTGGCCACACCCGAATTTCTTGGGAGAACAGCACTGTCTGTTGCTGGAAATTGTGGTATCGGGAAGTCTCAAAGGGTAGACTCATAGACTCGAAACATCCAGTTGGCTGAACTCCCCTCTAAGGGGAGATGGTGCTGGTTGCTGGTGGCTTGGGGGGAGTCTCTCGTACTGTGAGTTGTGATGAGTGGCTTATGCAGTTGGAGAGTCGTAGCTGTGACCAAGCCAAATTCCTCTATGTAATAGAGGGAGAGGATTTTTAGTTTTATTTTGGGGAGTGGCCTCCTGTTGCTGTAGAACCGGGGAACTTGTGCAAGGTAGGAGACAGGATACCCACTCCACACCCAGATTCCTCAAAAACTCTGAAAATTATTTATCATTTGCTAATGCTGTTGCGTGAGTGGATTCTTCTCCTTTCAACATAGGAGAGCTTGTTCACTAAGTATTTGTGATTTTTTTTTTTTGAGATGGAGTCTTGCTCTGTCACCCAGGCTGGGGTGCAGTGAATGGTGCGATCTCAGCTCCTGCAACCTCCACCTCCCAGGTTCAAGCGATTCTCCTGCCTCAGCCTCCCTAGCGGCTGGGATTACAGGCATGCACCACCATATTCAGCTAATTTTGTATTTTTAGTAGAGACCGGGTTTCACCACTGTTAGCCAGGCTGGTCTCAAACTCCTGACCTCAGGTGATCTGCCTGCCTCAGCTTCCCAAAGTGCTAGGGTTACAGGGGAAAGCCACTGCACCCAGCCAAAGTATTTATAATATTATCCTAGTTCCTGCAGCTGCAGTGTATTGAGGGAAGCCCAATCTAACCAGTGTGAAAATATTCAGGAATGCACTGACCACACATTAAATCAGTCAGTGCTAACTCATCTTTCCCCATTTTTATTCTAGTTATAGTTTAGTCCAGGCCAGGAGGCCCAAGCCTGTAATCCTAGCTCCTCGGGAGACTGAGGCAGGTGGAGATCTTGAGGCCACAAGTTTGGTGCCAGCTAAGGAAACATAGTGACACCCTGTCTCTAAAAAAATGAAAATAAAAAAATTAGGCCAGGTATGGTGACTCATGCCTATAATCCAGCACTTTGGGAGGCCAAGGTGAGCAGATGATCTGAGGTCAAGGGTTCAAGATCAGCCTGGCCAACATGGTGAAACCCCATCTCTATTAAAAATACAAAAATTAGCCAGGCATAGGGGTGCACACTTGTAGTCCCAGCTGCTCAGGAGGCTGAGGCAGAAGAATTGCTTGAACCCAGGAAGCAGAAGTTGCAGTGAACCAAGATCACGCCACTGCACTCCAGCTTGGGCAACAGAGCAAGACTCGGTCACAAAATAAATAAATAAATAGCCAAGCCTGGTGGTGTGCACTTGTAATCCCAGCTACTGGAGAGGCTGAAGCAGGAGGATCACTTGTGCTCAGGAGTTTGAGGCTGCAGTGAGCTATGATTGTGCCACTATAGTGTAGCCTGGGCAAAAGAGCAAGATCTTGTCTCTAAAAAAAATCCCAAAATAAAACAAACATATTTTATATTATGTTTTATGTAGGCATGTTCTCTTTATCTAAAAAAATGAAGCAGAATTGGTCCCCACTTACTGTTTTGTGCATCACCGTTTTCCTATGGCCTGATGCTGCAAAATTCCACAAGCACGGCCCAAACAAAATGCACATTACTGCAAAGAGAATTTCTTTTTTTTTTTTGAGACTGAGTCTCACTCAGAGGCCCAGGTTGGAGTGCAGTGGTGCAACCTTGGCTCACTGCAACCTGGTCTCCCAGGTTCAAGTGATTCTCCCATCTCAGCCTCCCGAGTAGCTGGGATTACAGGTACCCACCATCATGCTTGGCTAATTTTTGTGTTTTAGTAGAGACGGGAGCTTCACCATGTTGGCCTCCTGACCTCAGGTAATCCGCCCGCCTCGGCTTCCCAAAGTGCTAGGAGCCATCGCATCCAGCCTACAAAGAGAATTTCAAATCTTGCAAAAGAAGTGAGATTTCATGAACGTGTTGAACATGATGTTGGAGAATGGCTTGAAGAATCTGCAATGTCATTGACAAATGAGGACCTGGCAGAGTTAGACCAAGTCAACAATAGAAGACGAGAAAATTCCACAAGGATGATGTCATAGGTTGTTTCGAAGCATGTGATTTTACTATATGTATCAAAGAATTACAGAAGGCCCATAGAGAAACGGATGAAACTGAGCAAAACATGACCCACTTTATGGATTCATTGTGAAAATTCAGCAAACAATGGAAGTGCAGCAAACAATGCTATAGATCTATTCAGGCTTTATTTCATTCATTCTAAGAATTAGTGTGTGGATATGATTTTAACTTACATTGTGTTAAATGTCAGATAAAGTTATTTTTGTACTTGATCTTAGCCAAAGAGCCAAGAAGTGATAAATTATTTTTGTCCTTGTTACTCTGATTTTTTAAGATCAAATTTGAGCCAAATCTTATTTACATGATACTTAATGCTGTTAGAGTAGGCAGCTAGGCAGACACAAGCAGGGCAGGAAATAGCCCGCCTCTCCCAGGAGTGTCAGGCGACCATCAGGTGATGATCAGGCAGTTGCTTTGTTTTGTTTTTTGAGACGCAGTCTCCATTTGTTGCCCAGGCTGGAGTGCAGTGGCATGCTCTCAGTTCACTGCAACTTCCACCTCCCGGGTTCCAGCGATTCTCCTGCCGCAGACTCCCGAGTGGCTGGGATTACAGGTGCCCACCACTACGCTCAGCTAATTTTTATTCATTTTTTATTATTTTGTTTTATTTTTAGTAGAGATGGGGTTTCACCATGTTGGCCAGGCTGGCCTCGAACTCTGACTTCAGATGATCCACCTGCCTCGGCCTCCCAAAGTGCTGAGATTATAAGCATGAGCCATCACCCGGCTGATCAGGTAGTTGTTTAACTGTCTCTCTAAAATAATAATTGGTTGCAACTGGCACCAGGGAAAGGCAGGCTCCCAATAGATAGGAAACACCTGAAGCTGGTGACCAGCTTCCTGATAAGATCTCAGGAGTTGGGCGAGTGGGCTCAAGCATGCGCACTACAAGACAAAGTGGGAGAGTTTACCTTGTATGTGACCTTCCTCTAGGAATACTCGACTGGTAAAAAAATAACGCACTAATTAGGCGTGCACAAATAGAGTAAACGCACTGCACATGCGGTCCCTCCCAAGTGCTGGAAGGCCCCTGAGCATGCAAACAGCCCACCCCAAGGGAAGAATCAGGGGAGAAGGCATGCAACCCTCTGGAAGCATGCCAATGGATAAAATCCCAAGTCAAAGGTCAAACAGCTCACTTGGCTCTCTTCCAAGTGTACTTTTCTTCCTTTCGTTCCTGCTCTAAAACTTTTTAACAAACTTACATTCCTGCTGTAAAACTTGCCTCGGTTTCTCAATGTGCCTTATGCCCCTTGGATGAATTCTGTACTCTGAGGAGGCAAGAATTGAGTTGCTGCCGACCTGTGTGGATTCTCTGTGGCTAACAATATAAAAATTCTAGTTTATCATAGGAACTCTAAAACATAAGTGAACACAGATAATTGTGTTTATAACTCCCCTGTATCCATCACCCAGCTCAAACTATTATTAACTTATGGCCAATTTTCGTAAGTGAAGTTTTTATTGAGTAAGAACATAAAATTATAAAGGTATAGAAGAGTGCATAAATTATCATAGTCATAGAGCTTGTAAATTTTCACAAGTTAAAAAGTTTATTTAATCAGCACAGAGATCAAAAGATACAATGTCACAGCACCCCAGAGGAGTCTCTCTGCCCACTTCCAGTCCATATCCCTCCCAAAGTAATGGCCTTCCTTTTAACACCATGGACCAGCAGCACAGGCCAATCTTATCACCTCCTCCATGCTTGCCAATCTGGCCCCTCTCCCCGCTGCCTCTGACTCCATCCCGTCATTTTACCCAAAAATATTTCAGAATGTTAGTTTAAAAAATACCTAAGGCTGGAGTTCAAGATCAGACTGGGCAACACAGTGAGACCCCATCTCCAAAAAAAAAAAATTAGCTTGGAGTGTTGGCTCCCACCTGTAGTCCTAGCTACTTAGGAGGCTAAGGCAGGAGGATCACCTAAGCCTGGGAGTTCGAGGCTACAGTGAGCTATGATTGTGCCACTGTGTTCCAGTCTGGTCAACAGAGTGAGACCCTGTCTCAAAAAAAGACCCTTTAAGTATAACAATAATACCACAGTCAGATTTTAAAAATTAACTGTAGTATTAAGACTTGCATGTCAGCAAATATCTTGAATGTGTATGTATTTCCCTGGGTTTCTTATAAATTTAAAGTTTTACAGTTTGAATCATGACCTAAGTAAGATACCTAAGTTCTTTTTTTGTTTGTGACAGAGTCTCACTCTGTTGTCCAGGCTGGAGTGCAGTGGTGTAATCTCAGTTCACTGCAACCTCTGCCTCGTGAGTTCAAATGATTCTCCTGCCTCAGCCTCCCCAGTAGCTGAGATTACAGGTGCACACCACCACACCCAGCTAATTTTTGTATTTTTAGTAGAGAGGGGGGTTTTGTCATGTTGGCCAGGCTAGTCTCGAACTCATGACTTTAGGTGATCCACTCACTTTGGCCTCCCAAAGTGCTGGGATTACAAGCATGAGCCACTGCACCCGGCTCTGTACGTTTTTTTTTACATTTTTGTAAAACCTGTAGGCTTGCCTCCCATCTCTCTCACTCTCTTTCATCCTTCATTCCTTCTCCTCCTCTTCTCTCTCCTCTTCCCCCCTCCCCTATTGCAATTTTTTTTAAATGTTGAAGGAACTGGGTACTTGCGTTGCAGAATCTCTGTGCTCTGACTTTCCTCTTTGCACTTGTAGGGTTATTTACCACATCCTTCTCTCCTATGTGTATTCTGTCAATCAGTAGTTAGAGCCAGGGTTTTGATTAGATTCAGGTTCAGGTTTTTTTTTTTTGTTTTTTTTTTTTTGGCAAAAACTTCCCCAGTGGTGTGGAATCTTTCCATGCACACTGCTTGGTTGTGTCGCTTTTGTGACTTTAGCAGCCATGGATAGTCACTGCTTCAATCTGTTAAGTCACAGGGATTTGCAAAATGATGCTAATTTATCACTTCTTCTTCATTTATTAGTCAAAATACTTCTAAAAAGAGAAACTTTCCTTCATCAACTATTTGGTTATCCTGAGGGACAGTTTACACAGAAAAATGCAGAATAAATGCATGATTCTTTTTCTTTATTTACAGTTAAAGAAAAATGAGCCCTCAAGAGGTGAGTATTATTGTGAACTTTTGTAGCCAGAGATCTCTGAACTGACATTTATAGGGTCCCTGTGAGTCTGAAGGTTTAAATTCCAACATTTATATTGACCCAGTAGGAGTCGCTAGAGGAGTACCTAATGAATTTAAGGCCCGAAACCAAATAGCTCCTGGGTTTGAATCTGCACTCTTCTGCTGGTCAGCTGGTCCATGCCCTGACCTCAGGTGATCCACCTGCCTCGGCCTCCCACAGTGCTGGGATTACAGGTGTGAGCCACTGTGCCTTGCCTGGTTCAGCATTTTTATTGACAAATTGACCTTCGACAGTATGTGTAAATGTATAAAGCCTAAAGCAGATGCATGCATATACCTATCGCCTACTGCTTATTTATCATTCCATCAGCCTACCATGGTGGAGTTGCTTTTGAGGTGAGCAAAATATAAAAGTAATGGACGGCAATTTTGCAAATAGACGTGTTGCTTTGTGATGGGCCACTGCTATGGTTTGAGTGCTTGTGCCCTCTTAAAATTTATATGTTACAATCCTAACCCCTAAAGTGATGATATTAGAAGATGGGACACTTGGGAGTTGATTAGGCCATAGTGTGGAGCCCTCATAATACAGGATTTGTGCCCTTGTAAAAGAGGCCTGAGAGAGACCCCTCATCCTTTCCACCATGTGAAGACACAGTGAGAAGGTGCTGGGAAGCAGGCCCTCACAAGACACCAAATATGCTGGCACCTTAATCTTGGAAATCCTAGCCTCCAGAACTGTGAGAAATAGGTTTCTATTGCTTATAAGCTGCCCAGTTTACGACATTTTCTTACAGCAACCCAAACAGACTAAGACAGCCACTTTGACATTTCTCTACCTGCTGCCAGTGATTCTCCTGTAGACATAAACAAGAGTAGTTACTTGGTAAGAAAGGTGGGGCTAACTTTTTGGGAATCGTCATCACTATCACCATTGCCAGAAACACATCCTGGAGCACATGCCCTGCTCTTGGTAGACTGGTACCATCCTGTGTTTGTTAGGCAAATCCATCCTCATTATTATCGTTGGCACAGAAAGTGGTGTTGACTGGGCACTCACTACATGCAGACAGCATGTTATGTCCTCAGTGTGGAGTCCTGAGAAGACAGGTAAGCAGCAATGAGAAAGGCCTCGCAGGTCGGGGAGATAATTGTTCTAAGAGATGGCTAATCACTGGCAGCCCAAATCCTGCTCCCAGATACCTCACTGCACGTACAGTCTCAGCAGCACAACCTCATCTGCACATAGCGTGTCCAGCACAACCTTATAAAACTTCCTCCAGGCACTGACTCTTTGCAGACAGCCCTTTTTCTGCTGTGCTGCCCATTGCACTGATACAATGTAGCTTCACACTTCCTCTAATGTATCTGCCTTTCTTTACTTACAACTGTCCTGGTAAATTTTTTTGCTTCCCGCGAAGCTGGCCCCAGCCAGTGACACCTATGACACTCAATATCTCCTTAACTTCTCTCACTACCTCTGAGGTAGGTGGCATTACAGTTCCCATGTAACAGATGAGTTAACTGAGCCTTTGGAGATTAAATAAATGTTCAAGGGCTGTCCAGCAGTAAGTATTAGAGCCAAGCGTTGAATGAGAGTTTGTGTGGCCAGAGTCCATGCGCTAAAACACTGCACTGCTTTCTTGTCACATATATGATGAAATGAGGGACTGCTGTTTGCTGAGTTGATGGTTTTATAAAGACACCAATGTGGCCAATCAATTACCAAAACTGAAAAAAATGCTATGCAGAAATCATAGTACTGTAATGAAATTATTTACCACTAGGTAAACAGCCCCAGACGATTAGATAAAATCATTTATTGGCCAGGCGTGGTGGCTCACGCCTGTAATCCCAGAACTTTGGGAGGTCGAGGCAGGCGGATCACGAGGTGAAGAGATGGAGACCATCCTGGCCAACATGATGAAACCCTGTCTCTACTAAAAATACAAAAAAAAATTAGCTGGGCGTGGTGACACGTGCCTATAGTCCCAGCTACTGGGGAGGCTGAGGCAGGAGAATTGCTTGAACCCAGGAGGCGGAGGTTGCAGTGAGCCGAGGTTGCGCCACTGCACTCCAGCCTGGCACCTGGTGACGGAGTGAGACTCTGTCTAAAAAAAAAAAATCATTTATTATCCAAGTAAGGCTTAGGGAGATTGTCCAGGTCAGTGCCGACAGCCCACTCTGTCCACTCAGCTGAGCCTTCTATTCATGGGTCCTGCACCGGGTTGGCACGCTCCTCTCCTGAGCCTCTACTTTCCTCGTGACAACTCTGTGCAAATACGGAAGTGTGGTTTTCCTTCCTTCTTTTAACTTGAGGACATAATAGGACGCGCAGAGTTTATGCAAGTGACACTGGCCTTTAGTAATGTTTCTAAAAATGGAACTCTGAACGATTTAGTATCACTACGGCTGCCAGAAGAGAGTCACGGGAGCAGTGGTAAAGGTGTCTACTGTAAAATGTGAGTACAGAAAGCACAGGAGAGCCACCAATTTGATTTCAATGGAAGGAAGCCATTCTCCTATTGCAATTTCAGTGTGTTGAGGGAGCAGAGACCTTTCAAAATGGTGCATGCTGTTACAGAGAAGTGGGTATGTTAGTACTTCTTACCGGCCCATGCTGTTACAGAGCCAGGCCTCTAACAGCAACACGGGTGAAAGGATCCTTGAACAGGAGAGTCCACTGCAGTGCTGAACCATCGGAAACAAGTGACCTTAACGGGCAGAAAGGTTGAAAAGGTATCCAGGGAGTGTCGAACTGCAAAGATCTATGGAGACAGCAAAAGAAAATGATATTTGTAGGGGCGAGAGAGATGGGTAGCCAACGAAAGTTGGAATAAATATGTTATAATGTGTGTTATGTTGATCTTATAAAAGGTAAAGGATAGTGAGCAGGAGGGTGAGGTCAGCCACCTCAAATGGAAATTTTGACCCCTTGCTTGCTTTCCAGACCTAAGCCAGTTCTTACACCCAGAACCCATCAATTGAAGGAAAGGCTGGGTCTCTGTGGGGAAATACCTGCCTTCCTGTGGCAGATGTAGAAAGAAGTAATTTCCCCAGTCCTTCCCCAAAGTTATCTATAGCCATTTACTCAGATCACCATGCAGTGGGGAAAGAGGAATGCCCAGATTTTTCTAACGCTATTAGAATATCAAGGTTGACACTCAAAGCAGTATAGCTCTTCCTGTTCAATTAAGGATACATGGGAGACGTATTAGTCAGGGTTCTCTAGAGGGACAAAATAGGATACGTGTGTGTGTGTGTGTGTGTGTGTGTATACACACACTATACATGAAGGGGAGTTTATTAAGTATTAACTTACACAATCACAAGGTCCCACAATAGGCTGTCTGCAGGCTGAGGAGCAAGAAGAGCCAGTCCAAGTTTGAAAAACTGAAGAACTTGGAGTCCAATGTCCAAGGGCAGGAAGCATCCAGCATGGGAGAAAGATGTAGGCTGGGAGGCGAGACTAGTCTTTCTTTTTCACGTTTTTCTGCCTGCTTTATGTTTGTTGGCAGTCGACTAGATGGTGCCCACCAGATTGAGGGTGGGTCTGCCTCTCCCAGCCCACTGACTCAAATGTCAATCTCCTTTGGCAACACCCTCGCAGACACATCCAGGATCAATACTTCGTATCCTTCGATCCAGTCGAGTTGACACTCAGTATTAACCATCACAAGAACTGCGTGATAAATGAAGTCTTGGCTTAGGCCCACAGACAGACCCACCTGGGGGTCAGTTTGCCAGTTCCTAAATGTATAATTGAATACACATACTTACCAGTTAGGGGAACCATTGTATTGATCTCTTGCTCTGCAAAGCAAGAAAATAATGTTATAACAGGAAAGGCCCAGTGGCTGTCACTGAAAGCATCCTCTCATCTAAGCCAAGACATTAACTCAAAACTAATATCACACTATATAGATGACATCACATTAGGCAGACCTATGAGCAAGAAACAGCAAGAATAAGGTGCTATGGCCAGGTGCAGTGGCTCACACTTGTAGTCCCAGCTACTTGGGAGGCTGAGGCAGGAGGATTGCTTGAGCCCAGGAGTTCAAGACTGCAGAGCTATGATCGCACCGCTGCACTCCAGTCTGGGTGACAGAGTGAGACCTTGTCTCTAAAAAAATAAAATAAAAAGAATAAGGCACTCTGATATACCGTTCCTCCAGCTGTGCAGAGGGGGCCTGTCACCAAGGAGGAAGGGAAGGCGGGATTAGGAGATGACCAGCAATCGTCACCACATTGCATCCGTTCTGATTTATGTTGGTAACCCCTTTTTAACTTGGACATAATTCTAGCACTTGGCTCTTGAATTCAAATCCGCAACAGTTACGGAGAGGCTATTGCATGCTCAGCACAGTGCTAGGCGCCGTGGCTGTCTGCAAGGCTGTTTGAAATACTTAGGGCTCATATGCTCAGAAGGACAGTGTCTGCACTTCTGAGTGCTGGGATGCAGCCTCTTTTCCCTATAAGAGGGGATTAGGTGGTAGAGAAATAAATAAGTCAGCAAAAGAATAACACTGTGCTTTAATTTATGTTTTCTTTTTAGATTTTCAATTCCTTGTTTCTGAATGCCTTCACCTTCCATATTGACTTGGACACCTGCCTGGTGTCCACCTAATCACTAACTTGATGGCCTTTTCCCCTGCCTTATCCTCCCCTCACCCCTCTTGCTAGCAATTGTAGGGTCGATGACCTTGTTGACTTGGACAGACTCAGGAATAAGTGATTAGGAATTATTATTTTTTTCAACAGAGACAGGGTCTCACTCTATCACCCAGGCTGGAGTGCAGCGGTGCGATCAGAGCTCACTGCAGCTTCGAACTCCTGGGCTCAAGGCGTTCTCTTGCCTCAGCCTCTTGAGTAGCTGGGATTGCGGAAGTGAGCCACTGTGCCTGGCCCGTCAATTTTTTCAATGTCGACTTTCCAATTTTTCAGCACTTATTAAAATGATCACACGAAACTGTTAGAGGTGAAGCTGTCACCACACCATGAGGGCACCTGAGCCCTTGGCTGGCCTCCAGGACACAGATGACAGACTGTGAACAAAAATACATCAGTGGAAGAGGGGAAGAGACAGTGCCCGGAGGTCCCCCGAGTGGGGCCTTAGGTTTGCTGATGTGTGTCTGTCTGTATATATGCATTAATATGTGTGGATCTCTGTGTATATTCGTATATATCTAACTCCTTGTATAACAAGTATCCTTTGATTAAAAGTAATAAATCTCCCTTGGCTTAAGTGACAGGTATCTGGGATTATTATTTTGCTTTTGGCGACGCATAAAAGCAAAACCAAATCCACAAGATCTGCAGGGAGGAACAAGTTAAATACCAAATGCTGGGTCTAATCCTTCAGCAGCCAGGCAGGATTAGGAACCGAGGCTTGTGCTGCTGACAAGACACAGGATAAGGCCGCGTGGCAAGTGTCACGTGTTCTGATGAGTTGAAAGCAGCATGAAGGAGCCTCTTTTATCCTCTGGATCTAAGAGGTTGCTTTATCTTCTTAAGTGTCAGCTTGTCAATATTTGAAGAGAAAACCAGAAAAGTCTTACTGATTCCTGGTTCGTCCTGCGCTTTCTTTTGAGGAGGTCTCTTGTTTAGAAGGGCTTGGCCTGGGTGGGCATCCCTCGCGCTGGAGAGGCCCAGGCTGCGGAGGCCCCCACGGCGGTTCTGTGGTTGAAAGTGTGTTGTTGGAGCGACTGGAACCCAAAGCTGAGTTCATTTACTCTCCCAGGAGAGGGTCATCAATTAGAAATGGAGCATGTGAAACTTTCAAGACCAGCCTGCTTTCAAGGTGTCAAATGATCATGTAGACAATGGTTTTTGTTTATTTGCTTTTTGTTTTTCTGAGATGAAGTCTTGCCCTGTCGCCCAGGCTGGAGTGCAGTGGCACGATCTTGGTTCACTGCAACCTCCGCCTCCTGGATTCAAGCGATTCTCCAGCCTCAGCCTCCTGAGTAGCTGGGATTACAGGCACGCACCACCACACCCAGTTAATTTTTGTATTTTTAGTAAAGACGGGGGTTTCACCATGTTGGTCAGGCTGGTCTCAAACTCCTGACCTCGTAATCCACCCGCCTCAGCCTCCCAAAGTGCTGGGACTATAGATGTGAGCCACGGCACCCAGCTACAATGATCTTATTAGGAAAAGCAAAGACCTCCGTGAGCAGCAAGAAGCAAGGGTGGGAGTGCGGCTCCTGGACACGGGACCAGGCTGCCCAGCAGCTCATAGCTCTGCAGCCTCGAGAAAGTGACCTAGCGCCTCTGTGCCTAAGTCTTAATCTCTAAAATGAGGATCGTAATAATATATGCCCGTACCGTTGTTACAAGGATGAGTTAACAAAGCCAGGTATGGTGGCTTATGCCTATAATCCCAGCTCTTTGAGAGATTGAGATGGAAGGATCACTTGAAGTTTGGAGTTCAAGACCAGCCTGGGCAACATAGCAAAACCCCGAATCTAAAAAAAGAAAAGAAAATCAGCAGAGCATGGTGGCATGTATCTGTAGTCCCAGCTACTGGGGAGGCTGAGGTGGGAGGATCCCTTGAGCCCATGAGTTCAAGGTTACAGTGAGCTAGGATCCTGCCACCATGCTCCAGCCTGGATAACAGAGTGACACTCTGTCTCCAGAAAAAAAGGGAAAAAAAAAGATGAAGTAACAAATATATGCACCTAAAACAGTGGGATTAGTTGTTATCATAACTCGCCTCATGGGAGTTTACTTACGTTGGAAAAAAATAAGATAATCAAATCCTAACCAAAATGATTTCAGAATTGCAGGGATTTGTTTGGCATCTTTTCCTGCAAAGAACAATTTGAAAAGAGTGGATAATAAACAGTAATATATATTGTGTGAACACATATTTTGTAAGTGAATTCATGTGAGAGTTGCCTTTTTTGGGCAAGGGGGATGAGCTTGGATGGAGAACAAGAAACAGAACTTCATTGCAATCTGTAGTGTCCTTTCACTTTGCTTTTAAGTAAAAAAGAAAGATTGGAAAAAACTATCATAGCAACTAAAGAGTAGTCAGTTATGGGTGGTCATCACAGAGGTGTCTGTTGTAGGATTCTGTCAACTTTTCTGGCATTTTCTAAAGGTCTCAAAGTTACAAATGTAAAGTGTTTAAAAGAAACAAAATCTGGCTGGCATGGTGGCTTATGCCTGTAATCCCAGCACTTTGGGAGGCCAAGCTGGGTGGATCACCTGAGGTCAGGAGTTTGAGACCAGCCTGACCAACATGGTGAAAGCTTGTCTCTACTAAAATACAAAAAAAAAAAAAAAAAAAAAATTAGTTGGGCATGGTGGTGCATGCCTGTAATCCCAGCTACTTGGGAGGCTGAGGCAGGAGAATCACTTGAATCCAGGAGGTGGAAGTTACAATGAGCCAAGACTGCGCCACTACACTGCAGCCTGGGCAACTGAGCAAGACTCTGTCTCAAAAAAAAAAAAGAAAAAGAAACAAAATCAACCATGGCATTAACTCCAAAAAGCTAGGGATTGATCTGTGATCAATATGAACAATGAAGACAAGCAGGAAGGTACCAATGAGGATGATTTTTCTGCCAACTCTTTCATGCACATTTTACCACAACCAAAGAGAACCGCATAGAGGAGCATCCCCGCGCTCCTGCGAGGAGAGACAGAGGGGTGTTTCTCCACTGAAGAAATACATCTCCGAAGCTTTTTCCTCCTTCACAATTGGCTTCATTAGCATTTCAGAAAAGACTTTCTGCTCATGTGTTTTACCTTTCTGATATTTGTTCTTCATTTTCAGGCAATTTATCAAAAGGAGTAGAGTGATCCAGATTAAGTGTATGGATGAAATGCAATTAAAAAGTGATATTAACGGGTTTTTCTTACGCCCTCGAAAATATTTTTCTTTGTGATGTACGAGTCACCCAGCATTTTTCAGGGATGGTGCGAGTTCAAGTGATAGTGCAGTGTGACGGGACACTGGCCACAGTGCCAGCAGTGTGGGGGTCACGTCCTG
Source organism: Aotus nancymaae (assembly GCF_030222135.1). NCBI lineage: Eukaryota > Metazoa > Chordata > Mammalia > Primates > Aotidae > Aotus > Aotus nancymaae. The sequence continues at coordinate 5,268,778 of NW_026988492.1, read as the reverse complement.
GCTCTGTTGTGTGACCTTGGACAAGTCACGTACTCTCTGGGTGTGCTCATATGTAAATCGGGAGGTGTCATACCCAGGAGACAGCTGCTTTGCATCACAGAACTGCCGTGAGAAACAGCACAAAGCAAGATGGTATTTGGGAAAGTTCTTTGGAAATAACAGTTACCCACAGGCCAGGTGGTTTTATTCCATGCCGCCCTGTTTCAACTTGCTCAGGCAGCAAGATTCAATCACCCGGAGTGCCAGAAGGAAGAGGCTTCTGCTTAATTAGTTTTTCTGCTATTTTCAGAGGTTTAATTAAAAGTCCTTACTGATGGAATCCTTCTTACAAATTTTTCTATGCTCTACCTGGACTTTTGCTGACCTTATCACCATATCAAGCCAAAAAATCTTTCTTTTGTGTAAAGGCAGTGTTTGTTAGCTTTCTTCTGAATAAAGTTACTATTTTTCCCCTTATAATTTAAAGTAGGCCTGGCACGGTGGCTCATGCCTGTAATCTCATTATTTTGGGAGGCTGAGACAGGAGGATTCACTTGAGCCCAGGAAGTCGAGGCTGCTGTAAGCCATATTTTCACCACTACATTCCAGGCTCAGCAACAGAGAGAGAAAAAAATTAAAAAGTAAGTTGTGGAGAGATACTCTGAGACTGCATAAGTATCTTCCTCCTGTCAAACCTTCATCCACCAGGTTTAGCATTTGGTATCAATGCATTTCTTCATTCTTTCCATATTTAGCAGCCAGAACGCTGCCATAAGGAAGAGTTTTCCTCTCTCTAATCAATTTATCATTTTTTTATTATATATTCATTGACATCAATACGAACTCATGGATTCTTGTTCTATGCAATGGGTTACAATCCACCACGACCTTTGTTTGATTTTTACATTATCCTCACGTTGGCCAGTAGGGGGCCCCAGCCAGCTTCCATATCCTCCCATCATAGCCCTTGCTCTGTTTTCCCGACTTTCCAGCACAAGTCCTTTGCTCTATTCACAATAGCAAAGATATGGAATCAACCGAAGTGTCTAGCAACAGAGAATTGGACAAAGAAAATGTGACATATATATCATTATACTATATATACAATATTACATATTATTGTATATACAATTTTATATAAAATATATAACCATTGTATATCTAATACACTATATTAATACAATAGAGTATATATAATGTAACATATAATATAAATATTATATAAATATATAACATATATTACATTATATGTTATATAATATATAAATATATTAATATAACAATCAAGGCTCACTGCAACCTTCACCTCCCTAGATTCAAGCAATCCTCCTGCCTCAGCTTCCTGAGCAGCTGGGATTACAGGCGTGAGCCACCACACCTGGCTAATTTTTGCATTTTTGGTAGAGATGGGGTTTTGTCATGTTGACCAGGCTGGTCTTCAATTCCTGAGCTCAAGCAATCCACCCATCTCGGCCTCCTAAAATGCTGGGACTACAGGTGTGAGCCACCCCAGCTCAGCCTGAGATTATTTTTCATTCTTACAAGTACAGGTTTCTTACAAGTGTACATTGTATAGTGATAACACCTTGGCTTTTAGTGTACCTGTCACCTGAACAGTGAGCACGGTACCCAACAGGTCATTTTTCAGCTCTCACCCCCTCCCACTCTCCCACCTTTTGGAGTCTCCAATTCTGTGTGTCCATGTGTGCCCACAGTGAGACTTGATTATATGTTATATAATATGTTAATATATTATATAACAGACAACTGTATGTATAACAATATATTATTTATATAATGAATATATTATTAAATATTATAATATGTACATAATATATTATCTAATATATTACATAATTATATTAATATATACATGTACAGATCACGAAATACTACTCAGCCATAAAAAAGAATGAAATCATGTGTTTTGTAGCAACATGGATGGAACTAGAGGCCATTATCCTTCGTGAGATCACTCAGAAACAGAAAGTCAAATAAGGAACGTTTTCACGTATAAGTGGAAGCTAAACGGGGGCACACGTGGACACACAGAATTGGAGACTCCAAAAGGTGGGAGAGTGGGAGGGGGGTGAGTGCTGAAAAATGACCTGTTGGGTACAGTGCTCACTGTTCAGGTGACAGGTACACTAAAAGCCAAGGCTTCATCACTATGCAATGTACACTTGTAAGAAACCTGTACTTGTAAGAATGAAAAATAATCTCAGGCTGAGCTGGGGTGGCTCACACCTGTAGTCCCAGCATTTTAGGAGGCCGAGATGGGTGGATTGCTTGAGCTCAGGAACCGAAGACCAGCCTGGTCAACATGACAAAACCCCGTCTCTACCAAAAATGCAAAAATTAGCCAGGTGTGGTGGCTCACACCTGTAATCCCAGCTGCTCAGGAAGCTGAGGCAGGAGGATTGCTTGAATCTGGGGAGGTGGAAGTTGCAGTGAGCCTTGATCACACCACCGCACTCCAGCCTGGGTGACAGAGTGAGACCACATCTCAAAAAAAAAATTAAAAATAAAATGTATCATTTTTTAAAGTCTTCAAGCCGGGCACACTCCTGCAGTCCTAGCTACTTGGGAGGCTGAGGCAGGAGGATCACTTGAGCCTAGGAGTTGGAGGCTGCAGTGAGCCAAGACCCTGTCTCTATTTAATTAAAAACAAAATCTTCAGACATTACTAATTGCCCTCTGCCCACTGAGAATCACAGATCTGAAGCACTGGACCAGTTCTCGCTGTACTGCTGAGTGTGACGTTCTGCCTGGGACTTTCTGATGGCCAATGAAACACACTTGGTTCAGCCCCACCAGTGAGTCCTTCAGGCAAAACTCAAACCCCAGTACTCCAGCTGTTAAGACCAACACCCAGATGTGCCTGAGGAGACAAGATCATCTCAGTAGAAGTCTTTGCACATAGCACCCAAATGCTTATAAACTGTTAAGTCCATCCACTCACATCACTGGCCACAAAAGCAAGTGTGAATTACAGACTCCATTGGAAGCCATCACCTCTCGCCTCCTCTGTGACTTCCACTGCCCAAGACCGTGGACACCTCACTCCAGGCCACAGCTGCCTGACTGCCGCTGAGCTTTTCATCTGGGTCACTCTCCAGATGGTCCTTCTAGCTTCTTGGACTGTAACATTCTCATGTCTAAGCCCCACTCTGGCTGCCGCGCCTCCTTTGACTCCAGGGAGAGACTCCATGCTCCTGTCCCAGCCAGCCACAGCTCCCCGAAAAGCAGGGGTCTGTGGGATTCAGACAGAGTTTCGGAAACCAGCAAGAGCGCACTGGTGCCCCAGCGGCTTCCGTTTCTGCCACCGGTGAGCAAATCCAGAGGCACCTTCGGAGCTTCCCACTGGGCTTCAGAAAGGCCACCAGGGCTGGGAACAGCTCCAAGAGGAAGAATGGAGGGGAAATGAGAAGAATGCTCGTATTGTTTGTGTTTTAAAAAGAACCTGTTAGGGTGAGCAGTAACCCACGCTAACAGGCCTTAGTCAAGCGAGCGGTGGCAGCCAACGGACAGCGAAACTAAAAGGGAAACTTGCAGAGCTTCCATGGAAAGTCCGTGGATGAGAACAGCCCAGATGAACGTGGTGTAAACTGCCTCCCTGTTTCGTTTTTCCTTGTCAGTGGGAAGCCACACATTTGCAGAATCAATTGTCTCTGCTACCCAGAGGAAATAAGATTCGCAGCATAATAAGAAATAAATAATTAAATAAACAAATAAGGAAAAACAGTTCACAGGTTCCAAGGATTAGAAGGACAGAAAGCAAATAATGGCCGGGTGCGGTGGCTCACGCCTGTAATCCCAGCACATTGGGAGGCTGAGGTGGGTGGATCACCTGAGGCCAGGAGTTCGAGACCAGCCTGGTCACCATGGTAAAAACCCCGTCTCTACTAATAATACACAAAAGCTGAGCCTGGTGGTTTGCGTCTGTAATCTCAGCTACTCAGGAGGCTGGGACATGAGAATTGCTTGAACCCTGGAGGTGGAGTTGCAGTGAGCCGAGACTGCACCACTGCACTCCAGCCTGGGTGACAGAGTGAAACTGTGTCTCGAAAAAAAAAAAAAGGAGGACAAAAAGTAAATAAGAAAAATAAATAAAAATAACAATAAAAGAAAGAGATTAGCAGCGTGGAAGCAGATGCCACAGAGAGGAGGGGGCAGTGGCTCCCACATGGGTGTAGGAGCAGTGCCAAGGTTGGAGTTGGCAGGAGAAAGGTGGAATCTCTGTAGTCTGATAGAGGTTGAAGATGCTTTTGCAAAGCTAGTGTATTTAATTAATTGTGGGAAACAAAGGGTCCTTTCTGATCCATACAATTAGACTTGCATTGGGTAACCTGATCATTAAAAGAGATTTCAGCTAAGACAGAGGATGGAGTTCCGCTTCCTGTCCGACTCTGGTGTCTTTGCTGAGGGTCACATTGAGCTGCAAGGAGCGGCGGGGTGCCTTCAGGATTCAGCACCATGGAGGAAGACATCAAGACCAAAATCAAGAACTACAAGACGGTCCCTTTTGACAGCCCCTTCCCCAACCAGAACCAGAGCAGGAACTGCTGGCAGAACTACCTGGATTCCACCTCTGTGAGAAGGCAGCGACCGTCTCTGTGTGTGAATGCTGCTGGCGTGTGTACAAGTCCCTCTGCCCCATGTCCTGGGTCACAGCCTGGGATGGGCGCCGGGCTGAAGGCATGTTTCCTGGGAAGGTCTGAACTGGCTGCACCACGCTCTCCTGTGTCGTCTGTGCTTCTCCCAGGGTGGGAAAGGCGGACCTAGTACCCAGTGATCCCCACCCCGGGATCCTAAATCATGACTTAACTGCTAACAAAAACTCATTGGAAAAGTGCAAAAAAAAACACAGATGATGAGGACCTTCCAAAAGTCAGTCACTCGCCAGATGTCCAAAGTGCCAGGTTGCCCAATAAGAATGCGTGTTATTTTGCCCAAGTGGTATGAAATGCCGTGAGGCCCTGGAACAAGGGTTGCAATTATTTTCTTCTTTAAAAGATTTTTTATTTGTATAAATGGATGGGGTACAAGTGTAACTTATTACAGAGATATATTACACAGTGGTGAAATCAGGGCTTTTAGTGTATCCATCACCCGAATAACGTACACTGTATCTATTAAGTAATTTCTCATCACCCGCCTTCTTCTAAGTCTCCAGTCTCTATCATTTCACACTCTATGTCCACGTGTATGCATTTTGGGTTTTTTTTGAGACAGGGTCTTTCTCTGTTGCCCAGGCTGGAGCACAATTGTGCGAACACAGCTCATTGAAGCCTCAACCTCCCAGGCTCAATTTTGGGAAGTAAAAGTTCCTCTTCAAAGTTTCCTTTCCTGTTAAAGAATAAATCCTAAGTGTGCTAATAACTCTTTGTTAAGCCCTATCCTGTGTAAGATGGGCTGGTGCAGTGGATGATCCCTAAGCTCCCGCCGTCGTGCCCTGACTCTGAGATCAGCATCATCAGGGAACCGTACAGCCTCATGCAGCCTTTCTCTTGGGATCACAAAGGTTGTGTATCTCCCCGTTTCACTTTAAAATTAGCAGATCTTGGAGATCATCAGTATAAAAGTCACATTAGTGCCTTCCTAACTGTAATAGTCACATTAGTGCTTTTGTGCTGGCCTAGAGCCAGAACCTGAACATCATTTTATAAAAGACAAAGCTGTTTTTAAAATAAGTTGCAACAGCTGCCCCATTCTCCTCACAGTAACTGCTGGCCTTGGCTTCTAAAAATAAGACTGCTAGTCTGCTCTGCAAACTAGCTACTATGTAAAACTGCTTCTTATCAGTAACTGGCAACATGTCCTCTAGCCCTTGGAATGTCCGGACACCCCCACCCTCATCTCTGCCCAGGAGGTGATTTACACAATCTACCAGCCCTCGGAATGTCTGAAGCCCCTTCATCCCACTCCCCGCTCCTCACCCCACTCCCAAGGTGGTTTTTCGGGTATAAAAGTCTTGGTACCCTCCCTTCGGGGCCGTGGGTTTGAGAGACGTGAGTCCTCCGTGGTCGCCGGCAATAAAGACTCTGCAATTTGGCATACTTTTGTCTTGGTGATAATTTTCTACGCTCGGTCCATTACAACACTTTCCTAAATATAATTCTCCTTACTCAGGAGAAGCGGGGACTGCGGAAGACTTGAGGATACCATTTGGTTCTAGGAATGAAGAGAGCATCCAGCTCCCCAGCAACCAGCTCTCCAGGGCAGCTCTTGTCTTTTTAGCCAAAGTTCGAGGCAGGGACTGCTAGACCTCTTTCCCTGCTGGCCTCTCGCCTCTCAACTCCAGAGAGGCATGGGGAATTGGGGTGCCAGAGAAAATACAGGATGCTGGTTAAATTTGAGTTTCAGATTGACAACATTTTTTTTTTTTGGTATTAGATATCCTAAACATTGCCTGGCTCAGTAGAAGTATGCCTCAAATATTGCAGATGTATTTGCTAAGCCTGACAACCCTAGCTGGCAGGGGAATGGAAGAGACCAGACGAGGAAGCGGGATCCCAGCTGGGACTGCCCCGGAGCACTGGACTTTGGCCTTGGATCCCCCAGCGAACTTCCCCTCTCAGCGACAGGCAGCGAGGAGGAAGAGAATTGGCTTCTCTTAGGGCCTGTGGCTGGAGGGAAAGTCAAGTTCAGATGAGTGGGGGACTCTAGGGGATTTCCCTGAGGATCAGCAGGAAAGGCAGCCACATCCACGCTCACTCAGAGCCAGCTGCTTCTATGCATCAAGGCCTGATGCCAATGGTGCATGAGAGGGGCCCCTAAAGCAGTCCCTGGGTCCCCCAGTGAAAGGCTGCTCCTGCAAATGAATGAATGGAGCAGGAGGCCACGGAGAACCTTCCAGGGCTGGTTGGCTGGGAAGCCTGAGCTGTTGCAACTGCAGGGGCCCTCAACCCTGTCTCACCCAGTGACCCCATTTGCTTGTAAATATAATATGTTTAAACAGTCTTTTTACTATTTTGAAATGACAGCCCAAAATTTATTTTTAAATTTATGCAATGCAACAGCTATGACAAAATGAATCGGTAGATTCCATTTCCCTCTGCGTGGAATCACCAGGAACTTAACCACTACAGTATGGATTGAGATAGGCGTGTTGTGCTCCCGACTTCTACACTTCCAGAGACAGTAACATTAATAATGTGACATTATGAAATTGTAAGCAATTCTTGGCCAAGTTACAAACAACACAAGAAAAGTCTTCCCTTGATTAACAATCAAATGTACGAGACAGTTTCATGTCCTTATAACCATGTTAATAGAAAGGCCTGATGACTGGGCGCCGTGGCTGAGACCTGTAATCACAGCACTTTGGAAGACTGAGGCAGAATTGCTTGAGGCCAGGAGTTGAGACCAGCCTGGGCAACACAGCAAACCTCCATCTCTCCAAAAAATAAAATAAAACAAAACGAGAAGGCCTACATTTGTCTGTAAAATTTGTGTTCAGGCTGAGGTCATTGCCCGTGGGTTTTTCACCTGTATGAATGTTCAAGCTGTGGCCGGCTGTGGTGGCTCACGCCTGTAATCCCAGAACTTTGAAAGGCTAACACGGGAGGATCACGAGGTCAGAAGATGGACACCATCCTGGCTAACACAGTGAAACCCCATCTCTACTAAAAATACAAAAAAAATTAGCCAGGCGTGGTAGCACATGCCTGCAATCCCAGCTACTCAGGAGGCTGAGGCAGGAGAATTGCTTGAACCCAGGAGTTGGAGGTTGCAGTGAGCTGAGAAGGCACCACTGCACTCCAACCTGGGCGACAGAGCGAGACTCCATCTCAAAAAAATAAAATAAATGAATGTTTAGCTGTATATTTGGAAATTGTCTAGAGCACAGGCTGATTTTTCACTTTGCAGGGCTGATGTAAGCTAAGTGGAATGTCTGAGCATTGAACTTTAGTAGTGTCCCCCCAATTACTATTATATTGGGGGAGTTACTTTGATAACCCAACCATTCCCCCACAGGGAGGAGGGAAGAAAAGGGGCCAAGTATTTATCGATTGGCCAACCATCATGTATAGCTGTTTACATATTATTTATTCAAGCCTTGCAACACCTCTAATTAGTGCATATTCTGATCTTCTTTGCAATGGAGAAAGTGCAGCTCTGAGAGTTAGGTAGTGTTTACGTGTGCACAGCCTGTACATGGAGAAGTCTGAATTCGAATCCAGGTCTGTTTCAATCCACAGTCAGACGTTAACGACAATGTACTACTGGGGAAGGGGAAAAAGCAGTGGTTCCTGGTCAAATCTCCTCTAGAAACTTGATGAAAAGCGGGGGCAGGTGGTTTTGTTGGTTTTGGCTTGTTTTACGTGGCATGGTGTAAGAATTAGCCATTAGACCAGGTGATTTCTTGGGGTCTATCCTAATCCAAAGAATTTATGTTTTTGTGAACCATGTTAACTTAAAAAATAGTTTTTAATAGTAGACACTTTGGACTGTCAATCACCCCCTTTTTTTGTCTGAGCTGCATATTTCTGATGTTTTCAGTGTGCAAATTGCCAGCAGGAAATCCATCCCTCTGACCTGGAAGTCTGTCATTTGGGTATTGGCTTCTGCGTTTGTCAGATGCCCCTGGTGCCATCGGGTGCTAGGTTGCGTCAGTGGTGACTGATCTGAGATGTGAGGTCTGCCTTCTCTTTGTTTGGGTATCAGTCCCAAGAGCCATATGGCCTCAGCACTCTGCCACTAAGTTCTGCACTTGAGGTCTCTCTCTCTGGGGAAGTAGCCTTGGGTGGCCCAAGCTCTGTGTGAGTGGACTGCGGGCCAGCACTCGGGAAGAAGTCCTCTGCAGCTCAGCATCCCGGGACCAATCTGGCAGATCTGCTGCCTCATTTAAGGACCCAGGACACACAGGCCCCTCCACTACAGTCAGCACAGCTCACCCGCACTTGCTGCACGCCCATCACTCCTGCAGCACCAGCACCGCCCAGAGGAGCCGCCAGGGGAGAAGACGGAACCACCAACAGGTTCTCCTGTGAAAGCACGGATCCAGAGAATTCCCTGATCTTATTTCAAATATTAGTTCCAATGGGCTAGAACTGCAGGGCAGAGGACACTCAAAATAAAGATTGTGTTAAAATCTACCGGAAAGTATGATTCAAATTGCAAAAGCTGAATTTTCATATTCTGCTACCAAGAGTGTATTCAGGGAATCATGGGAGAAAACTTTTGCAATCTATCCATCTAACAAAGATCTGATATCCAGAAGCTACAAGGGACTTAAACAAATGTAACAGAAAAAAAAACCCCATTGAAAAGTGGGTAAAAGACATGAACAGACACTGCTCAAAAGAAGACATACATGCGGCCAAGAAACGTCAAAAAAAACTCAACATCACTGATCATTAGAGAAATGCAAATCAAAACCACAATGAGACACCATCTCACGCCAGTCAGAATGGCCGTTATTAAAATGCCTAAAACCAACAGACGCTGGCAAGGTTGTGGAGAAAAAGGAACACTTTTACACTGTTGGTGGGAATGTAAATTAGTTCAACCATTGTGAAAGACAGCCTCGTGATTCCTCAAAGAACTAGAGGCAGAAATATCATTTGATTCAGCAATCCCACTACTGGGTATATACCCAAAGGAATATAAATCATTCTATTGTAAAGATACATGCACACATATGTTCATTGCATCAACCTAAATGCTCATCAATAGCAGACTGGATAAAGAAAATGTGGCATATACCATGGAATGCTAAGCAGCCATAAAAAGGAGTAAGATCATGTCCTTTGCAGGGACATGGGTGAAGTTGGAAGCCATTATTCTCAGCAAACTAACACGGGAACAGAAAGCAAACACTGCATGTTCTCACTTATAAGTGGGAGCTGAATGATGAGAACACATGGACACAGGGAGGGGGAACATCACACACTGGGGACTGTCGGGGTGGGTAAGTGGGGGAGGGAGAGCATCAGGAAGAACAGCTAATGGCTGCTGGAGTTAATACCTAGGTGATAGGCTGATCTGTGCAGCGAACCACCATGGCACGCATTTACCTATGGAACAAACCTCCACATTCTGCACATGTACCCCAAACTTAAAAGTTGAAAAAGAAATCAAAGTATAGTTCACCCCTTCCCTGCCCCCACTGCAAAAATGAGTATATTCAGGAAATCTTTAGAACTTAGAGGGACTTTCAAAAACTGCTGAGTACAATAACGTTTATTGCATAAAGTGAATCTTAAATATTGGCATTGTGACCGAACTATCAAAAACGTACCCAAGTAAGCTGTAAATGTGGTTTTAGAATTCTGAATTAAGTAGCTTTGAATGGTATTTCTCCTAAAGCATTGGTTGTGTATTATATGCAGGAAGCCATTGGTTAGTTTTCTTCACATTTTATCTATTTACCCTTATTATGCTGTATTTTTAGAAAATCGTATTTGTTTTGTAGCTTTATTCCAACCACTGTTAGTTTCTGTGGGGCTGCCCCATTAAATGAGTTTTGTTTTCCCTGACTGCCATCTAGAGGCTGACAGGCGTAATTACAGACACTAGGCTTCCCAGGCGGGGAGGTAGGAAAGACTGGTGGTGTGACCCAGAACCTTCAATTCCTCTTTCCCGCTCTGCTGCCTAAAGGGTGGTTTGCAGGCCCGCGCGGTGGTTCAGGCCTGTAATCCCAGCACGCTGGGAGACCGAGGCGGGGGGATCACGAGATCAAGAGATCGAGACCATCCTAGCCAACATGGTGAAACTGAAAATACAAAAATATTGTCTCTACTAAAAATACAAAAATATAGTCTCTACCAAAAATACAAAAATTAGCTGGGCGTGGTGGTGGGCTCCTGTAATCCCAGCTACTTGGGAGGCTGAGGCAGGAGAATCGCTTCAACCCGGGAGGTGGAAGTTGCCACTGCTCTCCAGCCTGGCAACAGAGTGAGACTCTGTCTCAACAACAACAACAAAATTCTTTGCATGCCTGACTCATCACAAATACTTTCATTCTGAAGTTGCAAGGTCTAACTGGCCCTTCTACACTCTCCTTTGGCTTCTTTAGAAGAGCATAGCTTGTCGCTTTAGATAACCCATTTGTCTGAAGCCTCTGCCCAAGGACCTTATTTAATTCATAAAATAAAATAAAGCCATTCTTTTCATTTTATGCTTTAGGGAAGCTGCCTCACCTTGTGAGCCCACACTGTAGTATTTCAGGTGGCTTTAGCCACTGGAGGAGGTAGGTGTCACTTTGTGGAATCGTAGACCCTTAACAGGTGGAAGGAGCTTTGCAGACTGTCTAGCAAGTGATGCTCAGTGTAGAAAACTGGGTTATCTGGCTCCAGAATCGCAATTAGCAGCTGATCTTTCCCTCAAGTCTCAGGAAAAAAGTTAATGAAAAAGATTATCTCAATTCTGAGTTTTCTCCCATGTACTTTTTTTCTTTTTCTTTTAGTATTATTTTATTGAGACAAGGTCTCGCTCTGTCGCCCAGGCTGGAGTGCAGGTGCTGTCATAGCTCACTGCAGCCTTGACCTCCCAGGCTCAAGCAATCCTCCCACATCAACCTCCTGAGTAGCTGGGACTGCAGACACATTCCACCATGCCCAGCTAATTTTGTTTTTATTTATTTATTTATTTTTGCAGAAAGGAGGTCTCACTATGTTGCCCAGGCTTGCCTTGAGCTCCCGGGTTCAAGTGATCCTCCTGCCTCTGCTTCTCCAAGTGCTGGGATTATAGGTGTGGCCCTCTGTGCCTGGCCCTCCCAGACATTTTTCTTAAATCATTGTACCTATTATGCCTCCGCAATGGAATAGGCAATGATGACTCTTAGGTGAGACCCTGGGGACAGATGAGCTGTGATCAACAGCTGCCCCTCTTTCTCTGAATGGCTCAGATCTGTTGTTTAGTGTTTCACTATAAGATAAGGCCTATATTCTGTCCCCCTCCCTTTTATTTTTTTGCTAGAAAAATTCTTTATATTTCTTATTGTAAAATTAAATTTACTTAGAAATCATTGTAAATTTATTTAGAAATCCACAATGTGCTAAGTAGGTCACACTGCTATGCATAGAGTGACATATGGGGGTTCTGTCGTCCAGACAGCGTGAGTCTGGTGGCAGATCCCCTTATTCCACAGAGGAAGCGGATAAGGCCGAGAAGGGTGAGGTGAGTACAGGGACAGAGCTGGGTCTGGACTCCTAATTAGGGAAAAGGAGTCGGGCTGGTGGGAGGAGGGGAAAGCAGAAAGAGGCAGCAGGTCGGCTGTACGTCTGCCTTTCTTCATGACCCAGGTCACCAGCTCTCCTGTACAAATAACTCACGATCTTCCTGTGCCCAAGTATCAGCAGACACCTGCAGGTTAACTCACTGCAGCCTCGGCGTCATCAGCACTGCGCACAGCCCTCTCCAGCACACGGCACAAGCACCGTCCTATAAAATCCCCAGCAGCGTGTCTCCTGGCTGGCAGCTGCTCTTCTGCTAGCTGCTCATTGCCTTCTTGCAATATATTTTCATGCATTAAAAAAAATAAATAAATCTGCCTTTCTTTATCTACAACTGTCTTGGCAAATTCTTTTACCCCCATGCCACCGGCCCAGATAGTTGTGGCTCACCCATTGGTCACTAGAAGAGCTGGGACCAGGGCCGTGTTCCCATCACAGCCCAGTGATTCTCCTTCCCAGACTCGAGACCTACTCTTCGAGGTGCAATTCCAATCCCCAGAGCACTTTCCTTTGGTTGAGGAACATTGTCTCTGGAAACCACCTGGTAAAATGAGCAAGTGCAGCGCTTTGCTCCCACGCTCAGGTCAGCAGGGAGTGGCTCAGTACACAAGCAGGCTGTCCCCTCCCTCACGGAGCAGAAACAGGCTCAAAGGAGAATGTGGAGCGGGCAGAGCTGCTTCAGAAGGTGTGGTCATCAGGGATCAGGGCGGTCCGGAGCCTGTGTCCCTGGAGATGAGTGTGAGGGACCCACATGTGGAAGCTGTGGCCTCTGAAAGGAAAAGCCTGTTCCAGCATTTTCCTTAATGGTCACTAATGGCCTCTGCACTGCCAGATCCAACGGCCACTCCTCCGTCCTCACCGGGCCGGACCTCAGCAGCTGGGGCGTGTTGATGGCCCTGCTCTTTCGTGCTTTCTCCCTTCGGCTCTGGACGCCACCGTCTCTTGGTTTTCCTCCCACTTCCTGGTCACCCTGCCTTCTCTGCTGGGTCATCCGCTGCACCTTAATCTTGTAATGTCACAGTGTCTTTGGCCTTGCAAAAGGAAAATAAAATCCAGGGACCCCAAACCCACTGTGCCAAAGGGAAACGTGAAGCTTGGGAACTGAGTTACGCTAAAACAAACAACCAACAAACCGAACGCTGCCTTCCTTTTGTTCCCAGATAGCTGTAATTTCACATGCTTACTTTATCTTATGTAGAATGTAGATGTACTGAGCGCAGACGGATGCATGACTGACCCACCCATTTCACATGTAAAATGTGGATTCAGTGTGTGCTAATCAAAGTCTCCTCCTTAGCAACCCATCCTTTTTTCTTCTTTTCTCCTTCCTCTCCTGCCCATTCTTTCCCTTTTAAACACAGAAGTCCTCAAAATTCTCTTTGGGAAAAGCACAGGCTATAGATCCTCCCGTATCATGCACGTGTGCACGTGTGTGTGTGTGTTTGTGTGTGTTTTCCTGGGCGCATCCTCAACCTTGGCAAAATAAACCTCTAAATCAATTGAGATTTGCTGCAGCTGCTTTCTGGTTTTCAGGCTCATCACTTCCTCGTCTTCCCACTGAGGCCTCATCCTGTCCCCTGACTTTAAACATCTGTTTATCTACACATAATAACCCCTACATGTCCATCGCTAGCCCTGAACTTTCTCCCAAACTGCACATGTTTGTCCACGTCCCTACTTGAGATGGCGGCTTGGATGTCTAGGAGACGTCACACCGACGTGTCCAAATTTCCTCCAGATCTGCCCCGCCCACAGGTTCTCCCATTCCAGGTGCTGCTGACTCCATTGGTCTAAATTCTTAGGCCGAACATCCTTGGCTCCTCTTTCTCTCACAACGCAGAAATCCTGTTGGCTCTATCTTTAAAATTACAGGTGCCCGCCACCACACCTGGCTAATTTTTGTATTTTTAGTGGAGATGGGATTTCACTATGTTGGCCAGGCTGGTCTCGAACTCCTGACCTCAGGTGATCCACCCGCCTTGGCCTCCCAAAGTGCTGGGATTACAGGCATGAACCACCACGCCCCGCCCTCATTCGGCTCTTCTGTATGTTACCTAGCAGTTCTTTCTCAGCCTCACATTTTGAATTGGGACACTTTGTACTGATGGGATAAATAATGATAACTTTGGTTTATTTTCTTGAGCCTCTACCGGGTGTCATTTGCTTACTTCACAGGGACACACACTCATCTCCCTAACACCCCTCAAGGGAGAGGTGGTCGGCAGCATTGCATGGGCCTCTCCCACAGTCCCCAGGTTTGGTCTGTGTGGCTGTGAGAACACAGAAGTGAGGGTTTGTCACTGCCCAGGCTATGCTACGAAAGCTACTGTGGCCTCACCCCTTGCTCTCTCTGAGATCACTCACTCTGGGGTAATGAAGCCAGTTTTCACACCATGAGGACATTCGAGTGAGCTGTGGAGAAGCCCGGGAGGTGAGGATCGGGGGCTCCCTGTCTGCAGTCCCGTGAATGCACCATCGTGTAAGCAGGTCCTCGACTCCAGTTACTCCTTCAAATGACTCCGGACTCAGCCTGCCCCTTGACCGCTGCCTCCTGGAGGTCCTGGGCTGGAGCAAAGCTGCTTCCGGGTTCCTGCCCTGCAGAAACTGTGTGAGGGTGCACGTGTTTGTTGTTTTAAACTGCTAAGTTTTGGGTCATTTGCTAGGCAGCCATAGAAACAAATACAGTAGGTATTATTATTATTACTATTCATTTAACTTTAGAAATAACAAATCAGAAGTTCACAGAACCTAACCTGCCTGAGGTCACGCAGGTAAGAGGAAGCGGGGCCGGGCTTGGCACCTCGGAGGGGCAGGAGGGCGCTGGAAGTTAAAGAGCAATTCCCTATTCCATGTGTACCCATGGTGACAGGCCCTGGAGAGGAGGAAAAGCTTATGTCTGTTAATTTAATCAGAAAGATGAGGCTTATTTGCAGAGAGCAGAGGCTGGGTCATTAGGTAACAGCACCTCCAGCGTGGCTTAAAAACCAAACCATGCACTCGGTTTAATCTGAATCCCTATCCTTGGGTTTGGAATGCCCAGCTATCCACCTCTTTAAAACGACATCAGGCAAAAAAGAATTCAGAAGCTGCCCACCCCATTAAGCCCATACCTCTACCACTTGTAATAAAGCCAACCTTACCTTTATTCCAACTTGGACAGAATGTGGATCGAGGTTTGGGGCTGCGTTTGCTTGCAGTAACCAAGGATTTAAAACCTCAGTGATGCAATCTTTCCTGTTGCACCTCTCATTTCTAAATATGCCTGTATATGGCAAAGCAATTAAGTCGTTTTGTTTCAGCTTCTGATTTTACTCTCCTGACCCCAACATTTTTGCAATGTTTATTCAATGGAGTTAAAAAGAAACCTCACCTGAATCAGCCTTTAAATAAAGGAGTCGCTAACCCCTTGTGGTGCTTTATCTGCGCAGTGGGAGCGAAGGTAACGTTGAGTAGCGGGAGCCGGAGCTCCCTTACCCTCCCTCCTCCCAGGAGTCTGGGCTCTCAGCTGGAGGCCACTGTGCCCTGGCAACTTCCATTTCAATGACATTCTTTCTAATAAATGGCTGCCCGAGGGTTTATGGGGTGTTTCTGGCCCCAGCTCAGCGTAACCAGCAGGGGCTGGGGGAGGAGCGATTTCCTGTCCCCTCACCCAGGGGTTTCTGCTTCACCATGAAAGATCACAGGAGTATTTGATGTTGGTTCTTGGAACAGAAATCGGTTAATTAAAATCAGTGAGTGTTTGAACAAATTGAATGCAGCCGCACATTGTTGGCAGAGCACGGGCCCAGAAACGCAGGCAGAAGGCAGCCCCCAGAGAGCACGGATGCAGGAAGCCGCTCTCTTCTCAGCCAGTCCCCCAGTTCATCAGTAATGAGGGGCAAGGGGAACAGAAGAGACAGAAACACAGCAACAACCCACCTGTCTTTCCAGCCAAACCTCCCGACCCTCCGGGCGGCACACCTCTAAGCCTGAAAGGCTCTCCTCGGAGCCCAGGTGACTGGTTTGATTTTTGCTCATTCTCTTTCTCCATCAAAAGATAGAGAGAGGTTGAGAGAGGGAGAGAGAAGAGAAAAGAGAGCAGGGAGTCTGAGTAATCTTTAAAGTATGTAATTATCAATACTCATCAAGAAACTTGATCATTGTCCCAAGAATGAAGATGTTAATGACATCCGAGATGGAGGAACAGGGTCACCAGGTCTTGTCTTTTTGGAGCCTCTTCTTTTGGAGGTCTGGCCTCCCTCATGGACTGGCCTCTGCGTGCTACCAAGCCCAGGATGCGCCTGGAGGAACTGGCGGGGCTCCTTGTTAGATCGCGGGAGGGAAATGGAGTTTGCTCTCTGCTCGTCCCTGTCACTCAATCCAAAGACGTTTATTAAGTGCCCCTGGGACTTAAAGTAGCCGTTCTTTAGATGCAGAGCAATCAAGACATCTTTGCATCAAGGAAACGAATGAGTTCATGTCCTTTGCAGGGACATGGATGAAGCTGGAAACCATCATCCTCAGCAAGCTAACACAGGAACAGAAAACCAAACACCACATGTTCTCACCCCTAAGTGGGAGTTGAACAATGAGAACACATGGACACCAGGAGCAGAACATCACACACTGGATGGAAAACAGTTCAGTGATTGTCAAAGATTAGAGGAGAAATAGACCATAAATGGACCACACACGTTCTATTTTAGGTCAATGGAACTGTTCTCTATGGTACTGGGGTAGTGGATACATTTGTCAAAACCCACAGACCCATACACCACAACGGGGGAACGTCATTGCATGCAAACTTTAAAAAATCATCCAGGATGTTGGAGAATACCAGGATAGAATTTAGTCTGTGACAAAAAGACCTAGCTGTATTACAAATGTGTGATACAACTTTGCTGAAGGAATGGGAAAAGAGTCACTGATCTGGATAACTTTGGAAAAACAGTGTTTTAACTGGATATTTAGAGTGTAAAGACAAAATAGTCTGTACATAAACACTGTATTCCAGTTGGTGAATTTCTTTTTTCTAGGGGTGTTAGCAATATATATATTTTTAAGACAGAGTCTCTTTCTGTCACCCAGGCTACAGTGCAGTGGTGTGATCTCTCACTGCAACCTCCACCTCCCAGGTTCAAGCAATTCTCCTGCCTCAGCCTCCTGAGTAGCTGAGATTATAGGTGTGTGCTGCCATGCTCGTCTAATTTTTGTATGTTTAGTAGAGACAGGGTTTTGCCATGTTGCCCAGGCTGGTCTTGAACTCCTGACCTCCAGTGATCCACCCACCTCAGCCTCCCAAAGTGCGGGGATTACAGGTGTGAACCACTGTGTCTGGGCAGTGTCAGCAATTCTGAAACTAAATTACATGTAAACAAATGGAGAAAAACATTGCAGATAATGGGAACCAGATTTCACACTGTCAGAGACAGAAGTTAAAAATAAGCAAAAGAGGCTGGACACAGTGGCTCACACCTGTAATCCCAGCACTTTGGGAGACCAGAGCAGGAGGATCATCTGAGGTCAGGAGTTTGAGACTAGCCTGGCCAACATGGCGAAACCCCGTTTCTACTATAAATATAAAAATTAGCCAGGCATGGTGGCACACACCTGTATTTCCAGCTACTCGGGAGGCTGAGACAGGAGAATCGCTTGAACCCAGGAGGCAGAGGTTGCAGTGAGCCAAGATTGTGCCACCGCACTCCAGCCTGGGCAACAAAGAGTGAAACTCATCTAAAAATAAATAAATAAGCAAAAGAGAAAGACTAGAATTGAACTCTGTGATCCTGGATTAGAGTCAGAGACATGAATATAAATCTGTCCATCTACCTAGAAACAGTGGCACTCCGGTAGCAATGAGCACTCTCAACACGCAGACTTGCTTCTAATTTCTTTCTCCAGTCAAAGAAGCCAGGACTCCTTAGAAATAAGCTGATTTCAGGACTGAGTCCGGGAAAATGCAAAATTAGCTTGGAGTATTTTGTTGGTGCCAGAGAATATGGAAATGCTGCGGGTCAGGGAGGCACATATCAGAGAGACACAGGAACCAAACTGAGAAGACTCCCGATGGCCCAAACTGGGACAATCGCGCAGCAAAATAACTAACGATAGCACTGGATTCTAACTCAGAGAATAAGATAAATATATGTATGAGGACATGCTGATATAAATAAATGATTGAATAAATAAATATCTGAGGACAAGAAAGTCTGTCTCACAGAAGAATTCTAAATAGTCAATGTAGATAATCCCCCTCCAGGAAATGGAGCTTAATTCTCCTCCCTGTGAGCAGGGGCTGGACTGACCGACTTGCTTCCCGCAGAGAGAACACAGAAAGGGGAAAATGGTGACTTGCTGGTGACGAAACCCAGCGGACTCCATCTTAGCCAAGTGATCGAGGTTGACCTCACCAGGGAGGAGTCAGGTCCCCCTGTGGGACGTGAGAGAAGGGCACCTCCCCTCTGTGGCTTTCTTCCCCCAGAATCCATAGCCCCGCTCGAATCATGAGGAAACATTAATAAATCCCAAAGGATGGACATCCACAAAATACCTGACCGGTGCACCTCAAGTATGTCAAAGTCAGGAAAAGCAAGGCTGAGGAAATGCGAAAGACTGGAAGAGACTGAGGAAGCATGAAAACTAAAACAATGCGGTGTCCTGGATTGGATCCTGGGATGCAAAAACGTCAAGATTAGAAAAACGAGTGAAATCTGAATAAAGCCTGCAGTTACTGCATTGCACCAATGTTAATTTCTTGGTTTTGACAAACGTGCTGTGGACGTGTAAGATGTTCATGTTAGGGAAGCAGGGAGAGGGTATGTGGGACTCTAGACTCTGCACGACTTTTCCGTAAACTTAAAATGATTCCAAAATAAGTTTAAAAATCTAGCTGGCATACTGTTGATAGCCACTTATCACAGAACAGGTGAGCACATTTGAAATGCATGATTATTGGCCGGGTATGGTGGCTCACTCTTATAATCCCAGCACTTTGGGAGGCCAAGGCAGGTGGATCACGAGGTCAAGAGATCGAGACCATCCTGGCCAACGTGATGAAACCCCATTTCTAATAAAAATACAAAAATTAGCCGGGCGTGGTAGTGTGCGCCTGAAGTCTCAACTACTGGGGAGGCTGAGGCAGGAGACTCACTTGAAGCTGGGAGACACAGGTTGCAATGAGCTGAGACCACGCCACTGCACTCCAGCAAGGGAAACAGAGTGAGACTGTCTCAAAAAAAAAGTGGGGGGGGGGGAATATAAAGGCTGTGTGTGTGTGCATGTGTGTGTGTGTAGTTTTGACTCATTACTAACAGAAATTGAAGCAGTTCAAAATCAAATTCCTTACAGTTTCTCCTGTAACTCAGCCTTTGAAAACTTCTCATTGGCCCTGGCCCCGGGCCATCCAGCCACCCCTCCCTTTCTTTCTCCCATCCCTTTCTCCCTCATAAGAGCCACGTCGATGAGCCTTTATGAATTTAAGTGATTGAGGAGCAGGCAAGAAGAGAGACCTTTATTCTCCATGAACTGTGGCCATTTCTCCAAAGAAACAGTTGTCTGGCATCTCAGTAATATCCTTGTAGTCAGTATCATGTGAGAACCTCCCAAGCTCAGCACGTTTATTCTGTTTCTCCAATGCTGCCAGAAACATTGGGGTAATTACCTTCCCCAACATCCACCTAAATTATAGCAAGGCAACACTGTTAACATTTCCTTCTAGCCAAAGCCTGTGCAGGAAGGCAGATAAACATGTGAGATAACCAATTTCTTCCAGTCTCCCTCTGAGCTCATCTCAGCGCTGAAGGTCCAAATGCTGTAACCCCAGTGCAGAAAGGAGGAAGGCAGGAGGGATGTGCACACAGCACAACTGTCAGAAAATGCTGGAATCTGAGGGAGGCGCGAGGCTGGGCTGGCATCCCCTCATCTGATCTGAAACACCACTCCTAGAATAAGGTAATCGGGGACCTGACAGATTTCGTCATGAGACTAGACTAGAAGCAGCCTTTCGGGGCTGTGGACTGAGCTCACAGGGCTCCACAAGCGGCCGATGATCTTCTGCTCACTTACCACGATTCCCATTTACTGTTTAATAATATTTATGAGCAGTCTGACTCAAGACCACATACAAGAGCCTAGTTCTGTATGCATATTACACACTAGGACACAGGCGTGTGTGAGAACCCTGAATTATAAAGATCAGTCATTAGAGAAACCGCTGTGTAGAAGGATCCTCTCGAGATAACAGCCACTCCCATTTGGAGAAATTGAAAAAGGTATGAAATCAGAAAGTCAGACGGCAGAAGATAATGTGTGTTTATTTCCAAATTTAAATTTTAAAAGTGTGATGACCATGTTAAAAGTGCAAATTAATTAACTGTCCTGCTTAAAGGTTTGGGGTAATTGTCTAGGTGGATTCTCAAGTTCAGACAGCAGTAGCTTCCCAGATGAATTGAGAAGGGATGAGAATCTAAGGTCAGGCAGATTCATTCTGAAAGAAAAAGATTCATATGTGGGAAACACCCCTATTTGTTTCCCACTGGGACAGAGGGGTGCACACCTGGCCATCTCTAAGTGGCAGTAACACCTCTGAAGCAGACCCTTGTGATATTAAAATTTATTAGCCCAAAGACCTTTCACTGCATACTTGAGCAGGCAGACTAAAATATTTAGAGAGATCAGCTTCCAACAGAATTAAATCCTATAGATCCCAAAAATGTATTTTGAGGACCTTTGTTTAGCTTTTAGCTTTAACTACTGGAAATGTAGGGACTGTGAGTTATTGTCTCATATTTTGAAATGAAGGTCTTTTGTTTGGAGAATTTGCATTTCATTGTAGAAACCATGTTCTTGGTTTAGTTACCCTACTAAAGGAATTCCTTCATGTATTTTGTGAAGAGGACAAAGAACCTAACAGACTCCAATTTAGAAAGATTATTAGAGATATTGGCTAGACATGGTGGCTCACATCTGTAATCCCAGCACTTTGGGAGGCTGAGGTGGGTGGATCACCTGAGGGCAGAAGTTCCAGACCAGCCTGGCCAACATGGCAAGATCCCCATCTCCATTAAAAATACAAAAATTAGCTGGACATGGTGGTGGGCACTTGTGATCCCAGCTACTCGGGAGACTGAGACAGGAAAATTGCTTGAACCCGGGATGCGGAGGTTCCAGTAAGCAGAGATCATGCCACTGCATTGCAGCTTGGGCAACAGAGTCAGACTTTGTCTCAAAAATAAATAAATAAATAAATAATTTTAAAAAACATTATTATTAGAGCTATTATTACACTGGTTTAAAAGAAATGAGGAATCTAATTTCAGATTGCCATATGATGACAACTGTTGAATTCATTATTATGGTATCTGAGTTAGTTACCTAGATCACATATAATAGATTATCATTAAGATTTTAAATCAGTTATAATAGTAATTAAGACTTTGTTGAACATTCCCTGTAAAAAGACAAAATACTTCATATTTTGTGTGAGTTAAAATCTTAATATTCAAAAATGTATATAACTTGTCTTAAGACCTAGCAAAAAGCATTGTTGACATATTTAGACCTGAACAAAATAAAACTACTTCTTTATAGGTTATTTGGAAGATATTTATTACCTAGAAGTTTCCATAAGCCAAGCCTTAGCTTCACAGCACTTTACTTCCATGAAAAAGATTAAAAAGAATTAAGAAATTGTAAAGGACTTCTGGAAGGGGCAAATCCTTTATTTTCTAAGTTATTTAAGGTGTACAATTCTATGATTGATAAGCAAAGAAACACAAATTAGTTCCTATATATTAGGAAAATACCTGAAATAGATTTATAGAAAGAGGTATGGAAAATACATGACAAATCTGATATTTTTAAAAAATTAAGATTTACATTGTAATGACAGCAGTTACTCAGATTATAAAATGGATTTAAAATGGATCAAAATTCTGCTTAGATATTCTTTATCTAGAGCCAGGAAATCCAAGTTTCAGAAAGTCACTGTCTAATTTCCATTTAGGGAGAAGTAAGGTAAACCAAAAATACCTTGTAACCTAAAACAATAACAAAAGAAACCTCTTTGGTAACCTAGATAACTCTAAGTGAAAATAATAATGTCATCTGATATGGAAACATATGGCAGAAAAATTTAAGAAGATTAACAAGTGAAGAAA
Source organism: Aotus nancymaae (assembly GCF_030222135.1). Classification (NCBI taxonomy): domain Eukaryota; kingdom Metazoa; phylum Chordata; class Mammalia; order Primates; family Aotidae; genus Aotus; species Aotus nancymaae. Next base: position 5,246,481 of record NW_026988492.1, on the reverse strand, counting down.
AAAGTATCCTTAAATAACATTTTTATTATAGTGGGGTTTTTTTATGGATTTGTTCTGTCACTAAAATGGAATATTTTTGCCATGGCTACACTCTTATCACTTAGCTCTGCCAAGCTTTTTGGCTGTTAAAGCTCTTAAGCAAGTCACTCCCATTTAATCATTTTATTCTGTGCATACTAGCAAGAGGCTGTTTTCTTTTATTATTTAAATATGAAGAGAACACTCATGAATATACCACCAAAAGACCACCTATAGTGTCCTAAACATTCAAATGTGAGCCCCGTCTCCAATTCTGTTTTTGAATGTGTTCACATACACTAACACCTGTTCACACCTATGCATATATACAGAATAATCATTAATTCTTAGACTTCATTGTACTATACTCTTGTAAAACATTGCAGGCTAAATAGCAGTCTTTAGGACAATATTTACCTGAGTAATAAATTTATTTTACAATTCTTTAGTGTTCAGTTTATATGATAAAGAAGATTTTTAAAAATTAGTTAATTGATTAGCTGATATTACAGGATCTTTAGCTCAAAAATCCTGTTAGATGTCCAGGCAGATGGACACAGTGTTCTGAAGAAAACTAAGAATATACATATTAACGAAATAGGTGAAGTAGAGAATAGTGAGACACTTCCAGCCCCACGTCTCCAACCCTTCCAAACCTGTAAACTTGGAATTTGAGAAATGTATCTGCTGGAGAGGTGGTGTTACTGATATGAACCATTCTTTGTTAATTCCACCAGTGAATTTTAGAATAAAATCCAAAGGGATTTCAGTCCTATGGATTATTCAATTTTTTCAACATCTGAGCTTCTGCTACTAGAAATTCTGAATCCAAAGCACTTGTTGAATTTGCTACTTTGTGCGTCTCATGTATCTACATAAAGAAAATGCTCTGTATTTGTTACTTTTATGAGTGGAGAAACTCACACTCTCCCCTGCAGCTGCCTTTGCTGAGAGCATCCCTCAGGGAACTACATGACTGGCAGAGAGAGTGAAATGGAGATGGAAGGTAGACCTCGTTTTCTAGTGGTGATCCACTCTAGAAAAGCCTCGTTAGTTTTGTCGTTATTGCAGCCCCTCACCACTCTTTTCTCCTTAGCAAATTGTATCCTTAGTGGTCAGAACAGGATATGGAAGTTTCATGCAGAGCTGAGACTGACATTGGACCCCTGGGGAGTTGCCATTGGTGGATGATGGTTTGGGCAGGGTTCCCCATGGACCCCGGAGAGTGGAGGATCAGCTCAGGAAATAGACCAGGGCACCCTCTGGAATGCAGCTTTTTTGCAACACTTTGACACGGTGCAGACTGAGCCACTAAGAAAGGAAAGGGCTTGTGCTAGGCACTTGGAGTTTATTTCTGACTGCGTTTGCTCATCTCCTGATGAGAGGTTTTAGTCTAAAAACTGTCTCCAGAGCCTCAAGCTCCTTGGCTCAGTGGTCTATTACCATGCACTGAGAGAGGTGTCTGCAGGAAAGCATCGTGCTTGACCTTCCACGCTCCCGTGTCCAGTAGCAGACAGGTTTTCCGACACAGGCTTCGGGATTCAGGATAGCGCATCATGGAGGAACATACATCTCGGGAGCCACTCTTTAAAAATAGACCTCTAGGTCATCCCCACAGCTTGTTCTGTTGCTGGAATGGAATTGGCTTCACCTTTCAGTCCCTGTACCCGCAAACACCTGTGTTCCCTGCCATACTACTGGTAGCTCTCAGCTGTTAATAGATGTAAGTCATTCCTTTTTTTTTTTTTTTCATTTTATTCCGTTCTTGTTGGCAAGTGACAATTTCGTGTGTGTGTGTGTATGCGTGTGTCAAAGTCTCATTCTGTTGCTCAGACTGGAGTGCAATGGCACAATCTCACTGCAGCCTCGACTTCCTGGCCTCAAGTGATCCTCCTGCCTCAGACTCCTTGGTAGTTGGGACTACGGGCACAAGCCACCACGCCTGGCTAATTTTTGTCCTTTTCGATAGAGACGGGGTTTCACCATGTTGCCCAGGCTGGTCTCCAACTCTTGGGTTCAAGCAATTGACCTGCCTCAGCCTTCCAAAGGGTTGGGACTACAAGCATGAGGTACTGTGCCAGGCTGACAATTCCTATTCATTGGAGTAAATATAAATATATCTCCACAAACCCTAGCTGCTATGTACACTAGCCAAAAACTCAAAGGTGTGCGAGATTTTAAAAGCGAAATTTTGTCCTTGAACCTGTGTCCTTACAGATTTCACACCTGTGCATACCTGCAGTCATTAGCAGTCTTTCCAAACAAGTGACTTTTAGCAAATTAACTGTTAATTTTAATGAGATTCAGAAGTTAATCACCATTCTTAATGTTTTATAATTAGAAGCTGTTATATAATTAGAGCTGGACACCCACATGGTGAAACTAATTTTACTGTGCTGGATTTGACTTCACTTTGGTAACAGGAAGCACTTTTTAGTCTGTAGACCCTTGGTAGTTGCAGGGAGTTAAAGCTGATCATTATATACTGTTATATCCTTAGGGATACAACCCAAGGGCACCCCTGGTCTTTAGGAAAACTTGGGGTGAGTTATTATTTCCTGGCAATATAATTCTCTGCCAGCCAGTTGCTGCATTGAAACAGTTCTGATATACCTGAAGTCACCACCTCCTTGCTCTGGTCCCCAGTAACCCTATAAGCCTCTCCCCTCGTAGGTGACCTCTGCCCTGTGAAGGGTTGGCTCACTGTAAGATTCCACAAAACAAATTGTGTTTGTTTATGAGAACAAGGCTTTTCAAGTACCTTGTGTAAATCCATATCAACTGTTTCTACTGGGTCCCTGCTCTTTTTTCCTAAACACTATTTTTTTTTGAGACGGAATCTCACTCTGTTGCCCAGGCTGGAGTGCAGTGACTCAATCTCGGCTCATTGCATCCTCTACCTCCTGGGTTCAAGTGATTCTCCTGCTTCAGCCTCCCGAGTAGCTAGAATTACAGATGCCCACCACCATGCCCAGCTAATATCCGTGTTTTTCGTTGAGACGGAGTTTGGCCAGGGTAGTCTCGAACTCCTGACCTCAAGTGATCTGCCCCCCAGGCCTCCCAAAGTACTGGGATTACAGGCATGAGCCACCAAGCCCAGCATGAAACTTTCAAAGGACAAAAACGACAAACTCCCTGTTTGACAATAATGAAAAATAACACTGACATGAGGAATCTCAGACTCTTAGAAACAGCTGTAACCCTGGAGATTATTTAAAAGCCCCATTTATACATGGGAAAATCTAAAGATTTTAAGAGTAATTTGATTGAAACCATAGAGCTTCTTTGACAAAGCTGAGACCGTCATCCGTCCATTCATTCACGTTCTCTGCAGCCATCAGAGCTCTTTCCACTGCACGCCACTCTCCATTTATGTCAGGGCTATTTTTCATCATCGTGGAAGGAGAGTTTGCTGGGTTTTGCCTTTGTTGTTGTTGTTGTTGTTGTTTGAAATGGAGTCTCACTCTGTCGCCCAGGCTGGAGAGCAGTGGCGTGATCTCGGCTCACTGCAGCCTCCGCCTCCCAGGTTCAAGTGATTCTCCTGCATCGGCCTCCTGAATAGCTGGCACTACAGGTGAGCACCACAATACTCAGCTAATGTTTTCTATTTTTAGTAGAGAGAGGGTTTGACCATGTTAGCCAGGTTGGTCTCAATCTCCTGACCTTGTGATCCATCTGCCTCGCCTCCCAAAGTGCTGGGATTGCACTTTGAGACACAAGGCAGTTTCTTTTTTCCTAGAATCTCTAACCTGGCCTTGAAGATTAGAGAGTCTAGGAAAAAAGATTAGGGCACTGTAGAAACATACGTATAGAAACATCTGTATTTATGGATTTGCATAAGGCACTTAAAGCCTTCTCAAAAAAGAAAATGAAAAACTTTTAGTCTAGGATGATTCAAACTCACTGGGCATCCTTCCATGTATCCATACCTCATCGCTGTTGATTCGGGGGTTAACTTCAGCTCTCAGGTAGTCCAGCTAATCACTCAAGAAAATTGTATTGAGCCTCCTGTGTGCCAGGCACTGTGCTCCTCGTAGGGCAGATACGTTTTGTTTTGAGTATAGAAATAACTACCACACCGTGGGGTAAACATGGATCTCCAGGCCAAGGTTGGGTGACGTGGGAGTACCGAGGATGGGGAATTAACTCTTCCCCTTGGGGAAGTGAACCAAGTCCTTAAGGATATGGTGGGTGTGCTAGATGTGGGGGGAGGCTGCCCCAGGCAGGAAGGCACAGACGTCCAACATGGACCTGGAAGGAGGAGGATGGGAGGAAGTGGAGAGCCAGGTGAGGACAATCACGGAGCACCTTGGATCACATCATCAGGCGTTTGGCCTTTGCCGTGTGGACAGTGGGAAGTGCCTGGAGGATTTTAAAGCAAGGATGATTGATCATGAATTTGCAAGTTCTGCTCCAGAGGAGTGTGGAGGATTGGTCTGAAGGATAATCTATTCTCATCAGGGAGGCCCATTGAGTGGTGGTTGCAGTTACCCAGGTCTGAGATAATGAGGGCTCCGGTTCCGACTGGGGCTTTGTCGTTAACCTGGCCCTATTTGACATTGCTTTAGATAGTCTGGGAGATATTAATGGTAGGAGTGATCAGATTTCTGGAGAAGGGATTATAAGTTTGATGACTAAAAGAGAAAGGGGAGAGGAGAGAGATGGAGGGGGAAGAGAAGTAAGAAGGAGGGGAAGAGAGAGAGAAAGAGAATAGGATCTCGTAGGCAAGAGAGTACGTGTGCCTGGAACAATGGTTAGAAACTAACAAGATGAAATTTAATAAAGTCCTGTATTTAGAGGGAAAAACATCAGTGCACAAGTTCAGTATTGGGGAAAGCTGATTCGACAGCAGTTCATGGGAAACAGACCTAGGGGGTTCAGTTGACAGCAAGTTCTTTATACAACTGCCAAAGTGATTAGTCCACTCTCGGGGACATTAATGAAAGTGAGTCACCAATAGCACAGGTAGGCAGTGGTCTCCCTGCGTCCTGCAATGGCCAGATTACATCTGAGGATCTCTTTCTAATAGGGCCACTGACAAATTCACCCAGAAAAGGGTCCATCTTCCCATCTGCCCTGCTTTCCTGACCTTTCTAGGTTTTTATTTTATTTTATTTTGGAACTTCTCTCTGTCTTCATAGAAACTGGGATCACTTTTGGAGTCACTTCCACTTTCTGTGGTGTTTAGACTCTGCACCAGTCTGCTGTCACGATCAGACTTGAGTTTCCCAGAGCCAGAGCTGGAGCTTGGCTCAGCTTGGCATAGGGAGCCCTGACATTCTGTCTGGCTTCTGGGTTGCTGATGATTGTACTGGAGGGGAAAAGAAGAGAAAGAGGTCATGAGCCAAATGAGGAGTCCCACAGATGCCACTTCACAGACACCTATGTCCTAGGAAGGATATTCAAATGCCCAGCACCTAATGGGTACAAGAAGTAGAATGAGACCTACTATGTGATAGCACAACAGGGTGATTATAGTCAATAATAATTGTGTATTTTAAAATAATTGAAAGCATAATTCAGTTGTTTGTGACACAAAGGATAAATACTTGAGGGGATAGACACCCCATTCTCCATGATGGGATTCTTACACATTGCATGCCTGGATCAAAACATCTCAGGTACCCCATAAATATATACATGTCCCATGTACCCACAAAAATTAAAAACAAATGCCAGGCACCCTAGATCATGGCTGTCGAACCCAGAAGAGGATGTTAGCAATTTGAACAGGATTCCTCCAGACATGGCACTGTGGATTTGGTATTAAGCCCATCTGTAAGTCTGGTAAGGATGATTGCAGTGATAGCATTACTTGAATTAAAGCCTTAAGAGAATTTAATTACTTGAATTAAGCCTTAAGAAGGGTAGATACCTTGCCTTAGTTATTTTCATATCTCCTTCACTGCAACTGGGATATCCAATAATTCCAATGGACCTAGCAAATCATTTCTGAATGAATGTTCTGCCGTTTTCTGTGTTTGCTTAAAGTGTCAGCAAACTATGGCAGTGCTGTTTGAAATAGCCGATGTGCAAACTGTGTATCGTTGCACAGCCTGTGAGACACTTGCACCCGAATATAAATCACGTACGGTTTCCTTCATTGAGAAAATCACGCCGTGGAGAAAATGTCAGCGAACGACACAGCAGGCTCAGCGCGTGGTTAATTTCCCTCTGGTGCGGACTTTTATCTACTCATAGACCAGGGACACCAATCAGCGGAACACACTGTGAGCAGCGCTTGTTTAGACAACAGGGCGGTTTCTGCTTTGTCTGGGATTGGGGTTCTCGTATGTGGTCTTGAGTCAGGCTGCTCATAAATATTATTAAACAGTAAATGGGAATCGTGGTAAGTGAGCAGAAGATCATCGGCCGCTTGTGGAGCCCTGTGAGCTCAGTCCACAGCCCCGACAGGCTGCTTCTAGTCTAGTCTCATGACGAAATCTGTCAGGTCCCCGATTACCTTATTCTAGGAGTGGTGTTTCAGATCAGGAGATGAGGGGATGCCAGCCCAGCCTCGCGCCTCCCTCAGATTCCAGCATTTTCTGACAGTTGTGCTGTGTGCACATCCCTCCTGCCTCCCTCCTTTCTGGGTTTCAGCATTTGGACCTTCAGCACTGAGATGAGCTCAGAGGGAGACTGGAAGAAACTGGTTATCTCACGTTCATCTTGCTTCTGTACCCAGAAAATGCTCCATTTTCATTACTCAAGAAGTCCTTATTCTGTAACCCAATGATGACATCTTTTGATTATTTATTTATTTAAAGACAGGGTCTAACTCTGTTGCCCAGGCTGGAGTGCAGTGGTGTCATCTCAGCTCACTGTAACCTCTGCCTCCCAAGATCAAGCAATTTTCCTGCCTCGGCCTTCCAAGTAGCTGGGACTACTGGCACGCGCCACCACGCCTGGCTAATTTTTGCATTTGTTGGTAGAGATGGGGTTTCACCATGTTGGCCATGCTGGTCTCAAACTCCTGACCTCAAGTGATCCACCCACCTTGGCCTCCCAAACTGCTGGGATTACAGGCATGAGCCACAACGCCTGGCAGACATATTTTTAAAATAAGATACAATTTACATCAAATGCACAGATTTTAAGGATGCACGTTGGTGAGTTTGGGTAATGTTTAACCATGACCCCAGTCAGGATAGGAAACATTTCTCTTATTCCTTGTGCCGCTGTCCACCAGAATTGATTCTTGATTCTACATGCAGACTGCTGTAGCCTCACAGTATCCTGTGTTCAGCTCATTATGTTGTATTAAGCTCCCTCAGCTCTAGACCTGGAAGCGTAAGGACCCAGCATCCAGGAGAGAGCCGGAGCTGCCCAGCCTGATTGGGAGTTCGACGCGCTGGACACAAAGGTCTCTGTCACCCAGCTCTGAAGTGCATTCCTGGCATCTGCCAACGCCAGCAGGACACCTGAACTGTAGGTGATGCTTCACATGCCCTCCAGCTGTGTCACTTGCACGTCCCTGGCAGAATGACTCACTCCTTGACTTGTGTTGTGTTCTGCATTGAATCATATTAGCTTAGCTCACAGGTGTGTGCAGGGCAACTGTGCAGAAAATGGCTCAAAAACTACCACTCTGCTTCTGCCTACTAATGGGGAATAGCGGACTGGGTCTCCGGAATGCCCCCTTCCTTACGTGCATGGTAGAGGCATGACGAGGGGTTTGGCGGTGTCTGTGCCTTGACTCACGGAGATGCATAAACCTTCGCTGTCTTCTCTTTCTCTGTCTTCGTTTGCCTTCCGTATACTCTCTGCCCTTTGATTCTAAAAGCAAATACGGGTGGAGAGGTCGGCCGAAGGACCTGGCTTGCCCACCGGTGTGGAACGGGAGAGAGGGTTCCGGAAACCAAGACGCTATTTTTCTCCTGGTGAAAGTAGAAAAACTTCCGAGAGATTTAGAACCCAACCTATAACGTCAGCAGAACGAAAGGAATCGGATAGGTAGGCATGCGTCTGTGCTGTTTCCTAGTCCAGGAACGTGACAGCGACACAGGAGTGTCACACACTGACGGCCTTCACGCTGTTTATATAGGATGCTGGCCATTCCATGATTCTTCCATCTAATCTATAAGCGTTAGGTATTTGGCTTATTTAAAAGTCTTTTTAAAGAATGTTGGCCTTTACAGTGGTATTATGACACATACACAATTTTACATTGCACATCTTCAGATGATAAGAAGAAATATTGTTTTTCTTCATTTAATGTTTTTAGTGTTTTTTACCCCCTTGTTAAATTAGACTCCAGACTGCATATTCACCCGATTTTACAGTGAAGATAACTGAGGAATTTTGTATTCATTTTATAAATGTCCGTCTACTTGTTGTATTTGCTTTATACTGAAGTGTCATACGCTGTCGTATAGAAGTGATAAGGTTCGTGTAAACATTGTCCTCAGTGATGTGTAGTAAGTTGCACGTGTGCCTGGTCTCCCCACAAGGCGTGTCCTTGGCTGGGATTGTGTGCACACACGCTCCACAGTGTCACTTCACAACTGTGTGTGTGTTTTCACAACTAGAATTGCTACCAGGGGGTTATCTCTTCAAAGAATTTAATTGCACTTTTAGTTTGACTTTTAATGTGATGTTTGATTTCGATCTTCTGCTCCCACCTGCTAATTTATGATGTTTATTTGCTGATGTCTTTCCCAGGTGCACTTCACAGTCAGAAACGCCAACTGTTGACGGCAAGTACCTTTTCCCCTTTTCTTCCCCTTCTTTATCGTCTCATCTAGACGGGATTTAGCAATACGATTTATGACTTTCTGAGAGAATAAGATGATAGAGCATATCAATGTCTCCCTTTGCTGCAGGCTTTCTTTCTGTGAATGTAATAAAACCTAGTTGCAATTTGCAGATGAGCTTTCCCTTCATATTGAGAACAGTTTCTCAGAAAGAAAGGAAACAGTTTTGAGAACAAGAAGAACTTGTTTCTTTGGTTTGAATTAGTTGTTTTTCTATTGGTCACTGCAGTGTTGCTGCTGCTGCTACTATTTAAAAATAAAAGACATCCCCTCCATAAATATATTCATGAAATCTCCATTGGACAAATGTTAGAGTAGGAATCCCTGGACAGAGTTTGCTTTGGTTTGGCTTGGTTTGAATGCCAAGGGAAATTAGTACCTTTTCACTGAGCAGAAAGAATGGGCTCCCTGCATGGGGAAACTACCACCAATTATTATTTTAGCGCACCTATTCTTGTATTCAGAGATTTCCAAGTCCACCCTGGAAGACTTTTTGGAGACTGAACTTATATTTTCTAATGATACCCAGTTTTTAATTTGTGGCTTTTTACAGATGAAGAAAAAGTAGATGAATGAGACAAGCTGAGCGTCGCAACCAAGAGGCTGCTTTTCAGGGTTAGCCGTGCTGACGTGCTTGAATAGAGATCATGACCCCTGGGTGCAGTAATCCTAGCTACTTGGGATGCCAAGGCAGGAGGATTGCTTGAGGCCAGGAGTTCAAGACCAGCCTGGGCAACATAGTGAGACTGCATCTCAAAAAAAAAAATTTGTAAGCCTAAGTCGGGGAGACTCTCATGGCCCTAGCCTACTTCATGCACCTCTGGGTATGCTGAGGCCTTCCTGGCTCTGACCCACCTGTTGTTCTCTTCCTAGTCTTTGGGTGGTTGTGGCCATCTCATGGACACAGCATGAGTGTATATTTCTGACAATGATACGAGGCTCTCATTAGAGACCCCTCCTGTAGGTCCTATAGAAGAACAGAGTAAAGACTTTTTACAGCCCCCATTTCCTTTCCTTGAATTTATTTTCTTTATTTTTTTAGAGACAAGGTCTTGCTCTGATGCCCAGGCTGGAGTGCAATGGCATGATCATGGCTCCCTGCAGCCTCAACCTTCTCTTCTTAAGTGATCCTCCCGCCTCAGCCTCCTGAGTAGCTGGGACTGCAGGCCACGCCACTATGCCCAGCTAATTTGTGCACTTTTTGTAGAGATGGGCTTTTACCATGGCGTCCAAGCTGGTCTCAAACTCCTGGGTGCAAGTGATCCTCCTGCCTCAGCCTCCCAAAGTGCTGGGACTACAGGTGTGAGCCACTGTCCCTGGGCTAGCTTTTATTTTATTTTATTTTTTAAAATTGTTTTTGTGCTTGCATTGGACACACAGACACCCTTCCTGAAAATAAAAATGAAGTTCATCCCATTACGTTATTGACATTCCAAAAGGCCTCTACGTCAATGACCCGTTCTGTGGACCTGCTGTTAGATCAGCTGCCCGCAGTTCCTCCCCAACATATTCCTCAGTTACTTGGTGCATTTGTAGCTAAGTATATCTTTGCACTCATTAGGAGCTCTTTGCAAATCAGTTTTTTTTAAAGTAAATATTTGAATGGCTGGTGTAAAATAAGCAGCAGCTACCCATGGGAGCAAAACAGTAAATATAAGAAAAATTATCTCCTTTTTAGGCTCAATAAATCTACTTTGATGTGCCTATAGATTGTATAAGGACACTGATGCTTTAGAAATTAGATTGAAGGCCAGGCACAGTGGCTCACATCTATAATCCCAGCACTTTGGGAGGCTGAGGCAGACACACCACTTGAGGTCAGGAGTTTGAGACCAGCCTGGCCAACATGGTGAAGCCCCGTCTCTACTAAAAATACAAAAATTAGCCAGGTGTGGTGGCACATGCTTGTAATCCCAGCTACTGGGGAGGCTGAGGCAGGAGAATCCTTCAACCGGGGAGGTGGAGGTTGCAGTGAGCTGAGATTGTGCCTTTGCACTCCAGCCTGGTTGAAGAAGTGAGACTCCGTCTCAAAAAAAAAAAAAAAAAAAAAAAAAAGATTGAAAACCATATTCTAAAACACAGGCACAATCCACTGATTTGCATAAAACAGGACAGCGTCAGTTATAATAAAGGGTCTGGTTTGTGAGTACAGCACACTTGAATGTTAAAGTATTGTTTTGGAGACTAGAACCGTTCTGGGGTGAGTAGTTAAAGCTGACTTCCTGTGTCTCACACCAATTGCCACGAAGCATTTTGCTGTGTGGGGACCCTCTGGGAAGCGTGGTTTTCTCACAGTGTAGCGTGCTGCAGATTTGCATAAATCCCAGCGGATTGGGTCACCCGCCGCGCGCCCACGGATTGAACTCCGAGAGCTGCGCTGTTGGGGGCGAATCGCTGGAAGAACGTTCCCCTGAGGAGTTCGGTGCTGATGTCGCTCTTTTCCTTCCCAGCGGCAGAGTTCGGGGAGCCGGCTTCCGAGCAGACGGGGGCAGCTGCTGGGAAAACTGTGGCCCAACCCGCAGCCCCCGCGTCCTGGAAGCCCCAGGATTCTTCGGAACAGCCACAGGAGAGGCTCTGCCAGAATCCGTGTGCGATGTTTGCTGCTGGAGAGATCAAAACGCCGACGGGGGAGGGCCTTTCCGACTCACCCAGCAAAACCATGTCTATTAAAGAAAGGTAATGAGACTCAGGGAGCGAAAAGTGAATCCCTCGGGGAGGAGCTCACAGCTTGCTTTTAGAAAGCGATCTGGGTGGGGGGCAAAGAGATGAAATCACACACTCAGCTTCTAACGGGCTGGGCTGTTACCCTGGAGTCATTCCGAGAAGCCGAGGTGTTCGCAAGTGAACTGCCTTTGCTCCTGAGCCTGGTTTGGTAACGAAGACAGGGCGGCTTCCAGACTCAGATGAGAAGACGAACAGAAACAGACTTTTGGCTTTATTTGTATGTTTCCATTGTCCCAATGTCTTTTATAATATTAAATTATTGGCTTATCTAGTGACAGGAGCTGAGATCTTGGCCCTTTCCCTTTTAGATACACAGGGTTCATACTGAATGCACAAACCATTTGTGACTTTGTGTAAAATTTGTGTGGAGGGAATGAAGATAAATTGACATACAGGGCATACATCTTTGGGCTTAGAATCCAACTTTTGTTCCCTTTACAGAAAATAAAATTACACTAACACAAAATATATTGCCAGTGATCTTTTCCCCCTTACCTTGACAGCACTTTTATTTGTACTTTGCTGGAAATAACTAAACTACATATTTTATTTATTTTTTGAGATGGAGTTTCGCTTTTGTTGCCCAGGCTGGAGTGTAATGGCACGATGCCGGCTCACCGCAACCTCCACCTCCCAGGTTCAAGCAGTTCTCCTGCTTCAGCCTCCCGAGTAGCTGGGATTACAGGCACATGCTGCCATACCCAGCTAGTTTTTGTATTTTTGGTAGAGACAGGGTTTGGTCAATACAGTTAGCCGAAACAGCCTCGTGTTTGTGAAAAAGAACCTTTCAGGAACCCAGTGTTCCAGCAGCTTCCTATCAAGTCGCATGTCATTGAACTAAAGTAGGTTAGGTAACAACCTCAGTTAATTAGATTCTTTTTTTGTATATATCCTTCCCCTGAGGAAAGCTGAAATGATAATTTTAAAAAATGAGTTGGTAGAAAATAGTTTCTGTCTAAAGAAGACAGATAAGAAAGATAATATTCATTTATAGGAAAAGCACAGGGCTTAGAACGCCTGAGGAGAAACAGTCATGAACATCAAATTTTACCTCTAATTGAAAGGGATGATATTGAGAGATGGTGGGTGCTTCATGGTTTCTGTTTTAAGCCCACGTCTTCATTATTCTCTGTAACACAGCTTTAGTCCTTTAATGTTATTTCACCGAGTGACCAGAAGGCGTCGCTAGAAGACATTTTTCTCTGGGGACGGTTCTCTTGCTCTCAGCCCAAGGGCGAGGTAAAAACAGACGTTCCTTGGCTGGGATGATGGTGCATCTTTTATCTAGCAAGTCAGACTTCGGCTCTGTGTTTCAATCAGCTGTAAAATCTTCGGGGCCATCTTAGAGAAGGGACTTTATTATTTTTCCAGACATGCTGTCTTCAGAATACATGAAATTCAAAATGTTAAAATGAGGTGGCTGTGGTCATGTCTTGGCCAAAGGCGTCTCACCTACTGAGATTATGGCTCTATCGCAAGGAAGAGCTTGGTGCTGAACTCTTAGAGCCTGGCATGTTTCCCTCCTAGATTGGCACTGTTGAAGAAGAGCGGGGAGGAAGACTGGAGAAACAGACTCAGCCGGAGGCAGGAGGGCGGGAAGGCGCCGGCCAGCAGCCTGCACTCCCAGGAAGCGGGGCGGTCCCTCATCACGAAGGTAACGTTCCCCATGTTAGGAAAGCATCTGGACTAACGTCACTCCTGGAAGTGCATCAGAGAGACACGCATGTGCCACCTAATTCCTGCTCTGTGAAGCATTTGTGCGTTTTTGCTCTTAGGATACACACTGAGGGTCTGTCACAGAGCACCTGAAACTGGGCAGGAGGCCGAGCCTTGAGATGCTTTAGAACTGGGGTCAGCGACACATACACACGGTGTCAGCAAGCAAGTGCCTGGAGCTTAAAGTGTGTACTTTTCCTTCAGTTTAAACCCCTTCTTAAATGAAGTCTGGCTTTAGAACGTTATTAAAGCCTTTATAATGAAAAAAATGGAATTCACCACTAATATCTTTAAGTTGCATGTAACATATGGACTTGGGTTTCCTGTGCAGAGATTTTAAACTAAGTATAAAAAGTAAGCACATAATTGTGGTTCGTGGGTATTTAGTTCATCACTTTAAGCGTGTTTCATGAGTAGCTATGCCTTTTATTGAGAATGTACAGCAATGTATGTTATAAATTGAAACAAAATTAAGTAATGCGTGGTGATCCATACTAACAAGCATTTCGTATGCGTAAGTATTGATGAACTGTTAAATTACAGATGTGATGATGACCGGCTTTTGACAGGCAGTGCGCACTTTCGTAACTGACGGTGGCTTACTTGTTGGCTGGCCCTGCAGTTGCAAATGCCCCTCCTGGCTGGAGGCGAAATGGTGCAGCAGTGACGCGCTCCCTGGCCACTTTCTAGGCCCAGAAGTCTTCAAGTAGAAAAGAAAAAGAGTGCTTTCAACCAGCTGATCCCCAGGCCCCTGTCAGCTCGAAAATAAGCATCTGTGGAAGGACGAGATGATGAGTGTGACTTTCATGCGTTAAGAAACTGACGTACAAATGAGGTGTGCACGTAAAGTGTGAGTCAGGAGTTCTGGCGCTATTCCCTCTGATACTTCCGTGTCTTCATAGGTTACACTGGAATGGCAATTTGAATTCTCTTCTTTGAGACATACATGGTGTTAAAGATGATATAACTAAGACATTTAACCTCAGCCATTTGAAAGTTCTCAGATATAACTAGGTATTTAGAAAGTATATGCATGCACGTATTTTTCACCCACCATGTGAAACTCACATTTCTAAAAGGAGATCCTGAAGTGAAAGAAAACTGCATCTGTGAAATAAGGTATCCCCACCCCCCACAAACTTTATTTTAAAAAGTCTTGAAATCATTGCTTCAAAAATGACTTTAACACGTTCCCCATAAGCAAACCTGCCCACTACTATGTCCTGGCACCAAGCAGCGCCTGGCCCCTGGGCCATCATTTTGGAAGGTGCAGAGACTCCCCCACCCGTCGGGAGCTGAGAGTCCCAGAGAGCCAGGTGGAAATTTAAATGAAGCCGAAAAGCACAAAGCAGGAGAGGTTCCTGGTGAATAGTGAAATAGATGTGCCACCCACTTAGAACGTACGGTCACCTTAGGTGTGGAAGCCAGAAGGCTTTGAGTGGAGGATGAGAGCTGAGCCGCCTGAGCGCTGGCTAAGGCTTTTAGGAGGCAAGAGATGCCAGTTGCCCACAGCTGCCCTTGGGGTAGAAAACCCAGTGACCTGAAGCCCGGGGCTTCCACGGGGGATGGGGCTGGAATGAAGTGCTGCCTCATGGCGCATGGAGGCTGCTGTTTTTGCAGCAACAGAGAACCTCCCACCCTTCCTCAGTGGCCTGGTTGCCTTGGCTGGAGACAGTGAGCTCTTTGAAGTTAAAAGAAGAAGGTCTATTTGAGGGCTCTGTAGCCCACACTGGGCAATCTCAGGTTCTGCTGAGGTCAGGTGTTTCTCAGGTGGCCTCTGACAACCCCTGGTTCGTTCCTTCCCGAGGGCTGGCAGTGTTTTCAGTCACCCGCTGGCTGTGCTCAAATGTGGTTGGTGAGGCGCCTTCAACCTGGTCTGTCTTAAGGGAGTCCCCAGATAGCTGAGAGGCTGCCATGCCCACTGCTTGTGGGTGTCTGAGTGCTGCCTTGGAGAAGGACAGACAGTCATGACACGTGGGCCTGAACATGGGCGCTTGCTGCAGGGAGTAGCTCTTGCCTTGCTGATGGAGAGGGACCCAGGAGAGCAGGTGCTGGAACCTTCCATCTTCAGCACCAAGGGCAGAAAGGAGCCAGCGTATGGTCAGCTCGTCACGCCCTTCATGGTTGCTGCGTTCCTTTTGTGTGCTGAGAGCCTGCTGCTGTGAGTGTGCGGTGTGTGGAAACGCAGAAGGGGCAGGAAAGAGGGGACTCCACGTTTCTGCCATTGCACCCATGAGAATACATGTAGCATGGCAGTCAGCACCGTCCTATAAAAATAGAATGTGTGCCATGTAGGTGATTTTGAAATTTTCTCAGAGTCACATTTAAAAATATATTAAAGGCCGGGCGAGGTGGCTCACACCTGTAATCCCAACACTTTGGGAGGCCGAGGCGGGTGGATCATAAGGTCAAGAGATTGAGACCATCCTGGTCAACATGGTGAAACCCCGTCTCTACTAAAAATACAAAAAATTAGCTGGGCGTGGTGGCGCGTGCCTGTAATCCCAGCTACTCAGGAGGCTGAGGCAGGAGAATTGCCTGAACCCAGGAGGCGGAGGTTGCGGTGAGCCAAGATTGCGCCATTGCACTCCAGCCTGGGTGACAAGAGCGAAACTCCGTCTCAAAAAAAAAAAAATATATATATATATATATATATAAAAGGATGCCTTGAAAAATTTATAGCCGTTTTGTCTCTGTCGATGGATAGGTCCCAGAAGAAAACGTATTTGAGGCATGTTTGTCAGCATCTCATTTTCGGTCTTTTTTTTTTTTTTAGACTGAGTCTCTGAGTCTAGACCAGGCTGGAGTGCAGTGGTGCAATCTTGGCTCACTGCAACCTCCACCTCCTGGGTTCAAGCGATTCTCCTGCCTCAGCCTCCCGAGTAGCTGAGACTACAGGTGTGCACCACCACACCCTGCTTATTTTTGAATTTTTAGTAGAGACAAGGTTTCACCATGTTGGCCAGGATGATCTCCATCTCTTGACCTTGTGATCTGCCCGCCTCGGCCTCCCCAAGTGCTGGGATTACAGGCATGAGCCACCGCACCCAGCCTCATTTTTGGGTCTCTTATTTTAAGATTTATACTGGGGCTGGGTGCAGTGGCTCACACCTGTAATCCCAGTACTGCGGGAAGCCAAGGTGAGAGGCTTGCTCGAGCCCAAGAGTTTGAGACTAGCCTGGGCAACGTGGTGAAACCTGGGCTGTACCAAAAAATACAAATAGTTGCCAGGTGTGGTGGCGCACACCTGTAATACCAGCTGCTCGGGAGGCTGAAGTGGGAGGATGGCTTGAGTCTGGGAGGTCAAGGCTGCAGTAAGCCATGATCACACCAGTACGCTCCAGCCTGGGTAACAAAGCAAGACCAAGAAAGAAAGGAGGGAGAGAAGGAGAGAGGGAAGGAGGGGAGAAACAAGCCAGAGTAACTCATTCCACCAGAGAGAAAAATGAAATGAAGCAAAGTCTTAAAGAAGTGGTTTGCCAGGAGTCTCTGTTACAACTAACTTTTGGTAATTTCGCAAAATAGTTATTTTCAATTCCAACCCCATTTCAGCTTATTCAGCATTAAGACGTACACGGTGACTCCCTGTCTGTTGTGAAGGTATTCATCCAGCAAATCAGACCTTTTCCAAGAAGTGAAAACCCTTCATAGACTTGTGCATTAAGAGCCCGTGTCTGTTTCTGAGTTCCAGGTGGGAACTGGATATCCGACTGTGCTTCAGTAGCTGTGAGGTCAGTGTCTCCAGCGCAGACCTATGACAGCCCCAGAGCAAGTGCCTGAAATTTCAACAAAAGTGAATCTGGCACATTCGTACTCTCAGTCTCTGCTGTCATTGAAATTCCAGATCACAATCCAGGAGAATTTAGAGAATGAAGTCACTTTAGAGTGCGAGGTTGGGAGGGAGAGAAAGGCTGAGGGAACTCCAGATGATGATTCTGCGGTGGGGGAATGAGGTGGCCTGAGGTTCAGTCACCGCCTGGTGTGCGCACGTGCATGCTGCCTTTGAACCCGGCACGAAGTCCCTCCCGGCGATTGCGGCGCCCTGACAAGGCTCTTCCCTTCCAACACCCTGCAATGTTTCCTGTTTCAACCTGTAGGAAGAAGGAGGAGTTGCGGATGATAATGCCATTTCTAACCTGCTTTGGGTAAGCCTGACTCTAACACAGGTGTCCTCTAGATGGTGGCGGGAGTCACACCTCGCGTGATCCTGGGTGGCTCCTTCGGGCGCCCTCCCTGGTGCTTTATCTCCAGACCAGACGCAGCCCGTGTCTGCAGTGGAGAGCTGAGCCGGTGCCCTTAAATTACTTCTTTAATCATGTAATGAAAATACTTTAAAGAAGATATTTTCTGTTAAATGTTAGAACTGTCAATGAAAGTCATGGTTGCCTCTCTGCAACTGACAATCTTCTATAAATTAACTCATTTAATTACTGCACAAAGCTGACGCAGGTAGTTACCTCACGTGTGTGGATTTATTTTAGCATTAGCATTCACGGGAGGACTCTCTTGAAAAAACTGAAATTGCAGTGAGTAAATTAACATTCTGTTAGAAAAACCATTGTTCTGTCTCTCTGTCCCCCACGTCCCTGCCCGGCCCCGCTCTGACAAGTCTTCTCCTTTCCCCTTTAATCCTCTCGCTCTGCTCTGTAGGGACCTGTACATGCATCTCCTTATTCTCCTGCTATTCCTGCTGCCCATAAACACCTGTATTTTGTGTCGATTAATCAGGTGAGGAAAAGCCGCTCATCTGAAGCCTCACCGCAATTTCTGAGCAGCAGGGGAAGAAATTCTGTTGTAATTTGGGGAAATAACTTATTTGCTGTATTTCACTGAGAGAGAGGGGGGGGCGTGTGTGTGTGTGTGTTTCGGTACAATTGTGTGTGTCCATGAGAATGTGTATGTATCTATGAGTGTGTTTCTGAGTGTGTATCTGTGAGAGTGTGTCTGTGAGTGTGTGTATATCTATGAGTGCGTTTCTGAGTGTGTATCCGTGAGAGTGTGTCTGTATGTGTGTGGGTATCTGTAAGAGTGTGTGTGTGCGCGCGCACCTGCATGTATGTGTTTAATTGGTTCTTCATATATTTAGGGTCAGTCACACACACACTGATCCTTGCGCAGATTTTCAGGTGGGCTTGGTGGTATTAATTCACCTCATAGTCATGAAACTGGTTTAAGAGGAGAGTGTCCCTCGCAGCCTCCACGCTTTCCATCCTGAGTCAGGAGCCCAGGAGATGCGCCGGTGTCCTTGGCTCCGGCTCAGTGAGGCTGTTGTCCTGCTCAGTTCACAGAGGAGGAGGATATGTTGGAGGACATTTGGGGTGTGGAGGGACAGGAAGACTCAGCGAGGGAGGCCCCTCCAGTGGCCCTACTAAAGCAGCAGGAGGAGCTGGTTCCAATGGCCCTATTAAAACGAGAGACCGGCTGGGTGCAGTGGCTCATACCTGTAATCCCAGCACTTTGGGAGGCCGAGGCAGGCGGATAACGAGGTCAGGAGACCAAGACCATCCTGGCTAACACGGTGAAACCTCGTCTCCACTAAAAATGCAAAAAATTTGCCAGGCGTGGAGGCTCACACCTATAGTCTCAGGCAGGAGAATTGCTTGAACCCGGGAGGCAGAGGTTGCAGTGAGCTGAGATTGCGCCATTGCACTCCAGCCTGGGCAACAAGAGCAAAATGGTGTCTCAGAAACAAACAAACAACAACAAAAAAAAACGAGAGACCATGGGCCCCTGCCCCTTCCCTCCACCCTTGCTATACTCACTCTGAACCCACCCTGGAGGGGAGACCGGCCTGGGCTGAGCCACTCTGTAGGTGAAGAGCACGAAACACATGAACAGTTGTTTTTTTATTTTTCCGTGGAATATCCCTGATGTCAAAACAGCTCCACTTTGCTTTGAAAACCGGGTTCCTCTCTCCTCCCTCTGTGGCTTTGCTCCATCACTTCCCTCTAGGGCCTCTGGCCCCTCCCTCTGGGGCCTCTGTCCCCTCCCTCTGGGGTCTCTGTCCCCTCCCTCTGGGGCTTCTGTCTGCTCCCTCTGGGGTCTCTGTCCCCTCCCTCTGGGGCCTCTGTCCCTTCCCTCTAGGGCCTCTGGCCCCTCCCTCTGGGGCCTCTGTCCCCTCCCTCTGGGGTCTCTGTCCCTTCCCTCTAGGGCCTCTGTCCCTTCCCTCTTAGGGCCTCTGTCCCTTCCCTCTATGGCCTCTGTCCCTGCCCTCTAGGGCCTCTGTGCCCTTTGTAGGGTTTCTGTTCCCTCCCTAGAGTCCAAGCCCTCTGCCTCTTTCTCTTAGGACTGGGCTTTCTTAGCTCTCAGGTGGCCTCTGACAGTGTCGCGATGGGCGTGCTCCGGCAGCACCAGCAGTTGTTGAACAAGAGGCTCAGGGTTTCACGTGAGAAACTGACAGAGAAGGTGTCTGGGGTCCCCGTCATCATCTCTTGCCTCTTCCCAAATGGAAACTCCCCACTTCTTCTCCCTGGGCGGCCTTTCCCGCGCTCTCCTGGTTCATTTCCTCTTTCCCCGAAGCTGGAAATGCTGGCTGTAAGAGGCCCCAGGTACCCAGCCAGTGTCCACCCCGAGAAAGAGGCTGAAATCTGGAGCAAACTTCCTATCCCAACACAAAGTGGGGAAATGAGCTTCTGTGTCTTTGAAATAAATTAATATTAGACTTTAAAGAAAAAGGTATATTACTGAAACCTTTAAGTGCATACAGTCGGCCCTTCATCTCTTCCAGTTCCGCATCCAGGGATTCAACCAACTAGGGAAACTTGGGAATAAAAACAATAAAAAAGAACAAAACACAATTAAAACTTACAAACCAGTACAGTGGAGCAGCTATTCACATAGCATCTGCCTTGTGTTAGGATGATAAGTAATCATGAAATAATTTAAAGTGTATGAGGGGATGTGCACCGGCCGTATGCAAACCCTTTCATCTCAGGGACTTGAGCATCTGTGGGTTTTGGTATCTGTGGGAGGTCCTGGAACCCATTCCCCCATAGACACTGAGTGTTGTGTTGGCTATCCTGGGCCTTTTAACTCTCCATGTAAACTTTATGATCAATTTGTCAATATCTACAAAATATTTTGCAGGGACTTTGGAATTGCATTCAATTTATAGATCAAGTTGGGAAAAACTGACATCTTGACAAAATTGAGTCTTCTTATCCATGAACATGGACTATCTTTCCATATATTGTTAACTTTAAGGGAAAGTAACATTTGCCAAAGACATTTATGTTTCATCACTTCAAAAAATTCTGTATTTTTACTTCTGATCAGTTTTTCTCAGCTGAATATAAGTATTTTACATACCAGGTATGTAGCACTAGCTCATCTGTGTTCTCAGAGGTCAAGTCACTCCTTCTCTTTCCTCCAGCGGTACTGGTATCTTAATATTTAATAATACAAAGGTTCAGAAAAGAAAACAGAGCATTTAAACAGCACACAGGCTCTGTCTAAACGGACTGTTTGTGTTTGTGTCAGGCTTCAGCTTCGTTCTCTTCTTTCTCACATGCCTCAGGGCTGTACCAGAATAAGATTTCACTTTATTACCTTCCTTTCATCTTAGGAGCTGGTAGATGGTGACAGGACTGGAAAACAGTTATTTTGAGGTCTGAGCCTAGACCTGTGATCTCTTCTTCATATTTTGTTTGGGCTACTTGAAGCTGCAGGCAGTGATGACAGACTGAAATTTCTCTTAAGGAAGGGACAAAGCTAAATTTCTTTCACAGTGCATAGAATTCGAAATGATGCTAGTGTTTTTGAAAACTGAAAAGCACAACTTTATTCCTTTGACTTTATTTCTGTTGCTTAATATGTGCTCTTATAATTTCTTTCTTTATACTTTAGTTTAACTCGATATGAATAAGATAAAAATTTAAAAGCCAGATCACAGTATTTTCTTTCCATGAAGTCCTTCGGTTGTGGAGGAGTTTTACCCTTAAATCTGCCCGAATCCTTGTAATACAGCTTAGTTCTGTGCTTTCTCGTTGGATCACATCCCTTCGTGAGAAACGTTAGGTGAGATTTGCTATGATTTCCCAGTCAGCGTGTAAAGAGAAAAGCAAACCCATCAGCAACGTCATGCAACCTAAAGGCATTCGTGCCGATTCATTCTTTGCATAGTTTCCAGCTGTGACCTACCAACTCTCTGACCATCCCTAAACTTCCTCTCTACCTATTTCACTATACACACACACACACACACACACGTGCATACACACACACGTGCACACACACACACGTGCATACGCATGCACAAATACTCATTTTCTCCTCCACCCTCTCTCTGCCTTTCCCACCACATTCATGGGATCTATCTTTGAAAGAATAAAGGACGGATGGGGCAGAGGTTCTGTTCAGATTCTTTGTCAACTCTCTCTTACGATTCTAGTCAACACTGAACATGTACCGGCTAAACCTGGGAAATGATACGGTACTTATTACTGTATGTATGTCCTTCTCTAAACAAGGAAAGAAAAAACTAGAAGGAAAAAACAAGACAATAATGAAGTTTTAAGCTAAAATAAACAAATGGACAAAGATATCCATCTTCTTTGTTTTCACATTTTGAGTTCTAAAATGTCATAAATTTTAATTAAATTCTTTGGAGTCTAAATAAACTATATATTATTTATCTCCTTATAGAGCCATGTAAAATCAGGTAGCAGGATCTGGAGGGCCCTAAGTCCAACTTACTAAGTAGCAACATTAAGTAGAACTTTTTAGAGAAACAAAAAAGGTTAATGTTTAATGTTATCATGTAGCAGGGAGTAAAAATCATTTCTCCTCGACCTAGATCTGGCAAACAAAGGGAAGCTTTAAATTCTAAAATGGTTGTATCATCCCAGGGTTCATATCCGTCCTGCGCAAGAAGGGCTCTGGGGGAATCCCAGTGCTTTGAAAACAAAATTATTGACTCAAGGCTGCCATCTTTCTGAGTCATCATCCACACCCACTCCCAACCCTGGACTTTCAAGATGCCTTAGTGAATCCACCACAGAATTGACGAAGTGAACAGTGAATCGCCATGGTGATGTCTGGACCTTTGGAGAAGCCAACTTTCTTGGCCCTTGAAACGTTTCTTGGAAATACTTGAAGCCGAGCGCCATCTTAGTTTGGTTAAAATTCGCTCCTGAAACTTCGTTTTCAAAGAAAACATACGCTCTTCATTGAATTTTGATGAGGTATTATGGGCAAATGAACCTCATAGTTTATTTAAAAAGGGCACATGAATCAGACAGTCACTTAGAATTAGGGATTTCTTGCCAATCATGAGGGGAAAAGTTAAGGGTTTTTTTTTTTTAAATGAGTAACTTTTAATTTTGATAAAATGTTAAACTGATAGGAAAATTTCCGTGATAGGCTTTACTTTCATAACCTTTACTGGAACCACCAGCTCAGCACTTCCCTCCCTTCTCCCGTCTCCCGCTCGCCCCACTTTCCTGCCTTCTGTTCCAGCATCTCATTTTCCCACCCCAACCAGGTGCCGGTAGTTTGGAAACTCTGTGCTCCTCTGCGTTTCAATATCCCAGTGTGTATTTCCTAAAGTCCAAGATATTTCCTCCCATAACCACGATACAGTGGTCAAGATGAGGAAGTTAATGTTGATACAAAGTTTATCTAATCCACATCCACCTTAAAATTGTGTCCGTTTCCTCCAATAATGCCCTTCGTAGCTTGTAGCCCCCACTCCATCTAGGATTCAAGCCAGGATAGCGCATTACGTTTGGTTATCTCTATTTAGGAAAGGAAAAGGTTTTTTTTTTGTTTGTTTGTTTGTTTTTTAGATGGAGCCTTGCCCTGTAGCCCAGGCTGGAATGCAGTGGCCCTATCTCGGCTCACTGCAACCTCTGCCTCCCGAGTCCCAGTTCAAGCAACTCTCCTACCTCAGCCTCCCAAGTAGCTGGGATTACAGGCGCGAGCCACCATGCCTGGCTAATTTTTGCATCTTTTAGTAGAGACGGGGTCTCACCATGTTGGCCAGTCTGGTCTTGAACTCCTGACCTTGTGATCTGCCATCCTTGGCTTCCCAAAGTGCTGGGATTACAGGCGTGAGCCACCGGGCCCGGCCAGGAAAAGATTTTAACCTAATTTAAATTGGTAGGGACCTCAAAATCACTTCTGGCTATGAGGGCTTTATAGAAGAATCCTGTGTAAGACAGATTCCTCACTTGGATGCTGGAGAAGTCCACGTTCATAGCTTAAATCAAATGGTCACAGTGCAGACCTGGTTTTGTGCTGCCGGAAAGGAAGGGAAGGCCCCTTTCCTCTGTCAACCCCCATCTTTCCGGGGCGTTAAGAAAATGAACTGTGGCAGCCTCCACGCTCTTCCTGTCGCCCCTGAATCAGGAAGTTCCCTCCCGTGGGGCACGGCAGGGAAGTGGTGGCCAATGGGGTGGAAAGGCCTGGGGAAGAGTCTCTAGGATGGCTTCGCTCGGGGCTCTCCGAGTCCTCCCTGTGTCAGCGCGAGGCCTTAGGATCACGCCCACCCACGGTGACGTCTTAGCCGAGGAAGACACCTTAGAAAGGCAGAGAAGCCGGGGACCTGCTGGAGAAGGTGCGGATGCTCAGATGTAGTTTGAAAGCGATGCGCCAGGCCGGGCGCGGTGGCTCAGGCCTGTAATCCCAGCACTTGGGGAGGCGGAGGCGGGCGGATCACGAGGTCAAGAGATCGAGACCATCCTGGCCAACATGGTGAAATCCCGTCTCTACTAAAAATACAAAAATCAGCCGGGCGTGGTGGCGCGCGCCTGCAGTCCCAGCTACTTGGGAGGCTGAGGCAGGAGAATCGCTTGAACCCGGGAGGGGGAGGTTGCAGTGAGCCGAGATCAACCACTGCACTCCAGCCTGGCGACAGAGCGAGACTCTGTCTCAAAAAAAGAAAGAAAGTGGATGCGCTACAGCAGGGGCCTTCCTCGGGGAAAGCCGCAGGGCAGGGCCCGGAGCCGCCGCCTCCCCCCGAGTTCCCCCAGAGGAGCCCCGGGGCGACAGCCGGGGACGCGCCTCCTGCTCGGGAGGGGACGCCTGTCCGCTCTTCCTTCCTGGCGTTAGCTCCGCAGCTCCTGTGCTTTGTGCCTCGCCGCAGACAGGGGTCTTGGGGAGCAGGGAGGGGTGGCTCGAAGGCGGAGGAAAAGCAGACTCTGCTGCCAGCGTGTGAGGACCTCCTGCCCCAATGCCGCCCGTGACCACCACCCACACTCTCCTCCCCAGCACACGCCACTCAGTGCCTCGTCCTCTGCCTCCATCCCTGCCCCTCCCTCCCTCCTCAGCCCCCTCTCCGCATCCCAGGCCTGTCCTCAGCCCCCTCTCCCCATCCCAGGCCTGTCCTCAGCCCCCTCTCCCCATCCCAGGCCTGTCTTGAGCCCTCTCTCCCCATCCCAGGCCTGTCCTGAGCCCCTGCTCCTTTCCTCATGTCTCTTAAGCATCCTTCTAGTGAGTGATGATTTCCCTCCCCAACCTGTGATACCAGATTTTATTTATCTTTATCATCTTTCAAGAAAGTTTGCTTTCTCATAGATCTAAACCCTTTGCAGCTCTGGTAATTGAAACAAATTTTAAAACTTTTATTGACATCATCAATCAAATATATGTACATAATGAGAGGTACTTCTAGAATATTACCCAAAACTTGAGTTTTAAACCATTTAATGGTATTTTTTATTAATTTTTCTATGTTGTAATACTTCTCCCATTCACAGGAGGAAGGAGCAGAATCATTCATTCGTTCAGTTTTCCTTGTAGGTGATAGTGATTTGCATATTCTCCGGATGTTGTTCGTCCAGGGATGCATTGTCATCTAAGTGGCAATGTCATCTAAGGATTTCGCTTTTATTACAAATGAGTACAGAGAACACTCACTTCTCATTTTGTTTTATGTAAATGCACTAATTAGTTTTCTTTCCAATGCCTTCTGCTTAGGTTAGGGAAGCCTTACTCATCCTTCTCTCACTAAGTTTTCTTCTTCCAGCTGGGTGTGTTCTCCATGCTGGGATTCCTCCCTTTCCCTTTCGTATGTCTCTTACCACTTGCCCTTTTAAAGATTCCCCACCCTGCTTCTCGGTAAATACATGAAGAAAGACATTTCTGGTTTCCGCCCACACAGGAGGTGGACAGGACCCTCCAACAAACACCCACAGTCGGTCTAGACCTGCCCCGTGGTTTCTTTTGAAACATTGTTCCTCCTTGGGTTACTGTCCGTGTCATGTCCCCAAGGCCACTGTCCCTCCCTCCCCTCAGCCTGGAGGAGAGCTCCCGTGCTGGGGGCCGCTTGCTGGCGAGTGTGACACAGCTCATTCTGCAGATGGCACCAATGCACTCTCAGCTGCCCCTGACACCCCCAAAGGGCCTCAGAACTCGCGGCTGCATCTGCTCGAGTTCACGTGTCATGGACGTGTTTTCCCACGGCTTGACTGTTCATTTTGGAATATTGGCTTGTCAGCCACTGCAGTCCTTGGAAATAATAAAATCCCGTCTGCGTTTGCAGTTGGTGGTCCCACAGTCGCGGTACCTGTGAAATGTACGTGTGTGTGCCTGCAGGTGTGTACATTCTAACATGTCGTGCCGTCTACCCTGGGACTCCTGGAGATCCGTCACGGTCCCAGGGATTTCCAGACGTGACCTTGAGGCGCTCAGTAGCTCATCTGTGTGTTCCGCAGGTTTGGCGTCACCCACTGCCATAACCCCAGTGGCCTCACCCATTTGCAGTAAAACAAGAGGCACCACACCCGTTTCCAAACCCCTGGAAGGTAAGCGGCCAAGGCCCCGGCCACGCCAAGCAGTTTCTGACCAGAAGAGGCCTTCGTGATGCTGTCTCACTGACGGTTTCTGCTTGCCTAGATATCGAAGCCAGACCAGACATGCAGTTAGAATCGGACCTGAAGTTGGACAGGCTGGAAACCTTTCTAAGGAGGCTGAATAACAAAGGTACCTACCAGAAACCAGAAGGCTTCACTCTCAGAATCTCTAAATCCTAATTCTGATTGCTTTTCTTCCTCAGCTAAATTGTTTTCTTTCTATTATGGCTTCACTAATCCATACTTCCATCATGATCTTTGTTGCTGTCTTTTAAAAACTGAAGTTTTGGTCAAGCCTGATTAGACTATCAAGCCCTGACTCACTTGATAATGTAGTAAATTGGGGACTTCCAATAATACATTTTTCTATTGAATCTAAACCCTTGATGTCATCCAATCAGAACTGTGAACTGAGTGATTTTGCTTCTAACTCTGAAAGCAGATTATTCCACGTTGGCAAAATCAATGTGATCTTGGGCCTGGTGAACTTTAAATTACATGTTATCAATTTCCAATAAGGTAAAAGCTGATATTATTTCTTATATCACAAATGATTTCTAAAAGAAAATTATAGCAAATGAATGTTGAAATATTTCAATATAAAACTCAATGAGGTATACAAAAAAAAAAAAAATAGCCTTTTATCTCTTGATTAAAATATCCAGTCCTGGAAACTTACCAATTACTAGGCGCTGGGAGTCCCTACTGTTGACAATGACCACTAAAAGGTTCAAAATAATACAGTCACCACTGAACAGAAACATAAAATGTAATATAATCACTGAGTTAGCGAAGCAAGGAATGCCAGTCGGCAGAGCGTTTATGCCACACGTGGAACAGCGATCTAGGCCGTGGGTCAGCAAGCGATGGCCGTTGCCGAATCCAGCTGCCAGCCTGCTTTTGTTTTGTGTTGTTCCTTTGTTTGTTTTTTTAGAGACAGTGTCTTGCTCTGTCACCCAGGCTGGAGTGCAGTGGTGCCATCATAGCTCACTGCAGCCTTGAACTCCCGGGCTCAAGCAATCCTCCCGCCTCAGTCTCCTGAGTACATGGGACTATGGGCATGCACCACCAAGCCTGGCTAATTATTTTGTCTGGTTTTGTAGAGATGGGGTCCCACTATGTTGCTCAGTCTGGTCTTGACCTCCTGGGCTCAAACAATCCCCCAGCCTTGGCCTCCCAAAGTCCTGAGATTATAACCATGAACCACCATGCCCAGCCCTGTTTTTGTTAATAAAGTTTTATTAAAACATATACACGCCCATTTGTGAACTATTGTCAACAGCCTTTGCATTTTAACAGCAGAGCTGAGTAGTTGCAACACAGGACCTGTGTCGCCCCTCCCCAGGCAAAGCCTAAAGCGTTTACTGCCTGGCCCTTTTTTTGGAAGAAGTTTGCCGACCTTTGATGTAGAACGAGGCTGAGCCTAGTTCATCCACCCTCAGTAGAAGCAAGCGCAGGTTCAGAAGCGTTGAGTGGGCCGTGTGTGCTGCAAGGTCAGCCTCCCTCTCTCCTGTCATGTTACTGTGGGAGATCTGTTCAGGTGGGAAGTCCTTACGTGGCAGATGAAGTAAGGACCCGGGAAGCAACCACCCTGTATATCACAGTCGTGTTTCCTCCACTCCTGGAACGTAGGAGGAAATACAGCTTTTAAACTATTGTGAGGCATCATTGTAGTCCTTGTGTCTATAAAACTCTTTTTTTTTTTTTTTTTTAGAGGAAGAGAGAAAGAGAATAGGAAGGAGAAAAAAGGAAGAGAAAGAGAGAGAGAGAATGGGGAGGAGGGAGAAGGAAAAGAAAGAGGGAGAGAGAATGGGAGTATTGCTTTCTTGCCCAGGCTAGAATGCAATTTAGTAATGGGTATTGAAAACCTCTTTTATACTGATAATTATACTTAATGATGTAATCAGGAAGGAGTAAGGGAAGAAGATAACAAACAAACAGCCAACCAATATTTAATTTAAACCTATGAAATGCTATGCGATTACTGAGGAGTGATTTACTTCCAATTATATAGTCACCTTTGGAATAGGTGTGAGGTGGTAATGTATGTTTTGTGTATTTGAAGTGGAGAGTACTATAAATATTTATTAAGTTTACTTGTTCCGGGTCTGAGTTCAAGTTCTGAATATCCTTGTTAATTTTCTATCTCGTTGATCTATAGAATCGTTAGCTCTTCTTGTTGCATTGATCCTTTTGCCATTATGTAATGTCATTCCTCGCCTCTTTTGATCTTTGTTGCTTTAAAGTCTACTTTATCAGAGGTGAGAATTACATCTGCTGCTTTTTGTTTATTAGTTTATTTTTACTCTCTGTTCAATTGGTAAATCTTCCTCCTTCTCTCTGAGTCTTTGTGTATTGTTTCATGTAAGATGGGCCCGGATGCAGCATACCGATGGGTTTTGGCTTTTTATCCAATTAAAATATATGTAAGTTTAATACCAGCATTTGATGCTAGCTGGCTGTTTTGCCCATTAGTTGATGTGAATTTTTTATTGTGTTAAAGTTCTTTGCTTTTTGATATATTTTTGGAAAGGCTGATATTGGTTGTTCCTTTATATGTATAGTGCTTCTTTCAGAAGCTCTTGTAAAGCAGGCCTGGTGGTGGTGAACTCTCTAAGTACTTGTTTGTTCGCAAAAGATTTAATTTTTCCTTCGCACATAAAGCTTAGTTTGGCTGGATAGGAAATTCTGGGTTGAAAGTTCTTTTCTTTAAGGATGTTAAATATTGGTCCCCACTCTTTTCTGGCTTGTAGGGTTTCTGCTGAGAGATCTGCTGTAAGTCTGATAGGTTTCCCTTTATGGGTAACCTGAACTTTCTCTCTAGCTGCCCTTAGTATTTTCTCCTTCATTTCAACCCTAATAAATCTGGCAATTATGTGCCTTGGGGTTGGTCTTCTTGAAGAATATCTTTGTGGTGTTCTCTGTATTACCTGGAGTTGAATATTACCCTGCCTTGCCAGGTTGGGAAAATTTTCCTGAATGATATCCTGAAGAGTATTTTCCAACTTGGATTCATTCTCTTCATCACATTCAGGTACACCTATCAAACGTAAATTAGGTCTTTTCACATAGTCCCATATTTCCTGGAGACTTTGCTCATTCCTTTTCATCCTTTTTTCTGCATTCTTGTCTTCTCGTTTCATTTCACTGAGCTGGTCCTCGACTTCTGATATCCTTCCTTCCGCTTGATCAATTCGACTGTTTAAACTTGTGCATGCTTCGCGAAGTTCTCGTGTTATGTTTTTCAGCTCCATCAATTCACTTATATTCTTCTCTAAATTGTCCATTCTCATTAACATTTCGTTAAACCTTTTTTCAAGGTTCTTAGTTTCTTTGCATTGGGTTAGAATAAGTTCTTTTAATTCACAGAAGTTTCTTATCACCCACGTTTGGAAACCTGCTTCTGTTATTGGAATACCGGTGTAATCTATTAAGCCTTGTTCCGTTACTGATGAGGAATTGCAATCCCCTGTAGAGGGAGAGGCATTCTGATTTTGAGTATTCTCTACCTTTTTACGCTGGTTTCTTCCCTTCATTATATATTTGTCCGTCTGTCGTCTTTATAATTACCGACTTTCTAACTGGGTCTCTGACGTCCAACTTGTTGATTCCCTGCGCCGAAATCTGAGCAATCCACTGAGCCGGCCAAAAGAGCGGTGTTAAGATTGATGGTGCTTTTCTGCCCGGGAATATCCGGATTCTGCACCAAGAACTGGCGTGCTAAGGCACCAGCAAAACCGCCACACCGGCCACAAGAGTCGCCCTGGCGACCCGTGGAGCTCCTCCACTGGGAATCTCCTGGTCCGTGAGCAACTAATATTCGTCTGAAAGTGTGGCGTCCTCTCGTTCTTTGCGCTTTCACTGGGAGGTACGTGCCCGAGCTGCTAATCATCAGCCATCTTGGATCTCTCTCCCGCCAAAACTCTTACGTCATTTGCTTGTTTGTTGATAGTTGGCGGGATGCAAGAAACGGTGCTCACCGTCACCGGCAAGTCTGTGAAGGAGGTGATGAAGCCGGATGATGACGAAACCTTTGCCAAATTTTACCGCAGCGTGGATTATAATGTGCCGAGAAGCCCTGTGGAGCTGGACGAGGACTTCGATGTCATTTTTGATCCCTATGCACCCAAGTGAGTTATTTGGGTCTCCATCTTTCCTCCACTGAGAAGGGCTTCCGTCGCCTGCCCGCACACAGCACATTCACGGGGCTCTTCCTGGCGTGACCTCCTTCTCCTTCTAACTCCATCATAGCAGCGTTAGTATTCTAGGGCCAGGGCACG
This sequence comes from Aotus nancymaae, assembly GCF_030222135.1. Taxonomy (NCBI): domain Eukaryota; kingdom Metazoa; phylum Chordata; class Mammalia; order Primates; family Aotidae; genus Aotus; species Aotus nancymaae. Next base: position 5,216,199 of record NW_026988492.1, on the reverse strand, counting down.
GTGCAGCAGGAGCCAGGGGCACGGAGCCTCGCAGCAGATAAACGTGCAGGAGGCAGACCAGATGTGCACGCGGGCAGACCCGTGGGCCACAGATACTTGTCCCGTGCCATAAAGAGGATGTCACTGGACTTTACACATCACTTGAATATTGTTTTGCAGTTTTTAGGTTTACATCACTTAGCAGAGAGTTCAACACCTGTCTTTCATTTGACATATTGAATTCTTACTCATAACTTTGCAAAATATTTGGATGAGATGGGCTCAGATTAGTACAGCTAATTAGAAAATCAGTAAGCATGTTACTTAGCTTCTAATCATACATGAAATCAATAGCTCTGAGCGTTTTCTCAGTGATGTCTTAGGGTTTCTCTTCCCGCAGGAACATGACTAAGCCAACCAGGAAAAGTGATTACGGTGTTAGGATTCCTTCAATTTCAAGTGCCAGGAAAAAGATCCCAACTCAAACCGACTTCTGCTAAAAAGAAAAGTGCGCAGGGGTTTACTGGCTCACTCGCCGAAACGTGCGGGTGTGAGCTCGGGTTCTAGAGGCCCTCAGAACAGTCTGTCCTGGCTGTTTTCCTTTGGGCTGGCCTCCTTCTTCGTCAGGCAGTGGCCAGGCAGCAGATGGACACCCCAGCTGTGGAGTCACAAGGCTGCCTCCTTGGCCAGCCCGGCACAGGTAGCTTCTCTTCCCAGTAGTCCCAGCAGAAGGTCCAGGTTTGATTTTCTTGGCTTCAGCGTGAGCCCAAGTCCATCCCTAAACCAGTCACTGTGGCCAGTGGGATAGAAGATGCCGACAGGCTGAAGGCGGGTCTCCGGGTCCCCTCCAGAGCCACAGTGGGGACACAGAGAGTTTCCCCAAAGGAAAATCCAGAAGTTATTATGAGAAGCAGAGGAGGGCGTGTAGACAGGCCACACCCACGGCAGTCCACCACATCCATCTGGTCTTTCCTGCGAAATTGTCAGAGTGACATATCATACCATTTCTACAAGCTGCTCCTGATACATTCTTTGTATATTTCAATTTGCATGTTTTAATTTCCTACCATAAAAAATCAAAACTTTGCCATTTTCCACCTCAAAATAGTATTTTGGGTATTTGCACACCTAGCTATTTAACCATTTCTCAATGTCACTGTTTAAACTGGTGTATGTCATAATTTAAACATATATGTATATTTTCACACATATGACACCATGGTACGTAAAGAGGCCTTTCGGGCACAGAGACCCGCGCAGTTGGAGGTGGACAGTGGCAGCAGGGGCCTGTCGGGAGATCACTTAGCTCGGTCAGCTCACCTCCCCCAGTCTGGTTTTCCACCCCAGAGAGTTGTGAGAACATGGGGTGGTCACAGATGGTGGTGGGCCTATTTATTTCAATATATTCTTCCAAAGAGTGGTTATTTTTCAGAGGGGGCAGTGAGTTGAGTGGAAACTAGTCATGGAGGGACAGCAAGGGGACCAAAAGCTATGGCATGGGGGAAGGTTTGGTCTAAGCAGAGAGGATCACATCAAGGAGCCGTGGTCTGCAAGTTCCTGAAGGGCTTGCGGGGGACAGACAAGTAGACATGGGAGTGTGATTCCAAAGCGAGAATGAGGACGTGTGCACGGGCGCGGTGAGGAGAGGCAGGAGCTCCCGGACCCCCAGAGCTGTCTAGCAGAGCCTCGAGCTGCCCGGAAGTACTCCACACCCTTCCAGGCAGACCAAGGGGCATGAGTGAGTGGGGGCGTCTGGGTGGCTGGGATTTGAACTCAGTGGGCTTGCATCCCTCTTCCTTCTCCAAGATTCTACGAGTCCACCTCAGGGGAGTTGCGGTGTGGGGAGGAGTTGCAAGACCTGTAACAAAATCAGGAAATACACTGTGGAGTCCAAGACCCGCAGGTCACCAGGCGTGGGGGTGTCGCAGACTGGGACCGCGCTCTGCTTCCATCCGCAGATTGACGTCTTCTGTGGCCGAGCACAAGCGGGCAGTCAGGCCCAAGCGCCGGGTTCAGGCCTCCAAAAACCCCCTGAAAATGCTGGCGGCCAGAGAAGATCTACTTCAGGAATACACCGAGCAGAGACTAAACGTTGCCTTCATGGAGTCAAAGCGGATGAAAGTAGAAAAGAGTGAGTATCTGAAATCCCTGCCTGCTCCCGCGCTTGGGAATGGCTTCTTCCGTTGCTTTAATCACGTCTTGGTTTTCTGCCTGTGAAGGCCGATAATGGTGCTCAGAAACCCTCACGAAGTAAAAAGGAGTAAATATGAACACACATGTGCACGCTTACCTAGAATCGAAGGATTTGTTATAATTCTCACAATGTGTATCACCTATTCAGTTGTTTAATTCTAATTATCCTAGGGTTTTCTTTTTTTTTTGTTTTTAAGAGACTGGGATCTCATCATGTTGCCAGGCTCATCTCAAACAATTGGCCTCAAAGAGTCCTCCCACCTCATCTCCCAAAGTGCTGGGATACAGGCAGGAGCCACTGCGTCTGATTACAAATTATCCTATTTTGTTGGTTTTTTTTCTGGAAGTGAGAAGAGATGGCTATTTCTGAGTATGTTAATTCAGCCATTTTCAGCTCTGTTGATTCTGAACAGTCATTCTTCATTTAATCTTATTCAAGAGCAAGTCATTTGATCTCTTATAGTAAACGAGCTCAAATCACTGGTGTTTCTAATCTTAGATTTTTATATTATTCATTAACACATAACCAGTGCTTTTCAAATTGTTCTTGGTAGGACCCTCAGCTTCTAAAGTTAGGATGTGAGCTGGAGGGAGCAGGGGGAGCTGCCTGGGGGCGATGGATGGAGGCGAGGAGGTGGACTCCAGACTCACCCTCACTGTGGGCTGAGCCACGCTGCTCTGATCTGCCCAGTAATGTGGGGTTCCATCATTCTGAAACAGGGGTTTTCTTGGTTTGAGGTGACAATGTGCATAATCTTGATTTTTGAGATAATCTTGCTGTAATTTTCATTTTCCCATAACATTCATAAACCAATTTCCTAATGTTTGTGTTAGAAATATAGTATTTAGCTGAAGTGGTTGAGCCTTTTCATTATAACTGGTTTACTGAGAAAGTATATTTCAGCCTGTGTGTGGTGGCTCATGCCTGTACTCTCAGCACTGCAGAAGGCAGAGGCAGGAGGATCACTTGAGCCCAGGAGTCTGAGACCTGCCTGGGAAACCTAGCAAGACCTTATCTCTACAAAAAATACAAAAATTAGCCAGGTGTGGTGGCACCCACCTGTGGTCCCAGCTATTCAGGAGGCTGAGGTGGGAGGATGGCTTGAACCCAGGAGGTCAAGGTGGCAGTGAGCCCTGATTGTACCATTGCACTCCAATCTGGACTACAGAGCCACACCCTTTCTCAAAAAAAAAAGTGTTATCAAAATCACAGCATTTACAAGTAGTATTCTATTTCTTCAAACCTAATCCCAGTGAAATAAACTTCTGAATTTGTCTCCAACATATACATTTTTTTTTTTATTTTGGAAGGGAGTCTTGCTCTGTCGCCTAGGCTGGAGTGCAGTGGTGCAATCTCAGCTCATTGCAACCTCCGCCTCCTGGGTTGAAGCGATTCTCCTGCCTCAGCCTCCTGAGTAGCTGGGATTACAGGCACGTGTCATCATGCCCAGCTAATTTTTTGTGTGTTTTTAGTACAGACAGGGTTTCACCATGTTGGCTAGGCTGGTCTCGAACGTCTGACCTTGTGATCTGCCTGCCTTGGCCTCCCAAAGTGCTGGGATTACAGGCATGAGCTACCGTTCCTGGACACATAAACATTTTTTAAAACAGTAAGTTGGAGAAATGAAGGTTTGTTGGCACAGATTTTTTTTTTTTTTTTGAGATGGAGTCTTGTTCTGCCACCCAGGTTGAAGTGCAGTGGTGCAATCTTGGCTCACTGCAACCTCTGCCTCCTGGGTTCAAGTGATTCCTGTGTCTCAGCCTGCCAAGTAGCTGGGACTACATACTTGGCTAATTTTTTGTATTTTTAGTAGAGACAGGGTTTCACCATGTTGGTCAGGATGGTCTTGATCTCCTGACCTTGTTATCCGCCCGCCTCAGCCTCCCAAAGTGCTGGGATTACAGGTGTGAGCCACCATGCCTGGCTGGCATGGATTGTACATATGTTTCCTCTGCCTCTACTTTTGGGACCTCAGGGGTTAAATTGGTGATGACTGACCGACCCATAGATGTTTGCTGTTTTGCACTGAAAACCCATCTTATAATTACAATAGTAACTCTGAGAGCAGAATACCTCAAGATATCATCTGACTGATCACTTCGCCTTTAGGAAAAGATTAGAACCTAATCATCCCTTACAGAGTGTCCACTTTTTTTCTGTTTACATATAAAAGCTTTTGGTGACAGATATCTAACAGTCATCCGGCATCTATACATTCCAGCATGTAAAAGTTGTTAGGATTTAGAACAGCTTTCAGTGGAACTGCAACAAGTGAATCCAGCTCCTGGCTTTGTACTAGAGCAGCTGGTCCACGTCGTCTCAGTTCTTGTCCCTCTGCACAGTGCGGTGTGACAGTTACCAACAAGCCGTTTATATTCTCGATGCTGTATTTAGTTCCCAGCACGGTGGTTAAGCACTGAATTGCACATTTGATCAAACCTGGGTCTGTTTCCCTCTCGGGACTAACTTGAAAAGACAAAGGTGTTGGGTCGGTTGTGAATGATTTCTGACGGTAAATATTGTCGCTGTAACTGGACCTCCTGCGTTGTGTTTCCTTATTCAGCCCGCCCAGTGTCTTCCAACTCCACCTTCTCAGAAGTCACCCTGGCGGGTTTAGCCAGTAAAGAAAACTTCAGCAGCGTCAGCCTGCGGAGCGTGAACCTGACGGAACAGAACTCTAACAACAGCGCCGTGCCCTACAAGAGGCTGATGCTGTTGCAGATTAAAGGTATTTCAGAGCAGCTGGGCCCAGTGACTCAGGGCCCGTGGTTTCTGTCTGGTCACCCGAGGAGTCCTGACTCATTCGCCTGTGCCGGGAAGGGAACCCACGTTTTTTGAGAACCTCCTGTGTGTTCCTTGCTATGCAACCTCCTGTCTCTTGAGCTTTCCCAAATTCCATGAGGTAGGAAGCATTCTGCTCACCAGGGCTTCCAGAGGCAGGAACGTGTCTGGGGTCCCAGCAGCTGCTGGGTGGCAGAGTTGGATTCGAACCCACGTCCCTGACTCCAGAATCCCAGCTTTTGCTCCTGATGCCCCGTGTCGCACGAGGCGGCCACATATTCATGCAGTTATCAGAGGCGCCCTACCCAGTTCTCCCCAAGTCAGTACAGAACCGGGGAGGAGGAGGGCACAGCTTGGAGAAGGAATCAAGGGAAGGTCGAGCAGATGCAGCCCCCCTGCATTCCACTCCAGTGCCCTTCTGTCCATGGCAGGGGAGATTTCAAAGATGAACTAGGGGGCCGCTGGCCATGAGGAGGGAGACTCGTCCGCCCCCTGGTGGCCACTGTGTAGATGACTCCTCGAGAGGAGAATGGAGGAAATCTCTCCCTCCAGGAGGGTTTCCCACGTGTTTCTGCATGACCGCTGTCCTATTGCATATTTTAAAAAAAAACTAGTGGCAAGCTCAAATAAACGATCTCTGTCCTGCGTCCTAACCCAGAGACTACATGGTCAGTGTAATTGTGGAAAGCTCAAAATCAACGAATACTTTGGAGAAGGTGTTGAAAGCCACAGAAGGCAGTGCCTCCCTCCTTCCAGTGGAGAGGCCCCTAGGGTTCACAGTGGAAACGCCCCAGGGGAAGATCCGACCCTTCCTGAGGGTGTGGCTTCCCTTGCTGAGGCCACAGATGTAACTGGGTACGGGGGGTGGCCAGGGGAGAGAAAGGCCCCAGGTGAAGAGTGAAGGAGGGAAAAGGAGCCCCTGTGTTCATTTCCCTGGAAGGGGGAGCCTCAGTTCACCCATGCATGTGACACTGACAATGGTCCTGAGATGCGGGTGACATTTGGGAAAGCAGGAACCAGGGAAGCAGTCGCTAGTGCTGTCATGATGCCCTTTCTAAATCCCCCTGCTGCCACCCTGGGCCATGGGAACTCTTATTAGCAAACGAGACTCTTTAGAAGCAAAAGCGTCTGCAGCAGGGAGGCTTCCGATGTGGGGTGCGTCCTGCCCCCGTTCTCTCTGGGAAGACAGTGACCGTTTGCCTCGTGTTCAGGAAGAAGACACGTGCAGACCAGGCTGGTGGAGCCTCGGGCCTCAGCGCTCAACAGCGGGGACTGCTTCCTCCTGCTCTCTCCCCACTGCTGCTTCCTGTGGGTAGGAGAGTTTGCAAACGTCATAGAAAAGGCAAAGGTTGGTAACTAGAAACTAAAAATGCTGTAGTGAACGTCCCCTTTACACAGGTAGAGTGTTCTCCCTGGTGTCGGTCACAAAGCTTCTCAAACGCCGAGTGTTGCGTTCAAGTGAGAAGGGATAGGTGGTGTTTCTTTTCCTGAATGTCTCTCAAACAAGCTTTCATTACATGTTTAAGTGGGATGTTTTAGGACTATGACCTACACCCCCAGCGTTTAGGTCCTGGCTTCCTTCTTACTCCTGTGTAAGAAAAGGAACTGGCCCCACTTTGAAGTCCTTTATCTCAGGTCGCTCTGAAGTTCCTCCGTAGACCTATTGAATGAGAATGTCATGGGGTAAGGCCCAAAGAATGAGTGTTTCTTAAAAGCGTCACATGTGACCTATTGAAGATGGAGAACTATTGCTCTAAAGAATTGAAGCTCCCTGGTCTTTCAGTTACACTTTCTTGGGGTCATTGAAAATATCCAGGAACCAGCATCCACCCAGCCCCGTGGTCACAAGGCTTTCCTTTCAGGCGCGCCCTGTTTCTCCTCTCTGGTTTTCACATGTGCCGCTCTGTCTAGCCAAGGGCTTTTCTACCCAGGTAATGCATTCCTCTCTTTTTCTAGGCCTCAGAACTTGCAGCTTTAATTCAGACGAAGAGGGAACTTGGTTGTAGAGCTACTTATATCCAAACCATTGAAGAAGGAATTAATACACACACTCATGCAGCCAAAGACTTTTGGAAGCTTCTGGGTGGCCAAACCAGTTACCAGTGTAAGACTTTATTGTACTTCAGAGATTGACAAGACGTGAATCTCCTTTCTTCTCCCTTAACTCATTCTAAACCAGCTACTTTGCAACGGAAAATGTGATGCTCTCCTGTTGTTCTTATCCCTAAGCTGCTGGAGACCCAAAAGAAGATGAACTCTACGAAGCAGCCATAATAGAAACCAACTGCATTTACCGCCTCATGGATGACAAACTTGTGCCTGATGACGACTACTGGGGGAAAATTCCAAAGTGCTCCCTTCTGCAGCCCAGAGAGGTACAGTCTGTGGGCTCTGCCCTTCAGTGACAAAGCACATCAAAAGCACTCGGCACAGCCTGCCCGGTAGATTAGATAGCAAGTTTCCAGTAAAGGTTAGCCAGTGTCAGTACCCACTGTAGATCATTTACAGCTTTTTAAAGGATATTTGTGATTTCAACCCATTACTGAAATCTTAAATGCTAATATGGAATCCTGAATATCGGTCAGAGGTGAAATGGATCATTGAAGACTTTTATGTCTTAAGCAAAATGTAAATATTACTTAACCCTATGTCTTGCACTTTGCATAAACATTATAACAAAATATTTTTCAGTCCTTAGTTTAAGGAATCATAGATGCGTGTATGTATAATTTGTGGACTTGCCAATTAATGTGCTGCTTTCGTCCTGTCACACCAGTAAATATTTGTTAATCACATACATTTCCAGTCCCATTAAGTCTGCTGAGTGTCGAGACGGTGGAAGACACACAAGGCCCTTCAGTGTAACTGGGCGGAAGAGTGTTAGGAGGAATGTCATCTGGAGCGAGGGTGGCTGTGTGATGTGTATGGGCATTTACATGGGAAAAAAGTCACAGAAAAATCTTCAGGAATAATTTTACATAGAAAGTGAAATTGAGCCGAGTTTAGAGTTAAGCAAAATTTGAATTGCTGGAAATGAAGGGAGAAATCATTCTAAGAGAAAGAATAAAACGAACCATGAAAATAAGAAATAGCACTACGTTCAGGTATTCATTCAGCAAACACTTAGTAATCAACCCCTCCTGTGTGTATTGCTATGATCTGATCCCTGCCCTTAAGGATCTTGGAATTGTGTAAAGGTGAGAAGACACCATTGGACCCTGAGTGCCTGGTGTATGAAGGAGCCTCTGTGTATATATTAAGTGAATGAGTGAGCACATGAGAGAGGGAGGAACAGGGGAGAGACGGAGGAAGGAAAGAACATAGGAAGATGTGCTTACACAGCTCTTGTGGATCACAAGAGGAGGGAACATTATCTCGGCCACTTAGGACACTGGGAGGAGGAATCACGCCCCCGGGGCAGAGGCTGGCTTGGTGGGGCAGTGCCAGCTGGGATCTCATGGCCTTTCTGGGTCTGTACCGGTCGCCCCATTAGGATTTCTGTCTTCCTGCATTTGACTCGCTGTCAACAGAGACCCTGATTCAACTGTTGCACGTTCCTGAAGTTAACAAATTCTTTTGTGCCATTTCTCCCAGGTACTGGTGTTTGATTTTGGTAGTGAAGTTTACGTGTGGCATGGGAAAGAAGTCACGTTAGCACAACGAAAAATAGCATTTCAGCTGGCAAAGCACTTATGGAATGGAACGTTTGACTATGAGAACTGTGACATCAATCCACTGGATCCTGGAGAATGCAATCCGCTTATCCCCAGGTACTCCTGCCGCCGCCCGGGACGGCAGATTCCATTCGATCCCTCTGTTCTCACTGCAGTCCTCTACTCTCGCTCTTTGTAGGGTTCAGTTTTCATAAACGATCATATGCAGTGGGCCGTGAATATTCACAGAAGGAACACTTCTTTCACTTTTATCCAACTACTGCAGAAATATGGATGCTGTAGTCTTCTGGAAGAGGTTTATGTGATAGCTGATTGTCTGAAGTGAGCGGGAGATGCTGCAAGTTCCCACCTGCGGCACTCCAGCGGCTGCCGTGGCAGATGAGCAGCAATTGTTTAAACAAACCACATACAAGTCTAAAAGGCTTCCCCAGATCTGGAATTCAGCCACCGATGTGAAGGTGCAGAAGCAACGTGCTGCTTCTAATTCACACCTTCCCAGCATCGCCCCGGAATTCCAGGATTTATTTGGCAGCGGATGATGTTGATGCCTTTACACTTTTTGGGAAGGGAAGAGAGGGAGGAGATGGCATTAAAATAATGACTGCGGTTTTAATATTTCCCGCATGTACTGGACTCTTTAAAGTCATTTCGGCAATTCAATAGAATATGCGAAAACTCTTAAGTTATGATTATGAAAAAAAGAATTCTTACAGGCAAAGGATTGTTGTTTTTTTAACTATCAGACCAAAAAGAAAGTAGTGCTTTTTAACTATACGTGCCATTATAATAGATTAGAAATTAAAGGATTCCGCTATGTTGGCCGGGATGGTCTTGAACTCCTAACCTCAGGTGATCCGCCCGCCTCGGTCTCCCAGAGTTCTGGGATTACAGCCCTCAGCTCTACCTTTTTCTAAATTACCTGTGTTCTTGGGTACAGCACAGAATCTGAAATCCCAAGCCCGCACGAGAGCTCCGGGTGGGGCTGTGCTGTTGTCTTTCCTGTCTTTCTGTGCTCCCCCTGCTGCTGCCCTGGCCAGTGACCTAGAAATAAGTGTGCAAAAACGCACTTCGTGATCTGTGAGTGTGTCCATTTTAGTGACAGGAGAATCTCTGTACTCTGGAGAGCTTAGCTGTAACATGACATAAAACAGTTGAGAACTGGGGGAGGGGAGCTGCCTCTTCCCTACATCTGTTAATTAATTGAAGGGAAACTTGGTGAGTGTCTGCAGGTGACTGGGTGGCATAGATTAGATGATGAGTAAGGTTTGCCCACAGCTCCTGCCATTGCTGAAATCCCCACCCAGCATGCCACCCCAGAGTATCCTAAGAACAAGAATTTGCTAGAATGTGGCCAGATACAGGAGCCCATGCCTGTAGTCCCAGCACTTTGGGAAGCTGAGGTGGAAGGACTGCTTGAAGCCAGAAATGCAAGACAGCCTGGGCAACGTAGTGAGACCTGGTCTCTATTAAATAATTAGCCAGACATGGTGGCACATAACTGCAGTTCCAGCATTTCCAGAGGCTGAGGCAGGAGGGTCACTCCAGCCCAGGAGTTTGAGGCTGCAGTGAGCTATGATTGTGCAACGGCACTTCAGCCTGGGCGACAGAGCAAGACCTTACCTCAAAAAAAAAAAAAAAAAAAAAAAAAAAAAGAACTTGCTAGAATGTAAGAAAAGTCTAGTCCTGACATGATTCATGTCACATTCAGGCACATCAAAAACTCCATGGATGCAAAGGTTTGCAAAACTTCAGACTAAAACAAAATGTCATTATTTGGTAAAATACAGGAATAAGAAAACCATTTGTTCTATATACCACTTATGTGCTTTGAGGTTTTTTCCAGTAGCCGCTGTTTTAGATTCCTATGTAAAACTTGGCTTAATCTTGGTTCTTTTCCTGTTTATTCTCCCAACCCCCCACCCCCACCCTGCAGAAAAGGACAGGGGCGGCCCGAGTGGGCGATATTTGGGAGACTTACTGAACACAATGAGACGATTTTGTTCAAAGAGAAGTTTCTGGATTGGACGGAACTGAAGCGACCGCATGAGAAGAACCCCGGGGAGCTTGCTCAGCACAAGGTATCCTGGCGACCAGGTCTCAACCTCGGGGCTTGGTTCGGGTCCCAGCAAAAGTGGCCTTGATGTAAAATGATCAAATCAGGTAGTTCGCATGACCGTCACCTCAGATTTATCAATTCTTTGTGGTGAGAACATTCAGATCCTCTCTTCTAGCTGTTCTGAAATATGCAATAGTGTTGGGGACAGTGGCCTGTCGTGCCGTAGAAAAGCAGCTCGTTCCTCGCTGATTGTCACTTTGTGCTGTTGGCCAGCATCTCCCAATCCTCCCTCTGCTGCCTCCTTCCCTCACCCCCTCCCCATAAAACAGATGCCTGTTACAGCACATCAAATTGTACGCACAAAAATGTGTCCACTAAAATACTTTTTTAATTAAAATAAACACACACAGCCTTAAAGCCAGGAAGCCTTCCCCGGACTCACGAGTAGAACAGCAGACTGGCCTCCAGTTCTAACCTGACTCCGGGAGGTGAAGAGTCAGGTTTGCACCTTTTCTCGGGCGTCCATGTGCTCTTGTGGCGATGGGTGTTCAGACCTCCCAGAGTCTTCCTGGAACTGCAGCCTTTCCCTCACTGCAGTTAAGCATCCTGGGACAGAGTGTGGAAGCTGTATTTTTATGCTGTCCCATGAACAGTTGAAGCAGCGTTGAGTGTGACAAGGAATGGCTGTGGAAACAGGCAACCTTCATGTTCCCCTGTAGGAAGACCCCAGGGCCGACGTCAAGCCGTACGACGTGACGCGGATGGTGTCCATGCCCCAGACGACAGCGGGCACCATCCTGGACGGGGTGAACGTCGGCCGTGGCTATGGCCTGGTGGAAGGGCACGACAGGAGGCAGTTTGAGATCACCAGTGTCTCCGTGGATGTCTGGCACATCCTGGAATTCGACTATAGCAGGCTTCCCAAACAGAGCATCGGGCAGTTCCACGAGGGGGACGCCTATGTGGTCAAGTGGAAGTTCATGGTGAGCACGGCAGGTTAGTGAGCGCTCGTGGTTTCTTCCGGCTGAAAGAGGCTGGCCTGCAACCCTGCGGGAGCCAGCTTCCCCAGCACGCCCTGCTGTGCCCTCTGCTGTGTGCGCGCGTGCAGTGGGGCACTCCAGTCATGCGTCTTTGAGAGCCACTTAGTAAACCACAGAGGGGAAAAGAAGTAAGGCCGAGTCTCTGACAGCCTAGCCTTGCCGGGACCGCTGGTGTTCACCTGTAGAAACTGACCTGCACATCAAGGCTTCCTGGCTCCTTCTCTCCCTCCCTGTCCCTGTCCCCAGAGCTGTTCTGGGAAAGCGATGATTGGCCTCTAAATGATATTTCTCATGTGCCTGTGTGCTGCTTCAATTAAAGTCATTAAGTAGAGAACATCTTTGTGATTTAAAGCTGGTACCAAATGGTGCTGTAACATTATAGTAAATACACGCACACAAGGTTGATTTCAAAAGAGGTTGTTTCTTCCAAGGCTGAGCGCACAGGTGGCCTTTTTAGGTCTGGTTTAGTACATGCAGAGTCTAAACTCTCCTGGGTTCCTGTTGGTGACATGCCCAATTGCAAAACACTCACCTTGATGCTTGAAGCTGGGGGCGGGGGAGTCAGGTGAACTCTGGAGAAACCATCCATGTCCTTGCCAAGGAGGAGCCTTCCTGCAGCGCTCCTCACCCCTCCCACTTAGGACAACATGCAGGTCATAGCTCTGTGACATCAACTCAGAAGAGTTTTAGGCCTCTTTACAGCCCCCTTGCTGTGCAGGTGCGCCCGCCCCAGGGCCACGGGAGGCACAGGTTGATCAGACACCTGCAGGCGCAGAACCACGTGATTTCTTTCCTGATTTACACAAGACGCATCTATGCATCAGCTGGCATTTCCTGAGCACCTACTGTATGGGAGACACTTTTTGTAGGGACCAAGTAAATATTTCAGGTCCTATCTCCAAGACGCATGTGGTATCAATGACGTAGAGCAAGTGCAGGAACAGCCAGCAGGCGACCTTGCTAGGCACCAGGCCGGTGGGGTTGTGTGCTGTGCAGAGCCCAGCTGTGGCCCAGAGGTTTCCCCCCACCCCCTGGGGCACGATGCTGGGTCTTTACTTGCCTCTAGCTGAGGGCTTCCCGGGCTCCCTGAGACTTGTTCTGTTGTGATGCTAATTTCTCAGATGAGGACCAGGACAGTAAGATCAAGGAACCTGCCTGAAGCCACACAGCTAGCAGAGAGCTGAGCTGGACACTCACATCCAGGCACCCTCTTTCCAAACCCAACCGTGCTGTTAACCCGCTTTGTGGGCAGGGAGTCAGAGGGGGGCTCCAGCACAGGATGTGGGGAGCCCTGAGTTTGGCTACAAGGAGGGACCGAAGAGCCGAGTCACCAGATCAGGGAGCAGGTCAGGGTTGAACCAGCAGCAAGGCGACTTGAGGCTGGCTGCTGAGCACACCAAACTTCAGGGGCTCCTTAAACAGCAGGAATGGGATCTTCCAGCGCCCAGGCAGCTCCTGTCTCTCCTTCCAGGGAGTAGTGGGGTGGCGGACAAAGACCCCCAGTGGGAGGGACTCCCTTCCCTTCCCTCCCCTCCCCTCCCCTTCCTTGACAGGGTCTCACTCTGTCACCAGGTATTTTCTTTCTTCCTTTCTTTCTTTCCTTCCTTCTTTCTTCCTTTCTTCCCTCCCTCCCTCTCTCCCTCCCTCCCTCCTCTCCCCTCCCTCCTCTCCCCTCCCTTTCTTTCCAGCAGACTTACAACTTTGAAAAAGTCCAGCTTTAGAGAATTAGGATACAGCAGGGAGCATTTAGATTCCAGACTGTCCCTCCAGCAGCTGGGAAGCACAGCCCGACGGCACTTGCGGACACTCCGTAGCCAATGCGGAAGCTCTGGCCCCTTGGTGACACTAGTCTGGCTCCTCCATCACTTGCGTCCACAAGGGCCACACCTGCAAACAAGACTGAGCGCTCAGGGAGCACTTGTGGGAGAAGGTCAGCAAAAAGCAGTAGCTGTGCAGATGGTACAGCCTCCGCTTGGCCGATGCCAGCCAGCCTGCTACGGTCGTGTCCTGGCCCAGTGCCTGCAGGGCAGGGTTGCTCGCACCCCAGCAGGGTCAGGAGACAGATGCTCCAGGTGCCAGGGATGCTGAGCCAGGCTTCCCTAGGGCGTGACAGAGGCTTAATTCCTATAAATTAGAGGTGGCTGTGGTGCGAGAATACTTAACCATGAGCAGTCTTTACACCTCTGTTTTCTGTTATTCCTAACTAGCACTCCCGGCACCAAACTCACTCTTGAAAGTGCTTTGATGGGATAACATGTCCACACTTCATTTATTTATTTATTTTGAGAGAGCGTCTCCCTCTGTCTCCCAGGCCGGAGTGCAGTGGTGCAATCTCGGCTCACTGCAACCTTCTCTCCTGGGTTCAAGCAATTCTTTCTACCTCAGCCTCCCGAGTAGCTGTGATTACAGGCGCCTGCCTCCATGCCCAGCTAAATTTTGTATTACAGTTTAGGCAACTGATCAAGGCAGTGAAAAGAATAGCCCATAAGTCCTTAGCACTAAAAATTTAACCTTTACATTGTTAAAATTAAAAATGAATACAGATATGAAAAATTAATTTGTATATAGGACTACATTTAGATACGTGCAGGAAAACTGTAAGGAAAAATAGTGAAATGCCTGTTTTGTAAAATACCTTTAAATAAATAAAATTCTAGGCATACATCTGTAATCCGTGAGTTTTGGGAAGCTGAGGTGGGAGGATCACTCAAGGCCAGGTGTTTAAGACTACTCTGGGCAACATAATAAAACCCCATCTGTACACAAAATTAAAAATCAGCCCGATACAGTGGCATCCACCTGTAGTCCCAGCACTTTGGGAGGCTGAGGCAGGAGAATCACTTGAGCCCAGGAGTTCAAGGCTGCAGTGAGCTATAGTCATACCACTGCACTCCACTGCTCTGGCTGAGAAGCAGAGCAAGAACTTGTCTCTAAAATAAAAATACTTTCAGACCGGGCGCGGTGGCTCACGCCTGTAATCCCAGCACTTGGGAAGCCGAGGAGGGGTGGATCACAAGGTCAAGAGATCCAGACCATCCTGACCAACATGGTGAAACCCGGCCTTACTTAAAAAAAAAAAAAAAATTAGCTGAGCGTGGTGGCTTGCGCCTGTAGTCCCAGGTACTCGAGAGTCTGAGGCAGGAGAATTGCTTGAACCCAGGAGGCAGAGGTTGCGGTGAGCCAAGATCGCGACATTGCACTCCAGCCTGGGCAACAAGAGCGAAACTCTGTCTCAAAAAAAAAAACAAAAAAAAAACTTTTAAAAAGAAATACGATTGTATTTTGGGTAGATATAATCAAGTCTATTTAGAATGTTAGGACATGATGTTTTATTCAACTGTGAATGTATATTTACACAATGTACTTGAGTGCTAAAAACTGTCCAGGTCTTCGTAAACTCTTATGATCTATTTGAAACATACCTTTCCCCAGTCATCTAGCTGGTGCAGCGTGTTTTCAGTCCTTTGAGGAATAGGATTGCTAATCGAAGGCAACATTTTTTTGCTGAGTTAGCAGAAATTTCAGTTGAGTGGCTTCCGAATTAACTATAGGTATTTATAATGTCGTCATTGCAGTTCCTATTTTATTTTGCCCTCTCAAAAACACACAAACGTAACCAGTTCAGATCCACAGAGGATGGTAGGAAAGGCTGTTTTTAGTGAACCTAATTTAAGAAATTATTAGAATCATTTATAAAACCCATGTTACAGATACTTTGCCAAACAAATGGCCAAAAAAGTCAAGTAAATATGACCCCTGAACTTTTAGGAACTAAAATGAGTTTTCTTTTTCCCTTAAAATGTTAATACAGTTGTAATGTTGGAAATGGAATTGGAGCTGAGAAAAATCGCGGTGATGTAGAACCAGAGACTCCAGTTTTTGTTTGTTTTGTTACGGAGTCTTGCTCTGTCATCCAGGCTGGGGTGCGGTGGTGCTATCTAAGCTCACTGCAACCTCTGCCTCCTGGGTTCCAGCGGTTCTCCTGCCTCAGCCTCTGGAGTAGCTGGGACTACAAGCATGTGCCACCATGCCTGGCTAATTTTTGTGTTTTTAGTAGAGATGGGGTTTCACCAGGTTGGCCAGGCTGGTCTTAAACTTTTGACCTCAAGTGATCAGCCTGCCTCGGCCTTCTAAAGTGCTGGGTTTACAGGCATCAGCCACCAAGCCTGGCCAGTTCTTTTACTATTAGAATTTAACAGGTCTTCTGTACTTCGAAGCTCAGATAAATTCTACCTATGTTTCCACAATGCTTTGAACTATTTCATATTTTACATTCATTCTTCATCTAGAATTTAATGCATATGTTATCTTCAGCTTTGTTCTCTTTTCTTTCAAAGATCCTGGAAGTTTTAACTTCGCACCTCGCCTGTTTATCCTCAGCAGCTCCTCTGGGGATTTCGTAGCCACTGAGTTCGTGTACCCCGCCCGAGCCCCCTCTGTGGTCAGTTCCATGCCCTTCTTGCAGGAAGATCTGTACAGCGCGCCCCAGCCAGGTAAGCCTTGCAGTAGGCAGCTGTGCTGAGCAGCAGAAGGCACACCTTCCAGGAAGCCTTTTGATTTTACATCGGTATTAAGCAGCTTCTCTTTGCCACGTACACTCCCAGAACACTCAGAACAACATGTGCCTATGCTATTTCATCCTCATCTCTACACCAGAAGGAAGGAGGGTGAAATCAGCCTCACATTATAGCATAAGGAACGAGGCTCAGTTACTTAACCCACCCAAAGATGTCTGCTAAGAACAGATTGAGCGCCACAGTGGTAGAGCTGGAGTTGTGTATTTTGTAAACGTTCAAGGAAACTGTTTGGAAACTTCTTTCCACTGGTCAGCAGGTTATCAGAATTAATAAAAGTATCGTTATGTGCACTTAAGCCGCAGCTGCTATAGATAGCACTGCCTTCTTGTTCCAGCTAGACAATGCCTTTTTTTTTTGAAGCAGTTCTCTTTATAAAGTGTTATTTTGATAGTTTGTGGATTCTAAAATATATGTATATATTTATATAAACACCATATAAGTCAAATATGTATTTAGCAAAGCAATATGTATTCATTCACTTTCGAGATTTGTTTTGGTGTCAAAATAATATGAAAAGGTAGTTGGAGTTGCTTCTGTGGAATGAGCTCTGCCACCAATACGTATCTTCACACACGTTTGGAAACGTTTCCTGCAGCGTTAGGTATGACTTGTTCTGAGTACTGCTTCCGGTGCTAAAATGAACAAAGAATTTCTACTTAATGGCCTGGACTCTGGAGAATCTATGCGAATCAACCTTTCTACCTTAATATCTCCCCAAAAATGTATAGTGCCTTGTTTTTATGTACAGTTTATATACAGAAAAGTTTGCTCTGCATCTTCCATGAAGGTTTGGAGCATTATCTACAATTTTACTCTCAAATAACCAAAATAAAAACATGTCAATTTCTAATACTTGTTGCAAACATTACACATCATTTTGTGATACAGGACTTTTTCCCTGTGCTTTTGGAAATAAAAGCATCAGAATAAACACAACAATTAATTGATTGCTTCACATTGAATTCCAAGCATGTTCCTTTCTGGAATTTTTTTTTGGGGGGGCGGTAAATGATAACTTAGCACCAATATTTTGTCATTAAATATTAATGGCTATACATTTGAATTTAGGGCAAGATTTTATACAAGGTCATAAGATTAAATAAAGAGCTATTTGCCCATAAAACTAGTACTCAGTACTATATTGAAGACATATTTTTGCAAATCATACTCAACAGAAGTTCTTTTTTTTTTTTTTTTTCCAGATGGAGTCTTGCTCTTGTTGCCCAAGCTGGAGTGCAATGGCACCATCTTGGCTCACCATAACCTCTGCCTCCCAGGTTCAAGCAATTCTCCTGCTTCAGTCTCCTGAGTAGCTGGGACTATAGGCACCCTCCACCACACCTGGCTAATTTTTTGTATTTTTAGTAGAGACAGGGCTTCACCATGTTGGCCAGGCTGTTCTCAAACTCCTGACCTCAGGTGATCTGCCAACCTCAGCTTCCCAAAGTGCTGGGATTGCAGGTGTGAGCCACCATGCCTGGTCTCAACAGAGGTTCTTTACCCCACAACTCTATCTACATTTCAATTTCAGGATCCCAGTGCCTTTTAAAAAAAAGAGAAGTATGTGGATAAGATATCTAGAAAACTTAAAAATGAATTCGAAAACTCCTCACAAGGGCATATGTTCTTAAGAGACAAATCCATGGGTTTGAAGGTATTCTGTAGCCCTACTATGAGTTGTTACAGCCCTTCCCTATTCCCTGTTAGCCTAAGTTTAACACATTCGGTCACAGCACATTTGCCCAAAACTTCAGAACTTAGCACCCCACCCTTTCACTGCACCAGGGGAGGGACCTGTAACCTACTTCTGAGAGAATTTGGCATGATTTTCACAGGACTTTCTTGATCTCAGATCCAGAATAAAGCACAGAAGTTTTGAAACAGGCCTCTGTGCAAATCCTTTCTGAACTTATGTAGCCACTAATAACGGGGAACAATTACCAGGAAGTCAATGAAGAGTTCCAGTGCAAGTCCAGGCGCAGTGGCTCACGCCTGTAACACCGGTGCTTTGAGAGGCTGAGGAGGGAGAATCGCTTGAGGCCAGGAGTTCAAGATCAGTTTGGGCGACATAGTGAGACCTTGTCTGTACAAAAAATTTAAAAATTAGCTGGGCATGGTGGGGGCATACCTTTAGTCTCAGCTACTCAGGAGGCTGAGGCGGGAGAATCACTTGGACCCAGGAGGTGGAGGCTGCAGTAAGCTGTGATCCTGACATTTCACTCCACCCAGAGCAACAGAGCAAGACCTGTCTCTTAAAGTACAGTGCTCTATTTTCAAAAATATCACGGTAATTCAGATGCAGAAACATCAAGGTAATTCAAATGCAAATAACCAAGAATTAACTATATTGGAACGGCATTTGGCCCAAAGAAGTCTTCCTCCTTTTGAAAAGCAAATACATTACATCGCACGCATTTGTTCTTCTCCCCAGAGAAAGGTTGTTGGGCTGCTTCAGATGACTGACAATGGATGCCCCCGGAGGATGAGATCAGAAAGATGGACCTGCCAGGGGAAAGCGTCGGAGGCTTCTGTTCCTCCCATCAGTCCCATGGATGTGCTGGGAGTGCTGCACCTGTGTGGAAATGCCCCACTGGTCTCACAGTGTCTAAAGCTGATCCTTGGGGATTAATAGAGAAGAAAGATGAACAGACCAGCATCCCTCATTTCTAATACGGAACTGGCCTCTACTGAGCTTTTCTGTCGTGCAGCTGAGATTGAAAAGGAGGCCACGGGAGCAGAGCGAATGCAAGCCAATAGAAAGAAAGACAGCGCAGAGGACATATCAGCCCCAGAACCCTCACGGTCTCAGCAGAGCTGTGGGGATTGTTCTTCACATCAGATGCCATGGGGTTCTGGAAGTTTCTTAAGGGATATATTGAAACTGATTTTGTATTATTTGGAAATTGACAATTAAATCTCACTGAATTAAGTCCAACTTTACCATCTGAACACCATGCTTGAACACGATTTGTCAGCTCCATGAGGGTAAAGAAATATTACCTGGTCGCAGTGGCTCATGCCTGTAATTCCAGCAGAGGTCTGGGAGGCCAAAGTGGGAGGATGGATTGAGCCCAGGAGTTTGAGACCAGCCTGGGCAACATAGTGAGGCCCTGTTTCTACAAAAATTTAAAAAATTATCCAGGTGTGGTGGCACATGCCTGTAGTCCCAGCTACTAGGGAGGCTGAGGTGGGAGGACTGTTTGAGCCCAAGAGGTTAAGGCTGCAGTGACTGAGCTGTGATCGTACCACTGCACTCCAGCCTGGACAACAAAGTGAGACCCTATCTCAAAAACAAAGAAAGAAAGAAAGAAAAGAAAAGAAATACTGAGCAATGACTGACCAGGAGCCCATATGGAAGCAAAGAAAAATAAAACAAGCCTAATTTTTCAGCAGTGGTTTCTGCATATGGAAGAAAGCAAACGGCTGAAGAGTGCATTTAGGATTGCAGGACTTGGTGAGTGTCAGAGCCCGTCCTAAAAGACGATGACGCAGCAGCACCCCACCTCTCCTTTCTCCCTCCATGCTCACCCTCCGTGCTTCCTTCCTGAAGGAGGCCATTCCGTTATTAAAATCAGGAACCGCAAAGATCGAGCAGGGAGCACTGTTTGCCAGTGAGGATATCTGAGGTCCCAGTGGGAAAGATTTTCTTTTTTTTTTGGTTGGATGGGATCTTTCCACAGATTCACAGAGTTACCATGAGGCCACAGTATCTGCTGAAGTCTATTTCTAGTATCATGTTGCACATTCCAGACCCCTCATTATTTGCAGTGGTCCACATTCATTCATGAATACTTGCATTTAGTATTTGTTCATTCAGATAGTGATTGAGTGTGTGCTTCATTTAAGGGTCAACAGAATACAAATATGACTATATCTAGGCTCTGATCCCCCAGGGGCCTGCATTCCTGGGGAGGGGAGAATAATGATAATTCACCATATGTATAAATAATGATGCAGGGCCAGGCTTGGCAGCTCATGCTGTAACGCCAGCACTTTGGGAGGCCAATGCAGGAGGATGGCTTGAGCTCAGGAGTTTGAGACCAGCCTGGGCAACATAGTGAGACCCCATCTCTATAAAAATATGTAAAAAATTAGTCGTTGTGTCCAAAGGAGGGACTTCTGGCTGAAAGTTGGAAGGAGGGGAAGGAATCAGGGTGGCTTCCGGGAGAAGGTGTCCTCTGAATCAAATTTGAAGGGCTGGCAGGATTTCTCACTGAAACTAGACATGGGTCCTTCAGCCATCAGCTCCGAAGAGAAGATCCAGAAGGAGAAGAGGGAGAGGAGAGGCACATCCAGTCTCCCACATGTGGCACAGGCAGGATGAGGGTGGAACAAGCAGGGCCTTGAGGCTGAGGTGAGGGTGCACAGAAGGAAAGTGGACTTGGACATGGATGGGCCAGGGGATCCCGGCAAAGGGCTCTTCAGATGTGGGGATGACCCGGCAACAGCACCTGCGACTTGACACCTCTGGTCCGCAGGATCCCAGGCTGAGGGCGTCCCTCCTCACTGGGTGTTTCCAGGGCTGCCGGGCTTCATAGTAGCCTGTGCCCTGCGCTAGCACTTCTATCTCAGACGTTGATGTTGAAGCCATTGGAGGTGCTGACTCTATAACACCCTCCTCTCATCTGATCTCCATATAAAGATATTTCTGAAATCTCCAGCTAACAACCTGGTGCGTGGAAAATGGCGGACTTGGGTTTCCTGCAGAGACTGCTGTTTTTCGGTAGACATCAGTGACCACAGGCAGCTCTACCAAATGCTGCTCTGATCGTAGAAGCTGCTTAGGAAAACGAAATTGTTCTGCTGCATTGAAAATACGGAAAGTTTCAGAATCTTATATTGCTATTTTAAATTATTATTATTTTTTAATTGTTGACTCTTAAAAAAATCTTTGGCCCTAGGAGACAGATTAGGCATGTCCTAAACGAAAGACCAAGTCATACAAAGTTACGGGACTCGGCTGAGACGACAGAGCTGGGGGTGGCGAGGCTCTTTAAGGAGGGCACCCGGATGTGGCTGCCTGCATTCCCCATACCTGATGATTGTTGAATAATGGAGGTAAACTGAGGCCCGAGAGTACCTCCTTCTTTAGAGGGGGCTTTAGGGAAAGGCAGGAGAGGACTCGCAGGCCCCGCCCAAACCGGCTGCTTTCTCTGCGTGATTTCATCACATCCTCGCAGGCAGCCTCGAGGGGCACCTGCTGTGCCCTTTAGCGAGGAGGGTCTCGGACCTTCAGCTCTTCCTCATCCTCCCAGCGCTGGTCAGAGACCCAGTCCAGTGGAAGCTGAGGAGCGAGACCTGCCTGGGAAGAACTTTCCTGTTTAACACGAATTTTATCCACGGCTGATAGGGTTGGGGGAGATGTTTGCTGTTAATATCCGAACGTCTCTCTAACAGATTTCTATCATGTTTGACATAACCTGTCAGCTGCCTCCCTCCAGCTGGAGAAGCCAGGAAAGGAAATGCGGGGACTGGCCAGGGAAGGAAATAGGAAGCCACGAAGGAGAAACCTTTGCACCTGGTGCCGGGCAGCCGCGCGAGGGAAGGCTGTGGTCAGCAGGGGGCGCTGTTGCTGACCGCAGAAGCCACGGCTCCAACTCCAGCGCCGCTTCCAGCCTCGCAGTCAGGATCTGCGGGGGAAGCCTCCGCTCAGAGGCACGGACTGGGAACGGTACTGGGCCGAAAAATTCCCCCAAAGACCCCAGGTGCCAACTCCAGCTCCATCCGCTCAAGGAAACTGAACTCTACTACGGACTGACCTGGGAACGTTCCCATTGCCCTGATGCAAGCAGTGATCAATCGTCCAGTGACAGGTACTTACCCAAGGGGGGATTCTGGGGACCACAGTTCCTCTTAGGCTGGGCTCCGCTCCGCCACCCTCTGCCTGCATGCACACGCATTTTCATTTTTTTGTAATTTTGCTGGCTTCTTTAAACCTCTTCCCTTTGCCACTTTTGCCATCTATAGAATGAAGGTGATACCTTTCTTTGGCTCAGTTAATGTCAGGAAAGCTCTCTGCAGATGAAAAGCGCTAAATTCTATTTATCAAATATTTAATTAGCCACATTTGAGGATGATTCATAATCATCTATTCAACTTCCTGAATTACCAAGCAGAGAAAATGGCATGATTATAAATATAATTTTAAATACTGTTTTTCAGAGATTTTCTACCTGTCAAGGCTGTGGGAGAATTTCTGAATTAGCATACCGGTTCCTGCCCTATTTTCCAAGCCCCTGAAGAAACCGTGGTCCCAGCCACGGGCTGCAGTTTATCAGTTTTCTGTAAGTTAACATGGAACTTTAGAGTCTAGGCCTGATCAATAAACTGTAAATCAGACGAGACAATATTTCCTAGAGAGCCAGATACCTGCAGGCAGGCGTGTTGGATAACGCATAGGGATAGGTATGTAATCATCTTCATGCCTCGCTTCCAAGTTTTAGGTAATTAACACTTCTCTTGGGGAGTTACATTCTATCAGGGGAGGGATATAAATAAATAGCCAGTTAAAATACTGCGTGACAAATCTGTCACATAATATTTATTTATTTATATCCCATAAAAGGGGCACTGAACTCACACTTAAGGTGTGAGGGCACAAAGGCATCCCACAGGAAATGACACTTAACATAAGCCTCAAGGGTTATGAGTTAGCCAGGTGCAGGGAGGGAGGAAAGGGGAGGAATGAGCAGGAGAAAACAGCATAAAGGTGTTATTTTTGTTTTGTTTTATTTGAGACAGGGTCTTGCTCTGTCACCCAGGTGTGATGAAATTATGGCTTACTGCAGCCTCAAATTCCCAGGCTCCAATGATCTTCCTGCCTCAGCCCCCTGAGTAGCTGGACTACAGGCATGCACCACCATTCCCAGCTAACTTTTTAATTATTATTATTATTTTTAAGACAGTCTCCCTCTGTTGCCCAGGCTGGAGTGCAGTGGTGCAATCACGGCTGACTGCAGTCTTGACTTCTCAGGCTCAAACTATTCTTTCACCTCAGTCTCCCAAGGTCTGGGGCCACAGTCATACATGTACCACCATGCCCGAAATTTTTTTAAAGTTATTTTTATTTTTTTGGTTGATACAAGATCTTGCTGTGTTGCCCAGGCTGGTCTCAAACTTCTGGACTCAACTGATTTTCCCACCTCAACCTCCCAAAATGCTGGGATTATAGGTATGAGCCATCATACCCAGCCTATTTTATTATTATTATTTGTAGAGACAGAGTCTTGCTATGTTGCCCACATTGGTCTTGAACTTGTGAACTCAAGCCATCTTCCCTCCTCAGCCTCTCAAAGCAATGGAATTACAGGCCTGAGCCACTGTGCCTCACAGATTCCAAAGGCTTTTGATGGCCCCTCCATAGAACTGCTAATAATTCCAAACAGCTGAGGGCAGGGAGGAACCAATCTTGAGACTGAGACAGGCATTGAGACAGGCCAGGACGGTGGATTAAATAGTGAACTATCTCTCTGCCATGCTAAGGAATTTGGATTTTTATCCTTTAAGCAATAAGGAGTCATTGAAGTGTCTGAAATGAGAAAATAAGATTGATATTTTGTTGACAAAAATCACTCAAGCTGAAGGGTGGAAAATGGACTAAAGGGTACTAAAGCTGGAATTAGGCAACAAACACAAAGATAGCTAATTTAATTTCACTGAACTTTCTGGATCTGTGATTTAGCATAGAAGGCCCTCTGCCATTATTACTTCATGTATTTGTTCTGCTCCATTCTCTTTCTCTTCTCTTTCTGGTATTCCAATCATGTGTATGTTACAGCTTTTGTAATTGCCCCACAGTTCTTGGACGCTGTGTGTTTTGTTGTTTCTTTATTATTGTTGTCGTAATACTTCAGTTTGAGAAGTTTCTTTCAACATTCTTAAGCTCACTGATTCTTTCCCCAGCCATATTGATTCTACTGATGAACCCATCACAGTTTTCATTTGTTAGTTTTTTTTAAATTTCTAGCATTTCCTTTTTAGTTTTCTCTCTGTTTTCCTCCCTCTGCTGACATTAGCCATGTATTCTTGCATGTTGTCTACCTTTTCCATTAGAGACCTTAACACATGAATCATAGTTACTTTAGGTGTCTTGCCTGACAACTTTTTACCTCTGTGTTATAGCTGAGTCTGGTTTAGATCACTGCTTTGTCTCTTGTGACTTTTTTCTTGATTTTGGTGGAATTTCTATGTTTTTGTTGAAAGCTGGACAACTTGTGTTAGGTAATGGGAGCTGAGGCAAGTAGACCTCTTATGTAAGGATTTATGAGAATCTGGTTAGAAGTTGGTCTTTTTGTTTAGTGTTTTCTGTAACTAAATGTGCCAGAGGCTTTTAATTCTTCTGATGTCCTTGTTTGTGTGCTGACCTCAGGCTTCCCTACATACTCCTCCTCAAAGAGAGTCTCTGTCTCAAAGCTCTTTCAGCTGCAATTGACTATTCTTGTATGCAGCCCTGTTGGTGTGGTGGTAATATGTAGGGGAGTGGGGAGAGTTCTATCATCTTCCAATTAAATCTCAGGCTTTTAGTGAGCCTGTGACCCTTGCCTGTGACACCCAAGTGTTTCTTCTTGTATATACCTCCACCCCCCCTTAGGTAAGGCAAGGAAGCCAGAACAGTGTGGGGTGAGGGAGATGTCCTTTCCCCTCGGCTTTGGAACAAGGCTCTAGTGAAGCCTTTTCTTTGAAGGGTGGGCCTTTGTTCTGGAGAATGCTCTAGGTATATTTCACAAGAATTACTCTTCCATCCAAGAAGCCGTCTTGGATCTTCACTATGAGAACTTGGTAGGGTTCCTCGAGGTAAAGCCCAAAAAAGTGTGAGGGCCCCCTCAAGACTGCAGCCCCCAGGATTTTGTTGTTCTCACACTAGTCCACACTAAGCCTCCAGGATTCATTAAGATGATCACTTAAGTGTTTCTACCAGTTTATGAGTCCAGTGGTTTCTATTCTAGGTCAGTACATCTTGGCTCTGACTCTGGCTTTATCTGTCTCTCAGGATTTCAGGATGTAGTTTGCCCTGCAAACTCGATTGGGTTCTTCCAAAAAGTCATTGATTTTCTGTTTGCTCAGCTCAGCTCTTTCTTGTTGTAAGGACAGGAGCGATGACTCCCAAGCCTTGGGTTGCGGATGATCCCTCTGGCTAGGGAGTCCACGTGTCCAGGTTTGCTCAGGACAGTCCTGGTTTATGTCTTTTGCCTGCTGTCATTATCTCCCACATCCCCTTCCACCTACAAAAGTGTGTTTGTTCAGGTGACAAATCACAAGGTTCCCCTGATTCTGGCCACAGTGAGGAAAAGATGTTAGGGTGGCCGTGAAGGAAGCCAGGTGAATGCGGTGACACAGACAAGCCATGATGGGGTGGTGTCCGTGGAGCTGGAGGGAACCGATGACCTCAGGACGCTTACAGAAGTCAAGCCAGTGACGCTGCACCTGGCTGACCTGGGGGCCACGGAAAGAGGAGGTGAGGGGTCCAGCCACCAGGAACGGTTCCATCACTCTGTCATCTAGTGGTGTAAACTTCACCTCTGTAAACACGAATCTGTCATTTGGCTCCCATTGTCACATCCATCTCCCTTGTTCAAGCCTCTTCACTGCTCACCTGAAGTCAGGTCCCCCTCCATCCCCACGGGCTTTTGTCATCATCCCCCGCTGAACAGTGGGCACAGCCTCCGGTCCTGCAGCCCACGCCAAGGGCAGACCCTGAGGTTGGCAAACTCCGCCCTTCAGATCTACCTTCCTCATTCCCACCAGAAGGTCCCACGGCTCCTCCAACACCTTCCATCCTTTGGGCAGCCCCAGGCCATCTACCTGGGGTCCCCTCGTGCCATCTCCTCACCTTTGGGGAGGTTAAGCTGTGCCTCTTCCATGGAACCCTCCAGTTATCACGTCCTGCTCTGAGTGCCCAAAGCCCTCAAATCCCACCTCCGCTATGGCCCTTCCTGTATTCCACTTTAGAGAGCAGTCATCTGTGTATTTACTGCCACCCCTCAACTAGTTGGTAAGCTTTTGAGGGAAAGAACGATCTTTTCTTCTCTCTTAATCTCCTACAGGGAGCTTGGCCCACCACAGGGTTCAGCCCTTTGTGGAGATGGATGTATCTGGCAGAGAAGAAGGCTGCATGCTGCTTTCACTGGTTCGGCCCTGGCAGGTTTACCCCTTGAGTTCTTTGTCGTGCAGCCAAGCGGGAAATTCCTCAGGGGTTCCTCACCCAGAACCAGGAATGATGATCACATCAGGAAGAGTGGCCCAGGCCTGCCCCCAAGCTGACCCCTGGCATTCAGGACTGGTGGTGGGAACCCAGGTACGGGAGTCAGACTCTAATTTTTTTTTTTGAGATGAAGTTTCACTCTTGTTGCCCAGGCTGAAGTGCAGTGGCATGATCTCAGCTCACCGAAACCTCTGCCTTCCGGGTTCAAGTGATTCTCTTGTCTCAGCCTCCCAAGTAGCTGGGATTACAGGCGCCCACCACCACTCCCAGCTAATTTTTTTTATATTTTAGTAGAGACGGGGTTTCTCCATGTTGGTTAGGCTGGTCTCGAACTCCCAACCTCAGGTGATCCACCCACCTTGGCCTCTCAAAGAGCTGGGATTACAGGCATGAGCCACAGTGCCCAGCCTCAGACTCTAATTTTGAATTCTCACCACTTATGAGCTACAAGATTTGGGCAACGCACTTCACCTCTGTGTTTCAGGTTTCTTCCCTGCAGAGAGAGGCAATAATCAGACCAGCCCAGGACTGCTGGGAACGTTAGCTGAGATAACGCGTGTAGGGCGTTTAGCAGAGTCTCGTGTGGCGGAGACACTCTATACACTAGCTATTAACAAGTAAGTGACTAACATAGATAGACGTCATAGAGGAAACCATGACGGAAGATGCTGACGGACTTTGTTCATTAATTTCATCACGTGGAGAGAACCTAATGTCAACACTTGAGTATATTATATAATCTTCTTCATGCATATACTTTTCACATAATTTTGTTCATTTGCATAAAAATTTCTGTAGCTTACTTTTCTCACTTAACGTTGTAAGCATTTTCTCTAGTAATTAAGAGACGCTTGTAAACACACTTCTGATAACTGTAAGTGTTTTGTGGTCTATCATGAAAACACCACCCTGGACAGTCTTTTTAAATTCTTTATGTGTTTTGTTTGTTGTTTGAGACAGGATCTTGCTCTGTCACCCAGGATCGAGTGCCACGGTACAATCTTGGCTTACTGCAGCCTCCATCTCCTGGGCTCAAGCGATCCTCTCACCTCAGCCTCTCGAGTAGCTGGGACCACGGGTGTGCAATGCCACACTCGGCTATTTTGCACTCAAACTGCAGAAGGTGGGGTGAACAGGCACTGTTAGTAGGGGTGTAGAAGGCTTTGACTCCTCTGAAAAGCAATTGGACAGCATCCGCCATGAGAACTGGAAATGCTTATGTCATTTGCCCCAGTAATCCCACTTCTGGAAAATCTAGATTATGGAAGTTCACAAAATACAGAAAAAGCTCTACTCTCAAATCCCACCATTACTTATAATAACAGAAAACTGAAATTGACCAGCTAAGGAAATATTTAAGAAAACTTTGGCATGATATACAATAAAACACACAGTTATTACAGTTTTTATTTTTCTGTCTTTGTATTCTTCCTACAGTTTCTAAAATGGGAATGTATTACTTTTTTAATTAGAAAAATTATGCTATTTTTAAAAAAGACATTTGGGGCTGGGCACGGTAGCTCATGCCTGTAATTCCAACACTTCGGGAGGCTGAGGCGGGCTGACCACTTGAGGCCAGAAATTTGATACCAGCCTGGCCAATATGGTGAAACCCTGTCTCTACTAAAAATGCAAAAGTTAGCCAGGTGTCATGGTGCACACCTATAGTCTCAGTTACTTGGGAGGCTGAGGCATGAAAATTGCTTAAACCCAGGGGACGGAGGTTGCAGTGAACCACGATCACGCCACTGCACTCCAGCCTAGGCAACAGAGGGAGACTCTGCCTTAAAAAAGAAAAAGAAAAAAAGAAAACCAAAAGACATTTGGGGCAAGGCATGGTGGCTTATGCCTGTAATCTCAGCCCTTTGGGAGTCCCAGGTGGGAGAATCATTGAGGCCAGGAGTTCAAGACCAGCCTGGGCAACATAGTGGGACCTCTCCTCCATCCCTACAAAAATTAATTGGGAGTAGTGTTGCATGCCTGTGGTCCCAGCTACTCAGGAGGCCAAGGTGGGAGGATCACTTAAGCCCCAGAGTTCAGGGCAGCAGTGAGTTATAATCACACCACGGCACTCCAGCCTGGGTGATAGTATGAGACTCAGTCTCAAAGAAAAAGTAAGAATCACAAAAAAATAAAAGACATTTGATAATCAGTAGGTTCCTCTTGCACAGTGTATGAATGTTACATATTTGGTCGCTGCTGGGATGTGTGAACATGATTGCATCACTGACTGACTTCTCTGAACCTCAGTGGCCTCACCTGTGAAGTGGGGCCACTAACTTTCACCTGTCTGCAGGCACGTGGCCAAATCAGGTGCCATTTGAAAGACTTTTCCCATCCCGATGTCTTCAAGCGTCTGCTGTGAGGCTATTTTTTCTCAGGGTGTGGAAGGAGCATGATGAGGGTGATTAGGATGGGCTTGTTGGAGGAACGAGGAGGCCAGAGACTGCTTTTCCACTTCACGGCACTGAGCAGGTGACAGCAGAAGACTGATTCAGCCATGGCAGCTGCCCAAGCCCCACTAGGCCCATGGAGCCAACTCTCTCAGCAGGAGTTCCAGACGCAAAGGGGGCGGGGCTCCATCCTTCCTTCCTTGCAGGCTGTCACCCTGCCAGCTGTCTTTCACCACAGGGCCATGTGATGCTGGCCCTCAAAGCCTCCTAGGCAGAGGGCACATCTGCAGTCCCCTTCCTCTAAAATATTTGAAGTGCAAAGAGTGCCGTGAGTACAATGAATTACTTAAAACTTAGCCAAGTGTAGTGGTGCACACCTGCAGTCCCAGCTACTCAGGAGGCTGAGGTGGGAGGATCACTTGAGTCCAGGAGGCCAAGGCTGCAGGGAGCTAAGATTGCACCACTGTACTCTATCCTGGATGACAGAGTGAGATCCTGCCAATAAATAAGTAAATAAATAAATAAGGCTGGTGTGGTGGCTCATACCTGTAATCCCAGCACTTTGGAAGACCAAGGCGGGTGGATCATGAGGTCAGAGTTCAAGATCAGCCTGACCAACATAGTGAAACCCCATCTCTATTAAAAATACAAAAATTAACCAGGCATGGTGGCACATGCTTGTAGTCTCAGCTACTCAGGAGGCTGAGGCAGGAGAATTGCTTGAACCCAGGAGGCAGAGGCTGCAGTGAGCCAAGATCGCACCACTGCACTCCAGCCTAAGCAACAGAGCAAGACTCCATTTCAAAAAATAACAATAATAACAATATATAAATACATTTAAAAGACTGCCCAGCCTCAGCCTGGGACCAGCCAGGAGTGCACCGGAAGGGCTACAGAAGCCACCTGCCTGGCCCAGCGACATTCCATGAGACAGGCTGAGCAGGGGTGTGTGGAGTCAGCGGCCTCAGCCGGCTCCACCCGCCACCTTCTACTGACTATGCAGCTCTGGGAAAAGCATCTGATCACATTAAACTCGGGTTTCCTCCTTGATGAAATGAGAATCACGGTGACACCTACTGTGCGGGGCTGCTATGTGGATTAAATGAGATATGGGGGGGGGCACTTTACCCCGGCATCTGGCACGTGGCAAGAGTGCAGTCCATTGCTAACTGTGTTTGTTAGAAAGCCCTTCTTAGAGCCCAGCACTCCTGTGGGCAGGGAGGGGGATACAAAAGGTTAAACCACATCCCCACCTTCACTGAGCTAGCGCTATCCCCAGGAAACAGTTAAACAGCTTAGCAGCGGGTGATTCAGTGCAAAGCGACCGGAGGCAGCACAGCTATTTATAATAGCCACATGCTGGAAGCAACCCAAGTACCCAGCACTCCTGTAATGACTAAGCAAACCCCAAGACGCGCACGGCGGACCACTGCAGAGCCCGCTGGAAACGGGCATGGCGCCGATGTCCATACATGGAAATGTGCCTCCAAAATACAGGTTTCTAGAAGGAGATCACAGAACAACATGCACACATGATTTCCCAAGATGTGGAAACGTATGTAAAGCCTCCCACAGAGGTCAAACAGGAACCTGGAGGGATGGAGGGACTTCAATCAGCTCGTCGGGTGATTTATTTTTTTTCTCCCTGAGAGGTTGCTTAAGCACCTCGTGTCTAAAAAAGATAATGGTGCAGCTAGGAAGTGTTAGGGACAGAGAAGGGAGGGAGGTGTGGGGCTCAGGGCGCTGGGGGAGGCTTTGCGGAGGTGCTGGTATCTAAGCAAATGTTGACCCACTGGTGGATTTTTTTTTTTTTTTTTTTGAGGAGTCTCACTCTGTCACCCAGGCTGGAGTGCAGTGGCACGATCTCGGCTCACTGCAACCTCTGCCTCCTGGGCTCAAGCGATTCTCCTGCCCCAGCTTCCTGAGTAGCTAAGGCTACAGGCATGTGCCACCTTGTCCAGCTAATTTTTGTATTTTTAGTAGACAGGGTTTCACCATATTGGCCAGGCTGGTCTTGAACTCCTGACCTCAAGTGATCCACCCGCCTTGGCCTCCCAAAGTGCTGGGATTGCAGGCGTGAGCCACCGCGCCCGGCCCTTTTGTGGATTTGAATAAAAGGAGCAGAGTTGTCCCAGCGGGACAGTTTGTGTTCCTCCCCTTCACCAGTCTCTTCTGCTGAAGAAATGAGTTAGATGCTATTAAGGGCAGCCCACCCTTCTCCTTGGGGGCCGAGGGGAGCTGAGGTTAAGTGTCTGTCTATCGGACAGCAGGGCTTGTCTACACCAGCTGGTGGACTTCCTACCAGGTTCTCACCTGGAGGCCTCCCCAGCTGTCCTGACTGGCCATGTCTTTGGGAGAACAGAGACCTATACAGTGTTCTCCTGGCTGGAAATTTTGCATCACTGAAGACCCATAAGACTCCACACAGGGTCCCATAGACACCAGGAGAACTAGCAAATCAGAGGAAATCCCCTGCGTCTTGTCTGATCTGTGAAGGCTGCAGACTGCACCTCAGATCACCCGCACAGTGAATGAAACCTCCCGGGGATTTCTGGGCTATCGTCTCCCTGACTTAGTTTATGGGGTAAGTCAACCACTGCTGTGTGGGTCTGGCTGACCTCCAGGGATCATCAGCTCTTGGGTGTGGTTTCTGTCCCCATCACATGAATATGGAGGCACCAAGAAAGGACACAGCATTGGCTCCCAACAGACAGACGTGGGTTTGATTCC
Source organism: Aotus nancymaae (assembly GCF_030222135.1). Taxonomy (NCBI): domain Eukaryota; kingdom Metazoa; phylum Chordata; class Mammalia; order Primates; family Aotidae; genus Aotus; species Aotus nancymaae. The sequence continues at coordinate 5,184,574 of NW_026988492.1, read as the reverse complement.
TGACTCTGCCTCTTAACCACTCTGTGACCTTGAGCCGGTTTTCAAACCTCCAGGGGCTCCAGTGACTCACCTACAACCTGGGAGGTCTCATGCCGCCCCCCAGGGCTTGAGGATTATAAGTGTGTGTGCCAGTGTTTGGCTCTGAGCAGACGCTCAATGAACCGTGAGCAGCGCCCTTATTCCTGGAATGGAAGCATTCCTACTCCTGTTAGACAGCTGTTGACCAGAGATGTGACCGTGCGGCGTGAATATGGCCCCTGCCTACCCCCACACTCTCCCTAGGCAAGTGCTGAGCTCTCCAGCTTCGGGACTCTCTGACCAGCCAGTGGCTGTGGACAGAGTCCGGGGAAGCTAAGTCCCTGCACAGGGACAGGATCAGCTGCTGCAGGCCAGGGCGCTGGCCAGAAGGTGCTGCTCCCTTGGGGACAAGAGAGAGCTACTGCTGCTGAGTATGGCTGCAAATCACTGCTAGGATTCCCATGGGTGCACCCTACCCAGGGAGAAGCTCCAGAGCGGACCAGCCACCTGTGCCATAATGAGAAATAGAGGCCAGGCACAGTGGCTCAGGCCTGTAATCCCAGCACTCTGGGAGGCCAAAGTGGACGAATCACTTGAGCCCAGGAATTCAAGACAATCCAGGGCAGCATGGTGAGCCCACGTCTCTATGAAAAATCAGCAAAATTAGCTGGGTGTGGTGGCGCACACCTGTGATCCCAGCTACTCGGGAGGCTGAGGTGGGAGAATCACTTGAGCCTGGGAGGCTGAGGTTATAGTTAGCTGAGATTGCGCCATGGCACTCCAGCCTGGGCAACAGAGCAAGACCTTGTCTCAAAAAAAAAAACAAAAACCCAATAATATATATTTAGTCTTTCTCAGTTCCTGACATGGAACTCCTAAAAAACACCTTGGAATTTCCTGAGGGATGGGGGTGAAAGGAAGCGACTTTTGTTCTAATGAGGCAACTCCCCTAGACGGCTTCAGGATGGGGTCTGGTCGCAGAAAGACCAAACATTGTTTAGGAACCTGGAACTTTCACCCTGCCCGCCCCACAAGCTCTGGGGAGAGGAGAGGAGCTGCAGGTTGAGTTAATAATCCATTGTGCCTGTGTAACAAAACCCCCATAAAACTCCTAAATGATGGAGTTCAGAGAGTCTCTGGGTTGGTGAACACATTCTTGTGCCAGGAGGCTCCCGAACCCCAGTTCCACAGGAACAGACGCTGCTTTGTTCAGGACCGTTAAGGACCTCATCCTACAAACCCTCCATCCACCATCCTGGGACCCCCCCAATTTATAACCAGTCGTTCAGCAATTCTAGAAGCCCAGGACTTGCAACCTCATCAGATCCAAGTGCAGTTTTGTGGGACTGAGGCCTAAAACCTGTGCGGTCTGTGCTCACCCCAGATGGTTAGTGTCAGAATTGAATTAAAATTTTTAAAACTTTTAAGTTCAGGGGTACCTGTGCAGTTGTGCAGCTTTGCTATGTAGATAAATGTGTGTCATACGGGTTGGTTGTAAAGATTATTTCATCATCCAGGCATTAAGCCTAGTATCCATTAGTTATGTTTCCTGCTTCTCTCCCTCCTCCACCCTCCAACAGCCCCCACTGTGTGTCATTCCCTTCTATACCTCTGTGTGTTCTCATTATTAGCTCCGAATATAAGCGAGAACATGTGGTATTCGGTGTTAGTTTGCCGCATGCAACTATTTACAGTAACAAAGACATAGAATCAACCCGAATGCCCATCAGTGATAGACAGGATAAAGAAAATGTGGTGCATATGCACTACGGAATACTATGCAGCCATAAAAAAGAACAAGATTATGTCCTTTGCGGACTCCCATGTGGTGCTGGAGGCCTTCATCCTTAGCAAACTAACACAGGAACTGAATTAAATTTTTGAACACTCAGTTGGTGTTTAGAGAATCAGATAATTGGTGCTGGAAAATACCCCACGACCTAAACTTCAAAGTGACCAGGAAGTCACTCCCGGAAAGTGAGGGAAACAGACGTGATATTTCCTCTAATCTATTCTTTTCCTTCCTCAGCACAGTCTCATTAATGAATGGCCCCAAGCAGGGGCCAAAATGTGATCAGGGAGAGTCCGAGAGCCTTCCTTTGGAGCTAGACAGGCCTTCACCTCGTATTAGGAAAGGCCAGGCTATCTTTCCCGACAAGCTAGACCATTAGGTCATGTCAGAGAGTCTTAATGAGTCAGAATGCTTCCAAATATTAAAAAAATGTAAATCTCTAATTCGTCAGTATTGCTGGCTCATTGAAAGGCCCCAGACTGTCAACAGGTGATGCCATTATTTCAGGTTTCCAAAGGACATGTGACAGTCAGCTTTCAGGGTTCCACATCTGTGGATACAATCAAACATGGTTTGAAAATGTTCTGGGGAAAAAATGGATATTTGTGTCGTACTGAACATGCACAGACTTCTTTTCTCTTGTCATTATTCCCTAAACCATATAGCGCAGCAATGATCCATATTAGCATTTACATTGTATGAGGTATCACAGGTAACCTAGAGACGATTTAAAGTTTACAGAGGGCGTGAACAGGTTGTGTACAGACAGGACACCATTTTGTCAGAGATGTGAGCATTTAAGCAATTTGGTATCTGCGGAGGTCCTGGAACCAGCCCCCGTGGATATGGAGAGACAATTACACTTTTAATCTTACTTTGGACACAATCTTTAAAGAGGAGTTTTAGTTCTCGTTCTCCTCCTGCCCATGAGACTTGAGCCTCCCTTGCTGCTTGTGACACTGGAGAGCCACCCCATCATCTAGCAGAACCATCCAGAAAAGGAAAACAGGACAGAAAATCAAGGTTCACAGAGACCTGCAAGTCCACCACGGCCGTATGTTCTCTCATCGCCTCCCTGTTCCTGCCCCTCCCTCCACCAAAGTAAGTCCCTGTTTGACTTCTCCTTAAATGGTCTCAAAGACACCTGAAGCCCAGATTGCCCAAAGGTGGACTCCTGATTTCTTCCCAGCCCTCCCGGCCAGCGCCATGTGATTGATCTCCTCTGAGGTCCCCGTTGAGTGCATGGCATCAACCTCCAACCTAGAAGTCGCCCAAGCAAGAAAACTGAAAATCATCCTCATCATTTCCTTTATTCTCATCACCCAAACCAACGCATCTCCAAGCACCAACCATTTCACCTCCTCAAGATCTCTTCAGTCTGCGCATGGTTCACTGCCTCCACTGCCACCCCCTTAATCCAGACTGTGTTCACCTCTTGCCCTGACAAGGGTGAAAGTTTCCTCTTTGGGTCTAGTCAGACTCTCTTCCAAGATAATCCCCACAATGCATCTAAAATATCTTTCCAAAATGCGTATCTGGTCCTAGCCCCTCTGTTTAAAGCCCTCCAAGGGCTCCCCATCGCTCTTTTTAAAAAACCCGATTCCCCAAGAAGCCCATAAGGCCCTCATTCAAAGCCCCCGGTTCTCTGTGCTCAGCAACACTAGCTCCTCCCGGTGCCTCCCACGCCCCAGCAGCCCTTGCAGACAGGACGTCGCGCACGCTCTGTCGTCCATCCAGAATGATCAAATGCCTCCACAACCTCCCCTTCGGCTTGCCAGCCCCTGCTTGGCCTGGAGACCTTACTCAAACATCACTTGGTGAAAAACCATCTCTGACTGCTCAGTCTGGGCAGTTCCTTTATAACAAACTTGCCTCTAACCTATTCTTTTCCTTCCTCAGAACATGCATCCCAGTTTGCAATGACATATTATTAATGCGATTGCTTGACTGATTTCTCTGCTCATTGTTGAGCCCCAGTGCCTAACGCAGTGTGTCCTTAACAAATTCTGACTGATGACTGAATGAATGAATGAATGAATGAATGAATGAGTTAAAATACTGGGGACTTGATTCATCCTCTGATATTCTAAGATTTATGGCATCCCAAAATTGGTCGAAGCCACACGTTCCAAATATCCACAGATACAGATTGTCGGAAGGTTGGAGTATTTCAAAGCTACGAGTCACCAGTAGGAAAGCCATCACACAAATGTGTGATGCTCAGTCACTCTCGGGCACCTGGAGGAGAGGTCACAGCTTGAGAGAGAAGTTGGGTCTGAAGGCTCTTCAAGCGAATCCAATTCAATTTGAGTATCACACCTGTCATTTCAGCATGGCTCCTGCATGGCTTTGAAAGAGTGGTAGGGGCATTTGGGGTCATCACAGGATCAGAAAGTGTCCCACTGTGTTCATCAGGAGGGCCAGGGAACCTAAAAGGGCTTCAGTGTTGGGGTAATGCCATGCAACAATCCCATGCTCTAATACCAGTCACACATTGGTGAGAAATACCAAGAGGAGTTTGGGTGGGGAAGGAGTAACATAATTACTTGTCCCCCTAAACAACACTCATGATTCTGAGGATTGACCACGCCACAGCATGAAAAGAGGAAACAGCTGTTTCTAAAGGTACAGAGAACAAGGCAGTGGTCCCCACCGCTGCCCCATCCTGGGATTCTCAGACTGATGCCAAAGCAACACCCACACATTCTGGACTGTGACCAGCACACACACATGCACACGGATGGACTGTGGCTGGCATGTGCACACACACACGTGGATGGACATGGATGGCACACACAACAGTGATGCCTGTGGCTGGCACACAGGCCCACACACGCGTGGATGAGCATGGCTGGCACACACACAACAGTGATGCCTGTGGCTGGCACACAGGCACACACACGTGGATGGGCATGGATGGCACACACACAACAGTGATGCCTGTGGCTGGCACACAGGCACACACACACATGGATGAGCATGGCTGGCACACACACAACAGTGATGCCTGTGGCTGGCACACAGGCACACACACGTGGATGGGCATGGCCGACAGAAGAGGTGGTGTTAATGGAACCTCCTGGATGAGGACGAGCTCCACCATCCTTGCCATGGCTTCTGTCTGGAGATACTTGGGGGTGTAGGACTGCGTCTCATGGAAACTTCAACCAGGGTACAGGTAGTTCCTTCTTGTTTTTCTTTGTTTTAATGCACAAGACATATTCTAGGCAGCAGAGGTACAATTAGGATTGGCATCACCGCTTTATCTTGCGTGGATAGAGACTTAATGAATGCTACCAGGATTCAGAGCTCTGGTAGGGGCTGTCCAGATTTACTACTTCTCTAATTTATGGTGACTTCTAAACCAAAACATATCCAGTACGCTTCTGACATCTTCTTTCCAAGATGTGATCATCGTAAATGATGCTCTTTAGAAAATTCCCTGGGCTCAGCTGACCCTGGTTTTCCTTTCTCTGTACTCCCCCAAGATCATCTGATCATAAACAGAACTGCTAAGAAGTTCCCCTCCTGTCCCCTCATGACTGCAGAACTGTACAGTATGATATAATATAATATGATATAATAGTCCAATATCCTGTCTAAATTATAGTCTTCATAAGAATTCCGCTAACCTCCCTGGCTAAGGCTCTCATCAATCCCATTGCTGCTTCTTCTCTGATAACAAACATAATGCGTGTTTATGGTAGGATATTCGGAAAAGCACAAAGGAGAAAAATTAAAGATCAGTCCCTCTCTCACCACACAGAGACGGTCATTGTAAATGTTTTGGTGATTCTTTTCCTCCAGGCATATACAATATATCCTTTCCTTGTAAAATTGAGATCACATGATACAATGCCTTTTAAGTGACTTTTTACACTGAGCAGTATATCCAACACACATTCCGCAGTGTGCTTTGTGGGGCTGTGTATCGTTACATTTCGTGGGTGTCTCAATACTTACTTAACCAGTCCTTTTATGCTGGACATGTGTTTTCTGTACAATTTTTGACAGTGCAAGTGGTGCTGCACTCAGCAACTCTTCACTTTTTTCCTTAGAATAAATCCTAGAGGGGAAATGGCTGAGTCAATGGAGATAGGGTTTTTTGTTTGCTTTTTAGAGACAGAGTCTCACTCTGTCACCCGGGCTGGAGTGCAGTGGTATGATCATAGCTCACTGCAGCCTCGTACTCCTGGGCTCAAGGGATCCTTCCACATCAGCCTCCTGGGTAGCTGGAACTACAGGTATACGCCATGACATCTAGCTAATTTTTTTTTTTTTTGAGACGGTGTCTCCCTGTCACCAGGCTGGAAGTGCAGTGGCATGATCGGCTCACTGCAACCTCTGCCTTCTGGGTTCAAGTGAATCTCGTGCCTCAGCCTCCTGAGTAGCTGGGATTACAGGCACATGCCACCACCCACCTAATTTTTGTATTTTTTTTAGTAGAGACAGGGTTTCACCATGTTGGCCAGGATGGTCTCGATCTCCTGACCTCATGATCCACCCATCTGGGCCTCCCAAAGTGCTGGATTACAGGCATGAGCCACTGCGCCTGGCCAACATCTAGCTAATTTTTAAGCTTTTTTGTAGAGAGGGTCTCACTCTGTTGCCCACACTGGTCTCAAACTCCTGCCTCAGCATCCCAAAGTGCTGGGATTGCATCAGCACCCACAACACAGGTTTTGATACTCACTGCCAAATTGTTTTTCCCACGTCTCATAACAGAATGTACTTCCACAAGGAGCATGCACAAGCTTCCATTTCGCCAGACACTTGTCATCGGTGAGTGGTGGTTTCTTTTCGCTTGGCTCTTTAATTTTAAATGCAGTAGTACACGTTCAATAAAGTGAAATCCATCTTCAGACTGCATCGCCGTCCTGAGCGCCCACAGATGCACAAAAGACAGCACTTCTGAAATAACCAAAGAAGTAAATGCACCTATTTGAAGGCAAATGGAATGCTGAAATAGGTTTTGCCAACCAAATTACAGAACAAAATTTTTTTTCTTTTGAGACAGAGTCTAGCTCTGTCACCCAGGCTGGAGTGCAGTGGCGTGATCTCTGCTCACTGCAGCCTCACTTCCCAGGCTCAAGTGATCCTCCTGCCTCAGCCCCACAAGTAGCTGGGGCTACAGTTGTGTGCCACCATGTCCAGTTCATTTTTGTATTTTTTGTAGAGATGGGGTTTTGCCATGTTACCCAGGCAGGTCTTGAACTCCTGTGCTCAAGTGATCCACCACTTTAGCCTCCAAAACTGTTGGGATTACAGGCGTGAGCCACTGCACCCCAGCAAGAACAAAACTTTTTTATTTTTTTATTTTTTTCAGATGGAGTTTTGCTGTTGTTGCCCAGGCTGGAGCACAGAGATGCAATCTCAGCTCGCTGCAACCTCCACCTCCTGGGTTCAAGCGATTCTCCTGCCTCAGCCTCCCAAGTAGCTGGGATTAGAGGTCTGCACCACCACACCTGGCTAATCTTTTGTATTTTTTGTAGAGATGGGGTTTCACCATGTTGATCAGGCTGGTCTCGAACTCCTGACCTCAGGTGATCCACCCTCCTCACCTCCCAAAGTGCTGGGATTACAGGTGTGAGCCACCATGCCTGGCCACAAAACTAATTTTGTTCATGTATTACAGATGACAGTGTGAAGCATGGTCCTGCCCATATATTTAAAATAACATATTAGTGAGCGACAGTGTCCCCAGCACTTGTCACTCTCTCCACTCTGTTCCTGGTGGCATAGACTTGACACTGCAGAGGGTCACATTTCCAAATCTTACTCTAAGGTTTGTTCTCCCACAGCCTATGTCTCCTAGTTCCCAGTAAAGGTCCTGCAGATTTATAGCTTTCTATGGCTTCCCTGAGCTGGGGAGAAAGGCAAGGTGGTAATGAAAAACCCTGGCCACGTGCAGTGGCTCACGCCTGTAATCCCAGCACTTTGGGAGGCCAAGGTGGGCGGATCACTTGAGCCCCAGGAGTTCGAGACCAGCCTGGGCAATATGGCAAAACTCTGTCTCTACTAAAAATACACACACACAGACACACAAACACACACACACACACAATTAGCCAGGCATGGTGGTGCACGCCTATAGTCCCAGCTACTTGGGAGGCTGAGATGGGAGGGTGACTTGAGCCCCCACAAGTTTGAGGCTGCAGTGAGCTGTGATTGCGCCACTGCACTCCAGCCTGGGTGACAGAGGAAGACCTTAAGGAAAAAAAAAGACGTTGCAGGGAGAGCAGTGTGGAGACCCTGTCATTCATCAGGACAAAGGGAGCGTCTGCTGTGTGTCTGCCGCCTCCCTAACAGTGACTCAGGGTTGGGGACCAGCCACGGCATCTGGATGCAGGAAAATGCTGGTGACTCATCCTCCTCTGCAAGGCTGAGCCAGATCACAGCACACTCTTAAGGTGAAGGTGCCTCATTTGGAATTCACCAAAAACCCCCAGCATCTCAAACAGTTCCTTCCGTCTGAAAAGCTGTATAAGATTTGTCACAGATGGCCATCGCAAGTTCCAGCTCTAGAATTTAATCATCATATTGAACAACTAATTTCCAAATTGGGCTGTGATCAAGACTGCTTTATAGGACTATTAATTGCTTGAAGTTTGCAGCCAGAAAATACACGACAGCCTAGATTTTTATGACTCGTTCTAGATAATAGTGACATATGACTGAGAAATGCACCTGCTTCCCAACTCCATAAATTGAATGTTGTTTATAATAATGTAGCTAGAGCAGTAACACTTTATCTTAAGAGCTGCTGTCCCCACGGAAAGTCATTATTCAGTGTACACTTGATAAATCGGTCATCATTCACAGGCAGAAGAGAAATTGATGTGGCCTGTTTTATTTACAGAGGAACAGGCAATATGTTATCTGCTTATTGGACTGATGTTTTTCCTACCAGAAGGATTATGTTGCCTCCTGCGTGTCACTCAGAGAATTTTGTCAATGTCATCAGTCTTAAAAGCTTTAATGTCCAGGGTATAGGAATAACCCTCTCTAGTCCCAGCACGATTTTCAGAGGAAGAGCTTGGAAAGAGATTCTCTTCAGATACAAGTTAATCTCTTATTTCCCAAATGGAAAAACAAAGAGGAAATGATAAATGACCACAAGTAACTTTGTTCCCAAAGCTGGCCAGGCCCATGATTTCACCTCCCCAAGCCCCACTCGCTTGAATACAAAATGACAACAGTTAACCGTGGTTCAGTGAATGCTGTGCCGCTGATCGAGGCTGGGCCTTCCAGCCCCATGGACAAGCATCCTGACAGCGAACTTAGCAAGCTCTCCCTGGAAATTAAAATCTTGCTCAATGGAGAGCATGACATCACTGCCGGAGACAGAGTTGTGTCATGAACCTCCCAGTCCTGGAGGCTCTCGGCCCATCCCTGGGGTGTAAGCACTGTGACCTGTGTATTCTTCTGCAGCTGGAAGCAGAAGGAAAGCATCCTTGGACCCTAGTTGCACTGATTCTGTTCAGCAGCTGCATGAACTCGTGCACAGCGTGCTGTCAAAGTTCACAGGGGCAAAGCATCCTTGGAGAACGACAGTCAGGCGGGACCCAGGCTGTAAGTCACCCCTTCTCACAAGGTCTCAGGCTCCTCTGGGGCCATGGAGACTTGTCCCAATGTCTAGTACTTTCCCAGCACTAGATTCCTGTGATGTGGCTCCCAGGCCACACAGCAGCCTCACAGTTTTCAGCCTCTCCTAACTTAATATAGTAATTCCCTGTGCCTTTTAAAAGGCAGGGTCTCACTCTTCTGCCCAGGCTGGAGTGCAATGGTGCGATCACAGCTCACTGCAGCCTCGAACTCTTGGATTCAAGTGATCCTCCCACCTCAGCCTCCCAAGTAGCTTGGGCTGCAGATACTCACCATGCCCATCTAATTTTTTAAATTGTTTGTAGAGATGAAGTCTTGCTTTGTTGCCCAGGCTGTTCTTGAACTTCAGGCCTCAAGTGATACACTCACCTCTGCCTCCCAAAGTCCTGGGATTACAGACATGAGCCCCCGTGCCTGGCCATAATTCATATTTAATTAATCTGCAGGCATTCACTGAATCTGCAAGGCACGTACAACATCATGCTATCAGGACGGGGATCACAGGTTTGCAACTGCAACCACACGTGTACCGCGTTTCAGCGTTTGCCAGTGCCTTTCCTTGCACTGTCTTGAGGCGATGACAGTGGGAACTGATACGCTCCTGCTCCACCCTGCTGGCACGTGTGCCCTCGAGCTCTCTGTGTGGTTCGATGCCCGTCTTCTCTGCAGGAAAGCAGGGCCCGTGCTGGTGCCAATGCAGTTGGGTTTCTCTGAGGATCAAATGAGATCACTCACAATGAGCCTTCATTCAGTGTTCCCATCATCATCCCGCCAACCCTACTTCACAAATGAAGAAATACTGTTCCACGGGTGTAGAGAGCGAGAGGTCTCACATAAATAGCCTCAGTGGATATAGCATTCACAGTTTTCCTCTGCTTTCACACATTTTTATTCAGTTTATTTTTTCACACTCTTCTTTTTACAGGTGAGGAGATCAGCAGAAAAGGTGGGGCAGGGTTCTCACTATTGACATTTGGGGCTGAAAAATCTTCTGTTGTAGGGAGCTGTCCTTGGCATTGCAGGATGTTTAATAGCACGCCTGGCCTCCAAGGCCAGTAGCCCCGTCCCAGTTGTGACAACCAGAAAGTCTCTAGGGGCACATACTGCCCCCAAGTTGAGAACCATTGGGTGGGGGTGATTTGTTCAACAGCTGATGAGGAGCAGGGAGGCCACAGTTGGACCCCCAGAGCTGCAGAGCCCCCTCCAGCCAATGGCTTAACCCCTATCACTACCTCATCTCCCTCTCCTCAAAGGAGTTATTACCAAGTTGCAGAGGCCAAAATACTAGCAGGTTCTACTTGTGCATAAATGCTGTAGGAGTTCAGAAAAGGGGGCGTTAGTGATGAGATTCAGCCTAGACAAGACGGTTGAATGAAGGAGATGGAATGTGGCCTGCATCCTGCAGGCTGAAGGGGAGATCCAATGGAGGGCAGACCATGTGAGGTGTTGCAGCTGAAGGAACAAGGTGCAATGAAGACGGGCAGAGGGGTGCGATGGGGACAGAGGGGTGTGATGAGGGGAGAGGGGTGTCTGCTGTGGAAGAGGGGAAATGAAGCCGGATGGCCTTGGGGACAGGGGACCCTGGCCTTGGGAGCCGTCAGAGGAGCTTGAACCTTATATAAGACAAAGTCAAGCTCTGAAGGCTCAGCAGGGCTGGGCAGGGCTGGTCCTTACAGGGTTGGGGGTGTGGGAGTGTTGGAGACCTGCCTGGTTGATGTACATGAAGCCTGGTGTGAGAAATTCATCTAGAACAACAGAGTCCCCCTGTGACCTCAAGGAGGGACCTTCCCTGATTCCCACCAGCATTTCTGACAAGAAACTGAGTCATCAAAGAAAGGTGTTGCATACTCAAATTAAGGTCACAGATGGGCAGCTGCATGCAAAGCCCTGCCCCAGGTCCATCTCTGCATCTAGCTCTGCTCAGAAGCTGTGGCCAATGACTTCTCCTTAAGCCTGGCCAATTATACAGAAGCCATTGTTCTTTTCCCACAAGCTCTCCAAAGACAACAAGCAAACAAGCCTTGGATTCGGCTTCTTCTGGGTTCTGAGAATGAGGGTGCAGAGGTGTTTGCCGTAACCACTATTTGGGGAGTCAGGACTTCCAGAGGCAGGCAGGACATGCCACAGCTTTCACACTCCTACTCCTCAGGAAATCCACCCTGAGGCAAGACTGAAAACACCCATGCAGTGTGCAGGTCATTTTTGGTCTATTTTTATTCTACACGTGGTTGCTTGGTGCGCATGCACCGGTCCCATAGTCTACCTGTTAGAATTTCAACCCAATGTGCGTTTGGGAAAGATGTTCTCAGCATTTCCAGTGTGGACAGGCCGGTGAGTCGCTAGCAGAGTTCAGGAAGTCATGGCAGTCTGTGTGTGAGGTCCCAGGTTGGACGACTTTTGAGAGAAATCGGTGATTCTCCCAGTGCGCTGGAAGACAGCAGCATGTCCTTTTTGTTTTTCAGTATTTCAGTAGACTAGATCTTTTCTCCACGTGGCCGCAGACCATTCGCTGAGTTGTGAACACATTTTTCCAGAAGTGTTTACAGTTGCTGAGTACCAGGCTCCACGCTCAAGGCAGCATCTCTGGAAGAGCTCTGAGTCAAAGAAACAAGCAGAGAAAATCGACCTCAAAAAGGACATTCGCACCTCGTGGGAAGCTGTGCCCCCCAAAGCAGAGGTGAGCGGCTCCTCTTTGCTGAGGATGCCTCTAACACCCGCTTGCAGAAGTGGCTGGCAGACCCAGGCTGCTTGAATGTTGGTAGCTCAGCTTAGGAAAGCAGGTGTTAGGAAATGAAGTAGGACCAACTGGACGAATTCTCTGTATTTATTTTCCATCATCAGTTATTTCAGAGTGCCAAGACAAAACCGTGGATTGAACCTCTGAGATCACGTTTCCTATAGGTGCAGATGGCCCGACGGGAACACACTTCCTGCGTGCTATAGAAACAGGCCACCAGCAGAGGGGGCCGCAGGCTCGGCCAGGGAGCAAGGGGAAAAAAACGCCTGTTTGCATCAAGCTGGGCCAGAGCCCACTGGAGGATGCAGTTGATCAGAAAACTATCTGGCTTGGACCCCACTTGACAAATTGATGGAGCCTTGTGTCCGCGATGAAGTCACATCCAGAGAAAAGTGCCTTGGCAATGAACAGAGATTACAAAACCAGAGGAAGAAAAATGCAGGCCAGGAAGGGGGAACAGGGACCAGGAAGCTCTGCTTTCTGGGAGTTAGTGCCAAGGCCCACGGAGCTTGTGTCGGCTTTTAAAAGCCCCTGCCTGGGTCTTTTCTTCGTTTCAGGCTGCCCCTTAGTCATTCTGCAGATGAAATTGTATACTGAGGAAGGCGCAGTGAATCCGCGGGCTGGCAGGCCCTCCTCTGACTTCACCCAGCAAGCTGTCAGCTCCAAGAAGGAGTCAGGAGCTGGAGCCATTTGTTGCCCAGAAGGGGGACCTTGGAGGCCAGGCTGAGAGCTTCCCCGGGCAGCAGGCCCTTCGCAAGGCTGAGGGCCCATGAGATGTGAGAGCTCACGAAAATTAAATGTGACTGCAGCACAGTGCCGGCATTATCTGGCCCCAGGGCACACCTGGCGGCTTCTGCTGCCCTTGGGTCTAGTGACAGCGCGCCGGAGGGACAGCAGGACCGGAATATGCTGTGACAGACGCCCATTTAGGAGGGGGCCTGCCCATCCGCTTATCAAACAGCAAGCAGCCCCTTATCACTCCAAACGCGACTCACATGAGGCCCTGCCTCTGAGCCTGCAGGCGGCCTCAGAGATTGATTGGACGCCTGCTAGGAAAAGAGCCTGGCTTCTGCTAAGGAAAAAATGGGTGATTCCTTGGTACAGACTAGGGCTTTTTGTTTTCTCCTCCCAGAACAGGTTGGGTACGCCTTCCTCTGTGGGACTGGGCGGGGTAGGCACAGCTGTCCCTGATGCACAGGCTGAATGCCAATTACAGACCACTCAGAGCAGCACGGAGGTGATCGCCCCTCTACCTGTTCAGGCAGACCCTGCCCACTCTATCCAGGCCAGAGAGAAGCCAAGGCCCTGGCTGCCAGCATCCGCAATGTTCCCTGGCCTGGCTTTGTCGGGAAGCCCCGGAGCCACCACGGAGCGCAAAGCGCCTGCGCGCCCAGCCCACCTCCCACCTCCCACCACCGCAGGACGGGGCTAGACTTGCAGGCGGAGCCCCTTTTTGCGGAAGCAATGTGATGGACGTAATAATTATTTGTTCACTAGTCATAAAAATGATTCGTGGCCCATGAGAAATCGGAGCGGGCCTGGCGAGCATCTAGCAGTGGCTTAATGAGAAATTCAATATTGTCTGCTTTTCCTTTGTATTCACGATCAGAGCTCTCCAAACAGTGCCGGTGTCAAGTTCACAGGCTTTACCTGCAGCCGTGTGCTAAGGCTGGTGACGAGGGTGTGGACCCAGTGTCTAATTTATCGGCATTTGGGTGTGGTCGGCCTTCCATCTTCTGGGGAGTCTCCTCTGCCGTCTCGTGTCCCCACGGAGAGATGGAGTCCATCCCTGCAGGCCTGGAGCAAAGCCCCCAGCAGCCGCGACAGTCTCTGACTTCCTCTGTGTCACTGGCAAGCCTGCCTGAGCTGCTAGTTTCCTACCTGCTTTTCTACCTATTTCTATCTCATCCTGGTCTTCTAAATAAATCTGGGTTGTCTTTAAGGTGCTTGTAAGCAAATGAAAGAGATCTAAGGCAAAGAGCGTTAGATTTCTTGCCTTCCTTTTCTTACTCACATCTTTTTTTAAGACAGGTTTCCCATTTGCTCCCTCGGCTGCCCAGGGCATAATTGTACAGGAGATCAAACATGGCAGCACACTCTTCTTTTTCCTTTCTGTGCTCCTCCACATCAGCGCCCCGGGGCTCCTGTTTCAGAGGAAGCGTTCTCTAAACTCACTGGCCCTGATCACACACCCTCCCCAGGGAATCTGCAGTTCTCCCTCCTCCGTATCCCAGGCTTGCAGCCAGAAGGTGGGGGTTCACCGTACTCCCCTTGGTCCGTGTCTCCAGATACCAATGACCTCTTATGCATGTGGGTACTGCAACCCTAAAAAACCCTGGGTAAGTGTCTAGAAAGGCCCCATCCATTGCGAGAGAACCACTCCTCCCCGACCCTCTTACTCTACAAGGCCGATACTGCAGCCCCTTCTGTAAGCTCTCAAATCCTGGGAGCCTCACCTGCTCTTCTGGGCTTTGGAGGAGTGTCACCAGTGTTTCACAGGCAGTCCCTTTTATCTGGTGGACTTGCTGAAAACAGAGGCCTCGGACCTCCTGGACCAGGACAGGGATCCACAGGGGGAAAGACAGAGTGGCCAGGAAAGGCACGGGAAAGTCACAGGAGACAGCATCAGTGCCTGTGTGCGCAGGGCTCTGCCCGCGGAGCTCCCAGCCGCATTTGCAACTTACCGAGACACGCCCATGGGATGGTTCACCAGCCATTTGACCAACCTGTATGTAGCCGGTGCGAACTTGCGTAGGGAACTTTCTGCTGGAGACGCACATGTTCCTTCCTGGCTGTGGGTGCTGCCATGGCCTGGACCCTGTGCCCACGCTGGGTTGCGAGTGTCTGGTGTGTTCCCTCACTTACCCTCCCCAGGGCCCCGTGAGCCCGGGGTGCTGCAGCTGTTTAGCAGGTGTGGAAGCAGATTAACTGGTGAGGGTGGGAATTCACCTTCCACCTTGCTGAAATTTCGTTTCCTTTTATACTCTCACCATCAGCAAGTTCCTGGGGTGAGCGCCACGCAGCTCTCTGAAGAGGGGGCAAGAGGAACGTTAGGCCAAGGCAGGCAGGGGCTGAGAAGTCTGCCTGCTGTGTTCTGGCCTGTTCTAACGCCCGCCCCACAGCCCACGCCCACCCATGCACCCACTGACTCTTGTTCCTCTGCTGTGGCCTGTGTTGGGCCCATCTGAAAGGGGAGCTTTGCTCTCCTGGTACCTCCATCCCTGTGCCCCTCCCAGGAGGTTGGGCACACCAGCTCTCCAGGCCAGGATCCCCGTGTTTATTTCATCCCTTCACGGAGGGGTGATAAGGGTCAATGGTATTTAGGGTTTTGTTTTCCAAAGGCTGGAAGTAAAGTTAGGACCACGGAGGCCTCCTTCTACAAGCCAGGAGCAGTCCACAAGTGGGCTGTTCTAATTGCATTTTCCTTTCTTGCCGAGCTCCTAAGTTCATTGCACAAAGCGCATGGAAAGGTCACCTGTTGCTACCCAGATCGACCTCTCTGCCCACACACATTCCCTGCTTCCTTAAAAGATTGAAAGGAAAGGTTAAAAAAATGGCAAAAATTACTGCTTTGGGTTCAGGAAATCCCAGCTCCTGGAATCAATGGGTTAATATGGGGGCCATTTATGAATTCCAGCTGTTGAGTCTGTGCTACGCGGTTCATGCTCCACATTCCAGCTGGAGGCCGTGTAATCAGTGTTGGAATGGGCAAAAACGATAATATCTTGAGCTGTTTAATTTTTGTTCCTGCTTCCCAATGGGCCTTTGCTAAGATTCAACTCTTTGCCTCAGCTTGGACGGGCTAGTGTAAAGTTACTTTCCAAAGAAACCGAGAGAACATTTCGTGTAAAGAAGGTGTGGGGCAGATGCCATTGGCTTGTATTTGACAGAGAACAAGTTTCCACTTAGGGTGGGGCCCGCCTGCCTCGGGCTCCTGCTGAATGAATCCCAGCTGTGCAGGGCTGGCCACTCACTGCCTCCAGCCCACTCTGGGGGAAGAACTCCTCCCCTCCTCAATCCTGGGGCATTCGGGAACCAGGCGCATACAGCAGGTGGGTTTTTGCCAGATGCAGAAATCTGACTGTACAGCAGGAGGGCCCAGCCTAGTCTAGAGAGCCTCATGGGACTCCTCAAAATGAAGGCAGCATTAGCGCATTATGGAAGAAGGCGATCGGTAAAGCAAACAGCAAGTCTAAAGGGAAGGAAAGGCTTGAGAACTTCCCAGGCTCTGGGCTTCAAGGAGGCCGCTCATGTCATTAATTTCCCAGTTACCTTGGCCAGAACCTGCAGTGATAGTCTTAGAGTTCTAAGAAGTGATGAATCTAAGTTCTAGTCCAGCATAGGCCAGTAAGTAGCATTCTATTCTCTGGGTCTCAATTTCCCTTTTTTTTTTTTTTTTTTTTTTGAGACAGGGTCTTGCTCCATTGCCCACACTGGAGTGCAGTAGTGTAACCACAGGTCACTACAGCCTTGACCTCCTGGGCTCAAGCGATCCTCTTGCCTCAGCCACCCGAGTAGCTGGGACCACATGTGTGCACCACCATCCTTGGCTAGTTTTTTAATTTTTTGTTTTTGTAGAGACGGTGTCTCACTATTGCCTAGGCTGCTCTCAAACTCCTGATCTCAACTGATCTTCCCACTTTGCACTCCCAAAGTGCTAGGATTACGGGCATGAGCCACTCAGTTTCCTCTCAAATGAAGACGCTGGAGTGGATGACCTCTAAGTCCCTGTATTAATCCGGTTTCGTACTGATAAAAAGAGCTGCCCGAGACTGGGTAATTTGTAAAGGAAAGAGGTTTAATTGACTCACAGTTCAGCATGGCTGGGGAGGCCCAGGAAACTTACGATCATGGCAGATGGCAAAGGGGAAGCAGGCACCTTCTACACAAGGGGGCAGGAAGAAGTGCTGAGCAGAGGGGGAGGAGCCCCTTGTGAAACCATCAGATCTCATGAGGACTCACTCACTAGCACGAGAGCAGCATGGGGGAAACTGTCCCCACGACCCAGTTACCTCCAGCTGGTCTCTCCCTTGACCCATGTGGATTGCCAGGATTATGGGGATTATCGTTCAAATGAGATTTGGGTGGGGACACAACACCTAATTATATCATTCCCTTTGGGTCAACTCTTTCTGAGACTCTCCAAATTTGGTTGTGATCCGTTTGACCAATAAGCAGCTTTCTATGGAGATGAATTAACGTATGCTAACTTTCCCCTGGGTAGTATTTGACTCACTATTTCCCCACAAATGAAGAAGTTGAACACCAACAAAACTACTGTGAACATAATTTGTATCGTTAGTACTTAGTAGTAGATAAATAAATGTGTCTTCAGAACTGACGGAATTTTGTTAGGGTAATTTCTAAGCAGTGTCTTGTAAATAATCATTCAGCAAAGACTCAACAAAATGCTTTAGTCCGCTGTTTATCTCCAGAGCTTCTAAGCAATGCCATGCAAGTAATTGCTGTATCAAATACTCACAGACTTGAATCTTTTGGGGATTTCATTGGTCACTCAGTGGACACAACTCAGCATGAAGAGTTTCTGCCTGAGTAAACAGGCCCAGGCCATGCCTGAATCCCCTTCACTGAGGACCACAAGTGAGAAGAAACCCAGATCTTGGGACCTCCTTGCCCAAGTTAGCATGAAGGGGTTCAAGCAATCAAACCCACCTTTTCCTTAGTCGCCAATTTGAAGCAATGGTGGGTCTAGACATTACAGCCAGGGATGGCTCCTATCCAGCCTTCAACAGAAAACCATGGGTCCTTCTTACATGTGATGCTACTGCTCCCTTAGAAACTACATCTATGCCAGGTGCAGTGGCTCACGTTTGTAATCCCAGCACTTTAGGAGGTTGAGGCAGGCGGATCACTTGAGGTCAGGAGTTCAAGACCAGCCTGGCCAACATGGTAAAACCTCACCTCTACTGAAAATACAAAGTTTAGTCAGGCGTGGTGGTGTGCACCTGTAGTCCCAGCTACTCAGGAGGCTGAGACAGGAGAATCACTTGAGCTTGGGAGGCAGAGATTGCAGTGAGCTGAGATTACACCACTGCACTTCACACTGGGTGACAGTGAGACTCTGTCTAAAAAAAAAGAGAATGAGAAAAAGAAAAAAACTATATCTGTACTCTTTGAGGCTGGGCTCAGTGGCTCACACCTGTAATCCCAGCATTTTGGGAGGCTGAGATGGGTGGATCACTTGAGGTCAGGAGCTCAAGATCAATCTGGCCAACATGGTGAAACCCTGTCTCTACTAAAAATATAAAAATTAGCAGGGCATGGTGGCATGTACCTGTAGTAAGAGCTACTTAGGAGGCTGAGGCACAAGAATCACTTAAACCTGAGGCAGAGGTTGCAGTGAGCTAAGATCGCACCACTGTACTCCAACATGGGTGACAGAGTGAGAATCTGTCTCAAAAAAAAAAAAAAAGAAAAGAAAGAAAAGAAAAATAAACTATATATGTGATCTTTGATTTGGCTATACATAAAACATTTTAGAATTCCAGTAAATAATTTCCTAAGCATAGTTCTGTGATGCAGAATGCTATTGAAATCATTTATTCAACACATTGATCAGATACCTGTTGCTTGTCTCACAATATTCTAGCCAATGTCACCACACTAATGAACAAGACTGATAAAATTCCTGCCCCCATGAAGTTTACAATCTAGCGGAACAGACATTGCTAACTGCAAGTGGTCTCCCCATAACCAACTCCAGGGGAAAGCTGGACTGTTGTGTGGCTGAGGGCGGAAACATTCCACTGCGCTGAGATGGGATTCTGAAGCCCAGTGGGGAAATAGCTAGCTGAATTATGGCCTGAGGTCATCTGAATTGAAGTGCTTATTGAGGGCAGGGCTTGGGGGACTGAGCTCAGTCTGCCATAGAATGAAGTGCCGAGCACAAAGGATTTCAGGGATTCTAGGGTGAGGTGGCTGCTTATAATAGAATTGGACAGTTTACGTGAGAGGAAAACAAAGCTAAATCACTAACTTTGCTTTTTGTGTGTGTGAGATGGAGTCTTGCTCTTGTCGCCCAGGCTGAGTGTAATGGCACAATCTTGGCTCACTACAACCTCCACCTCCTGGATTCAAGTGATTCTGCTGCCTCAGCTCCTGAAATAGCTAGCTGGGATTGCAGTGCATGCCACCATGTCCAGCTAATTTTTTTTTTTTTTGAGACAGAGTCTTGCTCTATTACTCAGATTGGAGTGCAGTGGTGCAATCCCAGCTCACTGCAACCTCTGCCTCCCAGATTCAAGCGATTCTCTTGTCTCAGCCTCCAGAATAGCTGGGACTACAGGTGTGCACCACCACGCCTGACTAATTTTTTGTATTTTTAGTGGAGACAGGGTTTCACCATGTTAGCCAGGATAATCTTGATCTCCTGACCTTGTGATCAACCCATCTCAGCCTCCCAAAGTGCTAAGATTATAGGCATGAGCCACCACGCCCGGCCTAGTTTTTTTTAAGTAGAAACAAGGTTTCACCATGTTGGCCAGGCTGATCTCAAACTCCTGACCTCAAATGATCTGCCTGCCTTTGGCCTCCCAAAGTGCTGAGATTATAGGCATGAGCCACTGTGCCCAGCCACTAACTTTGCTTCTTAACACGTTGACTGATACCCCAGGCTTAACTCTTGCAGGCGTGAGCCCACTGCTGAGCCAGTTGAGAGAGTGCTGTGGAAGTGGCAGTTTGGTGACTCCAGGATGGCTACAACAAGGACTCGCGGGTGGAGACGAACACCCATAACAGGACCAAGTCCCTGCAGAGTGAACTTGCCCCCAGCACCCCCATTGCTGCTTATTTCCAGAGTGTGGCTCTCAATGCCTCCCACAGATGCTATCAGGCACCTCCCACCTTCCCATTAAACGTCTTTTCTTTATAAACTCACCAGAGTTAGTTTCTGCACTTGAAATCCAGGTCCCTAACTGGTGCAGAAATTGGATATTCCATAAAACACTATAAACATTTTAAAAGACTTAAGGGCCTGCAACAAGGGAGTGAGAAATGAAAACATTAGAGCATTTGCTGTCACCTTTCTGGGCAACTTTTGTTTTCAGGGCAGGGCTTGATCAGGCCAAAGGCTGGATTGCACACCTCCTGTAGACCCAAGTTTTGGTATGCCCTTTGATGGACACAAATGTAGCTTGGACACCTCTCAGCAAGTGCCATGTAAATAATCCAGTGAGTGAAAAAGAGTTGCATGTATGAAACTGGAGAAAAACGTGCATCTCCATACAACCAAGGCTGCAGTGCCAGACCCTGAATCTTCTTTATTTATCGCTAAAAATGCTCACAATTATTGGATCCTTCAGCAAGTTGTAATCTTTCTGGTGGGGTGTGTTGTCTGGATGTTGATGGCTGCTGAGTAATCAGGGTGGGGCTGCTCAAGTTTGGGGTGGCTGTGGCAATTTCTTAAAATGACACAATAATAAAGTTTGCCACATCAACGGACTCCTCCTTTAGTGAAAGATCTCCCTGGAGCATGTGATGCTGTCTGATAGCATTTTCCCCATGGTAGAGCTTCTTTCAAAATCGGAGTCAATCGTCTCAAACCCTGACGCTATTTTGTTAACTGCATTTAAAAATTTTTTTATTTCAATGGTTTTTTTGGGAACAGCTTGTTTGGGGTTACATGGAAAAGAGTATTTAGTGGTGATTTCTAAGATTTTGATGCACTCATGTGTGTCTGCCCTTCCTCCCTCCCTCCCTCCCTCCCTCCCTCCTTTCTTTCTTTCTTTTTTCTTCCTTCCTTCCTTTCCTTCTTTCTTTCTTTCGTCTCACTCTGTTGCCCAGGCTAGAGTGCAGTGGTGCAATCTTGACTCAAAGCAGCCTCCGCCTCCCAGGTTCAAGTGATTCTCCTGCCTCAGCCTCCTGAGTAGCTGGGACTACAGACACCTGCCACCATACCTGGCTAATTCTTGTATTTTTTTGGTAGAGACAGGGTTTCACCATTTGGCCAAGCTGGTCTTGAACTGCCAACCTCAAGTGATCCTCCTGCCTCAGCATCCTAAAATTTTGGGGTTACAGGCATAAGCCCTTGCACCCACCCTCATGTGTGTGTATTTCTACATAGAAGGCATCTTGTAGAAATCAACTCTTAGGTCCTCAGATCTAGAAAGAACTAGAATTTATTTACTCTGAAAATTATTTCTCTCATCTCACTGTATTTTCTATATCTTACGGATCACCTTAAGTGATTTCTAGAAGTGGGTATGCAGAAGACTGGACCAGGTCTTATGAGGTTGAGAGGTGAAGGTGAGGAGCAACAAAATCGTACAGGACATGATCTCATAGAACGATATGACAGTCCCCAAACGGTGCCAGATCCCATCAGAAAACTGTCCTGGGGTAGTGCCATGGTCTGAGTGTGTCTCCCCAAACTTCAAACACTTACCTTCTAACCCCCAGGGGGATGGTGTCAGAAAGTGGGGTCTTTGGGAGGGGAGTGGGTCATGAGAACAGAAACCTCATGAAAGAGATTTGTGTCTGAATTTGTCTATATGCATTGCTATAACGGAATACCTGAAGTTAGGTAATTTATAAAGTGGGCAGATCACCTGAGGTCAGGAGTTCCAGACCAGCCTGACCAAAATAGTGAAACCCCGTCTCTACTAAAAATACAAAAATTAGCTGGGCGTGGTGGCACATGCCTATAATCCCAGCTACTCAGGAGGCTGAGGCAGGAAAAACATTTGAACCTGGATTTTGCCATGTTGCCCAGGCCAATCTGGAACTCCTAGGCTCAAGCAATTCTCCTGCCTTGGCCTCCCAAAGTGCTGGGATTACAGGCATGAGCCACTGCACTCCATCACTCCCTCATTTTTTTATTTTTTATTTTTTCAAGACGGAGTCTTGCTCTGTCGCCCACTCTGGAATACAGTGGCGCGATCTTGGCTCACTGCAACCTCCGCCTCCCGGGTTCCGGTGATTCTCCTGCCTCAGCCTTCTGAATAGCTTGGTTTATAGACACCCACCACCACATCCGGCTAATTTTTGTATATTTAGTAGAGACAGGGTTTTGCCATGTTGGCCAGGCTGATTTTGAACTCCTGACCTCAGGTAGATCCGCCCACCTCAGCCTCCCAAAGTGCTGGGATTACAGGCGTGAGCCACCGCGCCCAGCCACTCCCTCATTTTTAAGAGGCTCTACCCAAGGGAATGCCCACCATGTTGGCAGGATGCATATCTAGAACAGAATCCTCACCACGACCACTTTAAATCCCCCTGGAGTGGGGTTAACTGTCAGAAGCTTCCCCCTAAGCACTTGGCCTTTGGTAGCTTTGGATTATATATGACTCTTACATTAAGACATTTTAAACGTTTTTTTTTTTCAGTGACTTTCTCCTCTTTGTAATTAGAGGTAAGGAGGAGGGTTTTGTTCCCATGGTGGTGTCGCTGTCCTTCCCTGCCATCAGCAAGGTTTTCTCGTGCCTCCAGCCAACACAAACCCAGTCTGGTGTGGTGCCGTTCGCGACCGCCCAGGGACAGCCTCCGCCTCGTGGGGAGCCCGCGTGCACCCAGACACACCCTGGGAAAGAAAGAGTTGCAGAAAAATGGTTTCCAGCCCTGCTCAAAACTCTTCTCAGATTCAGCGGTTCTCAGCAAAGGGACCTTTCCAGAAGTTCCAAAAGGCTCACAGGAGGTTTTATTTTGTTTTTTCACAATTACCAAGGAAAAGGAAAATAAATCAGCTTGAGTGAAAGCAGAAACCCCTGCGCCCTGACACACAGCACAAACCAAACCAAACAGGGAAGCGGTCACGCGCTTTCTCGTAGGCAGGACGGGCGCAGCCCCGGAGCTGTTAAAGACGCAGCGTTGGTGCAGCGGGCCCGGGGACACTTTGCTCTGCTCAATGCCCTGTGCCTGTTCCTCACTGAACAAACTTTCTCATGAATTAAGGTCTTGAAATTAAATATATTGATCCCAAAGGGCTACTTCCAAATTAACTAGTCAGAGTCTTACACAACTACTGGTTTTCAACAAGCCGGACGAAGGCTGCTCAACCCCAGCTCCGTGTTATTAGTGGGGTTCAGAGCCATAAACGGTCAGGGATGCCCTGGACACCTTTAACTTATAACTCAGTTCCCCCCGATCGTTTTTAACGATCCTTGCTCCTAGTCCAGGGACAACATGGAAGGCGCTCATTAAGAACTCTCCATAGACTTCTTTAATCATCTAGTATTGAAAAAGTTCATGAGGGGTGTGTGTGTGTTTAAAGTCAAAAGCTTTCCTAACTTTCCAGCAAGAAATTTCTCTTCCAAGTCATACCTGAAAAATCACTTTTCGTGGAAGTATCCATCAATACAAAAATATCTAATATGTGATTGGAGGAATCTTAAAAGACTAGCTATGTGCTGATGATAAGTTCCGAATGACAGATGTGAGTCAGGTTAAGCGGGGAGGCTCAGAAGGCCATAGCTGAGTAGAAGATGGGGGGCACCCGGTGAGTGGGTCAACTCACTTTCCACCCAGGCCTTGGATGAGACTGGGGCCAGCAAGGGCGGGGCCGGACCTGAGGTCAGCTCTGTGATGGACAGCCATGGGTACCTGGATGGGCTGCGGGGGAAGGACAAGGTGTACAGTGCCTGTGGTCCACCTTAACCTGCCTTCCAGATGGAGCATGAGCCAAGAGGAGAGACACAGAAAGACAGAGAGGCGCTTTCCCCAAAATGTTCTGCCGGGTGTAGTGAAAGAGACACCTTTCCCTGGACTCATCTGCCACGTAGTCGAAGCACACATGGCAACTGGAGATTTCTGAGAACCAAGTCCCAGTGTCTACAATTGAGGTAACTTCACGTTTGAACCCTGAGTGTTTCCTAAGCCGTTTATCTTTCCCTATGATGATAAGGTATTCAGCCGGAAAGGGAGACAGAGAGGTGAGTTACCACCTGGACTGAACTGCAGAGAAAGCTAAGAATACCAGGTAGGACCCACGAAGCCTTCCAAGTCTCTTAAATGGACCAGCTGGGTGAGATGACAGTTCAAAATGGGATCAAACAGTTGAAGCTGAAAATGAATGCTGTCACTTTCTAGATTTACTGTCAGCTGAACTCAAAAGCATAAGAAAGACTAGTTTTTTACATTTTCAAACTTTAATAAATCAAATACTCCTTTGAACACATAATCCAGCTGAGTCATGTACCACTGGGGGTCCTGTGGTGCTCACAGTATCTGATGGGGGTGGCGAGAGACAGCTTCCTCCCACCCCAGATCGGACCTCGGCCACCAATTGCAGGGCTAGGTAGAAAACTATTTTAGGGGCTCTCATTCGAATGAGCCCCAACTGAGCCCAGAATCAGAGCTCCCCAGAGGGCACTCAGCTACAGCCCAGGCCCTAACTGGAAGCCACCCGCCCCAAGTTCATGGCCCCGTGGGGAGGAGCATGTCATAAAGCGCTCATCCACCCTTGCGGTAACTGGCCCGTTCACCGTCTGTGCCTGGCCCTGGAACTGATTAGCAGAACATGAGTAATTTCCCCATTCGACCACCTCAGAAGCAGGTGGGGTGGAGAAACCAGTGGGCAGAGACAAATAAAAGCGTCCACGTTCACAACGTGAAGGCAGCACTTACGCAAAATAAGGGGTGGTTTTTTTTAGCCTTCTTTGAAATGCAACCAGGGAGAACCAAACGTCAGCCTCTCTGTTGGCAAACAAAAGGCCTGTGGTTGCTTTTCTGCTTCCACCCCTACAATTAGGGGAGAGGCCACGTTTCTTCCTGAAATGGGATCTACAGCGTGGCCCCTTGTTGCAGGGAAGATGTCCCCCCGGGGGACAGGACGGCCTATGGAGGCGGCCGGGGTGAAAGTGTGCGCAGAGACTCCAGGAGGCTGGGACCCTTGGTCTTCCCCAACCCGAGGTGACAGGTGACCGTTTTGGGGCTCCACCCACACTCTGTCTGAGACCCAGATCAGAGAGAATGATCGGAGCTTGAGGTCCCTGGACATCATTCAGATTTGGGAGACCGACCCAAGGGAGAGTGGCAGACTTGGGCTCATCTGCCGCAGCCCAAGAGGGTCGCTGCTTCATTAGCACAGAGCTGGCAGAGGGAGGGGGGTTCTTGAGCAGTGGCAGCCTGGGACTGTTTGTTTACCTGTTATAATGGGAGCTCACACCTAATTTTAAGTAAAAATGAGTGTTTTCAAGTTGATGGCCTTTCTCTCCCCAGCTTCATTAACTGTGCTGGTTGTTTTAGGGGGAATGATGAACCGTGTTGCCTCTTGGCCTGTGCAGCTCCCGCCCCGTCCCCTCCCCCGCACCAGCTGCCACCTGCACCTTTAATCACATCAGGAGGGTCCAAAATGCTGACATCTGCTTCTGAAGTTCGGTTTTAAGTGCTTTCTCAGAAATGCAGTTCGATGGACTCCACCTGAAAAGTCATTTGGAAAATGCTTGACATTTCTATAGCAGGCCATTTGTTCATTTTAGGAAAAAATTATGAAGACAAAATAAAGACCAGACTCATGGGCCGGTTCTTAACACTACCGCTCGCTACAAGGAGCAGCTCTCCTGCCTCCTCGTCCTCCTCCGTCCTCCCTTGGTGGCTGCAGTCTGGGGCTGTCACACTTCCACAATAGGGAAAAACAGCCACCACTCACGTCTGCATATTTGACAGTTCCAGCTTTTGTCCCCAAAAGGAACCTTAGTTCCAGGCGCTTACATTGGCACACTTTGTTTTACTTTCTTTGTAATATCTAAGCTGTAGAAGAGTAGTGAAACTTTTTTATTGTTTAACTCGAGGCAATTATGATTGTGTGAAATAGAATCTATTTAGTTCGGTTACTGAAAAGAAGAGTTTAAGCAAATCACCAAATTCCTGGCAAATGGAGAGTGTGCAACAGGGAATTTCTGGGCAAAAGTGGCTAAAACAGCATTCAGGGACTGTCTCCTGCATAGGATCACCCTACTCCACAGTGGAATTCACGTAGGCTGTAACCTTGCAATCCTTGTGTAACCGGCATTTGTAAGCAGTGCTTTGGACACCAAGGTTAACATGCCTTTAGAAGAACGGAAGAGCAGATAAATAGGGTGCAGGGCTGGGCATGATGGCTCACACCTGTAATCCCAGCACTTGGCGAGACCAAGGCGAAAGGAACGCTTGAGACCAGGAGTTCCAGACTAGCACAGACAACACAGCAAGGCTCCCATCTCTACAAACACACACACCACACACACAGTTAGCAGGGAGGTGGGTGCATGCTATGGTCCTAGCTATTCAAGAGGCTGAGGCAGGGGGATTACGTGAGCCCAGAAGTTTGAGACTGCAGTGAGTAGTGATTGTATCACTGCACTCCACCCTGGGTGACAGCAAGACCCTGTCTCAAAAAAAAAAAAAAAGATGCAGTCAGAGAGCTACAAGAAAAACATCAGGTGAGACTACAGAGTGCTGGAAGAGAAGAGGACTTTGTGGCAGGGTCACACAAAGGTCCCCAGCCCCGGGCCAACATCCATGTGGTGCTTCACACGTGGCCTCCTGTGGGAAGAGCTCGGGAGCTGGAAACCCCAGCCCATAGCAGGAGCCCTCTCTCGTTACCTGCTCCCCAGCTCTTTGCTGCCTGCCTGCAGCACTCAAGCCCCTGCTCTGGACTTCCGTGTATGCAATTCCTCAAGGGTCACAGCAGGGTCTATTAGGTGGAGTCACTTTCCCCAATGACGGGCACCCCCTGGAGCCCCAGTGCCAAGACGAGCTGGGCATATGCAGATCTGGGGCTTGGTCACTCTTTTTGAAAAATTTCATTTTATCTTTTACCTTCATACCACAGTCAGGTCCATCAGTCACTCTTCTGGTTGGTGATTCTCTCTCTCTCTCCTCTCTCTCTCTCTCTCTCCTCTCTCTCCTCTCTCTCTCTCTCTCTCTCTCCTCTCTCTCCTCTCTCTCCTCTCCCTCTCTCTCTCTCTCTCTCTCGTATGCAACGTTGTTGGTTTATGACTCTCAGAGCCCAGCTAGGGTTTTCTAGAACTGAAGTTCCAGATTATTGATAGACTCCAGGGATTAACCTATAATGCTTTCATTTGCATTTAAAATGGACTATAAAGTCGCCTCTAATGCAAACCCCTCAAATCCAGTTAGTTTGGGAACCACACCCTGAGCGTAGTGGGTGAATGTCAAAGAACTCACTGTTCTATTTAATCCACCAAAACCACCCTCTGTCACAAATTATTTCCATTATTTCCACAAATGAAATACAAAGACTCTCTCCCTTTCCAAGTCTCTTCCCATTACAGCTTCAGGCTTGAGCTCAAGGTCCAGGATCTTGTTTCCTAAAGCAGGTCCAGGTCCATCTGGGTGTGTTTCTTCAGGGGCAGCTCCTCAAGTCTGGTTCAGCCTGTTCTGAAGACCTGTGAGGTAGAGAAATAATGACATGTCCCTACCACCATGCACTCCATTTAACAACAAGGGTAATATCTGGATAAGAAAACTCCAGTTAACACTATCTATTCAAAAGGGACAGGGAGAGTAGGCTTTAGCAGTGACTGGTCCACAGCAATTTGGAAATCCAGTCAAGCCCATGTCTCCAGTTCCTTAATTAAGGCAATATCTTGCTTTCTGGGAGTGCTTCCTGACTGTTTCTTCATAAGAAATGGCAGCTGAAATAAGAAATAAGAAGTGTTCACAGTGATATAGCCTTCTCAGCCTGTTCCCAGCTGAGTTGGATTCCTGCTGGAATGTTATTAGCTGAGTAGTCAGGTGCATCACATGGCAGCTCATGGCTTCCAGAGAGAATGTTCCTAAAGAGTGTGGAAGCTGCCATTGTCTTAAGACTAGAGCTTGGAAAGTGGCATAACATCACTTCTGTCATCTTCCAGTGGAAAAAGTAGTCACAGATTCAAGAGGAAGGGACATAGCCTCCACTTGTCAATAGAAAAGGTGTCAAGGAATTGATGGCTGTCTTTAGTCTTTCATAATCCTTCTGCTTCATCCCTTTTTCCTTCTTGTTGCCTGAAATGGGAATGTGAAGGCCAGAGTTGCAGCAACCATCTTGGACCATGAGTAGCTGTTGGGAATAAAAGACCCAACATTCCAGCAGGATGAGATCCATTTTGTACTACATTTATCTTTTCAGTCCAAGCTGATACAATTCCCTTAAAAACTTTGTGAATTACCTATATATCAATCAGTGGTCAATTCTATTAGACAAAAGTCACATTTCTTTCCATGTCACATTTTTCTCCACCTTCAGCAATAGGCAAAGCTATTGTGAGCAATGCTATTAAAATTCTTTAAAGCTGTATTGTCTGAGAAGTCTATAAAGCATGCCTTTAAGACTCTTAGAAGCCCCCACCTCCCAGGTATCCATGCATATCATATCCTTAAATCTTTTGGCAGCTATTAAAGTCTTACAGCCATACTCAATGAAATCTTCACTCCAAGGTCATGCTGTACAAAGATTTGATCTTTATCCTGAAGCCATTTCTTACTGTGACACTTTTGCTGAGAGAGAATAGGGATGAGAAACAGGTTTGTAATCACACCTGGCTTATCACACCAGAACAAATGTTCTGGCTCCTTTGTTCCCTTTGAGCTCTGTTCTGCACCCTGGTAGTTCCTTCCTCAGTTCACTCGCTTTTCTTATAGCCTATCATAGGCAGCTACAGGAAGCCAGCAGTGCCTTCTATCTCTACTTGGGTCTTCTCAGAAGATTCCTGAGTTCATCAGGTATCTTCTATTTTCCAGTTTACCACGGGTGATAGTGTGTCCAAACTTTCTGTTCAGCATCCAGTAATGTTTACTTTCACTTTCCTCTGAGGTCTCATCAATAGAGTCTTTGGAGTCCTTCCAACTTTTATTAACAATCTTTGGCCAGGTATGGTGGCTCACACCTGTAATCCCAGCACTTTGGGAGGCTGAGGCAGGTGGATCATTTGGAGTCAGGAGTTTGAGACCAGCCAGGGCAACATGGTGAAACCGCATCTGTACTGAAAATACAAAAAATTAAAAAATTAGCCAGGTGGCAGTGGTGTGTGCCTGTAATCCCAGCTTCTCTGGAGGCTGAAGCTGGGGAATTGCTTGAATCTGTGCAATGGAGGTTGCTCTGAGCCAAGACCGTACCACTGCACACCAATCTGGGCAACAAAGTGAGACCCTGTCTAAAAACAACAACAACAACAAAAGCAATCTTCATGAGATGAGGTCCTCTCAGCTTTTGCCCAGTGCCTCTTGTCAAAGCCAAGGCCATGTGTTAGGTCTTTGTTATGGCAGCAATCCACTTCCATCTACCAAATCCTCTTCAGGTTATCTATTGCTGCAAAACTTAGTGTTCGAAATTCCGTAACTTAGTGGTTTAAAATGCCAATCATTTTTACTGTTTTTCGCAATTTTCTGGATCAGAAACTTGGTTAGGGCTCAAAGAGGTGATGTGATTTTTCTCCTCCACTGAGGTCACTTGGTAATAGATGATGGATGGTCTGGTCTACGGGAGCCAAGGTGGCTTCATTCTCATCCCTGGCACTTTGATGGGGATGGCTGGAAGGGTGGTCAGTTGCATCACATGGCACCTCTTGATTTCCAGAGAGAATGTTCCTAAAGAGTGTAGAAGCTGCCATTTTCTTAAGACTTGAGCTTGGAAACTGTATAACATCACTTCTACCATCTTCCAGTGGACAACGTAGTCACAGACAGATTCAAGAAGAGGAGACATAGACTCCACTTGTCAATGGAAAAAGTGTCAACGAATTGATGGCCCTGTTTAGTCTTCCACACTCCCTGCTTCATCCCTTCCTCCTTCCTGTTGCCGGGAATGGGAATGTGAAGGCCGGAGTTGCAGCAGCCATTGTGGACCATGAGAAGCTGTTGGGAATACCAGGCATGCCCTGCAGATCCACGAGCTGGAAGCATCTGGATCTCCAGTGCTACAGAATACCATATCACCTCTAAACTGCCGACTCCTGAACTTTCAGAATGTGAGAACACATAAACTTTAAAGCATTATAATTTTTGGCTTTTCTGTCATTTGCAGCCTAATACCAAACAGTAGCTTTTAGGGGTACAGTGTGTAGCTCGGAGTTGCAGATCGATGAGACTGTTCTGCCTCTCAATAATCCATCCTGCACCCCATAGCCAGAGTTCCCTGACGCATCACACGTCAGGCAGGCAGAAGCTTCTCTATGGTCCATTCCATTGAAAGAGCCCTGGAATCACACCCTGATTTCATCACTTCCTTCAAAACAAGGTTTCTGTCAGATTGAAGTCCACCCTCCAAGGCCCTGCACGGGCTGCGCCTGACCCATCTTCTAGCTGGATCCACACCATTCCTCACACTCCCCCACAGGTGAACCCACAGCCCTGACATGCCCTGTGCTGTCCCCATGGCCATTTATACTTGCTTCTCTGTCCCTGTCTCACACACACACACACACCGAGACACAGACACACACATATATGCATAGACACACACAGATATTATACACAGACACACACAAACACATATACACACAGGCATACACACACACACACATGCACACATACACATGCAGACACACGTACACAGACCCACATGCACACAGACACACACATACATGCAGACACACACACACACACATAGATACTCGTACACACGCAGACACACACATATACAGACACATACACATACACACAGACACAGACACGCATACACACAGACACACACACATCCATATACAGACACACATATACACCCAGACACACACATACACAAACACACACGTATACACACACAGACACACACACACACACCTTCTTCTAAATCCTACCATGTTTTTAGGACAAAGCTCAAATCTCATTTCCTGTGTGAAGAATTTCCAAGATCACAAACCCTCACGGGATATCACAATGCATGTCCTCAGTGGAGGGCTTTTGCTGTTTTGATTCCTCACGTATGCATACATCTTACTTCTCCAGCTGCCTAAGCGGGGGGCCTGTGTCATAGCTCTTTGGGTCTCCGGGGTCTCGCTAGTGACAGTGGCTTTGCTCCCAGGAGGCACAGCAGAGCAGTATCTGGCATGAGCAGAGCTGACCGCTGGCCAAGCTGGAAAGAGAAGGAAGAAAATGGTGGTCCTCATGCCATGCCTTTCTGCCTCCCACAGAGCTCCGTGGAGCCCCATTTCACGCTCTCACTCACTTAGTCAACAGATGCTTGGTGATGTAAGTCCATCCTCAGAGCATCAGTCCTGCCAGAAACTTCCAGAGGACAGAAGCCCAGAGGCCCCCCAGGGAGCATCGGCTTCCACTTTACCCATGGGCTGATGCTGAAGGATTGGGAAGATGCCCCGGCTGCTTGGATTTTTATTCTCACATCAGCATTTCACACAGCTGAGAATTTCTCAGCTTTGCTTTGAGTCGCTGAAGGAGAGACACAAACCCTCCCCGCAACTCCTTGCAAGAACCCTCCCCCACCTCGCCCCACAATCACAGCCCGCAGAGAACCAGGGTGGACTCTGCTGGGACATCAGATGGCCCGGGGATCACAAAAGCAGCCGGCGATGGCAACGATTCTGACAGGAAACTTTGATCAAACTCAGCATCCTTTTCCCAAGCGCTGAAAGGCTGACAGTGAGCAGAACTGGCACCAGGGAGATTCCATTTAATGAGTTATTTGGCAAGGGCGATTTCTGAAATTAATTATCAATCACTTCTAATTATTTTTAAATGGTAGTTATTAATCCAAAAAGCTTGGGGAAATGCTTGTGTTAGAGCGTGTTCCCTCAGCTGCCCTCAGGACCCACATGAGAGGCGGACGGGGGTCCTGGTTAAGACTGGTGTGTGGCCAGGGACCAAAAAGGTCCGCTGCAGCTCCAGGCCCTGGGGTGAGGCCAGGGGCCAGGAGGGCAGCTCCAATACCCAGGTTTCTTTTCAGAGCAGTCAGCAGAAGCCAGGAGAGGAAGCTTCTGGCCTAAGCCAATCCATGTCTCGATCTCCCCCAAGCCCAGCCTTGGCCTCCAGTCTCACTAATAATCTCATTTAATCTAATAAACCTGAAAGCCTGGAATCCCAGCGCATGCCTCACCTGCGGCAGAGGTGCTCAGGAGGGAGGAACAGGTGCTGCCTTGGGGACCCATCACCTGCTTAGCACACCTGCCCAGACGAGGGGGCAGGGCTCCAGGTGCTGGGCCTGTCTTCTGAGAGCTCAGGAGGTGACACCTTGGGAACTCTATAGGACCTGCAAATATCTCAGTGAGTGCTAAGGAAACGGGCAGGCACACACATATATGGGAATCTGGTCAAAGATCAGAGGGACAAGGAGCCCAAGCCAACACCTCTGCCCCGATCCCCTGTTCTCTGCTGAGTGGCCCAGAGGAGGAGGCTGGAGTGCAGCGGCACAATCTCAGCTTACTGCAACCTCCGCCTCCTGGGTTTAAGTGATCGATTCTTGTGCCTCAGCCTCACAAGTAGCTGGGACTACAGGCTACCACCAAGCCCAGCTAACTTTTGCATTTTTAGTACAGACAGGGTTTCCCCACGTTGGCCAGTCTGGTCTGGAACTCCTGACCTCGGGTGATCCGCCTCCCTTGGCCTCCTAAACTGCTGGGATTACAGGTGTCAGCCACCGCGCCTGGCCAGGACTTACTCCTTTTAAACTGGCTGTGGCCAGCCCACAACAACTGGAGCTGAGGACGGCGTGAGCCGCTTCAGAAACCAGCACCTGCGGAGTGAAATCTGGGGTGGGCTCGGGATTTGGGAACCACAAACTGAACTGAGGGATTTAGGTGTAGCTCTGGGCTCTGGGCATCCCTCTCAAAGAGCAAACTGGCCATGGAGCACTCAGATCTGAGCCCGGGCTGGACAGCCCTCAGTGCTCCCATCACAGCGTGCTCTGAAATTGGGCGTCCTGCTTGGGGAGGGAGGGGTCCCCTCTCAGCCCTGAGTCTCACTGCCATTTCCCTGCAAATGGCCATGGCTCTTGTTAGCACCATTTCCAGCTCGACTGTCACGTTTTATGTCTCAGAGGCGGTGTTTACTGAGACTGAGCAACGCTCCCGCCGCTGTGCCGAACATCTGTGCTGCAGCTGCCGCAGCCCGGCTGAGATGTCTGTCGTAGTTTTGGGATGATTCGCTAGCACAGCACACACAGTGCTGAGAGGGCTGCGTTCTGCTAGTCAAGAGGATTTGGGATAATTGGAAATTTCAGGGTTTTTAAGGCTGTTGCTGGGTTTGGTTCCAGCAGGGAGGTTTTGCTTGTTTGGGTATATAAGTATTAATTGGAAACATTTGTTTCTAAACGTCAGAAAGAACTTTGTAGAGACTGGCCCTCCCACTGCCCCCACAAAATAAGAATTATGCTGGAAAAGCGTAGCTCAAGGCTGGGTGCTGTGGCTCACACCTATAATTGCAGTGCCTTGAGAGGCTGGCGTGAGAGGATCGTTTGAGGCCAGGCATTCAAGAGCAGCCTGGGCAACATAGTGACACCTTGTCACTACCAAAAAATTAAACAAGAAAAACAATAATGGGCATTGGTGCTATGACTTGTAATCCTAACTACTTGGGAGGCTGAGATAGGAAAATCGCTTGAACCCAGGAGTTCAAGGTTACAGTGAGCTAGGGTCAGACCACTGCACTCCATCCTGGGCAATAGAGCATGACCCTATCTCTAAAAAACAAAAGAAGAAAGAAAGAAGGAAGGAAGGAAAAGAAAGAAAGAAAGAAAAAGAAAGAGAAAGAAAGAAGAAAGAAAGAAAGAAAAAAGAAAGAAAGGAAGGAAGGAGGGAAGGAAGGAAGGAGGGAAGGATGGAAGGAAGGAAGGAGGGAGGGAAGGAAGGAGGGAAGGAAGGAAGGATAGAAGGAAGGAAGGAGGGAGGGAAGGGAGGGAGGGAGGGAGGGAGGGAGGGAGAGAGAAGAGTGTACCTCTCTGCAGCCACTTAGTCTGGCATGGGAGGGGACTTGTTCTCCCCCATCTCTACTGTCCAGCTCTTACCCCATCTCCACCACTGCCATGGGGAAGGATTAAGATAGAGGCAGAATGGCAGCCACCTCAGTAGGGCAATGAGGTTGGGAGAATACATGAGATCCTGCTTTCCAAAAGTAGCATCCCAAAAAATGTTCACATATCTTCCCTTTATCCATAAAGACGTAGAAAAAATGAAATAAATATTCCTTTAGTTTGCTGCTGGAGAAACAAGCTTAGAGAGATTCAGTGACTTGCTCACGTCCACAGGGCAAATGACTTGTTCCAGTCTGTTTGGGCTGCTGTCACAAAGCCCCTTCAGCTGGGTAGTTTATAAACAACGGAAGTGTATTGCTAACAGTTCTGGAGGCCGGGAAGTCCAAGATCAAGGCACAGGCAGATCCGGTGTCTGGAGAGGGCTTGCTCTCCACTTCACAGATGGTGCGTCTTGCTGTGTCCTCACGTGGCGGAGGAGCCAGGGAGCTCCCTTCAACCTCTTTTATCAGGGAACTAATCCCACTCATGCAGGTGGAGCCCTCATGATGTGATCACTTCCCCAAAGGCCCTGCCTCTTTTTTTTTTTCCTCACCAACACTTGTTATTTTTTTATTTGTTTTTATACTAGCCATTCTAATCAGTATGAGGTAGTAGCCCCTTGTAGTTTTTTTTTCCTTTTTTTTTAATTGCATTTAATACTATCACATTGAGTATCAGGTTCCAACATATGAATTTTGGGGGGACACCAACATTTAAACCTTTAGCAATACTGGAATGTTCTAGAACCAAATCCACTGATAACTAAATTGCCAACAGGTGAGACTATCTCTTGAGTTAGGCAACAAAAACAAACCTTTTATGCTAAAGGATTTTCAAAAGCTCCTCTGAGAAAAGGACTGCTGGGGAAAGTTCTGATCCATCCTTCCTCAGCATGTCTGCACATCGCATTAGTTGTTAGACCAACAGCCTTAAAAGATTGCTATGGCTTGAACAGCCCCTCCAAAACTCATGTGGAAACCTAATCCCCAATTTGGCAGTATTGAGGGGTGGGGCCTTTAAGAGGTAATGGGATCATAAGGGCTCTGCTTTCATGAATGGTTGAATCCATTAATGGATTAATGGATTATTATGGTAGTGGACCTGGAGGCTTCATAAGAAAAGGCAGAGAGACTTGAGCATAGCATATTAGGACACCAGCCATATAATGAGCACACCATGGGATGCCCTGTGCCACCTTGGGACCCTGCAGAGTCCCCACCAGCATGAAGACCCCCAGGGGATGTGGCCCCTTGACTTTGGGCTTCTCAGCCTTCATAACTATAAGAAATAATGTTTTTCTCTGTAAATTATGCAATTGATTAAACCAGAATACCTGAAACTCTACCGAGATCCTCCTGTAGTGTTTGACTTAAGGCCACACTCTGCCCAAAGACCAACATCTACAGGGGTACATGAGCCCGGACTCCGATGAGAAGCTCCTTGCTGGGCTGGCCGGGCTTTCTCAGAGCTGCACTGTGGCCCAAAGCTCTCCCTACCCCATTCTCTTTCCTTCTGCTCTCCCTTCTCAGGGCGGACCCGCATGCTGGTCGCAAGGCTCTCCCTGCCTCCTCGTGCTTCCTCTCTCCTGCATCCTCCGCAGGTCTCCCCTGGTAAACTCCTTTCCTCTCCAACTGCATCCTGCCTTCTGCTTCCCAGAGAGCCTGGCCTGACAGAGAGGGTTTTAATCAGCAGGCTCTGATTCTAGGGCTTCAGGTGGAGCAAATCCATCAGCAGCTGCTCAGGAGCAGGAGAGAGCAAGGTGGCTTGAACCACCACCATGGCAGAGCAAGGGGAAGGTGGTGAGTGCGGGGACGCAGCATGCTTTTTGGATGTAGAGTTGACAGGGCTTGCTGATGACAGCTGAAGTGGGGTTGGTAAAAGAAAGAATGAAAAAATAGCCTCCAATTTTTGGCTGCACATCAGGATAGATGGCAGGGCTATTTCTAGAGGTGGGGATGACTCCATAAGGAATGAATGGTGACCAGATCCTCAAGTCTTGGCCATGTTTGAGGGGCCTATTAGACATTTGGACAGGTCCTAATTGTCCTCTGGACCCAGGGGGAAGCTGTCCTTCCCATGAAACTGTCTTAGAAGCTGCAGGCAGGAATAACACCCGCTGCCATTTAGTGGGCATGTGGCACATAGCAGGTATGGCGCTAAGCACACCCAGACCCAGGACCCCAGACTCAGACTGGGTAACTGTGCCATGCTAACAGTGATGCAGTGGAGCTACAGAAGCTTAAGCTATCCTACAATAGGACATCTGTCTTTCCAGCTACTTTATATCCAGCTGGGCCTCCTACTCTAAACTCTTTTCTAGTAGGTGGGGCATGCTGGTATGCACCTGTAATCCCAGAGAGTCAGGAGGCTGAGGTGGGAGGACCTTTTGAAGCCAGGCACTTGAGACCAGACTGGGCAACAGAGTGAGACCCCATCTCTAATTTTTTTTTTAAATTAATCAGGTGTGGTGGTATGCACCTATAATCCCAGCTACTTGGGAGCCTGAAGTTGGGAGCACTGCTGGAACTCAGAGGTGGGAGGCTGCAGTGAGCTAAGATGGCACCACTGCACTCCAGCCTGGGTGACAGACAGAGTGAGACTTCATCTCTAATAATAATAAGAATAAGCTCCTTTCTACCAAAAACCAGGTCTAGCCTATATCTGAACTCTCCAGTACGGACCACGGGGGCTTTGTCTACAGCACTGCTCAGGCAGCAAAGGAATTCCCAGGAGCTTTCAGAGCTGCACGCAGACTCTAGGGAGGGCTGCCCTTTCCAGCGGTCTGGCCTGTCATCCCGGTGCGGGGTGGCAGGAAGCCCTCAGCACCTCCTGCCATGGGGTAGCGAGGTGGGTTTCTGAGTAGAAATCCTAACATCGTCTTTCTCATGAGTTCCTGTTTCTGCCCTGCTTTGAGAAAGACAGGTTGAAATGCCATCGCCCATTGCTGGGGGCCCCAACCTTCACCTCTGCCCTGAGGAAAGATGCACCTTCCCAGGAGGCTAATGACATGGCCTGTTTGCCTGGTTGGTAGAGCCGGGGACCCCCGGTCCTGATGACAGGGATCAGCAGGCTCTATCCACTCCAACCTGCAGAGTCAAAGAAATCCGCAGCCCTCCTCTGCTTCCCAGGCACTGGGGCATCTTTCGCAAAAATAACTTGTTCTTCTCTTTCCAGAGCTATGGGCACATGAAAGGAAGGGAGAGCCAAGGCCCACTGCCCCCCAATGCCACTGAGAAGCTCGCCTGCAGGATCCGGGGTGCCTCGGCGCCATCCTCCCTGGAAGAAAGCTCCCTTGTTCCAGGCACACAAAGGATGGGCTCTGGGCAGGCGACAGGCCATGAATGCTAATGGCCCAGGCTCTTGCAGGCTCCAGCTCTGCGTGGGGGGAAGCCAGCCTGGTGCCTCTGCCTCTCTTCACCCTAAGCGAGCCCCGGCCTGGGTCGGCAATGCACGCAGCAGCTCCCTTTCCCAGGGACCCGATTTCTCTGCAGTGGGGTGGTCCTCTCCCAGCCAGAGATATGGAATTCTCGCTGCCCGTCACGTGGGAGTGCCTGGGAACCCAGGCGAGCATCTGTTGCAGGCTGCACAAACGTCTAAACATCCTGCAAACTTGGACCAACAGGTCCTGTGGAAATGTGCTAACCATCTGCTTTTCCCTTGCTGTTTTTGAGCAAATTATGTTTATTATGTTAATTTATTTTACTGTCAACAATACAGAATGACACAGTTGCTGCTAAATATCATTATATATCTCTGCCTGGCATATCACCAGCAGGGCTTTTTATTTATTTATTTATTTATTGTAAATACAACAAGAATAAATACATATTGAAGTGTCGATCTATTTAAAATGGAGTCTGGGATGGCAAAGTCGTCTGTATGGTAAGGCCTTGGTTGCTCACTCTTCCAGGGAAGGTTTTTGCCAGGAGAGGCAGCAGAGCGGCCATCTGGGTTGCACCCTCGGCCCGCAGCCCGCCCAGGTCCCACTGGACAGTGCTAGGCCAGGAACATGGAGCTTCTCAGAAGTTTATGGGGTTGGGAGAGAGAGAGAGAGAAGCTCCCAGGCATCTGTTTTCTTCCTCAAACGTCCTCCTCCCTCAAAGAAATCCTCCCATTTTCCAGATGGCCAAGCCAAGGGGACCCAGAGGAGCCGGGCAGAGAGAGGGTGTGCCCTAGTGACTCACTGAGAACCACCCTGAAACCCAAACAGTTGGCCAGGGGTTGCAGCTTATAATAATTATGTTTTTGATCATCCACCCCCTGCCCACCCCCCCCGCGGAGACCAATAAACTCTGAATTTCCAGAGAAAGAGAGAGGAGAAAAAAAATAAGGGCTGCTGAGCTGGAGGGAGGGATCCTGACAAAGAGAAGATCCTTCTGGAAATGCACAGAATCACTGCGCGGGGCATGAAGGTACTCTCTCCACAACTTCCTTAACGCTCAGCTAGTGGCCAAGCCAAGGAAGCTCAAAGTAGCTCCACGCAGACTCAAATAGTTCATCAGTTAGGTAATAGGCAACAGAAGGTAAGTGCAGTTTCCTGGGAGGAAACCAGGGCCTCAGACAGAGACCAGAGCCCCTGCAGAAGGGAACAGAGTTTCTTTCATTCTGCTCACAGGCCGGACTGAGATTTCATCTGCACACCCCAACTGGGGGCCAGCAGGAGAGGTCGGGGGCGGAGTGGGGGGAGAGGCTTCCCTGCGTCGTGGAAAGGAGCTTGGCCTGTGGACCCCTCTCGGAAGCTGAGAAAAATCCCCAGGTGGCGCTTTCACAGCACAAGTGACCTGTCTGGTCAAAAGATGTGGTAGCCAGGTGGCTGCTGGCTGTCTCTGCAAATATTTGGTTTCAGAGAATAGGTCACATTACACAGTTTCATATTTGGAGGCTGAGAGAGCTGTGGCCGTAAGCCTCCATCCTGGCTTATCTGCAGCCACCAGCAGACAGCCCATAAAAACATGGGGCTCATGTTCACACAGATGGCTGCTGGTTTTATGGGCTGGGGGAGAGGAGCGGAAGATGATCACGGTGCAGCTGCCTGAGACTCTGTCAAATGGGTCTTGGCTGCTGAGGACACGGTGACCATCGAGGGCCACCTGGGTCCTAGAGGCCCAGCGAGGACTGGTCATTCTCAGAAGGGCCCCTCCACACCCCTGAAATGTGTATAGGACTCTGTCACTACCTCACCTCTGGAGCCACCGCCCCACCACCTCCCAGTCCCACCGAATGAATGACCCCCCAGGCTTGAAGGATGGCCACGGTGCTGGCTCCTGTTCT
Source organism: Aotus nancymaae (assembly GCF_030222135.1). Classification (NCBI taxonomy): domain Eukaryota; kingdom Metazoa; phylum Chordata; class Mammalia; order Primates; family Aotidae; genus Aotus; species Aotus nancymaae. The sequence continues at coordinate 5,145,253 of NW_026988492.1, read as the reverse complement.
CTGGTCTCAGGGCGGGCCTCCTTCCTTTCTCTAGGAGCCCACTCTATCCTTGGGAAACGATAATACACTGGTTCACCCTAAATTCGGTGCCTAAATTATGTCTCTTCAAGGACATCTTCTGTTTAATCGGAAGCTAAGCCTTGAATCAAAGAAACGGATCTGTTATTGCAGAATGTCCTAGTAGATGGCATGAATGGAGAATGTCTGGTGCCCTGTGTGTTCAGCTCATTCCAGGGAGGAGAAGAAAAGGGACAGGGACCATCCCGGCCCCGCTAAATCCACACTAGCGACAGGGAAGATCCCAGCAAAGGGATGAGAAGGGGCTTGGAGAGGGAGGCTGGCCACACGGTGGTGCTATTGCCCAGGGCGGTCTAGTTGCCCTCAGAACTGGGGAGTGGAGGGTGGGAATTGACTAGAACCACCCCCCGCAAACAGAGAAGAGAGTGCTGACTTCAACTCAGTGGCAACCTGGGGGTATGGATGAAAAAAACAAATTGCAAATTCTTCCACCTAGGCCGCACTCTCTGTGCTAGAGCCCTGCGGTTCTCTGATGATTTCTGGGGTGATGGGGTGGGACTGGGTGAAGAAGAGACTTCTACTGTGATTCCTGGGTGGGGGACGGCGCTGCGACTCGCGGGTTTTAAGCAGTGGTCCCAGCGGGTTAACTGGAGCAGTAAGTGCTGTCCTTCTCGGGGAGGGAGAGTTCAACTCCAAAGGAGACCTGCTTCGCAGGCTCCTTTCAAGATCCTTTAGAAATCTTTCCCATCCCAGAAAGGAAGCTGCCGGCGCAGCTGTGAGCGCCCCCTGCCCGCCCCCACCCGCTCTGAGCTCTCCGCTTTGCTTTGAAAAAACCCGAAAGCCTCTCCCGATGCTGGGCTTTCTTCACATAAAGTGATTACCACGTGTCAGAAATAAACTGCAGTCCCCTTTGGAGAACAGGGAGGTTGGATCAAAAAGGAGAACTATTTCAAAACATGCTGCCAGCTCTTTTTTAAAAAAAAATTTTTTTTTTTTTTTTGGATGTGGAGAGGAGGATTTCAAAAACAAACAAAAAAAAGTAAGTCAGTATCTTCTCACAACTGCAGCTGATTTCCTGTGTAAACGAAAACCATGTGATAGTCCATAAATGCTTCCAGCTCTAAATTACAGGAAATGAAAACCATCGTGGAAAAGGAAAGCTTTCAGAATAAATCCTCAGTTCGGATCCCGCCGCGGCGAAGCTGCGCTGGGCCGCCCGCACACACCTGCGGGTCCCCGAGCGCGCCCGGACGCCCCCGCCACCGTCCCCGGAGCGCGCAGGGAGCGGGCGCGCGATCACACCCTCCGCGCTGCGCCCGACATCTCGGGCTTTCAATTAGGAGCGGAGCTGAGAAAAGTAGGCTTTTCTTTATGCACGCCTCGCCGAGGTCAGGCTACGACCTCTCAACCGTCTTCAGTCGGCGGTGGCATCCATATTCATGAAGGCTAATTAACTCTGAAAGGCCCGGCGGGGCTGGCCCTCCCCGGGCCGCCCAGCGCCGTCCCCCGCGGTGCAGGGGTGGGTGAGTGGGGACACTGAGCCCAGTACCCTCTCCTCCCTCCCTGCACAACCCGCCAGGCATCTTCCCAGGGCCGCCCGGCCTCTGCAGCTGCTCCCGGGCCGGGCCCCCGAGCGCGCACTTGTGCGCGGGGACACGGGTTCCCAGGGAGCTGGGACCAGCCGGGCGAGGAGAATTAGCCGCGTCATTTGTCGCCAGCCTAGCAACTCAAGCTTACTTCTCCCGACAGGTCCCTCCCGGCCACTGCTCCCTGGGGCCGAATGTGGGAAAGGGATGCTAATTCCAAGTGAAAGTTCAGGCGTGGGGTTTTAGGCAGCCTTGCAGCTGGGAGGCCCCAGGACCTGGGTCTAGTCCCAAGCCAATGGGCTGTGGGCGCGCAGGGAAGTCACTCCACCTCTCTGGGCTCTTTGCATTAGCTCTGAGATGACAAGAGGCTGTTTGGCTGCAGAAGCTCCTTTCCACTTAGGGACAAGTCCCAAGAGGTCTCTCCCGTGGCCTATTTTCGCAGGTCTGCATGAGAATTTTTGGTTTTCCAGTTCCCCTGGAGCCAGCAGGTTCTGAGGTTCCAGAGGTGGCAAAATGTAGGGTAACCAATGTACTTCTCCCTGTATCCATCAAGGTCTTTATATTTTAGATTTTACAAACGGACTTAAAAATCTAGTTTAAGCAAACTGGAAAATTCTGTTTTGTGGACAGTGTTTGCTCATGGACCCATGGGCCTGAGATACTTCCAGGCTCAGAAAGTTCTTCCTCCTTCTTTCACCTTTTCTTCTGTATTCCTGGTGCTTTGTTTTTATTGGCAGACTGGCTGCCTCGAGGCCTGTTTCTCAGTTCACAGGGGACAGAAGCTGGTCCTGCCCACTGTTTATCAGTTTACATCTGCTCTATTCAACAGCGGAGCCCAGCCTGAACTGCATCTCCAGAATTCAGGCACAAAATATGGGGCTGGCCCAGCTTAGATCACATGCCCAGCTCTGGTTCAGCGAACTGAGAGCAGAGGGCTAGCAACATGGTACTACTCACTGGCTACCATGGGACTGCCCTGTGGGGAGGGGGTGAATCAGGGGTGAGCTGGCCAGAAATGCTGAAAGCATCTTCTGCACTAACTCAAACCTGAGCAAGCAGGTGCAAGGTCATTTATTCCAGAAAGAGCTCTCTGGGCTTCTGACCCAGAGCTGGCTTCGCCTATTTATCTTTTTGTTTATTTATTTATTTGAGATGGAGTCTCTCTCTGTACCCTGGAAGGAGTGCAGTGGCAAAATCTCAACTCATGCAACCTCCGCCTCCCAGGTTCAAGCAATTCTCCTACCTCAGCCTCCCAAGCAGCTGGGATTACAGGCGCGTGCCACCACGCCCAGCTAATTTTTACATTTTAATAGAGATGAGATTTCACCACGTCGGCCAGGCTGGTCTTGAACTCCTGACCTCAGGCAATCCGCCAGCCTCGGTTTCCCAAAGTGCTGGGATTACAAGCGTGAGCCACCGCACCTGGTCTGCTTCACCTTTTTTATTTCTTTTGTTTCTTTTCAGAGATGGACTCTCAATCTGTCACCCGGGCTGGAGTGCAGTAGCGCGATCCACAGCCTAGAACTCCTGGGCTCAAGGGATCCTACAGCCTCAGCTCACTGAGTAGCTGGGACTACAGTTGCATGCCACCACACTCGGCTATTTTTTAATTTTTAATTTTTGTAGAGATGGGGTCTCACTCTGCTGCCAGATTGAAGTGTGGTAATGTGATCATAGCTCACTGCAGACTAAAATTTCTGAGCTCAAGTGATTCTCCAGCCTCAGCCTCCTGAATAGCTGGGGCTACAGTCGGGCACCAGCCATACGTGGCTAATATAAAATGGTTCTTCTCGAGGCGGGGTCTCGCTATGTTGTCCAGGTTGGTCTTGAATACCTATCCTTAAGCGATCCTCCCACCCTGGCCTCCCAAAATGCTGGGATTACAGGTGTGAGGCACCACACTTCACCTTATAATAAAAAGGAGGGGACAAAATTCCCAGCACAGAATTCAGGGGCACCAGGAAGAACATGCCTGACCTCCCTGTACTTCCAACAAGGAGCCAGGGATGAAGACAGAGGCCCACCATGACCAGAGCAGCAGAGAGCCCACTCTCCATCAGAGAGACCTCTGTGGCTGGGCCTGTCTGTGCTGCCAGGAATGCCAGGCCCGGGCTCCTGCTGGCTCCCCTCCCTCTTGCACCAAGACGAGAGGTCTAAGGCAAGCCCTGTGCCTCCCATTCTGGGGGAACCATGGACTACCTGCAGATCCAACTACCGAATCAACACGATAGACCAAGTTGTGAAGTGAAACACTCTGACTTCTTAGTCTGAAAAAATGAAATCTACTTTAGCTAGTCCATCAAAAAATGGATTTAAGTGTACTAGTCAAGATGGGCTAACCCTATAACAGTGGCAAACTCAGGGGGGCTTAAGACAATACGACGTTTATTCCTTTTCTCATCACCATCCAGGCTAGTGATGCAAGAGCCCACCCTCCTGTCTTCTCGTGGCTCCAGGGCTCTTGTCATCTCCCGGCAGATCCTCTGCGCCTTGCTGGGTGATAAGAGTGTGGAGGATTGTGTGAGAGGTTTTAGGGACAAGGCATGTACGTCTGTCACTTCTTTCCACTAGTTGGGACTCAGTCAAATGCCACACCTAAGGGCAAGGAAGGCTGGGAAAGGCAGTTTGACTGTGTGTGTGCCTGACCACGGGAACAAATGGGACTGGTGAGCACGGGGCCATTCTCTTGGGAGACCAGAGCAAGCTCACAGAGTCGTGGGCAGCTGGGAGTCAGAGTGGAGGCTAGAGGTCCAGGAGTGATCCCCAAATCCCTTCAAAGAACTTGTTGAGGGAACAGTATTGCCCTCTGCCACTCATAAGCACAAAATGCCACAGACCTGCTTTGTCACAAATACCACTTCTGCTAGACCTAATGATACTTTTAGTCCTGGGACATGACCTTGCACTGTCTGAGAAACAGCTGCCACTTCTAAAAGCCAATGTCTCTGCCTTTGCTCGAAACAGAAAATTCATGCACCAGGCAGATTCTGTCCCGCACCTTTTCTCCACGTTATTAACGTCCAAATCCAAGTCTTGCACAGGAGCATGTGGAAGATAGACCTAGGCCACAAGATAGCTGCTTTCCTGCAAGGCAGCCTGGGATTTTGAGTTCTGACTTTTACTCTGGGAAGGCGGGACTCATATCATGAGCTTGTCCTGTAGTAAGGTGATAGATGGCATCTATCACATGGAGCAAGACAAATGTCCCCGTTGGAGGCGGGCAGAGAGGGAGGCCCCTGGCTATTGCAGCTCTGGCTGGGCCTCGGTAAAATGGTGTTGACGATGAGTTATGAACTACATCCAAGCAATTGCACAAGCAAAAAGGCCAAGTGGCAGAAACACAGGTCCTTGGAGTTAGGAGGAAAAGTCAAAGGTTATCAGCCCAGCTGACAACTTCACACAGGCATCGCCTCTACCAAAAATGCCCTGTGATGGGTCAGCCCCACTGAAACATTCTCTGGGATGGGTGACTCAGCACCGCCTTACAAAGCCTCGTGGATCCCTTTTTGTACTTTGGAGATTCTTTTTTTAGGTGAAGCAGAATCCTGGCTTTCTAGAACTTCAACCGCTGGCTTGAGTTCTGTCCTGGGAAGCCGCATAGAATGAATCTGCTTTTCATGCGTATGGCAATTTTAAGGTTCCACCCTTCTGTGGTTTTTCTCATCTTCTTGAGGCAGAATATCCTTCTTCTCTCTACTCTGTTCCTCATAGTGTGATCTCATAAGAGAGACCCGCGGGCCGAGGGTAGAGGGATGGATCCCCAAATGGCAGGGCTGTAAATTTCACAACTTCTTGAAACTCTCAGAGGAGTACATACATATTCCAATGTGATTAATGGGAAAATGGAGAAATCAAAGCAAGAGAAGAAATCCAGGGTCTAGATCAAGACTTGAAACCACTGTCCCCGAGTTTCTGGAGATGCCACTGCCACGGGATCTGTCCTCTCTGGGCCCATCTCATGCACCACCTATCCATGTGCTGGGGCCCAAGCCTGGGGAGCTTCATCTTGACACCTTCAATAGTCACTGCAAACAGTTATAGGTGCTTCAGGTGGATAGAGAAGCAAGTCCTCTTGTAAGAGCCTCTAAGCTGTTTCTCTGAATGTGAGGCTGGTGACAATGGGGAAAAGGGTTGTTTACCCTGAATTTTCCTGTTAGAAAAAAGAAGGGAATTTATGTCATCTTCATGAAATCCTACCTGTCATCTCTGCTATGCTCAGCCTAATGGGTCCCCATGAGAAAGGAAGGGAGCTCTTATTAGAGGAATCACTGGCAATTGTGCAGAGCCGGTCTGGAAATGATGGCTGTAACAGACACCCATCACGGGCAAGTTCAGATGTGAATATTTCACAGGATGGCCCGACCATTCAGACCGTGGACTTAAATCATGGTTCATTCCAGAAGTCCTGGATCCTGTGCTGTTTCCGCCTTTCTTAACTCACTGTTTTCATGATTATGAAGGAAACAGAAGTTTATTGTAAATATCTGGAAAATGCATACGTGTATAAAGAAAAAAATGAAAACGGCCAGAACTAACCACTGCTAACAATGTAGTGCCTCTCGTCTGGGTTTTTGCATGTATTCATGTACACTCATGTTACTGTCAGGCTGTGTATATAATTTTGCAAACTTTTTCTCATTTAATGTTGGGTCGTTTGCATTTGCCACATGTTCTTTGAGAATATGGTTTAAGACTGGATCACATCCGTGTTTTCACGTGCTTATTCTTCAGTCAGGGAACATGGTGTGCCAGGCACTGTTGTGGGTTTGGGGAACATTTTTGGGGACACAATAGTAAACAAGACAGCCAGCGCCCTAGCCTTCATGGGACTTATACTCTGGAGGGAGGGGCGGAAGTGGCGAAGCAGTCATGACAAGGGGATGAGTGAGGCGGAACACGACAGAGCGTCACACCAGCGTGTAGCAGAGTCAGTGGCCGGTGGCGGGTGGCTTCTCGAAGGAAGTCATGCTGAAGCAGAGCCCTCAGGGATAAATGCAGAAAGTGGTCCCCCTGACAGAGGAGGTGGAAACAAGGCTTGAATGTGAGGGGGAACACCGGGCAACATCAAGGTTTCTTTTTTTCTTTTTTTGAGATGAAGTTTTGCTCTTGTCACCCAGGCTGGAGTGCAATGGCACGATCTCAGCTCACTGCAACCTCCATCTCCCAGGTTCAAGCGATTCTTCTGCCTCAGCCTCCCGAGTAGCGGGATTGCAGGTGCACACCACCATACCCAGGTTTTTTTTTTTTTTTTTTTTTTTTTTTAGTAGAGACGGGGTTTCACCATGCTGGCCAGGCTGGTCTCGAACTCCTGACCTCAGGTTATCTTCCTGCTTCGGCCTCCCAAAGTGCTGGGATTACAGGCATGAGCCACCATTCCCAACCTCAAGGTTTCTTTTTTGAGCAACGAGGCAGTTGGTCTTTAACTAAGTTCTTAGTGTAGGAGCTTTAGGTTGTTCCTACTTTTCTTTATTTTTAAATTTTAATTTAATTTAATTATTTTTAAGAAACAGGGTCTTGCTCTGTTGCCCAGGCTGGAGTTCAGTGGCACAATCACAGCTCACTGCAGCCTCAAACTCTTGGGCTCAAGCCATCCTCCTGCCTCCGCCTCCTAAGCAGCTTGGACTACACCACGCCCAGCTAATTTTTAAATTTTTCTGTATAGCTATGACCTTGCTATGTTGTCCAGGCTGGTCTTGAACTCCTGGTCACAAGTGACCCTCCCCGCTTGACCTCCCAAAGTTCGTGGATTACAGATGTGAGCCGCCACTCCTGGCCCACTTTTTTTCTTTAAAAAATACCCAGTCTGTGGTCTTCCATTACAGCAGCAGAGAAGGGATTAAGACACACAGAAAATAGTCCGTGAAAGCCACATATGATCATGAGCCCATATTCTCAGGACACATTATTGTCCCATGGAGTATCTCTCCATATTGAGTCCCACCTAGGTCCTGGTAAAACCGGCGAGCGGACCCTGTGCACCAGCTTGGCCTCCTGGAATGTCCCTTCCTAGAGGGTGACTCTCAGAGGACTTTCTGGCCAGGGCCCAGGGAAAGGTCACCTCCGATAGGGCCTCTGGAGGCTGTGGGGCACTGTCCTGCCTAGAGAAGGCTCTCTCCAGGAATAGGCTCTGTCACGTCTGCCTCCGCTTGGGAGTGGGCGTGGGAAAGAGAACTTAGCCCTGTACAAAAAGTACAGTTGTAAGTGGAGTGAGTCTTTTTATTTTACCAGAACCAGATGTATAAATGTACCAGGAAAAAAGGAAGCCAAAGGTTAGAAAAACAGACTACTGCCATCGGGAACAATGAAGTTTTATTGCCATGCTTGTCAGTGGCGTGGAGTTTACGAGTTAAAAGCCTGTGCTGGACACGCTGTGGGACACTGGAGGGCGGAGGCGCCTCCTGCTGAGGACAGGCGAGCATGGGCAGGACGAGCATCTCCATGCCTGCGTCCAGTGCCGGGGTGGCCAGGGCTTCCTGTGTGCCTCTGGGCATCTAGATCCCTCTTCATAGACCATCTGGAGTTTGAAAGGTCCTCTGTATTCTTGGATTCTTGGATTCTCCACCATCAGCCCTGTCTCATCTGTGACCAAAATCTCGTCATTGTCTGAGCGCCCAGATGGTGACCCTCAGTATTGCATGCTGTGTGGTTACGCTTGCTTACCACATCCACGGATGTCAATCCTGCAGAGTATCAGACTCAGCCAGCCGGCACCTGCGTGTGTTCGTGCTGATGGATGAGTGTGTACACAATTCATATACTAGTTTGGTGCGGAAGTAATTCCTGGCTTTGCAAGTTGGCAAAGATGGCAATTACTTTTACACCAACCTAACACAGTGGGCGTACCACCCTTTCCTTTCCTCCAGACTCTCCAGTGTGTACCTTCCTCCTCCCTCCAAATGAAAGCAGAGACATTCCTGTGGCTCTCAGGTGCCACACGCCACGGCCCCTGCCAGGCCTCTGGCTCACTGTCCTGCTCCACTCCAGACACTGACCATTGCGCCACTCTTCCGCCGGCAGGCAGGCTTCCACCCGTGGCCCTTACATTTGCTATGACTCTGCCCAGAATGCTCTGTCTCCAGATAACTGTTTTGCTCCCCTCCTTCAAGTCTTTTATCAAATGTTACGTTCTCAGGAGATCCTGCCTGAGCATCCTGTTTAAAACTTCATCCCCTCCCACCTCTACTTCCTGCCCTCTTCCTGCCCTCTTCCTACCCTCTTCCTACCCTCTTCCTGCCCTCTTCCTGCCTTAATACCTCTCCATAGCAGTTTTCACTTTCTAGCGTACCATTTCATTTATCATTACCCATCTTATAAGCTCCCCAGGAGATTTTTTTCTGTTTTGCTCACTGCTTTCACTGCTGTAATCCTGGTGTCTGAAACAGTGCTTATCTGTTGAATGAATGAATCAATCAATCACATATGGATTTCTGCGCAGAGCATTTCAAATAGTGGGCTGGACTTCCCTTCCAACACCCCTCCTGGCTGTCTGGGTGTATTTAGGGAATGCAATCTCATTCTGATATTAACTTGAGCTAAGCAAACTTTTAAAGGCAAAAGTTATAGGAAAATACTAAAGCTATTCCCAAATCAAATACAGTACATTGTTTGTGATGGTCTATTTGCTCAAGCTAATGGAGTTGTATCAGACATTCCCTGTGCATACATCAAATTCTCCTGGCCCTGCTGCAGTGGCCAATTCCAGCTGGACTCTGACTGGCTTTGCCAGGAAGCGACTGAAAACACCACCTCAGGCTCCTGCGGTGCACTCTCCCTTCCTGGCTCAGAGCTTTTACTACCTCACCGAAAACGGCTTGGTATTTACACATGTGCAACTTGGAAATGTGGGGACCCATCTCAACTAATGGGGACGGAAACTGATGGATAAAGACTTCTGTCCTTTGTCTCCTGGCAGGCAGTTTGGAGAACCCCTCCTAAGTTCCTAGAAAGGAGCACCAGTTGCCTATATTGATGGCCAAGTGGTAAGTGGGTGGTGATAACATGTAATATGCCATAGCATCATAATGATTCAAATGTTTACCTGTAGTGGATTAGGATGAGGTGCAGATAGAAGGTAGTAAAGTATTGGGGTATGTGGTAGCTGTGGCATCTGAGCAGTGTAGAGATAATGGTAATTACAAGGATTGCAAAGTCAGCCAGGTGTTGTTACCAGATAAGTTTAGGACAGCCAATTAGAGTTGCTTAACGACAGGGATACAGTCTGACAAATGGATTTTTAGGCAATTTTGTGGTACAAACACTGTACAGTGTATGTATGCAAACCTAGATGGTGTGGCCTACTACACACCTAGGCTTTATGGTATAGCCTGTTGCTCCTGGGCTACAAACCTGTATCTCACGCTACAGTACTGAATACCATAGGCAGTTATAACACGATGTTAAGTGTTTGTGTATCTAAATATCTAAACAAAGAAAAGGTACTGTAGAAACATGATATTATAACATTATGGGAGCAGCATTGTGTATGTGGTCTGTGTTGACCAAAATGTTATGTACTGCAGATTGTATTAATTCGAAGTACACTGTGGAAGCCTGCAGGGCAGAATGTGCTGAAAATTAGATCCACGATCTAATTTCGAGACTGGCCAAACCACAGTCCTTTGTCTCCCGTGTCAAATTCAGAACACTGATAGGAAAAGAGTAGGACCCTGAGACTTGGAATGAGGACATTTGGATAGATAATCCCCAAAAGTCTTGAACCCAACTCCCCCAAATGTTCCAAGCTCTCATCTGCTAGGGGAAAACAGCTTACTTACTAGTAGCTTACAAGATGACATTCATTTTTTCTTTTCAAGATTCACCTCAATTCTTTTCCTTCATGATGACAGTTATGCTTAAGTCTCAGCCCAACCCAAATGTGGAATCAGTCTGTGCTTCAGGAGAAAATAGCGTATATGCCAAAGGAATTAAAAATCTGGCAGGAACGTGAGGAACAGGTATGAGAAGCTCTTAATGACACTAGACTGAGTACATGAATAAATATCAAAAAAAGAAGTAAATTTACTGACTTGGGGATATCATTCATGACTTGGGTTCAATTCCTGGTAAAGACACCTGGGCCAGTCATACTGCCAGGAAGTCAGGAAGTCTTCTCCCCACTTCCCCCTCCCTTTTGTGTGTGTGTATGTGTGTGTGTGTGTGAGAGAGAGAGAGAGAGAGAGAGAGAGAGAGAGGGAGAGTCTTGCTCTGTAGCCTGGGCTGGATTGCAGTGGTGCAATTAGAGCTCACTGCAGCCTTGACCTCATGGGCTCAGGAAATCCTCCTACCTCAGCTTTTTGAGTAGCTAGGACTGCAGGTGTGCACCATCACATCCAGCTAATTTAAAAAAAAAAACTTTTTCTTTCACCAGGTGCAGTGGCTCATGGCTGTAATACCAGCGGTTTGGGAGGCTGAGGCGGATGGATCACCTGAGGTTAGGAGTTCGAGACCAGTCTGGCCAATTTGGTAAAACCTCATCTCTACTAAAAATAAAATAAAAAATTTTAAAAAGTTAACTGGGCATGGTGGCATGTGCCTGTAGTCCCAGCTACTTGGGAGGCTGAGGCAGAAGAATCCCTTGAACCCAGGAGACAGAGGTTGCAATGTGCCAAGATCATGCCACTGCACTCCAGCCTGGGCTTCAGAGCGAGACTTTGTCTCAAAAAAATTTTTTTTCTAGAGATGGGGTCTCTTTATGCTGCCTAGGCAGGTCTCGAACTCTTAGGCTTAAGGGATCCTCCTGTTTTGGCCTCTCCAAGTGCTGGAATTGTAGGTGTGAGCCACTGCACCTGGCTCAGGAAGACCTCTTGAAGTGTGGGGGCAATGGTAGATGCTGGTAATCAAGATGGAGATGCTGGAGTTGCCCTTGCATAATGTTGAGGAAAAAGTTGGAAGGCACAGAAATGTGGGCAGGTTAGAATGCAACTATTTAGTTAAACTAGCTAATTCCTTATGTGAGCATGTTCTCTGTGAAGGCCCAAAGGATGCTTCCTTCACTAAAGCAATAAGGAACGCATGGGTGGTTGGGGTGAAGATGGTTGGGTGGTGTATTTGTCCATTCTCACACTGCTGTATGCATGTATGTGTGTATGCATGTATGTTGAGATGGAGTTTCGCTCTTGTTGCCCAGGCTGAAGTGCAAGGGCACAATCTCGGCTCACTGCAACTTCCACCTCCAAGTTCAAACGATTCTTCTGCCTCAGCCTCCCAAGCAGCTGGGACGACAGGGTCACACCACCATGATCGGCTATTTTTGTATTTTCAGTAGAGATGGGTTTCACCATGTTGGCCAGGCTGGTCTCAAACTCCTGACCTCAGGTGATCCACCTGCCTCAACCTCCCAAAGTGCTGGGATTACAGGTGTGAGCCATCATGCCTGGCCCTCACACTGCTATAAAGAACTATCTGAAACTAGGTAATTTATAGAGAAAAGAGTAAGTTTAATTGACTCACGGTTCTGCAGAGTGTCAGGTAGCATGGCTGGGGAGGCCTCAAGAAACTTACAGTCATGGCAGAAAGCGAAGCGGAAGCACAAACATCTTACGTGTGGGAGCAGGAAGAAGAGAGCGTGAAGGGGGAGGTGCTACAGGCTTTTAAACAACCAGATATCATGAGAACTCACTCACTATCACAAGAACAGCAAGGGGGAGGTCTGCGCCCATGACCCAGTCACCTTCCACCGGACACCTTCTCTAACATTGGGGATTACAATTTGACATGCGATTTGGACGGGGACACAGATCGAAACCGTATCAGGTGGGGCGTGATAGGATCCCGGAAAGACAGAAATGAGGGGAATGTAAATCCCTTCATAGTCAGCGAGGCCAGAGGCAGGCAGGGTAACTTGACCCACAAGCCAATAGGCTCTGGTTTTCTGAGGTCAGCTACCTGCATAGCTGCCTAGGGGGCTGCCTGAGAAGTGGCAGTCAGGAAATTTACATCGGGTATTGCAGTGGAAAAATTCCAGCCCTTCCCAAGTCTCTGGATCTGAGTTGGTCCACAGACCCAAAGCCCACATTAAAGTTGAGGCCAGGTACTTTTGAAATAGGTCATTGCACAACCACCCCAAGTATGAACAATAAATATTCCCCTAAGCCTTCCCCAAAAGAATTTTTACCAAGGGAACTGTGCACTGGGGAAAGGGACTCAGTCTTTCAAGGACTATTGGACTATTGGGTCTGGGCTGATGCTGATCAAGGAAAAAGGAGAGCCAACCAAAGAGGGGAATCACGGAGGTCAGGCAAGAGGTGGAGTCCCAGCCTCAGACTGACGCGCATCCGGTGCATTCAGCTATCCACCCTGCAGTTACTTTCCCAGCCCTGGGTAGAGCTGGGATCACTACACTCAATGGCAGAATCCTCCAGTGGTAGGAGCGGCTACATGGTAACCTCTGACCCTGTGTAAATCTAAAGTGTCTCAGGAGGAACTTCAGTGGTTAGTACCACGGTAAAAAGCATAAAAGATGCATAATTGTTGGTCCCCATCATTTTTCTATTCAGTGCACCTCTTTGGCCCGTGTGAAAACCAGATGGGTCACAGCGGGTAACAGTGAACTATTACAAATGCCAACCAAGTGGCTCCGGCAATAAAGCTGCGTGTGTCACAGCCTCTGGCCCTTTGTGTGTTGCTCTCTCATCTGGCAAATTGCATTCTTTTCCGTCATAACCAGTGAGGAAGAGCAAAATCAGAACTATGGGAACTCTCCACCTTTCTGACACAGCATAGGCAAAGGGACCTTGAGTGTCTTGATATCCCACAGGACATCCTGAGGCTCCACCATATGGATGACATCTTGCTAACTGGACCCAGTGAGCAGGAAGTGACAAGCACTCCAAATACCCTAGTAAGACACAGGTGTGCCAGAGGATGCCAGAGAAGCGAATATTCAGGATCCTTTCGCATTGATGAGGCTTCATCGTCCTTTAGTCTGGCATATCTCCCACGAGAACATTTCTTGTACGACAAAGGACAGATTGTAGCACATTCACCCTTTGCCACTAAGAGGGGGCTCCATGTGAAGTATTTGGTGGGTCGCTTTGGATTTTGGAGGTGGCACATATTGCATTTGCAAATCCTGTTTGTCCCTACAACCCACTCACAGGTTTGCAGCCAGCAGGTAGGATGCTGCATAAGGTATCTGGGATGGGGAGATGCTATCTGGAGCCTCCGCCAAGCTCCAGTAGGAAAGTCACAGCAGGGCCCACTAGGGTTCTGGAGAAAGGCGTCTTCACATTATTCTCACATATCTGTTTCCTCCCCAGAACCCACCATTCCACTCCCTTTCCCCCACGAGGACCTGTCATTCCAGCCCTACCTCCAGCCACCAAGCGCTGTCTTCTGGTGTCAATGGTACACCCGTTGACAGACCATAAACTTGGTGTCCTATCCACAGGACAAGACCAAGTTCCTGTTGACACCCAGTGTGCCTGGCGACTCTGACAAAGCTCTAAAGATCAGGGGGGCAAATTTATTGGCCACAGTTGATCAAATAGTCTGTGATAGCAGCGAATGCAGGGCAAGGAGGTAGGAAGGCTTCTGGGACCTCTCTCAAAGACACCAAAAATATTCTTGTAGGGTGCGTTTGTGTCCTTGGATCCTGAGGACAGCATTATTGCAAGACCCCCACAGGCCCAGGAGGTGCCAGGTGAGCGTCCTGAATCATCTGGTCAATGAGATATCTCCAACCGGACTCCTCCAAGTCACAGCTTTTTCCGATATGGTAGTGATGACGCTTGTGTGTGTACCATTGGTCATTTCTATGAACGCAAAGAAAAGCATCCGCCACTCTGACGGACAGGAGCAAAAAATGTAGCTCAGCGTACAGTAACACTAGAAGTAAGTGAACTGACACTGTGCTGGGAGCCCAGACCCACCCTGCTCAGAGAGACCGAGGTGGGGAGACGGATGGGGGTCAGCTCCAAGAGAGGAGCACCCACGGCCTCTGGCTCGCCTCCTTATAGGACTCGGCTCTTTAGAGCTCACAGATTCCATAAGTAGCTACAGAGGGCCTTACTTTACTTCTGTATTTATTTATTTGTGATGCAGAGTGGTCTCGCTCTGTCATCTAGGCTGGAGTGCAAGGGCATGGTCATAGCTCACTGCAACCTCGAGCTCCTGGGCTCAAGGGGTCCTCCCACCTCAGCCTCCCAGTGAGTTAGGAATACAGGTGCGCACCACCACACCTGGCTGCTTTTTAAATTTTTAACTTTTGTAGAGACGGGGTATTGCTCTGTGGCCTAGCCTGGTCTGGAACTCCCGGCCTCAACAGCTCCTCCCGCCCTCAACAGCTCCTCCCGCCTCAGCCTCCCAAAGTGTTGGGATTACAGGTGTGAGCCACAGCACCTGCCTGGGGCCTTCCATTAGAGCCAAGCAGGACTTTTATGCCTCAGGTCTTCTTGTTGAAGACTTGGCCACTGGATTCGACTCCAGGCCAATGATGGTGGGTGGACACGTCTGGAGCATCCCCTACACAGTCACATCACTGTGGTCCCCCTCAGGCAAGCAGAGGGAAGTGGGGTGATTCAGACTCTATGTGCAAGGCCTTGTGGTGAGACGCAGGCCCTGGGGGGCCTGGCAGCTGCTGAATCCAGCTGCCCCTTACTTGCTTCATTCAGGCTGCATCCCCAGGAGCACATGAGCCCGGAGGCCCTCTCCAATAACACACATTCAAAGTGCCCTCTCCTCGGCCCCGCTTCTCCCAGCCCGAACGGCCAAGACAAACGCGGGGCCCCATCCTGAACCTGAGACGGGGCTGGACGTGAGCGTTGTGCACGGAATGGATCGCTGGAAGCAGAGGCCAAATGTGCTGACGGAACATATTCTCGTACCTCAGAGGGAAAAAAAATCCATATTGCAAATCACCTTACTTAGTTTGGCTTTACAAGAACTATTTATTCCAAGGGAACCGAGGCGTGTTCGTCATTTTCATTCCCCTCAAAGCAGTGTGAAACGACAACGGATGAATTAGAGAATTTTCCCCTCCTAACTCTAAAAGGCAGGCAGGATAGAACGCGGATCCCCTAGAATCCTGTTAAAATAATTGATTCAGACAGTGGCTTTGGTCATTATGTCTGAGTACTCTCCGCCCTTGGTGACATTAGCAGGGACCCCCTCCCTGGGACAGGGGAGAAGGAGGTCATCTGTCACCTGGTGGCAGGGGCTCCTTGTCTATCCGCAGGGTGCACAGGCCGTGCTGGGGGGCTGGGGGAGATGGAGAAGCCAGAACAGGAGGGGTTTCTGCCCGCAGGGTCCATAGCCAATAATGCAAGCGAGCTGAAAGGTAATGTCCCCTGGAAATTCAGATGACAGGGTAATTAATTAGCTGTCTCTGAGAAATCAAGAGAAGAGGGGATGCACACAGCACGCCTGCCTCCGTGTGACTGGCAGTGCGCCCGTCCGCAGGTTTAGCCATGATCTAATGAGGTCAGCATCAGCATTCTCATTTAGGGTTAGGGTTCATAAGCGCCACCCCGGAGAGATTTGATAACTGTCTCAGGGTCACGATGGCTGGAAAATGGGACATTCAAGCCAACTCTCTGAGCTTGGATCCACTTCCCTGTTGCTTGGCCATCATGCTCTGGTGAGGAGAGAGGAGGAATACGACAGAGACACACGACATAAAGGAGGGACATAAGTTGGCTCCCAGCAAAGATGAGACACCTGAGAGGCAGTGAGGGCCTCTTTCCCGCAGGGCTTCCGACCCCAGAACAGGCGACAGTGCGGGGCCGTCGCACACTGGCCCTGCGCGTTAATTTCTTTTCTTTTTTCTTTTTCTTTCTCTTTCTTTTTTTTTTTTGTTTGAGGGAATCTCATGCTGTTGCTCAGGCTGCAGTGCAGTGGTGCAATCTCAGCTCACTGCAACCTCTGCCTCCTGGGCTCAAGTGACTCTCCTGCCTCAGCCTCCTGAGTAGCTGAGATTACAGGGGCCCGCCACCATGTCCAGCTAGTTTTTGTATTTTGGGTAGAGACAAGGTTTCACTGTGTTGGCCTGACTGGTCTCGAACTCCTGACCTCAGGTGATCCACCTACCTCAGCCTCCCAAAGTGCTGGGATTGCAGGCATGAGCCATCACACCCAGCCGTATATGGAATATTTTGATACAACCTGCAATAATCATGTCATGATAAATGGGGTATCTGTCACCTCAAGCATTTATTGGGTAATGATTTTAATTTGAATGATTCTCTTTTTCTTAAGTATGGCAAGAACAAGCAGGGTAACTCACGACAAGGCTTGTTTTGGCTTTTTTTCCATACAGATATCTCAACTTGCCTGTCTCAAGGAGAAAGGGTTTTGACATTTTAGATAGAGGACTCTGCCCTCTTCCAGCACCTCTTCAAAGAATCTTCAAGATAATGCTGAAGTGGTCTGGAGACAGGGGAGTATGACAGGCTTCTTGGGGGCTGAGCCCCCAGAAGGATCACAAGAGGAGCCCCTGACAGCTGTGGTGCAAGTCAGGAGGTGCTCAGATGATGCCAGGAGGTTCTCAGGGACAGCGCTGAACACTGCAGGGTCACATCACGGAGAACCACATCTGGCTGATGGCTAAAAAATCAAGCCTCAATGGGAGACAGTGTCTCTGATGTTCACAGCAGCGTAATTCAGAACAGTCCCAAAGTGGAAACCACCCAAATGTCCATCAACTGATAAATAAGCAAAATATGGCATATCCATGCAACGGAGTAAACAGTCGTAGACGGAAGCGAAGCATTGATCCACGCTACAGAATGGAGAAATGTGGAAAACACCAGGGAAGTGAAGGAAACCAGAAACGAAAGACCACAGGTTGTGTGATTCCATTTAGAGGAAATGTCCAGAATAGGGGAATCCACAGAGAGGGACAGGAGTGGCGTCTCCTGGGACTGGAGGAGATGGGGGGCTGGGCAGGATGATGGCTGCTGCTTGCGAGATTCCTTTTTGGGGGGACGAAAGTGTTCTAGAATTGACTGATGTGATGATGGTCTCATGACTCTGCGAATATGCTAAAAAGCCATTGAATTGTGTACTTTAACCAGATGAATTGTATGGAGTGTAGTTTATATCACTATAAAATAATTTCTTTTTTTTTGAGATGAGTCTTCCTTTATCGCCCAGGCTGGAGTGCAGTGGAGTGATTTCTGCTCACTGCAACCTCTGCCTCCCAGGTTCAAGCCATTTTCATGCCTCAGACTCCCCAGAAGCTAGGATTACATGTGCCACCATTCCTGGTTAATTTTGTATTTTTTAGTAGAGATGAGATTCACCATGTTGGCCAGGTTGGTCTTGAACTCCTGACCTCAGGTGATAGGCCTGCCTTGGCCTCCCAAAGTGCTGGAATTGCAGGCATGGGCTACCGTGCCTGACCCACAAAACTCTTTTTTTTTTTTGAAGACAGAGTCTAGCTCTGTCACCCAGGCTGGAATGCAGTGGTGCGACCTCGGCTCACTGCAACCTCCGCCTCCCAGGTTTAAGCTATTCTCCTGCCTCAGCCTCCCGAGTAGCTGGGACTACAGGCATGTGCCACCATGCCCGGCTAATTTTTTTGCATTTTAGTAGAGATGGGGTTTCACTGTGTTGCCCAGGCTGGTCTCCAACTCCTGAGCTCAGGCAATCCACCCGCCTCAGCCTCCCAAAGTGCTAGGATTACACACGTGGGCAAAGCTCCTTTTAAAGCAAGTTAACATTCTCTCTCTTCTACTATCCCCCTCTCACCACGGCCAGCACCATCTTCCCCTAATGCAGTCAAAGCAGGTGCACTCCACCCGGTCCCTTTTGTCTAGAGAGAGCCCTGCAGGCTTCAAGGCCTTCTTGGCATTGGGGGGCGTGGACTACTCTCCTTCCCAAACATGACATGTTCATGCCAAGTGCTTTATTCACGCTCACTCTTCAGCCTAGAATGTATTCCTTTCTGGTTAAAAAAAATCCCACCCAAGACATAAGTGAAATCACCCCCCAACATGGTGATCCTGGATCTCCGGGTAGCCCTGGGTCACACTTTCTTCTCTGACCACACAGCATCTGCCGGGTGCCTCCGTTGTAGTATTTATTTCATTTTGTGTTTGGTATTTGTTTATATTTGTTTGGCTAAAATAGATGCCTCTTAATGGCAAGAGTTGTTCCTTTACATTCTCTGGATATTTGTTGGGTGTTACATGCACAAGGCATAGAACTCAACGCTGTGGGAGAGACACATCTGAGAAGGCACAGGCCCTTTAAGGAGTCTGAAGTTCATGTTTTCAACATGCGTGCTAGAAAGAGATTTAATATCCTAACCATGTATAACAAGAGTTCTTAAAAATCCATAAGAAAAGAGAAAATATCCCTAAAGAAAACAAAAGCAATTTCAGATGTCGCTGGTGCGCGTATTCATTTTCCCACTTTCCTGGAGGGCGGTTTGATACAACACAGGAAACTAGGTATAAACTTTTGTTCAATAATCCACCCAAAAGAGCTTCACCTCGGGAAGCAGTTAGAGATGGACAGAAAGACTGAGTACAATATTAGCAACAGCATGATTTGCAATACTAAAAAATGGAAATGGCTCATCCAGAGAATAAAATATTTTGCAAAAATATAAATCACATTTTGAAAAGTTCTTAATGTCTACAAAAATATTTAGGAAAGAATACAGAAATAGCAGAATATCTATTAAAAATACTTTGATACCAAATGTATCAGTAAAAAGTGTCATTCTAGATTTTTTTTTTTTGAGACAGAGTCTTGGTCAGTCACCCTGGCTGGAGTGCAGGGGCACCATCTTGGCTCACTGCAGCCTCTGTCTCCCAGGTTCAAGTGATTCTCCGGCCTCACCCCGCAAGTGGCTGAGACTACAGCTGCCCATCACCATGCCCGACTAATTTTTGTGTTTTTAGTAAAGACGGGTTTTGCCATGTTGCCCAGGCTGGTCTCAAACTCCTGGGCTCAAGCCGTTCACTTGCCTCGGCCTCCCTAAGTGCTGGGATTATAGGTGTGAGTCACCATGCCCAGCCTAGATTTTTATTTTATTCCTTAAAACCTTAAATAAGAATTCCATATTTATTTTAAAATCAGGAAAAAAAAAAAACAATTTTTGAAGGAAGACTATTATGTCTAAAAGAAGACCTAAGGCAAATACAGAAGTGACCAGAGGTGGGATTCGGCCGGTCCACACCAAGGCACTCCAATATGTCCCAGGGTGGCCAAAATGACCAGAGGCCTTTTGATTAGCTAGACCCCTGACTCATCATTAAATATATTTAATATCACTCATGCAAATAACTATGGTCAAAGGCAGAAAATGACAAATTTCTTAAAGCCTGGATAAAGTGTATTTATTTTTATTTATTTTTTAAAATTTTATTCATTTATTATTTTTGAGATGGAGTCCTGCTCTGTTGCCCAGGCTGGAGTGCAATGGCATGATCTTGGCTCACTGCCACCTCCGACTCCCAGGTTCAAGTGATTCTCTTGCCTCAGCCTCCCAAGTAGCTGGGATTACAGGCACCCGCCACCACACCTGGCTAATTTTTGTATTTTTAGTAGAGACAGGGTTTCACCATTTGGCCAGGCTGGTCTCGAACTCCTGACCTCAGGTGATCTGCCTGCCTTGGCCCCCCAAAGTGCTGGGATTACAGGCATGAGCCACTGCTCCTGGCCGATTAAGTGTTTTTAAAACTGACATTCTATGAAAAGAATTGCTTGGAGACCATTGACAGTGAAAATGAAATAGGCCGTTATACTCTAAAGACTTTAAAAATCACTGTGCTTAAGAACTAGAAAAGAATCTTAAAGATCAAAAATCTCACAGGTGGAGAAAATAAATATTCAGCCACTCATCCAAGGCCTCAGAGATAGGGTGGTGTTATGTAATTGCATCTGCCAAGTTCATGGGTTGAAGTCCGAACCTCCGGTTCTTCAACTCATGACCTTATTTGGAAATAGCGTCACTGTTAGACGTAATTAGTTAAGATGACGTCATTAGGATGGGCCCAAATCCGATTGACTGGCTGACTATGACTGGTGTCCTTACACAAAGGGGAAGTTTGGACACAGACACAGACATCCTTGCAGGGAGAACATGTGATCATGAAGGCAGAGGTTGGGTTGATGCTTCTACAAGCCATGGAATACCAAAGATTGCCAGCAAAGTCCCAGAATCTAGGACAGTGGCATGAAACGGCTCCCTCACGGCTCTCAGGAGGAACCCACGGTGCAACACGTTGATCGGGGACTTCTGGCCTCCGGGTTGGTGAGAGGATCAGTTTCTGTTGGTGAACACCCTGTCTCTGGGGCTTTGTCATGACGGCCCTAGCAAATGAAGCCAGGTGGGAAATAGAACCGGACTCAGGTGCGCTGACTCTCAGCCCAGTGTGCAGGTCTTTGAACATACTGCGATGTCTAGGAGATATTTCCTGAGTAAATAAATTTTTGAACCCTCTCTGGATGGAGATTTTTGTGGTTTTCATGCTCAGGACAGAACTTACTCTGAACTCCAAGCCAAGCTGAGAACGGAATTTGGACTGGAATTGAAGGGTCCCGCCGGGCTTAAATGGCCAGGTTAACCCAGGAGGGTGGAAATGGAGCAGGAGGGCAGCCCCTGAGGCTGTGGGATGTGGCCTTTAAAGCATGCAGGTTGCCCTCCAGGGTAGGGTTTGCTAATGAAGGCCAAACAGCAAGTGTTGACCACACTCCTCCCAGGCACTTGGCGGCTGTGCTCGCATTCCTCCTCCAGGCCCAGATGTCTCAGGCGGGAACGCCGGGTCCTGGACTTTTAATTCAATCCAGATTGTGAATCGAGTCCTCTTACCATTAGGGCATAAAAAGGAGATGGAAGGGACGGTGTCTGGCTTGGTAAAGCTGACTTTCTGCCTGTGAAACAAGACCCATCGCGCAGCCTGATATGCAGCAGTGATACATCACATACGAAAACCTCACCTCCCACGGCACAGAAAGAGGATAGGACGTGCAGAGGCGTGGCGTGTTGGCATCATCAACAGGAAACTGACGCTCCCAGCCTTGTGGCCTCCCAATACTATGCTCCATGCTCCAAACTCCCTTCGAGGCAACTGGAGACCCAGAAGGTCAAAATCGTTCATGAAGTTCATGTCTAAATGCCACACTGGAAGGTTCACTTTTTAGGATGAAACAAAGCAAAACAAAACCCTAGGACCCAAATTTCTTTAACTTGAAGCCAGGAAGGGAGATGTGCCCAGCATACATGAGGGGCTGGAGCTCCATGATTTGAAGTCTCTGGGCTGTCCCCCGTGGGCCCCCATCCCACCAGGCAGCTTCCTGTCTGTGGTGCGGACTCCTCCATGAAGAACATGTGCTCCAGCCCTCAGCCCACGCCTGCGTCACCCAGGGGACCCACCATTCTGTTTTATGACCCACAGAACCGTTGAAAACAGAGTGTTTCTGCAGAGCAGCTTTAAATGCAAACAAAAGACTCTTCTAGAAACCGCTGCCTCAAGCTGTATGAGGCAAGAGGAAAAAAAAAAAAAGAACAGCTCTCAAATTAAAATCCATGATACATTTTGTACATAGTTCGTGGTTTTATAGTCACTTTAATCTTCCTCCCCACTAAACTCCTCCAAAGATTTGAACATCAGCTGGACCAACACACAGTTGCACTTCTAAGCAACACGCTTGTAAAACCAGACCCTGGACGGTGTCCATAACAGCCTTGTAACATCTCCAAAAGCAAAGGGTGACATGATACATTGAAACAGATCCAAGTAGCCATTACTATGTTTTGTGTCAAAGAGCTGCTTTATTAAAGTCTTGCAACTATACATCAGAACAGTTGCATGCTGGGGCTTCCTTCTCATCTCTACGTCCTAGGTGGGCACAAGTCATTCCAGGGGGCCTGGAGGCTGCCCTGGGTCTGCGCCGCACCTGCTGGACAGCTGAGCTCGCCGCCTGCATTGTCACTGCCGGGTGGGTGGCATGGAGCAGAGTGTGGCTCTGGAGGTGAACACTCTACAGACCCCTGGTGCTTGCTGCAGACTTCACAACACCAACATTTTCCAGATTCATCCAGTCCCCTGCGCTGAGCCCTCAGCATGCAGCTGGCCCATGACTGGTGGCAAAGGCATTTCTGGACCAGGCACAGCAGCTTGCGTCTGTAATCCCAGCACTTTGGGAGGCTGAGGCAGGAGGATTGCTTGAGGCCAAGAGTTGGAGACCAGCTTGGGCAACAAAAAACTCCATCTCTACAGAAACTAAAAATTAAAAAAAAAAATTAAGCAGGTATGGTGATGCGTATCTGCAGTCCTAGCTGTTCGGGAGGCTAAGGTGAGAGGGGCCCAGGAGTTTGAGGTTGCACTGAGCTATGATCACACCACTGCACTCCACCCTGGGAGAAGAGCAAGACCCCATCTCCAGAAAAAAGGGGGCATTATTATTTATTTTCGAAGTCTCAAGTTCAATCAAAAAGAACTGTGATTCTTGGCCTGGCCTTGTCTTTTCTGAGGCAAGTCTGGGACCCATGGGCCAGGTCAGCTTAGCAAAGTACCAGCTGGACAAGGAAAAACGGAGTTGGTCTAATTGCTTGGCATTATGATCTAAGGGAATAGTGTCAGCATTTCAGAGCTAAAACATGACCTGCAGGCTGAGTGAGTATCTGTGCCCCTCAGTGAGAGAGCAGGGGCTTGGGAATCCGCTGCCAGAGTTGAGGCCTCACTCGGTCAGTCTGGGGAGTCACCTCCTCATCCTCTCAACAAGCCTGCGGGAGGCACACATCCCCTGAGTATCGAGGAGGGGTGGTCACCGTAAGGGGCTGTGGAAACATGTGTCTGAGGTTCTGTGATCGCCCCAGAGCTGAGCTTTGTGAGTTGCATTTCTGTGCATCTCCTACTCTGAAAGGCCCAAGACATGGGTTTGCACTTCCCCCCGATTTCAGCATGACACAGCAAGGTGTCACCTGGGAGTGGACCTAAGTGTAGTAGTGACATCACTTTTGTTTTCCCTGACGGAGTGTGAAGCCACCTGGGATATTGGAAACGTGCTCACAAAGGGGTCCTCTTCACCCTGGAAGTTCTCAGGGGGCCAGACAGCGGCCAGCCTCGCAGGGCCTCTGTGGGGTAGGTGGTGAGGCACTGGGAATTCCAGGACAGAGGTCCCCCACACTCAGCCAGTTGGAGACATGGAGGCAGAAGGGGTGCTGCCTCAAGACAATGACAGGTCACAGAATGGCAGGCTGGCCTGTCCCCTGACCACTCGCTCCCACCAGGCAAGTAGAAAGCTTCACCCTGGAGTTCTTGAGCTCTTTCCAGAATGCTTCTGATTAAAAAACACATTAAGGGCCAGGCATGGTGGCTCATGCCTGTAATCCCAGCACTTTGGGAGGCCGAGGCAGGTGGAGAGAGAGAGAGAGGTCAAAAGATCGAGACCAGCCTGGCCAACATGGTGAAACCCCGTCTCTACTAAAAAACACAAAAATTAGCTGAGCATGGTGGCACATGTCTGTAATCCCAGCTACTCAGGAGGCTGAGGCAGGAGAACTGCTTGAACCCAGGAGGTGGAGTTGCAGTGAGCTGAGATCATGTCACTGCACTCCAGCCTCGGCGACAGAATGAGACTCCGTCCCAAAAACAAAAGAAAACACACACACACACACACACACACACACACACTAGGCAGTAGGAGGTGTGGATGCTAAGACTCATGAAAGCCGAGAACCTTAGAGCTAGTGTGTTTGCTTGAAGAGAATTCCCCATCATGGGGAGGGACCAGGAGAGGGGACAGCACCTTTGTCTGTCCAGGGACAACACCTTTGTCTGTCCAGGGACAACCTCTACAGGGCCTTGGGCCCTGCCAGGAGGGTGCAGGCTCAGCTGCGCCCTCAGATGGTAGATGATCACTCAAGGAGCACGCCCTGGTGGTGAACAGGCATCTCCTACCCCCTGACCAACCACTGCGTCCAACATGGGGAAGCAAGTGGCCAGGACAGCAAGCACTGGGATGCTGGGGAAGCCGGTATCCTCAGCATGAGGAGTAGAAAGTGGGCCCCAGGGACCCCGTGTTCCTTATGAGGTGCAGTTCCCTTCTCGGTTCTCTTCCAGTCCCCCTGGTGACATCAGAGAAAAGCCTCTGTCTCACACAAGTGTGTCCCTGGCCAACCTTCCTCGTCACTGGCAGGAGCAGATCCTGGGCCTCCAGGCTTCAGCCGGCAACAGCTACACTTGAATGACATTGTTTCGTCTTTATTGTACTTTTTAAAAAGTTTGACTGAGGTGTGCTGACATACTGAAGAGCTGCGCATATTTATTATGTGCCATTTGGTGAGTATGGACGTACACATACACCCACGAGGTCATCATACTCAAGGTCATAAACATCCATCACCTCCAAAAAGTTCCTCGTTTTGGGGGGCTTTGTCTTGTTCTGCTTGTGCAGTAAGAACATTTAACACAAGAGTACTCTCTTTTTTTTTTTTTTTTTTTTTTTTGAGATGGAGTTTCGCTCTTGTTACCCAGGCTGGAGTGCAATGGTGCGATCTCGGCTCACCGCAACCTCCGCCTCCTGGGTTCAGGCAATTCTCCTGCCTCAGCCTCCTGAGTAGCTGGGATTACAGGCACGCGCCACCATGCCCAGCTAATTTTTTTTTTGTATTAGTAGAGACAGGGTTTCACCATGTTGACCAGGATGGTCTCAATCTCTTGACCTCGTGATCCACCCGCCTCAGCCTCCCAAAGTGCTGGGATTACAGGCTTGAGCCACCGCGCCCGGCCTCTCTTTATTTTTTTGAGACAGAGTCTTGCTCTGTCACCCAGGCTTGAGTGCAAAGGTACGATCTTGGCTCATTGCAACCTCTGACTTCAAGGTTCAAGAGACTCTCTTGCCTCAGCTTCCCAAGTAGCTGGGATTACAGGCAACCGCCACCGTGCCCAGCTAATTTTTTTTGTATTTTTAGTAGAGACTGGGTTTCTCCATGTTGGCCAGGCTGGTCTCAAACTCCTGACCTCAGGTGATTTGCCCGCCCTGGCCTCCCAAAGTGCTGGGATTACAGACGTGAGCCACCGCACCCGAGTACTCTCTTAACAATTTTTTTTTTTGAGACCGAGTCTCTCTCTGTCGCCCAGGCTGGAATGCAGTGGAGTGATCTCGGCTCACTACAATCTCCGCCTCCTAGGTTCAAGCCATTTTCCTGCCTCAGCCTCTCTAGTAGCTGAGACTACAGACACCCCCCACCATGCCCAGCTAATTTTGTATTTTTAGTAGAGACAGGGTTCACCAGATTGGCCAGGCTGGTCTCGAACTCCTGACCTCAAGTGATCTGTCCGCCTCAGCCTCCTAAAGTGCTGGGATTACAGGCGTGAGCCACCACGCTTAGCCTACTCTTAACAACTTTTGTAAGCACACAATACATATGATTAACTCTAGGCACTATGTCTAACAGCCGATCTCTAGAATTTCTGTTCCATTTTTAATGGTCTCACAAATGGTCTCATAACTTTTCACATTTAGCATATTCATCGGAAATTTTTAAGTAAACCTATTTAAAATGTCAGTCAATTTTTTTTTAAAGGTTGAGTAAACAACAGACTACAGGTGATAGTGGCCATGGCGACAATTGTTAAGTCTCTACGTGGTAGAATGAGGACAGGGCACAAATAATAACCCTGAACGAGTGAGGTTTGGCAAAGCTCTGGTGGAGGAAGTTTCTGGAATTGGAGGCAAAAGGCCTGGTGGAGTTCTTTTCTGCAAAGCCCCTGTGGAAGGCCTGATTTCTCTGGGCCTGGAAGTTCATTGTAAGAACAAAACAGAAACATGGCCTTTGCATGCTCCTGGCAGAATGACTAGCCCACTCAGGAACTCAATCTGTGTCATTTAATTGGAATTTAGGCCAGTTATTGGGATCTTGGTAGCTGCTGATTGATAATAGGATGATATTGACAATATGAAGTGAAATGATACAAACACCAGTGCTGTGCCCAATTGTCCTGGTCCCCTGGTCCCGAGGGTGGCTGTCAGGCTGACCACCTTGTAGCTGGAAACTTCAGCCCCAGAACCACACGTGGATGCCCCTGGTTGGCGAATTATCTCTCAAGGCACAGGCTGGAATAACAATTGAGAAATACACATAAGTGCTATGTCAGGTCTACAAGCACAAAATCCCGACCCACGGCCCTCCCTCGAGTAAAGAAGCCGAGGGAGAGGAGATAATGATTTAATCAAAGAAAACCAGCTGACAGCCACACTGCGCAGAAGGAAGCAGAATCAGGGAGAGCTCTGCTTTTCTCTTTCTTGACCCCATAAAGAAAATAAAACACACATGGGAAATCTAAGCTAGACTACGAAGTAGCCTGCGTTCCAATTAAGGATGTAAATCTAATGCTTTTTGGGTTGGTATTGAAGAATTTACGATGTTCCGAAGACAAGATGTTGATCATTCCTGTTAATCCCTATTTCCCCCAGGAGAATCCAATGGTCGGTTACTGCTCGATGTTCCCTACTCCAGAGGGTCCTAGTGACTCCACCACGGGAAAAAAAAATGGTTAAAACAACAGGTGGCCTATGGGATTTGCCTTTAATTAAATACTCCAGAAGGCAGGAATTAACTTACGATTTCACCAAAATGAATGAAGCTCTAGTTTAATTGAATCCACATGATGTGTGCCTTTCTTCTTTGTGTATGAGCATTCTCTCTTTTTTTTCTTTTTTCTTTTTTCTTTTTTTTTTTTTGAGACAGAGTCTCGCTCTGTCACCCAGGCTGGAGTGCAGTAGCATGACCTCGGCTCACTGCAACCTCCAACTCTCAGGTTCAAGTGATTCTCCTGTCTCACCCTCCCGAAGTATTGGGATTACAGGTGCCTACCGTCACACCCTGCTAATTTTTGTATTTTTGGTAGAGAGAGTGTTTTGATATGTTGGCCAGGCTGGTCTCGAACTCCTGACCTCAGGTGATCCACCCAACTCTGCCTCCCAAAGTGCTGGGATTACAGGCGAGAGCCACTGAGCCTGCCATGCTTTCTTCTCTTCTTACCCTTTCCTTGTAGGCTTCAGTTTGGGGGCAATTTCTTCTGGAGAGTTCTCCAAGTCTGGTCCCCAAAAGTCCTTTCCAGATCTCTGGTGCTCCCTGGTCCCCTCCAGGACTGTAAGCTCTGTGCAGGCAGGGGCAGGGCAAGGACAAGGCCTGCCAGCTTCATGTACCAGGAGGGGTCCCTGAAGTCAGCACACTGAACACTTTACATGGGTACAGTTTGGCTGAGCATAGTGGTTTGTGTTTGTAATCCCAGCACTTTGAGAGGCTGAGGTGGGAGGATTGCTTGAGGTCCAGAGTTTGAAAACATCCTGGGCATCACAGCGAGACCCCATCTCTACCAAAAAAGTTTTTAAAAATTACCCAGGTCTGGTGGCACACCTGTAGTCCCAGCTACTCAGGAGGCTGAGGCAGGAGGATCATTTGAGTCCAGGAGTTTGAGGCTGCAGTGAGCTACGATGGCACCACTGCACTCCAGCCTGGGTAATGGAGTGAGATACTGTTTCTAAAAAAAAAATTTTTTTTTAATTTTAAAGTTTGTAGTTTATTGTGTATTAATTATATCGTTGTGCTTTAATAAACTAAGAAGAGGGCAGGGAAGAGGAGAAGGAGGAGGAGAAAGAAGCCCCTGTTTTACTTTAGGTGGCGGAGCAGACTGCAGGGTCACGGAATGCCAACCTCCTCCCAAATATGAGTTGGTCCAGATGCTACTCATTACATAGACAAATTTCACAGCCCGTAGGAGCTGCACTGAGCAAACGACTGGGGCTTTGGAGTCCACCTGGATTTAGTTTTCAGCTCATTCACTTGTGGGCAAATCTCTCTCCTCTCTCGCGCTCTGCATTCTCCCACCCCTAATGCAGAAGGCACTCAACAAACCTGAAGTCACCCACACACAGCCATGGAGCACAGGGGCCCAGCTGGTGGCTTTGCCCTTTGCTTTCATGGACTCTGGAAGGAAAAGTGTTGACAGTTTCAGATAAGAATTTCAGCTTTTCCAGACTCTCTAGGAATTGGGGAAGCCGGGGGTGGGGGTGGGGGTGGGGTCTGTAAATGCAGGTGAAGAATCAGCAACATGAGGTGACAAGTATGAAAAAGTCCATCTTCCTGCTGGGGTGACGGCCCCTGCACCTGAAGCATCCCACCTTCCCAGCTTCCCACCTTCCCAGCTTCCCACCTTCCCAGCACCCCGCCTTCCCAGCACCCCGCCTTCCCAGCATCCCGCCTTCCCAGCATCCCGCCTTCCCAGCTTCCCGCCTTCCCAGCTTCCCGCCTTCCCAGCTTCCCGCCTTCCCAGCATCCCGCCTTCCCAGCATCCCGCCTTCCCAGCATCCCGCCTTCCCAGCTTCCCGCCTTCCCAGCTTCCCGCCTTCCCAGCTTCCCGCCTTCCCAGCTTCCCGCCTTCCCAGCACCCCGCCTTCCCAGCACCCCGCCTTCCCAGCACCCCGCCTTCCCAGCACCCCGCCTTCCCAGCTTCCCGCCTTCCCAGCTTCCCGCCTTCCCAGCACCCCGCCTTCCCAGCACCCCGCCTTCCCAGCACCCCGCCTTCCCAGCACCCCGCCTTCCCAGCTTCCCGCCTTCCCAGCTTCCCGCCTTCCCAGCTTCCCGCCACAGCTGAGCATTCTCACCTTTCAGGTGAGGCAGTGGAGGCTTAGGGAGGCTGGCTCATCTCCAGTGGCATGGCTGGTAGGGATGGAGACTAAGCCAGTGTTGAACAGGGCAAGGAGAGGAGCCTTGGATGCTGGAGACCATCCTCATGTTCCTGCTGTTGAGGTTGCTCTTTGAGAATCTGGTCCCCTAAACCTCACAGACAGGGAAAGGGAGGTTTCACTTAACGGGGCCTGGACGGAGGTGACTTTCTGATGTCCTTACACGGACAATGGGGACAAGGCTCTCTTCAAGCTAAGTAACATTTTGGGAATGACTGAAGAATCGTCACTGTGCCCAAGGGAGTGAGTGATCCTGGAATGGATGTGAGGTAGGTTTGAAATCTCCTCTGTGGAAATGCAGAGCCCCCGCCCCCAGGAAGCTGGCTCCATGCCAGGGGAAGGTTGCGCAGAGACCGAGTGAAGTGCCTGGTCCAAGTTCCTCTGAGCTCCCTGGTCCCATCTGAAGTCTAGCCAAGCCCGGAACCATGGCTCTTGAAGGGCTTTTTCAAGTCAAGCGCATTGCCCTGGCTGGGTACTGGCACAGGAAGCGACATCAGAGCCTCTGACCACTCACAGATGGAGGGCGCTGGAGGCAGGGCAAGGAGCTGTACAGAAGAGGACAGCGTTCCCTAGACTCCGCTGCTGTTTTTGTGGCACGGGGGCATGTATCCCCAACAGTCATAGAAACACACAGAATGAACACGTCCTTCCCTAAAGCGAAGAACGCAGCCAGGCAGCTCCACGTTCAAAGCTCAGCTTCTCATGTACTAGCCATGGGCCCCTGGGCATGTGAAATTAACCTGCCTGCTTTCTTCATCTGGAAAATGGGGATGACAACCACCGCCTTCCTTTCAGCGTTGCTGTAAACATGCAAAGAGGCAAACACTGTAAAATTGTGAGCACAGAGTCCATCTCGGAGCTAGTACAGGATACACGGTAGACAGTGAAGAAGGCGATCATCTGTCTGTTCTACTTTATGGATCTAATACACGTTTCCATCCCTTCTCTTACTCCACCTTCCTCAGGTTAGTAGATGAATATCATTATGCCCGTTTTACAGAAGAAGAAATAGAAAGGTTAAATAACTTGCCTCCAAGCAAATCTTAAGACAAGTGCCCATTCTACAACATCACAACTCCTTTTTCCTTTGTTTCCCTTGAGGTTAAATCCAACTTCCACCAATAAGCCCCCTCCCCTTCCAGACCCTCAGCAGCCAGGCAACAAGCAGCTAGCTCCATTTTCTCTCAAGGCAAACAAGATCCCTTTCCTTGCTGCTTTTGGCTCCCAGGAGACAGGGAGTCCCGTTGTCTAGGCTCCCCTAGCCACGGGGTCTTGAGCATAAGCAACAGTCTTTAATTTTGTACAGAGTGAGCCTTTTGTCTTTAGTCCTATCCCAACTCTGATTAATGCAATTAAAATGCATTCCATTGCCTACGGTGTAAATGTGCTCCCCACGACGGGTGATTGTCTATGGAGAGACGCATGGAGAATAAAAATAGTCTTCTAAGTGGCTTCCGGGCTGCCGCCGAGCGGAAGGCTTGCTTTCATCAGTGGAGGTGTTATTGCCGGGTAAATCTCCGGCGACTACTTGGTCTCCGGTAAACACCACGTTGGCATCAAGATCAAGGAAACGGAAGTGTGATGATGAGGTTCACAAAGATGGGGGCGGCGTGCGTTCCCATGCAAACATCTTGGCTCGGTGCTCTGTACGCTGGAGAGCTCGGTGCTGAATTGCATGAGGAGGACCAGCCCGCTTCAGCTACTACATCAGGATCCAAGAGAACGTTCAGCACCCCCTACCTCCCGCCCCCCAATTCCAGCAGACCCATGCATCAGAACAAAAGTGACTGGCAGTGCTTCCCCCACCTCTGAGCCAAGGATCACCTTCCCCTTCTTCCCACCTGCTCCATTCAGTCTCACTCTTAAGTTCTGCCTCCACATTCAAGGCCTGGCTGTGGTCAGAGGTCGTAGAATGAATCATGCCAAACAAGAGCTTTGCTGATGTTTTAGAATTTCTAGGTTGACCTAATTCCCTGTATCTGTTTCTCACAACTTTTCTATTTTTTTCTTCTCCTCTGTTGTTTATAGGAGCAAATCGCTGGACAGAGATCAAGCATTTTATGGTGCCAAGAAACCAGAGAGGCTGCAGAGGCTCAGAGCGCCATGGAAGAAAGCTTCCTGGCTGCAAGCACCGTCCCCCACTGCTCCTGCTGAGGGGCTGTCCTTGGAGCTGGCACACGGGATCCCTGGGGTCAGCCCAGGGTGGCCCATGCCTGCACCCAGGCCCAACAGGACGCCTGGCTCAGGGTCGGCAACAACCGCCTCCCCAGGGACCCCTCCATGCCCTGGCCTGGCTGCCTCCCAGCCTCGGCTCCAGTGGCAGGGGCTTTCTTTTGTTTTGATGTGCAGGTGACCTCATGCTGGTGTCCCATAGAATAAAGAGAATGTTTTCACGGGAGAAACACTGGCAGGATAAGATTTCCTGCCTGTACTATGCTCTTCAGAGAGCACGATCCTATTTTGAGCTCTTTCTTTCTTGCCACTGCCCTGCCCCAGCAGGAAAGCACCTCTGCACGTTCCCCTTCTCCAGTTCTGCAGAGGATGAATCAGAGACTGGAAGGTTAGCGCTCTGGTTGCGCTTCTGATCACTTTTAATGTGAGTTCTAGAAGCTTCCAGACCTTGCATGCCCACTCTCTCCCTTGGCTCTCCTCCTAGATTCCAACACACTAGGCAGGGCAGGATTCCTACCCAATCCCGGGTGAGGAAAGTGTGATAAAAGCTCTGAAGGACTTATCTAAGGTCATGGAGCTCATCAGTAGAGCAGTCCAAGCAGAAACAGGTTTTTCTAAGTCAAAAAAATGTGACAATGTAAATCAGAAAGTTTACATTGCACTCGTTCTTTCCATCACACTTTAAGAGTGGGACTCTTTGCAAATCACCTGTGGTGACTCTCTATTACTCCTATTTTATCTGTGTGATAGACCCAGATTTTCCTTTGTGCATTCCTTGAAGTGAAGCCCCTGGATGGAGCTAGCTCCTACTGATTCGGGAATAAAAGCTCTTACCAGGTACCTCGTGATTCTAAGTGCTTCCGGCCAACCCATGTATTAATGAGTAATAGTACCATAATCGCCACCGCCACCACCACTATCATCATCATCATCACCTCCACCATCATCACCACCACCATCATCATCACCACCACCATCATCACCACCACCACCATCATCACCACCACCATCATCTTCACCACCACCACCATCACCACCACCATCATCACCACCACCATCATCATCACCACCACCATCATCACCACCACCACCATCATCACCACCACCATCATCTTCACCACCACCACCATCACCACCACCATCATCACCACCACCATCATCATCACCACCACCATCATCACCACCACCACCATCATCACCACCACCATCATCTTCACCACCACCACCATCACCACCACCATCATCACCACCACCATCATCATCACCACCACCATCATCACCACCACCACCATCATCACCACCACCATCACCACCACAATCATCACCACCACCATCATCTTCACCACCACCACCATCACCACCACCATCATCACCACCACCATCATCTTCACCACCACCACCATCACCACCACCATCATCACCACCACCATCATCATCACCACCATCACCATCACCACCACCACCATCATCACCACCACCATCATCTTCACCACCACCACCATCACCACCACCATCATCACCACCACCATCATCATCACCACCACCATCATCACCACCACCACCATCATCACCACCACCATCACCACCACAATCATCACCACCACCATCATCTTCACCACCACCACCATCACCACCACCATCATCACCACCACCATCATCTTCACCACCACCACCATCACCACCACCATCATCACCACCACAATCATCACCACCACCATCATCATCACCACCACCACCATCACCACCACTATCATCACCACCACCATCATCTTCACCACCACCACCATCACCACCACCATCACCACCACCACCATCACCACCACCACCACCATCACCACCACCATCATCTTCACCACCACCACCATCACCACCACCATCACCACCACCACCATCACCACCACCACCATCACCACCATCATCACCACCACCATCACCACCACCATCATCACCACCACCACCATCACCACCACCACCATCACCACCCCCATCATCAACATCATCACCACCACCATCATCACCCCCATCATCAACATCATCACCACCACCATCATCATCACCACCACCACCATCACCACCACCACCATCACCACCCCCATCATCAACATCATCACCACCACCATCATCATCACCACCACCACCATCACCAACCCCACCATCAACATCATCATCATCACCACCACTATCATCATCATCACCATCACCACTATCATCATCATCACCACCACCCCATCATCATCATCATCACCATCACCCCAACATCATCACCACCACCCCATCATCATCATCACCACCACCCCAACATCATCATCACCACCACTATCATCATCATCACCATCACCACTATCATCATCACCACCACCCCATCATCATCATCACCACCATCATCATCATCACCACCACCACCATCATCATCATCATAGTCATCTCCCACCCCTGTAGACCTATGAGGATAAACTGGCAGAGACTTTAGCCTGTACAAGGTCACCAGAGGAGAGGCAGGAATGTAGAGACTCAAACCCGGGTCCTCTGCTCATAGCCTCGACTTTACTCTCTGCGTCATCCCAAATGCAGCTTGCTTCTCCTCTCGCTGTTTCTGTGAAGGGATAGGGAAGGATTAGATTTTCCAGGCGAGAAGCACCGAGCCAATAACATGACGATCCTGGATTACCCTACTTAGAGGCGTAGATGGGTTGGGAGCCTAAAATTTTCAGACTAATTTTCAAGAAGCTTCATCCAAGTACTTAGGATGAACCAATGGAGGAAGAAATATTCAGAAGTAAATCCCCTAGACCTGCTTCTTAAATTTTAATGTACATGCAAATCCCCAGAGATGGCATGGGAATGCAGATTCAGATTCAGCAGGTCGGGGTGGGGCCAAGGCTCTGCAGGCTCACCAGGGTAGCAGAAGTTTCTGGTCTGTGGACTGTACTTAGAGTAGCAGGGCCCTCAACCACAGGCTCCCCAACTAGATTCTGAGTTTCCTGAAGATGCCTCAGGTGCTGGCCCGGGCGACTGTGCAAAGGGGTTTCTGAATAAGATTTCTCTTGGAAAAAAGGGTTTATCCTGCTTTGAAAAGAAGTTTGAAAGCCACAACCCTAAATATAATACCCCATGCACTCGGAGGTACTTATTTGAATGTGTGGCAAGAAATTTCTGTCCCCAAAGAGAAATTCTTTTATTTGCTTTGCTGACTCAGGGGAATCAGTGCCCATATTTGGACAGCTGGCCTTACAGTGACCTCACTGCTACCTAATGGAAAATGTTGAAGGTACTCTACTTAGAAATAATGATATTTACATAGCCTCTGTGGTCTCCCCCACCCCTACCTCTCTCTCTCTCTGTGTCTGTCTCTGTCTGTCTGTCTCTCTCTCTCTCTCTTAGATTCTTGCAGAAAAAAAGAACACTTGCTTCTGGAATTCATCAGTTCCAGCTGTTTACATCCATTAAGGCCAGAAACTTATTCTTCCCCCTGTGTTTAACGTTTTTATGGGAGGGAGGTGTAAGGAAGGCTTCTAAGATTGCAAACATGAAAAATCGGTCTGTTGAGTGAGAGCTCACCACCAGACCAGAGAAAACAAGATATTGGGGCATTGAACTGGAAGGTCCTGAATATAATCCAGTGTTCTCCCAGTGTGTTCTGCAAGAAAAGAATTCTGTAATCAAGTGTGTTAGGAAAATGCTGTGTTAAACTTCTCTCCTACAGGATTTCTTCGAGTCTTTTATGAGATAATATATAACTCCCCCAAAGACAATATGAGTCTGTAGTGTTTCCCAAATTTCCTTAAGTGGAGTCCACTTTCATGGAACATCTTGAGGAACACTAGAAGTCCATGGAACCCGACTTCTGGAAGCAGCTGATCAAACCTCAGCTCTAGAGCACGGGATTCAGATGAGATCCAGCACATTCAGAGTAGTATGACCATAGACTAGAAGGCCTGATCCAATCTCTAAACCCTGGAAAACACCTTCCTTTGTGGGCTGATTCCCCAAATGATCAGACACCAAGACCTTCCACCTCTGGAATTACAATTCTAGAAAGTTCTAGAAAGTTCTGGAAAGTGTTTGGCTAAGACTGGGACCATCCCTGGGAGTTTGGTGCAGAGGCTGAGCTACAGAGTCACCTCAGTGGCCAAGACTGAGGAATCATCCCACAATCCTGCAAGTGCACGGTGGGGATTCAGTTTAATCCCCTTGTTCACCAGAGTGGCCCACAGGGAGCCATGTACACATGTGGGTTTGGCTGAATGTGGGGAATCGGCAAGGAGGGGTGCCCCTGCTAGAGGGTGTGCAGAGCTCCCAGGAGCCCTCTGCTTGTGTGGGAGGAAGGAGAGCTCGCGGGGAAGGGCAATGCATGGATGCTCCATGCAGGCCCAGACTGGGCAAGACGTAGATGTGCATCTAGTCCCCTTAAGCTTCCCTCCTGCCTCAGTTTACCACCTCCCAAACAAGGTAGTGAGATGGCTCTAAGGACACTCCAGGTCTGATAGTCAAAGCCTCTAGCATAGCGTGTCCTAAGTGAGATGCCATCACATTAGAAGTCTAGGTGCACACACTTTTTTTTTTTTAGTGTCTGTATACTTGTTTTACCATTTATAAGAAAGCAGGCCGGGCGCGGTGGCTCAAGCCTGTAATCCCAGCACTTTGGGAGGCCGAGGCGGGTGGATCACGAGGTCGAGAGATCGAGACCATCCTGGTCAACATTGTGAAACCCCGTCTCTATTAATACAAAAAAATTAGCTGGGCACGGTGGCGCGTGCCTGTAATCCCAGCTACTCAGGAGGCTGAGGCAGGAGAATTGCCTGAACCCAGGAGGCGGAGGTTGCGGTGAGCCGAGATCGCGCCATTGCACTCCAGCCTGGGTAACAAGAGCGAGACTCCGTCTCAAAAAAAAAAAAAAAAAAAAAAAAAAGAAAGCAAAAGTGAACAAGTCTCTCGAGCCTCTGCTTTCACAGATGTCTGTGCTTTGTGGGAGGCTAACGCAGGTGGACTTGGGGCTCCTGGCTGTGTTCAGCTCCAGAATCATGCCTGGGTGGGAGCAGAGGCGGGAAAAACCGTGAGCAGGTGTGTTAGTCTGCTTGGCGTTGCTGTCAAGCCATACCCAAGGCTGGGTAATTTATAAAAAGAGGTTTATTTAGCTCATGGTTCAGCAAAGAGTATAAGAAGCCTGGTGCCAGGGCTCACGCCTATAATTCCACCACTTTGGGAGCCTGAGGTGAGCAGATCACTTGAGGTCAGGAGCTTGAGACCAGCCTAGCCAACATGGTGAAGCCCCGTCTCTACTCAAAATACAAAAATTAGCTGGGCGTGTTGGTAGGTGCCTGTAATCGCAGCTACTCAGGAACCTGAGGCAGGAGAATTGCTTGAACCCAGGAGGCTGAGGTTGCAGTGAGCTGAGATGGCACCACTGCATTGCAGCTTGGGTGATAGAGTGAGAGAGATTCCATCTCAATTAAAAAAAAAAAAAAAGTCACGCCTGTAATCCCAGCACTTTGGGAGGCCGAGGCAGGTGGATCACGAGGTCAAGAGATCGAGACCATCCTGGTCAACATGGTGAATCCCCGTCTCTACTAAAAATACAAAAAATTAGCTGGGCATGGTGGCGCTTGCCTGTAATCCCAGCTACTCAGGAGGCTGAGGGAGGAGAATTGCCTGAACCCAGGAGGCGGAGGTTGCAGTGAGCCGAGATCGTGCCATTGCACTCCAGCCTGGGTAACAAGAGCGAAACTCCGTCTCGAAAAAAAAAAAAAAAAGAAAGAAAAAAGAAAAGTGTGGCACCAGCATCTGCTTCTGGTGAGGCCTCAGGAAGCTTCCACTCATGGCAGAAGGGGAAGGGGGAACAGGCACGTCACATGACTGGAGAAGGAGCAAGAGAGACAAAAGGGGAGGAGTCAGGCTCCTTAAACAACCAGCTCTCATGTGAACTAACAGAGCAGAAGTCACTCATTACCGTGGGAGGGAGGATACCAAGCCTTTCCAGAGGCATCTGCCCCCATGACCCAAACACCTCCTGTCAGGCCTCACCTCCAACATCAGGGATCACATTTCAACATGAGATTTGGAGGGGACAAGCATCCAAACTATATCAGCAGGTAAAGGAGGACTGGAACCATAGACTCAGGGAAATCCAGAATTCTTGGAAAGTATGCCTCCTGATGGCCGGACAGCAGGTTGCTGGGGCTGGGAGATGGAGCCGATGGTCCCCCGAAGTGACAGGCCTGCGGACGTGTAAGAAAGTCTAAGGATGGAGATCAAATAGCAGACTGTGTGTAGCTCCCTACCCAGCCTTCCCATCTGGCTTCTTTCTCTTTGCATTCCAAGGCCTGGATTTAATTCACTGGATGAGATTATGTTAATACGTCCTGTTCCCAAGCACACCTTTGGCAGAAGCTGTACTTAAACTAAAATGTAAGAGAGAACTCCTTCAGTTAACTCAAAATAGGTCTCCCTTTGACCCTTTAATACTGCAGTTTGACACAAGACTCTGCATACGCAAGTGGCCAGGCTTAAATAATGTAAAATGTTCTATTTTCTGACTCTGGCTCCAGCCTAGTTTAGGCATGAGGGCTGTGCACATTTATCACTCTCCTGCAGGGAGTAATAATAGTCCCTGGGACTTAGCGAGGGCTCATTATGTGTCGGGCACTATTCTAAGAACATGATGTATTAACTTGTTTCACCCTGTAAGCCAGGGACCATTACTATTCCCATTTTACAGAGAGGCTAAATCACACAGCCAGCAAGTCTTTAACCAATGACACTGCCTCCTTGGGGAGAAGGTTTAAGATCTGTATCCTGGCGGGGTGCGGAGGCTCAAGCCTGTAATTCCAGCACTTTGGGAGGCTGAGGCGGGCGGATCACTAGGTCAGGAGTTCAAGACCAGTCTGGCCAACACAGTGAAACCCTGTCTCAACTAAAAATACAAAAAATTAGCTGAGTGTGGTGGTGGGCGCCTGTAATCTCAGCTACACGGGAGGCTGAAGCAGGAGAATTGCGTGAACCTGGGAGGTGGAGCTTGTAGTGAACCAAGATTGCACCATTGTACTCCAGCCTGGGCAACAGTGTGAGACTCCGTCTCAAAACAAAAATGAAAACAAACAAAAACCTGTATCCTTTCTGGTCATATGCTCAGAAAACACACACAGACACACACACACACACACACACACATACACACACACCCCACCAGATTTTCAGTCAAATAATTTTCAGTATGGATTAAGGTGACCAAAATGCTTCCTCTAGAATAACATGGGAATCTAAAAATCGAGAGGGCTCCCTGGTGGCTGGGTTTTAGGTATGCGACCGTGGCCCTCAAGAAATGAGACCTAGGCACGTGTCTGCGATTCCCAAGCCTTACCCACCAGGAGAGGGCCAGGAGAGAGGGAGAAGGGCACCCAGGAGTTGAGAAACCCCTTTTTCAACCTTGGTCCTAGGGTTAAGATGCTGGAGAGAGAGCGGGTCCAGAGCCCTGTTCCGAGAGCAGCCAGGGAACCCCGTGGGTGGTATTGGGTATTGAAGGGAAGCTGGTTTGACTCCCTGCTCCAAGTCAACCCAACCATGGTGCAGAGGGACCCATTTTGTGCAGAATTGCAGCACTGTGCAGTTCGGGGCCGGTCCTCTGGACCTGAAATCAAGGCAGGCTGTGCAGTCCACTCTGCGAGCTCTGGTGTCTGTTCTTTGAGTTACCGGCAGCTTCCTGCCACTGGCCTGTGTGGCACTTGGTCAATAGGCCATGACTACAGCTACCGGCTGGCAGCCAGTGTTGTGGACAGGAGGATGTGAGCTGGGGCCTGGCTTCTAAGGCCATAGGAGATGAGAAGTGGCCAAGCAGGACCCTGCTCTTGCAGCCATGACCCAGAGCCATCCCTGCAGGCTGGCGGGTGGAGGGGCTGACCTCACTGCCCTTGAGGATTCGCCTGGCCTCCTCTGGCCTCGCTATCTCTGGAGGGGTCCCCTTCCCTTTGGGTGCTCCAAATGCTGGTGAATCCAACCTGCTCTCTCCATCCAACCCCCTCCTCTCACCTCCTGACATACAACCGTCCACCCGACACCTTCAAACGTCACCGCCACACCAGGCCTGCTCACCCCACACACTCCCCAGCTCAGCTGACGTAGGCACCGCTTTGCTGACCTCAGCTGTAGAGGCTGTGGAGGAGGTGGTCAGCTAGGGAAGCCCTAGCTGTGACAGAGACAGTTTTTCCTCCTCTCTCTAGATATCAGGAAAGCTCAGAGAGCCAGGAGCCACCCAGGAAGGTGGCTCTTTTGAAGGAGGAAAGGCGATTGGTAATTTGCCAGTCACAGACTGGACTGGTGGGGAAAGGTTGGAAACTCCTGAGAGACGGGCAGATGGGGAGTCCCTTGGCCTCCCCCAGCACAGAGCAGACAGCCACCCAGGTGTCCTTAGCATCTCCCTGCCAGACAGTGAGCCCCCGAGGGCAGGACCTGGGTCAGCTGAACTGGGAACCTGGCACAGGGCAGATGCTCAGTAAGGCTTTGTAGGCCAGCTAGGCAATGGCCTTTGGGGACACTTCCTATGTCTGCACTTTTTTAGCAATGAGCAAACACTCTGCAGGGGTGCCTGAGTAGAAGCTGTGGACCGCCCAAATCTTGCCTCGTGGCTGGTGTCTTGGGACCCACCAGTTCCGTTCAAGGGCAGTCAGCCGTGTCTGCCGCAAGGCTGTCCCAGAGCAGCCCCACCGCTCCACCCAGTCCGGGTAACCCACGGGCACACCCTGGAAACCAGAAAAACAGCAGAGCTCGGCTGTCCCCAGAGGAAAGAATTACATTGCCGCAAGCAATTTGGAACGGAGCAAGGAGCTTGGAAACTGGGAGCGAGGGGAATCATCCCCTACCCGGCCTGCTTCTGCTCAGCTCAGGCGGCATGATGAAAAGGCTGGATTTGTCACATTTCTCCACACTCAGTCCCTAACAGGCGATCCCCGTCTTCTCTCCCTCTGGAGGAGACCCCTTGCTTTCACAGCTCTCCTGCAGCTCTCTTTTTTCCTGCTGGGTTACAGCTTTAAGGGGTAGGAGTCTAATTCTGAAGCTTGAAGCCTGGGCCACTTTTCCACAGGGCGCCTGGCCTCGCTGGGGACCAGAACTGTAACCGCTTGGAGCAGAGTGAACCTGCACACAGTCCCTGCCCAGCCACCCAGAGTCCATCTGGACTGTTCTCTCGGGTTTCCCAACTTCACGGTCCCAGGCTTTTCCCCCAGAAGGAGAGCAGTCCCCAGCTCGGAATCCCAGAGACCCCCAAAGCCATGAGGAAAGGCTCCATTTTGCATGACAGCTAGTTAGTGAGCAGATCACTGCAAACCTCAACTATGTTTCAAGCAAGGAAGTTGGAAAGAATATCGGGCTTCGCTGGGACTTAATATGACAGGTTTCTGGCTCTGTGAACTTGGATAAGATTAACTCTTCATTCTTAAGGAAAGAAAAGACTCCAGCTCTCTGAAATATCAGTTTATGGGGAAAGTGCTGCTCTGAAAGCGTGGAAGCAGTCCGATTTGCCCGCCCCTCTTTCCGGGGCTGCATACTTTCTGTGTCTGATCGTATGTTTGTCATACCTCCTCTCTGCCAGGGACACATACAGTAAATTGTCAGCTCGAACCATGTAATCTCTTAACCGTAAGCTTCCAGCATCTGTTGGCCAGTTGTTACATGGTTGAATCATTAACATGGCTTCTAATTTTACTCTTTGATTTAACATAAAACGTTTTAATGAGTATATGTAATTCATACTTTCCAACTTCAGAGAGTCCTGAAAGAGAAACCTATGCTTTTATAACCCCAGCCTCTGAAGTAAAGTTTTATTTTTGAATCCCAGTTCCTCCTTCATTCCCCTTACACAAATGCATTATAAAACAGACCCATCGGATGTTATCTCTCTTTCCAAAAAAAAACGCATTCAAATGTTTGTCTAGGTTTTGGTGAGGAGTCCCCTAAGCTTCGTGCTCACAGGATATGTCAGATGGGCTCATTCTTCTTTTGGAGATTAGACTCGGGCTATGAGCCCCCATTCCTCCGTCTATAAAAACAAATAGAAAACTGCCGTAAGAAAGACAATCCCTGAGTCATGCTGGGAAAATTCGGTTTTAAAACTTGCTTTCACTCTCAGGCCTGTTTTTACTGAAGTGAGATGGATTTAGTCATGGTTCATTCCTGCCAACTGAGTTCACTTTTCCCATTTCCCCTTCTCTGAGTATGCCTTCAACCTCCAGCCTAGAAAGTGACTGCATTTGATTAAACGCAATTTTGGATTGACTTTGATTCCGAGACGTGCCTCTATTGATATATTTTGAGTTACTTTTTAGGAACAGACTCCAACAGGCCCGAGTAGAAAAGCTGAGTCCGATAACGTATGTGACTGATAAAGCCTCCCTCTGACAACTCCTTGCCATAGCCGGGATGATCGTTCACCAAATCCCAGAGAATTGCAGAAGGAATCCCATGTTAGCATCTGTCTCCTGTTGGGGAATCTTCTTTATTTCTAGTTTTAATTTTTATAGAGACAGCATTTCACTCTGTTGCCTAGACTGGATAGCAGTGGCATGATCACAGCTCACTGCAGCCTCAAACTCCTGGGCTTAAGCGATTCCCCCACCCTCAGCCTCCCGAGTAGCTGGGACTACAGGTGTGCACTACTGTATCTGGCTAGTTTTAAAATTTTTTTGTAGAGTTGGGGTCTCACTATATTGCCCAGGCTGGTCTCGAACTTCTGGGC
The DNA here is from genome assembly GCF_030222135.1 of Aotus nancymaae. Classification (NCBI taxonomy): domain Eukaryota; kingdom Metazoa; phylum Chordata; class Mammalia; order Primates; family Aotidae; genus Aotus; species Aotus nancymaae. Next base: position 5,103,109 of record NW_026988492.1, on the reverse strand, counting down.
TCAAGAGATCCTCCCACGTCCTGGCCTCCCAAGGCACTGGGTTTGCAGGTGTGAGCCACCACGCCCAGCCCGTGACACTTTTAAAGCAACAGGCCTGGAACTAACCTTGCTGGTGTGGCTTAACTCCTGTTGGAAGTCCCTCGCCTAAGAGACCTGCGACCACGATGTCCCTGAAGAACGACCTCAGTGAAATGCCTTTTGCTTGCGACAGGAGATTAAAGAAACAGCTTCCCTTTGAGTCTCTCAGGTCCAGGAAAGTTCAGAAGCAGGATCACAGCACAGCATTTAGTGTGTGGCCAGAGATAAGGCGAGGCTGAACTTGATGCCAGTCAAGATAAGGCCTTGGTGGCTTTGTATTCCATGCTGCCAGTGACTTGGGTACTTTCTGGGAGTGTTATCAGTGACGTGGGAAGCTTAGAAGTGAAGCAGAAGCAACGTGCTACCGCCTGGGCCCTACCTAGCCAGGAAGGAGAAATGACAAGCAAGTCAATTGTGTGCCTATGGCAGTAACATTTTCCTACCGAAAAGCTAGAGAACATTTTCAAGATATTTTAGGAAGACTAGGGATTTACTAGGAATCTGGAATTACTGGGGGACAGGACCTGTAAAACATATTTTTAGAGCTACGGACCAGCGACGGGGCAGGGCTCCAGCAGGGGCTGGATGATGGAACTGGGGAGGAATTTAGAGATGGTCTAGTCCAGGGACTTTCTTTTGAGATGAGGAAATGGAGTGTGCATGAGAGGTGCCACCCCAGCAACTTTCTGTGTCTGAAGTTTTCTAAGAAGACTGAGGGAGAGAAGAGACGGGGTAGCAACAGGGGAAGGAGGAAGAGGGATTCAGAGAGGGCCAGGAGCTGGGGAGAGGAGGGAGCCGGAGGTGCTGGCTGGGAGGGAAGGAACCCCCCTGCGTCCTCACCCGCCATCCATGGGCGAGTTTCAAGGTGGCATGGGTTATTTCAGCTCTGTCCCTTCCTGAGCTCTTTCCTCTGCCCCTGCCCAGTGGCAGCGCGGGCTTCCTCAGGAGGAGCAGGCCTAATGCAGAAGCTAGAGCGGGGCATGTTTCCACAGAACACAAAAGCGCATCTCTATGGAGCTCATGCATGCACAATGACACAGCCCATCAGCTGCTCCCATGTCCTACCTGCTGAAGGTAGAAAGCCACATTCTCGGAACAAGTCATGTTTTTAAAAAAGCCCACGTGGGGTGCCTCTGTGGCCATCTGCTGCGGCCCCATCTGGTGACCTCTGTGCCGTCCTCCCTGCACTGCGGGTCTCCTTTGCCACCCTCTGGTTCTGCTGGCCTCTCAGGGCTTGCCAGTGTGGGCGCGGGGCTTCTCAGGGGCAGGAGGAGCAAACAGTGGGGCCAGAAGGGGCCTCGGCGCTCATCACACTAGGAGGGTCCTGGGAGCAGCCCTCAGCATCCACATCAAGTCAGAGAACGGAGTCCTCTCACGCCAAACACCCAATGCCCCTTCTGAATCCCTCCAAGGATGGCATTGACAAAAGGGTGACAGATATTACTGGAAGGAAGGAGAATGCAGAGGAAAAAGACGATCTCTCCACCCAGATGACCACAGGCACCGCCACCTCATCATGTCGCAGGCGCTCTCGTCAGCCTGCTCCTCAGCCCGCAGCCTCTAGGATTGCTGGTCTTTGTTCACGGTGTCACCATCTGCATGGCTGGACGTGGGGAAGTGGCCTTTTTTCCTTCCTCTCCTTAATTCCTCAAATCCAGCTGTCCCCAGGCCCCACTGAATCCACCTTTAACCCTTCCAACCTGTGTCCCTCTTGGCCTGCGTGACCCACACCCAGGAACTGTTGATCGAAGGAGTGAACATGTCTAACTTGCCTCTCAGTTCAGGCCTCTGTCATTTCTGGCTGGGACTAAAGTAGCTGCTTTCTAAACGCTTTCCTTGCCCTTGATGATCCGACCTTAACATTGTCAAGGGCCAAGAAACAAACAAAAAAGGCAAAAAACCCAACCAATCAAACAAACAAATAAACCAGGCTCGCGCCTGTTGTCTCACCTATTTAGGAGGCTGAGGTAGGAGGATGGCTTGAGCCTAAGGGTTGGAGGCTGCAGTGAGCTGTGGTCATGCCATTGCACTTCAGCCTGGGCTACACAGCGAGACCCTGTCTCTAAAATAATAATAATAATAATAAAACAAATTAACAAAACACCAAACAGATCCTGAAATTCTACTTAAAAAAAAAAGTCCCCCATGCTCTCCATGACCGCAGGGATAAGGGGGGACCCAGCTCAGTCTGCCTCCCCTGCATACATGCCCTGAGACCCCATAGCTCATGTCACCAGCACAGCCCACCTCTGTGCCATCACCTGTGCTGTTGACTCTGTCACAGGCCTCCAGGTCCCCGTTGAATGCCACCTCCTCTGGAAGGCTCTCCCTAAGTCTCCGGGACAGAGGTAATCCCGCTTTCCTCTGTTCTCCCAGACACCTTATTCAAATGCCAGAGAGCCCTGTCTCACCCTGGCCCTTCCCTTCCTGGCACCTGGAAAGGATGAAGGGCGAAGCTTGAGTGAGAGACTGGAGGATCGGATGGAGCATGCCAAGCCCCCATTGAACTTGAGATCGCATCTCTACAGACCAGTCAACTCCGCCCAAGGCAGTGCTAATGAACTCTGGCCACACCTCGGATTGACCTGGAAAGCTTTAAAGATCACAGCAGCACAGGCTGAGTAGATCCAAGTCTCTGAGGTGGGACCAGGCGTGGGGTTTTGAAAGTTCCCCCCGAGATCCCCGTGTGCCGCAAGGCTGAGGGCCTGTGCTTGGAGCTGTCAGCAGAGCCTGCCTGCTGTCCAAGCCCCCAGGAACTCATGTACTTAGCTGCTGCTGACATGGGTGTTTTATTTTATTGACTGATTTATTTTTATTTCAATAGCTTTTGGGGTCCAGGTGGGTTTTGGTTACATAGATGAATTGTACAGTGGTAAAGTCTGAGATTTTAGTGCAACTGTCACCCGAATAGTGTACATCGTACCCAATATGTACTTTTTTAATCCCTCCCCTCTACCCGCTCCCGCTTCTGAGTCTCCAGTGTCCATTATATCACTGTATACCCCTGTGTACCCATCGCTCAGCTCCCAGTTATAAGTGAGAACATGAGGTATTTGGTTTTCCATTCCTGAGTTACTTCACTTAGAATAATGGCCTCCAGCCTCATCTAACTTACTGCAAAAGACATCACTTCATTCGTTTTTATGGCTGAGTGGTATTCCATGGTGTATATACACCACATTTTCCTTAACCACTCATTGGCCGATGGTACTTCGGTGGGTTCCGTGTCTTCACAATGGTGAGTTGTGCTGTAGGTGCTTTTGACCAGGGATCGGTGGTGAGTGTGCACTGCAAGTGTGTGTGCATTTGTGTCTTTATGTGTGAAGGAGTGGGGTGGGATGAGGAATGGGGAACGCACCTGCAGCTAGGAAACCTGGACTCTAGACCTGGCTGTGTGAACAAGGGTGGGAAAGATAAAGTCCTCTTGTAGGAAATCTGTCCTAGATCCAGGAAGGAGGCCCTGTCGGCGACTGTGCTGTTGGAAAGGAGCTCTGATAGTGTGTGTTCGGCATGTCGTCTTTGAGGGAGCCTGAGCCCTCTCTCCATAGTGTATGTGTTCCCGATGGCTTCGGGTGGGGCTCTCTTCATTCACTCCACCCCCACTCCCAGACCCAGGGTGGGCCTGTGACTTAGACTTGGTCAAGAACAAGAAGGGGCACACCACCCAAACCCATGATCACCACCTGCCATGGCCTCGCCAGGACTTTGCTGGCCACTGGGGATGCCATCTCCCCTTCTGTGCAGCTGTGAGATATAGGACCTGCTTGGGGTGGCAAGCGTCCATCTCATCTCTGCATACAGAGTCTGTGTGGAGAACAGACCCAACACAGTCCAGACTTTGTCCCAAAGACATTTAGAACAAGAAATGAGACCTTAATAACATAATTTGGGTGTCTGGAGTAAGTTGCCTGAACATTTTGGATGGAATAGACAAACCTCTTGCCCACCCCCACATTATTTTTGACTTGAGGTGGGCTGAATTGGTTTGCTGTCACTGATAACCTGTGTGAACTGATCCTTCTTAAGAAGCTCATAACAAAGAGATCCCTTTATTTCTAGCGATGAGCAAATGATGACAATCCCTTAAAGATGCCAAAACAGGCCACTGGGAAGAAGAGTTGAGATAAACAACTGTACATTACCGTCAACCAGTGCAGGATGCGACCGAATCTGGAGTTAGGATCAGGGAGGAGATGGAAGAGCTGGAAAGGAGGGATAGTGTCTAACGTGAGTGAGGAATGATGGAGTGAAGACGAAATGTCAGCACTGAAAGGGGTAGTAAAGAGATACTTTATTCTGACTTTTTAAATCATGCATTACTTGTGGCTCCTGGGTTGATGGTTTAAGTCTGGGGATGATTACAAGAGAGAATTTTCCTTTTCTAAATATCTGCTGGTGACCCCTTTTCTCTCCTCTCCCATTCTGCACTTTAATCTCAGATATCCCATAATGCCTTATCTTCTGGTTAACAAGCACTTTCTGAGCACCTCCTCTGTATTAAGCTCAAAACCAGGCCACCGAGATGCAAAAGATACATTTCCTCAAGGAGCTCATGGTCTTGCAGAAGAGAGAACACACAAATGGCAATGATGACAAAGGGCTCTAACTAAGCACAAGTCAATATTTAAATAAATACACAGGCTGGGAGCAGTGGCTCATGCCTGTAATCCCAGCACTTTGGGAGGCTGAGGCGGGTGGATCACCTGAGGTCAGGAGTTCGAGACCAGCCTGGCCAACATTGCGAAACCCAATCTCTACTAAAAATAGAAAAATTAGCTGGGCGTGGTAGCACGCACCTGTAATCCCAGCTACTCGGGATGCTGAGGCAGGAGAATCCCTTGAACCTGGGAGGTGGAGATTGCAGTAAACCAAGATGGCGCCATTGCATTCCAACTGGGGCAAGAGTGAAACTCTGTCTCAAAAATAAATAAATACACAGAGGAACATAGAAAACTTACTTCAAAGTGTAATCATCAAAAACACAAATTGCATTACTCTAGAAAATTACTCAGGAAAGCTCAGCATTGGACAGAAAGTCTCTGGGAACCTGTTTTCCAGAACCGGCAGGAAGAGGACATTTCCCAGCTCCGTGGTGCAAACACGGAACTGTCCCTATGCTGTAGTGCATCATCGCGTAGCTTCATTGAGACTGTAACTGGAAGCTTGTAGGTCACTTTGCAAACACCTCCCTCCCCTTCTCACTCCCCACACCAGGTCATGGCAGGGTGCAAGCCCCTGTGGAGAGATGGATGAACCAATGATGACCTGGGACAAAAACCCACAGGCCAGTCTAGAGTTGTGTGTCTGTGATGTTGAGTAACCTCAGGTCAGATGGCAGTGGGAGAGGGCAAGGAGGATGAGTCCCCAGGTGGCAAGAACACAGGAACCCTGGCCAGGCTTTCCCTCCCACGATCCCCTCCTTGGGCCCCTGCCTGCTTGGAGACTTAGACTTTAGAAACAGCTGCAGACCAGCAAGTATGTGGCATCAAGAGAGGGCGTTTTTGTTGGGGAGGTTTCAGTGTAATAATGGGCATATCTGAACAATGGACTCTTGGGGCTGACTCTAGTAACAACTACTTAACTGCTCAGTGCCTCAGTTTCCTCATCTGTAAAGTGAATATCAGAATAATACCTACCTCCTTACAACTCCAAAGATGTAGTGAGATTAAAGGAGCTGCCACATGCAAAAAGCTTAGCCCTGTGCCCAGCACACATGGGGCGCTCACCAAGTTCTCTGCAGTGACCTCCTGGGCGCTGTTGGACCACGCAGAGTAATGACCACCCCCTTCTATTTCTGTCATTGTTTGTTTTTGAGACAGTCTTTCCCTGTTACCCAGGCTGCAGTGGCTCAATCATAGCTCACTACAGCCTGAAACTCCTAGGCTCAAGTGATCCTCCTACCTCAGCCTCCTGAATAGGTGTGACTACAGGTGCGTGTCACCACACCTGAGTAATTTTTATTTTTTTGTAGAGATAGGGTCGAAACCAGGCTGAGCTCAAACTCCTGGCTTCAAACAATCTCCCACCTCAGCCTCCCCAAGTGCTGAGATTACAGGTGTGATCCACACCCAGCCACCTTGAACTAGTATAAAGGGTGCGATGTGGCCATCCATTATGAGCATGCGCATTCGTGATGGCCACTCTGGACGCCGGCCAAAGTGGGTGATTCCCTTCGTGTTTATAAAAAAGAACAGAAATACCAACACCAAATGGTTAAACAAACCCAGATCGTCGTTGGGAATTTTGACGGAGAAAGGATTAACTCACTTTCAAGAGCCTTGGCTTCATACCTACATTACTTACTCAGCTGAGAGCTGCCTTTCAACACCAGCCAGTGAGGAAGCCAGGCTGAGCGCCGGGGAGGCAGCAGGGGAGGAGAGGGGGCCCACCGCGGATGCAGCCATGGCGAGGTTCTCGGAGAGGTTTCTTACTCGGCCAGTCCTCTAACTGAGGCATGAGAGTGGGGAGCTTCACTTCGCTTTCTTCTGTAAGAAAGAACCACCTAATCGGGCGCATTATCAGCAGCCAATGTCGGCCTTGGGCAGCAATGGCTTCCACCTGCTTACTTTTTCCAAATAGTTAATAGCGCTTATTATGATTTAAATGCTTCTCTAGCACCCCCAACAACTGAAGTGCAAACGTGTTAAGAAAAGTTCTGGTGCCAGATCCCTGAGTTTCCAAAGAGGCTGAATGTGCTTCTTTTCATATATGAAGCCAAAGCATATGGAACCAGACGATTCTTTCTGCAAACTTGATAACGTGCCCGCTGTGGATGGACGTGCTCATGGCGTGTCTCCGTGATCCTGGACAAGGACAGTTGTCACAGTACAGGCTCTACCGCCCATACACCAGTGACCCCGCAGATGTGGGGGCCTGCAGGGAGCCTCCACAGTGCAGCCTCGATGGTGCTAAAGTGACAGGGGTGTGGCTGCACCACGCATTCAGTTCAGTTCATTGTTCACCGAACTGTTAGGTAGTGGAGCTCACGTTGGGGGTTTCCTCTCAGCTCTTTAGAATAGACAGTAAAATGCGAAGCTTTAATTTTTAGGAAAGACAGAGGAGCCCCATAAAAACACAGAAAAGCCTAGGATTATTGCCAGGGTTCACTGAGTACTGACTGTGGCCTTGAATGGTGTTAAGAGCCAGAAATCCAAAGCTGAAATAGCCTTCGTTCCTTGCCTTCAAGGAACTTGTAGTCTGTGACACCAATAAATAATCTCAGCCAGAATGAGGAGTGCTGGAAGGAGAGAAAAAGGTGTAACGAGTTCAGGGTACCTGTCAAGGGCTGGCTTCTCTCATCTCCACCCACAGTAAACCCTGACTGGCGAGGCCTTACCCCAGCCTAAGTGAAAAAATGGAGGTGCACAAAGGAGAATCACCCCCAGTTCACACAGATAGTAAGTAGCAGAGCCAGAATGTAAATCCATATCTCTCTGTCTCCTGGGCCAGTCAGCCTTGCACAGGAATCGGGGTTCCCAGAGCAAGGGGAGATGGAGTCCCTATCTAGGGAAGTTGGGAAAAGCCACAAAGACAGAGGGTAATGGTTGAACTGCAACATGAACCAACTCCCCATCTCCAGATTCCTCTCTGTTCATTTCCCATCTCTTGGAGTCGTAGTGGTCGCCACCGGAGAAGGCGCTGGAGCACACACCAATGGCCTGGCCTCGGATAGTGAGGGACGCTGCCAGACAGGTGAGCTGCAAGAGATGCTCCTTAAATGATCCATCCCTTCAGCCCAGAAAGAAAGGAAAGGCCACGAAACCTGGGCCCAAGCCTTGGAGGAGGAGGTTGGCGGCCAGTGGCGGGGCTGCTGGGCAGGGGAGATGAGGAGGGGCGGCTGTAGTCGCCGTGATTGCATTTCTGGGCAGAGCGGATGTGTCATCCAGCGATTCTTATAATGATCAACAGCATGTGCAAAGGGATAAGGGCTTTCTTGAAGCTCTGACAAATGATCCTTGAGGGATATGGATTGGAGCATAAGAAATTCCACACACAACACTCTGATCCGTATAAGGCAACTGCCATCCTCCCGGTGGGTGACATCTCTTGTGTGGGTGCTGAAATGTGCCGGTGCTTTTCATGGCTCTTGACTGTGTTTTCCAGCCTTAGCCATAGAAGAGCTCTCAGCTAATTGGTTGCCTGAGCCCCTGAATGAGAAAATGGCATTTTTCTATGAAGAGCTGTCAGCACCTGAGAGAAGATGGAGCACCCAGGTGGGTCACAGGGTGACTGCCTGCCAATAGCATCCTCTAGCAGGGACGGTGCAAGCTGCTCCCTTTGGTAGGCAAGTGCCACCCAGGGTAGGGAGCGGTGGCACAGGCCAAGTGGCTGAAGGGGAGAAACAGGCAAAAACAAAACCAAAAAAAAACCCCAGCTCCAAGAAGGTGACGTGGGGGTTCACTGACCTGGGCTTTGGCTCACTGTCTCCCAAATATCAACAGAAATAAAAAAATACGCAAGCAAGCAGAAATCCACCAGCACACAGAGCTACGAAACATGACTCACCTTTAGAATGCAACTGTGGAGCGTGTCCCATTTGAAGACTCCGGTGGCAGTTATGTGTGAGAGCAACAAAACATCTGGCTTGATGTTCGATGTTCAGAGCCCCAGAAGGAACAGAAAAAGTCCATACTGGAAAAGCATTTGAGATCTGCCATTAGTATTCCATAAGGGAGGCCCCCCTCGAAGGGTCTTCTCTGATGGCGTTTCTGAAATGACCCAGTGGTCTATTTCTCCCATCTTTCAGCTTCAGTACTAATAACAGTACCATTCCTATCTGAAATGTCTTTTATAATTGTGTAATTACACACCTCATTTATCCAATTGTTAAGCCAAGAGACTGATTAAATATTAACAACTGCTTGGTTCTCGTGGTGTCATTAGTTGGAACACAACCCTGTAATCTCAGGTAACACACGATGGTAATTATCCTTCACATTCACACTTAGCTGAAAACCCGGAGCAGTCAATCCAGATAAGGTTGCCCGGTTGAAAATGCATTGCCTTTAATTCCTATTTTATCTCCAAGGTCTCAGAGCCAGGTGCATTTCAGACCAGTTCAGAGTTTTGAGAGTAAACCTGTCGTTAAGGGGGCAATGGCTGGGGAAGGGAGGCAGGGCAGGCATAACAAACAGCTCAATTCCCATGCGTGCAGCCCTCCAGTCATAAATCTGATGGGGCTTCAGAAGTTATAATGCAATTTTTACCTGAAGCACCAGGATGGAGAATCTGGTTGAGTTCAAGCGTCCCTCACATTCCAGAAGAGTGCGGAGTGTAGCAGCGTTCGCCTTTGTTATTTCCCAGGGTGGAGGAGGCTGGAGGGGGTATTTGCAGGCCCAGTGGCCTCTGGCTCTGGCCATCAGGGCCTCTGCCTGGACCTGCCCTAGGGCTGAGCCCATTGCAGGGCTTGGGAAGGGTCCCTCCTTCCAAACTGGTCTTTTCCTTTCAAGTCATCCCAGCTCTCTTCCAGCCAGAGACCCCCCAACTTCTCTACCCATTTTTCCTTCTCTTTCACAGCCTCTGGCACCTCCCATCACACTCTTGCTGGCCCTGGTGCTCTCAGGCCTCAAGGCCTCTGCCTGGGTGGTGCCCCTGCTGTGGATACCACTGTGGCCAGCAAGTTTGGACAGAATGGAGCTGGCTGATAAAGAGCCTGGGGTCTCAGGTCAGCCTGAGCTCTCTAGGCTGGGAGGCCCGGGCCACTCCCACTTGTGAGAGCAAGGCAAGGTGCTCCCCACCCGCCCAGGGTACCTGTGCAGGCACTGACTTCCCCAACTTCCCTTCCCCATCCATTTGCTGAACTTAGAGGGAAATGTGGATTTGGGCTCATCTTAAAAATACATGACTATGTTGACAGCTGTTGATTCCGGAGAACAAACCTCCAAGCAGGGTGGGAGCCTGGATGTCAGGGCACAGATGTGGGGTCCACGGGCTCCTTCAGACTTCATCACAATGGCCTCTGACACTAAAACCTAAAGTTGGATTGCTTTATACAATAAGAATGATAAAAGATGTTGGCTTCTATATTACCTGTCATAGACCTCCTATTTTAGGTCAGAGGAAAATGCAAAATCTCCTGAGTAAGAAAAATAAATCTGTGTAGGAAATTTGGGGTTTGCATTTATTGCTCAGCAGGGAAGAGCTGTTTAAAATCCTCCAAAGCAAACAGACTGGCACCAGTCCTCCTGTAAAGAACAGGCAGTTTTCTTTCGGCAACTCATTTGCTAGATCGTAATTATACTGTAGGTTTTGGTGGTGGTGGTTGTTTATTTAATATCAAAGTCAGGAAAAAAGTCAGATGGACCAAAACCATGCAACACTCAATTATCTAGGGAAGAAACTCAGGACAATAAAATTGTTTCTCTGCATCATCTCAGGAATCATTCAAACTAACTTTAAACAAAGGGGACTTGATCAGTGGCCTCTGCTTGATCATTTCTTATTTGATGGTTTATCTAAGGATTTGCTCCTGCTTTTCGTCAGTCCAAAGGCTAATTTTGTTTGAAGCGTTTCTCCCCTTCTGACGTTTAAGAATATACAATGGTTTCATTTTTGTGCTCCACAACTGCCCAGCTGTCCACCTCTTTCTGACCATCAGCCTTAGATTCTTGTGGCGGCAGGCAGGGTTTCCAGACCAGGACCAGGCCTCCCTGATGCTGAGTAAGCGTTGCAGCTCAGAACTGCCCACTGCCACCCCTGCCTTTGTGGATTTCTCATCTTCTTCCCTATTATGTGTCTGTACCTACAGAACGCTCTTCACAGCTGGCAGCAGGCAGGCAGTGCCCAGGGGTGTTGAGCCCCAGAGACCTGACAAGCCTGTTTGAGCCATGCCTGAAAAATGTGCCTCATCCTCAGGCTGCAGTGGAGAAAACAGAAGAGTTTAATTGGTTCTGACTTCAGGATTCAGATCATAGTTTTCCCTGGAGGTGTGCATTGCAGGAAACAATATTACCAAAGCCAGGTCCTTTCTAAACGGCTGAAATTAATCAAGTTCCATGATCATTTGTAATGGGAAAATAGAGGAGCACATTCGAACATTTAATTACAATATTTTGTAATTGTTAAATCACCAGTGACATTACAAAATGCTCTTGGTGAGCAGATACCTGATGTATTTCTGTTGAGAAGGCAGAAATACTCAGCAAAAAGGAAGCAATTGTAGCTATCTTTTCTCCTGCTTTATGTTCCCCCAAAGGGAACAATTCAAATACATCATTCGACTTGATTGTTTTTAATTACATTGTAAACATTAAAAAAAAAACTGGGATAAAGGTGAACATGCAAGTCAGTTAGTAATAAACATGCAGGCTCCAATTCTTCTTGGATGACAGATGAAATGAGTTTAATATATTCTTGTTTTGTGGAAAACATGAACATTTTAAACTGCAAACACTGAATCCAATTAGCAGGCCTTGTTCAAAACAGCTTGGAGAACTGGAGGGCAAGGAACTCTTATTATCCGCCCACTGTAGAATTGGGGTGAGCACCACAGTTCATGGCTGGTACCAACTGGTGGAGAAACAATGTAAAATTGGTTCCCGTGTTTTTCCATACAGCCATATCTGGCAAGCAGATCTACTGAGAGATTTAGCTGCTAGTGTTTTCAATCCCTCACCTCACATAAGCGCTTAATTCATCAGAAAGATATAAAAGCAGAGAAAATATATTCAGTGTTGAAAGATGGACTGGTAACTGCATTGCTTTCAAATGCAAGTAAATCCCAACGGTAAAGTCCGATTGCAAATTTTCCTCCACTAATGAATCACAATCAGCAATCGTCAGTGGGCCCCATGCATGGCTCATCTGCCTACAGAGGCACTCCCTGCGAGAAACCTGTCCTGTGCTAACTTTCTGAGTTGGCGGAGGTTTGGATTTTGGAGAAGAGATCTGTTCTTTTGACAGAAGAGGGCATTTTGCCGTGGTGTTCAAGGAATATGTATTTTTGGTCTCTTAGCACAGCCATGACTTTTACAGCCCTGGAAACTCATAAATAACGCAGTTCACACATTTCATTGCTTTGACCAATTTGGTAGGAAGAGCAGGAAACTGACCTGAACAGGAACCCCACTGTCACCTGAGCTGCACACCAAAGGTCTGATCTTTCCTTTGTTTTAGTTGTTAATCATGTTCCATGAAAGAAACAATGCATGCTGTTCCTTGAGACCGAGGAGTACTATTCACTTCGACAATCAGAACCCTGGCAATTTCCCCAACCTTGAGAGTTCAAGGACTGCAACAAAGACAATTGGTGGGGCACCACCACGCCTGCAGTTTTTTCAGGAAAATTGAACTGCATGTGATTGGACAGCAAGAGAGTGGGACAGCCACCACAGAAAGTACTGTGAGCCATGCCTTCGTGCCCCACCTCGCCCATCGAACTTGTCCAGACTGAGCCAGAGCCTGGAAAGGTGGCGTGGCTGTTCCCTGAGTGAGATCCCCCTAACTTTCACTCATGGAATGCTTAATGTTTTCCTTTCACAATTTCATTCTTCAGCTCCATCTCTCCTAATGATGAATCCTGTAAACTTTCTTTGTGTGTATGAGAGAGTCTTGCTCTGTCGCCAGACTGGAGTGCAGTGGTGCAATCTAGGCTCACTGCAACCTCTGTCTCCGGGTTCAAGCGATTCCCCTGCCTCAGCTTCCTGAGTAGCTGGGACTACAGGCACGCGCCACCACGCCTGGCTAATTTTTTATATTTTGGTAGAGATTGGGTTTCACCATGTTGGCCAGGATGGTCTCGAGCTCCTGACCTCGTGATCTGCCTGTCTTGGCTTCCCAAAGTGCTGGGATTATAGGTGTGAGCCACCACACCTGGCCAAATCCTGTAAACTTTTGCTTTGCCTATGTTTTGCTGGAAACCATGTTACTGTGTACTTTGAAGACATTACTCCATAGCAGGAGGCAGGGTGGGAACTGCTCTGAGGAATGAGCAGGGCTTCGATGGGGGAAACTCATGCCAGCTGGAGGTGACAGTCCCAGGCTGGAGATCTGGCTGCAGAGAACTCACCCCAAAGTGATGAAGGTTGCATGGAGCTTGCAGGCTGCTGGGGGGAGGAATGTAGTCACCGGGCCTCCTCACCAAGCTCCTGTGGAGCTGAACTTAACTTTGGGCAGAAAAAGAGGGTAAACAAGGAACAAAAGGTTGCTGTAAGACATCGAGGGTTACCTCCAAGTTTTGGGCCTAAGAAAAAACCATCCCTGTTTGAAGGGGAGGACTTGGCTCCACGTGGTTGAAGTGGAGAACAGCTGGGACCTCCGAGGGCCTGGGGCCTCTAGGGAACGGGAAGTGACAACATGAGTAAACAAATGAACTGGGTACACGGGAGAGGCGAGGCGGCAGAGTGGAGCCAGGGTAGCCCCATCTCCAGAGGAAAAAGATGGCAGGACTGGGCTGGGAGCGCAGAAGCGGGCAGCTCGAAGGTGAGACCTCAGCACAAGAGGACTGCCATTTTCAGCCCTATTCCGTGGCCGGTAGAGCCATGGCTGCACTATAAATGCTAGTTTAAAAGCTCCATGGAGCTATCTTATTTCCATGGGGGAAGATTTTCTGTGTGCTTTGGGTTCAACAGACTTTTCAGTGGTTGCCCATCTTTTCTGTCTTATTTTAATTGTCTTCTAGAAGAATTGTCCATTTAAGACATTTTCATAACAATGCTGATGAATCTGACAGAGAATATTGGGATGATCTAATGGCTTGCTCCTGGTGTGCTGGCACCAATGTGAGACTGCACTTAGCAGAAAATTGGCAGGTATTAGCTAATGATTGGATGTGATTCAGAACACAGTGCTTCTGAGTGTGAAAGGTTTAATTCAAACCTTACAACGTGGCAGAGTCTGCTCTCTTTACCTAGGACTAATGTGGTCCCTGCAAATCACACCTCCCAGCTGCTTCGTGTAGAAAGAGAGCAGTCAGCCTGTTTTCCTGAAATGTGGTCAAACACTCTCACATCAGGAGAACCAGCTCTCTCATCTACACCTTTGTCTGCTTTGCCACCAACTGAAATTCAGCGGTTTCTTCCTAAGTTAAAAGAATATGAATGCTGGAGTAGCTTAGGGTCTTGCTGAACATGTAAGTTCCTTGTACTACTAGAAGGCCTTCTGCTGTTTCGGAATCAATTACCTGTGACACTGACAGCCCTGCAGCCCCACACACTCTCTTTATACCTGGAAAAGAGCAAACTTTGGGTTGCAGCAGCATGATTTCCTACCTACTGTCTCAACCCTTTAGCAAAGCGCTCAGTTTTAGGGCTCTGGGCTTTCTCTTCTGGGACTGTCAACAAGGAGGCCAATTAGCGTCCATTATAGCAATGGATTTTGTGATGTGGAAATTTCCCCAATTGTGAGTGGACTGAAATCCCCAATTAATCCCACAGGACCCAGGAAAGCATTTGAGTTGTTTGTGATAATTGCCTAAGCTTGCTCTCTTCAGCAATAAAGGCCCTTGGAGTTATAACAATTATTATTACTGTAATTATTATTTCCCATATAAGACGATGAACGTTTGAGATAGTATTTCAGCACACTGATGAAAATCAAAGCAAAATGAAAACATTCAATTATTTGCTAATACCTGCCGATTTCCTTCTCCCCTAGTGCCTTTTATTATCATTGCAAGAGCCAGATTCTATTCTCCCATCCACGTACAGATGGAAAAGCACGGCTTAGCAGCAGCTCCCAGGTAAAACCATCTGCCTGGAAGTCTAGAGGACCCAGTGTGGCTCTGTGCCAGGCTGGCTTTTCCGGCCCAGGACCCCCAGGTGGGCACACTGGGTGCCTGGTTCTCCACGTGACCAGGGGCACCCAGGAGCTGCGTCTGGATTTGGGGAGATCCCTGGAGGACCTATATCATTCCATAAGCAGTCTTTTGGCAACTTGGGATAGACTTAAGTTGCTATTAAAAGGGAAACCAGACCTACTTTCTTTAAGCCAACACACTAAAATTGAATAAGGGGGACCTTGGAGGAACCCACAGGGGAGAATGTGAATTAACTAGGTGTTACCTTTGACTGGTTTGGGCCAGGTGACAGCTAAGTGAAAAGTGGCGTTTTCTCTTCACAGTGGCTCTGGGCATCTGCCCTGCGAGGAGGCGGCAGCATTAGTTTCCCTCGGTGGAAGTCTCAGACTTATTTCAGAATCTGTCCCTTCAGACATGGTGGAAAGACAACGATGACCTTGAAGCCTAAGAGGCCTTTTTGACCATGTTCTACCTTTGTGACCCAGCAGGCCTGGCAAACAGCAGATCATTCCACAGGAAAGTGAGGCCGGGAGGAGGAGAAGGGAGTTTTACAGGTGGGCTTCGTAGGAAAGCGGAGGAGAAGAGGAGAGGGTAGAGAGCGGAGGAAGCTGCTGGTCCAATGCTGCCTGAAACTGCATCTTCTTCTGAGGACTTGATTTCTACCACACCATTTTGTTTGAATAAGAATAAGAAACGAGAGACAATTTAGGCAGGGTGCAGTGGCTCACGCCTGTAATCCCAAAACTTTGGGAGGCCAAGGCAGGCAGATCACCTGAGGTCAGGAGTTTGAGACCAGTCTGGTCAACACAGTGAAACCCCATCTCTACTAAAAAAAAAAAGAAAAAAAAAATAGCTGGGCATGGTGGTAAGAGCCTGTAGTCCCAGCTGCACAGGAGGCTGATGCAGGAAAATTGCTTGAACCTAGGAAGTGGAGGTTGCAGTGAGCTGAGATCCCACCACTGCACTCCAGCCTAGGTGACAGAGGGAGACTCTATCTCAAAAAAACAAAAAATTTGAGAGACAATTTCGCATTCAGCCCAAACCCAAAAAGTTGGCAACTCTAGTCAAGTAAAACTCTGAGAGGATTTCAAGGCCTGGCAGCATACTGGGGGGAGCCTCTTGATGGGCGGCAATGTCCCTTTTCCAAAGGGGAAGTGGAGAGCCACCAGGGGATTAGCTGACACAGCTCCCAAAGGCCTCACAGTCGGCCACAGGATGCCTGAAGTTCCAGCATTAGTTATCCCTTTGGTGTGATGTCATCCTTCAAAAGGTCTATGAAATGTAAGTTTGTGGGGAGAGATGAGTGTCACTCATCAAGCCTCTGATAGCAGGGATCTGAGGGACTGAGTGACAGCTCAGAAAGGCCATGATGTAGTGGAGGGGTCAGAAAGTAAAAAGTCTGTAGCCAAATATTTCAGATTTTATTTGCTTATTAGTGGGTCATGAAATCAACTTAGTGCAAGGTATCCAGCCTTTAAAAATGAATTAGAACAGGACATGTCAAAATGCAATGTAAATTATTTTATATACTGTATTATTTTTATTAAATAAAATCTTTTGTCTCAGTTGTAGGTATCTGTGTACAGTATACGTACGTATGAATGTGTATCTTGGGTTGCAAATATATCTTTTTAATTTGTGGGTCATCTTCGTGGGACTGTCAGGCAGCAGGGTCTCAAGTGAGAAAATGCCCAGGGCACCACGAGTGAGGGAACAGGACAGATGTTCCCTCCTTCACAGTTTTGCTGAGGCCTACCCTAATGATACCAGTATGGCTACAGCTTAATCTGGTAAAGCCAAGGCCGCACACCTAAAACTAGCTGATGCTCGACAAGGCTGATAGAAACGTGGAATGGGGAAAGGACTCCCTATTCAATACGCGGTGCTGGGAGAACTGGCTAGTCGTATGCAGAAGACTGAAACTGGACCTCTTCCTTACACCACACACAAAAATCAGCCCGACATGGAGTAAAGACTTGAATGTAAAACTCAAAACTCTAAAAACCCTGGAAGACAACCTAGGCGATAGCATTCTGGACATAGGAATGGGCAAAGATTTCAGGACAAAGATGTCAAAAGCAACTACAGCAACAGCAAAAGTTGACAAATGGATCCAATTAAACGAAAGAGCTTCTGCACAGAAAAAGAAACGATCGGCAGGGCAGCAGACAACCCACAGAATGGAAGAAAATAAGTGCAAACTCTGCGTCTGATAAAGCTCTAATATCCAGCATCTGTAAGGAACTTAAACAAACAAATTACAAGGAAAAAACCAAACAAGCCCATTAAAGAGTGGGCAAAGGACATTTTTCAAAAGACATGCATGTGACCGACAAGTATGTGAAAAAAAGCTTAACATCACTGATCATTAGAGAAACGCAACTCAGATGAATGCCTTATGAAAACTGCAGTGAAATACCATCTCGCCCCAGTCAGAATGGCTATAATTGGAAAGAAAAAAATAACAGGTGCTGGCAAGTTGCAAAGAAAAAGGAACGCGCTTATACATTGTTGGTGGGAGTGTGAATTAGTTCAACCATTGTGGAAGACAGTGTAGTATTCCTCAAAGACCAGAAACAGAACTACCATTCGACCCAGAAATCCCATCACTGGGAATGTAAATTGTTCTATCATAGAGACACATGTACACTCTCATTGCAGCACTACAACAGCAAAGACAGGGAATCAACCTAAAATGCCCATCAGTGGTAGACTGGATAAAGAAAATGTGGTACATATACACCATGGAATACGATGCAGCCATACGTACTAACACGGGAACTAACACAGGAACAGAAAACCAAATACCGCATGTTCTCACTTATAAGTGGGAGCTAAATGATGAGAACACATGGACATGTAGAGGGGAACAACACACACTGGGGTTTACTGGAGGGTGAAAGTGGGGAGGAGGGAGAGGATCAGGAAAAATAACTAAAGGGTACCGGGCTAATACCTGGGTGATGAAATAATCTGTACAACAAACCCTATGACACTAGTTTACCTAAATAACAAACCTGCACATGTACCCCTGAACTTAAGGTAAAAAAAGAAAAATGAAGGAACTTGTCAGAATTATAGAGCTAAATAAATAGCTGGTAGACTCGGGAGTGAAATGTAAAACCGTAAGACAACAAAGCCCATGTTTCTAACCACTGTGATATATAAAGGAGAGTATAATGGGCTGGGCGTGGTGGCTCATGTTTATAATCCCAGCACTTTGGGAGCCTGAGGCAGGTGAATCACATGAGGTCAGGAATTTGAGACCAGGCTGGCCAGCATGGCAAAACCTTGTCTCTACTAAAAATTCAAAAATTAGCTGGGCGTGGTGGTGCGTGCCTGTAGTCCCAGCTACTTGGGAGGCTGAGGCATGAGAATCGCTTGAACCTGGGAGATGGAGTGAGCTGAGATCATGCCACTGCACTCCAGACTGGGAGACACAGCAAGACTCTGTTTCAAAAAAAAAAGACCATAATGTTACTAGAAGAAAATAATTATGAACACTTCAGTAAGCACTGGAGTTTCTAAACATATTACCAAATGCAAAGGCTGTGCACGAAAATACTACCAGATTTGATTGTAAATAATGCTGAAATTCTATGTCAAGAATATCAAAATATGAAATATAAATAAAATAGGAAAAGTTTTTAAAGAAAATGCAACAAAACATTGCAATAGTGCAAAGTCACCTTCCGTAAATTTTCTGTGCATCTATGAGCACACATATATCCTCTCTCCCTCTTTCTTCCCCTTTTTAAACATAGTATACATTCTTCTGACCTTGCTTCCTTCACACAATACTTATTCCAGCACAAAGTGCTACTTCAATCTTTTGCACCATGGTACTCCATTTTAAGGTGTACTGATTTTTTTTTTTTTTTTAACTAGCTGTGATAGATATTTCAGTTGCATCTAGTCTTTTGCTAACCATAAACAATGCTGCAGTGAACATCTTTATCTACCTGTGTACCTGTGTGGTACAAATTCTTAGAAGTAGGGATCCTGGGTCAAAATGTGCATTTTAGATTTTGATAGACATTGCCAAATTTCCTTCCATCAGTTACAACAAAATATGAATGGCATTGTACTACCTGGACACCAGAGACATGTTTCCCCTACCCTTACAGCGCCCCACTGGGCCTTGCATCATCAGAAAGCTCCTCATGCCGCGTCTTGACACAGTAGTCTCATTCTCCTGCTTCTCCTTCCCTGTCCTTTACTTCCTGAAAGAATAAAGACCATTTGAAAGACTTAGTTTCCTCAGACATTTTAGAGTAACTTTCCTTGGGTATGATCACGGTCAAAAAGGCTTGGTTCAATGAATGCCTTATGAAAACCTTAATTGTGCTTTAATTTGCATTAGACTGGGAGAAGATAGCACGTTAGCTTCTTAAGCACAAAACCTTAAATATCTTTCAGAGACAGCCAGAGCTCTAGGGGTGGTTATGCGGGGTGCACGTGTTTGAGCTACTTGGATCTCTTCCATGGGTGAATTTTTGTAGTAAGATATGCATTACAATTCAGGCAGCAATCAGACCAAATTCAGTGCTTTGTCTCTGCAAAGGCCTGGTGGTCTCTTTGCAACTCCTAGGTGGAGATTAAATTCATATTTAATGAAAGAAGGCACAATCTTTTTATTGAGGAGTGCTCAGTGACTATTAAAAAATATGATCTATTATAAGTCTAATAACTTGAGATTTTGTTTTTGGAACATACTAAAAACGGCAAGAATTGCCATCCTATTGTTTCTTCACTGCTAAGCTAAGGGGGTGGAGCAATTCTGAGGACAGGAGCAAATTTAACTGAAAAAGATAATTTAGCTTCACATTAAAATTAGAAGGAATAATCAGTGTATCTTTTACTTGTCACATTTGGTTTCCTTCAATGGGTAGCATTTTTCCTACAGTTAAGCAATGCATTGAAATATTTTCACACTTCAGAGCATGGAAAATGTGATGTACTCCTAAGTCAATGTCTGCATACTAAACACAAATTTAAAACGTGCTCCCAAAATTGTGGTTATAATTTTATTGTAAGAATAACCATGACCGTGACCAAATATAAGACACAATAAATATTTCACCTCTAGAAGTAATATTCCTGAAGACGTGGATATTGTTAAAATATGTTAGGTTAAACCACAAGCCTAGATAAGCTGCTGCTTGTCCAGTGTCAGGGAAGTCAGAATAAAGTTGAAGCTAAAAACCTATTCTGCTAAATTCCAGGTCATATTCACCAGGACACTTTTTCTCAGGAGCCCAGTGAAAAGGGGAGACGCTATAAAATATGTACCTAACAAAGCTTGTCAGCGGCTTGAATGGAGCAAACCAGTCCAGATCTGAGAATTCTAGGAAATAAATGAAGTTGAACATTTATTGCCAACAACCCTGTCACAGGGGCCACAGACAACTGGAGCCGTGCAGCTGGGGAGGGGAGGAGTCTGTAGCCAGAGAAGGCAGTGGAACGCACCCAGGTTGGATTATTTATGGTGTGCTGATGAAGCGGCAACTTTCCATATGAGGAACCGCTTAACAGGGGAACAGTCAAGCTAAACTAGGAAGTGGTCCAGTGAGAGAGAGACAGAGAGAGAGCAACAAAAGCGGACGTGAATAAAAATGACAGCTAATAAAACAATACAAATCGAAAATGCTGTAACTTTCAGAAATAATTTAGGGCCAAAAGAGGAGGGAAAAAAATCTAGTTTTGCTGGCATCGGGACAATTTTCCAAGAAGCAAAAGACACGAAGCAGAATGAACGTGCTGAATTTAAGATCGAGTTTGTCTCCATGCCTTTCTAGCTACAAGTTTGGTTGCTTCTAAGGCTGGTTTCTACATAAAAAGGAAAGTGGTAATTTTGTTATTTAACTGATGTATCCTTTTTTTTTTTTCAACAAACGTCTGCTGTGCGCCATTCCATGTCAGGCAGTGGACCCTGTAGGGCTCTGTGCTGAACCTCTGTTCACAGGTACAGTTCCTGCCCTCATGAGGCTTATTATCCAGTGTGAGAGGTGGACAAGTCCACCCTCAGCTTCTAAACAGCAAGGTGGGTGCTATGATCACAGCAAGAACAGGGGCAAGGGCAGGGCGGAGGGGCAGCTGAGGAAGGAGGTACAACCTGGGCTGAGACCTGAGGAATACAAGCCCCAGAGTGAAGGCTGGAATGGAAATAATTGAGTGAATTTTGCTTTTTATTCTGATTGAACAGACAGTTACCAAACCTGCATGCAATCCAAATCCTAGTTTTTATTTAAAAATTAAAGTGCATTCCATGCAAAAATGCAAACTTCTGTGGTTCCTAGTAGTTTCCATTCCTGAATTCTGTACTTAAGATCTGTCTACTCAAGCTTTCTACAATTATCTTTTATATGGTACAAAATGCCTCTTCTCCCAAGTCTGGCCAAAAGCCTAATAAATCCCAGCCAGCAGTCACCACATGGCCCATGGGTGCCAGGCATTTCATGTGTGTCTCTTTGACTCTTCACAACAGTGCCTTGAGATAGGACCGTCACTCGCACTTCACAGAGGAGGGAATGGAGCCTAGGAGAGCGAACTCTCTCAAGGCCACACACAGTAAGTATGAGAGCACTTTGTTCTACACCACACCGCCTCTGGCCTAAGTAGACAGGTTGGGACTGTTCCAGTAACATTTCTACCCCAAGAAAGGCTCTGAGCTGTTCCCAAAGTAACTTTAGCTAAGTACCCTCTCGTCTTCCCGCCTCCCCCATAGGAAGCCTTCTTCCCACCATTCTCAATGAAGCACTAGTAGCAAGGGCCAGACACTCCTTATTTTGGATGGCACTGGGGCTGTCTGTGTTGTAAGGCAGGGGAGTTTTGAAAAGCTGAGAACTGTAACACTGTACCACAAATGAACCCATACACACCGACTTCCAGAGAGGGTCCTATGCCCCACAGCTTCCTTCTCTTGAAAAAAGAATTTTCTTAAAGATGAGTGTCACTTTTCCATGGGTCCCCACATGCCACTTGCTCTCTGCATGGATTAGTCTCGTTGAGTTGCCTAAATTTAGTTAGCATATTGGAGCCGCTGCTCTGAGATGCTCTGAAATGCGGCTGCTCTGAAATGTGGATCCAGCCAGAGTGCTGAATCATGAGTCCATCATATCTTCTCCAAACCTTTGCTCTTTTCCGCATTCCTCACTGTGCTTCTTTCTGGAGACTGCCTATGACCTTGCTGTAAGAATATGTGGAGTGATACAAGCCACAGTTGGGTCCCTCCATTACCTAAGGGACTTCAGACTTTCCACGAGTGCTGGGTGGATACATTCCATCCCCACACCTCTGTCTCCATACGCACTCCACACTTACTAGTCTGCCTTGGCCAATGGGCCAGCATTTAAAAAATACGACTTAGCATCTGGGGATTGAGCAGTCTATGAATTATTCCATAGTTTGAATTCAAGTTCCATGGTTTGAATTCAAGTAGTATTCTTTGTAGAAGCCATTTGGTGATGTCTTCAAGACCAATCTTTCAAAAAACAAACTGGGAACTGGTTTGAATGGTAAAGAGATTTCATTATTAACCCAGAGTTCTAAAACTATCAAACAGTGGAGGTCTGATATTCCCTATTTGAAACTGGGTAAAGTATGATCGATAGACAAACCACAACACAATCTTTCAGATATTTCTATCCCTACTCTCTTCTCAAATTTACAAAACTATTTGCAAAAAGACAAAGTTTTCTCTTTTTGTACTATTAGAGGCAAATCATGTATATGAACACTGGCTTTTAAAACTGGACATTAAAAAAATATTTAAGATCCACTAGCTTATCAATTAGAATTTAGTTCTCTGTTTACTTCCTTGAGCACAAAATATTATGAACATGCCTGGGCTGAGATTCAGCAAACAGAGCTGGCCACATGTATGGTGCTTTCATCCAAGGCTGCGATCATCAGTAGGATGAGTGCTGAAAGTCCACTTTTCTAAGAAAATGATTTTGCAGCCAGAATGGCCAGAAACTTCAAATGACAACTTTACTGATTCGAGGTAATTTCCCAGGAATTTAAGAGGCAATCATTTACTCTTGACTTTCAAAGAGAATCTGGGCTTGAAAGGCACAGTTCCATCTAAAATTGATCAGCTAGCGACAACCCTCTGAAGTTACTTGGGAGTGAGGGAAAGCAGCTGAGACGTCTACACATCTGGACTGAACTATCTAGTTCACTTTCCAGGTTGTAAATTTTCTGTCCCAAAGACTACTTGAAAACAACTTTTTACCAAGCAAGTGGATTTTTTATTAGCTGAAGTACTAAATTAAAAAAAAATATTTTGATATGGAACACTACAGCTGTAAGACTTGCCAACAACTAATCTTCAAGGAAATGTGCATTTAAGAAAATAGCAAAATTACAAGAAACAAAAATCTGAATCCTGAAAACATGGATTTCAAATTATTGCAGATGACAATCTTATTCAAATACTGCTCTATATCATATTCAAATAAACCAGAGAATTTAATAAATATCAGCATTTACCATCTAACGTGGTACTATGGTTGAGACTAAAAGGGCTTTGCTGCCTGGAAATTTTTGACATTCATCAATCTATATAAGCAGAAAACATCTGAACAAAAGTAAAGACACATACACACGTTTTCACTGGGAGCTGTATTTGAAGAACAGCCTATACTCCTCTAGATTTCAATCTCCAAATTTTGATATTTTTATTTATTCTGGAAGTCTAAGATATTAAGAATCAGTACATATGTTTTTAAATTAAGACTGCATATGGTTAGAAAAAATGCTCTGAGAACATGTATTTTATTTCCTAAGACAATAAAGCCATGTACAAAAATCACTTCTGTTCACTCACGCTGATCCCGTGTTGTTTGATCTTTGTGATTTAAGCACCACCATAAAGCATGAAGCTCTGAGGGAAGGTGGCGGCAGAGCTCTCTCCTTAACCCCGGCCTGCCTTGGGGTTTCATTTCTCAGCTTCACTGGATAGTTCAATCACTCCCTGGTTGGAGACCGTATTGAAGATAGCCCACAGTTTGGAAGGGTCCTCACAGTTATGCTGGTGCTCCCAGTGGAGGAGGAGGTCCTCCTTCCGCCCCAGCACCTCTGCACAAAGGAGGCAGTTAAAGCCTGAATGGGACCACAAGAGGACCGTGTGGAGGCCGGGACACTCAGGGCCCTGGCGGGTTTCCCTCGGCTTGTTGGTTCCTGACTGGGGTCCTTCCTTTTCCATGAGCATTTCCATGCCATTCTGATGATGAAGGTGGAGCTGCCTTTTCAGTCTCGGGCATGCGTGTGACTCCTCTTTGGAGGAATGAGGCTTCTCCGGCTTCCCTCTCTCAGGATGCCGTTTCCGGTTGGGGCTAGCGTGCTGCACCAGCTCTTCCTGAGTCCCATTGCTTCCGGGGAAGGTCCCCTCCTGCAGCCTTCCCTGAATTTCCTCTCCATGAACATAGAGCAAATGAAACTTTATTTCCGCAAAAGACTGAGCAGTAATTTGACAACGGCCACATTTGATTTGTAATTTGACTTCGTCTGCCTGGTTTAGAAGGAAGTCTTCTTCCAGGTTGGACTTATTTTCCCTGAAAAGGGCAAAAATAGTGTACATAAGATTTCATGGAAAAACACAATTGGAACCTTCCCTCTCAGTTCTCAGCCTTCAGGGATCTAAAATACACACTGACGAGAAAGACAAGGGCTGGGGCAAACAGGGCGCCTGAAAAGACAAAGGACCGCAGTAAACACCAACTGTCACTCCTGCTTGTGGCCACACATTTCTCCAGCTACCAGGTTCATTTAGTAAGAGTCCCTCTCTTCATGCATCTGTCCCAGGCGAGCTAACTTGTTCTCGGTTACCACAGGGACAGGAGCAATCACATGGAAGAGTCACGTCATAGCGGGTGAAGGGTATGGGAGCACCGTTGGCTCTGTTGAAGGTAACAGTCCCACCCTACCCGCTGTGGCTCTCCCTAACCTTGAGCACCGAATGTAGCTAAAAATCAAAATCTAACTACAGGAAAACAAGGAAGAAGTGAGAACTTCCATTGTTCATTAGTGAAAGGCACAGAGGTCTTAAAGGGGACAGAAATGTCTAAGAAAAAGGAGAAACTACAGAAAAGCAAGGAAGAAATAGGATAGGTAGCCCTTCCTTTTATTGAACACGACAGAATGAGCCAAAGTTGAATAGAAGGTACTGAGAGCAACTGGGACAACTGGAAAAGAAGGGGCAGGGATTACGAGCCTGGAAAAGGCTTACTTCTCATGATGCTGAAGACAGGTAATGCCATGAAACGCTCTCAGTCACCTCAGTGGAAACAGATACACACAACCCAAACTGAGGCCGTTTTCCAGCTTCATGACTACTTATTTGTTTATAATGATGGCAGGGGCAGGCCATCTGGAGTGGCCACTGCCGTCACACAGGCTGCAGCAAGGAGGTGTGAGGCGGTGGCAGGAGGGGCTGCAGGGGAAGCAGTGTGGCGGTGGGACCCCGTGTCCCACGTCCCCAAGGCAGCTGACTGTGCTATCCTCATCCTCAGATGGCCGGGCAAGACCTGCTCCCCAGCCCAGAGCCCCTGCTCTGGCCTCAACCCTGTTCCCTGCCATGTCTCGGGAGCCAGCAAGCACCCGTGTGAAGGTGCAGTCGGGACTTGTGGGGTTGGTCCTGAGAGCATGGGGTTCATCTGTGTGGGGCTGGCCAGGGCCACCATGCCGCCTGCACCTTGCCTGCTGTTGCTGTGGGGAAAATGTGGAGAGGAGGTGGGCAGTCCCTGAAGCCCATTGTTCTGGGAGGTGCCGCAATGGGGCCAGGGTGAGTCACCTACCAGCAGGGGAAACAGCACAGTGGGGCAGGGAGGAGTGGGGATAGAGGGGCCCTGAGGCGGAGCTGGGCCGGGGGCAGTGTCACGCTCCACAGAGCCGAGTGGGAGCTGGGGTGGAGCAGCAGCCCTGCCCCTTCCAAGCTGGCGGGGTGGGAGCTTCCCAGGTGCGACTGCAGCTGCCCAAGCCGCAGCCGTTACCTGGCACCCCTGTGCTCTTGGAAGCTGGGAGCAGGTGAGAGCCCTCCTGCCCTCCCAAGCGTCACTGTAGCCACCCTCCTGTGGCTGCAGATCCAGGCCTCTCTGCACTCTCAGGGGTCTGGGAAGGCTCCTTTTCCCACACAGGCTCAGAAGTGCCTGCTCCTGCTGCCTGGCTTCTCTCTGCTGTCAGCACCTGCTCCGATCTTAAGGCAAGGTTGGGGCTAAGCTTGGGCACTGCTGTAACCTGGCGCTGACATGCCAGCCCCTACCACCTCAGTCCGCTCCGGACTTTGGGTGCCAATGAGCATGGGAGGGAGGCTGACGAGAGGGCACTGAGGATAGCCTGGTGCTGGCCTGCAGGTGCCCCTCAGCACGAACAGCCTGGGTGCCATAAACAGAAGCAGGAGGCAGAAAAGCTCCTGAGTAGAAAGGGGCAGGCCCCTGGTGAAGTCCCACCTTCAAGCCAGGGAAGCCCTGAAGCCAGGCTGCCAGTCATGTGGACTGGAGTGGGAACCTGTGGTGCTTTTCTGGGCCTGTCCATGACCACCCATGGACCAACTGGCATGCACTTCCTCCCCTCTGAGGCCCATAAAAGCCCTGGACTTAGCCAGACTTGAAAAGACAATGGACGACCAGTGGCAGAGAGCTACCCTCTCTGCTAAGAGCTGAATGCTCATCGGGACAACCTGAGTATAGAAAGGAACTGCCCCCTGCAGTTCAACTCTGAGCTGTTCTATTGCTCAATAAAGCCCCTCATCTTGCTCACCCTCCACTTGTCTGTGTACCTCATTCTTCCTGAACGCAGGACAAGAACTTGGGACCTGCCAAATGGTGGGGCTAAGAGAGCTGTAACACAAACAGGCTGAAACACACCCCTTGCTTGCCACGTTGTAGGTGAAGAGGAGAGAAAAGCTGTGTCCTTTTGGGAAGCTCAGACCTGGGAGCTCCCTGAGCCAGGGCTGTGACTCTCTGCTTGGGGCCCTGTGGTTACCGGGGTATCCAAGCTTCTGGGCAACACTACGTTCCCGGTGCCAGCCATGGAAGCTGTGTGAGATATGCCTGGTCCAGCCATGGGTTTGCAGGGAGCTGGCACCTGGAGCTCTCTGCCCTGCAGCAGCAGCTGGCATGCCTGCCTATGTGCAGTGGCCAGACCCCATGCTCGCTTACACACCCCTCGCCATTCTGTGCCTGGCTCGCCCTTGGCAGGCATGTGATCTAGGCTGACAGCGTGAGCCGAGTGCAGTCTGCCAGGCCGAGTAGGTGGAATGAGCCTAGTGGGCCAGAGCAAAACCCAGGTCATGGCGCCACTGGCCACAGAGGTTTCCAGCTGGTGAAACGACACCCCAGTGATCCCATAACAAAAACACTAGGAATCAGTGCCTGCAAAAAGGAATGACACCAGAAAGAGCTAACCCGACCTGACAAGAAAAATAGGGCAAATGAAGACGGTGGGGTGTAGCCACCTTAAGGTAGGGTCGACATGACAGGCCCACCCACTCTGAGTCCCCACCATGGGTCATGCCGCATCTTGGGCCAAATGATGCTGTTCAAAATGTTGCAAATTCTGTGAATGTGATTTTGGAAGAAATTACTTGTAAAGACCTCTGGAACTATATACAATAATTTACCAGATAGATTAGGGTAATGACAATCATGGATGATCAGAAACCAGAGAGAAACGAGATTCTTCTTCACAGAACTAGGAGGTAGAGATAGCTACTATATGAAATCTTAATCCAAGAGATGTGTTATAAACTCTCCTTTCTGAGTATGAAATCTTCCCCTGTCCCCAAATCCAAACAGACTCTCTTGCTGGGCTTCCATCCGTCAGCACTCACCTCTCCAACGATCCCTCCGCGCCTCGCACACTCAGGTCTCTGTTCTTTGGTATGTCTCCTGGCTGCAGTTCACTGGTTGCAGGCTCAGTGCTGATCACAACTCTATGCACTTCTTTCAGATGGCCAAAATAGACTCGGACGTGACCAAACACTTTTGCACAAAACTCACAACACATGAGTTTCTTCAGACGGTTCTCACCATGATGAAGTTTCATGTGTGTGCTCAGGCTGCCAGGATGCACGTAGGACTTGCGACAAATCCGACAGCTGTAAGGCCGTCTGTTGGTGTGTGTATTCATGTGGTCTCGAAGGTGCTGTTTGAACTGGAAGTGGTGGTTACAGACGTGACATCTGTGCCAAGGCTTCTTAATGCCAGAGAATCCATTTCTGAACACAGAGCTGGGCTTAGGGGAAGCGCTGTCGTCCTGCTTACAGCCAAGGTATTTCAGAGTGAGTGAATTATTTAACAAAATGTCCTGTCCTAGGCCCCCAAGCATCTGGGATTGCAGTGTAGTTGGAGAAGCCAGGGGAGCCAAGGTGGATATGGCCATGATAGGTTTGGGCATAATGCTACGATATTTCTTCATGGCTCCTGGCTTTTGGTCTCTGCATTCTTGGGGATCAGTTTTTACTCTTTCTTTACCATCTCTACATTTATTAATGATACATTTCCTCCTTCTTCCCGGAAAAGCCAAAATTTCATCTGGTACCTTCCGTTTTCTTCCTTTTCTCTTTGCTGCTCCACTGTTCAGTTTCGTGTTGTGGCTGAGATCAAATTTGGTGGGTGGACAAAAGGCACTTTCACAGGGACTCTGCTGTGACACTTGTGGAACAGGCATCTTGCTTGCCACTTTGGTGGCTGCATTAAAGCCTTCTGTGGTGGAGGGTATGTTATCACAGTCTGCCTTAGGTCCTGGTAAAGAATAACCTGCGATGTTAGTATCTGATTTGGTTTCGTAAACCTCCGCTGTCTTCATTCTTGAGTAGGGTGGGATTGGCAGTTTCCCTCTGGGGACTGAAGAGATAAACTGAACTGCATTGCCAAGAATGGTTGCTGATAAACTGGTCATGGTTTCTGCAAGATCAACTTGTTTAAGTTTTTCACTGGCAACAGCAGAAGGTTTACTAGATGTTTTCTTGCTTACAAAATATGCTTTTTCTGAAAGACCTGTGAGGTCCTGCTTGGCAGGCTCCTCTGGTGTGGATGATGCTGGGGTGGCAGGAGGGTTTGGACTGCCATGGGTGTTGGTCACTGGTGGTCTCAAGTCCCCATGGTCACTTCCATTGGTCAGCGCAGCTGTGCCAATGCTGGCTGGGGCTTGCTCTAGTGATGGCACTTCCTCGAATGGACTGGGTTTGCACAGGAGTTCAGGGTGGTGAGGTGGGGAATGGGACATCTGAGGACACATTTGGGTTTGGGCAGGAGCTTTGCTAGAGCCACTCTTAGGAAAGATTAGGATGGGTTTCTTTCTTGATCCTTTGCTATTTCTTGGGGGTTGATATCGAGGAATAGGAAGTTTCACGTTTTCAGGTAGGGACATTCTGGGTTTCTGAATTGGTTGGGCTGAGGCAACATGTGGCAGAGCAACAAGAGAAAATGTCCCCTCCTGGCCAGCAACCTGCATCAGAGCATAGTTCTGAGGAGACATCCCCAGCGGCTTGGAGTTGAAGGAGGATCCCAGATTCACCTGATCAGAGAGTGATGGTGAATGACATGGCACCATTCTGGACATTAGGACTTTGGGCACAATTTTGGGTGCAATGGTCCTAAATTGACTCTTATTCTGCAAACCTTTCTTACTCTGTATTGTTCCAGAAGGGATGTTTGATTCACCTGCAACGAAAAATAAAACATAAAGAGTTACTATATGTAACTGTCCTATTAGTGAGACTTCAAACAACAAGCATCTTATTTACTCTGCCCAGAACAGATTCCTTGACCTATCTCCAACTCTTCTGGACAAACTCTTGTGTCCCTCAAGACCAGTTTGAAGATCACTTCCTGCCTACCTTCCCCAAGGATTACTATACTCCTCTATGGCTCCCTAGCTTCTAATATGCAATTTACCATTTTCTGTAATAATTTATGTGTTTATGTGTATCTCTACTACCCAACACTGCTTGACAGTGAAGATTCCATCCTTCTCATCCATGTATTCCACAAGTCCATCCTCTCCATTTAACCTGTCCCCACTCATTTTCATGAGCCGGGGCAACCCCACCTTCTTTCCTGATCTCTTGAGATGCAAAGGCTCTTGTCTGGAATGTTGTGCTATGTATTTTCTTATTTTATATACATGTTCTGCTTTCCCAATTAAGCTTAAGCTTTGTGAGGGTAAAGCCTATATTCAATTCATCTTGATATTTCCCACTGTATCCTTTGTATGAAATGAGCGTTTCTTCTATCAAGCTCATTTTTCACTCAATTTCAGAATACACCATTTGACCCACTGGCAGTGCAATTTGTTTTGCACAGTGGATGAATTCCAGACTGAATGCTAGCTTTGTTGCTGTTTCCCCATGTGACTTGCGAATTTCTTCTCACACTTTTCAAACTGTTTATGTGTACTTTTGCAATTAAGTCACCAGCATTAAAAAAGCTGATGTGACACCTTTAAAAAATATTGGAACAAAAACAAAAAGATACAAAGTGATAAGTGAAGATACAGAGACAACATGAAAAATATGTGAATGGCACAAAAAGCACCTTCTAGGATACTAATAGGAACAAATTTAACTGATAGAATAACATTTCATTCTTTCTGGATTTATTAGCCTGACCTACAAGACCAATTACTCCCACCTTAAGAGAACAATTCAGGAAACATTTTGGTGCCTTGCTTCTGAAGACTGAATTATCTATTTTATTCTCTGAGGTCTCAAGGTCACAAGACCTGGGTGCAGAAAAATTTCTAATTTCTAAGTATCTCATATTAGTCAAACTTCGATTCGCATTTACTAGGTACCTACATTATTCCAATTATTATTATTTCAAGGATTGGCTATTGCAAGTTCACAATCCCTTTTCTGAAATTTTTGGAGAAAGATACGGTTTGGAATTCACGTTTTCAAATTTTGGAAAGTGGTAAGATGCATATACCAAATGTTACATAACTCCCAGCAGAATCAGCAAGGCACCCATAACTGAACCTGTTACCACCTCTGTAGCAAAATATGCAAATATTCACAAGCAAGACAAATGAACATTTTAAAATTGTCTTATTTCAGTTCAAGTTTTTGCTTCTGAATGAGTTTGGTACCCAACTTTTGATAAACTTCTGTTTTTAGAGTTTTTACATTTTAGAACTTGTGGTTAAGGGACTGAAGACTATCTGTTTAGAGGATACAAGGTAGGTAGCAGACAATCTAGTGAAACAGACAATTGAAATTGTAAAATTGACCAGGCATGGTAGCTCATGCTTATAATCCTAGCACTTAGGGAGGCCGAGGTGGGTGGAACAGTTGAGGCCAGGAGTCAGAAACCAGCCTGGCCAATGTGGTGAAACTCCGTCTTTACTAAAAAATACAAAAAAATTAGAGGGGCATGGTGGCGGGTGCCTGCAATCCCAGCTACTCAGGAGGCTGAGGCAGGAGAATTCCTTGAACCCTAGAGGCAGAGGGTGCAGTGAGCTGAGATCGTGCGACTGCACTCCAGCGTGAGCAACAGCCTAAGCGAGACTCCCTTTCAAAAAACAAAAAAGAAAATGTGAAATCAACCTTGATTTTAATGCCTATGGTGAGTGAATTAACAATTTTAGCAGGAAGTTGATTCTTTCAGCAGAAATGACACCCCTCTAAATAAGCAACCTAGTAGAAATAAGTTGAAATTTATATTGACCAGTTTATTTTTAGAAAGTCATTATCGTTTTGTGAAGAAAAAGGATGTCATAAAACATGCTTCACAGGATAGCCTGCACTAGAGTAAGAAGTACACAGACTAGTGCTATGGTCTGGAAAAATCAGACAAAGATAGTTATATCATTTGTAATTTTCCTTGTTAGTTTTGTTACCACGAATTCAGCTTATGAGTAAATTGAGTGGTAAATTGCTTCACAATAGTCATCTATATGGATTGCTACTTCTTCCTATACAATTTTACTTTTTTAAGTTTTCTTTTCATAGCCTTTAAATTTAAATGTCTTTCATTTTAAATCTCACCTTCTCATCTTTTTTTTTTTTTTGGAAGTACCAAAATAAGTTGTAAATAAATACTTTTAAATCAGGATAGATTTTGCAGAAGGACTAAAATTATTGATGGCTTTTGGTTACCTAGACACGTGGCTTATTAAATAACCATATTAACAGTAATAATGATCTTTGCATTTACACAACAGATTTGGGGTGCTGAAGGGAGAGAAAATATTGAGTCATTTATCACTAGTTCTTCCTTCTAATTGAGCAGAAAAGATTTACTGCAAGATGAGCTAGAACAAAGGCTTAGTAACACACTCTCTTGAAAGATTATGTGACAATAACACATCATAGCCTAAGATCTATGACTCATTCATCTTCTCAACTCTGTCGAGTGGCTCTTCAGCTCATTCAGAGTAAAGCCAAAATCCCTGCAATGGCTTAAAAGGCCTCAGGCCTATAAAGAGAGGCTTCCTGGGAGCCTCTCTGACCTATTTCCTCCACTTGCTCCACTCCAGCTGTGGTAGCCTTTCTGCTGTTCTGGGCATGCACCTCCTGAGTGGATGCTCCTGGCTGGGAGGAGCCCTGGTAACTCCCACCACCCGCGACAGTCTTCCCTCAATAAATCCCCAGTACTTGCTCCATCATTTCCTTCAAGGTATTACTCAAACGGCTTCTTCCCAAAGAGCTTCTTCTCTGATGACCTTATGTAAAACCATATCCCACTGTGAACTCCCTGCTCCCTCTTCCTGTTTAATTTTCTCTAGAACATATGCTCCATCTGTGGCTGGGTGCAGTGGCTCATGCCTGTAATCCCAGCACTTTGGGAGGCTGAGGCAAGCAGATCACTTGACGCAAAAAGTTCTAGCCTAGCCTAGGCAACATGGTGAAACTCTGTTTCTACTAAAAATATAAAAATTAGCTGGGCGTGGCAGCAGGCACCTGCAATCCCAACTATTCAGGAGGCTGAGGCAGGAGAATTGCTTGAACCTGAGAGGCAGAGGTTGCAGTGAGACGAGATCACACCACTATACTCCAGCCTGGGTGACAGAGTGAGACTGCATCTCCAATAAACAAACAAACAAACAAACATTACACATATGGTCCACTTCCCTAGAATTCCTAGAGGACAGGGACTTGGTCTGTGTCTTCAAGGGCCTACAGTGTCCAGCACGTGACAGAGATTTACTAAATATTTGTGGAATTTTTTTAAGTGGTAATAATCAATGAGAAAAATAAATAATTTAGTGGTTGAGTCTTGAAAATTTTGTAAACAGTGGGGAAAAAAGACAATTTAAAAATGACCTTCAACATTGCAAAACTTTGACAATTAAAAAAGAAACGTGATATTTCTCTCAAACATTTTAAAATGTGATTTTATTTACTGCCAGAATAAGGAGCTAATCAACCAACCACCTGAGGAAATAACAAAAGACAACAGTAAATTATGCTGCTGGGGCAGAAACTGAAATAGTCAAAGAAACCACAAGCTCTCCAGAAGAAACTGCTTTAAAGAAAACAGACACACGGAGAGGAAGAGTAGGGGGATTAGAATGAAGACAGAGGAACAACAGAAAGGGAAAGCAAACCTCAGAGGCAGACCATGGTAACGTCAACACAAAGACAGAAATTACAGACAGCAGAAGATGCAGCTGAAGCAACGACAGTGGTCAAGGTCACCTCGAAGTCTCTACAGACTTAAGTTAGGAAGGGGCTTCCTATTTTTTATGACCAAGTGTGAGAAAGCAACCTTTTGATAGAATTGAAACCAGATAACTTCATAGAGCCATACCAAAAGGGAGTGAGCTAATTATGATATATTTGAAGTTAATGTGCTTCAACCGATCTTCAAACGTCTCTACATTATAGTGGAAATAAAATCACACAGGAAGAGCAAGAGCATTCAAAGGAAAAGCAGGCCACTGTGGTCTGAGAACAAAAGGACACTCCTGAGCTCTGTCCCGGCAGTGTGAGCAGTCTGGGCAACCTGAAGTGACAGAGACCCAGACGACTGGTATGATGTCTGCCAAACTGAGTCTGTGCTCCTCAAGGTCCCTGCAATTTAAAGAGGTGGATGCTGTGGTTCGTGATCAACGAGCTAATCACAAAGAGGTTGTGGGGTAAAAAGATAAGGCCTTGTTGAGTAAATTTAACTTACTTATGCTTGCCTGGATCTATCAGAAAGTACGTACAAGGGTGAGGCTCTCCATGAAGGTGGTGTTGAACCCAGTTTCTCAGAATCATTAAGGATAGGAAACAAAACCAATGTGTTAATAGCAATGCAAGGCAGGAGAAAGACAGCAAGGCCACAGAAACAGAACGGAAAAAACCCTGGCAATTACTTAAATGTCCACCAACAGGGTGCTCATAAGATAATCATCCAACCATACAATGTAATACCATACAGTAATAAAAATGAAGAATGAATCAGGGTGGTCTGGAATACTCTCCAAGACGGGAGATGTACAGTATGCTATCACTTGGATTAACAAAAATGAGAAGGCACACACACAAATATATCCTGTATATGTGTAGAATATCTCTGAAATGAAACAAGAAATCAGGATTATGGTGGCCTTTGTTGGGTGGTGGGACCTGGGGGAACTAAGAATTCAGGAATGGGATAAGTGCTCATTTCCCATTGAATACCCTCTGTGCCTGGCACACAGGAGGTGCTTAGAAATACCTGTTTAATGAATGAAAGGAAAATGAAAGCTTCGCTAGTTGAATCAGTTTTAAAAAGTATCTTTTGGGATATTCGTGAGGAGTATGTGTCTATGCATAAATGACTGTCTAGATATACACACAGAGAAAGGCTCATGTCTTTTATTTTCCTTGACTACTTAACGACAAGAATTGCTAACCATCAGGGAAGTAATCTAGCAATTCGACAGGCAGTGCATGACTACCTGCCAAAGTTAAGTACTGAGAAGCATTAGAACTCATTACCTCCCAAAGACAAGTGGAGTTGTGAGAATTATTCCTCCAAACATTTGGCTCTTTAAGATAAAATAATTTGCAGTAAAGGTCAGTTATGCTAGAATAGCTTGGCTTTTTTTGTTTTTGTTTTAAGCAGTCTGAACAATAGGAGTGCTTAGAGAAGCTGAAATGCTATTAAGTTTTTAAAACTCTAACATACTAAGACAGCATGAATGCAGAAAGCCTTTCTTGGCAAGCTAGTTACACAACAGTGGTTTATTCCACCACACATTTACAAGGCCTTTCACAGATGGTGTGATCTAAAAACTCTCACCTGCACCCACTAAATTACAGATCTTACAGAACTGTGCACTAAATAATGAGAAGTAAAAATTTCCACTGACATTCATAATTTCTGGAAATCCTGCAAAACTACCCATAACACAGTTAAGGAGACTCACAGGACTCTTGGGTACTAAACATGGACTTTTATTAACTGAAGACATAAAAGGGTCGCTCAGTAAAATTAATTTTGTACAATTCTTCAACAGGAATACTTAATATTAGAACCTTAAATATGGGCTGTTTTTAATGTGTTAAGCATATTAAAATAATGATTTTGAAAAGTGACATTTACAGTTGGTGAGAAATTGATCTAACTGGGATTAAAGGGAAACAAGGAAGTGTTGAGCCCTTATTATGGTCTAGAATTGGTGCTAGGTCTTTTAATTAAATCCTCATCCAAACTCTGCTGGTAAGTATTACTGTTCCCCTTATACAGATTATGAAAAATGAGGTTTGAGGAAGTTACATAATCTGCCAAAGTCCACACAACCCAGATCTGTCCCATTCCAATTTGAAGCAATGACCTTTTTCTTCATTCTTCCTTCAAAGAGAGGGGGGATTATATGTAAAGTTGTCCTAATTTATCACAAAATATAATACCATCTCTAAATTTTAAAGAAAATTTGAAATAGAAATGGCTTGTCATATTCTAAAATTTCTTTTTTCTTTTTTTTTTTTTTTTTTGAGACAGAGTCTTGCTCTGTCACTCAGGCTGGAGTGCAGTGGCGCAATCTTGGCTCACTGCAACCTCTGCCTCCAGGTTCAAGCAATTCTCCTGCCTCAGCTTCCTAAGTAGCTTGGATTACAGATGTGCACCACCACAACCAGCTAATTTTTCTATCTTTAGTAGAGACAAGGTTTCACCATGTTGGCCAGGCTGGTCTCGAACTCCTGACCTCCAGTGATCCACCTGCCTCGGCCTCTCAAAGTGCTGGGATTATGGGCGTGAGCCACTGTGCCTGGCTTAAAATTTCTATTACCATTAAATTATACTAATTCACAGCAAATTAATAGTCATTTGAAAGCCAAAGCATATTCTTATATTTGAATTTGCCACTTACTATCCATAGGACTCTGACAAATCCAAAAATGCTGCTGGAAATTTGGAGAATGTGCAGCGTGTGTCCTCCACTGCCATCAAAGGACTGGATCTGATGGATATCATTTACATGTTAGAGGCAGGGAGGAAAGAATGAGGGATGAACAGCACTAGGTGCCAGTGTCTAACCCAGCTTTATTAAGCCGTTTCACAATGCAGCTACCATAAATAGTGTTAAGAGACAAGCACACGAGGTAATTCTCTAGACAGCTACAAACAGCTCACTTCCTGATTTCCATTGGCAGAACCAAGGCCCGCTTTGTTGCTTCTGAATAAAGTTGTTCCCCCTCCTCTGGTTGCTGGTTTGGGCAAAGTTCCATTATTCCATCTGCTGGGGCCCAGAGGCCTACTGCTAAGAGTGCAGGAAGGAGCAGGCAGAGAAAGACAGGCGTGTCCCTGCTCCTGAAATAGGCACCCTGGATCCAGGGTCAGGAGGAAAGTTCTGCCAAATCTTGGTCACTACAGAGCCAAAAATTTTAGGTGTTGTTTTGGTTTTAATTTTATTAAACTGAAAACCTCTATTTTCCATTTCATTTGTTGGTATCCTTGTTTTCCCTGCCACTTGGCTTTCAAATAATAAATTCCAGTTGGGGATTCAAACTGTTTCCCAAGATGGTCTCTAGTTAAAATAAATATGGTAAAACCCTGGAGAGGTCTGGGATAAAAGCAGTGTCTCATAACACAAGGGAGTGCAACTTAATTTTGTTGAAAAACCTATAAACACCTTTAGCCATTACCTACCCTCTCCCCAAGCCACTGTCCAGGGTCTGCAGCAGCAGTCAGAGTCAACAAGAATTTATTGAGCGTTGACTATAGAGCATGCACTGTAAAACGTGCTGGCAATAGGCACAAGTGTTCTTTTGTTTCTAAGGACTCAGAATGCCAAGTGCATTTCTAGTCCATGTATCTGCAGTACTGAGACCTCCTAGAATCATCATGTCTCAGACCTAAATTTCAGGAAACTGGAGACAATGCAAAGGAAACAAGCACATTCCTAACAGGAGATCTTGCATCCTGAGTCTAGTTTAGTCCATTCTCCTTGACATACTTGTGTTCTGCTCAATTACTGCTCTTAGCTAACTCCCCTCTCCCTCCATAACAACACCAATGACATGCAGGCAACTTCCACTCAGCACAGGCCTTTGAGATTTGTCTTGCCAAACAGTGCATCCATCACCTTGCTTAGCAGGGAAGGAAATTCTCATTTTCTGAGGAGCTGAGCTTCTTTATCAATACTGTTTCTTAGTATTATTTCAACAATAAGTAGATTTTATGGGTTCAGTACTGTGTAAAATATTTAACACGCATTACCTCACTTAGTCTCCACAAAAACCTGAATTAGGAACCACTGTTGGATCTGTCTGTTTTTGAGACAGGGTCTCACTGTCCCTCAGGCTGGAGCGTAGTGGTGCGATCACAGCTCACTGCAGCCTCGAACTGCCCAGGCTCAGGTGATCCTCCCACATCAGCCTCCCAAGTAGGTAGGACTATAGGTGCACACCAATATGCTGGGCTAAGTTTTGTAATTTTTGTATATTGTTTGCCATGTTGTCTAGGCTGGTCTCGAACTCCTGGGCTTAAGTGATCTACCTGCCTCAGCCTCCCAAAGTGCTGTGATTACAAGCATGAGCCACCATACCTGGCCAAGTCTGTTTTACAAAGATTTCTAAGCTGGTAAGTAACAGTGTTGGAACTCAAACCCTAGTCCATTTTATTCCAAGGGCTCTTTCCCACCTCTGCATGCTGACTGCAAACTATTACATGTGGTTATGGCCAGATCTGATCTTCAGTAGAAAGATTGTGTGTTTGGGGGTTTAGACAGATTTGGTTTCAACTCCTAGCTCTGTCATGTACCTGTGGCTTTGGCACTTCACTCTCTGTGCCTAAATGTTAGGATCTATGAAATGGGCACAGTATCTGCCTACAAAGGTCCCTGTCAGGATTAAAAGACAAAAATACCCACAATGGTGCAGGTAGTTCTTCCTACATGTTAGATGCTCAGCAGATATACTAGTTTTCCACTTTCTCTTGATAGAGAGTATTAGGTTGTTAACATTTATTTTTGATGGGAAAAAAGGGCACAAATCTTGAATGCTCAGTATACGGAAGTAGTTCTGAATCCTTAAAGTAGTGTTTCTATTTTGAGAGGTAAATGAAGGAAAGAGAAAAGAAATGGCTATTACTTGTGCTGGGTCTCAAAAAATAATTTCCCAAAATGAAGGCCTCAGACGCAAAAAACTCTCTCTGCTCTTCTGTCTCTGGCCCTTCCCTGTCCTCCGAGACTAGCCATAGAAACTAGAATCCCTCTTCCCCAAGGTGAGTCATAGAAACCAGAACCACTTTTCCCCAAAGCCAGTCATAAAACCTAAAATTATTACTCTAACCCTGCCCATAAAGAAATGATCTGACCTACTTGTTTGATTGTAGGTCATCGGAGTCCCACTCCTGAGAGGCCCCGCCTCATACCCAGAAAGAAGGATGGTGCACAGAGAGGTCAACAACAATCCAAAATGCACAAGCCTTGCTGGGTTTCCTCACCCACTCCATTAGCATTAGATCACACCCCTTTTGTCCAATTATATTTATCCACAGCTGTCCCTATTTTGTTGAACCTCAGCATGAAAATGGACAGTTTCCTATCTTTGGGTCTGCATTCTGAAGGCTCTTGGGTCATGTAACACAAGTGATTCAATGTGTGTATGCCTTTTCTCTAATTAATCTGCTGATTGTCAGCTCATTATCAGTGAACCTTCAGAGGGGCGAAGAGGAGGTTTTCCTTTGCCTCTACGCTTGTAATAATGAAACCGTATTTTAAATCTTGTGCCTCTCTCCTGACACCCACTGTGGCGGCTCAATCTTTCCTAACATCTGACCCAATCCGTCTTGCCAGGCGCTCTGATTCCCTGTCCACATTCTACTCCCACTTGGCCTTCTGTAAATGTTTGTATCCCAATTGACAAAGTGCTAATTGGATTAACAATTCGATGTGAATAGGGTTAACATACCTGCATTTTAAAGAGCCATTTTATGGAGACACTCCTTCCCACTTTTGTTTATACCTAGTAAGTAGTGAGGCCAACTGTTGCTCTTAAACCTAGCAGGGAAGAAAGCAACTATGCTAGTAGTTGTTCAGAAAGTGGGGTGAGTACAGATCTCAGTGGCCCTGTGATGGCGGATGGAGCCTAGAGTTGGATAGGGACACTTGCCTTGTAGACTATAGTATTTTGCCAAATAAATTATTGCAAGTTTTAAGACAGCTTGAGTACAAAAAGAAAAGTTAGGTACCGAAAGAGGAACTGTAGCCCCTAAAATGGACTAAATGAGATACATGAATACAGTTGTCCCTTAGCATTTGTGGGGGATTGGTTCCTCCACAGCACAGTGATCTCCTTCAGACACTCAAATCCATAGGCGCTCAAATCCCTGATGTAAAATGGCATAGTGTTTGCATATAACCTATGCATACCACCTCTTGTATACCCAAATCATCTCTAGACTGCTTATAATACCCAGTACAAAGTAAATACTATGTAAATAGTTATTTTACTATATTGTTTAGGGAATAATGACATGGGGAAAAAAGCCTATAGATACTCAGTACAGATGCAATTAAAAAATTTTTTTTTCAATCTGTGGTTAGTTGAATCCATGGATGCAGAACCCACAGATGCAGAACCCAGAATGTGGCGGGCTGACCATATAGAGGAAACAAGCATTCTTTATGAAAGAATTTAAAAGCCAGATACCTAGAATATTAATGGTAATTAAAAAAAATAACACAATGTGGTTGGTAAACTGAAGTAACTAATCATTCTTTCAGGGCCATATAATTAATGTCCCAAGTAAAAAGTACATTTAAAAAGGTTTACCACTTAATATATATTTTAATGATTCTCAATTTCAACAAATTTCTTCTTCATTCTAATTATGAAGCTTTTATTAGTTCTTTCTGGAAGGAACTGTTTTTGATTTGGAATGCTTCTGATAAAAAATGGTTGAAAGCCATATGAAATATTTTTGTTTTAATACATTTAGAAAGATAAAGTAGTTTACTTTTTGGC
The DNA here is from genome assembly GCF_030222135.1 of Aotus nancymaae. NCBI lineage: Eukaryota > Metazoa > Chordata > Mammalia > Primates > Aotidae > Aotus > Aotus nancymaae. Next base: position 5,062,910 of record NW_026988492.1, on the reverse strand, counting down.
AAAAATAATTTGTAGCATGCATAAGATTTTATTCATTATTACAAAACATTCAAGCCAGTATCTTGACTCGAATCTAAGAATGACTGAGGAGCATAAGAAGCTAACTAAGAGCTAATGACCTTCCAAAGACACCGAGCAAGATAAACACAAACTTCTGAAATGCTTTGTTAACCCTATTCTCTCAATATTCTTTTTGTTATTATCACTCAAATTGTTAAGATTCAGCTGAGTCACACAGTTGAAATTTAGACCTTGATAACCGAACTCTAACATGGTAAAAAGCAGCAGATCATTTCATTTGACCTCCTGTCACCATCACAAATACCTGTGTACACTGTCCTTCCAGGACATTCTGACATTTGCCGAGTCAGCTGTTTCTCAATGGAGCTGGTGAACATGAAAACATCTGCAAATGAGCTTTAATGAGCCGCACAGATATGTCATGGCAAGAAATCTTCCACCAACAAAATAAAAATAGGCCCTTCTTCTTTTTACATTTTCTTTTTCTTTTGAGACAGGGTCTCGCTCTGTCACCCAGGCTTGAGTGCAACGGTATGACTGATCACAGCTCACCCTGTACACTCCTGGGCTCAAGTGATCCTCCTGTCTCAGCCTCCCAAGAAGCTGGGACGACAGGTGCATACCACCCACTATGTGGCTAGTTTTTAAATATTGTTCTGTAGAGTTGAAGTCTCACTATGTTGCCCAGGCTGATCTCGAATGCTTGGGCTCAAGTGGTCTTCCTACCTCAGTTCTCTAAGTGTTGGAATTACAAGCATGAGCCATTGCGCCCGGCCTACTTTTATTTTTCAATAGCAGAACAGTTAAGTATCTGGGATGACTAACGAGATGACGGTGAAGAAAATCTTTTCCTCAGTGGGATAAACGGAAAGATAAGGTTTCAACATCAGAATGTGCAGTCAGTTGGAACAATTAAACTAGGACACATGCAAAAGGCTGGAATTTTCTTGCCTTTGGTCAAAACACTATGATTATGAAACTAAAGTGGTAAAAATCACAACGTCTTAAGAACAGCATAGCTAAACACAGGGAACCAAAATTACAAAGGTATTTTTTTATATTGCAATTTCAAAAGTTCACTTTATCTAAAAGAGGTATTTTTGAGGAATGTACAAACTACATTTTAAAAAACCAATTGTTTCACTGCTTTATAGTACAGTTTTACAGATGCTTTATCATCACTGCTGATTTATCTTTAACTCAAAGTAATTTATAACTTTTTTTGCTGCACGTTTTTCTATACGTCAGCTTTTATGTCACATAGCTCATGATTTCTAAGTACAAATGCACAAGGTTGGACAGCCATGGATCTCTAAGAAGTCAAGAATTCCCTTGTTATGTGGATAATTATTCCCTAACATTTCTGCTGGCAAGTCTTAGCTGTTCCTTATTTCTATAATGAAAGCTGTGGTGACTACTCTGGATTCCTTTGCCTTTGAATTCTGCCATCCTTATTCTCCACCAATACGTTGGCTGTCTTTTAGTGATGACTCCGAAAGCTGGCTGAAGGGAATATCTATCTACTCTCATCCACAGATGAGGAGTATGTCAGAGTTAATTCTCCCATCTCCCTGGAGATGAAGTGATGACACAGCTCACTGCTTCTCCTTGCTTCGAGGCTATGCGTGCTTGTGAGTGGTCTCCTTAGGTAGATCTTCCCATTCCAGAGCTGGCCTCGTGGCTGACCATCCACACTCACTCCGCTCATATCGTAGGTTCACCCCCTTGCTGTCTTCCTACAGAACCTTGCCCAGCTGGCCCCACCTTGCACTCTCCACATCTACCGCCAGCTATTTGGTGCTGGAGAAATCCAACCATTGTGAACACTGGACAATGTTCTAAGTTTAAAGTTTCTAGTTCAAAATTGATTCCACAGTCTATTTACTTGTCCCTAAGAGACTCTCTTCTGTCCCTCACTGGGGTGGCCCAGGTTACCCCTGCTCTTCTGAGGCACTCTCCCTCTGCCCCACCTCTGCCCTTTCCCCAGGGCCATCTCTGTCTTGCCAGTGATTTTTGACATTATCTTCATGGAAAAAAGAGAGGCTATCATGTGGGAACTCATTTACTATCCCTTCTATTTCTAAACTCTCTTTTTATCTTTGATTATGCCACATAAATAAATTTATAAAAACCTTTTCTGTAAGTACTATCACTCTAAGTATACAATGCTCAAGTCCTGACAAAAAGGTGCATCTGAAAATAAGGAAATGGAGTATCCCCAACCCTGCTCTGGACACTACCTTTCCTTCCACGCCCCTCGTGCCTTGGGGATTCTGCCCCACTGGTGAGCTCCCCCAGCTCTCAGGGAGGCTGGCCTGTGACCATCCTATCTCAAAGGAGCTGCTCAGCCCCATGCGATCACTTGCTGTTTTCTTTTTCTGCTTCTGTCTCCTCCCTAAAATATAAGCTCCAAAAGAGCAGGGGCTTGTTTTGTTACTGCCAGGGCCTCAGTCTCCAGATCAGCAGCTGGCAGTTGTGGAACATATTTTTTACTGAAGGAGCAAACTATTAATTCTCAACCATATTAACACATGAACACGACTTCCTTCAGCTATGCTGCTGCTGAACACAAAAACAGAAAAACAACAGCAACAAGAAACAGTCGTTAGGCCCTATCTCCTTCCTTTTCTTCCTGAGACAATCTATGGCAGATGTGTAGATATCACTGCCTCTACTCATCCATTTCTGTTCTTCCTGAAGTTCTATTTTGAGGAATTAAAATGCCCCTCAGAAGTCAGACTGAACGCTTAATCTACTATCTCAAGTCCTCCACCAATTCTTGGTACGAACACCTCCAGTCTATAGATATGGAGATACGGAGAAAACATTCCTTGCAAGGTCACAAAGCAGGTATTGAGAGCTGGATTTTAACCAGGTCTGTCTGGCACCAAAGCTCCCTCCATTCCAACACACTGAACCTAAGTGAGTTGTTTATCAATTTATGTTTACATGTCAGTCTCTTCCAGTGGCTGGTGAGTGCCACATAATCCATCTCTATGTTGAGAAAACAAAGACCTTTTTGAACAACTTTTTTCCAGTCACAGTGCAACTGTTAGCAGAGAAAGAACATGTACTTCTTCTAAGAGAAATCTATAGCAAGGTTACTGGAGAAGGAGTTAATGAACTCACACACAGCAATTCGCAATGCCCTATAGCACTGTAACTACCGCCTTCTTTTAACAGAGCTGCTGGTGACCAAATCAGGCTTATACCAGAATCTGACTTTTTTGAAGCAACAATTACATAATACATTTAATGACACTTTTAAGCAGTGAGAAGGTGATTTTTTGATGAGCAAAAAAGAAGAAAGAAATTACTAAGGTCTTTTATAATTTAAAAAATAATACACATTTCTTAGATACTTCTTAATCTTACACCACCTTCTTCTAAAATTGACGACACTTAAGAACATTAGGACTGAAAAGTCTAAAATGCTAAAAGAATTTCTAAATTCCTCATGTGGCAAGTCCTGCTCCTTTAGTAAACTTGATAATACATCAGTACCGTGGTGTAATGATTTGGATCTGAGGAATTTTCTTTTTGCAGGAGGCTGGAGGAGTTCCTCAGCGAAAACAAGACACACTGCATTACGTGTATGACAGAGAGTAGACGTCTGGCTTTGGAGAGTAGGCATCTGATTATGCTGCTGGAATAATCCTTAATCCTTCCTGGCCATAGTTTCCTCTCTTTAACAAGAGAGGATTAGATTAGATCAGTGTTTCTCAAAGTAGGGTTTGCAGAACGTCAGAGAGGTGCCAAATACTCTCTTCACAATCCTATCGAGATGTCATCTGCCTCGTGTCAACATTTGCACTTGACATTGGTGCTGATGGGGTAAAACTTCTCGAGCAACTTAGCCGAGTAGGGTAGTGCCCACAAACTGTTCAAGCAGTCATATTCTTCACTGTGGCACTCTCATGGTGGAACAACAAAAAAGCAGTACGAAATTTTAGTTTTATAAAATTTGATCCTTGAGTGCACACCTTTTTAATATTCTGTGACGAAATGGTTCATACTCACACTACACATCTGCTGCATATGGAAGTGGGAATATTGCCCTGAGGACAAGCACTCGATTCCTGCTTTTGTCATGGAATACCATTTTTACTTGAAAAAACATCTGACAGACATACGTTGAAATATGTTGAATGAACATATTAAGGTTTGGCTGTCTGGCAGACATTTTCTCAAAAGTGAATGAATGGAGTTTGGCATTACAACAAATAACTTCTAACAGTATTTATTGCCAATGATAAAATTCATTTTCTTTCAAGTGGCAATTGGAATTTTGGAAAATTTGAATTTATCACCAGCAGCTTGAAGCTTCCCAGTAGTTTACTTTTCAGATAAAACTGGCGCTTACGTTAATGAATGATTTTAAAAATATTATACAATGAAGTATATGGAAAACTCACTGAACTAGTGTTTTCTAAATGACCAGTTTAGTTTAATGTTACATGCATGGATAAAAGAATCACTCAAATATAAGACCCAAAATATAATAGAATACAAAAGTACATGGACACAGTTTCAAGTTTTACATTACAATTTCCGTCTGACAAGTTTTGGTGTAGTATCAAAGAAAAATATCCATGATTATCTGAAAAGGCCACAAAAATATTCCCTCTCTTTCTGACTACTGGAAAGCTGGCTTATAATATTTCAACTTACACAATATCACAACAGACTGAATGCAGGACTAGACATGAGACTCACAGTGTCTTCAACGAAGCCAGACTTTAAAGATATTTGCAGAAAGTGTACATCAATGACAGTCTTTTCATTATTTGTTTTTTGCTTTGGCAAAATATTTAGGTTGGTGCAAAAGCAACTGCAGTTTTTGTCATTACTTTTACAGTACAGTCAATTTTGTTAAACTAGGTTATTTATGTTAAGCTGTAATGCGCTTACTGTTATTTCAAAATCAATCTGTAAATATACATTTTTCTGCTTATAACCATTAAATATGGTAAATATCGACAGATACAACCCATATAAGCAAGTGCATAGTTTTTGAGAGTGGAAAGGGTCCTGAAACTATCAAGTCTGAGAACTACTGAATTAGATGAAATCTCTAACTTCCTATCTCTTTTGAGATTCTATAATTGTGTGTGTGTGTGTGTGTGTGTGTGTGTGTGTGTTTATGAGTGAGTGGGCAGGTGTGTATGAATGAGAATGGAAAATCAAATCTGGAAATGTTTTAGTTTTTGTTGTTAGGGTTTTATTCCCTTCACCTTTGCTTCCTTGAGAATATAACACGGCAGATCAATAGGAGAAAGTTTTGATGATAAAGTATTAAAAGGTATTTCATCCTAACACAAATATTAATTATAATTAAAATATCACTAGCTGTCAGTGTTAGAATATGAACAAATCAAATGCCTGACAAAAATCTCATATAATGTGTCAGAAATTTATTTTACTTGAGTTTATATTTATGGAATATCTCATAAGTTATATTCAAATAATGGCATTTACATTTCCCCCCCCATTTTAAGAGATATTACAAGATACTCTTGGTAGAATATAATCTTTTTTAAAAAACAGAGCAGTGTTTTAAAAAGATTTTTTCTTTTCTTTTTTTTTTTTGAGACGGAGTTTCCCTCTCGTTGCCCAGGCTGTAGTGCAATGGCGCAATCTCTCTCTGCCTCCTGAGTTCAAGCGATTCTCCTACCTCAAACTCCAAGTAGCTGGGATTACAGATGCCTATCACCACACCCAGCTAATTTTTTGTATTTTTAGTAGAGACAGAGTTTCACCATGTTGTCCAGGCTGGTCTTGAACCCCTGACCTCAGGTGATTCACCTGCCTTGGCCTCTCAAAGTGCTGGGTTACAGGCATGAGCCATCACAACCGGCCTAAAGGAATTTTTTTTTAAGAAAAAGTATTCAAAGTCATTTAAAATTATTTTATCCAAACAAAAGTAATCATATAAATTGCTCTTTCTAATTAATACAAGTTAGATGCTGGAATTCTATAAATGTTTTTAGGATTTTGATGCCCATTAATTTAAAGACAAGAACAATATGTTTATGAGAAGCATTACTAGATTTATGAATTTCTGTTCCTATTGCTATTAGACTTTTAAAAACAAAAAATACCTATACTGTATTTTTGGCTTGCATAACATCCTAAATACCCCTGTCAAACTACTTTGCTTTTATCCCTGCTAACCCATCACACTAACCATCTGCATAAATAAAGATGCAAGCATCTGCTACATTGCAAATGGTCTCAGGGGCAGATGTTTCCATCCTTGTGTTCATGTCACTAGGACTGGATACATTATTTGAACAGATGTACACAATCTGAAAGTGTTGTGTCCCACAGTGAAATGTCTCCAACTGCTTTCTATCAAAGTACATAAATGCTATTTGCACCTGCATTTATGTTAATGATATAAAGGCAGCAGGGGTTCTGACAGAGTGAGATGTGATGCTATGAAATATATTTACATGGTTAATTGGAATTTCTGAGAGACTCTGCTGCCAAACGACCACACTGACATTGATACATACCCATGTAAATTATCTGATTACCAGCCTGCTTCTTAAGCAGTAGAAATACAGCTATTTCGGCCAGGCACAGTGGCTCATGCCTGTAATCCCAGCACTTTGGAAGATGGAGGTGGGCAGATCACCTGAGGTCAGGAGTTTGAGACCAGCCTGGCTAACATGGTGAAACCCCATTTCTACTAAAAATACAAAAAATTAGCTGGGCATGGTGGTGCGTGCCTGTAATCCCAGATACTTGGGAGACTGAAGCAGGAGAATCACTTCAACCCAGGAGGCAGAAGTTGCAGTCTGAGATCCCGTCATTGCACTCCAGCTGTGCCCGGCCCATAATACAGCTATTTCAAACAACAAAAATATTCATAATCCGAATTTACTAATATTTTAAACTCTAATATTTTATTCTAACTTCCATATATGGCTGGCCTACTTTATAGTTTTAGGCCACCCAGGTCATCTCCATTTATTCTAAAAGGATATTTCCACAGGCGTGTGTGTTTTCCATTTGTTCTTCTGTCAACGGTATAACATACTAATAAAACACAATGGTATTTTGCAGAAGTTATTACATCGGAAAGTTCCAATTTCCAACATTAAGGAGTTAACCAAAACCAGCTTGCAAATGTCAATCTGTACTTGGTCTGCAGCATAAAATGGTACCAAAAGTCCAAGAACAGCATTTACACCACTTGTTAAGATCAAAATGTTTCCATATGAATTTCACATATTTGGAAACATAATATTTTCATAATACATAGGGAATGATTTTTCCCTCAATAATGAGGTCACAAAGCAATGTTAACCACTAAATGCAAAGCATTACAGAGGTACCCCTTGCTACTGTGTGTTAAATGTGAGGGCTGGAGAGTCACAGATCTTACAACAGTAGTTTTGTTTGTAGCTTTACTGAGCTAAGAATTTATGGTTACTTTCAAAAAATATATTACTTTATTAACTTGAAGTTTATAATATCAACAATGCACAAAGGCATTTTATCTGAGAAAAATATCATAAAGAAAGCTTTTATTCTGCAAGTTATCCTGAGTCTTCTACTGTGCTTTAAAAGTTTCTATAAGGTGCATTCATATGCAGTTGATTCTCGTTATTTGCAGAGTCTGTATTTGTGAATTTGCCTACTTGCTAAAATTTAATTTTAACCCCAAAATCAATACTTGTGGTGCTTCCGTGGTCATTCGTGGACATGTGTAGAGAAAGAAAAAATTTCAGTCACTTGATACACAAATTCGCAGCTGAGGCAGGACACGGGACGTCCTGCTTCATTCAGCTCTCATGAGGTAAACACGCACCCTTTTTACATTTCAAAAGCGGCCACTTCTTTTTTTTTTTTTTTGCATTTTTTGTGCTTTTCCTTGGTGATTTGACTGTTTACTTATGGTCTCCAGCACAGTGCTGAGGGCTGTCTAGTGCTCCTACACACAAGACAACTGTGATGTGCTTTATGGAGAAAACACTTGTGTTGGAGAAGCTTTGTTGAGGCATGCGTTCTAGTGCTGTGTCTCTGGGTTCAATGTTAAAAAATTAACCCTGTCTATTAAATAAAGTATCTTTTAACAGAAACACACTTATAACAAGGTTATGTATCAGTTGTTGACAAAAATGTTGTGACTAGAAGCTCACAAGAACCTAACCTTGTATATCCCCTAGGAACAAATGGCTCAGTATCTGCTAACTCAGTGTTCCCAATAACCTTATAGAATATAAGTACCACAAATAATGAGAATCAACCACACCTATCGCATTTGATTGTTAGAGGACAAGAATTACTATCCCCACTGGAAAGACAAATTTGGCCAAGATCACAGAGCCTAAAAAGCAGCACGAAAATGAGCAGAGCTCAGCTTCCCGGCTCAGTGTTGTTTCACTAGATGGAGAGGAAAAGGGAGAGATGGGCAAGGAGGGAAAGAAAAAATAGAAAGAGAGCTTAAGAAAATGGCTTATACCATGTTCGAAAGAGTGAAACTACAATCAGATAAAAAGAATAAACTACTTTCAGGTTAAATCCCCAAAAAAGGAAATCCCTGCTTGGATAGGCAACCCAGTGTTATTAATTACAACAGCTGCAAGAGAGAAGAGTTTAGTTGGGTTTTACTTTCCCCGCTTTGCTTCTTTTGCTCACTGTCTGCAATAAATATTTGTTAAATGAACATTTGCTTTCTTCGACCTTAGAATTCAATCCACTTTGGTGTTTCATTAAAAAAAAAAGATTACAACATTTTCACAGCATCAGATGTGATTTCTAAAAAATGTTTGAGAGTTTAAAGCATTTTGTACATAATATGCTTTTGAGAGCCTACTACATGTCAGTGTTCTTTAAAACCTGCTAAAGACAGAAAATTCATCAATAACTTTATAAAAGACCTAACTGATGCTAAGTCCAAAATAAGTAACATCTTTTCCGCAAACTTTAAGAAAGATGAATATTAACTAACTCCTCCCTAAGTGTTCTCCCCTTAAGTTCTAATAACCTACATTCACAAACACCAAAACACCAAAATGTTATCCTGTAAGATAAAGTATATACTTTTATGTCTGCAAGACATAAAATATATTTTTAGAGAGTATCGTAACTATTTTTTATTGGATCAGAAAATCTAGGTTTTTAAAAAAGATTCAAATATGAATTCACATGATAGCAATGGCTGTGGCTGTGCAGTCAAATCATGTGGGTCCAGAGGGGGTCGTCTGTGTGTCTTTGCCTCAAAGCATTTGCTCTCTCTCCACCCCCACTTCTTACTTTCATGAAATAGAAATAGCACTGACAATCTGAAAACTACCTTTAAATAATACAGCTGGTTGGAGGCAGGTCTGGAATGGAGTCCAGCTTTCTTGATACTTGTTCCATTATTCTTTCTCCTAAGCCTCTCTTTGCTTGCTTGGACAAAAGGAGGTGACAACCAGCTAGGATGCCGAATTTCCAAACCCTTGATCAGTTACCTATTGCTGCACAAATCTTCCAGAGGATATATACCAGAGAACACTCAAGTAAAACACATGCTGTTTATTTCCAGTTGGGATTTGCCCATCTTCTTCCTCGCCCTAGTGTTCCTGGCTGGATTTTGTGGGAGTCTCAAGGACTCTCACTATCACTTTGGACCAATTCCTGTATAAGAATCAAACCAAGGGGTCTGCTTCCTGCTTCCTCCCCATGGGTCCCCTTGGAGCATGTTTGGCCTTCCAAGGCCATTTGGCATCCCAAGCCAAGAGGCAGCCTCATGGCCATCTCACTGACCAGTCTCAAAGATGGGGAGGGTCCCAGATATTAATAATAACCATTAAAAACAGTAGTTATATCATCATATAAGTGCCTACTACGCAAACAACAATATGCTAGGTGATTTACATATGTTATTTCCTTTAGTCTCCACATATCCTACAAAGTGGGACTTATTATCTTCATTTTATAGATTTACAGATGTGGAAGCTGAGGTCAAATGATATACCTAAGGTTTTAGTGGTTGAACTGAGTTTCAAATCCAGATTCCATGCTGTCAAGAGTTATGATACTACCTTTCTCATCGACAGAGAGGTCAAAGAGTGTTTGCTCGATTTAAGGGTCCTTCATAACAAATTCCCTCCTTTAACTAAAAGCTACATGTTCCACTAAGGCAGGCTAATTTGGCCTCATTAAAGGTATGTGTTTTTTCTCACACATGTCAGAATTTCTCTTCTGTGTGGAAGAGACTAGATGAGGCAGGGGAAAGACTGATATTTCTCCCTGGGGTTAGAGTGTACCCTTTATGGTGAGGGTAATTTAATCACTCTTGATTAAGAAAGGACTCTACCTCCACCTATCAACTGTTCTAGAAGATCCAGAAGTGCTTGTTAAAAAAATCATTATTTTTTTTTTTATACATTGCATAGAGTAAAGTGGTTTTTCTATTTCTTTTTAAATGGGTATGGGGGGAAACAGGTCAAAGAAATGTATACACAAATTCTGTATCCTCTAAGAGGATGTCTACACGTGTGTATGAATATATATGCACATATTCTTCTACCCATTAAAATACTTGTAAGTATTAAAAGCCAATACTTTTTAATTTCATTGATATCTGTTAGTGCTAGTTAACTGCCAGTGAATGGGCAGGACTCTGGAGTTGTGGGTGAAATGAGATGACCCTGTTCTCAAGGAGCTATCAGCCTAGAAAAGGAGACAGGTCCCTAAAACTCAGGAATCCATATCTACCTAAATAATTTACCAAAAGAAATGAGTTTTCCTATATAATTATAATTTGTTTTTAATTCTAGGAAATGTTACCTTATAATTAGAGATCAATGACATTAAATCTATCAAATTAAAACTATAACAGACACATTGCCATTTTCCTCAGCAGTTTATCTTACCTTCATCTTTTGGTGGTACTGATAAAGAATTCTGCATTATGATGTATTTGACTTGAATAGTATCTTTCCTAAAAATAACCAAGCAGAAATAATTATTAGAAAATAATTGAGATATCATGTTAATACTAAAAACAGAAATTCTAAGCTGTTTTGAAAAGTCTGTTTTATAACCACATGAGTAATAAGAAATGGATTGAGCTATTAAGAACTGATGTTTTTATTTTCTTCTCATTTTTCTACAAACAGGATTTTATTGAATGTACTAGAATGGGTTTGGAGACAGATGTAACGACATGCTGGCTTAGGGCCTTACCCACATTTCTACTCTCGTGGGGTCATGTGTAAGTAGGCAAAGTTAGGATTCTCTGAAAATGTACTCTCTGATAACTGCTTCAAATACTTTAAGAAGAAATAGCTTAAATGCTTAACAATACAAAGGTAATATAATTGCAGTATACGCATTTGATGAAATATAATTCAGTCATTAAAATGCAACTGTGAAGATTATGTAGCAACATAAAAATGTTAACGATGCGATGCACTGGATGAACCTGCTGAATGACAGACACGAGCATTACAGATACACAAAAAATAAAGAAAATATGCCAAGATATGTATTTACAGTGTGTTTGGTGATGGAATTACAGGTGCTCTCCCTCACTCCCCATGTTATAGCTATTTTCCAAATTGTATATAATGTGGGTTTCCATATTAATAAAATATCTAAATAAGACAATTCAAATCTTTGAAAAATAGAAGTAAATATTTTTATAAGCTTTTAAACAAAAAAGTGTTTCTAAGCATGACACCAAGTACAGAGCCCATTAAGGAAAAGACTGATGAATTTTTCCATTTAAAATTTTTAATACTTTTAAAATAAGAAAATTGGACAAAACTAAAAGGTGTGATTCCTATGTCTAGCCAAGATGGAGTAACAGAGACCAGATTCATGCTTCTGCCTGAAACAACCAAAACATAGACAGAATATATGAAACAATGTTTTCAAAACACTGAACATCAGTATAGAGGCAGGAGGCAGAGAAATTCTAGGCAGACTGAGGCGAGTCCCTGGTGAAACCCCACCTTCAAGCCAAAGTAGCCTGAAACCTGCAGCCCAAGGTGAGCAGCTCTATCCCTGTTTGCCTGTTCTCTCCTGATTGGTTATTTCTGAATAGGGCCTTCATACCAATCAAATGTTAAATGTTGCCTTTTCCAAAACTACCCATGGCTTGCCTCGCCCCCCATTCTGTGCCTATAAAGATCCTGGACTCAGTCAGTAGAGAAGCAGCTTGACTGGAGAGAAGCAACTTGACTTAGGAGGGATGGCTGGACTTCAGAGGAGAGATGGCTTAACTTCTGGAGAGACAGTTTGACTTCAGGGAAGATTACCTGCCTGTCCCATCCTCTCTCTAGCTCCTCACTCCACTGAGAGCCATTTCCATCACTAAATAAAATTATCTGCCTTCACTATCCTTCAAGTGTCAGCACGACCTCATTCTTCTTGGACCCCACATAAGAGCTTGGGACCCACCGGATGCAGGTACCCAAAAAAGGCTATGACACTGGCCCTTTGCCCTTACTGGCAGAGTACAGACACTCCACATGACAAAGCAAGGGGCCCACTGAGCTGATAACACACTGCTGTCCACAAATGGTAAAGCTAAGAGAGCACTGTAGTGTGCCCTCTGGGGTTTCAGGGGTCACAGGCACCCCCACCTGGGTGCCACTGCAGGGCATGCACAGAGCTTGCTCCTGCTGGCACCCAAAGCAGCTGGCCTGATCCCACTCTCATTTGCTCACGTCTTCCCTCCTGCAAGGGGTTGAGTGTGGCAGGCTGAGTAAATGGGGCATCCCCATTGCAAGTCCAACAAAGGAGTCGAAAAACATCCGGCATCATCAGGTCATGAAAAACTGATTCCTGAGAGCCGGGAAACAATTGCAATGAGCCCTATGGAAATAACTGCGATGAGCCCTATGTGAGGAAAGATCCTTGCAGAGATTTCCAGAATACTGGAAAAGAGAGCTACACACAGAGAGAACACAACAGAGAGGGTCCCCACTGGGTAATGATCAGCACAGGCAAGTGAGGAAATACCCCAAGACCAGGGAAAGGTCCAAGGCACACTACAGTCACAGAAGAACAGAATATTGCCTGTTCCCACTAGCTAGAGTAAAAAACCTCAAAATTCACAAAGGCATGGGTAGAGTACACAGAAGAGTCTTGCCTTACTAGGGGGAATACTCAATTCTAGACTGTGCATTTCTCTGGTTTCACAAAAATCATAAAGCAAGACATAAAAGGATTAAACTGTTTCAAACTATTTTAACTATGCACCAGAACAAACCTCACAAAATATTTACAGAAATAGAAAAATATCTACCACCCAATAAAGTAAAATTCATAATGACTGACATCTAATAAAAATTATCAAGTATCCAGAAATGCAGAAAAATACAATCCATAATTTAGAAAACAATCAAAACTGACCAGGACTGACATGTATCAGAATTAGCAGACAAGGACATTAAGTGTATAACTAGATTTCACATGCTCAAAATGTTAAGTACAGGTAGAATATATATGAAAAAAATCCAAATAAAATTTCTAGAGATGAAAACTACAATGTATAAGATGAAAAATATACTGCATAAAATTAATGGCACATTAGACATGTCAGAAGAAAACATTAGCTAATCTGAAGGCACAGCTATCGAGACTACACAGAATGAAGAGGAAGAGAGTAAAACTGAAAAAAAAAACAACCCACAACCAAGAACATCAGTGAGCTGCAGGAGAACTTTAAGAAGATTAACACGCCAACTATTTGGAAAGGAGAGAGATGGACGGGCAGAAAAACTATTTAAGAAATAATAGTAGAACATTTTCCAAATTTGATAAAACCGTGAACCCACAGATCCAAACATCTCAAAACACTGATTCACAAGAAACATGAAACACACGAAGGTATATTATTGCCAAAATGCTCAAAACAAGCGAAAAAAAAAAGTTTTTAAAGACACCCAGAGACAAAGATACATTGCATATAAAGGAACAACGATAAGGATGACAACAGATTTCTTCCTATTAATAAAACAATTCAAGTCCAAGACAATAAACAACAATAACTGTAATCTAGAAGACTTAGAACTCCAGGCCCCGATGTCTTCTCTGACGACTTCTACTGTGTATTTAAGGAAGAAATAATACCAATTAGACATAAATCCTTCCAGAAAATTGAAAAGGAGGAAATCTTTACTATCTAAAAAGCATTATCTAGATATCAAAACCAGATAAATCCGTTATGAGAAAAGATTCCTATGGCCCAATATCCCGCATAAACACAGATGCAAAAGTAATAAACAAATTTCTAGCAAATCAAATCCAACAATATGAGAATATATCATGACCAAGTAGGGTTATCCCAGGAATACAAAATTGGTTTAACATTCAAAATAAATGTAATTCACCATATTAATACATTAAAAAAGAAAACTACATGATTATTTTAACAGATACAAAAATTGCATGTGATAAAATAAAATATCCATTCCTGATTTAAAAAAAAAACCTTTATACATTAAGAATAGAAAGGAACTCCTCACCCTAGTGAAACATATCTATTAATATGAGAAACCTAAAACTAAAGTCATGCTAAGTAATGAAAGACTCCATGCTTTCCCTCTAAGTTCACAAATAAGAGAAGGACATCTATTCTCACCACTTCTATTCATCCTTGTATTGGAAGTTCTAGCCAGTGCAATAAAACAAAAATAAATAAAATACATTCAGATCGTGAAGCAAGACATAAAATGGTCTTTATTTGTAGATGACATGTCTAGGTAGAAAATTCAATGGACTCTACAAAAAAGCTCTTCAATCTAATAACTGAGTTTAGCAAGGTTGCAAAATACAAGATCAATACACAATCAATGCACAAAAATAAATTATATTTTTGTATCCTAGAAATAATCAGAAATTGACAACAAATCAGAAATTAAGACACCATTTATAACAGCATAAAAATGAAATAATTAAGGATAAGCCTGACAAAGTATACAAAAGACCCATACACTGAAAACTAAAAAACATTAATAGAGAGAAATTTTAAAAGATTAGACAAATGAAGAGATATACCACGTTCAAAGGCTGGAAGACTGAATGTTGTTGTATAAAAGGGCTGGCTATAGCCATGTGCTGTGGCTCACATCTGTAATCCCAGCACTTTGGGAGGCAGAGGTGGGAGTGTCACCTGAGCCAAGAGTTTCAGACCAGCCTGGGCAACATAGTGAAACCCATCTCTACAAAAAAATACAAAAATTGGCCGGGTGTGGTGGTGTGCATCCATAGTCCCAGATACTCAGGAGGCTGAGGTGGGAGGATCCCTTGAGGACAGGAGGTTGAGGCGGCAGTGAGCCCTGACTGTGCCACTGCATGCACTCCAGCCTAAGTGACAGCCTGAGACCCTGTCTTCACTCCAAAAAAAGGGTTGGTTACAGAGCAGTATGGTTCAGTTATTTTTTCATAACTCAAGAGAAAAATTACAAAATACTAAAAGTACGTATCTCTCTCAGTGGGGCATTACATTGCTACTTAATCTTCCTTTTTATGCTTATAAAGTGATATTACTTTTGTAAAGTATCTGTTCATATCCTTCGCCCATTTTTGAATGGGCTTGTTTGTTTTTTTCTTGTAAATCTTTTTTAGCTCGTTGTAAATTCTGGATATCAGCCCTTTGTCAGATGGGTAGGCTGCAAAAATTTTTTCCCATTCTGTTGGTTGCCGATTCACTCTATTGACTGTTTCTTTTGCCGTGCAGAAGCTGTGGAGTTTGATTAGGTCCCATTTGTCTATTTTGGCTTTTGTTGCCAATGCTTTTGGTGTTTTGGTCATAAAGTCCTTGCCTACGCCTACGTCCTGAATGGTTTTGCCTAGGTTTCCTTCTAGTGTTTTTATGGTGTTAGGCCTTATGTTTAAGTCTTTAATCCATCTGGAGTCAATTTTAGTGTAAGGTGTCAGGAAGGGATCGAGTTTCTGCTTTCTGCATATGGTTAGCCAGTTTTTCCAACTCCACTTATTGAACAGGGAATCCTTTCCCCATTGCTTGTTTTTATCAGGTTTGTCAAAGATCGGGTGGTTGTAGATAAGACATACAAGAGGCCAACAAACATATGAAAAAATGCTCATCATCACTGGTCATTAGAGAAATGCAAATCAAAACTACATTGAGATATCATCTCACGCCAGTTAGAATGGTGATCATTAAAAAATCTGGAGAAAATAGATGCTGGAGAGGATGTGGAGAAATAGGAACACTTTTACACTGTTGGTGGGAGTGTAAATTAGTTCAACCACTGTGGAAAACAGTGTGGCGATTCCTCAAGGACCTAGAAATAGAAATTCCATTTGACCCAGCAATCCCATTACTGGGCATATATCCAAAGGATTATAAATCGTTCTACTATAAGGACACATGCACACGAATGTTCATTGCAGCACAGTTTACAATAGCAAAGACCTGGAACCAACCCAAATGCCCATCGATGATAGACTGGACAGGAAAAATGTGGCACATATACACCATGGAATATTATGCAGCCATTAAAAATGAGGAGTTCGTGTCCTTTGTAGGGACATGGATGAACCTGGAAACCATCATTCTCAGCAAACTGACACAAGAACACAAAACCAAACACCACATGTTCTCACTCATAGGAGGGTGCTGAACAAGGAGAACACATGGACACAGGGAGGGGAGCACTATACACGGGGGTCTGTTGCGGGGGAGTGGGGGGGGACAGCGGGGGGGGAGTTGGGGAGGGATAGCATGGGGAGAAATGCCAGATATGGGTGAGGGGGAGGGAGGCAGCAAATCACACTGCCATGAATGCACTTATGCAACAACTTTGCATGTTTTTCACATGTACCCCAAAACCTAAAATGCAATAAAATAAAAAGAAAAAAAAAAAGTGATATTACAAAGTTTCCCCAATGAATAAATACTGCTTTTGCAATCAGAAAAAAAAACTACAATAAAGGCCCTGGGCTATGCTTTCCCCTGGTTCCTTCTGCCTCCTGACTGACCCAGGTGCTTCTCCCTGTGGGTTTGAATGGTATGGTGTGTCCCTCCTCTAAGGAACTGTAAGTAATAAACTCCTCTTTCAAAGGCAGTTGTCTCCTGTCACTTTACCATACCTGACTAAAACAAACCTAAGTATATTTTAAAACAATCACCCTAATGAAAATAGATAATATCATCTCAAAAAGTTCCCTTGTGCCCTTCTGTAATAAATTTCTATTCCTCACCCATGGCCGCAGGCAATCACTGATGCTTTCTGTCACTATAAATTAGTTTTGCTTGTCCTAGAATTGCCTATCATTTCATATACATCGAACAGTAAATATTCACTTATTGTGTGTATCAGTAGATCATTCCTTTCTGTTGCTGAATCATATTCCATTATACGAATACAACACAATTTTTAATCCATTAACTGATGCCCATTTGAGTTGTTGCCAATTTTTGGTTATCATGAATTAATATAAATATGTGTGTCCAAATTTTTGTATAGATAAATGCTTTAATATCTCTTGGTTAAAAACCCAGAAATGGAATTATTAAGTAGTCTATTAAGCATGGACCACTTAACTTTAGAAGCAACTGCTTGTCTCCACAGTGGTTGTACTGTATTTCATTGATTTTAAAAAACCTACCTCTTCTAAGCAATGATAGAATTTATGTTTCTCAAGAGCAAGAGGACCCAAATACCTTGAGGCCCACTTTAGTTATATATTATGAAAACACACACACACACACACACACACACACACACTCTACACATACACACTACACACATTTAACTTTTATTTTAGGTTCAGAGGTACATGTGCAGGTTTGATGTATAGGTAAACTCACATCATGGGGGTCTGCTGTACAGATTATTTTGTTACCCAGGCACTAAACCTAGTACCCAATAGTTATTTTTTCTGTTCCTCTCCCTCCTCCCACCCTCTACCCTCCACCTGCCAATAGGCCCCAGTGTGTTTTGTTCCCCTCTTTGTGTCCATGTGGTCTCATCATTTAGTTTCCACTTGTAAGTGAGAACATGCAGTATTTAGTTTTCTGTTCCTGCATTAGTTTGCTAAGGATGATGGCTTCCAGCTTCATCCATGTTCCTGTAAAGGCCATGATCTCATTCTTTTTTATGGCTGCGTGGTATTCCATGGTGCATATGCACCACATTTTCTTTATTCAGTCTACCACTGATGAGCATTTTGTCAATGACAGACATTGATTCCATGTCTGTCTGCTATTGCGAATAGTGTTGCAATGAACATATGTGTGCATATGTCTTTGCAGTAGAATGATTTATATTCTTTTGGGTATGTACCCAGTGATGGGATTGCTGGGTCAAATGGTAGTTCTGTTTTTAGGTCTTTGAGGAATCACCACACTGCTTTCCACAGTGGCTGCACTAATTTACACTCCCACCGACTGTGTATAAGCATTTCCTTTTCTCTGCAACCTTGTTAGCATCTAACATGTATACACACACAAACATATATATAAATATATATACCATAATATATAATAGAAGCTTATAGTATATAAATCCTAACAACAGTATTCATCATTTGCTCAATTGTAATAACAGTATTCTTCATTGGCTCAACTCTAATACTTATTCTTATCTCAATCTGTCCTACATCAGAAACAACTAAAAACAAAATTCTGAAAACATTACTAAAGATTTAGAGGAGCTAAAACTTAATCTACAAAATAAATTTGAACCACTTAGTAAATTCTTAATGCTCATATTGATATTTGCATTAATATAATGTATCAATGTTTGGCAATCATCTTCCTTCCCTAAAAGGCTGCATGCTGCTAATGAGTTTGACTTTTAAAAATCCCTTTCATGTATTTATTTTCTTTTTTGAGTCTCACTCCGTCACCCTAGCTGGAGTGCAGTGGCATCATCTTGGCTCACTGCAACTTCCACCTCCTGAGTTCAAGGGATTTTTCTGTCTCAGCCTTCCCAGTAGCTGGAATTACAGGTGCATGCCACCACATGGAGCTAGTGTTTGTGTTTTTAGTAGAGACGGGGTTTCACCATATTGGCCAGGCTGGTCTTGAACTTCTGACCTGAAGTGATCTGTCCAACTCGGCCTCCCGAAGTGCTAGGATTACAGGTGTGAGCCACCATGTCCGGCCTCAACACTTACTTCTGAATGTCAGCCATTGAACTAGACTAACCCTTATTTTCAAGATCATGTTCCTGCCCAATTTCAAGTGTGCAATTTGTTAAAAACTTGTTCTTGTGGAACTGAGTGGGGAGATGTATGTTTCTAAATGAAGCTTCTTACTGTGTGATCTTGGACAAATCATTTAATCTTTTTTTTCATTTCAGTTTCTGCATCATAGAAAGTAAGAGATAAAATACTTAATTCTTTTTGCTGAAGAAAGGATTAAACTGGATACTGTGTGCTGAAAATACTTTGTAAAATATACTATTCAAAAAATAGTGTATTACATTACATGTTAATAAAGTTATCCAGAATTCTTTCAAAAGAAAAAAAATGTTTATTATTTTCTTTGGCATTTCCCCGTGAAAAAAAAAAAAAGAACGTACTAGAATATACTTAGAAGTCCAAAAAAGCATTATTTCCAATTGTATGATCTGACCATTGATTGTTATAAAATGCATGCAAATACAGGCACTTGCGTTCCTTAATACGTGCTGCGCGTATAACTGAAGTAGGTAGGCTAAGAATGTTTAAGAGGGCATTTTTCCACCTCAGTAAAAATCTATTAGGAAAATATGTTCTAGCCTAGATCTTTCTTTTTCCTTCATAGGTTTTCTATTTGTTTACTTCCAACTCGTCTAACTACAACTGCAAATTTATATTTTTAGTTCCCAGGTTCCAGGGTGAAGTGTTCTCTCCTTCCTACATATCTCTAAATGGCTACCTCCAAACTCAAGGCAGCTCCTGCCTCCAAATGTGCTATTGAAAAATAGAGAACTATTTTTCAAAGCCATTTGCTCTGCTCTATTGGCCTTAGGTCAGGTCCTCACTGCTTTTTGCCTGTATTAAAATAGCCTCTAAATTGTCTTCCTGCCTCCAGTCCAATCTATTCTCTCTGATGCAACTAGAATAATCTTCCCTTTTTTACTCTGTAATCTAAAAAAATTCAAGTAAACATTTCTATATAGCTTATTATTTTGAAAATGCAGTTATGTCCTCTTCCTCAGAAACATGCACTCTCAATTCTTAGAGTTGGTTCTTCTAGCATTGAAACCTCCATTATTGTTAATAACATGCTTATAATTTCACTTGCTTGTTCCATTTTAGGCATTATCTACTGATGTCTCACAACAGAGGATGAAGATTTCCTTTCTCTCATCAATAAAAATATTGGATAATAATTTTTGTGAGTACACAATTCCAGGTTGAAAATTAAAGGCAATGTTCCACAGTATTCTGGTTTCCAACGTCAGTGTGAAGAAATCCAAAGCTGCCGTGATTTGTAGTCCTTTGTACACAATTTGTTTTTATTGTGGAAACAATGTTTATAAACGTCACAGTGAAGTGTCTCAGTCTATTTTCATCTACTTGTCAAGTGTTTAGTGAGGCCTCTTAATCAGAAAATTTGTGTATGTCAATTCCTGGGATATTTTCTTCAATTATTTTTTCTAAGATGTCGTCATTTAATTTTCTCTTCTCTCTTTTTTTTTTCTCCTTGAACTCCTATTATTGAAACGTTGAGCTTCCCTGGCTGGTTATGCTTTTTTCCCCTTTACTATGTTTTGTTTTCTATTTATTAATTTTTGCTCTTTTGGGAAAAATTCCTTAACTTTACCTCCCAGTGTTAAGAATGTGTTCCATCTGTGATTTTTAAAATTTGAAGCAATGTCTTATTAATTCTTCCATTAATATACTTTTCCACAACTAAAAGTGACAGATAATTAAGTATCAGTTTACTTTGATCTGTATAGATTGCTCGGTTGTGTTTTTACAAGGACTGCAGCACTCATATATATATATACTTTAAGTTCTGAGATACATGTGCAGAATGTGCAGGTCTGTTACAGGTATACACGTGTCCTGGTGGTGTGCTGCACCTATCAACCCATCATCTACATTAGGTATTTATGATTTAAGAAATTATTTTATGTCAAAGTAAAAATTGTCCTAGTCTCTTGAATTTATCTAACATCAGGTTTGAGGGCTTTTCAGATATATCAATGTTAAGTTTCATTATCTAAAGATAACAAGTCCTAGGAAACACTGATTTCCAATATTATCTATAAATGCAATACAGAGACAATGCTGCCATGGTGCATTTTAGTTAAGTCTAGAAAGACCCATGTTTGTGGCAAATTTTAACAAACAGACCTATCCTCTGTTTTCTTATTTATCTAAATGTCCAGGATACAGATGTAAGAAAAACATTTGATTCTTTCTACATCAAGCAGAACATCCTTGGAATTTCTAGCCTGGATTCCCTATGCTAACAGAATGTTCAGAAGGCATTCAGGCCAGTGAAGTTACTATCACAACAAAGATGAGCACATTTCAAAAAAGAAATGCATAATTTGCTAATAACTGATACTTAGTAGCAAAATAAAAACCATAAAATAAAGAGGCTGTCATTTACGCTTTCATAATATAGATACATACTGTGAAATTGTTCATTATTTTGTTCTCCCCAATCAGTCTGGCCGGCAGTGCTTCAATCAGTTTAGATTTAACTCATTACTTTTGAAATGATCACATTTCCACCATTTTTACTCTTCTCTATATACAGTGACAAAATCATTTAAACTAAGCAGGTTTACAGAAAAGTGATCTAATTTTCAGATTGTTTGGAATTCCTCCCATTCCTTTTCTCTCTTAAGTCTTACTTGCTGTGAAACACCACAAGTTTTGGTTTCATCCACATAGACAAATCTGTGACTGTCAACAAACTATTTCCACTTGTTGCCTTTATTCTATCCTAACTGACTCACATTTCTGGTTCCCATTTCTCTCTCAGGTCTGTGGATATTACTAGCATTTTCCTTCTTTACAGTTTTTGCCTTAAATGAAAATTCCATCAATTAGCATTACATGACAATTCAATTTTTACAAACTCAATTCTGCTTCTCTGCTCCACCACTTCATCCATGCTTTACATTTTCTCATGTTCTTGTGGGTGTGAAAACTGCTGCTTAATAAATGATTCTAATACTTTTTCTTCTTCATTAAACATAATTCAAACTTTCTTTTTCCTAAAGTACTCTAGTCACAGATTTACCTTTTCAGTATCACCCAAACTTTTTTTATTCCATGTCCCTAATGGTTTCTGATACTTATATTATTATAAACTAATTATTTCCAACATAGAAAAAGCTAAAGAAAAATAAATATGAAAAAGAAATGGGACAAACAGCCAGCACGTTAGAAGGAAATATTCTGGAATTCTTCTTGCTCTCACTTTTCAAAATGCATCTATTACTGTATTTTATAATAATGCTGTGAAAACATTTCTGAAAGATGAACACAACATAACTGTGATAGTATTTAGATAACTAATTTATATTACTTAAAGCACATGTATATCATGGCACTTTAGAATTAGAGAAACCTGGGTACTTCTCTATTTTCCACTAATGAAATATCACCTTACTGAATTTTCTTTTTTCCTTTTTTTTTTTTTTTTTAAAGAAAGAAAGAAAGAAAGAAAAAGAATAAAGAAGAGGAAGAAAAAGGAAGAGAAAGAGAGAGAGAGAATGGGAGTATTGCTTTCTTGCCCAGGCTAGAATGCAGTTTAGTAATGGGTATTGAAAACCTCTTTTATACCAATAATTATACTTGATATAAACAGGAAGGAATAAGGGAAGAAAATAACAAACGAGCAGCCAACCAATATTTCATTTAAACCTATGAAATGCTATGCGATTACTGAGGAGTGATTTACTTCCAATTACGTAGTCACTTATGGAATAGGTGTGAGGTGGTAATGTATGTTTTATGTATTTGAAGTGGAGAGTTCTGTAAATGTTTATTAAGTTTACTTGTTCCGGGTCTGAGTTCAAGTCCTGGATGTCCTTGTTAATTTTCTGTCTCATTGATCTATAAAATCATTAGCTCTTCTTGTTACATTGATCCTTTTGCCATTATGTAATGTCCTTCTTTGCCTCTTTTGCTCTTTGTTGCTTTAAAGTCTACTTTATCAGAGGCGAGATTTGCATCTCCTGCTTTTTATTTGTTTGTTTATTTTTACTCTCTGATTGGCTGATAAATCTTCCTCCTTCTCTTTGTTTTGAGTCTTTGTGTATCCTTGCATGTGAGATGGGTCTGGATGCAGCATACCAATGGGTTTTGGCGCTGAATTTTCAATGAAGAAAAACATCCACGATCGTAATATTCTAACATGAATAGTATTAGTATTTTGGTGTATTGTCTTCTGATTTCTTTCCTATACTTTTTTGTTTGTTTTGGCTTTTGTAATACCTGTAATTATAGTGCACAAATCGTTTTTATTCTGCTTTCAAAATGTAGAGCAGTCCCTTCTTATCCATGGGGGATACATTCCAAGATCCTCAGTGGATGTCTAAAACTGTGGACAGTACCAAACCCTATATATACTGTACTTTTTCCTATATGTATATACCTATGATGAAGTTTAATTTATAAACTAGGCACAGTAAGAAATTAACAATAATCAATAATATAATACAACAATTATAACAACACATAATGCTGTATGAATGTGAACATATATATAACAATATATAAACGTTATGTGGATGTGGTCTCTCTCTCTCTCTCTCAAAACATCTTATTGTATTGTATCTCAGGTAGCTGAAATGAGAAGAGAAACCACAATGG
Organism: Aotus nancymaae; assembly: GCF_030222135.1. NCBI lineage: Eukaryota > Metazoa > Chordata > Mammalia > Primates > Aotidae > Aotus > Aotus nancymaae. Next base: position 5,039,141 of record NW_026988492.1, on the reverse strand, counting down.
AGGGGAGATTATTGCATTTATATATTAAGCATTTACTTACATTGCTACATTCTTCAAAAAAAATTTTTTTAAACATTGTTTGTATATTGGTTAAAAAATTCAAGTACCAGGCCAAAAAAACAAGTTCAAACAGTAAAAAAAAAAGAATTAATTGGAAAATAAGCCTCTTTCTCATTCTATTCCCACAAATCCCCCCTCAGAGGCAACAGCTCTTTGCAGCTTTCTGGGTATCCTTTCAGAAATGGTTTTGTGTGCGCAGAAGCTAACATGTAGAAATAAGCTCTGTCCCCCGTCCACATGTCCATACTGAAGCAGATTATACATGCTGCTCTTTTTTCACTTAATATATTTTTGAGAATTTGCTATCTCAGTACTTACGAAGCATCTTCATTCTTTTTAAAGATTGCATAGTATTTTATCGTGTGGAACCATTACTTCTTAACCCACTGGTTGACAGTTAAGACTGTTCTTAGCTTTCTACTCTTACAAAGCTACATACAGTGTGCATCCTTGTATGTACATCTTTGCTAACGTGGAATCTATCTGTGGGAAGTCACAGTAAGAAATTTCTCGGTTGATTTAACACTTTTCTAGATTTTGCCAAACTGTCCTTCAAAGAAGTTGCACTTATTTATCCAACAACGCATGAAAGTGCCTCAAAACCACTACTTGCAAAAATTGCCATAGGAATTTTTCAATCAAATACCCCAAAGCTTTAAAGATTCTAACATGCCTACATCGTTTTCTCAACTTTAGCTGAATATGCAAACATTGCATTTTGTTGAAATATATAAACCATGAAAACCAAGTTTCCCATCTCCAGGACTTAGAAGGGTGACTGTTTATGGGAAGTCCCACCAACAAACTGAAACAGGAAAAGGAGTCTGTTGTAAGAGACAGCGCTGCTGCCCAACATCACCAAAAGGAAGTATTAGTGCTCATGCAGCAAGACCCCTTAGTTTCTATCAATGTTTTCTTGCTATGAAAATGAAAACAAATTGATTTCCTAATTGAAAAAGTCAAACCAGATAACATAATAAGAGAAAAAAACTGTTACATATTTGAAAAAGTAGCCTTTTAAAAATGCTTTTCTTTTTAAAACATTACAGGTATAGTTTTAAGATGATTTTATAGTGTAAAAATCATGCTCCTTTATCTAAGATGAAATGGTGTCTTGACTGAGGTGCTACCAGCTGAGGATATGTGAACCCAATTAACCCAATTTTTAACTTGTCCATACTAAGTGGTTTATTTTAGATGTACACTGCTCCCTAAATCCTTTAGGGTACAACATGGAAAAACCATAAACAGGCTATAAAGGTCATAACATTAATTTTGCTGTCATTATCATACCTTCAGAAGGCATTCAAAACTAAAAAAGTCTTATCCTCTGGGAAGGAAGGCAAATCTGAAACTAATTATGGTAGTTATTATTGTAATACTATTAAATTAAACACTGTGACCCTAGCTAAATTTATTTTGGTACATTTTGTTAATGAATAAAACTACTCAAATAATACTGTAGTGTTGCACACAGTAAAATGGTATATCAGAGGACTAGAACAAAGTAACCACTCAAAAACCTGAATTTTCATTAACCTAGAGCTTAACTGGAACATTCAATGTATTAATAAACATCTATGGACTCTTTGCAGAAAATACTCTATTTGTTACACAGGTTTATTTAAGAAGTAAAAACTTCACATGGGTAGAATAACCATTACTATTTATTTATACCCAAAAGAAAATAAAAAGGGAAAATATCTCAGTAGCTTCTTTTTCTGAATACTTTTTTTTAAATATATATTTTTATTGTACTTTAGTTCTAGGGTACATGTGCAGATCATGCAGGATTGTTGCATAGGCATATGCACGGCAATGTGATTTGCTGCCTCCATCCCCCCGTCACCTATATCTGGCATTTCTCCCCATGTTATCTCTCTCCAACCTCCCTACCCACCGCTGTCCCTTCCCTATTCCCCCCCAACAGACCCCAGTGTGTGATGCTCCCTCCCTGTGTCCATGTGTTCTCATTGTTCAACACCTGCCTATGAGTGAGAACATGCAGTGTTTGATTTTCTGTTCTTGTGTCAGTTTGCTGAGAATTATGGTTTCTAGATTCATCCATGTCTGTACAAAGGACATGAACTCATCCTTTTTTATGGCTGCATAGTATTCCATGGTGTATATGTGCCAAATTTTCCTTATCCACTCTATCATCGATGGGCATTTGGGTTGGTTCCAGGTCTTTGCTATTGTAAACAGTGCCGCTATGAACACATGTGTGCATGTGTCTTTACAATAGAACGATTTATAATCCTTTGGATATATACCCAGTAATGGGATTGCTGGGTCAAATGGAATTTCTATTTCTAGATCCTTGAGGAATGGCCACACTGTCTTCCACAATGGTTGAACTAATGTACACTCCACCAACAGTGTAAAAGTGTTCCTATTTCTCCACATCCTCTCCAGCATCTGTTATCTCCAGACTTTTTAATGATCGTTATTCTAACTGGCGTGAGATGGTATCTCAATGTGGTTTTGATTTGCATTTCTCTAATAACCAGTGATGATGAGCATTTTTTCATGTTTGTTGGCCTCATATACGTGTTCTTTTGAAAAGCGTCTATTCATATCCTTTGCCCACTTTTGAATGGGTTTGTTTGTTTTCTTGTAAATCTGTTTTCGTTCTTTGTAGATTCTGGATATTAGCCCTTTGTGAGATGGATAGATAGCAAAATTTTTTCCCCATTCTATTGGTTGCTGGTTCACTCTAATGATTGTTTCTTTTGCTGTCCAGAAGCTCTGGAGTTTAATTAGATCCCATTTGCCTATTTTGGCTTTTGTTGCCAATGCTTTTGGTGTTTTAGTCACGAAGTCCTTGCCTATACCTATGTCCTGAATGGTTCTGCCTAGGTTTTCTTCTAGGGTTTATATGGTTCTACCTAGGTTTTCTTTTAGGGTTTTTACGGTGTTAGGTCTTATATGTTTCAGTCTTTAATCCATCCGGAGTTAATTTTAGTGTAAGGTGTCAGGAAGGGGTCTACTTTCTGCTTTTTGCACATGGCTAGCCAGTTCTCCCAACACCATTTATTAAACAGGGAATCCTTTCTTCATTGCTTGTTTTTGTCAGGTTTGTCAAAGATCAGATGGCTGTAGATGTGTGGAGTTGCCTCCGAGGCCTTGTTCTGTTCCATTGGTCTATATCTCTGTTTTGGTACCAGTATCACGCTGTTTTGATTACTATAGCCTTGTAGTATAGTTTGAAGTCAGGTAGCATACCTCCAGGTTTGTTCTTTTTGCTTAGGATTGTCTTGGCTATGCGGGCTCTCTTTTGGTTCCATATGAAGTTTAAGGTCGTTTTTTTCCAGTTCTGTGAAGAGGGCCATAAGTAGCTTGATGGGGATAGCATTGAATCTATAAATTACGTTGGGCAGTATGACCATTTTCACAGTATTGATTCTTCCTAACTATGAGCATGGAATGTTTTTCCATCTGTTTGTGTCCTCTCTTATTTCCTTGAGCAGTGGTTTGTAGTTCTCCCTGAAGAGGTCCTTCACATCCTTTCTTAGTTGTATTCCTAGGTATTTTATTCTCTTTGTAGCAATTGTGAATGGGAGTTTGCTCTTGATTTGGCTCTCTTTTAGTCTGTAATTGATGTATAGGAATGTTTGTGATTTTTGCACATTGATTTTGTATCCTGAGACTTGCTGAAGTTGTTTATCAGTTTCAGGAGATTCTGGGCTGAGACAATGGGATCTTCTAAATATATAATCATGTCATCTGCAAATAGAGACAATTTGACTTCCTCCTTTCCTAAATGAATACCCTTTATTTCTTTTTCTTGCCTGACTGCTCTAGGTAGAACTTCCAATACCATATTGAATAGGAGTGGTGAGAGAGGGCATCCTTGTCTAGTGCCAGATTTCAAAGGGAATGCTTCCAGTTTTTGCCCATTCAGTATGATATTGGCTGTGGGTTTGTTGTAAACAGCTTTTATTATTTTGAGATATATTCCATTGATACCTAGTTTTTTTGAGAGCTTTTAGCATAAAGCGCTGTTGAATTTTGTTGAAGGCCTTCTCTGCATCTATTGAGATAATCATGTGGTTTTTGTCTTTGGTTCTATTTATGTTGTGCATTACGTTTATAGACTTGCATATGTTGAACTAGCCTTGCATCTCTGGGGTGAACGTGCCTGATCTTGTCTGAGTAAGTTTTTAAGAATCAAACTGCTTTAGGTGTTTGGAGGACAAGACAGTCCAGAGGCAACAACTAAGCTTAATAACTTCCTTCTAGTTCAGGTTCCTACCATCTTACCAACACCTGACCTGAGCACCAGGTAGGAGAGGAAGCCGCAGACCCAGCACCCAGGAAGTATTTAATGTGTGTGTTCTCTAGTGCCCTAAAACCAGAATCACAGCCACACAAACTCTGGTGGGCTCATTTTAATCCTTGCAAATGCTGGAGGACAGCGATGGCTGCTGAGGATACTGAATGAGTCTGGGTGGGTGGGGAAGAAAAATTAAGCAAGGAGAAGAATTATCGACATCTGTGTAGGACTAATGAGCAAGAGAAAGACGAGTAAGTGGCAATCACAAAAGAATGAAAACAGAAGAAAAAAGGAACAATGACAACATAATTATACAAGAAGAAGTAGCATTTGAAGAAAAGTCACTTAAATTCCAGTTTCTTTAAATATCTCAGAAGATACAGAAAACCATTCAAGCACTAGTTCATATACTCTTGCAGTTAGAAAAGATACTTATAGTATTTTTTTGTGCACTGATGATAGTCTTGATAGTCAATAACTACTAATTGGTATAAGCAGCCATGCTGCTGGTCAACTACAATAGTTTATTAAAATTTAGGTTGAGATAAAAGTTAAATATTTGAAAAGCATCTTTATTTCTCTAAATTTGAAAGTGAACCTTAGAACAAAAATGTCTAATTTGTCCCTGTTTAGAGGTATTAGCTGACTATGAGGTATTACCACATAGGAAAGATGAGAAGAAGAAGAATGTAGAAGGCCCTCAAGGACCATGTTTTTCCTACAAGGATCTGTTAAATGGTTTAATTGTGGATACTCAAGGCTTCCAATTAAAGGATACAACTAGGAGTGCTTTCTTCTTCCTTTGTTTTCCTATATTTGACCACGCTCCCACAGTCTATCTCTAGATCCACACCTCAAACTGCATTTTGCACTTCAAATGTGTACATTTTCACAGTAGCTGATGAAGCAACACTTCAAGTTAGGGCATGCTGGTGCCGCCTCATTAGCCAAGAGTTCACTTTTAGGAGGTAGCCATCTTTGTCTTTGCAAAAGTTATTGTACAATTATTTAAATATTTCATTACATTTTGTTCTTATTTTAGAAAAATTAATTTGAGTGTTTGGAGATGAAATGATTAAAAGTAAACATGACTGAGATGATACCAAAAACATGTGCAGCAAAAGTAAAAATAGATAAACTGGACTATATCAAAATTTAAAACTTCTTTGTATCAATGAATACAATCAACAGAGTGAAAGGGCAACTTATAGAATGGAAGAAAATATTTGCAAATAATTATCTGACAAGGGATTAATGTTCAGAATACACGAAGAACTCTTAGGACTCAACAAAAACCAAATAACCCAACTTAAACATAAGCAAAGGATTTACATAGACATTTCTCTAAAGATGTACAAGTGGCCAACAAGCATATTAAAGATGTACAACATCACTAATGAGAAAAATGCAAATCAAAATCACAATGAGATATCACCTCACACTCATTAGGATGGCTACTATTTAAAAAAAAACCCAGAAAATAACAAATGTTGGTGAGGATATGGAGAAACTGAAATTCTTGTTTACCAATGGAAATGTAAAATGGTACAGAAACTATGGAATACTGTATAGCAGTACCTCAAAAAATTAAAAATAGAAATACCATATGGTCTAGGAATTCCACATCAGTGTGAATATCAAAAAGAACTGAAAGCAAGATCTCAAAGAGACATATGCACATCCTTGTTCATAGCAGCATTTTTCATAGTAGCCAAGAGGTGAAGCAACTCAACTGCCCACTGACAGATAAATGGATAAACAAAATGTGATATATACATACAACAGAATATTATTCAACTTTAAAAAGAAAGGAAGTTCTGACACATGCTCAATATGCGTGAACCTTGAGGAGACTACGTTAAATGAAATAGCCAGTCAGAAAAGGGCAAACATTGTATGATTCCACATATATCAGGTATCTAAAGTAATCAAATTCAAAGACAGCAGAATGGTGGCTTCCAGTGGCTGGAGGGATGTGGTAGGGGAGGAGGGATGGGCAGGAAGAGAAGAAACCAGTGAGAAACAGGGAGTTGTTTGAAGGGTATACGGTCCCAGTTGTACAAGATGAAAGATTCTAGAGTTTGGCTGCACAACAATGTGAATGTAATTAACACTACTGAACTGTATACTTAAAATGGGTTAAGAAGGTAAATTTTATGTTATGTGTTTTTTACCACAATAAAAAAAAGTAAATGTGATCATAGTAGTGATATGAAGAACAGGTCTTGTAAACAATAAACATTTAGGCAAAAATGGCAATCAGGATATTTTATGTGGCAAGTCTTTAACTTTACTGGATGCATACTTGACTTAAGCCAGGCATGTGCTGAATTGCAAAGAAAAATGATAAAACTAAAGAATATTTACAAAGTGTAAGGCTGGCCGCATCGTGGAGAGTTCGGACACGCCTCCTCCCCTCGCCGGGAGCTCGGACACGCCCCCTCCCCTCGCCGGGAGCTCAGACACGCCTCCTTCCATCCGGGTCCCACTCCCCTCCATTTTGTCCCACCCACCTTGGCCACAGCCAATCGGATGCCTCCACTCCCTATAAAACCCCGTGCCTGAGAGGAGTCCGTGCGACTTCTCCGGCCCTTCCTGTCCGGACCGCAGAACCTCGTCCGGGAGCCTGAATAAATTCCCTTGCATTGGATTATTTGCGTGCTGGCCTCAGTTTCTCCGTTTCGTCTTCGGTGAAAACAGACCTTACAGATGGCGAGCCAGCCAGGAGGGAGTTGTAAGACCCCTCCCCGGGGAAACTGACTCCTCCACGCAGAGCCGGACCGGGAAGCTGCTGTTTGTTTCACCACAAGGTAAGACTTCTGGTACCCACTACCTCACCTGCTGCTTTCAGGGAGTCCCTGTCAGGAAACCGCTGCGCAGCGTCAGGGATTCGCACCGCCGTGGGGTCCGTGACCTCCGGCTTCCCTGCTGCGGGGTCCGTGACCCCCGGCTTCCCTCCCCACGGGTCCATGACCCCGGCAGGCCTCCCGCCGTGAGTCCGTGGCTCCGGCTTCCTTCCCTCCCTTCCCCACGGGTCCGTGACCCCAGGAGGCCTCCCGCCGCGAGTCCGTGAGGACTCCGGCTTCCTTCCCCACGAGTCCAGGACTCCAGTTTAGGACCTGAGTGTAAGAGGAGACGTCCCTACACTCTTGTTCTCTCCCCGTGAGGGGTATATTTAGGGTCAGGAATTTGAGGGAGACGTCCCCACTTTCCTGAACCCTCACCAGCAACCGAGGTGTGGGTACTCAGAAGCCTTGTTTAAGCAGCCCTGCCTCACGGCAGAGCCAAACCCCCGGCTCATATCAAATTTGTTGTTGTAAATTAGCCCATTTGGCGTAAAAGGCTCCCGTTTTCTAAAAAAAACTGTATTTTCGGTCTTTTTTTTTCTCTTTCTGTCTCTCTTAGCTTTCTCTCTTTCTCCCTTTCAAAATGGTGGCTGTACCACGCCCTTAAGATGGTGGCCACTTTACACTTTTAACTCTATCCTATGCCACGCCCTTAGGTGGTGGCTGCCTAACACTTTTAGTCCTATCCTGTGCCTCGCCCTTAAGGTGGTGGCTGCCTTATACTTTTAGTCTTATCCTGTGCCACGCCCTTAAGATGGTGGCCGCTTTACACTTTTAATTCTATCCTGTGTCTCGCCCTTAAGGTGGTGGCCGCCTTACACTTTTAGTCCTATCCTGTGCCTCGCCCTTAAGACACTTTTAATCCTATCCTTCTTTCTTTCTGCCTAATTCCAATGCAAGTGAGTGAGTGAGTTTATGTGTAGTCCCACAGCGTAACAGCTGCGGGGCTTGTGTGGGCCTCAACCCGCGGTTCCACAGGGACGTGACCAGGAAAGCATCAGCCTGGCCTCCCATCTGGGGGGCACCCACCCTTTGTTTGTCAGTCTTGCATATAGTACTGTGTTTATTGTAGCCATGTGGCACATAGCCCTGGCCATGTCTTTTCTTGGTTTTTGCCTAATTATGATTATTATAAACGTGCAGGCTTTCTGGTATCTTCGTTCCCAACCCAACCTCTGTTCCTCTTGCACCACCACCAAGGTACTTCTAGCCAAAGAAACCTCCTCTCTGCCCTTAGCCCCTCCACCTTCCTCTTCTTTTTCTGACCCTAATGCGCCTGAGGAGCTCTCCTTTCCACTGGCCCGACCCAATGATCCTCCACCTTATGATAAACCTCAAACCCCTTCAGCTCCTCCACCTCCTGATTACAACCTGGCCTCACCTGTTAGTGCTCACACCCGCTCACGCGGTGCTCCCAACAACAAGGCCTCCCTCCTTTGCCCCCTCCGTGAGGTGGCCGGAGCAGAGGGCATTGTCCGAGTGCATGTTCCCTTCTCCCTCTCTGACCTATCGGCCATTGAGAAACGTCTAGGTTCTTTTTCCACCAACCCTACTGCTTACACCAAGGAATTCCGTTACCTTACTCAGGCATATGATTTAACCTGGCATGACACGTTTGTCATCCTATCCTCCACCCTCACACCAGACGAGCGTGACCGGATTTTTACAGCAGCCCGGGAACACGCTAATCAGGAACATCTTACTGATAACCAGATGCCAGTAGGTGTGGCAGCGGTTCCAGAGGCCGACCCTAATTGGGACTATCAGGACGGTCGAGATGGCCGCCGCCGCCGAGACCAGATGCTACGGTGCCTCCTGGTGGGCATGCAAAACGCAGCTCAAAAGGTAGTCAATTACGATAAGTTAAGGGAAATAACTCAGGGACCTGATGAAAACCCAGCCGTCTTCCTTGACCGCTTAACTAATGCTATGATCCTCCATACACGGCTGGATCCGGCCTCCTCAATAGGAGCTACGGTCCTAGCCACCCACTTTATCTCCCAGTCAGCGGCTGATATAAGGAGGAAACTTAAAAAAGCTGAGGAGGGCCCCCAGACTCCCATGAGAGACCTGGAAAACATGGCATTTAAAGTTTTTAATGGCCGAGAGGATAAAGCTGAGGCCACCCGACAGGCCCACTTAAGGCGAAAGGTTGACCTCCAAACCTGAGCTCTTGTAGCAGCCCTGAGGCTGGCAGCACACCGAACATCTGGTGAGGGAGGTCCAGCGAAACGCTTCCGAAATGTTTTAAGGGTCCCACCCGGGTCCTGCTATAAATGTGGTCGAGAAGGACATTGGGCCCGGGAGTGCCCCCGTCCTCGACCACCCCCTGGACCTTGCCCAGATTGCAAACGAACTGGACACTGGAAGGTTGATTGCCCATCCCGGACCAAAGGTCCACTCCCCGCACCTCTATGTGAGGAGCAGGCCGGTCCGCAAGAAGCAATCCTTTCACCTGAATTTCTTGGCCTTCTGGATGACTGATGCAACCCGGACTTGAGGACTCCCATCACCCTTGCCGAGTCCAGGGTAAAGCTACAGGTAGCGGGTAAGTCCTTTTATACCTTCCTACTCACGGCCTAGCATACCTTCCCAGGTCTTGGTCATGGGAGTTGATGGAAGGCTTTTCCTATTCCAACCAAACCCCTCTCCTAACCTGTCTCCTCAAGGGACACCCCTTCTCTCACTCCTTTTTCTACCTCCTAACCTTTGTAGATACATTTTCAGGTTGGATTGAAGCCTTCCCTACCTCTCGTGAAACAGCAGATACGGTAGCATCCATTCTTATTCAAGAGATCATCCCCCGCTTTGGCCTACCTGCCACCATCCAGTCAGACAACGGTCCAGCATTCATAGCCCAGGAATCCTGGAAACAAGGCCCCACCACTAGAACCCAATACAGCGCTACCAGCTTGTATGTGAGAAGTTGGACGTGTCCGACTCTTCAGTCGAGGTGCCAGCCGACTGACCTGTCCCCCTTACTTCGCCCCTATTCAGCAGGAAGTAGTCAGAAAGAGCGGCGCCCTCTATCTATCATCAAAAGGTCGGAATGTAAGGTTGGCCGCGTCGTGGAGAGTTTGGACACGCCCCCTCCCCTCGCCGGGAGCTCAGACACGCCTCCTTCCATCCGGGTCCCACTCCCCTCCATTTTGTCCCACCCACCTTGGCCACAGCCAATCGGATGCCTCCACTCCCTATAAAACCCCGTGCCTGAGAGGAGTCCGTGCGACTTCTCCGGCCCTTCCTGTCCGGACCGCAGAACCTCGTCCGGGAGCCTGAATAAATTCCCTTGCATTGGATTATTTGCGTGCTGGCCTCAGTTTCTCCGTTTCGGCTTCGGTGAAAACAGACCTTACACAAAGTATACAATATTTATACTAGACATGCATCTATGTCAGAAAGAATGACATATTCTTTATCAATTGTATAATGTTTTGCCAGTTCTCTGGGAAAGGAATATCTTCTTAACATATGTCTTTCTGTTTGTTTTACTTTTACACACTGTATATCTGGATAGCTTTTGAAAAACGTATCTCACACAAAAGTAAATACTGCCTATAAATAGGAAGTACTAGCCTAGGGCTCTTCAGACCATAAGATATCAACACAGCCACTCTGAAGATTGGATCTGGTTAATTTCTTTCTATATTTCCTCCAATACTATCACCCCATGTTCTCTGGTGAGTTTATCAGAAAGGCAGGGGGTTTCCAGGTAATCTTGTTGATAAGGCTACCTTAGTATTAGCATCTGACGAAAGATCCAGTGTTGTAGAACAAGTCCTTCAATGAATAACATTCTCAGCTCCAGACTGGTCCCGGCAGAGGAGATTCCCTACCCGCCTTAAATCTATCACCACCCACCTCCACTCCCCAGGCTCTTGCATTAACAAAGTCTAGCTGAGAAAGGCGAGTTAACCCAGTGGTTCCAGATTACAACCATCAGATGAAAATACAGCATCACAGAGATGAACAGTAAAGCCCTAAATTAGCTTTGAGATTAAAGCAGAAAGGTCATTTCCTCCTGGGCTCTTCAAGACCTGGGTCTGTACTCACAACACTGACAGTGAGACAAGCAGACATGGATGAGGACATGCGGGGGCAGTGCTCTGGGGCATACAGGGCCTTGTGGGGTTGCTCCTGAAACAGTTAATTTAAGGATCTAAACTGCTGACAGATTTTTCACCTCTAGACTGTATCCTCTAACAACAATCACACAGCATTAAACTTGAAACGGAAACACAACGTATGGGAAATCAGTTATCATTCTGGTATACAATCTTAAATGCAATTAAATACGATATTAAACATAATATTACAAAATCAATTGGATGCTGCTATAAATTCACTAAACATTTAGTTTCCCATGAGTGGTTAGTTTGAGGGGTTAATTTTAGCCTAAGTAAAGGCATATAAAAATAATAGGATGATTTCAAGAGGTAAAAAAATGCTAAGGGTGGTAGCCTCTAGAAAAGAGAGAATTGGAAAGAAAAATGACTTTCTACTGTATACTTTTTTGTAAAACTTTTGAATTTAAGAATACAACTTAAAACAGCAGTATCAACAATAAGAACAAGAATAAAGTAGATCTAGGGAGACAGGTGGTTCTCAGTCAACACTGCCAGAAAGATGCCCATAACATCATCTTAAGTGAAGCAAGCAGTGGACAGTAAGTATATTCTGATCTCATTTGCCTTTAAAGGAAAAAAAAAAGTTGTATTCTCACAGAGAGACATCAAATTACCAACAGTGGTTACTTTTGGGGCTTAACTTGGTGGCACTTCCACCTTTAATTGGATATATACATGTATGTGTGTGCATACACACACATATATAACTAGATTGTATATATTCAACTATATAGTATGTATGTAACTACATAACCATCTATTTTTATGCTAAAAAATAACGGTTCTAAAAGGGGGGAAAAAGTCTAGTTAGAATCCATTTTTAAAACATATTTCTGTTTAAGAACAGATATCTTGATTTTCAAGTAGTGCTTTCTTCACTTTTTGTATTTTCCGCATTCCAATTTCATGGTACCATTAACTCAATACATACAAAATCAAATGTGTAAAGTGCATCCATCAATCATCTAATATGGCAATTTAGTAGGTTGCGTCTGTATCAATAACAGGAACACCATATGTAATTTCTTAACATTTTCATTCAATACATTTTCTAAGCTAAAAATAATTTCAACTTAGTAACAGACCTTTAGTTAAGGATGAATTTTCAAAATCATCATAAATTAAAAAAAAAATCCAAAGAATATTCTCTGCTTTCTTCTGATTAGTTAGGGTCCTGTATTCTATATTCTCTTTGCATAATTTAATTCTCCTTTCCCAACACTGACCATACTTATATTAACTTAACATCTAGCTTCCTCACCTCTGAAAACTCTACAAGGGCAGGGTGCAAGTCTGTCACATTATTACCTTCAGGACCTTGGACGGAAGTCTTTCAAAAATATTTGATGAATTAACTTTGAATGATATAAATCTTAAAAAAAAAAAAAGGAGTTATAAGATTTTGCAGATATTCAAGGGAGAGAATATGCTAAATAAAGATTATATAACTAACCAAAGAAAAAGGATCCACATCACAGTTAAAAACAGCACCTAGATAGAATAGAAGGTTATTTGCCTAAATGATTGCTATGACAAAATTCAAGCACACGCTCTCCAAGTACAACTGCTGAAAGCCTCCAGAGTTTGGCTACCTTATAAATATCAGGCTTTCAGTCACAAAAGCAAAGGCTTTAAAGAAATAACTACAGGTAACTTCCAAAATGGGATTATACTACTATACTCTTCAGGTACATTATCATTGAAAAATTCATTTTATTAATAGGTTGTTTCAGAATTTACTATATTTCAATAATCTTTTAAAAAAGAAAAAAGGAATAGCAAATGTATTGAACGTACTCCACCAAAATGGCCCAAACAGCAAAGAAAACCACCCCTACCAATAACCATAACTGAATTAACCTCTTAATTTTCAGGTGGGAGTTAGAGAGCTATTTTATTGGTATAACAGTAGCAGCAACTAACATTTATTTTGAGATTACTAAGGCTCCAAACAGTGTTCTAGGCATTTTCAATATGTGCTAATTTATTTAATTCTCATCACAGCCTTGGGATGGATGTTTTAGGACCCCTATTTTACATACAAGAAAATTCAGGCACAGAGAAGTTAAGCAACTTATTTAAGCTCACAAGCTAGTAAAATGTGGAGGTGAGGTTTGAAGACAGGTACTGGGTTCTGTCCCCAGTGTTATCAGAAATTAAAATGCACAACAGAGTAAGTACATATGGAAAAAAATGATAGTTAACGCTCATCAATAATAAAGAGCTAATGTTTAGATTGTCTATACTCCAGAAAGAAAAATGGACACTTGATTTAAATAGATGTGAACGTCAGTATTCTCATGGAAAAATTAGGAACAGTAGTCCTCAATTCCCTCCTGTGTATGTTGCTTCATGAGAACAAATGTTAGTGAAAATGCCCCAGGAGAAAAATGCAAAAGGCAGGTCACTATGATTTTCTCTAAATGACTGTCCTGATTCTCTTAATACAAATTTGCCTCCAGCTTTGCTGTATTTGCCATTTACAGATTTATAATATTTGCCCATTACTGATATGTTAGCAATAAATAGCAATAATCAGGAAGTTGCCTTTCTTATAACAGTTATAACTGAATTTGTACACTCTTTTCCTCATAAGGCCTTTACTGGTCAGTTGGTCCTGTGTGCTGGCATCCAAAATGCAAGTAGATGCCTAGTAACTAACTCTTCAGGGATCATATGAAAACACTTTTAGAAAAAAATAAAATTTATTTCAGTGTAGTGTTAAATTGCTAATGTGGCTTTTAGAAGTTATAAGAAAACACCATCACTTCCACATAACTGGAGAATAAAAGCATCACCAAAGAACTTGGCATTTTAAGACTTTGGCTGGCCAAGGAAATAAGAAATGGCTAAAACTAAGTTCAGTCCAGATATTTCTCATTGGAAGTTAGTTACTTGCCAGAAAATTATTCACAGTCTATTTTCATTACTTACATAAAAATGAAGACACTCACATGACAGATGATCTCTACAGCACTGGGTGAAGATCAGCAAGGCCAAACACATTAGAAGAAGACACAGGGGACAGACTAGGACAACAGAGACTCCAGAGCAAAATTCATCTGGCAGATCAAAAAAGTTGTCTAATTTTCCAAAATTTGTACTCTCCCCAAATATTTGCTATCAGCAAATCACCTAATTCTGTAGTATGCATGACTGCCTTGGTAAGACAGAGGTATGTGTCAACAGAAAAAAATCCATTCATGTTATTTCAACTTGTTCATGACAAAGTGTATTATGAAGGAAAATCTCTGGCTTAGAAATAGCCCTCCAAATCATTCACTTTCCAAAGTCCAGTGGCTGGTCATGCCTTACACCTCTCTCACTTGCTTCCCTATCTTGGCTTTCACCAAATAGTATCCATTTTGTCTTCTAAAAAGGCTTTGGATATGTCCCCTTTTCCTCATTTCCACTGCCAACTGTCTGGTGCAAGTTGCTCTATCTGTCCTTGCCTAGACCATGAGTACTCTTCACTGGTCCCTCCCACTTCCATTCCTGCCCCTTTTCTAACCGACACAGCCACAGCAATGCTTTCAAAACACAAATTAGAACATGTCTCCCTAGACTGAAAACCTTTCAAAGTGGTAACACATTGATGAGGTTTTGCAGTCTGTTCTGGACCTTCTTCTCAGCCCCATCACTTTCTTTGTCTCAGCCACGCTGACCTTCCTTCCATTTCCTGAACACCCTGTGACTCTCTGGACAGAGTCTTTACACATGCTGCCCACCCCGCCCCCTTCCTGTAATCCCTCTTTTCTAATGCCATTTTTGCCCTGATAACTTGGATTCATCCTTCGGATCTCAAGGCAAAATCATCTCCTTAAGATAACTGTCCCTGACCTAGGTTCAAATATCCCTGTTAATAGTCTTAGTGGTCCCTGTATCTCTCCCTGATGACACTTACCACAACTGTAATGCCTCATGCTCCTAACAGACAAGAAGTTCTAGAGGGTAGGGTTCACATCCCTTTGTGTTCATATGGTACCCTAAGCATTTGGCACAGTAACAGACCACACAGGAGGAGCTATTTGTGATACACTTCCCATACTGTAACATTTACCCCTTTACAATGTTACACATAGGAATGGAATAGGTTTTCAGTATAAATACAGGCTGGGTCTTAGAATAACTCTATGTTTAACCTTTTGAGGATTTTCCAGATTGTTTTTCAGAGAAGTTTTCCATTTACATTCCCACCAGTAATGTATGGGGTTTCCAATGTCAACATATCCTAATACTTGTTTTTGTCCATTTTTAAATTATAGCCATCCCAAAAGGCATGAAGTGGTATCCCATTGTGGCTATTCCCTAATGACTAACGATGCTGAGTATCTTTTCTGTGCTCACTGGCAATTTGCAGATCTTCTTTGGAAAAATGTCTCAATTTCTTTGACCAGTTTTAATTGGGTTATTTTTATTGTTGAGTTGTAAGGGTTCTTTATATATGCTGGATACAAGTTCCTTATCGGATAATGATATGCAAATATTTTCTCCCATTCTGTGGGCAGTCTTTTCACTTTCTTGATGGTAAACTTTGAAATACAAAAGTTTTTAATTTTAGTGTAGTCTAACTTACATATTTTCTTTCGTTGCTTATACTTTGGGTATCAATCTAAGAAAACCACTGCCTAACACAAGACTTCAGTCTATATTTTCCACTAAGAGTTTTATATAGTTTTTACCTCTTACCTTTAGGTCTTTGAACCCTTTTGAAAAAGTTAATTTTTACATACTGTGTAAGGATATCTGGTTGTCCCAAGACTACTGGCTGAAAAGACTATCGAATTGTCTTGGTACTCTTTTCGAATATCAGTGTACCTATGGATGTAACAGTTTACATTTAGACCCTTAATTCTATTCTATTGATCTGTATGTCTATCCTTATGCCAGTCCCACATTGCTAATTATTATAGCTTTGTAGTAAGTCTTGAAATTGAGAATGGGGAGTTTTCTAATTTTGCTTTTCTTTTTCAATACTACTTTGGCTATTATGGATTCCTTGCATTTCCATACGAATTTTAGGGTCAGCTTGTCAATTTCTACAAAAGGGGCAGCTGAAATTATCATAGAGACTGCACTGAAACTAAAAGAATTTGGGGTGTTTTACCATTCTAACAATGTGAGTTTTCTAATTCAAAAACACAGATGTCTTTCCACTTATTTAGGTCTTTAACCTTTCACAATATTTTTTAGTTTTTGGTGTGCAAGTCTTGCACTTCTTTTGCTTATTATGTAAATCCTTATTCCTGAGTATTTATTCTATTTGATGCTACTGCAAATGTAATTGTTTTCTTAATTTTTCAGCTTTATTTCTTAATTTCCATAATGTTCATTGGTAATGTATATAAATACAATTGATCTTTATACTGATCTTGTATTTTTCAACCTTGCTGAATTCACTTATTAGTTCTAATAGTTTTTTAGTGAATTCCTTAAGATGTTTTTTACATATACAATGTCATCTACAAATAGAGAACATTTTACTTCTGCCTTTCCAATCTGAATGCTTTTCTTTTTCTTACCTAACTATCCTGCTTAGAACCTCCAGTATAATGTTAAATAGAAACAGTAAGATAACATATTCTTGTTTGTTCCTCATCTTAGAGGGCAAGCTTTCAGTTTTTCATCTTTAAGTATGATGTTAGCTGTATAGTTTTTGTAGATTCCCTTTATCAGGGTGAGGAAGTTCTTTTCCATTCCTAGTTTGTTGAGTGTTTGTTTGATAAAAAGGACTTAGATTTTGTCAAATGCTTTTTCTGTGTCTATTAAGATATTCATGTGACTTCTGTTCTCTATTCTATTAATGTGATGTCAACACTGATTTTCATATGTCAAACCAATCTTGCATTCCTGACATGGATCCCATTTGGTCTTGGTTTTAATGCTTTTCATATGCACTAGATTTAATTTTCCAGTAGCTGAGAATTATTACATCACAACTATAGACCTAAGATATTCATCTGTAGTTTTCTTGTGTTGTTGTTGTCTTGTCCACTTTATCAGGGGAATACACTGGCCCCGCAGAATCAGTCAGGAAGTATTCTCTCCTCCTGTATTTTTTTGAGAAATCTATGAAGGATTGGTGTTATTTTCAAAATTTTTAGTAGAATTCACAGTGAGGATATTTGGGCCTGGGTTTTTGTGTGTGTGAGAGGAGAAATTTTTAAAATTGTAATTCAATAGCTTAACTTCTTATAGGTTCAGGTTTTCTCTGTCTTCTTGATTCCATTTTGGTAGTTTTTGTCTTTTTGGAATTTATCCCTTTGATCTAATTATTCTTAGTATTCCTTTAAAACCTTTTTTATATTTCTATAGAGTCAGTAGTGATAACCCCTCTTTCATTGCTAATTTTAGTACTTGATTGTTCTTTTTTTCTGGTTAGTCTAGCTAAAGGTTCATCAATTTTGCTAATCTTTCAAAGAACCAACTTTTGCTTTTATTGATTTTCTCTATTGTTTTTTATTCTTTATTTCATTTATTTGCACTTTCATCTTTATTATTTTCTTTCTTCTGCTTGTTTAGGTTTACTTTGCTTTTCATTTTCTAGTTTTTAAGATGAAAAGTTGGGTTATCAATTTGAAATCTTTTTTGTTGTTTTTTAAATAAGCATTTATAGCTACAAATTTCTCTCTAAACACTGCTTTTTTAAGTTGCAGTCCATAAATTTTGGTATGTAGTACTTTAGTTTAATTTATCTCAAGATATTTTCTAATTTTCCTTGCGATTTCTTCTTTGACCCTGATTATTTAGAAGTGTCTTATTTAATTTCCACATATTTGTACATTTCCCAAATTAGGAGTAGATCATTTAATTTCCACATATTTGTGCATTTCCCAAATTAGGAGTAGATCATTTAATTTCCACATATTTGTGCATTTCCCAAATTTCCCTTTGTTACTTAAGTTCTAATTGTATTCTATAGTGGTCAAGAACATACTTTTTGTATCTGAAATGATACAAAAAGAACTGAAATATCCTTTTTACATGTATTAAGGCTAATTTTATGTCCTAATGATCTATCCTGAAGAGTGTTCCATATGCACTTAAATGTGTGTTCTGTTCTGTAAGTGGAGTATTTTCTACAGATGTCTGTTAGGTCTATATGGCTTATAGTGGTGGATCTGGGAATGGAGCCCAAGCTATTCTGGCGTTTTCAAGAGGGTGCCTGCTTACCTTTTCAAGGGCTCAGCATGCCATTTAATATCATCCTAATGGTAAGAGGCATACACAGTAAGATGCTCACTTTGGATTTGCTCTTTAACACATCTATTCTGAAGAACTCCAAGGAGAGCAAAGTAGGAAATGAAAGCAGCTGTCTTATCTTTCCTGATTAATTTCATGGGCAGGTTTTAAATACATGACTACCATGTACTCTGCAAATAAAAATACGTACAAGTGCACAGTGAAAATAAATGATGTTATTTCAAACTACTGAAATTTAGTCTGTGCAAGCACTTTCTGAAAGAAATATTATGACTTGGTACAGAAGAAATGAATTTTATGATTAAGAAACTTCTCTTACAAAATAAACTCTGTGAAGTAGTATCCACTGCAGCTGATTTAAGACAGTCCTTGAGATGCAAATCTAGAAATTAAGACAACTACATCAATATACAAAAATTATTTAATGAAATACCTTTTTCTATTCTTGCACAAAGTTTGTGGTTAATTCCATCAAAATGTTCAGAAGATAAGATGTGCATACTCTCTTCAAAGCACCTAAAAAAGAAAACTGGAATTTTAAACTTTTAAGAGAAAACTACAAAACAGTATTAATAGCATATCATTAAGGCCACATCTACATTTTTTGGAAAAAAACACAATATTTAGGATCTTATGCAAAATTCACAAAGGTATTTGCCTTATTGTACTGTGTAATATGAAAGTTTGCCAATTTAGTCAAGTACTAAGATTTTTAAAAATATATATATATGACTCTGACTTAAATACTAACTATTGAATTATATGAAGTTAAAAAACCAAAGAAATGCTTTACTTTTGTTTCTGATTATTATAATCAGCACTCAGCACCTTCACACATATTCTCCATAAGCTTCTACTATGGAATCATGGCTATTTTTACTTGGACAATAGGAAAATTACAAGACTCTCCAAATACATCAAAACTTTCTAATTGAATAAAACACAGAACTCCTGGTTTTCATCAGAGATTTTACCATCTAAAATATAGAACCCAATATCCAAAATTAGTGCCAGAAATAATAAATCTCAGGAAATAACTTTTTAATTTCCTTTTCCTACTCACTCTTTTTCATCTTCATCCTAAACAGCTACCTTTGTATCATATTTATTGCCTCTTGATGAAAGTAATAAAAGCATTTTACTTTTTAATACTGCATGGCGAATCATTTTCAAACTTGTGAGGGACAGTAGTAATGACAGAAAGGTGCTCCTATCCCAAATTAATGACACTAACTATATGATCTAATTAAATCAGGCAACCCCTGAATGTAAAAATATTCTTTCAAGCTGGTATGCTATGCCTTCTTCCAATTTTGATGACCGTATCACAACATATCAATACAAGTAGGGTACATATAGTGAAGCAAAGAGACTTTTGAACTATCCTCACAACTAACGTAAAGGTCATGGCAGGTAAATGTATTCTTTCCACAGTTTGTCTAGCTAGATCTTCTTTCACATTAGTTCCTGAGGACTGAGGCTCCCTAGATTCAACTGGGCACTTCTTGTAAAGAAAGTTCCTGAAGATCTCTGCCCTTGTCCAGGAAAGGTTGGCGGCAGAAAGGCTTCAGGTTTTCCTAGGGTGTTAGAGTACAATTACTTTGTGTGGGAGTGGGGAAGAAGATTCACCTGAGACTATAGGTACAGAGGAGAGAAAAGACCATATTTAAAGTGATCATAGATTGGGGGAAGCAAGGTACCCTGAGAAAGATGGAGAACATTGGGGTCGACGATGGCAGTAACAGACAGGTGCTTAGAAACAGAAAAGAGTACTATGTTTCAGCAAATGCTTACATTCCTCCTTCCTATAGTCCTTTAGTCTGTGTCCAGAGAATGTGGCAATCACAGAACATCTTTTCCTCCACTCGCAGGGTAAGCTTCCTATAGCCACAGATGGACAAGGAGGCAAAGATACAGTAGAAAAAAATGCGAATACTTTAAAACCTGACTAGAGCAGAAAACAATCTAGTCAATATGAACAGAGTCTGAGGAGCGGCTTGGTAGCATGAAGAACGGAGACATAATCTTGCAAAGAGGCAGAAAGCAACTTTATACATTAGTATTGATATACCATGCTCTTTGGAGAACCACTGCTTTAGACGAATCTTTATTTGTATATTGGCAAAAAAAAAAAAGCCACCTATATTTAGAGAAATTTATCATCCTTTCACCTATGGTAAAAATAAAATATTTCTTAGTATGTTCTTTAGAATTTTTGTGTAAGCATTCTGTTGTTCCTAAGCCAATCTAAATTGATAGTTAAAATAAAAGCTATCATATTAAATGTATCTTTTTATAAAAAATCAAAACTAAAATTTAGTATTTTCTGGAATATAAAACATCCAGAAGAGTCACTATAAAATGTATCAAAACCTTAAGAGTATGGTAGTTCAAGCAAACATATTTTCATAACTTAAAAAATATGAAAAATACATATAATGTTTCATTCATGATTCACCCTTCTCGGTTACATTAAATAAATAAAACTTTTAATTGGGTAAGGGAAAAAATCACTCTCTTGGCACATTAAAAAGAAAATGGAGATCATTAGAATTTCAAATGGAGATCTACTTAGTAACTTTACAAAAAAATATAAAGTAAAAAAATCCCTTGGCCAAATAAAATGTACCCGCAGTACCAGCAGAGTTGTAATATCTTGTGCTTCTCTCACCATTTATTTAGTGAACACCTGTGGAACACAGACTCAGCAGCTTGCTTAGTGAGATAGGGACCCTGTCCTTAAAAAGCTAGCTGTAGAGCCTTGCTGGTGAATAAACTGTTTTCTAAAATAAGTAAAACATAAGATAACATGTGAAGTGTCAGAGACTCTTTCAATAAAATAATTTAAATTACTGCAAATGTTTGCTTTAAAAAATGTGTTTAAAAATTTCCACAGAACATTTCGTGCCTCCTGTCTCCTTCTCAGCTTTAATATTGACCTTACTCCCAGGAGAAATGGACACACAATACAGAAACTGCATTTAGAGCAGCTTGTCTTTCTCTGTGTCCTACAAATTCTCATCTCCTCAATTTCTGCAACTGCTCAGAAAAGGGTGTTTGTGGTCAACTAGGAAACTCACTGCCCAGATTATTTTTGGAGCCAGCCTCTTCGATGCCTGACACTAAACCTGCTCTCCTTAACTCCTCAAACCTTCAGAACTTTATTCTCTTCACGCTCTCTGTAGATCATTTCACCTCCATTTTCCAAAGGAAACAGAAGTTTTCCAATGGAAAGTCGCATTCCTTCCTGGTATCACACACAACCTACCAAAGTGGCTCCGGTCCTTCCTACTCTGGACCTGACACAACAAAGTGGTGCCTCTCCTCCTTCCAAATGCCAGACCCTCTGCCTATGCCTAATTCCATTCTTCCCAACAACATGAAAATACTATTCCTTCCTTGCTTATATATTCAACCTCTTCTTATGCAGATCTTTTGCACTGCTTGTTAAACAAACTCTAGTCTCTTCTAGCAAAACAAAACCATTTGGCCCCATATCTCCCTCCAGCTATAACTCACAGGCCTATCTAGACACTTCCTGCTTCAAATAAATTTCTCTACAGAGTTACCTGAACGTTCTAACTTCATGTCCTCATCTCCTATTACCCCCCATATGTGCTTGAGCCCCACTACACCACTCCTCCAAGACCCTTCTGTCAAAGTCACCCACAGATGCCGTTCAGTCCTCATCTTACTGGACATGTTAGCAGTAAAATCACCACTGTTCATCATCTCCTTCTTAACACACCCTTTTTCTCTTACTTTATATCAAGCAGAAGCCCCTGATCTTTTCTTCTGCCCGTCTTGCTATCCTTGGCCACTGAATGCTGAAAAGCCTCAAGGTAACATCATGTCTCACTTTATATTCTCTCCCTAGGATATCTCATCCATTTCACAGACACATAAATAAAAGTGAACTTTTTTGCTCTGTACTTTTAATCTCTAGTCTAGACTTCTATGAGCTCCACGATCTACTTATCTGTAGGTCCGTATCTGTCTACACAGGCGGCATACAGAGCAGTAAGGTACATGGGCTCTGGAGGTGAACAACCTAGATTCAAATCCCTTTTCTTCTACTAACTGTCTGACGTCGGACAAGTCTCTGAACATTTCTGTGTTTCCATGTCCCCAGCTTAAAAAACGCTGTAATAACTTTAAATGCTAAAAACTATTAGCTATTATCATTATGACTATTTGACCTTTCCTCCTGTGTGTCTCAAAGCCATCTGAAATGCTCTACCTCTAGAATGAATGCATAATGTTCCCAAAATGTGATCTGCTTCTGGAATTCCCTCGCTGTCTAAATGCTGTAATCAGAAATCTAGCAGTTATTTTTGATACAGTTCTCTTTCCTCTCCCACTTCTAACACAACGTATCTGTTAAGATTTAAGGGTTAAACCTCTTTTCTATAACTGCACCGCTATCACTTTATCCCAAGCTCCATCCTCTCCAGTGCGCACCACTAAAGTGGACTGTAACCAGTCAACACACTTCCACCCTTTACCCCAAAGCACCATCTACACTGCAGTCAGAAAGATCTTTACTGACTGCAAATCTGGTCAAGTCAACTTCAGGCTTAAAACCTTTTATTGGTTTCTCCTTGGTCTTAGAATAAGCAATGATCTTTATTAAATATAGTCTAAAAAGCTCTATAAGGTCTGAACTCTGCCTCCCTCTCCAGTCTGATTTCATACCGTATATTCCCTTGGTTCTCTCAGCCCATTCTCCACTTGGCTTGATTCCAGTTCCTCCTGCTGGCTTTGCTCCTTCCCACCACAGGGTCTTTGCCTATGCCCTTTCTTTCCTCTGTTTGAAATGCTATTTCTTCCTCTTCTAGTTGACTCTTACTCATCCATCGGATTTCTGCTTAAATGTATCCTCCTTAGGGAAGCCGTCTCTGGCCTCCCAGATGAAGCCAAATACTTTTATTCTTGGTACTCATCATCTTATGCCTTTCTTTCAGGGCAGAGAAAGGGTAAGTGAACTTGGGGAGGAAGGAGGAAAGAAGTATTTTAGTCAGCTAGTAGTTAAGACACTTAATCACTTAGTTGAAAAAGCAAACACAGGCACAAGGGGAAGAATTACTTAGGTAACAATAGGCTATATGAAGAGAGGTGTGTAATAACAGGCTGTAAAAGCAAAGAAAAAACTAAATAGCAAAGCTGCTGGCATCAGAACAAGGACTTCCTGTGTTTCTCCAATCTTGCAGTTTTTATTAAAATGAGTTAGGGAAGAAAATGTTCCCACTGGAACTATATGTTCAGTACACAGGTAATGATTCATCCAGTCTTAGCATATTAAGCCGTAGACAAATCCAATCCAAATGACTAAAATGGCCAAAAAAAGTAATTTTAATTAATAAGTTAATTTCAACAATGTCTTAAACACCTTTTAAACTGATATTTTGCATTACTGCTTCACATTTTATGTGTGTGTAAAAACTAAAAATCACAATAGATTTTAACGGAATACCACTTAATAATCAAAAAGAACAAGTTGTAACACTCTCAAGGAAATAATATTAATCTAAAGAGATAATCTCAAGAAAATAAAAAAGTTAAATTTTAAAAAAGCTAAATTTAAAAAGTTAAATCTAAGGATCCATTTTAATAACATTAAAATGAAAAAATTATGGAACTAGACAACAGATTAGTGGTTGCCAGGCGTTAGGGACAGGGGTGGGAAAGTGGGACGGTAGATGAGTGTGATTATAAAAGGCCACCATGAGGAATCTTTGTGATGGAAATGTTCATCTTGACTGTAGTAGATACGAGAAGCTACACATGTGATAAAAATTAAATAGAACTAAATAAATACGCACGCAAATGAGTTCTAGAAAAACTAGGAAAATGTGAATAAGATCTAGTTTGCATCGGTGTGTTAATATCCTGGGTGTTACCACTGGGAGGACTGTGTAAGTGGTGCATGAAATGTATATTATCTCTTGTAACTACATGCAAATTTACAATTATCCCAAACTTAAAAGTGTCATTAAAAAACAGCTTTAAAGTGCTTTCACAACATTCTCAAAGATGTTGGCTTATATATACTTGACTACAGAATTCCAATTCTTTAAAAGCAGGCTTCCTCCAGTTTCATGTTTTACCTTTGTTGCTCTCAGCCCATGAAGAAAGAGAGATTTAGGTAGAAAGAAATGACTTGAGGTTGTAATAAACACAATAAAAAAAAATCAGTATTTTTAAAAAATACATCTTAAAATGTACTTGAACGTTTGAGATCATAATGACATAAACAACTATTTATGACCTAAGAAAAACTGCCTCCTTTGGTACTTTGAAGTATTAAAAAAATCACGTAGAATTAAATTACAAAGCTCAAAACTTGTTTATGCAGCTGGTCTTTTTTAAAATCAAGGAACTTTAAACCTACAATTCTAATAGGCTTACTGGTGACACCCCAATCCTTTGAAAAATAAATGAAATATCATAAATCATTTGACAGTTTTTAAGCTTAGATTTTTATCATCAGACTCTTTAAAAATAAAAAGCAATATGAAAGGATAGGATCTTGCTTTGTGCCCTATAAAGTTTAAGACAGAAAATAAATCATACTATTAAATGTCATTTAGAACCTTAACTTCAATACTTAGGATTAAATTGGCATAATATTCATGGTCACTCCTATGAGAATTCATGCAAGTCGAGTAGCTTTTCTTACAAAATATTGCAGAACTCTGGCACTTCCTGTGATAAATGAAGCAATAAGGCTTTGGAATTGCAATTGTGTATATTTAAGTACTTCATATAAGCAACCAGACTGTCATCTTGCTGGATATCTAGCACTATGAATTTATTATTTGTTATCCAAAGGAATGTCTGAATACTTACAAAGAGTAAAGGGTTGGGGTAAGCCCTTAAAATTTAAGTTACAAATGTAGGACTACATTGCAGCCACAGTGTCCAAACTTCATTTTCTTGGCAAGTTAATTTAATAAAAAATATTCACAGATTTTACAGGAAATGTAGAGATGAAAAATCTATAAATATCTTGAAAATGTTTAGGATTCAAGAGAACAGTTAAGATCTAGATATCAGCCACAGCATCCTGAGAATTGTTATAGTGAAGTTGCAAGAAAACGTATTATGGGAGACATTCTCCATGACCTGGTTTTAAGGTAAATTCAATGATGGGTCAATAATCAGTTCAACTCATAAAAGTGTGCTTTGAGAAGTCACCTGCACCAGCATTAGGGGAGGGAGGTCAAAGCTGGGCCCTCTTGGTTATCCGGTCCATCCTATTTTAAAAGAATTCTATTGAAGGAGATTCATTCCAAAGGCCAAAAAAATTACTTCTGTCTTTTCTGATGGTTTCACTTACCTATCATATAAGTGAAAATTCATTATTTTCTTTCCCTTCTTGAAGCAATAATGGCATGACTTCTGAGAAACAGTCTCAGAAGATTTATAGTATACCAATATAAATTGTAATAATTTTAGATTTCAGTAGTTTTTCTAATTCACTTTTAAGATACAGCCACCAAATTGTGGCCTCCAAATAAGGCCACTAATGTCACATCCACATCAGGCATTTGATAAACATTTGAATGAATGAATTAGTGATATTGGAAAGTCTACTTCTTATATTTTGCATATCGTATTACTGCTAATGAACCATCCTTAAAGATTATTTAAGTGTACCTCTAATTTCTCAAGAAATACTGAATACATACCAAATAGTATTTTCAACATATGTGCAAGTTATAAAGAAAAATAACAAAATGAACACCAGTTTCTCACTAACCAGTTTAGAGAATACATTACTTATAACTTTGAAGTCCCCTTTATGGCCTTTCCCATTCCAATTCCAATCCTTTTCCCCATGCCTTATCCCCAGCTTTTTTTTTTTTTTTTTGCTTTCCTTTGTAGTGTTACCATATGTATCCCTAATCAATATCTTTCTTAATTTTATATTATTTTGGATGGAGTTATATTGGTTGGGATCATATTGGAAGTATTCTTATGGTACTTGGTTTTATTCTGTTCATGAGACTTATCCATGATATGTTTGAATGTAGCACAATTTGTGCCTTCTCTTATTGATGGATATCTGAGTTGTTACCAGTTTTCTGGAACATATTATGTATTTCTCTATGCAGATTAACAAAAGTTTTTAAGGCCTCAGAGTGGAGTTGCTTGGTTGATATATGCACAATTTATTAGTTAATGCAAATATATTATATGGTTGATTCAATGTGCACAACCACCAGCAGGGCAAGAAAGTTCAGGATGCTCCAACATCTTTGCCAATCTAATGGATGTAAAAAAGTACTTCCTTGTGATTTTTTAAAGCTTTTTTCCTTTTTGAGGCAAAATTTATATAAAATGAAATACACAAATCTTAAATGTACCATTCCATATGTTTTTTACAAATGCATATACCTTGTAACCCAAATCATTACCACCACCCAAAGTTAGTTCCTTCAAAATCCTTCCCAGGGAGTTCCTGCCCCATCCCCTAGAAGCAATCACTTTTCTCATCCTTTACCCTCACAGATAAATTTTGCCACTGTTTCATTTTATGAATAACCATAATCCATTTATCCATTCTCTTACTGATGGAAACCTGGGCTATTCTAGTTCCTGGCTAGTATGAATCATGCTATATTATGTATGTACTTTTCGTAAGAATCTTTTTGGTGGATTTTTATTTCTATTTTTCTTAGGCAAATATCTAGCAGAACTGCTGAATCATTGGGTAAGTGTATATTTAACTTTGTAAGAAACTCCCAGACCTTTTTCCTAAAGTGCTTGTACTATGTAACCCTCTTACCTAATGTATAAGAATTCTGGTTGCTCTAGATCCTAACTAATTTTAGTCAGAATGGTGGGTTTCTCATTCTTATTTTTACTTGCATTTCCCAGATGACAAATGATGTTGATCACATGCTTACTATTTGAATATCTTCTGTTGTGCAGTGTCTGTGTTACAAAGTGTCTTTTCAAATCATTTGTTCCCTACTCCTCGTTTCTTGTTTCTGGTTGTTCATCTTTTTGTTATGGAATTGTATAAATTAGCTATGTACTCCTTTGACAAATACACATTTTGCAAATATTTTTCTCAGTCTGTGTCTTGTTTTTTGTTTTCTTAGTGGTTTCTTTTGATGAACACAAGTTTGTTTTTTTCAATGAAGTTCAATCTTTAAAGTTTTTATCTTACTGTGACTGCTTTCTACAGCCTAAGAAATCTTTGCCTATCCCCAAGTCATAAACATATTTTCTGATGTTTTCTTCTAAAATTTGTATGGCTTTAGATTTTTATATTTAGCAGTATGATTCATCTCAAATAGATTTATATGCATAATGCAAGATGGAAATTGAGATAGATAGACTGATTGATTGATTGATTTAGCTTGTGGATATTTAGGTGTCCCAGCACGATTTACCGCAAAACTTTCCTTTCCCCATTCAGTTGCTTTGAATCTCTGTTTGAAATCAAATGACTATATAAGTGGGTCTATGGCCTCTGTTCAATTGCATTAATCTATTAGTTGATCCTTATGGCAGTGCTATGCTATCTTGGTTACTGCAGCTTTACAGTTGCGGTACAAAGTCAACTCTTCCAACTATGCTTTTAAGATTTGTCAGATATTCTCAGTCTTTTACATTTCCATGTAACTTTTAGAAATAGCTTGCTAATTTTACAAAAAGGCCCATGGGATTATGCTAGGGATTATGCCAAATCTACAGATCAATTTTGAGAGAAATGTCACTTAATTGAGTCTTCCAATCCATGAGTATGGCATCTCTCTTCATTTATTTAGAGCTTTAATCTTTCTCAGTATTGTTTTGTTGTTCTTAGAGATTTTGCATGTCTTTCGTTGAATTTACTTCTAAATGTTCTACTTTTATTAGAAATGGGAAATAGGTTCTATTAATGATAATCTCAATTCAAAAATACTTATTTCTCAGGGTGCCTCCATCACATTTTAACTCCTTGGAAACATTAAATGAATCAATATCGTGAGAAAGTTTGTTTAATATTAAATAGGATATACTACATTCTGTATGGTAAACAAGACAAGAATTTCTACAAATGGAGAGACTCTGTAAGTTGTCAGTAAAATAAAGGAATGGACAAAGTCTAACAATATACAGGCTGGAAATGGGGGTGGCAAATTTTTATAATCCACTCACATTTTAAGTAGATTCTCTGATGGGGAAGAGGGGTGCCAGACATACCATTCATTACTTCAGTCTGCAGTTGCACTGATCTTTTAGGTATAGGACTTATGCTATCTAACTACTCCAAGGCCAAAGCTTTTTTGACATCCGGCCCACACAGTCATGACAACAGGTTTCAAGGAGAGGAGAAGAGCAGGAATTACTTAGCTTTGATTTTGAGCAGATATAGTTTAAGCCCTTAGATAAAATTTCAGCTCTATGTCTTCTGCTTAAAGACAGAACTGTATCCCGAGATGCTGAGGATTCCCACTTGGTCTTCTTTCATTTGCAACTTGTTATAATAGCAGTTTCACATCTTCCACTTTACTATGGCTCCTTTTCTTCCTTCTGTGCTTTTTCCTGGAACTACTAATTTTATTTTCTGCATCTTCACTATCGGATTCTTCAGACCTCTGTACATACAAGGATCTGAGAGTGAATTAATCAAATTTCCCATTATTACCACTGAGATCCCCAAAGACATTCCCTTCATCTCTGGCCTTGTTGGCTTCTCCTTTTCCTTCTCCTTTTCAAATCTTTTCTCCATACGCTTTGTCTTTTTTCCTCTACTCTTCTTTGTCATATTTTTCTACTTCCTGAAGCCTTTCTTTTGCTTTTTCAAGGTTTATACCACCATAATACTCTTCCTTAGGATCCTTTAAGATGGATTTCTGAATCGGTGGCCATGCTGAACCTACTTCCCTTCGTCAGTAAAAATTTTTTTCTTTTTTAACAGAGTCTCGCTCTGTCACCAGGCTGGAGTGTAGTGGTGTGATCTTGGCTCACCACAACCTCCATCTCCCGCATTCAAGTGATTCTCCTACCTCAGCCTTCTGAATAATTGGGACTACAGGCACAACCCACCGTGCCCAGCTAATTTTTGCATTTTTAGTAGAGAAGGGGTTTCACTATGTTGGCCAGGCTGGTCTCAAACTCCTGACCTCAGGATCCGCTGGCCTCAGCCTCCCAAAGTGCTGGGATTACAGACATGAGCCACCACACCCAGACACCAATTTTTTATTTCACAACGTACTCTCTTCAAGGTCCAACCAACTCAAGCATATGGCCCTATCTCTCCTTAAAGAAATCAGCATGTGGGCCACCTTCAGCCTCCTCATCTGTGTTCATAAACTTTATAGAAATCTCCTCGGTTTTCTGTGCCTCATCAGAATTAGGAGCAGACTGAGTTTGAGGCTCCTCTGTTTTCACCACTTTTTCCTCCATTTTCTGCCTCATCTGCCTCTTTTCTCCTCCTCTCCCTCTTCATTACTAATACCATTGGCCAGCGTGTACTCTTCCCCCTCCTGCTTCTGGTCTCTTTTGATCTGACTAAAGGATGAACAGCATATTGTTATTGAAACAGGCTCTAACTTCTTCCATGTAGTCAATGGTAAGAAATAAGAGCTGCATTCTCATTAACCTCTTTGGTCAGTTGTTTTTATATTTTCTGCAGAGACCTTATCCAAAGTGTCATAATAAGAAAAAGAGACAAAGCATATTCAGGTAGAGATAACTTGTTCAAATCAAATACTTATCAGATACACCAATGTACACAGGAAATGAAACACCTTTGGAGGGCGTCCTTTTAATGGTTGATCTTCAGCTAAAAGGGACTCCAGTATTTTCTAGATGTCCCTAAGTTTTTCTGGATTGATTTTTCCTTCTTTCATAGGTACTCTCTTCTTGAGAAGTAGCTATGCCGTCCTTTTTTTCTTCTGAGAGAAATAAAATTAATACAACTTCACCATCCTCATTTTACCTGGCAGATCGATCTGCCCTGGGGATATGAGTTGGCATCCTCTGGGCAATCAAACCAAAGAACCCAATTCATGACCTGGGTATCCCGCACCCTGGCTGCAGGATCAGTAATAAAGAGCACTGCAGCTCTCTTACAGATAAACTTATTACAGACTTCATTTTTCTCATCTGCTGCTGTCAACCATAGAGGTCAAGAACAGAAATAGCAGAGTATAGCCAGCAAAAAACTTGGTTAAGATATTTGGCATTTTCTTTACCACTGGAAAAAACCATAATACTCTTTTGCAGATGGCTTCTCAAAAAGGAATATTTAATATATTTTACTCCAGTTCACAAACTATGTAGTTTTGTTCCAAAGTGGCAGGAGTGTTATATTTCACTTTTATCCCCAACACAAATATATTCAGTGTTTTTCTAACTCAAGCATATGAGATCTTTTAAAGATTTAATTCGTTTTACCTAGAAAGAAACAAACTTAATGTTTCTTGGGAAGATTTTCGGGAACAGCATTCATGGTATCAAGCAAACTCCATGCTCAAGATTCTATACTTCATCAATGAACTAACCTTTGGAGATGGGGATCACGGTAACTTAATTGCTTCATCTTTGTGCTAAAGAAGTTGAACCTGTATGCAAACAAGTGCATTTATGTGGTTGATTAGCAGTTTCAAGTACATCTTTACCTTTCGATGTTGGGTAAAAAAGGTCTGTCCTCCAGTGTTGCCTTAATAAAGGCTCAAAGAAATCATCTGTACATTCTTCTCAATTTACAGCTATTTGCCTATGACTTATAGTTGAAGGACTATTTGGACAGATATAAAAATCCATAAGTTACCTATTCTTTTCTTTAAAATATTCTAAGTATGGCCTATTTTCTTGCACTGAATAAAATCTGAGGCCAACATAATTTTTCTTTATAAATATCTTGACCTATTTTTCTGGCTCCCTCCCAAAATTTTATCTCTAAGGTCCAGCAACTTTTCTAGACCCAGGCACACAGTGTGTCCTTTCAATGTTTAGATTCAAGTTGTCATTTATTTCAGAAAAGTTTATGCTCTAAACAATGGTTTTCTTTCATTAAGTTTGGACTTTTTGTTGGGTCTACAATTATGAATATTATGGCTCTACTCTGCCTGCCATATGTACCCATGGTCTTGAAATTGAGGAACATCTGAGGCTGCTCTAATGCTTTGTAAGAGATATGTAGGCATAGTTTTAGGGCAATCTATTTCCAAGTCCTCAACTCACATTTTTCCTAATACCAATCTTTCTGAGAGTGTACAGGCAGCTAAGGCATCATGCGGCCTCTCTTCTCACTTCACAAAAGAAATGCATACCTCCTGGGATATAAAAATCTCCAGGGGTTCCAAAAATGGGAAAAATTACAACAATGCAATCTATGAAACCTCCTTTAATCAAAGCACTACAGTAAGGCCTTGATCTTTCCACGTCTCATACAGACCTTATTAAGAAATGGAGTGTTTGGCCCATATTATTATATGGTAAATCGAGTGTATTGTAGAATGAAGCAGTTCTACAATATCCTGTGAGGACATTTTACTTATATGGATTACCTCTTCCATACTCTTATTAGTGTTAAAGAAGTATCTCTCTGGAGACTTTAGTGAGTGCAAAGCAAAGAAACACTGAAGGCAGCCGCATCTTACTGTATCCAGGCAACACATGGTAAGGCTCTGTGCCTTATCTACTTAATCTATATTAGAATTAGAATTCAGCCATGTGATGGTTGTCATGGAGGCATATATTAACATATTTATTTGAGATGAAAAATCAAGTGGGACTTTTACTGACAGAAGGATGTCTGATTTAAAAGATAAGTTTGAAAATAAATACCAGCTTTGTCAATTAGATTAAATGGCAACCATTTTCCCTAAAGTGAGTAATCTACACTTATCACTGCAACGTTTTCATAAAAATATATTTGAGGAATAAATTAAGAAAAACCATTGCTGCCGGGTGCAGTGGCTCACGCCTGTAATCCCAGCACTTTGGGAGGCCAAGGTGGGCAGATCACCTGAGGTCAGGAGTTAGAGACCAGCCTGGCCAGCATGATGAAACCACGTCTCTAGTAAAACTACAAAAAATTAGCCAGGCATGGTGGCAGACACCTGTAATCCCAGCCACTTGGGAGGCTGAGGCAGGAAAATAGCTTGAACCTGAGACACAGAGGTTGCAGTGAGCTGAGATTGCACCACTGCCCTGCAGTCTGGGCAACAAGAGTGAAACTTCATTTAAAAAAAATAAAAAGAAAAAAGAAAAACCATTGTCTAAAAATTGTATATCACCAAGTATACACTGGAATTAATAATATTTTAAACAACTCTTTCTAAGTATGGTGAGTTAAACAGGGTGTCCCCAAGTAAAAGAGTAGTAAGTGTAACGGTCATTTGATAAGTCTTAGTTAAGCCTTTTTGATAAATTTCCCCAAACTGAGAAAGTGATAGCAAATTCTTCTCCAAGTTAAGTGATTTCCAGTCTTTTGCTTTCTACAAATGACGGTGTAATTGAGTTGTCAGTAGAAACATCATTAAATAATTTGTAGATCACATTTGATTTCTGGCATATAACTCAGCAGAATGAGCATAGTTAGTAGGTGATGCAGTGTTTCCATCATATTGTAAACACTGACATTTTAAAGCTCAGGTGTTATGTCACTGTTTTAAATGTGTATTTGACTTTGCTCACCTCTCTCTTGCCAAATTTCCATGACCTCACTGTTTTTCCTGTATCATCGTATTCTCTTGTACTCCTTCCAATGTTGTTTTCATTTCACAATTCCGTTTCTTCTTCAATTTCTTTCCCAAGTTCTACTTCTAAATGCATAATTTAAGATTTTATGACTATAATTGCTAACATTTTAATTTTTCCCATTTTGTGTATGATGAGGTAAGAATCCACTTTCCATCTTTTTTTATATGGACACTCTATTGCCTCAGCACCATATACTGAAAGCTGTATGCACCTTTTTCCCCCACTGATCTTCAATACACACCTGTTTTGTCATAAAGGAAGCTTCCACCTATAGATGGATCTGTTTGTAAATTTTCTATTATTTTCATCTGCCAATCTGTATATCCTTATACCATACACTGGCTTAACTACTATAGTTTTATATTGCCATTATATAAAGGCAGCAAAAAGTACTTCCTTGATAGTAGGAAAAACACTTTCTACAGGAATAATATGTGATTATGGGATGATTGCTCTTCCATTTAAGTTCAGAATTATAATGTCAAGTATCATCCAAATAATAATATTAATAGTAATCATACAATCTCAAAATCTGTTAGGGATTTGATTCTATGTGCAATGAGAGAGAATTAATATCTTTGCCACATTAAATCTTCTAATCTATTAATGTCTTTCAATAAAAGTTTATAACTTTTCAGTGAAGGACTTAGACAATACTTGTTAGAGTTCTTCAAAAGATATTTGTAGTATATTGCTACGTAAATTATATCTTTTAAAAATTACATTTCTGTAGTAACTTTACTGTGGAAAAGTCTTGTAGATACCATCTTAACCAAGTGATGATCAAGGTTAACATGACCAGTAATAAGTCATTTTGTTACTGAAACACCACAAGTTTGGTCTAGGTCCTGCTGCTCCGCTGCACAGAAAGCCAATGACTGAGACAACGAGTGTTGCCAAGGAAGAAGGCTTTAACCATATGCTGCAGCCAAGCAGATGGTAGCTCAGTCTCAAATTCATCTCCCTGACCAACTACATTAGGGATTTACATACCAGGGAAGAAATGTAACAATGTGTGAGAAAACAGGAACTCTGGAGGGGCAAGGAAGCAATCATGATGAATGGGGGTTCCCACATTTCATTGTTTGGATGTGGTGATCTGGTGAGTTTCAGTTCTTTGATACTTAGTTTTAGAGGCCCGAAGGTCATTTCCTGAGGAAGGAACTCAGATAAAATAAATCTAATTTTCAGCTTTAAGACCAGAAGGGTCAATTTATGTTCATCCAAAAAACTATGTATGGGACAATTGGGTGGGTTTCAATATTGATTTCATTTACTGCCTGATATATGAGATTACTTGTGATATAATAATGAGAAAACGCCAAACTCAAATTGATATCCTTTCTACAAAAGACCTGACCACTAAACTTCAAAAGTATCAAATCCCTGAAAGACAAGATCAAGAAATTGTCTTAAATTGGAATAGACTTAAGAGATATGGCGATTGAATGCAATATGGTATCCAGGGTTAGATCCTGAAATGAAAAAAGAATATCAGTAGAAAAACTGGTAATATCAAAATAAAGGCTGTAGTTTAGTTAATATTAGTATGCAAATGTTAATTTTGTTAACTCTACTACAGCTATGTAGAATGTTAATTATTTCAAAGTAAAGTTGTTTTTAAATTTCCTGTTTTCTTGTTGTTGCTGGTCTATAGAAATGCAACTGGCTTTCCTATATTGACTTTACATTTAAAAACTTTTCTAAACTCTCTAATTTTAAGAATTTAGCTGCCAAGTTCTAGGAGCTTTCTATATAGAAAGTTAAGTCACTTGCCAATAATGACAGTGTTTTTCTCCCTTTCCATTCCTACATCTTTTCTTGTCGTTGTCTCCCACCCCTCACCCCTGACCCTGACTCACTCTGCTGGCTAGGATCTCTGATACAATATTGAGCAGAAATGAGGATACCTGCAGCTTTATCTTTTAAGAGTTAGATTATGTCCGTTGACGCCAAGAACTAATTTTAATTTCACAGAATAATCTGGGGAAGATTAGTTGTTTTTGCTTTGAACATTTCTACCACAGAGATAACAATATTATTTTTTAAAGTTTCAAATACTGAAAATGTTTATCCAGAAAGTATAAAAGAATGTATAATACAAAGACAAAGAAGTAACACAAAGACAAAAAAGAGATGCCATACGGTACTATGTTATTAAAACAAAATAGAAGTTATCACATTAACCTGTCCAAACGTTGCTATCCCCTTCACAGTGTGGGAGCTGTCATTGGGAAGTGGTTGCCCAGTCAAAGTTTACCCTTTCCAAGCCTTCCCAACCTTGTATCAGATATGCCCTTGTGAGTAGTTCTCCCCAAAAGAATGTCAGTGAGCATGACTAAATGCCAACTTCCAGGTTAAGGTTCCTCAGAAGCAGGTAAGGTATATTCATGCTCTTTCCCCAGCTGCCAGAGGACTCCAAAGCCCACTTAATGGAAGGTCACCAAATGATCAAAAATGCCTTCAATGCACTGCTTCATTAGCAATAAATGCACTTTAATTGGATTTAAGCTATTATACAATTTGGAGTGTATTTATTATAATAGCTGGCTTTCCCTAATACAAAAACATGGTATTTTTGAGGGGGGTGCTGACTTTAAAGAAACTAAAATATATGGTGACTGCTTAGCAGCCAAACAGCAGGAGATGAAGAAACTGAGAAAAGGACAGAAAGGTACTTATGTCATATAGTCATAAAATACTAAAAGTATTGCTTGCCAAAAGTAATCCTTGGTGATTGAAGTGAAAATGTGGTTGCCTCCAGAGGTTTAAAGTAAGAAATTAACTGGAAATGAACACCCATCTTGGGCAATGGAAATGTTTGATATCACATTTTGGGTAGTAGTTACATGGATGTACATAACTGTCGAAACTGCTGAACTCAACAATTAAGAGCTGTGAGTTTACTCTATGTAAGTTATATCTCAATTTTTAAAAATGCCTGATAGAACTTCAAAAGCAGAACAAGTGTCTACCAAGCCCATGGAGAAAAGAGATGAAAAACAATATTAGAATAACAAAGTACTACTTGTTGCACTTATCAAAGATTAAAAGGAAGAAATGTGCACAGGCAAGCACTGACAGATTTGAGAGTAGAAATGAAAGGAAATAGAAAACTCAGAAATTTGGGGGGCTCCCAGGGTTAGAAGAGCTGATGGTTCTGGATCTCACATGGTAAAAAAGAAGACTGAAAAAGACTGAGCAAAACTGGTCCATTATGTTTTCTCAGGCAAACAGAGGGACTCAGCCTTGTTGCAAATCAAGTTAAGTAGGTTAATTTTCCACAAAACCCATTTTTGGTGGCCGTACAAGAGCCACTAGTAAGTTGAAAGAGAAGAGAATAAAAATAAGGAAACAAAATATATTAAGGCTTGGGAATTTTTGGTGTGCTTACTGGCTAGAATGACCATAACATATATTGTCTAAACTGGGGTAGTTTTGAGAGTGGAAGAAAGCATTATTACTTAACATGCCAAGACAAGAGGTATAAGTTAAGACTGTCCTTGCTAGCCTGGGCCACACAGTCACTCTAATGCTAGCACATGATATTAACTATAAGAGGTCAAAAGCCATCTTGGTTTTGGAGGAATGGCATTGCCAAAACCCCCACAAGTGATACCTATAAGTCTTTGACTGTTTGACCCTTAAAACAATGCTCAAGCTCCCTGAATTGAAAGAACAGAAAGAAGGAAACAAAGACTACAGTCTCCACAAAGGGCATGTTCACCAATGTCCACATATATGTGACCTTAGAGGAAAATGGGCAAGGAAGACCTTGCAGAAGGCAGAATTAGGTCCTGAGAACAATAAACAAAGAAGTTCCTCCCAGACAGCAGGATCACAGGCTAATGAAAGAACATTTCCCACACTAGCTAAAGATTCTTCATGCCATCCATGATTTTTGTCACTGTCAGTATTCCTAATCTTAACATTGAGGAACCCTGCCCTTAACCATTACTTTGCACTCTAAAACCATTCCCTCAGTTTTAGCAGATTAAATGCAAACTTATAATGTGCTAACTGATCTAATGCAATAAATTACAGACATTGCACGTAAAGTGATGGTGAAAATAAAACGTCTTTTACAAAGATCACTGAACTGATGGCCAAGAGGCTCTTATTTCATCCAACCTTCACTATTAACTGTGTGATCCTGGAGAAACCATGACTTCTCAGGACTTCAGTTCTTTCATCTGTGAAATGAGTAAGAGGATGCCTTCCAGTTCTTTAATTCTAATTTAAAATTCTTGACCCTGCTGAGCCAAAAAAGTACAGAAATTCTCTATAAAATATCCACAATCGACTAGTTGGTCCAGTTTTTACAGCAGAAGCAACTCAGCACAATTCTAAGAAGCTATATTGGCAAGAAAAAATTCTGGCACTCTTATTTCTGATTTTTCTATTTTATTTGGGTCTCCATACAATAAGGAATAAAATGTAACCTTTTTTTCAGTGGGAAAAGACACTTGCTTTCCATTTCATTAAGTTTTAGAAACTAATCCAAAGAGAAGGAAGGGACCTCCACCCACGCCAAAACTTCAATATTTTGAAATTATTATAATATTTACACACTAGAATTTGAACATTTGAAAAACCAAAATGAATTTGGAGAGGCTTTTAACCTAAAAAGACCAAAATGACATATTTTATTAGTTACATAGTCAGTAACAGTCACTGAATCCTAAAAATATATTTTTTTCTAATAATTAACATTTGAAAAACATGTCTGCTAAATTTCAACTTTTGATACCTCCTCTAACTTTTAGGAGAAAATGACATTCAAGATTCTGTCTTCTTCACTGATGAAAGAGAAGACAAAAGGTAATATTCTACATTGAAACTTTATTATTTATAATGATCCAGTACACTTGTTTATAAAAGAGCCAAACATTCAAAGAGAATAGGACACACACACACAAAAAGGCAAATATTCTGCAAACCCTGCCATCACATTTTGATGTTTCCATTTGAGTACTGATATTTAAAAGTCTTATTTGTTCTTATTCAAAACAGTTTGTAGATTACATTTGTTTTTCTTGCTGCTCTAAGATCAGATCAGTTAACTCTAGCTAGCCCCCACTAACCTCGAGTCCCCTGATTCTCTGTAGTTCCAATTTTTCCAGAGAATGAACCCCTTATCTTGTGGAGTTGGGGAACATTGCTGTCCCGCTAAGGTGAGGTGAAGACCTGGGAGTTCAGCTGGTCCTCTGACAGACTTTCAGCTGATCATCTGTTTTTAGCATCATGCCTCACCTCCTCTTCAACCTCCTGATATCAATGTCATCTCCTCTGCAAGTGCTTTGGTTTTTACCTTCTATACTAAGTCATGGTATCATATGCCTTCTGTTTCAGATTTTATGGTTTAAGGTAACAGATGAGACCTACCTCTGACAAAAAGAGTTGGAATTTTTGTTTCTATCTCCTTTGTTTCATGCTAAAATTTTAACAGAAGAAAGCAAATGGTGGCCAGGCACAGTGGCTCACGCCTGTAATCCCAGCACTTTGGGAGGCCAAGGAAGGTGGATCACCAGGTCAGGAGACCAAGACCATCCGGGCCAACATGGTGAAACTCCGTCTCTACTAAAATACCACCCCCCCAAAAAAAATTAGCCGGGTGTGGTGGTCAGCACCTATAGTCCAAGTTATTCAGGAGGCTGAGGTAAGGGAATCACTTGAACCCAGGAGGCAGAGGTTGCAGTGAGCCGAGATGGCAACACTGCACTCTAGCCTGGTGACAGAGTGAGACTCTGTCTCAAAAAAAAAAAAAAAAAAACCAGATGGTTCTTTACTTAACATCTTAAAACCAGAAACTACAATCTTAATGATTTCACGTACCATTTTTAATGGTGTGAAGTCATGACAGTTTTGGTCTGATAAGCACACATTCCCATTTCGCTTCTAATTCCTTTGGAGAAAGCCTCTCCTACCTCCATGAGACCTGCGTGGGGCTTGCAGTCACTGGGCTATGCCCCTCTACTGGAGCACTAAGAAAACATACCAAGGCTGGCCTACCGGTATACCCCATTCCCAGGCCTCAGTGACACAAGGATCCATACATGGGGTCAAGGAGAGTCAAGCTACATTTTCTCTAAGGCAGGTAGCTAGACATTTGGTATGACAGGTTCTCTTTCTGCTGAGATTGGTAAACTGGATGAACAACAGTCTTGAGCTGTTAGTGGTCATCTTACTGACCATGCCTGTCTGAAGAATGACAAATAAACCAGCAGAGAAAAGGGAGTCCAAATGAGATCATTTGAGTTCCTGGCTGAAACCACGGCTGAAGCCAGATGCACCTCTGGAAACCATAGTTACAGA
The DNA here is from genome assembly GCF_030222135.1 of Aotus nancymaae. Lineage (NCBI taxonomy): Eukaryota > Metazoa > Chordata > Mammalia > Primates > Aotidae > Aotus > Aotus nancymaae. The sequence continues at coordinate 4,999,602 of NW_026988492.1, read as the reverse complement.
AACAATTAAGTTTCCTTTATTTTCATAAACTGGTTTCAGCTGGCTTTCTTTCATTTGCAACTGAAGCAGTCCTAATGAACACATCATTGAATCCAAATGTTCCAATTACTAAAACTCAAACAACAGAAACAACACTTCTTTCCCCCAAATTAAATACCCTAACTTCTTTTATTCAAATAAAATCACAAATCAGAAATAACGGTTGCATATGTGTCCCTTTCACCATTTAGGTAAAATACTTTGACTTTAGTTGAATATTAAGCTCAGATTTTTAGTAAAGATCAAGTTGTATAATTATTTTATGTAAAGACTTTGTGGAAAAACGAAATATCTCAAAATATTTGTTCCCTTGGGAAGAAACACATAATTTAAATTCAAAGAATTAGTCAGTCTCAATTTCTGACCCGGAGACTGGGGACCAGGATAATTTTAACCTGAAGATTTATAAGGAGAAGGTAGAGGGTAACAACGTGCTCCCAAGGAGGTAAGTAGGAAGGCTTAGAAATCAGTGTTCCTTGGACACTCTCCCTGGAGTAACTTCCTTCATTATTAACTGCAAACCATTGTGCTCAACAACCCAACAGGCAATATCTAAGCTTCTGGGTTTGAAGTTCTTTGGGTCTTCAGTTAGCTTCAAGTGCTTATAGGGGCCAGGCAGGTAATCTAAAAGAGTGAGCAGGCTAACATTTTTAAAGTATTACAGTTGCATGCATTAAAAAGAAAATCTTATTTAAAAAATTCTAGTCTCTCTCTTTTTATTTATTCATGCAACATTTCTACCTACTGTCCCTGGTTTTCCTATGGTTTGTTTCATAATGCTATCTTAAATAATCGTTTTTGGCACTGATACTCCTTGTATACATTTAAATTATATATAAACAAGAGCTAATAACAATGATAATAGTTCAGTTTATTGAGGACATAGTATGTGCCAGGTAATGTACTAAGTGCTTTATATATGTTAACTTATTTTGTCCTTATTGCAATTCTATAATCACCTTACACGACTGTGCCACTACCCCATTGTATAGATGACAGTACTGAGGCACTGGGTAATCAGCTTATCCAACATCACGTAGCAAGTAAGTTATGAATTTGAACACAGGCACTCTGCCTCAAGGAGCCGTGCCTCAAGGAACCCTGTCCTTAACCATTACTCTGCACTCTACAAAGAAGTATGCCATCGGTTAATGGGTTGAATTATGTACCCAAAATGATATGCTGAAGTCCTAACCCCCAGTACCTGTGTGACTGGTATCCTTACAAGAAGAGGAAAATTTGGATGTAGACAGACACAGAGGGAAGAGAGCCATGAAAAGATGGAGACAGATTGTCTTAATGCTACCACAAGGCAAGGAATGCCTGGGGCTACCAGAAGCCAGAAGAGGCAAAGCAGAATCCTCCCCATGAGCCTCTGAGGGAACATGGTCCTGCCAACAACTTGACTTTAGATTTCTAGCCTTTCGAACCATAAGAGAATAAATTTCTATTATTTAAAGCCACCTAGTTTGTAATACTTGCTCATGGAGTCAGTCCTAGAAAATTAATACCATCTCTCATTTATACTGAAATATGTTATCCAATCAACTTGCTATTTTCAATTTTAATACAGATGGTGGCATGAGTAACATTTAAACTTTCCTCTAAATACTGTTTAAAGAAAAACAACAGCCAGGGTTGTTATCGGTTACAACCTATAATCTAAAAGCACAGTCTCCTTTCTAATAGAGGCAGCTTCTACTTAGCTCTAGCTGGTTACTGCCACATGCAAGAGCAGGATCAAAGTTGCCAGGTCTTCCAGGTTCCAAGAGAATGCAGAAATCTGGATTTGTGCATTAAATTAGTTAACAACAAATTATATCAGTTACTAGTTAAAATAATACTTGTTAACAAGCAACTTACGCTTTAAAAACAAAACAGCCAGGCATCGTGGCTTGCACTTGTCATTGCAGTAACTCAGGAGGCTGAGGCAGGAGGATCGCTTGAGCCTAGCAGTTCAAGGCTACAGTGAGTTATGATAAGAGCACTGTATTTCAGCCTGGGTGACAGAGTGAGACCCTCTCTCTAAAAATAATAATAATTCAAAACAATAAACATTATGCAGGCTACACAAAACACATTTATGAACCAAAGTTGTCAAGAAGTCCTGATTTTTACAATCTCTGTTGTTTTCTTTGCTTTCCCTGTGTATTGCCCCTTGCACTTCACTTGACCCGGTCCCAACTGCAGCTATCCATCTACCAGATGTAGAAAGCAGGCACAGTGCAGGGACTGGGAGCCATGTTGAAATCAGCATCTGAGGACTAGGGAACCCTCTTTGGGAGGTAATGAGTTGGCAGATGCAGCAGAGTCACACACATTCAGGAATCCAAGACCAAATGGGTGCACTCTCCTTGATCTGTATCCGCATATGTGAAGTCTGATGCTGCTCCTCTCTCATCAGTTGGTGTCCCATGTAAAAAAGACTTAGACCTTTAATTGGATAAAGGTTTTGTGTAAGGCTAGGACATGACTTAATATTTCTCAGGCTGTCATTTCATTCATAGCACTGTCCTTACAATTTCATTGAGTTCCCCAAACTTTTACTTTTTGCGCGTGCGTGTGTGTGTGTATACATGCCTGTAAATATATACTTGAAGGATTTGTAAGTTGATATTAATAGTTCATAACTGTCTTTAGTATTCACCATATTGTAACCTAAAAAAGTTGTCCAGAAACTTGCAAACATTTTTGAAAAGCAGTTTTGTAAAAACAGTTTTACAAAATGTCTTTATTCCTCAGGTTTATTCTAAAACTTTGTGTGAATGTTAGCATCAACTCTAGTCCAATAAGCCATATTGCTAGTTAGTAGTCTCATTGGCTACAAACATTTCTTTGGTATCTACCAGAGTTCAGACCTATTTGCTATGGTATAGAAACGAATGACTGCTTCTGGCAAATGAAAACAGGTACTTGATACATTGCTTCGACAGTCTCTACTACACTGAGGTATTAAATGCACAGTGAGGCAGCTTGGAACACCAAAATGTTTGGAACTTACAAATCTGACCAACATTATTTTTAGTAAGTTCGTAGAGCAACGCTAGGAAGTAAAATACCATAAAATATGTCCAACTCATCTCATTTAATCATTATTGTTGTTGCTGCTGTGTTTTGCTTGAATTAAACATCTCTGAAATTTCTATTGGTTTTTATAACTACGAAATAATTTGGAAACTCCCTAGATTATTATTCTCACAACAACCCCAAATGGTTGGTAAAGCTGGTTTTATCTCCATATTACAGATGAGGAAACCGAAGCTCGGTGGTGTTAAATAACTTGTTCAAGGTTGTTAGTGACAGAGGTTGTCTCAGTCTATTTAGTGTTGCTATAAATACGTCAGGATGGGTGATTTATAAAGAAAAAAAGGTTTCTTTGGTTCATGGTTCTGCAGTCTGTACAGGAAACATATAGTTCCAGCATCTGCTTGGCTTCTGGTGAGGGCCTCAGGCTGTTTCCACTAACAGCTGGGGGCAAAGGAGAGCCGCATGTGCGGAGATCACATAGCAAGAGGGGAAGCAAGAGGACAGGAAGTATCAGGCTCTTTTTAACAACCAGCTTTTGTGGAAACTAACAAAGCAAGGAGGGTGCCAAGACATTCATGATGGACCCACCCCCATGACCCAAACACCTCCCATTAGGTCTCACCTCAAACACGGGAATCAAATTTTAACATGAGATTTGGGGAGTCTATTAGTCTGTTCTCACACTGCTATAAAGAAATACCAGAGACTGGGTAATTTATAAAGAAAAGAGGTTTAATTGATTCACAGTTCCACATGGCTGGAGAGGCCTCAGGAAACTTCCAATCATGGCAAAAGGAAGCAGGTACATCTTACATGGCAGCAAGCAAGAGAAAGCATGAAGAGCAAGGGGGGGGGAAGCCCCTCATAAAACCATCAGATCTTGTGAGAATTCACTCACTGTCATGAGAACAGCATGAGGGAACTGCCCCCATGATCCAATCACCTCCCACTAGGTCTCTTCTTAGACACGTGGAAATTATGAGGATTACAATTCAAGGTGAGATTTGGGTGGGGACAGAGCCAAACCATATCAGAGGGGACAAACATCCAAACTATAGAAGAGGTGAAGCCTGTACTCAAACCTCCTAATTCTAAGTTCACTGATATTACCCCACAAATAAGCGCCATGAAGATCTGTAAGACCAGGATGATTAGACAGTCAGACAGCCAGACCTGTAATCAAATCCAATTTCTACTGCCAACTCAACTTTTGACTTCGAGTAAGTTTTTTTAAATCTTTATAAAGTCCAATTTGCCCATTTGTAAAATGGAGTTAAAGTGGAAAACACATGTAAAGAACATGGCACAGAGTGCGTACTTGATAAATGTTACCTCCTTTCTCCTCCCTCTAAGCAAATGTAAAGTGGAAAAACATGTAAAGAACATGGCAAAGGGTGGGCACTTGATAAATGTTACCTCCTTTCTCTTCCCTCTAAGCAAACCATTCACTCTCTGGTTAAACGTTTGGGTGATTAGTGGAAACTTACGTAGCTATTAGAAATGTAACTCATAGGATGTGGAGATATTGATAAAACAACAACAAATTCGTTGTCATGGGCAAAGACCATGGTAGAAACTGTTGTCACATGTGTACTATTAAAGAATTGCCAAGAAAGGCACTGTTTTTTAAAATTTTATGATGTTGAGCCTTTTTTTAAAAGGAGGCAGGTCACATCAAAACTTTATGAACTTATTCTCTACTCTCTAATTAATGTGGTTCATTGTCTCCAAACATAAAAAAATGTTTAAACACATCAAAGAGGTTTGAAATGGTTCCGATCTATGGTGAGCCTCGGGACTTCTCAGTGAGTGTACCTTCGCAGCTATCATGCCCCCTTTGGTCAGAAGCAAAAGAGCCACCAAGATCCTTTGTGCGTCCATGCCACAGGAGAAATTCTGACTCCTTTAAAACTCCTCTCTGCTGGCCCAGTTATCCCTTTGGATGAGGCTAGGGTAGGGGTGCTCACTGATTGACACCAGCAGGAGATGGATCCAAATGTGGGGTAAGGGACTGCACTCCTTGCTAGAGAAGCATAAACTCAGAGAAAGAACAGGTGTTGTAGTCAAGAAGCATGCTTGGGTCTCACATCAGAAAATTATGCAATTATCAAATTTAATGCTAAAAATATTAAAACACATAACATGACTTAGAACATTTCTTCACATTTGAACTTAATGCTAAGGAACTGTGTGCTAGTAACTACTTTATACTTGCGATTCTGGCTCTTGGCACAATCATGCAGGACTGGGTTTGCATTATTGCATATGTGGGAAGTTATTAAATGCTTTATAATGATTATGTTAAAGGTCATATTCCTCATACACATAACTTCACTTACCATTATGAGTTAGACGGGTACATGAGTAGACAATGGTCTCCTTCCATTAAATGCAAACTGGCTGAAATTACTATTTAAGTTGCCAGGCCGAATGAGAAAAGAGATCAAATTAATGAGGGTGAAGTTGTATAATCAGTTTATAAAACAGATCATGCTGAGGTCAAGGCTGACATCACCAGCTCCCACACATCTAACTAAACTTAAAAAGGTGACTCCTCTTTTTCACCACTGCCACTGCTCTAATTCAAGTTGTTTCTTATTTCTCTTTTATTCACATGTAGCTGACAAATCATTTATCTTGGCAAACACCAATCTGATCATGTCACACATCTCAGAAACCTCTGAAGTCTTCCCACTGCTTGAGGGACAGAGGCCCAACTCCTCAGGAGGAGAGCCATTCATGGCTCTCCTAAATTTGGCCCATTCTTCTAATTCAGGGATTTTCAACCCTGGCTGAATATCAGAACCACAAGGGGAGCTTTAAAAAATAAACAGGCTTATGACCCATGCCCCTGAAACTCTATTTACTAGTTCTGGGCTAAGATCTAGGGATGTAATATCTTTACAAATATCTATGGACGTTTCTTATCTACTGCCAGGGTTGAACCACTGGTCTAATTTCTGTCCCACTATTGTTTCACCCAACATGAATTAACCCTTCTGCTCCATTCAGTAATGCTTTTTTCTTTTTTTTTTGTTGAGACAGAGTCTTGCTCTGCCACCCAGGCTGAAGTGCAGTGGTGCGATCTTGGCTCCACCTCTCGAGTTCAAGCAATTCTCTGCCTCAGCCTCCTGAGTATCTGAGATTACAGGTACCCATCACTATGCCTGGCTAATTTTTTTTGTATTTTCAGTAGAGATGGGGTTTCACCATCTTGGCCAGGCGGGTCTTGAACTCTTGACCTCGTGATCCACCCACCTTGGCCTCCCAAAGTGCTGGGATTACAAGCGTGAACCACCGTGCCAGGCCCAGTAATGCTTTTTTTTTGTTTGTGTAGCCAGTCCTCTATTCATGCTGTTAATCCAACCTGGAATATCATTTCCTCTCTCGCTCTCTCTTTACAACTTCACTATTCTTCTAAAACTAAGTGAAATCCCACCAGTATCCTTACAACCATGGGAATATAATGATATTGCTATTCTGAGAATCCAAAAGGCATTTTTTTATGTTTATGAAGTATTTTATGTCAATCATATATTGTTTTCAATGTGAATGTTTAATATTTTTGCTCCCTATATTTCAGACTTTCCAAGGAAAGCAAATTTTATATAATGTCTTTTGTTCTCATTTCCTAGACTCTAGCATTGACAACAGTATTAAGCATAAAGTAGATACTCACATGTTCAATAATTATAATGACTGAATAAAATTCTCTGAAATTTATGAAGCATTTTTTCTTACAGCTGGACAACCTCAACCATCAACGTTGAGGGTTGTTTATGTACATACTGACGTGTTTCTTACTAGAAGCATCATTATACCCATGTAAATGATAATCATGTGTCCACAAAAACTGATGTGATATCAAATATAGGGGTGACACCTATAAATGTGTTTTTTTCCTATAGATAGAAATATATTCCATGTTTATATATTCAACTCCCATAAGTCTGTATAATATCCAAAAGGAGGAAGTAGTGAAATAGTCTCTGATCTGTCAATACGTGACTTACAAACAACCCACCCATGTGAAAGGATAGAGAAAACCCTATTTACCAACCTCATCAACTGTGGAAGGATCAGAAGAGCAAGTGTCCCCTTGCCCTCAATTTAGATGACATGAGAGTATCATAACCTACAGGTCAAAGTCTCTTCTGTATCTACTGAAAACCGAGAAGTTTCTGATGGGAGAGTATCCAACACTGTCAGAGCCCCAGCTCAGACCCTCCTACTGTTCCACCTGCCCAGAAACTTTCTGTCCTGGTTCTAGAGCATGGGAGATTTATTTCCGTATCCAGAGCTACAATCACTCCACAAAACTGCATTGTACACTGTGGCTGCCCATAGTGAAAGTAGTACTGGTACTTGTGAGTTAAATAGTCTTGGGAGGGCTGGCTGAGAACCTAACCACTATTTATAACATTGTTTTTTTTTTTTTTTTTTTTTTTTTTTTTTTTTTTTTTTTTTTTTTTTTTTTTTTTTTTTATTGCATTTTAGGTTTTGGGGTACATGTGAAAAACATGCAAGGTTGTTGCTTAGGTGCATACGTGGCAGTGTGATTTGCTGCCTTCCTCCCCTTCACCCATATCTGGCATTTCTCCCCATGCTATCCCTCCCCAATTCCCCACCCCCCCGCTGTCCCCCCCACTCCCCCACAACAGACCCCCATGTATAGTGCTCCCCTCCCTGTGTCCATGTGTTCTCCTTGTTCAACACCCGCCTATGAGTGAGAACATGTGGTGTTTGATTTTGTGTTCTTGTGTCAGTTTGCTGAGAATGATGTTTTCCAGGTTCATCCATGTCCCTACGAAGGACGCGAACTCCTCGTTTTTAATGGCTGCATAATATTCCATGGTGTATATGTGCCACATTTTTCCTGTCCAGTCTATCATCGATGGGCATTTGGGTTGGTTCCAGGTCTTTGCTATTGTAAACTGTGCTGCAATGAACATTCGTGTGCATGTGTCCTTATAGTAGAACGATTTATAATCCTTTGGATATATGCCCAGTAATGGGATTGCTGGGTCAAATGGAATTTCTATTTCTAGGTCCTTGAGGAATCGCCACACTGTTTTCCACAATGGTTGAACTAATTTACACTCCCACCAACAGTGTAAAAGTGTTCCTATTTCTCCACATCCTCTCCAGCATCTGTTGTCTCCAGATTTTTTAATGATTGCCATTCTAACTGGTGTGAGATGGTATCTCAATGTAGTTTTGATTTGCATTTCTCTAATGGCCAGTGATGATGAGCATTTTTTCATATGCTTGTTGGCCTCATGTATGTCTTCTTTTGTAAAGTATCTGTTCATGTCCTTCGCCCACTTTTGAATGGGCTTGTTTGTTTTTTTCTTGTAAATCTTTTTTAGCTCGTTGTAAATTCTGGATATCAGCCCTTTGTCAGATGGGTAGGCTGCAAAAATTTTTTCCCATTCTGTTGGTTGCCGATTCACTCTATTGACTGTTTCTTTTGCTGTGCAGAAGCTGTGGAGTTTGATTAGGTCCCATTTGTCTATTTTGGCTTTTGTTGCCAATGCTTTTGGTGTTTTGGTCATGAAGTCCTTGCCTACGCCTATGTCCTGAATGGTTTTGCCTAGGTTTCCTTCTAGTGTTTTTATGGTGTTAGGTCTTATGTTTAAGTCTTTAATCCATCTGGAGTCAATTTTAGTGTAAGGTGTCAGGAAGGGGTCCATTTTCTGCTTTCTGCATATGGCTAGCCAGTTTTCCCAACACCACTTATTGAACAGGGAATCCTTTCCCCATTGCTTGTTTTTATCAGGTTTGTCAAAGATCAGGTGGTTGTAGATATGTTGTGTTGCCTCCGATGCCTCTGTTCTGTTCCATTGGTCTATATCTCTGTTTTGGTACCAGTACCATGCTGTTTTGATTACTGTAGCCTTGTAGTAGAGTTTGATGTCTGGTAGTGTGATGCCTCCTGCTTTGTTCTTTTTGCTTAGAATTGACTTGGCTATGCGGGCTCTCTTTTGGTTCCATATGAAGTTTAAGGTGGTTTTTTCCAGTTCTGTGAAGAAGGTCATTGGTAGCTTGATGGGGATAGCATTGAATCTGTATATTACTTTGGGCAGTATGGCCATTTTCACGATATTAATTCTTCCTAACCATGAACATGGAATGTTTCTCCATCTGTTTGTGTCCTCTCTTATTTCGTTGAGCAGTGATTTGTAGTTCTCCTTGAAGAGGTCCTTTACATTCCTTGTTAGTTGTATTCCTAGGTATTTTATTCTCTTTGTAGCGATTGTGAATGGCAGTTCGTTCTTGATTTGGCTCTCTTTAAGTCTGTTATTGGTGTATAGGAACGCTTGTGATTTTTGCACATTGATTTTGTATCCTGAGACTTTGCTGAAGTTGCTTATCAGTTTCAGGAGCTTTTGGGCTGAGGTGATAGGGTCTTCTAGATATACAATCATGTCGTCTGCAAATAGAGACAATTTGACTTCCTCCTTTCCTAATTGAATACCCTTTATTTCTTTTTCTTGCCTGATTGCTCTGGCTAGAACTTCCAGTACTATATTGAATAGGAGTGGTGAGAGAGGGCATCCTTGTCTAGTGCCAGATTTCATAGGGAATGCTTCCAGTTTTTGCCCGTTCAGTATGATATTGGCTGTCGGTTTGTCGTAAATAGCTTTTATTATTTTGAGATACGTTCCATCGATACCTAGTTTATTGAGGGTTTTTAGCATAAAGGGCTGTTGAATTTTGTCGAAGGCCTTCTCTGCATCAATTGAGATAATCATGTGGTTTTTGTCTTTGGTTCTGTTTATGTGGTGAATTACATTTATAGACTTGCGTATATTGAACCAGCCTTGCATCCCCGGGATGAATCCTACTTGATCATGGTGGATAAGCTTTTTGATGTGCTGTTGTAATCGGCTTGCCATTATTTTATTGAAGATTTTTGCATCTATGTTCATCATGGATATTGGCCTGTAGTTTTCTTTTCTTGTTGAGTCTCTGCCAGGTTTTGGTATTAGGATGATGTTGGTCTCATAAAATGATTTGGGAAGGATTCCCTCTTTTTGGATTATTTGGAATAGTTTCAGTAGGAATGGTATCAGTTCCTCTTTGTATGTCTGGTAGAATTCGGCTGTGAACCCATCTGGGCCTGGGCTTTTTTTGGGTGGTAGGCTCTTAATTGCTGCCTCGACTTCAGACCTTGTTATTGGTCTATTCAGGGTTTCGACTTCTTCCTGGTTTAGGCTTGGCAGGAGGCAGCTGTCCAGGAATTTATCCATTTCCTCCAGGTTTTCTAATTTATGTGCATAGAGTTGTTTGTAATAATCTCTGATGATGGTTTGAATTTCTGTGGAATCTGTGGTGATATCGCCTTTGTCATTTTTTATTGCATCTATTTGGTTATTCTCTCTTTTCTTTTTTATTAGTCTGGCTAGTGGTCTGTCTATTTTGTTGATCTTCTCAAAAAACCAGCTCCTGGATTTATTGATTTTTTGAAGGGTTTTTCGTGTCTCTATCTCCTTCAATTCTGCTTTGATCTTAGTTATTTCTTGTCTTCTGCTAGGTTTTGAGTTTTTTTGATCTTGCTCCTCTAGCTCTTTCAATTTTGACGATAGGGTGTCAATTTTAGATCTCTCCTTTCTTCTCATGTGGGCACTTATTGCTATATATTTTCCTCTAGAGACTGCTTTAAATGTGTCCCAGAGATTCTGGTATGTGGTGTCTTCATTCTCGTTGGTTTCGAAGAACGTCTTTATTTCTGCCTTCATTTCATTGTTTATCCAGTCAACATTCAGGAGAAAGTTGTTCATTTTCCATGAGGCTGTGCGGTTCTGGGTTGGTTTCTGAATTCTGAGTTCTAACTTGATTGCACTGTGGTCTGAGAGACTGTTTGTTATGGTTTCCGTTCTTTTGCATTTGCTGAGGAGTGATTTACTTCCAATTATGTGGTCAATTTTAGAGTAGGTGTGATGTGGTGCTGAGAAGAATGTATATTCTGTGGATTTGGGGTGGAGAGTTCTGTAAATGTCTATTAGGTTTGCTTGTTCCAGGTCTGAGTTCAAGTCCTGGATATCCTTGTTAATTTTCTGTCTCGTTGATCTGTCTAATATTGACAGTGGTGTGTTGAAGTCTCCCACTATTATTGTGTGGGAGTCTAAGTCTCTTTGTAAGTCTTTAAGAACTTGCCTTATGTATCTGGGTGCTCCTGTATTAGGTGCATATATATTTAGGATCGTTAGCTCTTCTTGCTGCATTGATCCTTTGACCATTATGTAATGTCCTTCTTTGTCTCTTTTGATCTTTGTTGCTTTAAAGTCTATTTTATCAGAGATGAGAATTGCAACTCCTGCTTTTTTTTGCTCTCCATTTGCTTGGTAAATCTTCCTCCATCCCTTTATTTTGAGCCTTTGTGTATCCTTGCATGCGAGATGGGTTTCCTGGATACAGCACACTGATGGGTTTTGGCTTTTTATCCAATTCGCCAGTCTGTGTCTTTTGATTGGGGCATTTAGTCCGTTTACATTTAGGGTTAATATTGTTATGTGTGAATTCAATCCTGTCATTTTGGTGCTAGGTGGCTGTTTTGCCCTTTGGTTGATGCAGATTTTTCATTGTGTTGATGCTCTTTACCTTTTCGTGTGTTTTTGGTGTGGCTGGTACTGGTTGTTCTTTTCTATGTGTAGTGCCTCCTTCAGGAGCTCTTGTAGAGCTGGTCTGGTGGTGATGAACTCTCTGAGTTCTTGCTTGTTCACAAAGGATTTTATTTTTCCTTCACTTATGAAGCTTAGTTTGGCTGGATACGAAATTCTGGGTTGAAAGTTCTTTTCCTTAAGGATGTTGAATATCGGCCCCCACTCTCTTCTGGCCTGTAGGGTTTCTGCTGAGAGATCTGCTGTGAGTCTGATGGGCTTCCCTTTGTGGGTAACCCGACCTTTCTCTCTGGCTGCCCTTAGTATTTTCTCCTTCATTTCAACCCTGGTGAATCTGATGATTATGTGTCTTGGGGTTGCTCTTCTAGAGGAGTATCTTTGTGGTGTTCTCTGTATTTCCTGGACTTGAATCTCGGCCTGCCTTGTTAGGTTGGGGAAGTTTTCCTGGATAATATCCTGAAGAGTATTTTCCAGCTTGGATGCATTCTCTTCGTCACATTCAGGTACACCTATCAAACGTAGATTAGGTCTTTTCACATAGTCCCATATTTCTTGTTGACTTTGTTCATTCCTTTTTACCCTGTTTTCTCTAATCTTGGCTTCTCGTTTTATTTCATTGAGTTGATCTTCGACCTCTGATATCCTTTCTTCTGCTTGGTCAATTCGGCTGTTGAAACTTGTGCATGCTTCACGAAGTTCTCGTGTTGTGTTTTTCAGCTCCATCAATTCGCTCATATTCCTCTCTAAGTTGTCCATTCTTGTTAGCATTTCGTCAAGTCTTTTTTCAAGGTTCTTAGTTTCTTTGCATTGGGTTAGAACATGTTCTTTTAGCTCACGGAAGTTTCTTATTATCCACTTTCTGAAAGCTGATTCTGTCATTTCATCACACTCATTCTCCGTCCAGTCTTGTTCCCTTGCTGGTGGGGAGTTGTGATCCCTTGTAGGAGGAGAAGTGTTCTGGTTTTGGGTGTTTTCATCCTTTTTGCGCTGGTTTCTTCCCATCTTTGTGGATTTTTCCACCTGCTGACTTTGTAGTTGTTGTCTTTCTGATTTTGGTAATTTTAAGTCTGCTGTGGCAGAACTCATAAACCCCCTGCTCTTCCCCCGAGGTGTTCTGTCCCAGGGAGTTACTGTTTTCTGATGTTCCCCTGTGCGGTTGCTGTTTTCCCTGCCCACAAGGTGGCAGCCTAGTCACACTCAGGTTGCAGAGGCTTCGCTAAGCTGCTGTGGGCTCCACCCAGCTTCCGTGTGAACTTCTGGGTGTAGTTAGAACTGCTTCCGCTATGTTGGCCCGCCCCTGTAGTGACGGAGTCTCTGTAGTGGCGGATTGCCTTGGTACAGAACAGCAGGGTGCCTATGGAGAACGCCCCTCCTCCACAGAGCTGGACCGTCCCGGTTTCAGTTGTGTTTCAGGTCTTCTTGCTGGGTAAGAGGGGACACCGTCTCATCCGATCTGCCTCCGGGGCCGCTGCGTTGGCTAAAGCCGCGGCTCTGAGATTCGTGGCGCTGGCCTGGCTCCCCGTTTCAGCTCCCCTTGGTGGCTTATAGGGGACTCAGACTCTCTCACTTTATACAGTGAGCTGTTGCCTCAGGGTGCCGGCCCAGCGGCTGCGCCGTTCAAGCCAGCGGCGCCAGCGGCGCTGGCGACCCGTGTGGCTTCTCTGCGTGTGAATCTCCTGTTCTGTGGGCAGTAAAAATCAGTCTGGAAATACGGCGTCCACTCACCCTCTGTGCTTTCTCTCGGAGCTGCATTCCCGAGTTCCTCCTAAGCGGCCATCTTGGATCTCCCCCCGACTCTATTTATAACATTGTTTTTATGGAAAAATGCTTTCTGCATTCCAAACAACAGAACTAGACATGAACTTTTGGAATACAGTGTATTTCTTGGGTCAGGAACTGACTGTATCTTGTTAACTGCACTACAGTCAGTATTTTCCCAGGATAAGATGGCAACGCAGAGTGCAGAACAAGAATGGTTGCCAAGAATATGGACCATATGTGTTTATAAGGATTAAAGACAGAGGAAATAATAAGAGAAAAAGTCAAGCACATTCTTAATTTATTATATAAATATTTACTAAGCATTACTAGAGGCTATGGTGAATGCTGTAGGAGACAAAAATCAGGTAAGATCTTTGATTTTATAGTCCTTATAATCTAGGGTGGGAGATAAGACAGACATAAACACAAACAATAAAGCTAAATGGTAAAATATGCCACAACAGTGATACAACAAAACATTAGATGACACTGGTAGAGAGAAACAGCTAGTGCCTCTAGCTGGAGTAATCAGAGAACGTGTCACAGAGAGGCTTGCACAGGGTTTCAACGTGCAGAGGAAATAGTTTCAGGGCAGCAGGGGACATCACAGGCAGGAAAACCAGTACAAATCAAGACAGATGCATGAAGAACAATGAGAGTTCAGAGAATAGGAAAAGTCCAGTTGGCTCAAGTGGGGTTTGTTTTCAGGACCTTAGTAGGGGGATCCGAATGACAGGCAAAGGAACTCGGATTCCATCTAAGAGGGAGTTGGAAGCCATGAAAGGGTTTTAAAATTACTGAAGTGGTTCTAAATGCAGGTTTATGTAACAATGAACACATGACAGGGGACGAGAGAATGAATACAGAAAGACTATTAGGAGATTACTGTAAGAGTTGAGGGTGATTAAGACGACCTTTCAAATATTTTTTTATAGAAATAGTTAATAAATATTTAAGGTAGTTAATTTTTTTTCTTTGCATACCTGTGTCTGAGTAAGGTAGTTAAATGTTAATTAACAAAGTATTTCTTTAAATAAGACATATAAATCATACAGAAAAGTTGTAGAAAGACTTTAAAAACTAAAATATATATATATTATCAGCTACAATGGAAAAAACATTTCAAAAGCATTGTTTGGCACTTAGGACTTTATGACTAGACTTGATACAAATAAGGATGATTTTAAGGTGTTAGTCTCATTTTAAAAAATAACATCATGAGTTTAAAACTGAACATTTTATTTTTATAAGCATGAGAAATTTAATAAGAAATTATCTTTGTATTATTTCCCAAGAGCAGTGATTCAATATACAAGGTAACTAAAAGATATGCTGAGAAATTTGAAAGTTGAGATGTCCAAGTTAGTGAACTTAATTCTTTGCATTTTAAATAAACCTTAAGCTGGTACCAAGATAGATGTGAGCAGACTTACCCGAAGTGATTTGACTTAGCAAATGTCTTCTAACTTTAACACTTCAGTACTGGACGGGAAATGGGATTCGTTTTTATCTGAAAACAAATGTAGTGGAAATAACGAAATTAAAAGAATTTCTAGGTACCTTATAAGAGCCAATCAGATGACTGCACCTGAAAGACCACAAAAGAGGTATATGACATTCTATAAAATTTACATTTCTTATACCAGGTATAAGTTAAGAACCTAAAATAAAAATCTCAAGCTGGGCTCAAAGACTTCTAAAGTAGGAGATATATTGTCTTCACATATTTTTATGTCCATCTTCTAAAAATTCTAGAAAATATATTATTAGATGTTTAAGACTGATTTAAACTGAATTATTTAAAATTTAGCTGTATTTGTGTCCTATTCAGTATCATGGGGAACAGGGAGCTATGAAGTTGAATAAGAGTTTGTTCTTAAGAAATACAAACTTCAATAAGAGGCCAACATGGAGAAATGCCAGATGTAGGTGATGGGGAAAGGCAGCAAATCACACTGCCATGTGTGTACCTATGTAACAATCTTGCATGTTCTTCACATGTACCCCAAAACCTAAAATGCAATAAAAAAAAAAGAAAGAAAGAAAGGGCAGAGGAAGGGCTGAAAGGGGGAAACTGGCTAGATTTTGCCCACTGGTATTTTTTCTGGGGTAAATTGTCACCTGAACAGCATCCTTCGATTAAAAATGAAATAACAACAACAAAAAAAAAACTCTGTATCGAGATATATGTAGTAAGTGCTAAAAGTGACATAAGGTGCTACAGGGTTTTGGAGCAGGTTAATCACTACAGGGAAAATGTGGGAAGCCTTGCCTTATGGACTGAATACAAAGAAAGGGAAATGGGGAGGGAGATCGATAAGGACTAGGATTTGGGGCTGAGATTATACTCTAAGAGGTTGAATGCTAGATTCAGTGCATGGGGCTTTATTTTATATATAAAGAGACATCAAGGGTGTTTGGCAGAAAACACATTCAAATTTGTATTTTAAAAGATGGCTCTGTTTTTTGAGTATAAGTTAACCATGAGAAAATTCAAAATGCAGTGAAATCTGTTTTGTTACTACAGTAGTCAAGATGAAAAGAAATCAGAGTAACTGCAATAAAAGTGAAAAGTTTAAAATTCTCTGAAGATACACTTGAAAGTGAGAACCAGAATAACCAACTAAACAATTATGCAAGACTGAGACCTGAAACCATCACCAACATTCAGTTATAAGGTCACAATAGACCTTTCTTTCCCATCAGAACCATGTATTGTTTACATCAACCATGAACTTAAGAAATCAACCAATCCAATGACTCACTTCATTTGTGACAGCCTGTCCTAGAATTTCGGAGCTCCAATGTATAATTAATAAAAAACCTTATACAAATTTTCTCTAAGGAGGTATCATTTCAGAATCATCTCTGTAGTCTTGTTTGCTGCACTAAATCAGAACAGTTTGTACATCTCCTAAAAGGTTTATTTTAGAAGCGGCCTTCCACAAAAGATTGTCATCTATCAATGAAGTCATCAAAGAAGAGCAAAAGAAGAGAGTGAGCCCTGTCCTGCTTTTTCAGGGCAGAAGAACTGGTAAGAACTTACTAGTCACTAGTACCTCTGGAATACCTTTCAGAAAGGCAATAAAAGTGAACAAAGATTTCCAATAATTGGAAGATTTTTTTTAAAGGCAAAAAAGTGAGTTAACCAATAAATTTTAGTCTTCTAAGAAGCCTGATACACTTTGAAAGTGAAGCTGAATCTTTAACAAGGTTTTTGTTGTTTTTTTTTTTTTTTTTTTTCATTTTTAATGCTAGTAAAGAGAAGAAATATAAAGGGAGAATGGTAAATAATGGAACAAATTCAAGAGCAGATGGGAACAAGAACTTTAGTACAGTTAGACATTAAAGAGGAGAAACAGTTGTTTCTCTATGGTTAGAAACAGAGGAAAGGATGGGTGACGATATAAACATTTTGTGTGTAAGGGAGTAACATTGAGGGACTTCAGGCGCAATGGCAAGACCATCTATTGAGACAGAGGGAGAGGGAAAGGGAGGAGGAGAGAAGAAGGGAGAAAAAGAGATGAAGAGAAAGTGTATGAATGAAAAAATATTTGAATTTAAGAGTTAAGATAAAAACACTGCCAGAGAAGAAGAAAACAGAAAAGAGGGGCTTTCGGTATTTAAGATATTGGAACAATTCTGATTGGCATAACTGAGAAAGTTAAAAAACTATGAGTTCTGAGTATCAGAAACTCAAAAATAAGGATGTGGAGAAACAGATTACTGCCACATGGTGAGGGCTGACAGTACTTTCAAGCCCGGTACTGACATCATAGAAGAATTTGGAGCAGTGTCCTGGAAGTCAACCAATAACAGGAATTAGAAAGGGAGACAATAGTGAAAAATTTATAAGAAAAGGAACTAATGAACAAAGGTGGCCTTATAATGAATAGTGCTGAGCCTCGAATTGACACTGGTGAGCAAAGGTACACATCAACCCTCCTTTAAAAGCTAGGATTTTTAAAATGCCATGCTTTTTCTTGAGACGGTAAAAAAAAAAAAAAAAAAAAAATTGCTGTCTTTGCCAGGTTTAAATTTTGATGGAGTAGAAGGGAGAACAGTTATGAAAAAAGATCAAAGCTATAATAACTTGTTCACAATAGAGCACAAGGTCCAAAGGACATAAGGAACTGAAAGTAAGTCAGCAGTGGACTAACCGTGGGTTCCATCTGAACTGGGAAGGCGTGACTGCTTGGAAAAAGAGACTATAATAAGGGCATTACCTAAGTTGTAGGTGACAAAACACCAACCTTTCTCCCTCTTTCTGGCACATCTGTTTGGTGAGAAAGGGTAAAAGACTGGCCACGTGTGTCATTGTTCTCTGACTCTCAGAACTTGCTTGCCCAAACGCACATGCACTGTCCAATCATCTATATACTAAACACCACTGGGCAAGTTAAGTCAATCCAATTTCAAGGGGTAGGAAGACTAGACGCAATGCTAAGTGTACTCTTTTACCTAGTTTCTCCATAAACAAAACTGATATCTTCATTCTCATCTTAAGTCTACTGAACGAATTCAGAGGTTAGAATAAAAAGTGACATCATTAGTTGGTCCCTTCCAAACTCCAACAACAGGATGCAAAGTAAACAAATGGAAAGTAGTATGAAGAAAACTATATGAGGGGTGAGTTGAGGGGAGAACCCGCCAGCTACAGTGGTTTTAAATTTCTAGACACATTCCAGGACTTAATACAGAGACCTAATTCAGTTGATGAATGCCTCTAGAGATGGGGAGATTTCTGATTAAGGAGTCGATATCTCTAACAGATACAGCAGTATTCAGATTTTTTATTGCTGAATACAGCAGTATTCAGATTTTTTTGAGTCATTTTTATGTTGTATTTTTCAAGGAATCTGTTTCTTTCATTAAACTGTCAAACGTATTGACATAAAATTATTCATAATATTTTCTTATCCCTTATGTATTTCCTGGATCTCTATTAATGTTTCCTTTTTATTCTTATGTTGTTAATTTGAACTTTCTTTTTTTGTATAGGAGTTTGTCAATTTTATTAATGTTTTCAAAGAAACGACTTTTGGTTTTGTTGATTTTCTCCATTTTACGCCTAGTACTGTTCCAGATTTCTGTGTGTGTGTGTGTGTGTGTGTGTGTGTGTGTGTGTGTGTGTGTGTTTTACTGATATTCTGCCTATTTGCTCTATCAATTGAGAGAAAAGTGAGAAAGTGTTGAGATATCTAACTGTATTAGATTTATCTATTTCTCTTTCTGTTCTGTCCATTTTTGCTTCAAGTGTTTTAAGGCTCTGTTACTAGGCTTATAGACATTTAGAATTATGTCTTTTTAATTAATTGATTCTTACATCGTTACAAAATAGAATACTGCTAGTATTATTTCATGTTTTGTGTTTATTTTATTGGATATTAATATAGCTCCCTTCAGTTTTCTTTATGATTACTATCCGCATGATATCTCTTTCGATTCTTTTACTTTTAACCTCTTTGTATATATTTGAAGGGAATATTTTGTAGACAGTATATTTAGGTTGTGCTACTTTATCCAGCCTAATGATCTCTGACTTTAGAATACTTAGATCATTTCAACTTAATGTAATTATTTACATGGTTGGATTTGAATGAACCATCTTGTTCTTTTCTATCTGTCCCAATCTGTTCTTGTTCCCCTTTCCTTTTATTCTGTCATATTTGAAATTGAATATTTTTTAGTTTTCCATTTTATCTCCACTACTGGCCTATTATAAACATACTTGCATCTTTGTAGTTTTAGTGATTGCTCTCATGTTTAAAATATGCACATCTAACCTGTCACAACATAACTTCAAATATTACACAACTTCACATACAAAATATAAAAATTTTATAACAAAATGTATCTATTTCTGCCTTCCTGTCTTTTGTGCTACTGTCAGCACAGTCTAACTACTGTAGGACTGTTATACTAGAGAAGCTATATGTAGGTCCTCTGGCTGACAATCCCAGATAAAACTAGGTTTTGGGTTATCCTTGTCAAAGTGCCAGGAATGTGATTACAGCTATCTTCAATCCTCCAGACCCCACTGAGCTCATTCTCGAGTTGAAGGCCACCAAGTGACCTCAGGTGATGCTACATGAACAAGAATACCCACCAGCTGAGGCTGCCCTTTTCTCTGTCTCACAAATTGTGAGGTGCAATAAAATGGCTATTGTCTTAAGATGATGTGCTTAGGTAATCTGTTACACAGAATTAGATAACCGTAACAGAATCTAGTACAGGGAAGTTAAATTGTATAACAAAATCTTAAAACATGTGGCATTGGTTTTAGGACCAGAGGTGAGCAGAAGCTCTAAGTGACTTAAGACAACTGTTAGTGAAGGCTTGAACAACATTAATGAAAACCTTATAGCAGACAGAGAAAGAACTCTTCTTATGCAGGGGAAGGTTTGTAACACTGTTCCTTGCATGAAATAGAAAAGACAAAATATACTCCATAAAGTGGTAAATTTGGCTAGGAAGATTTTTAGGCAGCAGGTTGAAACTCGTGGTCTCTTGTGCTACCTATAAGTCATGTCTACACAAAGATAAACTGATGAAAGAACTGTTGCATTTTCATGTAGAATTTAGAGGAAAATTTTTAAAGAACTAGGACTTGATCTTTTCAAAACTGAACAGTTTCTCATCCCCATTATCTCTCGAGAGAAAAGTAAGAAAAAGCTTCAGAGTTATAGAACTACTATTAAGGCTTGGGGTCTACCAGTAAAGCATGGTTTCAGGACAAAAATCTCCATGGCATGGCTGTAAAACACCTTGCTGAGACTGCAAAATTATTTAAAATTGTATCTAGTTCAGTTCCAAGAATCTTAAGAATATGACACTTAGACTCTGTTCTGAGACAAAAGGCCTCTAAGAATCTTGATGATGTGCACTTTGGACTCTTAAATAGACAGAAAAGCTCATAAGAATCTTATGGGTGTTATTTCAAACTATCTTGACTCAGTATGAAAAAAAAATGCCACTCTAAAATAAACGTGGGTTGGCCTCTGAATAATGGAGTGGGTTATAATTAGATACACAGGAAGCCCACAAAGTTTTAAAAATCATTACATCAGCTTGCACTGAAAGGGACAGAGATAGTACAAAATGAAAACATGCTTCTGAACTCTCAAATTTCTACAGCCAGAAAGGCTGAAAAGGCTACTCAATTGCAAGAAATGACCATTTCTTACAGAAAAAGGATGACTCTGAATTGAGAAGGCAAAACCTGGAGCCACAGAGAATCACAATCAGGAGGCAAGACTACCCTAATAAAAGAACTAACAGCAGGAGATCAAAATTTCTATGAACCAGTGAAGCTATATGTCTCTGGTTTCCCTATTTGTGAACAGGAATGTTCACTGCAGCTACTCTATGACTGCCTCTTCATTATATTGTTGGGTTGTCATCTCTTCAGCTACACTTGAGATTCCTGAACAGTGTACTTGTTGTAAATAAGTTCCTGAACTTTAAGACTCAGGCTAAAGAACAATTGGAAAAGAATTTTTGGATTCTTGGAAGTGGGTGAGTATACAGGGAACATAGGAATAGACTGAATCATTTGTGACCAGATAGTGGACTGTGGTGGATTAAAGATGACCACAAATGTTTTGATACTTCTTCCACTGAAAGGTCATGCCTATGTCTTCTCTCAGTAAAACCAGGAGGACTCTGTGACTCCTCTGACGAATAGAATACAGTGGAAGTGATATGGCACCACTTTTCAGTTTTAGGCTTTAAGACATTGGCAGCTTCCACGTTTTATCTCCAGGAAAATTCACTCTAGAAGCCCCAAGCCACAGTAATTAGAAGTCTGACTATGCTGAGACTACCATGCTAGAAAGCTCATGTAGATTTAGCCTTCCATCTCTTCCCAGGCACCCTGTATATATATGTATCTCGGATCCTTCAGAGCATTCCATCCACAAGCAGAATACCACCCAGTGATCTCAGTCAATGCAACATGCAACCAAAAATCACCACGCTGGGACCCGCCTGAATTCTCAACCCATAGAACCATGAGCTAAATGAGAGCTGTTGTTTTACACCACTGAATATTGGGGCAATTTATTAAGTAGTAACCTATTATTACAATGTTGATTTTTGTAATTTATGTTTTTAGTTGTTCCAGAAGCCACAATGTCCCATTATCACCTTCTACAACATAACTGAAAGCAGAAGCCTAAACCTAGTTATTTTGCAGAAGCAATTTGCAAAGTCCTTTATAAGGTAAAATCATTTTTGAGAGGCCAATTTTCTCTGAGATATTATAAAACAAACAATTTTCCAAACACAATATACACCAACTAAATCATTGCAATTATAACCAACCATTTTCGTCTTACTAAATAAACTATTGTACATACATAATCAAGCCAAAGGATTCATCCGCAGGCTCTCCTTCAGTTCATTTAACACAGTTATTTAGTCACTTTCTCATGATTGAAGCAAGAGTGGGATTACAAATATAAAATTAAGACCATTTATGGTACTCTAAAGCAGTGATTTTCAGACACAACATAGAAAATACCAATGTGAGATAGATAAATGAAATATAAAAAAGGGAATAACTGTCAATGAAACGATAAACTACGTTTATGTAAATATGTATGTGACCAAACTGGTATCTTTTTAAAGTTTATTTTTGACACACAATAATTGTATATATTTATGGAATACAGTGTGATATTTTGATACTTGTCATTTTTTGACGAGAACATTCAAAGCCTCTCTTCTATTTTGAAATAACGTTATTAACTACGGTCACCCTACTGTGCCATAGAACACCAGAACTTATTCCTCCTATGTGACTGTAGCTTTTCACCTGTTGACCAACCTCTCCCCATTTCTCCTATCTCCTCCCCAGCCAGAGGTAACCACTATTCTACTTTCTACTTCTATGAGATAAACTTTTTTCCATTCCACATATAAAGGAGATGACTGGCTTATTTCACTTAATATAATGTCCTCTGGGTTCATCCATGTTCACTGCAAATGACAGAATTCATTCTTTTCTATGGCTGAAAAGCATTTCACTGTGTATATATGCCATATTTTCTCTATCCATTCATATACTAATAAACACTTAGGTTGATTCCATATCTTGGCTATTTTAACTAGTGCTGCAATAAACATAGGAGGGCAGATATCTCTTCAACAACATACTGATTTCACTTATTTTGCGTATATACCCAGTATAGTGAAATTGTTAGGTCATATGGTAGTTCCATTATTAATATTTTAAAGAACTTCCACACTGTTTTCTATTATGGCTATACTAATTTACATTCCCCCCAACAGTATAAATTAAGAGTTCCCTTTTCTCCAGATCCTTGCCAGGATTTGTTAATTTTTTTGGTCTTTTTGGTAACAGCCATTCTAACTGGAGTAAGATGATAATCTCATTATTGATTTGATTTTGCGTTTCCCTGATAAGTGATGTTGAACACTTTTTCATATGCCTGTTGCCATATGTCTTCTTTTGAGAAATATCTATTCGGATCTTTTCCCATGTTAGCAATCAGATTGTTTGCCTGCTTTTTGCTACTGAGTTGTTTAGATTCCTTACACATTCTGGGTATTAACCCCGGCAGATGTACAGTTAGCTAACATTTTCTCCCATTCTTTAGGTTGTCTCTTCACTCTTCATTGTTTCCTTTGCTGTACAGAAGCTTTTAAGTTTGATGTAATCTCATTTGTTTCTTTTGCTTTCCTTGCCTATGCTTTTGAGGTCTTACCCATACAAACCTTGTCCAGACCAATGTCATGAAGTGTTTCTGCTATGTTTTATTCCAGTAGTTTCATAGTTTGTCTTTAATCCATTTTGAGTTGATGTTGGTAAGAAACAGGCACCTAGTTTCTGCACATGGATATCCAGCTTCCTAGCACCATTTATTTCAGAGGATGTCCTTTCCCCAATGTGTGTTCTTAGCATGTTCATCAAAAATCAACTGGTTGTAATATATGGATTTATTTCTGGATTCTCTATTCTGTACCACTGTCCTATGTGTCTGTTTTTATGTGTGCTGCATGCTGTTTTGGTTACTATTGGTTAATATGGTTATTATTCTTTAAAACATTTTGAGAGGAATTGACATTATTTCTTCTTTACATGTTCAGCAGGAAAAGCATCAGGGTTTGGGCTTTTCTTTGATACACTAATTCTTATTACTGATTCAATTTTGTTACTCATTATTGGTGTACTCAGGTGTTCTATTTCTTTATGATTCTGTCTTGGTAGGTTAACTGACTTTTGACCTTCCTGTGCCTAGATATTTATATTTTTCTTGAGGTTTGGAAATGCTTTGTAGTATAATTTGAAGTCAGGTAGTGTGATGCCTCCAGATTTGTTCTTTTTCTCAAGATTCCTTTGGCTACTCAAGGTCTTTTGTAGTTCCATTCTTGGGATTAAGTCATACCACCAAAGAATAGTATTCCTGGCCTAGTACTTTTGCTGATCTCCTCCCTATTCACCCAGCAGGGCTGTATTTATCAAAGTGCCTTTGATGTTAGGCTACCAGACCATATAGAGAAGGGGCTCAAGAAACAGGTCTTTAGAAGAGAGTCTTCAGTTATTTACTGTGACGATACTGTTTAAGGACAGACTTGATTACACTGCAGTATAACTAAAATGATATATTTTCCTTTGAATTATAATTATTAGGCTTCTCCTAAAATATTGACTTTTTTTTAAGATGGAATCTCACTGTCACACACACTGGAGTGCAGTGGCTCAATCTTGGCTCACTACAACCTCCACCTCCCGAGTTCAAGCAATTCTCCTGCCTCAGCCTGCTGAGTAGCCTGGATTACAGGCATGTGACACCACGCCCAACTAATTTTTGTAATTTTAGTAGAGACAGGTTTCACCATGTTGGTCAGGCTGGTCTCAAACTCCTGATCTCAGGTGATCCACCCGCCTCAGTCTCCCAAAGTGCTGGGATTACAGGCATGAGCCACCGTGCCTGCCTAATATTGATAAATTTTAACCTTGTGAACAACAGAAAACAAATCTCATCTTGAGAAGTGTCTTCTTAGAGAGCTTAGAGCAAAATCTGGATCCATCTCAAGCAAAATATAGGAGCTTTTATAAGATGTAATGTGTGTCCTATCCTTACTCCATTTGTACCACTTTTATAATTTTGATAAGGTATAATTTATATACCATAAAATTAATCATTGTCCATTGAACAGTGGACAGTTCAATGAAGTTTCATTCCATTTTTAGAGGACTAAAAGATACTAAATGGATGCAATCATTACTACAATCCAGTTTCCCATTATCTCTCCCAATTCCTTTGAGTTCATATGCAGGCAATTCCTGCTCCTACCCCCAGTTCCCCTCTGATCTTCTCACTCACTCAATCAGTTCCCCTTTTCTAGACATTTCATAAGTGAAATCATACAATCTGTACTCTATTGAGTCTAGTTCCTTTCACGTAACACAATAGTTTTAAGTTTCATCCATGCTGCAGCATATATCAATATTTTCTTCCTTTTTCATTGCTGAATAGTATTCCAATGTACAGATAAGCCACATTTTGTTTATTCATTTACCAGGTTATGGACATTTGGATTTTTTTCATTTTTATTAATGTCTATTATAAATAATGTTTCCAAGAGCAATTACATACAAGTCTTTGTGTGAGCATATGTTTTCATTTCTGTTAGACAGATTTCAAGAATTGGAATTGGTAGGTTTATATGGTACAATGATTAAAAATTATGTATCAATTTGGCTGGACCATAGCACCCAGATATTTGGTCAAACATTATTCTTGAAATTTCTGCAAGAGTAATTTTGGACAAGATCTGCGTTTAGTCTAGTAGACTTTGAGTAGAGCAGATGGTCCTGCATTATATGAGGGGGCTTCGTCTAATTAGCTGAAGGCCTAAATAGAACAAAAGGCTGACCTCCCTGGGAAAAAGGGAATTCCCCAGTCTGCAACATTGGCTCTTCCTCATCTTCCAGCTGACTGCCTTCGGACTCAAACTGCAATCCTTTTCTCAGTCTCCAGCCTCTGCTGGTTTCCTCCATCAGATACACCAAGACGCCACAACTGCATGAGCCAATTCCTTAAAATAAATTTCTTCATATATATATGTATACACACACACAAACACACACACACCTGATTAGTCCTGTTTCTCTGGAGAACCTTACTGCATATGGTAAGTTGGTTTAACTTTAAAAGAAATAGCCAAACTATTTTCCAAAGTGGCTGTAACAATTTACATTCCTACCAACAATGTATAATATGAGAGTTCCTGTTTCTCCACATCCTAGACACGATATATCGTCCTTTTTGTTACAGCCATCCTAGGGGGTGTAATCTCATTGTGGTATCTCATTGCGTTTTTAATGTGCATTTTCCTAATGACTAATGATGCTCACTGTGGTTACATGTGGCTATTAATCATTCTCATGTCTCTTCAGATGAAGTTTCTATTCTGTTCTTTTGCTCTTTAAGTTGGGTTGTTTGCCTTATTATTCACTTATAATTCTTTACATGTTTTGGATACAAGTTCTTCGTCACACATGATTTGCAAATTTTTTCTCCCAGTCTGCAGCCTGTCTTTTTAGTTTCTTCCCAATGTCTTTTGTAGCATAAAAATTTTAATTTTAATTAAATCAAATTCATCAATTTTTTATCTTATGGCTTATGCTTCTGGTATCATACCTAACAACTCTGCCTAATCCAAGGTCATAAAGTTTTTTTTTTTTTTTTTTTTTTTTTTTTTGAGACGGAGTTTCGCTCTTGATACCCAGGCTGGAGCGCAATGGCGCGATCTCGGCTCACCGCAATCTCCGCCTCCTGGGTTCAGGCAATTCTCCTGCCTCAGCCTCCTGAGTAGCTGGGATTACAGGCACGCGCCACCGTGCCCAGCTAATTTTTTGTATTAGTAGAGACGGGGTTTCACCATGTTGACCAGGATGGTCTCGATCTCTTGACCTCGTGATCCACCCGCCTCGGCCTCCCAAAGTGCTGGGATTACAGGCTTGAGCCACCGCGCCCGGCCATTTTTTTTTATGCTTCCTTTTAGAAGTTTTATAATTTCAGCTCTTATGTTTAGGCCCATCATTCATTTTCAGTTAATTTTTGTGTATGATTATTGTGAAGAAGTTAATTTTCGTATATGACATCCAATTGTTCCAGCACCATTTGTTGAAAAAAATAACCCTTTCTCTATTTAATTGTCTTAGCAGCTCTTTCGAAAATCAATGGACCACAAATGTAAATGTTTATTTCTGGACTCTCAGTTCCTCTCCATTGATTTATATGCTTATCCTATGCCACTGCCATGTTGTCTCGAATACCATCACTTTAAATTGGGTTTTGAAATGGGGATGTATAAATCCTCCAATTTTGTTCTTTTACCCATTTATTTTAAATTTTATTTGATCCAACTGTACTAAGTATACTTATTAATATCACCTTAAATCCTTTCTTAGACAAGATAGATATACATGCAAAAATAAAATAGGCTATATTTTAAAGATGTTTTCAAAAGAACATAATCCTTTTAGGATTTCAACCATTAACATATTTCCGTAGGACTGACAAATTAAGTTTTCCCACCCCCTACACTCACGTCAACAAACATACTGAATGCCTACTATGTTCCAGGCACAGTGCAAGGTTAGTTGCCAAAGATACAGAGAAAAATAATACAGAGTTGCTCATTTAGCACATAAATATACAATGATGGCACAGTATATTAACAACAGGTACGTACAAGATAAAGGACAAAAGATATTAATCCAGTCCTGTCAGATTTATCTTACTTTAAGCCTATTTCTTAAAAAGTTTTACAAATTTTGTTATTTTCTAAACAAAACATGTTTAAAACTACCAGACAGGCTAGTACTTACCAAAGCTTGAAATAAGAAATTCTCTTGTAAAGTACTGGTTCTGTCCATCAGTTTAGGTCTTTAAATTTGCTTTTTCTTCTTAAGGTTACAAAAGGCAAAAGGGAAAAGTCTCATTTCACCTCTGACCCACCCTACTCTTCCCCACAGAGGTAACTTCTGTTATGCTCTGTCAACTCCTGATTGTACAGAACAACAAGCTATAGAAGATACAGATAGTAAGAACTCAAAATACTCAGATCAATCTCAAACTTTATTTTAGACTTAGAAGCTTCAGCCTCCTTCCCACTAAACTTGACATCAGAATAACTAGTAAAACTTATAAGTTACTCATTTTCCTTCTTCCTCCCAACCTATGCCCCAGAAAAGGTAGAGATTAACAGAAAAAGACATAAACAACATATCTCTATAATGTGCATGTGTGTATGAAAGTTTCTAGTGCACATTCCTGAAACTTTTTAAGAGATTTTAATATGTGTTCTTAAAAAATAAAGTAAGAAAGGAAGGAAGTTGGAAGGAAGGAAAGAAGAAAGGGGTGGGTGTTTCCAAGTTCAAATACATTTGGGAAACACTGGGTTAAATAAAATACCAATATACACTATGTTAAATCCATTGTGATTGCTCCCACCTTTCCTAAAATTAGCAGACCACCAAAACATTTAATCATGGGTCACTTAGTAATATCTTGAAAGAATATAGATCTTTACAAAAATACAGTGTGCAAAGCAAGTTGGATATAGCTTCCAGCTTATTGTCACACTGGCAGCAATTCATATAGCTGAACAAGGGTGGATATTCAGAATCATGCACAAGGTCACATCAATTTGCTACTGGCCAAAAGACTAAAAAATAAAATAAAAATAAAGTGAGTAGACTGTCTCAAGATTCTATCTTTACTGTGTTGGAAAAACTGGTTTCATTTCTGTGCGGCATTATTTTTCCTTTAGCTGTATAATGAAAGAATATAAAACTAGACAGATGTTTGACTCCAAAATTAAATGCACTAATGGGTTTGCTTTTAATAAGTAAATATAATCAAAGAGTCTCAATATAAATTCTATTCATTTTAAAATCTGCTTTACAAAACAAAAAATAGGATTTAAATAGTTTGTAATACTAGTAAATGCTTTATTGTAAAAGAAACTTAAAGAGATTGGCCAGGCACGGTGGCTCACAACTGTAATCCCAGCACTTTGGGAGGCCAAGGCAGGTAGGTCACCTGAGGTCAGGTGTTCAAGACCAGCCTGGCCAACATGGTGAAACCCTGTCTCTACAAAAATGCAAACATTAGCTGGGCATGGTGGTGGATGCCTATAATCCCAGTTTCTCAGGAGGCTGAAGCAGGAGAATCACTTGAACCTGGGAGGCAGAGGTTGCAGTGAGGTGAGATCGAGCCACTGCAATCCAGCCTAGGCGACAAGAGCAAAACTCTGTCTCAAAAAAAAAAAAAAAAAAGAAAAGAAACTTTTAGTGGCTAACAGAAACTGCTATAAAATTATGATATTTACCTATAATGATAAATATTGATAGCCACCTATGTGTAGAAAAATAGTGAATTTGGAAATATCTCCTTATATGTTAGGATTCAAATCAAGATATTACTCAGCAATGAGCGCTATTAAATTTGCCAATGAGGCCAGGCGTGGTGGCTCACGCCTATAATCCCAGCATTTTGGGAGGCTGAGGTGGGTGGATCATGAGGTCAGGAGTTCAAGACCAGCCTGGCTAAGATGGTAAAACCCCACCTCTACTAAAAACTACAAAAATTAGATGGGCATGGTAACAGGTACCTGTAATCCCAGTTACTGTGAAGGCTGTGGCAGGAGAATTGCTGGAACCTGGGTGGCAGAGGTTACAGCGAGCCGAGATCGCACCACTGCATTCCAGCTTGGGGGACAGAATGAGAATCTGTCTCAAAAAAAGAAAAAAAAAATTGCCAATGAAACTGAATCAGGCCTTCATTACCAAACTGTAGTCATGAGCAGTAACTTTTCAGTATATCTTACTCCTGTCTTCCTGCTGAAATTTTACTTGGGTGAAAAGTCTGGGAGGATTTCCTACTGAGGTGATCCTTATAGGAACTAAAATAGTGCTGTATGTCCTAGGTGGAAGCTTTTCTGAAATTCTACTTCAGGAGAAAACAGGAACAATTAAGTCACTGATGAAGAAAAGTTTCCACCATGCACTTAAGCACTTTTTTTTGGTTGTTTCTTCATTGCTGCTAGCGACAGGAAGTGTGATAACTGTCACCCTTGCTTATAAATGTCAGATAGGCTTACTCCTTATACTCAAGCCCCAACTATTTATTTAATGTCCTATTCAAGCTTCCATTAAATCTTTCACCACTCTCTAATTCAAGTAAAAATGATTTCTCCTTCCTCTAAGCTTCCTGATTCTTGTCCATGCCTCTCACTCAGCTTATAACCATACTTAACATACTTTAGGTTGCTATTTAACTTGATTAGTGTACATATCCTGTTCGTTGAGAAGTCTAGGACACTTCAGATGGCAGGGACAAGGTGGTGCACATCTCTGGAGAGCCCACAATACCAGACACAATGCTGTTTACACTAGCATTCTGCAAATATTTGTTGACTGACTGTCATTAGTATTCAGTGCTTTTCCTAGAAATAGTTAATTCTTGAGGGAAAATATAAGTGTTTTTCTATTATGAGAACAATGAATGTGCTTATTAGTTTCAGGAAATGTTAACAGACTATCTTTAATCGATGATTAAATATAGTCTTTTTTTCTATGACCAAGCATAAAATAAAAGGCTAGGTTAGCCAGGTATAGCTTACCTAAGGACTTGGGCACAGAATGTTGTGAGGAAATTAACTATTCAATGACAAAAGGACTCTCAACAGGATCTACCATTACAGATTAACAGGAAGGATGAGGGTAATATTTGTAGACATGCACACAATCACACACATATGGAACAATTACCTCAAACTATAAAAATCCTAGAAAAAACCTAGGAAATACCAGTCTGGACATTGGCCTTGGCAAGGAATTTGTAGCTAAGACTTCAAAAGCAATTGTACCAAAAAAATTGACAAGTGAGACCTAATTAAACTAAAGAGCTTTTGCATAGCAAAAGAAACTATCAACAGCATAAACGGACCTTACAGAATGGGAGAAAATATTCAA
This sequence comes from Aotus nancymaae, assembly GCF_030222135.1. Classification (NCBI taxonomy): domain Eukaryota; kingdom Metazoa; phylum Chordata; class Mammalia; order Primates; family Aotidae; genus Aotus; species Aotus nancymaae. The sequence goes on along the minus strand of NW_026988492.1, from coordinate 4,969,134 downwards.
AAACTACACATCCAACAAAGGTCTAATATCCAGAATCTATAAGGAACTTAAGCAATTCAACAAGAAAATAACCCCATTAAAAAGTGGGCAAAGGACATGAACAAACACTTCACAGAAGAATACATAAAAGCAGCCAACAAATATATATATATATATAAAAGCTCAACTTCACTAATCATCAGAGAAATGCAAATCAAAACCAAAATGAGATACCATCTCATACCAGTCAGAATAGCTAGTATTAAAAAATCAAAAAATAACAGATGCTGGTGAGGCTGCAGAGAAAAGGGAACACTTACACACTGCTGGTGGGAATGTAAATTAGTTCAGCCACTGAGGACAGTAGTTTGGAGAGTTCTCAAAGAACTTAAAAACAGAACTATGATTCAGCCCAGCAATCCCATTACTGGGTATATACCTAAAGGAAAAAAATTGTTCTATAAAAAAGACACATGAACTCCAATGTTCATGACAGCACTATGCACAATAGCAAAGGCATGGAATCAACCAAGATGTCCACCAAAGAAAATGTGGTATATATACATCATGGAATAATATGCAGCCATAAAAAAAATTAAAAAAAAATGTCCTTGGCAGCAACATGGATGCAGCTGGAGGCCATTATCCTAAGGGAATTAACTCAGGAATGGAAAACTAAGTACTGCATATCCTTACTTAGAAGTGGGAGTAAAACATTAGGTACACATGGACACAAAGATGGCAGCTATAGACCCTGGGGACTACTAGACGAAGGAGAGAGGGAGTAGGGAGGCAAGAGTTGAAAAAGTAACTATTGGGTGCTATGCTCAGTACCTAGGTGACAGGATCATCTATACCCTAAACCTCAGCGTTACACAATATACCCATGTACCAAATCTGCACATGTACCCCCTGAATCTAAAATAAAAGTTGAAATGATTTTAAACTTTAAATTGATGTTACTTTAGGTTGCTGTTTAACTTGATTAGTGTACATATCCTGTTCATTGAGAAGTCTAGGACACTTTAGATGGCAGGGACAAGGTGGTGCACATCTCTGGAGAGCCCACAATACCAGGCACAATGCTGTTTACTCTAGCATTCTGCAAGTATTTGTTGAGTGACATTAGTATTCAGTGCTTTATAGTACCCAATACTTTGTCAACTATAACACACAATCGAATCAGAAGTTCTTACTCCATCCTTTATCTACTCTATGTAAAAAAAGATGTACATACTAAATGCATCACTCTTTATTATTAGGAATATTGTAAAAAAAAATAGAATCTACAAAAGTAATACAGGAGTCTTATTCATTCATTCAACAAACCATTATTGAAAACCCACTGCCTATAATTACCCAGCACTTTGGAAGCCAAAGTGGGAGGATCACTTAAAGACAGGAGTTCTAGACCATCCTGGGCAATATAGCAAGACCCTGTCTCTACAAAATAAAAAATAAAAAAATTAGCAGGGCTTGGTGGCATTTGCCTGTAATCCCAGGTACTCAAGAGGCTGAGGTGGGAGGATCACTTGAGCCCAGGAGTTTGAGGCTATAGTGGGCTATGATCATGCCACTGTACTATAGTCTGGGTGACCAAGTGAGCTCCTGTCTCAAAAAAAAAAAAAAGAAAAAGAAAATAAAAACCTATTGTGTGACAGGCTCTGTATTAGGCACTGGAGAACTAAATGTGAATGATTAATATCAGCAATTCATGTTGGCTCTCTAAAGCAGATTTAAACAGAACTAATCCAAAAATTCACCTACCCACCTCCCTGTAAAACTGTATTCCAGACAGTTAAGGGGCACTAAAAATATTTTATCTCATCGCTTAGAGCAATGCACACAGTTTACTTTGCCTAAACACTAGCAAACTTAAAATTATCCTAGAAACTCCTTCAAAGAGATACTGTTTCATTTCAGTCCCCAAGCCCCTAGCTTCCCAAGTTGTTGACTGAAAGATACAGAGAGGTGCTATAAGCAGTAAGAGCAAACTTACCCTCGGAGCCTTGTCCAAACAAAAGCTCCTTACCTGAGATTAAGGCAGTGTTGGCAAAAGTACTCCTTGTCCCTGTAAATTCATAAACAGCTGCTAAACCATTCTTATGCTTCACGGCGTAATACTGTCTTCTAAAACTTTAAAGGAAAAGGCAAAAACAGAAAGCCTTTTTGTCAACCACAAAAATTTATGTATTTTAAATTGTGGGGGAAAGATGAGCTGGTATATAATTTTAAAACCAGAGAAAAAGGAAATAAGTATCTCCCCAATGCTCAACTATAAACTTCTGAGAACTAATAAAGAAAAGCAAAAATATTGTAGTTTCAGCTAAGCTGCTTTGTATCTGAGGCAACTTAAAATGATCTACTGATTAAGTAGGCTAAAAGTGAGAAGGTAAGGTCAAAATTTATCCTTTTAGAATCAAAACCCATTTTTATAGTGTGTTTTAAAAAGAAAGGATGTAATCTTTAATATGTCCACAGGGTTTCATTCAACCAGAAACTCACTAAACTGTGACTGAATAGATTTAAAAATCTACAAAATTAACCTGACAACAATCTTGCCAAATTTCAATTTTAAAACTAATATGTTACTGCTCTGTTGTTGTTTTAAATTAAAGGGATTTCTTCTGGTGCTGCAAAGGAATGAATATTTAGCCTATCTCATCAAGGAAGGAACAATTTCTTGTCTTAAAAACAGGAGGTTCGCCTACATGATCACCTGGGACAAACTTGGCCAGTGCAAGCAGGCCAGAAGGTTACTGGAGCCTGGGAATGTTTAACATCAAGAAAGGAATTACAACTCAATAAGATCAGAGGGAATTACACAGGAAATGTGAACAGTAACCCTTTCATATCTCTGTACCTCCTCCCACTGCCTGTGATAAATGAAGTCCTGCTGCCGCCCAGTTATATGAATATACAAGCCAAGAGCAAAGAGGGATTGAGAAAAAGGGGAGAAAAAAGACATTTTACATACATACATACACACACACACACACACACACACACACGCACAGCACAGCACAGCATAAATTTATAATGGCATGATAAAATCATGCTGCTCCAGACACTTGAAGAATCAGGCAGGGGTAGGAGGATGGGATAGTTGGCAAGCTCATCCTAAGTAGGGAAACGTGGCTCCTATAAAGCTGACCAAACAAATAGGTCTCCACCCTGGCTTATGTTTAAACATCTTGTTCCTAGTCAGTCTGTAGGGAAAGCATTCTTTCCACAATAAATAACACGCAATTGAATCAGAAATTCTTCCTCCATCCTTTATCTACTCTCTGTAAAAGTTTCTTCAATATTCCAAGCCAGAAGCTTAGAGAATTTAACTGATTATAAACTTTTTTTTTTTTCTGAGACAGAGTTTTGCTCTTGTTGTCCAGGCTGGAGTGCAGTGGGTGATCTCGGCTCACTGCAATCTCCAGCTCCCAGGTTCAAGCAATTCTCCTGCCTCAGCCTCCTGAGTAGCTGAGAGTACAGGCATGTACCACCACGCCCAGCTGATTTTGTATTTTTAATAGATATGGGGTTTCACCGTGTTGGCCAGGATGGTCTTGAACTCCTGACCTCAGATGATCCACCTACCTCGGCCCCCAAACTGCTAAGATTACAGGGGTGAGCCACTGCACCTGGCCTCTGATAGTAAACTTTATTATAGCCTATAGTGAAGGCAAGGTAAAATATTTCTAGCTGTCACTGGGAAAAGCAGATATAACTGTACAGATCTTAGATACCTTTAGAAATCCGTGGTTGGGATCTGAAGAAAACAGGACACACTTACCACAGCTACCTGTGGGTAACAGGGAAATGCTCAGTTTCCACAAACCAGTGAGTTTGAGAGATATTCATTTTAAAAATACACACAAAAACAGTCCTCAGATGGTGAGGGCATGGATTAGGGTAACAAAATACAGTGGAGAAAAAGGTGGTATTTCCAATGTGACACATTTAAACTATGGAATGGAATTTCATGGGTCACTTTGAAATAAGATTTTTTTTCACTGGTCTAACTTCAGGATAGAGATGGTCTGCCACAGAGTAAGTCAAAAAATAAATGAAAGAATATGGAGATGACAATGAACAACTGCCAATGAAAGTCAAAAGGACAGACTTTCAGAACTCTCTAGAAGAGGGAACAAAAAAGATTTTTTTCCCCTAGCAAAGTGCCCCCTCCAAAGCACACAGTCTGCTTTAAGGAACAGCCTACACTCACAGTGTTTTCATATACCAAACGGCGTATCACTAAAAAACAGTAAATGAGATTTAAACTGTAGACATCCTAGTTGCCTTAAACAACTGATGTTTAATTTCTCGAACACTGGATCACAATATGCAGTCTCATGACACTGTAAGAAGCTAAAGGTGCTCATTCTTTCCATGAATTCTGAATTTCTGTAACACTTACGTTAGGAAAATACAGCAAAACAGTGGGGAGGAAAATTTTAAACAAACCCAGAATAAACCAGACTTCTGACTGGATTTCCAGCAAGAATCAGTTCCCCATTACAATGTGGACCCTGAAGCATACCAAATGCAAGCTCAGTGGAGTTCAGTCTCCTCAGCTGAAAATGACACTTAACTCTGGAAATGAGCACTTCTTAGCATTTTCAACCCATGTTCCATCCTATTAAACATAAAATCCTCAAACTCTCATTAAATGTTATTTGTGACTTCAAAATAAAGTATTATAACCAAAACCAAACCAAAGGAAGGTAAACTTTTATTATTTTCTTTCAATGTCTCATCATAACCATTTACGAACTAATTTACTTACAAATACTTGCATAAGTGGACAGATATTAATAATTAATGCTTTTTCAAATCTTGAAGACAAAAAAGACAAAAAATGCCTATGAAGACTAATAATGACAATGAAATGATATTTACTGGGGACCTTTGGCAAATGATATTTATTGGGACCTTCTCCTCTCCTCCAGAGTTACTATTAATATAAATGATCTTTTTTTTATTAGCATTCAGCCAGAAGAAACGTTGACTGAAATATATTAGGCCTTCATTATTTGTTAAATGTTAAAAGAGGTGATAGGATCTCTTTTTCTTTTCTGAAAATAACAGAACCCTAATATAGTAACCTTTCTCAAGTAATGAAGGATAGAAGCAAGTAGGTTAAGTCTTTAGTATAGAGACAAACTATAGGAGATTTTGACAACAGTTAACGATAATGAAAACGGTAAGAATACCACCTAATACTGAAACATTTAGATAGCACTTAGCAATGTCTAACATACTTTACGTAATTTCAACCCTACAGCTGTATGAACTGAATATGTGGATTAAAACAGTGTCAAGTACCTATTCAAAGTCACACAGCTAGTCAAGCAGCAGAGCTGAGATTTAAAACTTTCTGAAAGCTATCCCATTTACTAAAAGCTCTTTATTTTGTCATGAAATGGGGAAAATATCCTCATCCAAACTCCAAAATTAGTGTGTATATAAGCACAATTTTTTTTCTCTCAACCTACCCAATATCACTCCCTTTCTACCAATTCCCATAAAAATTCTTGGGAGTTCTATTGCAGCAGCCTTTATTTCCTCATACCAGTATGACTAACGGCAAAAAGAAAGACTTCTTTCGAAAGGGAACCTCCTAATCTAAGTCTTGTATCCTATAACTGTCCCCAAAATGGACATCATCACAGGCATAGGCTTTTCAAACCATTAACTAGTGAGGAAATGTCTGGGGTTGTCTGTTCCTCATTTAAAATCAGTCAAATAGGACACATACTACCACTTCATTCCTAAAAGTTGAGCAAGAATCACCCTCATAACCTCAGCTTTCTGGTTGAGCAAGCAGACACCTGACTTCAAGGACCTGGTAAAGGCCAATGCACAAGAATAAAAAATGTAACAGACTGGCAGTTCCAGTCTTGGCAATTTTTAAAAATCATTTCAAATGTTTTGGTATTGAAACTACTGGCATTAATAATTTACTGTAAATGAAAGGTATATTGAAGGTGGAATTTTATTCATATAAAATCAACTATTTTACTTCTGAAGGTTATTATGATTATGAAGCTAAATTATATGAAAAATGCTAAGCATCCTGCCTAGCCCATAGTAACTACTCAATAATAAATGTCAGCTGCTATTAGTAATACTGCAGAAGTATTAAAAATAAAACATAACAATGGAAGGCCATATTTAAAATGAACCAGCAATCAACATTCTATGTTTTTTTAAACATCCAAAAAAACATATACATCTGTTGTATGTATACACATATATGGATAAAAATATTTAGAAGACAATTTGGAAGAATAAGTAGCAAAATGATGATCTCTGGGGAGACAGAAGGGTGGTAGTCAAATGGAAATTTAGCCTGAGCTATAAATGCTTTTTGTTTTTTAACAAAGAGAAACTGTTATGAATTTCCTCTGTAAATAATTTTATTTTAAAAAGAAAAATCTTAGTTTCTTCAATTCCATAGTTGATTTCAGTATTACACGAAAAAAAGTTTACTTTTTTTGTAGTTAACATGTTCAAATTTCTAAAATCTCATTTTCTTTATTTAGTAATACTATTCAAGGCTTATGTTACAAACTGCTTAAATAATCTTCTTAATGATATTCCCAATTGCTATATTAAAAATATCTGCTCATGCCACACCCCCCTCAACAATTTTATTAAGTTTTTAAAACCACTCAGTGTATTAATCAAGGTGCAAAGAGGCTCTCAAAGTGTGGGAAGCCATAAATCAAAACAGTTTCACATAAAAAGATTACCTTTTCCCCTTAAATTTTGTTATGTGTTTACACTTAATAAACTACACACAGAAAGTAGAGCCCTTGATTCTTTTTAGGACAAAAGTTTGCCTATTTAAAATCATTGTAACAATTTCAGATGTCTTAAGGGGTGCTATAATTAAAAACCTCTCCTTCTAGGCTCTTCCTAATTTCTAATTCTTGTTTGTACCATTTGTGCTGGTTTTCATATTTTTAACTTTTCTTCTAGTTCACAGCCAGAGCTTTGACTTTTGTATCTTATTCTTTTTTCCTTCAGATCATCTAGTCTTTAGCCAATAAAATGTGTATAAACTATATCACAAAAGCTCTTACTAACTCCCTAAAAACAGCAAATAGTGGGCCTTTTGTGGTTCAGGCATGGAGGTAAGCCACATGCAACATGGGCCAGACTCAGTCTGGGCCCCTTCAATTTACAAATCCAGCTTAAAATAAATTACAGGCCCCTACTGTTGTCAAAAAAGACCAACACTTCAATAATTAGAGAGAGAGAAAGCAGCCTCATACTTGAACAGGAGGACACTGGGCTGAATAGGAAATCCCTACCTCAAAGAGCCGTGGGATTCAATGACTGTGGGAGGCCATGCAATCTCTTTCAAATAGACTTTAAGTTCAAGAAAGACTTCTACTGTAACTTAACAGGGAAAAATGTTTGATCAAAAGGTATCTCTCTATAATTTCAAATTTCAAATTTTAGATATAATTTGTAGCTAGTAGAGGGGGATCCAATCATCATCTTCATCATGAGCTGAAAACAGAAAGCACATGTATCAACAATTTTTTTTCCTCCCAGATGCTTTAAAGCATCTTTCCTCCCAGTCCAGCTATGGACTCATTAATACCTATAAAAACATACAAGAATGGTTTCTCCAGTAGTTAACTCTGTAGTTCCAGAAGACTTAAACACTCTAGAAATCTGAAAGTATAGGCACCCTGACGCTGCTTCATTCTAATCTCAGGACACATTCAAGTCACCTGCGTTATTCACACCCACACATTCTATTATTCTCTCCTGTATGCCCCCATGTACCTGGTACTCTAGTTACCTATTCACTCATATCCCTCGGGACTATAAATGCCTTGAGAACAGAGACTTGATCTTCTCTGTCTTACTTTGTAAGTCCTATTGCCTTGCACAGGGTAGATTCTCCACAAAAACTGAATGAAACACAGTAAGTATTAGCCATTTATTGGTTGGTCTTACTGAAGTTCCTGAGGGAAGAATTTACTGAATGTTGATCTCTGCATCGCTAACCAGGGCCTACGATGCAGTGGCACTTAAAAGCCTATCATACACTTTTTAAATTCACATTTCTAATTTATTTTGAATTTTATTTGCATTTATTCAATTCATATGTGTTTACTAAAACAAAACACATTTGTGAAATGAAACAACTCTCTCCCATCCCTGGAAGCTCTTGATGGAGAGGGAAATAAAACTTTTCAACTATTTTTTAGTTCTCAATGTGATGACTACAGAGAAGAAAAGCAGCCAATGTCCACTGTCCAGTCTTTTCTGTGCTGCTCTGGATGGAGCCTTTGTTGGTGGTTCTTCGTCTAGAATCTGGGCAGAACAAAGCCTTTCTTCAAAAAGGGTCACTCTTTGCTACATAGATTTTATTCAGTCAGCACTCTTCCCCAGCTCTTCACAACTGTGACATGTTCATTATTTGAAAACTCTCTCTGCCCACCCTGCATGTGATCATGCCCAGCTCGACTTATGACATATAGCCAGCTCGGGCAGCATCCTATTACTGCCCTTGTAAAACACAACTTTGGTGCCAGCAGCCGTTTCACCACTCGGGAGTTTAATGAAGGATGTTCAGTGTGACCCGCAACCTGATGGCTGACTGGTACCACACAACAGGCCCACCACCCAGTATCCTCAATTTTGAGAAACACACATATCCCAGTGGAAAAGGTGATAAACTTCTGGGAATCTAGATAAATATTTTTGTCAAGTTTTCTCCAGGAAAAAATGGTGATTTAACATTCCTGGCTAGGCGCAGGTGCTCAGGCCTGTGATCCCAACATTTTGGTAGGCCAAGGTAGGAGGATTGCTTGAAGCCAGGAGTTTGAGACCAGCCTGTGTAAGACAGGGAGACCCTGTCTCTATAAAAAAATTTAAAAAATTAGCCAAGGATGGTGATGCATGCCTGTAGTCCCAGCTAGTTAGGGGACTGAGGTGGGAGGATCACTTTAGCCTGAGAGTTCAAGGCTGCAGTAAGCTATGATCAAGCCATTGCATGCCAGCCTGGGTGATGGGAGTGAAATCTTGTCTCAAGAAAACAAAAACAGAACAAACAACAACAACAACAAACATTCCTCTGAGTCATTCTAGTACCAGATTATTTCCATGTGTTACAATATAGACAATTGACTGCAACACGTGTCATGCCACTTACCTAATATGGAGTCAGAACATAAACATGTGAGCCACATACGATTCCTTCTTCTAATCCTCCTATTCAAAGCAGTAAGATAAATGATTTATTCTTCTTGACTTTACAAAATGATATTAAAAATAAAAATGCTTGTTAAGTAGAAACCTCCATGTTCTACCCTGGTCCTCTGGTCAGTCATAGAATTTTAAAGTAGAAAGGATCTTTGAGTCAGATTCCTAATTTAATAAATCTAGTCTGAGACTCACAAAAGTTAAATGGTTTTTGCCACAGTCACAAACAAGAACAGAGAACCAAAGCTAGAATAAAGGTCTCCTGCCTCCTCAGTCCATGTGCTTTCCAGAATGGCACACTAAATCGAGTCTCTTGCCAAGAACTTCACTCTGACCTGATAATCCTGGAGAGGCTGTTCACAGCTTCAATTCACTCCCTACCTTTTGGTAGTCTAGCTACATAATCATGTACTAAGAAAAAAAAAAAAAAAAAACTTAGCAACAGCATTGTTTTCCTAAAGATATAATATTACCCCTAGCAACTGCTACACTTCCTTCTCCACTGTTTCCAAGACAAGACTGAGTGTCCTCTAAGACCCTGCTTCCCTATATGGTCCTCAAGCATGTTCTGAAAAAACTAGGAGAGCCCCATACAAGGTCCCTTATTATAGAGAGAGAATAAAGTTGGTGCCCATTTGAGAGGAGGTTAGATGACTAGGCACATTCAAGATGGGGAAAACAGTCTGTTAGAGACTCAAAAGCAACAGAGGACAGCTTCTGTCACTGAACAAATATTAATGAGAATCTAAGTGCCAGCCCCTGTGTTATCTGATGCAGTAATTGACAGGAACGTCTTAGAAAACAAGCTTACAAATCTACTAAATAACTGGTAATTCTCCCCATAAAACCCACCACCGTAAAATCTATTAATCCAATAATCCTAAACATGTTCCAGACCTTAGACTTTGCTATAGCAAATATCGAATACATAACTTGGTATCTTAATTTCAAATCTGACTATTTCTACTTCTTTTCTCCTAGTCTAATGAGCAAAGAAATAGTTTGAATGTGGACAACAGGAAAAATGAAAACGGTACCTTTTAAAGATATAATATAAAAATAAATCAAGAAAATAATGAATAATAGGATATCAGAGTTTAATTTTGATGGCTTAAGATTCCTTTTGAAATATATTTGAAAAAGTAGAAATTAATTTAAGGTTGTGACACCTTAGGGTTTTCATAATCTTTATGCCCATGTAAAAGTTAATTTAAAAAGTGTATAAATTATTTAAAATTATAATTTAGTAATAGTCTGAATTTAAAAAATCTTAGATCACATTAATGAAAATAGAGAAGCAGGTTAGTAAAAACATATTAAATTTCTCATTTAACACTGAGGGAAATCAAGAGACACCATCCTATTCTTGCCTGTTAATGATAGGTATCATATAAATTTAAAGCTAAAAAAAAGAAAAAACCTTTAAAGTAATCTTTAATAGATTTCCAAGCCTCTTAGGTGAACCATAAGTTAAAAATGAAAATCAAATTAAACATAAAACTTTAAATCAATACAGCAAAAAATCCCAAACATAATGAAAACAAGGAAGAATTTCAAACAGAAAGCTGAAAGGAAGGTCAATAAAGTAAAATCAATTAGAACAATTTGGAAACAAATTTAAATGCATTAAATATTTGTTAAGAGACGTTCTTTTTAGGTTAAAAAAACGAAATCCAACTATGTTCTACTTTTAGGAAACATACCTAAAAGTAATGATAAAGAAAGTGTAAATACAACAGGAAGTATAGATTTATGGAGAAATATAAACTAAGGTAGCAATATCAATGCCAGTTAAAAGAGAACAAAAAACCCAAGTCATAAATTAGAAGGTCATGGCTGAGTGCCGTGGCACATACCTGTAATCCCAGCACTTTGGGAGGCTAAGCCAGAAGGATCACTTGAGGCCCGAAGTTCAAGACCAGCTTGGGCAATATAGCAAGGCCCTGTCTCTATAAAATATTAAAAACAAAAATTAGAGGTGTGGTGCCACGTCTATAGCCCCAGCTAGCCAGGAGGATCACCCACTTGAGCCTTAGAATTTGGAAGCCGCAATGAGCTATGATTGTGCCTCTGCACTCTAGCCTGGGTGACAAAGCAAGATCTTTTATTTAATGGGAAAAAAAAAGAAAGAAGTCATATTACTCTGATAGAAGGTACAATCCTCAATTGCGATGTTGACAGTAAATAACACATTAACGCATACACCAAAACAAAACCTGAGAGAAATATAGAGAATTAAAATTAATGGGAGAAATCAGTGATTTACAACTTAAAGTCTCTGAGACATCAGGAAAAAAAAATAATAAAGTTCAACAACATAATAGGTATTTAGGTATTTTATAAATAAATCTTCTTTAAAAAGGTCTATGTAACTTTACCAAAACTGATCATAAGCTGGTCCAGAAATATAACCACAAAAATCTAGAAGAGCAGAATGCCATATATTAATATCATTCCATTAAGAATGACTACCAAAAGTTTAAAAGTAACTTTGAAATTTGCAAAACATTCTCCTAAATAATCAATCAAAAAGGAACTCTTGGCATGCAATCACATGCTATTTTAAAAATTATTTTAATTGAGAATACAATACCAATATATAGAGAATATAGCCAAACAGTATAAAGAAAAACTTAAAACTCTGAAATGCCTTCCATTTTATATTAGTGTATCAACTTTCTCCCATAACAAAGAGACTCAAAAGTAGCTCAAGTGAGATAGAAATTCTTCTTTTTCATGTCAAAATACAGGGTGGGAGGGGAAGTGTGCTTCACAAGACCATTTGTGGATTGCTGGCTCTGTCATCTTCCACACGGTTTACAACTCTCAACCGAAGATGGCTACTGTAACTGGTGTAACGCCCCAGGCAGCAGAAGAGGAAAAGAGAAAGTCTAGGGTAAGTGGTTTATCTTGAAGGAGGTGACCTTACACACATCACCATTCACCTCTCATTAGCCACACAGCCACACATTGCTGCAAAAGAAGCAGAGAAGCATGGGTTCTAGACGGGCAGCCACGTGCTTAGCTAAACTCGAGGGGATCCATTTCTAAAAGAAAAAACAGATTCTACAAAACATTGGTATGTCTTCTAAACATTTTTTCTAGTTAAAAAACATGATATAAAATTCAACTCAAGAAGAACAAGAAAGCAGAATCAAGAACAAATTGTAATTATTTCATTTTATCTGGCTGCTTCTTAGTGTCAAGAGTACAACCGAACATCAATTCAAGAAACCGGAAACATACATCAGTGTGAAGATTCCAATATATCAAATATATCAAAAAGTACGGTCTGTATACTTTCTACAGACTAGAAAGTATATTGAGAATTCATCTACTCTCTTTCCTTAAGGACTTTTAATTCATGTATTTTTTAATGTACATTGTATATACTGATTTATCTAAATGAATTTTTCAGGGTGACTAAGTTTTAGAATTACACATAGAAAGAAGTTAATCTTTTGCTAGTAAATAACTTCCAAAATTTGTGTACCAGGGTTTTTTAAGCAATGTTATTGGGATAATAGTTGACATATAATAAAATATAAAAATTTTAAGTGTACTTTTCAGTGGGCTTGGACAAATTTATATATCCATATAATCACCACCATAATCAAGATATAGAACACAACCACCATCCCAAAAAGTTCCCTTGTACTGCCTCCAGATCAATCTCAACCCACCCTTAGCTGCATGCAACAACTTGTCTACTTTTTGTCACTATATAGTAAATTTATCTTTTCTCACACTTCTGATATACTAACCTAGAACAGTAAATGGAATCAGTTTGTGGTGTCCTATGTCTGGCTTATTTTACTCAACATAATGTTTTTGAAGTGTATCCATATTTCTAGTGTATATGATTTTCAAAATGATAAATGAACACTGGCTTCAATTTCAAGTGACCAGCTGCATTAGCCCCTAGCAAGAGAGTCAGCTTGTCCCTTGAAGCCAAGCACTGACTTTCCTTCTCTAGCTATGAAAGTCTTATATGGCATCTTCTTCAAATACAAGGCTGTTTCATTTGCATCGAGGCCATTAAGAATTATGCTAGGGCCATTAATAATTACGCTAAATCTACTCTGCTCTGTAAATGGAACAACAAAGCCTGGACGACAGCATATCTGATTACAGAATGGTTTACTGAATAGTTTAAGCCCACTGTTGAGAGTCACTGCTCAGATAGAAAGATTCCTTTCAAATTACTATTGCTTAATTAATGCACCTAGTCACCCAACAGCTCTAATGGAGATGTACAAGGAGATTAATGTTTTCATGCCCGCTAACACAACATCCATTCTGCAGCTTATGGAACAAGGAGTAATTTAAACTTTCAAGTCTTATTATTTAAGAAAGCTTCCTAATGTATAAACAAGAGGAAGAATCGGAGGAGGACTCTGAGAACTGATTCCGAAAAAAAGAAGATTCTAAAAGTTGACCTAATCTCAGAAGTGGGAAGACCTTGGAATCAATTCTTCCCTCCCTCTACTTCAGCGTGGTCTTCCTCCACATCTCTGCGTGAGACTGATCAGCCTCCACCTGCACATTGTCAGTGATGGAGAACTCACTGTCTCATGAAGCAGATCAAACTGTTTTCATGCAGATGTAATTGGTACCAACTTATTAGCACTCTTTAAACAGAGGAAAATTTCTCTCTCTGTCTAACTTTCCCCCATTGATTCTAGCTATGACTTTCTGTAGCTCTAAATCCAGTCCCTTTTATACTTGAAAGCAATTCAAATTGCAGAAACTAGGAATGCTAAAGCTGTACTATTTTTACTGTGACTCTACCACTACATGTGCTAGAGAGTACTGGATGTGCACTTTTCTTCTCTCTAAATCGACTTCCACTAATACCAGGTTAGAGGTTGAACTGGTTGGAGTGAGGGGTGTAGGATCATGGAGCAGGGAGAAATTAGCTGATTACAAATGGACTTGGGAGTATCTAAGGAACAGCAAAAGGCAGGTGTGGATAGAGGACAGTGAGTAAGACAGAGAGTATAGGAGATAAACAGCAGACCTGGTAGAACATGTGAGACAAGGTTTTATCCTGTGTGTACTGAGTAGCCACTGAAGGGTTTTGAGCAGAGGAATGACAGGAACTGTTTAGCATTTAAAAAAAAAAACTTTTACTCCTATATGAAGGACTGACTGGAGAGGTACAATGAGAAGATAAGGAAGGCCAGTTAGAAGACGATTATCACCTAGGTAACTTACAATAGTGACTTATAATAGGGAAGTAAGGGTGAGAAGTGGGGTAGGGGTGATTTGGGATACATTTTGAAAGGAAGACATGTAAGTCTTACTAATGGACTGGATGTGGGATATGAAAGAAAAAGTCACACATGACTTTGAGTTTTTGGCCTGGAACAAGTGAGCATATCATTTATCCAGGGAGAAGAGTTCAAGATTTATATTTTACACATATTAAGTTTGAAATGTTTAATGGAGATGTTGAAAAGACATAAATATAAGTCTAGAACTCATAAGAGAGACCAAAGTAAAGAAATTGTAAATTTGGGAGACCAGACGGCATTTAAAACAAGTGATCACATAAGATTGTGTGGAAAATAAATATAGACGGCTAAGGACTGAACCCTGAGAAATGTCAACTTTTAGAGACCATAAAGAAGACAAGATAGCAAAGGAGATTTTGTATTTTTATGACTCTTCCTCAAAAAGTTAGAATTATTTTATGTCTACAAACTATGAAGTCCATTGCCAACCATCATAATCCTCTTCAAAAACCACTCTTCAGAGTCACATGCCTACTCTATTTCTGAGTCCTGACCAAGTGACAACCTGAATAGCTCCATTTCACCTGTCAGCTGCCCAACTAGCCCATCCCTGGTCTCTGGCATGTGTCCTAGTTTCTGAATCAAAGTTCTCACAACAACTAGGAACTTCTAGTTGTCCAACACTTACCAGAAGGCATATGGAGAGCATGTTCCCCAGAGCTGCCAAAAGTTCTTGGCATATGATCAGCAAAGCACACAGTGAGTGAGTGTTCAGCAATTAATAAGGTGACAGAGAGCAACTGACATGTTAGGGGACTGCAGAATGAGCCAGACCAAAGCTAGACAGGAAACACAAGTCATTACTCCAGGCTGCTCACCCCAGGAGAATCCACCCTAGGTCACCCAGTGTGATCAGATATTCTTACCTAGACAAGCTGAAGTAATCTGATGTTTACTAGGCAGCTATGGAAACTTCTCAGCATTTCCTGGAAGCTGCTAACATCATGAACCAAACCACAGGTACTGTACATAGCAGGCACTTGTTCTGTCTGCCTCTCGTCTCAGACTTAGATTGGAGACATCTGTTACTCTCTCAGCCTCATCTGTAAAGGGAATTCCAACCTATCTCACAGGTAATAGTGAAGACTATATGAGATAATATAAATGCCTGGTACATAGAAAGGGTTCAACATATACTTGCTATTCTTATTTACATTTTGGTGAGTACAAATTACAATCAACTGAATGGTAAGCATGCCCCTAAAAGTAACACTTTTAATGCTCTTCTAGGACAGAATAATAAAAGTTTTGCTTCTTCTCTTGTTTGTGTGAACTATTACATGATCGATGTAATTTAAACTTGGCCTGAGAAAACTATCCTGTCCTTTTCTAAACTTCCCCACCAAGGTTAGCACAATTATGTTAAACAACTAAAAAATAGAGCTGTAAGTCTATTAACATGAAATTATTAACACCAATTCTGACTAAAGACTACAAAGCAACACAGAAATTTCCAAGCTCGACAATTATTCTGCAAGAGTTATTCCAGCATGCGTCTGTAAGTGTCTATATCCTTTAAGTATAACATATTGCTATTTCCCTTTATGAAATTTAACTAAAATCATTAAATATGGCAGCAGAAGCAGGAAACCATCCACAAGATCTGCACGGCTACTTTACCATTTTTAATGAAACGTTACATAATAGCTTCAGCAAACTACAAAGTTTCCTTCTTATAAGTCTTTTAATATTTATAGAAATTTAAAATAGTTATCACGCTAGAGTCCATTTTAGAAACTGAGACTTTCTATTATCTGACAGCAATAAATTCTGTATTATTTTAGCTCTATTACAGAAATGGCTATATAAGAGTTATATCTTTATTCATACTGGTTAACAATAGGTCTACCATGTCTACTACCTGACCTAGAAGCTCAAGTGGTGTGACTGAACAAAACTACACTAATAGGGTCTCAACTCCAAACTACTGAGTCACATTACTGGACTTTATCTCTAAACAATACACTAAAGAAAAGAAAAAGAAGTGCACTGGGAACTACTTAAACGGCCTGCTTGTAATAACAGAAAAAGTTACACAAAAGTACCAAAGAACACAAGTGGCTTAAAGAATCAAACAGAAAGCCTGTAACCAAATATAAGAGATGTCCACAAACACCATACCCATTGTATCAGTCCATTCTTGCACTGCTATAAAGAACTATCTGAGACTGGGTAATTTATAAAGAAAAGAGGTTTAATTGGTTCATGGTTCCTCAGGTTGCACAGGAAGCACGGCTGGGGTGGCCTCAGGAAACTCTCAACCATGCAGAAGGTGAAGGGGAAGCAGGGACATCTTACATGGCCGGAGCAAGAGGAAGAGTGTGAAGGGGGAGGTGCTACACACTTTTAAACAACCAGATCTCATGAGAACTCACTCACCATCACAGGAAGAGAAAGAAGGAACTTCGCCCCCATGATCCAATCACCTCCCATCAGGCCCCTCCTCCAACATTGGAAATTACAATTGACATGAGATTTGGGTGGGGACACAAATCCAAACCATATCATCAATGTTTAAAAAATAAAATCACTTCCTATAAACTGAAAATTTAAACCTATAGCTATGTATTTCCTTGGAATGGTTTCATGGACTCTGGATTTAAGTAATTGATATTTTTCATTTCTTTAAACCATGGTCCAGAAAATCTACTTCTAAACTATAAATTTTGAATCAATAAACTTTGACTTTTATATTTCAAGTAAACTTTTATTTTGAAATAATTTTAGATTTACAAAGTAGATACAAAAATAGAATAGAGTTCCTATATGCCCTTCATCCAGTTTTCCATAAAGTTAAACATCTTACATAACCATGGGACATTTGCTAAAACTAAGAAATCAACATTGATTAATTTCTAATTCATTACTATTAACGAAAATATAGACTTTATTTATATTTCACCTGTTTTTCTACAAATGTCTTTTCTTCAATTCCTAGAGAGAAACCAGGGTACCATATTGCATGTCATGATTTTTTTAATGCTTTAAGTTTTGCTACATGCCATACTGTGTCTTATAAACAATAGTCTCATTATAATTATTATAGAAAATAAACCTAAACTTCCCTGGAAAATATGATTTGTTAGATATTAGGGAAATGTTACATGTAGATTCATGTAAACATTATATTTCTACAAATGTTTTATTGAAGAGAAAAAGAGGTAAATCACTCAAGAAAGATATGCCCCACTGTCTACTTTGCCAGGAACCTATGAGATCGAATTACTTAATGTTTCAGAAATATCTCTTCAAAAAATGCTTGTCACTTACCTATTTCCCAGGGCTCCTGTAGAGTCATGAGATATACCATAAATCCTTTTAATTAATTCTGTAAAAGAATACAAAGTATTATTATAATCATATTCAGATAATCCATTTTTATCAAATATATCTAAAAAGTGCCTTCTTTTCATTTTTAAATTTCATTTTTAATAACTGTATATTTTTATTAAGAAAGAACAATTTAGAATAAATTAATTCCATAGTTGATTAAATGTCTTTATTTTAAAAATGAAAGCATGCAAAATTTAATAAAAGTTTTAAGATAAATAGAAAATGTTCCAGAAAAAAAGAAATGCCACAATGAACAAAACTGCCTAAGAAGAATGCTTTACATTCTTTTCCATGTGCATAATGCTGTGGACATTACTAAATAGTCACAAACAAGTGACTCATGTTCAGGGCACAGCCTTTTTGATAGGAAAACAGTAATAAAGAGTTTGAGATTTAAAGATTTTTGAAAGAACACACATCTGGAAAAGTATGCACATGTGTCAGTTTGCCTGAGATAGTCCCAATTTACGGCCATTAACCCAGTGTCCCACCAATTTACCATCTGTCCTGGATTTTTCAATTTCTAATTTTTTTTTTAATGATAGCATTAAAATATGCTAGGACTTACTTGTACTTTTAGCCTCTGCCATAATCTCATTGAGCCATGTGTGAGATGCATGGGCAATGAAGCCAGTTGTCAATTTCACATGTGGTTAAATCTGAAAGACACCTAGCAGTAACCCATTTCTAAATGTACTGTAACTCATACTTCATTCTTAAAGACAGCACCCAGTCACCTTGCAGAAAAAGTGTACTTAGGCAGGAGCAGCTAGGGACAGCTAATTTCTCCAGTCTTGGATGAAGGTAGAAGAAATACTGAATATTGCTGTCCCTGCTCATGGCTAGCTTAAAGATACGGATTTAATGAAAGCAGAAAGTGTTTTACATATTATTCTCTAAAGCAGGACTTTTCATCTAGATCAAATGGCTTTTAAAAAAACCACACTTAGTTCTGATTCCAAAGCATCTTTTTTTACATCATCAAAGTAAAGTGACAGCTGTTTGGCTCCATTAACAGAAAAATTCACAGCTAAATGATGCCAGGTTTCTATTAGTATCAGGAGACAAAGCAAATCGAAAAATCAGTTAGTTCAAAATAATGGTTTGATCATTTCATCTAATTCATGAAACCAAAGTAAAACTTTTGGAAGTTCATTCTGTAGAATATGCAACACCTGACATTGCTGTAATTGCTACTTAAAATCAGTTTAGAACAAAGACAACAACAAAGACATGATTACTGTTGGTTCTCATTATTCACAGTAGTTAAGTTCTATGAAGTCACCATGAACACTGAGTTAGGGAATAAAAAACTGTTTACTCATAAGGGAAATTCAGTGTTGGGTTCCTGAGAGCTTCTGATTATATTTTAATTAGCTGATCAAACATAACCTCATTTTATGTGTATTTCTGTTTCAGGATACCTTATTAATATATAGTCATGCACTGCATGATGTGTCAGTCAACAACAGACTGAATATAAGATAGAGGTGGTCCCATAAGATTATCAAGCTATATTTTCACTGTACCTTTTCTGTGTTTAGATACATAAATATTTACTATTGTATAACAATTGCCTACAGAATTGAGTATAGTAACACTGTACAGGTTCATAGCCCAGCAACAACAGGCTATACTACATAGCCTACATGTGTAGTAGGCTACAGATTCATATAAGAATATGCTCTGATATTTTCACAATGAAAAAAACCACCTAACAATACATTTCTCAGGATTTATCCCTGTTGTTAAGTAACGTATGGCTTTACTGTTGAGTCACTAACACTGAACTCATAGTCAACAGCACTGTAAGTTTACCTATCACATATATTTTCTATTTAAGGCACATCACAGCCTTCTTGCACTTAGGAGCAATGTACAGCACTTGAGTTCTACACTTGGTAGTCATTTTAAACACAGAAATTACAAAGAAGCCTTAAAAAGCAAAAATCATGGCACTATATAAACCACAAAAAGGAGACTTGTTTACTATATGGGAGCTGAAGGAAATCAGCTTGTCAACTAGAAATGTGTTGAGCAATCCAAATTTTTCACCATTCTGTACCTTTTGTAGTCATGCACTCAGTTGAATGACTAGTGTCATAAATATTGATTTTGCAGTTACAAATCAATTTTACAGGTTGAGTATCCCTTACCTGAAATGTTTGGGATCAGAAGTGTTTTGAATTTGGGTTTTTTTTAAATTTTGAAACATTTGCATTATGTACTTGCTGAGTATCCCTAATCCAAAAATCTGAAATCCAAAATGCTCCAGTAAGTATTCCATTTGAGCATGACCCTTGAGGATCATGCTGCGCATCATGTTGGCACTCAAATAAGATTTTAGAGTATTTCTGATTTTAGATCAGAGATGCTCAACCTATAGCAAGCAGACAAATTCATGAAAACAAAATCTGTGAATAATAAGGGTCAATTTGTTTGTTTTTACAGTGGTAACACAATTACAAACCTTGTCTGAGTACAGCATCACAGAAAACACAACGTTCTTATTAAACTTAAAAAATGATGGAACAGAAATAAACTTGGACTTGGCTGTGGTTCACATATAATTCATAACTATGCCCATATTGACTGCAATATATTACCAATCAAAATTGGGGAAAACATATTTCACAACTGAATCCACAAAAGCTGTGACATTCTACCAATCAAAATTTACAAACATTTATACACACACATAGGGTTAAAGAAATTGAACTAAAGCTGGGTGTGGTGGCTCACACTTGTAATCCCAACATTTTGGGAGGATGAGATGGGAGGATCACTTGAGCCAGAAGTTCAAGACCAGCCTAGGCAACATGGCAAAACCCCATCTCTACAAAAAATATAAAAATTAGCCGGGCATGGTGGCGTGCCCCTGTAGTCTCTGCTACTGGGGAACAGGGGGGTGCTGAGGTGGGAGGACTGCTTGAGCCTGGGTGGTCAAGGCTAAAGTAAGTTATGATCTAACCACTGCACTCTAGCCTGGGCAACAGAGTATGCCCCGGTCTCAAAAAAAAAAAAAATTGAACTAAAATATTTGTGATAAAGCTGATGCTGAATTTTAAAAAATATTTCAGCATAGTAGTCCATGTTTTCTCTTTTTGTTATCTGTCTTAGAATTCTTTGAAACTTTTAAGCCCCACTTTGCAAAATCATCAACATAATGGATAATTTTCATTCAAACATTACATTCAAAGTCAGTTGAAAATAGCTATGGACTAAACATTTGTGTCACCTTGAATGCTTATGCTGAAGCCCTAATACCCAATGTGATGGTATTCAGAGGTAGAGCCTTTAATTAGGGTTAGATTAGGTCATGTTGGTGGGGCCCTCCTGATGAGATTAATGCTGTTATAAAAAGAAACAGATCTCTCTCTCTCTCTCTCCCCCTGCCACCCCCATCCAAGTGCACACACCCAGGAAGGGCCATGTGAGGACATAATGAGAAGATTAAACTAGGTCTGCAAACCAGGAAGCAGGCCTTCACCAGAAACTGATCTGCTGGTGCCTTGATCTTTGACTTTCCAGCCTTCAGAACCGTGAGAAATGCATTGTTGTTTTAAGTCACCCAGTCTGTGATGTTTTGATATAGCAGCCTAAACGAAGACAGAACTTCTTCATTCAAGATTTAATTTTTATGGAGAACTTATTTTTTTACTTAGATAAGTTTATATTGTGTACTAAAATAATATGAACTTGAGAATGCCTACAATTTAGCAGCATCTAAATTTGGTTAAGATGTTTAAAAGATTTTCTTAACAGACACAATTTATTTGACAAGATGTAGCATAAAAATTTTGTTGAATAAAGGTGCTGCAAATAAACTTTACTGTTTTCTTTAAACAGTAGCTGTGAAACTATATGTGCTAGAATATTTACATATTACAAAATAAAAATTTAATAAAATTTGCTTTAAACTTATCAGGTACCTCAGTATCGACGTAGAGATTACATTCTCAAATTTAAAAATCACAATTTATATAGAAAATTGTAACTTGGAAAAAATCAATAAGTTCAAATGTATCAATCACAAAATGCACCTTGAAAAAGACTATAGTTTTATGAAGCTATTAAAGATAATACAATCATATTTTTAAAATATTTTTTCCAGAAAAATTGAGAGCTTATATATTAGGTACAAATTATAGCTAAGAAAGTAAATAATGTATGTTAACTTTTACTGAGAATTCTACTTATGTTCTTTTTAATGTTAAAACAGTTGTTTTGCTTAATGAATACAGATATATGTTAATATGTTTTAAAAACAACTTAATTTTTAAAATAATTTCTTAATAGGTCTATTTTATAGCTTTGCCAATATGATGAAACCAATTTGTCAGTCAACCAATAAAATTATATAATTTTACTGTTTTTAGACAGAATCCCAATTTGGGCAATAAACAGTTAACCTAGGCATGACAGTTAATTTTATGAGTCACTTTGGATAGGTTATGATAGCTAGCTGTTTGATATAACACTAATTTAGATGTTGTGTGAAGGTCTCTGTGGATGTAGTTAACATTTACAATCAGCTGACCTGAAATAAAGCAGATTTCATACTGTGGTGGGCCTTATCCAATCAGATGAAGGCCTTAACAGTGCAGACAAAAGTTACCTGAAGAGGAGGCAAGTCTACGTCAAGATGGTAACATAGAAATGCTGCCTGAGTTTCCAGCCTACTAACTTATTTTGCAAATTTTAGACTCAAGATTATTATCAGCTCTTACTTAAATGTACAGCCTGCTGGTGTATTCTACACATTTGATTTGCCAACTCCCAAAATCCTATGAGCCAATTCCTTAAAATAAACTCTATATCTTTCTCTTATTCTCTCTCTGTTTTAATATACTAGGTAAGGAAGATTAGAAAGTATTAAGGAGCTCCACCAAAAGGAAGCTGCTCCCTGATAAGAGTAGAGAGAAAGGGTTTTAAGAAACATTCAAGTAAAGAAGAATTAACATTACTTTTAAAGAAGAACAGGACCCCAGATTCTATGGCCACGTCTTCCTATACCAGAATGATACATAACCCAATAAGCCTGACCCTTCGCTTTTAGAGAAAAGGGATGTATCTTACTCCTCTTTGTATCCCATTTCTAGCAGTGAGTGTGAGACAGAGAAGATGTTCTAAATGGTTGCTGAATAAACTCAAGTCTCAGAAGACATCTCCAGTGCTAAATGTGATTGAGGAGGTGAGAATGTATGCAAAAATATGCATTTTAATGTTTTTAGTAGTATTGTGGTGGTGTCATTCTGAGACTGTTGTTTGCACTATAGGATGAAGATAAATGAATAATTGTGGGACTTTCCAATTCTATAATCACTTATATCTCGTTAAACAGAGGAAAGAGATACAGAAGGAAGATTTAAACACACTATAATCTTCACCATAGTTTCAAGTTTGAATTGGGGGCATCAATCTTATGAAATATTTTTTCTTAAATATGTGCACATATTTCTGACCTCTGTCTACAGAAAGGGCTGAGAAAAAACACTATCACCCCTTAAACAGCAGGGCTTCTAAGAGAAATAACTGATTCTAGGACTCAGGAGCTAACTTTAAGAGGCTTCCAGCCAGGGGTGGTGGCTCACATCTGTAATCCAAGAACTTTGGTAGACCAAGGCAGGCAGATCACAAGGTCAAGAGTTCAAGACAAGACTGGCCAATATGGTGAAACCCCATCTCTACTAAAAATAGAAAACTTAGCCAGGCGTGGTGGTGGGTACCTATAGTCCCAGCTATAGGCAGAAGAATAGCTTGAACTGGGGAAGCGGAGGTTGCAGTGAGCTGAGATCACGCCACTGCACTCCAGCCTGGCCGATAGAGGGAGACTGTTGTTTTTTGTTTTTTTAAAAAAAAAGGTTTCCACTGGCCACCAAAGATGGAATAATTTGAGCTTCAATTATAATACTTGAAATAGATTAAACTAATACGTTAAATTCTAAAAGTTCATAATAATATTCTAAAAAAACTGGTCACTTTTAAGAGATGATGGAGAACCAATTCATTATCTTAAAAAAAAAATCAAAGGAAAAAAAATCCAGGTTATCCAGACACGCAGCCTCAGCCTCACTCAAGATACTTGCCAGAAATACAAATACTCAGGTCCAACCTCCTATCTCCTGAATCAGAAGCCTTGGGCATAGGACCCAGTAATCTATGTTTTATCATAACAAGCCCACCAGGTGACTCAGAGGTATTCTAAACTTCATTAAACTCCTAAATTATAGAACTGCTGAAGGAATCAAATCTTAGTCTGATCCAGTTTATGGACAGCTGTCAATTTATAGGAATTAGAGAGGTCAGAGAAACGTGTGGATCTACACAAGTATGCACACATCAAAATCCAGAACGTGGGAAATTCTACAGACAAAACACCCCAGATTCTTCAACAGGTAAACTGTATGGAAATTAAAGGGATGGAGAAGGAACCTAAAGGTTAAGAATCTATAAAGTAAAACAAAACAAAAAAAAAACACAAAATAATCTATAAAGTAGCCTGTAGATTAAAAGAGATTTAAGATATATCTTTTTTTTTTTTTTTTAATAAGCAAAACCAAGAGACAACTTCCAGAATGGAGGAATGAAGACTGCCACAGAACCTCTCCCCAACAAAAACAATTTAACTGGAAAAAATTATTTAAAACAATCACTTAAACTCACTGGAAATTGTTTGAAGAGCATATAATAAATGGAGAAACATTCATTCAAGAAAATATTCTATCTTAGTAAGAGCCTGTAAGTGGCATTTGAGCCACGACCTGCTCCCTCCTTACCTCCCCTGCACCTCCAAATTCTGACTTATGTCTTAGTCTGTTTTAGTTACTCTGGGAACTCTAGTCCAGGAAGGTCCTGTCAAGAACATGGGGGCTCCTTTTCCCCTCAGTTCCCAAGGTGGGGCTGCATTTTCACCCTGGAAATGAACAAGCCACTGGCACTGTTCATTTTCCCTAACCCTCTATGTTAGGATCTCTATTCTGTACAGAATCCCCCTTAATGCTCCATTTATGGCATACAGGTTTTTTCTATCTGGCTCCTCCATAGTCTTCCAGTTTCTACCCATAATATTTACAGAAATAATGGTGGTTCACATCTGTAACTCCAGCACCTTGGGAGGCCGAGCTGGGAGGATTGCCTGAGCCCAGGAATTTGATACCAGCCCGGGAAACATGGTGAGACTCTATCTCTATAAAAAATATAAAAAATTAACCAGGCAGGGTGAAGCACACCTGTAGTTCCAGCTACTCAGGAGGCTGAGGTGGGAAGACTGCCCAAGCCTGCAGTGAGGTAGAGCCTGCAGTGAGCGGAGATGGTGCCACTATACTCCAGCCTCGGTGATAGGGTAAGACCCTGTCTCAGAGAGAGGGGAAAACAAAGAATGAATGAAAAAGAACAATAAATAAATAATGGTTGAAATCTTTCCAAATTTGATAAAACAAAAAGAAATACTAATCAACACATCCAAGAAGCTCAACAAACTCTAAGTAGGATAAGTGCAAAGAGATATACTTCCAGACACATTATAGGCAAAATCTTGAGAGCCAAAGACAAGGAGAAAATCTTGAAAGCAGCAAGAAAAAATAACCAGACAAGTGCAAGGGAGCCCCCAATAAGATTAACAACTGACTTCTCATTAGAAACAAAGGAGACCAGAAAGCAATGGAATTAAATATTCAAAGTGCTAAAGTAAAATACTGTGAATTGTTAATCATGTATCCAGCAACACTGTATTTTTTAAATAAAGGTGAAATTAAGGCATTTGCAGAAAAATAAAAACAGAGAATTTATTGCTAGAATATCTGTTTTACAAGAAATACTAAAGGAAATTCTTTAGGCTGAAAGCAAGTAACACCAAACAGTAATTGGAAGACCCAAAAAACAGAGTGTTCCAGTAAAGGAAATTACATACATAATTGCAAAAGACACTGTAATTGCACATTTCTTCCCCTTTCTTCTCTTAACTGATTTAAAGAGTAATTCAATTAAACACTGTAGCTATAATTTTATTATAGAGCTAACAACATTCATTGTTATATATTTAGACGATAACAGTACAAAAGAAGCAGGTGAAAACAAACTTCTACGGGATTAAGAAAATGACCCCAGAGCTAACTCAAATCTGCAGAAATATGTAAAGAAAATGAAAAATAGAGAGGTCAATACAACTAAGTATGTACTTGCTTTCCTTTGTCTCAGCTTCTTCAAATAAAAAAAAGTAAAAATTACAACAGTGTATTGTTGGGTTTGACATAGTATATACATCAATAACAGCACAAAAAGGTGGGGAGGGAAACTGAGTGATAGAGGAAATATATTTTGGTTAAAGTAAGTAAAATCAGAAGTGAAATTCTTATAAATCAAGATGTACCTTGTAAACCCTGGAGCAACCCACTAAGAAGATAATTCAAAATATATAATTTTAAAAGTAGCAAAAGAATTAAAATATCACATTACAATATATCTACTTAATTCAAAAGAAGGCAAGAAAGAAAAGAACAAAAGACTTGAGACT
The DNA here is from genome assembly GCF_030222135.1 of Aotus nancymaae. Taxonomy (NCBI): domain Eukaryota; kingdom Metazoa; phylum Chordata; class Mammalia; order Primates; family Aotidae; genus Aotus; species Aotus nancymaae. The sequence goes on along the minus strand of NW_026988492.1, from coordinate 4,942,788 downwards.
TATAGATAACAAAAGTCATACTTGCAGACATAAATCCAACCTTATCAGTAATTACCTTAAATGTGAACAGATTATACAATCTAATCAAAAGAAAGATTATCAGGCTGTATTTTTTTAAAAGAAAAAGAACAAAGATTCCCACTATATAAAATCTATAGAAGACACATTTTAGGTTCAATCATATAAATAGGTTGAAAGTGAAAGCTATACCATACTAACAGTAAACATAAAATAATCAGGCAAAATAGACTTTAAAACAAAAATATATTACTAAAGAGAAATACTTCATAATGACAGAAGGGTCAATCCATCAGAAAGATATAGCAATTAGAAGCATATATGCACCTAACAACAGAAGGAAGAAAAGACAGAGTTGAAGGGATATATACAACTTAAAAATAATTGGAGACTTATCCTCTTTCAAAACTAGATAAAAACACCAAGAAGAAAATCAACAAGAACACAGAAGATTTGAACAACACTGTAAGACAACTAGACCTACAGATAACTACATAACACTCCAGCCAACAAGGCAATATGCATTCTTAAGTGCATAGGAAACATTTTCCAAAACAGATCATATCCTAGGCCATAAACAACCTTCAATAATTTAAAGAGATTAATCACACAAAGAATGTTATCAGAAACAATAGAATGAAATTATAATACAAATCAGTAACAGAAGGAATTTTAGGAAATTCACAAAGATGGGGGGAACCACACCCCTAAATACCCAAATGGATCAAAGAGAGAAAATTAGAAAATACCTTGAGGTTAATGAAAACTAAAATACAACATACCAAAGCTTATTGGATACAGTTAAAGAAAATAGTACTCAGAAAGAAATTTGTAGCTATAAATACCTATATTAAAAAAGAAAGATCTCAAGTGGATAATCTAATCTTCTACCTTAAGAAGACAGAACCTAGAAAAAGAAAAGCAAACCAAACCTAAGCAAGTAGATGGAAGGAAATAATAAAGAATAAAATAATGTACAAAAAAATGAAACAATAAAAAATCCAGAAAACAAAAGACACTGGCAAAGGATTTGGGAATCAGGTGGTCACTGTTGTTGACAGAAATGTTTATTATTAGGAGGAACAAAATCCAGATTGCAAGGAATTTAAGGAATAAATGGCAAAGGAAAACATGAAGGCAGCACAGGTAGACTCTTCTTTCAATAAGCCTGAAGAAAAAGAATTAGAAAGACTAAATATGAAGGCAAGAAGCAATTATTAATAAAGTCTTCTAAGAGGCAGAAATGAATTAAGAGTCTAGGCAAATAAATTGGCCTTGGAAGGTATGGCGGACATTAGCGGTTGCCTACCCAGTCTTCCCTTCTTTCTTGATAATAAACTCCTAATTTTTTTTCACCTTGGGAGTGGAGGGCCATGAATCTTGACTAGTCTAAGCCAAGCACAGGACTTCTGTACCCCTCGCCATTGGCTGGCTTAGAAACGGGTATAAGATGCAATTTGGCTAATAAGATCATGTTTTCTAGGAGGCTTCTAAGAAAGTTTTCTTCATTTTTAAAAAAGACATAAGAAACTCACCTTCTTTTCTTACGGTCATGGGTGCTTTGATATGAATATGTCAATCTTAGAGTTAAAGCTGCCATCTTGAGATGAGGAGGGGAAAAGTCTGAAGACAAAATTCAACTTATGTAGGATGGTAGAATGAAAAGACAGAAACAGCCACAGAGTCTGATGGTAACGATTAGCTGCTACATGAGCCAACTAAAAAGCCATCTTTCTTCCAGATTTCTAGTTATAGGAGATAATAAAATGCAGTTATTATATAAGATATTTTCAGGTGGGTCTTCTGTCACCAGCTGAAAGCATTCTAAGTGATATAGAAAGAAAGATACTTTCACAAGATGAAATTATCTTTGCATGTTGTGGATGAAATTAACTTTGTGTTAATTTCATGTGGATGAAATTAACTTTGCAGGTTGAAGACAAGGGAATTTGAGAGTTTCAGCCTAAAGTTTCATTTATTAAAGAAAATGAAACTCATATAGATCCATTTTACAAAGGGAGTGGCCTTAACAGTTGATGTTTCCTGCTTTAAAATATCAAGTATTATTCATGATAATGATAGCTAGTAATGAACATGATTATGATGATAAGCTCATGGTTATTAAAGTATTATTAAAGCTAGGTATTTTATCCTTTATTGTTTACCTTCTGAATTCTATTTGACTTCAATAGTGAAAACATACCAATCTCTTTTACTTTTTGTTTATAACAATTTTCATGGTAGTTTCATTTTGCATATTTTCATGGTATATAACACAGTATACCACAATATAGTTTACAGAGGGAATCCTTAACTTTGAAGAACACACACTTTGAAAACTAAATAATTTATAAAAAGATTTCTCTATTTCCATACATTTGCAGAATCTGGTCAAGAAAATAAAACAACATTTCATCCGCATCTGTGCAATGATAGCTTTGATTCATATCAGAAGGTGGAAAATCAACACTGTAGCCACATAGATAAACACCAGAGAAAGCACACTTTTAGCAGAAATAACAAAAACCATTAGAATTGTACTCTTATCCAAGCAGTTCCCAAATGGAAAAAAAAAATCTGAAAGTTAAATTTTAGGACAGCTTTTGAAGCCCAAAACATTTTTCCTATAGAAACAATTTTACTATGAGTCATGTCATTACTAGGCCAGTCCATAAAAGCCTTGTAAAACCGTATATGTAAGACTATAGTTTGAACTATATCAAAGCAGAATAACAGTTTTTCCTTGGGAAAATACATCATTTTCTCCCTCTTCTCTCTGCTAAGTCCCAGAGGAACAGGCCTCACCAGGGGCTCTGTTCACCTCTGGGAGCTCATCAGTCACCCCCCTCACTCTCCCCACTCCATGGTCAGCCACACTGAACTTCTCCAACCTGCTGGGTCTCTCCCCTCCAAGTCATTACTGTTATGACCTTCCCTTCTTCTTATAGGTCACCTCCACTCACCCTTCTGGTCTCAACTTAATGCTACTTCCTCAGGAAGGCCATCCCTTGTCTCCACACCGAGTCACATATTCCCGATGTGTGTGCTTTCACATCACACTACACTTTCCTATCACACCATTTGTCAATCCATTGTTTCAGGGATTCATTTTATTTGCTTTTAATTTAACCCCCAAAGGTCAGAAGACTGTCTGGCATTTTGAAGATTCTTTATACGAATAATATCTCATAAGAAAAGATACCTTAATGAATTTTTAACTTGATCTTTGGTCATTACCAAGGAAAAACGGGGTTTTCCAAAGAAGACTTCTCCCCTTAATTTACACCTAGAGATTGTTCATAGGGAGGAAGCTACCTATCCAATTTATTTCCCATTGCTGGTTTATAGTCACTTAAATGGACATTAAAATTTTAGCAAATAGGTATATTTTTCTTTTTAAAAGATGAGGCCTTTGAATGATGAAGGAATAGATACATTTTCTAATATTCTCTCTTTTTTGTAGGTAATGTCACTCATTCTCGTGACTTTTACTATAAGCAATTAAATGCTTATTCCCAAATTTGTATCTCTAGGCTTGATTTTTCTCTCAAGCTTAGTATCCAAACATTCAGCTGTCTACAATTTTTATACCTGAATGTCCCATAAAAACTTCACCCCATCCTCCATGTTTTCCCCAACTTTCTTTTCTCTGGTATTCCCCATTTCAGATATTTCAGATAATGACATCATCATCTAGTCATTAGAGCCTCACACCCACGTTATCTCACCCTTGTTAATTAGTCACTGGACCATGGACCAACAATGTTGGCATCACTTGGGAGCAGAATCTGAGGCCCCACAGAAGACCTATTGAATCAGAATCTACCTTTGAATAAAATCCCTAGACAATTCATATGCACATTGAAATCTGAGAAACACTGATCTATTAACTCCTTTCTCTCCCTGTCCCCACAAAACTCTGACACCAAGGCTACATAGGCAAATATATTCCCTCTCATCCATTTCTGTTATCACGGCCCTGATTAAGCCATCACTCTTCCTGTGGTGATATGGAACAATGCAATGGCTTCTTAGCTGATCTCATTCCTGTAGCTCGTTGTTTACCCAGACTTTTAGAAGGGACACTCTGACGTACAGCTATGAGAGGCCATATGGTTGGCTGGCCAGAACTGTGCATAATGTAAAGCTTGTCCTATCTATGTTGCAATCTAAAATCTGGGGATGCTCACACAATTATCACATAGAAAAGCATGCAAAAAAAAAAAAAAAAGACTAAAAACAACTTTTCTTGGGTCTCCTTGTTATAATCACTGATCTCCATTTTCTTTCCAAATACAAAGGTTTGTATTTGGAAATACAAATACAAAACCTTTTAGTGGCTTCTGAACACCACGTATTTCTACACTCCTACATTTCTGTTCATGCTTTTTCCCTTTTCTCCCATTCTCCTGGCAAAAATGGTGCCCATCTTCCAAAGTCCTGCTCAAGAGTTATCTCACTGGAGAACAGTCATCTCACCAGCCCTCTAAGAAATAACTGCTTCTCCATTTCCTCTACAACCCACTGCAGTCTGTTCAATACACGATTATGACACTCATCTTGTTGTACGAAGGGCCCATGGATGTCTGTCTGTCTTGTCAGGCAAGGACTTCCTTAAGGGAATTCTATTCTTCAGTCTTGTCAGACAATGACTTCCTTAAGGGAATTCTATTTTTCAGTCACTGGCAGATGGTAGATACTCAAAAAATGTTTTTTAAAAAATCAATTACCATTTATATTCGACATTATTAAAAGCTGTAGAATTTATTGCTGATAGTGTGAATATATTTATAAACTATAAAACACTAAGTACCATTTATCTATAATATGAAATCATTTAGGAAATAAAACAAAAATGAAAATAGCACCTAAGCATCCAGGCATAGTAAAAGTTCAAACATGCTTGGGTACCTAATTCAGCCATATAAATGCAGCTATCCTTAAAAGCCCACATTTTGAGGAGGCCCACCCTATTTCCTGAAAGTTCAATCAGATAATTGGACAGGGCACCCAGAGGTTAATTTCTGATGAGAAGAGAGGGAGGTCAAGTCTGCCAACTGATTTTTAAATTATGTATTGTATCATAAAGATTGTAATACAGAAAATAAAGTTTGTTATCTATAAGTTTAAAATATTTAAAAATTCATTCTGCACATTACTTTTCAAATGCAGTTGAAATCATACTAAACATATCATTCTCTGGTTACAAAATTTTGCCGTAAGTTACACTTATCATTACACTTTAGTGATGTTATTCCATTCACCAAAGCCCAATAATTTCGTTCAATATTTATTGAATAATTACTTATAGGCCAGACCCTGATGCAGGACCTGACCAGCCCTAACCTCAAGAACCACCCAGCCAAGTGGTAGGGACTGACTCATACACCCATGACTGCAGTGCAGCGCTGAACGCAAATCAGAGTGCTCACTGGCAGGGCTGAGTCAGGAGGGATGTCACCAGGATCTGACTGCTGCTCTCAAGAGATGGAGAGTCAACAGGAGGAAGAGGGGAAGGACACATAAAGACGAGACATAAGAATTTAAAATGCCAGTGGCTGGGAGTAGCTACAGCACAAGAAACACATAAGAGTGAATGGGTCCATTTCCTTAAAGCCTCTCCAGAATTGGCAGTTAATTTTCAGTACTTTCGAGAGAACAGAAGAGGAAACTCAAGGTTAACTTAAAAAGCATTTCTTTGATTATCAGTGACAGTAAACATAATCCAACCTTTTATTAATCATCAACTACTAAAATACTTCGTTTACCTTATGTATTAATTCTCATTAAGTTTGAGAGAACTTCCGCTTAAGGTGTTATAGATGTTCACCCTTAGTCACATTTGATACAAGCATATCCTCCAGTGTGTTGCGGGATTTTTTTTATTGTAAATAAACCTTACATTTTATATGTTCAAAACTATTAGATCTTTTTCTTGGTGAATTTTCCCTCTAATACTGAGTTATCAATCCTTCACAAATCTGAATATTATTCTATTTTCTACTACTTTTCAGAAATATAATTTAAAAAATATTTAGCACTTGATACTTGCTAGACCTGATAAAAAACATGATGTGCATAAACATTCACATACATACGGGCCATTATCCTCCCTCTTCCAATCCTACCCCCTCTCCCTTTGCTAAGATAGCTAGGAAATTCCCTTTCATCCAAACTCTAAATTCATTTTAATTCAGGTTCCCTTATGTAACAATGCTGGGAAGAGAGCAGCTGGAGCATGTGTCCTTTGCAGTACTTTTAGAGAAGGCCCTGAAATGTCTACAATCTCTACGAAAGAATTACAGATTAGTATTTTAAGGTATGTAACATGGACAGAGAACATTTACAGGATGTATCAGCAATAAACATCAATGCTAATTTTAAAGTACTAGTGGACACTTCTAAGTTCCCAAACAAGTAGTGCAGGTTTTAAGGGCCTGGAATGTACAGCTTTTTGACTAACTTCAAATTACAGAAGGCAGTTTTCAAATTAGCAAAGGGGGCTTAGTCCAGTGGTATACAGTTGAACGTGTCTGACTCCCATGGGGAGTTTGAAAATGTGGGGAGACACTTTTTAGATGTCACAGAGAGAGACCACACTATTGCAAGTCTCGAGACATGTAGGGCAATTTTGTACAACAAAAACCTGTCCCATCCCAAATGCCAACGGCCACCTCACTTGAGCTAAGGGCCTCCCAGCCCAAGATGATGTACCGTCTATATTTAATGAAGGAAACTCTCCTGACTTCCAATTGCTCTATCCACCCTTCCACCCGGTACATGTTTTACCATGGGAGGATCAGCCCTAAGTAAGACTGTGAGGTAAAACAGATCATGTTATTGTGAAAGATATGCATATATGATAAATAACAGGCCTGGGTTAAAATATCAGCTCTTTCATTTACTATGTTGTGACCCTGGACAACTTACATAACCTCTCTGAGCCTAAATCTCTTCAGCTTATTAACAGATTGTGGTACACAGAATATTGCTTCCCTCAGAGGATGTCCATATCCTATATCCTGGAATTTCTGCCTACCCTATATTATGTGGTATGATATTGTGAAATATATATCTGGTCTACATCCTCATTTCCTGGCATACAACTGCTAAAATCCTTAGAATCTCCAAAGTGATGCCTTTTGTATGCTAATGAGTTGACTGACGGCTGGCAGTCCCTAGGTAGCTTCAGGATGGAGCCTAGTCCACTAGGAAGACCAAGGCATGATTAGAGGGTTGGGACGTTCAGCCCTACCCTCCAAGCTCTAGGAAGGGGAAAGGGTCTGAAAGTTAAGTTGATCACCAATGGCCAATCATTTAATCAATTATGCCCACCCAATGAAGCTTAACTAGAAACCCAAAATGCAGGGTTTGTAGAGTTTTCAAATAGCTGAACACATGGAGGTTCTCGGATGGTGGTACACCCAGGGAGAGCATGGGCCCTTCCTGGCTCTGTGCATCTCTCCATCTGTATCCTTTGTAATATCCTTAATAATAAACCAGTAAATGTGCTTTCCTGAGTACTGTGAGCCCTCTAGTAAATTAAATGAACCCAAAGAGGGGGTTGCAGGAACCCCAATTTACAGCAGGTCGGTCAGAAGCACAGGTAGAGCCTCCCAGGACTTGCTGTGAGACTGAGCCCTGACGATATAGGATCTGACACTCTCTCCAGGTGGTGTCAGCATTGAATTGAAGGTAATTCTGGTGGTGTCTCTTGCAAAATGGCTTGGTGTGGGGGGTGGAGGGGTGGGGGGGACCTCCCACACATGTGATCACAAAAGTCTTCTGTGTTGACTGCTGTTGACTGAGAGAATAGAAAAAGAAACACTTTGAGTGTGTTTTTTCCACTCATTTAGTAAGGGGGAATTAAGGTTGCACACAGAATTAAGGCTCATAATCAGTGGACTTTAAAATAAGGAGAGTACCTGCATTATTCAGATGAGCCCAAAGTAATCATAAGGGTTCTTAAAGGGGAAAGCAGGGACAGAAGAATCAAAACCAGAAAAATGGCATTGTGAGAAAGATTTGCCCAGCCACTGCTGGTTCTGAAGATGGAAGGAGACTAAAAGCTAAGGAATGCAGGCAGCCTCCAGAAGCTAGAAAAGACAAGAAAACTGACCTCCCCTAAGCCTTTAGGAAGAAGGGCAGCCCTGCTAACAAGACATCAGGCCCATTTTGGGCTTCTGACCTCCAGAACGCAAGGTAAGAAATTTGTGTTGTTTTAAGCCACAAAGGTTTTTTTTGGTGTTTTTGTTTTGTTTTGTTTGTTTTTTGGTGTTTTGTTTGTTTGTTTTTAATACACAGTCTCGCTCTGTCGCCCAGGCTGGAGTGCAGTGGTGCGATCTCTGGCTCACAACAATCTCCACCTCCTGGGTTCAATCAATTCTCCTGCCTCAGCCTCCTGAGTAGCTGGGATTACAGGCACGTGCCACCACACCCGGCTAAGTTTTGTATCTTTAGTAGAGATGTGGTTTCATCACGTTGGTCAGGCTGGTCTCAAATTCCTGACCTCGTGATCTGCCCGCCTAGGCCTCCCAAAGTGCTGGGATTACAGACGTGAGCCACTGCGCCTGGCCGGTTTTTTGGGTTTTGCTTGTTTTGTTTCATTTTATAGCAATAATAGGAAGCTAATACACAGGTAAGATGAACTGTCTTCATAAGCTTTGTGTAGATTAACCAAGATAGCATAAGTACCTAACAGAGTGCCTAGCATATAGGAAGCATTTAAACAGCTATTAAAAGTGTTAGCTCTATCAATAGTAGAACTGATACTCTTAATAGTACTGAAACCAAATAGTCAACAGAAAGAACACTGACTCAGTTCTAGAATTTACTCAGCGCTGTGACATAAGATGTCTTACTTGGCCTCTATAGGACTTAGCTCTTTCACAAAGCTGGACGACTTATGAAGTTTCTGCCAGCTCTAAAATTTTACGATTCTAAAACCTAATTCCTTAATGACATATTCTACTTATTGCTAATTAACTGATTCTGAAAATCCTATTAAATATAAACAGTAGACCAAGCAGTTTTCATTTTATGTTTCAACATTTTCAATATTTTATGTTGCTGACTTACAGCCTTATAAAGTTGAGTCATGGCATAAAAACCACAGGCCTGCAGGCAAGGAAAAATATCTAAGTCATCCTGCTATTATTTAATGGCCTTACAGTCAAACTGAAATAATAATATCTTTTCAAATAGCTCAAAGTATATTCCCACATATTACCTCACTTACTCTTTTTTAACAGCTTTATTGAGGTATAATTCACATACCATTGCAGTTTACCCTTTTGAAGTATACGATTCCATAGTATTAGTATATTCAGAGTTGGGCCAACATCCCTACTTTAGAACATTTTTATCATCCCCAAATGAAACTCCCTATCCATTAGCAGTCATTCCCCATCTCCCTCCTCTAACCCTCTCAGCTCACTAATCTACTTTGTGTCCCTATGGATTAGCCTACCCTGGACATTTCATGTAAATGGAATCATACAATACATAGCCTTTTGTGTCTGCTCCTTTCACTTAGCATAATGTTTTGTTATGTTATAGCATCAGTATTTTATTCCTTTAAGCTTTTAATGCTGAATAATATTCCATTGTATGGAGGTACTACATTTTGTTTATACATTCATCAGCTGATATTTAGGTTGTTTCCACTGTTTAGCTATTAGGAATAATGCTGGTAGCATTTATGTGTAAGTTTTTGTGTGTACATATGTTTTCATTTCTCTTGCACAGAAACCTAGGAGTGAAACTGCTAGGCAACATAGGGTAACTCTATGTTTTAACCTTCTGAAGAACTGCCAAGCTATTTCTAAAGTGGCTGCCCATTTTAAATTCCTACCAGTAATGTATGGAGCTTCTAATTACTCCACATCCTCACCAACACTTATCTGCCTTTGATCACAGCTAACTAGTGGGCATGAAGTATATCTTACATGGTTTTGATTTGCTTCTCTCTATGAGTGACAACGTTGACGATCTTTTCAAGTGCTTATCAACCATTCATATATCTTCCTTAGAGAAATGTCTATTTAGATCCGTTGCCCATTTTAATGGGGTATTTTTATCTTTTTAATGTTGAGCTGCAAGAGTTCTTTATAAATTTGGATATGAGTCCATTATCAGATACATGATTTGTAAGTATTTTCTCCTACTCTGTATACCTCATCTAATCTTACTGCAGCTACTTGCACTAGATGGACTGTGTGTTGCTAACCCCATTTTGCAGACAAAATTGGCATAGGATTAAATAGGCCTGATAACTGGCAGACTGAAAAGAAAACACAGCTGTGCCTCTGCTTCTATTAATTTAAAAGGGCCATATACTGATAGCAACATCGTGAGAACGTATCTACTAAGGCTGCCTTGTTCAACTCAATAGATACAGGGAAGCTATCCTTTATCTATGATACAACCTAACGACATTTCCCAGTTATACCAAGGATGGTTCATTCCTTACTTAAGAAATACTAAGCATTACATGTGGGGTGCTGCACTACTCCTAGTTCACATGCATCCATGAACATGATCAAATCTGTGCCCTCATTAGTCTTACAATTTGGCAGTGTTGTGCAAAACCCTTAACCTTAAATTCCCTATTTGCAAACAGTCCTGACAAAGAAATGTTTTATCTTAAGATCCACTCTCAACTCAGAGGAAGCATTACAACCCTTAATGCAAGTGATACCCTATTTTTTGAAAATGCAAAGCATCAAACTTACTTTGTGGCCTAGGACAACCTTGTTTTTGAGTATTGCTCCAATACCTAGGCCATCACCTGGTTCTTATCAATCCTTTTTTTTTTTCCCCCGAGACAGAATCTCAGTCTGTCACCTTGGCTAGAGTGCAGTGGCTGGATCTCGGCTCACCGAAACCTCTACCTACCAGGTTCAAGCGATTCTCCTGCCTCAGTCTCCTGAGTAGCTGGGATTACAGTGCCTGCCATGATGCCCAGCTAATTTTTGTATTTTTAGTAGAGATGGGGTTTCACCAGATTGGCCAGGCTGGTCTCGAACTCCTGAATTCATGACCCACCCTCCTCGGACTCCCAAAGTGCTGGGATTACAGGCGTGAGCCACCACATCTAGCTTTATTAATTTGTTTTTATAATGCAGCAATGCATACTTTAATGACATTTGTGAACATAAACATGGCTAAAAGAAGAAATTACTTATATGTTTACCTTTAACCAGAAAAGCCTCATGATTCGGAGGATAAATCATGCCCAGTTCCTATTCTAAGCTGAATAAAAGCGTTATAAAAGCCCCACTAAACAAAACAAAAGTACAGAATTACAAATCTGACAACTTAAATAGGTAGTTCTAAGCTTTTTCCATCAAGTAGTCCTAATTCAGAGCTGGGGGACCTAATAATCTCCAGAAGACCAAAGGCAAAACCCTAAGCAGCCCATGCAAACTTTACATTTCTTGATCTTACTTTTTTTCCTTAAAAATTATACACAAATGTTATGTTCTAAATTATAATACATCTATTTTCTTTTGGCATAAAAAATTTAACATGCTTAATTAGAGTCAATAAAAGAATTTGTTGGCTAGGCACAATGGCTCATGTCTGTGTTCCTAACACTTTGGAAGACTGAGAAGGGAGGACAGCTTGAGGTCAGGAGTTTTAGATGAGCCTGGGCAACATAGCAAGACCCTGTCTCTAGAAAAAAAAATTAAAAATCAGCCAGGCACATTTGTAGTTCTAGGTACTTACTTGCATGGCTGAGGCAGGAGGATCACTTGAGCCCAAGAGTTCAAGGACGCAGTGAGCTGTTATTGCACCACTGCACTCCAGCCTGGGTAACAAAGTAAGACCCTGTTTCAAAAAAAAATTTTTGTTGAGGACAGGCAGAACCTATGGTGTGTAATTAGAACTATGTTAATTTTTACTATGAAAATGTAGTAAAGAACAGCCAGTGAGGAAAACTAACACTCAGAAACATATACCATACATGCCTCAGGGTTCTGAGTACCCCCAGCACACCACCTTGTAACTGGAAGGTGCACGTACCACTGTCAGGCAAGCCAGGTGCCTGAGGATTAAGAAGGCACAGGCTGAGCTGGGAGAGCATATGGCCCCGGGGTGACCCCAGGCATGACCTGCTGCAAGACAGCAACATCACAGTTCAAAGTGGGGCTTTCCCACAATGTGAGGGGGCAAGCTAAAGGTTCTCAGAAGGTGTCTCAAGGTTGCTTTGGAGGTCAGAGGGCAACTGCAAGTGGACAGAGCACTGTACCCCTGACCCCCATTTCCCTCAGTTTCCCCTGGCTGACACACTGGGCTTCCATCAAAGTTTTCTGAAGACTGAAGTCTGAAGTCAGACTGTGAGTAAAAGGTCTGAAAACCTAGATCTAGAGGAAGCCTTGGCCAGGAAGACCACAATGTGCATCAGATATGAAACACAAGGTGAGGACAAAATGGGAGAATGAATAATGGAGCTGCTGAGCAAGAGAGTCAAAAACAGGAAAGGGTGTGGTATAAGCCAAGGGTCAGGGTCAGGCCTTCATCCACAGAAAAGAATGTCTATTGTGGAGTGGGTGTGTCTGCTTAAAAGAAATAGCAACGAGATTCTCACCTAGAAGCACTCAACTGCTGAAATCTCAAATTCCCATGTTATTTGTGGACCATAATCTCTTGTCCTTCTACCTCTCTGGATTACCTAATTGCCCATGACCAATCAACTCTCCAAAAAGCAGCCAATGTGAGCCTTCAGAAAAGTAAAATAGATAATGTTACTTCTCTGACTCAAACCTTTCAATGGCTTTTCATGACCCTTGAATAAAATCCTAGGTCCTTACAGTGGCCCTTATGTGTCATGCCCCAAATTTGTTACCACTGTCCTCCTCACTCACACTCCAGTGCCACGGCTGTTTCTGCAACAAGCCCCTGCCAGGGCTTTGCACATACACGTGCTGTTTCCTTGCCCTGGAATGCTCTCAGACATCTGCATTGCTGTGTCCCTGATGACATTCATGTCTCTGCTAGAAGTCACTTCTCTGAGCCTCTTCCCTGATCTCACTTTCTTTTCGACAGTTTCTTACCATCTGAAATTATACATACAAGTATGTATATGTTTATACACATAATATACGTTAATCATCTACCTCCCCAATGGAATTAAGCTCTACAAAGGCAGATTTTGTTTTGATCACTGTTTTGATCTAGGGGGCCATAGCACCTAGAACAGTGCCTAGAAGATAAATGCTCAATACACATTTATTGAAGGAATGAATGCACAAACCAACTCTGTTCTTTTTTTTTTTTTTTTTTTTTTTTTTTTTTTTTTTTTTTTTTTGAGACGGAGTTTCGCTCTTGATACCCAGGCTGGAGCGCAATGGCGCGATCTCGGCTCACCGCAATCTCCGCCTCCTGGGTTCAGGCAATTCTCCTGCCTCAGCCTCCTGAGTAGCTGGGATTACAGGCACGCGCCACTGTGCCCAGCTAATTTTTTTGTATTAGTAGAGACGGGGTTTCACCATGTTGACCAAGATGGTCTCGATCTCTTGACCTCGTGATCCACCCGCCTCGGCCTCCCAAAGTGCTGGGATTACAGGCTTGAGCCACCGCGCCCGGCCACCAACTCTGTTCTTAAGCCCATTAAGCTTCCAGTCTTTCCCCACTTTATTCTCTTATCTTTCCTAATCCATTAACCATGCCCCAATCTTCACTTCTTACTGTTGTAACCCAGAATCTGATCTCCCAGAAAGAGGAACAATACCAGAAAGGAGGTAAAAATGTGCATGTGGCTGTTGATCGGTGAGGGTGAAGGAAACTGATGGAATCTGACCTAATCACCTCCCACTCCCAGGCCTAAATTGTCACCTTTCTTACCAGCTAGTCCTTCTACATACACTCCCTAAACCAATCTGAAAGTCTACTTCTTTAATCTCATACCCAGACTAGAGATCATTGTTACAAAAATCCCCAACCATGCAAGCTGGAGATACCACAAATGCACGGCCTCTCACTTCCCTTCTCACTGCTGCCATCAATCCTCTCGTGGGCTCTCTCACATCCCACAGATTCAATTCCAAACTTCCACCACTATCAGGCTTCCTATTCCCACCTCACTCAGAAAATGACATCACCTCCACAGAAACAAAAGAGAGGTTATTAGGTCAGACTCCCTCAGTTTCCTCCACTCTCACTGACCAACAACCACACGCACATTCTTACCTCCTTCCTGGCACTGTGGAGGAAGGTGCCAGGAAGATGCAGGAAGGAAACTTGCTGCTCAAAGCTAATCTTCAACCAGTATTTGGCAACTTAAGTTATCTACCTCCTTAGGGATCTGATCCCATCATTTATCCACTTTCCCCCTCCACATTTTCTATTTCTCCTTCTCTTCTTTTACCCGCCTGCACATAAATGCTTATATTACTCCCATCATTAAAAAAAATGAACCAAACTAATATACTTCCCCAGACTTTATGTCTCTCTTGCCACTTTGTATTTCCCTCTTTTCCCTCACAGCCAAGTCTTGATAAAAGAGTTTAAACTGTTTTTACTGTCTCCCTATGCCACATCATTTCCTACTTAACCCTCTGCAATCTGGACTGCAAACACAAAACTGCTCTTCCCAAAGCACAGATGCCTTTTTTTTTTTTTTTGAGATTGAATCTCAGTCTGTCGCCCAGACTAGAGTACAGTGGCACGATCTCATCTCAATGCAGCCTCCACCTCCTGGGTTCAAGCAATTCTCCCGCCTCAGCTTCCCAAGTAGCTGGGATTATAGGCACGTGCCACCTGGACCAGCTAATTTTTGTATTTTTAGTAGAAACAGGGTTTCGCCACGTTGGCCAGGATGGTTTCCATCTCTTGACCTCATGATTCACCCACCTCGGCCTCCCAAAGCGCTGGGATTACAGGCGTGAGCCACCATGCCCAGCCTAGATGACTTCTTAAATGAAAATTCATTCAAAGTGTATCAATTTAATAATGACATCCTTGATCTTAAAATGCTCATCCCTTGGCCTCAGTAACATTATTCTTTCTTGGATCCTTTCCACTTTTTTGGCCCCTTCTATGTAGTCCAGTTTGCAACTGACTGTGTGATCTGAAAAAAAAAAATCTATTATGTCATGTAACAGTTAGGAGAATGGGCTTTGTCTTTATCTGAGCTACCACAACAACAGAAATTGAACTGGGTGGTTTAAACAATAGAAATTTATTCTTTCACAGCTCTGTAGGCTGAGAAGTCTGAGATCACTGTGCCAGCATGGTCACTTTCTACGAGGACCCCTTCTGGGCTTGCAGACAGCCACCTTACCACTGTGTCCTCACATGGCAGTGGAAAGAGCAAGAGTTCTCTGGTGTCTCTTCTTATAAGGGCACTATTCACATCATGAGGGCCCCACCCTCAGGCCCTCCTCTAAACCTGATTATCTACCAAAGTCCCCATCTTTAATTACTATTAGCATTGAGGATTAGGGCTTCCACATATGAGTTTTGTGATGATACAATTCAGTCCATAGCATGGTCTGCAGCAAGTAAAGCCTAGCGAAAAATCAACACTTTATCGTTAACCAGATGCATGACAACAGGGAAGGTACTCAACCTCCCAGTGCCTCACCTGCCTATGTACAAAACATGAGCATTAACAGTACTTATCTCATAAATCTGTGGTAAGGATTAAAATAAGATAAACTCTTAAAATAGTGCCGAAACACAGCAAATATGCAATAAATATTTTTAAATGCAATAAATATTAGTCATTGTTCTGTTATTATATATATATATATATATATATATATTTTTTTTTTTTTTTTTGAGACAGATTCTCACTTTGTCACCCAGGCTAGAGTACAGTAGTGTGATTATAACTCCAACTCCTGGGCTGAAGCAATCCTCCCACTTCAGCCTCCTGAGTAGCAAAGACTACAGGCATATGCCACCATGTCCAGTTAATTTAAAAAAATTTTTTTTGAAGAGAGAGGTTCTTGCTATGTTACCTAGATTAGTCTTGAACACCTGGGTTCAAGCAATCCTCCCAACTTGGCCTCCCAAAGTACGGAGATTACAGACGTGAGCTACCACACCCAGTGTGTTACTGTTATTGATCTTGTCATTCTCATAACTATCTTTATTATAATCATCATTGTTGATTGTCATTATTATTATCAATATTGTTTCTGTCATTATTACTAGTGATAAAATGAAATTATTCTAGATTGAGTCCTATGTAAGATAATTTAACAAATAAACAACTTTTACAAAAATACAGCATTATGGCCAGGCGCGGTGACTCACACCTGTAATCCCAGCACTTTGGGAGGCCGAGGCGGGCAGATCACCTGAGGTCAGAAGTTCAAGACCAGTCTGACCAACATGGTGAAACCTCATCTCTACTAAAAATACAAAAATTAGCTGGTGGTGGTGCATGCCTGTAATCCCAGCTACTTGGGAGGCTGAGATAGGAGAATCACTTGAACCTGGGAGGCGGAGGTTGCAGTGGGCTGAGATCATGCCACAGCGCTCCAGCCTGGAGCAGAGCAAGACTCCGTCTCAAAAAAAAAAAAAAATACAGCACCATTTATAGACATAATGTGGCTTCATCTGGCTACAAGGAGCCCAACTTGGGCTGCAATAATGAAATACCATGACTGGGACTCACTCACAGTTCTGGAGGTTAGTCTAAGTATGGCACTAGCACTGTCAGGTTCTGATGAGGGCCCTTTTCCTTGCTAGCAGATGGCCATCCTCTTACTGTGTCTTCACATAGGTGAAAAGAGAGCTCTAGCATCTGTTCTTCTCTTTATAGGGACACCAGTTCTATCTGATCAGGGCTCCATTCTTATGACCTTATTTAACCTTAATCACCTCCTTAAAGGCCACATCTCCGATACTGTCATGTGGAAGGTTAGAGCCTCAATATATGAAGTTTGGGGGGACATAACTAGTCCGCAGTGACCAATAATAATAAAATTTAAAGTGCAGTAGAATTGAGTGTTATACAGTAATAACCATGCAAATATAAGAACTCTGAAGCAACAAAGAAAATAGATATCACATGAAACTACTAGGATATAAAATTTTAATATAAATATGTAAATCATATGCTTATGAAAATAAAAAGAAGTATAGCATAATTATAATGGGGTGATGTTAAAGAGCTTTATTTCTAAACTGTTGGTATAATTAGACAATCTGAAAAATAAATTTTCATAGAAAGAATACATAAGTGAAAAGCTTCAACTGGAAAAATCAACAATAATTTCAAATCTAACATTCTATATTTGTTTCCTGCTTACATCATTGCCATCTGTATTAACGAGGATATAAGCTAAACTCTTGTAACAAGACCAATATAGTGAATCAGATAAAAAAAGTATTCATTTCTCTCTCATGTTACAGTCAAGGGCAGACCAAATGGTCAAGGGAAGGTTAGTGGCTTTCCTCTATAAGGTCATCCAGAGACTAAGATTCCTCTGGTCTTTTCTTACCACTCCTTGGGGCACTGCCCTCAGGTGCATGAATGAAGCTAACTCACTAATGATGCTTCATTTATGGGGATGGGAGGGAAAAGAATATGAATAATAGGCAGTTTTTTTTTTTTTTTTTTTTTAAGCACAAATACACTTTTAAAAGCAGTACGTCACTTCCACTCTCACCCCACTGGCCAAAACTTAGAAATGTGGCTTCATCTGGCTATGAGGAGCCTAACAAATACAATTTCTATGTTGGGTTATGTGCCTAGCTAAATACGCATCAAAGGTGGGAGTGCATCCTTCTTCCCACTCTGGAATAGTCATCTCCTTTCTAAAGGGATAACTTGAAGTCTCATTCAATTACTGGATTTAGCTTAAAGTCTAGGTGTCTGGGCAATACACAACCCTCTTCAACCCACACATACCCATGTGGCTCCTTCCTAGTCCAGAGACCCACAAACTAACAGAAGAGTATAACCTCTGCTCTCTACCACCACTATCACACTCAAAATACAATTGTGGAATCCAGACGAGATTAATGCAATTACATCTTCCATTCTGAAAATAAAAGAGTAACACATATTTTTATCAATGATGAAACACTTCAAGAAAGGAACTGCAAAGTATCTCTTCTCTAGCAAGAAAGCAAGTCCCTTGGTTCATTTCAGATTCTGTTCTCTGAGGGGAAGACCCTTATCCAGGTGTCTGCTGGAGTCTTGGCTTTGCCTTTGGAAGATTCTTTCTTTTCCATTATCTCTTCTGGTCATCCATGAAGTAGACTTGGAAGAGTATGTGCTCCAACAGGGCAGCAAAGATCTAATAGCCTACTTTCTGCTGGTGCAAATTTGAGGCCAAGGGTTGCTTTAGGTGTCAAACAATGTCAAACCATCAGAGGCTTTTGCAAGCCAAACTTATGGGATCTTTGGCAACATAATCTAAAACTTTCAGAAGGTCTGTTTGCCCCTGTCAGTTCCACATGAAAGTAGTAATTAACCATAACTAAGGATTTAATCTGGTCATAGATATTAAGCTTGTCAACTCTCCTGTTTTATCTGCTGGCCGCTGTGACACAGCCATTCCTCCCTCTCTTCAATCCTCTCTTGATTGAAGGTTAACTACCTTGAGGTTATCTGATTCACAGCAGGAGGATTATACCACTCCAACCCACTGACATGAGGACAGGCCATGTGACTTGAAATGTCCCTTCTGACTTGACTGATTTCAGGCTTAGCCATTTGACTTGCTTTGGTCAACAAAATATGAAGTGGTAACATGTACCACTTCCAAGACACTGGTTCTGCCATATCTCTTTTGCCTGTCACAAGAATGGCCATGTCCCAAACAGGCTAATTCCTTTGGCTTAAATACTGGAGTGACAAAGTATGTGGAACACAGCCACAGCTAACATGTCAGGAGTAAGAAATAAACCTTTGTTGTTGTAGGGAACTGAGATTTTGTATTTATAACTGAAGATTTTACATATTTCAAATGACTGGTTGAGGTGGAAAAGCAAATCCTTCATTTAAACCTTGTCTGGACTGTCTGCCACTGTCAGGCCAAGAAACTCTAACAGATGCCTAAGAATGACTATCTTACCTCTTGCTGTTTGGCACAGAGAAGCAATTTTTTCCAACACTGCAATGCCCCATATTACTGGCCTCTCAGTCAATTCAGAACACAGGCCATTAGCAGAGAGAACCTTCTTTAGCTGCTTATTACAATTATAAACTATATATTCCCTTTCAACTCTAATTGCAAACTGGCTAATTGTTCTCTTATTTGACACCCTCTCATAGTGACTGGCAAGGACTAATCAACTCATATTAGCAGTCTGATTCTTTCTACTTCCCCAGAGGTACAAACTGGGTAGACAAATTGACTGCCTTCCAAGTTATTAGAAGTGATAGTCTCACTGAATATTTTGCCACTGCATAATAAGGGTCACCAGTTTTCTAGCCTATAACATGTTTTCTACTGTCTGTCGACCAACCACTTAGCCAACGCTGTACATTTCAGCTTTTTTATTATGGAACACTCTACTTCGGGTGCCAATTTTTGTACTATACAGGCTATGGGCCAAGCTGCTGTAATAAAGTGATGCCAAAAACCAGTGGCTCAAACAAGAAAGAAGTGTTTTTCTCTTCCTTGAAACAAGAGAGAGATAGGCAGGTGGCTGGGGAGAAGATGGAGAGTAGTAATTGGTTCTGCTCCACAGGGTCATCCAGGAACCTAGGCAGATGAGGAATCTTTAGGTTCAAGGTAATTGTTGCTATTCTAGTTGCTGCTGCTTTCCAGTCAGGGGAAAAGGGAGTGGGGTGTGCAGACGAAGTCCAGGACAAGCATCTTGTATGGACAAAGATAACCCAGAATTTGCACATATCACTTGCGTTCTTATCTAATTGGCCCAAACCTAATTACAAGGCCATACCTATTGGCAGGAGGAGTTGAAAAACGGTCTCTATGTGCATAGCCATGTATCTGGCTAAATCAACAGGGTGCTGGTAGTAGAAGAAAGGAGGAATTAGATTTTGGAGCAAAATTAGCAGTCTTTGCCATACTCTCACACAATCTATTCTCTATAGTCATCAGAGTTTCTTTAAACGCACAGTTCAGACAACGGCACCCTCTGTTCCAAACCCTCCAGGGGCTTCCTATTTCACTTAGCATAAAAACCAAAGTCCTCACAATGACCTACAAGTCTTCACACAATGTGCCCCTTCATTGCCTCTCTAACCTCATCTCCTAATATTCTTCCCATAAAATAAATACCAAATGTATTAAAAACCAATATATAAAAGGTAAAACTATAACGCTAATGAAAGAAAAAAAAACATATTTGCAACCTTGGGATGATGAAAGATTTCTCCAAGATCTCAAAAGCACAAACATGGAAACGTTTTGATGGGGTAAACTTTGATGAATTGGACACCACAGACAAAATTAGAAGATAGGCAAAAGACTAAAGGAATATGTTTGCAAACATCTAAAAAAGACAAGGGAATAAAATCCAGTGTATGCCAAGAACTGCTGCAAAAACAACAACCAAAAGATAGAAAGTACAACTGAAAATCTGACAAAAAGGCAGAGGCAGACAATTCACGAGAAGTGAAATGAAGGTTGCCAGATGAGATACAGGATGCCCTGTTGAATCTGAATTTCAGATAAATATGTATTGTCTTTCATAGAAATGTGTCCTGCATATTGCATGACCAATACTTACACTAAAAAATTATTTGTTGCTTATCTGAAATTCAAACTTAACAAGGTATCTGTATTTTTATTTGCTAAATTTGGAACTGTAAGTGAAATCCATATGTCTAACAAGTGAATGAAGAGAATCTCACTCTCACTCACTAGTAATTTAAAAAATGCATAAAGCTTTTATTGAAGAACATGTAACTCTTTTTTTCCATTTTACTACAGAGGATAACCTAACCTAGGATTCTTTATCATATCACTAGGCAAATAAGAGCCCGACTATTCACTGCATGTACGCAGAAAAAAACACATTTCAAATCCATTTATTTCATACTGCAGATAACAAGAATAATCCTAGTAACCACATTCAGGAATCAATTTTTTCCTAGGAATTTTAAGTACATATTTAGTGTCAACTTAAAATAATCAAAAGGGTCAGATTGTAGTTTAGGAGTTTATTCAAGCACAAAGGTTGAGGACTGCAGCCAGGGACATATTTCCAAGTTGCCTAGCTGAATGCTCCAGAAAACAAAAAAGAGGCTCAAGTTTTTAAAGAAAAAAGGACAAATCAGGAGAGGGGGCAATTACAAAAACTGTTCATCAGAAATTCTCATTGGTTTACAAAAATAACATTGCTTAGTGATTGGCTACCCGTTGTTGAACTACAGGGTATATGGCATTTTATGGGTACTTGGCGTCAGTTAGTCTGGAGCGCCAGTAGCAAGCAGCTTGAAGAGGTCATTATTTAGCTCTAGGGGGAATGCGATGTGACTGCTGTTACATTTTAAATGCCTTTCTGGGCCTGATAATTTAAAGGAGCTTGCACTCCCAGATAAAAAGGGTTTTTCTTATTTCTCTTTAGTATAAATTTATAAAGTTTAAATGTTAGATAACAACGTTTGAATATCTTTTAGTAGTTAAACAACAGCTCTGTCAAAAACAATATTCCACATTGTTTATAATGTTAATGTTATATTGTAATATTATAAATAATTTTATGATATATTAACTATAGTATTAATTTTCACACTAGGCTAAGATCAACTTTGTAAGGTTAACTCTCATACAGGTCAGAAATTTGGTCTGTCAACAAAGACAAGAGTCAGACTTCACATTTTTAAAGTTTTCCCATAAAAATATCTAAATCACATACATAGTTTTACCACTGGAGTATTCCTATGTGAAAGGCAGGAATGAAGGTATGACACAAAAGCTGTAGTTTAAGGAAGAAAATAGGGACTGCATATAAAACAGCACCCTTTTTTTTTTTTTCTGAAACAGGGTCTCACTCTGTCACCCAGGCTGGAGTGCAGTGGTGCGATCTCGGCTCACAACAGCACCCATTTTTTAACAGTTATGAGCTCATTACATATGTAAATACAGACAACACTTAGGGCACTTAAAAATAAAACTTCAATACAAAAAAGAAATTACACCAAAAACTCATTCTGACTTCTACAACTTCTAAGATAATGAATGCTCTAATTTTAACATCTCCATAGGAAAAAAATAATTTAAAATATTACTGTGAAAGACCAACTTAGAAAAATGTTTTGTCACAGTTACAGTAAATAGTTATACATAGTACAGTAGTTACTTCATTCTGAAAAAGAAAAATATCCTAAATAAATGCTAAACAACTGAAATATTAGGTTGTTGCAGATGTTAACTGAAGGTTTTACACTGTTGGAATTTGCCATTTGATACTAGAATACATTCTTAAATAAATGTTGTCACGCTATACATCATTTTAGTGGGCATTTCTCACTTTGTAATTTTTTTCCTAATGACTTATCACTTGCTGTTTATTTTAGACTATGAGAATGATGTTTCCATAGCTAAATAGCAAATTTCAGCAATTTTCTTGAGTTCAAAATAGTTCATAAAGCAGCGGAGACAACTCACAACGTCAACAACGCATTTGGCCCCGGAACTGCTAACGAAAGTCCGATGTGGTTCAAGAAGTTGTGCAAAGGAGACCTGAAAATGAGGAACATACTGGCCGGCCATCAGAAACTGAAAATGACCAATTGAGAGCAATCATTGAAGCTGATCATCTTACAGCTACCTGAGAAGTTGCCAAAGAACCTTTGAAGCAGACTGGAAAGTTGAAAAAGCTTGATAGGTGGGTGCCTCAGGAGCTGAGGGAAAATTTTTAAAATCTGTCATTTTGAAGTGCCATCTTATTCTACACAAAAACAATGAACCATTTCTCGAGCAGATTGTGACATGTGACAAAACATGGATTTTATACGACAACTGTTTTATACGACAACAACCAACTCAGAGTTGGATCAAGAAGCTCCAAAGCACTTCCCAAAACCAAACTTGCACCAATAAAAGGTCATAGTCACTGTTTGGTGGTCTGCTGCTGGTCTGATCCACTAGTTTTTTGTTTTTTGTGTTTTTTTTGAGACAGAGTCTTACTCTGTCGCCCTCGCTGGAGTGCAATGGTACGATCTCAACTCACTGCAACCTCCACCTCCCAGGTTCATGTGAGTCTCCTGACTCAGCCTCCGAAGTAGCTAGAGTTACAGGTGCATGCCACTATGCCTGGCTAATTTTGTATTTTTAGTAGAGATGGGGTTTTGACATGTGGGCCAGGCTGGTCTCCAACTCCTGACCTCAGGTGACCCACCCATCACCTTGGCCTCTCAAAGTGCTGGGATTATAGGCATGAGGCACCACACCCGGTCCACTACAGCTGTCTGAATCCTGGTGAAACCATTACATCTGAGAAGTATGCTCAGCAAATCAGTGAGATGCACTGAAAACTGCAATGCCTGCAGCCAGCATTGGTCAACAGAAAGGGCCCATTTCTTCTCCACGACAATGCCCAACCGTGTGACACACAACTAACACTTCAAAAGTTGAATGAATTGGGCTATGAAGTTTTGCCTCATCTGCCATATTCACCTGACGTCTTGTCAACCAACTACCACTTCTTCAAGCATCTCTACAACTTTTTGAAAGGAAAATGCTTCCAAAACCAGCAGGATGCAGAAAATGCTTTCCAAGAGTTCATTAAATCCCAAAGCATGAACTTTTAAGCTACAAGAATAAACAAACTTACTTCTCATTGGCAAAAATGTGTTGATTGTAATGCTTCCTATTCTGATTAATAAAGATGTGTTTGAGCCTAGTTATAATGATTTAAAATTCATGGTCCAAAATCACAATTGCTTTTGTACCAACCTAATACTTTATATAAATGGTACTATGATATAATAATTGTAGTGACATGATTTGCAAATACTAAAATATTTAGCTTGCCTTGTTCTATAAAATATATGCAACATAATCATTAAACCTTCATAATGTTGGTAAGAGTAATTGCCAAGTAACTTTCAAAAAGTAATCACTTCTAGATGTATCTCTAATAACAGCAAAAACAATAAACTTCTAGATATATAACTCAGCATCTATCAAGACTAATTTTGGCAGGCACATAATACAACACACTCCCACAAGAGAGAAAAATAGACATAAAAGGAACACACCCTTCCCCATAATTTTTAAAGCATTAACGTATTTCCACAAATAACATATTACCTTTTGAACTATATATAAAAATAATCCTTGAAGCAGCCTGGGTCCCAACTATATTACCCTGAAACTGATAGACAGAAAACAAGTGATATTTGTGGATCCATTTTTCTTTTCAGTTTCAGAGGAAAAGCAAAATCAGAAGTATGTTATATTCTTAGCACCACAGCTAACATTAACATGTTTGACATAAAAAGTATGTATTTTTCAACTTCAAGAAAGGAAAAGATTGTTCTTTGGCTCTAGTCCTAAGCTGGAAACAAGTAACCGCAAAACCAGTTTTAAATCTACCCCAATCAATCAATCCTTAAAGTCTACTGAGCATTTCCACTTAAGTACTTAGCCAAGAAAGTAAGCCAATCAGCAACTGCCCGACTTCAGTACCTGGGCTCCTCAAAGCCAGTCAGTGTCTAAACTCTAAGTTTAAAGCTGGCCAATCCTTAAATGTTCACACTTTTCAAAATCAGCCAATCTCAAACTCTATGCTTCCTCAAAACTCTATATAAAAACATTTCTGACTGCTAAAACAAAACAAAACAAAACAAACAGCGATCTGCAAGCATGGTTCTCCCCACCCAGCAAGTATGGTTTACCAAAACTCAGTTAAGTTTCTATTTCAGTCAAATTAGAGTGGGCTTACAAACACTGAATCACCAACTGATTCAGGCAGCAACTTGAGTGTCAAGAGACCTATTTAATTAAGTTAGGCAAAGCTTTTGTGAATTTATCCCGAAACTGTCATATTTATTTATTGGAGAATATCTGGAGACGCAGCATACATAGCTCAGTGGAAATAGCCAAACTACATTATGAGTTGGGTGACATTAAATAGGTTATTTAACATCTCTAAACCAGTTTCCTTTTTTATAAAATGAGAGTAATAACTATTTCATAGTAGCCAAGATTAAATGGTGTAACAGAAACTGGTAACTTAAAAGATTCCTAGGAATAAAGTCCTAGATTTGCTTTCATCACTAACTTGCTAACATATATGAAAAGCCATTTGACCTAAGTCTGTTTCTTCACTGGTCTAATAGTGAGGATAATGCATGCCCTATACATTTAATGGGCTGTTTGTAACAATCAAAATTGAAAACTAATGGAAAAGGATTTTGATAGATATAAACCATGAAACTGTGAGATAGCTAATTTAATATATACAATAATGAAGAGAATTCATACTAGGAAACCTGTTACAATCCAGGATTATATAAAGTCCAGATTAAATTAATTTTAGTAAGAAAAATATTCATAGCTAAAAACAAACACAAAAACACCAGACACGCTAGCAACCAAAAAAAATTCGAGGCTACTATTGATTTCAAGAATTATTTTCCATTCAGTAAATGAACCAAATTAGCTCAGCTATCCAACAAACTAAAAGCAGTACAACACAATCCTTTGTCCAAGTCAGGTATTTGCCACTTAAAGCACCACCTCCATTTCTAAAGCATTTAAAAAAAAAAGAAGAAGAACAGAAGGAAGGAAGGGAGAAAAGATATTACAGGATTTCTCAACATCAGGAGCACTGACATTTTGAACTGGTAAGTTTCTGTTGTTGAGAAGTTGTCCTGTACATTGTAGGACATTCAACAGCATGCTATAATGGCCTCAATCCACTAGATGCTAGGAGTAATGCCCTCACACACAAATGTGGCAACCAAAAATGTCTTCTTGACAAATGTCCTCAGGGTGTGCTGGAAAGGACAAAATCATTCTGAGTTAAGATCCACTGGGCTAAACCCCTAGTATCATCTTCCAATATTTATTACACACTGATTGGTGGTTTGCAATGCAGCTTGAAACTAACAGCTTTGCAATTTAAGAACCAAATAAGCAAATATTCCCTGTAGAATGATAACAACTTGAAGAATGATTAGCTACATAGTTATGGTTAAATTATTCCTTTCATGGACATACTGGTTTTGCTTAATATTCCCTAAGAATTTTCTTCTGGGTGTTCTTTTGGGGTTATAATTCGGTTAACCTGTCACTAAAGCTTAGTTCCACCTAGACTTACTAATTATTAGCCATTAGTGTTATGTGAGTGGAGGGGAATCAAACCTAAAGATTTTAATGTCTAAGCAACCAAATGTGAAATGAAGCAAAAATAAGCGCTACTTATACAAATTATTTAAATATATGCAAACATTTACAGTGTAAAGTATACAAACAAGCATCCAGCTATAACTACAAATATCTACGAGTTGAAGATAATATGCAGAATAAAAGTGACTGCAAGAAGTAGTCAGGAATTACATTTAAATGCTCAGCATGTACTATCACTGGGTTAGACACAGTTTTCCACAATAAACAATCTTCATATATATATATAAGTACTCAAAAGTTTACAATTTGCTTGTGCAAATGTAAATTTTAAAAGGAACTTGCATTTTATTTACTATCTAGGATGTTGTATTTTATATGGTCAGTGTTAAAAACGGTGGCTTCTGTTGTTTTCAAATAGAACTTAGCATCACTTCCCCTCTGCTGGGAGTTACCTGACACAATTAAATAACCATCCAACTGCCCTCACTGAGCCCGAACTTAAAAGTCAATAATGCCTGAGCATCAACAGGCTATTTTAATACGCAATTTTACTTTATACCATATATGGGTATCTGATGTTCCTGGGAAACTTACTGCAAATGTGGTGTAAATAAATACTAATCATTTCAACTCCATTAAATTTAAAGAAGCTACTAGAGCAGATTTAAAATGTTGTGAACTGCAAAATGAGATGGCACCCCTCTACATTTATGTTAATAGAGGGTTCCTGTTTAGAGTAATGGTACTTTCCCAATGAAGGTTTAAAACAAAATATAATTTTATATGTTTTAAGAAAAAAATTCTGAAATTAACCATAAAATCTACAACAGTGCAATTTTATATAATCTTTAAGTGATTTAAATTTGCAATACTCATGTTAGAAAGTAATAAAATTGTGACAGCTATTGAGGTTATGGTATGCTGTGAAAGAGATCTACAGGAACAAGACACATCCTTTTTTGTTTCTATTGTTCTAGTTCCACGTTCTCTACAGCGTTCCAGCTATACGAGATGTAATCTGCAATTCCACCTATGACATATATCACCAGATCCCCTTTCTATGACAAAAAAAAAAATACATGTCAATGTTAAAGTGAGGTTCAGCAGAGAAACTCAAACTTATTCCAATATGTGGAATTTTGGCATGATACACTTAAACTGGTGGAAACCTGCCTGAATACTTCCCCCAGCCCCTCTATCACCCTCTATTATGCAAACTGCAACATTTCAAGCCAATTCTCTTATTTCACTGGTGAGTCCTGTCAACACTAAGGTAATAGAACTGGAAAAACTCATCACTCCACAAGGATAGTCAAATATCAGAATTTACTTCATTTGGTAAAAATCCTATCACTGCCAAATAAAACTAATGCAAATATAGTAAAATATGCATGATTTTGAGTAATTCTTTTGCTGAAAAGGACTCCCGGGGAGCCTCAGCTTCATCCTGCAACTGCTTAGGCATTCTTTTGCCCCTTTGCCCTTTTCATGCCCCATCTCACAAGTCATGGAAGGCAGGGAGGAGAGGGGGCAGTAAACCAGAATGAACTGATCAGCATGTATTTATGCATTTAGTCTACTCTAATGTTATTCCCAAGGTTTTCCCTCATACTTTGCTCCTCTAGGGAAAGAACTATGTTTTATTCATCTCTGAACTTCCAAAACCTAAGCAAACGCCCAGCATATAAAGTCATTCCTAACATCTACTACACAGCAGGTACTGGATTAGGGACTAGAGATGGAGAAGTTAAAGAAACAGACCTTGCCCCCATGGAACCTACAGTGGAGGAACAGGCAGGGGAATACCAGATACTGGCTGCATGGAACCCCATCAGGTACATAATGAAAGGCCAATTAGCACAGTCCCTCTGCCTATGATCTTTCTCCCATGGTCAACCAAAGCTTAGATGAAGAACAAAAGCAGGCTTTCTCTTAAGAAAAATAAATGGGTATCTCCAACCCTGATCATTCCCCTGAATTCACAGGCATGCATACTCAAAATGTTCACTTGGAAGTGGTTAGAGGGATTCAATGCATGGACCCTAAAGCCACACTGCTTAGGTCTGAATCCTAGCTACATGACTCACAGGCTGGGTGACTTCAGACAAGTCACTTATAACCTCTTTGTGCCTATTTTCTCGTGTGTAAAATGGGGACAATAATGGTTCCTTGTATATATAATTCTCATAATGATTAAATGAATTAATATAAGCAAAAGTACTTAAAATTCTATCTGGGACTCAGTTTACATTGACATAGTACTTACTATTTATACTAGCACAACTGTTATGACTATTTCTAACAGGCATTTAGAACTTGTGCAAAACTAAATTTGTAGCTGTCCTCAGTGAACAGCACCACTGTACATCTAGTTGTTCCAGCCTAAACGTAAGTCATCACTTCTCCCTTTTCCTCAATCCCACATCAGCTGGTCCAGTCAGCTCTACCTTCAATACATACCACCCATGCTACCGCCCCCAGCCCAAACCACCATCATCTCACCCACAGGGCGCAGCAGCTTTTTCTCCCCATTTTCACTCCACCCCACCCACTCTAAACCACAGTTAATTCTCCATACAATCAAACTTAAATCAGACGGCAACTCCCTTGATGCAAATCTTCTAGTGGTTTTCCATCATACTTAGAAGAACATCATTATTTCACCACAGCCTACAAGGGACCCCATGACCTGCCTGGCCCTTGAACATCATCAGCCACCACTTCCCCTCTTCCCTGCTGTGCTCTAAACACTCTCGCTGTGTCTGGACCACCTCAGGCTTGGTTCCACCTCAGAGCATTGTCCTGTGTTCTGCTGTGAGGCCCAAAATACAGTTACCTGGTGCCTGGACTCTGAAGTCAGACTGCCCGCATTCAAATAGTCTCTACCACATTTTAGCTGCGCAACCTTTGGCAAATTCTTAACCTTTATGTGTGCCAGTTGCTTCACCTATAAAATGGAGATACTAGGTTGTCTCATAAGACTGTTGCAAAAATTTAGTGTTCAGAACACTGCCTTACATATGGTAAGCGCTACTTTTTTTTTAAGTGTTCATTGCTATTATTATTCCTTTCTGAAATGTTCTTACCTCAGGCTCTTTCCATCACACTTCAATTGATTCAAGTGTCCCTGCCTTTGAAAGGCTTTTCCTGACAGATACTACCAAAAACCACCTTCCCTGTTCCCCCATTGTCCTTCTCTTTCCTTCCTTTCCTTCACTGCCCTTACGACTATCTGAAATTATATTATGTACTTATTGTTTACTGTCTATTTCCCACTGCAACATGAGCCCAGCTAGGCTGGAGACCATCTTCCTTGCTGCTCTATTTCTAGAGATTTCTGACTCACACTTCATCCAGGCTAGGGGACCAAATGCAAATCTCCTAATAACAACAGCACACTTAGAAAGCACACTCGTGATCTCATTTGATGCTGGAAAAACCAACAGCAGACATACTATCAGCTCCCACTTTAGATAAGAAAAACAAAGTTCCAAGTATGGGTGACTTGTCCTTGGACACGAAGCTAGTTAACGAATAGAACAAAGATTAGAAGCCCTGCTCTCTGATTCCAAGGCTCCTCCCACCAGGATGAAAGGATATCACACCCCTGAAATGAACTTACAGAAATGTGAACTCTCGAGCTCCTGTATGAACATATCCTGAAGGGTGCACAGTATTCTTCCCTTCAAAGTTCCTGACGAATACTCGTCCTGCAGTTTGAGAGGTATTAAAGTCTAGTAATAACTCATCGATAATGTACTACCCCTTGGCCAAAATATTCAAGCAATCAGACACGATTATTGGGTATTCCAAATCAATACAGCAACCCTTAAAACTCAGTGTGTCTGTGTTGGGTATAATGTGCTAGTTCCAGCATACTGAACGCTTTCTCTGCAAAACCCGGAAGAGGGGGGCATTGTAACCGCCAAGAGTAACATGCTAAAGATACCTGTTATTTCTTGATCCCCATTTTATCAAGTTTAGTGACAATAGTTCAGATCGCCAAACAGGGGCTCCAGTGTGATAAAGGATCACATGGAGGGAAGGGTGTAGGGGGTAGGCAAAATAGTGAAAAGTTCTCTGGCTTGAAGATTCCTGGTCAAATGGCCAGTGGCCACCACATTCCTCAGAATAACCAAGTGTCTGTGTACAAGCGTTCTCCTAGCAAATGTACACACTTGGGTTATCTCACGTGTTCCCAGTGCTGTGGGAACGACCATTAGGGAGGCCAGAGGCTGCTGTACTTCCATTTTACACAGAAAGAAAACTGAAGCATCAAGTGGTTATTTTGCTGCCTCAGTTTTCTTTTTGTGTCCAGGAGTTGGTCACTTGTGAGATCCCAACGGCCAGGACATAGGATTCCTAGTCTCTCAGAGGAAGCCTCCATCCCCGACTTAATGTGTCAAACTCCAGGGTTGAGTAGGGGAAGAGTAATCCAAGTCCCTTTATCACAGAAGAAAAAAACGGACTCTCCATTTGGACTTTCCGCCCCTTCTAAGGCCTCGCTCCCCGGGTGGAAGACGCTCCCTGCCCCAGGGGAAAAGGTGCTGGCCCTGCCAGCCGGGGCGCGGCCTCGCCTCCCGCACCCCGTGCCCCTCCCGCCCAGCAGGGCGCGCTGCCACTCTGAGCAGGCGCCTGTCCCTTCGCCACGTTCGGCTGCTCCCCAAAGAACTGACGCCCCCACAGCCACCACCACCGCCGGGACTGCCAGCAGCCGGCGGGCCCCGCGAGCCCAAAGAGCTGCAGGAAACCTCGTAAACTTACAGTTTTCCTACTGCGTGCGCGTCACGGCGGGGTGACGTCACCGGCCGAGCGTTCCGAGAGGTCAGGCCGCGGGAGGGGCCCGGGCCTCTCGGCCCCCAGGCTCCGCCCCCGCCCCGCCCCCCGGCGCGGCGGTGGGAGACACGCCCCCGAGCTCCACGCACCGCCCCGTCACGGACCCCGCGCACAGGCGCAGACGGCCTCAGCGCCTGCATGCCGGTGGGCTTCGCCCATCGGGGCGCCTGCAGCGGCGGCTGCTCTGTGAAAGCTTCCCTCAAAGCCTGAAGCTGGGGTTAGAGGAGAAGGGGTCGACAAAAAGGGACGGAGACCGTCAGGAATACTGCAAACTGTCGCCCTGGGGGCTGGAGTAGGATGCCAGGGTTGTGAGGTGGTTTTTTCCATAGACATTGCCTCACGTGTTCTTTTAAAGTTCTCCACGTGTGGAAACAGCCGTTTGCTCTCCAGGTGCGGGGGGAGGGGGTCCTCAGCCCTGAGAAGACAGCTCTACCAGGGCCCTCCGCCCGGGCTCGGCGCGTCTCCCGTCAGACTCCGCCCAGACCACCAGCAGACCCCGCCCATCTCTTAGCAAGACCCGTCCCATGCCGTTAGACCCCGCCCCTGGGTCCCGCCCTTCCGGCTCCGGCTCTAGGCTCCCGCGGGCCCCCACCTTTCCCTCCTGCCAGGCACCGCCTCCAGCCTAGCCAGTTCCTTGCAGATTTCAGTTTCCACCCTTCCTGCTAAATTTCCCCTTTCGGCTCGGTGAAGCTACTTACAGGTTGCCGTTCACCTCTATTAAGGTTAACAAACGATGATCCGGATAAACATGTTCACTTCTTCGCCAGGGCAAACTTTCCGGCCCCCCACCCACTCACGTGACGATACCTTCCTGTGTCCAAGCGCAGCTCTCTGCCTTTTTGTTTGTTTGTTTGAGACAGAGTCTCGCTCTGTCGCCCAGGCTGGAGTGCAGGGGCGCGATCTTGTCTCACTGCCATCTCCGCCTCCTGGGTTCAAGCGAGTCTCCTGCCTCAGCCTCCTGAATAGCTGGGATTACAGGCGCCCACCACCACGCTCGGCTAATTTGTGTATTTTTAATAGAGACGGAGTTTCACCATGTTGGTCAGACTGGTCTCGAACTCCTAACCTCATGATCCTCCTGCCTCGGCCTCCCAAAGTGCTGGGATTACAGACGTGAGCCACCGCGCCGTGCCTCTCTGCTCTTTTATGCCCTCAGAAACAATGAATTCTGGTTAGAAAAGGGCTCAGTAGGCAGAAAAAATGAAGGCTCCAAGAACTGACAACAAAATATTAACAGATTATTTCTGGCTTGTGAAATTCTTACCCTCTCAGAAGCAGAAAAAACAAATGTTATGGTAAAAAGTGGCTCACACAAATCTGTTTTGGGGAAAAAAATTTAAAAGAATGAGAAAAACAGGCCTCGGAATAAATAGGCCCAAAGGAGGAAGTATTGAAAATGGCAAGGTTCACTTTTATAAACTTATTTGGAACCACGGCAGATGGCCAGGCCAGGGATTTTGCAAGGCAGCTCCAGTTGTAAATAAAACCTGAAACAATGGTTTGTTTACACTCTCATTGAAAATGCTGTGGCATTTTTATAAGAAAGAGTGCTGACAGGAATATTAGCTTTTAATTCGAGATCTGAGTTGGTTAAAAATAAACATTATTCCAGAAAAATCTACATAAGCAAAGTGTTTTTAAATGTTCTGATTTGGAAAATACTTGTATATTTTATTTGAATATCAAATAGTTTTAATAATCATCAGATGATGGAAGAGAAATTTGTGAAGTCTGTACATAATTGTAAAAAGGTTTTTCTGTAGAGCAGAGGTATAGAAAAATTAACATTTTTAAAAATTCTGCATATTTTTAAAACAGTGATATTTACGTTTTTCCCTGAAGAACAATTTTAAGAAACCTTTAAATTGTTGATTTCATAGTTTACATGTTTATAAAATGTTTTATATATATCATTTCTAAAAATGTTTTAAGTGAATTTCTAGGTACACCTTATGGGAGTGTTTGACAGGTACATGTCATCTGTTATTTTTTGGAGGGGGAATGGGTAAGAAGCATACACCAAATGTATTAAATGATTTTACTGTGGCATACTTTTACCTCTGAAAGATGGTATTGTAGAATATATTCTTTTCTTCTCATCATATTGTTCAATATACTTTCTCTTGAAATTCCAGGTATTAAAAACAACAACATTGTTGTTTTGCTAAATGCAGGAAGGAAGTAAATGCAGTGAACAAAATATGGCCAACAGTAAAGGTACCCAAGCAAGGATCACAACCTCAAGGAATGTCAAGTAGAAATTTGTGGGAAAATATACACTCCGATTTAGTCAAGTTTCGTCAACAAACTGGAATTTGATCTAGACGGATATCGAGAAGCTAGGGTCAAAAGTGTTGTTATTAAGGAGAAGAACTGCTTTCTTTAAGAAAATAAAACCCTGGACCTTCAAGGTTTGGCACTGGAAGGACTGAGGCCCTCCACTATGGCCTTTGGGCTTTCAGTTTCCCCTTGTGATTCTTTCTCTTTTATATCTGCTGCCCATAACAATCTGGCTTCCAGAGCCCTCTATGTCAGTACACGTATCTCTTCCTTTGGTCCTTCTTAGCAAGCTGAGAAAAGCTGAATTAAAACAAAACAGAGTACTTAATATTTGGGGAAAATAAAAGTGAAAGAAATATAATGGCTAATATTTCCTGAGTGTTGATTCAGTGCCTAGCACTGCGTTATTTAATTATTTGCAACTAGATAAGAACTGTTTTGTTTCCTATGATCCATGTTAGAAAAAAAAAAGAACTGTTATTATCCCCATTTTAAACACAAGGTAAGTGCCCATGTCACACAGCTGCTGAGTAACAGAGTCGAGATTCCAGACTTCAGACTTCAGAAGCCACAGCCAGAACCACTAATCTCTCTTGAGTTTCATACAACCAGACACAAATCATGCAAGAAACAGAGGGTCTTAGGAAGTAAAATGCAGACTTAGCTCCAAAAGATTGACCACTATGTATGGGTATCTTCTTTGCTATTTCCCATGTCTGCATGACTGCTTCTATTTCATTTTTTAAGGTGGTCATCATGACCCACTAAGTTGATTTTGTGATCCAAAAGGGTAGCCACTCTGGAAAACACTAATCACAATCCAAAATATAAACTACTGGATTGTATCACATGTATTTTTTCCCAAAACACAAATGAGTGGAAACTTTCAGCCACATGTGAGTATTCTGGGTAGCAAGCAATGTTAAATGTGTTTCATACTCTGGATCTCAATCAAAAAACAATGTATAAAACACTGTTGTAACCACCCCTTGCCTAACTAACATGCATCATTCATCCTTCAGGATCAAGACCAAGGGAAACAAAATCCCATTCTGCAATCCCCTTACATCCCTCTCTAAGCCCCAGGATCTGGTTTGATGATCTCTTCTCAGGTAATTGACATAAAAATCAGGTCACTCCTGATTAGAGATGGGCCCTTGTCTCCAGCTCAAACCCAAGAATGTACTAATACCAATAAAACAATCATATATAAAACAAGAGTTAGGTTAAAAGGGGCTTATTCTGTCAAAGGAGCAGAGATAGAGAGTTTTCTAGAAGAAGACCTGGGACAGAGATTGGAGAGCTCTGGAGGGATGTCTGTTTAATAACACAGTTTTACTTGTCTGCAGTTACACAGTTTGCACAGTATTTTGTACCTCATTTTATCACCTCCCTTCCCCCATCATTTTACTTAGCTAATTCTCCCCAATCCTTTAGGTCTCTACTTTGCAGGAACTGACTCTGAGAAGCCTTCCCTAAGCAGCTTTTGCTCTCTGCATTGCAAATTACTGTAATTGCCTCTTCTGCTAGACTGTAAGCTCTGTGAGATTAGGGGAAATGTGAGTCTTAACCTGGAATCCTCTACATGTAGTACCCCAAATAGGTTCTCAGTTAATGTGTGTAGAGAAATGCATGGTGAATGGATGGATGAACTCAAATTCAGAGACTGGGTAGCTTTCTTACTCAAGATGCTAGTTGCTTACTAAAAAGGGGACACTATGTCAATAGAAATAATTCTGATGAGAAAATTCCTTTAGGAGACAAGACATTTTGAATGGCAATGCATCATAACATAGCAAAGCACTGACCAGCTCTCTTGTTAACTGGATACTTTAAGTGCAGTAACTTCTGCAAGCTTCAAGTGGGGTTAGACTTACTAAATATTATTATCATTATTATTATTTTGAGACAGGCTCTTGCTCTGTTACCCAGTACAACGACAAGACCATAGCTTGCTGTACCTTGAATTCCTGGGCTCAAGGGATCCTCCCAGCCTCCTGAGTAGCTAGGACTACAGGTGCGCACAACTACATCTGGTTAATTCTTTTTACTCTTCATAGAGATGGGGTCTGGCTATATTGCCCAGACAGGTCTCAAATTCCTAGCCTCAAGCAATCATCTCGCATTGGCTTCCCAAAGTGCCGAGATTACAGGCATGAGTCACTGCTCTGGGCCTCACTAAATGTTATCCTTGATGAATGTCCTAACAGGATGTTACCCCTCTGGTAACTCTGGGAAATCAGAGCAGGCCACCTGGAGACTTATTTACATGAGGTCCCCTGAAAGACACTGACAGGCACTGGGGGATAGCAATTAATTCTCTTAAACAAACAAAGGATGTTAGACAAAGGCTGTCCCTAACAACAAGAAGGGGTGGAGGGGAGCAAGGAGGAAAATGGAAAGACAAAGAACTTGTGTCCTTGTTCTGAGAAGCCCAGTTCTTGTTTGAGTACAAAGCCTGCTGCATGCTTCTGAGTATAAAACTGGAAGAACCAAGCTGTCTTTGTGGATGTGTTGGGACCAGGGAACAGGGAAGAAGGTACAGTAGAAAAGATATCAAAAAGATTTTCGGCTGGGCATGGTGGTCATCTCTGTAATTCCAGCACTTTGGGAGTCCTAGACAGGCAGATAGGTTTAGCCCAGGAGTTCAAGACCAGCCTGGGTAAACCTCATCTCTACAAAACATACAAAAATTAGCCGGGCATGATGGTGTGCACCTGTGGTCCCAGTTATTTGGAAGGCTGAGGTAGGAGGATCATTTGAGCCTGGGAAGGTTGAGGCTGCAGTGAGCTGTAATTACACTACTGCACTTCAGCCTGTATGACAGAGTGAGACCCTGTCTCAAAAAAAAAAAAAAAAAAGGAAGAAAAGAAAAGACTTTTCATTTCTCAAGGGAAAAAAAACCTCACCAACTACATCAAGACATCACAGCAGACAGGCAAAATGTTCCAAAACAGTCCTTTAGGTCTTTGGGTATTCTGTTCTTTCCTGGAGTGTGCTTTCTTTCTTAGTCCTTGGAGAAGGTCTGCTGATCCTTGGAGTTCAAATTCTATCATTAATTACCTCTGCTGATAACAGCCAACCTTTACTAAGCACGTACTAGATCTGAGATACCACAGTGCACTCCATATGAAATATTTTAATCTTCACAACTCTATGAGATAGCTACTATTACTTTACAGATGAGGGGGAAAAGTGAGATTGAGTGACTAGCCGTAGGTCACTGCTATGGACTGAAAGTTGTCTTTTCTGCCCCCATACCCTCAGTTTCTTGTTGAAGTCCTGATTCCCAGTGTGACTGTATTTGGAGATAGGGTTTTTAGAAGGTCCTATGGTTTGGATATTGGTGTCCCCTCCCAAATTTGTGTTGAAACTTAACCACCAGTGTAGTATCGTTAAGAAGAGGAAACTTTAGGAGGTGATTAAGTCATGACGGTGCAGCCTTGTCTGCCATGTGAGGACACAGTGTTCCTCCCCTCTGGAGGATGCAACATCATGGCACCATCTTGGAAGCAGAGAACAGCCCTCACCAGACAACCCAGTCTGCTGTTGCCTTGATCTTAGACTTCCCAGCCTCCAGAACTGTGACTAAATAAATTTGTTTTTTATAAATTACCTAGTCTGTAGCATTTTATTATAGTAAGAAAAATGAACTAAGGAGGTAAGATTAAATGAGGTCATAAGGGTGAGGCCCTAATCCAATAGGATTGGTGTATTTATAAGAAGAAAAAGAGGAACCGAGTTCTCTGTTTTCTCTTCCCACAACATGAGGACAGTGAGAAGGCACTCGTCTGCAAGCCAGAAAGAAAGCCTTCAGCAAGGAGCCAAATCTGCAAGATCTTGATTGATATTGAACTTTTCAGTCTCTAGAACTATAAGAAAATACATTTCCATTGTTTAAGCCCCAGCGTCTGTGGTATTTTGCTGTGGTAGCCCAAGCACACTAAGATAGTTACATTGCTTCAAGTAATCTGATTCCCATTTCAGCCTTACAAAGTTTACTGTATCTCCCTGCTTCGCCCAGATGGGTAGATCATTTCTTCTCCCTGTTCTTGAACACAACTTCTCCTACAGCACATACGGTATTTAGTAACATACACTTCTTTTTTAACACTGAAATATCTCTGAAATTAGAATTCATCTTAAAATTGAAGGATATCATAGCTTAATTTTAAGAAGTACAAAAAAAAAAGTTTCTTATAATTGGTAGCACTTTAGATTAAATAACATAATTATTTATGCTTTTATGTATCCCCACTCAGCTATGAATCTTTCAAAGACAGAGACTGTGATTTAGTCAATTTTGTATCCTTAATACAAAGACAGTTTCTGACACATAAAAGGAATTTGACAAATTTCTTTAATCCAGTTGAAGAAGGAGGGTCATCTGCCCAATGGGGTGACAGGTGGATAGAATCTAGGAGTCAAAAGTTATTACTATTGTCACCAAAACTCTTGGCTATCCCCAAGACCCTAATGGCCTATGAAAACAAAGTCACAACTCTGAATTTATCCCAGTTCTACCTGCCTCTAAAGGCCTGCGATTGCTCCCCTTGGCAATTCGTCCAGCATGTTCCTTCTCTGCTTGACAAATTGTCATTTATTTTCCACCCTTCATGTTTGGTTCAGGCCATTTTTAATCCATTAAAGCAGTTATATTAAGGAGAAATTAAAGTAAAATTTTAAAGTCTGATTTTGCAAACTCCAGTCTAATTAATTGCAATTATACTTTAAGTTGAAGGTGGCACTCAGCTCACAGAGGTGTTTGGTTAGATTCATGCTGTGTTTTTTAAATGTTGAATATCAGAAGATAACACATTTAATAAGAAAGTTGTATTAGTACATTTTCAGGATGCTGTAAAGAACTGCCTGAGACTGGGTAATTTTATAAAGGAAAGAGGTTTAATTGACTCACAGTTCAGCATGCCTGGGGAGGCCTCAGCAAACTTACAGTCATGGGGAAGGAGAAGGGGAAGCAAGGACCTTTTTCATAGAGCAGCAGGAAGAAGCTGTGATTGAAGAGGGAAAAGCCCTTTATAAAACAATCAGATCTCGTGAGAACTCACTATCAGGAGAACAGCAAGAGGGAGACTGTCCTCATCATTCCATTACCTCCACCTGGTCTCTCCCTTGACACGTGAGGATTGTAGGGATTATAATTCAAGATGAGATTTAAGTGGGGGCACGAAACCTAACCATATCACAAGTATTTTGGCTTTTTCTGAAAAATCAGAAGCTCTGACGGTATTCCTCCCCCACTCAGGGCATTTATTATTGGAGTGAGGTTGCCTGGTTCAAAGGCACAGATGTTCCACATTTTCCTATAACCCCACCTGGGTATTATTTAACCTACCTGCTTGCCCCCTGAAGGCACTCAAGTTTATGATAGCTCTCAAGTGAGGAGCTTGATCATTTAAGCCTCCAGGTTAAGAATGATCATAAAACCTGCAAAATGAACAGCTTTGCTCAGAAATTCATTAATGTTGCGCACAAATTCATGATTTTTAATAGTTACGTTTGCCTCTACAAATAGATTTTTCACAATTTTTATAACTATCTTCCAGAGAAGGAACTTTTTGTACATATAGGAATTATCGGTTAAGGTGTCACCTTCTGCTCTTTAAACAAAAGAGAAAAATACTTAGGAAAAATTGAAGTGTAAAATAGGAGATTGAGTTCTCAGTGTGGCTTTGCATGTATAATATTGCATTGATGGCACTCAAAATACACAGTCTCACCTAGCTAAGAGCCCCATGTGTTTCTTTCCCTTGGCCTCTCTCTTCTCACATCATACATGAGACAAGGGAGGTGAATATTTGTTAACAATCACATTCACGTTTTATTCTATACCACAAATGGCAATAGCAGTCACTTTTTGATTACATTTAAAACTAAACTCCAAGGCTGCGTAGAATGTGGGTATCTAATCTGTTATGGCGAGAGTCTCTTGCCTAGTCATACAATAGGCACTACTACTGATATTATTAACGTTAGTTGGGATAACTTGTTAGTGAATGAGAGAACACCGAGATAACAGGCCTAAACAGGATTCAAGTTTATTTTATTTAAGAATATCTGGACGTAGGTGGTCCAGGGTCAGTTTGCCCAGAGTGAGGCCTGGGCCTCAGGCTCCTTCCATCATCCTGCTGCTTGGTTATGCATGACCTACATTCCCAAAGTCACCAGGATTTCAGCCTAACTCTGGTGATCCTCAGCCTGTAGGAAGGAGAAGGGCCAGAATATTTTGCCCTTGAACTCCTTAAATTCCACCTGCTCCAAGAAGCTTTTCTCTGCTTGTTGAGAGATTAGACTGGTAATTTCTCTTATGAATTAACTTGAAACTTACATTTAGTAGCGTTTAGGCCAGGTGTGGTGGGTCATACCTGTAATCCCAGCACTTTGGGAGCCTGAGGTGGATGGATCATTTGATGTCAGGAGTTCAAAGCCAGCCTGGCCAACATGGTGAAAACCGCCACCTACTCAAAATATAAAAATTAGCCAGGTATGATGGCATGTGTCTGTAGTCCCAGCTGTTCAGGAGGCTGTGGAAGGAGAACTGCTTAAGCCGAGGAGGTGGAGGTTGCAGTGAGCAGAGATTGTGCTACTATGCTCCAGCCTCAGCAACAGCGAGACTGTGTCTCAAAAAAAAAAAATTATTGTAAGCAGAGTTTAATACCATAAATACATTAAAATGTTTTTATATTACATATGCCACTGCAGTATATTTATATTATGGATGTTCTCAAAATCTCTATTGTCACACTTCATTGTTCTAAATTTAAAAACAATGAATTAGAGCTGCCTGACAAACTTTAAAATGAAAAGCGATTCTCAGGTGCTGCTGTTGGTCCAGGATTCTTTCTTCAAGAACCACTGGCTGTCTGGGTGCAGTAGCTCATGCCCGTAATCCCAGCATATTGGGAGGATCACTTGAGGCCAGGAGTTTGAGACCAGTATAGCCAATGTAGCCAGACCTCCTCTCTAGAAAAATAATTTGTTAAAAATTAGCTGGACATGGTACTGTGCACATGCGGTCCCAGCTACTTGGGAGGCTGAGCCAGGAGGAACACTTGAGTCCAGAAGTTCAAGGCTACAGTGAATTGTGATCATCCCACTGCACTCCAGTCTGGGTGACAGAGTGAGACCCTGTCTCAAAAAAAAGAGCGATTACTAGGGGGTTCACGCACACACTGCAGGTTTTGTCAATGACTCACTTGTCCACAGGACCATAAGTATGTGTGCCCAGGAAAGCTGGACCTCAGAAGGCCCACGTTAGGATTCTGGACAGACAATCCTGAGGCCAGATCTGACTCAGAGGCATGAGGCTTCACATCTGTGAATGGACTACATGGGGCCGTGGGCAAGAATGACCAGGCGAGACAGCCACCGGCATTGAAGACCAGAGGCTTTTCCCCATTGTTTATGGGTTTGTATACAACCCTAAGGAGAGAGAATGGGAACCAGGGGGGGAAAAAATCATATATATTGTATGGCAGCCCAGTGTTCCTTCTTCCCTCCCTGCTTCTCTTTGCTTCCTTACAGGTAGTGTCCCCGAAATTATTCCCCGTATGAATTACTGGATGCAAATCTCAGAGTTTCAGAGACCATTTCTTAGGGAGTCTGAGCTACTATAATCTTAAAGCTGATTATGTCATTTCTCTTCTTAAAACCCTTTTCAAACAGACTAAAATATTAAGTCCTTAATTTGGCACAGAAAGTTTGGCTCCAATCCTTTTCTCTCTCTCCTCAGCTTCCTCTGTCATCACTTACTCT
This sequence comes from Aotus nancymaae, assembly GCF_030222135.1. NCBI lineage: Eukaryota > Metazoa > Chordata > Mammalia > Primates > Aotidae > Aotus > Aotus nancymaae. Next base: position 4,901,644 of record NW_026988492.1, on the reverse strand, counting down.
GCCCTTCAGGCAACCTCAGATGTCTACATCCCCAATTCCCCCATCCCCATTTCTTTGCATATGGTCTTCTGTCTGCCAAGGGTAAATTTCTCACCTTCTACTTATCTTTCTGTTCTTTCTTAAAGCCTTGTATCAGATGTCACCTGCTCTGGGAAGTCTTCTCATTTTTTTCCTCATAGCACCATACAACTCTTTATGTAATAATTTATAATACCGTCTAAAACTGAAACTTGTTTGTTTACGTATCTGACCCTCCTACTAAGCCATGAGTGCCTCTAGGTAGAGATTACATCCTGAGCCCTATGCTATCTTTTGTGCATTATAGATTCTCAATATATTTTTAGTGAATGAATGAATAAATGAATGAATAATAAATGAATAAATACCAAGATAAGCTGGACACTGTCAAAAGCATTCAACATTTGGAAATTTGTGCCATACTTGGTTCCTGGTGTCTTATATCTAGAATACCATATATCTTCTTTTAGAGTCTATTTTTAAAAAACCTTTGAAATGGTGGACTACCATGTTGACCTGCAGCAAATCTAGGTATACACTTCAAGATAAAATAAAATCCAAACCCCAGGTCTTTAAAGCTAGTTCTGTTTATAAAACACAGAAAATGGAAAGGGCTGGGTGTGGAAACACAAATGGTTTCAGAAAAAAGAAGAGAAAGACCTGATTAAATTGAATTGGCTGGTGAGAGACTGGAAATTTTCTTTCCATTCCCAAGAGGCTTATTTTTTATCTTTCTTTTTCACACTGTAAAGTGTCAAATTAAATTGCAAAGTTAATTCTCATCACTAAGGAAGGGATTCTAAATGTATTAATTAAGGATTACTGGGCATTTTAATTTTATTCATCAGAATGAAAACTTTTAAATATTACTTTTTCACTTCTCCATATTTACCATATTACAATTTATCATCCATACTTTATACTGTAGGTTCCAAAGCCTTGGATGACTATTTTAAAATAAAAGCTGTGTATATTAATGTCTTTGATTTTATGAATTATGATACTGGAGTTCCCTTGAGAAATTATGTTCTTTTTTCCTTCAAAGATAAAGTCCTTAACAGGATGAGATCTTATCTTGCAGGAAACCATGAATTCACCGTGGAGGAGAATGATTTGAATTTCACTCTGGTAGAACATGAAGTACCTTTTGAATCTTTTACTGTCTCAGTGATTTATCTTATGCATGAAAATAATCTTTAGCATTTTTCAAAACAGATTACTGTCTCTTTATAGAAACTGAACTGTTGTCCCAGAAGAAAATCTAATGGGAAGAAACAAAATTATTTCCTTTTTGTAAGGTAACAATGTAAAAACAAGGTAAATTGAAAATTATATCTTTGAAAATCCAAGAATTTAATGATTATGTCAAAATTCATATTTTCATATATTTTAAGGCAGTGAAGTGGTCATTGAAAAAGTTGAAGTTGTACTTTCTTTACAAATAAATGTTGAGAAGATTGTAAATTCTAAATTGTGAAAATGTAATCTGAAGAAACAAATTATAATCCAATTTAAAATTAGAGAATAAATTTCCTTTTCCAAATTTGCTCTGTCTTTTAACATTCAGTTTGGATCCCTCTGCTACTTTCACTCAGTAAATGAGCTATTCCAATTCAGAGATAATATTTTAAAAAATAACTCCATGGGAAAAGAACAATGTTGGAAGTTATGATGCTTGAAGCAAAACTAAACTGTAATGCTTCAAATGGCACCAACCATCAGTGGTGTTTTAAAAACATTAAATCATGGGTTTATATTAACAAAATGAAAGCTTTAGTTTTTTTATATATGGACAGAGAAAATATGTGCATAGAAGCACAATGTACCCTTGTCACCTTGATGGACAGATATTATTATTAACAAAAGTGTAATACAGGCATACAGAGAGTCTGGAAATCTGTCTGTGAAGATTTAGATCCTGGCAGTGAGTAGCAGCTGTTTTAAATTTAAGAGGACAGGAGTGAGTTAGCGACATTTTGTAATAAATGAGCCCTCAGCACACACCAATTGCTGGTAAATTCAGAAAATGATAAACATTCTTCTTGAGCAAGAAGCAAGATAGGAAACACACCTGCAAGGACTCATTTTCAAAACAGGAAAGAGGTTGCTGTGGAACTGAGACATTTGCTAAAGTTTCTCTATTCGTTGATTTCACCTTTGTCCTCCATCTTTTTCCATTCAGGACCATCTTCAAATTTCAGTAGTTCTCATTAAATCTGAGATTTTGAGATAAAAACACACAAAACACCAAAAAACCTTAACAACTCTGAAGTGTCAACCGTCATTTTAAAACTAGGACAGTGTCCTAAGTATTTTTTCATTATTTGTTCGATATAAGTTTCTTCCTTTGATCTATACATTTTTTTGTGTGCAAAAAATGACATTTTTTGAACAATCAACAAAAAATCAAACTAGGAAATTTTAAAAATAAAAAAAAAATGTAGAGAAAACTGAACAGTCCCTAAACGACACAATAAAGGAGATTTTAACAGCATATTAACAATAAGTGTATGTTTTACGTTTTCATCCTTTGGTTGACATTTGAGAGAGCTTAGTAAGAAAATTTTGAACAAATTTCTTTTCTTTTTAAAATTGTTTTTAATTGATACATATATGTACATACTTAAGGGGCACATGTAATATTTTGTTACATGCATAGAATATGTAATGATCCAGTCAGGGCATTTAGGGTGTTCATCACGTTGAGTATTTATTATTTCTCTGTGCTGCAAACAGTTTAAGCCCTGTCTTCTAGTTGTTTTGAAATATGCAATAAATTGTGGTTAACTATAGTCACTCTGCTATCTAACATCAGAACTTATTCCCTCTATCTAACTGTATGTTTGTACCCATTAACCAACCTCTATTCATTCCTCTTACCCCACACACTTGCCAGCCTCTGGCAACTATTATTTTACTCTTTATCACCATGAGATTAACTGTTTTCGCTTCCACATATGAGTGAGAACATGTGATATCTATCTTTATGTTCCTGGCTTATTTCACTTAATATAATGACCTCCAGTTCCATCTGTGTTGCTGCAAATGACAGAATTTCATTTTTACGGCTGAATAGTATTCCATTGTGTGAATAGTATTTCATTTTATTTACCCATTCATCTGTTGATGAACACTTTAGTTCATTCTATATTTTTGCTATTGTGAACTGTGCTGCAATAAATATGGGGTACAGGTATCCCTTTGATACACTGACTTCCTTTTTCTGGGACAAATACCCAGTAGTGGGATTGTTAGATCTTATGGTAGTTCCATTTTTTTGTTTTTGAGACGTCTCTGTACTGTTTTCCATAATGGCTGTACTAATTTACATCCCCACCAACAGTGTATGAGCTACCTATTCTACACATCCTTGCCGGCATCTGTTATTTTTTGTCTTTTTGCTAATAGCCATTCGAACTGGGGTAAGACAGTATCTCATTGTGGTTTTTATTATTTATTTCCCTGATGATTAATGATATTAAACATTTTTAAATAAACCTGTTGGCCATTTGTAGGTCTTCTTTTGAGAAATGTGTATTCATGTCCTTTGCCCATTTTTTAGTGGTATTATTTTCTTTGTTTTTGTTTTGTTTTGTTTTTCTGTTGAGTTTGAGTACTTTGCATGCTCTGGACATTAGTCCTGTGTCAGATGAATAGTGCAGATAAATAGGGAAAAACATGCAAATATTTTCTCCCATTTTTTGGTTGTTTCTTCACTCTGTTGATTGTTTCCTTTGCTGTTTTTAGTTTTATAGAGTTTCATTTGTCTATTTTTGGTTTTGGTGCCTGTGCTTTTGAGGTCTTCACCATAAAATCCTTTTCTAGGCCAGTGTCCTAGAATGTTTACCCTATGTTTTCTTCTAATAGTTTTATTGTTTCAGGTCTTACGTTTAAGTTTTCAGCCCATCTTGAGATGATTTTTGTATATAGTGAGAAATACAGGTCTGGTTTCATTCTTCTGCATGTAGATATCCAATTTTCCCAGCACCACTTAGTGGAAAAGGTGTCATTTCCCCAGAGTACATTCTTGGCACCTTCGTTGAAAACGCAATTGGCTATAAATTTGTGGATTTATTTCTGGGTTGTCTATTCTGTCCATTTGTCTGTGTGTCTGTTTTTATGTGAGTACTATGCAAGTTTTGGTTACTATAGCCTTGAAATATATTTTGGGCTGGGTGTGGTGGCTCATGCCTATAATCCCAGCATGCTGGGAGGCCAAGGTAGGTGGATCATTTGAGGTCAGGAGTTAAAGACCAGCCGACCAACATGGTGAAACCTTGTCTCTACAAGAAAAATACAAAATTAGCTGGGCATGGTGGCGCATACCTGTAATCCCATCTACGTGGGAGGCTGAGGCAGGAGAATCACTTGAACATGGGAGGAGGAGGTTGCAGTGAGCTGAGATTGCACCATTGCACTCCAGCCTGGGTAACAAGAGTGAAACTCCATCCCCCCCAAAAAAAAGAAAGTAAAAAAAAGAAAAATATTTTGAAGTCAGGTAGCATAATGCCTCCAGTTTTGTTCTTTTTGTTCAGTATTGCTTTGGCTCTTTATACTCTTTTTTGATTCCATACAAATTTTAGGATTGTTTTTTCTAATTCTGTGAAAAATTACATCGGAATTTTGATAAAGGTTGCATTGAATCTGCAGATTGCTTTGGATAGTATGGTCATTTTAACAACATTGATTCTTCTGACCCATGAGCACAGGATATCTTTTCATTCATTTGTGTCCTCTTCAATTTCCTTCATTGGTGTTTTGTAGTTTCCCTTGTAAAGTTCTTCCACCTCTTTAGTTCAGTTTATTTCTAGGTATTTATTACTTTTTGTAATTATTGTAAATGGAATCCTTCTTAATTTCTTTTTCATATAGTTTGTTGTTAGTATGTAGAAATGTTACTGATTTTTGGATGTTGATTTTGTGTGCTACTCAGGATGTTGATTTTAGTCCCAGCTACTCAGGAGGCTGAGGCAGGAGAATGGCTTGAACCTGGGAGGTGGAGATGCAGTGAGCCGAGATTGGAGCACTGCACTCCAGCCTGGGTGACAGTGAGACTCTGTCAAAAAAAAAAAATAGTAATATAAACTATAACTAATATAACCAAACTGTAGTTCTATACCCTCACTTACTTCTAAAATTTAGGTGAGTATCATTAAAATTGCATGGTTTTCAGAACTTTGTGTAGATTTTTGCCATCATCAGATGTATGATACATGCACATATATTGAAACCACATAGGTTGAGGTACTTAAGCTGAAATGAACTGATGAAATATATTTTGTCACTTTTAGGATATGTAATAAATTCAAAAATAATATTTTCTCAAATAATTCCAACCTAGGCTTTGTAAAAGTACTGTCCTTCAGTAATAATGATACATAGTAATCTTTTTTATAATAAAAATTACAGTTATAAACATTAGGGTAGTAAGGAAATTTAAAAATAAATATTTACATTTTTATTTTCAAAATAGGAAGCAAAATAATTCCCATTATTATTGTTTACCTTACTGCTTCCAAAAATGCATGAGGATATAAGAAAAATGTTCTTTGTTGTTATGATCATAAATGGCCAATCATTACCTCCCCAGTCACATGAAATTAGAACCTGGAATTAAAACAACTACAAAAAACAAATAGAAAAAAAGAAACCTTCAGGGTGCCCCGTAAGCACTCTATTCCTTTCATTTTTATGGATTTTTCTTTTTAGTATTATTGGGACTGAAAGAAAAACGCTTGTCCTATGCTGTTATTTCTGATATAAAATTTGGGTTGGTACATGGTCTCTCCCTTGTATTGTAAGGCCCTTGGTAGTAGAGGACACATTTTTGCTTCTCTTTTTTTTTTTTTTTTTTTTTTTTTTTTTTTGATACGAAGTCTTGCTCTGTCTCCAGGCTGGAGTGCAGTGGCGCAATCTTGGCTCACTGCAACCTCCGCCTCCTGGGTTCAAGCGATTCTTCCACCTCAGCCTCCCGAGTAGCTGGGACCACGGGTGCGTGCCACCACACCCGGCTAATTTTTTTGTATTTTTTAGTAGAGACAGAGTTTCACCGTGTTGACCAGGATGGTCTCGATCTCTTGACCTCATGATCCGCCCGCCTCGGCCTCCCAAAGTGCTGGGATTACAGGCGTGAGCCACCGCGCCCGGCCCCATTTTTGCTTTTCTTATTTGTCTCCCAGTATTGTGCTGTGCCCACAGAAGGTCCTTAAAATGCAATTTAAAAACATATCCGAATAAATAAGAACATGTCTTGTCCTTAAACATAATCACAAAGACCTATTGATAGCTACTTTAAAGGGAAGGACTCAAGTGAAGCTAAATTGTGGATAGTTGCCAGTTCCTTTAGTTAGCGCCTTGCAGGGCCAACATGATAACCTTTGATGTCTAGTACAAGTCTTGAACCTGCAAGAGCAAAACCTTAGAAACCCTCAAGCCCCAAACCATGGAAATCCAACTGTGACTTAAATAGAAAGCATTCTGTTGAAAATAGTTTAATACATTAAGAATCCTTGATGCATATCTTCTACTAATTTTTCTTTAATCTTCTGGAAAAAGAAATAATTTTGATATAATCTGTGTCATAAAACATGATACAGTGACTTTTTTTTTTGAGGCGGAGTTTCGCTGTTGTTACCCAGACTGGAGTGCAATGGTGCGATCTCGGCTCACCGCAACCTCCACCTCCTGGGTTCAAGCAATTCTCCTGCCTCAGCCTCCCGAGTAGCTGGGATTACAGGCACCCACCACCATGCCCAGCTAATTTTTGTATTTTTAGTAGAGGCGGGGTTTCACCTTGTTGACCAGGATGGTCTCGATCTCTTGACCTTGTGATCCACCCACCTTGGCCTCCCAAAGTGCTGGGATTATAGGCGTGAGCCTCCGCGCCCGGCCCTGATACACTGACTCTTAAGGGTACAAAAGCAATGATTGCTGTTAACTAAATGGAGAATTTTTAAAATTCTGTAAAGAGACATTTAAGGAAACAGGATCTGCATTAATTTTAAAGATTTCTGAGTTCTGAACCGAATACATATGCCCAGAAAAATTTAATTAAACACCGAATTTATCTATTGTTAAGTATTTTTATTTCTTACAAATGTTTTTAATGTATGAAATTAGAATTTTATGTTACAGAATAAATGCTAATTTTTTTAAAAGGCTTACTTTCAGATCTATTACATGTGTTTATTCATTCAACATGTATATCAGTCATGTGCTCTGTGCAAGATACTATAATATAGACTGTGTAAGAGGAAAATATCACTAAGGCATTGACTTTTAATAATCTTTCAGTTCAACAGAGGAGGTCAGATAGTAGGAAACAAGTAATAATAATAGTACAAGATACAAAATTCTAAGTATAGTTCAATTTTAGTTATGAATATAAGTTCCAAATAAATATTTGGTAACGCAAATTTGACAATATTAACATAAATTATAAGTATTTATAAATCGTATTTATAACTGTATTTATAAACTGTATAAGCCTATACAGGCTTGTTAAGGGAATATGTATATATGCAATTTTTAGGATGTATGTAATAAGTGCTACATATGTGGTATACTATTAGCTATATATTCCGGGAATATGAGGATGAGTCAACACTATGAGAAAAATCTAGTTTATTAAGGGAGAAAAAATATGTATTTATAAATATATACAAGAAACACATTTGATAAACTTCAGCAGTGATTAGCCAAAAACTCAAAACCAGCAACCGTAATGTTAAAAGGAAAATAGCTAAAGCAACTATTGTTAAAATCAGGAAATAGGGAGGAATACCTACTGTATTAGGTCAGTCAGGAAGCAGAAACCACACCAGTTATTTTAGCAGAGAGAATTTAATCTAAAGAATTATTAACTAGGTATGAAATTGTTCATGAGGTAGCTAAAAAACAAAAAGAGAACTTGAGATCACAGAAATAGGAACTACAGAAAACAGCTACTGCTCTGTGATTGGGTGGGATCAAGGAAAGAGGTTGGATTTATTAAAGCTTAGGAGTTTGGAGAAAGACTGTCTTGGAAATGAAGCTCAGACCTCTAAGTAGAAGGTGCTGATAGTATCTCTGGGGGAGATGCAGTGAGGCGGTTTTTCCAAAAATAGAAATACTGTTAATTGAGTTCACTTGTTGCTACAGAAAGGGACTGCTGCTGCCAAGATGAAGCAGCATGGGTGGGATGCCGAACAAGAGGCAAATAGGAAGCCCCCAAAAAACATACAGGAAGGAAAAATCATCTTCCTCCTCCTTCAGCTTGTGAGCTCCCTGAAGCACCTCTATCAGCAAAGTTTAATGATTTGGAGTTCCAGCCCAGGTACCAGCAGAGTAACAAAGGCTGGCTTTGGAAGTAAGACACAATAACTTAATAAATGACATATTTACTATCATCATTTTATTCAAAATTGTTTTGGGATTTTGGCTAATACAAAAGGTTTAAAAAACTTAAAATAATCCATAATAATACAAATACTTGGGAAAGGAAGCAATTCACTTTATTTGCAAAGACACTGTTGTACCTAGAAAACCCACAAAACATATTAGAACATGTTTTAGAATAAGAGAATTAGGTCAGGTGGCAAGATGCAAGATAAATATACAAATATAACGTATTTTCTTTGTACTAGCTACAACTTTGTTGTGTATCAAAACAATCCTGATATCACAGTGGCTTACAATAGCAAACATTTATTTCTCACTAACATTGCATGAGTGCTGAAGGTTGGTGTTGGGAAACTCTCCTCCATGTGATACTCTTGTTCCTACAAATCTTGCTGGGTGTGCTAAGCCTGCAAGAGCCTGATCATTTCCTACCCAGCCTTTTCTTAGGGTTGTGTTTACAGCAAGCAAGCTTGAGAGAGGAGGTAATTTTTACCTCTGGGGCAAAGAGCTGGCTTACTCACTACTTGCTATGAAATGGTGGGATTTTAAATTCCATGTTCTTTTCCTATAATGTAACCCAGCATTTGTTCAGGCATCCATCTGGGCCTGTTCACATCATCACTGTGGAAATGAAGACTCAGGGAACCGATACAGACATGCTGATATTCTGACTACTGCTTTTGCTATAATCAAGTGTTTTGTCTCTAACCCAAGTGTCTTTAGTCAGCATCTATGAAACTAGCAAGTTAACATGTTGGCTTGAAAGTAAGGTGAAATATGAGAACCTTCCCGGTTCTTCACAGTTGGTGGCTACTCTTGCTTCATGCTGTGGGTCAGCCGGAGGTCTGCTTCACAAGCTTTCTCATTCTGGGATCTAGACTGAAGAAGTGGCCCCCTACCTAGGCATTTCCATGCCATGGAGCAGAGGCCAAGGGAAATCACATAGCTGATTTAACGCTTCTGTTTGGATACACTTATAACACATCCACTCACATTCATTGGCCAAAGCAAATCCCATGGCCAGCCCAAATGAGGAGAGGAAGAATGCTTCATCTCTGAAGGTACTGCAGATTACACCCAACACACATGGATGTAATCCATGGATAGTCTTCTAACCAAAAAGGAAGTAGTTAACAACAAATCATACAATTTACCATACTCACAAAAAGCAGTTAAATATAAATGGAAAATAAAGCCCTCTTCACAATAGCTAAGGAAAAAGCTCTAAAAAAATTTAACAAAAAATTACAGTGTCTATATGCAAATCTTTTTTCTTGAAGAATATAAAGTAAACCTCAATAAATGAAAACTTATGCCATGTTTCTGGATGGAAATAGTGCATGATTTTTGAAATACTCTCTATTTTAATGCAAATTAAATCAATCTCAGTTATGGTGTTCTTTAAAATGAAAATGAGTTATAGATCTGTCTATGGACCAGCTAGATCATCTATGAGAAACTGTTAAGTGATAAAGCAAGTTGCAAGAAAATGTACAATGTAATATCATTTTATTTTATAAGATAAAATAAAAACACTGCATGTTTGTGTGTATGTTAATATAAATATGAATACGTTTGTAGTTGCATGAAGAGTAGGGTAGATGGATTACTTGATTTACATCAGAGGGATTAGTTTTAGGGAGGCTGGGGGAATGATTCTTTTTTCTTTATGTATCTTTATGTTGTTTAACAATGGAGTTCAGTCCAACAGTAAATTAAAAATCACACTTTGGGAACTTGAGGCAGGTGGGTCACCTCAGGTCAGGAGGTCAAGACCAGCCTGGCCAACACAGTGAAACTCCATCTCTACAAAAATACAAAAATTAGCTGGGCATTATGGCAGGTGCCTGTAATCCCAGCTACTCGGGAGGCTGAGGCAGGAGAATTGCTTGCAGTTAGCCGAGATTGTGCCATTGCATTCCAGCCTGGGTGACAGAGAGAGACTCCATCTTAAAAAATAATAGTAGTATCAGAGAATCATAAAAAATATTTTAAACCTTGCATAAGTATCTATTAAAATGTAGCATTTTATTTTATTTTTTGAGACAGGGCCTCACTCTATCGCCCAGGCTGGAGTGCGGTGGTACAATCATAGCTCACTGCAGCCTCAAACTCTTGGATTCAAGTGGTCCTCTCACCTCAGCCTCCCAAGTAGTTGGGTCAACAGGTATGCATCACCACGCCTGGTTATTTATTTTAAAAAAAAGTTGTAGAGACAGAATTTTGGATATGTTGCGCAGGTTGGTCTGGAACTCCTGGCTACAAGTGACCCTCCCTCTTTGCCTCCCCAACCTTAGTTTTTATTTTAGATTCAGGGGTATGTATGCAGGTTTGTTACATGGGTACGTTGTGTGATACTGAGGTTTTGGTTTCTAACAGGTGGCATATTTTAGACCTCCAACATACATGTACTCATAGAATGAACAAATAATATGCTTATGGGGTTCAGGTGTGAGAAGAAACTAGGCAGTCATGTAGCAACTGGCATTAGCAGCGCTAATTACTCTTCAAAACCAGCTTGGCACTCTTGAAAATACCCCTTATTAATATTTTTCTTCTATAAGGCAGCTGAAGATGGCAGCCCAAACACACAAATCTGATAAGACTCACTTATAATCAAGGTTAGCTCCAGGTATATTGCAAGCAACAGGGATTCAACTTCCTCAGTGTGTTTTATGTGGGGGAAAATAAAAAAAACACCAGTCAAAGGAACCATGTAGCCCTATCTTAGCTTTAATGGATTTAAATCAAATTTACACAAACCTTATTTTTATATAGATAGACTTTATTATTACAGATTGCAATTCTCTGCATATATACAATATTAAATAATATTGGAACATATACAGAAGATGCTGTAATGGCTGTAAAGATTTTGTATAAAGTAGCTGTATTAATCTGTTGTCACACTGCTATAAAGAACTACCTGAGAGTGGGTAATTAATAAAGAAAAGAAGTTTAATTGACTTGCAGTTCTGCATGTCTGGGGAGGCCTCAGGAAACTTGCAATCATGGCAGAAGGTGAAGGGGAAGCAGGGAAGCAAGGTACATCTTACATGGCAGCATGAGAGACAGAGAGAGTGAGGGGGGGTGTGCCACACTTTAAAACCATCAGATCTCATGAGAACTAATTCACTATCACAGGAACTGCAAGGGAGGAATCTGCCCCATGATCCAATCACCTCCCACCAGGCCTTTCCCCCCAACGCATGGAGATCACAACTCGAAATGAAATTTGACACACAGAGCCAAACCATCTAAGTAGCACTTTTAATCACTGGAGAACAAAATTTCACAATGCTTAAGGCATTCTCAAAGAACTATGTGTTCTGAGTACTGCCACAAGTTTATCTGAATGAATGTGTAGAAGCTATTCCAGAATTTTTTTCTCTTGGAGTCTACAGTCACACATTAGAATGTATTACCTGCTGATATCACACTTTGAGTTTTGCAAAAGATCAAATCATTGCATTTTCTTGTCATTAGTTTGATGCATCTTATGATTGCCCCCAAGAACTTTGGGTTTCTGCATGACTGGTGGTTAAAGAGGAAGCAGAATAAAGGGAGCTGTTTTCTCAAGACTTTGGGGCTACAACTACACATAATAATCTTGGAAGCTCTGTCAAAATTGCTCTTCCAAACAAATGAGATATTAAAAATCAATAATAGGACCAAGTGTACTGGCTTATGCAATAATCTCAGCATCTTGGGAGGGTGAGACAGGAGAATAACTTGAGGTCCAGAGTTCAAGACTAGCCTGGGCAACATAGCAAGACCCTGTCCCTACCAAAAAAATTTTAAAAATTAGCCAGGCATGGTGATATATGTATGCCTGCTGTCCCAGCTACTTGAGAGGCTGAAGTGGAAGGATTGTTTGAGCCTGAAGGTTGAGGCTTTAGTGAGCTATGATTGCATCTCTGCACTCTAGTCTGAGTGACAGAGTGACCGTGCTTCTAAAATACTACAATAATAAAAAAAAATCGATAAGAATATGCATTTAATAATGCTCCAATAATGTGGAATTCACAGTGAGGATTTAGATAGGAAAAAAAAAACCAGTTATTCACTGCTAAGCATGCACGACCCTGCCTGGCAATCTATGAGAATTGTTTATATCATTATCAAAGTTGTCAATCCCATGGAAAGTACTAGAATACATGCCTTGCTTTGTAAGAACTTGAATGCTCATGGCAAAGTTCTTATGTTCTATCCTGAAGTTTGCAAGTTATCACAAGGAAAGATATTTGGCCAAAGAATACAGGGGCTTCATTTTCAGAATGCTAAGTAAGCTGCCAATAACTTCAAACTTTCAAAACTAATACCTTTCATTGGGGCTTTGCATATTTGGCAGATTCAGTTGGAATTTTGTATGTGAAACCTGAAATTTTAAGAGGTAGATCCTGATATTAGTGTGTATTAAGTTTACTTCAGGCAGTTTTAACCAAAATCCAGCTACAGCGAGAGCAAATTGCTGCTAAAATTGGCTTCTTCTCTTTCTGACTTAATTCTTAAAAGTGATTTCATGGGGGAAAGAATGTAAAACATCATCTAATTTGCCTGCAAGATAAATTCAGGTAATAATTTTTGTGACATTATGGCAAAAATTTTCATTTGGAAGTTTGGAAGGAAATTGTTACTCACTTACGTTTTTTATTTGCTTAACGATCCCCACGAGGAGATTTGGGGAATTAGATTTGATTTCGTTGCAACTTCCAGAAAATAATTTGGAAAATCTTTGGATAAAATAGGTTCTTATTTAACCCCAAATAAGTGAGAAAGCCTTGCATGTCCTCATCCCGTTTTCATTGACTATGTTTGTGAAAACTTCTTCCTTAATTTTTACACTTCTGGCTGTGAAAACGAAGCAGCGTGCTAGGCTTGATATTAAAAAATGACCCATCTTGTGCTCTTGTCGCCAAACTTTAGGCTTGTGTGCCTTCTCAGTACCGCCTTCCTTCCCTGAAATTCACCTTTCCTCAACTTGTAGCTAAGCTGATTTCTCCTTGTCCTTCAAATCTCAGATCAAGTGAGTCATTTACTCCTGGAAGTCTGGTTCAGATGGAGTGGCCTTTCCTGTATCCTCCCATAATACTCTGCACAACCTGTGATCCTGGCATTTTCCACAAACTATGCGCTCCGTGCTGCCCTGCAGCATTTTATATGTGAAGTCCCTCACGGAATGTCTGCTGGATTCTAGTCTCTCAATGTAAATTTGCTGCCCAAGGTTTATAGGTAAATGCATGCAGGTATACATGTCCCAGAGAAGAAGAATGGATTAACTCGGTGGTGGTGATGGGGGAGTCAGGAGAGGCTGTGGAGAAGAGCTGCCATCAGTCAGGATTCTACACGAATAGACCGTGCCACGTAGAAGGGTAAGTTGCAGGGCACATGAAGGGAGAGAGTCCCAGCCAGGGAAAGAGGATGTTTAAGAAGGAAGGAAGGGAAGGAGGAAAGGGAACTAAAAGGCAAAAAGGTACGGAGGCTGAAGGCCAGAGAGAGCAACGGGGACTCTGGTAAACTGTAGGGTACATGCCTCAATTAAAGAGAGAGGCCAATACCTTGCCACATGGGAATCTGGAGCCTAATGTGGTCAGATGCTTCTTTTTTAAGAGAATCTAGAAATTGGATATGAGATTTCCCTGTTTTAGATGGGCAAGCAGAGTTGACACTTGGACAATGTGGGGGTTAGGAGGGTTGACTCCCAGGCAGTTGAAAGTCTATAGATAACTTTTGAATTCCCAAAAGCATAACTACTAATAGCTTCCTGTTGATCAGAAGCCTTACCAACAACATACGCAATCAATTAACATATATTTTTGTATGCTATGTGCAGTGATATGGTTTGGATCTGCGTCCTCATCAAATCTCATGTTGAATTGTAATCCCCAGTGTTGGGAGTGAGGCCTGGAGGGAGATGATTAGCTGGTGGATGTGGTCTTCCACAAATGGTCAACACCATTCCTTTGGCGCTGTTCTCGTGATAGTGAGTGAGTCATCGTGAGATCTGGCACTTAAAAAGCGTTAGCACCTTTCACCTCTCTCTCTTGCTCCTGCCACATAAAACATCTTGCTCCCTCTTCACCTTCCACCATGATTAGAAGCTTCCTGAAGCTGCCCCAGGCTGGAGTGCAGTGACACTATCTCAGCTCACTACAACTTCTGCCTCCTGGGTTCAAGTGATTCTCCTGCCTCAGCCTCCCGAGTAGCTGGGATTACAGGCATGTGCCACCATGCCTGGCTCATTTTTATATTTTTAGTAGAGATGGGGTTTCGTTATGTTGGCCAGGCTTGTCTCAAACTCCTGACCGCAAGCAATTCACCTGCCTTGGCCTCTCAAAGTGCTGGGATTACAGGCGTGAGCCACCACACCTGGCCAAATTTGTCTAACACCTCCTTGTTTATGCACATAACAAAAAGCTCATTGCTGTGGAGAACAAGCTATCTTGACACAGCTGATCAGTGTGCGGATGGTGGTCTGGGAATGATGTAGAAACATCCGTATTATCTCTGTGGCATTTCCTCCTGAACAGTGCTTCCTGAGGAGTGCGTGTCCTCAGGGTGAGGGTTCTCCTCCCATATGAGAGCACGGCTGACTTTGTGGGGAAACTTGAGGAATCTGACAGTCCTTGGTAAAATGGAAAGATCTGGAAAAATCCCTCCAAATAGTTTATTCTCACACTTTAAATACCTTACCAAGGGAGAGTGTAAAGGGGAAACAGCAAAAGGCCCAGAGACCGGAATGTGGGGAGCACGGACCTTCAGAGCACTTGAAGAAGACAGGGAAGAAAGCGAGAAGGACAATAGGACCAGAAGCATTTGTCATGGACTGAGGAAACAGGCCAACGTGGTCACTCGTCACAATCAGGCTTATTTACTTAATGTGTTTGTTTTCATTAGTAAAAGGACATGACATGTAAGCCCGATGACGATTAAATTATTTCTCCAGCATTCTTATGCATGTACGTTCAAGAGTTAACATCCCCTAACAAATAATACAGTCAGGAAAGAGATTGGAGGCGAGTTTCACATCTGTTTTACTTTAACCTTTCTACACAGGAAAAACAGTCCTGATGACTTTGCCCAGTTTTTAAACTTGGAATTGTCTTCCATGGAACTGAAAAGCCCTCACACACATTGAAATTAATCTCATGGTGTTGAAACTTCTGGAAAGCTGGCGTGGAATTTTCTTCTCAGATTTGAAATCCACATAAGAAAGATGTGCAATTAGTAGACAAATGTGGGGAAACGTTCAGCCTCATTAGCAGTCCAAGACATATAAATAAAAGCGGCAATAACACAACCTTATTGGTGTGGACCGATGATGAGGTCTGGTGCTGGCTGCGTGCTTGTTACTCCGACTCTGAAACGTTGCTGGAGGGAGTACGGCTGGGACAATCCCCATAGAAGAATGATTTGGCAATGCATTTTCAGAACTACAAAACAGCCTGGCTCTCTGCTTTTTGGAATTTAATTTGAAATCTATAAAATAAAAAAATACACATAGAAAGGTTTTGTGTCACCTTTATTTACAAGCTACTAAGTATACCTAGAATAGTTAGTAGTTTATGTTGGTATTCTGAGAAGCAGAGGGGACTCTTCCCTCCCCTTCCCTTTCCTCCCCTCCCATCCCCTTCCCTCCTCTCCCCTCCCCTCCCTTTTCCTTCCTGAGATGGAGTCTCCTTCTATCGCCCAGGCTGCAGTGCAGTGGCACGACCTTGGCTCACTGCAACCTCCACCTCCTGGGTTCAAGCAATTCTCTTGCCTCAGCCTCCCCAGTATCTGGGACTACAGGTGCACACCACCACACCCGGCTAATATTGGTATTTTTAGTAGAGATAGGGTTTCGTCATATTGGCCAGGCTGGTCTTGAACTCCTGACCTGAAGTGATCTGCCCACGTCGGCCTCCCAGAGTGCTGAGATTTCAGGTGTGAGCCACCATGCCTGGCCGTCGGAGGGGATTCTTGTGCAGTGACGTGGTGAGACAGCGTTTGCGGGTACAACCTGTAAGAGATGCAGCAGCATGTGGCCGAGGATGGAACTTGATGATATTGTGGGTGCAACTGAAGTCTGGTCTCAGCTGAGCCCATGGGGAGCTCTGAAGTGTGAGCAACCCCACAGCATTGTCCTACCTTGAAGCAAGGGTCTGGGCTTCTGCACAGTGTCACTCATTAGATGAACATTGCATTTCCAAGCGAGGCAGCTCCTGTCAACTCTCAAGAGCGGCTCAGCTCACAGCACGTGGGGGATGGAGGTACTGGCTTAGAAAGGAGCTGTGGATGCTGGTAGCACCCCTTTCATATGCAGGCTGGAGGGTAAGGCTGCTGGTAGAACCCAGGTCAGTTGATTTATCTAGGGCAGATCTCCTGGGCGAGAGGGTTAGATTTGGACCCCTTTTCTTCTGGGAACTGCATGTTCCTGTATCTGTGAGTGGCTTCGTCCAGTGGGAGCCGCTAAATTGTTTCTCCAATACTCCCCACTTGCTTTCCTCCAACTACCATCTACCATACTCTGGCCGAAGAATAACAGCAGAAGAGACTGACCGAAACAAAACAGGAGATGCTGGCTGGTGGGTGGATGGCAGAAATCTGGCTTTGACTGCTTCAAAACGGGGTAATCTGTCTGTTTTTCTGGTTAGTGCTAACCTGGTGTTTCACAGTAACAGAAAGCATGACTCAGAAGCAGGCCCAGTCTCCTCTGGGAGCATCTGTCCTGTTTTGGTCGGGCTGTGGTGTGTAACTTTTAATTCAAAAAATGTGCAGCTCTGTACAATCCCTTTTGAATGATACAGAGAGTGGAGAATCAGCCTGGTGTGTTGCATATGGTCCTCTCAGCCTTCATTTCCCCGTTTAATCTTTCTGCTTATCTTCCTGGAGAATTTTAAAGAGAAATTGGAAGGAATCTCAAAGCTATCAGGAATGGCCAGTCTTTTGCCCAGTTCATTCGAATAGTTTTAAAATGGAAAAAAAAAGAACAAGAAAACAGAAAGTCTACACATTTGAAAACTTTGTTGAGAATTCTTTCAAATTGATGTCTTTTTACTAAAGACCTCCTGTTTCAACCAGATATTTCTGCATACACTTAAGAAATAAATGACTAATATGTACATTGAAAAGTAATACATGCAATGCATTGAGGTTTTTCTACCTGAAGCCTGAAAAACATTCAAGGGATAAAAGACACGAAGTTATAGGAGCCTGCAACAACAGAGAGGCTTAAAATTCAGGAGGGACCCGAGAGGCCAGGTGCGTGTGTTTTCAGCTCAGATTCCTGCTTTACCACTTCACACCTGTGACTTTGGAACAGGCCCTTAACCTCACCAAGCCTCGGTTTCTTCAGCTACATAATGGAAATGATACTTCTCCCTCCACAGGCAGCATGTGGGGCTGAGGGGCAGACACACTGTGCTGCAGGCTCTACAGCCACACGCTGGGCTGTCGGTGTCTGCCTCACTACGCGCTAGCTGTATAACCTTCGCACATTAGCCCCTCTGGGCTGCAGCTTCCTTTCCTGAAAATTGAGCACTTACCCTCTAAGAGGTGATTTGAGGATCAATGAGTTACCACTGAAATGTATATATATTTGGTGGAAACTACTCAGCCATAAGAAGGAATGAATTAATGACATTGCAGCAACCTGGATGGAGACCATTATTCTAAGTGAAGTAACTCAGGAATGGAAAATCAAACATCGTGTGTTCTCACTCACGAGTGGGAGCTGAGCTATGAGGACGCAAAGGCATAAGAATGACACAACGGACTTTGGGGACTCAGGGGGAAAGGGTGGGGAGGGGCGAGGGATAAAACACTACACATCAGGTTCAGGTGACAGGTGCACCAAAATCTCACAAATCACCACTAAAGAACTCACTCATGTAACCAAATACTGCCTGTTTCCCAATAACCTATGGAAATCAAAACATTTTTTAAAAAAGGAAGAGGACTTGGTGCACAGTAAGCATTTAACAAACATAGGCTACTAATTTACTTGATATCGAGATGATTTTTAAATTAAATAATGTGCATAGAGAAAATGGTAAGTGTAGATGTTATTTTATCTCAGTTTGTGAGAGAAATCATGTAGCTCAAAAACTGAAGTCTGGACAGTATCTTCAACTGATCGTAGAACTCAGTCAACGATGGCTCGATACTACCTGAAAGAGTGTTAGAACGCCGTCTCATTTCCACACAAATGAGCTCGTACGTTTTCTTTGTGATAATTTTAAGACTTAATATAAGGACTGGAAATCCAGTTACAAATAAAATGTGGATACATTGAAATATGTCTTCAAAGTAGGGATAATAACACGGGTGTTTCTGCTTTAACTTGATAGGTGTTTTCTTACAAAACCTTGTGCTCTGCAAAAGTTTGTGCTAAAGAAACCAAATTTAGGAAAAATTATGGTCGGAACAGGCCACTCAAAACTATGCGACTTTGTAACCAGAGCAGTATAAAAACAAAATTGGTTGGTTTCCGGAACAATAACCTGAAGAGCCCAGTGAGGCAGCTCAGCGCAGCTAGAAAGTGCCGCCATGAAGCAATAGCGTGGCTATGCCGGCCACATTTACATGAGAACCAAGGGAACAAGTGGAGGAGGCCCTGGGCTGCTGGTAACGTGGGTCCCGAGGCATCTGTCTGCCACAGGAAGAGAGCCTCACAGCACACGTGGGCTTTACTTCTCTACAGAGGGTGCCTCAGAGGCCAGCATTGTTTATTTGCTTAAAAATAACTGTTTATCTAGCAATCCCATTATTGGGTACATACTGAAAGGATTATAAATCATTCTACTGTAAAGACACATGCACATGCATGTTTATTGCAGCACTATTTACAATAGCAAAGACTTGGAACCAACCCAAATGCCCATCAGTGATAGACTGGATGAAGAAAATGTGGCCCATATACACCATGGAATACTATGCAGCCATAAAAAAGAAGGAATTCATGTCCTTTGCAGGGACATGGATAAAGCTGGAAACCATCATTCTCAGTAAACTAACACAGGAACAGAAAACCAAATACTGCATGTTCTCACGCATATGTGGGAGTTGAGCAATGAGAACACATGGAAACAGGGAGGGGAACATCACACACCAGGGCCTGTCGGGGGTTGGTGGGCAAGAGGAGAGAGAACATTGGGACAAATACCTCATGCATGTGGGGCTTAAAACCTAGATGATGGGTTGATAGGTGCAGCAAACCACCATGGCACACGTATACCTATGCAACACATCTGCATGTTCTGTACATATATCCCAGAACTTAAAGTTAAAAAAAAAAACTGTTTATAGGTGCCAGTGTAGTAATCAAGCTAAGTTTTCTTTTTCCCTTGCTGATGAAGGTTATAATTCTGTTGCTGCTAGAACAGTGCCCCTTGCCTAGATAAAGATCATGAACCAAAACAATTTTCTGGTTCTACTAACCTCATTACCTATTGATCAATTGTGTGTGAATTAATTTGCATTTTTAGGTTATCTAATGTGATCCAAAAGGTGTTAAAAGTTTTCTACATGTTTAGAAAAATTCCAAAGTCACTTACTAAGAAACATGTTGCTTTTGACTGTCTGGAAGAGGTTACAACTTGAATTGAACTGGGGATTTTTGAGGGAGCGGAGGAGTAAATAAAGGAGGAAGACAGATGGAAGTGAAATAGTAATAGAAGGGGTTTATACTTAGAGAACTGGGGTGAATGGCGAATACATTCCTGGCACTGCTGTAAATGCCTTTTATGGGTTAACCCACTTAATTCTCACAGCAATCCTTCTAAGGTGGTTTTTACTGCTCCACTTTTACAGATGAGGAAACCGAGGCACAGAGAGGTTCAGTGGCTTGCTGAGGGTTGTGTGAGTGTTGAATTGGGTTTTGAACCCAGGCTTTCAGCTCCTGAGGCTGTCTTCATAGAATGGCTACATGGAACAGACTTTGCAAATGTTGCCTTTGCGGCTGCAATGGCTACATAGATGGATGTGGACGTGATTTCCTTCTGTGGGCTCATGGTGAACCCCTGAATGAGCCGGATGAACCTCGGGCATGGAAAGAGACATTAATTCAGAGACACCATCTGTGAGAAAGTGTTCTGTTACATGAAACAGAGAGGAAGGGCGGCACAGTAGACAGACAAAAATGTCGCTTCCTGGTCAAGTGCCGGTGGGTGCCATCACCCATCAGTTCTCCCGTGCCTCTCAGATGCCAGCTCCAAAAGTCCTATCACGCTTTCGTGCCAGCCCTGGTTCCCAGGAGGAAGAGAGTGTGGACGTTTTTTGCATTTAAAGCAAAAAGAATTTGATATTGGGAGAATAGTCTGCTTCACTACAATGTAAGGGGATCTTTCTTGGGATCTCTGCGAGGCTCATCAGTAGCGTCGTTCCAATTTTCTTCTCCTCTATGGAGGTGGGGCAGGTGAAGGGAAGCATGAAATGAAATAAATAGCACAGTGAAATCAGGAGAAGGACTACTGAAGAGAGAGAGAGAGAGACCAGTAGAGGACAAGCCTGGGATTGAGGGAGAGGGGATTTGGGAAGGGCTCCCAAGAAGGCGGGGTGTCCGGAAAGCATCCTGGCCTCAAGCTCCAGTTACACAGAGGTATGTCTGATGGAACAGAGTGGCCAGGGAGACTTTGTACTTAACATCCATGGGTCTCTGTTTGCTCTTTTTACCCTCAGCCTGTTTCCAGCTGTTTCCAACTTCAAAAGGATTAAAGGATTGTGGCTTACTTCAGGAGTCAGAGAGTAGGAGGGTATTTATGGCTGATCCCAAGGCTTAGGAGCCAGAGAAGGAAGGAAACCTTGATCCCCAGAAACAGGTGGGTACAGTGGAAATCAAAGCAATGGGACAAGCCCAAGAATTCTTGGAAGAAAATGAATTAATAGACCCAAGGCAAAAAAAGCAGCCCTGGGGAGGCCATCTGGAGGCCACGCCCAAGCAACAACCCTTCCCCCATCCCTGGGGAAGCTTCTTCTCTCGACCCGCTCATTAGGTTCTGGGAGTGAGACGTCCTACCCCATTGTCTAGGAAGTGTGGAGAGACCAAGGAGCCTCTAGAGCCTTTCCTGGGGAGAAAAGAGTCTAGAATCCCATGCTAGAACTGAAAGGTATTTTTCAGGAGAAATATTAGGGTGTTGAAATATAATGTAGCAAGGAGAAGCATTCAGGGTACCAATTTGAGCTCCCTGAAGTCAAATGATCAGGCAAATGGGAAATATAAAGGATGGAACAGGAAAGACTGGAACTCAGGCTCATGGGAGGTCCTTCTTGAGCCAAGTGGGAGGACGTTTGCTTGTGAATTCAGACTTGGTACCCAGGAAATCCATGTTCACTAAGTTTGAAGATGGGATACAGGAAGGAGATTTGTTTGGCTGATTCAGGAAGAACCAGTCAAGGTCTGAAACAGGAGACAGGCGTTTGGGAAAGGGAAACTGGCAGAGGGGTGAGACTGAGAGCAGTATCTCCCCGGCTGCGTCCCCTCCCACCACGAGTTTTGGAATCACCCAGTGTACGCATTTACAATGCAAACTCCTGGGCTTCTTCCAGATCTGCTAACTCAGGGTTTCTGGTGGCATGGCTCAGGAATCTGAATTTTAAGAAACATCCCAGGGCCAGGTGTGGTGGCTCATGCCTGTAATCTCAGCACTTTGGGATGTCGAGGCAGGCAGATCATGAGGTCAGAAGTTCAAGACCACACCGATCAACACGGTGAAACCCCGTCTCTACTAAAAATACAAAAATTAGCTGGCCGTGATGGTGTGCGCCTGTAGTCCTAGCTACTCAGGAGACTGAGGCAGGAGAATTGCTTGAACCCGTGAGGTGGAGGTTGCAGCGAGCCAAGATCATGCTACTGTACTCTAGTCTGGGCGACAGAGCAAGACTCCATCTCAGAAAAACAAAACAAAACAAAAAACCACTCCAAAACTTTAACATTCCTTTACATATTAGTATTAAAGAATGCCTGGTTTCAGTTTTATTATTTATTACCTAGAAATTTTGGTACCTGGATGTTAAATGACAACAAGATTCTATTATTTTCAAGAACTATGGATCCTGAACATCCATAGTGCTGTAATTGAATAAACCTATAATAATAATAATATCCCTGACACACGCAATTGCTATTTTGCTGCATGGGAATGAGGCATAAATGTGAATCGGTTTACCTACAGGATTGCATTCATATTACTTTAAAATACCTTAACTCAGAATTTTTGTGGCCAACAGGGGAGAGAGGCATGAGCTGGAAGGGTGTTGTAAGGGCACAGCTGAAAAACACCCGTTTCTCACTAGCACAGGATCTGGGTGGTTAGGTGTGCTGTTTCCTGCAGTTGAGTTGCCAGAGAAATGAGATGTCAGAACTAATCTCTTCCTTTCCTGGGGAGAAGGTGAAGCCAACAGCTGGTCTTGGCTGTTTTGCCCCACGTGGGTGTCCTCTTTAAAGTCCTGGATCTCTGATACCTTCCTCCCAGAAGCCCAGTATACTCATCATTGAACTTACTAGTTCGCTGCTGCTCCCTTTGCATGACCTGCTGGGCATGAAAGAGATAGTGGGGTCATGGGCAGTACTGCCATGCTAACATGTGCAGGAAGATTTTATCCTGAGACCAAAGAGCTGGACTCTGACCAGTCCAGACCTCTCATTTTGCTAGTGAGAAATGAGGCTCTGAGAATGAAAATGACTTACCTAAAGGCATGGGACTCGTGCAGGGCATTCAGCATCTTGAACTCATGTTTCCTAACTCTCACCACCCTGCCCCTCTTTTCCATCAAACGCCTACATTTACTGAACCCTGGCTGGACAGGTGAACAGGTGACTCGGGGAAACCGTGTGCAGGCACACCTGAGCCTGTGGGTCACTTCATGCTATTTCATACAGCCCCTTCTCTGCACAGCATCTCTTAAGGATCATACGCTTCTAGTGGTATATTTCGGTCCCAAGACACCTGGGGTCAGTATTGGTGGCAGGATGGCTTCAGCACTTTTGAGAGCCCCGTGGCACATCTCTTGCTCTGTTGATCTCATGCACCCTCTGATTACTGAATAGCCCCCTGCTTTATTTTTCCACACCCATTTGCTGTTTTCCAGCAAATGTTCTTACTCACTGTGGCCAAGGGGACCGACATTAAATTCCAACATTGCTTGTGGCAACTTTGAAGGGCTGAGGTAATGTAGCTGTGGAAATACAGCAAGGTTTGTGGGGACAGACGTGAGAACACTCAGTCCAGTTGGGTTCAATTGCTATGTGCTGAGGTCACCAGCAAAGGCTGGGACCTTCCTGGGAGACTAGACCTAGTCCCTGACCATAAGGACTGTGTTTCCAAAGAAGTTTCTGGGCTGTACTGGAGCATCCTCAAGTTCTTTACACTTCAGAAAGAACAGCAATGCCCTGTAAGAGTCTGATGGAGAAGTAGGAGGGTAAACTATTCCAAGCTCTTGTTACATCACCACCCAGTTGCCAGGTAGCATCAAGAACCACGAGAGAATATGTTTTAAAAGGCATCGTTCTTCTTCTCTATAGGTGACCTTCATTTCAGCATAAGTAGATATGAAGCAGTCTAGTTGCCAGCTAAAACAAATCCTTTAAAGGAGTTTATCTGCAGGTTGAAAATCTCTCCCAAACATCAAATGAATATACTTAGCTCCCAGCACAAAACACTCTACTGCTCTACTGGGGGAAGATGGACCTTAGAGTGCCCGTGGTTTCTAGCCAAGTACGAGCAATTTGGCAAGTTTACCAGGGCAGACCGCTAGATAATTCTTCTGAAAGTTGTCCTAGAATAATGAAAGCTTTTACTCTAAAGGCTTTATCTAAGAAATCCCCAAAGATATATATATATTTTTTTGGAACAGATAAATGATCCCATCAAGAATAGACCCTGTGGTTGCCAGGAGAAGAGAATGAAATTTTTAGTAGAAATGCAGTCGTCACTTCACTCAGTAAGAAAGAAGGGGGAAAGGTGTTAGTGGCATATAACCAACTATAATAGCCTCAGCTATGTGAAACTCTTTATACGTCTTGGAATTTTTGAAGCTGAAGTTGTCTATGCCAAGATACACTTGGGCAATACAACCTGAGAAAACAAAGTTTTAAATAAAGCATTCTGACATCTTTTGCTAATGACACATGCAATTTTGTAATATACCAAGCTTACGTCTTTCCTTCCAGCTTGGGAGCGTGCAACACCATACATCTCTGGCCCCAAACCAGGAAGAAAGCCAGGCTTGACCTCACCCCCAGAGTCTTGGTGGCAGTGAATCCAAGAGGCCTAGGCACAGAGAGGGAGTTATAATAATACCACCCCCTCAAGCTGAGAGGTTGGGGGAACCTGCTCACGTTCTCCAGGTTTTTAAATGTAAATATGTACAAAGACTTGAGCAGTTGTGGTCATTGTGGACCCCAGATGAAGGTGAGCTAAGCTCTTCTTCATGCTTCAAGAAGTTACTCAGGAAAACCAGTCATCGCCCTGTAGACTGATCACAGTGAGATCTCCATATTGGCTACAAAAGCCAAACTCAAACTTAATATGATTTTCTACAGTTGAAACATTCCAATTAAATACCTGCATTTATTTATTTGGAAGAAAGAAAGCAGAACATTTATTTCAGTTACAGAAATAAGCATGCCTTTGGCTTGTATTAAAGACTGTTGGTCTCCTAAGCTCTGTTCAAAATTCACAACACAGGAATTTACAGAATTTTCATAAAAGCCATCGAAATTACAGCATCTCCATGAACTCCCAGGGTGTACTTCGATTAACAAAAGATGTTTTGCTTTACTCACACCTGCTCAGTTCTCCATGGGGGCTCAAGTGATACACATTCCAATAGCACAGCGTCAATAAAATCAAATAAAAATGAAGTTCCAGGGAAGGGAGTGGAGATGTACAATATTACCACAGAAAGTGCATTTGAGAAGAAGCTGAGCTATTGGAACTGTCTTTAAAGCGGAAAATTGTTAGAGAAAAATAGATTTTCAACCATAAGTCATACAATTTTGACTTTTGTTGAGTATTCTACCGGGTAATCTTAACACATCTTCTCTGTGTTTCCTTGTGTGCATTGTATGTGTTTTTGTGTGTGTGTGTGTGTGTGTGTGTGCTTGCGCGCACACCTGTGTGTAGGGTGGATATGGGAAGGGTACGAGGATGGGGAAAGTTTAGAAGAGGTAGGAGAAAAGAATGGAAGAGCTAGCAAAATAGGAATTCTTTCTCTTTGCATGTTACTGAATAATTAAGGAACTTTTGTGAAGTCTTGTTTCTTACGTTATTGTCTTCAGAAAATCCATGTTTTCTTTGCTTGAAGTTCATGAAATCCCACTTCTTCTTTTTTTTTTTTTTTTTTTTTGAGACGGAGTTTCGCTCTTGATACCCAGGCTGGAGCGCAATGGCGCGATCTCGGCTCACCGCAATCTCCGCCTCCTGGGTTCAGGCAATTCTCCTGCCTCAGCCTCCTGAGTAGCTGGGATTACAGGCACGCGCCACCGTGCCCAGCTAATTTTTGTATTAGTAGAGACGGGGTTTCACCATGTTGACCAGGATGGTCTCGATCTCTTGACCTCGTGATCCGCCCGCCTCGGCCTCCCAAAGTGCTGGGGAAATCCCACTTCTTCTAAGAGGACTCTGTCTCTAGGG
This sequence comes from Aotus nancymaae, assembly GCF_030222135.1. Classification (NCBI taxonomy): domain Eukaryota; kingdom Metazoa; phylum Chordata; class Mammalia; order Primates; family Aotidae; genus Aotus; species Aotus nancymaae. The sequence continues at coordinate 4,875,632 of NW_026988492.1, read as the reverse complement.
AAACAAGGAAAGAACTTAATTTCTTCTAATTGCAACACATTCCATTTGATGCGATCTTGATATTTCTGAGGTTTTGTTGTTGTGAGAGTCCAAAAACATGAAGCGCTAACTCAATGCAGGGTGCTACATTAATAGCTGTCTTCCCCCCACACCCCAAACTACACAGATCACATTGGATTCCAACAGACAAGATCCCTTGCCCTTTAAGAGATGGCTGCTCATTGGAAGCAGAACAATGATAAATATGTGAGTGACAGGAAAGTTTTATTTGTGAGAGGAAAAGCCCTTTGTGTTTTACAATCTCTTGCCGCTTTTGAAGGAAGGGGGGATTCTCAAGAGGGAGCGCAGTGCACTAACATCTCAGACTTCACCACTATACAATTAATCTATGTGACCAAAAACCCTTTGTACCTCAAAAGTGATTGAAATAAAAGAAAATAGTTAAAAAAAAAATCTAGCCCCAAAATTAAGAGGGCCCTTTGCAGAGTGAAGTGCTGGGGATGAAGACGGCAGGTTGGGGGAATCTCTAGAGGGAGCTCTGCAGAGGAGAGGCAGGGGGTGAGGGGAGACCCTAGAATCAGGAAGGACCCACATAGAGGAGCTGTAAATGGGAAAGAAAGGGAATGAGGTGGGGCTCCAGGAGCGTGTTCCTGGGTGAGCAGGTCTGTGCAAACCTACCCCAAAGGTCCAGGGAGCTGAGAAGCTGAAGAAAAAGGCTGATAAATCCAGTTTCTCAGAGAGAAACATTGAACAGGGACTTAAGAACAGAAACCAGGTCTCAGACGGTCATGAGATGGTGGATCACTCCACAGACCCCGGGCTTATGCACTCCAGGCTTGTACACAGACCCAGGGCTGATGCACTCCAGGCTTGCACACAGACCCAGGGCTGATGCACTCCAGGCTTGTACACAGACCCAGGGCTGATGCACTCCAGGCTTGTACACAGACCCAGGGCTGATGCACTCCAGGCTTGTACACAGACCCAGGGCTGATGCACTCCAGGCTTGTACACAGACCCAGGGCTGATGCACTCCAGGCTTGTACACAGACCCAGGGCTGATGCACTCCAGGCTTGTACACAGACCCAGGGCTGATGCACTCCAGGCTTGTACACAGACCCAGGGCTGATGCACTCCAGGCTTGTACACAGACCCAGGGCTGATGCACTCCAGGCTTGTACACAGACCCAGGGCTGATGCACTCTAGACTTGTACACAGACCCAGGGCTGATGCACTCTAGGCTTGTACACAGACCCAGGGCTAATACACAGACCCAGAGCTTATACACAGACCCAGGGCTTATCCACTCTAGGGAATTTGCCTCAGGGCAGGATTTATGGTAAGTACGTCTTTATGATAACACCATGGTTATTTTGACCTAAGGGCAGGATTTATGGGAAGTATATGTGAAAGTAGAAATCCTAGAGGCAGGCTAGGTGCAGTGGCTCATGCCTGTAATTCCAGTGCTTTGGGAGGCTGAGTTGGGAGGACTGCTTGAGGCCAGGACTTCACAAAAAGTTTAAAAAAACAGCCAGGTGCAGTGGTCCATGCCTGTAGTCCCAGCTACTAGGGAGGCTGAGGTGGGAGGATTCCTTGAGCCTAGGAGTTTGAGACTACAGTAAACTATGATCATGCCACTGCACTTCAGCCTTGGCAACAGAGTGAGACTCTGTCACTTAAGAGAGAAAAAAACACAAATCTTAGAGGCATTCTCAGAATTGGGGTTAGTCAACATAGTAGGGAAACAGACCCACAGGTGCAATGGGGACTTTTATTGATTTTCCATTCATTCATTTATTCCTTACGATGCACCTGCTGTGAGCCAGGGTGTGTTTAAAGTGCTGGAGATAAAGCAGACTCGACCCTAAAGAATCTTCAGTGAAGTCTCTTACTTCTCACTGATGCCTCCTGAAATAGATTTTCTCTTGGAGAAGGTAGAGAAATGCTCCGAGACTCGCCAAGACTGGTGCAGGGTGAGAACACGGGACGCTGCCAGCAAGGACAGCCACACCTTGTTAGTCACATTTCAGGAGGGGTGTCCATAAAGAAAAAACCCAACGTCTTGGCTCTTCCTTGTCATAACTGACTTTATGAGCAAGAATTGTAAGCATCTAAGTGTAGGAAGAACATGCATAGCTGCTCAGGAATGTGGAGGGAAGGGAATAATTTGCTTTGGATAGGGTTCTTCCCTACTTGATGTGTTGCGGTGGCGTTTTCTTTTTCTTTTTTTTTTTAGTTCACTTGTTCTTTCACCTAGCTCTGGAATGGTCTTTGGAGTTTAAGCCTCTAGAGCAGCTGTTCTTAAGGGAGGTGTCTCAACAAACTGGTGTGTTGGAATGTGTTGTGAGGAATGCAGTAATTTCCTACTAATAATAAAAATCCAAAATTGTGCAAATGAATGCACCACAATTTTTAAAATGAATAATGTGAAAACCACAGATACTTAAAAACAGAGCCCTACAAAAGGCCTCCATTGTTTTCATTGCTGTGACACCCATGACAGTTGATGTTTACATATATGATCCAGTGGGTGTTCCCAGCTTGATACCTAGAAGTGTGAGCGAGGCAAAGGGGCTTGCTTCCTGACTCACAAGAAGCCAATACAGCAACACCAGGTTTTTGAAATAGAAGAGCTTTTTATTGCAAGTCAATTCGCAAGGAGATAGGAGACCATCTCAAATCTGTCTCCCTGTCCTGGCTTTGAGGCAATAATTTTAGTAGAAAAGGTTTAGGGGATGGATTTCGGGATTAGCAGGTGATTGTTGGAAGAAAAGGGCAGATTTGGAAAGTTCTTGGGCACGTGCAGTTATCTCTTCATGCCTCCTCATGGGTCCCATGTGCAAATCCAGAGGGAGCTGGTATGAAACATGCAGTGGAAATTCAGGCTGTGACGTCAGCAAGCTCATTCTAAACAAACTCCAATCAGCCATATTGGTCCCAACCAATTTAAGCCAGTTTTGTTATCTTATAAGTGGAGAGAATTTCAGCATTTTAATAAATTGTGCTTTTTAAAATCTGCCATTCTGCAAGCTCAGTAATTTCTGTTAATCACTGGTTTATTTAACTCTCTGAGGTATTGTTTCATAACTCTACTCATTTTGTCTTATTCAAGAAGGAAAAGCAAATGAGTGAGAGAGATATTAGGTGCATTATCATTCCTCAAGGCTAACTCTGGGCTAATGGAAAGAGTGCTGTGATTGATTGATAATGTCTGCCATGGATGTGGGAATAGGTGTGATAGTGTATTACCAGGTTTTTACCATTTCTGCATTATGTATTTCTGAGTTTTCTCATGTTGTGGCTCTTTGTTTTGCTTATGTTATAGTCACCTATGTTGTGTCTTAAATGAATAACCTGTGCAACCCTTAATAGCTAATGAACAGTGTCACGAAAGTGACACCCATGGAAACGTATATCCATAGAACACTGAATACAGAGTAGGGACACATATATTTTACTCATTAATGATCTAATAAAATATAATACATTTTGATCAAGAGTGAAACTGTATTTGATTAGAAATTTCAGGGAATACAGTGTTCTTGATTTTATTTTCCAGAGCCAATGCTTTTTGGAGCCTATCAAGTATGCGTGTCTGCTTTCCTGACTTAGTAAACAAAGTCCAAATGAAAACATGGAAACTGTGGGAGCACCTCATAGTCCTCAGTCTAACAATCATTTGGATAGAGAAGACTGCATCTAACCAATTCTAACCCAAGACAGCCATTAGAAGTTGCTCTAAAAAAGCGAGAGAGGGAACTCAGGTTCTCAGAGTATTTTGTTGATAGTGACCTCTTTATGAAAATAGGTTAAAGGAAAAAAAAAATCCAGTGATTGAAGGTTCTGGAATAACCGTCTTGAATAAGACAAAATGAGTAGAATTATGAAACCATACCTCAGAGAGGTAATTATCTAGGTAACAGGTAATTATCTGGTAATAATCTATCCAGGGATAGATAATTCTAGGTTTTTCTATACCCAGTTGCCCAAATATGAATAAGAGATTAGAACCCTGAAACTCTTGAACATTTTATATAAATTATACTCTTCCTTAGCTTGCAAGTACTAAGCCTAGATTCCTTGCAGTTCTGTTCTGGAGTGTTCCTTAACACTTTATTCTTCTAGTATTCAAAAATAGTCAATGACCATGTTGAATAAGGCAGCACCGCCTGTCCAGGAAACTCACTCCCAGCTTGACAAATCCTATAAAGCAAGCAAATAAATGAAAATAATTACACTTACAAGATGTTTAAATAAAATCCTTTTATTTTTCTTGAGACAGAATTTTGCTTTTGTTGCCCAGACTGGAGTGCAATGGCAACAATGGCACAATCTCAGCTCACCACCACCTCTGCCTCCCGGGTTCAAGTGATTCTCCTGCCTCAGCCTCCCGAGTAGCTGAGATTACAGGCATGCACCACCACGCCTGGCTAATTTTGTATTTTTAGTAGAGACAGGGTTTCTCCGTGTTGGACAGGCTGGTCTTGAACTCCCGACCTCAGGTGATCCGCCTGCCTCAGCCTCCCAAAGTGCTGGGATTACAGGCATGAGCCGTCATGCCTGGCCCGAAATCCTTCTTTAGAGAGCTAGCATAATGGAGATGTGGAGAACATGGAATTTGGAGCTAGATTACCCAGGTTCACATTCCAGCTCCAACATTTGTAAGTTGTGATCTTGAGCAAGTATTTAACCTGTGAGCTTCACTTTCCTCATCTGTAAAAGAGACCAATATTCAGAAAATATTGCATATTCTGGTATGTGGACAGGTTGCCTGGAATGTCGCCACAAGGAATGACTGGAACACCATGTCAGCTGATGTGAAGTCATTAACATTGTCTTTATGTTGTCCTTTTCTAATCAACCAATTACAGGTAATTTCTCTCGGAATAGTGGATTGACTGAAGTATATGCAAAGCTCTACTCTGTATTACTGTTCTTTAATTATACGTAAGTGAGGTCTAATTTTCACCGTGTTCATGCCTAGAGAGGTCAATTCTCTGCACACATGGCCTTTCTAGTGATATGATCCATATTTATGTTCTCACTGGTGACCAAATTCTCAAGTCTTAGTTTTTTGTTTTGTTTTGTTTTGTTTTAAAGTGGCTCAAAATTCAGTTCTTACAGATAAAAGATGATGTGGGTCTGGGGTTCATTCCTGGAGGCAGAGTGACCCTGAGGCCCCTCTGGCATGGGAACTGGTACTGGGGAGACTGCTCCCCAGGACGCCATTTCAGACAACCACGAAGCAATGTGATCAAGGGGCAGTCCAGAGTGGAGCTGAGGAAGGAAGCCAGAGCTCAGCTCAATGGAAACAGTATGAGTCCACAGGTCAGAGGGTCAGGAAACAGGTCTAGGGCCATGGCCTCGGACAATGAGGAACAGGTGAGGAAGGGAAATGACCAGCAAGATATGGACTGAGGCAAATATTTTGGCATGCAGGCTGGGCGCACAGAGAAGATGCTGGGGCTTTTTCAATAGGTGCCAGCAATGTGGAGTGGGAATAGCCCCTCTAGCTTGGAGGTTTCTGCAAACGACCTTGCTTAAGCTCTTCTAGATGCAATATTTATACCATTTAATTAGTTAGTAAGGAGTTTCTATTTCTTTTCTTTTTCTTTTTTTCTTTCTTTTTTGAGATAGAGTGTTGCTTTGTCACCCAGACTGGAGTGCAGTGGCTCAATCTTGGCTCACTGCAACCTCCGCCTCCCAGATTCAAGCGATTCTCCTGCCTCAGTCTCCCGAGTAGCTGGGACTACAGGCACGCACCACCACGTCCAGCTAATTTTTTGTATTTTTAGTAGAGATGGGGTTTCACCATGTTGGCCAGGATGGTCTTGATCTGACTGTGTGATCCGCCTGCCTTGGCCTCCCAAAGTGCTCGGATTACAGGTGTGAGCCACCGCGCCCGGCCAGGAGTTTCTATTTCTTCAGAAACTTTACACAGACATCTTGAGGTTTTAGATTGAATTGAGCACGCCTGGAACTTAAACCATCACATCTTCCCTTCTCTAGGCCTCCACACTTCAGTGGAGGATGCTTCTGGGGAGGAAATGCCTTCAAAATGAAGTTATGCTCGTAAGTCACACGGGTGACGTTGTTGAGCATCACATATCACAGTGACCAAAGTTTGCTACACATCCCAAGGGCTCGGCTGTACAAAGTGAAGTTGCACAGGTTGGCCTCATGCCAAACTGGTGTCTTCACTGTGTCCTTAACCCTTTCCCCTCCTGCGGTCAGTGTTGCCCTGCTTTCTAACCCACCTACCACTGCAAAAGCCATGCCCATTGAGCTTCAGTATAAGCTAACTTCACAGGATGTACTAACTCCTTTACGTATAAAATAGGTGATTCAATCCTTGCAAGAATCCTAAGCACATTATTATTATTATCCTCATCTTACAGATGAAGAAACCGAGGCTCAAAAGTAACTTGCACCAGGCCACTTAACTGCCTAGGAAGTAAATCCGAGTCTGTATGACAGCAAAGCTGAGGCTTTTCACTACCTGCTGAAGTTTATTCAGAAGGAATTACAGATACAGGTGAGTCCGTCATAGTTGGTGAATTTAGGCAAGATGTTGTCCACTCTCAGGATTCACATTTTAAGGTCTCATCTTCAATTGTGGAATACAAGTTGCGTTCCCAAACGAAAAGGACAGGAGGCAGCGGGCAGGAGAGGGCTGGGTGACAGTGGAATTACAGATTCTTCTTTTAGAACGACTGGAGTGGATGCTCTGAAAAGGTTGCTAGGTTCTGCCCTACCTCCTCCAGAGAGATCCAGAAGGAAGAGCAGCCCAGGGTTGCCTGGGTGCCCCTTTCAAACCTATTTGCAGGCTGGGCGCAATGGATCATGCCTGTAATCCCAGCACTTTGGGAGGCCGAGGCAGACAGATGGCTTGAGGTCAGGAGTTCGAGACCAGCCTGGCCAACGTGACAAAACCCTGTCTCTAAAATGACAAAAATTACACAGGCGTGGTGATGCACACCTGTAGTCCCAACTACTTGGGAGGCTGAGGCAAGAGAATCTCTTGAACCTGGGAGGTGGAAGTTGCAGCGAGCTGAGATTGCGCCACTGCACTCCAGCCTGGGCGACAGAAACAAACAAACAAACAAAACCTATTTTCAGAACCTGCAGGTATTTGGTCAACTTTCTTAGCAACTCGCCCTGTGGCCCCGGCCACCCCGTGACCTAACACAGCTGAGCACCTGGAGCTTTTCCTCCTGCTCTCCAGCCTCGGTCCTCCCATCTTAGCCTTCCCCTTCCTCCCGTCTCTTTTCCTCATCTGGCACATATGACGCTGCTGCTAATAACAGCAGCAAACGGAGCATATTTACACCCTACACGTATTAACTCATTCAATTCTATTTTTTTAGCATTTAGTTTTTTTTTAATGTGGTAATCCTCCCTTTGTTCTCATCCCAAGGTACGTTCTTAGGTTCCTTGTATTAGTTTGACCTCTGACAACGATGTTTGTGAAAACGTTTGTGACAACAAAGCGCATTGCCAGAACGCATCTTCTCTGCAAGCATAGGCGGCGTTTTCTCCTGAATTCTTCCAGTGCCCCTACTCTGCTCCTCCTTCACCTCCCAACCCCACACCATTCATCTACTCCTAAGAGCCCTGCTCTGTAGCATTTGCTGCATGTTCCAGACCATTCCAGGAGCTTGCCTGTAAACTTGAATTCTTTCTTTTTTTTTTTTTTTAAAGAGACAGGGTCTCACTCTATCACCTAGGCTGAAGTGCAGCAGTGCAACGATGGGCTCACTGTAACCTTGAACTCCTGGGTTGAAGCCTCCCAAGTAGCTAGGACTACAGGTGTGTACCATGCCTGGCAAATTTAAAATTTTTTTTTTTAAGATGGGGTCTTGCTATGTTGCCCAGGCTGGTCTCAAACTCCCGGCCTCAAGCAATCCTCCTGCCTTGGCCTCCTGAGTAGTTGGGATTATAGGCGTGACCACCACACTGTACCTTAATTTTATTTCCCCCCCTTCTTTCTTTTCCACCACATATTTGCAGAATTGTGATTGTCCCTCCAAATTGGCTCCAAATATTTCTCTATTTATTTAAGGAGTAAGGTCATCAGCCCTGAAACCCGACGCTGGCTATAGACACATCTCCTCTCCGGGCTCTGCTGGTAACTAACCTGTCACTTGGGAAGAGCCATAAATGGTGACGGTTGCACCCCACGCCCTAGCACTCCCTCGCACTGAGGGAAGTCTGGGGGCCACATGGACGCTGCAGGCAGAGGCCGCTCCTGAGCTGTTCCCCTTCCCTCCCACTCCTTTTGAGAGAAAAAGAAAAGCCCTCAGCAGAGTTCCACAAACCTCCCAGGGCCAAAGGACCAAACAAAGAAAATATCTTTACAACAGACCTAAGTCACCATGAAACGCAGGCTATCATTTTCATGGTTTTGATAAATATGAGGTGTGCTGAAATTAGAGATCATAAATTTGGGAGCCAAGAGGAGATGACTTGGATTTAATAGAACAAACTGCTACATGAAATCTGTCTTATTAAAGTTAATTAAAGGAAGTGGAAATGGTCATCCATTAACAGAATGTAGCCCTTCAAGGAATATCGTTTGTGAATACAAATCCCTTCATATATACATGTGGGTATGATGTGTATAGATATATGGTGTGCCTGTATTTATATATATATCTCATAATTGAAATATGAGACTCCAAGATTTTTTTTTCTGAGCTATTGATTTATAAAGGTTTAAAATCAAAAGCCTTATAAAGGTCTAGAATCAAATAATATTTTATTGTATGGTAATATAGATTAACTACCATAAAGAATAAAATTTTATAAATTTTTCCTAGTACCCACATGCCCACATATGCACACAGAGTACGCCTGTTTTCTGGGTTCAAGTGATTCTCCTGCCTCAGCCTCCCGAGTAGTGGGGATTCAGGCATTCACCACCATGTCCCGCTAATTTTGTATTTTTAGTAGAGACAGGGTTTCTCCATGTTAGCCAGGCTGGTCTCGATCTCCTGATCTCAGGTGATCTGCCCACCTTGGCCTCCCAGAGTGCTGGAATTACAGGCGTGGGGCCACTGCACCCAGCCAGGACATTATTTTAAAATGTCACTATCCAAAGACATTAAGGAATCCCTTACAGACTTCTGTCTTCCAGGTCACTAATATCTTAATAAAGCAAAGGGACCAAGGTCATGTTTTAAATATTAAAAATAAAAAGGTAAGAAAATGCATTCAAAAGCAGAGATAGTTACCTGTGCTGTCTCAAATCATTTTGGAAAAAGCAAGTCCATTTTTGAATATAGTCCATCATGAGTTTTTTATATTTAAATTAACCTCCGTTTTTTTTTTCTTTTAATCTTCAAGCTCACCAACGGATGGATCCCAGCCTGCAATGGTTAATCCTATGGATTTAGGAGAATTGAGGCCATCAGTCTAAGACCTGGACCCCTTTGAATAGTTCTGCTCTTATCGAGGGCTGAACCCCTGCGGTACCTGAGCTGAAGAAACAATTAAAGATGAAGAGAAAAGGGGAAAAGGAGGAGTTTCTTCAACTGAGTTGCCTAAAGCAAAAAGATGGTGCATGCCAAAAAATTTGCAAATCAAATCACTACACACTAGTCTAGAATGTTAGCAAAAGTGTTGACATAGGGCTTAATTGCTGTAAGCTATATAGGGAAAGTAACTGTCTGCTTATCTATTTGTTTGCAAAATCAAAGTGGAAGGCTTTGGGGATTAAAGGCAATGTCTGGAATCACACAAGACTACAGCATTGTCTGTAGAAGTGACAGGATTTAACTTTCTTTTTTTTTTTGAGATGGAGTTTCACTCTGTCGCCCAGGCTAGAGTGCAGTGGTGCTATCTCAGCTCACTGCAACCTCTGTCTCCTGGGTTCAAGCGATTCTCCCGCCTCAGCCTCCTGAGTAGCTGGGATTACAAATGCCTGCCACCATGTCCAGCTAATTTTTGTAGTTTTAGTAGAGATGGGGTTTCACTATGTTGGTCAGGCTGGTTTCGAACTCCCGACCTCATGATCTGCCTGCCTCGGCCTCCCAAAGTGCTAGGATTACAGGCACGAGCCACCGCGCCAGCCCAGGATTTAACTTACTTAACATCTTCCTCTGTTCTCCTAGGCTGGTGGTGACAGCAGAAATGGAAGCAACAGGTTTGGCATTCTGAAGTAAGAGTCATAACACTTTTTATACCCTTTGACTGAAAAATATCCTGAAAGAATGAAAAATAAAATTAAAAAAAAAAGTGCATAATGATTTCCACACTGATTTTTATTTTCAAAAGCAAAATCTTGGCCATATACTAGAGAATCTAACAGTGAGAAAATGGTTTAAAAACTGACGTACACTGTGCAAAATATGGCGCAGTCATGAAAAATGTAAGCTGTGGATTGGGCACAGTGGCTCATACCTCTAATCCCACATTTTGTAGGATGATCACTTGAGGCTGGGAATTTGAGACAAGACTGGGCTACATCAAAAGACCCCCAACCTCTACAAAAAAATAAAAAATTAGCCAGGCATTGAGGCATGTATCTGTAATCCCAGTTACTTGGGAGGCTGAGGCAGGAGGATGGCTTGAGCACCGGAGTTTGAGGCTGCAGTGAGCTATGATCATGCCACTGTACTCCAGCCTGGGCAAAAGAGAAAGACCCCTGTGCTCTCTTTCCCCATCCCCCAAAATGTGGGCCTTGTAGTAACAGGAAAACAAAGTTCACACTATAGGCCGGTTATTCAGCTGTGGTTTCTGTCTTGGAACCCACACTGCTCTGTGGTGCCCAGCCTGGAATTTTGCAAATCAAATTTCTGCTTTGCCCGCTGGCTCCCTGTTTGATTCCACCAACAGAGGGCACTAGAGGGAGACTGAAGGCAGGAGTGCAGAGAAGGGACATGCCCCTTGCTGTCTGCTTCCTCTCTTGGCAGAGATACCCACATGGCCCTTCCCTCTGGCCAGGCAGCTGGTCTCACCAGCACTTGGCTCCAGCCTCCAGCTTTGGAGCCACATCTAGAACCAGCCCTACTGCCCTTCCTCTTGGAAGTGTCAGTTTGAGCACTGGTGACATCCCCTCCCCAGAAGTCCAGGCTCCAGTTCGGCAACACCCCTCCCCCACAAACTTCTAGGTTCCGATTACCCCAACTTTTCCCCTTTCTTCCTCCAGCCCCAGGGGTGGGAGCTGCTTCCTAGGGTTACTATGCCTGTTTTATTTCTGGGTCCCTTTTCCATAAAATCAAATTCTCTCTGCTAAATAATTAGTGTTGTTTCTATTTCCTTGACTGATTTAAAAAAAAAATCAAGGAATATAAATGTATGTATGCCGAACACAACCACATGAAGCTATGTAAACACATTTCCAGGAGAAAGCACTGAAAGGAAATTTACCAAAATCCGAATCATGGTTGCATTCGACATGGTGTTAGGCTTATGAGTGAATGTTTTTCTCTCTTCAACCCTATTTTGTGGATTTTTTTGGGGTAATAGGGTTATATTACTTTCATAGTAAAAATAGAAAATTATACATTTTTTTAATGAGAAGATTTTATTCCAAGTATGAATAAAAGCATGTTTAGCCCGAAGAGAGTCCAGCCTGTACAAATCAGACAAACTATAATTCGGGTAATGAAAAGTGACTGTAATGTGATCACAATTCCACTGGGGATAACTTTTGCTAAGGAGGAGTAGTAGAGAATAGAGCGAAACAAGTGATGTCATAGCTCTCCAAGAGGAGAAAAGGGTATGGTTCAAAAATAATTAACAACATCAATTATTGTTAAAAATAAATAGCAACACGAAATGACAAACAAAAAGGATATGGTTCAAAAAAAAATTCCGGATATTGATGGCACCCTCTAGCAAATTCTACAAGCCTATTCCGTGGATAACTCATGGACCCTGGAAGAAAGTCTGGATTCACAGGGACCAGATGATGCCAAATTTACCTTATTCCCCCTTTTTTTTTTGCTGAGTTATTATGAATTGATCATGTATTTGCCTATTTATTTATTCATTCATACAACAAACATTATTATATAATTACCCTATTCCAGGAACCGCCTTGGTGATAGAGAAAGAAAGATGAACTTCTAGTAGGAGAGACAGGTAGATGACACTCAGATGCTGTAACACGTGTCCTGGAAAACAAATCATTCTAATGTAAGCTTTTTATTTTACCTAGTAATATGCAAAATGGACATCTGAATCCTATACCTGAGCCTCACCCGTCACCACCCCCACTCCAGTCCTGGTGGGGAGTAGATTACAAGCACCAGAGAGAGTTTCAGATGAGGCAGGGATGGACATGAGTGGGAGTGAGGGGTGGTTCAGGGGTGCGCTGGGGTGGGGTTAGGCACCATCTGGCAGTCAAAACACGTAAAACCAAGTGGCTCATCTCAGCAGGGGCCATCAATCACTCTAAATAAGATGTCTGCTCATTCTCTTGATTTCATATGAATCTCAACTGGTCCACACTCAGAGTCTCTGAATTTTTCCTTAATGTTGCAGTGGTCAAATGCATTTACTTTCTAGTAATAAAGAGATTTCGCTGTTTAGTAATGGAACACATTCTATTTTTAATGTGGAGATTCCTGTTTTGTTTTTTTTTTTTGTATTCTTTCTGACTTGGTTTATCTTATTGATTAAATATATATAGGAAATTGGTGTGGGTGAATATTTGTCTATAATGTGATCTTCCATTCTCAGCCCTAGACTAAAATAGATGTCTAACTGTTCTTCTGGCACTCTCTGTTGTAGACATACATCTTAGTTAATGTTCTAAAGCTTTATTAAAATTTTGGTTGGAGGGGCAAGACTCAGGCCTCTTAGAGATTAACCCAGGTATAGCTTTGAACATGTCTTTATCCCTTTTTCCTCCAGTGATAAACAGACTATACGTATAAAAATTATAAGCATCTTAGAAATGAATAAAACGGAAAATGAGCGTTTCCCGCAATCAGTAGTGGAGGTTGTTGAAGACGGAGGAAGGGAGAGGGTTCAGGCGAGCGTGATGCTGGGTGATATAATAGAGATTTTACTTTTTGACATGGCTGAGTCAGTAGGGCTGCAACAAATGCGCTGCTTCGGGGTGGGCAAGACCCCTGCACGAATCTTTGTAATCACACGTGGTAAGGACTCTAATGTGGGAATAAGGGGGAAGCTGTGAGCAGCAGGGCTGGGCTGGGAAGGAGTGGTGGGTGGGACGTGAGGCTGAAGGCTGGGGCTAGACCAGGGTCCATAGCACCATGCTTAGCATTAATCAACAACCAGTTTATGCAGATCCCACCATATTTCAAAGCATATCAGGTGGACTATTAAAATATATCTAATACAAGAAGAGCAAGTATAAAAGAGTATGCTGTGAACATGAGGCAAGATAATTAAGGATAGAAAACGTAAGATTAAGCCCCAGTAAGGCTGGTCTAGAATCAATATTTGAGCCAGGCAAGGTGGCTCATGCCTGTAGTCCCAATGCTTGGGAGGCGGAGGTGGGAGGATTGCTGGAGGTCAGGAGTTTGAAACCAGCCTGGCAACATAGTGAGACCCTGTCTCTATTAAAAAAATTTTAAAATAAAGATTAGCTGGGTGTAGTGGTGGGTACCTGCAGTCCCTGTTACTTGGGAGGCTGAGGGGGAGGATCACTTGAGCACAAGAGTTCAAGTTTATAGTGAGCTATGATTGTGCCACTGCACTCCAACCTGGTGACAGAGGGAGACCCTGTCTCTAAAAATAAAATAAAATCAATTTTGTTGAAATATTTATAGGAGTTCCTATGCATTTGCTGAGAATGGACTACAAGTTAGGTTCCAAGCTTTCAGGTGCATAAGCCAAAAAAAGAAAAAAAAAAAAAAGAGAAAGAAAAAAGAAAGCAAACTCTGATCACATTGTCAATTACATAAATTTACAACACAGTTGCCCAGATAAAGCATAACTCTTCCTGTACTAAGATTAGAAAGAATATTTTCCTCATGGGTCTTCATGAAGAAGGCACTGGGTGATACAGTGATAAGTATCTCAATGGCCCTTTTAAACTAGGCAATGCATTCTTTGGAGATATGTCTTAGATCAATATTTATGTGCCCCACCCTCTATTCATAGGCATTTGGGTCATTCCAAATTTTTCACAAACACGAACAGTGCTGCAGCAAATCTTTTTGTGCATGCATCCTTTTATACTTGTGCGATTTTCTCTTCAGAGTAATAAACCAAGTTTCGATAAGTGTCAGGTTGCAGGTATTTTGAGATGATATATTTTGATTGGTTGTGCCTGGAGTGCCACCATTTCAGAATGCCAGGGACTAAAACTTTACTCGTCAGCCAGCTGTGGGAGAAGTAACAATCTCCTGTGAACACGGAGGGACTAACAGGAACATGCCCTGCCTGCAATACAGTCATCTCTTATTACAGTAGATTGAAGGGGAAAATTATGGGGAGGGCAAGACTGACTATTCATCCATCCATCCATCCCGCTCTGTTCCGTTCTGTTCCATTCCACCCCACCCCCCCCCCAACCCCACTCAACTCCACTCCGCTCCAGCCCACTCCACTCCACCCCGCTCTGTTCCATCCCATTCCATAACGCTACTCTGTATAAGCCATTGTGCTAAGTGACGACGTAGAAATCACCCTGCCCTTTGGAAGATTATTGTACCTTGTAACCCAGGCTAAGGAGTTTGAACTTTATCTCAAGATGTCTTTTGTTTTGTTTTGTTTTAATCCCAAAAGCACTATATTAAAAGGTTTTAAGCAGCAAAGTGTCATAATCAGATTGAGTCTGAACCAAACTGCTTGACATTTGATAAAGTTGACAGGTGGCAGGAATGGGAGTCCACCTTTTGGAATTCATCTGTCTGAAGAGAGAGGACCTTCTCTGAAAGTTACATTTAGCCAAAGCTTTTGAATCAACTGCACTATATCGAAAGGTGTTGCTGAGACCTTGTTAGAAAACGGCTTGGAATCCACGAAGTTTGGGTGCAGCTGGCCTGGGTCTGTCAAGCGAGAAAAATGAAACTCCCAGATCAACAGCAGAATTCAACTGCCAAGATGCCCCTTATCTTTGTTCCTTGGTTAGCTCAGCCTCAGAACCCCTGGTCCTTGGCTTTGGTATATGCAATTTCTCTGAGAAGAAGAGATGGAGTTTCACTGTCGCCCAGGCTGGAGTGCAGTGGAGCCATCTGGGCTCACTGCAACCTCCACCTCCTGGGTGCAAGCATTTCTCCCATCTCAGCCTCCCGAGTAACTGGGATTACAGACACCCGCCACCATGCCTGGCTAATTTTTGTATTTTTTAAAGTAGAGATGGGGTTTCACCATGCTGGCCACGCAGGTCTCAAACTCCTGACCTCAGGTGATCTGTCCGCCTTGGACTCCCAAAGTGCTGGGATTACAGGCATGAGCCACCACGCCCGGCCTGCTTATTTTACTGTATGTCCTCCCCATTAGACTGTCAACTCCAGAAGGAGCAGGATCATGTCTTTGTTGCTCAGGAGTCTATTCCCTATACCTAGCACTATTGCTGTAAGTAACTATTAGGTGATTACTATTTTATTTATTTATGTATGTATTGGAGACAGGGTCTTGCTCTTTCACCCAGGCTGGAGTGCAGGGGCACTATCATAGCTCACTACAACCTCACACTCCCGGGCTCAAGTGATCCTCTTGCCTCAGCCTTTCAAGTAGCTGGAACTACAGGCGTGCGCCACCACACCCAGCTAATTTAAAAAATGTTATGTAGAGATGGTGTTTCACTCTGTTACCCAATCTGGTCTCAAGCTTCTGGCATTAAGTAATCCTCCCTCCTCAGCCTCCTACAGTGCTGAGATGACAGGTGTGAGCCGCTGAGCCTGGCCAACATTTTTCCTTGCTGATACCTAAAGTGGTGACATTTGTGACTTCCCACTCAGATTTATCATACCTAAATTTTTCAAGGCAATGTGTTTGTAATTAGGTTTAAATTAGTATGATCCTCAGTGGACCTTTCCATTTGTGTTTTACATGCTGCTGTATTAACAGGAAAAGATTCCCCCCACCATTTCCTAATAACATTTCACAAACTACTCACTAGAAGGGCAAGGCTTATAATTGCAGGGACATGAACTAAGAAGGTTTTTAGGGCTCAGCAACCTATTGACAGGGGATGAAAGGAGAACCTTCTCCCTTGAGGTAGTGCAAGAATAATCAAATATTGAAAGTTCCACTCAACAGCATAGGCTTACATCTCAGAGCTCCCTTGCCCTCCTGGCCTGCATGGGAGTTTAGGAAACGAAGTCTTTCCACTGGGCATATTGTTGGTAACAAGAGTGAACGGATGCTGTATAGGCAACAAGCAGTCCTGTCACAGGCTCTAAAAGAAGGCTCTTTTGATGGATCACGCCTGTAACCCCAGCAGAGCCACTTTGGAAGGCCAAGGTGGGAGGATCCCTTGAGCCCAGGAATCCAAGACCAGCCTGGGAAACATAGTGAGACCTTGACTCTACAAAAAACTTTAAAAATTAGCAGAGCATGGTGGTGCATGCCTGTGGTCCCAGCTACTTGAGAGGCTAAGGTGGGAGCATCACGTGATCCTGTGAGTTAAGGTTGCAGTGGGCTGCGACTGCGTCACTGTATTTTAGCCTGGGTGACAGAGCAAGACCCTGCCTAAAAAAAAAAAAAGAAAAGAAAAAAGTCACGGGCTCTGCCAAATGCTGAAATGGGGGCAAATGATCACTTTCTACACACTCAGCTTAGAATATCTACATTAGTGAAAGCTTTTGATTTTTTCTTTTCGGTGGGAGGATCTATTGTGCTGGGTTGAATAAGGACTAATCATCTTCCACATCTATTCTCCCAGAGGCCCCGAATATACATATTTATAATTCTCCACTTTGGTCAATACATCCATCCCTAAAACAATGACCCCAAAAGAGGAACTCCTTACCTCCCATACGGCTCTAGGCTGGTATCCCCAAGGTCACCAAAGACTAATGATACACGGAAGCCGGAAAGATCACATGCCCTTTCCCAAGAGCAATGTAAGAATTTAGAAAAATCATGTCCTGTTTCATCCTGTAACTCAAGGAAGCCACTTTCATAATTTATAGCAAAAGCAAAAAAACAAAACAAAACAACCACAAAAACCTCACACCTGGAGAGCCTATGGAGAGAGGGAGAGGGGTGTGAGTTAGAACAGACTTCAGGTTGGGCTCATGCTGGTTTAAAGGAGGTGGTGAAATGATGGTGCCATGATTAGATCGCAGCTGGAAACACTGGACTGCGAATTTGCTGAGGGTCCCCAGGAATGAATTTGTTCGCTACGGGAGAAAAGGTGTAGTAGAAACAAATACATTCTTGGAGAGTTTCAGTCATGTCTATTCACTTGCCTGGAGTATAAGATAACTAGAACCAAACTGTTCTTGGTGAACTCATGCCTTCTAGACCCCAATCAATAGGCAACATAAGTGTCCACCCATTTGAAAAGTAAAAGGAATAGCATGTAACTAAGAAACACACATGAAAATGATCTACAGTGATAAATCTTTGGTAGTAAATATGCTAAAGGTGTGTTTAAATTTGTCATTATTTACGATATAATTGAGAAATGTTTTCTTCCACCTGAAATTAAATTTTGCAATTTAATAGAACTCACTCTGATGAAAGGGACATTTATTCAATAAGAAAGTTACTTCTTTGCAATATTAATCATCTCAAGCTCATGGTTTCTCCAGAGGGATAACCCCCAGTTTGCCTTTCCATTTATGCTATCTTTAACAGGAAACAAATGACTTTGCTAGCGTTGTATCCTCACTAATTCTCTGAGATTAGGAACTTGGAAATATGGCAGGCTTTATGACTTCCCCTTGGGCATCATAATCACTAGTGTAAATGATGACATTTGCTTTGAGTGCAATGAACACTACATTAATGAAAATGACCAGGCTGAAGTGTGCCCAAATGCTGATGGAATTTAAGGAAAAAGCCTTATTTGTGAGCTGCTTACATAATTGGAAGATCCTGACTGACATTCACTACTCTAACAATGACAGACTCAATTCTAGAATTTCAAATAACACTGTAAATGTGTTGAGAAAAATGAATAATCCTTACACTTTTAGACACCTAGATATGCATTAAACATTTTAAAGAATGCTCTTAAATCTATAATTATTTGAAATGATCAATCAAGTCTTTGCTCTGGCAAAAGCCGTCCATCAAAGTATTTATTTACACATATCAATAGTCTTTGCTCCTAGTGAAAGGTACATTTCCCAACAGGTGTATTTCCCCTTTCCTTTCGTTGCCAAGATGGCAAACAAATGGTGCACAGGTCTCCAAACCCCTGTCCTTCTCCCATGGCAGGCATCACTAATCAATCTTGGCACCCTTTCTTGCTGAGCCAAGAACAGCCTTCTCAAGATAACACTTCAATGAGCTGCCAGTTGGCTGGTGCTCAGGTGAAACTTATTTGCCATTTCTGTCCCAGAGAGTGGCTCTGTATACCTGCTTCAAAAGCTACATTCCATATATTCAACTCTATAAAATACCTTTTTATTACTGTAAAAAATATGTTTTTCCATACACTATTAGAAAGCCAGATGTGATTTAAATAAGGCCATCAACCCTTTAAATGATGTATATAAAAGGGAAAGTATGATAAAATGGTTGATCAGCTTACTACGTTAAAAACTTGAGTTATACTTTTTGTAAATATATTTTTGTACGATGGGGTAAACCAAAAAATACAATCTGTTTTATCAGTCTCTGAAATAGTGATCTGAGAGGAGATGGATTTATCACATTTTAACACTCCACTGTTGGCCACAAAAGATAACATCACAAACCTCCAAAAGATAGTCTCATCTAGGAAGTTGGGTTTTTATATGTTAACATAAGATGTAGGCCAGGCATGATGGCTTACACCTGTAATCCTAGCACTTTGGGAGGCCAAGGAAGGTGGATCGCTTGAGTTCAGGAGTTCAAGACCAGCCTAGCCAACATGACAAAACCCTATCTCTACAAAAATACAAAAATTAGCCAGGCCTAGTGGCTCATGCCTGTAGTCCTAGCTACTTGGGAGGCTGAGACAGGAGAATCGCTTGAAGCTAGGAGGCAGAGGTTGCAGTGAGCTGAGACTGTGCCACTGCCCTCCAGCCTGGGTGACAGAGCGAGACTCTGTCTCAAAAAAAAAAAAAAAAAAAAAAGTTAACAAAAGATATGAAAGAACTTAGAAAAAATACATCAGCAAAAGTACAGCTTGTAGGGCCAAGCTTTGTAATCTCTTTATCCTCAAGTCTATTTTTCACAAAATCTTCCCCAGAGAAGGGTAACTTTCAGCTCTAAACATCCCTCAGCCCCCAGTGCTGTGATCCTTCTTCTTTTCCATCAGAACAATTGAATCGTAAGACCAAGGTACTGAAACTTACTCAGGCGGCAGAGAAATAAACCCAAACGTGACTGGAAGATTTCTCAGCCTCTTCTTCCATCTTTAACCTGGGACCACTTGCTTCGTGTGATGTCAAAGAAGCTGGCAGGCGAACAGTCCGCCACGCTGCTCGCTCCAAGAGGCAAGCCAGGGAAGACCTGCTGCTCAGCGCTACCTGCTGCGGCTCTCTCTCCTCTCTCTTCTCTGCTGAATCCCAGGAAGCAACGAAATAGCCATGGGAAGCATGATGCGTTAACTTCAGAAAAACACTAGTGTAAAATGGAGAGCCAAAAATCTATCATACATACTGGGATGTAAGCCAACTCTTCAGGGTAAAACAAAGCCCAAGTCTTCTCTTCATTTGCAGTCGACTTGAGAGCTAAGTGTTCGACTGCTGGGTTCTCTCTGCTCTGCTACACGAGTGGAAAATCACACGGGAGCAAAGTCCCTGCCTTCTGGCCCTGGGATGCTGCAAAACAGCTGTCAGGTGTAAGAAATTGCATATGGGGAAGGACGAGAAACGGGGGTAAGCCTGCCTATTCATGCTGTTAGCGGATTCAGCAGGATGTGGCGTTTTCTTGTCTGTATAATGGGAGGATGATTCCTGCAGCGTCTGCTTCCCAGCACTGAGGGAGAGAAGCGGGGTGGTGAGGGTGAAATAACGTCATGGATGTGCAAGTGCCTTGTCAGGTAGGGAAGAGTCCCAGAAGAACTCCGGCACTGTGCGTGTTATTTTATTAGTAATCTTGCCATCCTCATCTTCTTGTGTCTCTCTGGTATACTTCAGGACGTGCGGCTGTATTTTGGGAGAGCTGTGTGCAAGATGAAAGAGACTGTGATAAAGGGTGAGATTGTCAAACTCACCTTTTAATTTACTCTCAACTACCACCTACCTATGGTTTTCAACCCAGCTCAGCATTAGAACCAATTGTAGTTTTTGATTTTTTAAAAAAACATGGAAAACCAAACACCGTATTTCTCACTCATAAGTGGGAGCTAAGCTATGAGGATGCAAAGGATGACACAGAGGACTTTGGGGACTTGGGGGAAAGTTGGGAAGGGGGTGAGGGATAAAAGACTACCAGTTGGGTGCAGTGTGTACTGCTCAGGTGATGGGTGCACCAAAATTTCACAAATCAACACTAAAGAACTTACGTAATCAAACACCACCTGTTCCCCAATAACCTATGGAAATAATAAAAAACAACAACAACCTGGTTTAAACATACAGACGTCCAAGCTTTACCCTGTCTGGATGGGATCCAGCCATTTTATTTTAAATTCTACCAGTAATTCCGATGCCCTAGCCAAGGCTGAGAACCACAGGCTTGTGGGGACCCAGGCTAGCTCTGTCGCTCCTCCGTTTCTCCCAACCCTGTTTCTTATCTTCCATGGATCCACTGGGAAACGGTGCTGTAAGACTCTATTGGCAGAGGTGTGCCCACTGCCTTAGCTTCTCCTTCCTCACCTTTCCAGAAAAAGCTGGAGACCCAAATAGCATCTCTCCACCTCTACCCTACCTCCTCTGGCTCGAATTAATTGTGATGACGAGCTGGAATGAGAGCCACCTGAAGGGAAGTGTTGGCTCTGTCTCTCAGCATCTAATATCTGATATAATCACAATATACAGCATAACGGCCAATGAAACACTGAGCAAAATTTATTTCACTAAAAGACATAAGCATGCATTTAAAATGAGTGCCAGGGATTCATTTTTCAGAATTCCAATTTTAAACTCAGTATTAAATCTACGCGTGGTTTTATTTTATTTGGTTCCAGATAATGGCTGCATTAGCAAGACGTGGATACTTTCATTTGTACTAATCTGTCGCTCTTGGGTGAAAATATTATTTTCAATTGTTTTTCCCAAACTCGCCTTGTCATTGGCATGCATAATTTTTGCAGAGTTAATTCTCTATCAGCTCAATTTTACCGCAGGAGATTTTTGAGGAGTTATAAACTCTTTCTCTCCCACTCCGGAGTTCATTTTGAATTAAATAAATCTTTGTCTACATTTTCCACTAAAATATTCTCAGGTTGGTACAGGTAAGACTATGAGAGTGATTGCTGACACCTGGAATGTTGCTGTTCTTCTCCTTTACCCTAAGTTTTTCAGCACGTTCGGACAGTAATATTTCCCAGCTGGTAAGAGACCCAGCTTCTGACGGAGGCAAACGCAAGGAACGCAGCCTAGCTCCCCAGCTGCATGCTATTACGTTATTTCCAATTCAGAGGAAACGAACAAGCATTTAGTCTTGACAGGTACATCCAGAAACTCACTGTCTTCCTTTTCAACCTGAAAATAAAAATATCAGGTCCACAGAAGTTAAGCATTTGTCTTCAAGTAAGTTTCGTTCCTTTCTGCCAACGTTACGGGGATATCTTGTGAAAGTTTTTGAAAACTCCCTGGGAAAATGCTGCCAACAGGCTTAGAAACCTCGGAGGAAAAAAAAAATCATCCAAAATACTTTCTGCTCATGAAGATATGTAACTTAGTGGTCCTTGTGAGCTGGTGAAGGTTAGACGTATGTGATGGCATTTGGGGTGTAACCCAAACGGCCTTTTTAGCAGACTATTCGACTTAACACAAAAGCAAACTTGTCAGCAGTGAATTCCCTTCCAAATCAGTTTCAGGATGAACTCAAAGCAACGCTAGGGAGGCTTTTTTCTTATTCCCATTGTCCCGATGGATTTGTCCCTCCGCTGAAAATATGTCCATTTTCTAACTATTGCCATTCTAACTGACGTGAGATGGTATCTCATTGTGGTTTTGATTTGCATTTCTCTAATGACCAGTGATGCTGAGCTTTTTTTCATATGTTTGTTGGCCACATACATGTCTTCTTTTGGGAAGTGTCTGTTCATATCCTTCTCCCACTTTTTGAGGGGGTCGTTTTGTTCTTGTAAATTTAAGATCCTTGTAGATTCTGGATATTAGACCTTTGTCAGAGGGATAGATGGCAAAAATGTTCCCCCATTCTGTAGGTTGCCTGTTCACTCTGATGATAGTTTGTTTTGCTGTGCACAAGCTCTTTAATTTAATTAGATCCCATTTGTCAATTTTGGCTTTTGTTGCAACTGCTTTTGGTGTCTTAGTCATGAGGTCTTTGCCCATGCCTTTGTCCTGAATGGTGTGGCACATGTATTCCTATGTAACAAACCTGCACGTTCAGCACATGTATCCCAGAACTTAAACTAAAATTAAAAAAAAAAATTTCCATTTTCTGAACATAGTTTTCCAAAGTAGAAATACAATCAATACAAACTAATACTCCCATTTGTCTTTCAGTTTGCAATTCACAAACCACTTCCAGGGACATAAGTCTATTTACTCCTCACCACTGTTCTGTCGCAGAGGCTGAACTCCATTTCATCAATGACAAAATTGAGACCGGACGCGGGGAAGCCACTCAGACCTCCTGGAGTCGCAGTTTGTAAGTGGGAATACCCGGACAGACAGACAGCTGCGTCTCCTGACTCCCGGGCCAGGCCTGTTTAGTCTATCTAGCTGAGGATTTAAAAACATTTACTTCGGCTTAACTCACTTTGTCCCCTATTATGGTCCATTTGTGTGTGTCAGTCTTTATCTCTGGACCTGAATCAAAGCCTACCCCTTCTCCCACCTCCTCCTGTTTCGGAGAGGGAAAAAAATCAAAGCCTCAATATGGAACACATGTGCTTCTCATCTGGGCTGCTTAGCAGGATCGGGGAAGTCAGCACTGTCATCGGCCCTGCCTCCTGATGTCTCAGCGTGCCCTTACACCTGGTGCCCCGCTCCTACCACAGTCTAAGTCCACTGCACTCAAAGTCAACCTTCCATGGCACGCTTTCACTCCAGCTTTCATCTTCTTAGCTTCTCAGTGGCTCAGTGGCTCACTTTACTGGTCTGTGAAAAATTCACCTGGGTTTCTATTTAGGGTAGATTAGAAGGTGTGCAGGGAGAGACCAGTAGACACCTTTGCGTAAAGACCTGACATCCTCCGCTGTCTCCCTGACTGCACTGCCGTGGGCAGCCGTGACTCATGGTGAGGTCATGCATTCCCAGGCGAAGTTTATAGGTAACCAGGAGGCCGAGCGATTTGCAGGTGCTCACCACGCTGAGCATTCCAATTCTAACTCACCTCCACGTCGCACTGGCATCTTTTGAAGTAGAACTTCATGGGGTGAACAGGAAGACTACAACATTTTTATTATCGCTGGCTTCCTTTGCTGAATTAGCGTTTATATTTTCCCAGTAGAAATACCCAAATTGAAAATATCGAGGTGTCAGCTAGCACCGCTTTACTTAAGGTTGTGTCAACATTTCCTATAAACCTTGTTTTTCTAGGGTTTATAACTAGACCATAAAAATTTGCTCAGCTCTGAAACTTGGCATAGGAAGTAAACCTGGGAGTGAATTTTGCAGAATTTGAAGAGGGAAAAATAAGTTCAGCTGTTTTTAACATGTGCCTCTGCTAAAGTGGAAATGATTTTAAGATGCATTTTTTGTGTATGTGTGACTCAAATGGAGATTCAGCTTAAAAAAAACAGTGAACTCAAGCAATTATTTCATTGATATGGGCTAATTGCACTTGTTAATTTTTAGGGAAAATGTTAATGATTGACATATTTAACTCAAACCCACCGGCTGCGTATCTGCAGGTACCAATTTTTGCAAAGCAGTTAGCTGTGCATAATAATATGATTTGGTAAATAATCTGCCCACATTTTAGTGCTGGAAACTAATGCTTTGAAGGAATCATCCTGATAAAAGGTTAACAGGCTGTTTCAAAATACTAACTCATTCAGGATCACAACCCTCTGTTCATCTTGATCTAATCTGTAGTTCACATTTAAGGGACGATTCCCCAAAGCAGTTCCTGTGATGTTTGTATGAGAGAAACATCCAATCCCTCTGTCAGTCTACCGTTTCTGGAGGATGTGGTATTACTATGCAGCCCAGCAGCTCACCCACCCATCCCTTTTGTATCACTGGCAAGATATTGATATGTTGGATGCAATTAGCCAATCTGCATTTGCCAGTCTCAGGCCATGAACTCCGGGATCACGGCAGGCACCAGTGGCACGAGCATTATGGAGGAGAAGAAAAAAGTGCTAGACTTGAATGGATTTTGCCAACAACCCTGGGCGAGTCAGCCCACCTATCTGGGGACAATGATATTCTGCTAACCTAACAGGGTTATTGAGAGAATCAGCTGAAGTCATGATGCATATCAAAGCACTTTCAAACTGTCAGGTGCCATCCAAATGAAAGGTGGGGGTACCTGCCTCAGCGTCAGCTTTCATTTGTAGACACCTACTGCGGGAAGTAGAAAAGTTCCTTTTTAAACTTTCCTTTCCTGTTGAACAATAAGTGTGCTAATAACTTTGTTAAGCCCTATCCTATGTAGCTGTTAGACATGCCATGCTTACAGGCACATAGTACATTCTATGTCCTTGTACTTGAACCAGGATATCTGTGCTGGATGGACTCACAGGCATGTCCCAGCTCCTTATTGCTTTTACCTGTTTAGAAAAGTTTTAAGTTGTTAGCCAGTCGGGTTTTAGTTTTGATTGTGAGGTCTGGCTCCAGTCAGTGGAGATCAGACACAGCAGTAAGGACGACCCCAAAGGCATAAGGGATAAATTTGTGTGTTTTCCTTTGTTCATTGTACTCTTGTGGCAAGATGGCTAGTGAGGGTACCCTTCCTGCAGCTCAGGGAGTAAAAATTGTGTTGCTGAAAGATCCTTTGTCTCAGTGCTAATTTTTCTTTGGGGCACTGAGCATCTGTTTTCAACACCTACTGAGGGTTGTCAGTAAGGTCATGGTAGCGATGTGCACTCCTTTAGCTGACTCAAGGGGAAAGGCCCTGGGCTTCCCAGCACTTCAAGCCACAACCGTGTGACTCAACCTGGCTCTGTTTTTTCTAACTGCAGTTTCCTGCTTCCACGTCTCCGCTTACCTGTTGCTGGTGACTGACCACCTCTTGGAATGAAGAATGTGCTGGAGTCTTGGCGGTTCATTTCCCATGGACACGAACACAGACAGCCCCAGATACCACCTTGGATGTCTGATGTCACTGTTCTGCCCCTGCTCCCCGCTGCCCATCCTGTAACACATCAGGTCCTTTTTCTAGGTGTGGGATTTTTTGGTGCCTTTAGGTTTTCTCTGCGATTGTTTCCCACTACACCCCAGGGCTTTGTTCCTTGTTTCCTTATATTGCACGTCTTGGGCATAAGTGAGCTGGATTTGTTATGAGAAATGTTCTGGCAGGAATATCTCTCTCTCTCTTTTTTCACAGTCTTGCTCTGTCACCCAGGCTGGAGTGCAGCGGCACAATCTCAGCTCACTGCAACCTCCTCCTCCCAGGTTCAAGCGATTCTCCTGCCTCAGTCTCCTGAGTGGCTGGAATTACAGGTGTGTGCTACAACGCCTGGTTAATTTTTGTATTTTTAGTAGAGATGGGGTTTCACCATCTTGTTCAGGCTGGTCTCAAACTCCTGACCTCAGGTGATCCGCCCGCCTTGGCCTCCCAAAGTGCTGGGATTACAGGCTTGAGCCACTGTGCCTGGCCAGCAGGAATATCTCTGAAAACGCATCAGCACAGTCAGTCCTGAGCAGTACTGGCTTCATGGCATGGGGCCTATACAGTCACTTATGCCCTGGGCTCAGGAGAGCCCTGCACTTGGTTTAATGCTCTGCTTTTGTCTGGTCCCATCCTGACTCTTTCTAGAGAGCCCCGAAGACTTCAACCTGGAACCATCTTGCTGAGTGCTAGGATGGTTCTTCAAATCTTGAGCAGGATGGGCAAGATTTGAGGTCACCTATCACGGGCAGGGATTCAGCATGAGCCTTGCTGCCCCCCAACCCTGGCTTATGTTTCCTGCTAGTCCTAGAGCTCTCTACCCTCACCCCACCCCACCCCACCCCATCCCACTCCATCCCATCCCTGCAGCCTGTAGGAGTGGCGTTCTGCCTCAGATTTGCTGAAACAACTCTCTCCTGGCTTGGCTGGAGCCAGACTCCCTGCCTACCATTTCCGGCCGCTCTCCCAGAAGCCTGGACACTGATGTGAGCAGTGGTAGTTCCCATCAGGGTCTTGTTCCAACACGAATGGAACACTGGGAACCTTGGAGCAGCCGCAGTCTGGAACTGAGAACTGTCACTTCTGTATCCAGCCTGCTGGAGCAAATACCTCCAAGTCATATGTTTACTCAGCCAATGCTACCTGGCACAGAGATGCATCTGTAAGCAAGACAAAGATGTTTCTGTCTCTGGGGAATTCACGTTCTAGTGGAATAAGACAGATAATGAATATAATAAATAAGTAAATTTGGGGGTTGAAAAATGAATGACGCTGTGAAAAAATAGGCAACAGGGTGACAGAGACCAGGAGGGCTGGGGGACATTTTGCCTTAAGAAGGGAAAATATGGCCAGGCGTGACTGTGCTCATCTGTGATCCCAGCACTTTGGGAGGCCAAGCCCAGAAGTTCGAGACCAACCTCGACAACATAGCAAGACCCCATCGCTACAAAAGTTAAAAAATTACCTGGGTGCGGTGGTGCACGTCTGTAGTCCCGGCTATACAAGAGGCTGAGGTGGGAGAACGGCTTGATCCCAGAAGCATGAGTCTGCAGTGAGCTATGATCGCACCACTGCACTCCAGCCTGGATGACAGAGCAAGACGCTGTCTCTTACAAAATCAATAAAAATAAAATAAAGGGGGAAATGTAATCCAAGATGCGAAGGAGTTAAGGACATGAGACCTGTGGGTTTCCAGGGGAAGTGCATTCTTGACAGAGTGAAGCTAGTGCAGAAGCCTTCACGTGAGCGAGACTGGCTGTGGGCGGGCAGGCAGCAGAGGCACCAGCAGCAGCAGAGGCGAGGAGGCGGCTGGAGATGCGGCCCCAGACCCAGGTGGGGGAGGTGAAGCCTGCAGGGCCTGGGAGGGACTTGGGCTTCCACGGAGCGAGCCAGGAGCCATAGAAGCCATCAGTTTGGAGCAGAGGAGTGACACGATCTGTTCAAAAGGACCCCTGTGGCTGATGTGTGCCCTGGAGAAGGGCAAGGGTGGAAACGGAACTGTTAGAAAGTTGCTCAATAACCCGGAGAAAAAGGTTCATTCTTGTGGGGTGACGCCGGAGTTTCTGCTTTCCTTCGTTGTTGTTTTTTGAAATATAAGAATCTGTTTATGATACCAATACATGTATGTAGCATACATAAACATTCACTCGTGTTGTTCTTGATAATTTATCTTTCATTTTTCAAGTTCTTTCTTTTCTTTGCTTTTTTCTAGCTGCTGATTTAATTTCTCTAGACCTTTCTCTTGCAGGCGATCCCATTCTTCTCTGCCAAAAAACCACGCTTACCACGGCGTCAACCTGGTTTCTGGTAAGTATGCCCGTTTTTGTTCTTGGTTATCTCCTGATTTGAACCCCCTGCCAGCAATAACCCCTGTAATTCCATTCCACCCAGCCCTGCCACCTTGACCTCTGAGTCATGTCATGAGCATCTCTGTCCACATCTTTTCCGTTGTCCCCAACGACATGAGAAGCGTTGATGGCGGAGGGGAGACACCAGTGATGTGGTGGGATTGCTGCTGTCAGCTGAGGCTGCAACGAGCCCACAGACACCACTATCCCTCCCGGTCACTGCCCCCCAGGGCCTGTCAAGAGGACAGAGAAGGAACCTGAGAAGGGCTGAGACCTGGGCCTGCAGTCCGCTGGGCAGTGGGTGTGGGGAGGTGGAGAAGCAGCTCCCACGGCCCTGCCACCCACATCTGGCCTGCCCAGCCAATTGGTTATGCTTTTTGATTCGTACCTAAAAAACTCACCCTCTGACTTTGTTCTTGACATTGTATTTTAGGACACATTTAGGCTGTTGTGGAGGGCTAAGTATTGGTTGTTACTGCTCTCTGGCATTTCCATTTACAAAATATGCCGCAATTAATTTTGAACGCTGTTATTTGGGCGGGTAACCACCCCCTCGTCGCATTTAGGCGGCCTCTGAGCTGGCTCTGCTCTGGCTCCCAGCCCCATCTCACCTCTTCCCACTTCATTCCCCCAGCCTCACGGTGTAGACACCTCTGCAGCATTTGCAGACAAGTCTACCCAAGCAAGACCATGATACTAAGGCCTGGCGGGGTGTCTCCTTGACTAGAAATTTTCTTTTTTGGTAAAGAAAAAATTAGGCCGGGTCATGTGAGGAGGCTCACATCTCTAATCCCAGCACTTTGGGAGGCCAAGGTGGGAAGATTGCTTGAGGCCAGGAGTTCAAGACCAGCCTGGGGAGCACAGTGAGATCCCCTTTCTACAAAAAATAAAGTAAAATAAAATTAGCTAGGCATGGTGGCACGTACCTGTAGTCCTAGCTACTTGGGAGGCAAAGGCAGGAGGATAGCTTAGTCTAGGAGTTAGAGGCTGCAGTGAGCCATGACTGATTGCACTACTGCTCAACTCCAGCTTGGACGGCAGAGTGACCTTGTCTTTAAAAGAAAAGAGAAAGAAAATCAGCATCTTAGAAAGGTTTAAAAACAAAAAGAAAACAATTAGGCCAGATTTCCACCTGTGGATTGTTTGCGTGCATAGCTGGGGGAGGGTTCCACGCCTTGTGCCTCCTTGAGGCCCCTCCAGGCCCATAA
Source organism: Aotus nancymaae (assembly GCF_030222135.1). NCBI lineage: Eukaryota > Metazoa > Chordata > Mammalia > Primates > Aotidae > Aotus > Aotus nancymaae. The sequence goes on along the minus strand of NW_026988492.1, from coordinate 4,846,631 downwards.
CGCTTTCTCCAGCCCCTCACTCTCAGCTGTGGTATGTAGACTATTTGGCTCCTCCATAAGCACGAGTTCAAATGAGTCCCCGTGGATGTTAACCCAAGTCAGTAAAACACCTTTGCAGGCAGTAAAAGACACATCCCTCTGAGGTCAGAAAACTCTCTTGGCAAGAAAGCCAAATGAATGGTTTCTTAAAGGGCAGGAAGAGCTCTGCTCTCAATGCCATGCCCTGGCCGGCTGGGCATACCTGGCCCAAAGGTAGGTGGCTGGTAAGCAGAAAGGCCACTGTTGTAAAGAAGGCCTGTTTCCCTTTTGTTCACCTCCAACATCAGCTTTTCTCCTTTCTGATATATTATTGCACTTGTTAATGGAAATAAACCTTTCACACCAGTCCCAGATTGGGTCTGGGCTCAAATAAGAAAACAGTAGAAGTAGCCAGGCTCAGTGGCTCACACCTGTAATTCCACTGCTTTGTGAGGCCGAGACTGGAGGCTCACTTGAGGCCAAGAGTTGGAGACAGACTGGGCAACGCAGTGAGACTCCATCTCTCCAACTTGTTGTTTTAATTAGCTGAGTATGGTAGCATGCACCTGTAGTCTGAGCTACTTAGGAGGCTTAAGCGGGAGGATTGCTAGAACCCTGGAATTTGAGGTTATAGTGAGCTATGATTGTGCCTCTGTATGCAAGCCTGGGTGACAGAGCAAGACCTTATCTCAAAAAAAAAAAAAAGACGTCGTGAATGTGCTTTGTAAATATGAAAGCACTCTCCAAAGTTAAGGGAGTATCATTATCTGGAAAGACAGTCTTCAGCATTCTCCTCTAGTGTTTAGAAATACTGTGTTGAAGGCTGGGATATTCCTGCTGGCCAGGCACAGTGGCTTACACCTATAATCCTAGCACTTTGGAAGGCCAAGGTGAGCAGAGCACGAAGTCGGAGGATCATGAGGTCAGGAGTTCAAGACCAGCCTGGCCAACATGGTAAAACCCCATCTCTACTAAAAATATAAAATAAAATTAGCCGAGCATGGTGGCACATGCCTGTAATCCCAGCTACTTAGGAGGCTGAGGCAGGAGAATTGCTTAAATTCGGGAGGTGGAGGTTGCAGTCAGCTGAGATCGTGCCACTGCACTCCAGCTGGGTGAGAGAGCAAGACTCCATCTCAAAGAAAAGAAAAGAAAAAAGAAAATCCTCTGTGCATTGGGAAGTACCACTATCAGGCAGCGTCAGTCAGCTGCTTCCGGGCTGATCCATCTGCAAACGCAACCGCAACCTGAAACTCACCAGTGTTTTTCCTCTGGAAATTACAAAATGCAAGTACAGGTTCAATTGATATATTTTAGGGAACTGTCTTCTGATATCATGGTTTTATTTGTTTAAAATAACAAAGTTAGGTTGCTGGGCCATCCTGCCCAGCTAGGTCTTTCGGTAATCTTAAATGAGAAACCCTGTCACAGGTCACTGCGGTGATTTGCAATCATGAATAGGAGCTAATGAATTAGCAGCAAGTGGGAGAAGGGAGGAAAAAACCCTCTAGTTAAAACCTGAATCAACGATGTTAAAAAATGCCTGCCATGTGAGGTTTGAGGGGGTTTGGTTGCATTATGATGGTTGGCCCACTAATTAGTGTGTTTAAAACGTTTTATAGGAGTAGTTGATTTCCCATTCCGCCTGGCTGCCCCGCCACCCCTGATCATGAGGTGCTTTCAGGGGGCAGGGTTTGGAGGACTGAAACACCGTGGGATCTTGGAACAGCTCTTCCTTGTTGGTGATCCCTTCTTAACAAGCCCTCCAGCCTGGCACTGCTGAAGCCCTGGATGTTGGAATCACTCAGGTAGGTACCAGCATCTTGTTGTAAAAATCCTAGCGGCCACGTCTTATGAACAGATTAGGAGGCCTGCAGGCTCTCTAAATACCAAGAGATGAAAGACAGGAGTGTTGAAGGAGGTATTGGCCGTGCAGCCCCATAGCCCTGGCTCAGTCTTAGCTCCGGCACATTCTATATAGCTTTCACTTGATTGATCTGAGCCCCTGATTCCAATGGGTCATGGTGAGCTTTGGACAGGAGGCTGTGTACAAAGTCTTTTGTATTAGTCCTTTCTCACATTGCTATAAATACTTGGAACCGGTAATTGATAAAGAAAAGAGGTTTCATTGGCTCATGGTTCTGCAGGCTGCAGAGGAAGCATGAGGCTGGCATCTGCTTGGCTTCTGGGGAGGCCTGAGGAAGCTTACAGTTGTAGTGGAGGGCGAAGAGAGAGCAGGCATCTCACATGGCCAGAGCAGGAATAAGAGCTACCGGAGAAGCACCACACACTTTTAAGTGACCAGATCTCACGAGAACTCACTATCATAAGGACGGCACCAAGAGGACGGTGCTAAACTATTCATGAGAAATCCACCCCCATGATTTAATCACTCCCTACCAGACCCCACCTCCAACACTGGGGGTTACAATTCGATATAAGATTTGGGTGGAAGCACAGATCCAAATCATATGAAAGCACATGCACAAATACCACGTACTGAGTCCTTACCTTGTGCCAGGCATTGTGCTATCACTTTTACCTGGGAGAGTTTATCGAAGACTCCAGTAACACTATGAGTGAGATGGTAATCCTACCTTCACATGTCAGAAGAACCTGCATTTAGGACAGCTTAAATTGTCCTCACTTAAGTACATGCTATATCCCTAGTTCACGAAGGTCGTGTTCTTGTTTAATGAAAATATATTCCTTCAGGTAAGAATGTCCAAGTATTCTTGGAAATGTCTGTATCTTCCTCAGTGGCCACATAGCTATAAAAGGACTTCTTTTGCCCATGGAATTTAGGAAGAATTCATCTTTTAGGTTGTGTAAAATTGTATACTTGCTCTGGAAGTGAAGAAAGCTTCCCTTAGCTAATAATTAGCTGATTACCAGGTCAGTACTTTACAGGTGTTATACATTGATCCTCAAAACAAATCTGTGGGACAGCCTGTTACTATCTTCATTTGAAACAAGAGGAGAGCAGAGCGCCGAAAGGTTAAGTGAAATGCTGAAGGTCGCACACCTGATAAATGGGCAAATTGGGATTCAAGCCCAGGCACCTCTGAGTCACTGCCATTATTCTGTCCTGGAAGGTACTTAACAGAAAGGGAGTTTGTGCTTCCTCCAGCCCACCCAGCTTCTGAATAGTCCAGGCCCCTGACTGCATTGCCACAAAAAGGCCTCAGAAAATGTGTGTGCACACATCAAGACTGCAAGCCAGATTCAAATGTATCAAGTCTCCGTTATGGGGAATAGTGAGAAGCAAATGGAAATAGTTTTCCTAGTTGGGACTGTTAACACAGCAGCCAACACTGGACTGAAAATATTTTATTCTCGTTATACTTTGCTAGACGTTGCCTTCCAGAGGGATTTCTTTGGGTTTTTATTTTGAATTCTAATAAAGAATACCTTGACTACAAATCTGGCCTTGAGATAACATTTAATGAGGAGTCAAGATTTTAGTTTCTGGTAGAAAACTAGACACTGAGCTTTCTCCTATAAAATTGACATTCTTTGTGCCAACCTTTTAACACTCTCCAAGGGTACCTTCTAGTGGCTTAATAAAATCATCACTGTGATGATGTATTACATACTTATGGAAATCAAGGTTATTTTATTAAGAGACATTATGCTTTATATAGGGAGTTAGATACAAGTAATTTAAGATAACAAAGGTCCTCATTTTGTCCCAGAACTGGATTTTCTTGCTGATTCAGCTTTGGAACCTGTGCCTGTTAAACAAAGAAGGAAGGCAGAGGGCATTTTAACGTCACCTGGTGGCTAGGTCCCTCTGAAGTCAATGGGAGGGCTGTCTTCAGAGATGCTGCGGCACCATTATGGTATTAATGGTATTATTTTCTTTGGCCATTAGTGTGCGCTGCTCAGATCTCTGCAAAATGCTAATAGCTGTAGCTCTCTGGGGTTCTCTAAGTAATGGGCCTGTGAAAATTCATATCCAGGCTCCAAATCAAGTTACTCCAGGACCCCTGTGGCAAGTGTATTTCCCCTAACACTCCCCTACCTCGCTTACGTGTCAGGAGCTTCTCAGAAAAGGAACTGATTCTAAGGACAGAAGCAAAGAGGGGTGGGGGTTTGCTTTCTGGAAAGATCCTGCTTGGCTATGAAAACATCATCTTGGGTTGTGGCCACATCCGAGCTGGGGGCTGCAGCCGAGCTGGGGTCACTGATGGGTACCAAGTCTGTGAGAGGCAGGTAAGAGAATGTGGTTCACAGTTATTGGAGGTCAAAGTTAGAAGCGGTGAGACAGCAACCTGTTTTCAGAGATCTGGCCAACCGTATAGATCAAGAACTACAGACTGGCTGCTGGCAAGATGATTCCACAGCAGGAAGCTGCTCAAGGTGACCTTGAGATTTGGCATCCTGCTGTCCATCCTTTCATTAAGTCTCTTGCTCAGAGGTAGAAGCCAGCTTCTCTGCTGCTTCCTAATCAGGTCTGTCAAAGGCCTTTTGATATGTCCCCACCTCCTGGGATAAGGCCTTGCTCATGGAAGCCTCTTAAAGGAATGTCTTTGATAGCCCAGAAATGTCTGCAAGTTTTTACTCGGCTGGAGGATCACAGGCCTGGTAAGAAGCTGGGAGAGAAGATGGGCCCTTCCCTCTTCCTTTCAAGGTGGGAGCTAACCTCAGTACCAGCCAGCAGCTAGGGGACAGGTAATGGCAGGTAAATCAGGCCTGTCTGGAAGATAGCCTCCTTTTCCCCAAGTTTTTCACCAAGAGTTTCTGAGGTCCTGAATTTTCAGGCTCAGGTCCATCTCCCTCCTGAAATAATTCTGGCCAGGTTTCCTAGGAACCTTAGCCTGCTGGTAGACAGGCCTGGAGTTGGGGCCGCTGTTCTAAGCTGGTATTCTTGGCTTTTCTTGGCTTCCCTGGACTTAGTCAAAATGGATTATAATGCCTTTAACTTTTCGTGTAGCATTCTGTGTGATTCCCTCAGATCTACCTTCCAGTTCAGTAAACTTCTCCTCAGCTACGTTGAAACTGTTCTTTTACAGGCGCATGGTGTTTTTAACTTCAGTGACTACATTTCTTATTTCTATAATTTCTGATTCTTTTTTAAACCTTTTTTTAAATGTAATGTTTCCTAATGATTTCTACATCCTACTTTATATTTTTTAAATGCTTGTGTTATAGTCTCTTCCAACTTGTTCACTCATCTTCAGATTTTGTTTCACCCACAGTGTTTTAGTTATGTGTGTGCTTATGTGTGTAAGTGTCCATGCATGAGTTTCTGTCTGAAATATGGTAGAAACTCATCTTCAGGGTAGGAGGGCTGTCTCTGGAGTCCGTATACTGTGGGCTGTGACACATCTGCCCTGCTTCTGTGCAGCACCCACTGAACATGAAACATTCTCCAGTTGAACTATTTTTTCCTGAGCCAGGCACTCCCAATCCACATGTGCAGTATAATTTTGGAGCCCAACCTGCATGTGAAATGAAAAGTTGGATTTTAATTTTATTCCCAGTAGTCATTTTATTTCCCTTCCTAGAGCTTTGGGCCACCCAGAAAGCTTCCTTAATGCCCAACAGGCTATTGGGTGAAGTTTTCTGGACCCCTTCTCGTAGACCAGCAGCGCTTTAAGAGTTCTGGCATTAGGCTGAGATCCCTCTCTAACTCCTCACCTTAAGTGGACTTGAAGCCATGTTTCTTCTTTGTGCATGGGAATTAAATGCCTAGCTTTTAGCATCCTGGGATGCTACCTTCGAATTTTGATTTGAGTTCACTTTTTGCTTCTGGTATGTGTGCGTTTCCTTCCTTTCTTTTGATTTTAACTTGCAGTAAAACAGCAACAAGCTGGACACGGTGGCTCACACCTGCAGTTGCAGCACTTTGGGAGCCTAAGGGGAGAGGATTGTTTGCAGCCAGGAGTTTGAGACCAGTCTGGGCAACATAAAGAGATCCCATCTTATCTCTACCAAAAAAAAAAAAAAAAATCAATTTGCTTGGTGTGGTGGTATGCACCTGTAGTCCCAGCTACTGGGGAGGCTGAGATGGGAGGATTGCTTGAGCCCAGGAGTTTGAGGCTGCAGTGAGCTATGACTGTGCCACTGCAGTCCAGTGTGGGTAACAGAGTGAGACATTATCTCAACAACAGCAACCTTCAGACAAAATTCTATTTCATCCAACATTTCTCCATGTTTGGGGCAGTTGGAATGACTGAGTCAGCTCAATCCACCACGCTGCCAGAAATCAAGCCCACACACACAGTAGCTCTGGTGGTTGAATTTGCCCCTCTGGGTACCTGGTCATTGACTGGATTCTGCTCTGAGCCAGCTAGTGACCTGCAGTAATAGCACGCTGCCACTGCCTTCGAGCGACACTGACTGCATCTGGGCCCTCTGAGGTCTGATCACACTTGTGACTCTGTCTGTGTCAACCCAATCATGATGACTTTCTCTTCCTCTGCATGGCCAGATAACTGCCTTCTGCAGATTAGCCACTGAGGGAACAGGGAGGAAAGGGAGCATCTTCAGTTTCTCTTTAGGAAGCTTGGCTAGAATTTCGCCATTTAGAACCTCATAACTTTTGATGGGGTGGCGAATCACAAATTCCTTTGGGATCTGAGAAAAAAATAATGCATCCTGCCCTGAGCACAAAAGCACACACATGGAAACTTCCATATGGACTTCAGAAAGTCATGAACCCCCAAATCCCATGTTAAGAACTGCTGTTTGGAGGCCGACAGTTCTTTTTGAATTGGAAATCTTAGTTTGCTAGCTTTATCAAATCACCTCTAGTGGGCTGGGCGCAGTGGCTCACCCCTGTAATCCCAACAATTTGGGAGGCCAAGGTGGGAGGATAGCTTGGGGCCAGGAGTTCAAGACCAGCCTGGGCAACATAGTGGGACATCTGTCTCCACATAAACGTTTAAAAATTAGCCAGGTGTGGTGGTGTGTGCCTGTGGTCCCAGCTACTCAGGAGGCTGAGGTGGGAGGACAGCTTGAGCTCATGAGTTTGACTATGATGGTGCTACTACACTCCAGCCTGGGCAACAGAGCAAGACCCTGTCTCTAAAAATAGAAGCAAAACAAAAAAACGACAGGTCATCCCCAGTGAAAAACTGTGTTAAAGTGAGACTGACATACTAACCATCTTTCTGTATCTCACTCTTTTGCTGGCATCTTGAAATACAACAGTGGCACCAAGAAGAATATACATAATTAGTGACAATTTCCTAATCAATATCTTTCTTCCTCCAAATGCTTTTTATTAAGTAATATAAAATCACCAGAGCATAATTTCCTCCTTTTCAACTCAAGCTTATGTCATCTCTAGGGCAGAAGAAACCTTATGAAACAAGACAGAACTGAGGTGACATGGCAGAAATAAAGTTGGATGCTCCTAGATTGCATTTCTGGGTTTGGGATCTGGCTTTGCTCCTCATTTTCTAGTGACTTTGGGAAATTCCCAGTCTTCCCAGGCTTCTCTTTTCCTCATCTATAAAGTGAGGAAGTTGAACTAGATCAGAGGCCGGCGGATCCAGCCTGCAGCCCGGGTTTGTAAATGAAGTTTTTTTGGAACGCAGCCATCCTCATTTATTGCTGCGTTATCTATGGCTGCTTTCTTCTGCCATTGCCAGAACTGAGGAGTTATGACAGAGACCAATGGCATGTAAAGCCTGAAACAGTTACTATTGAGGCCATGTGCGGTGACTCACGCCTATAGTCCCAGCACTTTGGAAGGCCGATGCAGGTAGGTCGCCTGAGGTCAGGAGTTTGAGACCAGCCTGGCCAACATGGCAAAACCCTGTCTCTACTAAAAATATGAAAATTAGCTGGGTATGGTGGCACACGCCTGCAGTCCCAAATACTTGGGGAGGCTGAGGCAGGAGAATCAATTGAACCCAGGAGGTGGAGGTTGCAGTGAGCTGAGATCGTGCCACTGCACTCCAGCCTGGGCAACAGAGCAAGACTCCATCTCAAAAAAAAAAAAGATATATATTTTTTTTACTATTAGTCCTTTATGGAAAAGTTTGCCCACTCTTGGCCTATAGCAGCTCTCTATCCCTTCCCACCTGTTGATGGTCTGTGATTCTCAGAGGCAGAGGGAATGCTACCCAACACAATTTAAGGGCAGACATGGAATCAAAATACTGGTAGATGAGCCAGACAAAGCCCTTCTACTGTTTTGTAAAGCAGCTCCCTCAGTAACTGCTGCTTAGGGAGGTCTATTAAAGAGTCAAGTGGGATTACTTAAAACAATCAATCTTCCTCTGTGCTCAAACTTGTTTCATAATCCAAACAGTCACAGATTCAGAATGGTTTTTTCTGCCTAGTGTATCTAAATCAGTGGGGTTTTAAAAAAATTAGACTGTTAATATACATAATAAACACGATTAAGTTTAGAAAATAACTGACAGGATAGCATGTGAAATCCTTTTTACCCAACTCAAATTCTGTTTTGAAATGAATCCCAGCATAAGCCAATCAACAAAGCAAGCGAGCCCTTCTGATGTGGATGGCGTGTGCAGTGTTCACCTGAGCATGAACTTCCTGGGCTGAACATTCCACAGACTGATGTATTTTTATGATCCAGGTTGCCGAACCATGCTGTTCAAACATCGTGAGCTGAGAAATCAATGCACCATAAGAGCACAGCTACGGTGGCAGCTGTCCCAGGGGCTAGGGTTTCCCAGAAAGTCAACGTCCAGCAATCTCATTAGATTGGAATGGATCTTTTTTTTTTCAGCTGCCTTTCCTATTTTTCGTCACTTAATTCATCCAAGTAGGGGTTATTTGGAGCTAAGTAGCTAGCAAGGTTTTTTTTTTCCCCCATAAAATTAGCCTATTTCAAAGAGCTAAACCTCTACCTTAAGTGCTGAGAAAATAAGCTAGAGACTAGTCTTACAGATGCTCAAAATTTCAGGTCCAGAAGAACAGGAAAATCCTCCTACTATTGATATAAATTTACTCTTTCAATCTATGTCAACCATTGCACTACGATTTCTCTTTTCTCTTTAGTACTTTGGTGCAGTGGAAATCATAAATTATAGCGTCGGGCCTTTTCCTAACGGAGCCAAAGTGCTTTTCAAACAGCTTGGAAGAATCTCTCCCTTCTGCCATTTTGTTTTAATGGGAGGTAGCAGATGGAGCGAACAGTCCCAAATGAATGACTGTCCCGAATGAGATGACAAGGAATGTAGTGTATGAATTCCTCTCCACTTCCTCACAATCACCGGGGGTTTGGATCCCAGCCCAAGGCCACTGGGGTTCCCTGGGGTCAGGACTAGAGTCACGGTTATAAACCCACAATTCCCAGAGGTACCCACACTCCAGTGGGGCAGAGTGATCAGAACAGAAAGTCAAGTGACTTCTGAGTAGCTTGGAGAGGGCCGACGCCTTCCCTGAGCCTTGGATATTAGATAAACTGGGCCCAGACTCGCAATTTTGGCAACCTGGGAGATTTCTTGGTTAGCTTCACAGTTGTTGTTCTTGCTTCATAACTTACCTTCTGCTCCTTCACAGCTGCCACAAGAGATTTGACCTTATCACATTTGTTTTTTAAATATTTTGAGACAGGTTTATCCAGGCTGGAGTGCAATGGTATGATCATAGCTCACCACAGCCTCAAACTCCTGGGCTCAGCTGATCTTCCCAGGTTGCCAGCACTACCAGAGCATGCCACCATGCCTGACTGATTTTTGTTTTAAATTTTTTGTAGAATGGGGTCTCACCCATGTTGCCCAGGCTGGTCTCGAACTCCTGGCCTTGGGTGATTCTCCAGCCTCAGCTTTCCAACGTGCTGGGAGTACAGATGGGAGCCACTGCACCTGGCCAACATTTTTACATAGTTTTTTTTTTTTCCTGGAAGAGTCCATGCACTATTTTATCCATTTTTCACAGCATTTTTCTGCCTTCCTCCTGGAGCCTCTGCTGTAATTCCTTTCTCAAGAAATCACAACTTATGGCCTTTCTCTCTTCTAGAAGGACCCTTGCCCCTGACAACTTCTTACACTGATTCTTGTTTTTTTTCATGGGTCATGGCTCCATTTTCTGCTCTCTGCCCACTGTCCCATCTCACCCCTCATTCTAGCTAAAAACAATTCTGGATGTCTCTTGACATGGTGTGGAGTGAGGGCAAAAACAACAGGAGGAATTGTCTAGAAGAAGAGCTGTTGCCCACAGCTTGTTTTGTTTTTGTTTTTTTGGTCGGGGGCAGAGAGAAGGCAGGTAGCTAGACTGTGGCTCAGAGCAAGTTCTTGCGGTCAGCATCATAGTCCATTGCTTCTCAACCCTTGAGATTCTTTCTTTTTCCCAGTAAAGAAGTGTTTGCATTGCCTCGTTTCGGACTGAAATATTGGTCTTGCTCAAAGCCCTGTTATGAAGTTCTTAGTTCCAGTGTTTATCTCTGCGCAAATCTCTGTTCTATATTTTGCTTCACTGTTGATGTTTTCTTACTCAGCGTCCTGGTCTAAGTGCTGTAGAATTCACCTTTAGCCTGATCCAGTTGCAATACTTTCTAAACTGAGTGCTGGCAGTTCCTAAAATACAAACACCAAATTTACAAATGTCCTTTACACAAAGATGGCTGCCCCTTTTTACTTCTGGGTGGTATCACCAGAACGGTTAGAAGGAATTCTTTCTTTTCTGTGAACTTTTGGCAGCAAGAGGAGAGTTTCTCACAGACAGCTTTTTGAGTGAAGGATAATTTCCCAGAGACACCATGGCACATGGTGGTCTATCTCCCAGACTAGCCCACCAAAAAAAAAAAAAAAAAAAAATTTAATACACAATATAGCTGAAAAAGTGTGAAAAAAAAAATACAGTGGATAAAGATGTTTTTGCCCATGTGTAAGATTTCATTTTCATTAGGGGTTACATTTGCACAGCCACATTTATTACGATGTTTCTCTGGGAAAATGTTTGCTCCAGCTTCCAAAAATTGATTTACAAATAAACTCTTGGAAGAAAAATCCAGTCTAAATTTAGAGCTTCCTAGATTAGCTCTAGTTTTCAGCACATATTTTTCCTTTTGTTTGCACAAGTCGTCTGGGGACGGCTTTACTGGGGTGGTGTCTCTGCAGGTGAGCAGGAACCGTGAGGCCGACACCTGTCGGGGGTAAGCCACCCAAGTGTGCCACGTTGAGGCCGGGCCTCTGCAGCTCACAAAAGGAGGCTTGGTTTCAACTTGGACTGAACTTTCTCCATTACTATAAATGCTGTCATCACTCTGCCAGCGTAGGAAGAACATCAGCTCGATTTCGTAAGCAAATTCTCCCTTTATACCTTCTCAGTCAGCCAATGTGATGCCAATGTGAGTCTTCCCTAAATATTACAAACTCAAACTCCAAACTGGTACATCCAGGAGTGATTCTCTACAGTGAGATGGAATTAATAAAACCTGGATTTACCAAGAAAAATTCCTACTGCAGCCAGGTTGATCCTACGCGGATGGGGATCTGGAGCCTTTCTTCTGGTACGTTCCCCTAAAGAACAGAGCCGTTTCTTGTGTCTAACCTCAACTGAAAGGGCTTCCTTGTGTAGGTTGTTCTCAGGACACAAGCCTGGTTTCTGGGCCAGCTGCTCTAGGGCTACCTGCTCCCTATGCCAAATCACTGCCATAGTCAAGGTGGACCTTCCACGGGCACTGTAGCTCTTTTGTTCAGGAGGCTTGTAAGTGGCATTTTATTTAAGCCATAATGACTGCTAGAGAGGGCATTTCCTAATACTTAATGGCCAACTGGAGGGATTGTGGGCCTGAGGCAATGCATATAATGTGCTATTAAACTCTGAAATTTAAAAATGTAAAGAAAAAATAATTACCTTCTTATGCATGTTACCATGGATTCCAAGTTTTGTTTATAGTTTTAGTCTTTTCCTAGAGGTTAAAGTCCAGTTTAGCAACCAATAGGAAATAAGCACTTCAGTCTCAATTTCCACTCACTTTATAATGCTTGACATTACCTAGTTAGTGTATGTTGCTTCAAGAAGGTACACATCAGCCCTGAAATAGGATATGTAACATGTGATGCGGATTGCCATGATGAGTATTCACATTTTATTGAAGAGTTTGGCAATCGGTATTTAAAATCAGCTAACCTTGTAGATAATCACATTCTGTTCCCCTAGAGTGGCAGAAACTTTCATACCATTCTTTTTCTCCCAAAGAATGATTTATTTTTCAGCCCTCAAATTGCATGCACATATTTTATGCATTAGTGCCAGAAACACTTTTTTCAGTCGGATCTATTATTACAGTGCATAACTCAGAGATTAGCATTTTAGCATGAAGGAGAAAATACCCAGAAAAGCATCTAATACTCCAGAATTTACACGGTAACTGTTCGTTCCATACTTTTAAAAATCTTCAAACACTTTTTCTTTTCCAACTCTTACAGAAGGGTAAGACTTAATCGAATCAATTTTATAACACTCCAGAGGTGCTAGCCCAAATTAATATAACTAACTCCTTACTGTTGATTTTAGGGATGAAAGAACTCTTAGGAAAATTTAGAAACTTAATCACATCTATAACTTCATACTTCATCTCACAAATACTTTTTTTCTACCATTAGATTTATCTACTTTTATTTTTATTTTATCACAATAAACATATTATAATATGCCTTTATGAAATACATCATACAGAAACACCATTCCTTTATCCGTTCATTCATTCATTACCTATTAAGTATTTTTTTGGCCACAACTGTAATCCCAACTCTTTGAGAGGCCGAGGAGGGCGGAACACTTGAGGTGAGGCGTTCAAGACCAGCCTGGCCAACATAGTGAAACCCCGTCTGTACTAAAAATACAAAAATTAACCAAGAATGGTGGTGGGCACCTGTAATCTCATCTACTGGGGAGGCTGAGGCAGGTGAATCACTTCAATCCAGGAGGTGGAATTTGCAGCGAATGGAGATGGCGTCATTGCACTCCAGCCTAGGTGACGGAGCAAGACTCCATCTCAAAATAAAATAAAAAATATATATAATATATATTTAGGTGTACTGAGCTCTGCTGTGACTCAGGTCCTAGTAGCATGCAGCAAACAAAGAAGCAAACTCCCCACCTTTGAGGAAGTCTATCTGCCAAGAAGTCAGGTATGAAACATCAACCACAATACTTTCTTGGAGGTGCTATACTGAAGGTGACAAGACACATTGGGAGCACAGAGAAAGGTGACAACACGTCTCCTAGGAATTCAGGAAAGCGTCTCAAGGGACGTGACATTTACTTTGAATGTGAACTGTAACGCACTATTCACAATTATAAAGTTATTATTATTTTGCTTTGTTAGCGATCTTCTATTGGAATACAAAAATGGAGACATTCCTAAAGAAACTACAGCTCAGTTGAGAGTCAAATACGAAAATCTGACAGTAAACAGTGGTGACAAAGCCCACTTAATACACCTCCCATCCAGATCCCCCTCCTCCAGATTTTTATATCTATAAGCAGTGCTAAATGTACACAAAGAAGTGTGTCTGTGACATGTCATGTTGACACAGTGACAGTGAGGACACTAAGAGTCTGCTAAAAGGAGGTAGTCACCTCCCACTGCGTTATTTCCACATTGACATGCAGTGCTGTGTACACTACATTTCCTGTCTTTATAGAAGTACATGAGGAGAATCTCGATAACTTTCTTTGTATTATTTTTATCTGTAGACATCCAAATCGTGCTCAATGCCAGTGTGATTTATCTAGGTCCATAGAATCACACTGCACAAGCTAAAAGCTTAAGTTCTGAGTAGGAGGGAAATAAAGGGATCAGAAGGAAATTCACTAGGAAAGGCTGCCTAGACCCCATGGGTCTGAGCAAGACCTTTTGGGCTGTAATGAACATATATTCACAGAGATAGGCTAGCATGGACAAAAGCAGCCACACAGTGCCCAGCAAGTCCTTGGGGGTTAGAGAAAGCAGATTAGTGTCCCTGGAACAGAAGGTCTGGCTTGCTGGGAAGTAAGGAGAACTTAGATTAAAAAGATAAGGGCAGGAAGAGAGCAGATGGAGTGTGGCGGGATTGGTGAATTACTGCTCCGCAAGGCGTCACCTCTGCATTCCTGGTGCATCCCAGGTGCGCCTCAGCCCATAGCACTTACTAAGTTGGGCTGAAGTGATCTGGTTAAACATCAGTCCCTCCACCGTCCCTGCATCTTCAACTCTGATCTCCTGCGAGGATGGAGGTACTGCATCCTAGTACCTGCTCCGAGCGTGGTAGGGTGCCTGTCAGTGAATGCTGGTTGAGCCTGAGGCAGCATTCATTGATTCAGCCAAAGGTAATGGAAGGTTAGCCCTGTACCAGCCCTGTCCAAGAAGCTAAGGAAGCAGTGGTGAAAAATATTAAGTCCTGATCGTATGGAGCTTACACTAGGTAGGCGCTAGGGCGCCATTCTAGATTCTTACGCAGAGTGTGCATGAAGGAACTGAGGAAGGTTCCTTTGATCTGAGTATAGGGCGCAGCCTGAAATTCCAGTCAGACACGCCAGCCTGCGGCTGCTGCCTTACTCCAGTGTGAACATATGAGGAGCTGGATCAGGGCTGACAAGAGGGAGAAGCCCAAGGCACGGACCATCAGATGGCTAATCAGAGCTGAAAATGACAAGCTTGCCAAGACTGGGAAAGATTACTTTCAAACATTTAAACAGTAGGCTTTTCAAGGGAAAAGTCCAGGAGAAAGTATGAACGTTTTTGCAGGAAAGAGCAAAAGTACTACTGCAAGTCCTGTGACATCAAAAGGCATATTGATGAGGCAGACACGAGGACTGGATGCAATAAGCCCCATAGACCAACTCCCCTGGCATAGGCTACATCGATTGTGAAGGCAGTCTCAGGGAGCAGATGACCTACCCTGCCTGAGAAAGCACACAGGCCCAGAAGACGAGAGTTCTGACTCAGGCTCTGACGGAACTTGGACTCGATCACTCAACCTCACTGCTTGGTTCCCCCGCCTCTGCAGGCCACGTCCACCCACCCACTCCTGGCCTCTGCAGCCTTCCAGAATTACAGCAGGAATATGACTCCCACCTTTAAAAGCTGGGGGGAATGAGAGAATGTTCTTCCAGTCCTTCTATCCAGACTAAGCAGAGGCTGCTAGAGCTGACATGATCATCTAAACCATGAAGGACAGAGTTTGGGAATGGAAGGAAAACGGGGAGGAAAAGATAGAAAAGCAACCAGCCCTACTTGAGGTGTGGCCTACCTAGGACCATGCCATGTGCAATGCATAGAATGAATTAGCCACATGCCTCTTCCAGTAAAAGATCTGGGAAGTTTAATCCAAAGGGGAAAAGCTAATTCATGTGCCTCAGAAGGCTTATAGGAAAAGGAGGGAAGTTCTCTTTACCCAAGTCAAGAAAACAGACATAGATGCCCAACTTCCATTGCATTACTTGTCAGGAGAATTTATGCAAACTTGTAGAAGAGGCTTCCTGAACTACTTTCTCAAATCAGTAATTTTGGTCATGAAAGAACTCAGAGGAACCACCTTGTTATTTTCTCAAAGGTCCCCAAGATGGAACTTTCTCACTGATGAGTCAAGACCTGAACTCAAAGTGGCAAGGAAGAAAACTTGTGTTACTGATTTGTCCAGACACTCTGATGTAAGTTCACATGTGAGCACACATGTGGCAGCTGGGGACATACTGATTCCCTTTTCTGATCTTCCCTGAACTCCACAAAAGCCCCAAAGATTTTAAGGAACTTCTATTAGGTGAATAGAAAGTCATAATTCAAGAAAAGATTCATAGAGTTTGATTTTTAAAATCTTGGTTTTAAGTTTCTGTAGTTACCCACAGAATGCTAACCTCAGCATATATCTGAATTATCAAACATCCGCTACAGTGTGGTTCAGTTTCAAGAACTGATTGGACCGAAAAACCAGCCATGCGTGCAAAGAAGTTACAAAACCTTGGGATCCTAGAAATGATTATATGAATCCACAAATTCTAGTAATGTTTCTGACCATGTGTCAAAACTCTGAGGAATGTTTGCATCTACTTAGCTCTGTGAAAGTGCATTATCTTTCATAAAATGGCTAAAATCCAAACTGAGAACTGATATCAGGGTTGAAAATCTGGCATCTGAAGTGAAATGGGCTCAGACTGATTGCATTCAGGAATTCTCAAAAAGAGTTCGCCTTGCTATGTATATGCATATTTGGTCCACATCAATTGACCACTAGTAAGAGGCTCATAATTCTACAGTATGGTATTAATAAAATTGACTTTTTTTAGAATAAAGTTTTTTCTTGGCCTCACCAGCCTATGCATTACACATCATTTCATATGGTGATAACTCAGGTTTCACTGGCTGTGGCAGGTAAGAGTCCCAGGGAAACAGTTTATTAAGGAGTGCTTTGGGGATCAATACCTGTGAAGGGAGAGGTGGGATGACACGGAGGGGGAAGTTAAGATGTGATGCAGTTTTCAGCAAAATCATCAGCCAGTCTACGTGGAGTTCTCAATCTGGGGTTCAGAGTTGTCTCAAGTTAGGGCAAGAAGGTCGGTCTTTCCACTTTCATATTGCTCATCAACAGAAGTCATTCCTGGCAGGAGGTGTGCTCTTCAGATCATGCAGGCTGTATTCTCTAGGTGAGGCAAGCCTCACAGGCTAACAGCTGAGGGCCATCTTCTGCCAGCGTTCCCAGCATCTTGGAAATGAGACCTTTATTCTGAGCAAGAATCTTCCCGAGTAGGAATCATGATAGTGCCTCAAAGCGTCCACAACAAACAATGCCTTGCAGTGCTTGTATCCTCTCACAGGCTCTGGGAAAGTTTCCCCCAAGATACTAGTGAGCCTCTGTTCCTAGTGAGAACTTTTTTTTTTTTTTAAGACAGAGTCTGTCTCTGTCACCCAAGCTGGAGTGCAGTGGTGTGATGTCAGATCACTGCAACCTTCGCCTCCCAGGTTCAGGCAATTCTCCTGCCTCAGTCTCCCAAGTAGCTGGTTTTACAGGCATGCGCCACTATACCCGGCTACTTTTTTGTATTTTTAGTAGAGACGGGGTTTCACTGTGTTAGCCAGGATGGTCTCAATCTCCTGACCTGGTGATCTGCCCGCCTCAGCCTCCCAAAGTGCTGGGATTACAGACATGAGCCACCCAGCCCTCCCTAGTGGGAACTCGTAAGAGGAAGATTAGTGGAAAAATTATAGATCCTGATGCTAGAGCTGGTTTGAGGGTGACATTAACACATCTTCTCTCTCCTCTGTTATCCATTGAAGATTTCCCTCACTCTCAGGAGGTACCTCTTCTGATCTCAGTGGCTTTCCTGGTGTTAAGAGCAGTTGCTTATCCCTGAGGGGTCTGAACTTCCTGGTCATTATGTCCTTCATAGGCTATAGTCTATTTACTTTAAACATTGGAGAAGGAAGTACCGAGAGGTGCCTAAGTAAATCACTGAGGTTACCTGTGTATTCTTCCCTTCCTTGTATGTTACAGTAAGCTTCCTTCTTCCTGATGACCTTGATCAGATTCAATTATCCCTTCCAAGATGGCGACTCCTCTTTCTTGCCTGTGGTCCGTCCCCTTGGTGCAAGGAGTGCCCACGGATCAGCCAGTTATGAGTCAATGAGCTGTCACTGTGTCCCCTGTCAGAAGCATTGCCCCTTAATAAATGAGTACCTCAAAACCCACAGAGCTCAGTGTCGTGAGGATTCTCCAAGCAGGTCACTGGGAGTGATGGTTGGCAGAGACACTCTTGTTTCCACTCCTTGGTTCCTGGACTTATGTATTTTACCCGTGTGAACGCAGTGCCATATAAAAGTCTTTGATTTAAGATGTATCCTGCCTCCTGGATAATGGTGCTTCATCCTGACAAGGCATCACTTAGGGGCTGGCATATTGGCTAAGCCCCAACCGGTCAGCCTATACCATTGCTTCATGTGGCTTGAAGCCTCTGGGTATCATAGCATGTGATAGAGCCAGCGGAGTCCATGGGCATGTGCCCATTCCAACAACTCCTTTGCTGGAAAGTGACTTCTTGCCCTGATGTGATATTATACGGATCCCATGGAAGTGGATTTTACACCATAGAAGCCCTTGGATAGTGGTGCTGGCCAGAGTGCTAAGGGCAGGAAATGCAGACGCAAGCCCAGTGTATGCGCCCGTTCAGGTTAAGGTGAATTGCTGCTGCTTCCAGGGTGGAAGACGTCGATGTACTGAATTTGCCAGAGTGTCCTTGAGGGATGTGTTGGTGTCCTTGGGGGATAGGCTCTACTGGGACCCTAGTATCACTCTCTGCTGCTGGAATGTTAGACATTTGGCAGTAGCAGGGGCAGGAAAAGCTTTGGTAAGTGGGAGCTGATACTAGTGGGCTCATGTACAGCTTCCATACCCGCCACCATCGCTGTTCTATTCATGTGCTGTCGTGTTGGCACTGGAGTGGGTGATGACAGAGGCTGCTGTCAACTGGGTAGTCATTTTGTCTACCTGAGTTTAGTGCCTCTCTTGTGGGAGGTTTACATGCCATACAAAGACCTTCAACACTCCCGTAGTCCATGCACGTGTCTCTACTCCAGACCTCCTTGTGGCCAGTCTGTTTCCTCCTAGGCCCCTGCCCAGTCAGGCCATTTGGTACTGCCCACAAGTCTGTACATATCACAACCCCAGGCCACTTCTCTTTCAAAACAAGGTGTATGACAGCGACACCACCGTCCACTGTCTTTCAAGGCCACCCTTAAATGGGGCTGTAGTGCAGTTCCCATTCATTTTCAGCTTGCGCCTATGTACAGAGCTGGCCCATCCATGAAGCAAGCTTGAGCTCCTTCCTCTTCAATCAGCTCATCACAAGGGTCTTACATATGGCTATGGGTGTGAGCTGAGAAGGAAATGCTGCTACAGTCATAACGGATGGCTATTGCGCAGCTTGACTGTGCCCTCTGGTCCTGCCATGCTTTAATCCCAGATGTACCAGTCCAGTCTTACAACGGATTGTTCCAGGGCCTATCCGGTGATACGACATAGCGGTCTGCCAGAACCCAGCTCCCGACGGGCTGCCTCGGCCACATGGTCACTTTGCGTCCCACGGTCAGATCGTGTGTCTCTATGAGGTCCCCACAGCACGGCAGTGCTGCTGCTGTTCACAGTTGTAGAATTCTCTGCTGCGGACGGCATAATCTTGTTCCAGGCTCGTTAGTGATTAAACAAATTCAATAAATCATCTCCAAATGAAGACAGTAAAGTTTTTACGCTTTTACTTTTCAAAACCACAATTTTCTCATCATTTTTAAAAAGCTGAATCACATAGTAAGAATATTCAATGTGACTTTGGGACTTTTAGATATGATTTTTTTTAAAAAAAAGGTCCATTCACACTAATCTTTGCTTATTTATACCCTTCAAATCTACAAATAGAGCAGGATGAAATGAACAAATAAAAAAACTTAGGAGGAAGTTAAAAATATGACTTGGAAAAATAACACAGGGCCAAGTTAAAGTTAGCAGACAAAAGC
This sequence comes from Aotus nancymaae, assembly GCF_030222135.1. Taxonomy (NCBI): domain Eukaryota; kingdom Metazoa; phylum Chordata; class Mammalia; order Primates; family Aotidae; genus Aotus; species Aotus nancymaae. The sequence goes on along the minus strand of NW_026988492.1, from coordinate 4,827,196 downwards.
GCCGGCCAGAGGTCCCAACCAGTTGCTGGCTCCGCACTGCAAACACCATTCTGGGTCCCACTGTGATTGTTGCCAAGACACCATGACTCAGCACTCTCCCTGAGACCCATCACATCCAACGCTAGGAGACTGGTCACCCCATCACCCATTTCATGCACACACCGGGACGCAAATGCACTGAGTGAAAAGAGGGCTGAGCTTTCTGCATTTGGAAAACTGCCTGAGGTGGTGGAGGGCGGGGGAGTTGTCTGTGAAGACAGCCTAGACACTGTAACTCCATTTGGTTAAAAAAAAAATGTCAAACTGACTTGAACTTAGCCTGGGTCCTCCAGACAGCAGATTCTAGACAAAGGCTTGAGTGTAAACATTTATTGGGATATGTGATCTTGTCTCTTCCTCCTACTTGGATATCTTACTCCAAGTAGGAGTAAGAGACAAGAATGAAGGACAGGATGGAAACCAATACACGGATGAGTTATTAAGTTGGTCATAGCTCCCCACGAATGGTTCCTGGATCTTTCTGGGCTGTCTAAGGGGTTGCATGAAAGATTTTTCAGGGCTGTCCATCTGGGGGAAGAAAGGAAAACGTTTATCCATTAGCACTTAGACTCCATTGCTCACTCCTGGGTTGGGCAATGCATGGGCCGCCTATGGCTCAGAGCAGCTCCAAGGCAGACTCTGGAAGCTCCAGCAGAGGTTTGAGGCAAAGGCATGAGGTAAGACCCTAGCGGGAGGCTGCTCAGAACCTGCAGCCATGGCTGCAACAAGGGACAAGGGACACCCAAAGGCACTGAGGTCATACCTAAGAGGTACCTGATGCACAGTCCAGGGTTAAAATTGATTGTTGCCTTAAAAGCATCTTCTTAGAATCTGTTCATCTTTAGCAAGTTGCTGATCCCTGGGTAGTGGCCCCTGTAAGTGTTAAGTAATGTCTGCAGGGTACTTGTTTCAGCACCACTCCATCCATGTACAGAGCCAGCATTTGTAAAGTATGTTCCTTGCTTCCTGCGTCAAAATATGAAGCTTGCACAAATGTGCCGGAGATTATATCCGAAAACAGATTTACTCTGTACATTTAGTCTAGCACACGCTGCCCAAGTTAAAGTTCTATACAGAAAACAAAGAGGTGAAGGAATAAAACTGTTCAGTTTATGCACATGGGTAAGAAACCGTATCTCCACTCATTTTCAGAGTATCTTTGAATTTCCAGAAGCAGCTTTCTTTTAGGCTGAGTGGTGTAAATACAGTTTGAAGATAATGTGAATTTTCACACTGTGTCATCATATATTGCCCGTGAAAATTTTTCTTCTCTGAAAATATAGTGTTGATTCTTTTATGGCCAAATTAAGCTACAACAAATAAGGTACTATTCTATTTACTTTTTCTCGTAAATAGTCTTTATTGTTTAAAATAATACGGTTCTCTGGAGGCTGAGACGGGACAGTTTTTAAGCCCAACCTGGGCAATATTTTAAGCACAGCCTGGGAAACATAGCAAGACCCCTGTCTGTACAAAATATTAAAAAATTAGCCAGGCGAGGTGCTGTGCACCTGTAGTCCCAGCTAATAAGGAGGCTGAGGAAGGAGAATCACTTGAGCCCGAGAGTTCAAGGCTGAGCTATGACTGCACAGCTGCACTCCAGCCTGGGCAACAGAGTCAGACCCTGTTTCAAAAAAAAAAAAAAAAAATACTTCTCTGGCTCATACACCTGTTGCTGGGAAACTTGCCACTGGCTACTAAGCCAGTCCTTGGAAAACTGATTGTAAGCAAAGTGCTTTGGATTTTGCTACACAGCTGCTCAACTCTTCTATTTGAGAATGAAGTGTAATGACATTACAACTTAAACTTATTGAAAGGAAGAGCTCAGTAATACCAGTAAAGACTTGGAATCTTTCTAGCTGGAAAAGCAACAAATGGCCAAGGCGCAGACGGCTTCACTCAAGCTCAAAGGCAGCAAACCAGGAAAATCTAGTCCCTCGGGCCATTGGCCACTGTGATCCCTCTCCATTAATACACCAGGGTTAATTAGTTAAATTAACCTATTAGAGGTTGGATATTTAATTTTTAATTAATCAATTATTAGCAATTTAAATAAAATTTATATCTGCCATGAGAATTCTCCATGCCTATAAGAGTTTTTAAAGTCTTAACAAGTCTGTAAGTTAGATACTATTATCCCTATGTACAAATAAAGTACTTGGGCACAGACATGCCAAGGAAGTCCTCCTAAGTCATGCAGCTAAAAAGTGCCAGTATTTAAACTCAGGTGACACTATAGAGTACCCCCAATGCCTCCTTCATCTACATCCTCAATGCTCTCTCTCTCTCTTTTTTTTTTTTTTTGAGGTGGAGTCTGGCTCTGTTGCCCAGGCTAGAGTACAATGGTGCAATCTTGGCTCACTGCAGCCTCTACCTCCTGGGTTCAAGTGATTCTCCCACCTCAGACTCCCAAGTAGCTGGGACTATAGAGGCATGCCACTACACCTGGCTAACTTTTGTATTTTTAGAAGAGATGGGGCTTCACCATCTTGGTCAGGCTGGTCTTGAACTCCTGACCTCAGCTGATCTGCCCGCTTCGGCCTCCCTCGATGCTCTGTTTGTCAAAACCAACAATTTATCACATGGCATAACAAAGAAATCAAGGGGAAGGAGTTGACCTTCATTATGGCAAATTAATCTTGTGTAGATCCCCTGATTCCAGGTCCTTCTACCTCACAGAGCCTAGGAGTAGCTGGGGGAAACGGTGCTGCAAAGTTAACATTGAGCTTCATCGCCGTCCCCCAGCTGCAAATGTTACTAGATGCTTCTTCAACAAACTATCTGAAAACAGTGCACACGAGTGCATTACAGGCTCTGTGAAATCCTGCAGTTAAGAAACCTGTTTGCCCAGGATCCCTTTTTGAGGAACATTGACTCGACACCCATTTGGAAGAAGGCAGTTTTGTAATCACTGAAGTGCAGAATATCACAAAATAATACATTTGAGGCTGGGTGCGGTGGCTCAAGCCTGTAATCCCAGCACTTTGGGAGGCCGAGGCGGGTGGTGGATCACGAGGTCAAGAGATCGAGACCATCCTGGTCAACATGGTGAAACACCGTCTCTACTAACACAAAAAATTAGCTGGGCGTGGTGTGCGTGCCTGTAATCCCAGCTACTCAGGAGGCTGAGGCAGGAGAATTGCCTGAACCCAGGAGGCGGAGATTGTGGTGAGCCGAGATCGCGCCATTGCACTCCAGCCTGGGTAACAAGAGCGAAACTCCGTCTCAAAAAAATAATAATACATTTGAAACTACAGCCCCTTGGTACCAGGCAGTTCCACTGGCACTCAGAGTGGAGCTGTTGCAGTTTGCCCTGGCATCCCAAACAGAAAGTGTATGTATGGGTTTCTAACTTAAGAGGAGTCTGACTATTCATTGGCTTAATGAGTATTTAGAGGGCACGACGGGCCAGGCACAGTGCTGGCTGTGGCGTTTCCATCCGTGAACAGAATGGCTAGTTTCTGCCTCACGAAGCTTACAGTCCATTCGGGAGGGTGAACTTTGCCCAGTTGTATATGCGATGAGTATTACAAAAGAGAAGAGCGAAGAGCTACAGGATCCTGTAACTGGAGGACCTGATCTTGCCCAGGCACCAGGGAAGTGACATTTCACCTGAGGCCTGTGGAATGAGCGGGAGGGGAATGGGTTGGGGGTCTGCCATGCAGGGAGACCAATGTGGGCAATGGGCTTTTCTCCTGGTAAGTTTCTACTCACTCTTCCAGCCTCCACCTGGCATCCTCCCTCCCTCCCCGGGAGCTGGGCTGAGGGCCGCCCTACTGCTGTCTGTGGCACTTGTCACCCAGAGCCCTGGCGAGCTGTTTGCTTGTATGCAGGACCCCTCACCTCATGAAGAGCATCTCAAGGGCTAGGAGTCTCGTTTCTGGTATCCCTGGTCCACTGCCTGATCTCCAGCACACATGGGGCACCCATCAAAATGTTAGTGAAAGGAAAGGAGGAAGGGAGGGAGGGAGGAAAAGAGGGAACAAAGGAATGAACGAATCCCTAGCTGCAGGCACAGGTTAGCTCTCCGCAACGTCTCCTTTTCTGTCATAGAGAAAAAGAGCACAGTTAGACTCAGTGTTCACAGGGCCCTGCCTTCACCACCCGTCAATTTATTCTCTAAACATTTGCAGAAGATGCTAGAGACAGATGCAGCGTGTTTCAAGGAGCTTATGATCTAGCGGTGGAAGCGCAACAGATCTGCAATTCTTTCATCTTTTTGCCCACATAAAGCAGCCGAGGCACGATGAATTTTGATGTCAACTGTCCAGGCAGGACTTTGTCCCAGCCCAGGGACCCGGACGAGGCCAAGGGCGGAGACGAATCCCCCTCTCCACTGTAGTTGCAATATACTCTTCTGTCCATTCCCTTGATGTCCCTCGCAAGGGGCGGGGCGAGCCTGAAATCCATCTGCCCCGAAGAGAAGGGCCTCCCAGGCCAGCGCAGCCTGCCCTTCTGCAGACACCCGCGCATCTGTGCGTCCCAGGCGCGGCGGGCCCAGCGCCCACTCCGCCCTCCCGCCCCTCCCCCGCACCACGTCACCCGGGTCACGTGAGTGACCAGGCCCCACACCCCAGCCCCCCTCCCTACCCGTGCCAGACTCAGCTGCTCTGGTGGGGGGGGCGCGGGCAGCCGCGTCTGCTCGGGGCCCCTCCTCGCCCCCTGCCCTGCAGCCTGAGGAGGGCGTTAAGCAAGGGGCTCCGGAGAAATTAGAACCAGTGTTCTAAATTAAGGGGAGCAGATGTCCCTGTTTTGCTTGCGAGGCCTGGGTGGCCTGCTGTTCAGACAGAAATCGTTGAGGCGCTGACCTTCCGGGGCTGCTGTCAATCTCCGCGTGCAGATGGCCAGCCCGGAGCCTCGCCGCTCCCCTGCATTGGAAATGCGGCAGCCGGGGGTGCCGGCAGCTTGAGAGAAAAGTCTGCGTGGGGGCGGGGGGCGGAGGGGAGGCCCGGGGAGACAGAGGGCAGGAGAAAAAGGCCGGCCCCGCGCACAATGGAGCCCCTGTGGCGGCCCCTCGGAGGACAATGCGGTCCCCCGGGACCCGCGGTGGGTTGCGCCAGGCCGGTCCGCGCTCCAGCTGCCTCTTCAGAACAAGGCAGTGCAAATGTGCCCACTTGATTCTAAATCCTCTTAGGCGCTGTCCATGTGAACAAGGAAAGGGGTGGCCCTACGATCCTTTACAATCGGAGGCCTGGGAGCCCTGGGAGCCCTGGAGCTCCAAAAAATGTCTGCAGTACACATGCAAATGGGTCATTCGCTTGGAGAGATGCATCTGGCGACATCGGCAGAAAGGCTCTCTGCCCGGTAGACTGTGAACAAAACCCACAAAACCAGCCAGCCAACAGCGTGCAGTAAATACCTCTCTCTGGCCCTTCAATGCCACCCAGAGTCCTGAAAACTTTTCAGGGTGTTTCCCCTGGAAGAGACGTCCCATGAAATGTTCAGAAAAGCCAGCTGAGTTGTGCAAAGTCATTAGTCACCCAGGTATTTACACTGTTTTTCCTATTTCCTTTCTCTCTTGGCCTCTGTGGTCAGTGGTATAAAATTCCTAGGAACTCCCACCTAAACACTAGCTTCCTGTTTATTCTCTCAGTGGCTTTAATGTTTCGCTGTTAAAAGCAGTTGACCAAGACTCTGAAACAATCAGGAGAGGTTCGCAGGTGAATCGAAAAAATTTTTAAATTAAAAATTATATCTATTGGTCAGGTCAAAGGTCCAGGTTCATTTTTAATGCTTCTGTCAGAATCACAGAGGGGAAAAGGTAAAATTAAAATGTAACTTAATGCCTAAGATCTTGGTTCAGTTTCATTTGGCCCCTGTGTCTACGTGAACCTATAAAATACGATACACTGAACTATGAGTGTTTTCATTTCTAGCAGTGGAAGGCCTTTTTTTCAAAGCGGCATGCCATTCTTTGGTTAGAGAAGGTTAAAGTTCATGCATTAGCACAATCTGTGTGCTCCTGCGTGTGCCTTACACCTCACTATGCCTGTTCTGCCTTAAGTTCCTGCTGCAAAACCTTGCATTTACAGAGCCATCTGAATTGCAGCCTCCCTGGCCTGGAAAAGAAACCTCAAAGTCACCTCATTCAGCCCTTTTCTGATACAGAATTCCCTGTATGGCTCCCAGTGCATAACTATGCTCTGATAGGATCCCTCTAGTGATGAGACCCTTCCTACCTCGAATTTTTTTTATTTATTTATTTTTATTTAATATATTTATTTTTGAGATGGAGTTTTGCTCTTGTTGCCCAGGCTGGAGTGCAATGGCGCCATCTCGGCTCACTGCAACCTCCACCTCCCAGGTGCAAGCGATTCTCCTACCTCAGTCTCCTGAGTAGCTGGGATTACAGGCATGCACCACCACGCTGGCTAATTTTGTATTTTTAGTAGAGACCGGGTTTCTCCATTTTGATCAGGCTGGTCTCGAACTCCCGACCTCAGGTGATCTGCCTGCCTCGGCCTCCCAAAGTGCTGGGATTACAGGCATGAGACACCGCGCACCGGCCTATTTTTAAAAAATTAATCAATTTATTTTTTAGAGACAAGGATCCACTCTGTGGCCCAGGCTGGAGTGCAGTAGCACCATCATAGCTCACTGCAGTCTCTAACTTCTGGGCTCAAGTGGATCCTTGCACCTCATCCTCCTGAGCAGCTGGGACTACCGGCACGTGCCACCATACCTGACTAATTTTGAAAATTTTTTTGCAGAGTTGGCTTCTTGCTATGTTGTCCAGGCTGGTTTTGTTTTGTTTTGTTTTGTTTTGAGATGGAATCTCACTCTGTCACCCAGGCTGGAGTACAGTGGCAAGATCTTGGCTCACTGCAAGCTCTGCCTCTCAGGTTCAAGGTATTCTCCTGCCTCAACCTCTCAAGTAGCTGGGATGACAGGTGTGCGCCACCATGCCTGGCTAATTTTTGTATTTTTGGTAGAAACGGGGTTTCACCACCTTGGCCATGCTGGTCTCAAACTGATCTACCCGCTTAGGCCTCCCAAAGTGCTGAGATTACAGGCGTGAACCACTGTACCCAGCCCCAGGTTAGTTTTGAACTCCTGGCCTCCAGTGATTCTCCTGCCTCGGCCTCCCAAAGTGCTGGGATTACAGGTGGGAGCAACCGTGCCTGGCTGACAATCTTATTTTTTAATAAACATCTTCTATATGTAAAACCAAAATATGTCTCCACTTATGGAGTCATGCAGAACAAATCTAATTTCTTTTGCACATGATATTACCCTACGAATATTTTGGAGATGGCTCTGCTGTCCCCACACAGTCTTCTCCCTGCGACATCCTCAGGTGCTGCAGCAATTTCTCTCATGGGTCCGAGTCTCTCACATCACCCTGAGTTATCTAGGGATGCTCTAGTTGGTGTAGATCCTTTTCAGACTAAAGACAGAAATTCAATTCATGCTGAAACTCAGCTTCTCAGGCAGCATGGCAGAACATGGGCTAAAAGCAAAAGAAGGAAGCAGTCGGACCATGTTCGAGTTACTCAGACAAAACTACATTTCAGTGTTTCATTTTAGTTCTTTTCTCCTCTAGGTCTGTTATGTCAGACTCAGTCATGAAGCCTAGGAAAGCAGAAAAAAGCCCTACTGTGTGCTAGTTCATGTGCTTGCGTTTTAACCTCACGGACACCCTCTGAGTGGTTTCCCTTTTCACACAGCTAGTAGGTAGGAGGGCTCATACGTCTGACCTGCAACTTATTCTTTACAAGATACAAAGCTGCTGCTGCAGACATTTCCAGCTAAAACTAAGATCCTGAATTTATTTTTCAGCATATTCCATGGCATACAGCTTTTATTCAAGGCCAGCTTGTATATATTATATTTATACAGCGACAAGAACTTTTGAAGTACAAGTTAAGAACTTTAAGGAGAAAAAAAAGTTCTTTTTGGAAGCAAATGAAACAGAAATTCCAAGTTAAAGCCAGAAGTCATCGTGAACATGCTTTTATTCCAATGGCATTACTTAATAGCAAAGTGTTGTATTACCCTTGAATTTCCTGCCTAGGCTAAGGGTAGGCCAGGCCGTTGATGCTGTTTCAATTGCTCCATGTATCCCAGCTATATCACAAGCAATGCCATCACCCTTTACTTGCGCCTGATCTCCAACTTGTCAGTTAGTCAAGAGGAGGAAAAGAATCTGTTTCCCATGCACACACTGTAATTTTTTTTCCCGGTGTTACTAAGCCTGCCAGAACAAAAGTAAAACCACAAAACAAGATTTAGATCGGTGTCTTGATCAGCCTGCCGCTCTTTTACAGTTTTAGGAGGGTTGGACATCAAACACTTGAAACTGTCATCTACACCTTCCTTCTCATTGGCACGTACCCCTGCTAAATTATTCTCTACCCCCAAATGTTGGAAACTTTCTCTCCAGGAAAATGCTCTACAGAAGGCATGTTGGATTAATGGAGTTAGTTCTGAGAAAGGTTCTTACCAAGATGAACTGTCATAAGCTGACTTCCGGCCAGGTGGACTCAAAGCCTTGGCAGGAATGTTGCTTAGACATTTAGCTTTTTCTAATTTGTTTGCTATTATAAACAGTGCTTGAGAAACCTAAAGTACCCCTCGCCCCCTGCAAATTCCTATCACAGTGATCTGTTTATCCTCTGTATAATTACTTACCCCAACAGAATGTTTCATTGCTTGCATGCTTGTTTCTGGTCTACTTTCTTTCTCTGGATCATCACGTGGGCATGACACAAGTCACCTCTTCTATCTTGCTTATTACCATGTAGTAAGAACTCAGGAAATATTTTTGAATGAGTGTATCTTTCATGCACATGTATTTTACTGTTGTACAATTATCTTCTTAAGATAAATCTTTTGAGTAGTCAAGTTCATAGACACACAAAGTAGGATGGTAGTTGCCAGGGGCTAGGGTTGGGGGAAATGGGAAATTAGTGTTTGATTATTTACTTTTATTTTATTACAATTATTACTTTTGTGAGAGGGTCTCACTCTGTTGTCTAGACTGGAATACAATGGTGTGATCATGGTTCACTGTAGCCCCAAACTCCTGGACTCAAGCGATCCTCCTGCCTCAGCCTCCAAGTAGCTGGGTGGGACTGCAGATGCACACCACCACACTGGCTAATTTTTTAAAAATTATCTTTTGTAGAGACAGGGTCTCACTATGTTGCCCAGGCTGGTCTCAAACTGCTGTTTTAAAGGATCCCCCTGCCTTGGCTTCCCAAAGTGCTGGAATGACAGGCATGAACTACTGCACCTGGCTGAGAGTTAGTGTTTAATAGGTGCAAAGTTTCAGTTGGGGAAAATAAAAAAGTTCTGGAGATGGATGGTGGTGATGATTTCACAACAGTGTGAAACTACTCAATGCCACTGAGCTGCACACTTACACATGATTACAATGTTAGTTGCCTCACATCTTGAACAAGAAAAATTGAAGCTGTGTTAACTTTAAAAAATATATATGTGTCTGAAATACAATTGTATATATGTATATAAATATGTAAAATATTATTTTATAAAGAGGAAACTAGAACAAAAATATTTTACATTTACCTGTAAAATGGTTAAATGGTAAATTTTATAGTATATATGTTTTACTAAAATAAAAATAAATACATTTGTTGAATTAGCATGCTTGGGCTAAGGGTAAGTGTGCATATTTTAAGCTGTGGTATATATTTCCACACTGCCCTTCAGAAGAGTGATGCCAATTTGCATAACAACTCAACAGGGCATAAGAATTCCCATTTCAAGTGAGTTTTCTCAGTCTCTTTATTCTTTGTATTTGATAGGCAAAGACAAAGACACACACACACACATACACACTTTTTTGTTTTATTATTTTATTTGTGAATATTAATATAGTTCAAACTTAAGGCTGAATATCTTTTTTTTTTTTTGAGACCGAGTTTTGCACTGTGCCCGGGCTGGAGTGCAGTGGCACAATCTCGGATCACTGCAACCTCCGCCTCCCAGGTTGAAATGACTCACCTGTGTCAGCCTACCAAGTAGCTGGGATGACAGGTGCCCGTCACCATGCCTGGCTAATTTTTTGTATTTTTAGTAGAGATGGCATTTCACCATGTTGGCCAGGCTGGTCTCAAATGCCTGACCTCGTGATCTACCTGCCTTGGCCTCCCAAAGTGCTGGGATTACAGGCATGAGCCACTGTGCCAGGCTGGCATTTCTTCTTTTATAAGCAGCCTACATGTATCTTTTCCCATTTTTATTGGGCTCTTTAATTATGTTTATTGATTTGTCAGAGCTCAGTGTATGGTAAAGATATTAATTCAGTCCATCATAACATTTGCAAATAATTTTTCCCCAGTTCTTCATTTCTGTTTAATTATTTGTGATTTTTGCCATAGGAAATTTAAAATTATATATTGTATCAAGATAATCTTGGAATAAGAGAACTCTTCCTTGTTCCAAGATTATAAAAATATTCATCTGTGTTTTCACCCAGTATATTTATGGCTTTGTTTGATGCATTTATATGTTGATACTCAGGAATCAGGCAAAGATATAACTGAATTGTTTTTCTAGCAAATCCATTATTTTATCATAATTTGTTATATAGTCCATGTTTTCTATTGGTTATTTGAAATGTCATCCTTTCTTTATAACAAGTAACCATATTCTTAGGTCTGTTTCACTGATCTGTCTATTCCAGCAGCTGGAACACGCTGTTTTACTTACAGTAAAAGCTATTATGCCAATCTATCTAGAGGTATTTGTTGCCATAAATCCTAGACTAGTGAGTCACCTCTGTGTTTGGGAATTAATGGATGATTGGAAAATTTTTAAGTTACGTAGAATCACAAATTGGAAAGGCCCAGTGAGATCAAGAATTTTCTGTAAATGGGAATCAGCAAGTGTGCTAGAGGTAAGTTCCTAGAAGGACCAGCGATGGTAGGTAAGGAGAACCATCACTTCTTGGTAGAGTGGGACACCTGCCACATTGTGAGTCTCTGTGCTTAGACCTAATGCATTTTCCCCAGCTAGATTCACTTAGCAACCAGTGTGCTGGACGGCAAGCTGGTGGGCTTTGCCCTCTTGATAGTGAGTGCTGTCTCTGCCACCTACTAGGTTTGTGATCTTGGGTAAGTCACTTAGCCAGTCTGCTAATTCTGAGACGAATAGCAGCTACCGAATATGATTGGTATAAAGATTAAACGATACATTTAGATGCACTCTGGAAGTGATCGTGTTGAATATTTATCGTCTTTATTTTTACTACTACTGCTGTTGGGGAGGGATGCTTCCCTCCCGTGTCTTCATGCGTGTGCCCGTTCACCTGCCTCCTGGCCTTGCTGCTTCTCGTGAGACAGACTTCTCCAGGGAAGTGCTGCTGTCAGGACGGTCAGACTCACAGGCCACCTGTTGACCTCCTTTGATGATGGATGCAATTGCTGCATGCAATGTGACAAACGCTCCAGGCGTCTGTCTTCTGATCCGCCTCATTCGGGATACTGCTAGCTTCCACAGTTAGGTCAGGGCGTGCTCTACCTAACACGCCTTCCATCATTCTCTTTTTTCCTCTACAAACATTCTTAATTTGTTAGTACCATGATTTTTTTTCTTGCAAGGGGTGTCTTGGTGGTGGATTAGGAGGTCTGTTTGGCCTTTAGTCTCAACCACAGGCTCCAATGCCGCTTAACCAGTGAGCACCTACTGTGGGCAACTGGGAAGGAACAATATGGTGGTAATTTGATTGCTACTCCACCCCTAGCCTTTGTGTATTTTTAGACTCATTCCCCTTGTGTGTTATTACACACAATCAAACCTCATGGGAGGAAGACCGATTGACAGGGGATTTGGGCATTTCTAGTTCTCCAGCACAAATACCATCCTGACCATCAAACCCTCACCTCTTTCACCTCTGACCTCTAAGAACAGCCAATCCTTAGCATGGATCAATTACTCCCACGAGGAGGATACTCTGCACAGTACCCATAGTCAGAGTTCAGTCCACGTTTGTTACTATGATTGCCACTGCTTTTAGCTGCTATTGCCCATACAGAAAGCACAGAAGTGATGTGCTCTGGGAAAGAGGGTCGTTCAGTGCCCAGGTGTCCGTTGCCATAACCTCGCCCTTCTGCCTGACTCCTTGTCCTTCCTGTGGTCTTACGTCTGGCCCCTCAGCCCTGGGACCGCATACCTGGCTCTCCCTTGATCATCTGCCTTCTGCTCACTTTTAAACCCAGTCCCTGCCTTCCCTTCTTCGGTTTGCCTGTGTGCCTCTGCATTTTATCTCTATTTCTCAGGGTCACATTTCACCAGGCAGCTTGCCCTGGTCAATAAAAGAAAGCTGAATGACTGTTCAAGGCATCCTGGGTCAAAGCAGAAAGGTGAGCGCTTCAAGACCATCAGGGAGTTCTGTGAGGGGCAGGCACGCTGCAAACTGCCAACAGTAGGCCTAGGGACACTGACAGCCCAGTGGCCTGCTTTTATTACAGGAAGGCTGCCGCAGTCCTCAGGCAGTGTTCACTCATTAGTTTAATGAGTATTTACACTGACTGAATGTGTGTGCCACATACTGGGAGTCAGAGGTGGGCAAGACAAACATGATTCTTTTTTTTTTGTGGGGGGCGTGGTGGGGTCAGGGTCTTGCTGTATCACCTAGGCTGGAGGGCAGTGGCATGCTCTCACAGCTCACTGAAGCCTCAACCTCCTGGGCTCAAACAGTCTTCCCACCTCAACCTCCCAAGTAGCTGGGACTACAAGCCTTCACCACCACACCTGGGCAAGTTTTGTATGTTTTGTAGAGATGGGGTTTTGCCATGTTGTCCAGGCTGGTCTTGAACTCCTAGGCTCAAGCAATCTGTCTTAGCCCAGAGGAACTTACAGTCCAATGGGGGAGACAAATGCCATCAAAACTAATGAATGAAACGACCCACGGTGGCCATAGCTGTCCAGGTGAAGCAGGGTGCTGAGATCAAGGCCAAGGGGCTGGCGTGGAGGCCCACTTTAAATCTGATATCGGGACAGCCTGAATCTGAATCTCTTAATCCAACTTTCAACATGAACAGTTTTTTTCTCATCCCATAAATATCTGGAAAGATTCCCACCAGCTTTTCTTACACTTGTGAGTTTTCTCATGACAAAAGAAAAAAAAATCACAATACATGAGTCAGAGAAAATTGAAAAAGAAAGGGTCGCTGCTCTCAGTCATATTTTCCTCTTCTTTTGCCCTTTGACACCTTTTACTTGATTGCTTTTAGGCCTAGATTAATTTTGTCTGGCCCAAGACCCATGCTAATTTGCATGGCTATTCTGTATACGGGTCAGATGCACGAAGACAGCAGGCCAGCTGAATTCACCAACCGATTCACATCCATCAAGCGGCCCTGAGCTCAATATACTCACTGCAGAAGAATGGAGGATAATGAGAAATCCTACCACGACCTAAAATCCTGACTCACCAGGGTTGCCCTGTGGTCAAGCTTATGGGTAAACCACTCCATCATCCTTATGTTCTACTTGTCAAACACTTGCGGGATTCCATTTTGGGCTTTGGACATGTAATTATGGTTCCCATTGTTTCCAAAGCCAGACTTAAGCCTCAAATTATATAATTAATTGTGAGTGGGTGGAGTGCCTTCTTGCACTTTACACTCTCATCTATGATGTTAATACAAATCCTTGTTTCGTTCCATAATACCACATATCGCCGAGCCACATGAGTAGATAAAATGCACATTAGTGTTGTCGTATTTAGTGGATGTTGTGAATGGGTGACTGGAAGGCTTGCTTACAATTGGAATTAAATCCACTATGGGAAAGTCTGTTTTTTTCCTGTATTTGTTAACATGGCCCACGATTCTTTTAGATTCCAGAAGAGTCTGTTTATTCATTCATTCATTCAATAAATATTTATTTTAGGCCTATTATGCATGAGGAACTATGCTAAGTACAAGGTAAAAACTTGGTCTCTAGCCTCAAAATCACACAACCAAGATGGTGCCCATTTTGAGATGGCATGTGGTGGGTTACTCTATCTGAATCACCTGGATGGCACTCTAAAGTCATTAATGAGCCAGACATGGTGGCTCACATCTGTAATCCCAATGCTTTAGAGGCCAAGGCATTTGGAGGCCAAGGCATGAGGCCAGGAGTGTGAAACCAGCCTGGGCAACATAGCAAGACCCTGTCTCTACAAAACATTTTATTTTAAAATTAGTCAGGCATAGTAGCACACACCTGTGGTCCCACCTACTCAGGAGGCTGAGGCAAGAGGACAGCTTGAACCCAGGAATTTCAGGCTGCGATCAGGAGTGAGCTGTGATACCACTGCACTCCAGCTTGGGAGACAAAGTGAGACCCTGTCTCTAAATAATAACAATAATAGTAATAAAAGTCATATATGCCTGCCCATTCCACCCCAAACTCATCATCTGAGATTCATTCTGATTTGACAGGTCCAGAGGGAGGTCCTGGCATGTGGATTTTGAAAAAACTGGATATAATCCTGATTACATCCTTGGGTTATGAACCATAGGTCTAGTCGTCTTCTCAGAACTCTGTAGAGCTCAGCTCCTTGCTGGGGATGTACAGCCATGAACTTCTTTGAACCAAGCTAGACAGTCAGAGGCTGACAGTGCCTGAGTTGGGCTGGTGATAATCCTGGGCTTCCGGCCATGAGAACCTGCCATGAGCCCAGGATTACCACCAGGGTCAGGCCTACTCTGGTCACCCATTGTGATACAGTTTCAATCTTTATGCCCTCAAAATCTCATGTTGAAATATGATTCCCAGTGTTGGAGGTGGGGCCTGGTGGGAGGTGTTCGGGTCATGGGAACAGATCCCTTATGAATCTGGTACCTCCCTTGCCATAATCAGTGAGTTCTTGCTCTGTTAGTTACTGTGAGATCTGATTGTTACAAAGGGCCTAGCAGCTCCCTCCCTTCTCTCTTTTGCTCTCTCTTTGACCATGTGACACAACAGCTCCCCTTTTCCTTCCGCCAGGATTGGATGCTCCAGGAAGCTCTCACCGGAAGCAGATGCTGGCACCATGCTTCCTGTACAGCCCGCAAACTGCGAGCCAAATAAACTTCTTACCCAGCCTCAGTATTCCTTTATAGCAATGCAAACAGACTAGTACAATTCCCACACCAACTCTAGACAGGGGCATCTTTGCTGTTCTTCATCCTGGGCTGTTTTAGGCCCCTCTATGTTAAATTCACCCTGTCACCTGACCTCTGAACTCAACTCATGACCTTTGGCTTCTAAAACCCCACCTTCTGGCATTGTCTCTGCAGTGACACCTCATGCC
This sequence comes from Aotus nancymaae, assembly GCF_030222135.1. Lineage (NCBI taxonomy): Eukaryota > Metazoa > Chordata > Mammalia > Primates > Aotidae > Aotus > Aotus nancymaae. The sequence goes on along the minus strand of NW_026988492.1, from coordinate 4,811,904 downwards.
TGTCTTGTTCCCCTTCTTAGCCAAGTGAGCCCCAGGTAACCCAGGCCATAGATGTCAGACTTTGGACTGAGCAGTCACTTTTCTGTGGGCCCTGGTGTGGGAAGTTGACAAAGCAGTCAGAAAAGTAGCATTTAGGAAAGTGTTGAATCCCAAAGGAGGGGATAGGCGGGAGGGCTCAGCTACCCAAAGGGGCTGGACAGAATGGGAGAACTCAGCACGATGTCCCAGACAAACCACCTTCTCCGGCAACAGAGGAGGGCCAAATTGGACAGTGGGGAGAGTGGGGGGTTCTTTGCATCAAATGCCCTTCGGGGGTGGGAGGGGGTGTGACGGGACAGCGAAAGGCCTGAGCAGAAAGCCCATCTTGGAAAGGACACAGCCCTGCCTGCAGCTGCCTCTCCAGCTTGCTCTCCATGCGGGCCGCACCCTCGCTGCCATCCTTCTCCAAGTCCCTGTCCAGATTCGTTCAGGAGAAAGTTCTGGTGACCCCTGGAAGCCTCTCCAGGAGCAGTGCCAAAAGACACTTCTTTCCCCCTTTTAGAAAAATATATTTTCCTTTAAGTTCCAGTATACATGTGCAGAACATGCAGGTTTGCTACATAGGTATATGTGTGCCATGGTGGTGTGCTGCACCTATTGACCCATCCTCTAAGTTTCCTCCCCTCGCCCCGCCACCCCCCAATAGACCCTGGTGTGTGATGTTCCCCTCCCTGTGTCCATGTGTTCTCCATTGTTCAGCTCTCATTTATGAGTGAGAACCTGTGGTGTTTGGTTTTCTGTTCCTGTGTTAGTTTGCTGAGGTGATGACTTCCAGCTTCATCCATGTCCCTGCAAAGGGCATGATCTCATTAATTTTTATGGCTGCATAGTATTCCATGGTGTCTATGTGCCACATTTTCTTTATCTAGTCTATCATTGATGGGCATTTGGGTTGGTTCGTGTCTTTGATATTGTAAATAGTACTGCAGTAAACATAAATGTGCATGTGTCTTTATAGTAGAATGATTTATATTCCTTTAAGTATATACCCAGTAATGGGATTACTGGGTCAAATGGTATTTCTAGTTCTAGATCCTTGAGGAATCGCCATATTCTCTTCACAATGGTTGAAGTAATTTACATCCCCACCAGCACTGTAAAAGCATTCCTATTTCTCCACAGCCTCGCCAGTATCTGTTGTTTCTTGACTTTTGAATAATTGCCATTCTGTCTGGAGTGAGATGGTATCTCATTGTGGTTTTGATTTGCATCTTTCTAATGATCAGTGATGATGAGCTCTTTTTCATATGTTTGTTGACTGGCCCCGGTTTGCCTCATGCAAAGGCCATCACCAGCTTGTGAATTCTGGTTCTTTTTTAAAATGTCTTTTGTCCAGTCTATGATTTCAGATATGACATTCTGCCTACACATGGCCCATATTGGTGACAACTCAGAGGAGATATTGTCAGCATTTTACAGATCATTTTACGTGTATAGCATTTGGCCCAACCAACCTAGGTTTAGGTACCATCAGTCTCTTGAATGGGCAGAGTGAATTCATAAAGTCTTACTGAACCTAACATGCTTTGTAAGTACTAAACAAAATCAGGATCATTAATTGGCTAGGTTTATTTTTTCTGGTGGCTGTTTGCTGATTCTTGACCTTAAATGATAACATCTTTCTGTTCCGTATCATTTGATCATTCATTCGTTCACCTTTCACTGAACACTTGTTATGTAGGATTTCCTGTGACACTTTACAAGCTGGCCCCAAACTGTGCCTCCAGGCTGGTCTCCCACACATCCCTGTCATGTCCCATCTAGCACATTTGCTCTCTGGCACACCTGCCGTATACAGATGAATAAGACATGGTCCCTGTCCCTCAAGTTCTCTCAGTCTGGTGACAGTAACAGCCAGGCATTGGTCATTTTGAGGTGATAAAGGTTATGGTAGCATTTGACCTATGTCTTGAAGACACAGAGCAGGTAAGCGACAGGTGCAAAGCCCTGAGTTGGATGAGCGGGGAGGTCAGGAAGATCAAGGAGGGAGTGCCTGCCTCATGGGGACTACCTGGTGAGAAGCGGGGCTGGAGAGACAGCTCTCCGCCCAGGCCTGCCTGAGTGCTCTGTGATCAGCTGTTAGAGGTCCTAGTTACTGTGTGTGACATTCCTGCCATGCCGCCTCTTCAATGTGCTCAGATTCCCAGGTCACACTCCCTCAGCCACCCTTCATGACTTGCTGCTAAGGTGGAAGGGAAAACTCAGAACTTTGTTCTTGGTGGGTAGCGAGGGAGGTGCCAAAGGCTGTTTATTTCTCTTCCTTTTGACGTTCAAGCAGAGGACATGTAACTGCTCCCTGGATCCCTGCTCAGGTGTGCGGCAGATCTTTCAGCGCTTGGGTCTCATCCCCGGCGTGAACTAGCCTCGCAGGAGACGCCTCTCTAAGCCCTCAGAAAGGTCTGCAGCACACATCTAAAAATAGGTAAGCGAAGAAGCCCAGACTCAGGGAGAAATGCTCTTACCAGGCCCCAGAAAAGCCAGCTGTATCAAGTTCAGGCCTCTTCACCGCCAAGCCACAGGGGCGTGAGAGACTTCCCATCTTGGCTTTTAGAGTTGGGAAAGGAGGGGAGGGAGTGGAGAGGCAGGATGTGGTGGAGGGGCTGTGTGCTGCCTGCAGGGCCAGAGGCTCAAAGCAGAAATCCTCCTAAGGACTTTCTGAACAGCCAGCTAAGTGCACAAGCAAGCACGTGTGCATACACACACACAAACATACTGTCTCACATGCATACACACACACACGCATACACACACGGACACTTTCTCACACACAGAGACACACACACAGTCTCTCTCATACACACACACACACTCCCTCTCTCTCTCTCTCTCTCTCACACACACACACACACACACACACACACACACAGAGCCCCCGAACAGCCCGTTGGCTTTGGTTTCTTTCCGTGGAACCTTGGATCAGGGATAGTCTCATCTGGGGTGGCCAGTCCCAGCCACTCTGGACTCACGGTTTCCCCGGTCTTCTGAGTACATACAACCATTCTCCAGACCGCAAAACACACGATATTTACTCTGACAAAGCCACAAGAGCCTCAGGTTTGTGTCCATGAAAGACAAAATCCAGAGCAACAGTTCATCAGTGGTGATTGGCAAATAACCTGATGTGTAACTAACGTGTAAGTCCCTTTCTGACCCTCCCGTGTCAGTATCTCTTCTCTCCACCCTTCCATCTCTTTAGTGGGTCCTCTGGCGGCTGGGACAGTTTTGTTGCAGGGGACCCAGGTCCAGGCAGCTGGAATTATGTTTCAATCCCAATCTGGTGTGTTCTAGGATGGAAAAGACACTTCCTCTTTGCTTCTGACCTCTTTCCAGAACAAATAAAAAACACACCAAATAGCCACTCCCAGGAAGATGAAACAACAGAGTCACCCCTGGGTCCCCAGGGACAGCTTCAGAGGGCTTCCATTAGCAGGGTGGATGAGCTATTTTCCCAGGATATTAAATGTAAGAAGCTCTGAGCATGTATCTGGTGAGTCACACTGAGGGGGATGACCAGTGTTTTAGCATCCTGACAATGATCGTTACTGAAATACACAATGCAACCATCATCAGCATTTGGGGACTCATACATTGTAGAGATACTGACGTGCTCTACCCTTTTAAGTCTTCATGCAACTTAGAGGGAAAGATCCTCTCAAATAGGTTTTCTCTTTCCTAACCCTAAGAGTCTTTCTTTAAAATACGTTCTCCTGTATGGCTGTAATATAGGACGGATAGAAAAGAAAGGGACAGGGAATTAGTATTTCCTGAGTGAGTACTGGATTCCAGCTCATGAATGGCCAGGGAAATGGCATTCTCACCTGGGCAGGGCTCCTCCATTACACTAGCGAAGGAAGCCAAGGGGGAAGATGGCACGTGGTTAAGATTCGCCAGAGGCCAGGCACAGTGGCTCAGGTCTGTAATCACAACACTGCAGGAGGCTGAGGCAGAAGGATTATATGAGCCTAGGAGTTGGAGACCAGCCTGGGCAACATAGCGAGACCCTGCCTCTACAAAAAATAGAAAACTAGCTGGGCATGGTGGCACGTGCCTGTAGTCCCAGTTACTCATGGGACTGAGGTGGGAGGATCGTTTGAGCCCAGGAAGTAGAGACTTCAGTGAACAGGGATGACACCATTGCACTCCAGCTTGGGTGACAGAGTGAGATCCTGCCTCAAAAAAAGAAAAAAAAAAAAAAAGCCTGGGATAGTGGCTCATGTGTGTAATCCTGGTATTTTGAGAGGCCAAGGCAGAAGGACCACTTGAGTCCAGGAGTTCCAGACCAGCCTGGGCATCATAGTGAGACTTCATCTCTCCAAAAAAGAAAAAAGAAAAAAGACAAGCCTGAAGTCACACTGCCTGGTTCACATTCTAGTTCTGTCACCTACAAGCAATGTGGTTTGGGCAAATTGTTTAATCTCTTTGCAACTCAATCTCTTCTTCTCTAAAATAGGAGAATTGAATGGAAATTTCTCAAAACTCTAAAAATATGACTACCATTCAGTCCAGCAATCCCACTACAGGGTATCTACCCAAAGGAAAAGATATCAATATATCAAATAAATACCTGCAGTCTTATGTTTATTGCAGCACTATTTAAAACAGCAAAGGCAGCGAATCAACCTAAGAGCCCATCGTTGGATGAACGGATAAGGAAAATGTGGTGTATATATACATAACGGAATATTATTCAGCCATAAAAAGAATGAAATCCTGACATTTGCAGCAACATGGCTGGAACTGGAGGTCATTATCTTAAGTGAAATAAGCCAGGCTCAGAAAGATTAATACCACATGTTCTCACTGACATGTGGGAGCTAAAAAATCTGATCACATGGAGATAGAGAATGGGAAGAAGGAGAACAGAGACCAGGTGGGGTTAGTGACCAGGTCAGGGAGAGGATGAAGAGAAGTGGGTTAAGGCTATAAACCTGCAGTTAGACAGAAGGAGTAAATCCAGTGTTTGACAGCAGTAGAGTAGGGTGGCATAGAATAAGTGCTCGGTGAATGCTAACTCTCCCTCCTACTGTCATTGTCATTTACAACCAATAGACCTGAAAACGTCCGATGTTAATTAAACACCTTGATTCATTTGGAAAGATTGATCTGGCATTAATCAGAATTACTATACAAAAAGGATGACTTCTTTGGATGCATATTTTTTGGGAAAAGGCCCAATGTGTGGGCCATAAAATAAACAGAGTTTGCCTTTTGGGAACATAGAAACATGTCACGAGTACTCCTAATGCTTCCGCACTCACAGAACTAAAGCCTCCCAAGCAGAAAAAAACTGCACTCCCACAGGGTACTTAACTCTCCATGTGGACCTGGATATTACTCGAAGCTTCTCCCTTTTATTTCAGAGATTTCTTGCAGTTACTCAGTTTAGTTCTAAAGACCTGAAGTGTTATGGAATAAATTTGCTTATGGTGATGGATGGGCATTTTGACAACCCAGGGCTTTGCTTCTAAAGCATTTTTATGAACACTTGATATCGCCAAACAGTGAAACCACATAGGACACCAGTCAACGAGGTGCATATTCTTCTCAGGTGGCAGAGAGATTAGGTGGCCTGTTTAAAACTGGCCAGCAGGCCGGGCATGGTGGCTCATGCCTGTCATCACAGCAGTTTGGGAGGTCGAGGCCGGTGGATCACCTGAGGTCAGGAGTTTGAGGCCAGCCTGGCCAACGTGGCAAAACCCTGTTTCTGCTAAAAATACAAAAATTAGCCAGGCATGGTAGCAGGCGCCTGTAATCCCACCTACTGGAAAGGCTGAGGCATGAGAATCACTTGAACCCAGGAGGCAGAGGTTGCAGTGAGCCGAGATTGTGCCACTGCACTCCAGCCTGGGTGACAGAATGAGACTCCATCTCAAAACAAAAACACAAACATAAAACTGCCTGGCAAACCGGTGACAGGCAAATTGAGATGCCATTGGGTCACACTTTTTCACACAGAGGTCAAAGGAAGCAGCTGGCCATCCTCTGCCCATATGTCTTTAATTAGAAACAGGATTTTTTATCCACTTCAGAAAAACTATGAAACTTTACCAGCTAAATTGAAAAATCCCTGTTACTAAAAGTCTGTGTCATTGCACTTCGGGAGGGCAGGCCCACTGGCACACGTTTGTGACGCGGCTGTCCAGTGGCACTGGTTGTGAAGAGTAGGAGCTACTGGAGAACCATGAAGCAGCTTCGAGAGGATCAAGGGCAGAGCCCTGGACATGCCTGTCTCTGCCTTCCCGGGAGCTGTGAGGATGGTCACCATTCTTTTGCTCTGTCCTCCTAAGGTGAAAATTTTATACCATGTTTTTTTGTTTGTTTGTTTGTTTTTCCAATCCAGATGCAAAACCAAAAACTCAAATCCAACTGTTCTCAGCCAAGTAAAAGCGTTCCAAGACCTCAGAAATGCTCACTCACCAAAGACCGTTTTCCTGACTTGTAATTTGGTTAGTTATCACTGGTTTTAGGAAGGTTCCGGGTGGTCCAGTTTCCTCTGGGAACTCTGTAAGTTTCATGGTTTCTGTTTCCGGAGTTTTCTGCTTGCCTAGGAGTTCCAGGGCAACTGAACTTGCTGAGAAAGTGAGCACCCACCGCTCAGCTGTGGAAAGTTGTTTGGAAAACCTAATTAGAATTTCTCCCCGTTTTCTTTTGTAACACCAGAAGTTGGCCCTAGCAGGCCTGTGTGGAGGTGGAGATGGTTACATTTTGATCCCTAGTATACCTGCCTTAGAAAGATGCTCAACTTAAAATTTCAAACCATTTCATAATGATGTATACATTTTTTTGTAAGTGCCATTAGATCTCCTTCCACCTTTCAGGTGTCAGAACTGCTAAGCCTCATGCAGCTTCTCCCTAAGGGCCCACGTATGTTGTTAGCTGGGCAGGTTGAGTCTCTGATTCCTGTACTTTAATGCGCTCTTCTAATTTGAAGTATGCAAACTAGGTTTGCTCCCTTCGGAATGATACCATGCAATTTGGTTGAGGAGCTGAACACATTTCACAGCAAGAAAATAGGGACCGTCCAAAAGAGATAGAAATTGCTCAAATGAACAATTTGCATTTACCGTCCTCCTGGGGAAAAATAAATGCAAAAACATCTGTTGTGAAAGTTAAGGTATAATCTTCAACTCCTCCAACCTTCTCCATCGTTGTTTTGTACGACACAGCACTAACTAAAGGCAAAGTGAGTTGTTTTTCTTTTTTTTTAAAAAAAAAGCACACACAGAGAGGCTACTACACTATAAATGGTCCAGGCCACCACCGTGGAGACTGAAAATGTGACAGTGGAAAGCAGGCTGGTCAGCTTGTGGAACAAGTCAGTGGAGGGCTCCTCTGACAATGGAACTGGTTGAGAAGTGTCAGCGATTGCACCTGGGAATCCCAGGGCTGTCCCCTATCCAGAGAAGGTCATTATCCTGCTCTCTGTAATAATAGGCATCAGAAAGCACAGCCTGTTGTCTAAATGAGCAGGAATCTTTTCACACTTTTCCATGCCAGTCTAATGTTTCTCCTTTCAGAGGTAGGGAGAACCTGTATTCATTGAAGCTGAGAAGATAGGTTTGGCTGGGCATGGTGGGTCACGCCTGTAATCCCAGCACTTTGGGAGGCCGAGGTGGGCGGATCACCTGAGGTTCGGAGTTGGAGACCAGCCTGGTCAACATGGAGAAACCCCATCTCTACTAAAAAAATACAAAATTAGTGCATGCCTATAATTCCAGCTACTTGGGAGGCTGAGGCAGGAAGAGTCGCTTGAACCCGGGAGGCAGAAGTTGCGGTGAGCTGAGATCCCGCCATTGCACTCTAGCCTGGGCAACAAAAGCAAAACTCCATCTCAAAAAAAAAAAAAAAAAGTTTTTTTTTCAAATTATATATATACTGAAGGAGCATGAGTACAGACTTTTTACATTCATATATTGTGTAATGAAGTAATGACGTCTGGACTTTTAGTGTATCCATCCCACCTGAATAGTGAACGTTGTATCCAACAGGTAATTTGTCAACCAATAAGAAGACAGTTTGAGATGTCAAATGGAAAGCTACTCCTTGGAGGTTACTAGATTCTGTCTTCACTGTCAGTTCTCGGGGAGTCCAGGGAGCTCACGTGGGTATCAGATGGGATTCTCCCCCACACAGCTGCAAAGCAATTGTGGGACGATCAGGCAATACCAGATCTAGAGCTCTGCATTCAATTAGGGCAGGTATTTTATCAAATGTCAATGTACAAGTCAGTTTTCTTCCTTCCCCCTAGAATTGCTTTTTCTAATTTCATTATGTCCCTAAGCTTGGCGTCAAGACCAATTAGAAAAGAATAAAGATAATGTCTGGGAATGTGTGGGCTGAACAGATAAAAGCTGTCACTTGCAGATCACAGAGCTTTGCGGCAGGAGTGACTCTCCTGAATCCAGACCACTTGGAGCTTATCTATAGGATGCCTTGACTTTCCAGGACAGCTGATAGACCTGCTTCAGTCTGATTTGCAAAAGTATGCAATGGTTTTCAGCTATGACCTTGACTCATCTCTTCCTGTCTCTCCAAGCAGGCCACTCTCTAAATGCAGTTTAGTTCCATTGACCAAAGATGTTAGAGGCAAGCTCTGGGCTCAGACCTGTCACTGGGTCCTGTCTCCTTGCCCCTCAGGATGGAGGAATTCTGTGCCAAGATTTTATCTTTGCTGATCTTGGCACATTCTGACATCCTGCATGTGTGGGCCCAGACGAGCCCCAACTGTGTCCAGCTGGATAGATGTCACCAGGGAAAACCTCTCATCACAGCAGGTCACTTCCTTTCTCAGGCTACAGCCACCAGAGCTGGGTCAACTGGGGCTAGGGAAAGTAGGCCAACACAGAACTGGCTGGAGAAGGAAATCATGCAGGGTTTATTTAGAAGTGTCTGTGATGCACCAGGAGATTGATACCTCATCTCTGTGTAGGGAGATTTTGGAATGATCTCCGTTTCCCTTCTAATTCTGAAGACTGTGTACTGTGGTTCCAACCACGTAATTCGCCCAAATTAGTACTGATGAACTAGCTCTTCACATACAAATATCTTTTCCAAGCATCAGCGTATTTTTATTTTGTGTCTCCAAATACTGCCAATGATGTGTGCCCGGGGTGTGGACATAGCAGGGCCGAACTTGGCTTGCCATCTGCACGAGGAGATGTTCCTCATATGTCCTCCTTTGCCAGTCTGCTGCCTGAAATCCTTAAATGGGAAACTCAATCTTTAATTCTGCCATCTGATATAAGGACTCTATGCCAATGTGATGGGAGAAGATGCTCATTGAAAATTTCCCACCAGGATTTCAATGAATCATACAGATTCTTGCCTGAAGCTAAGCTTTTTAGGCAGTTGGTGTTGGGGATGGGGAAGGGTGGTTGAAGCCGGAGGTCCTGGGGTCCCTGATGTGGAAGAGGGTACCTGGAGGTGCACTAAAAGGAGCATACAGAGAAAAGGAAAACAATTTCACCCACTCCACAAAGCGCTGGGTCTCTCAGTTGATGATTGTCCTGTCAGCAGAGTTGCCTGTGGGCCAGGCGTCTTGGAAGGAGAGAGGCTGCCTTGCTCCTCTCGGGCCATGCTAACAGAGGCTTAGCCTCCCAGGCTTCCTTGGGCACCAAGACTAGCAGCACACAGAACCGGGTTTATGTTCCGTTCGCCCTGAACTGCACTGACTCACCCCCAGCAGAACGGGGAGGAGCTGCTCTCGTCGTGAGACCCAGTTCTCATTCACCTAGTTATAGGGGCGGTTACTCGGCCCTGTTGGTTTCAAGCTTCCACCAATGATGCACCTTCGTGGGCAAGAGTCCATGTGTCTTAGTTCATTTGTGTTGCTGTAAAGGAATACCTGCGGCTGGGCAATTTGTAAAGAAAAGAGGTTTATTATCATTACAGTTCTTCCAGCTGTACAGAAAGCATGGCGCCGGCACCTGCATCTGAGGGGGGCCTCAGGCTGCTTCCATTCATGGCGGAGGGCGAAGGGGAGGGGAAAGGGACTTGGTGTGTAGAGATCACATGGCAAGAAACAGGAAGAGACAGAGGGGGAGGAGATGCCAGGCTCTTTGAAGCAGTCACTTCTCATAGGAACTAAGAATAAGAATTCACTCACTCTTGCAGGAATAGCACTAAGCCATTTATGAGGGATCCACCCCCATGGCCGAAATGCCCCGCACCAGGCCCCACCCCTAACACTGGGGATAAAATTTCAACAGAAAGACAAACAAACCATAGGTAAACCACCTCAGTCTCCATTCAAGGAGAACTGATACTGAAGCAGAGACTGCTCTTGACCCAACTGCCCTTTCCATCAGATCCTCCAAAGGCCAAACTATATGTGGCTAGTTAGACAATCCAGAAAGAGGAATTTCTTATCAGAAAGAGCTCTGCAAGAAGACCAACCTGACATCCCTCCTCCTTCTCTTCTTTACTTCTTTCTTTGCCTGACTTAGCCAGCCAAGCTGTTAACCCAGTCTGCTCTTCTTGATGCCACTGATGGGAAGGAAGTAGAAAAGACCCACATCTAAGTTTTCTCATAAAAACTTCTTGACCATTTTGGTTAAAAGTACAGTGAGCACATGGTATGTATATAAAGGTATCTAAACCATTGAAATGGCTGGGGATGTACAGTCACGAGTCACTTAATGTGCTGTTAGATGATTTCATCATTGTGCAAACATACCAGAGTGCACCTCCCCAAACCTACATGGGGGAGCCTCCTACACACCTGGGTTACATGGTGTAGCCTATTGTGCCCAGGCTGCAAACTTAACCCAGGGTCCCTAGGTTTTGGGGTATGCACCGTGAAAAAGTACCCACTAGGACCTGTTGCACCTTGAGTTCTTGTTTCCAAAAGTTCCAGGAAGAAGCCCAGCCCTGGAAAAGCAAAAGCCCACTGGATCCAGAGATGCCTGAGTTGGAGATGAACTTTGCTGAACTCCCCTCATTACCATACTAAAATCTCCACCGAGAGAGAAAATTATTTGCCATTTTCTATACGTTCGACGTGTGTAGAAGCATGATCAATGACTGCACTGTGATATTAATACCTCGCTCCACCTCGACATACAGTGACTCAGCTCAACAGCCCAATAAAAGCCCTGTTTTCACCTTTGACTGGAGGAGGCACTCCTTTGGGAACTATCCCCTGTGTCCTCCTCACTTGTTGCCAGTAATAAAATCCCCTTATTAAGTCCCCATTGGTTGTGGTCATTGGACCACCACCTGCCAGGTGATGGCACTCACCCATTATGAGGGTAACAAAACTTAAACAGTGTATCACTGTCTTGAATACTGCAGGCAATTAGAACACAATGCTAAGTATTTGTATAACTAAATATAGAAAAGATACAGTAGGACCAGGTGTGGTGGCTCATGCCTGTAATCCTAGCACTTTGGGAGGCTGAGGCAGGCAGATCACTTGAGCCTAGGAATTTGACATCAGCCTGGACTGCATGGAGAAACCCAGTGTCTATAAAAAATACAAAAATTAGCTGGGCATAATGGCCTGTGCCTGTAATCTCAGTTACTGAGGAGGCTAAAGTGGGAGGATCCCTTGAGTCCAGGCATTTGAAGCTCCAGTGAGCCATGATGGCGCCTCTGCACTCCAGCCTAGGCAACAAAATGAGACCATCTCAAAAAAAAAAAAAAAAAGATACAGTAAAAATATGGTATTATAGGGCAGGCGCCGTGGCTCACACCTGTAATCTCAGCACTTTGGAAAGCCGAGATGAGTGGATTGCTTGAGGCCAGGTGTTCAAAACCAACCTGGCCAACATGATGAAACCCCGTCTCTACTAAAAGCACAAAAAAATTAGCCAGGTGTGGTGGCGGGCACCTGTAATCCCAGCTACTGAGAAGGCTGAGGCAGAAGAATCGCTTGAACCGGGGAGTGGAGGTTGCAGTAAGCCAAGATCGCACCACTGCACTCCAGCCTGGGCAATAAGAGTGAAACTCCATCTCAAAACAAAGATGGTATTATAATTTTATGGGACGAATGTCTTTCATGTGTCTGTCGTTAACTGGAATGTTGTTATGCAGTGTGTGACTCTACTTGGTCTGGCCTACCTAGGACCTGGCTGAAGAGACTGGATACCAGCTAATTGAGCCTTTACCCTGACAAAATCAGAAGAGGTGCCAGAAAGCCCTGGAATCACCAGTTGTATTTTAAATATTGTGCAGATAAACATAATGTGTTGTATTTGGTTTTACTACCAGCATTTATTTCAGCATAATTAAAGCCATTTCTTCTTTAAAAATTGACTGTCATATTTATATATATATGTGTATATAATATATATGTATGTGTATATATATATATAGTCTGAGTTCAAGATTCTAAATTTTACTAATTCTTTTACTATTTTATCTTTAAAAAAATCATCTGACATATGAAAAGAAAATGGAAAGCTTACTCACTTAACTGGAATCGTGTTTGAAACAACTCTGAATATATTTCCTAACATTCCCTGATTGATTGCCTGGGAAATAAATACACCCAAATGGTAGCATTATATTTATAATTCTAAGTCGGGAATATTTCCATTATTGCTCTGCCTCTGAAATAGATTCCCAAGAAAGTGCATAAAGTATCAAAATAGTATTTTCAATATCTGCCAAACCTGAACGTTTGCATCTCAGCAAGCAAATGTGCAACTAGTGAGTAAACTGCCTCTTTGTCAAACATAAATGTGGCAAATTCGAAGGCAACTCCTTTTCAACTAAACTGTCTCAGCATGCAGAGCAGCAGGATGATGTTTGCTATAGGACACAGGCAAAAAACCAATCTTTATATTATTTTTTCCAGGAGAGTATTACATTACGTTTCAGCTATTCGTGATGAAATGGCACATTTTCTTATAGAATCACCTACTCCATTTAAATGTGTTCGATTCTTTAGAAGGTGTCCCTAATGTCCCACTGAGTCACAGTCTCCTCCCTGCCTCCTCTCCAAGTTCTTCCTTCCCAGCCGAGGAGATGTTAATGAATTCTGAAACATGACTCCTTTCTCTGGATTTCCATGTAGCCTGACCTCTCTAGACTCACTCTGACAGCACATACATGCTTTTCAAGAGACGCGATTTTGTCTTGTCTGGAGAGCAGTGTAATTAGAAAGCAATTTGGCCCACACACGCAGCTTCCATGGTCACTTGGCACAGCCTCAGCCTCCTTCTGGCGGGGCTGGTTTTGTTCTACTTTGGCTGGCCTCCGAGATGTCTAGCGGCTCAGGGATCCTCGTCCTCGTTTGCTCAGAGCCCAGGCTTGGCCAGACTCAGAGAGTGTCAGGTGCTGTCTGCTGGGAAGCCGTGGGGGCTACACTGGAGCCCGGCGTCCGCCCCGTGTCCCACATGGCCTCCGGACATGTGCGGTGACGCCTCTGCACAAAAGAGACTCAGAGACCTGACATGAGCTGCCCAGCCACTCTGTCTGGCTGGCTTCCTCGACTTTATTTGCTGAGCGTCCAGAGTACAAAGAGAATCCGGTGGCACATCCAGCCCCTCAGATCTCCCTCATTATGCTGCTCACAGATTTCTCTTCATTCCCCAGGCTCCAAGTTGGCAGCCATCTTTAATTCCGCTCTCTCCATTTCTCTCTGCGTCCAACAAGTTGCCGTATCCTGCGCATTTGGCCTCATTTCTGCCCTCGATCCTCTGATTCAGGCCTCTTATCCAACCATTGTAGCAGCCTCCCAGCTGTTGTTTCTACACCAAACTCCGCTTCCTCCAATTCTATTGTAGCACTTCTCTGCGGTCAGATTAGTTTTCCAAATGTATAGCATTGGCAATGAAGATCTGCTCACGGATCTTCAGTGGTTTCTCATTGTCTGTACAGTTCCTTTATGTGTGCGTTCTGGCCCACTGCCTGTTTTCATTTTTTATTTATTTTACTTTTTAAGATGGAGTCTCACTCTGTCACCCAGGCTGGAGTGCAATGTGCTATCTCGGCTCACTGCAGCCTCTGCCTCCTGGGTTCAAGAGATTCTCCTGCCTCAGCCTCCGGAGTAGCTGGGATTACAGGCACCTGCCACTACGCCCGGCTAATTTCTGTATTTTTAGTAGAGATGGAGTTTCACCATCTTGGCCAGGCTGGTCTCAAACTCGTGACCTCGTGATCTGCCCGACTCGGCCCCCCAAAGTGTTGACATTATAAGCGTGAACCACCGCGCCGGACCACTGCCTGTTTTTATAAATAAAGTTTTATTGGAACGTAGCCACATCCATTTGTTTATGTATTGGTGTGTAATCTTTTTTATGTGCTGCTAGATTTTGTTTGCTAGTAATTTGGTTTGCTAGTATTGAGGGTTCTTGCTTTTTTATCAGACATATTTGCCCTTAGTTTTTTTTTCTTTCTTTTTTTGGTGTCTGTATTTCTTTGGTGTCGGGTGATGCTGGATTCATAAAAATGAATTTGAAAGTATTTTCTCTTCTATTTTTTGGAAGAGTTTAAGAAGGATTGCTATGATTATTCTTTCTTTGGCAGAATTAATCAGTAAAGCCATCAGGTCCTGAGCTTTTCTTTGTTAGAGGTTTTTGATTACTGATTTAATGTTTTTATCTCTTATTGGTCTCTTCAGGCTTTCTATTTCTACTTCTTCTTGATTAAGTCTTAGTAGGTTATATATTTCTTGCAGTGCATCCGTTTCTTCTAGGTTATCCAATTAGTGGACATGCAATTGCTCATAAAAGTCCCTTATGATCCTTTTTATTTCCCAGGCATCCATTGTAATGTTTTTTCTTTCACTTTGGATTTGGTCTTGTTAAGGGTTTGCTAATTTTATCTTTCAAAAAATCAACTCAGCTTTAATGTTTTTTCTATTCTTTCTTTTAATTATTTGATTTATTCCTACTCTAATCTTTATTATTTCTAACTAACTTTATTATTTCTAGATAACTTTGGGCAAAGTTTGTTCTTCTTTTTCTAATTCCTTGAGCTATAAAATTCGGTTATTTGAGGTTGTTCTTTTTGTAATGGAAACGAGCATTTATTGCTACAGATGTTCCTCTCAGTAGTCTTGTTGCTGCATCTCATAAGTTTTGATACGTTGCATTTTCATTTCTGTTTTGAGGTATTTAAAAAATTCTCTTTTGATTTCTTGACTCAATAGTTATCAAGAAAATGCCATTTGGCTTCTATGTATTTGTGAGTTTTCCCGTTTTCTCGCTGTTACTGATTTGTTTGATTTCCTTGTGGTCTTAAAGATACTTGGAATGATTTCAGTCTTCTTAAATGTGTTGAGACTTCTTTCAGGACCTACATGCGATCCATCCTGGATAATGTTCCGACTATGTTTGAGGAGAATGTGTATTCTTCTGCTGTTGGGTAGAAAGTTCCAGATATGTCTGTTAGGTCTATTTAATCTAGAGTGTTATTCAATCAGCTATTTCTTTATTGATTTTCTGTCTGGATGTTCTGTCCATCATTGAAAATGACGCAGTGAATTCTCCTACCACTATTTTACTGCTGCCAATTTCTTCCTTCAGATCCATCAATATTTACTTTATATAATATTTAGATACTCTGGTGTTGGGTGTATATATTTTTATAATTGTTAGATCATTTGACCCTTTTATCATTTTGCAATGACTTTTTTTGTCTTTGGAGAGTTTTTAACTTAAAATCTATTTGTCTGATTTTTGGAGAGTTTTTAACTTAAAATCTATTTGTCTGATACAAGTATAGCCGGCCCTGTTTTCTTTTGGTTATAATTTGCATAGAATAATTTTTTTCCTTCCCTTCACTTTCAGCTGATACGTGTTTTTGAGTCTACAGTGGGTCTTTTATAGAAGAAAACTGGTGGATCTTGTTTTTTTAAATCCATTCAGCCACTCTGAGCGTTTTGATTAGTTTAATCCATTTATATTTAAAGTGCTTATCAGTAGGTGAGGATTTACTACTGCCATTTTGTTAACAGTTTTCATTTATTTGGCTGTTGTTCTGGTCCCCTCTTTCTTGCTTCCTTTGGCATTTGGTAGTTTTTGGTAATGATTTGTTGTGATTCCTTTCTTTTTATCTTTTGAGTATTTATTATGGGCTTTTTCCTGGTGGTTACTATGAGGTTTGCATAAAATATCTTATGGCTATAATCATCATATTTTAAATTGATATCTTGACTTCAATTGCATTCAAAAACTCTACACTTTTACTCCCCTCCTCTCGCCCTTCATTTAGAGGGTCAGAAATGATAGGATATATATCTATGTATCGCATATATATAATAGGTTATTTATATATATATATAAAGGGGAGTGGCAGCTCTGACGCTCTCAAGGGAGGGGCAGCACATAGCGGCTCCAGCTCCAGGAGTTGCGATGGCTCTGGCTCCAGGCAGTGCCAGCAGATGGAATCTGCATCAGAAATGACCGCTGGAGTCCTCTGTAGCAGTTTCTAGGGCTGTTGGGATCCTCAGTGGCAAGAGTGTTGAAGTTCCCTACACTCACTCTCCTCCCATAAGGGAAACTCATGGACAAAAGGATTCTTTCTGGCCCTGTGTCAGCCTGGAGGATGGAGTGATACAGGCAGAATGTTTTCTACCCCTTTCTATGCATCCAACTCCTCTGCATCACTTTAGGATTCTAGGATTCACACCCTCAATGCACTCTGGGATTTTCCCCAAGCTATCTTCATCCATGCAAAGTTGACTTTATTATCGTTTTTTGTGTGCAGGTGAGGTCTGAGATCTCCTAGTTTGCCATCCTGCTGACATTACTCCCGAAATTTGTATGTTGAGTCCCTAACCCCCAGTGTGATGGTATTAGAAAATGGGGACATTGGAAGGTAATTAGGTCATGAAGGCGGTGCCCTCAGGAGTGGGATTTGTGCCCTTTCTAAAAGGCCCCCCAGAAAGCATTCTTACTCTCTTTCTATCATGTGAAGATAAAATGAGAAGTCAGCAGTTTGCAGCGTGGAAGAGGACCTTCACCAGAATCTGGCCATGCTGGCACCCTGATCTCAGACTTCCAGCCTCTATAAATTTCTTGTTTATAAGCTGCACCCCCCAGCCCCCTGCAATGTGTGATAGTTTGTTACAGCAGCCTGAACTAAGACAGTAGTATTCGCAGGTTCCAGGGATTGGGATCTAGGTCTCTTTGGGGGCCATTTAGCCTCCCACAGGAGGCTATACAGGAAAGCGGGCAGCAGTAATTCGCATGGGAGTGGAATGTTGCTGTGAGAGGAATAGGCTATGGAAGCAGAAGACACTGGTGGCTGGTTAAGTGTGGAGTGAAGGACGAGGGAGGAAGAAAATTATCGAACGGTTTCATGGTGCAGGGCAATGTTCTTAGAATAAGGACTCTGGGTGCCAGAGAAGCACAGAAAAAAGTGTGGGTTTGCATGAAGATGACTCATGGGTGACAGAACATGAGTCCAGGCAGGCAGATCCAGATTTTGGAAGGACTGTAACTTTGATAACCTTGAGAACATTGTTAAGAAAAGTAGCCCAAAGTTAAAATACAAAATTGAGTAGGAATGTGAATTTTTTAAATAATGAGAACAGAAAATCACAATAAATCAAAACTGGTGCAGCCTGCACAACCTGGCAAAACCCCGTCTCTACAAAACATATATAAATACAAAAAATTAGCTGGGCATGATGGCACAGCCTGTAATTCTAGCTGCTCAAGAGGCTTAGGTGGGAGGATTGCTTGATCCAGGAAAACAGAGGTTGCTGGGAGCCAACATTGCACCACTGCACTCCAGTCTGAGCGACAGAGTGAGATCCCATCTCAAAACAAAACAAACAAAAAAGTCACAAATTGTGAGAAGCTGACAAATGCCACAAACATATATGCTTCAAAAAATAGCATTCTTTTATTAACTGCCTGATGTCACTTTATGATGCTGTCATTCCAATTTCATGTCTGTATGTTTTTTTAACACCTTGTAAAAAAATAATTTTATAGTATTTTCTACAGCAGGAAGAGATGGCTAATTCAATCTTGTCCTCTAGTGTGATGTATCAAAATGTGGTTTCCTAAGTCACAGTTTAGAGAGGTTTCTTTCATCTACGCAACTACTACTGGCAATACCATGTACATTTTTAGGACAGTTGTCAAATTTGAACAACAACCCTTTTCGAGTGTCTTTCATATATGGGCTGTTAAAACTGTATTTTCTCCCTGCTTATAGCACTATGATACTAAAACCAAAACCAGCCCTGAAACTACAGGAATTTTGATCATTTCTGTTTTGTGCAATTCTCATTTAAAAGGAACAAAATGCAAGATGCACTTATAATTGTATAAGCTTCATTCTCAAGTATAAATCCTGACAGGAGAGACTTTACATTGGGTTCAGTAATTAGGAAAAACAAATTTTTCACTGACAGCTTTATACATCTGCTGTTTGAAATAGTTTACCACAGACTTGTGTATGGCTCTGTACATCTCAAACCTTATCTATCCTGCTAGACGCTGTGGGACTCATTTGTATCTCCTTCATGTCATCATGTTGGTGAGTTTCTGCACTGGGTGGTAGGAGTATTCCCTGCAGTATTCTCATACTGGGACGACTAGTTGTCATTTAGCTGTACTCAAAATAAACCACAGTCTACATATCTAACCCCCCAAACCAAAATGAAATGCATCCCTAATTCAACTTCACCTTAACCAGATACCCAAAATGACCATGGGCTCTTTAAAGCCATCCACGACAGGGGGAAGTGTGGTAGTAGAAAGAGGCAGTGGTCTTGACAGATTTGGGTTAAAATATCTTACTTTTGAAAACAAAAAATGTGACCACATTGTGCGGGTCTTTCTCAGGGCCTTTGAGGAGGAGCCAGGGTAAGCTCAAGCTTCGTTCGCTTCTTTGTCAATTCACCCCTGTATCTAGGAGTCACTCGGATGTGAACCCTTTAATGAGACTACTCAGGAGAGAGAGCCGAGGGAATAGAGAGAGGTGAGCTGGCCTAATGAGGTTTCCAGATCCTGTGGGCACTCTTATCACTCAGTCCTCCATTGCATAGCAAAAGCCCTCTTCTACATTTTTTATTTAATCTGGTTTTTCAAAGATCTTGCAGGTTTGGCTGGGTGTGGTGGCTCATAGCTGTAATCCCAGCACTTTGAAAGGCCTAGGAGGGTGGATCGCCTGAGGTCAGGAGTTCAAGACCAGCCTGGCAAACATGGAGAAACCCCGTTTCTACTAAAAAGTACATAAAATTAGCCAGGTGTGGTGGCGGATGCCTGTAGTCCCAGCTACTAGGGAGGCTGAGGCAGGAGAATTGCTTGAACCCAGAAGCAGAAGTTGCAGTGAGCCCAGATCACGCCACTGCACTCCAGCCTGGGTAACAAGAACAAAACTCCGTCTTAAAAAAAAAAAAAAGATAATAAATAAAAAAACAATCTTGCAGGTTGGCAATGGGAAACAGTTTTGTACTTTCTCAAAAAGCTAAACAGAGAATTACTGTATGGTCTGGCAATTTCATGCTTAGGTATATATACCCAAAGGAATTCAGGGCAGAGACTTGAACAGATACTTGTAAGTCAATATTGATAGCTGTGTTATTCAGCATAGCCAAAAGGTGAAAATAATCCACATGTCCATCAACAGATGAATGGATGAATAAACTCTGGTAAATGCATACCAAGGAATATTATTCAGCCATAAATGAAAAAGATTTCTAAAACATGATACAGTATGGATGAACATTAAAAAATTACACTAAGTAAAATAAGCCAGATAGAAGAGGACAAATCGTTTTTGATTCTACTTTCATGAAATATCCAGAATAGGCAAATTTAGAGACAGAAAGTAGATTAGAGGTTGCCACGAGCTGGGGAAAGGGAGTGGGGGATGAGGAATTATTGCCTAATGATATCCAAGTTTCTGTCTGGGATGATGAAACAGCTTTGGACATAAATACTGGTAATATTTGCCCAACACTGTGAATATAATTCATGCCACTGAACTGTACACTTAAAAATTGTTAAAATGGTCTGGGCACGGTGGCTCACGTCTGTAATCCCAGCACTTTGGAAGGCCGAGGCGGGTGGATCACCAGGTCAGGAGATCAAAACCATCCTGGCCAACACGGTGAAACCCCGCCTCTACTAAAAATACAAAAAATTAGCCAGGCGTGGTGGCATGCACCTGTAATCTCAGCTACTCGGGAGGCTGAGGCAGGAGAATCACTTGACCCAGGAGGCGGACATTGCAGTGAGCTGAGATTGCACCACTGCACTCCAGCCTGGGCAACAGAGTGAGACTCTGTTTCAAAAAAACAAAAAATCATTAAAATGGTAAGTTTATGTTCTGTATATTTTATCACAATCAAATAATAGAAAAAAAGAGCAAGGTAAGATTTGAGCATCAGAAATGAATTTGTCCAGATCAGGTTATTCATGCATAAAAAGATTTCTCTAAAATGACCATAACAGGTGAGGGGTGGTGGCATGTGCCTGCAATCTCAGCTACTCAGGAGGCTCAGGTGGGAGGACTGCTTGAGTCCAGGAGTTCAAGATCAGCCTGTGCAACACAGTGAGAATCCACCTCTAAATTTAAAAACAGATATAAAATGATCACAATCTCTTGAATAAGAATTCTATAGCTCTTAATTCACACTAAACACATGTAGTTCCAAAAAAAATTCACAGATTACTGAGCCAATGAAAACGAGTACTAATCTGGAATACATTCACCAAAGCTCTTTACACTTGTCAACAATCTATTATGGATGGATTACATGGCAGTGAACATGTAGTTTGGAGAGATGGTGTGGGTTGTATTTACCACTGTTTGCCTTCTAAAAAATAAAAAAACCTAATGATGATTCAGCTGGCCTAATTTCCTTCAGACCCTGAGGTGCCTAAAATCTGTTTAATGTGCCTCAATGTCTATCTGTTTAGACACTGACAGCCAGCTGGAAAAGCAGGGAGGCCCCCAGCCCCTCATACTGAGGCCCAGGCAAGCTTGCAGTTTCACTCAGAGCATGAAGGCATTGATGAAGAGAATCCTTAAGTGAATCGGAGACACGTGTACTACCAGGACATTTTGAGTCATCTCTCTAAATGTATAATCCTTTGCCATTCCTGCCCCCTATTCCTCCTTTCCCCCAGATCCCAGTTACCTCTCCGTTGCTTTATCTAAGACTCAATGGTGTCCAAGGGAGAGAATACAGTCATGGGTTCTGTATTAGTCCACTTTCTATAAAAATAGCAGTCTCAAAAAAAAAAAAAAAAAATAGCAGTCCACTGCAGTAAAGACATACCCAAGACTGGGAAATTTATAAAGAAAAGAGGTTTAATTGACTCACAGTTCAGCATGGCCTCGGGAAACTTATAATCATGGCAGAAGTGGGAGCAAAGACCTTCACATGGCAGCAGGAAAGAGACAGCTAGCGAGAGCAGGGAAGATTGCTTTATAACACCAGCAGATCTCGTGAGAACTCACTCACTGTCGCGAGAACGGCATGGGGGAAACCATTCCCTTACTCCAACGCTTCCCACCAGGTCACTCCCTAAACACCTGGGGATTGCAATTTAAGATGAGATTCAGGTGGGGACACACAGCCAGACCATATCAAATTCTTAGTTTCCGTTTCTGGCTGGGTCAGTAAAGCCACTTCCTTATCCCTGTTTTTCACTTATCACTAGAGACAGAAAGTAAAAACCATGGATTCAGGCTGCCAAAAGCCTAAAACAAAACAGAGCAGAACAACAGCAACAAAATGAGGTGAGCTGGACAAGCTTGGTAGAGCCTATATTGGGTAGGGTGAGTTTGTTTGATTCTGAAACAAATTCCAGAATGGCCTAGCACAATAAAAGTTTTATTTTCACTGAAGCAAAATCTGATGTGGTTGTTCCTATTAGGCAGGTGGCTTTCCATGTAGTCAGTCAGGCATCTGCACTCCTTCCATCTTGTGGCTCCACCACCTTGTAGGGCTTTCAGATTCTCCACTAGATTCTGTGTATGTGACCAGTAGGCAGGAGAGACAGATGGTGGAAAAAGGCTGAGATTGTTTCTGTGAGCCAACCCTGGAAGGGATGCACATCACTTCCACCTGTATCTCATTGGCTGGGACCCAGTCACATGACCCCACCTAGCTGCAAAGGAGTCTGGGAAATAGGTTCTGGTGAGTTCATTACAGTGTCTCTGCACAGGGACTTTAAGAGTCATGTGACCAAATGCCTTTTCCCACCTGCTGTGCTATTTTATCCTTACTCCACCATCATAAGACAGGAACAGTCTTGCCTTCCAAGGGGAGGAAATGGAATAACAGAAACCTCGAATACAGGATGCAAGCCTGGATAACAAAGCCTGGGGTCTCTTGACTCTGTGCACTCCTCCACCTTCCTGGCTGGGTGCCTGTGGTGTCTTCTTTCGTGACCTGCTTTGAGTTTCAGGTCAGGCTAGGACAACCTCTTCCCAGAGGGAGATCAGGTTGGAACATCTGGGATCCATATGCTGCTGGCTTTCTTAATAGCTCTGAGTGCAGTGCAAGGAATTGGTCTTAAGCTCTGAAATCCTGCCTGGTCTGCTTTTTGTCTCTCAGAGATCTTCTGTCCCCTTTTGCACTATTTGAAGGTAGATTTCAATGGACGCAGCCTTCTTTGACAGCTGACAGGGAATTCTCAGTGGAGACCAGTTGATTTTGGAACAATTCCTGCTGTCAGTCCTGCAAAGCCCAAGTTTCCTGACCTACGGGGCATGATGACAAACCCATCTGGTTTTGCAGTTAGTCATTTGAGGGGCTTAATGGTAAAAAGTTTGTCTAGCATTAAGCTGAGATGAAAAGGATGCATTTGTTTGACCAATCATCCCACTCCCTACCCTCTTGGGAGTCTGCTCCAGGACCAAGCAATGCAGGTTGCCAGGATAACCAAGACACGTTCAGCAAGAAATGCCTTTTGCTCTCTGTGTAGATCTCCATCCAGCCTCCTGTGTCGGCATTTTATTTTTCATGAAAGTGATCCTAGAGATGAGGTTGGCCTCTACCCCATGATCTTAATTCATACAATGAAGAGCCATATTAACAGTTAGGTAGATTACTAAATGGTCAATTCATAATGGATTTCTATGAGAAACCAAAGTGTACTGCATGCAACTTTAACTTTCTGAGGTTGCAATCAAGAACTACATGCCTCTGAATGTTCCTCCCAAGGTATCCTCTAGTTGCATATAGTCCTGACCTAGTTGGATTGTGACTTCCAGAAAGATTCTGTATGTTTTTACATTGCTCTATTGCTAAAGATGCCTTACAAATAACTGTGGGAAAGTAAATATTACATCAACACAGCATAAAAAGCCAACAAGGCAAAAACATACAGTGGCTTAAAGTTAGGGAATGCAGCTTTCAAATGTTCAATGAAAGGGATACGATTTGTATTCCTGTTTTCTATTTCACTATTTCTGAAGGTATGTGCATTCAGGTTTGCTTTCTCTGTACCACAATGAAAATGGAAGGGAGGCGCTTTTGAGGAGATGCTTTCAGATGCAAGGAATGGTACATCTGACCAAAAGTGGGGTTTATCTCCTCACATAGCTGGACATCCTGGAGGTAGGGCGGTGCTAAGGTTGGTTGATTCAGTGGTGCAAAGACATTATTTTTCTACTCTGCAGACCTCAGGGAGTCCCCCTTCACAGCCACAAGACAGCTGCTGCAGCTCCAGACATCACATTCTCACACAACTATTGCTAAAAGTTGCAATGTCTTTTCTCCTCTTATCAGAGAGAGAGATCTTTGTTAGAATCCCCTAGTAGACTTTCACTTGTATCTCATTGGCCTGAACAAGGTCAATTCTTATCCCTAATAAAATCATTGACCAAAAGGAATGAAATTATCATAACTGGTTTAGACAAGTGGTTTTCAAACTTTAGCATGAACTGGAATCTACTTGTGGGGTAACTTGCTAAAATATAGATTGCTAAAATATAGATTGCAATGCTCCACCACCAGAGTTTCTGATTCAGTAGATTCTAGTATGTTGTCAGGTCATTCTGCTGTGGCTGGTCTGGGAATTATACTTTGGGAACCACTGGCTTAGATTGATTTTGATTCCTTTTCTAGAGCTGGGGAAAAGTCACCTTTACTGAATGCAGATTCAAGGTTGGCGGAACTAGGAAAAAAACATTAGAATAAATGAGTTAGTGAGAGAAAGCTTATTAGGTAGGCACCCAGCCTCATCCACAATATATATTTTTAAATATTTTCCTCTATTTTCTGAGTACATATCCAGGTGTTTTTGTTTGTTTTTTGTTTTTGCCTTCTTTTCAGGACCACTGCAGATTAGACGGTTTTCGTGAAATATTTTCATTAATTTGATTCCTACAGCAAGTCCTTTTCCTTTGGGCTAACATAAATCCTAAATCCATCACTGTGTACTGCACACACTAAATTATGTAGAGCTTAAATTATTTCTCTCAATAGCTATTACCTTTTGCCCTTCTCTGTAAAATGTTATCAGTCTTAGTGTTTGTTCAGTCAGCCAGCTTTATTAGATCCATCTTAGGTTTCTCACCAACCTCCTTAGCTCTTCCCAACCTAAACACTTCTGTGTCATCAGCAAATTTTTCCACATGGCCATTCACTTCATCGTCTAAGTCATTAGCAAGTATATTGAGCTAAATCACTGGAACTGCTAACTTGAACTTCGGATATTAGCAGCATCTGAAACACTAAACCAAGACTGGCGGCACCCTTAGATCAGTGTGTCAGTTTATTGGGTAAAAATAAAAAATGTATAACTCATATTTGATTCCATTCTTTCCTGCGCAGAGTTTGCAGTAGATTTATTGTATGTATGTGCTATTGTGATTGTAATGTTGCATGTAAGAAATCTTTGCCTAATCCAAGGCCACAACAATTTTCTCCTTATATTCTTCTAGAAATTTTCTAGTTTTTATTTTTATATTTAGATCTCTGATCTGTTTTGATTTAATTTTTGTATACAGTGCAAAAATTGAACCAGAATTAATTCTTTTGCCAATGGATATCTTATTGCTCTATCTCCACTAGTTCAGCACATTATACTTTCCTCCTCGCATGGTCTTCATACTTGCATGGGTCCATTTCTGGATTTTCTCCTTTTTTCTCTATTGATCTTGTTGTCTGTCTTGATACCAATATTGTACTTATTTTAATTATTCTGTTCTTAATGACTCTACTCTGTTCCACTAATCTATTTATCTCGATGAAATACTACAGCATCTTAATGACTGGAGCTTTATAATAAATACTGAAGTCAGGTAATGTAAAATATTTGTTCCCATTGTTTTCCAACTTGTTTTGGTTCTCCTAGTTTCTTTACATTTTCAATCAAATTTTAGAATCAGCTTGTCAACTTCAAAAAAAATTTCTACAAAATGGATTTTGCTTGTGAATTTATGTTTCTGTAGATTAATTTTGGGGAAATTTGACATGTCAGATAGACTGGGCGTCTGACACATCAAACTGGTAAATCTATTGATTTAGATGTTTCACTTCTCTCAGCATTGCTTTGTGTTTTTAAGTGTATAGGTCTTATACATATTTTGTCAGATTTATCTCTAAGCATTTCACATTTTTATGCGATTATAAATGAAATTTTAAAACTTTCATTGGTAGTACTAACAAATAACTGATTTTTGTGTATTAATTTTATATGCTATGATACTTCTAAAGCTGCTTATTAGTTTGAGTAACTTTTTATAGCTTCCATAAGAGGTTTTACATAGTGTCATCAGGAAATAAAGAAAGATTTGCTTATTTTTCATCTGAATGCCCTTATTTATTTTTCTTGCCTCATTTATCTAGTTAGAACCTCCAATAAATATTGAAGAGAAGTGGTCAGAGTGAACATCCTTGTCTCGTTCCTGATCATCAACAGAAAGTATTCATTCCTTCACCATAAATGTTAGCTATAGGCTTTTCATTGATAACTTTTTTCAGTTGAGGGTATTCTCCTGATTCCTAGTTTGCGGAGGCTAGGACCTCCAATTATACATATATTAGGCCACTTAACGATGCACTGCAACTCATGGATGCTGGGGTGGGGGTGGGGGTTGTTTTTTGTTTGTTTTTTAGTGTTTTTCCTCTCTATTTACTTGCATTTTCTTCCTGTTGCTGTGTCTTCACTTATCTTTTTCTGCACTATGTCTAATCTGTTTTAATTCCATTCAGTGCATTTTAAAAAATCTCAGATATTATAATCCTTAAAAAATTTCAATTTTGGCATTCTATTTTCCATGTCTCTATTTATCACACATGATCTTTCCTCCGATTTCTTGAACATAGCAAAACAGATGATGGTTTAAATGCCTTTGTCTACGAATTCTGTTATCAATGTCATTTGTGGGAGGTCAGTTTCACTTAGTTGATTTCTTCTTCTGATTGTGGGTCATATTTTCCTGTCTCTTTGCATGCCTAGTAATAGTGATTAGATGCCAGACATTGTGAATTCTACCTTTTAGGGTGCTATATATTTTTGTATGACTAGAACTACTCTTGAAGTTTATTCTGGAGCATAGTGACATTACCTGGAAACAGTTTGAGCCTCTCAGGTTTGCTTCTAAGGTTTGTTAGGCAGAACTAGAGCAAATGTAGTCTGGGTCTAATTTTGCCATACCACTGAGGCAAAATACTTCTGAGTGTTCTACCTAGCACTTCATGAATTATGACATGTTTTGTTGTGGCTGGTGGGAACAGGAACTGTTTCTGGTCCTGTGTGATCTCTGGAAAGTGTTCAGTTTAATCCTTTTGGGTAGTTCTTTCACTGAACTTGGATGTTTCCTCACATCCATGTGCTGATCAGTTGTGTCAGCTGAAGCCTCATGGGAGACCCTCTGCCTGTTTCTGGCATTCTCTCTCCATATAGATCCCTTCTTTTCTGCTAAGTTAATTACCTTGGCCTCCCCAAACTCTTATCTCTGGCTTTTCAACTTAGTGAGACCGCTGAGATTGCCTAGGTCCCCCTGATTATAATGCTCGGTTGTTTGGTCAAACACTAGTTTAGATGTTGCTGCGAAGGTATTTCATAAATATGAACAGCATTTATAATCAGTTGACCTGAAAGAGATTACATTTCGTATTATGGGTGGGTCTCATCCAATCAGTTGAGGCCTTCATAGCAAAAACAGGTTTCTCAGAGAAGGAATTCTGCCTAAAGACTGTAACTTGGAAATTCTGAGTTTCCATCCTGCCAGCCAGTCCTGTGAATTTTGGACTTGCTAGCCCCCACAATCATTTGAATCAATTCCTGAAATATATCTCCATGTGGATAAATCTAGATCTATCTTAGATTAAGCTACTTCTTGTACAGGTTTTGGTGATACTTAAATGTGATAGTGGATAAAAAGCATGTGACATTTAATAAGTTTTCAATAAATAGTATTTGCCATTATTACTCTTATATAAAGAATTCTTACAAACATGTTGGCAGTTCTTCCTATTATAAACTTGTAAGTTCCCCAAGGAAAAAGACTATGCCCGTTCTATTCACCCCTCTAACTCCAGCATCCAAGCAGAGTCGGATGTATAGTAGGGCCTCAATAAATAATTTATAAAAATTTATGGTGAGTGAATGAGGGTCCTCGGGCTCTAATTATCTCCTAATTAATAGAGATAATTAAGAGTGAATGACAGCCTGAGGTCCCTCATTCACTCACCATAAATATTTTCACAGAGGCCTTCTGGGGATGATATCTCAAACCCGGCGTGGACAAGTTAAATGTGCGACAGCAGATTCCCTGCACTAAGCAGGACAATTGTTATCACCAGCTCTTTTGTTCTCTCTCAGTCACTTCCCCCTACTCCCTACCATGTATTTACTTTACAAATAAGTGTTGCAAACTACGTATGTGTGTGTGATTCCATTTAATCACTTCCAGAAGGTTATCACTCATAAGCTGCAATGTACGAATCAATCTTTTAAAATGAAACACATCTTCTCCTAAAGTATGTCGCTGTTAATATTAAACAAATACGTGCATGCAGCTTCAACACTGGAGGCCATATGGGCTAGTGACAGATATTATTTTCTCACCAACTTCAAGTTTGCATACTTCCTTTCTAAATAGGACTACCCCTAATCTTCTTCCCCTCCATCTTCTCCCTTCACGGAAGCAGACATTAGACCTACTGAAAACTTTGGGGGTTGGTCCAGGAAACTGAACCACTTGCGGAGACCCAAGCAGTGGCAGTGTGAGGTTGGACTGATAATGAAGGAAAAATAAAGCCATTTTTTGTTTGGGGGGTTTTGCTGGGTCTTTTTAGAGACAGGGTCTTACTTTGTCACCCAGGCTGGAATGCAGTGGTATGATCATAGCTCACTGCAGCCTCCATCTCCTGGATTCAAGCTATCCTCCTGCCTCAGCCCCTCCTGAGTATCTGGGACCACGAGTGTGACACCATTCCTAGCTAATCTTTTTTTATAATGTTTTGTAGAGATGGATTCTTGCTGTATTGCTCAGACTGGTCTCAAACTCCTGGCCTCAAGCAGTTCTCCTGCATCATCCTCAAAAACAGTTGAAATTACAGGCATGAGCCACTGCACTCAGTCCCAAACTTTTTAGACTGAAAATCCAGGGAAGTCTGTGCACACCAGCCTGATTTACACTTTGCAAAGCAGGATTTAATAGCTATGCCTTTTCACCCCAGGCCCTAGAGAATTAAGAGAGTAAGAAAGGAATCTTTTCAACAAGGAGAATATCCTTTGGCTAAAAAATATTTGAGGTTTTCTTTTTCTTACAGTACTGTTTACACTATAACCATTAACAAAACCTGCTATTTGTGGCAATGTGTTTTCACTCTTAAGCATCTAAACTGAGATTATGAAGTGGGACTTTAAGCGGAAAATCTGGGTTCACCTTCACTCTACCAACCTATTTGCTCGGGTAGATGTACGTATTAATTCAGTTATAGAAATAGTAACTTAAATAATGGATGAGCTCTTATCACTTTCTGTAGACAAAGAGATTTAAGCAACAAGAGAAAAGGCAATTGTATTCATTCTAGTAAACATGTATAATTTATAGTAAAGAGCAAGAAATTGAGAATAATAATTGGAAAATATTAGATATTTTAATTTATCCACTGTTCTTTTTTTTTTTCCACAGTGGATTTAGGAAATTGAAATGTGTAAGCCAAAGCAGCTGAAATTTTAAGTCCTAGGGCATTCTGACATGTGATTATTTCAGTCACAGACAAATTTAAATTTCTTGCTTTAGAAAGAGGCAAGATAATGGCAATAAGAAAAAGGATACTCTTATAATCCCAGGATGAATTTTAATATGGTGCTTGATTTACTCACCTAACCAACATGATTTGATTCATGCTATGAAACTGGCACAAACAAACACTAAATGAGGCATTTTAGACTAAATTTAAGATCGAAAGCTTTGGTAGAGAGGGAACTATATTGTGCATCATTTGGTAAATCTCATTTCCCTGAAACTTTTTACCTTCTTTACAGTTTTATTGGTTTTTTCTTGCCAGTTTTTATTCTCCATAGTTGAATCATTATGACTGTTAAAAAGACAGCCAAAATTCATGAAAAAACATATAAAAGAAGACTAGATTAATTTTGAAATTATGGACACTCCAGGAAGCAGTAAAGTTAGCACACCTGGTATAAAACATAGTTGGACTATTTTCATATTTAATGAAAAATATATTCCACTGAGTATTAACACTAAACAACACTACCTAGAAAGCCATTAATAGTTTTCCAGCTTCTTGGAAGATGGAGGTTTTACTATTCCCAGTATTCAGAGCATTATAGAAAAATGCCTTTAAATTTCAACAACTAACCCTGAAGTCATGCCAAATTACTTCTTGCCCTCAATTAGTGGAGTGTACCATTAAATGAAAATATGAGAATTTCAAGAATATCCACAGAGACACTGCAAATTACATAGATATTCAATCATTTAATGTAAGATGGATCTATGACCAGAACAGGAAGATTCTCTAAAGAAGGTAAAACATATATTTAAAGGGCCAATGGATCATGGGACACATGGTGGCTTTGGAATGTTCAGTGAAATGTTATGTTCTCACTTCAGAGCGTGTGAACTGTCCAATTTCCTCTAAACAGAGTTTTCATACACTATACCAAGAAATAACAACCTAATAAATAGTGATACAGATGGATTTTCCCTCCTCCCTGTGAAACTTTGCTGGAATTCCCTGCTTCTCTTTTATGTAAGGGATTTCTTTTTTCCATTGTTCTTCTTCTTAGTCTGATTGGTTTGTATCATTTTTGAACATGCATTTTTTAAAGAAATAGCAGATAAAAAATTTCTCAGCCTTACATTGTCTCATAAAGATTGCAATATGATGAAAACCAGACCCAGATTGTAGGTCTGCTTTCATTTTTTTTTTCCTGAAACACAAACAAGAACAATTTCAATAAAAACATTCCACTTCCCACCAGAGACACTGACGATGGTAATTCAGGTATTACCCTATCTGCAAATATGCACCTAACACACGGGGACTGCATGGAAGTGTTTTAAAAGCTTAACCTAAGATTTTCATGTGAAGAATGGAATGTTGTATCTTTTGATTCCTTAAAACCCTAATTTTGAAGAAAGGCACCTTTTAAAATGGTCTGGGTAATGACCTGGGACTGCTAACAGGTATCCTGTTGAATAATAAGCTTGCCTGTTTCCTTTTCTCAGTCCTGTTTAGCAGTAGGGAGATGGTACTCAAAGATAAATGGAAAAGGCTGCTCAGGACAGCCTCGTTTATAATAGCCACCAACTGCATGCAGCTTGACTGTCCATTGGGGAAACTGATGAAATACGTTGCAGGATGAGGACAGGCTGGTGGAGGAGTTAAGAGCAGAGATGCTGGAAACCAGCTGCCTCAGCATGGATCCTGGTCCCACCACTTACGAGTCACACCTTAGGCAAGTTGCTTGAACCTCAGTTTTCTCATCTGTAAAACAGGGATAAGAATAATGGCAGACTCTTCAAGTTGAAGTGAAGTATGAGATACAGTTTCCAGTGTCGCTAGTGTTCAGAACAGTGCCTGGTACATAATAGATACACAATAGACATGTGTCAAATAAACAGAAAGTGCTGGCCAGAGTGTCCAGCCGATAGGTATCATGCAGATGGTAGCTATTATTATGGTACATCCATGCAAAATGGAACATTAGACAGTAATTTTAAAACTTTATGTATCAATATGTAAAAATAGGTTAAAATGAAAAATAAGGTAGAAGAAAGCATCTATAAGGTGCTACAAACTTTATAAGAAAATGGCCAAATAGGTATAAAAAGTACAAACATTTTGATATACATGTACACACACACACACACACACACACACACACACACACACACAGAGCCCTGTCGGGAAGCATCCATGGGTGCTGGTATGCCTGTTTTCCTTTGCACACTCTTTTTACTGTTTGAATTTTGACCTTTTGGCTTGCATATGTGGGAGGATGCGCTTCTAGGAAGCAGATTCTGAGTAGAGACTAGTGTGTCAGATATTTATTAGCTCTTGAAATCAAAACCCGTAGAGGGGAAGAAAAGGAAGCAGGATCGGGCAGTGGAGAAGTTGATCTGCTATGGATTCCAAGCCAGGCCTCGGTCAACCCCTTAGAGAGCTCTGAAGCTGGGATAGCCTCTCCAAATTGTCCCAAGATGGGACGAGGGGCCAAGCCCTCCTACCTCCAATTGATCAGTCACTGGCTGCAGGCTGACCCTGGAAGGGGGCAAATCCTGAGAGATTTTCTTCAGTTAAGGCAATGGCCAAATAGGGCCTGTTCCAGCAACACTCCCAGCAACTGGGAGATAAACTCTTCCTTCCTAAAGGGAGGCCATGTACAGTACAGAATCCACTACGTCATTCATTCTTTCAATAGATGAATGGCATAGCTATCAACCTTTTTTTTTTTTTTTTTTTGAGATGGAGTCTCACTCTGTCGAGAGGCTGGAGTGCAGTGGCACTATCTTGGCTCACTGCAACCTCTGCCTCCCGCATTCAAGTGATTCTCTTGCCTCAGCCTCCTGAGTAGCTGGGCTTACAGGTGCCTGCCACCACACCCGAACAATTTTTGTATTGTTAGTAAAGACAGGGTTTCACCATGTTGGCCAGGCTGGTCTCATACTCTTGACCTCAAGTGATCCGCCTGCCTCGACTTCCCAAAGTGCTGGGATTACAGGCATGAGCCACCACTCCCAGTGCTATCAAATATTTAATTTTCAGTCTCAATGGTGAAAACACATAGCCCAACTATGGGGAGCAGGTAGCCTCTGTGATGCGATTTAAGGGGTGCCATGGGGCTATCTGCCCTTCCCTCCAAGTTTTTCTGCACTACCCTGCCAAAAGCACATGAAGTTTTAAGTTTGTTAAGGGATGGCTTAAGGCATTGCTTCCTGTATAAATTTGTGTTCACTAACTGCCTTAATAGGTTACTCAATAATTGTTTCTTATCTATCAATAATTCAGAAAAACATGGACTTAGCCAGTAGAGAACAAAACACTGAAATTGTCCAGTTTTTCTAGCTTAGACCTCATTACCATTAGTAGGAGTTTAGGGCTAATTCTCTGGACAACCAAAGGAGCATGAATGTAATACGGAGAAATGTTCTACAAAATGGGTTATGTGTACTTAACGGGGGCCAAAGACATCCACTGGCCCTTTCTTGGTAGTATAGACATTTGCTTTGGGAAAGAAATTTGAGACACTCTACACATATTTTTGCCTTTAAAAAAAGAAAAACAAGGAAGAAACAACGATTTTCTAGTATCATATTTAATAAACATATGGAGGCCTCCTTATCTGGTCCATAAGTCAGACGGTCTCATTTCAAGGACAGTAGAGGAGAGGCGCAGTGAAGATCCCTAATACCTCAACAGAGACGGAAGGGACAAAGATAGCTCATGGCATTTTGCCATTCGCTCATTCTTGATGAACTACATTGCCAAAATTATTTAGTTCTTTTTTTTTTTTTTGACAGAGTCTTGCTCTGTTGCCCAGGCTGGAGTGCAGTGGTGTCATCTCAGTTCACTGCAACCTCCACCTCCCAGGTTTAAGCAATCCTCATGGCTCAGCCTCCCGAGTAGCTGGGACTACAGGTGCATGCTGCCACACCCAGCTAATTTTTGTTATTTTTAGTAGAGATGGGTTTTCACCATGTTGGCCAGGCTGGTCTCGAACTCCTGACCTCAGGTGATCCACCCACCTCAGCCTCCCAAAGTGCTGGGATTACAGGCGTGAGCCACTGGGCCTGGCCCAAAATTATTTAGGTTATTTATAATTATTATTTTTTTTGACAGAGTCTTGCTCTGTCACTCAGGCTGGAATGCAGTGGTGCAATCTCGGCTCACTATAGCCTCTGCCTCCCAGGTTCAAGCAATTCTCCTGCCTCGGCCTCCTGGGTAGCTGGAACTACAGGCATGTGCCCCCGATGCCTGACTAATTTTTTGTATTTTTGGTAGAGACAGGGTTTCACTGTGTAGGCCAGGATGGTCTTGATCTCCTGACTTCGTGTTATGATTCACCCGCCTTGGCCATCCAAAATGCTGGGATTACAGGCATGAGCCACTGCACCCAGACTATTTAATTTTAACTAAACAGAATTATTATGTAGCATTGACTGTTTGACAACATGGTATCTTGGATTGGATCCTAGAACAGAAAACAGATATTGATGGAAGAACTGGAGAGATACAAATTAAACCTGTAGCTTAGTTAATAGTACTGTACTGATGTTAATTTCTTAATTTTGATAAATACACTATGGTTATGTAAGATGTTGGTATTTGAGGAAGCTGGGTGAAGGGTGTAGGGGAATTCTCTGTTTTATCTTTACAATCCTCTAGTAAATCTAAAATTCTTTTGAATTAAAAAGTTATTTTAAAAATCTATTTGAAATATAACTTTTTAACATGCATTATTGTTACCAACACTGAGCCATGATAGAGTTGCTTTGCAATGTTAGAATCTAACTTGAAATGGAGAACCCACAATATTAAAATGAGCCTCTGATTTTGTTTCAAGTGTAAAGTCGTGTGAGTCTCAGCCCAGTATTTTAAAACTTCTTATGAAATATTTATACGTACTTAGCAACCACTTTTGAGATTTTTTATCTAATAGCAAAAATACTGTTGAAGAAACTGCTGCAGTATAAACCAGCGAAATCATTTACATAAAACCATAGTAAAAAATTAAAATACCCTCTGTAGTTAGAAAAATCTTTTGGAAGACACAAAGCACAGAATGTTAGTAAAAATGATAAACCACAGGGTGATTGCTGAACGGATTGTTGCTGAATGAATAAAAGTTGAGATGCTTCCAATATGATTCCATAACTGAGCTGCTAGATTCTATTTGAATAATGAAATACAAGAAGAAATGCTTTTATATGGCTTGCCAAAGAACAGATGTACCAGAAAAAGATATATTCTCAACAGTAAATGACTTCTTTAATTTAAAAAATGGGGAAAGGGGGTGTGCGGGTTTACCCACATGAGTCTAACCACTCAGGGAGTAGCTGCTTTGACAGAATTATAAAGAGACATCAAGGGAAATGCGCAGGCCTGGCCCCTCCTGAAGCATCCGTTCACTGCATCATCAGCCATACGGACATCACTGCTGCAAAAAGTTGAACCAGAAATCCACAAAATGTTACAGGGTGTCATCAGTGTGGTTACTTGATTGAAAAATAGAAGTAGAATCATAATAAGATGGGGAATAACGGCGAAAATCTTTTGTGCCCTTGGAGGGTTATAAGTTATCTCATGGCAAAGCACTTAAAAGCATTGTTAAACTTGAGATAGATACTCATCATTCTTTTACAAATACTCGTTATTCTTTTATAAATACAAAGCTTCCAATTTGGCTGACTTTTTACGAGGTCAATACGTTATTCAGCAGATATTTCCAAAACTATGTTTAATCTGTCCATTTGAGATAAAGGCGAGGAGAAAACAGTGTGACGATGAGGGAGAAAGTAGTAACTGTTGAAAGAAATTCATGCTATGGAAAGAGCTCTTTGGAAATGGATGTTTGGAAATATTCTCAAATACATGTGGTTTTTGTTGCCAAAAACAATATAAAAACTCATATCTGCACATATTAAAAACCTTGGAAATATAATTTTCTAATCAGCCCCAGTTTTTTTTCCAAGTGAAGAATTTGATCATGTTTTGAAAATGTTTGTTGGAAATAGCAAAAATGTCAAGTCTTCCAATTAGTTTGCAACAACCGCCATTTGACATCCAGAAAAGAAATTTACCAGCTCATAAGATGCTTTGGCATAATTAGTGGATAGAATTTAAAAATCAGTATTATAAGTTAGTAAAGATAGTTTTCTAAAAAGATACTTCTTGTATGTGAATCTGTATACGGTATTTTTATGAAGCATATTTTCATCTATTATAACTATTAAAATAATCTGAACTTGACTGGGTGCCTCCTGCCTGTAATCCCAGCACTTTGGGAGGTCCAGTTGGGCAGACGACTTGAGCCCAGGAATTTGAGACCAGCCTGTGCAACAATGGTGAGACCCGGTCTCTACAAAAAATACAAAAATTAGCCAGGCGCCGTGGCATCCACATGTGGTCCCAGCTATTCAGGAAATGGAGGCAGGAGGAGGCAGAGGTTGCAGTGAGCCAACATCCTGCCACTGTACTCCAGCCTGGGTGACAGAGTGAGACTCTGTCTCAAAAAAAGAAAAAGAAAAAATATATAGAGAGAGCAAGAACTCAAAATCAGTATCACAAATTGTGTTTGATCTTGCTATGCCACAAACTGCTAAACCAAGATTTTCACTAATCAAAATTTTTAAATCTAATGTCAACCTTTTTCTTTAAAAATGTTTATTTTTTATGTTTTATGTTTATAACATGTTAATATTTAATATTTAACATAAAATAGTAGCTATTAAAGCCTAGTGACATATATAAATACATATAGATGTTAGATATGAAATATTTATAAGTAAATATATTGGAAGCACATACTCAAAAGATTTTTCTGATGGGGCATGCGATATGTAGTCTTTTATAGAGAACAGACGATCAGAAACGGCAAAGAAAATGGGTTAGTTTAGTTCTTTATAAAATCTATCAGAGAAAAAGAAAATGTTCTCTACAACATACATAACATACCAAACCTAAACCTGCATTGATCCTCTATTGCCAAGTAAGCCAAACTGGGAAGCTAATTACATAAACGATTTTTGAGCTGTTCAACAAAGTCGTCCGTGTACCTTTGGTTAAAAGTCAAATTCTTGGTGCACAGCCCTAGAGATGCTGATTCAGCAAGATGAGTATACACCCAAGAATCTGGATTTTTCACAGCACTGTGAACTGTTAAGAAGTAACTCCTGGTTTTGAAGATGAGGAGAGTAAGATCTAGAGAGTTAACGTGACTTGGCCAGTGGTATGTGGGGAGTTCACCAACCAGAGCCAGGGCTACAGCCTCCCCAGCCCCGTGATTTATTTCCCTGTGTGGCGCCCCCCTTTGGCACATCCTGCTCCTCAAATGAAACCCTGGTGCCTGCCTACTTAGATATTAGCAGATTGGGGGAAAGCAATCAAGGGCCTCCAATTTCAAGGCTTCAGCTAGAAACCACTCGTCACTTGCAAAATACCCTTTGAATTTTCTGGTGAGACTAATGGCCACAGCACTTTATAGAGCTAAAGACAAAAGGCTATCGTTGGGTTTGTTATTGTTGCCATGTTGCTAAGAGAGCCTCTGTGACGGAATTTGCCTTTCAATACAAGCTTTGCCTCTGTGGTACAACCCTACCATGTGCAAGGGATATGGCCCAGGTGCAGGGGAGTGAGAGCATACATCACCAGTCCAAGGCCAGAACAGCAAGGGAAAGGGCAGATTTCCTCTTGGGCTTTGAGGGAGAAGAATCAAAAACTAGCACACAAGTCCTGACATCACAACAGGGTTCTTCAAATTTAAGAAATAAGCATACATGAAAATTCCAAACGTGATGCTGTTTTTGCTTTTGTGGTCCCTAAACCTGCCCATTGCTCATTTGATTATAGCAAAGAACAGTAAAAGGGTCCTGAAACGTGTATGTCCGTATTTTGCTGGAAATAGGCCATGCTCTGGCCCCAAGTTTGACTTGCTGGTCTTGGAAACACTCCAAGCATGGTGGTGGTATGAGAGCAGGAAATTGGCCCAAACATCTAGTTGATCAGATCAGCAAATACAGGCAAAGAGGGTGGCAGATGAACAGAACTGGATACACGCGTGTAAGGCAAGTGACAATGTGCTCAGTTATATGCTGGGATGAAAAGCACATGTCCACCTCTTTAAGCACCTGAATTCCAAATGCCATCACTTTCCTTTGTTATTTGCATCCTAGAAAATACACCTCCAAGGATAATGTGTGCATAAATATACATGAATTTCCAGGGTGAGAGAAAGTATGTAGAATAAAGGGAGATTTGACTTGCCATTTAACATTTTTGAAATGTTTGAAAACTGCCACTGGGAAAATCGTATATCTCTTGCTTAAAAAAGGACACATTTTAATTTAAAAATATTCTTCCTTTTTTTGTGTGAGGGGAAGGGGAGATGAGGGCTGTTGTTTTATAAAACCTCCCAAGACTGAGCATGGTTGTCATTTCTGGAGTCTTTCTGCTGAGGCCATTTCTCCCGTGACCACGAGCCAAAGGGCACAGCCGCATGCCCCTACACCTGCTTCTGAATTCTGAGCACAGGCCAGAGAAGGGGAAGGGCAGGATGTTTGCGGAAGCAGAGCTGACCCTTGGGTAAAACTGGGAAAACAAAAAGTGGTCAGGACAGATTCCAGAGTAGTTGGAGTTACAGGGAAATCTTCACTTGCAATGCTCTCTCGATCCGCAGCACAAGCCCTGGCCAGCCCCAAGGTCATGGAGCCCTCTCTCCTGCCCTGGGCTGGCCACTCCTCTCACTGGATGAGTGATGTGCTCTGGCTCAAAGGCCGAGGGGGTGGGTGGAGGATGCCTGCTGCAGAACATGGGTGCTCCCTCCATCTGCATCTACTCACTGGGGAGAGGATCTGCGGCCATCACCTCCAGCCCCTGTCCTGGTAGAGCTATTGAAGAAGGTAGTAATGTTTGCATGGTCACTGGGACCACGGCTCAAGGGTGGAGGGGACTGGAACTGGATGGGGTTCCACCCAGCTTCCCAAGGGCTGGAGGGATCTATAGCCGTATCCCTAAGGGAGGAATGAAAGCCTTTGCCCTCCAAGAAAGTATTTGAGGGGCATGAGAACCTTCTTAGTGGCCCTGAGGTCATGACTCTAGATTGTGCCATGCAGCATAGGCTGCCATTGTATTTTGCTCTTGTGGGAAAACAGAGGTAGTGCAAGGGTTGAGGAGGAAGAAGAATGTAATTCTGTTGAGGGCTTGGAAATCCCCAGCAGGGACCACCCATGGAAGAGGACACCCAAAGTGCCTGCCCTGGGCCCAGGGAGAGGAAAACAGAATGCTCCAGGCCTCAGCTTCTCCGCTAAGCACCTGTCCTCTCTGCAAGAGGAGAGGGCCACCAGCAGAACCAGCGTCCCCTTGCTCAGATCCCAGAACTTGGGCTCCAGAAGCAGCAGTCGGAAGCTTCTGGAGCAGCTCATAGACCCCTGGCCCAGGCCTGCTGCACTCTCGGTGGTCCTGCCTCCCATTGGAACTGTCTTCTCCCTGCTCCTGTAGAATTATGCCACAAGGGAGAAGTCGCTGGCAATGCATGTGGTTGGATTTTTCTTTTGTTTTGTTATAATGAGAAACTGAAGGAATACTCATGAGCCAATTTGCAGAGAGAGAGAGAAAGGGAGAGGGGGGCAGAGAGAGAGAGAGAGAGAGAGAAAGAGAGAGGAGAGAGGGGAGAGAGAGAGAGAGAGAGAGAACATATTAAATATGCTATAAGGAAGGTGGTCTCTCATTTTCCTGCACATTGTTTGGCAAAGATGATGTAATTTCATTCACATGTTGAAAGTAATTGGTCCCTTACCAACCACCTATGAAGTTAAGAGCATTTCACATACATAGCTGGAGGATTTAGGGAGCACGGTTTTCATTTATGATTGTTTTAGTAATTTCAAAGTGAAATGTTTGCCAGACTAAACAACAAAGTTCTTTGCTTGTTTTAAGGATTCTTTGAGTGTGAATCATGCCTTGTTAGATGTTTTTTTCATTGTTAGTCTTTATTGAGTCTCCGAACGATGGCGCACCTAGTCATCACCAGCAGGTTATTGCTGGAGATACACAACCCAAACCGAGACTGCGCAGAGTTTTCTGATGGAGTTCCTCAGACACACTTTTTTCCAGTTCAGCTCACAGTCTTGGGCATCAGATGCTTTTTCTCACCCTCTAACTTTGTCCCCATCTTTTCTAACAAAAACTCAATTACTTTGCTCTCAACTCAAGATTCCAGGACTAGTAAGATGATACCAGGGGTTGGGTATCCCCTGAAGACGAATAGCCAGAAATATCCAGGAACTGAAATTGGGTTAGCAGATTACAGCTTCGGTGACTCTGAGAAGTTGAGCCCCCAAACCACGGCCTAGGAGAATCAGAGCCAAGCGGTTGGCATCAGGCAGATATTGCACACACTGCCTGATGTATTACTGATCCTACTTATTGTAGGAGCCAAGAATAAGACAGAGGCTGGGGAAAGGCCCCATGGATGTCACATGCCTCCCATTAGGGCCGGGCCCACTGGGGACCCCAAGCAGCACCCACAGCCTGGAGTGTAAAAGTAGGTGGAAGCAGCAGGCACCTGGCGGCAGTTGCAAGGGGGCAACTATTCCACGTTTCTTGACATATGCCACAGTTCCTAGAATGCCCATAAGCATTCTCAGTCTCACTGGGTTCTTCTGTACATCGACTGTAGGGACGCCTGCATTTCAGAAACCATGTGAAACTCAAGGTGGCCATGTACAAAGATGAAGAAGATGGGATGCAATGTTCAGCCTGTGTAGATGAAGATGAAGTATTGTTTCATGTAGTGACAGCGTAGCTGGTAGTGGCATAGAGTGATGAACTTTAGGGGAGGCATGAAAAGAAATTAGGAGCATTAGGAGAAATACTTAATGTAGATGACGGGGTGATGAATGCAGCCAACCACCACGGCACGTGTATATCTATGTAACAGACCTGCATGTTCTGCGCATGTACCCCGGAACTTAAAGTACAATTTAAAAAAACATATTTCTGTTTAAGAAGAACAGAAAAAAAATTATTGTGCATAGAGCAGAAAGTCAGAAAGCAAAATGTGAAGGTCCCGGGAGCTATTTTAGAGCAATGCTTCCAGGCTTTTTCTGACCCACAGCATTCAGAGGAATAATCATTTTTCTTTGACATTTATTTTAAGTTCTGGGGTACCTGTGCAGGATGTGCAGGTGTGTTCCATAGGTAAATGTGTGTATGGTGGTTTGCTGCACAGATCAGCCCGTCACCTAGGCATTAAGCCCAGCACCCGTTAGATGTTCTTCCTGATGCTCTCCCTCCTCTCGCCCCCACTCACGGGCCCCAGTATGTTGTTCCCCCGCCATGTACCAATGTGTTCTCACCGTTCAGCTCCTCCTTACAAGCGAGGACATGCCATGTTTGGTTTCCTGTTCCTGTGTTAGTTTGCTGAGGACATGTGGCATGAGGATAACATGTAACAGGAAGATAACGTGAGGCTTCTTCCTCCATCCATGTCTCTGCAAAGGACGTGATCTGATTCCTTTTTATGGCTGCATAGTACTCCATGGTGCATATGTACCACATTTTCTTTGTCCAGTCTATCCTGATAAACTTGGCATTTGGGTTGATTCCATGGAGAAACAATCATTTATCTAAGGCACTCTAGGATAAAGGTTTGCTTGCAGCTGAAGGCAAGAGGTTCTGGTTGTCAGCCCTTGGGCACTTGCC
The DNA here is from genome assembly GCF_030222135.1 of Aotus nancymaae. Taxonomy (NCBI): domain Eukaryota; kingdom Metazoa; phylum Chordata; class Mammalia; order Primates; family Aotidae; genus Aotus; species Aotus nancymaae. Next base: position 4,771,088 of record NW_026988492.1, on the reverse strand, counting down.
TGGATAGCCTTAGTTGGGGGAGCTTAGTTGGGGGCTCAGGGTAGTCACTCTCTCCTCACACTTGGAACTCATTCAAGGCACTAAGATGAGGAGCTCAATTTTAGAAGACTGGGAAGAAATGAACAGAAATGAAGCATATCACGATGGACTTTGGCTCAGTCTACAAAAACCCATACCTGTTGTGGGCCAAACTACACTTACGCTAGGTGTAAGTTCCTGCTCTCAAGGAGTTCCCAGAAGAGGGAAAGAATGGAGCCAGAAAAACATCTGTTATGAGGAACTCACCATGACCCACGGGGCGCAATGGGAAGGCAAGTTTATTCTTACCTCCATCTCCTTTTAGAGCATTTGCTAAGGCCCACCCTTTCGCAGTCCTGGGGGAAATCTCAGGGGCCCATAGCTTTCCTGGTTACCTTTAGATATTCAAAGTGTCCCAGTTGCTTAAATCTCAAAACACCAGCTCTTTTCAGTAATTAATACATTGAATCAAGTGTAATAATCAAAGGCGTCATGCTTCATTTACGGGTAAAACTTCTCCTGAGGCTGGAGTGAGTGGTACAATCATGGCTCACTGCGTCCTCAAAGTCCCGGGCTCAAGTGATTCTTCTGCCTCAGCCTCCTAAGGACTAATGGCTGCCACAGCCAGGTACCCACCCCACCTGGTTTCTGAGATCCCCAGCATCAGATCGGGGAAGAGAGGAGGAGGATGAGCAAAGGTAGGGAGACCAGGGTTGCAGCAGCCCTTCCCTTGTGTGGGACCTTTATGGGTTCTTCTGAGACCCTCCAACTCTCTGTTCCCAGCTCGGCCACAATCCTGGGGCCGTCTCCACTGGAGCCCTCTGGGGCCCTGAACGCATCTCTTCTGGCTGCTCGCTTATGGCTCTTCCTCAGCCCCAGGGAATCTGAAGTCACTTCCTATTGTGGCTGCCTCCCTCCTTCCCCTGAAAGGTCCTCACCATTCATGGGAAACACGACAAGTCCTTTGTCCCCAACTCAGAGTGCAAGCTGACCCCCACACCACAGAGCGACCAACCAGCCAGGCTCCCCACTTCTCAGCCAGACACGAGCGTCAGGAGGCACCCCTACACCTTGGCTTAGGTAGGGAAGGTGACCTCATTTTCTTCCAGGTGAGGCCCACAGCAGAGCTTTCCTCCAAAAATTCCCTACTGTAAATTTCAATTCTTTTCTTGGCCTCTCTCTCATCTTTTATAGTCTGGAGGTGGGTGGCTGGCTGAGAGTACAAAACTGGTTTCCATAAGCACTTTTTGCAAATCTTGCATCTCACTTTGGAATGTTCTATCTATTGCTTTGGGGCCTCACTTGAAACTGAGACTAAAATAATTCCAATTTAACACCTAGTACAGCATAGAGCACCCCCCTCCCTTTTTGTTTCGGGGCATAGCGCATACAGAAAATGATGATGTTTGTGCGGTACTCTTGGGTAAATGGATGTGCTGTCCATGAAGAGAGCTAACTGGTCAGGAGCTCCAGCTGCTCCAGGCCTAATGTGGGCAACTCAAGGCCTAGGGGTGCAAGCACAACCTATGTGCAACATGCTGGGGTCTTCACAGGTTCTTTCCAGACCTTCCTATTCCCCCTTCCCAGCTGGGCTATAATTCTGACCCACTGCTGTGTTACTAGATGTTGCTTGGGAAGCTGTGTGCTAGGTTGTGGAAGAGGCTGGGAGTGATGCAGAAGAGTAAATGATTCATTTCCAGCTGCAGCATCAGACTGCCTGGAGGTGGTGATGCCTGAGCTGGGTCTGGGTTTTGAAGGATAAATAGGAGTTTTCTAGACAGCTGTCTTAGTCTGCTTTCTGTTACTTAAAACAGAATACCTGAAGCTTGGTAATTTATAAAGAAAAGAAATTCCTTCCTTCCCCTCCCTTCCCTCCCCTCCCCTCCCCTTCCTTCCCTTTCCTTCCCGTCCTCTTCCCTCCCCTCCCCTCCCCTTCTCCTCTTTTCTTTTCTCTCTTTTTTGGGGACAGGGTCTCACCCCATCACCCAGTCTGGAGTACAGTGGTGCAATCATGGCTCACTGCAACCTCAAATTTCTAGGCTCAACCAATCCTCCTGCCTCAACCTCCCAAGTAGCTAGAACTACAGGTGTGTGCCACCATGCTAAGCAAATTTTTAATTTTTTGGTAGAGATGGGGTCTCCCTCTATTACCCAGGCTAGCCTTGAACTCCAAGCCTCTCCTGCCATGGCCTCCCAAAGTGCTAGGATTATAAGTGTGAGCCACCATACCCGGGCAGAAATGTATTTCTTATAGTTATGGAGGCTGAGAAGTCCAAGGTCGAGGGCCACCACTGGTGAGCACCTTCTTGAAGCTAGGGCCTCTGCAGAGTCCTGAGGTGGCACGGGGCATCACGGCATGCTAGCTCAGGTCTCTCTTCCTCAGGGACCAAGGTCCCACATGAGTTTCAGAGGGCACAAACATTCAAACCAGAGCAGCAGCCACCCAGAGCAAGGACATTCTGGGGAACACAGTGTTTGGTGCAACCGGAGCACTCAAGCATGTGATGGGCAGGAGGGAAGTGGCTGGGTAGGAGGCTGGAGGCTCCATCCTGGGCAGCCCTTTCTCAAGACCTCCTCACAGCTGCACCCTGCAGCAATTTCACCTCAGTCTCATTCACAATTCTTTCTTCTTCTTCTCACATCTAATTAATGATCAGGTGCTGGTTTTCACCTTTTAACTATTTTCCCATCATTCCATTCCTTCCAGTCCCACACTCACTGCCATGGTCCCACCCTTGGTCTTCACTGTCTTACCACTTCGAAGGCAAACGTCACACATATGATCCTCCTTTCCCCGCTTCCCCGCTGCCAATCCATTTCCTATGCCGCAGCAGCAGTGATGTTAAAATATCAGGCCAGGATTAGCCTCCCCCTCCGACCATTTTACTTCTCACTCAGCGAACTCTCCTTCCTTCCCATAACCTGCCCAGGCCCATGCACTTTTCCCAATGACTTCATCAGATCTCTGCTCAAAGAGCAGTCTGTCAGAGAATCTCCTATAAACGACAGCACCCTACCTCCAACACTTCACTTCCTTACCTGGCAGCATTGATTGTCACTTGATGCGTTGTACATTTATTTCATTGTTGTCCACCCCAGCAGACTGTGAGCTCCAGCAGGGAGGGATTTGATCTTGTTTCTTGATTCTCCTTCCATGGCTGGCTGGTAGGAGGCCCTCAGTGTTAGTTGTTAAATAAATGGGCGAGTAATCCCAGCACTGAAGCTGAGGCAGGAGGATCGCTTGAGGCCAGGAGTTCGAAACCTGCCTGGGCAACACAGCAAGACCCCTGTGTCTACAGATAATCTTTAAATTATCCAAACATGATGTCTAACACCTGTAGTCTCAAGTACTCTGGAGGCTGAGGCGGGAAGATCTCTTGAGCCCAGGAGACTGAGGCTGCAGTGAACCATGATCACGTCACTGTACTCCAGCCTGGGTGACAAAACGAGACCTTGACTCTACGAATAAGCAAACAAAAAAAGCAAACGAGTGAATGCAGTGAGGTGTGAGGAGACAGAAACTGTGATGCACTTTATACTCATGGCTTCTCTGCGGCATGCAAAGCCATCCTTTTTAACGGCAACTATTCAATATTTATTGAAGACTTACTCTATGAGGTATCTATTTTACTCGCATTATCTCAGTCTCCATAATAACCTAGAAATAGATACTATTTCTCGCTCCACTTTTCATGTAACGCGGGTTCTTAGAGTAAATGAACATACGCGATAATACATTAAAACATCAATAATGTACACTTTGCATTGTACACTCTCTGGCAACTTATTTTTTCAGACCTTTTGCCGTGTATGCACATATAGTTGATGTGGAGTTTGTGTATGTTTTTATTTGCTTCTTTCTTGTTTCTTCTGTTTTATAAAAATGAAATCTCATGATATATATTGTTCCACCAGGCGACGTGTCTCAGAGATCTGTTTTCACGAAAGTTACTAAGATGAACCTCATTATTTTTCTTGACTGTGTATGTAGGATACACCATGGTATATTTAATCCCTTCCTACTGACTGACATTCACATTGGATTTTTGGTTTTGTTTTGGCTCTACTGTGTTATAAACAATTTTGCAATCAATCTGCCTTTCTATATTGCTGATTGGGGCCCAGTTATATGAGGACATCAGGAGGGAGATTCCTAAATGTGAAATTGCTAGGTCAGCAAACATGCACGTTCTATTTATTTATTATCATCTGATACTAGGGTTGTGGTGTCTGTAGCAGACATGCCTTGTGCCCGACCCATGTCCCCTCCCAGCTCCTGTGTCTGTCCCAGCTCTTTGCCTGAGGCTTTCTCTGGCCACAGAGCTTGTTCTGTCTGTGTCTGAGCAATGGAGTTAAGGCCTCGAGCAGCTTTCAATCAATGACCCACAGGAATTAATGGTTAAATAGGTCCTTTGGCTAGGTGGGTTAACTCAGGTGCATGTTCTATGCCGGATCACAGTTTCCAGTTGCCCACAGTGGTGACTTGATTGGCAGCACGCTCTTCATTCACTACCTCCCTGCCCAGTCTCCCTTCCTTAATCCCCCGCTGATATTTCTTACGAAGACCCTCCAAACAAATGCTTGCACTCAAATCCTTGTCTCTAGGTCTTTTTCTGGGGAACCAAAACTAAGACCTTCTTATTTATTTATGAAAAAAAGTAAAGTTTGTTCTTTAAATAAAATTGATGCATATACTGTGCTTTTTTAAGTATAAAAAGATAGAAAACTAAAAGTACACGCCATCTTCTAACCCAACAGTTAATAGTGTTCTTCATTTCTTTCCAGAAAAAGACTTGATGATACAAATATATATACACACACATGCTTTTACATTTACATTAATGGAATAATTCTAAATGCGATGCTTGGCGCCTTTACCCACTTAATGATACATCTTGGAGAGCACTGATACTTACATATACAGAGCTTTTGGTGGCTTTGCAGTTTAGGGCCACATCACATGGTTTTTAATCAGTCCCCTATTAGAGAAAATTCAATTGTTTCTTTCTTTTGAGACAGAGTTTTGCTCTTGTTGCCCTGGCTGGAGTGCAGTGGTGCGATCTTGGCTCACTGCAACCTCCATCTCCCGGGTTCGAGCAATTCTCCTGCTTCAGCCTCCCAACTAGCTGGGATTACAGGCGTGCACCACCACACCCAGCTAATTTTGTACTTTTAGTAGAGACAGGATTTCTCCATGTTGGTCAGGCTGGTCTTGAACTCCCGACTTCAGGTGACCCGCCCACCTCGGCCTCCCAAAGCGCTGGGATTACAGGTCGATTGTTTCTGACATTATGCAGTTACCATCATGCTGTGACAAATATTTTTGTGCATATATTTTGGGTCATTTGAAAACATTTTAAAAATCATAACTGAATTGCTGGGTCAAGGTATATGTGCATTTTGTTTTTGTCTTTTAGACATCACTGTTTTTTTCTCTTAAAATAGGCTGCACTGATTTATTCTTCTACCAACAGTGTCTGAATGCCTGCTTCCTAACCCCTCTCAACACTGGGGTTTTCAAACATCTTCATATTTGCTAATCTGTTAGGTGAAATAAGTATTAAATTATTTTACTGTGTATTTCTTTAAGTATCTATTCATATATTTATTGTCATTTATGGTTCATTCGTGAATTGCCTGTTTCTATCCTGGACCTATTTTTCCATGGGATTTTTTTGTCTTCTCCCTTTTGGTTTTCAAGACCTTTTAGATAGGGTTTGGCTATTAGCCTCTTAGATATGGTACTTACATTTCCTCCCATTCTGTGACTTTTTTTTAACTTTGTTTATAATGAAATATTCTCTTACACAAGTTTTACATTATTCAATCACGTCTATTCATTTATTTTCTTGGTTTCTGAATTTTATGTCATGCTTAAGAAGTCCACTCTCCAATTTTATAAAAATATCCGTCTGTATTTCTCTTAGTTTTCTCATGTTTACATTTACGTCGTTAATTCATTCAGAGTTTATTTGGCGGAAACTACAAAGAAATGAGAGTGAAGCAAAGAAGACGGGTCTGGCTTAAAAGTGCTTAGCACCAGCCAGTGGTTTCTGCCTGTAATCCCAGCGTTTGGGGAGGCCAAGGCAGGAGGATCACTTGAGGCCAGGAATTCAACATGAGCCTGGATGAGAGAACTCATTTCTTAAAAAAATAATAATAATAAATTAGCTGGGTGTGGCTGAGGAGAGAGGATCCCTTAAGCCCAGGAGATTGAGGCTGCAGTGAGCTGTGATTGTGCCACTGCACTTCAGCCTGGGTGACACAGAGAGACCCTGTCTCAAAAAAAAAAAAAAAATGTGCTGAACGCTTGGGTGATGATGTTGGGGAGTTGCCATTGATCAAGACCCGCTAAGGTGTTTTCCTTCACGGGGAAGGTGGTCCAGGGTCATTTTCCAGGGCTATAATCAGTGTGTGCCAGAGCTAGCATGTACTGGCTCATGAGAGCCAATTTATTATGCGTTATATGTTATACAGTCATTCTTATAAGTTAAATCCTATTACATTATAATCAAATAATATTTTTCACAAAGGTGAAAACATTTAAAATCTACTGCTTCCAAATCATTTTACTATGTTGTCTTCTTACATATGCCTCTGAGGTTATTTACTGCCATTGTATAATGTTGGTATCATGTTGGTGGCTTGAATTGGCCACAGTGGGAGTATTTACACCATGGATATTGGCAAATACTATGGTCAGGGTGCTTTTTTTTCTTTGGAGATTACCTGTTAAGCATTTACCAGCATACCTTTGACTTTGCCCGTCTCCAGATACACTTATTCAGGGAAGAGGCAGGTGTGCTGGAGAGGAAATCCCAGCATCCTTAGGGAGTCAGACTTGAGAACAGTTAGGTTCCACCCAGTCCTACCATTCTACGATTCTGGGATACTCATAATTATTCTGCATGGCTACATCACCAAGGGGAATTTAGCTCGGAAAAACCTGCTTTAGGGGATTTCTACAGAGTCTCCGCATTCCTAATCTGGATCTCATTTTGGTGTAATTCAGCCCTCCGATGAGTCGTGCACAGGATTTTCCCTGCAATGTCTCAGATTTAGATTCCAGCCTGGCAAGTCAGGCCTATAGATAAAATTATTTATCATCATTCATCTGTTTTCCATTTAATATTAAGTGTTCTTAAAACATCTGACTCTTTCTCTAAATGCTATCCAAGTAGCTGCAATGTATTGACATTTTTACTTACTCTCTTCCACATGGAAGCTCATATTTTGTAGAGAGCAAAGAAAGTTGGGGAAAACAGGGTTTGGGATCTCACACTCACTCCTGAAATAAGGGAAGCATTATTTATCCCACTTATAAAGAAGAGCCTTTGTTTCATCTTCGTGAGTCATTTTTTTAAAGTGCCAAGAACATGTAAAATACATAAAGATCACAGGAAAAAATGTACGATTCAAGTAGCTGTTATGTAATTGTATGAGAACCTCCTCACTAAGAATATGAGAAAGTTATTTTTCCTGCTTCAGTATTTTCTTTTAAAGATAGAGACCTTGTAACTGTTAGCACAAATTTAGAAATTCCTACTAACTTAATTATAATAATAATTTTATGTGTTGCTCATCCTGAAACAGACCCATCTGCTATATTAATAATGTTTTGAGGGGCACATTTCACCAAGAGCTTTAATTATTTTTTACAAATATACCTTGGAAGTCATTTTTGCCCACATTTCACAGATGGTGAGATTGGTCTATTCACTGGCTCTGAAACATTCCAAGCTAATTTCCAACTAGTCTCCGTCTTCCTACCTGAAATGCCATCTCTCCTCTTTTCCATGGAATCATCTCAAGTCTTCAAGATTCTACAGTTTTTCCATAATTACTCCCAAGTTGAGTGACGCATTGCTTTTGTGGACTCATAACCATTTTCCATATCACCCATTTGACACCTGATTATACTTTCTCTCATAACTTCACTGTTAGGCAATTTCTACTTTTGACACCTGATTATACTTTCTCTCATAACTTCACTGTTAGGCAATTTCTACTGTCTTTACAGTTGACCCTTAACAACAAGGGTTTGAACTGCATGGATCCTATTACATGCAGATTTTCTTAGATCTCTGGCACCCCTGAAACAGAAAGATCAACGCTTCCTCTTCCTCCTCCTTCTCAGCCTGCTCAATGTGAAGACTAAGAGGATATAGACCTTTATGATGATCCACTTCCACTTCATGAATAGTAAATGTATTATCTCCTCTTTATGATTTTCTTAATAACAATTTATTTTCTCTGGATTCTATTATTGCAAGACTATGTATAACCTGCAAAATATGTGTTAATTGACTGTATATGTTATCAGTAAGCCTTCTGGTCAACAGTAGGCTATTAGGAAGTAAGTTTTTGAAGAGTTGAAAGTTATACGTGGATTTTTTATTGCAGCAGGGCTCAGTGCCCCTAACCCCTGTGTTATTCAAGGGTTAACTGTAGTTTTATCTCAACATTCAGACAAGAGGTTCTAATTCTAAGACTCCCTTGGGATTTTAGGGAAATTGGGAATGTCAAAAAATTATATGTAAAATTTTGTGTATGTGCCAATGTGCCTTTTTTTAGGGGCAAAATTCCTTATTGTTATCAGATTCTCAAAGGGATTTTTGACCCAAGAGTCTAGTCTCCTAGAGGAAAGTAATTATATGATATGCTTTATTATATTCTTCACAGTGTCTTCAACAACTCAGCTGAGTAATTAAATGGGCACAGGATAGATCTAATGTTTTCACTTATTTGCCATCAATTAATACCTTATTTTCCAAACTATGGAAGTGGGATAATAACTTTTCTATTTCCATCTCACAGATGTTATGAACATACATGAAGATAACAGATGTGTCAAAGTGTTGGAAAGTTACAAACAAAACCTTATGATTATGATAGCCCACACTGAGAGATGTGATAAGGAAATTCTTCATTTCCAGAATTCCCCATCATTTCTATTACCTTTCCTGAATCTTCTTCTAGAGCACCAGAGCTTGGAAAATGCCTTCTCCCTTGACTCTGACTTCGGCAGCATTAATTTCCAATACCACCTCTCACCCAATAGCTTGTCAATGAAAATTGCTTTATCCTCTGCTCATACTCTCTGTTCTTTGACAATTTTAGTCCTGATTAATTATCATTGTCTCCAGTACTTTTCCTATTATAATTCTTGGCTGTTGCAATATTCTTGCAGATGCTGCTTCTAATATCCTGGCTCCTTATTCCCAGACCTTCACTTTTTCAATGATCTTGTCCTCCATCCACTTTAGCCACCACTTCCTATCGTCAAACCAAGACCTTGTCTTTACCAATAACTACACTGTTGTAGGCATGATAATGAACCTCCCAAAGATATCTACTTTCTAATCCCCAGAATCTGTGAAAATCTTGTATTACATGGCAAAGGGAAATTGAGGATGGAATTAAGGTTGCTAATCAGCTGACCTTAAAGTAAGGAGACTATGCTGGATTATTCAGGTGGCCCCAATCTAATCACGAAAGTCCTTACATATGGAAGGCAGAAACGGAAGAGGTCAGAAGGGTGTTCTGGATAATTCTACCCACTCTCACTGGATTTGCAGATGGAGGAAGATGGCCATGAGCCAAGGAATGTGGTTGGCTTTATGTCCTGGAAAAGATCAGGAAATGAATTCCCCCTAGAAAATCCAGAAAGTAATAAAGCTATGTCAACACCTTCATTACAGCCCAGTGAAATCCATTTCAGAATTCTGAGCTCTAGAACTACAAATCACACCTTTGTGTTGTTTTAAGCCAATACATTATGATAATCCATTAAAGCAGCAGGAGGAAATACATACACCTTCCTTCCATTAGCAGATGAGGCCAAGTTGACTTTGTGCAACCCACTCTATCTTTGCAATTTACTTCCTGTAGTACCCAACTCTGGTAATTTTTTGATCTCACTAAATCCTGCAATCCATTGATCCTATAACCTTTTCACTGCCTCTCATTCCACTCCCCTCTGTTTTTCCTACTTGAGCAGTTCAGATTCGATGACCAAGTGCTAGAATCACTCACCTGCAACTCTTAACTATACACTCTCAATTCCCATGTCCCCTGAAAAAAAATCCTAAATTCAGTTAAGCCCAACCCTCTATATATCTTGTACTTGAATCTGCTGGTTGAATATGGTTGGAAAAAAACACACAGCCAATCTGATTGGTCTCACTTTAAATTCATGACTCTAATATCATGTGAGACCTTAGTGTGCTGGGAAATCCCTACTGGGATTCCATGGTCCTTCCCTCTCTAGTTTTCCTGGGAGACTATTTCACAAATTATCTTCTCTCTGGAAACATCCAAATGCTCTTTCTCTGTCTTCACTCGCTGCTGATTTTGTGTGTATGTGAGCTTATTTCTTATTTCATTGAGGAAACAGATGATCAGAAGACTTCTTTAAATCCCTAGCACCCTACATACCCACTCACCCACCTAGAAGCCTTCCCTCCCATAGCTGTGAACCATCAGTGAGGGCACCTATGGAAGCTCCACCCACCCCTCCATTGCAGGGAAGATTCACCAGTCACATCTCCTGTTTCTGTCTCCTGTAGTCCCATGAAATCACTTTTCCCATTATCCACTGGATCACTCTTATTAGCATACAGACATCCTGCTATTTTTCCTGTCTTAGAAGAACCCTCTCTGGGCCCCTCTTCCCCCTCCGTCCCTGCCCTTCTCCTCTGCCCCCTGAGAGGTGTCTGCACCCCTCTCCTCCCATCTTCTCTTGAACTCACTCCAATAGGGTTTTTGTCCTCTCCTCTCCCCTGAAACTGCTGTTGTCCAAGTCACTAAGCCCCGCCCACCACCGCCGCCAAGGCTAAATCCAGTCATCAGTTTCCGGTCCTCATCTTACCTGACCTATCCGTAGCACAATCTCTGGTCTGGATTCTTGCAAAACATCTCTAACTGGGTTCCCATCTCCTGCCTTTGGGACCCTGCCGTCTACTTTCTACTGGGCAGTGGAGGATTTCTGTTTCATTTTGGTTTCAGTGAGTCAGATCATGTTGCTCCTCAGCTAATCACACTCTAATCACTTCTCAGCTCACTCAGGTAAAAACCAGACTCCTCTTAGGGGCCTTCAAGTGCCACATAAAATGGCCCGAGGCCCCTGCCCTCATCGGCAGACACGCCCAGGGGCTTACACTGTTCGAGCCTCAGACTTCCTGGCGGCTCTTCAAACTCACTAAGCACCTTTCTCCCTGGGAGCCTCTGTCCACTGGCTGTGCCCTCTGCCTCGAATGGACTTCCCCAGAGGCCGGTGTGGCTTGTTCCCTTCTCCTTCCAGATCTCTCATCAAGGTGGCGTTCCTGACACCCTCCAACTCAAAGGAAAACCACCTCCTGCTCTGCCCCGGCCCTACCTCTTTGCTTACCTTATGTTTTCCCCATGGCATGTATCATTATCTGAGACTCTCTATATATAATATTATTAAGTTACATATAATAAATTATATGCTAGTACAGTCCTATGACCCATAATGACAGTCAGTGATGGACACATACAGGACGTTAGTTCCCTAAGATTCAAATACCGTATTTTTCCTGTATCTTGTCTATGTTTAGGTATGCCTAGATACACAAATATTTACCATTGTGTTCCAGTAGCCTAATGGCATTTAGGAGAGTCACATGCTGTACAGCTGTGTAGCCTGGAAGCTATAGGCTATACCACACAGCATAGGTGTGTAGTAGGCTAGACCATCTAGGTTTGTGTACACTCTGTGATGTTCACACAATGACAAAATAGCCTAACAATGCATTTCTCAGAACATATCTTCATCATGAAGTGAGGTGTGGCTATAGATAATATATTAATGTAATATATAATATTGTTATATATGTAACAATGTTTATGTCTATGCATGTATCTATATGTGTGTCTGTCTACATATACATGCATAATTATTTCCTTCACCAACTAAAATATAAATGCCATTGAGGCAGGGAGTTTGTTTTGTTCCTGGCTATACCTCCAGCACCGAGAAAAGTGCCCTGTGTACAGTTGAATAAGTTTGTTGAATCAATAAAAGAAAGAAGAAATGAATGAATGAATCTAAGTAAAGCTGAACACACACTCAAATGGATCATAGCTTGACTGTAGATCTTTGTTGTCATTGTTTTGCAGCCAGACAGGCAAGATGAGCGTCTCTTAGCTTTGTGTGTGTCAGCTTCAGCACTTATCAAATATTGATAAGTTTGGTCCTGGGAGTTAGTCTACCTAACTAATGTGTTTTAAACCTTGTCAAGAGGCATCTTCTCCAGGGAAGTTCTAGAATCCTATGATGTCACAACTACCTAGATTTCTTTGTGGTCTTTTGACAATCTTCCCTTAAATGCACCCTTCTCAAGGGATAAGAATAAGGAATAGAAGCTAATTATTGATGTTGTCAGTGAATGTTTTCTTGGATACATGTGAAAATCATTGCCTTTTTTCAGGAGAAGCTTACCAGGGTAAAGAGGCACTGTATTCTCCACTGTGAAAGGGAGCAGCTCAATTCTAAAACACCATTTGAAAATCCCATTTGTCCAATGAACAGTGTATAATGATTGGAATGCCATAATGCCATTCTTACATTTACTAATGGATATGTGGAAATACACACTCCTAGAAAAATTAAGCCAGTTAAATTTTTCTCTTTCCTTTTTAACTCCTATAAGCCTCAACAACCCAAGAGTGTAGGATACATTTATAGCTGGTCTATCATAGCTATTTTCAGTTTTAACCATTCCATGTTTCCATCCTCTCACAAGGAAATGTTAGCAATTCATAGTTAATCTGGGCCAGGAGCAGAGAGAATTTTTTCCCTTTCCTTATTTTGAGGTAAAGGAAAAATTTCTGTAGAAACATATGTTTTTGGAAACACTGGACTTAGAGAACACTTTGTGGTAGAGAACTCTGAAATCTTGAACAGACCAAACACTGTGCTACTTTTATCAGTCCCTCCGAATGAAAGAGTAGATACAGCACACATCATAGTGGGAAACTAAGGTTTGCTAGGCCTTAGACAGTGTGTTTATGACCAATTCAAGGGATCTTAAATGGTGGACAAGTTATTTTCAATGTTTCTGTAACTCTAAACTGCAGGAATGATGCTGCATGATAGCTGACAAACAATGGTGGCTGTTAAGAATTCCATTCATTGGGTATTAATAGCATCAGGATTATAACTGTCTTACACCCTCACTTATTTCATAATCTATTTCTGGACTTGGATATTTGGAGATTCGCCAGGTCTGCAACCCTGTCAGCTTTGACTTGATCAGTGGGATCCAAGTGCATTAACCCCTAAGATTCAACAGAGAGATGGGGCTGGAAAAGGATAACTTTAAGTCTAAGTTTGTTGGAACCCTGCACAAAAGGAATTGTACAGTCTAGATAACTATCTGTGAGAGGTGCTAACAACTGGAGAAGAGCTGAATGGCCTGATGTGGGAATTCAAAGAAGTGTATGGCAAGATGAGTGTTAACTAAAAAAATATCATTCATTCATTTATGCATTCACTAACAAAGCTATAATTAGGAAACCTACCTTGTGTTTGGCAAGTGGCAGAGAGCAGGTGTGCATGGCAAAATTATTTTGGGAGATAGAGATTTAAGAAGGCCACAAGTGTGGTGAGAATGTTATCCAAAAAGGCCTGGTTCCACTTTTTAGTTGCTTGACCTTGGATAAGTTGCTTAACTTTTCTGAGTCTGTACAATGGGAATAATAACTCCCAGGTCAAAAGATTTCTGAGGATTTAGTGAGACAATTCTATGAAGAGTAAATAAGACAGTGACTTGGAAAGCATCTCACATGGTTCATGGTCCATGAAAGGCATTCAACAGTGTAGGTTTCTGTCCCCTTCTCCCAGGAAGGGTGTGTTAGTCCGTTCTACATTGCTATAAAGGAATACTTGAGATTGGCTAATTAATTTTTTTAAAAAAGAGGTTTATTTGGTTCACAGTTCTGCAGACTGTACAAGAAGCATGGTGCCAGCATCTGCTTCTGGTGAGGGCCTCAGGAAGCTTCCAATTATGGCAGAAGGTGAAGGGGGAGCAGGTATATCACCTGGTAAGAGAAGGAGCAAGAGAGATGCCATGCACTTTTAAACAGCTAGGTCTTCAGGAACTCACTCATTACCATGGGGAGGGCACCAAGCCATTCACGAGGCATCCACCCCCATGACCCAAACACCTCCCGCTAGGCCCCATCTCCAACACTGGAGGTCACATTTCAACGTGAGATTTGGGGGCAGGACAAAATACCCAAGCCATATCAAAGGGAAATGGCTCTGAGTGATTCCCGAGGAAGGCAGGAAGGTGTCCTGGGAAGCAGGTCTGGCTCTGAGAAATGGCACTCCAGGATTCTGTGTTTGTATCTGTCTGTAGTGTATGTAGAGAAACACCCCATGTTTCCCATGAAATGCCTGACTCAGTGTTTGGGTTGAGGCCCTCGGACCTTACAGGTCGGCCAGTGGTGCCCCACTGCTTCCCTTTGCTCACAGCTGAAGAAGGAAAATTTGAATTGTGACTCACAAAAGTGTCAACTGTAAATGCAGCCTTTAAAATGGAATCGTATGAAAGAAGTCATTATTCGAAAAAGATAGTTGCACATGTATGTTTATAGCAGCAAAATTAACAAGAGCAAAATCATGGAACCAACCCAAATGCCCATCAATCGAGTGGATAAAGAAACTCTGAGATATATATATAATATATATATTCAAAATGGTGAATATATATATATATGATGGAATACTACTCAGCCATGAAAAGGAATGGATTAACAGCATTTGCAATGACTTGGATGAGATTAGAGACTATTATTCTAAGTGAAGTAACTCAGAAATGGAAAACAAAGCATTTCTCACTGATACGTGGGAGCTAAGCTATGAGTATGCAAACGTGTAAGAATGATACAATGGACTTTGGGGACTTGGTTTAAAAGTGGGGGGGTAAGAGATAAAAGACAACAAATATGGTGCAGTGTATACCGCTCAGGTGATGGGTGCACCAGGTTCTCGCAAATCTCCACTAAGGAACTTACTCATGTAACCAATATCACCTGTACCTCGATAACTTATGGAAAAATAAAATTTTTAAACAATTGTGTTGTTATGTAAAGTGAGATGCTAGAGAAGAACGTGCTTCGGTCATTTCTGAAAGTCTCCACCAACTGCAGTTCAGACAACATTTTTTATTGGCATCGGGCAACTCCCAGTGTCAATAGGACATCATTACCAAAGCTGGAGTCTCTGTATGGTCCCACAGCATAGCACAAGAGGCGCTAGGAACAGACACCCCCTGTGAGCCCACTGCCAGCAGCTGGGGCTGCCAGCAGCACTATCAGCAAAGCCGGTGTCTATACTGCCTTCTTGCCCAGTTCCACAAGCAGTTTCCCAGTGGCTTGTGGGTCAAGTAGATTCTCTTTCAAGTCCCTGCCAGAAGGAACCTGAGCCTAAAAAAAGAACAACAACAAAAATCAATCCAAATAGTGTCCTGTTTCTAAACTGCTATGTATTTTTTTTTTCTTTTTTAGAGACAGCGTCTTGCTCTGTTGTCCAGGCTGAAGTGCAGTAGCACAATCATAGCTCACTGCAGCCTCACACTCCTGGGCTCAAGCATTCCTCCCACCTCAGCCTCTCAAGTAGCTAGGCCTACAGATGCACAGCATCACATTTAGCTAATTTAAAATTTTTTCTTTTAGATGCAGAGTCTTGTTAGGTTGCCCAAACTAATCTTGAACCCCTGACCTCAAGCGATCCTCCCACTTTGGCCTCCCAAAGTGTTGGTATTATAGGCATGAGCCACTACACTTGGATCCAAACAGGTATCTATTAAACTGGCTCTGCCTTCATTCACCCTTTGAGCCTGAGAGTGAAAGGAGGACTGTTACTGGCCAAGTCTGAGCAGAAGGAATGAGCGTGGTAGCTGGATCACCAGCTCTGGGATCCAGCCCACCCTTGTGGTTGGTACACTGGGGCAGGTTACTCAGACTCTGCAGGTAATGAGGCTGAGCCCAAGGCTGAACCTGAGGCTGTCTGCCTGTACGATGAGGGAGAAATGATCACAGCTCATGGTTCATTGAGCTGTTATGAGGGCTAAATGAGCTAATATGTGGAAAGGATCAGGAAAGTCCTCAGCGCCTCATTGGACTTCCTAAGTTAACTCTCACTGGTCCATTGGCTGAGGAGTTTTCTGGTCACAGCCTGAGAAGAGGCAGCTGTCTGAGTGGAGCCACTTAGACACTCGAGGCCCTTTATGCCATGAATGGGACGCAGCAAAGGGTGGGGTGAGAAGTACCTGGTGAGGTTGGCCACTTTTTGGCTTTGGGACCTTGGACTTGGCAATTAACCAAGCCTCAGCTTTCTCATCCGTGAATGGGGATGATGATATTACTTAAATCATAGGGTTGTTGAAAGGATTTGAAAAAATGCTTATAAGTTGCTTATCTTTGTAACTTGGTGCATGCTCAGTAACTATGCACTCTTCATCATCTTATCGTCATCGTCACCATCTTTCCCATCTGGAAATCACTCTGCACATTAGAACCACCTTGGGTAAGACAATCCACATAGGGATGCGTGAGGGGGAACCCCCCTCCCTTTCCTATTAATATGTGATGATGGGTTTGTACTTTAAGATCGTTGTTTCCGAGAACTTTGCGAAGCATGCACAAGTTTCAACAGCCGAATTGACCAAGCAGAAGAAAGGATATCAGAGGTCGAAGATCAACTCAATGAAATAAAATGAGAAGACCAGATTAGAGAAAAAACGGTAAAAAGGAATGAACAAAGTCTCCAAGAAATATGGGACTATGTGAAAAGACCTAATCTACGTTTGATAGGGGTACCTGAATGTGACGAAGAGAATGCATCCAAGCTGGAAAATACTTTTCAGGATATTATCCAGGAAAACTTCCCCAACCTAGCAAGGCAGGCCAATATTCAACTACAGGAAATACAGAGAACACCACAAAGATATTCCTCAAGAAGAGCAACCCCAAGGCACATAATCGTCAGATTCACCAGGGTTGAAATGAAGGAAAAAATGCTAAGGGCAGCTAGAGAGAAAGGTTGGGTTACCCACAAAGGGAAGCCCATCAGACTCACAGCAGATCTCTCAGCAGAAACCCTACAGGCCAGAAGAGAGTGGGGGCCAATATTCAACATCCTTAAAGAAAAGAACTTTCAACCCAGAATTTCATATCCAGCCAAACTAAGCTTCATAAGTGAAGGAAAAATAAAATCCTTTGCGAACAAGCAAGTACTCAGAGATTTCATCACCACCAGGCCTGCCTTACAAGAGCTCCTGAAAGAGGCACTACACATAGAAAGGAACAATTAGTACCAGCCACTCCAAAAACATACCAAATGGTAAAGAGCATCAACACAATGAAGAATCTGTATCAACTGACTGGCAAAACAGCCAGCTAGCATCATAATGGCAGGATCAAATTCACACATAACAATATTAACCCTAAATGTAAATGGACTAAATGCCCCAATCAAAAGACACAGACTGGCAAATTGGATAAAAAGCCAAAACCCATCAGTGTACTGTATCCAGGAAACCCATCTCACATGTAAGGATACACAAAGGCTCAAAATAAAGGGATGGAGGAAGATTTACCAAGCAAATGGAGAGCAAAAAAAAGCAGGAGTTGCAATTCTCATCTCTGATAAAATAGACTTTAAAGCAACAAAGATCAAAAGAGACAAAGAAGGACATTACATAATGGTAAAAGGATCAATGCAACAAGAAGAGCTAATGATCCTAAATATATACGCACCCAATACAGGAGCACCCAGATACATAAGGCAAGTTCTTAATGACTTACAAAGAGACTTAGACTCCCACACAATAATAGTGGGAGACTTTAACACCCCATTGTCAAGATTAGACAGATCAACCAGACAGAAAATTAACAAGGATATCCAGGACTTGAATTCAGACCTGGACCAAGCAAACCTAATAGACATTTACAGAACTCTCCACCCCAAGTCCACAGAATATACATTCTTCTCAGCACCACATCACACCTACTCTAAAATTGACCACATAATTGGAAGTAAATCACTCCTCAGCAAATGCAAAAGAACGGAAATCGTAACAAACAGTCTCTCAGACCACAATGCAATCAAGGTAGAACTCAGAATTCAGAAACTAACTCAGAACCGCACAGCTTCATGGAAACTGAACAACTGGCTCTTGAATGTTGACTGGATAAACAATGAAATGAAGGTAGAAATAAAGATGTTCTTCGAAACCAATGAGAACGAAGACACAACATACCAGAATCTCTGAGACACATTTAAAGCAGTCTCTAGAGGAAAATATATAGCAATAAGTGCTCACAAGAGAAGCAAGGAGAGATCTAAAATTGACACCCTATCATCAAAATTGAAAGAGCTAGAGGAGCAAGATCAAAAACCCTCAAAACCTAGCAGAAGACAAGAAATAACTAAGATCAGAGCAGAACTGAAGGAGATAGAGACACAAAAAAACCCTTCAAAAAATCAATAAATCCAGGAGCTGGTTTTTCGAAAAGGTCAACAAAATAGACAGACCACTAGCCAGATTAATAAAAAAGAAAAGAGAGAATAATCAAATAGATGCAATAAAAAACGATAAAGGGGATATCACCACAGATTCCACAGAAATTCAAACCATCATCAGAGATTATTACAAACAACTCTATGCGCATAAACTGGAAGAAATGGATGAATTCCAGTAAACCTGGAAGAAATGGATAAATTCCTGGACACTTGCCTCCTCCCAAGCCTAAACCAGGAAGAAGCCGAAACCCTGAATAGACCAATAACAAGGTCTGAAGTTGAGGCAGCAATTAAGAGCCTACCATCCAAAAAAAGCCCAAGTCCAGATGGGTTCACAGCTGAATTCTACCACACATTCAAAGAGGAGCTGGCACCATTCCTTCTGAAACTATTCCAAATAATCCAAAAAGAGGGAGTCCTTCCCAAATCATTTTATGAGACCAGCATCATCCTGACACCAAAACCCGGCAGACACTCAACAAGAAAAGAAAACTTCAGGCCAATATCCATGATGAATATAGATGCAAAAATCTTCAATAAAATACTGGCAAGCCGATTACAACAGCACATCAAAAAGCTTATCCACCATGATCAAGTAGGATTCATCCTGGGGATGCAAGGCTGGTTCAATATATGCAAGTCTATAAACGTAATTCACCACATAAACAGAATCAAAGACAAAAACCACATGATTATCTCAATCAACGCAGAGAAGGCCTTTGACAAAAATCAACAGCTCTTTCTGCTAAAAACCCTCAATAAACTAGGTATTGACAGAACGTATCTCAAAATAATAAAAGCTATTTATGACAAACCAACAGCCAGTATCATGTTGAATGGGCAAAAACTGGAAGCATTCCCTTTGAAATCTGGCACTAGACAAGGATGCCCTCTCTCACCACTCCTATTCAATATAGTACTGGAAGTTCTAGCCAGAGCAATCAGGCAAGAAAAAGAAATAAAGGGTATTCAAATAGGAAAGGAGGAAATCAAATTGTCTCTATTTGCAGATGACATAATTATATATCTAGAAGACCCCATCGTCTCAGCCCAAAATCTCCTGAAACTGATAAGAAACTTCAGTAGTCTCAGATTACAAAATCAATGTGCAAAAATCACAAGCATTCCTATACACCAATAACAGACTTAAAGAGAGCCAAATCAAGAACAAACTGCCATTCACAATTGCTACAAAGAGAATAAAATACCTAGGAATACAACTAACAAGGAACGTAAAGGACCTCTTCAAGGAGAACTACAAACCACTGCTCAATGAAATAAGAGAGGACACAAACAGATGGAGAAACAGTGCATGTTCATGGTTAGGAAGAATCAATATCGTGAAAATGGCCATACTACCTGAAGTAATTTACAGATTCAACGCTATCTCCATCAAGCTACCAATGACCTTCTTCACAGAACTCGGAAAAAACCCCTTAAACTTCATATGGAACCAAAAGAGAGCCCGCATAGCCTAGTCAATTCTATGCAAAAAGAACAAAGCGGGAGGCATCACATTACCGGACTTCAAACTATACTACAAGCCTACAGTAATCAAAACAGCATGGTACTGGTACCAAAACAGAGATATAGACCAATGGAACAGAACAGAGGCCTCGGAGGCAACACAGCATATCTACAACCATCTGATCTTTGACAAACCTGACAAAAACAAGCAATGGGGAAAGGATTCCCTGTTTAATAAATGGCGTTGGGAAAACTGGCTAGCCATGTGCAGAAAGCAGAAACTGGACCCCTCCTGACACCTTACACTAAAATTAACTCCAGATGGATTAAAGACTTAAACATAAGACCTAACACCATAAAAACCCTAGAAGAAAATCTAGGCAAAACCATTCAGGACATAGGCGTAGGCAAGGACTTCATGACCAAAACACCAAAAGCATTGACAACAAAAGCCAAAACAGACAAATGGGACCTGATCAAACTCCACAGCTTCTGCACGGCAAAAGAAACAGTCATTAGAGTGAATTGGCAACCAACAGAATGCGAAAAAATTTTTGCAGTTTACCCATCTAACAAAGGGCTGATATCCAGAATTTACTACGAACTAAAGCAGATTTACAAGAAAAAATCAAACAAGTCCATTCAAAAGTGGGCGAAGGATATGAACAGACACTTTACAAAAGAAGACATACATGAGGCCAACAAACATATGAAAAAATGCTCATCATCACTGGTCATTAGAGAAATGCAAATCAAAACTACATTGAGATACCATCTCACACCAGTTAGAATGGCAATCATTTAAAAATCTGAAGACAACAGATGCTGGAGAGGATGTGGAGAAATAGGAACACTTTTACACTGTTGGTGGGAGTGTAAATTTGTTCAACCATTGTGGAAGACAGTGTGGCCATTCCTCAAGGACCTAGAAATAGAAATTCCATTTGACCCAGCAATCCCATTACTGGGTATATATCCAAAGGATTATAAATTGTTCTACTACAAGGACACATGCACACGAATGTTCATTGCAGCACAGTTTACAATAGCAAAGACCTGGAACCAACCCAAATGCCCATCGATGATAGACTGGACAGGGAAAATGTGGCACATATACATCATGGAATATTATGCAGCCATCAAAAACGATGAGTTCGTGTCCTTTGTAGGGACATGGATGAACCTGGAAACCATCATTCTCAGAGAACTGACACAAGAACAGAAAATCAAACACCGCATGTTCTCGCTCATAGGCAGGTGTTGAACAATGAGAACACATGGACACAGGGAGGGGAGCACTACACACTCGGGTCTGTTGGGGGGAAATAGGGGAGGGGACAGCGGGGGGTGGGGAGTAGGGAGAGATAACATGGGGAGAAATGCCAAATATAGGTGAAGGGAAGGAAGGCAGCAAATCACACTGCCACATGTGTACCTATGCAACAATCTTGCATGTTCTTCACATGTACCCCAAAACCTAAAATACAATTAAATAAATAAATAAATAGTTGTTTCTCAGACGACCCCATGAAAAGCTAGGCAAAGGATATAAACAGACACTTCCCAAAAGAAAAAATACAAGTGGCCAACAAACACATGAAAAAATGCTCAACATCACTAATCATCAGTAAAATGCAAGTTAAAACTACAATGAGATATCATTTTACACTAGTCAGAAGGGCTATTATTTAAAAGTCAGAAAGCAACAGAGGCTGGCGTGGATGTAGAGAAAAGGGAACGTGCTGGGCGTGGTGGTTCATGCCTGTAATCCCAACATTTTGGGAGGCCGAGGTGGTTGGATCACTTGAAGTCAGGAGCTCAAGAACAGCCTGGCCAAAATGGTGAAACCCCGCCTTTGCCAAAAAATACAAAAATTACCCAGGTGTGGTGGCAGACGCCTGTAATCCCAGCTACTCGAGAGGCTGAGACAGGAGGATCGCTTGAACCTGGGGCGGAGGTTGCAGTGAGCTGAGATCGCGCTACTGCACTCCAGCCTAGGCGATAGAGTGAGACTCCCTCGCAAAAAAGAAAAAAAGAAAAGAAAAGGGAACGTTTACACACTGTTGATGGAAATGCAAATTAGTTCAATCTCTATGGAAAACAGTAGAGAGATTTCTCATGGAACACAAAAAATAGAGCTACCATTTGACTCAGGAATCCCACTACTGGGTATCTACCCAAAGGAAAACGAATCATTATATAAAAAAGACACCTGCACTCATGTGTTCATTGCAGCACTTTTCACAATAGCAAAGTCACGGAGCCAACCTAAGTGTCCATCAGTGGATGACTGGATAAAGAAAATGTGGTCTGTATACACCATGGAATCCTATAGAGCAGTACAAAATGAACTCATGTCCTTTGGAATAACATAGAGGGAGCTGCAGGCCATTATCCTAACAGAACTAACTCTGAAACAGAAAGTGACATACCACGTGTTCTTACTTACAAGTGGGAGCTAAACGACGGGTAAATATGGACATAAAGATAAAAATAATAGACACTGGGAACTCCAAAGATGGGGAGAATAGGAGGAAGGCGAAGGTTAAACAATTAACTATCACATGCAGTATGCACTATTTGGTTGATGGGTGCACCAGAAACCCAGTCCCCACCACTATGCAGTCTATTCATGTAACAAACATGCACATGCACTCCCTGCATCTAAAATTAAATTAATTTTATAAATAGAAATTAATCAGACAAAAAAACCCCATAAAAATATAGTTGTTTCTGTGGAAGACCTGGAGTAGGGCACTAGAGTAAAATGGGAAGAGACTTGGTTTGGAGACAAAAGCCCTGACCTGGAATGTTGGCCTTGCCCCTGCCAGCTTCGTACTCCTGAACAGCTCACAACCCCTCTGTCCCCAGCGAGATGTCTGAATGCGTGGGAAAGGAGAAGGAGCAGGCAAGCTTCCACGATGAGCCAACAACAAGCCCCAAGACATCAGCAGAGTTGGAAAGGCCCAGCCCAGGCCAAGGAGGTGGTCTGGGTGTGGCTGCCTGGAGGGAAAGTGCCTCCCCAACACCCTGAACCCCGGCCTGGGAAGCGATGCTGAGGTGACTGTCCTCAGCGGTGGCATCCCTTTGC
This sequence comes from Aotus nancymaae, assembly GCF_030222135.1. Taxonomy (NCBI): domain Eukaryota; kingdom Metazoa; phylum Chordata; class Mammalia; order Primates; family Aotidae; genus Aotus; species Aotus nancymaae. The sequence goes on along the minus strand of NW_026988492.1, from coordinate 4,747,959 downwards.
CATTCTTTTGGGGGAAACCTCATTTTGTTCGAGGATCACCTGTGGAAGGGGTGGAATGGCTTCTGGGTAGCTCCAGATACAGGACTCTGCAGACAGGTGGGCAATCCCTGGGCAGAGCCTCACAGAGGGTCCTAGAGAAATACAAAAAAATGTTGCTCTTCCTTTCTCCCTCTCTGCTGCTAGATGAAGTAAATTGTCCTAATTATCAACTCATTCACTGAATTCTCAAACAAGGATCTTAAAGAATCCCTTTACATACCACTCTCTAGAAAGGTTAGAGGGAGAAAACTATGGTAATCGCCCCAAGACAATTAAAATGTGCTGCCTGCCCCACCCCCGCCCCCGCCCCAGCAGCTGTTGAAATGCCTCAGCCTCCCACTTCCCAAGCCTGGCTGGATTCCCCTACCCTGCATTCCTGGCAGGTCCAGGAGTCGAGAGAAAACTCCACCAGAACAAGAAGTGCCTGGGTGTTCTCCAGTTCCTAGCAGGTGGAAGGTGGGGCTGTTCTGATGAAAATGGTTTTGACAGACCTGCGGAGTTCAAGGGTGTTTCCCACTCAGCAGGCAGGGCTCTGCCAGGCAGTTCCCCAGAAACCCTGTGTTGTGTTCTCGTGGGGACGTGTTTCCCTTTTTAAAATAAAGTCCTCACTCTTTTCACCTGTGTTGGCATCTGCCAACACCCGTGGCTGCATGACAGTAGAAAGCCTTGTGTGCAGCCCTCTCCTTTGATTTGCTCTGGAATGACTCCATAGAGAAGCCCTGGGTCAAGGACGCTTCTCTCCCCATGTAATGCTGTTCGAGGCTTTGGGAGCTTACTTACATCTTCTCCAACATGTACTGTCAGGCGTGAAGCACATGGCTTTTGCTTTACATTTTTACCCAGAAATCACGGCATCGAATTCAGACACTAAATGACAAGTGCCATTTACCCTTGTAAATGAATTGGGCCATGGCTTATGTTTTATTTTTTTGCCCCCATTCAGTCTCCATGGGGGAGAATGTTTTCTAAAGGCTTGATGGTACAGATACTGATTTGCAGAGTCATTCGCAGGAACGATCGGTAAGTGAGTCAACCACGATGGCGGCGATCAGCAGCTTCGAAGAGTCTACTTTACTAGATGTGACAGCTGTCTTCATGGCTTTACAAACTGTTACAAGAAATAGGAACTAGGTTTTGTAGGAATTCTAAATTGGACAAGGCACTGTGGTGGTGCAAAAAGAATTCTTACTCCCCCCTACTAAAAAATAAAATAAAATAACATACTTATGGTTTCCATAGCTTGCCTTTCTACTTGCTATAAAATGCATGAACTGCAGGTGTGCCGATGCTTCTGTGCTCGCCTTCAGCCTCTAGATGCTTGCTGTTCCTGAACACCCTCGAGGTCCCTCCTTGTCACCTGCAGCTGTTGGTCCCATGGCTGCCTCTTGGGCCCTGCACAGGGCAGGCTAGAGAGACGAGGGAGTTGATGCCCCATAGCCCAGGAGCTATTTGCAGATGATAATGGAGGGCGGGGAGAATCCCTCCGCTTCCTGGCCTCTCCAGGGAGACAGCTCTGAGGTTGTTCCATGACATTTCCCCAGGCTCCTGCTGGACTAGCCCGGTGCCTGCAGTGTTTTTCCTCTCATTTATGCACCAAGTCAGCTTTCTTTCCTTCCCTGTCTCATTGCCCACCCCCTGCTGCTCCCTAGGATGACACCCCAATGTGTCACCAGCCTCAAATCCTTGGTCTCAGGTGTGCTCCCAGCGTAGCACAGGTAGCGGGAGGCCCCTGAGAGCCAGCGAACCCTCCACTGCTTGCCCCATCCACGCTTTGAGACTCTGCTCCAGAGCTCCCCCTGGCCTTCCTCACCTGCCTCCGGAGGAAGCACTCTTGGCACTGGCTCCCCTGTTTCCCCACTGCCCAACCAAACCCACCCCTCACCTCCACCAGAATGCCCTCTCACACTATTACTGTGAACACTTCCTTTCTGGAAACTACATTGCATTTACAGAAGGTGCCAAGAATTTAGCACCCGATGTTACGATAATCCCCTCTGTGTCTGTTCTGCTTCCCTAACCAGGCTGTCAGGTTCTGGAGGGCTGGGGATCATGGCAAGTGCTTTGTGTTTAATTCAGTTGGGTTTTGGGGTTTGTATTATCTCATTCCATGCCTAGCACAGTTCTGGGGACAGAGTAGGTACTTCATTACAATATAGATTCACTCAACATTCAGCAAATATTATTGAGTACCTGCTATGTGCCAGAGGCTGAGGATGTATTTCTCCCAGATTAACTGCTAGTTGGGATACAGACAATTAGCAAAAATAAATGACTAATCACATGGTATGTTAGGAAGTATTAACAAATACCAAGAAAACACAGTGGGAAGACTCAAGATATCCTCAGCTTGGGGGCATACGGATATTGTGATTTTATCTTTATGTATGTACGTATTAACAAAAATTGTTTATATTTCAGGTGTACAATGTGATTTTTGGTATGTCTATACATAGTGAAATGATTACTACAATCATGCAAATGAACGTATTCATCTCCTCACAGTTTCCTTTTTGCATGTAGGCAAGAACACCTAAAATCTCGCTTTGCAAATATCCAGTACATAATATAGTATTATTAACTATCATCATCACAATGAACCATTATGTCTTTAGACTTATTTATCCTATATAACTGCAACTTTGTACCCTTTAAACAACTTCTCCCCATTACCCCCACCTCTCATAGCCACCATCCTACTCTTTGTTTCTGTGTATTAGACTTTTAAAGATTCTACATATAACTAAGATCATACAGTATTTTTTTTCCTGTGTCTGGTGTATTCACTTAGCATAGTATCCTCCTGATTCATCTATGTTGTCAAAAATCGCTGAATCTCCTTTTTAAAGGTGAAACAACATTCCATTATGTGTGTTTATATGTAATAATCACAATTCCATTATAAGATCAAGGATAACAAGTGTTGGTGAGAACGTGGAGAACAGGGAAGCCTTGTATCCTGTTGGTGGGAATGTAAATTGCTACCACTGTTGCGCAAAACAATATGGATATTCCTAAAAAAATTAAAAATAGAATGACCATATGATCTAGCAATCCTACTTCTCGGTATATGTCCAAAGGAGATGAAATCAGTATGTGGGAGAGATATCTGCATTCCCATGTTTATTACAGCATTCACAATAGCCAAGATATGGAAACAACTGAAGCTGTGATTTTAAACAGTTTCTTTGGAAAGCGGCATTGAAGAGAAGACCTCTGAACAAAGACTCAAAGGAGAAGAGAGAACAAGCTCTACGAATATCTGGAAGGGGACTGTTCCAAGCAGCCTGAACAGCAAGTACCAAGACCCTGAGATGTGAGCGTGTCAGATACCTCAAAGGGACAGCAAGGAGGGCACAAGTAATGGGAGGCTGGAGATGCAGGAGCCAAACCCTCAGGGCCTGAGACCATTGCAAGGACTTGGGCTTTGCTTCTTAGTTAGATGGGGCAGGTGTAGGTTTTGCCGAGAAGTGACACCACCTGACTCTCATATTAACAAGATCTCCCTGGCTGCTGTGCTGACAATAGATTCTAGATCTACAAGGGACACCCTTGACGGGGGTGAACTGCAACCTCATCTTGAGAGGTGAGGGCGGTTTGGGTGGATGTTTTGAAGACAGAGCCTACAGGATTTTCTGTTCAATTGGACATGAAGTACGTTAACGTAAATGCCTTGGTTTAGGTAGTATCTCTCAGGTTTTTCCACTGTAAACGATTGCTTTTCCTTCTGTAATTTGTAAGTAAGTTGTGGGGAGCCATGCCCAGATGATGTAAATATCCTCTTCCTCACCAAACTTTTGCCTGCTAACCTAAGCATTCACCGATACTTTTGCTTGAATCAGTTTTTACTATGATAGTTGTCAAATGGGGATTTTACAAACCCTGTCATTCATTCATTCATTCTACATTCATTAATTGGTACTCCATTGGAAGGAATGTGGATTCATGTCTTCCTATTTTGCTCACCGGGTTACCATCTGTTAATATCATAGTATATTTTGATGCTCAAAAATATCCCAGAGTTTTGGTCAGTGGGACCCATTTCAAGCCGGCTCCTGTGCCCGTTTAACATATCGCCATCATTCTCTCAGCACAATACCGTGTTCCAGGCTCACGATAGGCTCTTTGTGTCCTATACCTGGACTCGCTGTTTCTCCAAGGAGCCCTAGTTCCTTTTAGTAGAGAATGGTATTTAAAACCAAGATCTGGGCATATTATGTATTTTTAAATTATGGGTTTTTTTTTTTTTGGTCCTCCTTGCTACTGCTAAAATAAGAATTCTTGTATCTTCATTTTAACAGTTAAACTTTACCTGAGCCCAAAGGAAAACACATGAAATGTTAGAAGCTGTCAACTTTAAAATGTTCCTCATATTGAGACATGAAGTGACGACCATCATAAAATCTGAAGTGAAGCGTCTTGCCACACCTGAGCACATTTTGTGGTATTTAACTATCGCAGAACACCGTGGTGTTAACACTGTACTTACCCTAGAATCATTCACTATCTAGAAACAATAGAATATATTTTAAGTCTTCTCCATAAAGGGGAGCTAACTGTTCTTGGCTTTATTTTCTCCATGCATACATTACCTTTTATATTTCCACCGTGTGGGTGAAAATGGATAATTTCTGGAAGAAAGAGACCTGAACAAGGCCACTTAAGCTCAATGATACACTTTTTCATCGCGATGGTTACTTAACTTCTTTTGAGCTTTTCTCTCTTTCTAGGTACTAAGAAATAGGTAATCATTATAATAATAGCATGATGCAATTCATGAATGACTTTCACTTATGCTATCTCAGCTGACCTCATGACAAAACCTTTTAAAACAGGTAAGGTCATTGTTCTTATTCAGTTTACCAATGGGAAAGTAACAAAGCCTTGCTGACTTTCCTAAAGTTGTTTACATGGCAAATATGAACTGGACCAGTTTTCCTGATAACACCCAGCTTGCTTTCCTCTGTGTCTTCGACCCTGACTGCATATTTGAATTAAAAGACTGAGGTCCAAGCCCCACCTCAAGAGGTTCTGCGTCAATGCGTAGGGTGGCAGGCCAGCCTCGGCAGTGTTCTCAACCTTGCTGCTGTGCCCATGGGCAGCCAGAGGTAAGCAGAGGTGAAGTGTGTGGTGCTCAGGTTCCCCACTGGGTCACAGAACAGGCAAGTCCAAAACCTCACACATGTGGCAGGTCGAACAAAGGGAGTGACTGGGACAGGGCCAAGGCTGGGTAGGTGTCAGAAAGAAAAGGCTCCAAGCCTGGAGAGGCATCAAAAGGGGTCTGGGGACCTGGCTGTGGCCCGACCCATGTGCCAGGGGCCCCCTCACCTGCTTCACTCATCTTCAGACACCACCAAGGTGCCTGGTAGAGCAGAGCGTGGGGGTGGGCACAACATGGCAGCTCTGGTGCTCCCAGAAAAAGGAGGATTGCTGAGTGGGGGCTTGCTATGTCCTTCCCTATGTTAGGCCTCATCCTGCTTGACAACGTGGGATTCTATTTCTCCACAGTAGATGTGGGGAATATTCTCCTAAGTGTAAAGAGGGAAGTAAAACAGGAATGATCACTTCCATCTCGATCTGCTTTCTGTATCTTCTGCTACTCTTACTCCTAGCCATAAGCAAAGAATCCATCCCCTTGTTATTTTTCTTGCTGTTTTTTCTTGCCTTTGGCATCTTTGCAGGTCTGAATTCAGACTGCACCTTTGCCCTTCCACTTTGACCTTTGGAGGTTTAGGCCACTCTGTCATGTTCCTTCTCGGTGAGGTTCCCTGGCTTCTGTCCTTTTTGGCTGCCCACTGAAACTATGAACTTGTAGATGAGTATGTCTCTAATCACATGCCTTCTTTAGATATCTTCCCTCTTTTGTCTTTTACAGGTTTATCTGTGGCTATATTGTTGGTTAAAGCCTTCCACTTCTCCTTTTATAACTTCTAGTCTTGGGGCGGGGCATCTCTGTATTGAATCTTCAAACTTTCTTTTCCTAAATCTTGGGCCCCGTGGAAACCCTAATGCATTGTGAACTGTGGCCCACAGCCCGAGTCTGGGCCCAGCTTACACACATTCGATTTGGCCAATGTGTTATTTACAAAAGTTTGAATCTGAGCTCCCTGTTTGCTCCCACCTCTTCCTACCACCACATGCATCTGCCTGTTTCATGCATTTTCTGTACCTGCCTGGCTGTTGTAGACATTTGAGTTTCTGATCTCTGCCTTAGGTAGTGATTGGTGTTCTTCCCTCTGTAATGACGAACCTGACTTTTTGACCCCACTGCAGGCCTATTTCAGCAGTGAAGGCTGCAGAGATCCCACCAAGCCCTTGCAACTCTGGAAGGGAGCATTTCAGGCAACAGCACATTGTAGCGCAAACCTCTACCCCAAGGCAGGCCTGGCTCTTCACTGTCCTGAAAACCAGGTTCATGACCACTCGTGCATCTGCTCCCACCGGGTACCTTCCTAGTTATGTACCTACTCCCTGGCACTTTGTTTCAAGCCAGTCAGCCCCAGCAATGCCCCTTCCACTAACAGCACCCCCTGCCCAATGTGGCCTCATGCCTGCATCTGCATCCCGAAACCTGGCCAAGTGTCTCTGCTCCTGCCCTCCCCTCTCCTGTCCACAGCGTCTGGAGCCTGGCTCTTGGATGGGCCCCACTAAGCATCCAAGTTTCCACGTTTCTCCTTGTAGGATGTTCCTGGGGCCCTGACTGCTCCTATACCTCTTCCACAGCCTTTCCTGGGAGCCCCCTAGCATTCCTGCTCCCCTCCTGTTGTGCAGCTCCTAGGCTCTGACTTCCCATCCTATTCTCTAGAATGACTTGTTCCTTTGCAAACTGCATCCTGTTCCTGCTATTATGAGATCTAAGATGACCAGATGACTGATTGCTTTTCTCCAAGCTTCTCAAAATGTCTCCCTTATCAGATAATTGTTTCTTGATGATCTCATTAAGTTCTGAACAGTCATGTACCTCCTTGCATTGGCCCACTCCCCGCCTATGCTCGTGTGCAATGAAAGCTGCTTTTCATAGCAGGCTCCTCAAATGCTTCCTGATTTTATCCACAAATGGTTGCATGATTTTTGACACAATTTTGCTATGTCTGGAACCCGGATTCCTTGAAAATTGCTTCAATGTTGCCAAACTTATTTTCCAAACTCTCAGTTAACTAAACCATTTCTATCAACCCTTCCCAAACCATGGCTCATTGCCAAATCCTTGGGTTATTATCTTTAGCAAATAGTTTACAAATTAGGGTATCCCAAAAGAAAAACTCTGGCACCTTTTCCTAAGTGGAAGGCAAAGCCGTCATCAAGGGGCAGCATCGTGTGCAGATAGCACTTAATAAACCTGGGATAATGAAACTGGTAAATGTAAAGAGAAAGTTCTATGGAACGCCTAGCCTTAGCACATCTCAGCAGCAGAGCTTTGCTCGGCGGTGAGAGAAGCTTTCTAGAACTACAACTTCCAGTTTACGTTTCAGAGAGAACCTGTGTGCCATGCTAAAAGCAGTAAACTTGACATATTCAAAACGTTACATCCTTTAAGGTAAACCAGTTCTAAGTGGAGACCTTGGCCTCCTGGATGCTGGTTGCTACAGGAAATCTTATTCACAGTGGAAAGTGATGATACCTAAAAGACTAATAAAAAGAGGAATGAAAGTGGAGAGTTTTTGCACACCTTTAATCAAGGTGATTTTCATTTTCCTCTTCATGATTATTGCCTTTCAGTAAATGTGCTCGGTGCCCAAGCCCTGGAGATGACACAGCATATCTGAGAGTGCCTGGGTGACAGCGCCTGAGAAAAACTGAACAGAGAGAGGACCACAGCTCCCCGGAAGGGTGCTCATGGACGATATGCAGCTTCTGTGCAGGGCCCCTGGCATTTCAGGGGCTGCCTCACTCCCCGTAGGCCCCAAGAAGCAGGCAAGATCAACAGTGAGGCGGCCAGGGCCGGCCCCTCTTGGCCAGGTGCTTATTCATTAGGCTGGTCAGGCTGAGAGGAGGCAGGGAAAGGGCTCAGGCAATTAATGCTTCAGAAAATGTTGCAGCAAATCAGTGCCAATTCCAGACTGATTATTGTTACCCAAAACTTTTCCTCCCTGCCTAATCATTACGTCTTCCCCAGGGGTGAGCTCACAAGGCCCGGAGTTCTTTCAGTGCCTGGCTGAATGAACTTAAAAAAATAAACAAGCAACAATACTTGGTCCATGACACCCTTTTCATCTTTGGAGGGGTGGATGAGGGTGGGTGGGATGTGGGGAGTCAGGAATTGGGGCTTCATCCTGTCCTCAGGGTCCCCTGAGCCTGCCCGCTGGTGTATTAGACATCCACTGCCCACAGCAGCACCCAGCTGGGATGCCATCACTTGCCCCCATAAGATCCCTACACCTGACAAAGCTCCTCATCTCTAAAGGTTTTCAGGCTGAGTCCAAAGGCTTCACTGCCAGAGAGACTGTAAACTGACTTCCTTCAATGGGAGTAGGGGGTCTCTTCCACTTTTTCTTTTTTTAGAGACAGAGTCTCTCTCTGTTCCTCTGGCAATCATAGTTTACTGCAACCTCAAACTCCTGGGCTCAAGGAATCCTCCCACCTCAGCCTCCTGAGCACTGGGACTACAGACACATGCTACCAAGCCCGACTAATTCTTAACATGTTTTGTAGAGACAGGTCTTGTTACGTTGCCCAGACTGGTCTCAAACTCTTGTCCTTGAGTGATCGATCCGCCCGCCTTGGCCTCCTAAAGTGCTGGGATTACAGGCATGAGCCACTGCGCCAGGCCCCCGCTCCTTAAGATTACAAACTAAACAACCTGAACCTCTCTGGCCTCAGCTCCTACTTTGTAAGATGAAGATGACAGCAGCTGCCTTTTCTGGTTGTTGGGAATAGAAAGAGGGAACACTTGGGAAGAGAGGTAAATGCTCAGCAAATGTCAATCATTAGCATGACTCTCACTCAGCAGAAAGCCAGGCATTGCTATTACCTCTAAACTGTCAGGAAATCAAGCCAAATATGGAAAATTCACTGATACCCAGGGTCCCTAAGGGGCATTGTCTTTTAGTCACAAGAGTGGATATTCAAATGGCAAATGCTAAGAAGACATTTCTCCTACAGAATAACTTTGTGATCACTTCCGAAGGAAAGAGAAAATCTAAGATTCCTCATCTGCCAGCCCCAGGATTTAGGTCTTAAGTTTATCTCATTCAAGTGCAGGAAGACACATCTTCAACAGGGAAGAAGTCCGATCCCAGAGAGTTCATGAAGTTTTTCTGTGGGAGTGCAGCAATAAAGGTGCTATGTGAAACTTTTCATCTTCAACTGGAGAATTTTCAGCAAACATTGAAGCCATGCTAAGAGTATTAGGCCGAAATTATTGAAGAGTATATGTTTTCTTTTAATGTTGCCCATGCAGCATTGCCAATAATAGAATCTCATTGTTACACAGTTCATTATTTTCTTCAATGAGCTAAAATTCAAGTTACAAGTAATGGGTCAGTAGTGAGTTCACAGGCATGCAGAAGAATAAGAAAGAAAAAAGGATCTGAAAGAATACTATAAACATTAATTTTGTCTTCTGCATTTCCCATTTACAGAGACTTACTCTAAAATATTTCTTTTTTTCACTTTTCCTAATCGGATTGCCTACTAGATTTATAATCCTAGAAGAGCTGTTTAGAAACCAACTCCTTATATAAGAGAAAATTCTAATTCTGAAAAATAACTATCTGGGATGTTCATGTTCAAGTTATTTTGTCTTTTTTGACTTATGAATGTGGTTATTGATCTCTAAATGGAATTTCCAAGCCAGTGACTTTTATAAAAATATGATATACTGTGGAAAGAGGTAGGAAATAAGAAGCAGGAGGGAGGGAAAGGAAAGACAATTTGCAGAACAAACTCCAACAATAACTTTAATGGTCTTCATCCATGCCTATAAATCAACAAATCATTTTCTCACAGGTCAGACTGTTACAGTAGAGTTTGGACTCATTCTGCTCAATTTGGAGATGGTTACAAGTGCTCGGACCGGTGCCATGTTATGCATTTGGAAGAATGATTGCATTATAAAACCCATTCCAAGCCTCCCACTGTTTCAGCAATGGAAATAGTGAAGAATGTTTGGACTGATTTAAAATGTGAAGATGTAATTCCAGTACCGTAGAAGCTTTCTGCCACTCAAACATTACCCCAAATAAGTCTCACTGGTGTGCCTAATTAAGTTCTGATGTTAGATTAAAAAAAAAGAAGGAATCATTTTTTCTAACAGTCAGTAGTAACTTGCATATAGCTCATAGAGCTATGCAGTATTTAAATTATCACCGTCAAAATGCTAGGTTTAGCACCTAGCAGAAACTAACTCACTTCTATGGAATAGATCTGGGGACTCCATTTCCAGAGGTGTGGCTGATAAGATACTCTAAGTGACCCTCATGACTAAAAATAAAAATACCAGACTAAATGTTGAAAAAACATTAATTTAAACGCATTACTAAGCTGGCACTAAATTAAGAAACACGCAGAGCCCCAAAGGGAATGAACACGTGAAGCGTGGAAGATAGGCTAGTATAAGAGTTCACTTACGTTCCCAAAGTGTGGCTGAACCCTGGAGATGCTAAGTGTCCCCTTTGATAACTACATAGAGTTCAGAGGACAAAAGATTAACCTTAGGGTCTGCCCATGGGGGAGTCTCATAGACGATCCCATAATTATCTGGACCCCTAATGCCATAGTTCTAAAGTAAGGATGAATGAGCAGTAAACCCTGATATTCAGAAGGGGGCAGAAAGAAAACTTGCCTATCTCTACGCTGAGCTGGAGGTGGGGAAAAATAAATCCCTCTCCTCCCTCTGAGAATTCACAAGCACAAACCAGTAGTCTAAATTCATGATACCTGAGTGGTACAGAAAAACTCAACCTGGAAATTTGATTTAAAATGGTTCTGGGGCTGGACATGGTGACTCATGCCTGTAATCCCAGCACTTTGAGAGGAGGAGGCAGGAGGATCACTTGAGACCAGGAGTTCAAGATCAGCCTGGACAACACAGAGAACCTTGTTTCCACAAACATAAAAAGTAAAATAAAATAAAATTGTTCCAGGTTGGTGACTGAGAAGCAGGGGCAAATCCTCTCTGGAAGAACTCCACTTCAACTTAGGCCTCAACGAATTCCCGCATAGAAAATCTTCCAGAACAATCAGGCAAAATTCACAAACACTCAAGGAAAACAGACATCACAGGTGAAATTCATCAGAAAAAGCAGAAAACAACTCACAAATACCTTATATATTGGACATATCAGACACAGAATACCTTGTTTAATATGTTTAAAGTTAATATAATAATTGAAATTGAAAATTCAATGGACTTCCTTTATAACAGATTAGACATGGCCGATAAGAAAGAAGGTAATGGGAGATAAATCCAAAGGAATGAGTAAAATCTGGAGAATAAAGGATGGGAAACACGAGACAGAGGCTAAGATGCAAGAGGGATAAAGTTAGAAGGTTTAGGCCAGGCATGGTGGCTTACGCCTGTAATCCCAGTACATTGGGAGGCTGAGGCCTGTGGATCAACTGAGGTCAGGAGTCTGAAACCAGCCTGGCCAACATGATGAAACCCTGTCTCTACTGAAAACACAAAAAAAAATTAGCCACACGTGGTGGTGGGCGCCTGTAATCCCAGCTACTCAGGAGGCTGAGGCAGGAGAATTGCTTGAACCCAGGACGGGGAGGTTGCCGTGAGCTGAGATCATGCCATTGCACTCTAGCCTGGGCAACAAGAGCGAAACTCCATTTCAAAGACAAAAAAGTTAGAAAGTTTACTATATAACTAATCTCAGTTCCAAAGTGAGAGAATACAGAGAATGTGAACTCTTCAAGGATAGACTTTTTTAGGGTTGTTGAAAGACAATCCTTGGATGCAGTAAGCCCAGTCAATTCCAACTAGAATACATTTTTGTGAAATCACACTGAAACCAAAGAAAAACAGAAGATCCTAATGGCAGCCAGAGAAAAAGATCACTTACAAAGAAGTGCAATTACATTAGCTGATGATTTCTAAACAGTGATAGCTGGAGGAAAGGTGGAAGTCCATGACTTTCATCAGCATAAATTGGTTTTGCCTGTGATTGAACTCCATGTAAATGAGATCACACACTATGCATTTTTTTCTGTTTCTTTCTCTCAACATTGTGTCTATGAAATTCATCCCTGTGGTTACATCTAACAGTAGTTGGTTCTTTCTTTTCTTTCTATGGAGTATCCCGTTTCATGAATATACTATAATTTATGTATTTTTATCATACTAATGATGGGTATTTGACTTATTTCCAGATTTTTGCTATTATGAATACTATTCTTCTTTGACTCTGGTCTTTTTCTTTTTTTAAAAAAAGTTTGCCTTACATGTCCTGCAATGTCGTGAACTTTTTCTTCATAGAAAACTACTAAAGAGGGAGGCCGAGGTGGGCCAATTACCTGAGGTCGGGAGTTCAAGACCAGCCTGATCAACATGGAGAAACCCCATCTCTACTAAAAATACAAAATTAGCGGGGTGCGACGGTGCATGTCTGTAATCCCAGCACTGGGAGGCTAAACCTGGGAGGTGGAGGTTGCGGTGAGCCAAGATTGCGCCACTGCACTTCAGCCTGGGCAATGAGAGTGAAACTCCATCTCAAAAAAAAAAAAAAAAGAAAGAAAGAAAGAAAAGAAAACTAATAACGATTTAAATGTTAACAAAACACCGTTCTTATAACATTGACTTGATTTCACATCCAGGAAGTTCAAACCCTTAATAACATACTTCACTGCATTCTTGCTGTGGTTTTAATGATTAATTTTTTCAACTCTTATTCCCTTGATATTTTTTTGGGAAAACTAATGTAGAGTTTTGTGTGTGATTCCCACTCCAGTTAGCTGGAGTGTGTGAAAAAAAACACAACTTGTTCACTGACAGCATCATGCTACATTAAAAAAGTAAAAGGTGGTCAACTTTAGATCCTAATCAAAGCAAACTTAAAAGTATACAAAGTGCGTGGAAAGCAAGCAGGACTACCTGCTGATTAAGAGAAGACAAAGAAGAAAAAAGATGTGCACGATACTTCTAAGTTTAGGTATTTTCCAAATAGCCACAGTTGTGCACAATCCCTACGTATGTTTTGCTATATTTGCACGTCCCTCTGGTTGCATGATGCATTTTCCCACTGTGATCTCAAAATCAGCATTATCATTCTTGCCTGCCCTTTCCATAGCCTTCAGTGCTGGGCTATGCTTGACCTGCTTGCAGTTGGAGCGTTTCATCCTGTCCTATCACCTTTCTTTAGCTGTTGTCTGCGTGTGTACTAACTCCCTAACTAGAGTGTAAATGTAATGATTATCCCTACAGACTCTTGAGTCCCTTCCAAGCTACCTATCAGTTCTCACAATAACCAGATAACCTGCATGTGATAAGGTAAAAGATAAAGGAACCTTGATCAGAGTCAAGAATTTCCAGGCTGCAACATAATCCACATCATTAAGTTCTCATGATAAGCGGAAGTCTCAAGGAACTAGTTGAGGTTGAGAAGAGAGTGATTCTCCTTCATATACGCCATATATACAAGCAATCTCAAGGCAATAGTCTAATCATTGAATTTAGAAAAGGCCCCCACCTATGGCATGTTTAATGGCAAGTTCCTGCCAAGCATGTGATTTTATGGTTGTTTGATAGAGCCTTGAAAATTGAGGTTTATGTATCAAGTTTGACACAGTATTTTCTACACTACAGAAAGAATAGCACTGTAAATAAAAGTAGACTGGAAAATGGCAATGATATACTCATGCCATTAAAGATCAGCATACCTCCTGGCTTTTATTTAGGAGGCTAATTCTGGAGACTTTTAGCATTAATAAAGACAGTGTAGTAACCATAGAAACATAGCATTTATTAATTTCCATGGCAAAGAGGCAATTCCTTCCATGAAATGATTTGAGGTGCTCTAGCAAGTACTTCTGCCTCAAGAGCTCTCCTATAGGTCTCAACTATTTAAAGCAATGGGAATTCTCTAAAATAATATACAACCCATTTAATAAGAGGCATGGCAATTTTGATTGAAAGTTAAAATATACTTATTATAAATAAATGCAGAAATGTGATGGCAATGGGCCAAACTATCCATAGTAAAAAGGGATAACAGCAAAGGACAAAATCAATCTTCAGGTTGCAAGGAAAAGAAAAACTAAACTGACATTTATTGAAAGTCTACTCTTTGTCAGACACTTGTTATACTTCATTTCATTTAATCCTCATGACCATCCTACAAGTATATATACATTAATTTCCAACCTTTTCTAACTGCTAAAGTAATACATGCATATGGTAGAAAAGTTGGAAGATACTAAAGTACCAGCAATAAACACCAAACATCTTACCATGTAAAGTGACCACTGATAACAGTTTGATGTATTTCTCTTCTCTTTGCATACTCTTTGATGTAATTGACATTGTAACAGATTCATGTTTAGCTTATCATTAAATATTCTTAGCATGTAAGCCAAATAAAGGCATATATTTTGTGTTTGTTCATTGTTGCTTCACACATAGTAAAACTCAACTTCACACACAATCATCGTTGCTTCACACATAGTAAAACTCAGTAAATACTTGTTGAACGTGTAAATGTGATGGTTATGTCATACTAACCATCCCTCTCTTATTCTAAACATTTTGATTTTTAAAAAATATATAAATCTTTATCAGAATTTCTGATTTTTTTCCTTAAGACTGACTTTAAGATATGAAATTCATAGGTTTAAAATTATAGATCTTTTTGAGTTAATAACACATATTGAAAATTTGCTTTCTTAAAGGTTTCTAGCTGAGCTTACCAGCATTACATGAAAGTCTGTAATGAAATACAATCTTCATGGGAGCTGCATAGTTTCTATTTTAAATAGTCTCTTAAATTTCACAGACAAAATAATTTCTTAAGATATATTTTTACTTTAATACACATTAGTATATTATCAATGTGGTAGACTTCTTTCTTATGATTGCAACTGTTTCCCCACAATTAGTTATTTGCTTTAATCCAATTTAGGCTTATTTTTCTAATAGCAAGGCTTTCAAACTTTATGTTGTCAGTTATTTCCATTGAATTATTTTTCATTGCTTCTATGCTTGGAAATTCCTTCTCCAAGAAAAAATGAAAAAACACTCACTTTTGTTTTCATCTAGCTCTTCATGGCTTCATTGTCACCTTTACTTCATTAATCACCTGAAATTATTTGGGATCATGCTGTGAACTGAGCATATTCCAGTTGATAAAAACTGTTCCAGCTTCATTTAAAAATTTCTTCTCTTCTTCTTGGATTTGTGATTTTTCTTCCTATACTAGGTTTTGACATAAACTAGGATTATTTTAGTATATTTATCCATTTATTCTCATTCCAGTCTGTTTTTTAATTAGAAACATTTTATTATAATATAGGTGCACATTTGAAATAAATCAAATAGTAGAGATGATGCTCATAATAAAAATTAATACCCCTCTCCCCCAATATTCCCTTTCTACCTGTAGTCCTGTTCACCAGAAACAATTTTAGCCATTTATGTTTTTATTTTTTCTGATATTAACTCTATTTAGTTAAATTATAAAATATGGCCTTAGTCATTATCTCTTGAATTCCTGCCAATGAATTCAATAGATTAATTCAATTCAATTTATGATTAGTAAAGACTTAGCACATTTATATTATCTTTCTCCTTCATCCATCAATATTTGATAGTTTTATCGCTGTTTTTGTCCCTCTTTTGGTTATATTTGTGAATTAAAACACTCCATAGTATCTAAATTTCTTTTTCCTGTTACATTTTTTAACAGTGTATCTTGATTTCCTATTTTGCAATACGAGAATATTACTGCTACTACTCTTTCCTACAAATTTTAAACTTCTACCCTTTATAGATCTCATTTTATATTGTCAAAACCTGTTATGTACACTTTGCCTCTATGCACAGTTAAATATTTCAAGGCTTGCCTCTAGATTGATTCTAATATTAGAAGTCAACAAACAGTGTTAGTATTATCATGGCTATATTCTTCTTCTTTATTCTAGGGCCAAATTTCTTCTCTCTTGTTCCAAAAATGCAATACCATTTTCCTTAAAAGAGAAGATGCTAGGACCAAGTAAGATCAAGTGGATTCTTTCTTAATTCTATCAATTTCTTAAAATAATAATAAATGCTTGATTGAATACAATGTTGATGCCATATGGACATTGTTTTGTTTGTGGGAAAGTTTTAAATTACTGATTCAATATCTTTAGCAACTACAAGACTATTCTGATTTTCAGTTTCTTCTCATGTGACTTTTGAAAAGTTTGTGATTTTTTAGAAATCTGTTTCTTTCTTTTTTTTTTTTTTTCTTTTGAAATAGAGTCTTGCTCTGTTGCCCAGGCTGCAGTGCAATGGCTCGATCTCCACTCACTGCAACCTCTGCCTCCTGAGTTCAAGTGATTCTCCCACCTCAGTTTCCCACCTGGCTGGGATTACAGGCATGTGCCACCATGCCCAGCTAATTTTTGTATTTTTAGCAGAGATGGGGTTTTGTCACGTTGGCCAGGCTTGTCTCGAACTCCTGACCTCAGGGGATCTGCCCACTTTGGCCTCCTAAAGTGCTGGGATATCTCGATTTTCAAAATCTTTGGCATAAGTTTTTTCACAATGAAATACTAATTTTAATGTCTGAAATATCTTTAGTGATGTCTCCTTTTTCATACAATAATGGTTAAATATTTTCTTAATCAGTCTTGCTAGGTATTTATCAATTTAATTAATCTTTTCAAGAGGTAAAATGCTGGTGGATATATAATGGTATCTTATGATTTAAATTTGCATTTACCTGATAACTAATAGTCCGGGGCATCTGTTCACATATTTACTTGCCATTTAGATCTTTTGTGAAGCCTATGTTTACATATTTGGTCCATTTCTCTATTGGTTTTGTCTCTTTTATTGTGCAAGTTCTTTACACACTTTATTTATGTGTCCTTGATAGGTTATAGCATCACAAAAAATTATCTTCTACCTTCTTGGCTTGCCTTTTCATTCTGTTCATGTTGTTATTAGATCAAATTTCTTAATTTTGTATAGTCTTATTTATCGAATATGATTTGTTTGCTTGCTATGTTTTATTATTATTACATTTAGTGCTTTTAAAGTCTTTCCATTCCCCCAAAACATGAGGATATTTTCTTCTGTTTATTCCAGAAGTTTATTGGTTTTACCTTTTACATTTAGATATACAATCTATCTGCAATTGATTTTGAGTATAATTTCTCTTTACAATATGGATATTCAGTTGATTCAGTACCACTAAGTGAAAAGCTCTTTTCCTCATTGCACTTCAGTGTCATCTTTGTCATAAATCAAATGACTGTATGTTTGTTTGGGTGTGTTTCTGGACTTTCTATTATGTTTCACTGATCAGTCTGTCTCTCCTTGTGCTAACAGCACACTGATTTTCATTACTATAATCTTATAATTAGTCTTGACATGCGATAGTGTAAGTTTTTCAAATTTTCTTTTCTTGAAGATTATCTTGAGCATTTCTGAAATTTTATATCCCACAAAAATTTTAGAATCAGCTTATTGATTTTCACATCCTCCTCCCAAAAAAATGTTTGTTGAGATCTTGATTGAGGATGCATTTACTCTATGGATCAACTTGTGGAGATATCATATCTTAATAATGTTAGTCTTTCAATCTATGACTGTGGCAAAATTTACTTAGGCCTCTTTAATTTACTTTCATAATATTTAAACACTTTCTCCATTGAACTCTTGCATATTTTTTGTTAGATGTATTCCTTGATAGTTGATTTTTGATGCCATTATACACAGTATACTTACTTAAATTTTTATTTTAAAAATCTTTGTCACTAGTATATAGAAATACAAAAGACTTTTGTACTGATTTCTTAATCTAATGTCCTTACGATGTTCACAATAAATAACAGTGTGTAGATTATTCTGAATATTCTAATGGCAGTTCTATTTCTTCCTTTCTAATCATTCTATCTTTTTGCTTTATTGTGCTGGCTAAGACCCCTATTACAATGTTAAATAAAAGCAGAGATATTAAGTACCTTTGTCTTGTTTTTTATCTGAAAAGGAAAACTTTTGATATACCAAACCTAGGTATTAATGCTTGCTCTAAGTTTTTTGTACGTGCTGGTACATCCAACTAAGGAACTTCCCTATCTATTTTGCTAAATTATTTCCCTTTTTAACCATTATTGAGGTTTGAATTTTATCCAATGCTTTTTGTGTATCTATTGAGATGATAGTAGTTTTTCTCTGTTATTCGATTACAGCGATTAATTGCATTTTACAGATTTTTATAATGTTAAGTCAACCTAGCATTCCTGAAGTAAATCCAAATTTTACTATGATGTAACATGCAGGGGTGGAATGGAGTTGGGGGATAGGTGAGTAAATGTTTATCCTATTTAAAGCTTTTAGTATTTCTTAAATTTGTAGCTTATTTTCTTGGCTTTGGAAAAATATTTACTATTATTTCAATATTGCATCTACCTCATTTCTCCCCTCTCATTCAGGAAGGACCTTCTTAACATGTCCCATATGTTTTTTACACTGTATTTCTGCTCTTCTTGTTCTCTGTGCTCAAGTCTGGTTATTTTCTACTGATATGACTTCCAATTTGCTAATTCTTTCTTCAGTTGTATTGAATTAATGATAAAGTAAATCTAGTTAACAGCTTAATTTATCATACCTTTTAGTTTTTGAATTTTTGATTTTATTTTAGATTTAACAGTCTGGTAAACTTTTCCATATTGATTTCAGCCATCTTTTGTTTTTGCTTTTGTTTTTTTGAGGAGGAGTCCCACTCTTGCTGCCCAGGCTGGAATGCAATAGTGCAATCTTGGTTCACTGCAACCTCTGCCTCCCATGTTCAAGTGATTCTCTTGCCTCAGCCTTCCAAGTCACTGGGATTACAGGCGCCCACCACCATGCCTAGCTAATTTTTGTATTTTTAGTAGAGACAGGGTTTCACCATGTTGCCCAGGCTGGTCTCGAACTCCTGACTTCAGGTGATCCTCCTGCCTTGGCCTCCCAAAGTGCTGGGATTACAGGGGTGAACCACCATGCCCAGCCAGTTTCAATGTTTTTAGCATAATACTCTCCATAATTTTAAATTACATATCTGATAACCCTGATATCTAAGTTATAAATGTGTCCTATTTTGTAGTATGCCTGGTGTTATTATTTTTAATTTTTTAATTTTTAGCTATTCCTTTTTTATTTTTATTTCTTTTTAAATTCTGGGATACATGTGCAAAACGTGCAGGTTTGTTACATAGGTATATGTGTGCCATGGTGGTTTGCTGCACCTATTAAACCATCCTCTAAGTTACCTCCTCTCACCCTCCTACCCCACAATGGGCCCTGGTTATGATGTTCCCCTCCCTATGTTCCTGTGTTCTCACTGTTCAACTAGCACGTATGAGTGAGAACATGCAATGTTTGGTTTTCTGTTTCTGTTTTAGTTTGCTGATGATGATGGCTTCTAGCTTCATCCATGTCCCTTCAAAGGACAAGATCTCATTCCTTTTTATGGCTGCATAGTATTCCATGGTGTACATTTACCACATTTTCTTTATCTAGTCTGTCATTGATGGGCATTTAGGTTGGTTCCACATGTTTGCTATTGTAAATAGTGCTGCAATAAACATACGTGTGCATGTGTCTTTATAGTAGAATGATTTAT
Organism: Aotus nancymaae; assembly: GCF_030222135.1. NCBI lineage: Eukaryota > Metazoa > Chordata > Mammalia > Primates > Aotidae > Aotus > Aotus nancymaae. The sequence continues at coordinate 4,728,169 of NW_026988492.1, read as the reverse complement.
ATTTCTTTGGGTATATACCTAGTAATGGGACTGTTGGGTCAAATGGTATTTCTGTTTCTAGATCCTTGAGGAATCACCATACTGTCTTTCACAATGGTTGAACTAATTTACATTCCCATCAACAGTGTAAAAGTGTTCCTACTTCTCCACAGCCTTGCCAGCATCTATTATTTCTTGACTTTTTAATAAATGCCATTCTGACTCATATGAGAGGGTATCTCATTGTGGTTTTGATGTGCATTTCTTTAATGATCAGTGATGTTGAGCATTTTTTTTTCATGTTTGTTCTCTGTGTAAATGTTTTCTTTTGAAACGTGTCTGTTCATATTCTTTGCCCACTTTTTGGTGAGATTTTTTTTTCCTGTGGAGTTTGGTTTAATCATCCTCTGTTTTTTTTTTTTTTTTTTTTTAATTGTACTTTAGGTTTTGGGTTACATGTGCAGATCATGTAGGATTGTTGCATAGGTATATATATGGCAATGTGGTTTGCTGCCTCCATCCCCCCGTCACCTATATCTGGCATTTCTCCCCATGTTATCCCTCCCCAAACTCCCCACCCCCCGACTGTCCCTCCCCTGGCCCCCCAACAGACCCCAGTATGTGATGCTCCTCTCCCTGTGTCCATGTGTTCTCATTGTTCAACACCCGCCTATGAGTGATAACATGTGGTGTTTGATTTTCTGTTCTTGTGTCAGTTTGCTGAGAATGATGGTTTCCAGATTCATCCATGTCCCTACAAAGGACATGAACTCATCCTTTTTTATGGCTGCATAGTATTCCATGGTGTATATGTGCCACATTTTCCTTGTCCAGTCTATCATCGATGGGTATTTGGGTTGGTTCCAGGTCTTTGCTATTGTAAACAGCGCCGCAATGAACATACATGTGCATGTGTCTTTATAATAGAATGATTTATAATCCTTTGGGTATATACCCAGTAATGCGATTGCTGGGTCAAATGGAATTTTTATTTCTAGGTCCATGAGGAATCTCTACACGGTCTTCCACAATGGTTGAACTAATTTACACTTCCACCAACAGTGTAAAAGTGTTCCTATTTCTCCACAGCCTCTCCAGCATCTGTTGTCTCCAGATTTTTTAATGATCAACATTATAACTGGTGTGAGGTGGTATCTCAATGTGGTTTTGATTTGCATTTCTCTAATAACCAGTGATGATGAGCATTTTTTCATATGTTTGTTGGCCTCATATATGTCTTCTTTTGAAAAGTGTCTGTTCACGTCCTTTGCCCACTTTGGAATGGGCTTGTTTTTTTCTTGTAAATCTGTTTTAGTTCTTTGTAGATTCTTGTGGTTTTTTTTTTCTTGTAAATTTGTTTAAGTTCCTTGTAGATTCTGAATATTAGACCTTTGTCAGATGAGTAGTTGCAAAAATTTTCTCCCATTCTGTAGGTTACCTGTTCACTCTGATGATAGTTTCTTTTGCTGTGCAGAAGCTTTTTAGTTTAGTTAGATCCCATTTGTCAATTTTGGATTTTGTTGCAATTGCTTTCAGTGTTTTTGTCATGAGGTCTTTGCCCATGCTTATGTCCTGAATGGTATTGCCTAGGTTTTCTTTTAGAGTTTTTCTGGTTTTGGGTTTTACATTTAAGTCTTTAATCCATCTGGAGTTAGTTTTTGTATAAGGTGTAAGGAAGGGGTCCCGTTTCAGTTTTCTGTATATGGCTAACCAGTTTTCCCAGCACCATTTATTGAATAGGAGATACTTTCCCTATTGCTTGTTTTGTCAGGTTTGTCACAGATCAGATGGTTGTAGATGTGTGGTGTTATTTCTGTGGTCTCTGTTCTGTTCCATTGGTCTATATGTCTGTTTTGGTACCAGTACCATGCTGTTTTGGTTACTACAGCCTTGTAGTATAGTTTGAAGTCAGGCAGCATGATGCCTCCAGCTTTGTTCTTTTTGCTTAGGATTGTCTTGGCTATACGGAGTCTTCTTTGATTCCATATGAAAGTTAAGTCTTTTTTTCTAATTCTGTGAAGAAAGTCAATGTTAGTTTGATGTGACTAGCACTGAATCTATAAATTATTTTGGGCAGTATGACCATTTTCACGATATTGAGTCCTCCTATCCATAAGGATAGAATGTTTTTTCATTTGTTTGTGTCCTTTCTTATTTTCTTGAGCTGTGGTTTGTAGTTCTCCTTGAAGAGTCCTTAATGTGCCTTGTTAGCTGTATTCCTAGGTATTTTATTATTTTTGTAGCAATTGTGAATGGGAGTTTATTCATAAGTTGGCTCTCTGCTAGTCTATTGTGGGTGTAAAGGAATGCTTGTGATTTTTGCACATTGATTTTTGTATCCTGAGACTCTGCTGAAGTTGCTTACCAGCTTAAGGAGTTTTGGGGCTGAGAGGAATGAATCCAGGAGCTGGTTTTTTGAAAAAAGTTAACAAAATAGATAGACTTCTAGCTAGACTAATAAGGAAAGAGAGAAGAATCAAATAGATCCATTAAAAATAATAAAGGGGCTATTACCACTGACCCCACAGAAATACAAACTACCATCAGAGAATACTATAAACACCTCTATGCAAATAAACTAGAAAATCTAGAAGAAATAGATAAATTTTTGGACACATACACCCTCCCAAGACTAAATCAGGAATAAATCAAATCCTTGAATAGACCAATAAAAAGTTCTGAAATTGAGGCAATAATTAATAGCCTACCAACCAAAAAATGCCCAGGACCAGATAGAGTCATAGCCAAATTCTACCAGAGGTACAAAGAAGAGCTGGTACAATTCCTTCTGAAACTATTCCAAACAATTGGAAAGGAGGGACTCATTCCTAACTCATTTTATGAAGCCAGCATCATCCTGATATCAAAACCTCGCAGAGACACAACAAAAAAGAAAACTTCAGGCCGATATACCTAAGGAACATTGATAGGAAAATCCTCAATAAAATACTGACAAACTGAATCCAGCAGCACATCAAAAAACTTATCCACCATATCAAGTCGTATTCATCCCTGGGATGCAAGGCTGGTTCAACATATGCAAATCAATAAACATAATCCATCATGTAAACAAAACAAAAGACAAAAACCACATGATTATCTCAATAGATGCTGAAAAGGCCTTTGACAAAATTCAACATCTCTTCATGTTAAAAACACCCAATAAACTAGGTATTGATTGAACATATCTCAAAATAATAAGAGCTATTTATGACAAACCCACAGCTAATATGTTGAATGGGCAAAAGCTGGAAGCATTCCTGTTGAAAATGGTATTATTTTTTAATGAGGACATCTAGATGTTAAAAATTGATGGCTTTGGATGCTGTATTATTTTCTAGTGAGAATTTATCTATCTTCTGAGAGGCATCTATGATGGAGTCAGATTGTTTAGAGCCAATAAAGAATTCAGTTGACTTAAGGTAGTATTGTAATCTTTTTGTAAATTGACAGGTAGTAACTGTACATATTTATGGGGTACACTATGATGTTTTGGTACATGCATACACTGCTAAAAATCAAGTCATGGTAATTAGCATATCCATAAAAAAAGGACAAAATCCTGTTATTTCTCACAACACGGTGAGCCTAGAGAACATTATGTTAAGTGAAATAAGCCAGGCAGAGAAAGACAAGTTTCATATGATCTCACTCATACATCAAATATTTAAAAATTGATCTCATAGAAGTAGAGAGTAGAGAACAGTAGTTACCAGGGTCACAATCTTTGTAAGGCTTAGTTTGCCTCCATGGTGATGTGGCCTCCAGGGTGTTATAGCCTCCAGGGATCTCAAGTGACAGCTTAGGTATTCACTACCTACCTCCCCCAACTCCTTTGAGAGTTTCTGAAACCCAACTGTTGTCTCCCGAGCACCAAGAGACTGTTGAAAATTCCATTCTGCATTTCAGTTGCTTTGCTTAGTTTCTTAAACTTGCTCTGTATTCCTTAAGATTCATTAAATGACTTACAGGAAGTAGATAACCACATGCTGAATAGAATATATAAGGATGAACACTGGAATTCAGAAGAGAAATGAGAGAGACCCTCTGAGGCACAGAAACTCAAGGTGGCAGCACAGAGAGGGAAGTGAAACAGCTGGCCAGCATCAGCTTGGAGCATCAGAGCATGGACAGACTCCCCATTGTGGGGAAACAATAAGCCAGAGATCCCCAACAGTCCACGATCCCACCACAGATACCTGCAATCCTAGCTACAGGAGAGCCCCTAGGCCCTCACAGGCCTAAGCCTAGTATGGTGAGATTCCTGGAGTTCACACAACTACATTGTCCCAGAGAGGGAATTGATGCTGGGTCCCACCTATCCACTAGGATTCAAGTTGTGACTGCACAGCATCATTTTGATAATGGAGCCACCATCATACTGCATCTTGTCCTGGGGCCAAACAATCCCTACACTTCCATATCTCTGGGATCCCACTGACATCACCCTACAATCACTCCGAGGGCTGCAGTGTCATAAAACTAGCTAGACCCAGGGTTGTGGCCATACCCCCAGCACCCAAGCACATGCAGTACTCTATACACAGAGGAACAGGCAGTTCAGCACATAAGGGAGGCTGCCCCCTGACATTGAGAGCCACCAGTGACAGTGACCCCTCCTTCTCCAGTAACCCCTCCTTCTCCAGCAACAGGGCCACTATATGCCTGCATGTGCTACCAAGGAACCCAAAACTTAATTTGCTCAGGCTAAAATCACTAACACAGGTGTCTCCAATTACTTGGGGCCCCAAAGATTAGCCCTATTAGCTCAGCAAGTGAGCCTGTTGCCAATGCCAACACATACCACCCACAGGCTTACAGATTGGCCACCTAACCTGCTGAGGCTGTTGTTGCCACCACCAGTGCTGGTGTGTAACAACCAAAGTCCCAAGGATCATTCTTCAAAGCCAGCTGTCACCATAGATGAAGACCATATACTCTACCCAGGGACTAGAGGACTGGCCCATCCAGGGCACACTGCTGACACCACTGAGGTCCATGTGAGCCACTTAGGGCCCTGAGGACTGGCCCACCTAGCATCCCAGTCCCCAGTAAAGCTATACTGCAGCCTGCACAAAATACTGCAGCCTAAGCCACTGAGAAACTTGCAGGCATTGCTGATGTTGGATATAGCTGAAGAAATCAAATGCATGGAGATTACACTACAGTGCCACTCAGAACCAGAGATAGGGTACCCTACACAGACAACATTATCAATACATCTATGGGAAAAAGTATTTCTTCATGAAAGCTGCTCCATAAAATTCAATGAATCAATTGTTATATCAGATGCATAGATATCAGCATAACAACACAATAAACTGAAAAAGGAAAGAAACACAGCACCTCCAAATGAACATAATAATTCTCTAGCAACAGATTCCAAAGACAAGGAAATCTATGTGGTATGTGAAAAAGAATTCAAAATGATTATTTTGAAGAAATTGAGTGACACAAAGAATGTAGGTAGACAATACAAAGAAATAAAAAAGCCAATTCCTGATCTGAATGAGAAATTCAACAAAGTAATAGATATCAGTAAAAACAGACAGACAAACAGAAATGTGGCAACTAAAGAATTTAATGAATGAAGTAAAAACTACAATTGAGAGCTTTAACAATAGACTTGATCAAGCACAAGAATTTCTGAAGTTGAAGACATGTCTTTTGAAATAACCCGATCAGAAAGATATAAAAAGAAAAAAAAAGAATAAAAAGAATGCAAAAAGTCTATGTGACATATAGGACACCATAAGTGAATACATATTCAAATTTGGGAAGTTCCAGTAGAAAAAGAAATGGAAAAATTCACAGAAACCCTATTTAACAAAATAATAGTTGAAAACTTGCCAAGTCTTACAAAAAATATGGATATCTAGATGCAGGTAGCCCAAAGATTCTCAAATAGATTCAACCCCCAAAAAATCATTTCTGAGGCACGCTGCATTCAAATTATCAAGAGTCAAAAACAAAGACAGAATTGTAAAAACAGCTGGAGAAAAGTATCATGTCACACATAAGGGAATCTCCATCAGACTAACAACAGACTTCTCAGCAGAAACCTTACAGGCCAGGAGAGATTAGAATGATATATTCAGAGTGCCAAAAGAAGAAAAACCTGCCAACCAAGAATGTTACACCCAACAAAACTATCCTTCAGACATAAAGGAAATACAAAGTGTTTACCAAACAAAAACTGATGAGTTACATTATCACTAGACCAGCCCTGTGAGAAATGCTCAAGGGATTTCTACATCTAGAAGCAAAAGAATAATATCTACCATTATGAAAATACTCAAAACTACAAAGCTCACTGATAGAGCAGATACACTAATGGGAAATAAAAAAGAATCAAATTTAATCACTACAGATAACCACCAAATTGCAAAGATAAGCAATAAAAGAGAAAGAAAAAAAACACAAAACAATCACAAACCACTTGACAAAATGACAGGAGTAAGTTCTCATCTATCAGGAAAAATCTTGAAGGTAAATAATTTAAATTCCTCCATTAAAATATATAGACTAGTAGACTAGTTGAATGGCTGAAAAACAAGGCCCAACCTATATTCTGCCTAAAGAAACCATTTAACCACTAAGAACACAAATAGATGGAAAGTAAAGAGATAGAAAAGGAAAATCCATACAAATAAAAACCATGAAGGAGCAGCTGTACTTATATCAGTCAAAATAAACTTTAAGTCAGTAAGCATAAAAAGAGATAAAGAGGGGTCATTATATAATTATAAAAGGATCAATTAAGCAATAAGACATAACAATTTTAAATATATATGCACCAATATCAGAGCACTTAGATATATAAAGAAAATTTTAGAGCTAAAGAGAGAGATCGATCCCAATACAAGAATAGTTGGGGACTGGAGTACCACACTTTCAGTGTTAAACAGATTCATCTCAACAAAGAAACATCAAATTTATACTGCATTGTAGACCTAACAGACATTTACAGAACATTTTATTAAACAGCAGCAGAATGCACATTGGACTGTAGTCTTCTTTTGTCTTGTCAGCACATGGAACATTCTCTAGGACAGATCATATATTGGGCTACAAAAGAAATCTCAACAAATATTTAAAAATGGAAATTATATCCAGTGTCTTCTCAGACCACAATGGAATGAAACTAGATTTCAATAACGAGAAACATTTAGAAACTGTACAAATACAAACACATTGAGTAACATACTCCTGAATGATCATTGAGTGAGTGGATAAATTAAAAAGTAAATATAAAAAGTCCTAAAACAATGGAAACACAACAAACAAAAACCTATGGAATACAGCAAAAACAGTACCCAGAGGGAAGTTTATAGCCATAAATGTCTATATCAAAAAAGAAAATGTTATTTTTAAAAACAGCCTAATGATATAACTCAGGGAACCAGAAAAGCAAGAACAAACCAAATCCAAAGTTAGTAGAAAAAAACAAATCATAAAGATCACAGCAGAACTAAATGAAATAGAGACTAAAATACATAAAAGATTGATGAAAATTTGGTTTTTTGAAAAGATGAACAAGATTGGCAAACCATTGGCTAGACTAAGAAAAAAGATTGAAGATTTAAATAAATAAAATCAGAAATGAAAAAAGGAGACACTATGACAGATACCACAGAAACACAAAAATCATTACAGACTATTATGACTATCTATGCACCAATAAATTAGAAAACTTACAGGAAATGGATTAATTCCTGAACACATATAACCTACCAAGATTGAACCAAGAAATAGAAAACCTGAACAGACCAATAGTAAGTAAGAAGATTGAATCAGCAATAAAAAGTCTCCCCACACCCAGAAAAAAAAAAAAAAGCCCAAGAGCAGATGGCTTTACTGTCAAATTCTACCAAACTTTTAAAGAATAAACTCCAATTCCTTTTAAACTATTCCCAAAAATTGAAGAGGAAAGAATTATTTCTAACTCATTCTATGAGGCCAAAGTTATACCAAAACAAGACAAGGACGAAACAAAAAAGAAAAGTATAGGTCAGTATCCCCAATGAACATAGATGCAAATATTGTCAACAAAATCACAGCAAACTAAATCCAACAACACATCAATGAGAAATACATGATAATAAAGTGAGATTTACTTCAGAAATGTAAGGATGATTTAAAATACGCAAATCAATAAAGAAGATACATCACATCAATGAATAGATACAGAAAAAAACATTTTATAAAATTCAACATCTCTTTATGATAAAAACTCTCAACAAGTTAGGTATAGAAAGAAAATACCTCAACATAATAAAGGCTGTATATGACCAACTCACAGCTATGATACTGAATGGAGAAAAGCTGAAAGTTTTTCTTCTAAGAACTAGAATATGACAAGGATGCCTGTTTTCACCACTCTTATTTTCAACATAGTACTAGGAGTTTTTATCAGAGCAATGAAGGACATCCAATTAGGAAAAAAAGAAGTCAAATTCTACCTCTTTGCAAATGACATGATCTTGTATATAGAAAAACCTAAAGACTGCACACACCAAAAACCTCTTAGAGCTAATAAGTGAATTCAGTAAATTTGTAGAATACAAAATCAATATGCAAAAATGGGTAGTATCTCTATATAACAATAACAAACTAGCCGAGATCAAGAAAACAATCCCATTTACATTATCTACAAAAATAAAACAAGGCCTGGCACAATGGCTCACGCCTATAATCCCAACACTTTGGGAGGCCAAGGAGGGTGGATCATGAGGTCAAGAGATCAAGACCATCCTGGCCAACATGGTGAAACCTCATCTCTACTAAAAATAAAAAAATTAGCTGGGCATGGTGGCACACACCTGTAGTCTCAGCTACTCAGGAGGCTGAGGTAGGAGAATTGCTTGGACCCAGGAGGCAGAGATTGCAGTGAGCCAAGATCAGGCCACTGCACCCCAGCCTGGCAACAGAGCAAGACTCCATTTTAAAAAAATACATAAAAAATAAAATACATAAGTTTAACTAAAAAGATGTAAGATCACTACAATGAAAACTACAAAATACTGATGAAAAACAATTGAAGAGGACGAATAAAATGGAAAGACATTTCATGCTCATGGAATGGAAGAATTAACATTGTTAAAATGACCATACTACCCAAAGAAATCTATAAATTTAACACAATTTCTATCAAAATACCAATGACATTCTTCATAGAAATAGGAAAAACAATTCTAAATTCTTTATTAAACCAGAAAAGATTCCAAATATCCAAAGCAATACTGAGCAAAAAGAATAAAGCTGAAGGCATCACACCACCTAATTTCAAAATATACTACAAAGCTATAGTAACCCAAACAACATAGTATTGGAATAAAACACATAGGCCAAAGGAACAGAAGAGAGAACCAGAAATAAGTTCATGTATTTATAGCCAACTGATTTTTGACAAAGGTGCCAAGAATATACATTGGAGAAAGGACAGCCTCATCAATAAATGGTGTTGGGAAAACTGGATATTCATATGCAATAGAATAAAACTTAACCTCTATCTCTCATCATATACAAAAATCAAGTCAAGATGAAGACTTAAATGTAAGACCTGAAACTATAAAACTATTAGAAGAAAACATAGCTAAAACACTTCTGAACATAGGTCTAGGCAAAGATTTTATGGGTAAGACTTAAAGGCACAGGCAAGAAAAACAAAAATAGAATATACCAAACTAAAAAGGTGCACAGAAAAGTAAACAATCAATAGAGTAAAGAAACAACCTGTGGAATTGGAAAAAATATTTGCATAGTATTCGTCCAATAATGGACTAATATCCAGAATGGAAAAGAAACTCTAAAGACTCAACAGCAGAAAAATCAAATATTTCAATTAATAAATAAGCAAAGGATCTGAACTGACATTTTTCAAAAGAATTTATACAAATGGCCAATAAATGTATGAGAAAATGATCCACATCACTAATCATAAGGGAAATGCAAATCAAAACCACAATAAGATAACACCTCATCCTAGTCAGAATGGCTATCATCAAAAAGATTTTTAAAAAATATTGATGAAGGCGTAGAGAAAAGGGAATTCTTATATACTCTTGGTTGGAATGTAAATTAGTACAGCCATTATGGAAAACAGTCCAGAGGTTTCTCAAGAAATTAACAACAGAACTACCATATATCCCACAATCTCTCTACTAGGTATTTATCCAAAGAAAAGAAAATCAGTATATCAAAGTGATACCTATACCTCATATTTATTGCAGCTCTATTAACAATAGTCAAGATATGGAATCAACCTAAATGTTCATCAACATATGAATACATAAAGAAAATGTGGTCTATACACAATAGAATACTATTCAGCCATAAAAATGGAATCTTGTTATTCACATCAACACAGATGAGCCTGCAGGACACTCTATTAAGTGAAATAAATCAGACACTGAAAGACACTGAATATTATCACTCATATGTTTGAATTTTTAAAAATCTTGAGCTCATAGAAGTAAGGAATAGAATTGTGGTTATTAGAGGCAGGGAAGGGTGAGGGTAGGAGAGTATAGGGAGAAGTTGGTTAACAGATACAAAATTGTAGCTAGATTGGAGGAATGAGTTCTAGTGTTATGTAACACTGAAGGGTGAATTTGGTTGATAATAGTTTACTGTACATTTTTCAAAAAGCTAGAACAGACTTTGAATATTCACAACACAAAGAAGCTATAAATGTTTGAGGTAAAGGATGTGCTGATTACCCTGACTGATTGCTATACACTGTACACATGTAATAAAATATCACTCTGAATCCCATAAATACATACCATTACTGCGCATCAACTAAAAAATACTCAAGTCAATCAGAGGTTGTGACTCTCCACCTAAAGAGTTGATAATATTTGTTAAAAATTGGTGTATATATAGAAGATTCATATTTTTAAAAAATCAACACATTCTGAAGTGTAGACCAGCAGGGAGAAAACACACATAAGAACCTCAGCTAGAATTTTTTTTAAACATTTAAGGTATGAATTTTAAAGTTTATATAAAGCCTTTTTTTTTTTAAGGTAAGATTTCATCAACACTCTTTTAGTAAATTTCAATATATTATTTATCCATTGAAAAGTCATGGGCTATTTTGTTCTTCTGTGTCCTATCATATAAGATTGTTTTAGAGAGAAACTTGATAAAAATCAAATGTGGCTGGGCAACAAATGAATTCATTATATTGAAGGTAAATACATGTCTATATTTTAGAATAGATAATTTAAACCAAACATGACAGTATGAAAATTAACATTTGTGTTTTTCTCACTACAGAGAATACTGCACAGTAGTATTCTCAAGTCTTATTTCCCAGTTACAATAACATGAAAAGATATTGATGTAGCCTATTATCTCAGCAATAATGCATATTACAACAAGCGATTACTTATTAGCAGTAAAATGTTTCTCCAGGGCTTAATTTAGAATGCCTGAAATGAAATAACAAAATCTCAGTCTTGGAAGGGATCCTTTGTATAGTTATTGTTTAGGGAAATTTTTATTGCTTCACAACAGTTTAAGATCCTTAATTGGCTAAGTCTTTGAAATGAAAGCACGTGGTGAAGTACCAAGGTCTTGGATAGCTAATGTGAATGCACACATGCAGTACTGTAAACCAGGCTTCTTGGAATTATTGGTAGTTTTGATTCAGATGTAGTAGTGAATATCTCTTTCTTGCTCAGTGATTGCTCTAAGACTTCTGAATAGCCTGCTGCCTTAGCAGCTTTCACCCATGCCTCAGGATTCTATGTGCAGATTGAAATTTGGGCATGGATGGGTTAATCCACTCAACTCTACTCTTGCGTAATCAGAATGCAGTCAAATGTCAATTTGGGCGGACTGGAGTTGAGGCTGGGTTGAGATGCAAAACCTGGCTGATTCAATGCATGACAGCAAGTTGTCCTAGAAAATACCACTACTGGATGAGCTAAATCTACATTAGATTTGAAAAGCACCAGAGAAGTGTGATTCTGCAAATTCTTATGATAAAAAGGTAAGCTTCCAGTTTTGAAAATAGAGAGACAAGGAGGAGCTCAGGTGTTCAGGAGTAAGATAAGGATGCAGGTCTGGAACTTCTGAGTCACAAGGGAAATCCTGATCAAAAAGCATATGGTAAAGAATACATTTACCAGATACAGGGGTGTTAGCTCAGAGTAGGTGCCAACACAGGGATGACTTCATCCTAAGCCCCCAAACTGATACCTAAAAGTTTCCTATATTTTCCCTGACCAGAAATGCAATCGATCATGGAGCTTGGGACAGAGCTGAGTCTCCAGGTAGTCACTATATGGTCTCAGCTGTGGAACAGGAAGGCTTTAGGAGCAGGGAATTTCCAGGTCATTATACCCTTCTACAGTTCAGGGCCTTTTTTGTGGACTTCTTTATCCTTTTCCAAGCAGTTTAATTTTTAGAAATTGACTGCAATCCAGAGGCAGTTTTTGCCTTGATTACCAGGTATCATTTTTGTGACCACTAATGGATGCCCAGAGCCGGAGCAGATACCTAGGTATCCTCTTCCAGGCATGGCTGAAGTTAGGCTTAGGTCTTACAGATGGCCCAGGGCCCTGGGTCCTTCTTAGCTTCCTTTAAATCTGCTGACTGAGGACTGAGTAATGGCTGGATGTGTCCATGATTGAACTAATATCTCCACCCTTCCAAAACACGAAAATAAATCTCCTTAATGGAACTTCTGGCTAGAGGAAAAGCATCTATAGACTTTTGACTTGTATTTCTATCCAAAGCTTTCTTCTATGATTCCAAATTCCAGGCTCTCAGTAAATTGCTTAATTATTCGGAAAGGTGCTGAGCCAGCAGCAGGTGGCCCTAGCCCAGATCTAAGCACACTGCGGTGGTATGTTGCCCCCATTTCCTAAGCAAGTCTACTGAAATGTAGACCACCTCCTCAGCTAAACACATCTCTCATGTTCAGCCTCCTTAGTGCAGAGTATCTTGATTGTGCTTAGAAAGTAAAGGTATAGTAAAGTGAGGAGAGCCCAGAACTCAATGACTAGACACATGCAACACAAAAGGCATGATCTTGTGAGCAGGTGAGGATGAGCACCTAACATTGCAGGTGAAGAGAAATCCAGCAAAAGAGCAAATCTGATGTTCAGTTGATAGACGCAAATAGCAGGAAGTCAAAAGTAGCACAGTGTAGGGGGAAAAGAGTGATCTTTAGGTTTTTGCAAACTCTAAATAAAATTTTAATACTTCCATTGATTATCCATTCATTCATCCACCATCGTGTGTGTGTGTGTGTGTGTGTGTGTGTGTGTGTGTGTATTTTTCAGATGGAGTCTCATGTCTCTCTGTTGCCCAGGCTGGAGTGCAGTGGCATGATCTCAGCTCACTGCAACCTCTGCCTACTGGGTTCAAGTGATTCTCCTGCCTCAGCCTCCTGAGTAGCTGGGACTACAGGTGCACGCCACCATGCCCAGCTAATTTCATCCATCCAATATTTACTATAACCTACTGTCTGCTCCAGTGTTGTCCTAGACATATAACAAGTTCAACTTCTGTCAGAGGAGCCTGAGGTCAGAATAGGATGACATAAAGAAACTGCCATTTGTTAAGTATTATTATGTGCTAGGCACTTTCATATTGAGGACTTAATTTAACCGTCAAAACAATCCTGTGGATATTATTATCTCCAGTTCTGAAGAATAGCAAGGAAAACATGTTTCACGAATGCAGAATAAAGAGGAATCAAACTAGAGAAAAGACAGGCGTTTGTGTGACCTACACAGGAACAACTTCTGAGTCTCTGTTTACTTACCTGTGAAACTTGTCTCGGAGGATTAGTTGTAAAGAGGAGATTGCATTAAGTAGCAAATATGCCAGTCTTTCCATGGGGTTTCACACCTGGGAAGGGTTGGTAAGTGTATGTCTTCTAAATGCTCATCAGAAGTCTTACAGGAGGATGCCCAGGCAGGTTGGCAGAGTGCAGGAATGAGAGCCTTGGCAGGTTGACATACAGCAATCCCTGGCTGGAAAGTGCTGGCACGGGACATCCTAGCCATCGGTAACATGGCTTCAGAAATCTAGAGCTCAGTCCCCAATCCCAAGGCACCTGGAAAACCAAGGCATAATTGATAGTTGGAATGAATAAAACATACAACTCCACATACAGATGCACTTATTCAAGGCAGGAGTGAGTGGAAACCAGTAGATTAGTCATGAGCACAAAGCAGAAGCTGGTCACGCCATCTGAGGTTAGGGAAGAACTGGTCAGATGACAAGAGCACTGCTGCATTTCAGCAGGGCCTGTAGCATCAGCCCCCCTGCAAGGAGAAAGTCATTGTCAGAAGGCATTGCTTCTGCATTCTCATCTCCAGAAGTTATGACTCTCAGTTCACCTGTCTCAGACTTGCTTCTCAGATCCCAAGGCCTGACCCTCTGTGTCCCTGAAGCTGTCTTCTCCCAGCTGATGTCAGCTTGGTTCATAGTAACCTTACTGGGTGCTGAGTCATCCAATGTCAAGGGCCCTTTGATCTGCCCACCAGACCTGGGGAAGGCTGAGTCACCAGACCCAGGGAAGGCTGTGTCTGCCAGTGGAATAAGTGGTCCCAGATGGGGAAGGAAGTGACTGCAGACACCGAGCACCAGGCACTTCCTTCAGGGACCTCCCACCCTTCACAGAACATGGTCGGTTCCTGTTGCTGTCCTCTCTCTCTCTCTCTCAAGTTATGGATATAGTGTAAAGGTACCTTGACAATATTGCTCCATAGGAGAAACTCTTCTTGGCTTCTGAATGAGACGGAATTGCTGTTTCCCTCTCATGAGTGAATGAAGGTGAGTGCAGCATAGAACTTAAAAATAGGATTTTCTCTGACTCTTGCTCACTAATTATACCATAATTGAAGAGCAGGGAAGAAAATTTGTTTTATTTCCACATAATTTATGTAATAGGGTCTGGATTACATGACAGAATTGTCACATTTCTCCTGGTTTGAACCCGTACCCAGAATCTATCCTGAGAAACTCTCTTCTTTGAACACCCAGAAGGTTTGCACTAATTTGTTGCTTGAACCTTTGGCCACAAAGCTTCAGCAAAAAAGGTTTTTAGCTATGAGAACAGAAAGAAATATGCATGTAGAGAAGAGAATGTGTCAATAACCGAGTATGAGAGTGAGTAGATCCAGGGAGAGAAATTATTAAAATGTTACAAAGATTCCATTTTTCATTTACAGCATCATATGCCATAACTCTGAATTTAAGTTATTTCACCCAATCATAATTTAGATAAAACTTTTCCCTAATCAGCTTTGTAACTAACAATTTCTTCCTTCTCAGAACTCCCACAGGCCCTCTTACATTTCTCTCTTATCACAGTCATTACTTTGTACTGGGGTAAATCCAGGTTCTGTGGGGCTCTAAGTTTAAACAATTTTGGGGAATCGCTTTAGGGAAAATAATTCAAAGTGATTATTATAAAATTAGGCATGAAAATGAACATTTATTTAGAATTTGAAAAATATCTGTAGTTCTAGCTTGTAAGGAGGCTGGGGTGGGAGGATCACTTGAGCCGAGGAGTTTAAGGCTGAAGTGAGCTGTGATTGCACCATGGCACTTTAGCCTGGGCAACAGAGCGAGATTCTGTTTCTAAAAAACAACAACAAAATAGAAATTACAACGAAGTCACGTTTTGAAAAGTGAACAGATACAACAGACATTCCATAATCTAAACAAATAACATTTGTATTACATCAACTACCTACCACAGTTACTTAATTGTAATATTTTCTGTACTGAACATGAAAAGATAGTTCAGTCTTCTATAATGGTCATAAATTTTTACTGTTGATAATTGGAAAAAACAAAACATACAACTTCACATATTCTTCAAAATACTTCTACAGGTTTGTGCCCTAGAAATCTATACATTCTATTTTGTGTGATTACCAACAAAAAGGAAAAAAACAGATAGTGCATGTATAATTGGAACTGCTTATGCTGTTATTGAAAGTATTCCTGAATTCAGAGAATTGTTTGTTTGTTTGTTGTTTTCAGAGAATTGTTTTGATCAGGCTGATGGGAACGGAATCCACGTTCAGTTTTATATGGCTGATTAGAAGAATATTCCACAGTCTAGCTCCTGGCTCCATACACTTCAAACCTTGCATCTCTTCAGCACTCACCTACTTCCTGTGCTGGGTGCAATAATTTTGTTTGAAAGCAAAATATCTGTGAGCCCCAGACGTGTGTTTCAATAAGCTCAACTGAATGTGTCTTCAATACTTTGCCTGTTTTGGACCTCAAAAATGGCCTTGGCCATTCTAACAGTGTTACCCACTGTTAGAGGAAAAAAAAACAGCAGTTTAACTAATTGAAATTTTGTTTTAATTTTCACTTTTGCAAATTTTCCCAGAATACACGGCCATGTAAGTATATATATAGGGTCTCTCCCAGAGTGTTGGAAGGGGCCCACGTAAGTGAGGGGCACTGATGCTTGAGTTTCATTTGCTTCATGGAAAATCTCCCTTTGCTTTTACTTTCTATTATAATAATTTATGTACTCATCTAATTATGCCTACTATATTTCAGAGCATTTTTACCTTTCCGGTTCCAGACAGAGTTCCTTTTATGTGGAAGCTGCTCAGTAGATTCTGTTGCATTAACTAAAAAATTCATATACATTAAGAAGCAAGTTGCAGTAACTCAGTCTCTCTGTCCACATGACTGAGTGTGTAGAAGAATTCCAGGCTGTCCACCTCAAGGAAAATTACAATTGTGTTTCTTCTTTGAGAGGGTACCAGTCAGTAGGTTTGGTCTTGAGTTTTTGTGGAATCCCAGGGTTTTTCTTTCCACCAGTTTCAAGAAGGTCAGAGACTTCTGGGTGAGGATTTCTGTAAGAATCATAAATTTATTAGTTTAAATAAGACTAATAGTATTTTGTCACTATGATTTAGAATGATAATTATAGGAAGAGATTGGTTAAATTATGTTACAGCTATAAAATGGAATACATTATTAAAATGCATGCAATGGAGTTTTTCTTTCGAAATGGAAAAGCATTTGTAGTATCCCATCAAGTGGATAATAATGCTCTACTTCAAAACTCTCACCAGTTCAAACCTTTACAACAAGTATTTTGTTCTTCCAGTGTGCCTGTTCAAGAACACATGACATCTACTCTTCTGCACTTTCGCTGGTACTTCCATCCACTCACCTCCCCACTCTCTACTTCCCTCCTATCCAGGTTGGATTCCATGGCCTATTACTTCAACTATTCTCTTGCAAATACTCTAAACTCCCTTGGCCCCTCCTTGTACTTTCGCTCTTTTGAAAGCATCTACTTTATTGCAGTAAAATACACATATAAAATTTGCCATCATAAGCATTTTCAAGTGGTATGAAGTACATCCATGTTGTACTTAGTGGCAATTGTCACTACCATCTACTTCCTGAACTCTTTGCATCTTGCAAAATTGAAACTCTATACCTATTATTTTTTAAAATTTCAACTGTATTCTAGATTCAGGGAGTACATGTGTAGGTTTGTTACAAGGGTATATTTCATAATGCTGGGGTTTGGGGTAGGAATTTACTCATCACCCAAGTAATGAGTATAATACCCAATAAGTAGTTTCTCAGCCCTTGCCTCCCTCCTTCCTCCTCTCTCCTGTAGTGACCAATGTCTATTGTTCCCACCTTTATGTCCATGTGTACACAACGGTCAGCTCCCACTTATAAGTGAGAACATGTGGTATTTGGTTTTCTGTTTGTTTTAATTTGCTTAGGAAAATGGCCTGTGACTACATCCATGTTGCTGCAAAGGATATGATTTCATTCTTTTTTATGGTTGTGTAGTATCCCATGGTGTATATGTAAATTTTCTTTATTGAACTTACCATTGATAAGCACCTATTGATTTTGTGCCTTTGCTATTGTAAACAGTGCCTTGACAAACACAGAAGTGCATGTGCTTTTTTGGTAGAACAATTTATTTATTTTCCTTTGGGTATATACCCAGTAATGGGATTGCCAAGTCAAATGGTAGTTCTCTTTTCTGCTCTTTGAGAAATCTTAAACTGCTTTCCACAGTGGCTGAACTAATTTTTCTTCCTACCAACAGCAGTGTATAAGTGTTCTCTTTTCTCTGCAGCCTTGCCAACATCTGTTATTTTTTAATCATAGCCAATCTGACTGGTGTGAAATGGTATCTTACTATAGTTTTGATTTGCACATTTCTAATTAATGATGAACATTTTTTGTGTATTTATTGGCTGTTTGTGTGTCTTTTAAGAAGTGTCTGTTCATATAAACCCTTTTTCTTCAGGTCTTCGCTGAAACATGGGCACTCATGGGAAGTGCTTTCTGCTTCCCAGGGTCAGGTATGGTGCTTTTCTGATGTATCTCCGTAACACCACTCACTCCTATGTAACATTTGTCATGCAGTTCTGAAATTGCCATTCTTTAGGTCTGTCTTTCTAGCTAGTCAATATGCTCCTCAAAGACAGGGATTGGGTTATGTTCCAGCACCTGGCACAACAATTTTTTTTTTTTCAAAACAGAGTTTCGCTCTTGTCGCCTAGGCTGGAGTGCAATGGTGTGATCTTAGCTCACTGCCACCTCCACCTCCTGGGTTCAAGCAATTCTCCTGCCTCAGCCTCCCAAGTAGCTGGGATTACAGGAACCTGCCACCACACCCAGGTATATATTTTTTGTATTTTTAGTAGACATGGGGTTTCACCATGTTGGCTAGGCTGGTCTTGAACTCTTGGCCTCAGGTCATCTGCCTGCCTTGGCCTCCCAAAGTGTTGGGATTACTGGTGTGAATCACCTTGCCTGACCTGGCACAACAATTGACACATAGAGGGCACTTGGTCAGTAGGTACTGAATAAATGACTGAAACAGTGTGAATAAATGAATGTAGAAAGGTCCAATAAGACTGCTGGATCATAGGCAGCCGAAAGAGGCATGGTTATTCAGTTTGCTAAGTCTCAAGTCCACCAAAGAAGAGTATGTGTTTGGTGCAGGAATCAAGGGAGCTATAGCGAAGACTTGGAGGCCTTGGTATCCCAGTGGAGTTGCTTTGAGCAAGGTTAAGTCAAAGGCAGGTTAAGGATATGGCAGAGCAAAAACATCAGGTAGCCAGAGTTTGTTGGAAATTCCAGAATGTCTTTTCCGGTGATTTCCCCAACCACTGCTGCGGCAGTCTCTTATTTACTTGGACTCAAAACACCAAATTCCCTCCTACTGCTTTTTATCCTTTTTACAACACCAGCTCTCTAGATGTCTTTGTTCCTAATTAAAAAAATTTTTTTTTTGTAGAGACTGAGATCTCTCTATGGTGTTGCCCAGGCTGGTCTTGAACTCCTAGCCTCAAGTGATCTTCCTGCCTCAGCCTCCCAAAGTGCTGGATTACAGGTGTAAGCCACCTCCAGACATCTTATCTGTGAAACTTTAGGCGCTGACTGTTGTGGAAAGAGCCATGAACTTCAGCCATGAACTTTAGAGCCGATTGTTGTGGAAAGAGCCATGAACTTCAGGATGTTCTCAGAGACTGGCATTATGGCCCACAAGAAGCTACCCACTCAGCTTCTAGTCAGTTTGGCGTGGACTTCATCAGTCACAAAATGAAGACTTAGAGAACCTCCCAGGAGGACACATAATCAGCCTGAGAGGCATGGAGGTGTTAAAGAGGGAAGTGCCTGCTAGAATTTCAGTGGGTTGGATACGCTCTTTAATGATGCACAAATCATAGGTATACATTTTCTGACAATTGGAATCTATTATTACTCTAGAACCAGCTGTTCTCCAGGCTGTTTCCTGTAATCGAAGGGATATTTTGAGTTTATATGTTTTCAATCCTACATCCTCAGAAATCTACACTGATACTAATAAAGGGACTCATTTCTCCTACAAGAACCCCTATGTGACAAAAGTATGTTTGGGTATTGCCTAATGCACTCATAATAAATATATACAGCCATAAAACAGAGCAAAAGTCCTGGTGAGCCTGTTATTTGCAGTAATTGTAGATTGTGAGTGGACATTTTAAAGAGAAGCATACAAGTTAGTTGTACTTTCTGGTAGTAATTACCTCCCACAAACATGACTCACTTTGGCAGTTTAAATGCAAGAGTTGGGTGTCCCAAAATCAACAGTTTTATAAATAAATCTCTGAATCATGAACTGAATGCACAAATGTTTAAATATTTCTCCTCCTTGATCTCAAAGATAGCTTTAGATTTAAGATATTGCACATATCTTAAATACCTTAGGAAAAAAATAAAAACAAAGAAAGGAAAAAGGTGATGGATGTCTCTAAACTGCAGAAAGGCTTTAACTTTAGAAGTGGACCTCCTCTCTGCAGGACTGAACCTCCAGCAACCAGAGTGTTAAGTGGATGTTTTCTTCAATCCAAGAGGGGAGGCTGCTATCAATCTGTTCTAATGTGGCCCATTTGTTTGTTTTTTAAGTAATACTCGCAGGGCAGACTTTTATGGTAATGTAGCAACATTAATGCTTTTGGGTGAGACTCTCCTGCAGTCTCGTGGGTAATAGAACACATAACGGAAGAAATGTGGCTGCGTCAGCTTGGAATGCTGCAGAAAGAACAATTCATGCCAGAAAGAGACATTCAGTTTTTTGGAATGCTCACTCAAAGACATTGTGTATCTCAATGAACTTGAGCCTTCCAATCAGTGAAGCTTTTTTTTTAAACCTGAAAAAAAAGCACACTCCAAAATTATTAACAGAAACATCATCCACCCAACTAGATTCATTTTTTCGGTCAAGTTCTAAAGTTTTATTTGTGTCTGTTTAAAAAGGGAACTGTATTAGAAGTCTGTTCTATTCTTGTATCCATGTTTTTCAGAACTTACAATTAATCACCCACATGGATCTAAGAGTAAAACCTGGAGTCAGAATTCTATCATCTGTGTTTAAAATATGAAATCACATGTCAATCTACCTATGTTTGTCCCTCTGTTCAAAATAGCAATGTGATAGCCAACTTAGCACTGAATCCTATAGAATGTTCAGTGCTGAAAAAGAACTGCTTCTGCTATTTTGTTTTTCAGTCATTTTCTGAATTTGATGTCTATTTTGTTCCCAGTTATTTTCATATCCTCAGCTGCTGCTATTACATTCCCATCTCTTGGAAGGAGCCAGAGCCAGAGAAATACAGGGTTCCTCTGCGGCCAAGGGAAAAATGCCTGCCAAGAATGCTGAACTTCTGGTGAAGGTCACTAAATACTACAAAACAGACTAAGTACAGTAAATAATAATGTTGGTGCACACAAATGAATAGCCAATTGCAATGGCATTTTGTGGGGAAATCTGATATCATATAATAACACTAGTACATCTAGACATGGAGAAGCTACTAAAATACCTCCAAAAGGCATGCAGCAATTCTGTGGTTAGACAAGGACCAACCCAAAGCTCAGCGTGTCCCAGAATAATCATCCTAACAAATAACTGGGATCTCTGGTTGCACATATTAGACCCCTCAGCATCATAGGCCAGAAACTTTTAACCTGGATCTCATTAAAAGTTTTTTGTACAGGAGGGAAAAACCTGGCTCATAGAGACCATACTCTTGACTGCAAAATGATCACCTATAACTGACTTTCAGACTCTTAGCATGTCAAAAGATGGGGCAAATTCCTTCCATACAGTTCACTGGAGGTACTTACAGTGCCCAGTATCTTATTTATGGTCTAGGAAGAGTTTGAGTTTTTGGTGGCAGAAAGGGGAGTATAGTTTGGAGGAGATCCATCACATGCCTGTTCTCAAGCCATGTTTTGAACAAGAGTAATTTACTGCTAAGATGAAGCTGTAGGGTACCTTAATAAGCATCTGGGAGAATATAAGTTGCCTTGATGGTGATCAGAAGTGGCTTGGGAGAGGCAGGAGAATACAAACTGATCCTCTAATCCCCAGGCTCCTGTACCAGGGAATGAGTGAAGTCTTTCCCCCAAAGGCAGTAGTAGCAAATCCCTTTGACTTTTAAAACAGTATCGTACTGCCTGCATTTTCTCTTAACTAAGTTATGTTACCTCACAGGGACTGGTGGTTACATCAAGAGATAGCATTTCTTCATTAAGTTAAGGGGTCTGACCCTCTCCCTTTTATAATACGGCTTTTTGTTAATTTGATCCTAATGGGAGCAAATCCGAGAGAACATAAGGAACATGCCTTCAGGAGTAAATGGGATAACTTCCTTTTCAAATGTCATTGCTATGTTCTAGAATGGGAAAACTGGATAATAGAAAGAAGAGAATTTATTCCACATTTATATTCTCTCAGCATCCCTTCCATTGCTCTCTGCCAACTGTCCTGCGTTGGCTCTGCCTGGGATCTGTCCAGGGCCCTGTCTGACACCTGGGCACGACACACCACAGATCACTAGGCTCTGAGTCATGTTCAACCCCGAAGTGTGTGGGGTGAACTCCCTGTGGGGTGAAACTTAAACATAATGAGATACGAGGGCCAGTGCTCTGAAAAAATAAGGTGTATTAAGACAAACAAATGAACAAACAAAAAAGAAAACTGGTAAAAGACTATTCCAATCAAATATTAAAGTATATTATAAAACCACCATGATTGAATCAGTCTGCCCTCATGCAAGGAGAACCAGGCAGGAAATTGGATGTGCCTGCTGCATGTCAGGCCTTCTATTATGCACTCTACACGAATAATCTCATTTCGTTCGCATAACAGCCCTGTTTGGTAGGTATCATTTACGCCATCATTTTAGAAATAAAAACAAATAAACCAACCTGAGGCCCAGACACTTTCCCTAATTCAATCAACTATTATGTTGCAAAGACAGGATTTGAACTTTTTAGTGATAGAAAGATTGTAACCACAGGCAATGTATTCACTAACCATTTCCCTCTTGCCCTGGGCACATAAGAAGACTACATTTCCAGGTGTATCTCTAGGTGTGGTCATGCAACCCACTTGGGCTATTCAATATGGTAGAGGTATATATGCTGCTTCTAGGCCCGACCCCTGAATCTCATGAGACCCTCTGTTCTCCTGCCCACCCCCTTGGCTGCAGAAGATCTAACAGATGATTCTACAATCCCAGAGGACTCTAAGGCCCCAGAAGTCAGTGAACTCACTAGATAGAAGCAGCTAGAACCCTAATTGCTGTGGAAGGAGAGCTACCCAACCAACCACCCAGAGGGGCTGTGACAGATGTAAGAAATACATCTTTTATTCTGTTTATTTCTCAGTTAATCTACTGAGCTTTAAAGTTGTCTGTATAACAGCCATTGTAAATTATCTTAATTGAAACATATACTTGCCAAGTTTTTTTTTTTTAATTTTTTTTTTTATTGCATTTTAGGTTTTGGGGTACATGTGAAAAACATGCAAGGTTGTTGCATAGGTGCATACATGGCAGTATGATTTGCTGCCTCCCTCTCCTTCACCTATATCTGGCATTTCTCCCCATGCTATCCCTCCCCAACTCCCCACCCCCCCGCTATCCCCCTCCCCCCAACAGACCCCCGTGTATAGTGCTCCCCTCCCTGTGTCCATGTGTGCCAAGTTTTAAAAAATAAAAAGGACTCTAAATAAAATAACTCAATGTTAAATTTCTTTTTTTGGCTCAAGAATTTCAAATTTAAACAGTGATTTTTTTTTTAACCCTTTTGAAATTCTGTGAACCCCACTCAAGACAACGGTAACAGCAGCAGCCACAGTGATAATAACTAACTCATGCTAAGCGTTAAGTTTGATGAGTTTTGGTAATTGTATAGTCACGTAACACAATCAAGATCTCAAACATTTCCATCACCCCAAAAAGAGTTTCCTTGTGCTTTTTGGTGGCTAATCACCCCCTTAAGACCTAGGTCTCAGGCAGTCATGTTCCTACTACACAAGTTTTGCCCTGCCTGGAGTTTCATACATACGGAATCACACAGGATGCAACTTTTTTATGACTGGCTTCTTCTGCTTAGCATAATGTTTTTGAGATTCTTCCATGTTGCTACATCTGTTAATAATTCAATCTCTTTAATTGCTGTGCTCTTTTTTTGGTAATGAAATCCCTAATTCTAGTTGGGTACCCTGCCACCCAGTTAGAGATTACATTCCCAGGGCGGCTGTGGTACAAAATCGATTACGATGCAATGTGGGCAGAAACGATATATCCAATTACCAGGTCGCTTTCTTATTGGCAAGTTGTTGGTGCTAGAGATTGCTACAATGAGAAGAAACACATATCTATCAGGTCGGTGCCTAAGTAACTGCCATTTAAAAGTAATGGCAAAAACCGCAATTACTTTTGCACCAACCTAATATCTTATTTAAGCCATTGTATTTTGGATCTCTGCAAAGTAGTTAGCTCAATGAGTGCACTCCCCATGGAGCAGGGCTATATTTTATTCATCTTTGTAACCTCACTACAACTTAGCTCAGTGGTTTATAGTGAATAAGCTTTCAGTGGCTGTTTATTGGGATGAATATTGAATACATTAATGAACAAATTCCATATATGTGTAATGTTCCCTGAGAGAAATATTTTAAAACTTAGAATCCCAGAGAACTTTGATTTTTTAAATACCATCGAACAAAATAGGTCCTACTTGGTTTAGTGTTGACATACCATAATATGCCTAAAGTTAAAGCTGGTAAGGTAAAAAGTGCAGAAAGTGGAATGACTTGTAAAAATGATACCAATATAATAAGTAATGCTTTTTTAAGTTTTTAAGCATTATAGAATCATAAAATAATCAAGGATGAATTATAGATTAACCATTTAAACTAATTTGACATTCAAATTTATACTTTTATGCTTTTAAAAAGAAGTTATCAACTTCCAACTTAGCTAAAACATACCTGTAACAATTAACTGGAAATATATGTTTCATAAAAAGTAAGCAATATGCAACAAAGAATACAGCTTAATCCGCCACTGAAAGAAGCCTGATTTCTCGCTGACAAATCGGGTCAAAACAATCTGTGAATCTATCCTGCACTCCTTGGAAAAATTAGCTCTGTGAAAAAATATAATAACTTTAAAAATGTTATTTAACTCATCATCTGGTTGCTGCAATGAATTTATAAAGACCTATGTCAATCTTTTTACAGTAGAAAAATCAACAGAACTTCATGTCATCTTACAAATATGATTTTTAAAAAAATTATTTATTTTACTTTAGGTGCATACTATAACTGGCATTTCTCCCCATGTTATCCCTCCCCACTCTCCCCTCCCTCCCCACTCCTTGCTGTCTCTCCCCTACCCCCTACCAACTGCCCCCAGTGTGTGATGCTCCTCTCCCTGAGTACACGTGTTCTCGTTGTTCAACACCCACCCATGAGTGAGAACATGCGGTGTCTGGCTTTCTGTTCTTGTGTCTGCCCATCAATGACAGACTGGACAAATATGATTTTTAAGAAGTTGTGTGGCTGCTCATGGCTAGCCTACTTCTACTTTGATGTCATTCTTTCTGTTATGAAAGCTTCAGTGAAAAGTCTTCTGTTTTAAAGTTCAAAGAAATATAGTATAGAGTCCAGATATCAGTACATGAACTTTTGAGTTTTAGGACTTACACTACGATACAGCATCATCATTTTTGCTTGTTTGTTTAACAGAGAAAGGTACTTGCTTTGTCACCCAGGCTAGAGTACAGTGGTGCGATCACAGGCTATTGCAGCCTCAATCTCCTGGGCTCAAGCAATCCTCCTGCCTTAGCCTCTCAAGTAGCTGGGACTGCAGGCCCATGCCACTACACTGGAATAATTTTTTAAAATTTATTTTGTAGAGACAGGGGTCTTTTTATGTTGTCCAGGCTGGTTTTGAACTCCTGGCCTCAAGTGATCCTCCCTTCTTGGCCTCCCAAAGTGCTGAAACTACAGGTGTGAATCACCGTACCTGACCCATTGTCTTGTGTGTACCAATTGCCAGCCCATTTATAGGGAACTGCTACAAAGAGTTCTCAGTAGGTTGCGCTCCACTCAGCAATAATGGTACAATTATTTCCTGAAGTCAAACTCAATCAACTATAATTGTGTATTCTTACCAATAATTTACTTATATTCTAACTCTAAAAAAATAATTTTTTATCTCAGCAAATCAGTTTCCTTCCCCAGTGGGTGCTGTTTTCAATATAACTAATTAGCATCCTTTTAGCTTAATAAACTATGAATGAGATGCCTGCTTTGCACTTACATTGGTATATTTCAAACTACTTACCACTTAGGATAATGAAAAAATGACTTCCGGCCATTTACATAGCTTGCATGTAAATTTAAAGTAGCTATCCATCACAAAAATGTTATATGAAATTATGAAAATGGCATTTCATTGTACTTAAAATAGTTGGTCTAGTGTGAATTTTAGGTACAGTGAGTTAAATACATTCCCCAAACAATTTCTCCTGAAAAGCCTTCACATACTGTTATTTGCAGAAGAATTTCAACAAATAACAATTATTTGCCCTACAATAAAAACTAGAAAGGCCGTTTGACATTTAGAATTGAAAATGGAAAGTTCTTTTTATCCTTCCTTGCCTACCTTTGGGATTACATTTTTGTTAGTATTTTATTTTCCTGCGAGGGACTCAGCCAGTTTTCCTGACTTCAGGTCACAGGGACTTGGAAAACGATTGTATAACTTAATAAATCACAGTAGGAAACGATTTGCTGGAGAATCTTCCTTGATTTGCCTTTGAGTCTATCACCCCTTGGATCAGGAAGAGGAAGAGGAGTAAAGGTTGGAAAGAATGGGAATAAAGAAGTCATGCCAAGAAGGGAGGTGTGAGGTCAAGGTGAAAACATCCCTCTTCCATGTTCTCCAAGCCAAGGCTGCTCTGGAGCAGACTGAGAGGGACAGATCGTCCCGGCGGGAGGACACACCACCTAGAACTGATGAAAGGGATTCAGAGCGAATGATAGGTGGCTTTTGGCTCTCAGACTCTTGCCTGTATATCTTTGTAGAACCAGATGCTTTCTTGGATTGACCAGATTAATTCCAGGCCCAAGGACCAAAAGAATCTTAGAACAGAGTCAAAGGCTGTGAGAAGCAAAAGGCACTGTGGATGTTGCTGCCCTAGCGTTTGGAAGCCCAAGTATTCACGTGACTTGCTTGGATCTCACAGAGAGCCAACGGCTGAGCTGTGGGTCCAAGTGTCCAAGTGTCAGGACGCCTCGCCCATGTCTCTGTGTGTCACAGGATATGTATGATGTGGTCTCAGTCCTCAGGTCCAGTGCTACTTCTGTATTCATGCAGAGAGCAGCCAGCTGGGAGAGGTGACAAGGACACATAATCACGGCATTTTTTGCTCCCTGGCTCTGGCCTTCTCAGGAAGGTTGTTCTGGTTTTTTTTATTTTTATTTTATTTTTATTTTTTTATTGAGACGGAGTCTTGCTCTGTTGCCCAGGCTGGAATGCAATGGCACAATCATGGCTCACTGCAACTTCCACCTCCCGGGTTCAAGCAATTCTCCTGGTCAGCCTCCCCAGTAGCTGGGACCACAGGTGCCCGCCAACATGCCTGGCTAATTTTTGTATTTTTAGTAGAGATGGGGTTCCACCATGTTGGCCAGGCTGGTCTCAGACTGCTGATCTCAAGTGATCCACTCACCTAAGACTCCCAAAGTGCTGGGTTTACAGGCTGAGCCACAGCACCTGGCCCATTCTGGACTTTGAGCATTCATCTCCCATTCCCCAAATCTCCTACTTCCTTCCCTCTTTAGAGTCCCTCCCGTAGGCCAGCGAGCAGGTGAGACAGAGAAATCTTCAGGCTCACAAAAAGATGATGTGTAGAGATTACAGCCATCAAGTGGCTTCAGAATTATTCACTGAGGTACGTTATAATCAATGCTATAATGAAATAAATCAGTGAATACAGGCATTTTGTTCAAAATGTTCTCATAGTTGGGAAGGTAAAATCTCACAGCACCAATACAGCAGGTCCTCATAAATGCGGCATTCCAGGGCCCTTTATTTATTTATTTCTTGTTTTCACAGCTCCCTCTGTAGAAGAGCTGCCTTGTTGAGGCCTGCCCACATGTATCAGCTTGCAAATTCTTTGAAATGGGTATCTTTTCTTATGAGTAAATGTACATAGTAACCAGTCATATTGAAAATGAGATTATTGGCTGAGTATGGTGGTTCCCACCTGTAAGTAATCCCAGTGTTCTGGGAGGCTGAGAGGAGAGTATCACTGGAGACTGGGAGTTCGAGATCAGCCTGGGCAACAAAGCAAGACCCCCTGTCTCTACAAAAAGTTAGAAAAAAAATAACCAGGCATGGTGGCACACACCTGTAATCCCAGTTACTGAGGAGGCTGAGGCAAGGAGGATTGCTTGAGCCCAGGAGTTTGAGGCTGCAATAAGCAATGATTACACCACTGCACTCCAGCCTGGGCTACAGAATAAAACCCATCTTAATATCTATCTATCTATCTATATATCTAATCTATATTTATACTGCCACATATACATGGGAGTATATATATAAATATATATAAATATAAGTATATATGGAAGTATATATATTTATATATAATATATATGGAAGTATATAGATATATATAGATAAATATAGATATAACACACACACACACACAGACACACACACACACACAGAACCTAGTTCCTTAGGGCTGCTTATATATCCTTGTCCCAGGTTTTCAATGAGAAAGGGAGATGTAGAATAAGGAAACAAATTGACCAGCAGGTAAAATTTTGTTGTATATTTTTGTTTTGTCTATTTCCATAGTCTCAAAAACCTTACAATGTTTGTTCTGGGTGGTTTCCTTTCTATGACATATGCTTGGGGCCACAAGAATAACACAGCCCACCACCTCCTCCAGTGCTTGTTCTTATTTTCAATTTATCCAAAATTGTAGTTGATGTTGGATGACGAGAAAGGCAATGATCTTTTTCTACTCAAGCCAATTTCTGTCATTATTTCTAGTTTAGCGTTTGTCTAATGGAATAGACCTGTCCAAAAGGGTGTCCACATTTGTCAAAAAGAAACACTTTTCAGTTCCAAAATTAGAGGTGAAACCTGTTGTACCCGGCTCTGCCGAGCATTCCACACTCTTCAGTGGAGGAAGGAGTTGGCTCCGTCCAGGCATGGTCTGAGGATCTGGAAGGTGTTCAGCCCTCACAGCTCTTGGCACGGTGTGGTGATATTTCAGGAGAGCCACGAAGGACTGAACTTTGTGTGACTGACTGGGAAAATGTTCTGCCTGCACAATCACACATGAAACCTTTTCTTTTGGGAAAGTGTCATAAAGAATACAGACAGCAAATCTGTTAATCTCTTCTGGACAGGACAACATGTCTTGCTTGTTTTAACACATGCTGCATGTATCAGTTAGCAAAGCTCTTATTCCACTACTAACTGAACATCACTGCAGCCTTAATTTGAACCAACCCTCGTCTTTCCATGATGTCATGGAATATCGTATGTGAAAAATGCATTGTCCTAGTTCCTGCCTTCACACAGTGAGTATTTAACTTACTCAGGGCAGAGTATTTTTTTATGCATGTCTCGATCTCCAGCATTTGTGATCTGATGTTGACCTTGCACACTATTGTGATTTATATTGTGCTAGAGTGAGTTGTATCCATGAGTATTAAAAAAACACAAGGAAAGAAAGACAGCAATGCCTTTTGTATTAGTCCTTTTTCATGATGCTGATTAAGACATTCCCGAGACTGGGTAATTTGTAAACAAAAAGAGGTTTAGTGGACTCACAGTTCCACATGAGTGGGGAAGCCTCACCATCATGGTGGAAGGTGAAAGGCACATCTTACACAGTGGCAGGCAAGACAACAAAAGCCAAGTGAAAGGAGAAACCTCTTATAAAATCATCAGATCTTGTGAGACTTATTCACTACCATGAGAACAGTATGGGGGAAACCCATGATTCAATTATCTCCCACAGGGTCCCTCCCACAACACATGGGAATTATGGGAGCTACTATTCAAGATGAGACTTGGGTGGGGACACAGCCAAACCATATCACCTTCCCTGGCAATGTGGCAGAACAGAAAGAGCATAAACTGAAAGCCAGACAAAGTGAGTTCTAGCCCTGTCCCTTATTTGCTGGCTGTGTCATCTTGTCCAAGTAATGTAACCTCTTTGACCTCAGTTTCCTCATCTGTAAAGTGGGTTTAATACTAGTCTTGTGTAATTGGATCATGAACAGTGATAAAACTAGCCATTATTTATTGAACACTTACTATGTAGAGCATTTGGCCCCAGCACTTTATGTGTTATAACTCACTTAATATTTACAACAATGCTAAGAGATAGGTTCTATTGTGATCCTGAAGAACCTACGGCACAGTAATAGCCATAAAAAGAGCCATTATGATCGATAATCATTATGGTGCTAATACTGTTGTGACAGCATTGACAGGTAACAATGAAAGGAAGTAAAAACTAACAGGAACTTCTTCACTTAAAAATATTATACAAGCAAGATTTACATGAAAAAATACTGAGTAGGGGAAAGACACATCATTCTTTAGATTTACGCTTGAATTTTACCCCATGAGTCCTCCTCCAGATTGAAAGGGACTAGCACACTGAACAAGAAAAGGCCCACCCCAATCACAGCATGGAGGAAGTTTAGGTTCACCAAAAAGCAAATAAGATCCTATAATATTCCCAAAAGAGACAAACAAGCCAAGAAAACCTGCTTACATACAAAGAGATGTCAAATAGCATTAAACTCCCCAACAGGAAATTAAAAGAAAATGGAGAAATGTCTTCGAATTTTTGAGGCAAAATTATTTCCAACTTAAAATATTAAAACTGAATAAATTGTCAGTTAATCTTGATTGTTAAAGGATATGCAAAGGCTCAAAATTTTACCTTCTATACTCTTTCTTAGAAAAATATTGGAGAATGTGCTCCAGAAAAAAAGAGGAAGTAAATGAAGAAACAGGAAGACTTGAGATACAGGAAATAGAATACGTAGCAAACTAAGAAAACTCCCAGGAGATAGTGAAGGAATGTTTCACAATGACAGCTGTGTAGCAGCCCTAAATAGCACATTCATATCTGACCAAGTGGGGAAAAGTTGTAGGAGAGAAATCTCCAGAGAGGGGAAAAATGGAACTGATTGATCAGCTGTGTTCAGGTTTGAGGAAAGTTATTTTTAATTGTTTGACAGATATGTTACAGCATTAGCAAAAAATATATACTGATAGATACACAGAAACTAAGCAAATAAAAATATAAAGAAAGCAATGATTAATTCTAGGAAGAATAAAAATTGTACAAAAAGGAAACAATTGAAGTATACTAATTGAAGGAGAATAAAAAAGATTTACCTAGCCTTACTAACGTAAACAATGACTGCTGTTTTTGCCAAAAACTAAAATCTAACTTTATTGGGCGGATGGGATACAGAAGTGGAAGGTAGGGCATAAGACAATGGCAGCCTCACCTACCATAATATGAAGCTTACATTGTCTAAAATTCATAAACCAAGGACTACACTATGTGGAGAAACAGCTGAAGTAATTGAACATGGCTGCCTCTGGGTAGTCTGTTTGGGAAATAAAGAGGGATGGAAGGGGGAGTGTCGGTTTTCATCAATAAGGCTTTTAGGTTTTTTAATTTTAAAATATGTACAGGCCGGGTGCAGCTGCTCTCGTCTGTAATCCCAGCACTTTGGGAGGCCAAGGCGGAAGGATCACTCGAGGCCAGGAATTCAAGACCAGTCTGGCCAACATGGTGAAACCCTGTCTCTACGAAAAATACAAAAATTAGCCGGGCATGATGGCAGGCACCTGTAATCTCAGCTACTGGGAAGGCAGAGGACTACAGAGTGAGAATCACTTGAACCTGGAGGCAGAGGTTGCAGTGAGCTGAGATCGCACCACTGTACTCCATCCTGGGTGACAGAGCAAGACTCTGCCTCAAAAATAAATACATAAATAAATAAATAAATAAATAAAGCAAGCAAGCAATGGGAAGGGAAATATTTAAGGAAGGCAAATAACAAATCATTTTTTTTAAAATTACTGGTAACTGATTTGAAATGAGTTACTAAAAAGATTAATTCTTTCTCTTTTGAAACTTAGAGAGGAAACCCATGAAAATATGCACCTAAAAGAAAGAAAGAACTAATACGTTTTGAGGAGGAAATAAAACATTTCCAAACAGGCTGAAATCTCTTCCAGGTGTGCATAACAGGGACTCACAGGCTCAGGGGCTGTTGTCTTCTTTGGGACAGGGGAGAAAGTAGGGCAAATGAAGAACATGGAGAAAGAAAAATGTACGGTTCTTTCTTTCCTACTTGGAAACAAGTTTGTCTCTAAATTAATACTCCTTTCCTTCTTCTATAGTTTAATAACTATTTGTGCTACATATGTTTACAAGTGTTCTGAGTTTCTGGGTAAAATAATATTTAAAGCCTCATTTCCACTTGTCCAATGCATTGTGCAATTTGAAGGCTTGTGCACCACTATGGAAACTACGGGTCACAGGTAGATTGTTCTGAAGCAATGGTTGCCATTTTGATATTACCATTATTTATGGTACCAGAAGTTTGAAGTCCCTTCAACTATGAGAAAAGAAAAACAATGCACTAGCTTTTCTGTAAGACAAATATAGACACTGACTGTTTATTCCACAATTTATACAGCCGTTTATTTTTTAATCATTTTTTTTTGAAACAATGTCTTGCTGTCACCCAGGATGGAGTGCAGTGGTGCCATCTTGGCTCACTGCAACCTCCACCTCCCGGGTTCAAGAGATTCTCCTGCCTCAGCCTCCCCGAGTAGCTGGGACTACAGGCATGTGCCACCATGCCTGGCTAATTTTTTTGTATTTTTAGTAGAGACGGGGTTTCACCACATTAGCCAGGATGGTCTCAGTCTCCTAATCTCATGATCCACTCGCTTCAGCCTCCCAAAGTGCTGGGATTACAGGTATGAGCCACCACACCTGGCCTATTTTTTAATCATTTCTAATTATATTCACAAGAATTCTAGGAATAAAGGAGCCCTGCTCTAGACTATTATTTTCTCTAAAGTTCTAGGTCTGGGTTACAGCTTCTGTCCCCTGAAGTGGAAGAGCAAGGCATGAGTCTTTCTAGAGTTCTGATAGCTCTCCTCACCCAGCTTCCGTCTCACCACTGCTTTTTACCAGCCAGCTGGCTCTGTTGGCTCATCTCTTCCAATGTCCTGCTGGGGCTAATCACTGCAAAGGGTACCACAATAATTATTTTTTGTAAAAAACAGGGCCTTACTCCATCACCCAAGCTGGAGTGCAGTGATGCGATCATAGCTTACTGCAGCCTCAACCTCCTGGGCTCAGGGAATCCTCTTGTCTTAGCCTCCTGAGTAGCTGGGACCACAGGTATGCACCACTATGCCCAGTTAAATTTTTTTTTTTTTTAGATATAGGCTGTTGCTATGTTGTCCTGGCTGCTCTTGAACTTCTAGCCTCAAGTAATCCTCCCTTCCTTGGCCTCCCAAAGTGCTGGGATTACAGGGATGAGCCACCACACCTGACCACTAATTTTAGTTTAATGTGATTGGAAATAAACATGAACACAGAAAGTGTATAAAATGTATTTCCTTTTATACACACCCATACATGCACACACTCTGTAGTATCCACTTCCACATTAGGAAACCTATGATTCTAAGTAAAAAAGCTTGGATTAAATTTTGTAAATTTAGTTTAGCATGTAATCTACATGGTTGAGCCATGAATAAAACCCAGGCCATGTTCTTGTGGAGAACTGGTTTTTATGAAAACAGCCAGTGGTCCTCACTTGTCTGAGGATGTTCTGAAGCAATGGCTGCCATTTTGATATCACCATTATCAAATGGTCCATTTTATCTACCCACATAGGAAGACTTCACTAATAAAATGATAGAAAAAGTATATCCATTCAACAAATATTTGTGAGCACCATCTTCTAGGTGCTGAGGATTCACTAAGAAGCCAAAATGTACAGAAAGCCCTACCCTCATGAAACCAGCTTGGGGTGGAAGATGACATGAGAAGGAGAGTCGACGGAAAAGTAGATCTCCTTTTATAGAAATGTCCCAGTGAGCCAATTTGTAAGCTGCTTCTCATAAAATGTCAAAAATGTATACAGATATTTGCTAAGTAAAATATATCTTGATTTAGAAAACTTCTGGTTAGAGACTGGTTAACTTTTATGGTCAAAATTTATTTTATTTATTTTAATTTTTTTTCTGTTTTTCTTTTTTCACACATGACAGCAATAATTTAAGTGAGAAAAATTTATTAAAGTATAATAAAATCCAATTATTTAGCAACTGAACTATACTATAGATTTAATACTGGTGCAAACACACACAGTGTTCACATTTAACTTCTTATCATGGAGAACCTCCAAATAAAGTGCTGTACCCCAATTCTTATATTGTAACATGCTTCTACTTAGATGTAGCAAGATCTGTGTTTCTGTAACATGAGTTTTTATATCATTTCAGTGCTAATGTCTGAGATTAATCAACTACTATCAGCCTAAGGAGGTGTTATATTTATAACACGAAAACTCTCTAGTTTCCCAACACAGCAGCAGTGATAACAGCAAGAAATAGAGCAATCAACCCAACATCATTATAATCCTTTCGACTTTTTAAATGGGCAAAGATGTGGGAAAAGATGGATGAAAAATTACCCAATTGATTCAGTTGACATGTTATACACAGAATTACTACTGTGCTTTCTCTTGTAAGGCAAATGGCAACCAAAATAGGAAGGTGGAAGCAGGGGCTGCCAGGGAGTCACAGTCAATAGACCCCGGCATGGCAAGTTTCAGAATCCATGTTCCTCCCGAGCTGCTCATCAGCTAAGGATTAAGGCAGCTAGTGGAATATGGTTAGGCTGGTTTTTTTTATTGTGTTTTGTTTTAATCAAGGCAGAGAATAGAGAAGGTTACTTATAGTATGGTGCTGAAATAAAAGACCTATGGGTGAGGCAGTGGCTCTTAAATTTTGTGCATTAAAATCACCCAGAGGGCTTGTCAGAACACAGATAGTTGGACCCCCAGAGTTTCTGATGCAGTAGATCTGGTGTGAGGCTTGAGAATTTGTTTTTCTAACAATTTCAAGGTGATGCTGGTGCTGATAACCCAGGGATTATATTTTGACAACGATTTGGGTGAGTAGATATACAAAAAAGATGCAAAAAATGGGAGGAGGAGACGATAGGCAGAATTTTATGATGATCCCTGTTATCTGTGTGCCCTTCCCCTTGAGCACAGGGGAACCTGTAAATATGATGGCGTATCCCTACCACAATTAGGCTATAATAAGTTGACTTTGTATAATCAAAAGGGAGATTCTCCTGGTTGGGTCTTACCCAATTAGGTGAGCCTTTAAAGAAAGGTGATGAGTCAGAGGCCAATCCAGCTGGCCTCAAAGAAAATAAATATCCGTGATGTGAACTGCCTAGGGGAGCCACATGTCACCTATATTTACGTAAACAAGTATTTATTAACTGACTAGTGTTTGCAAGATTCTGTTGGGCCCAGCTGTGGAGTTAAAAAAAGTTCACAGTTCTTTTCCTCAAAGAACTGACTATCTACTAAGAAGGATAACATAAGAACACAAACAATTTTTCTTCAGGACAAATTACATTAAAAGTCCTAGGAGAGACATAAGCAAAGTGTTACAGCATTTTAAGGAAGAACAGGTCACATCTGACTGGGAATGGAAATATTCAATAAAGAGGCCTGGGAGAAAGAATTAAAAAACAAGATTACCATAGGAGAAACATGGAGAAACCCCATCTCCACTAGAAATACAAAATTAGCTGGGTGTAGTGGTGTGCACCTGTAATCCCAGCTACTTGGGAGGCTGAGGCAGGAGAATTGCTTGAACCCAGGAGGCAGAGGTTGTGGTGAGCTGAGATCATGCCATTGCATTCCAGCCTGGGAAACAAGAGTGAAACTCCGTCTCAAGAGAAAAAAGAACAGCAGTGATATGAAGCAGAGGACTCCATTGTACTTAGAAAGATAACATTCAAGGCAAATTGGAAATCTCCTATATATTTCTCTTGCTGTTTACATGTACTAAAAACAGCTTATCTTAACCTTTATCACTTACATTTAAATGTAACCTGGTATCTATATCCCGTAGCTTATCTTCATTGCCAATTTGGTGTTCATTGAGGGGATTTTTATTTCCTTGGCTTTCCTATTCTAAGGACAGCAAATTCTCATATTGCGTTTCCTATGCTGGTCATTAGAAATATGGCTATCTCTATGAGTTAGCAGAATTCCTTATCTTTGTGGAACTGGTCAGATGTTTCCCTGTCCCTAATCCTAGAAAGTGTCACATGGAGGAAAAGAGATAATGTGTTTTCTGTATGTTGAGTAGCACCTCCTTCCTGTAACATAGATATTCTTACCTTGTTTACAATTACACAGACTTTTCTTGAAAGGCCTTGTTACAATTGCAAACATTAAAAATATTACAATCTCCCCTTTAAGAATCACTTCTAGACTTCTTCTAAATTACATATAATGCATCTGACAGAAAGTGCTTAGTATTTAATAGTGTTACTGACCTTACTCAGCAATACATGGAAAACTGGGCTCTTGTAAAACATGGCTTAATTGCAAAATTTAATGTGAAAAATCAACTTCCATTTTAGGATATGATGGAGGAGCTTAGCATACACCAATGCACCCACTGAGAAAACACAGAAAAAACTGTATGAGATAAACAACATTATCTATTCCAGTGCATTAGTGGTTTGCTTCCTGAAACAACCAGGAAGAAGGGAGGCCAAGATTCTGAAGATTCTGGGGAAGAGACAACTGTGGAGAGATCAGCTCAGAATCTCCAGCTGCTTTTACCATGGGTAAATTTACCAATTTTGGATTCTAGAATCTAAGAATTGCCTGGACAGAGGGCTACTGGGAAAGGAGACCAGGAGAGTTTTTGGTGGTCTTGTAGTACTGGGGCTAAAAAACTAGAGTTTTGAAGGGCTAGTATTTAATTGAAAGGAATTAGTGAAGCACTAGAGTTGGCACAAGAAAGTTTCCCCCACAATATTTGCTGAATTCTGAAGTTGCATGAGATGGAAAAATAAGAAACTAAGAACAAAGTCCCAGAAAAGAAGGTATGCATTTCTGATCCAGGACAATAATAATAATAAAGTTAAGAACTAGCCAGGCAAGGCTCCAGTGTACAGTACAGGTTTCTGTGCAGAAGCCTTAGAGAGCCACACTCTAGTGGGGTGAATGGAGTCACTACTTGGTGTGAATAAAGCTTAGTCCCTGGTTGTAACTGTTATCAGTCTTCATTTTATCTACCCAGAAAGGAAAGATGAAACTTCCCTGGAGACGATTATGTGATCTGGAACCTCTATGATTTTTAATATATAATGTCCAAAATTCATTTTTAAAAATTACTTAACATGCCAAGAAAAAGATCATAAAATCAAGAATCAGTAGATAAAAAAGATCCCTATATGACTTGGTGATGGGATTTAGCAGACAAGGACTTTGAAATAATTATGATTAATATGTTTAATGAAATAGAAAAGGACCAAATATACTAAGATACTAAAAAGGGCAAGAATTGAAATTAAGAACTCAACATACGGATTTGACAACAGATTATATATGTGAGATTAAAAGCATAAGGAAACCCAAAGTGAGGCCAATTCAATACTGAAGAACAGAGCTTAAAAATACAGTGTAAGATACATAAAATAATACATGTGGAACATAGTGAAAATGTCCAAGAAACATGTAACTGAAGTCTCAGAAGGAACAGGAAGACAGAATAAAATTGAAACAACATTTGAAGAGATAAAAATGACTATTCCAGAAGATGAAGGACATTAAACATAAATCATTAAGCTCTGCAAACCTTAAAAGGAAAAATACAACGAAGGATAAATATTCTTGGCACACTAGAATAAAACTGCTTGAAAAAACACATAGACAAAAAGAAAATTTTAAAAGCAGCCAGAGAGAAACTTTACTTTCAAATCATCAAAACTGATTAATTGATGACTTCTCAACAGTAATAACAGAAAACAAAAATTAATAGTATGACAATGCTAAGAGTGCTGATGTAACTACCTCAGTAGCTACATGCTTTTTTAGCCAGAGAAAAACAGAGAGAGAGAGAGAGAGGGAAAAGAAGAAGAAGGAGGGGGAGGAGGAAGAGGAAAAGAAGAGATACTGAGTTACAGCATTCCAAGCAAGTAACCTGAGTTTTACTCTAATCTGGTTGATGTGGATCACATGTTCATCTCTTAATTCGTTCACTTCTTAACAAGGCCAGCAGGGTAGATTGAATTGATTAATTTAGTTTTATCCTATGCTCCATCTCCTGAATCTGGGGGTGAGAAAGGTCCCATATCTATATGGATCCCCTAAAGAGACATGAGTTGTTGGGAAGAGGGTAATGCAGAGATTCCCAAACTTACTCTGTTCCCAGTGCCCTTAGTGCCTCAGCGATTTTTTCATAGTGCCCATAAATCAAAAGAAACATCAAACAGGTCCTTTTTTCTTCCTTTTATTAAGTAGTCACATTCAAACAACTCAATAATAATAGTTCATGCAATGTCCAATGAATGTCACAATA
This sequence comes from Aotus nancymaae, assembly GCF_030222135.1. Classification (NCBI taxonomy): domain Eukaryota; kingdom Metazoa; phylum Chordata; class Mammalia; order Primates; family Aotidae; genus Aotus; species Aotus nancymaae. The sequence goes on along the minus strand of NW_026988492.1, from coordinate 4,689,650 downwards.
TTTCTCTTGAAATTTATAAATATTCCACTGTCCTCTGAATTCTCTGTGGTGCCTTAGGACACTTCAGTGCACAATTTGGCAAGTGTAGGGGTAATGGCTGATGGGGAGGCAGCCACACATATCCACAGACTTCCCAAGTCAACAATCATGAAAAAAAAAATCAAACCAATTACTCAGGAAGAAAAGATATAAACTTTCATAAAGGAGAAACTAAGACAGTATAGCTGCAGACACCATTAGTCAATATTACATTTTGAATATCCATAATCTCTAACAAGACCATAGAATGTGGAAGAAGAATGGGGCTCAGTGAAGGGGCAGAAAAGAGATGATAAGCACTGAACGTTGCTTGCTCCCCACTGAGCGAAGAGCTTTGAAAGATGCTGAGACCTCCTGTGCTTGCATTTTAAACTCCAAGTCCTTAGTTCTCTTCTACACTGGCTTGTATGTAGATCAGAGCTGTGAATCAGGATAACTAAACCACTTTGTAGATTTGTGTTCTAGTCAAAGAACTCGATTAATAGCAAATAAGGATATTAAAATGGCAAAACTAGAGAGACAAAATAAGAGTATTTAACAGCTCCTACTTTAAAGGCCACGATTTTTAACACTAAAATTTAAAACACACCTATAGCTAACTAGGGTAATCCTCATTTCAATGGATCTTTCTGTCACTTGCTAATACTGTTTCCTAGTTTTCTATGAACCTGCACCAAGTGTTTTAGGAGTTCCCAAAGGCTGTCTTATATGAGCTCACTAACAAATCTGGTTACTTTTCACCAAGAAAGTCAGAGTAGAAGAGAATTCACCATCAGAAATGGTTTTAATCCCTTTTTGTTCTGTGTGCCCCTGCACTGGTTATCACCACATCCAGTAGGCACTGCTGTGTCCCCTGGGCATATCCAGGCCAGGCCGGCCAGGCACATAAGGCAGCACCACATTTTATGTATACAGCTGAACACTACTGTCTGTTCACTCAGGTACCATTTCATCTACAGAATACAGTTGCATCATTTACCATGAGATGACAAACAGAATACCTTTTTCCTATTATGTACTATAGTATCATTGAAGGGAACCAAATAGTACTTTTTGTGTCCCAATATTTTACAGTGATGTTAGTGAAATGGTTTAAATTGGTTGGGGTCCAATCAGGAGACAACACGTATTCCAGTTGTTTGAGCAAAGAGAATTTAACATAAAGGATTGCTGCTATGTTTGGAATGTCTGTTTCCCCCTCAAGAGTTATTTATTGAAACTTATTCGCCAAAGTGATGATATTAGGAGGTGAGACCATTGGGAGATGATTCAGTCATCAGGGCAGAGCCCTTATGCATGGGATTAATGCCCTTTTATAAAAGAAGCCCCAGAGAGCTGCTGCATCCCTTCTGCCATGTGAAACACAGTAAGAAGTTGCCATCTGTGAACCAGAAGGCAGACCCTACACAGACAATGAATCTGCTGATGCCTTGATCATAGACTTCTCAGCCTCTAGAATTATGAAAAAAATAAATGTCTGTTGTTTGTTTGTAAGTTATCTAGTTTATGGTATTTTATTATAGCAGCCTTCCAGGTTCCCTATAACAGCTACCTCCCAGTACTGGCAGAGACTAGCAGGAAGCCAGCTGGCAAAGCAGAACTGAGGTCTGCAGGATCCTGGCCACAGCATCTCAAAGCAGAGGCTAGAAGCGGGTTTAGTGCTTAACAACTGGCACACGGTTCATTTCGTTTATTTACTTGCAGATCTAACACCTACAGAGGACTTAAGTTCACAGAGGAGCGAGGTGGAGCGTAACAAATCACCTGCTATATTTAATATTTTCCTTTTCTCAATAACTGAGTTTTGGTTACTGAGGCAACTTCCCTATATGACTCTCTCTTTCAGATTCTCTTACTTCCAGTGAATTCTTTCCCAGGAGCTTCCTTGGCCATTCATGCAAATAGACATCTGTTGTACCTACTCCAGTCTTTCTCCAAAGAGCCAGCTTTCCAGTGCAGGACACACTAGCTCAAATTAGGAACCTCTTCACACTCGCATACTGGAGAGCACTGGTTCATGGGTGGTATAAGGGGTGTCAGTAATAAATTAGTTTGTATTCCCTCTCACCAATGATACAGTTCTAGCTTTAGCTTTTATAAAATGAGATCATCTCATTGGAACACTCAGTCAGAAGTGTAGGTTGGTGTAAAAGTAATTGCGGGTTTGCCTTTGAAAGTAATGGCAGAAACCACAATTACTTTTACACCAACCGAATAGTATAAAATAGTGGCATAAAAGGAGTGAAATGGATTTGAGAGATATTAAGGAAATAGTTTTTCTAGGCTTTGGGGACCATTTTGAGAGAGGGATAAGGAAGAGAAATCAAAGTCGACATGCAGGTTTTTGGCTTGAAAAAATAGAATATATCTTGGTGTCATTAACAAAGAAAGGGGACCCTGAGGCAGAAATATATGTCAGATGTAGACAGGCTGAGGGCAGCTTTTTGGGGAATATCTTCATGGATATGTCAAGCAACTAATTGAAAATACAGATGTGAAGCTCAGAAGAGAAATACAACTGGACAAATAGATTTTTAAATAATCAGCATTTAGATGAAGTAAACTATGGAAATATATAAGATCACCCAGAAGGAAAGTTAGGTGGCATGTAAAGAGAATCTGGCCATAGAAACCTAAAAAATAGAAAAATTTAATATACCAAAAGAAAAAAAAGGGAGCCCAAACTGAGCATTTTGACCTAATCAACCAGAGAGTTCACAGGAAAAATGGGAAATTATGGTGTCTCATTTTGCAAGAGGAATAAGCAGATCATGGATTTCAACTGCTGTAATTTCTTTTTAGGATCTGCTATGGTAGTAGTTTGCTAAATGTGGTTCAGTGCCAGCAACATCAGCATCATCTGTAACTTGTTAGACATGTAAATTCTTGGGTTCCACCCTACATCCATTGAGTCAGAAATTCTGGGAGGCAGGGCCCTGCAATCTGAATTTCAAATCTTCCAGGTGATTCTGAGATGCACACTTAAGTTTCAGAACCATTGCTCTATGGCATGGTTTTCACATGTAAGAAGCTAGGGTAGGGACAGGGGGTGGATATTCAAGCCTAACCCCTAAAAATTCTGACTCAGATGGCCTAGGGAAGGGCCCAAGCACTGGTATTAAAAACAAAATAAAACCCTCCAAATATGCAGGCAGAATCAAGAACTATCATTTGATGGTGACATTTCCTGTGTATTGTCATTGAAATGACAAGACTTATATTTTTTAAAAATTTGGAAAATTTAGAGCTACTATCTGTTACGGTCTGAATGTGTCCCTCCAAAATTCATTTGAAACCTATCCCCATTGTGGCAGTATTAATAGGAATCACTTTTGGGAAGGGATTAAGTCATGAGGGCTCTGCCTTCATGAATGGAATTAATGCCCTGATACAAGAAGTTGAAGGGAGCTTCCTGGCCTTTCTGTCATGTGAGAACACAGCAAGACACCATCTGCAAAACAGAGAGTGAGCCCTCTCCAGACACCATATCTGCTGGTACCTTGATCTTGGACTTCCCAGCCTCTAAAACTGTAAAAAATAAATTTCGATTATTCTTAAATTATGCAGTATTTTGTTACAGTGGGCCAAATGAACTAAGACACTATGTAAGTTTTATGAGATTATGTGTTCTCCCTCACCACACTCCAACATGTTAAGAGCTTGGAAATTGTCACCTAGCTTCCTCACAAGAAAAAAGCCTAATAAACTGAAAACAACTCTTCTTAGAGCCATCAGAAAATTGAAGTCACAGGGCAAACCACTGCCTCCAAAACTGGAAAGGTAGATAAAAACAAAGAATCACAGCTTAGCAGAAGCAGAAGTTACTGAAATAAGTAACTAGCAGGAACATTTAAATAGTAATTGATAAATTTCCAGAGGGTAAGGGTGAACTAGCTTGAGAGTTTAAAACTCCTGGGACCCCAGTCTTAAGTGGGGATTCCCCACACTTTCCTGTTTTAACTCCAGAAGCTTCATCAGGTTCTCACTGTGAAGATCACAGAAAAATTCCTTTCTTCTTTAGGCACGGAGAGGGGGAAAGTTATAATTCTTCAGTACACTCAGGGGATAAGTAATCATTTTTAAATACATCCAGAGTGTTCTGTACTCTTCAGCAAAGGCCTGACTTCAAGGGAAACTCCTTTACCAGAGCCTTATCTGACCTAAGTAAGAACAATTAGACAAATTGAGTTCTCCCTAGCCTTCTCACACAAGGAGAGAGGTAAAAAAGGCTAAGAAATACTTCTTCAAGTCACAGTCCAGAGACTCAGGCCCACTACAGCAACCCGAGTTTTAATCATAAGCTTAGAACACACTTCCCCTCCCCAGTACACTACCATCACATCAACAGGGCTTCAAAATAATAGCAGTGGACTGCATTTGAGAGAGCTTGTTACAGACTCTATTTGAGAAGGAGTTCTTAGGGAAGCTCAAAGATAACAGGGGAGAAAAAACACACACACACACCAAAAACCAAAACCTAGAGGAAACATAAGCCTCAGGCATAGCTACAACAAATTAAACATAGCTCAGCTCCTACCCAGATTAACATAATATCTCACACTAAAAGCCTGATTATCTTAGTTCCTATTACCAGATACATCACAAATGGCTTTCAGCAAAAACAAAAAAATCACAAAATAAGTTAAATGGTAAGACAAGGTTATGACACCCAATTTCCCAATAACACATCTGTAGAGACATCTGCCTTTGCCCAGCTCCTCTTCCCAATGGCAGAGGGATATCTTATGACCCACTGAGACTCTGTGGGCTTCAAAGTGGGGAACAGGGGAAAAGAGGTGGAGCCTGGGGTTCACAAGTTTAAACCAAATGAATCTTCAGCTTTAGTGAAATCGTTAAGGGTAGGAGTTCTGTAGCCACAGTAGCTGGATATGAATACTGGCTCTGCAACATACCAGTTGTTGACTTGGCTTAGCTTTTCTATGCGTCCTATTACCAATCTGTTAGATAGTGCTTATTTTCCATCTACCTCATAGGGTTGTTATAATGAGTAAATGAAATAATACAAATTAGGCCTTACAAGTGCACCTTGCACATAACAAGTACTCAAATATCTGCCACTATTATGCAGAAAGGCTAAAAGTCATTCAGCGATCCAAATTTCCACTACATCTCCTGTTCCCTTACTATTACTGATCTTGTGTTATGTCAAGGAAAGATTTTATTCTGACACATGGAGGAGGTAAATGACGAGGAGCCACAGTACTAATTTGCTGGCTGTAAAGAAGAAATTTTATTTGCTCCCATCTAAATTTAACTATCTTTAGAGCACATTAATACATATAATAGCCACTGCTTTATTTCTAAGAGGTTCTGATGTCTTCATGTCCTGGGGTTAAACTAAAACCGACTATCAGCAGTAGGTACAGATTTAAGCGATCAACAATTGTCCATTAGAAGAAAAACTCATCCTTAGAACAGCATGACTCAAGGATGATGGCTTTTCAGAGACAATGTAGCCTAATCCTGAGAAGACAATTTCTAATTTTAAGGAATCTGAGTGAAATATTTTACCTGACTATAAGTATTATAAATTGGTCACTTAATTGTATTGTATTATAATTTCTATCTGTGAATACTGGCTATAGTTTTAAGTTGTTTGTGCCTTTTATATTTGACATTAGTTTTTGTTAACTACTAAGGGAAAAATGGGTACTATGGCTATGAGTATGGGGCAGTGGTAAATTATCTCCCATATGTATTCCTTTCCACTAAATCCCACACCAACCCTTAATATAGTCTTCTTGCCTGAACAGATTCATTGGTTCCCATTTTGCTGCCTTACTTAAATTCTTGATTACATTTGTTTTGCTGTGATGTTGTATCCAATATTAATGACTACTCACAGAAGTATGGTTTGAGTTATTTTTAGTATTTAAAAATATTTATATTCTTAACTCAGCAGTTCTTACATATTTTCTGAAATATATGAAGATATACACATATGTATGCAGACACACATACATGCACATAGATGTCTGTTGTATCACTTTCATAAAGAAAAAACTGGAAAAATACTAAATACTAGAAGAAAGGCTAAATAAATCATAAAATTTCTCTATGTTGGAATATTGTGTAGCCATTGAAAAGAATGATATAGATATGATCTATATTTAAAGGACTGATGTAGAATGGATGTAGACATTTATGCACTGATAGATAAAGTACTGAAACTATATTTGTAGAAAAAAAAAGTTGAAAGAGTATAATCTCAAACTCTGTAAAAAAAAAACAACAACCAAAAAACACAAAAACAAAAACAAAAACCCACACTGGCATTTACACAGAGAATCTTCTAACATGCTTGATTCTGGGAATTAGTAATGTGGGAGGTCAGAGGTAAAAGGGAATTTACTTCCTCTATATTACCTTAAGAGTTTTAATATCTTAACATTTGTTTTATAAAATATATTAGGTAGACATTTGTTTTTATAAATAGATTTCAAACATTTTAGGTGTAAAATAAGTCACAAAATAACATGTAAAGCATGATCACACTTCATTTTTAAAGTATATACATATTTTATATGTATTGAAAAATGCAGGCATAGACTAATGTCTAGACCACAGAAGAATGCATTCATTTGGAATAAAAATGTATTTATTTGATAAAGTGCCTCTTAAAACTTTGTTTTCTCATGCTTGTGAACCCAAAATATCCAGGAAAAATTACAGTAATTGGTATGGCCAAGGGTATGTTTTCCTGAGGTTCTACTATATTTATTAGTTCATGTAATGCCTTTTCCAAGAATTGTAGGACACTGAAACAGAAACAAATCAATTGAGAAAATAGGTAAACGTAATACCTATTTAATTGCTATATTGCAATGAGGATTTTAAGTAATCTTTTAAAAATATTGTAGCATAATAGAGACATACTAAAGTATAAATCATAAGTGTTTATCTCAGCAAATTAACACAAACTGAACACTTTTATAATCACCACCCAGTAACACTAACATTCCAAAATCCTCCTCTTGGTCCCTCTTCATATCTAAACCCTCTCACCTTCTGAGAAGTAACCAATATTCTGATTTTTACCACCATAGATTAGTTTTGTCTATTTTTGAACTTTATGTAAATGGAAACACAATGGTTAGTGTTTTGAATGTCCATTGTTTGAATGAACATTTTACACTGCTGTTTACATATATCCTGCTGTGGACATGTCTGTACACATCTTTGCTCTTATTATGCAGGTACACATATGCAGGCACTTACGCCTAGGAGTGAAATTTTGCTGGGTCATAAGGCACGAGTCTGCTCAGGTTCAGCATGTAATACAGAATAGTTTTCTAAACTGCCAGTACCTATTTACATTCCTACTAGCAATATATGAGTGTCCATTGTTTTGCATCCTCTCCACAGAGCCCTGGCAGGCTTCTCTGTTTCATCCATTCCAGTGGATTCGAAGTGACATCTTTCTTATGGTTCTGACTTCTGTTCCCCTGAAGAATAATGATGCCCCTTTCCATAGCTTTACTGGCCATTTGGATATCCTGCTTTGCGGAGTTATGTTGAAGTCTTCTAGCTGCTCTTCTATTTGGTATATTTCTTACTCATCTGTAGTTCTTCCATAGTCCTGGTATGAGCTTTTTGCCCGTTAAACAGTCTGCAAATGTTGTCGTCTTTAACTCTGTGGTTTTCAATTTTACTTTCTTGATGTCTTTAAATGATGGGAGTTCTTAATTTTAATACAGTCTAATTTATCAATCTTTTTCTTTTTAGATAATGCTTTTTTAATTCAAACAAACCTTGTTCTATCCGAAGACCCTGAAGATAATCTTGCATTTTGTATTCTGGAAGATTTAATGTTTGAAATTTCATATTTATATAAAATCACTACAATTTGCTTTTATGGATTTTTGTGTATGGTATGAATTTAGGGTCAAGTTTCATTTTTACCATATGGATAGCCAACTGACTAAATATCATTTATTGAAAAGATGACACCTGTGACAAATCAAGAGTCTATAAATGTACATAAATTAGTTTTTGAACTCTCCTTTCTGGTTCATTAGCCTTTTTTTCAATCCAAACTCTTAATTACTTTGTTTTATAATTTCTCTGTAATTCCTTTTTCCTCTTCAAGAGTCTTAGCTGTTTTTGGCCCTATGCATTTCCATGTAAATTTTAGAATCAGCTTGTCAGTTTTCATAAAAACCTACTGGTTTTTATTGAATTTGTTTGAATATATTCATTACATTAAGCCCAATGAACTTAGGGAGAACATCTTTATAATACTGAATCCTCCAACGCATACATATTTATTGAGGTCTTCTATGCTTTTGAAGATGTTTTGTCATGTTCTGTATAGAAGTGTACATTTTTTATTAGGCTTACTCCTAGGTATTTGATGCTTTAAAGTACTGTTCTATATATTTAATTTTTTCTAAATGATGTTTATTTCTGGTATGGAGAAATACAACCAATTTTTGTGTATCAATTCTGTACTCGGCATTGTTGCTAAATGTTCTTATTCATTCTAAAACTTTATTTGAAGATTGTTTTGGATTTTCTGTGACCCAATCATATCACCTGTGAATGATTTTTATTTCTTACTTTCTGATCCTTACACATTTTATGTCTTTTTCTTGTCTTATTGCACTGGCTAGACCATCCGTTATATTGATTAGACATCATTATTTCACTTGGATCCTAGTAAAAGATACTATGTTTGATATAAGGTTTTTTTTTCAGGTACTCTTTGTCAGATTAAGTAAATTTCCTTCTAGTCTTACTTTTCAAAGAGCTTTCTTTACATCATTAATGAATGTTGAATTTATCAGAGGTGTTTTATGCAAATCTGAGATCGAGATAATCAAGGTGATCTTAAAATTATCAAGATTGAGATAATTTTCATTTTGTTAATATGATGAACTCATTAATTGATACTATGACTTTGACTAAGACTTGCCTTACTGGACTCATTTAACACCCATATGTTTTATTTCCTTTTGAACAAAGGCACTTAATAGTCCCTTTGGCAGAATCACCTGGGCCTTCTCCAGTTTCTCTCTCATTCTCTTTCTCTCTATATATATACATATGTACATATGCATGTACATACACACACATACATATATACACACAGTGTATGTACATGCATGTGTTCATATGTGTGTGTGTGTATCTATATATCTTTTACCACTGTATCCCCCAAACATGGGACCTGACATATCTGAGTTTATAGTAGATGCTAGAACTTAATAGATACTAAATAAACATTTGCTGGCCATATTTAGATGCTTTTATTGAATCACTTATCATTAACAGGTACATGTCAAATAACAGCTGTTAGATATTTTTCTAGTTAGTCTCATAATTGTTTACATCAGATTTTAGGAAATAACACAGGAGAATGAAGTACTCTATTTAGAATTCCTTTTAATAAGGGCATTTAAAAATGAGTATATGATTAAGGTACTACATTTTATGAGAATATTTTCATTAGAATTTCTGGAGAGTCTCTATTAAATTGTTTAAATTTAGAATAGTCTTTGGAATCTGAAAAGCCTTGGTTCTAACCCCTGCTCTGAGGCAGGAACATACCTGGTATATTCAAGGACCATTGAGGAGGTGGATGTGGCTGGAATAATGAAGGATGGAGACTGCAGGAAGTCACGTTGGAGAATTGGGGTGTGGGACAGATGATGCAAACCTTGAAGACCAGTGTAAGAATGTTGGATATAATTTACTAAGAGGTGAAGTCATTGGAAGTTTTGATCTGACTTGATCAAAAGCCATGATCTGACTTAGGTTTTCACAGAATTACTTTGGCTGCTCTATTGAAACAGGCTGAGAGATGACAAAGGTAGAGACAAGAAATGCCGGCGGGGGAGATTATCAATACAGGTGAGTGATGATGGTGGCTAAGCCCAGGTAGTGGCAGGGGAACTGACTTAAAATAGTCAAATTCTGGATATATTTTGAAAAAAGGACATAGGAGTTTTCTAAAGAACTGAACAAGGGGTTTAAGGAAAAGAATATTCAAGTTAACCCCAAGGTTTTGGCTTAAGCCTTCAGAAGGATGGAGTTACTGTGTGAAACAAAAGATTGAGATTGCAGAAGAAACAGATTTGGGGAGCAGGGTTGGTATCAGAAGCTCAGTTTGGGGAAGTTTAAGTTTGCAAAGTCTATTAGCCATAGAAAAAGAGAGAGCAAATAAGCCTGGAGTTAATTGATTCAGACTGAAGATATTTATTTGGGAGCCACTGGCATGTAGATGATAGGTATAAAGCTAAGAATATTTATCACTTAGAGAAGGTATGTGGACAGAGAAGGAAAGACATGCAAGGACTGGGCCCTGGCAATCAAATAATGTTTACAGTTTGGGGAGAGAAGGACCAACAAGTAAGAGAGACTGAAAGGAATAGCTAGAAAAGCATTGGGGAAGCCAGGTGAGTACAGCATGGTATCCTACAGGCTAAGTGCAGGAAGTATTTCAAAAAGGATAGAGGACCAACTGTGAGGATTTGCCACCAGAAAGAATACGAGGACAGAGACTCGACCACTGGATATAACAATATTACAGCACGTTGTATTACTGAGGGGGATACTGATGCAGAAGAAAGGAGGTTAAGTTGAGGATCAAAGTCCTTGAGTAGATAAGAGGCTGTGGAATTCCATATTCAAGGAGAGGGACTCACCTTGCCTTCTTTCTAATTAAGAAGAAAACCAGGCAGAAAATTCCCAAATCTGTAAGTAGTAACCTATTTGAACAATAAAGAAGACTATCCTAATAATCCTGTAAAGATCTGGAATGAGGTTGTTAAGTCTCCTTGCCCGGGTAGTTATTTTAATATTTAGAGAGACTTAACAAATAATGTGATGCTTTCATCTGGGAGTGGGTGGGTCATTCCTGTTGGATAATGCTAAATTTCATCTCATTATTCAATATGCAATTAAACCTGTTTACCAATTTCTTAATAGAGTGCAAAAAAAAAAAAAAAGAAGCTAAAAAGACTAAAATTTTTGAACTGCAAGAAAAAAAACCTTTAGATTTCAAGAATAGTAATTTTTATTGCTGCTCTTTCATAAAACAAAATGTGGTAGGTTATTCTTTTTCAAGTCTAGTTAATGACTAGACTTGGGAAAGAGAGACCTGAGGCAAAGCCTGTAGCAATTAATGTTCTAGAAACTCATTAACTGACAGTAGATGACTAAAATGACCCAATGTTTGGCAATTCTACATCTGTAATAATGAGTACTGAGACTGGAACATTTCACAAATTTCAACTCTAAAATTTTGGCTTCATTCATAAATTATTGAGAGAGTGTTTAAAAGCTGGCTTTGAAATATTAATTTTTATAATATCCAGTTTGAGAATTTTTCAAGCTTAAAAATTATAAATTATTAAGAATTATTATAGATGATGTTTTCACTTTTTAAAAAGCTTATAGTTCATACACTAAGTGAGTATAAGATTAAAAATAAGCCAACCACAATTCTTTTTACATACTTGGTTGCTTCTCTTGCTGGAGATTATAACAGTTCTGTTCCTACCCTCCTGAGATGAAAGGGAAAGGTGAGATGAGGTGAGGAGAGCTTCTGGCTGGGGCAGGAAACAGGAACAGTGGAGCAAAAGGAAAGATGCTTAGTCATGTAATGACAGGCACTGACTTAGACAATACTAAATCTTGATTTAGTAAACTCTATTGAATACTTTTTCAGGTTTCACAACAAAACCAAGTCCCTTAAACAAAAATAACTTAGGTGTTTGTTGTTAAGATGTTTGTTTGTTACTGTGTAGTATTCTTCTTGGCCCAACACCTAACTAGCCCCACTAGTCTGGTGACCTTGATAAAGTCTTTTCAGGTTCCAAGGAACACTGACATCCTGAGATCATAACGTTATTATAAGGATCAAGTGAGATTTTAACTGGTAAAGAGCATAAAGCTCTTTGGAACTATTATTACTGTAGTTTAAAAATAATACATTACTTTCTTAATTCTAATGATGTTTCAAGGGTTGAGAAAGAAAAGCAGAGGTTCCAATATCTATATGGTCTTGAATTTGAGTGTCATTAACAATAACCCCTACTGAGACTATTACTGCAGTAACATAAGTGTATAAAATTAAAATAGCTAAGCAAAAAGATACATGAAGCCAAGCCAAAGGGCCCTAGCCTGTCCCTAAATTGGTAAATCTCTTCATATTCTTCAGTCCCCACTCAAACAGATAAGCTGTACATATTTATCTGTGGTAAATAAACTACTCCTCTTCTCATAATCATACAAACATAGGCAATTATATTATCATTAACACTGATGGAAAAAGTGTAAATGTTTTGTGACTAAAACTGCACATATGTTTAATTATTTTGTTTTAAAACAGTAGGAAATAGTATTTGACAAAATGAAAAACAAAAGTAAGGTAAACAAAGAGAACAGGTGTTAGGGATTCAATTAATGGTAGACATCACAGATTTTGTTTATTATAGCATTCACGAAAAACTATGTATTTCTATTATGAGAGTTCTATAACTTACTTTCTGCTATGACAACTGCTTTGAACCAATCAATAATTATTGAGTAGTTAAAAATCAAACACTCATTTACTGGACACCCCCCGCCCTGGCTACATGGACATCTCCCTTGATATACCTGGTGTGCACCTTTCTGAAAACACATTGTAGAGGCACTCAAGTTTTCATGTTTTGTAACTTAAAAGAGGAGATTGCAATCCCTCTGCATCTCCAATCACTCTTACCCTGCTCTATTTTTTCACAGCATTTAATCCTCTTCAAACACATTATATAATGTACCTATTTATTGCATTTGTTGCATGTTATGTGTCTCATTTACTAGAATACAAATTCTGCTAGACATAGATTTTTGTCTGATTCCTTAATGTATCTTAGGAACTTAAAACAGTGCCTGGGTACGTAGAAGCAGATCAATAAATATTTGTCAGATACATGAATAAAGAAATTATTCTTAAGTATCTCTCTTTAAAAAGATTAGGCACTTTCCCTTGGATCCAAACTAGGGTTAGAAGGTTAAATGGCACGTTTTGACGTATTTCGCTTAGTATTTGGTCTTTCAATATTTTATTCTATGTAGGTACACAGCTCTATCCAGTTTTCTAAAAAACATTCTAGCATTATTTTCTGTAATGACCTACCACATTGACCTTCTTCTCGACTGAAAGAACAATAATTACTATGCCTGAAACCAATAGTTAGCTCTACTCAGAATCCCTTAAATAATCATTCTATTTCACTATGATTTATTTTTTCTAATACTGTTGTTAATGACTTGGATGACTTTTTAAAAATTGACAAAATTGTATATAATTATGATGTAGAGCATCTTTTGATAAATATATACATTATGGATAGGCTAGGTCAAGCTAATTAACATATGCATCACCTCATATACTTTTGTGTTGATATAAAACCTAAAGTCTACTCTCTTAGAAATTTTCAAATATACATTATATGGTTATTAACTATAAGCACCATGATGTACAACAGATTTCTTGAATTTACTCCTCTTAACTGAAATTTTGTATCCTCTGACCAACATTTCCCCAACTCCTCCACTTGCTAACCACTGGTGACCACCATTCTACTCTCTGCATCTATGAGTTCTTTTTAGATTCCATATATAAATGAAATCATGCATTATTTCTCTTTCTGTGCCTGACTTATTTCACTTAATACAATGCCCTTCAATTGACAGAAACTCAGGTTGGTTCAGTATCTTGACTATTGTGAATAATGCCAAAGTGAACGTGGTAATGCAAATCTCTCTTCAACATATTGATTTCATTTTCTTCAGATGTATATGGCAATGGTGGGACTGCTGGATCATATGGCAGTTTTATTTTTGAGAAACCTCCATATTGTTTCTCATAGTGGTTGTACTAATTTACATTCCCACCAACAGTATACCCTTTTCTCCACATCCTTGCCAGTACTTGTTGTCTTTCATTTTTGATAATCACCATTCCAACAAGTGGGAAGTAACACCTCATTGTGGTTTTGTGATTGGTGATGTTAAGCATTTTTTTCATATTATCTATTGGCCATTTGTATGTCATTTTTAGAGAAATGTCTATTTATTCAGGACCTTTGTTCATTTTTTATTTGGGTTGTTTTCTTCCTATTGAGTACCTTACATATTTTGAATGTTAACCCCTTATCAGATGAATGGTTTGAAAATATATCTCCCGTTCCATTGGTTGTCTCTTTACTCTGTGGATTGTTTCCTTTGCTTACAGAGCTTTTTCTTTTGATGTAATCCCATTTGTCTATTATGTTTGTTTTTGTTGCCTGTTTTTGTCATCATATCCAAAAACAATCATTGCCCAGATTGATGGCATAGAGCTGTTTCCCTAGGTTTTCTCTGAGTAGTTTCATGGTTTCAGATCTTATGTTTAAGGCTTTAACCCATTTTGAGTTGATTTTTTTCATATGATGTGAGATAAAGGTCTAATTTCATTCTGCAAGTGGGTATCTAGTTTTCCCAGCACTGGAGTAACTTTTAAAGGGTATTCTCTTTCTGTTGACATTTCTTTCTGGAGAAATTGTATTACTTGTGTTTATATTTACATTCTTTCCAGTTTATTTTTCTTCTTTGGATAGTGTTCCTAGGCCCTTATCTTTTTATAAACATAATCATTTTTCTGAAATATCTAGTTAATATAAATTGTTTCATTTCACTCTTTAAGATTCTCGATTGCTACATCATGTGTATATGTTTCTGTGTACAACTAAAAACTATCTTTATTCTTATAGAAATCAATTTTGGGAGTCTGAGACACGACTCTAAAGTGTCCTAAATTTTTTTTTAATGTGGTGGTAGGGAATTCTTTTCTTTTTTCTCCCTCTCTCATTCTCTTCCTCCCTTCCTCCCTTCTTCCCTCCCTCCCTTCCTTCCTTCCCTTTGCCTAAATTACCTTTTTGGTAGGCTTCCGAGATTTCTTCCTACTCTGCAGTCATTTTTGACTAGAGATAATCTTGTGATACATCTTTTTGAGAAAGGTTACCCTGCTGTTTAAATTTCTATGACAAGTACAATATCTTGTTTTTAAAAAGTTTTCTTTCCTATTTCCCCTATTTCTACCATTTCTTGATTCCTCTATTTAACTAATTTAGAAGGTGCATATTGAAGACATAATACCTAGAGAGTTCTGAAAATTAATTATATATGTGGTTGGCAATTTATTTTGGTCCAAAAGGAACTACTATAGTTATTACCTCTTGATTCCATATACATTAACATAAATTTTTTATGTTCCAAAAGAATTTTTTAATATATTTGTGGGTTATACTACCAGCAATGGAATATTAGCTT
The DNA here is from genome assembly GCF_030222135.1 of Aotus nancymaae. NCBI lineage: Eukaryota > Metazoa > Chordata > Mammalia > Primates > Aotidae > Aotus > Aotus nancymaae. The sequence continues at coordinate 4,674,290 of NW_026988492.1, read as the reverse complement.
TTCTCCCAGCTTAGTTGCCGCCATGAAAAGTGTACTCTTAAGAAGATATACTCTTGATCTTTTCCATCTCCATAACTCCAGAGATGTACTGTACTGTCCTTATATTCATGGGCAATCTAGATCCATTTTAATTCCAGAGCTACTAAACTCTAATTCAGAATTTAAGTTGTTTTTGATAGTTGACATCTATCAACTTCTGACTGTTATTTCCCTTTTTGATTTTGCCTAGTCACGGTAAAGATGCTTTTGCTCCAAAAATCAATCTTTTCTTCCTTAGCTCACAGGACTCAGATATACAATATACAAATACCACATGCAGTGGTTCTAAAATGTAATGGCTAATCCTCAGTAGCTTGTTTAAAGAGTTATCACTTTTTCAGCCTTTGCCCTTCTTATTGGGTTAGATTCATGTTATTAAGTGCTCTGAGACAAACTGTGATCTTCTTCTATATCAATTTCCAATTAGAACCCTTGTCCTATACCAGCCTTAGATAGTATATCCATGGTATATCTATTTTTAAAATATGTTTTTCAGATGTGCTCATCACTATAACAGAAGTTATTCCTTTGGTGTCTATCATAAAAGTGTTTATAGCATAAGGCATGGAACAATTGATTATAATTCAAATATGGTAGAAATCTGAGGTGGATGGTCAGAGACCAGGGGAATCAAAAAAGAATAAAAGACAGACGGGAGGGGTAAAGGGAGGGGAATTAAAGGATTTTTCTGACAAGTGAAATGTCAGAGCGGGAGAAGACATTTTGTGTTCACAGAACTGCTCAACTGGAGAAGAAGAAGTACAGAAAGAATTATGTCATTCGAAATTTTATATGAGAACATTTTTATAAATACTGAACATATAACAAAATATCCACTAAAATATTTCTGCTCATATTTTTTCTGAATATTTACACTTTATGCTTTAGAATATTGTCCCAGCAGAGCTCTAAATATGAGTTTATGTTTATTGAGTACAACAGAATTTAACCATGGGATTTATAGTTATGAAGAATAAGGGGCAGATGGAGGGCATAGGGAAAAAAGAACCTTCCTTTCTTCTAGAATCTAAACACAGAAGATGTATAATTCACCATCTTATTGTGGAATGAGGCTTTCATTCTTTTTCTGGAACATGGCAGCAATCATTCTCCAGTTAGATCTAAATGATTGAATTGCAAGGTGAACTGTCTTGGTGTCTAACTCATTTTCCCTCACCTCCAGCACCCTCTTTTCCCAAGATCAAGCAATTTTCTTGTGTAATGAACTGTATCTGCTATCAAGTGGCCTGGAAATTAAGAGGTCTGATGTGTCTTCCAAGTCCTTGTTTCCTATTTGGTATCACAATGTCTTTCACTGCTACATCACTGATCTATGTTTTCCAAGACTATACAAAGGAGGAATGCAGAAATGAATGGAACGGCAGAATAATATTACATGTAGGGGAAAGGCTTCAATTGATTTTGGATTATTCAGGGAATAGTTTTCTAGCTAATGGGTTGCCAAATTCTTTGCATCAGAAGCTTTTGTCTGGTTGATAGCCTTTTGGTCAGTTCTGTAATGACTAGCAGTGGAAGGGGAACAGCTACAAGGACATGCTTTAAAACCAACACCAACCTCCAAAAGTGGATCTGAGTGGTTATGCTCATGACATACCCAAAGTCTGGAGAAAGTGAGTTCAAGGGAGGACAAAAAAATGTAAGCAAACTAGATAATAAGGAAAAAAACAGCTGTACGTATGACTTCCACAGACACAGGAAAAAAACCCAGAACTATAATCAATTTGATCAGTTCAAGAGACTAATTATATTTTTTTGATATAGTCCATTTATAAATCTTTATTTTAGCAGACAATATCTATATACTTTGTTCTACTAGTCACTTCTGTTATTTATAAAGTTTAGGCTAAACATTTGATGTTTTATATATTCATATGTTACTTTTCGGCATTTACTAAAAATGTGACCAGTTGGCTAATAAAAATGTATGCCAGAATATCTTCCACATTTTTATGACATTATTTTTAAGAAATTAACATAGATATGTATTGGCGCTTACCAATTAAAAGTATGATATCAAATGGACAGATTCAGGAAATAAGCTACTAAAGAGAAAAGTTACTTATTGATGTCAGTAATTCAATATACAGAAAATAATAAAATTCCGGAACTATTTACAACATTAAAATAGCATAAATTGTTAGTTGTTAGTAATAGCAAAACATGCTGAATAACGTTGGTTCCCCACGTGTATGGTTTACATACTATTCTAATTAGGAATGGCTTTACCTGTAGCTAAAATATGGCTTCTGAAGGTAAAACAACATACTTATCTAAGCCTATATAGCAATAATATAAAACAGTATCAAATCTAGGAATAGAAACACCTTATAAAGAAACCTAGAAAGAAACATGATTAAATTGACATTTGACAATTAATAGAACACCTTGGCCAAAGTCTAGGCAGTTAATTTCAGAGACAAAACTGGTTGTAAAACCAAAGCCATTCCTTTCCAGAAGCCTTCAGAAATAAAAAGTAACAATTTTTTTGAAACTATTGGTGAACTTAACATGAAAGACCTTAAGTAGGTCTCAAGATACTGAGCTAGCTGGATCACTGGCTTAATCGGTATGGAATTTATTACATATTTACATATGCTTGTGATTAGTCCATTTAAGTGTTTTCATATATGTTATATGTATATTATACATCTTTCATATATAATATTCCTAAATATATTTCCTATATATAATATTCAATGTTCAATATTTTAAAATATATATATTCATATGTTCAATATGAACAATTCATATGTTCCAGTGTGAATAAGCTACCAGTTTTGAAAAATTTTGAAGCATGATGAGACAAACTCATATGCTTCTAGTGGCAACATACATCGATTGGTACAATCATTTTTGACAGTAAGCTGATAAAATGTTTAAAAACACACAACCATGTTCACTCCCACTAATTCAGCAATTTCAGTTTTGAGAATACTTTCCCAGGAAATGATAAAAAAAAAAAACCCAACCAAACCAAAACTATATCATAACAATGTTTATTTTCAAAACAAAAAGGGAAGTAATTTAAATGTACAACAACGTATAACTGGCTTAGGAAAGAAATGACAATATATGAATTTGAGAAACATAGCAGTCAAGTGAAAAAGGACGAATATAAAGGCTATGTACCTATATCAGGAAAATATATGTGATATGTAAGTGAAAACAGCATAATACTAAATTACATGTAGTTCTCCTAAGTGTATGAAAAAAACTAGTTGTTATGTAACCATATAAACTATACATGGGAAAAAAGATTCAATAAGGCAGGCTTTACTGGGTAACGCAGTTGGGGTAACCAACTGAGTTACCCAGATAACTGTTTTGACTCTAGGTTTCTTTGATGTTGTTATGGTGGGCACGTATTTGTCTCCTCAGACCTCGGAATTCTGAGTCCATATCACCTTCATGCACTGCAGCAGGCCCTCAGAAAACGAAACAGAAGCACAGACAGATGCAGAGGCAAGAAATGGAGAGGTGCTGCTTGCCTATCTAAAGGTGTTGCAACCTGGCCTACGTGTCTACTCTCAGGGTTTTGTTTAAAAACAAAAACAAAAACTCTTATATCCTTATTATAAATTCCTATGATTTTGCTTGGACCAGTTTGAATTGGTGGAAACAAAGAAACAAAACGAAGACAGTTTTAATATTTCTAATACAGTCCTTAACTTGCTTTATTTCCTTTTCCTTTTTTTTTTTTTTTTGGAGTGCAGTTGCGCAATCTCAGCTCACTGTAGCCTCGACCTCCTGTGTTCAAGGGATCCTCCTGCTTCAGCCTGCCAAGTAGCTGGGACTACAGGTATGCACCACCATGCCGGCTAATATTTTTTGTTGAGACAAAGTCTCACTATGTTGCCCAGGCTGGTCTCAAACTCCTGGACTCAAGCAATCCTCCTGGCTTGGATTCTCAAAGTGCTGGGATTATAGGCATAGGCCACCATGCCCAGCAACTTGTATTTTTAAAAAGAATTGTGTGGCTGGGCATGGTGGCTCATGCCTGTAATCCCAGCACTTTGGGAGGCTAAGGTGAGCAGATCATGAGGTCAGGAGTTCAAGACCAGCCTGGCCAATATGGTAACACCCCATCTCTACTAAAAATACAAAAATTAGCCGGACGTGGTACTGTGTGCCTGCAGTCCCAGCTACTTGGGAGGCTGAGGCAGAAGAATTGCTTGAACCCAGGAAGTAGAGGTTGCAGTGAGCCAAGATCGATCGCGCCACTGCACTCCAGCTTGGGTGACAGAGCAAGACTCTGTCTAAAAAAAAAGAACAAAAACAAAAACAGAATTGTGTAAGATGGTAAGTATCCTATGCCATCTAACTGCACTACAAATACTGTTAATTTATCCTAAGGTAAAAAGTTTACTTATCTTTTATTGATGCACAATAGACATGCATAGTTTTGAGGAACATGTGATAATTTAATACATTCACATAATTTGTAAAGTTCAAATCAGTGTAGTTGGGATATCCATCACCTTAAGTATCTCTTTCCTTTATGCTAGAACCATTCAAATTGGAAGTTTACTTGTTATATAGATAATTCCTTAAATAATAGAGCTAATGTAAGCTAACAGCATTTTTACACAACATAATATTTCAGCTAATGTTAGACAAACAGCATGTTAATATCTATTCTTTTTGCTCTTTAGGTTAGAATCAGTCCAACTATGCCTGAAGTGACGTTTTCAGGGATTAAAATGATCTCACCTTTAAGCCTTGAACAGAATGTCACTGTGTAGGAATCTAGTGGATTATGCCCTTACTATCTGACTTTAATCTTTCCTGAGAGTCTGCTTTTGCTGTTTTTGTTATCTTTCATATACTGTTTACCACGTGCCAGATCCTACATAAAATACTTCACATACACTGACATTTACCCTTCATAAAATTTCTGTGCTGGAGTGTTTTACCAACTGCAGAAACGTTCCTTCTTTTCTACAATTATTGAGTGTACTTCCCATCAGACAATGCTTTCCATATCAGAAATGCAAAGATGAAAAGCTTGGACTAGGAGACAGATGTTAAAAAAAATAGTAAAAGTGACGAATGCCACAGTAGTGATATGTACAAAGTGCCCTGAAGTATGCGAGGGAATTACTAGCTAAGTAGAGGTGGTTGTCTAATCCCCAAGAATTCTGACATACCTGGAGAAGTGCTGAGATAATCTGAAATCCAGGGAAAGAAACCTCATCTACCTTCTCTGAAATACGTCAGGCAAGATGCAGAATCTGAATGACAGGACATTAGTATTTGTTTGTTAGGCTGTAGTAAATACAATAGTGGAAAAATAGCAAGTATTAAAAAATACCTTGGGGACTCCTTTTTATATTAATTCATATATTATATAATTTTGAGGGCCTGCCATGTGCTAAGGCAGTATTAGGACCTGGAAAGACCACTATAAAAATATATCACCTGGAACAACTGTATTAATATTGTAAACATGGGAAATACTAATTATGCTTTATATTGCTGAACTTTTAGCCTCAGTACAGCACTACTTGTACAATAATCTGGGCTGCATTTGGGGGCCCATTCCTGTAATCTCAGCACTTTGGGAGGCCCAAGTGTGAGGATCACTTTAGCCCAGAAGTTCTAGACCAGCCTGGGCAACATGGTGAAAACCTGTCTCTACGAAAAACACAAAAAATTAGCCAGGCGTGGTGGCACATGCCTGTAGTCCCAGGTACTTGGGAGGATGAGGTGGGAAGATAGTTCAAGCCTGGAAGGTCAAGGATGCAGTAAGTCATGATCGCACCACTGCACTCCAACCTGGGCAACAGAGTAGAATCCTGTCTTAAAAAAGAGAGAGAGAGAGAGAGAGAGAGAGAATCTGCAAATATTACTGTTTATGTGTGCTTAATTTGCAAAGTCACATATTTGTGTTGCTTTTCCTTGCAGAATTATTCCTTTTTACATGATTATTCAAAATTAACACAGGAACAGAAAAATACAAATACCACACGTTCTCACTTACAAATGGGAGCTAAGCATGGAGTACACGTGGACATAAACATGGGAACAACAGGCTCTGCAGGCTACCAGAGGGAGGGAGGGGTGTGGGTTGAAAAATTACCTATTGTGTACTATGCTCACTACCTGGGTGCAATATATCCATAAAACAAACCTGCACATGTATCCCTTGTATCTAAAATAACAGTTGAAATTTTAAAAAACATTACCTTGATGCTGTCCTGCCCATTTTTTTGTTTTCCTCACAGAACACTAATTCACATCTTCCATACGGTACACACTCTTAACTTCAAAGCCCTTCATGGCCTACAGGTGCTTTCAATGTAACATCCCACATCCTTAGCACCTTTGTATGGCTTGGCTCCTGCTTACCAACCTCTGAGGCCTCATGTGGAACTATGAGCCCATTTTACTCAATGCATTAATGCCATTGGATTTGTACCACAAAGTACCATACTTTCATTTTGAGATTTCTGTATATTCTGTGACTTCTGCCTTTAATACTCTTTTCTCCTATTCTTCTGACAACACTATCACTTCTGTAAGAAAGATTTCCTTGACTCTGGGTTTGTTTAGATCTTTCTCTTAGGTACACCATATTTCCTTGTGCATATTTGTGCATCAGCCTTTTTATGTATGTTTCTCCCACGAAACCTGTAAAGTTCTTGAGGTCAGGGACCATATTAGGCATTTACAGCTCCATGCCACATAGAATATGCTCAAGAATATTAGCTGACCTATAATCCCAACACTTTGAGAGGCCAAGGCAGGTGGATCACCTGAGGTCGGGAGTTCGAGACCAGCCAGGCCAATATGGTGAAACCCGTCTCTACCAAAAATACAAAAAATTAGCCAAGCATGGTGGTGCACGCCTGTAATCCCAGCTACTCGGGAGGCTGAGGCAGGAGAATTGCTTGAACCCATAAGACAGAGGTTGCAGTGAGCCGAGATCCTGCCACTGCACTCCAGCCTGGGCGACAGAGGGAAATTCTGTCTCAAAAAAAAAAAAAAAGAAAAAGAATATTAGTTGAATAAATGAATCAATGAACAATTAAAATGTCTACATGGCACAATGCTAAATGCTATATACAGACTAATGACCAATCAGTATAATGCTATAAATCTGCAAATTAAAGATGAACAAATAAAACATATTTATCAATCATGAAATGTAAAATTTGCATACTGCAATAGGCGAAATAGTGGTTCCCAACGATGTCCATGTCCTAATCCCCCAAACCTGTGAATAAGTTAGGTTATATGGCAAAGGGGAATTAGCATTGTAGATGGAATTAAGCTTGCTAATCAGCTGACATTTAAATGAAGTGATATTTTGAATTATCTGCGTGGGCCTAGTTTAGTCACTAAGGCCCTTATACCTGGAAGAGAGAGGCAGAATAGAGGAATGAATGAGCTGACAAGATGCAAAGGACTCTGTTGGATGTTGCTGACTTTGAGGACTGAGGTAGAGGCTCAAAACCAAGGAATGTGAGCAGCATCTAGAGAGCTGAAGCAGGCCAGGAAATGGAGTCTCCCCTAGGCCCTTCTAAAGAAACTCAATTCTGCCAAAACCTTTAATTTAAGTCTTGTGAATCCTGCTTTGGACTTCTCACTTCCAAAACTGTAAGATAATAAATTTACTTTTCTTTTATTAAAACAAAATTTTTTTTGGAGACAGCATCTCTGTTGCCCAGGCTGGAATGCAGTGGTGCAAACATGGCTCACTGCAGCCTCCACCTCCTGGGCTCTAACCATCCTCACACCTCAGCTTCCCAGGTAGCTGGAATTACAGGCATGCACCACCATGCCCTGCTAATTTTTGCATCTTTTGTAGAGATGGGGTTTCGCCATATTGCCCAGGCTGGTCTTGAACTATTGAGCTCAAGTGATCTGCCAGCCTTGGCCTCCCAAAGTGCTGGAATTAAAGGTGTGACCCACTGAGCCTGGCCGATTTATGTTGTTTTAATTGACTAAGTTTGTGGTAATTTTTAACAGCAGCAATAGGAAACAAATACATATCCCCTCATGAAACAGGATTAACTATGGCTGCCTACAACAGAAAACCTAAGAGAATGGCAGCTGAAGCAAGATGTATGTTTATTTCTTTCTCTCTAAGAGAAAGAGAAATGTGGAGGAGGAAGTCCAGGGCTGGTAATGGTATCCCACAGTGTAAAGGAATCAGGACCCTTAAGTCATTTTGTTCTGCATAACTTAAGGAGCTTTAGACAGCTCTGCCCAACTTGAGAAAATCCAGCAGGATTTCAATCCACAGGAAGAAGGGAAAGGATGGTGAAGCATCTCTTTCTGAAGATCTTCATCAATGTTATGCACACCACTTACATCTCTTTGACCAGAACTAAGTAGAATACTAAGACCTAGGTACATACAAGAAGAGAAGAAACAGAAGCATTACTTCTTTTTTATTTTTTCCTAAAAGCAAGTCTCACTCTGTTGCCCTGGCTGAAGTGCAGTTGTGTGATCCAAAAGTTCACTTCAGCTTTGAACTCCTGGGCACAAGTGATCCTCCTGCCTCAGCCTCTTTAGTAGCTGGGACTGTAGGTGTGCATTAGGATGCCTGGCTAATTTTTAAAAATTTTTTGTAGAGAGTAGACCTTGCTATTGTTGCCTAGGCTGGGCTCAAACACCTGGCCTCAAGCAATCCTCTTGCCTTGGCTTCCCAAAGCACTGAGATTATAGGCATGAACAACCACACCCAGCTAAGAGTCATTATTTCAAGTGGTCATGTGATAAGAATGGACAGTTCTATCATTTAAAAACAAGAAGAAGCATATTAGGGACAATTAGCTCTATCTTATGATTGTGGTATTATGATTTTTTCTATCATTGTTTTAAGTATGTAAAAGTTGTCTCACCTAGATTTTAGATCAATTAAGGCAGGGGCCATTATTCCACAAATAGGTTATTGAATAATTACTATGTGATAGTATTTGCCAGGTTTTGCAAGTACATACATTAGAACATGAGTGTACACTTGTTCAACAAATGACATAAGGCATTTTACATCACATTCAAACATTAGTATTTTAAGGAATGGAAACAGCAGAATTATTGGTTGATAAGAAATAAAGTTAAAATGCTTTATTTCTGTATGCATATTACTCAGGGTCCTGGCAAGTAGCAGATGGCACAAAGGATACACTGAGGACAGTTTAATGAAGAGACTATTTACAGAGGTGTGGACGGGTTTTAAGAGAAGGAACGATGAAGCATTCGACCATTACAATCCTGGGCCTGAGGACACAAAGCGAAGAAGCAGTTTCTGAAACTTGGCAAGACCTGTGGCCATGGGACGAGGGCGTCGGACAGGAGCCAGGGACCTCAGGTAGAGGAATGAAGCTAGAGCCACAGCCAGGCAGCAGGGAATGGAATAAATATCCTGACCTCTCTCTCTCCTTCCTCTGATCATTTGCCAAAACCTCCAAATTGGCTGAAACCAAATAGAAACCAGAGGGCAAAGAAGCCTGGGTGATGTGACTTCAACAGAAGTCAGTCTTGCAGAGCATGGAAAAGCAGAGATGGACTTTGAAGGACAAAGTATAACAGGGATAATATGAAAAAGCAAAGCATTTCACAGAGTTGGAATGATTCAAAAAATTTTAAACAAAAAGAGAAAGGGAAATGATCCAAACAGAGCTGGGACAAAGAAAGATAGAGGAAGGGAATGATTACAAAGTAAAACAGTGAGGAGGGGCACAATGTCTGATCTATTTATGTAAGTAGGATAAAGACAGCAAGCAAAGAAATAGAGGCATGAGGTCTGAAGAGAATGAGAAGGGTCTGACCAGGGATCTTAAAGTTGTGGATATAATTGGACACAGGGTATTTATCACCAACTCTCTCATGTAAGTTTAATACAATGTAGAACATCTAAAACCTGTTACTGACTGGAAACATTTTAAAGGCATGTACACCAAGGACTGAACAGAGGCAAGACTGTAACTGAGGATCTGCAATTTACAGAACACCAGCACTGTAGGTCAAAGATACAGCCACACTCTAATAGAATCAATCAGCTGCTAAAAGAAGATGACAGAGAAAAGAAATACATGGAGACAAAAGAGAAAAAACAATGGTAGAAACCAGGTATCAGACCCCTGATACCATGGGAAATACTTAAAATTCACTTAAATCAAAAATATGTGTATTGCTTTTTCTCAAGTTACCCACATATAGTTCTAAGTGTAGAAAAAAAATTAAATGTTATTCATATTCATAAGTAATATTAGTAATAGAAACTACAATGTAACTTCTAAGGAGGCAGCCTTTGAAAGAAATCCTTTTTAATCATTGTGACTTCATGGAAAATACTAGTTTTACTTTTTGGATGTTCACTGACATCCTGCAAACACCTTTCTCCATATATTTATATCTATCTCTGTATTAGACATGCTCCTGAAAAATTGTCCCCTAAATAAGAAACTTCATGTGTTAACACTTCATTTACTTATATTAAAAATAGGAGCCTCATTCTCCAGAGGAGGAACCATTTTGTGGTAAACTACGTGACAAAACCACATGGAAGTATGGAGAAAACATTTGTCCCTGTGATACTTCCCAGGAGGCCATATTCGAAGGGCTGGCATGGGTCCTGTGGCCAACTGTTGGTTCTGCATCACCCTGTAGTCATGTTTCCTTCCTGACTCAGTGATTGCAGAATTTGGTGAGACTGCAACCATGAAATGACCATTGCCCTCCTTTGTTCCACAGTGAACCACAAATCCAGAATTACTACAGGTCATGAGCCACTGTCAGAGCCAAGGACTGAGTAACAGCTTTATGAGACCTCTAGATTCCGTACTTTGAGGAATAACATGTATCACATTTCTTCTTTTTATTTCAAAACTCTAAGGTTAAAATTAGATATTGAATTCAAGAGTGGTATTTACATGCTATCCCTCCATGATTAACCAACTTTAGATTTTGATGAAGACTAGAAAATCATACATTGCACTTCTCAATGTGTTTTGGAAGAGACGTATGTGGGAATGATATGCTTCATGTGGAACGCCATGAAATCTCTACATTTTAAACTTAAGATCATTTTATGTCAAATTTTATCCTAATTTATACATGAATCATATGTGAAAATCAAAAAGCAGGTGCAAAGGGTTTATGAAAAATTTATAGAAAAAACTCAGTTGAAAATATTCTACCCATTTACATTTTCCCCAATTTTGGAATAGCACAGCAATTCATTTTTAGAATATCTTCCCTTCAGCATATATAATCCCAGTGCTCAGAAGCATAGTGTTAACATTTCATTGACATATTAAAAATAAACATATATATTGGATGTATCGTGTATGACAGCATTACAATTACTAAAACCAAGAATGTGGGATACATGTTAAACTCATATATTAGTATCCCCTACACTGTTTGAGTTGAATAAACCCAAATTTTAATAAACTTCTTTTATAAACTGATTCTAAAGATTTTCCCCCATTCTTTAGTTATATTTAAGAGATAAGCAACTGTCATACATGCATTATGTTCAAAGCACAAATGTATTGTGAGATTTACTATTGTCTGTTTTCTTTCCAGACTAGATATCAACATTTTCAAGAAAATTACATACAAGTAAATAAAGTATGATAATTAAACATTTAATTCATAACATACTTATCAGAAGCTTTTACAAAATGGAAATTTTATGTTAGAAGATTTGGGCTACCAATAATATTCACTATGCACATTTAAAAAATCAGGTAAACAGAGTTAATTGTTCAGGGTAAATGATTATGGAGAAACTAAAATCAAGAGGAATTTTAGTCTGGATATAAATGACAGTAATCACTTTCACATCCATGACTTTAGCTGTTCCTAAGGACTAATGGGAGGGATGAAGGCAGATTATGTATTTTACTGCCAAGAATAGGTTCAGAAAAGGGCAACAACATTAATTTATTTAGGAAATGTTTATTAAGCATCTACTATTGGCCATGTACTCCACTAGGTGTTGAGGACATAGAAACACGGAAAAAAAGTTGCCTGAAAAGGTACTTGTCCACAGTCTGGCCCTAACTAACTAAAAAACCAGAAACCACTAAAGGAAGGAAGAAAATGACTTCTCACTTTGTCTCTTTGCTTCAACTCTTTGTGATTATGAGGTAAGGATGAACACTGAAGGAAGCTTGGGAAGGAGGTATAGGCCAGAAAGAGAACACAAGAAAATGCTATTTGTAGTACTTCCTAAGTTTAAGAGTAGGTATACGTGTGCTGGAGTTGGAAAGTATTTTTTTTTTCCTTTCTGGTCAGAAGTTAGGGTAGCTGAAAAAATGTTGGTGGGGCGGGGGCAATTCCATAGTCTATCAGCTGATTCGGTAGGTGACTGAAGAACCTTGTACAACTCTTAAAAGGGGAGGAAGAACTCACACTTAACCAAGCAAAGGACACTGCGTTGACACGCACAAATTTCAGTTAACATGGCATTGAGGAAGCGAATACTGCCTGTACTTGAAATGATCATTAAGAATAATGATTCTAGTTTTGGCACTGAGGAGGAGTGCAGATATACAGACATAATGTATAGCAAAGATTATTTACAGTTACATTTCATGGACCAATAAATAATGCATTTACTTCTCAAAATGCCCAAGAAAATGTGGGGGAGAAAATGTTCATCTATATTCAAGATTAAACTTTCTAACTTTAAATCACCAGACTTCAGCTGTAAATTTATTTCAGTTGAAAGGTTTGAAGACATTATTAATGAATATCCTAAAATTCCAGAAGGTGGCTAAAAGATAATTTTAACCTAATAAAAAAATCCTGCCATAGAGGTGGCAAAAATTATAAGCATAAATTTATTGAGCACCTACTATGTGTCAGACAGTGAGCTAGGTGATTTACTAGTTATTTCCAATACTCTGGTCACTTTTCTGTTTTCTCAATTTCTCTATCAATAAACTCCTACATTGTTAATTTATAACTATATTACTTGAAATACAGATCAGCTCATTTATTCCATAAAGTTGGCCCCAAAGACGTTTCCTTATTCGAAGGAGGTGGGAAGCAGGAAGAGAAACCTAAATCTACATTCTACTAAATACTAAAGACGACTTTCTTGATATTTGTGGTATTATCTGTATGGTCTTTCAGAAATCCCCAAACTCATACCAAGGACTTAATATAAAATCAGCAATCTATCAGGCTCAGAGACCACATCTGTCAGCTGTTGTTTCTTGCCTGAAACATCGTCCTGAACGGCGATGACCCCTCATTTAGGAAGGAAATCATGGCCTGTGAATACCTTAGCTCTGAGTCCTGCCACCCAGGATCCCAGGGGTCTACGCGAGGAGGAGGGAGGGCCGGGTGGGGGAGGCCGAGGTGACAGCAGGTGAGAGCCGGGTGCGGATGGGGAAGTGAGACAGGCACCGTGTGGGTATTACTCATTCCGCTCTGCTAACGAGGCTGCTGACAAGCGGAACTTCTCGCCTCTCTTTCAGTCCAGCTGAACTTCAATCTCATTGAAGTCAATTCCATCCCGGCTCGTTCGCAGGGAAACCGTGCGTCCCTAAGGGAAGGGAGTCCAGGCTGCGCGGGTCAGGTTGCCTGTCTGCGGGCGCCGCGAGTCCTCGCTGTCCCCAAACCTGCCCTTCCCCTCATCAAGGGAGGTCCCCGGGGAGTCCAGACCACGTTCCCTTTCCTTGGCCCCGGGGTGAGCAGAGCAGACACGCGAGGCGTGGGACTGATGGCAGCCCTGCCTCCAGGAAGCAGGCAGGCGGGGACCTCGGGGCGCTCGAAGGGGCAGCTCCGAGGGCACAGGGTCCACGAGAAAAGCAGCCAGATCCCTCCCTGCCCCGGGCAGCGGGTGTGGTCACCGCGGAGGCAGGACGCCGCCGAGCCTCCAACTTTACCTTTCCAACTGCAACAACCCGTGGCCCTTCAGACCACGTCCCCACGGTTTCCCAACACCCGCCTCTCCCTCGCCCCACCACACCTGAGGAAAACTTTTTCCTCGCCCCTCAGTTCAAACTCAGGAGTGCCCACGGTTGCCGCAAACCGCCCGGTCCCTAGCAACAAGGTTCCGGCCGTAGAGCGAGCGCCTCTAGGTGTAAGGAAGGTGATGTCGTAAAGCCGCGAGTGTCGTAAACCAGGTGCGGTGGGGAAGGGGGAGGGGTGGAGGCGGAGGGGTGGGGGGGAAGGGGGAGGGAGGGGGAGGAGGTGACTCGAGCATTTAGACACAAGCGAGAGGATCATGGCGGATGGCCCCAGGTGTAAGCGCAGAAAGCAGGCGAACCCGCGGCGCAATAACGGTAAGTGGCGGAGGGGACCGGGGAGCGGCGGAGTCAGGGGGAGCCGGGTAGCCGGGGCGCCCCCGGGGGTGAGGGGGGCGAGCCGGGCTGGGGGCGGCCGGGGCAGGGACGGCAAAGTGGAGTGGGAAAGTAGAAAGTAGTGCTCTCTGCCCCCCTCCGCTGCCGCCGCTGCCGGAGCCGCGCCGCGGCCGCTCGCTCTCCCTGAACCGTTATGTCTCTTACCTGGTCTCTCTCCGCCTAGCGGCTCCCGCCGCCCCTGCCGCCTCCCTGGACCGTTAGCCGCCGCCGCCGCCGCCGCATCCCCGGCGCAGGGCGGGCGGCCGGGACGCGCCGGCCACTTTTCTGGTCCCGGGTGGAGCGGCTGTTGCTTCTTTCCTCACTTTTCCCCACTCTTGTGCCCTTCGGCGCCTCCCTCTCCCCCTCCTCCCGGCCCCCTCAGCGGGATTCTCCCTCAGCGCCCAGGCCCCCAGGAGCCGCGGAACAAACTTGTGCCCGGCGCTGACCGTGCAAAGTGGCTTCCGCGCGCCGCGGCCGCGGCCGGCGCCGTCGCTCGGGCCGGCACTCGGGCCGGGCTGTAGGCGCGCGGCGGGCGGGCGGCGGCGGGACGGGGCGGCCACGGGCTGCGTGGGGTCTGTGCGCGCGTGTGCGCGGGCGCCGGCGGTGCGCGCCGCGGGCTGACGGGGCTCGGCCGGCGGCGGTAAAGTTGGGACCGGCGGGCCGGGCGCGCTCGCGGAACGGGGATTAGAGGCGCGGGGGCGCGGGGGCGCGGGTCCCTAAGCGCCCCTCCTTCCCGGCGCCTCCCGCCGCCCGGCCCAGAGCCCCGGCCTGGGGGCTCCGCGGCGACCCCCGCGAGTGGGGTACACGTTTGGCGGGGCGCGGCAGGGCGGCGCGGGGACAGGGCAGGCAGTGCACCCAGTTAACGCCGCCAGGAGCTGCTCGGATGGCGGCGAGCTGGGCGGCGGGTGTGTTTGCGGAGTTGTTACCTGGGCTTAGGGACAGGGAAGCACCACAGACAGATCCCCCTCCCCGGGCAGACGCGGTCTCCGCGCCGGGATGGGCCGGTGTGCGTGCGCCTCGCGCTTTTCTCTTTCGGTTTTTGGGGAAGTTGTTACCTGGGCCGGACGCACGGAGCGCTGAAGCCGGATAATGGGGCTTGGATGGCGCTCTGGGTCTCGGGTGGAAGGAGGGTGGGGGAGGGGGCGGACGGACCGACGGACGCGCGGGGCTGCTGCTCGCGCCGCAGCTGCGGTGTTTATTGATTTGTGCTGCTGTGCCAGGGGAAACACACCCCTCTGCCTGGCGTGAGAGTTAAAAAAAAAAAAAAAAGCGAGGGAGAGAGAGACAGCCCGAGGGATCGAGACCCGAACATGTGGTGGTGGTTGCACAGTCGCCTTTTCCAGTTTGGAGAGACGTTGTAAGTTGATTGTATTTCTGTTTATCTGGGGGCGATGCTGTGCTTTCTCTCCCTCTCGTGCAGCAGCGAAATGTCTGCTGATTGTTATTGTCTGGACAGTTCCTGTGGCGAGAGGGGCGAGACTTGTCCGCCCGGGGGCAGCGGGAGCTCCGGGAGAGCAGCCCCCGCCCGCGCCGCCCCGGTACCTGTTTGTATAATAATGGGCGGCAAACGGCCCTGCAGCCGGCCGCAGCCCAGGCTATATAAGGAATTACACGTACATTTCGGACCGAGGGGCTCGCTTTGGTTCCTGCGTTCTTTTTAAAACGACTTTTAAGAGAAGGGGAATAAATGCGTCTATAATGGGACCGCTGCAGCGTCGAGAAAACGAGGAAATAACGTGTTTAGAAGAAAACTCTCTCGTGCTCCCCCCCCGCCCCACCCCCGCGCCTGGGCTCCCTTTCTCCCTCCCCTATGGGATGCGAAACGGGAGGTTTTGTAACCTTTCGTGGCAATTTTAGATTTTGTGTGGGATTTCCTGTCTAGAAGCAGATACGAAGATTTTTAAGCTGTTTCAAGATGTTTCCTTCCAATCCGTAAACATATTTTTAATATATTCGAGCCGACATTAAAATCACTGCTTTTGTGAGTGATTTTAATTATTCATATAAACACTTGCATTTTAAAGACGTCTATTGATTATAATCGAAAGGTATTTTGGTATCCTCATTGTGGAGAGATGAGTTATTATAGCAAGGAGTGGAGCATAGGCTATTGCAATTTTAATTTCCTGTTTTAGCGTCAAATAGTGTATGTTCTATATTGAGCTGTTGCCGCTCTTGCTGATGTGGCTTTATGAAAGGTAAGTTGGTTCGGAAAGGGCTGTTCGCTTTTTACCTTATTTAAAATGTTGATCGCCAGAGAAAGGGGCTTTTCTTGTTGCTGACGACATGTGTGTGACATGTGAGTCTGAACCACCCAGTGTCTGTGCAGCTGCTGTAAACATGTTTACCTGAACAGGAAAGAATGGATTTTTCTCCTTAAGATCCTGTGATATGAATATTACGCTCCTAAGGCATATCAACAGATGACTTAAGGGGGAAAAGCGATCCTGAAAGGTACTTGAAATCAACAGGAAAGAGAGGTTCTTGATCGCTGCAGCAAATGGCAACTTGTGCAGGTAGAAAAAAGATGGTGTTTAGTTTTCTCCTGCATGTATGTCAGCCCCCTCCTGTCTGCTGCTTTCATTCTCAAGGGAGGGATTTATTTACCACGCTTGCTGTCAGTGTTTTTCCTTTGTGTTTAATATTAGAAAAACAGATTTGTGGCTGTTCAGCATAAAACGTCTTGTCTGCAGTATGCATTACTCTCCGAAAACAAAAGGTGTTTAAGATAGCACTGTACTACTACAGGTATCTTCCATTTTCATCACTTTTGGCTCTGTCCTTGTATTTCTTTTTGTTCTCAAATGTATTTCATCCATTGCTGGTGATTATAGCCATGCTGTTTGATTTAGCCTTATATTTTGCAAATTAAAAATGAAGTTATATTCCATTGTGTTGTGAAACCTCGGTATATCTGCTGGTTAATATTTCTTAGCAATGCAGTCATATTTAAGTTGCAGATGTTTATTGGAAAGAATTACCTGGCAAAATGTTAACTGTTAAATCTTTTTAATGAAGGAATGATGTATACAGTGGAAGATTGTCATAGAGATAGTTTATGTTATATATATATGTATATATTTTATTCATTTTGAAATAAGATATGTGGATTTTGCTGCTAAAGCTTCTTAAAACCTTCTAATTTCCTTTCTGGAATATGTCTGAAGGTAGGATATTAAAGGGAGTATCAGGTAATATAACTGACAGGGGTAAACCAATTGAGTAAGGTTTGGCCAAAGCATCAAACCTTGTGTGATAACTTTATGATAATGATGTTAGTCATCTATAAAGGAGTGACAGAATTTCTTGAATTAGTTTTTACCATCTATAATTTAATGTTTTGTTATATTTTTTAAAAATCTGTCTTTTCTCTTTTTCTGCTTTCTTCTGTGTGGTTTTCTTCTTGTTCTTTCTCTTTTTTTTTCTTTTCTTTTTTTTAGAGATGTACTCTAGCTACTCATGACCACATGCTGATTAATTCTCTTTAGATGGAATAGCAGGTCCATATCCTTCTGTCATTAGCACCATTTCCCCTTGCTGTCATTGGAAACCGCCAGTAGAGGATGCTAACAAAAATGATTATTGGTGTAGAAGTATCATAAGTTTCTACTGTGCTGATTGGGACCTTCAGTATAATTCTAAGTCTTAACTGTTACTTAAAACTAGCCTTGATTAAATTAGGCATAAGCATTTTCTAGTTTGTTCAAACTAGAAAGAAGCAGGAATGCTTTAACTTAAATAATTTTATAAATTTGAGTTATTTAAATCTCTAATTGAGATTGCTATTCTTGTTTTAGAGCAATTGTATTACTCCTTATTTTAAAAAGGTTTGTTTATGTTCTTAAGTTTGAAGAAGAATGTGTAATAATTGACCCGTATTTATTTTGCATATTTGGAATACTTTTTAATCTTCTTTAAAAAATTCATAGTAAGGTCCCTTAAAATATGTATTTTAAATGTTAAATACATCTAAAATGGTAAAAGGTTAAGATTACAATTAATTGATTGATAATACTGTATAATTATTTTTATATGTCTTATGTAGACTTAGACTATGGATGGGTTGGCAGAGAGCTACTAAAGGAGGTGGTAACTAGCAGTCACTCAGATGTCAGCGATTTTTAGATTTTATCTTTTCTTTCCCCTTCAAGTCTTTTCCTACTGGTGGCCTTCTCCCACCTCTTTAGTTAAGAATCAGTTAGTGTATACATTAGTGCATATATTAAATTTTCCAATTGTAAATTAAGGAATATAACTTTGCTTTGAGATCTTAAATGCAGTAAAAACATCTTTGTTCATTGCTGTATACTTGTATTAAAATAATTTATTTCAACAAACTATATAAATAAAAATACCTTTGCATATAAATAATTGCATGAGACTGTATTTAGTTATGTCTTTTCATTTTGTGTCCATATAGTTATATTAATGTAACTGTACATTTTAAGCCTTTCATTAGGTATAATGTTAGAAGTATTTATTTCCTTAATTTTTTTAGTGGTGTTTCTGTAAATGCATCAATATCAGTACCATAATAGGATAGCCAGACTCCTTATCTTGAATTAAGTAGGTATTGAATTACCAGGAAACCCTGTGTTAATTTCTTATTTTAGGACGTCATGGTTCTTCACATGTGTGTATGTGTGTGTGTTTGTGTGTGTGTGTGTGTAAATAGTTTTTCATTTTCTGATAGGTATTTCTTTAATTTAATATTCTAAATCCTGAGGGCTCAGTAGTGAATAGGTGTGATTCACTTACATGTTTATGAACTGAGAAACTTTCCCACATAGTCATGAGATACATTGTAGCATGGAGAAAAACTTAAAGTACCTTATAAATTGAAAGTATTGCCGGGCGTGGTGGCTCAAGCCTGTAATCCCAGCACTTTGGGAGGCCGAGGCGGGTGGATCACGATGTCAAGAGATCGAGACCATCCTGGTCAACATGGTGAAACCCTGTCTCTACTAACACAAAAAATTAGCTGGGCATGGTGGCGCATGCCTGTAATCCCAGCTACTCAGGAGGCTGAGGCAGGAGAATTGCCTGAACCCAGGAGGCAGAGGTTGCAGTGAGTCGAGATCGCGCCATTGCACTCCAGCCTGGGTAACGAGCGAAACTCCGTCTCAAAAAAAAAAAAAAAAAAATTAATCATTTATTAAGATGACCCTAATATTAAAAGCATGTGAAATATTTGTTTAGTACTGTTTTCTTCCTTCCTCTAGTCTCTTGTATTTTTTAAATGGCGTACATACTCTTCTATATAGTAGCTTTGGAAGCATGTGCTAAGAAACTTGAGAATATTTTTTAAATAACAGCATAATAATTTCTCATAGTAGTGTTTTTATTTTGCTTTTTCCCCTTTTGGATTTACCTGTATAAATCACTTTTAAGCATGTGATTAGAGCCAGATGTAAACACAGATGCAATATCACATGGAATTATATTGTTAGCTACTCTTAACTACCTGTATTGAATTGCAGTGGAGGAGGAGAAAAATCATACAGATGTTGGAAGAAGATATGCATTAAGGTGCAAGAGTATGACAAGAGATTAGAAAACTTGAAGCTGTAGAAATAGTCTTTAGGATTGAAGAAGGTTTTTTATTCTCTTCAGTATGATCATTGACTTATGTGGAAACGCATGCTCTTTATTTCTAAATGAGATACAAGCTAAAATAAAAGTGCGTTGTTGAAAGAAAACTCAAAAAATTTTAAACGAGAAAAGTGTCGTGATTAGGAAATATGATAAAATGATTTTTTAAATACTTTTTTAAAAAGTCAAATGTTGTATATATTACTGGCTAAATAATCATTAGGTATAAACTAAAAGTGGAAAATAAATGGAAATAGATGTAGTAGAGAAAGTTTTGCAGCAACCCTAGTTGAAATTAAATTTGATCTATTATGTAGGCATTGCCATAGAAACTAATCATTATTTTGGATGGGGCAATGTTTTGAGGATTGTATCACCAAAGGACACATCTTTAGGACATCAGTTTTACTAAATAAAAATTTCAGTATGTTATGAGAATGTCTGGATTTTAGCCTTGATGGAGGTGGGTTAGACTGTTTTTTAACCTGAAACTGGGTTGCTTGAAATGATGGCAATATAGTACTTAAGTAGCAAAATGCTGTCTAAGAGAAAACAACTTAATTTTTAGAATTTCATTAATTTTGTTAAAGCATATTTTGTAGTATATAATATGGGTGTAGATAAAGGGAAAGATTATGAAAGGAAGAGCAAAACGTAGAATTCAAGTGTCTACTTGTATTATAGCTATGAAACTTTAAGGTCTTATTTCTTTCATTCTCTAAGAAGTTATTTTTCTCTATTTCTTCAAACAGCTCCCTGTTATTTAATACATGTTCCCTCTATACATAGGGATTGCATTTATCTGTCCATACGCACATTTCTCCTCCTACTCAACATTATGTATTTATTGAGTCTTGGTACATAGAGATTGAGGTATGAACTATGGCTCTTTGTAGAAAACCTTACAGTATGGCAACCTGGGAAAACCTTCATCTCCTTCACAGTAACAACTACATCTGTGCTGAAATTATTCCTAACAGATGTTTTGTGATCTCTCAATTCCCTCTCTCTCCCTTCCCCACCATTCAGATTTAAAATTAAATGTGAATGGAAAATAAATTTATATATTATGTTAATTTATTTTTATTGTTTTAGTCTATATTGAAAGTCCTCTGTTTTCTGTTTTAAAATATTCTAATTTTAAATATTTAAGATATTTTAAGTATTCTGATTTCAGTTTTCATTTAATAAAACGTAACACCATTATTTAGATATCCATTATTATTCGTGGTCACCACCTAAAATATATTCTGATTTCCTTTACTCTTAAGGTCTTTATATTCATTGAATCCACAATTCTAGCAGAGTGTTTGGTTTTGGGTGTTTTTTTTTTTTTTTTTTTTTTTTTTTTAAGTAGATAGTGCTTAGTGTAACTAGTTTGCTGATGGAAAAAACTCATTTTCTTGGAATCATACATTTTTAATATGGAAGATCATCTTTTCCAAAATAACTTTTTATCTGAAAACCGACACAGATAAGCTGAAACTTAGGGCCTTTAAGTAGAAACCCTAGAAGAGACTTTAATGTGTGTTTTCAGAAGTGGTAATGCCAGGCAGATACAGTGACATATGGAAGAGCGTATAGTGAAATCCTTCAAAAAATACATTGTCTGAACCTGGGCTCTGGTTAACCTTGCTCTGCTTTAAATACTTGAAAAGGCTGTCAAAAATCACTGTATGTCTTTAACGTTTTCTCCTTTCTGCCCTAAAACTAAGTTACCATTCACTCCTATTGCTACATCATTTTTCTGAATCTCTTGATACTCTTGGGTTTTGCTTTATTTGGGAGGGAGAAAGTAAAGGAAGGAGGAACTGGAGTAGGCAGAAAATAATTTTATACTAATAAATATTCATTAAGAAAATAAAGTGGAATAATTTTGGACTGCAGAGATTTGGGAGAATCATCCAAAGCCATTTTGCAGTAAAGTAAACAAAGAGTTACAATGACTTTGCTAAGTTTGCATCACTAGTTAGCTTGTACTAGGTCACAGCTTTTTGGATTCCTAGTTCAGTATTCTTTTTCTTAGGTCATTTGAACATATTTATCTAAGATGGTAACAAGCAAGAACTAGATACCATGAATTTTCAAATTTGTCATAGTTAAAACCAAAATGTGTAGAATGCTTCATCATCTCTGAAAAAAGGGGAGTTCTAATACATATGCATACATCTATCAAATTTAGTAGCTGATGTAGTTATATTACTTAAAATATTTCAGATGCAGAGCATTAGTATTATTTAGAGGCATTCTCTCATTTGGATTATATTTTTAGTCATCATTCCCAATTTCAGCTCCCATCCTTTCACTCCGTCCTTCCGACCTTGGACCCAATCTGTTTTATAAATGCCCTTGGTTATGTAGCTAGCTTTGTAAAATTGTGTAGCTCTTTGTGCGTTTTGTATTTACGTAAGTGCTACTTTGCTATATAATTTACCTTTTTTTTTTTTTTTTGAGATAGAGTTTCACTCCTGTTGCTGGCCCAGGCTGGAGTGCAATGATGCAATCTCTGCTCACTGCAGCCTCCATCTCCTGAGTTCAAGTGATTTTCCCATCTCAGCCTCACAAGTAGCTAGGATTACAGGTGTGCACCACCAAGCCCAGCTAATTTTTGTATTTTTAGTAGAGACAGGGTTTCACCATGTTAACCAGTCTGGTCTTGAACTCCTGACCTCAGGTGATCCACCTGCCTTAGCCTCCCAAAGTGCTGGGATTACAGGCATGAGTCACTGCGCCTGGCCCATAATTTACTTTCTTAGCATTGTTTGATAGCTAGTCATGTTGCTGTGTGTACATCTAGTTCATTGCTTTTAACCTTGTACAGTAAGGACAAATCACGTATCAATTCCCCTAATGGCAGATTCCCAGATTGACTCCAATTCTTGGATACCAATAATTCTGTAATAAACATCCTCCTACATGTTGCTAATGGCTATGGAAGAGTTTCTCAGCACTACCATATCTAGGGACAAGGTGTAGTCCAGATACAGTATTGCTGAGTAAAGGTCAGTCATGTATTTAATAATCACTAAATTATGTCATATTATTTTAAAAACAGGAACACCATTTTTTACACTCACCAACAACGTAAAAGAACTGTTAGCTCACGTTTTTGCCAGCCTTTGGTATCGTACAATAGTCTACATTTTGCTAATTTTTCAGTTGCTAAATATAATGGTTGCTTTAATTTATGCTTCTCTGTTTACCAGGGGCATTTCTTGATCATTTCTTCATTTCCTTGCTAGCTGTTTGGGTTTTCCTTTGTATGAATGGCCTCTTCTTATCTTTTGTCCCTTTTTTTGGATATATTTCCATTTCTTGTTGATTTCCCAGAATTCCTTGTGTATTTAAGATAATAATCCCCAATGTGTCAGTCATTTGACTATGGTTCAGGTATCCTTAATTTTAATGCCAAAATTTTGACTTCATGAGTAGTAAGAAGTTCTTCCTAATTTATAGATTATAAAGGTATTTTCCTAGATTTTCTTCTATTAGTTTCATAGTTTTATTTTTCATGTTTATATGTCTAATATATCAGGAGTTCACCTTTTGAATATGGTATTTCTTAAGAGGAACAAATATAGCAGTTAACAGTTTTGGATTGATCCTGTAACTTACTAGCTGTCACCCTGGCCAAGTTACTTAGTCTCCTTACGCTTGAATTTCTCTGCATGTAAGTTGGGCATGACAGTCTCAGAATTGTGAAAGTTTAAATGAAGCATATGAGGCATAGTGCCTAATACATGTTTTAAGTTTCCAATACATGTTCATTTAAAATTTTACTTACTAATTTCTTTTAAATGCACCTTGAATCAACTGACAGTTTCTTATCCTTTTGTCCAGTATTAACTCCAACTAATGTAACTACCATCTGAGAGGTTGCTGTAAAATTTGTTCATTGTTTCTGTAGCTTTGGTATTAAACATTGCTTAGTTCAGACCTTTGGACAAGGCTGTTAAATGATCAGTAAACACCGAAGCTTCATCTTAATGCTACTTTTGATATGACTCTTTTTAAGGGGAAATATATTGAGAGAGAGACTTTACCATATCAATTTTATGAATAATATTGACATGAACTTCAAGGATAATGTCCCAGTGTTATTCTGTTACATAAATCAAAGAACCCAAACCCAAGGAATAAAAGCTGCATATTCTATATTTGAATGGTCTAAGCAAATGGAATCTGCACCTTCTCATATATCCATTTGGCTGGGAATATACTTAAGAAGATGGCTGTCTTACTATGTTCCTATGGTATAGATCAGGCCAATTCTAAGACAAAAGTTAAAACTATACCCTGGGGTGTGTGTGTGTGTGTGTGTGTGTGTGTGTGTGTGTGAACTTGAGGTACAATTTACAATAAGATACACCAGTATGCATGTACATTTTGATGAGCTTTGACATCCTTACATGCATGTGTAAATGCTACCACAGTCAAGATATAGAACATTATTTCCATCATCCTAAACAGTTCTTCCCCACCTATTGCCCCTAGCAATGAACTTTTGGTCACTAGAGGTTAGATTTAGTGTTTTTAGAGTTTCATATAAATCAAATCATACAATATATACTTTCTGTGCACCTTCTTTTGCTTAGGATATTATCAAGATTAGTAAGTGTCAGTAGTTCCATTATTTTTGTATTGCTGAGTAGTATTCCATTGTATGAATATACCACAATTTGTGGTGCCATTCACCTCCAATGGAACTATTAACTTGGGTTTTTTTAGATCTTTGCTGTAATGAATAATGCTACTATGAACATTTACATAAAAATTTATATGCATGTATATCTTACATTTATCTTTAGTCAATACTTAGGAACACTGTTACAGTATGGGTAACTGTATTCCTGAGTAAATACAGTAAGTTTATGTTTAACTTGGTAAGAAACTGCAAAATTGCAAACTGCTTGTAACATTTTTACATTTCCACCAACCATGTATGAGAGTTCTAGCTGTTCCACATCCTTGCAAACAATTGTCTATGTTTTTACACTTTTTTTTGTCTTTTTGTTTTTTTCCTTAGTAGGTGAGTGGTAGTATCATTTGGTTTTGATTGGATTTCACTGGTGACTAATGATGTTTGACGATCTTTTGGTATATTTATTGGTCACTTGTATATTTTCTTTTGTGAAATGTCAGTTCAAATAGTTTGTCCATTTTTAATTGGATTATTTGTCTTTGTATTATTTAGTTGTAAGAGCTCTTTGTATATTCTGGACCAAACTTCTTTGTTGGAAACAGGTATTAAAGATATTTCTCCCTTTCTGTTGGCTTATTAGTTTTGTTAGTGCTATCATTGAAGTGCCAAAGCTTTACATTTTGATGGAGTTTAATTCATAATTTTATTCATTTAAACTTTGTGTTCTAAGAAATCTTGGCCTATTCCAGATCTTATTTACTCCCTCCCCCTTTTTTTTTTTTTAAAGAAACTTAACAGCTTTAACATTTAGGTCTGTGATCCATTTCAGGTTAATGTTTGGTCTTAACTCACCAGAATTTGGCATAGGAATTTGTATTTGAAATTTTAAAAAATGTTTTTCAGGGCCCAACTAAGACCCAAAGCTCAGGATTATAGGGAACACAAATTCTACTTCCCTTATTTTGAACATTTTTAACTGAGAGTGAGTGGCTTGTACCTAGTTACTGTTTTCAAGATTCTTCATGTCTTTAACACATTTTAATTCGCTGAAACATACTCTAGTGAGGATACAGTTTCAGAGAAAGATGACCAAGGAGAGTGGTCATAGTTAAGTCCATGCGAGTGTTGTCTTCATAGTTTCTTATTTCGTACAAGGTTTTAATGAATTTAACATTATACCAATTCATTTTCATGTTCCATAGCTTTTATCTTTAGATGGGGAGTTTGTGTAAACCTAACATTTATCTTGAGTTTTTAAGGGATGTAGTTTTCTCCTTGACATAAATGCTTGATCTGATTGATTTTTGCCTGCATGTTTTACGCCCTCACTTTGCTATAGCTAAGAAAAAGGTTTTAGTTACTTTGAACTTTGATAAGCTGATTACAGATGTGTTAATTTACTTATATTTATTTTTTCATTTCTTAAAAAATGTAGATGTCACTTACTAACTCCTATGTAATTCTTATTTTAAGATAGTTTTTAAGTTTAACTTTTCTGTTTCATTTTATCACCTATTCCCAGTCCTTGAAAATTCATTATAAGTAACTTGTGTCTTATTTTTGTTTTTAATGATCTCACTTTTTAATACTCCTTTTAGTTCTTTGTCTGTCTTGAATATTCTAGATATTAATGTATAATTCTTTCTGGTCTGGTATCCTTAGGTGCATTTATAGAAAAAGCATTAAACTGGGAGAAGTCTTAAATTCTAATATTGAATCTACCATTATTTGGCCTATGAAATTGAGAAAATAATTCAGTTTATCTGGGCCTATGTTTGTTCATCTGTGGAATGAACATGATGGATTACTGTATGCAAGGTAATGAGACTCTGAGATGAAAGATACAGTACCTTGCCCCAAGGAGGTTCTAGTGTGGTAGGGAAGAAAAATGAAGTGAGAAACCTTTAGAATACAGTTTGGTAATTGATGTGATATTCTGTCTTATATGCATAGAGGGGATGGCATTTAAACCAAGTTTTAAAGTATGTGTGTGAGTTATTCTAGTAAAATATCATAGTGGAAAATAATTTTCCATAGAGAGGGAATAATACATGTAAAGGCATGACACACATGCACACACATATTGTGGTATGCAAGTCATGTTTGGTAAAACTGCAAGATGAGTGGAAGAATGGCTAGAGATGAGGCTCGAGAATTAGTAAGCAAATGAAGAAAAAAGCTTTATATTGCTATTCTGAATTTAGATTTTTATCTTGGACATGATGGGAAATTACCACAGGTCTTGAAGCAAAGAGTGACATGATTTCATTTATATATAGTAATTCGTAATGTTATGTTTATATATTTAGTGTTAATATGATTAAGAATTTAAGACTATGTATACTTGCTTTACTAAAAGTGAAAAAAGTTGTGAAACCTAATGTATCCTGTTTCCTGAGTTTTTGCTTATCTATTCTGATAATACTAATAGATTTGTATAGTAATTACTTTGAAATGATGCTGCCAGTAGCACTTCTACCACTACCATAATATCAATAAAAGACTTGGCTGAGGCACTGTGGCTCACGCCTGTAATCCCAGCACTTTGGGAGGCTGAGGCAGGCAGATCAAGAGGTCAGGAGATTGAAACCCTGTCTCTACTAAAAATATAAAAATTAGCTGGGCATGGCGGTGTGCACCTATAGTCCCAGCTGCTGGGGAGGCTGAGGCAGGAGAATCGCTTGTACCCAGGAGGTGGAGGTTACAGTGAGCCAAGATCACGGCACTGCACTCCAGCCTGGCTACAGAGTGAGGCTCCATCTCAAAAAAAAAAAAAAAAAATACTTAAACTACTAGAAGCATTAAGTAGCCTTAGGTTGTAGTGGCTGATATCTATGCACCAAGTTGGCTGTGCATTTCTGTTCCCTGCACTGTTATGGGGAATTGTATATTTTTGTTTTTTTCTTTTCTCAAATAAATAAATCAGTGCAAACAAATGCGTTGTGGATTTCCAAACCTATGGAATAAAATCTCTTTACGTCCATCAGTTATGGCTCTCCAAAGACGTAAAGTACTCTTCACTTACTAAATAATTTTCTGGATTACTTCTGGCATTTATTAATGGGTCTGCATAGAGCTCCATTTTGTGAACCTGTGATTGTACTTTGATATCAGTTCTCTGTCATAGATATTTAATAAATAAAATAAAACTTTATCTGAGTGTTTCTCATTCAAAATAGCTGGAATTCAGGCCTGGTGTATGTTTTTATTTGAATAGAAACAGTTCAAGTGTGTTTTGGAAGTTATGCTGTATACTACAAGACAGATTAAAACCAGTGCCTTTTTTTAGCCCAACTGCTGAGCTACAGAGGAAATACCTTTATCATGTTTCAACCTCTAAGTTTAATAATTCTTATGTAAAAATTAATGCCTGATGTATGCATCAATTGTGTAAACATTTCACATGTGATCTACTTTGTATATTATTTCAGAGACATTTGTGTTTTATGTTATTAGTTTATTTTTTAACCCAAACTTTAAAATTTAACCCCATTTCATTAGTATTTGTTTATACTTTACTATACCTTGTTTGCATGCTTAACCTACCTATGTATTATCTGTGACAATAGTGAAACTGAGTAGTTATAACATGCTGTATAATTTTATCAAGTCAAGCTGACTATTTTGGTGGGGAACATCATCATCTTCTTGTTTCTGATACATAGTGGAGTTTTACTCTACTAATTTCAAAAATGGTTCAAAGCAGTAAGGCAGATATTCAGTCTATTCTTTGACAATATATTGAGCATGTGGAGAGGAAAGCAAGGTGTTAGCTATTTTAAGGTTTCACAGCAACACCCCCATCTTGTTCATTTTCACCTGAGTTGTATAGAGCCTGGGAATTGCTATCTGTCTTTAATGTAAGGTCAGCAGTGCAAGTAACAGTATTGGATCGTACTTCCACCGTTATATTCTCTGAGTTTCTGATCACCACATTTTCATAGATGAGGAAAGCAGTTGTAGATGGAAGGTCTGAGATGTAAAAAGGATAAAGAACACAGGAAGTGGTAAACATGTGTGGTTACAGACAGACATGGTATAAAACTTGGGAGGAGGGTAAAATTATCGATTGCTTGTGGGTAGGCTTGGTAGTTAAACATGCATGTTAAAATTTCTAAGATAAGGAATAAAAATCTAGAAGGTATATGTAACTTCCAAACTAATAGAGAAGGGAAATAGAACAAGAAAAAAAATTCAATCTGAAAAAAGGGTAAGGAAGTTGAAGAAATAAAACATGGAAAAGAGAAGGCAGGTAGAAAGCACAAAACAGCAGCAACAAGTGCAAATATATTAGTAATTACAGTACATAATTACTGTAATTGAAAAAATCCTCCAGTTGAAAAAATCCTCCACTTAACAGAAACTGGTTATTAGATGGGATAAAATAACAAAATATATGCTGTTTACAAGCAATATCTTAAAAAGCATATTTTAGCTTGAAAGTAAAAAGGATTTAAAAATATATTCCTGACATAACTAACCAATAGAAATGTTGTATGGCTATATTAATATGGTACAAAGTTGACTTTGAGGCAGAAAACCTGTCCCAGAGAGTGAGGGTCACTAAATAGTGGCAAAAGGAAGGTATAATTTTAAATAAATGATTACCTGAAATACACTTTCAAAATATGTTAAGCAGAAAATTAGGACTGCAGAAGAAATAGGTAAATTTATCATTATTGTAGGTTATTTAAAGTAATCTCTCTTAATATCAGAACAAGCAGAAAAAAATAAAAAATGTAGATGATTTTAATAACAGGATTTACAAGCCTACTGTAATGGACATGTATGGAACACTGTACCCCACAACTAAAGTAGAGAGGAGCACTTAGAAGAACTGATCACATTCTAGTCAAATACAACCAGTTTTAACAAATTTTAGTAGATTGGCATCATATTACACTCTGTTTACAATGCCATTAACTTAAATAGAAAAAATGTTTTTTGTGTGTGTGTTTGGAAATTAATGTGTTTATTTCCAAATAACTTGTGGGTCAAAGAAAAACTTGTAAGAATATCAACAATAAATTATTGTACATGACAACTTGTGTATAGCTAAAGTGGAAATTTATAGATTTTAATGCTTATATTACAGGAATAAAAGTTGAAGAATAATAAACATGCATTTTTCAGAATTAGAAAAAACACTCCCCGATTGAAATAACGAGGAAATAATTAATGAACTAGAGAAAATAAAAGTAATTCAAAGAGGAAACAATGCAAGTAAAAATGGATTATTTGAGAAGACTAACAAAATTAGCAAACTACTGGCAAGATTAATAGGTAGGGAAAGAAGTCACAACGCAGAATCTGGAATGAAAATGGAAATGTTACTACAGGTGTTTCAGGAATGATCAGCTTTATGCTAATGTAGTTGAAAGCTTAGATTAAGTGGACCAGTTCCTAAAAAATGTAGCTCATACTGGCTCAAGAAGTATTAGAAAATGGCATAGCCTTAAAACATAAAGGAAAAATATTCTTACAAAGAAAATAATACCAGTTCTAGACAGGTTTACCAGCAAATTCTATAAAACATTAAAAAAACAGTAATTCCAGTCATACAGAAAGTATTTCACGGTTTAGAAAAAGAAATGACTGTCCCAACTCTTTTTACAAAGCTCCAAGTATGAGAAATGATAATTGTCTTTAACTCAGACATATGTACAGAAATTCATAGATTAGATATCATCACATAGTTGTACCCCCTTATCCATGGTTTCAGTTACCTATGTTCAACCACAGTCCAAAAATATTAAATGGAAAATTCTAGAAATGCACAATTCATATGTTTTAAATTGTGCATCCAGGATGTGGATCCTTCCTTCATCCAGTATATCCACGCTGTATATGCTGTCTGCCCATTAGTTACTTGGTAGCCGTCTTGGTTATCAGATTCAAAAAGCATAGTATTTGTAGGCTTCCATGCTATCCACAGTTTCAGGCATCCTCAGGGGGTCTTGAAATGTACCCCTATTGATAAAGGGGAATGACTGTACTTGACCAGTACTGAATAAGAAAGTAACCCATCATAACCAAGTTGGGTTTACTCTAGAATTTCAAAATTGGTTTCGTATTAGAAAGTCACTTAATAGAATTTACCACATCAGCTCTTTAAAGGAAAATAATCGTGTGCATCTGAATAGATACATCTGTGGTAAAACTCTTAGCAAGTCAGTGAATGAGAGGCCCCTTTCTTAACCTGATGAAGGCATTTTTTTCCAAAGAAAATTTCCAGCCCTACCTTCTTTACATTTAATGGTAAAGTATTGAAGGCATTGGTTCCCTTTGGTATCAAAGGACAAGTGTGCCTGCTACTGCCACTTTTAGTCAACATTGTACTAGAAGCTAGTACTGTACTAGAAGCTAGTACAGTAAATGGGAAAAAGATACAACAATTAGAAAAAGCTATTACTATTTGCAGATTATATGATTATCTGTGTAACACAGAAAATTTCATAGATGAATTACTAGGATTACTCAAAGTTTAAATTTGGATGCAGAATTATACAAATTTTCAGATTCTGCTGACATAGAAATGCAATTAAAAATATTATATTACTATAAAAGTATAAAGAAATATGAATAACAACATGCTCAGTATCTTTATAGAGAAATTATAAAACATTGAGCAGATGTAAAAAAAGATTTAATTAAATATTATAATGTACCATGTTTATAGACAAAAACTTGAACGTTGTAATGGTGCCGGTTCTCCCCAGTTGTGTCTGTAGGTTCTGTGCCGTCTGATTAAAATAGCAATAGATTTTTGTGGAATTTGACAAGCTAATCCAAAAACTCATATGGAAGAGCTAAGAGATAATAGTAAAATACTCATTAATGAAATGGATCTGTGATAGCACTGGGATTGCCAATCAGTGAAATAAAATGACCCTTTCAATAATTGGGATTGGTTAATTAAATGAAAAAAATTTGGGTTGGACTACTTACCTCACACTAGGGAAACCAATTTTGATGGATTATAGATCTAAATCTATAGGTAAGGTAAAGGTATAGGTAAAGTAAAATGTTAACACTTTCTGAAGATAATAGGGTAGAATATCTCTATGACTTTGAGTAAAGATAAAAAGGCATAAAACATAGAGCAAAAGATTGGCAAATATGACTACATCAAAATTAAGAATTTTGTTTCACTAATAGATACTATAGAGTGTCTAATCCAGTACTTAGCACATATAAAAATATGCCACCCAGGGAAATAAAGATAAACAATCTGATAGAAAACTGGGCTTCAATAGTTACTTCACAAAAGAATAAACTCATTTTGCCAATGAGTATATTATAAGATATTCAACCTCATTAGGAATCAGGGAGATGCAAATTAAAACCACATTAAGAAGGCATTTCACATCGCCTAGAGTCTCAAAACTTAAAAGCCAACTGATATTGCTGTTGGTATAGACATGGAACAACTGAACCCTTAGACATTGCAGGTGCTAATGTAAATGGGTACATTCACTTTGGGAAATAATTTCACATTATTAAAGTTGAAGATACAGATAGGCTATGATCTGGTATTCCGAGGTATGTGTCTTAGAGAAATCTCTATACAGACATACCAGGTGATGTATGTAGTTGTTTATATAGTACTGATCATAACAACAAAAAATCAATAGTAGGATAAGTAAATTGTTGTTCATATGATGGAATGCAATACAATACTGAAAAGGAATGGATTACACATGTGGCTCAGCAACTTGGATCATCCTAGGAAAATAATGTTGGAACAAAAGAAATCACTGAAGATTATAGTCTGATCGATTCCATTTATGTGAAATTCAAGAACATGCAAAATTAAGTAATATATTGTTAAGGATACTGATACACATAATACAAGGCTATGATAAACATAAAATTTAGGGGTGAGTGAGTTTGAACACAAAGTAGATATCAGAAGTCAAGATAATGTGTGTTTTAAAAAAACAACTGGATGGTGAATACTCATATTTATTACATTATTCTTTATACCTTAAACTTATAGAATTCTTTAATCTTTGATATTAATAATTACTGATAGTAATGTATGGCTACTGATAACGTTCGATCTAAAATAGTAACTGAAAAAAATAAAAGTGAATGATTTTGGGGAGAACTCAGTATTTTCCATGTACTTGCTATGTATTTGTGTTTAATTTTTGTGAGTTCTCAAATGTAATAAATTTCTTTTGAGCGTCTTTAGTATTTTATTCTATCTTTGTATTTAATATAGCAGATAAAGCATAGTAATTCCTAACTCTGGTTGTGTGATATTCCAGAATGTATTCATTTATTTTTAGGGATATAGGTGTTTTTAATTCTTTTACATTTTTCTAATCACTAAATTTACATAACTTCTACGTTTACATATTTTCTGTTTATTTGCCACATTTTAGGAAGCTCGAGAAAGATATTACCTTATTATTTTTTTCTATCTTAAAATATGTATATTCTTACTATTGCATTTGTGGATATAACATTTCATTTTAGAATACTTAAATTTTATTTTGTTTATCAAACAAAAGCATTTTTGTATCAGGCACTATTCTCAGTATTGTTAAAATATTCATTTAGTCTTCATTGCAAACCTGTGAGAAAGGTATTGTTATCTTTGTTTGGTAGGTCAAGGGAAACTGAGGCACAGAAAGTGTTAGGTAAGGTCACTTAGCTAGTGAGTGGAGCCTATATTCAAACCTAGGCAGTCTGGCTTCACACTGTGCGCTTAACCACTAAGTTGTAAAAGACCATATGAAGTAGATCTCTAAGAGGAGGAGTATGTCATCTTTTTCAATGTTGTTTAATAAACAGTACTGTTTTTTAGGGTTGCCAGCATATTGTCAGATTATGATGAAATGATTATATTATTCCCTTTCTTTTATCTGACAATATAAAAAGTAATATTGGTAAATTACACACTGCTGGACTTTGCTTAGATTTACTCTTAAATGAATTTTGTGTCCATATGTTCATGAGATGAGAAAAATAGATAGAAGTACCTATTAGTCTAATTGCAGGTCTACCCATAATGCACAAATGGTGATAGTGTACTTTCTTCTTCCAAAGGTGGGTTAATGGAGTCATGGCTTAAAATCAGAAAGTTTAACAGTATGCATGTATAAATTTGATATTTAAATATTATGAATAATATTTAAATCATTTATGGTAGAGTAATACTTGTTTCAGGGATGTTGACATAACTTTGGGAAATTCTCATTGTAAAATACAGTTAGACTGTTAATAGAGAAAATTCCAAGTGATTTGTGAAGAAACTAGTAGTAGTAGTCTAAAGTGAGGCACTAGACGTAAAGAGAGAAGAATCAACAAATCCTTTAGAGTAATAGTTCCTTACCCATTCAGACTCACACTCCATTTAGAGCATTACTTTAGAGGTTCTTGAGACAAGATCTCATCCTATAGCCATATATGCTCACAGTATATACATAACATCCCTAAGAATTTCAGCTTCTCTTTGTGTTTTTTGTTAATTACTTTAAATAGCTTAACTTTCAGTGACACATGGTTTTAACAGGCAAAACACATGACTGTTAATGATTTTTCTTTAGAGCAGAAATGATGTACATGGCCTAAATTCACTTTTAGAGATTCTTCGAAGAGACAGTATTTCCTGTCTCTTTGCACATATGTGGCATATTGTAAGGACTTTTAAATAAAAAGGGAAAGCTCTTGCAGTGGCGTAAAGACATTTATTTTGTTAAGAACCTATATAAAATAGAGTACAGCAGTTTATAGCTGTGACCATCAAGTCAGATAATTTGGGATGTTCACTAAGAGCTCTGGATAATTATAACAGTGTACCACTCACATCTGGTATTTGTTTTGCTTCCCTTCTCTGCGAGGGAGAGGCGGTCGTATAATATATGGTATTTTTATGTTATTTTAGATAAATCCATATCAACACAGCACAGGAGAACAAATTATACCCTGGTAGATTTGAGGGTATAAACTTCATGAAATGTTTCTCAGAAAGTAAGAAATATTTCTTGATTTTATCTTTAAAATTAGTGCAAAATTGCTATGTTACTCCACAATTTATTTGTGTGCATTTCTGTAAGGATAGTATGTATTCGTATTAAATTTTTTTTTAATTGAGTTAAATGAATCCTCCAGGTTGATTGTATTGTTTAATCTGTGGCTTCAAATGTTGTTTCTCCCTTTCCATACCAAGCATATCCTGCTTTTTGCACAGCATATATTTCTTTCAGATGTCAGAACACGTAGGGATACATTTGATGAATTACTAACTTTTTTAGGACAGACATGAAATCATTTAGAGGGTAAACTCTAGCAATATAGAAGTTGTTTTTTGTGGAATGGAGTAGCAGCTAATCTTTAAGACCCATTGATAACATTTTAGTAGTAGCGCTTAACATTCAGAAAGGAAAAATAAATCATCCAGCTTCTCATCTTAAGTTTTATGTAACTTTACAATTTGATACTTGATGACTTGCTATTGGTATGAGACTGGATAGTGTGATGTGACAAACATGTGACATTTGCCTACCATTTTCTAGGCATCGTACCAAGTGCTAGAGATGGAATGGTAGGTAAAGCTGTGGTTCTGCACTTAGGAAGTTCACAGTCAAATGAGGGATACAGTCACAAAACAGATACTTATATAAAGTATGGCCACTATAATACAGAGAAACGGAAAAGAATGGCCAAAGAAAGCTTGCTTGAAAAGATAATGCCTGAACTGAATACTAAAGGGAGGTGGCAGGGAGAGACAAAGAAGGGGAGATATTGATTGTGTGTGTGTGGGCATTGAAATGAGGGGGCACGGGGAAATAGGAAGGGAGGAATAGCCTGAAGGAGAAAAGGAGCAAAGACTCATGGGTGAGAAACAACATGGAGTGTTCTGGACATACAAGCAGATCTCTGTTGGCAGAAATATGAGATGAGGGTCAGCGAGTGATTGAAAATGGATCTGGAGAGATATGTGACCAAATCATGGGAGCTTTTTAAGCGCCATGTTTAGGAGCTTGAACTTCATCTCTTTGTGCGTTGGACAGTCATTTTAGGGTTTTAAGTAGGGGCCCAGTTTGATTGTATTCAGGTTTAATAGAGTACTCTGATAGTTGTTGTGAAGGATAAACTTGAAGGGAAAAAGATTGGAGGGAGAGAGGCCATTTCGGAAGTAGTTGGCTTGATAAGAAGTGATGAGGGCTTAAACTGAGACTGTCAATAGAAATAGAGAAGTGGGAGTAGATTTCAGTCTATACATTTTTTTGGTTGATAAATAGTAAATTTAGTAAGACTTGATGCTTGGAAATGACCAGTGGGAGAGAAAAAGTAGACAAGATTAACTCAAGTTTCTAGCTAAGTTGACTCCAGGGATAGTGATGACACCAAACAAACAGTGAATACATGAATAATCAGTTGAGGAAACAATACAGAAGTCAGTTTTGGATAGTTTGAGTTTGAGATAATTGTGACATCACTAGTAGAGGAGAACTAACAAGGCAGTTGACTTTTGAACTTGATGCTATGGAATATAGATGGGGCTCCTGGGCTGGAAATTTAGCTTAAAGAGTTCATCAGTTTGCAAGAAGTGATTGAAACCATAGGACCATCAAGGGAAGATATGTGGGTTGAAGAGAAAAAAAAGGCAGAAGACAGGAGCTTGGGGAACATAAGTGTTTTAAGTAGAGAAAAAGAAGCTCCACAAAGATAAGAAAAGGAACTGATAAAAGAAATGAAATAATTAGTGAGCCAACCTGAAGATCCAAGTAAGACCAGAAACCACACAGGTTTAATGGAACAAATCTATATAGTTATAATTTTCTTAGAAGCCTTAAATGAATGAGGGAGATTAGAATGTAGCATTAGTCTAGGATTGAGGTTTCACCAGACAATACAGTAAAAATTGTGAGTTTAGGGAAACCAAGTTGTTGAAGTTAGAGCAGTTTAGATGATCAGCTGTGCCAAATACTGCAAATTATGTGCTGTACATTATTCTTTACATATATTGACTCTTAACCCTCACCACAACCATAGTTGTTACAGAAGATTCTAGAATGTAAGTTCCATAAGAGCAAGGAGGGTATGTTTTGTTTTCCGTGCTATTCTCAGTGTCTGACACACGGAATGGGCTCAAATACTTGTTGAATAAATGAGTGAATATGAGATACATACTACTATTCCCATTTTACAGATATGGAAACTGGGTAAGAAGAGATTAAGTAACTTGCATATGCAACTATTTAGTGATAGAGCCAGTAGGAAAGGAATTGAGCCCAGGATTAGGGAGCTAGTGGAAAATAGATTTTAGCTCTGGAGGTCCCTATGAGCATAGTGGAAATGAAGGCATGAGAGACGTAGAAGGGGAGAAAGTTATCATCAGAGAGTAAAATGATGGAGTTTATAATTTTTTTGAGATAAGATTGTTCAGGGTTATGACAAAGGGTCAAGACTTAGCAATGGAGTAAAGGGTGTTTATTACCAAAGCTTTGTAGGCATCTATGTAGATGTTGAAAGCTGCTAAGGTTATAATAGAAGTTTGAATAGAGAGGAACATTAGAATACTGTCCTCATAAATGAGGTGGTATAACTGGAGATCTATAGATAAGAAGCAATAGAGAGTGGAATAGATAAATGCTATTTTCTTATTTCAATTCCAGCTTTTTAAACATAGATTGAGCTTAGATCTGGTTTGCTGAAAAGACAGGAATAAATTGGGCTTGGTGCATATAATTTATTTCCCCCATATGGATAAGCTGGTTGGAAAGCTCCAGAAGTATTCAGAATGTAAATACAAAAATTTTAAATTTTACCTGACATGCCAGCTCTACTTAAGGTAGGAATTCTAAATATTATATCTCTTCCCTGCAACGAAAGCTACCTCCTCCTTTTTATAAAATTTTTGTGTTTGTGGCAGCACCTCTCACCTCTTTTTCTTTTGTAGCTGTTGGGTACACATTCCAAAGCTGGTAAAAACAAAATGCACTTGCTCTTCTAAATATTTAGCCACTGCCTAGAGGATTGCATTTATTCTCAGTTCCCTTGCCAATCCTTTTAGCCTTCCCCTCCCCCATGTCTCTTTTTGAATGGTTTTGTCTCAAGAAGCTCTTGAGAGCTTTCTATGTTATATTGTGGCACAGGAAAAAGTTCAGTTTCACACTATAGTTAACATTTTAGGTTGATCATTTTTAGAATGTTTTGATAACTTAAGCAATTAATCCTGTTTCATTTTTAGAGATGATTCAATCTGATATTTCATTTGCTTTTAAGGTTCTAATTTATTTTCATAGCATTGTAATTTGTATCCTGAATGTTTCTCTTCAGAGAAATATAAAAATCTAGTAATCCATTACATATAGTATTGTGTTAAGCCTAAGATTTCATTATTTATCATATACATTTATTTTATTTTATTTTTTATTATGCACATTTAAAGCATAGCCTTTGATTTATATAATTTTTTATTTTGTGGTTGTGCTTACTTAGCTTTTTGTTTTTGTGTGTGTATATGAAAGACATACACATTAGTGTATGTCTTTCATACAAATTAGTATCATTCTATCGTAGCTCTTAGGAAATTCAGAGTTAATCAAATATGTTATAAAATGTGTTCGTATAATAAAAATGTTGGAGGAGATGATTCTGAAGGTGCCTTTTAGAGCAGGTGTGCTATGGTTTTGTGGCTTTGTACGCTCTGCCCACTTTAAATCTCAGTAGGCAGCAGCTGAAATACTACTAAATGACCTTTGACACAGAACCCATGAATGCTACAAGTATGATTTCATGTCACCACGTTCTTTGTAAACCTAAATGCCTGTCAAATCAGATGTGTGTTTAGATCTTTTTACTGAATGTGCCTTGAGGAGAAGAATAAAGCTTGGGGTCAATTTGGCATAATCCCCATGTTTGTCTTTTTCTATTATAGAGGTTTCTTGCGGAATGGAGTGACAATTCTTTCTGAGGAAAAAAAGTTCAGGCTAAGTGTAGGTGGACTTACTGTCTTCTCCATACTTTTTCTAGCAGCCTCACTGGGTCCTGGTGATATCATAAGTAAATGCAAAGCAGACTAGATGGGTTGCTGGTTGGTATATTTGGCTCTTATTTGATCGAGGTGCCTTTGGGTATATAATAGGTACATTAACTGACAAATTATATTAAGCAAATAAATATATAGCCATGGGCTCTGTATGTACAAGTGTCTTACTTTTTAAATCAATAATTAGATTGTCTCCCAGTAATTAATAATTTTTTTGTGTGTTCATGTATATATGTAGTATGTATTAAAATATTGTTTGTGTATTGTTTTGGTGTAAATTTGGTAATTTTGACAGTTTGACAACTCAAGTATAAAACACTTAAATATACTTAAATAAGTATTTAAGATTTAATGTCTTCACAGTAATGAAATAGAAAATTCTTGAATGTTACTCATTTGAATTTTCTGATATGGGTTCTGATAATCTGTTAGAAAATTTGTAATATGCTTAGGCTCACTTCACTTTCCACAGCAAGAAACCATTATATCCTTACTGGTTAGAAGCTGCCAATAGTCATTAATTGTTAAAATATAAGAAGGTTGTAGGGGGCCATACAACAAAAGCACTAGTTACCTTTACAGTTTGTTCGCTGTACCTCTTCTAACACTTTGTGTTAGAAGAAAAGCTCTATTCAGTGCCTTGGGTGAAAAGACCCTTACCTCCTTTTAGACTCCGATTGTGGGAAATTTCTTGCTATCTTGGACATTTTAACTTGTTCGGGGTTATTTTGAACATATTAAGGTGGACTCCTGAAATGGTTGAGAACTAATTCATGTTTGTTTGTTTTTCTGAATCAGTAGTTTAGTGATTAAAGCTTATGATTCTTTTAATAGATTTATTTTAATAGAAAAGAAACATTAACTCAAAATTTAAATTAATGAAAAGTATAACCAGAGGAGATGTTCAATATTTTGATATGGGAAAATACAAAAAATAAAATTTTTTGAATTTATCCAGATATTAGTGTTTGACTATAAGTTTTCTACCAGAAGAATTTGTTTGGATTTTACAATTTGTGAGAGGCGTAAGGGAGTTGGGGAGGTGGTCAAGCCCAAATTAGCATGTTGAATATCCAGATTTGCAGACATTTCACTAAACCATTTATGTATTTAGCATTTTTGTTGATTAGTCTTTTCTTTTACAGTGCTCTTAAATCACTCCATTTCATTTACTCCATTAGCTGAAAATTATACACTGTGATAGACGAAAACAGATTGGGAGGTTGTATTATATAATGTAATAAATCCTATTAAACCTTTTAGAGTAGAAAGATTAATTTTACATTTCAGAATTGTCTTAGTGACAGGAAAGTAAACAGGTAACCTAAAATTCATTTTGTTCTCTAGGTTTGCAGCATTTTATGTGGTGAATGTAGATCCTAAGTGTTATGAGTTACCCACCTGTATGAAATTACTTCCCAGAAGCCTTGATGTTCCCATAAAGAGCTAAAAACAAAACCAAATCAACTCTTAACACCTTTTATGGGAGATCAACTTGTGTGGGTTATGAGGCCCACCTTGACTAAGCAGGACATCTAGGGAAACCTGCCCAATTGGAATTAATAGCTGATACTGTAAAAGGAGAATGGTGAAAAGAAGGCTGTTAGCAGAAACAGCCTCATTCATTTATAGAGATCATCTTGTTAAAAGGGAAATCAGCTTCCCTAGATCCCAAGGGGGTATTGAAAATGCAAGGAGAGAACCTAGAAAACTTTTCTGTGCAGATTGTCAGTAAAAAGTGAAAACATTTCTTTTACTGTAAAAAATAGAATATGTTTATTCCTTCTTTCAAAGATGCTTTACTACCTTTGAAAAAGATTTTTAAAAGACTCAGAGAAAATGAAATACAGATTCTTAAAGCAGAAAGGGACCTTAGAAATCCATCTGGTCTGGTTTATTTTATAGATAGAACTGAGAACCTCAAAAAGTTATGTAACTTGGTTTACATTACATACACTACATTACATAAACTACAGACAAGAGCTAGTTTGAAGCAGAAGCTACAATTTCCTTGCTGGGTCCAGTTGGTTACAAGTATGAACAGTCATCATTAAAATGTCAGGAGTTTATAGGGAAGCTTATGACAAAACAACTACTAGTTAATTTTACATTTTGTTCACTGTACCTCATTTGCTTTGTTTCAGAAGAAAAATTCTATGTCTTATGTGGAAAACTCTTAGCTCCCTATGAACAGAATTACAGAGAGAGCCTAGAAAACTTTTGGACGTTTCAGCTACTTCAGGGTTATTTTAAGTAACTGGATAGTTAGTTTTCAGAATTATAATTACAGAAACTAGTAAAAGAATATGAGTTGTTGATACATGGAAACCTTAGACCCAAAATAAAGGTATGTTTTGAGTGATGAAAGATATTTTATTTTATTGATGATGTGAGTTTAGTACTTAAAAATCTGAATGAAATAGTACCTTTTTGACATGTTTTAGTAGTTGCCCTTAATGATTTATCTTAAATTAGATGGCTTTGGGAGTAATAATGTTTCTTTTAGCAAAAAATAAATATATAAGAGAAACTATTGCATATAGAGTTTTTTTTTCTTTTTGAGGTAGATAAAGCCTTCTAATGTCCTTATCTATCATGTCTTGATAAGTCAAGAGCAGACCACTTATTGAAAAGAATAATGAAATATCAACTAAAATAGAAAAACATCCTGTTAGGAAAAATATCACCGTTTTTTGACTGCCTTTAATCTGGTTGTTCTTAATGTGTGAAGGGAACTTAAATCTTAGCAAATTACATACATCATAAGTCTCATTTCTGTCTTAAAAGTAAAACCATGTATGCTCAATGATGTCAGTTATCTTCTTCAGACTGTGCTTCTGCTAATTCAGTCTTTTCCTTGGGGTTAAGATTAGACAAGATTTACAGATTTTTAAATTTAAGGCCTGTAACTACTGAGGATGGTTTAAAGCTTTGATAAGTGAGATGTAGTGCTTTAAAGGAGGACATTCCTTTAGTCTCTCAAAAACATTTGGAAGATATTTATTACAGTTTTCCAAAGTAAGACACAGCTCAGCTTTAATCATGAAGACCTTGAAGTTTTTTTATGTGGAGAGGGGGTGTTAGGAAACTCATTTTATTCCTACCTTCAAGTGATTATTGAGGCAGGTTTTTCTTCCCTATGAGGAAGAAAATGAATTGTGCAATGCCAGTTTAAAAAAACTAAAACAATGTATTTCTTAGGGAAAGTAGATAATTCTCTCTCCCTATATAACTGTTACTTGTTTAAAGTAATATTCCAGCTTTGCCTCTGTCAGTCTTAATGTGATAGAATCTTATTCATTGAAAATCTGTGGATTTATTTGATTGAAAACATTTGTTTAGCATACATCTGTGTTATTTAAATTTCAATGTTTTTAAAGATGAGGTCTAGCTATTTTTCCCAGACTTGTCTTGAACTTCAGGGCTCAGGTGATCCTCCTGTCTTGGTCTCCCAGGTAGCTCGGAGTATAGGCATGAAACCACCATGCCAGGGTAAGATCTAATGATTTATTTGATTGAAAAAACTTACTTAGCATACATTCATGTATTTTTATAAGTTGTCACCTCCTGACAGGTCACTTGACATAGAAAAGTACCTCTTTTAACACTTTCATAAAACTTTAACAAACATTTTAAATTGCTTCATTGTAGTGGAAATACCATTTATCTCTCCTTATTGGACATTTTGAAAAATTAAATTCTAAAGCAATTTTTATCATAAATACTAGACATGAATAATTGTATATGAAGACTGTCTGACAATTTGGATTTTTATGCTAGGATAGAATTCCAAGAGTAAAATTACTGTGCATACCCTTTTAAGCCTCATAGTAAATTATTACTAAAGTGTGTTGCAAAGATTTTATTAGTTATGAATTCCAGGGTCCTTCAGGGTAGTTAGTGGGGACATTTTGCAGAGAGCAAACCATGTCTGGAAACATGGTTTCTAATCTTTGCTGTGCCACATACTGGTTGTGGATATCTGGGTTAGTAACATAGGTTATGTGGGCCTTACTTTTCTCACTATAACTCAGGTGAATTTAA
Organism: Aotus nancymaae; assembly: GCF_030222135.1. Taxonomy (NCBI): domain Eukaryota; kingdom Metazoa; phylum Chordata; class Mammalia; order Primates; family Aotidae; genus Aotus; species Aotus nancymaae. Next base: position 4,631,632 of record NW_026988492.1, on the reverse strand, counting down.
CTACTTCACCAACCTTAATTCTAATTCTGTAAAAAATGGGTATAATCAAGGAGAATCAGTGCCTATATATAACCAAGTGATTTGTCTGGGAAAAAAAGCAGAAGCAGGGAGTATCAGATGTATCTTGAAAACGGAGTAAGTTAGAGGAAATGCACAAAACATGTGGTTGCTCTTCTGGTTTTTAATTTTAAGAATAGAGTCCAGGCTGGATGCAGTGGCTCACACCTGTAATCCCAGCACTTTGGGAGGCCCAGGCAGAGGTGGATCACTTGAGGTTAGGAGTTTGAGACCAGCCTTGTCAACATAGTGAAACTCCATCTCTACTAAAAATACAAAAGTTAGCTGGTTTTAGTGGCAGGCTCCTGTAATCCCAGCTACTCAGGAGGCTGACGTAGCAGAATCGCTTGAACCCGGGAGGCAGAGGTTGCAGTGAGCCGAGATTGCACCACTGTACTCCAGCCTGGGTGACAGAGTGAGACTCCATCTCAGAAAAAAAAAAATAAGAGTCCTGTAAAATTATGCCAGATAGACACTTCTGCTGAGACTTAGGGATTTTCAGACAATTTCAAATAGAAAATGAAAGTGTAAGGAGACAAGTGTGTAACTTTCCAAAAGAAGTTGTGTTCTGTGTCGGTTTTAGGTTATAGAATGACTCAGTCTAAGCCAAAAAAAATATATTATTCATTCATTTAGACAAAGTGCAGAATATTTTCATTCTCTTCTATTGTTTACTTATTTAAATTGATAAATACGTTTATGATGTAAAACATTATTTTTTGATATATGTACACATTGTGGAATGGCTTAATCAAGCTAATTAACCATATGCATTACCTCACATACTTTTTTTGTGGTGAGAACACTTAAAATTTACCCTCCACAATTTTCAAGCTTACAATATATTAACTGTAGGTCTATGATGTACCATAGATCTCTTGAATTTATTCCTCCTGTTTAAATGATATTTGTATCCTTTGACCAACATTTCCCCAGCCCTTCTATACCCCAGCCTCTAGTAACCACCATTCTACTCTTTGCTTCTATGATTTTGACTTTTTTCGATTCCACATGTGAGATCATTGGCATTTCTCTTTCTGTGCTTTAGCTTATTTCACTTATGATAATGTCCTCCAGATTCATCTGTGTCATTGCAACTGACACGATTTTCTTCTCTTTGAAGGCTGAATAGTATTCTGTTGTGTGCATATACCACATTTTCTCTATCAGTTCATTCATTAATGGTTACTTAGGTTGATTCCATATCCTGGCTATTATGAATAATAACAAAATGAACATGGGAGTGCAGATACCTCATCAGTATACTGCTTTTGTTTCCTTTGGATTTATAACTAGTGGTGAGACTGCTGGATCATATGATAGTTCCATTGTTACTTTTTTAAGGAACCTCCATACTGTATTCCGTGGTGGCTATACTAATTTACATTCCCAGCAACAGTATACAAAGGTTTCCTTCTCTCTACATCCTCATCAACACTTGTTCTCTTTAATCTTTTGAGAATTGCCATTCTAACAGGTGTGAGGTAATAGCTCATTGAGTTTTAATTTGCATTTCCCTGATGATTAGTAATGTTGAGCATTACTTTATATACCTGTTGGCAATTTGTATGTCATCTCTTGAGAAATGTCTATGCCCTTTGCCTGTTTTTTAGTGGGCTTATTTATTTTCTTGCTATTTCGTTGTTTTAGCTTTTTACATATTTTGGATACTAACTTCTTATCGGCTGTATGGTTTGTTTTCAGACATTTTCTCCCATTCTGCAAGTTGTCTCTTCACTCTTGATTGTTTCTTTGCTCAGCAGAATTTTTTAGTTTGATGTAATCTCATTAGTCTATTTTTGCTTTTGTTGCCTCTACTTTTAGGGTCATACTCAGAAAATCATTGCCCAGACCAGTGTCAGAGAGATTTTTCCCTATGTTTTCTTCTAGGAGTTTTATGTTGTTAGATCTTATGTTTAAGTATTTAACCCATTTTGGGTTGATTTTTGTGTGTGATATGAAATGAGAGGCTAATTTCATTATTCTACATGGAGATATTCAGTTTTCCCAACACCATTTATTGAGGAGACTGTTTTTTCCTCATTGTGTGTTCTTGGCATCTTTATTGAAAATCAGTTGACCATAAATATGTGCTCTCTCTATTCATATTTTTTAAGTAAACTATTTTGTGATGAGAAACGTAGCAAAAATTCTGCATCATCTTTGATATGTCAGTAAAGCCATTTGGGCACAGATTGGACCTGATAATTTCTCTTTTCAAGAAGCAAGTACCTTATCTCTGTTCTTATTCAAAAGTGACTTAATCTCTATTAATAATTTAGGCAACCAAACATCATTACTGATTGTAAGAAAAATCTGACTCTAGTCTGTCTATACTGATTAAGAACCAGGACTGCCTCATGGAGACTTTGGTAAAGTAAATCTCAACAGTACTCACCAGTTGTAGAAAGGTTTTATTGAACTAGTTTTAAGATACTTGGTTATCAGTTGAATGCAAATAGTAATAATTTAAAGTTTCATGATTGACATGTCTGTAATTAGCTTTTTAAACTAAGAATAACAAAAAATCAGTAGTTTATTAATTCCTAATAGCCTGTGATAAAGTTATTATCTAGGTTTTTTTTGGGGGGAGGGTCTGTTTTAGAAATTAACATTTTGGGTTTGATTTATAAAATTTATATATTGGAAGTTGAAATTATTGGATAAAATACAATTTACATTTTAAAAACATTTTCAAGTGGAAAAAAATTACAACTTGCTGAATAGTGATAATTTTTTAATTTAGTCTTTGAGTTCACTATTTAGAGTTCTCTGATAAATTGTTAGAGTTTGAAGTAGTGAGTTCATTGCTTGACCGAATAAATAATTCATATGGCACAAAGGCAGCTTTTTCTTTCTCCTCAGTTCCCTTCTCCCCTATTATGTTCACTTTCTCTCTTTTAAAAGGCTCCTTTACAGCCAAATAGCAACTTTGTGTGAATGTGCAAGCACTTGGGCATAGTTTCAACCTCAGTGTTAGCTGAGTATCTGGGGTCATATAAGAGAATGAGGAATTTGTCTTGAATGTATATTTTCCACTAGCAACTGAAAAGGAATATAGTAGTTATAAATTGCTAGACCTTACTCTCATAGTACAATTGCCCTGGAAATTTCTTTGAGCAAAATAGGATTTTATTTCTGGGTGTAAAATTTTTCATAGTGTCTGCCTCAAAACAAAATTAAGGTTTAAAATTGAGTAAATTTTTTAATTTCTTCTAATTTTTCATAAACTTTTTTACTAGACTAACTTTTCAGCATCAGTCTAATAAACATGGAATTTAAAAAATTATTTACTTGTTATTTTAGATTCTTTGTTTTCTAAGAATTATGAAGACATTTATGTGGACTTCCTTTTTCTCTACCTTTTATTATAGCACCAAAGTTGGAATTATACTAGATTATTTTCTCTCTGCTATTTACATCATATAAGACTCTGTTTTATTGGGTCAGGGAAATACTCTTTCTAGCACAATAATCTTCTTTGGCGATGTCACTACTGGAAATGATGTTTATCCTTCATAAATTAACATCTTTATTTTTGTAATAAATTATTATCTGATATCCTTTAGAGGTTATCTAAAAATATTCCTTTAAGTTTGCATGTATTCAGCACATTTCATGGTATAACAAGACTTTTACATTTGTGTAACAAGACTTTTACATTTATATAACAGAAATTTAAAATAAGGCAATAGACTGTAATCTAGACTTCTATCAACTGGAAATCTTTATGAATTGGTGTTTTGCTGCTTCTCCAGTATACCGATACTTCACCAAATACAGTGTTTATCCTTAAGTTTCTAAATAAGACAAAACATTATATTTAGTAAAATCCAGCATGGTTTGTTTTACTGCATACTAATTCTTTGTATAGTCTGCAGTCATAATATATATGCTATATAATACGTGAATGCATATGATTCATAATACACAGGATACAAATCTAATATAGGAGCTTTATTTTGATATAATCAGACTTTATCCTGTTACCTGTTTGCCTTTCTGTTTCAAACTTCAAGTGATGCCCTTATTTTCATAAGACTTAGTGTTTCAGTTAGTACTAACTTTATGCATAGTCATTGTGATTTTATGAAACATTGTGATTTTAAGTACTGAACCATGTTGGGTTTTTTTGATGTAAACTGAGTGTAACTTTTAGTAATTATTCAAATTTAAGCTTTACTCTGACTTTTCATAATTCTATTTCATTAGTCACAAAAAACAAAAATTGAGGTTCTTATTGGCCCTTTTAGTGCCTACACTGGTATTGTTGAAATACATTTCTAAGGAGGGTGGTGAGTGTTTTGTTTTACCAATTGCTGCATGACAAGCCACCCCAAAGCTTAATGCTTAAAACAACAGTAATTCATTATTTTTCATAATTTTGAGGGTTGACTCAGTGAGTCTTCTGCTTTGTATGGTCTTGACTGGGGTGCTAAGGAAGAGGGCAGTCCACAGTGGCCTCACTTACATGGCTGGCAATGGATGCAGGCTGCTGGCTTGGAGCACAGTTGGGGGTGGCCTGGGGGCCTCAGTTCTTAAGTGTGCCTCTCTGTGAAGTTAGTTGGGCTTCCTTATAACATGGTAGCTGGATTCCAAAAAGAAATGTTCCAAAGGCAAAGAAGTTGCAGCCTTTTAAAGAGCCATATTTAGAAGTTAGAGTTACTTCTGCCCATTCTGTTGATCAAAACAAGTCACAGGGCCAGCCCAGATCAACAGGAAGATAAATAGTCTTCATTTGTTAAAGATGGAGTAGCAAGATTACATTGTAAAAAAGCAAATGGAATGGTATATATTGTTGCAGTCATCTATGGAAATGCAAACTACTACAAGGAAGTGCAGTTTTTGCTGAGCCATGGGTATTTCCCATAACCACATTTCAGAAACTGGTATAGTCAGGCACACATGGATTTGAGCACTAGCTGTACACTAGGGTCACTTAAGAGCTATTAACCATTACCTTCTCATCTGTATGATAGTAGTCTCAACCTCACAGGATGGACAGTTAAGTGAGATAATTTGAAAGTACACAGCATAGCTGGAAATTCCATTACCCCTATCCTGTTTCTTTTCCCATGTCCTTCATGTTTGATTAATGTTTATATTTGTGATTATAGTACCTAAAGGTATGTTTTAAAGACAAATCATAATTCATCTGAAGTATCTGTCTTACCAAGATAGTTCAGTAGTTCCAATCTGAATAAAGTTTATAACATTAACGTAATTTATAGCTCTTTTTAATACAAGCATCTGTCTAATGCTGCAATTCTTTATAAACCTCTGTATATAGGCTATTTACAATGTAATGAGCTACTAGTTGGTAGAAGTAAACAAATGGCTATTTGCCATAGTTCTACATTGTGTTATACCTTCTATTTTGCAGAAAAATCTTACAACTTTCCTAAGTCATCTTTTTAGGTCAATTCCAGAATTTGTTTATGATCTAATTTACAGGTCCCTAGCCAAAGAGATGAAGATATTGAATCAGAGAAAGAAGTCTAAAGAGATAATTTTCCAATGATTATTTCTAAGGAAGGAATGACTATTTAGTACCTGTTTTAAAATAAAGTATTTTATTTTAAATAAATACTTTTATTTACTTTTATTTAAAATACTTTTATTTAAAATAAAATACTTCATTTTAAAACAGGTACTAAATAGTCACAGTCAAAGGTTTGATTATGAGTCAGCTTTGTTGGTTTTAGTCTCAGTAGTCACCAGCACCACCAACCTGACATACTGGCAATACATAGTTTTGGTTACCAGGTAAAGGAGTCATAGAAAACCAGTGCTACTACTTATAGAAAATAAACGGAAGGCACATGTCCTAATTTGTCCTTGAAGATAAGAATATTGCTTAAAATGATATCAGCAAAATATAAAATCAAGTGAAATGTTACATTAAATATAACAGTTGAAAGAATGGGGATAGACAAAGAAGAACTTTTGCACGCTAATGATTAGATATTAGAATAAGTTTCTCAGGATAATATTTTGAAGCATTTAACAAATGACAGTGTTATGAATTATGTGGACAGTGCTAAAAGTGGGTACAGAGCAAAAGAAGTGGAGTTAGTTTTGTCAAGTCTGTCTCTTCAAAGTGAGCGGGAACATTTTATTTTAGAAAAACAATGATAGCGGAATCCCATTTCATCTTTTCATTTTCAAGCACTGACTTTATGTGACTTTGGGAGAAGCTTTTAAGTTTTATATAAAGCACTTTTTTTGCACATAGCACAGAGTGGGAACCTTTAAAATTACCTACTTGTATAGCACTTAATTTAAAGAATATGTTCATACATATTACTCTATTTTCTCATTTCTAAGAGTTCATCAATTGTACGGCATGTTGTTTGATTTAATAACAATGTTTTAATGTCTCTTTTTGGAAAAATAAAACACTTTTCTTTGGGGAGGAGGAGCCTTTGATCTAAGGATTATTCTGAATTCCTTTGGGCCATGGGCACTGTAGCAAATGCTGCTCTTTCTGATCTTTAACACTTTTAGGATTGATAGCATCATTCTGAGCCATGTCCAGGAATTACTTTGGTGAGGTTTTCGTTTCCTATTTAATTAAAAAAAATTTTCTTTACTAATTAGATTACATTTCACTCGAAGTTAAATAACTTCTCTTGAAAGCCATCCAGAAGACTTTAACAGCCAGATATTTGCTATCTGCTTAGAATTATCACTTGTGAAACCTTCACTAAACATAATTCAGCCACATGTCACAGGCAGTTCTGCATATATAACTTTTTTTTTTTTTTGAGACGGAGTTTCGCTCTTGTTACCCAGGCTGGAGTGCAATGGCGCGATCTCGGCTCACCGCAACCTCCGCCTCCTGGGTTCAGGCAATTCTCCTGCCTCAGCCTCCCGAGTAGCTGGGATTACAGGCACGTGCCACCATGCCCAGCTAATTTTTTGTATTTTTAGTGGAGACGGGGTTTCGCCATGTTGACCAGGATGGTCTCGATCTCTTGACCTCGTGATCCACCCACCTCGGCCTCCCAAAGTACTGGGATTACAGGCATGAGCCACTGCGCTCGGCCATATATAACTTTTTGTTTCAAAGCTGCATTATAGTGATCTTTAAAAAGACATTTTAAGAGATAATTTAGGGATTTTAAATTAAGTTAAAATTCAGCTGTGCGTAGTTCTATTGATGCAGATAAGTGACAGATAAAAGGTAAATTCTTAGTCATGTCTAAGTTCATACATGAATACAATAATACACGTGGATATAATACGAAGCATTATAGCATTTTGTGTAATGTCTGGCAAAGTTCTTTTGATATCTGCAGTAAGACTCCTCTTCATTTGAAAAATGTTAAAGTGAAAAAAACGTGCTTTATTGAGAAAATAAATTATTCCTTTTTTCCCTCACAGCAGCTGTTTAAGGAAGACAGAGCAGGCATTGGATAATATTCTTATTAAGGTAAAGAATCTGGGTGTTTGAGACTTAAGGTCATACAGCAAGTAGTCTACCTGGTATTTTGAACCAGGTCTTCAAGACTTCCAGATATTTGTGCTGTCTACTGTGCAGCATTTTCAACAATAATTCATTTGTCTATGGGTTAAATTCAATTTAATGAGATTTAATAAATATATCAACATATATTTATTAAATGTTATTGCTAGTCATTGTGTTAAATGATAGTGTAAGACAGTAAACAAAACAGTTATCTTTCCGTGTCTTCATGAAACCAGCAACTTTTGAAAAGGCTAAAACTAAACAAATAATTACAACTAAGATGAGCATTAAGGGAGAGATTGTAAGATGATAGGAAAGAATATGACAGGCCAACTTAACCTGCTCTGCCTGCTCTGGGATGGTGGGGGAGTGTTGAATGTGAACTGAGGGTAGGACATGAGAAATAACTTTTGGGCTGAAATTGGAAAAATCAGCATCAATTAGCTAAGCCTAGGAATTAGGAGAAGGGTTAGGATAGAACATTGCAGGCAACAGAAATAGCATCTACAAAAGTAAAAGGAAGAACTAAAAGGATTCCAGTGTGAGCATTGAAAAGAAGGATAAGTAAATATACAGAAGAATGCAGGAAAGAGATTATGTGTTCGTTCTTCAGGATTTTTTGGCCTATATCCTAAGGGATATTGGGAAGCCATAAAAAAGTTTTAAGCATGGAGGTATGCCATGATTCAATTTTTCATTTCCAAAACATGAGTCTGACTGCAGCATATATAGAAGCAATGTTGTTAGATGCTATTTCTGTAGGCCAGGTTGGAGATGATGGTTACAGCAGTGGAGTTGGAGAGAAGGGAATAGATTTGAAATTTGGGATGTAGACAAAGCTTTGCATTTGACAGAAATACAAAAGTATTAATAGTATTGTTATTGTTCTACCTATAGAATTTGATTGTCAGATTATCTCTAAAATGCTGTCAGTAACTTGTACTTAATATTAGGAGGAAGTGACTGTATTATAAATGTAATTTAGAAAACATTGTTTCTTAAAAAATAATTTTTGAATTGGGCTAATTCTTGTTATTGTTTGTTGACTTCATTAAATAATATAGAGAGTATAGGGAGAACTGAGGGGTTTTTTGGTCTTTTTTTCTTTTGTTTTTTTGAGACAAAGTCTTGCTGTCTGGCCAGGCTGGAGTACAGTGGTGGGATCTCGGCTCGCTGCAACCTCTGACTCCAGGTTCAAGGGATTCTCCTGTCTTAGCCTCCTGAGTAGCTGGGACTACAGGCACACACCACCATGCCAGCTAGTTTTTGTATTTTCAGTAGAGATGGGGTTTCACCATGTTGGCCAGGATGGTCTCAATCTCTTGACCTCATGATCTGCCCACTTTGGCCTCCCAAAGTGCTGGGATTACAGGCATAAGCCGCTGCGCCCAGCCGAGGAGAACTTAGTTTTAAAAGAAAATGCACTTCCTAATTTATACATAAAACACATAACTAATTTTGTACATACATGATAGGTGTATATGTAGTGCAGGTCATCTTGTTTACACCACTTATTAATGAATATAAGACTTGGAAGGTTTAGGATTTTCCTACTGGTTGCATGATTGAAACTTCCAGATGAAGATTTTAACCCTTTTGTTTCAAATAGCATTCTATTAAGAAACACTTTTTTCATGATTATTGTAAGAATTTATTGCTGGATCATTGACTCTAGAAATAGACTCCTAGTTAAATTAAAAGATGCAGGAGGAAACATTTTGGAAACAGACTTTCCAGAATTCCTTGTGAACTTCTGTACTTTCTTAACCAATCATATTTCTTTTTTGTACCTATGGCTGTTATTAGCCTGTTGTATCAGGGATACCACAGTCAAGTACCTGTAAGGGCTTTAACTATAAATAATTAGGCCATTTAGGGAAATAATAAGGAAACTGGGGCTTTAGAGAATTTGTGCTCATCTAACTGGGTAGAGAGACAGCTAATATTCTGCTCCATCTGATGGTGACCATGGGAGTATTCAGGCTGATTGTTGCCCAATATTTCAGTTTTTCCAAAGGATCCTAAAATACAGATTTTTATTTAAGTTAGTTGGTAACTAATTCGAGTGTTTTTAAGACACTCTGTGACAATAGCTCTACAGGGCAAAGTAGACCTATTATAGAATGTATTTGGCCCACAGGCCTCTGTTTTGTAGCCTTAACTTTATAGAAATCTTCAACATCTATTTAAAAGTAAGAGGTCAAAAGCATTTCTAGGTAAAGTAAATGCCAAAAGAAGGGAAGAAGGGAATGAGTAAATGAGATATTTTTTAAAAGAAGTACAAAACTAGTTATCTAGGTCATATTTTTAGTTTACACTAAGTTCAAAAAGAAATTCACTGTCCTCAGAATAATTTTCATATGTTTCAGAGCATACTTCTAGCAACTTCAGCCATCTGTGTGTGTATAACTGGGAACTCAGAGTGGGGTGAGAATGCGCAGGGCATAGAGAGCCAGTGAACTGTAGATGAAAGTATTGCAGTTCTCTGAAAGTGTTGTGAGTAAAGTACAGCAGGAACAAGAGACAGTTGATACTGGAGCAAAATCAGGCTATAAGAACATAGCAATCTGAGTACATCCTGGGCCCCTGAAAGCATTACTATACTAAAAGCATAATTTGTTATACTGATGATCAAGAAGAGGTCATATTGGTACACTAATATTGAATAACTCCCCTCCCAATGCACATGTAGTACACAGTCACTATAGGAAATTGGGAAAATATAGATAAGTAACATACAATATTTTTTTAAGCTAGGAATAAGTAAAATAGATTTTAAGGTTTTCTAAAAGTAGTTAACATAGAACTTGGCAATTCTTAGTTTCCTCATAGCTAGTTTCCAAATTAGTCTAATTTGGCTTAAATAAAAAGAATATTGGTTGGTTTACATAGGAAAGTACATATATTAGGATTAGTTATGCTAATGGCTCCGTGATTTTTTTCCAGGGACTCAGTTTGTCATTTACTGTACTCTTTCTCCATGGTATTTTCCTTTAGCCCAACACTGTAGTTGCTAAATGGCTGTTGGTTGCAATCAGGATTGTGTGTTTCCTCCTTCAGATCCAAAAAGAAAAGAATAAACTCTAGGCATTCTCACGGGAAATATGGCTTCTTTTCCCTGAGAAGTTCTCATGCACTCCTGCCTGCAACTTTGCTCCTTATTGGCCTAAATTTGCTTAATTCTAAATATGCCTAAACTAATCATTGGCAAGAGGGATGAGCTTACCATAATGGATTAGATTAATTGTGGTCTACCCTTGCAGCTAAGGACAGTCAGCTTACCCTGAGGCACATTGACTACTGGGAGAGATGTGGATATAGAAATCCAATCATGTATCATGAGGAAGAAGGAAGCGATGAATAGGCTCTCGGCATGGTCCACCATGGGTGCATTAAGGATGTGGATTATGTTTTTTACTTACTTGAGACACTACCTTCCTCTATCAAGCCTGTAATAATAAAGTTGAGTCCCTGGTGAATCTACTCTCTGTCTTATGTGTTTCAGCACCCTTATTAGCAGAGCTTGTATAGCTTTGGAATTGAAGATTTTTTTTTTTCCAAAAATTCTCTTGTCATTTAATAGACACCTATCTGTAGAGTAAACTATGTGGGCCATAAAGGAACAAGGAGAGTTTAGGAAAATACAGTTTCTTAAATAAATTACTTTTAAAAAAGTATATTTTCTTTCAGCTCTTCTCTCCAAAGGAATTTTGCACCATAACCTCTGTGGTATGTTTACTGTCTGATTATAAAGGTGAAGTATAATTTATGGGATATTTACAAAGCAAAAAAGAAATACTTATTTTTAAAGTTTAAAATTTTTTTGCGTAGAAAATGCTATAATAATTTATGTATCTGTAATAATAATTAATGTATCTGTATAATAAGTAAGTATCTGTAATTTTGGCTAAAATATTTAACCAGCCAACCATATATCTTATTTCTTCCAGTTGCTAGATTTCTGAATATTAGCCAAAAATTTTAGTATCTGGGTCACATAGTCATTACAAACAAATCTAGGCCAAAATGGTTTATGCTTCTCAGTTGCCAGCTCAATTCTCTCTTTGACTTTTCATTATCTGTTTCCCTTTGAACTAAACTTTATTTACTTATACTAGCACAGTACTGTGTGAATTCTTTGTGTATAACCAGTCTTCTTGTGTCTTTTTCCCTTAAATCAAGGTAACAAACAAATAAATGACTGTGCTCTTGGCTGTTATGATTTAGAATGGTTACTGTACAAAAGGTCACACATGTTAAATTACCTACTGCAGTGCTAATTATTGTGAAACCTTCTTCAAAATGCTAGAGAGACTGTTTTGGCACTTCTACTGTAACAGTTTTTAAAGATCCAATGTGTATTCATTTTGGTATTGAAAGCCTCAAAACTCCTAAAGACCCCATGTTAATTTAAAATGCAAAGTTCTTTCACCTTTTTATACTAGATGGGATAGCAGTTTTTAAAGTAAAATGAAAAGTTTTATGTGTTGTGATACAGAGGTAAGGGCAGAGAGAGAGAGGGAAAGGAGTAAATTGGAGCAACAAAAATTCCACTCTCATTTATAAAGTGCTATATATAGGCTCTAAAATTCCATTCTGAAATACTCTTTTAACTCCGAAAGGGGTATGTTTACTGCCAGCTTCTGTTAACACAGGAACATAGTTTTTCTGTTCTTAAAATTAAGAACTTTATACCTTTTGGAATTTTTAATATTTTTTCTCTATGTTTATAATGCTTTTAATTATATTTATTATTAACTTATGTTATTAACTATGTTTATAATTTGTATACTCTATTCTGTTTGGAAAGTACAAAATGATACCATAGATACTTCCTGAAGTTTTCTAGAAAAATTAAAACTTCATTCATCTTTATTCATAGCATCATTGGACATTCAGTTAATAAATTTTTCAGCTAACAAACACTTATCTTCTTTAATTGCTAGGATAGTTCATCTCAACCCTTCTTATTATAAAATATCATCGTGACTCAGATTGTTGTTGAAAATTTCTTAGTATAGTGTCTTCAGGAAGACACTGCCTCAGGGCTACTGAGGTATGTCATAGGGCTGTTTGTCCTTTCAGAAACAATTCTCAGTAGCTGTTTTTGCTTTGCATTTTTATAAAGTGTCTTTTTTCAAAGCTTGATATTTATTCTTATAGTTACTGGTGTGCAGAGAAAGGTATCTGTGAATAAAGTAAGAGAAATATGTTCATAATAGGTTTGAAGAGCACTTCAATGAGTAAAGTACTTGGACTTTACAATGTTTGCTTTTACTTCGCTAAGTCTTGCCCTATGCCCCTGCCCCTGCCCCTTTATGCCCTAGCCTCTTTTTAAAACATGGTACTTGGCAGTGTTCCAGGTACTTACTGTAAGAAAGATGAGGTTAGACTTGGAGCTTGACAAACATGAAGGGAATTAAAACAGGATCATTTAATAGCTCTGGAACCTTAAGCAAGTTCACAGCTATAAAATGGGTTTGTATATACTATCTCTCAGGATTGTAAGGATTAAAAATAATGGATCTAGTTTAGGAGGTATTTTAACAAACACTAGTTCCTTTCCTTTAAGATAAATGACCCACTTACTTTGGAAAGGGTATTTGCCTATTTTAATATGATGCTATAAGAATTAATGAGTCAGTATCTCTAAAATATGATAGCTTTTAAGATCTCTTTAATTATTCAGAAATGAACAGTATGTGACAAGATATTATTGGTTAATTTGGTTGATCACATGAATAAAATGTGCTGAAATATTTTGGAGACTGAAAATAAAATTTAGATGCAAAAAAAATATTTTAAATAAACATGGAAAACAGTTTTTTCATCCGCGTCTAATCATGTTGAAATATTTTATTACTATCCCCAGAGAGTTCATAAATTAGTAATTTTTTTTAATGCAGAGGTAAATACCTAGAAACCATATATACACTTAAAGTAAAATCTCACAGCATTCTTAAGGCCATTTTGCATTTACTTCTGCCACAGCAGTGGCAATACGGTGAGCTGCAGTAACCTGAAACAGTAACCTGGATGCTCTAATAAATTACATGTCTTTCATTATGGAGTTTTATAACTGTTTATACCTTTTATTTAACCAATTCACAGATCAGATTATAGGATATCTTTCATTTAATAAGTATAATAAGTACATACCTTATACCATTGAGTTTTGATAGTATAAGAGGGAAAAAAGAAAAAAAGCATGACCTCTATCTTTAAGGCACTGTTTAACAGTCATATGAATCACTTCATTGAGAAGATCCATTTGTGTAATATAATGAATTCCACACAAATTGCCTATTAAAAAGTTTTGAAAAAGTAGAGGTGAGATTGAATATAGCAAAGCTTTATTGTTGATTTTTTTTTTTTTGGACGGTCAATTTGTCAACATTTTACATTGTAAGCTATATCAAAATATATTTGTATACTCTACTAAACATAGGGAACATAACTTAATATTTAATTTAAACTCTAGATTACCATCATTTATAGGCATTCTATGCATTAAACTGTTTTGCCTTTTCTTTATTCTTCAGTAACACCTTTAGGGCCTTTTGATGCATTGTAAAGAAAAGGCAATTGTGAGCTTCTGGCTCTAGCAAATCAGAGCTAATCAACCTGAGGATAATGTTTGCACTTTCCCGCTTCCAAGTCTTTGCTCAAACTGCTCTCTACCTTTGCTACCACAGGTTAGTCCTTCCCCCCAGTCTAAACTCTCTCTGACTAGCCTTGAGCTTACTTTTTACAGCTCTCACTGTCTACCGTCTCTTTCATCTTGAATATACCGGGCAGACTGGGAAGTTCAGGGAAAAAAAAAAAAAAAACAGACGTAATACTTAAGTCGTCTTTGGTATCTATTTTCTCTTCACTGCCAATTAATTAATTTTTAATTTTTTGTTTTATTTAATTTTGTAAAGACAGGGTCTTGCTATGTTATGCAGGCTCCTCTCAAACTCCTGGACTCAAGTAATCCTCCCACCTCAGCCTCTTAAAGTGCTAGGATTACAAAGCGTGAGCCACTGTGCCTGGCCATAATTTAAATAATCCTTTAGATTCCTGTCTCTGTCCGTTTTCAGAGCCAGGGTTACACTATATTAATGATGCACACCACTGCCAAAACAGTCTTCCTGAAGTACTAATTAGATTTTTGAGCAGAGAATGGTAAGACCATCCTTTCCAGTGTTGGCAAATACTCAATGTACTGTCCTGAAATACCTGTAGTACTTCCAAGTTTCTGCTTTGTGCTCACACTGTTTTCTTTGACCTCAAATGCAATTTCCACCTATAAAAATCTTAGTCATTATGAGGTCTAGCAAAGATCTTTTCTCTTCTGTGAAGCCTTTTTATCGACCCTAACTAAAATCTCTTCTCTGAGCTCCCAGCTTATACTGCTTGAGCTGGTGCAAGACTTGAGTGATCTTTAGAAGAAAGTGGGAGGTTATTTTCCCAATGAAATTCCAGGAAAGTTTCATTTCTTATAGTTAAGTCCCCTTTAGCATTCCACATATAGTTAGTGCTCAAATATTTGATAATTGCTCTACTCACAATTTTTTTGTGTGTGAAATTGTTAGCTATTCTCTACCCGAGAAGTAATGAAATGTATAAGCTTCTTCAACTCTTTGCTGAGCCTAGGGCCTCTTACTTATTTCTGTATCCTATCTACTCTTGAGTAGTAGGGTCATCAGAAAGCAGCCGTTGGCTTTGGGGATAAGTTGTATGTATTTTGGAGGAGGAAGTAAAGGTGTTATTTGACTTTTAAAACGGAAGCTTTTTCTGTTTTAAAGTATTTTGCTTCCTGTTTCTGTATTTATAAAATAATATTGGTATATGTAGTATCTTGGCTATTTATTCCCCTTTCTCTTTAATAGTGTTCTCGAACTTTGGTGTGATACTGAATTAGAATCTCTGGCAGTGTGTCCTTGGACTCTACATTTTTACTAAGAATCGGTTGAGATGCTTATGAAGGTGGTGGTAGTAGTGATAATGGTAGTGATGATGATGATTGTAATAGCTCTGCTTTCGAAGGCTCATGATGTGCTTAGTGCACTTTTCTGGGCAGTTTGCAACTATTAACCTAATGTTCACAGCAAGTCTATGTGGTAAGATGCTATTATCTTCGTTTTACAAATGGAGAAACTGAGGCAGATATAAATTACGTTAGTTGCCAAAACAGCTTTCTTATAAGCATGTCAAGAATCCATGAAAAGGATAAGGCATATATTTTGGTTGATAGTTTTAAAACTCGCTGTCTAAAGGATTGCTTTAAGTAATGTGAATAATATGAATGTAAACCAGTTCTTATATAAATTGAAATATCAATATGCTAACTTTTTATAGAATACTTCAACAACTAGACCTAAATATAGATATTTGCTCTTGCTTTTAGGAAGCCTGTCACAATTCTTGGTGAAAAAGTAGGCATGTACCCACAAACTTAGAACATTGAGGAAAATTTTAGAATAATTACACTTTCTAAAAAACTCGCATGATTTTAGGAAGACTGTGCTTTACTATATACTATATATATACATACATAGACATACACACATGTAGATGCATATATATAGTTACTCTATGGGTGTGTGTGAGTTAGCCCTCAGTATCCTCAGGTGATTAGTGCCAGGACCCCCCTCAGATTCCAAAATCCAAATACTGTGGCATGGTATTTGCATATAACCTATGCATATCCTCCCATATAGTTTATTTACTTATTTATTGAGACATGGTCTTGCTCTGTCACCCAGGCTGGAGTGCAGTGGTACGATCATGGCTCACTACAGCCTCAACCTCCTGGGTTCAACCAATCCTCCCTCTTCAGCCTCCCAAGTAGCTGGGACCACAGGCACATGTCACCATGCCCAGCTAACTTTTTAACTTTTTTGTAGAGATAGAGTTTCATTGTGTTGCCCAGGCTAGTCTTAAACTCCTGGGCTCAAGCAATCCTCCCACCCTGGCCTCTCAAGTGTTGGGATTACAGGCGTGAGCCACTGTACCCACCCATCCTTTTGTATACTTTAAATCATCTCTAGTTTATTTATAATATTTAACCCAATATAAATGCTATGTAAATAGTTGTTATATTGATTTTTATTTGTATTATTTTTTGTGTTTATATTTTTTTCCGAATATTGTGTGTGTGTGTATTGAGATATTACTTTGTGATCTAATGTAATTCACGTAAAACTCCTTAAGCATATATTTTTTGTTTTGGTAGCATAAGATAAAACTTGGTTTTAATATGTATGCTAAAATATTTTATCTTTTTAATAATAAAAGGTAAGAATATTTTATTCCCTTTTGGTTCATAGACTATGGGAAGTGGAGTAGGGAGTGAAAGTGGTGGCTGTGGTGGTGGTATGGTGGAACTAATTTGTTTAACATCACTGCCTGTCCGAATGATTTTAGGTGTTGTCTAATAAGTGCTCTGACTTTTGAAACCAGTTGAACTAGCAAGCATGTTGTGCTTTACTAGAAGCATCTTGTAAGTTCTGACTCTGAGTAGACAATGGAATCTAAATTGAGTTAGTGGAGGACATATCTTTACAACTAAATCTAAAGTGTTTTAACTATTTCGTTTTTAATCTCCTGTTTATTTTTCTTGTAAAATTAATATTTTCAATTGACCAATCATAATTGCATACATTTATGACTTACAATGTGATGTTTTGATATATGTATTTAATGTGATGTGCTTAAAGCATGCTAATCAACATCTGTCACCTCACCTATAATATTTTATAGTGAGACATTTGAAATTTATTATTTCAAAATACTTAATACATTATTATTGACTGTTGTGAACTTGCTATGCAGAAGATCTCAAACTTATTCTTCCTCTCTACCTGAAACTTTGTACTGCTTGATCAACTCCCCCACCACCCTCTAGCCTCTGGTAAACGTTGTTCTATTCTCTACTTCTGTGAGTTTAACTTTATTAGATTCCACATATAAGTGAGATCACATGGTATTTTTCTTTGCCTGACTTATTTCACTTAGCATAATATCCTCCAGATTCATCCATGTTGTTGCAGATGACAGAATTCCCCCCTTTTTAAATGCTGAATTGTTTTCCATTGTATGTATATACATTTCCTTTATTCATTTATCCATTGATAGACACATAGGTGTTTCCATATCTTTTCTATTATAAATAATGCAACAATGAACATATGTGTGCAGATAGCCCTTTGACATATTGACTCTAGTTCCTTTGGATACATAACCAGAAGTGGGATCAGTGGATCATAACAGTTCTATTTTTAGTTTTTTTGGGAGAAATCTCCATACCATTTTCCATAATGGCTGAACTAATTTATATTTCACCAACAGTGTACTGTATAAGAGTCTTTTCTCCACACCTTGTCCAACATTTACCTTTAATCTTTTTGATAAAAGCTAGCTTTTCTTTTATCAAAAAGATTAAAGGTAAATGTTGGAAGGGTGTAAAGTAATATTGCATTGTGGTTTTAATTTGTAATTCTCTAATAAGTGATGCTGAGCATTTTTTCATGTACCAATTGGCCCCCCGTGTGTCTTCTTTTGAGAAATGCCTGTTCAAGTTATTTGCCCATTCTAAAAAATTGGGTTGTTTTCATGTTACTGAGTTGGATTTACTTAAATATTTTAGATATTAATCCCTTATTAAATGTATAATTTGCAGATATTTCTTTTTATATTTCCTATTTACAATTTTTCTGGACTTCCCTTGCTGCTCACTTATATAGAGTTGGGATGAGTTATGTCATCTGAAGCAGTCAAGATAAGACTATTTCTACTGCTATCCATGTGACAGGCTTACTTTGTTACATAATCCAGTGAAAAACAGGATATATAAAAAAGGGTGTCAGGATGTGAAAGAAAAATAGATGTGATGCCATGGAGCATTCTAGGGAGTTACCTTTTTTAGAGAGAGTTTTGATAAAATGTTATATATTTTAAAAACTCATGTTCTTAATCTGCAGAGCTGGATATAAGGCTGAGTGTCTGTCTTAAAGCTAATAGTATAAAAAGAGAAGTATAAAATTTAAGTCAGTCATACAACTTTCTTTTCCTAACTTTATGAATTAATTTTTTGCAATTTCTAGAGCTAATGAGCTGAATGTTTAAAATTTAGCATGTAGGTTAAAAAGTTGAACTTTTTCTAATACATTTATATCTCTTTCTAAGGTATAACTATTTCTTTCTTTGATTATAGTACAAGGAGCATGTATTGTTCTTAAGAGGTCTTGATTTTGCTGCCAGCTAGTTATGTGACTTTGGGCAAATAATGTCATATGGCTGGACCTGTTTCTTCATTTGTAAAATTGTGGATGGTGTTAAATTCTAAGACCGTTTTTTAAAAATTTTTTGTAGAGACTGGGTCTAGCTTTGTTGCCAAGGCTGGTCTGAACTGATTTCAAGCAGTCTTCCCCACCTTGACCTCAAAAAGTGTTGGAGTTACAGGCGTGAGCCACCATGCCTGGGCAAATTCTAAGATTCTTAAAATGGATGAGTAGAATATATTTAAGATTCTATAAACACACAAGTCATTTGTTGCTCATCATCTGCTGGAATGTGAAACCATCTTTCTTGTGTAGGTGTGTTATCAGTAATGTTATTCACACCAAGGGGATCATTCTGTGCTTTTTAATTCATGATTTTATAATCTGATAGTGACTTTCCATTATGACTCCTGTATTTCAAATTAAATTACTGCCATTATGATTGGAATTATTGGGAAGAGTTGAAATGAACGTATTTAGAATTGCTTCTGTAATACTGCAAGCCTGATATTTTGTGGGGGAGGTGGAGGAGATATCTCTATGTTCTGTAATTTCATTTGAGTAAGGAATTTATCTTTGATCTTCTTCCAGAGTGAGGATATGAATACTTACAGCTATATTCTATATTTAATCACAGTTTGCTTTGTGGGTTTCATTAGGCTAAATAAGAAAAACGTAGTTGTGTATTTTCTGCTTTAAAAATGCTTCTTGATACAAAGTCTTCTCAGATCAGTCCCATATGCGATAAACCTATTCAAACTATTAAACTGCTCCAATGTGCTTGTTTCTCTCTTGGAAATCTATCCATTTATGTGTCTTTATGTACCACTAGTTCTCCCCCATCATGTTTTATGTTATAAGCTCCTTGAAAAAGAAGCATAACCTTTCCATTGTATCTCATAGCACCCAGGAAAGAACTTTGTTAGTCTCTGAATAGTTGATAAATGTTATTCCTATTGAGGATTTTGGATTTAAATTATTGGAGTAAATAGAATAACGCTGTTTCTGGTATATCTAACTGGGGGTCAGTGTTATTAACTCAAAGTCATAGCAGTTTTATTAAGCTCCAGGCTTTGTTTCTGAAGGCAATTTCTCTTAATTTAATCATAAGCAGATTGTTCATTTTATATTCTCTTATATAATGCCTTGGTGTCAAGTTATTGGTAGGTAAACGTCGGGATATATGTTGGATAGATGTGCATGCATGTGTACACATGCACATGTGTGTGACACACAGAGAGAGAAGGATTACACATAGAATATATGAGCATTTGAGATATGTGTAGTGTTTATAACTCAACTGAGTCCTATACAGCTATCTAGTTATATGCACTTAATTTTGGATCTTTTTATACCTGAAATTCAGAAACAATTTTTAAGGAAGATAAAGACATGTTTTTCTTTCCTTTCATGTTTTCAGTTTAGCTTTGATTGTATTTTTGCTAAAGACTTAAATTGTCAACAGTAACTATTGAAATGAGCCAACTTATAGCTGAGCACAAATTATGTTAGGGCACTGAGATATATCTTAACAACATTTGGGAACAATTCAATGTGTCTAATATTTGAGAAGGGTCAAAATGGACTGTACTACCCAATAATCATAAAGCCTATGGTCAAAAATCATATATAATTGGCAGACTCTTTGAAGAGTAGCTCTAAGAATCAAGAGAAAAAGAGCCTAAGTTGGTACAGAAAAGGAGCTGAGTCATTTTTGCCCTATAATTGGAAGTTGGTAACCATAAATTTTGTCTTCCCAGTACAAAAAGTGTGATCAGGCAGGGTTACTCTAAAATGTAACCTCTGACTTCTTGTGGTATGTACTATTACAAGCAGTTGATGATTTAATAAACATAGATGATACTGTCAGAGTGTCTCCGGACATTACAGTTAGCTTTTAGGTGAAGGCAGTGCTTGACAGAACTTAAGTTTGTGACTCCATAATTTATTATGTCATCTATTACCATCCTTGTCATGTATTAATTTGGGTTTTAGGATAATTGGGGTAACTTTTTGGTGAGGGATTGAAATTTTCTTAAAAGTGTTTTCAGAAGATACTAGAATGCTATGGGATTATTTTATTATAGCATGTCTTCTCAAATATAATATTAGGACTGCTTGAACAGGAGGTAAATCATATTCTTTTTATTTTTCCAGTTTAGAGTTATTGGTCATTATCATTTGGTGGGTGTGGGAACAAGTTAATAAAGTTTGGGTAATTTAGTTTTCAGTTTAAATTCTCAACTGGCAATTGGCCGAAAACTCCCATCTGAAGACATGATCATCCAAATGTCATTTTGTGATTTGGCTACTGTCTACTTGACATAGGAAAGCACTATCAAGAAAGACTAATGGAGTGACTATCAAAAGGAAGTCAATGGTAAGAGTTTTCATTTAAATTATGTGTGTGTGTATATGTGTGTGTTTGTGTAAGACCTACCAGTTTATTATATTTGAATTAAAATTTTAAAACTTTAAAAATCTTGGACATAATGACAAATTTTTGAATTTTATATGTCTGTCACTTGTATTTTAGTAAAACAGATGCAAAGAATGGTTTTATAGATAAACGAGATTTTACATACTTAATACTGATAAATAGTATAAAAGTATGAAAAATTATATAGTTCATATGTGGTTTAAAATTTCAATTTTTGTAGTTTTATTGCAGTTATTTAAAATAGTATAAGTATTGCTTGACCAAAGTTTAACTTTTAAAAAATGTATACTAAAGTGAATTTTTCTGTTGTTTCATAAGTGCTTCTTAAAGTAGACATCATAAATTTTACAGTAGTCTGTTGAATTCTGTTTTTTTTTTTACTTTCACTGTAAAATAGGAGGAAAGAAAAAAGTATAGTATTATATGACAAAATCTATTTAGTTTAACATTAATTCTTTAGAAATGTATAATTGCTACTATACTTTGGTGGAAACTATTAAATTTGTAAGATAAGATGTTTATACTGTATACCCAAAACAAAGTGGAGTAGGTGTTCATAGTATGGCACAGGATCAAATTTTGATGATGAAATCAGACATCTCTCTCCTGCCTTATACATGTTCCCATGGAGAAAATAATTTCTAAATTTGGCTACATTTTCATATGCTTCAAATGACCTTAAATTTATATTTTTCTCCTGAATATAATTGATTCCTGCATATTCCTTTTTGTGGATGTCTGTACCCAATGAGATCCATGATTAGTTAATGTTAACTTTGGACAAGAATGGAGGTGTAAGATCTTAGAAAGGTTGAAATCTTTAAGATTGATGTTTACCTGAGCTTATTTCCGGTGTGTCCATGGGCATAATAGTTTTATGATAACAAGATAATGGCTGATGAAGATTAGCACGTTAATAATAGATTATAATTCTGTTAACCATTCTGTTGTCAAATGTGTGATTTTTGCGATTGACATAGTTTGAGTAATTTTTCATGCCCAGTTAGAGATGTCAAAATTATGTTAATTGAATCTGACCATGTTCTTAGCTGTTTTCTAGAGCTTAATAACAAACATATCAGGAAGAGTTCTTGTGACAAGCACCCAGCACAGCATCTGTCATTGTGTAATTATTCCAATGTTTACAGTGAGCTAAGTACTTAGGATGGCAACATCCATACTTTAGTCCATCTGTCCAGTAATTTATATTTGTATAGACTGTCTACTATGTGCCCTCCATTTAGGTAGGTGCTGAGGATAAAATGGTGGGGTTAAAAACAGACATTCCCTAACTGTTCTTGAACTTCCAGGGCCAGTGGTAATTACAGTGATGATATGATTTACACACTGGAACTGGAACCAATACTCTGAAAAGGCATGAGTTCCTATGAGGGTAGGAACAATAAAGTTAGTTTATGAATAAAGCACAGAACCCACACATTTATTTATTAGAGTGAATTGATAACTTGCTTTTGAACTTTTAAGGTTAATAATTCTATTAATGTTTGCTAAGCTAAGCATCAGAAAGACTGAATTCTAACCATGGAGAAATAGATATTTTTATGCTGCTATTCTATTTTCTTAGATTTCTTGAAACTTTACAACAAAGCCCTGTCAAAGCAGGGCTTTGTTGTAAATTTCACTTACGGGAGAGTTCTTACAGGATTTCAGGAATGAATGATCTAAAGAAGGACACTGATTTCCTCAACTGAATTTAAAATTGTTACATGCAGACGTTTTTAAAGGTAGTATGATTTCCTTAATCAAATCAACTTTATCTCTTTTTAAAGAAGGGAATGTAACATTTATGTTTTCATACACACACGCACGCACGCACGCAGAGGCATACATGTTGATTACATTTTGGATTTTGGAAAATGATAGAGAATTTGGATGTCTGAATATTTATGCTTCATCTCTGCAGTGACTTCTAAATTTAGTTTTTTTTTTTCTGGATATACTCAAAAGAAAGTCACCAACCTGACTTCAAGTATTCTAATCTTAGAGATCTAGGCAGTCCGCCTTGTCAGTGCTAGGAGAAAGATGTCCTTCCCAAACCTTCCAGAAAGAGTGTGTTGAGGAAATATTCCTTGCTGGATAACGTGCCTTGGAATGTACACACTATTCATTTTTCTTTGACAGCTCTTTTTGGTTCTGTGTAGTTGGCTTTGATGGATTCATGATGCCTAGTGGAAAATTTGTTATTTAGCCGCAAAAAGACATTTAAGACACATAGTTATGTAAATATTGCAGATGGAGGATGATACATAGCATTTCTTTTATCAAAATGAATTTGAAATGACTTCTTTCTAAAAATTCTACCGGTAGTCAATTTTTAACTTTTCAATATAGGAAATAATCAGTGTCTGATTGGGTGTGTATGTTGGAGTTTAATAGCTTTTCTTTTGAATTTGGAGGCTTCTTGTATCAGAAGAAATGAATTGCGATTAACAGTGGTGTTAGAATAAATGAATTGGAAGTTTGAATGAGAAAAAATTTAAATAAAAGTTACTATTTATAGTTATGGAAAAGAAAAGATTGTTTTCAGTTTAATATGAGGAAGAACCTTTTAAATGTAGAAAATAAAATGGGGTACCTTTCTACATCCATTGTTAAGAATTTGGCAGAAGTTAAAAAGAAGGAGTTCCTGCTGATATAAGTCACAAGGATTATTTGAAGGAAATGTATGTCACATCTTGTGAAATTATGATATTGATAATTATAAATATGTAAAACTTTATGTGAAATAGGTATTACTAAAATATTAAGCTACTATTTATAGTGAGATCACTATTAAATAAATTTAAGAGACAGAATAGCAAATCACATTTATTCATTCAATAAATTCTTACCAACAACCTGCTATATGTCAGTCATTGCACTCGGCATGGCATAGTCAAAAATAGGACTGATGTGATCCCATAGGTCTGGCAGGGAACAGACACATTAAGCAAGTAATTACAATAAAGTATAGTGGCTTGTGACATTATAAAAATAAAGCAGTCCTTTCTTAAGGATACCATGAAATTGATCTGTAGTATATTAATAATTTAATCTGTTCATATTCCTCATGAAATGAGGTTGTTCATTTTGACATAAAAATTAGACAAACACTCCTTACAGTTAGTAGAGACTGAAAAAGTCTTATTATTTGCATAGCTTATTTAAAATGAGAAACTGCTATGGAAAGATCTACAGGTTTCTGAGATACCAAGGAACATGAATAAGAGCAGAACAAACAATGTCTATCATGCATATTATATACATTGTAAAAGTCAAGAGCAGAACAAACAATGTCTACAATGCATATTATATACATTATAAAAATCATTTAGGACAATTATATGAAGCAGTTTTACATTTAAAATTTCCAAGTTGTAGTAGTTAAGAAGATGGGCTCCAGAGTCATACTGGTTAGGTCTGAGTATTAACTCTGACACGTACCAGTTTGCAATCTTAGGAAAGCTGCATAACTCCACTGTGCTTCAGTTTCCTTATCTGTAAAGTTGGGATGATAAGAGTGTATATCTTGTGGAAAAATATATTATTTGATATATAAAAATGCTAGATGAGTACCTAGCATATGGAAAGTACATAGAAAGGGCTTCATGTGTTGTTTTAATAACAAGAATGATAATTTTTTTCATTTAAAAAATATCCTGCTTCATTCATAAAGTTGTGCCAACTGAAATAATTGCAGTCGGTGCTTAAAATATATATAATATATATTTCAGAGTGATATGTAAAGAGCTTTTACTATTACTGCTAAACAAAAGAAAGTCTGTGAAATTCTCATCTAAGCTTTGGGGTCTCTTTAGCTGAATTTCAGCAGTCACTCAAAGGCTTTCTAGAGATGCCATCTAGAGATATTTTATAACCTAGTATCTTTTTTTTGTTTTTTGGTTTTTTTTTTTTTTGCAATACAGAAATATTTTTCTCTTACAATGATGCTGAATGAGAGAAAATTATTTCAATATTACAAGTATGGTTTACCATGACCACAATTAGTTCTAATGTAACCAGTCAACAGTTACATTAGACAGTCTACCGAAAACCACCAGCTATTAATAATGTGGCATAGTAGCCTGAAAGAATTATGCTATCATTCTACTTAGGCCCTAGGAAGACAAGAGCCATGTAAAGATTATGTAGACTTGGCCGAGCACAGTGGCTCACACGTGTAATCCCAGCAGTTTGGGAGGACGAGGCATGCAGATCACGAGGTCAGGAGATTAAGACAATCCTGGCCAACATGGTGAAACCCCGTCTCTACTAAAAATACAAAAGTTAGCTGGACGTGGTGGTGCATGCCTGTAATCATGGAAGGCCAAGGCAGGAGAATTGCTTCACCAGGGAGTCAGAGGTTGTGGTGAACAGAGATGGCGCCACTGCACTCCAGCCTGGCGACAGGGGGAGACTCTGTTTCACAAAAAAAAAAAAAAAGAATACTTAGACGTAAAGCACAATATATGAGACCTAGTTCCTGCTCTGCCACTAATAAACAGAGATGTCTTAGGTATATGAACCTGTTAAAATTATGAGATCACCGGGCGCTGTGGCTCACGCCTGTAATCCCAGCTCTTAGGGAGGCAGAGGCGGGAGGATAGCTTGAGCCCAAGAGTTCGACACCTGCCTGGGCAATATAGCGAGACCTCGTTCTCCACAAAAAGGAAAAAAACAAAAAGACAAAAAAAAAAAAAATAAGCGTAACTTCCCTTAAAATTATGAGACCATCTTAGCATCTCAGCACCCTTACGTATGTCGTGTGTATACACACATGTCCATCCGATATTCCTTCTCCAAACTGAAATGAGAGGAATTCATTAGGGTTGTTTTAATTTCCAAATTTACTGAGTAAAGACTTCTGTTCCAAAAATTATTTTGCATAATGCCTTCAAATTGATTTTTACGTATATTATTTCAGAGCTTCTCAGATATCCCTACATAAATTATCTAGTATTTCTGCATCACTTTGTGATCTTTTCATTAATGTCAAGTGTAATGTGTTTTTTTGGGGGGTTGTTACATTCATTTATTCATTCATTCAGCATTTATTTATTGAAGTTGTGTAATGTTTTTTAACTTCACAAGGGAAACATGAAATTTATTTAGTGTGCCTAATTTTTCAGACATTTTCCTGTTGATTAAAATTCCTTTTTTTAAATAATAAAGTTTCAACATGTACCAAATAATTTTTTTACCTTTGAATTAACTTTTTATAAATGAATTTTAAATAATGACTGCAGTCATTACAGACTCTGCTGTTGGCAACACTAGAGGGCATTTCTAATTCTTCAGATAGTGTCCTGAGTTCTCAGAATAATTGAACAATTCGTTAAAAAGCAGACTAGCATTTTAAGGGAAAGGAACTAAAGCATAATACATATATTATACATATGTAGACTATGTATATATTATGCATAGATAATACAAATATCCATATATCATATATGTATAATATATGTATGTGTATAATACATACATTTCTGCTTTACCAAATGTTCTCACTGAATCACTACTCCTAAAAAGGAGGGGAGTATATGTGATCTGCTCATTGAAGCACCACTGTATTATCCAGTTGTGTATTAGTGTCGTGGAGGTGGAGGTCTATGCCCTGATATGTTTGGCAACAAGTGAACATTGAGTAAAAAATGTATATGTATATACCCATATGTACATATATACTCATCATCAGAATTAGTTGCTGTGCTTACTGAACTACTAGATGCTAACATAGTCATAATTAGAATAATTTTTCACATAAAAGAGAGTTAAAATAGATGCTCTTTATAGGCTTAGTAGAAGATTTAAGAACACCTATATTTTGAATTACTGTATTTTAAATGTTAAAATATTTGCAAGGTCTTTGAACACAAACATTTTTAGGGAAAGGATACTATTAAATAATATTAAATATTAATATGCAATGATAAGAAAGAAAACTTAAGTTTATAAGAATATTCAATTAGCCATAAAGAAAAACCTTTTTTTCTTGGGAAGATTTGCTTACTGTGGTGTATTGGGGAAAAAATCTTATGTATCATTAAGTAATTATTAACACAGTAAAAGTCAAGAACTAGCAAAAATGTCCTAATTGTTGAGAAAATAAGGTGACAAATAGACAATCCTGTCTTATGCTGTAATCTACTTTGTATAAGAGGGATACATGATAACCACTACAACAGTGGTGGATGTGCAGGTGGTAGATACAAAAGAGGTATAAGAAAGTCTTTCTAGTTCAAACATATTTCTTCGTGTACTTTACCCATTAGAAATGCATTTACATTTTGAAGAGGAGCATATAAATTCACATATCTCTGTTGATATATATACCTATCATTCACTTAAGTACCTCAGTACCTACTAAATATAAAATACTCTGTTATTCTATGTTTAGCACAGTGAGGCTGTAACACTTTACCCTCTTATGATATAGCTGAGACCAGTTGGTCTCTTTTAGAGAAGGGAATATCAGCTAAAGAAAGACACATTTGAATCATGAGATAATTTGCGAGACTGCAGACCCAAGTCATATGCTCTAATAAAAGCAGAAGGCAGCATGTTTTTGTTGAGAAATGAAGGAGGTAGGAAGGTATCAACATAAAATAACCTACTTTATATTGGTTCAGTGTACCCCATAAGCTGTCATCTCTTTTGTTTGTTTATTTGTTCTGAGGGTACAAATTATTTCAGTTTCTGATATTCTCTTTCCTAAAGTATTGTTGGACTGGAACTTAACAAATTCTCCTCTCTTTTTGTGTCTCTGTCTGTCTGTCTCTCTCTCATATGTGTGTGTGTGTGTGTGTGTATTCTCTCTACACACACAGAGTAATAGTATGTGCAAACCAAGTTTAATTTTAAAATGAATCTTTTAAAGTGTTGGTGAATCTGTGCCAGTCACACACAGAGTAGTCTGTCATGTCTTTTGCATCCTTGCTTTGTATTGATTGTGAATGTTTGTTACGTAGTAGGGTAGGTAATTACACTTTTATTTGTACTAGAATATATATGGCTTAGTAGATGATGTTCCAAAGGCTTGAATTTTTAAAAAACCTTATTGTAAAAAGTTTTAAACATACACTTAAGAGAGATTAGTGTAATAAACCCCATGGCCTAAATTTAACAATTAGCAAAATTTTGCCACATTTGCTTCATCTACTGTCTTCTTTTTCCTCTACTATTTTTATAAAGTAGATCCCAGACTTCAAGTCTTTACATTCCTACATTCTTTCATATGTATTTCTTTAAAAGAATGAATTTTTCTTATATAACCACAATACCTTTATCACATCCAACAAAATTAACAATAACTACTAACTGCCTCATATTCAGAGAAACTGAATTTGACTGAAAAATGTCATTTTTACGTTTAGGTTGTTCTTTCAGAATCCAACCAAGATCTATGTAGCATTTGGTTGTTAGGACTGTTGTATAATGAAAAGGTCTTTTCTTTCCCACCACTTGTCTACCTCACCCACCCCCAAACCCTCTCCTTCCTCCTTCCCTTCCCGTTTCCCTTTAATATCTTAATGACAAAACTAGGTAAGCTATCCTGTAGAATATCCCCCATTCTGGATTTTTCTGTTGGCTTCTCCCTGTTAACATGTTGCTGTAGCCTCTGAATTTCCTGTGAATTACTTTTAGTCAAATGGCTTGAAAGACTTAATTTGTTTCAGGTTCAACTTGGTTTTGGTATTGAGGATGGAAGGCATACAGGAATACTTCACACATGGAACTGTTTCTCCATATTGCATCACATCAGGGAGCATACGATGTCTGTTTGTCATATTCTTATCAATGCTAAAATTGGGCAGTGGTGCCAGCCCAGTCTCTCTATTGAGAATTTTCTACCAATCTATCCTTCCATTGAGAAAGTTGCTGACTGTTCACTGAATCAATTCTATCATTAGGGTTTGCAGGGGAATGCATTTTTTTTAATCTGCCACGCCTTCCACATTAAGTGAAAATTCTTCTATAAGAAGAAATTCCCCTCATAAATTATGCCTTTTTTATTTATCTGAAACAATGTATACTGGAAAGAAGCCTGGTGTCTTAAATATCATCTCTTAAATACCTAGTGTAACATTCCAAAGGTAACTTGAGATACTATAAGGACCACATAGCACCTTGAATACCCATTTTATATGTGACTCTTAGGACTTTCATAGAATAAGCATATTTCTTATTTGATTGTAATGAATATTGTCAGTATTAGAATAATTTTATATAGTCAACATATATGCAGTGTTGATCCTTTAGGAGTTCGAGACCTTTTCCCAGTTTTATTTGGTCAAATACATTATTTTGTGATGAACTAACTGTGGATGATAAGTTGAGCCTTGAAGAACAGGATATTTCATTAAATCAAGCTGAACAGTATCATCTAACCAAAGCTGTAGAATAAATGGTGATAAACTTAAATTCAGGAATGAAACAATCACCACTTTGGTTACTAATTTATTCACCCCTCACCACTAGCCCCATTTTTATTTAACACTGGTAATGGACAAAACCTGAAGAAGAAATAAAACTAAAATATTTCATTTGTAAATGACCTGATTGATTATGTAGAAAAATCTATAGCAATCAGCTCTAAAATCATTTATTAAACAATAAAAATTTAATAAAGTACCAGATATATTGTATCTTTATACCAAATGAAAATCATTCTGGAAAAATATCTCATTCAGAATTGTAACAAACAAAATGTAATACCTAGCAATACATTTGAGGGAGATGTTAGATCATTGGAAAAAAATATCAACATCCAGTGTCTTTGAAACGATTTTAAGATTCAAATAAAAGGAGAGAAACTGTTTCTCAATCAAGAATATTGGCAAATCATTTGACTAAAAGTAATTTATAGATTTTTAGGTTTATCTCTAGCTTCCAAAATTTCTAGTGATTTATTTTATAGCGATTCTGTAATGAGAAGTCTTGCCCTGCTAAATATCAAAAGGTTTTAAAGCAACAGTGTCTAAAACAGTGATAATGATGCAAGAATAGGTGTGTAACCCAGATACCAGAAGAGACCTCTCTCTCTCTCATAGCTTTAAGTATAAATTTTCTGGTTAGCCACAGTGGCTCACGCTTGTAATCCCAGCACTTTGGGAGGCTCTGGAGGGCAGATCACTTGAGATCAGGAGTTCAAGAGCAGCCTGGCCAATGTGGTAAAACCCCATCTCTACTAAAAATACAAAAAATTAGCCAGATGTGGTGGTGCACGCCTGTAGTTTCAGTTACTCGGGAGGCTGAGGTTGCAGTGAGATGAGATTGTGCCACTGCACTCCAGCCTGGGCGACAGTAAGACTCTTGCCTCAGGAAAAAAAAAAGTATAAATTTCTCTTGAAGCCCGACTTCATGGCCAGCGAGAGCGAAGAAACGTGGCCTGCATCCCGGGACTTATGCAAATCCCTGTGACTGACTCAGACCTCAATTCCTCTGCCTCTGTTTGCATGCCACCTTGGTTTCTGCCAGTGTCAATACAGATGTAAACCAGCCCCTTTACTAGTTTCAAACATTTTGCATTTTGTGAGTTAAGAAATCCTGAATAGGTGATAGACCCGCAAATTATTTTCTTAATTTTTGAGTAGAGCATGCTGTCTACATTCATTCTTTTCTTCTACTCATACTTCCTTAAATTAATACAGTTGCTTTCTTAAGAGAAATGCTGAAAAAAAAATCTTGTTTCCATTTCGTAAAGCATACATTACTGGAGCATTATGAGAAATATAAAATTTGTCCCATTTATTAATACATACAATAACTAAATGTATGACAGAATATTCTTTCCTAAGAGAGGGTCCACTTAAAGGATATTTGTTCAATGGTGATAGATAGTGGTATTCAGTGATACACCTCAAAACTAATTAGACAAAAAATGTTTTTGTCTGTATCTTACACAACTGTAGGAATTTTTAAAAAGAGAAAGCAGCAGAGAGAATATCTTTACATCTCATATTTGAAGAATAGTAGAACTCACCCAGAAGATACTTGAATATGAAAAAATTTTGTTAGACAAAATATTATAATTAAAAGAATAATAGATTTTGGAAACTGCATCAAAAATTACAAGGATAGTGATAGTAGCTATACGTTACATTGTTGTAAATATGCAAGTTTGGATATCAAGATTCTAATACATAAATGAGAAATGAAGATGACAGATCAAGAATGTGAAAGTAAAGAAATATGAATAATAAAGAAATGTGAGTTTTTTTCATTGCATTAAAGGACATAAATTTTTTAAAAAAGAAATCTAATATTTGCAAGTAAAGAAATCTAATATTTACAAGTAAGCAGTGCTAACAAACCCTTTTGGGAAATAATGTGGGAATACATACTGAGAGTCACAATAATGTTTAGAAATTTCATAATAACATATTAGGAAATACTATGCTAATTAAAAATCATGTATATAGAAAATGCCCAACTTAAAGACTATAGAACAGCAACATAAAATCTTACATTTAAATGATTATTTTTGGAGCCCATAGAATAACACTGCTCAGGAGAACTTTGTGGTGATGGAAATATTCTATGATTGCACTGTCCAGTATCGTAGCCATTTGCCACCTGTGGCTACTGAGCCCTTAAAATGTGGCTAGGGCAACTGAGCAACTCCATTTTTAATTTAATGTTAATTATTTAAATTTAAATACATAAATGGGGCTAGTGGCCACAATTTTAGATAGTGTAGTTCTATAAATGAGGAGAAATGTTTGGTATAAATGAAAATAAAATAGTAAATTTATATGCCAGGATTACAAGTATGTACATAACTAAATGTACATATGGAAAGTGATAGTCACAATTAAAATATTTCTGTTAGGATTGAAGGAAATAGGTGATTTCTTTAAATGCTAAATTTTTAAAAGATTACATGATAGTAATGTAACACTTCAGCACTATACTGTCCAGTATGGTAGCCACCAGCTTGATGTGCAATTTAAGTTTACATCTGTCTAAGTAAAATTAAAAATTCACTACCTTAGTCACACTAGCCACATTTCAAATGGGCAGTAGTCATATATGGCTAATGTTTACCTTTTCGAGCAATGAAGCTATAGAACAATTTTGCCATTGCCAAAAGTTCTATTGTATAATGCTGTAGAAAGAACTGGTAAAGGAATACACTGGAATAAGTCACTGATAATTTATGAGTCAGTAGTTTCTAAGGACACGTGTGAATTAAAATTGGAAATTGGATTCAGTAAAAAGTATAAAGGAGTAGTATCATAAATCATAAGCTAGATCAGTACTCCCTTTGTAAGCTAGATCAATGCTCCTTTTTTTTTTTTTTTTTTTTTAATTTTTTTGAGATAGAGTCTCACTCTTGCCCAGGCTGGAGTGCAGTGGCACGATATCAGCTCACTGCAGCTTCCCCACCTCCCGTATTCAAGTGATTGTCCTGCCCCAGCCACCCAGGAAGCTGAGATTACAGGCATGTGCCACCACTCCTGACTAATTTTTGTACTTCTAGTAGAGAGGGGGTTCTCCATGTTTCCCAGGCTGGTCTGGAATTCCTGAGCTCAAGTGATTTACTTGCCTTGGCCTCCCATCGTGCTGGGATTATAGGCTTGAACCACCGTGCCCGGCCTACACCAGTGTTCCTTGAAGAATGGGCTATGCTGGTTTGTTAATCAATCCATGACTAAATGCTTACTCTCAATTTCTGTATTGGTTTAAAAACTCTTATAGTTACATGATATGTCTGTGTCATTCAGGCACATCAACTGCCTCCTCTGGTTGAAGGAGAGGCCAGTCTTTTTTTTTTTTTTTTTTTGAGACGGAGTTTCGCTCTTTGTTACCCAGGCTGGAATGTAATGGCGCAATCTCGGCTCACCGCAACCTCCGCCTCCTGGGTTCAGGCAATTCTCCTGCCTCAGCCTCCTGAGTAGCTGGGATTACAGTCACACACCACCATGCCCAGCTAATTTTTTGTATTTTTAGTAGGGACGGGGTTTCACCATGTTGACCAGGATGGTCTCGATCTCTTGACCTCGTGATCCACCCGCCTCGGCCTCCCAAAGTGCTGGGATTACAGGCTTGAGCCACCGCGCCCGGCCGAGGCCAGTCTTTTTTAACACAGCTGCCTGAAGAGTTTTATGTAGTGTGAGCTGAGTATAGTCATGAATGGTAGTCCATGAATATGGGTCCACAATGGGGAGAAAACAGTTCTTCACTACAGATTGCATGAGAAACATTGGCCAGCATTAAAGAGGGAAAGTACGTTGCTCAGGGAAGTTTTGTAGGGATCTTAAAATGAGATATTAGTATGGCTTAGTAATCTATATTTGTAGGTGAAATGAAAAATTCAACACTAAATCTCTGAATTTGGTAGACTTAGACTTCATTCTCTGCAGGTGGAAATGAGGCAAAGGATCCATTATCCACAGCATGAATAAGTTTCTAGTCAGTTCCTCTGTCTTGGGAGTTTGTTTTCTCTTTTCACCCTCGTTGGCCTGGGAGATTCAACCAGCAAGCAGTCTTTTCCCTTCAGTAGGATTTCCAACTTTGTGTTGGCCTTTACCCCTTTTTAGCTTTTTTTGTTGTATTATTTGCACTTAGTTCTTTGTAACTGTTTTCACCCCTTCCCTCCAAAGTTAGTTCAGAGGCTTACAGGATGTTGAAAATAGGAAAATTGTTTTTTTGTTTTTTTTTTTTCTTTTTTTTGAGGCGGAGTTTTGCTCTTGTTACCCAGGCTGGAGTGCAATGGCGCGATCTGGGCTCACCGCAACCTCCGCCTCCTGGGTTCAGGCAATTCTCCTGCCTCAGCCTCCTGAGTAGCTGGGATTACAGGCACACGCCACCATGCCCAGCTAATTTTTTGTATTTTTAGTAGAGATGGGGTTTCACCGTGTTGACCAGGATGGTCTCGATCTCTTGACCTCGTGAGCCACCACGCCCAGCCCAGAAAATTGTTTTTAAATTAAGTCAGCTTTTGTGTACACTTAATATTCTTTAGCCTAAAGTTTTAAATGTTTTTGTTTTCACATTTAAGCCTGATTCCCTGAGACAAGATATAAAATTGGATTATTTGTGAAATGTGGAAAGCTTTTTACTCCCTGCAATCAAGGCATAATCTGTCCACGAAAGCATTATTTTAGTGAATGAAGGGTGGACATACATCCCGATTTTACTACCTGTTTTCTTACTGTGGTTTTGACCGTATAGCAAATGGTATCTTTTGCTATACGGTCAAAACCACTATGTGAAATGAAATGCACCATACACATTGTCCAGTGTGTTTTATGTTCTAATTCTACATTTTGAGATTTTGGGGTCAAATGGAATCAAGTACTTTATAAATAGTTGTTTCTTCTGATTCTAGTGGCCTTACATGTTAGATTTTTTAAAGTATACATATTCAGTCCTTTATCAGTACCATTATTCTGATGTTAATTTTAGCATTTCTTAGAGTTTTTTTTTTTTTTTTTTGAGATGGAGTCTTGCTCTGTCACCTAGGCTGGTGTGCGGTGGCACAATCTCGGCTCATTGCAACCTCTGCCTCCTGGGTTTAAGTAATTCTCCTGCCTCAGCCTCCCAAGTAGCTGAGATTGCAGGCACTTGCCACCATGCCCAGCTTATTTTTGTATTTTTAGTAGAGACGAGGTTTCACCACATTGGCCAGGCTGGTCTCAAACTCCTGACCTCGTGATCTGTCCACCTCGGCCTCCCAAAGTTGCTGGGATTACAGGCATGAGCCACCACATCCAGCCAGCAT
Source organism: Aotus nancymaae (assembly GCF_030222135.1). Classification (NCBI taxonomy): domain Eukaryota; kingdom Metazoa; phylum Chordata; class Mammalia; order Primates; family Aotidae; genus Aotus; species Aotus nancymaae. The sequence goes on along the minus strand of NW_026988492.1, from coordinate 4,596,671 downwards.
TTCTTCTTTTTCTCCCTAATTTATCAAATTTGGAAACAGTTGACAAACGTCTAAAGGAATTAAGTCTGTGTTTTTAATAATAGTTTATAAGTTAAATGAAAACAAATGAATATTTTGTTTATTACAGTTAGACAAAATATACATGCTAAAATACATAAGGAAGTCATACTGATAGAATGCCATCTTCTGATTTCAATTTAATATTATGGTAATGATTTACTTAGGCAGAATTTTGCTATAGACAATCATTGTATCACTTGATTTATATTGATCTACAGATGAAAACTGTTTAAAGCATTAAAAAGGCATATTACTTTTAGTCTATATTATTATTCTTATATTTGATACTTAATAATATATTTTAAAATACTCTGCATGATTTCCTGATCTTAAAGCATTCCATTCCTTTCAAGGAGTTTGGATTATAATAATTTATTTATAGCATTTTCTCATTAGTATTTTAAGATACGGCATTTTAAGATACTATATTCTTAACAATTATTTAATATATAATTAAACATTTATATTAGTTTTCAAACCCTCAGAACATTTGTGGGCTTTTGTTTCATTTTATATAAATTTGAACCTTAAGAATATTGACTAATTAATTAATATCCTTTTATTCATCAAAAAATTTTTAAATGCTTATTATGTACAAGGACCTATTACCTATTTAAGGTACTACAGATAATCAGTGTGTCAAAAAAGCCAAAATTTCTTTTCCTCTTGGAGTTTTACATTCTAGTAGATTGATTCTATTGTTGATTCATACTAAATTGATTTATTGATTATAGTAGATTAATTTATTGATTCTGTGGCATTTAACACAATTCAGAGGGCTACTTTTCAGTTAGTTGTCAGGAAATAGCATATGCCATAATCTTGGAAGTACAAAAGGAGGACGGAATTCCTGCTGGCTCTGTCTAACTCATTGCTTTTTAATGAGTTTACCTATATATATTTTTAAATGGAATTTATAACAATGATCATTTGGCAACCTACAGTTTTTCTGTATTTTTTTTTTTTACTTCTCAACTTCCCCATGATGGGGTAGATGTTGAACTAGTCACTTAAGGTTTTAGGTCTAAGGAGTAATATTTGAAACATGCAGTATTTAGAGGAGATACTTTTTGTGAAAGAAGAGAATGTGATTTTAAGAATACTCATGATTTTATCTAATTTCTGTTTTCAGAACTTCATTTTGTAATGTAGAAAGATAAACTTGATCCAAATGATATGATCTCAGTATAATCTTTTACTCTTCTCTCCTCCCTCAGGACAATCTTAAACTTCCACCACAAGAGGATTGTAAAGAGGTTCCTCCTGCACCAAGAAAGATCTGCAGATCTTTTTCAGTGTTCTTGGAGGTGTGGGGTGTGAGAACTTGATCAGTTTGTGTCAGCCACCTTGTTCTCTAAAGGTAAGCACTGTGTAGTGAGTGCACACTCGTGGGCCCAGGCTCCTAACCTAAGACTGGTTTTGGAATGCTCCATTGAGGGTGTGAGACCTTTAGACTTTCTCACAGAAGGGAAGCCTAGAGAGCTGTGTGGGTAGGACTTCACAAATTCATCAAGAGGTGTTTTTTGTTATTTAGAAATGAAGCATGTCCTGGAGATGAATGGATGTTTTTGCTTTGTTTTACTTAAAAAAAATCCCAGTCATAGTAAAATCTGTTTTCAGTTTAGTCTGCATCTATTCAGTTGATAACTGCTGGGATTAATCCCACATGAAGAATTTTTCTTGTATGTTTTGAGATATGGATTAAGAATTTTGAAACAATGACACCATTTAGGCAATCTAATGACATAATAGCTTCAGTGGATAGAACCAGCTTTGAAGAATTACTTTTCATGATCTTTTTGAAGGTGTATCTTATCTTTGCTTCAGGGAAAGTCCCTCAACCCATTTTGTAATCTGTATTACACTTCAGAAAGTATGGAAGCAAAGGCCGTCTAATCTTTAAAAGGTATGTAATCATAAAATTTTTATGTTGGATCTTAATCGAAAAGTATTACTTAAAATTTGAAAAAATTACTTAAAATTGGCAATTTCTTTCCTGTCTTACAACTTCTTCCTGTCTTCAGGAAATGAAGAATAAATATGTTGGTTCTATCAGGGAAACCTTATGAAGGATAAACAAATTAATGTCTGTGCTTTACTTCCAAATTCTAATATCAGAAAACCTTATTGTTCACTTACATAATCTATAGATGTCTCTCAGAATGACCAATCTTAAATTAAAATGTCACTTAAGGCCAGGCGCTGTGACTCACGCCTATAATCCCAGCACTTTGGGAGGCCGAGGCGGGTGGATCACAAGGTCAAGAGATCGAGACCATCCTGGTCAACATGGTGAAACCTCAGCTCTACTAAAAATACAAAAATTAGCTGGGCATGGTGGCGAGTGCCTGTAATCCCAGCTACTCGGGAGGCTGAGGCAGGAGAATTGCTTGAACCCAGGAGGCAGAGGTTGCAGTGAGCCGAGATCGCGCCATTGCATTCCAGCCTGGGTAACAAGAGCGAGACTCCATCTCAAAAAAAAAAAAAAAAAGTCACTTAAATATAATTAATTGACTATGGAGAAGAACAGAAGCATGCTGATTTTGAAAATGTCATTAATATTAGGATTAGGTCACTCTTAGACAAGAATACTTTGAATAACAAGAGACTAAACGTCTAGTAAAACATTTTAGATTGTAATCCCCAGTATTCTGTAGTATTAACAGTGAGAACTTAAAGTACTGATGAGGAAATTAAATTTGTCCATTTCATTTCATTTATCTTTTCTTAAAGCTCTTAAAATGATCCTGAAAACTTTAGTTTTACAAAATGTGAACTTCTTATGGACCATTAAATTGGGGAGTAATCTGCTGATTTTTGTCCAGCAACCCTACCTCTGATGCAGGATAATTTTTTTGTCTTTTGAAAACTGTTGCTGTTCCTATATCTGTATAATAAAAGATATTAAAGAGGAAAAACACTTGTGTGTTTGCTGTTAGAATAAGGAAAAATTACAACTGGGACCTTTTTGAAAAACCTTGAGAACCAGTTTACTTTTTTTGTATGTAAGTGGTTGAGGAGTTGGAACTAGTCTTGGTTACTATAACTGCAGGTAAACTTAAAAGATTTAAATCTTCGAAATAGACATCATGTAGGGTTTATTAGAAAAGAAATACAGATTATTGGGTATATAGAGATTATATATATGTACACAATTTTTATTGAATTTTTATTTGTGAGAGCATGTTAAATATCTTAGCCTTGTATTATAATAGCACAGAATAGAATGGACAAATGTGTTACCTCTTTTAGCCAGTTGAGAGAACACTTTGAATTAAATTTCCAACCTAATGAAAATTATAAGGTGGGTTATAAAGATAACTAAACAGGTTATTATTTCTTACCCAAACTAAAAGTTTATTATAACTAAAATATTTTCAATCTAAGAAGTCTCTCCAAACATACATCTTTTTAAAAGTGAGCTTTGTTTTATGATAGTACATATTTTAGAAAAGAAAAGTTTATTTCACTATCCTAGAACTAGTGTTCTAATTTCAGATTAGTTTTGTAGCGTGTATAAATTAAATGGGGACCTATCAGACCTTGCTCTATAGTATCAAAAATAAGATCTTTTTCTAACAATTTTTACTAATAACTTACCCATCTCAATTCATAGTAGGTAATAAAATCAACTATTGTTCTATGATTTTGATCATATGTAGGAGAAAAACACAAAATAATGGTACCAAGGGTTTCTTCCATTGAAACTAATATCTGGGAGAATATTTTATTTTCATGTGTACATATACACACATCCATATTAGTGGTTTTTTTTTAATCACATAAGAATAATTTGTCAAAGATCAGGTTTCTGATTTGTCTTTCATCAGTATTGGTACACCACATTTTGTTTTTGTTTTTGAAGTGGTCCTAGCCAGCTCATGCTAGTCCCTACTAGAAATTTTGTTTCCCTGGCATAATCATGCTCTTTACCTACTCTGATAGCTGGAGGGAGGTGAGAGAAGCAGTCTTACGTGTTTGCCAATACTGATTTTTTTAGAGATGGGACAACAAATTTTTGTTTTTTGAGGCATCTAAACCAGCACTGTATGGTACAAAGATAATTCGAGCCATAAATAGCAGCTACATATGTAATTTTAAGTTTTTATTGGCCAAATTAAGAAAATAAAAAGGCAAAATTAATCTTTATTACATTTTATTTAACCCAATATATATAAAAATGTAATTTCAACATATAATTAATAGAATGTTTTATGAGATTTTTTTTCATGCTCAGCATTCAAAATCTGTGTTTTTTATAGTCACAGCACATCTTATATTGGACTAGCCACACTTAAAGTGCTCAGTAGCCAGACATGGCTAGTCACTACCATATTCTACAGTTTAGATCTAGACAGTGAATGGAATTCTCATTTTAGCCTCATCCATGCTAAAGTCCATTGTGTGACCCACCCTGTTTAGTGTTTGCAAATTTAGCAGAAGGAAAAAACAAAACAGAATGTCCAGTGTAGTTTGAATTTCAAGTAAATAACAAATAATGGTTTAGTGTAAATGTGTCCCATGCTACATTTGGGGCACACTTTTACCAAAAAAGTTACTGCTTATTTAAAATTCCTATTTGACTGAGTATCCTCTATTTTATCTGACAACCCTTCTCTAGTTTAACTTGAGAAGAAGACATTACCGGGCCGCCTGGAATCTTAGAGGACTAGAAAATAGAGTATCTCTTCCTCTGTGCAGGATTTTATTAACCCTCCAAAGATCAGCCTGTAAACTAGAAAATATCTGTAGCCCATTTCTTCCTAATTATCTAGTATATTTAAGACAGAAGAGGCACTTAGTCCATATGTATTTAAACATTTTAAATAAAAATTATTAAGGTATAAGGTTTATGAAATTTTATAATTTGAATGATTACTTGAATTTATAAAATATAGATCATCTAATAGCACATTGCTGCTATCATTTTTCTTGAAACTAATGCTCCCTTGGCAATTACCACAGCAGTTTTCAGGGTCTCGGCCATTTCAAGGTATTTTCCTACCATTGGTTTCCATTGCATCTGTCACATAAATCTCTGGTAGTCAAGCATTAACACAAAATACAAGGCTACTGAATGCCAGGATTAGGGTTACTTCATTTACAAGTATTTAAGTACTTGTAATTCTTTGCTCTGGTGTTGACCGTTGGATCCTGACCAGTTCAACAGTCAGTCTCCTAAGGGCTTCTTTTGCAGAATGAACATCTTTTCATTTTCATTCTTTAACATTTTTAATGTATTAATTTTAGTACTATTTTTGAAGCATACAGTCACCTCCTTAGTAGTGTGGATCTACCCTCCTTAAGCACTACAGAAGAGACTGTTTGTCTCCAAAGACAGCCATTGCACCACCTCCCTCTCAGAGAATACTTTTCTTCACAAGCTACATGACTCTAGGTGACGGGCCTACATTATTATTTACATAGGCAGATGGATGCCAACTGCCAGTACAGGGTGGCATAATTTAGCAGTTCTGAGGTTAAGTTATGGTGCATTCCAAATCCATTCACACTTAGGAGAATGTACCCAAGAGTGTGGGGATGTTTACAATTACTGCATTTCCTTCAGAGAACAAGAACTACAGGTAAGTTTGTGTGTGTGTGTGTGATCGAAATAAGTATTTTTAAATAATAAATTTCAGGATGTGAAAATATTGCCCTTTCCCAAAAACAGTAACCTGAAAGGTCTCAAATATAGCTTTCAGTAATGTTTTTCTTCCTCACTCTAAGAAGGAATTGGAGCTGGTGGTGATGGTGGAGTTGGGATGAGGGAGACAACTTAATTGTCATTTGAAATCTGTGAATGTCACACATTTTCATGTCTAGAAATACCCTGGGTTTATGTAAGAATCTTACTTTGCCTAACCTCTAATGTCTCAGGTATGAATTATTTTGTCAGATAAACACATCTATATATAAGTAAGATGTTCAGCCTTTCTTAGCTAATGTCTTCAACAGCAGTGAGTAAATTAATGAGTTGTGTCTGGGTTTTCACTTTTATTCTTAACACTGACTTCCTTTTTTTTCTTTTTAGTGGCTTTTGCCTTGTTTCTGAAACCATAATTTAAAACTACAAAAGACCTGAAATATAATCTAGTACTTTTTACCTGGGGATTCTTGGATGGATTTCAGAGATTCTGCAAATCCCCTGAAATTAAAGTCATATTTTGTATACATGTGTTTTTACTGTGAAGAATGTACATAATTTTCATAACAAAAATTTGTTCAACAGCCACTGTGATCTAGTCTAATGTGATCATTTTAACTGATAAAGAAACTGAAGTTTAAAGAATTTAAGTAACTTATCTTCATTCATTTGAAATTTAATACTTGTGAAAATTAAAGTTTATTTCTTTAAAATGCATGCTGATTTTTAAAAGAAAATACAATTAACTTCAATTAATTAAACTTGAAAATACCAGCCCAAATGGGAGCAGTTAGTTTGCTAATGGTTTCTTCTGTTCTGCCCTTTGATTGGACTCTACTAGTTAACATTAGAATGGCCTTCCATTAAAGTATGAAACTGTGTGATAAGTTCTTGAAGATAGATTAAAAAGAAAATGAATTATCCATTATAATTTAAATCCTTTTTTTACTTTTCAAATTCTATCTCCAAAACTAAAACTCAAGTAAATGGGTGAATAATGTATTTCCAGAATATTAAAAAAGTAGGTAATTGCCTTAATAAACATTACACTGGGCATTATTGGCACAGTTTTAGGTTTTGAACCCTAGTTAAAGAAATTCTTCAATAGTCTATATACACTTCCTGTTGTTTTTCAGTGATTACGGCACTTTAAGATCTTTTTTATCATGAGATGCTTTTAAGGTTATAGTAAGACTTTAGAAATGGTAAGTAAGCAAGTTCTGTATCAATTAGGGAAACAAATACCTTTCTCAAAATAAAGGAAATACTATTTTTTTCTTTTACTTTTCTTGGTACTAACCAGTAAAGTCTGCCTAGTTTAATATCTAGCGCATTTATACCATAAATTGAATATTAGAATAAAAAGAAATTTAGAGGGTGATATACAGAAGACAATTATTTTCTGAAAGGAGTAGAAAAAAAGTAAGGCAACTTGGAACACTACGTGTGTGTGTGTGTGTGTGTGTGTGTGTGTGTGTGTATATATATATATAAAATATACTTTTATATAGATTATATATCCATATATATAAGTATATATATATATATAAACTTTTTGGAGACAAGGTCTCACTCTGTTACCCAGGCTGGAGTGCAGTGGTACAGCCACAGCTCACTGCAGCCTCCCCCTCCCAAGTTCAAGCCATCCTCCCACCTCAGCCTTCTGAGTAGCTGGGACCACAGGTGTGCACCAAGATACCAAGCTAATTTTTTGTGTGTTCTGTAGAGATAGGGGTCTCACCATGTTGCCCAGGCTGGTCTCAAACTCCTGAGCTCAAGCAATCCTCCCACCTTTATCTCCCAAAGAGCTGGGAGTATCAGGTATGAGCCACCATGACCAGCTGTACTACTTATATTTTTTTATTTAAATTAAATTATGCTTAAAGATTCTAAAATGCATTGTATAAAGCTCATTATAGAAAATGGTATTGACTTCTGAAACAAATTATAGTTTCAGTTTTGTTTTTATTCCTTTGGACATTTTCACTCAAGATAATTATCACTCATGCTTTTCTGCCATTATAAAAAGTGATCAGATTTTGCTTTTTATCCAGGAAGAACAGTTTGTGAATGCTATTTGTTAGGCTAGTGTTATTTTCCAAGGGTAATTCTAACAAATAAAAAGTTATATTTTTACTTTGTATTCATCAAGTTATTTTATGTTTAATTTAGAAAACCTTAAATTCTTCTTAGGAATGTTTGCAAATATTTGTAAATTTTTTTTTCAAAAAAGTTGAGTTTTACAGATATTAAATACTTTTGTGACTTCTCATTAAAAGAAACTGAAGCAATTAGTTGACCTACTCACTCAATTCATTAAAACAATGCTGGGTTCTTGGTTTTCATGATATTGAAAATAATTCAACATCTGTGTGTAGACAATGACTAAAACTTTATGATTTCATTTCAGAGTTTTATTACCATAGATTATTGTTTAAAATAGAGCTTTCAAATACATTTAAGAACCATTAAAAGTGACTTCTCCCTGTGCATGAAAGATATATGCATGGCTTATATCTTTCTGTGTATAAACAATTTATTTATTTATTTATTTTTGAGACAGAGTCTTGCTCTGTCACCAGGCGCCAGGCTGGAGTGCAGCAGCGCGATCTTGGCTCACTGCAACCTCCGCCTCCCAGGTTCAAGCAATTCACCTGCCCAGCCTCCTGAGTAGCTGGGATTACAGGAGCACGCCACCACACCCAGCTAATTTTTGTATTTTTTAGTAGAGACGGGGTTTCACCATGTTGGCCAGGATGGTCTCGATCTCTTGACCTCGTGATCCACCCGCCTCAGCCTCCCAAAGTGCTGGGATTACAGGTGAAAGCCACTGCTTCCGGCGTGTATAAACAATTTAATGTTTAACTTTTATTTCTTTTATGTTTGCATATTTAAAACTCTTTGCAATCTCATCATTTATATTGGAGAACTTAGACTTTGACACTTTGCCACAGCTACCTGCCATATCCTTGTATGGGATGTAAGTAAATGTATTCAGTCATCAAGTATATAGAGAACTATGGGAATAGAGTGATAAACAAAACATATTGCCTCCCCTCACAGCTAAAGAGGAGTGATGGGAAGACAGAGGTGATCAGCACCCAATCTGGGATCAGAAAACAAAACTACAATCTATTTCAGGTTGCAGAAATGAAATTTTAACAAAATCTGAGGCATATTAGAAGTTAATAAAACCAAATGAGAAGGCAGGGTGGTATTTTGTGCTGAGAGCACAGCAGATGTGAGAGTCATGAAGAAGGAGAACAAAACACATTCAAGACGAAAGACACAGAGAGAGGGAAAGGTGACACTGCAGGTGAAATATCTTGCAAGTCAATATTAGATATTAGCCTTTGGGCTTTAGCTTGAAAACAGTGGGAAGACATTGACTGTCAGATTTTTATTTTTTCTAAAATTTTTTATTAAAGCCAAATACATCTAGAAGCATGAGCATTCTGTTTTATGAATTTTCATAGACTGAACACACCTATGTGATGACCACCCAGATGAAGAAAAAGAACATTACCAGCATCCTAAAAGTTCCCCTTCATTTTCCTTCCAGTCAGTCCTGTCTCTTACCCACCAAGGAGACCTCATGCCTGACTTCTAGACCTCTTGCTTGACTTCTCATTGTGTATAGAGGGTATTGCTTACATTGTACTTTATATAAATAGGAGCATACATAGTGTGTATTCACTTGGATGAAAGAAGCATTATGATCAAGAGATTTGTCCATATTGTTGACTGTGGTTGCTAATTGTTCTCATTGCTGTATAATGTTCCATTGTATGCATGTACCACAGATTTGCGTTTTTCCGAGATTGCTGCATCTGCACCATGAGGGTGTGAATTTAGTAAGCCTCTCAGTAAATCTAGGCAAGAGATAATGGGGCTTGAGCTAGTGTGGTGACAGTGAGGATGAAGAGAAGTAGGCAAAAACAAATTAGAACTATAGAATCTGGGTATTAATTGGATGAGGGGATGAAGAATCAGAGACACCAGAAATAACTCCTGGGTCCTCACTTGAGCAGGGTTTAATGGCAGTGCACTTCATTAAGTCCAGATACTTGAGAGGAAGTGGATTGTTGCTCACTCTTTAGCGATGGAGGGGAACAACGAATTCAATTTCTGATATAGTTAAAGCGCCTGTGAAACATTGCACAAATCTGCTTTATACAACTAAAAACCTGTTTTATTAATTGAATTAATGAATAACTTTACCTTCATTAACAGCAGTGTGCTAACAAATAGTTCTGCATTTGGAAAACTGCAAATCTAGTCTGTTCTCACTATTCTTCACCTCTAAAGCTCATTAAATACTCTTTTTCCTAAATGTTTTAGGAGTGGTTTTGTCACAGCTCATGCTTTTTTTTCCTTTTTCTTTTTCTTTTTAGAAATACTTCCTGTAAACTAGTGCTAACTTTATGCAAGGAGAGTAGTACTTCCTATGTATATGATATGAAAGGCATTGGTGAAATGCCTTTATACTTAAAAACATCGTTTTTCCATCATTATAGTCTTTATTTGGCTCAATAAGCACACCTTAAAATGAGTTCGTTTAAAAGAAATAATCTACCTAGTAAGACTTTAATTAACTGAAATAAATATTCATGAGATTTTGGCCAGGGAAAGAAAAGAAAGAGAAGGATGAGGTCTGACCTGAGCACAAGCCTAGGCAGGGTGCCACAGGGGGACCCTTGAGCATCAGCGCTTAGGTTGAAGGCACCTGATTTTAAAGGAATGCAGTGCCAAAAGAGATGCCAAAAGAGTGACGTAGAAGCTGTAAAGGAGGGACTTCCCCACTCTTCAACGCTGCCTGGGACTGGTTGTACTCTTGGAAAGTTTTATATGAAGATAACTAATAAGCATAGCGCTGAATGAAACAAATGCCTAAGACCTAGTGGAACATTCAATAGACTTTTATGCCAGCCAGTTATGATTCAGTGCTATATTTAGACCACAAAATTTGAACTAAAATCAAGGCAGTTTATTCTTATCCCATCATGTCCATGGGGTGGGGAGGAACAACTAAGTAATCATGATTATGCACTTCAGTTTGTAGAGTTTTATCTAGCTTTGGACATTGTTGCTTAAAAGATAGTACAGTTTTAAAAATTAAATGCTCACTTTCATGTCTCTCAGGTTTTTTGTTGTTGTTGCACAACATTTGAATGTACCTTGAGTTGTTCTTTTTTTTTAAAATTTTTGCCTCTAATTCAGATTTACATTGAGCAACCAAGTCAGTATTTTCAGAAGCCATTGGATTCACTTGTTTAATAATTACTTATGAAATATATGTCATTTATAATCATGCTATAGCCTAAGATGATGATGGTGAGAAGTATTCCTACATTTTGTTACTGGCACCATGGTGGAGATACTCAGAACATACAAAAACAGTGTGATAACACAAATTATTGTATGACTCGCCGTTTTAGTAGTGTTTACAAAAAGCATTGAATCCCAGGAAAATAAACTATGGGCTACAATATCAAAAAAGAAATGATGGAAGAGGTAGAATTTAATTTGGGTCTTGACAAATAGGTCAGATTTGAACAGGTATGGCAAGAAAACTGCAGGCAAGGGTAACATTAGAATTGATGCAGAAAAAAATATAGCATGTATTTGCAGAGTGAGAAACTGGCCAAACTGTAGCAGAAATCACAAGCTGGTGTGAGAAGAGAGAGAAAAGCTTCATTAAGAGTTGACCAAGTTGTAATAAGCTTTGAATTACTGAAAATTCACCAGTCATAAGAGCATGGATTATTGTCTTGATTTTTAGATTATCTATAAATACTTTACTTTTAGTATATTATCTATAAATACTTTTATTTTACTCACTGCCATGTGATAATTATGTAGGTTTTTATCTTTTTAGAAATCTGATGTGAAATTATCTGAAGGAAAGAAGTTCTTGTGCTTTTTAAGTTAAGAGTATCTTCACTCAGGATCCATGGGTTGACTTCAGGGATTCTGGATCTCTCTGAAGTTAAAGCAAAAGTTTGGACATATTTATTTTTCTGGCAGGAAGATCCATTGCCTTTATCAGTATGTAAGAGTCCAAAAGAAGTTAATGAAATAGCTCTAGCTCTCCTAATTTTAAACTTTCGAATCTAACTTCATCTTGGGTTTTTTAAATGCAATAAATTAAAATGGGGAAACTAAAACACATTAAATGCTTTCCTCTTATTTCACCATTTACTGATAGAATATTTAAGAGAGAATCCTGGCCTAGCGCAATGGCTTATGCCTGTAATCCCAGCACTTTGGTAGGCTGAGGCAGGTAGAGCATGAGGTCAAGAGATCAAAACCATCCTGGCCAACATGGTGAAACCCTGTCTCTACGAAAAATACAAAAATTAGCTGGGCGTGGTGGTGCGCCCCTGTAGTCCCAGCTACTTGGGAGGCTGAAGCAGGAGAATCACTTGAACCTGGGAGGTAGAGGTTGCAATGAGCCGAGATCACACCACTGCACTCCAGCCTGGCAACAGAGCGAGACTCCGTCTCAAAAAAAACAAAAGATAATCCTGAAAAGTGTATCAGTTGGGTTGATTATGTAATCAGGGATAGCGGCTATTTTATCAATTCAGTGGCTTTTGGTAAAAGGACAACTCAGATGCTTTTTTAGGTACAGCATGTTTCTGAATATGCTATTTCAAGTAGAAATTCCTATTTTTGGACAGACATGTATCTACTTTCTGCAGAACATAAAGCATTTTAAATGTGTCCAGCTTCAGTCCTGAAATTTGACTCACCTGGATCGTATTTAATCTTTGTACATCTGTTGTAAAGTAGGAGTCAACAAATTATAGCCCATGGGCCAAATCCAGCCCTCAGCCTATTTTTGTATGGCCTATGACCTAAGAATTGTTTTTACATTTTAAAATTGTTAAATTTAAAAAGGATCGTAAGGGATTAGGATTGTAAAGAAAGGGAGAATATGCAACAGAGATTGTATGTGGCCCTCAAAACCTATGGTGTTTACAAACTGGCCCTTACTTTTTAAATGACAAACCTTGGTTTAAAGTGTAGATAATATAGTAAACAGTTTTTAAGTTCTCCCAGATTCACGTGTTATTCTACAAGCAGATACAGTGCTTGTGGATAGATATTATTTTTGAAGTTGGGAGTATATTTATATAATTTTGGCGAAGTTGACTGGATAAGATAGTCTGTTCTCTATACTGGATATTCAGCTAATAGTTTAGCTTTCTAAAGTCTGGATTTGAAAGTATATAAACAAAATGAGGACTTAATAATCTACTTCAAAGAACTACGTGAATATAAAGGTAGAGTTTGTTTTTCATGAATGTGTTACACAGCAACCACAATTCAGATCAAGTGAAAAATATTAAAATATAATCTATGTTTTAGAAGATACCACTTATTTAAGGCAAGTAAGGCAAAAGAAAACATGCATACCTGTTAATGTGTTAGGAAGGGCAGCTATTCAAACTTATTCATTAGTTTATTCAACACTTACTTTTAGAACCATTAAATATATATTGGCTTCTTTTTATTTTTTTAATATTGTCCGAGATGCTGTGATTTTAACATTTGGATAAATATTGAAATTATTTTTAATGGGGGATATGTCATAATTCGTGAGTCTCAAAAAATTGGGGCAATTCTGCCTTCTCTCTCTGCATCATTATTTTTCCTTCGCTACTGGATCTTTTCCACCAACATACAAATAATGCTGGGTTTTTTCCTCATCTTAAAAAAAAAAAACTTACTCCCAGTTCCTCCTCTAGTTACTGCCCTGTGTCTTTCATTTACAGTTGATATCTCTGAAATATGTAATTGTCTGTGCTGTCTGAATTCAGTTCCTGTAACCCCTGCTACTTCACCAGAATTGTACTTTTTAAGTCTTCCTCTTATTTTACCTGGCAAGGGTGTTTAACACTCCTTGTTTGGCCTTTTAGATACTATACTGCACTCTCCTGGTTTCCTCCCACCCCTTTGGCTGCTACTTTTTTCAGTCTCTTGCTGATTTCTTCTTGCGTCCCCCATCTCTAAATTGGTAATGCTCCAACATTTGGAATTTTGGGGCCTTTAAAACTGCACATTCATTTGCTTAGTAACTTCATATAGTGCCATGGCTTTATATGGGCATCCATTTGCTCTAATGAACAGAAGTTTTAGTCATCGTCTTCTTTTTTTTTTTTTTTTTGAGATGGAGTCTTGCTCTGTCTCCCAGGCTGGGGTACAGTGGTGATATCTTGGTTCACTGCAACTTCTTCCTGGGTTCAAGTGATTATCCTGCCTCAGCCTCCTGTATAGCTAGGATTACAGGTGTGTGCCAGCACACCTGGCTAATTTTTGTAATTTTAGTAGAAACGGGGTTTTACCATATTGGCCAGGAGGGTTTTGAACTCCTGACCTCAGGTGATCCACCCACCTCAGCCTCCCAAAATGCTGGGATTACAGGTGTGAGTCACTGTGCCCAGCCCCTTTAGTCTTAGAATATAATATAGTAAACTGAATTCCTCATCTTCTCTCAACCAAAACGTCCTCCGGCAGTTTTTCCCATCTGAGTAGCACCACCTGCTGTCTTTTGATCAGCCTTGGCATCACCAAGGATGTCTGTCCTCCTTTCATTCCACATGTGATAATTCTTCACATTTCTGTTACCAAACTTTTATCTTGTTTCTGTCCTAAAAGTATTTTGATATTTAGTTATTGCTCACCATCTTTACTCCTGCAGCCCTGCTGGTCCAAGTCACCTTCATCTCTTACCTGTATTGATGTGAAAGCCTTCTGTAATTGGTCTTCCTGTTTCTGCCTGTTGACTTACTTCAGTCCATTCTTAATATAGCAGGTAAAGTAGTTATATTTAAATATAAGCCATATTATGTCACTCTTTTGATGAAAATCCTCCATTGACTTTTCATCTCAACTAGAATAAAAACTGAAGTCCTTAAAATAGCCTATCATGCTCTGTGCTCTGGACTGTCATTCCCAGAAAGCCACTGCCAGCCACTCCTGCCTGCTCACACCCACTTTGCTCTAGTCATCCATCCTGGCTTCTTTGCTGTTCTTAGAACTTGCCAGGCAAGTTCTTGCTTTAGAGCCTTCGCACTGGCTGTTTTCTGTAATGCTCTTTCCCTGTAGATCTACAAGGCTCGTTCTCTCATTCCTTGAAATTTTTAGTGAAATGTCAGTTTAAAGAAGCTTTCTTTAGCCACTTGATCTAAAATTGCAGATTTGTCCTACCCCACCCCAATTCTCCTTCCTGCTTTAAGTTTCTTTTCTTGAAGTCCTATTACCATCTACCATCCCATATATTTTACCTACTTTTCCCATTTACTTTTTGCCTTCTTCCACTAGAATATAAAGGCAAGGCTTTTTGTTTGATTTGTTCACTGATCTATCCTCAGCATGTAGAAATACATTGTTTGGCTCATGTTGCACACTTAGTTAATACTGATGAATTAACAAATGAGTGCAATTAAAAACTAGCCAACACAAAATTTTAAGATAGTTCAGGGTTTTTGAGAGTTCCTAGGATCATTGAATAAGCATTCAGATACTCCAGTAAATAACATGCATGGAGCTCAAGGTATTGGAAATATGACAGTATACACTGATATCATTATATATGTAGAACTTTCTTTTTTTGCACAGATCCTTGGTTTTGACCCTTTATTTTTTTAAGTATGGAATACTCAAATATCATTTGAACTTAAATATGATTACTATTTGAGTTTGCTATGATGTGGATACTTTTTTTTTTGGAAGATGGAGTCTTGCTCTATCACCCAGGCTGGAGTGCAGTGGCATGATCTTGGCTCACTGCAACCTCCACCTCTTGGATTCAAGCAATTCTCCTGCCTCAGCCTCCAGAGTAGCTGGGACTACAGGGATACACCACCACACCTGGCTAATTTTTTTTTTTTTTTGTATTTTAGTAGAGATGGGGTTTCACTGTGTTGCCCAGTCTGGTTTTAAACTCCTCAGCTCAGGCAGTCCGCCCACCTTGGCTTCCCAAAGTGCTGGGATTACAGGCATGAGCCACTGTGCCTGGCTGATATGGATGCTTTTTAAAAGAATATTTTATCCTTAAAAGTATCAGTCATTTACTACCATAGTAAGGAATATTTTTTTACAAAAAACTTACAAAAACAATTTAAATTTACAGAAGAGTTGCAAAGGCAGTACAGAGATTGAACTCTTCAGGATCCTTGTTCTATGTTTTACAAGTTTACATCTTCAAAAAGCATGGAACAATACTAATTTAGCCTACCAACATAACTTTTGTTAAAGTAACTTTATTAAAATAATTTTTAAATATTAATCACATAAAACCACAAAATAATTATTTTCAAATTTTAATTTTGTTTTGACTATATGCATAACTGATTTAAATATAGTCATATACGAATTTTACTTTATTTTTTAATTATGACATTTCTTCATGTTTCATTATAGTCTTCATTATTGTCTTTAAATGACTAACAGATCATCTTGCTGATGTATCATTATTAATAAATTGTTTTCTTCCTGTTGGATATCTTAAGGCTATTTTTTTACTGTTATTAATATGGTAGATGATATATTTGTGTGTATAACTTCTTACATTTACCTTAATTATTTCCTTTAGCTAATTACCCAGAATTAGATTAGGCAATAAAAATCATAGGGTTTATGAGGAAAATGGGGTTGGAGTACAACCCACAAAAATTTTGTCAGTGATGCATTTTCAAAAAAGACAAAACTAATACCAAGTGCAGTACAGTTTTACATATGTTGAATGGTTAAGAAATACATAACCACTATTATATATGTGACACTTTACCTTGAACAAACCCTGATGTTTGCTTATGGAAGTAGGTGTGGGGTTGTGGTCTCCAAATTGTTGTGAAGTGGTGGAAGGAGGATTATCTGAAATCAGAAGGAAAGTTGTAACGTTGGATGTGATGGGTGTGGCTCATAATAGACATAGTGAACTGAAGAGGCTGGTAACTTGAGATGTGTGCAGGTGTGCTTTTTGTTTATTCTTATGTGATTAGTTAAGCTAGCAGCAATTTTCTGTGTTCACTTAGTGTTTCTGACAGATAAAATCATACATAAGCAAAGGTGAAATTCTCTTTATGCCCACATCATTCTCTAATAAACCAAGTGCATTGAAACAAATTTGCATTTTCAAAATAAGTATTATAGCAGAACAGACTATACTAATTTATTATCCCACCAATTTTGCTGCAATTTTAACATCGTGCTAGATTTTAAAGCTTTTATATGGTAATTTTTCTGATTTGTTTTTAACCAAATGCTTTTAGAATACTAGTTTGGTGCAGTCTTACAGATCTAACTCCAACATAATAGGCATTGGAGATGTTATTTTAAAATAAATTAACATAAGAAAACCCTAAAACCTGGAAAGGGAGTTTGTACTTAGGTAGAGCAGTGCCTTCGGTACCAAATTAAAGTTTAAACTTTCAGAAAGCAACCAAAAGTCAGTACTTTGTTGTTGTTGTTGTTGTTGTTGTTGTTAACAGGAGAGATGAAAGACCAGAAGAGGAAGAAAGGCCAAGGAGGAGGCCATAGGAAGAGTGTAGATTGGAGATGATATGGTTACCATCCAGTGTGGTAGCACTAAGAACAGAAAAGAAAGTATAAATGTAAGGGTTTTGTTAGCAGTAGGATTTGTCTTCTGATTAAATGATAAAGAAGATGTGAAATGTTGGTCTAAGATTACTCGAAAGTATTATCCTGAGTGGCTAAAAAATAATGATCCTAGAAAAAAACATTGGTGTTCAAGAAGAAGAGTGGTATGAGTGGGTGGAGAAGGTATTCCTGAAATGATGAGTTTAGTTTGAAAAGAAGCCTGACTGAGTGCCCAGATTGAGCATTAAGAAAAATTCTGATTAATCAGTGGCGGAACCCTTGACAGTTATTTCTCTGGCTTTCAGTTTTCTCACCTGTAAAATAAATATTGAACTATTAGTGACTGCTGAAGTTTCTTCCAGCTTTGAAACAATGCTGTGTGTTTTGTTTTATTTTAACTTTATTACTGTTTCTTCATGATTGCTCTCTAATGACCTTTTATGAAGACTTTGGTTTATAATGAAGTGAGGATAAAATGCTCAGTCCTGAGTCTGTTTGAGATTAAACTTTCCTGACTCCTGAAACGCTCGACTTGACACTGGAGTGCCACAACTGCTGTCTCAGTTTATCTTTTTTCTGCCAATGGAAGCTTCTTGCAGATAAAAATTGGGAGCAAGGAGAATTGGATGTGTAAAGCCAAACTTGGAAAAAGCATTCTGCAGTTTTTCTTAATACAAACTTTTGGGGCTCTTATTGTTATTTGCTGTCAGGAACCCCAATAAATTATTTGGAAAGAAAGAAATTCAATATAAATATAATGTTATAGAAGTACATATATAGATATATAATAAATATAATCTAGGAGAGGTGTATCATAGGTGCAGGCTTTGGAATTAGACAGCTTGGATTCAAATATTAGTTTTATTATTCTATTAGCTGTGTAACCTTAGGTAAACAGAAAAGGAAAGCTTGATTTTGGAGGAGGATTTCATTTCTTTTTGTGTAAAATGGAAATAGTAATGCTAAGTATCAGAATTGTTGTGAGGATTAGAGAGAATATTTATAAAGAACAAAGTACACAACCTGATACTTAATAAACAGTAACCTTTATCAGTTACCAGGTAATAGTTATTATTGTATGAGCACTTGGTAAAAACTTTTTCAAAATCTTACCTGTATTAAACACTTACCCTGCTTTCCCCACTTGTAATCAGAAGCTCGTGTGCATGTGTGTCATGATGGGTTCTCTAATATTCAGTTTTTGGCAGCTTAAATGATTTGACAAAACTAAAGAATTATTTTAAAAAGAGTGTCAATGTATTTAATTCTTAGATGGAATAATGATCTTTAAGAGATGAGACTGGTATGTAAAAAATTCATTTTTAAAAGTAAGACTCTTCAGCCTAATTATTTGCTAGATAGGACAAAATAATAGAATCAACATTCTTACAGATTTTTGTTTACATTGCCTCCTTTAAAAGAAGTCAAATATTGTGGATATTAAAGAGTGATTACTAGTATATTATTTATATTTCATATTGTTTCCTTTTATAAATTTATTTAAATATTTCCAAGAAATAGTATAAAACTAGGTACTGTTTAACATCTCTTATACTTTTGCCTTAAATGAAAACACATTGATAATGCTAATGATATGGTAAAACTGTTATGTCTGTAGAAGTCATATTTTATTTCTGAAACGATAAAAATACATTTTAAACCGTGAAGGCAGATTACTGCTGGAAATTCACATAGTCTTTAAGGAATAAACCATGTACGTGTTGATTATGAACAGACTAGTCTATATTTACTATATTAAGTTTTCACAAAGTTATAAAGATTCATTATATCCTTCTGGAAATTTAAAAATAGTAAAACATTCTTTTTAAGAGTAGGAACAGTGTACTTGAAGCAACAAATTTAAGATTGCAGTTAGAGTTGAAGATTATATATCAGTATAATCCTTGCTTCTCTGATTGCTGTGTACCCTTTTCTACACCCTTTTTTTCCTAACTTCTTAAAGTCTGTGCTCTATTACACGGATTCTTTTTCTTGTTTTAGGAAGAATAAATGAATAGTTTTTTTATTAATAACAATGTAGGCTTCTGCATACCTTCCTTTTTTTTTTATTTTTTTTTTGAGACGGAGTTTCGCTCTTGTTACTCAGGCTGGAGTGCAATGGCGCAATCTCGGCTCACCGCAACCTCCGCCTCCTGGGTTCAGGCAATTCTCCTGCCTCAGCCTCCTGAGTAGCTGGGATTACAGGCACGCACCACCATGCCCAGCTAATTTTTTGTATTTTTCGTAGAGACGGGGTTTCACCTTGTTGACCAGGATGGTCTCGATCTCTCGACCTCGTGATCCACCCACCTCGGCCTCCCAAAGTGCTGGGCACAGGCGTGAGCCACCGTGCCCGGCCCATACCTTCCTTTATATATTCTTTACCCGACTGTGCGCAACACTTGCCTATGCAAGTATTCATTTACTGAAAAAGTTACCAACTTTGTAGCCTTGAAATCATTTAAAAAATATGTTAACTGACTTGGATACTCTGGTTACAAACAAAATGCATACCTTCTACTTGAGAGAATTTGTTTTTAACTTTAATGAAAAGAATACATATTTGGTTGTACTTTAAACACTACTTATTTTCACATACTAATTACTTTATATCATTTTCAAAGCAAGTTCATCTTTGTATGCACGTGATATATCCTGTTCTTTTCCTGTAAAGGTTAGGTTACAATTAAAATAATTCAAAGATCATGGGAGGTATTACATTAAACTGTGAGTTGGATCTTGTCTTTTGTCTTGTTCAAACTACATCTCTTCTTTCATTTTTTTCAGTCTGAAGATAGTAGCATGATTACAGCATAAACGTAAGCCATGTGGTGGCTAAGATAGAGAAGGCAGAGATGGATGACTTCAGAGGAAATAAGTGTTTGACAGGAGACTGAACTGGGAGAGGGTGTGAATCAAAGTCAAGGTCACAGAGGGAAAAGAGCAGGCTGGATTCATGGGTGTGCATCCTGTACAGTCACACAGGGCTCAGCTTTTTTAACGTTCTGCTATTGCCATCTTGAAATTCTTAATCAGTTTAACACACGAATCCCTGAATTTTTATTTTTCACTGAGTTCTACAAATTATGTAGCCTGTTCCACGGAAGAGAAATAAGAGAACAGGAAGCAGAAATTTCTTGACTCTTTGGTTATTCATTCCTTTTCCCAGTTTAGCCAAAATGGGAATTATTTTTTAAATGATGATTTATTGATATTTAGAAAATTGTGGAAAATAAATGATGATTTATTGATATTTAGAAAATTGTGGAAAATTAACCTAATTTGAAAGCAGTTGTGTATGCATGTATGTTATTTAGTAATTTAGCAAATTATTGGAGAGGGGAAAAGGGAGCATGTTAAAATTTTCTTATAAAAGTGTCAAAGGTGGTCAAACTTCCAATAAACTTTACCAAGCCAATACAAGAAGTAAAAACAATTGGTACTGCAGAATTGTATTCCTGAATTAACTACTACATGTTGGGCTTAACCCAGAAGAGTGTTTCTTTACCCATAAAGCCTGATGCTTCATATTCAGTACAGTACTTTAATTATTCTTTGCTATGATTATTTCTAAAGTGATCATTGTTTCTTGCGTTTATAGTGCTTGTAAACTTTATTTTTTTAAGATTTTGGAAATTAAAATTTAGAAATCTATAAACCCAAACATTGTGGTTTTTACACACTCCTGTCAGTTTATTTGATAGCTACCTAATACTCACTTGTATAAAGTGGAAGGTGTTTCTATTACAGCTACGCTCTTTTTCTAGGTCTCTTTGTTGCTAAAGTTTTGTTTATTTTGTTTACTGCACAATCCAACTAAATCCAATTTTTTTACATTGTTTCGGGTGAGATTTACCTTTTATTATAATAAACTGTTGAATAATGGGTTGGGGAAGGAGTTGCTTAAGTTCATAAGGATGCTTGCAAACTTGAATGTGTCAATATAAGATGATCTTTTGAAAATTTTCAATTCCATTTCTCAGTCCCAACCAGAAGTCATTATGTTTGAACCACCTGATACAGAGTAAAATATTTTTTCAGGAACACAACTGTAAAAACATAAGGATGGGGAGAAATATTTACAACACTACTTATTTCTTTACAGATTTAGTGAAAATATGTCCTACTTTTACAAAATGTCTTATTTCCCCCTCTTTTTTACACATATAATAGAGAACTAACTTTTAAAAACTAGATAAGAAGGGAATACTAATTTTTAAATTATATTATGATGTCACTTGTAGAATTTGCTTTAAAATTGATAAAATACACTTCTTTAAGACTCTTTATAGAATTCGAAGGACTCATTGGCTCAGTTTATTTCCTTGGTTTTTCAGTCCAAAATGCAATAAGCCTTTCAGAAAGTTTCTCCTGGATGTGTAAAGAATACCAACACATATCAGAAAGCATCTGGCTAAAGGTTTAAGCAGGGAGTATTGCTATCAGTCCAGCGAAGGTAGTAAAACTCTCTTGTGTCCTCTCTTGTGTCCTGGAAGTATAACTGAAAGAGAGAGGCCCTCTTTAAAGCCAGCTAACTTACCCTGCAGTTGCTCGTTTGACAAAAAAAACAATGTTTAAAGATTAGGAATTTTTAAATGCCATAGAATCTATGGAAAAAATGATTTTATTTCATTTATTTTAATCCATAAGATTGATTATATACTTATAGTATATAGAAAATAAGTATTAGAAACATTAGTTCTGCATCTCGTTTGCATGACATTGTTACAAGGTATTAACTGTAAAAAATGAAGTTAAGTAAATACGATATCTGTTCACCAGATGCTTAAAACATACAACAATAAAGACATGTAGAAGGATCTGCAAGCAACTGAGCAAGTAGCATAAATCAAAGCTTATACTGATAAAGTAGTAAGTGCATTTTGGGCTTCATAGGTAATAAGCCCTGTATCTGCCAGAATAGTCTAGCAAAAAATGCATTTTTTTCTTCAGCTTAGAAAAACTTTCCACAGGAGGTAGAATTTTAGGTATTGTGTAGATGAGGGGAGAAATTGCTTTTGACAAGCTTCAGTGAAAAAGGAAGAGAATGTGTCATTGCAGCTAGAGAGGTAGAGAAATACTGGTAGTGAGTCATAGACTGGTAGTGGTGTAGAAATAGAAAGCAAAACCTATTGGGCAAAGGGACTGAACTGATTTGTCAAAAGAAAGGAAAAGGACAAATAGGAAAAATAAGTAGTATCTGATAACAGGCTGGTGAGCTCACTGATAACAGAGTCCACTAAGAGGCATTTAGTGGTTTTCCTTCAGGGCAAAACGTTTGAAAGAGAAAAATATGATCTCTAAATAAGGCTACTTGTAAACAATGTTGACTATTAGGAATATAGATACAGTCTGTGTCTTTAAGACTGAGATTTATTACAATTCAATTTTGTTTCTAGACAACATTTTTATAACTTCAGAGCAATTAACTTGAAATTCTTAAACAAAAAAGGTTTATATCTTTTCTCAACTGGTAATAATATCTCTACTAAAAAGGTACTAATTTAATGAAAAAATTAAATGAATTGTGGTGTTTGCCAAAATTTTTGGTTTGTATTTATACACTGGTTTATAGTTTGTATAAAGTTGTCCTCATGAGATTGTCAAGTGTTTTCTCTTTACCTTTGTTGTTTTGTTAACAGGTTAATTGGAGCATATCAAATGCATCACTATCCTATGTAGCTCCTGTAAAAACAAATACTTTAAAAGACGTTTGAAAATTAGAGGGGCTACTACATGCAAATGATTATAGTTCTAATTTTAGTTATGAAATTATTTACGTCTCAACTAAGGCAAAATCTCTAATTCTATATCTGCATTGATGACTCAGTGATTTTAGAGGTTATGAGTTGATATTTTCACATGTCTGCCTATGATAACTTATTTTAGAATGCCTGATCATGATATCCTGTCCTGTGTAGCATCATAGTGGACACTTCATGATATTTCTACCAAGCCCTTTACCTGTGATAACTGTCTCCTATCTGTTTCGCAAATTCCCTCAGCAAAGTAAAATTTAGTCCTCATTTGCTTATAAATAACATTGCAAACCAGATTTTTGATATATTAAAGCACACAAATTGATAAAAGATTGAAACTGAAACTTAACATGAAGGGATCAGACTCATTCACACAAGGTTGTTGAGAACCAGGAATCATAGATTTCATTCAGTCCAGTTTTATCAGTTGTACATTGTTTCTTGTTCAAAATCATTTTACAATCTACTTTGCCCACTTCCATCTTCCTTACTTTACAAAGAACTTTGATCTGCTGGGCACTGCTGATGGTGGAATGCCATGCATTAAGGTTTCCCTTTGGAATACAAAGTCTGTGTTTTCAATAGATTTAACTGTTCAAGACAGAGAGAACAGGATTTCTGTGCAAAGACAGTACAGTGCCATAAAAATATATAGTCCCTTTACCCTAAGAATTATGGCTGCTGCTGTTGATGCTGCTACAACTATTACTACTACTACTACTATTACTGCTAATTACTAGTATAGAAAAATATCTCTTTGAACCTGTGTATGTGCTGGTAAGGTTTTTGGGAGAAGCCATTATCTATGGGTGGTGGGATCACATGTACTTTAAAGTCTTTTTGATCATCTTCATTTTCTAAATTTTCTCAAGTAAAAGATTCTTCTATACTTGGAAAAAATTATAATTAAAAAAAAACATCTTATCGAACTTACCAGATATTTTTCATTTATGTAATTGATTTCTTACATACATAGAGTTTTACCATTTGCTCTACTTTAACATACCTTTATCAGTTTTATAAATACAGTTTGAGAGGATTGTTCTAAATATATAAAGGGAAAATTTCATTTGAAAGCAAAAATCTGTATGTGAGATATTTGTTGCCTTTTTTGCCTTCTAAAGGGTAATCTAGAAACACTGATATTGATTGGTTATTTTGTTTCATAATTTATAGTTGATAGTTGTCAAAAATGGTTGATTTCTCTTTCATTGTAAGCAATAACAAAAAAGTTACTCAGAATTTCTCCAGTGTTTTAAGAGCTGTTATGGTTGACATCCAAAAATTTGAGAGGGCATTAGAACATGAGATATCTAATTGTTAATTGAGACTGGAATTATTTTTAATAGTCTTAGATGTAAATACTAATATCTTATTAGTCTTTGCTGGTATAAAAATGGTTGAAATATTTGAAATTATTTTCTCATTTACAGTTATGCCCAGTGTAGAAGTGTGATTATCTAAGAAGTGATTTTTTTTTTCAGATTTCAAATATGAAGTACTGTTTAATACTAACATGTAGTTACAAAGACTATCATGACTATTTTTGGTGTTCTTGATTGATTAGGATTTAATAATTTATATTTTAGGGAAGACAGTGTAGTTCTAAGTATATTTATAAGCAGGCTCCTAATTTCTTTTGTGTGCTATAGACTTCTAACCTAAAATTGGTATAATTAAATGTTAAGCATTTTTATTTTTTATATTTTACTACTATAATGCAAAGTGTAATAAAATACTAATTTTTTTCTTACCCTCAGATGATGTTGTGCTGATATATATTTTCCAGTCTTGTCATAAGCTCACAATTACCTACGTAATGGTCTTGAACCAAACGATTAAAATGGAATACAGCATTTCTGGTCTTCCATTTTAATCAGTATGGTACAAGACTATTATGTAGGTTTTTGTGTAAAATGTGAGATGTGAATCCTCAATTAACTCTAGTCATTTTTCCTATTAGTCATTGAAGCAAGTTTTAAAATATGCCATTTGACTAAAGATATCAAAGTGCCTTATAAAGTAGAAGATATTACAATGTACCCAAGTCTTGTTTCAGACCACCAGAGAGAAAAACAGAAATGCATAGAAGAAATGAATTCAGTTGCACATTTTGTATTTAATCCAAGAACTTAACAAAATGGGCAGGTATTTACCAAATTAAATCCTTTCATCAAACATCTTGATTATACCATAAAAGCCCCCAAAGTTTTTATTGGTAGCATTGCTCTGATGAATGAAATGAGTTTCCGGGCAAAAACTTGGGCTGTTAGAATATTTACAAAACCATTATTGTCCAGTTCTACAGCTGCTACCCTAGTCCCTGGCTGTCATCTTTTTATACCTGGTTTACTACATCAGCATCCACGCTGGGAACCATGTCTCAGTCTTGCACTGCTCAAATACATTTAGTTACGAAATTATTCATTCAGCAGACATTTGAGGACCTACAATGTGCCAACAATTTATTTAAGCAATATTTGTATGTTTTCCATCCCCAGACTAGGACTTACAGTCCCCAGTTGTTTATGAAATCTAAACTAAACTCAGTGTAAAATTTAGAGTTCTCCAAATCTTACTTTTTTTCTTTTATGCCAGTCTCCTCATGGTAACATTCATTCTTCTTACACAGTCTGTGTCTGTTCCCATGTCTTGTCGTAGTGCATCATCTTTCCTCTTCAAGGATGTACTTCTCCTTTAAAATTTTAAAAATCACATCTATAACTGCCTGTGAGGTGTGAGGTTTAGGTTGGTGTAGTCCTTTGATCTGGATCATTCCTTTATTCTGGATCCTGAGAGTATCTAGAACAAATTGAGTATTCCGGAGTATTAATGAGTGATTTTTCACATACTCTCTTCACGACACTAAGCACTCTTTATTCAGTAAAATTTACACCATAAGAAAATATATTGTAATGTATTTAGTGCTTCTTTGGTGCTATATAAGGTATTCTACTTAGAAATTTAGATGTGTAGCAATGCTGGTTAGTAGAAGTTTCTAATATTTACTATCTTCCATATTTGCCAATGTTTTGTTTATTTGAAGCTTTTAAAAATATTTTACATTTCACATTTTTAACTAGGCGGTATCTCTGCTCCTCATTCTGAACATCTGATATGGTAATTTGCACATAATAGGGTTTCATGAAGTGCTTGATTCAGTCAAAAAAATATTGATGAACATCTACTATATTCCAGGCACTTTGCTGGATTTCTGGACTACAATCATGAGAAGACAGTCTTCTCTCAGCCTGCTTATAGTCTAGTGGGAAAGATAGGTGGACAGACAGTCCTAATATAGTATAAATTCTTGAACACAGGTAAACACGAAAGAGTATGGGGTACCTAGTCTCTTCTAGCGGTGTCAAGCAAACTTTTTTGTAGAAGCAGCCTCAGCACCAAGGAGGGAATTAGGAAATTTTAGTGCCTGATAATCTCCCTCAGTCTTCTAAATCGGACCAAATGATACAAAGTAACAGTGTATGTTTTCTATAGGAATACACATGGAAGTCAAATATCCAGCATGTGCTCCCTCAAGAGTGCCACCCTAAACCTTCCCATATAGGAATGCCAGTGCCACCTCTGAGAGGAAGGGATGGCTACACAGAGACAAGCAGGATTCCTGCAAGGGGAACATGAACAAATGCCCAGTGGCAAAAAAAAAAAAAAAAAGGGCAAGTTGAGTTGGAGGAAGTCATTCTCCAAGGCCAGAATGTAGATTTGTTTGGACGGAGTGGATGGGGGGATGTAGGCATGGTCATTGAGCTGCAGAAGAAGGCAGGAGCCAGATAATAAAGGATTTTAAATCAGTGATTTTTAAAACCTTTGTTTTCTTAACAGTAGAATTCTTAAGAGTTTTAAAATTTGAAATTTTAAAATGCACATTTGCCAGATAACAATCACAGCAGTACTATTCCATCATATTCTCAAGTCCTGCCTATACTCAGGGGAAAGGGATTATAGAAGGCCATGGGTCATTGGAGGTCAGTCACCTTAGAATTCTGGCCACCTCACTTGCCTTTTTGTAAAAACTCTCACATCCTTTAGTTTTCAACAAGTCATGTTTATCTCAGTCTTATCAATATTTTAAAAATAAGAACAGAACTACTTTGGTTTTGGTGGTGTTCAGGGTTTATTTTGTTGTATTTTTTGGTGGGGTGGTAGAGTGGACAAAGATGTTAGTTTCCTTGGTTGCTTGCCTCTCTTTGTAGTCCACTGAGGTTAGGAATTGTGTTCTAGAGTCACATCATGTTACTAACAGGGGCTCTGTGTTCTGACTGGTGGTAGCGACAGCTTTCATCCTTTGTGATTGAGTAGTCTCCTAGGACTTTGTTTTTATCGAGTCAACAAAAATGTGTATACAGGTTGAGCATCCCAAATCTGAAATGCCCCAAAATCTGAAACTTTTTGAGTGCCAACATGATGCTCAAAGGAACATTTTTGGATTTCAGATTTTTACACTAGGGATGGTGAACCAGTAAGTATAATGTACATATTCCAAAAATTAAAAAATATATATGAAATCCAAACACTTATTCTCTCAAGGATTTTGGATAAGGTATTCTTGTATTCTTAGTTCTGGTAATGTTTCTCTAAGCAAAATAGACGCCATCTCTGACCTCATGGAGTTTCTAGTATAATGATAGAGACGGATATTAAAAAGTAATCCTATAACTATAAGCTGTGTGATAAATACTGTACAGAAGAGGTCACTTACATTGAGAGATCTGAACAATGAGCGGGTGGTAGACAGTGCTGTAGGCAGGGGCTGTAACATGCATGAATGCTCTGAAGGGATAAGGTTCGTGGCAGGAGTAAAGCTGGAGACGGGGTAGAACCCAGATTCTGGACAGCCAAATTAAGGTTTGGATTTTATCCTCAGTGTAATGAAAAATCATTAAACGATTTTGAATAGTGGAATAATATAAGATGATTTGTCTTATTAAGATATTAACTACTGTGGCTAATGTGTGGAGATTGGCTAAGAGAACAGCCAGAATGAGTGAGTTCAGGGACATCAGTTACAGGAGTCGTATTCTCACATCTGCCACATAGTGGGCACTCATTCACTATTTTGCGGTTAGCTGAACAATGACTAGATCACTGCCTCTGTTGTAACATCTCAAATTATTTGTACTTTAACCATGAGTTAAATTGGATATTTTTGAGGAATCATGAAGTGTTGCTGATTTGTACTAATTTTTCCTCATAAAATTTTAGATGTTTTGAACTGCTGCTTCATCTTGCCCAGGATGAAAACAAGTCATTTATTCATTCATTCAAGAAGTGCTTAAGCTGTGCCAGGTACTGGCTGAGAGCTGAGGATACAGACTGGATGAATAAGATAGGCATGATATCTGCCATCAAGTGGCTTATAGTCTGGGTAACCAGAGCTGAGTAAAGCAGGCAGTATGTTGGCCTCATACCTCCTAAGTAGCGGTGTTTGGAATTAGCCTGTCTGCTTTCCCAGCCTCAGTATCTGGAATATCCTAGATGAAGATGAGATCCTCTTAACAATTTAATTACATTCTCTCCTACCTCCTCTTTGTTCTAATATATACTACCAAATTTCTACTTTGATGACCTTAGCTGAAAATACAGCCACTCTTAAGTCCTATAACACATGTGCCCAGGACCTGACAACCCAAAGATTAAATCCTGATTCTTCTTTACTCTTAGAAAAGCTGGTACCTCACTTAATGAAAGAAACTTCTATTGCTGCGTAACAAATGACAACAAATGTAGTGATTTAAACAACACGTATTTATTATCTCGTGTTTCCATGGGTCAGGAGTCCAGGCATTGCTTAGCTGCCTCTTATGCTTAAGGTAGCAATCAAGGTACCAGCCAGGCTACATTCTCATATCTAGCTCAGGATCCTCTTCCAAGCTCATTCAGATTCTTGACAGAGTTTGTTCCCTTGCATTTGTAGGAAGATTGTGTCTCTCCATAGGCAGTTCACAATATGGCTCTTTACCTTTTCAAAAGTGTCAGAAGAAAGAGAGAGAGTCTACTGCTTTGCCTCTCTGAATTCAGGGAAGGCCTAAATCCTCTTTTAAGGGTTCACCTGGTTAAATTAGGCTCACCCAGGATAATCTGCTTTGAAATCAGCTGATTGGGTACCTCAATTACATATGCAGAATCACTTCACATTTGCCAGATAACATAATCACAGCAGTGATTCTCAGGTCCTGCTTATACTCAAGGGAAGGGAATTATAGAAGGTCAGGGTCATTGGAGGTCAGTCATTTTAGAATTCTGGCTACCTCACTTGCCTTTGTGTGAAAATTCTCACGTCTTTTAGTTTTCAACAAGTCATGCATGTCTCAGTCTCATCATATCTTTGATGACTTCTTCAGCATTCTCTCTCTTCCTTCATTCCATAGATATTGAGATTTCTCAATATATCTCATCAACAGTTCAGCCTGTTGCTTTTTTTAATTATTATTGTACTTTAGGTTCTGTGGTACATGTGCAGATCATGCAGGATTGTTGCATAGTACACACATGGCAATGTGGTTTGCTACCTCCATCTCCCCGTCACCTACATCGGGCATTTCTCCTCATGTTATCCCTCCCCGACCTCCCCACCCCACCACTGCCCCTCTCTTGGCCCTCGCCAATAGACACCAGTGTGTGATGCTCCCCTCCCTGTGTCCATGTGTTCTTATTGTTACACACCCACCTATGAGTGAGAACATGCAGTGTTTGATTTTCTGTTCTTGTGTCAGTTTGCTGAGAATGATGGTTTCCAGATTCACCCATGTCCCTACAAAGGACACAAACTCATCATTTTTTCTGATTGCATAGTATTCCATGGTGTATATGTGCCACATTTTCCTTGTCCAGTCTATTGTCTATGGGCATTTGGGTTGGTTCCAGGTCTTTGCTATTGTAAACAGTGCCACTATGAACATACATGTGCATCTGTCTTTATAACAGAATGATTTATAATCCACTGGGTATATACCCAGTAATGGGATTGCTGGGTCAAATGGAATTTCTATTTCTAGATCCTTGAGGAAGCGCCACACTGTCTTCCACAATGGTTGAACTAGTTTACACTCCCACCAACAGTGTAAAAGTGTTCCTATTTCTCCACATCCTCTCCAGCATCTGTTGTGTTAATGATTGCCATTCTAACTGGCATGAGATGGTATCTCAATTTGGTTTTGATTTGCATTTCTCTAATAATCAGTGATGATGAGCATTTTTTCATATGCTTTTTGGCCTCACATATGTCTTCCTTTGAAAAGTGTCTGTTCATATCCTTCACCCACTTTTGGATGGGTTTTTTTCTTATAAATCTGTTTTAGTTCTTTGTAGATTCTGGACATTAGCCCTTTTTCTGATGAGTAGATTGCAAACACTTTTTCCCATTCTTCTGATTGCCAGTTCACTCGAATGATTGTCTCTTTTGCTGTACAGAAGCGCTGGAGTTTAATTAGGTCCCATTTGTCTATTTTGGCTTTTGTTGCCAATGCTTTTGGTGTTTCAGTCATGAAGTCCTTGCCTACGCCTATGTCCTGAATGGTTTTGCCTAGGTTTTCTTCTAGGGTTTTTATGGTGTTAGGTCTTATGTTTAAGTCTTTAATCCATCTAGTGTAAGGTGTCAGGAAGGGGTCCAGTTTCTGCTTTCTGCACATGGCTAGGCAGTTTTCCCAACACCATTTATTAAACAGGGAATCAGTTTTCCCAACACCATTTATTAAACAGGGAATCCTTTCCCCATTGCTTGTTTTTGTCAGGTTTGTCAAAGATCAGATGGTTGTAGATGTGTGGCATTGCCTCCAGGGCCTCTGTTCTGTTCCATCGGTCTATATCTCTGTTTTGGTACCAGTACCATGCTGTTTTGATTACTGTAGCCTTATAGTACAGTTTGAAATGAGGTAGCATGATGCCTCTGGCTTTGTTCTTTTTGCTTAGGATTGTCTTGGCTATGCAGGCTCTCTTTTGGTTCCATATGAAGTTTAAGGTGGTTTTTTCCAGTTCTGTGAAGAAGGTCATTGGAACTTGAAGGGGATATCGTTGAATCTATAAATTACTTTGGGCAGTATGGCCATTTTCATGATAATGATTCTTCCTAACCATGAGCATAGAATGTTTCTCCATCTGTTTGCATCCTCTCTTATTTCCTTGAGCAGTGGTTTGTAGTTCTCCTTGAAGAGGTCCTTTACCTCCTTTGTTAGTTGTATTCCTAGGTATTTTATTCTCTTTGTAGCAATTGTGAATGGGAGTTCACTCATGATTTGGCTCTCTGTTAGTCTGTTATTGGTGTATAGAAATGCTTGTGATTTCTGCACATTGATTTTGTATCCTGAGACTTTGCTGAAGTTGCTTATCAGTTTAAGGAGATTTTGGGCTGAGATGATACGGTCTTCTAAATATACCATCGTGTCATCTCCCAATAGAGACAATTTGACTTCCTCTTTTCCTAATTGAATACCCTTTATTTTTTTTTTCTTGCCTAATTGCTCTGGCTAGAACTTCCAGTACTATATTGAATAGGAGTGGTGATAGAGGGCATCCTTGTCTAGTGCCAGATTTCCAAGGGAATGCTTCCAGTTTTTGCCCATTCAGTATGATATTGGCTGTAGGTTTGTCGTAAATAGCTTTTGTTGTTTTGAGATACGTTTCTTTGATACCTAGTTTATTGAGAGATTTTAGCATAAAGTGCTGTTGAATTTTGTTGAAGGCCTTCCCTGCATCTATTGAGATAATCATGTGGTTTTTGTCTTTGGTTCTGTTTATGTGGTGGATTATGTTTATAGACTTGTGTATGTTGAACCAGCCTTGCATCCTTGGAATGAAGCCTACTTGACATGATGGATAAGCTTTTTGATGTGCTGTTGCAATCAGTTTGCCAGTATTTTATTGAAGATTTTTGCATCTATGTTCATCGTGGATATTGGCCTGAAGTTTTCTTTTTTAGTTGCGTCTCTGCCGGGTTTTGGTATTAGAATGATGTTGGTCTCATAAAATGATTTGGGTAGGATTCCCTCTTTTTGGATTGTTTGGAATAGTTTCAGAAGGAGTGGTTCCAGCTCCTCTTTGTATTTCTGGTAGAATTCGGCTGTGAACCCATCTGAACCTGGGCTTTTTTTGGTTGGTAGGCTATTGTTGCCTCAACTTCAGCCCTTGTTTTTGTCTATTCACGGTTTCAGCTTCTTCCTGGTTTAGGCTTGGGAGAGTGCAAGTGTCCCAGAATTTATCTTTTTCTTCCAGGTTTACTAGTTTATGTGCATAGAGTTGTTTGTAGTAATCTCTGATGGTAGTTTGTATTTCTGTGGAATCAGTGGTGATATCCCCTTTATCGTTTTCTATTACATATATTTGATTCTTCTCCCTTTTCTTTTTTATTAATCTGGCTAGCAGTCTATTTTGTTGATCTTTTCAAAAAACCAGCTCCTGGATTTATTGATTTTTTGAAGGGTTTTTTTGTGTGTCTATCTCCTTCAGTTCTGCTCTGATCTTAGTTATTTCTTGTCTTCTGCTAGCTTTTGAGTTTTTTTGGTCTTGCTCCTCTAGCTCTTTCAATTTTGATGATAGAGTGTCAATTTTAGATCTTTCCCCACTTCTCATATTGCTATAAATTTACCTCTAGACACTGCTTTAAATGTGTCCCAGAGATTCTGGTACATTTTGTCTTCATTCTCATTGGTTTCAAGGAACATTTTTATTTCTATCTTCATTTCATTGTTTATCTAGTTGACATTCAGGAGCCAGTTGTTGAGTTTCCATGTAGCTGTGCGGTTCTGAGTTAGTTTCTTAATTCTGAGTTCTAATTTGTCCTGTGGTCTGAGAGACTGTTATGATTTCCGTTCTTTTGCATTTGCTGAGGAGTGATCTACTTCCAATTATGTGGTCAGTTTTAGAGTAGGTGCAGTGCGGTGCTGAGAAGAATGTATATTCTGTGGATTTGGGATGGAGATTTCTGTAGATGTCTATTAGGTCTGCTTGTTCCAGATCTGAGTTCAAGTCCTGGATATTCTTGTTGATTTTCTGTCTTGTCGATCTATCTAATATTGACAGTGGGGTTTTAAAGTCTCCCACTATTATTGTGTGGGAGTCTAAGTCTCTTTGTAGGTCGTTAAGAAATTGCTCTATGTACCTGGGTACTCCTGTATTGGGTGTGTATATATTTAGGATCATTAGCTCTTCTTCTTTTTTTGAGACGGAGTTTCGCTCTTGTTACCCAGGCTGGAGTGCAATGGCGCGATCTCGGCTCACCGCAACCTCCGCCTCCTGGGTTCAGGCAATTCTCCTGCCTCAACCTCCTGAGTAGCTGGGATTACAGGCATGCACTACCATGCCCAGCTAATTTTTTGTATTAGTAGAGACGGGGTTTCACCATATTGACCAGGATGGTCTCAATCTCTTGACCTCGTGACCCACCCACCTCGTCCTCCCAAAGTGCTGGGACTACAGGCTTGAGCCACCGCGCCCGGCCCCATTAGCTCTTCTTGATGCATTGATCCTTTTTACTATGTAGTGCCCTTCTTTGTCTCTTTTGATCTTTGTTGGTTTAAAGTCCATTTTATCGGAGAGTAGGATTGCAACTCCTACTTTTTTTTTGCTCTCCATTTGCTTGATAAATCTAATTCTGTCCCTTTATTTTGAGCCCATGTGTGTCCTTGCATGCGAGATGGGTTTCCTGAATACAGGACACTGATGGGTCTTGACTTTTTATCCAGTTTGCCAGTCTGTGTTTTGATTGGGGCATTTAGCCCATTTACATTTAAGGTTAATGTTGTTATGTGTGTATTTGATCTTGCCATTTTGATGCTAGCTGGATGTTTTGCGCGTTAGTCAATGCATTTTTTTCATTGTGTCAATGGTCTTGACCATTTGGTACATTTTTGGAGTGACTGGTACTGGTTATTCCTTTCCTTGTTTAGTGCTTCTTTCAGGAGCTCTTGTAAGGCAGGCCTAGTGGTGATGAAATCTCTCAGCAATTTGGCCATAAAGGATTTTATTTCTCCTTTGCTTACGAAGCTTAGTTTGGCTGGATATGAAATTCTAGGTTGAAAGTTCTTTTCTTTAAGGATGTTGAATATTGGCGCCCACTCTCTTCTGGCTTGTGGGGTTTCTGCAGAGAGATCTGCTGTGAGTCTGATGGGCTTCCCTTTGTGGGTAACCCGACCTTTCTTTCTGGCTTCCCTTAGCATTTTTTCCTTCATTTCAACCCTGGTAAATCTGACGATTATGTGCCTTGGGGTTGCTCTTCTTGAGGAGTATCTTTGTGGTGTTCTCTGTATTTCCTGGACTTGAATGGTGGCCTGGCTTGCTAGGTTGGGGATGTTCTCCTGGATAATATCCTGAAGAGTGTTTTCCAGCTTGGATTCATTCTCTCCATCACATTCAGGTACACCTATCAAACATAGATTAGGACTTTTCATATAATCCCATATTTCTTGGAGGCTTTGTTCATTTCTTTTCATTCTTATCTCTATTCTTGCCTTCTCATTTTATTTCATTGAGTTGATCTTCAATCTCTGATATCCTTTCTTCTGCTTGGTCAACTCAGCCATTGAAACTTGTGTATGCTTTGCGAAGTTCTTGTGCTGTGTTTTTCAGCTCCATCAAGTCATTTATATTCTTCTCTAAACTGTTTATTCTAGTTAGCATCTCATCTAACCTTTTTTCTAGGTTCTTAGTTTCTTTGCATTGGGTTAGTACATGTTCTTTTAGCTCTGAGAAGTTTGTTATTACCCATCTTCTGAAGCCTGTTTCTGTCAATTCGTCAGATTCATTCTCCATCCATCTTTGATCCCTAGCTGGTGAGGAGTTGTGATCCTTTGTGGGAGGAGAGGCGTTCTGGTTTTTGGTGTTTTCAACCTTTTTTGCGCTGGTTTCTTCCCATCTTAGTGTCTTTATCTACCCATGGTCTTTGTAGTTGGTGACTTTCGGATGAGGTCTCTTGAGTAGACAATCTTTTTGTTGATGAAGTTATTTCTTTCTGTTTCTTAGTTTTCCTTCTAACAGTGAGGCCCCTCTGCTGCAAGACTGCTGGAGGTCCACTCCAGACCCTGCTTGCCTGGGGATCACCCACAGGGGCTGCAGAACAGTAAGGGTTGCTGCTGGTTTCTTCTTCTGTTATCTTCGTCTCAGAAGGGTATCTGCCAGATGTCAGCCTGAGCTCTCCTTTATGAAGTGTCTCTTTGGGTATATAGGGGTTGGGAAGCTGCTTGAGGAGACAGTCTGTCCCTTGTAGGAGCTCACGTGCTGTGCTGGGAGCTCCCTTGTTCGTGCAGAGCTGCTGGGCAGGTACTTTTAAGTGTGCTGCAGTGGAACTCATAACCTCTTTTCCCAGGTGCTCTGTCCTAGGAAGGTTGGCTTTATTTGTAAGTTCCTGTCGTGCTGCTGCCTTTTTTCATAGATGCCGTGCCCGGCACGGAGTAGTCTAGTCACAGTCTGCCAGCAGAGGTGTTGTCGAGCTGCCGCAGGCTCTGCCCAGCTGCTTTGTGAACTGCCTCAGTAGTGGTGGTTGCCCTTACCTACACTGAGCTGGGCCATCCTGGGTCCAGCTGTGCTTGCTGCAAAACTCTCAATCCAGAGCATTTCAGATTGCTTGTTTTGTGGGGGTAGTACCTGCCGAGCCAGATCAGCTGGCTCCCTGTCTCTGCCTCCTCCCTTTCAGTTGAATGGGTGGCTCTGTCTCCCAGGCATTCCAGGTGCCAGTTGAAACGGCCACCCAGATTTGTGTGAGTTTCTGTGCACCAACCCAGCACCGGCTGAAACCACCATGCTGAAAACTCATGCAGCTTTTTGGCCCAGGAATCTCCTTGTCTGTGGGCAGTGAAAAATTGTTTGGAAATGCGGTGGGCACTCACCCTCTGCATTGTACTTGCTGGGAGCTGCACTCTGGAGCTGTTCCTATTCGGCCATCTTGGATCCCCCCAATCCAGCGTGTTTCTTGACCCTGTGCCTCTTATTTTTCATTGGCTGAGGACCAATTTCCTTGTTCTAAAAATAAAGCTACAAGCAGGCACTTTTTCCTCCATTTGTTGAAGAACAACTTATCAAATAATAAAACAAAATGAAATTTCTTGCCAACCTTGGACCAATTTAGGGACAAGCCTAGTGGGGAATGACTGGTTATAGCTTCAGCCACTCCAGGTTGGGAAAACTGTGCATGGATGGTTGGGAAAACCTTACCAAATGGGGGACAGGCAGTTGTGTCAGCGGATTCTAGCAGATGCACCCTCCATGGCATGGAGGAGTATTGTCCTTTTATGCCAAAGTACCTTAGAAGAGTATGGGTGTGGGTTGTGACTTATGAGAGGGGCTAGGCTACCCATGCATGGGTTGAGACGCCATATGGTATTAATCTGCCTGTGGTTTCAAGTTATATTGATAAAACAAATATATTCTTAAAATTTAAGTGTATCCTTTACATCTGTATTCAACCATCTGCTATCTAGCAAAATTTAGTATCTTGCAAACTTAAGGCTGTCAGGCTTCTGCTGCTAATTTGAGGATAGCTTGGTGGAATTTGCATGGAGGGAGCAGTTCTCTTTTCTCTTTCTGAAATGACCTTCATCTCCCTTTTTATCTGATTGGTTTATCCGTTAAAACCCAGCTTAGGGAAAAAAAGCTTAGATGTTACTTCCCTGCTAAAGCCTTTCCATTTCTAGAAACCTGTCCCCAGTGTCCATCCTTCTGAAAGTCAATCCTTGTTTTCTCTCTTTGTTCTCTACCTGGATTGAAGTTGTTTTGTCTATTAAAACTACCACATTTTATTATAATTTATTTACATGTCCGTCTACCCTACTAGTGAGATCCTTGGGGATAGAAACTGATTTATTAATTTTCTTAACTATACAGCACCTGGCATATGACAAAAGCTCAATACATGTTTTGAGTAAATGAATGAATCAATCACTGCACCAACTCAAATCACAGTATTCCCCCCCACCTGATTTCAGGTGACCACATCTGATCCCCTTAGATAAAAACATTGACCCTGACTAAACCTGTGTTTGCTTTGATTCATAGATAATACATTTGAACTACTGTCCATCCTTTCTGGAGTGAGTTTAGTTACTCTGGCCTACTGTTCTTTATTCTTTTTCCCCTCACTGACCAGCATGCATTAAAGTCAGAAGACCAGTCTTTCAAGCAGATGTTTTGAGTGGGGCAAAGCCTTTACGTCTTGAAGCCCTGTAAGTCATTCCAGAGAGTATGGGAAAAGTAAAGTGCTTGGCATAGGGTGCAGTACTAGCAGAGGATCTTAATTATAGTTCTTCACATTTGGGTGAAGTTCTGAAGCTATGAAATAGAAAAGTAGAAATTAGCATCTCAGTTACCTTAGTTTCTACATGTGGACCACAGAAAATCTTCAGGAATCTCCATACTGTGAAATGTACAGTGAAATATTGTAGAATATTGGCAGTAATAATCTTGAGGAATCTTTATACTGTGAAATATTGTAGAATACTGGCAATAAGGAGAATTTTATATTCATTCTTAAAAGAGAACTAAATTAGAGATAGTATCTTCAGATTATCATCTCCCTTGAAGACCCTTGCATGGTTTTACTGTTGAAAAGCAGCGTTAAAGATAGTGCAGTAGCATCATTAGCTGTATGGCTTTGGAAGAACATAGCTTTCATATCAGAAATGTATTTTTCAAAATGTCTATGCTATTTCCTTTTTAATAATTTTATATTTTTAGCTTTCATTTTAGATTGAGGGGTACATGTGCAAGTTTGTTATGTGGGTATACTGGGTGATGCTAAGGTTTGGGTACAAATGATCCTGTCACCCAAATACTGAGCATAGTTACCCAATAGTTTTCCAGTCCTTACTCCTTTTTTTTTTTGGCCCCCCTTTGGTTGTCCCCAGTGTCAGTCGTTCCCATCTTTATGTCTATGTGTACCCAATGCTTAGCTCCCACTTAGAAGTAAGAACATGTAGTATTTGGTTTTCTGTGCCTGTGTTAATTTACTTAGGATAATGGACTCCAGCTGCATCCATGCTGCTACCAAGGACAATATTTCATTCTTTTGTTGGCTGCATAGCATTCCATGGGGTGTGTGTGTGTGTGTGTGTGTGTGTGTGTGTGTGTGTGTGTATTTATATGTACTTTTTCATGTGAGAATTCATCCAATAAAATATTGATGAGTGTGGCATAGGAGTGTAGAATTAGAAGTGCTTGATATGGAAAACAATGTATACATTTCAGAAATCTTTATGCAGCTCTTCTGGAATGTGGGCAGAAATTAGTTTCATGGTTTTCTCTATGGTCAGCCATTTTACATTGTACTCACCTTGTCAGAAGATACTTAATTTACCACAATTAACTAAAGCTTTTGTTTAAAAAGTATATCTTATGGAAAACAGAATAGTGGTTACTAATTTTTTGTGCACAGTAAATAATATTTTTAAGTAAACAGTTCTACAACCAGGTGAAGGAAATGATTAAGTAGAAATTGGGACTTAGATATAATTTTTTAAAAGATTGTGAAACTTGTTAATATTATGTATGCTTGTCCAACTTCTTTTCTATTTTCAAATTATTCCAGTAACAAAGGTTTATGCAATAGATATGCTTGCAAAAGGTTGTGTTACCGTATAATGTAAACGCAAGAGGATCAGTGTTTAAGCCGTTAGTCAAAACCTCTAATTTGTCTCTTCCCAAATGTAATGTATTATCTCTTGAGTTATCTAGAAGCAGACATAGTTGTAGGAAAAAATGAGAAAAGTTAGCTATATAGGAAGTTTTTTCATCCAGAAAACTTCAAGATTTTCAGTTTGTAACCTTCATTAGAAATTTTTAAATAGTCGGTTAAAAGCAGCTCTAATTGTAGTTACTTGATATCAGTTGTTCTTCAGGCATAGTTCTTAAAAGAGAAATTTTAGGAGTATGCTGCTCTCATTTTAACAGATAATCATTTAAGATGCTATAATTGTAGAAAACAACTCCAGAATAATGAGGATAGTTTATATGTTTCGTAGAGATTCTGTAATCATCAATTTTTAGAAAGTACACTTCATAGAAAGCCAAATTTCTGCTTTTGTTTTGTTGTTTTTCTTTTGTTAGGTTGATTTCAGCTTGTTGTTTTTGACCCTTGCCTACTAAATGGTACTTTACCCCATTATACTTAATTTTATTAATTTTTTTGAAAAGCATTCTTCCATTTCATTACAACATTTTACATTTTCTCTAATATGTGTTTACATAAATTCACTTTGAAGAAATACATTTATACTGTCAGCTTTATGGAGTTACTGAAAAGCAATGCCATCATCAGTGAGACTGTAAATTTTTTTGTAGATTAGTCTTTTCATCATGATTTTGCATAACATTGTTCCAGCTAGATCAACAAATTGATTATTATATTTTACTATATCATGAGTAATACCCAAAGGCTTAGTAATATGGGTGAAACTTACTGGGGATGATATTTTATTAAGCTGCTATATTTAAATGGTGCTGCAATTTAGCTATTCCATTGAATCTACGTAGAGTGCATGCTTGACATAGTTAAGAAAAGGTTTTGTTAGCTTTCTTTATATTGAATGTTTGAGTAACACACAGTTTTGTTGTGCATTAGGATTTGAATCCATATGTACAAGAATATTTACTACTTTCTTTGTTTCATTTCAGAATGTCCTTATTTAAAAATGTATGAGGCTATTTATAATCAACTCTGTGGAAGTGATTAAAGAGGTGTGAATAATAGGTTATTGGAACTTGACAGCTCATGGTTTGCTAAACTAGTGTTAGAACATTTATGCTGCTCAGATGTACCTTATTTTCCTAAGGTGAGAATTTCTGTTTTGACACGTGGTTTGTTGGTGTAATATATTGCATAGGTTTTTCTCTTTTAAGCGGTTTACCAAATCTTGGTATTTTATTGCCTTATTTTACATTTTCAGCCTGATGAATCAACATTTTATGCTTAATAATAATAACCTTAGTATAGGCTATAAACAAAACAGTCAGTGTAGACAGAGTACTGGTCCTTAAGTGGAGCATCAGCCTTCCATTTCAAGCTATCCTATAAAATAAATACAATCAAGGTGGTTTTTTTTTAATGGGAAAAAAACTCCTTTCTTACAGCACATTTGAAAAAAATTGATAGGTTAACATTCAGTAGTTGTTACTTTGAGAGGAATGTTAGAACTTCTGAAGAAATTTGGGATAGATAGCCAAAAAAAGAAGAGGTATGTATTTAATATTTTATTAAATCTTTATTAATTTTAAATACAAGGACCAGAAAACCACGAATTTGAATCAATTGAATTTGGGTTAGACGGCCTTTTTATTTAAGAATAAAAAGAATTATAGGCAAGTATTTTTAAAATTTTGAGTAAACCATTACTAAACGAATTTCCACTGTTAGTTCTGACGGATTCAGAGCATTGCCATTTGGTAGCACTCTCAAGTATTCTCAAGATTTACTGAAATCCATTTTAATAATTGCAATTCAATTTTCCCTTAGCCAGGAGGTAATATTTCTAAAAAGAATGTGGTAGGCAAAACTGTGGCAGAGAAAATCTGACCTCATAGAAAACAAAGGTTAAGGAAATAAAAGTAAAAATTACTATGTATATACTCTACAATAAACCTGAGACATTCTTTTTAAAAATCCAAGATTAACCACATTCCTCAACATGAAAAAATTCCTAGACTAATTCATCACTGGACCCATTTACTCAGTTGTGATCTGTAGCATCAGTCACCCACAAATTTTGAATTATGTAAATTACACTCATTTTAAAGTTTTTAAACTATCTGGCCTGAAACATTTTTTCCTTGATTTTCACCTTGTTTCCTTTTTCAGGGCTGAGAAATTATTGTGTAGCAGTCTATATTTTGATGGTACTTAAGGGTATATTTTTCTAGACCTCACCTTCTCCTCATATATTAAAAAGTTGGAGTACAGATGTTTACCAAAGGGTGGTATAATTGTTTGAAAGTATCAGTTGTATATGCATACATATAAATAACCCAAAGGTTTTATAAAAATTAAATGTGATGTTGTATTCAAAGAATGCTGCAAGAATTTATTTCTAGAGTACCATGGTACTTTGGAGAGAACTCCAGAGACCTATTTTTATCCTTTTCTTCTAATTACTCTCTTTATGAATTTGAATAGTTTGCTTAACTTTACTAAGCTTCCTATATCTTTTCCTTAAAAAGTGATAATAATACCATCCTACCAGTGTCACGGTAGTATTGCTTTAAGGATGTTCTAGTTAAAGTGCTTTGTAACTTGTGAATTGCAATGGAATTGTAAGATTTGCCAATGTACTTGTTGCCAATCTGAAGATTCAAGCTCTAAGTTGAATACAAAGTATGTAACCTAGAGGAAACATTACTCTGTCCCCTACCCTCACCCCACCCCCATTACTCAGGTTGACAGCTATTCTTAGGTAAGAGATACTTGGGGGAAAAGAGGACAGTTTAGAGAGCTCCCTGTAGATACTCATTTACTTCTAGTTCATTTTGGTCTTCTTAGACACTTTTCTTAAAAGACAGTTTTATATCAGTAACTTCAATCTAAAGTCTGTAGAATACTAGGACATTCTGATTATAGAGTCAGTCTAACTTTATAACCCTAGAGTAGTACAGAGAACTCTCATGTTGTTTAGGTTTTCCAACTGAGGACATCCTGTGATCTGACTGTTTCTAGTGCACAAGCTAATCCCACCCATATCCTGTTTGTGAGTAATTGGATAGATGCCTGGAAATTGTAGTGCCAGATTGTATAGTACCTTCTACAACAGAAATCCCTACTTTGAGTTGATTTACCCTCTACCTAAACAAACACCTCTCATAGCTGAACCTCTATTCTCAAAAGGCAAGATTACATAACATAGATCTCTAGTTCTGTTTTTGTAGTCATGCTTTGGATGGCACTTCCCATTGATCTGGATCAGAGACATGTAAAATACATGCACAGGGTATTGTTTTTCTGTATAACTGAGACAGTAAATTTTGAATTGTATGCCTCTTCCCATGAATATCAAAGATAGCTTTGTAGGAAAATAAATGATTTTTTCTTAAATTATCTTTTTTATCTAAATTATTAAGAATAGGAAAATACCATTTGCATCATTGTAGTCTCTCTTTTTGGGTTCTTTTTATAAGATATCAAAATAATATTTAAAAAACCAGATGCATATAGGTGTGTGCAAGCTTGTCTTAATTCAGAACAAAATTCCATTGTTAAATTTCACAGACATGTAATAGTGCTTGCGTTTATTACAGCATTGTGATAAAGGGCACAAGTTCTAGAATCAGTATCCTGGGTATAAATGCTAACTCCACCACTTGCTAAAGAATTCTACTGGGCATAGTGAAAATAAGAACTTTCTTCTGTCTAATTGCTATATTCTTCCCCATAATTTGTGAATTAATAAAGATTCTTTTGGTTGTAAGTTTTGGAACCCCAACTCTATTAGTAGGTATAAGCCAAAAAAGGGAAGGACTGAAAAGTATAAAACGTGATAGATTCAGGTATTGATTGATACCAGGGCTCAAACTATAGTATGACTCACTTTCTTTCTCTCCCCGCACCTTGCTTGTATTTCCCCCTCCCCATCCTTTGTCTACGACAAGGCTTGAACTGATGGCTTTAAAAATCAATGAATCTCTGATGGTTGGTTGTAGTTCTGTGGGGTAAGTTCTGTGGGGTTATACCCCCTTGTCATTTCTGATTGTGTTTATTTGAATTTTTGGTCTCTTCTTATTTATTAGTCTAGCTAGCAGTCTATTTTATTAATTTTTTTCAAAAAACTAGCTCTTGAATTTGTTGATCTTTTGAATGGTTTTTCTTGTCTCTGTCTCCTTCACTTCAGCTCTGATTTTGGTTATTTCTTGACTTCTGCTAGCTTTGGGGTTTGTTTGCTCTTGATTCTCTATTTCTTTTAGTTGTGATGTCAGGCTGTTAACTTGAGATCTCACTATCTTTTTGATGTGGGCATTTGGTGCTATAAATTTCCCTCTTAACGCTGCCTTAGCTGCATCCCAGAGATTCTGGCACATTTTCTCTTTATTTTCATTAGTTTTAAAGAACTTCTTGATTTCATCCTTAATTTCATTATTTACCCAGAAGTCATTCAGGAGTAGGTTATTCAATTTCCATGTAATTGTATGATTTTGAGTGATTTTCTTAGTCTTGATTTTGAATTTGATGGCACTGTGGTCCAAGAGACTGTTATGATTTGTTTACATTTGCTGAGGAGGGTTTTACTTCTGATTATGTGAGCAGTTTTAGAGACAGTGCCATGTGCTAGTGAAAAGAATGTATATTCTATTGTTTTTGGGTGAAGAGTTCTGTAAATATCAGGTCCATTTGATCCAGTGCTGAGTTCAGATCCTGAATATCTTTGTTAACTTTCTGTCTCAGTGATCTCACATTGTCAGTAGAGTGTTAAGTTTCCTACTGTTATTGTGTGAGAGTCTCAGTCTCTTTGAAGGTCTCTTAAGAAGTTGCTTTATGAATCTGGGTGCTCCTGTGTTGGGTACATACATATTTAGGATAGTTTGATCTCGTTGAATTGAACACTGTACCATTGTGTAGTGTCTTTCTTTGTCTTTTTTAAAGTCTTTGTTGGTTTAAAGTCTGTTTTGTCAGAAAATAGAATTGCAACCCCTGCTTTTTTTGTTTTCCATTTTCTTGGTAAATTTTCTTCCATCCCTTTATTTTGAGCCTATGTGTGTCATTGCATGTGAGATGGATCTCTTGAAGACAGCATACCAATGGATCTTGGTTCTTTATCCAACTTGCCATTCTATGTCTTTTAATTGGGGCATTTAGCCCATTTGCATTTAAGGTTAATAGTGATGTGTGTGGATTTGATCCTGTCATAACAATGCTAGCTAGTTACTTTGCAGACTTGTTTATGTGTTTGATTTTATAGTGCCACTGGTCTGTTTACTTAAGTGTGGTTTTCTATTATATGGTAATGTCTTTCCTTTCCCTATTTAATGTTTCCTTCAGGAGCTCTTGTAAGGCAGATGTGGTGGTAACAAATTCTCTCCGCATTTGCTTGTCTAAAAGGATCTTATTTCTCCTTCACTTAATGATGCTTAGTTTGTCTAAATATGAAATTCTGGGTTAGAATTTCTTTAAGAATGTTGAATATTGACTCAGAATCTCTTCTGGTTTGGAGGGTTTCAGAGGCCATTATCCTTAGCAAACTAAAACAAGAATACTGCATGTTCTCACATAT
This sequence comes from Aotus nancymaae, assembly GCF_030222135.1. Taxonomy (NCBI): domain Eukaryota; kingdom Metazoa; phylum Chordata; class Mammalia; order Primates; family Aotidae; genus Aotus; species Aotus nancymaae. The sequence continues at coordinate 4,552,407 of NW_026988492.1, read as the reverse complement.
AAGTAGGAACTAAATGATGAGAACACATGGACACATAGAGGGAAACAACAGACACTGGTGCCTGCCAGAGGGTGGAAGGTATGAGGAGGAGAGGATCAGAAAAAATAACTAATGGGTACTAGGCTTAATACCTGGGTGATCAAATAGTATGTACAGCAGACCCTCATGACACAAGTTTACCTAGGTAACAAACCTGCATTTGTACCCCTGGACTTAAAAGTTAAAAAAAAGAGTCAGTGAATCTGTTGGGAATACTTAGAAGCAGAACTCTTACTTGAGGGAAGGATTCATATAGAGTTCTGACATTCTGTTTTTTATATTCTTTGTATGTAATTGCATATTATTTTGAAATATAAATCTTTTAATTTTCTTAAACTTATAAATGACATTTGTAATAGTATGCTATTTAAGATTTTATACTGGTTAAGGTATAGACTGTTAGAATGAATTCAGGGTAAACTGTGTTTGTGTACTGGGGAAACTGTGTAGGGGCAGTTTACAGGGTCATCTGTTAATCAGTTACTGAAATAGGCAATTTATATAAATTGCTCATTTAGTCTTTAAAATAATCTTATAAATAGTTATTATTCTCTCATTATATGTGAGGAAAATACAAGAAACTGCTTCCTTTTGCAAACCAAACACTGCCTTTGAACATAGCATCTTAGACTGCTACTACCCTGCAGACATGACTAGAACTTACTAAAAATTATCTTTTTTCACCTTAATAATGACTTAGTAATATGGCTTTTATCTAAATTTTCTAATTTTTCCATATTAACATGTAAATCAATTTGAACTGTGAAATTTGAATTTACTTTAATAAAAATGATTTCTACCACTGCTAATACAGTGTAAAATTTTTAGGCTTAGCTTATGATTAATGTTACTTGGGAAATAAACTGCTACACATTTACTTATACACATAATTTATATAGAAAATAAATCAGTCTATGAAAATAGATTAGATTATAAGCCTTTTTAGCTACAGAAACAAAATTGTTTAGGGTGAACTTACATAGCAAGACAAAACTGAAAACAGGCTTTAGAAACTAGTGTAATACAAAGTTTACAATTTACAAAAATTACTTCATTTAAATAGCAATTATTTTTATTTACTTTCATTGAAGAAATAAAATGCTATGATTCAACTTAAAGTATATAGTCTTTTGCATGGTTGGGATGATTTTGTAAGGCCCAAATCAGTACTGCTTACTACTGTACAAAGAGTATATTTGTTTTATGGGTCATGTTTCTGGTTCTTTCACCCAGAACAAAAATTTAAAGGGAAACATTTTCTTCTGTTTCCGAAAGATATCTGTTGGGGTATATGGAGGGAATGATGCACAACCCTAAATTGGCAGAGAACTTGGGTGTGTATACAAGGAGCTAATCTCTCACTTAGTTCCAGGTACGTATCTTGGTTGTTGACCAGAAAAGGACCTGGCCAGAAGCTCACATATCTCTCCTTCTATTTTCCTTCCTATAAATGTGGCCTTGCCTAGCGGGAGCATTGCCTTAAACTAAACTGGAAATAAGAAGCAGCATTCATTATACTATACACTTGATCTTAGCCAAAAAGCCAAGAAGCAATCGTTCATTATACTATAAATCTCTATTGTATGAGGAGGAATAGTGGGCAGACAGATCACTCCAGGACATGCCTAGTATTTTGACATCCCAGAGTATGTTGTAGAGATCCTATTATGTAAACATCTCAGAAGCATATTTAAACAAAATTTATTTTAAATTTTAGTTTTTATAAGCTTTTTAAAACTCCACATACTACTTTTAGTGGGATATAAGGATTATCAAGTCAAACTTCAAAAAATTAGAAAGCCTAAAATGCCATACAGAAAATAAAGTTCTCTGAACCTAGGTGCTACTGATTCATTCAAGATAAATTTAATCATTTCTTATTTATGGATATAATCTAATGGAATAATTTTAATACTTTAATGAAAACATTACTTTAACCACATATACAAAACTCATAGGAAAACCTGAAAATTTTTATTTATAAACTCTAAGACCTATTTAGTATAACTGACAGTTAAAACCTGAAAATTCTTATTTATAAATTCTAAGACCTATTTAGTATAACGGACAGTTAAGAGGATTGTCTTTAAATCTTTATGAAAATGTGAAGTGAAGCAACATAAACATTATGTTGACAAAGTAGTGTATTTTGAACATACAAGAACAGAAAAGGTGGAGACTTGGTGGTTGTGAATTTAGACAGGAATATATTGAAATATGTGTATGTAGATACAGATATCAGTGTTCTGGTTCCTGCCTCCAAAAAGCATACGTTCTTTTTAAGGGGTCAACACAGGTATGATAAAATACTGAAAGAATTATACCAATGATACTTAGTAAGTACTAATTACCCCCAGAATATAGTGTAGACCAACATTGTCCAGTAGAACTTTCTTTGATGAAAGAAATGTTCTCTATATGTTTTCTCTAATAGCCACTGGCTACCTGTGGTTAGTTGAGCACTTGAAATGTATGCTGTATGAATGAGGAATTTAATTTTATAATTTTATTTAGAAATTTAATTAACTAACTTAAAGATAGGCATGGTGGCTCACACCTATAATCCCAGCACTTTGGGAGGCCAAGGCAGGTGGATTGCTTAAGCTCAGGAGTTTGAGAACAGCCTTGGCAACACGGCAAAACCCTTTCTCTACAGAAAATGAAAAACTTAGCCAGATGTGGTGGTGTGTGCCTGTGGTTCCAGCTACTCAGGAGGCTGAGGAAAGAGGATCACTTGAGCCTGAAGGTTGAGGCTACAGTGAGCTGTGATCATGCCACTGCACTCCAGTGTGAGCAACAGAGCACAAGACCCTTTCTCAAAATTTTTTTAAAATCCAGTATGAATAGATACATTTGATTAGTGGCTAACCTTATTAAATGATACAATTCTGAAAAGATACATGTCTTAGGAACCCTTCATTTAAAAGTGATTTACAGCCCCAAAGTGCTTTTGACTATATGGGTTATGTTTATTGATATTTACTGTATTAAAAATAGAAAAAATTTAAATATTCATTCTTAATAATAAGGTTACTACATGTTAACATAAAATATCTTTGAGGAAAAACTGTACTTTTTTTAAAAAAGTGACATTGTTTTACATGTTTACAAATCTCTTTAATGTGTGGCTTAATATAAGGTTGTTGAATTCTCATATCTGCTTCTATATCCCAGCTGTTGCAATGTGTTGAACTGTATTAAAACCTAACCTCATATAGATACATAGTTGGAATTAGCCTTTTTAGATAATTGTGGATATTCTTTGATTACTGTACCAAAACTCAGTTTCTTAAAGTTTAGTTGTGATGTAAAATATGAAATCATATCAATGAATTTTATAGTTTGTTACATTTAAAATCACTTCTCTCTTGAACTTTGAGTGGACTTTTTACCTACTTATGAATTTGCAACATCATGCATTAGTTATTTGGAATATATTGGTTCACTGATTTATGCAGATCTTCCAAATGTTGATACATTCCATTTTACCAGAATTAAAAATCGCTAATAGTAGCACCAATCTTATTAGAAGGGTCTTTAAAATTAGGAAATTGTAAAACTCAACTGCAGTTAACATGTTTTCCAAAATTCTCATTTATATCTGAAAGCTGAAATTTTATTGGTAACAAATTTGGCCAATTTGTTTTTCTTAAAATGGCAGACATACTTGGTTTATTTTTAAGAAAAATATCTGCCATATACTCAAACTTGAATAACCATTGTTTGTCAGTTAGTTATTCTTTCAAATTAAATTGATGTACCATGAAAAAAACAGCTAGTTCAGCTGGCAACTCAATTCCAGGACTGATTTTCTGTAAGACAGCTGTTATATTTTGATGTCCAGCAAAAGTGTTTTGTGTATACATCCCATTTTGTTGTACAGAACATTAAAAAGACATACACTAAAAGGTCAAGACTTATTAAATTAATTTTTGCTTCTTCATCAAGGATGTACTTAAGTGAAACTGGCAAATGTTTTCATTGGCAGTGACGGATACAAGATTTTAGTTTGCTGCTGCTGCCTTGGTAAGTGCTAAGGTGCCAACAGTTTGACCTACCGTTGTCTTTGTATCATCAGTGCAAATGCCAAAGGAGTGAAAAGGGCAAGTAATGCCTTAGTAGTAGTATAAAAATGGTTTTGACCTTGCTGGAAAGATAATAACGGAGGAAAGAAATTGCTTTTAGTTAGAATAAGTTAGAGAAGACTCCATGATAGAGATCAGTGTAGTATGCATGCCCTACTTTATTTATTTTTCTTTACCTACTTCTTTCTATAAAAACAAAAGTAGGAAAGCAATTAACATGTTAAAAATTGTTTATTTTTTAGTCATTCTTTGATTCAGCAATTATTAACTACTTTGTATTAAGTGATTTTTGTTGTTGATATATGGGAAATACATAATGTTTAGAATAATGATCATGCTAATAAAGCATCTATGCCCCTACTATAGAGCACTGCTGTGTGCTGGGCACTGTGTTTATGTGCTTTTAAATGCACTAATGTACTCTTCATGGTAACCTTAGGAGGTAGGTTTTATAGAAAGTTCACTGGAATTAGTGCCAGGCTCACAATTTTTGTATAACTAGATAAATTACTTCTTTGGGTTTCAGTTTCTCAAGTATAAAATAGGAAACTGAGACATATCTTCAGATCCTTACCAGGCTTAAAATTCATTAATTAAACATAAATTTCACAGAAGGGTAACCCTTTATTGACACATTATCAGAATACTCTACATTTGGTTAGGAAGCCTTAAAAACAATTACCAAAATCATTAACATAAACTTTATGAAACTTTATGTCCCTTTGATTTTAAAATTCATGGAGTCAATACGTTTTTCATAGCACTTAATCCTGTACTGATACATAATTGGAACACTGAACACTTGACCAGTGGTAGTGTGAACATAAATAGTAAATGTGAACATAATGTAAAAATGATGGGATATGGTCACTGTGACAAAGGAATACAAAAGCACAAAGAACAAGAGTCAGGAAAGGTCAAGAAGAGCATCACTAAAGCAGCAGTGGTTTAGTTTGTTTATTAATTCAACAGATATCTTATATGCCTTTGTTATGCCCTATAAAGGGCATAAAAAAACTTAGACTACCAGAGGGAACAAAATGATGCCCTTGCCTTCATGGAGCTTACATTTCAGTGGGGGAGTGTGGTAGGTAGAATAAGGGCCTCCAAAATATGTCCATGTCCTAATCCTAGAACCTGTGAATATGTTTCATTACTTAACAAAGGAGTATTAAGTAGCAAAGGCATTAAGGTGACCTTAAAATCAGGACATTACTTTGGGTTATGGTGACCTTAAAATTAGGTGACCTTAAAATCGGGACATTACTTTGGGTTACGTGGCTAAGCATAATACAGTGTTCCTTAAAAGTGGAAGCTGGTGTTTTGAAGAAGGGTCTGTGTCAGAATGATGTGACATGAGAAAGTTTCAACTGGCCATTGATGGCTTTGAAGATGGAAAGGGCCATGTGCCAAGGAATGCAGCAGCCTCTATAAGCTGGAAAAGGCAGGAAAATGGATTCTCCCCGAGAGCCTCCAGAAGGAACACAGTTCTGCCAACATCTTGATTTTAGTCCAGTGAGACCCATATCGGACATCGAATTGTGAAATAATAAATGTATGCTATTTTAAGCCTCTTAGGAATATCTTAATTTGTTACATCAACAATAGAAAACTAATACAGAGTAAAAGAAAGTAAACAAGTAACTAAACAAGATACTTACAGACTGTGATGGATGCTTTGAAGGAAGTAAATAGAATGATGTGAAAGAGTAAAGGATAGAGCATGTCAGTTTAGATGGTCATGGAAGTCTTCTTTGGAACTATGACACTGGAGTGGAAAAGAAAGAGCCAGCCTTGTAGAGTTGGAAACAGAGCATCCCAGGCAGGGGGAAAGGCAAGTGCAAGGGCATGGAGTAGAGAAGGTTTGCCTTTTACAAAGAACAAACAGGTCATTTAGTGAGAATGAATAGAATAGTGGAAAAGGTGCAGGCCCAAAAATGAGGAGCCTTGCAGGAATGATGGGACAATAGAGAGCCATTGGAAGCTTTTAAGAAGCAGAGTGATACATTTTGCTTTATGTTTTTGAAAGATCACCTTGGCTGCTATGTGGTAAACAGAGACAAGGGACCAATGACATGGGTATTGTAGTCCAGAGGAGGAAACAAACTAGTGGCATTGATTCCTGGAGAGGATTGTTGATGATGGACAGGATATGAGTTCCAAAAGATGAGTAGGAATTTGGTCCTAGAGAAGAATGCATAGCAGAAGCATGAAAGTTCAGGGATGTCTGGGAAATGGAGTGTGCTTTGCAGAATTGTAGCAAGTGAAGATGAAGAGATCGTTTAAGCCATTAGTTATGCAGTTAGGAGACCCTTATTTGCCATGGATGAGAGTTTGGAATTTATGGCATAAGCAATTGGAGAGCCATCAGAAATTTCTAATTAAGAGAACAAAACAATATCTGACCTGAGGTTTTGTGGTTATTATGTATGTCTTCCATTTTCATTCTGAAGTAAAGGAGAATAATAAGGGTACTTTCAATTTTATCATCTTAAATTCTGAGACATTCAGAAAGATTTGATTAAGTACTTGTCAATGAAGTCTTTAATAATTCATTGGGAACCTCACTTTTATTCGGTTTCTTTTTTTTTTTTTTTGTAAGGATTTTCTTTTCATTTATGGGTTCTACTCTCCTGCTGTCTTTGGAGAGACAGTACAGTAACCTGTTCAGAGCATGGACTCCAGCGCCCCATGGCCTAGGGTACCATCCTGGCTACCGGTACCAACTGGTCAACCTTTGGCAAGTTATATAACCTCTCTAAGTCTCAGTTTCATTGCTATAAAATAAATATAATAATGACTCTTACTTGAAGTGGCTCTTTTAAGGATTAACTGATTCAGTGCATATAAAGCACTGAATATGTGATAAGCACTTTCTGGGTGAGGGTTTGGAACAGGGTGCAGAAGTAAATAAGGAGCATTGGTTGTAAGCTTTTCTATTTATCAGTAATAGAAATGTGATAGGTTATAATTTCTTTAAAGTACTTTTAAAATGCCCATTTCCCAGGTCCTTTTCATATCTGGTGTTAAATTAGCTATTTATATGTGTTTTTCCAAGAATGTCCACTTCTTTCATCACAGAGCCCACTTGCTCTCCAAGAAAAAAATTTATATAAGAAAATGAGTAGTTACTTTGCATGGTCTTCAGGTTTATTGGATATTATTTATTTTCTGGAATAAGTTATGTCCAGAGAGGATTATAATTCACACTGCTACTCAGGTAACTCAGGTAAAACAAAACATGAGGAATTTTTTGTTACGACAGTTCAAATTTATTTAACTTTCCAACTTTCCAAATATTTCATATTTCCAAGTATTTCATTTAACCTCTTGAATATTTCATATTTCCAAATGACATATATTTGATTTCCAGTATATTTCAAATAAAAAAGAAACAAAGTACTCAATTTGACCTCTGTGGCACATTAGCAAGGCATAAGAGATTAACATAATTAGGTAAGGACTCTTACAGTATTTATTTTCTATATCACTTTTAATTTAGCATTTAATTATGTACTGTGGCATTTTTCTATATAATTCTTGTATGTTACTCATATTTGTAAAGATGAAATATCTCAGAGGTGGAGACTATAGATATTAAATGTCTTAATTTTCCTATCTTCTGAAGCACTTAAGTCAGAGGAACTAAATTATTCATTCTAATTTGACAACTCACAATCTTGTAACATATTATAATGCTTAGAAGAGCTCAGTAAAACTAAACTCTAGTTACCTATAAATTGTTTTTAATACTTCATTAGGAAATAAATTGCAATTAAAATTTCATTAATTATGCCCCTTGTTCTTCCATGTTTTTCCAATGTAGGAGTAGAAAGACTTTCTTTACAAGACTAGACTCAGGGATTAGTACCCTGTGTTGAAATTTGGCTCTCAGGGAAGCTTCCAGAGAGGAAGTCTCCTAGCTGAGGACCAATAAGCCTTACTTAGATTACTGTATGTTTTCACTCCCCTGGAAGTAAGGGAGAATCTATCCTCATACTACATCCTTGGGGTTCATGGTCTTTCTCTCTTGACTTTTCCTATGATTTCCCTTCCCATGGTCAGGAGTTTTAAATTACACATACAGCATTACTAGTTTAAAGGAATCTTTCTTCATCTTATTTTCACAACCAGTTCTGCTACTAATCAATGAGTCTCAAATCCAATCAAAGCAAAATTACCTCCTGGGATTAGTAAATGACAAAATATTTCTTAAAATTTTTTCATAAAATGAGAAAAACGGAATCATGCCAACTCCTGTGGTTGAAACTATTTAAATATTTGACTGTATGTGTGGGTATATGTGAGATATATAACCTGTACTTTGGGGGTGCTCATTGTCCTTGACAAGTAAAAGTGTACACTCTCCACAAGGGCTTCCTCCTGGCATCTGTGTGGTATGAGGGCAGCTTCCCTCAGCACGAGCTGAAAGGAGAAGTCACTTGTCCTCATGTTCGGCAAGTATTACCTTCCTTTTCCTTTTATATAATGTTATGTAGCCATGAATAGAAAAGGTAAATGTTTTTCATACTTTAAAATAGACTGCTGTCTTTCAAAAGAAGAAAACAGAGCTTATTATTGTTTCATAAAACCATAAAAATCATTTTCGTTTCAAAATGCATGATGTTTATTTGCAGCATAGTATTCATCAACTAATAAATGTCCTTTTTACCTTTCATTATTCTTTAAATTGTATTTTAGTATCCTGATTACTGTTTTTAATTATACCTCCTATTTACTGTGATACCAAATTTAACGTAAAAATGTTAAGGAAGAGAGCTGGGTGCAGTGGCCCATACCAGTTAGTAATCCTAACACTTTGGGAGGCCAGGCCAGAGGATTGCTTGGGGCCGGGAGCTCAAGACCACCATAGGCAACAGCGAGACCTTGTCTCTATTAAAAAAGAAAGTTCTTTAAATTACCTGGATGTGGTGGCACAGGCCTTTAGTCCCAGCTACTTGAGAGGCTGAGGCAGGAGGATCACTTGAACCTAGCAGTACGCACAAAGCTGCAGTGAGCTATGATCATGCCACCGCACTCCAGCCTGGGTGACAGTGAGACCCCGTGTCTAAAGTATACATATACATATATACATACATAGAAATACATACATATACATATGTACATACATACATACATACATACATGGAGAGCCAGAAAATATTTTGCCCAATCTCAGTTCAGTTTTCTAAAGTTTGCCACTAGCAACAGTATGCTGAAAATCATGTGACTTTTTCTTTGCACATTTAAAATATACCTTTAATTTTTTTTAAGTAATATAAACATTCAAATATTATAGAAGGAATAAGGCAGAAAAACAAGTCACTCTTTTAGTATTTCATTTCCTCATTTGTATATCCTAGACATTGTGAATTGATGTTAAGGTACATGTATAATATGGATACTATACTGCATTTACTGTATTTTCTGCAAGAATGGAATCAAACTATTTTGGGAAACTCTCTATATCAGTACCAAACAATATGTCTTAGATGACTATTAAGGTTTTTTTTAATAGCTAAAAACAAGTTTTCAAATAAACATATGTATGCATATTTGCATACCTGTGTTAATTTATAGGGTGCTAAGAAATTGTTACATCAACAGGTAAGCATTTTAAATTTTGATAAATATTGCCAAATTAGCACAGCATATAAGAGTGTACTCTTTTATTTAACCCTTGCATATGCCAGGTGTACTAAGCATCATTTATTTAGGGATTACCAGTGTTCTAGATGCAAGGGAACAGCAGTGATCAAAATAGAAAAAATTCCTGCCCAAATGAAACTTACATTGTAATGGAGTAAACAATCAGTGAAGAAAATATTATGGCAATTGGTGATAAGTATTTTTAAAAGAAATTTTATTGAGAGAGTATGGTCTGCAATGGGGATGGTGGTGGTGTTTAGGGCTGTCATAGGAGACCTCCCTGAGGAGATGAACTTGGGCAGTGCATAAAGGATATTCCAGTAGAGTGATACAAAGCACAAAAGCCTGGAAGCAAGAGGCTAGTGTACCTGGAATGCAGTGAGCCAAGGGTAAAGTAGAAGACAAAAATCTGAGAGATGACAGGTGAGGACAGTCAGCCCATGAAGGGCCTTGGATTACAGTGAACAGGATAGGAAGCCATTGGATGATTTGACAAGATTCCATTGATGCTTTAGAAGGTTTCCTTTGCTGTGTTGAAAACTCACTACAAGAAGACAAAGGTGGCAGCAGGGAGACCAGATAGGAGCCAGTGACAGTATTCTAAGTGAGAGATGCTGGTAGCACGAGGTAGTTGGTGTCAGGGAATTGGTAGTGAGTGGTCAGATCTTGAATACATTTTTAAAGGTATTTCCTTCCAGATTAGATGCTTGGGATTTGAGAGAAAAAAAGGAGTCAAAACTGTCACTGAAACTTTTGGCCTGAACAACTGGAGGAATAGAATTGCCATTTACTGAAATAGAGAAGACTGAGAGAGCAAGAACTGGATTTGGATATGGTAAAAATTTTCCCATTAGAAATCCAAGAGGATGGAGACTGGGAAGGAGAACACATCAAGCCCAGGCGGTGGTGGAAAGGTGACAGGGTATCTGGATTCCCTAACTTTTTCCTTTTCCTGTTACTGGGTGAAGAGTCCCTTCGCAGCTTGGGGCTGGAGGACACACCTAAACATGTGGAACCCCAGTGCCGGGCAGCCAGGGCCAAATCCATATCCCCTCAACATTGGGTACCCTGGAGGTTCCAGTCCTGCCCACCTACCACCTGTCAATCCACCCTTTCCTCCTCTCCCAGGAGCTCCCCAGGGTAATCCAGCTTTCCCCCTAGGTGGGCCCCCTCCTCTTGTGTCACAGCCAGGGTATCCAGGATGCCAACCCTCAGGTCTCTACCCTGTTCTGTACCCACTGCCTGCCCCTGGAATGCCTCCTGTGAATCCCTTGGCTCCTGGCATGGTCGGAGCAGCAGTGATAGTGGACAAGAAGATGCAGAAGAAAATGAAGAAAGCTCATAAAAAGATGCACAAGCACCACAAGCATGGCAAGCATTCCTTCTCCTCTTCCTCCTCCTCTTCCAGCAGTGACTGACTGAATACAGGCCCTGGACTCTTCCCTCAAGTCTCACCAGTTCCGCTCTCCCATCAAGCTTCAGATGCCATGTTGTACTGGGGGAAAGTAGCCCTTGTGCTCCCCACCCCTACCCCAACCTGACCCTCACCCTACTGTTCAGCCCTGAGTGGCTAGGGAAAATGGGAAGAGGATTGCCATGGCATGGCCATCTTCTTGCTGCTTAGATTTATCATATAGCTAATGAGTTTAGCAGGGGAGCTATTTTTTGAAGATGATGAACTAAATGTTGAAGGCAAGTTTGAGATCTGTAAAATGTGATTTTTACTTCCACTTATAATACTTGTGATTGGGGAGGTTTGTGGAAATTTATGATGAAAAACCTCTTATCTTTTTTGTAATGTTGGCATACTTGGGGAATTTAGTGGCAAATACATTCCCCAGCAGGCCTTTTGGAAGTAGAAAAAAAAAGAAATCGAAGAGGAGATATCAAGTAGAAAATCTGGTATGTAAGTGTGGGATTCATAGAAGAAGTTGGGCTGGGATAAAAAAAAACTGGGAATCCACAAACAGTATTTAGAGTCATGAGACAGATTAAGGAAGAGTGGAAGAAACAGAAAAGAAGCAGTTGGTGAGTTAAGAGGAAAACTGATAGAGTCAAGAGAAGAGATTGTTTTGAAAAGGAGAGAGTAATGGATTATGTCAAATGCTGCTAGAAGATCAAGTCAAATGAGGACTGATAATTGTCATTGGATTTAGCAGTGCTCACAGTCATGACAAGAACAGTTTTGGTGGAGTGTTGTAATTGGAGTAATCTAAGAAAAAATAGGAAGAAACAAATTAGATACACATGTAGACAACTTTTTCAAAAAGCTTTAAAGTATAGAGGGACTAAAGTATAGAGTTAGGAATGGTGGCTTAATCAAGGTAACATGTTAGCCAGAGTAGAGATTTTGAAGCCAGAGAGAGCAAGAAAGTTGAGAGTGTATGTGAGAAATGATTATAAAAATATAGGATTAAAATGGTTATTTATTCTGTTACTGAGATTAAGCATCTTTTTACATGTTTATTGGCCATTCATTTTTGTGTGTGTGAATTACCTGTGCATATTCTTATTGGGCGGTTCATCTTTTCCTTATGAGTGTTTAGGAATTCTCTATATAATAAAGATGTCAGCCTTTAGTCATATGTGTTGCATATATTTTTCAAAATTTGTCATTTGTCTTTTGACTTGATTTTTTTCTGTGTGTAGTTACAGGTTTCATGTCATGCTTATAACAGCCTTCCTTATTCCAGGATTGTGAAAGGATTTGCCTATATTTTCTTCTAATACGTTTATGATTTCATTTTTTTCCTAAGTTAAAGTCTTTGATTCATGTGGGTTTCATTTTGGTAAAAGTCATGGGGTGGGGATCTGATTTGTTTTCCCAAGTGATTTTTATTAAATAATGCCTTTCCCCCCACTAATTTGCAAGACTACTATTTGTTTGGGATCTATTTTGGATTATGTTCAAATCCATTGTCTGCCCATCCTTGTAATAGTACAAATCTGTTTTCATTTCTGTAGCCTCAAGATAAAGTTTACTCTCTGGTATGTCTAGTTCATGTTTTCCTACCACCACCATTACTATTATTTTTCCCAATTTTCCTGAATCTTTTAATGTGTTTATTTTCCCAGAGAAGAATACCACCAGTATGTGTCAAGCATATATGTGCAGTATTACTAAGTGTTTCACATATATACTTATTTTCATCATTGTGACAACCATGTCAGGGATATATTATTATTATTTCAATCTTGGCAATGAGGAAACTGAGACATTAGAAGAATATATAACATGCCCAAAGTGACAAGGCTGGTAAGCAGTGAAGCTGTGATTTGAGCCAGGCAGTCAGGTTCCAGAGACTATGCTTCTACTTCTCTCTATATACTGTAGAGTTATTGCTCTAAGTCATTTAGATTTAGAATACAAGATACCATGTGTAGCATTTGGATCAAAATTGCATTGAATTTACAGAAAATTTTAGGTAGAATTGACATATTTATGATACATATCATTCTATCCAAAACTAAGATACAGCTTTTCATCTATTCAAATCTTTGATGACTTTTACACAGAATGCTAGTTTTCTTCATGTAAATCCTCCATGTTTTATTTTAAGCTTTTTCCTTCATGTGTTTCATTTGTGTTGCTATTAATAGAATTTTTCCTCTTTTGTGTTTTAGCTGGTTATTGTTGATATATTGGAAAATTTTGGGGTTTTTTTGGTTGGAAAGTTGTTTTTTCTTTTAAATTTGTAATTAACCATTTACCAAATTTTCTTACTACTAATAGTTTTTTCACTGATTTTTCATGAATTTTTCTAGAAATGTTATTCTGCAAACAATTTTGCTTCTCCTAATATTTATACTTATTTTTTTATTCTTTTTAAAAATTGGTTTATGCTTTTAAAACATTGTTAACTGATAATGATGAAGCTAAGCATCTTTATCTTAAAAATGCCTCTGATTCATAATAATTTATTATGATACTACAGTTTTGCTTTCATGCAAAAGTATCAGCAAGGGAATGGTGAATTTTTTTCAAATGCCTTTCTGCGTCTATAGATGTCATCGTTTCTCCTTCTTATGTTAATATAGTAAATGCTCATGTATTTTCTAATGTTAAGTAGTGTTTGCTTCATTCTTTTAATTTAATATTTTATTTAGGACTGTTGCATATTTTATTTAGGACTGAGCGTGTGTGTGTGTGTGTCCATGCCTGCATGTGTGCGCACATGCATGTGTATCCTTTCTCAGATTTTAGTTAACTGTGATGTTGACTTCCTAGAATTTAGACTTTTCATTTTCCTCTCTCCTTAAAAAGTTACAAAATTAACAGTCCTTTAAAGATAAGAAGAAATTTACCTGAGAAATTATCTGGCAGTTTGGGGTAGTTAACTAGTATCTTCCTAAATTTATTCTGTGATGTGTCTGCCTATGTCTCATAAATAATTTTCCAACTTCTACAATACAGTGAAAGGCTAGAAAGGCTTTCATCTAGGTTTTCAAATTTACTTTTTTAGGTTTGTACAAAATATTTATAATGCAAGTTTCCTAAATTTCTTTATAGTTGTAGTTAATTTAACTCCATTTGCATTTTGATATTGAACCTTCATGCTCCTTAGTTTTTCTCTAGGATTAAGTGGGGTAGCGATTTATCTTTTTTTTTTTTTTTGATTTTTTTTTAATTAATTTATTTTTAATTGCATTTTAGGTTTTGGGTACATGTGAAAAACATGCAAGGTTGTTGCATAGGTGCATAGGTGGCAGCGTGATTTGCTGCCTTCCTCCCCTTCACCTATATCTGGCATTTCTCCCCATGCTATCCCTCCCCAACTCCCCACGCCCCGGCTGTCCCCTCACTCCCCCCCAACAACCCCAGTGTATAGTACTCCCCTCCCTGTGTCCATGTGTTCTCATTGTTCAACACCCGCCTATGAGTGAGAATATGTGGTGTTTGATTTTGTGTTCTTGTGTCAGTTTGCTGAGAATGATGGTTTCCAGGTTTATCCATGTCCCTACAAAGGACGCAAACTCATCGTTTTTGATGGCTGCATAATATTCCATGGTGTATATGTGCCACATTTTTCCTGTCCAGTCTATCATCGATGGGCATTTGGGTTGGTTCCAGGTCTTTGCTATTGTAAACTGTGCTGCAGTCAACATTCGTGTGCCTGTGTCCTTATAGTAGAACGATTTATAATCCTTTGGATATATGCCCAGTAATGAGATTGCTGGGTCAAATGGAATTTCTATTTCTAGGTCCTTGAGGAATCGCCACACTGTCTTCCACAATGGTTGAACTAGTTTACACTCCCACCAACAGTGTAAAAGTGTTCCTATTTCTCCACATCCTCTCCAGCATCCGTTGTCTCCAGATTTTTTAATGATCACCATTCTGACTGGCGTGAGATGGTATCTCAATGTAGTTTTGATTTGCATTTCCCTAATGACCAGTGATGATGAGCATTTTTTCATATGCTTGTTGGCCTCATGTATGTCTTCTTTTGTAAAGTATCTGTTCAAATCCTTCACCCATTTTTGAATGGGCTTGTTTGTTTTTTTTCTTGTAAATCTGTTTTAGCTCGTTGTAAATTCTGGATATCAGCCCTTTGTCAGATGGGTAGGCTGCAAAATTTTTTTCCCATTCTGTTGGTTGCCGATTCACTCTATTGACTGTTTCATTTTTTTTTTTTTTTTTTTATTCTTTAAAGTTTGGGCTTTTGGACTGATATATCAGTTACATGGCTTCTCTATTTTTTGACTCAGTACTTTCCGCATTTGTATTTTTGATTTTGTCTTAACACTGTCCTTAGATTTTGTCATACTACCTATCTTCCAATAAGAAACAGTTTCTGTGAATTAAAAAGCAGACTTTACTTACGAAGGAAATATTAGTTATATGTAATTTAGAGTGAATTATTTTAATCCAAATACTTTCTTCAACACACAAAGGAATCATCTTTTCTTTGGACTGAATTTAATTTAATCTCCTGAAGATTTTGATTTTTCTGTTTCATCTGTCTGTGAGTTGTACACTGACTGAAATTAGCTCATTGAGTGGATGGGAGTTTAGATAAGGCAAGAAAACGGGAAGGTAATTTGGGAGGACAGCTCTTATTGGGGGCAGATAGATACACGATCTGTGGAGGGAGGAGAGGCCAGAACAAGAACTGAGAGAGTAACAAAGACAAATTCTGTGAATCCTTAGTAACTTTTATGTAATGAGAAACAGGAGAAAATAAGAACTAGGATTCTGTGAGCAATGACAACCCTTTCCCTGCATTTGCCTATCAGTTTTCATTCTATTAATAGTGTGTATCTGAAGATATTAAAAACCACCAATCCTTTTGCCAGGAGTAAAGTTTAGAATAATTGACTTTTATTGGAATTATGGGTTTTTTTTTTTTTTTTTGCAGAAAGGTGATTTTATTTAGGTAGAGAAAAGAGAAGGAAAGGAGAAGAGAAAGGCTTCCACGAAGAGTGTGGAAGGGGATTCCAGAGGTGAAATCCCAGAGGGAGCTCCCACCATGTGGGAGGGGATTCCAGAAAGTTGGAAATCCTGGAGTTATGTTTTAAAATATATTTTGAAAATAAAAGTGTTTATGAAGATTTTACCTAGAGAAGGATTTTAAAACTTCACCCAAAATTTACTGAATCATTAGAATTAGTAAAATCTCACATGTTCATGGTACTTGGGGCACTCTAAAACCATTATGATACCTATTTTTATAGTATTTATTAGATAATATATACATTGTACATTATATAACATTAAATTTATTTATTACATTATATCCTTCATTATACAGTAAAATACATATAGATAGTAAGCTAACATTATCAGTTCGATCAAAAGCCAGATTAACAAAACTTTACAGTAAATGCTTAGTATTTTTAGATAACTTAAGCTCCTCTTTCCTGGAGTAACATTATATGCAGAAGTTTTCTCTGATCCTATGAATTATCATATGAACTCTCCTTTACATTTTGTGTGCCTGTTTGCCTGGTCTGATTATGACTGCAGTTTGGTTTAACAAAAATTTACAGTGCATGCTTAGTATTTATGGATAACTTAAGCTCCTCTTTCCTGGAGTAACATTATATGCAGAAGTTTTCTCTGATCCTATAAATTATCATATGAACTCTCCTTTACATTTTGTGTGCCTATTTGCCTGGTCTGATTATGACTGCAGTTTGGTTTTCATTTTCCTGAATTATTGCTAACACTTAAGCATATTGACTTGTTTCTTCATTGAGAAAAGTAAGAAGTGTGGTCCCATATTCAATTCAGCAAATAATTCTATACCTACTATACCTACTATGTGAAAGGTAGTATGCCAGAGATGGTATGCAGGATAAAGTGTGTGTGTGTGTGTGTGTGTGTGTGTGTGTGTGTGTTGTGTTATTTTAGTCCCAATCAATGTTAAAGAACAATGGAAATACTTGGTCAGTGTCTCTACCTGTATCTTCATATTTCTCAGCATTCATGCCTAAATTTGTAGTGTTCTCAGCATTGTGCTAACAGGTAAAATATTCTACTTAATGTGAGTACAGTCTGTTGGCTCTGTAGAACACAACTCAGAGTGTATGTGTTTTTCTAGGTGTTTCTTAAATTATGACAATATGCTAATTTGATATATGAACCAGTTTGTTAAAAGTAATCTGTTAGTTTTTAAGGATCAATCTTCTTTTCTAAGAGAGATTTTCTCTTTCTTTTCTAATATGCAGATGAGTGTGTGCTTAGGAGCTTGATGGGAATGAGTGGGATGTAGTTAAGCACCTATTAATGGCATAACGTAAAAAGAGTGTCCTGGAAAGAAAAGCATTTGCACAAGCAAAAATAGGTAAAAATGTGGCCTTAGCCTGTGGCTTTAGTCAACACATGCCACAGTTATCATCTGACAAGAATTAAAGACCCCAAAGTTAATCTTTTCCCTCCTCCTTCCCCACTTCCCTAAGTTTCTTTCCTCTACATGGGCCTATCCTGCTATTCCAAGTCACAATAAATGATTATAGTGAGATTCTTTATTTATAAAGCATTTAGGTGATCTTGCTTTCATTGAAATGAATAAAAAATTGAGAATCTATTGGTTTGTTTTGGAACCATATGCATATAAGTTATCTAATTCTTTTTTGTGATTGTACATTAAGAAACATTTATGTGAGACTTTAATTACTATTATTGATACAGTGCTCCATGCAATCAAGTGCTAAAAGTAATACGTGAAAGTTCTTTTAACAGTTTATTGACTATAATGATGATATTACCCTGTAATATACTGTTCATTATATTATCAGATTCTAATGGTTAAAACTGTTTAGTCATTTGAAAATATCAGCAGTGGTAAATTGTTAAGTATGGAATTTCAGTACCCCAAAAAAAGTATAGACACAAAAATTTTAAGAATATTTATCATCAGTCTAACAATTTTCAGTGAGAATGCTTTGCACATAATAAAATGTGTAGGCTGTGGAATCCAGCCAACCTGGCTTTGACTCTTCAACTTAGTAGCTACATAACCTCAAACAAGTTACTTAGGTGCTCTATTTTTCTTTGCCTATCAGATGTAGATATATAATACCTATGTCTTAGGAGCTTCTATAAAGATTTACTAAGATAATATTAGTAGGAACAGAAAACCACTTGTATAGTCCTTGCTGTGTACCAGACACTGATCTAAGCACACTACATTTAAAAATTGTTTGATCTTCACAGCCGCTGTATGCAGTGGGTACTTTTGTGTCTGGCACTAAATATTAGCAAATAATACCAACAACCATCAACAAGTCAACAGGTCTTTAACTACATTCTGATGACAATAGCAATGTATTGAAAATGTTACAATCTTCTATTGAAATTTAAATTCATATTGTCTATCTTGTCATGTTTAAAGATTTTTAAAACTCCATTTACTATATTTTCTTCATCCTTGCTTTCTTGATATTTTAATTAAAATCAGAATCAAGACGTGATGATCACCTGTGATTGTTATCGTCAGATAAACTATATCATATTTTCAGCCAAAGTTTAAACAGTACAGAGGCATAGAGATAATTGGACAGAACATTTAGATAACTGAAGCCCTCATTGGCTAATAGAATTTATCAAGGGCCTGCATTACTCTGTATTGGTGGTGGGCCATTTTTAAAATAAGCTTTGTAGATCCACAAACAAAATAATAGATTCAAAAATACAAGTAAGCTTCACTATTATTTCAATTTCAGTGTTTAATATCAGCAGTTTGTTTTTTTTTTTTTTTTTTGAGACGGAGTTTCGCTCTTGTTGCCCAGGCTGGAGTGCAATGGCACATTCTCGGCTCACCACAACCTCCACCTCCTAGGTTCAAGTGATTCTCCTTTCTCAGCCTCCCAAGTGGCTGGGATTACAGGCATGTGCCACCACATCCAGCTAATTTTTCGTATTTTTAGTAGATACAGGGTTTCACCGTGTTGACCAGGATGGTCTCGACCTCTTGACCTCTTGATCCACCCGCCTCAGCCTCCCAAAATGCTGGGATTACAGGCATGAGCCACCGCACCCAGCGAATATCAGCAGTTTTTACTGTTTTTTTTTTTTTTTTTTCTCTCAGCTAAGTGACAGAACCAAAAGGTAGTAAAAAATCCTGGAAAATAGTTATTGGTCTTTTTTTCCATCTCAGCGGATAAAATACGTTGATTTTTTGGATTTTTCCTATCTTATGACACATATCAAACATGCTCTGGGAAAATTCACAAGATATTTATAAAATATATGCAATCTCTGTGTTTTGGATGCATAACATAATCTTCCATATCACAATGGCAGCTTATATAAGGGACGGAGAGGAGTTTTGCTAGAGTCCCAGAAAGTGATAGGCAGTCTTTAAGAGCACTTTGAGCATCCAGTATCTCTGGTTAAAAAGAACTTAGTAAAAAATATGAAGCATGCAAGCAAGTATTTGAACCAGAATGCATATATGTCTTAAAGCCTAATTTGGGGGAAATTTTCAAGCCCAAAATACTCTAGATATAAATATGTTAAATGTGCAATCCAAGGTCAACCAAAGAACATACAGCTAACAAAATTAATGATAATGCTAAACTGCAATATTACATTATTAAAAGGTAAGAATGGCACCAACATAAATCCATGACCAACTCGAGATACCAAAGATGTCTGGAAGCCTCCCTTCGCAAAATAGCAGGAATGTCAGCTATCTAGACGTGCAGTTTCACTGGTCAAGCATAATGAGAGCTTTCCAGTGAATAAGACTTTACATAATATAGCCAGGTCTTAGTGGAGTATAGAATTGATTAATATTCAGCAAATACTTACCATGTTCTAATTTTAACTTGTTGTATATAAATGCCAACTTAAAATGACTTTAACTAATAAGTCCTGAAAATAAAAATGAAAGTTAATAGCACTGCGCATCATTTGTCAGTAAGCATCTCCATTCCAAGTATATGTGTGTGTGTATTTGCCTCTTACTATGAGTTAAAGGCCCCTCAGAAAGCTCCTGTACTCAGAAAACTTACAGTCAGCTGTGAACCAGCCCTTTAGAATCATTCCCCTTACCCATACACATACTTCACTCTGCTCGTAGTGTGGCTGCTCATAGTGTAGCTGTTTCTGTCATGACACATATTTTCCCATTAGTATATTAAAGGAACTTTTTTCTTTATTATATTGATATGTTGAATAGACCTTTTCAGGTAATATTTGTGGAAACATAAGACTATTCTGGAAGGCAGTTTAACAGTCTCTACTTCGTAGTCTTCCCTTTGACTCAACAGTTTTACCCCTACTAATCTATCTGATAAGTGTATTTAAGGAATGGCCAAAATTAATACATATCTACAAGAAAATTTATCATGACATTGTTGCTAGTGCCTAACACAGGAAAATTTTATCAATAGTTCATAGGTTAAAGTATATCTCTGCAATAGAATGCTGTGTAGCCATCCAGAGGGAGAGGAGAAAGCTTTATATATACAGATGCCCCTTGACTTATGATGGTGTTACGTCCCGATAAATTTATTGTAAGCCAAAAATACTGTTAAGTCGAAAATGGATTTAATGTACTTAACCTATCGAACATCATAGCTGAGCTTAGCTTGCCTTAAATGTGCCTGGAACGCTTAAAGCTTACAGTTCTGCACGTCATCTAACATGAAGCCTGTGTTTTAATACGATGCTGAATATGTCATGTCATTTGTTGAATACCGTACCAAGGGTGAAAAACAGAATGGTGTTGCACCATCATAAAGTCAAAACATTGTAAATCAAGCCATCGTTAGTCAGGGACTGTCTGTACTGATGTAGAAAGGCTTCAAAGACATGTTATAAAGTGGCAAAGCAGTATGATGTGATCATGTGTGTTTTGAATTATATATATACACACACACATTTGTATATAAATGATGTTGGCTTTATATTAAATATAAGACACATATAAGTGTATATAAGATGAGGTTTGTGTTACAACTAAATAAGAAAAGGTATATAAAATGATTCATATCATGCCTACTTAGTGCAATGAAATAATAAAATTTGCTATTTACCTTTATGGAGTGGATTGAGGAAGAAAAAATAGGGCTTTTACTTACTTTGCATGTTTTGCATTGACTGATTTTACATGGATTACTTTTGTAATAAAATAAGAGATAAAAACATTTACTCTTGGGAAAAGATCTGGAAAAGCATATGCACACCAAAATATTAATGCCATAACAAAACTTGACATTTTTCTTCTGACACAAGATATTGATGAACTCCTAATATGTGAGCACAGCGGTGACCTCTGGTACTCTTTTGGACGATGAGTCTTCCTAAGGTCTATAAAAGCACTTTTGGAGTTTGGGTTATTTGTTTTCACCTTTGAATGTCTACCCATACTTTTAATTGTGTTTCTTCCTGCATGTTCTCAGGAGAATGTGTGTATGTGTGTGTGTGCGTGTGTGTATTTGGGGAGAGGGTTATATATACATGTTATTTAAGCATTTGGTTGATTATTTTTCAAGCATGCTTGGAAAATTTAAGGAAGCAATGGAAAGAATAACTGATACTAATTACTGCCTAGTTATCCAACAAAAAAAAAAAGCTTCTTTTTCTCCCTTCTTCTGAATCTTTTCTTAGCAAATAAGAATCACCCTGCAAGTAATTAAAAAGAGGTATTCTAGTGACCATACCCAATGAAGTACTAAATAGTTATTCTATTAGAGTGGTTATTACAAGAGCTCTAAAGGAAAACATTGATTATACTAGATTATTTATTTTTAGAGAATTTTATTCTCAGCTTATACTCATGGAACTCATTCAGAATAATTTTATATTTTGTTGAAATTCATTAAAAATTATAGAAAAAGGTGCTCATTTGAAAACTTTCAAATAATAGTTTTTTGGAATGACAAACTTAATTACATAGAAATTGACTAAATTGGTTGATTCTTTCTAAAGTCAGTATGGGAGAAATAATGTAATGCATGGGCCTATTGACAACTTAAAAATACTTGTGGTAAACTTGATGATGTGATGCTATTTTGTTAGGAAAGATGGCCTCTTAAGTTGTAATCCTTTAAGGATTCAAAGCCCTAATTGTATATAAGCAATATTGTATACTGTAGGCTCATTATTGTTGGAGGGGAGGTTTAATATAGAGTTGAAGAGCACAAAATGTGGAATCAAGACGGTGGGTATTCAAATCCTGGCTCTGCCACTTCCTAGCTGTGATCCTGGAAAAGTTATCCTCTCTCTGCCTTGATTTTCATACCTATAAAACAAGGATATAAGTAGTAAGTGGTAGAACTCTATTTCATAAGGTTGTTATAAAATTGTTGAAAGAATGTAATGGGTTAGTATTTATAAAGCACATCTACATATAGTAAGTGGTCAATAAGCGTAGCTACTATTATTTGTCATATTGGTCATGTAATATATAGTAAGTGTGCTATATGTGTGTTGTCAAATAAATTAGTTGTTTACATATTATTATTTAAAAGAAAACATTGAATTACAATCTGTTTCAAGTATCTTTTTTACTTTTATTTTTCTGAGATGTAAAAATTGATTTTTATACCAGTCGGTTTTGATTATTTGTTTCTTGTTTGTATTACAGTTACAAATTATAATACTGTGGTAGAAACAAATTCAGATTCAGATGATGAAGACAAACTCCATATTGTGGAAGAAGAAAGTGTTACAGATGCAGCTGATTGTGAAGGTGTACCAGAGGATGACCTGCCAACAGACCAGACAGTGTTACCAGGGAGGAGCAGCGAAAGAGAAGGGAATGCTAAGAACTGCTGGGAGGATGACAGTAAGTCTGATTTTTTTGGGTAATATTGTATTCTTGTGATTAGTTTTTAATGTATATATTAACTGAAAAGATAAATGTATATATTAACTGAAAAAAGATAAAAGATACACATTAAAATTAGTTTTTAATGTATATATTAACTGAAAAGATAAATTTATATATTAACTGAAAAGATGAAAAGTTTGAAATCAATAGTAAATTTGGCTGTCAATAAATATTTGGTGTCCTACTTACTAAAAAGATTATGAAGCAGAATAAGAAAGTTATTTTGACCATATTTACAATGAATATAATGTACTGAAATTTAGTAGAATTTACTAACCAGGATCAAGCATTCCAAATATTGTTAATATAATTGAACCTACCTTTAATTTCCTATTGTAACCCCAAATGAATACTCTATTTAGAAATCAATAAATATTATATTGGTATAGTGAAATTATAATTCAATGTGCAGAATTCCCAAACACAGATAAATCATGGAGATATTTTTAGTGTTTGTAAGGTTCTCTATACATACATCAGAATCCTTTAAGTAAGGTAGTTTTTTCACTTGCTTTAAATTTTTACTTTACTCAAAGCATGGCTGAGTGGAAGGAGCAGCGAAAGTAAGGAGACCCTCTACTTGCTGCACTTTTAGTGAGTAAACACTGAAAGTTTAACCTTTTCCCTCATCTGTCAAATGGAGAGTTTGGACTTGGACTTAGTCTTTTATTCTAGATCTAAAATTTCTTCTTTCTACTTTTCCTAATAAATTAATTAAATTATTTAGCCTCTCTTGCCAGGTTAAGCACCAGTGATAAAAAATAGAATATGGAAGTGGCATATTATTAATTAGAAAGGTTGGGTGTCAGGAACAAGGGCATCAGAAAAGGCAAACAGGTGTATGCAAGAGCTCAGATTCAAGACCAGTCAAAGGGGAAGTTTCCCAGCAAGAGTTCAAGTTCAAAGAAGTCATCTAGACAAGATATCAAAACTAAGGCTATAAAATCTGGGAAAGTGGATCAGGCATGCAGGTCAGAATATCTGGATGATGAAATGTGGAAGTGTAGATAAAGACTCAGTTAATAGGCACAGATTGGAAGAAGTTAAGATTTCTACAATATGACAAATCTAATGGTTAACAAGGGACTTTAGAAATAATATAATCAGGCCGGGCGCGGTGGCTCACGCCTGTAATCCCAGCACTTTGGGAGGCCGAGGCGGGTGGATCACGAGGTCAAGAGATCGAGACCATCCTGGTCAACATGGTGAAACCCCGTCTCTACTAAAAATACAAAAAATTAGCTGGGCATGGTGGTGCGTGCCTGTAATCCCAGCTACTCAGGAGGCTGAGGCAGGAGAATTGCCTGAACCCAGGAGGCGGAGGTTGCGGTGAGCCGAGATCGCGCCATTGCTTTCCAGCCCGGGTAACAAGAGCGAAACTCTGTCTCAAAAAAAAAAAAAAAAAAAAGAAATAATATAATCAGCCCTCTCATTTCATATTGTTATTCATTTGACTGTTCAGCAATGTCTGTAGAAATGGGTTGCAACTGTGACTAAGACTCTGCATGAACGGTATTTATATGGCTTAATAGAGAAGAGAGATAAATAAGTCACAAATACATTACAGTTTTATTTAGGGGTATACATTATGTGGCAGCATTGAAGAGGAACATCCACATTAGAGAAGGAAAAAGTCCTAAAAGAGTTCTGAGTGAAGCAGAGTTGGTCTTAAAACAGAGTTCTTAAGGACTGATGGAGGTTAATTAGGCAAAGTTGAGTGAATGTAAGGTGCTTCAGGCAAAAGAGGCAATACACATGAAGCCACAGAGGCTTGAGCAAAGTGTTCACAGAAAATGAGATCAGAGAAGTAAACAAGAGAAAAAATATGAAGTAATTTGTGTGCTATGTCAAAGAATTTTAACCTTATCATGGAAGCTATGAGATCATTAAATTAAATTAAAATTACATAATTAATGTAATTTATAAATAAATCTGGTGCAGTATGGAAAAAGAATTTTAGAGGGAAGAACCTGAGGTAGTGTCTTCAATATGGAGGCTATAATAATCAGGCAGTGTTAAGGGTTTTTGAGTTAAAGTAGTTGCCATGGGATGGGAATAGAAGGGAGATATTTGAAAGACATATAGGAGATAGAATATATGAGAATTGGGAAGGCCCGTTTCTAGATGCAGTCCCAGGTTTCTAGAAAATAGGACCCAGAGAAGTTGACTTGCTCACTTAAGACAGCTGGTTAATGGTAGAGCTGTTAATTTGTTAATACTAAGCTCCAACATTTTTGGAGCAACGGTTTCTTGTGTATTTCTTGTCTGTGGCCTGAATTATGTAGTTGATCCAGAGTCTTAATAATGGAATCAAGAATGAAATGATCTGTCTGGAAAAAGGGGCAGTAAGAAGAATACAACAGATGAAGGGAGAAAGAAAGGTGAAAAATCAGGGAAGAGGTTCTGCTTCTGAGAATATGTTGGGTTCGATTGTTTGGACTAAGGCTTTTCACTGAAAACAACTAATGATGCTGGATTAAAAATAAAAACAAAAAGCTTCTTAGCAGTTCTAAAGAGCTAAGTAAAACATTAGCTTGTCAGAATCTGAGAGAATAAAGAAACCCATAGAAGTAAACAGAGAAGATCATAGAAGACATTTGGGCCCTGAATATATTTGCCTAACCAGGGAAATGTAAGGTGATTTTCAGGCTTCCAAGAGGAAACAAAGCATGAGACCACCAAAGGTAGTTTAATAGCAGATCTTCCACTAGTATGGATTATGTCTTGACTATACCGACAAAGTAAAAACAAATTATTTACCATCTCTACCATCCCTGAGAGTCAGCAAGCAAAGTTTCCCTGGTTAGGTATTCAGGGAATGGAGGATTGTTTCTGAGAAGTAGTAATCACAAGCTGTCTCACACTGATTTGAAATCCAAGTTTACACTGCTGTGTAGACTGAAAATCTAAAGCCATATTTGAGTTTAAAGTGGAACTGCTACAAAGATCTATTGGCACCATGCAGAAGTAAATACAAGTCTTTTGGAGAAATATATCTTCTTCCTAGTACCATAGAACTCTCCCAAATAATTTAGCAAGAAGATAGAAACATGCGTGAGAATTACCAGAAATAAAAGGAAGCAGAAATTGACCCATAAAGGCTAATTACTAGAGTTATATGATACAGATTATAAAATGACTGCTGTCTTGTTCAAAATCAGATCAACTTGAAATTATCTGCTATGATATGATAAAATATAACCAATGTGTTTTAAGAGTAATACAGCTAAAAATAAAAAATTTAATAGTAGGAATTTGAAATTCGGAGGATACATTTAACAGCAAATTAAACAGGGTTAAAGAAAAATTAATGATTTGGAAGATAGAGAAAAACTACACTAAATGGAAGTCAGAGAGACAAATAGAAAAAATA
Source organism: Aotus nancymaae (assembly GCF_030222135.1). NCBI lineage: Eukaryota > Metazoa > Chordata > Mammalia > Primates > Aotidae > Aotus > Aotus nancymaae. Next base: position 4,525,975 of record NW_026988492.1, on the reverse strand, counting down.
TGAAAAACAGGTTAAGATACATGAAGGTCCAAGATACCTTACGCCAGGAGAAAAGATAATAGGGCAGCAGCCTTAGTTGAAGAAATAATGGCTGGGGTTTTTATTTATAATCAGCGAAAAACAGCATACTACAGATTCAAAAAGTCCAACAAATCTCAAAAGGGATAAATAGGAGAATGATGTGAACAACTTAGCAGAAGAAGAGTTTTCAGCCCTCATTCACCCACATAAACACCAATTTTGTCAATCACTCACAGAAAAGAATACATTTGTGGGACCCCCCCCCCGCCAGAGTCCTGCTGATAGGTTCCAGCACCTGGTGTAGCAAAAAGTACATCAGGAATGGACATATTGAAGAGAGTACAAAGAGCAATTTCACTTAACCTGCATTATCCGTCCTCCAAAGCAGCGTAGCTCAGTGCCAAGAGAGGCCCATTGGCCAGCAATTCTCCCACAAGGGAGAGCAAGAGCAAGGTGAGCACCTGGCTTCCTCAGCCTTGTGAGATAGCACCTAGGAGGCTCACCTCTGTCTTGTCCTACCCAGAACACTGAAGGAATCAGAATGCTGATTCAACTGGCTATAGCTAGGAGGAGAGAAGAGGAAGGAATGTATGACAACCAGCGTGTGTTTCTTAACAGCAAGCTGCAAATCCTACTCACTGGATTGAGGACTCCACTGAAACTAAACTATGAATCCTGCAGAACAGTTCACCTGCGGACTTCTCCAACTAGCTGATGTTTGCCCCTAGTATGCTGTGTTCAATAGGCATGATGCTCTGCATGTCCCTTTGTATGTCCTACGTGACATTCTTCAGGCAACACATGGATCTAAGCAGCAGAAATGGATCTCCAACTCTGCATCTCTATAGGAGACAGTCATACAGCACAACACAGCTACAAACTACAAACAATTAACATTTCAGAAAACTACTACACTAAGGCTATCTATAACCAAGGAATTTATACAGAGCCTTGGCCCCCTAAAAGCACATAGACGCAAAGCCAAAGGACACAACCCAACATATCCAAGAGTCACACCCTCAAGGGGCAAAGAAAAATAATCCCACCCAAATGAAGATAAATCCAATAATAAGAGTGACAGCTTCTATATATGAGAAGGAATCAGAACAAGAACTCCAACACCATGAAGAAATAGAATATTGTGACACCCCAAAAGGACCACATTAGCTCTCTAGCAATGAATCTTAATGAAAATGAAAACTTTGACATGACAGATAAAGAATTTAAGATACAGACTGTAAAGATGCCCAGTGAGATCCAAGAGAAAGTTGAAAACCAGAACAAAGCAACTAGAGAAACAATCTAAGAGATGAAAGCCAACATAGATACACTTTTTAAAAAACAAAATGGAACATCTGAAAATGATAAATTTGTTGAAGGAATGTCAAAACACTGTTGAAAGCTTTAACAATAGACTAGACCAACCAGAAGAAAGATTTCAGAGCTTGAAATTAACCCAGTCAGACAAAGAAAAAAGAATTTTTAAAAATGAACAAAGCCATCAAGAAATATGGGATTATGTAAAGCTACCAAACCTATGACTTGCATTCTTGGTAGAGAAGAGGAAAAAGTAAAAAGCTTAGAAAAATATAGAATAATGTAGGAAAATCTTCCAATCTTCTAGAGATGTAGACATCAAGATACAGGAAATTTAGAGAGCATCTGAAAAATACTGTACAAGACATGACCAAGGCATATAGTCATGAGGCTATCCAAGGTCAGTATGAAAGAAAAGTCTTAAAGGCAACTAGAGACAAGTGTCAAATCACCTATGACGGAAGCTCATCAGCCTACTGGTGGACTTCTAAGCAGAAACCTTGTAAGACAGAAGAGATTGGAGGCCTATTTTTAGCCACCTTGAAAAAATGTCAGTGAAGAATTTTATATCTTGACAAACTAAGCTTCATAAATGAAGGAGAAATAGTCTTTCCCAGATAAACACACAAAGAGAGAATTCATCACCATTATTACACCATCTTACAAGAAATGCTCAAAGGAGTTCTAAACAAGGCAATGAAAGGATACTTATCATCATAAAAACACAGGTATGTTGAAACCTCAAAGATCCAATAAAGCAATTACATAATTTGGAGACTCCAAGGCAACTAGACAACAAAACTGTGATGAGAACAAAAATACATATACTAATATTAATCTTGAACATAAATAGCTTAAATACTCCATTTAAAAGATAAACACTAGCAAATTGGATAAAAGAAGCAGGACTCAACCATCTGCTGCCTACCGGAGACCAACCTAATGGCAAAAGACCAACCATAGACTCAAAGTAAAGGGGCTAGCAGAAGACAAGAAAAAACAAAAGAGCAAATGTAAGTGAGATTGAGACCAAAAAAATGATAAAAAGGATCAACATGATGAAGAGTTGGTTCTTTGAATGGATAAACAAAATTGATAGACCATTAGCTAGTTTAATGAAGAAAAAAGAGAAAATTCAAATAAGCACAATCAGAAATTATAAAAATGTTTGTATTGCTGATACAACAGAAATACAAAAGCTCCAGGGATTACATGAGCATCTCTATGTGCACAAACTAGATAACCTAGAGGAAATGATAAATTCCTGGAACACACAACCTCCCAAGATTGAATCAGGAAGAAATAGAATTCCTGAACAGACCAATTATGAGTAATGAAGTTAAATCAATCATAAAAAATCTTCCAACAACAACAAAAAAGCCCAGGACCAGAGAGATTTACAGGACAGTTTTACCACATCTACAAAGGAGAGCTGGTACCAGTCTTACAGAAACTATTCCAAAAACGAGGAGGGAGGGATACCTCCCTAACTCTTTGTGTGATACTAATTATCTCCCTGATGAATATAAATGTAAAAATTTTCAAAAAAATAATAGCAAACCAGATTCATCAGCACATCAAAAACAAAATTTATCACAATCAAGTATATTTTATTCTAGGGATACAAAGATGGTTCAGCATTTTCAAGTCAATAAATGTGATTTACCACATATGCAGAATTAAAAACAAAAACCATATGATCATCTCAATAGACGTGGAAAAGGCTTTTGATAAAATCCAGTGTCCTTTTATGTTAAAAAAAAAAAAAAACCCTCGGAGATGGTGTCCAAGATGGCCGGTTAGGAGCAACTCAGGATTGCAGCTCCCAGTGAAAGCGCAGAGAGTGAGTGGATGCCGCATTTCCAAACGGATTTTTATTGCCCACAGACCAGGAGATTCCCAGGCGGAGGAGCCCCACAGGTCGCCAGCACGGCTGTTTTGGCCTGCATAGCTGTTTTGCCGGCGCCCCGGCACAGCGGTCCCTGGTGCAGAGTAAACGGGACTGGGCGCCCCCTGTTAGCCAGCAAGGGGAGCTCTGGGAAGGTCCGGGAAGGCAGAGTCACTCACTCATCTGATTGAAAAAAAGGGGACTAAAACAGGGAGCCAGGCCAGGAGATTCCCGGGCAAAAAAGCGCCACAAATCTCAGTGCTGCTGTTTCAGCCAGTGTAGTGGGTCGCAGCACGGGAAATCACACAGATCCTGACGCCTTTTCAACCGGCGACTGTAACACCTGGGAGAGAGCCGACCCTTCAACTAAAAACAAAAAGGCTCTGAGGCAGGGAGCCAGGTGATCAGACTCGGCTGGGCCCCCCCGCTGCCCCCCCACACACACACACACAAAACAGCAATTGGAAACGCTCTGGGTTGAGAGTTTCACAGCAAGCACAGCTGAACCTGGGATGGTCCAGCTCTGTGGGGGAGGGGCATCTGCCATTACCGAGGCACTCTACCACTATGGAGGCAATCCGCCATTGCTGAGGCAGCCTGCCGTTGCCAAGGCAACCCGTCATTTCAGAGAGAGTCCCTCATTACAGAGGCAGGCCACCATTGCTGAGGCAGTTCTAACTACGCCCATATAAACAGGACTGCAGGGAAGTTCACACGGCAGCTGGGCAGAGCCCACAGCAGCTCAGCAAAGCCTCTGCAGGCAGACAATGACTAAGCTGCCTCCTTTCTGGGCAGGGCAGCCCTGTAAAAAAAAAAAAAAAGGCAACAGCACAGTGGAAACTCATAAATAAAGCCCTAACTCCCCAGGACAGAACACCTGGGGAAAAAAAAGAGGGGTTATGAATTCTGCTGCAGCACACTTAAACTAACCTGCCCAGCAGCTCTGAATGAACAACAGAGCTCACAGCTCAGGACAGACTGCCTCCTCAAAGAACTCCCTGACCCCCATATATCGAAAGAGTCACCTCACAAAGGAGAGCTCAGACTGACATTCGGTGGGTATCCTTCTGGGACAAAGCAGAAGAAGAAACTGGTAGCAACCCTTACTGTTCTGCAGCTGCTGCAGGTGATCCCCAGGCAAGCAGGGCCTGGAGTGGACCTCAGCAGTCCTACAGCAGAGGGGCCAGACTGTTAGAAGGAAAACTAAGAAACAGAAATAACTTCATCATCAACAAACAGGACGTCCACTCAGAGACCCAATCAGAAAGTCAGCAACTACAGAGACGACAGGTGGATAAATCCACAAAGATGGGAAGAAACCAGCGCAAAAAGGATGAAAACACCCGAAACCAGAACACCTCTCCTCCTACAAGGGATCACAAATCCTCACCAGCAAAGGAACAAGACTGGATGGAGAATGAGTGTGATGAAATGACAGAATCAGGCTTCAGAAGGTGGATAATAAGAAACTTCCGTGAGCTAATAGAACATGTTCTAACCCAATGCAAAGAAACTAAGAACCTTGAAAAAAGATTTGATGAAATGCTAACGAGAATGGACAACTTAGAGAGGAATATAAGTTAATTGATGGAGCTGAAAAAAACAACACGGGAACTTCGTGAAGCATGCACAAGTTTCAACAGCCGAATTGACCAAGCAGAAGAAAGGATATCAGAGGTTGAAGATCCACTCAATGAAATAAAACAAGAAGGCAAGATTAGAGAAAACAGGGTAAGAAGGAATGAACAAAGTCAACAAGAAATATGGGACTATGTGAAAAGACCTAATCTACGTTTGATAGGTGTACCTGAATGTGACGAACAGAATGCATCCAAGCTGGAAAATACTCTTCAGGATATTATCCAGGAAAACTTCCCCAACCTAGCAAGGCAGGCCAATATTCAAGTACAGGAAATAGAGAGAACACCACAAAGATATTCCTCAAGAAGAGCAACCCCAAGGCACATAATCGTCAGATTCACCAGGGTTGAAATGAAGGAGAAAATGCTAAGGGCAGCCAGAGAGAAAGGTCAGGTTACCCACAAAGGGAAGCCCATCAGAATCACAGCAGATCTCTCAGCAGAAACCCTACAACCCAGAAGAGACTGGGGGCCAATATTCAACATCCTTAAAGAAAAGAACTTTCAACCCAAAATTTCATATCCAGCCAAACTAAGCTTCATAAGTGAAGGAAAAATAAAATCCTTTGCGAACAAGCAAGTACTCAGAGATTTCATCACCACCAGGCCTGCTTTACAAGAGATCCTGAAAGAGGCACTACACATAGAAAAGAACAACCAGTACCAGTCACTCCAAAAACATACCAAATGGTAAAGAGCATCGACAGAATGAAGAATCTACATCAACTATCAGGGAAAACAGCCAGCTAGCATCAAAATGGCAGTATCAAATTCACACATAACAATATTAACCCTAAACGTAAGTGGACTAAATGCCCCAATCAAAAGACACAGACTGGCAAATTGGATAAAAAGCCAAAACCCATCGGTGTGCTATAGCCAGGAAACCCATCTCACATGCAAGGATACACAAAGGCTCAAAATAAAAGGATGGAGGAAGATTTACCAAGCAAATGGAGAGCAAAAAAAAGCAGGAGTGGCAGTTCTCATCTCTGATAAAATGGACTTTAAAGCAACAAAGATCAAAAGAGACAAAGAAGGACATTATATGATGGTAAAAGGATCAATGCAACAAGAAGAGCTAATGATCCTAAATATATATGCACCTAATACAAGAGTACCCAGATACATAAGGCAAGTTCTTAATGACTTACAAAGAGACTTAGACTCCCACACAATAATAGTGGGAGACACCCCATTGACAATATTAGACAGATCAACGAGACAGAAAATTAACAAGGATATCCAGGACTTGAACTCAGACCTGGACCAAGCAAACCTAATAGACATTTACAGAACTCTCCACCCCAAATCCACAGAATATACATTCTTCTCAGCACCACATCACACCTACTCTAAAATTGACCACATAATTGGAAGTAAATCACTCCTCAGCAAATGCAAAAGAACGAAAATCATAACAAACAGTCTCTCAGACCACAGTGCAATCAAGTTAGAACTCAGAATTCAGAAACCAACCCAGAACCGCACAGCTTCATGGAAAATGAACAACTGGCTCTTGAATGTTGACTGGATAAACAATGAAATGAAGGCAGAAATAAAGATGTTCTTCAAAACCAACGAGAACGAAGACATAACATACCAGAATCTCTGGGACACATTTAAAGCAGTCTCTAGATGAAAATATATAGCAATAAGTGCCCACATGAGAAGAAAGGAGAGATCTAAAATTGACACCCTATCATCAAAATTGAAAGAGCTAGAGGAGCAAGATCAAAAAAACTCAAAACCTAGCAGAAGACAAGAAATAACTAAGATCAGAGCAGAACTGAAGGAGATAGAGACACAAAAAACCCTTCAAAAAATCAATCCAGGAGCTGGTTTTTTGAAAAGATCAACAAAATAGACAGACCACTAGCCAGACTAATAAAAAAGAAAAGCGAGAATAACCAAATAGATGCAATAAAAAACGATAAAGGGGATATCACCACAGATTCCACAGAAATTCAAACCATCATCAGAGATTATTACAAACAACTCTATGCACATAAACTAGTAAACCTGGAAGAAATGGATAAATTCCTGGACACTTGCCTCCTCCCAAGCCTAAACCAGGAAGAAGTTGAAACTGTGAATAGACCAATAACAAGGTCTGAAGCGGAGGCAGCAATTAAGAGCCTCCTACCCAAAAAAAGCCCAGGTCCAGATGGGTTCACAGCCGAATTCTACCAGACATACAAAGAGGAGCTGGTACCATTCCTTCTGAAACTATTCCAAATAATCCAAAAAGAGGGAATCCTTCCCAAATCATTTTATGAGACCAACATCATTCTGATACCAAAACCCGACAGGGACTCAACAAAAAAAAGAAAACTACAGGCCAATATCCATGATGAACATAGATGCAAAAATCTTCAATAAAATACTGGCAAGCCAATTGCAACAGCACATCAAAAAGCTTATCCACCATGATCAAGTAGGATTCATCCCGGGGATGCAAGGCTGGTTCAACATATGCAAGTCTATAAACGTAATTCACCACATAAACAGAACCAAAGACAAAAACCACATGATTATCTCAATTGATGCAGAGAAGGCCTTTGACAAAATTCAACAGCCCTTTATGCTAAAAACCCTCAATAAACTAGGTATTGACAGAACATATCTCAAAATAATAAAAGCTATTTATGACAAACCAACAGCCAATATCATACTGAATGGGCAAAAACTGGAAGCATTCCCTTTGAAATCTGGCACTAGACAAGGATGCCCTCTATCACCACTCCTATTCAATATAGTACTGGAAGTTCTAGCCAGAGCAATCAGGCAAGAAAAAGAAAGAAAGTGTATTCAAATAGGAAAGGAGGAAGTCAAATTGTCTCTCTTTGCAGATGACATGATTGTATATCTAGAAGACCCCATCATCTCAGCCCAAAATCTCCTGAAATTGATAAGCAACTTCAGCAAAGTCTCAGGATACAAAATCAATGTGCAAAAATCACAAGCATTCCTATACACCAATAACAGACTTAAAGAGAGCCAAATCAAGAAGGAACTGCCATTCACAATTGCTACAAAGAGAATAAAATACCTAGGAAGACAACTAACAAGGAATGTAAAGGACCTCTTCAAGAAGAACTATAAACCACTACTCAACGAAATAAGAGAGGACACAAACAGATGGAGAAACATTCCATGTTCATGGTTAGGAAGAATCAATATCGTGAAAATGGCCATACTGCCCAAAGTAATTTACAGATTCAATGCTATCCCCATCAAGCTACCAATGACCTTCTTCACAGAACTCAAAAAAACCACCTTAAACTTCATATGGAACCAAAAGAGAGCCCGCATAGCCAAGTCAATTCTAAGCAAAAAGAGCAAAGTGGGAGGCGTCACACTACCGGACATCAAACTTATACTACAAGGCTACAGTAATCAAAACAGCATGGTACTGGTACCAAAACAGAGATATAGACCAATGGAACAGAACAGAGGCGTCAGAGGCAACACAACATATCTACAACCATCCGATCTTTGACAAACCTGACAAAAACAAGCAATGGGGAAAGGATTCCCTGTTTAATAAATGGTGGGTTGGGAAAACTGGCTAGCCATATGCAAGAAGCAGAAACTGGACCCCTTCCTGACACCTTACACTAAAATTAACTCCAGATGGATTAAAGACTTAAACATAAGACCTAACACCATAAAAACCCTAGAAGAAAATCTAGGCAAAGCCATTCAGGACATAGGCATAGGCAAGGACTTTATGACCAAAACACCTAAAGCATTGGCAACAAAAGCCTAAATAGACAAATGGGACCTAATCAGACTCCACAGCTTCTGCACAGCAAAAGAAACAGTCACTAGAGTGAATCGGCAACCAACAGACTGGGAAAAAATTTTTGCAGCTTACTCATCTGACAAAGGGCTGATATCCTGAATTTACAAAGAACTAAAACAGATTTACAAGAAAAAAACAAACCCATTCAAAAGTGGGCAAAGGATATGAACAGATACTTTACAAAAGAAGACATACACGAGGCCAACAAACATATGAAAAAATGCTCATCATCACTGGTAATTAGAGAAATGCAAATCAAAACTACATTGAGATACCATCTCACGCCAGTCAGAATGGCGATCATTAAAAAATCTGGAGACGAGATGCTGGAGAGGATGTGGAGAAATAGGAACACTTTTACACTGTTGGTGGGAGTGTAAATTAGTTCAACCATTGTGGAAGACAGTGTGGCGATTCCTCAAGGACCTAGAAATAGAAATTCCCCCCAGCAATCCCATTACTGGGTATATATCCAAAGGATTATAAATCGTTCTGCTATAAGGACACATGCACACAAATGTTGATTGCAGCACAGTTTACAATAGCAAAGACCTGGAACCAACCCAAATGCCCATCAATGATAGACTGGACAGGGAAAATGTGGCACATATACACCATGGAATATTATGCAGCCATCAAAAATGATGAGTTAGCATCCTTTGTAGGGATATGGATGAACCTGGAAACCACCATTCTCAGCAAACTGACATAAGAACACAAAATCAAACACCGCATGTTCTCACTCATAGGCGGGTGTTGAACAATGAGAACACATGGACATAGGGAGGGGAGCACTACACACTGGGGTCTGTTGGGGGGAAATAGGGGAGCGACAGCGGGGGTGGGGAGTTGGGGAGAGATAGCATGGGGAGAAATGCCACATATAGGTGAAGGGGAGGAAGGCAGCAAATCACACTGCCATGTATGCACCTTTGCAACAATCTTGGATGTTCTTCACATGTACCCCAAAACCTAAAATGCAATTAAAAAAAAACCTCAAAAACTAGGCATTGAAAGAACATACCTAAAAATAATAAGAATTATATATGACAGACTCTCAGCCGATATCATATTGAATAGGGAAAAGTTGAAAGCATTTACCCTAAGAACTGGAACAAGACAAGAATGCCTACTCACACCACTCCTATTCAACATAGTACTGGAAGTCCTAGACAGAGCAGTCGGGTAAGAGAAAGAAACAAGAGGCATCCAAATTGGAAAAGAGGAAATCAAATTATCTGGTCACGATGATATACCCCCATATCTAGAAAATCCTAAAGACTCCTAGACAAAACAACTTCAGTGAAGTTTTAGGACACAGAATGAATGTACCAAAACAAGTAGCATTTCTATATACCGATACTGAATCTGAGAACCAAATCATGAACTCCTTCCCATTTACAATAGTCACACACAAAAGTAAAATAACTAGGAATACATTGAACCAAAGAGGTGAAAGATCTGTATAGGAAGATAACACAAATGGGAAAACATCTCATGCTTATGAATTGGAAGACTCAATATTGTTAAAAATGACCATACTTCCCAAAGCAATCTACAGATTCAAAGCAGTCCCTAATTACCAATGTCATTCTTCATAGAATTAGAAAAAACAATCCTGAAGTTCATATGGACCCCCCCAAAAAAAGAGCCCAAATAGCCAAAGCAATCTTAAGCAAAAAGAACAAAGCCAGAGACATCACATTACCTGACTTCAAATTATACTACAAGGCTGAACAGCATGATACTGGTATAAAGATGGACACATAGATCAGTGGAATAGAATAGAGAACCTATAAATAAAGTGACATACCTGCAACCAACTGATTTTCAACAAATTCAACAAAAATAAAAAGGACATCCTGTTCAGTAAGTGGTGCTGGGAAATTGGCTAATCACATTCAGAAGAATGAAACTGGACCCCTGTGTCATCATATACAAAAATAACTCAAGTTGGATTAAAGATCCTTAAATGTAAGATGTGAAACTATTAAAATCCTGAAAGAAAACATAGGAAAAACTATTCTGGACATTGGCATAGGCAAAGAATTTATGACTGAGACCCCCCCAAAAAATATAACAAGAACAAAAATACACAATTGGGACTTAAACCAAAAAGCTTCTTCACAGCAAAAGAATAAAGTAAGTAGACAACCTACAGAATGGGAGAAAAACATTTGCAAGTTGTACCTCTGACAAAGAACTAATATCCAGAATCTACAGCGAACCCAAATAACTCAGCCAGAGAAAAACAGCCCTATTGAATACTGGTCAAAGGATACTAACAGACATTTCTTAAAAGAAGACATAAAGTTGCCAACAAACATTTCAGAAATGCTTGATATCACTAATGATCAGAGAAGTGCAGACTGAAGCCACAGTGAGATATGATCTTAGACCAGTTAGAATGGCTATGATTAAAAGTCAAAAAACAACAGATGTTGGCATGGTTGTGGAGAGAAGGGTATTCTTATGCATTGTTGGTGGGAATGCGAATTAGTACAACCCCTATGGAAAACAATTTGGAGATTTCTGAAAGAACTAAAAATGGAACTACCATTGGATTCAGCAGTGCCACTACTGGGCATCTACCCAAAAGAAAAGAAATAAGAAAGACACTTTTTTTGTATGTTTATCACAGAACTACTCAGAATAGCAGAGTCATGGAATCAACCTAAGTGTATATCAGTGGATAATTGGATAAAGAAAATGTGGTCCAAATATACCATAAAATACTATGCAGCCATATAAATGAATGAAATTATGTCCTTTGTAGAAACATGGATCGAGCTGGAGGCCATTATGCTGAGTGAAATAACTCAGTAACAGAAAATCAAATACTGCACATTCTCACTTGTAAGTGGAAGCTAAACAATGGGTACATAAAGATGTAAAGATGTAAATAACAGATGTTGGAGACTCCAAAAAGGGGAAAGGTAAAGGAGAATTAGGATTTTAAAAATTACCTGACAGCTGTTCACCGTTTGGATTATGGGTACACTGGAAGCCCAAGCCTCACTATTATGTGATATATCCATGTGATAAACCTGCACATATGCCCCCCGAATCTAAAATTTTCAAAAATATATTTAAAAGGAAATGGGTACACTACAGCTGATACTAAACAAAGACAGAGGATTATAGGAGATTACTATGAATAGTTGTACACTAACAAATAGGATAATCATGAAGAAGTGGATAAACGAATAGAAATGTGCAACTGCCAATATACAGCATGAAGAAATAGAAAATATGAACAGACCAAGTAAGGAGCTTGAATCTTTAATCAAAAATCTCCCAACAAAGAAAAGTCAAGATGAGATGGCTTCCTTGGTTAATTGTACTAGTCATTTAAGGAAGAATTAATGACAAGTGGTCAACTTGTAGAATCAGTTCTTCTCAAACTCTTCTAGAAATTTGAAGATGAAGGAATACTGCCAAACTCATTCCACAAGACCAGCATTGTTATGATATCAAATTCAGATAAGTACACAAGAAAATTATAAGCCGATATCTCTGATGAAGATAGATGCAAAAATTCTCAACAAGATAATAACAAATTGAATTCAATAGGAAATTTAAAATATCATACACCGTGATCAACTGGGACTTATTCCTGGGATGCAAGAATGGTTTAACCTACACAGATTAAAAAATGTGATATAACACATTAATATTCTGATATTCACAGATCTGTTACATAATGTAAGTCAAAGATCTAAATTATTTTGGGAAATATAATATGCTATTGAAATTTTAAGTATGTAGTAAGTAACTTTAAAAAGCTATTATCTGTGAATGAAACTCCAAATTAGAATCAAGTTCTTAAAGGAAGAATTATATGGAAAAAGGAATATTTTATTGTCGATATTAAACTAGGACATGTGCATTCTCAAAAATAAAATTTCTACAGTAAGTGCTATTGGCTTAAAATAGTATCAACTTAAATATTCTTTGTAGAGAAGAAAGTATAACTTAGCAATGTTCCAACATACCTGTATTAATCTTAGAAGATCTTGTGGTTCAGCCAAAAACTCCGACGCTTGTGTCAGTTAAACTTTTTAAGTATAAACTTTTGAAACACGTGTCTTAAAGCCTTCCTTGTACTTTCAGTTTTTAAAACATATATAAAACTAATCTGATAATATGAAATATTGTTTAATGTCTTAGCTATTTCTTAATATTTTGAAATTGCTGAGTTTTAAAACTGTCCCAAGTAACAGTGATTTAAAAACATTTTTCTCACGTTTTTGAATCTCTAGAAATTTACATGTTTACAAAAATGCCAAGACAAATAAACAATTTTATGTTCAAAATTTTAAAACTCTGATCATATATCACATAGTAATAATGCTGTCTTGGGCACAAATTATAATAAAATACTGTAAGTAATATGTGTAAAGAATACATCAGTCACTATCTAAGCCTTGAAGCAAATTGTATTCATCCATCAAGATTCAGTTGAGCCTACTCTTTGGAATCATTTTCAGCCAGAGGTGGTGTATGACGTAGAAAAGGTTAAGCACATGGCTTCTAGTCTTCACTGAACCACTGTCTCTTGAGTTCCACTTACACATACGTAAAATGAAAACAATGGACCAGATGACCCCTGAATGATGTTTTATTTTTTAGCTCTACTTATAAGGGAACACTTCAATTTGCACTAAATATACTGTATGAATATTTAAGTATTTCTGAGTATGTGAGTATTCAGAGGTGGCACTATGAAGGAGTTGGGGCTTTCCCCACAATGTTGAACCTTGGTGTACATTCTGCTCTCTTTAAAACCCCAATCAAACAAATTTGCTACCTAGAGTATAGGTCTTTTGGTCATTAGCCTTATAATATGTAGTCATTTAAAATATTTTCCAGAGTTACTTAGGTAATTTCTTTTTTTCTATATCTCATTCATAATAGTTTTATATACTGTTGGTATTTCATTTTTCCAACGAAAAATGAAATTTTTCATTCCCTGTCTGCTGGGAATGTTCTGTGTCTGGCTACGCTTTCTTCAGCAGCGTCGAAGAGGTGGAAGTGGTGGTGGTATGTTAGATGCAGCCGTCTGAAGCTCGGGATCAAGGTTCTGGTTTTTCCCATCGACAAGAAGTCCATGTTTCACCAACCGCTCCGGTACCCACAACGGGCTTTCAGCAGATCTAGGGATCTATACTGTTGGTATTTCATTTTTTGAATGAAAAATGAAATTTTTCACTCCCTGTCTGCTGGATGATTTAAATTATTTTTTGTCTGTAAGAAACATTGCCATAGTTATATAAGTAAGCTGTACAAAAAAGTGTACTCAGGGAAGTGTCACCCCTCCCCCTATGCCTACTACCTATTTCCATTCTCCTTCCAATGATTAAATTTGTCATTGAGATTTGAGTTGTTCTGAAACTACTTTATGTGTATACTGGGATATAACAAGTAAGTAAATATGTTTAAGATAATAAGACCCAGGTTTCACACTGTCAGAGAAAAGACCTAGTGTGTTCAAGGCTATGGTGTTCAATTGGAATTGGAGGTATCAGTATGAACTCATGGTTCTGAATATATATAAAAACAGATAAATATGAAAATATAGATGAGTATGTTAGTGTACATACATATATTTCCAAACCCTGTCTACTGATAAGACATGGAAGCAGTGACACCCAGTAGTAGTGAACGTATATAATACCCAGATCTAGGATTCAAATACCATTCTCCAGTAGAAGGTACTAAGCCTCTTTGGAGAAATGGCTGATTCTAATCTGGGGCAGAGAAAATACAAGATGAGCCTGGAATAGTAACTACACATAAATAAGTAAAAAATAAATAAATGCCAGGTGCAGCAGCATGTACCTGTAATCCCTGCTACTCAGGAGGCTTTGTAATTCTAACTACTCGGGAGGCTGAGAAAGGAGGATTGCTTGAGTTTGAGAACAGCCTGGGCAACTTAGCAAGACTCCATCTAAAAAAATGAATGACTAAATGAATGAATGATGAGGCATGTCAAACAAACACAGGAGCCAAGGAGTTCCCAATAGCCAATTCTGTAACAATTTTAGCAGCAAAATAAATAATGATAGCATTATTATAATCCAGATAATAAAAGAAATATCCATCCATCTGTATTGAAATAAATACTTAAACACCTGGGAGGGAAAAGACAGGTTTTTATTATAGTAGAAGTCCAATTATAAATTAATAAGTAGGCCGGGCTCAGTGGCTCACACCTATAATCCCAGCACTTTGGGAGACCGAGGCGGGTGGATCACGAGGTCAGGAGTTCAAGACCAGCCTGATGAACATGGTGAAACCTCGTCTCTAAAAAAAACGAAGAAAAAAAATTAATTGATAAGTAAATATGGGAATGGAGACTCACCACTAGGCAAATACCGTGGTAATAATTGTTGAAAAGAACCATTAATGAATGCTAAAATCAGTGGGTGAAAGTGTAAAGAGAAAAAAGATATTTGCATAATTTTGAAGTATTTTCCCAGAAGATAATTAATAATTGCTAAGAAAAACATAGCTGGTGTGGAAAAAAAACCTGGCAGGCACCACCTTAACCAGATGATCAATTACAGATGATAATATCCCCAGTAATAAGACATAGTGACATACTATGTGCGACTAGTGTGGTATATTGACAAGGGCACCTATTGCTTTAGTATATTCTTGCTCAAAATGCATCACCTCAATCTAATAATTAGAAACATCAGAGAAATCTAACTTGAGGGGCATACGACAAAGTAAGTGCCCAGAACTCTTCAAAAGTGTCAATATCAAGGTAATAAAATACAAAAAAAGAAGCAACTTGTCAAAGACAAACAGATTGGATTATCAAATTTTGGTAGAGGTTACAGGAGGTTATAGACACATGATACAACGTAGAATACTAAATTGGCTCCTGGGCCAGAAAAAAAAAAAGATATTAGTGTGGAAAGGAAAAGGGCAAATAAGATCCCTAGATAAGTTAATAGCATTGTATAATGTTAATTTTATATCTTTCATAATACTGCTGTGATTATGTCATGTTCCCTTTAGGGGATGCAGGTTAAAGGGTTTAAAATAACTAATATTTTTACAGCTTTTCTGTAAATAAAATTTTTCAAATTGAGAAAAATTTTCAAATTTTGAACATTTCTTACCAAAATGAAGCAAAAACAAACAAAAAAATCCTTTCTTTGGGCTTTGTTAGTATATGCTATATGAAAAAAAAGGTGGGATTTTCAAAAATATTTTAATAAGCAGTAATAGAACAAGAGGAAATATTGGAATATAATAATAATTCAGCTTGCAAAATGCATAGCAGGTCAAAGGATTCCTAGATCTCTGACTCTCGTTCCATCCCTTAACCTGTCTAACAGAATGTCAGGTATCTTGCACAAAAGGACTTAGGAAAGCTTTTTATACTTTTCCTGATTTGCCTCCATGTTGCAGAGTACCAGCTTACTTTCCCCCCATTGCAGACCTGGTCTCAATACCTTCAGCTTTGAGGGCAAGGATAAATCAGGCTAATTCTGCTTTCATTAGGCTTTTCTGTTCAGGTCTGGTTTGGGGTTTGAGAGAATATGCCTCTTCTCTAAAACACTGAAGGACTGGGAAGGCTGACACAATAAATGAACAGTCAGTGGCAACCCCACCTTTCACATATCTGGTAAGAAAAACAATAGTGTACCTATACAGACCTAGTGCTAATGCTTTTCTATACATTATTTGTTTTCATACTTAGAATAGGTCTATGAGCTAGACGTTGGCTCCTTTTTAAAAATAAGGAAAATGAGGCTCAGAAAGGTTAAATATCTTGCCAAGATGATACATTATGTAATAAAAAAGCTAAGATTCAAACTCAGGTCTGTTTGATTCCAAAGCATGCTATTCTTTTTTTCTTCTAGGTCCAACAGAAAAATACATATACATTAAATATGACATCCATACATATAATACATATAGTAGAGCACCAGTGCAGAGGTGATTCTGTCAGTATCAATGCCCATCCATATAGAAACATCTTAAGATGTATCATATACTTCTTTTTAATTTCCTATGGCCTCCAATAAGGCTAGGCTCCAGTAATTACTACATGATTGGTGATTTTCAGATTCATAGTATCTGATGAAACTAAAACAGCAAAAAGAAAACAACATTGACCTCTACAGGGCAATCTTCTCTGTAGCTAGCTGGCAAATTGTCGTTACCTTCATTCTTCTCTCTGCTCTAAAAATATTTAACCACTTGTATTGGTTTTCTGTTGCTGCCATAACAAATGACAACACACTTATGGTTTGAACAACACAAATTTATTTTCTTTCGGCTCTGTGGGTCATAAATCCATCCCAGGTCTCACTGGGCTAAAATCTAAGTGTTGTATTTCTTTCTCTAAGTTCATGAGGAAGATTCATTTTCTTCCTCAGATGGTGGCATAGTCAGATTCTTTTGGTCATACAAGGACCCCATTTTTTTTTTTTTTTTGCTGGCTGAGGGCCATTCCCAGCTTCTAGAGGGTACCTGCATTCCTTGGCTTGTGACTTCTTTTCTCTATCTTTAAAGCCAAGACGACGATCAAGTTCCATTTCTCCCATATCATGTCTCTACTCCTGCCTCCGTCTCTTTCATTTTTAAGAGCTCATGTAATTAACTGCCCCACCCAAATAATCCAGGATAATCTCCCCACCTCGAGGTCCATAACTTTAATCACATCTGCAAAGTCCATTTCACCATTTAAAGTAATATAGTCACACGGTCAGAGTATTAGGATATGGACATCTTGACAGAGCCTTTATTCTGCAGACCACAACCACTTCTGTAAAAAAAAAAAAATCACCCAAGTTCGCAAACCACTGGCTAGTATTAATAATCGTAACTAACTTTACTGAGCAGTTTGTGTCAAGTAATGTTCTAAATTGTGTTTTATAGATTAATCTAATCCTTGCAGTATTGTAATGAAGCAAGTTACTTAGCCCCATTTTGTAGATGAGAAAAAAATCGGTACAAAAGACGTTAGGTAACTTACCAGAGTCACTACTAGTAAGTATCATCTGTAATTTTAACTAGGCCATCTGAATCTGTAAGCTATGCCATTAACTTCTACCATAAGTCACTCAGATGATTCAGGACTTTGGATATTTTGCTTAACTAATCAGGGTCAAAATGTTTAGCAAGCCTATACTGTATGTGGGCTTGTTATTCTTAGTTTTTTAGGTAAATGAGTATTTTTTTCCTGCTGACTGAGAGACAAGTAATGATAATGAGGGCACATGGATGACTGAAAATGAATGTTATGTCCTTAGTTATTTTACTCATTATCACTGTTGTGTAAGAATATATGTCACTATTTGTTAAATAAGCTCCTTCAGAACAACTTGATGAGAGAAAAAAATATATGGTAATTAGGTTATCGTGCAGTGCGATGTCATACATCTCTATTGCAGCACTTGTAATGATGACGTAATTTTCTGTCTCTCTCTCTCTCCCTAAGCTTTGTTCTTTGATACTAGTGTTCTTTCCAATTTTCTATTTCAGAACCTACAGAATTTCTGGCTTATGGATCCTCAAATAGTGAACTGGATGAATGGATTACTTAATTAAATCATTCCTGTAATAGTCAACCCACTTATACCCTGCATTTAAAATTTAATGAATTAATTTGAGGTCAAAATATTTCAGACAAGATGATCTTCAAATTCTACATGTAATAAAGATGATTGTAAGAGTCTCAGAACAATTTGTATTTCTATAGAATCCCTAATAATGGTCATTACTTATTAAGCATTTACACTCTTACAGGCATTGGGCTAAATGAGAGTTTAGTATTCACAACAGTCCTATGATGTAATGCTCTAGTTGTAAACATGTGAAACTTAAGGACTAACCGAGTTGTATCACTCCCTTAAGTCTACTCACAGACCCAGTAGAGCCAATGTCTTCACCTAGGAATAATTGACTCAAAGCTTTTGCCCTTATCCACTGCCTCCTTATTTCTTTTTATTCCTTAAAGTAAAACTACTCATAACATTTCTGGATTTGATTTCTGTACTACTTTGTGGATTGATTAAATACAAAAACATTATTGTGTATCATTATCAGTTGGTCTCTCAAATAACTGAGACCAAAACATTAAAATAGTTTTAAAAATCTGTAAACACTCCTATTAATTCTTCTGGATCTCTTCTTACAGAATTAGCACCTAGAACTAGAAAAGTAAGTTTCTTTTTTTCTGAGTGTTAAGATCTCAGGAATCTTTTTTTTAATTAGCATACTTTAAAATTGACTTGATGTTCATTTCTATGAGCTTTAATACACACACACACACACACACACACACACAAGTGTATTCATGTAGCAACCATGACAATCAGAGCACAGAACAGTTCCATCATCAAAGCACTATTGTGCTACCGCTTTTTAGTCATATTTTCCTTCCACCACAAACCCTGGCAACCATGATCTTTTGCTATCATTTTCTCTTCTTGAGAATGTCATAAAAATTATACAACATGAAACATTTTCTGTTTCACTCAGCATACAATACGAAATATTTGTTTCACTCAGATGTATTAAAGTTATTGCATGTATCAGTAGTTTGATCCTTTTTATTAATGAGTAGTGTTTCATTGTATGAATGTACCACAGTTTATTTAGCCAGTTACTCGTTAAAGGACATTTTGGTAGTTAACAGTTTACAGAGATTATGAGTAAAGTTGCTATAAACATTAGTGTGCAGGTTTTGAGGGGCTGAGCTTAAGTTTTCATTTCTCTAGAGTAAATATTTAGAAGTGAGATTGTTGCATAATTTATTGTATATATTTAATGGTTTAAGAAACTGCCAGACTTTTCTAGAGTGGTTGTACCATCCCACTAATAATAAATAAGAGATGATCCACTTTCTCTACAGGCCTACAGGCATTTTGTTTTATCAGTTATTTTTTACTTTAGCCATTCTAATAGGTGTGTTTTCATAATAGGTTTGGTTTTCATTTGCATTCCCCTGATGACTAATGAAGTTAAACATTTTATCATGTGCTTGTTATATTATGTCTTCTTCAATGAAGTGTCTGCTTAACACCTTTTGTGTATTTTCTAGTTGAGTTACTTATTTCATTATTAATATGTTTCAAAAATTCTTTAGAGTTGTGAAAACTGTCTTTTCATTGCCTTATGCTAGTCTTATGGAACAAAAGTTTTAATTGAGATTTAGTTTATACTTTTTATGGATCATGATTTTCATCATGCTCGGTGTCACGTCCAAGAACTCTGCTTAACTCCAGATCATCAGGATTGTCTCTTTGCTTTCTTCACCTTTTTATTAGGGCTTGTTTCATTTTGACCTATTTTTTTTTTAATGAATTAAAAGTTTAATTCTGAACCATTTTTTATAACCACATTTGAAGCATTGTATCATAGCAGGTTACAATAACTTTGGGATAAAAGGCAACTGGTAAACTGTCCAAAACAAGATTCCAAATAACACCTCTTACTGATGTACCCTACCCATACATATCCCAAATACAAGTTTTTGATCAAAAACATGAAATAGATCCACCTGCTTACTTTAAGCATATTAAAAAGGAAACTTATTGGACCATTTTCTTTTTGTCTATTTTATGCAAAAAGGCTACACAATATTACACTTTATTCAGATTATAATAAGAGTGATTATGAATTAGTGTTATATGCCCTTACAATTAGAAATTGCTATAGCAGTATTAACTACAACTTAACACTGTAAGACTTAAAAAACAGTTACTGCAAAAAGAAAAAAAAAAAAAACTACTTCAAAGCAAGCAAAGTCAGTACCATTACAGATTTTTTTTTTTAACTTTTTAACAAGCAAGGCTAGGGTTTTTTAAAATTCCATCTTATGATCCATTCTTGTACATTCTTCCCTTTTTTAGTCACTCCCAAAATCCATTTGTATTGTTACTCCTCCACCAAAAAGGACCAGAACAAAAAGTTTGCTTCAGTTGTTACCATAGGAAACTCAGTTTTGTTAGTGTGTCAGGCACTTTCTAAGATACCAGCCAACCCCTTGAGCCCTCTCAGCAACTCTACAGGCCAATCACAATGCAAGTTCAGACAATACAGCTATATAAAGAGAGAAAGCCTGCTATTAATGTTTAAAACAGCAAACGTTACTCATTTAAGTATCAAGTTGGAAAAGCTGTGGCAAAAACATTGAAGTTAATAACTTACACACATGATCACATAACAATCAGAAATCTGATGTGTGCATGTATATTTATAATAGAACAATTTATAATCCTTTGGGTATATACCCAGTAATGGGATTGCTGGGTCAAATGGAATTTCTATTTCTGGATCCTTGAGGAATCGCCACACTGTCTTCCACAATGGTTGAACTAATTTATACTCCCACCAACAGTGTAAAAGTGTTCCTGTTTCTCCACATCCTCTCCAGCATCTGTCGTCTCCAGACTTTTTAATGATCGCCATTCTAACTGGCATGAGATGATATCTCAGTGTGGTTTTGATTTGCATTTCTCTAATGACCAGTGATGATGAGAATTTTTCATATGTTTGTTAGCCTCATATATGTCTTCTTTTGAAAAGCGTCTGTTCATATCCTTCGCCCACTTTTGAATAGGTTTGTTTTTTCTTATAAATCTGTTTTAGTTCTTTGTAGATTTTGGATGTTAGCCCTTTGTCAGATGGGTAGATTGCAAAGATGTTTTCCCATTCTGTTGGTTGCCAGTTTAATGATTATTTCTTTTGCTGTACAGAAGCTCTGGAGTTTAATTCAATGCCATTTGTCTATTTTGGCTTTTGTTGCTTTATTCATGAAGTCCTTGCCTATACCTATGTCCTGAATGGTTTTGCCTAGGTTTTCTTCTAGGATTTTTATGGTATTAGGTCTTGCATTTAAATCTTTAATCCATCTGGAGTTAATTTTAGTGTAAGGTGTCAGGAAGGGGTCCAGTTTCTGCTTTCTGCACTTGGCTAGCCAGTTTTCCCAACACCATTTATTAAACAGGGAATCCTTTCCCCATTTCTTGTTTTTGTCGTGTTTGTCAAAGATCAGATGGTTGGAGATGTGTGGCGTTGCTTCTGAGGCCTCTGTTCTGTTCCATTGGTCTATGTCTCTATTTTGGTGCCAGTACCATGCTGTTTTGATTACTGTAGCCTTGTAGCAGTTTGAAGTCAGGCAGCATGCTGCCTCCAGCTTTGTTCTTTTTGCTTAGGATTGTCTTGGCTATATGGGCTCTCTTTTGGTTCCATATGAAATTTAAAGTGTTGTTTTCCAGTTCTGTGAAGGTCATTGGTAGCTTGATGGGGGATAGCACTGAATCTATAAATTAATTTGGGCATTATGGCCATTTTCACGATATCGATTCTTCCTAACCATGAGCATGGAATGTTTTTCCATCTGTTTGTGTCCTCTCTTATTTCCCTGAGCTGTGGTTGTAGTTCTCCTTGAAGAGGTCCTTTACATCCTTTGTTAGTTGTATTCCTAGATATTTTATTCTCTTTGCAGCAGTTACGAATGGGAGTTCGCTCTTGATTTAGCTCTCTGTCTGTTATTGGTGTATAGGAATGTCTGTGATTTCTGCACATTGATTTTGTATCCTGAGACTTTGCTGAAGTTGCTTATCAGTTTCAGGAGATTTGGGACTGAGACTATGGGGTCTTCTAAATATACAGTCATGTCATCTGCAAATAGAGACAATTTGACTTCCTCCTCTTTTTCTTGCCTGATTGCTGGGGCTAGAACTTCCAATACTATATTGAATAGGAGTGGTGAGAGAGGGCGTCAGTATGATATTGCCTGTGGGTTTGTCATAAATAGCTTTTATTTTTATGAGATGCGTTCCATCGATACCTAGTTTATTGAGGGTTTTTAGCATAAAGGGCTGTTCAATTTTGTTGAAGGCCTTCTCTTCATCTGTTGATATAATCATGTGGTTTTGGTCTTTGGTTCTGTTTATGCGATGGATTGCATTTATAGACTTGTATATGTTGAACCAGCCTTGCATCCCCGGGATGAAGCATACTTGATTGTGATGAATAAGCTTTTTGATGTGCTGTTGCATTTGGTTTGCCAGTATTTTATTGAAGATTTTTGCATCAATGTTCATCATGGATATTGGCCTGAAGTTTTCTTTTTTAGTTGAGTCTTTGCCAGGTTTTGGTATCAGGATGATGTTGGTCTCATAAAATGAGTTAGGGAGGATTCCCTATTTGTGTAATGTTTGGAATGGTTTCAGAAGGAATGGTACCAGCTGCTCTTTTTGTATGTTTGGTAGAATTTGGCTGTAAACCCATCTGGACCTGGACTTCTTTTGGTTGGTAGGCTATTAATTCCTGCCTCAACTTCAGCCCTTGTTATTGGTCTATTCAGGGTTTCAACTTCTTCCTGGTTTAGTCTTGGTAGAGTGCAAGTGTCTAGGAATTTATCCATTTCTTCCAGATATACTTGTTTGTATGCATAGAGTTGTTTTGTAGTAATCTCTGATGGTAGTTTGTATTTCTGTGGAATCGGTGGTGATATCTGCTTTATTGTTTTGTTTATTGCATCTATTTAATTCTTCTCTCTTTTCTTTTTTATTAGTCTGGTTAGTGGTCTGTTTTGTTGATCTTTTCAAAAAACCAGTTCCTGGATTTATTGATTTTTTGAAGGGATTTTTGTGTCTCCTTCAGTTCTGCCCTGATCTTAGTTATTTCTTGTCTTCTGCTAGCTTTTGCGTTTTTTTGGTCTTGCTCCTCTAGCTCTTTCAATTTTAATGATAGGGTGTCGATTTTAGATTTTCCTTGTTTCTCATGTGGGCATTTATTGCTATAAATTTCCCTCTAGACACTGCTTTAAATGTGTCCCAGAGATTCTGGCACATTGTGTCTTTGTTCTCATTGGTTTTGAAGTACATCTTTATTTGTGCCTTCATTTCATTGTTAATCCAGTCGACATTCAGGAGTCAGTTGTTCAGTTTCCATGAAGTTGTGCAGTTTTGAGTTAGTTTCTTAATCCTGACTTCTAATTTGATTGCACTGTGGTCTGAAAGACTGTTCGTTATGATTTCTGTTCTTTTGCATTTGCTAAGGAATGATTTACTTCCAATTATGTGGTCGATTTTAGAGTAAGTGTGATGTGGTGCTGAGAATGTATATTCTGTGGATTTGGGATGGAGATTTCTGTAGATGTCTATTAGGTTTGCTTCGTCCAGATTTGCATTCAAGTCCTGGATATACTTGTTGATTTTCTGTCTTGTTGATCTGTCTAATATTGACAGTGGAGGGTTAAAGTTTCCCACTATTATTGTGTAGGAGTCTTAAGTCTCTTTTTAGGTTATTTAAGAATTTGCTTTATGTGTCTGGGTGCTCCTGTTTTGGGTGCATATATATTTAGGATAGTTAGATCTTTTTGTTGTGTTGATTGTTTTACCATGATGTAATGCCCTTCTTTGTCTCTTTTGATGTTTGTTGGTTTAATGTCCATTTTATCAGAGACTAGGATTGCAACACCTGCTTTTTTTTGTTCTCTATTTGCTTGGCAAATCTTCTTCCATCCCTTTATTTTGAGTCTATATGTGTCTTCGCACATGAGATGGGTCTCCTAAATACAGCACACCAATGGTTCTTGACTTTTTATTCAGTTTGCCAGTCTGTGTCTTTTGACTAAGGCATTTAGTCCGTTTACATTTAATGTTAATATTGTTATGTGTGAATTTGATCCTGCCGTTTTGTTACTGATTGGATGTTTTGCCCTTTGGTTGGTGCAGTTTCTTCACTGTGTCTTTGCTCTTTACCATTTGGTTCTTTTTTGCAGTGGCTGGTACTGGTTGTTCCTTTCTGTGTTTAATGCTTCCTTCGGGAGCTCTTGTAAGGCAGGTCTGGTGGCAACAAAATCTCTCAGCAATTGCATGTCCGTCCATTAAGATTTTTATTTCTCCTTCCCTTATGAAGCTTAGTTTGGCTGGATATGAAATTCTGGTTTTAGAGTTCTTTTCCTTAAGGATGTTGAATATTGGCCTCCACTCTCTTCTGGCTTGTAGGATTTCTGCTGAGAGATCTGCTGTGAGTCTGATGGGCTTCCCTTTGTGGGTGACCCAACCTTTCTCTCTGGCTGCCCTTAGCATTTTTTTCTTTGTTTCAACCCTGGTGACTCTGATGATTATGTGCCTTGAGGTTGCTCTTCTTCAGGAGTATCTTTGTGGTGTTCTCCGTATTTCCCATATTTGAATGTTGGCCTGCCTTGCTAGGTTGGGGAAGTTCTCCTGGATAATATCCTGAAAAGTGTTTTGCAGCTTGGATTCATTCTCCCCATCATCTTCCAGTACACCAATCAAGCATAGATTAGGTCTTTTCATGTAATCCCATATTTCTTGGAGGCTGTGTTCATTTCTTTTCACTTTTTTCTCTTTTCTTGCCTTCTCGTTTTATTTCATTGAGTTGATCTTCAATCTCTGATATCCTTTCTTCTGCTTTATCAATTCGGCTATTGAATCTTGTGTATGCTTCATGAAGTTCTTGTGCTGTGTTTTTCAGTTCTATCAAGTCATTTATGTTCTTCTCTAAGCTTGTTATTCTAGTTAGCATTTCATCTAACCTTTTTTCCAAGGTTTTTAGTTTCTTTGCATTGGGTTAGAACATGCTCCTTTAGCTCAGAGAAGTTTGTTATTACCCACCTTCTGAAGCCTGCTTTTGTCAATTCATCAAATTTGTTTTCCATCCTGTTTTCTTTCCTTGCTGGTGAGAAGTTGTGTTCCCTTGGTGGGGGTGAGGCATTCTGGTTTTTGATGGTTTCATCCTTTTTTGTGCTGGTCTCTTCTTATTTTCTTGGATTTATCTAGCTTTGATTTCAGCTAGCTGCTTGGGGAAGTGGCCTTTCCTTTGTCTGCCTGCAGAGGTGCTGCTGGGCTGCCATGGATTCAGTGGAGCTGCTGCGTAGATTTCCTGCATCTTTTGTTTACTCGGGAAGATTAGGCCCACCTCTGCAATGGTGGCTGCCCTTTCCCCCACTGAGCTCCATCGTTCTGGTTGCACTCTAACTGATGTGCTAGCTGCAGTACTTTCAAGTGAGAGTGCTTCAGCCTGCTGGGCTTTGTGGGGGAGGGATCCTCCCAGCCATATTGCCTGATTCCCTGCTTTCAGTTCCCTTTCTTTCTGGGGGGCGTGTAGCTCCATCCCGTGGGCTTTTGGTGTCAGCCAGTGCTTCCCGCCTAGATCTGTGCCAACAACCTCAGCACTGCCAGAGTTGCTGCTCAGCCCTGTTCAGGGGGATTTTCAGCCTGGAAAAGATCTCCTTTTCTGTAGGTTGTGGAGAGTTTGGGTAAAGCACCGTGTCCAAACTGTAGTCCTGGAGTGGGAGAGCCTCTGATCCTCCAGTCAGTTGCATGCACCTCCTGGGTGGGGCAGTGCCACCCGCCCCCCCGCCTCAACTTGCCCTATTTGGTTTATACCCACTGTTCAACCAGACCCACAATATGAACCTGGTACCTCGTTTGGAACTGTGGAGCCCACTCAGCTTCTGCGTCTCTCTTGCTGGGAACTGTGTTCCAGAGCTGCCTCTATTTGACCATCTTGGAAAAACCCCCAACCTAATTTTTTTGTAAGATGTGAGATTGAGGTGAAGTTTCATTTCTTCAGTATGGATGTCTGATTGTTCCAATACTGCTTGTTGAAAATACTATTTTTTCTCTATTGAATATATTTTGTATTTTTGTCAGAAATTAATTATGGGTCAGTTTCTGGACTTTGTTCTGTTCTGTTGATCTGTACGTCCATCCTTTTGCCAATACCATGTAATCCTGATTACTGTAGCTGTATAGTAAGTCTTAAAATTGGGGGATATTATTTCTCTAATTTTATTTTATTTTCAAAATCATTTTGGGTATTATAGTTCCTTTCCCTTTTCATATAAATTTTAGATAATTTTATATTAAAAATATTCATGCTGACATTTTGATTTGATTTGTGTTAAATCTGCAGATCAATTTGGGGAGAATTTACATCTTTCTTAAAATTTTGAGGAGTCTTCCAATTAGTGAAGATGGTTTGTATCTACATTTATTTAGTTTTTCTTTTTCTTCTTACATCAGTGTTTGATAGTTTCAGAATACAGATCATGTACACAGTTTGTTAAATTTACACCTACGGATTTCTTTTTTGGAGGTAAGAGCTGTTGTGAAGAGCTTGAAGTTTTTTTCTTTTAATTTGGTTTCCAGTTCATTGCCCATGTAGACAGTCTTGTTTTTTGCAAATAAATACATTTTTATTTCTTCGTTTCTAATGTGTATGCCTTTAATTCTTTTATTGATTTATTGCAACATATCAAAAGTGGTGATAATGGACATTCTTGATTTTCTCTTAATCTTGGGAAGAAAGCATAGCCTTTCTCCTTTAAGTATAATGTTAACTGAAGGTTTCTTATAGATACCCTTTATCAAATTCAGTAAGTTCCCTTCTATTCCTGGTTCACTGTGAGTTTTTATCATGAATAAATAATTTTTTTCAAATGCTTTTTCTGCATCAATTGAAATGATCATGTGGTTTTACTTCTTTAACCTATTAATATGGAGGAATACAGTAATCAATTTCAACTACTGAATCAGGCTTTACTCCCTGAAAAGCCCCATTTGATCATTTTCTTTTTTTATATTGCTAATATTTTGTTGAAGACTTTTGTGCCAGTGTTCATAAGGGATGTTAGTACATAATTTTTTTCTTTTTCTTTTTCTTTTTTTTTGTACTATTGTCATATGGTTGTAGTATTAGAGTAATCCTGACTTTGAAATAAAACATTTAAATTTGGTGTTATTTCTTCCTTAAATATCTGGTAAAATTTGCAAGTGAAACCAGTTGGGCCTGGAGTTTTGTTTTGTTGGGAGGAAGATTTTTAAAATTCAAGTTTTAAATATTTACAGGAATATTCAGGTTTTATATTCATCTTGGATGCGTAAAAGGAATTGATTTATTTTAGTTTTTTAGGTTTAGGTTTGCACAATTGTTCAGAGCATTCCTTTATACCCTTCTAATATCTGCTGATTCTACAGTGGCATTCTCTTTTCATTCCTAATAGTAGCAATTTGTGGCTTACTTCTTTTTTTGCTTATCAATCCTACTAAAGTCTTATCTGTTGCATTGATCTTTTCAAAGAACCAGCTTTTTGTCTCATGGTTTTTTGGTTTTTTTTATTTTAATTTTATTGATTTCTGATTGTTATTACTTCTTTCTTCTTGCTTTGGGTTTATTTTGCTCCTTGTTTACTGTTTTTTTAATACACAATTTAGAATTTTGATCTGAGACCTTCTTGTATAGCACAAGCATGCTATACATTTCCCTCTATATGCTGTTTTAAGGACATTCCACAAATTTTGATGTGTTTTTTATTTTCTGTTTTGATCCATAGCTCCTCTCATAATGGGTTTATTAATTTCCAAGTGTTTGGAGATTTTCTTATCTTTTTCCTATTGACATCTGGTCATTGTGATGAAAGAATATACTTTATAAAATTTCAGTTCTTTAAAATGTGTTTTATGATATTGGAAATGGTGTGTTTATATGAATGTTTTGTATACATTTGAGAAGAATGTTAATTCCGTCATTGGGTTGAGCATTCTATAAATGTTATTTGGATCCAGTTGTTAATGTTCCCTAGTTCTTTTATATCCTTGCTAATTTTTTGTCTACTTATTCTGTCAGTTAATACAAGAGGAATATTGAAGTCTACAAGTATATTGTGGATTTCTCTCTTTTTGTTTTGTTCATTTTTGCTTCCCTTATTTTAAAGCTCTGTTGTTAAATGCACACACATTTAAGATTGCTCTATTTTCTTGGTAAATTGACTCTCATTATTATGCAATGTTTCTCTTGATTTCTGATAATTTTCTTAACTCTGAAGTCTACTTTGTCTGATATTAATGTAATAATACCAGCTTTCATTTGGTTAATGAATTTTTCATGATAAAATTTTTTATCCTTTTACTTTTTAATTATGTCGTATCTGAAGTAATTTTTGTAGACAGCATATTAATGGAGACTGTTTTTATTATTTTTGGTCTATTCTGATAATCTCTGCCCTTAATTGGTTTGTTTGGACCATTTATATTATTTAATATAATGTTTGATATTTGGATTTGGGTTTATCATTTTATTATTTGTTTTCTGTTTGTCTCTCATTCTTCTGGTCCACTTTTTCTCCCTTGTTTTGGATCATTTAAATATATTTTAGTATTCCATTTCAATTTATTTGTTTTAGTTTTGACTGTATATCTTTGTATAGATTTCTTTTAGTGGTTGCTCTATGGATTAGAATATATATACTAACTTTTCACAGTCTCTTTAGAATTAATATTTTACCATGCCAAGTGGAATCTATACATTTTTCATATAGGCCTTGTTATTCTCCCTCCTTTATTTTATAGTTGCCTATAGTTTTAAAATTTTGAGGAGTCTTCCAATTAGTGAAGATGGTTTGTATCTACATTTATTTAGTTTTTCTTTTTTTTCTTACATCAGTGTTTGATAGTTTCAGAATACAGATCATGTACACAGTTTATGTTAAATTCACACCTACGGATTTTACACCTAAGATAACTACATCAGTTATCTTATTTTATTTCTGATAAAGTGTTTCTAATTTCACCATCTTTATGATAGTCTTCCTTTAGTAATTCTTTTAGAACAGCTCTGCTGACAATGAACTATGGTTTTTATCTGAGAAAGTCTTTATTTTACCTTCATTCCTTAAGGATATTCTCATTGGATTTAGAATTTTCAGCTGACAGATTTTTTTTTGTAAACATGTTCCACTTTCTTGTGGAATCTGTGATTTCTGATAACTCTGTAGTCTTTTAAATCATTGATCCCCTTTAATTATGTATTATTTCTGTGGCTCTTTATAGCATTTTTTAAACTAGTTTTCAGTGTTTGATTGATGAGTTTGAGCCCAGATTTGGGGGGCTAGGAGGTTACTGTTTGAGGTTCAGTTCTTAAATCTGTTGGTTTATGTCTTTCACTAAATTTGGGAAAATTTTAAACATTAGTTCTTCAGTTTTTTTTCTGCTCTATAACAACTTTCCTTCTGGGACACCAATGACATGAAAGTTGGATATTTTACTATTGTCCCACATATCCTGAGACTCTTCATTGTTTAAAAAACATATTTACTCTGTCTTATTCAGAGTGGATAGTTTCCATTTATGTACTGTTGTCAAGTTCACCAGTCTTTGCTCTCTTATCTCCATTTTACTATTAAGCCTATCCAGTGATTTTTAAATTTTTGGTTACTATATGTTTAATTCTAAAATTTTATTTTAGTTTTTATTTATTTATCTTCCATTTGCTGAGACATTGTCTTTCCATTCTTTTCAACAGTGTTTACCCTTACTTCTTGGAGCACTTTTATAATAGTTGTCTTAATGTCATAGTTTAATAATTTCAACATCTTTGTCTTCTCAGTGTTAGCATTTTTTATCATATTTGCCTATGTGACTTGAGACTTTTCATAATTCTTCACATGCTAAGTAATTTGAGATTGTATTGACTATTTTGAGTCTTATGTTATGAGACTAATAAGTTAAATAAGACTAATACTTTATTTAAAGCCTATAGAGAATTTTGATAATCTTTGCTTAGAAGGCAGTTTATCCAGTTGTATTCAGGATGCTATCTTCAGCCAATGTATAGGTTGTGATTCCATACTTGGTTCAGTTTTCAAAGCCTTTGAAATGCTGTTCAGATCTGTCTTTCATGTACTACCCAGTGTCCAATCTACAACATGGGTAATTTTCTGTCCATACTTAGTACTTAGTTTCTCACAGTCTGTGATCAGATTCACACATGAGAAGTTTGAGCATAAACCCAAGAGTTTGTAAACAGCGTTATGAGGTCACTTTCCTGAGCCCCTCTCTTTCATAATCTCAGTACTTTCAGTTCCTGGGGACTCTGCTTTTCAGTCCTCTAACCAAAACTCTGGTACTTCATTTACTTTACTTTGCCACATACTTCCTGCATCTATGCCTGTAGAAGAGCTGAAAGAAGACAGGGAGAGAAAGAGCTCAGTGGAGTTTATATTATACTCTTAGGGTCACAGCTCCTCCTATTGGAGAGGAAGTTTTCCCTCCCTCAAAGTTTTAAACTCTTGGAGTCATCTGCTACTATCTTGAAGGCTACAGTACAAGAGAATAAAGAAGAAAAGAGCAGTTTTTCTCTTCATTAAGCCTTTTCCTGCTCCTAGAGCCTTCACTGCCATGCCTCAGGGCCCACTTTCAGGTTTTAAGCTCCCTTGAATCTGGGACAGGGGCTACCTTTTAAAAAAAGAAGAAAGAAAAAAAGTAAGGAGGATCACTCTTTGCTACTCTGGCTACTCTGAATTCTTGTCATGTCATCTTCTCCAGTCCACCTGCTGTGACTTACCCTTTAGAGTTTTTAAATAGCTGTTCTCTGCATTCTCCCCAGGTTTTATTAGCTACATGCAGTAGCAGACATAAGTGGTTTTTTTTTGCTTTTTCCATCTTAACTGGCTCTGACCTCAGATATATATTTTTTAATCTTTAAGTTAATGGGTATTCATGGAGGTTGTGAGTTATATTTGTTGTGACTTTGCTAGACAGTTATACCACAAATATTTACATATAATAAATTAGAAGATACAGGAGTGGGCAAATCAAGCTATCTGGAAAAGTATACAGTGAAACATTTCATTTCTAAAATTTGAACACTTTTATGTTTGAATTCAAGAATCTGTTGGCATTCGCTTTTTGGAGTTTTTCTTTAGCAGGAGCTGTAGAGTAGGAATAGCAGAAAGCTGGCTCAGCGACAGCCTACAGAATGAGAGACACATGAACTGGCCTTTAAAAAAATCTGTGGAAGTTACTCAGTTGGACTGGTAATGGCTTTCTAGGCAGAGAGAACAACTTGAGAAAAGGTATAGAGAAGGTCCCCAACTTATGACATAAGGTTTAACTTACGACTTTTCAACTTTACAATAGTGTGAAAGACATATATATTCAGTAGAAACAACACTCCAAGGACCCATATAACCGTTTTGTTTTTCATTTTCAGTATGGTGTTCAATCAATTATATGAGATTTTAATACCTTATTTTAAAATAGGCTTCATGTTAGATGATT
Source organism: Aotus nancymaae (assembly GCF_030222135.1). Classification (NCBI taxonomy): domain Eukaryota; kingdom Metazoa; phylum Chordata; class Mammalia; order Primates; family Aotidae; genus Aotus; species Aotus nancymaae. The sequence goes on along the minus strand of NW_026988492.1, from coordinate 4,494,232 downwards.
TTGCCCAGCTACAGATACTATTAATTGTCTTAAGTACCTTTAAGGTAGAGTAGGCTGAACTATGTTGTTCAGTAGGACAGATGTATTAAATGCATTTTGACATGATATTTTCCATTTATAATGGATTTTTCAGGATGTAACCTCATCGTAAGTCGAGGAATATCTATACAGGTATAAATCTGCTTGGCATGTGTGGATATGTGTCAAAGAGGAGTAGACAAACCAGGAAAGGAAAATCTGATTCAGTTAGGCACTTACTGTACCTTCTTAGAGGTTGCTATAAAATATTCCCATGAACACATTTGAAATGGGTAAAAACACATGGGTGTGAAGTTCAAAAAATACAAGTTTTTGAATTTAACCCATATGCTAAATAATCAGTCCTTTAACTTAAACTATGCTTTCCTGTAAGTGATAGTAAATCTTCTGGATTTTTATTAGAATGAATTACATTTTCCATCCTTGTTTTTATTTACTAGAATTTCATCTTTTGGCTATAAAGAACAAGCCATAAGCTCTTTTGGTCTAAATTCACAAAATTTGCCTTTGACTTTTTTTTTTTTTTGCCCCCCGAGACGGAGTTTCGCTTTTTGTTACCCAGGCTGGAGTGCAATGGCGCGATCTCGGCTCACCGCAACCTCCACCTCCTGGGTTCAGGCAATTCTCCTGCCTCAGCCTCCCGAGTAGCTGGGATTACAGGCACACGCCACCATGCCCAGCTAATTTTTTGTATTTTTAGTAGAGACGGGGTTTCACCATGTTGACCAGGATGGTCTCGATCTCTTGACCTCGTGATCCACCCACCTTGGCCTCCCAAAGTGCTGGGATTATAGGCGTGAGCCACCGTGCCCAGCCCTGACTTATTTTTTAATTGAACTTTTTATTTTGACATAATCATAGATTCACAAATAATACAGAGAAATCCTGTATACCATTTAGCCAGTCTCCTCCAATGGTAACATAATGTAATGTCACAACAAGCATATTGACATTGATGTAGTCAAGATACAGAGCAGTTCTGTGACTACAAGGCTCTCGTTTCCTGTTACATGTTCACCCCGTCCCTCCACGTTGCCGTATTCCTTACCCCTGGCAACCACTAATCTCCATTTTTACAATTACGTTATTTGAAGAAAGTTACTATGGTATGTCACCTTTTAGATTGGGTTTTTCATTCTCTATAAATTCTTGGAAATTCATCTGAGCTGTTGCTTGTATCAGTCATTTGTTCTTTTTTTATTGCTGAGTAGTATTTCGTGACATTTTTTAGGCTATCTTTTTCTATTATTTTTCATTTTGAAAAAACAAAGTCTGTAACTCAGGCATTTTTCTCATTTATGTTTTTGCTTTAGAATTTATAATAAAAACAAAAGTCTTAGGAGCATTCTAGTGTTCTTTTTAAAATTGTGTTTAGGTTAACCAGTCATAATCTGTTGACTTTATTAAGTCTTACAGGAAAAAAATATGTACAAGTAGATTTTATTACTTTACTCCTCATTTAATTCCTAAATTAGAAGATCAGAACACATGAGGGAGACTGCTGCTTGAAAAATATTTAGCACAGCATGTTTGCAGACACACTCATGCTAGTCCATGGATGATGCAGAAAGAAGCCTATCCCCAGGCAGCATTTTTTGCAGTGTTAAAGCCCAACATTAGGATGTTTTCTGTTTTTTTAGGCACCATGGTCTTAGTTGTTCAACCAAAACTCCAGCCCCAATAATGAAAAAAATTAGACTTCTCATTTTTAAATTGTGGAAAATAGATGTGGGAGTAGATTCTGAAGTATATTAAATACTCATCTAAGGAGCCTAGATTTTATGCCAATGAGGGATGAAGAAATGAAGAAACAAATAAATTATTTAATCAAATTGTACTTTTAAAATTACCTATAATAATTATAAGTAGAAAAATTAGCAATGTCCAAAAATGTCATTTTAACCTTTAATATCAATGTCATATTCCATCTTACCAGGTAGTAACTCTGGCTGTTTTGATTTTCATTTTAGAAGAATACAAAACATAGGTATACAATAATCAGTAACTCTGTTACCATCATATAATTACCCAGTTGGCATACTCTTTATTATTTTAATTTAAGAAGACACATCGGAGTGGGAAAAAGGAGTGCTTGAGGTTTGCGGACACTTAGCAAACACTGGTGTTTATCTGACAGCATTGTAAACACTTTACCAGGAATTTTTAAATTGTCATTTTGCTGGTGAAAAGTATAAAATGAGATTCTCAGCAGAAGTTAATCTCATCATTATCTACTTAAAACAGTGTTTTTTACATTGATCTAAAGAGGTTTGTGCACATTATAACTGTTTTTCATATATGATCATCTTTAAATACCAGTATGAAAGTTAATGAGTAAAGAAACTGCTGAATAAATTCACCCAGTAATCCAAGGCACTTAAAGAAATACATGCTGTTATGCAATGCAAAGATTTTACTTGATTAGTGCTCTTTCTCAATTTAACAATCAAACCTAAGAGAAATCTAAATCAAGATTTTTGACTGACATATGCAGTGCAATTTGATTAGGGTACAGATAACTACACTATTTCAGTGTGACTGTATAAGTATTCTGATCATAATTATGACATATACTCTGCTACCTGTTAGAAAAGAACCATTTTTAACTTATTCATGCCTTTCATATATGCACATGTTCTTAATAAACTATTATAATAAAATACATTTGAATATATAAAACATACTTTTTGCTTGCCAAAAAAGTGTACATTTATTTATAATACAAAATATTTATTTTGAACCTATGCTGTATGAAATGCTACAGATACCCCACTATAAATGTAGAGGTAGCAGGGGAAGATGACAGATATCTAAAAATATTTGTTAGTACCACTATGTTGTTGATTACTACTTATCAGTAATTAGAGTAATGAATAAAGTGAAAGAAAAAGCATTATGCCTTAGGTGTTTACTTTAGGCACAGTAACATTCAGTTCAGTCTTCTTTCTAGTTTTTTGGTACCCTAGTTAAACAAGCAAGAGTGTAATGGAAAGTGGGCTTTGGAGCCAGTCAGATCTGCATTTATATTTCATTTCTGCCACCTAATAGCTGCATGTCTATGGGCAAGTTATTTAACTTCTCCAAGCCTCAAGTTTTTTAACTTATAAAATAGGTTGCTACAAAGGTTAAAAGAAGTAAGTTACAAAGCTCCTAGCACAGAGCCTAGAACATAGAAATTTGTGCTTTAGAGAAGAAATAAAAATGTATAATTCTATCATCTATATAGGTAGAGCTCTTTTCCCAATATACTACTAAAATTCCAGTTTGCTTATAATCCTAAAATATGTATAATTCCAGAATATCTAATCTGTACTCCTTTTACTTCTCAAAGATATCTTTGTGAGTTTGATTAAACTGTCCACTTAATTTCTTTTAACTGCTTTACCTTTCAAGGACACATTACCATATTTATAAAAGGAAAAAAATCCAAATTAAATATAATCTGTACTGAAAGCTTCCTTTTCAGATCTTGGGAAGTTAAAATGTTTGTGACACCTGGATTTAAAAAAAAATTATTGATACATAATAGCTGTATATATTTGGTGTGGTACCTGTGATATTTTGATATATGTATACAATGTGTAATGATCAGATCAAAGTAATTGGGATATCCAAAACTTCAAACATTTGTCTTTCATTTGTGTAAGGAACACTATAGATCTATTTTAATTTCTTTTTCTTTTATTTCAGCAGGAAAGGAAGGGCAAGAAATCCTGGGGCCTGAAGCTCAGGCAGATGAAGCAGGATGTACAGGTAACTCTCCTGCTATTTTCTTTCATACCGTAGTCTTTAAAGGAGATCTTTTGTGTCACTGATTCTGCTTTTGTGAGTCCTGAATTTAGTCCATTTCCTTCTATCTTACTTTCCTTAAATGTTTCAATACTTCGGTGTATGGTACACTACATAAAAAGAAGTAAATATTCCTTAAATATGGCATAACTTACAGATTCGTATTATGTGGCAGATTTTCCATTCTATAAGAATGACAGGTATAACCTACAAATAATCCAAAAAAATAAGTGTTTGAATAATTTGAACTTCTATCAAGTTTTTGACCAAAGTTATAGAAATGCAGGTCTAACTTTTCAGTTTCATTATTAGTTTACCAGGATCTGCTTTGAATTGCCCACAAGACAGAAAGCAGAAGAAAATGGAAAAAGCAAATATGGATTATCTATAAATCAGATGAGAATCATGAATATTGATAAGTTTCACATGTCACAGCAAACAGAATCAAAATTTTTTCTTAAAATTTCTGTGATTGAAAAAGGGTAAAATGAAGTTGTAGTAAACAAGGAAATTTGCTTCTAGGTGACTAAAAAGTACATACTCCCTGAGACTTAAGGCTATTCCTCTGTAATGGATTCAGATCAGATTTAAGAAGCAAAAGAGTAAGTGGAAAAATTAAATCAGATCTTATGTATAATAATACCAGCCACTTTTTATTGTGTTCCCTAAGATAACCAGAACTGTTAGAATGTCACCATCAAAAATGAATTCCAGATCATTAAAACATTTCCTCAAAATGTTATACTTAAAAGTAATGTAATTGTACTTTGTATATTCAACCATAAATTAAATATTTCTGTCATATAGTTTTCATTACATTTTCTTTTTCCTTCTCTTCTATGGGTTATCATTTATAGATTTGTTTTTTACTTTGCAGTGCATTTTAGGAATATTTCATAAAGGCTTACAGATTATCTTTCATTAGGTAAGATGAGTATGGTTCATGGCTAACAAGTGTCAAGATTAGATTTTTATCTGTAACATAAACATTAGCACTCCTGTACTTGTCAGTCATTTCTGTAAAACAGAGTAAACCTTTTTGCTATTATTAAAAGTGAATTCCAAATTAATTAAATAATAATGGAGTATGTGATAATTTGTGGTGCCTATAGCGTACAATTTTATATTTTGCCCCTAACTTGGTTCTGTGTAACTTGCCTGAATAATGTATTCAGATGTGCTTGTTATCAAATATTTGCCATGCTAAGCTATAGAATATGTAAAATATTTAAGCTGGACATTTGTTAGTAATAATACAGTAGTATTAATAAACATAAGAGTACACTAATTACTTTTACCTAATATTAAACCTTGATGACTTATAATTATATTACCAGAGTTACAGAAGACTGCCCTTCTAGGTAAAACGCTACCCAAAAAGATACTCAAAGGATGGTATTTTATCTGACAGGCTGCTCTTCACTATAAAAATAAATGGATTATTTCAGTTTGAAGTACTGAATAGTATGTAAATTTCCTCCAGAATAATTGCATCTGGAAGGCAGAGTAACCTTCTGAAATTTATGTGTAACCAAAGTTGCTGCTGAAATGTAAAATCTCCCCCATGTACAAGATGGTGATCCCTGCTGCATTATTTCCCTGGAACATGGGGAGTTAGGAGTAAGAAAACTATTAAAGCTCCAGTGAGTGTAGCTTTAAGAAAAGAAGAATGGAAATTTTAACTTTTGAGACTTGAGCAGGTAAACTGTAAAATTATGTCATGCCTTTGCTTTTGTTACTTCCTTGACTTCTGGGGAATAATATGCTGACAAAGTGAGTGAAAACATTGTACAGAGGTCGCCATCATTAGTTCAGAACGTTGTCAGATATTTTTTATAGCAGACTTCCTTTTGCAGCTCATGAAGTTAAGGGAGCTATAGTCTGAACTTAGTATTCAGAGTAAAAAACTCATTTAAAAGATCCTTTGTTCCTTCTGAGCATCTTTTTTTTTGTTTATATAGTTTATAATTTTAGACAGTTTCAAAAATGGAGGGTAAAGGTAAGAAGAAGCCTGAGGGCACTTTATTCAGGATGGAAAAAACAGACAGATAGATAGATAATTGATAGATAATGAAATTTTAAAATATTCAGTGTTTATTTAAATATTTGCTCTCTGAAATTTGTATTTATAGTCATATAATTCTATACTTTGATAGTCAATTTTGAGTTTTGTCATATTCAAAGAAAACCCATTTACATTTTATGCTCTGTGACTTGCTTATCTCCCTGATATTTAAATATATAAGTTTATCATCTGAAGACCAGGACATTTGCTTTGTGTTTGACCTTTTCGAGATATGCATTTCCCAACACTTTAAATTTTAAAAAACTGCAGGAATTCTGGTCTCAGTTTGAAATTGGGCTTGGTAAATGTGGGTTCATAGAGATAGAATGTAATTTAATGTAAAGAGCTCAGATTTATACCTGACACCTAATACCAACTTGTCTTCTCTAATAGTAATACATTTTCTCTAATTTTTTATTGAGAAAAATTTTAATTGTAAAATTATAATGTTTGCCTTGTAGAACTTCTTGAAGGTGTAAATAGCTAACAATTACATGGTACTTACTACATACCAGATACCCTACTAATAAGTACATTACTATATTAACTAATTTAATCCTTACAACAACCCTAAGAGCTACTGTTGCCATATAAATTTTATAGGATATAAACTGATTATATACTGCCTCACAAATTTCTTAATGGATATAATAAAATTTTTCACTTTAAATGTCAGTAGTTATAATTTCTGGCATAGTAAAACATTGACATTGTAACATCTCTCTTACAGATGAAATACACAGTATATTAATACCTATTCTTTTTTAAAAAAATGTGAAAATGCTCTTTAAGAGTGAGAAATGTTATGTCATGTTTACTTTTTGAGCTCATATTTCCAGTCTACATACAATATTGAATTTTATGCAAACATATATTTCCTGTTTGAAGGTATTTTTGTCAACTGTCATATATCTTTACAAGAAAAATATGTGTATAAATTAAAATTTCTTTTAATTTCCAAGGACCACAAAGATCTTAATTTTTTAGAAAATTTATGGATTTATTATTGAATTATTAGTAGTTCATAGTTGATCATAACATATTTTAATTTTTAATAATTATTAAAGAAAACTTACTGAAAATAAGATTAAAGGAGCTAATGCTTTTTTTAAATTACTTCATAAATAGTAATTGTAATACCTTAATATTATTTCTAGAAGAAAAAGAAAAAAACATCATTCTGTTTGTTTTTTTTTAGCATTGAGATAATTTTATTCTCAGAAAGATGAAATAAAATTTTATGTTACAACTGAGTTGCTCAGTTTTTATGCATCTTCAGATATAATGGCAAAAGTTATAGTTATTTGTCAATGAAAATATAATGTACTTCCAACTTATACTTTAAGTATTTCTTCAATTTTGTCTAAAACAAAAATTTAAAGCCATCTAATTTGCAAAAAGATTTGTTTCCCAGTCATTAGAATAATCTATTCTCTCATTTTCTGGGACATGTACCAGAAAGACTTTACCAATGGTTATTTATCAAAGGACTAATGATACCTGTTTTGGGCTTTAAAATTTTTTTTTCTCACAGTCACTTTGTTTAATATATTCAGAAATGGTTGAGGAAACAAATATTATTAATTTCAGTATCTTTTACAAGTATATTTTTCATGAAAAACACTTTTATTACATGAACTGTTATTTTGATCAGTACCTTATTAGTTCACCCAATTTCTGGAAAATTTCTAGTAACCTACCTAGCAAAGCGAGTTATCACCATCACACCAGTCAGCCAAGTCAGACTTACTTTCTGTCAGGAAAAAAAGCATGTCTTCATTTTTTGAACTCAGTGTGTCGATACACATTTGGAGGAATTTTATAAAATCTCATCAAAAAAGAAATGTATGAGGGATATATTAAAAATACAAAAATTAGCCAGGCATGGTGGCACAAGCTTGAATTCCCAGCTACTGAGGAGGCTGAGGCAGGAGAATCACTTGAACCTGGAAGGCAGAGGTTGCAGTGAGCTGAGATCATGCCATTGAACTCCAGCCTGGGCAACAAGCAAAACTCAGTCTAAAAAAAAAAAAAAAGAAATTAGTAATGAAGAAAACATAAAGTATAAGTAAATACATCTTATAATAATACTCAGTAGTGAAGTCAAGATTAAGATTATATAGATCTAATCGAATTGGTATGTTATAAAAATTTTTATCTCCAAATGTGTACATTTAGACCTAATCAACATATAGGAAAGCTAGAGTTTATTGAAGTAGCAAAATTCATGTATAAAATATAGATCATGCAGTTCTGAAAAGTGTATACTATTTAAAAACTCATTATTCCAACAGCTAGCACACATACAACTTTTATTAGGATGTAGAAAATATAAACGTAAGATGGAGATTACTTAATTGAAAAAAACATTTAATAATAGAATTTGATAAAAATAATTTTAACTATCTTAGCAACTCTACATGGAATCTATAAGAAATCACAGAAAATATGAATTTCATTTATGACTTCTATCTAGTTTAAATTGAAAAATTGAAATTGCTTTGAAAAGAATGCCACTGATTTGTTCTGCTTTAGCTCTTCAGAAATGCTTATTGTTCTACCTAATGACAGATCCTAGGAATGATGTTTGAGAATATTATTTGCTGTGCTCTTATCAGTCTCCTTAATTTTTAAATAATAGGGGGGATCATTAAGGGAAAATTACCCTCACTCCCTCTGGCCATATTATATAGTTAATGTCAGCTTCCCAACCAGAACCAACATACCCCCATTTCAGTTGTGCTTTATCCCTAATAGAAATTTATGTAAACAGGAAAGACCAGAAAACCTATAGTGATTTTATGTTGCCTTGATTTGTTAGTAAAGAAGATTTTCCTGGCCGGGTGCAGTGGCTCACCCCTGTAATCCTAGCACTTTGGGAGGTTGAGGAGAGTGGATCCAGAGGTCAGGAGATCGAGACTATCCTAGCCAAAATGGTGAAACCCCATCTCTACTAAAAAATACAAAAATTAGCTGGGCGTGGTGGCACACTTCTGTAGTCCCAGCTACTTGGGAGGCTGAGGCAGGAGAATTGCTTGACCCCGGGAGGCGGAGGTTGCAGTGAGCTGAGATCACGCCACTGCACTCCAGCCTGGCACCTGGCCACAGAGCAAGACTGTCTAAAAAAAAGAAAGATTTTCCTTAGTCAGTATTTTGAACTTTACTCCTTTGGCACCCTGGAGGACTTTATACTATACTCCAAGCAGTATACCATAATCATGAATGACCTGACATGAAGAATATGCCTTTTCTCTTTTTCTTTTAAGAAAGTGAGAACAGGGGCTACTGTGAAAAAGGGATAAGTACTGACATGAACTAAATATTGCAGTTATTGGTATATAGCAAATCCTAAATAATTGATAGCTATTGGCTGTATTAAAAAGGAGGAAAAAGAATTTATGGATCACCATTTGTTACTGCCATTGGTTCTCAGGTTTTTAACAGCAGTCACCCTGATGAATATAGTTACCACTACAGTGCAGGAGATTTAGCAAGATTGTTTTAATAACCGTCAAACAAACAGATGCCTGTACATCACCATTTTAATTTGGCCAAACTTCAGCCTGCTGGGAAGTGCTGTTTTATGAATTTAGGACTGACAGTTCAGTGAAAGTCTATAAAGAAGTCATTCCTGAGGCATTAGGGTGTCATACTAAGGCACTGCAGTTACCAGCATGGAGTAGAGACTCTCCTCTGGAGCCAGTGGAAGAAATGGAGGAGAGCCATAGTGCAGCAATACTGCTTTAGAAACTCGGCAGCACTCTGGGCTACCTTCTCAAAGTATAAGAAAATAATTCAAGAAAAGTTGCCTCTACCTTAATCCTACAGTTAAACATTTACTGAGGCAGAAATAGAGAAAGAATGGCCTTGTTTTATATGAGTACTAAAGGAGCTAAGAAATAATATTGATAAATTTAATACCTTTTGCTGCTTATTATAAATCTTTGTAACTATAGATAATTAATAGAAACTGTTTTCTAAGCAGTCATAGAACTGAACTGAATGTCAGAGTGGTTTATATGAGAATGATTCAGATTTAAAGTACAGTGGGCCCCTCATTATCTGTGGGGGATAAATTCCAAGATCCTCCATTGAGTGTCTGAAATACTTATATATACTGTACTTTTTCCTATACATACATACCTATGATAAAGTTTAATTTATAAATTTGACACAGAGTTTGCAACAAAAACTAATAATAAAATAACGGTTATAACAATATGCTGTAATAAAAGGTGAATGTGATCTTCTTTGCTCTCAAATTACTTATTGCACTCTGTTCACCTAATTTCAGGCTGCAGTTGACTACTGGTAACTGAAACCATGAAAAAGGAAGCCACAGATAAGGGGGTGTCTATTGTCCAACTTTAAATAACTATTATGATACAATAGGTTGCTAAGAAGGTGACCTTTTAGAACTAAAGTTTTACTTTTTTCTTTGCTTTATCATTAACTGAGAAAGAATTCAGTCAACTATATTGCCTTCTCTATGTTTTATTAGTAAAATGCAAGAAAAGTATCTATGACTTTAACATTTAAAAGGGATATTGTGAAAATTTTAGACATAACAGTTTAAACTTACAAAGCAAAGGTATCTTAATAGATTACAATGAAACAGTAGAATTCATTTTTAATTTTCAAGAAATATTTTCTACAGATTCAAGAACAATCACATGCTCTCTCAAGACAATTTCTTATTTAGAAAACCTTTGTAACAACTTAGTAGTGAGATTGCTTTCTTAAAAGTATGCATTTCTTTTAGTAAAAGATGATGAATGCGAGTCTGATGCAGAAAATGAACAAAACCATGATCCTAATGTTGAAGAGTTTCTACAACAACAAGACACTGCTGTCATTTTTCCTGAGGCACCTGAAGAGGACCAGAGGCAGGGCACACCAGAAGCCAGTGGTCATGATGAAAATGGTAAATGGAGCTTAACAGTTGTGTTTCTTTCCCTCTTTAAAGGATTATTATTTCTTCCATTCTACTCTGGGAACGTGCTCTACTATAGGGAACATTTTTGAGGACCAAAAACTTTGTTACAGGTGCCTATAGAGAGTTATCTGTTTTATTAATGGAACACTATGATGACAACACAGTAATAAATCATTAGCTGCTCATGTATTGTAGTAATGCCACTGCCTGTGAAATGCTTAGAACAGTGTCTGGACATCAATTTCCATTTACTTACATGGCAGTAGGCAGTACAGTGGGAACTAGAGTAACTCTTACTGCCCTTTGATTCTTTTCCACTATTCTTTTAGCAAATAAAAATATGGTTGTCTGCTTTAAACCAGAACATACTAATTTGGAGACAGTGGTTTTTCTGAATCTGCCTTAGTCCACTCTGTTATGAATAGTCAGTGTACAGAGTGTGGAAAATACAATAAAAATGTGTTCAGACTCTCCTGAGAAGAAATAGGCTGTGTTACAGTTTTGGAGGAAAAAACTGTTGTTTCACCAGAAGAAACTAGGTTATCAAATAAATGAAAGGGAAATAGAAAATTTAAATATATATATGTATCTATGTAAAAATTTTTATGTGACAAAAGGCTTTCAAATAGCCTCACCAAAAGGAAACAATGAAACCTAAAGAAATGATCCATTATATATATCTAATAAAGGTTAAACCTTTTAAAGTTCGTCAGGTCCACATAGTAAAATCTAAAAATCGAGGAACTACCTGTTCTAAATTAGTAAACAGTTGGATTATAGAACAAGTAGTTGAAACTTATTACTTGCAGATATATAATGTAATTTAATTAAATGCTAATAAAATATTTTGAATATTCTGTCATATCAGCATTTGTTTACATATTCCTTTTTATAACCAAATAGTATTCAATTATGTGTATATGCCACATTTTTTCATCCATTTATCCATTGATGGACACTGAGGTTGATTCCATATCTTCGCTATTGTAAATAGTACTGTAATAAGCATGGGGATCCAGGCATCTCTTTGATATACCGACTTCCTTTGGATAAATACCTAGTAATGGAATTGCTGGATCATATAATAGTTCTATTTTAAGTTTTTGTTTTTTTTTTTTTTTTTGAGAAATCTTAATACTATTTTTCACAGTGGCTGTCCTAATTTTCATTCCTAACAGCAATATTTTTAGAGTTCCCTTTTCTCCACATCTTCACCATCATTCATTACTTTTTATAGCAATTCTAACTGGGATGAAATGATACATTATTGTGCTTTTGATTTCCATTTATCTAATGATTAGTGATGGTGAGCATTTCTGTTGGCCATTTGGATGTCTTATTTTGGGAAATGTTTATTCGTGTCCTTTGCCCACTTTTCATTAGGATTATTTGGGGTTTTTTTAAATCTGTTGAGTAGTTTGTATATTCTGCATATTAGTCCCTTGTCAGATGGGTAGTTTGCAGATATTCACTCTGTTGTTTCCTTTTCTATACAAAAGCTTTTTAGCTTAATATAGTCCCATTTGTCTATTTTTGTTTTTGTTGTGTGTGCTTTGGAGGTCTTGGCAATAAAATCTTTGCCTACACCAATGTCCTGAAGTGTTTTCTATATTTTCTTCTAGTAGTTTTATGGTGTTGTGTCTTAAATCTTTAATTTATCTTGAGTTGATTTTTGTATGTGGTGAGAGATAGGGGTCCAGTTTCATTCTTCGCATATTAATACTCAGTTTTCCCAGCACCATTTATTGAATAGTATTTCCTTTTCCCAGTGTATGTTTTTGGTGCCTTTGTCGAAAATCAAATGGCTGTTAATAATGCGGATTTAATTCTGAGTTCTCTATTCTCTTCCACTAGTCTATATGTCCTTTATACCAATGCCATGCTGTTTTGGATACTATAGCCTTGTATTATATTTTAAAGTCAGGTATTACAGTGTCTCCAGCTTTGTTCTTTTAGCTCAGGATTGCTTTGGCCATATTGGGCTTTTGTGGTTCCATAAAAATTTTAGGATTTTTTCTACTTCTGTGAAAAATGCCATAGATATTTTGATAGGGATTGCAATGAATCTGTACTGGCAATATGATCATTTAAATGATGTTAGTTCTTTTGCTTCATGAGCATGGGATGTCTTTCCATTTACTTGTGTCTTCTTTCATCAGTGTTTTGTAGTTTCTCTTAGAGTGGTCTTTTTTCTCCTTGGGTAAATTTGTCCCTAGGTATTTTACGTTTTTGTAGCTACTATAAATGAGATGGTCTGCTTGCTTTATTTCTCGTGTAGTTCATTATTGGTGTATGGAAACACTGCTGATTTTTTATGTTGCTTTTGTATCCTGCAACTTTGAATTTAATTAGCAGATCCAAGAGTTTTTTTGGTCGTGTCTTTAGGTTTTTCTATATATTAGATCATCTAATCTGCAAAGACAGACTATTTGACTTTCTTTCCAAATTGGATGCCTTTTATTTCTTTATATTCCTCAATTGCTCTGGCTAGGACTTCCAATACTATGTTGAATAGGAGTGGTGAAGGAGTGGAAATCCTTTTCTGGTTATGCTTCTTAGAAGGAAGTCTGTCAGCTTGTTCCATGTAGTATGTTGTTAGCTGTGGTTTTGTCATATATGGCTTTTAGTATGTGGAGGTGAACCATCCTTGCATCCCTGGGATAAATCCCACTTGATCATAGTGCATTATCTTTTTGATGTGCTGTTAGGTTTAGTTTGCTAATAGTTTGTTGAGGATTTTGTGTCTATATTCATCAAGGATATTGACCTGGATAGTTTTCCATTTTTTGCTTCATCTTTCTCTAGTTTTGGTATTAAGATAGTGCTGGACTTATAGAATGAATTAGGGAGAATTCCCTCCTCTTTAATTTTTTGGAATAGTTTGAGGAAAACTAGTATTATTTCTTTTTTGATAGTTTGGTTGAATTCAGCAATGAACCCCTCCCATCCTGGACTTCACTTTGTTGGGAGATATTTATTATGGATTCAGTCTCATTATTCATAATTGGTCTGTTCAGGTTTTCTATTTCCTTCTAATTTAATCTTGGTAGGCTGTCTGTGTCCAGGAACTTATCCATATCCTCTAAGGTTTTTCAGGTTTTTCATGTACAGTTGTTCATAATTGTCTCTCTTGTATTTCTGTGGTATTAGTTGTAAGTCTTCTTTTTTATTTTTTATTTGCATCTTCTCTGTTCTTTTCTTAGTCTAGCTAGTGGTTTATCAGTTTGGTTACCTTTTCAAAAACCTAACTTTTGTTTTGTTCTTTGTAGTGTTTTTTAGTCTCCATTTCATTTATTTTGTTCTGATTGTTATTATTTCTTTCCTTCTACTAATTTAGGGTTTGCTTTGTTCTTTTCTAGTTCCTTGAGGCACATTGTTAGATTATTTATTTGAAATGTTTCTATTTTTTGATGTAGGTATTTATTGCTATATACTTCCTCTTAGTAGTGCTTTTGCTGTATTTCATAGGTGTTGGTATGTTCTGTTTTGATTTTAATTTTCATTTAAAGAAATTTTAAAATTTCCTGCTTAATTTCTTCCTTGACCCAGTGGTGATTCAGAAGCATGTTGTTTAATTTTCATGTGTGTGTACCGTTTCCAAAGTTCCTCTTATTATTAAAATCTAGTTTTATTGCATTGTGGTCTAAAAGCAACTTGATGTGATTTTGATTTTTAAAAATTTGTTGAGCCTTGTCATGTGTGCCAACATATAGTCTATCCTAATGTATGTTCTATGTGCTGATGAGAAGAATATATATCCTTTAGTAGTTGGATAAAATGTTCTGTAAATGTCTCAGGTCCCTTTGGTCTAAAATGCAGTTTAAATTCAGTGTTTCTTTGTTAAGTGTCTTTCTACATGATCTGTCTAATGCTGATAGGGGTGTTGAAGTCCCTAACTATTTTGTATTAGAGTCTCCCTTTAGGTCTAATAATATTTCCTTTATATAACCAGGTACTCCAGTGTTAGGTGCATATATGTTAAGAACTGTTATATCCTCTTACTGAATTGATTCCTTTGTTATTATGTAATGACCTTCTTTGTCTCCTTTTACTGTTTTTGACTTAAACCCTGTCTCATCTAATTATAGCTACTCCTGCTCACTGTGGTTTCCATTTGTGTGGACATCTTTTTCTATCCCTTTACTTTCTATCTATATGTATCTTTATAGGTGAGATGAATTTCCTGTAGGCAGCACATTAGCTGGGTCATAGTTTTTATCCATTCAACCAATCTGTAGCTTTTAAGTGGAAAGTTTAATCCATTTAGGTTATTATTATTGATATGTTAGAGCCTATTCCTGTCATTTTATTTATGGATTTCTGGTTGTTTTGTATATCACTTGTTCCTTTCTTTTTTACTGATTATTATTGTGGTTTGGTAGTTTTCTGTAGTTTTAACATTTGAGTTCTTTAACTTTCTTACTTGTACTTGCTATACCAGTGGGTTTTATATTTTCATGTGTTTTCATGATGGTAGAGATTTTTCTGTCGCTTGCGGGGATTAGAATTAAACATTTCTTATAGGCCAGTCTAGTGGTTATGAATTCTCTCAGCTTTTACTTTTGTTTAGAAAAGACCTTAATTTCTCTTTCATTTATGAAGTATAATTTTGCTGGGTATAATATTCTTGGCTAGCATTGAGAAGATCCTTTTCAATTGAATCTATTTGGGATTCGCTGAGCTTTCTCTATCTATCTGGATGTCTAAATGCTTTGCTTGGCTTGGGAAGTTTCTCACTATTGTTTCATTAAATAGGTTTTCTATCCCTTTTCTTCCCTATTTGCCTTCTTTTCTGTCCCTTTTCTTTCCTCTTTGTATCAAAAATTCAAATATTTGATTACTTTATAGTTTATTATATGCCATGCAGGCCTTGTTCATTGTTTTTTCTTCTTTTTTCTCTGACTAGGTTATTTTAAAAGACCTGTCTTCAAGTTCTAAAATTCTTTTATTTTACCTAGTATATTGCTGAAGCTTTCAGATATTTTTTGTCGTCTTTCATTCAATGAATTCTTCAGCTCCAGAATTAGTTTAGTTCTTTTTTATGATACTTATCTCTTTGGTAAATTTCTCATTCATATCCCGATTTGTTTTTCTGGTTTCTTTGTGTTGCTTTTCTGTGTTTTCTTGTATTTCACTTAGCTTTTTAAAGATCGTTATTTTGAATCTTTTTCCAGGATTTCATAAATTTATTTTTGATTGGAATCTGTTGCTGGATAATTATTGTATTTCTTTGGAGGTGTCATATTTCCTTTTTCATGTTTCTTGTGTTCTTACGTTGATATCTACACATCTGGTATAATAGTCAATTATTCTAGTTTTTTTTGGATTTGCTTCCATGGGGGAGGACTTTTTTCTGAAGATATATCCATGCTGTTGGTTGGGTAGGGCACTTCAGCTTTGATTCTGGGTGTGTATGGTAGTGTAATTTTTGTGTGATATCTTTGGTTATAAATAGTGTGAGTAGGGTCTGTGATTTCCTCATTGTCTTAGGGTGCAATTGTTAATGGAGGCTGAGGTGAAGTTTGGCTGGGATAGGGATGCCAGGTCGACCATTCCTTGGGCCCTAGTGGTGACAGTAACAGGCTTATGGTACCTGTCCTTAGACCACAGGGTGGCATACTGACACCTTGTTTTAGCAGGTCCAGGTGGCTTGCTTGGGTGCTGGTAGTGGCAGTGGTGAGCTGGGCAGCTGGGCAGGTTCTTGGGCTTCTGGGCAGTGAATTTCACTTGGGCAACGGCAGTAGCAGTGGCAGGACAACCCTCTGGTTCCGCAGTGGTTCACACTGGTGTTGCAGTGACTGCAGTGGGCTGGGTGGATCAGTCCCCAGGCCTAGTGGTTGTGCATGCAGGATGGTGCCAAGCTGTGGTGATATGATAGTAGCAGGTTGGGTGGACCCAACCTCAGGCCTCTAGGAGGACTGTTCAGGTGGCAGTGTTGACTGGGCTGGGTGATTCTCATGTCCCTGGATAGCACGCTCTGGAACTGGGGAGGAGGTAAGCTGGGCCAGATGGACCTGTCCTCAAGCCCCTTGGTGGTGTGTGTAGGCATTGGCTATGATGGCAGGGGCAGGATGATACCAGGCCACCAGCAGAGTGCTCAGTTAAGGACATCAGTGGTTACACTGTGGTCTTCCTACTAGGGAGGGCAAGATTGCTCTCAGTGGCAGCAGCTATAGAGAGGGAGCTGGAAAGTGTTTGCTTTAGCCCCAAATAGCAGCTGTGGATGGGACAGCCTGTCCTTGGGGCCCTTATAGTAAATTCAGTGGCAGCTCAGCTGCTGAGGAAATTGGGGTCACTGCCAGTGGCTAGCACTTTGTGTCCAGTGGTGGCAGCCCACAGTGGCAGCAATATCTGTTGGGGAATCTGTCCTTGGGGCATGTAAAAGTATGTGCAGCAACTCTGCTAGGGATGATAATGGTCACTGCCAATAGCTCACACTTCAGCCCTGGCAGCCGCAACCAGCATCAGTGGTGGTTGTGAAGTGGGGTATGTCAGTGGGGCTCCAGGCATGTGGAGCTGATGCAAGGGCTGTTGGGTCCCAGAACAGGATGCAGTCTGGTGGGGGTTGGGCTCTCAAAATAGTGCTGTGCTGCAGCTACTTAGAACTCAGAGGGTATACAGACCCAGCATAAGCTCTGTCTTCAGAGTAGGGTTGTCATGTGGTCTCCAGGTACCTCCCTGTATTAGCCTCAGAGCCTACAGTGGTCAAGGGGTTCTCCCATGGCTAGGTCTGCAGGAGTCCATGGTGGGAATGTGGACCCCTGGGAGTCTCTCACTTTTTCCCTGCATTATAGAGAGCCTTTGCAGGTTGCCCCACTTCCTTCTCCTGTCACTTTTCTGTTGAATTCCAGTGTCCTTTCTTAGATGATCTATGTGAAGTGTGATTACCTACTGATTATTTTGGTTCTTCCTTGTAGAGAAGGTGAGTACCAGATACCTCTATTCAGCCATCTTGAAGCCCCTCTTGCGACATATTTGACTAGCTATTTAGCATTTAGGTGCTCAGTCTTATTATTTGCAGCCTGGTCCTTGAGCAAGACATTTAATTTATATAGACTTGAATAAAGGTAGTATATGTTTAGAAAGAACTTGGAGATTTTATGAAATTATGTTTGGTGGTTTGTTTTTCTGTAGTGAATTCAGAATGAAAGTAGAGATGATATTTACAAAAAGATTTCACCTAGTAACTTATTTCATTGAAGAAATGTCCAATATGGAAAACCACTCTTGGTTAAATTATAATAATTGACAAAATATTACATTTTAGGATTGTCAGGTTTAGACAGCTCCAAGTGTAAAAATAAAGTTCATTCAGTAAACTCTAATTTATTCAGAATGCCTTTGTTTTCTAAAAGCTATATATATTCATATATATACAGTTATATAGCAGATTTGCCAGTGTATTTCAATAGGGGAAATTGCAAGCAGGGTTATGCATGGGATGTGCTTATGTAGCAGGCTTAGATCTGGCCCCCATCACTCTTTCCTCTCTCATCTCATACGCATTCTTTTTGGTCTGAATTCAGTCCTATGGCCACACCTACCTGCAAGGGACTCTTGGAAACATAGTCTGTATACCATTTACTCTTTGATGACAATGACTTGGTAGTTTCATTTTCAAAATCAGAGGAAAAATCATTAAATAATGATACCACTGCTACTAATAGAAAGACTCTGTTGTAGAGCACAATTCCCTTTTAATATGTATACATTTTACAAAGGCAACCTACATTCTAATTTTACTTTTGTTTTCTTTTCTAGCTAATCACATGACAAAAGGGAAGCATTAATGGTTTAGGGGAAAAGATGGGTCTTGGAGGTCAGGCAGCCTGTATTTGAATCCTGACTTCATTTTCTGGCTCTGTGACTTTTAAGTTGTTTAACCTTCCTGGGCATCAGTGTTCTGTCTCTTATAAAATAGAGATGAGTATAAATATATTGTTTTGAGGATCAAATATAAAGTGGGTAGCACAATATCTGGAACATAGCATAGGGACTCAGTGGAAACTTTGGTAATATTTTCTGAATGCTTTCAGTTTAAAATATATGATCTTTATTTTACAGGAACACCAGATGCATTTTCACAATTACTCACCTGTCCATATTGTGATAGAGGCTATAAACGCTTTACCTCTCTGAAAGAACACATTAAATATCGTCATGAAAAGAACGAAGATAACTTTAGTTGTTCCCTGTGCAGTTACACCTTTGCATACAGAACCCAACTTGAACGTCACATGACATCACATAAATCAGGAAGAGATCAAGTAAGTACAATGACTGAGAGTTCACTAACTTTCCAGATTTTAACAACTCAGCCCTCAATGGAAGGCAAGGATTTTAATATATTTAAAAGTCAAAAGGGTGTACAAAACAGCACTATGTCTCCAGCCTTATAAAAGTAAAAATGATTATGAATTTGATTCCTGAGATTAAAAACCACATACGAACATTATTTTTGAGGTAACTCAGAATTTTTTTCAGGTAAGATCCTTTCCATCTTGATTTAATTACTTTGCTTATGCCATAACAGATAATTCTTCAAGTTTAGAAGATTTTAAGTTACATTCTATTAAAATGTTCAATGTAGGAAAAATAAGTACTGACTATATAAACCACATTATACTAACCAAATTGACAAGAAAGTCAAATAAAAAAATTTAATTTCCTTTGAACCAGTGGCTATTTATTCTCAGTATAAGCTACTGTGGGGTTTTTTTTCCCATAGTAAAGGGAGTTGCCTCCTCTAAAAATCTAAAGTTTAGATTTTTTTTATTCTGAAGACTCAATTTTCATATGGTTTATTTTACTTCTATGTTACTGTGCCTCAGTTTTTAGAAGTATAAACTAAAACTATTTTGTAACTATAAGTTACATTTAAACTGCTGGTTCTATATTTAGGATTAAAGTCAAAAAAGCTTTTATCAATTGTTCTTCTTTAACAAAGTCCTGGTAACTATCAAGTATCAACAATCAAATTAATATTGCCTTAATTCTAACTTTAAAAATTAAATAAATGTTCAACCACACAGGGTTTGTGAGGGTATATGTTGGGGTTAGGGCACATTTCCAGTTTTTTACATCACAGAATGATGTATATCTACATTCCTGAACTCTGCCCTATGGATGTACCTAATATGTGTCACATATCCCATAGAGAACAAGTTAGAACATTTGCTAAGGTGATGGCTAGGCCAAATAAACACCACAAAAAAATTGTAACAGAAAAAGAATTGACTGAGCAGAGTCGACCTATTTCCTTAGTACTTTGGCAACAGTACTTACGAAATAACAAGATAATAAGAAGAGGTTGGTAATGAGGGAGAACAGAACCAAGATTTTATAGGTTAATGGTTAAGTCCATGGAGGAGCACTTGAAACAGGCGAGAGCTCCAAGAGAAGGACAAAATTGATACAGAGAAGGGCCTACTGAAGATAAACACCATCTCCTTCCAAGTGTCCCTATTAATGAATCTTATCAGAGACAGACCAGCAGAAGAGTGTGTTTTATACCTTAGACCTCTGACGTGGCAACAGTATAGACAAGGCTTGGCAAAGAGCGTACTCACGTGACATTCACAAAGCAGACCCATCCTGCAGCTGCTGCCACCATATTCCTTCTACTCCAAGGGCCGTCGTGAAAGGAAAGGACAGGTTGAACTGGTGGTGAAAGCAGAAGATGCCATTATAAAAACAAATTCTAAAATCTTTGATGAGCCTGAAAACCAATTCTGTGATGATTTTTCCAGTGGGTGCAAACGTAGTAGGTTTTATATATAAACTATGGCTCAGAATAAGGTCAGGAAGGAGCTGTGATAAATATGGGAACCAGTAATGTGAGAAAATATAACTGGAAGGTCTTGGAAACAATTTAGTTTGCAAGGCAGCAAACTAAAAGGTAGAATGTCTATTTTGCTGGCCCTTGAGAATCACACTGTGACTAACAAATAAGTATTTTCAAGTCTTCCTAACTTATTTATTCAACAGACATTTGCCTTTCTGTTATGTGTGAGGGCCTCTTCTGGATGTTAAAGGCACAGTAGTGAAAGAGAAAGTCCCTGAGAGTAGGGATCATACATTAGTAGATTATATAAAACAGAAATAAAATGATAAGTAGGTACTATGAGGAAATACAACAGGATAAGAGGATAGAAAGTGATGAAAGCTGCTAGGTTTCACAGAAAAGGGAGACTTTTCTGAGAATGGGACAGCTGAATATGGTGAAGGAGCCAGTCATGGAATACTGAGGAAGGGCATTCCAGTCAGAGGAAACCACGAAACATAAAGCCTTGAGGCCAGAATCTGCCGGGCTCACCCTGAGAACAGCAGAGGCCAGTGTGAAAGGGACAAAGGTAAGGCCAGAGAGGTATTGGGGGCTATATATTATAGGCCCTTTTGTCAGCCAAGATAAAGACTTTGGGTTGTATTTTAAAGTGCAGTGGGGAAGCCTGTCAAGGATCCCAGAATTTTTAATTTTTATTTTTAAGGGAACACTGATAGTTGGATGATAGATCAAGAGAGACAAGAACAGAAGCAGGGAGAATATTTAGAGACTTTTTCTGTAATCTAAGCCAGACGTTGTGGTGGCAGACAGATATAAGATTGTTGGCTTCAGAATATACTCATATGCTTGCTGATGGATTAGATGAGGGTACATGAGTAAGAGGTTAATCAAGAATAATTCCTAAGTTTCTAAGGCCTAAGCTATAACCGAATAAATAAGGGTGCTAGTCACAGAGATAGGAAATACTAGAGAAGGAGCTGGCTTGCAGGAGGGAAAATAAGAGTTTGGTGTTAATCATGCTAAGTTTCAGATGCCTATCACCTTCCAGCTGGCAATATCAAAGAAGCAGTTGGCTCTAAGAGTCTGGAGTTCAGGGGAGAGGTTTAGAGATACAAATTTGGGAGCTGTCACCATATATTTGGTATTTTAAGCCATGGGTCTGGATGAAGTAGGACCTGATAGAGAATAAGTACTCATTCTCTTTCTTTCCTGTAAAAAAGACAAGGAAGGGATATTCCAGCTGGGAGAGCAAGAAGCAGCAGTTGAGTTAAGCCATTAAAGGATGGGTAGAATCTTAGTAGTCAGAATTATGTAGAAACACAACAAAGGAGTAAGAAATCATGTAAACCAAAGCCGAGAGATAGAGAGGAGCAATATGTGTGCAAAAAACCATGGCTCACTAATGACTGAGGTGTGGACTTGTCATAGAAAACTGGTGAAAAATCATCTTGGAAACTCAGAGACTATAATCTTGGAATCTGTAGACTCTGAATCTTTATTGAGGGGTTAACGGGGATCCTTCAGAGGTTTATGAGAAGGCATTAATAGAATTCAATTCAAGCAATGCTTTTGTAAGATTAATATAAGTATGAAGAATACATTTGAAATATACAAAAATGGGAATTTGATAAACCAGACAGAAAGCTATTATAATAATCCACATTTGGCTGAAACAAATGGAAGTATTTTTTTAATCATCAGATTAAAGTACATTTTGGAAATATCAAATGGAAGAGAGAGGATAAAGTACAGGAAAAAGCCTGTCTTTTCTTCTATTCAAACCTTGTTCTATTGAGTGAGTGAGCTTCAGACAGGTTATTCAGTATTTGTGGATACCGTTTCTATATTTATAAATTGGAGTGCAAACAAATTAACCTCTAAGTTCCTAGAAAAGTATATATTACTTTATTTTTGCTAATTTTGAATACTGTTTAATAACGGATGACCTCTGATACTTTAAATTAGAAAGTTGCTATTTTTCTGTATCAAATTCTGTTACCACTATCACTATCCTTTTTGGTAATTCAAGAGTAAGATTTTTGTGACTGCTACAATTTGAGGTCTTTAAGAAACAAAACAATCATCAGGCTCACAAAAATGTTACTCTTAGCAGACTGGATGTTCTTTAGTCTGAAGATCTTTTGTTTTACCAATAAAATACCAATTCTTTCTTACAGAGACATGTGACGCAGTCTGGGTGTAATCGTAAATTCAAGTGCACTGAGTGTGGAAAAGCTTTCAAATACAAACACCACCTAAAAGAGCACTTAAGAATTCACAGTGGTAAATATTTTTTTTCTTTCTACACTCTATCATAGCATATGTGGTAATAAATAAATCTATCACAACATGTAATCTATGTACATGATCAGAAACTCCTTGCATTTCTTTTGGCATACACTAATAGGGAGAAATTTTATATTTATTATATGTTTTATTAGAGTCTTAAACTTTGACTAAAGTGTATCAAATTAATATATAGTATGACATACTCCAGATTTCCTAATCAGAAGATAATATAGTATATTTTGGTAAGTATAACCTGAAAATGCATTAGCTTTCTAATTAATGTAAACGTCATCACCTCATTTGACAATTAACAGGGGAATGAAAAAGAGTTTAGAGATACAATTTGCACAAGAGAATAGGGAAGTGAAGATATCCTTTATGTGAGAAAAGTAGAAATGGAACTCAAGATTGGAAAATATTGGAGAAGTTACATGGAGGCAATGAGAGGGGGTGAAAGGAGTATAGCAGTAATGAGAATATAAAAGAAAAATGTGCTTTCCCACCATCTTCACCTTTCTATTCCATGCCATTCTCTAAATTATTACTTACAAGGTTAATATTATTATGTGATGAAAGTGTTGTGTCTATTTTAGGAACTCAGAGTAAACAGAGAGCTATATTTGCATTTCTTTGGAGACTCTACTTGAACAAAAGCCCAAAAGGAAAACTTGCTAACATCTCATGATGCCCTATGACATCTGTTTATCTCTTGATAAATTTTGATATGTTATTTTAGATTTAAGTAATTTTAATGAAAAAATTACTAACCATGAATGGGAAATGTGGGTGTTTGCACATTGCTTATTTCGTGAGAATTATGTATTGGCATTCACATTTTACAAATATCTTCCTACAAAAAAGGTGTACTTGGATAGCTTTGTGAAGTGTGGTTGGTGATACTTACGTTTTATTTTGGAACTGCATTCCTAAAAATTTTGCTGTATTGCTCATTGAGGTTAACCCTCAATGATAAATCTGCTGAAGTTACCACTTGAAAATGCTAAAACCAAGATCCTTACCAAAACATTTATTTTCATACATTGATTAATATTTCTGAAAAGTAGAGGTTGTCTTTTGCAGCCTACCACAATATCCTATTTCTTAGCTCCTATGCTGTTGAACAATTTTTATCAATAATAATGTATTTTAACAACCTACCTTCTTATCAGAGATGATTTAAAGTTGTTAATAGAGATATACCTAATTCAAGAGGGATTTTTAAATGTTGAAATCAGAGCAGAGGAAGGAAAATAAAATTAACAGTGAGATTTATGTATATAATGAGTCATATTCATTTTGTCATATTTCAGTCACATAGGAAGATTTATCAGATTTATAAATAATACAAAGTTGGAAAGCATAAATCAGAACAAGGATTGAAATACTGGTCTAGAAATAAGAAGTCGAAAGTTAAGCATTGATAATTAAAAATCAGTTTCAATCAAGTAGTAAATTTGAATGGCCCAGAGCTTAATATGAGCTGACTGCTGCTACTGCTCAAAAGCTAATGCAAATTTACCCCAGATCATGGAACACAAAGCTCCCACTGTACTCGGCACTGTCGGTTCATTATGTACTTATTTCTGTCTTGTTTTTAAAACCATCTAATACGAGGTTTGTATACCTTTAATATAGCAAGTAATTTTAATTTAAAAATATGTAAGAAAAATTAAAGTAAGACTTACGTGAAGTAAATTGTAGGGGGAAAAAATGAATGCTGTGAAATGCCATACATATGCTGGAAGTGGACTACAGATTAGGCTCTAAGGTTTAGGAAGTAAGAAAACGACAATCAGTAACCAAGACCCAGGTTGTCTGTAAGTTAAAAAAAAAAAAAAAATCAGTTGCTAGCAGAAGGACTATTCTTCCCTCCTGATACCAAGTCCATAGAAAACGATATTCCTTGGAACAACATAAAGAGAAAAGAGCAAAACAGAAGTTATATAATCCTCAGAAATATCCTTAACATAAAACAGCAGAGAATTGATAGGGTTTCTTTTTTAAATCAGATTATTCAATAGAAGCCAGTGATAGTTCACCAAAGTGCGATTTAAGAAGCATTGCTCCAGAGTGGCCACGTAGATACAGTTTAACTAGCTAGCTCTCTGATGGTCTGGTTTATTCCAAGAGAAGATTTTCAAGCAAAGGTTACCCAAAATGTCATCTCAGGACTGGTACCAGTCTGCAAACCATATGTTACTCATTCGTGAAGAGATAACTACAGAAATTGAGAGTAAGCATTTAGCAGTTATTATACCAAGACTTTGTGACATTTTATTATATTTTATAAAATATTGGTCCACAGTAAATTGGAAGTTTAAAACAAAAAAGAACCAAAGAAAATCAATCGGCTTTTCACCACAAATAGTTTGAAAAGCTCTGCTTAAGAGTATCTAATAATGGATGAACTGAATATCCTTTAGGAAACCTCCATAACTTTCTTTTCAGATGACTTTTTAAAAGATCTTGAAGATCAGGATCCAAAATTTATACCCTCTAAAATTACCTATGTTGTTGTTAAATACTGATACCCAAAAAATTTTGATCATGACCCTATGCAGAGCCATGTGTGTTGATAATTAATTGATTCTACATGTAGGAATTGAGCTGTCTTGAGGGAAGGCCACCAGACCTCCACTCAGATTAGAAACAAAAGAACACCTGCACATGGCTGTGATCCGCCCCCAAAAATAATTTGCCATGGTCTTAGTAATTTTGCCTGGAAAATTTTTATATCAGATACAGCCAAACACCCACCTCAGCCATTAAAATATATATATATATATACACACACAGACACACACACACACACACATATACACACACACATAGTATACCAAACTTTGAGTAGTAAAACTTCCTGATGTAACCTTCAAGTTAAACTAGTTTCAAACCCTAACCTTGATAAATTAGGCAATATGCCTAAACTATAAACAATAAAGCTATGAAGCTAGAAACAGGGAGTTTTATATATAGTGACTTTGGCTTCAGAATAATTGTTCTGTAGACTTTCTTTCTGGCAATGATAAAATATCAAGGTAAATTTTTTAATAATAATGATAACTAGCACTTACTGGATCCTTAGCTATGTACAACCACGTTAGTTATTTGCATGTATTAATT
This sequence comes from Aotus nancymaae, assembly GCF_030222135.1. Taxonomy (NCBI): domain Eukaryota; kingdom Metazoa; phylum Chordata; class Mammalia; order Primates; family Aotidae; genus Aotus; species Aotus nancymaae. Next base: position 4,468,207 of record NW_026988492.1, on the reverse strand, counting down.
CTTATAGTGCTCAGGATAACCCTATGGTATAGATTCTATTATTTTCTTCTTTTTACTGATGAGAAAATTGAGGCTCAGAGGTCTTAATTAACTTGTCCAGGGTCACTCAGCTAGTACATGGCAAAGCTAGGGCTGTGATGTAGTCATCCTAACCCAAAGTCATGCCCTTACCTACCATTCTCCTCTGTCTGCCTGTTTTAAAAAATGAAATAGTCTGTATTACAGATGTTTATCTTTCTAGTGTCTCTAGAAGGAAAATAAGCATGTAGTTCATGTAAAAATGTTATCAAGTAACTAAAAATGTTAAAATAGAGATATATTAGAATATATTCCTTGTTTTACCCCCACTGGAAACTTTTGTCTGATGTATTTTGAGCATTGAATCCTATTCCAGGCATTGCATTGGAAAAATATTGATAAATTGGAGAATATCCAGAGGTGGGTTAACAAGCAGGTAAGGGTTCTGAAAACCACATCATGTGCAGAATGTTTGAAGGACCTAGGAATATTTAACCTGCATAAGAGAGTTTGGAAATACTTAGAGCAGCTCTTGATCCACGTGAAGGTCTGGCTTTAGAAGAAAAGTTATACTTGTTCTGTGTGGCATCAGAAGGACAAATTAGGGAACTAGGCACAGCAAGCCGACTGGCTCAAACTCAACCCATCTCTTAGTAGAATTGCCTTTTTAAAAAGTAACTAGCATTTGTTAAGAGTATACTAACAGTTTTGCTGTATAATCTCATATAGCCCCTACAACAGTCCAGTGAGAATGTATCTGCATTTGCAAATTGAAAAACCGAGGCTTGGAAAGGTTAAGAAAACAGTATGTGATAGAGTCAGGATTTGAACCCAAATCCATGGACCTCAGCAGAACCAGATGGGACCCTCTTGTGCAGGGTTTTACAGCAGGTCATAACTCCCCTTTTATTGAAGAAGCTCAAACAGAAACTAACTGGTGTCAAGGATGATATGAAATGAACTCTTTATTGAAAGGAGGCTATACTACAATAAATCTCTTAAATCTCTTCCAATTCTTAAATATATTCTTCAAATAATTTTATTTCTGAGAAAATATAACTCACGTGATGGCCTTGAAGTTACTGTTGAAGCAGTTGTTAGCAGGGCTTAAAGTGACTTCCTCACTGCTTTTAATTATTAGAAAAGGAGATGGAGAGCTTTATTTTGATACTAAGTAGACAAATCAGTGTCATCACATCTTATTATACAACAATTAACCATTCATTCATCCAAAAAAGGTTTAATGAGCATCTTTACGACCTATGCTTTGACGGGTGCAAGGGATAAATGGCAAACAAGCCTCATAGGCTCCTGCCTTACCGAAGCTTATAGTCTGTAACCTTTAAATTATAAATTAGTGAACTATAACTTAAAACTCAAGTGAAAAATTAGGTTTGTAGGAAAATATTCCATTTAGCTCAGTGCTTTCAAAATTTTCTAACAAAGTATCCCTAACAGCCAAGGAGAATAAATGCCTTGTACCCCATAGAGTCTAGGGAAGCAGCTTGAGGGAAGCCTCCACAAGCAGAAGGCTACTTTGACAGTGTGTGGCTTTTCCTAGTAAGTCACACAACATTGTGTTTTTCTCTATCATATAATCTGTTTTGATATAAAAACAGTGTTTTATCATATCCACTGTCACTATAATTGAAACTCCAAGGTGCTTTGCATACTCCCTACAATGTTTTTCCTGGGGGGTATATACATTCCAGTTTAATAAGCTAATGCTTATAGAATATCTTATATTTAAACTTTTCCTCCCATTAAAGTATTTTCAAGAAAGCCCTATGGGTACAGGAATTTTTATTAAGCAAAGATAGATATTCATACTCATTAAGTCATATGGGACATTTTACTTATTTTTCTTTTCTTTAATATTAATTTCTCCTACAGATGGTTGAGTAAAATATAGAAAATTATATAGGTCGGTGAAACAGGATAAGAAAAAAACATACTTGAAAGAGTAGAATATAATTATTTTTGGTACTTGAGAATTATTTGACATTATAAAGGTTGGCAGAAATATTATACACATATGCTGAGAATATTCCATGACTGGTTAGCAGAACATGTACCTCAGACTCAGTTATTGGTGTTGGTCACATTTATATAGGTTTTGAAACTAAAAAGATGATTCTAAATGAAATTCTATCGCAAGCATGCATGGCAGTCTCCTTTATAAAATTGATATTGCTTGTTTTAGGGAAATGAGGATACATAAAAATTTATATGTAATAATTCAGTGAATGTAACTTTTTTTGTTGTTTAGGAGAGAAGCCATATGAATGCCCAAACTGCAAGAAACGCTTTTCCCATTCTGGTTCCTATAGCTCACACATAAGTAGTAAGAAATGTATCAGCTTGATACCTGTGAATGGGCGACCAAGAACAGGACTCAAGACATCTCAGTGTTCTTCACCGTCTCTGTCAGCCTCACCAGGCAGTCCCACACGACCGCAGATACGGCAAAAGATAGAGAATAAACCCCTTCAAGAACAACTTTCTGTTAACCAAATTAAAACTGAACCTGTGGATTATGAATTCAAACCCATAGTGGTTGCTTCAGGAATCAACTGTTCAACCCCTTTACAAAATGGGGTTTTCAGTGGTGGTGGCCCATTACAGGCAACCAGTTCTCCTCAGGGCGTGGTGCAAGCTGTTGTTCTGCCAACAGTTGGTTTGGTGTCTCCCATAAGTATCAACTTAAGTGATATTCAGAATGTACTTAAAGTGGCAGTAGATGGTAATGTAATAAGACAAGTGTTGGAGAATAATCAAGCCAATCTTGCATCCAAAGAACAAGAAACAATCAATGCTTCACCCATACAACAAGGTGGCCATTCTGTTATTTCAGCCATCAGTCTTCCTTTGGTTGATCAAGATGGAACAACCAAAATTATCATCAACTATAGTCTTGAGCAGCCTAGCCAACTTCAAGTTGTTCCTCAAAATTTAAAAAAAGAAAATCCAGTTCCTACAAACAGTTGCAAAAGTGAAAAGTTACCAGAAGATCTTACCGTTAAGTCTGAGAAGGACAAAAGTTTTGAAGCAGGGGTGAATGATAGCACTTGCCTTCTGTGTGATGACTGTCCAGGAGATATTAATGCACTTCCAGAATTAAAGCACTATGACCTAAAGCAGCCTACTCAGCCTCCTCCACTCCCTGCAGTAGAAGCTGAAAAGCCTGAGGCCTCTGTTTCGTCAGGTACTGGAGATGGCAATTTGTCTCCCAGTCAGCCACCTTTAAAGAACCTCTTGTCTCTCCTAAAAGCATATTATGCTTTGAATGCACAACCAAGTGCAGAAGAGCTCTCAAAAATTGCTGATTCAGTAAACCTACCACTGGATGTAGTAAAAAAGTGGTTTGAAAAGATGCAGGCTGGACAGATTTCAGTGCAGTCTTCTGAACCATCTTCTCCTGAACCAGGCAAAGTAAATATCCCTGCCAAGAACAATGATCAGCCTCAATCTGCAAATGCAAATGAACCCCAGGACAGCACAGTAAATCTACAAAGTCCTTTAAAGATGACTAACTCCCCAGTTTTACCAGTGGGATCAACCATCAATGGTTCCAGAAGTAGTACACCATCCCCATCACCTCTAAACCTTTCCTCATCCAGAAATACACAGGGTTACTTGTACACAGCTGAGGGTGCACAAGAAGAGCCACAAGTAGAACCTCTTGATCTTTCACTACCAAAGCAACAGGGAGAATTATTAGAAAGGTCAACTATCACTAGTGTTTACCAGAACAGTGTTTATTCTGTCCAGGAAGAACCCTTGAACTTGTCTTGCGCAAAAAAGGAGCCACAAAAGGACAGTTGTGTTACAGACTCAGAACCAGTTGTAAATGTAATCCCACCAAGTGCCAATCCCATAAATATCGCTATACCTGCAGTCACTACCCAGTTACCCACAATCGTGGCCATTGCTGACCAGAACAGTGTTCCATGCTTACGAGCACTAGCTGCCAATAAGCAAACGATTCTGATTCCCCAGGTGGCTTACACATACTCAACTACGGTCAGCCCTGCAGTCCAAGAAGCACCCTTGAAAGTGATCCAGCCAAATGGAAATCAGGTAAAAACCCCCACCCTGAACCTGGCTAGTAAAATGCTGTTTGACTAATTTCAGTTAATTTTGTCTAATAAATATCAGTCCTGTAGAGCCAACTAGGTTATTACAAATTTTCATTTTTTTAAAAGGATCAGTATTTGCTTTAACTTTCTGGCATGATGTCTTCAGTTGGTTGTTTGCTAATCCAAGGTACTGTTACCAGTGTAAAGTCTGAAATATTATTCTGTGAAAGATGATTTATAAGTCTTGGCTAACAACCTATTTGAAGTTAGAAATAAAAAAAACAAAAATTGAAATAATAATTGGATTTCTGTTTTTATAGCTAAATTCCTAAAATTAGTAATAGTTTCTGCCTTGATTACGGTCAATAATAAATGAAAATATGTTCCCATTCATAGGTTCATACCAGGCAAACTTATCTATCACATTTATATACTAATACATCTGTTTACAAAAGGTTTTAATTAAATAAACAGGAACTAAGTATACAAAGAACACATCTTGTGAATTCACTGATCGTTTCATGAACTGTGCATAAACAGTGTTCAGTCATTATATATATGAGGAAATGTGACTGTGAACCTCCATATGCATTTTCCTCCTTAACTATCACTAGTGTTTACCAGAACAGTGTTTATTCTGTCCAGGAAGAACTCTTGAACTGGTCTTGCCCCAAAATCCATAATAGTTTTGGATAGGGCTGTTATACGCCTCATTGGCTAGTCTTTTTCCATGTCACTGATGTTGATGTTTCCCCATTTCTTTCCATTGATTTCTGATGGAATCAAATGAATATTAGAGACAGATTTTATCTTTTATGAAAATATTTGCTATAACTAGGTGCAGCCATAATAATTTCAGTATCCTGCTCAAATGTGTATTTGCTGCTTTTGTTTTCCCTTAAATATTGCTACTGATTGGGTTTCCTGGAATTGTGATAACTCTTGAAAAAAAGTCTTACGTGATCAATGAATTCCTCTAAATTTTTAGTGTATAGAACACTTTGCATGCCTTTGAATAGAAAAAGAGCCATCCTTAGCATTTCATGTAATCATATATCACATGCCTAAATTACATATCACATGCCTAGATCAAGTAGCAGTGAAAGTAGAATCAAGTTACTTCAGCATTAGGGCTGCTCACAAATGACAGGGACAAATGGCTGCACCTCTCTTGCCTCATAAAGCCATAAGAAATGTTGTGAAAAACCTTCAACTTCTAGAAAATTTGTGGGTTTAGAGGTAATGGCATGGAATACTCTAGATAAAGGAGAAAGATCTTAGGGGACCCAGTTCCACAACAGGCTCCCTGCCGGGGTTATTCTGCCTACATGAGAGCCTGCTGCCCAAAATTATCTCCATGAGACCGCCTGGAGTTTCTTTTTATCGCACTGGAATTCTAAAGATTCATTTTACCTAGCAGTTATTCCTCTTAAAAAGATAGACCCTTCTGCATTGTTTTTCCATCTTGCTCCTTAGAAAAATGGTAGAGCACACCTCTATCTTTTCAAGGAGATCGTGGAGGTTAAAGGACTGTGAAGTTCTGGAGGATACAATTGAAATACCAGTTTTTAAAAATAGAATGTTAACTTTTACTTAGTGAAACCCAGAATGAAAAAATGAAGACAAGTGATGCAGTTAGTAATGAGTGATTAATTAGCAAACTAATAAGTTAAAGCCTTCTGCAAATTTCTCATAATGATTCACATGAAACCAGGTAAACTCTGTTTTTATAGATTTTACATGCTTTCTTTTGGTTGTCTTGCTTTCTTCCAGTACCAGTTGAGCTGTAGTTTTGACTGTGTTATCTTTGACTGTGTTAGGTCTTTACTTAGTTTTGACTGTTATCCCCAACCCCACTCTTGTCTTTGTTACCTCCACCTGTGATCTGGCCCCACCCTTGGAGCCCACATGCAGTGAGGATCACTGTGCTTGCTTTGGTCAAGTCCTTGAAAGTATAAGTTAAAGTAGTTCTTTATCTCATGCTTTTATGTATATCTTCTGTTTATCTTTTAATGTTAAATTAAACTTTCTCACACCTTTTTCCCTTTAGGATGAAAGACAAGATACTAGCTCAGAAGGAGTATCAAACGTAGAGGATCAGAATGACTCTGATTCTACACCACCCAAAAAGAAAATGAGGAAGACAGAAAATGGAATGTATGCTTGTGATTTGTGTGATAAGATATTCCAAAAGAGTAGTTCATTACTGAGACATAAATATGAACACACAGGTATGTCAGTGAATACAAACATATTAAAAAGTGTCCATGATATGATACTCTGGATTATGCAAAATTAAAAACAAGGTCTGGATCTAGTCACCCAGGCTGAAGTGCAGTGGCATGTGATCTCAATTTTGGCTCACTGCAACCTCCTGGGCTCAGGCCATCCTTTCACCTCAGCCTCCTGAGTAGCGGGGACTATAGGCACATACCACCACATCAGTCAATTTTTATATAGACAGGTTTTGTCATTTTGCCCAGGCTGGTCTTAAACTAATGAGCTCAAGCCATCTACCCACCTTGGCCTCCTAAAGTGCTGGGGTTACAGGCATGAGCCACCACATTGGACCAGAATTAATTGTTTTATATTTTACTCTCTGATCCTGCCATTTTCACCTGTCAGGCCACTTCTGCCTAGTACTTAAGGTCTGTGCCTTTCTTTTGGTTTTTTGCTTCATCTGTCTTTTTCACGACTTAATTCCTTTAAGCTGACACAGCATTTATTCTGTCCACATTCATTTAGTGCAAGCTTATGCTATATTAATAAAAATATAATACATAGTAGCCATTAATAAAAAATATGAGACCAGTGGGCTAAAGTCATAGGGAGACAGGATCTGGCTTCCTAAAAGAAAAAGCTGCTTCCTAAGAATACAGCAGGCTGTCCTGGCAAGTCAAGATCTTTTGATTTAAGAAAGAAGTTCTGCCTAAGAGGTTGGACTAGATGATTCTAAGATCCTGTAATTCTGAGATTCTGTAATCCTGCCACAGAATATGCCTCCTTAGGTTGACTCAGGGATGGCAAACTATGGCTCACAGCCAAATGTGAGCATCCCCCTGTTTTTCTAAGGCCTATGAGGTAAGAATTGTAGTTTTTGTTTTTGTTTTGTTTTACATTTTTAAATGACTGAAAAAGATGAAAAGAATATTATTTATGACTGATGAAAATTACGTGAAAGTGAAATGTCAGTGTCCCTAAATAAAGTGAGTCGGAAGACGGCGTTGCCCATTTATTTGCATTTCTGTCTGTGTCAGCTTTTGTGCTGTTCTACAACGGCAGAACTGAGAAGCTGCTGTAGAGACCGTTTGGCCTGCAAAGCCCTTACTCACTACCCTTTACAGAAAACAGTTGCCAACTCCCTTCCATCAGTGGATTACTGGTAAATTTTAACACCTGGTTCTCTGAAGGGTGGGGAAGCCCTGATTTGTGGTGTTGGCAGCTTTTTGTGGCATAAATACTACCATCAGGGTGGATTTCAAGCTTGAATGTGATGTCAGCTTGCAGAATTCCTGAAAATTTAGCAGTAAACTCTGTCCAGTGAGTACACACTGGCTCCAGCATACTCCTGTGTCTCTAACATGGGTTGCCATAGAAGGGGCTGGGCTCATCATGAGCTCTTTAATCTACCAGCTCTTCCCTGCCCCCACTACCAGCCATTGTATCTACAGTACCCATATTTATCTTTCATATTCTTAACTGTTTTAGCGTATTTTTTACTCTTGTGAGAAAAGATACAGAGAATTGTTTTTCCTTCTTCAATCTGTGGATTAATACAGTGACACTTCGGAGGGTTCTTGGAGTTAAAAACTAGTATTACATAAGAGAAAGTCACATGTCTCAAAACTAGCTTCTTGTAACTCAGTCCTCTGGTTTTCAGAGATCTAAGAAAAGTCAGAAAATCCCCTTCCTCTTCAGGCAAGAGTTAAGTATTAGCAAATATCAAAGTGAAAAATATATATGAAAAACTATACTATTTCTAAAATTAAAACTCATTCCTGTTTCTGTTAGTGTTAACTGCTTGATAGCTCTGAAATTGGGCATTATTCCTGACTATGATCAGTTGTTAAACAGTCCTTCTCAGTTCTGGGCAGCAGTACTCCTCTGGCCCATGTGTTCTCAGGAAGGTGAATATTGCTCTCAGGGGCCAAAACTTGTTTCTTGGGGGGCAAAAATACGGAGATACTACAATGGCTTGTGGTTTTCTAAAGAAGCTCAGTATATACGCTGTGTATTTATGAGTTTTACCATATATAAAAAGTATATAGTAAGCACCAAAATTTCATCAGGGACAGAGCTTGTGACTAGGAAAAAAAAATGACTCAAAAGGGTCCGTGGCCAGGCGCAGTGGCTCACACCTGTAATCCCAGTACTTTGGGAAGCTGAGGTGGGCAGATCACAAGGTCAGGAGTTAAGATACCATCCTGGCCAACATGGTGAAACCCCGTCTCTACTAAAAATCCAAAAATCAGCTGGGCATAGTGGCAGGCGTCTGCAATCCCAGCTACTCGGGAGGCTGAGGCAGGAGAATCACTTGAAACCGGAAGGCGGAAGTTGCAGTGAGCCAAGATCGTACCACTGCACTCCAGCATGGGTGAAAGAGCAAAATTCCATCTCAAAAAAAAAAGCAGGGGGAGGGGGGTCCCACTGGTGGTGATAATGAAGAACACAAGGTGAGCAGCTGTCTGTCCCTGTCTGCCCTCACTGTGCTCATGCACTGCCAGGCATCTCCTCCCAGCTGCACTTGGCCCATTTTCCACCTCACTGTCATGATGCTTGTATTTTTGGCATTTCAAACTCACGTAGTTCCCATTGACCTAATCATCTGCACAGCAGAGTGTAGAACACTACATTTTTTAATATAAAGGACAAACCAAATTGCAGTATTATATTACAAACAGCTTGGGACCTGGAAGTGTTTTAAAAATGAAACTAATAACCCTCCCCTTTCTACAACCCGAAGTACCCCAAAAACCATATAAGGATTTTATTTGCTGAATACCACCATTTTATTTCATAGCTATATTCTTATTTTGCAGGTAAAAGACCTCATGAGTGTGGAATCTGTAAAAAGGCATTTAAACACAAACATCATTTGATTGAACACATGCGATTACATTCTGGAGAAAAGCCCTATCAATGTGACAAATGTGGAAAGCGCTTCTCACACTCTGGGTCTTATTCTCAACACATGAATCATCGCTATTCCTACTGCAAGAGAGAAGCAGAAGAACGTGACAGCACAGAGCAGGAAGAGGCAGGGCCCGAAATCCTCTCGAATGAGCATGTGGGTGCCAGGGCGTCTCCCTCGCAGGGCGACTCGGACGAGAGAGAGAGTTTGACAAGGGAAGAGGATGAAGACAGTGAAAAAGAAGAGGAGGAGGAGGAGGATAAAGAGATGGAAGAATTGCAGGAAGAAAAAGAATGTGAAAAACCACAAGGGGATGAGGAAGAGGAGGAGGAGGAGGAAGAAGTGGAAGAAGAAGTAGAAGAGGCAGAGAATGAGGGAGAAGCAGCAAAAACTGAAGGTCTGATGAAGGATGCCAGGGCTGAAAGTCCAGCAGGCAGCTTAGGACAAAAAGTAAGCGAGAGTAGTGAGCAAGTGTCTGAAGAAAAGACAAATGAAGCCTAATCGTTTTTCTAGGAGGAAAATAAATTCTAATTGGTAATGAAGTTTGTTCTATATTATCCTTGCTTTTAATGGAAACACAGTAACCTGTATGCTGTGATTCCTGTTCACTACTGTGTAAAGTAAAAACTAAAAAAATACAAAATACAAAAAAAAAAAAAAACACACAGAAAAAATAAATCCGGGTGTGCCTGAACCTCAGACCTAGTAATTTTTCATGCAGTTTTCAAAGTTAGGAACAAGTTTGTAACATGAAGCAGATTAGAAAACCTTAATGACTCAGAGAGCAATGATATAAGAGGTTAAAGGAAGCTGATTAATTAGATACGCATCTGGCATTGTTTTATTTTTATCAGTATTAATTATCACTCATGTTGGTTTATTCTTAAGCTGTACAATTGGGAGAAATTTTATAATTTTTTATTGGTAAACATATGCTAAATCCGCTTCAGTATTTTATTATGTTTTTTAAATGTGAGAACTTCTGCACTACAAAATTCCCTTCACAAAGAAGTATAATGTAGTTCCAACCCGTGCTAACTACCTTTTATAAATTCAATCTAGAAGGTAGTAATTTCTAATATTTAGATGTCTTAGTAGAGCGTATTATCATTTAAAGTGTATTGTTAGCCTTAAGAAAGCAGCTGATAGAAGAACTGAAGTTTCTTACTCGTGGTTTAAAGTGGAGTTCAAAAGATTGCCATTGAGTTCTGATTGCAGGGACTAACAATGTTAATCTGGTAAGGACAGCAAAATCATCAGAATCAGTGTTCGTGATTGTGTTTGAGTATGTGGTAACAAATATGAAGGATATGACATGAAGCTTTGTATCTCCTTTGGCCTTAAGCAAGACCTGTGTGCTGTAAGTGCCATTTCTCAGTATTTTCAAGGCTCTAACCTGCCTTCATCCAATGTGTGGCCTACAATAACTAGCATTTGTTGATTTGTTTGTTGTGTCAAAATTCCCAAATAAAACTTAAAACCACTGACTCTGTCAGAGAAACTGAAACACTGGGACATTTCATCTTTCAGTTCCTCAGTATTGATTTTACATTAATTGACTTTCAGAATTTCTCTACAGAAACGAAAGGGAAATTTCCTAATCTGCTTTTTCCATGTACTTGCATTTCAAACATGGACATGCCATTGTTATTTGGCTCATAACTGTTTCCAAATGTTAGTTATTATGGACCCAATTTATTAACAACATTAGCTGATTTTTACCTATCAGTATTATTTTATTTCTTTTAGTTTATAGATCTGTGCAACATTTTTGTACTGTATGTCTTCAAACCTGGCAGTATTAATATCCTTCTTACTGACATATGTACTTTTAGTTTTAGAAAACTTTTATATTTATGTGTCTTATTTTTATATTTCTTTATTTATTACACAGTGTAGTGTATAATACTGTAGTTTGTATTAATACAATAATATATTTTAGTATGAAAATTTGGAAAGTTGATAAGATTTAAAGTAGAGATGCAATTGGTTCTCCTGCATTGAGATTTGATTTAACAGTGTTATGTTAACATTTATACTTGCCTTGGACTGTAGAACAGAACTGAAATGGGAATGTATTAGTTTTACAACTACAATCAAGTCATTTTACCTTTACCCAGTTTTTAATATAAAACTTAAATTTTGAAATTCACTGTGTGACTAATAGCATGATACTCTGCAGTTTTATTAAGAGATTAGCCTAACCATAAAACTCTCATTTCCTTAGTAAGCCAAATTAGGATTACCTTCTATAAACAGTGTTGGGAACAATGTTTAACATTTTGTGCCAATTTGTTCCTGTATTCATGTATGTAAGTTACAGATCTGACTCTTCATTTTTAAGTTCCTTGTTACACCATGGTCATTTTCTAGTTTTTTACCAGACTCCCCCATCTCACAATAAAATGCATCAACAAGCCTGAACTGCTGTCATTCTTTTCATCATTATCAGTATTTTCTTTGGAAAACTCTGACATGGGGTAAACCGTCATCCTGCATTTGATTCATCTTGAGCTGAATTTGGGTAACACTAAATGTTTTCAACATCCTCCACTAAATTGTGGATTTTCTTGTGGCTAAATGTTTCTGGAGAGGTCAGAGTTGACAAAGGCCCCTCCACAGGTCGCTGCTGCTTTCTGAAATCCTTAATCCTCAACATCTCATGCTTCAGGTCATTTCAGGGAAGCCTGGTTTTAGATGCCTTTCTGACTCTCACAGCTCCTCACTCTGTCATCATACCTCTGATACTATTATTTATATTCCTTCCCCACTAGGAACAGGGACCATGTTTGTCACAGTCACTCTCACATTCCTCACTGCCTAACAGTGTGCCTGGCACAAGTTGGGACAACAGATACTCGTTGAATGAAAATATAATTTGCATGTTCATGGGGCTCAGCTATGTTCTCACTACTTTTTTTGCTTCTAATTCCAGAATATATATGTTAAATGATTCTAATAATTTGATGATTTTCTTATAAGTCTTATTAAACATTAGTCATAAAAGACATAATAAATTATGCCTTCTTTTTCTATTGCCTTACTATTTTGATTTTTTGAGAGTGTATTTCTAGGTGTCTTCCTGGTACTTAACGTCATGGTACATGGCACAGATATTGCTGGCTTGTGGACATGACTACCTCCAATAGGAGTGAAAGGACAATTCTAGTCCCCTCCCCTTTTATAGAATTTTTACTTCCCTTTCTAGGACCTCACATTCCTAGGTTCTCGTTACCATGTTTACTGATTTCCTCTGTCACTGAGAGCAGCTATCAGTAAACAGATGCACTGAAAAGGATTAGGAACTAAGAATAACAAACTTCTTAGGAGGTAGCCACACTATAATATAAAGCTCAATGAGGGCAGTGCTTGATATGTATGGATAAGTGGCTAATAAAGGAATTTAGGCGTTACCAGAACTTTCCAGAAGGAAAACGTATGTGGACCCTTCCCAGTATTCCCTCATCACATAACAAAAATAATAGCAGAGTCATTTGTTATTTATTCATGGCATGCACAGGTATTTCATTACAACTATCAAGATGTTCACAAAAGCCTCATAAAAAAATACAAATAAAGACCGTGCGCCCATAAACACATGTATCTTAAGTACCAGAATGAGTATATGAACATAGGCCTATCTGACTCCAAAATCCATGCTTTTTGGGAGGGAGAAGGTGGGAGACAGGATCTTGCTCTGTTGCCTGGGCTGAAGTGCAATGGCATGAACATGGCTCACTACGGCCTCAACCTCCTGGGCTCAAGTGGTTCCCCCACCTCAGCCTCCCGAGTAGCTAGTACTACAGGCATAACGCCACCACGCCTAGCTAATTACTTTTTTTTTTTTTTTTTTTTCCCATAGAGCCAGGGAGTCTCACTATGTTTCCCAGGCTGGTCTCAAACTCCTGTGCTGGAGGAATCCTCCTGCCTCAGGCTCCCAAAGTGCTGGGATTATAGGTGTAAGCCACATTGTTCAGCCTGAAATTCATGCTTTTACCTAGCCTGTATCACATCTTATCTGATAATAGCTTGCAGTATCTCAATCTTGGCCTCGAAGTATATCACTAGAAAACGTAAGACGAATATACATTTCATAGCCTGGTGGAAAAGAATGGGTGGGGAATGAGATTTTTCAAATCTGTGTGCAAACTTAAAAAGAACCTTGTAAAGGATACTATTAAAGTGCAGTGATTATGTTCACATGAAAATATAACCTTAGAACAGATTTCACCTCTTAATATCAGTGGGAGACTATATTAGGACATTGAATATATGAACATTACCTCTGAAACAAAAAAGCAGAAGCTCCTCTGCTCTAGTTCAAATTCTATTCAACAATAGCGGAATACACACTTTTTTCCTAACACATGGGACATTCATGAAGATGGACCATATTATGGGCCATAAGTCAACTCTCAGATTTAAAAGAATTGCAAATAAAGCATTTTATTTGACTACAAAAGAATTTAACTAAACTAGAAATCAGGAATTCAAATGTATCTGAAAAATCCCCCAAATTACTGGAAAATTGAGATTTAGCTCATGCATGGCTAAAAATAAATTATAAAATATGAGCCAGAGGAAAATACAGCATATCAAAACTTGTAGCTTGCAGCAAAAGCAGTGGATATAAGAAAATGTATAGCATTAAAAGCTTACATTGGAAAATAATAAAGAACTGAATCTTAGCCTAACTTGCATCTTAAGAAATTAAAAACAAAATAAAGCCAAACCAAGCAGGAAAGAGGAAATAATAAAAATGGCACAAAAACAAAATAGAGTAAATCAATGAAATCAGAATTTTTTTTTTTAAGATTAGTAAAATTGATAAACCTCTACCTAGAGAAATCAAGGAAAGGAGAGAAGAGATGCAAATTACTAATACCAAGACTGAGAGAGAAGACAACATTACAGATCCTACAGAGTAAATAATAAGGAAATACTAAGAACTTTATGCCAAGAAATTTGGCAACTTAGATGAAAATGACATATTTCTTAAACTGCCAATATTCACTCAAGAATAGATAACCTAAATTGTCTAATACAAGGAAATTACATTTCTAGTTAAAAATCTTCCCAAAAAGAAAATTCCCAGCCCAAACAACTTCACTGGTGAATTCTACCAAACATTTAAGGAAGATAACTACCCATTCTACACAAACTCATCCATAAAACTGAAGAGGAGAAAACACTTCAGCCTGTAAAGCCAGCATTAACCTGATACCAAAACAGACAATGACATTACAAGAAACAAAAACTACAGATTGATACTGCTTATAAACATGGATACAAAAATTCTTAACAAAATTCAGGAAATCAATTTGAACCATATATCTAAAGAAAAATACATCATGACCAAGTGAGATTTATCCTAGCAGTGAAAGGTTTTCGAGCATTCAAAAATCAGTTACAGATACTTCTTCCCAGGGGTTGCATCCCAACAAATCCATCCTAAGTTTAAAATACCATGTCAAGAATGCATTTAGTACTGAACATCATGGCCTAGCCTAACCTAACTTAAACATGCTCAGAACAGCCTACAGTTGGGCAAAATCATCTAACACAAAGCCTATTTTACAAGAAGGTGTTGAATGCTGGCAACACAGCAGTACACGGTGGAGTCTCAGTCGTTTAACCTCATGATCAGTGGCTGACGAAGCCGTGGCCTCTGCTGCTTTGCAACATCACAAGAGGATTGTACTGCATACTGCTATCCCAAGAAAAGATCAAAATTATGGTTGATCATATATCAATCAAAATATGGTTGCTACTGAATGTGTGTTGCTTTTGCACCATCATAAAGTTGAAAGATTATAAAGTCAAGCCATGATAAGGTAGGGGCCATTTGTAGTGTAATTCACTGTATTTACAGCATAAAAAGAAAAAACAATCAGTAAGTGTAAAGAAGCATCTGACAAAATTCAACACCAAACCATAAACATTCTCAGCAATCCAGGAATAGAAGGGAGTTTTCTCAACCTAATAAAGAGCATCAACAAAAAAACCTATAGTTAACATCATACTCGGCATGTAGGATTCAATGCTTTCCCCTTAAAATTAGGAACAAGGCAAGAATAGCTGCTCTCACACCTTTATTGAACATTGTACTGGAGATCCCACCCAGGGCAACATGGCAAAAATAAATGAAAGAAATACACGTTGGAGAAAAAAGAAGTAAAACTTTATTTGCAGACAGTATGGCTGTCTGTGTAGAAAACAAGGAATTTGCAAAAAACTAGGAAAGGTGACTGTAAGGTTGCACGATAAACAGTCATTATGCAAAAATCAATCATATTCTGTCTAGTGATAAGACTGGAAATTTTTTAAATATCAAGAATATAAAATACTTAGAGATATTTGATAAAATATGGGCAAAACCTGTACAGAAAACTACAAAATGTTGTTGGAAAGAAATTAAAAATGCAACAAAAATTGAGAGATACTCTATGTTCATGGATCAGAAGACTCATTATCATTAAGATGTTAATTCTCCCCAAGATTTATTGACTCAATGCAGTTGCAGTAAAAATCTCAGCTACATATTTGCAGAAATTGCCAGGTTGGTTCTACACTTAGATGGAAATGCAAATGACTTCAAGTAGGCAAGACAATTTTGAAAAAAAAAAAGTTGGAGGACTTACACTAAATGGTTCTTGGAATCATTTTTTATAAAGCTACAGTAATCAAGACAACATTGTATTGGGTGAGAGAATAGACATATAGATCAAGAAAACAGAAATAATAGTAAAAAAAGACCCACGCATACATAGCCAATTGATTTTTGCCAAATGTTTCAAGGTATAAATGGTGACTGATCATCTTCTCAAAAGCAATGCTGATACTAGATATCCATATGCAGGAAAATGAACTTGATTCTTACCTCACACCATATACAAAAATTGATTCAAAATGGATTACAGACCTAAATACAAGAGCTAAAATTATAAATCTTCTAAAAGAAAATAAATTCTTTGCCATCTTGAGTTAGACAAAGGCTTTCTAGATAAGACACTAAAAGCATGAATGATAGAAGAAAAGAATTGTTGGATTGAACTTCATCAAAATGTAACTCTCTTAAGAAGATACTGTTAAGAAAATCAGAATGAGATACACAGACAGGGAGAAAGTATTTGCAAAACATGTATGCATACACCCAAGTGACATTTAAAACATGTTTGCACAAAAACCTATATATGAATGTTTATAGCAGTATTACTTATAATAGTCCAAAAAATGTAAACAACCCAAATCCATCAATTGATGAATAGTTAAAATATAGTATATCCATACAATGGAATACTACGCAACCTTAAAAAGGAATGAAATTCTTGTACACGCTACAAGATAGATGAATCCTGAAAACATTATGCCAAGTGAAAGAAACCAGTCACAAAAGAGTACATGTCCTATTATTCAATTATATGAAATGTCCAAAATAGGCAAATCAGTATAGAGAGGAAGTAGGTAAGTGGCTTCATAGCACTGGAGGGGAGAAGAGAGTGGGGAGTGACTGACTACTAATGAGTATGAGTTTCTTTTTGGGGTGAAAGTGTTCAAATTAGATCGTGGTGATATTTGCACAACTGTGAATACACTAATCCATGTAATTATATATTTTAATGGGATAACTATGGTATGTAAACTGTATCTCAATAAAGCTGTTAAAAATATGTTTATGCATGTTGAATATATAAGGAGTATTTTAAAACTCTTACAACTAAATAAAAACACAATTTTTTTAAATTGGGCAACATTTTAAACAAACACTTTACCAAAGAAGGTATACGAAAGAGAAATAAGCATATGAAGAGATGATCAACACCATTAGTCACTAGGGAAAGACAAAACATACACTGGGCCATCGCTACACAACCCAAAAATTCCACTCCTTAGTATTCACCCAAGGTAAATGAAAACATATATCCACCTGAAGGATTGTATTAATATGTTCATAGCAGTTTTAGTCACAATAGCCAAACTGGAGAGAGCTCAAATGTCTATCAACCAGTGGATGAATAAACAAATTGCATCATATCCATGCAATGCAGTCCACAACAATAAATAACAACCAGCATGGATGAATATCAAAAACAGACACGCTAAGTATAACACGATGGCGTGGTGGCTACACAGGTATACGAACTTGTCAAAACTAAACAAATTAGTGTGTTTAAAATCATGTTTTATTGCATGGAGGTTATAGCTCAATAGAGCTGACTTTTAAACATACAGGAGAATCATATTAAGACAATCAAAAAATGAATTCAATCCCTGAAGCTGTAAGAAGCAAAAGTTCCATGCTCAAGCAAAAATACAAATGCATTTTTATATAAAAATCATCTGATTTTATTCGGAATAACGTAGGTATGTTATTCTAAAGTTAATTAAGTCTTGGAAAAACATTTTTAACTTTAAACTGCTTTATAAATAATAGTTCCATACAATGAATTATCTCATTTAGTGACTTTGCTGTACATTTCACAACGTACCTTTGAAAACTATCCTTTCTGAGAGCTGAGCATTTGTGAGTGTAACTTGTTGCGATGTTAGGTTGGCTAAGATAGAAATTCTAATGACATCTGCTTTTAGATGTTGGGCTTTTTTTTTTTTTTTTTTTTTTGTCCAAGTAGATGTAATTCTATATAATATCTAAGCTATAGAAAAGGTTATAGTGCATTGGAATAACAGAGGTTTATAATTTATAATTTGGGGGACACATTATCCTTTTTGATGACAACCTCACATAACCTTCATTTCCTTGATTAATTAAGAACAGACCAAAAGTACTTGTTTTATATTCCAAGCCTAACAGTAAGCTCTCCTTTTATGTAGAACATAAAGTATACATCTTGAGTTTTGTTGCCCTTTTTTTGTTGAGTAACTCATATTTCTGTTATTGTATTAGTTTTTTCCTTCAGTCTTAGAATACTAAAAGGTGGGAAGGGAGAAAATATCTTCAATACAGGCGTCCTCAAGGCAAATTACAAGTTACATGTTTTTAATCATCTGTACCTTCAGAAAATGCTCTGTTCTATTGCTGAAACCTAGACCTGTGATGTTGACCTCATGTCATCTCTGATCCAAAGATTGTCCAGAGAGTTAGGTCAGTTCCTGGAACTAATCCAAACTTGGCTTACTTGAGGGAAATAATTTTCAAACTTTTGAAAAAGGAGATGGAAATCCAACGTGTAAAGCACGTACAAGCAGAGCTGTCCTGGTGGAAGAGAAGGAGATGGGGCAGAAGCAAAACCCAGCCGCTCCTGTTGGAGAACTGCTCTCTAGAGAACACATTTCTGGGTGGTGTGTAGGGGGTGGTGTTAACTGAGTTCACAAGTCCTGGAGCTTCTCCAGACCTGCCCTAGATTGGCCCAAATCTAAGCCAAGATCTGAACACCCAGACTACTGAGGCAGGCCTGGCAATGCACACTGGCTTGACATTCATCTGAGATGCTTATGCATTTGAAAGACAGGATTTTAGAAATACAGTGACTTTTAGAAAATGCTTTCCTCAAGAATATAGTTAATTTTAGATGATGCTAGCTAACTCATGTTTAATATTAGAACCTCAAGAAGGTTTTGCTTTCCAGATCTTCAGAATAAGAAATTACGACTAGAAAATGTTCAGGGTTATCAATATAAAATCACCAGAAATCCTATGAATTACGCACAATAATTTCATCTGATGAACGTGATTCCCAACGTAAACATATCATAGAGCTTATCTGTGTATTAACTCAAATGATTTTTTATCCATAATTTCATTTTTCGCTGACTTAAATGAGGGGAAATTTTCTGCTCCAACCTACTTCTCAGAGATATAATAAAATACATGCGAGATCTATGAAAGTACGCTTGGAAAAGCAGACGAAGGACTCTAAGCTTACGTGTGTGCCTGTGTCTGTATACACATACATAGACACATGTGCACACGCATACCCAAGTATACATCAACTTATTTTTCTCTACTAACAAGTGATAAGGACATCTAGCCATCCCAGGAGGATAATCACATCTTGGCTTGGATTCAGCTATACAAACAGAAGCTGGAAAAAAAAGTAGAAATATATAGTCCTCATCAGGTGTCAAGGTTAATACTGGAATGCTGTAGGTGTCCGCTGTGTGTTAGGAATTAGTTATAACATTCCTGTGAAGCGGACGGGGTAGTGGAATACAAGTTCTGCAGGTAGTAACTACTCACAAAGCTGACTGCTTGAGCCAGGCTCTCTGTAGAAGCCAGTGAGGGGACTATGAGTAAAGGTAAACACTGCAGTACTCTGACATGTTATCAAGGGAAAACTGACGAGGTTGTGACAGATGTCTTTCCCCTTCACTGGGGTAGTCACTAAGTTCAGAAGAGAGCTAGCCCTCCAATAGAACAAAGAGAAGACACTCGCTGGCCAGACGTGATTAGAGATTCTCGAATCCATCATTTCTTTCTGAGGATTGTGTATTCTTTTTGTATTGTGGTCAAATTTACCATGTTAACCATTTTTAAGCGTATACACTTCAGGGGCACTAAGTACATTCTCAGTGTTCTGCAACCATCACCCCCTCCATCTCCAGAAATTTTTCACGATTCCACACAGGAGCTCTATACTAACTTAAACACTTAACTACCCCTGCTCTCCTTTCCCCAGGCCCTGATAACCTCTATTTTACTTTCTGTCGCACGAATTTGCCAATCCCAGATATTTCACGTAAGCAAAATCATATGATAGCCCTTTAGTTCTAGATTATCTCACTTAACCTAATACTTGCACGCTTCGCTTATATTGTAGCGTATGTCAGAATTCCCATCCATTTTGTATATACCACATCTTGTTTACCTATTTATAGAGCTCACTGTAGGCCTCAGACTCCCCTGGCCTCTGCCTCCTGAGTAGCTGGGTCTACAGGTACACACCATCCTACCCAGCGAATTTTTTAATTCTTTTGTACAGAGTCTCTCTATGCTGCCCGGGCTGATCTCAAGCTCCTGGCCTCAAGCAAGCCTTCCACCTCCGCCTCCCGACACTGGGATTACAGCTGTGAGCCACCTTATTTATTTATTGATGGACATTGAATTGTTTCTACATTTTGACTACGGTGAACAATGCTGTTATGAACTGGTTTGCAAGTATCTGTTTGAGTACCTGCTTTCAATTTTGGGTCATGTGTACGCAGAAGTGGAATGACTAGATCATATAATTCTAAGTTTAATTTTTTGAGGAACTGTCAAACTGTCTTCCACAGTGGCTGCACCATTTTGCACGCCCTTCAGCAATGCACAAGAATTTCCACTTTTCCACGTCCTCACCAACACTTGTTTGCTATCTCATTTTGTTTTGTTGATAACCGCCATTTTAATGGGTGTGAAGTGATACTGTAGTTTTGATTTGCATTTTTCTTCTGACTAGTGATGTTGAACATCTGTTTCATGTGCTTATTGACCATTTGTATATCTTCTTTAGAGAAATATCCATTCAGGTCCTTTGCCCATGTTTGAAAAGGGTTGCCTGAGTTTTTTCTGCTGTTAACTTGTAGGGGTTATTTATACATTCTGAATATGAATCCATTATCAGATACATCATTTACAAATATTTTCTCCCATTTTGTGAGCTGTCTTTTCACTCTTGACAGTGTCTTTGATGCACACAATTTCTAATGGTGGTGAAGTCCCGGTTTCTGTTTCATTGTTGTTGCCTGTGCTTTTGGTGTCATAGCCAGTAAATCATTGCCAAATCCACTGTCGTAAAGCTTCTCATCTGATTTCCGCTAAGCGTTGCATAGTTTTAGCTCTTACGTTTAGGTCTTTAGTCCATTTTGAGTTATTTTTTGTATGTGGTGTACAGTAAAGGTTCAACTTCATTCTTTTGCATGTGGGTATTTTTCCCGGAACATTTGCTGAAAAGCCATTGCATAGTCTGGGCATCCTTGTAGAAAATCCATTTATTTATAGTGATACCACCCTGAACGTGCCCAATCTCATCTGATCTCGAAAATTCATTCACCATTATACAAGAATTAATTTCTGGGCTTTTCCTTTTTTTTTTTCGTTTTTTTTTTTTTTTTTTTTGAGACAAAGCCATGCCGTCTCAGATACTCCAGGTTGGAGTGCAGTAGTGTGATCTCAGCTCACTGCAACCTCTCCCTCCTGGATTCCAGAAACTCTCCTGTCTTAGTCTCCTGAGTACCTGAGATTACAAGTGACTGCCACAATGCCTGGCTAATTTTTATATTTTTAGTAGAGACAGGGTTTCGCCATGTTGGCCAAGCTGGTCTCAAACTCCTGACCTCAGGTGATCTGCCCACCTCAGACTCCCAAAGTGCTGGGATTATAGGTATGAGTTACCACGCCCAGTCTCTGGGCTTTCATTATGTCTGTTTTCAAATTCATTCTTGCTCCAAAAATGAGAAAAAGCAGATATAGAATGTGTTGAAGACAAGAACTTACAGTAGGTGGTCTTTCTCTTTTACTAAATATTAGATCAAGATGAGTCACAAAATTTTTAAATCTGAAAAGGATATTTTCCTCCTAAAATATTGTTTTATTTTAAGGTGCAGGATATATGTGCAGGATGTGCAGGCTTGTTACTACATGTGCCATGGTGGTTTCTGCACCTATCGACCCATCGCCTAGGTGTTAAGCCCAGCATACATCAGCTATTCTCCTGGAATATTGTTCTGAAGCGTTGGTGATTACACACTATTGCATTGTAAGTCATATGTTTCTAGTCCCCCAGTAAAAGAACAAAAGAACTGACACCAGAGTGAATTTGGCTTAAATTTCATCAAAGAAGAACTGGCAGTTACGAACCGTCTGGGAGTTTTGCTTCCTTGTTTGTTTGTTTTGATCCCAGCCTAATAGTTTAACAGAATATTTATTTAGCTAACTCTATTCATATGTTTCTCACTACACACAGGTTCATTCTTACTTAAGGCAATTGTAACATGTCAATAGTTCTTCTCTCCTACATTTGGAAGGTGCCGTGAGACAGTCACCTTTTCTATTGATACTGATTAGCGAATGCTGCTTCGTCTTCTCATCTGGACTTACCTAAGTTAGTAAACTTAAACTCTATACAAGTTTCATTAGCTGGTTTACCCCTTCATCTTCCTACTATGTTTGCTTAGTAGTGACACATTCTTTGTTTCCTCTGCCAGCCTCTTTTCCTCTGCCTTATCTCAAAATGTTGGAATACCCATGACTCCCTTATAAGCCCTTTAAGGTTGTCTGGTTAATTAACAACCTGTTCTCTCAAATGTGTATCTCTAGCCCCCTGAGTTCCAGGCTACCCACTTAATAAGTTCACTTAGATGTCTAAAAGACATTTCAAACTTAACCAGGTCCAAACTGACTCTTGACTTCCCCACCCTTACCCTCAACGTATTCCCAGCCATCCCCATCCCAATAAAAACCAGTGCCACCACCCAGGGACTCAAGCCAAATCCTGGAAGTAGGGAGCAGGCACTGAGGGAGAAAGCCTCTTTCCTGTGGAATGTCTTCAGGAGATACAATCATCTTATTCTTCCTTTCGGAGGAGAAAACAGCAGTCTTGATTGTTCTGATTGCCATAGACTCCATTATTTTAGTTACAAATATTAAGCAAGGTAAAAATCAAGACATCAGAAAGTAGAGCTGTCGTTCAATTTACTGAGTATTTATCGAAATGGAGTTGGAAGGCAGTGGGTGTTGTGGTAAAGGGCAGAACAGGGAAGCAAACCACCACGTTCACATCCCAGCTTGGACGATGATCACTACTCAACACGTTAGTGCCTCAGTTCCTCTCTAGTAAAATGGAGATGATGTTAACAGCACTCACTTTGAAGGCTGTCGTGATCATGAAACGAGTTCATACACTGAACTCTTAGAGCAGCGTTGGGCACACTGTCAGTGATGAATGTCAGCTGTTATCTATTGAGGTAGGCACTGTGAAAGATACATGTGTAAAATATTTTGGTGTACCGAAGCAGGCTGTCACACACACAAAGAAGACGTGCAACACGGGGCAACACATGGAAACAACCCTAGTTTCTTTCCCATTGCCTCTCCATTGTTCGTGTCTTTCTCCTTTCTCATACAACCAAATCTGTTTGTAACCTATCTTCCTAACACACACACACACACACACACAACGTCCCACTATCTAGGTCGAAACCTAGAAATGGAAGAAATCACTTGTCAGATTTATTGTAAAACGTACTTAATAAGTTCCTTTTGAAGATTAAATGAGAAAAACGTGTGCATGATTTCAGTATGTGCTACATACAGTAGGTGCTCAATAAATAGGAGCTTTCTCTCCTATTTGTCTTCTGTGTGCTGCACAATTACTTTTCCCTAAGGACAACCTGATTACAGCTCTTCAAGCGTGTTTGTCCATTGCCTGTGGAGTAGAATCTAAATTCCTCAGCGTTTATACCTTATTTCCAATAATAATACTAATAATGTAAACTAAAAATAAAAATCTAAGCCCCTGACCATCTGAATGGACTCGTTCTCTCGGCCAAAAGCATTCCAGGCTTAACTTGAAAAACTAGATCAGGCCATGATGGGAGTGAGAGCGGGGAGCGGGTCAGACATGCCTCATTTTACCCTCCTCCTTTTTGGAATTCAGAAAAAGCTGACCAGCATTATCATCAACACAGACCTGAAGACCAATAGAACAGACTCTTTAGGAAAAAATGTTTATGATCTATTCTCTCTGAAACCTGCTATGTGGAGGCTATGTGATAAAACCTTGGTCTTCACAACCCCTTATCTTAACCCAGACATTCCTTTCTATTGATTCTAAGTCTTTAGACAATAACTTAACTCTTTCAACCAATGGCCGATCGGAGAATTTTTGAATCTACCTATGACCTGAAGCCCTTGCTTCAAGTCATCCTGCCTTTCCAGACCAAACCAATGTACATCTTAAGTACTGACTGATGTCTCATGTCTCCCTAAAATGTAAAGAGCCAAACTGTAGGCCAACCACCTTAGGCACATGTTCTCAGGACCTCCTGAGGGCTGATCACGGGACGTTCGTCATTCCTTTTTGGCTTAGAATAAATCTCTTCAAATATTTCACAGTACTTTATCCTTTTTATTGACAATAGCTAATACTTATTGAGCACTTACTTTGGTCAGGCACGGGGCTAAGTGTGTCACTCATGAACTCTTTAAGCCTCATAACAACTCTTTGAGATAGATGCCTGTGGTATGATAAAAAAATTGCAAGGAAAAAACCTTCATAGTTTCTTCTACTAGACTCTCACAACAAACATCCACAGTGGATACCAGCTGGGTGTCCTCTAATTCAGTTCAATTCTAACATTATTTGGAGATAGTGTCAGATCCCACAGGTTGAGGGCTCAGTCCGTAAGACTGTCCCCCACTCCTGATGCCAATCACAAGCCCTAGGTTGTGTTATTACCCATGCTTCTGACCACCTGTTGTAAATCAGGGTTCCCACAACTCCCTCTTTGGGTTTGATTAACTTGCTAGAGCGGCTCATAGAACTCAGGAAAACACTTACGCTTGCCAGTTCATTACAAAGAATATTACAAAGGGTACAGAGGAAGAGATGAGTAGAATGAGGTATGGGAGAAAGGGCATGGAGTTTCTGTGCCCTCCCTGGAATGCCACCATCCGAGAAGCTCCACATGTCCAGCTATCTGAAAGTTCATCCGAACCCTGTTCGTTTTATGAAAGCTTCATTACACGGGCATGATTGGTTAGATCATTCACCATTGGTGACCGACTACCCTTCAGGTCCTTCCTCCCTGCAGGTGAGAGTGGGCTGTGTGATTGGGATTTAAAGTCCCAAACCTCTAATCAGTCTTTCTGGTGACCAGCCCCCATCTAGGAGCTAACTAGCTAGGGGCTGCTAATCGTCAGTCAATCATTAACATACAAAAAGACGCTTTTCACTTTAAAGATCCCAAGGATTTTATGCCAGGAGACTGGGATGAGGACCAAACACAGATTTTTTCATATCACAAAAATATACTGTAGGTTTGGTTTTTGCACAGAATTCCTAAAACCCTTGGAATTTCCTGAGCTAAAGGAGCATCTTTTGTTATTCATAATGAACTCTTTTCAACTACATCTGAGTTTATGCTAATAAGGTGACTTAAGGTGGCCCCTAAGATATTTCAAGGGAGCAGCTGGCCCTGCCAGAAAAATCCTGCAGAGAATTAGATGGTTGGCACTTTCAGCCCCACCCCCTGGCCTCCAGGGAAAGAAATGGGTCTGGAGATTGAGTTCAATCAGGAGTGGCCAATGACATACTCAATCATCCTACGTAGTGAAGCCTTGATAAAAGCTCCTGAAACACTCTTCTCTCTCATCCCTATGTTCTCATGATACATTAAGATCAAACACCAATGCCAGCTTCTACACAAAGTCTACCCCATTCTGTGAAATGGCCAAGTAACGCACCTCATTTACCTGCCATGACAGACCCACAGCTTCACTCACGATTTCACTGCTATATTTGCAATGAGGCTAGGCTACCCACAGGCTGCTCCCAGTGTGACAGGCTAAGGCAGGCTCAATACTGGGAGGCTCAAGTCAACTCTGACATTGACTTTGGCTCAAGGACTCTTGAGAGCCTTGCTGAGTCTTCCTTGGGCTGCACACACTTTCACCTAACCCCCTCCTCTTTCCTTCACTCAAGATCAGGCTTGCATGGTGGCTCTATGGCTGTCCCAGGCTTTCTCAGCTTCCTCCCTGGTTTGGATCTACGTCTCCACCTAAATTTCATGTCAAATTATAATTTCCCATGTCGGAGGTGGGGCCTGGTGCAAGGTGATTGGATCATGGGGTGGATCCTTCCTGAGTGGTTTAGCACCATCCCTTTGTGCTGTTTCGTGACAGAGTTATCATGAGATCTGATTGTTTAAAAGTGTGTAACACCTCCCCAAGCTTTGATCTTGCTCCTGCAATGTAAGATGCCCACTCGTGCTTTGCCTTCTTCCATGAGTAAAAGTTCCCTGAGGCCTCCCAAGAAGCAAATGCCACCATGATTCCTGCACAACCTGCAGAACTGTGAGCCAATTAAACCTCTCTTCTTTACAAATTGCCCCATCTCAGGTATTTCTTTATAGCAGTGCAAGGATGGACTAATACAAAAAATGGGTACTGGGAGAGGGGCATTGTTATAAAGAGACCTGAAAATGTGGAAGCAACTTTCAAACTGGGTAACACACAAAGGCTGGAAATATTTGGAGGGCTCAGAAGACTGGAGGATGAGGAGAGGTTTGGAACTTCCTAGAGACTTGTGGAATGGTTTTGACCAAAATGCTGATAGTGATATAGACAGCAAAGTCCAGGATGAGGAAGTCTCAGATGGAAATCAGGAACTTATTGGGAACTGGAGCAAGGGTCACTTTTGTTACACTTTAGTAAAGAATTTGGAGGAATTGTGCCCCTGCCCTAAAGATCTGTGGAACTCTGAACTTGAGAGTGATGATTTAGGGCATCTGGTGGAAGAAATTTCTAAGTAGCAAGGCCTTCAAGATGTGGCCTGGCTACTTCTAACAGTCTATATTCATATATGTGAGCAAAAACATGACCTAAAATAAAATTTACATTTAAAATGAAGGAGAGAATAAAAGTTTGGAAAATTTGCAGCCTGACCACGTGGCAGAAAAGAAAATCTCATTTGCAAGAGATGAATTTAAGCCAGCTGCAGAAATTTGCATAAATAAAGAGGAGCCAAGTGCTAATATCCATGTATTAGTCTGTTTTCATGCTGCTGATAAAGATGTACCTGAAACTGGGCAATTTACAAAAGAAAGAGGTTTATTTGCCTTACAGCCCATGTGGCTGGGGAAGCCTCACGATCATGGTGGGAGGTAAAAAGACATGTCTCACATGGCAACAAGAGAAGAGCTTGTGTAGGAAAACTCTCATTTTTTAAAACCATCATATTTAGTGAGACCTATTCACTATCACAAGAACTGAACTAGAAAGACCTGCCCCCATGATTCAATTATCTCCCACCAGGTCCCTCCCACAACACATGGGAAGTATGAGAGCTACAAGATGAGATTTGGGTGGGGACATATTATTCCACCTAGCCCCTTCAAAATGTCAAATTCAAAACCAAAGTCGTATTTCAAAACCAATCATGCCTTCTCAATTGTCCCCAAAGTCTTAACTCATTTCAGCATTAACTCAAAAGCCCACAGTCCAAAGTCTCATCTGAGACAAAGCAAGTCCCTTCTCCCTTCCATCTATGAGCCTGTAAAATCAAAAGCAAGTTAGTTACTTCCTAAATACGATAGAAGTACAGGCATTAGGTAAATATAGCTGTTTCAAATGGGGGAAATTGGCCAAAATAAGAGAGCTAAGGTCCCATGCAAGTCCAAAATCCAGCAGGGCAGTCAAATCTTAAAGCTCCAGAATGATCTCCTTTGCCTCCATGTCTCACATCTAGATCACACTGATGCAAGAGGTGGGTTCCTATGGTCTTGGGCTGCTCCATCCCTGTGGTTTTGCAGGGTTCAGCCACCTTCCTGGCTTCTTTCACAGGCTGGCATTGAGTGACTGCAACTTTTCCAGGTGTACAGTACAAGCTGTCGGTAGATCTACCATTCTGGGATCTGGAGGATGGTGGCTCTCTTCTCACAGCTCCAGTAGGTGGTGCCCTGGAAGGGACTCTGTATGGGGGACCTGACCCCACATTTCCCTTCTGCACTGTCCTAGCAGAGGTTCTCCCTGAGGGCCCCACCCCTGCAATGAACTTCTGCCTGGACATCCAGGCATTTCCATACATCCTCTGAAATCTAGGCAGAGTTTCCCAAACCTTAATTCTTGACTTCTGTGCACCTGCAAGGCTCAACACCACATGGAAGCTGCCAAGGCTTGGGGCTTACACCCTCTGAAGCCATGGCCCCAGCTCTACATTGACCCCTTTTTAGCCAAGGTTGGAACAGCTGGGATGCAGGATACCAAGTCTCTAGGCTGCAAACAGAACAGGGACCCTGGGTCCAGCCCACGAAACCATTTTCTCCTAGACCTCCAGGCCTGTGATAGGAGGGGCGGTCATGAAGACCTCTGACATACCCTAGAGATATCTTTCCCATTGTCTTGGGGAATAACATTTGGCTCCTTGTTACTTTTGCAAACTTCTGCAGCTGGCTTGAATTTCCCCTCAGAAAATGGGATTTTATTTTCTATCACATTGTCCAGTCACCTCTGCTCCAGTTCCCAAGAAGTTCCTCATCTCCATCTGAGACCACCTCAGCCTGGACCTTATTGTTCATATCAGTATCAGCATTTTTGTCAAGGCCAATCAACAAGTCTCTAGGAAGTATCAAACTTTCCCACATTTTCCTGTCTTCTTCTGAGCCCTCCAAACTGTTCTAACCTCTCTGCCTGTTACTCAATTCCAAAGTTGCTTCCAAATTTTTGGGTATCTTTTCAGCAATGCCTCACTTTTCAGGTACCAATTTGCTATATTCATCCATTTTCATGCTGCTGGTAAAGTCATACTCAAGACTGGGCAATTTTCAAAAGAAAGGTGGACTTACAGTTCCACCTGGCTGGGGAGGCCTCACAATCATGGCAGGAAGTGAAAGGCATGTCTCACATGGCAGCAGACAAAAGAAGAGCTTGTGCAGGGAAACTCCCATTTTTTAAAACTATCAGATTTTGTGAGACTTATTCACTGTCACAAGAACAGCAAGAGAAAGACCTACCCCCATGATTCAATTATCTTCCATTGGGTTCTTCCTATAACATGTGAAAATTATGAGAGCTACAAGATGAGATTTGGGTGGGTACACAAAGCTAAATCATATCAATCTAAGACAATAGGGAAAAGGCCTTGAAGGTATTTCAGAGACCTTCACAACAGCCCCTCCCACCACAGGCCCAGAGGCATAGGAGGGAAGAATGGTTTTGTGGGCCAGGCCTGGGGCCCTGCCACCCTGCACAGACTCAGGGTGTCTTATTCCCCCCACTGGACTGGAAACTTCTCTAAAGGCTCTAAGTCTGAATCATTTTTTAATTCTTCTCTATATCTGGCAGATGTCAATAAACATGTGTTGACTAAATGGGTACGTAAAGATGTGAGATGAGGCAACACAGTGAGGCAGGGAAACACTTCTCAGAGTATGCTTTCTGGATATTAATGGGTGTTCTTTGAAGAAAAACAAAAAGCAGAATTCCATAGTCAAATACATTTTGGAATGGATGAACCAAAAAATCAACAGGCATCTACTGTAAGAGCTCTCTGGGCATTTAAGGTGCTACTTCTGTTTTGTGACACCCCAGGAGGCACAGTCCTTGTGTGATCATGTGATCATAGGCTTGGAGTTCTGTGGAACCCAGTTTGGGTTCACGTAATTAGGAAGAGCAGGTAAAGCTTCCAAAGGCATGGCGCTTCTGAGCTGAGTCTTAAAGAACTGTAAGGATTTCAGTAGGCCACGAGTAAATAAAAAAACAGAAGGACTTTCCAGGCAACATTTCATACACTAGAGAGGCAGGAAGGTACAAGGCACCTTCAGGGAAGAGCATGCAGACTGTTTATCCACTAGGTTTCTATAGGCACCAGAAGGGTAGCAAGGCCAAGAAGAAAGGTAGTGAAGGCGCTGTATTCAGACTATGCTATTTGCACCTTATTATATGCTACGAAGGTTTCTGCACCAGTAAATGATGGAATAAATGATGACAAAGGGAATCACTAGTTTTAATTAGAAAGGCATACTGCATGTGTAATGACTTGGCAAGAAAAATTCCATATGTTGCAAGAACAAATGAAGCAATCTCAAATTTTATATCCAAGGCTATTTGTTTGCCACATTACTAAATCCATAGTCATAATAAGGCTTCTGTTATGCTTAATGTTCTAGTTTGCAGTAATTGTCATGGAAAGAATCTATTAAAACCTTACAAGGATGAACAAATTCTTCTGCATCAACTTCTAAGGAACAGAAACGGTAAATCACATCCCCTCAAATTCTTGGTTCTTTTGTGATTCAAATTTGTAAGTTACACTCACATCTTTGGTACAGCTGTACAATATACAGCTACAGTTTGTATACGTTAAGCAATCCTTAGTTTTGTTCACTACAAGAGATATTTAGTGCTTGTGACTATTATCTTGAAACCAAAATGCTAGTATATAGCACAGTGCAGACTCAAGTACCAATGCATGCCCGTCACTTCGTAAGCAGATCAAAGTGCTGCAGCAGCTTGCTGCTGAGTTTGTGCTTTTAAGCAAATCTAATGTTTGTAGATTATCCCTTGGATTATATGATCTCAAGGGATTAATTTACATTTAAATTATCTTTAACTTTGCACTTCAACATTTTGGGCTTATTCAAATCATTGTAGGAACAATTTCAAATTGTTCCAAAGTCAACTGATATGGTTTGAATATTTGTCCCCTCCAAATTCCGTGTTGAAATTTGATCCCCAGTGTTGGAGGTGGGGCCAGGTGAGAGGCGTTTGGATGCTGAGGGTGGGTCTCTCATGAATGGCTTGGTGCTGTCCCCATGGTAATGAGTGAATTCTTGCTCTATTAGTTCACATGAGAGTTGACTGTTTAAAAGAGCATGGTATCCACCCCTTGCCATGTGACATGCTGCCTCCCCTTGCCTTCTGGCATGAGTAAAAGCTTCCTGAGGACTCACCTGTAGCCAAGCAGATGCCAGCACCATGCTTTTTATACATGCTGCAGAAACATGAGCCAAATAAACCTTTTTTCTTTATAAATCATCCATTCTCAAGTATGGTGTATTAGTCCATTTTCATGATGCTGATACAGACATTCCCAAGACTGGGCAATTTGCAAAAGAAAGAAGTGTAATCAACTTACAGTTCCATGCGGCTGGGAAGGCCTCACAATCATGGTGGAAGGTGAAAGTCATGTCTCACATGGCAGCAGACAAGAGAAGAGAACCTGTGAAGGGAAACACCCCTATTAAAAACCAAGAGATCTCATGAAACTTATTCACTACCACAAGAACAGCATGGGAAAGACCTGCCCCCATGAAACAATTACCTCCCATCAGGTCCCTCCCACAACATGTGGGAATTCAAGATGAGATTTGGGTGGGGACACAGCTAAACCATGTCATATCGGTACTTTATACACAAAATGGACTAATACACCAACATTTGTTATGGTACTTGTAGTGAGTTAGAGAGGAGTGTTTCCTGAAAGTATCTTCAATGACTAAAATATGTCCTTGCAACTGTTCGTCTTAGAATGCAAATAAGATTTATATCTTTCAATATGACATTTTGCTTTTTCAGTATTAATACTTACCTCTTTTAGTTTATAACTTAACACTTTTCCCCAACCATTCTCTATCTAAACATACAACCAACTGCACTGTGTCAGACTAATATCAAAGAGAGACCCATGGCCACAAAAATCCCTGAATGTATATTTTTTTCACTTTCTCTTCACTCAGTCACACTGGCTCCCTGACCCCCAGGAGCATTGTTCATTCTTTTACCTCTATATAAAATATTGTTCCTTCTCCTCCTCACCAGGTTAACTCCTATCACTTACTCAGAGAAACCTTCCCTGTCATAATGGAGTCAGTACTTCTTCTATCATCTCTCTTAGAGTTTCCTTATTCCTTTTTAGAATGCATAACAGTTGTAAATTTTGTGCTTGTGTGGTCAATAGTAGCCTGATTTCCTCTGGACCCTAATCTCCCAAAGATAATGAATCTGGTTGTCTTTACTATCTATCGTACAGTATATGAAATTAAATTTAATATATATACTTAAACTCCTTTAATAGGACTCCCAAGAAGCTACTTTAGAAATCTTCCCCCCAAAAAAACTGAAAAGAGAATAAGCACTACCAAATAGACGGAAAAGTTTTGCAGATTTTTTTTTTTTTAAGACAGAATTTCACTCCTGCTGCCCAGGCTGGAGTGCAATGGTGCGATCTCGGCTCACTGCAACCTCCACCTCCAGGGTTCAAGTGATGCTCCTGCCTCAGCCTCCCAAGTAGCTGGGACTGCAGGAGTGTGCCACCACACCCATCTAACTTTTGTATTTTTAGTAGAGACGGGGTTTCACCATGTTGGCCAGGATGGTCTTGATCCCTTGACCTCGTTATCTGCCTGCCTTGGCGTCCCAAAGTGCTAGGATTACACGCGTGAGCCACCACACCCAGCTAAGTTTTGCTGATTTTTAAAGCACATTGAGCTGATCATGGTGGCTCATGCCTGTAATCCCAGCACTTTGGGAGGGAGGCCAAAGCAGGTGAATCATTTGAGGTCAGGAGTTCAAGACCAGCCTGGCCATCACGGTAAAACCCTGTCTCTACTAAAAATACAAACATTAGCCAGGCTTCGTGGTGGACACCTATAATCCCAGCTGCTTGGGAGGCTGAGGCAGTAGAATCACTTGAACCTGTGAGGCAGAAGTTGCAGTGAGCCAAGATCATGCTGCTGCACTCCTACATGGGCAACAGAGAAAAAAGTTATTTATTTTTTTCTGTCTCAAAAATAAGTAAGAAAACAAAAAGAACATTGGATCTGCTTTGACCAGTGGAAATATATTCTGAGACAAATTTGTCTAAGTAGACAAACCACTGGCACATCTGCACAAGAAAATCAAAGATGAGGCAAAAAATATATAATGCAAGAAAATGACACAGGAAGATAGAGAAATATTAAACAGAACAATAATTATTCGGGGAATTAAAGTTTATAAAAGTACCCAGACCCAAAGGGTCTTATGGGTGCATCCTACCAAACTTTCAAGAAAAACGTAATTTCTCTTGTATGCTTGATTCTGAAAATAAGAGTACAAGAAAATTCATAGTTTTACTTATGAACCCTAAGCAAAGCATTAAACAATAACTATTGATGGTTATTGGTTATTGATGATACTGCTACATAATAAAGAAGGGTTTATCCTGAAAATTCAATTGAATTATGATTCAACATCATCAAAGCAGTCATATATAAGTTCTTAGTAAAGAACTAAAGGGGAAAATTCATGTGATTATGGTAACGTACGCAGAAAAGTACTAGATAACATTCAACATCTATTGATTTTTTTTTAAATCTCAAAGCTTGAAATATAAGAGTATTTTTGTATAGTGATAAAAACTATATACCAAAAAACCAACAGTGTTAGGGTAGGAACACCTGAACTGCAATTGAACTGCTGGGGGCTCAGTGTGGGCAAGTCAGAGAACTGAACACTCCAGGAGATCCAGTCACAGAAGGGCCCTCACACTTTTGTGAGTTTTCCTTCCAGAAGCTTGACCAGGTTCTCAGGTGAATATCAGAGAAAGATCCCCTTGTGCTTCCAGTGGGGAAAGGGGCACAGGAACCATTCTGAAATGTAACAGAACCTTCCTTTCTTAATAAGGTCTGCCTCTGGAGAAAGTGGTTAACCACACTGTAACCTGCTGGGATTTTACCAGAGCATGAGTAACCAAGGGGAAATACCCAATCTCAGCCTACTCTATCCATCCTAAGTTGATAAGAAAAGAACCAAGAAACATTTGTGTGAATTTCAAAGTCCAGTGACAGAGGCTTACCAAAAGACTGAGACCAAGTCACAGGACTATGAAATACTTCCCCCCTTCTGCCACCCAAGGCCTATTCATGTACTTCTTTTTCATCCAGTATATTATAATTCAGCAATCAAGAAAAACTACAAGGCATAATAAAAGGTAAAAACATAGGTTGGCTGGGTGTGGTGGCTCGCGCCAGCACTTTGGGAAACTGAGGTGGGTGGATCACCTGAGGCCAGGAGTTGGAGACCAACCTGGCCAACATAGTGAAACCCTGTCTCTACTAAAAATACAAGAATTAACCATGCATGGTGGTGCGCCTGTAATCCCAGCTACTCAGGAGGCTGAGGCAGGAGAATCACTTAAACCTGGGAGGCAGAGGTTGCAGTGAGCCAAGCTTATGCCATTGCATTCTAGCCTGGGCAACACAACACTGTGTCTCATAGAGGAAAACAAAATACAAAAGCAGCTTGAAGAGACAGAGCAAGAGTCAGAACCAAACATGGTAGACAATAGATGTTGAAATTATCTGATCAGGAATTGAAAACAACTATGATTAATATGCTAACAGCTTTAATGAATAAAGCAAGCCACATGCAAGGAAAGATAATTAATTAGGCAGAGAGATCAAAATTCTAAGAAAGAACTACAAAGAAGAGCTAGAGATCAAAACTACTGTAACAAATATGAAGAATGCCTTCGAGGGGCTTATTTGTAGACTAGACATGGCTGAGAAAAAGAAATTGGATCATAAAGATATCTCAATAAAAACCCCTAAAACTGAAAAATAAAGAGATAAAAACTAAGGAAAAACAGAAAAGAATATCCAAGAACTGTGGGGCAACTACAAAAGGTGAAATATCTGCGTAATGGAAATATCAGAAGGAGAAGAAAGGAAGGAATCAAAGAAATACTTCAAACAATAATGACAAAGAATCTCCCCCAAATTAATATCAGACACCAAACTACATATTCAGGAAACTCAGAGAACACCAAGCAGAATAAATATTTTTAAAAACTCTAGACCTGCGGGTGCGGTGGCTCACGCCTGTAATCCCAGCACTTTGGGAGGCTGAGGCAGGTGGATCACGAGGTCAAGAGATCGAGACCATCCTGGTCAACATGGTGAAACCCCGTCTCTATTAAAAATACAAAAAATTAGCTGGGCATGGTGGCGCGTGCCTGTAATCCCAGCTACTCAGGAGGCTGAGGCAGGAGAATTGCCTTAACCCGGGAGGCGGAGGTTGCGGTGAGCTGAGATTGCGCCGTTGCACTCCAGCCTGGGTAACAAGAGCGAAACTCCGTCTAAAAAAAAAAAAAAAAAAAACACTCTAGACCTAGGCATATCATCTTCAAACTACAGAAAATTAAAATTAAAAGTCCTAAAGGAAGCCAGAGAGGAAAAACACTATACTTATAGAAGAGCAAAAATAAGAATTACATCTAACTCCTCTTCAGAGCCATGCAAATAAAAAGAGAGTAGAATAAAACATTTCAAATATTGAAAGAGAATAAAACACCAACATAGAATTCTGTGCCCCATAAAATTATTCTTCTAAGATGAAGGAGAAATACAGACTTTCTCAGACAAACCAAAATTGAAGGAACTTGTTGTCAGTAGACCTGCCTAGCAAGAAAGTTAAAAGAAGTTTTTTAGAGAGAAGAAAAATAATATAGGTCAGAAGTGGTTCTACATAAAGAAAGGAAGAACATCAAAGAAAGAATCAGTGAAGGTAAACATTTAAAAAAATATTTTCTTACTCTTAATTGGTCTAACAGATGACAGTCACTTCAAAATATTAATAGCAACAGAGCAAGATGGTGAAATAGGAGGTCCCAGGCTTCACTACCCTTCACAGCAAGTCCAACCAGCATCATCCACAGATAAGAATATCAGTGAAAATTCCTAAACTTGGGAATAAGCCTGAGCCACCTACACGGACCACAGAGCTAAATAAAAACTGCATTAGAAGGGTGAAAGAAATGGTTTCTCCTTGACCACTTCACCCTTCTCCCTCCCTCAAGTGTACACAGTACCATACAGAGAGGATTTCCCGGGCTCGTGGTTTACACAGTAGAAAAAGAGAACTGGAGGTAGACATCTGGCTTCTCTAGCATTTCAAGACACTTCTCAGGAATCTCATTTTGGTCTCGCACCATGGAGAATACGAGGGAAACAACATGACTGGACAACCTGGGGTCAGGAAGAAAGCAAGAAGGTTGATCCCACAACAATCAGCTTGTAGATCTTGGTGGTAGGTCTGTGTTGTACCTGCTAACGGTGGTCCCCAGTCAGAGGTACTAGCTAACAGCAGAGTCCACCTGCAAAGCCAAGCTGGACATTCCAGAAGTGACAGGAAGTTCTACTGACTTGAATCCCTAGATGGCCAGCCTTCAGAACCAGCTTCAGATCCTTCCCCGAAGCCTGATTTAGTGAGAAACATACCTGTCACTGCATTTTGGCAATGAACAGGGGCTAGTTCTGCACACATGGGAGTTTAAACTGTCCTTAGTGGGACCTCAAAGACCACTGCGAGACCCCACACAGACAAAGACATGACCGCTACAGCACATTTTGGTAAAGTGCGGGGGCTAATTTTGCCAAATTCAGAAGTTTAAACAGCACTCAACTCAATTTAAACGCCCACCCAAGCCTCCCACCTAAGGAGGGAGGAAAACCTCAACCATGCTTTGATACTGAAATAGCAACTGGAGATTTCCACCTTAAGCAACAACTTCACTTAACCACAGGGCCCCTTCTGCAATCCTGTCCAACCGCAGAACTCAAATAGCCATATCACCACCTGGCCGGGGAATACACCCTAAGGCCCTAGGCCTGATCAGAGGTGACTGCAGTGCCTAACGAGTACATCTGCCTGATTACAGAGCTCAGCCAGTGGTCTCGTCAAATAGCAGAGCCCAGCTGGCTGCCCCACCGAAACTCAGAGCAAAGGCAGTGGCCCACCCATCTAGAGAATCCAAAAGCAAGCCCACAGTTATTACCAACTGGCCCATCCAGAATCACAGTTTAGACTAAATAGTGAAAGTCTACCCCTGCCAAGGAACACCTGTACAAGTCAGAAGAGGTGGCTGTCTTTTCAAATGCAGACACTAATGTAAGAACATAAGGATTACAAAGATTCAGGAAATATGACACCTGCAATAGAAATGTAAAAAACTCTAACAATGGATCCTAAGGAAATGGAGATATTTGAAATTACAAAGAACTCAAAATAATCCTCTTAAAAAAGTTTGGTGAACTACAAGAATATACAGATAAAAAATTAAATAACATTTGGAAAACAATACATGATCAAAATTAGAAGTTTGCCAGGCACGGTGGCTGACCCCTGTAATCCCAGCACTTTGGGAGGCTGACAGGTGGGTGGATCACGAGTTCAGGAGTTTGAGATCAGCCTTACCAACATGGTGAAATCCCATCTCAACTAAAAGTTCAAAAATTAGCTGGATGTGGTGTGTGCCTGTAATCCCATCTACTCAGGAGGCTGAGGCAGGACAACTGCTTGAACACAGGAGGTGGAAGTTGCAGTTAGCAGAGATCGCACCACTGCCCTCCAGCCTGGGTGACAGAGTGAGACTCTGTCTCAAAAAAACAAAAACAAAAACAAAATTAGAAATTTCACAAAGAAATAAAAACATGTAGAAGTCCTAGAGATGAAGAATACAATGACTGAACTGAAAAATGCAATAGAAATCTTCAACAGGATGATTGATGAAGCAGAAGAAAGTATCAGTGAGCTTAAAGACAGAACATTTGAAATTATCCAATAAGAGGAGCAAAAAGAAAAGGAATAAAAAAGAATGAAGAAAGCCTACAGGAATTATGGGACACCATCAAGAGACCTAACCTTTGCATAATAGGAATTTGAGAAGGAGAATAAAAAGAGCCAGAAAGGATATTTAATGCAATGCTAGCTAAACATTTCCCTAATCTGGGGAAAATGCCAATATCCAGATGTAGGAAGCACAGAGGTCACAAATCAAGTTGAAATAGAAGACTTCTCCAACACATAATCATCAAATGATTAAAAATCAAAGACCAAGAAAAAATCTGAGAGCAGCAAGAGATTAGAAAAACATCAGTGGATTTCTCAACAGAAACTCATCAGGCCTAGAAGCAGTGGGATGATATTTTCAAAGTGCTGAAGAAAAAGAAGAAGAAGGAAAACTGTGAATACTTTACCTACAAAGTTGTCTTTCAGAAATAAGGGAGAAAGAAAAACTTTCCCAGACCAACAAAAGCTAAAGAAGTTCATCACCACTAAACCCGTCGTACAGGAATTGCTAGACTTCTTTAAACTGAAACAAAGGCTGATAATTAAAAAACAAACTTATGAACACACAAAACTCAATTATATAGTAAATAATACAGATTGTATAATATAAGTAATAAAGAGTCATATTCAGAATATTCTAGGGCTGTAATGGTGTTATATAAGGCAATTTTATTCCCAGTATGAGAGTTAAAAACAAAACTATTAATAACAACTGCAGCTAAAAGAAATAGTCAAGGGATACATATGACAAAATGATATGAATTCTGACAGTGTGGGAGAAAAAAAGGATAGAGTTGTTGTATGCAATCAAAGTTAACTTGTTATTAGTTTGAAATAGACTGTTGTAAGTATATGATGTTTTATGTAAGTCTCGTGGTGACCACAAAGGAAAAAAATTGAAGTAAATGCACAAAACAAAAATAGAATAAAATAAGGTCCAGCATGGTGGCTCACACCTGTAATCCCAGCACTTTGGGAGGCCAAGGCAGGCAGATCACCTGAGGTCAGGAGCTTGAGACCAGCCTGGCCAGCATGGTGAAACCTCATCTCTACTAAAAATACAACAATCAGCCAGGCATGGTGGCAGGCACTTGTAAATCCAGCTACTCAGGACGTTGAGGCACAACAATCTCTTGAACCTGGGAGGCACAGGCTGCAGTGAGCCTTGGTGACAAGAATGAGACTCTGCCTCAAAAAAAAAAAAAAAAAAAAAAAAAGAAGAAGAAAGAAAAGGATTCAAAGCATATCACTAAGCAAAACCATCAAGTAACAAAGAAACACATCAAGTGAGGAAGAAAGAAACAAAGAATATACAAAACAGCTAGAAAACAATTAACATAACATTAGTAGTAGGTCCTTACCTATCAGTTGCAACTTTGAATGTAAAGGGATACAATTCGCAATCACATAGTGACTGAATGGATGAAGAAAACAAGACTCAACCACATGCTATCTACAAGAGACTCACCTCTCTTTTAAGGACATACATTGGCATTCACAGTAAAGAGCACACATAGGGAAGAGAAGGATAAAGATATTCCATGCAAAGGGAAACCAGATGAGATCAAGGGTAGCTATGCTTATATTAAGCAAAATAGACTTTAAGTTAAAAACGCTAAGAAAAAAAATCCAATAAGGGGCATATAATAAAGGCATCAATTCATCAAGAGGATATAACAATTATAAATATATGTGCACCTAACATTAAAGCACCTAAATATATAAAGCAAATATTAATATATCTGAAGGGAAAGTTGGACAGCAATACAGTAATAGTAGGGACCATCAGTACCACACTTTCAACAATGGGTAGATCCTCCATACAGAAAATTAATAAGGAAACATTGAACTTGAACAACACTTTAGCTCAAGTGGACCTAACAGACATATACAGGACATTCTCTCCAACAGCCACAGAATACATATTCTTCTCAAGGCTAGAATGCGGAAAATGCATGGAACATTCTCCAGGATAGATTATATGTTAGACCTAAGACAATGTTGGAAAATTTAAGAAGACTGAAACATATCAAGTATCTTTTCTTGCCACAATGGCATAAAACTACAAAACAATAACAGGAGGAATTTCAGAGCATTTACAAATATATAGATATTAAACAATATGCTTCTGAACAAATGGGTCAGTGACAAAACTAAAAAGGAAATTTTAAAATATATTGAGTCAAATGAAAATGGAAACACAATAAACCAAAACTTACAGAATGCAGCAAAAGCAGTTCTAAGAGGAAATTTCATAGCAATACACGCCTACATCAAGAATAAATAAAGATGTTAAATAAACAGCCTGACATACCCCTGGGAAATACAGAAAAATAATAAACTAAGTCAAAAGTTAGTATGAGGAAACAAATAATACAGATTAGAACAGAAGCAAATGAAATAGAGACTAGAAAAACAATAAAAAAGATCAACAAAACTAAGAGTTGGTTTTCTGAAAAGATAAACACAATTAACAAACCCATATAGAACAGCCATTATAGAAAACTGTATGGAAGTTCCTCAAAAAACTAAAAGTTGAACCAACTAGAAAAGAAGAGCCAAGAGAATCCAATGTCAAAAAAGCAAAGGGAGGCCAGGCACAGTAGCTCACATCTCTGTTATAATAAGGTACTCACTCTAGCCAGGAAGCGGTATAGTGTTATTTAAAATTGAGCTTGAGTTAGTCATAAGTGTGCATTGCAAACTCTATGCCAACCACTAAAAACAGTTTAAAAAATGTATAA
Organism: Aotus nancymaae; assembly: GCF_030222135.1. Taxonomy (NCBI): domain Eukaryota; kingdom Metazoa; phylum Chordata; class Mammalia; order Primates; family Aotidae; genus Aotus; species Aotus nancymaae. Next base: position 4,427,971 of record NW_026988492.1, on the reverse strand, counting down.
CTAATATGCCAAGAAAGAAAACAGAATCACATAAAATGCTCAATTAAAACCACAAACAGCAGAAAAAGAAAGACAAAAAGAGAAACAAGAAACAAGGCAGACAAATATAAAAAAGTAGCCAATATGATAGATATTAATACAACTATATTAATAATTACTTTGAATGTCAGTGTGCTAACTGCACTAATTAGAAGACAGAGATTGTTTGAATGGATCCAACAATAAGACCTAATACTATGTCATCTATAAGAAACACACTTTACATATAAAGGTACATACAAATTAATAGTAAATGGATGAAGAAAAATATACCATGCTAATACAAACCAAAAGAAAGTCAGAGCAGACTTTGAAGCAGGGAAAGTTATCAGCGACAAGGGCATTACAAAATATTAAAGGGGTAAATTCTCCAAGAAGGATTCGAGAATTGCCTAACAACAGAGAGGCAAAATACCTGAGGCCAAAAGTGATAGGACTGCAAGAAGAAATAGATGAATCCACTATTATAGCTGAAGACTTTATCCCTCTATCAGCAATGCACAGATCCAGCAGACAGAAAAATCAGTGAGTACATACTTGAACCCAACAATACAATCAATTCATTAGACATAATTCTATTAAAATTTTAATATTTTAAAATTTCTCTTGAGATTTACTCTTTGACCCATGTGATTTATTTACTTATTTATTTTATTTCATTTAAAAAATAGGGACAGGGTTTCTCTGTGTCACCCAGACTGGAATGCAGTGGGATGATCATAGCTCATTTTAGCCTCAAACTCCTGGGCTCAAACGCTCCTCCCACCTCAGCCTCCCAAGTAGCTGGGACTACAGGTACATGCCACCAGGCTGTACCCGGCTGGCTAATTTCTTTTTCTTTTTTTGTAGCAATAGTGACTCACCATCTTGCCAGGCTTATCTCAATTTTTTTGGGCTCAAGCGATTCTCCCACCTTGACTTCCCAAAGTGCTGAGATTACAAGCATGAGCCACTATGCCCAGCCACTCATATGTTACTTATAAGTGTGTTGTTTAATATCATCGTGTTTTTGGATTTTCCAGTTATCTTTCTAATATTGACTTCTAGTTTAATTCCACTGTGGGCTTAGAGCAGACATTATATGATTTCTGTTCTTTTCCATTGTTAAGGTGTGTTTTATGGCTCCCCTTCAAAAAAAAAGTCACCTCTGTAACATCAAGTGCAAGGAGAAGCAGCAAGTTCTGATGTAGAAGGTGCAACAAGTTATCCAGAAGATCTAGCAAGAAAACTGCTGAAAGTGGCCACACTAAACAATCAGTTTTCCACAGAGATGAAAACAGCCTTCTACTGGAAGCAAATACCGTCAACAAGAAAAGTCAACAACATGAATGAAACCTAACTGAGAGAGGCCAGACCGAACAGCTAATGATTACCCATTCTAGAGAAGACAAAACTATAGTGACAGATGACAGACACACACACACACGCCCTACGAGCTGCCCTTTTCTCTCTCCTTATTTCTCCCTTCTTCTCTATTGCCCAGGCTTTCTCCAGGGAGTCCCCACCTCCCAGGGAATAGAGATGAGTTCATGAGGAAGGCTTGCACTGTATCCAGACACCTCACAGGTCAGTCAAGCCTTTGTGGGCTGACCCAAGACTCTACATTTCCACCAAGCAAAGCACTGTTTGACAGGAACATGTCCTGATTAATTAATGTATGTATATATTCATATATGTATCTATCTATATGTATGTATGTATGTATATGTATATGTATATGTATATGTATATGTATATGTATATGTATATATCCAGACCACTTCCCTGGTCTTAAGTTGAGGAATATGCTGGGTTTCCTCAGAACAACTTAAAGGGTTGTAAACCGAGCCAGTGGTGTAGACAGGGCCAGTAGAGAACCTAGAGGGCATCCCCTCTGACTGTGCCCGAGGAGAGACACAGCACAGCTTAGCATCAGCAGGCCCAGGCAAATAATGCAGCTGATGGAGATAGCTTTCTTCCTTCCCACTGCTGGGGTGTGAATGTGTTCCCCAGTGCTCATGTGTCAGAATCTTAACCTCCATTGCAATGGCATTAGAAGGTGCCTTTAATCACCTTTACGAGGTAAATAGCTCACGAGGGCTTCCCCATCACGAGTGGATTAATACTATCATCTTGGGATGAGTTAGTTATCTTGGGAGTGGGATCCTGATAAGGGTGACTTGTTCTCTGTCTTGTGTGCTCATCTCTGCCTTCTGCTTTTCCACCACAGGATAACCCTCACCAGATGCTGGCACTTCCCAGCCTCCCAAGGCACCAGTCAAATAAACTTCTTTTCTTTATAAATGACCCATCCTATGGTACTCTGTTATAGCAGCAGAAAATGGACTAAGACCCCCACTTGCTTCCCTCATGTACCCAGCACCCTGGCCCCTTCTCTGCAGTCACTGTGTGGAAGCTCTTCCTGGAAGTCTCACACAGACTCTTTCACACCAAGCTGCAAAACCTCATGGGAGTAAAGAAAAGACTTCTCTTAGGACCTGATCTTTATTAGGGAAATAAGCCTTAACCAAGCCAAAGCCTTTATTCCACAATTGCAGGAACGTTGTTCAGTCATGGAGAAGGCAGGAGAGGCTTCTTGTGCATCTGAAATAATCAAATAGGAATATGGTGGAGCAGTTACTCCACCTACGCAGAGGGAAGTCTCTGTCTCTCTTCTCCAGCCTCAGCCCCACAGACCTGGCCTTAGTCTCAATGTCTTTTCTGGTTCCAAAGACCATCATGAAGCTATAAACTCCAAGGCCACTGATGGTGGTGGCCAGGGTCCAACCCATTAAACTGAGCTTAGTGTCTTTACGCGTACACTATTTAAAAGAACCTCTCTGTCTGAATAACCCTGTGGAAACATCCCAGCCTCCTCAGGAGGCATTAAGTTTTCTAGAGTAGGTGCATCTGGCTCCAAAAACACATCAGCTTCTGCATGGGGACATACTGGCTTGAATGCCTTGGTCCTGGGGTAAACTGGAGGAGCCACGAAATTCTCCTTCCTGGGGTTGTGTTTTACTGTTCTGCCAGAGAGCTGCAACAGGACTGTCGCCATCATCATGTTGATGAGCAGCTCAACACAGAGGTTGAGGAAGAAATGGCCTGGATGTCACTGCCCAATTTAAGTTGATTAGTGGTTCCCAAGGCCTTCAAGATTAAGCACAGACCCTCAAATCATGGCTAAGGCTCCTGTTGGCTCCTGCCAGTCTCCAGGAGGGGAGCCAACTGCAGCCAACGGCCGCAGCCTCCAGCCAACATGCCATGCCCTAAATCCCACCATCGCTTGGCCCAAAATGCAACTTCCCTTCCTCCAAAACCAGGACTCCCTTCTTTCCATTCTGGCCAAAGCCTCCTTATTCCTCAGTCACTCTCGCCCTCCAGGATGGCTGCTCCATCCTGTGCCCTCTTGGGGCATAACACACCCAAGCCAAGCCTCATCACTGTGTCCTCCTCTGCACTGCCAGCTCTAAACAGTGCCAGGAAGCAACGTCACAAACCAGCATCTTTCATCTGTGTCCTCAAATGACAGGGCCTCCTCATCAAACAGGTCTTTAAAAATAGGTCAGACTCTCCCCTGCCTTCAAAAACTTATGTGCAGCCTCCTGGAAGGCAGGGGGTAGCCGAGATGACTTGTTAGGGCTGAACTTAACCCACATCAAACCACAGGGAGCAGGTCATTCATCATGACCTGGCTTGGAGGAACAAGGAGCCCTCCTCCAATCTTGGGTTTGTGAAGACCCAGAGGGAGAATCCCAAGACACATCCTCTTCCCCTAGATTCTGCTTTAGCATCGTGGCCCTGGGCATTTCATTGTATTTGTGACATCCCCATCAGCCCACCCTGTGGCCTGTTTGTGTGAGAGGCTCTGTAAGAGCTCCAGTATCTGTGCCATCAGACACATGGCAAAAAAAATCAAATCTACTGGGGATTTTTAAAGAAAATCACCTGATGAGTCATCAGCCACAGCTCAGGCGTCTGGCAGGGTCTTCACTCGTGCTGCAGTGGGTTTCCCACTCATTATGGATGACCTGCAACGAAGGAGGGCTTTAGAACGTCTGTGTTTGGGCCAGCCCTGTCTAGAATCGCCATGATGGGGAATCTAAACAAAGCATTACAAAGCTCTCAAGACTTCCCCGCCAGGATGGGGCTTGGAGAACTAGCGTCTGCTGATAGCACCCCTGTCCAAGCCACCGGAGCTTCAAGACATACTGTGTCCCCAGCAGTCCCAGCCAACTAGGATGGCCAAGGCTGGACTGAGGTTTGGTACATGAAACTTAACTGACACCAGAGGCTGGGGCCAGTCCGAGGAGGACAGAATGAGGAGCACCGGGATTTGAAACATCAAAGAGGGCGCAGAGTCGAGTCAGCTGTGGACTTCACCAAAGCACTTAACCTCCCCAGACCTTGATGTCTTTATCTGAATGACCACATTTATGATGAAATGAGAAAACATACAGGAAGGCGACTGTGCAGCGACTCTGAGGTCCCTTCCAGTCCCAAACCATCCGTTTCTGTGAAATGCAGAGGCAGAAGGGCCGGCGACGTGGTGACTTGTGGGCTGACACGGGCTGGGGCAGTGCAGGGTAGGAAGGAGGTGGATGGGGACAAGTAGTCTTCCCAGTGTCACAGGCACATGGGGCTGATGGGGTTACGTGAGTTGCACGCCGTAGAGAAATTCAAGTGCATCACAAAAATCACATGTGCGGTCCTCAGTATCTGAGCACCGCTTCAGGAAGCTGGGCTCCTTCACTCCTAAAATCTGAATCTACAACGGGCCTTTCTACCACAGCAAACTGCGGAAATCCCAGAGACCCACACGCTGAATGGGCCAGAGGGGCAGAGGACTGCAGGGTCACCAGGGCTTCCAGGAAGTGCACCTAGGCTCATGGTGCACAAACACGCTGGACACTCGGCTTTGTTCATCTCTCACAGCAAGACAATCACAAGGGCAACCTTTCAGAATCCCCGGCACAGAGGGGAAGCAGCTGCATGGAGAGCTGGAGGGCAGAGACACCGAGACAGAGAGGCACTGAGGAGGCCATGGCCGTGGTGCGGTGGTTGAGAAGAGTGGCACAGCCACCGATCACTCCATTCAGGCTGTTCTTCCAGGGAGCTGACATGGTTTTGCTGTGTCCCCACCCAAATCTCATCTTGAATTGTAGCTCCCATAATTCCCATGTGTCATGGGAGGAACCCAGTGGGAGATAAGTGAATCATGGGGGTGGTTCTTGTGGTAGTGACTAAGTCCCAGGAGATCTGATGTTCTTACAAGGGATCGGCTGTTTCCCCTTTCTGCTGGCTCTCAGTCTCTCTTGCCTGCCGCCATGAACGATGTCCCTTTGCTCTTCCTTCATCTCTCCCCGTGACTGCAAGGCCTCCCCAGCCTTGTAGAACTGTGAGTCCATCAAACCTCTTTCCTTTATGAATTACCCAGTCTTGGGTATGTCTTTATTAGCAGTGTAAGAACGGACTAATTCAGGAGCCCAGTCCAGGCAAACGCTTCCGGTCCCTAGGGAGGCCTCAGCAGCCAGCATAGCTCTGCCCCCAGTGAAGACAGAAGTCAGGGAGCTGTTTCAGGCAGAGAAGGGAAAGATTGAGAGAGAGTTGAAGGCCAAGGGCAGGGTTGAGCAAGGGAAGGAAGTGAGGCTGTGGATGCCTGCCTGCATCCTACAGCCAGCGCTGAGGGCTGCAAGGCCCAGAAAGTTAGCCCACTGGAGAGAGGCTGTCCCTCTTGCTTTTCTTGTTCGGTTTGTTTCTGAGAAGAGCCTCGGTCTGTCATCCAGGCTGGAGCACAGTGGCACAATCACAGCTCACTGAAGCCTCAAACTCCTTGGCTCAAAGGATCCTCCCACCTCAGTCTCCTGAGTAGCTGGGAGTAGGAACATAAACCACCATGCCTGGCTATTTTTTTTTAATTTTTTGAAGACTATGCTGTCTTGTTCTGTTGCCCAGGCTACAGAGCAGTGGTAAGATCATAGCTCACTGTAAGCTCAAACTCCTGGGCTCAAGCAGTCCTCCTGCCTCAGTCTCCTGAGTAGCTGGGATTGCAGGTGTCCGGCCCCATGCCTGGCCAATTTTGTAAAACAATTTTTTTTGTAGGGAGTGCAGCGGTTCAATCATAGCTCACTGCAACCTCAAATTTCTGGCCTTAACCAATCTCCTCACCCCAGCCTCCTAAGTAGCTGTGACTAGAGGCATGCACCACCATGCCTGGCTAATTTTCTTTTTTTGTAGAGACAGGGTCTATGTTGTTCAGGCTGGTCTCAAACTCCTGGCCTCAAATGATCCTCCCCTCTCGGCCTCCGAAAGTGCTGGGATTATAGGTGTGAGCCCCCTCGCCGGCCTCTTTTTATTGGTATGGGCCTCTCCCCTTGCAACTCTTTGAAAGAGCTGACCGAGTGCGTCAGGTTCTGACCTTTCACAGAAGCGTCCTGAGTGTGGTGTATGTCTCAAACCCACCTCTTGAAAAGAGCTGTGTGGGCATTTCTGTTGTTGCAGTTCTGACTTTTGTCCAGCCGTGTCCCTAAGAGCTGTCTGCTTTCACAGAGCCACTGGCGAACAGTGACTAAAAGGGGAACTTGGCTGCCTGGGGACTTTTTCTTCGTTTCTCTCAGTCACTTCCCCTCTGGGTAAGCCTAGAAAGATGAATGGTTGCAGCCGGTTTGTGAGCCAGGACTGCCAGGGACCCAAGAGGGCTCGCGCGCGTCTGATCTGTCTGCCTCCCTCACTCAGTTCTTAGATTTATCCGGAAAAAGCTTTTTCCCGACTGTCCGTGGAATGATTACATAAGTGCGGTATTTCATCTACATCAGCGCCTGGAGGCCTTGGCATGAGATTGACTTTAATGCTGAAGGAACAGAACACAATCTATTTAGGGGACCAGGAACATCTCAAAAATGTCCGTCCTTTCCCGTTCCAGCTGCGCCCTGATGACATTTACACAAAATAGCATAAGAGAATCACATTTTTTGAGCACCCTCATTCTCCAGCTCTGTGCCCCGGAATGAAATTAGCTCTATTTAATTACAGATAACAAATGTCTGTGCCCATCTCCTTGGGTGCAGCAATCCCAGGAGTCCTCGGTGGGTACCCCTCATCTCCGCTCATCCCCGAGAGGGCATTCTGTGGGGGCCAACATCTCCCTCAGGGCCACCCCCAAAAGGGAGGGAGCCACGATCCAGGCTTCCTCTACTGTTTGTTTATCTTGGCAACTGTTGCTAGGGCTGGTGGACTGAAATTGCTGGAGCAGAGCAGGCAGGACAGAAATAAAGAGCCCCAGAGAGCATCTAGGGTTCAGGGCTCCCAGCCCACTGCCCCAGAACACATTGGTCTTCCCTGCTCCTGTCACCTGGTATAACCCACAGCTTCCTTGTACTGCGTAGCCCAGTCCTGGGAAGCCATGGGGAAAGCACACAGCCAATGCCCAACTCCTCCAAAAGCTGCCCCAGGGGCTGAGACAAGGCCACCCGGGTCCCTTCTGCCTGAGCTGTGGTCACCTTTTGGTCCGCTACCACAAAAGGCTGTGGGTTTCTGGGTGCAGTCGTTCCTGGCTCACGCTTCCTCCATGAGTCCAGGGTCTCTCTGCATTTGCCCAGTAATATTTATCTAGCACTTTCTCCGAGCCACGGCCTGCATAGGGGTTGGGGTTTCAGAAACTAAGTGAACACAGTCCCTGCCCCTCAGGGAGCTGACAATCTGAGCATCCGAAAGGACAAGCGAGCTGCTGCTCTTGCCTAGAACAGTCCAGGGCTATCCTGGAGGATTTTGTTTCCTTTTCTAAACTCAGAAATATCCTGGGATGCAACAGCTTTCTGAGTTGTTGAACAAAACATCCAACAGCTTTTGGCCTCTGTCTCCACCCCGAAGAGCATGAAGTCAGCATTTCCCCAAATGTGAGCAAAACAGCAGCTAAATGTAAGTTCCCGAGTAGCAAGGGGGAGGTGGATGGGAATGAGGTGTCCCCTCGGAGGAAGAGCCACTTGCTGATGAAAAGGTGAAAGGCAGGAGCTGTGCTGGGGCTCGCGACCCGTCCCGGCTCTGCAGGGTGGGCTACGTTCACCTCCACACCCGGGCTGCAAAAAGTTGAGAGCCTTCCCAGTCACCATAGTGACAGAGCCAGCAGACCCGAGTGAGGAAGGCAGCTTCCTCAACGGGAGTTATTCCGAGTTAATAACTGATTTGTCTGTGGACAACGACAGTAGTTATTTTACTGAAAGACACGAGATGCCCAGAATCTTTCGAGCTGGAAGAAACTGCCCTCCTCTCTCCAACTGTGTGGGTCATTTTCTCTGTTAGCGGTGGGTGAAATTGCTTAGGCAAGGGTCAGCTTACTGCCCCAGATGCAGTTGTACATCTGTAGTGGGGAGGTAGGGTCTGTGAGGGATGGATAGTGGAGATGCATCCTTCCAGGAGGTGGAAACTGGGGAGTGGAGATTCCTGGTCTCCAGGAAGCACTAACTGAATTCTGAAGATGTGGCTGCCTGGGGCTGACCTAAATTCTTCAGCACCACCCCTCCTCACCCCCAGGCCAATACCCCAATATCAAAACAGACGCCCTGCAAAAAGCTAGCCAGGCTCCCCCAGTGTCCTCTCCTTTGCCTGCTGAGAGAGTGGGGGAACAAGCCCTGCCCCCACCTTCCCGCACAGCTCCTGCATCCCACAGGTGGGGCTGAGCCCTGACCCCACCCTCCCACACAGCTCCTGCCTCCCACAGGTAGGGCTGAGCCCTGACCCCACCTTCCCGCACAGCTCCTGCATCCCATAGGTGGGGCTGAGCCCTGATCCCACCTTCCCGCACAGCTCCTGCATCCCACAGGTGGGGCTGAGCCCTGCCCCCACCTTCCCGCACAGCTCCTGCATCCCACAGGTGGGTGTGAGCCCTGACCCCACCTTCCCACACAGCTCCTGCATCCCACAGGTGGGTGTGAGCCCTGGGTTGACGTGAAGGAGCAACGGGGCACGCCCAGCAGTGGAGGGGAAGCCAGGACAGGGAGCTGATCCGTTCCAAGCCCAGTGCTCAACCCTGCTGTCACTCACTGGCTGGAGGGCTTCAGTTCTCTAATCAGAGGGGAGCTAAGGCTGAGAGGAGGGCTGTGGGGGAACAACACGGTCAGGAAATGCCCACTCTCTCCCTGCCTTGACCAGCTGGGAGGGGCTTAAAGTTTATCACCAGAACCTGCCTGTCTGCTGGGCATGCCCTGCAAGCTGAGAAGACTGAAGAGGAAGAGGAGGAGCAGGAGGGAGCCTCCCCTCTTTCCTGCCCCCACTCCCCCAGTTGTAACCTCCTGCTCCTGCAGACCTCACCCCTGTGAGGTCACTCTGCTCTATCCCTGCCCCCACCCGTGCACAGCCACACAAGACAAGCCTGTGTGATCACCCTGTCACCTTCCCCAGGCTGTGAACTGGAAAAAGCAGAGGGCAACTCAAGCCAAAAGGCCCACAGATGCCAGCCAATCGCAAGACCACCAGCGATGGCACTGGGGAATGGGTGTGCTAGGCCCCAGATTCTGCCCCAACGTTCCCCAGTGAACTTGGGAGAGGCCTGCAGCTCCCTGAACCTCAGTTTCCCTGCCTGAACAATGGGGAGCTGGGCATTTAGGCATGGATGAAAAGGTTCTGTGAGTCAGGGCGGGAAGTGCGGTTCCTTCTGCTCACGGGGCTGTGGCCAGGCGCTGCCTCCCCCCATCCTGGCCCCTTGCTGGGCTGTGATGAGTTGAGTTCATGTCCATTCGCTTCACCTCAATTAATCTTCATTCCAGCCTTCCCCTAGGGCAGGCCTGGCCCACGAAACAGGCACTGTGATTTTATCTGCTTCTCAGGCAGCAAAGAGAAAGATGCCGTCATCGTTTCCCTCTCTGAAGCAGAGGACAAAGCACTTTCTGGGCTGTTAAACCGAGAAGTGTTCCTGGAAATTCTGACGCCTTCCCTGCACCCCTCCTGCACCTTCTCTCCTTCCTTCCAACAGCAAAGGATTGCTGCCCAGGGGCCACAGTCATTTGCATCACGTCTGGTGACACTCTTCAGAAAGTCACCACGAGGAACCTACTACTTAAATTCTACCTAAATACCTAAGGGTACGTGTACTAGGTTATTTATGGCAACATTTTTTACGGTGATAAAAAAAGGGATATCACATATATTTAATTAGGGAGCAGTAAATGAAAATACTATAAAATCTGTGCTGTACTATGAGATATTATGCAGTTATTAAAAAAACAGGTTTAAAGCCAATTAGTTACCAATAAACAGGTTCATTACGTATCAAAAACAAGCAAAAGCTCCAACAGCTTTTGGATAGGTGGCCGAACTGCAGGCGTACACCACCGTGCCTGGTGCAGGGTGTAGAGAATGGCTGCATTTCTGTAAAAAAGGATTAAAGATTGGAGGGAGCAGAAAAGTTTGTGTATTTTTGAATGACTCTCAAGAAAGGCAGGGAATACACCGTGAGCTATCAGTTCCCCCCAGACCGTAGGATTTGTCCTTATATAGCTTTGCATTGCTTGATGTTGTAAGCATTTTGAAATTTAAAAAATCACTGTAGCAGAAAAATGCAATGAAAAATATGCTGCAGAAGCTGACTGCTGTCCCCTGGATCGTCACTCACACTTTCTTGCATAACAAATAGGTCTCTAGATACTTGGCTAGGTTTGTGCTTGTATTTCTTGACCACCTCTGTGACCAGGTGACTCTGCCGACCAATGCAATGTGTACAACATCTGGGAAAAGATCCACTAAAGGAAGGGTCGTGCCTCTCCCTTTGCTCCCTCCCTTCTGCTCTGGGGACATGGATGCGATGGCTGGAGCTCCCCAGGCCATGAAGCTCAGAACTGTGCCTCCCAGGGATAGCCGAGCAGGTGGCCTGGAGAGCCTGGTTTGCGGATGACCGCAGAGCCATCCTACCACCTGAAGTACCTTCATTCAGCCTGTTACAGTAGAAGGACTGTTGATCTTGTTTCAGCCACGGTTATTTGTGGTTTCTATTACACACAACCAAATTAGTCCCACCTCATGTAAGAAACAGAAAAATTAAGAGTCCTTCCTAGGCATCGAAGAATCTGCAGTGATGCTACACCAACGGACAGACGGGAACACAGCCAGGAACTGGAAATACTGGAGGGGAAAAGGATGTGTTGCACAGGTGAGAAGCCCACAGCTCCTGAGAGCTCCACTACAGCACGCAGAGCTGGAGGGTGGCCGGTCCGGCCTCGGGCGGCAGACTTCTGACTTCTCGGCTAGGACATGGCCCTGAGGTTTGCTGCCTTCAGTCCCAGCTTAGGACCCCTGAAGGAGCAAACCGGTGACCTCAGGCACGCATGGGGCCAGGGAGTGACCTGCCTGAGAGACCGTTCTGGGCATGAACACGAGTCCAGACTGGGCCGAGGGACCTGCACAAGGCCTGCAGCCCTTCCTGGCCCACCCTCCCCTGTAAGCAGTTCCGTGCCCTGACCTCTGTAGCAAGCCTTACTGGAAGGAAAGGCAGTGTCTGGGGTGGGTTTTTGCCAAAACGAGTTTTGTCTTCCCTACGTTAAGCCCCTAGGTTGCAGTTTAACCCTATTATCTACAAGGTACAGACCCTCTTTCACAGAAAGGTACCGACTTGGGTGCTGGAGGGAAACACTGCTCCCTCCTCAGAAGCAACAGGTTAAGCCACCCTCCATTGTCTCCAAAGTTCCTGGAGTGACCGTGGAGGAAGGACAAGGAAGCATGATCATCAGTCAAAGGCCAGACCCCAGAACTGCACGTCCTTGCTTCACCTCCTAACTCCAAGTGCCACAAATTTTCTGACTGACTTGAATTTTGTGCCGAACTTGCAAATTCCCTTGAAAGAATCTGATTGGCCCAATGCCATTTGGTCCCCCAGGGTCCTATGTCCAACCCACGTGGACTCCGGGGCTGTTCTTTGAGGACTTTCCAAGGGAAGACAGACAATTCCACACATGCAGGAAGTCCAATGGAGCCTGAAGCCCGGGACGGGGGAGCGCTGTACCTCCCCCGTTCCGACAAAGGGGGTGTCGAGAGTCACAAACATGCCCTGCTGTTACCACCAGCAGTTTGTGTGTGTGTGTGTGTGTTGAGACACAGTCTCTGTCGCCAGGCTGGAGTGCAGTGGCAGGATCTAGGCTCACTGCAACCTCTGACTCCCTGGTTCAAGCAATTCTCCTGCCTCAGCCTCCCAAATAGGTGGGATTACAGGCACACACCACCACGCCCAGGTAATTTGTTTTAACAGAGATGAGATTTCACCATGTTGGCCAGGATGGTCTCCATCTCCTGACCTGATCCACCTGCCACAGCCTCCCAAAGTGCTGGGATTACAGGCATGAGCCACTGCACCCGGCCCTTCCAGCAGTTTTATGGAGGGTACCTGGACAGCAAAATGGGGTTCGGACCCGCCACCCTTTGAGAATAGGATAATGGTTCCATAATTTGTATGTATTTCCTTGACTTCTATGACTATTTATAAATAGGGCTATGCTATTCACAGTTGTACCATATCTAACACAAACTGATGCCATAAAGAAAATTATGATCATGGTGAGTCTATTTTTTAAAAAAAACTAAAATCTTTATGCTCTCATCTGGTATCAGCAACTAATATGGTAATTACACAGTATGTTTATTTTATTATGAAAGCAAGTCTAACAAGAATCACTAACCATTGGATCTTTTATTAATAATAGCTTGAATGTATTAAGACATAACTAATTTTGATATATATTTTATTTGGTTTTACTACATTTGAACTGGCCTCTTTTCCTTCCTGTGTCTTCCTCTCCCAGTTAATCCAGGTTACTGGGATTCAGCATGTCCCTTCTGGCAGGGTGCAGTGGCTCACGCCTGTAATCCCAGCACTTTGGGAGGCAGAAACATGTGGTTCACTTGAGCTCAGGAGTTCAAGACCAGCCTAGCCAACCTAGTGAAACCCAGTCTCTACTAAAAATATAAAAATTAGCCGGGCATAGTGACAGATGCCTGTAATCCCAGCTACTCAGGAGGCCTAGGTGGGAGAATCCCTTGAACCCAGGAGGCAGAGGTTGCAGTGAGCCAAGATTGCACCACTGCACTCCAGCCTGGGTGACAGAGTGAGACTCCAAATCAAAAAACAAGTGTCCCTTCCTAGCATCACCCCTATTAATTTCATTGGAAAACCGGGGCCTGCGGGTGCTTGTAGGTGGGAAGGAAGACTTAATATTGTTGACATGAAGATACCACCCAAGGTAATCTAGAGATTATCTCCCTCTACCACATTTATCTTCCAAATGTAGATAACAATCTAGATTTGTTTCTACAGGCAGCTGCCATGCTGAGTTTCACCCATAAACACAGTTTGCCTTCCTGTGTTTGTATACCTGAATTTTAGACAGCTCATAACAAGAAAGCAAACACGGCCCAGAGATCTGGGATCCAAGGTAAAGGCTGGGAGTGCAATCAGACTTCGTAAGGAGAGACTCCCTAAGTCACTTAGCACAACGTTTTCAAGGTTCAGCCATGTTGTAGCATGTGTCAGAATTTTATTCCTTTCTAAGGCTAAATAATCTTCTACTGTATGTATATACTGCATTTGTTTATCCATTCTGCTATTGATGGACTTCTTTGTTGTTTATACCTTTTGGCTGGTGTGGATAATGCTGTTGTGAACACTGGTGTGCAAGCATCTGTCTGAATCTCTGCTTTCAAGTCTTTGGGGTATATACCAGAAGTGGAACTGCTAAATCATATGGTAATTCTGTGTTTAACTTTTTGAGGAACTGCCAAACTGTTTTCAACCACAGCTGTACCATCTCACATTGCACAAGAATTCTAGTTTCTCCGTATCTTCACCGACACTTGATATTTTCTCTTTTTTCCCCTTGTAATAGCCATCCTAATGGGTATAAAGGGTATCTCATTGTGGTTTTGACTTATGTTCTTCTAATTACTAGTAATGTCTAACGTCTTTCCATGTGCTTACTAGTCATTTATATGTCTTCTTTGGAGAAGTGTGTTCAAGTCATTTGTCCATTTTTTAATTGTTACTTTTTTGTTGTTGAACTGTAGGATTTCTTTACATATTCTGGATATTAATCCTTTGTCAAATATAAAATTTTCAAATATTTTCTCCCATTCTGTGGGTTGTCTTCTTACTCTGTTGATTATTTTCTTTGATGTACAGAAGTTTTTAAGTTTGACGTAGTCCAATTTGTCTATTTTGGGTTTGTTGCCTGTACTTTTCGTATCTTACCAAGAAATCATTACCAAATCCAATGTTGTGAAGATTTTCCCTATGTTTTCTTCCAATAGTTTTATAGATTAGTCTTTAAGTTTAGTTCTTTGTTCTATTTTAATTTTTTTATATGGTGTGAGGTAAGGGTTTCTTTTCTGTAAGGTAAGGGTCCAACTTTATTATTTTGTATGTAGATACCAAGTTTTCCCAACATCATTTGTTGAAAAGACTGTCTCTTCCCCCATGGAATGGTCCTGGCACTCTTTTGAGAATCAATCCAGTGTATATGTAAGGGTTTATTTCTGGCCTCTCTATTCTATTCCATTGGTCTATATGTCTGTCCTCATGCCAGTACCACATTGTTGTGACTACTATAGTTTTGTACTAAGTTTTGAAATCAGGAACTGTGAGTCCTTCAACTTTTTCAATACTGTTTTTGGATATTTGGGATCCCTTGAGATTCCATACAAATTTTAGTCTAGATTTTTCTGTTTCTATAAACAACACTGTTGAAATCTTGATAGGGGTTGCATTTAATCTCTAGATTCCCTTGGGTGGTATCTTCATCTTGACAATATTAAGTCTTCCTTTCCATGAACACTGTATGTCTTTCCTTTTATATATATATATATATATCTTCTTTATTTCACCAATGTACTGTAGTTTTCAGTGTACAAGTCTTTTTCCTCCTTAAAGTTATCCCTAAATATTTTATTATCTTTAATGCTATTGTAAATGAAGTTATCTTTAATTTCTTTTTTGGATTTTTCATTGTTAACAATAAGAAATGCAATTGAGTGGTGATTTTGTATGCTGCAACTTCGCTATGTTCATTTATTATTTCTAACAGTTGTGGGGTTTTTTTTGCAGAAACTGAGTTTTTTACATATAATATTACAGTACTCGTGTGAGAGATAGTTTAATTCTTCTTTTCCAATTTGGGTGCCTTTTATTTATTTTTCTTGCCTAATTGCTTTGAATAGAATTTCCATTATGTCGATAGAAATGGTAAGAGCAGGGCTCCTTGATTTGATCCTGATCTTAGAAGAAAGCTTTGAGTCTTTCACCATGAAATATGATGATAGCTGAGTGTTTTTCAGATATGACCTGCATCATGTTGAAAGTGTCCTTCTATTTCTAGTCTATTTAGTGTTTTTATCATGAAAGGGTACTGAATTTTATCAAATGGGTTTTTCTTTTTTGTATCAGATG
Source organism: Aotus nancymaae (assembly GCF_030222135.1). Lineage (NCBI taxonomy): Eukaryota > Metazoa > Chordata > Mammalia > Primates > Aotidae > Aotus > Aotus nancymaae. The sequence goes on along the minus strand of NW_026988492.1, from coordinate 4,412,535 downwards.
AAATGATAATGTGGTTCCTCCCTTCATTCTATTTATGTTCTATCTACTACATTCTATCTATTACAATGATTGATTTCTATATGTTCTACAATCCCTGTATTCCAGGAATAAATCACATTTGGTTGTGTGGTAAAATCAGTTTACTATGTTGCTGAATTCAGTTTGCTAGTGTTTTCATCTGAGGACTTTTGAGGATTGTTGAGAATTTCTACATTAATATTCATAAATGATAGTTCATAGTTTGTTTTTTGTTTTTTTTTTGAGACGGAGTTTCGCTCCTGTTACCCAGGCTGGAGTGCAATGGCGTGATCTCGGCTCACCGCAACCTCCGCCTCCTGGGTTCAGGCAATTCTCCTGCCTCAGCCTCCTGAGTAGCTGGGATTATAGGCATGCACCACCATGCCCAGCTAATTTTTTGTATTTTTAGTAGGGACGGGGTTTCACCATGTTGACCAGGATGGTCTCGATCTCTTGACCTCGTGATCCACCCGCCTCGGCCTCCCAAAGTGCTGGGATTACAGGCGTGGGCCACCGTGCCCGGCCTCATAGTTTTCTTATAGTGACTGTCTGGATTTGATATGAAGGTAATGCTGACATCATAAAACGAGTTAGAAAGTACTCCTTCCTATTCAATTTTTATTGGAAGGGTTTGAAAAGGGCTGGTGTTAATTCTCCTTTTAATATTTGGTAGAATTCACTGGTGAAATCATCTGTCAAGGGCTTTTATTTGGTGGGAAGTTTTTGACTGCTGATTCCATCTCCTACTAGTTACAGTTCTCAGATTTTCTATTTGTTCATGATTTTGTTTTGGTAGATGTGTGTTTACAGAAATTTTGTTCATTTCATTTAGTTTATCCAATTTGTTGGTATACTATTATTCACGGTATTCTCTTATAATCCTTTTTGGTAATATCAGTAGTAATAATGCCACTTTCACTTCTGATTTTAGTAATTCGAGTCTTTTCTCTTTTCCTTAATCCATCCAGCTAAAAGTTTGTCAATTTCATGGGTGTTTTTAAATAACCAACTTTTGACTTTGATTTTCTCCAGTATTTTTCTATTCTCTATTTTATTTATATCTGCTGTTATTATTTTCTTCCTCCTCCTATATTTGGGTTTAGTTTACTCTTCTTTTCTTATTCCTTATGGTATAAAGTTATTGTAAGTTATTGATTTGAGATCTGTCTTCTTTTTTAATATGTGTGTTTATGCTACAAATTTCTCTTTTAGGCCAGGCATGGTGGCTCATGCCTCTAATCCCAGTACTTTTGGAGGCCCAGGTGGGCAGATCACTTGAGGTCAGGAGTTCGAGACCAGCCTGGCCAACATGGTGAAACTCCATCTCCACCAAAAATACAAAAATTAGCTGGGTATGGTGGTGGGCACCTGTAATCCCAGCTACTCAAGAGGCTGAGGCAGGAGAAATGCTAGAACCTAGGAGGCAGAAATTGCAGTGAGCTGACTCTAGCCTGAGTGACAGAGTAAGACACTATCTCAAAAACAAAAAATCCCTTTTAATACTGCTTTCATTGCATCTATTACTTTCAGTATTTTGAGTTTTTATTTTTATTTTTATCAAGGTATTTCTAATTTCCCTTTTGATTTCTTCTTTGATCCATTGGTTATTTAAGAGTGTATTGTTTTGAGAGCTAAAGTTAATACATTTGTTTTGTATTAGGGTTTTAGTTAAATAAGTAAATTTTAGCTGATCTTGTCACCAAAGTGTAACTATGTGAGATAATACATGTGTTAACCTGCTTCACTCTTGTAACCACTTTATTATCTATGTGTACCTTATAATATGTCTAAATGCAAATCTTTTAGATTTATTCTTCTTGGAGTTTGTTGCACTCCTTTAATTTGTAAATTCATGTCTTTCTTCAAATCTGGAAAGTTTTCAGCCATTATTTCTCCAAATAATCTCTCTGATATTCTCTCTTTTCTTCTGTGATTTCCATAATGCCTAAGTTGAACCACTTAATGGTATCCCACAAGACTCTTAGGTTTTGTTCACCTTTCTTCATTTTTTTGATCCTGTTCCTCAGACTCTATCTTCAATTATCTTCTCTTAAAGTTTGCTGATTCTTTCTTCTATCTGCTCCAATCTGCTGCTGCACTTCACTGGTAAATTTTTCATTTTAATCTTTGTATTTTTAAGCTTCAGATTTTCTGTTTGGTTCTTTTTAAAATAATTTCTATCTTTTGGTAGATATTCTTGTTCTGTACATATGTCGTTTTCCTGATTTTAGTTTTCTTTCATGTTTTCTCTTAGCTCTCTGGCCATATTTTAGACAATTGTTTTATAGCTTTGCCTAGTGCTTCTGATGTCTAGGCTTTCTTGGGAACAGCTTCTGTCAGTTAATCTCATTCCTTTCAATAAACCATGTGTTCCCTATTTCTTTGTATGCCTTGTGTTATCTTGTTGAAAATTAGGCATTTGATTATTATAATGTGGTAACTTTGGAAATTGAAATCCCCCTCCTTAGGATTTACTGGGGTCTTGTCTTTCTTTGCCTCACTCCCTCCTTCCCCTCTCCTCCTTCCCTCTTCACTCCTTCCCTTGATCCTGTGCTCATGTGCAAGGTCTCCCTCCCTCCCTCTCTTTCTTTCCTCCTTCTGGTTGTTGTTGTTGGAGGCTCGAAGACTGTATTAGTACATTGGTTTTAAGACTTTTTCAAGCAAATTTGCAAAGACTATGGCTTGTTATGTACAATCCCTGAAGTTTATCTTCTTTAGCTTATGTTCAGGTAATGTTTTAACAGAGATTTTCTGAAATACCAGAAGCTGAAACAAAGAAAGAAAGAAAAAGTACCCCTCAAAAGAAACCAGAATGAGAGAACATCCACCTCTCCATCTTTGCAGATTGGCTCTGTGCTAGAAGCACCCCTCTACGTCTTACCTAGGCTTGCACTGAGCCTAGAGCCCACCTCAATGTGACAGCTTAAGATCTTCTCAGGATTTTTCCAAGCATGGATCTTGCCTTGCCATGTGCATGAGTTCCTAAGCTCTCCTGTATACATGACTAGTTTTGAACGTACTAATTCCCCAGAGTTTAACACCAGCTTCTGCTCCAGGCCTTAGATGATCTACTGTATGTCTCCACCTAGAATTTCTTGCCTCAGGTATCTCTGGGCCTGTGATTGCCTTGTAGCTTTTAAAAGCAGTGCCTGCTGATTTTCCCATCTGCATTCTGAGTTATGTGGAACACAGACTAGCACCTTACACCACTCCTTGAGGTATCCCCCAGACAACTCAGAACAGAAATCCACAATAATTTCAAAACAAGGTTTTCTCCCTCCTGTTCAAGGGGGTGATTGGGAACTGGGCTGCTGTCTGCTCAAGACCAAAAAACCACCACTGTGCTAAGGGGTGTTGGGGGGATGTGGGAAGGATGAGTAAAAGCTTCACACATTTTCCAAAAGAAAGATAGCTTTCTTTTAAGATAGCTTCTGAGATTTTGTTTCTGCTTTTTGTTTTTTATGATGTATCTGTGGGGAAATGAGAACTTGGAACCTTCTAGCATGCCATTTTGCTGATGTCACTCTCGGCAACTTGACTCTGCACACAGGTGCTGAGAACCTGAATCATGACAGGACAGCTGTCATGCAAATGGACAAAACTAAATTGATTGCTGAATTCAATAAAACGTATTAAGCACTTACTAAATGCAGAGCATATTTACTGGGGCTGGCACCTAAAGCAGCAGGGAGAAGAAGAGGTGGGATGTTTGTATTCATTTATTAGTTCATATAATAAATACCTATTGAGCTCCATCTACACACCAGGCACTGGCAATACAATGAAAAATAATGTAAGCATCATGCTGCCACAAAGCAAATTTAGGTTAGGCAGTGATTGGTTTGCGCTAAACCGCTAAAGAGTAGAAATCAGACATGTTACTGCCAAACTACCAGAGTAGAGAAAATGGAAGGAAGCTTGTGTAAAGAAATACAGATAATGGGGGCACGGAGGAAAGGAGAGGAAGAGGAGGGTGGAGAAACAGTGCTGTGACTAGATTACGGTGATGACTAGAGTAGGTGACTAGATTATGATGTCACAGGATGAAGGAAATGATAAGGAAGTATGGGTGCTACAGGAATCAAAAGGCTAGGAGTAAGGAGGGCTTCTCAGTGGTGGTAGCAAATGATAACTAGGCAGATGAAGATGAATGGGAGGTAATCTGGAGAGGTATAAATGTGTTGCAGGCAGAAGAAAAATATGTGCAAAGACATGAGGGTCAAGAGAGGGTAGAGCATTCAAGTAACTAAAAGAAGCCCTCTTGGTCCAGCTATTTAAAGTCAGTAGTAAGAGGTGCGCCAGGAATCGTGAGTAGAACTAAGGTTTAAGCCATATAAAGCAGTTTGAAGTGATCATAAAAGCCATGTAGAGCCCTGAGGGGTTAATAAAGTACCATGAGAAGATGGGGATTTTAGAAAGATTTGACTACCTTGTAGATAATAAACTCGAGGTTAGTTAGGAGCTGTGACAGTAATGTAGACAATAGAAGGTGGTGAAGTCAACTTGGAGAGTGACCATGAAAATAGGAAAAAAAATGAATGGAATTATTAGGAGACTAAATACATATTATAGAGCTTAATTGGACTGAACCGAGGGTTGGATAAAGGAAGGAGACTAAAATTGTCCCAAGTTTCTAGCTTGGGCAACTGGTAGACTAAGGTGCTATTTACTGAAATCATCTTAGGAGTTGCAAGTGCCCTGCCCAGATCACTTTACAGGCCAGTACACCCATCTGCCAACTACCAGAGCATTGCCCTCAGCCAAACAGGAGCCAGGAGTTGCCTCGCACAGGAGGTTACAACCCCCACCCCCACTCCCAACACTGCAGCTGATGACCAACTGCCAGGATGGTGCAAAGGGCTGGCTCCTTTGCTGCAAGGGGAGACTGATTCTGTGACGCTCCAGAGCTCCCTGAGCAATCAGGCTGTATCTGGACTCCAGTTGAGATCACCTCTCTGCTTAAGTTATTCACCTGGCCCATCTGCTCCTTTCACTCCCTTTCTCCTAAGTGCACTCCCTCAGTAAATCACAGGCACCCCAATCCCTGCCTCAGACTCTGCTTTTAGGAAACCTACCCTAAGGCAGTTGGTTCCAAGAATATTCTTCAGAGTAAATTCTAAAGGTTGATACTACAGAGTTGATTGCTTACCAGCTAGCTGCCACTGTGGACCCCACTCTCAGCCTGATCTAGCAATACAACTGCTAAGACTTCCACCTGTGATGAGCTGAAAGACGTTACAGGTTAAGCTAGGTGCAGTGGCTCATGCCTATAATCCTGGCTACTTGAGAGGCTAAGGCAGGAAGATTGACTGAGGCCAGGAGTTCAAGACCAGCCTGGGTAATACAGTGAGACCCTGTCTCTAAAATTTTGTGTGTGCATTTTTTAATTAGCCAGACTTGATAGCTTGCACCCGCAGTCCTGGGAGGCTGAGGCAGGAGGACTGCTTGAACCCAGGAGTTTGAGATTGCGGTGAGCTATAACTGTACCACTGCACTCTAGCCTTGGTGACAGTGAGACACTATCTAGAAAGAAAGAGAAAGAAAGAAAAAAAGAAAGAAAGGTGATACAGGTTAAAGGAGATGCACTGGTTTGTGTGATATCTCTTGCATTTGAGAGGTATAGGGCAAATAGTAATTATAAGAACTGCAGGAGTGATGAGTATCACTGAATACCACTGATGCATTAAAGAGAGAGAATGACAGGCTCTGGGCAATCAGTTACCAATTCGAAGCAAAGTGTAAGAGACAGAGGCTTCCTTGGCAGTGTTAAACAAACAAAAAAACATCTCCTATAGCCAGAAGGTAGACCGACCAGATGGCCAAACTCGAGACGTTCATAAAAGCAAATCTCTCACATTAAAGTCAGGCCTGAAACAGATTGAGAGGGACTGCATGAGACTGAGATGCGGCATGGGGGTTACTGAGTAGATGCACTTGCACAACCTTGCAAGTCCCTGATTGTCCCTGCACTTTTTGGGTTTGCAGAAGTGATTCACTCCACCACATTAGAAGAAGCCTCAAACAGGGCAAATGCCCTACAGATCAATGCTTGCTCTCTTAGGATCTTCTCCCTCCATTTTCTTTCCTGGCCACCAGGTCAATAACTAGAATTAAGTCCAGGATCACCCATGTGGCAAGTGCTTTGCCAGCTAAAGGCAGAGAATTATGTACCAAAAGAGCTGCAGGGTTGGCTGGAATGTGCTAGCAGGAACTGCAGAAGTATGCCTGGGGTGGATCTTAGGGTACTGATCAAGGGGGAAAGAATCTGAAAATGGACAAGTTTGTTGGTACAGAAGTGCTCTTCTGTAACATGGATTTAACATCATGGCAAAGGCCTAGGGGGAAACACAAAAGAGGGAAGTCCCAACATGCTACTGAGATGACTCTTAGAAGCTGAGAAAAAACAATGCCAGAATCATCATGCCTGATTATGGAAGAAGGGATCGAAGGCCACAGAAGTGGATGTGCTGGAACGAATCTGCCGGGTAAGACTAGAAAACTCAAGACCTGACTTTATTTTTCTGAAGAGAACCTAGAGAACAAATATCCATGAAGGTGCTCAGGATAGTGCTGGTGAGAGAGGCACCATCAAGCAATTTTAGTAAATAGTGACTTTCTCCGAAGGCTGGGGCTGATGGTAGTAATGTTTGACCAAATGTCTTGGTACCCCATGTCCCAGTCAAGGAGCTGACACATAAAATCAACCATCGCAGTCACCCAGAGCTAAGTGGTGGATCCAGGATCTGAACTTCACAGTCAGATGGATAGGAAGACCTTAAGCTAAGAAGAAATATCTGGGCTAGGGAGACAGTTGGGAGGCATGAACGTATTGGTGGTAATGGACGCCATGGGAGGAAATGAGATAACCAGAGAGAAGATGTAGTTTGATAAGAGAAGATGTCATAGAAGAAAAATCCAAGGATCATCAGCATTCAAGTGAAAGGCTAAAAAAAAAGACACCAGGGCAGAAGAGCCAGAACTGAATGAAATCTAGGAGAGAAACTAAGAGAATAAGGGGTATTTTGAGAAAGAGGGGTTACAGGGTTCAATCAGACTCACATGTGGGGATGGCTACAAAGTATACTTGGCACAAATGACTTTGGTGAGGCCATTCCGGTGGTTGGGATGGAAGTGTCATTGCAGTGACTGAGGAACCAGAGAGGGGACAGTAAGTCAAGCTTGGAAGGGTCTATGAGTTTCAAACGGGGTTTGTGAAGGGGAGTCAAGAGAGGGCTGAGAGCTGAAGGGAGACATTCGGGGAGGCTTATTAGTTAGCTTTTCGGGTGAAGAGACCAGCATTTTGAGTTACCAGCTTGTCATTCCATGGAGAGAATCTCTAGGAAATGGGATAAGCCTACTCTCTCCTCAGGCTGATTATTTTGACTCTCCAGGCCTTATTTGTATGACAGCCTAATTTGCCATATAGTTGAGAGTAAGGCAGAAATGTACAGGGAGGCACCCTGTTGATAATCACTATTACTTGGAGGCACCATTACTTGGAGGCATCTTTAATTCAGCCATGTCCTTTCCAAAAGGAAAAGGCAAAGGACGTGGCTAAATTAAAGATGCCTCCAAGTTTTCAAGCTGGAGCATCTGGGAAAGAGCAGCATGGAAATCCTGGCAGGACAGGCTCTAGAGAAGGAGAGACAACAAGGCTGGTTCATGCAGGCTGATGCTGGGGTCATGGCAGGACATCAAAAGTGGAAACACTGAGCAGATACACAGAGACAGGCACAGGATGTGGGAAGAGAAGCCTGGATGGGCTGTGCACAGTGGCTCATGCCTCTAGTCCTAGCAGTTTGGGAGGCTGAGGAAGGAGGATTGCTTAAGGCCAGGAGTTGGAGACCAGCCTGGTCAACATAGTGAGACTGTCTGTACAAAAAATAAACTAAAAAAAAAAATAGCTGAGCGTGGTGGTGCACAATTGTAGTCCCAGCTACCTGGGAGGCTGAGGTGGTAGGATTGTTTGAGCCTAAGAGTTTGAGGCTGCAGTGAGCTATGATCGCACCACTGCACTCCAGTGTGGGTGACAGAGCATGACCATTTCTCAGAAAAAAAAAAAGGATGGATGAATAAGGAGAGCTGGTATTGCTGCACTTGAGGTGAGAAGCAAGTCAACATGGGGTTGTGTCATCTTTTGCAAAGTCACTCAAGAACACCTAGAACCTCCATGCATTTAGTAATCCCCTTGTGCCAAGCCTTTTACCTACAGTATCTTCAAACCTCATTGAACGTCTAATGTTTGTCCCCTCCAAATCTCATGTTGAAAGCTTATCCCTAGTGCTGGAGGTGGGACCTTGTGGGGTGATTGGATCATGGGGGTGGACTCCTCATGAATGGCTTAGCACTATTCCCTTGGTGACAAGGGAGTTCATATGAGATCTGGTTATTTCCAAGGGTGTGACACCACACCCCCGACCTCTTGCTTCCTCTCTCATGTGACATTTCTGCTCCCCACTGGCCTTCCACCATGATTGTAAGCTTCCTGAGGCCCTCTCCAGAAGTAGATGCCAGCACCACACTTCCTGTACTGTCCGCAGAACTGTGACTCAATTAAACCTCTTTCCTTTATAACCTACTCAGGCTCAAGTATTTCTTTATAGCAATACAAAATGCAGCCTGACACACTTCAGATCATCGCATTTCACAGTTGAGAACACTGAGACTCAGAGAGGTCTCCCAGCTAATAAATGATGCAGCCCAGAAGCAAATACAGTCACTCTGGCTCCAAAGCCTGCATTCTTTCCACTACCTCATGCTGCTCTGAAGGATGGAGTCTTGAGGGAGAACTATGTTTAGGAAATGAAAGGCAAAAGCTCCTTGGACAGAAGAACCATCAGAGGGTGTGATGTTATGGAGGCCAAGAGAAGAAAGTTTCAAGATGGTGGAACCAGAAACAGAGCCAGATGCCGCCAAGAGAATAAGGACAATGAGAACTGGGAAGAGGCTGCTAGATGTGGGGAGCAGATGGTTATTAGCAGCTGTGAACCACTGAAAAGGGCTGTGTTGGTGAAAATAAAGGTTTCTGCATAGATGCAAGACCTCACCTTGTCAGGTCCCGAGAATGGTACTCCTGTAGAGAAACTCCTACAGGGTCAACTCAGCCAGTGTCTGACAGTCACTGCATGTGGCCGGTTGGGGAGTAAAAGTCACAGCCCTCAGGCTCAAGCAGCTAACAACTTAATTGGGGACACCAGCTTTCAAATATGAAGACAACCAGAGAACCCACATGGTAAAGGGAATGTGTGCACTGACGTTCCTCCCACTGCCTCAATCTCTGCCAACTTCTAGATGGGTGGGAACTGAGATCCCGAGAGCAAGCTGGGCCAGCCATCTGTGCATCATCTGTGCGTGACAGCGGCAGAGGCCATGGCGGCGTACTGATCTCTCAGAGAGCACGTGCAGCTGGAGAACTCTAAGTGGCGTCAGCAGTTAGGGGATAGGCAGGAAAAAAGTGAACCGCTAATGGACTGAGCAGAAATGCCCAGAGAGGAAGACAGAAAGCCAAGACTGTAGGAGTGGAAGTGACTAGTTGATTGAGTCCAACTTTGGTCTCTTCTCCTACTCAACTACTCTTCTCTCTCTTTTTTTTTTAGAGATGGCATCTTGCTCTGTCACCCAGGTTGGAGTGAGTGTCACTATCACGACTCGCTGTTGTCTTGAACTCCTGTGCTCAAGCACTCCTCCCACCTCTGTTCCCAAGTAGCTGAAATTACAAGCATGAGCCACTGCACCTGGCCTCCTCGTCCTCTCTTAACAACCCATCTCACTACTCTCTTGCCTCAGTGGCTTTTTTTTTTTTTTTTTTTTGAGATGGAGTCTTGTACTGTCATGCAGGCTGGAGTGCAGTGGCATGATCTCAGCTCACTGTAAACTCCACCTCCTGGGTTCAAGCGATTCTCCTGCCTCAGCCTCCTGAGTAGCTGGGACTACAGCCGTCTGCCACCAAGCCTGGCTAACTTTTGTATTTTTAGTAGAGATGGGGTTTTGCCATGTTGGCCAGGCTGGTCTCGAACTCCTGACCTCAGGTAATACACGCGAATGGCTCAATTCTCCTTTCCCATTCCCTCCAGCCACAAATACAGCCCTACTTCCTTTCATGCTTCATTTTCTAAAATGCCCAGGCCACCGAGTGTCATCCATCCAAGGAAACTAAATCACCAGCCTCTTCCTTCCCACTCTGCTTCTGCCTTCATCCTGCATCCTCTCACCACCTGCTCCTCAGAAGACACACACAATTTCTCTGCTAGACCAAACTCAGGCCTAGGGCCCCCCAGCAAAAACACCTTTAGCTGCCACAGTGCCTGAATTGCCAGTATAGTCATCAATTCCTTTGGTTTTTGTTTTAAAATGTTAATATGCCTGGAAAAATAAGAAAATCTTGTTTCTAACATTCTAAATTGTGGAGAAGACCAACTACCTCTTTGCTGTGCCTCGGGAGCCTTGACCAGCTAGGGTTGGCATCAAGAGATGGTTTAGGGAACAGGGAGGGAGGGTGGAGGGACTGATGCAAATCTTAACCCATTATGCAATTTTGTCCTGGAGTAACCTCACCCCTTGGCTTGGCTTTGGGGAAAGGAGTAGTAATTCCTCTGTGGCTGAGGCTGTAGGTGTTCCAGCTGTGTCCCTTTGGCTTCCCTTAGCATTTACCTGCAGACGTTTTTCAAATACCAGTGGGGACAGTAACAAGACCAGGAGAGGTGATGCCTCACAGACACTAATGCAGGACGGTTCTGAGGAGTGTTCTCATGGTCCCTCAGAGCACCCCAGTGATAACCTATTCAATTACCGTTCACCTCTCAGAGCGCTTTCTGGATCACCTCTGAAAACTACGATTCGTGCCCAAATTGTTGTTGCACATTTTGTTTCAAGGGGAATTCAAACTCCGAAACAGTACATAAGGGACCTTTCCCTTTGATTCCTACCACTCACGGAGGAGAAAATAAAGCCCACTGGCTCCGACAAAATCCACACAGACCCAGATTACAGGAATACACGTTGAAAGTTTAAATGCACATGCCCTTTGACTCAGAATTCTGCCCTTTGATGCAGAATTCTAGAAGTTTACCTTAAGAAAATTAACAGACTGACTGGGTGTGCAAAAATGTCTAAAGATGCATATCATCACAGAGAAGGGTAATATTGGGAAGCCACTTAATGTCCAGCAATACCAATAGGTTAAAAATCATGGTATATCCCGTGTTGCCATTAGAAATGACAATACAGATTTTTAGACAGCTTTGCATGTCTGTGGTGCTTATATAAATACACCTACATATTGCTATATGTGCACAGGAAGAATCTGGAAGGATGACAACAAAATGTTAACAATGGTTATGCCTGGGAAGAAGGACTGGGGGTTGTGGAGGATCATCTTCCTCTTCTTCTTTACACCTTTCTGAATTGAAATACATATTTTTTCATATATATCTTCATATATGTGTGTGTGTGTGTGTGTGTATATAACTTGTGATTTTAAAAAACTCTTAAAACTTGAAAAAAAATTGTAAGGAGATAGATATGAATGGCCTCAGCGCCAGAGAACTGAATTCCGTAATTCCATAGCTTAAACTCGTTCTCTCACCAGGAGCTATTGGTCTCACCACCAAGGGGAGGACCCACAGATGGGAACTGTCCCACTTAGCCAGGCCAATACTTGGCAGTGGCTCTTCTAAGCAAGTCAGCAAACACATCTGCCAACTGGCAGCCATGGGAGAGCATGTCATATCACGTGTCCCGCATGTGTGGCCCCATCTGACTCCGAGGCAACACGCATAGCTCTGGCTACATGCTTAAGATCGCGGGTTGGGATCAGCTGCGCCTACCCATCCCCTCCCCCGCTGCAGACCACCTCCCCTTACCCGGCCTGCCTGGAGCCCCAGCTGGCGCTTGGAAGGTCCCTTTCCAATTTGCTCCACATTCAGGAGTTCCTTGTTCCCCCAGGAAGAAATTGCCATGGCGATGCGCGATGCGTCTCCCTCCGCGAAGCCTGCCCGGGATGCGAAATCCTTGCCTGTGCAGCCCTGCCTGGGCTTCCACGCTGAGCCGGAGGACTCTGGGGAGTTAACCTTGCCCTGTGGGATAAGGAGTTTTAGTCTTCATATTCTTTGGGCTTGCGGGGTGGGGGGAGTGGGAGGATTAATTATGAACTTAAGGTAAGAGGGAAAGGGAAAGGGGAAAATGGGTAAGATTTTACTAAAAGCCCATGGTCACTCTCACCTTTCAGCCCGCCCACCACGACCCCTCAGCCACATGCTATCTCCGGTTCGGGAGCGTTGGATTGGGGATGCCAGGGACTCTGCTTTTCCTCAACAACTTCCAAGAATCCTGGGACATTTCTTAAAGTATCTGGAATGAAGCTTTAACCTCGTCTGCTCCATCAGGCTGGGACGGAAGACGGGAGGGGCGAAGAAGAGGCGGGGAACTGAGAGCCGGGACCGAGCCCGGGCCCGGGACGGTCGGTGTCAATGACCCAGGCTTCCTGCGCCCCGGGCGCACCCCGCGGAGAGGCGTCGGGGAGTCGGGGACGTAAGGGAGGCGACCACCCGGCCAGCAGCGGGGGATGAAGTGCACGGCAGGCCACGCCCAGCAGGAGGCCAAGCGTAGAGACCAGCTGTGGGCAGCGGGGGATGGGGGCAGGCGGCCGATGGGGGCAGGCGGCCACGTGCAACCACGGGCAGGTGGGAGCCTCCCAGGCGCCAGCTCGTGGAGGGCCACGCCCCTTCCCGATTCCCCTCGCTCGGCCTCGGGACTGCAAAGGGGACCACGCCCCTTCCGGATTTCCCGTGCTCGGCCTCGGGACGGCTCAGGGGGCCACGCCCCTTCCCGAGTTCTCGGCGCTAGGCCTAGAGATGGCTCAGGGGGCCACGCCCCATTGCGCGGGCCCCGCCCACTCCTATGCCCACTGGGGTTCCTTGCGTGTCTCCCTCCCGCCACCGCAATGGACTCCCAGGCCTCAGCACCAACCATGTCTCCTGTTACTCGCCTCAGGCTGGTTGCACGGGGAAAAACTCCAACCGTTTCACTGGCTGGCCTGTAAACCCTTTCATCTTTGCTCCAGCAGCAGCAGCTCTTTGATTAATTGAGTCCCCTGGCTTTAGAGCCTCCCACTTTGACCATGCTGCAAATCCCCGAAGCGTGCTGGCTCTGATCTGGGCCACGTGTACACCCAGGTGCGCCCCCTTAGCCTCACGCCCTCCTCCTGTTGCCTCCCCATACCTCTAGCCTTCGGGACTTGGGGTTGCAATGAATCTTTTCCAAGAGTCTTTTATTCCTCCAGCCTCTCCGTGCACCCTCCCGCTCCAACACCTGACATTTTCCTTCAACTCCACCCTCTCTTCCTCAAGTCCACAGACACACACACACACACACACACACACACGCCTCTTCCTTTCCCCTCCACCCTCAGCCAACGGCAACGTCAGTCCATCCAATAGTCAGGAGCCCAGGCGACTGTCCACAGACAGCTGCCCTCTTGCCCAGGAGAGTGGGGCTGCACCCAGCAGCAGGCCTAGGAGGAAATCGTGCTTTGATAGCCCCAGGCATCGTATTTCGCCGTATTTCATAAGTGAGCCAAATGGAGAAGGGATTAGCTGTTTCGCCCATTAAGCCCCACATCTGTAGTTACATTCTGACGGGGATAAAATTACCCTGGTTATTAATCCTTCTGCTTCAGGGTATAAGCTGATCACCAGCTGGGGTCAGGAAAAAATTCCACCCCAGCTCCTTCCAGGCTGCTCCCCTATTCTCAGCTGCCCCATCTCCTGTGGTCTCTTCTTGCACAGTTAGGTCTACAAGCCAGGTTCAACTGTGGCATCTCTGACCATTCTAACCTGCCCTGAAAAGGACAGTCCATTGATCATGTAAGTATGTATTGAGAATCTACTGTGGGCAAGACTAGTCTTCGCTGTGGGCAATACAAAGCCACTCAGGCATGACCCTTGCCTTTTTCGTGCCAAGAAAAGCTGAAGTATGTGGTCAGAAATCGTGTGTGGTTTCTGGGACTTCCTACCCTGAGGCACCCTAGGTGTATCAGATGGCTTCAGGGAGCACAATTCAGGTATGGGCAGTGTTTTCATGCCCACTGCCATTCCGTTCTGCCTCAAGTGTATGTGGGCTCTTCCTGCAGTCAGCCGGCAGGCCAGGCCACGGTAGCTTTGTTTCTGTCTCTGATCCTTTCTCTTTAGACTCCAAATCTGCCAGTGCTGGAGACTTTAAAGGAGTCTCTATTTCTCTTGGTAGGAACAAGAGAAGAGAGTCTCCATTTCCCTTGGTAGAAACAAGAGGTAGGAACAAGCGGGTGGAAAGCCAGGGTTGCTCCTTCCAACCAATGGGTCTGGGGCTGCAGCACACGAAGTTGACATCCCGAGAAGCCATTTTCCTCGGTCACTTCAGACCTGACGTTGGGTGGACTGACCACATGATTCAGCATCCAAATTGGGGATCTCTCAATAACAGAAAGAGGTGCCATTGATAATTTCGTGGAACTTTCCTGAGCACCCAGGTATGTTCATTCTGCCTGAGAGGGGTCATCTCCCTTGGGCATCATAAGAGGCACCACTGAGACACAACAGCTTTTGTCACCACTTCCTGATTGCTTCCCAAGCTCTCTCTCCTCTTCCCTGTGCTAATCATCTCACAGTCTCCTTGTGCAGGCAGATCCCCCCTACTTCAGCCCTTCCTCCCACAAGTTCCTTTGCCCCCACTGCCATGCCCAAAACACCTATATTTCCACTCTGCAACCTTGGATCAACCCAACTATGTTTTTACGCTACTATGTCCAGGATGCTGGTGATACTAAAGATAGCCATTAGTAACATTCATTAAACGAATAAGTCTGGGTTGATCCTGTGACACACCTTCTACCCTCAGCTGCTTCTCAACATTGGTCAGTCCTTATGTTGGTGTTCTCATTTTACATGGTAGAGTTCCAAACAATTTATAGCCCAAATCGTCATCTATCCCCTAATTCTTGGAAAGGACTCTAACTTCAATAGCAACAAGAACAAAAACCAACGGAACAAAAAATACTTAAGTTATGAACCTCCCAGATTTTCTGAACTCTCTACCCCCAGACTAAATTTGTGGATAGATACCTGTTGACCAGACCCTCCCTCTTCAATGAAAACTGCTCCTCCTTCCACTCCATCTGTGAGGCACCCACGGGTGCTGACATGTGCTTACACAGGACCTCCTGTCCACAGCCAGAATTAGCCAGAATTCACTGACCCATAATTGAGTTCCTAAAATACTCAAGACAAGAGACATGTTGCTTTTCTTCACTATAGTAATGATTTTACTATGAAATGAATCTCATAACCTCAGTTGTAAACATCAAACATGCACAATAAAATTTCTTTGAAAAAACAAAGCTGGAAAATTGAAAGTAATGAATGTTCAATTTAAATCTACAAACAAGCAAATAAATAAATACTCAAGATGGACCAGTGACAAGCTTTCTTTAGAATTTTGGATTTGAGGCCAAGGAGGTTAGTGTAGCCTTTCTCCCATGGCTGCACCTGTGAAGATAAACATTTGGGAATTGATGGCAGCTGTGTTTCTCCACCAGGATGAAGAAGGTAGGACCTGGGTGGGTGGGCGGCGGGTGGGGAGGGCTGAGATTGGAGTGAAACAGACGTAAAGAGAAGTCCTGGTTCCCGGTGGTCCTGGGGCCCAGCCACGCTCTTTTTTGTTTGTTTGTTTGTTTGTTTTAATAGATTTAAATTGGTTTCTGCCAGGTACGGTCAGAGGCCTCGTTACCTGCTTCTCCGAGAATTTCCCCCCTCCTGCCTGTGGCTAATTCCTCCTCCTGCACCCTTGGTTCGGTCCCACCTGGCGACCCTTGTTCCATCACTTCCACCACTTCTCTAGAATCTTCAGTCATTTCAGAAACACGTATGCTCATCTCCCTGCGCAAAAACTAAATAAGCAAAGGCTTTCTTTGCTCTCTGTCCCTCCTCAACTTCTGCCCCCTCCCTTCTGCTCTCTCTCTTTTCTCACCTCCTACTTAATGCCCAATTTGCTGCTGCTATCTTGCTCCATTTCTTTTTTCCAGTTTCCTGATGCCGCTGTCTTGACAGGCAGTGCATTGCAGAATACATCCAATGTCTCGTGTTTATGTTGCTTGTCTGCAGCATCTGGCATCAGTAACCACCCCCTCTTTCTCAAAATTCCCACCACCCTTGATGGTTTTCCTGCTGGTTCTTCACCTGATGCAGAAAAGCTTGACCTGCAGAAGCTAATCAGGATCTAAAGCTCTAGATGTTTCCAGCCTGCCTCGCATTGCCATAAAAATGCAACTGGCCTGTGTCTCCTCTCCTGGTGCACTGCTAGGGGAGGGCTGACTGATCTAATGAGATCACTGACGCTAAGGCATTCACAGATGAGTTATTTTGATATTTTAATAATAGCTCTCAAGACTTACCGCGGTGTCTCTCAAACTTGGATTACAGTGGAAAGGAGCGGTAGGAAGGAGGTACAGGATGGAAGATGGAACACAGGGTTGAGAATATATTGTTGAGTCTAAGAGTTTTGAGATGTTTAATTTTCGTATTTTCACTTTAATGTTAATCAGTGCTTGATCATGCATTTTAATTTACCATTCCATTAGCACCCAAGTAATTACCAACTTTTAGGCAATATTTCTTTTTATTTTTGAGACAGAGTCCAACACTGTCACCTGGCCTGGAGTGCAGTGGTGCAATCTTGGCTCACCGCAACCTCCGCCTCCCAGGCTCAAGTGATTCTTCTTGCCTCAGCCTCCCAAGTAGCTGGAATTGCAGGCACCCGGCACCACACCTGGCTAATTTTTTTTGTATTTTAGTAGAGACGGGGTTTCACTATGTTGGCCAGGCTGGTCTCGAGCTCCTGGCCTTGTGATCCACTGCCTCAGCCTCCTAAAGTGCTGGGATTACAAGTGTGAGCCCCCTGTAATCCCCTGTGCCCAGCCTTAGTGCAATATTTCAAAAGTGGGGTTTAATCTCAAAGATTCAGAGAATTTTTTCTTCTAACATGAATCTTTGTTCCTCGAATTGGGAAGTACTAACTTAAGGAATAGGCATTGTAGGAATGTGAGTGTTGTCTGTGTATCTGGCAATACAGAGGAGAGACACAGAAATGTAAGACCTAAGTCCTGCCCTGAAGACCCATAGGCTCATTGGAAGAACAACACAGGATCACTTAAAAAATGAAATTCAAATGTGAAGTAACAATGTCAGGTATGTCACAAAGTACTATGTTATTAAGAGATGTGGACACCACTTTCTCCAGGAGATCAGAGGGCTTTCCCTATAGGGTAATCAATGGAAGTATTCTTTTTGGGGAAGGGTCTTGGTGGTGGATGCTGGTCTGGAAATTGATCAAGGCCTAAAGTAACAGTTAACGAGTTATATTTCCACAATGCGGGGAGAGAGAGAGAGAGAGAAATTGATTCTAGGCATGAAGAAAGCCCAAGAGCCCACAAAGTCTTGAGCTTGGGATAGAAATCAGACTGGACCAAGTGAAGAGTTATAGTAGACAATGCTTATTTAACAAAATATTTTGTTTACAAATTTATTATTTGATGTTTTAAAAATGTATCAAGAAAACGGGGGCAAAATCAGAACATGGTTGGACTTCCTTACATTTGTGTTTTTTTTTTTCTTTTTCCAATCGATACATATTTGTACATATTAATGGAGTACATGTGATATTTTGTTACATGTATGGAATGTGGAATGATCAAGGCAGGGTACTAAGTATAGACATCACATCAAGTATTTATCATTTTTATATTTTGGGAACATTTCAAATCCTCTCTTCCAGCTATTTTGAAATATGTAATACATTGTTATTGACTATAGTGACCCCACTGTGACTGTAAATTAGAATTTATTCCTATCTAACTGTATGCACCCATCGACTAAGCTCTCTTAATCCTCTTCCCTACCAGCACACCTTCCCAGCATCTGGTACCTATCATTCTCCTCTCTACCTCCAGAAGATCAACTTTTTTTAGCTTTCATATGTGAGTGAGAACATGCATTTGTCTTTCTCTGACAGGCTTATTTCACTTAACATAATGACCTCCAGCTTCATCCATGTTGCTACAAATGACATGATTTCATTCCTTTTTCATGGCCAAATAGTATTCTCTTTGTGTATTTATATCACGTTTTTAACCGATTTGTCCACTGATGGACACAGGTTGATTCCATATCTTTGCTGTAGTGCACTGAGAACGCAGGTGTGCCTGTGATGTACTGAATTCCTTTCCTTTAAATAAATACCCCATAGTGGCATTGCTGGGTCACATGGTAGTTCTATTTTTAGTTTTTGAGAAATCTTCATACTGTTTTCCATAATGGCTGTACTAATTTACATTCTCACCAGCAGATCCTTGCCAGCATGTTATTATTATTATTAATTTGTCTTTTTAATAGTAGCCATTCTAGCGGGGGTAAGACAATGTCTTATTGTGGATTTTGATTTGCATTTCCCTGATGATTAGTGATGTTGAGCATTTTTTATATACTTGTTGACCATTTGTATGTCTTCTTTTGAAAAATGTCTAATCACAGCCTTCCTCACTTTTTAATGGGATTATATGGTGTTTTTTTTAACTGTCGGGTTGCTTGAGTTCCTTGTACATTCTGGACATTAGTCCCTTGTTACATTAACAGTTTGCCAATATTTCTCCCATTCCCCAGGCTGTCTCTTCACCCTGCTGATCGTTTCCTTTGCCGTTAGTTCAACATAGTCCCATTTGTCTGGTGTCGTTTGTGTGGCCTGTGCTTTTGATGCCGTTTTATCTTTATGGAGGATAGAGGTGAGAGATTATAATCACATCAGTGTTAAGGACGTTTAAAGGTTGAATGCAGATCTTTAGTAGAAGATAAAGCTGGGGCCATATTTTGGAAGACTTGAATTCCAAGTGAAGCAGTTGGACTTTGCATATCTTGATGTGCAAAGGGCTTCAAGAACAATGACTACCTCAAGTTCTCCGGGTCTCTGGAGCAAAATATTTCTGATTTCACATACCTAGTCTAATATTGGATTTCGTATCTTTTGCTGCATAGTGTACATCTTAAAAACGACACATGTGAGACGTTTTGGTGGTAGAAATTATGCCTCTTTGTTTCACTACTGTTGTTAATTGATATTAGTTGGAAGAGATAATATCCCCTTAGGTGCAAATCCTCCCTTGCAGAATAAACCCTAAAATAACTGGTGATGTTTATTGCTTCTATTAGCGTGATTGTCTTAAGGCAATCTTGATGCCGTTTTACAACTTTTTTTATTCCTGCATGTTACCGGAATACTACGTGGCCATTATGAGTTGTTACACTGTGCTTAGGATACTGAAACTCTGACAGCATGGTGTCCTGAGCCACACATATCTGTGAAATGAGTGAATACAGGAATAATGAAGAAGGATTCATGATAGGTAGAGATATCCCAAGATTGGCATTGAGAGGGAGGTTGAAATAGATGATTGCTCAGCTCTCTTCCAATTCTAAGAATTTTCCTTGCATTGGGAAGGAGGGGAAGAGGCCATTCAATTCTCTAACAGCAGTCTCTCGAAAAAGACCCGCTTTATCCCCTTTCCCTAGAGTTTTCTTTAAAAGATCCCATCACCCTTCTTAGTAGTATATTTCAGTTTCCCCAAGCTTCAGAGAAAAAAAATTTTAATGGCCAACTCGACTCCCTCAAACCACAGTTTAAGCCCATCTTATCTGCCTGGTTCTTCAATGACAACAGTTCATCACAGGGTCATGGTAAAACTACGACGCTTTTCCACTTACAGTGGGGTCACCTCATGATGAACTCATCACAAGTTGAAAATATTCTAAGTAGAAAATGCATTTAGTACATCTAACCTACTAAATATCATAGCTTAGCCTAGCCTACCTTAAACATACCCAGAACACTTCCATTAGCCCACAGTTGGGCAAAGTCATCTAACACAAAGCCTATTTTGTAAGAAAGTGTTGAATATCGGCCGGGCGCGGTGGCTCAAGCCTGTAATCCCAGCACTTTGGGAGGCTGAGGCGGGTGGATCACGAGGTCAAGAGATCGAGACCATCCTGGTCAACATGGTGAAACCCCGTCTCTACTAAAAATACAAAAAATTAGCTGGGCATGGTGGTGTGTGCCTGTAATCCCAGCTACTCAGGAGGCTGAGGCAGGAGAATTGCCTGAACCCAGGAGGCGGAGGTTGCGGTGAGCCGAGATCACGCCATTGCACTCCAGCCTGGGTAACGAGCGAAACTCCGTCTCAAAAAAAAAAAAAAAAAAAGAAAGTGTTGACTATCTCATATAATTTATTGAATACAGCACACTGTAGAACACAGTACTGGTCATTTACCTGATGAGTGCATGGCTGACTGGGAGCTGTGCATGCCACCACTGCCCAGCGTCAGGAGAGGGTACCGTCCCACATATCGCTAGCCTGGGAAAAGATCAAAAGTCAAACTTTAAAGTACAATTTCTACTGAATGCATATTGTTTTTGCAACATTGCAGAGGCAAATAAAATGTAAGTCAGAACTATCTATATTGCTAAAGCCAGCCTAGGATTAAAATCCACAGAAGGACTTATGGGGAGGAGAGGGAGGCATTTACAGAAAAGCCATTCAAGGTGATGTGGTTCTGCAGGGGACTGAGGAGCCCCAGGGATTCATTAAGAAAAGAGTAATCACATTGAGCACTGCAGATCGCCAGGCTGGCGTCACTGCCCAGAGCATGGCCCGAATGAAGGTGGATTGCTTCAATTATCTGGGCATCTTGATGAATGGGCACTGCACACACTCTGGGGGAGACAGGAGGAAACAAGCCAGAAATTAATCACTTATGACATCAATGAACGGAGAGTGTTTAGAGCCTGTAGTAGCCAGAGGGACAACAGGTTCACAAAAGCAGAGGAACCTAGAGTAATCAGGCCACCATTAGGAAAAAAAAGGTGGGCAAATAGAACACCGAGACCCATCTTCATTAGGCTGATTTGCATAAGGGTAGTGACCATTGAAGTGGCCAGGTAGGAATGAACCGTGGAGTTCAGTCCTGGGAAGTGCCCAGGCTAGACTATGGTCAAGGTCTGGGGACCCTAAAGGTAACCCCAAACCAGAGAAAAAGGGTCCCAGAGGCAAAAAGAGGGAGACACCAAAAATGGGATAAGAACAGGAAATGAGAATTAATACAAGCAACCTCCTGAGGGCTTCTAGAAGATAAAGCAGTGTGCGATCCCCAGCCTTTCCCAGAATTTCAACAGCTACTCATTATTAGTGGGATCTCACTTCTTCTCTGCCCCTAAATTAGCAGGGGATGGAAGGAAAGGAAGGAAAGGAAGGAAAGGAAGGAAGGGAGGGAGGGAGGGAGGGAGGGAGGGAGGGAGGGAGGGAGAGAGAGAGGGCCTTAAGAAAGGGCTATGAGAAGACTCACAGAATTTCCTTTAAAAACCATTTGTCTTAACAGAAATGTACCTGGCTATTGAGTCCCATAAAGTGCTATGAAAACTAGCATAGCCTCACTTGGGACTGAAAGAAAATAAACCACAGGCAGGATGGTACACAACACAAGCAATCCTAGCTGTCTGGGCTGCTGAATCCTGCAACCTGCAGCTACGATTTGGAGACAATGGGACAGAGGGCTGCTCATTTCCCAGGTTGCTGATTGTCAAGAAATGATTCTGTGAACTTCACACAGCAGATTTTGTTCAGAATAACAACAATAAAAACGATTGAGAAATGGAAGGGGAACATGATTCAGAAAATAATGGTTAGATGACCTCACAGAAATGCATACCAAATGGTATGGCTCACATGCAGAGAGGTGGCACTCAGTTTTGACGCTAAGCTACCCAGCAGCGTAAGCAATGAGGGAAATAGTTGCTAGAGGCTTCCTGTCCACAGGACTGAAACAAACCCCTTGTTCGGAGGAAGCACAGCATTTTCAGATGCTGAAACCCTGGATATTTTTTTCTGGGCCAGTCTCCTCAAGAGTCAGGAAATTTCATGTTTATGTCTTTGGACTCCATGCTGGTGATATCAGACCCACGGCAGCAGCAATGGCAGCGCTCCCAGAGGGAAAGGAACCCAAAGGCATTGCCGATACCCCGCTGGCCAGAAAGGGCTTTTATGGCTGCTACTGTTACTGCCACTTCCTCAGAACCAAACCCCAGAATCAGAGGAGTAGCAGTGGGTTTCAAAATGCCACCTAGGTGGTGCCACTGTGGGAGATCTTATTCCCGACACATAGCTTCAGCCACCCCATGGCCCAAGTCAACCCAACACACCCCGGGACAGGAAGGATCTGGTCACCTGGGAGAAAGCCCTGAACGAAGCAAAGAACAACCCAGGGAAGAAACAGGTAGAAAAGAACAAAACACCCCTGAGATATTAGAGACGTCAGTGTAAGGAAAGCAGCCGCTAAGGGTTGTAGCAAAGCAAAGCAATAAGAGGAAAGGACCTGGCAGCTCCTTTCTGGAAGGATGCCAGATGTATTTGCCTCCTTCGCTTCTGCCTTTGGGTAGAGAAATGCAACCCCTCAGTGGCTGATTAGCTGGTGAGATGATGACCCATTTTTCAGGGCTGCTGGACAGGGTTCTACAAATGTTAGAGTTCAGATTTTGACTCTGACTCAGTTAACCTAGGCTGAACGTGTTACACACCCGGGACTGTCCCGGGTGGGCCACGTGCACCAGGTTAATAACACAAAAACGGGCATTTGTGTTATTCTCATTTTAAAGTTAGGAAACAGGCTGAAAGAGAGAGGGGCCTGGGAAAACCACCGTCATTAACTGTTACGTTGCCATGGCTCCTGCTCCTGCTGCTGCCGTTGTAAGTACAGAATCATCGACTCTCTTCATTTCCCTGGTTGGTGGAGAGAGTTTGGCTGTGGCTGCCTTTGACAGCCCCCTTGTAATGCAGAGGAGAAAAGACTCGACCAGGCATAAACACACCTTTCAAAGCAAATATGTAAAACTGGATCACTAGATCATGCAAGTGGCCTTGAATTACTGTACCACATTAAGTAACTGTCTCTCCTCTCTTTCCTTTCCGCCTTCCTTCCAGCCGAAGTGTCTGTGAAGTATTTACAATAGATACAGTGTCCCGTGACCAGGCCATGAGGGGTTCGAAGCTGACAATTACACAGTCCTTGCACTCAAGAGCTCAAACTCTGTTGAGGAGACAGAGAAGATGTTGGGTGATTTCCACACACCTACGTGAAGTGTCGGCACAGGAAGCTGTAGGGTCAAAGAGAAATCTAGCTGACTGATGTGTGACACGGCCTGGGGAAGGAAAGGCTGTGGAAGTAACCAGAGGCCAGGGTGGAAGGCCCAAGAGTTTTAGCAGGTTCCCAATAAGGGGAGATTTTGTCTAGAGGCATTTTCAGTTGATGCAATTGGGTGTGTAGGTGAGGACCAAGGCAGTACTACCGTCATTTAGTGGAAAGAGGCCGGAGATGTTGCCAAACATCTTACAATGCACAGGACTGCCCCCCACAACAAAGGATTATCCAGTTTGTGATGTCCAAGCTGGATAATTGAGAACCCCTGCGCTGGACTCAGGAGGAGCCCCTGAAGGTTCTAGGCAGGGCAGTGAAACAGATGTGTTTTCAGATGTCTTGTCAATATTGGAGAAACTAGGCAAGTGCTGTTTCTTTCAAGTGGAATTCGTCTAAGGGATGGCTTTTGGAGCCAGTGAGCTGAGGGTCTGGAGGGTGAGGATTCCACCCGAAGGAGCATGGTGCCATGGCAAGTCCTGAACCAGGCATCAGGAGCCCTGGCTTGACTTCAGCTCCTCCAGCCACAGGCTGGGTAACCATGGCAGGCATGACAACTCCTGGAGCCTCCCTTTCCTCATCTACAAAATAAAGCACAAAGAACATACATTGTTCTGGCCTTGTTCCTGTGTTACTGTGCTATCAAATACGATCGTATTTATGAAAGAGCTTTGCAGAGTGAAAAAATGTAGATGAAGGATATCACTGTATTATAAAAAGCATCTTTTTAGCAATTATACAAGGAATATAGGCTAATTATAGTAAAGTAGAAAATACAGTTAAGCAAAAAGAAGACAATAAAACTCACCCATCAGCCCACCCTTCACCATCCAGCAGTAACACTGTTAACATTTAATTGTATGTTTTTAGCTTCCCAGGCTTGTGTGTATGTGTGTGTGTGTAATTTTTCATTTAAAAATGAGATTATGCTTTCCCCACAAATAGGCATTACAAATAGCATATGTCACATCAGTAAAATGTTTCTACACTATTATTTTGACAAAGAATGTCCTCTGTTGTTAAATTGTTGCGTCATTTTCAAATGCTCCACATTGACAAACATTGCTGGGAGTTACATCTCCTTATGGGCTTTAATTCAATTAAAGTGAAAGATGTGGAGCTGAGAAATGCCTTACAGTGGGACACACGGCACCAGCCAGCACCCAGACCTGGCCCTGTGCCCTCACTGTTGCTGGTGGGAACTGCAGGAGTAAAGAGAATTTTTCCTTCCCTCTGAAGGTTTAATCTACTGAAATGAACAGATAATAGACAGATTAACAGGAAAAAAAAGCATACAAATTTACCAATGTGCAGAAGCACAGAAGCTGTACAAAATATGAGTCTCAAGGAAGGGTCAGATGGTTGAGGCTTAACTACCCTCTTCACAGGGAAGAAGGAAGAAAGGGGATATAGGCAATTTTGAGAAATAGTAAATGATTTGCAAGGGAATTGAATGAGCCCAGAGAACAGACAATGGTCGGGGACAGTGCTCCTCTGAGCTCCGAGGTGGTGGGAAGGTAAGGGGCAGGACTGCACTGTGAACAGAGGTTGTCTTATTATGCAGATAAAGTCTCCCAGGAGTTTCCCCCAGAAGAACAGATGAAAAGTCATCTGGGTGTGATGACTTTAGGTCTTTTCTCTTTTGGTCACTCTTTCCTGGTTATTTGATGAGATTTCTAGGGAGGGGATCTTATTTTCTCAGTCAGATAAGGGAATCTTCAGACAGTCCCTCACTATGCCTGGGGAAGGAAGGTTAGAAAATCCTTGGTTCTGAGGCTTGAGTCTAAGGCCTTTTGATTTCCTTCTGTTCAAAGCACTCAGTAGGCCAAAGCACCACAGTTTGAGGTATTGTTTTCTGAGCCCCACTAGAATATTTGTCTGGGATCCCAGAACATTAGGCAAACAAGGAGTAATAAAGTCTTGCGACTTCCCCCTCTGAAGATTCAAGTTGACTGAAATAAAGTGACAATAGGCAGATTAACAGGAATAAACAAAGGCATACAAGTGTATTAACTTACGTAAGCACAGGAGCCACACAAAATACGAGACTCGAGGAAGGGTTAGATGTTGTGCTTTACCTTCATCACGGTAATTTTGCTGCTTGTTTAAGAACTGGGGGAAAGGCGGGCAGGTGGCTCACCTGGAGAGGCAGCTGATGCATTTCAGAAGCCCTGGATGGAGGGACGGGGACAGGGTTGAAAATATACTTGTCAGGTACTATGTTCACTGCTTGAGCAATGAGATCATTAAAAGCCTAAACCTCAGCATTGCACAGTATACCCATGTAACATGTACCCTGGAATCTAAAATAAAACATAAACAAATAATGAAAAAAGCCCCACAAATGTTCCCTAAAAACCATCTCAGTGGCCCCAGCTGAGGCCACTTCACCAGAGCTCAGCCAGCTGAGAACGGTGTGCCTATTACTCGCTTTACTTCAGTTAACCCAATGACTTAGAAGCACCAACAACATAGTGACGTGGCATCCTTCACCTAGGAAGGGGCCGAGCTGACCCTGCAATGGGGCGGGTCGACACTGCTTCACCCACACTCTCTGGCCCACTTTCCCTTGTGGCTGATGGCAGAGGGCTGGAAGATGGAGGCCCTCACTGGTGGCCGTGGCCTCATGTTAGGACTCAAGAAACTTGTAGTTCACCTGTCCCAGAGACAAATTCAAAATGTGATAGAAGCTCCATTGCAGTACTATGGGGCCAGCAAAAAAAAAACAAAACCAGAAAACAGCAACCAGCTAAACGTCCAAAACAAAACGGGGGCCTGTTATCAAGGGCACATCGATCTCCTGTTATATTAGTCTCTCATTTTAAATGACAACTGTTAAGACTATGCAACCACATCTAAAATTCTTATGAATTCTTATTTTAGTACTAAGGCAAGCAAGGCACACAATTTTATAGACAGTCAAACTATTACTGTGTTTAAAATTAGCGTTTGCATATGAAAAAGGAAATAGTTGCAGCAGCTCTGTTAGGTGAGATCGTGGGGAGATTTTTTTCCTCTTTTTTTCTAAATGTTCTGTAATGTGGTTATGATTGTTTGCACAGTGACTGTAAGTGTGTGTGTGTGTGTAAATGTGTAAGGAGGTAAGTTCTGGGTCCTCTCTCTGCACATCCACACCCTGTGGGCTCTGTACGTATCTTCTTCAGGCTGGGCACCTACCCCAGATCTGAATCCTGCTCTCCCACAAGCAAGGCATCCCAGGGAAGAAAAGCAGAAAACCAGGCAGGGAGGAAGAGGGAGGGGACATAGGGATATGGG
Source organism: Aotus nancymaae (assembly GCF_030222135.1). Lineage (NCBI taxonomy): Eukaryota > Metazoa > Chordata > Mammalia > Primates > Aotidae > Aotus > Aotus nancymaae. The sequence continues at coordinate 4,385,983 of NW_026988492.1, read as the reverse complement.
ACAAGGAGGGGGCAGAGAAAGAACGAAAGTGGAGGCCCAGGGGAGGGGAGCAGCTGGGCCTCCCCAGGGTTGCCACTCAGTTGAGGAGGTGATAGGGAAGTCCCAGCAAGGGGCGCTGTGTCCCCAAGAAGCCTGCTTCTGCCATCCTCGGAGATCATACCTGGGCTGACAGCCCCAAGATGGAAATTTTTCTCCCTGTAGAGACAGCTCGGAGGCCAATGCAGAAGTGAATCCCAGCTGGGTTCTGTAATTCCTACTGGGTAAACCACTCCAGTTTCATAGACACAGCTGGGGCCACCCCAGGCTACGCCTGATTTCCTGAGGTCTCTGTCCACCAGAGGCCCCTGTGCCCCGCACCTGGATCCAGACCAGGCAGGAAGGGCAGGGAATCTTCTGAAGGCCAAGGTCTGCATGGTGGGAGCTCTTGGCTGAATCTAGAATCTTCCCATTCGTGTGAACACAACTGCTTGGGAGGCCCGGGTGGCCACACCAGCTCTGAGAGGCCCCTCTCTGCAGGCGGCCCCTGAGGTGGGCAAGGTGGTTGGGGAAGGCATTTTCCCCTTGGCTCCAACTTGGGTTTTGTGTGTGTGTTCTGGGGGTCCCAGCCTCCAGGTCCCTCCCCAGAGTCCAGCCCCATCAGGCAGTGGTGAGATTGGCTCTGGGGTGCTCGGTGGGGTGTGGGGCCCTGGAGCCTCCACCCTCTCCCTCCATCCCTCCCACTCAGCCTCCCTGCGGCTCCCACACCTATCCTCCTGTCTCGGCTCCCCTCCGGCCGTGGTAGCTCACTGATGATCAGCTTCTGATGCGCTGATGTTCACATACTTGGACTCTCCTCCTCTGAGTGTGTCTGTGTCCTCCTCACTGTGAGCTTTGTCCCCACTCTGGCCCCTCTCAGGTTCCTCTGGGAACCCAGGGGCGCCCAGCCAGAGTGAGCAAGGCCCACCTCCCACCCCCTCTGCAGGGCCAGGTCCTGTCCCTGCTCCTACCCAGCATCTCCTCCCCATGACTCTCTTCGTGAGGTGCCCAAAGGTCATGCTGGGCTTCCAGCAGGTCACAGAAAGACACCAAGGAGGAGGCCGCCACGTGCCGTGCTCGCTGCAGAGGGACAGGTGAGGGCCGCTCTCACAGCTGCTTGTCCTGCACTCTGCCTTTGTCCTCTTCAGGCCAGCACCGGGGCTGGGCACCTACCCCAGATCGAATCCTGCCGTCCCTGGAACAAGGCCTCCCAGGGCTTCCGGAAAGCAGAAAATAAGGCAGGGAAGGAAGCAGGAGGCGAGGTAGGGACATGGGACAAGGAGGGCGCAGGGAAAGAACAGAAAATGATTTCGCATCTGTGGAAAGAAAGATGCTGCCTGGCCAGCGGCATGGTGCGGACAGGCACAGGTGTGGCTGCCAAGCCCTGCTCCCCAGGGATTTAGCAGAAACGAGGCAGTGCGAGCGGGGAGAGAGAAAAACGCCCTCCACCTCCATGTGTCCCGAGTTTGAGCCCCACGCCGGCTTGAATGGCACAGCCACTGGGGAGGAGGTTCAGAATGGGAACATCCCGGGGTGCACAGCGGGCCTGGTGCTCCAGGAATCCAGGCCTGGGTTTTGGGGTGCAGGCAGTGTTTTTCTTACCACAAACCAGAACCACGTTCCCTCCGGAAAAGGTCAGCTCCACAGCTGTTTAAAAATCCCCTGGGACTTGGAGATAAACGATCCGAGTCAGGCCGTGCTAACAGCCCCGTTTTGGAGCCGAGCAGGAGGTGCGACCACGTGGGCCGCCACTCCGTCCTCAGGCCCATCCATCACTGCTCGGCCACAATCCCGGGGGCCACCAGCCTCTCTGACCATGCTGTTTCCATTAGAGCATGATGGTGAAACTTCCAGAAGAGAGAGGGTGGCAAAGAACACACACGCGGGCCAGGAGAGCCCCCCAGCCCGCACCAGGGCAGAAGGCCTTCAAGGGTTCCCCTTGCCCCTCATGGGCGGGGCGGGGCTGGTTTTCCTCCAGATGGTCCCTGTGGAGATGCAGGAACATTCCCTAACCCTGGAGGGGGAGGAGGGGGAGCTCACCTAGATGGCTCCACGCACCTGTCCCGGCCTGACTCCCACTGGGCTTAACACATTTTCCCCTGAAGTCACGTGCATGCAGCCAAAGCACTGCCAACAGGGAAATGCTTTTTATGTTAATCTCTCACAGCCGAAGTGGGTATGCTCAGCATGGTGAGGGAGTGCGGTGTTTGCAGTGGCCCAGGACGGCTGGGGGTGTGGGCGGGGGAGGGGCTTGAACAGAGGAGCATTTGGGGAGACCCAGAGACAAGAGGAAAGTGTCCCTGCAGGGGCCCACAGAGACGGGGAGCCCCCAGCTGCTGCGGCCTCTTTAGCTTGGCTAAAGAGGGATTATGCACCTGTTTAATCTGGAGAGAAAGGCTGCCTGCAAGTTATGGCTGTTTTGCTCTAGCACACCCCATTAAATATTCCTGGAATCCAAATGCAGAAGGAACAAAATAAACCACTTTGAAGTTCCAGGCTAGGGCTGATCTGGTGGGGGTGGGGTTCGGCTCCAGTTGGTCGATCTGGGCAGTGCGGTCTCTGGGCGGGGCCAGCCCCTGCTCTCTAATTGGGTGTGTCTGGGCACTGGTTTGTCCTGGCATCTTCAGGAAGTCGGGGGAGAGAAGGATGGCCTCTTGGGTGCAGCTGCCGCCTACCTTGGAGGAGGGAAGGAAGAGCCTCTGGTCAGGGCGTGCCTGGGTGGGTTGACTTCCTGAGAGCTCAGGCCACCCCTGTCTGCAGTGAGGCAGGTGCTGTCATGGTACTGAATGCTGCAGATGCATGAACTCATTTAATCCTCGCAACAAACCCGCAAAGTGGGTATCCTGATTGCCCCCATGTTACAGACGAGAAGACCAAGGCACAGAGAAATAAAGTGGCTTCCCCAAGGCACACAGCAAGCAAGCAGCAGGGCCAGGATTCAAACCCAGACCTGGCTGCAAAGTCCCTGCCCTTAACCAGGACGCCCGTCTCCTTAACTGCATTTTAAAACCAATTATTTGGCCCAAGAAATGTTAAGCAGTCATGCCCCGCCCCAGCTGGCTCTCACCCCCTGGAAGCTTCCCCAAAGCCTGTGACCAGCTTTCTCTCCAGGTCAAACAACCCCTCCCGACCCCACATCACCCCAGGGCCTGTTTGCTGTGGCATTCCCCACCTTGGGAAGTGGAAGAGTCAGGCAAAGCTCGATGTTCCCTATGAAGCCAACACAGGAAAGGCCAGCGTCGCCCACTGGCCAGTCCCAGGATTTACTGAGATCATGAATAACAGGTTTCTTTAAGGGACCTGTGAAGGCGGTACGTCCCCACCACCCGTCACCCGCAGCATCGGGTGCCAGTGGCAGACTTGAGGATGACGGCTGGGGCAGTGGAGTGAAACTGACCCCTCTCACCTCCCCAAGGATCAGACACCACTTCCTGCATTTCCTTACGGCTGTCTTCCTTTCCCCAAGTCCAGAGCTAGTCTCTCTTGGAATCCTGGGAAGAGGCCTCTTTCACCCTCACCACCTGCTGAAAGTGTCCACATCACGGAACCCTCTGGAATATGGTCTCTTTTTCTCCAAGTGACTCATCCAGCCTCCGCACTGTTACCAGAAATATCTTTCCAACACACAAATCCGATTAGGTCTCTCCCCTGCTTCAAACAATTTCAAATCTGATGGCGCCAGCTTTCCACAGGAAACAGCCCTAATAGCTTACAATGTCCTACAAGGCCCTTCACGGTCCAGCCCATTCTCCCGGCCTCTGCCTACTTTAGCCAGAGCAGAATGACCATCATTGTTTCCAGACATCGATTATCCTGCTTTCCTGCCCAGTGACCCCTCAGCCTGGTATACATCTACTCATCCCTCAAAGACTCATTCAAACATCTCCTTCAGGGGCTATACACATCCACCTCTCTCCGTGGGCAAAAATAAAAGAAAAAAAATAAACTAGTAGAACCCTTTGCACGTACATCGCATCATAACCCCTTGGGTCTCACTCGTTCATTGAAATGTCTGTTTTTTCACTCTAACGAGCCTAAGAGGAGGCTTAATCTTTGCATTTTCAGCACCCAGTATCAACAAGGCTGTAGAAATGCAAATATTTGGGAGAAACCCATTGAACCAATAATCTCCATAACCAACATATGAATGCATTTATTTAGTTAGCTCTAGCAGAGAGCACACTTGCAGACATCCAACTCTGGGCTGTGGGAGTTGTGAAGTGACAGGAAGGAAACCTGTGCTCTAAGATAGAGTCTTGCCATGGGACTCCTGAGGCGGCTGCAGGGACTGGGCAAGCTGGAGGGCAAAAACCACCCTTTCTTAGGCTTTCCCCAGCCCAGCCCTGCCCAAGGGAACTCGTTCCGCCTCCTGACTCATCTGCTGAAGGCCCTTCCTCTCCCCGCAAAGGCTTAAACCTGGCCATTGACCTCTGCCTGCTGACATTACAGAAAGCAGCCCTGGGCACCTCCTCCAGGTCCACTGCAGGTAAGTATAGTCCATGCCCATCTCCATCTCCTCTTTATAGATGCTGGAGGCAGACAAAGGCCGAGGCAGACAGAGAAGGCTCCCCAGAGAATCTCCAACCTGCCCTAAAAGTGTTTATACCAGATGTTTTGTGCAGGTAAGGGAACCTGCACAGGGGGCCTGCCTGGGCATGGCCACAGCAGACTGGCCCACATGCGTGGAGGGGCATGGGGTGGGGGAGAGGAGTCCCTGGGAATTCTCACCTTATGCAGGGGGCGGAGCCTGGCCTCTTCAGCTCGTGTGGAAGGGGCCCTGGTCTTCAATTTGGGAGCTGGAAACCTGCTTGCAGGACACCCTCTCTGCAAAGAGCTTTTCTTTTGCTTTATAAATTCTGCCCTCCTCACCCTTCAATGTGTCCGCATGTTTAATTTTTTCCTGGTTGTGAGACAAGAACCCAGATTTAGCTGAACTAAGGAGCAAAACTCCTGCATCCCTCTGTCCTGTGAGCAGCGTGTTCCTTTCCCTGATGTCTCCACCTCAGATGCCTCTGGTGTAAGGGTCGTTTCAGCTGTCTAGCTGGAGGTACTGTGGCGCCATAGAAAACACTGTCTTTGGAGCCAAATCAATGCGAGTTTAAATTCTGTCTCAACCTAAGTCTCAGTTTCCTCATCTGCAAAGTGAGAGTAAAGAATCACTCCTCTTTGGGAGGCCGAGGCGGGCAGATCACTTGAGGTCAGGAGTTCGAGACCAGTCTGGCCAACATGGTGAAACCCCATCTCTACTAAACATACAAAAATTAGCCAAGCATGGTGGGGCATGCCTGTAATCCCAGCTACCTGGGAGGCTGAGGCAGGAGAATCACTGGAACCCTGGAGGCAGAGGCTGCAGTGAGCTGAGATTGTACTGCTGCACTCCAGTGTCGGTGACAGAGTGAGACTCCATCTCAAGAAAAAAAAAAGAATCACTCATGAGAGTTGGTGTGGGAAGCAGAAATGATGTGCACAGAACCTCGGTGAGCAGTAACTGCTTGCTCTGGGGTCCAGTGGCCTCCTTGCCCTTCCCTTCACCGTTGTGAATGGCAGCTAACTACGGCATTAGGATCATGAGCCTGGTCAGAGAGATATGTCCAGGTCACCTGTGAGCCATGCCGTGCACAACACAGACACAAAGGATAGTGTACAATCCCATTTTTGCAAGAAAAAATGAACATCTACATTTAAATGAGTATGCCTACAAAACATCCTGGAGGATAAACACCAAAGTATTAACAATCTTGGGGTTCTGAGTGACTTTTTTCTTTTAGTTATGTATTTATCTACTTTTTTCTCCATGTGTTGAGTAACAATAAGAACAAACATTAAACCACATGTGATAGAAATCTGGATGCAATATGGTCCTTAAATTCAAAGCACCATCTGGGATTTGCATGCCAAAGAATCGTGGTTTACAACTACAGATGGCCGTAGCCTCCATGTGGAAGGAATTAGGGTATCTAATTCCTCACCTTAGGAAAGTCCCTGTATACACTGAAGGCAAATGCCACTCCCTAAGTCAAGGCTCCCCCATAGCCACTGCATAATAAAGTGGTTTTGTAACAGTGAGCACTGTTGCTTAACACTAGTTTTCCATTAGATAAGTAGTATTTTGGATTTGATTAAGTTGTGGTTGTAAGTCATTAGCTGAGCTCTATGTTGGAAACTCCAGGAAAACTTGCAAAACAAAGTCACTCTGCAGTTCAAACTCTCACTTCCTTGTATCTTTCTATTTTATAAATTTCCACATTAGTTGGTTTTCTTGAAGCAAGAAATGCCTCCACTCACTAGTGAAAACTGGTCCTATTAGGACAAACGCCACCACATTTATTTCAGGATAAATCTCTGACGCCTTGGCCTCGCTCTTTGGCATCGACATGCTGGAATGCACCACAGCAAGGGAGGCGATGACATTTCTGTGTCTATGAAAAGCATATGAAGCAATTTTATGGGGTAGTTTCTCATCAGGCCTGCTCAGAGTCAAGGCGATAGACTAAATTAACTCTTGACAGTCTTTTTGGTTCTGCAAGTCTATCAAACTTATCCTAGAGAGGCATTCTTTTTTTTGTAGTTCCTTATCACTCCATGAAAATGAAATCGGAGGAACATTTGGGCTGAATTATTTTAACATGAATATCAGCCAAGTTCAGGTGCCAAAGATTCAAAATAAGAGTTATGAATCATAATAAAAATAATCTCTTCAAGAGGCAAAGTGATCCTCAAACTAAGATTATCTAAGATCTATCTACAAATAAAAATTTTACAGCATAAAGTATTTTAAGGTCTATTTAATTCAACTTTTCGTATGTATCTTCAATAACCTAGATTTCTTTAGTTTCTCTACTCTGCTATCTCTAACATCTTGCCCTTTCTCCTTATGGTCACAGAATGGCTGCAACTATTTTTAGAGTCATCACATCCTCAAGCAGAAATGTAAAAAAGCATGTTTCTAGATCAATCACAGATGAGAAGAATGAATTTATGGTGAAATAATTCATTAATCCCTGCCTAGGGCTAGGAAGGAGACCTTCCTTTTTCTAAACAGTGATCTTGGTACTTGAACAAAATCAGGGTTTGTTAAGAAGAAAAAAGGAAAGATTGGATGGTGGGTAGCCTACTAGGAAGAGCTGTCACAAAGATGGATATAAAATTTATGGGTGACAACACTAGCTAGAAGACAACAGAGAAATTCATTTACAGTTCTAGGAAACAAATAATCTAAACGTGAAAAACTATACCCAGCCAAACTATCAAATAGGAGAGAAAAATAAAGTCAGTTTCAGGTAGGAAGAAATCAGAAAGTTTGTCTTCCGTAACATTTTGAAGAATAAAAAAAGGATTTGATGATATATTTTATCACAGCAAAATAGGAACCCAAGAAAGAGGAATATCTACAATCCAGCAAAAAGTGAAATTAACCAAGAAATGCAATGAAAATAAATCCTAGCTGGAAACTCTGTAGCAGGTCTAAAAACCAATAGTTCAAAATTATAGTAAGTATCAAAATATTCCATCATGTATGATGTCTTGAAGATGCAAATGGGTTCCATTATGCAAGTCTATTATTAGGAACCTAGAAATTTTTTATCGATGACAGCATATGTTTCTTCTGTCAACAACAGCAACAAAAGTAAAGCAGCTAGAAATTCCAGGGAACATAAGTAGCTGTACAACATCAGAGTACAAATATGAAGCAGAATTAAGTGGCACAATATTGAGCACTTGATTTTAATTTTAAAAAGAATACATTTGGCTGTGAGGATTACAAAGTTTTCCTCCCCGTGGCCTAGTGTAGTGAAATAGGATTACATTTTCTTTCCTATGAATATAGTCATACTTTTGGGGGGTCCATCAGCAGATGACATTTACATCACCGTTTTTTGCTTTATACCTTTATAATCAGTGTATAGACAAAGTGAGGGAGATTTATACTCACAGAAAAAAGTGTCAAGGTTACAAATCTTGAGGATTTAAAATTAATGTTACAGCTAATAGAAGTTAAGAAGGTTAAGGAAAAAGGCGGGGAAAATGAAGGTGTGTTAATTTCTCATTTATTTAGGGAAGGGAGTTAATAAATATGGTCTGAATGTTATGAATTTGGAAATAAAAATTTACCAATGAATTTAGAAATTAAAAATTTAAAAAGCTAGTATCAACTGACACCTAAATGCCCTAATTATGATCTCTAACTACCATCCTGAAAGTAAACATAACTTCTTGCAGAAATAGTTAATCCAGGCCTGGAGCACCCACAAATGTATCCCATGAGCTTGGACCGTTTATTCATACCAGAAAATGAGGAAGGTGCCAAAGACCCTTGGAGGTGGGTCAGAAGGAATTAAGAGTGAACTTGAAAAAGCTTTCATTGGCCAAAGACAGGACAATTTGCACATCAGTAAGAATTGAAACGCAAGGGTCTGAAACACATCAAACATGAGTTCATCTTGATACTAAATGAAGAAGGAACGCAGTGATAACCATTAGAGGAAACTAGGGAACACACTCATCATTTTAAAAACTGGTAATGAAACAAGTTTTAAAGTAATTGAGAATAAAGCAATTACTTCTGCTTTTCCTGTGTTTTAGAATAACCAAATAATTGGAGAAATTTCTTTCTAGAGAAGCATTTCAACTATGAAAGAAATAAGGACTGAGAGAAGATCACTACACTTTTATTCTTTATTTATTTGTATCCGTTCATGGGATACAAGTGCAATTTTGTTACGTACATAGATTATGTAATGGTCAAGTCAGCTTTTAGGGTGTCCATTGCCCAAATAACATACATTGTACCCATTAAGTAATTTCTTACCATCCACCCCCTCTCACCCCTTCACCTTTCTGAGCCTCCATTGTCTATCTTTCCCCCTCTACATCCAAATAAATACATTATTTAGTTCCCACTTACGAGTGAGAACATGTGGTATTTGTCTTTCTGTGTTTGACTTGTTTTACTTAAGATAATGACCTCTAGTTTCAACCAAGTTGCTGCAAAAGACATCATTTCATTCTTCTTTGTGGATGAATACTATATCATTCATATACATGAAAATGTAGTGTATATAAACCACATTTTCTTTACCCAGTCATCCCTTGGTAGACGCATAGGTTGATTCCATGTTTTTGTTATTGTGAATAGTGCTGCAGTAAACATAGAAATGCAGGTATCGCTACCCTTAATGAATGAAAGGATCAAGGCAACAGTCATCAAGAGCTGCTGGAGTCATGCAAAGAGAGACAACCAGACATGACATACCTCCCGGTGGACGGCAACAGCATTGTGTACAAAATATTCTTGCCCAAAAATTAAATCTCAATTCTCAGCAAGTCTTTAGAGTCAATTAACAATTTATGGAAGTCTAAGGGATAGAAGAATATGCTAAATGACATCACTGAGTTGCAATTATCAAAACTCAGATGGTGGAAACTACAAGTCAAATAACCCAGTCTCTTCAATCAACTACATTGCCATAGGAAGAAAAAGAAGAGTGAGGACCTGTAGATTAAAAGAGTCTAAGGAGACATGTCAATCATTGTAGTATAAGGACTGTATTTAGATCCATATTTGAACACACACACAAAAAGAATAAAATTTCAACAGTCACTGGCTATTAAGGAATTATACTTTTTTAGGTGTAGTAATGGCATTGAAGTTATGCTTTGTTGAGAATCCTTATTTTTTAAGACATACATACTGAAATACATAGATAAAATGATCCGATGTCTAAGATTTGTTTCAAGATAATTGGTGAGGGAGTGAGTGGAGATATGGATGAAGCGAGATTGACTATGGGTTCATAATAGAAGCAGAATGCTGGGCATATAGAGGCTTACTATAGTCTTTTCTCTGTTTTTGTATATGCTCAAACATTTCCGTATTTTAAAAAATTTAGGAGATACAGGCTTAAGTATGTTACTTAAAGCTAAAAGCTAACCACTAGAAAATCCAAAGTATAATTTAAGTATCAAATATCAAGAGTCAGAGGCGGAGGTTTGGAGGGAGTTGTCAATTCTCCATCCTTTGAGAGGCGGTCGCAGACACGATGACTTAGAATGGTGGAGACAACCACTACAAACACTCAGTATTTGATAAGGGAAGGAGGATAGGAAAAAGGAGGTTTCCCTTCTCATTTTCTATTACTTTGTAGAGTGTGCTGCTTTTAACATACGTACATACTATCTTTTTATTATGGTAAAATACATGTAACATAAAATTTATAATTTTAACCATTTTTAGGTGTACAATTCAGTGACATTAAGTACATTCGCAGCATTATGCAATCATCTCCAATATCCATTTCCACAACTCTTTTCATCATCCCAAACAGAAACTCATTAAACAAAACAACTCCATTTCTCCCTCTCTTCAGCCCTTGGTAACCACTACTCTTCTTCTGTCTCTATGAATTTGCCTATTCTAGTGCCTCATGCAAGTGGAATCATACAATATTTGTCCTTTTATGTCTGGATTATTTCACTTAGCATAATGTTTTCAAGGTTCAGCCATGTCAATAACTTTATTCCCTTTTCATTATGATAAAGTCAGCATTACATAAAATTTACTATTTTATTTTTAGATGTACAGTTCAGTAGCATTAAGTATGCTCACACTGTTGAACAACTATCATCCCATCTAGCTCCAGAACTTCTTCATCTTCCCAAACAGAAGCTCTCTATTCATTAAACAATAACTGCCCCTTCCCTTTTCCTCCTCACCCCTGTCAACCACCATTCCATTTTCTGTCTCTATGAATTTGACCACTCTAGGTACCTCATGTTAATGTAATTATACAGTATTTGTGCTTTTCTACCTGGTTTATTTCACTTAGCCTAATGTTGTAGCATGTGTCAGAATTTTATTCCGTTAGGGCTTAAAAATTTTCCATTGTATATTTATGTCATATTTTGTTTATCTATTCACCTGTTGATGGACATTTGAGGTGTTTCCACTTTTTGGCTATTGTAAATAATGCTGCTATGAACACTGGTGAACAAATATCTCTTCAGGTCCCTGCTTTCAATTCTTTTGGGTATAGACCTAGGACTGGAATTGCCGAATTGTATGATAATTCCATGCTTAACTTTTTGAGAAACTGCCAAGCAAAATCCATGTAACATAAAATACATAACATAAAATAGTGCAGTTGTGCTATTTTATATAACCACAACAAGGGAGAATCTCACAAGGATTCAAAATTCTCTACTTCTTTGTCAACACTTGCTATTTTTTGGATTTTATAATAAGTGTCATTCTAATAGGTGCAAAGTGATATCTCATTTTGACTTTGATTTGCATTTCCCTAATGACTAGTGATGTTTAAAATCTTTTCATATGCTTATTAGCCAATTGTATGTCTTCTTTGAATAAATGCCTATTTGAGTCCTTAGTCCATTTTTTAAATCAAGTTATTTGATCTTTTGTTTTTCAGTTGTAGGAACTCTTTACATATTCCGGATATTAATTTAGAATCAGACATACGATTTGCAAATGTTTTTTCCCATTGTGTGGGTTCCCTTTTTACTCTGTTATTGTATCTTTTGATCCACAACAGTTTTTAATTTTGATGACGTTCAGTTTATTTTTTCTTTTGTTTCCTGTGCTTTTGGTGTGAAGTCTAAGAATTATTGCCAAATCCAGTGTTATGAACCTTTCCTCCTATAGTTTCTTCAAGGAGTTTTATACTTTTAATTTTTATATTTAGGGTTTTCATCCATTTTGAGTTAATATTTGTGCATGGTGTGAGGTAAAGGTACACATATTATTTTAAAGTTTAAAATAAACAAGAAAATAATATGTAAAATTATTCAATGTCACTAATTCAACAGAATGATGGTTATCTTTATGAAAGCACTCCTTTGTGAAACTGAAGCAACGCAGTTACTTTTGTTTTTCTCCTCAGAAAGCCATAGCTTTGAAAATTACATTGTTCTAAATTTTCCTCCTTAAGTCTTACAATGAATGGCCTTTGGTTGAATTGTATTGGAAAGTCCAAAATAGCCACTGACCCAAAGGTTAACAATGACTGTCTTCCACAGTGCTCTGGGAAACCTCAGCCCTTGACAGAAATGGGTAGTTTCCAGCCTGCTTGTTACTCAGAAAGTTCAGCTTCTCATTTGGTCCATGAACAGGGATAAACATAGATTCTGTAGACTCAGTGCACTACACACAGTAGGTGATCAGTAAGGTCTGTTTAGTGTTTGTCTGGTTGGTTTGTTGACTATCAGATTCCTGGAACTGAGCACATCCCATTAACTGTGGTGCCAGCAGCTGACCAGCCAACCTATATGCCAGGATATATCCCGGGACACAGAGAGGAGGTCAGCGTCTGCCTCTCCTGGCAGATCTCCCAGCTCAGGGAAGGAGGGACTCTGCAAGTTTGTCCAGACTTCAGTTCTCTCCTCCCTCTTGAAGTCTCTGAGGCTGAGTGTTTAGAGTGATCCCATACCCAGGGTACTAGGAGGACACTAGTGGTCCTCACATTAGCAACTCGTGCTGGTGGCCCCTTCTACAAGACTGTCACCTCTCTGTAGACCTGTCCTGTGAAATGCAACAGCTTCCTTTTACTGAGCACGTAATCAGTTCCTTGTTACTGTGTTATCTAATGCTAATAGTAACCTCGGAAGCTGGGTGTTTTGGTCCCATTTTACGGTTGAGGATTCTGAGGGTTAATGAGCATGTTTAAGGTTACACAGATGGAAGTCAAATCCAAGTCTGGCTGACCTCAAGACCCTTCTCTGGACCTTTACAGTATCTAGGCAGTCCCTGATTTGCATGTTACTAAACTCAGCCTCCAACAGTGTCAGGGCATGTCATAAAGGATCATTGCCCAAAGGCCTATCATCAGTCCTTGATTTAGGCTGCAGGGCCTCCACCATTCAGCCGTAATGGGGAATGCCATGCCCCAAGTTTAGAGGCAGGTCTTCAGTCTATGAATCCCTCTCCATCTGCCACCTTACCCATCAAGCTACCCCTGGTGGTGGGAAATGGTGAGAAAAGACAGAATTAAAAAAGATTAAAGAGACCCTGTTCTCACATTCTCCCAGCTGAAGTTCCTTACCAATTGTATTAATCTATTCTCATGCTGCTATAAAGAAATAACCGAGACTGAGTAATTTATAAACAAGAGGTTTAATTGACTCACAGTTCCACATGGCTGGGGAGACCTCAGGAAACTTACAATTATGGCGGAAGGTGAAGGGGAAGCAAGGCATGTCTTACATGGTAACAAAAGAGAGAGAGTCTGCAGGGGAACTGCCACTTTTAAAACCACCTTATCTTGTGAGGACTCCCTCACTATCACAAGAACAACATGAGGGAACCACCCCCATGATCCAATCACCTCCCACTAGCTCCTTCCCTTGACATGTGGGGATTACAATTTGAGATGAGACAGAGCCAAGCCATATTAGTGGTGTACCCAGTTTCCTGGTACCTAGCCGTGAGATAATTAGGGCAGGTGGATAGTGACCCTGTAAAGGAGTCGGCTGGGTGTGTGGGCTCTGGATTGGTTGGTTTGTATGCAAAGAACGCATTCACAGGTGAGTTGTTTACTATCTCTGGGAATTGTCTAACTCTGGAAAGGTTTGTCCCCTCCATAGTTAGTGAGACACCAGATGCCAAAGCATCGAAATAAGACAATAAAAGACAAGGTGATACAGTGGGGTACTCATCATATGCCAGGGCTCTATGTTACCTAAGCCCCAACAACTCCAGGAGGTTAATAATGCTGTCACCTTCTCTTTAGAGATGAGACAATGGGCCCAAAGAGATGAAATAACTTTTCTAAGATCACAGAGCTAGTACATAGTGATACCTGGTCTGACTCCAAAAGCAGTTTTAAAACCAGTTTCCAAAGAAGCTCCAATATTGAGGAGCTTCTGCCAATATTGAGGGAGGTATGACTGATATCACAGTTCCTGGCCCTTGACCCTGAAGGCCTGGGTGCTCCCTGCCCCATTCCTGATCTCCAACATGTGGGAACTCCATATGACTCAGTCCCCAGGTTGGTTTCTTACCAGGGGGCTGGACCCCCACCAAGGTTGTTAGCATTTTTAAGAAATAAAGTGTTTTACATTAAGTTATGTACATTTTTTAGCCAATGCTATTTCACACTTAATAGACCACAGTATAGAGTGAATATAACTTTTATATGCACTGGAAAACCAAAAAAATTGTGTGACTTGCTTTATCATGACACTCACTATATTGCAGTGGTCTGGAACAGAACCCACAATATCTCCAAGGTATACCTTCCCATCCAGCTGCCTCCTGGGCCACTCAAAGACACTGGAAGTAGCTCTTTAGCTACTGTTATAGCTCAGATCCATTCACTGAAGTTTGCAAAATCCTGGGTGCAGAGTAAACTAGCAGCAGTGAGATGGGAAGAGAGTGTTTACAATATCAGCCCATGTCTGTTTCTCTCACTTTTCTGAGTGCTGAAGATAACTCTCTGCAGCCACCCCACTGCTCAGCAGCCAGGGCCCTTTTCCACTCTCTGCCCTTCATGGTTCAGTTCAAATATCTTCCTGGGTAATGCAAATCCCCATCATTTAGGCCTAACCCAAGCTGCCCGATTTTCAGTGATGGCCCCAGAAGAGACCTTGGAGTTAGTACAACCGAATTATCTTGTTCTACAAACTAGTGAATAGAGGTACAGAGGGTTGAAGGATGGCTGGTGCAAGGAAAGAGATGAGAGATTGAGTGAGTGCCATGTGCACATATGTGCATGCACACACATACAAAAAGACATATACACGGACACACATAAAGACACACACTCAAAGACCTAGATGAAGCTCTAAGGCAAGGAGTCACAGAAGCCTACAATCGGACCCTGTATCAGTCAGTGTTCTCCAAAGAAACATAATGAATATGATATATATTTTTTTAATTAAAAAAATAAAAATATATATAAGGACTTTATTATAAGGTATTGGTTCATAGAATTATGAAGGCTGAGAAGCCCCATGATCTGCAAGCTGGAGATCCAGGAAAGCTAGTGGTGTTATTCAAAGGCTTGAGAACCAGAGAGACAATGGTGTAGATTCCAGTTCAGGTCTGAAGGGCTGAGAACCAGGAGAGCCGAGAGCAGAAGAAGACTGATGTCCCTGCTCAAGCAGTCAGGCAAAAGGAGAATGAATCCAGTCTTCCTCTGCCTTTTTATTCTACTCAGTCTCTCAGTGGATTGTAGGATGCCCGCCCACACTAAGGAGGGCCATCTGCTCTACTCATTCCACCAATTCAAACACTAACCATGTCCAAGTACCCCCTCAGACACACCCAGAAATAATGTTTCACCAGCTACTGGGCATCCCATGGCCCAGTCAAGTTCACACTTAAAATTAACCATCTCACCAGTCCACCCCTTGACAACTTTGCACCCATATACATTTCCTTAAACCATACTTAATTTCCAAATATACACAATTACAAGATCATAATTCCACCTACCATGATATAACTATCCTGCACGCAATAGAAAATGCACTAAGTCCTTCCCCAGGAGAGAAGGTAAAGCCCTCAAGTGATTTTTACTCTTCTAAATATCCCATAACTTCAAAGTTATAATGTAAAATTAATAATACTTAAATACCAGGACATAAAATCAGCATATCTTATGTTACATGGTAAGGGAATATGAGTAAAGAAAAGCTACATATAATATGCATGTATCTGTGTGTATCCACACACACATATCCACACACACGTATTCATAATAGAGTAGGAGGAAATATTCCTGACAATTAATCCTTGTTTCTGTAACCAGTCATGTGCTCATAGCTGGCATTTATAACTTCTTTCTTCTACCACCCATTCTGTTTTCCCTTTGCCTTCAGCAAGCACCTCAGCTGGTCATGGTTGTTTACCTGGTGGGCTGACTCAAGCTTTCATTCCTAAAGGGTCTGGGTCATTAGTATTCCTGCCTGGATTGGCTGTTGTAGTTTCCTATTGACATTAACCACAGAGCATGGCAGTCTTAACTTCCAGTTCAATGGAACCACTACTGAGTTTCCTGGTGGAAGTATTCTCCTTTGGAACTAAGACCTCCAGGCCAGCAGATAATCTACTTGATTATTAAAATCCTCCATAAGGTCATGGGGAAAAGAAGCAAAAAATTTGCTAGTGGGTCATGAGAACTAACCATGAGTGGTTCCAGTGCTATTTCTACCTCTTGATTCCTGGAGCTGTGAATCCTGGCTATGGGAGAAGCAGCACCATATATTGCATCCTGATTCAAGAGCATATTCAGCCTTCTGGAGAGCCCTGCCCCGTCTCTGCAAGGTATTTCCACCTAGCTGATGCTGTAACTGAAAGGCCAGTTCTCTGCTCTATAAAACCAGCTGCTTCAAGATGGTGGGAAACATGGTAAGACCAGTGACATTCATGAGCATGTACCCATGGTCCCATTTCTCTTGCTGTGAACTTATCCCTTATTAAAAGCAATGTTGTGTGGAATACCGTGACACTGGATAAGGTATTCTGCAAGTTTACGGACAGCAGTTTTGGCAGATGCATTGTGTGCAGGCAGGGCAAGTCTGTATCCAGAATAAGTGTCTATTCCAATAAGAACAAAACACGACTCTTCCATGATGGAAGTGGTCCAATGCCACCAGGTAGCTAGCTGATCACCCGAGGCAATGGTGCCATATTGGGGACTCAGTGTTGGTCTCTGCTGCTGACAGATTGGGCATTCAGCAGTGGCCATAGTCAGGCTGGCCTTGGGAAGTGGAAGTCCATGTTGGTGAGCCCAAACATAACCTCCATCCGTGCCACCATGGACACTTTTTTCATGAGCCCATTGGGCAATGAAAAGGATGACTGGGAAAGAGGATGGCCAAATGAGTCATCCTATCCACTTGATTATTCAAATCCTCTTAGCTGAGGTCCCCCTTTGGTGAGCATTCATATGGGACACCAATATCTACATGTTTTTTGTGCATTAGGAGATGTTTATCCGCATATCTCTTCCCAAAATTTCCTTGTCTTCAATTTTCCAATCATGTTTCTTCCAAGCCCCTGATGATCCAGCCAAACCATTAGCCACAGCTCACAAATCAGCACATGATCTCACATCTGGACTTTTCTCCTCCCAAGAAAATTGAACAAACAGGTGCAAAGTTCTGCCCACTGGGAACATTTCCCTCCATCACTGTCCTCCAGGGATGTCCCAGAATGAAAGAGGCTGTAGTGCTGCACCTGTTCACTGTCGGGTGATGTCTGCACATTATGCAAGGTATCTACAAACCAGGCTCAAGTCTTCTCTTTCAGTGTGGACTGATTGTAAGGAACTCTCCACGAGACCACAGGTACAGTCTGAGAGAAAAATGGCAGTGAAGCAGGAGCAAGAACCATGAGCATTTGGGCCACTTCTTCATGTAACTTACGTGTGCCTTCAGGGGCTGCTCACGTCTGATCACATATACATGACTTCTTTCAGTGATGGAGTGTTGCCACACATGCCCAGCTTAGTGGGTTGGTGGATCAGATAACACCCACTTCATGATGGTCTCATGGCAACTTGGTGGCCCATGGGCTTTCATTAAGACCCCATTCATGTGTCCTATGGGGAATATGGGAAGAATGGTAATGTGTCATCTCATGGTCCATTCAGTTGTCCCACAACAGTCCACCCATTGCACTGCTCAGAACCACTCATGCTCTGTGTTTGATTTACACTATTGGATCTTTCTCACTCATACCTTTAAAAGGTTCTAGACTCTCAGTTAATCTCTTTAGCACTGAGAGGGCCTGGAAGGGAAAAGATCTAGTGATACTAACAGAGATTCTTTACAGATACAAATTTTCCCCTCATGAAAGATGGTTTCTTCCAGGACCATTTCAAAATATGGCAAAGAAACATGTTTTGGGGTAAAATATTTGGATTTCCTTTTTTATCTGTCATGTGGTGTTATGCCAGGAATCCCTCCGATGAGATTTTATGGTTTGTAAAATCATAAAATGCCTCCCTATACTCCTTAGATAGGAATTTGGGCAAGAGAGAAAAAAGGTCAGAATTTAGTACTCACTAGGCAAGCGACTGCCATTTTTCACACTTGCAGCCGACATCAGTCTTCTGCTCAATCTCTCATGATCTCATTTGATATCATAAGTCAAGCGATATCCTACTGGTTTCCTGTATATCTTGCCACTGGGACTCAGTGGTCTATTCACCGTCATCACAGATCTCTGTGGGCCAGTGTCCCCAAGGGCCATTTTGTCCTTCCTATCTGTTACAGTTATGACTTGCCTGTCATGTTTATCTGCTACTCTCTGAGCTCTGCTATTTAGGACTTCTGTCCCACTTGTTAATACAGGGGAGCCCAGTTTTATAACAGCATCTCCTCCCATCAACCAAGGCCTCCAGAAGACAGTCACCGTTGAGCCATTCTTCTTATCACATTAGTGAAAGGAGCACGTTCTCAGGCTTCTGGTCTTATCCAATAAATCCATTCCAACATTCTTACCTCCCTGGGAATACTGACCCCTTTCTTATGCTCTCACAATGTAGTTCCAGCATCTCCACCTCATTGACCATGGATTATGATTGGGTCTGAATTCAAGAAGCCCTCCCAGCAATGTAAAGGGCTCGGTCCAGGCACCTTTGCCAGATGGTTAAATCCTCAGTCACAGAAGTGTGGCACCACACCAATGATCTCTCCCCTGCCCATCATCCTCCTTCCCTCACGATCCATTCCCGGGCATACTCTGCCCAGTCCCTGTCAGCATCCATGAGGCAGGCCCTATAGCACTCAGGACAGTAACTCCTTTCTTCCAGTAGCAGGGACAGTGCTTCTCTGCTCAGCGCAGGCTGTGTTAAGACCCCACTTACTGGCTCAAAGTTATCAGGGAAGGCAAGAGAGATCGTGAAAAAATACACATCATCTCACAAGGCATCTGGCCCCGATGAGGGCTACAAAGGTCTCTAGGCAATGGGACAGCACTCTCCCCTATCAAGCAGGGAACCCCCACCCTCAGCCCCGCCAGTCCCAGAAGCCCTCATCACAGGCTCTGGTTTCCACTCCTTCCCTAACAGGGTCCTGACTGTAGCAGACAAGACCTGCCAGGACTCTGTACCTTCACATCTTTCCAACCCAGTTGGGTTCTGGTTTTCAGCATCTCCCTTTGGCTAGGAGACAAGGGACTATAACTACTTCCACGGAGGTCTTCCAGATTTCATATGGTGCCCTCTAAGTTGGAGTTGCCTGACCTAAGCCCATCATGTTTTTTCTCCTGGGTTTTTATGACTTTACAACTAATCCTTAAGGTGATGATCACCCCTGTATTGTTCAATCATTAGAGTGATTCCCTAGGTCAGTGCACCCCGCTTTCTGCCTGCAACTGTCTCCATCCTCAGCAAGTGAAGACCTTAGTAAGTGTGATTCTGCAGTACCCTGGAAGTCATCACGACTCCAGATCCCAATGCTCAAGGTCTGCCTCCAAGGCCCCTCCTAGCACCAATGGCCTTAGGCAGACTTCCCCACAAGCAGACCAGGAGAGAAAGATTTGGGTGCAAGTGATTGGGTCCAAACAGCCAGTGATTATGCCAAAGGAGAGAATCTTCATTTGGCAGGTAGTACAGGAAACACCAGCACGGGAATGGGAAATGAGACAGGGCAAGGCAGCGGGAGGTGTTAGATGGAGGTTCATAGCAATTTACCACTGTCAGCAACTTGGGTTCCCCCTCGTTGGGGATCTCTAGGAGATGACATGGAACATGTCTGGGAGATAAGAAGGCTGGGGCATCGATCCTCCAACTCCCACTTACTCCTGGGGGTGTTAGCGACAGCATCTGCTACAACCTGTGTGTGCATATTTATTTATTTATTTAGAGACAAGGTCTCACTCTGTTGCCAGGCTGGATTGCAGTGGCGCAATCAGAGCTACTGAATTTAACTTAGTGAAGCATATCTTTGCCTGCGCAGAGACACATCAATAAGCCAATACGGGACAGGCACTGGGGTAAAGGACATCAGCTGAAAGTCGCTCATGGTCAGGTAGCAGAGTGCACAATGGAAAAGGGAATGTGGACAGGACAGGTGGGAAGCAAGACTGAGAACACGGAGCAATGTCTCAGGCGAAGAGGAGTGACCACAGTGATCCTGAACATTTAGGTTCTTTGTGGGTAAAGAAGAATGTCAGAGATTGCCCAGAGGAAAGGAGGGAAGTGTCAAACAGGCATTCATCTCCTAGCATGGCCGAGGACCAGCCTGGGCTGGAAGGGGGTGATTAAGCTGGTAAAGGAGCTTTCATGAGCTGGCACCACACTCGCTCACATGTGCTGAGGACATGACTTGAAGAGGTCCTATTAGAAAAGAAACCTGTTTCCATACCACAAAAGCCAGTAGTTGTCCCCACACAACATCAAAACAACTGTCCCTTTCAGGCAATTCCCTGAAATATCAATTGGTTCAGTAGGAAAATAAATACATCAAAACAATAACGAATCTCTCTTGGCAATATACCAAACAGCCAGTGACTATGCCTAAGGACAGCATCTTCCCCATTTCAACCAGCTGTTTTGATGTGGGCCGACTCAGCCAGTGCCAGCTAGAATTAACTCCGGGCTACCTCCCAGCCCAGGGAGCTGCCGCAGGAGACGTGGCTTCAGCTTGGAACAAGCTAACTGGTAAGCAGTTACACGGAATGAGGCACCGAAGAGAACTCAGGACCAAGGCTAGGGAGCCATGGGTGACCCTCCTTAACAGTTAACAGTCAGAGGGTCACCCAGGGCTCCGGGACCCCCTAACCTTGGCCCTGTGTCTTTATTTTTCTTTTGAGACAGAGTCTTGCTCTGTTGCCCAGGCTGGAGAGCAGCACCTCATCACAGCTCACTGCAGCCTCAACTTCCCAGGCTCAAGTCATCCTCCCACCTCAGCCTCCCAAGTAACTGGGACTATAGGCATGCACTGCCATGCCAGACTAATTTTTTTTAATAGAGATAGGGTCTCCCTGGTCTCTAACTCCTGGGCTCAAGCAATCCTCTGGCCTTGGCCTCTCAAAGTGTTGAGATTACAGGCTTGAGCCACCGCACCAAGCCTGTCAGCCCTGTCTTTGAGTTGGAACATGACTCTGGAACGTGCTTCTCCAAGGAGACGTGCCTAATGCTTGAAGCCCATCCACAGAGGTACCGGCGGGATAAGCCACATAATTTGTGAGGCCGTGTGCAAAACTGAAATGTGGGGACCCTTGTTGAAAACTTACTAAGAATTTCAAGGTGATAACAACAGAGTAGTAAACCAACGAGGGCGCCGCCGCACGGGTCGCACGCTGTCGAGTCAGCCTGAGGACTGAGCGAGACAGGGTGCACTGAGCACTGGGCTGGAGTCACAGCTGCAGGTTTGGTTCTCACCCTGCCACATGCTTGCTGTGGTACTAGGGGAAGTCACTGGGTTTCTCTGGGCCAAGGTCCCTCATCTGAAAAAAACCTAAGACAAAGATGTGAGGGAAATGTTAGGCTTCAAATCTAGTTTGCTATTCAAAAATTGATCTTGTAGGAATCAATATTTCAGTATTTCCATATCAAAACCCTGAGAAAGCTCTGTTTCAGCCAACATCGATTGTATTCCTGCCAGCCGCTGGGCCAGATTCTGGGAATGATGATTAGGGACATTCACTTCCTTAGGGGGCCTGTGCGTTCCAAATCCCCCTACCCAGATGTGGGGTACAACACTGACAGACAGAGCGCTTCCGCCAAAGGCTCCTTTCCGAGGGATCACCCTGCAGAACGATCCCAACCTTGAAGGCTGCCTCTCCTGGAAGGAATTGCCTCTGGCGAGACGTTTAAACCACCAAGAAAGTCAGCGCCATTGTATGAGTCACTCCTGACTTTGTACCTCTCACTATATTACCAAGCTTGATTATCCATCTTGTTTGATAGTTTTAACTCAGAATGACTTTGGGCCATTTCAGAAATCTAAACCCACCTTCAGAGAATTCTTAAAAACATAAAATTGGTTTAGCATTTCACATTTTGCAGAGTAACTTTTACGTGTGCTTTCTTTCTGCTTCAGGAAACAGAAGGGTTATTTTTAATCCCCATTTTATGTATGTAATTTTTGTCTCTAGTGAACATAGCCAAAGAAAGACACATTTAGCTTTGAAATCAATTACTTAAAAATGCCAACAAATTTCTGGGAAACGGCAGCATCATAGGTATACGTCTATAGTGTCTTAATGTGACAACTTCAAACCACTCACATAAGTGCACGAGTTCTCTCTGGCTAAAATAGTTATATCGTTTCAGTCACACACATTAAAGATCTGCTAGGAATGGGCACATATAAAATGCTTTTGAATAGGTGTTTGGGAATAGTAGAATTCTTCCTTCAAGTGAAATCTCATGCGGAAGTCTAGTATGTTATAGAAAACTTGGGTTAATTGAATTAAAACAGAGAGGGTAGCCTTGTTTGTCTGGCCACTCTGCCCCTTCCTCTTCTCCATTTGCCCTGGTCCTGAGAGTGCTAGGATCCCTTGTAGCACAGCTAGAGAATCTTTAGAGAATTTGAGAAACCTGTGCAAAAATTAGCTCTAAAATATTATGTTTGACTAGAAATAAGGGCTTTTTGATCCAAGGAGGAATAAAGGTAGCTAATCGACTCAGAGAATCAATAATTAGTTAATGGAAAAATGCAACCGATTAAATTAAGATTAATAGCATTTTGAAGACTAATCATATTTACATTCCTGGAGCACAAGTATAGATTAAATTTGTTTGAAAATATGCACAAATCTTCCCATCCCGCAGTTATAGCTGTTCTCCTGAACGAACAGCGTTTACATTAAAAACAGTGGCACACAGCTCATTGTGGTTTGTGAGGAGAAAAGCAATATCCTGTTTTCCACTTGATTCCTCCAGGGTGGAGTGGGTGGGGCAGGCAGCCCAAAGCCCCAGATGCAATGCAGGCCTGCAGATACCGGCGGTTTCTAGCGGGTCCTTTGGGTGGCATCTTCTTTCTATGGGGTTGCTGGGGAAGGTAAGGAGTGGAGAAACTCCAGTTCACCCAGAGCCTCAGAGCCCTCACTGCTGCCTGCCAACCAGGCACTGGAGACCCTGGAGAGATGCATTGTTTATTTGACCTGTAAGTGGTATTCTTGGAATGGGAGTAGAAATCAAGACCCAGGAAGCCTTAAGAGACATAGACAAGCAATGGGAATTATGGCATTTATTTGCAAGAGTGTTCCTGTTGGGGTTAGGGCCGGGGGTGGGGGACGGATAGTACAGTTCTTGGAACTTGGCCCAGAAGCAAAAATGTGAGTCTGCAGATTTGCCTGCTAACAGAGTCCCCTCGGCCTTGATGGCCTCAGATGATGGAACAATGCAAAGAATAACACCCTATTGAGTACTTACCTGTGTTAAGTGCTTATATCCTTCATTTAATCTCGCAAGACCCTTCACAGGGGCCAGGGACTTTGGATTTCATTTAACTTTGAGCCAAGCAGCCTGAACTCTGGAAAGACGGAGCAGCGTAAGTTGCAAGGCCAGTGAGTGCAGGTTTATCTCTTGGCCTTTGCACAATTCCTGCCACACTGGATGCACAGACTCAGATGTTTTGTCTATTTCGTTAGGGAAAGTGGAGAATGGCTGGGTAGGAATATACTCTTCGCACCTCCTCCAAGCCCTGAGACCCTTTTTCCCAGACCCAGAGAGGCTGGTGCTCAGTCCTGGAGGAGACCACCAATACGTCCTGGCTCCCAAAACTTCTCCCTCAGATCCCCAGGAGAAGCCTGTGGGGGTGGCCCGGCATGCTGGCCTGGCAGGGGGCGGGCCACAGTGGGCCCTCAGGTCACCTCCCTCTGGTCATTTGTACCTCTTGGCTTTTCTCAGAAAGCACCACGGAGCAAAAAAGCCACGGAATTTCCTATGAACACATGGGTTTTACTACTTGCTTCCTGCTTCAGGGATTTGGGATACATTTCCATGGTTCTCGTAAATGCTAAAGATAAGGCGTGGAATGCAGCACTTACCCCCTCCCTCCCTTCCTCCAATTTTCAGTCCTCTTAATACAGGAACGGGCGAGACCCCACCCATTAGAATGTACTACTATAAAAATCTGAAAAAAATCCAGACCATCCTGCCAATACCCCCAGAAATCTAGACTTTCCACAGAGAGTGGAAAATGTTCTGCGTTCTACTTTTAGGTAAAAGAAAAATAAAATAAGGTGGGAAAAAATAGTTAAACAAAACATTTATTTCTGTTCAAAGAATTTTTAAAAATTAACAGCAGCTTTTGGGCTTTGGGTCAAAGTAATATTGGGAGTTTATCCTTTGAATCTCTCCTGTTCTCCAAGCCTAGCAGTTATAAATAAGTTTTTCTTTACATAAAAAAGACAGAGCTGGCTGGGCATGGTGGCTCATGCCTATAATCCCAGCACTTTGGGAGACTGAGGCAGGCAGATCACCTGAGGTCATCAGGAGTTCGATACCAGCCTGGCCAACATGGTGAAACCCCATCTCTACTAAACATACAAAATTTAGCCAGGCATGGTGGTGGGTGCCTGTAATTCCAGCTACTTGGGAGGCTGAGGCAGGAGAATTGCTTGAACTCAGCAGGCACAGGTTGCAGTCAGCCGAGATCGTGCCGCTGCACTCCAGCCTGGGCGACAGAGTGAGACTCCATCTCAAAAAAAAAAAAAAAAGACAGAGCCACAATTAGAACCAAAAATAAACAGACCCAAGGATGAGAAATTAGACAAACACATAGTGGTGAATGCTGATGTCACGAGTCTGTGGGGCTCCAGGCAGACATGGCAGGAGGTTGGTAATGGGGGGACCCTTCTAGGTAGGAAACTGGAGCCCAGCTGGATGAGGAAGTGAGACAGGGAGGGGCAGAGTGTGGCTGATGTCGGATTACATATTCACTGATGGGGAAGGAAGTAGAGACAGGAAACGCCAGCCATGTGGGCAAAGGTATCACTAAGGAACGGCAGGGCAGGATGGCAGGGGGCAGTGGCAGGGGGGCCCAAGTCAGGGACACATGACATCTCCGGTGCAGAGAGAGAGGCAAGCACAAAACCAAGAGGGGTGAAAGAAAGAGAAAGAGAGAGAGGGAGGGAACAGGGAGAGATTGAGAGGGACTGAGAGATTGAGAGATCAGAAACAGTTCCCAACTCAGAAGACGACAAACAGAAGTGCCCAGGGACACGGGAAAGGCGGCACTGAGAAAACGCTCCCACATATTTGTGGGAAGAGTTCACAGGGCAGCTGACTCTCTGTGAATGCACATCATGGAAGCAACCTCAACGTGAACTTGAAATGATTACGTGTACTCTCTTGAAGTTACAAAGGAAGGCTAACCATACATTCATAAGATGCTGTGAAACACCAGGAGGTGAAGAAATTAGGCAAGATCGACATGAAAAAGAATCAATATGAAATCTTGGAAAAGAGGAATATAACCTGCGAGATGCAGCGTGTAGAGTGTCTACTCAGTTCAGCTCAGTGTCCGTTCAACACTCCCTCAAAACACGCAATACAACTTCCATAGGATGACGCCATGAATAGTTCATGTTCTGAATGTGAGAACAAGATGCTTGGTCTTCAAAGAAAGTCTCAAATGAGTGAGTGTGTGTGAGTGTGTGTCAGAGAGAGAGGGAGAGACAGAGGAAGAGAGAGATAAACAGGAGCAGGGAGGAAGAGGCACTGGAAAGAGGTGAGGGGTGTTGAAGACAGCGGCACACGGAGCGCCCCCCACCCCCACCCCCCGCACCCCTACCATTAGATGCATAACTAGCATTACTGAACCTCCTTGGAGCTCCACAGCCTTGTCTGTTCAATGAGGATATAGACCACATATAAAATTGTAAGTCTCCCAACCAACTGAATGGACCCCTCCTTCTCAGCCAACAGCATTCCAAAGCTACCCTGAAACACTAGTTCAGGCTGCGACGGGCATGGTTGGTCAGGCATATCTCATTATACCTTTCTCCCTTTGGAATTCAGGCACAGCTGACCAGTATTAACATTAAAACAGAGACCTTAACACTGACCAAATCGACTCTTTTTAGCAGTAAGATACCAGTGTGACAGATAGCAAGCTCTAAAAGAAATTGGACTATCTTATTCCAATATACACTTCTTTGACATACTTTGAAATGGCTCTGCAAAGCTCTTTGTGGGGAAAATCTACATTCTATAAAGAACCTCTTTCCCTTTCCAGGTCTCTTTCTGATCCAGGAGAGAATTAACTAAGAGTCTGGCACCTTTTTAAGTCTGATAAGAAACATTTACCATCTATTCTTTCTGAAGCCTTTTACCTGGAGGTTTCATCTACATAATAAGAACCTTGGTCTCCACAACCCCTTATCTTAACCCAGACACTTCCTTCCATGGCTTCCAGGTCTTTAGATAAACTCTTTCAACCGATTGCCAATCAGAAAATCTTTGAATCTACCTATCACCTGGAAGCACTCTCCCCTGTTTGAGTTGTCCTGCCTTCCCAGACAAAACCAGTGTACTCCTTATATTTGTTAGTTGAAGTCTTCTGTCTCTCTAAAACATATAAAACCAAGCTGTAGCCCAATCACCTTGGGCACATGTTCTCAAGACCTCCTTAGGCCTGTCTTCCTTGGACATGCCCTTAACTTCGGCAAAATAAACTAAATTAATTGAGACCTGTCTCAGGTACGTTTTGGTTTACAAGTATAGTAATGACCACCATAGGGCTGCAAGGAAGGTAATGAACACTTTCTATAAAGTGCTCCGCCCTTAGAAACTGCAGTTTATCAGCTGGGCTCGGTGGCTCCTGCCTATAATCCCAGCACTTTGGGAGGCTGAGGCGGGTGGATCACCTGAAGTCGAGAGTTCATGACCAGCCCAGCCAACATGATGAAACCACACCTCTATTAAAAATACAAAAAATTAGCCAGGTTTGGTGCCAGGTGCCTGTAATTCCAGCTATTTGGGAGGCCGAGGCAGGAGAATTGCTTGAACCTGGCAAGCCGAGGTTGCAATGAGCTGGGCGACAGAGTAAGACTGTGTCAAAAAAAAAAAAAGAAAGAAAGAAAGAAAGAAAATGCAATGTATTAAGAAAGAAAAGTCTAGCAACACCTCTTAGGAAAACAGTATTTTAAATAATAAAAAAGCATCTTGTATCTTACATGTCACCTTCCCTTGTTGTCAAAGCAGTGTATTCTCTGGAAATTCTGTTCATAGCATGTTGTATGGACGGGCTGTTTCTAACTCCTGTTGGTAGAGGCTTTTCTTGGGACCTGCTAGCGAGTACTTCTTCCTCCCCATGGGAGGCTGCCATTCCACGTAGCTCTGGTGAGTCAGAATCTGGCGGCCACGCTGATGTTACATTTTCTCCCTTGACAGGAGAAAAATGTTTCAAAATGACTTAATCCTTTTACTCTTTAGGGTCTTCCTTCTAAGTGCTCCCTCCTAATTCAATAAAAACTTATCTGTGTTAATACACGTCTGCGTCTGCGGCAGCCTCAGAGCGTGCTTTGCCTGGTGTTCACCCATCATCTGATAAACGAGATCCCCACGTCTGCTCTTCCCGCTGCTTAGTGGATGTGACGCTGTGGCTGACTGTGTGGAAGGGTTCATTTCCAGTAGTTGATACCTAATCCCCACAGGAAAATAGGAGCCCTGATTGAATAAAACACAGCAGAATTAGATTTCCCAACAAACATAGAACCAGAAACACCTGTGCACAATTGCCTAGGGTGGCATCGGTGACCTTCGGAAGAGTAGGGTTAAGGTGAAGAATTCTGAATGCCCAAGGTGCCTTTGAGACAGAACTGGAGGAATAGCCTTAATATAAGGAAATAACCTGACAATATTTTTTCCTTTTTATTTATTTATCTGCAACTTTTCAAAAATTATGAAATATATCAAACACCCAAAATAACTGATGTTAACATTTTGCCAGATGTACGTAAGGTTGACCAATCTCTCTAGGAAATAAAATGTAATAGATGTGATTAAAACCCCACCCCAAAACATGCCCCACTCTCTTTCCTCAGAAATCACTGCTCTCTTGAAGCCAACATGCATGGTTTTTGTTTTGTTTTTGAGATGGAGTCTTGCTCTGCCACCAGGCCAGAGTGCAGCAGTGTGATCTTGGCTCACTGCAACCTCCACCTCCGGTTCACGCGATTCCCCTGTGTCAGCCTCCCAAGTAGCTGGGACTACAGGTGCCCAGCTAATTTATTTATTTTTTTATATTTTAGTAGAGATGGGATTTCGCCATGTTGCCCAGGATGGTCTCAATCTCCTAACCTTGTGATCTGCCCACCCCGGCCTCCCAAAGTGCTGGGATTACAGGTGTGAGCTACCGCGCCTGGCCGTATGTTTTATTTTACTACATATTTATCAGCATTCCTTAATCTATGTGCTATGATGTGCTTTAACACTAACATGAATGGAATCTGTATCTTTTTACATCTTGCTTTTTTTACTCCATGTCATGTTTTTGCGATTCCATTTATTTATTTTTGCCACAAGTAGTTACAGGGTGCCTACAATGGGCTAGCAGTGTTTTAGGTACTGGGGAAGTGGCATTGAGAAAAAAAGACAAAGACAAAACCCCTCATGATGGTGACACCAAAAAAGATAAAGAAATAAATAAAATACATGCTATGGCACATATGAAATATAGTGTGTATGATGATAAACATACTACGGCAGTGGTAAATGCTAAGGAGACCATTTAAGGAAGAAAAGAGGACAGAGAGTGTGTGCATGTGAATGGAGCATGCAGTGGGCGTTCTAGATAGAACGAGTTGCTTCAGGTTATCTGATACATGGGATGGTCTCTGGGGAGGCGACAATGCATTAGGTTGGTGCAAAAGTAATTGCGGTTCTTACCATGACTTTTAATGGCAAAAACAGCAATTGCTTTTGCTCCAAACGAATATGTCATTGCTCACTGCTCCTTTGGGAATTACTGAATCGTACCATATGCACATCTTAACCACTTTCACACCACCTCCCTACACGATTGTACCAATATGTACTCCCACCAGGAGAGTATTGAGATTTCTATTTCCCTGCATACTTGCCAGTTCTTATCAGACTTCTGAGTCTTACCTGTCTGATGGGTATGTGATTACTTGTTGCCATTTTAATTTTTACTTCCCTGACTATTAGCGTGACTGAGCATCTCCATGTGGACCATGTAGGTTTCCTTTCTGGAACTGTCTGTTCACATTCTTTGCCCCTTTTCCTATGAGATTTTCTGTCTTAATTTTATTCAATTATAGAATTCTTTACTAATGTGGATTAGTCCTTTTTCCCTTACGGGAGCTGCAGATGCATTCTCCACCTCTGGAGCTTTTCTTTTTACTTTGTCTATGGTGTCTCCTGTGATGCGGATTAACACCAATGCCATCAAACTTACCAAGTTTGTCTTTTGTTACTTATAGTGTTTACTTCCTACCCCAATGCCATAGAGACATCATGCTGTATTTATTTCTAAAAGTTTTTCTGTTTTCATACAAGTCTGTAATGTATCCAGAATTCAATATTTGTGAATGAAGTAAGATTTTCAAAACTATTTTTCTTTTCATCTATAGATAGCCAGTTGTCCCAGCATTGCTTATTGAATAATTCATGGATTCTCTGTTAATATAATGAGACCTCTGTCCAATGGCAGATTTTCAAATATGAGGCCCGTTGGTCTGTTTATCTATCTGTCACTAGTTCCACCATCCTTATCATCACAGGTTTATAATAAGTCTTGGTGTCTAGTACAACCCCCTCCCTCCACTATTAGTCTTTCACAAATCTGCCTTGGCTATACTTGCCTTTTCTACTCTACCGTAATAATTCTAGGATCAATTTTGAGAATTCCTAGTCAGGAATTGCATTGCATTTATAAATTAATTTAATAGAACTGTTAGCTATATATTGAGCCTTTCCATCATGAAAATATCTCTTCATTGATATGGGTCTTGTTTGATATCCTTTGATAAAATCTGTAATTTTTAATGAAGATCTAGCACATTTTTTGACACTAAAATTATATCCTATTGCAATTTTTGACACATTACAACCTATTGCAAGAAAATGGTGTTTGTAACTGTATCAAAGAAGTGTTAAGTTTTATACATTGGCCTTATATCTAGCAATGTTGCTGGATTCTCCTACTAGTTTGTCTGTAGTTTTGCTCCCTTACCTATTATTCTATCAGCCAATAAACATATTCTCTTGAAATATGACTAGTTAGAATGTTTTCTTTTCCAATCAATTTAGGTTTTATTCTTACCTTATTCTATTTCTTTTGTATTTCTAATGATTTTAGGCTAAATTATTAGTACGTAAAAGCTCAGACTTGTTATGTCTTGTGTTGAATTTTCCTTTGACCATTACATGACATTTTTATTCCCAATAGTGCTTTTTGGCCTTAAAATGTGTCTGCTATTAATATAGCTGTAGCAGTTCAATTAGTATTTGCTTTTACTGTGAGCTTTTCTGTGTCATTATATTTTCAAAAACTTCTGTAAACAGCATAGAACCAATTTTTTTAAAGAATCCAGTCTAAGCCTCTGTATTGGAGCTGGTGGCAAAATACATTAAAACGTATTACAATTAGTAAAGTATTGGGATTTACTTTTGTCACTTTCATTTTTTGTTACACTAATTCTCATTTGATACAAACAAACACTAAAGAATTCATTGTCAGCACATCTGCACTTCAGACAGTATAAAGGAACTTCTTCAGGCAGAAAGAAAATGACACCAGATGGCAATTTAGAATTATATAGAAGTGAAGCAGGCTATAATGGGTAAAATACAGAAGACACTTTTCCCTATATTTTCTATCTTTTAAATTGGTAAATGACTAATTAAAGTAAAAGTAATAACAATGTATTATGGAGTTTATAACGTGTAGGACAATTTATGACAACAACAACATAAGGATGGGAAAGGAAAGGGAAATGTCCTGTTGTGAAGCTTTTACACTGTGCAAGAAATTATTTAATATTATTTGAAGTTAGTTATAAGTTAATGATATACATTGTAAAGTGTAGATCAACCACTAAAAAAAAAAATGACAAAGAGGTATACATAATAAGCCAATAGTGGAGATAATACGGAATCATTAAAAATAATCCAAAATAAGTTAGATAAAGAGAAAAAAGGAGCAGGACAGAACAAACAGAAAATAGATGCCAAGATGATATATTTAAATCCAGTGACATAATAACACATGTCAAATGTATATAGTCTAAATACTGCATTTCAAGGCAGATATTTTCATATTGAAAAATAAAGCAAGATGCAACTACAAACCCAAATACACTTCATGTCTAAAGATACAGATAAGAGGATGGAAAAGCTATTGCAGGCAAATAATCAAAAGTAACCTGGAGTGACTATGTTACTGTCAAACAAAAAAGTAGAGTTCAGAGGAAACAATGTTATCAGGTCATACGAGATAAAGAAGGCTATTTCTAACAATAAAGGGGTAAAGTCAGTCATGAGAATGTTAAAAAGTAAATGTGAATGCACCCATTAGCAGGGCTGCAAAATACCTGAAGCAAAAACTAGTAGAAGTGAAAGGGAAAATAAACAATTCCACAACTATTAATTGGAGATTTCAACAGTCCTTTCTCAATAATTATTGGAACAAATAGTAGTAATGATCTAGAATACGTGACAACACTGTCAATCAATTTGATTAATCAACATTTAGACGACAGTCACCCAACAATAGCATTACACGTTCTTTTAAAGGGCACGTAGGTCATTCATGAAGACAAAAGCTAATTCTGGACCATAAAATAAATCCCAATAAATTTAGGAGGGTTAAAATTATGCAGAATACATTATCTGAACATCATGTAATTCTGCACTAGAAATCAATAACAAAAATATATCTGTAAAATGTACAAATATTCAGAATTTAAAGAGTACACTTCTAAATAATCTGTAGTCAAAGTAAAAATATTTTACTTAAATGTAAATCAAAATATAACATAGCAAAATCTGTGGGATGTAGCCAAAGAAGGGCTTAGAGGAAAGTATATAGTATTGAATGATTATATTAGGAATAAGAAAAGCTTCAGATCAGTTAACTAGGCGTTCACCGTAGGAAAGCAGAAACAAGAACAAATTAAATCTAACATAAGGAAAAGTAAGGAAATAGTAAAACTGAAATAAAAAGGAAATTTAATAACAAGAAACTCAATGCAACCAAAAGTTTATTTGAAAAGATCAATAAAATTAGTAAGCATTTAGCTAACCTGATTTAAAAAAGAAAGACACATTACCAATATTATTAATGAATGAGGAGCCATAACTTCAGATCCAGTACTATTAATAGGATAATAAAAGAATATTAAAACCAATTTTGTGCCGGTGTGTTAGACAACTTATCTGAAGTAGATGAACTCCTTGAAATGCACAAATTGTAAAACCTCATTGAGAAACAAAAACCACCAGAACAGCTTTAATATTCATTTGTTTTTAAATGAACTTGTACTTACTAACTTTCTCACAAAGAAAACTTCAACTCAGAGGACTTCACTGGTGAACTCCAAGACGTTTTAAAGGAAGAAACAGTACTCATTTTGCACAAACTTCACCTAATAAAGGGGATCTATAAAAAATTGACTAATATCACATTTACTTATGAAACACTGAATGCTTTACCTCTAAGATTGGTAACAAGACAAGAATGTTCACCTTTACTACCTCTATGCAATATTATGTTGGTGTGCATAGCCAAAGCAATTAAACAATAAAAAAAATAGACAATATGATCATCTATAGAGAAAAAACTAAAGAATCTACTAAAAAGTTGGTAGAAATAATAATTTTAGCAAAGTGTCAGAATGGAAAGCCAACATACAACATATAGGACCTAACAGTTGGAAATGGAAATTTAATAACAGTACCATCAATAATGGAATCGAAATGTGTGATGTACTCAGGGATTCATTTAACAAAATATTTACAAGACTTGTGCACCAAAAATACCAAACATTGCCAAATTAGAGATGACCTAAATACATTGAGAGATGACGCGTTCATGTATCGGAAGACTCAATGTTGTTTAAATGTCAGTTCTCCCTGAATTTCTCTATGAACTCAAGGCAACTTCAATCAAATCTGTTTTCAGATTTATTTTGTCAACTTTGCTTCTTGTATTCTACTTCCTTTCATCTGAATTGTTTCCTTCTTAAATATAGATTTTTTTAATGCTTTAAATGAAGGTCTGTGAACAGCAAATTCTCTAAGTATTTGTTAATATGTTATAGTGAACTCCAAGTTTCTCTTCAAAGAATCAGTATGTCAGCATGTTCGGGTCTCTTATTCTTTAATTCTCTATTTTAAAATTTAATTTTAATTAAAATTAATTTTAATTTTAATTCCTGTAAGCACCCTTCTCCACTGGTTCTAATCAGTAGTTCACAACTGCTCCCCCTCCCCACCGGCTCCATCCTGACTCAACCCAGTCACCTGATCACCCCTGGCTACCTGCTCTGACACATCTGTAACTGTCCTTCCCACCTAAACACCCACTCTGTCACTCCAGCTTGGATCCCTGCTCTTTTTTAAATAGCCAATTGGGATTAGTCTAGCTTGTGCAGTCTAACCCTAGCAAATAGAGATGACCCCCATCAGGCATAAGTATCCCTTCCCCGCTTGTCCAAGCATGCAGCCACCATTGTTCCATTGGTACGCTGCACCCTTCTATAGAAGAAAACTGCCTTGCTGAGAGGACAAATCTTCAAGTGCTGTTTCTTTTGTGGCATCGAAATTTTACTTATAACATTAACTAAAACTCTCTGTTTTTCTTCCCCCTCACTGTTAATTAATAGCGTAACTTTAAGAAGATATTATATTGTCCTCTGATCTTCAATGTTGGTGTTACCAAATTGCTGTCATTCTAATCTTTGCTATTTTGTATATGATATCTTTTCCCTCTTTCCTTTGCAGAATTTCTCTCTTTATTTAATGTTTAATAGTTTCACTAGGAATTATCTAGGTGTCTTTTTTTTTTAAATACTCCCCCAGCTTGAGATTCCTAGAGATTCTTTCACCTGAAGGTTCATGTCTTTAAATCATCTCAGGGTTATCATCCATTTTCTATCAAATATCTCCTCTAATTCTATCATCTCCTTCCGGAAATCTTGTAAGATTTGTAAAATCTTGGATTTTTCCTCATCTTAAACTCTCTTTTACAGTTCTGTAGAGCCTGTCTATGCTGCATTCTAGGTAAAATTCTCTAATCTTCAGTTCAGTGATTCTCTCTTCAATTATGCTGCAGAACCTATCCATTGAGTTTTTTATTCACTGAGTATATTTGTCATATCTATAAGGTCTATTTAGCTATTTTTTAAACCTTTCTTTATTTATAGTGTCTTGATCTTTCCTCTAGGATTTGACTCCTTCTATTATACTTTTAAGCATTCTTAGCATAAAAATGGAAATGGAAATGGAAATTTCCCCTCTGATGGTCGTCCGTTACCTGGAGTTCATGGGACTCGAACCTTGACTGCTGTTGTGTCTGCTGATTCTTCATCATAGTGAATTATTTAATTAGATATTTCCTTTTTAAAAATCATGAGGTCACCTTTAATGGGGTTTATTTTCTGAGAAAATACAGTGAGCCTGTGTTGTCAGAATGTCACTTCAGGGTGATATGGGATTTCAGGGATTCCAGAGACATCCACTTTGGGACATATTATGTTTATTTCTCTGCAAGGAGTTTTCTGAGCCATGTAGATATCTGAATGCTTTCTGAATGGATTAAAGGCATGTTTTGGACCCAAAACCTAAGGGCAAGCCCAGGGCTTAATTTTCTCTAGGGAGACTTTTCTTCCCTAACCTCAAGTTGGGACAGCTTCCTTGTCTTCTTCCTGTGCCAATAGACAGATTTCTTCCAATTTCTCTTTCCACTGGAGTTCAACTCTTCCAAAGTCCCTGATTTATACTTTTTAGGATTACAAGACCTTATCTCCTGTCCTTAAATGGGTGTTAAAACCCAAGCCCCTAGGTTTCCTGGGAACAAAAATAAATTCCCAGGTCAAGTCACAGACACATTGCTCTGATTTTTCAACTCCTCCTCATTTCCAAGGCTCACAATCTCTGATATGCAATTTTTAAAGAGTTACATGTATCCAGAATTTCTGTGTATTTGTGGCAGGAATTATTTCAAGTTTCTCAGTCCATTATCTTTCTGGAACTAGAACGCTCCTTCTGCACTTATTCATGTGGCCACATCCCAAGAAATATAATTTCAGAGTAATCTGTGACTGTTTATACAACTCCAAAACACATTAGTTAAATTGAAATATTTGGCCCATAATCCAGATGTTTTTGTCTACATGGTGCCAAATATCCAGATGTCTGTGTCCAATTCATCTGCTGTTTCAGAATATAATAAACTTGCATTATTAAGCACATTGCTATGTCACAAATGCAGGGTTCCTCTGGGTATAATTTTGTTCTTTATTTGCTAAGACTTATTATATTAGAGTACATAACTTTCATTCTGCCACATCGATTTATAATGCTGTAATTCTCTTTCTTGTTGTTATTTTTATTTTTTCACAATGCAGTATTGAGGTCAACAAGTATTTATTAAACTCCTGGCTGAGGGTGAAAAGAATAAAGAATCACTCTGTCCTTTGGGGAAATTAAAATCTAGTTTATGTATTCGTTCCCTCAGTCAATAATTGTTAACTGAGCATACACCATGTTCTTAGGGAGACAGGGAAGTATAAGACACTGTCCCTGTCCTGTGGAGCAGACAATTTAGTGGGACACAAATAATCAACCACACAAGTAATATAAAAAATTATAAAATACTAAAAAAATTAAAAATAAAAATTATAATATATTTTATGTAGAAAAGTACAATTGCCGTGATAGAGTACCACACATAGTCTCAACTTAGTTTGGAGGAGTCAGAGAAGGGCTCTCTTAGGAGTGACCTGAGCTGGGACCTGAAGGAGACAGGCAAAGGGTGAAGAAAGTTCCAGACAGAGGAACTGTGGGTAGACAGAAGGGGTGTGACAGGCTTAAGGAGCATGAAGATTGTCAGTGTGTCTGGAAGTGCCAGCTGGAGAAAGAGTCAGGAGTCCATTCGTGTGTGAGCAGGACAGAGTCTGGATTTTGGATTTTCTTCTAAGTGCCATCACCCGCCATTGGAGTGTGGAGCAGAGGAACGATGTGCAAAACTCCCTGGCTGCCCAATGGGAAAGGGGGTGGAGAAGGGTGAGTGTGGAAGGAGAGAGAGGCGTTAGGGTTTGGTCTAGGTGGAGGGAATGGTAATGTAGAATAAGGAGGTGACAGTGGAGATGGAGAGGAATCAATGTCTATGAGATGTTTTGGAGCTGTAATCAGTGGAACTTGAGTAGTGAGGGAGAAGAAACCATCAGGGTTGATCTGCCAAAAGCAATGGGGAATATAGAGGTGCCATTTGGGGAAGCCTGGAGGAAAGTACTCAATTTCTAAAAAAAAATTAGTTCATTTTTGGGCATGTTAACTCGGAGATGTCTATGAGACACACATGTAGAGATGCCGGATGGACAGTAAGATGTATGCATGGAGTTCAGAAGAGCTGGGTCAAGTTCTAAGTGTGGGAGTTGATGGCATATAACTGGCATATAAAACCATGGAAATAGTGAAGATTAACCAGGGAGGGACTATAGACAGAAAGAAGACAGGCACACTTGTCAGGTAGAAAAAAGTCCAGGAATCTATTTTAAAAAGGTAGAGGGGGCGGACAGCAGGAGTATCTAAGGTGGGAGAAACAAGGAAAGCTTGGTGACACAAAATCCAAGAGAAGAGAGGGTTTAAGGATGTAAATGTGGTCAGTGGCATCAAATACCTCTGAAGGTCAAGTAAGATAAAAACTAAGAAATGGCCATCAGGTAGTGTGGATGCCATGAGTGAGTCTACCAAAAGCATCTGGTTAAGAGGAAGAAGTAGAAGCTAGACCGAAATGGCTTAGTGTCAACTCTCCTCCCAGGAAGAAGAGAAAGGAACCATGTAGAAACAAGACTTAACTCTGGAAACATGACAGAAGAAAATACAAGGCAGTCTATGATTGCACGTGTGGGGAAATGGAAGCTGGAGCAGGTGGGGAGAACCCTGACGAGGTCTGTCCCTTGGATAATGGGCCAGATTCAGATAAACAGAGAGAAGAAGGAGCGTGTGCCTGGGAACAAGCATGAAGAAAAGCAAGTGAGCAGAGATGTTCAGAGAATGGCGGGGGGACAGAGAAGAGCCCAGCATGAGGATGGCTGAAAGGACTGAAAAATGAAAATGAGTGAGAGGGGTTGAGTATATCTATGTTTTTATGTACCCACTTCTGAGAAACACACTCTTTGGCTGCAGAAGGGCCTCTCCTGCATTTCATCCATGAGGCAGTGGAGGGGCCACCATCATGGTACCTAACATCAAATGGATGGGAATCCAGCCAGGCCAGCCAGCATGCTCTCAGCAACCCTTGTTGGCAGACGTTCCAGAAATGCTCTTATGGAGGGAATGAAATTGGCCTTCAGAAGGCAGCAGATGAGAGAGGGGCAGTGGGAGCATCCCATGGTTCCCAAGGCCCACTTGGGGCCCATTTGCACCACTGTCCTTTCTGTGGTTTGAGTACACGAAGCTCCCAAATATATTCTCCCCCTTTAAGCCTAAGCCTCACCTGCCATCAAGAGTCCCGCCATGCAATGAGATGGTGCGAGAGCACAAGAATGCCCTGTTTGGGGTTGAGTGATGGACCAAGAGATAGAGGAACCCTCATCAGGAACCAGACAGACACCTCGCATCTCAGAAGTCATCCATCCTTATTTGTTAGTAATAACTTTGGAAACCTCTAGCTTTAACCATAAATTGTGGTTGATTCCATTAACATTATTTTGAAATAACATCAAAACCCCTTTCCCTGAAGCCTCAAGGATTAGCCTGTGTCTGAATCAGCACACCAAGGCTCACTGATCTGAGCCAGCATGAACACGCTTCAGAACAGAGGAATCTCGAGGTTGCTGGTGAAACAAGTGCGCAAGTCTTTTATCCGTAGGCTGGAGGTCTGGTTGCTATCAGCCCTCTAAGGGAACTCCGCGGCAGGTTTATAGTAGGACGGCGGTAAGATGATGGCAGAAGATCATTCTCCTTGCCAAAGAAGTGACAAGGAAGCATTTCCAGCCCCCGGGCTCTGCTGTCCATACTCTTTGCATGTTTTCATGCCTTATTTGGATTGCAAATGTACACACACAGCAAAGCATCCCTGCTGGCTGAGATGTCAGACAGTATTTGTTATTCCAGTTCACTTTTATGAAGAAGCCACAATAACTCTGGTTCCTATTTAGTGCCTTTGAAAGCTGATTTTTTACATGTGGGCCTCCAGTAGCCAATTCAAGCTTCCTGAATTCACAATACACCCAAGGGGTAGACACAGGGGCCAGACCTCTTTGGAAGGCCACACTGCTGGGGCACTGTAAATGTCTAATGTTGAAGCAAGTGTTCCTTTATAAAGAGATGCAGTGCCTCAAAGATTTAATAACTTAGAAAATGTTCGTGAGATAGTATGTGAAAAATTCAGGTTATATAACTGCAATGCAATCCCATTTCTATAAACATATGCATACATCTATACACATGTAGTCTGTGTGCATATGTGTGTACATACATTTAAAAGATCCTAAAGTGATTCACACCAAAATGTTAACAATGGTTATCCTGCAGGAGAGCAGGAGGGGGCTTGTAGATGACTGTTTTATTTCCTTTTCTTCATCACATTTTCTCTTTTTTATTTAATTTTTATTTTATTTTATTTTATTTTATTTTATTTATTTATTTTGGGACAGAGTCTTGCTTTGTGGCCCAGGCTGGAGTGCAGTGGCTTGATCTCGACTCACTGCAACCTTCACCTCCCAGGTTCAAGCAATTCTTGTGCCTCAGCCTCCAAACTAGCTGCGACTACAGGAGTGGGCCACCACATCCGGCTAATTTTTGTATTTTTAGTAGAGACAGGGTTTCACCATGTTGGCCAAGCTGGTCTTGAACTCTTGACCTCAGGTGATCCACCCGCCACAGCCTCCCAAAGTGCTGGGATTAAAGGCGTGCGCCAACATGCCTGGCCTACTTGGATAATTTTTTAAAGTTAATTTTGAAATTAGCATCTCTCAGATTTCCTGTAAACAAATATTGAAAGCCCACAGTTGTAGGAATTCTGGAGGGTAGGGGGAAAATGGGGGAAGGCATGTATGTTGTTTGTTGTTATATTGCTTTATTGCCATTTACAAGAGGTCTAGGAGATGCCCAGTGTCTGAGAAGCCCATATCACCCATATAAAGGATGATTCTCTGGTTCTCATTCTTACTTAACCAACCATAAATAAGACCACTAGATAATAGCTGGCTGGTACCAGAACACATAACACCTTCATAAGCAGGCTTTTATACTCAGTCCGGATAACTCTGTGTGCACTAATTGCTGCCTGAGGCTTGGTGGAAACCACTTAACCACAACACTCCAAGACATCACCTTTCATTCCTAGTAAGCGGAATCCCCAGTGAAGCCAAGATGCTAATGCTTATTAGCAGTTCTTAAATGGCTTTACATACCCCCATTCAACCTATTAGCTCTATCCTAAGACTGTCAAAACTGAAGACATTAACCTTAAATGGATTTCTTTTTTTTTTTTTTTTGAGACGGATTCTTGCCCTGTCCCCCAGGCTGGAGTGCAATGGCTCAATCTCTGCTCACTGCAACCTCCATCTCCTGGGTTCAAGCGATTCTCCTGCCTCAGCCTTCCAAGTAGCTGGGATTACAGGCACGCACCACCATGCCTAGATAATTTTTTGTATCTTTAGCAGAGATGGAGTTTCACCAGGTTGGCCAGGCTGGTCTCGAACTCCTAACCTCATGATCCGCCTGCCCCTGAGCTCACTGCAACAGAAGTACGTGCTCACACGTGATCATTGCACACACACAAAAGTAATGCCCAGTGCCTAGGCACGTGGATTTGGGAGTCAAATTAGTCTTCAGTTGATTTGCTTCAGCCGCATTATCTGATTTATCACAACAACCCTATGAGGGTAGAATATTATCCTCCATTTTAACAGATAGGGAAACGGGGGCCTTCATAAGTTAAGGAACTTACTGTAGGTGATGAAGACAGGAAGTGAAAGCCGGAAATCGAGTGCATATTTCCCTGACTCTAGAGCCTGGGTTTCAAAACCGTCTCCTGCCAGGTTATTCCCATCACTCTAACAAGGATATGGCTCTGTGGGGATGTGTACATCTTCAGGAACTATGTCACCAAGCTGCTTGAGATGATGATCGTTTCATTTCCCAGCAAACTCTTCCAAGGAACAGTCTAAATAGTGTTTCCCCTTTTCTTGTACCTTCTCTACCTCCCACTTTCCACTGGTGTGCGCCCCACTCCCCGCACCCCCGCCCCCCACAGTCTGCATGAAATAACTGCTTGCATTTAATGCTAACAATGGGGATTTTAGACCCTGTTGGGGACGCAGGAGAGCCCGTTTCAAGTGACACAGGTGGGTGTCCACTCACTGCTCCGAGTTACGAGGCACTGAGGTCTCCTCTAGAGGGTCTGAGTTGAGGCCACTGACTTGTTTGTTAGGATGGTCGGTGGAGAGCTCGGCCATCTTTCCTAAACTTCCTTGTAAATAACAGCTGCAGATGCCCATAAAGAGGCTGGGAGAGTGGCCGTTTTAAAGGGGCCCAAAGAACTCATGGGACTTGCCTTCCCTACCCTCAGTGTATGTAGGAAATGAGCATAAATAAAAGGTTCCTCTTCAAAGATTTCCTCTTAGTTCATTACGAATAAATAATAGTTTCTTCAAAGGTTAATTTGCTTTAAAGTTTTGCTAATAATCTTAAAGTAGCTGTTAGTCATAATGAAGAAGTAAGTGCATCCCATGTTCTTAGTTCGTACACTTTAACCTAGGTATTTGCCCTGACATGCCTGGACAAGCCCAGGAAAGTCTTAGGTCAAAGCTTATTCCCCTTCCTTATTTGAAAATATTATCGATTCTCTAAGCGTCCCTCAAGTTACTTACTCTTTTCCTTTGTTCTCCTCCGCCTTTACTTCTTTAGAAAATTTCCAAGTTTTTAGCCAGTCGGGTCAAGCATAGAATGTGAGGTCCCGTTCCGGCCAACGGAAACTCGACACAGCAGCGAGGCGACTGCATCAGGCTATGGAAGTTAGAAATGTCCCTGTCTCTTCTGTTCAGGTGTGCTCTTGTGGCAAGACCGCCAGTGAGTTGCACCCTGCCTGCAGGAAGTAAGCTAGCCTTGCTGAGTAATGCATTGTCTCAGTATTGATTTTCCCCGACGTTATAAGCCAGGTTCCAACGGTGTACCTCGTAGGGTGACTGGGAGAAGTTTTCCTGGGAGGATTAATTTTGATAAAACATAGCACATGGCCTGCACATAGTGACCCATCTCCTTTTTACAGAAGCTGGCCACGGCCACCATTTTTAGGATCTATCAAGGCTCCTGAGGGAGGCGGCAGTTCAGAGTCTGCAAAGACTGGGGAAATTGTGGGGGCCGGAGAGGCTGGATAGGAGTCCTCGGGTCACAGCCTTCCTCATCTGAAAAACAAGTGTGTGGATGGATCCAGTGGGAGCCTGACTTAGAGTGGGCCTTCCAAGAATCTCTAGTAGAGCAAATCTAACTTAACTTTTAAACTTAATATCAATCTTAAGAGCTAAATATGATGGCCAGCTGCCATCATATTTACTTGTAGAAGCAAATCATGTTTTCCTAGTAAGCAGGATGAAGCTGACACGTGCCATCGTTCAGAAGGCAATTATTCTAAGAGGGAAAGCAGGGGAATAGAGGCTCATCTCACTGCTGTGCTGATGGAACATAATAAGGGAGGCCGGTGTGGGGCACACATGGAGTTAAAGTGCATTTTCTCCACAAGCATACACCACAACCACCCTCATAAAGAAAGAGGAGCTAATTACTCATGTTAATTACCTAGCCCTGGGTCAGATCCCAAGGCTGGTTAAAGATAATCAAAGACAGCTCATCAATTCTTCTTTAGAGCATTACAGAGAGGCTAAGTTTGGATGCGTAAATCTTTTTGATTGGTTCTCAGTACCTCTGAGATGCCTTCTCTGCACAGATGAAAATAATATTGCCGTTGAGCACAGCAACTTCCCCACTTCCTCCTTCTTGTCTTCTGAGATACTCCCTGCCCAAAATATTTCTTCTGGTATTTTTCTCTCTGCATAGAACATATCAGTGAGAAGTTTAGCAAAAATAAATTAATAAATTAACAATTAATAAACTAAAAGTCTACATATGAAATGATTCCATTTCTATAACATTCTGGAAAAGGCAAAACTGTACAAATGGAGGACAGATCAGTGGTTGCTGGGTGGGGAAAGATGGAAGGTCTGACCACAAACAGGGAGCATGTGGAATTTGAGAGACACAGAACTCTTCCGTACATGATGGTGGTGATAGAAATGCAATGCTATGCGGCCCAGGTGTGGTGGCTCAAGCCTGTAATCCCAGCACTTTGGGAGACCAAGGTGGGTGGATCATCTGAAGTCAGGAGTTTGAGACCAGTCTGGCCAACATGTCAAAACCCTATCTCTACTAAAAATACAAAAATTAGCTGGGAATGGTGGCGCATGCCTGTAGTCACAGCTACTTGGGAGGCTGAGGCAGGAGAATCACTTGAGCCAGGGAGGTGGAGGTCGCAGTGAGCTGAGATCACGCCACTGCACTCCAGCCTGGGCAACAAAGCGAGACTCCATCTCAAAACAAACAAACAATGACAAATAACAATGCTATATATGTGTCAAAACCCATAAACCACAAGGAGTGAATTTTGCTCTATTTACTGTATAAAAATTAAACAGAAATGTAAAAAGAGAATAAGAAGACTCATTCTTTTTGACAGGTTTTTTTTTTTTTTTTTTTTGGTTAATTTGTCTTTATCACTAGAAATTACAAAGATATCTTTTTCTGACAAACAAAATCTGAAATTCTAGCAGAAGCAGGGCGGGGCACATATTGGCTTGTTTCCCTAATTTGTCATAAATGTCCCAGTTTTGAAAAGATTCAGCAGGTGTAGATTCCCCCCCGCCCCGGAATGGGACTGGTGTCTCCAAAAGCAGAGTGTAGCATAAGCTTAGACAATTTTCCAGTGAGATCAGTCAAGTCTTAATCTCCATGACGCCAAAATACTGGGTGGCAAAGTGGAAAGTTCAGTCAACCGCCCAGCTGTTTTGTGTCTGTGTGTCCCCCAATGCATGTGACTGTTCAGAGACAAGTTGCAGATTGTGTGGTCAGTGCCAGGGAGGTGCCATCATAGTTGGCAGCTTTCCCCAATAACAAATTTCTTTACATATCCACAACCCCCTTCACGGGGTGGGGGGCGGGGAGGGCAGCTACAGCCTGAAGTTGTCATCTCATTTCAACAGCAGTTGCTTACAAAAAAAAAATCAGTGACTTTATAATGAGTTCTAATATGCATCTTTCTTTTCTTCTTCTTGGGGCCTGCATAACAACTCCTCCAAGAAGGCAACGAAGCAGCCTTCAATATCACAAAGGTCATTCATTTTCACAGCTACCTAAAAACTTATGTAATCACACCAGAACTGATAGACAGTTTTGCATTCATTTGTAATGTTAAGTACTTAATCAACAAGTTAAATATTCTTCAGGTTTACAAGTCTAATGACAACATCTGAATCGTTTTTCTATTGTTGAATCGAGAGGGTGTCTGATTAGGGCTTACAGATGCATATAAGAAAGCACGTAGGTTTATCTACACACTTCTTTCTCCTGTTTGAGAATACGATAATGTGATAAAATTAGATCTTAAGGTGCTTGCATGCTTATACCTCTAAAATTATATGCATGGCTTTGTTGCAGAAGAAAAAGGGTTTAGGAAAGTGGTCTTACAGATGGATCGTTACTGCGTCGGTTATCTGTCCCCAGTGTTCTTGGTTTACGTCGGTGTCAGGGAGTAGTCTGTGAACCCGAAAAAGTTGAGACAGGTCTCAGTTAATTTGGAAAGTTTATCTTTTTTATTTATTTTTTCTTTCTTTAATTTTTGTATTTTTAGGAGAGAGGGGTTTCACCATGTTGGTCAGGCTGGTCTTGAACTTCTGACCTCGTGATCCACCCGCCTCAGCCTCCCAAAGTGTTGGGATTACCGGTGTGAGCCACCGTACCCGGCCTAATCTGGAAAGTTTATTTTGCCAAGGTTGAGGATGCACACCTGTGACACAGCCTCAGGAGATCCTGACGACATGTGCCCAAGGTGATCAGTTTTATACATTTTAGGGAGACGTGAAACATCAATCAACATGTGCAAAATGAACATTGGTTTGGTCTGGAAAGG
Source organism: Aotus nancymaae (assembly GCF_030222135.1). Taxonomy (NCBI): domain Eukaryota; kingdom Metazoa; phylum Chordata; class Mammalia; order Primates; family Aotidae; genus Aotus; species Aotus nancymaae. Next base: position 4,341,673 of record NW_026988492.1, on the reverse strand, counting down.
CAGGACAACTCAGAGCGGGGCTTCCAGGTCATAGGCAGGTGACCTTCTTTCCAAAGGAGGCCATTAGATATGCATTTATCTCGGTGAGCAGAGGGATGACTTTGAAAAGAGTGGGAGGCAGATTTGCTCTAAGCAGTTCTCAGCTTGAATTCTCCCTTCAGCTTAATGATTTTGGGGGCCCAAGATATTTTCCTTTCACAAGTCAAATCCTGGAGGTAAACCCTTAGACAGTTTGTAGAATCACAGACTCTCAAGTTAGCAGAGGCCTTAAGGCAGCTTTGGTTAGCTTTCCTTGAGTACAAGGACAAGAGAACACTCAAGTTAACTCAAGAAATTGGAGTTTCTTGCAAGAAAACACAAGCCATTGGGTCTGAAGCTGAAAAACTATAAGGAACCCAGACAGCTCTGGGGACCTGTGGCTTGATGTGTCTCTCTCAGGCCACATGGTTTCTCTCTCTGTTCACATGCTCCCTCCCCTATCTCACAAAATTAACTCTGTTTTAGATGCATCTTAATTTCAACTTGTTCCTGACCCATCATGACTTCTCTGTCCCCTCAGCATCAAAACCACTGCAAGCTTGCCGGTTCAAACTTTCTTAGTTTTTAAAGCAGAGAGAGGAAATTTGATTGGTTTAGCTCACTTTTCCATGCCCAGCCCCATTACATGTCACTATCAGCCTGTGAGTTGACAGCCCTGAGATCAGGGGTCCACCCAAACTGCTCAGTATGCAATGGGGGAAAATGGCTCAACATAGCCTTCTTGGCTGTAGGGGTTCTGGGTGGGCACTTCCCTTTAGAAAGCAGGGCAAGGGGTGATAATACCACGGGATTTTCCTGCCCTCATCTCGTAGTTAACTCTCTTCTATAACAGGGATTGTAAACTCCAGTACCTACAGCCTCAGGCAGCTGATGTGAAAGGGTTGAACTGGTCCGGTCAAGAGCATGCGTTGTGTGAGTGGGAAAGACTTTGGGAAACTGGAAAATACAGCCTGGTATAAAGGCTGTATTTTTTTTTGAATATTAATTTTTTAAATTGTGGTAAAATCATAAGATCTGCCGTTTAAACCAATTTTTAAGTGTACAATTCAGTGGCATTAATTACATTTACACACTTGTGCAACCATCACCACTATTTCCAAAACTTTGATCACTCCATACAGAAACTCTAAGAAATACTCCATACAGAAACTCTGTAACCACTAAGCAATAAGTTTAAATCCCCCTTCCCCTTCTCTCCAGCCCCTGGTAACCTCTAATCTTCTTTCTGTGTCTATGAATTTACCTATTCTAGATATTTTATGTATGTGAATTATACAATATTTGTTCTTCTGTGTCTGGCTTATTTCACTTAGCATAAAGTCGATCTACATTTTCCTGTGAGAGCTGATTGTTAAAAAGAACCTGGCACCTCCACCTCTGTCTCTTTCATTCTCTCATGCCATTTGAGGTCTGCTTCCCTTTGTCTTCCGCCATGAGTGGAAGCTTCATCAGGCCCTCACTAGAAGCAGATGCTGGCACCACGCTTTTGTACAGCCTGCAGAACCATGAGCCAAATAATCCTCTTTCATCTATGAACTGTGCAGCCTCAGGCGTTCCTTTATAGCAACACAAATGGACTAAGACAGACTATAAGCAAACTAGCTGCCATTGGTTTATTTGCAGAAAAGAGAGCCAAGTATTGTCAGATATTCCTTTTTTTTCCCCCAGTGGAAGCTAGAAATTGATTTTATATAAAATCTGTCAAACTGTAATGTTGGCTCAAATTTTTATTTATTTATATTTTTTATTTTTATTTTTTAGACAGAGTCTCACTCTGTCCCCCAGGCTGGAGTGTAGTGACTTGATCTTGGTTCACTACAACCTCTGCCTACTGGCTTCAAGTGATTCTCATGCCTCAGCCTCCCGAGTAGCAGGGATTACAGGTGCATGCCACCATGGCGGGCTAATTTTTGTATTTTTAGTAGAAAAGGGGTTTCGTCATATTGGCCAGATTGATCTCAAACTCCTGACCTCAGGTGATCTGTCTGCCTTGGCCTCCCAAAGTGCTGGGATACAGGTGCGAACCATCATGCCCAGCCAAACCTTTTTAACATTATGGAACAACCAAAACACTCCGTTGCCTCCTCCACCCTTCAACCAACCAAAGGACCCTCAGCCTCCAGCCTCTTGTGAACACACAGCAAAGAGGGAGATGTCACCAGCTTTAGTGGAAGCCCATTGAATTTTCCAACAGTTCTGATGATTTAACATTTCTTCATGTATTTGGATCTAAATCTGACTCCCCACAATCTGTCCCTTATGACGTGAAGGAAAAAAATCAAAAGCCCCTTCAACCTGATAGCCACATGCATATGTGAAGATAATTCCTACTTCTTGTCATTCCATTTCTTCTGAAGTCCCTCATATGGCCTGTTTCTTTCAACATCCTGGTTGCCCTGCTTGAACACACCATGGATGGTTAATATCTTGCTTAGATTGTGGTAATTAGGGTCTGTCTTAGTTCATTTGGGCTGCTATTATAAAATACATTAGGATGGGTGATTTATAAACAGAAATTTGTTTCCTATCGTTCTGGAGGCTGGGAAGTCCAAGATCAATGTGCTAGCAGATCTGATGACTGTGGAGGGTTCTGTCTGCTTCATAGATGGTACGATTCTTGCTGTGTCCTTACATGGAAGAAGGGACAGGGCAGCTCCCTATACCTTCTTTTGTAACAGCACTTACCCAAAAGCCCACCTACTAATACCACCACATGGGAATTACATTTCAACATGACTTTTGGAGGGACACATTCAGGTCTGAGGTCAGACTACCTGCACAGAGTAATTACAGGACTTTCTCACTTGAGACATTGTACTTCTGTTAATGGAATTTAAAATTTTACTTTAGATGACCAGTTCATAGCAGCAATTCATACTACATTTAAAGTAAACTAAAGTGCTTAAGGTGCTTTGTTTCTTTGCTTTTCACATGAACACTTACTAAACCTAAACCTGATTTTCACCTTGTCCTTGTAAAGTTAGGCTCTTAGGACCTGAGTAAATCCATTGCCCCTACTAAACCTCATATTGTTAGCTTTCACTCACCCAGCCTACTGGTAGCTTCTTTAGATTCTTCTGCTCTTTTGCTGTTGTCCAACATATTAACTTGTCTGTGTATAATTATTGCTTATTACTTATACTCTATGTTCCAAAACACATACCAGCATATGAGTTTACCTGTTTTCCAGATTTGCTTCCCCTTCTTTCTTTGGCTTGTTCTGCCATGATAGTGTCAAATTTTCACTTCTACTCTCAGATGGCTTTTGATATTACTTTTTTACTTATCTGGCCCTGGGATTCTATCTCTTTTCCTTGGGAAGTTTGAAGTCTGTATTTCTAAAGTCCGTGGCATATATGTGGCTGTGCTCTGTATTCTCCTTCCTGGGTGTTGCAGAGTCTAAGAAAACAAGGTCATTTTCTCCTTAGGTTCTCATGATTTTTGCATCTCCAATCAACAGTTTTTTGTTGAACAGAATTAAGTTCCCAGCAACAGTTTCCATCATTGTTCCTTCTGGCTTCTGAGAATTAAAACAGTCAGCATGATCTATTTCCAGCTATGATGGGGCGGATGATATCAGATTAATCTCCCACTGAGAACAACTATAAAAGCTGGATAAAACACAAAGGCCAACTGTTTGAAGGCATTGGATAGCAACCAAGGCAGCCAAGGCCCCAAAGAAGCCAAGATCCCAAAGACACAGGAAATTCATTGAAATGTGCCTAATATTTGGCACCCAATATACCCTCAAGGCATTGCTGACTTCTAAGTTGTACATGTGCAGGCCTAATGTCACAGACTGTGTTCTTGAGACAGAGATTAATGAGCACAATGTTTATTAGGGGGTGCTTTTAGAATCACCCTTTGTAGAAGGGAGAGGAAGAAAGCAGGATTTGTTGTAGCCTCAGCCTCTACCAACCCCACAGGGAGTTCTGAGCTACAGCAACCCTTCTAGCTCCAGGGCTGTTGTCCCAACCTAGAATTGTCCCAAGTTGCTGCACGGCAGCAGGTGCTTTTACCCCAAAGGCAAGAAAGCACTGGGTACAGGCTGCCCTGGAAGGAGAGAAACCTTGGGGGAAGCAGTTTGTTTTTAGTTTTTTTTGCTGCAGCAGCAGAAGCAGTCCTCAAAGAGGGCCACCAATAGACAACCCTAGCAGTTGGAGGACTAAGTTCTTCATTCCTGAAGGGGGATCTAGGCATTGCATCACAGGATCTGTCACACCTAGAAGCCAAGAAATTGTATTAGTGGGAGAATTCTCCAGAGAAATAGAATCAATAGGAGATATATATATATATATATACATAATCTCCTATCGATACAACTTTATACATATATATTTTATGTATAAAGTGGTATCGATAGGAGATTATGTATATATATATACACACATATATATAATATACATATATTTATAATATATATGTATAAAATATATATATGTATAAAATATATAATATATATGTATAAAATATATATATTATATATATATGTATAAAAAATATATATATACACTTTATTGCACTTTAAGTTCTGGGGTACATGTGCAGAACATGCAGGATTGTTGCAGAGGTACATACATGGCAATGTGGTTTGCTGCCTCTATTCCCCTTCACCCATATCTGGCATTTCTCCCCATGTTATCCCTCCCCAACCTCCCTACTCCCTGCTGTTGCTCCCCTAGTCTAGTCCCCCACAACAGACCACAGTGTATGATGCTCCCCTCCCTGTGTCCATGTGTTCTCACTGTTTAACACCCACCTATGAGTGAGAACATGCGGTGTTTGATTTTCTGTTCTTGTGTCAGTTTGCTGAGAATGATGGTTTCCAGATTCATCCATGTCCCTACAAAGGACACAAACTCATCATTTTTTATGGCTGCATAGTATTTCATGGTGTATATATGCCACATTTTCTATATAAATATTTAAACAACCAGATCTTGCAAGAACTCATTTGCTATTGCAAGGATAGCATTAAGGGGATGGTGCTAAACCATTCATGAGAAATCCACCCCCATGATCCAATCATCTCCCATCAACCCCACCTCCAACACTGGAGATTACATTTCAACATGAGATTTGGGCAGAGTAAGTATCCAGACTATATCAGGTACTATTTCTCCTATTGATACATGTATACACATGCGTGCGTGCGCACGCGCACACACACACACACACACACACACACACACATAATTGTTAGGATCTTCCTGTATACGAGAAGTTAAGAAGTAATACCTGATATAGTTTGGATGTTTGTCCCGCCCAAATCTCACACTGAATTGTAATCCCCAGTGTTGGAGGTGGGGCCTGGTGGGAGGTGACTGAAACATGGCAGTGGATTTCTTATGAATGGTTTAGCACCATCCCCTTAATGCTGTCCTTGCAATAGTAAATGAGTCTTCATGAGATCTGGTTGTTTACAAGTTTGTGGCACCTCCTACTGTGCTTTCGTCACATGACATGCCTGCTCCCTCTTCACCTTCCAACAGGATTGCAAGCTTCCCAAGGCCTCCCGGAAGCCGAGCAGATGCCAGAACCATGTTTCCTGTAAAGCCTGCAGAACTGTGAGCCAATTGAACCTCTTTTATTTATAAATTACCCAGTCTCAGATATTTTTTATAGCAATCCAAGAAGGCCTAACACAGCACCAGATGATGTCTTCAGCTTTATCACAAAGATGCACATGATTAATTACTGAAGGACCACATGGGAAGCCACAGGGCACTGAGTTCTAAAGAGACAGAGAGAGATTACAAGTTTCCAGAGTGGTGAGGGGGTAGGACCTTGTAGACCAAGGGAGTGTTGAGCCAGTCATGAAACATACATGGAGTTCTGATAGACCCATTAAAGGAAGGTGGAGAAGAACAGTCATGAAGGTATGAGAGAGAGAAAGATTTATTACAGGAATTGGCTCATGAGATTATAGAGTCTAAGAAGTTCCACAACCTGCTGTTTGCAAACTGGAGACCCAAGAAGGCCAGTGGTGTAATTCAGTCTGAATATGAAGTACTAAGAACTGGAAGGGAATGGGGCTGAGGAACAATGGTCTAAGACAAGTCCTGGTCTAAGTCCAAAGGCCTGAGAACCAGGAGCACTGACGTCTAAGGGTAGGAGAAGACGGATGCCCCAGCTCAAACACAGAAAGCAAATTGGCCCTTCCTCTGCCTTTTGTTCTCTTCCAGCCCCTCAACAAATTGGATGGTGCCCCCCACCACGCTAGTGACAGCCATCTTCTTTACTCAGTTTACTGATTCAGATGCCAATCTCTTCTGGAAATACACTCAGGTACATACTCAGAAATAAGGTTTTACCAGGTCTCTAGGCATCCCTTAGCCCACACATAAAATTAACCATCTCAGAAACGAAGCAGAAATAAGCCACATTAAAGAGCCAACCATTAACTTCAATAGCCTTAGGGTCCAAGAGAGACAAAAACTGGAGTTCAGAGCTGAGCACAGTGACTCATACCTGTAATTCCAGCACTTTGAGAGGTCAAAGTGGGAGGATCACTTGAGTCCAAAAGTTTGAGACCAGCTTGGGCAATATAGCAAGACTCCTGTCTCTCTACAAATACTAAAAAATTAGCCAATCATGATGGGAAGTGCCTGTGGTCCCAGCTACTTGGGAGGCTGAAGTGGGAGGCTCGCATGAGCTTGGACAGTTGAGTCTGCCGTGATAGTGATTGCACCACTGCACTCCAGCCTGGGCAACAGAGTGAGACCGTGTTTCAGAAAAAAAAAAAAACAACAACAAACAACTGGAGTTCATGGTGTGCCAAGAAGGAAAGCCCCTGATGAGCACTCAAACTTTCAGTCGAGACCTTGGAAAAGCTACCCCTAGGAGTAAGAAAAAAAACAACTGAAATAAGTAACCAGCTTTTTATCAGATGAAGGTGATCAGCCAACACCCTACCAACCTGTTAAATCCTCTCTGAAGGAAGATAACATCATTCAAAGGCTCTATGATTTTTTTATGCACAATGTCCAACATTCAATTTGCAAATTACCAGACATGGCAGGGAATGGCAAAAGATGGGGAAAAGGAGGAGGTAGAAAGAGATAAAATAGAAAATAGAAATGAACTGAGGTGCTGTGGATATTAGAGTTAATTGACATGAAATTTTAAATAACTATGATCAGCAGTTCAAGAAAATAAGAAAAAAAGATAAACAATTTCACCAGAGAATTGGAATCTATAAGAAGTAAACAAATGCAACTCCTTGAACTAAAAAATACAATGACAGAAATTAAGAATTCAACAGGTTTCTTTAAACATTGATAATATGCTGCAGAAGGCAGATATAGTGACTTAAAAGAGATAAAGAAAAAATATCCAGAATAAAGCAGCACAGGAGAGAAGAAAAGCTTAGCAAACACACAGCAAACAGTAAAATTATCTGAAATAGGTCAAATTGAAGTTCTAGATGGACAGACAAGAGTAAGTTGAGAAAAAGCAGTATTTCAAGAAATAGGTGCTGAGAATTTTTCAAAACTGACAGATTAAAGAAGCTTGGGTAACTCCACATTAGCAGAGTCCTTCATCACCTAATAACAGTCACTCAACTTTTAAGACACCTTCTTGGGGAAGCATTTAGGTCCACGCAAGTTATCTCATTACTCACCTCACCCTTACAAGGTAAGAATACCATCACTGGATGAGGACGCTGAGGCCAGTCAGGTGCCAGGCCCTGAGCCATACACTGAGAAGACAGAGGACAGTAAGAGGCAGCTGTGCCTCAGAGCGTTGGGGAAGAGAAGAGTTCTACCAGGTGGACACTGGGGCCAGGGCACCCAGGTGAGGGGTCTGGGGAGGAAAGGAGGCTGACACTGTAAGAGGGAAGCCAGAGTTTCAAGGCTCTGGCACTGATGAACCAGTTTTCTTATGGCTCAGGGCCCCATTCCTTCTCCACTTTATCTTTCTGCCTACATACTGAGAAGGAATACAGGGCAGTAGTTCAGAGCTGGGGTAAGGGGAAGCAGGGCTGGGCTGATTCTAGTTTTTCAACCAGGAATTTGAGCTTTGATCTCACACTTACCAGCTTGGGCCAGCCTTTTCTAAGTCTCAGTTTCCTCATCTATAAAATGAAGACAACATTTTATAGATCAGTTTTGCTGATCTATAGTTTTGCTATAGTGTGACATACGTATTCCTAAATGGGGTTAGGGTATGAAATCCAAAACCTTAGTTAGTGACACATAAAATAACAAGACACCTAATAAAAATGGTAGTATTGTGTCTTAGTCAGTTTGAGCTGGTATAACAAAAATACCATAGACTTGGGGGCTTAAACAACAGACATTTATTTCTCATAGTTCTGGAGACTGGGGAGTCCAAGATTCAGGTGCAGCCAATTTGGTTCCTGGTTTGCAGAAAGGCATCTTGTTGTGTCCTCATATGGCAGACAGCAGGGACAGTGTGGGTAACCCCCCATATAGGCACCAAGGAATGAGAGCTAAGCAGAACTCTGGCACAGTTAGGGCTTGAGGAATATCTCACTTTATAGTGTTACTACTCAGCTATTTCCTTTTATATAATCCTTTACATAATCATATATTAGTTTATAGAATTAGGGCTTGAAGAATCCCTTTATATAATCCTCTATATATAATCATATAATAGTTGATAGTATGAGTGCCTAAAGAATATGTCCCTACATATATACCTATAATTATATCTTAGTTCATAATTGGAGGAATGCCTAGAGTGGACACAGTACAGAGCATGAATTAAGGAATAAGCAGCTTATAATCGGAGGAATGCCTAGAGCAGACACAGTGCAGAGCATGATTTAAGGGAAACAGTTATACCAGGACAAGAATCCATGGCCCAGGCGGCAGCGTTCAGTACCGTAAAGATACCCGCTGTATGGCAGGCTTGGGGCAAGAGCCACTCCTCCTGATAAAGGAGTTGTAGGACCTTGCTCCAGTTCTTATGGAAGGCTGCCCTCAGACCGGCAATCCACCTTGGTGACTGTGAACTTTATCAGCTCTTGCTACTGTGCTGCTTGAAAAGCATCTTCCCATAGAACTCATTGGAAGCTGCCAGAAGGTGGCGGTAACTTTGATAGCTCTGTCACTGCTATGTCACTTAAAGCATCCTCCTATATATCTTCTTAGAAATAGTTTGCCCATAGATAGAAGTATTGCACACTGCACCCTCTTCACTGCGCACAGCCCACCTTCAAGCCTCGGTGACCTAATGGGGGTGGACCCCTTACTGCACATGGCCCTTGCCTTCATGGGAACAGGCCCCTTGCTGCACACTGTCTACCTCCCGGCCTCAGTGACCTAATGGGGGTGGACCCCTTACTGCACACGGCCCTTGCCTTCATGGGAACAGGCCCCTTGCTGCACACTGTCCACCTCCCGGCCTAGGTGACCTAATGGGGGTGGACCCCATGTTTTATTGCTCATGACCCTATCACTATCCTTAAAGATGATTTCACTCACTGCCCTGCCCCCTAACCTATACACAATAAATACTCATGCTTCTGGACATTCGAGGCCTCGCCTGACTCCACTTATAGGTGGCGTGGCCCCCAGAGCCCAGCTGCGTTTTCCTTGTACTTCTGTGTCCTGTCTCTTTATTTCTCAGATCCTGCACCTCAGCACAGCATAAGGCTCACCCCACAACCCTGTGGGGCCAACAGCCCTACAGGACAGGAAGCAAGCTCTTGTGTCTCTTCTTATAAGAATGCTCATCTCCTCATAAGGGTTCCACCCTCATGACCTAAGACTCCATTTACTCCCAAAGGCCCTATCTCCAAATATATCACATTTGGGATTAAAGTTTCAACATACAAATTTATGGGGCAACAGTGGGGACACAGACATTCAGTCCATAGCATACTGTTTTACACATGTTAACTGGTTTAAATACATAACTACCACAAATAAGTATGGTGCTTTACCTTGAACAAGACCTAAAGTTTGCTTGTAGAAGTGGCATCAGGTAAGTTGAAGCTTGTGAGTTATTCAGAAGCATTGGAAAGAGGGTTATCTGAAATTGTATGGAAAGAGGTAACATTGGATGTGAATGGGTGCAGCTCTGGGTACATGGTAACTGAGGTAGCTGATAGATGTTTAAGGCATGTATCTATGTTCATTTTGTATATCCCTATGCAGTTCCATTCAGCTGAATGCAGTCTTCTGTATTCAATTAGTTGTGTGTAGACAAAATTATACATAAGCAAATGCAATATTTGCATATGATTACATTGTTTCCTATGTCAATTGCATTGAACAAATCTTCATTTTTAAAATGAGTGCCATAGCAGAACTAGCTGTACTGCCTCATGGGATGTCATGAGGATTAAGTGAGATAATTCACATAAGTGTTGAATCCAGGGCCTGATATATACCCATTTGATATATATCCATTACACTAGCAACATTATTCACCACTGATAAGTGGTGAATAATGGATATATATCAAATTATTATATTTTAAACTAATCAAAGAATGAATCAATGAACACAAGAATGCCTAATTGTGAGTGAGAAGCAGTCATGTAGAAAGTGTGTGTGTGGTGGGAGGAGGAAGGCTGATGATTTATCTTGCTAAAAAGAACTTCCTTGAGGAGTAAATGATTTCAGAGACCAGCAGCAGGCTATGCTATGCTGTATAACCAGGAGGACAAACTACATACCCTCCTTGCACCCATTAGCATGAATATGATCACAGAGATATATCTGTCCCACCACTATGCAGGTCTCACTGTCTAAGACTTATTATATTTCATAGATCAGAAATTTTGGCAGGGCTCAGCTGGTTGATTCTTCTGTTCTTCATGGTATAATCAGAGGTCATTTAGTGGTATTCAGCTAGCAGGTGGGCTGATGTGGAGGGTCCAGAATGACTTCTTTCATATATCTGTTGCCTTGGGATGACTAGAAGGCCAAGCCCAGCCAGGACTGCCAACTGGAGCACCTATATGTCACCTCTCCAGGATAGTCCTGGTTTCAAGAGCCAGGAAGAAGATGCTGCAAGTCTTCTTCTTACCTAGACTTGGTAGTTCTAGAAAAATAGTTATGGAACTCTCTACCAATTAAGAAGGTTACTAACCAATTCAATGGCAGAAGAGTTAGTCTAGGTTTCCATAAGTGGGGAAAGCAAAGACACTGGGGCCATCTTTAATCTACCACAGTGCTCTTGAAAACTCAGCTCCAGCCACATCTCCAGAAAACAGAAGTGAAGCTCTCTGCTGTGGATGACCCTCCTTGGATATTCTACTATAAACCGGGCATATTTCAGGTATGATATGTGGCATGTCCTGTGCTGTATGCATTGGTTTATCAAATGCTGTCCATGGGCTGCAAGCTCCAATGGGGTAGCAACTAAGTGTCATTTAATTTTGGATTTGTAGTGCCTTTGTACAGTCTCTGGCACATGAAAGGCCCTTAACAAATCTTGAATAAGTGGGTAAATGAATAAACCAATAAATTAAAAAGGATGACCTTCACCTCTTCTGTTGAAGGATGATGACTCAAGAGCAGGAGCCACACCTGTGCCCCTTATTCCCCAACACAGAATAACACAGTGACTAAGTGTCACTGCCTGACAGTCAATACTTAATCAATGTTTTTGAAAACCCAAATACATATGCCTGCATACTCAGACTCCGCTATCCAGCTGTGGCTGAGGGTTCTCACACAGCTAAGTTTTCAGCTGTAGTCTGAAACTGAGGCAGATTGAGTTGAAATCAAGACCTGAGTGTTGGGACTTCTGGTTCTAGTGATGGGGCCAGGAATTAGAGCAAGTTGCTACTGTGAACACCAAGAGAAAGGGACAAATGGAAACTGGACTGATGGGTGGAGGCAAAGAGGAACTAGAAGTTAGCTTTCCCATCACTGTATCTTTTCAGTGGAGAGCACTCTCATTCACACATGCATCAGGTGGGCAGGGTGACTCATTGCCAATATTTATCAAAGTTCTCCACAAAGACCTGCCTGTTAATATACACCAATACACATACGCAAAGCAGCTTTGGGTTCAGGTCAAGTGGGAGAATTTTGGAAAGAAGGAAAATGAGTATTTGCCACAGAAAATGAGTATTTACTAATGTAGGTGCTGTTACCATTTGCAGTGAACCAGGTGTCGACTATGTCACTATTTTCAGTCCCAATTTAGCATTGGATTAGATGTGGGCTATTTATAAGGAATGATACCAACCGTGGCTTTGGTTTTGGAGCAGGTGGGAGCCAGTTTAGCCTGTGGAGGCCGTGGTCTGCACAGTTCCCAGTTTGGGCTCTGTAAGCAGATAGATGCCCAGCCCAGGCACTGCCTCAATTAGACAGGCCAAGTGCTCAGGAGCCATCAGCCCACAGGTAATGGCTCTGCAGGAGCTCACTGAAGAGAGTCAGTCCCTGTCTTTGCTGAGGCCTCTGTGGTTAGAATGCTCAGGACAAGGAATCTGCTAGAAACCCAGGATGTTGTCCTGCCTGGTCTAACCCTTCAGGAAAGATGCGATGAAATGGTTTGTTCCCGGCTAGGTTACCCCTTTCCTCATACGGGCCTTTGGTATCCTCCACTGGACACAAAGAAAGGGCCTTCACAAGTCTCCCTCAATGGGAGCAGTAGCTGAGTTGAACTCTGAGACATATCCTGGCATTCTTGGACTTCCCACACAGGCCCAGGGTGCCTGTGGGGACTTTTCCCAGAAAAAATTGAAGGTATACACCCTGACCTGACAGGTGGCCACTGTAACCAGAGCCGAGCATAGCAAAGTCACATGCCTGGCTGGAGGAGGGGCAAGGACTGCGAAATCCCAGCAGGCAGCCAACAGTGAGCAGGCCAGCAGCAGCCTCAACCGAGGACAATTTCTTCAAACACAACTGCATAACAAACAAATCAGGGTGGGGCATGCAAACCCGACAGCTCTGCTGGAGGCCGAGGTAGAAGCTGGGTGGAGATGAGGGTTCCCTCCAAGCCCTCCAAAGTGACGCAGCAAATCTAGGGGTTGGTTGAGAGTGCTTATCCTTACCCCCATTCTGCAGTTCCAGACCTCGGATACTGAGCTGATGGACACAGGCACCTTCAAAGGGAGCTCAGCACCACACACAATATTCAGGCTGTAAATAAAGCCAGCACAACAAGCGTCCAGAATACACTGAGCCCAGCCTCCCACCTGGCAGGCAGCATATCATTTCCCGAGCCTCCCTGGCCCAGTGCCCACCCTTCAGTTCCCTGTCCCTCCCAGCCTGGGCGCAGGGGCGGTAACACATTTTAAATTAGACCTGTTCCTTTTCCATTCATGAGCTGTCAGACTGCTCACAAGGGGTCCAACTTGGCATTCCATCTGGGGCACAGTGACGAGGGTGGCCAGACCCCAGGCCCAGGTGGGCACATATTCATGAGTTGGGTCTGAGAAGGTTCTGATCCACTTTAGAGTTGTCCTAGGGCAGGCGTGATAGGGAAGAGGAATTTCCAGTGCAGCACAATTTGAAGCTTTTCTGATGCTCAGGAAGAAGGCACGCCACTGAAGTCTGTTTTCCCCTTGTCATCTTTAATTCATTACCTGGCACAAAGGAAAGCGGAGACATATTTCTGATGGGTTTTTTAATTAGTCATTACAGCGTGGTGAGTGCGTTATCTTTCTGAGTGCTCACATGCAATGCCATGTCACTGTGCAGCCTGGTTCCCAACGTGGCCCCTTGGTGCCCCAGTTTTCGCTCCCTGAGGGCCAGGGACATGCCCTTTCTGTTTGGAAATGTCAGCCTGGTCTCGTTGGCTTCCCTTCTTTCCCCATTCTTCCAGAAAAGTAGACCTGGGAGGAAAGACTGGGTTTTCCAGCGCCTGCTTTCTTGGAAATGATGGGCATAGTGCCCAATTTGCTATTGCCCTAGTTTCCAATGGCTACTTCTAAAGAGGAAAGCAATCCTCTCCTTTCTTGCAGGCTGAAACAAGGAAGAGGTGAGGAGGTGAGGAGGTAGGGAGGGCTGGGGGATGCACATCTAAACCTGCTATTTCCTTTCCTCAGAGGTGGAGAAAAGTCACCCTCCCAGCTAACATTTACCTCCAGGGAGAATGTCACTTCCATTTGGCTTGCATCTTTTCTCTTTCTATCGTGTGTGGCAATATTTTTCTATCACGTGTGATGCACACACCTTACTCTCAGGGAGATTTATGGAGATCAAGGGCTTCTCCTTTCCCTCAGTGGAAATTGCTGGCCCCAAAGCTGTCTGGGTTGTTTCTATAAAACTGTCCAGACATACTCTGAACAATGATCCTGGATATTTGCAGGCCCTACTCCCGCCTTAGCTCCCATCTTTCTTCCCCCAAAGAAAGGCTCTTTTCTTCCTTTCTCTCATCTTTTGAGACTATACCTCAGGGGGGCTGTAACTGGGACCCCAGACCTGAGACAGATCAATGGCAATTGATTAATTCAGAGTGAGAGAGTGGAGTGTATGTGTGTGAGAGAAGGAGAAATAGACAGACACAGAGACAGAGGCAGAGAAAGACTGAAAGAGAGACAGAGAGACACAGAGACTGTTTGCATGCATCCTGCAATCATGTCCTGCTATTTTAGACTAAGCTTCACTCTTGACCATCTATTTAAAAAAAAAAAAAGCTAGAATAATAGATCATGATAATATTACATTATAATAGCAATCTAATGATAAGGAATGCAACATGGGCCATTAAGAAATGTCTTCAGGCCAAGAATTGCTAACACAATAAAGCTCACTATGTGCCAGTAACTGTTCTGAGCACTTCACACATGTGAACTCATACCAACTAAATAACCTCGCCACAGTCCTATGATATACCACCTATGAGGTTAGTACTGTTACCAGTTACCCTATTGTATATTAAGGAAACACCACTACATTGAGGAAAAAATAGCAGAGGAAGCCTTCCAAGTTTCTAAGAAGCTGTAGCCATTCAGGATCTTTTGGGGCAATTCAGCACGGCAGGGTTGTGACATCTGGGTTGTCTGGGTGACTCGCCGTGTGCTTAATTGATGTCTTCATTTTTCCAAAGGTCTGGCACTTCCTGAAGCTCTTGGAACATTGATGCATATTGTGTATGACCAGAGGGAAGAGAGTAAATGAATGATTAAGTGACGCTTATCAAAGGCCTCACTTCAAAGTGGGGTGGCCATAGGAAATAGGGTTCTGTGGTCAGTGAAACTAGGAAATAATAAGTTAAATAGACTAGAAGATTCCTTATTCACAGGACTTCTCAGAGCTTTTAATATGGTAACACACACTGTGACCCTTCCTAAAGAAAACAGAGAATGAAACCTTTCCTCGCAGATTAGACTTCTTTGTGAGAGACGCTCATGGGGATGGAGTTCCGTGGACTATATAGTAGTCTCGCTTATCCACACTTTTGCTGTCCTTGGTTTCAGTTACACATTGTCAACCATGGTCTGAAAATATTAACTGGAAAAGTCCAAAAGAAAACAATCCATATGTTTTAAATTGCACGCTTCTGAGTACTGCAATGACATCTCCCTCACACTGTCCCACTCCTGGCCTCACTGGAATGTGAATCCTCCATTTGTCCGGCATCTCCACACTGTCTACGCCACTGAGTGCTTGTGTCCAAGTAACCCTAATTTTACTTAATAATGGCCCCAAACCACAGGAGTAGTGATGCTGGCACTATGGATATGCCAAAGAGAAGCTGTGCTGTGCTTCTTTTAAGTGAAAAGGTGAAAGTTCTCATCTAAGGAGGAAAGAAAAAAATTACATGCTGAAGTTGCTATGATCTCTAGTAAAAATAATCTATCTGTAAAATTGTAAAGAAGGAAAAGGTAATTTGGACTAGTTTTGCTGTCTCACCTCAGTCTGCCAAAGTTACAGCCATAGTTTATGATAAATGCTTAATTAAGGTGAAAAGGGCATTAAATTTGTGGGTGGAACAAGTGAATAGAGACATATTGCAATGAATAACTATCTGTGGTTTCAGGCATCCACTAGGGGTCTTCAAATGTATCACCACAGATGGAGGGGTGGGTGGGAGACTACTGTACTTTGGGAAACAGTGTCTGACCTAACCAACCTTTTCACTGTTAAGGTGACTATTGACCTGATATGACCTAGAACTTAAGATACGTCTCTGGTTGTCTGAAAAGACCTGAACATTTGGAGACACAGAAAAAAGAATTTGGATATACCCTTTGGGAGTCATAAAGCACAGTGGAACCCCAGCACCTGCTGTCTCTGATGCACTCTCCTCCCCACATCTTTACCTTTGGGCCAGTGTACCTAGAGGGGACATTCTGGATATCAATGACATCCCAGAAGGAAAGCACCCAGCTCTTCTCTTTCTCTGTGCAGGGTTCTCTCACCACCATCAGCAAATGGATGGCAAACTTATTGATGTCCTTAAAATAGGGGCTCCCATGAGTCAAGAACTGCATATGTGATTCCGTGAAGCTTTGTGAACACCAGCTATGCTTCACCACCACTAAGCAGTACTACTGAGGAGATCGAAGGCCAAGAACTTCAAGGTAATTTGCTAGGAGGACTTTTTATAGATGCAGACGTACAAAAGTATGAGGCCAAAAGCACCCCATTGAAAGATACATAACTTCTGAGCTGGAAGGAAGAAAACTTGGCAGAAAAGAGTTCCTACTGTCAGCAGCTGAAGAAAACAGTCATGTATGCAACAACCATATTTTGAAGCCCTCCCCAGTAACCAGTAATTGACTATCCTACAGAAGCTTCCTTTGGAATGCTTTCATACCCTACCTATTCTTATTGCTTCTTCCAGGTATACAATGTTCAGTGTTCCCTTCTGACTGAAGTAACTGTTCTTGTTGCTTCTACTCTCACCCGCCTCCTGGACACACTGCTAGATTAATCTTCCTGAAAGGCCAGCAATCTGAAAACACCAATGGGATTAGTTAAAAAAAAAAAAAAAAAAAAAAAAGCCTTTAAAAAAATCCTGCTTTCCCTAGCCAAAGACAAATGGTAACCTAGCAAGATGGAAAATTTTTAGACAATAATCCCACCCCTAGCCAAACATCAAGAAAAAAAATATGCAGTTGCACTGACATCCCCAACAGCCAACACAGAATGAGGAGATAGGTTTCCACTTTGCTAGGCTGTAATGAGGCACCCTTCCCTCTACTGCCCACCAGAGTGATGTCAAAGAAGACTGTCAGGATACTTGCATAGCTACCCAGCAGTTATAATCTCACCTCACCAGTACCAGTGGAGACTACATGAGGATCCTGGACTTCTGCCTCCACCCAAGGCTAACGAGGTACCTCTTTCTCCTCTACACTAGTTACAGACAAAGGTGAATGAGAAACCACAATTATCACTACCATCCAGTGGTAAGAGGACTGCCCTACCCTGGCCCCTGTGGAGTCAGTGGAAGCTTGCTAGAAGAGAACATCTAAATAAAATCCATAGTCCATAGCAATACACAGGCTCAGGATACAAACAAAAAATCATTCACCACACCAAGAACCAGAGAAATTGCAAAATAAGTGAGAAAAGACATTCAGTAAACACCAATACCAAGATGATGCAGACATCAGAATTATCTGACAGGGAATTTAAAGCAGCCATTATAAAAATGTTTCAATGAACAATGGCAAACAGACTTGTTAAAAAATCTCAACCAATAAATAGAAAATGTAAATTTTAGACCCGAAAAATATATGATAACTAAAATTTTAACAATCTAGAGAATGGGCTCAGGAACAGAATAGGAAGAACGAAGGAAAGGATAAATAAACTTGAAGATAAAACAATAGAAATTATTCAATCTGAACAAGAGATAGAAAATAGACTTAAAAAAAAGAGCAGAGCCTTAGGAAGCTATAGAACTGTAGTAAATGACCTAACATTCATGCTTTCAGAGTCCTGAAAAGAGAAGAGAAGGGAAAAAAAAATTAGAAGAAATGTGGCTAAAAATTTTCAAAATTTAACAAAATACATAAATTTACAGGTTCAAGAAGCTGAACAAACTCCAGTCAGGATAGGCTCAAAGAAATTTACACCAACACATATCAGAGTCAAACTTCTAAAACCTAAAGACAAATAAAAAATCTGAAAACAGGGAGAGATAAACAATACCTTACCTATGGTTGGCGGGGGGTGGTAAACCAATTCAAATGACAGCGGATTTCTCATCAGAAACCATGGATGCCAGAAGGAAATGGTATGACATTTTCCAGATGCTGACAGCAAATAACTGTCAACTCAGTTATTTTTGCTGGTACAGGGTTTTAACTATATGTTGATGGCTACTGTCTGATTAGGATGGTGGTTGCTGAAGGCTGGGGTGGCTGTGGCAATTTCTGAAAATAATAAAGGCAACACTGAAGTTGGTTACATCAACTGACTTCCTTTCATAAAAGATTTCTTTGTAGCATGTGATGCTGTTTGATAGCATTTTACCCATAGGGAAACTTCTTTAAAACTTGGAGTCAATTCTCTTGAGCTCTGCCACTGCTTTATCAACTAAGTTTATGGAATGTTCAAAACTCGTTTTTGTTTTCATTTCAATGATGTCCATATCATTTTTACCAGGAGTAGACTCCATCTCAAGAAACCACTTTCTTTGCTCACTGATAGGAAATAATTTCTCATCTATGCAAGTTTTGCCATCAGATTGCAGCAATTCAGTCACATCTTCAGTCTCCACTTCTTATTCTAGTGCCATTGTTATTTCCACCACATCTGCAGTCTCTTCCTCTACTGAAGTCTTGAACCCTTCAAAGCCATCCATGAGAGTTGGAATCAACTTCTTCCAATCTCCTGTTGTGTTGATATTTTGACCTCCTCCCATGAATCACACGTTTATAATAGCATCTAGAATTGTGAGTCCTTTCCAGAATGTTTTCAATTCACTTCACTCAGATCTATCAGAAAAATCACTATCTATGGCAGCCATAGCCTTACAAAATGTAGTTCTCAATAATAAGACTTGAAAGTTGAAATTACTCCTTGATCCATGGGCTGCAGAATGAACATTTTGTTATAGTCATGAAAACAACATTAATCTCCTTGTACATCTCTATCAGAGCTCTTGGGTGACCAAGTGCATTGTCAATGAGCAGCAATACTTTGAGAAAAGTATTTTTTTCCCTGAGAAATATGTCCAAACAGTGGGCTTAACAGATTCAGTAAACCATGCTGGAAACAGATGTTCTGTCATCTAGGTTCTTTTGTCCCATTTTTAGAGCACAGGAAGAGTAGATTTAGCATAATCCTTACGGGCCCTAGGATTTTTGAATAGCCAATGAGCACTGACTTCAACTTCAAGTCACCAGTTGCACTAGCCCCTAACAAGAGTCAGCCTGTCCTTTGAAGTTTTGAAGCCAGGCATTGGCTCCTCTGTAGCTTTGAAAGTCCAAAATGGCATCTTCTTCCAACAGAATGCTGTTTTCATCTCTATTCAGACATCTGGGCCACACAGTGGCTCATGCCTATAATGCCAGCACTTTAGGAAGCCGAGGCAGGCAAATTGCTTGAGCTCAGAAGATTAAGACCAGCCTGGAAAACACAGCAAAATCCTGTCTCCACTAAAAATACAAAAACTAGCTAGGCATGGTGGCAGGCACCTGTAGTCCCAGTTGCTTGGGAGGCCAAGGTAGAAGAATAACTTGAACCCAGGAGGTAGAGGTTGCAGTGAGCCTTAATAGCACCACCACACTCCAGCCTAGGTAACAAAGTGAGACTGTCTCAAAAAAAAAATCTGAGGTTTATTATATCTATCTTCAAATTGTCTCAGCTTCTAGATAACCTGCTGAAGCTTCTCCATCAGCACTTGCTACTTCATCTTGCACTTTTATGTTACAGACATGGTTCTTTTCCTTAAACCTCATGAACCAACCCCTTCTAGCTTCAGACTTGTTTTTCTTCCTCACCTTTCTCAGCCTTCACAGAATTGGAGAGAGTAAGATCTTTCTCTGGATTAAGCTTTGGCTTAAGGGAATGTTATGGCTCCTTTGATCTTCTATTCAAACCACTCAAGCTTTCTCTATATCAGTAATAAGGCTGTTTCTGTTACTTATCACTTGTGTGTTCACTGGAGTAACAAATTTCCTTCAAAAACTTTTCCTTTGCCTTCATAACTTGGCTGCTTGGTGCAAGAAGCCTAGCTTTCAGACTATCTCAGCTTTTGACACGCCTTCCTCACTAAGCTTAACCATTTCTAGCTTCTGATTTAAGGCAAGAGATGTGTGGCCAAGGCCCTTTAGGAGCCCACCTCTTGCATCAGTGTGGGCTGGATGTGAGACAGGGCATCAAAGGAGATTCTTTTGGAGCTTTAAGATTTAATGACTGCCCTGCTGGGTTTCGGCTTGCATGGAGCCTGTAGCCCCTTTGTTTTGGCCAATTTCTCCCTTTTGGAATGGGAGTATTTACCCAATGTCTACACCCCCATTGTATCTTGGAAATAACTAACTTGTTTTGATTTTATAGGCTCAGGGGCAGAAGGGACTAGCCTTGTCTCAGATGAGACTTTGGGCTGTGGACTGTTGAGTTAACACTAGCTAAGACGTTAGGGGACTGTTGGGAAGGCAGGATTATATTTTGAAATGTGAGAAGGACATGACATTTGGGAGGGGTCGGGACAGAATAAGATGGCTTGGGTCTATGTCCCCGCCCAAATCTCACATCAAATTATAATCCCCAGTGTTGACAGTGAGGCCTGGTGGGAGGTGACTGGATCATCGAGGCAGTTTCTAATGGTTTAGCACCCTCTCCCTAGTGCCGTCTGTGATAAGAGTTCTCCCAAGAACTGCTAGTTTAAGAGTGTGTATCATCTCTCTGCTGCTCCTGGTCCACCATGCGAAGGTGTGTGTGCTTCCCCTTCACCTTCTGCAGTGATTGTAAGTTTCCTAAGGCCTCCCTAGTCATGCTTCTTGAACAGCCTATAGAACTGTGAGTCAATTAAACCTTCTTTCTTTATAAATTACCGAGTCTCAGGTAGTTCTTTATAGCAATGTGAGAATGGACTGATACAATGTGTAGCTCTCCTTTTCACTTGAACACTTAGAGGCCATTGCAGGGTCATTAACTGGCCTAATTTCAATATTGTTGCGTCTCAGGGAACAGAGAGGCCTTAGAAGAAAGAGGGAGATGAGGGAACAGCTGGTAAGTAGAGCAGTCGAACAGGTTATCAGTTAAGTTCACCACCTTATATGGGTGCCGTTCATGAGACCACAAAACAATTACAGTAGTAACACTATAGATTGCTGATCACAGATCACCATCACAAATATAATAGTAATAAAAAAGTTTAAAGCATTCCCAAATAAGCAAAATGTGGCACAGAGACGCAAAGTGAGCATATGCTGTTGGAAAAATGGTACAGATACACTTGCTCTATGCAAGGTTGCCACAAATCTTCAATCTGCAAAAATAATAATAACAACATCTGAGAAACATAAGAAAGCAAAGTACAATAAAATGAAACACACCTGTATTTAAGAGAAAAGAAAACTAATTCTGTGCAAAGATGTGTACACATATGTTTATTGCAGCTTTATCTGTAGCAGCCAAACAAAAAACAAGAAAAAATCTTTTTGGGGAAAGCATTGGCTTCCCCAAAATACAACTGTTGAAGCACTAATTTTGGTACTTATTTTGGCAAGATTTTATTGCCAGGAAGAAAAAAGTCTAATTTTTTGAATGCATTCTTCATTGAGCATGCTCATGAAGGATTTGAGTAACCCTCTCACTGAAGTTGAGCAGCTTTCTCCTCCACCAAGTTTCCCTTTGCTCCTTAGGAGAAATAAAGGAGCAAGGGTTAGAATAAGAAGGAGGGGAAATGGAGCTGGCCTTTCACTTCAAGTGTGATTGCTTTTCTCCTGAGGTATGTGAAACCAAACACAATTCACCACCAGAAGCAGTATTGCCCTTCCAAAAATCAACCCACTTAATCTGTATGAGAAAAGTGTGCTCTTCAGATGAACATGAAGGAGCTGGTTTTTTTGCAAAATAACCACACTGTCCTTACCATACCCATGCTAAGGGTTCCTAAGCCCCTTCCTGCTCCAGGTGACTTCCAGAGCTTCCTCATTTTGCACAACAGTCAATAGTGGCAGTCAATCTGGCTTCTCTCCACTGCACAGGGTTTCTCCCATGACAGACTGAGGATTAGGTGGAGGCAGATGGTGGGACTGGGGCAGGAGTGTGCAGAGAGAAGTTTCAGTTCACTCTGCCACAAATACACTATTTCCTCATTTAGACTGAATCCCAGCACACCACATATTGGCTGTGTGACCTCAGGCAAATTCCTTAACTACTCTGAGCCTCAGTTTCTCCATCAGTAAAATGAGTTTAATAACGTTGGCCCCGGTAAAGCCAATATTATTTGTAATCCTTGGAACAGGTTGTCGGAAAGGTTGTAAGTAATCTGTGGATCACTCCTTCCCTGGGATCTGGAGCTCATTTACTATCATTATTGTTATTACCCTTACACTGATGTATGCCCATACAAATGCATATATTTACATGACAAATCAACCTGTTAAATGAATACAAAGCAGCAATCCTACTTTCTTTTTAATTAATTTGCTGTGCCAGAGAGGCAATAAAAGGAATGAAATCAGCATTTTTTTCTCAATGTGCCTATCATCAATTAAGCATCTCAGTAAGGGCCTCTCTCCAAGGCTACAAATATTCCTGTCCCAACGCTTGTGGGTGAGCAGGGCCAGATGGAGAGGGTAGCGTGTCACTTCTCTGCTGTTCTGCCCTTATGCCCTTTGCAGAGAGGAGCCTGCTCAGGGCATTTGCTTGTGAATTGTGTGATTATGACTCCAACCTTGCAGAACCTTGACAGGGAGCAAAGCGTCCTGGGTTTTCATCAGGTGCTGCCAGTGGGTCTTTTCCATCTGACATATTAATTCCTGCCTCTTCCTGTAAAGATAATTCATGCTTCTTGGCGGCATTGTGCAGTGCACAATGCGGGTGCCAGGAATCTCCTGCAAACTTCAGCAGGGCTGCATTGTAATGTGCCACTAGATTAACCCAGCCATCTAAAATGCATTTTTAAAAAGCCAAAGGTCCTTCCCATGAA
Organism: Aotus nancymaae; assembly: GCF_030222135.1. Taxonomy (NCBI): domain Eukaryota; kingdom Metazoa; phylum Chordata; class Mammalia; order Primates; family Aotidae; genus Aotus; species Aotus nancymaae. The sequence continues at coordinate 4,318,639 of NW_026988492.1, read as the reverse complement.
TAACCTGGTGAGTATTTGAGCTTCATTATAATTTTCCTCTAATGTTGTTTGGGGAAATGAAATGGGAGTTATTAGCCAGATTTATAAGGCTGTCGCCTGAGAAAATAGGGATGAAGGGGGGCTGACTTAGCAGACAAGGTGCATTGGCTATTTACCTAGCCAAGGAGAAAGAGCTGGCCCACAGTTTGCAAAGATGGAAAATATCCTTACCCAGCAAACACTTTTCTTGTGCTTTCAACTGAAGGCTAGCTGTACTTTCCTAATCTGAGGAAGCACTGCACATACATCAGCCAGCGACCCCCTCTCTGTCTGAGTCTTGGATTCAACACCCTACTCTCAGAGCGAGTGCATCATATTGGTGATTCAAATGGACTATGCGTGAAAACTCTACCACTGGTCTTTGGAGGGTGGAAAACCATTTCATTCAAGTACAGACACACATGTTGTATTGGAAATGGCCGGCCAAGGTTCCCAAAGGAGGAGGAAGCATATGCCCTCCAAATGAAGTCAAGAAAGGATCTGTTGCCTGGAAGAGACAGGCCTGATGAGGTGAAAGCCTGGGTGCTCTAAGCAGCCAGAGGACATCCTGCAGCCACCGGGTAACCTGAGAAGGCGAAGGGAGCTTCTAGTGGTGGGCAGGAGCTGCCAGGCCTGCAGTGGGGCTGTGTTCCACATGTCCAGGGTATACCAGCTGCCTCTGCGCTGCATTGAGATGAGCAACGGTGACGCTGATGTTCTTGTTAAAGAACTGCATTGTTTTGCTAGGGCTTCCATAGCAAAGTACCACAGGCTGGCTGGGTGGCTTACCCAGCGGAAGTCTGCTTTCCCACCATTCTGGAAGCTGAAGGTCCAAGATCAAGGTGTGGGCAGGGCTGGTTTCTCCTGGGGCCTCTCTCCTTGCCTGGGAGGCGGCCGCCTTCTTGCCGTGTCCTCATGCAGCCTTTCCCCTATGCAAGCGCATCCCTGGTGTCTCTTCCTCTTCCTGTTACAACGCAGTGGTACTGGATGACGACCCACCCCAATAACCTCATTTTAACTCAATGACCATTTTAAAGATGCTGTCTCCAAAACAGTCACAGTCTGAGGTGCTGAGGGTTAGGACTTCAACAGATGTATTTGTAGGAACCAGATTCAGCCCATAGCAGGGACTTTTAGACTTTTTATTTATTTATTTTTATTTTATTTTATTTTTATTTTTTGAGACAGAATTTCACTTTTGTTGCCCAGGCTAGAATGCAGTGGCACGACATCAGCTCACTGCAACTTCCACTTCCCGGGTTTAAGTGATTCTCCTGACTCAACCTCCTGAGTAGCTGAGATTACAGACGTCAGCCACCATGCCTGGCTAATTTTTTGTATTTTTAGTAGAGATAGGGTTTCATCACGTTGGCCAGGCTGGTCTTGAACTCCTGACCTCAGGTGATCCACTCACCTTGGCCTCCCAAAGTGCAGGGATTACAGGCATGAGCCACCGTGCCTGGCCAGACTTTTTATGATCACAATGTTCATTTAAAGCCATAATTGTCACTGAGTGCCGGGTATTTATTGGACTTCACCTGCATCCTCAAAACTGACATGCGAGGCAGATAGCATTATTGTTCACACTTCAGATATAAAGAAACTGAGGCACACTGCCATGAAGCACCTCATCTGGTTGGTGGCAGGATTGTACCCATCCTGCAGGCTGCCCGAGCCTGCACTTCCGATCATTGTCTCATCATTCTGCCTCTTCTCCTGTGTTTGTGACAGAAAAATGTGCACACTCTAGAAGAGAAGAAAGAAAAGAAAAGCCATCCACAACTCCACTCATCTGGGCTTTGTACATAGTTGTGGATTGTGTGACATATTCCATTTTCCTGTCCTCATTCCTCCTTCACACCAGCTAACATCTTGGACACAGCATTATTGGTAGCAAGACCGAAAGAGAGCTGTGGGGACTTAAAAACTGTGTCTGCAGCCAGGCGCAATGGTGGCTCACACCTGTAATCCCAGCACTTTGGGAGGCCGAGGCGGGCAGATCACCTGAGGCCAGGAGTTTGAGAGTAGCCTGGCCAACATGGTGAAACACCATCTCTACCAAAAATACAAAAATTTGCTGGACGTGATGGTGCAAGCCTGTAATCCCAGCTACTCAGGAGGCAGGGGCAGGAGAATGACTTGAACCTGAGAAGTGGAGGTTGCAGTAAGCGGACATCAAGCCACTGCACTCCACCCTGGGTAACAGTGAGACTTCATAAATAATGAAAATAAAAACTGTGTGCAAAAAATAAAAGCATGGGACAGTGTTAAGGATACAGGGTTGGGTGTAAGAAGCAGGTTCCTTAGCAATGTGTGCAGTATGAGCCCAATTTAAAACAAAACAAAACAAAACAAAAATTATCTCCAGAATTCTAGGTAGGTCTCTGGCTACTGGGCCTATGGGCAGTATTCATTTTCCTCCTATTATCACCTATACGTGTTTCCCATATTTTTCAAAAGTGCTATAATGAGCATGTAGACACAATGACCTCTGAGAGCAGAAATGAAAACAATAAACGTCATAAGAGAAAAATTAAACCGTGCTGGCTTACAGCACCGCAGGTCCGATTCACTGATGCAGTCTCCATTCTGGAAGATTTCTCTGTTTGTGCCCAGAAGGGAAAACAAAGGCAGCAGACGGAGTCGGTGAGGAAATCTATTGGAAACAACATCCTGAGTGAGGAAAGCGACAAAAGAGCCACCTCCCTAAAAGCAGCCCAAAGTGGCCATTCAAATAGTAAAAATGACGCAGGCATTTGGAAACAAAGTCCCAGCTTGCAGTCGGAGCTTCCTGAGCCAGTGAAAACAGCAAGTGCGGAAGAGGAAGCTCAGGCTGCCCCATGTCCCCAGGGCCCACGGCTGCCACCTTTGCCAGGACCCCTGGGGGCTCAGAGAAAGCTCCATTCTTTTCCTCCCAGTGGAGGGTTAGGCCCATACCCCAGGTGCCCAGCAGCCTAGTGGGCATGCCGAGATTTGCCTGTGGGGAGCGAGGCCGCCCTTGGAGGGGAACCCAGAAGTGGCCCAAGCCGGGCTGGGCATGCTTTTTACCTCAGGCCACCTGCTTCCTGCTGGGCAGCATGGTCAGGAGCCAGCGAGGCGGACACAATGGGCAAGACCCACGTCACTTTCTTAGGGGAAGAAAATTACTCTTTGTGGACCAAGAGATCAGGACAGGATATCTATAAGTGTTTAAAGAAAAGCCCAGTCTGCAGTCCCCTCCCTCCCCAAGCACTTCCGAAATGTCCCGCAACACGCCTGGCTCTTTAAATATCCAAACCCAGAATAAATGTGCATGCAGCATTTCCCCCAGCAACAGGGTCCACGCGGCTGCCAGCTGAGTCACAAATGACAGAGCTGGGCTGGGCCTCTGAGATCACCAAGTTCAGGCTAAGAGCAGAATGACCAGGTCTCGGTGCCTCTTCCCTGTGCAGACACCTGCTGGCTGTGTCACTGCTGGGCACCTCTCCTCTCCCAGTGTCTTCTTGGCCTGTGCCCTTACTAACCATTGAACCACCCAGCCTAGGCTGCTAGGGCCACTGGATGCTTTTCCATGAGATTCTGAGTCTAGAGACTCAGCAAAAGGACTCGCTGCATTGCACAACTTGTTCGTGACGGAGCTGGAGCCGAAACCTGGCGTGACTCACCTCCTCCAGCTCTTTCCTGGACTCTTATGGATCTCTTGGGTCTGATGATTGTTTTGTGGGGCCATCCTGTGATGGTGTGGGTGATTGCTATAGATTAGAAGCTGTTGAATTTACTTTCTGTAAGATCCCTCCAGATAGGTTTAGACAGGCATTTCTCTTAAGTTTTGGATTTTTATCAACTTGGACTATATCTGTGGTTTGGTTTAGTTTTTCATAAAAATTCTTTTTGGCCTCTGGTAAAGATAACTCCTACCAGACCTCAAGATGTGAAACAGATACAAGCAGAACTGATCTGGTTGGAGCGGGAGCAAAAGCCCAAAGCTCCCTCTTCCACAGCCTCCTTCTGCTGGACACCCCCACGTGTCCTGGGACTCGGAGCTCTGAGCAATTGTTTGCAAAGCACTGGGTCAGTCAGTATCTGATGGAGTTGCTAATATCTGAGAATCTCTGATTCATTATTATGTGATGTGGATAATGAAGGAAATGTCCCCAGGTCCCTGCCCTATCCTCTACCAAACTTGGCAGCATAGAGTAACAAATAAGGATGACCTGACAGGTGTGCTGAATTTAAATGGACCCAGGGGTCATCAGTAAAATGTATACCCAGGGGCCATCAGAGAAATGTACACCCAGGGGTCATCAGTGAAATGGTCAAGCCCAAAATAAATCATTATTCTTTCATTCTGATAACAAAAATGGACTCCTAGGCACAGCAGATTATATGCAGGAAAGTAACCACCACAGCCTTTACTCTTAAGGAGGTTTGGGTTTTGTGTAAGAAAATCTGACATATAAATACAAAGAAAATTTAAATACTTCCAATACAATGTTTTTCAGATTTTCATGATCAAGAGCCACCCTTTCCAGCAAGAATCACCACCAATGGCTTCATAGAAGAAGTGGCATTTGAAGAATAGTATGATTTTGACAGGTGGAGCTGGGAGAGGAGGACACTTCTGAATGAGGAAGCAGCATGTTCAAAGGCCCAGGGGCCACTTGGTTGCACAGACTGAACCATATTCACCTCTAGGAAGCCATTCAGGTAACAGTGTGGAATTGGCCACATGGCAGCCCTGCTGGAAAGCACAGGTGTGTTCAGGAAAGTCTGAGCATGGGGAGACCGTGGGACGGATCTGAATGGGGAATGAGAGAGATCAGGCAGGGACCAAGGAACGAAGGGCCTAGAACACTAGGCAAAGACAACATGGCTCTACTCTGCATGCAGTGGGAAGTTGCTAAGCATTTCTAAGCAGGTAAATTAGAACAGTGGCAAGCTTCAGGAAGCTAGGCCTAGCCATGGTATGAGGGTGAAATGGGAGGAGAGGGATGGAAGGCCAGGACATGGTTGAAATTACTGCTGCAGTAAAGGGGACAGGAAGGGACCAACTGTTGTGAGGAGGTGGTTGGTACACCTGGAAAAGAAGGGATCAGTGCAAAAAAAATTTTTTTAAGTCCCAGGAAAATCAACCAGACTTCACAAATAACTGACTTTGGAGGTCAGAGGAGTGGAACAGTCAGAGGGACCAGTCAGCCTGTTCTGGGAACCTGGGGAAAGAGTGGGGATCTTTTGCACTTTTAGGGGAGAACACAGGGGTTTCTGTGACTGGTGAGGCAAACGAGAAGTTCAATTTTAGGCCTGGGATGCCTGAGATGTTGGAGAGAGAGCCAGTTCAAAGTGCCAGTCTTTATGTCACCCCACACACCCACGTGCACAGAAACTCCTCTTAGTGTTGACAGTGAAACAGTCTGACTTGGAAGGAGGGTTATCAATTGCAACATGTCCCATACTATATTTCCTTCATCTGATTTTCTCCCCTTCTTCTCTCCTCCCTAGGGAACACAGAGCTGGATGTAAGAGAAAGCCAAAAATGCAACTTCCTTGTGGCAAATATGGGCAACAATTAGAAGCGCAAGGAAGGGGAATTCCCCCGGCCCCATATTTTCCAGCTGAGCTGTGCTAGTCAGGGTAAACAGTGACAAAAATAATCACAGTTGCTTGCTACTTGGAATATTATTATCTGAACAGTTGGTGGATATGAACTGTTTTTAAAACAGTTATCAAAACAAACCCAGGGAGAACATCTGTGGGGCCACGGGCCTGTGAGCCAGCTGAGGAAGGAAGCCATAACCCAGCAGCCTCTCCATCAAGTGTCCTTGCAGGGCAGGCGAGGGGACATCCCAAAAATCGTCAGGGTGGGGTGAGGTGGCCCAGGGTGGGAGGAGGCAAAAACAGGAAAGCCAGGGTCTGGCATGCAAACCAACTCTGAGCAACATACAGAAATGCAACTTCTAGAAACAAGGAGGCATAGGTAACGCGGGACCTCGAGCAGCGATGGGAGGGCAGGGTGGCTGTGGGCTCCCCTGCAATCGCTTTAGGGCTGGGGAAATCTGCAGTGAAAACATCACATGCTATTTACAGCCATAAGTTGACAGCCGTGTTATTTAGTATGACGTTTATAAAAAATAAATGGTAGGCGGCCTTTTCCTTCCTTGCTTCTCCGGCCATCGAAGAAAGGTTTTAGGTACATACTTCTCTGCTTTGTTTAGCTTATTTTCCTTTTTAAAAAATGTAACAAATGAGGGCAAGGATAACAATTGTTTATTATTTAAAAGCTCGAATGAGGCCCAGGCTGAGGGACCTGAACTTCCTGGAGAGAAAAGACAGGGAACTAGAGGGTGGGCGCCAGCGTGGGAGAGCGTGTCCCGAAGCTCGGAGCCCTCCTTTCCTTCTCGTTGACCTGGGGCAGGGAACAGCTTTCAAAACAAAATTCTTACAGGGGTTTTGTTTGTGGTCTTTGTGTGTGGTGAGTTTTTTTTTTAAGTAGAGAAAGGATTTCCACTGGCAGAATTGCTTCCTCCCCTCTATTCTGGTCCCCTAATCCCTTCAATAAACCTTATAAATGCTCCCCGACTTTCTCTCTTGGGTCTCCCCATTGTGTAGGGTGCTTGTGTAAAAACTAATTGCACCCTATGGTTGAAGAATAAGGGGGTGGGTTTGATGTTTGGGAGGACGAGTTCGATTAAAGAAGGGAATGGAGATTATTTGAATGCCCTCCAGGCTGCAGATCTAAGGCCAGTTTTATTAGTAATTCTCCACTCAGTTTTATTAGTCATAAATATGCTATTTTTATCTTAAAAACAAAAGCAACTGATGGCCCATGGGTTCATGTGACAACTGCAGCCTGGAGGTATAACGAGGGGGAAAGTGATTGGAGATCTGGCAAGAAGCCTGTAATCTTCGATGTAGAGGCTCCGAACTGTCTTCCTCCTCTGCCCTGCCTGTGTGGGGTCCGGCACAGAGAACCCTGCAAGCCTCCCTGAGCCACGTTCTCTCTCTCACCTCCCAGCCGTGAAAACCATGGCTTTGGGGATCCCATGGCCCCGACAAGAATGGGGAGCTCTCTAGCCAGGTCTTGGAGAGGTGTGAGGCCAGGCAGCATCTCGGGAGGACTGGGAGGCAGGAGGGCCAGGAGGGTTTCCTCTCTAAGCACCTATCATTGTTGAGGGCCTTCCTTACCCAGCATAAGGAAAACCTCATCTTTCAGCAATCTAAGGCTCTCCAGCTGAGTCCTTGAAAAGACCAGAGTGGAAGCAGCTTTGGAACTGGGTAATGGGTAGATGCTGGAACCGTTTTGAAGTGAATGCTGGAAAAAGCCTGTATTGCTTTGAACAGAGCATTAAGGATGATTCTGGTGAGGGCTCAAAACAAGAGAATAGATGTAGAGAAAGACTAAAACGTCTTAGAGATTACCTACGTGGTTGTGAGCAAAATGCTGGTGGGAATATGGGCAGGAAAGGCCATTCTGATGAGGTCTCAGATGGAAATGAGAGGCAAGGTATTAGAAACTGGAGGAAAGGCTGTGCTTGCTATGAAGTGGCAAAGAACTTGGCTGAATCGTGCTCATGCCTGAGAGCTTTATGGAAGGCTGCTATGGTTTGGCTCTGTGTCCCCACCCAAATCTCATGTCAAGTTGTAATTCCCAGTGTTGGCTGAATCGTGTTCATGCCTGAGAGCTTTATGGAAGGCTGATGTGGTTTGGCTCTGTGTCCCCACCCAAATCTCATGTCAAGTTGTAATTCCCAGTGTTGGAGGAGGGACCTGGTGGGAGGTGATTGGATCATGGGGGCAGATTTCCCCCTTGCTGTTCTCATAATAGTGAGTGAGTTCTCCTGAGATCTGGTTGTTTAAAAGTATGTAGCACTTCCCTTTCACTCCTTCTCTCCCACTCCACCATGTGAAGAAAGTGCTTGCTTCCCCTTCACCCTCTGCCATGACCGTAAGTTTCCCCAGGCCTCCCCAGCCACGCCTCCTGCACAGCCTGTGCAACTGAGTTGATTAAACGTCTTTTCTTTATAAATTACCCAGTCTCAGGTAGGATTTTTTTTTTTTGAGATGAAGTCTCGCTCTGTCACCCAGGCTAAAGTGCAGTGGCATGATCTCGGTTCACAGCAACCTCTGCCTCCTGGGTTCAAGTGATTCTTCTGCCTCAACCTCCTGAGTAGTTGAGATTACAGGCATGTGCCACCAGCCTGGCTAATTTTTGTATTTTTAGTAGAGATGGGGTTTCACCATGTTGGTCAGGCTAGTCTCGAATTCCTGACCTTGTGATCCACTCACCTCGGCCTCCCAAAGTGCTGGGATTACAAGCATGAGCTACCACACCTGGCCTCAGGTAGTTCTTTATAGCAGTGTGAGAATGGACTAATACAGAAAATTGGTACCAGAGCAGTGGGGCATTGCTATTAAGATACCTGAAAATGTGGATGTGACTTTGGAACTGGGAAATGGGCAGAGGTTGGAACAGTTTGGAGGCCTCAGAAGAAGATAGGAAGATGAGGGAAAGTTTGGAACTTCCTAAAGACTTACTCAATGGTTGTGACCAAGATGCTGAAAGTGGTATGGACAGTAAAATCCAGGTTGAGGTGGTCTCAGATAGAGATGAGGAACTTATTAGGAACTGGAGTAAAGGTCACTCTTGCCATGCTTTAGCAAAGAGACTGGCAGGCATTGTGCCCCTGCGCCGAAGATTTGTGAAATGTTGAACTTGAGAGAGATGATTTAGGGTATCTGGCAGAAGAAAGCTCTAAGCAGCAAAGTATTCAAGATGTGGCCTGGCTGCTCTAACAGCCTATGTTGATTTGCATAAACAAAGAAGTGACCTGAAACTAGAACTTATATGTAAAAGAGAAGCAGAGCATAAACATTTAGAAAATTTTCAGCCTGAACATGCAGTAATAAAGAAAAACCCATTTTCTGGGGAGGAATTCAAGGCTGCAGAAATTTGCGTAAGTGAAGAAAAGCCAAATAATAGCCAAGACAAAGGGAAAAATCCCTCCAGGGCATTTCATAGAACTTAGCAGCAGCCCCTTCCATCACAGGTCTGGAGGGCCAGGAGAGAAAAATGGTTTCATGGGCCAGGCCCAGGGCCCTACTGCTCTGTGCAGCCTTGAGACATGGTGCCCTGCATCCCAGCCACTCCAGCTCCAGCCATGGCTAAAAGGAGCCAAGGTACAGCTCGGACCACTGCTTCAGAGGGTGCAAGTCCCAAGTCTTAGCAGCTTTCATGTAGTGTTGGGCCTGTGGGTGCACAGAAGGCAAGAGTTGGGGTTTGGGAGCCTCTGCCTAGATTTCAGAGTATGTACAGAAATGCCAGGATGTGCAGGCAGAAGTCTGCTGCAGGGGCAGGGCTCTCATGGAGAACTTTTACTAGGGCAGCGCAGGGGAGAAATGTGGGGTTGAATCCCTCACACAGTGTCCCCACTGGGGCACTGCCTGTTGGAGCTGTAAGAAGAGGGCCACTGTCCTCCAGACCCCAGAAGAGTAGATTCACCAACAACTTGCACCATGTACCTGGAAAAGCCACAGACATTCAATGTCAGCCCGTGAAAGCAGCTATGGGGACTGTACCCTGCAGAGCCACAGAGGTAAAGCTAAGACCTTGGGATCCCACCCCTTTCATCAGTGTGACCTGGATGTGAGACATGGAGTTAAAGGAGATTATTTTGGAGCTTTAAGATGTAATGACGGCCCTGTTGGGTTTTGGACTTGCAAGGGGCCTGTAGTCCCTTTGTTTTGGCCAACTTCTTCCTTTTGGGTTGGGGGCATTTACCCAGTGCCTGTTCTTCCATTGTATCTTGGAAGTAAATAACTTGGTTTTGATTTTACAGGCTCATAGGCAGAAAGAACTTGCCTTGTCTCAGATGAGACTTTGAACATCAACTTTTGAGTTAATGCTGGAATGAGTAAAGACTTTGGGGGACTACTGGAAAGGCATTACTGTGTTTTGAAATGTAAAAAGAACATGAGATTTGGGAGGGGCCAAGGGTGGAGTGATATTGTTTGGCTCTGTCCCTACACAAATCTCTTGTCAAATTATAATTCCCAGCGTTGGAGGAGGGACCTAGTGGGTGGTGACTGGATTACAGAGGCAGATTTCCCCTTGCTGTTCTTGTGAGAATAGGGAGTGAGCTCTCACGAGATCTGGTTGTTTGAAAGTGTGTGGCACTTCCCTTTTGCTCTCTGTCTCCCGCTCTGCCATGTGAAGAAGGTGCTTGCTTCCACTTCACCTTTCCCCGTGATCCTAGGTTTCCTGAGGCCTCCCCAGCCATGCTTCCTGTACACCCTGCAGAACTGTGAGCCATTTAAACCTATTTTCTTTGCGAATTACCCAGTCTCAGGTATTTTTTTATAGCAGTCTGAGGACAGACTAATACAAAAGCAGAACTTAAAGGCAATGAACTATGATATCTGGTGGAAGACATACCTAAGCAGCAAAGCATTCATGGTGCTGTGTGGCTTCTTTGAACTGCATAGAGTAAAATTCAAGGGAAGATAAATGATGTAAAGATGAAGTTTATCATTTAAAGGGAAGCAGAACAGAAATATTTGGAAAACTCTCAGACTGGTCATTAAAGAATAAAAAGTGTGTTTGGGAGAGAATACTAAGAGTGTGACCAAGCTGCTATTTGTTCCTCTTTTTATAAAAGCGAGAGTGAAAGACGATGGAGGTGAGGGGTGAAGGGTAAGGAGGAAGGCAGTAAAAATGAGGCCAAGATAACAGAAAGGAATGGGGTAAAGGGAAGGAAATGGGGCTGAAAAAAATGAGGAAGAAAGGCAATGCACATTTATTCCACCTTTCCTGGGGGCCAGAAGAATGCTAGGCATCTCCCAGGACAGAGGGCCCCACACAAAGGTAATTTCATTCATGAAAGGAGGCTCCATTCATTCATTTGTTCATCAGATATATTTCGAAGCATTTCCTATGCATCAGACACTGTGGTGACCACTGGTCACATGACAGAATGAAACCAAGGACAATGCCTGCTCTCATGGGGTCATGTGCACTGGGGCAGTGTGGACTGCCATGGATGTTAGCTCACTCAATTCTCACAGCGACTCCAACAGACTAACAGAAGGTTATCGAATTGCTCAAGGTCCCATGGCCCGTCAGTGGTCAAGAGGGCCTTTCGATGAGGATTTCCTTGGCTTTAAGTCAAAACCCACTGAGAAAAGGAAAGCCTTATGCTTTGAGAAGGTCCCAGCAGGAAGTACCCAACATTTTATGGGAATGGTACCAAAAAAATGCAGGCATCTCTGACAAAGCTGCCCTAGAATGGCCTCCACTGGTACCTGCGGGCACTTTATATCGGCATTGAGAACATTAATTCCTCCTGAATTCAGGAGCTGAAGCTCAGGAATGGGCTGTGGAGTTTGAGTGTGGGGGAGGATGTCAAGGAACCCATGTCCCTCTCCTCACCCCAATTTGGTCCCCAAGCCTCTGCCTTCCACACTGCCAAACCCCACCAGCTCCTGAGTCTTGTCTCGCCAAACCCAAGCCAAGAGGCAGAAGGGATATGTGGCAATAGTCGTGAGGTCTGTCCTGCCTCTCTAGTGTCCTGTGCTTGCTTCCCCTTCACCTTCCCCCCATGATTGTAAGTTTCCTGAGGCCTCTCCTGTCCCTCTGCTCCCCATTTCAGCTCTCTGGTTGGCCACTCGTTTTCCTGCTGAGCCCTAGTCACTCATCTCTTCCATCTCTGCTTCCTTCCTGGGCTTCCTCTCGTTTGTGGAGGACGTTTCCCTGTCTCAGGGGTTCTACTTGCCCATCCGTGGGTTTGCAAAGCCTGACAGCCCTGCAGGATGGGCTTGGTCTTGCTGTTCCTCTGGAAGCCCAAATTCACAACAATGAACTCGCTTTCTTTTCCTGGATGAGCTGCTCCCAAGTTCAACACCTCGGTAAGTGCTCCAACATCCTTCCTGTCACTCCAGCGGGAGCCTCCTTCCCTTCCCCACACCACCCCCAAGCACAAAGGGGGTGTCCCCGTCTCTACCACTCCTACTTAGTCCTAGATTCTCATGCCTTCTGCCCACCTCGCACTCCCAAGCCCTTCCCCAGATGGTATTCAGGATGAGCATTTGAAGATACAGGCCTGATTATCTCATTCTAACCAACCAACTCTTGAGATTTTTAAAGCTTCTTTTTAGGCTTCCCTTTGCTAGCAGACTTTTCTCAGTCGGATTCCAGCCTGTCTTTTCAAGCCTCAGGTCCTATACCTCTCCACAGGCCTCCCACTACACACATACACACACGTACACACACGCACATACATACACACCATACTCTGGCCATGCCCGTCTAGTTATTCACACATGCAGCCCCTGACAGACTGCCGATATTTGCACTTAGGACATGACACTGATGATTGTTACATTTCTTAAACATACCACAAGTATATGTTTTCTGTGCTTTTCCTCCTATTATTCCCTCTGTTGGGAACGTTGTCCTCATTTTCAGCCTAACATAGTGCTATCCCTTCTCTTCAGGACCTGGCCCAACAGCGCCTCTTCCATGAAACCTGCTTCCCTGATGTGGCTCTTACATTCCCACCATGCAAAAACTGACAGCTTGTGCAGGAGGGAGCCATGCCGCTCTCATCCCCTGCATCTGCACCTGGTGCAGGGGACAGGTACATTTGCTGCATGAGTGAATGAACCAACGTCCCAGCAGTTCCTGGTCACTCTTAAGGCTGGTCTCTCCCCCAGGAAGCCACTGTCCCCCAGTGTCACCGAGCTGTGCACACGGAGAGATAATCATCTTGGTGTCTGTCTGGCCCCAGCAGTTGGATGGTGTCGCTAAGAAAGCCAGAGCTGCTTTGCCTGCTATCATTGCTACTGAAATTCGCAACTCAAGTGTTACATAACCAAAGAAACCTGGCTTCCCCCTGAACACCCCCCACGCTTAGTTTGAGAAATGGAGATGGAGCCAAAGTTAAGGCAAGACTCACCTGAGGAAGCCCCTGGCCCACCATCGAGGTCATGCCTGGCACTCCCCAGGCCACCCCTCCCGGGGAACAGGCTCAAGCAGGGTTAAGGAGTGGTTCACTCCCAGTGGGTAACTGGACTTCCCTGGGGAGGGGGACAAAATCCAAGCATAGGCCGTTCTCACTCCAGACCAGGGGGACTGCACACTCTCCCTCCTTCCCTCTTGGAGGGAACATTTGCAGTTCAGGGACTTCTGCAAAAATTTCACACTCAGGGCTAAGAGAAATTCTATTTCTTGGAGGATTCTAGCTTGGCTTAGAGGAGGTTTTTACCCGCCCTCCAGTTAAATGGACCAAGTATCTTGGAAATTACCTCACAGAGTCATGCCACCAACACCAAATGAGAGCCATCTGTACAGATGAAACAGTTAGGAGCTTTTGTGTCACCGCGGCCCGAAATGTGTAGCCCATTCATTGTGAGAGGAGGCACTTTATTCCTGAGTTTCTTTTTTTTTTTTTCCTAACACAGAAGACGCTTCAGTCAGTGTGTAGGAAACAGGAAGGAACCCGTTGTTTTAAATAGCAGACAGCAGAGAATTGACTCATTATGGTCTGCTTGCTCAGAGAGTGTCAGCCAGAAGGCAGCCAGCCCCGCCCCCACAGCCCCGAGACATGGGTCAGGGGGCATGGCTGGGATTTTCTCACAGGGAGTCTTGAGAGAATCCTGTTCAAACTCCTTTCAGAGGGAACTGGTGAAGCCCTAGGTCTCTATCTTACTAAAGACTTCACCACACACGGCTGTCAAGAAAAAAAAAAAAAGTAAGAATAAGAAAAGACAAAAACAAAAGCCCCCGTAAAACCTACAAGAATACCTGGAAGTCAGACAACATCCTGTGTTTCCCTTTCCTTCCCAAATGACTTGAGTAGGACAAACACAGTTGCAAGCCTCCTTTCTTATCCTGGCAGTCGCCTCTTTGCACTCTTCTGGGGTTTACAACAGTTGGCCCAGGGGTGTGAGGGAACAGACGGGAGCAGCATCTGCCGGGACAGAGGGCCCTACACAAACGTAATTTCATGCAGGGAAAATGCACCCCGCCTCCGCCTCCCCCGGGCTGCAGGGCCCAGGAGCCCAAGGGTTAATCTGTCTCAAATCCATCACTGTGACAGCCAAGAACACAAATTAGTCCTGCCCAAGCTGTCCCGACCTCTGAATTTAATTTTTTAAAAGTGCTTTGTATTGTTTCTGATGTTCAGATTGGAGGCCAGGTGTCGTGATGGAACCCGGGGGAGATGAGAGGGTGAGGCCCTCGTGTACCGCATCTCACATCGCCCTCCAATGTCCTGAGTCTTCCTTTGTCAAAGCAGACTAAGGGCGACCTAATTTCCAACACGCAGGCCCGGGAACCTTGAAACTGACCTGCTGGAGTCTCCTCGCAAGCCTCACCAGCTGTGAACACCCATCCTACGTGCTCCTGTGTCGTCCACACGATGCTGCTCCTGCACTTGGCAGACAACTGCTGATCCCCAAGGGCGGGCCGCGCGTGGCTGTATCCGCCATCCACGGACCGACTACACGCAGCCATGGGGGCTCACAGTTTTGAGGGAATGTGTTCTCTTTCCGGGTCCATGAGGAGGGCGTAGCTTTAAAGGCAAGAATTTCCCGGGCGCCATGCCCGCCTCCCATCTTTCTCCATCCGGGAGATTCAACGGTTTATGTTTGAATTTCACCGGAACCGGAAGAAACTAAAAGTCAGTCACTCCAGCGGAAGTTCTAAGGAGCGCCTTTCATTGGCCCAGGGTCTTGGAGAAGGTGGGAGTTTCTCCCAGGATAAAAGTTCGTGCTCCCTCACCTGCGCCGGATTTTCCAGCTTTCTGGAATCAGCTCCTACATGGTGGGAGCTCCCTGTGGGATTGTTCCCCTTTGGAATCCCCTTCCACACTCTTCATGGAAGCCTTTCTCTTCTCCTTTCCTTCTCTTCTCTCTACCTAAATAATATCACCTTTCTACAACACTTTTTTGGGTCTGATACTCACTTTGCTAGCATACGGTGGAGCTAAAGCGGCCCCTCCGCTTATTCTTTAAGAGGTTGGAGGCCGAGAACCCACAACGATCACCGGCATCCAAGAAAAACCCGGTTACAGTTTGACCTGAAACGGATAGTGACTCCCGTCCACCAATAGGAGTGGTCAAAACATCCTCTTTGGAGTATTAAGTGTTTGTAGAACCCTCGACATTTATGGTAGCAGAGTGCGTAGCAGCCTCAAGGAGAAATCTTGCCCTGCCATTGCCCCTTTCCAAAATCACACCAAACAACTGGGGTTCTCAGTAGAGTCCCGAGTCAATCCCAGAGACTGAGGAAGGCGAGTGCCTTCCGCTTTTCCATTTCTCCCAAGCAATTTTGTATGCCTACAGGTGTCAGTATAAACCAAAGAATGTGCCTTGTCGCAGATGAAAAGTTAGAGTAACTGTATAATTTATTGTCTAAATATGGACACTGTTGAGAGTGAAAAAGAGAGCTATTAATAACGATGCCAGAACGACAGGTGTAGACGGTGACTGTCCCAGGCAAACTGGGACATATGGTCATGCTATGACTGTGAGCTCTAAATTGGTGCAGATTCCAATGCTGGCCGTCCATTAGGTTTATTGATAATATAATATCCAAGTGACCCTAGGGCCACAGGGTAGAGGGGGGTGAGGAGGTTAAGGAAGGTCAGCAACCATGCCTGTCTGAAGGCCATGTGGAAGTAGGGAATGGGGAGAAAGGGGATCAATTTAATCCAGAAAAAGCTGACTCTGCTATAGACGAGGAAATCCAGGTTCTTTTTCTTGTCTGAGTTGCTACTTGCTCTCAGCAAAAAAATTTAGTTCTGCCAACTCCCACTCCAGCTGCAAAACACAGCAGAGTTCTGGGTCCTGAGGTTGGAATTCCAGGCCTACTGTCCCCATTAGCTTCTCTATTCTCTAAGTCCATCAGAAGATAAGACCTCAGGTCTGCAACATTTACGTATCCTTGGTTTTCTGTCAAAAGGTCCAAGCAGATGATATTATCCTTCATTCCTTCTTACAGACAGTGACAGACCCACTGCTCAAAATCCTTTCCCCACCCTGAGCAAGGCTATAGCAGAAGCCATCTTCTTCGAGGCCCTACCCATTTAACCCAGCCAGCCAGAGGTTTATAAAAGACAACTTCCTCTATTTCCAGAGGTGAAAAAAAATCTAAAGTAGTCTATTTTAAATATTCTCCCCTCAGACCCCAAAGAATAAAAAAAGTTTTTAACTTTTAGATGGAAATTTTTTTTATTCACTTAAAAAAGATTATCCCCTTCTAGAGTAGAAACACTCAACTGGCCTACAAAATGGTATTCTATAACACGTCTTATCTTTATACTCAATCTGTAAGCAAAAATTATATTGAAATCAAATTGAAATGATCCAAAGTGACTACAAAGATAAAATTATTCTTCCAGAAACATGGTACTATGGATAGAGAATTCAAGAAAACTCCTTTAGATATCATATATATCACAACATATCACTTGAAAAAGAAAAAAAAATCCTTTATATAACCATAAAAATAAGAAACATATATTTTGCATTCTCATATAAATTCAACTGAATAATAGATTAGAGCTTAAAATCAGTTTTTGTCAGAGTCAGTTCCCTCATTATCACTCTTTCCTTTTTCCTGAATGAGGCTATTGTTAGTAGACTCATAATTTACTAGACTGTGATCTCCCAAAAGACAAAGACTTTTACTTTGTTCATATTTTTGCTTTTAGAAAGTATGCAATAAATATTTGGTAAGTATGTAAATAAAAAGTTATACTAAGCATCAAATTATAGCAATAAATATAAATGGCTTATATTTCTCCAAAGTCTCAGATTGAACTGAAAAAGTAAACTTCAATAATTTTCTGCATACAAGAGTTATATCTAAAACAGGTCAGGTGCAGTGGCTCACATCTGTAATCCCAGCACTTTGGGAGGCTGAGGCAGGCAGATCACTTGAGGTCAGGAGTTCAAGACCAGCCTGGCCAACATGGTGAAACCCCACCTCTATTAAAAATACAAAAATAGCTGGGCATGGTGGCACATGCTTATAATCCCAGCTACTTGGGAGGCTGAGGCAGGATAATCAGAATTGGTTGAACCTAGGGGGTGGAGGTTACAGTGAGCCGAGATCATGCCACTGTATTCCAGCCTGGGCAATAGAGCAAGACTCCGTTAAAAAAAAAAATTATATTTAAAACAAAATGGCCCAAACATACTCAATATAAAAGGATTGTGGTAGCCAAAAATAAGAAGAAACATGAGCAAAGAGAAAAGAAAATTGGCAATATTAATATAGCAGAAGTAGAATTTAAAGCAAATCATTAAATCAAAAAATCAAAACAACATTTTTATATTCTCAAAGGTCAAATCAACAGGATTTGCCATATAATTATTTATTTTGTAGGTTTTTGTTTGTTTGTTTAGGGGTGTGCAAAAAAGCCATTTGGGGATTTATGTATTCAATCTATTGTTTTGTGAGCAAAATAATCTGAAATATTCACCAAATATAACAATATACATAAAATATGAAATCTAGAAAGACATAAATTATTGAACAACAACAAACAAACAAAAAAAACAATTGCCATGAGATGCTTTAATGGATCTGTGATGTATCCACAGCAGATAAAGTACATTCAAAGATAAAATATTTGGGTGGTATTGATAATGAATTATATTATGTTGAGTTTTGCTTCTGGTTAGGATATACAAAATTCCAAGAAATCCTCGCTCTCACCTTAGCAACCAAAACAACCTGGATAAGCTAAACAATAGTTTTTCTGAGCCCTAAAGAGAACTGAGCATGCAAAGTAACCTAAATGAATTCATCTCCCAAAAATAACAAGCTATTTGTAGGAGACAAGATTTCTAACCCTGCACTGCTAAAGTGTCAGGAGGAGGAAGACTCTTTGATAACTGAGGATAAGGAGAAAGCAACTGAATCTCTAAAAAACTTTTAACAACTGTGTATGGACTGGCATTCTATAGGTTAGAGTTCCAGACAGAGAATTGGGCTGTTCCCCTCCGGTAATGCTTTCCACAAATTTCAACAGGTTATTGGCAGCAGTGTGCCAAAGGCTGAAAGGCAAGGCAGGGGAAGTGAGAGAGATACTGCCTGAGATGTGTGAGTTCTCCATCAAGACAGCCAACCTATGAAGGTAGGGGAGTGGAGTAGGAAAGTCAAGAAATATCAACATGAGGCACTGTGGACTTTTGGCTACCAAGAAAAGAAGGCAGAGAAGGACAGCTGAGAGAAATTGCTCCAAAAATTTCAGGCAGACAGAGATCTTCCCAGGTACAAAAAGCCTGGGACAAGACCAGAAAGCAAAGAGAATGCCTACAATTCAAAATGCTGGTAGTAAAGTGGTCAAGCTGTAAAGGTCAAAAAGCTGGAACCTCAGCTACAGAATTCTCCAGAACCTTACCAGTACTCAGACTGCCAAGGCCCAGAGAAAGTTCTGATTATCCTCTTAAAATATTGGCATCTGTTGGTGAACCAAATCAAAATAAAGCTGTAATAAAATCCAGACCCAACCACACAAATTTTAACTCAGTCCCCCACTCTAGTAACCCTTTCTGGAGGTAATTATTATTTACTTCACTCTTTATTGTTCTTTTATACAAAATAGCTGGCATTAATCAAAAATAACAAGAAACATAAAGAGTGATGAAAATGTAATTTAGGATCAAGAGTAGAAATTGTCAATAAAAGTAGACAGATTGTCTCTGATCCAGATTTTGGAATCGCTAAAGATTTTTAAACGACTATGGTAGGAATGCTAAGGAATCAAGTAGGAACATGGAAAACATACATGAAGAGACAGGGAATTTATAGAAAAAATGGCAACTATAATATAATAAAATGGAACTGCTAGAAATGAATTCAACTGATAGACTTAATAAGAGACTGGACTTGCAAAGGAAGAAATCAGTGAACTTACAGACAGGTCAACAGAATTTTGTTAGTTTGAAACAAAGAGAAAAAACAAGTGAAAACAACAGAATAAAGAACTCGGGATCTGTGAGACAATATCAAATATTATGCAGTTCCGTGTACATGTGACTGGAGTCCCAGAAGAGGGCAGAAAGAAGAGGAAAGAAACATATTTGAAGAGATAATGGTCAATGTTTTCTCCAAATCAATTCAAGGAACTCAGAAAATCCTGAGCAAGATGAATGAGAAGAAAACCACACCAAGGTACATCATGGCCAACTACTGAGAATCAACATAAAGAGCAAATCTTCATAGCAACCACCTGGAATTGCAGCCCTCTGGGAGGCCAAGGCGAGTGAATCACTTGAGCCCAGGAGTTGGAGATCAGCCTGGGCAACATGGCAAAAACCCATCTCTACAAAAAATACAAAAATTAGCCAGGCGTGGTGGCATACGTTTGTAGTCCCAGCTACTAGCAGGGGTAAGGTGGGAGGATCACCTGAGCCCTGGAGGTTGAGGCTGTAGTGAGCCATGATGGCACCACTGCACTCCAGTCTGGGTGATGAAATGAGATCCTGTCTCAAAAAAAAAAAAAAAAAAGAGCAACCAGAGAAAAGGTACATATTATTTCATATTGGAAACAGCAGAGGCAAAAGACAATGGAATGATACCTTTTTTAAAGTGCTAAAAGAAGAAAATGTTAATCTGGAATTCTATATCCAACACAAATTTGCTTCAAAAATGAAGATCTTTCAAACACACAAAAACTTTAATAATTTATTTCTAGAATACTTGCATTGTAAGAAATACCAAAAGAAGATTTTTCAGGGTGAAAGTGTTGTATCTTTCTTAGGGGAGATAGCACACCAGATAGGATAGATAGACCCCTAGATTTGCAGGAAGGAATGAAGAACAGAGAAGCTAAACATAAGGGCAATAGTTATTACAAAAGCTCTCATCTTTGCAGGAGGAGGAGTAGTAGTGTGTGTGTGTGTGTGTGTGTGTGTGTGTGTGTATGTTCCTATATACAATTTTATAAAAGACTATTGGCTGTTTAAAGTAATATTTTAGGCTGATCACAGTGGCTCACACCAGAATCCCAGCACTTTGAGAGGCTGAGCCAGGTGGATCACTTGAGGTTGGGAGTTCAAGACCAGCCTGGCCAACATGGTGAAACCCCATCTCTACTTCTCCAGAAGCTGAGGCATGAGAATCACTTGAACCCAGGAGGCAGAGGTTGCAGAAAGGCAAGATTGCACCACTGCACTCCAGCCCGGGCAACAGAGTGAGGCTCCACCTCAAAATAAATAAATAAACAAATAAAGTGATACCCTTAAAATAGTTTTTAAAAATATTATTGACCATTTAAACCAAAAATAATGACTATATGTTGTACGCTCTATAGCATAAAACAAGATTACAAAACATGGGAAGGAATAAATGGAATGCTTATACAGTATGCAATTTCCAGATGTCATTTTAAAAAGAGACTGTCCCTTTTTCCCCTTTTGTCCTTCCTGCTGGCTGGAATGCAGACATGATGGCTGAAGCTGAAGCAGCCATCTTGTACCATGAGGTAAACTTGGGAAATAAGAGCCCAACACAATAGAGCAAGGGGGCCCAAGGAGGTGATTAAACTTAAATCAAGCACAGCTCCTCCAAAGACTGCAAATCTGAGGCACCCAAGAGGAGAAGAGTCTGGAAAGTGAAGGCCTAGCACTAGCACTGGCATCAGTGGGAGGGAGATCTTAGCAGCCCGGAGGTATTCGGGCTTCTCTTTGCTAAGGTTTCTTCCAGCAAAGGCTGGGATGAGACACTGACTCCTCTAAGGTAGCAACGTCCACTGTCATCTGCTCTGCATAACCAAATGCCATTCTGCTTTGTGTCAACTGAAGCTCCCACCCGCTTTCAACTACGTAGAAAGATGCCAGAGAAATTAGGTTGGTGTTAAGCCAGGTAGAATTAACACTCGTTCTTGCCTTTATCCTAGATAAGTTTAATAACTGTCTTTGTAGGTCTTACTCAGAGCTTCTCATAGTTGCTAGCAAATGATTCATTTGGCCCTACACGCAAGAAAATAAACACAGCAGACCCCAGGGTTCCCTGTGGGAATTGCCAGTATAGTCCAGATGTGCCCTAAAATTCCATTCCGACAAGGAGCCCTGTACATAAGCAATATGCCAGTGTAGGGACCCCCATCTGACATGCTCAGGAGTGCATCCGCCCAGCCCTAACTGCTGGTCTCCACCCTCTCTCCAAGATCCCTCTAGGCAGAACCTCCTGCTGTTCTTTCCAGGGCTGGGAAAGGAGAACAGCACTGCAGCCTTGTCCCCACACTGTGGCTGGCTGGTTTGAGGAGGACCCTGCCGCCACACAGACCTCACCTAAACCTTGGTGGGCTCCTGGGAGCAGAGGCAAGAAGAATCCAGGGAAGGTGAAGAGAGATGGGGAGAAGCCAGGCCAATTTTACCATATACCTTGGAGAGCCTCAGAGTCTTCTCTGGGAATTCCCCTGACCCAGTATTAACGTTAAGTAGGCAGCACAGTGTAGTTATAACCTCTATGTCAGCTAAATCTTCTGGTCACTCAAAATCTAGGTAAGATCGGCCCAGACTTCTTTTCCATGACCTTTGTGGATCCAAAGCATTCCTGGAGGTTGTCCATTTTCATTTGAAGTGTTAAGGTGTTGTGGGCATCCCTGCCTCTACCCATGATAGCTTAGATTCCTATTATGCTGATTGAGACATGAAAGTCACACCATCCTTGATCTGCACACTCCCAGGGTGATATTAGAAATGCTCACCAGTCCTTGGCCAGGCACGGTGGCTCACACCTGTAATCCCAACTCTTTGGGAGACCGAGCCTGATCACTTGAGGTCAGGAGTTCAAGACCAACCTGTCCAACATGGCAAAACTCATCTCCACCAAAAATACAAAACAAAAAACAAACAAACAAAAAATTAGCTGGGTGTGGTGGCATGCGCCTGTAATCCCAGCTCCTAGGGGTGCTGAGGTGAAAGTATTGTTTGGACCCAGCAGGCACAGGTTAGAGTGAACCAAGATCGTGCCACTGCACTCCAGCTTGAGCAACAGAGTGAGGCTCTGTCTCAACAACAACAACAAAAAAAAAAAAAAAAGAGAGAGAGAGAAAAAGACAAAAAAATGCTCGCCTATCTTGGTACAGACACTGATGGTCAGAACAGACACACAGTGGGGGTGAGCCCACCCCAGGACACCAGATTGATAGGAGCTCTGCACACAAACCCACACAGACACATGTACACATTGTATCAGTGAGGAGGATCCACTCGACAAATTGCTGAAGGCCGTGAGGAGAGGTCCTTTGTGTGCCATACATATTATTATACTATCATTGGACATTCTTACTCTGAAAGTATTTTGGCTGTGCTGCCATCAAAGGCTCCTCCTCACTTGGTCTTCATTCATGCCAGACACCATGAGTACCTAACGGCCACCCCCTGCTTTTCTTTGCTATTGAAATCTCATTTTTATCCAAGCACAGAGTTCATGCTCTACAGAGATGAGCCTTCCCACAGATACCAGAGGATGAACCATGAGGGACCCAAGCGACGCTGATAATTCTGTTGCCCTTTTGCCAGGGAGGAGATAAGAGATAGGCACAGACATCAGAGAAATCAGATCCAGCCAGTAGTCTGAAGGAAAGTCTCCTAGAAGCTTCTGGAAAAGATTTTCCTTCTTGGTAAAAATAAAAAGATACAAAGGAAAAGTTTCTCTCGGCTGGGCATGGTGGCTCTTCCCTATAATCCCAATACTTTGTGAGGTCAAGGTGGGAGGACCACTTGAGGCCAGGATTTCAAGAGGATTGCTTGAGCCCAGGAGTTCAAGCCTGCAGTGAGTCATATTTTTGCCACTGAACTCCAGCCTGAGCAATGGAGTGAGATCTTGTCTCCAAAAAAAGAATGAAAACCTCTCTCCTCTTCTGCTTTCAGCCCTAGCTTTGGTGCAGCTGCATGAGGATATGTCATCCAGAGTTACGTAGACTTTGCTCAACCAGGAGGAGACTAAACGAGCTGAGGACAGCAGGCAGAGACATAGAAAAAGCCTGGGTGCCTACCTGGGACTCCTTATAAATGAGACACTTTAATTTCCTGTTGGTTCCACCATTTTTAGAAAGAGATTTCACTTCTTGTGAAATATCTCACAAATTTGATGACACACAGGCTCCCGTCTTCTCTCTCTGTTCCTCTCAAGCGGAGATAAAAATCCTCCTGAAATTCTCATGCAGGGCAGTTGCAACAGCTGTTTCTGTTTGCTTGGGTTTCTGCCAAAACTATGCCTTTCATAGTCTCATCTTGTATCCCAAAGAGGTTTTTCAAGACATTTTCCCAAACAACAAGAAAAAAAATCCCTTTCCTGAGAAGAACTGTGGTGCTGGCCATAAGCAGATTTTTGGTAAAAACAAACTAACAAACAAACAAAAGCCTGATTCAGGGCAGATTCTATTCAGGGATCTCTAAGAGATAACAATGTCTGTGAATGGTGGGATGCCCTGGCTGTCCTCTGTTGCTTTCACTGTAGGCTTCTCATCTTAATCATCGTAGAACCCCAGAGAAACATCCCTTATGGTTTAGTCTCAGGAAACACCCCCTCCAACGCTAGGATGGACTCTTCTGAACCTTGGTTCCTTGGAAGACTTTGGCCTTGAAATGGAGGCTTCCACTCTGATTCCAGCCTTTCTTTCCAGCTGGGGCCTCCCAGGGACATATCCTCCAGTCCAAGAAAACCAAACTTCCTTCCCCCTTACTTCCACAACCCTGATCTTTCTCATTTTCTTAATAATGCCTCCCTTCTTTTCTCTCCCTCCTTTTCCTCTAATTCCTTAATGTCCAACATAGACCTGTCTTTGTCCATCCCCATCCCAAGAACCTGTCTGACATGCAACAAACACTCCTGTGTGCCAGGTGCTGGACCTGGCTGGAGAGTCAAGGGAGACCGGGTGTTTAAGCCCATGAAGCTTATATTTGGGCAGGGAAAACAAACGTGAAACAGATGATTACATGGATAATTGAGCTCAACTGAGACAAGCGCATTTCCGCATCCATTGGAGAGAGGGGGTGGGAAAATGGCCCTCCTCCCAACCCCTTGTCGTGGAGAGGGGCATGGGGTGAGATACAGGAAGAAACGCACGCAGCAGGAGGAACTTGGCTTCAAACTCTGGCTCTGGCTCTGGTTCTTTCATTTGTGGAGCCAGGAGCAAGTCATGAAATCTCTCAAAGCCTCAGTTTCTTCATCTGTAACACTTAGGCTCGCAGGATGGCTGTGAAGACTAAGGTATCTCAAACACCTAGCATAGCACGTTGTTAGGACTATTATTGTAACAGAATGTTAAATTGGAAGTTTCGCCACGCTGCAATAAATGTCACAGTATATAAGGGAGATCTTAGATCATTTGCAGAATTTCAAAGCAGATAGCTGAAAATCAGTGACACAACCTTGAATCCCTCATTCACATCAAGGAAATAAGAGTCGAGAGAGAGTAAAGATAAAAAGCCAATTTTGTAATGAGGATTTTTGAGAGTTATTGGGAGCTGTGGGTCCCACCTTCATCCCAAAGGTAGCTGTGGTGGGGAGGGAAGATCTATGCCCTTTGCCTTGGGCCTAGTGGGAGGGGCTTTGATGGGACTTACAGAAAGCTTGATGTATGTTCCATACAGTTAGGGCCCAAGACTGGTGCCCAAGTCCTGTCTGAGCAAGCTCAAGAAGCCTGTGTCGTTGAGTTGGAGGGCACCATTGAAGTAATGACTTGAAAGGCCCATGAAATTCATCTTGGAAGTTCCCACCCAGGGAAGGAAGGGGAAGCATTCATCCACTGGCTCCTCATGGCCTGCAGGGCAAAATTGGTCTGCAGGCATTAATGCTCCCACACTTTCAGACTGGGAGCAGCTTCTCGCAACTGACTCATGGCAGGCCTTCAGAAAAGCGACACTGAAGGATTCTAGCTGCCATGGGGAATCTGGCGGCCAGGGGGAATGTGGAGGCCAGGGAGAATCAGGAGGCCATGGGGAATCTGGAGGCCAGGGGGAATCTGGAGGCTAGGGGGAATCTGGAGGCCACGGGGAATCTGGAGGCCAGGGGGAATCTGGAGGCCAAGGGGAATCTGGAGGCCAGGGGGAATCTGGAGGCCAAGGGGAATCTGGAGGCCAGGGGGAATGTGGAAGCCAGGGGGAATCAGGAGGCCATGAGGAATCTGGAGGCTAGGGGGAATCTGGAGGCCAGGGGGAATCTGGAGGCTAGGGGGAATCTGGAGGCCACGGGGAATGTGGAGGCCAGGGGGAATGTGGAGGCCAGGGGGAATCAGGAGGCCATGAGGAATCTGGAGGCTAGGGGAAATCTGGAGGCCAGGGGGAATCTGGAGGCCCATAAGCACCTGCACTTAGCTGACAAAGCAATGGTGGAAGAAGAAGCAGGGCCAAGGGGACTGAAGAGGTGCCGAGGATGCACCACGGCAGCACGGAGCCTATCTCCAGAATCACGCTTCAGAGCATCCATCCAGGGAATGATCCAACTATGGAATGGTATGTGTGCTTAACTACACCTAAGAAAGAGCGAGAAAGAAAGAGATGGAGCAGGAAAAGGGAGGGAATGGGAAGGAAAGAAAAATGTCTTTGTTTACTCAATTAATCTTTCTTAGCCAAGTACAGTTTCTTCACTGCCCCCAAGGAAAGAAGTCACAGCTAAATGCAAAGAGAAATACAAGTAGTTAATTCTCAGCATTTCAGCCTCCAGTAGGCTTGGTGGATTGACTGCTTGATGGAACTGCTTTAGGTAATTTTTTTTTCAAAATTAATTTTAGGCCAAACATGGTAGTTCATGTCTTTAATCTCAATAGTTTGGGAGGTCAAGGCAGGAAGATCACTTGAGGACAGGGGTTCGAGACCAGCCTGGGCAACATAGTAAGGTGCCATCTCTACAAAAAATAAAAAATTGAGCCATGTGTGGTGACATGCATCTGTAGCCCTAGCTACTTGAAAGACTGAGGCAGGAGGACTGTTGAACCTAGGCTAGGAGTACATCACTGCACTCTAGCCTGGGTGATAGAACAAGACCCTGCCTCAAAAAAATTATTTTAAGTATATTCAATTTTTGCTTTATGCTTTGATTTTAAAACCCAGCCCCGGTATAAGATGCAATTCCACTACACAAAAATTTATGTACCAAGATATTAATTGAATCAGTATATTTAACAGTTAAAAAAAAAAGTCTAACCTAGTTGTCCAAAAAAGAATGTCTTGATTAAGTAAATGATGGGACATTCTTACAAGGGACCATTATACAGCCATTAAAAATGATGTTTACAAAGAGTTTTTAATGACTTGGGAAAACGCTTACAATATAACGTTGAGAGAGAAAAAAAGTAAGATACAAAATTACATATACAGTGTGATCTAAATCACATAAAAATATGTAAGGAAAAAAGCTGAAGCAAAACATGTTAAAATCTGCATGAATTATAGGAATTTCCTCCCTTATGCTCATCTATATTTTCACTTTGCAAAAATGAATAAATAATCTGGGAAAGAAATAATCTGGGGGTGTTGTTGGGGGGCAGTGGGAAACCTCTAGTTTCCATCTTGAGGATGGTGTAGACGCTACCTTCCCGTGCATGTTTTGATCCGAAGGCTCTGCCGCACCCACGTGGTTGCTGAGACTGTCCTAACTGTCATTCCATGAGGCTTAGGTTCTCTACCACTTTCTCCTTCTACAGAGCTTCAGTGTGATAACCACAGGAAGCCAGGATGTACAGGCCATGACATCTGCGTGCTTTCCAGCCATGGTGTACAAGAACAGCATCACACCGTTCAGGGTAAAAACCCTCGCAAGCCTCGTTCTTCTCTCTGCATTAAATTGAGACCAGTGTCTCACTCAACATTCGTTCAATAAGGTTTATGAAATTCAGACCAGCCCCTCTCTTGATAAATTAGACAGTGTAGAAGACTACAGTTATGGAAGAGGAAGCGGCTCAGAGGTTATCTGGCATTTCCCTGGGTCATTGTCCTTGAAGGAAGAGCACTGGGAATGGGCTTTGGAATCAGATGGGCACTCACTGGTTTCATAACTGTGGTAGGTAGTATAAAGGCCCCCCAGAGATGTTCACATCCTAATCCCAGAATCTGTGAATATGTTACCTTACATGGCAAAACAGACTTTGCATGATCAGTTAAGAATCTTGAGCTGGGGAGATTATCCTGGTGAGGATTCCACATTCCCCGTGGCCTCCAGATTCCCCCTGGCCTCCAGATTCCCCCTGGCCTCCAGATTCCCCCTAGCCTCCAGATTCCTCATGGCCTCCAGATTCCCCTTGGCCTCCAGATTCCCCCTGGCCTCCAGATTCCCCGTGGCCTCCAGATTCCCCCTAGCCTCCAGATTCCCCCTGGCCTCCAGATTCCCCATGGCCTCCTGATTCTCCCTGGCCTCCACATTCCCCCTGGCCGCCAGATTCCCCATGGCAGCTAGAATCCTTCAGTGTCGCTTTTCTGAAGGCCTGCCTTCAGGTGAGCCCAGGTGTTCTTCTGTTTTTTTGGTTGTTGTTGTTTGTTTGCTTTGATGGAGTCTCGCTCTGTCACCCAGGCTGGAGTGCAGTGGCACAATCCACTTACTGCAGCCTCCACCTCCCGGGTTCAAGCAATTCTCCTGCCTCAGCCTCTGGAATAGCTGGGATTATAGGTGCCCGCCACCATGCCCAGCTAATTTTTGTATTCTTAGTAGAGATGTAGTTTCACCATGTTGGCCAGGCTGGTCTCAAACTCCTGACCTCAAGTGATCCTCCTGCCTTCACCTCTCAAAGTGCTGGGATCACAGACGTAAGTGACCACACCCAGCCCCAAGTGTTCTTCTGAAAGAAAGGCAGAAGGGCCATGAAGCTGCCTTTGCAAAGATAATGACAGTGACAGAAGCCTAGCGTGGCTGACTCCATCTTGCCTCTAGCCTCACAGGCTGCTGTCCCTGCTCATTCCTGGGCATAGGCCAATCTAACCATGGGAGGAATTTGTAGTTTCAACCTTGAAGGAAAGAAGAAAAGAGACCCTCCCTAAAACTAAGCCCCTTTTTGCTCAGGGACGGAAGCCTCCTTTGTAAAACTAATAAAAGGCCGTGAGATTAGGATTATAGAAGGACCCTAAGTTCTGCTAAAATGTTACTGTGGTTTTTCTAAACCCTTATTGCGCATGAGTTATGTGACCAGAAGTCACAGATTTGTAACTTCCCCAATTGCTTCTATAGATGACCTCACTATTATAGAACCTAAGATTGGTCTTTTGAGACTTTGTTTCAGACCTTTGGATTCTGGCAATAGACCAAGCCCACCCAAACTCACAACTCAACCAGTCCTGTGGCCCCTACCCAGACAGAGACTGACTCAGCACACAAGGACTGTTTTCTACACCACTAGGATTTCATCTTCAATTAATCAGCATCATGCATTCCATGGCCCTCTGCTCACTAAATTATCCATCAAAACACCAGCCTCTAAGTCCTTGGGGAGGCTGATTGGAGTAATAAACCCCTCTTCTTCCATTTGACTAGCTCTGCATTAATTAAATTCTTTCTCTAATGCAATATTGCAGTCTCAGTGAATTGTTTTATCTGTGCAATGGGCAAGAAAAACCTGTTGGGCAATTATAATCATAGTCAGAGGAGGTGATGTGACCATAGAAGCAAAAGCTGGCTTTGAAGACAGAAGAGGAGTCCTAGCCCAAGATGCCAGGAGTCTCTAGAAGCCAGACTTGTCAAGGAAATGGAGCCTCCAAAAGAACACAGCCCTGTTAACACCTTTATTTTTTGAGTCTTAAGGGAATGTGCTTATGGGGCTTGAGTCATGTGACAGACAGCTGTAACATAGGCAGCTATAAGCTTTGTTTCTGATTAGAGACTAGCTTGCTTCCCTACCTACATTGTTTTGTAAAATGTTGCAAATGACCAAAGGACACCAGGAAAGATCCCTTCCCCCTTCCCTGTTGATCTTAATTGCAAATTAACTTCCCTCTTAGCTTTCTCACACAAAGACCTCATAGCTATCACATTGTCTGAAGATGGAAGGTTGAATACACTCTTTTAAATTGGACAGAAAATGAAAACCAGCTGTAAAGAAAAGAAAACAAGCCATCGGAAAACAAATTGTAACTAATTAAATTGTTGTAGCTCATAAGCCAGCCTTATACAGGAAGTGTTATAATCCTACTTAAATGTCTCTGTTTTCTACATGTATAATCAAGAACTTAACTTTTAACTCTGGAGCACTGATTCCATCTCTCTGCAGTCTTTTTCTCCCAGATGGTCATTCCCAGCTTTTTGCTTGAATACTCTTTAAACTGGATTCTGATCCTTTCAATTATTTCAGAACAGTAGTCATTTGTTACAGCAGGAACAGGAAACTAGTGCAACAACCATGGACAAGTGCATTTCTTCATCTGTAGAGAAAGGATAATCATGTGTATCTCACAGCATTGTTGTAAGCAGCAAACCCAATATTGTATGCACAATGCTCATTATTCAATTAATTGGTACCTATTCTCTCTCATTGTTTAGCACATCACCTTATACCTGGGTAGCACTTTACAGAGCACTTAGGAAACGGGCAGACCAGCCTGGGCAACATAGCAAGACCCTGTTTCTACATTAAAAAAAAAAAAAAAAAGACCAAGCTGGCAGTAGTGGTGCATACCTTTAGTCCCAACTCAGAAGGCTGAGACAGGAGGCTCCCTTGAGTCCAGGCATTCAAGGCTGCAGTGAGCTATGACTGCAACACTGCATTGCAGCCTGGGCAACAGAATGAGACCCTGTCTCTAAATAAATAAATAGAAACATGTAATATGAAATAAAAGCAACCAGTGAGGCAGAGAAGGTTGCTTTTATGAAATATCATTACTTTACATACAACACCATGGAGGCTCACAGAAGTTAAGTAAATTGCCCAAGGTCACACAGCAAACACATTCAACTTGTTTCAGTCTTGACCCTTAGCTGTGTGGATAGCTTACTACACCTATGATTCTCACCAAAAGAATCTGTTAAATATGTAAATGCTCATACTTTACCCGCAAGAAAATCTGATGTGAGGGGGCCCTGGTGGTGCCCAGGAAGCTGCATTCTGTTGAGCTTCCTAGTTTGACATGGGCTGGTCTAGTGACCCCACTTGGAGAAGATCATGCCGCCTAACAGCTGCCGATCTGTTGGATGCTCCCATGAGGTTCCACTTCTTTAAGGAAATGAGAAACTACAGCTCCCTTATCATGTTTTTAACTGTTTATTTCAAAAACTTCCAAACAGACAGGAAAAGACTACATCAACAATCACCCACATCCTCAGCACTTAGATTTTAGAACTGCTAGCTTTTTGTCACATTTGTTGCATCCGTATATCTCTATATATTTTCCTTCTTGGCTGACCATTTTAAAGTATATTACAGATACCATGACATTTTAAAAACTGTGTCTATAAAATAAAGACATTTTCCTACCGTCCACAATAAATTATCACACTTAGGGAAACCCAACAACAATTTTTGGACAACATATATGTACATATTCAAATTTGCCTAATTTCCCCCCAAATGTCTTTCATAGGTGGTTTAAAAAAAACCAGTACTGTGTGCTCTATCAGTTTTGATGTAACTTCTTGAGACAGATCTTGAGGATTTCCAGGGTGATGTGTGGTAGGAGTCCCCCAGGTTTTCTGTACCCTGATGAGTACATGGAGCACAGATTGGTTTTCCCCTGGAGCTCAGGCCAGATGACCCTGCGGCTTCCCTCTGGCCAGCAGAAAGTCTCTCTTGCTGTTAGTGGTGAGGATCAGCCGCACCATGAGGCAGTCATCTGTCACTATGATGACCTGGAAAGCCGAGAGCTCAATAACTAATAGGGGCTAGGTGACCCCCAGACACATAGCTGAAATATGCTCAGAACCACCACATGAATACAACTGTGAGGCTGTAGAACCCTTTCCTAGAGTTATTTCTATACTTGTTGATTAAGCAGCAAGCATAGGAAAGAGTTCTGCAGCCTTACAGCTGCCACAATCATCTCACATGCCACGCTTGTGCTCTAAAACCTTCCATGGCTCTTCGTTGCCTACAGAGTCAAGCCTAAACTGCATCACATGGCATGCCAAGACTGCTTTTTCTGTTCCAGAATCTGTCCCTCTATTTGGCTATTCTTCATTTTTCAGGTAAGTGAGGGAAGTATGGGAAGGAGAAGAGACAGAATTCTCCAGGCAGAAGGAACAGCATGCGTGAAGGTATGAGGTAGCACAGAACAAGGAACTGGGGGTGTGACATGGATGAGACCACATTCCTACCCTAGAACACACAGTCTGGAAGGGGAGGCAGAGGCATCCCAAGTTTAATAAACAGCGACTGGGTGTTCTGTGCTGTGGGGACTCAGAGGAGGAGTGGGGAGGCTCCAAGAGGGTGTCTTCAAGGAGGTGATAATGGAGTAGAACCTCAAGAGGTTAGAATTTTACAGGCAGGGAAAAGAGGATATTGCGTCCTATCAGTGGGAGCACCAGGAGCCAAGGTGCGGAGGTGGGAAATTGTATTACAGATTGGGTGATGACCGGTCATCAGCTGTGACTGGAGCATAGAGAGCGTATGTTAAGGATTGACAGGTTTTGATCTATTCTTACTCCAGTTTCTCAGAAATGTATCTACTCTCAGGATGTCAGGCACTAACCATATGCTGATGACTCTCAAAACTCCATCTCCGACATACAACTCTCTCTTAAGCTTCAGATGTGTATATACGACTGCTAAATGATCATCTCCACTTGACTCCTACAGATACCAAGACGTCAATAGGTCTAACCTAAATTACCCATTAAGCCAGTTCCTACACAAGTGTCTTAGTCCATTTAGTGTTGCTGTAAAGGAATACCTGAGGCTGGGTAATTTTAAAGAAAAGAGGTTTATCTGGCTCATGGATCTGCAGGCTATACAAGCATGACACCAGCATCTTCTCAGCTTCTGGTGATGGCTTCAAGCTGCTTCTACTCATGGCAAAAGCTGAAGGGGAACTGGAATGTGCAGAGATCACATGGAGAGAGAGAGAGAGAGCAAAAGAGAGAAGGGAGATGCCAGGCTCCTTTGACAAACCTACTCTTTTGGGAGCTGAGTGAGAATTCACTCATTACTACTGGGAGGGCACTAAGTCATTCATGAGGGATCTGCCCCCATGACCCAAACACCTCCCACCAGACCCCACTCCAACACTGGGGATCACATTTCAACATGAGGCTTTGGGGGAACAAACATTCAAACTATAGCAAGAGCTATTTATTTTAGGGAGTCATGTCATCTACCAAATGCTCAAGCTGCAAACTTTGGAACAGTCCTTGACTGCCCATTCCTTTTTCCTCACATCCAAATGATCACTCAGACAGACATGCCCATTTTACTCCTTGAATAATTCTACATTCCACCCTGTTTTCTCCACTCCCAATGCCACTGCCCTAGTTCAGACCATACTCATCCTCAACCATGCTCAGGTTAGGATCAAGGCGTCAGTCTCCCAGCTGGTCCCCCTGCCTCTAGCACTGACTCCTTCCATCCAGTCTCCACACTGCAAATCACAGTGGTCTTCCCAAAGTGCAAATTTGACCATGTCTTTCCCTGTATTCCCACACACATATGCCTCTTAAGTTGCTTCAGCATGCTCCCAACTGCTCTCGGAACGAAGTCCAAAACCTTAACGCGGTTACTCCCCCGTGTCTCTCCAGGCTCATGGCTCTCACCTCTCCCTTTCAATCCCCCAGCCCTCTTCCTCTATCCCCCCTTTCTTTCTCAGTTCTTGGAAGAAGCCCTGGAATACTCTTCAGTTCCCAACTTGCTGCTCCAGGTCATTCTTTCCCCATAGGAAACAGTGTGCCCGCCACACTCCCTAGGTGCTGATAGAACCACAGGTATCAAGGCGCAACTTCAGATGGGGACCAACTTTCCCAGGAATTCTGGAGCCTAAAGAAATTGTTATTAGCCCAAAGAAGAAAAATGTAAAAATCAACCCAAAACTTGAAGCTAGTTATCTCTAAACATTTTCCGTCAACACCAACATGTAGCAGGAGCTCTGGGAGGACATGGGGCACCTTTCTCCGTGGCACACATGGGTAGTGTCTTCTTTGCTGGCAACATGATGTGACACTACTCATTCTTCACCGTCAGCACTGAAAATCACAGGCTCCCTAGAAAATGGTCCAAGTGCCCAGAAATCCAAGTATAGAATGTTGATTTACTTTTATGTACCTATTTGGAGCAGGATAATGTATACTGTGAATGGAAAATAGATCTCATAATCCCAGAATCACTAAGCCAAAGGGAAAAGTCAAGTGGGAACAGTGTCAGGCAAACTTGCCTCCTATTTTATTCCTAAATAAGATAGCTACAAAGGTTTAAAAAAAAAAAAAAAAAGCTACATACCTCCCTCAAAATTTGCCCACAAATAAATTCCTTCTGGGCTTCAAGATCTTTACTCTAAAACAGTTCTCTTGAATTTCACCGTGGCAATCTAAACTGATGGCTTATCTTCACAGGTGCAGGACAAAGGACAGAACTCAAAGTCATCCCTCTGCCCACAAATGCATATCTGATTGTTTCCTCTGCCCCAGTGTTTATGTAAAAATGCAGCTTCACTGAGCCAGACTAAGGCATGAGTGGCTATTCCTTTACCTCCCCTCACACGTAAATTAAATATTCAGTGAAAGGCTGATCAAAGACTCCAAAGAATGCAATCGTTTGTCTCTTATCCACCTATGACCTGGAAGATCCTGCTTTGAGTTGTCCTACCTTTCCAATGTGAAAGGTAGGACAATGTGAACCAATGTGCATCTTACACGTATTGATTGATGTCTCGTGTCTCTCTGAAATGTATAAAATCAAGCTGTGCCCTGACCACCTTGGGCGCGTGGCATCAGGACCTCTTGAGGCTGTGTCCTTAGCCTTGGCAAAATAAATGTGGGCAGCTCCACCTCTGTAGCTTTGCAGGGTACAGCCTCCCTCCTGGCTGCTTTCACAGGCTGGCGTTGAGTGTCTGCACCTTTTCCAGCCACACAGTGCAAGCTATCAGTGGATCTGTCATTCTGGGCTCTGGAGAATGGTGGCCCTCTTCTCACAGCTCCACTAGGCAGTGCCCCAGTAGGGACTCTGTGTGGGGGCTCTGACCCCACATTTCCCTTCCTCACTTCCCTAGTAGAGGTTCTCCATGAGAGCCCTGCCCCTGCAGCAAACCTTTGCCTGACATCCAAGCATTTCCATACGTCCTCTGAAATGTAGGCAGAGGTTCCCAAACCTCAGTTCTTGATTTCTGTGAACTCTCAGGCTCGGCACCACATGGAAGCTGCCAAAGCTTGAGGCTTGCACCCTCTGAAGCCACGACCAGAGCTCCACATTGGCTCCTTTTAGCCACAGCTGGAGCAGCTGGGACACAGGGCACCAAGTTCCTAGACTGCACACAGTACAGAGACCCTGAGCCTGGCCCAAGAAACCACTTTTTCCTCCTGGGCCTCCAGGAGGCTGGGTCTGAACATCAGAAGAGTTGCAGGAAAATTGGCAGGAGTGTGCAGAGCACGTAAGGAAGGGAGTCCTATGGGTATTAGTTGGAGAAGGATTAAATGCAAAACTTGATCAAGGAGAATGTAATGATATGGGTGGATTCAGTCAAGATTCAGGATTTACTGTGCTGGCTTGAGCACCTGGGAGTGGTCTTCATAACTACGCTGGCTAGCAGAAGTCTCATTCAACAGTGGCTGGCAGTTAATGAGGACTTTTCTAGCATTCTAAAGAAAAGGAAACTGAAGGCTTAGGAAGTTGGGAATGTTGGAGAGGATCTATTCTGTGCAACATTCTTAACCACGCCTTAACCACACTCCCCAGGAAGGCCAGAGGACACTCCCTTCAAAGGCCATAAGAATTCCATTAGTGAAATGTTCACAGGCATCCTGAAAAAGCACTTCTTGGCTGTTTTCTGTAAGCAGGAAATGACACTGGGAGAGGCTGCAATGGAATTAAGCTCCATGATTGTAATGGAAAAAAATGGAATCCCAGAGTAGTAGAAGCCAGATGTCTCAAAGGCACAAGGGACACAATTACCCTAATGAGCTGCAGGACTGGTATGGTAATTGGAGCGTTTTATCCTATAAGGATCTGTGGCACGGGCTAACTAATCATGGAGTGCCTAGGATTGCAATAGATACGCAGACGATTAGGGTGCTGCTTGACGTATGTTAGCAGAAAGCTTCTGAGGCTGGCGGGCAGAATCATACTGGGAATTTACCTAGTGTTCAGACCCCAAAACCCAGAGACCCAGAATCCCCTGGTTTTGGGAGAGGGAGGAACAGTCTCTTCCGACAAGTGCCCTGCAATGTGGCCATAGGCATATACTGTGAATCTTGCTGCAATCCTCCAGAGAGACCAGAGATCATTTAGCAGAATGAGAAGGGGAAATATCTAGACCTTCCAGGGACTATTTTATGCTATTTCTGAACTCATGCTAACCACCAGAGTCTCAAATTGCCATTGTAGTCCACAAGTCAGAATGAGCTCACGGAGACCAGGTGATAAGTGGAATAGTGGCCCAAGTCTATCTTACAGTGGGTCCAGTAGGACTGAAGATGTATCCTGCAGCTACTTTTCCAGGCCCAGAAAGTATGATAGTAATAGATATATTAAGCAGAATTTTATCTGGAATGGCAGGAGGGACCAAGTAGTAGCTGCTCACTTCCAAATGGAACTGTCTTCTCCCACACTGCAAAGATGGTGAATCCAAAGATATATAACCATGGGGGAATTACAGGATTAGTGCAGTCATCACATGCTTAAAAGATGCAGGACTGGTGAATCTTACCACATTAATATTTAACTCATATGTGTGGCTGGCACAAAAGCCAGATGGATGATAGAGAATTATGCAGATTATAGAGAATTTAGTCATATTGGTGATGCCAATTGTAATTGCAGTTTCAAATGAGTATTACCGTAGCAATTAAAAAATGCCCCTGGCACCTGGTACACAGCTATAGTCCTAGAAAGTGCTTTTTCTTCCATTTCCACCAGTGAAGCTGATTATCTTCATATGGCAGAGCCAACAGTACCCATTCATCAGAGGCCATACGCCAGGGCTGTATCAGTGATCTGCTCTCTGTTGTGATATAGTCCACAAGAACTTGACATCTTGATCTCTTAGAGAACACCACTGTTTCACTGGTGACATAATGTTAATTGGACCTGGTGAACAGGAAGCAGCACATATTTTAGATGGCCTAGTAAGATACACGCCTGCAGGAGATGGGAGATAAACCCCGTGAAAGTGTAGGAGTTTCCATATTGTAAAGTTTCTGGGCTTCTGGGGCCTGGCAAATGTTAGGATTGAGTGGCAAATTGCTACATCTTATACTTCCTACCACTAACAAGGGATACAACATTTAGTGGACCTGTGGGTTTCAGTCATTCTTGGTTATGCTGCTCTGAGCATTTAAGCTGCCAGTTATAAGGGACGTGAGACCAAAATGTTCTCTGGTTATGATGCAAGGTTCTCTGCCTCTTGGTGTCTATGAATAAGCAGACCCGGTAGCAGAGGAAGCATTTTAATGTAGCCTATTGATATGGTTTGGCTGTGTCCCCACCCAAATCTCATGGCAAATTGTTGCGGGAGGGACCTTCTGGGAGGTGATTGGATAGTGGGGATGGATTTTCCCTTTGCTGTTTGGTGAGTGAGTTCTCATGAGATCTGGTTGTTTAAAAGTGTGTAGTACTGTCCCCTCGGCTCTTTCTCTTGCTTGCTACCATGTGAAGAAAGTGCTTGCTTCCCCTTCATCCTTTGCCATGATTGTATGTTTCCTGAGGCTTCCCAAACCATGCTTCTTGTACAGCCTGTGGACCTGTGAGTCAATAAAACCTCTTTTCCTCATAAATTACCCAGTTTCAGGTATGTCTTTATAGCAGTGTGAGAACAGATGAATACACTTATATAAAATGTAATCAGTATCCCTGGAGGACTCCAACAAAATTACATGCAGATACCAAGGCTTTGGGTATAAGGCCTCTTTTGCTGATATTTGCAAAGCAGCTTCTTGCTTGCCACTAGGCTCTGGCAGACAGTGAATTCCTCCCTGGTCACAGGATAGCAAGCAACTATGTGACCAGGGCCAGCCATCATGACCTGAGCATTATCTCACCTACAAAATCAGCCCCAAGTAAATTGCATAAACAGTATGCTGACAAATTTCATATGTCAACTTGACTGGTGCACAGTGCCTAGATATTTAGTCAAATATTATTCCCATATGTTTATATGAGGGTGTTTTGGGATGAGAAAACTTTGAATCCATAGATTTAGTAAAGCAGATTGCCCTCCATAATGTGGGTGGGCCTCATGTAATCAGCTGAAGGCCGGAATAGAACAAAAGGCTCACCTTGCCC
This sequence comes from Aotus nancymaae, assembly GCF_030222135.1. NCBI lineage: Eukaryota > Metazoa > Chordata > Mammalia > Primates > Aotidae > Aotus > Aotus nancymaae. The sequence goes on along the minus strand of NW_026988492.1, from coordinate 4,281,290 downwards.
AAGCAGGTGGGGATTCACCAGCAGACTGTCTTTTTTTTTTGCGACGGAGTTTCGCTCTTTTTACCCAGGCTGGAGTGCAATGGCGTGATCTCGGCTCACCGCAACCTCCGCCTCCTGGGTTCAGGCAATTCTCCTGCCTCAGCCTCCTGAGTAGCTGGGATTACAGGCATGCGCCACCATGCCCAGCTAATTTTTTGTATTTTTAGTAGAGACGGGGTTTCGCCATGTTGACCAGGATGGTCTCAAATCTCTTGATCTCGTGATCCACCCGCCTCGGCCTCCCAAAGTGCTGAGCAGACTGTCTTTGGACTCAAACTGCAACCTTTTCCTGAGTCCGCTGAGCTACCGCCATCAGATTTTGGACTCACCAGGCCTTCACAATTGAGTAAGCCAATTCCTTACAACAGATCGTTCTATATATATGTATGTTCTATTGGCTTCATTTCTTGGAAAACCCTAATTGAAGCAGATAGCTCAGACTCTTGGAAACTGTTCCTATTACTTACTTGCCTTTCCCACAACTTACATTTTTGGCTTTGTAGAAATCCCCTATGACTAATTAATGAAGAGAAAAACCCAGGCTTGGTTTAAAGTCACACAGCATCAGCCAGGAGCAGATGGCCAGTGTCATTGTATCCCTATTCAGAGGTGACTGTGAAAGTGAGTAGTGAAGGAAAATCATCCCAGTGGGCAGCACTTTGGGAAAGACATCAGATTATTCACTTCCAATGGAACGAGAAATGGTCTGGAGTACACACCTACACAGATTCATGAGCAGACACTAGTGGGTTGGCCAACTGGTCAAGGACTGAAGAAAAAGGTTGTAATACTGGTGACAAGGAGGTCTGGGGGAGGGTATGCCGATAAACTTCACTAAGCACAGATTGTGAAGACATTTGTGTCCTACATGACTGCCTACCAGAGGGCATCGCTGGACTTAATCACTGAGACCATGTATGAGGTGGCTTGTTCCGCCTCTACTCTGGGATGAAGACTGATAGTCTTAACAATGTGTAGCCAATAGCAGAAGTCTCTGCTGAGTTCCCCATGTGACATCAATGCTCCTAGACATACGACCTGGTTATGTCCGCATAAGCCCATTGCAAGTTGAAAATATCCTAAGTTGAAAATGTGTTTAATGCACCTAACCCACCAGACGTCACAGCGTAGCCTGCCCACCTTAGCCCTGCTCAGACACTTCCACTGGCTAGGCGTTGGGCAAAGCCATCTGGCCACACAGTGCACTGTAGAGTGTTGGTTGCTGACCCTTGTGATTACTTGGCTGACCAGGAGCTGCTGCTGCTGCCTCTGCCCAACATCACAAGAGAGTATTGCACCACATATTGCTAGCCCAGGAAAATATCAAAATTCAAAAACTGAAGTACAGATCCTACTGAATGCGTATCACTTTCGCACCATTATAAAAGTGTGTAAGTTGAACTATCGTAAGTCAGGGATGGTCCGTATTACTCCCTCAGCTGAAGTCACCATCAATCTGGAGGCAGATTAATAGTACTAAATCCCTTCGAACACGGTGGGGCAGTGATGGGTCCTTATGTGAACAGATGTCTAATCTACATGTTTTTGGTTTCCCTGTTTGTAACACTCTACCAACACTATCCTTATAGAGTGCCTTATTCATCACTACAGATCGTATTGCCTATGCTTAGAAAACTCATCTTAAGATTTTAAAAAAAGGTGCAGTACATGGTTTCCTTTTATTTTTTGAGACAGGATCTCACTCTGTCACCCAAACTGGAATGCCAGTGGTGCCGTGGCACGAACACAACTCACTGCAGCCTTGACTTCCCAGGCTCAGGTGATCTTCCCACCTCAGTTTCCCAGGTAGCTGGAACTACAAGCACACACACCACCCCGACTAATTTTTTCTATGTTTTGCAGAGATGGGGGTCTCACCACATTGCCTAGGCTGGTCTCAAACTCCTGGCATCAAGTTAGCCTCCTGCCTCGGCCTCCCAAAGTGCTGGGATTACAGGCATGAGCCACCACGCCCAGCCTGTTGCATCCTCTTAAGAGGTATTTGCTTCCCATCCTTGCAACCTTGAGCTCAGTGGGTTTGCAGGTCTTTGTGCGCAAGGGAAGAACAAGGGAACACTGCCAAGGTTCTGTTAAATGGGACGCTGAGACTGCCTTCTAACCATTACAGCCTCTCTTTCTACTAATCCAACGGGCAGAAATGGGGCTCACACTGCTGACCAAGGTATCTGATATGATTAGAAAGGAGAAACTGGCCTGCCACTATACAATGAGGGTAGGGAAGACTTTATGCAGAATCTAGGAATTCAAAAGCCAGTGCTTAGGATTCTCTTCAATCACTGTTCAGTGGAAATCGAGGCAACTTAATAACAACAGGACCACCAAGGATGCTGATCGTGAAGGAATAAAGAACCCTGATAGGTTGAGGTGCCTTCAGAGAACAGGGAATAGGTAGCAGGCAGTAAGAGGAGGCAGCCACTATTAACTTGGCCTCAGAAGCAGGTATAGAAGTGGGCATTGTAGCAGCTTCTATGTTAATTACTTGATGCTATTTCTTCACTTTCACCCCAAAACCTCACATGAAGAACATCGTGGCTTACCCTTTAGGTTTGAGATGCAGCATGATGTTAGCGACCTGCCGTCATTCAGTGGAAGGTGAAGGTGCGGGGTGGTCTCTTCTCCACTCTCTACTCTGTGTCCCACAGGCGGGCCTTTGCAGACTGTGCCAGTGGGTTCCATGGTCTTCAGCAGCTACGTGGGTTTGGCCAGAGGCAGGCACTAGCAGGAGACTGGAGGTAGGAGGACAGTGGGCTTTAGCATTGTTTCCACCTGCTCCTTCCCACTGGATTGCACATTGCCAGTGGCCCCAACACTGTACCAAAGGTGACAGCTTTCACTACACAGAGTTTCATTCCCCAGGTCCAGATACCTGTTCCCTCCCTTTGCTCCTTCTCTTTAAGCCTAGAGGGAGTAATGTCTCCCTCCTATTGTAGTGCTCCTTTAACCATTTTTGACTTCCTTTAACTCTGTAAACTCTTGTCAATAATTTTTTTATTATGCTGGGCTGGGCATGGTGGCTCATACCTATAATCCCAGCACCTTGGGAGGCCGAGCTAGGTAAATCACTTGAGGCAAGGAGTTCAAGACCAGCCTGGGCAACATAGCAAGACCCCAGCTAATTAAAAATTAGCTGGGCATGGTGGTGCACACCTGGAGTCCCAGCTACTTGGGAGGCTGAGGCAGGAAGATTGCTTGAGTCCAGGAGTTTCAAGGTGCAGTGAGCAATGATCACACCACTGCACTCCAGCCTGGGCAACAGAGCAAGACCCTGTCTCTAAAAAAGGAATTAAATATTTTAAAAACTTTTCTCAGTTGCTCCATTTGAATTGCCTATGACAAACCTCTCTGATACACCCTGGCACGGTCCAGCTGAATTTAGAATAGAACTTGTAAGGTTTCAATGAGAGGCAACGGAGGCCGGTTACTGGAATGAAGAAATTCAACCGGCTCCTGGGCAAGGTTCTGCAGTCCGTCAGGAGGTGCCGGAGAAGTCGCTCGGACGCCGCTCAGACCTGGGCTTTTATAGGGCGTGGAGGCGTTCCGATTGGCTGTGGGGAAACCGGACGTGGATGGGGCCAGCTGCCATTGGCAGGTAGGCGGGATTTCCGGTGAGCAGTCCACCCAGGGGGAGTGGAGCCTGAATGGGACAAAATGCTTTTGGGCAGGTCCTGGCGGGGCTTCTTTTGAATTTTGGCGAGGTTCTTTAACTGAGAGCTAGGTGCTGAGTGCAGAGCTTGGTGCCGGGCATGGAGTGGTGCTGTGGTTTCTAGGCGCGGAGTGGGGTGGGCGTGTCCGAGCTCCCGGAGAGGGAGCGGGTGTGTCCGAACTCCCGGGGAGGCGACCGGCCTTACAGAACTCTTCCTTCAGACTACTGCCAGTTCTCGCCGGTTCTGAGCAGGCCTGATTCATACTTCCTGGATCTATGAGTCACCTTTCCGTATCCTGTATAAAGGTCTTCAGCCCTACACATATGTAGACACCTCTCCACCAGCTTTCTGACTAGATAATCAGGAAGTCATCCAACAAGGCTCTCCTATTCTCAACTGGCTCACCCATGAGCTTGCTTCCTGGAAGGTTCTAGAGCATATGGTCTTGATCACTAAAGCACCTTAGGAAGAAAGTTTTGAATGGTGAGCAAACTAGAAAGCGGCAAATGAGTTGCAGGCATGCCATGCAAGATGATCCCCTCATCCTTCAGGGCAGCTGAGCAGGACCTGGAGCAGCTGGAGGAGCCTCACTTAATGCTCCTGGGAGGGCAGCCAGGGGGCCTGGGGTCTGCAGGCATGACCCAGGGTCCTGCAGGCGGCACGCACAATGTGCAGTCGCCCCACCTGTTGCTTAATCTGAATGGTGGTTACACCAGCGTTTTCTGCTTGTGAAAATGTGTCAAGTTGTATACTTATGTATACTCATATATGTGTTTATTACAGAGTTCTAAATGAAATGGCAGGGAGCGCATACTAATAACAGATACTTGGTAGTCAGGCACAGGCATAGAAAACAGAAAGCAAAAACAAAACTCCAGAGGCCCTAGCCGCCCACAGCCTCAATATGAAATAGCAAGTTAGTGTCATTAGAAGCAAAGAAACAAAGTGAGCTGATGACTGGACTATAGCAAAGGATACCTGTGTGACTTACAGAGATTGGAAAGTAATTCTCCTCTGATACAATGTAGCAACTCAAGCCCTGATTAGAATAATGAGTAGTTTTGATTAACATCCTTTTTTTTTTTTTTTTTTGAGAAGGAGTTTCACTTTTGTTGCCCAGGCTGGAGTATAATGGCGTGATCTCGGCTCACCACAACCTCCGTCTCCCAGGTTCAAGCGATTCTGCTGCCTCAGCCTCCCAAGTAGCTGGGACTAAAGGCATGAGCCACCACGCCTGGCTAATTTTGTATTTTTAGTAGAGACGGGGTTTCTCCATGTTGGTAAGGCTGGTCTCGAACTCCCAACCTCAGGTGATCCACCCGCCTCGGCCTCCCAAAGTGCTGGGATTACAGGAGTGAACCACCGTGCCCGGCCACGTCCTTTAGAAGAACATTTAAAACTAGAAGGTATTCAGAGAGGGGCAATAGAGATGATTAAAGAAATAAAATATAGCTCTCAAAAAAAAAAAAAGTAACACTTTTTTTAAAAAATTGGGTGCTGCTCCTCTCATCCTGATAAATGGTCATATGACTTTCCTACCCTTTCCTTGAATTCTTTGTTTCTTTTCCCTTTTCTTTATTGGCAAATGGACTTCGAAGAGTGGGATAAGTTGGTTGAAGATAATGCATTGAGCAGATATATCAATGCCATTAAAAAAAAAAAAAAAGCACTAGCTAGGCCGGGCGCGGTGGCTCATGCCTGTAATCTCAGCACTTTGGGAGGCCAAGGTAGGCAGATCACCTGAGGTCAAGAGTTTGAGACCAGTCTGGCCAACATGGTAAAACCCCATCTCTACTAAAAATACAAAATTAGCTGGGTGTGGTGGTGGTCACCTGTAATCCCAGCTACTCAGGAGGCTGAGGCAGGAGAATTGCTTGAACCTGGGAGACGGAGGTTGCAGTGAGCCAAGACGTGCCACTGCACTGGGCAACAAAGAGCAAAACTCCGTCAAAAAAAAGCACTAGCTAAAGTAATTAGGGGTTCTTAGCTTAAAGAAGAGAAGGCTTAATTGGTCTTAAAATAGCTGAAGATTTTTGAGAAGCAAGGTTATCCGTCATCCTGCGCCTCAGACAAATAGAAGTAAATAATCTTCAAGCAGATTTCAGCAAGACATCAGAAAACTAGCTAAAGCATGAATCACAAGGTCTGGGGACACTCAAGAGGAGAATTAGGATATTTTGACTAGGCTAGGTTTTTTCTAACGTCCTAATTTTTATTATCTCATGAGTAATTAGTTCGATTTTATTTATAACGACAATAGTTAAGTCTGTGATGCCTTAGAGCTCTCCTGGAGGGGCCCTTGGACAGCATTTGCCTCGGCTTGGAGCCCTGCTTTTGAATTGGTACTGCCAGGGGGAGATCGGATTTGCAGAGGATGCCCCGAGGCAGCCGGTGGGCAGGCTGTGACCTGCAGCCCCTCTGCTCCCCAGGGGCCTTCGAGGCCAGGCCTGAGGATGCGGGCTGGAACTGGGGCTGCCGGCTGTCACCAGTCACCATGTTGACCTCAGAGCCAGCTGGTGACCTCACAGCCAGCAGCTGCTCTCCCCGCTAAGGTGAAGGTGTCTGAATGGCTTCCGAGGTGGGTCCCTGGGCGGTGGGCAGCCCCAGGTGAGGCCTGAAGCTGGGGAGGGTCCTGGCCAGTTATTTAGCCGAGCCCATCACCTCTTCTGGGGATCCCGGCAGAAGTCGGGGCTCGCCTCAGAAGAGGTTTTGCTGGAGCAGTCTGAGAAATTTCGCCCGGCACTTACGCTCCTCTGCTGACGTCCCCTTGCCCAGGGAAAGTTGCTGAGGCCTGGAAAAGAGACCACAGTGGGAGACCATTTTTCCCCGTGAAAACTGAATTATGTGGAATCCCAGGTTCAGGGCAAGACTCTATCCCGTCAGCCTGGTGTTTTGTCCATTTTTGAGCTGTTGCCAGGAGGAGACCTGGACCCTCGAGACCTGAATCTAGAAGCGGCCTCTGCTCTTTGTCCCAACAACCTGCAACCCCTTGAGCATCCCCGTTTCCCCAACACCCCCGGCGCCCAGCCCCACACATCCAACCCCTCCACCGCAAGCTGCAGGGCCGGCACCCCCTGCCTGGCACCTGGCGCCTGGCACACACACAGCAGGGCCGGGCCAGTGCCCGCGGGAGCCTAACAGCTGGCAGGCCACCTCTCAGCACGGCTGGGCTTCAGGGGAGAGGGGAGGCCGGTGTGGGGAGGGGGGTTCTCGATGGAGACTCCAGCAAGACATCTGCTGCCCTGGCCGCGAGATCTGAAGGGCGGATGCAAGAAGAGACAGCGTGGGGGTGGCAGGACAGCCCCTACCCTGCAGCTCTGCCAAGCACTGGCTCCCACTCTCAGAGGTGGCCACAGCCTGTCCCTTTCAAGGCCTGGCTCCTCTCCCCTCCCCCTGTCAGCTGGCGTCTCAGGAAAGAAGTATCACAAGCAAACTGCTACGGAAAAACAAAGCTGTCTGCTGGCCGCCGGCCAGGCCTGCGCTGCCGCCCCTGCAGCCGGTCTAGGCTCCCCGCTGAACCCCACTCAAGTCCACAGGCCCTTCCCGGACATGTGGATCCCCAGCCCCGAGCAGCCACTGGACCCGGGCCAGCTCAGGGGAGGACACCTCCCTGCTTCTCCAGCCCCATGTGACGCCCCTATCCCATGCTGGGAGGATGGATGGGCTCAAGATCTGTAGGCCCAGTGCCCGCCTCAGGGAGGGAGGGACTGATGAACGAGGGGACTCACCTTCCCACTAATTCATGAGCCTGGAGCCTCCCCTGCGGCTCCTGTGGAAGCAGCCCCTCCGCCCCATCTGCTTTTCTCTTCTCTGGGCCTTCGCTCCTGGGTGCGGGGAGCTTCAGTCCTATGAGCTGCTGAAATTGGTGTTAGGGTGATGGGCTGCCTCAGGCATCCAGTTCTATTTCTGGGAGCCTGGTTAGAAGAAAGAAACTGTCAGGCCAGCTGTGGGTGCAGTAGCTTATGCCTGTAATCCCAGTGCTTTGGGAGACTAAGGTGGGAGGATCTCTTGAGGCCAGGAGCTAGAGACCAGCCTGGGTAAGGTAGGGAGACTCTGTCTCTACCAAAAAAAATAAAACAAACAAACAAAAATTAGCCATATGTGGTGGTACACCTGTAGTCCGAGCTACTCGGGAGGCTGAGGTGGAAGGATCCCTTGAGCCCAAGAGTTCCAGGCTGCAGTGAGCCATGATCGCACCACTGTGCTCCAGCCTGGGTGGCAGAGCAACACCTTGTCTCTAAAACAAAAAGGAAAAAAAGAAACTGTCATCACCCCATGATTAGCAGAGGGATTTAAACATGAACTAGCAGTTCTGGCCCTTGGCCTTGAGGAAGAACGGTTTATAAGCTGACTGAGGAGGTCCAAACATTGATGTCGTCCATGACTCTCAGGCAATCTGGGATTTTCTTTTCTCCAGGAACGCTGCTGATTGTGTCCAGGATATGAAAGCAGTGCTCTTGGGGAAGCCGGGCAGAGGGACAGGCACAGGCAGTGCCAAAAGTGACCTCTAGGCCCAGTAATGGAGGGGACTTTATCACCAGTGACTAGTGGACCCACGTCTACAAGAAAGTACTGTCCTGCTGGCCTAGGCAGTCCAAGGATGCTCCTTTGGGAAGTCCCCAGGTCAGAGTACAACCGCAGGGTGATAAGAGGGTCATTGGCCCTGACTTAGATCCTCCGCACCGTCAGCAGCACGGGCTGTCCTTCTGCAGTTTATAACCACCATCTGCCCACTTGCTTCCCATTTCTGGTTTCTTACAGATTGGCTTTAACCTTCCTTCCCACCCTTCCTGAGATCTGAGACTCACCAGAACTCCTAGGCAGTTGAGCTTGTCTTCTAGGTGGTGGGCGTAGAGCCTCCCCTCAGGGCGGCAGCCTCTCTCCCCGCAACTTCTCCCACTGGTCACCAGCCACTTGCAGTATGCAGGCGCCTGAGAACTGCCGGCGCTGGCTGCAAATGCTGTGACTCTCACAGAGCATCCACTTGCATGGCTCAGGCTCCGAGGAACACAGAGAATGCATACTGGGACAGGCGCTGTGCATCCCAAGAGCTAGCGTGTGCTAGTGCATGCTCATGTGTGCTCATGCACGCTTGTGCACACATACACACACACAGGTGTGACCAAGCTAGGTGTGACCATTACTCTCCAGCCCAACTCCTTCCTTAGACCGCGACTCCCTCCTCTCCTCCCTGTCTCCTGGCCCCTTTATTGGGCCATTATTGAGGACCTCAATGTACATATCTCCATTTCTTGCCTTTCTACACCGTCATGTCGCCATCCATTTGTTTGACTGTCTCCCGCTCAGGTTCCATGAAATGGCAGCAGAGCTGTATCTTGTTTGCGGGCTGGGACAGTGAGCACTTGTTAAGTGTGTGTAGAGTGAATGGCATCCTCCAGATCTTCTGCTAATTCCTAGCTCAGCCATCAGCCTCCGGGGCTCCAGGGGCGCAGCCTGACCTGAACTAGCCTGGTCACCTTGGCTCTTCCATCTTCTCACCCTCTGCATCAAAGCAAATGGAACATGTATTTTTAAGGACTTAGGCAAGCCCCATGCTTTTAATAGGGAGAAAAAGGAGAAACACTTAGCTAAATACACAACACAGGCTTTATTCTCCCAGGAGTTCCGTTTCCGGGTAGAATGTGAGAGACGCTTTTTTATTAAAAAGCAATGGAATCTCTTTTCATCGCCTCTCGTCACCCCTTCAGCAGCCCTCACTTGGACCTCAGCTTTCCTGGGACATTGCACGCCCAGTTCCTGGAAGCCAAGGAAAAGCACGTCTCATGCGTAGCAGGTGCTCCGTGTGGCATGGAAAGAACACTGTTCTGGGCGTCGTGAAATCTGGTGCCAACCATGGTGTTCTCAGACGTCCCGCTCACTTCTTTACACTCCTGTTTTTCCACAAAATCACACTAGATCCCTGCCCTGCCCTGCCTTATAGGATGGTTGCAAAGAATAAGTGAAGTAAGAACTAGGAAAGGGCTTCGAAGATCCCATTTTGTCTCCCAAGTGTGGTGGTGATGCTGAGCCTGCAGAGGCTGGAGAGCAGAGGCCAGGCCGGCCTGGGAAAGGTCTGGAGCAGAAGGAGCAGGTGTGACATTGCCCCACCTCTCCCTTCAGCCTCATGTCCCTTTCCCTTCTCTACGCTGCCCCTGTTCCCCTGCTAGGGGATGCACTGGGTCCCCCCAAAATTCATGTGTTAAAGTCCTAACCTCTAGGATCTCGGGATGTGGCTGCATTGGGAGACAGAGCCATTAAAGAGGTAAGGAAGGTGAAATGAGGTCACCAGGGTGGCCTTAACCCAATGGGACTGGTAACCTTAGAAGAACAGATTAAAGGACAGACACGCACAGATGGAAGACGATGTGAAAACATCTGAGGAAGGCAGCCATCTACAAGCCAAGGAGAGAGGCCTTGGAAGAAACTGACCCTGCCTGCCTTGATCTTGGACTTCCAGCCTCTGGAGCTGTGAGGACACACATTTCTGTCTGTGGCGCTTTGCTCTGCAGCCCTAGCAGATGAACACAGGCCTCCCATTCTTTCTGCTCCTCCTTTGACCCAACCAGGTGTTACAGGCCTTCAAGGTACCTCTTCCCTAAACCCTGAGAAGCAAATTCCCAGTGCCTGATCATGGCGCTCTCTTTCCTGACAGGTGTGACCTATTAGGTGGGACCATTACTTTCCTGCTTTAGCCTCCCAAATAGTGGGATTGCAGATGCCCACCACAAAGGCCTGCTAATTTTTGTATTTTTAGTAGAGATGAGGTTTCACCATGTTGACCAGGCTGGTCTCGACTTTCCAGAGCATGGCAGCTGGAAACGCTTTCACTCAAAGATGTCCCCTTCAAGGGGCGATTTCTACCACACTGCTAATTCACTCGGGAGAGCAGAGCATCCTCCCCTGGCCATGTGGAACAGGTGCTACTGGAGAGTCCCCAAGGTGCGTCCTTACAGTTGACGGAATCACCTGGGGAAACTGATAAAAATCCTGACTCCTAGTCAGGCACAGAGGATCACGCCTACAGTCCCAGTGCTTTGGGAGGCCCAGGCGACAGGATCACTTGAGGCCAGTTTCAGACCAGCCTGAGAAACATAGTGAGATTTCATCTCTACAAAAACTGAAAAAAAAAGCATCAGCTGGGCAAGGTAGCGAGTGTCTGTAGTCCTAGCTGCTTGGAAGGCAGAGGTGGGAAGATCACTTCATCCCAGAAGTTTAAGGCTGCAGTGAGCCATGATCGTGCCACTGCACTCCAGTCTGAGTGACAGAGAAAGGCACTGTCTCTAAAACAACAGAAGTACTGACCCCTGAGCACACCCTTAGAGATTCTAAACCAGTAGGCATGAGGTGGTCTGAGAATCTGTGCTTGGAGCCCCTGAGGACTTGGGGCACAGCTGGGTTTCAGAATCAGTAACCAGCTTGTCACTGTGTGAGGACGTTGTTCTTTCATAGGCAGGTCAGGTCTGATGTGTGAATCATGACAATAATCAGGATATCAGCATCGTTCCTCAGAGGGCACAGTCTGTTACCTCGTAAACACCCATCCAGTCTATGCAGAAAACCTCTGAGAATCTCCTTTGTGAAGTCTGATAGGCCCTGGCCTCCTGGTTCCTCTTTTTGTTTTCTTTTTTTTTGTTTTTTTTTTTTGAGACAGAGTCTCGCTCTGTTGCCCAGGCTGGAGTGCAGTGGTGCAATCTTGGCTCGCTGCAAACTCTGCCTCCCAGATTCTCCTGCTTTACCTCCCAAATAACTGGGATTATGGATGCCTACCACCACACCCAGCTAATTTTTGTATTTTTAGTAGAGATGGGGTTTCACCATGTTGGCCAGGCTGGTCTCGAACTCCTGACCTTAAGTGAGCCGCCTGCCTTGGCCTCCCAAAGTGCTGGAATTACAGACTTGACCCACTGTGCCTGGCCCTGCTTCCTCCATTTAACGGAGCCCAATAAAAAAATGATGTTTGTTCAGACTCACGAATCACAGAATATTGGAGCCGGAAGGTACTTTAGGGGTCAGGGAATTCAAGCCCCTCTGTAAAGAGACCGCAGGGGTGAGACATGGGGTAGCCTTGCCCAGACCCTTACTCAGCCAGCGCTGGAGCGGGGGCCTGGGTTTCCAGATTTCCTGCTTCATTCTTGCTGTCTCAAGAGCCCTATTAAAACCCCATTCCCGTTCCCAAATGCGACCCTGATAGCAAAGAAAATAAGAGCGTGGCAGGGCTGACTGTGCACTGGCATGCCTAGCCAAACTGTGCATTATCTCACTGAATCCTCAGAGTCACCCGGTCACATTCAACCGCATGTTTCACATTCGATAGGAGAGAGACCTGCTCGAAATCACGCAGGCTCTGTCTCACTCCAAGTCCCAGCAGCCTCTAATCTGGAAATGAGAAGCCTGGCTTTTCAAACTGCTGTGGAGAGCTGGAAGAGCACCAGGGACGCTCCTGCTGGGCTGGCATCCCGGGAATTTGTGCCGTTTGCTCTGTGGCCTGGTCAGGAGTCCTTCCTGCCCCACCCCACAGCCTTCTGGCTTCACCATTTCTCTGAGCTGGGCCAGCAGGAGAGGGTCTGGCTCTGCCAATGGCCCATTGGGTCTCTCCTGGCTGCTCTCACATGATATTCCTGCTGGGTGCCAGGGACCCAGGCAGACCTAGCAGAGGAGGGGACAGCTCCTGCCTTGGTGCCGTGGCTTTCTCTCGGCCTCTTGTTACTTAAGACTGGGCCATTTCATCCCAGCCGTCCATTTCCAACACTGCCATCTCTGTATCTCGTTTTGTTCCTGGACCTACAGGAAGGCATCCTGTGAGCGTCCCCAGTGTGTGTGGAGGAACGGAGATGAGAGATGCAGAGGCGGTCTCCCACACCCGCCAGCTTCCAGGACATCCAGTTTAGCTCCTGGGTCACTGTCCTCATCACCACTGCAGCCTCCTCAATCTCACCTTCCACAACCCTCCTGCTCCCCGCCTTCTGTCCTATCAGAAGACTCTAGCTCCTTCCTATGACATGAACTGAATTGTGGGGCTTCCTGCATTCATTCATTTGTTCAACAAATATTTATTAAGTTCATGATGTGTGCCAGGCACTGTCCTAGGCACTGGGAGGATAGCGGGAGATGGAAGAAACTAACCAAACCACACAGACAGAAACCCTTGCCCTCATGGAGCTGGCATTCTAGCTGGGGAGGTAGAAGGTGAAAGAGATAAGTAATTAAGCGTAAGTTAGGGGTCACCGCGGCGGGGGGAAAGAAAACAGAAGGGAGATAGGAGATGTCAGGGGTGGTTGAAATTTCCAATAAAGAGGCCAGGGAATGCCTTACTGAAGTTATTTTTGTTTTTAAAATTTAAAGCCAGTCTAATTAGCAGTGGGGGGTTGTACACCAACTTTAGTGACAGTAATGTTAATAAGTTCTGATAACCCACTGCCATGGTCCAGGCTGTGCCTGAGTGAAGACAAGAAGTGAGGGTATCTGTGGGGAAGCGTTGTGGGCAGAGAGATCAGCAAGGGCCCTGGGGCAAGAGCCGACAAAGCAGAGTCAGGGAGTGGGGTCAGGCAGGTGTGGCAGCGAGCAGGAGGCAGTCCACGCAGCGGAGTGGGGGGAATCTTGGAGGTTTGGCAGGGGAATGCAAAGGTCCAACAGCCCAGAAGGAAGGTGGGCAAGGGTAGAAGTGGGCAGAGCCACCGGGAGACTGCAGTCACCCTGGGTAGGTTTGGTGGTCACTGGCTACAGCCATGGAGGTGATAAAAGGTGGCTGAAGACGTATCTCGGGGGTAGTGTCAACATCGACTGTTGACTGATGGGAAGAATGGAACTTGTTTGTTCCACCGCCAGCCCACCCCGCCTCTCCTCCTCACTCATAAGCACGCATCGGCCCCCAGCTGCCCACACTTCCCACCCTCCTGGCAGACCTTAATTACCCAAAAGTTTTCTACTCCTTCCCAATTCCCAAACCTTCCCTGTCCTGTCCCAGGAAGTCAAATCTGACTCAGATGCTTAACAGCAGATGACCTTGGGGGAATTATTTTACCCCTTCTGACCCTCTTGGAGGCTTGGGTCTTGTCCTGCCTGCGTTCACGCTTCTCTGGCCTCACAGGGGGTCGCACCAAGAACTGCTGGGCTGCAGCTTAGAATCACCTGGTTCGACTCCCACGCTACCACTCATGAGCCTCTGGAAAGTTACTTAACCTCTCTGAGTCTCCCGTTCCTCTTCTGTGAACTGGAGTGATATTAATTCCCACTGTGTGGGGCTGCTGTGAGATAAAGTAGAACCGCACACACAATGCACTTAGCCTCCAGTCCACTCCCTGGTAATGCTCCGATGCTGAATTATCAAATGCCGCCGTATTTTTAAAATGAGCAGAATGTTCATCTTGAATTGTAGCTATACAATTTTTAAAATAAAAAAATAAAAATGAGCAGAATGCAGATTAGCATGCCTTTCCACCCCTACTCTGTAAACAAAATCAGGATAAGAATGGAAAACACCCCATCCTCTTTTTTGCCAAAAAAAAAAAAAAAAAAGTGCGTATATTTGTGTCCTCTGACTGCTCAGGGTTCTCAGCCTTCTTGCAGAGAGCGCTGACTTTGTATGTAATTAATATGTTCTCATGAAAAGGAGGGTGTCCCAGGGACACCATTTTGTAAGCCCCCACAATTTGGCTTAAGGATTTGCCTCTGGGGGTCTGGAGCAAACTGTGCAAATGTATGTAGCCTCTGAGGGGAGCAGAGTCTCTGGCCTGGGGGCATGGGGGGGCCTGGCTTTCCCTTCACCACATGCAGCTCGCACCTTCTAGAAGCAGGTGAGGACGGGGACTCTCCCCCTTGGCCAGCCTGGGTATTCACAAGTCTGTGAGCCAAGAGGCTGTCTCAGGGCTATCTGGGAGGGTGCCAGGGGATGAGAAACAATAAAACACAAGTGCCGGGACCATTTTCTTTTCTGAAAAGATCTTTATTTCCACGCTAATTGCAATTTCTGGTGGGCCTCAGTTCAGACTCAGCCTTGCGCGCCTGGAAGTCATTCCTGGCGAGCTTCCTCCACCTTCTTTTTCTCAGCCAGACGCGGCCAGTCATAAATTGACAGGGAAAAACACAGCTCTCCAAATGATTTTGGTATCTTGTCTAGGGTTATTATTGAGCTTGGGACAAATCCCAAACTGGCCTCCGCTGCTGCAAATGCAGACCTGAACTAGCTCCTCTCCACTTTAACTTCACCTTCATTCTGGTTTGCTGGTTACAGATGAATTCATTTTTCCTGGACCCTCTAGGCTGCCCCACAAACCAGCACCCACATGAAGGCCAGAGCCGGGCTGGGTTTGCTGGACAGTCAGGCCCTGTGGGAACTGGAGGCCTCTCCCCCAGGACTGGACTCACCCTCCCATCTGAAAGGTCCTTTATTCTAGGACTTAATGAGGCAAAAGCAGTTAAGGGCAGGACTATGGAACCCACCAGATGTGAATGGAGAATGGGGAATTTGCGGGGTGGAGAAGAGTTCAAGGGATGAAAGGAAGGCGTTCTGGGCAGGCTAAGCATGGATGTGGGAACCACACGGCATGACACGTCTACAGACAGGTTTCCCTCGAGCTGCGCTCCATGCTTCCAACTGCAGAGGCAGGGAGTTTGTGTTTTTAGGACTTCAGTGTGAAACTGAGAATCATCTTGTGTTTCAAGCATTGAGATAATGATGAAAGAACACAAAGAAATGATAAATGCTTGAGGTGATAAATACCCTGTTTACCCTGATGTGATTATTACACATTGTGTCCCTGTATCACATCTCATGTAGCCCATAAACAGATACACCTATTACCAACCCATAACATTTAAAATAAATGTTTAAAAAGAAATACTGATGAAAGTACATAATTTTTTAAGGATGGAAATGGGAAGAGTTTCAGTGTATGTCAAGGCTCACAAATCTTATCTGAAAGAGACCACTCAGGCGTGTACTCCCGTCCTTCCCTGCCCTTTCCTATCCCTGAGCCCCACCTCTGACCTTCCATGAAATTTAAGATTGTAAAAATCAATGAATTCCAAACAGCTGTGTGACGACAGCTAAAGGAAAAATGCAATTATTTAAAATTGTGAGGAAAGCCAGGTGCTGTGGCTCACACCTGTAATCCCAGCTACTCTGGAGACTGAGGCAGGAGGACTGCTTGAGGCCAGGAGTTAGAGACCAGCCTGGCCAACACAGGAGACCCTGTCTCTAAATAGATTTAAAAATAAAAAATAAAATAATGAAGGAAAAAATGGTTGGAAAACAAAGGATGCAGACCAACTCACTTCATGCCATGTTCCTTTTTAAGATGAGAGACAGGTCCTAGGTGAGAAGAATTTTATTCACATAAGACTGACCGCTACACTACAATAAAAGGGTTAATTTTTATGTTCAGCTTTTTATTCTCTAAGTTGCCAGAGATGGGGGTAAATCATATCAAGTGCTGGCAACCAGATTTTGTCACGAGAACAAGGCATCGAAGGGCGAAGTCCGTGAATGATCTTGGGAAATGTGCGTCACCCTGACCTTTAGAGACGACTGCATTCTGATTGGCTGCCTAAGCCGCCCGAGTCTCCCCGGGGCTCGGGAGGGTTGTAAATACAGAAGAAATGGAAAGGCAGGTAATCAGACAAGGCCGCTGCAGTACGCCGCGCTGGGAAGGGGATGGGGGCGCTTCGGGCTTGGATCCGGTCCTCTGGATGGGCTGGACCGTAATCTCCAGTGGAGTGCGCACAGGAGCACGGGAGGCCCACGTGAGTCCCGTGGGCGTCGCCCGAGTAACCCCCTCCCCACGACAGGACAGGTGGAGGCGGGGGTGGGCGTGCTGGGGGGAAAGGGGTGTGCTTGGGGGGGTGGGCATGCTGGGAGGTGGGTGTGCTTGAGGGGGGTATGTGCTGGGGGGCATGGGTGTGCCGGGGGTGTGGGCGTACTGCGGGGTTGGGCGTGCTGCGGGGCTGTGTGCTGGGGGTTGTGGGCGTACTGGGGGGTGGGCCTGCTGGGGGAGTGGGCATGCTGGGGGATGGGCGTGCCGGGGGAAAAAGGGTCTGGACATCCTGGGGCGGGAGCTCTAAGCGAGGCCCCCAAGGAAGGAAGCCCCTGCCCCGCACCCCTCTGAATGCGCATCCGGGTGGATTTGGGGAGCAGGTGGCGCGGGTGTCTCCGCCGCCGTCCAGGTGGGCGACGAAGAGTTTCTGCTCCACCGGGGACTAGCCCGAGCGCTGCCCTGGGTCCAGACAGACCCCGCAAGGCTAGTCCCGCTAGGCCTCTGCCGTGTGACCGGGAGAGCCGCGTCTCGTCGGGCGATCTCCATCCAGGGCCTGGGGCCGACAGCCGCGGCCGGGGAACCTCCTGCGCCCGGGAGGAAGCACAGGTTCCAAAAGAGCCGTAAAATGGCAAATCATGCCAAGCTCTGGGGTGGAGCTGAGAGGGTCCTGTCTCCGCCTCGCCGCCCGAGCTTCGGGGTGGGACGTCTAATTAGTGTTTGCGGATTGGCGGCGGGCAGGCTCAGTAACCACGGCGACCGCGAGGCCCCGCCCATCCCCGCCCAGTGTCCCCGCCCCCCGCGCTGCCCATTGGCCGCCGGAGCTTCCCGAGCCTACCAATCACCGGCCGCGTCTCCTTACAAAGGGTGGAGAGACGCCACCTGGCAGAAGCCACGCCTCACTCTGGGAAGCCGGGCTGAAGGCTTAATTGAGATTAACATAAACTCAATCAGAAAGGAAAACTCGGACAGGATTACCTAATCCTGTATACTTAAGGGAGCACCACGAGAGCACGAGGAGCCTCTAATAACAGGCCCTCGGCGGGTTCTTCATCCAGGATATCTATCTAGACTCTAATTCAGACTCCATCATTACCTAATTCAATGCCACTTCCCATCTAGGGGTATCTGTTTTCTCAATTTAAAGAGAGGGCTCCTCGTCAGGACCCTACCAACTCCAGATTTCTATGAGCTGCAGTGTCTGAGCGACGCCTGCAAGCCAACACTGTTCATTCAGGCCTGAATCGCTAAGCATTGAATGGGAGGTTGATTTGACTTTGCTTTTTCCTTTGCCTCTGTCTGCAGAGGGAGAAATAGCTGTCTCATTCCCTCTTGCTGGAGGAAAAAAAAAAATCAATAGGTGTTGAATCTACAAGGGAGATGAATTTCCCATCTAACCCAAGGGGATGTGGGACGGCTCCCGGGTAAAGATTGATAGAACTGTCAGATATCAGAGCCGGCACAGGCCATAAATAATCCAGTCCAACCCCCTGGCTTTACAGATGAATCAGGCCCAGAGATGCCAGGGAACTTGAGCAAGGCCACTCAGCTGTCAAGAGCCCAGGTAGAAATCAGTGCCCTCTCTGCTACACCAGTCTGAATGGCTCGCGCCACCTGCTTGCCTTAAGGATCCCAGTTTGCTCTGTCTTCCTTCTCTCTTCTTCCTCCTCCTGTTACAATGCGGCCACAATCTAAAGTTCTGAAGGATTCCAGTGATTTTGCAACCTGCAGGCTTTGGCTCTGAAGGACTTACAGCCGATTTCACAAACTTTCAAAGCCTTAAGGAGCAGAGTGATGAAACACTGGTCAACAGTTTGGTGACTGAGGCTACATTCTCTTACTTTCCAAAGGACTTAACTCCACAGCACAGAATCTACTGGATTTGGTATCTGTAAAGACTTACCAGCCTGGCACAGTGCCTCATGCCTGTAATCCCAGCACTTTGGGAGGCTAAGGAGGGAGAACCACTGGAGGCCAGGAGTTCAAGAGCAGCCTTGGCAACATAGTGAGACCCTATCTTTTACAAAACAATTAAAAATTATCCAAGTTTACCAAAAATAGTCTACCTTGGAGATCTTCCAATGTGATGTTGGGGCAGGGCAACTGTATTTAAGGGCAACTCAAGACTAGCCCACCTGAAATGTTCCCACACCCCACCTAATCTGCAAGTACAAATGAAGTCACGTCAGTATGAATAGCCAGGTTTTGATGACTCAGAGCCCCCACCAAGAAAACTGCAGGACCTTGGGTGCCTCCCACCCTGCAGAAGTAGGAAAATGCAGATTCACCATGGAATACTATGCAGCCATGAAAAAGAACAGAACAGAAAACCAAACACTGCATGTTCTCACTCATAAGTGGGAGTTGAACACATGGACCATCACACACAGTTGAATACATGTAACCTCCTGAGAACACATGGAAACATCACACATTGGGGCCTGTCATGGGGGGGTGGGGCAAGGAGAGGGAAAGCATTAGGACAAATACTTAATGCATGCAGGGCT
Source organism: Aotus nancymaae (assembly GCF_030222135.1). Classification (NCBI taxonomy): domain Eukaryota; kingdom Metazoa; phylum Chordata; class Mammalia; order Primates; family Aotidae; genus Aotus; species Aotus nancymaae. The sequence continues at coordinate 4,262,330 of NW_026988492.1, read as the reverse complement.
TAAAACCTAGACGACGGGTTGATAGGTGCAGCAAACTGCCATGGCACATGTATATCTATGTAACAAACCTGCACATTCTGCACATGTATCCCAGAATTTAAAGTAAGAATTTTTTAAAACATTCCTGGCCGTGTCTCTTGCTCCATCTCACACCATGTGACACGCCTGCCCCCCCTTCCCCTTCTACCCTGAGTAAAAACTTCCTGAGGCCTCCCCAGAGGCAGAGCAGATGCTGGAGCTGTGCTTATACAGCTGCAGAACCATGAGCCAAATAAACCTCTTTTCTTTATGAATCACCCAGTCTCAGGTATTCCTTTACAGCAACACAAAACACACTAAAACAACATCATATATATTGAGAGAGAGAGGAGACATATCCCAGGGGAGACGGAGAGGGCGAAGGTAGTCAAGGGCACCAGTAAAGAAGTTAATCTTGCTTCCTCATCTCCCCTACGTCTCCTAGGAGACTTTCTCCATCAGCCGTCCAGGCTCTTTCGCTGCCTGAACACCTACTTGAATGATCTGAGGCTGGGGGGTCACCGTCTCCCCAAGTCCTTTGTTCCTGCAGGGCAGATCCAATCACCCTGTCTTCAGACCCCACAGCACATTCATCCCTCTCTGTGCCTGCAGGCTTTATACACCCCGAGTGCTCCTACAGCCTTGGGTAGGGTAGGAAGACCCAGGCAGGAAGAGGCAGGGTGTGGAGCTGCTGAGAGGCTCGGTGAAGGTTCCCTGTGGGGCCAGAGACAAAGTTGGAAGCGAAATGCCTGTTGCTCTCACCTCTGGCTCCCGAGACCCCACACCGCACAAAGGTGGGGCTGCCGGGTGCCAGGGTGGTGGAGTGGCAGCCCCAGAAGGCCCGTGTGTCCAAGTCATTGTCCCCTCCCATCTGCTCCTGGAGAGAGGACAGCCTGTGACTGCCGTCTGCGAGGTTGGCATCTTCAACCACGAGCCCCTCTCGGTGTCTCCACCTGAACCCCTGGGTCAGATCAGCCGATGCCTGGCAGGGCTCTGAGGGGCTGGGCCTCCACTCAGAGAAAAGGCCGGGGTAGGCAGCAATGTGCTGCTCACAGGGACTGAGAAAATGAGAACAAAGTGCCACCATTTCGCTGCGAGTCCCCGCTGCTTGGAAACTTTGGCTTTTCTGCTGATTCTGGTGGGAAGCCCCACTCTGCTATCTTAGCAAAAGGCCGGGAGAGCCAGGAACAGAACTGGCCGCAGGGCCTGCAAGCATTCCGCAAGGGCTGGCCTTTGTTGTCACGCAAGATTTCCAGCCGGAGACAAATGCTTTCCACATGGGCCGAGAGAAGGAGGCCTCCTTCCACTCGCTTTTGATCCTCAGACACTGCCACGTGGCAACAGGCAGCATCCCACAGACAGCCTTCCCAAAACAGAGGCCCCTCAGGGACCTGCCCACCCCCACCTGAGAGCGTGATGACCACCTTTCCACACCACGCTGCACCTGACCCCTCAACAACCCGAGGGTCTTGCCCTGAGTCCCCAGGGAGCTCATCCTTACCACCAGGAAGGGCCTGACGCATAGACTGCCCTGATACACGGATGGCCGTTGGTGGACATCCATTGTCTGTGGTCATCCCAGATCCCTGGACTCCCAGATAGACCACACTCCTCCCCCTGTAACTAGCAGCTGAAATGAGATGAAAAGAAACCCAAGGGCTGGGGGAAAACACTGTCCTCGCTGCTGATGGGCATGTCCATTATTATAGTCCCTCTGTAGGAAATTTGTAAACTAACTAGTAATAAAATATTCCCTTACAATGAGCATACTCTTGGATTAAATATTCCCACTTCTAAAAAGCTATCCCAAGAAAATCAGCAGGAATGTAGCAAATGACTTCTACATAAGATGACTTCTACATCATTTGAAAAATTCAAAAAATTGGGCCAGGCCCAGTGGCTCACGCCTGTAATCCCAGCACTTTGGGAGGCCAAGGCGGCTGGATCACGTGGTCAGGAGATCGAGCCCATCCTGGCTAACACAGTGAAACCCCGTCTCTACTAAAAATACGAAAAGCCAGGTGTAGTGGCGCACACCTATAGTCTCGGCTACTAGGAGGGCTGAGGCAGGAGAATCGCTCGAACCTGGGGGCGGAGGTTGCTGTGAGCCGAGGTTGCCCACTGCACTCCAGCCTGGGCAATAGAGTGAGACTCTGTCTCAAGATGATAATAATAATAATAATAATGTTTGCATACACCCTAATAAATATTCATTTACTTTTAATAAATTATATATATAGGTACTATCAAACAGTGTTATATGCATTAGAAAACACATGATATGGAAATTTTAAGCAATATTTTAAATTTGTTCTATTTTATTCATTAATACTTCAGAAATATTTTGGTTTAAAAAGAGCCATTTGATTTTGGATTTGATCAATCATAAAAGTCTGAGTTTAACACTGATACAACTGAAAGTTCAATATATTTCTGTTCTTGGTTATAGTAGTTATCATTCAAAACAATCTTTTATAAAGACACAGATGTAAATAGAGGAAAGATAATTGGGCACACTTAATAAATCAAGAAATTAATTTTTCATTCTCATATACTAAGTATACAGAGATTTTTATTCACATTAAGCTAAGTAAATTTTCTGCTTCTAGGATGTCAACGAAGACATTACATTTTTTATATTTAATGCATACAAAACATTAAAGTTTTCATTGGAAGATCTTTAGTCAGAAAATTGTTTCCATTTTTTTTTCCTTTTTTAAAATTTAATGTTTATTTTAAGTTCAGGGGCACATGTGCAGGTTTGTTAGGTAAACTTGTGTCATGGGGGTTTGTTGTACGGATTCTTTCGTCACCCAGGTATTAAGCCTAGTACCCATTAGTTATTTCTCCTGATCCTCTCCCTCCTCCCACCTCCCACCCTCTGATAGGTGCCAGTGTGTGTTGATCCCTCTATGTGTCCATGTGGTCTCATCATTTAGCTCCCACTTATAAGTGAGAACATGCGGTATTTGGTTTTCTGTTCCTGAGAGTTTGCTAAAGATAATAATACCCTTCAGCTCCATCTATGTCCCTGCAAAGAACATGATCTTTTTTTTTTTTGAGATGGAGTGTCACTCTGTCGCCCAGGGTGGAGTGTGGTGTGTGATCTCGGCTCACTGCAACATTTGCCTCCCAGCTTCAAGCAGTTCTCCTGCCTCAACCTCCTGAGTAGCCTGAGTAGCTGGGATTATAGGTGCCCGTCACAACGCCTGGCTAATATTTTGTATTTTTAGTAGAGGTGGGGTTTTGCCATGTTGACCAGGCTGTTGTCAAACTTCCAACCTCAAGTGATCCTCCCGCCTTGGCCTCCCAAAGTGCTGAGATTACAGGTGTGAGCCACTGTGCCCGGACTATCTTCTTCTTCCTTATGGCTGCGTAATATTCCATGGTGTATATCTACCACATTTTCTTTATCCAGTCTATCATTGATGAGCATTTAGGTTGATTCCGTGTCATTGCTATTGTGAATAGTGCTGCAATGAACATACGTGTGCATGTGACTGTATAATAGAAGGAATTTATATTCCTTTGGGTAGATACCCAGTAATGGTCCTGCTGGGTCTAATGGTATTTCTGTTTTTAGGTCTTTGAAGTATTTCCACACTTTAAAGTGGGCAAATATGAGAGTTTTTACATATTACTGCACTTTTTCCAGCAATAAAATCACATAATACTGGAAATCAAGATGCTTTAGCTATTTCTTTCAAAAGGTATTATTTTACCATTTACTGTTAAATAGCACTGTACCTTGAAAGAACAGATTCCATGTATTTGTTTTTATATTTTGAACATAATATGGAAAGTAATACAAATTCTGAACTTTTCTTTATGAACTCACATAACTTGCTATAAATTACACATCCGACCTTTGTGTAGATAAAATATGTTTTTTGCTCATTCCTTATGTCCTTAAAAATATTATAAATATTCTGTCAAATATTGAAAGTTTTGTTTCCTAAACTGAACCACATCACCCATAGCGTAGAACTATGTACTTCCAGCTTCAAATTTTCTGTTACGGGCCAGGCATAATGGCTCACACCTGTAATCCCAGCACTCTGGAGACCGAGGTGGGCAGATCACCTGAGGTCAGGAGTTCAAGACCAGCCTGGCCAAAATGGTGAAACCCCATCTCTACTAAAAGTACAAAAATTAGCCGAGCACAGTGGCGCAAGCCTGTAATGCCAGCTTCTCAGGAGGCTGAGGCTGGAGAATCACTTGAACTCAGGAGGCAGAGGTTGTAGTGAGCAGGGATTGTGCCATTGCACTCCAGCCTGGGCAACAAGTGCAAAACTTCGTCTCAAAAAAAAAAAAAAAAATCTGCTATGGTAGTTTGCCCGTGAATAAATTTCAAGTGTGGTTTATGTTACTAGTTAACATCTGTTGAGCACTTACTATGTTCCAGGCAGAGTTTAAGTGCTTTACATATTCATTTAAATTATTCATTTAAATAATTCATTTAAATTTCACGACTACCCCTCATATGGGAAAAATAACCCCATTTCACAGATGAGGAAACTGAGGCACAGGGAAGGTGGTGAATTGCCCAAGGTCACATAGCTAGCAAGAAGCAGCACTGGAGCTTAAGCCATGACAGCCAGGGTCTGAGACAGTGACGTTATCCACAGTGCTACATAGTCAGCTCCACCACAATGTTCAAGAACCTTCTAATGCAGTCAAAGGTGGCTCTTAGCCGCACTTACACCTACATCTTTTAAAAAATAATAATAATTAGTGAAGACATCATTCACTATTGAGAATATATGTCCTTCAGCTATCCTTCCTGTAGTGACTTACGAAAACATAATTCATATTTCGTTTTTGAAACAGATTTCAGCAAATGTCATAACTGACTCATGTTGGAAATGTATGTACCTCCATCCAATCACATGACGAAACTCCCAAACTACATTATGAAATAGACTACAAATGAAATAGTATTTTATTTCATTTCATTTCTTTTTTTTTTTTTTGGAGATGGAGTTTCGCTCTTGTTGCCCAGGCTGGAGTGCAATGGTGCAGTCTCAGCTCACTGCAACCTCTGCCTCCTGAGTTGAAGCGATTCTTCTGCCATAGCCTTCTGAGTAGCTGCTATTACAGGCATCTGCCACCAGGCCTGACTAATTTTTTGTATTTTTAGTAGAGACAGGGTTTCACCATGTTGACCAGGCTGGTCTTGAACTCTTGACCTCAGGTGATCCACTCACCTCAGCCTCCCAAATGATGAGCCATCATGCCCGGCCTCATTTCCTTTTTGAGACAGGGTTTCATTCTGTTGCCCATGCTGGAGTGTAGTGGTACAGTATGGTTCACTGCAGCCTTGGCCTCCCAGGCTCAAAGGATCCTCCCATTTCAGCCTTCCGAGTACCTAGGACTACAGGTATGCATCCCCACACAAAGCTAATTTTTTTTTATTTTTTGTAGAGACGATGTCTCACTATGTTGCCCAGGCTGGTCTCAAACTCCTGGGGTTAAGCGATCCTCCTGCGTCAGCCTTCTAAAGTGCTTGGATTACAGGTGTAAGCCACTTTACTTGGTTTTCAATAGTATTTTCCAATGAAAGACTATATTTAAATTCTTCTCCATATTTGTCTCGTGTTATTTTGGCAAGTTTTACCACGTTATGTGAAGCTTTAAGCTTCTAAATACTTGTTATCAGTAGTTTAGTAAAAATGTTTAAGGGCTGAAAGATTGCATGGCTTTCAACATCAGTGAAAGAATGTTGAGATTTGTCTTTATATTTTCAATGTTAATTGTTTAACTGTCTTTCCTATGATGATATTCTCATTAGCTTATACCTCAAGGTACAATATACACTTAGGGTAAGGCCATCATGAATGAAATGACTGTATATCTATGAGTCATAATCTTCTCAAGTGTTAATATATTTCTGGCTGATTCTTTTTCAAATCTGATTATAGTGTTGTTTTCCCATCTAACAAGAATGATGATGAGCTCACAATGGAGGCTGAAAAAGAATCCACTCAGCCATTTTCTTATTCTCTTTTTGTGCTCTGCAGTTTTTTATTTTTATATATTTAGGCAATGCAAGTGCAGATTTCTTTTTCTTGTTATTCGAGACGGAGAGGCTCGAGTCACCCAGGCTGTCACCCAGGCTGGAGTGCAGTGCTGCGATCTGAGCTCACTGCAACCTCTGCCTCACAGGTTAAAGTGATTCTTCCGCCTCAGCCTCCCGAGTAGCTGGGATTACAGGCGTGCACCACCACACCTGGCTAATTTTTGTCTTTTTAGTATAGACAAGGTTTCACTATGTTGGCCAGGCTGGTCTGGAACTCCTGACCTCAAGTGATCCACCCGCCTATGCCTCCCAAAATGAAAGTATAGATTTCTTACATGCATGTATTATGTAGGGGTAGAGTCAGCTTTTAGTGAACCCATCACTTGAATAATGAACATTTTACCCTCACCCCACTCCCAACCTCCCACCTTTTGCAGTCTACGATCTGCATTTTCTTAGCTGGAAACTTTTAAGCCACCTGTCTATTTTGTGAAGGTTTATAGTGAAAAGAATATAATCTGGATATCTCTTTAACCAAACACTTAGAAGCTGCAGTAAATTGCAATCTGCAGAAAGCAAACAAAAATGTGCAGGTGCCATTGTCAACCCTCTGCCCCCTGCCGGCCCCCACAGGCGCCACATGTGCAGGCTGATCAGGACGGGCCAGGTCTTCCTGTCTTGTTTTTAGATAAAAATAAAGATGAAGGGACGTTGTAATATTTTCTTCTGTCACCCAATGGATTGTCTGGCATGTGCCTCACTTTGAGGATCACAAGGGAATACTTTAGAGTCATTTAAAATTACGTTATTGAAGACTATTTATAAATACATGGACAAACATTTACAACATATTAAATGGAAAAAGTCAAGTTCAAAACCAGGATATGTAGGAGACACTATTTTATCTAAAAAGTGTAGGGCACACACACATGCACACGCACGTGACGTTTATTCATATAAACGACAGGAGGCAAATCAAAATGTTTGTCTAACAATACTTCATGCCCACCATCACCTGTGCTTAACTTAGCACCCCTTTGAGGTAAGTGGGTTTGGGGTTGCTAAGGTTTTAATGTTCGTCCCCTCCAAACCTCAGGTTGAAATGAAATCCTCAGGGTTGGAGGTGGGGACTGGTGGATCTCCAAATAGATGAACGCACTCCCTTGGGGATGAGTGAGTTCTCACCCACGTTCCTAGGGAGTGGATTTTTAAAAGAGCCTGGCTTCCTTGGTTTCTCCCACTATGCAATCTCTGCACGCACCAGCTCCCCTTCACTTTCCGAGACAGTGGAGTAGCCCGAGGCCCTCACCAGATGCCCAATCTTGAACTTTTCCAGATATCTACACTGTGGGCCAAATACACCATTTTTCTTCATAACTTACCCAGTCTCAGGCATTGTGTTGCTCTAAGCAACACAAAATGGACAAAGTCAGGGTACACACATCATCCCAGAAGGGCGAGAGAACACATCTGGCCCTCGGCGTGAATGCGCCAGCAGAGATGAGTGTGTCCGGCTAGGGGAGCAATGAGGGAGAGGCTGAGTCAGGCCTCAGCTCCCTGAGAGCAGCCCAGGTGGGCTGTAGGCTGTCTGGAAACTGGATGGGCACCAGCTGCCAGAGAGGGGAAAAGAAAGTCCAGGCACATTTCCCAGCCTCCAGCTTTGTCCCAGGGCAGACATTCTGACAGTTTAAGTCAACTTAAGCAATGATCTCTAAAAGAACCTCACAAGACTTCATGACGTGTCCTCCTCACATGCCAGAGGGCAGAGTTTGGGTTTTCATGTCAGGAGGGGAGAGTCACAAATAGAAACAGACTCATATAGCATCTGGGCAACATGAAGCCATTGGCCTGAGGCCGTTAGCCAGGCGTGGTGGCATGCACCTGTAGTCCTAGCTACTCGGGAGGCTGAGGCAAGAGGATTGCTTGAGACCAGCAGTTCAAGGCTGCGGTGAGCTAGGATTGCACCACTGCACTCCAGCCTGGGCAACAGAGCAAGACCCCAGACTTCATGGTCTCTCTGGTGCTGTCCTGAGCCCCTCCGCTCCACACTTCCATTGAATGCAGGGCTTTCTTTGGTTTCTTGTCAATGCTGTTTAGTGCACATGGCCTCTCTCTTAACTTCTATGTCAGCAAGTCTTACAAGGCCTGACAGGAGCCCAGGGCCTACCCCTGAGGTGGCCAGGACTGGCTGCCTGACCTTGACTATGGCCTTCAGAGCCCCATCTTCCTCTCCTCCTCCTGCCTTCCAGATTGAGACACACCAGTGCCAAGGGAGGGCACGAGGAGACTAGCAGAATTAGGGAATCAACCAGGACCCCTGAGCTGTCCGTCACCTGCCACACCCTGGGGTTCCCTTCCCATTAGACACACATCTCATAGGTGAGGCTTTTACTGCCCTGCTGCTAAGACCAGCACTGGGTTTGTTTTTGTTTTTTGTTTCTGTTTGAGACAGAGTCTCACTCTGTTGCCCAGGCTGGAGTGCAGTAGCACAATCTCGGCTCACTGCAACCTCCACCTCCTGGGTTCAACTGGTTGATTGTCCTGCCTCAGCCTCCTGAGTAGCTGGGATCACAGGCGTCCACCACCACACCCGGCTAATTTTTGTATTTTTAGTAGAGACAGGGTTTCACCATGTTGGCCAGGCTGGTCTCAAACTCCTGATCTCAGGTGATCCACCTGCCTCAGCCTCCCAAAGCACTGGGATTACAGGCATGAGCCACCACACCCAGTCATGGATTCTTTCAGCATTTATGGCCCCTGAGTGTCTTCTCTTCCTCAGATCAAAGTCTTGGGCCAGGCCAGGTGTGGTGGCCCCCACCTGTAATCCCAACACTTTGGGAGGCCAAGGCAGGAGGATCACTTGAGGCCAGGAGTTCAGGACCAGTCTAGGAAATATAGTGAGGCCCCAACTCTACAAAAAGTAATTTTAAAAAAAGTGAGCCAGGCATAGTGGCACACACCCATAGTCCCAGATACTCAAGAGGCTGAGGTGGGAGGATCACTTGAGCCCAGGAGTTTGAGACCTCAGTGAGCTATGATTGCACCACTGCACTCCAGCCTGGGTGAGACCCTTTCTCTAATTTTAAACAAAAAAAAAAAATTATTGAGCCAAGGAGATAAGAAACTTATAACATTCTTTATTTCAGCTGCCATGTCTTGATTCTCAAATAAGACAACTGCACACATTCTCTCTTTTAATCCTCTCAACAGCCCCTCTGGGGTACGTTCTTTCATCTTCATTCTCATAGATGAGGAAACTGAGGCTCAGTGAGGATAAATAAGCAATTTGCCCGAGGTCTCACAGCCAGGACGTGGAAAAACGGAGGCCCAGTGAACGTGGGTGTGTCTGGCTGCTAATCCTGAGCGCCTCCTAGGCTGCACTGCTGAAGCTCTGGCAGGTCAGCAGGTCATTTCAGGGCCATGTCGTGGACTCTTGTCCCCAGCTCCACCCTTTGCCCCCGCCAAGACAGATCTGGCGGCATTCGCAGTTCGCGTTGACCTGGGGCTGGTGACAGCAGGGGCTCACCCACCTACTCTCAGTATTTCATCCCACGGTCTGGAATGGGCCTCAAACCCAAATGTCCCCAGACTGGGTCTGAGCAAATGAGATCCAATCTTCTTCAAGATTTGGTAGGAGATGAGGTCGCCGGCATTGAGATTTGGAAGTAGAGGGGAAGCCATGATGGCAGGAAACGGGAGCCAGGGGCCTGGGGAGAAACATTTCTGAATGCCCAGTTGTGCCCGCTGCACCTGCTTCCTCCACGCGCAGAGCTCAGCCCACAGTGGTTGTGGGGCCTCAGATGCCTGTGAGTATGGGTGTTTGAGTGTGCACGTGTGAGCGTGTGTGTACTCATGTGAGCGCATGTGTGAGTGTGCATGCATGTGTGAGTGTGCATGTCATGCATGTGTGAATTGAGTGTGTGTGTGCACATGCATGTATGTTTTAAGGGAGCACAGATTCTCATCAGTCTGAGTTGGGGATTGTGCATTCATTTGAGGCCACAAAGGCCAAACATGTGCTCTGTCCTCCTGCCAGCTCTGGGGCCTCTGGCTAAAGTAGCCTTTTTTATGGATGAGAAGAAAAGCCCCAAGCACATTTAAGAGGCCACCTGGAGAGCTGATTATGATTTTTAAGAGCTAATGCCGCCACCCACGACTCACTGTTTATGAACAGCCTTTGGTTGCCATCACTATCATAAACTGTGTGAGACCCCGTATATTCATGGGCCACCCAAAGCATTTGGTGGGCAGGGGACAGTCAGCGCTAATCAAGGTGCCGGGAGGAGAGAGGGCCCCTTGGCTGTGCTGGATAAGATGAGAACTGAGACCAAACAAAGGCAGCGAAGGCAGCTGCTCCCGCACGCAGCTGCGCAGCGGCCTATTGAAGGTGACAGATCCCGTTAAGTTATGCAGCCAGGCGCGCACAGAGGAGCCAGGCCCCTGTAAAGCAACAACAGGCCCACATGTTTGGGAGGGCTTCTGCAAGCCTGAGGGCCCGAACAGGCCCACAGCCTGGGTAGAAAGGAAGAAAAAGGAGGAAGAAAGGGGTGTGTGGTTATCCTGCTAGACGACTCTGACAACTAAGCTCTGAGCATTGGTGGTGGGCAGGAATCCCAGGAACCCCTTATCTCTTCCTCCAGAGGCCCTGGAAAAATCCAGAAGCTCTGAACCCTTAGGGCTGCCTGACTTGAGCCCACACTGCTCAGCCTGGAGACGGCAGCCCCAGCCACAGAGCAGATCAGCCCCCACCGTCCCTGCAGCCTGGAGGGAGATGGATGCGGTGGTTCCCTGGAGGGAGTTGGACGCATCTGTAAAATAGGGGTGCAGGGTGAGCTCCCTCCAGTCCTTCCAGCTCTGATTCCACAACTGCTCAGTGTCAAGGTGAGATTCCTCCATGAATCCCTCCCTGAATGGTAGAAGAAAGACAGCCCCCCGACTCTGGAGCAAGGAGAGAGCTCTGCAGGCATTGAATATACCGTCTTCACGTCGCCAGCGAGGAGACCGAGTTTCAGAGAAGCCACCGGTGTGTCATGCCTCATGATGAAGCTGAAATCAGAACCCAAGTCCCTTGGTGGCCAGCCCAGTGCCCAGTGCCACAAGGTGACCAGGTCAGGTGTCTGCTTGGTGGCTGCCAAATTTCCAAGATGTTGCTCTCTGAAACGACGACACAAAAATAGAACCTAGCAGGTTCATAGCTTAAAACAGGGATGGGTGAAAAAAAAAAAATCAAGCCTTCGGTTGCAGCTCTCGTTTTTTCCTTTGGCCTCCCTGCTGCCACCCCCATCACCTGGTTCAGAAAAGCAGAAATTAATCACTATTATTCCCAGTGAGGAGGGGAACAGCCTCCTGCAGTACTGACTTCCAGCACTATGGAAACAAGGGGAGGATTAACAGGGGAGAGGAAGGAGCACCGGCTCACACCCTCTCTTCAACAGCACAGAGAACGTCTCGTCCTGTTTACCTGCTGCATTTGTAACGAGTTGCAAACTCATGAAAATCATCCAAGCAGAGCAACTCTGCTTCCTTCAGTATTTAGTATCGTTTCGGTATTTAGAAAGGCAATTTCTCTTTTGGCCATAAAGATCTCAAAACTCATGGAAAAGTTGCACAGCAATGTGAATGTACTAATGCCAGTGAACTGCACACTTTAAAAATGGTCAGTTTGCCCAGGCACGGTGGCTCACGTCCATAATCCCAGCACTTTGGGAGGCTGAGGAGGGCAAATTACGAAGTCAGGTGTTTGAGACCAGCCTGGCCAACATGGTGAAACCCCATCTCTACTAAAAATACAAAATTTAACTGGTCATGGTGGCACGCATCTGTAATCCCAGCTACTCGGGGGGCTGAGGCAGGAGAATTGCTTGAATGCAGCAGTTGCAGTGAGCTGAGATTGGGCCACTGCACTCCAGCCTGGGCAACAGAGCAAGGCTCTGTCTCAAAAAAAAAAAGAAGTTAGTTTGAGATCATGTATATTTATTTATTCATTTATTTTATCATTTATTAATTAATTTTTGAGACAAGGTCTCACTCTGTTTCCCAGACTGGAGTGCAGTGGTGCAACTATAGCTCACTGTAGCCTCAAGCTCCTGGGCTAAAGCAGTATGCTCACCTCAGCCTCCAGAGTAGCTGGTACTACAGGCATGTGCCACCACACCCAGATTATTTCTTTTTTTGTAGAGATGGGGTCTCACTATGTTGCCCAGGCTGCTCTTAAACCCTAGCCTCAAGTGATCCTCCCACCTCAGCCTCTCAAAATGCTGTGATTACAGGCATGACATACATGCCTGGTGATACGGTTTGGCTGTGTCCCCACCCAAATCTCATCTTGAATTATCAGCAGTGTAAAAATGGACTAATACACCTGGCCACAATTGTTTTTAAGAAAAATAAACCTAAAGGGAATAAAGAGGAAAGTGTCTGTTCGGTCGTTTCCAAAGGTGGCCTCTGGAAAGGCTGCGCAAGCTTCTGAAGCCCATGGGAGTGGGGGAAAGCACTCAGCCCAGAGAGTCCAGCCCCGCCAGCGATTAGAGCCTACCCATGGGTTCACCTTGGTCCTGGGTGCTGTGCTCCATCCTCTGCCCTCATCCTTAGACCCCAGGGCAGCTCCCTAGCAAAGGTCTCCACGGGGCCAGAATCAGGACTTAGCTGAGTTCCAAACATTCAGTCCACACTGTTCTGTACCAAGTCCCATTGAAGGAGACACTTACTCTCAGAAGCCACGTTTCATGGCCCCAACTTGAATAACAGCAGAGTATAAATCAGCCATCAGGCCAGGCATGGTGGCTCTTGCCTGTAATCCTAACACTTTGAGAGGCCAAGGTGGGCGGATCGCCTGAGGTCAGGAGTTCAAAGACCAGTCTGGCCAACATGGTGAAATCCATCTCTACTAAAAAAATACAAAAATTAGCCTGTCATGGTGGTGGGCACCTGTAATCCCAGCTACTCAGGAGGCTGAGGCAGGAGAATCAGTTGAACACGGGAGGCAGAGGTTGCAGTGAGCCAAGATTATGCCAGTGCACTCCAGCCTGGGCAACGGAGGACACCAAGGTGTCTGCTTGGTGGCTGCCAAATTTCCATTTGAGACCACAAAACAAAAAAAAAAACAGCCATCAAAGGGAATATATTCAGCAGATTTTACAGGAGTGCCTGCAGGTCAGGCACTGTGCTAGATGGAGGCGCAGGCCCTGTCCTGCTGGAAGGAAGCTGCACGTAAGCACTGACTGTGTGGTCCCAGGTGTTACAGGAGCATGCAGGAGGGAACTGTCTTGGTCTGCTATAAAAGAATACCTGAGGCTGGATAATTTATAAAGAAGAGAGGCTTATTTGGCTCATGGTTCTGCAGGCCATACAAGCAGCATGGTGCCCGCATCTGCTTCTGGTGAGGCCAGGAAGCTTCCACTCATGGTAGGAGGTGAGGAAGCCAGTGTGTCACATGGTGAGAGAGGGACCAGAAGGCAATGCGAGGTGTGCCACACTCTTTAACAACCAGCTCTGCCGTGAACTGATAGAATGAGAACTCACTCGTTACCGCAATGGAAGCACCAAGCTATTCATGAGGGATCTGCACCCATGACCCAAACACGTCCCACTAAGGCCCCACCTTCAACACTGTGGATCAAATTTCAACATGAGATTTGGAAGGGACAAACATTCATAGAGCGTATGTCAAAAAATGTGATTTGGAAAACATGATCAGATCCTCCAAAAGTGAATCACAGAACAACTGTATGACCAGCAAAGCCACTTCTAGGCTTAGCCCCCAAAGCACAGAAAGCAGGGATTCAGACAGACATGTGCACATCAATGGTCACAGCAGCATCACTCACAACAGCCCGAAGAGGAAATCAACCCACGTGCCCATCGGCAGACTAACAGATAAATCACATGTGTAGACCCCAGCTCAAGCAATGGTCTACACATATTATGTAGCCATCAAATGATGTGAAACTTCGTTACATGCTGCATCATGGACAGACCTTGAAAACATTATGCCAAATAAAGTAAGACAGACTCAAAGGACAAATTCCAGGTTCAAAGGACAGATTCCAGTTATACAAGTTGACTACAGTAGTCAAATTCATTGAGACAGAAAGTAGATTCGAGGTTACTAAAGGTTAGGGAAGAGGGAAATGGCATGTTATTGTTTAATGGGAACAGAGGCTTTTTTCTTTTTTCCCCCTTCTTTTTTGAGATAGAGTCTCACTCTGTTGCCCAGGCTGGAATGCAGTGGTACAATCTCTGCTCACTGCAACCTCAGCCTCCCCAGCTCAAGCAATCCTCCCACCTTAGCCTCCCAAGTAGCTGGGACTACAGGCATGTGCCACCACACCGGTTAATCTTGCATTTTTTGTAGAGAAGGGATCTCGTTATGTTTCCCAGGCTGGTCTTGAACTTCTGGGCTCAAGTGATCTGTCTTCCTCAGCCTCCCAAAGTTCTGGGATTACAGGTCTGAACCACCAGGCCAGGACTGGGTAGAGTTTCTGTTTAGGTGATGGAAAAGTTTCTTTAGAAGTTCTGATGACTGCACAGCATTGCGAATGCACTTAATGCCACTGTACACTTAACTTACACGTAAAAATGGCTAAAATAGGAGGCTGAGGCAGGAGAATTGCCTGAACCCAGGAGGCGGAGGTTGTGGTGAGCCGAGATTGCGCCATTGCACTCTAGCCTGGGTAACAAGAGCGAAACTCCATCTCAAAAAAAAAAAAAAAAAAAGGCTAAAATAGTAAATTCTACGTTATGTATATTTTATCACAATAAAACAATTCTTCAGTTACTTAACTTCTCAGAGGAGAAAATATACATATTTGTGTTTATTTCCTCACCACTAGAATTAATAAGGATTCCACAGGCTGAGAGAAAAGCAAGCAGTGCAGTCTGGTGGACTGGCTGGGCATGGTGGCTCATAATCTCAGCACTTCGGGAGGTCGAGGCCAGGAGTTGGAGACTAGCCCGGCCAACAGAGCCAAACCCCATCTCTACTAAAAATACAAAAATTAGCCAGGCATGGTAGTGCCTGCCTGTACTTCTAGCTACTACTTGGGAGGCTGAGGCACAGGAATCACTTGAATCCAGGAGATGAAGGTTGTAGTGAGCTGAAATCATGCCACTGCACTCCAGCCTAGGCAACAGAGCAAGACTAAAAAAAAAAAAAAAAAAAAAAAAACCAACTGAAACCCAATATATTAAAAATGTAAGGAATTTTATGATAGGTTGGTGGCTGAATTGATATCAAATTGTGCCATATGGCAAACCCTTATCGGATACTTACTATAAACCAGGCACTATGCAAAGTGCTCCAAATGCGTTACTTCATTTAATCCTTATTTTAAAAACTGTGGGCCGAGTGTGGTGGCTCAGGGCTGTAATTCCAGCACTTTGGGAGGTTGAGGTGGGTGGATCACGGGGTCAGTTGTTTGAGACCAGCTTGGCCAACATAGGGAAACCCTGTCTCTACTAAAAATACAACAAATTAGCTGGGCATGGTGGCGGGCACCTATAATCCCAGCTACTTGGGAGGCTGAGGCAGGAGAATCACTTAAACGTGGGAGGCAGAGGTTACAGTGAGCTGAGATCGCGCTACTGAACTCCAGCCGGGGCAACAGCATGAGACTCCATCTCAAAAACAAACAAACAAACAAACAAACAAACAAACAAAACTGTAAGGAAGATGTTTTTGTCTACATTCTAGCATTCTACACACGAAGAAACTGAAGTCCTAAAAGCTCAGGATTCTTGCTTTGACTCCAGTCAAGAAACCTGGGGCCAGGTGTATAGTGGCTCTCGCCTGGAATCCCAGCACTTTGGGAGACCAAGGCAGGAGGATCACTTGAAGCCAGGAGTTCAAGACCAGCCTGGGCAACAAAGTGAGACCTCGTCTCCACGAAAAAAAATTAAAAAATAGCTAGGAATGGGGGCCTGCACCTGTAGTCCTAGCTACTCAGGAGGCTGAGGAGAGAGGATTGCTTGGGCCCAGGAGGTCAAGGCTGCAATGAGCCATGATGGCACCACTGCACTCCAACCTGGGTGGCAGAGTGAGACCTTGTCTCAATAAAAATACATACATATGTATATACATAATGATCTTTTGGCCAGGTGCAGGCACAGTGGCTTATGTCTGTGATCCCAGCACTTTAGGAGGTCAAGGAGGAGGAGCATGTGAGCCTAGGAGTTTGAGACCAGCCTTGGCAACATAGCAAGGCTCTGTTTCTATTTTTAATAATAAAATATAAATAATAACAATCTTTTAACTTTAAAGTTTAAAATTTTTGCCACTGCCTCTAGATCCAAATGTATTGTTTCCTACGTTTTTGAATAGAGTTACACTTTGACTACAATTCTAGTTTTGAATGAACTATTTCAGTCTACTATGGACTCAGTTTACAATTACCATTTTGCTCTTGGAAGGTCTTCATAAGTTCAGGGCAAAGCAGTTTTCTCTTTCAATCATGCTTGGAGCAGGAAAGCCCTCTGTGTTCAGTGCCTAGCCTAGTGATGGGTTCTGCAGGCGTGCCCTCAATATTCCTTTGGATGGTAGGGAAGAGTGACAATTTCAAGGGTTTTCACTACTGTTTCTAGGACCCTAAGTTTCATCACTATAAACAAGAAAAATCAAAACAGAAAGCGTGATGATTATTTTTTGAACATCTGACTAGGTTATGAGTGGATAGCCATTTTATTTTGAATATGCACATACTAAGTTTACTTTCTGCCAAGAAGCATTTTCAACTCCTATCTGAAGTTCAAGGAAATCAAAATTCACACACACATATAGATACACACACACAACCATCTCAGCATTTTTTCACCAAAGATAATGAACAGAGCAGACAAATCAATCTGACAGGTAATTTACCATTGTGGTTTGATTTCATCAGTCTAGCCACAATGCATTATGAACCAGGAAAATTAGAAGAGTCAAGAGGATGATAGTATCAGTGTTTAATGTTTATTTTCCATTACCTGGCAGCACAATTATTCTCAATAAAATATATCCATTCTCCAAGAGAAAAGCTTTAAGCAGTGGAGCTAATAAAAATAGCACTATTAAAGTTTAAAGCCAACTCAGCAACTTGGAGAAAGAGACTGTGTTTTTTATTGATGATTGGTGTGACAACTAGAACTCTCGGCAGATTTATCATGGCATTCAGGTGAATTGAAGGAAACAGGGCATTCTCTGGACAAACAACTTCTATATTCACTAAATCAAAGATGTTTTCTCCTTCCCTTTAGAATGTCGTCCAAAATGTAGTCATTTTAAACTGAGTTGACAGTTCCGTGTTGGTGACTTTAACCCAAAACGACGTAGGACAAAGTCACTGAAAATTTCACGTCAATATGGGATGTGCCAATCAATGTTACACATATGCTGATACCTGAAACCCAGGTATAAGTTCATCCAAAGGTGATTGGGACAAGAGTTTTTGTTTGTTTTTGCTTTTCAGATGTAGTTGTTTTTTTTTTTTTTTGAGACAGAGTTTCACTCGTTACCCAGGCTGGAGTGCAATGGTGATCTTGGCTCACTGCAACCTCCGCCTCCCAGGTTCAAGCAATTCTCCTGCCTCAGCCTCTCGAGTAGCTGGATTACAGGCATGTGCCACCATGCCCAGCTAAATTTGTATTTTTAGTAGAGACAGGGTTTCGCCATGTTGGCCAGGCTGGTCTCAAACTCCTGACCTCAGGTCAATCTGCCCTCCTCGGTCTCCCAGAATGCTGGGATTATAGGCATGAGCCACCGCACCCGGCCGGGACAAGAGTTTTAACTGATCCCACTGCCTGCTGGACTTTTCAGAAATGGAGTGTTTGAGCACAGGCAAGTTGTTTGAGATAGGTCTCAAAAAGAAATATTTCTTTCACATGAGGAAAATTTTTTCCCAATGATGTGTTTTGGAAGAATAAGGCAATACAACCCTGAAAAAAAAATGTTAGATTTCTTATTCTTCAAATGTGATTTAAATGTTTCTACTTTTACCACCGTCTCCCGTGTAACCAGCTACCAAAGAAATCAGCTTCATGGTTTTTAGGGGTGGGGAGTGAAGTTTTTAAGTGTGTTTGTTTGGTTTTTTGAGACAGTGTCTTGCTCTGTCACCCAAGCTGGAGTGTAGTGGCACAGTCTTGGCTCACTGCAGCCTCGAACTCTTGGGCTCCCGAGTAGCTGGGACTCCAGGTGTGTGACACCACACCTGGGTAATTTATTTTTTTGTAGAGACAGGGTCACACTGTGTTGCCCAGGGTGGTCTTGAATTCCTGGGTTCAAGCAATCCTCAAGCATCTGCCTCCCAAAGTGCTGGGATTACAGGTGTGAGCCACTGAGCCCAGTTGCTTCAGTTTTAAGATGATGTTTCCTTAGAAGCGGAATGATAATTAAAACAACATCAATCCCGGAAGTGGGTAAAATGCAGTTTCTAAGGCCTTGTAAGTTTAATCCTAGCTCATTCCACCACAGAGAAAAATCAAGGAGAGGGCTGATATGATAATAATAATAACAAAAATAGAAGTATCAATAATAATAAAACTGTAGTGAGAGCTACAGTCTACAGAAAGCAAAGCGCTTGCTGACTTTTTCTGTCTTTTCATTCTATACTATTGTCAATAACACTCATTAGACTACATTTCATTTCTCATCACACTCAGAGTCAGGGTAACAATTTAGCTAAACCTAACGCCTAACTATTCCAAGTTCTCAAAAAGTATAAGTATGCCTTTATATATCATATTCATGTCCAGGGCATCTGAGAGACAAAGTGTCTCTCAGATTTAAGAGCAGCCATCTGATGGTCAGACCACCAGTCACGTCAAAGAACACGGAACCACGTCAAGAAGTAGTTTCCGTGGGGACTAGAAGAGGGTGGGCGGGAAGGAGGAGGAGGGAAAAGGCGGTAAAACTAGCTATTGGGTACCATGCTCACTACCTGGGTGATGGGATCATCCATACCCCAAACGTCAGCATCACACAATATACCCGTAACAAACCTGCACGTGTACACCTGAATCTAAAACAAAAGTTGAAATTCATAAGTAGTTCCACTGTTCAGTCTTGTGGAATTTTAATTAGTTGCATTGAGTTCAGATAATAATCAATGCTGTATTCCACTAACTGACCCTCTGCTGCCTGAATATAAACAAACAAAACACGAGCAGAATGTTCACTATCTTGCTTGTAGCACACAGGCAGGAGACAACAGGGCATGTCCCCTGTGTATGCCACAGCTTCTTGTAGCCAGTAGCAAAGCCTGGCCTAAGGCACCAGTGACCCTGGATGAGAACAAAACCTGTAGGAGAAACTGATCCATAGGTGATCCAAAGTTCACATGAAAAAATGAACAAATAAATCAAGAAAGTTATTAAAAGGATAAGTAATGGGAGAGGGAGAAAGACAAGTTCTATCAGCTGATATTCCATGAAGTCTCAAAAAATGGTATAACATGAGCACATGAATTATAGACCAATGGTATAAACAGGAAGTTCAAAGATGAAATGAACCAACATATGGAAATTTAGTATCAGATAAAGGTGTCATCTCAAGCCAGTGGGGCAAAGATGACTTTTAAATTGGGATAATCGGGTAGGACAGATATTTTATGTATTAGAAACACGGAAAGTGAAAAATGAAATCACAAGAAAACACAGGCAAATTCGGCCAGGTGCAGTGGCTCACACCTGTAATCCTAGCACTTTGGGAGGCCGAGGCGGGCTGATCACAAGATCAGAAGATTGAGACCATCTGGTCATGGTGAAACCCCGTCTCTACTAAAATACAAAAAATTAGCTGGCCATGGTGGTGCACGCCTGTAGTCTCAGCTACTCAGGGGACTGAGCAGGGGAATCGCTTGAACCCGGGAGACGGAGGTTGCAGTGAGCCGAGATCGTGCCACGGCACTCCAGCCAGGTGACAGAGTAAGACTCTTTCTCAAAAAAAAAAAAAAAAAAGGAAAAGAAAAGAAAAGAAAGCACAGGTAAATTCCTTTGTGTCCTTGGAGTGAGGGAAAATCTAACCACAAGTCAAGATCCAGACACTTTTTTTAAAAGAAAAGAATAATAAATTCAATTATATAAAAATTAAAAATGTCTGTATAACAAAAAGAAAAAGTCGAGAGACAAATGACAAACTAGCAAAAAACCCCGACAACTTACATCACAGACCAATAGTTCTCAAACTTTTGGGTCTCAGGAACACTTTGCACTCTTAAAAATTTTTGAGGGTTTCAAAGTTGTGTTTCTGTGGATTTTATCTATTGCCTTTTACCATGTTAGAAATTAAAATGGAAAAACTTTAAAAATACGTATTAATTTATAATATTTCACATTAATATAAATAACATTTTATGAAAAATGCTGTTTTTTAAAACAAAATATAACTATTATTTTATACGCTTTGTGAATTTCTTTAATATCTGCATTAATAGAAGACAGCAAGATTCTCATAGCTGTTTCCACATTCAAGCTGTTGCTTTGATTGAAGAACACGGGGGGAAATCCCGCTTCACACATGTATGTAGCTGGAAAAGAGAGGTTTAATCACTTTTTGAGACAATTTTAGATATTTGTTCATAACAATAAAATATGACAAGTGGAATTTGAAACCATATCAATGATCTTTTCATGCTTCATTAAATTATAACCCACTATTCTATCTTGCAATTTGAATGGCTTTTATCCATCGTTTTTACAATGTCACACATGCATTCCCCTCCAAGAATCAGTTCACTGCACTGTGTTGAGCTTCCAAAGGTTGACATATCTCATTATACATTTAAATAATCAGATTTGTTAATATTTCCACTAATCTCATCCCAAATAGCCTTAAATACAGAGAAGCTGTTCAGCTCACAGTGGTGGGTAAGTTTTTAAAATTCCAGTTTTCTCTTGAAAGCCTGAATTTTGCCATCCACAGCGAATACTCCTGATCCTTTCCTTTAAGGTGATGGGATCACTTCATTTGTCTTTGAGAAAGTGTCTGCCAGGTATTGGAGTCTGAGTAACCAGAAATTATCAGTAGTTCTTTCAAATAAAAAATGATCCTCCATGAAAAAGTAGCTAGTTCAGTTTGGGACTCAAAAAGTGACATCTGGCTGGGTGTGGTGGCTCATGCCTGTAATCCCAGCACTTTGGGAGGCTGAGGTGGGACGATCACTTGAGCCCAGAAGTTCGACACCTGCCTAGACAACAGGGTCAACCCGTCTCTACAAAAAATACAAAAATTAGCTGAGCATGATGGCACATGCCTATAGTCTCAGCTATTCAGGAGGCTGAGGCATGAGGATTGCGTGAGCCAAGGAGACAGAGGCTGCAGTGAGTCGAGATTGAGCCACTGCACTCCAGCCTGGGTGACAGAGCAAAATTCCCTCTCAAAAAAGACAAAAGTGACTTATTCGAGATAACAATCATACCAGAGTAAAAATGTTTTATGTGCACTCATATTTCAATACACAGGTCAAAATTTGAGAAAACTAAAAATTTAATTGCTTCCTTATTGACATTTTTAAATGAAATTCCTTTTTTTTTCTTCAGGTACGTCGTGAAGAATACAATGTTTGATGCCATTTCCTTGATTCATGAAGCTAACATCACTAATAAGGAAAAATCTCACATCATATGCCCTCTGATGTGCTACGCTGAGAAGATACAACCTGCATTTCACCTGAATCTTATCAGATAGGCCTGATTTGGGTTGCAAGATATTCTGCAAAATAAATGGTCTGAACTCTTCAAGAAAGTCAATGTCACAAAAGACCAAAAAGGAGTGTGGGGAGGGAGAAGACTAAAGAAACTGCACGAGAGACTGAAAAGACATGAAAATGTAATGCATGATCCTGAATTGGAGCCTTAAAAAATTAAATTAGTAAAAGGGAAATTTGGAGACATTTGGTTTGAATTAGGATTCTACATAGTAGTACTGTAGTATATCAAGTTAAATTTTCTGATTTTCATGACTGCCTGCAGATATGCAGCTAAGTATGTTTTTGAAAGAAATACATTCTGAAACAAAATATATACCACATATAAGAGAGAAATGAAAGAGAGAATGACAAATTGGTCACCTGTAACAGGGTGAAAGGTATATGGCAGTTCTTTGCACTATTCTTGAAATTTTTCTGTAAGTTTGAAATCATCTCAAAATTTTTTAAAGAAGAGAATAAAATACCAATTTGCTTATATTTGCATAAATACTGAAGTGATAACAAGGATAAAACGGTGACCTGGAGTAGGGACATGGAGTGAATGAGGACAGGGTGGGAGTGAAATTTCTCATGTATTATACATCTTTTATATTATTTTGACTTTTGAAGCTAGTATAACTAATTTAAATCTCTCATTTTTTTTTTTTTAATTTTTTGAGACAAGGTCTCACTGTGACATCCAGGCTAGAGTGTGGTGGTGCAATCACTGCAGCTGTGAGCTCCCAGGGTCAAACCATCCTTCAACCTCAACCTCAGCCTCTTGTGTAGCTGGGACCACAGGCATAGGCCACTGCACGTGGCTAGTTTTTTTGTTGTTCTTGGTTTTTTTGGTAGAGGTGGGGGTCTTAAGGTGTTGCACAGGCTGGTCTTCAACTCCTGGCCTGAAGCGATTCTTCTGCCTTGGCCCCCTAAAGAGCTAGGATTACAGGCATAAGCCACCATGCCCAGTCTAAATTGAATCTTAAAAGTTTGTTATTTTTTTTTTTTTTTTAGAGACAGGGTCTCACCCTGTCACCCAGGCTGGAGTTCCACGGTGTGATCATAGCTCACTGCAGCCTTGAACTCCTGGGCTCAAGTGATCCTCCCCCTCAGACTCTCGAGCAGCTGGGACTATAGGCACAAACCACCACACCTGGCGAATTTTTGTATTTTTTGTAGAGATGGGTCTCACCGTGTTGCCCAGGGTTGTCTCAAGCTCCTGTCCTCAAGCAACCCCCTGCCTCAGCCTCCCAAAGTGCTGGAATAATAGGCATGAGCCACCCTAAAAGTTAAAAGTTTAATTTTTGAATGTGTGTTTTAAAAGTTTAATTTTTGAATAGCTTTAAAGGTTTTTGAATATGTGTTTTTTACCAGAACTGGATCTGAATGTGTATCCCTTTTCCAGAAACCAATAAAACAATATGCCATCTAGTGACACAACTTTGGTTAATTTTGCTAGAGATAAGAAAATAAAAATTAAATAACCCCAAAAGGCAACTTTTCAAGCCTGTTTATATAATTCCATCACAGATTTTTTTAAAATAAGAAAGCACTAAAATATTTACATTTTGCATTGACCCAGACAAGTTAGCTAACAGTTTATCAGTTCTATTTCGTTTTTTCCTTCAAAGAGCCAGTTCTTCAGTCAACTTATTAGACCATTTTTCTGTTTTCTAATTAATTAAGTTCAGTTTTGTGTTTACAAATTATTTTTTTACTTACCTTGGGTTTATTTTTTAATGTTCTTTTAGTATATTCTTAAGTTAGGTCTTGCATTTATTAATAAATAAGGCTATACCTTTTCTTCTGAGCACCCATAAGTTCTGATAGTTTCTTACCATTTGTTTTTTATATATTCTGTAATGTTAGCCAAGTTTTTTTTTTTTTTTTAAACAGGCTCTTGCTCTGTCACCAGGCTGTAGTGCAATGGTGTGATCATAGCTCACTGCAGCCTCAAATTCCTGGATTAAAGTGATCCTCCTGCCTCAGCCTCTGGAGTAACTGGGACTACTCTAGTGCACGCCACCACTTCTGGCTCATTTTTAAAATTCTTGCAGAAACGATATCTCACCATGTTGTCCAGGCTGGTCTTGAACTCCTGGGCTCTTGTGATCCTCTCTCCTCACCTCCCAAAGTGCTAGGATTACAGGTGTGAGCCACCGTCCCCCGCCAAATTTTCCTTTTTGACTCAAAAGTTGAGAGGTTTTTAACATCAAAGTAGCAGAATTTTTGTTTCTGATTTGTTTTCTGCTTTGTACTTTAGTGCACTGTGATCAAAGAATATCTATATTCTCTACTATTGAGAATTCACTCAAGTCTTCTTTGAGGCCTTATGTAAAAATTTTATGAATGCTTCATTGTCACTTAAAAAAGAATGAGTTTTATCTTCAGAGATACACACACATATTTCTGCCTTATCAATTATCATATTTAGGTCGTTTTTAGTCTTAATTTTGATCCTCTTGATGTTTAACAAACTAAAACACATAAATTAAATAATTGAGCTGCTGTATTTTCTGTATTTTTTCATTTCCCCTATAGCTTCTCTGTAAATGCTGATGCTCTGCTATCTGGTGCACAGTTATTCATAACTTTTTTTTTTTTTTTTTTGAGACAGACTCTCACTCTGTCACCCAGTTTGGAGTATAGTGGCACAATCTTGGCTCACTGCAACCTCCACCTCCCAGGTTCAAGCGATTCTCATACCTCAGCCTCCCAAGTAGCTGGGACTACAGGCGTGCACCACCAATGCCCGACTAATTTTT
This sequence comes from Aotus nancymaae, assembly GCF_030222135.1. Lineage (NCBI taxonomy): Eukaryota > Metazoa > Chordata > Mammalia > Primates > Aotidae > Aotus > Aotus nancymaae. The sequence goes on along the minus strand of NW_026988492.1, from coordinate 4,237,869 downwards.
GTAGTTTTAGTAGAGATGGGGTTTTGCCATGTTGGCCAGGCTAGACTCAAATTCCTGACCTCAGGTGGTCTGCCTGCCTAGGCCTCCCAAAATGCTGGGATTATAGATGTAAGCCACCACACCTGGCCCGTCATTCATAACTTTATCATGATACTCCTTGCTATTTTAAATGTCTGTTTCTTTTTAATGATTTTGTTCTAAATTCAAAATTATCTGACTTTAAGATCACATCCTAGTATTTTTGCTTGCATACATCTGGTATACATTTTACCATCATTTTCGAACTTTCTGAATCGTTTGTTTTCATTGTGTCTTTAAAGCATTACACTGTTGGAGAGGCTTTTGAGTCTTTTAGCAGGTGAACATAGCCCATTTATTTACACTTATTCACGTGGCAGGTAAGTTTGATCTTGGTTCTATCTTCTTATTTGATGATTGTTTTCTTTCTTGTACATTCTTTTTGGTTTTATGCTTTATGATGTGGTTGGTGCTTTCTTTGCTCTGTCTACTGTATGGTCAATGTTTTCTTTGCTGTTTCTGTATTTCTTCAGATAATTTGGAACGTTTGTGTTTTGATTCTAGTATTTCGTCTTTTAACTTCATATACCTTGAATACTCTTATTTCATTAAATTATGTTTGACTCCTGTGAGCAGTAATGAGTATCTTTTTTTACCTTTTTCTCCTCTACTGCACAGTTTTGATTACCTCATTATATCTTTACACTTTGAACATACTTATAGCTATTTAACTTTATCAATGTTAAATGGCAGCTTTTGCCTATAAAATGTGAGGAAATCAGCAAAATTATAGGAATTCAAAATGTTTCCCCTTTCTCTCTATATATAGTTACGTATCTATTCTATTGTCAAGGTTTACAACCCCAACATCCAATTTTCAAATCCCTGTATTAGTCTTGGCCTCCTATAGGTAATTAGATTCAATGCGTACTGCCATTTTTGATGGTTTTTCTCATTAATCTCCTGGTTATCTGAGTTTACCTTCTAGCAGTATTCAGAAGTAATCACTGTGCTGCCTTCTGACACTGGTCTTGATTGCTGCTTTTGAAATTTTGAAATGGAATGTATAACCTCTGTCTGAGTCTTTGATTCAACATTAAAGTTTGAGATTCATACAGGTCAATATATGTCAGTAGTTGACTTTCATTACTGAAAATCAGTAATATCTTTAGACAATTAGTAATGTGTGTAGATGTTTTTCTGGCCTTTATTATGTTCAGTTGTTCTGTCTATATCTTTATATTAATATTAAATTACTGTGGCTTTAGAGCAGGATGTCCCATCTTTTGGCTTCCCTAGGCTACATTGGAAGAACTGTCTTGGGACATACATAAAATTCAATAATGCTAACAATAGCTGATGAGCTAAATAATAATAATAAAAAAAAACCCATGTTTTAAGAAAGTTTACAAATTTTTATTAGGCACCATTAAAAGCCATCCTTGGCCACTTGGAGCTGGTGGACTTTCCTAGTGTCATGTACTTAAGAGACAAGCATGAGGGAGATGTATGAAATATTACATGCTATATATCACGTATTTTTAAAAGAATTTTGCAAAATATGCATTCTGCAATTGCTTATTCCCCACAACCCAACCTTCTAGAATAGCACTATCCAGTAGAAATTTCTGTTGATGAAACTGTTCTATAGCTGCACTGTTCAATATGGCGGCCATTAACTCCAAGTCCCTACTGACCATTTGAAATGTAGCTATTGTGATAGAGTAAATTTTTAAGTACTATACAATTTTAAGTAAATTTAAACTTTTGGATGTTTAAATTTACTTACAACTTATTTAAAATTCCTAGAAGTGGAATGGCTGTATCGTGTGTTAATTCTAAATTTTTTGAGGAATTGTCATACTATTTTCCACAGTGGCTGTACCATTTTATATTCCCACCCATCGACTGTGGAAAAGGATTCCAATTTCTCAACATCCTTGCAAACACTTCTTTTCTGTTTTCTTGATAGAAGCCATCCTGATGGGTGTAAGGTGATATCTCAGTTTTGATATGCATTTCTCTAATAAATTAGTGATGATGAGCATCTTTTCATGTCCTTATTGGCCATTTGTGTATCTTCTTTGGAGAAATGGCTATTCAAGTCCTTTGCCCATTTTTGAATCAGGTTTCTCACTGTTGTTGAATTTTTGGAGTTCTCTCTATATCAAGGATACCAATCCTTTATTATATATACAATTTGCAAATATTTTCTCCTGTTGCTTATTCTATTGATGTCTTTCAATGCACAAACTTTTTTTAATTTTATGAAGTCCAATTTGTCTTTTTCTTTTGTTGTCCTGCCTTTAGTGTCATATCCGAAAAATTACTACCAAATCCAGTGAGTCTCTAAGATATCTGTACATCCATGTTCATAGAATTATTCACAATAGCTCAAACATGGAAGCAACCCATTGTTCATTGATGAATTAACAGATAAGCAAAATGTGGTATATACACACAGCAGGACATTATTAAGCCTTAAAAAGGAAATTCTGCAGTATGCTACAACATAAATGAACCCTGAGGACATTATGCTAAGTGCAATAAGCCAGTCACAAAAAGGCAAATATTGCATGACTCCACTAATATGAGGTAGTTAAAATCACAGAGAGAGAAGAACGGTGGTTTTCTTAGAGGCTGGGGAAATGGAGATTGATTGTTTAGTGGATATACAGTTTCAGTTTTGCAAGATGAAAAAAGTTCCAGAGCTGGATGGTGACGATGGCTGCCTAACAATATAAATGTATTTCATACAACTGAATTGTATACTTAAAAATGATTTTGATGGTTACCATTTTATGTTATGCATATTTTGCCACAATTTTTTTTTAAATGCCACATATAGCTGGTGGCTACAGCAATTGGATAGCATCATTCTAGAACATAAGTGAAAGCAGAAGTCCCTATTAAAAAGAGATGAATATACACAATGGCCTATCCAGGAATGTCAGTGGATAGAAATAGAATCACTGAACTCCGATTATTTGCCAGGGGACAGAGAGGGATGTTAGCTTACTTCCTGTGGAACCAGAATAAGGAGACACCAGTAAAAGCAGTACCTACCTGTAAGGCCGATTGCCTCGCCGGGAGCTTGGACGCACACCTCCCCCCCATCCCCCTCCGCCCCTTCTTTTATCCGAAAGCTCGGACATGCTCAGACAAGCTCGGACATACTCAGGCATGTTCCCTTCTCCCCTTCTCGCACAGCCTGGCCTTCAAACAAAGGCTTGTAACCCTACCCAATAATAGTCCTGCTTTGCCCACATCCTGCTCTCCCACAACCAATCGAGCTTCTTCACTCCCTATAAAACCCCATGCCTGAGAGGAGTCCGTGTGACTTCTCCGGCCCCTCCTGTCAGACCGCAGAACCTCACCTGGGAGCCTAAATAAACCCTTCGCATTAAATCTTCTTGTGCTAGCCTCAGTTTCTTCATTTTAAACTTGGCAAAAACAAACCTTACATTACCCTCTGCTGCTTCTGTATTCAAAACAGATGTTGGAAAATATGTTTCAATATGCCACAAGGATAACAACTAGCTTAGTGTGAAACAGAAAGCAAGTTACTTGTTTGCTCCTCAAATATTATTGAACATGCCAGAATATGCTTTAATTTTATCACAAACTTTGGAAATAAATAGCTACTCAAAATATTACTTCTCTTCAGCCTTAGGCTTATCATTCTGTGTCACTAAGCATATGACTTTTGGCATTCATATCAATCTGGGCCTGTTATTTCATCTATAAAACAATAAACTGTGAACATGTGAGGGTCCTTACAGGTCCTTTCCTGCTTTATCAATCATAAGAATATTACTTTGGATGTAAGATTTCCATTTTTCTTACCTAAATACAGTCATGTACTACATAATGATGTTCTAGTCAATGACAGAGTGCATTTACTAAACAATGGTCATCCCATAAGATTATAGTACTATATTTTTACTGTAACTTTTCTGTTTAGATATGTTTCGATACAAAAATACTTACCACTGTGTTCCAATCGCCTACATTATTCAGTAGTCACCTGCTGTACAGATTTGCAACCTAGGAGTAATAGTCTACACCATATAGCTGATGATGTTCTAATATACCAATACATTTCTCAGAATATATCCTCATCGTTAATGGTCATGTGACTATATAAACAACCTCTCAAAATGCCCAGGAGGAAAAGGTGGCCTTGAAGTCTGTGCTGAATTTCTACCTCTGCAAATGCCCTGTTTATAAAGCCCTCTACAGCATCATTTGTCATTCTCTTGTCACCATGGATTTCATCATTATAAAATTTATGGCAGTATTACAAGTTTCAAAGCTACTTGCAGTATAAGCCACAACTATCAGAACTACCTGAAAGCTCTGGCTACCAGCATTAATAATTTAAAATACGTACCAAAGACTGCTTTTCTGAAAACATTAAAAGAGAGGACATAAAATAAAGGGAGGGGAGGGTCGATGAGAAAAAAACACGTATTGTAAATACGCATTGTAGTAATTTGTTAAACAGTTACCTTGTTCTCCAAGTGCTCTGTTTATGAGAACACTGTAAAAGTGCTTTCTTTCTTTCCTTTTTTTTTTTCCTGTGGGAGAAGGGAAGCAATGAAGGAAATGAAAGAGTTCATTTAAGTGCTATATTCACATAAGGCTAATTTGTGAAAGCTCAATCCAGCTGAATATACTTGCAGCCACCACTGGACCACAAAACTTCAGTTGAGCAGACTAATTGAGATTCTTCAGGAGAACTCCCTTGTCTTTGGTAGTTACAGATGTCTCATTAGGCATTCGGTACCTCCCCCTTCTCTAGAATACTAAGTCTGACTCTGACCAGCCTTAGGATACAGCCTGTGAATTTCCAATAGATTCGAATACACCATCATTATAAGACAGCTGATTTTGTTTTGCAACCATTTGATTTTTTTGTTTGTATCAAACTAAAGTTGCAATTAATAGTACTATGTTAGCTGCACTAGAATACCGTTTAAAAAAAATAAGAACAAAAACTATGCTCCGCCTCCAAGACTGCAACACGCAGGCTAAAGGCTCTATTAAACACCTTCTGTAGTCTTACACTAGAGAAGTGCTTTCTATAAAAGAAGATCATTAGAGCTGATGGCTGGAGTTCAGGGAGAATAGTAAACACCATAAAATCTTATTTTCTACCCATTTTCCATTCTCTATAGAGATGAAATATTTGAACATTTGATTTTTATTAGACTAGTGAGAATGTGACACCCACTTGACTATTTTTATTTTCTTCTTTACTAAAAAGACATGTTGTGGACTCCTCTGTGTATTTATTTAAAAATGTCTAAAGATCTTTGAGGAATTCAAGTCATGGGAAACTACATGTTTAAGTATTTAATTAGAAGCCTCTCCCATGAGCTGGAAAAAATCTCTTGGCACAATTATGGAATAACTATTTTCCCTTCACTGCTATCTTAATATCCAATATTGTAGGCTTGCAAAGAAGCATGGAATGAAACTGAAATAGTAAAAAGGTCTCCATGTAGCTGCCATTATTATTGGTGAGTTTTCACTTGTATGTAAGCAATGGTGTGCACACACACACACGCAGCACAAACATGTTTGTGTATATATGTATAAACACACATACAACCCATCTACCACTAAACCCAAAGTTTCACTAAATTATTTCATTTGTGCTTTTCACATAAGGAAAAAACAATTTAAAGATTTATCTCTATCTAAAATATGAACATCTTTTTTTGAGATATTTAATAATTAACTTACTTTCTCTAGAGCAAAAGGTAAAATTTCTTATTTCTGTAAAATTTAAATAAGTATTTTTCTTCTCGTTAGAATGCAACAGTGTATTTGAATATACTTTCTTTTCTAAATCTCCAACTACCTTTTTCAATGACATTCTGAAGAAAGACTTACTAACAAATAAAATTCCACTGATAATTTATTTCAGCTTTTAATATATTTTCTACTATAAAACCAAGCTGTGAAGACAGGAAAATATTACTGGTTTTGTTATTACAAAAACAAGTGAGAACTTTTAATTCACAAAGGATGAAAACACAAGACATTAATCTCACTGTACATACAATATTACAATAAACTGATTAACTGCAGACAAAACATTTAAGACTTCACACACACACAGAGACACACACACACACACGTACCTTGACACAAGAAACACGGGACAATTTTAATCTTTGATATATGTTCATGAACACCAAGAGCAAGAACATCACTGATTTGAGTCTAATTGTTTTCCTGGTATACAATCACTATATAAGCAAGATCTAAAGCACACTGTGTTATTAAGGACATCTTTAGGCAAATATAAACATTCTGATTTAGGGCTTTTTCTCCCCACCCAAAACCATCTGCTTTAGCTATCAAGTAGTTTGGTTTGTTATCAATTTAACACACAACAACAAATACAGGATTTCTACCACAAAATTCAGGTGAGAGGTTTATAGACAGATCATACAAAAACATACTTATTCCCAAGGAAGGCAATCTGTAAATTATAAATGCATTCCTAAGAAAAAAAAATCCTAGTCACACACAAATCACTCACTTTCAAACACAGAAATAAAAAGCGTATGTGAGGACAGAGAAATGTTGGCATGGAAGAGAGGAGAAAAGGTATGAAATGAGGAACATGTATTTGCCACAGGGAATATTGGATTCAGTTGATTTTTTAAAATGAGGTAAAAGAGTATGCCAGTGAATGAAAAAACAAAAAAATTAAAAACCAAAATGCACATTTCCAATGGAAAAATCTCTAAACCTCTTATAGTTTTATTAGACATTTCATTTACAGCAGTTAATCTAGAAAAATACATTTTAAAAATCTTCAACAGACCATGCTCCCTGTAACAAAACCTTCCAAACCCTGTGTTTTATTATACAAATCAATCTACATTAGTAGGTAAAAAGAAATTCTTGAATTTAGCAAAGTCATTTTCCACCCAACAACCATCTAATTTACAGATGGGTTTCCACTATTCATACTGGAATTAGAGTTCTGTAATAAATTTTTTCTTTGTTTTCTGTACATATTAAATAACCTAAAAGGTTCTTCTTGTAGTGCATGTGCCATTTAGCAAGTCTATTCAGTATTTTTCCAGTACCATTCTCATTACAGTGATTTGCCTGTAAATGTAATTAATACCTAAAAGTGCACACAGTTAACTTTCCCAAATAATGGCCTATTTCTGAAGGAAAACTAATATTCACAGAAAAGATTACCAATATCATGATTAGAAATGTAGGGTTAGAATGTACTCTGAGACTATACAACACAATTATATACACAAGCTAAAGGATATTAAGTCTTTAGCCTATATTTACATAAAATAATGTCTGTTTCCACAGGGTCATACCAAGAACTCAGTATGGCACTAGGTATAATTAGGATTGTTAGCTACAATTCAGTATAGCAAGACAGCCCTAAAAATGCCCTGAAGTGACTTAAGCTAACTAAAACTCCAGTATATCACAGTGTTTTAAGTAATATTAGTGTACTGCCCAAACAAGCAACTAAGATATCCAGTAAGGATGCTGTGTAACACAGCAAAAGACAGCAAGCCTTCATCAAGGGGTTATTTTGGGTTTATAATGAATTTTAGCACTTAGACTGCCACTGCATGCAGAAACCCTGAAACAGAAATACACAGGTTTCAAAATGGATATATTTCATTTTGTTTAAAATGCCCAAGAGCGTTTCCAAAATAACTGATAGTAAGTATTGTTCTATCAAGTGATCCATCTACAGATCTTGAGAAGAAAGTCTACATTATCCAATTTCAGGGAAAAAAATATAGTTTTCCTACCAAATTATCCAGTGTATATGACTGGTTAGAATTTTAAGTTTTGATTTTTACTGAAATTCTGAGTATGAAACGCAAACATTCAGGATAAAATGAATTCATAATTACACGTAGCTCTATCAACTTGCAACAAAGCAGCAAATCTGAGGGCCTAACACACATCTTGACTCTCCCCTTCCCTTCTGATCCCTCAAAAAAAAAAGTGCAAAATCAAAGAGTCACTGCTTGGTCCAAAAAATAAAATACGTTTGTGTATAAACATTTGAAATCTGATGGAATCCAGCTTCTATTCCACAGGTTGTCTTCATAAGAATCAACGTCCGAAGATGGAACTTAGCTCCAGAAGAATTAATTCTACAATCTGATTTTGGTACACAGTATGAACTGCTATATTACCAGTCTCTTTTTCTGGCTTTAACAGAGTGGGACCAAAAACAATTGCTATACTCTGATAGGTCATTCGATTTTTCTCTCCATTTTCTATAACTCTGAAGGGAAAAAAAGAAGTTGTTAAAAGAGAAAATAAAAGACAGGGAAAATTCTTCAAATGGTATTAGATACCTAACAGTTTGCATTTTAAAAAGAGAAGTAATGGTCATTTTCCTAAAGTGACGCATAAACTATTTAACCAAGTAGAATTCTGTCTAAATGCCATGCAAAGCTTTCTTTTTGATAAACACAGCTGAACATTGTAATTAAGCATACTCTAACAAACTTTTAAATGTGTGATATTTTAGCTTAGTTTTGAAAATAGAACATTTAAGTATAATTCAGGTAACAATGACTGCCCCATTAAGCTGATGGGAAAAAAATCTTATTAGGGTGTGGAGATTAAACTTCCATTTTACTCATTTTATGTTACTTCTTTAAAAAAAAATCTCTCTAGCTAGGAATTTTTGTTTTCGTATTCCAGTGTACTTTCTATCAGATGAAATAACTCAGTTATTAAAGCAGCTATGTAGTAGCCCAGAACCATGATGGCTTTATTATAGGATAACATAATACACCTCAATTAATATCCAATCTCATCTTCATATTAACTTTAGCAACAATTCCTGAGCACCTACTATGTGCTAAGCATTACATAAATACTTCACATATAATATCTACTTTATTGCATTCTTCATAACAAATCATTGTACCCATGATGGACTGATACTAAAAGGAGTTGAGTACCTTTTTCAAGTTACAAAGACAGCAAGTAGCATAGCTGGGATCCAAACCTGGATCTGAGTGACCCTGGCCCCGCAGGCGTCCCTGCTTCCCCTTGTGCTATACCACATCCCATGACTGGGCAGTCCTCCTACCTTCTGAGATGTCGGAAAAGAATCTGCATTGTATCTTGGTTTGGCTTTGGCAACTGTCTGATTAGGTCCTTAACAGCAGTGACTCGCTGTCTTGGTTCTTGCTCTGAAAAAAGATAATAACCAGATATTTTACAGCAAATTCTTATGAAACTGAAAGCAATGACACAGTTTGGAAGCTGATATTTGGTAATACACAGTGACATCTGGTGGTCACATTTAAAATGTTCACAGTAAAACAATGTTGAAAATATTTGCTTTAAGATCGATCAAAAAACAGGGTAGCTTAATCTGTGCAAGGAATTTTCAATATGTAGAAAAAACTGAATAGAATTACATACTTACTAATTGCATTAACAAAATCATTAAAATGATTAAATGTAAAAAGAGGTTCTGGTAATTCTCGAAAAAACATTTTGAGTGCTCCAGTAATGACATGAATATCTTCCCATTTACTGTCGTTCAAGTCCAATTTCTCATCTGAAAGACAGCAGGAATTGGACATTGTAAAAAATTACTTTAAGCCAGTTCAAAAAGTTATGAATCTGAGTAACAACAGGGAATATAATCTTACCATGATTGACTGCAAACCGAAGTTTCTGGATCACTGCGAGGTTGCCACTTACTCTGTATATCCCATCAACATCCAAACCTAAGAGACAATAACAATTATTGTATGTGTGTTTAAACTACCTGTTTACTTCTTCTGAACATGTCTGCATGTGTCAGAATTCTTACTCATTAGCATTAACCTAAAATCAAATGGACAAATATTCTTTTTCTTTTTCTTTAAATGACTTCTGGTAGATGCTTGGCAAGGAAGAGAGATGGAGATTCACTCTGAATTCTTTTTAATAAACAGCAGTAATTCTACTCTGCCCATCATGTAGCGTGTGAATCAGCTCAAGGAAATTGTTTCATTAATCTTAAAACACCAACAATTTCAAATAAATTTCTGCAAACAACTAGGGATAATTCAAAAAGTAAAGGAAGCCAGTAGATAAAATCAGCCCATGCATATTTTGCACACCATTTTATAATACAAACGCACATATTGTAAAAAGTTTATTGAAAGTGTCTGTCATATTAAGTGCTTGTAATAAGTAAACAATGTAAGCTAACAACTAAACTAATGGTTCTATAAAAACAAAAGTAATTTGCCATAATTTATTATTTTCTTTTATATGTGGAACAGAATCATCTGAAATTCATACAATTAAGCCCCGAAATTCCAGGTATTCATTAAATGATAATGGTGTACAAATTTACTAAAGCACATTATCAAATGTACTACTCATTTAGCTTCAAATAAAGACCATAGTGTGGTATCTCTTATTGTCATTCTGACAAGAAGAGTCAATGAGACAAGAGATCTGTAACTGGCAGAAATTACAAATTAAATTGCGTGTTTTAATTGTACAAAATGTTTTTCATGATATACAAATATAAGTTAATGCTATTACAATCAATATACTGCTAATTTATATGAAACTAGTATAAATAGTATAGCTATGTTTAAATTAACAGAAATTAGTTTGTCATATTTTACAGAAAACGACATAAAAAATATTTATCTCATGAGACAACTGTGGTTGATTTAACAGTTTATAATGTCATCTGATTTTTAGAACAGAAGAAACTTAGTAAGTAAACACAATCTTCTCAGATCTTATACAGTGTCAAATTATTTCTTAAAAATAAACTCGATTTCACAATCAGTATCTTCCTCATTTTAAGCAAATGCTTAAATGAAATAGCTTCAAAGAACACCATATACTTAACTGTGAGTACCAAACATTCAACAGATGCCTGGAGAGGTCTTAATTTGAAACAGTGGTAAACATGTAAGTGTTTTGCAAACAAAATGATTTTCTTAACATCTTAGGACTATAAGGAAATTTTGGTTGCATCACTCAAAATCATCAAAATTCTAGGAATTTTGATGGCAAAACAAGAAGTTGGTTTGCTTAATAAAAAAAATCAAAATCCTTCTCTTACCATGTTCTTCGACGTGTTCAATACATAACTTCACAAACTTTGGTACTGTGCCATTCTCTCTCTGACACAGATTAGCAAGATTGGATCCAAATACCTGATCTGAAAAAGATTTATTTTTAAAAAGTCAATCATTTTGCTGAAATTCAGTTCATGAAATGGCTAACCATTCAGAGTGCAACAGAAACATCCCGTGTAACCAGATATTGTTTAAGAGGGCCCTATGCCTTATGGAATATGCATTTTGCCTACTTCTTCAATTTCACATCAAACAATTTGTTTTTAAACTTCATAAAGACCCTCACTCACTCTTGCCTGAGAAGCTTGTACTTTCTATTGCTTCTGCAGAAAGCAATTTTCCACCCAACTTGGCTCCTTCTTCACTCTAGGTCTCAGCTAAAAGTCACATCCTTAAATAACCCCTCTGACCATCCTTACCTAAGAGAAACCAGTTCTAGTCACATCCTAGTTTATTACTATGTTAGATTCATAGCATTTGTCACTATTTCACATTATCTTGTCTACCTCCCACTTGAGCATAAGTTTCATGAGGGGAAGGACCATGTAGTTCCTGAACACCAACAGGTATTCATAACACCTAGGCTCATGCCTAGCACTCAGTAAATACTCAATTACTTTTAAAACTATTAAAATAAGCATCTAACCACTCATCATATACCAATATGTGATTTCACAAAATGTATTTCAAAGACTCTTCTATGAATCTTTCAACCTGACAGTTTTTAAATTCCATATTAGCAGTAAATGTTCAGGAAAACAAACAATTTGAAGTGATGAGTAAGGCTATAAAGTGACAACAGTTTATATTTCTCAGGCAAAAGGCATGGTGAACAAATTAGCAGTTTTCATTCATTTATTTGCCAGGCCTTTTTTGTTTTTTCAAAACTCTAAACTCATCATGCAAATTCATATGCTTTGAGAATACCTGTGATCTATAACTCTTGAAGTTGTTAATTTGAATTACTTAATTAGCTATCTTCCTAGAAGTTTTAATCCCTTTTTTTAGACAAAGTCTTGCTCTATCAGCCAGGCTGGAGTACAGTGGTGCAATCATGGTTGCACTGCAGCCTCTAATTTCTGTGTTCAAGTGATCCTCCCACACAGCCTTCCAAGTAGCTAGGACTATAGGTATGTGTCACCACACCCAACTAATTTTTTGTAGAGAGCGGGACTCCCTATGTTACCCAGTCTGGTCTTGAGTTCCTGGACTCAAACAATCTTTCTGCTTCCCAAAGTGGGGGTATTATAGATGTGAGCCACTGCACCTGGCCTTAAATACCTTCTTAATAAACTTGTTTGTGTATTTTAATGCAGGTGCTTCACAAATAGATGGTTTTTATAAGAAACTTCATAATAATCAGAGACAGACATATATATTATAGACTATTATTTTTACCTTTATTTTTATGAATAAATGCCATTGTTTTAAGTCACATATTAGAAAAGTTTACCTCTGCAATTAAACATGCTTGTAAGAACTAAAAGCATACACAAATAATGTAATTTTTAAAGAGTATTTTTCTACAAAAAAAAGATTCTGTTAGTCTATTATGGTGCTTATAAATAAGTATATAAATCAGAAAAACAAAAACCACCTTATGCTAATTTTTAAATGACCTTAAATGACAACCAAAGGTAAAAATTTGTTCATTTTTCTTCTTTCTACTGTTAGTAATAGTTGAATTTCCTATTTCTTGTGATCTTTACATCTCAAAACTAAATTTTCCATTGTCAGTTTCTAAAAATCTGCCACCAATCGCATCCACATAGTCCCTCTGAAATGGGCTTTCTAAAAGTTTAGTTTATTATGTCTGTCCAATGCTTTAGTTACAATAAACTTTAAAAAAAATCTATTTTAATTACTTAAATGTCTTTTAATCATTGCATTTGAATACTTGAATAAATAACATTCTTACTGTTTGAAAAGATTTGTTTTTAATTTGAAACATCTTATTTCTGATGTAGACCAACATTCATTATTATCAACAATACTTCTCCTACCAACCTTTAATATAACCTTTTTCACGAACAGCTTGCAAAGTGGGGCGTCGTGTGAGAAACTTCTTTAAGTTTTTCTTGGTTTTTTTCTGTTCTGAAGAATCTATTGTAGATACTTTCAAGGCTTAACACAAAAAGACAGGTAATAAGCATTTGTAAAAATAAAGTTTTTTTGACAAAAGTTTTTCCAGCTAGCATGCAGAAACAAATTAACCTCATATGTCAAGATCATAGTACAGTTCAGTTACTTTAGCTTAATGTGGTTTAAGGATAAGATGTGAAGAATTACATTAACACAGACCCCATTTCAAAGTTATACACCAAACAAACATTTCATTTTTATCACTAAAAACATGACAACTGTACCTTCTATGGTATATCTGCCAAGATATCCCAAATTTACGCTAACGTATTATTTCATAAATGATTAACTACTTATCTTTATTGAGTCTACATCAGTTTAAGAAGGTAAAATGACCACTAAAAAGTAAAAATACATAAAACACATAACAAAAAAATCCCTATTTTTACTGAACAAGAAAACTGGAGATACACATAAGATATATAGAGAGATATAAATACAGACATATAACCATCATAACTATTATACTTGTACTTTAAGCTAACTTTCATTGTAATTATTTGTACTCTGAGCTAAGAATGGAACCACCTGGAAAATGTCTTTCATTGCCTTTAGTTCTAATTTCTTTTTTGATTATAGTGACAAAAATTCAAAAGGTATATTTCTTGAAAATAATTCTATTTGGGGAAAGTCGAAAGCACAAAGAATCTATAATATAGAATAAAAAATAATCACATTTTTATGTTAAATTGCTACATGTTGACAATGTCAGTAACAGGCCGAAACTTCATTAGAAATACAGAAAAACAGAACTGATTTTCTAATCATTCAGTTAATATGAAGGCCAAAAAGTTCTCAGTTAAACATGTGGATTTGTTAAAATAGACTGAACAAAGTACCAAGTCACGGCTAATGGCCTAATTAAGCAATGTAATTCACAAGAGGCCAACATTAGAAAATGCTTTTCTTAAAGCTGCTGGCTTTTGCTATGCTCCTTTCTGTAGTAAGATCTGAAGATAGGAATGCTTGAATCTGTTTACATGCACAGATATAACCTAGTCCAGAGACAGATGGATGCCTGGTGTCCAGAAGGAAATCACAGTAAATATCCCATGACTTTTGACTTCTTAAAGTATAAGATTCCATATAGAATCTTAAATAGTAAGCATATATTTTTAAATCAATAAAGTTCACTTTCCTAGAGGCCTCAACAAAAATGCACTATATTCCTTCTCTGAAAGTGGCACAATATCTTAAAATTAATATGATGCCATAGGATGCATACTATGAGGCTGAAAAATGACAGCAATGAGTTAACAAGAAAGAGCACTGACACACTGAGACTGCAACTGGTTAACTGCATAACTTTTTTGTAACATTGGACAGTCCATTCAGCTTTTATGTATATATTTAAAACCTTTGAAAAGCTAAGAGAATAAGCTCAAATCCTTAGCAAAATAGGGAAAGGACAACTTACAACGAAGTTTTTTAGGATCCTTCTGTTCCTTTTCTTTATCATGCTTTTCTATTCCTGGTGAATCCGGTATCTCCTCCTCAATTCCTTCATCAGTTTCTACTGCCTATTGATTAGATATTTCCCAAACACATATTACACTTCTAGAATAACTACAGTTGGAATAGCATAATTCTCACAATGATTAGTAAATGACTCTTCCAAACAATTTTAGGGAACCAATTAGTATACAGTATGTACGACTTACATATTTGATAAATACCTTTTTCTCTTTAGATGGCATTTCCTGTTGAAAATTCACAGGATAACGAGTTTACACTAATAATAAAGCTATCTTGCCTCATTTTAATCAACTGCATATTAGTGACACTAATACTTAAAAGATGAGGCTATAATCTATGCTGAAAAACACAATAGAGCTACATTCTGTGACTACAGTATAAGACTTCTACACATGGACCTGACAAGAGTATTACACTGTAACAACAGGACAAGACTCATACTCCAGATACATGGATGTCAACTGAAAGAAATCCTAGAGCGGCCAGGCCCGGTGGCTCACACTTGTAATCCCAGCACTTTGGGAGGCCAAGGTGGTCGGATCACCTGAGATCAGGAATTTGAGACCAGCCTGGCCAATATGTTGAAACCCCACCTCTACTAAAAATACAAAAATTAGCTGAGCATGGTGGCATGTGCCTGTAATCCCAACTACTTGGGAGGCTGAGGCAGGAGAATCACTTGAACTTGTGAGGCGGAGGTTGCAGTGAGCTGAGATCGTGCCATTGCACTCCTGCCTGGGCGACAGCAAGACTCTGTCTCCAAAAAAAAGAGAAAGAAATTCTTGAGCGCATCTATAAACTAACTAAGGTCATTTGTACAGAATAAATAATTGAGTTCTCAAAGCTAAAAAACTTTGCTCTGCCTTCACATGGAGATCTTTACTCCACCTGGAATTTATTTTTGTAGATGGTGTAAGGAAGAGTTCCAGTTTTTTCTTGGGTTCCCAGCTGCACCAGCACCGTTTACTTCCTCTATAGTGCTCTATCTGGCATAAAGTGTCCACAAGTATGTGAGTCTGTTTCTAGGTTCTTTATTCTGTTTCACAGGTATGTATGCCTATCCCTGTACGGATACTACACTTATTAATTAATATGGCTTTTTAAAGCCTTGATATATGATACGGCAAGTCCTTTTTCTTTCTTTTTCAAGACTGTCTTAGGTATTCTTAGTGCTCTGCATTTCTACATAAATTTTAGAATAAGCTTGTCAAGTTCTACCAGAGAAACTACTGGGATTTTAAATTCAAGTATCTCAAATCTATAAATCATTTGGAAGAAAATTATATCTTTGCATTATTGAATCTTTTAATGCATGAACAGGATATACTTCTCATTTAATTAGGTTTTCTTCAGTGTTTTTCAACAAAGATTTGTAATTTTCCCTGCAAAGGTCTTGCACATCTTGCCACACTTAGTCCTTGATATCTTCTGACACTTTGGAAACAGTATGTATTTTAAAAATTTTTAATCAAAACTATAGGCCAGGTGCAGTGGCTCACGCCTATAATCCCAGCATTTTGGGAGGCCAAGGTGGGCAGATCACTCGAGGTCATGAGTTCGAAACCCGCCTGGCCAACATGGTGAAACCCTGTCTCTACTAAAAATATAAAAAATTACCCAGGTGTGGCGGTGGGCGCCTGTTATCCCAGGTGCTTAGGAGGCTGAGGCAGGCTTGAACCTGGGAGGTGAAGGTTGCAGTAAGCTGAGATCAGGCCACTGCACTCTAGCCTGGGTGACAGAGACTGTCTCAAAAAAATAAAAATAATTTAAAAAATTAAAATACATACACACACACACACACACACACACACATAAAATCATCTCTCTTCACTTGGCTTATTCCCTGAGCCTGTAGGTCTCAATTAAAAAGACAAAACAAAAACCCACTTTCCGTAACTAATACACTAGGGTTTACCCCTAACTTAATTGGTGTTTTTATAGAATGTTGTACACCCCTGCCATAATACTCATCACATTTCATTATATTAACTGTTATCTGTCTTTGACTATAACATCAGCCTAGGAAAGTGCAGTATCTGGGTGCTGCTATGTCCCCAGTGCATAAGGCATTCATATATTTGTTAAATGAATGCAAGCATACTTGCTTTCAAGAGACAGTGAATATATTACTGTGACTAGAGCTGAAAGTCCATATTGGGTAAAATAGAAGGTACAATTTGAAAAGATAGACTGGGCCTACACTGTTGAATTTTAATGAATCACAGCTTTCTGCGCAGTAGGGGATTAGAAAATTGGCATTAGAAAGTTTCACATGGCAACGGCATTAACGATGAATTAGTGATAGGTGAGATTAAATAAGGAAAAAACTGTTTAGGAGGTTACTCATATCTTGGTATGAAGATATAAGGCCTGCCCTCATGATTTCAGGAATAAATGATAAAGAAACGATAAGATTCAGAAATATCACACAATATTACAAACTCCAAAGGAAGAATTTATATATAGCTTCATAACTAATTTGCTAAAGAGGTAAAGTTCTCTTTTACTTCCCATATTACCTTCCATTTCTGTCATTAATATAATATGATATTCAATGAAGAGCCATGTCCCCATAGGTGAAAAGTGAAAAGGAGAATACAGAGTATAAAAAAGTGTAAGCCAGGCATGGTGGCACACACCTGTAGTCCCAGTTACTTGGGAGGCGAAAGGGAGGATTGCTTGAGACCAGGAGTTCATGGCTGCAGTGAGCTATGATTACTAATATACCTGCAGAATATAAACTTGGGAATCTCTTTGGTTGTTTTACATAAAGAAGAAGATATATACCAGAAACACAAGGATACTGAACAGCTTGGAGGGGAGGGGCAGAAACACTAGGGAATCTCACCAGAAAAGAAAAAATGGGAATGAAGAGACTACAGCTTCATGCATTTCACAAGTTCACCTCAGACCTCCTCTTTAATCAAATAGTATTATTTTCCACACACTCAGTTACTGAATAAATACTATGTACTAACCACCATTTACCCTTTCTTTCTCAACTATTTCTTTTCAGCCAATGCCTGATGTGAACATTATTTCAAATCCACTGGTAGCAAATATCACATAAGTCAGAATGTTAAATCATTCACCAGCCCCTGGGGGCTGCTAAATTGACCATTGCTTTTTCCATCTCTGTCAAAACATATATAAAGTGTCTTTTCACATATAGATTGCAATCTGGATATAAAATAAGCAATTTAAAAAACAAAAACAGCTCTGAAGTAAAAATTTTACCTAAGTTAAAGACATACCTGATTATTGATTGTACTACTAAGAACTTTAAACCAATCATTAATAACAGTGTCATTGTCAGACTGAATTAGCAGTTCTGTTCCTTGACGAGTTTTCAGCTTTAGAGAAAAGCAGGGAGAAAAAAAACAGTATGGTTGGTTTGTGCTTTCAGCAAAATACATGAATATCTTTAATTCAAAGTTAAAGTCACCAAGAGTAGCTGCTATATATTATGTAATAATGACGTAATAATGATGCAATGATTATAATATGATGTTATATATTATGCAATAATGATGTAAGGTTAAAGTACTACACAGCTATGGAATACTTTTTTAGTTTAAAACAATATCAACTGAATAAAACATAAAGTTGTTTCTCATAATAAATTCTCATAAAAATCTAATAATTTAGGATCCCAAATACCATCATACAAATGCCATAAAACCCGCTGAAACTAGTATGGTTTGTCACTTAAAAATCAGTTCAAGTATCAAAGCAGTACGTTCTAAATTAGAACAAAGAAATAAAATCTATGACATTTTTACACAACCTGAGAAATTTTTTTCTGTCTCTCTGGCTAAAAAATACAGAAGAAAGAATACATAAAGACTTTCAATAGTTCCTAATTAGTAAGTAAATATAATGGCTTAGTACAAAGGGCATAGATAAATGTCACACCCCTTTTGGGCAGAAATATTACAAATTAAGTGTCAGATCATGAACTGAAGAATACTACGTATTATTCTATATGAAGGCAATAACTAATTTATGCACAATCTCTGTTTTGCAGTTTCTTGCACTTAATTGAGGAATAATATTGACACATTGTGGAAACCGCTCCTCCCATTTTCCGATTAAAAACTAATTTTTTTTTCCCTAGAAGATATGGCAATGTTTCCCAAGCAACATTCTGAAAGACATATTCCTCAAACATAGTTTCACAAATACTGTTTTTAAAAGGTAACCTCAAAAAACAATTATTGAAAAAATTATATAATATTAACTTGGAAAATACTGGATTAAAGAAAATCTAACTAGATTCTCTCCTTCAAGATGTAACAGGCTTTTGATATTCTAGGGTGCATTGTGATTTTCTAAGATACGAATAAAATATACACTGCCTCCCAAATTTATTTGACCATGGAACAGTTTTCATTCTGGATTTACCTTTTGAAACTACAAGGCTAATTCAGGAAACAGTGACTTCTTTCATGTACTTTTTTAGAGTTGGTCAAGCCAATCAATATTGAATGTTCACTGCACATAAGATACTCTGCTCTGTTATAGGTTCTTATATAAAGGAAAAACACAGTCTCTCTACTTAAAGGAAAAAGAAAAAAAAATTGTAATCATCTAATGAGGGAAATAATTGACAAATGATAACCCAAGTACATTAAAATATTATTTTAAATACTTATTATTATTATATATATTTTTTAACTTAAAAAAAATTTTTTTAAACATGGAATGCTTCATGAATTTGCATGTCATCCTTGCCCAGGGGCCATGCTAATCTCTGTATTGTTCCAATTTTAGTATATGTGCTGCGGAAGCGAGCTCGATATTTATTTTAAAGTATTTATTTTTTAATAAATATTATTTATTACTATAAATAAAGAAGTAGGCTCATTGTTATGGTGATGCTTGTCATGGGTCTTGGAAGAAAGGGAGCATTTGGCATGGAGAGATTGGCATGGGTTGGTACTAGAGGCAGAAAAATAAAGAGTACAAATCAGACAGACGGGAAAACCTAGGCTTTTGAAAAACAGCAATTAAATCAATCTGTCTACACAAGAGAATAGGAAAGGCCTGAGACATGAGGCTACAAAAAGAGGCTGGGATATGGAAGGCCGTCCACAAAATCAGTCTTGGATGTCTGTAACCGCACCCTTCTGCAATGGGACAGACATTGCTGCTCTTCTGTCAACAGCAGCTTCTCTCTCCCCATAACTCAATACTTGGCTAACCTCCTAAACAGTCTTAACCAATGAAATCTCTGAAAGTAATGTGTGACTTCCAAATCTAGGCCCTGAGAAGCCCTGCAGGTGCCACCCTCACCCTCTGGGAACCCTGAGGTCACCACCTGACACGGCCCTGGGTGGCCCCCTTGAGAATGAGAGATCTTGCGGAGAAGGAGGCCTAGCCAACAACTAGCCAATACCAGCCATGAAATCACCTTAGATCATCCAGTTCCAATAAAGCCACTAGACGACTAAAGTCTCATGAATAGTCCTAAGTGAGATTAGAAGAAGAATCGCCCAGCTCAGCCCAGGCCAGACTGAGCAAACAAAATTGTTCTTTTGTTAAACCACTAAGTTTTGAGATAGTCTCTTATGCAGCAATAAGCAACTAATACAGGATCATGTATTATTGGGGAAGGTTTTGAAGGATAAAATGGAAAGGTTTTTTTAAAACAGACTTTATTTTTTAGACCAGTTTTTGGTTCCAGCAAAACTGAGAGGAAGATATAGAGATATCCCATATGTCCTCTGCCTCCACACACACACGTGGCCTCCCAGCTTATCAACATTCCCCTTACTTTATCTTTTAATATTAGGTTTGGTAAGTAAAGGGAAGCACATCCTTTTTATTATTGCTGGAAAAAGACAGGATACGTGAAACAAAGGCTTGTAATAATGAGTTCAAACAACTTATGCAAATAAAGCCAGTTTTTACATCAGTCTTTTCTTAAATTATGATACCATCTAACTTAATCACCAACTTTGCCTTAACTAGTCACAATGAAAGACAATTTCCCAAATAGTTCAAAAAAACAGAACACCCAGTTACTACAGTTTACTTAGAAAAAAATGTATTACCTCAAATACATTCTTTTTGCTGGATTTATCCTTTGAAGCCATCTCAATTGTTGCTCCCTTGAGATCCACTGTGAATTCTGGTTTGGACTGATTACTCCCAAACTTAATTTTTGAAAAAGGAAAAAAAAAACCTTCATGTGATAATCACATATATGTGTATTAAAAAGGAACTAAAAACAATTTTATATTGTTAACAATAAATCAAATAGATTTTCTCAAATTCTTTTCTCCTTTATAAAGTAACAATTTCTACTTTAAAACTGAAAAATATCTAGAATATATGAATATACAGTTCATAGAAAACAAAAGAAAATTACTCAGCTTCCATCATAATATAAAATATATATACATAAAAAGCCAAGCTGAAATCTTTTTTTACCGTAAGAGTGGAAAAAATTTTTTTCAAAACTATGTTGGTGAGGCTATAGACTAGAAAGGCCTCATATGCAAGTGGGATATGAACTGGAACTACTCCTAGAAAAGAAAAACTGGTAATGCTATATTTACAAATTTATAAATGCGTGTATACTTTGGCTTGGAGTTATGTATCTTGGAATTTATCCTAGACTATACATGACTGTGTAAAATGCTATGTACACAAAGGCAATACTCTAATATATGTAATAAACAATATCAGGTAGATAACAAGTGCATTTTCCACCTCATAAATGTTCTCTAAAACTGATTTTGTGCTTTAGAAGTATTTCCTTATTGAGTTACATTGTTAACAATAACTTGTAGAAACAGAAAATACTAAGTCCCATGTTCTTTTATTCTGTCTTTGTTAGAAACTGTGACTAGAGACAGATGCTATAAAGCTTCAGCAACTTAATGAGGAACTATGAAAAGAATGGGAAGACAGTTGTTATGGATGGGTTCAGAAGAAAAAGTACGTAGCTAGCTATTATATTTTGTTAACTACATAAGGAAAAGATTAGCAAAAACAGTAGAAAATTTATGTTAAATATACACTACTCTGTACCTTGACATCTTTAAATTTCTGTTTAGTCTGTTAACTAAGAATAGAAAGTAACATTCCTATGGTATTGAAAGGCTTAAAGGTTTTAAAACCTCTAAGGTCTACTGAATTGTAATCTAAAGATCATAAAAACCTGTTATAAATATTTCCTATAGAGAATTTCATTTGCTAAAATATTTTCAAATCAAATTAACTTGTCATTAGAAATTATCTCACCCAACCTTGTGATAACTTATTCACTATTTGTAATCTCAGTAACTCTACTCTAGGAGCTTCACATTTAAAATATAGTTTGCCTTAACCTGTTCCCTTTTACATCTTTTTAGCTAGCATTATGAATTTAAAGTACTAATTTTAACAAAATTTAGGAGTTACATAAAATTTATTAGTAGAGTAAAGGCAAATTTTAGGATATTACATGGAATTTATGGAATCATAATAAAAATCACAATAGAAATTTTAACCATATTCTACAAAGTCTTTGCCTTAAGTACCTTTGGTCAATCAAAAGACAAATTAAACATAAAGCTCTATGTTGGGCACAGACAACTTCCTGAGCAGAAATGATATACTGCAAATGTTATCAAACTTGAACATATATTTAACAAAATGACATATATCAATTATTTAATTTGTTGTCATTATCCATGCTGTAGATGGCTAGTTCTAAGCTAAGATGCAAATAAGCAACCAAATAAGATACAGCAACTAAATATAAATACAATGACATGACATGGAGTGCTAAAAAAAAAAAAAATGCAATCAGTATAGCTGGCAATCTTTTGTTATTCTCTTCCACAATCTAGTCCCACTTTTCTCTACTGTCATCAACCTCCCACCAATGTATTCATGGCAAAGAAAACAGAATTATTGTGGCAAAGGGCATGCAACAGGAACACATACAGTGACGGCTGAAACAGGATCAGACTTTACATATGCAACAGCAGGCCGATGACGGACAGAGTTTTTCCAAGAAGAAAGCAGCGAAAGCAAGAGCTCAGAGACTGAGCCTTGTTGGCAGAAGGACTTGATGGAAAAGGGAAGAAAATGATGATGTCATAACAATGCACAATGGCAAAATGACACACAAGAGAAAAGCATAATGGAACCAGACAAGACAAAGATGCAATTCCATATGCAGACATACAATTTAAGCAAAGCTAAATTTCCAAATATTTTTGAAAGGTCCTAGAATTTATCCTGATTGTTATTATATCAATTTATTTGTTAAGATGAGTGCTTTACAGAATTTATCTTAAATAGACTTGTGTTAGGCATTGAGAGGAGTCATGCTGGGCCAGCCATGATCTTGACAGATCCTGTCCAAAAGCCCCGAGCTTTCACCTCGTGATCTGCTGAGCAGTATCTTCTGGTGTCCCTTTCCAAGTAGGCAGTAGCCCTACCATCTAGCCTGCCTTTTTCTTCCTCTAGGACACTGATACTTGCTCTAGGAGACAGGGAATTTTGTCCTCTGGGGGACATCTGGCAATATTTGGAGATGTTTTTAGTTGTCACAACTACAGGCGGGGTGCTAGTCATCTGCTAAACACCCTACCATGCACAGGACAGCCCACCACAACAAATAATTATCTGGCCCAAAAGAGTGACTATTTTTAGAAATTTGAAAGCATGTACAAATGAATGTTTGAATAAACTACAAATGAATGTTTGAATATTTATGGGTTAATTTTTTAAATGCTCAAGGAATATGATGAATGATAACTAAGAAGAAGCAAAACATATGTCATGTCCCATTGAACCTGTTCACTTGTTAGTGTTTCCCATTACAACGTAAGCTTTGAAGACAGGGACCATGTTATTTATTTCTAAACTCAAAGCTTAATAATGTCCAGAACACAGCAGACTTTTAGGTCTATTGAACAAACAAACAAACAAACATACACACATACATTTCTGAGGTGAAATGAGGTGAGAAAAAACAACTATAAGTTTATGTTACTGATATAACAATCCAATGGATAACTGTTTTCCAGAAAACCACTGGAAGGTATCAGTCCTAGAGGAGTAGGAAAGGCTCACTAGATTTTTGGATGAGACAGCACCAATGTAAAATATTTCTTATAAAGTGGAATTGCAGTGGAATTGCATGCAGCCTATGTGCATTTCATTTACACAATTTTAACCATTTTCTGCAAATATATATATAAGTATCAATTCAAAGCATGAATAATTAAAAAAATAGAACTTTGAATAACGTGGGTGACTTTGCTCTGTTCCATCAATGAATACATGCCCTGGAGTGAGTACAAGATTTGAAACTGCTTTCCTCCAGTGGATCTCAAGTTTTTCTACTAAGTGTGAATCTAATTTTTAAAGCACTATATAGATTTTTCCTATAATGTGGCCCCTTAACATAAGCCATTCAAACTCAAATGAAGGAAAAGCTATTCCTTCTAACAGCAATGGAAATATGGGCTCTGCTAAAGATCAGCTTCTGTATAGCATCTTCCTAAAAGAGCAGTTTTCACTAGAGTTGATTGTTGTTTTTTTGGCTTATATTTCAGTCTTAGACTCTTGTCCTCAGGTAAGATGTGATTCTGCTGTATAAATAGAAGACATTTTACCTATAATAGATCTAGTTGATGACTGAGCAGATCAAGAAAGCTACAATTCTTTAACAGTCTTTTCGATAATCCCAATTCCAGAGTTAAAGAGCATCTTGTATGTTTCTCTAAATTTTGATATTTATGAATATTGACTGTACAACCAAGCATTTTACCATATCTTTAATCTATTTAGTCTTTACTGAGACTATAAAACGGTGTGGTTATGTTTTTTAAATTATACCTATCTGAAGTGATTATATTATTAATAATATACCAATAGTAATAAGATGTCATTTAAAGGTAAAAATTCAAATAGTGAATCCTTATAATTAAAAATTCATTGAGAATTCTACAATTTCAAAATTGGCTAGCTCAGTAAATTTTAAAGTATGTTTCAGCTATTGCCACATGGTAACACAGTAATACAACCTTGGCAGATAAACAGAAATACCTCACCTCCTTTGTCAGTATTAGTTTTAATCATAAGTTCTGACTCATGTAAGATCTTCTAAAATGAAAACTTTAAATGAAAAAAAAAGTAACCATCCCGTACTAATGATTATGTGCTGGAAGGTATCATTTAACATCTTCAAATTCAAAATAAGTTTTCATTTTTTAAAATCACATACAAACCTGCCTACCTATGATGCTCTGTCTACTGTTTGATCTGTACCTGCCACAACCTCCAATCTTTAAGTATCAGTAATTATCAAATAAGTGACTACCATCCAGCTTTCTTCAGATACTTTTAAAAACTACTTATTAATCTCTCATTCCTTCTCCATTCCTTTTCTTTCATTCATTTTCTTCACTCAATTTCAAATAAAAGTTGAGCCATAAGTAGGAAGAAAAAAACAGTTACACAGTTGAGCCCCACATGTTTCACCTCAAGGTGAAAGGGGAAAGACAATTAGCAATTTACTTTAAGATATATCAAACCAAATTTTCAACACTTTCACAGGTCATTTCTACTGTAGTGGCTGAACAGGGAACAAATTAAAAGGTTAGTAAAGCCAAACAGAAGAAATGATCTAAAATGTTCACATCTGAGCTCAATTCATGTGGATTTTTAGGTTTCTGTATCAGAGAAGCTGAGGACTAACATTTCTGTGGCATTCAGGGTTCAGAACCATGTTACATGGCTGCATTATAAATGTGGATGGTGAAAATTTGCTTAAATTTTATAAATGAACTTTTCTTTCATCAAACATAAGATCCATAGGTTTTGTATTAATTTTAAAGAAACTCATTAAGTGTAAGAAAATATTGGTTACAGTAGAACATGAGGCAGACCAAACACATTTAGAATAATTTCATTTTAAATTTTACTTGAGCATGAGCACTTCAAACTCAATTACCAAACACTTTTAGAAATAGCCAGAGCATGGACTCCAGAGCCAAAAAAGCCAAAGTTCTAAACCCAGATCTGCCACTTGGTAGCTCTAAGACCCTGAGCAAGTTATTATACTTAACTATTTTATACCTCATTTTCTCATCTATAATGGCGGAAGGGCAAAATCAGAGCAATAGTTATCCCAGCATTAAGGAGACAATATGTACACAATCCTCTGCACTAAGAACATATGTGGGATACATAATGAGCATTCAAAAAATGTAGCTATTATGTCACAAATTATAATTTTTAGCATTTGTATTAAAATAACTGAAGAGCAGCATAATGAAGGTAAGCACTCAAATATATAAAAAGCTTCAAAACCCCACAAGTAATGGTGACATTTCTTTTTCTTCTGAAAGCTGGATGACAATACAGACATTGACAACCTGAATCACTGATTTGTAACCAAGGGTCAGATCACAAGATACAGCTTGCCATATTACTGCTTATTTTCTGACTAAATATGTGAAATAGCAGAGTCACAAACACAGGAAAGCTTTAATATCCTGAAAATGAATCAAGAAATGTATTTGCTCTATAGTGCCCAAGTAATAAGCCCACTTTTCAGTTGAATGGATAAAACAGAATGTTGTTTTTAATAATACAACTAATTAGAATGTCCTAATTAGTCCTTTTTCGCTCATAAGTTAAAATGAATCTTTAAGAAAATTTTATTTATTTTTATTTGCACACTACCTGTAACTAAAAGGATTGGAAATTACCCCCTGAAATTCAGGTGGGTACATAATTTAAATGTATAAAATCTCCAAAGAGAAGAAATACTTACCCAACTTGTGCTACTTCCTTGAGTTTTGGTAAAAAGTAAAGATGAACCCTGCAACACTGCCCAAGAAGACAACCAGTTCTTTCTGTAATTATAAAGATGACCGATGAAGGCTTCACTCTTAAGTTCTTTCAGCCAAATTCAAAAAATTAAGACCTACTTAGCTGTTATCAATATTATCTACCATTTATAGTTCTTGTGGACATTTTAATTGTTTTTATTGGGGATAGATACTAATGAAATGCACAGTCATTTTATGGTACAAACCTGATCACAAGGGCCCGAAAACAAATGAAGTTAATTAAAGAAATAAGTTATCAGAATAACTATGAATAAATGATACATGTAATTATATTCATATGAAATTAATAAAGCACTTCGTGATCAAAGACACTAATTTATTTTAAAGTCACACAAATGGAATATTGTATTTGCCAAGAATTCTTATTTGCAAGTAAAAATTAGACAAACATGCTTCCCTCACTCACCTAATTCTTTATAAAGACTGTTTTACATTTCTTGGCTATCTGCCTTCTCCTAATTGGGCTGGAGTACCCAGGTAGTAGGTACTAGGTGCATTACAAGCATATAATGAATTGCATACTGATGGACCACATGGCATTAAAAAAAAAAAAAAGGTTCCTACATTACAAAAGCAACACATATACGGTATGAAAAAACTCTGAATATAGAAACGTGTAAAGGAAAAGGGATCCCGTTTCTTCTCCTTCAATCCACACTCCAGAGGTAAGTAATGCTAATGTTAAGACTTGGGTATAATTTGGCGCTTTTAAAGAAAATGTCCACTTATCTACTGTCCTATCTCCAGAGACAGAGGTAAGACTCACACAGCATATGTTGTTATCAGTGCCCCTATTTAGAACTTTAAAGCTTTTGAATACTATACCCCAGCCAGATTCCCCTCAACTCCTCCCTTCATTGTCATATTATTTTTATGTAAATATTTCTCTCTCATAGGAATTGTAAATTATTTGAAAAAAGAAAACAGCTTTTATTTATTTTTGTATCTACCTCAGGCCTAGTACAGTACTTTTCAAACAGCAGGTATGGATCAGTGTTTACAAATAGGAAAATAAATTAAAATTACCCCTATATGGGGACTCAGTTGCTAGGAAGCTAAAATGAATGTCAAACCTGTCTACTGCAGGGATTCATTAAAGCTTTCCTTATAGCTAAACATGTGGCCAATTTTGTAAAAACCTCTAAAGGAGGATTATTTTCTATTTTCAGAATGCAGAATTTAGTATCTAACAATGAGACCTACTTTATTACTTTTTATGGATACTTGAACTTTATGGATTAAGAGAAGTGAAATAAAGTTAATTACTATTAAGTTTCTATGTTTTCATTTATTTCTCAAATTTTTTTGTTTATGGTAGTTAATGCCACTTTATTGGGTAAATGGTGATTCCTAATAATTACATCTTCACTGTGGACTTCTCCACATGCTTTACCATTTTAAATAACACTTTTGTAATGCTTAGTGCTCTCCCTGGGATGAACTTTGCTACTGAGATCCCTAGTCCTGCTTTACTTTGTATACCTTCGACACATCTTATTGCCTTTTTTTTCCCCCAACTTTTCTGAATCATCTTTAGGTAATATAAAACTTCTTTTACATATAAAACTTAGTTAAGTTTTGCTTTTTTATGCTTCAGTCTGAGCACCTTTTTCTTTCAATAGATGAGTACAGTCCATTTACATTTACTGATATTGATAGTATAGATGGTACTTTTTCTGTCATCATTTGATTTCATTTTCTGGATCTCAAGATATTTTAGGAGTATTTATTTTATTTGTAAATTAATTTTATACTCTCAGTCCTCTATTTCTTTAGATCTCATCTACTGACTCCCTACTATGAAAAATACTTAAATTAGCCTATTTCCACTTTAAGTAAGCTTTTTTAGTCCAATTTTCAAAACGAGAAAAACTGCAGAACTAGTAAATATATATCTGAGAAGAAATATTGAATATTTAAATAGTGAAATAATGATGATTGCCTCAAAAAACTAAGAACTTGTGTGACTTAGTTGCAAGGTGAATTAGTCACATTTTTTTTTCCTGGAATCCAATTTTTTCTCCTGAAAAAACAACTGATGGACATACTATAGTTATTCAGACTTGGATATGTGGCAGGCAAACATTATTTTAAAAATAAATGAAGTTCTCAAAGAAAACAAATATTTATAGACAATAAAAAATTATTTATAGACAAAAATATTCATTCAACATGAATGAACCTCAAGGACATTATGCCAAGCAAAATATGCCAGTCACAAAAATCATACATACACCATATCATTCCACTCATACAAAATATCTAAGGTAGTCAAAATCACAGCAGAAAGGTGGTTACTAAGGGCCGGGGGGGATGAAGGAAGAGGGAATTAGTGTTAGTAGGTATAGAGCTTCAGTGTTATGAGATGAAAAAGTTCTAGAGATCTGTTGCACAACCATGTGAATATACTTAACACCACTGAGATGTACACTTAAAATGACTAATATAGCAAACTTATGTATTTTTTTCACCACCATAAAAAAATTGAAGCTTTCAAACAGAAAGTAGAATTTTGGAATACTTGGCACCTGCTACAGTGGATTTGACAATTTCCCAATACTTTTCTGATAGTACTGATTTGTGATTCTTTGATATTATAAAATAAACTGTGTAAACATTTGAGAAATGAGTGAAGTTAGTTAATTAGTATTTTACAAATGACCTACAAGATATTATAAAATTAAGCATGGACAAGGACTCATTCAAGTGTAACACAGACCAATGGCTTTTAATGTAACTGAGTATGAACCATTCACTGGCAGTTTTTCAGAGTCTTCACTACAACTAACCCTCCACAAACTACCATTTGTAGAGTTTCAGAGCAGCAGAAAAATGCACAATTATCTGAAAAGGCTCTTAAAACATTCCTCCATTTTCTACCTTCAGCTGTGAAAGGCAGGATGTTTTTTCACATATTTCAAACAAAATAATATGTCACAAGAGACTGACTGCAAGCAGAGATGAAAATTCAGCTGTTTTCCATTAAGCCAAATACTAAAGATTTACAAAAAATGCAAAATAATGCCTCTCTTCTCATGGAAATTTTTTTGTCCTAGAAAACAGAAGTTTTTCCTCATAATAATATTTGTGTTGATTTGTAATAGGTCTTTAAAGAATTACTCTTAAAAATTCTGTTTTAATTTCTCACATTATCCATAGATATAACCTATACATTATAAATAAATATTATTAAATATTATAGATATAGACCAAGGTTCTTGAGAATATTCAATAATTTTTAAGCATTTAAAGGAGTCTCAAACCATTAATATACAGGAAATTAAAGACTATTTTCCTCAACTCTATGTTAATACATTTGAATGATGAAATAGATGATTTCCTTAGGAAAATATAAACTGAAAAAAGTATTCCAAAAGAAGCAGAAAATCTAAAAGGCTACTTATCACAGGAAAAACAACAAAAACAAAGCAAGTAGCCCAAGAGCTATCTGCACTACATATTCCCAAAACAGAGAAAGAGAAAAATAAAGACCCAATTCACAAGTGAAGTCTACCAAAGAACAGTTTAGGAGATTCATAATTGTAGTATTTATAAAGCTATTTCAGAGCACTTTAATAAAAATCTAACTACCAAAATCTGACAAAAATAGTTCAATGAAAGCAAACCTAAAAAACTCAACTACATGTAAATTTGAAACTCTTTAAATGTGATTTATATTACATAGAGTTAATTTCCTTAAATCACTAGGAGGTACTACACATTAACCAAAAACTTCAACAATCCAATAGAAAAACAGACAAAGAGTATAAAGAGACAATTCAACAAAAAGGAAATACCAACAGTTTATGATACTGTAACCTACTAAAAAGGAATGCAAATAAAAATATAATCTTCTCTCTTCTCTCTCCTGGCAAAAATAAAAGAATTTATCAACATACTAAACTGGTGAAAAGTGTGGAGGAATGCATGGCTATTGGAGGCAGAAACGGATTCAATATCTTATAGTACAATTTGGAACACTGTTGAAATGACTCTGCAAGTGGCCGAGCAATTCCACTTTTTATAAAATTTATTTTATGGGCAGATTTGCATATTTGCAAAATGAGTCACGCAAGATGCTAAATGTAATATTACATGTACTAGCAAAAATGATAAACTGATGTGTCTACCAATAGACAGGTGTAGTTAAAAACTTGCAAATAATGGGTAAATACACTATATTGTACAGCCAAACAATATACAATTGCAGCAGTTTAAAAACAATGTGGCAGCTCTACAGGCAAGAAGTGAAACCATCTCCAAGATAAACTGTGAAAAGACTGTGTTTAAATAATTAATCTCTATACATACAAACATATACATATATATCCTATCTCTGGAGGAAAGCACTAGAATTCAGGAGACTTAACACTGATTGCCTCTGGGGAGGGGAACTAATGCTGGCTGGGGGACTGACTTTTCACTCAATACTTAGTGTACCATTGTTTTTTACCATGTACATTTACTGCTTACTGAAAAAAACATATTAAAGCAAATGCACCCCCAGAACCCTCTTCCTTATTACCTCTTAATTTTACTTAGGCAATATGTCAAGACAAAGGAAAATTTTCATAAATTTCATGACAATCTTACATATGTGATTACACAGAAAACAAATGGTGAGAGATTCTTCAGAAACTATTGTTTATACTAAAATATAATTATATTGATAATTTTTAATTTATTTCAATCAGATGAATCATGTAAGAACATTAATGACTTGTATACTTACCGAACCTTTTTTCCATTTTCAGCAATTTTTGTTACATTTAATAATCCATATTTCTCTTGATCCTATGGAACAGAGTAATATTGTTTATATATCACTTACATCAACAATGAGGTCCAAGTTCTTACATAGGACTGAATCAACATGCTCTTGTTCTCTAAAAATTAGCTTAAAAGAAAAGATTAGTCAATGTGTAACATGTGTAGTTCTGGAAGATATTAAGAATATAACTTTCCTAAAACTTTTGTAGTTTTTTTCTTAATTTTATAATTAAACACTTCCTTTTCTCCTTAAGTCACAGCAGCTATTAGATACTTTGCTATCAAATTAGATTTCCATATGAATAAAGCAGCACTGAAAAATAATTTATGTCTCTCTATTCAAAGAAAGTAATACAATGCTACAAGAATAAATTCTATAAAATAGGAATGATTTACTTTGCTGTTATTTTACAACTATATAATCTGAAAATTACTCAATATAATCACTTTATCAAAATGTAATAATATCTTTCAAATCTTTCAACCAAATACAGTGACTGTATTTAATAAATTACTCAAAAGTTAATTGGTATCATGCACAGAACTTGCCTTAATGTAGCATAATAAAATTAACATGTGCTTCATTAAGCATATTATGAGATTGTGAATTCAGCTCTAGACAAACTAGATTTATTAGCCAGCTGATGTCAAAAACAAGTGACACAAGCTTTATCATCAAACCCTATGAAGGCAAAAGCCATTGTACTAAAGTTAATATTATTTTAAAATTCTTCCAGATGAAAATCAAGAAGCACTTTCTCACTGCTTTAGTTTCCTAGAAGCAAATCAATTTAATAAAAATGAGCTGAGCCCACAGTAATCATTCAACATTAGTAAGCATTGTCTGTACATGAGACAATAGTCAATTTTAATTCAACTAAAGCACTCATACACACAAACAACTCTCTCTCTCTCACAAGGAAGAAATATACCCAGTTCTACTTAACTGATTCCTCTGCTGTATTTTTTCAATGTACTTTAATCATAAAATATAAATTTTTCTGCATGAGAGATAAATATAATATTGAGTATTTTTCTACCAATGTCTGAAAGTTGTCTGATCTGATAAAAACTGACATCTGCAAACAAAGCTGACAAACTGTAACGTCAATTTACATTTTTGGTATACTGGGGACTTGGGAAATAGCCCATATGAAGTTTTATTGAATTTTTTCATAAAGCATAGCTTAAATCTCCTTAGATATTCAAGTCTGACACTTTTCATAAGAACTATATTGCTCCTTAACAAAAACATCAATAACACAATTATAAGTATGTGCAAGATTTTTTTTTCTCATAAACCCTCATGTTGAGGGCTGACTTTCAATAAATCACAGCAAGGAAACCACATTAGATGTTAAATAAGAACATTTTTAATTTGCTGCCTGTACCTCTCCTAAGCAGTAAGAAAAGAAATCTTTCAATTATATGGAAACTAAATAACAACATTAATCTGAGTGGATGGGCACTGATTACTTGAGCTAGGGAACACAGGAACTGAAAGGCAGAGAGGTGGGAATTAAGCCCATTTAAAAAATGCCACAGCTGATCACGAGGTCAAGAGATCGAGACCATCCTGGTCAACATGGTGAAACCCCATCTCTACTAAAAATACAAAAAATTAGCTGGGTATGGTGGCGCGTGCCTGTAATCCCAGCTACTCAGGAGGCTGAGGCAGGAGAATTGCCTGAACTCAGGAGGCAGAGGTTGCGGTGAGCCGAGATCGCGCGCCATTGCACTCCAGCCTGGGTAACAAGAGCAAAACTCCGTCTCAAAAAAAAAAAAGCAGAGGCAGGAAGGAAACACAGACATCAAAACAGGAAGAAAAATGGATGAAATAGCAGTAGTGAGAGATAGCCTAAGCCTAAGGATGAGAGGGAGAGTCTAGATCAGGGATTCCCACCGAAATCAATGAATAGACTGAAACTGACACATAACTGAGCATGTATATATGCATCACTCAAAGAAAAGGTCCAAACTTTCACCAAATTTTTACAGGGATCAAGACCCGAGTACTAATGCTCTAAGTATTAATCACTCTAACTTGAACATAAAGAACAAAATTTGCTATACTCAAAACATACAAATAGAAAGAACAATTCCCATACAATGTGATACGTGCTACCAGAAAGCTATGCCTAGCCCAACCTAGGAGAGAAAGGGAAGTCAGACAGCCTCCTGGGGAACTTGACACTTGAACTAAGGAACAGAAGTCAGCTAGATAGAAATTGGAGGAGGTAAAAACAACCAACAGTGAAAGGCACAGGGGCTAAAGACAGCATTTCATATTGAAGGTCTTTAAATTCCCTCAAAGTATTGGGTGAGGTAGAGAAGTGGCAAGAAATTAGGTAGCAGAAAGAAGGCAGTAAGAAAGGCAAGCATGACCAGAAACTAACTACAACACTATTTTAATAATTACTGAGAGACAATGAAGATCTGAACTAGAGCAGTGGCAGGGAGAGAGAAGAGGCACCCAATTTGACAGATTCAGAAGATAAAACTGACAGGGACTTTTGTGAGGGTGAGAGCAAAGATCTTGGGGAAACTGCCAAGCTTGGGCAACTGGGTAAATGGTGATATCTCAACTTCAATGTCACTTTAGGGCTTTTCCTGACCACTTTTAAGTAAACCTCCCATTATTTATGACTGCCTCAGTTTGTCTTCCTCACTGAACTTACTACAGACTAAATGTTTGTGTCCCCCAAAATTCATATGTTGAAATCTAATCACAAATGTGATGGTACCTAGAGGTGGGGCCTTTGGGAGATGATCAGGTCATGAAGGTGAAGCCTATATGAATGTAATTAGTGTCCTTATAAAAGGGAACCCTTGTTATTTCTGCCATGTGAGGACACAGCAAAAAGGAACCATCTATGAATCAGAAAGGTGTCCTCACCATACAGTGAATTTATCAGTGCCTTGATCTTGGACTTCTCAGCCACCAGAACTGTGAGAAATAAATTTCTGTTGTTTATAAGCCACTCAGTTTATATTTTTGCTATAGCAGCCCCAACGGACTATGATATACTTAATGTGAGGTACAATTATATATCTTTTATTACTTCACTATCCACTCTATTAGGCCATAAACTGGCACCACATCTGTTATGTTCATCAATAATCAGTGCTTAGTACTACATTAGCATGTAGTTAGTATTCAATACATATTTGAAGTAATTTACCAATAAATTAACAGTACTTAACAAGAAAGAAATATAAGAAGGTTAGCAACAGAGAAAATAAACCTTTAACTTTTAAATACCTAAGTTTTTGAATTTGACATAAAAATAAATAGGCAGATGGGTAATATAGGTTTGAATACACAGGTGAGAGTGAGAAAAAACATTTAAACAGATTTTTATTTCATACTACTTGGTATACTTTCTCCACATAATATGCATCAAAATCAACCAATGTTTTTGTATTGCTTGCTAAGAAAGCTTCATAAAAAAATCTTAACTCCCATAAAATATATACCAAGTTATACATGATTATTTGTTGGTCTAAATATTTGATACTCTAAAAGAAACTTTATATTAAAAATAAGCAGAAATGCTTTAATAAAGATTAGCAAATTATGGTTAAATTGAGTAACAATATTATGCCCTAATAGGCAAGAAAACAATAAACTTCAAATTCTACCAGGTAATCTGGGAAAAATTTCACAGGTTCATAATTACTTTGCAGGTTCCAGAATTTCTAATCAATGTTGCATTCTTTTAGTAAAGTAGGTACTTCTCAATTTAGGCTAACAAATGTGCTATACCAAAATCAATACATTTGATCAAAATCCTCATCTTCAGTTAATCGTGTAATAATGACATTTTTAAATATAGAATAAATGAACTTGCACAACTGTATCTACAGTGTTGAAAAAACACCAGTGTGATGAAACATCCAGAATGGGTAAATCCATACATAGAGACAGAATGCAGACTAGTGGTTATCAAGGGCAGGGGACTGGTGAGGGTGAAACGGGGAGTGACTTTTAATGGGTATGGGTTTTATTTTGGGGTAATGAAATGTCCTATGACTAACAGAGGTGACAGTTAAACACACTGTAAATATATTAAATGCCGCTGAATTGTACCCTTTAAAATAGTTACTGGTTAATTTTATGTTACATAAATTTTATCTCAATAAAAATGAATTTTTTAAAGAGCAAATGGTTACAAAAATAAACATTCATGTTTTTTAAAAAGGCCTTAGAGTAGTAATATTCAATGAAAAAAATAAGTAAACTTGTCCACTAATACTTTCATACTCATTAAATTTTGAAATGTCTTTTTCTCTAAATTGATTAATGCATATTAATACCATAAGTGGACATACAACATCAAAGCTCAAGTTTCTGAACTGCATATTCCAAAACTTTACTCAGTATTCAGTAACTGGGAATTTTAAAATGCATAGTCTCATAGATACATTGGAAGAAATAAAGAATAGCTTCTTAGATCAGCCCACGAAAACCTATTTAATCCATATTGTAGTCAAATTATAAAAAAATATATTACTGACTTTAAAAAATGTATATACTGCCTATTTCAAGCAGATTTAAACGGACTATAAAAAGTAGCAATCATTTAAAAATTAGCAAAGAAGAAAAAGTTAACATGTTTAAAATTTATATTAAGGGACGAAATCTTAAATCTGGTTTGACTGAAAGAGACAGATGAGCAATTTGCAGAGATTTTTAAGGTGACATTAGGGAACTAACCATGATGGTGTTATCATTTTCACTTCTAAATTTGTAGCTTCCTTCTTTCTTATCACTAAGCCTTTAGACCAATCAGATTTTAACTTGCAAAGAAAGAGGGAAATATCTCTTTGTAGTAACTGGGTAAGAGTGGGAAAGAGAGGCAAGATTACTAGAAGCCAGGCAAGTGCAGAGGAGGAACCAGAGGACAGAGGGAGTGAAGAGACGTCACAAAGGGCAGAAGCCTCGATGGGAGGCCACGACAGCAGGGACAGAGCATTCAGGAAGAAAGGAACACCATCTGGTGATGGAAAAAACAGAACCACCTCTGGTTTGTTTGGCAGTTTGTTTTTTTCATCTAAAGGTAAAAAAAGATTGAAACAGAAGAAACATTGGTGAGGCAGTTCCCTGTGATGGCCATCAGAGGGTACTGTGAGTCTGGCATGGTCTAACTGCTGTCAAGTTTCAGAAAATGGATAAATGGGTGGTGAAGTAATTTGCAAACAGTCCTTGTAACTGCATGTGGAACATTTAAAAAT
This sequence comes from Aotus nancymaae, assembly GCF_030222135.1. NCBI lineage: Eukaryota > Metazoa > Chordata > Mammalia > Primates > Aotidae > Aotus > Aotus nancymaae. The sequence continues at coordinate 4,201,235 of NW_026988492.1, read as the reverse complement.
TTGTGTTTCTAGGATTACTTAGGAATTCTCTTTTAACAAAATAAAAATAATGTATAAATGGATTTTTGTGGAAACTGTGTATTACCTACATTTAAAATAATTTTAAAGGGTTTTCTGCTTTTTCCAGATGGACTGATGGATTAAAGGTACTGTAGTAACAGTGCCTTAGACCTTAAGCCATATCCACCAAAATCATGTTCACTTTTATTGTTATGTAATGTTTACTTATCCAGTACTGTGTAAATAATGCAAAAGGATACAAGCAGTCTCTATCTATCTCCTATTTAAACTTCTTTTAGGAGTTTAAAACCTGGCAGGGAGACTACAGTTACGTATAATAACTCGCGCTTATTCAATGCAATTAGCAACTTCAGAGTTCAGAGATGAAGAAGGGGCCATCTTGATGGAGGTATAGGATTTAACTATGTAAAGAAAAGGCAAGGCCCACTCTAGGCAGGGTGACCGCTTGAGCCAACATCAGAAGGAAATGTGTACAACCCTTGATTAGAGCCAAAAGGACCAGATTATACTAGGGAATGGAGGAAAAAAAAGAGTTAGAAAAAATGAAACAGTATCTGTGGAAATCTTTACCTCTAAGAAATCTGAAGTATCCTAATAAACAACAGTCTATCATAATTTCATAAACTAGAGAAGCCATAATAAATGTTTGTCTTTTAAAAAGCTTTAAGGTTTCATTTATTTATTCAACAAGTATTTACTGAACAGCCATTATATGGCACTGAGGGAGGTACTGGGGTAACTACGTTCCTCCTCTAATGAAGCTTTACTCTGGTGGGGAAGACAGACATTAATAGAGAGTTGGAGGTTCCTATAAGAAATAAATAATGACAAGTTATTTTATGTAATTGAATAATATATAATCAAATATTATGAAGAATATTCTAGGACAACTTTGCCTAACGTACAGAATTAGAATAAAATTATCTGAGGAAGTAAAGTTCAAACTAAGCCCTGATGAATGAACAGAAGTTAACCAGGCAAAGATGTGGGGGAGAATGTTTGAGCATGCAGAGGAAATGACACATGCAAGGATCCTGAGCTCAAAGGCAGACTACTTTGAGAAACTGAAAGAAGGGCAGTGTAGTAGGACAACAAGCAAGAAGGGAAAAAGGAAGTATGAGACGAGGTGGTGGAGGCACTCAGGAGCCAGAGCATGCACGGCCTTGTCGTGCTCATTAGGAATTTTAGGGCTTCATTCTACAAGAAAACAGGCTGGGCTCAATAGCTTATGTGTGTAATCCCTCTGCTTCAAGCAGAGGCAGGTGCACTGCTTGAAGCCAGGAGTTCAAGACCAGCCTAGGCAACATACCAAGACCCCTCATCTCTATAAAAAAAATTTTTTTTTTTTGAGATGGATTTTCGCTCTTGTTACTCAGGCTGGAGTGCAATGGCGTGATCTTGGCTCACCGCAACCTCCGCCTCCTGGGTTCAGGCAATTCTCCTGCCTCAGCCTCCTGAGTAGCTGGGATTACAGGCACACGCCACTGTGCCCAGCTAATTTTTTGTATTTTTAGTAGAGACGGAATTTCACCATGTTGACCAGGATGGTCTCGATCTCTTGACCTCGTGATCCACCCACCTTGGCCTCCCAAAGTGCTGGGATTACAGGCATGAGCCACCGCGCCTGGCCTCTATAAAAATTTTTTAAAAATTAGCTGAGTGGGCCGGGCATGGTGGCTCACACCTGTAATCCCAACACTTTGAGAGGCCAAGGCTGGTGGATCACTTGAGGTCAGGAATTCAAGACCAGCCTGGCCAACAGGGTGAAACCCATCTCTACTAAAAATGCAAAAAATTAGCCAGGTATTGCGGCGCATGCCTGTAATTCCAGTTACTCGGCACATTGAGACAGAAGAATGGCTTGAACCCAGGAGGTGGAGGTTGCTGTGAGGTGAGATTGTGCCACTGGGCAACAGAGCGAGACTCCATCTCAAAAAAAAAAATTTTTTTTTAATTAGCCAGGTGTGCTGGTGTTTACCTGTGGTCCCAGCTACTAGGGAGGCTGAGATGAGAGAAACACTTGAGCCTGGTGGGGGTGGGGAGGTGACTGAGGCTGCAGTGACCTATGATCGCTCCACTACACTCCAGCCTGGGCAACACAGTGTGACCCTGTCTCTATTTAAAAAACAACAATGACAACAACAAAAAACCCAGAACCCACTGAAGGGGAATAGCATGATCAGCAACAGATAAAAAAGACTGGGAGTATAAATACAGAAATCAAGTAAAATTTCATCAGAGTTAAGACAGGTATCTTAACAGAAGTCACACAGAGGTTTTCCAGTTTAGGAGAACTTACAGTTGTGCTACATTATTTCCAATACTCATCTGGCACAGACTTGGAAACATATTTTACAGCACAGAGAATGAAGGTGTCTATGCCCAGTAAGAAGAAAACGAATGCTTCTTACCTTTGGACTGCTGGCCTGAGGAAAAAAGAGTAAAGTATAATTTGATAGTATTGTCTGGGAATTTTTATAGTTTTAAAAACAAATATAAGTCCATCACTTAAAAATATGGCACATAATTTAATCATATAAGACACCATATTTTAAACAAAAGGGGGACTTTTAAATCAATAAAATCTGATTGTTAAACTTATTTTGATTGTGATGTTTTAGAAAAACCAATGAAATTTAATAGAAGTCCATTTTAACATTAAAGAGTAAATTAATTGCTAAAATTGATTGAAATAACTGGACTACATTATAAGATATGCTTCTATCATACTAACTGTATCTTGGTGCTTTGGTGAGGAGGGAGAAGACTCATTTTCAGGTAAGCAGGGTTTTGAGGCAGTTGGAGATTCCTACAAGAAATAAGTAATGAAAAAAGTTACTCTATTTTATATAATTATATTTCTGCCTCTACTCACAGTGGGAGAGCTTAGTAAGAGAGAATAACAAATTTTTTTCCTTGTTATTTTCCATCTATATTCAGCTCCAAAGCTAACAGGGTACTGATTTTAAAACTATAAACGTTATAAAAGGTTTATAAAATACAGTGCTTTTATAGCAATTATAGTTAAATTTAAGTAATGCATATGGAATTACTCAAAAGAAATGATGCATGCTGCCTTAGATTTATGATGTTACATCAGTTTGAATTAACCATATTTAATATAAGTAAAACCTAAACACTTCTGGATAAATATGTTATAATCATGATACTAACTTGCTCTTGGTATGGTAAGTATAAATACACAGGATTAGGCAAGGTCACAGAAATAACTTGGCAAATGTCAGAAAGAGAATTTAATTTTAGTCAAAAGCTATATAAGAAATTGCTCTTAGCATGTAAGGTAATTCATAGAAAACTTGCTAAAATTTGGAAATAAGATATTTTAAATTTAAGAAAGAAACCTAAGATTTAAAGATTAGTAACTCCCCAGGAAAAAAAGTTTTAATGTCTAAGCCTACAAGAATATCATAGGAACAAACCAATAGTTTGTTTTTTAAGCAGTCTGCTTTGTCAATATTAAAACACAGAATATGATTTCTATTACAAATGATAGGACTACTCTGACAGGACTATTCATGGAAGGTAAGACTGAAGAACAGTTATTTTTGGTAGCAACAGCCTACCTCCACTTAAATTTTCTCCATTTCCCTAGATGTTTTGATTAATTTCAGAAAAAGAGAATTTTTAAAACCATACACCATTACCTATTACCAACTTTTTATATCAAACCAAAAAGTTCCTTTGAACATTCGTCTCCAGGTATGTATCATCCTAGTTTCCTATGTTTATGAAACTGGAGAAGGTACTGTCAACCAACCTAGGAATCTGTTGTAACACGTGCAAAAACCATTAACTCAACATTTATTCATTTGGAAAAATGTCTTCAGGTTTAGATCCTACACAATTTGTAAATATAGAAGCTTAGGTAGCAGTGAAAGTTTACATGGAAACCCTTGAAAGGACAAGCTTATAAATCAAACAAGGCACTATTAATGGAGAAAATATTAAAATCACATCGAGTAAAAAAAACTTCAAAAAATTTAACTTAAGGTCCAAATCTCACTTAAGTATTTTTTCTGATAACATCAGATCAATTTTTGATTCCTAGGACTGCCTGATAGTAAAATACTATGAGAAAGAGGTAAGAGCTGATGAGCCATAAACTAGAAAATAAGTAACAGAATAAAATGACTGATAATTATGATATTTTTCATAGCACATTCAGTCCCACAGAAATAAAAACCACAAATAAAGTAATAATGTATATATAACAATTATAACTATTGTAAACAAGAAATAATTTTACATGTATACATTTATCTATATTTAGATATATGCATGTAAATATACATCTTAATATCTATGAATAGTGGTTTTAGTAAAAACAGAAAAAAAAAAGCGGAAACAAACAGATGCATTCACACATACACACACACAGACATACATACACCTACCCCTCCAAGGTTATCTGCCAACTGAATTAGGACTTATGTCATCGTAATAACATTTGCTATACAATAATAGATGGTCCTTGACTTAACGACTGCTCAACTTTAAGGTGGTGGGAAAGTGATAGGCATTCACTAGAAAACATACTTTAAATTTTGATCTTTTCCTGGGCTAACAATATTCAACATGACACTCTCTCACAATGCTGCACAGAGGCATCTAGCCGAAGCTTCTAGTCAGCCACCTGATTACCAGGGTAAACAGACTGCAAAGGTAAACAACTGATATTCTACAGTGTACCATGTTACCGAATGATTTTGCCCAACTGTAGGTTAAGGTAAATGCTCAGAGCACATTTAAGGTAGGCTAGGCTAAGTCATGATGTACAGTGGGTTAGGTGTATTACATGCATTTTCACCTTGTGATATTTTCAATTTATGATATTTTCAACTTATGTGGGTTTACTGGGATGTAACCTCATCATAAGCTGCAGAGCATCTGTATTATGTTGCTGTGACTACATTTTAAGTTATACATATTTCATCCCTTATCACATATTAGCTAGTTTGTTCTAGTAGTCAGTGCCTTTTTCAAAACCTCAAAAACTGTCCTATGTTAAGAAACTTATGAATCCATTTGCAAAGGGTAAGGTCGTGAGTGGGGGGGAAGGGGGCAGGTGAAAAAAGACATTTCTACCAAAAATAAGTAAATCTCTAATCTCAGAAAAATCATATTCTTGCAACTCTGGGACAATGAGATGAAAGAGGAAATGTAATAAGAACTGCATGCAAGTTATTTAAAGCAATTGACTGAAAATTAATTTTAAAAAATGAATCAAGAGAGATTAAAAAGGAGTAACATTGCTTGATGTTGAAAAAAAAGAAAAAAGTAAGAAATTGTAAGCATAAATCATCAAAATAATCATCCTATTTGTTCCAGTATGAAGAGGTGGTGGAGTTGGTTCAATAATGGTTTGCCTTAGAACAGTATATATGGTATTTGGTAGTTTCCTATTTATCCTGAATTGTAATCTGGTTCTTGGTTGAATTAATTTTTCCTATTAGAAATCTCTAAGTATCTTACTTACCTAGATTAATCTCAACACTAATATATTTTCAAGCATATCTTCAATAGCACAGACTCCAGAATGCCATTCATTTAATGTAGTCTCTACATTCAAAACAAGATCCTTACAAAATACAAACTAGAAACTAGTCTGCTACTTTCATTGTTTTCTATTAGTCCATCTAATACACATGTATGAAGGCTGTTTCTACAGCTCCACTCCACCTTTAAATTCAACAAAGACCAATTTTATAGTCACTTGTAGCACCAAAATATTATACTTGTTTTGACCGATCAATTGAGATTACTTATAAAGGAAATATTAACTATCATAATTCAGGACTGCAAGTATCCGAACATAATGAAATATGCCTTAGGGATGGTTCACTGCTTTCCCGGACACACATAAAAATTACAGGAAAGCTGTTAATCATGCTACAAGAAGCCTGATGGTTTAAAAAACCTTCACATTTGAATGTTAGTATGCCTAAATTTCTGCAAATTCATACTAAGTTCCCAGCTTATCCCCCAAATGAAGCCACACTGTGAATAAGTAACTTCTAAAGAAGTATTTAAAATATCCATTCTAATGTTTGCATTAAAATTAATCCCTGTAAACAGAGAACATGACTTATCAGATTGATAATAGAACTGCCTTCTACAGAGAGCATTTAGAGAAACAAAGGGAATAGAATTCCAATATTCCCTGGGATGAGGAAAATTAATTAAACGTCTTCCCTATGAAATCTCCTAGAGACTGAAGACAAAGGATAACAGAAATGTAACTTTAAAATAAGGTAAGCAAGAAAAATCTGTCATCTACTAGGATCAAATGTATCAAGGTATACACATCAGTAAGTCACAGATAAGTCAGTCCATTGTGCAAAAACCAAAACCAACCAAAACCTACTTCATGACAAACTGATGCTAAATACATAATAAATATGTAGTCACTAAAGTACGCAATTTGGTTAAAGAAAAAAATAATGTAGAAACATTTCAACATACATGCAGATCAAGAGCTTAAATTAGTTCCAAAAAAAAAAATCAAATGCTTTAGCAAATTATATTTATTAAATACATAAAATATTAGTACAAATAGTTATAATTCACTGTACAATACAATGCAAAGAACTTGCCAAAAATCTCAACAGTCCTACCTTGTCATTAGTGTCCAATACAATGGTGCTGTGTCTCCACTTTGTTAATACTATTGGCTCTTGCAGTCGCCTGTCCAGGCTCCTACTTTTAATTATTTCTCTTTGCTGCTGGGATGAAGCATTATACTAAAACAAAACAAAGCAAAAAACATGAAATGTACTTCATAAACAATAGAAACCAAAGTGGAATCTCAACATCCTGGTTCCAAATGACAATGGTTGTTAGGCAAAGTTCATCATATAACATCTCCATAAATTTTCTAGCCTCAGTTTTCTCATCTTTAACCAGAACTATGGCACAATTGAGAAGATCATAGACTCTGGTGTTACAGAGACCAAATTAGTGTTATCTTTGGCAAAATATCTAATCTCCCTCAAGTTTTGTCAACTGTAAAGTAGGTATAACAGAAATATCTCATTCACAGAGTTGCTGTAAAGATCAAAGTATTAAAGAACAAAGTATTAAAAGGGTAGTCCATTATCAATAAATATTAACTATCATAATTTATAAAATAAAATCAGATAAATTAATCTTTCTACTTCTACCTCTTCTATTAAAATAAAAAATAAGCATTATTTTAAAAACCTAAACCAAATATTAAATTCAAAATGAACTAGTAAGTTCTTTACATATTCTGGATTCTAAATCTTTCTAAGCTATGTGAGTTGAATATATCTTTTCCTAGTCTGTAGCCCATCTTCTCCCCTTTGTTTATGACATCTCCTACATAGAGAAGGCGTTTTGTTTAATTTTAATGTAGTCACATCTGTCAATCTTTCCTTTTATAGTAGGCTTCTGAGTTTTGTTCAAGAAATCTTTCCTATTCTTTGATATATTCTTCCACAGTCTTTAAAGTTTTACATGTTATATTTATTTCTTTAATCTAACTAAAATTAATCATTGAGCATGAAGTGAGGTCAAGATCTACTTTTATTTTCATTTTTATCATGTGAATAACCAATAATCTTAGTAACATTCTTACTTAGTCCATGCTTACACCATTGATATGTTTTCTTTTTAGTTGTTGCAACATCTCAGGTGACACAAACCAGTGTGTGTTTGTTTTTGTTTGTGGGCTCAAAAGATGTTCCTGTGCCAGCCACCTGAATAGCTGGGACTACAAGCACATGCCAGCACACTTGGCATTTTTTTTTTTTAAGAGCCAAATTTTCCCTAACTCCACTAATTTGTAATGCCACATCTGATCTTTATACATGTGCCCTTACTATCCCAACTTAATTACCATAGCTGGAACTCTCTCTCTCCTGTCCCCCACCCACCAACTACTCCCTATATAGGAATATTTTGACTCTTTATGGATATTTGTTTGCAAATATAAATTGTAGGTTCCATTCCCTATAAAGTGAGGGAAAGGGTATTAAATGGAAATGCATTGGACTTGTAGATTAATTTGGACATTGTTATAAAATTCAGCCTTCCAATCCAAGATCATGATGGTATACTGCACCATTTATTTGGGTCTTCCTTTATTCTGCTCTGAAATTTTTTTTATTAAAATCTTACAGATCTTTAATAAACATGTTCTTAGTTACAACTCTTGTTGCTACTGCTGCTAATGTAAATAGTATCTTTACTAGTATCACATTTTCAAACTCACTTTTTACTAGACAAATGGGTAGTTTTCATGTTAATTTTACATCCAGTAACATTGCTGAACTCTCATCAGTTTTAAGTTTGTAGGTTCTCTTGGATTTTCTAATAATCAAAAAAACCCAATTGCATCTCTTCCTTTTTAATTCCATTATTTATTTCCTTTTTTAAATTGTTGAATAGAAGCAGTGATAGAAATGTTCTAGTTTAGTCCCTAACTCTAATGGGAAAGCTTCTGTAATCTCACCAGGAAGTATGAGACTTACTGCAGATTATTTAATAGATAACCTTTAGCATAATGTGTCGTTATAAGAAAGTGATTTGCATCTGGCTGCGGTGGCTCATGCCTGTAATCCCAGCACTTTCGGAGGCTGAGGTGGGCGGATTACCTGAGGTCAGGAGTTTGAGACAAGCCTGGCCAACATGGTAAAAGTCCGTCTCTACTAAAAATACAAAAATTAGCCAGGTTTGGTGGTGCATGCCTGTAAGCCCAGCTACTCGAGAGACTGAGGCACAAGAACACTTGAACTTCAAGCTCTGCTTGAGGCAGAAGCTGCAGCGAGCTGAGATTTCACCACTGTACTCCAACTTGGGCAACAGAGTAATGGTCTGTCTCTAAATAAATAACTGTGATTTCCTTATAGAAGCATATTCTTGGATCATAGTGGTTTTATATCCATTTTGCAAATCTTTTAACAGATGTGTTTAGAACATTTACATTTAATGTAATTATTTATAATGTTAGGATTTAAGTCTAGCATTTTATCATTAATTTTGTTTCTCCTTTCCTACCTTCCTGTGGGCTACTTAAGCAATTTTTACTATTATATTTTAAAATATCTACAGTTTCTTAAGCCTCTCGTTATAGTTTTTTGGTGCTTGCTCTAGGGATTATAATATACATAATTTATCAGTCTACTATTAAAAACATCTAACTACTTCAAGTGGAATACAGAAACCTTACCAAAAATTATATCCCTTTACTCTCTCCCTCTTTATGAAAGAGTTGTCTTAAATATCATTACTGCATACCAGGACTACTTCAGAAATGTTATAATTTTTGTTTCAAATATCAAACACAATTTTAAACACCCAGGACAAGAGCCTTCTCAGATATTCAACCTTTCTGCTGTTCTTTATTCATTCCTGATATTCCAAGTTTTCTTAACCCTTCCCTTCTGTTTGAAAGACTTCCTACAGCAACTCTTTGAGAGCAAGACTGCTGGGGATAAATTTCTTAGTTTAGTTTCATTCTGAAAATGTCCTTATGTTACTTTAATTCCTGAAGGGTATTTTTGCTGTAGAAGAGTTCGCAGTTCTTTCCTTCTAGCATTTGAAAAATGTTATGCCACTTCTTTCTGGCTTCCATGGCTTCTGATAAGGCACTCACTTCAGTCAAATTATTATCATCCTAAAGGTAATGTGTTGTTTCACTGAGAGGCTTTTAAGACATTGTCAGGAGGAGCGGAGTTCTTAAGGTTTCAGAAATTTTGATTACGATGAGCCTGGATTTTGGGTTTATCTTATTGGGTGTTTATTTAGCTTCTTGAATCTACTAGTTTGTCTTTTGCCAAATTGGGGCGTTTTCAAATACTACTTCTTCAAAGTATTTTTCTGCCTCACACTCTTTCCTTTCTCCTTCTGGAACTCCAATGAAAGGAAGGTTAGAACTTTTGTATTTTCCCACAGGTCTCTGAGGCACTGTTCTTTTTATTTTTTATTTTTCCCGAAATCTATTGTCTCTCCGTTGTTCAAACTAAATAATTCCTACTAACCTATCTTCAAGATCATGGCTCTTCTTCTTTTTTACCACCATTCTGTTATTGAGCCACCTAGTATTTGATTTTTGGTTCTAAGATTTCCTGTTGTTTCTTCTGTGTATCTTCCATTTCTTTGCTGAGACTTCCAACCTCTTCATTTACCTCAAGTGTGTTTACAATTGCTTGCTGTAGCACTTTCATGAAAGCTGACTTAAAATCCCATGGGATAACTCATTCATCCCTGTCATCTTGGTGTGTCACCAACCTGATTGTCTTTTCTCATTCAAGTTCAGATTTTCCTGGTTCTTGGTATGACAAGTAATTCTAGGTTATATTTGGATGTTTTGAGTACTATAAGACTTTGGTTTCTATTTAGGCATATTTTAGCAGGCTGTGAACCCTGTTTACGTCCAGAATGCACATCTTGGCCTGCTTTTATGGCCCGTAGTTCAAAAGTCAATTTCGTTTTTTTTTTTTTAATCTTTTCACTGCTGTTCTGATCTGCCCTGTTTGTGCACTACTCAGAGGCCAGTATGAAACCTGGGCAGTACGCCACATCATGTTTCAGTTCTCAAAGTTTTTGCTATGTTAATTCTGGTTGCTTTCATGCATAGGCCTCTGGGAATGGTGTCTAGGACCTTATACATAGTTTAGAAATCCATTTCTCTGGCTCCTTCTTCTCCATAATCCTCTTCCCACACTCTGCTTGGGATAGGGTGGGGTGCTGCCTTGTTGCTGTTGTCCATTTAGTGCACAGGGAGGATGAATCACAGGGTTCCTTGCATGCACTCTGGGCCTAGTCAACAGGACTCCACCCCATAGTCTCCACAGCGCCCAGGCAGGGATGGGGAGAGTACTGTTTCAATAATGCTGGTTAGGGATGGTTGACTGGGCTTCATACCATAGCACATCATGCAGAAGGAAATGCTTTATTTTGTGGTGTTCACCTGGAACAGAGTAGGTATAATAAACAGAGAGCGTGTGCTTTACTTGGTTTAAAATGCTGATAATGTATTACCACAGATTTGTGGGTTGGCTAAAAACTGGCTGATCTAGAGGTGCTCATCTATACAACTCTGTCTCTCATCCTCCTCCTAGGACCAGGGGACTAGCCTGGGCACATTTCTCATAGCAATGGCAGAAGTGCAAGAGCAAGCCCTGACTACAAGCCCATGTCAATACTCTATTTGTGTCATGTTTGTTCACATCCCAGTGAAAGCAAGCCACACAGCTGAACTCAGTTATACAGGACAATTCCTTCCCCCACCACCCACAGTAGGAGGCCACCACAATGGTACACAGAAAAGAACCTAATACTAAAGAAAGAATGGATCCAATGATACTACCATGTACTGCAATAGATGATCTGTCCTTTCACCCTGTGACGGCTTTTAAGATTGTCTCCTTATTGTGAAGTTCTGCAGATCCAGCAAAATTGGTTGACATGTTGATTTATTTTTATCTATCCTTGACAGTATTCAAAGCATATTTTCTAGTTAAAGACTCATGTCTTCCTTCAATTTTAGAAAATTCCTAAAAATTGTATTTTTAAATATTGTTTCTGCACCATTCTTCCATTTTCTTCTTTTGGAATTCCTAATATATGAATATAGGAAACTTTCAACTCACTCTCCTTTTTTCTTAACTATGCTTTCACATTTGTTATCTTTCTGTCCCTGTCTAAAGTTTATGCTACTGACTGCATTTTTTACTTCAATAACTGTTTTTTAATCTTAAAGATTTCTAATTTTTCTTTATCATATTTACCTATTCATGTATGTTTTTATTTTTCCCAATTTCTTATTCTTTTTAAATGAAAGCCTTCATTTAACTCTGATCATCTACAGCATAATTTTAAGCCTTTATTAAATTATTAAGAACGTGACTTTCATCCAGAGTGAATGCACTGATTTCTTCATGCATTTTATTTGAAATATTGAACAGCAGACTTCATTGTGAGTGAGGAATGTTGTGTTTTCTCTCTCTTCATTTACTCTCCTTTATTTCTTTCTCTCAATCCTCCTTCCTCTCTAATAGTTTTGTGGTTCCCTTCCCCTACACCCAATCCAGAGTGTTTGTATTTATGTATATATTCTATTTTACTCAGCTGTCATATGAATATGTTTCTTCTTTCCAATCTTATAACAAATACATAGGACCATATCCTATGTATTTGCATTTATCACAACATACTACATAATACTGAACACCAAAGACGTATTCAGAAAACAGTAGTTAAACTACATTTTAATATTTGCATTGGGGTTACAAACTTGACAGGATTTACCTTAGACTTCCTAAGTAAGTATTAACTGCTTATGTTATTATGTTTATCTTCTTTCCCCTAAAAGTTGGTAACAGTCCTACTAAGCTTGAGGTATGATTTTCCCACTTAAAAGTTTTATTGGAAGACAACTGAAATATTTAGAAAATAAAATGGCAGGTTATTAAGCTTTTTATAATATTCAACTTTAAAAAACCGTTGCTAGAGTATCGCAACTGCTAAGCTATAATTCTTAAAAATATTACAGAGTTATGAGTGCTTGGCACAACGTCAAAGTTTCAAGGTATTGTAAATAAGGTTTTATCTTCAGAATCACATTCTAAAAGTACAAATTAATAATAAAAATTTAAAAATCCACTAATGTTTTATTGAATTATGTTTCATAATTTTAAAGAGTAATTTGATAAAACATTCAACCCTGAAATACGTGATTTGTGGCACTTTTAGATAGACTTTTTATTTGGATCTTTTCATTCGTGGTATTTTACAAATGATGAAGTAAAAACACAATGTGATAATATTAAGAGCTTCTTAACTTTTTTTATACGGGAGCTCTTATAATTAAAATATTAAAATTATCTTCACTAATACTAATATGTTAAGCCGAAAATACTATTTTTAAAAACAATCCTATTGTATAAATGTACATTTTAATATGACTCCTAATTTAGAAAGTGTAATTCAAACAACAGAGTGGTTTAAAATATGGAATAGTTGGGCGAGGTGCGGTGGTTCATGCCTATAATCCCAGTACTTTGGGAGGCTAAGGCGGGCAGATCACAAGGCCAGGAGATCGACATCATCCTGGTTAACACAGTGAAAACCTGTCTCTACTAAAAATAGAAAAAACTAGCCAGGCATGGTGGTGCACGCCTGTAGTCCCAGCTACTTGAGAGGCTAAGGCCGAAGAATCGCTTAAACTCGGGAGGCAGAGGTCGCAGTGAGCCGAGATCGTGCCACTGTACTCCAGCCTGGGCAACAGAACAAGATTCCATCTCAAAAAAAAAAAATTACATATATTTTTTAATGAAATTTTATGGAATAGTTTTTTCTGCTGAGCAAAGAGAAAGTACCTACGTAAAATGTGTGATAAAGGATCAAAAAATGCTTATCTGAAGATGTGACAAGTTTTTTAAACTACAAGAAAATTCTGAGGCTATACTTCATAAACAAATTAAAGGAACCATTATTTCCTTTATCTATCTCCTCATCCCTCACGCCCGTGAACTTTTCCATTATAGCCACCTACACGTTGTTCCATGAAATCACAAAATTGTAAAAGCTGTCATTTCCAATGGAGCTCTCTTTTGCTACTTGCTCAACTCAGACTCACAATGGTATTCTTAAAAATCAATTACAGGATATATATTTCATTTTCATCCTACCCATATCAAGCCTTAGAATTTCATAAAATAATTAAAGGCCAGACAGCATTCACATAAAGAAGATAGCACTATTAATACTAGTTTACTAGATGTTTCCCAACTTATAGTCAATTTAGTAACATCTAGTGATTTTTTTTCTAGATCCATGTTTCATTTATACTATTAATATTTTTCATTAAATTGACTTACTTTGGGGAAAAGACAAATTTTAAAAACTAAAGTATATGTAACAATTGACACCACATATTTGTCTGCTAATTTTAACTGTTTTCTAGAACATTAAAATAATGCAACAATTAAAATTTAAATGTTTGCTCAGATATCAATTAAAATTATTTCAAGCACCAATAGTGATGTGCATATGACCACTTTGAAATCTACTGCCTTAGATAAACTCAGCAGCCACGGTGCACTTGTCTGGAAATGAGATGTCCAACTAAATCCTAGGACATCTTATCACATGTTGCCTATATCTCAGCCAATGAGTGGCTCAATTATAATACACATTTACATAAGAGGATAAACAGAATACTGAGTTACTTTTCTTTCTCTTAAAAAATGATTAAATATAAGAGCAACTTTAAATCAATATACTCAGCACAACTAGATATAAGATGGCATTATTGGAACTGAAGAGAATTCTTACTTCCAAGAATCAGTAAAGGCCAATTTCAAGTTAAACAAAAAGAAATTCTGAATAGGAATAATCAGTATCACACAGTGAAGATAGCTGTACATCTTAGAAAACTTATACTACTCACAGTATTCTCAGTGAATTCTGAAAAAATTATTCTTGCTACTTTGTACAAGTAGAATAAAGATTTTAAAATAAATCTGCTGAAATCATCTCCAGGTATTACTTCATCTACTATTTTTAAATAGAAATTTGGTGTTAAGGTTTTTTACCTTTGGCAATTCCCATTCTGACCGAGATCCATCCGCACTGTAGTAATATTGTCTACCTTGATCATCGACATGCTTGAGCCACTATAAAAACAGAACAGGTGTTTTTAAATTAAATTTAAATTAAAGTGAGTTACTATCAGAGATACTAGATTTAATTCTTATGAATTTTAATTCTTAATTTTATTAAGAATTTAATAAATTTAATTATTTAATTCTTATGAATTTTAATTTAATTCTTATGAATTTTATTCTACTTGCTCAAGAACATTGCAACAAAAATTTCTAACTAACCAATTATACTAACAGACTTGCAGTTTAAGTTTGGTAAGAATAATTATACTCATTATTAAACAAGACTGTATTTGCTCTCTCTTTCCTCCAATGTCTGGCTGTTGTTCAAGCACCACTTAACAACGAACAACATATAACATAAAGAAACACAGATGTACATATGCACTGGAACACAGGTACACTCCCATTCTGAACATAGGTTTGAGAAACTGACAAAAGGGAATTGCTTTTCAATTAAGTGTACAACTAAACCATTTAAAGCCTCATTTCATGCAAACCTTTAGGGATTACTTTTTGTGGTCAAACATAACAAAATTTAAATAACTGCAACAACAGAACATCGTGCAAATAACACAGAAAATACGAGGGAAAAAAGGCTACATATTGCTAATACAAGCATATGATCTTGAGTATGAAATAAATGAAAAAACTGCTTCCATAAGTTCTAATGCCAAATAATTGAGGCAGGAAAGAGGGATAAAAGCCTAGCCCCATTTATTCCCAAGCATATCTTCTCAGAACATGCACAATCAACAGTTGTTTTCTCAGATGATACCAGAAGCAATACACACACAAAATGTCAATATTCGTTTCCAAACTAATTAATCATAAAATACTAGATTCATGGTTTTTGTTTTACATAAATTTGATTGTAACAGAAAAAGGAGAATAGGTAGGGAGGCAATGTACAATAATGGCACGGAGAGAAAACTATTTCCAAAAAACTATTCCCTCAGAAAAATACAAAGAAATATGCCTACCGAATAAATCTAAACAAATAACATTTAACAGGTGTACTCTTAAAAGGTCTTCCTTGGGTATCAAGACCACAAAAATCACTATCATCCTTAGCAATTTAAAACCATGAATCAGCAGTTATTCTGATTTTCATATTGTCAATTGGCATGATTATAAAGTGACGATAAAGAATATTTTCATAATTTTTCTTAAATACTACTAAAACTATTTTATGAGAGAATTTTGCCAAAAAACACTAGATGAGAAAAAAAGAATGTACCTTTTCATTAGTATAGTCACTGGTATATAAGGTATGCCCACGTTCATCCAACTCTTCTGACCAACCCTTTGGAGGAGAACCACACTGACTATCTGACTGGCTGTAACAAGTGCTGTAGTAGTTTTCTTCTGATGAAAGAAGCTACAAATAGTCAGAAACATAAGGATTTTTCTTCTTTGAATATAAATATGGAGCAGTTGAAAGTCTAATAAATCAATTTTACTTGACTATAAGTACTAAGATATCTAAAATATATTTGATATTTGATTTTGAAAATAAATTGATGAGTCTTTAAATGGTACACTGTAAGTGGTGAGGTAAAATTAATAGCAGTTATTTTATCACATTAGTGCAATCCTAGAAAAATTCACCATAATAAAACTGAAAACAATGTTTTCAGACTAAGGAGAGATTGAATGTTCTTAAATATTGCTTTTGAACTAGAATCAAGTTTTAAAATGAGAGGAGTGGGTATGTGTACACATATCTATGTGTAAACAAAGGAAGAGATAAAGGAACTTCATTAGACTGAGCTCCCTCTCATGTACCACAAGCACATAGCCACATGCAAGGCAAACAACACTGCTCAATAAATATATCTCAAACTATTTTTCTATAATTTGTGTTATATTTTATTGGTAAAATTTTCTAACTCATTCAATCAAATGCTTATTAAAGACTGCTGGAAACTAAACTTCAAAACAAGAAAAAATAATATTGAGAAAATTCAAACATAATACAGAGAGACAAATAAAAAATTCTGTATAAAAATAATATAGGAGACAGGCACAGTGGCTCACGTCTGTAATCCTAACACTTTGGGAGGCCAAGGTCAGAGGATCATTTGAGTGCAGAAGTTCAAAACCTGCCTGGGAACATAGTGAGAACTCATCTCCATTTTTTATTAAAAAGAAGAAGAAGAAGAAGAAAAGAAAATAATATAGGTACACATGATAAACTGCAGAAACATGAGAGAAGCAAATTAGAAGAAAGGGAAAATTTAGCAACTTTTGATGCCTACTGACAAGAGATACCATAATATGACTAAATGGCAATTTGCTTTCTGCACTTAAGATTCATTTAAGAATTATTATTAATAAGAATTATTTATTATGTACGACAGATAATTCTACTACCTCTAGGTAGAATAGTTTCGGCAAGTAAAACTTACTCATTCAGACTGTATTTTCTATCATCATAATTTGGTCTGAAACACTAAGAGGGGTAGATTCTCAACATTGTAGTTAAAGATATAAAGAGCCTACTATTAATATGTTCACAAAAACATAGACAACTTTACAGAAGCACTGTATAAAGTGAATTATGTATGTTTTACAACAAAAACATTTTTAAGCATTGAAAACCTGATTCAAAAATCAGGAATTTCTTTTTATTTAACTGAGGCAACTTAAAATGCAAGCTCATAAATGAGAGAAGTGCAATAAAACGTTTAGAAACAGAAAAAGGGCAATTGAATTAGTAAAATTAAGAAATAATTAAAATCACAGAATCAATTTTTCAAAGACATGAGTTTCTAGCTGACAAATTCTCATTATAATTTTCCAACTATTGCATAGTAAATTTGATTTTCTCTTCTACCATGAAAAGTAACGTCCAATATCTTAATATGTTTTATATTATACTACAGAAACAGACTTTAAGATCTGGATATTCTCTACTGAAAAACAGTTGTTTAATGGCAGTTAAATAAAAGTTAAGATTATTTTTGGTGCGCATTCTACAAATGTTAACTATTCTAAACCACCAATTCAGTAACTTTGGGATCTATTCTGTAGCAAAGGTAACCTAGTACAAATATGAGTGGGCTATGACAGATGTTCCATTTATTGCAGAACGGCAGGTAGGTATCCCAATTGATCATCTGAACAGAAACTGCTAAAAATGTTACATAAAATGCTTTTTAAAAATAATCTATGAACAAAAGGTTAATTAAATACTCAGAGGTCAAAAGCTAAGTGGAAACAAGATCAACAGAGTCACAAAGAATAAAAAAAGACCTGCTTTCCTCTTAAAGGCATTTGCCAGACCCCAAACTAAAATGTTAGTTTTCAAGACCATGCAGGAGTGTTAGAGAACTGGACTCAAGATTACCAAAAGCAGGAAGTCTAAAACGATATCCCGCAATACAGAGCTGGGAACTCCAAAGACTTATACCCACAAATTATGGGTGAACCATATATATATCTTACCCCTTTATTCCACACTAGGAAAATCATAGAAAAATTTCCCAATAATTAGGGAAAAATAAGGTGACTCTCCAGCCACAAGAGTCTTTATGAAATCCAGATTACTATTAACACTACCTGTGTGGCTTGTAAAAACTAAAGCTAAAGATGCACTTTTAAATATTCATAGTTTCCCTAGGCATCCGGCACAAGAGACTCACCTCTGAAGGAACCCACCTTTAACCCCAACATTAAAGACTTCCTACTTATGAATTTCCAAGAACTATAACCTCACATTAAAACAGATATACTCTCAAAACACCCTGAGTGACAGTCAGCACAAAAACGGTATAATCAGACTTTCTAAAACTTTATATACAGAAATTAACAAAAATAAAATAGAAAACAAGACCAATGTGGTAAAATTTTAACCACTGGTAAATCTAGATGAATAGTACATGGCATATTAATGTTCACTCTACTATTCCTTCAAATTGTTGAAGGTTTAAAACTTTTCAAAGTAGTGATATCAGGAAACTCTCCCAAACAAATAAACTCCCCCAAACAAATTTAAAATATACCTTTTTAAAATTCAAGGATTGGATTAACATCAAATGAAGGTATACACAAAGAGAAAAATACCAAACAGAAGCTGGCTAGATCTTGAAATACTGAAAATGAAGCATAGAGAGACATAGATGAACACCGTGAGATTAAACACTCATCTAATCAAGGTTCTAGAAGAAGAAGAAAGAGAATATGGGGCAAGTCTATATACAGATACAGCTAAGAATTTTCCAGAATTGATCAAAGACAGAACTCCTCAAATTCAGAAATCCCAACAAAGTCCTGGCAGAAACTAAAAATACCTTCACCAGTTACATCATGGTAAAAATACAGACACATGATCTTTAAAGCAGCTAACAAAAAGAGACAAACTATGCTTAAAGGAAAGGCAATCAGATTGACATCTGAATTTTCACCATCAACAATGGAAGCCAGAAAATATGAGAATAAAATCTTTAATGAACAAGGAAAAAACAAACAAGTAAACAGTCAACTTAGAACTATATACCCATGTTCTTCAAAATAAAAGCAAAATAAATAAATTTCTAGACAAAAACTAAGATTCTATTACTAACATACTCTCATGAAGGAATTTAAAAGCATGTACTAATGCCTTATGCCTGTAATCCCAGCACTTTGAGAGGCCAAGGTGAGAGGATCGCTTGAGCCCAGGAGTTCAAGATCAGCCTGGTCAACATAGTGAAACCAGGATACAAAAAATTAATACAAAAAGTTTAAAAAATAGCCAGGCATGGTGGCTCACACGTGTAGTCCCAGCTACCTGGGAGTCTAAGGCAGGAGGATGGCTTGAGCCCAGAGTTTGAGGCTGCAATGAGCTATGATCACAGCACTGCACTCCAGCCTGGGTAACAGAGCAAACCTCTGTCTCCCACCAAAAAAAGGCTCATATTTATGACAGAAGAAGAAAATGTGAGAAAACAAAGTGGTAAAAATCAGGATTAATTCTAAAAGTTATGTACAACAACAAGGGAACTAAAAATAGAAATATAACATATGACAGCAACAGCACAACAGCACACGCATATCCTATATTGCTTTAAGGAACAAGAAGATAGTGATTAACTTTAGACTATGCATAAACTATGCACGCTAAAGCTGTGCATTGCAGTCCTAGTTACTGGAGAAGCTGAGGCAAAAGGGCTGCTTGAGTCCAAGAGTTTGAGTTTGAGCGTACCGTGGGCAACATAACAAGATCCTGTCTCAGCGGAATCTCAGGCCTCTACCCACTAGATGTCAGTAGCACGTTCCCCATTGTGACAACAAAAAAACCTTCAGACTTTACCAAATGTCCCTGGAAGGCAAAATCAGCCCTACTTACGAATGATTGTTCTAGGGTAATAAGTACTAAAATAATAAGCTTCTATGTTAAGACAGAAGAGCTAACAGTTGCTCCCTCTCAAACCCCACTAAAATCACAACAGCAAAATATTCTTAACGTGACGTAAACCCGCAACGACAGTGAGAACAGTCAAGCAGATGAACAAAAATGAAGGAGAGTGGGGGAAATAAAACCTGACAAGTTTACAGAACAGAATCTGCAAATGGCTCAGGAACTGATGATATTAGGTATTTCTAAAACTGGGGAGTGAAAGCAGTGGTACTAAAATAAGGACTAATATTGCCAGAATCTCTTTCCATATACCTGGCTGCTTGGTGTGTAGCCCGTCCCTACCCTAGCAGAAGTATAAGTATGGAGAGTTATTCCCTCTGAGAAGGAAAAAATATTAAGATTCTGAGTTTGGGGAAAACAGACAAAACAGGGACATGGATACCAAGAGAAAGAAGGGAGACTGAGAGACCAGGTGCAAAACGAATGCCAACACCAAGACCCAGACAGCCCTTACCTTGTAGGCAGGAGATCTAAAGACATCTGTGGAGATTCTGATTAGTCCAAAAGGAAAGACCTAATGGTTCTAACACAGGAGACTCCCCCATAAAGGGCTGACCCAGATCTCCATTAAAGTTCAAAATGCCTCACAACTGTGAGAGAAAATTATTTCCATCCTAGAATTCTATACCCAGGAATACTACCAATTAAATATGAGAGCAAAAGACAGATATTTTCATACATGCATAGTCTCCATTTTACCTCCTATATAAACAACCTTTCTAAAAAAGTCACTGGAAGATGTGCTCCAATCACTTTGGAAATATTTATCTTCATACAATTTGTACAGAGACTAGTAATGTAAACTGAGACCCTGTATAAAAGTCACTGTCAACCATTTACTAAAATAGAAAGCTAAGAAACATGTTAAAAGTTCCTATGTGCCGGGCGCGGTGGCTCACGCCTGTAATCCCAGCACTTTGGGAGGCCGAGGTGGGTGGATCACGAGGTCAAGAGATCGAGACCATCCTGGTCAACATGGTGAAACCCTGTCTCTACTAAAAATACAAAAAATTAGCTGGGCATGGTGGCGTGTGCCTGTAATCCCAGCTACTCAGGAGGCTGAGGCAGGAGAATTGCCTGAACCTAGGAGGTGGAGGTTGCGGTGAGCCGAGATCACGCCATTGCACTCCAGCCTGGGTAACAAGAGCAAAACTCCGTCTCAAAAAAAAAAAAAAAAAAAGTTCCTATGTATAAATTATTTTAGTCAATAATTTAGTCTTTTTCCTAATTCTCCAACATTGTAAGATTTTACTTTATTACTGATATACAGGATAGTTTATTTTCAAATCTTTCTAATGTATAGTTCAAATAAAATTTTCCTTTTTTTTTTTTCTTTGAGACGGAGTCTCACTCTGTCGCCCAGGCTGGAGTGCAGCTCACTGCAGTCTCCACCTTCTGGGTTCAAGCGATTATCCTGCCTCAGCCTCCCAAGTAGCTGGGATTACAGGTGCCCACCACCATGCCCAACTAATTTTTCTGTATTTTTAGTAGAGCTGGGGTTTCACCATGTTCGTCAGGCTGGTTTTGAACTCCTGACCTCAAGTGATCCACCCACTTCAACCTCCCAAAGTGCTAGGATTACAGGTGTGAGCCACCATGCCCAGCCGAATTTTCCTTTCTTATTATAGTTAAACATGAACGATTTTTCTATTTTTGCTCTCACTTGAACACTAAAAACACAAGTTACTACCAAACTAAAGCTATAAATAAACCAACTGAAAAATGGGACAAGAAGAGAATTAACTACAAAAAGCTTTAGGAGTCTGCTAAATACAAGATGTGTTCCCTGATTTTTCCAGCTCCTATCTACCTGAAGCCTACTTTTATTTGTAGGAGCCAGCTGCTTTCTGTAAGAGCAGGATGTCCTATGCAGGTGGAGGGGCTCAATCTACTAAATGGCAGGATTTCACTCTGTTCCATCACTCCTACCAAGTTACTCCTGTACGTCTAAATAGCCCCAAGGCCTCTTGCCATACTACTGAGATAAGTGTTTCTGAAAATACAGCTGGCCAATTCACTGCACCATCCTGCAAGAGGCATGGAGCAAGGCGAAACCAGAAGGAGAAAAAGAGTATAGACACTTGTTAGAGAAAATGATTTTAAAGTAAATTGTTAGACTTAATAGAATAATTCAATTGTAGCAAAGGAATTATAATTATTTCCCTTATATATAAGTCAAAAAATGGTCTTGTACCACTGATTGACAAAGAGAAAAACTGGGAAGTAGTCTGGTAGCCATACTAAGCCAATAGAGAAAAGTATTATTTCCATTTATTTAGCTGTGTCACATCACATGTTTTCTTGTTTTCTAAAAAATGTCACTGGACAACCAGGTGCAGTGGCTCATGACTATAATCCCAGCACTTTGAGAGACTGAGATAAGAGGACTGGTTGAAGTCATGAGTATCAGATCGGCCTAGGAAACATGGCAAGACCCAATCTCTACAAAAAAAAAAAAAGTTTAAAAAAATTAGCCAGTGGCATGTGCCTGTGGTCCCAGCTACTAGGGAGGCTGAGGTGGGAGGATCACTTGAGACCAGGAATTTGAGGCTACAATGAGATATCATTGCACCACCGCTCTCCAGCCTGGGCAACAGAATGAGACTTCATCTCTTAAAAAATTGAATTAAATTAAATTTATAATGTCATTGGCTTGTGCAGTAACAACTGAAATAGTATCTTCTAAAACGTTAAGGGAGTGCACTGGCACTAGACAACTTAACCCCAGTTCTGGAACAAGTTCACACACTATCAGATTAGCGTATGTCCATTAGTCAGAGATTAGGAAGTAGCTAGCAATAGTATTAGTAAAGCTTGGAAATAATTTTTAACGATCTTAGAGATTCAAGTTTTCTAATATGCTGACAGTAAAAAACAAAACTATTTACTTCTTTGGTTTCTGAACAGTGAAAAGAGAAAATCTGGTAACTTGTGGTTGCTCCTTAATTACTCATACCTCTTGATCCCCTGGACTTTGGAAATCTCCTTTGCTAATGCTTGCATCCCGAGTCCAACGAGGTGGTTTCCAAGTTCTTTCCTGTGTTCCTCTGTTATAGTAATAGCAACGCCCTGAGCTGTCTTTATGAGTTTCCCATTCTCCATTAATCTGAATTGCTGGGCTCCCAGGAAGTGGGGGAAGAGCAGACTGGGATATTTTCAGTTCTTGAAGATTAGCATAGACAGGAGAATCTGGCCTTCCTTGATTTGGAGGTGTGGTTGCCTGTGAAATAAACATTTTTGAATTTCATGTTTAAACTGATATAACATTTAGGTCAAAATTAAATGAAACAGAAGACTTATAAACATAATACTAATTCATTTAAAAACATATATACAGGTGCATATATTCTAAGGAAATAATAATTTAACAGTTGTAATATTCATAGTTTGACTGAAAATTAAAAGCTTCAAACTGAATCCAAAGTATGCATACTACTTTCCTTTACCTGAAAGAATATGTAATGAACAGCCAAGAGTCGTGGGTTCTAATTTAAGATCTAGCACTAACAAGTTGTATGATATTGGGTAAGATCACTTTACCTCTCTGAAACTGAAATTTTTTAAAATGAGGGAATTGGACTAAACCACCAAGGTCGTCTTCTTTGGCTCTCAAGTTCTATGATTTTAGGCAATCTTTTAAAATATAAAAAGTTTTACATATGAATAGGGCAGTTTTTATTATGAGAATTATCAAAAGAAAGATTTCATATTCTAAGCTCTAACATTAAATCAGGAATATAAGTGAAACATAAAAGAGGAATAATACTTAAGCTAAGAATTTACTACATTCATTCTATTCCTTCTCAGGTATAACTTCTCAGAGGCTATAAACAAATCATTTAATCTCTTCCTAGCTTCCTTACTTGTGAATTTCCTTAACGGTAGAAAAATAAGAATTAGTAGTAACTCTGATTTACATGTGTAATGTTAAGCTACAGCTTTATTTATTTATTTTTAAATATCTCACTAGATGTCAGTCAAGAGCAGGATATGTCATACCCCTCATATAAGGACACTGTAAATCGTATTTAGGTTACACACAGAACTTCAGTTGAAGAAAAAAAAGCACACGTCTGAGAACACCTGCTTATACTATGTATTTGTATTTGTGTATATATTTTCCTTTTACAACAGAGTTTCTCAATCTTAGCACCACTGACATTTTGAGACATTAAATTCTTTGTTGTGAGAGTCATCTTCTGTACTGTGGGATGTTTATCAGCTTCCCTGACCTCCACCCACCAGATGACAGTGGCGCATGCACACACGCCACACAATCTCTCTCTCTCTCTCTCTCACACACACACACACACACACACATCCCCCCTCTGATGTGACAACTAAAAAGCCTCCAGACATTGATGAATGTCCCTTGGGGGCAAAACTGGCCCTAGTTGAGGAACCACTGCTTTTCCCTATAAATCCTAGAATTATATTCAGATGTTCAATTATTTCTGTAATGTATCTAGAGTTTTAAGAATACTTTAAAATACTGAATTTGAAAAGAAGCATGTGAATGGAAACCCTAAATCAGTTTTATTGAAATTAAAGTACTTTAACATCTAAAAATATTTGTCTCTAAATAATGTTTGAGTGTAAATCACAGAATAAGCTCCAACTGCGAAAACAGTAAAAAATAACCCTAAACACAAATACATGTTTGTAAAATGGTCACTTTTGGTCTTCTTACACATGGTAGTTATACGAGTACTGTATTCAGTGATGCACATTTGACTATTTTCCTTAAAATGTTAGCTTCAAATTTATCACTAAACAACATCTTTTTATGAAGAAAATCTATCCATGGAGACAGGTATCATTTCTCCTTCAGATTAATTCCATATCCTAGTAAATTTGTTTTCTCTAATGAAAACAAATTTGTTAATATAAAAATTCTATATGGTAAATCATTTCTCAGAACCTAGAATATCTAGAAAATATTTATTTGACCAATAATAAAGATGTTCTTACTTTGCTCCTGATACTTGAGTAGAGAACTTGGGGAAATAAAGATATCAAGAAACGGCCATTTTCTAAATGACGTTAATGAAAAAAACTCTACTAAATCTTCAAGAAACAATTCCTGTTGTTTAAACAGTTTACATTTTTTTAAAATTAAAAGACAGTTTATTTGTCAAATTATTATTATTTAGATAGGGTTTCACTGTGTCGCCCAGGCTGGCATCCAATGATGTGATAGTAGCTCACCACAGCCTCAAACTCCCAGGCTCAAGCGATCTTCCCACCTCAACCTCTGGAGTAGCTGTGACCACAGGCGCACACCACCACACTTGGCTAATTTAAAAAAATTATCTTTTGTAGTGACAGAATGTTGTCATCTCACCATGTTGCCCAGGCTTGTCTCAAACTCCTGGACTCAAGAAATCCTCCCGCCTTGGCCTCCCAAAGTGCTGGGATCACAGGTATGAGCTACCACACCCATCCCAATTTACAGATATTTACTAACAATCCCAATCCTCCAACACCACCATCATTTGGCAAGTCCCAATCATCTGTTTTAAAGAAGATGAGCCAGGTGTGCTGGCTCACACCTGCAATCCCAGCACCCTGGGAGGCCAAGGTGGGCGGATTAGGAGGTCAGGAGTTCAAGACCAGCCTGGCCAAGACAGTGAAACCTAGTCTCTACTAAAAATAAAAAAATTAGCCAGGCGTGGTGGTGGGTGCCCATGATCCCAGTCACTCCAGAGGCCGAGGTAGAGAAATGCCTAAACCCTGGAGGGGGAGGTTGCAGAGGGCTGAGATCACGTCACTGCACTCCAGCCTGAGCGACAGAGCGAGGCTCTGTATCTATTATTATTATTATACTTTTTAAGTTCTGGGATACAAGTGCAGAACGTGCAGGCTTGCTACATAGGTATACATGTGCCATGGTGGTTTGCTGCATTCATCACCCCATCATCTGTATTAGGTATTTCTCCTAATGCTATCCCACTCCTAGCTCCCCACCCCCTTGCTATTGCTCCCCTAGCCTCCTACCCCCGACAGGCCCTGGTGTGTGATGTTCCCCTCCCTGTGCCCATGTGTTCTCTCTCACTGTTCAACACCCACTTATGTGTGACAACATGCAGTGTTTGGTTTTCTGTTCTTCTGTCAGTTTGCTGAAAATGATGGTGTGCAGCTTCATCCATGTCCCTGCAAAGGACATAAACTCATCCTTTTTTATGGCTTTACAGTATTCCATGGTGTATATATGCCACATTTTCTTTAACCAGTCTATCATTGATGGGCATTTGGGTTGGTTCCAAGTCTTTGCTATTGTGAACAGTGCCGCAATAAACATACATGTGCATGTGTCTTTATAATAAAATGATTTATAATCCTTTGGGTAGGTACCCATAATAGGATTGCTGAGTCAAATGATAGTTCTATTTCTAGATCCTTGAGGAATCGCCACACGGTCTTCCACAATGATTGAATTAATTTATACTCACACCAAAGTGTAAAAGCATTCCTATTTCTCCACATCTCTCCAGCATCTGTTGTCTACTGATTTTTTAATGATTGCCATTCTAACTGGCATGAGACAATATCTCAATGTGGTTTTGATTTGCATTTCTCTAATGACCAGTGATGATGAGCTTTTTTTCATATGCTTGTCGGCTGCATAAATGTCTTCCTTTGCCCACTTTTTGATGGGGTTGTTTTTTTCTTGTAAATTCGTTTAAGTTCTTTGTAGATTCTGGATATTAGCCCTTTGTCAGATGGGTAGATTACAATAATTTTTGCCCATACTGTTGGTTGCCAGTTCACTCTAATGATAGTTTCTTTTGCTGTGCAGAAGCTCTTTAGTTTAATTAGATACCATTTGTCAATTGTGGCTTTTGTTACCATTGCTTTTGGTGTTTTAGTCATAAAGTCCTTGCCCATGCCTATGTCCTGAATGGTAATGCCTAGGTTTTCTTCTAGGGTTTTTTTTTTTTTAATATCAGGTCTTATGTTTAAATCTTTAATCCATCTGGAGTTAATTTTTGTATAAGGTCTAAGGAAGGGATCCAGTTTCAGCTTTCTACATATGGCCAGCCAGTTTTCCCAACACCATTTATTAAATAAGGAATCCTTTACCTGTTGCTTGTTTTTGTCAGGTTTGTCAAACATCAGATGGTTGTAGATGTGTGGCGTTACTTCCAAGGCCTCTGTTCTGTTCCACCGGTCTATATCACTGTTTTGGTACCAGTACCATGCTGTTTTGATTACTGTAGACTTGTAGTATAGTTTGAAGTCAGGTAGCGTGATGCCTCCAGCTTTGTTTTTGTTTGTTTGTTATTTTGCTTACGATTGTCTTGACTATGCAGGCTCTTTTTTGGTTCCATATAAAATTGAAGGTGTTTTTTTTTTTTTCAATTCTGTGAACAAAGTCAAGGTAGCTTGATGGGGATAGCACTGAATCTACAAATTACTTTGAGCAGTATGGCCATTTTCATGATACTGATTCTTCCTAACCATGAGCAAGTTCACATCTTTTTGTGTCCTCTCTTATTTCCTTGAGCAGTGGTTTGTAGTCCTCCTTGAAGAGGTCCTTCACATCCCTTAACAGTTGTATTCCTAGGTATTTTTTTCTCTTTGTAGCAATTGTGAATGGGAGTTCACTCAAGATTTGGTTGTCTGTTATTGGTGTATAGAAATGCTTGTGATTTTTGCACATTGATTTTGTATTCTGAGACTCTGCTGAAGTTGCTTATCAGCTTAAGGAGATTTTGGGCTGAGGAGATGGGGTCTTCTAAATATACAATCATGTTGTCTGCAAATAGAGACAATTTGACTTCCTCTTTTCCTAATTGAATACCCTTTATTTATTTTTCTTGCCTGACTGCCCTGGCTAGAACTTCCAGTACTATGTTGAATAGGAATGGTGAGAGAGAGCATATTGTCTTGTTCCTGTTTTCAAAGGAAATGCTTCAAGTTTTTGCCTATCAGTATGACACTGACTGTGGATTTGTCATAAATAGCTCTTATTATTTTGAGATAGGTTCCATCAATACCTAGTTTATTGAGAGCTTTTAGCATAAAGAGCTGTTGAATTTTGTCCAAGGTATTCCCTGCATCTATTGAGATAATCATTTTACTTTTGTCTCTGGTTCTGTTTATACGATGAATTACATTTACTGATTTACGTATGCTGAACCAGCCTCACATCCCAGGGATGAAACTGACTTGATCGTGATGGATAAGCTTTTTGATGTGCTGTTGGATTC
This sequence comes from Aotus nancymaae, assembly GCF_030222135.1. NCBI lineage: Eukaryota > Metazoa > Chordata > Mammalia > Primates > Aotidae > Aotus > Aotus nancymaae. Next base: position 4,172,946 of record NW_026988492.1, on the reverse strand, counting down.
AGTTTGCCAGTATTTTATTGAGGATTTTTGCATTGATGTTCATCGTGGATATTGGCCTGAAATTTTCTTTTTTAGTTGTGTCTCTGCTAGGTTTTGGTATCAGGATGATGTTGGTCTCATAAAATAAGTTAGGGAGAATTCCCTCTTTTTATATTGTTTGGAACAGTTTCAGAAGCAATAGTACCAGTTCCTGTTTGTACCTCTAATAGAATTCGGCTGTGAACCTGTCTGGTCCTGGACTTTGTTTGGTTGGTAGGCTATTACTCGCTGCCTCAATTTCAGACCTTATTATTGGTCTATTCGGGGATTCACCTTCTTGCTGGTTTAGTCTTGGGAGGGTGTAAGTGTCCAGAAATTTATCCGTTTCTCCTAGATTTTCTGGTTTATTTGCATAGAGGGGTTTTTAGTATTCTCTGATGGTAGTTTCTGTTTTTGTGGGTTCAGTGGTGATATCCCCCTTTATCATTTTTTATTGCATGTATTTGATTCTTCTCTCTCTTCTTAATAGTCTGGTTAGCAGTTTATCTATTTTGTTGATCTTTTCAAAAAAACAGCTCCTGGATTCATTGATTTTTTTGAAGGGATTTTTGTGTGTCTATCGCCTTCAGTTCTGCTCTTAGTTATTTCCTGTCTTCTGCTAGCTTTTGAATTTGTTTGATCATGCTCCTCTAGTTCTTTTAATTATGATGTTAGGATGTTGATTTTAGATCTTTCTTCATTTCTCTTGTGGGCATGTAGTGCTATAAATTTCCCTCTAGACACTAGTTTAAATATGTCCCACAGACTCTGGTATGTCGTGTCTTTGTTCTCACTGGTTTCAAGGAACATCTTTACTTCTGCCTTCATTTCATTATTTATCCAGTAGTCATTCAGGAGCAGGTTGTTCACTTTCCATGTAGTTGTCCAGTTTTGAGTGAGTTTCTTAATCCTGAGTTCTAATTTGATTGCACTGTGGTCTGTGAGACTGTTAAGATTTCCATTCTTTTGCATTTGCTGAGGAGTGTTTTACTTCCAATTATGTGGTCAATTTTAGAGTAAGTGTGATGTGATGCTGAAAAGAATGTATACTCTGTAGATTTGGGGTGGAGTCTATTAGGTCCACTTGGTCCAGATCTGAGTTCAAGTCCTGGATATCCTTGTTAATTTTCTGTCTCGTTTATCTGTCTAATATTGATAGTGGCATGTTAAAGTCTCCCACTATTATTGTGTGAGAGTCTTAAGTCTCTTTGTAGGTCTTTAAGAACTTGCTTTATGTATCTGGGTGCTCCTGTACTGGGTGCATATGTATTTAGGATAGTTAGCTCTTCTTGCTGTATTGATCCTTTTACCATTATGTAATGCCCTTCTTTGTCTATTTTGATATTTGTTGGTTTAAAGTCTGTTTTATTGGAGACTAGGATTGCGACCCCTGCTTTTTTTTGCTTTCCATTTGCTTGGTAAATCTTCCTCCATTCCTTTATTTTGAGCCTATCTATGTGTGTCTTTGCGCGTGAGATGGGTCTCCTGAATACAGCACACAGATGGGTCTTGACTCTTTACCCAATTTGCAAGTCTATCTTTTAATTGGGGCATTTAGCCCATTTACATTTAAGGTTAATATTGTTATGTGTGAATTTGATCCTGCCATTATGATACTAGCTGGCTGTTTTGCCCGTTAGTTGATGCAGTTTCTTCACAGTGCCAATGGTCTTTACAATTTGGTTTGTTTTTGCAGTGGCTGGTACCGGTTGTTCCTTTCCATGTTCAGTGCTTCCTTCAGGAGCTCTTGTAAGGCAGGTCTGGTGGTGTCAAAGTCTCTCAGCAGTTGCTTGTCCATAAAGGATTTTATTTCTCCTTTGATTATGAAGCTTAGTTTGGCCAGATATAAAATTTTGTGTTGAAAATTCTTTTAAGGACGTTGAATATTGATTCTATAGAAGAATTTAGGCAGAATTGGCATTAAAATATAGAGACTTCCCTGCTAGAATCATGGATCATGGTTTTCTATGTTGTTGATGGTTAACTTTTGGGGTTCTTCAGAAACGTTTTGTGACTTCTTTCATGTGGTTTTCTTTGCATATTTTGCCATATGAGTTTTGTTTGTCCTGTGGGTCTACTCTCCACACAGGAAACAAGTACTGTGAGGCATTGCACAACAAGCAGCAGCAGACTGCAATCCTTGAGAGAGAGAAACAAACAAGGTGAATCCTACCACTCCCAGGCTTTGTGCCTGGAAGTGGTTTGCAGAAATCAGCCTAGCAAGGGGAAACCCAGAGTCTAGCAATCCTGGTGAATGAACAGGACAAACACTGGGAATAATACAAGAAACTGAAATAATTATAAACATCAAACACTGAGAATACGAAAAGTTGAAGGAAATGCTCCCCCTGCCCGCCACCCCCCCCTTTTTTTTTTTTTGAGACAGAGTGTTGCTCTTGCTGGCCAGGCTGGAGTGCAATGGCATGATTTCAGCTTACCACAACCTCCACCTCCCAGGCTCAAGTGATTCTCCTGCCTCAGCCTCCTGAGTAGCTGGTATTACAGGCATGCGCCATCACACCCAGCTAATTTTGTATTTTTTTAGTAGAGACAGGGTTTCTCCATGTTAGTCAGGCTGGTCTCAAACTCCCGACCTCATGTGATCCACCTGCCTTGGCCTCCAAAAGTGCTGGGATTACAGTGGTGAACCACTGCACCTGGCCCCTCATTTTTAAAATCAGGGAATCTAAAGTTGGATGGCATTCTTCAAGATTGATAAACCAAGAAATAGAGGTGGACTTATGTTTGAAACCTAGAGTCTTAACAGTAATTATAAGTAGATGAACAGATAGTTAGGTTTATTAACAGTGAAAGGTAAAATGTTAGTTTCTAGTAGAAACAAGAACCTTATTTTCTTAATGAATTAGTTCCATACTTAAAATCAGCTTAAACCTTCAATTTTCAAAGGGTATGAAAAAAGAATAGACGAGGACTCTGTATGGGTGAAATACTCTGATCTCTGGCAAAAAGAAAGTGCATGTATTTATTATTAACTGCCCAAACCTTTGAAAAATTCAAAAGAATTAACACTGATTAATTATCAACAATTTTCCTCAAGCTTGAAAATATAGGTTCTTGATATAAAAAATTCTTAGTGTAAAATACTAAACTAATTTTTACACATGCACAAAATATATATTTAACTGCAACAAGGGATGGTTATGTAATAATGCACTGTCTTTTCCAAGAAACCAAAAATATGTTTTTTAACAAATAAACTCAATGCTGGTGAAGGTGGAATGTAACAACTCTAGTTTACTGCTGGTAACTTTAATCAGCAGAACCCTTTTGGAAAAGTTTAGCAGTATGTTTCAAGAGGTTTTAAAAATATTTTTACAACCTTGAGTGAAGGAAGAAAATTCCTAAAGACAGAAAAAAATGCTTTCCTAACAAAGACGTTCATTCCAGTGTTATTTATAAGAAACAAATCAGAAACAATCTAAACATCTAACAACAGAAAAATGATTAAGTAAAACATGACTCAACAGATGAGGCAATACTATACCAGTACTGACAATGCTATGAATGATTTCCGATTAAAAAAAAATAATAAATCTGATTGGGCACAGTGTCTCATGCCTGTAATCCCAGCACTTTGGGAGGCCGAGGAGGGCAGATCACCTGAGGTCAGGAGTTCAATACCAGCTTGGCCAACATGGCGAAACCCTGTCTCTACTAAAAATACAAAAATTAGCCAGGTGTGAGGCATTGTACAACAAGCAGCAGCAGACTGTAATCCTTGAGAAAGAGAAACAAACAAGGTGAATCCTACCACTCCCAGGCTTTGTGCCTGGAAGTGGTTTGCAGAAATCAGCCCAGCAAGGGGAAACCCAGAGTCTAGCAATCTTGGTGAGTAAATAGGACAAACACTGGGAATTACAGGTGGTGGCAGGCGTCTGTAATCCCAGCTACTTAGGGAGGCTAAGACAGGAGAATCTCTTGAATCCTGAAGGTGGAGGTTGCAGTGAGCCGAGATGGCACCACTGCATTCCAGCCTGGGTGACAGAGCAAGACTCTGTCTCAAAAAAAAAAAAACTGCATGATCTGCCATCAGCAGGTCCAGGGAAAAAAAAACTGTAAGGTCAACTAAGAAAAGCAGAAGATAAAACAATATAATGAAATTCCAATTAAATTTTAAAGCATAAAGAAAAACAAACTTAAACACTGTCAGTTTTCTCTGGATACCAGTATTATGTATGTTTTCTTCTTTGTGCTTTATTTCCCAATTTTATTATAATGAGAATGATCACCGTTAGAGTTTGATCGGGAACAAGAATGTGGGGCAGGACAGGCACTTGCCTAGTCAACCACGCTTAGAAAAGTGACGATAGTATTAACCCTATAGAAACTAGTGTTTCTTCACAGGTGGCCAATGGATCATCAGAATCAACTGAGGGTGCTTATTAAAATTCTTAGGCCATATTCAGAGTTACTGGGGGTGGAAAGTGGTAATAGTGGTCAGGGGTTAGTCAAGAATTTACATTTTCGGGCCAGGTGTGGTGGCTAACACCTCTAATCCCAGCACCTTGGGAGGTTGAGGCAGGAAGATCACTTGAGCCCAGTAGTTCAAGATCAGCCTGGGCAACATAGAGAGACCCTGTCTCTACAAGAAATAAAAAATAATTAGCCAGGCATGGTAGCACATGCCTGTGGTCCCTGCTACTTGGAAGGCTGAGGTGGGAGGATGGCTTGAGCCCAGGAGGTCAAGGCTGCAGTAAGCCACTGTACTCTAATCCTGGGTGACACAGAATAAGACCCTGTCTCAAAAAAATATATATATTTTTAAGTATTCTGTGATATTTATGTATACTATTATTTAAAAGACAATAATAAAAGTCAATCCTCCTGAGTGGACTTAAGGCAAACTAGTTTCTTCAGCCCAATAAATTTGTATTATAAAAACATAAATACTTAAAGGCAGTTCTTAAGTCCATACCACCATTTGCTGTTACTCTACAGATAAGTCAAAGATGAGTTAAAATGAATAAGCAGTAAGATATGGGTACTTCCAATATATGAGTCAAATAAAAATCAGCTTTCTAATATTTATAAGAACCTTGGTTCATGAATTGTCACCAACAAAAATAAATGGATTTTTCATACTTAAAAAGAAAAAAAAAAACTGGCCAGGTGCCATGGTTCATACCTGTAATCCCAGCACTTCAGGAGGCCGAGGCGGGCGGATCGCCTGAGATCAGAAGTTTGAGACTAGCCTGGCCAACATGGTGAAACCCTGTCTCTACTAAAAATACAAAATTAGCCAGGCGTGGTGGTGGGTGCCTATAATCCCAGGTACTTGGGGAGGCTGAGGCAGGAGAATCACTTGAACCTGGGAGGTAGAGGTTGCAGTGAGCCGAGACTGTACCACTGCACTCCAGCCTGGGCGACAGAGTGAGACTCCGTGAAAAAAAAAAAAAGAACCACTGCACCCCCCCCAAAAAAAAAAACCAAAGTTAATTTTATGGGTTATATCTGTCATTAATTAACAACTGAACTGGGACCAGTACCTCTGCACATGACCTAATTTTATATTTAAAAAAAGACTTGGCCTGTTCTACTTTACAGATAGACTAAAATAATCCTCCCATTATCCACTGAAAAGAAAAAGTAGAGAACCAAAAAGTAACTTCAAATTTATTTTCTACCTGCATCATTACTTTTTAATACCAAAAAATACTGAGATTTGTCCTCTTTTTACTTTTGACATTAGTTCAAGAATTCCTTCTATAATAAAATTCTGAGAATGGGAGAATCCAAACTAAGGAGCTACACCTCTTTGTTCTTAATCAGCACATGCTACTCAGTATTAATACTCAGGTAGCTTTCTTACTACAAGTACAGAATTATATTTATATTACTGAATAATATAAATCCCTACAGCCTATAATCATACCTTTGATTCAGACTTATGGAAAAAAATTTACATAAATGGTAAATGTTTAGCCTGACTGTATCGGGCTCTAAAACTGAACTTATTTTTTAAATCCTATTATAAATCATACAGGAAAAAAAAGTCATTTATGTATTTTTGTAATTTAGCTGCTTAAACAAAGTCTCCTTTACCATAATTTTTATATAATAATAATTATGTTGATTATATAAATTATAACATTGGGCCAGTTTACATAATAGAGGACAAAAAGTAAAAATCTGTCAACGGGACAATACTCAGCTAAAACAGAACTAAAACTCATCTTAGTTCACAAATTTTATTTAGTTTCACAACAAAAAATTGCATGATCAGTATTACCTGAAAAATATAACTTTCTAAAAGAAAAGTCATTTAAAGCCAAATTTTGGGGGAAAAAACATATACTACCCTTTACTAATTTTGAAAATAAAAACTTTATAAATTCTAATGTTCCTGTCTAAAGCATGATTACATTGAGATTTCATGCTCTAGAAAGTATACTGATACTTTCATGGTTTACTTACTTAACTAACATTTAAGTACTGATTATGAGCGAGGCAGTAGATGAAAATAGGACAATCCCCGTTCTTGAGGAGCCAACAGCCTAGTAAAGAGGACAAAACAATTCCAATGGCACAGCTAATTGCTGCAGAGAGGAATGTACAGGATGCTCTAGAAGCACAGAAAAACCCAGCGCTAAACAGGGAGAAGAGTGAGACACAGCATGCAGAAACAAGTTCACAACAGATGTCTAACATCATCTTTAAAGGAAAATAGGAGTAAGTCAAGAGAGTGGTGAAGGGCACTTCAAGCACAAGCAACTCCTCATTGTTCTTTGGCTGTAACACACAGAAATGGAAAACAGCCTTTGAATAAGGAAACACAACTGGTAACTAAGTGAATTTGGTATCATGATATCATTAATAGACATCAGTTTTCACACGTGATTTTCCTTACTGATTTTTTTTTAGGTGATTTTCTAGTTACTGCAACTCAAGGGTGCTCTCTATTACTACAGGATTGGATACCTTGTATTCATATGCTAAAACTTAGCCTTCACCTTACAGCTTGCTTCTGTCCTCCCCCTCTCTTTTTATCACTTTGGCCAACAGCCTGAACAGTCTCTTCACACCATCACAGATCTGTCACCATTTCTCCCGCCTCCCCTGACAAAGACAATAATAAGGCAGGTATCAGGTAGAAAAGCTGTGATGTCTGACAAATGCTTGTTTCTAAAAAGCCATACACAAACATACTGATGAAGTTATTTCTCTGCTACCAACCCTCTCAATAACAGCTGCAAGCAGTTTATTGTAGCAATCACGCCAGGTTATAAACTACAACCGCTGGTAGCCTATTTATCTGTACCCAGAGGGCTGACAGAGAAGAGGTGACAGATACTACAGTGAAAAGGAATGAAGGAACTAAGAGGAACCAGCACATAGAGTCACAGGAGTGCAGTCAGAAGTTTACTACAGGCGGCCGGGTGCGGTGGCTCACGCCTGTAATCCCAGCACTTTGGGAAGCCGAGGCAGGCAAATCACGAGATCAGGAGTTTGAGACCATCCTGACCAACACAGTGAAACCCTCTATTAAAAAAAAAATTAAAAAATTAAAAGATAAAGAAGTTTATTACAGGCAAAAGATTTGCCAAAAAGAACAAAACACAAATTTCCCCATCAAGATCAAGTCCACATCTCTCCAGTCTTTTCTTTCATGCCTTCACACTCAACCTTTCCTCCTCAGGCTTACTTCTCTGTAGCTCATCACAGTACTCATGACACTAAACTCTAATCCCAGATTTACTTGTCTGCCTTTACTTCTAGAACTTCATTCTCTTTAAGGCAGAAACATTTGTCTTGTCTCTTCATCTTCAGTCTCGTACAGCATTTGCACAAATTAGCACTCAATAAGTTCCTGAGCGAAAATTACTTTTATATAACTAAATAAGCTATCATGAAGTCCACACACTAAAATTAACTCCCTACTCCTATTTTTATAGTCTTCTGGGAAATCTATTACCTAAATTCCATTGCTTCAATAAAACCACAATCTCTCACTCAAACATCCTCCTCTCCCCGAGCTACTGACATGTATTCTTAAAGACCTACCAGCATGGATATTCCATATGTACCTCAAACTCACTACATCCTCTGCCTCAACCTTCTTCCATAATACACTGCCCTACAGTAGTCACTAGTTCAAATAATAGTATCATAAACTCCTCAACCAGAGATCTCTCAAAGTCATCTTTGTATCCTCTCTTTTCCCCAACAAAGTACTACTGATTCTCTATCCTAATATATCTTGAATTTCTTCCTCTCCTATCCCAAGATAAACTGCCTTAGTTTGTCTTTTACAGAATGACTAAAATCACCTATGGGGCCTACTGCCCCCATTCCTTTGCCTCATCCACTTGATCCTCCATGGTACCACTAGTTATTCTTTAAAAGCACAAATCTGATCTTGTTACTCACCTGCTTAAAAACATCAATGAAAGTTTCATTAACTATAAAATAAGTCCAAAGACCTTTACAGAGAACTGTGGATCTTAAATACTCCAGTTCCAATCTTTTCTGCCTCATTTATTGCCATTCTCCCTATATTCTTTGTTACAAAATTCCCATACTATTCACAATTCTATTATTAATGCATACAATTTTCCTCCCACACCTTCAAATCCTTACTTTATTCTTCTGAGATAACCAGTTCCCAATTACCAAACCACACTCAAAACCATGAAGAACAGACTCAAACTCTTTGAAATGCTCCCCTATTCCCCAAAGGCAGAATTCATAGGCTTCCTGTGAATCTAGAGCATCACTGTCTGATAGAAATATAACATGAGCCAGGTATATAATTTTAAATTTTCTACTAGCCACATTAAAGGGTAAAAAAAAGAGATCAAATGAATTCTAACAATATATTTAACACAATGTATCCAAAATATTTCACCATATAATCAACACAAAAATTATTGAGATATTTTATATTTTTGGACTGTCTTCAAAATCCAGTGTGTATTTTACAGTACATCTCAATTCAGGTCCTAAATTTTCATCAGAAATACTTTATCTATATTTTGATGTCTTAAAATGTACAGTTGAAAAAATAGACTTACATATCCAAATTATTCCATTCTCCAAAGTTTCCCAATAAATGAATCCAGAATCAGTTTTTATATTTTAACTTATAATAAATAATTAAAATTAAACAAAATTAAAACTGGAGTTATTCAGTCTCACTAGCCACATTCAAGTGCTCAATAACTACCCATGACCAGTGGCTACTATCGGCCAGCACCGATCTGCAGCATTTTGTACTCACCTATAGGACTGTCATTTTTGTCTTTCCCACTAAACTGTAAGCCCCTTATGAGCTAAGAACAAGACCATGTCTTATCATTACACATTCTCAAAACCTAGAAACAAATGAATACACCAAAGACCCCTTCTCAAGCCCTGACACAGACTCTGATATTCCCCTGTTCTCAGTAACTGTTTTCCCAATCCATAGAATTTTTCAAGAAATTGAAAGGTAAATGTGTTAGCTGCTAGAAACTACTATTTATTGATGAAACCTCATTATTAATTTGTGTTAAAAGCATTCATCCAGATATGTTTGTCCTTGTTGGTCAGTAAAGCAAAGAAAATTCAATGAGACATTATGCTGAGATAGTAAGATTTAGTTACTATTTTATGCTGATGAGGCAACATGCAATGACCTGGTACACTGCCATTCATTATTATAAATCTCCCTCCCTGGGGACTTGAATGGTAACTCCATCATCAGCATTCAGAGAATGACTAAAGAATACTCTGTCGCTGAAATTTCTAGAGATTAAAAAGTTAATGGTACAACTGCAAATCAGAAAACTACATTTGTGATTACTTGTTGAAAGCATTCACAATATGAATAAATCTAAACTTAGAAGTTGAGGTTTCTGGTGGCAGCAAAACAAATTATGAATTTCAAAAAGATTAAAAAAATTGATTCATAGTTTTAAGGTACACATTTAAATGATCAACATACCATTTTTTCTGTCTCTCATCTACTGATAATTATTTTTGTTTGTTTGTTTAATTTCAGAAGACAAAAATTTTGAAAAACACTACCTAATGAAAAAGTAGTGGAAAAGATTGTGTTCACTTCAATCTGTACCAATTCATTAACAAGTATGCATGAGAACATCATAACACAGCTGCTTGGAAAATCTATTTTATTAAATTCAAACGGAGTGCGTAATTACAAGTTTTAAAGCATTATTTTCTTAAAACTGTCTTGAAAACTTTATGAGAAATAAAATTAAAAGTAGATAATTTTCCATCATTTTAATGGTCATTTTTTACTAGGGCAAAAAATACCTAAGCCCTGAATTTGTTAAGCAAGAGATATTTAAAATAGGTAGTTAGACACATATAATATGAATCTTTTAAGTATTAAAAAAAATACATTCAGTACAGGCAGGGGGGCTCACGCCTGTAATCCCACCACTTTGGGAGGCTGAGGCAAGCAGATCACCTGAGGTCACCAGTTCAAGACCAGCCTGGCCAACATGATGAAACTGCATCTCTGCTAAAAATACAAAAAGTAGCTGGGCATTGTGGCAGGCACTTGTAATCTCAGCTACTTAGGAGGCTGAGGAAAGAGAATCTCTTGAACTGCGGAGGTTGCAGTGAGCCAAGATGGCACCACTGCACTCCAGACTGGGTGACAATGCAAGACTGTCTCAAAAAAAAAAAAAAAACATACACATGCTCATGTATCTTTCAGAAAAATGACAGAAGACCATATGTAAGCTTCTGTCACTTATTTCTGAGTCATGGAATTATGGCTGGGTTTTTTTGTTTACTTATCTGTACTTTCTAATTTATTCTAGAAGGAGTATATCTATTTTGAAATGAGATTAAAAAGAAAATGCTTATGGGAGAAAAGGAGCCATTAATTTAAAAGTCATCTAACAATTCTGGAACGATCTTTAAGAAATTCTCTAGCTACGCTCTAAAAGCACAGAACACTTATAATACTCATGGAAGTGAATACTCAAAACTTAAAGTTTACCCGGAAATCTAGAGTAGGTAAGGAGGAAGGGTTCATTCAAGGTCACAGATATTTTGGCTTCAGTCTAAGCAGAAATGCAGTCACTAAGTTTAGAATTATAATCCTCATAAAAAAGCCACAATGAGAATACAGTTCCCATAAGCAAGTTCTCCAAACTGCTAACGAATAAGACAGAGTTGGGTTGGGTAGGGAAGGATGGGTGAGGTGGAATAGGATTGTTCTATAATGACAGCGGTCAAAAGTTCACCACCTCTTTAACTGAGCAATTCATCCTAAAGTTCCACAAACTGAGGCCTGTCTAGACACTATTTACTCCCAGCACTTTTGTCTTTTCATTAAATAATTGTAATAAAATATACGTAACATAAAATGTACCATTTTAACCATTTTTGTGTGTACAGTTCAGTGGCATTACATAGTTTCATACGATTGTGCAACCATCATCACCATCCATCTCCAGAACTATTTTAATCTTGCAAAACTGAACCTCCATCCTCAGTAAACATTAACTCCCCATCCTCCCTCTCCCCAATCCCTGGCAACCACCATTCTACTTTCTGTCTCTATGAATTTGATTAAGCACCTCATATAAGTGGCTTTATATAGTATTTGTCGTTTTGTGACTTATTTCATTTAGCATGTGTCAGAATTTCCTTTTTATTTTAAGACTGAATAATATTCCATTGTGTATGTCTATGTGTATATTTATTATTAATGTATTCATCCATCAATGGACACAGTTGCTTCCACCTTTGGGCTACAGTGAATGATTCTGCTATGAACACGGTGTACAAACATCTGTGAGTCCCTGGCTTACAGTTCTTTGGGATATGTACCCAGAGCCCTTCTTTTTTAAAATTCCTCAAATAAAACTTAGCTATTGCTCTAAAGGTCATTTAAAAAATAACACTAGGCCAGGCACAGTGGCTGACACCTGTAATCCTAGCACTCTGGGAGGCTGAGGCAGGCGAATCACCTGAGGTCAAGAGTTCGAGACCAGCCTGGCCCACATGGCAAAACCCCATCTCTACTAAAAAATACAAAAATCAGCTGGGTGTGGTGGCACACATCTGTAATCCCAGCTACCTATGGGGTGAGGCTGGAGAAATGCTTGACCTTGGGAGGTGGAGGTTGCAGTGACCTGAGATCAGGCCACTGCACTCCAGACTGGGTGACAGAGTGAGACTCCATCTAAAAACAAACAAACAAAAACCCGCTAATACTTCACGTTTTCTACTCCACAGCACCTTACATATGCACTGACGACGATTAATCAAAGGTGGAGAAAAAAAAAATCCATCAGCAGCTAAATTTAAAAGCAATTGAGTTCATCTTGTTTAGTTCAAATATACCCATCCCCAAGGAAAGAAATATAAAACATTCTCCTCATATTTCAAAGTGCAGGAAACAAAAATTCACTTAGTAGGTATATTCCAGTGTTACAAGTTAGTGCTAGTCACAACTGCAGTTTGTTTTCCAAGGTCTTGAGAATCCTTTCAGGGAAGTTTACAACACCCCTATTCTCAAACTAGCTCTCAGTTCAGAATTTTTAGAAAAGGTTCTAAAATACAAAAGACATGTTTCTCCAGTTTCTCCATAAGTCAGATGAACTCCTGATCCTCATCTAAAGAATCACTATCCTGTTCCAAGATCACTTGAGACGTGTCAGCTCCTTTTGGTTCCATGCTTGTTCTTTTTCATCAGGCAACCCAACATCCCAAGGAGAAATCAAACAGGCAAATGAGAAAGATCAGTGGCAGATCTAAAGTCAGTTAAGATTTACTAACTTCTTGCCCAGCGTTTCCTTTTGGGACACTGATGCACTTTAGAATGAGATATACTGAAAGTAGCATAAAGATGTCTGGTTCCTTTTAATAGAACAAAGTGCTACACAGAGGAAGAAACAAGTCTGGTTGTCCCAGCTTTCAGTCTTCATGTTCTGTTTTGGTAAACACACTAACATAAAAACTACCTATGTATCAATAGAAATACATCAGAATAAAATACTATTATAAAGTATCCATTCCATTTTTCTAATTACCTACAGTTTCTAGAGGAAGACTAACATTTATCAATTCCCATTTTAAGTCATTAAATCTGAAGCTGAAAAGTCAAAAAAGATCATACTCTTTCTCACTTGATTGTATATAAAAAAAAGCTGGCTAGTAAGTTATTGTACCTGACAAACAGATTATTTTTCTCCACAAAACACATTTAAATTACATTAACAAAACTACTAATGAAGAAAAGAAAAAAAAATCACTTTAAAAAGTGAAATAGAAGGTTTTCTACAAGTTATGATCCCAATGTATGTGTTACAATTACTTGAGTGTTTAGCAATACCTTCTACGTCACATGAGTGCTTAACAAGGCTTTTCAAAATAAGCATAATAAAATAATGAAAGAAAATCTGTCACACTTAAGGAAGACATTTAAAAGATAATTAATGAAATTTTAAAACCAGCTGGGTGAGATGGCTCATGCTGTAATCCTAATACTTTGGGAAGTCAAGGTGGGCAGACAGGTTGAGCCCAGCCGTTTGAGATCAGCATGGGCAACATGGAGAAACCCTGTCTCTACAAAAAACCAACTTGTGTGCTGTCTCTACAAAAATTAACTGAGTGTGGTGACACATGCCTGTAGTCCCAACTACTTGGGAGGATGAGGTGGGAGGATCCCCTGAGCCCAGTCGGTGGAGACTACAGTAAGCTCCAGCCTGCGTGACAGAGGAGACCCTGTCTCATAAAAATAAAAAATATAACATTTTCCTGACCAGAAAAGTGATGATTCAGTTGCACAAAACGTTATACATAATCTTTAAATTATGAAATATAGATACAAAAGTCAAAAGTACCCTTCTCTTAAAAAGAAATTGGAAAACAGAGAAGTTGAAAAAGAAAAAGAAAGCAGAAATCCACACCCAACTGTAACTTCTGTTGACATCCTGAATGAGGTTGTAATCATAATATAATCATAATAGGTACAGGCTGTGACCCTTTACACAGATTTTTCAACTTTCAAACATCTTGGACTTCCATAATTTCAAACTAAAACTCCTAAACCTACCTCAATAAATAAAATCTGGACTTCCTTACATCAACTGATTAGCTTTTTAAGCAATCACATAATAGACACTTCTGTTTCAGAAGCCTCAGTTATTATCTGTACAGCAGTGCTTAAGCAGTTTTGTATTTGAATGTTCACTATATTTTATGTTTATTAAAATAAGGCAAAAAGTGTAAAAAATTTTAAAAGTACAGCAGTCCCCTATATTCCTTTATAGTATAGGGATAAGCGAACTATGGTCCAAATCCTGCCTGCTGCCTTCTTTTGTAAATAAAGTTTTGTTGAAACAAAGCCATGCTCCTTTGTTTCCATATTGGCTATGCACTTACAGTCTCACGCTACAATAGCAGAGTTGAATACTTCCAACAGAGACCACATGGCTCACAAAACCTAAAATGTTTGTTATTTGGCTCTTTACAGAAAATGTTTGCTAAGCCCTGTGAAAATACCCTCACTATTTTAAGCTAGATTTTGTTAAAACCATGTACACAAGAATTAGATGAATATGTATTATTATTCATTCTTCCAAAGTAATTCCTTCAAATAATTACAAATTTCCATCCCTTTGACATTAAGAGTCCCCTTCTATAACATCAGAAAGAATGAACAGAAAATGAAATATTCTTCAGCTATTTCAGCTATGCAAAAATAGAACACAGGCCAAAGTGTCACTTTATCATTAACAGTGTATTTCAACTGTGTTAATTTACATGTAAGTTTTAATATGTATTAAGAAAGACAAGAATAAGGAAAAGTGCAGTGGCTCACACCTGTAATCCCAGCACTTTGGGAGGCCCAGGCAGGCAGATTGCTTGAGCTCAGAAGTTCAAGACCGGCCTGGGCAACATGATGAAACACCATCTTTACAAAAAAATATAAAACTTAGCTAGGTGTGGTGGCACACACCTGTAGTCACAGCCACTTGGGAGCCTGAGACTGGAGGATCACTTGTACCTGGAAGGCAGAGGTCTCCAGCCTGGGCAACAGAGTGAGACCCTCTCTCAAAACAACAACGATAACAAAAAGATCAGAATATTTCTCTTAACTATGGAAATAATTATCACAAAAAACTTGAGTGGTTTTCTTTAAAAATGAAAAATTTTATTAAAAATATAATTTTGTTAGTAGTTGGCTCAAGTCAAATAGACAAAATAGAGAATTTCTACCTTTCAAAATTGTTAAACTTATATAACTTAATCTTTCCCACATATTTCTCCTCTGACCTCAAATCTTACCCTATTCATTGCTTCATCCTACTAATTACCTACATTCCCACAAATCACCTAATATGGCTCACACTTGGCTCCAGCATTTTTTAAAAAGACAATACTTTATAGACTATCAGGCTGACACTAAGCTGGCAATTTTAAAATCAGAAAAATCCCATAACTAATACCATCAGTGCCTACACTACTAGAATCCTATTAGGATATCCTATGTATTCCAAGTTCTTAATGGTTATAGTGATGATGCCTACATGCTTCTACAAGGTTTCTGACCATTCTCTGCAGGTACCTTTAACAACACCCAGAAGTCAGGGAACATCCAGTTAAGTGTAATTTTTTTCTCATCAGAGATAATAGAGAAGCAATAGAAATAATACACCATTCTATCTACATATCAGGTATTTTATTCATAAGCAAAGTTCTGTTAAAAGATACGCTCTTTGCTCATCATCATATTCCTCGAACCATGCACAATACAAGGTACCTAGCTGGTGCTCAATAAATATTAAATGAGTATATGAATAATTTCATTATTCTTTATTTGATGTCATGGTTTTTGCTTTCTTTATTTTGTTCTTTTCCATCAGTGGTTTCTCTTCCTTTGCAAATAAAAAAATGATTAAAATGTTTAGCAAAACATGCATGAAAAATGTAATATGCTCTTAAAGTCCCTAGTTCAAGTTAGTATTCAAAACCTTATGTTTTGCCAGGTGCAATGACTCACGCCTGTAATCCCAACACTTTGGGAGGCCAGAGCAGGAGGACTGCTTGAGCCCAGGAGTTTGAGACCACACTAGGCAACATAGTGAAACCTCATCTCTACAGAAAAACAAACAAAAACCCACTTTTGCTTAATTTGATAGGTTCAAACATTTCTGAAACAAAAAGAATATACTGCAGATTCTACTTCTGAATGCCCTGTCTTGCTATAGAGTTTCAGAAAAATGTTTACCTAGAAAACACAGCCTAATATCACTTCATGTAATATAACTAAATATACATAAGTTAACTGTATCAAACTATTCCCAGCAATTATCAATAAGTTCTACCTTTAATATTTCAATCAGGTTGACAATTGTATTTCTATAAATTTTATATCCATATATTCACTTGTTAAGTAAATTATACTTCTTAAATATTAAAAGAGCTTTTGGCTGAGTGTGGTGGCTCATGCCTATAGTACCAACACTTTGGGAGGCTGAGACAGGCTGATTGCTTGGGCTCAAGGAGTTCAAGGCCAGCCTGGGCAATGTGGCAAAGCTTTGTCTCTACAAAAAAATACAAAGATTAGCCAGGTGTGGTGGTGGCACACACCTGTGGTCTCAGCTACTTGGAGGCTGAGGTGGAAGGATCACTTGAGCTCAAAAGGTCAAGGATGCAGTGAGCCGACCTGCAGTGACCTCAATTTTCCCACCTTCCCCTCCTCCTTCTCTATCCCCATCAGCCTTCTGAGTATCTGAGATTACAGGGATGTGTCCATGACTGTATGAGTTCCTTAAAACACACACACACGCACACATGCACACACACAGAAACTGTACCACATCAGTCTTCCATAAGAATATTAAAACTGACAAAGGACTAACCACCAAATGTAATATACATGCAATGGGCAATATATATTTAAAAAAAAACTTGCCTAAAGCAGTAACATTATACCTATAGGCTGAAAAACAGGAATATATGTCCTGGGCCCACAGACACATAAGAGGCCAACACAGAACACACACAGAAAACCCATAAAACATCAATTCTAAAAGCAATATGCAAAGTATACATTTAAGACTTTTTGCTAGCTGTTTTAAAAGTCAGAAAATCTCTTTTAACGGGTCTCAAATAGAAGTCCACAAAGTTTTGAACATTTTATTGAAATGCAATTTCCTTTAGCAACAACAGAAACAATAAGTTAAAGATTTATTAAGCATTTACTCTCAACACTTGACTGAGTTATCTTGCCAATCATCTCAATAAACTGGAGTTTAATTATTCCTCTTCATGAGGAAGTTGTTAAGTAAGATTCAAAACCAGGAAGGTGTATTTGTTTCCAAAGTCCAGGCTATTACTCACTATCCATATTGTCCCTACCAAGTACTAAAAGTATTAGCAACCATTTCCTTGAGCTGTGTTTAAAAAATACTTTTGTTGCCACAGTGTAAAATATTTTCATAACTGGCATATTAAGAATACTATAAGTGTTCATAAAATAGAAGAAACAAATGTTTCAAATTTAAAAGAACAGGAAAAAAAATTGTTTAGATGTATTCTTTAAATCAGATGAAAATAAACTAAGAATAAACATCTATGTTTAAAATATTTTAGTAGCCAGAGCCTATCTAACCAAATTGCTACCTGGAATTTTCCCAATATTTCCATTTTAGGGGAGTTTAGCAACTGATACCTGATGGTATAATTATATTTTTCTCCAAAAGTAATGTGTATGACCTGGAGACAGTCCACAGTAACAAATATAATACTATAAAGAGAACTAAGAGTAAAAAATAATGACTGAAAAAGTGAATTTTTCAAAGAAAGGGCCAATAAACTTTATATATTACTTTTAGTAACACTGGAGAGTGGGCAAAAATGCACAAAATTATGAGCTCCTTAAGAGCAGAAACTAGGCTGGGCATGGTGGCTCACACCTGTAATCCCAACACTGGGAGGCTGAGGCAGGCGGATCATGAGGTCAGGAGTTCCACACAAGCCCAGCCAACATGGTGAAACCCTGTCTCTACTAAACATACAAAAATTAGCTGGGCATGGTGGCACGTGCCTGTAAACCAAGCTACTTGGGAGGCTCAGGCAAGATAATTCCTTGAACGTGGGAGACAGAGGTTGAGTCGAGATCGCGCCACTGCACTCCAGCCTGGGTGACAGAAACTAGGCAAGACTTTGCATTTATCTAGCTTTTAGTAAGTAGAAAATGAAAAACAGATATTGGATATCCCTGTCTTACTAAGGAAATTTCAATGGAGCCAAAAATTCTGTCCCCCAAGAAAACTGATTGAGGTTTCTCTGTGTTAAGAAATATCTGCTCTTTTAAGACTTATATTAATTATCCCCTTGCCTAAATTTGCTTCAAATTTTAGTTCAACTAGCTAAATAGATAAAAGGTGAGAAATGGTGTCAATTCATCTTACATTAAAGTATTGAAAACAGTTCTCACTAGGCTATCTCACACATTGCATATTATGCTTAAAGCAGCACCAACATAGCAGAGATTTTTTTAAGCTTTCCATTTTCCAACTTCAGCACAAAAATATTTAAAACAGTCTGACCAGAAACTACAGAAAAATCTTTCCTTCCTCTTTCTATCCTTTCCTCTTTCCATCCTTACTAGAAACATAAGTCTCACTTCTTGTCATTCCTATTTTTGCACATTCAAGGTTTTTACATCTCCAAATTGAGTATTTTCACACTGTGCTTTCATTTCAGGAATGTGACCTTATGTAAAATAAATATATACATATATATTTAGACAAAGTATTTCTGTCACCCAGGCTGGAGTTCGGTGGCACAATCTTAGCTCACTGCAACCTCCACCTGCTTGGCTCAAGTGATCCTCCCAACTCAGTCCCCTAGGTAGCTGGAACTACAGGCACATGCCATAATGCCTGGCTAATTTTTTTGTATTTTTTGTAGAGATAGGGTTTCGTCACATTGCCCAGGCTGGTGTTGAACTCCTGAGCTCAAGTGATCCACCCACGTCAGCCTCTCAAAGTGCTGGGACTATAGGCATGAGCCACTACTCCTGGCCTAAACTTTTTCTAAGCCAAAACAAGTTCCAATGAATGAATATTACTACAGTTTGTAACATGGAATGTATGTTTACACCCCCCCGAAAAAAAAGAATTCTATGTATCATTAAAAGACCACTTCTTTGCAAATTAACTGATACAAATTTTCACAAAGAATTTAGCTATGTGAGTTCATATCTATTGATACTTAGTATTAGAAATTAAAACTAAAAAAATTTTATTAGTTCATTTAAAAATAAACCTGTTGCATATTAACATATGTGTTTATGAAAAAGTGATTAATCTCCCCTCCAAAAAAAAAAAAACAGTTAAATATTTTACATTTTTACAAATCTCTTTATTGCCTGGATCCTCACATTGGCTTCTACATTCAATATTTTGCAATTTTTTTGAAGTATGTATTAACAATGTCCTTATAGATATGTCAGACAAGGAAGAAATACTACTTTAACAGCTTTTTCATACAACTGTGAACATTCTTCTCAGACACTCCACCCAAACTCAACAAGTGGTGGTTTCTTAAAGATGAGTTGCAATGTGG
Source organism: Aotus nancymaae (assembly GCF_030222135.1). Taxonomy (NCBI): domain Eukaryota; kingdom Metazoa; phylum Chordata; class Mammalia; order Primates; family Aotidae; genus Aotus; species Aotus nancymaae. The sequence goes on along the minus strand of NW_026988492.1, from coordinate 4,153,365 downwards.
AATCTAAAAATCATGACAATTAACTCTTTGTACTTTCTCACATTAAAACCCACTGGTCTATCTTGCACTGCGAATGACTCTCCTACTCAGTGCACATTGCTTACTTAAAGAACATTCATTCACTGAGTTATGCTTATCTTCCAAATGTTGAAACATTTCATTATACAACATTAAAAACAAAAACTTTAATATCACCACTGCTTTCATCAGGAGAGTCTTGAGACTGAGAATCTGTAAGCTCATGATAGCTACTCTAAGTTTTCAAAATTCTAATCTTCAGTTGAGCTCAAGTAATCCATCCACATCATTTCTTGATAAATTTTAAGAAAGACTGAATTTTATCATATGCAGTAAGAATCAATTATTTTATTTTTAAATATTTTGAATATTTGTGGGTACATCATAGGTGTATATATTTATGAAGTACATGAGATGTTTTGATACAGGCATGCAATGTAAAATAAGCACATCATGGAGAACAGAGTATCCATTTCCTTAAGCAAAAATAAATAATTTTCTTTAAAGTGACATGCTTACTTTGTTCATTTTTGAGAAAACATCTAATGTCCTAGTATAAATAATCAGTGTGTCAGTTATTCCTTCAAGTAAAATTTCCCAAACAAGAGCAGCAAAATTTTAATGTAATCATTTTTAAGTATTTTTTAAAAGGTATAACTCCTTCCTTGACTTCTTAACCTAGGAATAGGAAACTATTTCTTGAATGTAAAAAGAAAATATCTCTTTACTTTACAAGGCAGCTGTGAAGCAATCACACATGTAAGTACCTATCCAGTGCTTGACACACTAAAGATACCCTCTCACTCTCTCATCTACCTTTCACTTTACTGAATAGCCTCTGGCTTTTTATTTTTCTATCACCTCATTAAAACCCAAGAGTTCCCACCTGCTTCGCCTATTTTCCAACAACTTTTATGTTTTAGAATTCCACTCTATTATGCTATATAAATACAGACAAATGGCCAGGTGCAGTGGCTCAAGCCTGTAATCCCAGCACTTTGGGAGGCTGAGGCAGGTGGATCACTTGAGGCCAGGAGTTCAAGACCAGCCTAGCCAATATGGCAAAACCCTGTTTCTACTAAAAATACAAAAATTAGCTGGGCATGGTGGTGCACACCTATAATCCCAGCTACTCAGGAGGCTGAGGCACAAGAATTGCTTCAATCTGGGAGGCAGAGGTTGCAGTGAGCCAAGATCACACTACTGCACTCCAACCTGGGTGACAGAGTAAGAAACTGTATCAAAAAAAAATTATTTTTAATTTAAAAAAAAGACAAGCAGTTATTCAACCATAGCTTACAAAAAGAGGGCCTCAAAAGTCAAGAATCTTTTTTAGATTCTGTGACACCAATTTTCTGATTCAGAAGGCTGTTCCTATACCCCTTCAATGTACACCAACCTACATTCATCATTTTCTAAAATTCTGATCTTGACTGTTATTATAACAGACTTCAAACTAATTGTTGTGATAAAATTATTTGAGTAGTCATCCTGAGTTTAAACCATCTGTTTGGCATTTACTGAAGCAACTGCTTAAGATATTCTATGCATAGAAATGAGATTTTTCTCAACAAAAATGCAAAAATGTTTCCACATCTGTTGTTTTTGTTGATATGTCACCTAGATTAGCAAATTCTTCTCTAGAAAGAAAACAGGGTGAAAACACAGAACATTTTAATGTACACATCTTTTTAATGACTCTATGCCAGCTTTCCAACCATATTTTTGACTGCTACTCTCCTACAATAATACAATTATCTATGTGTTTGTGTTTGTATAGATACATATGTACACAGAGAAAGAGAAATTTCTGATAGTCCAAGCCAACTGACACTGTGGTTTTAGCCTTTAAACATACCATCTAAGGTTTTTTTAAATAATAGATTGAAGTACATGAATATTCCAGCATCAGAATCCATGTACAGATGTGATGGAAATTTATATGCAAATGACTTTAAACAGTATCCAAGAATTCTGAAATATAAAAAATATACTGATATCATATTCCAAAAGCTAGATATATTCTAATGTACAGTAAATCTTCTATATGAACATTTATTGGTTTCGACTGCCCTTTTTTGGGGTACTAGCACCACCACCGCTACTTTCTTCGGTTATATGCTCTCCCCTTCAAATGATGTGATTCTGATGAAACTGTCAATCATACTACCCTGCACACCTCACAAAAGGACTGACACAAAATGCAGTTCTAATAAATCAGAGTGCTTAACCTAGCAACCAGAATAACTGGCCCAGACATGGGCACAAGAACTAAGCTAGGCTGAGAAGTTTTTGCAAAGCATTTTACATATGAACTTCAGGCTTTTCTCTTAGGGTATCTAATTGTGATAATAGAAGTGTAGAGCAGTCAGTAGCTATACCCTGTGTATCAGTCAAGAGTTCTCCAGTGAAACACATCCAGCAGGATCCAAAGGATGTATGTGTATATATACAGGGAGACAGAGACAGAAAGAGATTAATTTTAAGATGTATTTATTTTAAGGAATTACCTCATGTACTTGTGGAGGCTTGGCAAATCTGAAATCTGCAGGGTAGAGGGGCAGGATGAAGATCCAGGGAAGAGCTGCAGTTTGACTCCAAACATGGTGTGCTGGCTGAATTTCTTCTTGCTCAGGGGAAGGTCAGTCTTTGTTCTACCAAGGTATTCACCAAATTGGATGGGGCCCACACACATTACAGAGGGTAATCTGCTTTACTCAAAGTCCACTAAATTACAAGTTAATCTCATAAAAAAAGCACCTTCAAAAAAACACCCAGAATAATGTTTGACCAAATATCTGAGCATTGTGGCTCAGCCAAGCTGACACATAAAATGAACCATCACAAGTTCACCCTTTGCCACATGGTATACATATCACATCGGTATTCCCTTCACTATACAACAGGTTATTCACTACATTATCTGTTGTCAAAGAGTTCTTAGATCAATAGGACACAATCTTTGGCATTAAGGACTTTACAATCTGAAGAAAGAAAGATATGCACAAAATCTCATTCAAAGGGAGTATCATTTTGCCCTTCCTATTTTACAGTACACAGAATTCCTCTCTACTCAAAGTCTGGATCTTCACAACTTCCAATGGTGAACTAGAGTAAGTTTGGGTGCCCTATTCCTTGCCAGCTCCCTCCCTGGTCTTCACAGCAGCTGGTGTCAATGACTGGCCTGGTACAGAATACATATAATGTGGGAAGACCTAGAGACCCACGATCAGAAAAAGAGGATATGACAGACAACTACTATTTTGTCTGCCTGGCACTTCTCCCTTATTCTGGGAACAACAACATGTCTCCCTTACTTGGGAATAAACAACTACTTCTCTGGAGGAAATCCTTCTCCTCAAATTCCACCTAGGCAGTTTGGGTGGGGTCCAACCATGCTCCTGGCCATAAGTCTAAACATGTCCCAAGGCATGCAAAGCCAGACTCTTTCTCGAGATTTTCTCAATTAGAACTAAGGAAAGAAAAAATAGATACTCTAATTTTAAAAACTAAGAATGTGATCCTGGAAGGTGCCAGAACTTGTCTACAGTCATGTGGAAGAAATCTCTTTGAAAGAATACCAGAATCATGGAGACGAAAGCAGATACGAGAGATTAAAGAGGTAAAAGGTATCCTGACAGTGCCATGGAATTCTTATACATATTTGTGCTTAGTCATTCTAATCTCCAACACTACTACCTGATCTACATTACCTGTAGTAATTACACATACCTGTGTAGTTAATAGAACTAATATTGTGCCAAGTACCTCTTTTTGTGTCCAGGTACATAAGCCATTTCACAACAGAATTTCATTTAAACCTAATGACAATTCTGAGGTCCATTTCTAGAGGAGAGAAAAATGAGGCTTAGAGATTAAGTGTCTCACCTAAGGATCAGCAAAGCAGCAGCAGACCCCAAATCTCAAAAGCTAAATCAGTCCCAACCCAAGTTCAGTCCCCACATTATCCTAAATTTTAAAAAAAACTAAAATAAGCAACAATTATACTAGTGCTCAAAAAGACAAAAATAATTCCAACCTACAAATAGTTTGTTTTCTAAGATGATTAGAACTTCAAGTATATTTTACCAAAAACTATTATGTTATAAATACTCAGAATTAGGTTTTCTAATCCACCAAAACTTACTTAGGCCATTATATAACAGAAATCATAGATACCAAAGGAAGACTAAGCCCCTAAATTGCCTAGGATTCCTAACTTTAGACACACTCTAAGCAATAAAAGAATTAAGTAGGAAGTCTATGGTAAGACTGGGCTGGTGACAAAGCAGCATTTCAGAAAATTTTAAGAAAGTTAAATGACTCCATGGTTCCAGGAGTGTGGCAAGAAAGGACTTATCAAAAAGATTTATCAGCAATGAGCGAGGATTTGGATGAAAGGGGACACTATTAACTGGCTATTCAAAGCCAGTTTACACTTGTTTTTAGATTGAGTACCGTCTATGTAGAAATAGATTTAGGAAAATCTCTAACAAACATTAAAACAAAAAGGACTTTATACCTAATCCTGAATTAACCAGAAAATCCAATTAGTCTAAGAAAAATCCCATTCCTCAAGCATTCTTCTTAACTGAAATTCCATTTTATACAAATATTTTTCCCCATAGTGAAACTGCATATACAGCATGATTCATACTTTGCAAATATATGTATATATATTTAAAAATGTATTTTTTAAATACACTAAACACCTGTATTAGCAGCCCACAGAATTTAGAAAAAAGACTAAAAGGAAATATTTAAATGGTTTTCAACTAGAATTAAAGCTAAAATCTGTTATATGTAAATTTTCAGTGCGCAAAAGAAGTAGCACTCAAATGTAAATTTCCTCAGCAAGGCAATTTACTTCTACAGAAGGGTGCATCTTACAGATGGAGCACTGGCAAGCGCACACCTGGACAAGGGGTTCTTATTCCTGATGCAGGTAGCCCCTACTGCTGTGTCGTTCCCCTACTGGCTAGGGTTAGACCACACAGTCTAAGCTAATTCTGATTGATTATTTTAAAGCAGGGGTACAAGCCGGAGTAGTGGGGTGGGTAGTTTGGTGGGAAGGACGATTTTGGAGGGAAGGTGACCAGGGGTGACTCAGGTCAAAGCAGGTGACCAGGGCATGTGACCGGAGCAGGTGACCAGGATGAGTCAGGACAGAGTAGGGGACTAGAGGAACAGATACGAACTACTGATTAGAACTGGTGGAAAAGGTTGTTTACTGAAACCACAAAGAAGTTAAAACTTATAAATGGAGAATTGAAGAACAAGACAGCCTAACGTACTAACATACTGATTCTTTTGAAGAGAAATCTGTATATCTAACAAATCTATAACAAATTTGGGAATTGGTTTTGTGAACTCATTATACTATGATAATAGCACCTTGAAATGCTGGTTGATGAGTTGTTCCATATATAAAATTTTCCAAATTAATGTAAGATTAGGCTTCAAATGCCAGAAATGTGTTAGTTTTTTATCATCAATGAATAAACTCCTTTTACAAATGTACATGCCAACATAAAAAGTGAGTATATAAGAAATGTAAACATTTCTAGATTTATGGTCATCATCATAAAAACTTAGTATTGCATTTTTAAAATAATGTGATTCTAAGCTTTATAGATTTCTGGCCTTCCTCCTAAATGTCAGGTTGTCAATTATCACTTTTCCTTCTGGCATCATGTCAGCATCATAGAGAAAAGTCTTATTTCTACTCCCCCATTTTAGAGGATACTTTCTAATGATAGGGACCTGGGAAACTTGATACTCAAGATTGGTAAGACACACATATTAAAGGAACATCAATGAGATTATGAGGAAAAAAACAGGACTTCGGCAAAGTGTATGGTTCTTAATAAACCATACAAAAACATCTCATAAAATCAATGAGTTAGGCAAGGTGGCAAGATACAAGATGAACGTAAAAATCAACTGTACAACTTCCTATGTTAGCTCAGACATGTAGCAAGCTTAGAAGTCATCACTCTTATCCTAACATCAAGACATAAGCTGAACAAAATGAAAATAATTATTTCTTGGACCTGTTACAGAACCAAAGTCACAAGACAAACCACTACCCCAAAAGTTGGAGAGCAAGGCAAATTCAGAGTCACACAGATCCATTTCCCTGGAACAGAAACCCTGGAGCTATAAACTGGAAGGAATATTGAAATGGTAATTTCAACGAATTGCTAGAGGATAAGTGTGGACTTGGATGAGAATGACTAACTTCTGGGAGTGGCAGTCTCCAAAGAGGGACCTTATACTTTTGTGGGGTTTACTTCCAAAAACAACACCAGCTTCCTATAGTAAAAAGCCAAGATACTCCCATTGCTCTGACAAGGGGAGGGGAAAATAACTAGTATGAAATAAGCCCAAGTCATTCATCATAACAAAGACTTACTTCCCAGACTTACAAAGACTTAAAAGGGCTTACCAGAGCCTTATCTGACCTGAGGAAAGGGCATTTTCCAGACTCTACATCCCTGGTCTTGCCTAAGGGAAAAGGTAAACTAAGAGACAGTTGTGAAGTTCACAGCTCAATGACACATATACACTAAAGACTGAGATTTAACCCTAACAGAACACTATTCCCTTCCCCACACTTTACCATCACTCCAACAGGTCTCCAATACATTAACACTGGACTGAGGGGCACAGGGAAGTCGGATAAAGGAGCCTACATGAAGTAGATACTAAGGAAAAGCTCTTAGAGACTAAAACACTAATGTCTGAGGAATTTAAAGCCTCTGGTACCTACGACTACAGCAAACATTAAAGGCAATCCAGTTTCTACCCAGATTAACCCAACACCTCACTTCAGTTCCTGTCAACTGATACATGATGTCTAGTTTTCAATCAAAAACCACAAGGCATGCCAAAAGGCAAGAAAAAAATAGTCTGAAGAAACAAAGCAAGCATCAGAATCAAACTCAGTTGTGGCACAGATGGAATTATTAGACAGGAAATTTAAAATATCTACTGTTAGGCTGGGAACAGTGGCTCACTCCTGTAATCCCAGCACTTTGGGAGGCCAAAGCAGGCAGATCGTTTGCACCCAGGAGTTTGAGACCAGGCTGGGCAACATGGTGAAATCCCATCTCTACAAAAAAATACAAAAACTAGCCAGGCATGAGGACAGGTGCCTGTGGTCCCAGCTACCTGGGAGGCTGAGGTGGGAAAACTGCTTAAAACCAAGAAGTGAAGGCTACAGTGAGCCATGATAGCACCACTGCACTCCAGCCTAGGCAACAGAGCAAAACCTTGTCTCAAAAACAAATTTGCTATTAATATGTTAAGGGCTATAAAGGAAAAATTTAACAACATATAAGAACAAATGAGTAATGTAAGCAGAGTTGTAAAATCTAAGAATCAAAAAAAAAATGCAAGAAATTAAAACATTGTAACAGAATAGAAAATGCCTTCGATGGTATGATCAGTAGACTGGACACAGCTGGGAAAAGAATCAGTGAGCTTGCAGATATGCCAAGAGAACTTCTCAAACTGAAAGCAGGAAAAATACTAAAAAAACCTACACAAAGGCATATCATATTTGAACTGCAGAAAACCAAAGATGAAGAGAAAATCCTGCAAGAAGCCAGAAGGAAAAAAACACATTAACTACAGAGAAACAAAGATGTAAGAATTACAGCAAACTTCTCTCAGAAACCATGCAAGAGAGTGGGGTGAAATATTTAAAGGGTAGAAAGAAAATAATCACAGCTAGCATTCTACATCCAAAGAAATTATGCATCAAAATTAAGTAGAAATAAACATTTTCTTGAACAAATAAAAATGAGGGGCTGAGCCAGGTGCAGTGGCTCACGCCTATAATCCCAGCACTTTGGGAGGCTGAGGCAGGCAGATCAGGAGTTCTAGATCAGACTGGCCAACATGGTAAAACCCCATCTCTACCAAAAATATAAAAAATGAGCCAGATGTGGTGGCACGTGCCTGTAATCCCAGCTACTCGGGAGGCTGAAGCAGGAGAATTGCTTGAACCCAGGAGACAAAGGTTGAAATAAGCTGAGATCATGCCACTGCACTCCAGTCTGGGTGACAGAGCAAGACTCCATCTCAAAAAAAAAAAAAAAAAAAAAATGAGGGGTTGGGCATGGTGGTTCACACCTATAATCACAGCACTTTGGGAAATCAAGGCAGGAGGATCACTTGAGCCAGCAGTTCAAGACCAAAGACCAACCTGGGCCATGAAGTGAGACCCTGACTCTACAAAAAATTAAAATAAGAAAATAAATAACCAGGTGTGGTGGCACATGCCTACAGTCCTAGTTACTTGGGGGACTGTGGCAGGAGGATTGCTTGAGCCCAGGATTGCTTGCGCCCTCAACCAGGAGGCAGCGAGCTATGATTGTGACACTGAACTTCATCTTGGGTGACAGAACAAGATCTTGTATCAAAAAATTAAAAATTAGAGAAATCAGTGCAACTAGATCTGCTCTGCAAGAAATGTCAATATTGTTAAAATGACATTACTCCCCAAATGACCTATAGACTTAAGGCAATCCCTATCCATATTTCAGCTGGTTTCTTTACAGAAACTGATTCCACAATTCATATGGAACTGCAAAGGACACAGAAGAGACAAAACACTCTTGAAAAAGAAAAAAAAGTAGGAGGACTAACACTTTCTAATTTTAAAACTTACTACATAGCAAGAGTAATCGAGACAATCTTGTACATGTATAAGGATAAACAGATCAATGGAATAAAACTGAGAGTACAGAAATAAACCGTGTGTGTCTTTGATCAAATGATTTTCAACAAGGGTGCCAAACCATTCAATAAGTCTTTTCCACAAAATGCACTGGGACAACTAAATAGCCACATAGAAAAAAGTGAAGTTGGACCCTTAACTTGACACCACACGTAAAAAGTAACTCAAAATGAATCAGAAACTTAAATGTATGAGCTAAAACTATAAAACAAGAGAAAATATAAGAGTAAATCTTTTTATGGCCTCAGATATGGCAATAGATTCTTAGATATAACATCAAAAGCACGAGCAACAAAAACAAAAAAATAAATCGGAGTTCACCAAAATTAAAATCTTTGGTGATTAAAAGGACATTATCAAGCCCAGTGCAGTAGTGTATACCCTGTAGTCCTAGCTTCTAAGGAGGTCGAGGTGAGAGGATCACTTGAGCCCAGGAGTTCAAGGCAGCAATGAGCTATGACAGCACCTGTGAATAGCCACTGCACTCCAGCCTGGACAATCTAGTGAGATCCTGCCTCTTTAAAAAAAGACTATCATCAAGAAAATGAAAAAACAACTACAGAAGAGATGTTGGGAGACGGGAGAAAATATTTTCAAATCATATATTTGGTAAGTTACCTCTACCAAAACTATATAACAAATTTTTACAACTCAGTAATAAAATGGCAACACAACTTAAAAATGTGCCAAGGATTTGAATAAACATGTCTCCAAGGAAAATATATAAATAGCAAATGAACATATAAAAAGATGTTCAACATTATTAATCATGAGGTAAATGCAAATGAAAACCACAATCAGATACTTCCTACTCACTAGAATAACCATAAGCAAAAAGTCAGATAATAAAAAGTACTGACAAGGATGTGGAGAAACTGGAACCCTTATACATTGCTGGTGGAAGTGTAAAATGGTACAGCTACCTTGGAAAACACTCTGGCAGTTCCTCAAACAGTTAGACACAAATTTGCCCTATTACCCAGCAATTTCAGTCCTAGGTATCTACTCAAGAGAAATAAAAACACGAAAACACGTCCACAGACATTTATAGCAGAATTATTCATACTGGCCAGAAAAGGTGGTAACAACCGAAATGCTCCAAAAGCAGGAGATGGATAAACAACAGAATATTATTCCGCCATGAAAAGGAATGAAGTACTGATACATGCTACAACATGGCTGAACACTGAAAACATTTAGCTAAGTGTAAGAAACCAGTCACAAAAGACCACATAAATATTATTCCACTGCAATAAAAGGTCCAGAATAGGAAAACCTATAGAGATAGAGAGTAGATTAATTGGTGCTGTGGAGCATAGAGGACAGTGGGGTGATAGCTAAAGGGTACAGAAAACTACAGAACTCTAATGAACGTTATCAAAAGCAGTCTAAATAAATGAAGACGTAGTCCTTGTCCATGGATTACAAGACTCTCGTGTTAAGATGTCAATTCTTTCCAATTTGATCTATAGATTCAACCCAATTCCAATCAAAATCCCAACAAACTATTTTGTAGATATAGACAAAGTAAAATTTAAACCTTACATGGAAAAGCTAAAGACTTAGAATAGTCAAAACAATACTGAAGTACAACAAAGTAGGAAGACACATATTAGTTATTTTCAACACTTATTATAAAGCTACATTACATCCAGACAGCATGGTATTAGCAAAAGAATGACAGATCAATGGAACAGAATAAAAAGTTCAGAAACATACCCACAAAAATATAGTGAACTGATCTTTGACAAAGGAATAGTCAATTCAATGGAGAAAGAAACGTCTTTACAACAAATGATGGTCAATTAGATGGATATACGTGAAAAAAATGAACCTAGATAAAGACCTTATATCTTTCACAAAAAATTAAGTAAAAATGGATCACAGGCCTATATTTAAGGTGAAAAACTATATAAATTCTAGAAGCAAAGAAGAAAATCTAGGTGATTTTCAGTTTGGCAATGAGTTTTTAGATACAACAGTAAAAACACATGATCCAAGAGAGAAATAATTGTTTAACTTTATAATTTATTAAAATTGAAAACTACTGCTCTATAAAAGTCACTGTTAAGAGAATGAAAAGACAAGCTACAGACTGGGAAGAAGTATTTGTAAAACATCTATCTGATTAAGGAATTTACATTCAAAATATACAAGGAACTCTTAAAACTCATCAATAAGAAAACAACCCAATTAAAAACTGACAAAATACCTGAATAAGCACTTCACCAAAGAAGATATAAAGATGGCAAATAATAAGCATATGAAAAGATGCTCAACACTGTTTGTTATTAAGAAATACAAATTAAAATGATGAGATACCTAACATCTATTAGAATGGGTGAAATCCAACAAACTAGTAATAACAAATGCTGGTTAATATGTGGTGCAACTCTCATCCACTGCTGATGGGAATGGAAAATAAAAAAACCACTCTGAAAGACAGTCTGGCAGTTTTTTACAAAGCTAAACAGAGTCATATCATGCTCAACAGTCAAACATATCATTAATCATGTTCTTAAAGCTTTATCCATCTAATCTGAACCTGCTAATGAATGCTCATCGAAGTTTTATTAATAACCAACAAAAACTGGAAGCAACCAAGACATCACTCAATAGATAAATGAATAAACTGTGATATAGTCATACAATTGGATTATACAGCAATAAAAAGAAATGAACTATCAGGCCATGAAAAGGCATGGATGAATCTTAAATATACACTCCCAAGTGAAAGAAGCCAAACTAAAAAGGCTACCTACTGTGTAAATCCAATTAAAAGACATTCTAGAATAGACACAACTACAATGAGAGTCAACGAATGAGTGGTTGCCAGAAGTGTAAAGGAAGGAAGGATAAACAGGTGAAACACAGGTGATGTTAAGGCAGTAATTACATCCTGTATGGTGCTGTAATTGTGGATACACAATACTGTGCATTTGTCAAAACCCATTTAAGTTTACCACACAAAAATGAACCTCAATGTATGCAATTTTTCTTTAATGTAGGAGTTTGAGGTAGGTCAGGAATTCCAGAATGGAATGCAGAATATGACAAAATAACCTAACTTTATTAAAAATGTATGAAACTGGGCTGGGCTCAGTGGCTCACGCCTGAAATCCCAGCACTATGAGAGGCCAAGGCTGGCGGATCACTTGAGGTCAGGAGTTCGACATCAGCCTGTCCAACATAAAGCAAAACCCCATCTCTACTAAAAATACAAAAAATTAGCTGGGCATGGTGGTGTGCGCTTGTAATACTAGCTACTTGGGAGGCTGAGACAGGAGGATCACCTAAGCCTAAGAGGTGGGAGGTTGCAGTGAGGCAAGATCACATCACTGTACTCCAGCCTGGGTGAGAGAACAAAAACCCAATCTCAAAAAAAAAAAAAAAAAAAAAAAGGTTGAAACTACCTCCTTAAACCAAGATAAAAGGTACTAATCTCAAAAGCTTTGAAAATGTGTAGAATGTGGACAACTAAAGTTACTATATTCTAGTACATAAATACTATATTCTAGTTGATAAAGTCACATTCCACAGGGGTACAAGTTCACAATACTAACACTCCGGCATGTGTATACCAGAGGCTATAGGGGAGAATTCCCTCTTTGCTTCTTCCAGCTTCTGGTGGTTGCTGGCATTCCTTGGCTTATGGCCACATCACTCATATCTTAAAGGCCAGTATCTTCAAATCTTTGTTTCGTCTTTACATAGCCTTCTCTGTGTGCAGTGCCCTCTACCTCTCTCTTATAAAGACATTTGTGATTACACAGAGGGTTCAGGATGATCTTGTCAAGATCCTTAACTTAATCACAACTGCAAAAACCCCTTTCCCAAATAAGGTAACATTTACAGGTTCCAGGGATTAGGACCTATTATCTTTGGTAAGTATTATTTAGCCTACCACAATAGCTAAAAATAATTCTAAAAAAGAATAAAGGGAAAGGAATCAGTTTACCTGATTTCGAGACTTATTGTGTAGCTATAGTAAATAAGACTGCATGATATTAAAGACAGGACATATGTGAGTGAAACAGAATAGAGGACTCAGAAACAGATCCACACAAAGGAGCCTGAATTATTTTGACCAAGGTAGAAGACAATCTATTGGAGGAAAGACCTTTTCAACAAATTGTGCTATAATAATTAGCTATCCATAGGCAAAAAAAAAAAAAAAAAAAAAAAGAACCTTGATCTAAGGCTCACACCTCATGTAAAAATTAAACTCATGGTCAGGCACAGTGACTCATTCCTATAATCCCAACATGCTGGGAGGCTGAGGCAAGAGGATCACTTGAGGCCAGGAGTTCAAGACTAGCCTGGGCAACACAGTGAAACCATATCTCTACAAAAAAATTATAAACTAGCTGGGCATGGTGTCACATGCCTGTAGTCCCAACTACTCAGGAGGCTGAGAAGATCACTTGAGCTCAGGGGTTCAAGATTGTAATGAGCTACGATGGTGCCACTGCATTCCAGCCTGGACGACAGAGCAAGATCCCATCTCAAAAAGAAAAAAAAAAAAAAAACTCAAAATGGATTACAAATTCAAACATAAAATGTGAAACTATAAACTTAAAAAAAAAAAATAAGACAGCATTCAGGATCTAAGGCTTCTGTGATGGTTAATTGTATGTGTCAAATGGGCTGGGCCACAATACCCAGATATTTCCATTGTTCTGAAAGTTTCTTTGACAGTGTGGTTTTACTTGGATGAAATTAACACTTTTAAATGTGGACTGAGAGTATAGCAGATTGCCCCCCAGAATGTGGGTGGGCCTCATCCAATCAAACGAAGGCCTGAATAGAACAGACTGACCTACCTCAAGCAAGAAGAAATTCTGCCACCAGACAAGTGTATCGATTTGAAGTGCAACATCAGCTCTTCCCTGAGTCTCTAGCCTGCCAGTCCACCCTGCAAATTCTGGACTTCAGGCATCACTTAACGATGGGGATTTTTGAGAAATGTAACAATCAATTTCTTTTTGGGCACACGTCACAGAGTGTTCTTACACCAAACTAGATGGTATAGCTCCTAGGCTACAAACTTGTACAATCTGTTACTGTACTGTATTCTGTAGGTAACTGGGGCAAAATGGTTAAGTATTTGAGTATCTAAACATAGAAATGCGAATTAAGAATACAGTATTATCTCAGGTACCACCATCATAGATGCAGTCCATCATTGACTGAAATGTCATTATGCAGTGCATGACTGTACACACACACACACACACACACACACACATGCATGCACACATACACTCCCTTATCAGTTCTATTTCTCCGGAGAAGCCTAATATAGCTATGAGTTCTTAGACTTGACATAAAAGCATGATCTATAAAAGGGAAAACTGATAAACTGGACTTCCACAAAGTTAAAACTAGTTCTTAGACTTAACACAAAACCATGATTCCACAAAAGGAAAACCAGATAAACAAGACTTAATCAAAGTTAAAAACTTTGGCTCTGCAAAAACTCTATTAAGAGGATGAAAAGGCAAGCTACATGCTGGGAGAAAATATCTGCAAACCATATATTTGGCAAATGGCTACTATCTAAACTATGTAAAAAAAAAAAACTCTCAAAATTCAACAGTTAAAAAAAAACAAGTAACGGGCAAAAGACATGCAGAAACATTTCCATGAAAAGGATGTATCAATGGCAAATAAACACATGAAAACATATTCAACATCAGTAGCCATCAGAGAAATGCACATCAAAATCAAAATGAGATATCATTACCCACCTATTTTATTTATGGCTAAAATAAAAAAATAGTGACAACACTAAACACTGAGCACACAGAGGAACCAGATTACTCATGCGTTGCTAGTGGGAATGTAAAATGGTACACTCTGTAAAAATGCTTTGACTATTTCCTAAAAACTAACCATGCAACTAATTTATGAATAGCAATTTCACTTGTGGGCATATATCCGAAAAATATGAAAAGTTATATTCACATAAAAATCTGTAGGGAAGTGTTTATAGCAGCTTTGTTTGCAATATTTATAGTTGCCAAAAACTGGAAACAACATAGATGTTCTTCAATGGATGAATGGTTAAATTAACTATGGTACATCCATACCATAGAGTATTACTCAGCAAAAAAAAAACAAATTATTGATAACACACAGCAGCCTGGCTCAATCTACCGAGTTATACTGAATGAAAAGGCCAATCCCCAAAGGTATGATTCTGTTTATATAAAATTCTTCAAATGACAAAATTATAGCAATGGAGAACAGATGAGTGGCGATCAGGGTTAAGGAGGGTTAAGGTGGGAGGGAATTGGTTATGGCTATAAAAGGGCAACATACAGAATCCCTGTGGAAATGCTCAGCATATTAACTGTACCAATATAAAACCCCTGATTGTGATATTACAGTATAGTTTTGCAACATGCTACCACTAAAGGTAACTGGATAGAAGGTACAAGAGACCTTTCCAAATTATCATCATTATTATTTTGAGACAGGATCTCACTCTGTTGCCCAAGCTGGAGTGCAATGGCACAATCTCAGGTCTCTGCAACCTCTGCCTCCTGGGCTCAAGTGATCCTCCCACCTCAGCCTCCAAATAGCTGGGACTATAGGCACATGCCACCACACCCAACTAATTTTTGTAGAGACAGGGTTTCGCCGTGTTGCCCAGTTTAGTCTCGAACTCCTGGGCCCAGGCAATCCTCCCACTTCGGCCTCTCAAAAGTGCTAGTACAGGTATGTGCCACTTCACCTGGCCGCCAAATTATTTCTTGTAACTGCTTATGAATCTACAATTATCTCAAAATGAAAAGTTTAATTAAAGAAGACTGATCAGTAGTGACATAAGTCAGAAAAATGAAAACCTCCTAGGAGAGACACAGGAGCTGAGGATGTGGCTATTGTGGAAGGGGCTTGAGATGGGTTACAGAGTATATACATAAGTAAAAATTCATCAAGCCATACACTGAAAATTAATAATATTTACACCCTGGCTATGCCTGAATAAAAAAATTATTTGTTTGTTTGTTTTATTTTATTCTTGAGATAGGAGTCTCACTCTGTCACCCAGGCTAGAGTACAGTGGCGTGATCTCCACTCACCGCAACCTCCACCTCCCAGGTTCAAGCAATTCTCCCACTTCAACCTCCAGAGTAGCTGGGATTACAGGTGCCTGCCACCACGGCCAGCTAATTTTTGTATTTTTTAGTAAAGACGAGTTTTCACCATGTTGGCCAGGCAGCTGGTCTCGAACTCCTGACCTCAGGTGATCCACCCACTTTAGACTCCCAAAGTGCTGGGATTACAGGCGTGAGCCACTGTGCCCAGCCAAAAAATTATTTCAATTTGGCATCTGATTATTAATCTTGTTGACTGTGATAGTTGTATTATGTATAAAATTTTGTGGAGATTTTTGGGTTTTGTTTTTGTTTTTTAGAGACGAGGTCTCACTATGTCACTCAGGCTGGTCTCAAACTCCTGGCCTCAAGTGAACCTCCCACCTCAGCCTCCTGCATAGCTGGGACTAGAGGCACACACTAAAATTCTTTTTACATTCTTGTAAATGTATCAACAATGAAACCATGAGTATCTTTAGCAGAAACCGTTTGGGTGGTGTGGTGGAGCCAGAAATCACACTAGAGAAGTTACCAAGTGAGTGGGAAATGAGGAAATGCAGAAAAGTAAATACATACCACTCTTTCCAAAGGTCACCAATAAAGGTAAAGGAAGATAAAACAATGTTCGGAAGGGAAGACGCAGCTGAAGAAGAGCCTTACTAAGGTGAGAAAAACATGAGCAAATGTAAATGCTGAAAAACACTTGAGAACAAGTCTAAAACCCTATGAGCACAATACTATATAATCTTTGGCACAAGGTGAGTGAAATGTGGGAAGAGTGAATAAGAAGAAAATGCTCTTTGATTGAACAGCAAATGCTTGTATTGTACTGGGGGAAAAGAGGATTGTTGATACCGGTGTATTTATAGATCTGATGGTGGAAATAATAAGATAACAACAATAATAATGGCAGCTATATTTCATGGTAAACTTATTGTTATATCCAGTCCCCAAGGGGGCTCCTCAAAGATTCTCAAATCCTGGTATGCACACCCCTGTGTAGTCTCCTCCCACAAATAAGAGGGCTGAACCGCACAATCATTTGGATATGACAGTGGGAAATTTCCAAAATGAGGACTTAAAAGACAATGCAGTGTCTACCACATTCTCTCTACTCCATCTGGAGAAAGCTATAAACAACACACAAGCAGCCAGGAAGAGGCCCAACTAGCCCCACATGAGTGAGCCATCTTCAGAAGCAGCTCCTCCAGCCCTGGCCTTCATTAGGACTGCAACCTTGGGAGATAGCCCTAGCCTTCGGAATCACCCAACTAAGCTACTTCTGATTTAGTGACTCACAGGAATCAAGTGATAATGTTTACTATTTTAAGCCACTTAAAATAGGGGTAGTTTATTAAGCATCAATACATATATAATGCATTTATCATGTGCCTCAAGAACCCTGAGACTCCAACTTTAAAATGAAGAAACTAAAACACAAAGAGGTTCAGTAATTTTCTCCAATTATCACACAGCTGACAAGTGATATAGGACCAGATTCCAATCTAAAGCCAGTACTATTAACTATGTGCTCCCCAAAGTTGAAGTAGTTTCCATCCCATGGCTTTCATGTTTGCAGTAAAGTGGAAGGCAAGGCTTTCTTCTCACGAGAGCAGGGGAAAGTAAGTGAATCAGATAACTAAGGAAAACGGAGAAGGTCTAAAACAGCTGCCATGGAGAATTAGGAAGAGGGCTGGCTGGAGAAATCTAAAAGGATTTCCAAACAGTGTTAAGGCCCCAGGAGAGATTACAAGCCATGGAACTCCAGGGCAGTGAACTTAATTTAAGATGACTATAATGAAAGAAACACAGGATTGTGTGTGTACAGAAATATAAAATGTAATTTGAAGTGTGAAATAGTGGTGATGGCTGGATGGAATCCTGTGTCTTTCCTAAAGCCCATTAATTCCTTAAGGAGCTATATATAGAAAAATAGCTATATATTCTATGTCAGAGTATCACATAAAGACTGAATAAAAACCCATTAAGATATACAATGATAAACTGACAGAGCTATTTAATGTAGCTTCCTTCATCTCAAACACCAGAAGTTTTTCTAGAGAGTCTTTCCCTTTTTCCTATTTTCATTCCAAAATGTCACAAGAAAAATTACAACCTACAGAAAGAATATACTTCCATGACAATCAGACCTCACTTAAGGGCACACCTCACAATTATTCACAGACTTGATGAGTAATCTTACAACAGAGTCTCACACCAAAAATTCATTATTTTTAAAGTCACTTAAAATTAGACTTTTCAAAATATATTCAAGTTTCAACTTCATGCATGCACTTTTAAAATGTCTTCACTTCACTCGAGAAATAAAATGGCATAGACCTAAGACCTAATCTCAAAAGAAAGTTAGGTTAAAAAAAAAAAATAGCCAGGTGCAGTAGCACACACCTATAATCCCAGCTCTCTAGAGGCCAAGGCAGGAGGATCACTTGAGCCCAGGAAGCGATCAGCCTGGGCAACACAGTGAGACCCTGTCTCTACAAAAACAACTTTTTTTTTAATTAGCTGAGTGTGGTGGCACACACCTGTAGTACTAGCTACTGGGGAGGAGCTCAGGTGAGAGGATCACTTGAGCCCAGGAGGTACAGGCTGCAGTGAGCCATGACGGTTCCACTTCATTACAGCCTTGGTGACAGAGCAAGACCGTGTCTTCAAAACAAAACAAAAAAAAGAAACATGGCATAGACCTATGGAAAAGAGAAAATGTTTTCCAGGTTAATAGGCACCAAAATCAAGTGTGGATACTTAAGACACTTAAGACAAAAGTTAGCAGTTAATATTCCAATGACACTTTTCCTGATATAATCATTATCACCTGAAGACTTCTTGGAAACAAGTCAAAATGGGTACAGGTAGAAAAGAGTAAAAACTTTTCTATTAAAAGAAATATCATCACTGAATAAGTAAATCCCTTCTGCCTTATATGTAATCAATAGAGAGAGGGGAAAAAATAGTTTCCACTTAAAAGTAGATCTAGTCCTGTAATGGTATAAAAATAATTATGAAAATCAAAAAGTGAGCCTTTATCAACTCCACAAGTTATTTCATATATTTTCTATCTCTTTAAATCAGGAGAGAACCCATGTACTCTGAAAATACAAAGCAAAACAAGTCTTAACTCTTACAAATATTTCAATTAAAAGAAAAACTGTAACTAATATTTTTACTAGGGTGGTACAAGTGTTTCCTCATTCTATTTTTAATCTTACCCTTATCTGTTCAGTGGAGCTGCTGCTAAGTTCATCACCAGATTCAGAATCTTGATGTATTCTTTCGGAGCCTTCTCCTGCGGAATCACAAGATTGTTCCTGGGAGAAGCTAGTTTTCTCTATGTCCAAGAACTCTGGACCAGGAAAATGACCAAATAAGCGTGTCCTATTTTGGCTGGAAACTTTAGGAGAATGTGAGTCATTGTTAAACTTTCCGTTATTATGGGTCAGGTCCAGACTTAGGTTGAGAGTCTGACCTGGATTATAACTGGGTCCAAAATTCTGATTGGCATCACGAATAAGACCTGTTCCTTGAACAGACGACGATGGCTTTCCAAAACTTGAAAGCTCAGGCAATTTGTTCACATTTTCTGTTGATCTCTGAAGATGCAAACTCTGCATTATTTTTGTGGAATCATTTGGCAGACCAGCTACCTGCTTAACAGGTGGCATTAGAGCTTTGCGCGTGACCTCCTTCACATACTGGGCTGGCACATAAAATGCTTTGGAATTCTCATCTGGCTTGACTTGCCACCAGTCATTATTGGTTTTTTTCACCAAGATGTACCGCTCCCCTTGTTTTATCACAATCTTTCTGTCCTTTGCTTCATATTCATAATCATATTCCACCTCAATATACACTTGTCCTGGAATAATCTTCCCACTTCTGTCAGCCATTTTCACTCAATAATATTCACCTCTCAAAAAGGATGTTATGCCACATTATGGCTTTATGGCTTGTTGGACGAAGATAGCTGTTTCATTTAAATGGAGGAAGAGAATGAAGAAAAAAGTTAATGCAAACTGGATTTGGTATTTACTCACAAGCATCATACAGTATAGGCCATTTAAAGAACATTACTTCAAATCCCAAAAAGCAAACATGTGTCTAATATCATATGTACTGCTACATTAAAAACACTTTAATTCTAATTGTAATCTACATTTTTCAGTCTCTTATGACCAAAACCAAAGCCAATAACTAGAATAGTAAATATATGCTAACCAGGTAAACAGAACGGTTGAGAAGAACTTTCCTTCCTTTCAAGACTCCCTCAAATCTCATTCACCTTCTTAGAAAGGCTCACTAATGGCCAGGCGCAGTAGCTCATGCTTTAATCCCAGCACTTTGGGAGGCCGAGGCAGGCAGATCACAAGGTCAAGAGATCAAGACCATCCTGGCCAACATGGTGAAACCCCATCTCTATTAAAAATACAAAAATTAACTGGGCATGGTGGCACGTGCCTGTAGTCCCAGCTACTCGGGAGGCTGAGGCAGGAGAATCACTTGAACTCGAGAGGCGGAGGTTGAGCTACTGCACTCCAGCCTGGCAACAGAGCAAGACGCTGTCTCAAAAAAAAAAAAAAAAAAAGAAAGGCTCACTAATAATAACCAATATGCATTTACTTTTATTTCTATACCAATTCCTAAATATTTTAGTACCTCCTAGAACATAACATTACAGGTTTAAATGATCACTGCATCCTCATGTCGCTATAGCATGAGCTAGTTCTCATCTATCTGTGGATGAACTGTGTTCCCCCAAAAGATAGTTCAAGTCCTAACCCCAGGACCCGGGAATGTAACTTTATTTGGAAAGAGGGTATTTACAGATGTAATCAAGTTAAGACAAGGTCATATTTATTTAGGGTGGGCCCTCAAATCCAATGACTGATGCATTTATAAGGAGAGGGTGATTAAGGGCACGGTGGCTCACACCTGTAAACCCAACATTTTGGGAGGCTGAGCCCAGGAGTTTGAGACCAGCCCGGCCAACACGGCAAAACCCTGCCTCTACAAGAATTATAAAAATTAGCTGGGTGTGGTGGCTTGCACCTGTAGTCCCAGCTACTTGGGAAGCTGAGGTAGGATCTCCTGAGCCCGGGAGGTTGAGATTGTGGTGAGCCAAGATCACGCCACTGCACTCTGGGTGACAAGAGTGAGACTCTATCTCCAAAAAAAAAAGAAAGAAAGAAAGAAAAAAAGGAGAATGAGATTTACACAGAGGAAAGCTACAGAGGGAGAAGACTATCTGAAGAGAGAGACAGAAACTGGAGTGGAGTGAAGCAGCTAAAAGCCATGAAACACCAAGGACTGCTGGCAACTACCAGAAGCCGAGAAGGGGTGAGGAAGGAAGGATTCTCCCCAAGAGCCTTCTGAGGGAGCACGCCCCTGCCAAAACTGATTTTGGACGTCTAGTCTCCAGACCAGTGAGAGAATAAAAATAAATTTCTGCTGTTTAAGCACCCCAGTTTGCAGTGTTTGTTACAGCAGCCCTAGGAAACAAATGCATTCAACCCAATGCTCAAGGATCCTAAGGCAAACTGAGATTTACCAAAAATGTGTAAACCTGAGGTTCCATAACAACCTACTAATTTTCTTCAACACACAAGTACTAAGCATATTACTGTACACTACAGGTGTAGTAACCACCATTCTCCTCAGGATAACAATATTCTCTGTGACAGATAAAGCCTATAAGGCTAGGTGGTAAGTCAATTAGTCACTGATACAATTTTAGTAACTGAAATTTACTTTCTAGACCAACTACTTGACTAACAAATTTAATAAAATACAGTTTCAAAAAAATAAAACATTACCTTAGAACAAGGAGATCTATACCAGTATCACATTTAAACCTGTAAAAAAAAAAAAAAAGATCATTAACTCAAACCAAGATCACTGAAATAAGACTAAGAATATAATGTTGCTTATAATTTTAGAAGCAAAACTTTTTTATAACAGCTATAAAGAACCAGGAAAGTTTTATACATCAAGATTGTGGTCAGCACTGCCCTCCAAACAAGTGCAAACACAACCACCAACAGCCACTGAGGCTGGCTTTACCACTGCCCTCTCCCACTGCATTTCCACACTGTCTCAACTTCATTTTGTCCCTTATTTTTTATTCTGACAAGCATCTTTGTAAACTTCTGATTACATAAGAAACAACTCTAATGTTATAAAACTGTTAAGATAAAAGATCTGTTTTTCAAGTTTATGGTATTGAATAGGTAAAGAGAATAAAAACATATGTTAAAAGTTATTAGGTATCCTAACACATTTGTCCACTGTTTGTTCATTTGAGACAGAGTCTCACTCTGTTGCCCAGGCTGGAGTGCAGTGGTGTGATCTCAGCTCACTGCAGCCTCTGCCTCACGGGTTCAAGCAATTCTCCTGCCTCAGCCTTCTAAGAAGCTGAGATTACAGGCATGAGCCACCATGACTGGCTAATTTTTGCATTTTTAGTAGAGACGGGGTTTTGCCATGTTGGCCAGGCTGGTCTCAAACTCCTGATCTAGGTGACGTGCTCATCTCAACCTCCCAAAATGCTGGGATTACAGGCATGAGCCACCACATCCAGCTATCTATTTTTGAGACACAGTCTCACTCTGTTATGCAGGCTGGAGTGCTGCTATACAATGTGGAGTCATTGCAACCACCACCTCCTGGCCTCAAGCTACTTTCCCACCTCAGCTTCCCAAGTGGCAGGAACTGCAGGTGTACACCACCACACCCTGTTAATTTTTGTATTTTTTGTAGAGGTGAGGTTTCACCATGTTGCCCAGCTTGGTCTTAAGCTCCTGGGCTCACGTGATCCACCCACCTGTGCTTCTCAAAGTGCTGTGATTACAGGTGCGACCGTGCCCAGCCTACTTACTAATATTAAATAGGGAAAAATACCTTAACAATGGAGAGATTTGGCAGCACAAGCTTAACCAAATGATCAAACTTAACAGCACTAACACAACCTGATATGTCTCCTATGTGATGTAGTAAGAGACACAATGTCACCTATGTTGTATTCTTGTCAAAAGCACGTTTCACCTTAAGCAATTATTAGAAAACAGTCAAACAAATCCAGAATGTAAGACATTCTATTAGAAAACAGACCTGAACTCTTCAAAAAAGTATCATCAAGGGAGTGGGATTCTTCTAGATTAAAAACGACTATTGATACATAACAACCAAATCTACTTGGTGGTCCAATAAATACCTCAAATTTATCATATCCAAAATGTATTCCCTTCTCTACTCTACCCAAGCTCTGCCAAATATGCTCACCCCATGGTCTTTCCCATCACAGTAAACAGGAATTCTGACCTTTCTGATGGTCAGTCATTATTTTCATGCATTACCAGGACACTGTATGCTTTGATCCTTTACCTATACAAATTTTTCAAAACTTTTCAAAATTTTACATTGAAATGCTTATCCTCGGGTGATTTTTTTTGTTTCATTTTTTTCCAGGGAAGTAATAAAGTAACTTAAGAAATATCTTTGAAGATACAGAGATGAGCGAAGCAATATGCAGCTACTTTTCAGAAGGTTACATCAGCTCAGACACATTATAGTTAGACATTTATCCATAAGAATGGAGAAAAGAAGGATGAAGAATAACAAGTGAGCTATATGGTTTCACACTAGTGGGAGAGGAACTATGGGGCTGGGGAACAACAATGGGTTAAAGGCCAGTCCACGTTCAATCTCTTTCACTGCCAGACTTTATGACGACACCTTCCCCAGTGACTATAAAGGTAAGTACGAAGAAGGAGTTAGGGAGAAAGATGAGGAAGTTGGTTTCACTAGGTTAAACATGAGACATCCAACCTAGAGTTTTAATTAAAGGCAATGAGAAGTAGGAGGGCAAAGGAGATGGAGAAGTAGTCAAAAGGTATCTCTATAAAAAAGGTAGTTAGATATCAAGGCAGGTAAAACGAGCAAGAGTGAACACAGTGTGATAAAGAGTAAGAGCTAAGACAGATTTCTAGTCAATACCAGGGTGAAGGGTGGGAAAAGAGGTTGGGAAGCCCCAAGATAAACTATTAAAATTATAAACATACAGAAAGCCACATTGCAGGAACTACATGTAACAATCCAAGGTCAAAGAAAAGCCACATAAAAATGAAAGAAAAAAGCTTATTATAAATTACAGATTCAGAAAGAATGAAAATATTAACCCTTTGTTAAATGTATAGTTTACAAATATTTTCCCGATTATGTAGGTCGTCTCTTCATTCTGTTGACTATTTCCCTTGCCATGCAGAAGCATCTCAGTTTGATATAATCCCATGTGTTGGCAGTACACTGAGCTCCACAGAAACAATGCCAGGGCAAGTGTGAGCCAAACAGGCACTGAGCAACTCTGTGCCTTGCTGAAGAAAAATAACCAAACATGAGCAAAATCCAAAGAAGTCACGAAGCAAAATGTCATCATACACATTCTTTGTGCAAACTCGCCAGGAGGAGCACAAGAAGAAGCACCCAGATGCTTCAGTCAGCTTCTCAGGGTCTTCTATGAAGTGCTCCAAGAGGTGGAAAACCATGTTTGCTAAAGAAAAGGGAAAAAGTGAAGACAGGCAAAGACAAATCAGGCCCATTATGAATGAGAAATGAAAACCTACATCCCTCCTAAAGGTTAAACAAAATAGAATTCAAGGATCCCAAGACACCCAAGAGGCCTCCTCTGTTTGGCCTTTTGCTTGTTCCATTCTGAGTTGGGCCAAAAATAAAAGGTGAACATCCTGGCCTATCCACTGGATATATCGCAAAGAAACTGGGAGAGATGCAGATGACGCTGCTGCAGATGACAAGCAATGTTATGGAAAGATGGTTGTGAAGCTGAAGGAAAAATACAAGAAGGATATTGCTGCATACCAAGCTAAAGGAAAGTCTGATGCTCCAAAAAAAACAGGTGTTATTAAGGCTGAAAAAAAGGCAAAAAAAAAGGAAGGAAGATGAGGAAAATGAAGAGAAGGAGGACAAGGAGGAAAATAAAGATAAACATGAAGATGACGACCAATCAGTTGGTTCTAGGTTTTTTGTTTTTTTTTTTTGTCTATAAAGCATTTAACCCTCCTGTACACAACTCAGTCCTTTTGAAGAAAAAACTGAAATACAAGGCTGTGTAAGATTTGTTTTCAAACTACAGTGTTTCTCTTTTTTTGTACAGTTAATACACTACCAAACGTGTCTTCAGGTAGCCCTGTCCTGGTGGTATTTTCAATAGCCACTAACCTTCTTGGTATAATATGGTGGCTATAAAATGGCATGGAATTTAAAAGTATTTGGTGCACAGAACAAATCAGTTACATATGGAGATGATAGTTTCTTCATCTTCAGTTGTCTCTATGCAGCTTATACAAAATAATTTTCTGTTAACTAAATACCACTCTGTAATTGCAAAAACAAAAAGCTGCAGTTGTTTTGTCAAAATTCTGAATGCTTTTAGTACAATTTTTTATTAAGAAAATAATAATAATGCCATTTGCCATTTTTGCTTTTGTTGCCTGTGCTTTCGAGGTCATGTCCAAAAGTCCTTGCCCAGACCAATGTTACGAAGCATTTCCCCTATGTTTTCTTTCTATAGCAGATTCATAGTTTTAGGATTTATATTTAATCTCTAATCCCATTTTGAAATGATTGTTCTTTATGGTAAGAGATAAGGGTCTAGCTTCATTCCTTTGCATGTCGCTATAGAGCTGACAAGGGGCTAACATCCAAAAGAGATAAAGAATCAAATAACAGCAAAAACAACAACAACAACAACAACAACAACAAATAATCCAATTAGCCGGGCGCGGTGGCTCACACCTGTAATCCCAGCACTTTGGGAGGCCGAGGCGGGTGGATCACGAGGTCAAGAGATCGAGACCATCCAGGTCAACAAGGTGAAACCCCGCCTCTACTAAAAAAATACAAAAATTAGCCAGGCATGGTGGCACGTGCCTGTAATCCCAGCTACTCAGGAGGCTGAGGCAGGAGAATTGCCTGAACCCAGGAGGCGGAGGTTGCGGTGAGCCGAGATCGCGCCATTGCACTCCAGCCTGGGTAACAAGAGCGAAACTCCGTCTCAAAAAAGAAAAAAATAAATAAAATAAAATAATCCAATTAAACAATGGGCAAAAGACCTGAACAGATGTTCTTCAAAAGAAGACACACAAACGGCCAACAGGTATAAGAAAAAAATGCTCAACATCACTAATCAGGGAAATGCAAATCAAACCCACAATGAGAAAGCACCTCACCCACTAGAATGGGTATTATCAAAAAGGCAAAAGATAAGCTGGTGAGAATGTGGAGAAAGGGGAACCCTTATATACTATTAGGGTTAATGAAAATTAGTACAGCCATAATGAAAAACAATATGGAACTTCCTCAAAATACTAAAAATGGAACTATTATATGATCCAGCAATCCCATTACTGGGCATATATCCTAAGGAAACAAAAACAGTATGTTGAAGATAAATCTGTACTCCCACGTTTATTGCAGCAGTATTCAAAATAGGCAAGACATAGAATTAATCTAACTGTCCATCAAAGGATACATGTGTATATATATAAACACATACACACAATGGAATACTATTCAGCCATAAAAAAGAAGGCAATCCTGCCTTTTGAAACAACATGAATGAAGCCAGTGGATATTATGTTAAATGAAATATGCTAGGCACAGAAAGACAAACACCAGATGGTTTCACTCATGTGGAATTTAAAAAACTCATCTCAAAGAAGTTGAGGCTGGGTGTGATGGCTCACACCTGTAATCCCAATACTTTCAGAGGCCAAGGCAGGCAGATCACCTGAGGTCGGGAGTTCCAGACCAGCCTGACCAACATGGAGAAACCCTGTCTCTACTAAAAATACAAAATTAGTCGGGTGTGGTGCTGCATGCCTGTAATACCAGCTACTCAGGAGGCTGAGGCAGGAGAATTGCTTAAACCCGGAGAGCGGAGGTTGCGGTGAGCCGAGATTGCACCACTGCACTCCAGCCGGGGCAACAAGAGCGAAACTCCATCTTAAAAAAAAGAAAAGTAGTTAAGAGTGAAATAGTGGTAACCAGAGCTGAGTGCCTGGGGGAAAAATGCTGAGATGTTGGTCCAAGGACACACAATTACATCAGATAGGAGGAATAAATTTCAAGAGATACAGCAAGGTGTATCAAGAGGTACAGGAGGTGACTGCAGTAAATGACAATACACTGTATTCTTGAAAACTGCAGAAAGTGGATTTGTGCTTTCACCACAAAAATGATAACTATGTGAGGTAATGCATTTGTTAATTAGCTAGATTCAGCCATTCCACTATGTATATATACTTCAAAACACCAGGTTGTAAACAATTAAAAACATAGTGTTATCAATTTTTAAAAATGTGCTGAGAATGCAGAAATGAAATCATGAAATAATTTACATTTAAAAAGATGAAATTTAAACTTCACAGAAAGGATAAAAATAAATCAAGTAAATTCTGTGGAAAAAAAAATAATTAAAATTATTATGGGGTAGCACTAAAAATTTAGATCCAGATAAAAGGATCTGTAAATATGTGAATAATTTATGCTATTTTTACTTATAAACATAAGCTGTATTGAAACAAAGGTTTACAGTTTTAATTTTGGGTTGTTTCTTCCTCTACTCCCCAAACCTGTAGATTCTATTCTTTAGAGTAAGTTGAACGCTGTTTATCCTGTTACCCTAAAGTATTTCGGTTAAAAGTTTGCTCAGTCAAATACAATGCTGTCCAAGCATGACACTCCTGTAACTGAAATGCATTCTATACTATCCCATCACCACACACCTCCATCCATATCAACCCACACACTTAGAACTACTAAGTATCCAACTCCCAGAACATACAAGGTCTGCGTATCTACTGCCTGCTACACCTGGATGCTGTTCTTAGCAGTGTCAAAAATGCCCACACAAGGTTTTCATGCCTCTTACCAGTTTTCTTCCTCCTCCCTTTTTCTAGACACTTTTTCCTCATGTTTCAACAACACACACACACATGCCTGCTTATATATTTTACTTCTCTGCCACCAAGGCAGATTCAAATTTCCTATCATGCTATTTTATAATCTAAAAGCCTCCTTTCTATCTGCCAATTTTTAAAATTTTCTTCCCATTTAAACTACCAAGAAGCCTACCAAAAATTATACAGTTCAGCAAATGTTGTCTTCCTACCCTAGGACATCTGTTTTAACCAACCACATCTCTCAGCATGATATCCTTACCAGGTATATCAAAAAAAGTAAACAGGTAAACAAAAAGTTAAAGAAACATAATGTATCTTAATTAATGAGTTTACAATTTAAGTCCAATCGAGATATGTATCACCTATTTAGCAATGCTAATATTGTGAACTATAAAATATTAACATAGCTTCAAATATATAAAATATTAAGCAACTTTACCAGTGTAAGCACTGATGCTTGGCATTAAATCCTCCAAGTAACTTTTTGAAGTACTTGTTTAAAATTAATAATCCCTAACCAGACCCCTACTACAGAAATCAATTAATCTTAATGAGCACAACAAAACAGTAAAGAACAATTCCAGTATAAGTTCCAGCAGAAGACATCATTCCATCAAATACTTCTATTAAGTTATACACTTAACAAAAATCATAGGCCATTATTAGGCACTTCAAGTTTTTTTTTTAATAAATGTTCCCTGCTTTCTTAACAACAACAACAACAACAATAACAACAAAAAGGGCTGGGCACACAGGCTCACGCCTTTGGGAGGCTAATGTGGGAGAATCCTTTGAGGTCAAGAGTTTGAGACCAGCCTGGGCAACACAGTGAGACAATGTCTCTACAAAAAATGTTTAAAATAAGAAAAAACAGATGCAAAATATAAGACATTTCTCATCTGAATTTAGGTAGGCTATCAAAGAAAAGAAGGAAAGTTTAGTGATTCTATTATAAACCATTCTGGCCATAACGAAATAGCAAAAACAGAAACAGCAAAAAGGATATAGGAAATAATCGGGCCAGACCAGTGGCTCTTGCCTGTAATCCCAACACTCTGGGAGGCAGTGGCAGGCAGATCACTTGAGGCCAGGAGTCCAAGACCAGCCTGGCCAACATAGCAAAACCCTGTCTCTACTAAAATTACAAAATAAATTAGCTGGTCATGGTGGCACACACCTGCAATCCCAGCTACTCAGGAGGCTGAGGCATGAGAATCCCTTGAACCCAGAAGGCAGAGTTTGCAATGAGCCAACATCAAGCCACTGTACTCCAGCCTCGGCAACAGAGTGACAGAGCAAGATTCTGTCTCCAAAAAAAAAAAAAAAAAAGGGAAATAATCGGGTAATTGGAAAGCAGGCAGAAATATAATCAAGTGTAAACTGGTAAAGTAAATTCAAAACCAAAATTTGAATCTGAAACAAAAATTAGGAAATGATACTGGAAGCATTTCAGGAAGCAAGCAGGTTTTAACTAAAATGACATTTGCATTGGGTATTTTTAAAAGATTTGTGCCACAAAGTCTTAGAAATAGAGTGGACTTAATGACTTTTTCTTGATTGTTATAAGAATGTAAACAATATTGCAAGAATTATAAAATGAATGTTATAAGAATGTAGAAAATATTCCAATTCAGGCCAGGCATGGCAGCTTACACCTGTAATCCCAGCACTTTGGGAGGCCAAAGCAAGAGGACTGCTTGAGGACAGGAGTTTAAGACCATCCTGGGAAACATAGGAAGACACATCTTCTACTTAAAATTAAAAAAAAAAAAAAAAAACCTCCCATATCATTACCCAAAATCTACTCAGTATTAAAAAAATAATTTTTTAGGCCAGACGTGGTGGCTCATGCCTGTAATCCCAGCTCTTTGGAAGGCCAACGCAGGCGGATCACCTGCCGTCAGCAATTCCAGACCAGCCTGACCAACAAGGAGAAACTCTGGCTCTATTAATAATACAAAAAATTAGCTGGCGGGGGTGGGGGGCTGGTGGTGGCACATGCCTGTAATCCCAGCTACTTGGGAGGCTAAGGCAGGAGAATTACTTGAACCTGGAAGACGGAGGTTGTGGTGAGCCGAGATCATGCCATTGCACTCCAGCCTGGGCAACAAGAGCAAAACTCCGTCTCAAAATAATAATAATAATTTTTAAATGCAATAAATAAATAAAATATTGAAAATATTCCAATTCAAAAAGGATGAAATATAATCTTTGGTTTGGTAATGAGTTTTTACATACTCCAAATTCGTGATCCTTCAAAGAAAAAAATTAAGCTAATATTCTATTAACAACTTGTCCTCTGTGAAAGACACTGTTAAGAGAATGAAAACATAAAGAGAAAATATTTGCAAAATGCAAGTCTGATTACAGACTTGTATCCAAAATATACAAATAATTCTAAAAACTCAATAAGAACAATTCCATTTTTAAAATGAGCGAAAGATCTGAACAGA
Source organism: Aotus nancymaae (assembly GCF_030222135.1). Taxonomy (NCBI): domain Eukaryota; kingdom Metazoa; phylum Chordata; class Mammalia; order Primates; family Aotidae; genus Aotus; species Aotus nancymaae. The sequence continues at coordinate 4,123,055 of NW_026988492.1, read as the reverse complement.
CACCTCACCAAAAAAAAAAAAAAAATATATATATATATATATATATACACACAAACACATACAGAGCAAATAAGCACTTAAAAAACTGCTCAACATCATAATCAAACTGCAAATTAAAACTACAATGAGAGACCACTGCACACCTATTAGAATGGCTAAAATCCAAAAACTAACATTACCAAATACTGATGAGGATGTAAAACAGGAATTCTCATTCTTTACTGGTGGTAAGGCAAAATTTTTGGAAGACAGTTTAGCAGTTTCTTACAAACTTAAACATGTCCTTACCATAGGATCCAGCTATCACATTTCTAGGTATTTACTCAAATGAGTGGAAAACTTATGTCCACAAAAAGTCCTGCATGTGAATGGGTATAGTAGTTTTATTCATAATTGTCCCAAAATGGAAAAAACCAAGATGTCCTTCAACAGGACAAAGGATGAACAAATTGTGAGACATTCATACAATGGACTACTATTCAGTGATAAAAGGAAATCAGGGCTGGGTGCAGTGGCTCATGCCTGTAATTCCAGTACTTGGGGGGCCAAGGCAGGTGGATCATTTGAGACCAAAAGTTCAAGTTCAGTCTGAACAAAGAAGAAAGACCCCATCTTTAGAAAAAACAAAAAATTAGCCAGGTGTAGTGGCACACACCTATAGTCCCTGCTACTTGGGAGGCTGAGGCGGGAGGATCACTTGATCCCCAGGGGTCAAGGCTGCAGTGAGTCATAATCATGTCACCACACTCTAGCCTGGACAACAGAGCAAAACCCTGTCTCGAAAAAAAAAGAGTTATCAAACCATGATAAAACATAATATATCTTAAATATACATTGCTAATGAAAGAAAGCCAGTATAAAAAAGCCACATACTGGCCGGGCGCGGCGGCTCACGCCTATAATCCCAGCACTTTGGGAGGCTGAGACGGGTGGATCACGAGGTCAAGAGATCAAGACCATCCTGGTCAACATGGTGAAACCCCGTCTCTACTAAAAATACAAAAATTAGCTGGGCATGGTGGCGCACGCCTGTAGTCCCAGCTACTTGGGAGGCTGAGGCAGGAGAATTGCTTGAACCCAGGAGGCGGAGGTTGAGGTGAGCCGAGATCGCGCCATTGCACCCCAGCCTGGGTAACAAGAGCGAAACTCCGTCTCAAAAAAAAAAAAAAAAAAAGTCACATACTGAATGATTTCAATTTATGACATTCTGGAAGTCAAAACCATAGACAGTGATTGTCTGGAGCAGGAGAAGGGGAGAGAGAATTCCATAGGTGAAGGACAGATGATGCTTTTAAGTCAAATCTATTTTGTATACAGTAATACTATAATGGTAGATATATGACATTATGCATTTATCAAAACCCACTGGTCTTTGCAATGAAAAGCATGAACTCCAATGTATGCAAATTTAAAAATACCACTGCGCAGAGGCAAGATCCCAAGATGGAAAGCAGATGTGACAAGAATCTAACAGTACTACAAATATGGGAAACGACCTCACTGAACAGTTTCGGTGGCGGGGGGCGGGGAGTGGAATACTGACATAAGTTACTTTGGAAATCAGTGGAGTCTATAAGAATACAGGCAGAAGGGGCTGGTCATGGTAGTTTACACCCATGATCCCAGCACTTTGGGAGGCCAAGGCAGGAGGATCACTTAAGGCCAGGAGTTTGAGACCAGCCTGGGCAACACAGTAAGGCTGTATCTACAAAAAATTTAAAAATAATTTTTTTTAATTGCAAAAGGAAAAATAGGCAAAAGGAACTGCACAAAAGTAGATAAAGTTCTTTCCTTAGGGGTATGAGTTAAAAAACTTGATGCTGCTTTACATGTATACTGGAATAAAACAATTTGAGTAACTGAATGTTAGATAGTAGGCACCAGGTTTCTCAATGTTGGAGTGAAATTTTACAGATAAGCAAGAGAAGGAGGCTAGAATGAACCAATTGATTAGACATGGAGACATCAGTAGGAAGTCATTTTTAGTTTACCACAAATATATAAAAGTGGTTATAGAGAAATATTACAGAAATATTACAGATGTGAATAGACACTGCTTGATATTATACACACACACACACACACACACACACACACACACACACACACACACGTATTTCCGGGCTGTCAGTAAAAATGACATGCTAGCAGCAACAAACACACCTAGCACTCAGCTGTGGCTTCTTGCATCATTCTCAAAATAAAAGCACCAGAGGTCTTCAGAAAAATGGCTGATTCTAGGAAAAGGGCAAGAAATATGCAAGATAGGCAGGTACAGGGCATCTTGTAATGCCATAATAACTTTCCCCCAAACTAGATTTTAAGTACTTGATTTAAATGCTTATTACTAGGCAACTGTGTTCTGAACCTAAAACTCAAGTTAAAATTAATGCATAGCTATCTCATATTCATAACATCTTACATTATGCTGTCCCATGTTTAAATAATTTAAACAACTTACAGACATATTTCTTTTGTTCTTTACCTTTAAACACTGTGTTTACAGCAAATCACAATGCCTGCTTTTCTCACCAAAACATAAATTACAATTTTTTAAGAAGTACTAGGGTTCTCCATTATTGAATGGTTGTTATATCTTCAAATATTCGGGCTCTTTTTTTTTTTTTTTTTTTTTGGGAGAGACAAGATCCCACTGTGTCACTAAGGCTGAAGTGCAGTGGTGCCATCATAACTCACTGCTCACTGCAGCCTCAACCTCCTTGCCTCAGGCAATCCTCCACCTCCGCCTCCTGAGTAGCTAGGACCACAGGTACATGCCACCATGCCCAGCTAAATTTCCAATTTTTTGGAGTGACAGAGTGTTAATATTTTAGCCAGGATGGTCTGGAATGCCAGGTCTCAAGCAATGATCCCACCTCGGCCTCCCAAACTGCTGGAATTATAGTCACGAGGCACTGCACCTGGCCTTAATATACAGCTATACAGCAAAGCAGAAAGTGAGGAATCTGCTGGTTTTTTTTTTTTTTTTAATTCACCAGCATGGGCAACATAGTGAGACCCTATCTCTACAAAAAAAAAAAAAAAAAAAAAAAACAATTAGCCAGGCATGTTGATTCGTGCTTGCAGTCCCAGCTACTCAGGAGGCTGAGGTGGGAGAATCACTTGAGCCCATGAGTTCGATAGAGACTGCAGTGAGCTGTTCATACACTCTAGCCCAGATGACAGAATAAGACCCTGTCTCAAAAAAAAAAACAAAAACAAAAATTCACAAACTCAATATTAAACAGCCCTGACCAAGCCCTTCCTGACCAAAAAACACTAAAGATTAAGCTGTGTTTTTGGCCCTTCAGATCTCCTTGCCCAAACTAAGAGAGTGTTAATTTAACAATGTAAGATACCAAGAAGAGAGCCTATAAAATAAAAAAAACCCATAATTAGTAAAAATAAATAAATAAATCTAAGGAACAAAAAGAATTTTTTCTTGAGCTAACAGGTTAACCATCATTTCCCTTCAGATTCTATTATTTCATCAAAAGCTCCCTATGTCCAAAATAGTTCCACATTATAAGCCCTTAAAACTATCCTTGTAGCTAGGCGTGGTGGCTCACGCCTGTAATCGCAGCACTCTGGGAGACTGAGGCAGGCAGATCACCTGGAGACCATCCTGGCCAACATGGTAAAACCCCGTTTCTACTAAAAATACAAAAATTAGCCAAGCATAGTGGTACATGCCTGTAATCCCAGCTATTCGGGAGGCAGGGGCAGGAGAATCACTTGAACCTGGGAGGCAGAGGTTGCAGTGAGCCAAGATCATGCTACTGCACTCCAGCCTGAGCAACAAGGGCAAAACTCCATCTCAGAAAAAAACAAAACAAAAACAACTATCCTTCTATGACAATCATTCTGTGTCTAAATTTTTCAGCTTTCTCTTTACTCCCTTCTAGCTGCACTCCAATCAAAGGTCTCTTCCTTCTGCACCCCTCAACACCACAAAGTCCCATATTTTAATTTCTTAATAAGAATTATCTATAATTTTTAAAAACAGGAACCTTTTTATAGTTCACATAATTTATAGCTATAACCTTTTTATAGTTCACATAATTTTTATCTTGCCTCTGGGACATCTTGTCTACTTGATCATGTAGTAACACCACCTTGATGTTCCTTGGGGAAGGCACACACTTATTCCATGTAGTTACATAAGTTATATATTAATAAGATATCAGGCCAGTACGGTGGCCCATGCCTGTAATCCCAGGACTTTGGGAGGCTGAGGCCAGTGGATCGCCTGAGGTCACGAGTTCGAGACCAGCCTGGCCAACATAGTGAAACCCCGTCTCTACTAAAAACATAAAAATTAGCCAGGTGTGGTGGCACATGCCTATAACCTCAGCTACTTGGGAAACTAAGGCAGGAGAATAGCTTGAACCCAGAGGCAGAGGTTGCAGTGAGCCGAGATTGGGCCACTATACTCCAGCACTCCAGTCTGGACAACAAAGCAAGACTCAGTCCCAAAAAAAAAGAAAGGAAGAAAGAAATCATTACTCTAGTCTTTATAAAAATTCAATGGAACTTTCACTCTTCTAACAACTTATTCTAGAAGAAACACATTCACTTCACAACACTACTGGCTACCCAGGTATCTTCTCCTCCCTAAGCTATTCAGGTATTCTGAAACTATACACATTACTCTCTTAAAGAGAATCTTTTAAACGATGATTTACAATCACTTTCATGTGTTTACCAATCCCCATGTCTTAAAAAGATACAATCCACAAAACAAAGGCAAATACTTTTATAAGTGCAGCAAGTATTTAAGTCTGGCCACTGCAAAGTTCTAATGTCAGACATCAGTAACTCACCCAAAAAAAGGAGAAAACAAACACTCTATAATGTTTAAATTATGCCCATTTACTTCAAATAAACATTGGGATATGAAGAGTCATGGTGGGCAAAGAACCTGAATAGACATTTTACAAAAGAAGATACAGATGGTCCTCGACTTACACTGGTTCCAGTTACAATTTTTTGACTTTATGGTGAGTTTATTGGAATATCAAATACCTTTATTTTTCTTTTGAGAGATGGGGGTCTCATTCTGTCCATTACGCTGGAGTGCAGTGGTACCATCATAGTTCACTGCAGCCTCAAACTCCTGGGTTCAAGCAACTTTCCTGTCGCAGTCTCCTGAGTAACTAGAACTACAGGTACGTGCTACCATGCCTACCTAATTTTTTATTTTATTTTTTTAAGAGATGAGGGTCTCACTATGTTGCTCAGGCTAATTTAAATGCATTTCTGACTCACTACATTTTTGACTTACGATCAGTTTATCAGAACAATACCATCATAAATTAAGAAGCATCTGTATATAAATGGCCAGTAAGCACATGCGAAGATGCTGAATATGACTAATCATTAGGGAAATAAAATATACATACAAACACACCACATGAGATACCACTTCACACCCAACAAGATGGCTATCATTTTTTAAAAAATTAAAACATAGGCCAGGTACAATGGCTCCATGCCTGTAATCCCAGTACTTTGGAAGGTCAAGGCAGGAGGATCACTTCAGCCCTGGATTTTGGGACCAGCCTGGGTAACATAGCAAGGTCCCATCTCTACAGAAAAATTAAAAAATAGCCAGAGATGGTGGCACACGCCTGTAGTCCCAGCTACGCAGTAGGCTGAAGTGAAAGAATCGCTCCAGTCTGGAAGTTTGAGTCTGCAGTGAGCTGTGATTGTGCCACGGTTCCAATCTGAGCAACAGAGTGAGACCCTGTCTCAAATAAATACATATAACTAAATAAATAAATATTTGTGAGGATGTAGAGAAACTAAAACTCTTCTGCACTGCTGGTGGAAATGTAAAGTGGTACAGCCAATAGGGAAAACAGTTTGGTAGTTCCTCAAGAAAATTAAAAATACAATTACCATATTATCCTACAATTCCACTTCTGGGTATACACCTATATCAATTGAAAGCAGGAAGTCGAACACATATTTGTATATCCATGTTTACAGCAGCATGAATCACAATAGCCAAAAGGTGGAAGCAAACTAAATATCTATCAATAGATGAACAAAGAAAATGTGATATATACATAAAATGAAATATTATTCAGCCCTAAAAAGGAAGGAAATTCTGACACATAGTACAATGTGGATGAACTCTGAAGACTATTTATGCTTAGGGAAATCGCCAACCACAAAAGGGCAAATATTATATGATTTAAAGTATATGAGGTACCTAGAATAGTCAAATTCAGAAAGACAGAAAGCAGAAAGGTGGTTACCAAGGGACTGAGGAAGACAGCAACAGGGAGTTACTACTGTTTAATTGGTATGGAGTTTCAGTTTAGGAAGCTGAAAAAAGTTCTAGAGATAAAAGTTAATTTATTTGATGCCACTGAACTGTACACACAAAAATGATTACAACAGTAAATTTTGTTATGTATATTTCACTAAAGATATTGTCGCATACAATTTAAATCACCTTATACCTATCTACTCAAAAGCCGTAAGTAATTAAAATCCTCATGAAGCTCTTACTAATCGGGCAGATCACGAGGTCAGGAGCTTGAGACAAGCCTGGCCAACATGGTGAAGCCCCATCTATACTAAAGATACAAAAAATTAGCTGGGCATGGTGGCATATGCCTGTAATTCCAGCTACTTGGGAGGCTGAGGTAGGAGAATCACTTGAACCCAGGAAGCGGGGCTTGCAGTGAGCCGAGATGGTGCCATTGCACTCCAGCCTGGGTGATAGGGTGAGACTCTGTCTCAAAGAAAAAAAACAGTAAACATTAAAAAGCAAATAAACATTCAAACTCCTAGAAAACTGAAAAGTAGCGTGTATGCAGCACACAAACGAACTATTATCAATCCCTCAGAACATTTTGTCATCTACTAGAAAAAAGAAAAACACTCCATGATTTCTAAGTTTTATTCAAATTAACCAAAAAAAAACCAATAATGTAAACTAAAACCAAAATTAGATATTGCTACACATCAGCTACAATAAAGTTGTTTATTTGTTTTTTGTTTTTTTTTAAAAAGACAATATACAGTGCTGGCAAGGATACCAGAAACTAGAGCATTTATGCAGTGTTAGTGAAAGTGCTAAATAGTACAGCCAGTTTAGTAGTTTCTTATAAACCTAAGTTCCTATATACCACATTCTGGGCCACGAAACAAAACTCAATAAACTGAAAAGAACTGAAATCATACAAAGTATGTTCTGTAATCACAATAAAATTAAGTTAGAAACTCTTAAAAAGTATCTTAAAAACACCAAAATTGTTTTAGGAATCTAAGCAACACATTTCTAAATGAGTCAGAAGTCAAAGAAGACATCAGGCTGGGTAAGGCAGCTCACCCACGTAATCCCAGCTCTTTGGGAGTCAAGAGGTGGGAGGATCACTTGAGGCCAGGAGTTCAATACCAACCTGGCAAGTTTTGAACTCCTGGTGAGACCCCAACTCTACAAAAACTAAAAAAAAAACAAACACTAGCTGAGCGTGGTGGTACGCACCTGTAGGCCCAGCTACCAAGGAGGCTGAGGTAAAAGGATTGCATGAGCCCAGGAAATAGAGGCTGCAGTTTGTGCCACTGCACTCCAGCTTGGGTGACACAGTGAAACAATGTCTCAAAAAGAAAAAAGAAACCAAACAGGAAATGTGAACTGAATGAAAATGAAAACATGTAATTTCAAAATTTGTGGGATACAGCTAAAGTAAAGTAGTGCTCAGAGAAAACTTACAGCACTAAATGCCAGAGGGGGGAAAAAAAGTCTCAAATTAATGTCATAAGCTTCCACTCTAAGAAAGTAAAGAAGAGCAAATTAAACCCAAAGTTTGTAGAAGAAAAGATATGAAAAAGATTAGAGCAGAAAGCAGTAAAAAGAAAACAGAAAAATGTTAGAGAAAAATCAATGAAACCAGAAGCTGGTTCTTTAAGAAGATCAGTAAAACTGTTTGGGCACAGTGGCTCATGCCTATAATCCAAGCACTGTGGGAGGCCAAGGCAGGCAGGTCACCTGAGCTTAGAAGTTCAAGACCACCCTCACAACAAGGTAAAATTCCACCTCTATCAAAAATACAAAAAATTACCCAGGTGTGGTGGCACGCGCCTGTGGTCCCAGCTACTTAGAAGGCTGAGGCAGGAGGATCGATCACTTATGCCCAGGAGGCAAAGGTTGCAGTGAGCCTAGACCATGCCATTGCACTCTAGCCTGGGAGGCAGACCAAGACCCCGAGTCTCAAATACACATGCACACACACACACACAGAAAGAGAAAGAGGGAGACAGAGAGAGAGAGATCAGTAAAACTGATAATACTCTAGCCAAACTAATGAGAACAAAAAAGAAACAAATTATCAAAAAGGTAACCAGAGACATAACTACAGATCCTGAAGATATTAAAAGGAAAACGGAAAATATTATTAACAACTTTATGCCAACAAATTCAACAACACAGATGAAGTAGACAAATATATTTTTTTAAGAGACAAGGTTTTAGCGGAGCCTTCGATAGCTCAGTTGGTAGAGCGGAGGACTGTAGTGGAAGAGACAGGGTCTTGCTCTGTTGCTCGGGATGGAGTGCAACACACTATCAAAGCTCTTTGCAGCCTCTAATCATCCCTGGGCTCAAGCAGTCCTCCTAGCCTCAGCCTCCTGAATAGCTGGAACTACAGGTGCATGCTACTGTGCCCTTCTAACAAACTTCTTGAAAGACACAAATAACCAAAGCTTGCTAAAGAATAAACAGATAACTTAAATACTCCTCTATCTGTTAAATAAAGAGAATTAGTCTTTAAAAGCTTCCCAAAAAGAAAACTGGCCCAGGCAGCTTCACTGGTGCATTTTACCAAAAATGTAAAGATGCCAATTCTACACAAATCTCTCAAAAAATAAAAATAAAAAAATAAAAAATTGAAGGAGAGAGAAAACATCCCAACTCCATTCCACCAAAACCAGACAAAGACGTTATAAAAAAGAAAAATCATAGGCAAAGTAGCTCACACCTGTAATTCTAGTGCTTTAGGAGGCCGAGGCAAGAGGATCACTTGAGGTCAGGAGTCCAAAACCAACCTGGACAACATAGTATGACCCTGTCTCTACAAAAGAAGTTTAAAAATTAGCTGGGCATAGTGCTGCACACCTGTAGCCACAGCTACTTGGGAGGCTGAAGCGGGAAGCCTGTTTGAGCCTGGGAGTTCGAGACCACAGTGAACTGTGACCATGCCACTGTACTCCAGCCTGGTGTGACAGAGTTAACACCCTGTCTAACCAAAAAAAAAGGCAAAAGATTTAAACAGACTTATCCAAAGAAGATCTACAGATGGTAAATAGGCTCATGAAAATATGCCCAACATCTTTAGTCATCAGGGAAATGCAAATTAAAACCGAAAAGAAATGTCACCACATATCTCATAGAATGGCTAAGATGCGGCATACCAGTGGTTTTGAGAATACAGAGCCACTGGAACTCAAGCACAAAGCTGGTAAGAATGTAAAACAGAACCAGCATTTAAAATAAGTTTGGCAGATGCTTAAAATGTAAAATATTCATCTACCACATGAATCAGGGATTTTACTCTTAGTTATTTACCAACAAAAATTAAAGCATATGTCCACACAAAGACAGTAGCTTCATTTGTAACAAAGAGAAACCCACATGTCAATCAACAAGTGAATGGATAAACTAACTGTGGTATATCCACACAATGGAATATGACACAGCAATAAAAAGAAATGAACTACTGATACACACAGCAAACTCGGTAAATCTCAAAATAATTTTCTTGAGTGAAAAAAAATCCAGACAAGAATTAATATTACATGAGTCCATCTGCACAAAATTCTAGAAAATTGATTTCCCAGAATCAAACTAATTGATAGTGACAGAAAGCAGAGCAAAAGTTGCCAGGGGACATGAAGAATGAATTACAAAGGAGCTCAAGGAAATTTTTGAGGGGTGAAAGATATGTTTATTATGTTGAAAATGGTGGTGGTTTCACAAGTATATACATACGTCAAAACTCTTCAAATTCTACACTTAAAGTATGTGCAGCTTGTTACACAGCAATTACACCTCAAATGGTATTTTAAAAAAAACTGTTAAACAAAACCCTAATGATGCAAAATAAAACAACCAGATATCACTACCCACCTACCAGATGGCTTTCAAAAACACACAGAATATTTGTATGATATCAGCAGCTGGAATTCTCTTCATTGCTGGTCACTTTGGGAAACAACTGGTCATTTCTAATAAAGTTAAACATACCCTCACCATATGATCCAGCAATCCCTCTCCTAGGTATTTACCCAAGAGAAATGAAAACGTAACTCCACACAAAGCCCTTACATGAACATTCATAATGGCCAGAAACTGAAAACTCAAAGGACTATGAACTTGTGAATACAAATTGTGGTAAAATCCATCTCTAAAACAGGAATAATACAAACCTCAAAAGATCCTTGTAAGAATGCAAAGAGAAAACGTGAAAAAAGCACTTAGATATAAAGCATGATAGATGGCATCACATTAATCACTGCTTACTCAAGGAAGCAAAAGCTGTGATAATAGAAAAATACAAATCATATAGTATACAGCCTTCTGTGTCTGACATACTTCACTTAGATTAATGCTTCTGAGATTCATTCATGTTGTATCCATAGTTTCTTCTTTTTTATTGTTGAATATTAGTGTATTTTATGTATATTATATCTTCAAAAAAACTGAAAATTTAAAAATATATTATGTAGCAAAATATAGAAAATTTTCAACCAACTTTAGAGGATATCACTCTAACCTCATAACCTACTCTAAATTCTACTGCAGTGCAGGAAAAGAGCATCGAACTCGGAGTCAGAGGTCTAAAATTTAAATCTAGGCTTTGCCATTTATCAGCTCTCAGGACCCTAGGCACCTTAACTTGTCTGTAAAACAAAGGAAACAATACAAACCTCAAAAGATCTTTGTAAGAAAAAGAACTTTGTAACTTTTAAGACATCACAGAGTATCTATATTAATTGGTGTTTACTCAAGGAAGCAAAAGTTGTGAGTAGAAAAATAGTTACAAATGCACTGATAATTTATAAAACGTCCTGTCTCTCTCTTGCTAGCTGTATGACTCCAGACAAGTCATTTAACCTCTCTGAGCTTCAGTTTTTTCCATCTGTAAAATGGAGCTTATTAATAGTACATACTGCATATTAGGAGAATTAAATAAGTAAACCTGTGTAAGGCACTTGATACAGAGCCTGGTACATGGCAAGCGCTTTAGAAATTTCAGCTCTTATTACAAAAATACTATTATTATTGTCCTACCAGACCCAATACTTGCCACCATCCTGCCCAACCAGGCTGCAGCAGTGTAAGTGATTAATGATCTAGATCACTGGATTCTCAAATGTTTAGTGAACAATGGAATAATTTGAACTACTTTTTAAAAAATTAACTTATTTTAAAATAGTTTTAGATTGACATAATTACTGAAAAGATAGTACAGAGAGTTCCCATGTACTCTGCACCCAGTTTCCCCAGTTAGCAACTTATGTAAGTATGGTACAGTTGTCGTATTCAATGAACACATGCTGACACATAACAACGTCCACACTTTATTCAGATTTCCTTAGTATTCTCCTGTCCTTTTTCTGTTCCAGGGTACCATCCAGGATGCCACACATACATTTTGTAGCCACATTCCAGAGAGTTTTCAAATCACAGACTATAGGCCCCAGCCCTAGATAATCTAACAACAATGGGTATGAGGTGGAGCCCTAAAATTTACATTCCCAAGGACTGCTGATGGGGCCAATCTGAAAATACACTAAGAATAACATTGGTCTAGACTTTAGACTCCAAAACTGTTGTTCAATACAGTAGCCACCAGTCAAACGTCCCTAATGCAAATTGAGATAAGCTCTAAGTGTAAAACACACTTGATATTTCAAAAAACCTGGTCCAGTGTGTAAAGAACATAAAATATCTCAATAATAATTTTCATATTGATTGTATGTTAAAGTGATATTGTGAATGAGTAAAATATATTTCATCTATTTCACTTTTTTCCACGTGCTTACTTTTTATAATGTGAATACTAGAAACTTTAAGATTACACAGTAATTTATGCTTATTTTTTGTTGCCTGTTTTTTTCCTTTTTGTGGAGAACGGGGTCTCACTATATTGCCTAGGCAGGTCTCGAACTCATGGGTTCAAGCTATCCTCCCGCCTCTGTCTCCCTAAGAGCTGGGATTACAGGAGTGAGCCAAGCGCCCACTACACAGTAATTTACATAGGCATTATATTTCTATTGGAAAACAGTGGTCTGTGGTCTGGCAGAACAGCATCCACATGACCAAGTGGATATTAGAAATGCAGGCAATTCTTATGTACATTAAAGTTTGAGAAGCACTAGATTATCAACAGGGGAGAGAGGCTTAGCAAGTATACCATTTGGCAGTTCAGTTCAAATAAAAAGCTAATCAACTGTAAAATGAAACTGCAGGATATTCATTAAGTCCATGAAGTCAATGAAAGTAATAGGGAAATGGCTGAATCACAGCAAAGCCGTATATATACCAATGAGCCAGGGCCAGTTGACTGAAAGAAAAAAAAAAAAAAAACCAAGGGCAATGGCCCAACAGGTTCCTCAAAAGAGATAATCCGAAAAGCCTGATTTGAAGTACAGTGATGCTATGTGGTACTACTATACCTTTCACATCTGATTCACACTACAAAATAGCACATATTTGCAATTCTAGCCAACATTGTTAAATACAGGACAAAAGTTTAATTTCATTTTTCTCTCCCATGATTTATTATAAAACTGTAATGCCTATTTTCTCAGGTAAGTAAAATATTAGTACTACTGTTTAATGGTTTTACGGATCACCACTATTTACAGTTTTTACTCCATTTAAAGATTTTAATCACCCTTATTATTTTCAGTAAGGTCACTTACATAACTTAAAGTACTTAAAAATTTGTAAAGCTCACTTTCTTTCAGCCTATTAAAAAACCACTGAGCAGATTTTAAAGTCAAATAATTAACTACAGGTAACATGCTGTTTTTCTACAGCACTTATCTATTTTCATTTGCACCTCAAAACAACTGGTATTAGTAAATATGAAGCCGAAAGAGATGTAATGTATTGATCATTACATACAAACAACTAATCTACACAGATGGCATTATCTTAAGAATCGGTGACTCATCAATCTTCTCTGGCTTCTGTGGTTGATAAAATACGAACAGAAATCTATCAACAAATACTGAGGCATAAATATACACACACCCATAATCTGTTACATTACACTTCTGGGCGTTATTTTTCCCCAACAGAGAAACACCTTCAGAGCAGTGGAGTCACATACTACCAGGGGTCGCACAAATGTGCCCAGCGGGTCTGGCTCTTCAGGTGGCATGGCTCGGGATCACTTCCTGCTCTGGGCTCTCAAAACTCTGCTCTGAAACGTTTCCAAGGCAATTTTAAAACAAAGAAATAACCACTGCGCCAGGAGCCAGACTGCCTATTCAGACCAGGGGAGGTAGAAAGAAGATGACCCATTCTGTAAAACACCCTCCTATAGATCAGGTAAAGAAAATGTGATTTGCGCAAGTAAATACACATCTAGGCCACCGTTCCTGACTTTTAAGTATGAAAGAGGCGTGGCTAGGGGTTAGATACTTTTTAACACTTCCATTGAAACACCGGGAGTCTCCCTAGGTCTAACCTCTAGAAGTCGGGTGGCAGAACATGAACCAGAACCCGACTGAGGCTTCCTTCCTCCACGACCTCCCTTTAGGAACGCATGCCTAAACAGTCGATAAAATAACCTTCTCTATGTCATGATTAGCCATAAAGCCAGCCACAAGCAATCGTGTTATTCGAGTGCTAAAAGCCTCTGCTCACAACAAACACTCCACTTGGGATGACATGAGAACTTTCGATAAAGGTCTACTTTCAACGTCGTGCTTTAACCTTTGCAAATGCATTTATAAGACTGCAGCTGCAGTCAAAAGGAAAACATCACACGCCTCGAAAGCTGAAGGGCGTGCCTTTTTCTCTAACGATGACCGTGTGGCCATTTCTTCTCAGAGGATCTGCAGTCACTTAAGTAGCAACACGTAAAGGACAGCCATTCTGAGAAGACAACCAGCTCCCCCGAGATGGGAGGCGGGCGGCACGCTGGTAAAGAGGATTTTTCAATTCAAGGACTTTGAGGAGATTCCGCCCAGGGAAGCTGGAGAGGAGCGAAGGCCTGTCCGTCCAGCAGGGGCGGTGCATCGAGAAAGACCGCAAAGAAGAAAGTGTCCGGTTTAAGGCCAACAGTGCCCGAGGGACGCCCCAGAGGGACGCCCCAGGTGGGCGCAGGCCTGCGAGCCCCACCGCGGTTAGGGGGCGGGCCCACGGCGCTGGAGGAGCCGGGCCGGCCTTGTGCACACACACTCGCCTTGTGCACACACACGCACACACCCGCCTTGTGCACACACGCGCGCTCTCCCGCACTCTCACACACATCCGCGCACCCTCACACTCTCCTCCCTGGGGGCGGGGCGGCGGGCGCTGCCCTCACACAGGAAGTCAGGAAACCCAGCGGGCAAAGGAGCCACAACTTCGGGTCATTTAAACCCTCTCGCCCACGTCAGCCAATGAGCTGCGCGGGCCCCCTCCCCCCGGCGCCCACCCCCGCGCCCGGAGCCCCCTGCGGCGCGCCCGGCTTCCACTAGCTCGCACCTCGGCGCCGCGGCCGCGCCTCCGGCACACAGCTCCCCCACAACTCCGCCGCCCTCGGCGGGCACAGCCCGGGCCCCGGCGCGCCTTTGTGCAGCGCCTCGCCAACCTGCCCCTCCGTCCGCCAGGACCCGCGCCTCGCACCTCGCCCGGAGCCCGGCGGCTTCGCGGCGGGCGGCTCCCTCCTCAGCCCGCCCAGCGGCTGCGGGTCGGCGACGCGAGCTCGGAGAGCCTTCACACGGCGGCGGCCGTGGCCGGCCCGTCCCCGCAGGCTGGCCTCTGAGGGAGGGTAAGTTCCAGGGCACGTCGGAGCGCGCCGGCGCGGGGGCGGGGCTCACGTGATGCGCGGGGGCGGGGCGGGCGGCTCACGTGACGGCCCGGGCGTGCGGGGCGGGCGTTAGGCTCCCGGACGGTCCGGGCGAGCGCGGGGTGCGTCGACCGGTGGGCTTACGGGGCAGGGCGGCCCACGGTGCCGTGTGGGAACTTGGCCCCGCGGGGGAGCCGGCGGCCAAGGGGGCTCAGCACTTTGTAAACAAGGAGTGGGAAGAGTTAAGAAAACGCTCGTAGGGAAAACCAGGGAAGGGCGGCCGGAGCGCCAGGGTGCAGGAATGGAGCCCAGGGAAAGACGACCCGGCCGTGGGCCCTGTCGCTCCCTTCCTCGGCCCCTGGAACTGCGGCTGGGCTTGGGTCAGTCGTTCACGTGAAAATTCCGCTGGGACACCCGAAAAAGTGCCGCATGCCGCCTCAAGGGGACGGAATGGGACTCGGGGCACTGAGTCCATTGCCGGAGCCGCCAGAGCACAGGGCAGGACCCGCTGTGCATACCATGTGCTGAGGAGACCCTTGGGACGCGGGCGGCCGCTCCGGGGCAGAACCAGTCGGTCAGCATTCGGCCGTCCACGGGCCCGCGAGTGCGAGCCCTGCGGGAGCCACAGGGTCATTGTCCAGAGTCTTCCCGGTTTGCAGTGTGGCAGCACCGAACCCGGAAGCCACACGTTTGGAAGGTCTTTGAAGCTCCTGTGGCAGCAGGAACTCAACTGGAATGGGAATCGGGCAAGAGACCTGGCTTCTGCCATTTATTGGCACGTCAGTCTTCTGAACCTCAGTTCTCAAATGAGCCGCCTTCTAGCTCTAGAATTCAATGAGTGTGAGAAAAAAATAACCGGGAGATGTTGGAAGTTGAGAAATTACTCATTCTTTAACCAATTGTTGATTGTGCCTGTTGTGGTGTCAGGATCAAATATTTATTAATAATAGAGACTAGAAAGGGCGGGGGGAACACCCAGCATATATATGATTCAAGCGCTCAAGAGCTACTCTCCAGTTGGCTCCTTTCTTTGCTCCACTTTGTACTTGTGGATGCCACAATCCCTGACTTCCTTATCAACCAGCTGAACTCCGAATTGTTCCTTACAATGATGCAAAGAATCCAATAGGGCAGTAGCAAGACTTTAACAACTGTGGTTTAAAACATTCTTATTAAGTCTAATGCGAGCTAAAGTATTAACATATTCTCCATTTAGAAAGGAAAGAGGCTTACAATGAGAATTTTTTTTAAAAAAATAAGCCTGAGACTGTGCTGTCTCTATCGTTGCATTCGCTTCTCGCAGTCCTTGGCACTCACCACCTTGTCTCCCTCGGTTTCTAACCCGTTCTGCTTTCATGCATTTGTTCGGTATAAAGAGTATTGCCTGTGTGCCGCTGAAACTGTTTTCCATAGACTCTGCTGTGTTCTCCTTATGAAACCAAAACAAGAGCAGTGCAAAAAGGAAACGACCCTGATAGGAATGTGCTGATAACCTTATCTTCCCTACTCTCCAAACCTGAATTAGGCACCCTTGGTTTCAGCAAGAGAAAGAACTCAACAGTTTGCATACACTTGCTGATCTGCCTGTAACTCCACTTCCTATTTAACAGCCTAATCTCGGATGATACCACAATGCCCACAGTATGCTGATCACCACCAACAGCAGATGGAGTCGGATAAAAAGAGCTTTCTCTCTAGTGTGTTGTTTTAAAAGAACCTGATGGAGAGCTATGATCATATGCAACATTGCCTCTAGTGAGTTTTTAAATAACGCTTGTAGCATATGTCTGGCGCCTGTGCTCAGGATTTCAACAGATCATTTTCAGGATTTTGACATTTAACTGGCTTCTTGTGAAGTACCAGAGAGTTCCAAAATGTAGAATTGAAATAGAAGCTCCACACACAGGCAGAGATTTGAGTCTGATTTGTTTGTGTATACATCCCAAGTGCCTAAAAGAACTTGGCATAGGTAGATGCACAATAAATTCCTGTTGAATGTATTTTTGGGTGAAAATGTAGTCTGTACTTTGCATAAACTTGTCCTACTTTCTTTCTAATTCTTTAATAAGTAACCTACTTTTCATTGTATATTTCTAAATGAAAAAGCATAAAATTGTATCTGGCATCACTACTTTGGCTGGGCTATAAAGAAACAGGAATTTGGCAGTATCTGTTACAATTACAAATGCATATATACTTGGAGCCTTGAATTTCATTTCGAGGGATTTATGCCACAGATGTCTCCACATATAAGAAATCACAGGTGTTTCTAATTGTTGAGAATAGCAAAAGATTGGGAACAAGCTAAGTATCCACCAACAGGATACTAGTTAAATTATGATAGAGCCATATGTTTGAACGTTGTACAGCTGTTAACCAAAAAAAAAAAAAAAATCAAATTTCTTCGTTTTAACATTAAGATCGCCAAGATTTTTTTGTTAAGTGAAAAATGCAGAAATATGGTACAGAATTTTGTATTAAATTGTGTATGTATTAAACTAGAACAAAGTAACTGTTGAAATATAAGAACACAGTAGATGGAAGGCATAAGAAATAGGCTTTATATTTAAACTTTGATATTCAAAATATCAGAATATTTTATTATTCAAATCGTGAAAATGTATAAAATTTTTCTGGCATCTTTGTTGTTGTTATTATTAAAACATTCAGGCTTCATCTGTTTTACAAAAGTTTACCTGATTAAAATAAACACATCAAGAAGGCTGGGTGCAGTGACTCAAGCCTATAATCCCAACACTTAGGGAGGCTGAGGCAGGCAGATTGCTTGAGCTCAGAATTCAAGACTGTACTGGGTAACATGGCAAGACCCCGTCTCTACTGAAAATACAAAAAAAAAAAAAAAAAAAAATGGCCACACATGGTGGCATGAGCTTGTGGTCTCAGCTGAAGTGGGAGGATCACTTGAGCCCAGGAAGTGGAGGTTGCAGTTAGTCAAAATCGTGCCACTGCACCATAGCCTGAGTGAAAGAGTGAGACCCTGTCTCAAAAATAATAATAATCAGATAAACTAGTACTCATAGGCAAACTTTTGAAAAACTCAAGAGTTTTTAAGTTCAGATTGAATAATGTCTGTTTCTTACCATAATAATTTAAAATCCAGGTACTACATTTATTTTGAGGCTTGGTATACATTTTATCAAATGTATATACATTTTCAGAAGTATTTTATTTTTCTTAAAAGTTTAGTAGAGCCTTCCTTGAACAAGTTTTAACAAATTGGATTCTCCATTTTAATAAAATTAGAATTTCATGAATCTTGTCTGCTAATTAAGGTCAACAAAATATATTTTGGGAAAAACACTAAAGGCATATGTTTCTCTGATTATCTGTTCACTCACCCACTTTATATATCAACTGCTTCTTGTTTCCATGGGTTACACAGATGCCCTGTAAATGATTTTGTCTGATATGTTTCAGTATTTGATTATATTGATTTGTGGGTTTAATTTTCAGAAAACTCAAAGAGAATCATGAGTAGAATAGCAGTCAGATTTATATAACACATCTTTAAGGGTTTTAGGAGATTTATTAATATTTTCTTGGTGAAATCTCACTGCTTTTACTATATAAATTCATATGATCAGTGTTAATTAACACTTTTATTAAAGACAAATACAGGCATAAAGAATTAGTATTTGTGGTCAAGTGCAGTAGCTTATGCCTGTAATCCCAGCACTTTAGGAGGTCAAGGCAGGTGGATCACCTGAGATCAGGAGTTCAAGACCAGCCTGGCCAACATGGTGAAACCCCATCTCTACTAAAAATACAAAAAATTAGCTAGATGTGGTGGCACAAACCTGTAGTCCCAACTACTCAGGAGGCTGAGACAGGAGGATTGTTTGAACCCAAGAGGTAGAGGTTGCAGTGAGCCGAGATCATACCACTGGACTCTAGTCTGGGAGACAGAGCGAGATGCTGTATAAAAAAAAAAATTTTTTTTTTAAAGAGTAATTAGTATTTGTAATAGTTGATTGTACAAATTAGGACATTCTTGTCATACCCAACTAACTCAGAGTCCAGGGATGGGGGAGCGGAAATCACTCAGGACAGGTAGGACCATCTCCTTAAATTGCCTGCAAGCCCAGCTGCTAAAACAACCTGCTGTAACTTTAAGATTGGTTTTACCTAGTAGCTGCTGAAATGACATGCTATGACTCATAGACTAGTTTTACCTACTGCTGTCATTCAGCAATCAGAGCTTACCAGCTCCCAAAAGCTTCTCTAGTGGCAGTGAGCTTTCTTTCAAAACAGTACATAATATTTCTCCTTCTAATAAACTTCCAACCTTCTTTTTGTTCTTTGAACATGCCAAAGACCACCCATATGTTCATATATATACCCTAAATTCCAATTCTGTGATTCCCAAATAAAATGTTTGATTTACAGATTCATTTCTATATTTTATTTTGATTTCTACATACTTGGTGTCAGAGGTGGGATCCAAGCAGACTCACTTCAGAGAATTAGCTTCTGGAATATGGCATGAAGTACTCACATTCAAGTCTCTTGAGCCCCGAAACTTCTACGAGCAACCTATTTTCCCCATGGTGAGTCTCTGTTGGCTTGAACTCATATTTTTTATTTTGGTTTAGTTCAGTTTTATTTGGGAATAAACTACTCACTACTGGTTATGAAATCTGTTTAGGGGAATTTTCTCCCTCCTTGCTATAGATTTGGTTAAGATGAATACTTTTTTCTTCCTGGTTATGAGGACTCCTGTTTAAAAGGGATTTTTTTTCTCTCCCTTGTTAAAGAAGGCTTATCATCCCTCTTGGGGAGTACATACTTTATTTTCTGATTCATTTATACACTTATATTTGAAATTGGTTTTTATGGCCAGGAGCGGTGGCTCATGCCTGTAATCCCAGCACTTTAGGAGGCTGAGGCAGGCAGATCATTTGAGCCCAGAAGTTCAAGACCAGCCTGGGCAACATAGTGGGACTCCCCATCTCTATGTGTATGTATATGTGTGTATATGTGTGTGTGTGTGTGTATATATATATATATATATATATATTTAGTGTTTGTGTATTCAGCATTAAACCAAATCACCTAAATAAATTTATTTACAAATGGGTTCTCAAAATTCAAAGGTATGCCAAAGTAGTTACCCCTTCTGAGACTCCAGTTGATATGTTGAAATATTATGGCGATCATTACAACAGTCCATTTTTCTTTAAAATAAAGGGTCACATCTATGAAATCATATAGTCCAAGTAGGATGAATATCTCAATTGGTATCGTGAGGCTCAGAAACTCACATTAAAGACTCAAAGATTGCCTCACTGCAAAGTACTGTCACAAAGCTACCTGGGACTCATTCTTCCCCAAAACCTTTCCCACCCCTTCCTATACCTCCTCCCCTTTATCCTTCTATATGCCAAACTCTCTTTTTCCAAAACTCCTTAGCTATTCTGGCATACTGATTAATAAGAATCTATTCTTAATAGTTACTATTAAAACTATAGGTTTTTTTTTTTAGAGACAGAGTCTCTCTCCATCACCCAAGCTGAAATGCAGTGGTGCGATCTCAGGTCACTGCAACCTGCACCTCCCAAATTCAAGCAATTCTCGTGCCTCAGCCTCCTAAGTAGCTGGGATTACAGGCATGCACCACCACACCTGGCTAATTTTTGTATTTTTAGTAGACACAGGGTTTCTCTGTGTTGGCCAGGCTGATCTTGAACTCCTGTCCTCAAGTGATCCACCTGCCTCAACCTCAAAGTGCTGGGATTACAGGTGTGAGCTACCCGCACCCAGACAAAACTATAGTTTTAATAGCATTTCTATAGTTATTCTGGACTTAATGCTGTTTCTTGAAAGCAAAAGATGAAATTTCCATGTAAAAGACACTTTCCCTATACTAGAAGGAAAGGCAGAACTCTTATTCTCAAGTCTGAGTAACAGAAACCAAGAAAATACCATATAAACCTTGTTAGAATAGCTCTTGCAGGGTGTGGTGGCTCACACCTGTAATTCCAGCACTTTGGGAGTCTGAGGAGGAGGACGGCTAGAGCTCAGGAGTTTGAAACCAGCCTGAGCCTGAGGTGGGAGGATAGTTTGAGCCCAGGAGGCAGAGGTTGCAGTGAGCTGAGATTGTGCCACTGCACTCCAGCCTTGGTGACAGAGTGAGATTCTGTCTCAAAAAAAAAAAAAAAACCTAGAGTTTAGCCTTATCTTATGTTGTCAAGCATATTGTTTGAATCCAATTGTCTTCTTATAAACCAGTAAATTTGTATTACTATGCTTTACTTAAGAATAAACTTTCAATAAAAACTATATGCCAGCCTGGGCAACACAGTGAGACCCTATCTCTACAAAAAAAGAAAAAAATAGCTGGGTATGTTGCACACCCGTGGTCTCAGCTACATAGGAGACTAAGGCCAGAGGATCACTTGAGCCCAGAATGTCAAGGCTAGAGTGAGCTATGTTTGTGCCATTGGACTGCAGCCTGGGCAACAGAGCAAGACCCAGTCTCAAACAAAAAACTAAAAACTGTATGATCTTTGTTTTAGTTTGTATGTTTTTATGTTTTTTTTTAATTTCTATATGCCTATGATCATTTTCTACCAAAATATATAAAAGAATCCTAATTATTTGACTTAAAGGAAAAATTAAGTGCTTAAATCAAATATTTTATCCAAAATATAGTAACTAACTAAAAAAAAATTTTTAATTCACAAGACTTAAGTAAATCTTTGATAATCAGCTAATTTTAAATTTGTTGATAAAAATGAAAATGTCTTCAAAATTGTTAGCACACATTTGGGGGTATGGAGGGCTTGATTTGCTGGCCAGACAAGATTATATTTGTCCTTGCTAGCTGCTTTAAGATCATAAAAGTATGAGTTTCACCTAAAAATAAATGTACAGATGAGAGTACAATGCATTGTCCATTGTTCCCTGTATACCAAGCACAACAAGTTAACTTTTAGGGATTTTTCTTTAAAAGAAATGTAAGAAAATGACTAGCTCTGTGTAATATCTCAGTGACTTTCTTTCTCAACTTTTTGACCAATTTCTGTAGCTTTTTTTCCCCCAGTTCTGACTCTGGTGTTGTGTCCTGATGCATGTTTGTCTTAAAGTCCTGAGAGAACAATGCTTCCTCTGGTATGACTTGATTCTGTAATCTTGGCTTTTTGTGGTGTGTCAAAGTTGTTCTGTGTAACCAGGCAAATTTACAAGCCATATACACCCCTGCTCAAGGTACAGGTTTCTTGTTTACATTACTCTTCTATAACGTGGTGTATATTCGTAACCTTAGTCACATACTCTTCCAGTGTTTAATTGAATGCTAGCTAGTATCTTTTCATGAAGTTTGACTTCCAGGTAACTCAAACAGTCATCCCATAAAAAGAAACGTCATACTACAAGAGGTTTTTCTCTTTTTTTGAGACAGGGTTTTTCTCTTTTTTTCTTTTTATTGAGACAGGGTCATGTTCTGTTGCCCAGGCTGGAGTGCATTGGCACAATTTCGGCTCACTGCAACCTGCAGCTCCTGGGTTCAAGCAATTCTTGTGCTTCAGCCTACCGAATAGCTGGGATTACAGGCATGTGCCACCATGCTCGGCTAATTTTTGTATTTTTAGTAGAGACGAGGTTTCACCATGTTGGCCAGGCTGATCTCAAACTCCTGGCCTCAAGTGATCTGCCTGCCTTGGCCTCTCAAAGTGCTAGGATTTCAGGCATGAGCCACTACACCCAGCCACAAGAGGTTTTTCTTTACCTTTTAAATAATCAGCCTAAAAACAGATGTTATATTTTAAGGTAGTTTCTTGACTTTTCTTGTTTTTATTAGGGTTTTGACTACTTGGAAAAAGTTAAATAATCTTAATACAGAGCCAAGTTGTTTAATTTTTTTCTCTCTGTCTCAACTGTGTTTTTGATTTTGGATTTCTTTGGTGGGTTTTGTTTTGTTTTGTTTTGTTTTGTTTTGTTTTTGAGGCAGAATTCTCACTCTGTTGCCAGGCTGCAGTGCAGTGGCACGATCTCGGCTCACTGCAATCTCCACCTCCAGGGTTTAAGTAATTCTCCTGCCTCAGCCTCCCGAGTAGCCAGGACTACAGGTGTGTACCACCACGTCAAGCTAATTTTTGTATTTTTAGTAGAGACGGTGTTTCACCGTGTTGGCCTGGATTGTCTCGATCATTTGACCTCATGATTCGCCCACCTTGGCTTCCCAAAGTGCTAGGATTACAGGTGTGAGCCACTGTGCCCGGGTTCTATTTTGTTTATTTTTATTTTTTGAGACAGAATCTCACTTTGTCACCCAGGCTGGAGTGCAGTGGCATGATCTTGTCTCACTGTAGCCTTTGCTTCCTGGGTTCAAGCAATTTTCCCTCCTCAGCCTTCCCAGTAGCTGGGATTACAGGCACGTGCTACCATGCCCAGCTAATTTTCGTATTTTTAGTAGAGACAGGGTTTCACCATGTTGGCCAGGCTGGTCCCAAACTCCTGACTTCAGGTGATCCATCCACCTCGGCCTCCCAAAGTGCTGGGATTACAGGTATAAGCCACCACGCCCTTCCAGTTTCATTTATTTTTGAGGCAGCATCTTGTTCTGTTGCCCAGGCTAAAGTGCAGTTGTGTGATCTCAGTTCACAGCAGCCTCAACTTCCCAAGCTTAAGCAATCCTCCACCTCAGCCTCCCTAGTAGCTGGAAACTACAGATGCATGCCACCACACTCGGCTGAGTTTTGTATTTTTTGTAGAGATGAGGTTTTGTCATGTTGCAAAGGCTGGTCTCTAACTCCTGAGCTCAAGCCATCCGCCTACCTTGGCCTACCACGCTAGGATTACAGGCATGAACCACTGCGCCTTGCCTATGTTACTTTTTGTATTTGCTTTTGAAGACTTTTTTTTAATCACTCTGATTAAATAAATGACTATTACTTCTCAATGGCATGTAATTCTACTTTGATTAAATATTTTAAGCCTTTTAACATCTTTACACTTTCCCAAAACCAAATTCTAATTTAAAAGTTTTTTAACCTAAAATTGACTTTGGGATTAGCCATTGGGCTTCTGGAAAGCCTCTGTGGTCTGTGTGTATGCTCTGAATTGCAATTCTGTGATTCCCAAATAAAATGCTTAATTTAGAGACTCATCTCTATATTTTATTTTGACTTCAACATAGTAAAGGGCTAACAGACAGATTGTCACCTAGAGCTTTTTTTCCAAAATTATGTAGACCTGGCTGCCTAATAGAAGAAAATTTAGTAATTGGCCTTCAAATTTAAAATGTGTAATTAGCCAATCAAAGTTCAGATATATTTTAATTGATAATTTGTTCTGCTGTTATTCTCTAAATTAAATATACACTCATTTTAGTTTCACTCAGATATAGACTCTACGGAAATCACCCTAAATTTAATAAAAGTCAGCAATCAATAATTCATTCTTTGAGATCATTTAGACTGCATGAAAAACATTTACTATTTGTCACATTTGGGCATACAATGTTTCTATATGAAACACAGCTAAGATAAAAGTAGTATTTCTTGATTCAAAAATAAAAGCGCTTCCCTAATATTGGGAACAAGGCAAAAACACCTGCTTTTGCCACTGCTGGTCAACATTACACTGGAGGTTCTAGAAGTATCCAACAGTAAGTACATTGGTGGAGAAAACTTCATGTAAATTTATATAATCTAGTACAGTAGATAAAAACATACAAACAAATTATAGTGTTAAAATCCATATGATTGGTATATTGAGATGGGTGGGAGGATAAAAGGAGATAATACATATCAGCACATTCCTGTCAAGGCACAGTTTCCCTTTTGCAATACACTCTCGTTGTTGTTTTAGAAAGAGATCACAAGGGGATTTCATGGAAAATAGTTTCAGGAGCAAAACCTGGCATATGGCATATCATGTCAATAAATGATAAGGATGGTTCCTGCTGCCTCTAGGCTCTGTAATGCTTCCTGTGTCACCGTCTCTTAATGGTTCCCTTAACCCTACCCTAACCTTTGTGAATAGCCCATCTTTAAGTCTGTTTCCATTAAATTCATTTGAGTGGACTTCTCCGTGACAAGACCCTGACTTGATTAACTGCTTTCCTAACCAGGAACAGTTTGGGAACATAACAGGTCTTTGATAAATGTTTGTGCAACTAAAATTAGAAGGATTCCAGGAACATCTCAGCAAAAAAGTAATAGCCAACATCCTAAGAGAAGGTGAAATGAAAAGAGGATGACACTGCATCACAAACCAGCAAGGAAGGCTCAAGAGTTGCCTAGTTTCAAAACATTCAGTAAAGACATTTCAATAAGCGTCAAGGTCATTGAAAGTTTTGTGATGTTCTCTAACTGAACGCTCAGTACTTGATGCGTTAAGATAGTGCTCCTAAAAGGTATTGCAACCTCCCAACAGTGAGATTTTTTAAAATAAAAATTCAGGTTTGCAAGGAAGTTCTTCCTTTGCCTCTACTCACTGATGTCTCAAATGATTGGAATGGAAGTGGAGAGGGACAGAACATCCTCTTACCTAGGCAGGTGCTCACATATAGTAATTTGCATAATCACTGGCACGTGTAAAACCAGCCCTCTCTATCATGGAATGCCAGCTAATGCTTAAAAAATTCAGATTTGTGTCCTCAAATTCAAGCTTCCACAACTTTAAAAAATTGTGAGAACTTTCCATTTGTATACCAACTTTGATATTATGCATTCTACCTTCTAAAAATACAATAAACAATATCATATGTCAATTACCATTCACTCAAAAGAATAAATCTTATAGAAAGAGATGAGTTGTATCTTAATACAGCAACCTATCTAATTAAGAAAAAAGGCTTTTACTAATTTTTTTGATTTGCATAGTTATTTAAGAACTTTGATTATAAAAATTATTGAGGTTTTGGAAGGGAAAATAAGTCAGCATTCAGGGAGTACTCATACTATAACCAGTGATATTATCATGATGGCATTTAGGGAGCTGTCATGGCAACCATAATTTAGTTCTCCATGAATGTCTTGGAACACCCAGGCATCCCAGAAAATGAGGAAGGTGATTCAGCGGGCGGCACACTCCTGTCCTTATGAGTCAGGAAATACCAGTGCTCTCACTCACATTGCTGGAGGCACCATTCTATGAGATATAAAATGCAGCCACTATGTGATCTGTGAGTTTCACAAGAGCAAAGTGTTGGCTTCATTCAATATTCCTGCCAAGTCTATTTTGATTGATTTTAAGACAAATTTTCACTTCATGACTAATGCAGAGCCTTGATCTCTCTTCTTTTTGTCTTTTAGGCAATCACAGCATATTCTTTACTTTGATCTTTGGGGTATAAGGTCAGTGGGAAGGTTTAAAGCTTTGAACATTTTTCACCATGTTATTTGTTTTGTTTGAAGGTTAATGAGAGAAAAGATTAAAATTAATGGCTAAAGTTAGATATTTTTAGCTTTCATTTCCTGGTATAACATCACAGATTCTAGAATTGGCAGGACTAACACGTTCAAATCTAGAGGTGCGGTAAAGCGTCTGTACTTTGCATATTCTGTAAAATCTGTGAAATCAAAGTGAACTGTCCTCTGACTCTGAAACATCTATTCACTATCCACGGTATGCTAAGTCCAAAAGATTTATTTTAACAAAAGAAAGAGAAACAGGCAAATAATATGGCTGCTTAGAAAAGGCACTACAATAGCTGGGCGCAGTCACTTATATCTGTAATCCCAGCACTTTGGGAAACCAAGGCGGGTGGATCACTTGAGGTCAGGAGTTCGAGACCAGCCTAGACAACATGGTGAAACTCCCTTCCTACTAAAAATGAAAAAAAAAAAAATTGCCAGGTATGTTGGCACATACCTCTAATCCCAGCTACTAGGGAGGTTGAGGCATGAGAATTGCTTGAACCCAAGAGACAGAGATTGCAGTGAGCCAACATTGTGCCACTGCACTCCAGCCTGGGTAAAAGAGCAAGATCTTATCTCACACAAAAAAAAAGGCACCAGGAAAGTCTTTCCCGTGTAGAACTTTCTGACCATTTTTTTCTGTTTGATTAACTTTGTTTTTTGCGCATGTGTGTGTGTCTGTGTGTGTGTGTAGAATGAGAGAAATAGAATTTTCTATAGCTAAATATATATACGAAATCCTATTTCATATGGGGGAAAATATATGAAAGAAGCAAAAGTTGTATAATAGTTAAAGAAATTGGGGGAAAGGGGGAAAACAAAAACCGTCTCCCTTGAGTTTGACAGACAAATTGTATTGGCTCTCCATCCGAGCGTGTGGCTTCTCTAGCACTACTTATAATTATGTTTTTCAGCACTTAAACAATTGAAAGTATCTATTAATATAGTTTCCAGCCAGGCACAGTAGCTCACACCTGTAATCCCCGCATTTTGGGAAGCCAAGGCGATGAGGGATCTCTTGAGGCCAGAAGTTCAAGATCAACCTGGGCAACATAGTGTGACCCCATCTCTATACAAATAA
The DNA here is from genome assembly GCF_030222135.1 of Aotus nancymaae. Taxonomy (NCBI): domain Eukaryota; kingdom Metazoa; phylum Chordata; class Mammalia; order Primates; family Aotidae; genus Aotus; species Aotus nancymaae. Next base: position 4,095,567 of record NW_026988492.1, on the reverse strand, counting down.
AAACAAAAAATAGTTTCCCATAGCTTCACACAAATAAACCGAGTTGCTGCCTGCTTTGCCAGTCTTTTATGAATAAGATTCTTCAAAGTGTTGATATTGAATTTCTTTGTTGCAAATCCACATTATTTCTATAGAGTTATCCATGCTTAACTGAAAAAGGGGTAGATTCCCTTTCGTGATATGCTTCTCTTAAATCGCAAAGCTTCCGGAGCCCTCCTTCTTAGTGGCTAACAAATTTATTTCTTCTCATATTAATCAGTCTGTTGAAACAAGATTGCAAAGATTGCATATTCTCTGTCAAACTGGTTCCACTTCATCTCGCTGAACTTCGTTCTCCTGTATGTTTGCAGTACCCCACTGGCTGATACAGAACGGGACTGCGTTGCAAGTATGACTCAAAAGAGGCTTCCGTTTGATTGAAATCTGCTCTTTGATATTTATTTTTTTAACTTTAAGATAATGTTTTTAGTTTACCCAAATTTACATTCTGTTGTCAGAAAACTTTATGTATTTTACCATATTTTAAATACTAGTTATTTTCACTATAGGTATAAAATAAAAGAGGATTTCTGAAAACAGTTTTTTGTTTTTTTGTTTTGTTTTTTGAGACAGAGTTTTGCTCTTTTTGCCCAAGCTAGAGTGCAATGGCACGATCTTGGCTCACTGCAACCTCCACCTCCCGGGTTCAAGTGATTGTCCTGCCTCAGCCTCCCAAGTAGCTGGGATTACAGGTGCCTGCCACCATGGCTGGCTAATTTTTTGTATTTTTTTAGTAGTGACAAAGGTTTCACCATGTTAGTCTGGCTGGTCTCAAACTCCTGATCTCAAGTGATCTGCCCACCTCAGCCTCCCAAAGTGCTAGGATTATAGGCATGAGCCAAAACCAGTTTCTATTAAAGATGATAAGGAAATAATATGGAATTCTTTACTTGCAAGCACTCAGTTGTAACATTCTACCCACTGGATGGGGAGAAGAAGCAGTAGAAAGATTTCTTGAGGGGATTTCTTGATGGAGCTCTCCAATTAGCATTCTAGCTCTGTTGTTAATTAGCAGCACCATCTTGGACAAGTCTTCTCTTGGATATTACCTCCCATGATCTCAGTAAGTTTCTCCTCTGTCAAATTAGAGGATTGGCTTGGCTGATTCTCAGATCTTATTCAGTCCTAATAGGCTTGATTTTCTTTATGACCTTAAGATATTTGACAACAGAAGTTATTTTTGGTTCTTATATTTTAAGATAACATTCATTATAATATAGTAATACTTAACACTCACTTTCATCCTCAAAATATTTTTCTCTTATAACGTTTAAAATATATCTGGATAGAAGGAACCATTACTATCCCCACTTTTCAGATAGGGAAATTTAGGAAGGTTCCATAATTGACCAAGTGGAACAAAGGCAGTCTTAGACTAATTTACTGGTCTTTTTTTTTTTTTAATGTCACTGCGTTAGCCAGGCTGGTCTCAAACTCTTGGTCCCAGATGCCCTCTCACCTCAGCCTCCCAAAGTGCTGGGATTACAGGCATGAGCCACCACTCTTGACCTTATTTACTGGCTTGAAGCCCTGGCATTGCCAATGGCAGGCATGTTACTGAGGGCTGGGACTGGACACTGCAGTACAGAGGGTTAGAATAGTTCAGCGGAACCACCTTCACTTCAAAGCCAGGAGTCTGTATTTATTTATTTATTACTTTTTTCAATAGATACAGGGTCTCACTATGTTACCCAGGCTAGCCTCAAACCCCTGGCCTCAAGTGATCCTCTCGCCTCAGCCTCCCAAAGTGCTAGGATTACAGGTGTGAGCCACTGCACCCAGCCAGGAGTCTGCATTTATATCCCCTCCTTGTACCTGCTCTAATCATATTCAGAAGAAAAACTGTACGTGGAAGTGCCAACCTTTCAGGAAGTGGCTACAGAATAAAATATGACATGCCATCAAGTTAAATTAAATTAAAATCACATCTGATTAAATCATTTTAAAAAGATGAGCCTGGCATGGCAACACTTCTCGTAACCACCATAACTTTGCAGTGAGTCATGGTGAGATGTACTCCTGGTGTTATATAATGTATAATGAATTGTTTGAAAAGTGATCAAAACTTCCAATACAAAATTTCCAATAGTAAAATGAGTACTGGGTTAAAGGGAAAGAGCCATTTTACTACAGTAAGATGAACCTTTTTTCATTTGAACAGCACAGAAAAATATATCACTGATCTTTTCGCTCTTCCTGGTTTCCCCTTCACATTGCTGTTTGAATGCTGAGTCTGGAATAACTTAAAAGAGGAAGAATTCCATGGTGTGGCATACAGAAGGCCTTTCTCTGGGCAGTGCTTGTCAGTTCTCTATGTAAATAGGGATAACAAAGACCCCAAGAGATGAACAGACAAAGGACATAGTAGACAATTCACAAAAGAGGAAATTCAGTTGTTTAACAAACAGTGGGAAAAGGTTCCATCTCACTAGTAATCAAAGATATGTAAATTAAAACACTAATGAGAGACCCAAAGTGTTTGGTTGGTTGTTTTTTATAACAATACAGTAATGGCATCAGTGTGAAAGCTGCTTTCTTGCACATTGCTAGGAGCAGTGTAAATGGACTCAGCTCTGTTAAAAAAAAAAATTGGCAATGATACAAATAAAAGTCAAAACATTAAAAATGTTTATGCTTTTTGAACTAGTAATTTCACTCTTAGGAATCCATCCTAAACAAGCCTAAATATGGAAAGTATTTTATATACACCGAAGCATTCATCACAGTGCTATTTGTAATAGCAAAAGGAAAAACTAAATAAATGTGCAATAATATATTAAAATATGGCTCACCATACTGAAACATGTGAAGCAATTAAAATTGTTTTATCAAGTGTTTCTAATCACCTAGGAAAAGACTTATGTTATCATGTAATATGAGAAATGAGGTCATGAACACTATTAAATACCCATAAAATAATCAGATTTTTTTAAGATGAAGAAAATTGTTTTTAGAAAAAATATGAAAGAAAATGTACTAAAAATATTAATATTGTTGTCTTTAGATTGATATCTTCTTTTTACTTTTCCATATTTTTAAGAGTTATATATTGATTCCTTAAGACATTTACAATGAACATAAAAGAGAGAGAAAGAGAGAGAAGAGCTTAACATCTTTAATTAGAGTACCCTTTAAAAAAATACCATCTAAGGAAACCTTAATTGCCTACATCTCTTATTTTTTGTTGTTTTATGTACATCTTCATCTATATTAAATAGATCATTGACGTACTTACCAAAACAAAAAGAATTGTTTCTGTTTCCTGTGAAATTGTGTAAGCACGTGCCCTAATAACCACCTTTGTTTATATTCTTTCCAGTCTATTTAAGATTCTAATCTTTATCTGACAAGCTGGAACTTTTTTAAAAAATTTAATTGAGTGACTATATTGTTATTTTTATTTTTTCCTTTCTTTCTTTTTTTTTTCTTTTTTTTGAGGCAAGGTCCAGGATCTCGCTCTGTTGCCCAGGCTGAAGTGAAATGGCAGGATCTTGACTGACTTCAAAACCTGCTCCCTGGACTCAAGCTATCCTCTTGCTTCAGCCTCCAAGTAGCTGGGACTACAGGCACATGCCACCATGCCTGGATAATTTTGTGATTTTTGTAGAAACGGGGTTTCACCATGTTGCCTAGCCTGGTCTCAAACTCCTGAGCTCAGGTGATCTGTCCACTTCAGTCTCCCAGGCCCGTATTGTGATTTTTCAAAAAGAAAGAAAAATGGTAAAAATAATGATAAAAATTAGTATTATTTAGTCTTCAAAAAGAACAACATAGCCTTTATCAGAGGGATGTCTAGTTCTCAGAAAAAGAACCCAGAACAAGAGAAAATGACAGATATTTAATAGGGGGGGAAGTCCTTTTACATAAAACCTGTCAAAAGAGAAAATCGTATGGTAATTTGGGACTGCAGCACACTATCAATTATTTACATGAGTTTGAATAGCATTGGGTTGGGTTGTGTTATGCCACCTAAAATCCAAACCAAGTAGGTATACCCAGTTAAACAGATTTGGGAAGAGAAGTGTGAAGTGTCAGCAGGATTCTTGAAGTGATGGTGGAGGGGAAGAGAAGTGGCCTGCAGATTTTATCAGCAGTTCTTCCGGTTCCCTCCTTTTTCCTAAAATAATTTCTCTGAATTTGTCACTTCTGTTAGGAACATACAATATCTTTTTAGTACAGATTCTGACTCACCATACTGTCCCTAAGGTGCCCCAGCCCAGCACAATTTAAATATCAACAATTTTTCTACTCTATCAGCTGTTCTATAATATCTGATTCTGAAAACAAACCAAAAAGAAAAATAATAATAGTGGAACGCTTTTGCTTTTAAAGTTTGCTCTGAAGTGATGTGACCCCTTTTATGATGGATGTTTTTAGCTCCAGGGGTGCCAGATTAAGCAATCCATTATGTATCCCCTTCTCTTGGGACTCCTCATTTTCCCCACATTACCACATTTCAAGTTCAGTTCACAGCCCTTTTAATGCTTACACCCTGCACTGTTTTGTGTACATTCCATTCATCCTGCTCACCCATTATGGGTTATTGCCATCTGGTGGAAAAACAGGGTTGACTACCAGATGGTAGTTTTGAAATTCCGGAAGTGAAATGAAGTCGTTTTCATCAGGAAAAAATGCATTTCTTTCTCTCATGCATATTCTGGTGTTCTGAAACAAGCGTTTTTCTGTTTCATTTCACATGGGGAAGTATACAACCGTCTCAGCTGCTGAGCACATTAAAAAATTGACTTTGTGTATACACCACACAAGTATCATGCTTGTGAAAAAGGCCCTCTTTTTCTTTTTCCTCTGTCACCCAGACTGGAATGCGGGGGCAAGATCACAGCTCACTGCAGCCTCAGCCTCCTAGGTTCCAGTGATCATCCCACCTCAGCCTCCTGAGTAGCTGAGACTACAGGCTCACGCCACCACAACTGGCTTATTTTTAAAAAATTTTTGTAGAGACAGGGTTTCACTACATTGCCCAGGCTAGTCTCAAACTCTTGGGTTCAAGCAACTCTCCCTCCTTGGCCTCTCAAAATGCTGGGATTATAGGCGTGAGCCACCACACCCAGCCATCCATCTTTTTAAGTAATCCTGTGATCATAAAACAAAAATGACAAAATAAAATAGCGCTAAAATGTCTCAACTGCTTCTCCCTTCACCAGAAAAAAATGCAGTATTAGATGTTTTCTACTTTTACATAATAGCACACTTAAAGTCATTAAGCAATTTTAGGGTATTAGTTCTTAAAATGAGATTTATTTATATTCAAAATTTAGCATAGTCTTCAAAGTGACAGGATGAATATTAGTCCAAAATGATTTAGGAGTTTCTCTTTCTTAAATGATCATGAAATTTACTAACACTGTCACAATCCTTTAACATCTAAATTAGGCCAGGTGCAATGGCTCATGCCTGTAATGCTAACACTTTCAGAGGCCAAGGTGAGTTGATTGCTTAAGCCCAGGAGTTCAAGACCAGCCTGAGCAACATAGCAAGTTCCTGTCCCTACAAAACAATTTTTTTTTTAATTTTTAAAGAAAAGTAAAAATCTAAATAAAGTGAACTGGTAAAAATCTAAATAAAGTGGCCTGAGCTCCTCAAAACTTTCAATATTGTAAAAGACAAAAAAGGCAGGCGGGGCTAGGCACAGTGGCTCACGCCTGTAATCCCAGCACTTTGGGAGGCTGAGGCAGGCGGATCACAAGGTCAAGAGATCAAGACCATCCTGGCCAACATAGTGAAACCCCGTCTCTACAAATATAAAAAGAAAAAGAGAAAAAAAAAAAAGAAAATGACAAAGTTGAGGTGAAGGTCACTAGAATTTGTAGGCACAGTACTGGAGAGGAAAAAGCCAAACAGAAAGAGTTTCACAGAACTTCAGAGAGTTACCCTCAGGTCTACAGCTGAGTGCTGATCAGCACATACTTCTGAGAAACTACCTCAGGAAGTGCTCATTGGACACCAGACCCGTACTGTTGTGGATTTGTTCACTTTTTTGTGGTCTATTGGTGTGTTGCTTCATATATTTTTTAGCTCTGATATTAACTGCATAAACATTTAGGACGGTATCCCTTACTGAAGATCATCTGGAGTTTGATGGCCTGAAGGCAAGGAGACAAATCAAGTCATTAGGTTCAAAAGAATGTTAAAATGAAATAAGGGAGTGAAGATGGGTCCAAAAATTCCTGAAGCTGTTGAAATGCCCAAGTAGCTGGTGGCTATTGTCATGCCTACTAACACTTGGATGCATGTGGTTGCTACCCAATGCCAATATATGCCCCAAATTAGAATATTGATCCAGATTTTTACATTATCCATCCTTCTTGCTTCTTCTGAGCTGCAGCCAGATTACTAGTTGGTTCACAGGAATAAGCAGGATTAATCTAAATTGCAGACAAAAACAGCTGATGAAACTAGAATCTAATAACAGTTATACCATAGTTCTTGAAACATAATTTTTCTCTCTCTAGTCCTCAATTTTATTAAAAACAAATCATGATAGAACTGACCTGTTTGCAAAATATGCTTTAGTCTTATTATACTTAACCTGACTATTTGTATAAAGCACAGCAAGAATAATTATTTGCCATATAGGCTCCTTTTTAAATTAGCTTTGATGGAATTTTATTCCATAAGGAATCTCAGATAACACTCTTTTTAAAGCCTTAAGCCAAGCCATGAGTTGGTGCCATCAGATGCCTGTATGAACTGGGTAAATTTTTCTTCTCTTGAAGTCTCAAGATAAATTGGGTTCTAGACCCTGTTAGAAAGTGATATTCTTTACTTACCACAGATTAGGAACCTTGAACAGGGACTGTGTAGACAAGGTATGAGCCCCGTTTTCCCAGGGGGCTTTATAGTCTCTATAAATCAAGTTTGATTTCTTAAAGGAAAGCATGTCATTCCAGTGAAAGCCTTGGTAATTAAGGAAAACAGGTTCTTATTCCACTTATGCAAATAACTATATTCCCATTAGTTAGGAATACTCACAAATAGTTTCCAAATTCTGAAGAAATCAGATACAGAGAAACAAATATGTTCCAAGTGTCGTTTACAGGTTTATATGGTTTGGCTCTGTGTTCCCACCCAAGTCTCATCTTGAATTGTAATCCCCATGTGTTGGGGGAGGGGCCTGGTAGGAGGTGATTGAATCATGGAGGTGGACTTCCTCCTTGCTTTCCTTGTGATAGTGAGTGAATTCTTATGAGATCTGGTTGTTTGAAAGTGTGTGGCATTTCTCCCTCCATGTTCTCTCTCTCCTGCCACCACGTGAAGAAGGTCCTTTGCCTTCTGCCATGGTTGTAAGTTTCCTGAGGCTCCCAGTCTTGCTTCTTCTTAAGCTAGTGAACTGTGAGTCAATTAAAACTCTTTTTTTTTTTTCATAAATTACCCAGTCTCAAGTAGTTCTTTATAGCAGTGTGAAAATGAACTGATTCAGAAAATTGGTAACAGGAGTGTGGTATTGCTGTAAAGATACCTGAAAATGGAAGTGACCTTGGAACTGGGTAACAGGCAGAGGTTGGAAGGGTTCAGAAGACTCAGAAGAAGACAGGAAAATGAGGAAAAGTTTGGAACTCCCTAGAGACTTGTTGAATGGTTGTGACCAAAATGCTGATGGTGATGTGGACAGTGAAGTATAGGCTGAGGCAGTCTCAGATGGAGATGAGGAACTTATTGGGAACTGGAGCAAAGGTCACTCTTGTTATGCTTTAGCAAAGAGACTGGTGGCATTGTGGTACTGCACTAGGGATCTGTGGAACTTTGAACTTGAGAGAGATGAGTGGAAGAAATTAGGGTATCTGGTGAAAGAAATTTCTAAACAGCAAAGGATTCAAGATTTGGCCTGCCTGCTCCTAACAGCATAGAGTCATCTGTATTCACAAAGAGATGGTTTGAATTGAAATTTATGTTTAAAAGGGAAGCAGAGGATAAAAGTTTGGAAAATTTGCAGTCTGACCATGTGGTAGAAAAGAAAAAAACTATTTTCTGGGTAGAAACTCAAGCTGGCTGCAAAAATTTGCATAAGAGGAGCCAAATGTTAATAGCCAAGACAATGGGGAAAATATCTCAAGGCCATGTCAGAGACCTTCACAGCAGCCCCTCCCATCCCAGGCCTGGAGGCCTAGGAGGGGAAAATGGTTTTCTTGGCCAGGCCCAGGGCCCTGCTTCTCTGTGTGCACTTAGGACCTGGCACCCTGCATCCCAGCTGTTCCAGCTCCAGCCATGGCTAAAAGGGGCCAAGGTACAGCTCAGGCCATTGCTTCAGAGAGTGCAGGCCCCAAGCCTTGGCAGCTTTTACATGGTGTTAGACCTGCCGGTGCACAGAAGGCAAGAGTTGAGGTTTGGGAGCCTCCACGTAGATTTCAGAGGATGTATGGAAATGCTTGGATGTGCAGGCAGAAGTCTGCTGCGGGGACAAAGCCCTCATGCAGAACCTCTGTGAAGGCAGTTGGAGAAGAAATGGGTTGGATCCCACACACAGAGTCCCCACTGGGGCATTGACTTGTGGAGTTGTGAGAAGAGGGCCACCCCACCCCAGACCCCAGAATGGTAGATCCACTGACAGCTTGCACCATGTACCTGGAAAAGCTGCAGGCACTCACCACCAACCTGTGAAAGCAGTCACTGGGGCTGTACCCTGCAGAACCTCAGAGGTAGAGCTGCCCAAGACCTTGGGAGCCTACCCCTTCCATCAGCATGCTCTGGATGTGAGAGATGGAGTCAAAGGAGATTATTTTGGAGCTTTAAAATTTAATGACTATCCTGCTGGGTTTTGGACTTGCAAGGGACCTGTAGCCTTTTTATTTTGTCCAATTTGTCACTTTTGGAATGGGGGCATTTACCCAGTGCCTGTACCTCCTTTGTATCTTGAAAGTAACTAACTTGTTTTTTATTTTATAGGCTCATAGGTAGAAGGGACTTGCCTTGTCTCAGATGAGACTTTGGACTTGGACTTTTCAGTTAATCCTGGAATGAGTTAAGACTTTGGGGGACTGTTGGGAAGGCATGATTGGTTTGTTTTTGTTTTTGTTTTGAGACAGAGTCTCGGTCTGTCACCCAGGCTGGAGTGCAGTGGTGCAATCTTGGCTCACTGCAACCTCTGCCTTCTGGTTTCAAATGATTCTCCTGTCTCATCCTACCAAGTAGCTAGGATTATAGGCACCCACCACCATGCCCGGCTAATTTTTATATTTTTAGTAGAGGTGGGGTTTCACCATTTGGGCCACATGACTGGTTTGGAAATGTGAGAAAGACATGAAATTTGAAAGGGACTGGGGCAGAATGATATGGTATAGCTCTGTGTACCCACTCAAATCTCATCTGGAATTTTAATTGTCAGCATTGGAAGAGGGATCTGGTGGGAGGTGATTGAATCATGGGGTGGACTTCACCTTGCTCTTCTCATGACAATCTGTTCTCATGAGATCTGGTTGTTTGAAGGTGTGAGGCACGTCCCCCTTCACTCTCTCTTTCTCCTGCCACCACGTGAAGAAGGTCCTTGCTTCCCCTTCACCTTCCACTATCATTGTAAGATTCCTGCAGCCTTCAAGTAATGCTTCCTATTGAGCCTGTGGATCTATGAGTCAATTAAATCGCTTTTTTTTTTTTCATAAATTACCCAGTCTCAGGTACTTCTTTATAGCAGTGTGAAAGCAAACTAATACACAAGTATATACTTTACTCAATTGTTAAAACCTGTACATAGCTCAAAGAAAAATTTTCTTGACTTTGACAGAGAATTAGCAATGTGTTAAGCAAAAAGTCATTAGGATTATTTCAGTCTTCTGTTAGTTTAGTCCATGCAATTAACTCATTCTGCTTGATATTCCTGAAGACTTTAGCTCTCCAGGAGAGTCCTGAAAGCTTTTTCCTTTATTCTAGTGTCACAATCTCCAAAGTCATCAGAAACCTGCATTTAAGAGCACCTGTTGGAGTCCTAGAGCTGATTATAAAACCACCTTTTAAAGAGGACTTAAACAAGACAACAATTGTCTGTGGATGACAAAAAGTTTTAGGGCAGCCACAGTCAAAGATAAAATTGACAAGGAAATTCGCTACCTCTGTGGCACACAATAATTTAACATAATAATTATAGTTATTACTGACTAATGTATACTAAGTTATTTTAGAATCATAGGACTTTTGCATAATTTTGGAACACATGCCAATAAAACATTTATACAAATAGAGTCCAAAGAAAACCAAATGTTACCTGAGCATTAGTGTACTATTGATGTCAAATCCAGCTCTTAACTAAACCTTGTTGACAAATCTATTCCATCTTAATCAGTTTGACCATAAGGTAAAATTTTTGTTGTTGTTGTTTGCTTATTTTGTTTTCAGTAATGGGGGCAAATGGCACCTCCTCCCTCCAAAAGAAAAGATTCACAGTCTTCATATTACTTAAAGAACCAGTTAAGTACCCAGGCTGCATTGCAGTGGTGTGATCTTAGCTCACTGCAACCTCCACCTCCCAGATTCAAGCAATTCTTCTGCGTCAGCCTCCTGAGTAGTTGGGATTATAGGTGCATGGCACCACACCCAGCTAATGTTTGTATTTTTAGTAGAGATGGGGTTTCACCATGTTGGACAGGCTGGTCTCAAACTTCCAACTTCAGGTGATCCACCTGCTTCAGCCTCCCAAAGTGCTGGGATTACAGGCATGAGCCACCATGTCAAGCCATGGTAAAATTTTTATAAACTTTTTATAACCCTTTAGAATTTTATGTTAAAGAGCAGACTAATACTCTAAGAAAACTATGTTGTGTCTTTATTCCAATGTTCAATTTATGAATAAATTTTAATTTTAGCTAATTTATTCACACACAGAACTTTTTACAAGATTAGTCTTTCACAAACCTTCCAGAACTTGCTCAAACCTTTAGCTTTATCCTACCTAACTTAAAACAATTCTTTAACCCTCTAAACTAGGCAAAAACCCCACATTCCCATGCCTTCTTATAATCTTTTACCAAAAGCACATTCTACCTTCCTTACTTTCCAGGCATGTAAAACTGTTTTTCCAGTGGTCTTAGGTACGTGTTGCGCTGTTAATTCTTAGCAGCTTTTACTTTTGGTGAGAACCTGGTAAGTAAGCGATTCTAATAATGTACTAAGTTTTGAGTCTGTGATGCCAGGCAGAAATGCAGATAAGGTTTGACTCTTTCTAGCATAGCTAGGGGGCATGGCTAATTCTGTATGTCCCCAGGCCTTACCTACCTGTAAAACAGGCAAGTTGTACAGTTAACAGTCATAGTGCCAGTTTATGAAACATTTATTTAGTAGGTCTAATATCCTTTAAAATTGTATAGCATTTCTTTAATAAATTTCCTTTCACAATTTTTTTTACAACTCACAGATCTTGGTAAATTGCCTCCCGGGTTCAAGCAATTCTCCTGCCTCAGCCTCCCAAGTAGCTGGAATTACAGGTGTGCACCACCACACCCGGCTAATTTTTGTATTTTTAGTAGGGATAGGGTTTCACCCCGTTGGCCAGGCTGGTCTCAAACTCCTGGCCTCGTGATCTGCCCGCCTCGGCCTTCCAAAGTGCTGGGATTACAGGTGTGAGCCACCGCACCTGGCCCCATTTATTTGCCCTCGTAATGCAGAGTAGCAACCTCCGGAGAACTTGGGGCTTGGGGCAAGAAGTTGCAATTGGTAAAAGAAGATTATCCCTTCCTTCCAAAGGAGTGCTAACTCAAAAAAGCAAATAGGTGGGATCCTTAAGGCATCAGAGTGAGGCCCTGTGCAGGGGGACAAACTACTTTAAAACCCACTGGAAAACTTAGCCTTGGGGCATAACAGGAACAAAAAGCATATGGTAAGTCAAGGAGCTGGCAGAGCTGGAGCTCCAATTAGTGTCTGTCCTGGCCATGTGCCAGCAGACAGGGAAAGGGTTAGAGTCATGCAAGCCAGTAGGGTAAGAACAAGTATAAATCTCAGGGGATACCTGCAAGGGCGCTCGTTTCTTTGCTGCCATGCAAACACATTAAAAGGCACGGACACACAAATAACAAGGAGGGAGTATGTGTTTAGGAGGTCACGTGGCAAGCAAAGTGAAAGCAAAGAGGCAGACTTGCCCCCAAGGCACATGGTCTGGCAGGTGCACAAGGCCATTTCAGAGCACACACACACACACACAGAAAAAACGGAAGAATAGGCAGTGTGGGTTCTTGGTAAATTTTAGCTGAAAAAGAAGAGGAAACCCGACATTGCACAGTTTTAGGCTTTAGCCCTATCACTCTTGTGAGCCCCCTGTCCAAGAAAGCCATTAATGCATCAGTGTGAACCTCAATGTCCTTCCCACCGCTGTGAGGAGTCACCCCCATCAGGGTGAGCTGAGTGATCAGCCCAGGGGAGCAGAGTCACAAATGGCTGAGAGGAATTGTTCTGGGGGTTGTTTAGTAAACAGGAGAGAGAAAGGAAGAAGAAAACTGTGTACAGGGGTTGGTTGCCTCCAGGTGGAGAAGGCAGGGCGTAGAAATTTCTTGCCACTAGGGAACATATCTGAGTCATGCAGCACCAAAGTATGTGAGCAGTGGAAGTCATCAGAATCAACTGGCACCAAAATATGTTAGTGGTAGAATGTATCTGAGTCATGACACCAAATTGTGTTACCAGCGGGTCTGCAGCGGCCTCAGTTCTTGCCTCCTCAGAAGAAAGCATTTTTTTTTTTTTTTTGAGATGAGTTTTGCTCTGTCACCCAGGCTGTGGTGCAGTGGCATGATCTTGGCTCACTGCAACCTCTGCTTCACAGGTTCAAGCGATTCTCCTGCCTCAGCCTCCTGAGTAACTGGGATTACAAGCACCCATCACCATGCCTGTCTAATTTTTGTATTTGTAATAGAGATGGGGTTTCACCATGTTGCCCAGGCTGGTCTCAAACTCCTGACCTCAGGTGATCCACCCGCCTTGGCCTCCCGAAGTTCTGGGATTACAGGCATGAGCCACTGCACCTGGCCAAAAGAAAGAATTTGGGGGGCAGAAGGCAGAAGGAGAGACTAGGGCAAGTTTTAGAGCAGGAGTGAAAGTTTATGAAAAAGCTTTAGAGCAGGAACAAAAGGAAGGAAAACACACTTGAAAGAGGGCAAAGCAGGCAACTTGAAAGACAAGTGCACAGTCTGACCTGTGGACCTGGGATTTTATACACTGGCTTACTTATGGGGTCTTACGTCCCTTCTCCCCTGATTCTTCCCTTAGGGTGGGCTATCCACATATGCAGTGGCCTGCAAGCACTTGAGAAGTGAGCATGTTCGGTGTGTAGTGGAATTGTACACATGCTCACTGGAGACTTTCTTCCCTTACTAGTGGAATGTCCTTGGCAGGTCATATACCAGTTAATCTCTGGTAATTTGCCTCTTAATGTGCATGCTTGAGCCCACTTACTGAACTCCCGAGATCTTATTGGGAAGCTGCTGATAACCAGTTGCAAGTGTTTCTGTCTATTGGGAGCTTGCCTTTCCCTGGCGCTGGCTGTGACCAATTACTATTTTAGAGAGACAGTGTGACAACTGCCTACCAACACCTGATGGTCACCTGACATTCCTATCAGGGGAGTGCCCTCTCCTGCTCTGCTCATGCCTCACTAGCTACCTACTGTAACAGTGTGTCAAGGGCCTTTGGTGGGACTCTGAGACTTACTGGCTTCAGGTGGAGCTCAGCACATTCCTAGCTGTGATGGCTATGAGGTGAGATTCCTTCTGCTTTAGAGAAGCAGAGGAGAAAGTAAAGAGGACTTTGTCTTGCACCTTAGGTTCCAGGTTGGCCACAGGAGGATAGAGCAACAAGCAGGGTTTTGGAGTCCCTGATTCCAGGACTTGTCTCTTGGACAGTATTTCTGGACCTGCCTGGGGCCAGAGAGGAGCTCATAGGCCTGAAGAGTGAGTCTCGGATCAGGCAGCATTCACCATAGGCTGACTGAAGAGCCCTTGGGCCATAAGGGAACATCAGCAGTAGCCTGGCAGTGCTCCTTGTGGGCCTGTGGTGGCATTGGCCATGGGGTGAGGCTCCTTTCCCATTTGAAAGGGGAGGGAAGAGTGGGAAGGACTGCATCTTGTGGTTTGAGTGTCAGTTCAGCTGCAAAACAGTAGAACACCAGGTAGACTTCTGAGGTTTTTGACTCTAGTCCTTAGCTCCTGGATGGCATCTGGACCTGCCTGGGGACTGGGGGAACTCGCCACCCAGAAGGGAAGCACGCAGGCCTGGCTGGCTTTCCCACATACTGATTGTAGAGCCCCAGGCTGTGAGTGAACGTAGGCCATAGCCAGGGAGTGTTTACAGCAGGCCTTAGGAAAGACTCAGTGCTGTGCTGGCTTCAGTTCTGACCCAGCACAGTCATACCTGATGGCCACAAACATGCTTATATTACTCCACCCCAAGCTTCAGATGGCTCAGAATAGAGAGACACTCTGCTTGTTTGGGAGAAAGAAAAGGGAGCGAACAAGAGTCTCTGCCTTGTAATCCAGAGAAATCTTCCCGATCTCATCCAAGAACATCAGGTAGTTACAAGTCTGCAAGAACCACAGTGTTACTGAACTTAGATTTCCCCCTAAAGCAGATACAGTTTAGATCACAGCACCCAAGTTCTTTCAATTATCTGGAAAGCTTTCCCAAGAAGCATGGTTACAAACAAGCTCAGACAGTGAAGACTGCAATAAATACCTAATTCTGCAATCCCCAGACACAAGCAAACATCTAAAAGTATTAAGACAATCCAGGAAAACATGACCTCACCAAGTGAATGAAATAAGGCACCAGGGGCCAATCCTGGAGAAACAGAGATATATGACTTTCCAGACAGAGAATTCAAAAGGTTGCGTAACTTGCTGAAGGATATTCAGCTAATAAGTGGTAACATTTAGATAAGGGCAAGTCTGGCTCCAGAGTCTGTGTGCATAAGATTATATAACTGTAAAACAGTAGCTACATCAGAAACACAGACATTGGACTAAAAGCTTCGTTTTCCTGGATTTTTCTTTTTCTTTTTTTTTGAAACAGTCTCACTCTATTGCTCAGGCTGGGGTATAGTGGCACAATCTCGGCTTACTGCAACCTCCGCTTCTCTGCAGAGGAAACTCAAAGAAATTCAAGATAACACAGAGAAGGGATTCAGAATTCTATCAGATTAATTTAACAAGGAGATTGAGATAAAAAGAATCAAGCAGAAATTCTGGAGCTGGGCCAGGTGGGGTGGCTCATGCCTGTAATCCCAGCACTTTGGGAGGCCAAGGCTGGTGGATTGCTTGAGCCCAGGAGTTTGAGACCAGTCTGGGTAAAGACCCCAAATGGGGTTTTTAGCGAAACCCCATTTCTACTAAATATAAAAAAATTACCTGGGTATGGTGGCAGGTGCCTCTAATCCTGAATACTCAGGAGGCTGAGGCAAGAAAACCGCTTGAACCTGGGAGGTGGAGGTTGCAGCGAACCAAGATTACTAAGCCACTGCACCCCAGCCTGGGCAACAGAGTGAGACTCTGTTTCAAAAAACAAAAGAAAAAGAAAAATCCAAGAAAATGAAGCTTTTAGTCCAATGTCTGTGTTTCTGATGCAGCTACTGTTTAACAGTCATATAATCTTACGCACACAGACTCTGGAGCCAGACTATGACTCTTATCTAAATTTTACCACTTATTAGCTGAATGTCTTTGAGCAAGTTATGCAACCTCTCTGGCCACAGCTCCTCATCTTTAAAATAGAAATGATAAAATTGCCTATCACATAGGGTTGTTTGAGGATTAAATAATTTGCTTAGAACACTACTTCAAAAAATAAAATAAATTTTACATTAGATTTGCCAGGAGTGAGACCTGTGAGATTCCATCATGCGTCCTTTGTGGACTGTCGTGCTCTCCTATGCACATATAGTCCACAAAGTCCACATTGCCAGGACACTCTGTGTCCTGCCTCGGCCTCCCAAAGTGCTGGGATTACAGGTGTGAGCCAACACGCCCAGCCTAAAAGTTTGGCGTCTGTTTTCCCTGAGCAGATTATTAAACCTACGTGGGATATGATGCAGTGCTACAGACTTCAGTGTGACTTTGTGGGGTTTTGTTTTTGTTTTTGTTTTTGTTTTGGTGCTTAAACCTACTTGAGGCCTCAGTGCTTTATTTTTTTAACCTGTATAAAAAACTGACATAAATAGGTAAATAGTGCATGTTAATTATAGAAAAAACACTGTGCGTGTGTGTGCATGAGCAAATGAATAGTAAATATCACTTGCAATAAAACCACTTAGAGTGTCGGTATAGCCTTTTGTTGTGTATCTCTCCTGCACACACATATGTATGTAGCAGGTACAGAATGGTATAGAATATGAATTCATGAGTTGATTCATGAATATAATATGATTCATGAATTCATATTCAATACCACATTGTACCTGCTACTTTCTGTAATCTGCTTTTCCCTCCTTATATCTGAATCAACTAATATCTTCTAATTTCCCAAAGCAGTAACAATAAAATGAAGTATTTCACAAACATTACCTTTTTATTACATTCCCTCTCTCTCTCTTTCACTCTGGAGTTTCAGCATTTTAATAGAGAACTATTGAAGGCATAATGCCTAACAAAAATGAGTTACTGTCAAGTGCTGGAATTTTAGGCATAGTGGAATGCATATTTCAAATGCTTCTAGGTGCTATATTAGTATCATTCATACGTAAGTTTAGCTCTGCCATACTGTGAATAACAATAACAGTATTGCTAAGCAGGAAGAGTAGGACTAGAAGAGACAAAAATTCCAAATATAATGTTTCAGTATATCCTAAAGGACAGCTACTTCTAGGGACAGCAATGAGACCTGGGAAGCTTTACTCCCAAAAGGAGAAAAAAACCCATGATTTGACACCTTGCACATATTCCAACAACCTACTGAAGTCGATGATGATCAATTTCATTAATTTCATCTAATTTCATTTTATATTTTTATCTTGTGTTAAGGTAGTTGACAACCAATTTCTTTCCCCTTTTTAACTGAAAATATCATACTGTGAAATAGTCCAATCTAGGCTGGCAAATGTATACCTATATATAAACCATGAAATAAATGGTTTTATTTCTAAACCATAAAATACAGATATATAAAAAATACAGTGTTTCACTTTGTTTTGTTTTGTTTTGTTGAGTCGGGGTCTAACTCTGTTGCCAAGGCTGGAGTGCAGTGGCACAATCATAGTTCACTGCAGACTCAAACTCCTGGGTTCAAGTGATTCTCCTGCCTCGGTTTCCGAAAGCACTGGGATTACAGGTGTGAGCTACAGTACCCAGCCCAATGTTTCACTTTAAATAGTCTACTGAAATATAAGAAACAATTCATTTCAACCAGCATATGATGGGTCGCTACTGTTTCAGTTGCTGTGCTAAGTTCAGAAATCAAAGATTAATAAACCTCAAAAGCTAGGAGGATATCAAATATTCCCAGTATAAAAAAATGATGGGGGCCAGGCACAGTGGCTCGTACCTGTAAATCCCAGCACTTTGGGAGGTCAACACAGGTGGATCACCTGAGGTCCGGAGTTTGAGACCAGCCTGGCTAACATGGTGAAACCCCGGCTCTACTAATCCAAAAAAAATTTGGGCGTGGTGGCGGGTGCCTGTAATCCCGGCTACTCAGGAGACTGAGGCCGGAAAATCACTTGAACCTGGGAGGCGGAGGCTACAGTGAGATTGCCCCACTGTACTCCAGCCTGGATGACAGAGTGAGACTCCAGCTCAAAAAAAAAAAAAAAAGAAGGAAGGAAATAAACAAACAAATTATTGCAGAAGAAAGAGAAGAAAGAAAGTCACTGCAATTTTCAGGTCTTGGTCCCAGTTGTTTCTGAGCTTAGCTCTCTCCCTGGGCTATTTGGCTTCTCCAAGGGTTTTTTTTTTTGGTCACATAAAATGAAAAAGGGCTTAACTTATATAAAGATGATGCCTTTGATTTTTGGACATGTTAAGAATGGAGTGTCTGGGATATCAGTGTGGAAATCTACACTAGGCAGGTGGATAGACTTATCTAAAGCTCAAATGTCCATTTTTATTCTATTAATCTGTGTTTACCTAAATCCACGGGAATGCATGAAATTGACAACGGAGAACCTGTAGAGGGAGATAAGATAAAGCCAAGGTTGGAAGCTGGAAGAAAACCGCATTAAAGAGACAGGAAGAAGAGCTTCCAGGGAAGGAGTCTGAGAAGGAACGTACACCAAGCTAGGATGAGAGCAGGGCGTTGAGGGAATCAAAGGAGGAGAGAATTTAAAGAAAAGGGAAATGGAGAACAGTGTCAGATTCTTAAAGGACATGACCCTAAACCATTCCTGACCCTTGACTGACAACCACCAATTTCCTGTATTTCTAACATTACTTCCTTTTCTCTGCCCATATTTACCACACATAAGTCCATGTTTCCCTGTTTCTGACCTCAGCATGCTAACTTAACCATAGTGATTAGTCTCTTTTAGGATAGTTAGATTTTGGTAATCTTTTTTTTTTGAGATAGGGTTTCACCATGTTGGCCAGGTTGGTCTCGAACTGCTGACCTCAGGTGATCCGCCCGCCTCGGCCTCCCAAAGTGCTGGGATTACCAGAGTGAGCCACCTCGCCCGGCCGATTTTGGTAATCTTAACCCTGCATTCTTCTACAATATCTGACAAGGATTAAAAACCCAATCAAAGCAGGTCAACAGGGAAGGGCTGTGAGCCCTGCTCCCCCAAAAGATAATTGCATGCCAATATGACTGCTAGAGTCAAGGCAGGAGCTGGAGGAGAACGTATGGTTTCAATGGGAGGAAGCTGGCCTCATCCATCTATTAAAGCTCTTTTAGGAGGCACATATGCATAGGGACAAAAGCTCATGAATGGCATCTATTTAGATTTGCAAAAAGCCTTTCACAAAGCTCCACACAAAAGACTGTTTTAAAAATTGAGTCAACATGGTATGATGGAGACCAGTGCAATGCACGAGGAAGTTGCTTAGAGACAAGAAACAATGGTTTAGGAAAAAAGGGCACTTCTTGGAGGAAGGAGTGTAAACACTGGCGTTCCCCTATGACTATCCTTGTTCACTATTTTTATGAATGATTGAAGGTGGGTAGGTACAGTGACATTAAGTTCTTCTGATTACAAAAATCCCCACTATATGAGAATAACCTGAAGTTACTATGAGGCCATGTGAATACGGGGAAAATATTATACACATGGACAAAAATAAGATATTGAACTTTGGGAAAAATCATCTAAATTATACTTAGAAGATCCATAGGCCAGGCAGGGTGGCTCACATCAGTAGTCCCAGCACTTTGAGGGGGCCAAGGTGAGATGATCATTTAAGCTCAGGAGTTCAAGACCAGCCTGGGCAAATGGCAAAACCACATCTCAACAAAAAATACAAAAATTAGCTGGGCATGGTGGCATGTGTCTGTTGACACTCTCAGCTACTTGGGAGTCTAAGGTGGGAAGATTGCCTGAGCCCTGGAAGGTCAAGGCTGCAGAGAGCCACAATTGCACCACTGCACTTCAGCCTGGGCTACAGGGTGAGACCCTGTCTTAAAAAAAAAAAAAATTCCTTTGTTGAGGATCTACTATATGACCAGATGCTGTGTGAGATGTGAAGTATTATCATAATAAAGCATTTCTCTTTGCTCTTGGGGAACTTAAGCGGAACAAGAAGATATTTTCTTTCTTTTTTTCTATTCTTTTTTTTTTTTTTTTTGAGACAGAGTTTCACTCTTGTTGCCCAGGCTGGAGTGCAATGGCACGATCTCAGCTCACCACAACCTCTGCCTCCTGGGTTCAAGCCATTCTTCTGGCTTAGCCTCCCAAGTAGCTGGGATTGCGGGCATGTGCCACCATGCCCAGCTAATTTTGTATTTTTAGTAGAGACAGGGTTTCTCCATGTTGGTCAGGCTCGTCTCAAACTCCCAACCTCAGGTGATCCGCCCACCTCGGCCTCCCAAAGTGCTGGGATTACAGGCATGAGCCACTGTAGCCTACATGAAGGTATTTTCTGTAGTAGTTCACACAATAGGAAACACATGGAGGTGAGTTTTCTAAGTCTTAAGTTAATAATGCTCAAAAATATGAATGTACTCAACGTATCTGGCTTTATTAAGGGAAGCTGGAATATTTGAGGCTAGATTCATGACATCTGGATGTATTAGTCAGGACCACTTTTGTTGCAAGTGAAAAAAATTAAAACTAACTTAAAAGGCTGGGTGTGGTAGCTCACACCTGTAATCCCAGCACTTTGGGAAGCAGAGGCAAGAGGATCACTTGAGACAAGGAGTTTGAGGCCATCGTAGGCAACACAGTGAGTAGAGACGGGGTCTCTACAAAAAACAAAACAAAAACCCTAGCCAGGTATGGTAATGCTGACCTGTAGTCCCAGCTACCTGGGTGGGAGGCTGAAGTGAGAGGATCACTTGAGCCTGGGAGGTTGAGTTTGCAGTGCAGTGAGCTGTGACCACACCACTGCACTCCAGAGCACTCTAGAGCCTAGGCAACAGAGCAAGATAGATAGATAGATAGATAGATAGATAGATAGATAAAATTTTTAAAATAAGGCTGGGTGGCATGGCTCATGCCTGTAATTCCAGCACTTTGGGAGGCCAATCACCGGGTCAGGAGATCAAGACCACCCTGACTAACACGGTGAAACCCCATCTCTACTAAAAATATGAAAAATTAGCTGGGCGTGGTGACACGTGCCTGTAGTCCCAGCTACTCGGGGGCTGAGGCAGGAGAATCGCTTAAACCCGGGAGGCAGAGGTTGCATGGAGCCGAGATCGGGCCACCGCACTCCAGCCTGGGCGACAGAGTAAGATTCTGTCTCAAAAACAAACAAATAAAATTTTAAAATAAAATCATCACACACCAATTACCAGTTGTGGCAGGCAGCCTCTAAGACGACCCTTTTGGATCCCTGTCTCCATTTATCAACACTTTGTATAATTCCCTCCTTTTTTTAACTTTTATTTTAGGTTTGGGGGTACATATGCAGGTTTGTTACATAGGTAAGCACATGTCAGAGGGGTTTGTTGTATATATTATTTCCTCACCAAGTATTAAGCCCAGTGGCCAATAGTTATCCTTCCTGCTCCTCTCCCTCCTCCCACGCTCCCCGCTCAAGTAGTCTCCAGTGTCTATTGTTTCCTTCTTTGTGTCCATGTGTTCTTGTCATTTAGCTCCCACTTATAAGTGAGAACAGGCAGTATTTGGTTTTCTGTTCCTGAGTTAGTTTGCTAAGGATAATGGCCTCCAGCTCCATCCATGTTCCTGCAAAAGACATGATCTCCTTTTTAAGGCTGCGTAGTATTCCATGTTGTATATGTACCACATTTTCTTCATCCTGTCTGCCACTACTGGGCCTTTAGTTTGATTCCATGTCTTTGCTATTGTGAATAGTGCTGCAGTGAACATTCACGTGCATGTGTCTTTACAGTAGACTGATCTATATTTGTCTGGGTATATAACCAGTAATGGGATTGCTGCATAATCCCCGTTTTCACTGTGGGTTGAACTGACTGACCTCTAAAGACAAGACTATGGCAGAAGTGATGGTTTGTCACTTCTGAGATGAGGTTACAAAATACTTCCGGTTCCATTTTAGATATAGTGACTCTTTCTGGCCTTCTCTGGAATCATTCACTGTGGGGAGAGCCAGCACCATGTGAGTCAGTCCTTTGCAGAGGTCCACATAAGTGAGCTTGGAAGTGGATTTGCTGAGACTGACAATAACTAAGCATGTGAGCTTGGGTGTGGACTCCCCATCAGTGTAGTCTTTTGATGAGACCGCAGACCTGCCTGACAGCTTCATTGCAGGCTCATGAGAGACCTAGAGCCTGAGACACCTGGGAAAGCTATTGCCAGAGGCCTGACTCAAAAACTAAGAGATCATACACATTTTAAAAATAAGAGACAGGGTCTTGCTCTGTCACCCAGGCCGAAGTACAGTAGCCCAATCATAGCTCACTGCAGCCTTGAGCTCCTGGGCTCAAGCGATCCTCCTGCCTCAGCCTCTTAAGCAGCTGGGACTACAAATGCCACCACACTGAGCTAATTTAAAATTTTTTATAGAGACAGGGTCTCACTACTTTTTGCCTAGGCTGTTCTCAAACTCCTAACCTCAAGCCATCCTCCTGCCTCAAACTTCCAAAGTGCTGGGATTACAGGTGTAAGCCACCATGCCCAGCCTCTAATTGTTTAAAGATCTGAAATGTATCACTACATGTAAGGACCACGTGACTTGTCTCTAAGATCTGTTTATGTCTTCATGTGTGTGGGTTACCTAAGTACCTTTCTTGATGAAAAGGAAGAAAACTCTCCAAGGGAAAAAGAAAGAGGACTGCATCCAATATGAAAAAAAAAATGTTCACTGAAGCAAATTTTCTTTAAAACCTGTTTTCTTCTTGACAGCAGCTTTATAATAAAATGAGATGTTTTAAAATTTATAAATCACATAATCTGGGTGTAAATACCAGACTGATGTTGTTCCATTAAAAAAATAAAATTGTAAGCGCTAGAAACCGAATAGGTAATAGGAATGTTGATTAACCTCAGCTGAAGTGCTCATACCTGCTGCTATTTTCAGAAATTAATAGCTACCCTGGGGCATTTTTAACTTACATAAAACATTGAGTGGGATTTTCCTATGATGATTACCCTAATGTTTCAGAAAGTTCTAATTAGCAACTAATTACCACTCCACCTTGTCATCACACACTCATGCTGCTGAAGAACTTTATGTCTTCTTCTAATGTGACAGAGGGTGGCTGCAATAAGTTCTGAAGGCGATTTTGATAATTATGTAGCACAGGGAACAATATTACATTTGCTATTACTTTTGTAATATATAACTGTATCCGGGGCTGGGTGTGGTGGCTCAAGCCTGTAATCATAGCACTTTGGGAGGCCGAGATGGGCAGATCACAAGGTCAGGAGATTGAGACCATCCTGGCCAACATGGTGAAAGCCCGTCTCTACTAAAAATACAAAAATTAGCTGGGTGTGGTGGCACGTGCCTGTAATTCCCGATACTCAGGAGGCTGAGGCAGGAGAATCACTTGAACCCAGGAAGCGGAGGTGGCAGTGAGCTGAGATTGCGCCATTGCACTCCAGCCTGGGCAACAGACTGAGACTTCATCTCAAAAAAAAAAAAAAAAAAAAAGATGTAAATGTATCCAGACCCTTCATGAGCTCAATGTAGAACCAAAATAAAGACCTTTAAAAATGCCATCCTCCCTCCTGTAGGCGCCATGTTTTCTCACAAGGGACTGAAAGCAGAGCCCTTTACTTGGAATTCATTGGAATTCAATAAATACTTAGAATTAATTCATTACTCCTCATTACCAGTTAGCCCATCTGCATGTTGTAAATTTCTTCATCTTCACTAATTCTCACTCACATACTCGCATACATAGAAAATTCTGGGTTTTGACCCGTAATGACGTTTGGTTTAGTTTGTTAATGTGCTTTCCCATCCTCATCTAATTTTCTGCTACTGTAGGACACTGTTTGGAAGCTAGTTTTTGTTGTTGTTCAGTCCTTTGAAGCCGTATGAAGAAAACTGTATGAATGAATAGACACGTGTTAATACAGCACAAACATACATACATCCTTACTATCTATAGATTTAGGTAAAACCCAACGTTTCACCCCCAAGGGTCTGCAGTAGTATTTGTGGTAGGTGCTTTGCAGAGAGTATAGCACCGGCCTGTAGGACCCAGAGAAGCAATGGAACTGACGATCCCATATCCCCCCGGGAGTCAAGCACTTCGGCACCCCACGCTTGGGCGGTTGAGATCACCTTGGAGCAGTGCAAAGCTCGTTCGGAGCTATGACATGAAAATGGAGTCTTTCTGGGCACCACCACCTTGATTTCACACTGGAAAGCCACAGTTTGTATTCACACTCTAGGGAATTCCACAGAGAAATGGTCACTATGTGTGGTTATTAGTTGATTTAAGATAGAAAAGTTTTCTATATCCAATGGCAAGGAAAGAAGCCATAAAGGAGTGACTCAGCTTTTACTACCAGAAAGGGTCAAACATCTGCAAGTTAAAACAATAAATAGAATTAAAAAGCAAATGAAAATAATGGAAGGTATTTGCAAAATATGTAAAAAAGGATTATGGTTAATGTTTTTAATACATAGAGCTTTTTCCAATCTCTATAAATATAATTCATTTTCTGGTTCTTTTTCTTTTTCTAGAAGCATTCAAAATGGTGCAGCATTTGATCTGCCCTTGTAGGCTAGCCTACAATATAGCTACCAGTAAGACGAAAGTAGGCCATGTGAGGTGGCTCACAACTGTGATCCCAGCATTTTGGGAGCCCGAGGTGGAAAGATCACTTGAGCCTGGGAATTCAAGACCAGCCTGAGCAACACAGTGAGACCTCGTCTCTATGAAAAATAAAAAAAAAACTAGCCAGGTGTGGTGGCATCTCCTGTAGCCTCAGCTACTTGAGAGGTGGAAGTGAGAGGATCACTTGAGCCTGGAAGGTCGATACAGTGAGCCGAGATCACACCACTGCACTCCAGCCTGGGGAGCAAGATCCGGTCTCAAACAAAACAAGAACAAAAGAGACCAGGCTGGCCTGAGCTGCTGGTAGTAGAATTGTTTAGCTTTATACCAAGAGGTGTGAGACAGCACCAAAATCAGTGTGGGGTGTGCTCAGGCCGACCAGGAGAGGTTCATGCCATGAGGCCTAAAATTCCTAGCATGTTGTCTAAAGCACAGAAGAGCATGTTGCAGGGCCTGTGGTGCTTCGTGTGCACTAAATGTATCTGTGACAAGATCAGCGTGCTTTTCTTAGTGAGGAGCAGAAAATCACTGTGAAAGCGTTGAAGGCTCAAGCACAGAGTCACAAAGCTAAATTCTAAGTTGAAGCTTTTTTGAATAATTAAAAAAGTCAAAAGGCTTATAAAACAATTACATTTCTGTCATTACATCATGGGGAAAGGAATGGGCATATTTGCGCCAAATGTAGATACATATTGGGGTGATCTGACTTGAAAGGTAGATTATGTGTTGTACAAAGAGGACATTTTGGCCAAGTGCAGAGGCTCGTCGCTGTCATCTCAGCACTTTGGGAGGCCAAGGGGAAAGGATTGCTTGAGCCCAGGAATTTAAGACCAGCCCGAGCAACATAGTGAGACTCCATCTCTACAAAAAATTAAAAAAATTGAAAATTGAAAATAAATTCATTTGGGGGGATTATGGGAAATCAGGGCGATTAGGGCACTCCTCCTTTGGAACAGCTGAACCTGAGGATCAAAGTGAGGGCTTCAGGGTGCTCACTGGGTCACAGGGGACTGCACACATGGTATGAATACTAGCTAAGGCTACCAGATCTGTTGGCGGCTGAGGAGGGAGAGCATCCCGATAAATAACTAATGATGCACGTGGGGCTTAATACCTAGGTGATAGCTTGGCAGGTGCAGCAAACCACCATGGCACATGTTTACCTATGTAACAAACCTGCATGTCCTGCGCATGTATCCCAGAACTTAAGATTAAATTAAATATTTTAAAAAAGAAGAGTATGGCTGGGCATGGTGGCTCACACCTGTAATCCCAACACTTTGGGAGGCCAAAGCAGGTGGATCACCTGAGGTCAGAAGTTCGAGACCAGCCTGGCCAACATGGTGAAACCCTGTCTCTACTAAAAATACAAAAATTAGCTGGGCATGATGATGGGCGCCTATAATCCCAGCTATTTCAGGAGGCTGAGGCAGGAGAATCGCTTGACCCTGGGAGGCAGAGGTTGCAGTAAACCAAGATAGCACCACTGCACTCCAGCCTGGGCAACAGAAGGAAACCCTGTCTAAAAAAATAAAAAAGAATATGTGCAATATCCATATTTTAGAAAAAACTATAGAAAGGCTATACTGTGTATTTTCCACAATAATTATGCATTATATTGTGCTTTATACAAAGCTACATATTATTTATAGCAGACCTATTGGGTTCTGCACGTCCGGCGTCAGCCCACTTCCTTCTAGCATCCTGGTTTTCTTATGTAGAATAACCCCTTCCCCTCTGCCAGAAAGGCGATTTTTGGCTCCCATATCTCATATCCACCTCTTGCTTATGGAAGCCACAAGGCTTTGATTCCAGAGGCAGTGCTACAAGAGATGGTGGATTTTTTGGAGGGCACTGGTGGCGTCCTGGCAGCACTGTGGGTGGAGAGTGGGTGGGGCTGGGTGATGGGAATCTGCTGACTGTCTCACCCTCTGGGACTTCCTTGGTCCTCGCCTTTTCCCAAGCCTGGTCTTTTTCCTCCCACTGTGTTCATGAGCCCCTCTTAGCCTGTCAGTAAATCCTTTTCTGCTTAAGTTAGCCAGAATCTCTTTCTGTTGCTTGAAACCAAAAACTTTACTAACAAGTTACTTTTAAAAACTGGAAAATGAATAAAGCAAGCTGTAGCAGCTATGGAGCCATTCTTTGCAGGAGTAGTCTAAACCCAGGTGAGCCTGAGATGGCTCAGAGGAAATGCTAAATGACTGGGCTGCAAAACATCTGGTTGGAAACTAGAAAAATGCATTACATAACTTAAAAACTAATGGATGAAATTAATTCATTTAATCAAATTAACCATTTTAGACATTCCAAGATACCCAGTTGTTCAATGTGTTGTGACAGCTGATGATTTTTTGAGATGGAGTCTCACTGAGTCATCCAGGCTGGAGTGCAGTGGCATGATCTCAGCTCACCGCAACCTCCACCTCCCCAGTTCAAATGATTCTCCTGCCTCAGCCTCCTGGTAGCTGGGACTACAGGTGCACGCTACCACGCTCTGCTAATATTTTTGTATTTTTTGTAGGGATGGATTTTCACCATGTTGGCCCGGCTAATCTCGAACTCCTGATCTCAAATGATCCACACACCTCAGCCTCCCAAAGTGCTGGGATTACAGGTGTGAGCCACCTCACCCAGCCATGATGATTGTTATTCTTTGATCTTTGTGATTTGAACTTATTTAGAATTTAGAATACAATGAGGGAAATACTAAATTGAAATGGAAAAAGCCCTTCAGTATAGGCTAATGAACCACACACATACTAATTAGCGGGTGCCGAAGCTACCCTACGTACTGCAGTATGAGGCGGTGGACTTTTAGCTGTTTACTGTTACAGCATGACCCCAGGAGAGCAGTATGAATTGTAGCTGTGTTGTTATGCCTTAACAATAGCAGACACCTGCACATATCCATCTACTCTTAACTCGGGTAGCATGACACCATTTGTGTGTGTGTGTGTGTGTGTGTGTGTGTGCGTGCCATCTGTTATTAAAATGATGACTGCTTTTGATACAGGGTTTGCTAGATATTAGTCACCCAGCCTCAGTCTCATCTTTAATTTCAGGAGTGTGAGCTTCTGAAATCTCGTAGCTTGCGTCCTCAATTACTTTGCCCGTTTTCTTCTGACTCTCATGGAGAGGATACTCTCCAAATGTGAGTCTGAGCCAAGATTTGGACCAGTCTTGATACCTGGAGAACACAGCGCATTTAACAGGCGGTAATAATGCAGCTTTCTGGAAACAATTACCATAAATATGATTTTCACTCATTATACAGCTTTTCATAATTTGCAATCAGTGTTATTAAGAGCTGTAGGAAAATTAAATGTTACACAATTTTACCTTAAAGCAGTGCTGGCCAGGGGCAAGTGGTTCATATCTGTAATCTCAGTACTTTTAGAAGCCAAGGTGAGAGGATCATTTGAGGCCAGGAGTTGCCCAGCCTGGGCAACAAAGTGAGATCCCATTTCTACAAAAAATACAGAAAAAAAATAGCCAGCCATGGTAGCACATGCCTGTAGTCCCAGCTACTTGGGAGGCTAAGGCAGGAGGATCCTTTGAGCCCAGGAGTTCAAGGTAACAGTGAGCTATGATCTCACTGCACTCCAGCCTGGGCAACAGAGTGAGACCCCGTCTCTAAAAAATAAATGAATAAAATGAACACTTCTCACATTTTTATGTGCATGCGAGTCAGTGGGGATCTTGATGAAATGCAAATATGATTGAGTAGGTATTTTGGATATCTGTTGCTGTATAGCAGATATTCCCAAACTAGTGCCTTAAAACAGCCATTCAATGATTAATCATTTATTTTGCTCACAAACCTGGAATTTGGGCAGGGCTTGGTGGGGTTAGCTTGTCCCCACACATGGTTAAATGGGAAAGTTGGATTCTGAGGGTGACTTGATTGCCGGGAACTGAAATCACCCGAAGGCTTATGTACTCTCAGTGTTGTGGTTGATGCTGCTTGTTGACTGAGACCCTAGGTGGGGCTCTTGACCACAAAACCCACAGGTATCCTCCCCATGGGGATGCCTGGCTTCCTTACACCATGGCGCCAGGTTCCACCAAGTATCCCAACAGAGCAAAATGGTAGTAGCATGGCATTTTTATGACCTTGCCTCAGAAGTCACATAACATCATTTCTGCCATACCCTATTGGGCAAGGCAGTCATAAAGGTCTGCCTGCCTAGGTTTAAGGGGAAGGGGTGTTGACCCCATCATTTAATAGGAGAGTGTTGACTTCACAGTGAAAGAGGAGCATGTTGGGAGGAACATATTGTGGCAGCCATATTTGGAAAGTATCATCTGCCACCGTAGGTCTGGTGAAGCTTGAGACCCCTGAGACTCTTCGTCACTTCTAACTTCAAGGTGACACCAGTGCTGCTCAGAGCCCTTTGAGTGGCAAGGGTCTAGATCACATAATGAAGTCAAATTATATTACAATGATACTTTGGACTGTTTTGGAAGTGGTTAGAATACACAGGCACGTATACATGAATGTTATGGATCTTCCTGAAAGATGCCATGTAGATTTTTCTCATTTTTTGTTTTCATCTTTTTAAAAATTACAACATTCCTTTAGTCTAATCTCATTTGCTCTTCTTTCTCCAGAATACTGTAGCCATATATTTTTTTTTTTGAGGCAGAGTCTTGCTATGTTGTCCAGGCTGGAGTGCAGTGGCTTTTCACAAGCGCAATCCCAGTACTGATCAGCACAGGAGTTTTGATCTGCTCCGTTTCAGACCTGAGCCAATTCACCCCTCCTGTGGCAACCTGGTGGTCCCCACTGCCCGAAGGTCACCATATTGATACTGAACTTAAGTGCAGACACCTGATTGGCATAGTTCACTACAGTCTGGAACTCCTGGGCTCAAGTGATCCTCTGGACTTAGCCTCCCAAGTAGCTGGGACAACAGGCACATCATTGCACCCAGCAATATTGTGCCCTTAAAGAAAGAGAACTGCTTCCTAAATCTTTGGTTAGATAAACTTGTTTCCAACTTACAGCATTTTATACCACAGATTTCATAAAATGTATTGACATTGTATTGTATATTGTATTGAATGATTATTGAAATAAATATTGGTCATTGAAAGTCACAAATCTGTTTCTGAAGGGCAAAATTTGATGATTTTGTAACTTGTTAGTGTTAAGTGAATTTATCTATATGACATTGATTTTTAAAAGCTGGGGAAATTGGTCGATGTAGTATTGACATCATATAGAACTATTAACCACCTCCGTAAAATGACAGGATGACTCCACAGGACACCCCTTGTAGAATCACGGAGGTTCATTCATGGAACTCGTGATTATTCAGTACCCTGAATGAGCTAGATGTTGTTGTTTAAGTGCAGGGGTTACCAAATAAGATTCCTTCTCCTTCTAAAAGCTTACTTCTAGGCTGGTCACGATGGCTCATGCCTGTGATGCCATCACTTTGGGTAGCTGAGGCGGGCAAATCATAAAGTCAGGAGGTCGACACCACTCTGGCCAACGTGGAGAAACTCTGTCTCTACTAAAATACAAAAATAATTAGCCACGTGTGGTGGTGTGCGCCTGTGGTCCCAGCTACTCGGGAGGCTGAGGCAGGAGAATCGCTTGAACTCAGGAAGCAGGGGTTGCAGTGAGCCAAGATTGCACCAGTGCACTCCAGCCTCGTGACGGAGCAAGACTCCATTTCAAAAAAAAAAAAAAAAGCTTACTTCTAGAAGGTAGCGTTGGAAGAAGCCAATTATGAACAAGTAAATCAATCATCATTTATCAAAGTATGGTCTGTGGACCTTTGCAGGTTCTAAGACTCTTTCAGGGGGATCTACAAGACCAATATTATTCATGGGTAAAAGATTCAACAGAAGTACAAATGAACAACGGAATTCAATATAAGGGAATACTTAAGAGTTCACTGATTTGGTTTCAGATTCCACTGCAACTAGCCCTTTAGAAACTACTACTGTCAAGTTCTGGTGTAATATCAAAGAATATCCAGTTATTTGACAAAGCTGTGTCTCATTTCCAACCACACATTGGTATGAGGATAAATTATTTGTATACTTAAACAAAAACAAGACACTGCAACAGACAATACAGAAGCAGGTGAGAACTGAGCTTTCCGTTAAACCAGATGTTTAAAAGATTTGCAAAAGTATAAAACAATACTATTCTTTTATTTAATTTTGTTTTGGAAAATATATTTTATTTTGTATAAAATATGCCACTTATGTTGGCAAATAATGAGTTTTTATTATTTAAAAATCAATTAATACTTTTAAATTTTCTCAACTTTAATTTTCAATATGCTAAACATGGGCAGATGTAAACCATATCAAGAAAAGCTTTGTAAAGCTGGGCGTAGTGGCAGCACCTAGTTACTCAGGAGGTCGGGGGGAAGTGCTATAGAAGCTAAGGAGAGATCACTTAGGCAGCTAGTGAGGGTGTGGGAGTTCTCAGTAAGGCTCTGCTTTTTAAAGATAAGCAGCCCCAAATCATTTTCTAACAGCCTGTAAAGTTGAGCTACAGACAGAGACAAGCAAGCTGGGAGCTTGCACAGGTGAACACCGGCAGGAACTAGGGAACTAGACCTGTTCAAGATGGCGGCTCCATCTTCCCTTCTCTGCCCAGGAGTTCTAGTCCAGCTGAGCAACATAGTGAGACCCCCATAACTTAAAAAAAAAAAAAAAAGCCAGGCACAGTGGCTCAGGCCTGTAATCCCAGCACTTTGGGAGGCTGAGGCAGGCGAATCACAAGGTCAGGAGTTTGAGACCAGCCTGGCCAACACATTAAAACCCCATCTCTACTAAAAATACAAAACTATTACCCGGGCATGGTGGTGGCCGCCTGTAATCCCAGCTACTCGGGAAGCTGAGGCAGGAGAATTGCTTGAACCCGGGAGGTGGAGGTTGCAGTGAGCTGAGATCGCGCCATTGCACTCCAGCCTAGGTGACAGTGAGACTCCGTCTCAAAAAAAAAAAAAAAAAAGAAAATGAAAAAGAAAAGAAAAGGAATCTTTTTAAAGATCTCAATAATTTGAATAGCAAAAATTTCCCATGGAGTGTTAATCATTCAAGCTCCTAAGTTGCCTCACCTGTACTCTTGGGTAGATGTTTAGGATGTCAGATCCCATGCCCAGCTGTGTGGTTTTATCCAGGTCCAGAAGTAGGAGGAGTAGGTAGCAACTCTGGGTATCTGGTTGGCCTGGCATTGTAGTGGTAGCAAGAGGTGACAGTCTTGCTCTCCCAGAACAAATGGGCTCAAATGGTAGAACTATGTGTTAAGCAGGAACAAGAGGCTGAGGGTCTAGGAGGTGGTGGTGCTAAGCGGACTGAGAAGGAATAGAACCTTGTGTCTGATACAGGTATATCTTGGTCACTTTTCCATGGCAGCACATGAAACAGAAGTATGGCTTTACATTATAAGGCTTTATAACTATGGCTTTGTATTAAGGATGAACTATACTTTTCTATTTCATTTTGTATTATTACTCTAGTTTTGTATAAGGATGAACTATAAATTTTAAAAACTAACCTCTACTATTCTGCCTTTGGGCTAGTTCCAACTCTTTTGCTTTATAAACACCACTGAAATGACCAGATATTAGGAAGGTGAACAAGATAATTGCAGTAGTGATTATGCACTTTAGACCGTCACTAGAATGTAAGCTGCATAAAAGTATAGATTTTAGCCTGTTTTGTTCACTGCTGTATCCCCAGCGCCTAGTATAGGGCCTGTCGTAGAATATGTGCTCAAAAAATATTTGTCAAACGTTGAAAGCAAGATGTGATAGTGATTGGCAGGGGACTATTCAGGAAGTCCCTGCATTGAAGCTGAGAATCGAGTAAGGGAAAGAGCCAGTCTTGGGAAGCTGTAAATGGAGGTTTCCAGGCAGAAGGAGGAGGATGTGCAAAGGCTTGAGATGGAAGCCCCTTGGCGTGTTCAAAAAACAGAAGGGTTTGTGTGCTGGAGACAGTGAGCGAGGAAGAGAGGAGATGAGGGTGGAGAGGAGGGCAGGGTCAGAACAATAGGGCCTTGCCAGTCCTAATCATCATGAACTTTAACTTTACAAGGGAGCTAAAAGCCATGGTAGAATTTTACCGGGAAAATGACATCATCAGTTTGTGCTTACTCTGACCATCTCACTTGTATTATGATAGCTGCTATCAAAAAACCAAAAATAAATGTGA
The DNA here is from genome assembly GCF_030222135.1 of Aotus nancymaae. Lineage (NCBI taxonomy): Eukaryota > Metazoa > Chordata > Mammalia > Primates > Aotidae > Aotus > Aotus nancymaae. The sequence goes on along the minus strand of NW_026988492.1, from coordinate 4,063,062 downwards.
GCAAGGATCTGGAGTATTGGAACCCTTATCCCCTCCAGCTGGAATGTGAAATGATGCAGTCTCTATGGAAAACAGTATGGCAGTTGCCCAACAAAGCAAAAATAGAACTACCATATGATCCCGCAATTCCACATCTGGGTATGTACCCAAAAGAATGGAAAGCAAGGACTCGAACAGATGTTTGCACACACATGTTCACAGCAGCATTATTCACTGTAGCACAGCAGTGAAGACGCACTTAATGCCGCTGAGCTGTGCATTGAAAGTGGTTAGGAAGCCTTGGCACAGTAGCTCACACCTGTAATCCCAGCACTTCCGGAGGCCAAGGTGGGTGGATCATGAGGTCAGGAGTTTCAGACTAGCCTGGCCAACATGGCAAAACCCTATTTCCACTAAAAATAGAAAAATTAGCTGGGCATGGTGGTGGGCACCTGTAGTCCCAGCTGCTTGGAAGGCTGAGGTAGGAGAATCACTTGAACCCGGAAGGCGGAAATTGCAGTGAGCTGAGATTGTGCCATTGCACTCCAGCCTGGGTGACAGAGTGAGACTCTGTCTCAAAAAAAAAAAAAAAAAAAGGAAGGTAATTTATATGTTAGGTGTATTTTGCTCAGTGAAAATTTAAAAACAAAAAAGCTTACTGTGTGTTCTAGAGAAAAGTTTGGAAAAGGGTTAACAGTCAGTATCTTCCCTTCTTCCTAACGGTATCCACTTACTCCTCTGTCCTTCCTAGCAGTGGGAAGTTCAGGCATCCACTCCTTCCCCAAATGACCTTGTGCTCCAGGGGAGGATGATTCCAACCTCTTCTTCAGGGGAGGTCTCACTGGCCTAGAGCAGTAGTTCTTAAAATGTGGCTGAGGGCCAAGCACAGTGGCTCAAGCCTGTAATCCCAACACTTTGAGAGGCTGAGGAGGGAGGATCTGTCGAGCCCAGAAGCTTGAGACCAGCCTGGGCAACATAGTGAGACCCCATCTCTACAAAAAATACAGAAATTAGCTGGGTGTGGTGGCACAAGCCTGTAGTCCCAGCTAATTTGTGAGGCTGAGGCGGGAAGATCCCTTGAGCCCAAGAGGTCGAGGCTGCAGTGAGCCGTGACTGCACCACTGCACTCCAACCTGAATGACACAATGAGACTCTTGTCTCAAGAAAAAAAGACAGTGGCCGAACATTCCTGGGATCTCTAAGGTCCTTTTCAGGAGTCTGTGAGTTTGTTTTCCAACTACATATCTTAATAAGGCTGAGTTTTTAAAAATATATATACTTCTACTAATAGATTGCAACAGATTAAATGCCAAAGCAGATATCAGAATCCAGCTGTCTCACATTAAACTCAATATTAAAGTGATTCATAAAAGGTAAAGCAATGCTACTCTTCTCCCTAAATGTTTTAATTTTGGAGCATGTTACTATTTCTCATGAAAATGTTACTTATGTTAATATGTAATAGATTTCCTTTTTCTTTTCTTTTGAGACGGAGTCTCACATTGTCGCCTGGGCTGGAGTGCAGTGGTGCAATCTCAGCTTGCTGCAACCTCCACCTTCCAGGTTCAAGTGATTCTCCTGCCATGGCCTCCCGAGTAGCTGGGATTACAGGTGCCCGCCACCATATCCAGCTAATTTTTTGTATTTTTAGTAGAGACAGGGTTTCATTATGTTGGCCAGCCTGGTCTCAAACTCCTGACCTTGTGATTCGCCCACTTTGGCCTCCCAAAGTGCTGGGATTACAGGTGTGAGCCACCACCCCTGGCCTAACCCCATAGAGAGATCTCTGTAGGTTCAATCCTCTAGCAAGTGGTCCAGACCTTGAAACAAACCTGCTACTACAAACAGTGTGAGAAGCAGTTGGTTCTTTGTGCAGATACTGGGCCAGAGGAGACAAGAAAGTAGTTTTGAATTCTTCCTGTTTATCCCTTCTGATGGGCCATGAGAGGACCCTTGACGGGAGCATTCAGGAAGTATTAATTGCCAATAGCCAACCACTTTCAAAGGAGACAACTCTGGGACCTCAGGTCTGCCTTAGCCTGCCCACTGCAAAACGTTTACATTTGCTCTCCTGTCTAATAGAGGAAAAATCCATTCTTAATTTTCAGTTGAATGTTCTCAGCCTTAAAATGTGGGCCTTTGTTCATTCTAATTCGCCTACATCTGCATAAAACAAAAGTTCATTTTCAGAGCAATGTGGAGGGGGACCATGCACAATTCCAGTTATTGTATAGAAAAGCTATCTGCCTAACTTTTTATTCAGAGAGCAAATAATATATCCAAGATGTTATTGTGGGTGTTCTTCTGTCACTCATACTGATGATGTCTTGTCTGTCTCTCAAGGAACAATGGGCATTTATTTGAGATTGCTTAGATTTAGTAACATTCTTTCATTTTTCATTTCAAATGGCTCTTAACTGTGAAGTGGGGGGGAAAATGAGTTTCTTCAATATTTTTAACAGTTGTAATGGGTTCTAATTTTACCTACAGTGGAAACATTTGAAAGTTTTTAATGTTAACATTATTCGGCAAGTTAATATGAATTAAAGAACATTAAACAAATATGTCAGTGCAGATGATGAAAGCAAAAGATACTAGCATTTCCAGTCCTGAACTGATTTCTGTACATTTTCTTTTAAAGAATTGTTTCTTTTCCAACATTACTGAACTGTACACTGAAAAGTGGTCAAGGCTGGGCGCAGTGGCTCATGCCTGTAATCCCAGCACTTTTGAGAGGCCGAGGTGGGGGGATTGCCTAAGCTCAGGAGTTCGAAACCCCCCTGGGCAACATGGTGAAACACTCTCTACTAAAAGAAAAAGTTAGCTGGGTGTAGTGGTGCACGCTTGTAGGCTGAGGCGGGAGAATCACTTGAGCCCAGGAGGCAGAGGTTGCAGTGAGCTGAGATTGCACCACTGGGCGATGGAGTGAGATTCCATCTCCAGGAAAAAAAAAAAAAAGTGGTCAAGATAGTAAATTTTATGTTATATGTATTTTATATATTTTTTTAAAGCTTCTCCTCCAAATCTTCAAAATTTGGAAGCATTCATTTGGTGACGAAGTAGTACAGTTGGCCAGGTGTGGTGACTCAGGCCTATAATCCCAGCACTTCGGGAGGCCAAGGCAGGAGGATTGCTTGAGCCCAGCGGTCCAAGACCAACCTGGGCAACATAGTGAGACCCTGTCTCTACAAAAAATACAAAATTTAACAGGCATGGTGGCATGCACCTGTAGTTCCAGCTACTTGGGAGGCTGAGGTGGGAGGATTGCTTGAGCCTGGGGAGGTTGGGGCCACAGTGAGATGTAATGGCACCACTGCACTCCTGCCTAGGTGACAGAGTGATATCCTGTCTCAGAAAAAAAAAAAAGAAGTACAGTTGTCCTGCTATCTGAGAGGGATTGGTTCCAGGACACCCCTGCAGATATCCAAACCCACACATGCACAAGTCCCCGATATAAAATAGCATGACATTTGCAGATAACCTACGCACATCCTCCTGTGTGTTTTAGATCACCTCTAGATTATTTATAACAACTACTGCAATGTAATGCTAGGTAAATAATCATTATATTATTTTTTAAATTATTTTTTTGAGACAAGGTCTCGTTCTGTCACCAGGCTGAAGTGCAGTGGCATGATCATACCTCACTGCCGCCTTGACCTCCTGGGCTCAAGTGATTCTCCCGTGCTGGCCTCCCAAAGTGCTGGGATTACAGGTGTGAGCCACTGCAACCGGCCTTTCCCTCCAGGAGTATTTTCATCTGTGGTTGGTTGAATCCACAGATGTGGAACTCATGGAAATGGAGGGCCGACTGTACTTCCCATAGCTGCTTACCGTATTCAAAGGGGAGCTTGATGGCAAAAGAGTCTGAGGCCCAAAAAATCCAACGAGCTCTAGAAAACATGCTTGAGAAACCAGCAGTTCCCTTCCCCACTTCACATTCTTTCCACTCTCCAGAAGCAAGCACTTTCTTTGTTCTCATCTCCAGATCTCAGGTACTTCCAAATTATTCATGTTTAAGCATTATCAGTATCTTGTCACTATGGGAGATGAGAACTATCTCTTTCACCACCATCAACACACACACACTCCTCAACTCCTCCTCTTCCCAATAAGGGCGTATCATGAATTTAGTTAATAATCCGTGTTTACATTATTATGACAATGACATGCCAATCACAGCTGAGCCATGAATTAGACTATGACTTTCCCTTTCTTGCTTATATGATTCTGTTATGAATCAGTAATTTTTTCTTAGTGTTCTTTGTACCAATCATTTATTCAACCCTAAACTCTCCAGTTGTATAAATCTCCTCTCAAAATGTTCGAGTACCCCTGACTGGCTCCTGTCTGGACTGGTTGCTGTGTATGCTGTCACCTTGGGGGTTCCCTTCTTTTGTATTCCCTGCATCTTCCTCAGTTTAGTCCCTCATGGTTGAGGAACAGCTTCCTGATAAAAGGCACATAAGAAGTGACGTTTTTGCTGGCCAATGTGGTGGCTCATGCCTGTAATCCCAGCACTTTGGGAGGCCGAGGCAGGTGGATCACTTGAGGCCAGGAGTTAGAGACCAGCTTGGCCAACATGGTAAAACCCCCATCTCTAACAAAAATTTAAAAATTAGCTCGGCATTAGTGGTGCATGCCTGTAGTCCCAGCTACTTGGGAGGCTGAGGCACGAGAATCACTTGCACCCAGGAGGTGGAGGTTGAAATGAGCTGAGATCGTACCACTGCACCCTATCTCAAAAAAAGAAAATAAGTAACATTTTTGGGAACTGGTATGCCCAGAAACCTTTTTATTCCACCTACTCTTACACTAATTGAAGTTGGAGATAACATTCCCTCAGAATTTTAAAGATATTGATCTACTTTATTCTAATACCTGATGTTATTTGAGGCATTCAGATCTCAGTTCTTTGTATGAAACTTTTAAATTCTTTTCTATTTCAGATATTCTTTGTACTGAAATTCACAATGACATACCCTAATGTGGGTCTGTTTTTATATATTGTGCTGGGCATTGAAAGCCATGGCTTTCAGTTAAATTTTCTTAAATTACTTCACTAATGATTTCCTCTGCTGTTTCTTCAGTTCTCTTTATGGCATGCTCCTCATTCAGATCTGAGGCCTTTTATTCTGGTCTTTTCTTTCTTACTTTCCAGCTGTTCTTTTTGTACTACTTTGTAGGAGATTTCCTCAACTTCATCTTCTAACCCTTCTATTGAGTTTTTAATTTCTATTTTCAGGTCTTGTTTTCTGAATACGCCTTTTTTTCTTTTTTTTTTTTTTTTGAGACAGAGTTTCACACTTGTTGCTCAGGCTGGAGTGCAGTGTTGCGATCTCGGTTCACCGCAACCTCCGCCTCCCAGGTTCAAGCGATTATCCTGCCTCAGCCTCCCAAATAGCTGGGATTACAGGTATGCACTGCCGTGCCCGGCTAATTTTGTATTTTCAGTAGAGACAGGGTTTCTCCATGTTGGTCAGGCTTGTCTAGAACTCCTGACCTCAGGTGATCTGCCCACCTTAGCCTCCCAAAGTGTTGGGATTGCATGAGCCACTGCACCTGGCCTCTTTTTCTTAGATGGAGAAAAACTTTACAACTTCAAAACCTGGCCAAGCACGGTGACTCACGCCTGTAATACCAGCACTTTGGGAGGCCGAGGCAGGCAGATCACCTGAGGTTGGGAGTTTGAGACCAGCCTGGCCAACATGGCAAAACCCAGTCTCTAATAAAAATAGAAAAATTAGCTAGGCGTGGTGGCAGGCACCTGTAATCCCAGCAACTTGGGAGGCTGAGCCAGGAGAATCGCTTGAACCTGGGAAGTGGAGGTTGCGGTGAGCTGAGACTGTACCGTTGCACTCCAACCTGGGCAACAAGAGCGAAATGCCAACTCAAAAAAAAAAAAAATTTCAAAACCTGAGGATATTAGTGGCAGCTCCTTAAAAATGTTTTCTTCTCCCTTCACAGTCCCACTATGTTCTGTTTTGGGTTGTGGGTTTTGATTCTGCCTTTCACCCTAGAGGCATTCCTCAAATGCCATCCTTGCCTGTCTGCACATATTGAAAAGGGGGACAAGAAGCTGACTGGAAGCAACTGGTTCATAGGAGTAGGATTTGTTGACTGTGGCATTTCTCGAACTGCTGCTTCCCTGGAGAGCCCCAATATCAGCTGCCAAATTTTACACAGGATCTTCTAATCTCCTGGCTGGAAGAATAAACCTGGCTACCAGCATTCAGACAGCCAAGTAGGGGAAAGGGCTAAGCATTAAATATTCTTAATATAGGCTGGGTATGTTCGCTCACACCTGTAATCCCAGCACTTTGGGAGGCCAAGGTGGGTGGATCACCTGTGGTTGGAGTTTGAGACTACCCTGGCAAACATGGCAAAACCCCATCTCTACTGAAAATATAAAAATTAGCTGGGCTTGGTGGCGGGCGCCTATAATCCCAGCTACTCAGGAGACTGAGGCAAGAGAATCACTTGAACCTGGGAGGTGGAGGTTGCAGTGAGCTCAGATTGTGCCACTGCCCTCCAGCCTGGGGGACAAGAGCGAAACTCTGTCTTGAAAAAACAAAATCTGAATATAAACTTACATATCACTCTTTGTATGAGTCAAGGTCTAAGGGGATGACCTTACACATGGATACAGAAAACTTTATAGGATACCCTAGGGTTAAGGAAAAGTACCCAAGGAAGAAACAAACTTGGATAGGGATGTCTCTCCCCAAGTTTGGGATTCAGATCTTGTGGAGGTGCGGCTGCAGCCCACCGTATGGCAGGGACATTTGCTGGATTGTCCTGGGTGACAGCCGAGTCAGTCATTCCTTTGAGGTACATTCAGGCTGCTACTGGCAAGCAGGACTGGCAAAAAGGAAACATACCATTGGTGTGCACGTGGGCTGAGGCTGGCACCCCCCTCCAGAGCACAAGAGGACAGAAAACTGCAGCCGCAAGCAGGGAGCACCTTCTCAGGCTGCCTGAGCTGAGGCCGAAGGACAGGCTCAGAGGGAGCCACCTGCCAGCTAGGGAGGTATTCACAGGGCCAAGGCCAGAGCTGCAAGCTGGCTGAGTGACTGCATACTCAGGGTCACAGCTGGGACAACGGGATAGTAATAAGCAGCCAGGGGAAGCATGCCAGACCTGAGAAAAGTAGCCCCTTTCTCTTGTAGTGACAAAGCTCAACTGTACAAAGCTTATGCTGACCATGCTAAGAAGAAATGTTTAGAGGGTCCTGCTGAATTATCAGAGCAGGCCATTGTGTTAGTTTGGTAGGGCTGCTGTTAAATACCACAGCCTGGGTGGCTTCAACAATAGCAATGTATTGTCTTACAGTTCTGGAGTCTACAAGTCCAAAATTAAGGTGTTGGTAGGATGGATTCCTTCTGAGGTCTGTGAGGGAAGGAGCTGTTCTAGGCCTCTTTCCTTAGCCTGTAGATGCCATCTCTGCCTATCATCTCCCCTCTATGCATTCCTTTTATTTAAATCATTTTGGATTAGGGCCCACCCTGATGACTGTATTTTAACCTGATTACCTCTGCAGTCATGAGGTTCAGTCTCCAGGAGGAAGGACCTTGTAACAACCCAGCAAGTACCAACAATTCCCCAGTCCTGCCCTCAGAAAGTGATGGCCATTTATTCAGGTTACTGGACACTGGATAAAAGGGAATGCATAAATAGTTTGAAGGCTGGTGGATACAGGGTCTAAGTTGACATTGTGCCTAGAAACCTAAAGCATCATCATGAGGGGTGCACATGGAGGTATGGAGTGCCAGTTAGGTTGTATGTAGGTAACATGAAGTGCTCATATTAAAGCGGCACATGCTCTGTGGATCCCTCAGCTGGTCATTCCCGTCTCTGATGTGTAACTAGAATTGACACACTCAGTAACTGGCATGATCCCTACATTACATCCTTGGCCTGTCAGATACAGGTTATCCTGTATAGTAACAAAGGCCAAACAGAAGTCTCAAGCTGCTGTGCCTGCCCTTCCCATAGACAGGGGTATGGGCAAAGAATGTGAGGATCTCGTGTGACACGTTAGTGCCTACCAGACAGTATCTACTAGGGAAGAGGAATTTAACCAAGTAGGATTTCGCCAATGGTTGACATCAGCCAGTCTGTCATCCACCGCTGCAGTATGGGTATAGTAAGCACAGGAGTGGAGTGGCCAGTGGGAGAGATGAAAGCTATGTCTGTCCAGTAGCAAGGGCTCCCACTTACAAAGACTGATCCAATTGCTGCTGCCTGATGTCCCGACAGCAATGTTGAGTTCAATTGTCCCTCGAAGAAACCAACTAGCAACTTAGTGTTACATTAAGTCTCCTGTACCAGGAGACCCTGCAATTTCTGCTAACAAGAGCGTGAGTTTGCCTTTCCTGACTACAGGATCTCAAGCAGCCACTGAGAGTTTCATGTGATCCATCAGCATGGGATCCCAAGTACATTGACTGCACCACTGCACTTCAGCCTGGGTGACAGAGCAAGACCCCATCTTTAAAAAAAGCTGACCAGGCACGGGGGTACACACCTGTAATGCCAGCACTTTGAGAGGCCGAAAGGGGGTGGATTGCTTGAGCTCAGGAGTTTGAGACCAGCCTGGCAACATGGTGAAACCCTGTCTCTACAAAAATTAGCCAGGCATGATGGCACATGCCTGTAGTCCCAGCTACTAGGGAGCCTGAGGCAGCAGGGTCACTTGAGCTGGGGGGTGGGGGTGGGAGCAGAGGTAGCAGTGAGTCCTAGGCAACGGAGTCAGACCCTCTCTCAAAAAAATTTTTAAAAGCATTGTGCTGAGCCGGGCGCGGTGGCTCACGCCTGTAATCCCAGCACTTTGGGAGGCTGAGGCGGGTGGATCACGAGGTCAAGAGATCGAGACCATCCTGGTCAACATGGTGAAACCCCGTCTCTACTAAAAATACAAAAAATTAGCTGGGCATGATGGCACATGCCTGTAATCCCAGCTACTCAGGAGGCTGAGGCAGGAGAATTGCCTGAACCTAGGAGGCGGAGGTTGCGGTGAGCCGAGATCGCGCCATTGCACTCCAGCCTGGGTAACAAGAGTGAAACTCCGTCTCAAAAAAAAAAAAAAAGCATTGTTTGTGCTGGGTACAGTGGCTCACGCCTGTAATCCCAGCACTTTAGGAGACCGAGCTAGGTGGATCACCTGAGGTCGGGAGTTTGAGACCAGCCTGACCGGGTGTGGTGGCATATGCCTGTAATCCCAGCTATTTGGGAAGCTGAGGTAGGAGGATCGCTTGGGCCAGGACGGCAGAGGTTGCAGTGCACTGAGATCACACCACTGCACCACTACACTCCAGCCTGGGTGACAGAGAGACCCTGTCAAAAAAAAAAAAAATCAAATTCTCCAGCCATCAGTTATGATACTGTATTAATTATCCATCCCCTATCCTAATTTGCCTGCATGAGTGTATACAAATTTTCTCATTAGTTTCTATCACTCCTATATTGCCTTCTCCATCCCACTCCTTAGATGTGCTGTGATTTTTTTTTTTTTTGTAGGGACGAGGTTTCACGTTGGCCAGGATGGTCTCAATCTCCTGACCTTGTGATCCGCACGTCTCGGCCTCCCAAAGTGCTGGGATTACAGGGGTGAGCCACCGTGCCCAGGCTTTGTTTTTTAATTTTTAAAATTTGGAAAAAAACTGTTTTCATTTAGATTTCTCCAGGAAAGGAAAAATAATAATATGAAAGCTCATAGAGCCTAAAAAATAATAAAATAATAAAAAGCCAAAGAAGGAAAAAATTAAAACTAGTCACTACTAGAAGATGGTAGTGAAGCAAGGCATTTTGAAACTTACAAATAAACGTAATTTACCTTATCTTTCCTACACACACACACACACACACACACACACACACACACACCCTAGATAACCAAATAAAAGCGACCAAGTTTCTGTACTGCAGCAAACAAATGAAAAAATACTGTCACTCTGTAACCCCTATTAAATTGATGGATCTAGGCACTGATCATCAGTAGTGACTAATAGCTCAAGAAGAGACAACTACCCATTATTTGCCACCTGATGGAAGAATACCACCACCTATAAATACTGTCCCCATCCAACAAGACAATTATCTGAATCCAATTCTGTCTGTGGATCCGAAACAAACCTATAGGAAATATAAAGGCCACAGAAATTGGTTAAATGATATGAAAAGGATGCAACTGCAAAATCTGGGAAACTACAGGGCAAAAAAGCTATTTTCTTCATACACTGCAATGAAAAAAATAAGATAGAGTGGGAGTCTTCATTAATATATGAACTTTCATTGGATCTTGACTCAAACTGTTTACAAAAAGTAAGTATCTGATATCAGGAAATTATAAATTTTTGATATGATAATGGTATTCGTTGGGTATGTTTTAAGAAGTCCTTATCTTTTAAAAATACATACCAAAATACTTAGGAAAGAAGCATATTTTCTAGGATTCCTTCAAAGCAATACGGGGAGGTTGAAGGGGGAGATGGATAGATTACAGATTAAACAAGATTAGTTTAGAAGCTGGTAACTGTTGAGACTCAGTAACTGGTACTTGGGGTTTTTTTATTATTCTGATTTCATGTCTGATTAAAATTTTCCACAATAGTGTAAAAACATAAAGCCCAATGCCCTCCCAAACAAACAAACAAAAAAATCCCCACTTGAATTTAGGAACAGTCTTTTAAAAGTTATTTTCCAGCTAGACCTGAATTATCATTGAGAACGTATCTAAAAAACAAACTAACAGGTGTTAATTCTTACCCTGGTTAATAAAACAACCAGACTTCGATGAACAATGGGGACTATACAAAATAAACTGTAGGTGAGACTGGCCAGTTGCAGTGGCTCACACCTGTAATCCCAGCACTTTGGGAGGCCGAGGCAGGTGGATCACTTGAGGTCAGGAGTTCAAGACCAGCCTGGCCAACATGGTAAAACCCCATCTCTACTACAAATACAAAAATTAGCCAGGCGTGGTGGCACACACCTATAATTGCAGCTACTCGGGAGGCTGAGGAAGGAGAATCACCTGAATCCAGGAGGTGGAGGCTGCAGTGAGCCGAGATCGCGCCACTGCACTCCAGCCTGGGCAACAGAGCAAGACTCCATCTCAAAAAAAAAAAAAAGTTTTATATTACATGTGAGACTGGTCATTCATTTCTAGCTCTTTAGACCACACATTTAATACCTGTTGTCCAAAGGCTGCAACATATTTAGGAAACAAAATGTACATGAATATAATGACATATCAGTCACTCTTCTGGTAGGACAGAAGGCCTGAACTCGGTCATGTAAAATCAACCTAACACTTAAGTAAGTTTTAAGAAAGTCATTACATTTCAAAAAATTTTCCTCTTTATTTAAACATAAAACGCATTTACAGCATGCAAGTTAACTTAAAATTAAATGGTGTCTTCCCAAACCAAGTATTTCTAAACGTATCTTCAAGCACTGAAAATAAACCAACATGTTCCACAGGTAGACTCAGACTCTGTCACCTCATGTAAAATGGAGTTAAGTACAAACTGAGAGTTATGCACAGTAGTTAGTTTTCTTAAGTTAGGCAAATAATTTAATTAACCACCATGAATAAATATTATTCTCTTGTTTCACTGAGTTTCTCTTCTGAACCCTCAATCAATGCCATTCAGAGGAACGTTAATATATCCAATCAAAAAGACACTGCAAATTGAAATGTGTCAATGTCCTAGATGATCAGAAATTTTAGTTTTTAAGAGTAAGTGCTGTGTTTAATGACCTACTATAGCAAAAAGGAGTTCATTGAAAACAAATATATGAAATTCTTGGTACACTTTATGAAAGTCTGAAATTATAAACAGAAAAGACCATCAAGGTATTTTTTAAAAACCTAACATTGTATATTCTGAACCACATGCTAATTATAATTCATTGTTCGTTACACAGCACCAATACCCATGATGCATCTTACAAGAATAAAACTAACATATTCAGAAAAAAGAGAAAAAAAATTCTGCTTCATTTATGAATATTGCCAAAGGAGACAAGTTTTTAACTGAAAACAAAACATCAAGGTCTATGTGAATGCAGCTAAATGTTTCTCCATTTAGAAAATGATCCTAAGAGGTGGCAGCACTTTTTTTGTTTGTTAACTGTATTACTTATATCTGGCTGCACCAACGTTTCATCTCAATTTTTGGAGTGTTTCTTCTGATCAATCCTAAAAGCAACACAATTATTTTAGAGGTTGCACACTACAACAGCAAAGATTTTCGACTATTAAAAAAATAAATAAATAAATTTATATTTTAAATCAAAATTATTATAAAAGTGGAAATTACAACAGTTAAGGAAATAGAAAAATAAGCCAATTATGATCTGAGTCTTCTGACTATGGCTCCAAATTCAGTACAAATATTTGTGTATAAAACTTTTTCAAAAAGTTAATTCTGCCAGCCAGGTCCTAACACAGAACTTTCCAAGTTTCTCTAATGACTGAATAACCTTAAATCCCCATTCTCTGTGAATTTCTGCTAACATAGTTGTAGTCAATGCCCCCCTACCACTGATGAAGCAAATATTGAAATCTCTTTCCCTATTATTTTTATAGTTTCCTACAATAAGCTGTTGATTTACTTTAATCATCTGAGGAAAAAGTGGCAAAAATACGTATACACTTAGCACTGATTACAAAATTTTGGACTATGGCCAACAAAATAATTTATTTGATGATTATTAGAGACTTGCAAACAATTTACTATTTCTAGACTAAACAAGAAATAAATTAGTGTACAAATTAGTGTAGCAGGTTAAAAACACCTCAGGGATTTCAGACCAAAATTGACCCCTATATATTTTTAATTCATCATGTATCTGTATTGTTTCTTCATTTTACTCAATTTTCACAGGCTATAAATTTAGATCAGCCAATAAAGTACTAACAATATAAAATTATGTTTACTTCTATAATATCTTAATTTATTTTACTAATATTAAAGATGACAAATTAATATCTGTCCAGTTCTTATATTAGCTAGCAGGCTCACCAGAATGAAGCAGGGTATTTTCATTCCATCAAGCTTTGCTGAGTACAGAATCAGGAAAAAGAGAAATATAATTCCTTTCCCAAACTCTCTTAAACTAAGATCTGCTTTTGATACTTTAAAATATTTCTATTCAAAATAACTCAGCAACAGGCATTTCATGAGATAATAAGTAGCCTTGCTCAGTCTTAAATGCCTAGTTAGGCATATGTAAGGTTTCAGTGCTCAAACAGTAGTTTTCAGGAGCAAACTTCAGAAACAATACGAGTAATTTTAACCCTGATAATATCATTTCAAGGGATTTTAAAATACAGTACTGACCTGATATATTTTACGGGCATGTAGTGTTGTAAGTAGTAAAATTTAAGACATTTAACCTAAATGTTCCATTTTCTATTAAAAAAAAAAAAAAAAAGGAAGACATTTTAATTGGAAAAGAAAAACAAGCAGCAGCAGCTAGGTAATTTAAACTGAGATTAAAAAATAAACATACATAAAAAACAAATACAAAAAGTACAGTCCTACAGGGTACAGTTAGCTTGGCACAGTAAAGACTAAATTTAAGACACAATAGACAAACTGTGTAATAAATAGGGCCACAGTTGTAAACTGTCCTTTTTCCCTCCTAAGATGCCAAAATTGCACTCTAGATGTGTTGGGAAGCAGCAGAGTTTACAAGAAGAGTAGATAGGAAACAGCTGTACAGGCCAGATACAATTTATACATTTTTTAAAAAGTTATAATTCTACAATCCCAAGGGAGTAGAGGTTCTAGTCATTGAATGACTGCTTGATATCATGTCCTCTTCATACTTCAATTACTTTTTAACACCTGAAAAGGGGAGAAAGCATACAGAATACATATGTTTAGTTTTACCAAATTCATGTTTGAGATAAACATGAAGAATAAAACATGCCAATAATTTATAAACATTTTAGTCAACAGCTGTGGCTACTTTCCCCAAAATTGGAAAGAGGGCAATATTAAATGATTTGGTTTCCTTTTATTTACCGCCTAAGTACAAGTGTTTAGAAGAAGAACAATGTTTAAAAGGAGTTCAGCCCTCCTTCTATTTTTATTCTCCCCAGTAAAGCTATGGGTAAGCTGATTTATGAATTATATTTGTTTAAAAAAGAAAAAGATGGTTATGGTTATCTTTTAACCAGCAGTGGTCAGTGACATTCTTAAACCAAGGACCACTAACCAGCAACTAAGTTATATACATAGAAGCTTTAAAAAAAGAGGGGGAGAGATGCAGAGGAATAAGGATAAACAAGGAGTGTATACAGTAGGAAAAGTAACAGTGAAATCAACAGTTCTAGTAGTATTAAACATCTTTGTATTAAACTGCCTACTTACCTTATGCATTTAGGAAAAAACTTGTTTAAAGTACAATGCAAGGCAGACTAACCATGTAAAACTGGGAACTAAAAGTATCAGTATTATTTATACACTATCATCCATTCCAAAAATAAACAGTGACCTGAAATGATTTTCTTAACATTAAAAAAATTTCTCTGCAAATTATTTAATATTTAAACAATTTATCACTTAAGTAGATCATATACTCCCCAATCATGTTCTAAGACAGATTAATACAAGAGCGTGAAAAGAACCACTATCTTTGGACCAGCATTGAAACAAACCTGTAAATAATTACATTTTTATATCATAACTTTCAAATCTTGAAAACTTAGTTTGGCTGGGTTAGCTGTCTCCCTTATGTGCTAGTTTAGTGTCACTATACTGTGATCAGCTGTATTTAACAAAAGCATGGTCTGTTCTCTCTACAATGAGATACAAGTTTAAAGCTGATACATGAATTTTAATATGAGGACAATATCCAAAAAGGATAAACTTTCTATCTATGCTTTGAAAATCCCTCTGTCCAGCTCCCACTTCCAGAAAGGTAGGAAAAAAAGGCTTGCATCTATTGAATACTGTGTGCTGGGTAACATCTTGAATCATATAATTCTTTTTTTTTTATTTTTGAGATGGAGTTTTGTTCTTCTTGCCCAGGCTGAAGCGCAATGGTGTGATCTTGGCTCACCCGCAACCTCTGCCTCCCAGGTTCAAGTCATTCTCCTGCTTTAGCCTCCCGAGTAGCTGCAATTATAGGTATGGACCACCACGCCCAGCTATTTTTTTTTGTATTTTTAGTAGAGACAGGGTTTCTCCATGTTTGTCAGGCTGGTCTTGAACTCCTGACCTCAGGTAATCCACCAGCCTCAGCCTCCCAAAGTGCTGGAATTACAGGCATGAGCCACCACACCCAGCCAACTCATGTAATTCTTATGAAATGATTTCCATTTTACTAATACAACAGTTATTAGTCCAAAGGGGAAAAACACAGAGACTTAATCCAAAGGGGAAAAACAGGCTATCTCAGGAAAACCAGCTATTGTAGGTCTACTAAGTACGTATTATCTATGACATAACCTTGTCAAAAATGTTTATGCTGAGTCTAATCAATGCTTTTGTACAGAAATAGAGGGGAGAGAGAACAAGGTGACTACACATAAAAACAATCAGACACAACATCCAGAAGGTGTCATACCCTCAGGATAACTGCCCCACTCTTCAGTAAGTTAATATCACTAAAAAGGGTTGGTCATTCAAGATTAGAAGAGACTTAAGGGATAAAAACAAATGCAAACCAGGAGCCCTGAATTGTACCCTGGTTTAATCAAACCAGCTGTACAGGATAGTAAAAAAAAACTGGAAAAATCTGAATATGAACTGGTATTAAATAATATGAAAATACAATTTTATTGGGTGTGATAATACTGTGGCTATGTAGAAAAATGTTTTAGAGATTCAGTAAACAGTTAAGCAATAAATCCATAATTTATTTTTACACTGAAGCATTGTAAAATAAGTCAGAATTAGAAAAAAACTATTAAAAAGTTTATCTGCTGAAGTTCATAAAAGTAAAGTCAGGATTCCAACTTGGATGGAACTCCATAATCCATGTTCTTTTCACTCTGCCATTGTGTTAAATCCTACATTGTGTGAACAAAATGTTCAAACTTGTTAGAAATGTGAATCCTTCAGAATATTTAGTTCTCTACTCAAATTTAGAGCCAATATAGTATGCAAAATGTCAATGTAAAAACAAGCAACATTAAAATAAACTAGCTCTAGTATTTGTCAGAAACAGTTCATTATTTCATAATTATCTAGTATTTTTTATTTCCAAAGCATATACACATCAGGGACTTCCTGAAGAGTTACAATCATAGTTCCTGCTACATGATGAATTATTAGGCAACTACTAACCTATGAATCATGTTGTACAAGGAAGTGTTCAGAATATATTGCTAAGTTTAAAAAGCAGGCTACGAAGCAGCATATGTAGCAGAATATGTAGGGTTATCAACAGTTTAAACTTTTAAATTTAAAAGCTAGTACAGAAAGCTCTAGAAAGAAACATATATATAGTAGTATCTCTGGATTTTTTCTAATTAGTGATTGTTTTATGCAGTACGTAATTATAAATAAAGTTCAGAAATCTGTTAGTAACCTGGGCTCATATGCGATTCAGTGCAGTCTTTCTAGAAACCAATGTGAAAATATGAACCAAGAGCCTTAAAAATGTTCACATTTCCTTGTAATTCCATTTCTGGGAACCTTCTGGAAATAAACTCTAACAGGTTAGGGAGTACAAAAAGATGTTTTAGACCAGGCCCAATGGCTCACGCCTGTAATCCCAGCACTTTGGGAGGCTGAGGCGGGCAGATCACATGAAGTCAGGTGCTCGACATCAGCCTGGCCAACATGGTAAAACCCCGTCTCTACTAAAAATACAAAAATCTAGCCGGGTGTAGTGATGGGCACCTGTAATACCAGCTACTCAGGAGGCTGAGGCAGGAGAATTGCTTGAACCCAGGAGGCGGAGGCTGCAGTGAGCCGAGATCGCGCCATTGCACTCCAGGCTGGGCGACAAGAGTGAGACTCCATCTCAAAAAAAAAAGATGTTTCAAATTTCATACATGAAAATTTTGGTTTCTGTAAATTTCAATTATGGAACAAATTAATATAATTACATGTGCAGCAAAAAGGGATGTTTATAAACCATGGTATATCCATTAGACAGAACATTAAGAGCTATTACAAATGGTCCAACGCTTGATTTCAAAACGATTAAGATCACAAATTTGAATACAGTATGATCTAAACTATAAAAAAAGATCAATCTAAATAACTTTTATAATTGCTTAAGTTAAAAAAAATTACAGCACTAATGTGAGAATTTTTAAAAATCCAAAACCTATTTAACAACCGATTTTCCATATATAGCTATGAAAAGCCAGGTATAAATTACAAACCTGTGAGTATGTATAAATGTTTATACTTGTTTGCCTCCTCCACCTCGAACTGCCACTGGCTGGCTGTTCTGAACAAATGCACCTCCTCCACGAATTGCACTTGGATGAGTTGGAGAAGCTGCTGGATGTTGCCCGGGACGAATAGGTTTAGCTAATATGAAAAATAAAGACTGGCTTTAGAATAAAGCTTAAGATGTGACAGCCATGACTGTTAAGGTATCTTCTCTTAATCACAACAAATTTCCAAATGTTTTGTTTTTCTTTGCCTTTTTGTTTCTCTATCACTTTTTCTTTTCTGTTCCATTCTTTTCTCCAGGACCTGTACAATTCTTAGCCTTTAAAAATCTTCTTCCTGGCCAGGTGCAGTGGCTCATGCCTGTGTAATGCTGGCACTTCAAGAGGCTGAGGTGGGTGGATCACTTGAGTCTAGGATTTCAAGACCAGACAGAGCAATAAGGCAAAACCCGGTATCTACAGAAAATACAAAAATCGGCCGGATGTGGTGGTATGCGCCTGTAGTCCTGGCCACTCGGGAGGCTGAGGTGGGAGGACTGCATGAGCCTGGGAGGTCAGGGCTGCAGAGAGCCATAATTGCACCACTGCAGTCCAGCACAGGTGACAGTGTAAGACCCTGTGTCATTTAAATACATAGAAACAAAATAAAAAACAAAAAACTTCCTGCACCAATGATTATTATTTGAGATGGAGTCTCTCTCTTGTCACCCAGGCTGGAGTGCAATGGCACAATCTTGACTCACTGCAACCTCCACCTCCCAGCTTCAAAGGATTTTCCTGCCCCAGCCTCCCAAGTAGCTGGGATTACAGGTGTTAACCACTATGCCCAGCTAATGTTCTGTATTTAGTAGAGAGGCAGTTTCACCATGTTAGTCAGGTTGGTCTCAAACTCTTGACCTCAGGTGTTCCAACCACCTTGGCCTCCCAAGGTGCTGGGATTACAGGCGTGAGCCATCGCGCCCAGCCACCAATGATCATTCTTAAACATGAAATCATTGCTGATGGCTTATTTTCTTGCAATTCTCTTGGCTTTAGTAATATTGCTCTATATAGTTTCTCCATTCCATGACAATTCTTGCTTGCTTCTCTAGTTCTCATTTATCTTCATGTCCTGCTAATGCGGTTATTCCTCTTTCCCACCAGTGCCACTCTTTGCTAAGTTAGAAAATAAAGACGAATATGCACCATGAAAACACGTTATAAAATTCAGATTACGTTTTCAGCTAAAAGCATTCAAACTGAGCAAGGTTTAAAGGTTTTAATGTGTTCTACTAACCAATCTGTGCAGAATGCCCTCTTCTGGCCATATTCTTTGACCTGACTGCTTCCTTTATGCGATCTACTTCTTGCTGATAGCGTTTGCGATCACGAGATGCATTTTCTTTGGCTTCTTTCAATGCTGATTCCAAAGCTTTCACTCTCTCAGCTGTAGCTCGAAGTCGCTTTTCCAACTTAGGAAGTTCGCAGCGGAGATCTGCATTATCACGTACCAACTAAGGGATTCACAAAGAAAACAAGGATTCTAGATTTAACAAAATGATTTTAAAAAGTACAAGCATTTCATAATTGCTCTTTAGAAAAGAAGTAAAACTACATTTTATATTGTTTCCCATTTATCTAATTTAGGGAGAAACATGCAGAGAATACATCCATCTGTACGTATCATACCCACATCTATTTATTCACAAAGGTATAGTTTCCTCTAATTTTTTAGGGGGAGGACTGTTATTTCCCTCTACTAGGCAAAGACAATAAATTACAAGACAGTGCTATGTTTCTTCAGTAAGACAACTAATCTGGTGAAATGAAAATCCCTTTAGATATATTAAGCACATAAGAAACATAAACTTAGCAAGCCCCTTAGTAAGTGCTGAAGACAAGAAAAGCTAAAATATCTTTAACCATACTCTGGTGCAAACATCAGGTTTACAGTAACAAAGATACACAACAATTAAGTGTAGAGAAACTTTTTAAAATTAGTAATGTAAATCATTTATTAAGTCCTAACAAAAAATAACCAAAAACAACCAAAAAAACCTCCAAAGTAAGCATTACTTTTTTAAAAAATGACAAACTCCTTCATTATATTTGAAACACTGGGTGGTGTGTTAGGTATAAAAAGACTACTCTCCCCAGAAGACTGTATTTTAACTGCAAAGTCTTGTGCAGTAGAGATTTCAGAATTACAATAAATTATGAAAATGCAGTCTTAAAATCCTAAAGAGAAAATAAGAATACATATTTTCACTATCTCTTTTTATAATAAGGTTGTTAAAATTATTAACTCCTCTAAAAGTTACTTGTGGTTTCTTTACATAATTTCTGATAAAATGGCTCAGGGTATAGAAATTCCTGAGGACTCTGAAAGACTGAAATACTTACTTGCCAATCCTCAATAAAATTTTCAAATTTTATTCCATAAAATTCTAGTTGTACTTAGCATGAGAGCTGAATAAAATATTTTGTATCTGAAAGGATCGATTATTAAATTTAAATAAATACAAGATGCTTATTTTAAACAATTTATCCATGTTGTATTTCAATTTTTTTTTTTTTTTTTTTTTTTTTGTGAAACAGGGTTTCTGTCCCGAACACTGCTCACTGCAGCCTTTCAGCTACCAGAAAATATACTCTTTAGTACCTGTTTGTGCACTTTAGTGAGCTGTTCAAGATTATTTTCAAGAAAGGAGATTTTTTGCTTCTGAGCAGCGCTGCCTCCGGTGTCATCAGAATCAATCTCAGCACTCTGAGAAAAGAAAGTCAGTAAGTATTATGAAAAAATTAAAAAAAAAAAAAATCTAAGCTTAACTATACAAAACCTGACATAACTATAAAGTTATTTCACTTTGAATAAAAGAATTACCTAGAAGTAAGCACCATTACACAAGCACCCACCTCGGCGTAGTTATATTACCTTTTTAACTCTGGTAGCCAGGTCCTGAACAAAGAGCTTGCGCAGGTTGTGTAAAGTCTGAAGTTCTTTTGCCTTGGATTAAGAACAGCAATATTTTTGGAGTTCAGACTTTAAATTTAGAGTAATCATGGTAGAATAAACCCACAAAATATTCCCCAATCCTTTTCTTACCACCGTCTCTTCCAAACCCTTCAAGTCTTGTTTTGCTTGTTCTCGTCTATCTTGTATAACCCTAACAGAAGAACAAACATAAATTTTCAAATTTTATTTCATAAAATTCTAGTTGTACTTAGCATGAGAGCTGAATAAAATATTTTGTATCTGAAAGGATCGATTATTAAATTTAAATAAATACAAGATGCTTATTTTAAACAATTTATCCATGTTGTATTTCAATTATTTTTTTTTTTTTTGTGAAACAGGGTTTCTGTCCCGAACACTGCTCACTGCAGCCTTTGACCACCTTGGCTCAAATGATCCTCCCTGCTTCAGTTTCCCAAGTAGCTGGGACTACAGGCATGTACAACCAGGCCTGTCTAAAGAGTTTTTTGTAGAGACGGGGTCTCACTACACTGCCTAGGCTGATTCTCAAACTCTGGGCTCAAGTGATTCTCCTGCCTTGGCCTACCAAAGTGCTGAGATTATGGGTGTGAGCCACTGCACCTGGACAATTTCAAGAAATTTCATATGCCTTCTAAAACAACAGTTTATTGTTATAAATTCCATATATACCAACGGAAGAGATGAAATAAAATGTGGCAGAATTCGAAGAATAAGGAATGGTTCTAATTTGTATTTTAAAATATGCCACATTATTATACTCCTATTTATCCAAAGTGATAATGATTAACTAATTATAGAGATTATAAACTATCAAAGACTAAAATATTTTACATTAAAATTATTCTAAACATAATTACAACTGCAAGTTAGCAGAATCTTTATAAAATCCACTATGAACTTGTCCTGATGTTCTAACTATCCTAATAATAGCAGTTCATTTGCAAATTATCTCACAAACTCAAGATATGTGAAAAATTATAATCATGAATTTTCTACTTGAAGACTCTAGAAAACTGAGTTTTGAGAAAATGAGAAAAAGTAAACCATGAAAACCTCTGTTAAAAATGTCAAGGCTAAAACCACAATGCTCTTTTATGCAAGAGAAAAACTTAACAAAAACTCAGTTTTTGTGATAGATCTTAAAATCTTTTAATTTACTTAATATCTTGTTTTAGGTTAATTTTTATGCTGTGTCCTGAAGTAATATGGAGATAAGGAAACAGCAAGCAGATTGACAAACAGAAATCTAAATCTTAACCACCACTGAAATATAAGACCTTGTTTTCACTAAAATACAAGTGTATATTCCAAGTTTTTAGATATAAATCATACCAACTCAATGGAGTTAAGAAAAACATCCTTTAGCCCATACAAAGTAAAATATGTATCCACTGGCTATATCCAAGGGTAATGCCTATAATCCTTTAATTTAGCTTTATTTTTAAACTTTAATCAAAAACAATTACTCACGTAAGCTCATGTAGTTTTCTGCTCTTTTCCTGATCTGTAGCCTTCAACTTCTCATGTTCTACTCTTAGACGTTCCTGCTCTAACATCATTTTCTGGTTTTGGCTGACAAAAGAAAAAAAAAAACACAGTTTTAATATCATAGTTTTCTCAATGTCATCATTAAAATTTCCGAACTTTAAAATTCTATAATCTCATCAAGGACTTTTATGTTATCCTATCCCCCGTGGAGGAAAAGATGGAAGGGACCTGGCTACTTCCGGACATACAAAATTTTTCATATTTTGGTTTGAAATCATGATTTTGTTTTGCTATGTCTTTCATCTTGCTGAGTCCCTATGCCTACTTCCATTAGGTATTAATAACAAGACCTATGCCCCAACAATCATCATTTTGTTGTGTTAATCTCTTCCGGTTTCTAACACAAATTGTTGCAGACTTTGACTTCTCTAAACTCTATGTATGCACATGGTTATGGAGGCAGGGAAAATGTCTTCTAGATAAACTAAGATGACAACTTAAAAACAAAAACAAAAAACTTTAAAAATCCATATAATTTCCAGAAAAGTTTTTCCCAGTTAAGAATTTTCTTTTTTTGAGTCAGGGTCTAGCTCTGTCACCCAGCCTAGAGTACAATCATAGCTCACTGCAGCCTCAAACTCCAGCACTCAAGCAATCCTCATGCCACAGCCTCCTGGGTCACTGGGACTACAGGCATATGCCAACATGCTCAGCTAATTTAAAAAAATTGGTTTTTATAGCGATGGAGTCTCACTATGTTGCCCAGGCTGGTCCTGAACTCCTGGCCTCTAGTGATCCTCCAGCCTGGCTTCCCAAAGCACTGGGTTCACAAATCATCACCTACTGCACCCAGCCAGGAATTTTTTTAAAAAAGAAAATAAAATAAAGGATTTGGAGGAGACTGTGGTATCTATTTGCAATAATGGATTTAGGTTGAGGATTCTTTTCTTCCTTTTTACGGAATTTAAATCAAAAGACCTAAAAAAAGCTTCAAAAATTTCACCTGGAATTTAGAAGTTTTACTCATAAATGAGAAAATTCTTTATTTTCCAAGTCAAAAATGTAATTTCGAAGAAAACTGCAGGTTTCTAATAAGAATATACTGTGTCCATCAGTAACTGACTCTTTCCTCACTAGAAGTATAATACTTACTCTTGAAGATCAGTAATAAGTTTTTCTTTTGCTTCTACTTCATCTCTCAAACTACTGATTTGTTTTTGATGAGTTTCTCTGTGACTTTGGATCTGCTGTTCAACAGCTTGCTAAAAGTTTGAGGGGAAAAGGAAGTTAAAGTCAGACTAATCAAAATTAATACTGATGAATTAAAGCCATTAGAAAGGTGACATCAAACTCACCTTAACTTCATTTGCAGTCTGAACCTTATTTAAGTGCTCCTTTTCCATTTCATGGACTTTCTCTGAGTAGAGAGAAAACGAAAGAGTGAAATAAGCCTTTAAGATTCCTCATATAAATCAAGGAGCAAATGGATTTTACAATAAGCATGTTCCTTAGCAATATTCGACTTTAAATTACCCAAATGTCAACTGCTCTCCAAGTTCAATGACATGTAGACTAGTACACGTTATATCCATTGTGTTGATATTATATATTATTTTATGGTTTTTTTTTTCCCCTGCATAATCCAGAACAGATTAGTTAAGGGAATGGTAAAGAAATAACTCCTAAGTCCCCTATGTTAAGACAGACATACAGACACAGACACACAGACACACACACATACACCCTTTATAAGTGTGGGAAATCCCCAGATTGGCTATTTCCATATTCAAACAAAATCTTAAAAATATGTTTCAAGAGGCCGGGTGCGGTGGCTCACGCCTGTAATCCCAGCACTTTGGGAGGCCGAGGCGGGTGGATCACAAGGTCAAGAGATCGAGACCATCCTGGTCAACATGGTGAAACCCCGTCTCTACTGAAAATACAAAAAATTAGCTGGGCATGGTGGCGCATGCCTGTAATCCCAGCTACTCAGGAGGCTGAGGCAGGAGAATTGCCTGAACCCAGGAGGCAGAGGTTGCGATGAGCCGAGATCGTGCCATTGTACTCCAGCCTGGGTAACAAGAGCGAAACTCCGTCTCAAAAAAAAAAAATATGTTTCAAAGCAACATCAATATGTATGATTTACCATTCCAAGTTAGCTATAGTCCTACTATTCTCCGTCAGTGTAAATATAAGTTTACTACAATTATACTAACATAAGAACACAGATGTAGCTCATAAACAGTTGGAAGCTATACCTTGTGCTCGAAGCTGGACTAGTTCTTCACTGAGAGAATCAACAGATTCCTCCAGCTGTCTTTTCTTTTGTTCCACATTTTGAAGATATTCAGTCAATGACTTGATTTTGGCTTCATGCTTTTGGAAAAAAATATATTGATATGAAGTATAAAACATATCTCCTGCATATACATTGCTAAGAATATTTGAAAGTAAACATTATCTCTATATATAATACATTTGGGATCATTTAAATCTAAAATGCTCAGAAGCCAAATTTAAAATGTTAAGGAATTTAATCAATTAATTAAATGGTGATCTTAACTTGCAAACTAAGGCGCTGAAGACTCAAATATGAAATACTAGTTTTACAGATATCGCCATTTAATGCTACCCTCTTCCCTCCTTGTGAAATTCCAATTGTGGTTAATGGCCCCATTCATTCAGGTGACAAGCCAGGAAACTGGTTCCCTGCAGTTTTGCCCACCCTGGAATTCTGGATCTTTAACAAGTTACCACTAGTCACATCTTTCTGGTCAATTTCTATATATAACCCATATATATGTTAGGCAAATATAACTCAGTTAAATCATTCAAATTTACTACAGGTAGACTAGAAAAAAAAAAAAAAAAACTAAATTTCACCTATAGACACGCGTTTTTCTGGAAACCTGTATAATAAATAAAATTTCTATGTGGCTGGTTCAAAAAACGAAGAAGCTTTTTTCTACAACATACTTGAGAGATACGAAGCTGACATGCAGCTAACTCCTTTTCATTTTCTTCCATTTTTTTGTTGCTCTCAGTTTGTGTGCTTTCTAACTGCTTGCAGCGTTTCACCATGGTTTTTACTTCTGACTTCATTTTGCTAATGTAGAGCCTTGCAACAGTGAACTCTTCATCTATCATGCCAGTTCCCTCAGGCTGCTGTGAGGAAAAGGTAAAATAAAAAATTAAAGCCAAAAATGTTCAGTGTGTGTTTTCTCAATTAGGCTGTAAAATCTTTTTATAAAATACATTTTAATATTACTCAATATTCATACAAAGTCTGGATCTTATTTTATCTTTTATTACTGTGCTTACTTTTTGCCCTCCTTTTGTTAAAAACTGAAAATAACATTAATACATGCCAACAAGAAAAAGAAATAAATGTAAACCTAAAGAAAACACAAAAATACAACCAAACTGATAAATTCTGCCTCTTTCAATTTTTAAATTTCCTCTTTACAGGGCCTCTTCAGTAAATTCATTGTTAATCATGTACACGTTCAGCTTAAAATTTAACAAGAGCAGGTTTAGTTGGCAGGGAAAGGATGACCTTTAAGCTCAACCAGAAGGAATTGTCTTCACTGTATATTCCTTAACTTTTATAAGTTTCATTACCAAATTCCAGTACAATAATGAGTGCTAAAACTAAACGGAGCTTGAGAAGGAAGAAAAAAACTGTCTTTGCAGATGGTATGATTGATAAAGTTTATATATAGAGTCAAAAGACCCTGAAGAGCAAGCATAATACTAAAGAAGAACAAAATTACAGGACTTGAAACTATGCAACTTACTGTAAAACTTTAATAATCAAGACAGTATAGTATTGGCAAAAGAATAAATAAATAGGCCGGGCACAGTGGCTTAAGCCTCCCAGCACTTTGGGAGGCTGAGGTGGGCAGATTGCCTGAGGTCAGGAGTTCAAGACCAGCCTGGCTAGCAGAGTGAAACCCCGTCTCTAATAAAAATACAAAAATTAACCAGGCATGGTGGCAGGCATCTATAATCCCAGCTACTCAGGAAGCTGAGACAGGAGAACTGCGTGAACCTGGGAGGCGGAAGTTACAGTGAACTGAGATCGCACCATTGCACTCCAGCCTGGGCAACAGAGCGAGACTCTGTCTCAAAAAAAAAAAAAAAGAGTAGATAAAATAGGTTAACAGAATAAAGAGTCCAGCAATAGACTCACAAAATATAGTCAACTGATCACTGACAAAGGTACAAAGGCAATTTAATGGAGAAAGGATAACCTTTTCAACAAATGGTATTGTAACAACTGGACATCCAGATGTAAAACAATGAATCCTGGTATAGACCTTACCCCTTTCAGAAAAATTAACTCCAAATGGATCACAGACCTAAATGTAAAGGCAAAACTAAAAAAAAACTTTAATATAGGAGAAAATCTAGGTGACGATGGATTTGGTGGTAAGTTTTTAAATATAATACCAAAACCACAATCCATTAAAGAAAAAATTGGTAAGCTAGACCTCATTAAAATTTTTAGTCTGCAAAAGATGATGTTGAGAGTAAAGAAACAAGCCACAAACTGTGAAATAATGCAAAACACTATCTGATAAAATACTTACATCCAAAACATATGAAGAACTCTTAAAACTCAACAATAGGGTGGGGTACAGTGGCTCATGCCTGTAATCCCAGCACTTTGGGAGGCTAAAGCGGGTAGGATCATGAGGTCAGGAGTTCAAGACCAGTCTGGCCAATACGGTGAAACCCCGTCTCTACTACAAATATAAAAATTAGCCAGGCATGGTGGCACATGCCTATAGTCCCAGCTACTCGGGAAGCTAAGGCAGAAGAATCACTTGAACCTGGGAGGCAGAGGTTGCAGTGAGCAACAAAGCCAGACTCCATCTCCACCAAAAAAAAAAAAAAAAAACAAAACCCACTCAGTAAGAAAAAATGCAACTGCAAATTAAAGCATCACTGAAATTAACACCATACGTTAGTAAAATCTCAAAAAACTGACAACAGCAAACACTGGCAAGGATGTGGAACAGCAGGTACTCTCATTCATGGCTGATAGGAATTTAAAATGTTTCTACCACTTTGGAAGACCATTTGGGAGTTCCTTACAAAGCTCACATAGTCATAACATATAACCTAGCACCTCTAGGTATTTTTACTCAACTGAACTGAAAACTTATGTCCACAGGATTACTTACACATGAATTTTTTTTTTTTTTCTGAGACAAAATCTCACTCTGTCACCCCAGCAGGAGTGCAGTGGTGCAATCTTGGCTCATTTCAACCTCCATTTCCTGGGCTCAAGCAATTCTCACGCCTCAGCCTCCCAAATAGCTCGGACTAGTTTCTCTATTTTTAATAAAGACAGGATGACTTCACCATGTTGGCCAGGCTGGTCTCAAACTCCTGGCCTCAAGTGATCTGCCCGCGTCGGTCTCCCAAAGTGCTGGGATTACAGTGTGAGCCACTGCACCCGACATACACATGAATGTTTATAGCCGCTTTATTCATAATTGTCAGAAGCTCAAAGTAACCACATGGGTGAATGGATTAAAAAACTGTGGTACATTCATATCATGGAATATAATTTAGTGATTAAAAGAAACGATCAAGCCATGAAAAGACATGGAAGAACCTTAAATGCATATTGTTAAGAGAAAGCAGCAAGCCAAAAGGGCTACATATACATACCATACAATTCCAACTATATAACATTTTGGAAACAGCAATACTATAGAGATAGTAAAAATATCAGTGGTTGCCAGAGGTTCAAGAAGTAGACGTGAACAGCGAAAACACTGGGAATTTGTTAGGGTGGTGTGGAAACTATTCTAAATACTGTAACACTGGACCTATAATATTATGTACTCCTTAAAATCTATACAACTATAGAATACAATGATTACAATAATCATTGTAAACTATAACATAAAACTGTAAGCTGTAACTTAAAAACAACAAAATAGAGCTGTAACAGAGCTTAGAGATGATGAGAAGAATTAATTGTTAATGACAAATATACTGAGAATCCTTGCTGTTTTCTTTTTTAATTAAAATAGCTATTTGCAAGGATGACTTATTTTCAAAATTCTATATAGAATAGTGAAAAAAAGAATCTAGTAGTCAGGGAACCTAGATTTCATCCCTCTGCCACTATACATAAGCCATTTCCACTCTCTCTATATATACTTTTTGACTCAAATCATAATTATTTGAATACGAAATGTTAAGATTTTTCTAAAAAGTTGCAAATCTACAAAGAAAATATTGAACATCTTTCTAGTGTTTTGCAATGTGAAATAAATGTACTTTTCTATCCTAGAGATTTCTTTACATCTCACAATACTCTACATCTCATATTACTCCACCATAAACAGGATAGGGCAGAATGTCCAGACTGATGGTGAAGATTTTGCACTTAGAAATTATGTTAATAAATTTCCATAAGTGAAATGATTGGAGGCTGGACACGGTGGCTCATGCCTGTAATCCTAGCACATTGGGAGGCTGAGGTGGGTAGATCACTAGGTCAGGAGTTTGAGACCAGCCTGGCCAACATGGTGAAACCCCATCTCTACCAGAAATACAAAAAAATCTTTTATTTTTCCTTGAGACAGCGTCTTGCTCTGCAGCGCAAGCTGGAGTGCAGTGGTGCGATCACAGCTCATTGCAGCCTTGACCTTCTGGGCTCAAGCAATCCTCCCACCCCAGTAGCTGGAAATACAGGCAACCACCACCATGCCAGGCTAATTTTTGTATTTTTCGTAGAGACAGGGCTTCGCCACGTTGCCCAGATTGGGGAAAATCTTAGAGTAAAGAATCAAACACGAGGTCCAATGCATACCACCTACTGAATTTATTGATTTGGGTGCCCTTATTCTTTTGCTGTCTCCTGATGTATTTAAAACACAGTTAATACCATCTACTACGCATGACTGGTTGTAAGGATGAGATCATGAATACAAACAGAACTTTATAAAAAATTAGTAGTAAACAAAAGTACTAGTATATACAGATAATTATCCTTAATATTTAGTTTTTATATTTACCTTTACGTCATTATTTCCCACAGCAATTCCTATTTCTGCAAGGTCTTTTAGTAAAGATGCCATCATCTCAGCTGCTCGTTTTTTCTGATGGTTGGTCATTTCCTTAAGTTTCTGAAGCTCAGCATCTATACTCGCTAAAGTTGCCTAAGAGAACCCAAACAAAAAGTATAATTAAATCTATTACATGAAAACTCAAATTTTCACAGGTGTTTGAAGTTTTTCACCTAGCCCTTAAAAAACCATTATTTTCTGCTTTCATTTTCTTGAACTATCTACCAAGTTCTGGGCTCCTAGCTCAAACTTTAAAAAAGTATTTTAGACCTAAGGCTAGGTAAAAGTAGTCACATTGTTTTCCATTAAGAGCAGGCAAGTTTGTGTTATTTCACTAAATTCCTGAGATTAAATAATGCTTTCTGTCTAAAAATGGGAAGCTTCAAATTTAACTAGATTTGATTATCATTTATTACTGTGTATTATTTTCAGAAACTGAGTCAGCAAATTAATGTTATAATGACACTGTTTTCTAAATGGTTAGTATGCTTTCTTCATCGACTTTCTGTATATTTACTCACTGGGAAGAATCCATGTGACAATACTATGATACAAGCAATTATCCAGGAGCTAGTGATGAAGTAGTATTATCTGAGTTTAATTACTATAATTATAAATTTCAAATCATAGCTGGCTTACCAGCTACAAAATCACCAAATTTTGAAAAGTCCAACCTAGTTTGGCCCACTTATATCACAGATCAGATGGAAGGTGAGCATCCCCAACTGAAATGCTCCAAAATCTGGGACTTTTTGAGTGCTTACATGATGCTCAAAGAAAATGCAGACTGAAGCACTCTGGACTTGCCAATTAGAAAAGCTCAGCTAGTAAGTATAATGCAAACATTCCATCATACTTACTAGTATACTTACGGATTGAGTATCCCTAATCTGAAATGCTTGGGGCTTCTAGTCCCCAAAATTTCAGATTAGGGACACTCAACCTGTACTGTATTTTCAATGCCATTTATTGACTTTTCATCAATATCTTTCAGTAAAGATGCCATCATTCCAACTGCTTATCTCTTCTGGTAGTTGGTCATTTCCTTAAGTTTCTGAGTATTAGCAGAGTGTGTATTCACCCAGGTTAATCTACAATATCATACCAGTTATCTTGCAAGTCTCATAATACAGCATGCTTCTACCATAATTGTTAAAATTACCAGACATTTTCTCTAACAACTGAAGAGTTACACTGTCTAAGCATAAAAAAAGATACTAAACATTAGGGATTTCTAACTCCTATTACCAACGTAATGCTGATAGATTTCAGCTCCACAAGTGAAACATAAACATACCTGTCTTAAAGACTAAAATCAGTGGCCAAGGACCACTTTTCTGAGTTGTAAGAAACTCCTGTTATTCTTTCAAACAGCAATTAGCTTTGTTAATAATGCAACTCAGTAAGAGTTAGTTATAATGGTGTCTTGGATCTCTACAATACTGAATGTTAACTTCAAGCTAACTGTAACTTTGTAGATTAAAAAAAGAAAAGGAACTCATAGGGGCAGGAAATCTTTTAAAAGAGTTATTTTGTATCGTTGACTGCTTTCTCATAGACAAGTGAACGTGGACAGGAAAATAAGTGGTGAGCAAGGGTCCTGAGTTCAACTCTAGGTGTTGATTACTAAATAAGAAGCTAGCATTAACCACAACAAAACCACAAGATAGCTCATCCATGATGATGTTGAAACAATCATAGCTATATATTATTTCTGGCATCACTGTTGGAGGGTGGCTATCCCTGTCCTACAGCAATTTTCAGCAACTAAAAATCTCCATCTAGGGAACCACAACTACACTGTGATAGGAAGGCACTGTTCCAGGTGGTAGAAATATAACAATAAATAAAACATAAATTATATTAAGTTACATATCCTTACAACTATTCTAAATAATTCACGTAGTTGATTAAATAGCATTTTAATTTGTAAATAGCATTTTAATTTAAATTGCATATTTATTGTTTGAACAATCATCTAATAGCTTTATTGTGCAACTAGGAACTTTAAATTCTTTTCCTTTAACATCAGTAATAAATTAGATTCTACATGCTGTATACTAAATAAAAAAAATAAAATAACATTAGGAGTAACCAACATCCTTTTAAAAAGCATTTAAATTAGATATTAATAGACCTTTATGAACTAACATAACTGTCTTCCTCCACCTCTAAGGCTTCATATACAGAAAAAAATGAAGTTGAAACCCGAGTCCTTGAAAATTGATGTTATCATATTTGACTTTTATAGAAATGAATTACTTAAGTAGTTTTTAGTTTAGGAATACCTGTACTAAAGGATTAGAAAAAAAAAAAAACTATATCTTACCGATTTCTGATTCAGTTCGTCACTAAGCAATTCATATTCCTTAGTTTTGTCTTCAACTTCCTGAGACTTCTGATCATAATTGACAGCAAGTTCTTCTAGGGCCTGTAAAACTTCTTTCACTTCTTCTTTAGAGGCATCATTTTCTGCTTGAAGGCGATTCAGCTCAGCTTGCATATTGTCTTGATCCCTTCTGGTAGATGCCAAAAGCTACAGGAAAGAAAATCATTTATTTTCCCCCAACATATACAGGTTTTAAAAAACACTCATGAAGCTTCACCATTTGCCAAGAACAAATGGAGTGAAATATGAATGCTACTCAGTGTGGCAACATTTATTCATTAAACAAATTTACTAAATGTCAACTATGTGCATGTGCAGGTCCTGTGCTGGTTGCGGCAAGGCAGAGAGAAAATCAAAGACTGTGTTTAAGAAACACAGTAGAAGAGAAGATAGGTACATGAGTAAGTGCAATACGAGACAGAAGTTAAGAACCATAAAAGAGGGACAGGACAGATAAAGTGCTTAGTAATACAGGAAAGGGTATTATTGATGGAGAAGTTGGCTAGGATAGGTCAACTGAAGTCACGTGCAAGTTAATGTAATAAAAGAAAATGGCACTCTACAAGAGTTGCTTAAAAATTCAGATTTGCTTTGAGCAACACGTGATGACATCTGTGCTGTGCCTCAGAAAAACCTGGTATCAGCACATAAAATCTGAACTGCAGGGAAACCAAAAGACTGGTTAAGAGAACACCACAATCATCCAGATTAGTAGCTCTCCTGTAGGGATATCTGGAAATCTGTGGAAGTGTTAATAATTGGGTAGAATGCTAATGGCATTTAGGAGTAGGGACCAGGAATGTTTAACGTCCTGTAATGCAAGGACAGAATAACATAAATTATCCAACGTAAAATGTCAACAGTGCCCCTTTGAGGAATAATGCTATAGTTGAAATATGTACAAAGATGATCTAACCAGGATTAGGTTCAGTGATGGAGAATATCTCTTGCTTACTGAAGCAGTCTTTGTCTTCGCCCTGCCCACACCCCCCAAAAAAAAAAAAAATTAAAGGACTACTTTTCAATTATCCCCCTGCTGTGCTGGGTGAGAAGATAAAATGAGAATCTAAACTAATTGACAAGAAGAGAAATGTCAAGAACCAAGATGGAAAAAAAAAAAAGATGGCAGAAATGAACAACAGATTGTATGTGGGTAGATAGGATGAATGAGTAAAATTCGTTTTATCCATGTGACATACTTATTCCCATAAAGAGAGTCGTACCCAAAATTATGCAACTATTAAAGACAAAGTCAATGGGATTCAGAAACCAAAACTATAAAGCTTTTCTGGAAGCAATACAAAAGCTATTCAACTCACCTCTTCCTGATCCAACATTTGTGTCTTCAGTTTCTCTACCAGTTGACTTTGCTGGTTAATTTCTTCATCCTAGAATTTTGAAGTATCCAGTTAACCAAGTAGCTAACAACCTGGTTCTACCTATTTCCCAATACAGGTTATAAAATTAGTACTCCCCTAGCAGTATTTCAAAACCATTTCTCCAAATTCGACAGTTTATTTTAATCTCTTTTAAG
The DNA here is from genome assembly GCF_030222135.1 of Aotus nancymaae. Lineage (NCBI taxonomy): Eukaryota > Metazoa > Chordata > Mammalia > Primates > Aotidae > Aotus > Aotus nancymaae. Next base: position 4,030,233 of record NW_026988492.1, on the reverse strand, counting down.
CAAATGGCAAAACAAAAGGAATTTCTTTCAATTATCAATACTTATAAAATGGTCAAGTACCTCAAATCTGCCATCCCTGCTTAAAATACATAAAAACACTTTAAAAGAAATATTTTCTTCTAATCTCTTTACTGCTCTTGTTCTTGCCTTCATTCTGTTAAGTTCTTAATTTGCTATTACTCATACTACTGATATTACTTCTATACGCAAAGCAGGAAGGTATTATTTCCACTCTTTTGATTCCCTTAATCTCTTACATCATTTTTTATTGGAGTCTTAAGAGCCCTGATTCTAAGAGTTGATATTATTAAGGCTCCCAATGACCCAATGCCAAATTTTTGTTAGAACATGGGTCCCAAGCCCCCAGGCCACAGAGCGGTACTGGAGGCCTATTAGGAACCAGGATGTACAACAGGTAAGCAGCAAGCATTACCACTTGAGCTCCGCCCTCTGTTAGATCAGCGGCATTAGATTCTCTTGAGAGTGCGAACTCTATTATGAACTGTGCATGCAAGAGATCTAGGTTACGGGATCCTAATGCCTGATAATCCAAGGTGGAAGTTCCATCCCAAAACCATCTCCCCCATCCTGGTCCATGGAAAAATTGTCTTCCCTGAAACCAATCCCTGGTGCCAAAAAGGTTGGGAACTGCTGCCTTATAAAGTTATTTTAGCTTAAAAAGAGGGGAGAAAAAAGATATACCCTCATATAGTTTCCACACAGAAACTGAAATTATGACTTTTTTTTTTTTTTGAGACAGAGTCTAGGTCTATCGCCAGGCTGAAGTGCAGTGGCGTGATCCTGGCTCACTGCAACCTCTGCCTCCCAGGTTCAAGTGATTCCCACCTCCCGAGTAGCTGAGAGACTTTATTTTGTTAACACAATATTTTTTACAAATTAACAGAAATCAAGGAAGATATATAAAGATCCTAAGTGCCCACAGTATTGAAATTAGAAAAATTAGAAAATAAGAACACCCATGTCAATAGTATCTAATATAAAACAGATCTAAACAAACAATATCTACCTTGTCATCAAGCTGTTTGTATAATTTGGCAATTTCTTCTTCACACTTTCTTCTTTCAGCATCAGTAAAATTTCCTGTAACTCCAATTGTGGCTGCTGGTTTATCATTGGTAATAGCAATATCTTTATCCACTGTGAAAGCTTCCAAGTTGGCTTTCTCTTTGTCAAACTGTTCATCAATAGGCACAGTCTCCCCTAAAATCAGACAATAAAATGGGCAATAAAAAACGACATGTCTAAAACTAATTTCCATTTTATCAATTTCATTCCTAAAAAAAAAAAAATTTTTTTTTTTTTTTGAGACAAAGTCTCACTCTGTCACCCAGGCTGGATTACAGTGTTACAATGGAGGCTCACTGCAACCACCACCTCCAGGGTTCAAACAATTCTCCTGCCTCAGCCTCCTGAATATCTGGGATTACAGGCGTCCTACACCACACCAGGCTAATTTTTGTACTTTTAGTAGAGACAGGGTTTCACCAGGTTAGCCAGACTGGTCTCTAACTCCTGACCTCAAGTAATCTGCCAATCTTGGCCTCCCAAAGTGCTGGGATTATAGGTGTGAACTGCTGTACTCAGCCTCATTCTTGTAAACTTCTTCTTCTCTGACCATGTATTTTCAAATAATTTGTCTTCAAGTTTAAATTCTTTCTGCTTAATTAATTCTACTAGTGATGCTCTCTACTATATTTTGCTCATTTTATTTTTCAACTCCAGGATTTGTTTGATTTTTTGAAAATTATTTCAATGTCTGTTAAATTTCTTGATCTAATCACTTACTGATTTTGCTCAACTGTTTCTATGCTCTAAATCTGTATTTAACAAATTTAAGATGACAAACTGTTAAGTTATTACCATTACGCCATCTGTTGAGTTCATTTTCAAGCCACTGAATAGTGTTCCGCAGGGTCTTATTTTTTTCTTTTTCTTTTTCATACTTCTTTTTCCACTGTTCGGCAGTTAACTCTACATTGACACAAACTGTGTTCTTAATTGTTTTGGCCCTAAGAGATGTAATTGGAAAAAAAAAAAGGATGAGACTGAAATTATTTTTAATTGTATCTATATGGAATATATGTATATACGGCTAAGGAATTTATTTTTGTCCCGTAATCTCTTAGACTAAATACTAAGAGCTGCAACATAATGAGCTTATTCGCAACCCAAATTTGAGTCTGCTCCAAAATCTGTGAATAGCTAAAAAAAAAAAAAAAAAAAAAATCAACAACCCACTAAAAGTAAAAGACAAAGGCCTATATTTTTCCAATTTGTTTGCAAGGCTGAATTAAAAAATTACTGTTGAAAGTCAAAGATGGAATCATTATTATAAATTTTTCCTCATCATCTCATATAGTTTATATTAACCTGTCAGGTATGTCTACAGGCTTAACACAGGATTATGTTTGCCAGGCTTTGACATCATTATTTGATTCAAATGCTTATTTTCTTTAATGCCAAATTACAGCTTGTCACATAAATTTGACTAAAATTTCATTTGACTTTAACGTGTACTCAAACTTAAACCAAGCAGTCTAAAAAACAGACCTACACTGTACTACCTGCCATCAATTTAAAATGAGTGTGTCTAGCACAAAACAGTATGTACAGGTTGGAATAACAGCTATCTGACATTTTCCTACATTTTGTAAACAAAATGTCTATCTACATTTAGGCTTTGTACTTTCTTAACAACAAACCTTTGGCCAAATAAGAGTGTAGATTTTGTTTCAGACTCATTGTATGATGACGGAGAGCAGCATATTACAATAGTGGTTCTACAGTTGCCACCTAATGAATCTTGAAGGATTCTTGTCATTTTACTATCTCGATATGGAACATACGTCTGCATACAAAAACAAAGAAAACATAGAAGATCAGTGGGTTTCTGTACAATAAGATGTTATATCAATATGCTACTTTAAATAAATTACAAGGTTATTTCGGTTAACTGTTTGATATTAAGATGTAAACTAGGATATATATACAATATTGTAAAATGAACTCCCAAAAGATAAATAACTTACACATACTGATTCAAACACAGTGAATCAATCTCTCTCACACATACACACTCACGCACACATAAACACCTATATTTAAATAATACTCCATAAGGTAACAGGGAGATAGAAGACATGTATACTCACACTACCCTCAGCCAAAGCAGAAATGACATTTCCAAGAGCAGAAAGTGACTTGTTGATGTTTTTAGCTTCATCCAGCACAGCACCTTCTGCTCCAGTTTTACTAACCTATGCATAAGATTTCAAAAGAATGAAACAAAATTACAAGTTTATGGTAATTTTCTTTAAATTTTCTAAAATGTTCATAGGTCATCAATAATCAGTAAAAAAGAAAAAAAGAATATGAAAAGCCTCATAATCTTATTTGCCAAGCATTTTCTCTTAGGTATCACCAGTTCTTGAGTACTACTTTTAAGAGTTTGATTAGAGTGGCATCAAATTTTATCTGTAGTTTGTAGGTACTCTTGAAAATAACCAATTTGAAAATAGATTTGTAGTTCATTAATTTGTTAGTGCCCTTCGCTACATGAGAATAGAGGAAGCTGCTTCTTCTTTTTTTTTTTTTGAGATGGAGTCTCACACTGTTGCCCAGGCTGGAGTGCAATGGCGCAATCTCGGCTCACTGCAACCTCTGCCTCCTGGGTTCAAGCAATTCTCCTGCTTCAGCCTCCCAAGCAGCTGCGATTACAGGTGTCCACCACCAAGCCCAGCTTATTTTTTATATCTTTAGTAGATATGGGGTTTCATCATGTTGGCCAGGCTGGTCTTGAACTCCTGACCTTGTGTTCCGCCCACCTTCGCCTCCTAAAGTGCTGGAATTACAGGCATGAGCCACCATATCCAGCCCAGAGGAATTTTCTAAAATTGGCTAATGCATAATGTTGATGTTTTAACTGTTAAAAAACAGAGACTGAGTTTAAACACATTATATAAGCAAAACTGCTTCTTTAAAAAAAAAAAAACAAAATATTTAAATATCTATGTTAAAGGTAGGTTAGAACAATAAATTAGCAACGTTGCCTGAAGAAGCTATGAGAATTCTCAAGATTAGATAATCTTTGAAAGATGTGTATAAGACTTCAGAGTAGAACGGAATAGATATATCATTCTAAGCACAAGAAACAAAATCAGCAGAACAGCAGAAATGGTCACAGAGGTCCCTATTATAACATTCAAATTTTTGATATAGACTAGAATCAGACTGTATAGAACTGTAATAATGAAACAATCATCCAAAGGAAAGAAATGAGTCCAACCAAACCAGAAAAGACTAATGGATAGTTACCAGATTTAATAGGGACCCCACTGCCAGTATGAATAAAGTACGTATCAAAAATTAGAAAAGGGACACCTAATAAAGTCTATAACAACATATGCCAAACAAGTTCACAATATGAATACATCTTAAGTCACAGGGAGCACTTGTGGGGTGAACCAGACTACAATCAAACAGTAGCTTAGAACTGATTATTCAGTTGATATCATCATGAAGCAATGGCATCAGCAGTTATAAATCTCAGGTTACCAAATCCAATTTGGTAAGTTTTCAAGATGCAACAATGAATCCTGCATAACTCCCAATTCAAACTAAAGTTTATGAAAATGCTTAAATATTTATCAAAATACATGAAGACTTTACCTTTTCACTACCAGCTAAATCAACCAGATAAAGTTTTCCACTCAGCTTTTGTTCTGTTTGTGTGTTCTCTTGTTTTACATTAATAAGAAATATACTGTGACTTCTAGAGCTATGTTCATTCATATCTGCAATGAAATTACACAAACAAATATAAATAAACACGATTTCCCCTTGTTAACAATTTCCTTAAAGCAATCTCAAAATTAATCACCTGGATAAGGATATTTTAAGCTGGTTTTAAACTCTAACTGGTGTTATTTTCTACTTACTTGTAACTGCTACATGTCTGTTGGATTTTCCTTCATCTATGGTATCCATAACTTCATCTGGACTACATACAAAACGTTCTGTGCACCCCTGTGAAATAATTTTTTAAATATGTTAATACCCTTTAAAAATATGTTACAGGGACTTTCTAGACAACTGTACTATAAATACCTTTACATAGGGAACTCGGTTTTTGTCTTCATGAACTGAAAGGTTGGTCTTTGAAACTGAAAAAGAAAAACAAATGTCAGCAACATTCTCCTAAAACTCTAACATTAGATATGAAATAATTCAATCGATAGGCTTCCCTGAGCAGCCTAACAGCAACAGCTGAACTCTTTAAAAAAAAAAGTTAAAACACTGCTCTAAAGCAGACCTTATAGACATAGTAGGAGATCTAAATAAAAACCAGTTCAACAATATAGAATTTCAGGGCCACTCCAACCTATACCACCCACATTTTACAAACAAGAACATTAAGTGTGAGTGATTCAATGATTTGCCTAAGGACAATGTATTTAGTTGACAGTTGATGGAAGACTAGAACTCAGGGCTTAGGTTCTGTAACTCCCAGTCCAATGCTCTAATTACTACTTAAGTAGTACCCATAGGCTAGGCGCAGTGGCTCATGCCTATAATCCCAGCACTTTGGGAGGCCAAGGCAGGCGGATCACAAGGTCAGGAGTTCGAGACCAGCCTGGCTGACACAGTGAAACCCTGTCTGTACTAAAAATACAAAAATCAGCCAGGCATGGTGGTGTGTGCCTGTAGTCCCAGATACTCAGGAGTCTGAGGTAGGAGAACTGCTTGAACCCGGGAGGTGGAGGTTGTGGTGAGCCGAGATTGCGCCACTGCACTCTAGCCTGGGCAACAGAGCAAGACTCCATCTCAAAAAAAAAAAAAGTACCCATAAACATGCACTTTAAACAAGTTATTCTATTTAAAGGTATTCAATTAAAACCTTAAAAGAAAAAAATTTTAAATGTCTATTTCCAATAACTTAAGACAATTTCATATAGGTTTCAAAGAAATGGTCTCACATCTACTATTAAAAAGGGATTAACAGATGTTATTTAAAACTGATCAACTAGCAAGAATTTAACTTACCATCTAGTAGGTCCCTTATCTTATCCAAATATATTTCAAAATATGAAACCTAAAGGGCAAACAAATTTTAAAAAAGATCAATCAACTAAAATTATTTAATAACTTATTCACTTACTAATATTGAGGTCTGAGTACTAGACACTGTTTAGACTAGAAGGACAGTTATCAACATACCAGCCATAGCTCACATTCTAATGGGAAGACAAAAATTAGCTAAATTAGCTTATTTATGCAGTCTTCCAATTGGACATAAATTACCTATCTGCATCTAAAATGAATTTGAATAGTTTTGAGTAGTAGAAACCTTTGAGTTCTACAGTAAAGTAACCCCCTTTATTTTATGGAGGAGGCTAAATACTTAATTATTTAAGTTAATTAACATTCTTGTTCATCTAATGGCAGATGAACAAGAATCCAAGTTTACTAACCTAAATGATCTTTCAACTATGCCTTTCCATAAAAATAATTTTTAAAATTACTTTAAATAAACTAGCATTTACTGTTTTTTTTAGAACAACATTATTCTTGCTGTAAAGTAAAATACAATCGTTCCCCAAGAAAATTACCTTAATATGAAATTCCAAATTTTCATCCATGGAGTAAATATAATTAAAAATATCTTGCACTATTCTTGGAATAATTCCCATGCCTTCTGGATCATGAAGTTTACCCTAAACAAAAAATAAAACTAGACTTCTTAAACAAATTATAAAATATGAAGTAAAAACGAAGAGTTTCAATCTACAACTTATAGTCAAGAAAGGACAGAAACTATAATTGTTCATTTTTGTAGATATGGTTCTGTAAATACCAAAAAATCCAATTCAACTATTACACATAGTACTGTACATCAACCACGTAGGTTACCAACATATCTTAACCCTTTAATTAATTAGATTTAGATTATCCATGCTTGTAAAATGTTCATTGTAAAATGAACATAATCAAAAAGATTTTAATTTCTTTCCATATAATTCTGCATTATTCTTTCTACTTCAAGGCAAATTCATGCAAATAATAGGATGTCGTTCTCTATGACTTTATGAAAATCAGTAATATGAATCACACTACAATAAGCAGTGATTTACTTAATATAGGACACTCAGATAAATGATAAAAACAGATGCTCTTTAGCAGTAGCAGAAAATCACAGGCTGTTTTCTAGAAGTAAAGCTATAGTAGGTCCACATCTATTATTAACAGCAGCACTGATAATTATGGCAACATTCTTATCAAAGAGTGACAGGTATTTGAGGAAGGAGGGGCCAACGAGAACAGGAAAAAGTTATTTATACTAAATATAATCAACAGCACATAAGCATTCAAAATTTCCCATACAGGGTGACAGAAAATTCTTGTCTAAAATGTTCATTATTTACAGGAGAAAAGGCAATAAAGAGTAAATTAAAATCTTTATGCATCGTAAAATAATATAACAAATAATGAATGACTGCTGTATGTATTGCAAACTACATCTAAGTACAGATTATAAAATGTTACCTCCATTGTGTGTGTCTTCCCAGAGGATGTTTGTCCATATGCAAATATTGTTCCATTATATCCTTCAAGTACATCTATGAGAAAATAAGAGATTTTATAATTCAGGGGATTTTTTCCTTGAGCAAGATTAATAAGAAATTACTTAAACTAAAAGATGACAGGTAGAGAAAAGGATTTTTTAAAAAAAGGAATTACTTAAAGAATGTTACAGGAAAATATCAGATGTTTATTCTTAGTGAGGTAAAAACACCTAAAAGATAAACACACACACACACACCCCTCTTCCTAAACCCATGCATACTAAATTCAGTATAATAAAATATTTGTGGGATATTAATTGGTTGGGTGGAGTAGCTCACTCCTGTAATCCCAGCACCTTGGGAGGCCGAAGAGGGTGTCAGGAGTTTGAGACCAGCCTGGCCAGCATGGGCCAAACTCTGTCTCTACTAAAAATACAAAAATTAGCTGGACACTGTGGTGTATGCCTATAATTTCAGCTATTTAGAGACTGAGGCACAAAAATCGCCTGAACCCAGGAAAAGGAGGTTGCAGTGAGCTGAGATCAAGATACTGCACTTTAGCCTGGGTGACAGAGTGAGATTCTGCCTCAAAAAAAAAAAAAAAAAAAAGTGTGGAAAGAATGGCAACAAAGATTCAGATTTCCTTCATACTAATATGAAAGATTCCATCAAAGTTTAGTACATAAAGGATTTATAAAGATATTAAAGGAAATATATAACAATAGTAATTTTCTTACTGATGACCCATCTAAGCAATTACTTTCTCTGGACCCAGACTGCTTTCTGTGGTCAATTAAGAAATAAATTTTAAATTCCACTGCTTATAATAAAGCATTTTGTCTATCAGTGTACATCCCAAATGTCACTAAATCTACATTCCAAAGCTTTATTTGACAAAAAAGAAAAAAATCCTCTGCCAATTTACATACAGATGAGATTTTAGAAATAGGACTAATTGATGGTTAATTAGTAGCTAAACCTCACAAACCCCTACCTTCCTCTTTATCCTACCCACAAAGTGTAACACTCAGTCCTACCTCAATATCAATTACCAAAAAGTTCCTATTGAAAAAAAAATGTTTTGAGACAGGGTCTCCCCTCTGTTCAGTGCAGTGGCGCAATCATAGCTCACTGGTCACTGCAGCCTCGACCTCCTGGGTGTAGAAAGCTGCCTGCCTCAGCTTCAAGTAGCAAGGACTAAAGGCACATGCCACCACGCCTGGCTAATTCTAAAAAAAAAATCTATAGAGACAGGGTCTTACTATGTTGCCCAGGCCGGTCTCAAACTCCTGGGCTCAAACAACTCTCCTGCCTCAAGCCTCACAAGGAGCTGGGAATACAGGACTAAGTAAGCCCCTGCACTTGACCCTCCTATGAAATTTTTTTAAAATTTTTTTCTAGCCTTTGATAACCCCAAGATCTGCCATTAACATTAAACTATTCTTTGATTAGGTCAAAGGGGTGGAAAAACGCAATCTTTTGATTTCTAGCTTTTGAGGATTTTGTCTGTTGTTTGTTTTTGGTAACAAGAAAAGTACTATGAAATTACATTCTATTCCAGAGGAAGCCAAAATAAAAAGACAAGCCTCCGTTGGAAACAGCATATAACAGTGAAAAGCAAACCAGTAAGCAAGCCAATCCCTGTTTTTATTGATTATTTTAAAAAGAAAATAATAACTAACTAGATAGCACAACTAGATAGCAGATTTCCTACAGAAACATTTATTAATGAGAAAAAAAAAATCATTACCTACTTCCCTGAAGATTTTAAGAGAATCCAAACATTTGAAACTTTCCTTCAAAATCTTTTCATTTTTGAGAAGGGAAGCAAAATTATTTCATGAATCACATTTACTTCTTCCTCAAACCCAAGATCTGGGTAAAAGTCTCATCCTATGTGTTCTTACAACATCTGCATTTAATCATAATGCTTACCACTGAGTATTCTGTCAATTTACTTGTCTGCTTTACTCACCAGCCTGTCAACTCCTCAAGGTCAGGACTGTGTTTAACTCCTAACTCAGTTCCTCCTGGCAATCAGGAGGAACTCAAATGCTTGCTAAATATTTATTACCATCGCCAATCTACAGCATCTTTCTAAAGCCTCTCTCCCCTTTTAAAATATACTTTTGTCATTCCTATGAGAAACAGAAAGGTGGACAACACTGAACAAGTATTACTTCTTTCATACTTTATCAACAGAAAAAAACATATTTAGCTAGCGAGATAATAGCACATCACTTTTCAGGAAAGTCACTTAATCTCTCTGAACTTCAGCCTCCCCAACAAAATGACTACTTAAGGAAAAGCTCTGAGAATTAGAAGTCACCATATAAAGTTACTATTAACATCTGAAAACTTAGAGTGAGTCAAGCTCTAACCATTTTTTACATATTATTGTATTTAATCATCACAAAACCATCTGCACTGTTTTATTATTAGTCTCATTTTATAGATGAGAAAACCGAAACGCAGAGAGGTTAAATAACTTTTCTGTATCTCCACAGCTAGTAAGATGAAGCTGAGATGCAAATACAAATAGTTTTGGCTCCAGAGACCTGCCCTTAACCACCGTACTATATGCTCAAGGAGCAGAAGAACCAAAATAAACACAAGGCAGGCTACATCTGGAAAAACCAAAGGTAAATACAGTGGCAGGGACTTCAGGCCAGGAAGCCATGGTGGAAAAAATAAGAAATCTACAAAAACCTGATAAGATGCTTATCATACAGTGGGCACTGAATAAATAGCTACTTAACACAGGAGAAACAAATCACTCAGATTCAGAATTAAAGCGAATACAAGTGGATAAACCTTATTCAAAAGAAACAATTGTATCTAAGAAATCTACAAATAGGGAAATGGCTCTACATATAATCAAATTATAAACTTGTCCAGACAATTATGAGCCAATGCAACCTCAATGAACTTGTCAGGGACCCAGAGTACTATCTGCTTTCAGGTCATTACTGGCAACTTGCTCATCAAATCCTATCTCAAAAGAAATCCCAGCTGGCCCATCACTCTGCTGATCTTTGCCTACCAACAATTTCTAACCATGGCTTCCCATTCAATCTGTTTACCAATGACTGTCCCAAGTACAACCTACCATGTATTTAATTGGTTTCCTGTCCTCATACTTCCCTAGGTACCCACCACCTACCCCCATGCCATCTTTCTCCTTAAATACATTTATTTATTGGTAACTGTCACATTTATATCCTTGTCCAGGACAAGTCCCACTGGCTACTATACACAGTCTCATCCAAACTTCGCTTGGGTGAAGATTAAAGGAAAAAGTCATGGCCAAGGTGACACTGAGATAAAGTACAAAGATGGCATAGAAAAACAAAGAGATAATGATAGAAACCTTGTATTCTAACACTTGCTGGAAGTCTAATTTTGCACAGTAGAAATAGCTGAGACTATGAGTTTATCCCAAGTACAACCATGACTGATTGAATTAATAATTTCCTCTAAGAAGACAGAGGACACAATTGGCAGCTGATACCTGTTGTGTATTTAACTCCTAGTTCCTATTTTGCAGAAGAAATGGAGACCTGGAAAGGTTAAGTAACTTGCCAAAAGTCACAAAGCAAGAAAGTGTCAGAGTCTGGAATTCAATCGAGGTCTGTCTGATTCCAAAGATTATACTCTTACCATATTACAAAAAAGGGAACTATTATCCTGAACGCAGTTCCAAACAGTAAAACAGGATGAAGGAAGGACTAAAATTTTGAGAAAAGAAATTTCAGAAAGCAAATGATTTCATCTTACTGTAACTAGTAATAAGTAATACTATTTATTACTGTAAATAGTAATAAAACAGAACAAAAGTAATAAATGCATGTACCCTAGACGTCAAGACAATAGACTTCATCTTTTTTTTTCTTTTAGGTTGGATACTACTTAAAGGACAATAGATTTCAAAAAACTCTGAGTATGAGACTATTATTAAGAGATATGTAACTAAGGATGTACAAGAGAGAGAACTCACTAGAACAGTATGAAAAAGGTAAAAGTCCAGAATAAGTAACTCTTACGAAAACATAAACAAAATAAAAACTAAGGCCCTAAAAAGCACTTTTAAAGTCATATTCAGAAAAAGAATAATGAATGAATGAACCTGCACTTCTTAGGAAAGATCGTAAAATATTAACTGATGACATTAAAACAGAGATACTTCTATTTATTACCACCTTCCACGAATATGATCCTCAAAACAGAACAACAGAATAACATTTTTGAGAGAGACTTTAAGGTTGATGTGGATAGGATGACACCAAAAGAATGGCTTCACATGAACCCAAGTTTCTAGTTACTGAAGAGGATTACATTCCAGGGATAAAAATCTCATAGCTACTGTGAGTTAGTTTTAAAAGCCAAAGAGAACAAAGATAAAAGAAGATACAAATGTTATATACAATTTCAAAATGCAAAAAATGATAGATTATGGAAATAAGTATACCAAAATTTCATTAAGGAAAGACTATGGTTAAACTAACCTCATTTCCTTTTTAGATACAGTTATTCAGCTGGTACTCTGGGCAAATACTAGAGTAATGCACCATTGCTTGATAGAAGGATTCAAGTTTTTCATCATTTTCTTGTGAGTATGTTGACAAACTAAGGACTAGCCAACTGTATAGGTTAAGAGGGTCTGAAGTCGGTTGAATATCCCAATAATGTGATTTAAATAACTGCCAACAATCTTATTCATTTTAGAAGATTAAGCTAGGGACCATGGCCCATTAAGCATTTTATTAATGATTTCGAATCATATTTTTCAAACTTCAATGTCTTTGACACTTTAATAGACTTATCAAATATGCTAACAACCAACTTACTAGATCCCCAGTAAGATAATTATAAAAATAAAACTCAGCTTTTCAATCCACCATCTGCAGTGGAGCCACCACCAAAATGCAGATTTTCATGAAAACCCTTATGGGGAAGACTATCACCCTCGAGATTGAACCCTCAGATATGACAGAAAATGTAAAGGCCAAGATCCAGGATAAGGAAGGAATTCCTCCTGATCAGCAAAGACTGATCATTGCTGGCAAGCAACTGGAAGATGGTTGTACTTTGTCTGACTACAACATTCAAAAGGAGTCTACTCTTCATCTTGTGTTAAGACTTCACAGTGGTGTTAAGGAAAGGAAGAAGTCTTACACCACTCCCAAGAAGAATAAACACAAGAGAAAGAAGGTTAAGCGGGCTGTCCTGAAACATTATAAGGTGGGTGAGAATGGCAAAATTAGTCACCTTCGTTGAGAGTGCCCTTCTGATAACTGCGGTGCTGGAGTGTTTATGGCAAGCCACTTTGACAGACATTATTGTGGCAAATGTTGTCTGACTTACTGCTTCAACAAACCAGAAGACAAGTAACTGTATGAGTTAATAAAAGACACAAACTAAAAAATAAATAAATAAAAATAAATAAAACTCAAAACATGATTAACAGCTAAAATGAACAAAATGGAATCTGTACTTTAAAGGTTTGTCCTCCAAAGTCCAAGTATGGAATGGGGTTTAAAGCTGGTGGCAACAGATACAAAAAAGACTGGTACATTCAAATTGCCCATGACTTCATCAATCAGCAACTTTCTGTTAGTTAAAAAGCTAATGTAATATTAGACTGTACTGATGAGACAGATGTCTCAATCAAAGAATGTAAAAAAACTGTTTTATGACAGATCCCTCTGGAAAACCATGTGATGCTTACAACATGATGGCACTGCCTGTTCCTCTTTGTTGCAGTCATTTACAGAATTACACGTATTAATTCCCTTTCATTTTATGAAGAATTCAGTACCCAGTTTGCTCTCTTTCACCAATACCATTACTGTTGTAATACTTGGTGGTTTCAAAGTCTGTAGCAGACAATCCCACTAAAATACCCTGGCTTCTCAGCTCCTTGACCAAATTTTCTGCGATCTTACCCTTTCTTCATTTTTATTTTAAGAATAGAGATGGGGTCTCGCTGTTGCCTAGGCTGGTCTCAAACTCGTGGCCTCAAGCAATCCTCCCACCTCAGCCACCCAAAGTGCTGGAATTACAGGTGTGATCCACATGTCTGGCCTTATCCTTTCTTTACTACTTCAGAAGCCAACTCCATGACAACACCTTCACCTTTTCATTACTAACTGCATTGCTTCCATAATCTCAATTTTAAGTACAGATACTACTCAACTTATGATGGGACTACTTCCTGATAAATGTACTGTAAGTTGAAAATACCCTAAGCTGAAAACGCATCAAATATATGTAACTTACCATCTAAGTCATGGTGTCACAGCTTAGTCTAGCCTATTTTAAATGTGCTGAGAACACATATGTTGACCTACAGTTCGGCAATACCATCTAACACTAAGCCTATTTTATACTAAGTGTTAAATAGTTCACAGAATTTACTGAACACTATACTGAAAGTGTAAAACAGAATGGTTGTACAGGTACTAGAAATACTGTTTCTACTGAATGTATATTGCTTTTGCACCATCGTAAAGTTGAAAAATTTTAAGTTGTTCTAAGTCAGGGACTATCTGTATTCACCTTCTATTACTCCATTCAGTATCCTGATTCCAACAAACCTTTAACCCCACTGAGATCTACAACCCACTAATGTTACCATCTTTAAAGCTTTTAAAGCTTTCACTGCCTTTCAGCTTCCCTCATATCCTTCTTTCTGTAACTTACACACTTTAGATCCCATGGTCCACCATTATAATCACTCTTTTGACTATGTCCTCAATTCTCTTTTGTTCCTCTTCCCTCTTTCTTACTCACCTGGCAAAACTCCAAATGGGCAAATTCAACTCTTTCAGCAGCTAACCTCGAGTGTGCCCTTAATACTGCCCGGCAGTACTCTCACACTTCCTGAATTCATCCATTTCATGTCTTTTCCTAGAACCTCTTCCCCCTTCCTCACCTTCATGATGACTTTGCTCCCTGTTTCATACAATATGGAATTGATATAATGAGTACATCCATACTTCCCCTCTCTCATATCTATAAATCTTCTATAACTCCACTTTATCTCCCATTACTAGGACAAACTGTCTGTGCTCCTATGCTTTCCTAATCTGTCTACTTTTATACCGAATCTCAACTCCTCTAATGTGGTGAATCCCACAACATAGATTTTGCCTCAATCTAAGAAGCACTTTTTAACAACTACAGCTGTCAAAAAAATGAAATAAATCATATCACCATTCCTTTGATTAAATGGATTTCTATAGTAACTGGAAGTAACTCCAGATAAACAATGAGCATTCTCTCAGCTTTAAAATTCAATGGTTTTAGAAAATATAAAATTATAAATATTCTAATATAAGTTATAGTATTATCTGGAATGCACACACTTTTCTCACCCTTGGCAACCCTTGTTAAATTCCTCAAGGAATTCTCGATGACTGCAAGATAAGTCTTTGGGAAAGGAAAAACAATGGATTGGAAGAAAGACAGACTGCCATTTTCTACTACTTTTTAGAAATGTGTCTCGCCATTTTGTTTTCATTCTCATGCTGTTCTCTTTCTAGAACTGCCACCCTGGAAACTCTCCTGGGAGTATCTCATAGAAATCCATCTCTCAGTGGCCAGGTGCGGTGGCTCACGCCTGTAATCCCAGCACTTTGGGAGGCTGAGGCGGGTGGATCATGAGGTCAGGACTATTAAGGCCAGCCTGGCCGAGATGATGAAACCCTGTCTCTACTGAAAATACAAAAATTAAGCCGGGCGCGGTGGCACACGCCTGTAATCTCAGCACTTTGGGAGGCCAAGGCAGATGAATCACAAGGTCAAGAGATCGAGACCATCCTGGCCTACATGGTGAAAACCCGTCCCTACTAAAAATACAAAAATTAGCTGGGGGTGGTGGTGCAAGCCTGTAGTCCCAGATATCCGGAAGGCTGAGGCAGGAGAATTGCTTAAACCCAGGAGGTGGAGGTTGCAGTGAGACTGCACCACTGCACTCCGGCCTGGCACCTGGCGACAGAGTCAGAGTCTGTCTCAAAAAAAAAAAAAAAAAAAAAATTAGCCAGGCATGGTGGCGGGCACCTGTAACCCCAGCTACTCAGGCAGCTGAGGTAGGAGAATTGCTTGAACCCAGATGGTGGAGGTTGCAATGAGCCGAGATCACTGCACCAGCCTGGGCGACAAAGGGAGACTCATCTCAAAAAAAAAAAAAAAATGCATCTCTTAAGAATAAGCGTGTAACATAGTTTTCATAACACCCTTAATTAGGTACTGTATGTAATTAGATCATGGAATTTGAGCAGCAGAATGTTTATTAACTGTATTTGATCTTTTTATTATTTAAACAAGTTTTTTTTCTGCAACCAACTTAGAAGGGGCATTAAAATGAAAAAGAGAAAGTTGAGTAAGTAGAAAAGATCACAAACAAAACTTTAGTTATTGCTAAGACAACTCAGCAGGTTAGGTACATTTACCTTTAACAATCTTCTTTGCACAGTCATTATACACTTGCTCTTGAGATGTGCTTGACTGGAACACCCGATCAAATGCATAAGGCTTGGACTGAAAAACAAAAAAATGTTTCAACTATAGAATTGAAGGTAAATGAATACTTCTAAGTTTCTTTACAGATGTCATCACATAATATATTTACTCTTCAAAATAGTACACCTAGTATGCATAATTTTTGAAGTGGAAGGGATCTTAGGGATCACCATGTGCAAACCCGTTAGAATAAACTCCAGAAAAACAAGAATGGTCTTTAGTCTTTTCTATATTCCCAGAGCCTAGTAATTACAATTATAATTACCAGTAATTATAATTAGCACTACTATGGCAGCCAGTCAAGTATTGCTGAGTGATTTTTATTTTTTTAAGTATCTATTTATTTACTTTTGAGACAGGGTCTCATTCTGTCACCCAGGCTGGAGTGCAGTGGCAACAATCGCTGCTTACTACAGCCTCAACCCCCTAGGCTGAAACCCTCCTTAGCCTCCTGAGCAGCTGGGACTAGAGGCATGTGCCACCATGCTACGTTGCCCAGGCTGGTCTTGAACTTCTAGGCTCAAGAGATCCTCCTGCCTCAGCCTCCCAAAGTGCTAGGATTATAGCTGTGAACCACCGTGCATGTCCTGCAACAGCTTTTCAACCATTCTTTTATTTAACACATACTTAATAGAATGTGAGGTAGGCATGCTAGAATGATAACCTAGACAGATTCCTTCTCTGCCTTAGTGGAGCATAAGTAACAGTGGGGCAGACATTAAACAATTAAGTGACCAGAATTCTGACTCATGCAATTGAGTGCCATGAAAGTGCAATGAGAGCATATAAGAGGAGAAGCTAAGTCTATGGGAAAGCAGAGTATCAGGGAAACACCCTGAAGAATATTTAAGAACTGAAGAATAAGCAGCAACTAACTCATCATTACTTTCTTCAGCATTAGTCATGAAGGGTGAAAAAAATCTCATGTAGGAAAGTAGTCTAGGTATTGGGAGGATGCTTGAAGATCCTAAGGCAGAAAGGATATGACATCCAGAAACCAATGGAAGTTGTTAAGTTGAAGTACAAGGAGCAAGGATCAAATGCAAATATCAAAACGGTTAAAAAGACATCTTATTCTGGAAACAGCTTTGACCTTCTGGACCCCAGAAATAATATTGGAAACTCCATGGACCACTCTTGGAAAACCATTAATATAGTCTGAGAAGGCGTCAGTGGTATTGAATGAAAAAAATCCGTGTCTATGCAAGTCAAAAAAATAATTTTCAAGGAGGAAGTGATTATGTTAAACATAGTTCCTAATCCCGATTCCTAATGAACAGTCTAGGAGAGAACTGCTGCAATGCAGCATTTAAAACTAAATGTTTAAAAACATGATTTAAGAACATTTAGTACACAGTCTTCAATTTAGATTTTTAGTTTATGATGTTAGAAGCATAATGATGTTAGAAGCATTATCAGTGCTCATAGAGAAAGTAATTTTTAAGGATTCTGATTTTCTTCAAACTTCAGTTTTTAATACTTTGTCCAAACTGTTTTCCTGCTACTCATCTAATCAGTGATGACACCATGGCAGGCAAATTTTTTAATTTCATGGTGTTTCTCTGTATGTTGTGCAGCCCATAATACAGAATTCATTTTTAATTAAGTGTTTGGTGAAGTGCTATAAAAAGTGAATGAAATGAATTATTAAAGTCTTTAAGTTATACAAATATAAGCTATTTGCTTTAAATTAGAGAACTTGTTACACACAAAACAGAACAAGGGAAACAGTTTAAGTCTTTGAAACGAGCTTGCTGAAAACACCAGAAGAAAATCAACAGAAAAAATTAGGAGCTTGCTGAAAATGCCAGGAAAATCAATAAAAAATTACATCTATTTATGAATCATGAAAGAACATGATTATCTGCATCCTTAAGTATCTTTACAAATCATTATTCCTTATATGGTACACTGTAAAGGCCTGGAGAACCAAAAACAAGCTGTGGTAGTTCATAGAAATTAGAAGAGAATAAAACTAATTAGATAATCTTGCCCAGTTCCTTGCCTAAAGCAAAAGAAGATTCTCTCTTCGAGTAATTTGGTGTTTGAACCTTCTTGATTACCTTAAGAGGGAAAAACTGAAAGAAAAGAGGGCACCATCATCACGTACCTTTACAGTTGTGGGATGTTAGCCCACAATAGTTTCTAACTAAGGAAAATCTAATATAATACCCTCCCAAGTGATCTGAAATGATCCGCTATTCAGAATTCCAGAGAAACACAAATCCCTGCCAGAAGGGTGTCCTTCATAACCAAATTTGGTGTTCAGCCTGGTCAGTGCAGACTCAGACAGGTATAAGAACAGCCAGAAGGAGCAGAATTAGAAAATCTCTTATACCTTTTACAAAATGAAACAATTCATATTAAAAACTGAACAAAAAATGAGACCTCAGAGTAATTTATGTTGTTAACTATGTTCATGAAAATAGTTCCTGAAAACAATGAACCACACATCTTGCCTTTCATTTTTTAAGGCTGTTATTCAGTTGTAACGCACGTTTGCTTACATTTAAAAACAAAAAACAAAACAAAACAAAACAAAAAACCACGGGCCAGGCACTGTGGCTCAGGCTTGTAATCCCAGCACATTGGGAGGCCAAGGCAGGTGGATCACCTGAGGTCAGGAGTTTGAGACTACCCTGGCCAATATGGTGAAACCTCACCTTTACTAAAAATACAAAAATTAGCTGGGCGTGGTGGCGCATGCCTGTAATCCCAGCTACTAGGGAGGCTGCGGCAGGAGAATCGCTTGAACCTGGGAGGCAGAGGTTGCAGTGAGCCAAGATCCCACCACTGAACTACAGCCCGGGCAACAAGAGCAAAACTCAGTCTGAAAAGAAAAAACAAAACAAACAAACAAAAAACAACTAACATGCTTATCAGTTTATCTAAAGATTAACTGTTCATTACTGATTCACAAACCAACACCCTATCCATTATTACTAATATTATCATATATAGAGTACTGAAGTTTTGAAACAGAACTTAAAAACAACTTTTTCCAAATGGAAACCTAGAATAAATGTATGTTTCCTTTATTCATTTTCCGTTAGCTTTTTCTTCATAATTTATGTCATATTTGGGCTTCATCAAAGGTTACGTTCTAATCTTAATATATTTTATGAATCCTAAATTTTAGCATTCCAACAAAAAGAATCATAGTGATAATTATAGATTTGTGTAAACACAAAATCTGAAGAAATAAGACATTTTAAGACAAGTGTAAAAGAAAAACTAGGTTTGATGTGCCAACCATTGCTGAAGCTAAGTACTATAAATCACAAAAACTCTTAAGCAACTGGTAGCCTCAAGTTTGACAACTCTTGCAAGCCCCCTGACTACATGTAAAATATACCATTCTAAAGGAAAAAGATTACTGCACTTAACTTCTCCTCCTCTCCTGGGCTATGATGTCACTTACACAAGAGTTTTTCTTGTGGACTTGTTAACAGAGAACCGGCTTGACAGTCTTTACACAGTAATAGCTGGCAGTTGTTAGTGGCCTAATGACTTGTTTGCCAAAGGCCTACCAAGGAGCTGAGACAGTCATTTTTTGGAGCTGAACTCTGGAGAAACTTTCACATGGAAACCCTAAAGAACTTTAGTCTGTCTTCAATGTCAATGCTTTCAATCATCCTTGTCTCCTGTAACCTCTGCCCTACTTCCTAATTAAATAGCCCAAACACAGTATTATAGAATGGCATTAGGCCGGGCGCAGTGGTTCATGCCTGTAATCCCAGCACTTTGGGAGGCAGAGGCGGGCAGGTCATCTGAGGTCAGAAGTTCGAGACCAGCCTGGCCAACATGATGAACCCCGTTTCTACTAAAAATACAAAAAAAATTAGCCGGGCATGGTGGAGCACGCCTGTAACCCCAGCTACTCAGGAGGCTGAGGCAGGAGAAACGCTTGAACCCAGGAGGCAGAGGTTGCAGTGAGCAGAGATCCCAGCTTGGGCAAGAAGAGCAAAACTCCGTCTCAAAAAAAAAAAAAAAAAAAAAACACAGTAGAGGAAAAATTAACATATTAAAATTTCATACCATAACAATGACATATCTACTACATAGCAATACCAACAAAGATCAACATAATTTAGTCACAGTTCACTGTTTTGTATGCCATACAATTAATTTTTAATCTCCTTCAACTCGGAGTGCTATTTTCAATGCCAGAGATCAGCGCTATTTTCAATGCCAGATCTTTCAATGCCAGAGATCAGACCTCAAAAAAGCCTCACATTCTGGTCTCACTGACAACGGTCACTCAACTCTAGTTATGTTTTACATTACAAAAAAACAGTATCTCACTATTCTTGGGATTCTTAAAGATCAATTTTCTTCAAGACAGACCTTAATTGCAGATGTATGAATCTAACACTTTTTCTCTTTTAAAAAGTTTGTTTTTATATTGCTTTCTGTCTGATACAAAAACAAAAAGTTAATACTTTCTCCCACGCTGTTATCCCAGAAAACCCAGCAAGAGTGGGATTTGTCTTTCGGAGCACTTATTTGACCCAACCAAAGTCGGCTAGGTCTGTTAGATTAAACAAAATTGATCATTCTGATTAAAAAAAAAACTCAACTATTTCTTTCTACAATTCTCGATTTTCCATTTGTAATTGTTAACATGAAAAGTCATTCATTACTCAAAAGGTGGTGAACGTCTGAGCTGTAGAAAATATTTGTAGCTGTTTGGTGCTTTTCCCTTCTCCCAGGGGGAAACAAGGTTCAAGGACTGGTTATGTGTTTCCATAAAACTAAGTACCTTTACTAAAGTATACCACCGCTTGTCTCAGAGCTCAATGCCCCAGCTAAACTTTGTATTAGCATTACATATTTTTTGAATGATAAATTTAGGGTTAGTCCAAAACACCAACAGCATCCGTAACTGCACACAGATACGCAAACGTGCACTGAACTTGCTCCCCGGACGTTCCTCCATTGCCCCAGGTGGGGGAGTGTACCGGGCTGAGGCTGGGCGCCTCCCGTCTCCTGGCGCCGAAGACTGGGGAGGGGGCGATCCAGGAAGGCCCGGAACGCTGCGCAGTCTCCCTCCCCTGGGTTATCGCAACTGGCAAACTCCGCCGAAAGGGCTGAGGACACCGCCGCTCCCTTTCAATTCTGCACCCTGCCACTTCCCCAAACTCCTCACACCGCCTGGACCGAAGAAGCGGGAAGAAGGGTGCCGGAGAGGGTCACTCACCGCGATCACGACCGTGTCTTCTCCCTGAAACTTGGCGACGTACTTGTCGCCGCGGTTCACCTCAGACTCGTTGAGAGGTCTGAAGCGACACATCACTTTGATGTTGCACTCGGCCGGGTCCGCCATCTTTCTCGCAGCCGGGGCCGGCGGCCGGGAGCCACTCCTCGCCGCTCAGTCTTGGAGGGAGCGCGCCGGGGCTGAGGGCCTTGGAGTCGCAAGGGCAGTGAGGGGCAGCAGTCAGCCGCTCCGCGCTGCGCTTCCCAGGGCGGAGGCGGCCGGGGAGCCGGGACTCGAAGCGCCGGCGCCGGCAGCCGTCGCCCTGAGGCTCACTTCCGATCCATCATGGCAGCCAAGGCGGCGGCGGCACCAGGGAGAGAGTCGCGGCTCTTCGGCGTCCCCTTCGCCGGCCTGGGCGGGCTGTGGGGGCTGGGGAGGTTCTGGGGGCCGGGAGAGTGGCCCACTCCTTCCTCCTCGCAAAGAACAGGCCAGGCCCACCCGTCTGCCCGCTCTGCTGTCCGCTGGCCGACCGCTGCCGGATCACTCCAGAGGCCGCAGATGGGCGACTGGGCGGCGCGGGAGGAGGACTGCGCAGGCGCGATGGGCTGGGCGGCCCGGCAACCAATCGGTGCCCGCGTTCGCACCCGGTCGCTGCGGCCGCGCCGCCGGTTCCGCCACCACTCCTGGCCAGGGGTCGCAGATTCAAATTTTATTGCACGGCCCCTCTCGCAGAAGTGCTTGGGGACGCAGTGTGGCGGCTTCCCCCCGCATACCAAGCTGCCGAAGAATTCCCCAGAGCCAAGGCAGACACACTTAGCTTTCTTTTCTTTGTGGGAGAAGGAGTTTGCTTTAGCTACTTAATGTCGTTTGTTTAAATAAACCACTAGGCGGGTCCGAGTGCGATGGTGTTTGCAACTAATTGATCACAGCCAGAGATTTCTTTCTTTTCTACTCCCACCGTTTCACTTGACTAGCTTTAAAATTAAAATTTAAAGTACTATATTCCTATAAGGAAGTGTTGCTTTCATTTTTGTCTGGAGGGAAACAAATCAATCCTGGCCAACCTTTTTAGAGCACGTTGCCAAAAAAAAGATAGGATTTGAAGGGTGGCTCTTTCCTGAGAGAATGAGATGTGGGGAGACAGGAATAAGAAAGAAAAAGGACATTCTTCCTAAGGAATGAATAAAGTTGCAAAGAAATGTGGAACAATAGGGCGAGGAGGGAGAAGAGCCGTCAGCCCCCTCACACACCGTCTCTCACTCCAGCCGCCCAGTGCCTTGCATCCCAGCCCCGCACCCTCGCCTCTCCCACGCAGTTCAGCGAATTCCCGCCACTTCCCTGGCAATGAGCATACGGAACTCATCAATCCCAATACTGGAGAAATGACTGACCTGGAGCATAAAGATAGTCTTTATGAAAAGCTTGAGTAAATTTGTGCATTACATATCCGAGGAAAACCACTCCATAGTTGACGTTGCCTTCTAGTTTTAGAAGATGAGTACCATAAAATTCCATGGGAAGTGGCTCTGAGGTGCTGCAGAAGGACAACGTGCAGGATTGTTGCAAAGGTACATACATGGCATTTAATTTTTTTTTAGACAAAGTCTTGCTCTGTCGACCAGGCTGGAGTTGCAGTGGCGCTGTCTCAGCTCACTGCAACCTCCATCTCCCAGGTTCAAGTGATGCTCCTTTCTCAGCCTCCCGAATAACTGGGACTACAGGTACCTGCCACCACGTCCAGCTAATTTTTGTATTTTTGGTAGAGACGGGGTTTTACCATGTTAGTCAGGCTGGTCTCAAACTCTTGACCTCAGGTAGTCCACCCACCTCACCCTCCCAAAGTGCTTGGGAGCCACTGCACCTGGCCTTGTTTTTTATTTTTTGAGACCAGGTCTCTTTATGTTGCCCAGACTGATCTCAAACTCCTGGGCTCAAGGGATCCTCCTGTCTCAGTCTCCCAAATAGATAGGATTACAGGCACACACTATTGCATCCAGCTTCATTTAATTCTTTAGAACCTATATATTTTTTCTATTTTTATCAAAGAAACACATTCACAGTTTCAAAAGTGAAAACTACACTACAACCCTGAAAAATAGAAGTTCTGGCTCCATTCAATCCATTCCTGTTCTCCAGGGCAACCACTTTAAATCTTTTAGCAATTTCTTCTAGTATTTATCTACTACAGGTTTCTAGTATTTATCTACTACATCTACTACAGCAATAACATGATTTTATTGCTGCTTCTTGATTTATGAATTATTATTATTAAATGAAGTTATAGTGCCTTTACACTAGCCCTCATCTGAATCAACATTTTCTTCTCTTTATCTTCTCAGCATGTATTTCTATCACTATTTATAGCTAACTTAGTACACAGCATTTACATGCTACATAACTATTATTCCCAGACCAGCCATATAGTGCACTATGATTACATTGCCTACCTTGTACAACTTTTTTTCTGGATTTAAAAATTGCCTAACTTTTTTCTCCCAGTTTACTCTTAACACATTCCAAATAGCCACGAGCAGTATAAAGTTACTCTTGATATTTTGAAGGCATTGCTCCTTTTGTTAAGTCTGATTCCGCATCCTAATCATTTGTATGTGATCTGAATTTTTCTTTTCTTTTTTTGTTTGAGACGGAGTTTCGCTCTTGTTACCCAGGCTGGAGTGCAATGGCGCGATCTCGGCTCACCGCAACCTCGGCCTCCTGGGTTCAGGCAAAATCCTGCCTCAGCCTCCTGAGTAGCTGGGATTACAGGCACGCGCCACCATGCCCAGATAATTTTTTGTATTTTTAGTAGAGACGGGGTTTCACCATGTTGACCAGGATGGTCTCGATCTCTTGACCTCGTGATCCACCCGCCTCGGCCTCCCAAAGTGCTGGGATTACAGGCGTGAACCACCGCGCCCAGCCCTTCTTTTCTTTTTTTTTGAGACAGAGTCTTACTCTGTTACCAGGCTGGAGTGCAATGGTGCAATCTGGGCTCACTGCAACCTCTGCCTCCAGGGTTCAATCAAGTCTCCTGCCTCAGCCTCCCGAGTAGCTGGGACTATAGGAGCGTGCCACCACGCCCAGCTAATTTTTGTATATTTAGTAGAGATGGGGTTTCACCATGTTGGCAGGATGGTGTCAATCTCTTGACCTCGTGATCCACCTGCCTCGGTCTCCAAAAGTGCTGGGATTACAGGCATGAGCCATCGCACCTGGCCGTGATCTGAATTTTTCTTCCAGGCAGATTTTAGTATCTTTTTGTCTACATTTCTCTTTTCTTTCCTATTTTTCATTTCTTTGTTTTCTTGTTCTCCTTTTTGAGATATTCTCTTAACATTATTTCCAACTCTTTCTATTGGCGGGGTGTGTGTGTATGTGTGTGTGTGTGTGTGTGTTTGTGTATGTGTGTTTGTATGTGTATATAATTAGAAGGACAAAATATCTTGGATGGGCTGGGCATGGTGGCTCACAACTGTGATCCCAGAACTTTGACAGGTCAAGCCAGAAGGATCACTTCAGCTCAGGAGTTCAAGACCAGCCTGGGAAATATAGCAAGACCCCCATCTCTATAAAAAAATACAAAAAACCTAGCTGGGCATGGTAATATGCACCTGGTCCTAGCTACTTGGGAGGCTGAGGTGGGAGAATCGCCTGAGCCTGGGGAGGGTGAGTCTACAGTGAGCTGTGGTTGTGCAACTGCACTCCAGCCTGGGCAACAGAGCAAGATCCCATCTGAAATAAACGAAAAAATGTATTTGATGTGCTGATCTCACCCTGTAGGGGGTGTGTGTGTGTGTGTGTGTGTGTGTGTGAAACTCTCTGAATTTTAATTTTCCAAATGGATGTTTCTAATGAAATGTTTCTATTCACAGAGCAAGATCTTCTCTTATTATTCAGAGAATATGTTTTTTTTTTTTTAATTTGGATCTAGTGTCCCAAATTTTCTCTAGAATCTGTCACTCATGTCAGAGGATTTCCTCACATGAGTGTTGAGCCTTGGTATTCTAACAATTTGAGTTAGAAACTAAAACATGTGTTGGAAACCTTGTGCATGTTGGTAGGGTTTAGAGATTAATGGGTTTCACCAATGTGTGTTTGGGCAGGAACTAGTCATTTCATTAGGAAAATTCTTAAAGTATTTTTTATTTTTATTTCCATTTTGAGACAAAGTCTCACTCCATCATCCAGGCTGGAGTGCAGTGGCATGATCTCTGCTCCCTGCAACCTCCTCCTCACAGCTTCAAGTGATTCTCCTGCCTTAGCCTCCCAAGTAGCTGGTATTACAGGTGCATGCTACCAGGCCTGTTAATTTTTGTTATGTTTAGTAGAGACAGGGTTTTGCCATGTTGGCCAGGCTGGTCTCGAACTCCTAACCTCAGGTGATCTGCTGGCCTCAGCCTCCCAAAGTGCTGGGATTATAGGTGTGAGCCACTGTGCCCAGCCTCTGTTGACTGTACAGAACTTTTTTAGTTTGACATAATCCCATTTATCTAAAAATACTTTTGCTTTTGTTGCCTGTGCTTTTGGGGCCGTATCCAAAAAAAATATGGCCCCTACCAATGTCATAGAGCTTTCCCTCTGTTTTCTTCTAGTAGTTTCATAGTTTTGGGTCTTAAATTTAAATCTTTAATCCATTTTTAGTTGATTTATTAATATAGTATGAGATAAGGGTCTAATTCATGTGGATATTCAGTTTTCCCAATAACTTTTATTGAAGAGCTGTCTTTTCCCCATTGCGTGTTCTTGGCACTGTTGTCAAAAATCAGTTAACTATAAATGTGTGGATTTATTTATGAGCTATTTATTCTGTTCCACTGGTCTATGTGTCTGCTTTTATGCCAGTCCCATGCTGTTTTGGTTGCTATAACTTTGTAGTATATTTTGAAGTCAGGTAGTGTTATGCCTCCAGCTTTGTTCTCTTTGCTCAAGATTACTTTGAATTCTTTTGTAGTTCCATATGAATTTCTGAATTTTTAAAAATTTCTATTAAGATAAAGAAGGTCATTGGTATTTTGATAGGGACTGCATTGAATCTATAGATCTTTTTGGGTAGTGTAGACCCAATGAGATTTCATAACATTTCTTTCGAATTGGTTGGTTTTCCCAGAGAAGAATTCTCTAATTTTTTGCGTAAGGTTAACGTAAGTCTGGCTGCCAGTTTTCTCAGAGTGAATGGGGTTAGGCAATGTCAACATTGAGTTTGTAGGTTTTATTTCCCTGTTTTCAGTAAGGCAGCTCACCCTGTCTTCATGTGAGTGGTGTCCCTGTCCCTGAGTTCACAGCCTCCCTGGTTCAATTCTCTAGGGAGTGAGCTTCCTTCTTTCTGCTGTGCTGGGGGAAGGGACAATCTTCTGGCACTTTTGGTGGGGGGAATTGCATTTCAACAGATCTTTATATACTTTTTTTTCTTTATATACATTTGTGACTAAACCTTCCTATTTTCAGCTCTACCCTGCACCTCAGCCTCCTGGAGTCTATATTCCCTGAGGCTTTCTGGTGTTCTGTATAGAGAATTAACTTACTTCTTGACATTCTGCCTGCAAGTTTAGGTTTTTAGCTTTCTCCGGGCTATTTAGGTAGTTAAACATTTCCAACATTTTGTTGAAATCCTGTTTGCTTATGGTCTTCTTTCAAGTTTTCTTCTTTACATCGTGGCTTTAGGACTTTGGTATCTTGATTTTTGTTTTTTGGTTGTTTTATTTTTGAGACAGAGTCTTGCAGTGTCACCCAGGCTGGAGTGCAGTGGCGCTATCTCAGCTCACTGCAACCTGTGCCTCCCAGGCTCAAGCGATTCTCCTGCCTCAGCCTCCTGAGTAGCTGGGATTACAGGCATATGCCACCATGGCTGGCTAATTTTCGTATTTTTAGTAGAGACAGGGTTTCGTTGTGTTGGCCAGGCTGGCCGCCTCAGCTTTCCAAAGTGCTGGGATTACATGCTTGAGCCACCACTCCTGGCCTGGTATTTCTTTACTATAATTTTAGTGGCGCTTCAGGAGGATTGAAGAGAAATGTGAATATTCAATCTCCCATATTTAATTTGCCTCAGTTTGTGTCTGGGTCTCTAGTTGTTTACGTATGTTGTCACCCCAAGAATATAAGTTACTTGAGAGCAGTGACAGTGGGTCATCTCCTTCAATAATGCTTAGCTCAATGCTCAGGATCTCACAAATGCTAATAAGTCATCTGTACTGATTGAAATTGGAATTCAATGAGTTGCCTATTAATTAACACGCTCTGCTCAAAAGGTGGTAGGATACAAATGTAAACAGGTTCCCATTGAAAAGGAGCAGGTTTCTAGGACAGTAGAATCCATAGGGATAGGTTCTATAAAAGCAGGGCCATGAGAACATGAAAATGGATATTTTGGAAAACTTTCCTGACAATTTGAAGTTGATATCAGGGATGACTGTCAAGATGTTTAACAAAATCTGCCTCTCATATGCAGAACATTAGGTTAAATGTACCATTGGTTGACTAGGCGTAGCAGTTTCTCTCATATATTTTTGTATTTTGTGTTTTTTTTAGAGATAGGGTCTTTACTGCGTTGCCCAGGCTAGAGTGCACTGGCTCAATCACAGTGTACTACAGCCTCAGGCTCCTACGTTCAAGTGATCCTCCGCCTCAACCTCCTGAGTAGCTGGAACTACAGGCATGTGCCACCATACTTAGCTAATTCTGAAATCTTTTGTAGTGACAGTCTCACTATGTAGCCCATTTTGTAGTGAAAGAGTCTTGCTATGTCGTCCTCTCCCCTCGGCCTCCCAAAGTGCTAGGATTACAGGTGTGAGCCACCACTCCCTGCCTCCTCATGTCTTCAGTGACCAAGGTTTCATTCTCACTCAGCAAGTCACCCAATATTAATAATTATAAGGAGAATGGACATAATTGAGGAAGAAACTGGAGAGTCTCTCCTATTCATGTTTTTACTGTGATTTGACAAGCTTATTAAGTCTATTTTTCTGAAAACAAGACATATACATTTTGCGTTTTTTTCAGACTCCTTTTTCTTTTTTTTTGAGATGGAATCTCGCTCTGTCACCCAGGCTGGAGTGAAGTGGCGTGATCTCGGCTCACTGCAACCTCTGCCTCCTGCGTTCAACCAATTCTCCTGCCTCAGCCTCCAGAGTAGCTCAAACTCTTAATCTAAGGTGATCCATCGCCTCGGCCTCCCAAGGTGCTGGGATTATAGGCGTAAACCACCACGCCCTGCCTACAGACTCCTTCAATTAACATTTGTAAAGCCAAATCCACACACCTGGAATTAAGCAGACAGAGCTACAGAAAACTGGCAGGACAAAAAAAAAGAAAAGAAAAAAAAGGAAAACTGGCTGGAATGTTATCACAACCAGTCCATTCACTTAAACCCAATTAATAGAGCAGTAATCTACAATGACATAAAAATTATCTTTATTATTATTTTGAGGTGGAATGTCTATCTGTTGCCCAGGCTGGAGTGTAGTGGTGTGATCTCAGCTCACTGCAACCTCCATCTTGTGGATTCAGGTGATTCTTGTGCCTCGTCCTCTGCAGTAGCTGCGATTACAGGCGCATGCCACCACACCTGGCTAATTTTTGTATTTTTAGTAGAGACGGGGTTTCACCATGTTGACCAGGCTGGTCTCGAACTCCTAACCTCAAGTGATCTGCCTGCCCCAGCCTCCCAAAGTGCTGGGATTACAGGAATGAGCCACTGTGCCTGGCCAAAAATTATTATCTTTAATCATATCAAATAATTTTGCCATGTGTCTTAGGTTGAATTTGATGGGGAAAATTCTCTGAGGCAGAAATGTGCTTACAGAAGGTTAACTGGGGAGAGCTGTCAATAGCAGGATTAAGCAGGGATGTTGGACTGTGTTGCAGTTGGCACAGAGGCCTCAGCTGATCTTATGGGGGAATCCGTGGAGCAGGGACGGCTGTGCTAACTGGGACAAGGGGCTGGGCCTTGCAGGCTGGCTGTCCCTGGGGAATGGACATGATTTTAGGTGAAGCAGCTCCCTTCTGTAGAAGGGAATTCCCCAGGAGACTGAGAGCCACCACTGTCTGGGTCATAAATGGGGAATTTGGGAGCTTGGTTGGCATGGCACTGCACAGCATCTACAACACCAATGTTGCAGGACACTTAGGAAGCCTTCATATTGTCTGTTTCTGCAAAGACTTTTTGATACAATAAGAACTGTCAGTCTGTGCCCTTCCATCAGCTGCTTTTTTCTTTATCAGAAATGAAACAGGCCAGGCGCGCTGGCTCATGCCTGTAATCCCAGCACTTTGGGAGGCTAAGGCGGGCAGATCACAAGGTCAGGAGTTCGAGACCAGCCTCACCAACATGGTGAAAGCCCTGTCTCTACAAAAAATACACACACACAAAATTGGCCGGGCGTGATGGCCTTCATCTGTAATCCCAGCTACTCAGGAGTCTGAAGCAGGACAATTGCTTGAACCTAGGAAGTGGAGGTTGCAGTGAGCTGAGATTGTTCTATTGCACTCCAGCCTGGGTAACAGAGTGAGACTCCATCTCAAAAAAAAAAAAAAGAAACAAAACCAAGTGGCTGAATAGTTCAATTGAAAGGCAGACAGCTTGAAATACATTTTCAGCAAACACTTTTCCAGAGTTCAGGTACTCCTAGCTGCTCTAAGTGATAGGCATGGTAAACTCCTCCTAGATGTGTTTCTTGGCTTTTTGTTTTATTTTGTTTTTTAAGACAGGGTCTTGCTCTGTCATAGGCTGGAGTGGAGTGACCATGGCTCACTGCAGCCTCACCCTGCGGGGCTTCAGTAATCCTCCTGCCTCAGCCTCCTGAATAGCTGGAACTACAGGCACATGCCACCACACCTGGCTAATTTAAAAAAAAAATTTTTTTTTTTTGAGACGGAGTTTGACTCTTGTTACCCAGGCTGGAGTGCAATGGCACGATCTCGGCTCACCGCAACCTCCACCTCCTGGGTTCAGGCAATTCTGCTTCAGCCTCTCAAGTAGCTGGGATTACAGGCACTGTCACCATGCCTGGCTAATTTTTTGTATTTTTAGTAGAGACAGGGTTTCGCCATGTTGGCCAGGCTGCTCTCTAACTCCTGACCTCTGGTGATCCGCCTGCCTTGGCCTCCCAAAGTGCTGGGATTACAAGCGTCAGCCACTGTGCCTGGCCAGATTTCTTGCAGAGATGGAGTTGGTCTTGAACTCATGGGCTCAAATGACCCTCTTGCCTCAGCCTCCCAAAGTATTGGGATTACAGGTGTGAACAAATATGCCCTGCCCTAAATGTGTTTCTTAGCATTGGTGAATCTTTGGAATATTGAACTCAGATGTGTCACCACTGTCCACTCTCTTTTCAGTTCCGCTTATTACTGTCAATCCACAAGATTAGGAATCAAGACAAAGGCATTGATTTATATTATATCGATACGCCTATTGAAAAAGGCAATATAATTTTCTCTCTTATTTTGGAGGCCTTGAAGTGTTATGTAAAAGTATAATCTGATGTTTTATTATAGACATCTTATAGACAGGATTAAAATAGCCACTTAAAATCAAGATGGTGATGTTTCTCTTATCCTAATTGTGTTCCTGTTGTAACATGTCTATTGCAGTTAAGTCTTTTGCAGGAATGTACTACCTTAATCAGGAAAATTGCAGCCTCACCCCTGGCTTTCGGCTGCACAAATACTCAAAGTAATCATTAAGTTATTTAATATGCAGAATGTATAAACACACTCTTTACAATGGCTCTGATCATTTTCAAGATCCTGGAACTGTAAATGTATCATTTACGGGTGGTAATTGAATAGTACTGGCAGTAAAATAGTGTTATAATCACTTGCTTCCTAGATGAACCTATTAGGCATCAAATCTTTCATTGGCAACATTAAAATGGGTATGATTGTTGGACGTTTCTCAAAGTGATTTGTACTCAGCACATTTGCAGTTAGTAGTTCTAATGCTCATGAGATAAAGGAGCTGGGTTTACTATTGATAAATGGGGAAACCATGAAAAGGAAAATGTATTTCATTCAGATCAGTAATAAAAGCAAAGATGTTAGGTGGGAAGAATCTTTTTTTTAGGATGGTTTATTCTGAAGAATCTTTGTTATTAAGTAGTTATTTTATGAGTCACACTTCATCTTCTTTGATGTACTCTAAAGAATATTTGAATTTATGTCTTAAAATAAATGGAACAGTTATTATGCTGAATATATGGCTTATCTAAGCAAAAGCAACATGCACTCCTAGTCTGTGGGAAGCATACATTTTTGTATTAGTTGTCTATATAATACACAGTCTCTATAATACACAGTGATACAGAGAATATTTGTGAAGTATCCACTTTACCTTCTGTTATACTGGAGGAAACTAAAGATCTGTACAACAATTTTTATTCAGCGTATGCTTTTGACTTTTAGGATCATGTAGACTTAAAAAATCTTCAACTATACTAAAATGTATGTACTGATGTTTATCATAAAATGGAACCAAACACACTTTGATTGATTTAGCAGTCAAAATGGGAACTCTAAGTGCAGTATCTATAATTCAAATGCAGCCTTTTCATTTTATGATTGATGTGCTTAGAATAAGCGCAAGACTCTCCAGAATCAAAGTACAGTGTGTGTCCTGACGACAAAATCATCAAATCAATATGTGAAAGTAGTTCAAAGTATCAGTTGCCAAATTTGATTCCCTGTGAAATAACTTGCTCTCCTTTTTCAGGGCCATAAGGAAAATGTATGTGAGATCTGGCTAAGCTCATGGTAGAAATTTTTGCTATCACTTCATGCACACACACACTTCCATGCAAACACATATATGTCATATTTATACATATATCTATAATGCATATATATGTGATGTATATTACATGTATATACAATGAACTTGGATCAATCATTTATTTTTACATCATTATTTCTCCTCCACCCCAAATCCTGCTCACCCGTCCCATTTGTTACAGCCTTAGGAGGGTCAAACAGCTACAAACTTTGTTCCTGCAAATCCAAAGGTATAAGCAAGTCTTCAGGGAGCTCTGTCAGCCCTGAATAAAGTCCAGGACAGTCTCATAGCACTCATCATTAAGTCTGCTTATTTGAGATTGGCCTGGGCAACATAGTGAGGCCCTGTCTCAGTATGACAGTTGCTTCAGCTCAGCTAAGGAGGAACAGGGAAGTGGGCAGATTCTGGACTCAGCTGCTTGGCTCTTTCCTCAATGCCAGCAGCAACAGCACAGATCACAGGAATCCTGCAATCCACAGCATATCTCCCAGGACTGAGGTCTTCATTCATATATTCTTCATTTGACCATTTGGCAAATATTTATTGGCCACCTACTGAGCACCATACTCTGGGATTCTAGGAGGAAAAATAGACCTAGACTCTGCCCTCATGGAACTTAGAGTTCAATGGAAAAGACTAGACTGTAAGGCTAATTGGGATAGAAATCTAATTTTTTTAAATGAACAGACTTCAGCACCATTTATTAAATCATTCATTATTTCCCAAAACTTTATGACGCTTCTGTCATACAACAAGATTCCATATATTCATGGGTATGTTTCTGGACTCTCTAAGATGAAAGTTTTTTGTTTTTTTTTTTTTAGAGAAGGAGTCTCACTCTGTCACCCAGGCTGGGGTGCAGTGACACGCTCTCGGCTCACTGCAACCTCCACCTCCTGGGCTCAAGCAATTCTCCTGCCTCAGCCTCCTGAGTAACTGGGATTGCAGGTGCGTGCCACCATGCCCAGCTAATTTTTGTATTTTTAGTAGAGAAGGGGTTTCACTATGTTAGCCAGGCTGGTCTCGAACTCCTGACCTTGTGATCCACCTACCTCGGCCTCCCAAAGTGCTGGGATTACAGGTGTGAGCCACCGCGCCCAGCCAAAAGCTTCCAAGAGTCTATTAATCTATTTACATATTCCTTCACCTTATAAATTTTAAAATTTACAGCAAAGTTGAATTTTATAGTGATCACCTGTATATCTCCCGCCTAGATTCTACAGTTAAGATTTCACTATCCTTTCTTTATCATGTATTTACCCAGTTATTTATCACTCTATACATCCATTGATTCACTTTTTTTGGTGCATTTCCAATTAAATTGCAGACATCAGTATACTTTTCCCTAAATATAACACTATGCTTTAAAAATTATTATAATTTCACAGTAAGTTTATAGTTTCACTGTTATTCCAAATGAATTTTTCAATTATATACCTCAGAAAAATTGTTATTTAGAATAATTTCTGATTAAGAAGATGAAAAGTGAAAAGAAACCCACAAAACTGGGACCTCAGAGGCCTGCATGTTGAGGGGTAAATGCAGCAGATATTCCTCCCAAGCCTGGGATCTCCATTCTAGGCCAAATGAAGAGAAGGCAGCTCAGATAACTACCCTGATTATCTGGATCCTGGGATCCTTACAATTAAGAGAAACTTACAATTTCGAACACTCTGCTTCATGTTGCCAGAAGGGGAGTCTTAGATTTTTCGAGGGCAAGCTGTTTCTTTATTTCTTGGTTTTTGGAAACATGGTGGTAGATTTTCTGGTTAGAAAGATTCTATTTTGTAATAAAAATATTCAACAAAATGAGGAGTTATGCTGTTCTGCGTAGTATTTCAAACATTTGTCTTTGTTGCAGGAGTTATATTCCCGTAAATTGATTTTTTAAGGATATTTCTTTCTTACATATGGCTTTACTCTTTGCTGTCTTTGAAAATTATTGATCATTCGATGTTGGTCAGGCTGGTCTTGAACTCCTGACTACTAAAAAATACAAAAATTAGCCAGGAGTTGTGGTGCACACCTGTAGTCCCAGCTACTCCAGAGGCTGAGGCAGAAGAATCACTTGAACCAGGAGGTGGAGGTTGCAGTGAGCCGAGATTGCGCCACTGCACTCCAACCTGGTGTCAGAGCGAGACTTCGTCTCAAGAAAGGCCCCACTGGGATGGGTACGGTGGCTTACGCCTGTAATCCCAGCACTTTGGGAGGCCGAGGTGGGCAGATCACCTGAGGCTGGAAGTTCAAGACCTGCCTGACAAACATGGAGAAACCACATCTCTGCTAAAAATACAAAAGTAGCTGGGCGTGGTGGCACATGCCTGTAATCCTAGCTACTTGGGTGGCTGAGGCAGGAGAATCGCTTGAACCTGAGAGGCTGAGGTTGCGGTAAGCCGAGATCAACCACTGCACTCCAGCCTGGGCAACATGCGTGAAACTCCATCTCAAAAAAAAAAGAAAGAGAAAGAAAATAAAAGAAAGAGGCTGCATTGGCAGTGACTTGGAGAATGCATTGGAGGGAAGACAGGTGGACTAGTTAGGATAGACTAGTTAGAATGCTCTTACAGTCATCTCACAGAGGAGCGATGAGAGACGAAACAAATGGGAATAGAGAACAAGAAAGCAATGAGAGAGGGAGACTAGATTCTATGAAACTTGGAGATTGTTTGGACATGGGATGGGGTTAAGAACAAAGAATTTAGGATTATTGCCACGATTCTGCCTTGGATGATGGTGCAACTCAGACCAGGGTGAGCTGGGTGAGGCACTTGCCTCGGACATAAAATTAAGGGGATCCCCAAAAACTCAGTAAGCAAGAGAAATATTTTAATGCAATATTTGCAAAATTAAAATGACTGCAAGAGGCCAGGCGCAGTGGTTCACACCTATAATCCCAGCACTTTGGGAGGCTGAGGTGGGTGGATCACTTGAGGTCAGGAGTTAAAGGCCAGCTTAAACAACATGGTGAAATCCCATCTATACTAAATATACAAAAATTAGCCAGGCGTGGTAGTGGGCGCCTGTAATCCCAGCTACCCTCTCCACCGCCACACCCTTGCAGGGCTGAGCTTCCCTGGCTGCAGTGGTGAGTGCTGTGCTGTCTTCCTGACTTGCTTTCCACTTTTAGCAAATAGTGACTATGTCAATAGAGGGAGGTGTCCCCAAACCCTATTGTCTTGAGTTGAGTTTAGCAGTAAAACAAACAAAAAAAGGTCGTATTACAAGCAGAGAGTTAAGCGTGCAAGTTACAAAAGTAATAATATCTTGGGTTAGACACAGTGGTTCATGCCTGTAATCTGAGCACTCTGGGAGACTCACCTTAGCCCAGAAGGCTAAGGTGGGAGCATCACCTTAGCCCAGAAGTTTGAGGCTACAGTGAGCTGTGATACCATCACTGTGCTCCAGCCTGGGTAACAGAGTGAGACCTTGTGAAAGAAAGAAAGAGAGAGAGAAAGAAAGAAAGAGAGAGAGAGAAAGAGAAAGAGGGAGGGAAAGAAGGAAGGAAGGAAAGAAAGAAAGAAGAAAATA
The DNA here is from genome assembly GCF_030222135.1 of Aotus nancymaae. NCBI lineage: Eukaryota > Metazoa > Chordata > Mammalia > Primates > Aotidae > Aotus > Aotus nancymaae. The sequence continues at coordinate 3,994,640 of NW_026988492.1, read as the reverse complement.
AAATCTTTGAGAATCAGTCTGGACTCAAATAGCAAACATCAACTTCTGAAGTTTCTGAAAGCGTGGAATCAGCGAATACTGAATTGATCGTGGAAATGATGACCCACAGTGTCAGTATACATGCATTAAGTATAGTTACTTAGAATCAATACAATTGAAATAAGTAAATATATGGGCACTTTGGCACTCAGGTCCTTCATCTCAGAATTCCTGGAGGTTCCACTCTGCCACCAGATCTCATGTGGCATCTGATATGGTTTGGCTCTGTCCTCACCCAAATCTTATTGAATTGTAATTCCCATAATTCCCTTGCATTATGGGAGGGACCCAGTGGGAGATAATTGAGTCATGGGGGCTGTTCTTATGGTAGTAAATAAGTCTCATGAGATGTGATGGTTTCATAAGAGAAAACCCCTTTCGCTTAGCTCTGACTCTTCTCTTATCTGCTGCCATGTGAGACGTGCCTTTCACCTTCTACCATGATTGTGGGGCTTCCCCAGGAATGTGGAACTGTGAGTCCATTAAACCCCTTTCTTTTGTAAATTGCCGAGTCTCAGATATGTCTTTATCAGCAGCATGAAAACAGACTAATACAGCCTCTGTAAAAAACTAGTAATCTTTCTTTTAGCTTGGTCAATTCCAGAGATTTTGAGCTCTCAATTCAGACATGAGCCCCGCCAATACCCTCTAGACAGAACTTCCCTCTGAAGACTACTGTGAAGAATGTGTTTTGTTTTTGTTTTTGTTTTGAGATGGAGTCTCACTATATCCCCCAGGCTGGAGTGCAGTGACACGACCTTGGCTCACTGCAACCTCTGCCTCTTACGTTCAAGAGATTTTCCTGCCTCAGCCTCCTGAGTAGCTGGGATTACATGCCCATGCCATCATGACAAACTAATTTTTTTATTTTTAGAGACAGGGTTTTGCATGTTGGCCAGGCTGGTCTTGAACTCCTGACCTCAAGTAACCTACCAGTGTGTGTTTTAAGTGGCTCTGAGTAACAAACTTCCCAGTGCTGGCAATGACCCCAGTACATGACCTAGACTGATGACAATTCTCAGCCTGTATTATGGTGGCTTTTGCCACCACAAAGTTCTATAATGTACAGAATAGTACTAGTCACATATGTTTTCATATTTCTTTTCTTTTTTTTTTTTGAGATGGAGTCTTGCTCAGCCACCCAGGCTGGAGTGCAATGGTGCATTCTTGGCTCACTGCAACCTCCACCTCCCAGGTTCAAGTGATTCTCCTGCCTCTGCCTCCTGAATAGCTGGGATTACAAGCGTGTGCCACCACATTTGGCTAATTTTTTTGTATTTTTAGTAGAGACAGGGTTTCACCATGTTGACCAGGTTGGTCTCAAACTCCTGACCTCAGGTGATCCACTCACCTTGGCCTCCCAAAGTGCTGGGATTACAGTCATGAGCCACTGTGCTGGGCCTTCTTTTCTCTTTGTGATATGAATCCACTATAATGCACTAAAAGATTGTGTATTTACTGCTGTATTTTTGTTTTCCATGGTAGCTACTGCTTCCCAAAGTTAATGTAAAAATAGTTTATTACTGGCAACTTGCTTGGTTAACCTAACTTACGGAACATGTTAGTACAGTAAATGTTTTATATAAACAGTTTTTGAAGGCACAGCACAAGTCAAAAGTCCATAGAGACAATGTGACTTAATTTCTGGGAAATTAAGAGTTTCATGAACATCTAAGAAATGAAATAGATGAACATACATTTAATGGTTAGTGCCATTAAGATTGAACATTAAAGTGAATTGTAATGTAATTATCTCACTTGACCAGCGGCTACAGGGCCCATGCAAGTCCAAAATCTTAAAGCTCCAAAATGATCTCCTTTGACTCCATGCCTCACATCCAGGTCATGCTGATACAAGAGGTGGGTTCCCATGGTCTTGGGCAGCTCCGCCCCTGTGGCTTTGCAGGGTACAGCCTCCCTCCTGGCTGGTTTCACAGACTGGCATTGAGTGTCTGTGGCTTTTCCAGGTGCATGGTGCAAGCTGTTGGTGGATCTACCATTCTGGCCTCTGGAGGAGGGTGGCCCTCTTCTCACAGCGTAAGGAGGCAGTGCCCCAGTGGGGACTCTGTGGCGGGGGAGGGGGGCTCTGACTCCATATTTCCCTTCCACGCTGCTGTAGCAGAGGTTCTCTGTAAGGGCTCAGCCCTTGCTGTGAATTTCTGCCTAGATATCCAGGCCTTTCCATACATCCTCTGAAATCTAGGCAGAGGTTCTCCAACCTCAATTCTTGACTTCTGTACATCCACAGGCCCTACACCACATGTAAGCCACCCAAGGCTTGGGGCTTGCACACCCTGAAGCAGCATCTTGAGCTTTACCTTGGGCCCTTTTAGCCATAGCAGAAATGCAGGGCACCAAGTCCCAGGACTACACAAAGCAGCAGGCTCCTGGGTGCAGCCCACAAAACAATTGTTTCCTCCCAGGCTTCTGGGACTGTGTTGAGAGGGGCTGCCGAGAAGACCTGTGACATGCCCTGGAAACACTTTCCCCATTGTCTTGCAGATTGACATCTTAATCCTTGTTACTTATTTTTTAAGACGGGGTTTCACCATGTTGGTCAGGCGGGTCTTGAACTCCCGACCTCAGGTTATCCGCCCACCTTGGCCTCCAAAGTGCTTGGATTACAGGCGTGAGCCACCACACCCGGCCTGATCCTTGTTACTTAAGCAAATTTCTACAGCCAGTTTGATTTGCTCCTCAGAAAATGGGTTTTTCTTTTCTATTGCATTGTCAGGCTGCAAATTTGTCAAACTGTTATGCTTGGCTTCCCTTTTAAACATAAGTTACAATTCTAAATCATCTCTTTGTGAATGCATAAAACCGAATGCTTTTAAGAGCGCCCAAGTGACATCTTTAACATTGCTGCCTAGAAGTTTCTTCTGCCAGATACTCTAAATCCTCTCTCTGAAGTTCAAAGCTCCTCAGAGCTCTAGGGCAGGGGCAAAATGCCATCAGTCTCTTTGCTAAAGCATAGCAAGAGTCACCTTTCCTCCAGTTCCCAATAAGTTCTTCATCTACATCTGAGACAGACTCAGCCTGGACTTCATTGTCCATATCACTATCAGCATTTTAGTCAAAACCAGTCATTCAGCAAGTCTCTAGGAAGTTCCAGGTTTTCCCACATCTTCCTGTCTTATTCTGAGCCCTCCAAACTGTTCCAGCCTCTGCCAGTTACCCAGTTCCAAATTCACTTCCACATTTTCAGGTATCTTTATAGCAGTGCCCCACTAACTTGGCACCAACTTACTGTTTTAGTGCATTTTCACACTGCTATGAAAAGATATCTGACACTGGGTAATTTAATAAAGGAAAGGGGTTTAATTGACTCACAGTTCCTCATTGCTGGGGAGGCCTCAGGAAACTTACAATCATGGTGGATGGCAAAGAAGAAGCAGGCACCTTCTTCACAGGGTGGCAGGACAGAGTGAGTGCAAACAGGAGAAATGTCAGACGTGGCCGGGCTTGGTGGCTCACGCCTGTAATCCCAGCACTTTGGGAGGCCGAGGCGGGCGGATCACAAGGTCAGGATATCAAGACCATCCTGGCCAACATGGTGAAACCCCGTCTCTACTAAAAAATACAAAAATTAGCTGGGGGTGGTGGTGTGCGCCTGTAATCCCAGCTACTCAGGAGGCTGAGGCAGGAGAATTGCTTGAATCCAGGAGGCAGAGGTTGCAGTGAGCCAAGATTGCGCCACTGCACTCCAGCCTGGCTCCTGGCAACGGAGCGAGACTCTGTCTCAAAAAAAAAAAATGTCAGACATTTATAAAACCATCAGATCTCATGAAAACTCACTCACTATCATGAGAACAGCAGGGGGGAAGCTGTCCCTATGATGTCAATTACCTCCACCTGGTCCTGCCCTTGACACATGGGGATTACTAGGATTACAACTCAAGATGAGATTTGGGTGGGGACACAACGCCTAGCCATATCATTACCCCTCTGAACTGTTGGACACATTCTTCAATGACCAGGAGCTTTGGAACGTGGAGAAGAATACTCCCAGCTATTTGTACTTTGTTTAATGCTCAGATTATTAAACTTCATATATCTAATATTTGAAAACTAAATTTTCTTGAATATTTAAGAATTAAATTTAATTAATTACATTTCCCCAAACAATGTTAAACTGTAATTACAAATATATGTATTAGTATGGTTGATTTTTAAGACATTTCATACACTTCAGATGGTAAATAAAACACACAAATGATTATAAAATGTATTATTATATTTAAATTGTTTTTGAGCCATCAGAATAACGGGCTAACTCTATCATGTTTGTAGTTGTTTTTATACCTTTTTTGGATTATAGCTATTTTTATTTTAATAACATCCTGAGTTTTCATAACAATTTTTTCAATACATTACCAGGATTGCAATAATTTTACCAAACCTAAAAGAAAAATACTTCATAGATGAGCCAAGGTTGTAAGATGTGGCTTATCAAAGATTATTCATTGGAGCACAGGACTAGAGGGCTTCTTAGGTGAGTCAAATCTGATCCCTGGTCATGGGGGCTGAACCTCTTGTTGTAAAGCTCCACTTTTCATCTCAGTAAAATTTTCAAGATCATTTTTAGCCTGTGTTTCAGTTTTTGCAACTTGCTATCTTCCTTCAAAATAGTTTACTTTGCGAAGGGCACAGAGGATCATGTCTGTAATCCCAGCACTTTTTCTTTCTTTCTTTTTGTTTTACTTTAAGTTCTGGGATACATGTGCAGAATGTGCAGGTTTGTTACACAGGTATACACGTACCATGGTGGTTTGCTGCACCCCATCATCTAGATTTTAAGCCCCACATGCATCAGCTATTTGTCCTAATGCTCTCCCTCCCCCTGCCCCCTACCCCCGACAGACCCCGATGTGTGATGTTCCCCTCCCTGTGTCCATGTGTTCTCATTGTTCAACTCCTACTTATGAATGAGAACATACAGTGTTTGGTTTTCTGTTCCTGTGTTAGTTTGCTGAGAACGATGGTTTCCAGCTTCATCCATGTCCCTGCAAAGGACATGAACTCATTCTTTTTTATGGCTGCAATCCCAGAACTTTGAAATGCTGAGATGGGAGAATCAATTGAGCCCAGGAACTGGAGGCTGCAGTGAGCTAGGATCACTCCACTGCACTTCAGTCCGGCCAATAGAGCAAGACTCTGTCTCTAAAATGAAAACAAACTAAAATCCAAATTGCTTACCTTTTCTTGATAGCCCTGGTTGGCTAGTGTTAGATAATATGTTCTGCTATTATATATTCACCTGGTCTGTTTTCATATTAAAACCATATTCATTTCTTGTTGTATTTCACTATAACCGGTAGGACTATCAAGAAGTTTAATTACCTAGGAGCTGCACCGTTAGCTTTCCTCTGTAAGACATTTGGCACATTTATCTCTGTTGAACTCTTTTTTGCATCTTATGTGTAACCAGCTGCAGTGGTTGTTAAACTCCTGCCTTCCCTGTTGTGTGTGATCACTGGAGACAGTAATTCTTCCTGTCTTTTGTATAGTCTCTACAATTTCTTTTTAACAGTGTTGTATCCAACATTTTTCTTACACAGACAGAATTATACATCCACACTCAATAAATAGGTATAAACTTAAAGAAAGAAAACATACTTTCTCTTTTATTTATTAAACTCAATACAAATAAAACATAGCTTCTTATAATCACTCTTCTTTTGCAGTACATTACCTTTTATGTAATTTAAGCTAATGTTCCTTTTTTTGGGTATCATAAACCCTTGGCCTTTTATAGATTTTATTTTTTCTAATTAAATTTATTAACAACAACGTTTATTGTTCTTGACTGGAAACCATTTAAGTAAGTTGCTTTGCCCTTTAGCTTTGCCCTGGCATCCTTAAAGACATTCTTGCTTTTTGGCAAGACATGAAGTTCCAAAAACCATCCTGATTTTTCTTGCCCCAAGACGAGGAATCAGCTGTCCTCTAGGAGTCCTTATCTTTTAGGTAGACGGTAGTATTAGAGACCAACAGCTGTGATATGCAAATGTGCTGCTGTTGCTGTGGGACAAATTCAAGAGTGATAGAGCTAGAAAATATGTATCTTTTTTAAAATCAAAAGCTTATACTGATTTTTCCATTTTCATACATGATTTTTTTGTTCGTTTGTTTCTTTGAGACGGAGTTTCACTCTTGTTGTCCAGGCTGGAGTGCAATGATGCAATCTTGGCTCACCGCAACCTCCGCCTCCCAGGTTCAAGTGATTCTCCTGCCTCAGCATCCTGAGTAGCTGGGATTACAGGCATGTGCTACCATACCCCGCTAATTTTGTATTTTTAGTAGAGAAGTGGTTTCTCCATGTTGGTCAAGCTGGTCTCGAACTCCCGACCTCAGGTGATCTGCCTGCCTCGGCCTCCCAAAATGCTGGGATTAAAGGTGTGATCACCATGCCCAGCCTACATGATGTTACTATGCTCTACTTTCCTTATAATAGGAAGTTTTGTCACTGTCTAACTGAGAAAAGCCATTCCCTGCAACGAGAAGGAAAATCTCTAACCATTGAACATTTATTTCACCAAAACTCCTCTTAGGAAATATGAGTTCCTCCCAAATAACACATTTTGACTTACTATCCTATTTAATTAAACAAGTACATAACTGAAGCATTCTGAACATAGATGCAGGAGGACTTAGCGCTCAGGCTGAAGGTCACTTATGTCTTAAACCATTTGTTTTGCAATAACAGAAATCCTGAGGCTGGGTAATTTATAAAGAAAAGAGGTTTGTTTAGTTGGTTCTGCAGGCTGGGAAGTATGAGAAGCATTGCTCCAGCATCTGCCTGGCTTCTGATGAGGGGCACATGGTAGGTTAAAACATATGGAGAGGCCGGGTGTGGTGGCTCACACCTGTAATCTAGCACTCTGGGAGGCCGAAGTGAGCGGGTTATTTAAGGTCAGGAGTTCGAGACCACCCTGGCCAACATGAGGAAACCCCACCTCTACTAAAAATAGACAAAACATTAGCTGAGCATGGTGATGTGCCCCTCTAGTCCCAGCTACTCAGGAGGCTGAGACAGGAGAATCGCCTGAACTGGGGAGTCAGAGGTGGTAGTAAGCCAAGATTTTGCCACTGCACTCCAGCCTGGGCAACAGAGCAAGACTCTGTCTTTAAAAAAAACAAACAAAAACAAACAAAACAAACAAACAAAAACATGGTGGAGAGATCAAAGGGAAAGTGGACATGTGTAAAGAAAGGCAAAACCCGAGGGATGTCCTGGCTTTATAACAACCTGCTCTTGTGACAACTAGTCCATTCCTAAGACACCTAATCCAAGACAAACCCAAGAACTCACTCCGTATGATGAGAAGAGCATCAAGCCATTCATGAGGGATCCACCCCCTGGGCTCAAACACCTCCCACTAGCTCCACCTCCTAACACTGCCACCTTGGGGATCAAATTTCAACATGAGTTTTGGGGGGAAATAAACTCAAACCATACCCAGGTAGTAGCAATCTCCAAAATCGTGAAAGCTGTCAGGGTTGCCATAACCACACTTTAATTATTTTAACTCTATTATCTAAAGATCCTGGGAGCACAAGCAATAGAAATTTTAACTTGCTCAAAGACTTTGCAGAGGAGTCTCAATTCTCATTTAAAGCCTTAATGTCATCATAATGCTGTGTTTCTTAGTCATCCTAAAGGCTGTATGCTCTGAGGCATTTACTTGTTTCTTTTACAACATTAAAAATGGAACGCATCCATTTTTAGGGCAAGTAATTTACTTTATTGGAATTTCTTGGGTAGTTTCCAGCTATACAGGCCAAGAGACTTATCTAGGAGTCACAGACACATTCTGAACTTGTGAGCTCTTCATTTCTGAGTAGATCAGAGTGGAAACTTTACTCAGCTTATCAACAAATATTTAGTGAGTCTCTCTTACACACCTGGCCCAACTATATATAGGAAATAAAAGTTTGAAAATGAAAAACATCTGTTTCTTTCCTTTAAGCTGCCTCTAAAAGCTGGACTAGACTTTCGGAATCACGGACACACGTCTATACTTCTAAGAGGACCAGCTCAACTCCTGAGTGTTGCATGGGAAAGGGGTCAGTCCTAGAGATGATCCGTGGATTGAATTTGGTCCAGGAGGGATCAGCAGTGGCCCTCTTTGTGTGTTAGTTAGGTAGTGAAGGAAGAAGAAAGAGGGCTCTGTAAAGAGGAGAGTCAGTCAGGACGTGGAAGGACCACAGACTTCTGGGCTGGCCCTTCCTGGAGTGACCTTGAGTCCCTAATCTGGCCTGGGGATGACCCCTGTCAATATATTGGAACAAACCCAGAACCCTAAGGCTGGAGCACTATTCCCATTCAGGGAATGATGATGCATGTGGGCCAATCAGTGGCTCACCTAGCTCTACCCTATTCCGTGTCAGCCCCACCAGGACCTCATCTTCTCTGGGATCCAGTGCTACAATACTGGGATGCATTTCTGTGTGTTTGAAGTCTTTAAGTAACAACTAGGAGAACTAATATTTCTGACATTAAAGAAATCATGTTTGGTGATCATAAACCAGTTTCAGCATTTAATCCTTCTGTATCTCCAGACTATGACCTTCTCTTTTTTCTTTCTCTTTCTTTCTTCTTTCTTTTCTTTTCTGTTTCTTTCTTTCTTCTTTCTTTCTCTTTTCTTTTTCTTTTCTTTCTTCCCTTCTTTCTCTCTCTTTCTTTCTTTTGCTAATTCATTTATTTAGCAAATATTTATCAAGATCTTTATGTGCACATAGCAGTAGTTAGAAGGTGAGAGATTAACAAGCATAAAATGTATTCTGTAGAGAGGTGACTGCAAGTATTATATGGTGTGACAAAGTGACAAGTTTTGAAAATGACATTCTCCAAAATTGAATTGGAATAAAACATAAAGTGCATAAGATTAGCCATGCATGGAAATTACTCAACCTGGCTGACACAAATGAGTCTCCTCCGTAATAACAAGTGTAAATGTAACTACATTTTGTAATTGGAGAAACATAACATGAGGTTATGTTGTGCTACTATAATAACAAAAGTATTAATGTCTGGGGAGAAAGGGTGAAAACGAAAAGTATTGGCTGGGCATGGTGGCTCATGCCTATAATCCCAGTACTTTGAGAGGCCAAGGCAGGCAGATCACTTGACCCCAGGAGTTCAAGACCAAACTGGACGACGCGGTGAAACCCCGTCTCTACTAAAAATACAAAAATTAGCTGGGCATGGTGGCAGGCACCTGTAATTCCAGCTACTGGGGAGGCTGAGGTATGATAATTGCTTGAATCTGGGAGGTAGAGGTTGCAGTGAGCGGAGATCGCACAACTGCACTCCAGGCTGGACAACAGAGCGAGACTCTGTCTCAAAACAACAACAACAATAAAGCAAAGTGTCCAAGGGAGAGAAAATAATAGACCAGTGTTTGTTATCTAGAGGGACATAGCCCCAGAGAGAAGGCTAATATTTGATAGTGCTCTACTTTACAAAGCGCTTTCATGTACATATCTCTTTCAACATTCACAATTGCCCCATAAACACGGTATCATTATCATTCCTGTTTTATTGAGAAGGAAATGGAGTCTGGAGACAAAATGACTTTCCAAGGTCACCTTGTAGGTTAGGAGTGGATGTAGGAGTGATTGGAGTTGAGGGTGAATGGGGTACTTTCCACTTCCCTGTAGCTGTCTCATATATGCCAGTGAAAACCCACCACAAGACCAGGCACAGCGGCTCACACCTGTAATCCCAGCACTTAGGGGGACCAAGGAGGGAGGATCACTTGAGCCTAGGAGTTAGAGACCAGCCTGGATAACATAGTGAGACCCTGTCTCTACAAAAAGTACAAAAATTAGCCAGGTGTGGTGGTATTTCAGCTTCTCCAAGTCCCAAGGATTGCTGGAGCCTGGGAGGTTGAGGTTGCAGTGAGCAGGGATGGAGCCACTGTACTCCAGCCTCAGCGACAGACTGAGACCCTGTATGAAAGAAAGAATCGGGGCTGGCTTCAGGCTTTTGCAACCTGTGTACCTGCACAGGGACCTGCACCAGGGAGGGCCTTGCTCTTGGTTTAATGCTTTACTGTCACTGTCCTGAAATTCTTTAATACATTTTTAACAAGGGACTGAGTATTTCCATTTTGTACCAGATCCTACAAATTGCACAGCTAGTCCTGACTATACAAGTGATGGCTACCAGCTGGGCATGAGAGTCTTGGGAGTTTGTCCCAAAGTGTTTGGGAGCTTGAAAGGCATATGGGATCTGGAAACAAGGACAGGAGAAGTAGGCACAGGGAGAAGCATGGGGAAAAGCAGGGAGGTAGGGCGTATTGGGCACACTCTGAGGAGTAATACCATCTTGCAAGCTTGCTGCCTTTGGTTCATTCCAGAATATCTCTGATGAAAGAGTTATCGAAAGTAATAGCAAAGACTGCAGTTTACTTTTGCAACAAACTAATATCACATCAGGTCTGCATTTTTAGTCCTTACATGTCCCTAAGGACACCATGATTAACTCTTGGCTAGCAACTGAAAATATGGCTTCTGAAGTATTCTTTTTTTCTTTTTTTATGTTTTTTTTCCCTTTCTTTTTTTTTTATTGCATTTTAGGTTTTGGGGTACATGTGAAGAACATGCAAGATTGTTGCATAGGTACACACATGGCAGTGTGATTTGCTGCCTTCCTCCCCTTCACCTATATCTGGCATTTCTCCCCATGCTATCTCTCCCCAACTCCCCACCCCCCGCTGTCCCTCCCCTATTTCCCCCCAAAAGACCCCAGTGTGTGATGCTCCCCTCCCTGTGTCCATGTGTTCTCACTGTTCAACACCCACCTATGAGTGAGAACATGCAGTGTTTGATTTTCTGTTCTTGTGTCAGTTTCTGAAATATTCTTTATGGTAGTGACTGATAGTTTTTGTTTCTTTTTAGGACAGAGTCTCACTCTATCACCCAGGCTGGAGTGCAGTGGTGCGATCATAGCTCACTGCAGCCTTGATCTCTTGGGCTCAAGTAATTTTCGCCCCTCAGTCTCCTGAGTAGTTGGAACTACCAGCACGCAATACCACGCCCAGCTAATTTTAAATTTTGTTTTCATAAAGACAGGGTCTTGCTATGGTGCCCAGGCTAGTCTCAAACTCCTGGGCTTAAGTGATCTTCCTGCCTCAGACTCCCAAAGCTTTAGAATTACAGGCGAGAGTCACTGCATCTGGCTGTGACTGATGGTTTTGCTACATATTCTTGGAGCAATGGACCACACTGTACTGGTTTGCTGAGTTGCTTTGCACAGATATAAAGGCACTTGGGTTTTTTATTGGGATCTTGAGTGTTGATTGTCATGACTGGTTGTATAGCAGAAGGTACCTTTGTGACCCACCTGCTACAAAGCCCTTGGATTCTGTGACTCATACATACCAGACAGCTCTACCAGAGAGAAAGTGTTCCTGTGTGGCTGTGAATGAGGAAGAAAATCAGAGGCCTGTGCTGGGCCTCCCAGGATCCTCCCTAGACTCCTCTGATGGCACATTCCCTGCTATTTTTGTTCAGTATGCTTTGCTGCAATGAATCTTAAGGCCCTGTCACTGAGTCTTGTGCATCCATCTGGCAAATCACCAAAAACAAGACGAAGTCTTCGGAAATAGTCCTTGTGCTATTGTCTGCCTTTTTCGTGATCAGAATCCATGTGGTATGTTTTTAATCACAAAAAAAAGAAAAATTTATTATGACAAAAAGCTTGCAACTCATGAAAGAAAAGTATTCATTAATGAACTACACAAATAAGCCATGGACAATGAGCAAAATGGAGGTGGAGGGGAGGACGCCTGTGACTCTGATCGCAAAATTTCTTTAACATATGAATCGTCCCTATAAACCAAGAAGAAAATCCCAGCAATCCAATAGGAAAACTATTGAATGATTAGGCACACAAAAGATATGATAGTTCACTCTAAAAGGAAAGATAAGGATACTAAGCAATAAATTGAAAATTAAAGCAAAGTAAGATGCCAGTGGCATGAACCAAATGCTTTGCTGACATTGTGGGATAAGCTATGGCAAATTCATATATTGCTTATGAGGATACAAATTAATACAACTTCTTTGAATTTTAATTTCTCAATAGTTCTAAAAATTTAAAATAACCTATCCTTTGGCCTAGTGAATCCACTCTAAAAAATTATTTCACAGGTATGTTTCCTGCGTATAGGCTAAATAAAAGACATTTGCTCACTGAATACTGTTTATAAAAGCAAATGTCTAAACAATCTATGGGTCCATCAGTAAAATTCTGGCTGAATTATGTTTCATTCATACATTGGGAAAGTATAGAGCAGTTCAAAAAAATAAATCCGGGTGTGGCGTGCTCACACCTGTAATCCCAGCACTTTGGGAGGCCAAGGTGGGTGGATTACTTGAGGTCAGGAGTTTGAGACTAGCCTGACCAACACGGAGAAACCCCCATTTCTATTAAAAATACAAAAATTAGCCAGGTGTGGTGGCACATGCCTGTAATTCCAGCTACTCAGGAAACCGAGGCAGGAGAATCTCTTGAACCAGAAAGGTGGAGGTTGCAGTGACCCAAGATTGCACCACTGCCCTCCAGCCTGGGCTACAGAGTGAGACCCTGGTCAAAAATAAATAAATAAATAAATAAATAAATAAATCTATATGCACTGACATGTTCAAATCCTCTGCCACGTAGATGAAAAATACAAATAGTACAATAATATTTATGAAAAAGGTACATTTGCTATATCTTTGATACGCATGTATATGCATAGAAAGGGTTTGTAAGCATGTAGACCCACTTTTTAACACTTCCTTTAAGAGAAATGGGATAGAAAGGTTTAGATTTTTTTCCACTTTTCATTCTCTGTGTTTACTTGTTTTTACTAGGAGAATCTATGTTCATGTTACATTTGTGGACAGAGAATAAAAACAATAACTAAGTCAAGTGCATCAGGTTCACAAAAGCCTTACCTGAAACTGGTACTGGGTGAACCCCAGGAAAGGTACACGTGGAATTTCTGTGCTATTCGAGTGTGTAGGAGAAACCCCCAAATTCTCCCAATAAATTGCGAGTCCGTAGGATAGGCACGCATTTGATGGCCTTGAAGAAGCGATCCTTGTATTTGCTGAACCCCTGAGAGGCCAGGCAGGCCACAGACACATTCCAGGTTAGTTGGGCAACTGGAGCGAACCACGTGCTCCAAACGTCACCTTTGCCTGCAGCTCGGGGTAAGCTCAAATAGACTTCCCTAGAATTTCTCCAGGAAATGGTTGAGATCTGGCCCGCAGCTGCTTTTTCACCTGCCAAGGCCTGCATGCTTCCTGCAGGGCCATTTCACCAACAATGACTCCCACCGCTTCTCCTTCTCCAGAAGGAGCACGGAAGCCAATTTTGCCTCGCTCCTGGTGGTCTCCCACAGCCACTCACTGCTGGACTCGGCCACCTTTGCAGAAGTCAGCAAACTAGATGGCGTGGTGCAGGATGGGCGCGTGGTGCAGGAAAACGGAAGCCAGATCCAGTACCAGCAGGTGTGTGAGAGGTACAGGGCGCTCTGCGTGGCCCCCAACCTGTTCCTGTATGCCTGGCAGGTGGACAAAACGCTCGACCTGAGCAGCATCTCCTTCCCCATCTCCAACCACAGTGGACACCCCCTCTACCTGACCGGCTTCTTCAGAGGACACATCTTGGGGGACGGCCTAGGAATGGGCCAGTTACTCCTGCAGGCCAAAGCCACTGACTGGGCTGCTGTACTACCTGAAGACGGAGCTCCCTGAGGACGACGTGCAGAGCAAGCAGCGGATCATCCATTTCCTTGACCAATTAAACAACATTAAGAACAGCCTGGCCTTAAGAAAATTGAGGCATCTGGTGGTTCAGGTTTACAGGGAGGCCAGGAGAAGGTGGGAGGGATGAGGAAGACTTGCACCCAGAACCCTAACAAAAGCACTGCCTGACTGCTTGATGGAGTCCTTGCCTCTAGGCTGGGTGTGCTCTGCTGTATTTGGTATTCAACTCAACTTTCTTAACACCAGTGGATGCCAGAAATTGTGAATCCTCAGTAACACTCTAGTTGATAACACAAATCCTTTGTCCACCAGATGGACTGGTTCAGGACAGACACTGATCTTCACGTTTAATTTTGGGGTTTGGTTTCTCGTAAAATTATAGTACTCGGAAATTCTACTTTATTAAAGTCTTCACTGGTTTTGGGTAGTCTCCTAAAACTTGCTTGGAGCTCTCTAAGATAAAAAACAAACTTTTAAGTAAAAGTTCCATCATGTTAAGAAGGTAACTAACTCAGCATTTTTCAAGTTAGAGACATAGGAAGCACCTGGCTTAGTGTGAGATACATACCAGCTGTTGAGCTATTGCTGGGTCAGCAACCCTATTAAGCTGTATAAATAGAGAAGCGGTGGGGATGTCAGGGCACGACCCAGGCGGGAGCAGCAGTCACGGCCTTCATCTGCCTGTGGAGGAGGAGGCAGCCTCAGAAGTTCAACTGTGTTGCTCCAAGTGACATATGTCACAATTTTGGTGGCTGAAGGGTTTTGCCTTGTGTACAGACTAGAGTTTCTTGATCTTTTCTTTTGTAGATGGACAGGTTCATCTGTGTTGCTCCAAACGACATAATTTTTTTTTCCAAGATGGAGTCTCACTCTGTTGTCAGGCTGGAGTGCAGCGGTGCCATCTTGGCTCACTGCAACCTCTACCTCCCGAGTTCAAGCGATTCTCCTGCCTCGGCCTCCCAAGTAGCTGGGACTACGGGCGTGTGCCACCACGCCCAGCTAATTTTTGTATTTTTAGTAGAGACAGGGTTTCACCGTGTTGGCCAGGATGATCTTGATCTCTTAATCCACCTGCCTCAGCCTCCCAAAGTGCTGGGATTACAGGCGTGAGCCACCGCGCCCAGCCCGAATGACATAATTTTATTATTTTGGTGGCTGAAGGCTATTCCCATCAGTATATATACAAGAGTTTTCTGATCCCTTCTTCTGTGGATGGACAGGGTTCTCCACGTGGCTGCGGACGACAGGATTTCCTGAAGGTTTATGGCTGAAGAGTATTCTGTTGTGTAACTGCACAGCAGTTTCTTTACTCCTTCATCTGTGAATAGACAATTCATGTGATTCCTGGATTGCCTGCAAGAAGCAAATACAGAACAGAGCATTGAATTACCAGTTTAGACAGCAGGAAAGAGACATATGTTTACCGTTATCCTCCCTTGGCACATTTGATATATCATAGACTTCATTTTACTGATTATACATTTGTGGCAGGTGGTCCACTTCACATTTCTTTCCAGACACCTGGAATTTGAGGCAACTTCTGTGACAGTGAGCCCTGCGTTTCACCTGGCATCCGTTCTCAGCATACTGTTTGCAGTCACATCGTGCTATCGTTGCTGCAAGTTCTGGATCAAGAGTATAATCTGTGAACCTCAAGAGCAGGCTGGACTTGCCCTCCCCGCTCTCAACGATGATGAGGATCTTCGGGGTGGTCGCACATCCTCATCCATCCCCGCCCTGCTCGGCTCTGAGCCCAGCTGTCTGCCCCGGGGTCCATCTCTCAGCCCTTCAGCAGGGAAAGCTGTCCAGAATCCCTGTGTTTTTATGAAACATCTGTCAGTTTCATCTAATAATACCAAAGACTGATCATGAAATATGTATAATGATAAACTTCAGTCCTATTATGTCTTTTTCTTAAACTACTTTCTAAAATTTGAAATTCACTCTTTTCTTCTGAAGATTTTGGAGGGTCTAGTTGAATTTCAATGATTTTAAATGAGTTAAAAAAAAAAAACGACAAAACCCTGTATGATCCAGATGCCATCTCACCACTTGGAGAGTACCTTTTATTTTGGAGACATGTGCACTTGCTAAAATAGGCTTGGAACAGCCTACAGAGTGCATGCCTTTGGGTCCTCTTGGATTGATTACTGCCATTCTTCCTTCTCCAACATTCCAGAGGCACTGACTCATGGATTACAAAGTGTTTCAGAATTCTACCACATGTGTCCCTGCCAACTCTAGCTCAATTTTTATATCTTTGCAAAAACTTGACCTCTAATGAGGTCTTAGGTTAATTTTATAATCCACTTAGTTAAAAATAACTAGACTTAGATTGCCTTTATATGGTATTCATCTGTATACTTAGCTCTTAGGCTGTTGGTTAGGATTTATGGAATTAAAAATCTTAAGATGCATATTTAGAAGATGTTAGAAAACACTCACTTTCTAAGTCTTCAAAGTTATTTTCTATTATGTTGTTTTTCCTGACCATTGAGAATGCTCTTGAGGCCAGGCACGATGGCTCACACTTGTAATCCCAAGCAACTTGGGAGGCCAGGCGGGGAGGATCACTTGAGCCCAGGAGTTTGAGACCAACCTGGACAACACGGTGAAACCTCATCTCTACAAAAAATATAAAAAATTAGGCAGGTGTGGTGGCACACACCAGGAGTCCCAGCTACTCAGGAGGCTGAGGTGGGAGGATCCCTTGAGCCTAGGAGGTTGAGGCTGTAGTGAGAGGTGATTGCATCATTGCACTCCAGCCTGGGCAATAAAGCAAGACTCATCTCAAAAAAATGAATGCTCTTTGTTTATATTAATGCCATGCATAAGGTTATTTTACTAATTTAAAACTTTTCATCAAAATATCTTATCATTGAAATATAATTTATATTTCATTTCCATTTATATTTTTATGTATATTCCTTGCTTTGCAGACAACATTTGACTATAAAGGCATGTTTCTATCTTTATATCCTCATCATCACAACTGAGGTTTGTATAGAAGGCTCATAACCTCCCTTGCTCTTTCAACTCTTCAAGGAGTCAGGCATTGTGAGAGTTGAAGGGAATTGTCACAGTAATGTGTCAGAAGCTGAAGTTCCTCTTGTCACGCCAAGCTCAAAAATCTTCAGAAGTTCTCCATTCTCTACCAAATCAAGTGGAAACTCCTCTGCTGCTTGTAAATATCCTCTTTAGCCCTATCCTGTCTATCTGATTCCATTTTTCACCACTTCCCAGCATGGGCACTTAGCTCCTTAATGTGCTTAAAACAGTGCTGACCACATAGTAAATATATGGATACTTATTGATGAGTTTTTTTTTTTTTTTTTTAAGAGATAGGATCTTGCTATTTTGCACAGGCTGGAGTGCAGTGACTACTCACAGGTATAACCATAGGTCACTGCATCCTCAAACTTCTGGGCTCAAGCAATCCTCCCATCTGAGCCTTCCAAGTAGCTGGGACTGCAGGCATACATCACACCCTGCTTATTGGTGGATTTTTAAAGATAGAAACAAAATATTCTAACACACTATCAGCATATGAAACTTGAAGCTACTAGAAAAAAACATTTATAAGACAATTGGAGCCGGGTGTGGTGGCTCATGCCTGTAATCCCAGCACTTTAGGAGGCCGAGACAGGTGGTTCACGAGGTTAGGAGATTGAGACCATCCTGGCCAACATGGTGAAACCACGTCTCTACTAAAAATACAAAAATTAGCTGGGTGTGGTGGTGCGTGCTTGTAGTCCCAGCTACTCGGGAGGTTGGGGCAGGAGAATTGCTTGAACCAGGGAGTTGGAAGTTGCGGTGAGTTGAGAATGCGCCACTGCACTCCAGCTTGGTGACAAAGCAAGACTCCGTCTCAAAAAAAAAAAAAAAAGACAATTGGAGAAAACTGAACTTGGACTAAATATTTGATATTAAGAGATGATTGTTGACTTTTTAGGTGTTAATGGTATTGTGTATTGTGTTTATGTTTAAAAAAAAAGAATCCTTGCTTTTAAGATGAGTATATACAATGTCTGGGATTTGCTTCAAAATAACTGTTGGAGTGGATGGTGGTACGGATGGAACCTCACTGATAATTCTTGACGCTGAGTGATGGGTACATGGGAGTTCATTGCACCATTCTTTCTACTTCTGTTTGTGTTTGAAAATTTTTATTTTAAAAGTTTTTAAATGTTAGCAAAAGTGAAAAAGCAAAAACAAAAAAAAACCTTGTGACCGAGAAGAGGCTGCAACTGTTACCAAGTCAATGGCATATGGCAGCGGCTGGGAAGACTTCAGGGGTTTGGGGCTTGGGAGAACTTTCAGAACTTACTGGACTCTAGGTCAGAGAATTCAGCAATTCTCCGTGCTCTTTCCTCTTTCCTGTACCTTATTTTCTTTGAGATGGAGTCTCACTCTGTTGCCCAGCACAATCTCGGCTCACCACAGCCTTCACTTCCCAGGTTCAAGTGATTCTCCTGTCTCAGCCTCCTGAGTAGCTGGGACTATAGGCACCTGCCACCATGTCCAGCTAATTGCCATGGCACTCCAGCCTGGGCGACAGAGCAAGACCCTGTCTCAAAAAAAAAAAAAAAGTCAGTATAAAAGACATTTGAAACAAATAAATGAGTACAAAAGTCACAGGCACTGATGGCCCTGAGCGGGCCCTTATGAGGTGCCGAGGTGGGGGTTCCATGGCAGAGTTGGGCACCTAGGGAAAATGTTTATTAAAAATAGCAGGAAGACAACAAAGGCAAATGTCATGTGTGTTACTGTGTCCCTTCTAAACTTCTCTCCTTTTTGCAATAATTCTAGAGTGACAGTCACAGGGCGCTGTCACTCTAGAGGGAAAATAGCACCTTCTAAAGAGTGCTCTGAGGATAACGGGATTTCATGGAGACACTGAATTAAGTTAAATCCAGCAAGTATTTAATTTCTTTTTGGATGTGCCAGCCACAGTCATAGGTACAGTGGAAGATGCAAAATAGAAGATGCCCAACATTTGGCTGGGCATGGTTACTCATGCCTGTAATCCCAGCACTTTGCAAGGCCAAGGTGGGTGGATCACCTGAGGTCAGAAGTTCGAGACCAGCCTGACCAACATGGCGAAACCCCATCTCTACTAAAAGTACAAAAGTTAGCTGGGCGTGGTGGCGCATGCCTGTAATGCCAGATACTTGGGAGGCTGAGACAGGAGAATCGCTTGAATCTGGGAGGTGGAGGTTGCAGTGACCCAAGATTGTAACGTTGAACTCCAGCCTAGGCTACAAGGGAGAAACTCTGTCTCAAAAAAAAAAAAAAAAGAAGAAGAGTACATCATAGTCCCTGAACTCAAAGAACAAATAGTCTACTAGGTGACTTGAGACTGTACACAAAGGATTATGACAGATTGGAACAGATTGGGGGCACATGCTGTTGTGCTGGGGGATGTCACACATGTCACACAGATGTTTAATATCTATGTGTGTGGCAGGGGTGACTAGAGGGTGAAGGGGCTTCAGGAGGGAATGAGGGGCATTTTAACTGGATCTTCAGGAATTTTAAAGACAAATATTAGTGGATCAGATACAAATGACTCCACTGCCCTTTAGAAACCAAGTCAGTAAGCGTTCACAGAGAAAATCCCATGTTAGTGTAATGTTTTTGTTGTTGTTTTGTTGTATTTTGTTCTGTATTTCAGAGACAGGTCTCTGTTGTCTTGTCTGGACTACAGTGGCACAATTATAGTTCACTGCAGTCCAAAACGCCTGGATCAAGTGGTCCTCCTGCCTCAGCCACCTGATCAGCTGGGATTACAGGTACGCACCACCATGCCCAGCTAATTTTTTAATTTTTTGTAGAGACAGGTCTTGCTATGTTCCCCAGACTGGCTTCAAACTCCTGGCCTCAAGTGATGCTCTGACCTCAGCCTCCCAACGTGCTGGGATTACAGACGTGAGCCACCGTGCCTGGCCTTGTGAGGTTTATCTGTAACTATCTTTAAAATAAAATAATTTTGATATAAAACTGTGAAATAACCACTCCAATAGAAAGCTCTTTTTCTTGCTTTAACTAAGTCTATAATAATCTTTTTTTCTCATTAAAGTAATGAGCCATATTAAGAAGCTTGAAGTCTTTCACACATCCATCATTGTAGCTTTTTAGGTAGGTCTTAAAAGAAAGACGAGACAATTCCAGAAATACAATATACTCTCGAGCTATGCTTAATAAGGAGAGGTCTCCACAAAACACCTTCTGCTTATGAATAAATTATAACTATATAGAAAACAAAATTGCTTGCTGATGGTAAAAGAGAATATGAAGTCCGGCCAATAATGGTACCAAAAATCATATTCTGTCTGGGTGCAATGGGATTACACCTGTAATCCCAGCATTTTGGGAGGCTGAGGTGGGTGGATCACTTGAGGTCAGGAGTTTGAGACCAGCCTGGTCAACATGGTGGAACCCTGTCTCTAGTAAAAACACAAAATTAGCTAGGCGTGGTGGTGGGCGCTTATAATCCCAGCTACTCAGGAGGCTGAGCCAGAAGAATCACTTGAACCTGGGAGGTGGAGATTACAGTGAGCCAAGATCATGCTACTGCACTCCAGCCTGGATGACAGAGGGAGACCCCATCAAAAAAATGAGAAATTATATTCTGAAGAGAAATCTGGATTGCTCTTACCCAAAACAAAAATAAAGCAAAGAATAAAAATATACTAAACTCCCTTAGGTGGCTTTACTCATGAAATCTTTTTCAAGGTAAGTTTTCAGGTTTTGTTTTAAAAGACAGAGTCTCACTTTGCCTTTTTTCAATATATCCTTTTCTGTTTAAACCGAGCCTTCCAGCTCTTTAAATTCAATCCTGTGGACTCCGAGGGAGAGTGCAGGCCCAGACTTTATCAGGTGGATCAGGAAACTGCTCCCTTTCTGTGCTTTCCTAAAATAGCCAAAGATGGTGATTCAACCAAACGACAAAGAAACAATAATACTCCACCAAATTAAAACATAAATGTGGACTGTCCTCAGCAGTTCTGTTTATGTTGTGCTTACTTAATATCTACAAAGCACCATCGTGTTGAAAGTGCTATCTCAGGACAAAAAGCAATTTCTCGTGAGTTGTTAGACACAAAGACAAAACAGAATGCTCTGGGCAAAGCTTGCTAGGAGCAAAGAGGTGACTTTTTGCACATCAATGATGGACTGGATAAAGAAAATGTGGCACATATACACCGTGGAATACTATGCAGCCATAAAAAAGAAGAGTTCATGTCCTTTGCAGGGACATGGATGAAGCTGGAAGCCATCATTCTCAGTAAACTAACACAGGAACAGAAAACCAAATACTGCATGTTCTCACGCATATGTGGGAGTTGAACAATGAGAACACATGGAAACAGGGAGGGGAACATTACACACCAGGACCTGTCGGGGGTTGGTGGGCAAGAGGAGAGAGAACATTGGGACAAATACCTCATGCATGTGGGGCTTAAAACCTAGATGACAGGTTGATAGGTGCAGCTAACCACCATGGCACATGTGTACCTATGCAACAAACCTGCATGTTCTGCACATGTATCCCAGAGCTTAAAGTAAAATAAAAATAATCTTTTTTTTTAAAAAAAGGTGACTTTTGCTCCCACCACAGGATACGATGTCCCTGGGTAAGACATTTGATGCCAGGGGTCCCTAGGAGCTAACAGACACAGGCCACTGGCTTGCAGCATTAGGGGAGAGAGAGTCCTTGCAGCATAGTGACTTCATGTGGGAGGAGCTACCATTTTCAGTAGAGGGAACAATGGTGATTCGGCTCAAAGTGGGAGGTAACATACTAGGGAGTCTCTGCCAGGGAGAAGTGCCCCAACCTCATTTCCCCACAAGAGAAGAGAGTATCTGGCTATCTTTGTTTATCAATCTTTAAGGCCTACGGGGGCAATGTCTGACCGTGTTTGCAGCCGGTGCCGGGTAGGAATGCAGAGAAAGAAGACGTCGGAACACAGCACTAGCTGTTTGATGGTGAGCAGAAGCACAGGTGATAAAGGGGGATTTTGAAGGCAAAGGCTGGAGTGAGATTGTCTTACTTTACTTTATCGGTTCTCACTAGAAACTCTCAGACATCACAGAAAAACAAATTTCAAAAAAAGGATTTTGGCAAAAACAAAAAAAAGAATGTTTGCTTTTTCCTACATCCTACTCTTTGAAGTTTGACAAAGAGGGAGGTGGCCCCAGATAAAGTGGGTGTCAAACTGTGCCTTGAAGTTGCCAAGTTAGGAGCCAGTGCAGGACTTGGAAGGGCAAACGTTGATGCTTAAATGCTTTTAAAATTTATTTTTGGCAGGGTGCAGTGGCTCATTCCTGTAATCCCTGCACTTTGGGAGGCCAACGCAGGTGGATCACCTGAGGTTAGGAGTTCGAGACCAGTCTGACGAACGTGGAGAAATCCCATCTCTACCAAAAAGACAAAAAATATTTTTTTAATTTGTATATTTTTTGTAGAGATGGGGGTCTCACTATGTTGCCCAGGCTGGTCTCTAACTTCTGCCCTCAAGCAATCCTCCTGCCTTGGCCTCCCAAAACGCTGGGATTACAGGCATGAGTTTTCACACCAGTCCCATCATTTGGGACTTGTCCTGGGATTTTTTTTTTTTTTTCCTGAGATGAGTCTTGCTCTGTCACCAAAGCTGGAGTGCAGTGATTCAATCTCGGCTCACTGCAACCTCTGTCTCCCAGGTTCAAGCAATTCTCCTGCCTCAGCCTCCCGAGTAGCTGGGATTACAGGTGCATGCCACTACAACTGGCTAATCTTTGCATTTTTAGTAGAGATGGTTTCACCATGCTGGCCAGGCTGGAGGCTGGTGTTGAACTCTGACCTTGTGATCCACTTGCCTCGGCCTCTCACAGTGCTGGAATTACAGGAGTGAGCCACTGCCCCTGGCTTGTCCTGGGATTCTAACAAAAGGCATTGAGTTGAGTTGAGAAGGATTCTGTCCTCTAAACTACTCTACATTATGCCACCCTTCTCCCTTCCTCTCAACCCTTCAGGGATCTCAACAAAGGCCGTGTGTCAAGGACATTGGGACAAAGGTCTATTCACCAGTGGAGTGGAACGGAGAGCAATCTAGACATTTGCATGAGTAAAGGAAATAATTGTTTGTGTGAATTTTTAACATTTCAAGTCTGTGCTGCCACACAGACTGGCGTCCCTTAGTTTTCAAACTTGAAGGATTTAAGAAGCAACATGCTTTTATATTTTCATCCCTCTGTTACTGTACATTTCAACATCTGTCATTTTCAGTTTGATCCCACTGATTTAAAGCAGTGAATTTATAAAAATGCCTAAATCATCATAATTTTTTTTTATTCTCTAAGATTTTATTATTCATCAAGGCCACACTTGCTTTTTATTCCTTAGTTCTTGTATTTCTCAAAACTTTGACAAGGCAAAGACCCTGCCTCTAAAAATAAAAATAAAATAAATAATTAATAGTAAAATAAAATTTAAAAATAATGCAACTCACAGATGATGGATATGTTAATTACCCTAATCTGATCACCATACCTTATATGTATGGAAATATCACTATATAACCTAAGAAATGTATAATTACTGTTTGTCAATTAAAAAAATAAAATTGAAAAAGGAAATAGTTGATATGCTCAAAGGAAAAGAAAAGAATGCAATTCACAAAGCAAAGATATAACTCCAAGAGGTGCTATAGAGAACCACCATAAGAGTAGCCCATCATTGTTCCCTAGACTTAGACATGACCACACGTGGCCCAGTACGTTCTCTGGAAGGCAGCTAATAAAATGAAAATACTTGCAGTTTCACAGGACCCAGAAGTGTTTGGTTGAGGTCCTCATGGGCCCATCTGCCTGATTCAGGCAGGTCCAATCACAGATCCCTGCATTACTCTTGGGTTTGTGACCCATATGTATAGTTCTTTGTTTTTTCTTAGCAGAAGAGATCCAGCTCAGGGTATTGTCCAAAAGTCCACCAGGGTGGCTCAGTAGTAGAACGGAGAGCTTTATTGTCAGTATCAGTTTGCAAAATGAGAAGAGACAATCTCTGATGTGTGACATCACATCAGATGATGACTCTTTCAAAACGGAAGGGCAGGTGGGGTTTTTTGCTTCACAGGACATACATATTCAGCAATTTTGGGGGGAAAACCATACATATTTATGAGGGGAGCTGAATGTGTATGCAATGGGCAAAAATGCCTGTAACATACATCTCGTGTTCACTTTGGGGCAAGCTTTTAGTATTAAAATGAGGTGGAATTGGCTGGGCACAGTGGCTTATGCCTGTAATCCCAGCACTTTGGGAGGCCAAGGTGGGCGGATCGTGAGGTCAGGAGTTCGAGACCAGCCTGGCCAACATGGTGAAACCCTGTCTCTACTAAAAATACAAAACTTAGCCAGACATGCTGGCACATGCCTGTAATCCCAACTACTGGGGAGGCTGAGGTAGGAGAGTCGCTTGAACCCAGGAGGTGGAGGTTGCAGTGAGTCAAGGTTGTGCCACTGAACTCCAGCCTGGGTGACAGAGCAAGACTCCATCTCAAAGTAAATACATAAATAAATAAAATGAGGTAGAATTTGGCTCTTTATGTCAAAAGGTGAACTGCAGGACACAAAGACAGTTTGTATGCAGTCTCTATAAGTTGCTAAAACTGGCTTAAGATCTGCAATTGTCAGAAAGGAATGTTGGTAAGGCCGGTCTTCTGTCCAACAGAGTTGTACTGGTCTGGGTTGTAAATCAGTTAGGAGGAGTCCGAGTCCTATTGCTAGGAAGCTTAGAGCTGTAGGAATTTAGAAATTTGCCATGCCAGCCAGCCCAAACCCTTGACTCATAGGTAACTTTGTTTCCTTAATCTTAGAATCCATTTTAGTGATGAAAGGGTGTCTGTTTTGATCTCTCAGATCACAGTGGGCCCAAGTATGGCTGAAGAGCTGAAGCTAGCCTGTCCATCCCTAGCAGGTTTCAATCCAGCCTTCTTCCTTAAGAACAATTTTTCAGGATCCGTCACCTGTGCAGCCTTGTCTGCCCAGACTGCTTGCCTAAAAGAGCTATCATTGCAAGACAGCCTTAGAGGCGAGTTGAGCCCCTCCCAGACACTCACTATATTGGCCTGGTTTATTGTAGTTACTTCCAGGCCATCAGCCTTATATCATGAATCCTCAAGGAATTTTTTCCCCCTTCTCCTCCTTGTAGTCAACCATCTAGGCCTTCCTATGTGATTGGTGAGTAGTTTTCAATCACTTATGGTCCTTATAAACACATCACTTCGTATTTGCAGGGTTGTCTCCCCAGATACATTCTAAGTCGCTTATGAGAAGGAACCTCGTATGTGTCCTTTATACCTTTCTATTGCATCTTGCACAGCACTGCATACATTTGATGCCCAGTGAAGGGGACATGTTTTTCCAGTGGAAGAAGATATGGGATAGATAAAGTATGAAATAAAAGTTTCCTAGGCCTGGTGCGGTGGCTCATGCCTGTAATCCTGGCACTTTGGGAAGCCAAGGCTGGCAGATCACTTGAGGTCAGGAGTTCAAGACTAGCTGGGCAAACATGGTGAAACCCTGTCTCTACTAAAAATAAAAATAAAAAAAAATTAGCCAGGCATGGTGGTGGTCACTTGCAATCCCAGCTACTCAGGAGGCTGAGGCAGGAGAATTGCTTGAACCAAGAAGGCAAAGGTTGCAGTGAGCTGAGATCGCGCCATTGCACTCCAGCCTGGGTGACAAAAAAGAAAAAAGTTTTCTAATAGTTAAAAAGCAGAGAGAGCTAGAAAGGAAAATTAGGAAAGGGGAGGAAACAATAATAAAAAGAAAAGAGAAAAATACTCCTTTGTTCCTTGGGCTGCTAGCATTCTTTCTCATCTGAGCGTTAATGTTGAATCTGCTAAGTGCTGTGTCATAATAAAATGTCCAAGGTGTGTGTATTTTATAGTCCATCATCAAAGGCATTTAATGTTTAACCCCCTTTGATTTCTATGTGAATGTTGACTCAAAGGTCCCCCTTTTCACTACGGCAGGAAGCTCAATGTTGTCCTCGAATAAGAATTGAATCATTCTTATTCAACACATGTTATTTTCAATACAGTATGGCATGGGGGCAGTTATTAGACAGTTCCTCAGTATATCTCATTTCCATAAACTTCTTTTTCTTTCTTTCTTTCTTTTTTTTTTTTTGAGACAGCGTCACTCTTTGTCACCCAGGCTGGCATGCAGTGGCATGATCTCAGCTCACTGTAGCCTCCACCTCCTGTGCTCAGGCGCTCTCCCACCTCAGCCTACTGAGTAGCTGGGACTACAGGTGTGTGCCACCATGCTCGGCTAATTTTTTAAAGTTTTGTACAGACAGAGTCTTGCTATGTTGCCCAGGCTGGACTTGAACTCCTGGGCTCAAGCAATCCACCTGCTTTAGCCTCCTAAAGTGTTGGGACTACAGGCATGACCGCTACACTCAGACCCTAGAATAATTTTAATAAAAGCAATAAGGATATAGAAAATACTTTCCCCTATCATGAAATAAAAAGTAGACACTCATTGCTATTATTTCATGATTGCTATCAACTCCTTGCTATTAAATTCCATTTGACAGTCTATGTTGCAGTAGAGAGTTCTCATAACTAATATAATAGCTCTTCACTTTGTCCCTACATATCAAGTGTTGTCTATTATGGTTTCAACCATTCATATGCTGAAATGCAAAGTGTCCTGCTAAATGCAGAGTCATTTATAAAATCAGTACAGTAACTTAGACAATTGAAATTGATCTCCATCGCTTAAATTCGGGAGGCGGAGGTTGTGGTGAGCTGAAATCATGCCATTGCACTCTAGTCTGGGTGACAGAGCCATACTCTGTCTCAAAAAAAAAAAAAAGAAACTGATCTCTATGTAACACCAAAAGCAAGTAAAAGCATAGATACATTTCTCAGCAAGAGGTAGTGAAAAATAGGGCGGGTTTCCTCTTCCTATCAATTCTGAAGCACCGGTCCCTGGCATCTGCTCAGAACCTGGCTGCATGCTCTGGACCAGAGTCAGTTATTTGTCACTGATATGGGTGTAAGGCTTGTCACCATTTATCCAGGATGTTTGACACATCCAACTCATTCAAGAATTCACTGGCAGAAATCAAAGATTATCTGGGGCCAGGCATGGTGACTCATGCCTGTAATCCCAGAAATTTGGGAGACCGAGGCAGGCAGATCACCTGGGATGGGGAGTTCGAGACTAGCCTGGCCAACATGGTGAAACCCTGTCTCTACTAAAAATACAAAAAAATTAGCTGGGCCTGGTGGCGCATGCCTATAGTCCCAGCTACTGGGGAGGCTGAGGCAGGAGAATCGCTTGAACCTGAGAGGCGGAGGTTGCAGTGAGCCAGGATCATGCCACTGCACTCTAGCCTAGGTGACAGAGCAAGACTCCATCTCAAAAAAAAAAAAAAAAAAAAAAAAAAAACAAGCTGGGCACGGTGGCTCATGCCTGTAATCCCAGCACTTTAGGAGGCTGAGGCGGGTGGATCACGAGGTCAAGAGATCGAGACCATCCTGGTCAACATGGTGAAACCCCATCTCTACTAAAGATACCAAAAATTAGCTAGGCATGGTGGTGCATGCCTGTAATCTCAGCTACTCAGGAGGCTGAGGCAGGAGAATTGCCTGAACCCAGGAGGCGGAGGTTGTGGTGAGCCAAGATCGCGCCACTGTACTCCAGCCTGGGTAACAAGAGTGAAACTCCGTCTCAAAAAACAAAAACAAACAAACAAAAAACATAAAACAAACAAACAAACAAAAAAGAAACCACGAAGTTTATTTGGAACAACCCAGAAGAAAGTGAAACACTTGGAAATAATTTTCAACCTGAGAAAAATTCCTGTGTATCAAACATTCCAAGTTATTATTATTTCACATTGTAGTCAGATAAAGATCTTTTAATGTGTCTCAATTTTTACAAACTTTCCCTTTTTAAGTGCAGAGAATGCCTGTTTTTATGTTGTTCATGGATATCAAGGGCATGCCCTAAAGGCACGCAAAGGAAACTACTGAAAAGTAAAAATTACGGAGCTGAGGACATCACAGAAATAATGTTAATTAAATACCTTGTTGTTATTTTATTTGTTTACTAATGCACAGACTACAACAGTGGTTCTAGTCCCGAGTCCAGAGGTGAGGGAAGGAACTCAGTTAGACGGCTCTACCAGGAAGTTTATCTGCAAATAGCAAAGTTATTTTACTGACATTTACAGATATCAGAGCCCACGTGTTGACTGCATGTTATGGGTATGTAGATGGTCTGGGTAGAGCTGTACACGTTTTTTTGCTGAGTCCTCATTGTTAGATCTAAGTTGTAATATGTGGTCCTGAACATGGTTTGGTCTGTGACTCTAACAGGAATTTAGATCATAACCTGAATCTTCAAGGCATGAATCTAGAGCTGTGTTGTCCAGTAAGGTAGCCACTCCATATGTAATTATTTACACTTCATTTAAATGCAATAAAAACTTCAGTTTTCAATAGCCACATCTCAATTGGTCCATAGTCACATATGATTAGAGGCTCAGGTAGAGATTTCCATCATCACCAGAAGTTCTGTGGACTGTGCCGGATGGATCCCTGGGACCAGCGTTTTACCAGCAGCAGGAACCCCACCTGGGAGCTTGGAAGAAATGCAGAATCTCAGCTCTGTCCAGACCTATTGAGAGAGAATCTGCTTTTTATAACAATCCCGGGTGATTTATGTACCATTCCAGTGTAAGAAGTACTGCTCTAGAAAACCGAGGTGTAAACCAAAAATAAAATTCTAAGGCCCCCCAACCATCTGAACAGACTTCCTCCTTGGCCAGAATACTCTTAAAATTTAACCTGAGAAACTGGTTCAGGCCATGACAGGAAGTGAGTATCAGATGGGCCTCATTATGCCCCTCTGGCATTAACATGAACACAGACTTTAAGTCTGATAAGAAACATTTTATAACCTAGTGTCTCTGAAGTCTACTACCTGAAGGCTTCCTCTGCAAATAAGAACTTTGGTCTCCACAATACTTTATCTTAACCCAGACATTTCCTTTCTATTGATCCCAGGTGTTTAGAGAAACTCAACCAATTATTAACCAGAAAATTTTTAAATCTACCTATAGCCTGGAGGCTCCCCCACCCTGACCCTTTGCTTCCGGTTGTCCTGCCTTTCTGAACTAAACCCTTTATTTCTTAAATGTATTGGATTGAAGTCTCATGCCTCTGTAAAATGTATGAAACCAAGCCGCACCCTACCACCTTGGGCACATGTTCTCAGGACCTCCTGAGGGCTGTGTCATGGGCCATGGTTACTCCTATTTGGCTCAGCATAAATCTCCTCAAATATTTTACGAAGTTTGACTCTTTTCATCAACAGAGGGAAAAAAAAGCCTGGTCTGTCCTGCAGACCCAGGCTTGTATCACAGATGAATAAAGTACACTCACACAGACCTCTTTGCTGTCAGTCTGACTAAAGGGCTCTGCTGCCTCAGTCTGCAGGATTGCCTCAATCAGCCAGTGAAGTTCACATTTATTTAGTACAGATTAAATGACAAAGAATGTGAGTAAACACCACTAGAAGGTAATTAACAATGCCGACCCCTGAGTGGAAAGCAATCATGCACCGTGGATGGTCAAAGGTTAGTCTTAGGACCACATAAGTAAACAAGCTATTTAGATAAACTCCCTTACATTCCTATGTTATTTGCTTTTCTGCTATTAACTCAAGGTAAAGAGGATTAAGTTGCCTTCAGCCAGACCTTTTACTGAAACTATGCAACCCCCAGCCCCGGCCTTCCAAGGTTTGTGACTATTTCCTATAACTATCTTTATAATTTCTCTTACAGTTCTTCCTACTACCCTCACTGAACCCCCACATACCTTAAGGCTTAGATGAAGGAAAGAGCTACATCTAGATTGGGCTATAGGTACAGTCATTTCCTACAGAAATGCATCTTTTCTATGCCTTCTTAAAACTAAGAAAAATATTAAGAGGAAAGAGAAGAACTTTTCTCTGAGGAATGCAAGTTCTTTTAATTATTGGCCCAGAGACACATTAAACTAGGCAGGAATTATTGCAGAATTTTGCTCCTTAGTTCAGTTATAACTGGGTTCTTGTCCCACAACCAGGAAAATTTAGGCATGAAGACACATTGAAGGGTGAGTGGAGCAGAATTTTATCAGGTGAAAAGAGAAAAAAGAAAAAAAAATCAGCAAAGTGAGATGGAGTCCTGCTAACAGGCCCCCCACCTCACAGATTAAAACTCAGGCCACTACACAGGAACTGAAGAGGCCAGGCTCCTCCCGCTGCCTGTGGCTCCACCCCTTCCCCCAGTGCACATACGGGCAGGCTCAGACAAGGCCCGGGGCAGTTTCCCTCATCTGCACAAAAAGCATCTGATGTGAACGCTTGTAGGGCAGGTCGGAGATTCTCCAGGGACCCCTTTTTATCTGCCTGGGCATTTGGCTGTCTCACCATCATGCCCTGCTCCCTGCTTTGAGCTACGTATTCATCTCTTAAAACGGCTTGCTATTGCCACAGCTAGCTATAAGTTAATCTAATAATGCCACACGGGACACCATAACCCGTACCCTAAAGCTTCACAGTGTATATCAAATCAGTGTTATTTCTGTAAACCAGTGGAAATTTCTGACAAACAACTTTGTCTGCCCACTCCCTGTCTCCCTCTTTTTGCCTTTAAAAATCCACTTGCCAGGCTGGGAGCAGTGGCTTGAGCATGTAATTCCAGTAGGCCGAGGTGGGTGGATCACAAGGTCAAGAGTTTGAGACCAGCCTGACCAACATAGTGAAACCCTGTCTCTACAAAAAATACAAAAATTAGCTCAGCGTAGTGGCATGCCCCTGTAGTCCCAGCTACTCAGGAGGCTGAGGCAGGAGAATTGCTTGAACCCAGGAGGCAGAGGTTACAGTGAGTCGAGATTGCACCACTACACTCTAGCCTGAGCAACAAAGTGAGATTCTGTCTCAGGAAATATATAAATTAATAAACATTTATGAAGCCCTTACCCTGAGCCATGAATTGTTCTAGATGCCTCATTCATTTTGATTCATTAATTCTCACAAACAGCCTTATAGGTGGCTTCTATTGTTAACTTTATTTTACAAATGAGGTTTCTGAGACACAAAGAATGGAAATAAGCTAAAGTCGCAATGGAGGCAGGGCACAGTGGTTCACACCTGTAATTCCAGCACTTTGGGAGGCTGAGGCAGGAGAATGGCTTGAGGCCAGGAGTTCGAGACTAGCCTGGGCCCAACAGTGAGACTGCATGTCTATAAAAAAAAAGAAGAGAGTCACAATGGCTGAGGCAAGACTCCAACTCAGCGATGCCTGGGCCCTAGAGAAGTGTGAAAGGAAAATCTTGGGTCCCCAAAATTACTAAGATAAGGGAAAAGTCAACCTGGGAACTGTTCAGGACAAACCTGCCTCCCATTCTATTCAAAGTCATCCCTCTGCTCATTGAAATAGAAGCATATTCTGATTGCCTCCTTTGGAACGGCTTATCAGAAACTCAAAGACGCAACCATTTGTCTCTCAG
This sequence comes from Aotus nancymaae, assembly GCF_030222135.1. Classification (NCBI taxonomy): domain Eukaryota; kingdom Metazoa; phylum Chordata; class Mammalia; order Primates; family Aotidae; genus Aotus; species Aotus nancymaae. The sequence continues at coordinate 3,963,276 of NW_026988492.1, read as the reverse complement.
GCGAGAGACCTACCTCTGACCTGGAAGTCCCCTCCCTGCTTTGAGTTGTCCCCCCCTTTCTGGACAAACCAATGTACTTCTTACACATATTGATTGATGTCTCATGTCTCCCTAAATGTATACAACCAAGCTGTGCCCGGACCACCTTTTAGGCACCTGTCATCGGGACATCCTGAGGCTGTGTCACGGGCGCGTCCTTAACTTTGGCAAATAAACCTCCTAAAATGATAGACTTGTCTTATCATTTTCCTTGATTGACGGAAGCCACGCAAGGGCATCTCTGCAGGCTGCTGGCAGTTCCTGGAACACCACAGCTTTCGGGGCTTCTCACCAGGTGCAAGAAAAGCACGTTCACGTTTTACAGCGTGGTAAGGATCTCCCCCGTGTCGTGTGCTCCTCCTGGCTCCACTTGACTCCCTAAGAGCCTCCACGGGTTGAATTTGCTGGCCTATTTTGAGGGATAGCCTGGCAGAGCTCCTCATTTCCTTCCTATTTTGTCTCCTTTAACTCAGCCTGTTGCTCACCTCTTGCCCCAAATCCCCAGGAAGAACCCAAGGAAGAGAAGAAAAAGAGCTGCCAGTTAAAGTCACGCCAAATTCCCAAGGCAATGTGTCCTCCCTCTCACCCTCCCACCCCCCTGCAAGGCAGTCCCGCCTAGCACCACAGCAGGAGAATCAGCTGTTTCCTGTCTAATCTCAGTGGCTCAGGCTGAGTCATTCTTTTTCCTGCCCAGGCAGCTCCCAGGTGTGGCTCCTCCAATCCCTTACAAAATGCTCCACCCCCAAATGCTCAGGCCAGCCTGTTAAGGGCTGAAGAGCCAACTCATCCAGTGTCTCCTTTGAATTTCATGAATTAAAAATGACTGCACTTAAAGGCCCAAAGTGCCACTGACAGACCTGAAATAAACCCTGTTGGCCTTTGGCAAAAAACAAATTGCCCACATGCATTAAGTCTAGCGTGGTGGCTGGGGATTGGCCAGGGCCTGGCCTCTCTGATGACTAAAGAGACGTGAGCGAAGCCAGCTGTGGTCAGTATCAGTCTTTTTTTGAGATGAGATCTCACTCTGTTGCCCAGGCTGGAGTACAAAGGCACAAGCAGGGCTCATTGCAACCTCTGTCTCTTGGGCTGAAACAGTCCTCCCATCTCAGCCTCCCAAGTAGCTGGGACTACCAGCACGCACCACCATGCTCAGCTAATTTTTGTATTTTTTTTGAAGAGGTGGGGTTTCACCATGTTGGCCAGACTGGTCTTTAACTCCTGGCCTCAAGTGATCTGCCTACCTCAGCCTCCCAAACTGCTTGAATTACAGGCGTGAGTCGCCACACCCAGCCAGCATCGGTCTCGCTGGTTTATTCAAAATGTAAGTATGGGGTATCTGTTGTTAACCCAGAAGCATCTGAGACAGGACTCAGTCAATTTAGAAAGTTTATCTTGCCGAGGTTAAGGATGCGCCCATCACACAGACTCGGGGGTCCTGGTGACATGTGCCCAACATGGTCGGGGTCTAGCTTGCTTTTATACATTTGACAGAGACATGAGACATTAATCAATATGTGTAAGATATGCATTGGTTTGATCTGGAAGGACGGAACGATTTAAAGGTGGGGCGGCTTCCAGGTCATAGGTAGATTTAAAAATGTTCTGTTTGGCAATTGGTTGACAACGTTATCGATAGAAAGCAATGTTTGGGTTATGATAAGGGGTTGTGGCCTAAGGTTTTATCATGCAGATGAAGCCTCCCCGTAGTAGGCTTCAAAGAGAAAAGATTGTAAATGTTTCTTATCAGACTTGAGGTCTGTGTTGATGTTAATGCTGGCTGGTTTTTCCTGAATTCCGAAGAGAGGAGGGGATCATGGGGCGTGTCCGATGCCCCCTTCCATCATGGCCTGAACTAGTTTTTTCAGGTTAACTTACAAATACAATTGGCTGAAAGGAGGGGTCCATTCAGATGGTTGGTGGGCCTTAGAATTTTATTTTTGGTTTGCAAGGTTCTGTGACACCTTGCTCAGAACTAACATGGAGCACCACTGAGGACACCTTTTGCCTCTCCTCTCCAGTACTCCACTTGACTAGCTTGTTTTAAGTGCTAAATTCTGGAAGGAGATTGTGTCTGTGTACCCCCATGGGTGACCAGCAGAGGGCTCTGAATGCAGTAGGTGCTTAATTGATGCTTATTAAAAGAAGAGATACAAATGAATGGGGATTCTAATGATTACTATTACTACTCAATAGCTAACAAGAGCTTCATGATACTTAGTAGCTCTTTGTACTCCTTCTCCAGTAAACTTAATTTCAGATCATCTGTGCTTATACAAGTCCCGTTTGATAACCGGGAAGGCTGAAATTGAATGAGGTCATGAGTTGGCCACCACTCAATCTGACAGAATAAAATTCAGTCTTCCTTGTTGGCACCTTGCAGCTTTATTGTTTAGGAGGAGCAGAGATCTAAGAGGGAAACAAATGTCATAACCGGTCACTTGGGGTGGCTGATTCAAGCTTATCTGAAGGTGACCTGAGACAAGAAAATTGCATTTGTTCTGTGGCTGCAGAATTTTTTCAGGGGCAGATGCACAGGGGCAGGGCCTCTGGGGTCCTTAGGGAAGGCTGTTTTTCATGAGAAGCCCGGAAAGGAAGAAGGACTGGGAAGTGGGGTGAAATGAACAAACAAAAGTAGGAAGCCACCCTGTGATGGGCATGTGCTGCGGCTGGCCTCCATGCGATCGTCTCTGTCGCGAATCAGAGACGTCCCGGAGCCCCAGACAAGAGCACTTATCTTAAATATTTCCCAATACCTTCACACTCATGGAAACAGAGGAAATGTTTCAAGGAGGAGACGATGACATCATGCTCACTTTTGCATGTAGCTCCAAGTTGTGCTGCACCCTTTACTGTCAGTCTGCAAACTCCCACGCTTAGCTTTTCCCTTCAACCCAGGGAGGTGGAATAAGCGGATTCCTCTATGTCCAGATAGGACTCTGATTCTCTCTCTCTGTCTTTTCTTTTTTCTTTTTTTTTTTTTTTTTGACATAGAGTCTCACTCTGTCACCTGGGCTGGAGTGCAGTGGCTCCATAATGGTTCCCTGCAGCCTTCCCAGGCTCAAGCCGTCCTTCCACCTCAGCCTCCTGAGTAGCTGGGACTACAGGCAGCATCACCACACTGGCTATGTTGCCCAGGCTGGTCTCAAGCTCCTGGACTCAAGAGATCCTCCTGCCTGGGCCTCCCAAAGTGCTGGGATTACAGGTGTGAGCCACCATGCTTTGACTGATTCTCTCTCTTTCGCTCTCTCTCTCTTTTTCTCAAGAAGACGTCTTTCTCTGTCACCCAGGCTGGAGTGCAATGGCATGATCTCAGCTCACTGCAACCTTCACCTCCCAGGTTTAAGTGATTCCACTTAAACCTCAGCCTCCCAAGTAGCTGGGATTATAGGCACCTGCCATCATGCCTGGCTAATTTTTTTGTATTTTTGGTAGAGACGGGGTTTTGCCATGTTGGCCAGGCTGGTCTCGAACTCCTGACCTCAGATGATCCACCGGCCTCAGCCTCCCAAAGTGCTGGGATTACAGGCATCAACCACTGCACCTGGCCTGATTCTCTTTTCTTGACAGAGTGAGACAGAATTTCACTCTGTCACCTGGGCTGGAGAGCAGTGACACAATCATAGCTTACTACAGCCTCAAACTCCTGGGCTCAGAGTCCACAGCTCACTGCCTTAGCCTCTAAGTAGCTGGGATCACAGGCACGCACTACCGTACCCAGATAATTTTTGCATTTTTTTGGTAAAGAAGGGGTCTCTCATTGTTGCCCAGGCTGGTCCTGAACTCCTGGTCATTCTCTTGCCTTGGCCTCCCAAAATGCTGAGACTACAGGTGTGAGCCACTGCGCCAAGCTAGGACTCTGATTCTTAAATGGCCACATTAGTGAATCAGCGTTTTTGGAGAGTCATTGTTTAGCGGGTCACTTTGCACAGATTTTCCAAGAACCCACCTGGAGAAGGCCACTCACACTATGGCCTTGACCAGTGGTGTCATCAGCACATAGCCCAGAGGGACCACCTGTGAGTCAAGCTCGTGACAAGGGAACTTTCTATCCCAGGGAGAAGTCAGGGCTTTGCAAGATGGCTTATGGATGACACACAATTTTTATCTTTATTAATTAAAAGCAGTAAGAGTTTAAATTATGATAGTAAAAGTGGTAATTGTATGTAGCATTTTACTTTTTTGAAGTCCTAAGATATTGCAGCATTGCCCTCCTTTAACCCCAGGAAGAATCTATTCCTTCCTTTGTGTCCTTATTTAGAGCTTATCTCTAGGTGGCATGAAAGAGACAGAGCACACTAAACTTAAACCGGAAGTCCTGAGTTTGAATCCTGATCTATCACGTATTAGTTAGGGGGCCTAAAATATTCACTCAAAATATTTTATTCTCTGAACCTTGGTTTTCTAATCTGTAAAATAAAGATAATCATAAAATTTATCTCAAAGTATCATTGCAAGGATTATATGAGGTCTCAAGCAAGAAGTCAGGCTTTCAATAAATACTTGATGGAAGAAGGAATTACACTGTATCCTAATGAATCAATCAACATGCCTCAACTGGAACTGGCTTCGTGCCGGTGATGGAACAGGACTTACTCATCTTCGTGTCTCTGGCACCCAGCAAGTGCCCAGCCTATAATGAGTGCTGAATAAATGTTATTGCATAAATGAATGAATGAGCCTTGTAACTCATGACACTACTAGGGCAACTAGTCTGGCAGTGTTGTCAAGAGCTCTGCTGAGCTGGAGAGGACTGAATTGCCAGGGGTCGGAGTAGCTGATTGAGACAACAAACTAAAATGAAAGTGAGAGTCTTGGCCAGGTGCAGTGGCTCATACGCAGCCTTGAACTCTTGGGCTCAAGCGATCCTGCCGTTTCAGCCTCCCAAGTAGCTGGAGCTACAGGAATGCGCCACCACACCTGGCTAATTCTTGTATTTTTTATAATGATGGAGTCTCATTATGTTGCTGATCTTGAACTTCTGGTGATCCTCCTGCCTTGGCCTCCCAAAGTGTTGGGATTACAGGTGTGAGTCACTGTGCCAGGCTAGAACTCTGATTCTTAAATGGCGTCATTAAAGAACCAGCGTTTTTGAGAGTCGTTGCATTTAGGGAGTCATTATGCTTCAGGACATTAAGCCGTGTACGGTGGCTCATGCCTAGAAATCCCAGCCTTTTGAGAGGCCACGGTGGGAGGGTAGCTTGAGGTCAGCCTGGGCAACATAGTGAGACCTCATCTCTACTAAAAATAAAAATAAATAAATAAATTTGCTGGGTATGGTGGTAACAGGCCTTGGCACTCCCGTTCTTCAGGACATCGCCCGGTCAAGGATATTCCTTTTGGCCGGGTGCGATGACTCATGCCTGTAATCCCAGGACTTTGAGAGTATGAGACAAGAAGACTGCCTGAGGCCAGGAGTTCAAGACCAGCCTGGGCACCATAGCAAGACTCTGTACCAAAAAAAAAAAAAAAAATCTAAAAAATAGCCAGGTGTGGTGACATGTACCTGTAGTCCTAGCTACTCAGTAGGCTGAGACAAGAGGATGACTTGAGCCAGGCCGGTTGAGGTTGCAGTGAGCTGTGATTGTGCCACTGCACTCCAGCCTGGGTGACAGAGCAAGACCTTGTCAAATAAATAAATATATAAACCAAATAAAGAGAGAGTCACCCTCTATTCACTTACTGCAATAGGATGTGCAACATGCTAAATGGAAGAAAACACCAGTGCCCCTGGTTCCATCTCCCCTTGTGGACGTACAGCTTAGATAGAGCATTGGCTGGCGCACTGCATCAGTGCAGAGACAGCACACGGGGAAGATGTCTCGCTCCTGAGGGACTTGGAGCAAAGGGCCCCTGCAGTTTTATGGACCTGGGGGACTGGAATGGGCATAGGGAGTCTGGGAAAAAGACTAGGAGTGGAAAGTATTATGAATATTGTTAGAGTAGACAAAAAGTGCTTCACGGTTTTGCCTCTCTCCCCTGATAAGAGGTCTTCTTCGCCTGAGGAAGGGGCACCTGGACCAGGAATGCCGCTATGTGTAGGAGCACGGTTGGCTAGCCGGGCCTGAGTCCTCAACTGCAGCCCTCTTCGCAGACTGCAATCCCCTGACTGTGCACCATGCCTGGTGTGGGGAGGACAGCTTTTCCCAGGGAGGCCTGCCAGGTAAAGCCTATGTAACTGCCTAGGGTTGGGCCAACACACACACACACACACACACACACACACACACACATACACAGACATACACACACACACACACGTAGGTATTTGACCAGGAGCCAGACTCCTTGCCCAGGACGCTACACTTGACAGATAAAGTAGCCAGAGACTTCATTTATTTATTTATTTATTTATTTTTAATTTATTTTAGCGGGGACAGGGTCTTGCCATATTTGACTTTCTATTTCTGAGTGATTTTACTTAGGATAATGGCCCCCAGTTTCATCCATGGTGCTGCAAATGTCATGAGTTCATTCCTTTTTAAGTCTGAGTGTATTCCATAGTGTATACATACCACATTTTCTTTTCTTTTCTTTTTTTAGACAAAGTTTTGCTCTTGTTGCAAAGGCTGGAGTGCAATGGTGTGATCTCAGCTCGCTGTAACCTCCGCCTCCTGGATTCACGTAATTCTCCTGCCTCAGCCTCCTGAGTAGCTAGGATTACAGGCATGCGCCACCATGCTCAGCTAATTTTGTATTTTTAGTGGAGATGGAGTTTCTCCATGTTGGTCAGACTGATCTTGAACTCATGACCTCAGGTGATCTGCCCGCCTCGGCCTCCCAAAGTGTTGGGATTACAGGCGTGAGCCACTGTGCCCAGCCTACATACCATATTTTCTTTATCCTGCGTTGATGGACACCTAGGTTGATTTTTTATTTTTGCTGCTGTGAATAGTGCTGCCATAAGCATATGAGTGCGGGAGATTCTTTTCGATGCAATGATTTATTTCCTTTTCAGTAGATACCTAGTATTGGGATTGTTGAAATAATGGTATTGTTATATTTAATATCACTCAATCCTGTCAGTTTCGTTCTAGAGAGGACTAACGTCACAGAATTGACATGGCCCGGCAATCCAGTGCTTCAGGACATTGTCTGGTCAACAATGTCCCCTTTGGCCAGGTACGGTGGCTCATGCCCGTAATCCTAGCACTTTGAGTGGCCGACAAGGGAAGATCGATTGAGGCCAGGAGTTTGAGGCCAGCCTGAGGCCAGCCTGGGCAACATAGGGAGACCTCAAATTTACAAAGAAACTTAAAAAATAAATTAGCTGATTCTGGTGGTGCATGCCTGTAGTCCCAGCTACTCGGGAGGCTGAAGTGGGAGATCACTTGGCTCTGGGAGGTTGAGGTTGCAGTGTGAGTTCCAATCACACCACTGCACTCCAGTCGGGGCAACAAAGCAAGACCCTGTCTCAAAAAAATAAAAAATGTTCCCTTGGGGTCTCAGAGAAATTCCACCCACCACCCAGCCCCTGCCAAGGAGCTGCCTCTCTGGCCTCTCTCTGAGGCTCCCTTTTCAGCAGGTGGGGTGCTTACCCCTGAAACAGGATACCAGGAGACAAGCTTTGTCCAGCTCCTCTGATACAGCAGTCTCTTGTGTGTTTTGGTGACAAGTGAATCAGGTTTCCATTTAAAACACTAATGACAAAAGGGAGAGAGAGAGAAAAAAATAACAGGCCTGGCATGACTTTGGAGGATGATTCTTTGTCTTAATTCTGAAGGCCAGAATGGAAAGTTGGCAACTCATCCTGAAAGATGAGAGTGCTACAGGCAGCTGCACAGCTAAGAGATAAAAACCACCATCGGGAAGCAGCTCATCTAACCTGAACCGTAGCGAAGAAGGGACGAACAGGCAAGCACTCCATTTGAATCTAGGTCTCAGCCTCGCAGGGTGGGATCAGGTTGCCTAATCGTGACGTCACTCAAGCCATTCCCACGCCTGTGGCCCATTTTTGAAATTACTTCACAATGGGCGCAGAAGCCAAATTTGAAATAAATGACTCCATGACTCAGACTGTTAATCTCTGTTTTGACAACCAACAGCAAGTCACTGGGAACTTTAACTTATATTTGGTAGGGAACATCACAGCATCATGCAAAGGCCTCTTTAATTTATCCTCCCACCCCAAGAAAGTGCCAATTGTGTACAGGCAAGAAAGCAGATTCCCTTGTATTTGAGGATAATAGTGAGGCTTCCTCTTCAGCAGAAAGCCGTGGGGACGAAGTGAAGAATGCAGCCTTTGGAGTCAGGCCTGTGCTTGCACAGGAATCTACACCCTACTGTCCTCCTCTGTAAGTGGCAATAATAATATCACTCACTTCCTAGGATTGTTGTGGTGATACAATGAGATAAAACGTTTTAGCAAGATGTCCTGTAGCTGCACAACAAATGCTGGCATTTTGATGTATGTTTGTATTTGTAAACACGGCGTGTCAGAGCGAAACAAAACCAAAACACAAAAATGAAGAGAAGACCTCGGTCCTGCTCGTTATTGTTTTTTTTGTTGTTGTTGTTTCTGTTTTTGTTTTTGAGACAGAGTCTCGCTCGGTTGCCTAGGCTGGAATGCAGTGGTGCAATCTCCGTTCACTGCAACATCCGCCTCCCGGGTTCAAGTGATTCTCCTGCTTCAACCTCCAGAGTAGCTGGGATTACAGGTGCGTGCCACTACACCCTGCTACCTTTTTGTATTTTTAGTAGAGACAGGGTTTCACCATGTTGGCCAGGATGGTCTCGATCTCCTGACCTTGTGATCTGCCTGCATCGGCCTCCCAAAGTGCTGGAATTACAGGAGTGAGCCACTGTGCCTGGCCTCGTTACTGTTTTTATTTCTTATAGATGAGGTGCTTAATAGCTACCTGTCAACAATAACACCCGGCACACCTGAGAGATTTGAGGAAGCATGCAGAACCAATCTACTACACTTTTTTTGTGTGTTTTGTTGTTTTGTTTTCATTTTATTTATTCATTTTCTTTTTGAGACGGAGTCTCACTCTGTTGCCCAGGCTGGAGTATAGAAGCGTAATCTCAGCTCATTGCAACCTTCACCTCCCAGGTTCAGGCAATTCTCCTGGCTCAGCCTCCCGAGCAGCTGGGATTATAGGTGCGCACCACCACGTCTGGCTAATTTTGGTATTTTTTTTTAATTAGAGATGAGGTTTCACCATGTTGGCCAGCTGGTCTCAAAATCCTGCCCTCAAGTGATCCACTGACCTCGGCCTCCCAAAGTGCTGGGACTATAGGCATGAGCCACCACACCTGGCTGTTGTTTTTTAGAGACAGAGTCTCACTATGTACCCAAGCTGGAATCAAACTCCTGGGATCAAGTGTTCCTCCTGCCTCAGCCTCCCAAGTAGCTGGAACTACAGGCACACGCCACTGCGCCCACCTTACCAAGTCACTTAACGGGAGTATTGCACAGCCTAGCCTCCTCACCAAGGACTGTGGGATCTGCATGCAGAAGCATTTTCTTTCTCTGACACAAGTTGCTGTGAGAAGCAAAAATTAAACTCTTACTATCACCAGATGATGGCCTTCAAAATGTTCTCTTGAATCACAGAAGGCTCGCATGACATCACGTCCTTCCCTTCGGTTTATTCCTGTTGTTTTTCTGACTGCCTCGTTCAGCCTTGTCTTATCTGAAAATGGGTCCATGAAGTAAAAGCAATGTCCTGTGGTTTTTACCTTGTTTTCCTTCTAACTAGAAGTTAAATCACTCATGTTTACCACCTGCCTACAACCTGCTAGGGGTTCTAAATTCAACACAGGAATTTGAATTTTCACAAAAGCTTTTTGAAGTTTCAGAAGCTCTGTTGACTTTTATTTCAAATACATCCTGCAAGCTGTGTTGGTTCACCCACAGGATGTGGAATGGCTTTGCCCAGGAGATATGATTGGCAAGCCCTGCTGCTACCTCTCATTTCTCTTATTTACCCTCCTAGCTCTCATTCTCTCTCCCTCTCTTTTTTTTCAGGCAGGGTCTCACTTTGTCACTCGGGCTGGAGTGCAGTGGTGCAGGTTCACTGCAGCCTCGATCTCCCGCACTCAAGAGATCCTTTTGTCTCAACCCTGCAAGTAGCTGGGACTATAGGCATGTGCCACCATGCCAGGCTAATTTCTATATTTCTCGTAGAGAAGGGGTTTCACCATGTTGGCCAGGCTGGTATCAAACTCCTGGCCTTAAGCAGTCCTTCCGCCTTAGCCTCCCAAAGTGCTGGGAAGGTACAGGTGTGAGCTGCTGCTCATGGCCTTATGTGATGTTTTATGTTCTCTCGTGGTCTTTCTCTCCTTTTAAAATCCTAACATTTTCGTACAACCATGTTCATAGCAGCATTATTCACATAGATAAAATGTGGAAGCAACCCAAGTGTCCGTCCATGGATGAATGGCTAAGCAAAATGTGATCTATCCACACAACGAAATATCATTCAGCCTTGAAAAGGAAGGAAATTCTGTCACACGCTACTACATGAATGAAGTTGGAGGACACTATGTTAAGTGAAATAAGCCAGTCACAGATAAACGAATGCTGTGTGATTCCACTTGTATGAGAAACTCTCACCATTTTCTCACTTCTGTAATCCCTGCAGGACACCGGATGCTCTGGAGTGGACTCCTAGTGAATTTGCTGGCCAACATCCCTTCCTTTTTCTATTACAGCATTTTCTTCCCAATTCCATTTGGTGGATGGGGCAAGGGGAAGGGCTGTCACTCACAACACTCCACCTCCAGGCCATCGTGATTGGCTCGGGGATAGGCCTGTGACCAAGCCAGGCAAATTGGAGTGTTCTCCAGTTTGTGGAGACATTTGGCTGTCTCCAATGTTACATTTGGATGCTAGGAGAGATGGAGAAGAGAGTCCCTTGTTCTTGGATCTTAAGTTCTAAGATTGCTAATGCTTAGTCATGTTCCTCGGAGGAGGCTTGACTGCTGCAGGATAAAATGAAACCAGTCCTGGTCCAATGAGTGGCTAATGCTTGTAATTGCAGCACTTTGAAAATTCGAGACAGGGGATCACGAGGTCAGGAGTTTGAGACCGGCTTGGCCAACACAGTGAAACCTTGTCCCTACTAAAAATACAAAAATTAGCTGGGTGTGATGGCAGGCCCCTGTAATCCCAGCTACTTGGGAGGCTGAGGTAGGAGAATCCCTTGAATCCAGGAGGCGGAGGTTGTAGTGAACCGAGATCACGCCACTGCACTCCAGCCTGGGTGACAGAGCTAGACTCTGTCTGAAAAAAAAAAAAAGAAAAGAAAAGAAAAGAAAAGAAACCAGTCCACAGACAGAAGCAAAACTAAGTGATGAAGTTATGTGTGTTAATACATTTGTGGTTGAACTGGTTGAATTCGGGTTTCTGCCACTTGCAACTAAGAAAGTCCTGATTAAGATATAACCACATTTTAAGGAACATCTACTGCCTTCCATTCATATTTTGACATGGTGTGCTACATTCACTTTATTTTAAAAAATCCTTATTTTAAAATAATTATAAATTTATAGGAAGTTGTAAAGATAGTAGAGGGAAGCCCGTGTAGCCCTCACCTAATTTCCTTCAATAGCTACATCTTTTGTAACTATAGTACAATATCAAAAACAGGATATTAACATTGGGACAGTGTGTGTGTGTGTGTGTGTGTGTGTGTGTGTGTGTGTGTGTGTTTCTATATTATTTTACCACATCAGAGTCATTTAACTAGCATTGATATTCATGTAACAATCAAAACATCGAACTATTCCATTACTACAAATGTCACTGTACTACTCATTATCACAGTCTACTAGTGTCAACACTTAGCTAGTTTGAGTGACGTGTACAAACCTTACCTTCCTTTACATTCCTTTAACTTCCCCACTATAGGATAATTGTCTTAACTATTTCCTCTTCATGCATTGGAACCACATCTGACACTGTTATAATTTTTGCCTTAACTGTCAAACGCAATTTAGGAAACTCCAGAAGAAAAGGAAAATTTATTATATTTACTCTTATCTTTACTTTTTTTTTTTTTGAGACGGAGTTTCGCTCTTGTTACCCAGGCTGGAGGGCAATGGCGCGATCTCGGCTCACCGCAACCTCCGCCTCCTGGGTTCAGGCAATTCTCCTGCCTCAGCCTCCTGAGTAGCTGGGATTATAGGCACGCGCCACCGTGCCCAGCTAATTTTTTGTATTAGTAGAGACGGGGTTTCACCATGTTGACCAGGATGGTCTCGATCTCTTGACCTCGTGATCCACCTGCCTCGGCCTCCCAAAGTGTTGGGATTACAGGCGTGAGCCACCGCGCCCGGTTATTTTTACTTTTGTTATGTTATTATTTTCTTTTCTGATCTTCCAATATTTGTTCTTTTATTACTTCTTTTCCGTTAAGTGAACTTTCTTTTTTTCTTTTTTTTTTGATACAGAGTTTCGCTCTTGTTGCTCAGTCTGGAGTAGCACAATCTGGGCTCACTGCAACCTCCGCCTGCTGGGTTTAAGCACTTCTCCTGCCTCAGCCTCCCCAGTAGCTGGGAATACAGGCATGTGCCACCATGCCCAGCTAATTTTTTTGTATTTTTAGTAGAGACAGGGGTTTCTCTATGTTGGTCAGGCTGGTCTCGAACTCCTCACCTCAGGTGATTCACCTGCCTTGGCCTCCCAAAGTGCTGGGATTACAGGCATGAGCCACCATACCCAGTCAAGAGAACTTTCTTTAGCCATTCTTTTAAAGCAGGTCTGCTAGTGACAAATTCTCTCAGTTTTGTTTCATATCAGGATGTCTTGATTTCCCTTTCATTTCTGAAGACTATGTTCACTGGATATAGAATTCTGGGTTCACAATTCTTTTCTTTCAGAACTTGAAAAATGCTGTGCCAATTCCTTATGGTCTCATGGTTTCTGATGAGATATCTGCACACATCCAGGGTGGCGATCATGAGTTCATAGTGTTACCCATCTATAGAGTTGTTCTTCAACCTGGAACTGCCCCGTGGCTGGCCTCTTCCCGTCATTCAGATCTTTAGCAAATATGGCATTCTCAGAGACAGCCTCTCCAACCACATTATCCAAAGACACACCCGTTCTCTGCCTCTGGCACACCGTTTCATTATCAAAGTACTTGTCGTCCTGGAAAGGATGCACTTTACTTACGTGTTTCCTTTTCTCATTTGTTTTTATTTGTCCTCCACTACACTGCAAGCACCTGAGCAGACACCTGTTTACCTTATTCATCGCTTTGTTCTCAGTGCATAGAACAATGCCTGGCATATTACGAACCTTTAAAATAAATACTAATTTTTTTTTTTAGACAGAGTCTCACTCTGTCATCCAGGCTGGAGTGCAGTGATGCAATCTCAGCTCACTGCAGCCTCAACTGCCCAGGTCCAAGCGATTCTTGTGCTTCAGCCTCCCGAGTACCTGGAATTATAGTGTGTGCCACCATGACCAGCTAATTTTTTGTATTTTTAGTAGAGATGGGGTTTCATCATGTTGATCAGGCTGGTCTTGAACTTCTGGCCTCAGGTTATCTGCCTCCCTCAGCCTCCAAAAGTGCTGGGATTACAGGCATAAGCCACCATGCCTGGCCTATATTGTTGATTGAATAAAATGAGTTAATAGTTTAGAACATGATGGAATTTATTTGTGGTGGTTTAGGATTTCCAGAAGAAACAAGGGAACAGCAAGGATGGTTGGGGAGAAAATGCAGAGCATCATGGGATGAGAGGATAGGAGGAGACGGAAGAGCTGGGAATTTGTATCTAAGGCAGCCAGCAGGAATCCAGAGACCAGTGTTTGACTGCTCTCAGGATTCCAGGGTAGTGGAGGTTGGGAGCCCCAGTGCCGGGAGTGGCCTGGACACACTGGGCAACAGCTGCCTGGTACTTAGCTGAGGAGTGACTGAGGAGGGAAAGATTCATATACTGGGACAGATGATGGACAGGGTGGGTCCCTGTGATATGCCTCAAAAAATGCTACAGAAGGGCCTTCTCTTCTTGCACATGTCTTAGGCAGAAAGGTGTGCCCTATTGAAAGGTGAGGAAGGACAAGCTGCCCTAACAATTCCACTTGATACCATCAAGGAGATTCCATCTGAGAGCCAGGAATAAGTGCAATGGAACATTGCGGGCTGGATGAGCTGGGGTCCAGCTGACTCTATGTCAGTCCATTTATGTGCACAAAGACTTTTGTTCTGTAACCAGGAAAGGAAGGAGGAGTTTTGAGTAAGCCCATGGGAGGGTAGAGAGTAGAGGGGAAGGAAGAGTCAGGCATTGCAGTCATTCCCTTCTTGGGTCCTTGGACTGTTGAGGGCAGTTGATTATTGTGAGATTTAGGCAAAGAGGTGATGGTCAGAAAATGATGAAATAGGACTTGAGGGCTTTGTAGGATGCGAGGCAGCAGCAGAGCTGTTTTGAAGCTCAAAGAAAGTGGGTGGGCTAGACACAGTGCCTCATGTCTGTAATCCCAGTACTTTGGCAGGCCGAGGCAGGAGGATCACTTGAAGCCAGGAATTCAAGACCAACCTGGGCAGCATAGTGAGACCCTATCTCTACAAAAATATTTAAAAATTAGCAGGGCATGGTGGCACACATCTGTAGGCCTAGCTACTCGGGAGGCTGGGGCGGAGGATGGCTTGAGCTCAAAAGTTGGAGGCTGTAGTGAGCCATGATCATGCCACTGCACTCCAGCCTAGACAACAGAGAGAACTTGTCTCAAAAAAAGCGTAACTGAAGATGCCCAAGTTCCCCAGGCTTGGTGATGGCGGGCAGGGAGTGGCCAACCTTCCCACCCAACTCGCTCTGGTTCATGTTGCCTCTCTGCAGACAGTCCAACCTGCGTGGGCTCCGTCCCCGACTGTTTCTGAGACTCTGTAAGGGATCCGCACATGCTGCCTGCATTCCTTCTGGCTGTTGCTTCTCTTTGCTGCTCCTCTGTTACCACCCCTTGCCAGCTGGTGACAGTCATGTGACTGTGCTCTCAAGCACCGGACAGGCCTGGCTCCAGAGTGTTGCTAACTCCAAGCTGTCCCGAAGACTCAACTTTACTGATGTCTTGAGACTAAAAGGGATTACAATGCAGAAAACGAAAACTCAAAATTCAGTGTCGTATATCATTGCTCCTAGAGCTAGGAAGTCCCCAGCTTAGCCCCCGGCCTCCCTGGGGTCGAGGCATCACTTTTTCCAGAGTGTAATCCCCCTGCTAGAGCCTGGGCCCCCGCTCAATACCTGCAAGGCTGACTCTTTTCCCACTGCAGGTCAAGCAAAGGTGGGAAATAGCCCTTCCTTTCTATGTATTGTCGTGTGGTTCTATATGGCCCAGGTGAGACAGTTGTAAGAGCTGAGAGTATATTTCTCCCAGTCTGAGTTATTATTATTATTTTTTGAGACAGAGTTTTGCTCTTGTTGCCCAGGCTGGAGTACAGTGGCTCAATCTTGGCTCACTGAAACCTCTTGCCTTCCTGTTTCAAGCAATTCTCCTGCCTCAGCCTCCCGAGTAGCTGGGATTACAGGCACATGCCACCATGCCCATCTAATTTTATATTTTTAGTAGAGACGAGGTTTCAACACATTGGCCAGGCTGGTTTCAAACTCCTGACCTCGTGATCCACCTGCCTCGATCTCCCAAAGTGCTGGGATTACAGGCATGCGCCACCACACCCAGCCATGAGTTATTATTCTTAAGTGACATCATGTGTGGGATTTCAGCAGCTCTGGACTTATGATATCCCAGAAGAAATTACCTGAGCAAAAATCACACACACACACACACACACACACACACACACACACACATTGTTCCCTCCAACAACACACAGACCCCCTTCCCAAAAAATTCCAACAATTTTCAGGGACATTCCAGTTAAAATACATACTGTAGTCTGGACATGGTGGCTCACACCTGCAATCCCAGCACCCTGGGAGGCTGAGGCAAGCAGATCACTTGAGCTTGGGAGTTTGAGACCAGCTTGGTCAACATGATAAAACCTTGTCTCTACTAAAAATGCGAAAAAGTAGCCGGGTGTGGTAGTACATACCTGTAATCTCAGCTACTTGGGAGGCTGAGGCAGGAGAATCGCTTGAACCCAGGTGGCAGAGGTTGCAGTGAGCCCAGGTCACCCCACTGCACTCTAGCCTGGGCAACTGAGCAAGACTCCCTCCCAAAATGAACAAACACAAAACCAAAATATATCTGCAAAATTACAGAGCTGCTAAAAATATATCCAGCTTTCATATTTGAAATATAATTCTGGCATCTCAGCCTGAAGCATCTTGATTTGATTTCCTTCCCTGGGTCAAGCCTTCCGCAATGGAACAAGAGTAGATCCTCAATGAGAATGAAGGACAGCGTGCCCCAAGCCCAGAAGGAGCTTCTACCCTAGGATGCAAAACCCAGCTCTCACCTCTCATTCAGCAGCTTTCCAGCCTCCGCAAAGGTGAGATACACACGTTACCTCCAGCCATGGGAAGAAGCTCCTGACAGTTCTAAATTAGCAGTGTGTGCCATTAAAAGTGTGGTACAGGAGGGAAGAGCTGAGGGGCAGACATTTGCCTCACCTCTGCATGACAGCCAAGTTAAATCTAATGCTCCCCAGGACCGGAAATTTGGCAGGACCCAAAGGCAGCATCCTGGAACAGCTCATGGCTTTCTTGGGAGGGCAGGGGTCATGGTGAGGCTTCTGCCAGAAATGGTGTAGGCAGCAGCTGTGGACCTAAGGGAACCAAGAAGGGAAGGAGACGGCAAATGCTTTGTCGCGACTGCAGCTAAGAGAGTGTGGGCACCTGGGAAGCACTGTGGTCCCTAGAATCCTGCAGAAGGCTGGAGGAATCTGAGGCAAAATCATTTCTTATGATCAAGCCAGTGGAGTGTTGTGACATTGGACGCTGAGCGTCAAAATAAAGTATAACCTCCCCTGTGGCCACAGGTGGTGGGATGTCAGACATTTATGTTACATAAAGAAGATATAAGACTCAATCCTCAGAGGAATTTTTAATGTCATGTAGAGTCCATGTCTTATCAAGAATACACTCCTTCCATTTTCCTCTGGTAAATATTTAAAGACCATTCTTTTTGTTTTTTCCCTTGGGATGGGGTCTTGCTATTAATATGTCTTGCCCAGGCTGGTCTTGAACTCCAGGGCAGAAGAGATACTCCCGCCTTAGCCTCTCAAGTAGAGGGGACTACAGGCATGCACCACTGCACCCAGCTTAAACGCTATTTTTTTTTTTTTTTTGAGACAGAGTCAATCTGTCACCCAGGCTGGAGTACAGTGGTCCAATATCCGCTCACTGCAACTTCCACCTCCCGGGTTCAAGTGATCCTCGTGCCTCAGCTCCCAGAGTAGCTGGGATTACAGGTATGTGCCAGCATGCCTAGCTAATTCTTTGTATTTTTAGTAAAGACAGGGTTTTGCTATGTTGGTCAGGCTGGTCTTGAACTCCTGGCTTCAAGTGATCTGCCTGCCTCGGCCTTCAAAGTGCTGGGATTACAGGTGGGAGTCACCACACTGATGTTAAACACCATTCTTTTTTTTTTTTTTTTTTGAGACGGAGTGTCACTGTTGCCCAGGCTGGAGTGCAGTGGCTGTCACTGCAATCTCTGCCTCCCAGGTTCAAGCGATTCTCCCACTTCAGCCTCCAGAGTGGCTGGGACTACAGACACATGCCAGCACATGTTGGCCATGTTGGCCAGGTTGGTCTTGAAGTCCTGACCTCAGGTGATCCACCCGCCTCAGCCTCCCTAAGTCCTGGGATAACAGGCACCATGCCTAAACAACATTCTTAATATGATGTGTTAAAACAAATAGAAAAGTTACAGGGTCCAGAAATCTGCATTTGATTTTTTTTAATGCACAAAGAGTTCAATGTAATTTTATTTAAAAGAACAAAACAATCTATTGCCTTTATTTTTATTTTTATTTTTTTTGAGACGGAGTCTCGCTCTTGTTACCCAGGCTGGAGTGCAATGGCGCGATCTTGGCTCACCGCAACCTCCGCCTCCTGGGTTCAGGCAATTCTCCTGCCTCAGCCTCCTGAGTAGCTGGGAATACAGGCACGCGCCACCGTGCCCAGCTAATTTTTTTTGTATTAGTAGAGACGGGGTTTCACAATGTTGACCAGGATGGTCTCGATCCCTTGACCTCATGATCCACCCGCCTCGGCCTCCCATCTATTGCCTTTAAATAAATAACTTGCTTAATGAAATTTACACAGCCGTTTAAAGTAAGGGTTACAGAGACTGAATTAAGGCATGGAGTGTTGTCATGGTGTAATGTTAAATTACAATATACAATTTTAAATACAGTGTGATCACAAACACTCACAAACCAATCATCATGAATACAGAAAATGGCAGAGAAAAACTGACCAACATTGAAACTGTGCTGCTTTTTGGATGTTTGGATTATGCATGATTTTACATCTGCATTTTTTTTTTTTTTTTGAGACAGATTCTCACTCTGTCACCCAGGCTGGAGTGCAGTGGCGCGGTCTTGGCTCACTACAACCTCTGCCTCCCGGGTTCAAGTGATCAGCCTCCCAAGTAGCTGGGATTATAGGCATGTGCCACCATGCCCAGCTAATTTTTGTATTTTTAGCAGAGATGTGGTTTCCTCGTGTTGGACAGGCTGGTCTTGAACTCCTGACCACAGGTGATCCACCCACTTTAGCTTCCCAAAATGCTGGGATTATAGGTGTGAACCACCATGCCCAGCCCCCTTAAATCTGCATTTTAAAACAAGCATCCTCTGCTGGAGAATTTTGTCTTTTTCTTGTTTGTCTGATTGCTCCTTTTTTTTTTGAGACAGAATCTCGCTCTGTTGCCCAGGATGGAGTGCAGCAGCATGATCTTGGCTCACTGCAACCTCCACCTCCTGAGTTCAAGCATGTCTCAGTCTCCCAGGTAGCTCGGATTACAGGTGTGTGCTACCACTCCTGGCTAATTTTTATATTTTTAGTAGAGATGGGGGTTTCGCCATGTTGACCAGGCTGGTCTCGAACTTCTGACCTCAGGTGATCTGCTCACCTCGACCTCCCAAAGTGCTGGGATTACAGGCGTGAGTCACTGCACCCAGCTGGATCATTTCCATTTGGCTTTTCAGACCCATTCTCCATCCTTCTTTATTCCATCTTGTGCCCCAGGAGATGACATTTATGGATTGTTTCAACCGTGCTTCCCTGTGCTCTGGAATCCAACTGGGTCTAGTGCATGGGACACTCTGGCAGCAAATGAGAGAGTAGGAGGAGAGGGAGGTTGGGATATTAATTCCCCCTTGCCATTACCCTGCCAGGCTGCAGGTTAGCAGTGGCCAAGTCCTCTTCTACGCCACTCCCTCCAGGTTCCTCTAGCCCTCCATTTCCCTAGCCCTTCAAGCCTAGTAGTGCCCAATGCCCAAGGTACACCCAAGACCAAGTGAATCAGAATCTCTAGGCAGGGACACCCAGCACTCATACTTTAAAGCTTCCCCAGGAGATTCTACTGTACAGTCCAGGTTGAAAAAAATAGCTCTAGAACAAGAGCTTTTGTTTTTGTTTTGTTTTGTTTCTTCTTGTGGTGGTTTTTTTTTTTTAGACGGAGTTTCACTCTTGTTGCTCAGGCTGGAGTACAATGGCATGATCTTAGTTCACTGTAACCTCCGCCTCCCGAGTTCAAGCAATTCTCCTGCCTCAGCCTCCGGAGTAGCTGGGATTACAGGCAAGTGCCACCACATCGGCTAAGTTTGTATTTTTAGTAAAGATGGGGTTTCTCCATGTTGGTCAGGCTGGTCTCAAACTCCCGACCTCAGGTGACCCACTCACCTCAGCTTCCCAAAGTGCTGGGATTACAGGAGTGAGCCACCGTGTCCGGCAGAACAGGAGCGTTTGTTAATACACAGATGCTGAGTCAGTTCTCTCAGGTGGGGTCTGAAATTTTGCACATCTAACAAGATCTCCGGGTGATTCACATGTACATTAAATTTTGAGAAGCATCATCCTCATCAATTGCTTTACTTAACAGATTTTAAAAGGGAAATCCAGAGACATAATTGACCAACATTGGAACTGTGTTGCCTTTTGGATGTTTGCATTATGCATGATTTTAAATCTGCTTTCAAAATATAAAAAAAGCAACTGGCCTGAGAATACACAGGACCAGAACCCAAGTCCTCCAAGTCTAATGCTTTTGGCATGGCCTACCGTGATGTCACAAGGTGGAGACCTGAGATGACCCTTAGAGGCAGCAGTGAAGAGTCAGAAAGGAATACTTGCAGGAGGCTGGGGTCTATGAAGAGCGACTTCTTTAACCAGGTTATTCCATGGGCGCTACATTTGTCTGTTTGTTTTTCTGTCCTTAGATAGAGTCTCTTTCTGTCTCACCCAGGCTGGTGTGCAGTGGTGCGATCTCAGCTCACTGCAGCCTCCACCTCCCGGGTTCAAGCTATTCTCCTGCCTCAGCCTCCCGAGTAGCTGGAATTACAGGTGCATACCACCATACCCAGCTAATTTTTGTAGTTTTAGTAGAGATGATGTTTCACCGTGTTGGCCAGACCGGTTGTGAACTCCTGGCCTCAAATGATCTGCACCACTTGGCCTCCCAAAGTGCTGGGATTATAGGCGTCAGTCACCACGCCTGGCCAACAGGTGGTATGTTTGTGTATATATATATATATATATATATATATATATAACTCCTGGATATATGAGAGCCAGGGAAAGAGGAAATTTCCTGAGGCCTCACAGGAGCAGGTGCGAAGAGCAGCTGCTGGGAGAGGTCTCTACTGGGAGCTTTTGTGGAAGGAGGGAAGACAGGCCAGATGGTGTCAGTTCTTCCAGAGCCTGTGTCCCGGGAGTCCCAGAGTAAGTTCTGCAACACTTGGATCATTAGAAATGCGCTAACATTTTCACATCACTGGAACGAATCTTTGGGCAGGAAAAGACAAGCTCCTGTCCTCTGATTCACAAATTTCCCAAGATTTTCATTTCCTATTAAACATCTAGAGCCCCTTAGCAGATAGGGTAGATTGTATACAAGGATGGTCAACACGGCCGGGCGCGATGGCTCACACCTGTAATCGTAGCACTTTGGGAGGCCGAGCAGGAGGATCATCTGAGGTCAGGAGTTCGAGACCAGCCTGGCCAACATGGTGAAACCCTGTCTCTAGCAAAAAAACAAAAATTAGCCAGGCATGGTGGCATGTGCCTGTAATCCCAGCTACTCGGAAGGCTGAGACAGGAGAATTGCTTGAACCCTGGAGGCAGAGGTTAAAGTGAGCAGAGATGGTGCCACTGCATTCCAGCTTGGGTGACAGAGTGAGATGCCATCTCAAAAAAGGAAGAAGAAAAAAAGAATGGCCAACATAATTCCTCTCCGCCCGTACTTATATTCTTTTTTTTTTTTTTTTTTTTAATGACATAAGGTCTTGCCATGATGCCCAGGCTGGTCTCGAACTCCTGGCCTTAAGTGATTCTCCTGCCTTGGCCTCCCAAAGTGCTGAGATTACAGGTGTCAGCCACCGCACTGGCCCCATGTTTTTGACTAGTCACTATCTCTCATACTAACTCCAAGTATGGCCACATGGCTTGTCTTGGTCAGTGGCACAAAAACAACCATGCCACAAGCAGAGATGCACACCTGGACTTGCCTCTCTTGCTGTTCTTTGGAATCCTGGGAGCACCATGTGAAAGGCTGGGGTCAGCATACTGGAGGATGAGAGCCCCTGTGAAGCAGAGACAAGACACCCCAGCTGAGACCCTTCTGCCCCCAGGCCACCCAGCCTGCCAACCCACATTTTAGCCAACTGCCAGCTGACCAAAAAACACACATGGGCGCCCAGCCAAGATCAGCAGAGCTGGCCCAGAACTTAACGATACCACCCGGCTGACCCTCAGCTAAGTCAAATGATTATTGGTTTAAGCCACTAAGTTTCGATGTAGTTTATTATGCAGTCAGAGCTAACAGATGCAACAGGACAGGTTAGCCTGAAATATTATAAACTCCTTGTCAGCCAGGCATGTCTTGTAGCACTGTTTTGTTGGCAGAATAATAGAAATAGTGAACACGTGAGTTGTGCTCTGCCATGGGATATCATGTAGCCATGGGAAGGAAGCATTAAATCTGCACCCAAATTTAAAGGGGTTTCAGAGAGGTAACGGTAAATGAAAAAAGGCAAAATCACAGAGTAGTGAATATACAATAGGAACCCTTTTTTTTTTTTTTTTGGCCAGGCACAGTGGCTCACACCTGTATTCCCAGCACCTTGGGAGGCTGAGGTGGGTAGATCACGAGGTCAGGAGATCAAGACTGGCCTGGCTAACACAGTGAAACCCTGTCTCTACTAAAAATACAAAAAAATTAGTCGGGTGTGGTGGTATGCGCCTGTAGTCCCAGTTACTCAGGAGGCTGAGGCAGGAGAATCACTTGAACCTGGGAGGTGGAGACTGCAGTGAGCCAAGATCATGCCACTGCACTCCAGCCTGGGCGATAGAGTGAGACTCTGTCTCAAAAAAAAAAAAAAGGAACCTATTTTTTTCACCTGGGAGCAGTGGCTCATGCCTGTAATCCCAGCACTTTGGGAGGCCAAGGTGGGTGGATCACCTGAGGTCAGGTGTTCAAGACCAGCCTGACCAACATAGGGAAACCTTATCTCTACCAAAAATACAAAATTGGCCGAGCACAGTGGTACACACCTGTAATCCCAGCCACTTGGGAAGCTGAGGCAGGAGAATCTCTTGAATCCAGGAAGCAGAGGTTGCAGTAAGCTGAGCTAGTGCCATTGCACTCCAGCCTGGGCAACAAGAGTGAAAGTCTATCTCAAAAAATAAACCCCCTCCCCCCAAAAAACATTTTTTTTGGCTGGGAGTGGTGGCTCATGCCTGTAATCCCCACACTTTGGGAGGCCAAAGTGGAAGGATTGATTGAGTTTAGGAGTTTGGGATCACCCTGGGCAATATAGTGAGGCCCCCATCTCTATTTTTTAAAAAGAGAACCTATTTTTGTCAAACAGTGACTGAGTCTGTAAGGCCGGTTGCCTCGCCGGGAGCACGGACGCACACCCCCCCTCCCCCCACCGCCTTGCCGGGAACTCAGACACACCCTCTTCCCTTTCGGGGAACTCGGACACACCCCCCTCCCTTGCTGGGAGCTCGGACACACCCCCCTCACCGGGAGCCCGGAAAAAAGCCCTGCCAGGACCTACCAGATACCATTTTGTCCCATCTGGGCCCCACTCCCTGCCTACCATTTTGTCCCATCTGGGCCCCACTCCCCGCCTACCATTTTGTCCCATCCGGGCCCCACTCCCCGCCATTTTGTCCCATCCGGGCCCCACTCACCTTGGGCACAACCAATCAAACGCCTCCACTCCCTATAAAACCCCACGTCTGAGAGGAGTCCGTGTGACTTCTCCAGCCCCTCCTGTCGGACCGCAGAACCTCACCCGGGAGCCTGAATAAACCCTTTGCATTGGATCTTCTTGTGCTGGCCTCAGTTTCTTCCGTTTTAAACTCGGCGAGAACAAACCTTACAGAGTCCAATACAGATATGTTTGCTTATGCAAGCTGGGAGAAAAATACGGAAGAAGACACACCAGAGAGTGGTGGAGACGCTGGTAGGAGTGGGGGAGGATAAAAGCAAGGGTTGGGGAGCCAAAAGAAAGAAAAGATGGAGTTTAAGTATCCTCATTTTGTAGGCAGCACTTTGGGAGGCAGAAGCAGGAGGATCACTTGAGGCCAGGAGCTCAAGACCAGCCTAGACAACCCTGTTGTCCAAAACAAACAAAATCCCATGAAATGTACAATCCTGCTTATGCAAACGCATTCATATGTATTCATGCCTGTCAGGTCTCCATATGCCAGCCTGGAGCCTAAGAGTCTGAAGTCCTGCTTGCCTCGGCTGAAGTCTCCCACCCCCTGCCTGCGTTCACCATTGTCCCTGCTCGCCCAGTGGAGCTTCCCTGGACAAGCTCCTCACCCAACCCTGCCATCTTAACTGTTCTTATGATAATGTAAATACCTCTCACCCAACCCTGCCATTGTAACTGAATTTGTGGTCATGTATACTCCTTGCCCCTAACCCCACCACTGAACTTACTCTGCAACACCTCCGCCCCCCAACAAAATACCCAAACCTATAAAACCAACTCGTATCCCACACTGCCCTTTGCTAATGCCCTTTTCAGCCTTAGCCCACCTGCACCCAGGTGGATAAACAGCCATGTTGCTGACACAAGACCTGTTTGGAAGGTCACTTCATTCAAAGCTCGAGTTTTTTCAACAATGCCCAAACATTTCCTGAAATTACAGTATCTAAACTGTTAATAAGATAACCAAACATCTCAGGTGATAGGATTTCAGTGACTCTTTACTCTTATTTTTTTCTTTTTTTGACAGATGCTTGCTCTGTCACCCAGACTGGAGTGTACGGGTATGAGCTTAGCTCTCTGCAGCCTCAAAAGCCTGAGCTCAAGTGATCCTCCTGCCTCAGCCTCCTGAGTAGACAGGGCTACACATGTGAGCCACTGTACCCTGTTTTCTTTACAGTTTAAAAATTGTAGACCGAGGCAGGCAGATCACTTGAGGTCAGGAGTTTGAGACCAACCTGACCAACATGAAAAAAACTCATCTCTATTAAAAATACAAAATTAGTCGGGCATGATGGCACATGCTTGTAATCCCAGCTACTCGGGAGGCTGACGCAGGAGAATCTCTTGAACCCAGGAGGCAAAGGTTGTGGTGAGCCAAGATCGTGCCATTGCACTCCAGCCTGGGCAACAAGAGTGAAACTTCGTCTCAAAACAAACAAACAAACAAACAAAAAACAAGAATTGTTCAAAGGTTACATTGAGTATATAGTATTTAATAAATTTACTAATTAATAAAGCTATATTCCTGTTGGAAAAAAAAGTGCTCCACACCTAGAGGGGTGCTACGTAGGGGTCAAAGTACAATAGAATCACCTGTGGTTCTTCTTAAAAATCTGAATTCTTGTGTTCCACCCCAGGTGTCCTGAATGAGAACCTCTGGGCCTGGGGACCTGGAATCTGCATACAAATCAGCACCTGGGGCAATTCTACCTGGCACCGAAAGTAGGAGAGGCACTGCCAGAGCTTCGCCAGGATGATTAATCAGCAGTGCTTATTGAAAAGCCGCCCACACTCGGGGCAGCTAATCTGAAAATCTGTGAACAGCTAAAGCAGCTGATGGACATTTAATCAGTGAGCAGGTTCAAGGTCTTGTGAGCTCAACAGAATCGTGCATGGCTCCTTCCTGACTTCTGGTTTCCTCTGCTTCCTCCCACATCCAAGCGTCCATGCCTCCTCTCACTCCTGGCTCCCGCATGATCTGGGACCGTCTCTGCCTGGGCTTCTCTCCCAGGGCCACCTTCAAGGACCCTTTTCTTTTCTTTTCCTTTCTTTCAGATGGAGTTTCACTCTTGTTGCCTAGGCTGGAGTACAATGGCACAATCTTGGCTCACCGCAACCTCTGCCTCTCAGGTTCAATTGATTCTCCTGCCGCAGCCTCCAGAGTAGCTGGGATTACAGGCATGTGTCACCACGCCCGGCTAATTTTGTATTTCTAGTAGAGACATGGTTTCTCCATTTTGGCCATGATGGTCTCAAACTCCCGACCTCAGGTGATTCTCCTGCCTCGGCCTCCCAAAGTGCTGGGTTTACAGGTGTGAGCCACCACACCCGGCCAAAGCGCTATTTTTTAAGGGTCTTCTAGTTACTTGCATCTCCATGTGAAGTCCTTCTAGGGACTCCTAAATGCCCTGGGTCCCCAATCAGAGAATAAACCGGGAGGCAGGGTGTCAGGGAAGCCAACTGACGGATGGGGGTCAGGGAGGTGGCTGTCTATGTTACTGGTACAAGACAGAGGACAGAGCCCAGATGTGAACTTGTGGCTTGTTTTCAAAATTCGTGGTTAGGTATAAGTTGTGCCATTTTTTTCTGACTTAGCACAAAAAGGAATTTGAAGAGCTGTAAGCTTTTATATTGTCTGATTTACTTTTAAGTACTGTAGTTCAGCAAAGGTTGTGTGTATGTGTGTGTGTGCGTGTGTGTGCATGTGTGTGTTTTTCGTTTGATCTTCACAGTTCTCAATTGGAAACACAATTTGGGGATGTTTAGTTAGCATCTGAAAGGTTAATCAGGAGCCCCTATTCAGAGAGGAAACCCTAAGCCCTTTGGTTAGCTTTGTTAATTGCGTGGTGGATTTATAAGCGACTATACTGGTGGGATGCCTGGGGTTAAGCTCCATGGACTGGCTTCAGACATTGTTCTCTGGTGATCCTCCTGCCACTGCAAGCCTAGTAGCCCTTATACTTTGCGTGGTGCCCAAGGTTTCGGGCACAGCCCTGTATCCTTTGCTTTCAGAGGCTTCCCCCACCTGGTCCTCAGTCAGTCTGTGCGGTCCAGCTGCTGGGATATTGTTGAATCGGCCTTAGGTAAATATTTTTTTGCAAGGACCTGAAAGAACAGAGAGCTGCCATTCAATAGAACTTACAGAACAGGCTCTGCAGCTGTTGCTTGCCAGCTTGCTGGTAAACATTTGTAGGTGGGACAGAGCTCTAGTCTCTGAGACTTGCTTTCATTGTAACAAACTGCAAATCGGTTTCATTGTAACAAACTGCAAATCGGTTTCATTGTAACAAACTGCAAATTGCAATCACCTTTTGTGGTGAGCCGTTTCAATTAATTTTTTTTTTTTTTTTTTTTTGAGACAGAGACTTGCTCTGTTGCCCAGGCTGGAGTGCAGTGGTGTGATCTCAGCTCACTGCAGCCTCTGCCTCCTGGGTTCAAGTAATTCTCTTGCCTCAGCCTCCCGAGTATCTGGGACTGCAGGCATGCACCACCACCCTGACTAATTTTCATATTCTTTTAGTAGAGATGGGGTTTCACCATGTTAACCAGGCTGGTCTCGAACTCCTGACCTCAAGTGATCCTCCTGCTTCAGCCTCCCAAAGTGCTAGGATTACAGATGTGAGCCACTGTGCCCAGCCTCCATTAATTCTTCAAAGGGACTAATAAATGTGAATGACCAAATTGGTTTAGGTGGGCTGCGACATAGGTGATCTCAAAATGTGTCTTCTTAGACCTGCCCATCCTCCCACAGAGCTGGATCTGCTCTGAGGGAACTTCCTGGGAAAAAGCAGCTTCCTTCAGGGGGTATCAGGCCACCCCCTCCCCACCCTGAGAACCTAAATCCCTAACCACTTGACCCTGAGCTTGTTAGGGCAGAATTTGAGGCTGCCTATGCATACAGAGAACAAAAAAAAAAAAAAGGCAGAAACTGGAACAAAACTTCAAAACAGTCCCACATTATACTTCTGTGACATAGGAGGAGGTCAAGGGACCTCAGCTGAACTCAAAGCAATACCTGAGCTGAGTTGGTGCAGTGGGGCCAGGGACTTGGGTGGGTGGAGGGTTGGTAAAATGAACATGGCCTCATGAAAGGTAAGAAAAATGTGGATCAACCTACTTAATTAAATAATATAATTACTGAGAAATTTTGTGTGTTTGCTGTGTGCCAGGAACTGTGCCAAACACTTTAAATAAATGATTTAATAAATCCTCTCAACAAATGAGTGAGGTATGTATTATTATTCCTTTAATGGAGGAGGAAACTGAGTAAGTCACTTGCCCAAGGCACAGAGACAGTAAGTGGAGGAATAAGAGACTCAGACTGGCCGGGTGGGGTGGCTCTCACCTGTAATCCCAGCACTGTGGGAAGCTGAGGCAGTAGGATAGCTTGAGGCCAGGAGTTCAAGACCAGCCTGGGCAATGTGAGACTCTGTCTCTACTAAAAATACCAAAAATTAGCAGGGCATGGCAGTGCACACCTGCAGTCCCGGCTACTCAGGAGTCTGAGTCAGAAGAATCACTTGAGCCCAGGAGGTTAAGGCTACAGCAAGCCATGATTGCGCCACTGCACTCCAGCCTGGGATACAGAGCAAGATCTTGTTGTCTCAAAAAAACCCAAAACCAAACCAAACCCTCAGACCTAGGATGCTGGAGCCCAAACTCTCAACTACTGTTTCTAGAAAAACTAGTAACTTTAGATGTATGGAGGGCTGAAAGAAGCTGAAGTCCTTGGAGAGTCCCATCAGCAAAGCCAGCATAGAAATTGCTCTACAGCCTGTGTCTGGGTGTTTGCAGTATGTGAGTTCATGGTGATGAGGGCATGGCTGGGTCCCCACTGTTGATGAAACTGACAGGTGTGTGTGTCCTCTTCTCTTTTGCTGTGTGTTTCTTGGGGCTGGAGTGGTGTGGGGAGGAGAGGCTCTTCCCTTGATAAGTGGGGGCCTGGGAAGTGTTTGCTGTTCCTTTCCAGGTGAGAGTAGAAGTAATGTCTGAAAGCCACTTCCCAGGGCAGAAACTGGAGTTCTAGAACAACTTCGTGTGCTGGGTGTGGTGGCTTACACCTGTAATCCCAGCACTTTGGGAGGCTGAGGTGGGTGGTGTAAGGTTTGTTCTCGCAGAGCTTAAAACGGAAGAAACTGAGGCCAGCACAAGAAGATCCAATGTGAAGAGTTTGTTCAGGCTCCTGGGTGAGGTTCTGTGGTCTGACAGGAGGGGCCGGAGAAGTCACGCAGACTCCTCTCAGACCTGGGGTTTTATAGGGAGTGGAGACGTTCGATTGGTTGTGCCCAAGGTGAGTGGGGCCCAGATGGGACAAAATGGTAGGCGGGGAGTGGGGCCCGGACGGGACAAAATGGTAGGCGGGGAGTGGGGCCCGGACGGGACAAAATGGTAGGTGGGGAGTGGGGCCCGGATGGGACAAAATGGTAGGTGGGGAGTGGGGCCCGGATGGGACAAAATGGTAGGCGGGGAGTGGGGCCCGGATGGGACAAAATGGTAGGTGGGGAGTGGGGCCTGGATGGGACAAAATGGTAGGGGGGGAGTGGGGCCCGGATGGGACAAAATGGTATCAGGTAGGTTCTGGTGGGGCTTTTTTTCTGGGTTCCCAGTGAGGGGGGAAGTGTCCGAGCTCCCTGTCAGGGAAGGGGGTGCGTCCGAGCTCCCGGGAGAGAGGGGGTGTGTGTCTGTGTCCGAGCTCCCGGCGAAGGGAGGGGGTGTGTCCGAGCTCCCTGCAAGGGAGGGGGGTGTGTCCGTGCTCCAGGCAAGGCAACCGGCCTTACAGGTGGATCACGAGGTCAGGAGTTTAAGACCAGCCTGGTCAATATGGTGAAACCCTGTCTCTAGTAAAAAACAAAAATTAGCTGGGCGTGGTGGTGTGCCCCTGTAGTCCCAGCTTCTCAGGAGTCTGAGGCAGAAGAATAGCTTGAACCCAGGAGGTGAAGGTTGCTGTGAGCCGAGATTGCACCACTGCACTCCAGGCTGGGTGACATAGCAAGACTCCATCTAAAAAAATTTTTTTTCACAAAGGATGTGAAGGAAAGGAAGGCAGGGCTTTGCCTGACATGGAGCAGGGACCCCTCTGACCTGCTGCGCCCAACCCCCTACAACAGGGAAATAAGGGAACATCTTGGGTTTCTTCAAGGGAAGTTCCAGGCACTAGCTAGCCCTCAGAAGTAAGTGAGCAACTTGATAAGCAAGAAGGTAATAGTAGCTTAAAACAATAGGCAAGGAAGTTAGACTCATAGGATGTTTGGTTCCCTATAAACTAAAGATAACGCCTTAACATATGGCCCTGAGTTGTTTTTAAGAATCCCAGTCCTCCACCAGATGAATCTGCTGGCACACAGACCTCAGATGAGGGGCAACTGAGGGCCGAACTCTGTACACTGTTCTTTGTTCTAAATTTCTTCCTGAGGGTCCTGGAGGACGTCATGCCCACAGGTCAGAGCTAACATTCTTTTATGCTGATCCCAAGGCTTTAGATAAAGCTTCCCTTCCTTAGGCAACAGCAAATTGGAAAATCTTTGAATCTGCTTGTGGTCTGTAAACCCCTGCTTCAAGATATACTGCCTTTTTAGGTCAAACCAATGCATAGTCTCCATATACTGATGACTTTGCCGGCAACCTCTGCCTCCCCACTTTTTAACATTACATGGGCTGAGTATGGTGGCTCTCAGCTGTAATTTCAACACTCTGGGAGACTGAGGCAGGAGGGTCATTTGAGGCCAGGAGTTCAAAACCAGTCTATGCAACATAGTGAGATCTTGTCTCACTATGGAGAAAGACCCTGTTAAAAAAAAAAAAAAGAAGAAGAAAAGAAAAGAAAACTGAAAGTTTGTATTGTCAGTGGAATGGCTGCAGAGAGAAGACAAGGATTCCTTTGCAGGTTAGAGATAGTCCAAGCCATGCAACAGATGGAAGCCCACTTGTCTAAGCAGGGGTGTATTCAGGAGTCACTGTGACTGGTGAGTGTCCAGGAAACAGAGAGGAAAGCTTTAGGCAAACACAGAGTCAAGGGCGTCTTCTCCTTAGGGGCCCCATCTGGAACCTCAGCACAGTCCTAAGCCCCAGGGCCTCTCCTATGATGTAAACACACTGAACAGTTGCCTAGCCACACATCCCACCTCGAGGGAAAGGCCACCTCTCTGGGGTCCAGGACTAATAAGGGGAATGAAAGTGATTTGTACTTAACAATACAACTGCTAACTGACAATCTGAAAAGAACCAGAGCCAGGCAGGAGTAGGGAACCTTAACATGAGCGTGGTATTAGAAGCTTCAGATCGTAACAGAGAAGACGTGGAAAAGAGGACACAAGAAACGGTCCCATTGACAAGTGGTTTTAGGTCCGGGTTTTGTTTGTTACCCTTATTAGAGTAGAGTGAACTTGAGGGATCAAGGGCAAATGGGCATTTTGTTCCACAGAAATTTCTTGAGTTTCTTAATTTTTTAAAAAATTTCATCTTTTGTTTTATAGACAGGGTCTCACAGTGTCACCCAGGCTGGAACAGTGGCACAATCAGCTCACTGCAGCTGGGCTACAAAACTCCTGGGCTCAAGTGATCTTCCCACCTCAGCCTTTCAAGTAGCTAGAACTACAGGCATGCAGCCACCATGCCTGGCTATTCTTAAAAGGTTTTATGGAGATGGGGTCTCACTACGTTGGCCAGTCTGGTCTTGAACTTCTGGCCTCAAGGTACCTTCCCACCTCGGCCTCCCAAAGCACTGAATTACAAGTATGAGCCACTGTGCCCAGCCTTGGTTTTAATTACACACACACACACACACACACACACACACACACACACACACACACATATATATATAAAACATACATATATATTTATGTATATAAATTCCGGCCAGATATGGTGGCTCACGCCTGTAATCCCAGCACTTTGGGAGGCGGAGGTGGGCAGATCACCTGAGGTCAGGAGTTCAAGACCAGCCTGACCAACATGGAGAACCCCATCTCTACTAAAAATACAAAATTAGCCAGTGCATGATTGTGATGCCAGCTACTGGGGAGGCTGAGACAGGAGAATTGCTTGAATCTGGGAGGTGGAGGTTGCAGTGAGCTGAGATCATGCCATTGCACTCCAGCCTGGGCAACAAGAGTGAAACTCCATCTCAAAAATATATAAATAAATACATGTATATAAATATATATACATACATATATATACACATACATATATATTTATATATAAATAATATAAATCTTTATACATACATACAGTTTTATATTATACATACATATATTTTATATATAAATATATACTCATACATATATATATATAAAACTATAGAGAGTCAGCAACAAAAGTAAGATACAGTTCCTCTTCCCTTTCTGTTTCTTAAAAAGAAAATTTCGAGTGTTACAGCTTTTTTAGAATTTGTGTAGCAGGCTTTCAGGTTTTGCTGGAAATCCCCAAAATAAATAAATAAATATAAATATTTTGCATCAAAGGACATTATCAAGAATGTGAAAAGACAACCTAAAGAATGGGAGAAAATATTAAGAAATCATGTATCTGATAAGGATTTAATATTCTGATTATATAAAGAACTCTTACAACTCAGCAACAAAAAGATAATTCAGGGCCAGGCACAATGGCTCACTCCTGTAATCCCAGGACTTTGGGAGGCTGAGACTGGTAGATCACCTGGGGCCAGGAGTTCGAGACTAGCCTGGCCAACATGGTGAAACCCCATCTCTACTAAAAATACAAAAATTAGCTAGGCATGGTGGGCGCCTGTAGTCCCAGTTACTTGGAAGGCTGAGGCAGGAGAATTACTTGAACTTGGAAGCAGAGGTTGCAGTGAGTTGAGATTGAGTCACTGCACCCCAGCCTGGGTGACAGAGCAAGACTCCATCTCAAAAAAAAAAAAAAAAGATAACTCAGTTAAAAAATAGGCAAAGGACTTGAATAGACATTTCTCCAGAGAAGATATAGGAATGGCCAAAATGGCACATGAAAAGATGTTCGATGTCATTGGTCTTTAGGGAAATTAAATCACAGCCACAATGAGACAGCACTTCACACTAGGATGGCTCAAATGAAAAAAAGAGTTGGTGAGGGTATAGAGAAACCGCAACCCTTCAGCAATGGTGGAACAAATTTATGAAGGGTGCAGCCACTGTGGAAAACAGTCTGGCAGTTTCTCAAAAAGTTAAACATAGAGTTTCCATGTGACCCAGCAATTCCACTCCTAAGTACACAGCCAAGAGAACCTAACTGATTAACCTGGGTCATAGTTATATATTTTCAGCTCCTGACTTCCTGGTGCCACCAGCTGGAGTTACTGGTGCCCTCCTGGGAGGAAAGAATTAACAAGCAGATCTGGTAGCTTACTCCTTGCCTGTGTCAAGGAACCATGATAGACCACTGGCTAACTTCTGGGAATGTGGCCCTTGGAATATTTTTGTGTTAGTGATTGGTGATTTTCTCACATACACCAGGAGCAATGGACTGTGCCAGATCCGCATACATCAAGACTGAGTGGCCAGGCACAGTGGCTCACACCTGTAATCCCAGAACTTTGGGAGGCTGAGGCTGGAGGATCACTTGAGGTCAGGGATAGAGACCAGCCTGGCCAACATGGCAAAACCCTGTCTCTACTAAGTAAAATACAAAAATTAGCCAGGTGTGGTGTCATGCGCCTATAATCCCAACTACTCCGGAGGCTGAGGCAGGAGAATCACTTGAACCCGGGAGGCAGAGGTTACAGTGATCTGAGATCATGCCACTGCACTTTAGCCTGGGTGACAGAATGAGACTCCTCAAAAAAAAAAAAAAAAAAAAAAAAATATATATATATATATATACACATATCTCAAGATTTGAGGATGGGCAGCTAGATTCTGTGTTGGGTTCTCAATCTTGGTTGCCATGGCTGGTTGCTAAGAGAATATCCCTATATGCCGGGCAGGGTGGCTCACACCTTTAATCCCAGCACTTTGGGAGGTGGAAGTGGGGGGATCACAAGGTCCGGAGTTCGAGACCAGCCTGGCCAACATGGTGAAACCCCGTCTCTACTAAAAATGCAAAAATTAGCTGGGCATGGTGGCGGGCACCTATACTCCCAGCTACTCAGGAGTCTGAGGCAGGAGAATCACTTGAACCTGGGAGGTGAAGGTTGTAGTGAGTCGAGATTACGCCACTGCACTCCAGCCTGGGAGAAAGAGCAAAACTCCATCTCAAAACAACAAAAAAAGAGAGAATATGCCTATTCGAC
Source organism: Aotus nancymaae (assembly GCF_030222135.1). Lineage (NCBI taxonomy): Eukaryota > Metazoa > Chordata > Mammalia > Primates > Aotidae > Aotus > Aotus nancymaae. The sequence continues at coordinate 3,929,700 of NW_026988492.1, read as the reverse complement.
CTTCCTCTCCATATAACCTTGGACCTAATACTCCAATGGGTTTCCGTGGACAGAGACATTCCACACATGTCCCTGTAGTTTGCTGCCAGAAAGAGAAAGCACTCCTGTGGTCTCGGATGAGGAAGGACATCTGAAGCTTCTGTGGGACCTCGATGGACTCTGCCACTACACGTCTATTTACTGCTTGCTCTTATTCTGTATTATTGGCTGTAATAAATCGGAGCTATGAGTATAACTTCCTATTGAGTCTTGGAGCTCTCTGACAAGTTCCTAAATTTAGGGAAGTTGTGTGCCTCCAACATACCCCCCTAAATCTTTGTCTTAGCTGTAGAGAGGACAATAACTTTTCCTCGTTTCTCCTACAGCCCTAACTTGACAAAAATCAAGTTCCTACTCCAGTTATGAGACCACTAATTTCTTTTCTTCTTTTCTTTTTGTTTTTGAGACACAGTCTTCCTCTGTCACCCAGGCTGGAGTGCAGTGGCGCGATCTCGGCTCACTGCAACCTCTGCCTCCCGGGTTCAAGTGATTCTCCTGCCTCAGCTTACCGAGTAGCTGGGACTACAGGCCCACGTTACCATGACCGACTAATTTTTTTGTATTTTTAGTAAAGACGGGGTTTCACCACGTTAGCCAGGATGGTCTCCATCGCCTGACCTCGTGATCCGTCCACCTCGGCCTCCCAAAGTGCTGGGATTACAGGCGTGAGCCACCGCGCCCGGCCAAGACCACTAATTTCTATAAACTTGCTCTTTAAAACAAAATTTTAAGGCAACATCTTCAGCCATCTGAGGTTAAAGTTAAGTGGAGCTACTGATACAGCTCCGATGAATGGAAGAACACCAGCTTCTTCCTCCCCAGTCGAATTAGAAAAAAAAAAAATACAGACTACATGGAGTAGTTTTAATGAGCGGAGAGTTTAATGGGCAAGAAGAAAAGGAGACGACAGAAGGAAGAAGCTTCTCCATACAGAGACAGAGGGAGTGAGCTCCAGAGCCGAGAAAGAAAACCCAACCTGCCTCGATACCAGCCAGGTATATACAGAGGCCGGTGGAGGCGGTATCTGGTTTGCACAGGGCTCAGGACATTGGCTTGACAAGGCACGTCATCCACCAGCTACGTGGATCCTCCCACCGTAGCTTTTAATATGCAAATGCAGGGCGCCAGGACCTTCTTCACACGTGGGGATATGTAGGGGCCGCCATGTTGCCAGGAACACGTGGGCAAGGGCAAGAAGGCCCGGGAACTGCCACGTTTGGGTGGACCCACTTTCTAATGGCCGTTGTTTGCATATTAAAGGTTGCCGGCCTGGCTCTAAGAACTGGGGCTTTACAAGAAACTTTTTCCAGAGATGCTTTAAAAAAGAAAACTTCCTAAGGACCCCTTTTCATCTCTATCTGCCTTAAATAATCCCCTCCACCTCTTTTTGTGACGGAGTCTCGCTGCGTCGCCCAGGCTGCAGTGACGCCATCTCAGATCACTGCAACCTCCGCCTTCCGGGTTCAAGCAATTCTTCTGTCTCAGCCTCTTGAGTAGTTGCCATTACGGGCTCCTGCCACCATGATGCCCGGCTAATTTTTGGATTATTTAGTAGAGACGGGGTTTCACTTTATTGGTCAGGCTGGTCTGGAATTCCTGACCTCAGGTGATCCACCGCTTCGGCCTCCCAAAGTGCTGGGATTACAGGCGTGAGCCACCACGCCTGGCCACTAATTTCTTAATAACTCCTACAACACTGCTAGATAAAAAGAACCAAATAAATGAAAATAACAAATGACAAAATAGTCCAAGCCTGGTGGCTCATGCCTGTAATCTCAGCATTTTGGGAGGCCGAGGAGGATGGATCACTGGAAGTCGGAAGTTGTGGACCAGCCTGGCCAACATAGTGAAACTCCATCTCTACTTAAAAAAAAAAAAAAAAGGCCGGGCGCGGTGGCTCACGCCTATAATCCCAGCACTTTGGGAGGTCGAGACGGGTGGATCATGTGGTCAAGACATCGAGACCATCCTGGTCAACATGGTGAAACCCCGTCTCTACTAAAAATACAAAAATTAGCTGGGCACGATGGCGCACGCCTGTAGTCCCAGCTACTGGGGAGGTTAAGGCAGGAGAATTGCTTGAACCCAGGAGACGGAGGTTGCGGTGAGCCGAGATTGAGCCATTGCACTCTAGTCTGGGTAACAACAGCCAAACTCCGTCTCAAAAAAAAAAAAAAAAAAGCTAGGCATGGTGGTGGGCGCTACTCCATAGGCAGAGGCAGGAGAATCACATGAACCCGGGAGGTGAAGGTTGCAGTGAGCCAAGATTGTGCTACTGCACTGCAGCCCGGGCGATAGAGCGAGACTTTGTCTTAAAAAAAAAAAAAAAAAAAAGCCGGGTGTGGTGGCTCATGCCTGTAATCCCAGCACTTTGGGAGGCTGAGGCGGGCAGATCATCAGGAGTTCGAAACCAGCCTGGCCAACATGGGGAAACCCCGTTTCTACTAAAAATACAATAATTAGGTGCGGTGGCGGGCGCCTGTAATCCCAGCTTCTCGGGAGGTTGAGGCAGGAGAATTGCTTGAACCCGAAAGGCGAAGGTTGCAGTAAGCCGAGAGATCACGCCACTTGCATTCCAGCCTGGGCAACAGAGCAAGACTCCGTCTCAAAAAAAAAAAAAAAAAAAAAAAAAAAAACGTAAATCACAAAACAGACAAGGAAGAAAAGACACACAGCACACAGCAGCAAGGCCTCTTCGGAGGTCAAAGCTCCATCTCATAAGTCTCCACATTCTCATGCTGTTCAGTTTTTGGACATTGGGCATCTTTATCTAGAAAGCAGAAAAAGCTCTACCAGGAAAAAGTATACTTGAATAGTGTAAGTAAATGAACCAAAAAAAAAAAAAAAAAAAAAAAAAGGCACCCAAGACTGCTAGCCTTTCTGAAAGCAAGTCAGAAAAAGGAGGCGTGAGAGTAACTGAATCGTCTGAATAGGCTCTAGCGTTTGAAATAACTGCAAGAGTATTCATCACCTCCTCCAGTCAGTGATTCTTGTAAAAGTTCTCGCGCTGCACTCCTGCTGGGCAAGAGGCCATTTCTCGGAAGGTGGCTGGGGCGTCTGTTATTGATGGAGAAGTGGACTTTAAGTGACTACTTAGGAAAGTCCTCAGGGTTCCTTTCCCAGCTAACTGGACACAGGCTCGTGGACAGAGCAGGAGACAGACCCAAAACGTTTCTCAGCTGTTTTTCTTCCTCTTGCCCTCAGAGGAGAGGGGACATTCAGTTTCTTCTGTGAACTGAATGTTTAAGTCCCTTCAAAATTCACATGTTGTGGCTGGGCACAGTGGCTTACAGCTGTAATCCCAGCACTTTGGGTGGCCAAGGCAGGCGGATCACAAGGTCAGGAGTTCGAAACCAGCCTGGCCAACAAGGTGAAACCCCAGCTCTACTAAAAATACAAAAATTAGCTGGGCATGGAGGTACATGCCTGTAGTCCCAGCTACTCAGGAGGCTGAGGCAGGAGAATCGCTTGAACCTGGGAGGCGGAGGTTGTGGTGAGCTGAGATTGCACCACTGCACTCCAGCCTGGGCCACAGAGCGAGACACTGTCTCAAAAAAACAAAAAAAAATCACATGTTGACACTTAATCCTTAATGTAATCGTATTTGTAGGTGTGGAGGTGATTTCACTTAATCACCTTTGGGATGTGATTTGACCTAAGCACCTTTGGGAGGTGATTAGGTATAAGGATGGAGTCCTCATGAACAGGATGCTCTTATAGAAGAGGCTTCGTGAACCACAGAGAATGCAAACAGTATATGATGTGGTCTCTGTCCAAAAAAAAAAAAAAAAAAGGAATTATCAGCATTATGGTCACTGTTTTCACTACGTTCTACGGAGTTCTTTCTTATGTCCAAGGCAATGTGGAGCTCCACTGATTCATGTAACTCACATGGTCATGGAGGAAGGTGCTTGAAATATGAGTCCTAGAACTCCTCATTCTGTATTGCTCTCTCTTTTAATGAAGCTTCCATTTCTAGACTATTCCTCTCTGGCTTCCCCTGTTCTATCCATGAAATGTTAACAGAAACAATCTCATTTGCTCCTCATGATCTGCTTGTGAGGAAGCATGACAGAAGTGACACTTTCATCATAAAGAAGATTGGAGAAGACTAAAAGATGTAAAGAGAGTCGGGCGCGGTGGCTCACGCCTGTAATCCCAGCACTTTGGGAGGCCGAGGCGGGTGGATCACGAGGTCAAGAGATCGAGGCCATCCTGGTCAACATGGTGAAACCCCGTCTCTACTAAAAATACAAAAAATTAGCTGGGCACGGTGGTGCGTGCCTGTAATCCCAGCTACTCGGGAGGCTGAGGCAGGAGAATTGCCTGAACCCAGGAGGCGGAGGTTGCGGTGAGCCGAGATCGCGCCATTGCACTCCAGCCTGGGTAACGAGAGTGAAACTCCATCTCAAAAAAAAAAAAAAAAAAAAAAATGTAAAGAGATAAAGTACTTATCGCAATGCTTGGCACGGAATAGTCTCTAGAAAAATACTACTTCCCTTTTTTTTCTTTCATGTTTGACTGTGTCCGCACTAATAATTAGTGCCACTAGATGGCAACTTTTGGTCTGAAAACTACCCAGACGATCACGTTCAAATCTTAAAATACTTTTTGCACTCTCTCTAACTGTATCTCACAGTGATTTTAATGTAACAAAGTAAGAAAAATCTATATGGGTCCCAAATAATGGCAAATGTAAATAATTGAGCAGCAAAATTCTCTTTGGGCAGAAAAACTGTCTAATGCTGTGTCCTGGCCAGAAGTAGGCATATAACTCTGCTTAAGATGATTAGTTACTGTGACTACTACTTAAGCACCTGAGTGTTAAATTTCTATTTATCTTTCAGTGTTCTCAGCATTCTCTCTGGTGACAATGCTTGTTTCATATTTAAGAGCTCCCCATATTTGCAGCAATCTATTCTTAGAAATAATTCTGTTGGAGAATTCAGTGGCCACAGATCACTCAGATACTCTTCCCCAAGAATTCAAAGGACGGAATCTTCAGCAAGCATTTTTTAAAACGATTTATTTTTATTGCTATGTAGGAGTTGTATATATTTGCTCAGTAAACTCTTGCAGGAGACTTGAGAGTAGCATTTCAGCCTTTTCTCTCAAGTTTGTGATTTAAAAAATGGCTGAAAACATTTACTGAGCACTAATTGTACTGACAGTTATTATGCTGCATATTATATAATAATCCTCTAATTAGTTGGTGGTTTTATTTTTTCCAATTTATGTTTATTCCAAAATTGTGAAGTCGGTTAGATATTTGAAAAACAGTGTAACTTCTGTACTAAGAGAATAAAGAAGGAAAATTTAAATTACTCAGTAGATGCAGGAAAGTCTTCGACAAAATCAAAGTAAAAACTCATAGCAAACTGTGATAGAAGGAAACTTCTGGCTGGGCGCAGTGTCTCATGCCTATAATCCCAGCACCTTGGGAGGCCGAGTCGGGTGGATCACCTGAGGTCAGGAGTTCGAGACCAGCCTGACCAATACGGAAAAACCCCATCCCTACTCAAAATACAAAAATCAGCTGAGTGTGGTGGCACGCCTGTAATCCCAGCTACTCAGGAGTCTGAGGCAGGAGAATCGCTTGAACCCAGGTGGAATCAAGATTGCGCCATTGCACTGCAGCCTGGGCAACAAGAACCTCAAAATAATAATAATAATAATAATACAATTAAAAAATAAACTTTAATTTGGTAATGATATCTGCCAAAAAAAAAAAAAACCCTACACTAAACCCTATTAAATTTTTGGTAATTAAAGGCAATTTTAATGGAAAACTTGCTATTCTATTATTTTTCCCAATACAGTAATTATTTTTTAAAATTATGGTAAAATTATTTTTTTGAAAGTTATGGTAAAATATAATGAACATAAAACTTACTGTTTTAGCCATTTTAAGTGGCATAAAGGCATATTCACATTGTTATAAAACCATCACTGCCATCCATCACCAGACCTTCTCATCTTCCCAAACTGAAACTCTGTACCCATTAAACAATAACTCAATTCCCTCAATCCCCCATGCTCTGGAAATCACCATTCTGCTTTCTGTCTCTATGAGTTTGTCTACTTCAGGCACCTCATATATGTAGGATCATACAATATTTTTATGACTAGCTTATTTCACATAGGATAATGTCCTCGAATTTCATCCACATTGTAGTATATGTCAGAATGTACTTCTCAGCACTCTGGGAGGCCAAGGCGGACGGATCACTTGAGCTCAGAAGTTTGAGACCAGCCTGGCCAACGTGGTGAAACCCCATCTCTACTAAAAACACAAAAATTAGCTGGGCATGGTGGGGGGTGCCTGTAGTCCCAGCTACTTGGGAGGCTGAGTTAGGAGAATCACTTGGACCCAGGAGGCAGAGGTTGCAGTGAGCTGAGATGGCACCACTGTATTCCAGCCTGGGCAACAGACTGAGACTCTGTCTCAAAAATTCAAACAAACAGACAAACAAACAAACATCCCCCAGGCAAGAGATAGCTTTTCATACTATTCACACTCTGATCTTTCCACTATTTAACCCAAACACTTCCTTGTTAAGATTTAATAATTGCCCAATGCCACACACACATGCACATGCTCACTTGCTGCCTCTAGAAGAGTCAGGATTTCAACTGAAGGAGGCAGTGGGGGCTGTGACAGCCTCTGCAAACTCCAAGAAGGAACTTGGATCACCTTTGGGTACCTAACTCAACATTTAATGGGCTTCATTTTAGGCACAGCAATTATCCGCCAGCGGAGGCAAAATATACAAGCTCTCAAAATAAAGCTCTTTAAATATACAAGCCCTCTAAATATTTTAGAGATTGTATCTATAAAATATACAAGTCCTGCTGGGCACAGTACCTCATGCCTGTTATTCCAGCACTTTGGGAGGCTGAGGAGGGAGGATTGCTTGAGGCCAGGAATTCAAGACCAGCCCAGGCAACATAGTGAGACCCTGTCTCTACCAAATAGATAGATGGATGGATAGATAGATAGATAGATAGCAACATAGTGAGACCCTGTCTCTACCAAATAGATAGATGGATGGATAGATAGATAGATAGATAGATAGCAACATAGTGAGACCCTGTCTCTACCAAATAGATAGATAGATAGATAGACAGATAGATATACAAGTCTCTAAAACCTGAAAACTCACAAAATATGTTACTCAAAAATTGAGCGAATTCAATGAAATCAAGTTACAGGATGTTAGGAGAGATAGTTAACACTTCAAAGTGCAAAGCCGGATGCAGTGGCTCACGCTAGTAACCCCAGCACTTTGGGAGGCTCAAGAGGGCAGATCACTTGAGGTCAGGAGTTCGAGACCAGCCTGCCAACATGATGAAACCCCGCCTCTACTAGAAAGAAAAAAATTAGCTGGGCATGGTGGCAGGAGCCTGTAATCCCAGCTACTTGAAAGGCTGAGGCAGGAGAGTCACTTGAACCTGGGAGACAGAGGTTGCAGTGAGCTGAGATCGTGCCATTGTACTCCAGCCTGGGCAACAAGAGTGAAACGCTGTCTCAAAAAAAAAAAAAAAAAAAAGTGCATTGATAGCATTTTGGTGAAAGATTTCCTTTAGCTGAGGACCTTGTGCTTTTTGTGTGGGGAACTTATTATTGATCATCAGCTATAGAAAAATGAAAGATTAATTAGCCCTGCTGGAGAAGAAGTACGACAAGAAAAAAATAAACAGAGCCAGGACCCAGGGAGCGAGCCCCACCCAGCAGGGACCGTTTCCTCGTTCCTCGGGCAATCACCCAGGTACCCCTGAATGCCTGGGGCATGCAGCTGCTTAGTTCTACTTGCCAAGAAGCAGAAACATCTCTTGAAACTGTATGTTACAGGGTTTCAACATTTATAGCTATTTCACTGGTGTCTAAATCAAGAAATGTTTAAAATTTGACCGGCACAGCCATTTAAATTCTGCTTTTAGTGAAAGTAAGAGTCACACGGTGCTATGCTCAGGCTAGTTTTCCAGGTACTTATTAGTAATAACACATTCGCCTTCACATACTATTGTCTCCTTTCACTCACACCACTGCCATGTTGGGAGGTGGCACATGGGCCACCTCTCTCTCTATCTCTCTCTTTTTTTTTTTTTTCAGATGGTGTCTCACTCTGTCACCAAGACTGGAGTGCAGTGGCATGATCTCAGCTACTGCAACCTCCTCTTCCCAGGTTCAAGCAATTCTCTTGCTTCAGCCTCCTGAGTAGCTGGGACTACAGGCATGCACCACCACGCCTGGCTAATTTTTGTATTTTTAGTAGAGACGGGGTTTTACCAGTTGGTCAGGAGTTCTTTGATTTCCACCCTTTGCACCCCATCCTGTGGCTGTGAGGCAAGATTAAGGACAAAATATGCCTGTGGGAACTTGTGTGGGTAAGTTCCTCATAGCTCACTGGGTTGGAAATCTTTGCATATTCAATGGAATTTCATAGGTGGGAGAGGGTCTAAGGACAGAGAAGAGGAGAGGATGAGGGACATATTTTTCCAAGGAAGGAAGGAGGAGAAATGAGATGTCACTTCAGGAAAGGACTAAACTCACATGTGAAATGAACCCCAGTAGAGGAAATGGCATTTTACAATCTATGAATTAACAAGTAGAGAACAGCTTTGTTATTGGTGTGGAGTTGGATATGATCATCCTTTTATACTGATGTTCTCATCTTTAACATGAAGGTGAAAGTTCCATGTTTGGAAGGTTGAGCTTGAAGCTGACAAACTGGGAAAAGCTTAGGTTTTATTATGTCAAAAAAATACCAAGTATAATTGGTGGCCGGGCACGGTGGCTCAAGCCTGTAATCCCAGCACTTTGGGAGGCCGAGGCGGGTAGATCACGAGGTCAAGAGATCGAGGCCATCCTGGTCAACATGGTGAAACCCCGTCTCTACTAAAAATACAAAAAATTAGCTGGGCATGGTGGCGCGTGCCTGTAATCCCAGCTACTCAGGAGGCTGAGGCAGGAGAATTTCCTGAACCCAGGAGGCGGAGGTTGCAGTGAGCCGAGATCGTGCCATTGCACTCCAGCCTGGGTAACAAGAGCAAAACTCCGTCTCAAAAAAAGAAAAAAAAAATACCAAGTATACTTGGTAACAACACCTTTGAATAATTTTGGAGGTATTGCCACATAACATTAATCTGTCCAATTGTGCAACTTCAAATCCCTGAAGGTTACTGCCCCATCTCCATCCCACCAACAGTGTACAGACATGATTGAATCTTTGCTCTAGAAGCCTGTAAAGATGGTTCCATTATTATGATTATTATTATTAATTTTTTTTAGATGGAGTCTCACTCTGTTGCCCAGTCTGGAGTGCAGTGGCACCATCTCGGCTCACTGCAATCTCTGCCTACCAGGTTCAAGGTATTATTCTGCCTTAGCCTCCTGAGGAGCTGGAATTACAGGCACCCGCCATCATGCCTGGCTAATTTTTGTATTTTTAGTAGAGACAGGGTTTTACCATGTTGACCAAGCTGGTCTGCAACTCCTGACCTTAAGTGATCCACCCACTTCAGCCTCCCAACGTGCTGAGATTTCAGGCATGAGCTATTGTGCCTGGCCTGGTTCCATTATTATTTTCTATCAAAACAAACCTACATTTTAAAATTTTTCATTTATTAATTTTTGTGTGTGTGACAGTGTCTCACTCTCAGCCAGGCTGGAGTGCAGTGGCACAATCTTGGCTTACTACAGCCTCCACCTCTGGGGTTCAAGGGATTCTCCTGCCTTGGCCACCCAAGTAGCTAGGATTACAAGTGTACACCACCATGCCCTGCTAATTTTTGTATTTTTAGTAGAGATGGGATTTACTATGTTTCCCAGGCTGGTCTTGAACTCCTGAGCTCAAGCAATCCAACTGCCTCAGCCTTCCACAGTGCTAGGACTACAGGTGTGAGCAACCATGCCCAGCCCAAACCTACACTTTAAACCTTAGTTAGACCGTAAACTTCATAAGGACAGGGAGATGCGACATAAATAATAGCATAGTGGTTCTGATCTTGGGCTCTGGAGCCAGAAGATTTGGGTTCAGGTATGTGCCTTCTGTCAATCAGCTGTGACTTTGGGTAATTTACTTAATCCTTCTTGAATCTCAATTTTTCAATATGTAAAATAAAGATAATAATAATTACCTTTTAAGATTCTAGTAAGGGCTGGGCGTGGAGGCTCTTGCCATCATGCCATTGCACTCCAGCCTGGTGACAGAGTGAGACTCTGTCTCAAAAAAAAAAAAAAAAGATTCTGGTAAGGGTAGGCTGGGCGTGGTGGCTCACACCTATAATCCCAGCACTTTGGGAGGCCGAGGTGGGTAGATCACCTGAGGTCAGGAGTTTGAGACCAGCCTGGCTAACATGATGAAACCCTGTCCCTATTAAAAATACAAAAATTAGCTGGGCATGGTGGTGCACGTCTGTAATCCCAGCTACTTGGGAGGCTAAGGCAGGAGAATTGCTTGAACCCGGGAGGCAGAGTTTGCAGTGAGCCGAGATTGCACTACTGCACTGCAGCCTGGGTGACAGGGTGACAGAGAAAAGACTCTGTCTTAAAAAAAAAAAAAAATTCTAGTAAGAGTAATTCATTAACAACCTTTTTGCATTTGTTAATTTTATCTTTTTAATTAAACAAATGATAATGGCACATATTTATGGAGTATGTAGTGATGTTTCCATACATATAATTTATAGTGATCAGATTAGGGTAATTAGCATATCCATCATCTCAAACATTTATCAGTTATTTGTGTTGGGAACTTTCAATATCCTCCTTCTAGCTACTTGAAACTACGGAATACATTATTAACCATAGTCACTGCAATGACATAGAACACTAGAACTACTTACTCTTCCTATCTAGCTATAATTTTGTATCCTTTAATGATACTCTTCCTATCTCTCCCTTCCTCCTCCTCTTTCTAGACTGATTTAACATTTATTGAACATCTAATATTTACCAGTCACTGAGGATACAGTAAACAAACTTTCCTGCTTTATTTTTCCTTGTAACACTTATTATCCTCAACATATATTTATTTGTTGATTTGATTAGCATCTGTCTCCCACCTTGTTAAAGAAAAAAACAGCTAGCCCAAAGTAGAGTCTGTAGTGCTGAATTTCCACATTGCCAAACTGAAACGTAAGTTGTTGTTGATATGTAAGATCTGGCCTTCCAAGAAATCAGGAGAGAGACAACAGCTAAATCCCATTAAGCCAACAAGATTTTGCTTACATCCCTAAAAGGAAAGTAACCTTGAAATGTCCAATGCACTCTTTATTTATTATTATTATTTTTTGAGACGGAGTCTCGCTCTGTCACCCAGGCTGGAGTACAGTGGCACAATCTCGGCTCACTGCAACCTCCACCTCCCAGGTTCAAGGAATTCTCCTGCCTCAGCCTCCCAGGTAGCTGGGACTACAGGTGCCTGTCACCTCGCCCAGCTACTTTTTGTACTTTTTAGTAGAGACAGGGTTTCACCATGTTGGCCAGGCTAGTCTCAAACTCTCTGACCTCAGGGGATCTGCCTGCCTCGGCCTCCCAAAGTGCTGGGATTACAGACGTGAGCCACTGCACCCGGCCTCCAATGTACTCTTTGTTCCTTGTTCCCACTTCCTTCTACCTTTTCCTGCCTATAAAACTCGCCCATTCTGTTTAGCTCACTGGAGCTCCTTCCTGTTTGTCTGGATGATGCCCAGTTCATGAATCACTAATAAAAGCCAATTTGATCTTTGAAACTCAATTTGAAAATTTTCTCTTTGATACCCTTCATTATGCCCCAGAAGCTTCTGGAGACAGAGACTTCATCTGTGGCGTCCCTCCCACCTGGCCAAGGGCCTGGCATACAGGAGGAATGCCATATATGTTAATGACAGAATAGATTAATGGATTGGCGAGAGGCTTCCTTTCTGAAAGCCCAATGCTTGCAATGCCCCACATCCAGGAGGCAGGTTAGGTAGCACTTCTCTTTGCTCTGATACTCTTCTTCACTGTTTCTTTGAACATCCTTGGCAAGTGTGATCGGAAGGGCCAAGGATGCAGTTCCACGCTGCAACTGCCAGTGCCTGAGAGAGCCTTGCATGGGACAAGCATTATCTTTCTTGTTTTTCCCTTTTCTTCTGCTCTTTGGGTCAACATTTTCTCATCTTCAGAGTGGGAGTATCAAAGATGAGGCAAAGGAGAGAGGAGGCCCTTTAACTAGCCTCTAGACTTGACCTAATCTAAGCACAAAGCATTCTTTACATGGTCTATTATCTTTCACTATGTTTGGATTGAGGTCAAATCTCAATCATTGTTGTCCTCTGGGCATGTATTTCCCTTATTGGACTTTATAGGGAAAGGTGGCTTTTCAAGCACATGATTAAGATGCCCAGGGCTGGGCAGGATGTCTAATGCCTGTAACTCCAGTACTTTGGAAGGCCAAGGCGGGTGGATCAGTTGAGGTCAGGAGTTCGAGACTGGCCTCGCCAACCTGGTGAGACCCCGTCTCTGCTAAAGAAACAAGCAAACAAAAAAAAAATTAGCCAGGTGTGGTGGTGAGCACCTGTAGTCCCAGCTACTCAGGAGGCTGAGGCAGGAGAATTGTTTGAACCCAGGAGGTGGAGGTTACAGTGAGCCGAGATTGCGCCACTGTACTCCACCCTGGGTGACAGAGTGAGACTCTGTCTCAAAAACATAACAAAACAAAACAGAAGTTCCCAGGTGAATACCATTGAATACCATCATAATATCATCCCATTTCCACACTATTATGCTAAGCCAGTGTTTCTCAAGCTCAGGTTCTGTCTTGCAATATGCTCCATCAAAGAAGCATTCCATACTCAAAAAATTTAGGAAAGTTTAGAAAGGCTGCATTCTACATTGGAATGTCTCAAACAACACAGCTCATTAATGGCTCCGAAAAGTCCTGCAGTAAAGAAATTTGTTTGAGATTATTTAATCCAGTCATGAAAAAACATTTTGACCTTGGAAATCTGTTTTGACCGTGGACATCTGTTTTTGCATGCAGCTAATGGTCTGCAGAGTGCACTGGGGAAACTCCATGCTTGAGAATGAAAATACACAGAAACATAAGACCTGGCCACTGACCTCCAGCTGAACATGTTGGTTACAGCCTTTTCAGTTGTGAGAGTTTGATACCTTACAGGAAGGGAGGAATTGTTGCCTTTTGCACTGTTTTGGTGATGCATGCACACTCACACAACTCCCCAAAATACTTTGAAATATGTGTTCTTAACAATTCATAGCATTTTGAACTTTTCCATAAAGTTCTTAACTTTATGTTCCAGACTACTGGAGCTACACTGTGCTGGAAACCATAGTCAGCTCCATACACAGATTGGATTGCATGTGAACAGTTTAGCATCCGTTAGCCTGCAGGAACAATTAAACTATGAATTTTATTCTAAGTTTTATGAAAGGAATCCATTAAATGGGACTTGGAAATAAATAAATATATATATATATATTTCTTCTTCTTATCTTCGTGTTTTTCAGGAGGCCTGGCTTACTCATAAAACTTAATGGCTCAGGAATCAGCTCTGGGCATGTTATTTCTTCAGTTATAAATTGCCTTCCTGTTATGTTACATTAAATTAGTCATATTTGATGGAATTTGTGATAAAAAGCTAGTCTTTTACTTAGTTATATTTTTTCTAGCTTTCCTAAGGCAGAGGCCACATTTTATTTTTTTCTCCCCAAATAAAGACTGGTTGACTTGAAACGTAAAGAAAACATTAAAATGAGCCGGGCGCGGTGGCTCAAGCCTGTAATCCCTGCACTTTTGGAGGCCGAGGCGGGTGGATCACGAGGTCAAGAGATCGAGACCATCCTGGTCAACATGGTGAAACCCCATCTCTACTAAAAATACAAAAAATTAGCTGGGCATGGTGGCATGTGCCTGTAATCCCAGCTACTCAGGAGGCTGAGGCAGGAGAATTGCCTGAACCCAGGAGGCGGAGGTTGCGGTGAGCCGAGATCGCGCCATTGCACTCCAGCCTGGGTGACAAGAGCGAAACTCCGTCTCAAAAAAAAAAAAAAAGAAAGAAAACATTAAAATGTCACATTTTATTTTCATATTTGAAACTCTTTAAATTTTATTTAAACTCTCTTTAAATATTCTCTAAGTATCTACTGTCAGAGTACTAGTAAAGAAATTGTGGTACATTCACGCAGTGGACTGACGGGCAACTATTTATGTTTTAAAATAATAAGTAATGACATGGAAAAGTAGTATAGATTTAGAGAGGGTAAAACCATGTAATCAGTATAGCATAGGATAAGTCCGTAAAGACTGTATATCAAAATGTTCACAGTATTTAAGAAATGACGTTGCAGTATGTTTCTGTTGTTGTTACCTGTGTTTATTTTCTCTGGTGTGTTGAAAGTCCTTTGGTCTTTTGTGTTTCTGTACATTTTGTGAAGAGAGGCAGTGACTATCTTTGTTACTGACTCTTTTCAAAGACCTAGCAAGGAATAGGTTTGTTTACTGTCTTGTATAACAATGATAATGTTTCCCTCCAGGGCAAAGGTCAGTTAGGGAGGTTTACTTCTCATGATAAAAGATTAGGGTTCCTGGCAGGGTGTAGTGGAGGCTCAAACCTTTAATCCCAGCACTTTGGGAGGCCGAGGCAGGTGGATCATGTGAGGTCCGGAGTTTGAGACCAGACTAACCAACATGGAGAAACCCTGTCTCTACTAAATATACAAAAATTAGCCAGGCATGGTGACACATGCCTGTAATCGCAGCTACTCGGGAGGCTGAGGCAGGAGAATCACTTGAACACAGGAGGCGGAGGTTGCGGTGAGCTCAGATCACGCCATTGCACTCCAGCCTGGGCAAGAAGAACGAAACTCTGTCTCAAAAAAAAAAAAAAAAAAGAAGGCCGGGCGCGGTGGCTCAAGCCTGTAATCCCAGCACTTTGGGAGGCCGAGGCGGGTGGATCACGAGGTCAAGAGATCGAGACCATCCTGGTCAACATGGTGAAACCCCGTCTCTACTAAAAATACAAAAAAATTAGCTGGGCACGGTGGCGCGTGCCTGTAATCCCAGTTACTCAGGAGGCTGAGGCAGGAGAATTGCCTGAACCCAGGAGGCGGAGGTTGCGGTGAGCCGAGATCGCGCCATTGCACTCCAGCCCGGGTAACAAGAGCGAAACTCCGTCTCCAAAAAAAAAAAAAAAAAAAAAAAAAAAAAGAAAGGAAGAAAAAGATCATAAAATAAAATAAAATGAAGAAATCTACTCTCAGTGGTGACAAAGCGGGCCTACTCTAGTCTTAAGTGGTGATTTCTTAGGGGGCCTTAGAAGACTGCCAAGTGTAACCATGAAATGCCATAATTCTTTTTGTTCTTTTTCTTTTTTTTGTGCCCTTCTCCTGATTTTAAAATGCCATCATTCTTAAAACATATATAAGATCAAGTTTATATTCTTATAAAATTAAACAGGATTCTCTGATTTTGGGAAGAGGAAAGGGTTTAAACATTATGCTGGTGTGTCTCATTGCACATCTAGGGATACCCCAGGGACCATAATAATGCAAGGTGTGTGTCCTTTGCCATCTTCTGCTCTTTGGCCTTGTCCTTCCCCTGATGTTTCTTGTCCTCATTCTGACTGTAAGTTATAGTGAGCCCTTCATAGAGACCCAGATTTCCATGCCTAAATTCATCTTTCTTCCTTCCCTTGTAACCAAACTATAAAATACTCTAAGTCCTAATTCAAACTTTAATGATTGGCAATGGCTTATCCCCTGACGTGGAGTGAATGTCTGTGGCTCCTCCAGATTCAGATGTTAAAACCCTAACCCCACAGTATGATGGTATTAGGAAGTAGAGCCTTTGGGAAGTAATTAGGTCATGAGGGTGGAGCCCTCACAGATGGGATTGGCGCCTTTATAAAAGAGTCCCTGGCCAGGTGTGTGGCTCACACCTGTAATCCCAGTGCTTCGGGAGGCCAACGCGGTGGATCACGAGGCCAGGAGTTTGAGACCAGCCTGACCAATGCAGCGAAACCCCATCTCTACTAAAAATACTAAAACTAGTCAGGTGTGGGGCCAGATGCCTGTAATCCCAGCTACTCAGGAGGCTGGGGCAGGAGAATCGTTTGAACCCAGGAGGCGGAGGTCGCAGTGAGCCAAGATAGCACTGTTGCTCTCCAGTCCGGGCAACAGTGCGAGACTGCGTCTCAAAAAAAAAAAAAAAAATCCTAGAGAGCTCTTTCACCACCTTCCCACAATGTCAGGATACAAGAAGTCAGCAGTCTGCAACCTGGAAGAGGACCCTCATCATATCCTGGTGTGCTGGCACCTTGATCTTGGACTTCCAGTCTCTTGAAATATTTTCTGGTGTTCATAAGCCACTCAATTTAGTGAGAGTAGCCCAAACAGACTAAAACATCACCCTTGAGATGATTTGCATTTTAATGGAACACAACGCCTTACCTTAAAAAAGTTAATTGTAAACCTTGATGTAAGGAGGTGAGGAGAAATTAACAACATCAAAATCAACAACATCCCACTCAGGTGGGAGGACCCGGGAGTGGCACGCTGTGCTACTGGTTATGGGTAACCTGAAAGATTTACATTCTTTAGGCTGAAGCTACGGTGCTCTTGGCATCCTTGAAAGCACTGTGGGTGCCCTGACGGCATGGAGATTTCCCCAGGGGTTATGGAGGTAGAGGCAAGAGGTTGGGTGTTGTGTTGTGTTGTTTTGTTTTTTTGAGACGTAGCTCGCCGAGTCGCCCAGGCTGGAGTACAATGGCACGATCTCGGTTCACAGCAACCTCCGCTTCCCGGGTTTAAGCGATTTTCCTGCTTCAGCGCCCCCAGTAGCTGGGATTACAGGTGCGCACCACCACGCCCAGGAGAGAGAGAGAGAGAGAGGGAGAGAGAGAACTGACAATGTCTATAGAAAGACATGTTAATGGTTCTCAAAGTGTGGTCCCCGATCAGCGGCATCGGCATCACCTGAGAAGCAGGAGAAACGCAAATTCTCCCGTCCGACCTCAGACCTACTGAATCCGACACACCGCCAGTGCGGCGCAGCCATCTAGGTTTCCACAAGCCCTCCAGGGCATTCTGAAGCGCTGGCAAATGGAGAACTGTTGCGTTAGATTTTCGAGCATGGCTGAACTGTAACTGCAGATGGTCCAGGTTCTGGTTACTGCTCTGGGAATGTGCTTTTTCCGTTCCGGAAGAATCCTCTGCACAATCCTATCTCCTTGCGTCCAGGGTAAGCCCAGCCTTGCGCTTTGAGAGCAGTGAAACTCCGGGGAAATGCCATATGCGTTGGTGGGATTCCACCAGCATAAAAAGTGGAAATGGAGCCAGGAGTGATCACTGCCCCCAAGCCCGCCAGCGCCCTCATGTGGAGGAACAACTGCAACGATGCAAGGGGCCGCTCCCACGCGCGGCTCCTCTCCACCAAGATCCAGTCTGGTTAGAACACCAGGCCCTGCCGATAGACAACAGACAGCCCCGCTTCCTTCCCTCCCTTTCTTCCCTTTCCTACCGTGCTGTGAGGGGTGGGTTGATGCCCTTCGGTTTCCCAGGCGGACTGATTGCCAGAGCTGAATCTTACTTTAATATGTGACTTCTGCTGGGCGTCATGTAGCTACCTGAAGTTCCAGCTACTGGGGAGGCTGAGGCGGGAGGATCGCTAGAGCCCAGGAGCTGGAGTCCAGCCGATCACTGAGAATCTTCTTAAAATGCAGATTTTGACTCTGCAGGTCTCAGAGGGAGTCCCAGAGCCTGCATTTCTAATAAACCCGGCAAGCGCGCTGACGCTGCTAATCTGAGAACTACGCTTTGAGCGGATATGATTAGGTTGCCCTCTAGCGATAAGGCCGTGAAAATTCAGGGTTTTTCTAGCTTCGCAGGGAACGGGGTCAGCTGGGACTTTTTAGAAAATTAAGACTATTACAGGCAGGCACGGTGGCTCACGCCTGCAATCCTAGCACTTTGGGAGGCTGAGGTAGTAATCGCTTGAGGCCATAAGTTCGAAACCAGCCTGGGCAACATGGCAAGACCTTGTCTCTACAAAAATAAAAAAGTAAAAAAAGCCAGGTGGGGTGATGTGTACCTGTGGTCCCAGATACTCCACTGGCTGAGATATTGGAGCCCAAGAGTTGGAGGCTGCAGTGAGCTACGATTGCACCACTGCGCTCCACCCTGGGTAACAGAGCAAAATAATTAGAAATGTGTAAACCAGCTTTACAGAATAAGAATCAGTATCAGGCTTTTTCTTACACTTACAGTCAAGCTCTCCTCTGCCGTGTATAAATGAAGAATCTTTCACTCCTAATCTTCTGCCAGCTTTCAAGACCAGGGGTACTGACGCCATCTTTATCCCACATTAACTTTTCTCCAAATAATCACAGCTACTTCCTGCAGCCTCCATCTCTTGGATTCAAGCGATTCTACTGCCTTCAGCCTCCTGAGTAGCTGGAATTGCAGGTGCCCACCACCATGCCCAGCTAATTTTTTTGGATTGTTAGTAGAGATGGAGTTTTGCCATGTTGGCAAGGCTGGTCTCAAGCTCCTGACCTCAAGTGATCCGCTTGCCTCGGCCTCCCAAAGTGCTGGGATTACAGGCGTGGGCCACTGTGCTCGGCCCATCATGTTGCTTCTTGTCTTGAAAGACATTCTGCAGCTCAAGTGTAAATTCCACAACCTGGCACCCAGAGCTTCCACAACATGGCTCTAGCCCTTTCCAGCCTCTTTGGAATTGGATACTTATATATGCATAATAATTTAACAATACTACATATATAAGCACCCAAAAACGCTGATTCTGAGATGTATACATTTGGAAACAGGGTCTTGCATAGTCACTCAGGTGAGTAGTACAGTGGCATGACCATGGCTCACTGCAGCCTCAAACTTCTGGGCTTAAGTGATCTTCCGGTCTTGGCTTCCCAAGTAGCTGGGACTTACAGGCACATACCACCATGCCCAGCTATTTTTAATTTTTTTTTGTCCTCAGAATGAGGACAAGAAACATCAGGTTCACTATGTTGCCCAGGTTGGTCTTGAATTTCTGGCCTCAAGTGACCCTCCTGCCTTAGCCTCCCAAAGTGCTGGGATTACAGGCATTAGCCACCATGCCTGGCCCAATTTTTTATTTTTTGTAGAGATGGTGCCTTGCTACATTGCCCAGGCTGGTCTGGAATTCCTGGGCTCAAGCAATCCTCCTGCCGCAGCCTTCCAAAGAGCTGAGATTTACAGGTGTGAGCCACCATACCTGGCCTTAAAATCTTTTGATTGTTAGAATAAGATTGACGGTTAGATTCTAAAAACTCTTCAATATCCTGCAAGGCAATACACTTTAACTTTTGAGCTTATCTTTTCTACTAGACAGAACCTATTTGTATCTCTACCAGATCTGTTTAGGTTAATCTTTAAAAAATTCTAAAATACCCTAATTGATAGAAAGTAAATCAAAGAGCAAACCTAGCACCACACTGAAAAAGCACTCAGAAATCTCTTTTGCCTATTTTCCATTTTGTGTAATTGTTCTAACAATCTCCCTCATTTGCAATCAGAAGTAATCTCCAAAGATGAGTCCCGATCACAAAAGGGCTGGTCTAGATAGTTGGCTTGATTGTTTACAGAGATGTAGCAAGAATATTAATTAACTATTAGACGAACTGGAGTTTACTCCACAAACCTAGAGCTGTCAAATACTGAGGAACTACCAAGTCCAAGATCTCACATCTCACCTGCAGTACCTGTTCAGAGCTGACTGAAAGAGAATCATTCTCAACTATAACATTCCAGATATGAGCTTGATTGCACAATTCACTTTTCCATTATATTTTTGGTAAAAAAGAGAACAGATTATTATAAAACCTATGCAAATATTGAAGTTTTCTTTTTTTCGGTGGTGGTGGGTTCATCTTTGCAAATGAAATATCACTATATCACTTTCTAATTATTTTTCTAGCTGTATTACAATGATATGAAGAACATGGTAGGTTTTCTGGTTTTAGAGACCCAATTTCAGGCATAAACTCAAAATATGACTCCAGGCCCTGTGGTCACCAAGCTTCTTTTCCCACTTACAGGCAGTGGAGTCACCTTGCACTTAAGATTCTCGAAGTCCGAATCCTCGCTCTGCTACTTCCTAGCTGTCTGACTTTAGAATCCTTTATAAAACTCTCTGTGGCTTGATTTCCTCAGGAAAAAAAAAAATGGAAGTAATAATAATGCTTGCCTTATAATATTGTTAAGAAGATTCAGGTAATGTGTGCGCAGCTTTTAGACTACGAGTAAGCACTCAATAAGTGGGTTTTTTGTTTTGTTGTTTATTTTTGAGACAGGGTCTTGCACTGTCATCCAGGCTGGATTGCAGTGGTGTGATCACAGCTCACTGCAACCTCAAACTCCTGGGCTCAAGTGATCCTCTCACCTCAGCCTCCCGAGTAGTTGAGACTACAGGCATACACCACCACATCTGACTAATTTTTTTATATTTTTTATATTAAGAGGTCTTGCTATGTTGCTCAGGCTGGTCTCAAACTCCTGGCCTCAAGCAATCTGCCTGCCTCAGCCTCCCAAAGTGCTGGGATTATAGGTGTGAGCCAGTGTGCCTGCCCAATAAATGTTATTATTAAGGATTACTCAAAAATAAAGTAAGAGCAAAGAAGTAAGAAGGTCTGCAGAGGATGGGAGAGTTGTGTGTCTTTGGTGACTGCTCCGGAAGTGCCCAGGTTTGTCTTGAGTATTTGGTGTAGTGGATCTTCATAGACTTGCAAGACACCAAGTTGTCAAAACCACCTTCTGGAAATCAGAGAAAACTTTATCTGTGATCCTTTTTGTGCACCTTAGAGCTATTTCCATCACCGGTGAATTTTTACTTTACAATGCTCATTTAGTAAATGTTCTTTATTTTGTTTTGTGCATTTCACTTAAGAAAAGAAGAATTGGCCACATGTTTCAAGAAAGAAAGAAAAAAAAAAAAAAACACCAAAAACCTGTTTTGTACTCCATATGCAAAGCTGCCGTCATAGTCACTGGTTTTGCCAATGTTTATTATGTATTATGTTTTGCTTCAATTGATGTAATTTCATGCTGCATTAGCCATATAAGGAGGATTTATGGTGAATGATATCAAACAGTTTCAATCAGCAAAGATGCCAGGTGTGTGGTGGTGGAAAATTGTAATGGGAAGATTCTAACCTTGTTCATAGAGCACCCTAGTTACCCAAAACATTATTTTAACATCTGTTCAAGTGACACTCATTAGCAGGCATATGCAGTATTGTGAATGGAATACTGATTTCCAAAGACAAGGCATTCAACAATTGCCTGATTTGGAAACCAAATAGTTCCTGTCAATTTGCATGATAGTGTCAGTATGGCTGCAAAGGATGCTGTTCTGGTTTGACTGAAAGAGAGTGGAACCTACTGCAGGGTATCTAGAAATCTGGTAGGTTCGGGCCCGTCTTCCCCTCCACATCCCATTCATCCCCAAGTCCAGCAAACTCTTCTGCCTGCTTATCCGTTGTCTCTATGGGTTCTGCCCGAGTTTAGGTCTTCGTGGCTCTCACGCCACCCTCCCTGCCTCTCACCTTTTCTTCTCCAATGGTCCTTCACATTGCTCCTGCTTGAGTAATTTTTTTTCCAACATACGAATCTGATTACAGGTGAGGATCCCTAATACGAAAATCTGAAATCTGAAATGCTCTAAAATCGAAATCTTTCTGAGCGTCAACATGACACCAAAAGTAGAAAATTCCACACATAAGTATTTAAAACAAACTTGGTTTCATGCACAAAATTATTTACAATATTGTATAAAATTACCTTCAGACTCTGCATATAAGGTGTATATGAAACATTAATGAATAATGTTAATGTTAATGTAAAAATTGTATGAATTGTATAAAAGGTGAGAATAATGTAAAAAATTACCTTCAGACGGTTTCATTAAAACATTAATGAGTTTCACGTTTAGCCATGGATCCTAACCCCAAGATATCTCATGAAGTACATGTAAATATTTCAAAATCTGAAAAAAAATCCAAAATCTGAAATTCTGCTCATACCAAGCATTTTGAATAAGAGATACTTAACCTGTATTTTACTTCCCCAAACAAAGTTACTCAGTGACTCCCTGCTGACCACACAATACAATCTAAACTTCTGGGGTTGGCATACAAAAGCCCTGAGGGTTGCCCCAGCCTTCCTGTGAAGCCTCATGGCCTGTGCTTCCTTCCACAAGCTCCACCTTGGTATTAGGGAACTCTGTGGTTTCCTTTACTTACCCTTCACATTTTTGTTCAATTGCTTTCCTTGGTAGCTTAAACAAAGCAATAAGCAGGAAAAAAACAACCCCATTAAAAACTGGGCAAAGGACATGAACGGACACTTTAATTTCTTTTCTTTCTTTTTTATTTTTTTGAGATGGAGCTTTGCTCTTGTTGCCCAGGCTGAAGTGCAATGGTATGATCTCGGCTCACCGCAACCTCCACCCCCAGGGTTCAAGCGGTCCTCCTGCCTCAGCCTCCCTAGTAGCTGGGATTACAGGCATGTGTCACCATGCCTGGCTAATTTTGTATTTTTTTAGTAGAGACTGGGTTTCTCCATGTTGGTCAGCCTGGTCTCAAACTCCCAACTTCAGGTGATCCTCCCGCCTCGGCTTCCCAAAGTGCTGGGATTACAGGAGTGAGTCACTGCGCCTGGCCAAACAGACAGTTTTCAAAAGAAGACATACACGCAGCCAACAAGCATTTGAAAAAATGCTTAACATCACTGATCATTAGAGAAATCCAAATCAAAGCCACAGTGAGATACCATCTCACACCAGACAGAATGGCTATTATTAAAAAGTCAAAAAATAACAGATGCTGGCGAGGTTGTGGAGAAAAATGAAAGGCTTATGCACTGCTGGTGGGAATGTAAATTAGTTCAGCTATTGTGGAAAACAGTTTGGCAATTTTTCAAAGAACTTAAAAGAGAACTACCATTTGACTCAGCAATCTCATTATTGGGTATACACCCAAAGGAACAGAAATCATTCTACCATAAAGACACATGCATGCGTTATGTTCATCACAGCACTATTCTCAATAGCAAAGACATGAAATCAATCTAAATGCCAATCAATGATAGACTGGATAAAGAAAATGTGGTACATATACACCTTGGAATACTACACAGCTATAAAAAAGGAGATCATGTTCTTTGCAGCAACATAGAGCTGGAGTCACCCTTATGCTAAGTGAACTAACACAGGAACAGAAAACCAAATACCACATGTTCTCACTTATAAGTGGGAGCTAAATATTGAAAACACATGGACACAAAGAAGGGAAGAGACACTGGGGCCTTCTAGAGGATGAAGGGAGGGAGAAGAATGAGAATGGAAAAACTGCTTATGGGGTACTATGCTCATTACCTGGGTGGTGGAATAATCTGTACACCAAACACCCATGACATGAAATTTACCAATATAACAAACCTGCACAGGTACCCCTGAACCTAAAATAAAAGTTTTCCCAGCTGGGCATGGTGGCTCACGCCTGTAATCCCAGCACTTTGGGAGGCCAAGGCAGGTGGATCACTTGAGGCCAGGAGTTGGAGATCAGCCTGGCCAACATAGCAAAACCCTGTCTCTACAAAAATTAGCTGGGCGTGGTGACACATACCTGTAATACCAGCTACTTGGGAGGCTGAGTCAGAGAATCGCTTGAACCTGGGAGGCAGAGGTTGCAGTGAGCCAAGATTGCGCCACTGCACTCCACTCTGGGTGACAGAGAGAGACGCTGTCTCAAAAAACAACAAAAAAAAAGAATTCCCTGATCCTGCCTGGTAAACCTAGTGGCTATTGCCCTTGGTTCCTATCACACTTTGTACATAGCTCCAATAATAATACATAAAACATTATCCTGTGGGTGGGCATGGTGGCTCACACCTGTAGTCCCAGCACTTTGGGAGATGGAGGTGGACGGATCACCTGAGGTCAGGAGTTCGAGATCAGCTTGGCCAACATGGTGAAACCCCACCTCTACTAAAAATAGTAGAGCTACTTGGGAGGCTAAAGCGTAAGAATCGCTTGAATTGGGGAGGCGGAGGTTGTAGTGAGCCAAGATCGCACCACTGCACTCCAGCCTGGGTGATAGAGCGAGACTATGTCACAAAGAACGAAAACAAAACCATTATATTGTTACTGGTTATTTAGTATCCGTTTCTCCACTAAAATGATAGCTCTTTGAGAGCAGGGGCTATTTCATTCATTTTCATTTTTGAATTCCCAGGACCTGGCGTGTTGTGGACAGGCAATATTGAATTGTTAAATGAATTTTAAATGGTAAATTAAATCATATTAATGTGGAATTTCACAATAATTGAACTAAAAAGTAACTAAAAGTGTCTAAAAATAGTAGCTATCTTTCATTATGTATTTACTATTTGCCAGGCTTAAAACTATTAAGCAAATATTTTATATTTGTTATGTTAGTGTTTTCCAAATTTTAATATATACTATTTTCCTTAATTTACTCATTTTTACTACTAATAAATATATTTTAGAAGAAAAGCTTATATTATTACCACATATGGAAAACTGGTATCACTTGACATAAATGGAAATAAAGTAAATCATAAAGTAAATGTTAGCAGTAGTATATTTACCAAACTGTTCTCCAATGAGAAAAAATTATTTAAGATTGGTCAGGCTGGGTGTAGTGACTCACACCTGTAATCCCAGCCCTTTGGGAGGCTGCCCTGGGCAGGCAGATCACTTGAGGTCAGGAGTTCAAGATCAGCCTGGCCAACATGGAAAAATGCTGTTTCTACAAATAAAAAAATTGTCCAGGCATTGTGGTGTGTGCCTGTAATCCCAGCAACCAGGGAGGCTGAGGTAGGAGAATCACCTGAAACTAGGAGGCAGAGGTTGCAGTGAGCCAAGATTGTGCCACTGCACTCTAGCCTGGACAACAGAGCAAGACTCTACCTCCAAAAAAAAAAAAAAGGTTAAAAATAAAAATATTCAGCTCAATTTCACATAGCTGAAGAAAATTATGAAGATTGACATTAATGTAAATGTTTCAGTTTTGATGTTAACTGGCACCAAGAATTCTAATTCACGTGCATTCGTAATTTGAGAGGTGATTACATATAATTTGCTCTTTTGAGAGTTTCTAACTGAAGTGATGTAAGTAACTTTTGTTCAACAAATTTAAAAGAAGCCATCTGAAGAGACTGCCAGAAAATGCACTTGTGTCGAGCTATTTGATAATGATGCCCAAAATGAAGGGGAAAACATTTCTTATTCACTCGAGGCTGCCAATGGGATTGGGAAAACATTTATTAAAATCTTTTTAAAGTTAAGTTATTTGAGTCCTTTTTTTTCCCTCCCTCCCTCCTATTTGAGTCTTTTTTTTTAGTTCATCATTTTCTCAGCCAGATTTTGTGCCTGAGTTTAAAATCAATTTATTCTGCTAACAAAAAGGAGCATGCACACTGCAGTTAAGGAGTGGCCCTGTGGTGATCTGGTTTCACGACCACTGTGTACATTTGCCTCTCCTGTGGAATCAAATAACATCGTTTCATTAAACACTATTTCATTATGTTGATGAAAAAAAGAAACTGGTCCTGGGCCAGAGCCACTGTTTGTGTGGTTACCCTTTCTTCCTGTGTCTGCATGTGTTCCCTCTGGGTACTCCAGCTTCCTCCCACATCCCAAAGCTGTGTTGTATTAGTCTGTTCTCACGATGCTAAAAAAGACATATCTGAGACTGGGTAATTTACAAAGGAAAGAGGTTTAATGGGCTCACAGTTCCACATGCCAGAGAAGTCTCACAATCATGCCAGAAAGCAGTTGACAGCAAAGGCACGTCTTACGTGGCAGTAGGTAAGATAGCATGTGGAGGGGAACTCTCCTTTATAAAACCATCAGATCTCATGAAATTTATTGACTGTCATGAGAACAGCATGGGAAAGACCTGCCCCTATGATCCCATTACCTCCCACTGGCTCCCTCCCATGACAAGTGGCAATTATGAGAGCTACAATTCAAGGTGAGATTTGGGTGGGGACACAGCCAAACCCTATCACATGCACATTAGGTGAACTGTTGTGTCCAAATGGTACCAGTATGAACGTGGGGGTGCGTGAGTGTGCCCTGTGATGGAATGGCGTCCTGTCTGGGTGGGATCCCATTGTAAGGCTGGTCACCTTGCCAGAAGCTCGGACACCCCACCCGCCTTGCTGGGCGCTCAGACAACCTCCCTCTCGCTGGGAGCTCGGACACACCCCCTTCCCTTGCTGGGAGCTCGGACACACCCCCTTCCCTTGCTGGGAGCTTGGACACACCCCGCCCCCCCCACCAGGAGCCCGGAAAAGAAGCCCCGCCAGGACCTACCCGATAGTATTTTGTCCCATCCGGGCCCCACTCCCCACCTAGCATTTTGTCCCATCTGGGCCCCACTCCCCGCCTAGCATTTTTTGTCCCATCCGGGCCCCACTCCCCGCCTAGCATTTTGTCCCATCCGGGCCCCACTCCCCACCTAGCATTTTGTCCCATCTGGGCCCCACTCCCCGCCTAGTATTTTGTCCCATCCGGGCCCCACTCCCCGCCTAGCATTTTGTCCGATCTGGGCCCCACTCACCTTGGGCACAACCAATCAAACGCCTCCACTCCCTATAAAATCCCACATCTGAGAGGAGTCCGTGCGACTTCTCTGGCCCCTCCTGTTGGACCTGGAACCTCACCCAGGAGCCGAATAAATTCACATTGGATCTTCTTGTGCTGGCCTCAGTTTCTTCTTTTTAAACTCGTCAAGAACCTAACAACCCTTACACCCATCTTGTGCCCTGAGCTGCTGGGATAGATTCTGGCCACCCTTGACCCTGAATTGGAATAAGCAGGTAAGTATTATCTTACTTGTTTTTATTGATCTTTCTTAAATGTATGTAGAGCTCACATTTATTTCAATGCTTAATATTAGAAGTGCTTTGCTTCAGCTAACATAATACTGAATGGGAAAAAATTGAAGGCCTTTCCTCTAAGGATGGGAACAAAACAACGATGCCTAGTTTCGCCACTGTTATTTAACATAACACTGAAATTCCTGACCAGAGAAATAAGGCAAGAGAAAGAAATAAAGGGCATCCAGTTTGGAAAGGAAGAACTCAAATTAGCCTTATTCACAGATACCATGATCTCATGCCTAAAAAAACCTAAAGACTGCTGGGTGTGGTGGCTCATGCCTGTAATCCCAGCACTTTGGGAGGCCGAGGGGGTGAATCATGAAGTTAGGAGTTCAAGACCAGCCTGGCCAACATGGTGAAACCCTGTCTCCACTAAAAATAAAAAAAATTAGCTGGGTGTAGTGGCAGGCACCTGTGATCCCAACACTCGGGAGGCTGAGGCAGGAGAACTACTTGAACCTGGGAGGGTGAGGTTGTAGTGAGCTGAGATCGTGCCA
This sequence comes from Aotus nancymaae, assembly GCF_030222135.1. Taxonomy (NCBI): domain Eukaryota; kingdom Metazoa; phylum Chordata; class Mammalia; order Primates; family Aotidae; genus Aotus; species Aotus nancymaae. The sequence goes on along the minus strand of NW_026988492.1, from coordinate 3,902,235 downwards.
CTACACTCCAGCCCAGGCCACAGAGTAGGACTCCGTCTCCAAAAACAAACAAACAAACAAACAAAAAACAACTAAAGACACTACCAAAAAACTGTTAGAATTGATAAATGAATTCAGTAAAATTGCAGAATATAAAATTAACATACAGCCAGGTGCAGTGGCTCACAGCACTTTGGGAGGCCAAGGCAAGTGAATCGCCAGAGGTCAGGAGTTCGAGACCAGCCTGGCCAACATGGTAAAATCCCACTTCTACTAAAAGTACAAAAATTAACTGGGCATAGTGGCAGTTGTCTGTAATCCCAGCTATGTGGGAGGTTGAGGCAGGAGAATTGCTTGAACCCAGGAGGCAGAGGTTGCAGTGAGCCAAGACTGCACCACTGCACTCCAGCCTGGGCAACAGGGCAAGACTCCATCTCAAAAAAAAAAAAAAAAAATTCCCCAGCCCCAACTTCAGTCTATTTTCTCTAAAGTTGTTACCTCAGCTTTAATTGGCTTGCTTCCTCCTAAACTATCTCAGAGGAATTGGGGACAGTTGTTGTTGGAAATAGGTTTATAACATTGGAAAGAATCCACATTGAGACAGTGGATCACTCAGCAAGGCTAGTATACTTTCTGCAGAAAGGGTGCAATTCCCCAGCAGTCTTGCCATGAGAGCACACCTGAACAAGGGAGACACGGACAGTTATAACTTTCATAACCTGATGCAATCGCCCTACTGCTGTGTCCAGTTTCCATTGGCTGGAACAGGACCTCACATTTTATGCTTGACCTGACTAGCTAAATACTTGGCAATTTCCTGAATAGATAAGGGTAAAGAAGACAAGGAAGAAGAGGAAGCTCGTCAGGAGAAGGTCAGGAGGGTTTCCAAATAAGGAATGGCAGGCACCAGGGTTTGCAGCTTGCCCAGTTCTCTTCAGACATGCCAGAGCAAGCCAAGGTAGCTGATTTAATACATAGCTGAGCCAGGCACGGTGGCTCATGCCTGTTATCCCAGCCCTTTGGGAGGCCGAGGTGGGCAGATCATGAGGTCAAGAGATTGAGACCATCCTGGTCAACACGGTGAAACTCTGTCTCTAGTAAAAATACAAAAATTAGCTGGGTATAGTGGCACACACCTATAGTCCCAGCTACTCGGGAGGCTAAGCCAGGAGAATCGCATGAACCTGGGAGGCGGAGTGAAACTACGTCTCAAAAAAAAAAAAAAAAAGACGTAGCTGATTTAGAGACTATATATACATGGCTATATGTTTATGCTAATAGTGGATAATGGCCGTAGAGCAAGAGATTATAACTCCTTCTAATGTAGTCTAAGATATAAACTTTGAAGAAGAACTTTCCCATCTCTCACAGTGTTACTATTGGCTTAATTCCTTCATCTTACTTGGTAATAGTTTGGTAATAGCCAGTTAGGAATCAAAATGCTCTTTTGATCAAACCTCATAGTTGCATGTCTCTTTCTTTCCTTGTCACATCTCTCTCTGACCACAGATGGAAAAAGTTTTCAACTTATTTTTCATTTTTTTCTTTCTTCATTTTTTTAAAAAAATTTTTATTTATTTATTTATTTAATTTATTTATTTTGAGATGGAGTCTTGCTCTGTCACCAAGGCTGGAGTACAATGGCATGATCTCGGCTCACTGCAACCTCCATCTCCTGGGTTCAAGGGATTCTCCCGCCTCAGCTTCCTGAGTAGCTGGGAACACAGGTACGCACCACCGCATCCAACTAATTTATGTATTTTTAGTAGAGATGGGGTTTCACCGTGTTGGCCAGAATGGTCTCTGTCTCTTGACCTCGTGATCCACCCGCCTCGATCTCCCAAAGTGCTGGGATTACAGGCGTGAGCCACTGTGCCCGGCCTCTTTTTATTTTATTTTATTTATTTTTTTAGAAATAGGGTCTTGCTCTGTCACCCAGGCTAGAGTGCAGTGGCACAATATTGGCTCACCACAGCTTCTACTTCCTGGCTTCAAGTGATTCTTCGATCCTCCTGCCTTGGCCTCCCAAATTGTTGGAATTACAGGCATGAACCACTGTGCCTGGCTGGTTCTCAACTTTTAAGGACACATGGGATTAGATTGGGCTCACTGATATAACCCAGGATAATCTCCCGTCTCAAGGTCCTTAACCTTAATCACATCTGCAAAGTCCCTTCACACATGGACATTTTCATGGGGTCATAATTCTGCCTACCTTGAATGATACATTTAAACCTTCAGTAGCTGAATCTTCTGCCATAATTCTTCACACACATAAGAGCATCATGCAGTGGGTACAGTTCACTAGTGTGGACTGTTATGTTCATGGTCACATGTTGAGTGCATCTGGGCTAAAGGCAGGAGAACTTGGTCAGTCTGTTCAAGCTATCCTCCAAGAAGTAAAATCTATGCACTGTTAGAAACACAGAGAAGGCCAGGCATAGTGGCTCACGCCTGTAACCCCAGCACTTTAGGAGGCCAAGGCTGGCAGATCACCACGGTCAGGAGTTCGAGACCAGCCTGGCCAACATGGTAAAACCCCGTCTCTACTGAAAATAGGAAAATTAGCTGAGCATGGTGGCGTGTGCCTGTAATCCCAGCTACTTGGGAGGCTGAGGCAGGAGAATCACTTGAACCTAGGAGATGGAGGCTGCAGGAAGCAGAGATCCTGCCACTGTACTCCAGCCTGGGCAACAGAGCAAGACTCTCTCTCAAAAACAAAAACAAAAAAGTTAAAAAAGAAAGAAAGAAAACAAGACAACAAGAAGAAAAAAGAGTTAGGTTCCTGTGGCATATTTCTCCTCACAAAAACATCACCACACTTCTAAGTATAGACCAAAACACTATAATATTGATTTTTTTTAGATTATTTGCTGTTGGTACATGCAAATGCAACTGATGTTTCTTTCTGTCTTTTCTTTTCTTTCTTTTTTTTTTTTTTTTGAGATAGAGTTTTGCTCTTGTTGTCCAGGCTGGAATGCAATGGCATGATCTTGGCTCACTGCAACCTCCGACTCCCAGGTTTGAGTGATTCTCCTGTCTCAGCCTCCTGAGTAGCTGGGATTACAAGCAAGAGCCACCGCTCCCGGCTAAGTTTGTATTTTTAGTAGAGACTGGCTTTTGCCATGTTGGTCAGGCTGGTCTCGAACTCCTGACCTCAGGCGATTGCCCTTCTCCGCCTCCCAAATTGCTGGGATTACAGTCGTGAGCCACCGCCCAGCCGGCGGGGTTATTTTTAAAGAAATGTTGCACTCACCCAGGAGTGCTCTCCTCTCCGTTCTTCTGACTCAGTAAAAAGCTGCTTAGCACTGGGCATTCCTTAGAAGCCAAAGAGAAGAACCTTCTCTGATACACTAACAGTTGAGTAAACCTTTATTTCCCTACCAAATCCCTTAAATTAATGGACTAGCAGCATCAGAGCAGTTGAGACATGGATGGGAAGAAGTCATTAAAATCTTCCGCTGTCACTAGCCACGCCCACCCTGCGGTGAAGAATGCCCAGATCTTGGCAGTGCTGGGCTTTGGGAATAAGGGAGAACAGGGATGGAGGGGCAGCCAGTTCTTTGTTACAATTCTCAACAAATTGGCCTTTGCCTTTTGTAAGGGCTCAGTGCTGATCTTAATACATTTGATACATGTAATTACATTAGGGAAAAATTAAAGCAGTCTGTGTTTAATTCTGGCTAATTTAAAAGTTGTTCCGAAGTTAAAATGTATCTTTCGATAGTCAGAAATAGTAACAAATAATTGCTTTTTGACCAGGCGCAGTGGCTTATGCCTGCAATCCCAGCACTTTGGGAGGTTGAAACGGATGGATCACTTGAGGTCAGGAGTTAAGAGACCAGCCTGACCAACATGGTGAAACCCCCTATCTACTAAAAATACAAACATTAGCTGGGCATGGTGGCAGGCACCTATAATCCTGGCTACTTGGGAAGTCAAGGCAGGAGAATGACTTGAACCTGGGAAGTTGCAGTGAGCTGAGATCAAGCCACTGCACTCCAGCCTACCTAGGTGACAGAGCAAGACTCCCTCTCAAAAAAAAGAAAAAAAAATTAGCCAGGCATGGTGGTACATGCCTGTAATCCCAGCTACTCGGGAGGCTGAGGCAGGAGAAGTGCTTGAACCCGGGAGGCTGAGGTTGCAGTGAGCCAAGATAGCACCACTGTACTCCAGCCTGGGCAACAGAGCGAGACTCTGTCTCAAAAAAGAAAAAAAAAACGTTTTTTGAGATAGTCTCATTCTGTCACCCAACCTGGAGTGCAGTGGCATGATCATGGCTTACTGCAGCCTCAACCTCTCAGGCTCAAACAGTCCTCCCACCTCAGCCTCCCACGTAGCTGGGACTACAGGCACTCAGCACCATGCCCAGCTAATTTTAAAAAATTTGTATAGAGACATGGTCTTGCCTTTCTCAGGCAAGTCAAAAACCTTAATGGTACAGTATAGGACAGAGAGAAGAGAGCAATCCTGGAGGGTGAGATGCTGGTGAGATGGATCGTTCAGTGGGTCAGGGTGGCCATAAAACCCATGTTCCCCAGAATTTGTAGAAATTATGAGGAAGTCTTTGATTTGAAGCAAATGTGTGATGCAGAATTACAGTTTATGCACTGCTCAAACGACAGAGCGGGTATCCTCAGCTGGCCCTCTGGATTATTCTACAAAAGCAGCCCATTTTCCATTTAGTAGTTTATTTCTATATCCTCCATATAAATAGCCAGTTTCTCTCGCTCTTCTTTTTTTTCTTTTTAAACTTCTCTGGTAGAATCTGTGGATTAGTCAGAGCATTCTTTCGATCTTTGAAATGTTTGTCATCCAAGTGTATCAGATACAGTGTATCTATTTTTCCTCATCTCAGTGCTTTCCTCTTCATATTGCTGTATGTCATTTGATCAGTTTTTGTATTTTTGCAGTGTGTGTCTCTCAGCCCATAATCTCAGGTGTTCAAGAAATATTATTTTATTTTTTTACAACCCTTTTTTTTGTGGGGAGGGGTGACTCATGCTTGCTGAACAGGTTTAAAATAAATTGCAGCCATTTTTATGGTTGTATCATGAGTCATAGCCAGGCATGGTGGCACATGCCTCCCAGCTACTCAGGAGGCTGAGATGGGAGGATTGCTTGAGCTTAGGAGTTTGAGACTGTGGTGAGCTATGATAGCACCACTGCACTCCAGCCTGGGCAGCAGAGTGAGACATTGTCTTTAAAAACAAAAACTAAAAACCCAGTCTTAGGGCTTGTTAAGAAGTGTAAAAAGGCTTTGGGTGGAGTCTGTCTGGTCCTCAAGTCACTGGACCATGCAGGAGTGCCCCGAGAGGGCCACTGTTTCCCTCCATGTGGCCTTTTCAGCACTGGTAGCTCTCTGAAGTTTTCACGTCTCACTAGTAACCAGGGCTCAGCCTGGGCTGCCTTTGGTCCAGTCTGCATTGGTGCAGCCTACAGCCACGTCTCTCTCAGAGTTTGCTGCTCCTCTGGGCTGCTGTGAGGAGCTGGGGCCCAGATACTGTAACTGCCCAATGGGCTCACCTTGCCCACTGCCTAGACAGAGCCAATTTATCAAGACAGGAGAATTGCAATAGAGAAAGAGTAATTCACGCAGAGCCAGCTGTGTGAGAGACCAGAGTTTTATTTATTTATTTATTTAATTTTTTTTTTTAAGACAGTGTCTTGCTCTGTTGCCCAGGCTGGAGTGCAATGGCATAATCTCGGCTCACTGCAACCTCCACCTCCTGGGTTCAAGCAATTCTCCTGTCTCAGCCTCCCGAGTAGCTGGGACTACAGGCACCTGCCACCATGCCCAGCTAACTTTTGTATTTTTAGTAGAGACAGGGTTTCACCATATTGGCCAGGCTGGTCTCAAACTCCTGACCTTGTGATCCACCTGCCTCAGCCCACCTTGGCCTCCCAAAGTGCTGGGATTATAGGTGTGAGCCACCATGCCCGGCCAGATTAATAATTTTAGATCTTTCTTCTTTTCTAATATAAGTATTTAATGTTATAAGTTTTCCTCTAAGCACAGCTGTACCTATATCCCATACCTTTTTATATATTGTATTTTCATTTAATTTCAAATATCATTTGTAATTTTTTTTCATTGATGCATGGGTTATTTCAAAGTCTATTGTTTAGTTTCCAAATATTTGAGAGATTTTCCAGGTATATTTATGTTACTGATTCTGCGTATAATTCCACTGTGATCAGAAAACACACTTTCATTTCTTTCAAATTTACTGAAACATATGATACGTAGACTATGACCTCCTTTGATCTATTTTCCATGTGCGTTTGAATGTGTATTGTGCTGTTTTATTTTTTTCACATGAAAGTTTTTAGTTTATTAATCTTCTCGTGAAAAATCCACAATGGCGGCAGAAAACATCATTGCAGCTTCTTTACTCCTTTGGCTTTTTGCCAGCACCAACGTCGACCTTTGCAGGCCCCAGACTTCCTTCATTCTGTTCTTGCCTTCCTTTCGTTGCTTTCTTGAGGTCTTTTCTCATCCAGGCCACGTCTTGCGAGTCTATGTTTGGGTCCATTTTTCTTTGTGTAATCCAGGGAATCATTAATCATACCAAAGCCAGTTGTCCTGCCACCACCAAAATGAGTTCTGAATCCAAACACAAAGATGACATCCAGGGTGGTTTGTACATTTTGGCTAGTTTTTCCCAAATTTCTGTCTTAGGTACTGTTGCCTTCTGGGGATGAAGGACATCAATGACCATTTGTTTTCTCTGAAATAGTCAGTTGGTCTTGAACTTCCTAATTCAGATAGTTACCACATTGTTCATGATGGCAGTCAATCCTCAGCCTCCCAAAGTGCTAGGATTACAGGTATGAGCCACCACGCCTGACCACTTTTCCCTATTTTATATCCACATACATGAAGAAATTTAGTTTGTGATAAAGATAGTACTTCAAATCAGTAAGGAAAATATAGTTCATTCAACACACTACTTGGGACATTTGGCTATCAATTTAAAAACAACAAACTAACAATACTCACTTAACACTAAACAAATTTCACATTGGCTAAAGAGCTGGGAAAACAAGTACAAAAGTATTAAATGTTAGAAAAAATATTGGAAAAGTTTCTAATCCTAAGAAGGGAAAGCCTTTCTTTTTTTTTTTTTTCTGAGACAGTTTCGCTCTTATTACCCAGGCTGGAGTACAATGGCGTGATCTCGGCTCACCGCAACCTCCGCCTCCTGGGCTCAGGCAATTCTCCTGCCTCAGCCTCCCGAGTAGCTGGGATTACAGGCACGCGCCACTATGCCCAGCTAATTTTTGTATTTTTAGTTGAGACGGGGTTTCACCGTGTTGACCAGGATGGTCTTGATCTCTTGACCTCGTGATCCACCCGCCTCGGCCTCCCAAAGTGCTGGGATTATAGACGTGAGCCACCGCGCCCGGCCTAAGCCTTTCTTTAAAAAGATAGATGACTGATGAGGCAATGAGCGACCTTGTACAGTGTCTTGTACTGTCGCAAGAGCAAGAGGTGGAATTGCTGGGTCACACTCTGGTATGGTTTGGCTGTGTCCCCACCCAAATCTCATCTTGAATTCCCACGTGTTATGGGAGGGACCCGGTGGGAGGTAATTGAATCATGGGGGCAAGTCTTTTCCAAGCTATTCTTGTGATAGTGAGTAAGTCTCAAGAGATCTGATGGTTTTTTAAAAAGGAGTTCCCAGGCCGGATGCGGTGGCTCACGCCTGTAATCCCAGCACTTTGGGAGGCCAAGGTGGGTGGATCACGAGGTCAAGAGATCGAGATCATTCTGGTCAACATGGTGAAACCCCGTCTCTACTAAAAATACAAAAAATTAGCTGGGCATGGTGGTGCGTGCCTGTAATCCCAGCTACTCGGGAGGCTGAGGCAGGAGAATTGCCTGAACCCAGGAGGCGGAGGTTGAGGTGAGCCGAGATCGAGCCATTGCACTCCAGCCTGGGTAACAAGAGCGAAACTCTGTCTCAAAAAAAAAAAAAGGAGTTCCCCTGTACAAGCTCTCTCTCTCTGCCTGCAGCCATACCTCTAAGAGGGGACTTGCTCCTCCTTGCCTTCCATCATGATTGTGAGGCTTACGTGGAACTGTAAGTCTGATTAAACCTCTTTCTTTTGTTAATTGCCCAATCTTGGGTATGTATTTATCAGCAACATGAAAACGGGCTAATACACACTCCTTGTGAATTTCTAGTTTCAAGAGATAGTGCCACATCGTATTCCAAATAGAAGGACGGGCATGGTGATTCATGCCTGTAATTCCAGCACAGCGGGAAGCCGAGGCAGGTGGAGCTCCTGAGGTCAGGAGTTTGAGACCACCCTGGCCAATATGTCGAAACCTCATGTCTACTACAAATACCAAACTTAGCCAGGCATGGTGGCTCATGCCTGTAGTCCCAGCTACTCAGAAGCCTGAGGCAGAAAAATTGCTTGAACCCGGGGGGCAGAAGTTGCAGTGAGCCGAGAGTGTGCCACTTCACTCCAGCCTGGGAGACAGAGTGAACCTCTGTCTCAAAAAAACATAAAAAACGAATTGAAATTGCATGTTCGTATTTTAACAATAACAATAGTAGGTAACTAGCTGTCTCTTTGAAGGTCTCGAAGGAAGATCAGAGCCCAAAGGTCAGATTCCAGACCTCCACTTTATTTATTTATTTCTGCTTTGTCATTTTTTTTTAAAACACAGAGTCTCATTCTGTCGCCCAGGCTGGAGGGCAGGGATGTGACCTCCCGCTTCAGCCTCCTCAGTAGCTGGGACTACAGGCATGTGCCACCATGCCCGGCTAATTTTTGTATTTTTCAAGTAGAGACAGGGTTTTGCCAAGATGGCCAGACTAGTCTCAAACTCCTGACAGGTGATCCACCCACCTCTGCCTCCCAAAGCGCTGTGATTACAGGCATGAGCCACAGCGCCCAGCCCCTGATAAAGGATTTAACAATAACAATAGCAGGTAACTAGCTGTCTCTTGATGGTCTTAAAGGAAGGTCAGAGCACAAAGGTCAGATTCCGGACCTTCACTTTAAAATGCTACAGAGCCAGGTCCACACGCTAACGCAGGAGGAGGAGTGGTGTGCAGCAGGATTAGTTAACTGTCCTCCGGGATCTTCGAGGTCTCACACCCGCTCCAGGGCTCCTGCTGAGGCCTCGGCCTCTAGGAGTTTAATTATTCTTTACTGAGTCTACTCAGCATCCCTGGGAAGACAAAGGCATCATATCCATCGTGGACACATTTAGGGGCTGAAAGGTCTCCTGATGGGCAACACGGACGAAGGACTAGACATGCTGAACACATTTCAGGGAATTAATAATAAAATCCTCCCTCTGATTCTGCCAGCTCAGCCCTGAATTGAGGTAGTGGTTCCAGCCTTGGAAACACATGTCAATATGTGCCTATGGCTCCGGATTCTTAAGGACATAGGGTGGTTCCCCAAAGATTAAACACTGAATTATAAGCCAGGCGAGGTGGCTGACACCTGTAATCCTAGCACTTTGGGAGGCCGAGGCGGATGGATCACTTGAGGTCCAGAGTTTGAGACCAGCCTGACCAACATGGAGAAACCCCATCTCTACTAAAAATACAAAATTAGCTAGGCATGGTGGTGCATGCCTGTAATCCCAGCTACTTGGGAGGCTGAGGCAGGAGAATTGCTTGAACCTGGGAGGCAGATGTTGCAGTGAGCCAAGATCGCATCTCGTACTCCAGCCTGGACAACGAGAGTGAAACTCTGTCCCAAAACAAAACAAAACAACATTGAATTACCATGTGGTCCAGCAATTCCTCTTCTGGATATATACATGCAAGAATTTAAAAACAAGAACATGAACAGTCATTTGTTTTTGTTTTTCTTTTGTTTTTCTAAGATGGGATCTTGCTCTGTCCCGTAGGCTGGAGTGCAGTGTCGTGATCTTGGCTCACTGCAACCTCCACCTCCTGGGTTCAAGTAATTCTCCTTCCTCAGCCTCCCAAGTATCTGGGATTACAGGCACAAGCCACCAAGCCCGGCTAATTTTTGTATTTTTGGTAAAGGGGGGATTTCCCCATGTTGGCCAGGCTGGTCTCAAACTCCTGACCTCAGATGACCTCCCTGCCTTGGCCTCCCAAAGTGCTGGGATTACAGGTGTGAGGTACGGTGCCTGGTCCTGAACAGTCATTTGTGCACCAATATTCACAACAGCATTATTCAGCATAGTCAAAACATGAAAGCAATGCAAATATTCATCAGCAAATGAGTGGATAAACCAAATGTGGTATATACATACAATGGAATGTTAGCCTTAGAAAGGGATAAAATTCTGACACATGCTGTAACACAGATGAACCTTGAACACATTATACTAAGTCAAATAAGCCACAACAAACAACAATACAAAATAGCAAACAGAAAAACACACCAAAAAATTGAATACTGCATAATTCCTCTTATATGGTGCTGTTGAATGAATTGTGTCTACTCAGAATTCACATGTTGAAGCCCCATCCCCCAGTGTGACTGTACTTGGAGAAAGGGCCTCATGGAGATAATGAAGGTTGAATGCGGTCATAAGTGTGTGGCTCTGATCCAACAGGACTGATGTCCTTATAAGAAGAGACACAGAGGGAGGGCATGGTGGCTCACGCCTATAATCCTAGCACTTTGGGAGGCTGAAGCAGGCAGATCGCTTGAGGTCAGGAGTTCGAGACCAGTCTGGCCAACATGGTGAAACCCTGCCTCTACTAAAAATACAAAAATTAGTCCAGTGTGGTGGTACACGCCTGAAATCTCAGCTCCTCGGGAAGCTGAGGCAGGAGAGTCTCTTGAACCCAAGAGGTGGAGGTTGCAGTGAGCGGAGATCATGACACTGCACTCCAGCCTGAGCGACAGAGTGAGACTCCATCTCAAAAAAAAAAAGAAAAAAAAAACCCATGCTTTCATTTCCAAAAAAAAAGACACAGAGACCCGTCTCTCCCTGCCACCTGAAGACGCAGTGAGAAGGCCGCAGCCTACAGCCAGAAAGAGAGAACTCACCGAAACCAACTATGGTAGCACTTTGATTTCAGGCTTTTAGCCTCAAGAACTTCAGCCTCCAGAGAATAAATGTCCGTTGTTTAAGTCACCCAGTGTATGATAGTTTGCTGTGGCAGCCCAAGCTGACTAAGATACGTGAGGGACCTAGAGTAGTCAAATTCCTAGAGACAGAAAGTAGAACGGCGGTTACCAGGGCCCGGGGGAGAGGGGACTGGGAAGTTACTGTTTACTTACGGTTTCCATTTAAGATGACAAAAAATTCTGAAGGTGGATGGTGGTGATGGCTACACAGCAATGTGAATGTATTGAATGTCACTGAACTGTACACTGAAAAATGATTTAAATGATACGTTTTATGTTATCTATATCTTAACCACAATTTTAAAAATTAAAAAAAAGGAAGAGCTGGGTGTGGTTGCTCATGTCTGTAATCCCAGCACTTTGGGAGGCTGAGCCGGGTGAATTGCTTGAGGTCAATAGTTTGAGACTAGCCTGGCCAACATAGTGAAACCCCATCTCTACTAAAAATACAAAAAATTAGCTGGACGTGGTGGTGGGCGCCTGTAATCCCAGCTGCTAGGGATGCTAAGGCAGGAGAATCGCTTGAACCCAGAAGGTGGAAGTTGCAGTGGGTGGAGAGTGCACCACTGCGCTCCAGCCTGGGCAATAAGAGCGAAATTCCATCTCCAAAAAAAAAAAAAAAAAAAAGAGTCTAAGGGACACTTTATGGCCTCTCTGGAAACCTGGTTCTGTATGGTCAGCCTAGGTCAAGCTTCCAACTTTCCCATCAGCTCATCACAGGCATAGAAGACGTTCTGCTGGTGGCTTTGGGATACACACAGTTCAGCAGATGAGGCACGGGAGAACAGTTTAAGTTCTGTCTAAACGAGCTCTAGAGCTCTGCTGTTACTGAATTTAAAAGTCTTTTTCCCAAGACAAAAAAAAAATGTTCAAGAAGGAAAAATGTGTGCAGCTGGAGCCTGAATTAGCAGTTTTGTCTCCCAAGACCGGAAAACACCTGGTCCCAGCAGACTTTCTATTGAAGTTTATATGGCTTTCAAAAATAGCCCACTTCTTAGCTGACTGGCAAGATTTCGTTATGTTTGGTTGTCTTCCACAATTTTATCTAAGCTCTAGCAATCACACAACATTTTATTTATTTTTTGGCAGGGAAACGGGTATACAAAATTACTGTCATAGCTTTCCTAGATCAACTTTGTAGTTCTGATAAATCCGGAAGCTTATAACAGAAAGCGCATGTTGTTAGAAAGCACTGGAATCAGGATACACAACCAGAAGGGGCTTGAGACCACAGGGCCCTGCGACTCTGGGCAGGGGCTCTTGGGCCAGCAGTGTTAGTAGATTCTCAGAGCTTGCTAGAAACGTGGTATCTTCAGCAGAGCACAGTGGCTCAGGCCTGTAATCCCAGCACTCTGGGAGGCTGAGGTGGGTGGATCACCTGAGGTCGGGAGTTCAAGACCAGCCTGGCCAGCATGGCAAAACCCCATCTCTACTAAAAATACAAAAAACAGCCAGGCATGGTGGCGCACACCTGTAATCCCAGCTACACAGGAGGCTAAGGCAGGAGAATTGCTCCAACCCAGTTGGTAGAGGTTGCAGTGAGCCAAGATCATGCCACTACATTCCAACCTGGGCAACAGAGTAAGACTCTGTCTCAAAAGAAAAAAAAAGAAACGCAGAATGTTCAGCTGCACCCCAGACCCACTGAATCAAAATCTACATTTTTAACAAAATCTCTAGGAGTACTCACTAAAGTTTGAGAAGCTCTGAGAGTGACCTTCAGAACTTCCTCAGCGGAATTGCCTGAATGATAATTAAAAATGCAAATTCCTGGGTTCTGCCCAACACCTGTGAAAATTACCTCATATGATGCTTAGGCAAATGAGCTGCAGAACTATCTTGGCAGGTGTCTGTTAGGAAGGAAGCCACTTTGGCGGGGCGCGGTGGCTCATGCCTGTAATGCCAGCACTTTAGGGGCCAAGACGAGAGACTCGCTCGAGGCAAGGAGTTCAAGACTTTCCTGGGTAACATAGTGAGACCATCGTGTCTAGATATATATTAAAAATTAGCTGGGCATAATGGCACATGCCTGTCGTTGTAACTATTTAGGAGAATTGCTTATGCTGGGAGTTTGAGACTGCAATGAGCTATATGAATGAGCCACTGCACTCCAGCCTGGTGACAGAGCAGTGTCCTGTCTCAAAAAAAAAGTGTGGGGGGGGGGGGCGGGGAGCCAGGCGCGGTGGCTTATGCTTGTAATCCCAGCACTTTGGGAGGCCGAGGTGGATGGATCACTTGAGGTCAGGAGTTTGAGACCAGCCTGGCCAACATGGGGAAACCCTGTCTCCACTAAAAATACAAAAAAATTACCCGAGTGTAGTGGCGTAGTAATCCCAGCTACTTGGGAAGCCGAGGCAAGAGAATTGCTTGAACCCGGGAGCTGGAGGTTGCAGTGAGCCTGCAGTCCAGCCTGGGGGCAGAGCGAGATTCCATCTCAAAAAACGAAGAACTCACAGATCCTAGGATACTCATGGAGTGAAACAGGTATTTAGAAAACTCCCCAAATAAATGTCTTAACCTCTTAATTACCATCTCTTTTTTGGGAAAGACACTTAGAAATAATCACCCCTGGGGCAAGAGGGTGGGAAACAGCTACTCTAAGGATTGTGATACTCACCCCACCCCCAACAACCCTCTCCTTCAGGAAAATGTTCTAAAAATGTGAGGTTTCCCCATAACCAGGTAATGCGGGAGAGAGGACTAAGAAAGAAAATCGTGGCCGGGCATGTGATTTTCTTTCTTAACAAAATCTCTAGGAATACTCACTAAAGTTTGAGAAGCTCTGAGAGTGCTCACGTCTGTAATCCCAGCACTTTGAGGGGCCGAGGCGGGTGGATCACCTGAGGTCAGGAGTTCGAGACCAGTCTGGCCAACATGGCCAAACTCTGTCTCTCCTAAAAATAAAAAAATTTTTAAAAATTAGCTAGGTATGGCGGTGTATGACTATAGTCCCAGCTACTCAGGAGGCTGAAGCAGGAGAATCACTTGAACCTGGGAAGTGAAGGCTGCAGTGAGCCCAGATCATGCCACTGCACTCTAGCCTGGGTAACAGTGAGAGAGTGACGCTCTTTCTCGAAGGAAGGAAGGAAGGAAGGAAGGAAGGAAGGAAGGAAGGAAGGAAGGAAGGAAGGAAGGAAGGAAGGAAAGCAGGCAGGCAGGCAGGCAGGCAGGCGTTTGCCCTCCACTACCAGTTTTATTACAGGAAGGGGGTGCCAAGCCAGACCCCAAGAGAGGGTTCTTGGATCTGGAGAATTCAGGGTGGGTCCATAAACTGAACATAAATTTATTAAGAAAGTAAAGGAATGGCTCTTCCGGTCCTAGGCGCTTCGGCAACCGCGGCTTAGGTGCAGACGTGGCCAAGTCCAAGAACCACACCACACACAACCAGTCCCGAAAATGGCACAGAAATGGTATCAAGAAAACCCGATCACAAAGATACCAATCTCTTAAGGGGGTGGACCCCAAGTTCCTGAGGAACATGCGCTTTGCCAAGAAGCACAACAAGAAGGGCCTAAAGAAGATGCAGGCCAACAGTGCCGAGGTCGTGAGTGCACGTGCCGAGGCCATCAAGGCCCTCGTAAAGCCCAAAGAGGTTAAGCCCAAGATCCCAAAGGGTGTCACAAGCTCGATCGACTTGCCCACCCCAAGCTTGGGAAGCGTGCTCGTGCACGCGTTGCCAAGGGGCTCAGGATCTGCCAGCCAAAGGTCAAGGCCAAGGCCAAGGATCAAACCAAGGCCCAGGCTGCAGCTCCAGCTTCAGTTCCAGCTCAGGCTCCCAAAGGTGCCCAGGCCCCTGCAAAGGCTTCAGAGTAGATATCTCTGTCTGCCAACGTGAGGACAGAAGGACTGGTGCGATCCCCCGGGGCTGCCATCTGCATGGGGCTGGGGTCCTCCTGTGCTGTTTGTACAAATAAACCTGAGGCAGGAAAAAAAGAAAATAAAGGAATAAAAGAATGGCTGCTCCATAGACAGAGCAGCCCTCTGGTTGCCCAATTTTATGGCTATTTCTTGATGATATATTAAACAAGGGGTGGGTTATTCATGCCTCCCCTTTTTAGACCATGTAGGGCAACTTCCTGACGTTGCCATGGCGTCTGTAAACGGTCATGGTGCTGGGGGGAGTGCAGCAGTGAGGACGACCAGGAGTCATTGCTATCTTGGCCTTGGGTTTTAGCCGGCTCCTTTACTGCAACCTGTTTTATCAGCAAGGTCTTTATGACCTGTATCTTGTGCCGACCTCCTCTCTCATCCTGTGACTCAGAATGCCGTCTGGGAATGCAGCGCAGTAGGTTCAGCCTCATTTTACCCAGTCCCTAATCCAGATGGAGTTGCTCTGGGTCAAACGCCTCTGACAGTTGGAGTGGATTTTTCAGGACGTTTCTATCATTCCATTTCCATTCTTTCAATCTCCCCACCCCACCACACACCAATATGATGGGGTTGAGACAAGCAAGCCAGGGAAAGGCAGCCTTTGCACGGAAACCTTGTGAAGGATAAACTCTAAACAGATGCAAAGCTCAGACCTCTCACCGAGCTTACCTGGAGTTGCCTCCAGATGTGTCATCAGGACTGGTATGGCTCAAACCACTTTCCTCCTCCGGGCAGCAGGGTTAATGACCTGGCAGCTTCTCCCTCAAAGGCTTACCTTTGAAAAACCAGACCTGTGTGTGGTGAGACCCAAGAGCCTGGAAAGATTCCTCCCCAGCCCACAGTCAGGTCTGAGATTTCACCACCTGAGAGCCACTTCCCCAACGCTGGGAGCACCGGTCTGCGATCTTTGAGCTGTTCAGCAAACGCTGCAAAGAGCATTTGTTGATTCAGGTCTTTCTGCCCCAGGCATCTAGTTGAGAGGATAATCTTATTGGCTGGAAAGGCCAGGGGCCTGAGAAGAGAGAAGCCTGCAGTATTTGGGGTATAGGAGGGGGGAAGGACACCAATGAGTGGTGTTATCCACTTCTTGGGTGCACATATGGGGGGCTATCCTCCCTACCCCACCGCCCCAGCGACCCGTGGGGCCTGGATAAAGGTAACCAGAAGTTAACTGCCGGAGCTGGAGGAGACAGTGCGAACCGGGTGTCTGTCCTGCCCGTTCACCCTGTAGAGGAGGAGGCTGAGTTCCTGCGAGGCCTTGGCAACCTCCAGGACTGAAGCATGGCGTGATTTGGGACCAGACTGTGGCTCTGGAGGGCAGTGCAGTGCTTTCTCCAACACATCTCTCTGCTTTCGGGCAGGAAGCCAGACAACAGAATTTCTAAGAACTGAGTCCCACACTTGCACGTGGTAGTAAATTTTATATCTGCACCAGATGGCAGGCAGCTCATTAACTAAAAGAATGGGCCTTAGCGTCAGCTAGACGTGGGTTCAAATCTGGGCCACTTATTTGCTCAAGTGATGATTCTATTTTTGAGACAGGGTCTCACTCCCGTCACCCAGGCTGGAGTGCAGTGGAGGAATCACGGCTCACTACAGCCTCAACTTTCTGGGCTCGGGTGGGTGATCCTCCAACCTCAGCCTCCTGAGTAGCTGAGATTACAGGAGCACGCCATGATGCCGGCTAATTTTTGTATTTAGAGTAGAGACAGGTTTCCACCATGTTGGCCAGGCTGGTCTTGAACTCCTAGGCTCAAGTGATCCTCCCACCTCAGCCTCTCAAAGTGCTAGGATTACAGGTGTGAGCCACTGTGCCCACAGGTGATGATTCTGAGTTCATTTCCCATATCAATAAAATGAGAATGTGAGTAGTTTTCTTTCTGAAAATTCAGTGAGCATATGAATGAGAATCCACACGATCCCTCTGGGGATCTCTTGTTAAACTGTAGATTCTGGATTAGTTTTTCGGGGTTGCTGAGAATCTGTATTTCTAACAAGTTCCCTTACCAAATGAGGAAACTAATTTTTTTTTTTTTTTTTGAGACAGAGTCTTGCTCTGTCACCAGGCTGGAGTGCAGTGGCGTGATCTCGGCTCACTGCAACCTCTGCCACCTGGGTTGAAGTGATTCTCCTTCCTCAGCTTCCTGAGTAGCTGTGACTACAGGCACGTGCCAACTAATTTTTGTATTTTTAGTAGAGATGGGGTTTCACTATGTTGGCCAGAATGGTCTCAATCTCTTGACCTCATGATCCACCCGCTTTGGCCTCCCAAAGTGCTAGAATTACAGGCTTGAGCCACTGCACGCAGTCAAAAGAAACTTAAATTTTTTTTAAAAAATTGTAAGTTTTAATTTGCAAAAGTTTTTGTCTTTGCAAAGAAGCTGGGAAAAAAATAGTGTAAAGAATTTCCAGGGCCGAGAACGGTGGCTCACGCCTGTAATCCCAGCACTTTGGGAGGCCGAGGCAGGCGGATCGCGAGGTCAAGAGGTCGAGACCATCCTGGTCAACAAGGTGAAACCCCGTCTCTACTAAAAATTACCAAAAATTAGCTGGGCATGGTGGTGCATGCCTGTAGTCCCAGCTACTCGGGAGGCTGAGGCAGGAGAATTGCTTGAACCCAGGAGACGGAGGTTGCGGTGAGCCGAGATCACGCCATTGCACTCCAGCCTGGGTAACAAGAGCGAAACTCCGTCTCAAAAAAAAAAAAAAAAGAATTTCCACAGAGCCGTCACCCAATTTTCCTAAAGGTTAATACTTGAGATGTCATCACAGGTCAATGATCAAAACAAGGAAATTGGCACTGTAGCAATGCTATTAACTAATCTTCAGACATTTTTTGAATTTCATCAGTTTTTGCATTATTGTCCTTTCTCTGGACAAGGATCCATGAAGGATCACACAGATTTAATAGTCCTGTCTCCTTGGTCTCCTTTCATCTGGGTCAGATTATACGCAAGACTTTCAGTGAGAGACACCTATACCAACAATGATAAACCATTTGAATTTCTTTCTTTCTTTTGAGATAGGGTCTGCCTCTCTTGCCCAGGCTGGAGTGCAGTAGTGTAATCATAGCTCTCTGCAGCCTCCATCTCCTGAGCTCAATCAATCCTCCTACCTTAGCCTCCCTAGTGGCTGGGACCACACATATGTGGGTTTCATTTTTAATTTTTCATAGAGATGGAGGTCTCTTTATGTTGCCCAGGCTCCCACTTGAATTTCTTACACTTCTTTGAATTCAAGTGGTTCTCAAAAAGTGTTCGTAAGACTCACCTAGTGAGTTGTTTACATGTTCACTTCCAGAGAAATGGATTTTCTGCAGAGTTTGCATGTTAGGGGATATGGTTTTTTTTTTGTTAAATGAAGTGTCGTTCTGTTGCCCAGCCTGGAGTGCAGTGGCACGATCTCAGCTCACTGCAACCTCCTTCTCCCATGTTCAAGCAATTCTCCCACCTCAGCCTCCCTAGTGGGAATTACAGGCACGTGCCACCACGCCCGGCTAATTTTAGTGTTTTTAGTAGAAATGGGGTTTCATCATGTTGGCCAGGCTGGTCTTGACCTCCCAACCTCAAGTGATCCTCCCACCTCAGCCTCCCAAAGTTCTGGGATTACAGGTGTGAGCCACCACACCCGGCCGCGATATGCTTTTTTTTTTTTTTTTTTTTGAGAAGGAGTTTTGCTCTTGTTACCCAGGCTGGAGTGCAATGGCGCGATCTCGGCTCACAGCAACCTCCGCCTCCTGGGTTCAGGCAATTCTCCTGCCTCAGCCTCCTGAGTAGCTGGGATTACAGGCACACACCACCATGCCCAGCTAATTTTTTGTATTTTTAGTAGAGACGGGGTTTCACCATGTTGACCAGGATGGTCTCGATCTCTTGACCTTGTGATCCACCCACCTCGGCGTCCCAAAGTGCTGGGATTACAGGCGTGAGCCACCGTGCCCGGCCGATATGCATTTTTATCAGTGTGCCAAGTGATTCCTATGCAGGTGGTCAGAGAATCAGACTTTGAGACAGTGTACAAAAGTGGCTGGCACAGCGTCAGTAAGCATTTGCTGTGTGATCACTTTCTCCTTACATAAGGAAAAACTGTCTCTATTGCTTAAGAACACTTTAAAGCATTCCAATCACATGGTGACATTTCTAGAGGTAGTCTGTTTGTAGCCCTGTTCCCAGCCCCAACCCTCTTGATAGCACAAGTGGAGGCGAAATGGTACGCTCTGTTTTTGCGCTTTATTTTGCCACCTAACTGGGCCTGTCATTGTTTTCTGGGCAGCTATGCGGTTTCGCTCATTCCCAAAGGTTGCCACTAGGGGGAGCCAGTGACTTTCCCCATCGCTAATCAAGTGGCCAAATTAGCAGGCAATTAGCAAATGTTTGGAGAAAACGTCGTAGAATGTTTTATCAGCCAGTTTACCACCTATGGCCTCAGAGATCTGGATTTTTTTGCTTTTGATTACATTAGAATGAATTCCAGAGCCGCTAACTTAGGGCCATCTCTCTATCATCAATATTTAAAGAGCTGTGTGTGCATGGAGATGTGGACTGTGTAGGCTTGGAGAAGGCCCGGGGACTTCTGCTTTGGGGGTTTGGTCTCGGTCGTCCTGGGCAGAAAGGACAGCTGTGGAAAATGCAGCAGCCATGTCCAAACACAGAACTGCAGGCTTGAAACTTCCCTCACCAGGTCTCTGTGATCCCTTTTACTTCCCTCTCCCCAAGCCTCTTGCTCCAAAAGAAAACAGTGAACAGTCCTGGTGTGGCGGGTCATATCTGTAATCCCAGCACTTGGGGAGGCCAGAGCAGGAGGATCGCCTGAGCCCAAGAGTTGGAGACCAGTCCTGGCAACATAGTGAGGCCCTGTCTCTACAAAAAATAAAAATAATAAAAATCAGCCAGGCATAATGGTGCTCACTTCTAGTCCCAGCTACGTGGGAGGCTAAGGTGGGAGGATCACTCGAGTCTGGGAGTTCAAGGCTGCAGTGAGCTGTGACTGCATCTGTGCCACTGCACTGTACTCCTGACTGTGTGAGAGTGAGACCCTCTCTCTTTCTCAAAAAAAAAAAAAAAAAAAAAAAAAAAAGACAGTGAACAGAACAGAAATAATCCTTTTTTTTTTCTGGAGACGTAGTTTTGCTCTTGTCACCCACACTGGAGTGTGCAGTGGTGCAATCTCGGTTCACTGCAATCTCCGCCTCCTGGGTTCCAGCGATTCTCCTGCTTCAGCCTCCTGAGTAGCTGGGATTACAGGCCTGCACCACCTTGCCCAGCTAAATTTTGTATTTTTAGTAGAGATGGGGTTTCACCATGTTGGCCGTATATATGTATGTATATGTATATGTATATACACTTATATATGTGTATGTATATATGAAAGAGTATATGTAAGTGTATATATACACACGTGTGTGTGTGTGTATATTTAGAGACACAGTCTCGCTCTGTCACCCAGGTTGGAGTACAATGGTACTTCAAACTCGGGGACTCAAGTGATCTTCCTGCCTCAGCCTCCCAAGTAGCTGGGACTACAGCCACATGCCACCACACTAAGCTAATTTTTTTATTTTTTGTAGAGACGGGGTCTTGTTTTCTTGCCCAGTCTGGTCTCAAACTGCTAGCTTCAAGCAATCCTCCTGCCTCAGCCTCCCGAAGCACTTGATTACAGGCCTGAGCCACCGCACCCAGCCTTTCTTAATTTTTAAGTGTGCAGTTCAGTAGTGCTAAGTATCTTCACATTGTTGTGCAATGTGTTCCAGAGTTCTTTTCATCTCGTAAAACTGTTTTTCTTTTTCTTTCTTTTTTTTTGAGATGGAGTCTTGCTCTGTCACCCAGGCTGGAGTGCAGTGGCGCAATCTTGGCTCACTGAAACTTCTGCCTCCTGGGTTCAAGCAATTTTCCTGCCTCAGCCTCCTGAGTAGCTGGGATTATAGGCATACACCACTATGCTGGGCTAATTTTTATATTTTTAGTAGAGATGGGGTTTCACTATGTTGTCCAGGCTGGTCTCAAACTCCTGATCTCAGGTGATCCGCCCACCTTGGCCTCCCAAAGTGTTGAGATTACAGGCATGAGCCACTGCCTGTAAAAGTACTTTTATATATTTAACTGCAAATTTATGTAAAAAATAATAACTGTTTAGCAAGCAGTTCATTAAATTCCTGAAAATTTTAACAGCGGATTCTCATGAGCCAGTGTGAGTTGGCTCCAGTATACCACCGGCTAAACTTTGCATGTCTTTTGCAATTTCAGCCACAGTGAACTGAGTCAATTTCTCATAGTAATAGAACAGGAAATGAAGGGTATATATGTCTGTAATTTATTTGGCAAAAAAACAGAAAATCAGAACAAATACCAAGCTGTGAATTATTTCCCATATGCCTATCTAAATGCATCCTTAACAGCATAAAATTCAGTCCTTTTTAACAGAAGGCATTGTGTACTTCATCTTTTTTTTCTCTAAACATTAGCCTGAGTGAATACTGTACTTGCATATCTCATTTAATCTCTCAACAACGAACAATGTTAAGTACTATTTTTCTCCCCATTTTAGACACTTAAGTTTAGGGAAGGTAAGTGACTCATGCAAAGTCACACAGCCAGCCAGTGAGACAGCCAGGATTTGAACCATAGCTGCCTGGACCTCAGTGATCATCTGATCACACCTTTACACATCTACAAGAGCACATGACATAGTTAATAGATATTTGTTGAATCATTGTGCTATTTGTCCATTCATCTATTGCTTCTTTTTTTTTTTAATTGCTTCTATTTTCAAACTTTAAAATAATTGCAGAACACTTGTTGAAGGAATTCTTACATGGAACACCAACATAAAACATAGATAAGGCCGGGCGCGGTGGCTCACGCCTGTAATCCCAGCACCTTGGGAGGCCGAGGCGGGTGGATCACGAGGTCAAGAGATCGAGACCATCCTGGTCAACATGGTGAAACCCCGTCTCTACTAAAAATACAAAAAAATGAGCTGGGCACGGTGGCGCGTGCCTGTAATCCCAGCTACTCAGGAGGCTGAGGCAGGAGAATTGCCTGAACCCAGGAGGCGGAGGTTGCTGTGAGCCGAGATCGCGCCATTGCACTCCAGCCTGGGTGACAAGAGCGAAAACTTTGTTTCAAAAAAAAAAAAAAAAAAAGATAAAAGGAGATCTGCTGGGCTGAGCATTGGTGAGGGATGTGAAGCCCCCTGCCTACCTATCTGTAACATAAGGTGCATTAATATTCATGAAAAAAGCCGGCCAGGCATAGTGGCTCACGCCTGTAATCCCAGCACACTGGGAGGCCAAGGTGGGTGTGAGGGACTGTGTTAAAGAAACTTCTCTTTCCAGGTCTGCTAGGGGAGGGGTTTCAAATGCAGGAATTTCTCGGCTCCCCGGCTCCCCGGCTCCCCGGCTCCCCGGCTCCCCACTTGAGGTGGCTGGGGCTCTTTGAGCACCTCCTCCACGCTTACATCTAGAGACCAGAGGGGTTTCAAATGCAGGAATTTCTCAGCTCCCTACCTCAGGCAGCTGGGGCTCTTTGAACATCTCCTCCACGTGGGCCAGGTAAAATTCTTTGTCTGATCTTCTTGAGTGTGGGAAAGCCAGGTGGGGTTCTTTTGTCCCAAAATCTCGTGGAAAACTCTGGGAGGAGGGGGCTCTGTAGCTCAGGGTTGTAGAACGAGTAGCCAATCTGGTATCAGAGTTAAAAAGATTGAAAGAACTCCTCATTGGACGAGAACATTCAGCTGCTCCTACCTGAACTGCTTTCCCGCTCTGGGCTCCCCTCCCTCGCACGACAGCGTGGGAGCTGTCTTCTCTCTCTGTTTAATAAATCACTCTTCCGCAAAACTCTTTGGGTCCACGATTTGGATGGTAAACTCACCGCGCCTATGGGGCCCCTTCCCTCATTTTTCCGGGTTAGAGAGGCCAAGAACCTACGAGCTGGGTACCCCCCAACCACCATAACAAGTGGATCGCCTGAGGTCAGGAGTTCAAGATTAGCCTAGTCAACATGGTGAAACCTCGTCTCTGCTAAAAATATAAAAATTAGCTGGGCATGGTGGCATGTGCCTGTAATCCTGAGGACGCTGAGGGAGGAGAATCGCTTGAACCCGGGAGGTGGAGGTTGCAGTGAGCTGAGATTGCACCACTGCACTCCAGCCTGGGCGAAAGAGCCAGACTCCATTTCAAAAAAGAAAAAAATTTCATGGAAAAAACCCTAAATTTGGAGTTTAGAAAGAAAGTTTTACATTGTTCTTTTGAAAAAATACAATTTATATCTAGGGTAAAAAGTCACAGAGTTTGGGAGGTTTTCTGGACTTCTCATGAAATCAACAAAGGTATAACAACGCCAGGAGTGACAGAATTAACAGGGCCAATTTCTTTAGGAACGCAGTAGGAATGCTGGTTACCAAGGAAGCTATGTTCAAACCTGTTTCCAGGCTTCCCCACATAGGAGTAGTGGGCTAACACCACCTTTGGTGTCTGGCGGAAACGTGTTTAAATCCTAGACTGTCAATCATTAGATGACCTTAGCTGAATCCCACCTAGAGTTATGGTGATAATTCTAGAATCTATTTACAAGAGTTCTTGTGAGGATTAGAGGAGATAATGACTACAAGTAGGGTCTGTTAATTACTCCATAAGTGATAGTTATTAATTAGACTAGGTGTGAAGGTTTCCTAATGACTTATTTCTCATTTTCTCTGAGACTTTAGTGTTTAAATTGCTCTTTTTATTACGTCCTCTACTTTGGGCTATTACAACACTGGTAGGGAAGTACATGGAAAAATGGCAAGAAATTTTAGAGGCCCAAAACTCCAGTTTTAACTAACTGCCCTTATGTTAAAATGCACATAAAACTAATTTCTATTTTTTTCTGCATCTCAGAGTTAGTCCGGTCAAATAAGAGGATAAATGCTACATTGGTGCTTGTCACTTATGAACCCCAATGCAAGTCTCATTTAATTGTTCCCTAAGCCATTTATACATGTGCCTGTGGACAGCAGGTATACTAAGCAGATTCTGGGGGCCCAGGTCTTGTTCTGTTGATTTCAGAACTTTTACTCCTAATTATTCTTGAGTACATTTAAGCCAGTAGATTAACGTTTAAATTTTTAGTCGCTCTGATCAGTCACTAGAAAAAGGCAGCTTTTGGTATTTTCCCCTTAAAGAATATAGAACAAAATAAACAAAAAATTATGCAAATTTTAAGTCTACCCTTTAGAGACAAGGAATTCTCCTAAAGGTATGCGGAACACCCCACCATTGACACTATTTTACAGACTTAATCCTACTCTTGGTGGTCGCATCCAAATTCATGGCTTTGAACTTCAACAATGAAGATGACTCACTCTCAAGTTTTGATGTCCAGCTCAAACGTCTCCTCCAAATTCCAAACTTTTATATGCAAATGCCCACCTGAAATCTCTATTTGGATGTCTAACAGTGTGAAACTGAATTTTGAATCTCACAAACCCACTCCTCCCACAGTGCTTTCCACCTGTGGTCGTTGCTCAGGCCAAATACCTTGAAGTCATCCTAACTCTTCCCTTTCTCAAGCCCCTTACATCTAAATTCAGTAAGCAAATGTTAGTATGTCCTGTTGAAGAACAGTGTCCAACCACTTCTCACTACCATCCTTGGCCCTATTATCCTTCTCTCTCACTTGCATTACTGTAATTAGCTTCCTAAATAGGTTCCTCCTGCAGTCTGTTCTCAACAAAGCCAGAGCGAGCCTCTTCAGACCCTGTCACTCTAAGGTTCCAAACTCCTTAAATCATCTCCCAGTCTGCTACGGGCTGGGTCCCTGCCGC